>NC_142362.1:18115654-23385654 GCF_059441175.1 Urocampus carinirostris | reverse complement strand
TGTAGAATGGGACCGCACATTCGGTAATCCCTCTTTCAAGATGATAAGACAGAAATGGAGGTTGCATTAACAAACATTAAAAATTATATATAAAATAATTAAAGTATAATATAAAATAAAAAGATCAAATAAAAAGGATAAGCAGGTTGCGACAGACGTATTATTAAAAAAACAATACACAGATATTGTCGACATGGAATCATAGGCTATGGAATATACGTGTGTTTTAAGCCTAGAAACAGACAAGAGAAGAGTAATAAATAGAAAATTAGCTGAAGATCTGTGAGGCGCTGCATCCATGCCGCCATCTTACCTAGTTGTCAAGATTGTTTGGATTGTTAAGATAAAAAATTTTAAATCACTGGCCATGTTGATATTAGAGAATTTGCAAAGGGGCCGGATGATTGATGTATCAAAATGTTTGTATATGCAGATTGAGTTTTAAATCCGATACCTCTGCAAGACATGTGTAAAATAGATAACATGAGCAAATACTTTTTCTCCTGTTTGTATTTACCTGCAAAATTTATGTTTCAATGCTTAACTGGTCAAAATAGGGACCGTTTCATCCAATTGGATTTGAAACGCTCAAAATATACAAATGAACATATTGATTTACCAAATAAAAGGTTCATTAAAAGTAATAGCAAAGAAATAACTTATAATTCAGTGGCTTCCTGTGAGTGTCCAGAGAAAACCCACGCAGGCACGGGGAGAACATGGAAACTCCGCACAGGAAGGCTGGTAGGTGGATTTGAACCAATGACTTCAGAAATGTGCCGCGGACTCGCTAACCACTCAACTTTCGTGTCACCCACGTCTAAGTATGTAGAGAGAATATAATTAACATCACGATTCAGATATTTTAGGCCAGCACAAAAGGCCTTGCAGGCCCCTATGACCGGTTTGTAATGCATTTCAGGTAAACTGCCCGGTCCAAATTGTCCCTATGTGTCAATGAGTGAGTGAGTTCTTTCTCTCTATGTGCCCTGCGACTGGCTGGCAACCAGTTCAGGGTGTCCCGAAGATAGCTGGGATGGGCTCCAGAATCCCTGTGACCCTACTGAGGACAAGCAGAAAATGGATGGATATTTAAGTATTCAACCAATCACATTTCAGCCATTTCTTATTGACTGGCTCAGAAATCTGCCCGGAGAGTTTCACAAAAAATTATGAAGGCCATCTCCCGTAACATCTGTCTTGGTTTAGCCAATCAGAGGTGAGTTGGCGTCTGAGAGCCTTTTGATAAACGTTACCAGTTTCATAAACTTATGATTGGCCAGTTGTTAGAGCTGTTCAAAGAAATAATACGGTTGTGTTGATTTATTTATTTTTGTGGTGGGTTGGGGACATCAAAAGACACCAAAATAAAACTGCATTTTATTTGTAGTATTTTTTTACATATGTGATAGCATTATGGGGCAGCACGGCGGCACAGTGGTTAGCGCATATATTTTTTTAATGTTCACTTAAACTTGGAAATGTCACTGTTTTAAATGTATTAAGGAAGAGCTAAATCAGTGGTTCCCAAAGTGGACGGTACCGCCCCCTGGGGGCGGCGGAAAGATCTTGGTGGGGGCGGTGAGGAAGAAAGGGGCGGTAGGGGGGCGGCTATCCGAAGTCAAAGTCAGAAGTTCGAACGTTTGATTGACGATTTGTACACAACACGTGCAGCAGGACGAGTCAGTGGACGACGCATCAGGGTCCGGTTACCGCACGCCGCTCTGGCCCAGTCAAATTGCAGCATACCAAATATCAAGAAAGAGGTGTTTGTTTCCATATGTGTCTGTGTGTGTGTGTTTATGTGTGTGTGTCGGGGGGCGCTAGGAATTCACTAGGGAGCCAAGGGGGCGCCAGCCTGCAAAAGTTTAGTAACCATTGAGCTAAATCTTTAAAGAGGGGGAGTCCTTAAAAAGTTGAAAATTTGATATTTTTATAGAATCTGTTTGGGGCGGAACACATTAGGCCCGACAAAAGGAGGCCGGGGTTGAATGCTGGAACCAGACATCAAGCTCGTCCCTGATTTTTATTTATTTATCTTTACTTGTTGGTGTAGCATAAAAATGGTGAAATAAAGAAAGGGTTTGCTTTAAGTAAAATGCAAACGTCAACCCAAATCACAAAATGAAAAAGGAGTTTATCGGAGCCCGTCTAAGAAAGGCATGTACTTGCACGTGCATCAAGGATAAGATTCCTAAGGTTGCAATCATGACTTTAAGCCAGAAGATGGCGGCAGACCGTAAGAAAGTTTCGGACAGCATACCCCAAGTGCTAATATTGAATTGTGTATTTTTTAAATCTAGGTGAGTGCAATCGTATTAACGTAAACAGCACGTCTGTGAACTTTTATTCTCAGTAATATAACACTGGGATGGTTTCTTTCTTAAAAATTTCTCTGGTTGATAAATGCTAGTCAGAAAATACAGCTTTGGTAGTGACGCCTGGATTTAGCAAGATCAAGCATGAATATTTCAAACTTCAGGTCATTATTTGATGCAGCGGCTCATTTTTCTCTTGTGCTTCTCTTGGCTGTGTCTCACAGGTCGGATTAAATCCGTTGGCGTGCCTGATCAGGCCCAGTGTCTGTAGTTTTCCCACCCCTGTTTCAGGAGCTTCTTATTGATATCATCAAATGAGATCAAAAATATACGTATTGGGGTTGATTGGATTTGTAGTTTTTGGGTATTACCGTTACTCAAATTTGCATACTATGTGCAGAGTCAGTAGAACTTCAGAAGGGCGTTTTAATTTTTGAAGAGGCGTAATGATTTTTACAGGGCACGCACTGTGGAATTACCGACGCTGTAAAATACCAGAGTTAAAGGTTGAGTGAAAATACTTGCCTGTCTTGGATGGAGAGTGCTGTAAATTATGCCATTTTAATCAAAGTTTGATGGTCCAAATTGAATTATGTGTGTCCTGTAGCGCAAGGTTTTCATCTAAAGTGGCTGTTTAGTGCTGCGTATCGTCTCACCGTGGGTGTTTAATCAAATGTGACCTTGACATTTCCAGTGCTCCGTCGTCGGCGTGGGAAAAATTACGTCTTTATCAGTGTAATCAAAACATCGGCTTGGTGGTGATGTCAACCGTGTCATATTAAAAAAATGAGAATTCCATCATAACAACAAGGGCTTAAAAAAATAAACATCCGTTGATAGATGCGTAACTAAAATTCAAATTCATAAAGGTAGAAGCTTAAATGCCTTGTGTGTAATATTTAACCGCTAGAGGGCACTGTATTGTCTAATGCGAATGAAAACTAGTGCCTCAGATTGTCACAGCCAGAAAGGAAATAGGACCCAAATGCGTAGCGTTAACCACAAGTTCATTGAATAAAAAAAGGAAGGGCAGCGCCTGCGATCCGGTGCTCACTAGAAGCAAGTTGCTCTCGCAATCGGATCGTGATCCGAATACGGAAGTGGATCTTCCGGAGCGGGAGATGGCAGTGTCAGGGACAGAAAAACAGGTCGATAGCTGGGACGGGAGAGCAGACGTGGTTGGGATCAAAAACGGGTCGTAGCCGGAGACGAACGGGGAGATCAAAAATGGACAGGTGTAAAAACGGGTGCAAAAACGGGACAGGCGGGAGTCAGGGTGAAAAAGGCTTGCCTTGTAACAACAGAGGCTCGCAGACGGACTGACAACCGGAGATTGACAGGACTAGGTTTAAAAAGGGACAGGGAACCAATCAGGTAGCTGGCGCCAAATGAGCGGGCACAGGTGATCCAAATTGGTAATCATGACACGGATCACAGATTAGTGCAAGATGCCAGACGAAAAGGAAGCGACCTCAGGTAGGGATTCCACGATGTAAAAGGAAACAAATACCTGGCCCTATGATTTCTATATAAAATTCACATCGGTATGATAAATCAGGTATATATGGCTTGTATTCACATCAATGGTTTTTGTTTTTATTTTTACTGAGTGAAATATTTTTTGTACCACTAGGAGGCAATAAATATCACTCACAGTGCCTTTAAACATCTTAGGTGTATGATACTTTGTGTATTTGCTAAAGTCTAACAATTATCTTACGTACAGAAAGTACTGTTGTGCTTTCTAACAGATATTACTCGCTTCCAACATTATTGGAGCTATTCCACCTTGTTAATAAATACAGCACAAGAACACAGCATTGTATCGCTGACTCGCAAGGTATTTTTTAAACACACGATATTTTGAACTGAATAAAAGAAAGAAAAAGGCATTGTGGGAGGGAGTTCAGCAAATAGCATATTGGCATGTCCATGATGTAAACCAATAGGATACCAGCATCTCGTATGACATCGGCCAATTACAGCGAAGCATCACAGATACGTACAGGAGTTCGGGTCATATGAACAAATGCTGCAAAGTTTTCTAAGCATTTTAGTCAAAAGCTCATTAAATAGGGGAAAGGGTTGTTTTACCTTTGAGAGGTACTGTATATAGCCTACAATGCATGCAAACCGACCCCCTAAAACGGCTTTTTAATAAGCCAACAAACTATAAAGAATTTTAAAAATTAAAAAAAACTACCCAAAATACTAAAGAAACCTATACCTAAACAACAATGATTGTTTGAATAAGTTTATACTGGTAATAAAGATCAAAATAAAACAGTTTTAAACCATTTACTGTACCTTTAAGCAGGTACATCATTACTGTATTTCACAATTGTAGAGTAGATAGCATACCTGTCAACCTGTACGGTTTTGCCGTACAAAGTACGTTCTTTATGCATTTTAAGACGAGTACGGCGTACAAGGAAAACGCAAATTTGTCAATTGCATGCATCTGCCGCCTGGGGATATCCCATCATGCATCACTCCGAAAAAAAAATATGGTGTACGATTATTTTGTATTTTGTACGGGAAAATACGACAGTTTGTACGGGCATGGAGCCGAGGAGGTTGACAGGTATGAGATAAGTCCAGCACAAAAAGGAATTCCACCCTCTTTATTTCGGGTGGCTCGCTTTGGAAGGGACGGAACGACGGCATCTTCCTTTGCACAGTTTCCGAAAGTATCAATTCACCATGTACCATAATGAAACCTGATAACATGAAGTTATGAATGTACCGTAAATTCCGGACTATAAGCCGCTACTTTTTTCCTAAATTTTCAGCCCTGCGGCTTAATCAGTGAAGCGGCCAATTTATGTAATTTTTCTAACAGCCGCCAGCGGGGCTCGAATACTGATAATGAGGAAGACGATAATGAGGAAGACGCTTTTGATGGCAACAGGAATTAGGAGGAAGAAGAGGACGGTTCAACCGTGAATTTCGCAATTACCGTATGTTTATTTTAATAGACACGTTTGATGCGTTGCGAGCGTGTACCTAGTAGCGTGTTGGTACCTTTCACAGGCACCATTTGGGATGAAAGTTATATTATTATTATTAAAGATTCGAAAACTCTCTCGGTGTACCGTCTTTCTTTGTAAATATGTGTAACCATGTATAATATGTATTTGCAACTGTATATTTTTGTAATGTATTTATTTTAGAGACTTATTCTGTTATGTTTTCTACGGGCGAATCAAAAAGAAGGGGCGTAGCCAACGCTGGCTGACGGGAAGTGGGATGTAGCTGAGTTAGATCTGTTTGTTGTCGCGGCGGACAATAGTGGATATATATTTTTCCCACCCTTAACTTTGGAAATATACATTTTTTTCCTTGGATTACTTTCAACGGGACCTAGACTCTACAGGTCTGCATCAAACGTTAAGTACCGGAATCATTTTCCGTTCATGTTGCCGACTATGGTTTTTGGATAGTTTACAAAATATTTAGTTACAATTGCGGGACCTAAAGTCGGGTTTGGGCTAAACTTGTGATTATATTACATGTTTTTATGTGGGTGCATGCGGCTTATATGCAGGTGCGGCTTGTGTAACTACAAAAGTGGTTATCCCCCTAAAAGGTGGTGGGTGCTGCTTATAATCAGGTGCGCTCTATAGTCCGGATTTTACGATAATTAAAACATCCAGAGCAATGTATTGATAAAATAATGTTCTCACCATACGCAATTATGTCGATTGGAGGGACATTCTCAAGTACAGAACATTACGCAAATTTCTCACTTCTTTGGCTTTCAAACAAATTTAGCAATTTCAAACCCCGTCACCCGATACTACGAGTATCAGATATCTTAGATCACGCCCATAGAGGCATGATCTGCTCGAGCGTCACTGGTCCATATAAAAATAGTTGGCTGAGCGATAGCCGTTCTCTTTTTCGCCAACCTACGGCGCCAATTGAAAATAAAAAATCGGGCGAGGGGGAGCATGAAGGCATCGCATGACCCAAGCCCATTGAGCAGCTATGCCCTTGTGTTCAATTAGTTTTATGCGCAAACAAGCCAAACGCCTAATTTCAGTATTGCATTGTATAGTTCCAAATTCTGCTCATAAGCAAGTTTATACGGTAAGTGATTTTGTTCAACAAGACAACTGTAAGTCTAAAAGAACTGGATAGAATCTCTCAGATGAACAAATGTTCATGCCGAAAACATCAAAGAGATATTGCTTATTATTTGTTAATAAAGCTTCATTCGTGGAAAAAAAAAATCATTTGAATAATAAGCTAAAATACACAAGCTATCTTATAAACGTTTTGTATTGATTCTAGAGAATGTGAGGTTTAGACCTTCAGTTCTTCTGTTGCCTTGACTCCAAACGCCACCTCATTCACTTCCCACACCCGATAACAATCCGTCTAGCACTACTGGTGATCAGCATTTTTGCGCTCTTTTGACGTTCCTCAGAGTCTGATTTAATTGATGAATTTATTTTCAATGTAACGAGCTGCTGAAATACTAGCTGTAGCTGTAGCAGTGCTTTGCAGATTGATTTGGGTGGACTCATTGACTTGTGTTCCCGCCCACTGTGGCTATTTGACTGACGGATATACCCGTCTATCACAGTTAAGCACACAGTCACGCCCACCCAACACACATAGCCATCCCTAATCGCCCATGTGATATCATTTGCCTCCTGCTGTCCGCTCAGAACACAATACACGATATTATGATATCAATGACAACTCAGTTCAAAATCTGCAAAGCAGTGAACCCGCGATAACTGAAGCCTCAAGTGGTCTTACACAGTGTCCCTTTAACATTGACAATGACTCCCTCCTTCGTTCCATAAACAGTTGCATCCAGCTCAGCAGAACACGACCTCCACTCCAATTGGTTCTTACGGGTTCCTCGGGCGGCAGGTGACCCAGACAGACAGAAGGAGGAAGTCCTCGACCAAGCCGATAAAAAATCCTCCCGTGGGAAGAAGAAGCAAAGTGGGTCGACGAGCAGCAGGTTGCGCCTGCAGAGGAACCCCATCCATCTGCCCAAAGTGGTGGAGAGCGCACTGCAGACGCTTCGTTTCAAGTCCAAAAAGCCCTGGAGTTGATTCTCATGTGACTGGAAAGAGAACTGTTTTTTTTTTCTTCAAAAAAACGCAAGTCAAAGTGCCACGCATGTAGAGTAGTGTTTTTCAGCCAGTGTGCCGTGACAGCTCGGAAGTTGCCCAATTTTATCTTTGCAGGAAAGCACGCCATTGTTCAGCATCTTTCTTCCGGTAACTGTAACGCTCATCCATATGAGCAGGGGGCAGCAAATTACTATTTTTTTCTTTTTATACACAGACCCTTCCCTACTTACGAACATTCGAGTTACGAACATTTTTTTTCGGGATATCGAAAAATATCCAGACATTGCTGTTAGTTAGATTTTGTGTTGTGTACGCCTTTTTCCGAGTAGAGCTTAGTACTGTAATGCTTCTTTCCGCTGCTACCTGCGTGTAGTGGCACTGTTGGAGGTCACCCAGCAACCACCCTGAAGAAGAAATCCAGCTTCTACCTGCTGGTTTGTGTGTATCCACACTGCACTGCATCTCTAGCGCACTATGAACTTCGACGTTTTTATTGTTTAATATCTCGTGCATCCAATCAATATGGTTGGTGGAAAGTGTACAGGAGAGGCAAGCCGTTTTGAAATGAAAGTGGAATAAGAAAGCTTGATGCGGTTGAGAAAATTGTTGGATTGCTTTTTTTTCGTCCACTTTTTACCACAGCGGAGGAAGTCTCCTAACTCCCCCAAAGGATTTTAACCTTATTTATCTTTCTAGTCAAGTCAATTTGTGTTAATTTGTGACACCCTTAATCACAAGGAGTCTCAAAGACTTTCATAGACCACAGAATGTCAACAGCTAATGGGTAGCTTTGTTTTTCAGTACTATACTTTATCATTCAGCCTGCTTTGTATTAAAGAATAGAGGTTACTTATACAAGCCTTAAACATACTGATATGAACCATAAACATACATTCCATATAAAATATAGCACTGAAGCAACTTACGAACCATCGTTCGGATCATTTGTAGGTAGGGCAGCGTATGTACTCATGAGCTAGTTCACAGTTCACGGATCCTTTAATCCCTAGGGTTGTAGTGGGACCCACTTGCTGTGGTGTATCTTCGGTGAGTAAAGCCTGGTGGCACCCATCCCTCTCCGGACTATTTTTGAGAGGGAGTAGGGGTTGGCTCCCCCACATTAAACAGATACTACTGGTTTCCGTCATCTGGTCGCTGTTGTTTTTCCTGCCCTTCAGAGATGAGCCGGACCTCAGTGTACATAATTTTTATACCTGCACTTTATTTAAAGGGAGAATGTGTATTATTTAGCGCTTCCTGGTGGTGGAAGAAAATATGATTCCTTTCAAATTAAAAAAAAAATATTGACTTGAATCATAAGTCATAACACAGTCTTTTTTTCTTCTTCTTTCTTTTTTTGTCTATTTATCATTCTTCTTTTGATTTCTTTCATTTTTCTGATTTTCATCTTTCTTCTTTTCTTTTCCTTTCATTTTCAATTTTTTCCTTTTTCTTTCTTTTATCTGTTTTGTTTCATCGTCCTTCTTTTTTCTGTTCTGCCTCTCCTTTCTCTTTTCCCTATTTCTTATCCAGTTTTCCTGTTTCTTTCATTTTTTATTTTTTCACCTTTATCGTTATGTTACTTTTTCTTTTTTTCATTCACAAGAGGCTGGGCAAAAATAAGGGAAAACGGCACACTTGGGTCACTTTAAATCACTGTAGTTTCTATTTTTCCTTGTGTTTTTTTAGCACTTGTTTTTTGTTTCCCTTCACAAAACAGCGATATCTAATGGTCTACCATGACACACTGTCCCTTTAAGGTAATTTGTTGTAAACAAAATTATAATATCCAATCTTTTAGGCAGCTGCAAAGGAAAATAAATAAGTAAAGACCTCACGTAAAATTAAAACGAACAAATTTGAATCCTTATTAAAGCATTTGTGCACATTGCTTGCTCGTAACATATTTTATAATCATGTAGGTGAAAGTATTGTCACTGAATGAACAAAAAGGCATGGATGTACTATTTAGTACGGTAGGTATAAAAACAGCTTGCCTACTGCTCAGAAAACAAATAAAAAGAGCATAGTCGTCTCACCAGAACACCATGTGTTTCCAAAGGCTTGCGAAAGGTTGTTCCGTGCCTATTCTAAAAGCTAGTAAAAAGCCTTAAAATATAAATTTTTTGTGTAGTGTATGTCTCGAGGTAGGTTTTCAAAAAGACTGAAAAGTTTGAGCAGTCCCTTTGAAGTTCTGGTTTAAGTTCTAAATTATATAACGTACAGCAGCATTTTTGGTGCTCCAATTAGATTGTAGCCAGGAGTGGCCTTGAGTGCCATTGTTAGGGCTACTGTATATTTAATAATTTAGTTTGTTTGGTGAGGCTGTTTAATATTTATACAATATATCAAATGAAGTTACAAAAATTGCATAATATTTTACAGATTTTAATTCTTATTTTTCCGAAAAATGTTCCACTGGCAGATCATTTTTGCCTATTTTAAGTATTATTCTTCATTATTCTTTTCATTAGTATTATTCTTAAAAAAACAGAAGAGAAATATATTAGAACTTGAAAAACAGGATAAAATGTGACTAAACCCAAACTTACTACAACATTACCAACCAAAACAGCTAACCCGTTTTACTTTCTGAGCCGTGGTGACAACAAATGATTAGATTTAGGCTAAATAATACAGTAAGGCATCGGTTATCGCGGTTAATGGGGACCAAAACCACCCGCGATAAGTGAAATTCCGCGAAGAAGCGGCGCACCTTCAAAAAAAAAAAAAAATTTTTTGTTTTTTTTTGTTTTTAATTATTATTTTTTAGACCCGGTTAATGGGGACCAAAACCACCCGCAAAAACTGAAAATCGGTGAGGTAGCAACGCCACTTCAAAAAGAAAAAAAAAAAAAAAGTTTTTTTTTAATTATTATTTTTTTAGACCCGTTTAATGGGGAGCAAAACCCCCCGCAAAAAGTGAAAATCTGCGAAGTAGCGACGCCCCTTCAAAAAGAATAAAAAAATTCTCATCTCGTCTTATTATCTGCACCGCTTATCCTTAATATTCGCGAGCGTGCCCCTCGCCCGCGACGCGGGTACTTTCGGGCGCGATACGCACGACACCGCGACAAGCGGCCTGTCGTCTGCTTATTACATGCTTATGAGGTAGTTCAGTATAGCTTTTCAACAATCAAAGGGCATATTTTAGTATTTACAAGGGTTGTAAATGTATCCAAATTTACCAAATACTTGTAAAAATCAAACATCATAATATTCTGGGAATTTTCAACATGTTGGGAAGAGTTCACTAAATCCTGGAAAATTAGTCCTCCTCCTATTTAAGCACGTCATTCTCGTTCACTCCTGGTCAGTCCGTGAGCGAACCTCAGCGTATGTAAGGCAAGCACTTTTGACTCTGGCTCCCGTTTTGATCCCGACCTGTTTCCTTTATCGATCCCAGCTCGGTTCCCCTACCCGTATCCTGCCCGATTTTGTTTCCTGTATCGATCCCAGATCCAAGCTCTGTTCTCCTGTCCCGGCTACCCGTATCCTGCCAGATTCTGTTTACTCTATCGATCCCTGATCCAAGTTCTGTTCTCCTGTCCCGGCTACCCGTATCCTGTCCGATTCCGTTTCCTGTATCGATCCCAGATCCCTGGCTTCCCCCTTGTCCCTACTTGCTCTGATCTCGGACCACGCACTGTCTCCCGTCCCAGCTGCCTGAATTGTTTCCGATCTCTGACCACGCTTTGTTCGCGAGGGCCTCCCGCTCCTCCTGCCCAGCAAGTACCAGATCGCTGTCTTTTTCCTCTCGCCCTCACTTCCCCAATCCCTTAAAGCATTGTGTGAAACGTTACGCATTTGGGTCCCCTGCTTGTACCGGTCGTGACAAACTTAGGGCATGAGGTAGTACAATGCATTGAACTTTATAAAACAAAAAAAATGTTTTAGCTTGCACTGCAAAAATATATCAAACAAAGTAATACTCTTGCACATATTTGTGATGGTTTAAACTGTTTTCTTATTTTATTCAAACAAATTAGAACGCCGGATAATTGTTTGCTTTTTTTTTTTTTTTTAATATTTAAAAAAAAATGTTAAACCGATTAAATATATACTAATATTCCAAATTACAGCAAAATGATTGACCACAACTAATAACTGGTATCACCTCCTGTGCATTTAATCCTGCGCTGCGGTGGCCACACATAATAAGAACAACGTTATACCGTAACTTTAAGCAAAATATTAATTTAATCTTTGAATAAACAAAACTGGAATACATTTTGAAAAAAATATATTTTTATTGAAAAAAAAAAAAGTGTGCCAAGTAGTTGAGGATTATCACTGTTTTTTATAGACTGTGATTAACTCATAATGCGCCGTTGCAAATGGAATGTAAAGGGTCAGTGTTTAAAATTCAGCTCCATCTCGGACAGGAATTGAATCCGCCATGCGAAACAAATCTGAGAGAAGCGCAAGAGAAAAATGAGCTGCACTTTTAGAAAATGTCCACTCTATGTTGCCAAAGCCAGGTGCCACCGCGAAAGCAACTGTAGCTGTATTTTCTTTCGCTCTGTGTTTTTCTTTCTGTTGTTTTTCTCTTTCTTTGTTTATCCCTTCCTCTCTATTTCTTTCAATCTCTCTTGCTTTCTGTCCCTTTCCTTCTTTGTGTCTCATTTTATTTCTTCCCATTTTCTCTCTTTCTTTCTCCATCTATATGTCCCCTCTTTGTTTTCATCTTTTTTTCTTTGAGTCTTTCTAACTTTCTCTTGCTCTCACTCTTCTCTATTTTGCTTTGTGTTTCTCTTTGTTCTCTCTCCTTTTCTCTCTTGGAATCTCTTTCTCTCTCTCTCATTTTTCTTTTCTCTCATTTGTTTTTCTTTATCTCGTTTTCCCATCAATTGATGTGTTTCTAACTTTCTTCGTCTTTTTTACCATTTCTTTCCCTCTCTTCTTATTATCTGTCTTTCCCTTCGAATGATCTGTTTCTAAATTTCTTCCTCTTTTCTTTTTTGCCCTTTCTTTCTCTCTCTACATATTATCTGCCCATGAGGTAGTTCACGGATCTTGGATCCCTTAACCGCTAGGGTTGTTGGGGCACCACTTTATGTAGTGTCTTTGGGCAAGTACAGCCTGGCAGCAACCATCACTCTCCAGGCTGTTTTGGAGGTGTTTGCTCCCCCACACTAAACAGGTAGTACTCGTCACAGCACCTTCATCACCCGGTTGCCGTTTTTTTTCCCCTTTCGGTTTAAATCATCATCCTTTTAGTCAGATAAGAGCCGGACCTTGGCATTGACAGGCAGCCGCGTAGTTTACAATGAATAAAAAAGATCTCAAAGATAATAGGATGGAATTTGGCCTATTCAGCCTCTGAGTAAAAAGTAGAAAAAAATGAATACTAAATGGGATTTAGAGTGTGCACCTTGAAATACATCAAAGGCGAGCATAACAATAGCTCCTCCAGCCACAAGACTGTATCGAAGGGGAATTTTGTTTTCAGTCTTGTCTGCTTCACCAAAGAAGTTCAAGGCCTTTACACTTAGTAACCAGTAAGTCTATTATAAATATGTAATCAACGTCTAATAATCCTTGTAATTTTTCTCCAAAGTAGAAAATCTTTTACAACACATTGATTCAGGGTTACATTCTGCAATGGCAAATAAAATGCTAAACTATCCTTCCTAAAGATTTTGGGGGGGAGGAAAAAAGGATCTTTGAGGGAAGGGGAAACAAACACCTTATGAGCAAAGACCGTTATCACCGAGGGCAGCAGTAAATCCGTGGTTTTGTCATGGGACCAAAAACCACAGTCACACCAAAAAACCCTCTGGGATTTCATTAGACTTTTGACAAATAACTACCGTAAATTCTGGACTACAGAAAAAGGGCAAGTGCAAATTTAAGGGAGAAACTCAACTTTGTACCCCTACAAACTGCACCGAATTTTAAGCTTAAATAGTGAATGGATTGCGTTTATAAAGAGCTTTAACCAGTCACTGAGAACCTCCAAAGCGCTTTACAGTGCACTTTACACTCTGCAGCAACAGTTCTTTTGTGATAGGTGCTTGGCTTTGGTAACATCCAATGGAGATATTGAAAACTGCAGTTCATTTTTCTGTTGTGCTTCTCTCAGTGTTGTCTTGCGGGCTGGATTAGAGGCCTATGCGGGCCTGACACAGACCACGGGGCGCGTGATTGACACCTGTGAGTTAGAGACAGTCATTGTCCGAACAGTCTGTGTTATCTACTTTTATGTTTTGTTCAGTTATACTTGGTGTATTAACACACCCTGTGTTGTCTATCTTCCATGTTCTGTTACTTTAGAACCAATTTGTGTCTAAACATATTTCGCATTGTCTTTCATGTTTTGTTCCGTTATTTAGTAGTCCAACATTTCCTATATTGCACCAACTTCATGTTTTGTTCAGTTGCAACTAGTATCCAAACATATACAACATGTGCTCTAATTTTTTTCAGTTCAAGCTAGTTTGTTTCCCAACATATTTTGGATTGTCTTCCATTAATTTGTTCAGTTAAAGCTAGTTATTGTCCTTACTGATTCTGTCTTGTTTTACTTTCATGTTTTTGTTCAGATAGAGTTGGTGTTTCAACATATCCTGCGCTCCATACTTTTATGTTTTGTTGAGTTATACTCAGTGTTTTAACATACCCTGCGTTGTCTATCTTCCATGTATTTTACAATGGAACTAGTGTCTAAACATATTTTGCATTGTCTTCCATGTTTTGTTCAGTTACTTAGTTGTCCAACATATGTTGCATTGCCCCAATTCCATGTTTTGTTCAGTTGCAACTAGTGTCCCAACATATCCAATTTACACTAATTATTTTCAGTTCAAGCTAGTTTGTTTCCTAACATATTATGCATTGTCTTCCATAATTTGTTCAGTTAAAACTAGTTTTTGTCCTTACATATTCTGTCTTTTTTACTTTTGTTTTTGTTCAGAGAGAGTTGGTGTTTCAACTTATCCTGCGCTGCATACTTTAGTGTTTTGTTCAGTTTGATCTAGTGAATGTTAAAAGTGGTGTTGGCAACGCTGACGCCGTCTTTTGACTGAAATCATTTGTTTCTGCGTTATGTGCTCGAATAAACTCTTCTTTTTCATATTTTGGGGGTTTGGCTAGGCATTTATACAGAACATGAAACAACTTTTTTCTTAATTTGACCATTTTCATCCTAGAAAAAAAGAAAACAAGCACGGGTGTTAAATCACTCTCCAACCGACCCACAACGCCCCACCTCCTTTCCTCAGGCATTAACGGTTGTTGGCCAGAACAGTTCTGATAGAAGAAAAAAAGCAATAAGTGGCGGTAAACATATGAAGGGTTTTTGAACTCAGTCTGTCATAACAGATACCAAAAGGACAAACTATTTATTTCTAAACTTTTTAAGTACACCTAAAATTATGCACCCCACCTTAAAGCAGCCATACAAATTAACTCATTTACATCTTTCTTATATTTTTTATAAACTAGCGGGGAAATGTCTAGTACAGTAAAGTAACACATCGCTTGCGGACTGTGTTTGTTGCTGTCAATATTAATTACCGTAGTTTCTGCACTATAAATCGCATGGAAGTAAAACAACATTAAGAGCTACTGTGTATAACCTTTCTGCATTTTTTAAATTTGCAATTTACATTAGTGCAATGTAAAAATCTGGCTGACCTTGGTCGCAAAATCCAAAGGGAATCAGACCCAGGCCACGGTAACAAAAATGCCAAGAATTAGCCATATTACACATAACATTCGAAAAGGCATTCATTTTTATCTGATTTTTACACTGTTTTAATCTTAGAGCCGGATGCCAGGGAATGGAAAAAAAAGAGCCATCCTGAAAGATATAAGTGCAAAAAAGCATGATGAAGGAAAGAACAAAATAGTGTATTTAATGATGGTTCACACTTTGTATTTGACACATTTCAGGATAAAATGTGTGTTTTCTCCATGCTCTAAAATTCATTTCTAGCACCGGGAGAAAAATAGTGTAACAATTAGATTAAAACAAAAACCTTTTTATGTCATCTAGATAACTTGGTCTAGTGGATAAGTCACCGTGCTCTCATCATCGTGATTCAGGTTCAATTCCTGTGTTTAATTCAATTGAGATCATTAATCCATCATTGCACAAATACAGTAATATACTGCAATGTGCGAGTGGTAACGCTCACATATACTGTGTGCATTTCTAATTGTTGTTACTGTACTTTGCAGTAAGGCACAAAAAATAGATAAAATAAGCCGCATTGCACTGTAAGCCAGTGTTTGAAAAGTAAGAAAAAAGGAAAGGCTTGTAATCCGCAAATAACAGCAACTGACATACCTTTGAAAAGTGAATATTCAATGGCAGAATATAATTGGCTAAACTGCAACTGGTGATAAAATGATCCCTGTTTTTTTTTGCTTTATTACAAAAAAGCATATACAAACAAAAGAACAAAGTGGGCAAAGCACGATTTCTAGTGCGTTTTTGCTTTGGGACTAAAAAAGGATGACATTGTCTTCATGCCACTCTTATCCACCTTAGCCAAACTCTTTTGTGCAGCAGTCATCTTCTTGGGTGGCTGCAAAGAGAAAAAGAAAACCTCAGCCACGTAGTCTGACCTTGAGTTCAAATGAGCTAGAACCGCACAATAGCTCAAGGTTCGGATGCTGCATTGGAAACGGAAAATGACAAAACATGCATCACTGGCACTGACTTTTCGAGTAAATTCTTCACTGTTGAATTTGGTGTAGTCTTCTCCTGCCTCCACCGGCTTGTCCGACAGCTTCCGTTTCTAGCAAACATTAGGAGGATATTGGATTGCTGTTTAGATGTGATGCCTAGCGAAAATATTGCCCCCTCCCTGAACCCACAAAGAATGTTTTGTCATATAGCCACATTTCAAGTTCCAAATTTAAAGCTAAAAACAACTGAAAAACATTTCTCAGAATCAACATGTAAGACACAATCGTGAAGTCTTAACAAAATGTTTTCAACATTTTATACTATGTTTGCCATCACTAAATATAGTGGAAGCTAGAACTCTTGTTGGTGAAAGGAATGAGTGGAGAGGTGTTGTAAAAGGATAGTGGGATGTTTGGGCGTGTTCTAAGGGTTGGGCAGGGCACCCGTATGATGCGGCAGGGGTAAACCAGTGAAAGCTGTCGGGCCCTACTGTTGAACAGAAGAGTGTGTCGTGTCACACTGACTCGAGTGACATGGGCGCTTTCTTGTGTCCCGTTTTCATCTGGAAGGAGGAAAGCATGACCAACTTGGGTGCTGAGGTTCTTAACTTGTTTGGGTGTTGGGGCATTTGGGTTGGCCATGGTCCCCCAAAAAATTATGTGTGTTTTTTGGCTATTTTTTTTCCCTTTTATTATTTTAATTGCTTTTGGATGTGTTTGCCTAGCTGTCTGTCACCCCTCTCGAGGGATACCACCAGGGTAGAGGGATAGATATTGTTTACCACAAAGAAACTGAAAAGTAGGTGTTGCAAAAATATTGCCCCTTTGTTCTCTCAGCTGATCCCTAAATTTCCCTGATGACTTCTGAACGATCCAATGTTGACCTAAATGACGAATAATAAAAATGACAAACAGAAATCACCTGTGTGTGTCATTAAAGCCCCTTTGTGTAATATTTGACAACTACATGGCACTGTATTGTCTTAAGTGAACAAAAACTGTGTCACAGAGCACAGCATAGCATCAAGAATGCCAGACAAACATGGGAGCGATTTCTAGGTAAGAATGCAGTTTTCAAGTAAATGGACAGTGTGACCACCAGATATCGCTAGATTGAGTGGAACAGACAAAATTGAGGGCTTAAAAGCACAAGAAGAAAACAAAATACGGAGACTCAAAGTAAACAGAACTATTTTCTAAGAAATTAATTGCCCAGCCTTTTTTTTTTAAATTGAATTACTTTTTCTAGCACTAGGGGGGTGCTAAATAATACACACAGTTTCTTTAAACTTTCATGTAAAGGTGGGGGGGGTCTTAAATTATCATCCCATGGGCTGCAATTGCCCCCCAGGCGGTGAGTATGAGATCCCTGCTTTAAAATTTAACATGCACACAGCGTGCAGTACCACAAGAATTGGCTTCTTTCAAGAAGTGGAGGCATAAATGTCAAGAGATTAAGGCCTCAAATCTGGAGCGTTACACTCCAATGCCACGTGAAAACAAAAACATATAAAAATGTTTTCACACATGTATGTCTTTATGTGTTGGCAAAACCCACCCAAAAAAAACATATTTTTGCTTGCAATTTCAGGATATAGTTCACCTTTGGGGGTGGTTCAGTCTCCTTCGGACTCAAGATTTCTGGTAGACTGCGTGGCACAAAAATTGGTTTAATCTGCACATTCAAAATTTCTTGGCAAAACTTCATGTGTGCATGCAAACATACTTCAAAAAATGGCGGAGTTCCTTGCTGAGGTCTGTGCTGATGTATTCTGATATTAGGCCATGGGCGTAGCTAAGGTAGTCTTCTAGTTTAATCGAAAGAGCGTTGATAATTGCATTAAAAGAACAGGCATGGAGGAAACGGTTTTCAATGCATCGTGACAAACACAATATGCTGCTGCCACCATCTGCTGGTGCTATAGAGTATTACAAGTTGTTCTGATACAAGTTTGACCTGAGGTTGAAAACGTAAAACATAATTTCTACATAAAATGATGAAAACAATGCAGTAATAGTAATGTGAATGTTATAAAGCACGCAATGACGCCATTAACAATATATCAAGTACATTAACCTTCTAAAAACAAAGCTTTGTGCAGTTTGCTTTTAGGCTTGTAAGAGGGAAAAACTAAAAGTTCAAAACCACAGATCTATTATTGACTCTTGACAACACAAGAAATTGAGGGAAATTTTTTCAAGGGTGTTTTGCGGTGAGTCTCCTTATAATAACAATTAACATTGTGTCGTATATTTTGGTCTTCCTCAGTTTTGCTCATTTCTGACAAAAGCTTTACTGGGCTCCTTCTACAGATAATACGTCACCAAAATGTTCCTCCTTGACCAATGTTTGTATACACAATAGCAATAAAAATAAACATAACTTGACTCTTTGCCTATTTGTATTAGCACTAATATAAAACAAGCCAACCTAAAGTAACTTAGAGTTACTCTTGAAATTAATTGTGGTTTGGTTTCCTTCTCACATTTTGTCTACCTTTAAATCATTTCGACCCAAAAAAGGATTTTGAGTTGAGTTTTTTTTTCTTTCTTTGTTTTGTAAGAGACAACTTTACCCTGGCTCGAATCGGAGTCCTTCTTGACTCGGATATATGAAGAGGATTTGACTCCTTCACCCACGGAGATATTCTTCTTTTTGAGCACAAGAACTGTTTTTTCCACCTAAGGCAAGGCAACAATAGGGTAGGGGCATCCATTTAATGGTAATGCTTATCAAAGGTTTTCCACTGAAAAATGATGCACCTTCTTCCTTAACCAAGCCAAAGTCTTTTCTTGATTGTAGCGGTGAAACTTCAGGCTTCCGACCTCTTGCAGGAAAACATACATCAGACATTTGATTTAGCATTTTTTTAATGTATTATATATATATATATATATATATATATATAATACATTAATATATATATATATATATAGTCCTACCTTTTTCGTCTGCTATATGATGCAAGGAGGCCAAAGAACGTTTGCAACTCAGCAATCTGGTGCACGCTGGTAACTCTTCGTCTATCACCATTTGATCTGCCGGCTGGAACTTGGCCTAAACAGAGGACATTACCAGGGGATTTTTACAGATATTTATGGACGGAGAAGTGACATGCATGCCTTGTGAAAGGGCTAGATGTAATATGCATTTAGTAAGAAAATTAAGGCACTTAATTGCAGGATGATCAAAGTTTCTAGCAAAAATCCTCAGTATATCATGGTAGGGGATGGTGCAATTACGGCCAGTGCAGCCTTTGCAACATTCTGTGTCAAGGACTATATAAATACAGTCATCCATCTACATCATGTATACGTGCAAGGAGTATGGTAAGATGATAAGGTAAAATATATTGCGTGAACATAAGGATATAAATGGGTGCAGCTCCATTGCCATAAATGCTATTTGGTTGATTAAGGCAGTGATTTTAAAGAAAGATTGAAACACGGCTTCCATCCATTATCTATACCGCTTATCCTCAGTAGGGTCGCGGGGTTGCTGGAGCCCATCCCAGCTATCTTCGGACAGTGGACACCCTAAACTGGTTGCCTGACAGTCACAGGGCACAGAGACAGACAACTCACTCACTCATTCAACACCTATTGACATGCATGTTTTTGGGAATGTGGGAGGAAACCGTAGTGCCCAGAGGAAGCCCACGCAGGCACGGGGAGAACACGCAAACGGGAAGGGTGCGATAGCTATAAATATGTGCTTTTAACATGATGGGGCTACGTGCTAACTACCCATACACTATGCCGCCACTGGATCCTTATTCACACCTCGGGACAATTTGGACCTGACAAGCATGTTTTTGGAATGTGTGAGGAAACTGGAGTGCCCAGAGGAAAACAACAAATGCAAGGGGAGAACATGCAAACTCTGCAGAAGAAGACTGGCAGCTGGATTTGAAACCATGACCTAATGCCACACTTGAACCACAGGAAATATTTTAAATGAAATTTACAGTACATTACTAACATGTCACAAAAGGTGGCCTCTACCATTCAGCTGAAGAAAAAAAATTATTTTGCCATGCAAATCACTCGATTACGGTAAGTGAGCTCTTACGTCTTTTCCAGATTTGATCAAATATGGCAAAATTAAAAAAAGAGGATCCATTGGTGTGATGAACAGGAGCCTCCCATCTGCGTAACAAGTGTAGGCAGTTAACAGATGATGATTACAGAATACATAATAATGAATGAATAATAATAATTTGCATTTAACATAATCAAGTTAAAACAATTACCTCTCTGGACTTCCTGCCCAACAAACCAGGAACGGAACTGTTCTTCAAATGCTTTGACCTCGTAAAGCTGCAAGATGCTGTCACTGCCACTAAGCATGTACAGGGAGGCAGCATCTGCAGAAACAAGTCAAACAAATGTACTTTTTGGGAGGCAATAATGTAACTTTTTTTTTACTCTAACAACACATTCACCATGACTTAAACAAGGATTAGAACAATACAACAGATTTCAAAGAAGTCCTGAATTGCAAGAGTTTTATAACAAACATAATCCAGCCATACTAATAGGAAAATATTTATTAAAACCAATGATTCATTTTTCTTCAGTGTTTGATAGGATTAATCCATACCAGCCTGAGTATGTTTGGTATGTTAACACAATAATTAAATGCACTTCCAGGCTACACAAAATATGCTTGCAGACTTTACATTGTCTTTTATTGCCCTAACCAAGCTGGCCTCGTTACAAAATCTACTAAATATGATTGGGACTTATTGTTATTGTACAAGTCATGTAATAAAAACCACTAAAAGTTTATATGTTGATTATTTAGGAATATTTTATCAATTAGCATGCATAAACAGATCTGCATCGAGAAGATATGCTCCATGAAATCTGTTTTGTTGACAAAACCAAGATGACTTCCATAGGTGTTTATGCAAATGTCATATCTTTAAAGTATTCAGTGAAATGATTGCTTTTTTGTGCCTAATTCATTACTTTTTTTAAAAATGTATTGCAGATGAGTTTGTTATTTAAGTCTTAATATTGCACACATTATACCTTAATCAAACAGTGCTTCAGTGTGATTTGTATTTGTTTTCTCTTAATCTTACAAATGTTGATGAATACATCTGGCTCTCAGATCAAATTTACTAATTCGACAACATTAGCCTACAGTGCAACAACAGCGTTGATCCACCAACGCTTTTCTACCTTTAGAGCAGGTAAGGTGGGATTTTTCCACATCTCTTAGCCAATGAAATGCATCCAAATTAGACCTAAGATTTATGGCCCGAGCCCGAACCCGAACCCGAGGCAATTTTGGGCCGGGTCGGGCCTGAAATGTCAGTCATACGGTCGGGTCGGGTCGGGTTCGGTCCTGCTTTTTTTTTTTTTTTTTTTTTTTTTTTTTAAATTAATTAATAATTATAAATATAATATATATAAACGCGTTATATAGACTAGAATCTCCCAATTATTGTAATTAGCTCGCTTTATTTTGTTTTAAAGCGTATTATATAGAATACGATCGCTTTTGTCGGAAGCGTACATTGACGTTGGTGACATTTTCATCCGCGTTAAAAAACGCAATTTGTAGAATACGATCGCGCTTTATTGTTTAAATAAACGCGTTATATAGACTAGGATCTCCCAATTGTTATAATTAGCTCGCTTTATTGTTTTAATAAGCGTTTTATATAGAATACGATCGCTTTTGTCGGAAGCGTACATTGACGTTGGTGACATTTTCATCCGCGTTAAAAAATGCAATTTGCAGAATAAAATCACGCTTTATTGTTTAAATAAACGCGTTATATAGACTAGGATCTCCCAATTATTATAATTAGCTCGCTTTATCGTTTTAATAAGCGTTTTATATAGAATACGATCGGGGGGGGGGGGGGGGGGAATTTGCATAGGAGTCGGAAAAGGGCACAACACGTCAACACCCCCTCAATGAAAGGGCTGCGCTAAAATCTTAAGGACGTACTACTACTGCTGCTGTGGATTATGGCCCAATGATCAAGTCGTCAAAATGACGGACGCCCTTAAATGTTTTCGCTACCTCAAAAAAAAAACCCCGTCAATGACAGATTGTCGCTTAATGTAACATCTGCAGTGCAGACACAGAAATATAAAAGATGTAAATGTTTATACAGTTTTATTTAACTTAGGCCTAGATGTTGTAACAAAAGGCAGAGTTTAATTTGTTATCATAAATCACCCCTCCTTATAAATAAAATATGTAATTTCGGGCCCCTTTCGGGCCGGGCCAGCAAATCCAGTTAATTAGTCGGGCTCGGTCCGGGTCGGGTTTAATACCCCTCGGGCCTGCGTCGGGCTCGGGTGCTTTTTTTTGGCCCGATCTTACCTCTAATCCAAATACAGTACACATGCAAGTGCAATGTCTCGCCTCTACCATTTCCTGTATTTTTTAAGCATATATTTTAAGCAAGTTACGGAATAATTATGAATCTTCAATCATGTGCTTGAGAACTTTTAAGACAAATATGACAATATATTTGTCAATCAAGATTGTTTGTGTGACAATTAATCATCTTCCGAAATTCCCAATCGTGACAGCCCTAGTTGTTATTTTGTAACAGTACTATACTCTCAGTCGGAAGTACATCATCTAGAGGTAAGTTTGATTAATGGGGTCTTCTATGAATGGGCATCGCTACTTAGCGGGTTTTTACGTGGATTCTGGTCCCCTGATTGCAATAACCGAGGGATTACTGTATTAACTTTGATGTTGACTGTCTGGTCTGAAGTTCTGAGGTCATTGGTTCAAATCCAGCTACCCTGTGCGGAGTGTGCATGTTCTCCCCGTGTTGCGTGGGTTTCCTCCAGGCACTCTGGTTTCCTCCCACTTTCCAAAAATGTGCATGTCAGGTAAATTGGCCGGTCCAAATTGTCCCTAGGTGTGAATGATCGAGTGAGTTGTCTGTTTCTGTGTACTCTGCGACTGGCTGGCAACCAGTACAGGGTGTCCAACGCCCACTGCCTGAAGATGCTGGGATGGGCTCCGGCACTCCCGCGACCCTACTGAGGATAAGCGGTGCAGATAATGGATGGATCGATGGATGTATTGTCTGATGATTCCCTTGCAACATCTATTGCAGACTGGTCGTCCTGGAAGCGGGATTGTGCGACCCCCTTCTCAAAGCCCTTAATTTTACTCATGCTGAGGTTTTTACGTTTTTCCTTGCCCTGATGTAGGTTTCAAATCAGGGGATGTTGTATGGTGGTACTGAGCAACCCTTTGAGACTGTGAACAAGAGCTATACTAATAAATATGACTTAGACTTGGACCCGAAGTTGTTTTACCTGTAGCTGGATTCCGTAGTCTCACAAAAATTGGGTCGTTGTCCTCCTTTTGGCTCTTTGTGGCGGATTCTAAAGCAAACACGTGACAATGTTAAGTATAATTCGAAACATAAGTGTCACGTCTATTTGCCTGGCATAAAATGAAATGGCTTTGACAACTACGTGGATTCATATAACGCGTTAACGCCTGAATGGCGCCATGAGCTAGCAAACAGGATATCACATAAAGCGAAATTGTAGTTATGTTAGCTTGGATAACCCTAGCTAAAACCGTTCGGTTACCTGCGGCAATAACAACCCAGCCATCGTTCTGTAAGTTAGGCGTTCGCTTTTTGGAAGCCATTGTTTTGAAGAAGATTGGTTTGAGGTCTTAAAATATTGGCAGTCATTGGTTGACAATCAACTTACGACGAAAATCAACCAAATTACTGAATTGTTTATTTGACAAGATATCAGAAAAGGCGCCTGTTTCCTAACATACGCCAATTCACCACATGAGGGGGTGTTTCAAGTGGTTTTGTTTTCCATATCAGCATTTTTTGCTTTTTCTGAAAAGATTTCAAGTCCCTTACGGTTTTAAATCGTAAGTTAAATCCTTTTGTGTCCAACTTCTTTGATAAAATCCCAAAATATAATATATATTATCGCCACATTGTCAAACATTTCCCCTACGTAGCATGCAGTGGTAGGTTCAAACGTGACGTCACACAAATTGTAGGTCTCCAATAACCACGCTTGGGGCGCTATTGTTAATTTGTAATATTGTCATACTGTAGTTCATATAGCCCACATTAAAAGGGCAGTGATATCGTGTATTATTTAGCGCCTCCTACTGGTGAAATAAACTACATTCGCTAAAAAAAACAATACTGTATACATTTTAATGATTAGAAAAATATATTATCTTTCAAACAGACATTAATTTTAAAATTATCATAGGTCAAAATATTTGTATTTGTTTTACATAAAACGAACCCAGAGGGAGCTGAGATATTTGAACGCCATCTTGCTGCTTACAGGTACACCCAAAAAACCTTCTTTAGTTTCTATAGTTTATTTTTCTTTACAAATGTTTTTCTCTATTTTTCATTTTTTTTCTCTATTTTGCATTTTTTTCTTTCTTATTCTTTTCCCTGTTTTTTCTTTCTTTTTTCTTTTTTTCTTCCCTTTCTTATACAATAATCATTTTTTTCTTTGTTTTTCCTTTTTTACTCATTTTCTTTATTTCCTTGTTTCTTTTCTCTATTCTTTTCTTTATTAATGTCTTTTAGCTCTTCTTCTTAGTTCTTGCGTTTATCTAACTTCTTTATTCTTTACATTTTTTGGTCATTTTTCTTTCTTTTTCTCTTTTTTCCCGTTTTTTTTTCTTTTCCATGTTATTCTTTCGCTTTCCCTTTCACGAAAGGCTTGGCAAAAAATCAGAAGAAAATATTGCTTTTTGGTCACTTTGGATCTTACAGTTTGTATTATTCCCGGAGGTTTTTAGCATCTGTTTAGTTGCACCACATAATAAAGCCACATCCAGTAGTCAGCGCAGGCGAAAAAACGATTTGTTCCATTAACTAACTAAAATCAGCGCAGGCAAAAAAAAGATTTGTTTCATTGATTAACTTATTATTTCTCGATTAAAATGGTTAAGGTTCTCTGCAGCAGCAAAATACGATTTTGATTGTTATTGTAATATACATTTGCATACTTGTCAACCTCAGCCAATCGTTTCCCTTATTAATCATGTTAATTCCCCTGATTAAGCGATGATAAACCTTACAAACACAACGCAGCACCTCCTGTATTTACTCACTCTAAGCCAGACTATGTGTAATAAAGAGAGAGACAATTCGTGTATCGAGTTTATTTATTCACCAAATAAATGTTTAATTGAGGATAATGTTTTCTAGGGAACTGCATCAATAAAATTGACAAATAAAATTGTTAAATAAAATGCAGTTTCTGAAAGAGAAAAAATAGGTTCGAGAGCGTTCTCCATTCGGGCCCCAGTGCTGTGGAATGCTCTTCCCTCTTAGATTCGATCTGCAACCTCAGTGGAAATGTTTAAATCTAAGCTTAAAACGCACTTCTATTCTGTAGCATATGAATAACCTATATTTCATGTTGGCAATATCTGTGTATTATTTGTTATCACAACATCCATTGTAGCCTGGTCATATTGGAAGGGGGATTATCTCGTGTGCGGTCCCTTCCCAAGGTTTCTTCATTTTCCTCATGTTGAGGTTTTTGAGTTTTTCCTTGCCTTCATGAGGGTTTTAGATCAGGGGATGGTGTAATAATAGTCTGTGGTTTGCAATAATCTGTGGTCTGTGCAGCCCTTTGAGACTATTTGTGATTAAGGGCTATACAAATAAACATGACTTGACACCTAAATTGAAAAATACTGTTTCCTTATACACAGTATTTGTTGATATTTATATCCAATTTTTCATGTTTATTCTAGTTTTAAGGCACCTTCATTTTTTCATCCTTCTTTTTGTAATAAATCCACTGTTTCTTTTCAATAATGGTATTTCCAATGCTCTTTCTTTTGTATATCAGCTTTTTTTGAAGCAGTGATGAATTACCTTGGAAAAACCGGGGATACCATTTGTCCCAATATGTTAGAGTTGTCTTATTTGTATTTTAAATTAAATCAAGGTCTGTGAATATTTGTTTGCATTGTTTAACTATTTGTCAATGATTGTTGTTTGAAATATGATCAGATTACTGTTTCTGCACTATCCAGGTTATTCATTGTATTGTAAGTGTTTAAGTACTTTACATAAGTTACCTGCCAAAGGGGGTAGATAGGTCAACAAATACATATTGAAAACAGAAAAATCTATTTATTTTTTTGTATCGTATTTATGGTCAGTGCATGTGCGGCATATGGCAAGAGATTTGTCTCAAAAACAAATGTATTCGCAATTTACCCAAAATCTAAAAATCATTTGTCTTGATAAATTCCCACTCACAATTAAAAATCACATACAGACACAGTTCTTAGGTCATGAGATCGAAATTTCCTGTGTGGAGTTTGCATGTTCTCCCTGTACTTGTGTGGGTCTCCTCCGGGCTTTACCTTTGCCACCCACATTCCGAAAACATGCTTGTCAGGTTGATTGGCCGGTCTAAATTGTCCCTAGCTGTAAATGAGCGAGTGAGTTGTCTGTCCCTGTGTGCCCTGTGACTGACTGCAGCCAGTTCAGGGTGTCCCCTGCCCACTACCTGAAGATAGCTGGGATGGGCTCCAGCATCCCCGCGACCCTACTGAGGATAAGCGGTGCAGATAATGAATGAATGAGATCCAACATTGGCTGCATTCTTTTGGACCATCAAAGAAGCTTAGCCCTGTTTTCTCACATGCACATCTAATCATGAGAATCGTCATTTGAATTTAAGAATGCTTTGCATGCATATGTGTAACGGGGCCCAGGTGGATGGGCTAGCTCCAGCTGGTGTTACACATTTGTTTTATCAGTGTTTGAATAAGCGGTGCAGATAATGGATGAAATTTTTTTAAAGTTGCTGCATGAGGAAACTGGGAGAAACATTTTATCCAACAAAAAAGATAACTAGTCAACAAGGACCAGCATGGTGCCAGCAGGCCCCAGGGTACCCCCTGAGGACAGCTGAGGTGCCCGAGGACCTGTTCTGAAAACAGCTCACCAGTGCTGGGTCATTGTAATTTTCTAGTAAAATGCAACATGCATTAATTAACTTTGTAACAACATAGTAATAACATAGTAACAACATAATAACACAAGTTCAAATGCGTATAAAACTGAGTGCCCTTTGAGCTAATAAGTAACACAAATTAGCTCTCGTCTTAAAAAATGTTTAGATACCACTGCACTAAACCAATGTCACAAACGTAAAAAATGCAAGTAATAGGCTACTTCCCCCACCTGTTTTTTAAGTGTTCACGCCTTTGTCTGCAATAAAATCCAATAAATATTTTTCTTACAGAATTTAAGAGATCTCATAACTACAGTTTGATGTTTTTTTTTTTTTTTTTCATTTGTTAGGTTGAGAAAATTGTACACATTTTCTAAGTGTGGTCTGGGAGCCTTCATTATAAATCACATTTCCCTGATGTAAAATATTTTAAGATAAAATATTAATTGTAAAACACATGTAAAGAATGCTAGATTAATTTTGGGTATTGGGAGATCCTCTTCAATTTTTTTCCAATGCTATTTCTGGTTCGGGGTTCTCATGGTAAACCAGAAGCACACTATGGCTGGCTTGACGGTTTATGTCACATCTGTCTCCATCCACATTGAAGTATTAACAAGGCACTGCTGTAAGTTGTGAAAAATGTTAAGTATATGTTTAAGCAACTTTATTTTGAATTACTTCAGAGAGATGCAAAATGGATGCACTTCATTTTTGTCAACCCATGACCACATGTCATTAATGCACTGTATTGTTGCAGTTTGATGATCACCATTTCCTTGCACTCTTCTGACTTTCCTCAGAGTCCGATTTCATTGATGATTTTTTTTTCAATGTAGCAAGTCGTTCGAAGCTAACTGTCGTCATGCTATACAGTTTTTTGTGCTCGCCTCGCTGTTTGACTGACAGCATATACCAGCCTATCACAGTCGCGCACACAGGCAGTCAGGCCCACCCAAAACACACACATACAACCTGCCCCCGTGATAGCATTTGCCGTCTGCTGTCATTTGCAGAACACAATGCACAATCCGTTGATACCGATGACAATAAAAGCCATACAATTCAATTCAGAATCTGGTAAGCAGAGAATCAACGATAACTGAAGCGCTGAATAGCAAGAAATTACTGTATTCTTAGTCCCTCTCACTCTCAAAGCTGGGCAGCAAGACCTGAAATAAAATTGGGAAAGTGTTAAGATCAGTTGCAAAATACAGAATCACATTCTTTGATGCTTTCCCCATAACATTTCACCTCACTTGGATACAAAAGCAGCCTGCCTTCAGGTGGTCATATCGCTCTAATTTTCTTTGCAACTATCAATTACTGTGACTTGTTCGGCTCCAACACTTTTGGTGAAAGCAGGAACGTCTCATTTCACTCTGTATTGGCACCAAAAATGGCCAAAGCCCAAATAAAAGGGAAACTAAAAATGTGTGTCAAATTTGAATTACAAAAATCAAATGCCTCCGTAATGCATACATAACCTAGAGTAAAAAAAAGCACTTATTAGAATTAGAATCGTATTGTTTTATTGTCATTGATAAAAACACAGTATGCATTGTTTACAACAAGATTAGACATGGCACTCCATGATAAACACATAATAAAGAATTTTAAAAGGAAATTTAAGATTGAAAAAGTCAGGATACATAGGGAAACATATTCTTAACATTTTAAAATATGGACATATAAAAATAAATGTATATTTGGTATACACAGTAACAAGACTAACTAATAAATCAAGTGATACAATTTTGTTGTTCTTTAAATTCATTTTTTAAATTTTCATTTTATTTATCATGTAGGCATTTTTGGAGACATAAGTGATACCCAAACAGACAGAATCAAACACCTAACATGCATGTTAAACATTTGGAATGAAATTGCAATATTAAGGCACCGTGTTTTTGATATGCAAAATTAAAGTCAGATGGGTTTCCCCCCCTCCATACTGAATGTGGTCTGCCCATGTACTTGTGATCTTTGGGTCTGCTTGCTGTTTGCTGATGGAAATGCATATGTTTTCTTTAAGTTCATTCTTATACTAAATATACATAATAAATACAATTCATGAAAACAACAAGTGAATGGGACAATAAGCTGCACCAGGTGAAGCATGAAAAAGATCTTTAAGAACTCCTCTTCTATTACATTACGAATGTGCATTCAAAAAACACGCAACTCTTTTTAAAATCAAACAAAACTTGATGATATAGTTCAACTTATATAAATAAAGGAAGTAAGCATCAAATCCCAACAAATATTCCACAGTTGTTTTTCTACGGAGCAGACACATATCTAGGGGAACCCATAATTTCAAAGTCCAGCCCTTTTGCTACCTGAAAAGTCATGGAATGACTTAGATTATGTCCTTTAATATTTGATGAGGACTATGCGAGGCACGATTATTGCTAGTTGAAAACTTCTCATTTTTTTCTAATTTAAGAACATTTATGTAATGTGTAATTTTTATGAATATGCTAAAGAGGCTTAATAAATAAAGAGTTGGGTATTAGATATTATAAAAGTCAAGAGTGGTATCATTGCAAGCCTAAAAAACATTTTTATTTTTATTATTAATTTCCTTTTTGTGAGGATTTGTTTTCTTGTTTTGATGTTGAATATGTCCTTTATGCATGAAAAAAATGGAAGAGGAGTAGGTAAATAAAAGCTTAAATTTTCATTGTATTGTACTGTACTGTACATCTGTTTTCGGGCAAGTATTTTGTTTTTTCTTTAGTCAGTTCTGTAGTGATGGATGTTTTTGTGCTGTGCCCAAATAAAAAGACGAAAACATTTGCACTGAAAGTGCACTAGTTTTTGCACAGATTGATTAAAATATTCAGCAATCGTGCAGCTTTCTGATAAGGACCCTTTCCACTATAATGTATCAAAAACATTTTTGAGAGGAAAAAACAAGTCAATGACTTTTTTCTGATGAGCTTCAGTCCGAAAGATCGATTTCTGCCATTCTAGGCTACAACTAATCATTCACCAAAAGATACATTGTCTACTTTAAAAACAACATTCCTTTACTGTAAATTCGAATATAATTTAATATTGGCTGGCACCCAGTTCAGGGTGTCCCCTTCCCACTGCCCGGAGATGGCTGGGATGGGCTCCAAATCTTATTTCCCTTGCAAGAGGAAAAAAAATCTGTTGTATTGAATAAATAGTGAAATCCGCATGTTAAATGAATGATCTTGAATGCTTTAAATTCAACTTTCTGTAGAGGCAGTTATAAAAAAAGCACTCATCAGATAATCCCAGTATTACATTAAGAAAAAAATGAAACACGCCTTTGCATGGGTTTTCACATCACATTTGACAAATTGAATGTGTTCCACACAATAACAACCTCCTGATGTGTTTCCATATTTCTTTCATCTTCACTCCATATATGAGCGGATTCAGCAAAGGATTATAAACCACTATTTGCAGACTCATAATCAGTCTAACCGTTTTGGAAAAATCCGACTCCAGCCTTGCAATGATGACGTCAAAAGCGCACAAACACGAGAAACAGATTAAAACCATCAGGTGTGGCAAACACGTCTCTGCTGCCCTTTTCCGGACTTCCTTGCAGCTGCGATAGGCCACCATGAATATCTTCAGATACGTGAAGAGAATAAACAACACGGGGATGACATTGATATTAGTCAGGACGCACAAACCCCACACAGTGAGTATCTTTGGGTTCACGCAGAAAAGTTTCTGGATGGAATTGTTGCAATAAATTCCCGGTGATAACAAGTGACACAATTTTTGCTTTGCACTGATGATGGTTGCCACCAACACGTGGCAGGCAGGCATGAACCAAACCAAAAACAAGAAGATCACCACAGTTGTCGGCCTCATGGTCGTTGCATATTGCAGAGGCTTGCAGATGGATACGTACCTGTCGAAAGCCATAGCTGTCAACAGCAAAAAGTCTGAACCTGCTAGTGAATAAAAAATTAAATACTGCAACAAACAAGCTGAGTGAGAAATGTTCTGCATGTCAGACATGACATCCACAATCATTTTCGGGTAAATGGCAGAACCGAACAAAAGCGAGTTGAGAGACAAAGCTGCGATGAAGACATACATAGGCTCGTGTAGCTTTCTGTGAATCCAGATGATGTGAATAATTGCAGAGTTAGAGCAAACGATAAACAAATACAGCGTCAAGAAGAATACAAAGTAAACGTATCTGTACTTGTCTACGTCCACATAACCACTGAGAATTATTTGGTTGTGTGTTCCGTTCATGTTCCATCTGTGTGTCGATCTGTCATCCGTATACACTGACCATGCGATGGTGGTTAAGAGTTGTGCTACTGTCGCCTCTTTTATGATGACTTCTGAATCTCTATGGATCTCATTAAGCGCACTCTCATGTCAACACGTAAAAAGCTTTATTATCCTTTACATGGGATGTGTAGTGCCACCTATCTGTTACATGCAGCACTGTTGCAGCCCTAAAGTGCGAGAGTCATGTTTATTCATCCCCTAGCGGGTTGTTATCACTTAAAAGGTGGTTTAAATTGTAATATGGTGGGTTTACCCAAATGGATATTGTCGCTTGAGTCAAAAAAGTAAACTGAGTATGGCAAATTGATCACATACACATAATTTATTCAAGACCAAATATTATAAGTCAATGACATGTTGTCAGGGGAGGCAGGGAATGTGGTGTTTCACCTGTCATCGTGGGAATATAAAATAAAAAATATATCCAATTGTTATATTAAATCTGTGTAGATGTTCGGTTCTGATTTAACTTGTGGGTTTTTTCATTTTCTTTCTCAATATAGCTGAATTCTCACATTACATTGTGAATCGTTTATACAATTAGTATGCAAGCTGCTGTGCTGAATATCTGCAGTTGGAGAATGAGGCATGCATTGCAATTGCCTCATGGTTTTTTATTTGGTCCACGACTCAGCCCTAAACCACATAATTACTGATTGTATTAGCCAGCCAAATATTTTGTGTTTGGGTGGACCCTAATGCTGGGGAAGCATGATCAGAAGCTGGGGTGCACGACAAAAGCATGACGTCTAATATCAAAACACAGGCACAAACAGACAAATGGTCAAAAAGAAAACAAAACTGTCCTAACTAGAAAATGAAAACCAAACCTAACTTAGTAGTGGTACCCAAGATGGTACTGGAAAACAAGGAGATAATGATAATGAAACGAGACACTATGTTGTCCATCCAGTCCTTATAAACCAGATGTGGAGAGATTACAAAAGTGTCACGGTTGTCCATTGCCCTCACATGGCCCCGCCCGTTTGGCGCCAGCTGCAGCTCGTTGCCTGATTGGCTTCCCTTCTATTTAAACCCAGTGCCCCCATTCACGCCTTGTCAGTCCGTCAACGAACCTCTGCACTTGCAAGACTTGTCTTTTGACTCTGTCAGGTGTCTTGCTTGTGTATCCAGTGTCCGGTATCGATCCCACCTGTCTCGTCCTGTCCGGTATCTTGCTCCAGTGTCCGGTATCGATCTCGTCTGTCTCCTCCTGCCCGGTGTTTTGCTCCAGTCTCCAGTATCCGATATCGATCCCGTCTGTCTCCTCCTGCCCAGTATCTTGCTCCAGTCTCCGGTGTCCGATATCGATCCCGCCTGTCTCGTCCTGACCGATATCTTGCACCAGTCTCCAGTATCCGGTATCAACCCGTCTGTCTCCTCCTGTCAGGTATATTGCTCCAGTATCCGGTATCAATCCCGTCTGCCCCGACCGGTATCTACCCTCGTGTCCTGTATCGATCCCATCTGTTCTGTCCGGCCTCAATCTTGTCTGGCTCTGACTTCTCTGTCTTACTTCTTCCGTCTAGCGATCGCCGCATCCCTGGCGTTTGTGTTGACGCGCATGACTGCCCTATTCCCCTAAAATAAAGCTTGTGTGAAAACGTTTCGCGTCTGGGTCCTCCGTCCGTTCGGGTTTTAACAGAAAGGACTAAATGCCACGCACAAAGTATATATTTCCAAAATAAAAATGCTCGACTGAAGATAGTTAGCTCTGCAATGTAAGCATGTAAACATTAGCCAAAAAACAGAAACCAGAAACCTTGGAGCAGAAAGGCACAAAAACTTTGGTGAACATTTCCAGCTGGTTGGTATAAACTTTGCAGAGTTGAGGGTGCTCTCTTTCTCCTATATTTCAGATTCAGAATATTTATTGTCATTGTCAAAATTAGCAAACGAAACTTAGTTTGGAGCATCCATTCATCCCATAATTAAAAAAAATGCAAAATTTAGTATAAAATATCTAGAATAGATAATAATATAGAACCCATAAATGACCCAATGTAAACATTGAATGTGTGGACATGGAATCATAATTAGGATATTGTGATTTATAACAACATAGTGAGCATTATTTACAGAAAGATTATACAAAAGCGAGTCGAGAAACAAAGCTGATGACTCTACTGAACATCTAATAGATCGGACAGAGCCAATCAGAACACGACTCCAAGATAAACATGTAATAAAGACGTAAAAGATAAAAGATGTATGCAGAATGTGCAAACTCAAATTAAACAGTTTTGCACAAGCACAATGGCTGAAATCCAGCTTCACATGGTTTGCCTTGGGTCTGCCATGACGTAATCGCAAAGATCCTTTTTTCTGCATTATTTGATCTTATTTTCCGCGCAGAAAATTTGGTGCAACACTGAAAATTCAGAAAAATATTTTAAGAGTAATACAAATAACAATTAATAATACCTAAAAGTTGCCCTGCGACGAGCTGGCATCCAGTTCATGGTGTCCCTGCATCCCCCAATGCATAATGGATGGATGGATGGATGGATGGATGGGTGAATACCTATAAGTATTCATGCTAATAAACAAAACTATCTACAGAACCACGTTATATCAGATGAATTTTTTTCCCCTTTGTGTTTCCCTCTATTTTTGTATTCGTTGCATGGTAACCATTCATTGAGTACATCAGATGCATATTCAAATGCAAACTGCTGACTTTGCATTTAATTCATAACCCGAGTGTTTCAAAACACATCTTTAAAGGGAAACCGCTGAGTTATGCAATTGATAAATCAAGTCCTTTGACTAAGGAAAATAAAAAATGGTCCCTTTGGCAACTTTGATTATGTTTGCATCATGTCAGCTACAGTTGTTTAAAACCAAGGGAGCATGGTGGACATCAGCAGTCTACAGAGAACCCACAGGGTTAATTAGATGAAAACAAGTGATGTAAGGATTGTGTCACAACAAGGTCAACCTCAAGGGGCCACAAATAATGAGCCAGTGGTCACTATTGGATGCAGGGAACCATCTGACAAACAAGTGAAATCTCTGGACGATCCATCAAAACATCACCTTTGGAACTTTGCAAATAGCAATAGTCATGCCCTTGGTCCATAGAGTGTTGTTACGTTTTTCCCGTTGTGTACTGCATATCGGCCACAACAGCAGTATGCAGTTCTACGTCCATCCCTTGGCCTGTCTGCCCCTAGAACTCTGCATACAAAAATCCGCGGAAGTGTAATCATGGTGTAACATCATTCACTGTTTCAATTTTGTAGTCAAACGGCCACCATCGATTGGGTGGCCTGTTTAAAATTCTAGAAAAACATGCCCACAACAATATGCACACATCTGTACAAAGGTTTATGAATGAACAAGTTCTAATACCAGGAAATGGGCGAATAGTTGGTTTGTTGGTTGGCTCGTTGGTTGGTTGGTTGGTTGGTTGAACATTTCCTATGTTGTGTCTTGGGCAAGTACAGCCTGGTGACATCCATCTCTCTCATGTTTTCAGCCAGTCTTGATCTAGGGACCTATCGCGTGTTTTGCGAATGTGCTAACCACTGCACTTTGGCCTTATTTAAAGGTATAGGTACTCGCAACACCAGCTAACATATGAGACTTGTGGCCATTTTCTTCAATAAACAATACTAAGTTTGATGACAAAAAAGGTTTTTCCACAAATTTATCCCATTTATCTGCCTGGTTTGTTCTTCAGTCTTCATAATGCTCTTTGTTCTGAAGTGGCCTTTTCAAAGACCTCAAAGACCATCACAAAGCAGGTGCATTCAAACTGAGACTCAATGACGCACTGTTTGTCATTGTTAGTCATTTAGGTCGACATTGGATCATTCAAAAATCATCAGGGAATTCTGGTGTCAGTTGGCGGAGCTAAGAGGACAGGAGGCCAATATTTCTGCAATAACTACTTTTAAGTGTTTTCATTGTAAATATATTCTAAAATGTTGAGATAACGTGGTTCCACACGACTTCTCGCATGTTGTCGATTCTCAGAAAATATTTTTCAGTTTTTTAGCTTTAGTTTGAAGCTTGAAACATGGCAATATCGCAAATAGCAGTATTTCGTCTATTCATGATCTCTTTTTCTTAAGTTAACTTATTCCCTGCCTCATCCTGGATGCTGCTGACTTTTGCCTGTATTGTTCGGGTGAATCTTCTTTGAAACATTCTTGTTGAGGCCTTCTTCTAACCCCGAGCATTGATCTTCGATCCATTTCTCTTTTGCTTCTCCCAAGCTTTTTCTAAATTTCTTGTTGGCTGATCTATACTTGGCTGTTTCTTTTCTTCTTTAGTTCTTGCCCATGTCGCACTGTTAGAGAATTTTGTTTGTAACCCAAGGCTTTATCTTCTTCTATTTTTCTCCTATAATTTCTTTAAATTGCTCTAGTCATTGTCACTGAGAACTTGATGGTCAGGGTTTCGACATCTTCGCTTAAAACTAAAGGAGGAGTGCTCGACCGCCTGTGGTTCTTTCAGTGGCTCAAGGTCAAACTTCAGCCGAGGGTTATATATATATATATATATATATATATATATATATATATATATATATATATATATATATATATATATATATATATATACCGCTTATCCTCAGTAGGGTCACGGGGGTTCTGGAGCCCATCCCAGCTATCTTCAGGCAGTGGGCAGGGGACACCCTGAACTGGTTGACAGACAGTCACAGAGCACACAGGGACAGATAATTTGCTTGCTCATTCACACCTAGGGACAATTTGGACAAGCCAATTACCCTGACATGCATGTTTTTGGAATGTGGGAGGAAACCGGAGAGCCAGGAGGAAACCCACACAAGCACGGGGAGAACATGCAAACTCTATACAGGAGGTTCGATCTCGTTACCTCAGAACTGTGCCGCAAATGCGCTATCCACTGCGCAGCCGTGCTGCCGTAATTGCACTATTTTTACATTTTATGGTACTTTAAATTATATGTGTCGATGTTTAGTACATATTGCAGGGGTGGCGAACACGTGGCTCTAGAGCCGCATGCGGCTCTTGGCCAATAAGAATGCCTCATCATATTTTCTATATACTTTGGCTCTTTGCCTTGTTTCATTTTTAGTTTTTTTTGTGTATTGAGGGTGTGCCATGAACAATGAATGGAGACGGGACCCAATAGCGCTCGTTTTCTCAGTTTTTATTGATAAAAGAGGGAGAGCAGGGCTTGCTTCCACGATCCGATGGCTGGCGGACAAGAGGAGCGGGCGGTGCTGAAGTGGCACTTCCGTGTCTGGCGAGGAGGATCGGAGACAGGCGGGAATAGCAAGTCGTTGGCCGGGACTGGAGACCAAAGGCGGTGTTGAGTTTGTAAGCGAGGTCGGTAGCAGGAGGCAGGCAGGTAATGGGGCGAAACGGGTCAGGTAACAGGCAGGCAGAACGGGGCGTAGTCAGGTCTGGAAACAGGTTGGCAACAACGACCAGGCAGAAAAAAGCAGGGCAGGAACGGAGTCGGACGAAAAGGCTTACTGAGCTGAAGGCAACAGTTCGCATAACGATCTGACAGCTTCCTCTTGGAAGCCGGGGGTTTAAAAAGAGAGCATCAGCCAATCAGCTGTCCGGGCTGTTGGCGCCAATCAAGCCGTCGCAGGTGCTCTCAATCGGCAATCATGACAGGGTGGTCACTTTTCTTGAAATCGACACAAGAACATTACTTGTTGTATTGAAAGGAGAGGAGTGTTTTTTGGAAAATTATATGTTTTTAATTGTGTGTGTTTGTGTATGTCTGTCTGTCACGGCAGGTCAGTGCGTGGTGTGGCTCTTTCGGCTTCTTGTGTCAAACTCGTTCACCACCCCTGACATATTGGGTAGCTTTGAATTTCATGGACACTCTGTAATGACAATAAAGGCATTCTATTCTATTCTATTCTATTCTATTCTATTCTATTCTATTCTATTCTATTCTATTCTATTCTATTCTATTCTATTCTATTACATTACATTCTATTCCAGTCAGCCAAAATTGAGGTAACATAAACAAACTTTCTTGTACTGGTCAAAAATCTTGCTGCAGCATTTTGCACCAGCTGGGAGTCAACAGACAACTCCAATAAATTACAACACAACTCACAAACATTTTACTCACGATAAAATTATGCAACAAATGTCAGACCTTTCTGAATTTGATGGACATGTCAACTGCCTGAACAACACAAGATGGGGAAGGAGTTTCCGGAGCAGCTTCTAATGAGATCCTTGGAGGCTCAGCAGCCATCATAAAAGTCTTAAGACTCTGGCAACTCTTGTCCATTCGTTTGCATCGCTTACAGGAATGGATCATGATGAACGGCACACAAATCCTAATAACTCTTGGTGGCTACGTAGATATGGATAAGTATAGATATGTTTACCTTGTGTCCTTTATAACATTGTATGCTCTTATTATCTGGTCTAATGGCACCGTAATTTACGTAATCTGGATTCACAGGAGCCTTCATGAGCCAATGTATATTTTCATTGCAGCTTTGTCTTTAAACTCTCTTTTCTTGAGCACTGTTGTTTACCCCAAACTGTTTGTGGATGCCTTGTCTCACAGTCAAAGCATTTCTCACACCGCTTGTATGTTGCAAAATTTCTTTTTTTACACTTTTGCTGCTTCCGATTTCTTTTTATTGTCAGCCATGTCTTTTGACAGATACGTGGCCATTTGCAGGCCTCTGCAATACAAAACGGTCATGCGCAGGCTTAATGTAATGGTCTTATTGACTTTGTCTTGGTTCATTCCAGCCTGCCACGTTTGGGTGGGAGTTTTCTTGATGGCTAAGGAAAGTATTTGCACGTTTGTTGCACAGGGTATTTTCTGTAACAGTGCCGTGACTAAACTTATGTGTGTGAGATCGCAAGCTTTGAATGCTTACTCTGTGTTTGCCTTTGTGAATGTTCAGTTTCTGCCTGTGTTCTTTATTTTCTGTGCATACACCAAAATATTTCTAATCTCTTTTTACCGCTCGGATGGAGCCTGGGATAAGGTGGTTAACACATGTTTGCCTCACCTGATCGTTTTAATATGCTTCTCCTGCTTGACCGCGTTTGACGTCATCATTGAGCGAATGGAGTCAAAGCTTCCAAAGACTATACAGCTGATCATGATGTTGCAGATAGTGGTCTACAATCCTCTCTTAAATCCAATCATATATGGAATGAAGATGAAAGAAATCAGGAAAAATATAAAGAAGTTGTTCCGTCGACTTGGAAACTAACGCACAATTGACAAACTTTGTTCCTTCTCCATTAGCAAAGTTTTCCTTTTTCAAACACTCTATTTCATTAGCAAGCGCTGGGAAAAAAAAACAATGGAAAAAATGTCAAACACTTGCAGCACTGTGACTCTCAAGAACTCAGGTCAGACCATTTTAGACCTATGTGACCCCTGGCACAAAAAAAAAACAAGTTTAAAATTTAATTTAAATGTATTTCATCATTTTTTTGCTGGATACATTATATGTGTTTTCTGTATCTGAATTAACATGTTTTCAATGGTTTAAATTATGATAAAAAATAAAAAATATTCAAAAAGTGTTATCCTTTTCTCTTTCTTACTTCTCTAAGGATTTTTGTCTGAGAATAAAATAATTCTCTTTCCATTTTAAAGGATGCATAGTTGATTAACCTGAATGATATTTGATTGTTTAGTTGTTTTTGTGCTTGATTTAGCTGGGACAGCTAAACCAAAAAAACATCCATCCATCCATTTTCTGTACCGCTTATCCTCAGTAGGGTTGCGGGGGTGCTGGAGCCCATCCCAGCTATCTTCGGCCAGTGAGCAGGGGACACCCTGAACTGGTTGCCAGCCAATCGCAGGGCACACAGGGACAAATAATTTGCTCGCTCATTCACACCTAAGGACAATTTGGACCGGCCAATTAATCTGACGTGCATGTTTTTGGAATGCGGGAGGAAACCGGAGTGCCCGGAGGAAACCGGAGTGCCCGGAGGAAACCTACGTAAGCACGGGGAGAACATGCAAACTCCACACAGGAGGGTTCAATCTCAAGACCTCAGAACTGTGACGCACACGCGCTAACCACTGCGCCGCCGTGCTGCCCGCAATAAAACATTTATGTGATTAATTAGATGGTATTTATGAACAAAAACATCTTGAATAGATTTTATAATATTTAATGTTTGGTGGCTGACTGGGTAGCAAATCCTCCACACAGTTCAGAGGTCTGTAGTCCAATTCCAGTGACTGGCCTTCCTGTGTAGTTTGCATGTGACCCTGTGCTTTAATGGCTTATTATTCCAAAGCAATAAAGGAAATTTCTTATTTTTTCAAAACAATGCATACATTTTCTCAGCTTTTTACTTGCATTTTCTGTTTTGTGAAAATAATTCATACGAATCGAATATACCTTGACATGATTTATCGCAGTTTGCCTACCGTGACACTTTGCTAGTGATGTCCACAGAATTCCCTTATTTGCCAACTTCAACCTCCCATGTGAACATCACTTGTGGACAATGAATCCTAATTAGCAACCCTGAGAGCCTGACCTTGTTATGACACTACTCTTACATCATTATTTCACTGTTTTTGAAGCCTTGCAATGACCCGTCTGATTAAAAGCCTGAAGTGATATGATGATGATGAGCAGAAAACAATACGTCAATCCCATTCTCTTAATTTTCAATACTGTTGACTTTCCTCTAAAACCTGTGTGGGCAAACTACAACCTGCGGGCTTCATGAAGCCGGTCAGGCTTGTCCATCTGTCCAGCCAAACAAATATATAATGATAATATGTGTAAAACAGTAAGATAAAATAAAAAGTACCTGATGATAATGTTTGATTGAGTGCAACTCTTGTCCCCAGTATAGTATCACCAACATTCAAGTAGGTGGCTTCTTTGTCTTAACTTGGTATTATTATCATGTATTTATTTATTTAATTTAATGGAGAGAAAAAAAAAAAACTTCCAGTGGGCTGTATTGAATTTTTTCAATGTGCAATACCAAATACAGTGCTTTTAAAAGGTACATCATTCATTACTTTTCAAAACCAATGTGATGAAATAGTATATTTATAGACAAAACAACTATTAAATTATATTTTTCCCTCATGGATAACCGAGTTATTAGATTTGAGACCGTACCGGTAGATAAAAATTGAAATCAATATTATTTCCCTCCTTGCCCTTTAGCACAATTTATTTACACTGAGGCACCCCCCTGACTCAAAAAGTTCGCCTACCCTGTTTGTATTATGTTCTTCTTCTTGTAATTTCACCAAAAGAAGAAGAATACACATAAAATTGAAATACTGTAAATAACAATTTTCATAATTCAACTGATAAAACATTTCCTTACAACGACTTTATTATTGGTCATTTTTCAAGGCCTGCAAAGTTTATACATTTTGTTAATGTCTAAACAACATTTACTATGTAAACATTACCCACATGCAAAAAAGTAAGAAATGACGTACAATTAACTTAAACCACACACTTTCCCCAGAACAAACACCACAAATACACATGATATGTATTCTAAAATCTAACCTATTGTAAATCATTCCATAGCTATAACGATCTTGATGAAGAATTGACTGTCCGGGATGCAGCTATTCATACAGTTAAATACAACAATACCAATATATCAAGTCAAGTCACAATGACACCATGCCCTGATCTTAAAACAAACATGCAGGCAAGGAATAACTCAAAAACCTCCTTCCAGGATGACCGGTGTCCAATAGATTTAGTATTGGGTAACAGTACACAAAACATAGTGAGCATCAATAAAAAGAAAACACGGGTAATGTGTAGAAAATTGTCCAGAAAGTGCATGACAGCAACGACACCCCGAGCCTTTAAAATTGTCCAAAAAGTCCATGCCAGAAACGACGCAGCTTCCCATCACTGCCGGCTGGTCGATGCAGACGTTGACATGCTTCAGGTCCAGCCATTGGTCTGCTGACCCATTTCGAACAGTCCTTCTCCCTCGTATCACCACCAGCCAGGCAGTCGGAAAGGACCGGAAAAGAAAAGTATGAGGTCTGCATCAATCATAAGGTAAAGAATAGAAGTGGGTCTTAAGTCTAGATTTAAACATTTCCACTGAGGTTGCAGATCTTATCTCCAGAGGCAAAGCATTCCAGAGCACCTGTGCCTGGATGGAGAACGCTCTCTTTTCTTGGCTCTTGGAGACACAAGTAGAACGGCATTTTCCGAGTGGGGGCTCCGTGTAGCATACCTGTCAACCTCCACGGCTCCATGCCCTTACAAACTGTCGTATTTTCCCTTACAAAATACAAAATAATCTTACACCATATTTTTTTTTCAAACGTGTTTATTTATGTAGTTTAACATGTTATATTGTACATGAGTTTCCTTATATCATATATATTGTTAATTAACATTTTGTTGTGAGATCCTGAGTTGCTCTACATGAATGAGGTTTATTACAAAAAAGTTCAAAAATGAAGTAGCTTGGACGTTCACTGTAGAAGGAAAAAAATACATGCAAACATAATTAAGTAGAATAATACATTTTCCTATTTAAATTATTAATTCATTTTCTGCATTAAATTATTGTTGGTAATACACTGATTAAAGGGATGACCACAAACCTGTCTTTTTTCATTTTCTCCTTTTATACTTCCTTTTTTTTCCTGACTTTATACAACATCATAATTCGTAATATAATGCATCAAAGCAAGTGAGCCGTTTGAGAGCCGGCTCTCTTGAATGAGTTGAGCCGAAAAAGCTGGTTCTCTAAAAAGAGACGGACTTCCTTTCACTACACAACGCATGCGCACAGTAGCATCAAACCGCTCGCTTCGTTTGCAACGGAAAAAAAACGATACAGAGATAGAGGCTACCGCGGCGAACTCGTTTGACTTGATTGATTTGCCATTTCGTGATAGTCGGTGTATACCGGATGTTACCCATCATTGACAAATTTTGCGTTTTTCCGTACAGATTTTCTTGTACGTCGTACACGTCTTAAAATGCATAATAAACGTACTTTGTACGGCAAAAAGGTACGGATTGACTGGTATGCTGTAGTAACATTGGGGGAAATCAAATCAAAAAGATAAGAGGGGCAAGTTCATGCAAACATTTATATGTTAATAAGAGAACCTTAAAGTCACATTTAAGCTGATATACTGTATGTCAAATTAGTAAAGAATACTCAAAACAATTTAAATAAATCATTGCATACACACTTCTGAGTCATCAATTTAACTACAGGACAGGGGTCTCCAACATTTTTAGCTACCTTTTGTTACTAATTATCACAACGGTTTGATCTTTTGACAAGTTTGATCTAAATTTCTCAAAGATCAATAGGCTTCATTAACTTTTTGATGAACATCTAGAACAAAAATAGCCAGAGAGATGTGGATGTTTGTAGACGTGATTCACATTTGGAGTAAACTCTGCAGGGCTCGGGCCTAAGATCTTACCTCTATAATAGGAGATTCACGACAAAATATGATTACAAGATTATCAAACAGTCAATTATTATATGACCCTCTGTTGACAAAATAACTCTTAAAATATTGTCTTACATTTAATTGGATTTTGAAAAAGTAATCACTATCCAAAACAAAGAAAAAAAGACGTATACTTAAAGGGACATAATTTTTTTTTTAATATTCATTTAAATTATAAGCAGTAATACAAAATAAATCATACAAACATGCGTTTCCTGAAATACTCAAAGGTTGGGAAACTTTGTTCCTAGAAGGAGCTGACATGCTAGTCAGCCATCTTGCTGCTATGGGTACCCCTAAAAAAACAAAACATTTGTGAAAGGCTTGGCAAAAAAACAAGAAAATTAAGGTTTGGTCACTTGAGTCTCAGTAGTTTGGATTCTTGCTGGTGCTTTTTAGCACTCGTTTTCGGTTGCACTACACCAGGAGTCTCCAACGTGGTGCCAGCTGGCACCAGTGTGTCCCCTATGGACAGCTGAGGTGCCCGCACACCCATTTTAAAAACAACTCACCAAGGTCATTGTGATTTTTCTAGTAAAATTATGTTTTTTTGGGGTCAATTTAACCCTACCTCCAACAGTTAAAGGGACTATAAAAGACCCAGTTTTTTCAATAAGGCACAGAATGTGCTGTGTTCCTCCCCACAATCATGCAGATATGGTCCAAAATATTCCACATGCCACAGATCTCGAGAAATTAATTTTCAAAGTAAACAGTTTGAGCTCATATCTCAGAGCTGTGACGTTACCGGATGACTACGAGATGCAAAAAAAAAGGCGAGTCCCGTTAAAAAATAGACAGTGATTGTAGTGATCAGTAAATGCAATCATTTCAGCTTGGAGTAATTGGAACTTTGCTTACCGTGTCGCCAGGGGACTTCTGTTTTGTCTGAGATGATCATTAAGGGGTTAGCTTACATGCCGTCGCATACAGTTCCTTTTTTGACTTCGCCTCATTTAAGGTATTTGATTGTGACTTTTCCTGTTGTGTTTTTCTCAGCTTGTCTTGCAATTGATATAATTTTGTCCAGATAGCGTGCGGACTGCTAGTTTTGTTTGGTCAAGGTTAGCCCCGCTAGCAGTCGGCTAGCTGGCCAGCCTGCCGTGCTCAATGTTTTTTTCTCCCGGCTGGCTTTGTGTTTGTTGCTGCCATTGCTTGCGCTTATCCTGGCTGGTTACTGCATTTTTTCGGTCAGCCAGCCTCACTTTTTTTTCCTTTGATTGGTCCGGGTTCACCCTTTACAGCAGCCGGCTAGCCTGCCGTGTCCTAGCTTGTTTAGCCCATGTTGGGGCTGTGTGTGCTATTTTTGACAGTTTGCCCCATTTTGGCTGCTCGTCGTTTGTTGTACTATTGCTGCACCCACCTGCGACACAACAGCTAGCCATTCTCCACAAAAACTACAGAAACTTTGCTAATGCAAAAAAACATGTACAGTTTTCTCATATTTTGTATGTTTCAGAATTGAGGAATCCCTTAACTTTGTAATAAGAAACTAACAACATAGTAGTAACATGATATTTTAGAAATGTAAATCAAACTGCGTGTCGTTTTTGCTAATTGGTAACAAAAACTAGCTCTCAGCTTAAAAAGGTTGGAGACCCCTGCACTACACAATAGAGTGTTATTTGGGGGTCAAATGCTACAAAAAGTACTTTTAATGGCCCTTTTTCCTTGACACATACAGTGGCTTGCGAAACTATTTGGCCCCTTGAACTTTGTGACCTTTTGCAACATTTCAGACTTCAAACATAAAGATATAAAACTGTAATTTCTTGTGAAGCATCAACAATAAGTGGGACACAATCATGAAGTGGAACACACTTTATTGGATATTTTAAACTTTTTTAACAAATAAAAAATGAAAAAGTGGGTGTGCAAAATTGTTCTACCCCTTTGAGTAAATACTTTGTCGCGCCACCTTTTGCTGCGATTACAGCTGCAAGTCGTTGGGGGTATGTCTCTATCAGTTTTTCACATCGAAAAACTGATATTTTTGCCCATTCCTCCTTGCAAAACAGCTCGAGCAAGGTTAGGTTGCATGGAAAGCATTTGTGAACAGCAGTTTTCAGTTCTTTCCACAGATTCTCAATTGGATTGAGGTCTGGACTTTGACTTGGCCATTCCAACCCCTTGATATGTTTTTGGGTGAACCATTCCATTGTAGCTTTTGCTTTATGTTTTGGATCATTGTTTTGTTGGAAGACAAATCTCCGTCCCAGTCTCAGGTCTTTTGCGGACTCCATCAGGTTTTCTTCCAGAATGGTCCTGTACTTGGCTCCAACCATTTTACCATCAATTTTATCCCTCTTCCCTGTCCCTGCTAGAAAAGCAGGCCCAAACCATGATGCTGCCACCACCATGTTTGACTGTGGGGATGGTGTGTTGAGGGTGATGAGCTATGCTGCTTTTACGCCAAACATAACATCTTGCATTGTTGCCATAAAGTTCGATTTTGGTTTCATCTAACCAGGACACCTTCTTCCACATATTTGGTGTGTCTCCCAGGTGGCTTGTGGCAAACATTAAACAACACATTTTCTGGATATCTTTAGGAAATGGCTTCCTTCTTGCCACTCTTCCATACAGGCCAGATTTGTGCAGTATACGACTGATTGTTGTCCGATAGACAGATCCTCCCACCTCTGTGGTAGACCTTTGCGGTTCATCCAGAGTGATCATGGGCCTCTTGGCTGCATCTTTGATCGGTTTTCTCCATGAATGAGCTGAAAGTTTAGGGGGACGGCCTGATCTTGGTCGATTTGCATTGGTCTGATACTCCTTTCATTTCAATATTATTGCTTGCACAGTGCTCCTTGAGATCTTCAAAGCTTGGGAAATCATTTTGTATCCAAATCCAGCTGTAAACTTCTCCACAACAGTATCTCGGACCTGCCTGATGTGTTCCTTGTTCTTCAAGATGCTCCTAACGCTTTAAATAGACCTCTGAGACTATCACAGTGCAGGTGCATTTATACAGAGACTTGACTACACACAGGTGGATTCAATTTATCATTGTTAGTCAATTAGATCAACATTGAATCATTCACAGATCCTCACTGAACTTCTGGACACAATTTGATGCACTGAAAGTAAACGGGCTGGATAATTTTGCACACCCACTTTTTCGTTTTTTATTTGGTAAAAACGTTTAAAATATCCAATAAAGTGTGTTCCACTTCATGATTATGTCCCACTTATTGTTGATGCGTCACAAGAAATTATAGTTTTATATCTTGATGTTTGAAGTCTGAAATGTGGCAAAAGGTCACAAAGTTCAAGGGGGACAAATAGTTTCGCAAGCCACTGTATAAACGAGAACGGATGGCTTGAGATAAATCATATCCCCGACTCTTGAGTCAAATTGTCTAACTATCCTTTGACCCTTCCCTAAGTGACTGTCGGATCTATCTCACAAACAATACAAAGTTGAATAGGAGTTATGGGAGTTTGTTAATATCCTAGCAACAACTTGTCATGAAATCCAGAGAGGCTGCACACTCATCATAAAAGTCGTGACACTACAGCAACTCTTGTGTGCATCCTGCACATGAACGAGACGTGATGAACGGATCACACATCCAAATGATACACCTGGGTGGCTATGTAGATGTCGATAAGTATGGATACGTTTACTTCGTGCTCTTGTTGATGATCTATACTCTCATTCTCTGCTTTAATGGAACCATCATTTATGTCATCTGGATTCACAGGGACCTCCACGAGCCCATGTATGTTTTTATTGCAGCTTTGTCTGTAAACTCACTTTTATTGAGCACTGCTATCTACCCCAAAATGTTTGTGGATGTCTTGTCTGAAAGTCAGAGCATTTCTCACACCGCTTGCATGTTACAATTCTTCTTTTTCTACACTTCAGTATCTTCAGACTTCTTTCTGTTGTCAGCCATGGCTTTTGACAGGTATGTGTCCATCTGCAAGCCTTTCCAATATCCAACTATGATGCGCAGTCAAAATGTCAACATTTTCTTGGTTTTGTCTTGGTTTGTGCCCGCTTGCCAGATCGGGGTTGCAACTTACATTTATGCAAAGGGGAAAATGTGCAGGCGTGTTTCAGACGGGGTTTTCTGCAACAATTCTGTGAATAAACTTTATTGCGGAACGTCACAACTGTTTTACATGTATGTTGTATTCCTTGCCATTTCCGTTGTGGTTCTCCCTGTCCTGTTTATCATCTTCACATACATCAAAATATGTATCGTTGCATCTTACAGCAGGTCAAGGGAAAAGGCTGTTGTCACCTGTTTACCTCACCTGATATTTTTATTCCTCTTCTTTCTCTTAAATGCCTTTGAAGTTATTGTGGACCAATTGGATTCATTTCTTCCAAAGCGCGTTCAACTAACCATGACGTTGCAAATTGTTGTTTATAGTCCTCTCTTGAATCCTATCATATATGGATTAAAGATGAAAGATATCTGGAAAAATATCAAAAAGTTATTCCGTCACTGTGTCAAATAAATCCATTTAGATGTTCAACAAGTCTAAGATCATCAAGTAGACGTTTTTTTTGCAAAGTAAAATAGGACACTGTTTGATTCTACTGCCAATTCAATGAGTTGGGTTAGTACATTTATTAAACATTTTATTATGAAATCGGCATTACTGAATTGTGTGGACATTAAGTGCAAGTATAACATGGAGATTGTGGATATTTAATAAAATAATACCAATGAACTTTAGTATGTGGAATTTCCGCTTGTTCATTACATCTTCACATGAAGCTACAGAAAACTGTCTTTCGAACAGATGTTTCGAATTGTGTCCACATATTTTCTAAATATTGTGCACAAATATATTTTTTAAAAACTGTAATATTATGTAATTTTTCTTCATCTGGAAATTTAAGGATGACAGTGACTTTGAGTACACGAGACTCATTAGGTCTAAAATTTTGATCTAAGGTACCAATTAATGAATTAATTAATCTGTTATTAATGATTCACATTTGAACATTAACAGAAAATATCTGATATGTTGTTAAACAGGAAGTTGCATGTTCTTACAACCAGCCCCAATGCACTGAAATTAAAATTGTGGGCCGAAACAGAAAATTGAAAACTGAAACAAAACACTTACATAAATCACAAAAATAGTAATAATAATTTTATTATTAAGGACATCTCCATTTTTGTCTTTTTGCCTGAATGGAATGTGCAAAAAATGCAAAAATAAAAATGCTAAAAAAGAGGGATATGTCTTTTTGAAGTGGCTGCAACCATATGAAAAAAAATGCATGGGAGGCCTACATTATCTTTCCCTTTTTGCCAGATTTCTTTAACCCAATGCAGCCCAGGCTTGACTTAAAGGACAACATAATGATACGGAAGAACTGAAACCACAAGAGCGAGACCACAAGCATGCTCCTTTTACTCTGTTTATACTGTATTCATAATGAAAAATAAATAGCGTGTAACTGCTACACTGAACAGTCTCTCCCTTTCTTTAAGAGCATATTTTTCGGGCATTTGATTTTTTCAATGTACTGTACAGTGAATAACCAGAAAACAGGAGAAGGAAGGAACTGATGATGATGATTATAAATCAATAAACGCGTAACACTCGTATATTCGACAAAGTAATATTAATAGTGAAATTTTTTTTTATCTTAATGCCAGTCAATCGACTTCAGGGATGAACGAACCCAAAATTACACATAAAATACATAATGAAACTGCTCAGCTGTACAAAGTTTTTCTCTTTTTTTATCAGTGGGGGAAGATAATAAGTCAGGGGATCAAACTCATTTTCACCAAAACTGTTTGAATAGTATCTAAATCTAATTAAACTGAATATTTAATCTGGATCCAATCTATCGAATATTAATCTAAATCTCAATGTAAATCTAAATCTCAATCTAAACATAAATCTAACTACTACTTTATAAAACTCGATTTGTGTGTGTGTGAAATTTTTGTGAAAATTTACATAGTCATACTTTTAGGCCTTCGCGAGTGTCTTTAGCTAGGTTTAATGTCAAAAAAACCCAATAAGTACCAATATAATTGATAAACATCTGCTCTTATGAAGTCTCTCACGCGCATACTGCAGCTCCCGACTACGGACCACTCCAAGCAGCCGAATCTAATTTTCTATCGGGACCAACATCTTGATTGATGCAAATGTTATGCACACGTTTACGGTACTACTTGTATATAATAATGTAACTACTCTTTCATGTAAAATACAGTTACTCTGAATTTAGTAATTATTCAAGTCACCCACATAAAACTGCATTGAAAAATATGTTGCTACGCATATATAGTAAATGCAAAGGGCCGGGCGTTGTGGACAGTGGTTTGTAAAAACGTCTGCACACGAAACAATTCCATCAAGCAAAGTGTTGGTTCCGATAGATTAGATTTGGCTGCTTGGAGTGGCAGGTGGTCGGGAGCTGCAGGACCAAACCTGGCTGCCACAAAGGGGTTGGAGACCCAACAAAAGCAGACCCCGCAAGATAATTGTCAATTTTCTTGGCATTTAATGGGGGTGCGTTGACATTAAACGTAGCTAAAGACATTCACGGAGGCCAAAAGTACAACTGTGTATATTTTCAGGAAAATCGGGTCGACTGTTTCGAAGCCTATAAATCACTTACACACCCACCCACACACACACACATACAAAAACATACCAAAATCAAGTTTTTAGAAAGTAGTTTAGATTTATGTTCGATAGTTTCAAATTAAAATTGTATATGTTGGCCTGAAGAGGGATGGACACCATCAAGCTGTTCTTGCCCGAAACACACCACAGGAAATGGTGCCCCTATGACATTAGTGGCTAGGGGATCCAACCAACCAACCAGGCAGAATTTAGATTAGATGAGATGTTATAAACTAAATATAACAAAATAACAAACTCTTCTTGGACATTTTTAAGATAATTTCAATTCCAACCATTGGTACATGCATGGGAACACTGCTGTTTAGTGGCGCTTATCCGTCACTTCGCAAGTATCGCAGTTGAGTTGCATTGATGGAAATGTAGGTATTTATCTAAGCACTGTTTTGACCCATTGACTTTTGGACACTTATAAAGTTTAAGCCCTCGCAGGCCACATAAAATGATGTGCAGGGGCCGCATTAGAATTGAATTGTCTTTATTGCTATCAACATTGTGAAACATTGTATGATAAAACATGGAATGAAAACCTTTAAGACAAAAAGATTGCCAGGATAAATAGGCAAAACTATTTAGAAAATAGTGGTTGGAGACTAACCTATATCATAATAATAGCATAATAAAAACAAATAGTGCATTGTAACAGTGTCTGAAACTCATAACAAAAAGTTATCGGACACCAGGGCAGGCAACTTTTCAGCCAAAAAGTTGCCCGCCCCATTTTTCACAACTTGGAACACAATGAGACGACTAATCGCAAAAAAAAAAAGTTGGGCAAAGTATTAAGGATTGATAATCAGAATATATAACAGAACAACACACAAATTTGTCACAAGCCAGAAAAGGAGACAGGACCCAGTAGCGTTTACTCAGTTTAATTGATAAAGAGAGAGAGCAGTGCTTGCTTCCACGATCCGATGATCGACGGACACGGGTAGCAGGTGGCAGAAACGCGGAAGTGGCACTTCCGTGTCGAGCGGGGATAGTCGTGGGTGGCGGGAAAGCTGGTCGATAGCCGGGACAGAAAAAGGTCGGCAACGAGTATCAGGCAGGAGAAAACAGGGCAGGAAAATGTCGGAAGGTATGGAGCTCGCCTAGCTGGGAGCATAGGTTCGCAAACGGTCTGACAGCTTCCTCTTGGAAGGTTTAAAAAGAGTCTTTGAACAAATCAGCGCTCAGGGCTGTTGGCGCCAATTTGGCAGTCACAGGTGGCCTGAATCAGCAATCATGATAAAATTAAGTGTATTATAAATCTACTTATAACATTCATTGCATGTGTATGACATCGCTGTTTTCCATCTGCCATCAGTATGCACTTGTATTTACTCATCTTCATTCATGCAATGTTTGCGTTGCGTCGTCTGCTACAAGCCACGTGAACTCCTCTTTCCACGATGCTTTCAATGTACGTTTATGTTTTGTAGCGTCATAAATTTTGTTAGCTTCTTTTGAATATTTCTTCTGGGGCTGAGGTTTTGGCTTGATTCCTAACCACTTATCCATATTTCTTGTGTTGTCTGTGCGTCTACTTTGGAAAATGATATGCAAATGAGCGACCTTATAAAGCTTGTGAAAGTCCGGAAGCACGAAGTTATTCAAGGCAGGCTGCCGAGTATGCAAATTGCCAAACGCACCGAAATTCCAAAATTTCCAAACCGAACAAAGATTTCGAAATGGGAATAAAGCGAACTTTCGATTAGAAAAAAAAATCAGTTTTTTTTTTTTTTTGAAAAAGTTGTCGGCCAAAAAAAGTTGCACGCCCCCGGCGTCTGGGCAGACATTATTTCAGACACTAATTGTAACAGTAGTGCATGAAAGGAAGTGCAATAACATTAAACAGCAACAAAATCCCCCAAATGAGTCACAAGGTATATTTTTTGTAGGGTTGTAAAAATCCTTTATTATGTTGAGGGCTCTGCTGCGATATTGCAAGATGGCAATGTCCCCTAAACTTGGCAGATAGCAGACAATGATCTTCTGGAATGTGTTGATTCTGTTGACTCTTTTGTATTTTTTCTTGCTCGCTGACCTGCTTTCTGCATACCACAGCGTGACGCTGTACGGTGTATGTTTGGCTTATGGCCAGGGTTGGGTAGGGTTACTTTAACGGGATTACTTTCAATTACTTTTGGATTACTCCAACAGCAAATATGCTAATAAAAGACAAAATAAACTAAATATGAATAAAATTACAAAATTTTGAGCAGGCTTGGGGAGTAACGGAATACATGGAACGGCAAAAATGATGTTGGCAAACTGTTTGGATTTATTTTCATTTTGTTTCTGTCGCATTTTATGTTAGTTTTGCCGGAGATCAAAGAGATCAAAGCCAGGAGAGAAAGCTTACCACGTGTTGTGAGTCATAATTTTATTCATATTTAGTTTCTTTTGTCTTTTATTAGCATGTTTGGTATTGGAGTAATCCAAAAGTAATTGAAAGTAATCCAGTTAAAGTAACCCTACCCAACCCTGCTTATGGCTCATGAGTTTGACATAAATTTTGCTCATTTTTTAAGGAAGTTCACCAAAATACCCCCCAAAAAGTTGTTGTATGTGGATTGGGCTTAGTGTGGTTGCAAACAACGGCCACTTTTGATAGCATTACAAGTTTTAAGCCTATAAATAAGTACTGCCATATGATTAAAAGGACCTTAGTTGGATTCATTGTGATTTGCATCATCCTAAATCTGACACGTCATTGCCATTATCCAGAGAATTCACTTGTTTACAAAGCACAGGTGGAGCATCACTTGTGACCTCTAGCCCTTCATTAGTGGGCCCCATGAGGTCAATCTTGTTATGCCACTATCCTTACATCATTTTTGCTTCTAATTAAACATTTTATTCAGCAGAAAATAGTAAGTCACTTTATTGACTTTGAACAAATGGATGATATATATATATATATATATATATATATATATATATATATATATATATATATATATATATATAAATTGTGATCTATTTTAAAGGTGGTGTCGGTAACTTACAAAATATTCTACTTGCTGATGCCATCTCCTGGCTGAAATCATCAATGTAAACTCCTTGTGTCGCGAGTGCAAGTGTGTAAAATTCTTAGACGTGCTTGAATAAATTATCCTTTTTCCTTTTTTGAGGAGGGTCGGGTTGGCATTCGGACTGTATTTAAACAGTCCTTTTCTTACTTTCACCATTTTCATCCTAGAATAAAAGAAACCTGCGAGCACGAGCATGAGATCACTCTCCTCCCTCCAATCCCCCTAACTTCTTTAATCCAGCGTAATGTGCTCTGCGGCCTTAACCGGATGGTGAGAGTACAATGAAAGCAGATTGACGCGTTGGGAAAAATGTATAAAGGCTCTTTGAACTCAATTGGGCATTGTTGACACATACTTAATAGAAAAAATATTTAATTTCAAACTTTTCCAGGACATCTCAAACTACGCACCTCACCATTAAATATGTAAAAAAGAAAGCCCTATTAAAGGGGTCTTAAAAGCTGTGGTTCTTTCCCTTTTCTGGGTTGTGATTTATTCTCTTATCATCTCCCATCTCCTATCTCCGATCTTCGAGGTAACATCCCAGGCCCAAGCCCTAACCCAGCCTGAAATTCAGGTCGAGTCAGGCCTAAAATGTTAGTTGATGGGGTGAAATGCTCGTAGTACCACATCAATACAGCAGAGGGCGACTCAAGACCATATTTTGTTGTGTACGCCCTCTTGTTCCGACATCAAACTTGTAGTCGCACTTTGTTCCAGCAGAGGGCGCCTTGAGACCGTATTTTGATGCACGAGGTCCTCTTGATCTGACGAAGTACTCGTATTCGTTGCCTCTCTTTTTTCACTGAGCTTGTATAACTGTGCCTATTCTTTTTCATGTCACCACCGTTTGTAGTGAGAGCGGAGAAAACCGTGAACAAAAGCAGAACAGGGTTGGTGTTGATGTGTGGGTCAATGATGCAAAGGTGAAAGAAAAGAAACAGAATAGAATTTGTTTCCTTTTTCCTATATGCTTGTGAGCCTTTTAATGTCAAATTTAGTTTCTTAATAAACGATATGAGTGATTAAATTTCCCAAATTAAAAACCAGGACACTACAAAATGCTCACCGTAAATACATTAAATAATTTATCACAGTACACTATAAGGCTAAAATCAAAGATCAGGCTAATGCAAGCGCTGGGTACTTCCATCTTCCTCTATGCTTGCAAGACATTAACTCTTACAGCAAAACTGGAAAAGAAAATCCAGGTCAAGGAGATGAAACTTCTAGGTATCAGCCACTTAGGCCATGTGACCAACAAAACGGTGCGCAACAATATCAGAGGTCATATTGGACCTTAAGAAGAACTACTGTCAACTACGCGCAGACGGACACTTCAGACTTACGCCCATCTGTAGGGACAAGAACATAGCAGTGAAATCAAAGATCAGACTCATGCGGGCAATGGTTACTTCCATCTTCCTCTTCGCTTGCAAGACATGAACTCCTACAGCAAAACAGGAAAAGAAAATCCAGGCCATGGAGATGCGATGCTACAGGAAATTTCTAGGCATCAGCTACATAGCCCATGTAACAAACTAAACTGTGCGCAGACGGAAAATTTAGTCGTATGGTCACGACAAAAAATCTTCAGGGCTGACCGAGATAATTCTCCAGGGTACAGTCCAAGGGAGCAGGATGAGAGGAGGCTCGAAAAACAGAACAGGCCAGAGACCATCAACAGTTGAGAAGACTGTCCAGAGATGCATCCTCATTGGTGGCCTGACGAACCATGCAGTGAAGAATATTAGGGACACCCAAAAAACACAAATTTCCTATATAATTCAAAAGTGTGCCTTATAATCCAGAACGCCTCATCAACCAGAAAATATGGTATTTTTGGTCCTTAAAAAAGCTAATTTATTTGGAGAGCGATACAAATAATCCAAGGAAAAACAATAGGTTTCTTACGACGAGTTAGCACATCGATTAATAGAAAAAATTATCGCCCCTTTTATTAATTATAAAAATTATCGTTAGTTGCGGCTCGGGTATCAATCCGGTCGAAGTACTTGCTCAGCATCGATAATATCGATATTTGGATCGATCCTCCCACCCTGGGCAGCCATCATAAAAATCTCGACGCTCCAGCAACTCTACCACTCGTGTGCATCGCGCACACGAAAGGCACAAGATGAACGGAACAGTCTTAATAACTCTTGGTGGCTACGTAGACATGGACAAGTATAGATATGTTTACTTTGTGTTCCTTCTTATACTTTACGCTCTTATCCTCTATTCTAACTGTACTATTATTTACATCATTTGGATTCACAGGAACCTTCACGAGCCGATGTACGTTTTCATTGCAGCTTTGTCTCTCAACTCGCTTTTGCTGAGCGCTGTCATCTACCCTAAAATGTTTGTGGATGTTTTATCTCACAGCCAGAGAATTTCTCACCCAGCTTGTATGTTGCAGCTGTTCTGTTTCTACACTTTAGCGTCTTCTGATTTCATTTTATTGTCCGGCATGGCTTTCGACAGGTACGTGTCCATCTGCAAGCCTCTGCAACATGCAAAGATCATGCGCTCTCGCAATGTGGCCGTCATCTTGGTTTTGTCCTGGGTCCTGCCCGCCTGCCAGATCGGGGTAGCCACGTTCATTAATGCGAAGCAAAAAGTGTGTAAGTCTGTGTTAGGGGGAATTTTCTGTAATACTTCCGTGAATAAGCTTCACTGTGAGAGATCACAGATGCTTGTTCGTTACACTTTGTTTGTATTTATCAATTTGGAGTTTTTCCCTCTGCTGTTTATCTTCTTTACATATTTTAAAATATTTACGGTCGCGTACCGTCGTTGCGGCGGTGGCTGTAAAAAGGCAGCTAATACATGTTTACCTCATCTGATGGTTTTGACCTGCTTCTCTGTTTTGACATCATTTGACATCATTGTTGACAAAATGGAGTCGGCGCTTCCTAAGATTGTTCGCTTGATCATGATGTTGCAGATAGTGGTGTACAATCCTCTTTTCAATCCAATCATATATGGAGTGAAGATGAAAGAAATCTGGAAGCATATCAAGAAAACTAATGGTCACTCAAACAAATGATTTTTTTTTCTCTCATTTTGATTTGTATTTTCTTTATTGTCAGTGAAACACTCTGTGCAGCGATATTGGACTTGGAAGTCCACGGTAAACTCGTAATAAAAACTTTAAGGAGAAAATTAAGATAAAAGGCTGTCCGTATAAATCGGCTAAATATTTAAAGGGTAGTGCTTAGAGACTGGCCCAAGTTGTAGTAATAGTGCAATGAAATAAGTCGACAGGATGTACGTACCCATATTTCAATGTAACTTGCAAGATATATATTTTTCACAGTTTGGGGCACTTGTTTGGGGTGGTGATCGCCCTGGGGAAGAAACTGTCTCTGAGTCTAATAGTCCTTGTTGTAAGGGACCTCTAACGCCTACCAACAGGTCAAAGTGGTGGTAGCCAGGCTGAGGGGAGTGTTGATGGGTCCGCTGGTATATCGACTGTAATTATTGTCATCTTTTAGGATTCACTTTAAATCCCCTGATGATGAATCGGAATTATTTTTGTTCAGCTAGTATTTATTTGCATCAATAAATGACGTTATTGACATTGTACTGAGACACCACAAAAAAATAACAAAACAACCCATTCAGAAATGATTGTCTAATTTATATGTTGAACATCCATCCATCATCTGCACTGCTTATCCTCAGTAGGGTCGCGGGGGTGCTGGAGCCCATCCCAGCTATCTTCGGGCAGTGGGCAGGGGACACCTTGAACTGGTTGCCAGACAGTCGCAGGACACACAGGGACAGACAATTCACTCACTCATTCATACTTAGGGACAATTTGGGTCAGCCAATTAACCTGATATGCATGTTTTTGGAAAGTGGTAGGAAACCAGAGTGCCCGGAGGAAATCCACGCGAGCACAGGGAGAACATGCAAACTCCACACAGGAGGTTTGATTTCATGACCTCAGAACTGTGCCGCACACGCGCTAACCACTTAACCGCCGTGTTGCTAAATTAATTGTCTGTCTTGTTCTGTCTGTCTGCAACAATTTTCCTGATTGAGAATCGAACCCCAGGCCACAGCAATGAGAATGCTGGATCCTAGGCACTAGACCATCGGCGACTATGTTGAACATTAAGAATGTAATACTACCTAACAGCTATATATGTATTACTAAAATCAACAATAGAATAGAACTATTGTCATTGATATCAACATTGTTAAACCTTGTTTGCTACGAGATTGGACATGGTACTCCAGGGTAAAACATGTAATAATGACTTTGAAGAGAAAAAGATAAAATACTAAAGACTATCAGAATAAATGAGCAGAAAAATTAAATAATTACAACCTAGTGCTTAGAAAAACTGGCCTAAGTAACTGGCCTAAGTTGTGATAGTAATGCAATGAAAAAGAATGGTGCATTGTAACAATAGTGCAATGAAAATAGGTGCAATAACATTTAGCAGCAGCAATTTTAAAAACCCGATATAATTCACAAGGTGAATAAGTAGAAATAGACAATGCACAATAATTTAAATGATGAACTTTTGGTTAGTTGGTTAATTGGATCCCATGACAACACCAGTTGTAGGGGCACTGTTTCCTGTGTTATGTCTTAGGCGAGTATAGCCTGGTCGCGCCCATTCCTCACTAGCCAGTTTTTTTTTAATGTTGGCTAGATTTCTACACCTGATTTAAGAACTTTTTCACTGACGAATCAGGAAATAGCACCAATTCCTCTCTATCAGGTCAGGTTTGTGTACTAAGTTGTTTTAAAATAAATGATAATGTGTGACAAAATGTATTACATATTTGAGGCATTTCAGCTCATTTTCCCACACCTCATATGTCAAAGTCCAAGCCACATGTGGCCCGCAAGAGGGTTTTTTTATGGGCCCTGAGATGTTTTTGATTCAATATTGTATCATACCTGTCAACCTGTTCGGTTTTTCCTTACAAAGTACGTTTTTATGCATTTTAAGACGAGTACGACGTACAACGAAATATGTAAGGAAAAAACGCAAATTTGTCAATCGCATGCGTCAGCCGCCTGGGGATTTCATATCATGCATCATTCCGGGGGAAAAAATGGTGTGCGATTATTTTGTATTTGGTACGGGAAAATACGACAGTTTGTTCGGGCATGGAGCCGTGGAGGTTGACAGGTATGTTGTATCATACACCGAAAATCAGATATTGTTTTTCCTGTTTACCACTTCTCCTTGAAGAAAGTGTTGTTATTTTGGTTAATATACTTTTGCACTCCATTTCAATGTATTTCAATCCAATTATATTTTCAAAAATATTTCAATTGAGTAAATGAAAGAAATGTGCTATAATCATTTTTTCTGCGAGGTAAATTTAGCCTACTTTGCTAAAATAGAAACTATAGGTTCCTGATGATTCCTGAATAATAGTGGCTTCTTTCATTTCAAGTTTATATATATATGTTTTTATATAAAGGGAATTTGTATTTTGTGCTTGTTGGGAAAGCTTACTGATGGAGCCATTAGAAAATATTGCTCTAATTATCTGATGATATTGGACTATATTTATTAGGTTTTCAGTAGATACAATTAGGTTCTCTAGACTATATGTGCCATTTTAAAAGAAAATCCCTCGGCTTATAACCTAATTTTATTATTGGGCGCTCCTTCCATTTAACTTTTACACCCCTGCCCTAAATCAGTGTAAGCAAGGTTTTTAATAAAACAATATTTATTGATTTCCTCAATTACTGCAATGTGAACGGTGGACAAGGATACAAGTAAATGTAAATTACATGCTGTAAATGGTTTAAAATGTGTGAAAACTACTAAGGAGCTGACTGTCTTCATACTGATGTACACAGAAAAGGAAATTCTAATGTCTATGGACAATGACATTGTCTTCAAAGTTGCAGGGACCAGTGCTTTGCTTAGAAGGATTTTAATGTTTTAAGTAGTCAACTTAAAATGTGTGCAGTGAAGCTACTTTATTAGAGTTATAAGAGTTTAGTGTAAAGCCTAACAATCTCTTGGTAAGCCAGATGCAATTTTGATTTAAAATTACTGATACTGTACACAGGTAAATTTGTTTTCATCTCTATCGGAATCTTCATATAATTTGCCTTTGAATTAAAATGGTGAAGTGTATTATTTTCGCTAATCAACATATAACTGATTTTTTTTTCCCAATAAAAATACATCATCAGAGTTCACTGCTGTTCCATTCATTCGAAATACTCCTCCATAGCTAAGTGGGCCCGCTATGATACAAAACTCCCAGGCTGAAAATGGGAAAACGGGCCTGAGTAGTATAATTTTATATTTCACTCCTGCAACACACTTGTTTTGGATTACCTGCTTATCTGAGCCTGAGACCGATCCATATCATTTAAGAACAGGTATACTGAAGAAAAGAAATTGAAAATTCAAGTTTAGGTGTCCTGTTCACAGCTATGCAGTTAATCAGATCTGACGAAAAGAAAACTACCCGTGAAATCATTAGCTATGCAAAACTGGGAAACACAGCTATCTACCGACGGGAAAGCACAATCATGTTTTTAAATAAGTAAACGCGGAAATAAAATAGCAGTTCCCTATACAGACACTGCCCTACTTTCGAAGGAGGTTCTTGATGATCGTTCGTCAGTTGAATTTGTTCGTAATTTGCTTCAGTGCTGTATTTTGTATGTTTAAAGTTTATATAAGTATGTTTAAGGCTTGTATAAGTAACCTGTATTGTTTTGTACTAAATAATAAACATTTCATAAAATAATATGCTCTATAAAGATAAATTAAGTTGAGTTTACTTACTTTTGGAAGATGAGCTACAGGGGTTAGAAGCGATCCAACCATTTTCTCAACCGCATCAAGCTTTCATTTCAAAAGAAACGTCTCGCCTCTTCTTTAGACTTTACACCAACCATAACCATAATGGATGCACAAGATATTAAACAATAAAAATGTCAAATTTCTTAGCGTGCTGGAGGTTGTATAGACATAGACAGTATAGAATGTTTACACCAGAAGTAGAAAGAGGAAGCGGATTTATTTTCTTTCGGGTGAATGCTAGGTGACCTCTCACAGTGCCACACGCCTGTATCGGCGTAAATAAGCACTACGGTAATGTCCTGTACTCGGAAAAAGGTGCACGCAATACAAAATCTAACTTAAAGCAATGTCCGGATATTTTTCGACATTCCGAAAAAAAAATTCCACATCTACCGTTTTACATAAGTCAAATGGTTGTACATATTTCCCGTATGACGTCACTATATCCGGGATATTTTCCGAACCGGGCGCCATTACTGATGGCATGTTATTGGGACTGGGTAGCGGCAAAGAGTCAACAAGAGATTACGAAGTAGAAATGGTCTTCTCTTGTTGGATCAAGGGTTGTTCAAATTGCGCTGTAGCTCTGGAATAGTTTGGATTTTACGAAATACCAGTCTTAAGACTCCGCGAGTGTAAAAAGACAAGGCTTTTGTCCGAACAACGGAGGAAGTTATGGCTAGCAAGGATTAACAGGAAAGAAACTCCTTGAAAATGAGCAAGAATTTGCTCAGAGCACTTTGTGTCAGGTAAGTATCTTAAAATTTGATGACATACGTTATATATTTAGTGTTGTGTGTAGTGGATCTGCCGTCATATGCGGTGGTAAATAAGGTGCTTTCCAGTTACCAAGTGGAAGTTCAAATGCTTTTGTGCTCCCTTTACACTGTAGAAGTAGCATTAGCTAAACAAGTAAAAGCACACAAAATAATCTGTACAGATGCTGTCCAGCAGTTAATAAACCCGGTAATGCTTGTCTTTGTTAAACCCAATCATGTCCGTACTCAAATACCGATATAAACTACTTCCGAAAGGCATAAAAGGCAAATTGAGTAAACTGAAAGGCATAAAAACTGGACAATTAAACATTAAAATGACACAACAAGAAGACATCGAGATTTTAGCACGGCCTCACAAGTTAGAATTTAAGCTAAAATGAAGCTCTTTACGAATAATTACCTTCATGACTTTGCAAAGTTATTGTTAGAAATTATTACTTTTTTTCTGTACAGTTTCACTAATATTTGAAATAAAACAAACAATCTAAAGCCTGTGGAACATGTGTAAAAGCCTCTGGCCAGTACGAGATAATGGTACACATGATAGTACTGTATCAGAGGCAAATCTGCATAATCTCTGCAGACTGTTTCATTCCTTTATTTTATAGGGGTTAATATGGTGTTGATAACTGAAATTCTCATATTTGTCTGTCTGTTTTTGTGAGAGTATATTTATAACATGGGTCACCTTGTCTTTTCATGAACGCTTATACAAAATTATGCATGGACTTGCGCCCTTATATCTTTCAGATTTAATTTTACGTTCCGGTCCAGAGCCTTCGCTCTGAAAATGCTGGTCTACCAGCGATCCCAAGAGCCAAGAAGAGAATCGCAGGTTCGAGAGTATTTTCCATTCGGGCACCGATGTTGTGGAATGCTCAGCCCCCTTGAGATTCGATCTGCAACCTCAGTGGAACTGTTTAAATCTAAGCTTAAAACACACTTCTATTCTGTACCTTATGAACATTTACTTTTGGTTTGGACAAAATAAAGCTCAACATCTTCGTCATGCAGCTCTTCAGAAACTCTGTTATTGGCCAGCCTGATTTAGCGATCTCCCCTGCCACTACAAAACTTGCGTTCACATCAGCTTCACTGTGAGAATTTGTCTTCATTTTTTTCTTTGGTTCTTCAACTTTCTGTGCTTTCTGCTCTGCATTCAGGTTTTTCAGATTGTCATGGTGTTTTGTCACATAGTGTCGTTTTACAATATGTTCTTTGATTACTGCCACATTAGCTCCACAAACAAGACACACTGGTCTACCAGCAATGTCGGTACACATGTATTCAGCTCCCATTTGTATTGAAAGGCTGTTTTCAGCATCTATTTTTCTTTTGGCCATTGTGATGGTTTAGCATCCACGTTATCCAGGCCACCAGAAACCCCCTATGTTTGTCTGTATTTAGCCTTCTGATATATAGATGCTCATACAATTCACTATTATTGGCCGCATTGTAAGTAGATTAGTTCCTTAGTAGTTTTAACAGTGGCTTTGCTCATCGGGCTCAAGTTAATCAATTGATGCGGGAACGTTTGTGGAAAGTCTTGCGGCGGCAGCTGAAGCGCTGCATTATGGGATTTTTAGTTTGAAAGTTAGCGCTTCATCTAGCCGGGACATTATTTTAGATGTATATAAAATGATTTTGCGTACATTGTACATCGGACCGGATGTAGCCCGCAGGCCATGTGTTTGACACCGATAGGAATCCATAATAATTTGTGTTTAAATCAAATATCCTGATTGTTCTATATAAAGTATGTATGCAGATAGAAATTCTGTTTGAGAAATAAGAGGACAAGAAAGGAAACATTGGATTCAAAAACTAACTAGGATTGGACAAATTATGCAAGGGAATTATGTTCCACATAGAATCGGGATTTTTGATCAAGTGTAACACCCACTTGATTTAAAATGAATTATTTAAAATTCCAATGAATTAAAATCCTCCCTTTACGTAATCAACAGCAATCACATTTTTTTTAACATGGGGAGTTTATTTTTCCATCTATGGAAAATGTAACTGCCATATGAGATGTCCTAAAAGAAATATGTTCAATCAATTGACTGGGAAAAGCAGTTGGGTACAAAGGCAAGAAATTTCGTTTAAAATATGTCATTGGATTTACCACCTCAGAGTGCACATGATGACAAGGTTTGATAAAAATATTAATGTTAAATGTACATTCTGTTCAAGTGACCCTGAAACTGTAAAACCCTAACTTTGGCACAGCCCCTTGGTGAAAAAACTCTCAAATACGGAATTTTATAGCTGGTAAGATTGACAATGAGTTCAAACTGTTTAGGAAAGATACTGTGCTTGGACGTTATAGCTCTGATTCATATAAATTAAAACCAAAAGAAACCTTTATTGTCAATGGTATTATCATTGTAAACAAATTCTACATTCACAAGTGCAAATGTATGGGTAGAAAAATCTCTTTCACCACATTTCACTGTGAAGTAAAACAATACATTTAGGCCGTAAAGCTTTCCCACAAACAGTGGGCCATCAAAACTAACAATATTTGTAAACATTGTGGTATTTTAGGTTACATATCTTCTTTCCCCCCAGCATGTGTTTATTTTTATTTCTTTGTGATTTGGATTGTTTGTACTATGTGGTTCTATTGTTAACGCAACGTTGCATGGGAATTTTTCTATGGAAATGTATATGCATTTTGTTCAATAAGCATTAAAAAACGCACTACTGTATTTCTACTTACCTTGATGCTGCAGCAGAAGGTGCTAAAGCAGTGGTTCCCAAAGTGGGCGGTACCGCACCCCTGGGGGCGGTAGAAAGATGTGCGGGGCGGGGGGGGGGGGGGGGGGGACGTTGAGGAAGGTAGCGGTGGGGGGTCGGCAGTCCGAAGTTTGAACGTAGTGCGGTTGTGAAACCGCAAAGGACTGCGTTTTTTTCAAGGTTTTGTAGTGAGTAAAGGAGTTCTGGACAACCACAATTGTTTCTGTTCGAGTTTTAAAAGCACCGACCAATCAGAGGCAAGTTTTGATACTAGCACCAGCCAATAAACGAGATTTAAATTTTGCAATCACCACACTATGTCACACCGTGTGAGCTCATTGAGTGTCATGGCGGACTCCGTGAACATAGTCCTAGAGTCAACTAACGAGAAGGAAGCAAAGCTTGCACCGAGGAAGGGTTTTACATCACTTGTTTGAACCTATTTTGGTTTTGACGAAGCGGACGTGGAACAGAAGAAAACGCCGAATGCAGAATTTACTTTCACGTCGTCGCTAGGTCCAGAGGAAACAAGTAATTTGTACCAGCACTTTAAAAATGATCAAGGCATGCAGCATTTACGCCATTCTCGCCGTACAAAAAAGTCACAAAGAAATAACCAATGCTGTGACTGGCTAAAAATGTCTTAGAATAAGAGTAATATATAGTTGTACACTGGGGAGCCAAGGGGGCACCAGCCTGCAAAAGTTTGGAAACCATTGTGCTAAAGCATCACAATTGCTCCATTGAATATTTTTGGAAAGATAAGGCTATGCAGAAAATAGCTACCATTCCTTTGAGTAATCTATCGTTTTTTTTTTTAATCATTTTTTTAAATAAATGCATACATTATACAATCTATTTATGACTCTTAATAGCTAAATATTGAATTGGTGCAAGGTTAACAGGGAAAATAACACACCTTTCTGCAAATAAAAATGAATTTGAGCCATGCATTCTTTCAATTATCTCTGTAAAGATGGCTCTTAAATGGAGCGGCAGTGGCTCAGGAGGTAGAGCGCTCGTCTTGGGATCAAGGGATCCCAGTTCGAATCCCGCCTCGTCCGTGTTACATGTCGAAGTGTCCTTGGGTAAGACACTGAACCCCTAATACCCCCAATAAGCAGGTTAGCGCCTTACATGGCTGCAAGGCCGCTATTGGGAAATGTGGAGCACATTGTAAAGCGCTTTGGGAAGTCATTGACTTGAAAAGCGCTATATAAATGCAGATCATTTCATTTCATTTCATAAAAAAATTACGAGGACCAATTTAAATGTTGCCGTATAAACTCCTAACCATCTAACGTTTTTTTCAGCAAAACCTTTTTTCGTTTGATACTTTTTGATTTATATTATTTTCCTTTCAAATATTCATTTTATCTATTGTTGTACTAGTTGTGTGAACGTGATGAGAATATGAAGAAATATAAAGAGGAATACGTTATTTAAACACTGCTATCAAATATCAAGTATGTGTAGAATGTACAGTAAATCCTCTCTGTAATCATGTATTGTGTTCTGCATTAGAACATTAGATTACATTAGAGAACATTAGATTGGATTGACCCAGACACTTTTGTGCTTCTGAGTCAAATAGCATTGCAGTCCAAGTTGTATACATTCAGAAAACAGCTTGACGAACCTGCTTACCATACATGCAAATCCTTTTAAAGTACGAGTTTCTCTAAAAGCGCTCTGGAGCGACAAAAGCACTTGCAGCCGGGTTAGAACGCAGATAAAGATGCTTTCTATTGCAAAAAAAATGTACTCCTCAGCATGCTAAAGGAAGATATAAGCATTCTCATGCAAAATTGTTTTCCAACAACATCCACATGATAACAAAATATAATTTGGGATAAAAGTGGAGTGTTTTAATATTTTCCGTCCCCTTTCGGAATCAATAGTGCAATATTGAAGTGGCTGTCTTGGCCTTCTAATGTTACTCTATTTTACTCCCTAATGTTGTACTGTACTTAACCTACTTGACATCTTGTGTGTCTTAAAAAGTTCACATTGTTTCTAGTGTTTCATTTCAAACTTTATTAGAATATATCAAAAATAGACAGTTAAAACTTAATGAGGATGCATAAAGGACTCAGAAAGGGCGGTTAGAATTGGGGTTAGGTCATCGGCATCCGCATTCATCTACCACCATATCCTGGTAGTGGCGCAGAACTACATTGTCATTGTTGTCATAGTAGAGCATGGAAATGGGCGAGAAGCGAACTGGTACGCAGCAAGGCTGAGGGGTGTTTCCCGGGTCCAGCGAGTGAACCAGCGTCTGCAGGATGGCGTGGTTGGTGCTGTTCAAGCTGTCGCTGAGCGGGAAGGGGCACTCGCCGTGGCAGTAGTTTGCAACGTAGCCCTGCGGCGCAATGATCCAATCCTGCCAGCCTACGTCCTTTAAAAAGTATTCCCAAACAGAATTTAGTATTCAATTAGGCACAAAACATGTAGTGTCCCCACCCATGATTATGCAAATATGTTGCTTAATATTCCAAATTAGTTTCAAAGTTAACCCACCTGGCTTGTTTCCACCAGAGCTGTGACATCATTGAAGGAACACAACACTTTCAAAATGGCAAATCCCGTTAACTCAACTTGTTAGGCAGCTCCGAAAAAGACAGTGATTGTAGTAAACAGTGATTGAGTTCATTTCTTCTTGGACAAATTGGAACTTTGCTTAGCCTGTCGCTGGGGGCCTTGTGACTGTTTTCTAGGAGTTATGTGCTTTGACTTCCAAAAGCAACGTAAGGTAGTTTGCCTGCCACTGTTACTGTGTGTGTTACCTGATTGCCTTGGCTTCGTTTTAAGTAGGCGATTGTGGCTTTTGTTTCGTGTTTTTGCCATGTACTGTATGTCGTGGTTGGTATGAATTGGTCTGGCTCCCTCCCAGATAGGGTCGGGGCTGCTGAGGGCTCGTTGGATGCCCATCATGTATTGTTTGGATGGCTAGGCTGCCGTTAGCGCCGGCTTTGCAGCGTCATTTGGTTTATTAACACCGAGTTTTGCGTTTATTGCTGTAGCTGCTTTACGTTGTTGGTTCCCGGTTAGACTGGCTGCTCAACGAGTATTTTTTGGTTAGCCAGCCTCGTGTTTTTCTGCCAAGACTGCACTTAGCCCCCCACTGTGTGTTAGTTCAGCCAGTTAGCCCCTTTTTGGCTGCTGGCCCTTTACTGTACCAATAGGCATTCTCCAGAAAAACTACCAAAACACTCGTAACCTTTTTGACTTATTAATGCGTAAAACATTATAGCAACTGGCTTGCTAGGGTGCGGGTGTTCCTCCGATGACCTAACAGCTCAGTATAACAAAGACGAGACATGCTGTGATCAAAATGCATTTGGAATATGGTTGAAATACACATAGATTCCATGCAAAAACATGTTCTAGTTCCTCACATTTTACATGTTTAAGTATTTGGAAATACCTTGAAGTCCACGTAGAGACGACGGGCCTTGCAAATGTTGCTGGGCGACACGGAGGGCGGGGCATGGCCGACACTTCTCCGCCGACGAGAGCGACACTGCTGCGGATGGAGCGACACAGCAACCAACACGGCTCGCGCTGGCGGCGCTGCCCAATTCTGATCATGGTCCGTTCCAAGTGGTCGCAACTCCAGAAGCAGACCGTAGTTGCGAGCCGGGCGGCGCCAGGACTCGGCAAGCGAGGTGACATCCAATGTGACCGACACCTGACCCGGGCCCGGACGAACCGACTGGGATAGGAGAAGGCGGCGGTTGACCCGAGGGTCTGCGCCTTTCAAAGTGGGCCGGATCACCTTGTATAGGACAGCACTGATGGCAGGACCATTTTGATACAGAGTCGCTGTCCCTGACTCAGATGTCCACAGGAAGTGGACGTGCAACTGGGCTAGGGATAACACTTCCAATGACTCTAGGGCAGCTAAATTGAAAAATAGATGCTGGTCCACACAGCCAGTGCACATCATGCCAGGACCTGGAACTACGCCACCTACATAGACACACAAACTGGTATATTATCAACACATTCAGTGCCATAACGTATAAGTATGTTTCTAGAAGCATTGTCTCTGAGTGCCAAAACATAAAAATGTTGTGTTTTTTTTAAAACTTTTCTAAAGGCATTGGCACTACTTATCAGTACGTATCAAACCTTTGGAAAATATTTCAGTATGACAGGGATGCGCCTTGTCCACACATCCAGGAGCCCCCACTTCAACATGTTGCTTCCTCTATGCAGCAATTGAGACTGTGTGGGCGGCCCCTGAGTGACCGAAATTGGGCGCTGAAAAATTATTTTTAAGTTCATGCATCATTCATGCAGAAGTACTAAACTTGTAATAAAAATTTTTGGAGGGCAAAGTGCCCTTTTGTTGTTTATGGAAAGCATTTTTTAGATATTGGAGGAATCAAAAATACAAAAAGAAAGCACCAAAGTAAAAAAAAAAAAAAAAAAAAAAAAAAAAAAAAAAAAACTTCTAGAAGCAATATTAAACCGTGGTTTACTATTCAATGGTTAAAGCTAGAAACATAGATTTTTTTCCCGAATGAAAGATAAGGGTTGAAGCTTTCCTTTAATATATCCTATGCTTATATACTACAGAAGAACATTTTCTGTAGGCCTTCAAAAATTAGTCAAAATGCCGAAAATGGTCATGCACCTGCACTTCCCTATTTGAGAAAAACCTCTGGCCTTGATTGAATTAATAGGGAAAATTGAGTACCAATATCAGGAAAGAGGATCAGTGCAAATATCAGGTATTCAAAGTCATAAAGGTAGCAAATGCCAATTTTGGCTGACTTCTAGTTTAACAATCTGGAACCTGAAATGAGAGGTAATGCTAATTGCCATTGAAAATATAATAAAGCAATTTTTTTTCTTTTTAAATGTTTTTATTTTACATATTGGTTATTTCTTCTCAGAATGATGGAAATTTCAAGTACAAACGTTGAAGGTGTGTGCTCATTTGGCCTTGGGTAAACTATAGGCAAACTCGTTGGTGACCTGGGGAACAATCTGGGGTGGGGCGCTCGGGTTTGAGTGCATATTGCCAATCATGGAGCGCCATAACGTATAAATACATTTTCAGAAGCTCGGATCAGGATATAGTGTAACTGCAGTCCTTTGAGACATGTTGTGATTACGGACTTTACAAATAAACGTGACTTGATTTTACATTGTCTCTGAATGATAAAATGTAAAAATGTTTTTTTTAAATCATAAAAAAGTATTATTAAGGCTTTTGTACTGTTCATTAGTAAGTATAAAGCCTCCAGTATAATGGTTTCGGTGTAATAAATCACTACTAGATGGCTGACAATCAGATATTTGTCCACACATCGAGGAAGACCCCTACTACCTCCTGTTGTTTCATGTATACAGCGATCGAGAGTGTGTGGGCAGACCACACGAGACCGAAATTTTGGGGTCACTTCACCCATTATATCCAGCGTTTAAAAGTTCATACGAAGTTCATACATCATTCATGTATAAATTCACTATTCTTGCAAACAAAGTGCCCCTGTAATTATGGAAAGCACTGTTTATATATTAGAGGTGTCACAAATGCAAAAAAGCACAGAAGTGTAAGTTCTGCTTAAAATGCATCCATAAATCCATCCATCCAATATCTGCCCCGCTTATCCCCAGTAGGGTCACCTGGCATGCTGGAGCCCATCCCAGCTATCTTTGGGCAGTGGGCAGGGGAAACCCTGAACTGGTTACCAGCCAGTCGCAGGGCACACAGAGACGGACAACTCACTCCCCCATTCACACCTAGGGACAATTTGAACCGGTCAATTAACCAGACATGTAGGTTTTTAGAATGTGGGAGGAAAGACTGGTAGCTGGATTTGAAACCATGACCTCAGAACTGTGCTGTGCACCGCCGTGCTGCTGATTATTTCACAATAATGTTATTCTGAAAAAAAAATCTTGGAAAGGAGTATTTTTGCAGAAACTTAGCAATGTTGAACCTTTGTTTACTAATTTTCTACAGGCCTTCGAAAATGAGTCAAGATGGCAACAATTAGCTGGCATTGACTCTCCCAATTTGAAATTAAAATGTCTGGGATCGAATGAGTTGAGGAGTCTACACGACCCTCCGTTATTTTTTTCTTTTCTTTGCATTATTTTGCAAAGGTCCCCGACCCACTAAAAACGGGTCCTCAGTTGAGAAACACCGCACAACCAGAAACACGTGGACGCGCAAATGCATGACCTCACACGCGCACAAGCACGTTACTTCCAGGGATACAGTTGGAAAAACACATATAAAGAAACGCACACGCACGAAAAAAAGTAAACGCATTACCTTGGTCTTGCACGTATCTGATGATGTTGCCACGGACGCCGTACTCGGACACCGTGCACGGCTCACCTTCGTCGGCCTGGCCTCGCTCCGACTTCCGGAACATCTTCCACAGTGCCGGGGGGACGTCGTTGCGTTTGGCCCCGGGCCCGGGAAGACCTACGTGGGGTGCCGGCCGCTCGGAGAGACCCAGGGCGCCGAGGAGGAACCGCTCCTGGGGGACAGCATCCACGTCGATCAGAATGAGCAAAAATGGCAAAACGGCACGCATGTTGGTCCGCATCTGCAAAAAATTGAGTTTAGTCAGCAGCTTGCGGGGCGTTTGATTTAAATGGCGCGACCTCCCGCTGTGATTGATAAGATAGTTGTGATTGGAATTCCGGCTCTACAAAAAGAGTTGGCTTTTTCGGCTTGGCCCTCTGAAAAGAATCGGCTCTTTCAATCCCACATTGATCTTCAGGTTATTTTTTTAAGTTTTAATGATAAATGATCAATAATAATGAACCATTAGGCAACTAAATAATTCGTTTCGAAAACCTGTTATGCCGCAGTATATCACCATTTTTGTTTTAATATACAGTAAACTTTAACTTGATTTAAACGTTTAATTTTTTATACTAAGTAGACAACACAGAGATGACACCACTCGAATGAGACAGAGAGACCAAAAGAAAAGGAAAGAGAAAAAAAGAAAGTGTGACAGAGAAAAAGGGAAAGGAAGACTTTGAAAGATAGAGAGCAAAAGAAGGACAGAAAGAAGGATAAAGTGATAACCAAAGAGAGGAGGGGAAAGAATGAGAGAGGAGACAGAGAAAGACAATGACAGTGAAAAAAGAGCATGGATGATAGAAAAAGAGAAGGATGGAAACAAGTTGAGAAAATGAGAGTAAGAAGACAGTAGGAGAGAGAGAAGAGAAAGTGAAAAAGGGGAGAGGGTGAAAAGAGAGAGAAAGAGTGAATTAGAGGGAGGGAAAAGGAAATGAAGAAAGTAAGGGAAACAATTGGGAGAGAGAAAGAGTGAGAGGAGAAAGAGGGAGGGATAAAATAGAGAGAGGGGGAGAAGGGTCCTGGGGAGAGAAGAAGAGCCTGAGTGAGAAAGAGAGAAAGAAAAAGAATGACAGAAAGGGAACAAGACAGAAAAACAAAGAGGGATGAGTGGGAAAAAAAGAAAATAAGAGAGGGAAATAAAGAGAGAAAGTGAAAAGAGAAATGGCGAATGAGAGAAAGGTGGAGAAAAAGAATGAGGGATGAAATAGAATGAGGGAGACAAGCAAAATTGGCGAAACGGAGAGATGGAAAATGAGGAAGAGCAGAAGAGAGAGATAGAGAGATACAGAGAGTGAGAGAGAGAGAGAGAGAGAGAGTGAGGGGGGGCAGAGAGAGAGAGTTGAGAGGGAATGAGAGAAAGAACAACAGAGAGAAGGGGAGAAAAAGAACGAAAGAAAGACAGACAGGCAGTCAGACAGTTAAGAGAAGAAAAATAGAGACGAGCGTTTTGAACAGAGCCGACTCCTTATCGATGAGGAGTCGGCTCTTGTCGATCACTTCAAAGAGTAGGCTCATAAAGCGATTGGTTCGCAAACAATCCCTCACTACAAGATAGTGAGGGGGTGGGAAAGTTTTCGGCACTTCTTATCAGTTGTTTGATTCCTGAAGGAATCAGGCTTAGTTTGGGCGTTAACTTTTGATCTTAAGACACCGACAATCAGGTGGGCTTGGGAACTATTGGGGGTTTTGCGGGGCATATGTGGTTCAACAAGGGTTGCTGACTAGGTAAAATGTTATATTTTGGGATTCATGATGTGTAATCCGTATTTGACTGGGGGGGGGGGAGTTTATTATTGTTTTTCAGTGTATAAAGCGTAAGAGAAGTACCAGTATATCACCGCTAGATGGCAAAGTCTCATTGGTTTGAGAAGGGTGCTTGGGCCAAATCTCACGGAATCTCACGTGATTTAGTGATAATTGCTCAATAAATGAACCTTAATGCCAACAAATAAATGGTGTGGTGTGAGACTGACATTTATCATCTATTTTGCAGGTGATATGTATATACTGGGAACACATCTAATGTGGGGATGACAATATGTGTGTAAAGGTTGTTTGTGATGTCTGTAAACTTTACAAAAAAGGAAATAGAAAGAGTGAGTCAGGCATTAGCATAAGCAACAAATAGGGCCTTGGGCAAGGTCTGCCATGTTATGCTGGGCAGGGTTAAGAGTGCACTGTGATTTTAATTTATATAGTTTTATACCAAATAACACAAGGTGAGTTGTTTTGGAAGGTACAGTTATGGTGATTTGTTAATTGATTCTTGTAAAGTACCAATTGATTGCAATGCTATTTTGTATTTAAATGTTAAAGGGATCTCACAGGATTTAGACAGACTTGCCCAATAAATGAACCTTAATGCCAACAATTAAATTTTGTCGTGTAAGAATGACATTTATCATCTATTTTGCGGATGAGGTAAAACAAAAAATATATAAAACAAATGTGTGATAACAGCAGGAGCTAGCCCATTTACCTGGGTCACGTTACACATACGCATGAAAAGCATTTTGAAATTTAAACAACGATTCTCATATGATTAGTATGTGCATGTTAGAGGACAGGGCTAAGCTTCTTTGAGGGTCCAAAAGAATGCATTCATTCATTCATTATATGCACCGCTTATCCTCAGTAGGGTCGCGAGATGCTGTAGCCCATCCTAGCCATTCTCAGGCAGTGGACAGGGGACACCCGGAACTGGTTGCCAGCCAGTCACAGGGCACACAGTGACAGACAATCCACTCGCTCATTCACACCTAGGGACAATTTGGACCGGCCAATTAACCTAACATGCACGTTTTTGGAATGTGTGAGGAAATCGGAGTACCCGGAGAAAACCCACGCAAGCAGGGGGAGAACATGTAAACTCCACACAGGATATCATGAACTCAGAACTGTGCCGTATACGCACTAACCACTGCGCTGCCATGCTACCAATGTTGATCTCAATAAAACTTTATTTTAAAAACATCTTTTAAAAAAAAAAGTTTTATTTGGGTGAAGGTGTTAAATGAGAAATCACAAGTTTGGTGGATCTTGATTTAATAACCTTGACTCTACTTCTATTTGATGACTGGTGATCTACTCTCATTCTAGTTGATAATCAATAATTAGTTGTAAAATGTATATTTATACACACTGATAGGGTTTTACTATCAACCTTAATCAGTTTTGTGTCAAAATTTAAGGTCACACAATAAAATACTTTAAATGTCAATGATAATGCCCCCAATAAGCAGGTCGGCGCCTTGCATGGCTGCATGGCCGCTATTGGTGTCTGAGTGTGTGTGAATGGGTAAGTGTGAAGCACATTGTAAAGCTCTTTGGGGGGCGGGGGTCTTCATTGACTTGAAAAGCGCTATATAAATGCAGACCATTTACCATTTACCATAATCCAAGTGAATGACTAGAAAGTTCCTCAAATGTGCAAATAAAGACAAATAGATCCATCAAATAATCAAAGAAAACACAATTTTGATTTTCTCCAAGGAAGGGGATCCGCAATCCATGGGGTATGGATGGTTTATCAAAGTGAAGATCAGGGGAATAATCCAATTCCTACCAGGACTTTGACATGAAACTGCATGATGAATCAGTTCTTTTGGGGGATTTTGGAGTATCTCGCAACACATTTAGAAAGACTCAAGGAATTTTCCTCCTGGGAAGGAAGAAAAACTGGCCTCTGAAAAGGCCAACAAAAGAAATATATCCATGTTTTAAAAATAATTATAAACCTTGACAACGTCGAGCCGTCTGCACCTACGTGTCAAGAAACAAATCCCCGCGACCCTAGAGAGGGTAAAAGGCGCGGATGGATGGAATAACAAATCATTTTTTTTCTTATAAAAAACATTATATATATATATATATATATATATATATATATATATATATATATATATATATATATATATATATATATATATATATATATATATAATGTGATCAGATATTTACTACAATGTGCTTCCTGTTATATTTGGATATTATATTTAAATGTCGAATTTTCCTTCTTTTTTTTTAGTTTGTAATTCGCCTTTTAAAAGGGGTTACATTAAACAAACGTGTTTTTTATTTTTATTTTTTTTTCTACAGACAAAACCAAATGACTCATGTTTGCTAAGTGTTCAATGTTTTATTCACACACGTTTTCATAAAAGTACAAATTGCACACTATTTAAACTATACTTTACTTGGTAGGGTCCCCCCTTTGTTGGGAATTAGTACACGCGGCTATGACGTCATGACAGATGCAGTTCTCCGTTTGTGACGCTTGATGTCAGCCAAGGCATTTGACACAGTTGAATTTAAAGATGTTTTTTTCAGCTATTTCTATATGAACGTGTATCTACATTTTCCCCAAAACGTTTAAATTCGTAACTTGAAGCGTTGTATCAATTTTTCAAGGGGTGTTGACGTAAAACATGTGAATGACGTCATTATACATATTTGGCACTGAATGACCTTCAAGGGGGATCCCCCCAGATATTTTTACTTCAATTTAAAGGTAAAATGTTCCTTTTTATTGACAAATTTATCCCTTCGAGCATTTAATACATTTTTAGGGCCATCAGCAAATAAACGCAAATTATATAAACATACGTCTTTGGCCCTGAGTGAGATAAGGATGATTTTCTCTTTAATTTTCAGATATTTTTACTTCCATCTGTACCTAAATTGTACTTTTTTTTTCTCTCTGGGTCCCTGCATAAAAACACATAAATGGTGAGAGAATAATTAATAGCCACTGAATAAAGTGCGATTCTTTTACTATTTAAATTTGACTTCAATATATGAGTAAATTGTTCTTAAAAATGAAGATTTGTCTCAATACATTTCACTAATTTAAGATTGTGAGCGAAAATGATGTGGAAATATGTCTTTGGCATTAAATACGTGTTTAAACAAATCATCTAACTCATTTTAGTGCCCTACATCATTTCCGTCTTTTTTGTTTTTGCCAACACCAAAAAAATGGTAAAAGAGACAAATTTACCTTTCTTAGATAAAAAATAGGTGTACAGTACACTGAATTAGAAATAACTGAAAAATTCAAAAACAAAAACAAATCATATTTAAGGAACGATGTGAGAGTTTTTATTATCTGTTATTGTTTATTCAAAAATTGGATGTATACAAATTGATGTATAAATTAGGATGAAGGTAGCTATTTTTTTTAATGTTTTGAACCTATCATCCCTTAAGGAGAAAACATGTTCTTGTGTGTGTTATTATATAAATATTTTTAAATTGTATTATTTTCTTTTCCATTAGAATCTTTAGAGAGATCCCAAAATACAAATGAAGTTCAAGAGTTAAATTCCTGGAACATAATACAGTTTTTAAATGTAATACTTTAATTTTGTATGTATTCAGTGGAAAAATCCCTTCCAAACAAAAATGCTTTTTTTTTTTAGAATTTTATATTTCAAATATTAGAAATAATACAAAGGCTGACATACCTGGCGTGGTGCATTTATTGAAAACTGGGCATAGAACTCCTGTAAAATGATCTGGAATCTCATTTTGAATGTCACAATTAACACTTTGAACTCAAAAGTAATGCAAAGCAGCGAGGCTTAAAGGTTTCTTGTTTAAATCTCTTAAGTCAAGTCATATATTTTTTTGTCGCCCTTAATAACAAATAAGTCTCAAAGGGCTACACAGGCTACCATTACAACATCCCCTGTTCTGAAACACACACAAGGGCAAGGAAAAACTCAAAAACTTCAGTATGAGTACAATTAAAAAATAAAACCTTAATCGTTTCCTAAAATATTTCCATCTATGATGTATTTTAGGGGCAAACTTCTAATTCTATTAACTATTCTATAACTATTTTTGTTTTCTGGTTAACGCTAGGATATTGAACCAAAGACCAAAATGAATTAATTAAAATTATTTTATTGTATTATAATAATAACAATAACAGTAAAAATTGTACCAAATGATTACTTTTACTTTTGAAAGCCACTCAATAAAAAAACAGCAAACTTCAATTTTTTTCTTGAATAAGTTTTTATAAAGTGAATATCAATCACAAATATTTCACTTTGCCTAATTGTTTTCGTACTGATGGAATGATCTCATAGCCAAGCTCAGCTATTACATTAATAAGAAGAAAACACAAAGAGATTTACAACCGTATACTTTAAATTTGAAGTTTAATTGAACTTTCACGACTTCTAAAATAACATTCATTCATTACCCAACGTATCTTGATAATATTGAACATTATCAAATGATGAGTAGGACCCAGAGCCCGGGCCAAGACATAAGATAGTTAAGCGGCCCTGCAACCACTAGGGGGCCCCCAAGAGTGGTTAACTTTTTGGTCCCCATTGTCACTTAGTGTGTCCACTCCAAAATACTACTCAATAACTACAAAACTAAATCTCAAATCTAGTGCTTAAAACAGGGACCTTAAAATTGGTTTTGCTTTTGTTCGGAAAATTAAAAAAAATGTATAGAATTACTACATATGGTAAATGGTCTGAATCTATATAGCGCTTTTCAAGTCAATGAAGACCTCCCAAAGTGCTTTACAATGTGCTTCACCCTTACCCACTCACACACACACTCACATATCAATAGCAGCGTCAGACATGCAAGGCCCCGACCTGCTTATTGGGGGCATTAGGGATTCAAAAATACTACTACAGTAATACTATATTAGAAACTACTACAAAATACATCAATTAGAATTCTACTAAAACATAAAAAAAATACCGATACATAATAGTATAATATACAAAACTACTAGAGAAATATTACAACAAAAATACCCCTAAAAGATGATTACGACAGATATTGCAAATTACACCTATAGCGATACTACAAAAATTATCCTATGGAAATATCACAAATACTACAAAATACTACAATAAAACTAGAGTAACACTGTACTACAAAAATACTACAGAGATATTAGATATACAGCAAATATTCTTATACGGAAATACGACAAAACACAACAGAGAGAGTGCAAAAATACTAAAAAAAAAAAGAATACTACAGTAATACTCCATTAATACTATAATCACTTGCAATCTTCTTGACAAAAGCAATATTTGTGCTAGTCCAATATTTTGCCTCTAGACAGCGCTCCAAGCAGCTCCCTTCTGCCCAGTGACAAGAATTAGCTCCCCGAATCCAATTGTAAAACAAAGCAGGAACTCTTTGTGCAAGGATGACTTAGATGTCACCTTGCAATTAATTGTTAGAATTAAACGAGTTGTCCAATAAAGGAAACCACAAAACGAGGACCCTTTACTTAACTTAAAAGACGACATTTTTTCCTTGTTTTTTCCTTGCTCTCAGAGAAGTTAAATACTTCATTTTAGATGCTGAACCTTTTTGCATGTCCACATTCTGCTTTGTGTATCAGGTCTGTGGAGGTCTTATGTATAAAAGTGTGTATTATTTGACTGTTACGTGTCACTGCATTCTGAGGAAAGAAAGAATGAAAGAATACAAAGAAAGAAAAGAAGAAAGCAGACATAAATTGAGAACGAGAGAGAGAGAAAAAAAAAGAAAGAAAAGAGAGTAGAGAAAGAAATGGAGGAAGACAGAAGATAAATAGGAACAGAGAAAGAAATAGAAAAAAAAATATGTATATATATATAGAGAGAGAGAGAGAGAGAGAGAGAGAGAGAGAGAGAGAGAGAGAGTCAAATCCTCTCATCTCATTAGCCGTACCGCTTATCCTCATTAGGGTCGCGGGGGGGCTGGAGCCCATCCCAGCCATCTCCGGGCAGTGGGCAGGGGACACCCTGAACTGGTTGCCAGCCAATCGCAGGGCACACAGGGACAGACAACTCATTCGCTCATTCACACCTAGGGACAATTTTGGACCGGCCAATTCACCTGAAATGCATGTTTTTGGAACGTGGGAGGAAACCAGAGTGCCCGGAGGAAACCCACGCAAGCACGGGGAGAACATACAAACTCCGCACAGGAAGTCTGGAGCTGGATTTGAACCCACGACAGGTTCCCATGACATGAACTGTGCCGCACAAGCGCTAACCACTGCCCCGCCGTGCTGCCGAGTCAAATCAAATAAATTTGTAAAGCCCTTAATCACAAAAGTCTCAAATGGCTGTACAGACTACAAATTACAATTACCGTAAATTCCGGACTATAAGGTGCTACTTTTTTCCCTAACTTTCAACGTAAAGTTTACGTGCAGTAGCTCTGTTTCCTTCTTTATCGGACTGCTCGATTGCATTTAGCCTGAAAGCTGCGTCATGTGCCTTTCTTTTTGCAATTTGCATGGTGAGGGTATTTCTACGCTAATCTAATTTGTGCACAAGCTAAGAAGTTGCAGTCTTCCTCGGCGCATATATTCCACCGGTCTAAATCTTACCTTTTGTACTCGAGCGCCACTGGCGGCTGTTAGAAAAATTACACAAACTGGCCGCATCACTGAATAAGCCGCAGGGTTGAACGTTTGGGGAAAAAAGTAGCGGCTTATAGTCCGGAATTTACGGTAATTTTTCCAACGGCCGCCAGCGACCTCGAGTGTTGCTACCATTAACTGCCCTGTCACAGGCACCGTTTGGGATGAAAGCTATATTATTATTATTAAAGCTTTGAAAACTCTCTCGGTGTACCGTCTTTCTTTGTAAATAAGTGTAACCCCTGTATAATATGAATTTGCAACTGTGATTGCAATTTTTGTAATGTATTTATTTTAGACACTTATTCTGATATGTTTTGCACGGGTGAATGAAAAAGGAGAGGCGGAAAAAACGCGGGGTGCCGAGTTTAAGTGGGAACCGCTAAAGGTGAGGGCCAGACAAGGAAATAAGAGGGGGTTAAAAGTTGGTTAAAGAAAAAGGAGTTGAGTGAGTAAATGAGTTCATCTGATATTTTTTTTCCCACCCTTATCTTTGGAAATATACACTTTTTTCCTTGGATTACTTTCAACGGGACCCGGACTCTGCAGGTCTGCATCAAACCTTAAGTACCGGTATCATCTTCTGTTCATTTTGCCGGCTGTGATTTTTGGACTGTGGACTTTAATGAAGGGCATTTAGTTTCAATCGCGGGACTTGAAGTCGGGTTTGGATTAATTTTGTGTTTGTGTTCCATGTTTAAATGTGGGCGCATGCGGCTTATATACAGGTGCGGCTTGGGTATGTACAAAATTATTTTTTCCCCCAAAATGTGGTGGGTGCGGCTTATAATCAGGTGCGCTCTATAGTCTGGAATTTATGGTACAAAAATACGGATGAATGGAAGGAAGGAAGGAAGGAAGGATGGATGAAAGGAGAGAAAGAAATGAGGGAAGGAAGGAAGGAAATAAGGATGGATAAAAGGAGGGAAATAAATGGGAAAGAGAAGGTAGGATGAATGGCTGGATGGATGGATAGACAGGAATGCGAAAGAAAGAAAGACAAAAATGAAAGAGAAAGAAAGAAAGCAGCACCAAAAAAATTGACCATGGCCTACCCAAATGTCCAAACACCCAAGCAAGTTAAGCCCCTCGGCAACCAATTTGGTAATGCTTTTGTCCCTCCAGATGAAACGGGACACAAGAAAGCGGCGGTGTCACTCGGGTCAGGGTGACACAACACACTCTTCTGTTCAACAGCAGGGCCCCACAGCTTTTACTGGTTTACCCCTGCCGCATCATAAAAGTGCCTTGCCCATCCCTTAGAACACGTCCAAACATCCCATTATCCTTTTACAACACCTCTCCACTCATTCCTATCACCAACAAGCTAGCTTCCACTATATTTAGACCTCTTTCCTTCTGTGCACTCATAACACCAGTCATCTACGTCAATCGCGGCCTTCCTCTTGGTCTCCTTCCATTTACTTCTGCTCTGTTGATCCTCTTCAACATTCGCTCCTCATCCATCCTCTCCGTGTGTCCAAACCAACCGAGTACTCTCTTATCCACACGCTTGCTCAGTTCTACTACTACTCCAATTCGGTCTCTCACAATTTCATTTCTCAATCTATCCAATCTTGTCACTTTGACATTGAGATAAAGGTAATCAGAGTTCAAGAGAAAGCCTTATTGTTACTACTGATCCTATTGTGGGTGCTTGCTTTCTCACTCAACTCAGGATATGAGTGTTAAGTCACTGTGGGTTTTCTGTGGGTTAAATGAGTCACATGTTTTCAGTGTTTTTGTATTATTTTTTCCCTCCTTTTCCCCACGCTTCAACATTCATATGTTTGAGTATGTGCTCCATTGGATATGTGTAGGTTGCGTGACGTGTGTTTTCCTGCCCGTTTCGTAACTGCAGGCTGTGTCATCCTTTTTATATAATTCTGCGGGGGTCCCTCAGACTATTTTTAGATTAACAGGGCTTTTCCCGCTCTTCAGATATAAATTGTTTTGGATTCTCCTCCTATATAGGCGGAAAGAGGGCACACATTAAAGAAGTGCAGAGCTGTTTATTACCTCAAAACCTTGACCACTAGTAAAAAGAAACTGTTTACATTCTCCTTTCAATTAATCTGGCTTTGACACATTAACAGTTCTTTAATCGTCTTTGTTTTTTGTCGTAAAAGTGCAAGTTTTAGAGGGCCGCCCCATGTTCCGGAATATCGCACTCATTCAATAGATTTGCATTATACACAGCACAAAGATTTGAAGTTTAGTTTTTTCAGTGGGCCAAAAATGTATATGGTATTAGGTATTTACGTTATTATGTCACGTATGTTATTACTTATGTTTATTGAGGCGTGATCTAGCAGCCATTGTTCGCCATAGGGCGCCAACGGACAATGGGACTGGAGGAACCCTACACCTGTCTCTCATGAGGGACCTAGTATAAAGTAATGCACGGACAGCTTCCTTAGTTTGTCATTGCTCATTGCCCATTTGTTTGTTAATGTGTTCTGTTATTTCTGAGCACCTTGTCATGGTTCCTGCTTTCTGCATTTGGGTCTTCCGTCAATAATGACATAATGACATAATGACGCGACCATGGAAGGATCCATATGGAAGCTTCCTTGTCCTAGCGTCGAGGAGGAGAGCCCCCGCCTGCTTCAGGCCCCCCTGCCTTGGCTGTGAGGGGAGTCCCTGGTCGTTTCAGCCACATGCACCGGGAAGGAGCAGAGCCCCTGGCCGCTTTGGCCCCCTGCCCCGGCTGCAACGAGTGCCCCCTGCCGCTTCGGCTCCCTTACCCAGCTGCAAGGAGAGCCCCCGGCTACATCGGCTCCCTGTTGCAGCTACTGTGTGCTACAACCTCTAGGGTTGTTCATGTTTTTTGATTTTTTTTTTTTAGAGTCCGTCTGGCATTCAGTCCTTGAGGAGGAGGTTATGTCATGGTCCAGCACCATTCACCGAAGGGTGCTATTTGACTGTGGGACTGGAGAACAGTGATGGGGATATGGTTGGTAATAATTGATGATGACCTGACAAAGGAAGCTATCAGTGCAGCACTTTTATACTGGGTCTCTAGTGGGAGTCAGGTGTGGAAGATTGACGGCACGTGTGGGGCTTCTCCAGTCCCATTGTATGTTGGCGCCCTCTGGCAAAGAGTGTTGTGCTGGATAATGGAATATTGTTCATGTTGACTGTGTTTTGTCTACTGGTGCCCATGCAAAATCCATTGCAGCCTGGTATACAAATAAACATGAGTTGACCTGACTTAGACGCGCTTCACTCAATGATGTTAATGTTCGTTTTAATTTGAATAGTTGTCAACATGTTAAATACTTTACAAACAGCAACCTATTTTCTTATTCAGCTGATTCACAAAGTAATGTCTGGTCTGATGTTGGCACTGCCAACAAAGCCAACTGATAGAATGGCCCACGTCGTGAAACAATCCCCTTTAGGTACTTTTACATTCACGTTCTATTGTTGGTCTCAATTATTGATGAAACCACCTGAAAATTTTTATAATTTATTGAATTTTTTTTGTTGTTTTTTGACCACCTGAGTCAGAATTTTCCACTTAGATCTATTGTCTGCACCTTTGGAATATAAACTATTATCAGCTATTTTGAAAGGGCACTTGTGAAACCATTAAAGCCTTGATCCGTACTCAAAAGCCCAGAATATTCTATTACAGGGGTGGCGAACACGTGGCTCTAGAGCCGCATGCGGCTCTTGGCCAATAAGATTGCGGCTCTTTGCCTCATCATATTTTATATATACTGTGGCTCTTTGCCTTGTTTCATGTTTAGTTATGTTTTTGTGTATTAAGGGTTGACACTTTCCTCCGTTCTATTGTCCCCGCTACCCGTATCCTGCCTGATTCCGTCCTGTTTCCTGTATCGATCCACGCTCCGTTCTCCTGTCCCGGCTACCCGTATCCTGCCTGATTCCGTACCCTGTTGCCTGTATCGATCCCCGACCACACTTTGTTCTCCTTTCCCGGCTACCTGACTTGTCCAGTCCACAATCACGCTCGTTTCTCCGGCCCCGCCTGTCCGCCTCGCCATCTGTCATCGGCTGTGGGGGTTTCCTGTTCTACCTGTTCAGCAAGCACCCGATCACTCTTTTCCCCTGTCCCTGACTTCCCCGAATTCCTTGATAAAGCATTGTGTGAAACGTTACGCATTTGGGTCCACTGCTTGTTCCAGTCGTGACACAAATTTCTCCCTCCAGCGCAGTGTTAGTTTGACCCAGTAAACAGAAAAGTCTGTCCTCCTTCAACATAAAGATATGGTAGTCTGTTATCCGTGGTGATGGGAAAAATCTCAGTGTAACTAGTTCTTAACTAGTTTGTAATTGAAAAAATATTCGTGGTAAATGTCAGATTTATTTTCTTGAATGTAGAATATATGTAAAAGAGATTGTGAAATATGTGCCATACTGTCAATCCTTTAACGTGAATTAGTTGTTATATTTGTTCGGACTGTATTTTCCTGGGGGAATCCTGACTTTTCTTGTCATCACAAAACACAGATTGAAGCAATATTTTCTCACAACATTCAATTCATTGTTGAAATCCGAATTGATGTCGCCTGAAGTCCGAGGCTGACGGATCATGGTCGCAATTTGTCTGTGAAGAACGTCCTTTTATTGGTCCTGTGAGTATCATATGTGTCTGTCTGCAGCTCAACAGAATATTTCATGAAAGCTTTTTTGGCGCTTCGGGAGAACAATGGCAGCCTTTTCTGATGGACCAGACTGCACACAACCCAACAGACCCGTGTCTTCTGTCATTGCCACCAGAGTTGGGTAGGGTTACTTTACCTTGATTACTTTCAATTACTTTACATGAATAAAATTACTAAATTTTGTGCAGGCTTAGGGAGTAACGCAATACATGGAACGGCAAAAATGATGTTGGCAAGCTGTTTGGATTTATTTTCATTTTGTATCTGTGGCATTTGATGTTAGTTTTGCCGGAGATCAAAGAGAACAAAGCCAGGAGAGAAAGCTTACCACGTGTTGTGAGTCATAATTTTATTCATATTTAGTTTCTTTTGTCTTTTATTAGCATATTTGGTATTGGAGTAATCCAAAAGTAATTGAAAGTAATCAAGTTAAAGTAACCCTACCCAACCCTGATTACCACTAAGCCCCCAAATTTTAGACTTTGGTGTTGCTTCAAATTCTACATTCTGTGTTTTGTTATGATAGAATTGTATTACTAAGCAAACTCTCTTATTCAAAGACATCATTATTTTGTCCCACTTCCAAGCGGAACGGATTGTTAGATTTTCTCCCTTGGTCTACAAAAAACCTGTCTAAACTCTATACAATGAGCCTTCTATACAGGAGCTATTCTAGATCAAATAAATTTGAGATACAAGAAGTTTTTTGAGTAAGAATCTTGCCGACCATATGTGAGAAACTCCAAGTTGATTGATTAAGTTATTATGACTATTTCCAGACTCAACCTCTCGAGACCACTCGAGACCGTTCAATGCCAGCATCAGCTCGTCCAAGTTAGAATGTATGTTTCATACCATGCAGGCTCGATCCTGCACGTTTGTGTTGTGTATTTTTTTACATACTATCTCATGCTCTGTCACTTCTCCACACAAACACCTTCATGGTAAATAGCTCACAAAAAACTCGCTTTTTATTTCTTTGATATCATCTTGTTTGTATTAATACTGTATTTTTTGTTGAATTACTATTTAAATGTGTTTTTAGTGATCAGGAAGATGTGTTTTATGGCTATTTAGGGGTATCTCGGCTGATTATGGGAGGCCGGGTACGGATTACTTAGTTTTAAGTTTTTTCTCATGGAGAAAATTTGTTCAAGATACGAAAAATTCTAGATACAAGATCTACGACATGATCTCGTATGTAGAGGGGCCACCTTATATCAATGTAAGTTGAAACAGCCTGAGGAAAGTAAGGCAGTGATCGGAGTACTGGTTGGCATCATCAAGCACCTTACTTTTAAAAACATGTACCATTCTTATAAAACATCAAGATATATATATATGATGACATTGGTCGCATATCAACCTTAGGAAGCCTGAAAATTTTTATAATTTATTGAATTTTTTTTGTTGTTTTTTGACCACCTAAAATACATCCAAAAATCAAGTACCAAAACCAGTGCCTTGATGAGGACATTTGAATCGAGAAAGAAAACATCTTCTCCCACTATTGTTTACTTCTTTTAGCTCAGTTTAGATTTTTTTCATACCTTTTTTTCCTATTATTTTCTTATTTTAAATGATTTTGATGTAATTGTCTACCAAGATTAAAAAGGTCTATTTAAGGATTTTCTTAAATATTATATATATATCTTAAAATTATATTTTAACGATGTTTTCTGTAAAAAGTGAAAAGAAAGTGACAGAAACATATGACTTAAAACACTCTTTTTCGGTGGAATAATAATTTCAAATGTATAGTAAGTAAAAAAGGGGAACAAATAAAGAAAAAACTGTCCTAAAATGAGCAAAGCAATTTGAATCTTGAGCTAATTTTAATGATACTTTTTTCTTTCTTTATTCCAAAAACATAATAAAATATAAAAAAACTACTTTAAAAGAAAACAGCTATCAGCCAATGGGACAAAAGATTTTCTTAGTTGGTTGTTGTTGTAGTGTAGGTAGAATGGAAGCAAGTTCTTTGATTTTTAATTGCTACTTTACAAAGATGGATTTTCCAATGCCCGATAACAACTTGAATTGTCTTGTAATACTCCCCGGGCTAATCGTACCCCTAATTGAGAACCACTGCATTGCAATACAATGTTTAAATGTTTGATCTGATACTGCATGACTTTAATGAAAAATGGACATAATTCTCATGCTTATAGGTTCGAGAGCATTCTTCATTCAGGCCCTGGTGCTGTGAATTGTTCTGCCATCTGAGATACAATCTGCAACCTCAGTGGAAGTCATTCAATGTAGGCTAAAGACACACTTGTGTTCTATGGCTTAAGAGTATTGTTGACTTCATGCTCTTGTTTTATTGTCTGTGAGGGAGAAGGATGAACCTAGATGTTGTACGGTGCATGTATAATGAGCCATCACACCGCCACTTGGACCTCATGTACACCATTATCTATAACCTTCTGCATCAGTCATGATTTTGTGGTAGAAGGCTGTCAATTGGACATTTTGTTATTACTGTAACTATATTTGTAATGTTGATGATGACTGCCCTTTGTCTGGTGGTGCCCTTGCAACATCCATTGCAGGCTGGTCATCCTGAAAGGGGGATTACCTCATATGTGGCCCCTTATCAAGGTTTCTTCATCTTGGGGTTTTTTCCTTGCCCTCGTGTAGTTTTCAGATCAGGGGATGATGTAATGGTGGTCTGTGCTTCCTGCCGGGACTTTGTGTGATCAGGGGCTAACCAAATGAACATGACTTGACTGAATGTTCTACGGTAAAATGTACTATATATTTGTGATGTGGTAGATTTCTGTACCAAAGATCAAATGAGTGTTGTGGGAGCATACACCTTGAGTAAAACAAGGATACACCCAAATCAAGATGTCATTTAAGATATCGTCAATTTCCCACTCACTTTCCAAATGTCCTCCCATGTTTAATATCTGTTCAATAATCACATTTTCAGAAGCAATGTTAGGGCTTTGAGTTCAGGTCTCATGCTGAGTTGCAGGAGCCTATAAAAGGCCAACATCAATATATACACACGGGTGCTTACATCATTTCAGTGAAATACTGTACAGATGTGGGACGAATTCCCATTGGTAGCCAAGGCCTTTGAGTCATCAGCTGGGATTCCCTTCCTCTTACTTCCAAATATGGGTGGGATTTCGAGTGAGCAGCCGGCTGAGTGGAACCCCCGGCTAATGTCACAGAGCTGGAACTGCACGCCTCTCCACTGACTGGATGTCAAACAGCAAGGAATGTTGAGAATGTGGAAACAGTTATTTGGAAATGGTCTGATTTGTAAGATTTCTTGGCTGCGTCATCATGATTAAACTGTGCTTTTTTTTTTGTGGTAGATATTCTTCCTGTATACTTCTAATCACCCGCCCCCTTCCACACTAACCCGAAAGTGATGACTCCTAATTCCCAGCATCTTCTCTGTGGGAGTCTTTAGGCTCAATGCTATTTCCATTGCCGCAGTGTCTGATGCCAGAATGCAAGTATCTTTTCAGTGGGCTTTATGAGAACTCAGGTATTTCTAAGCTTCTCTTTGGATGTCAATGGGAGCATGTGGTATAAATCAAGGAGATCTTGAAGTCACAGAATACACTTTGACCCGATTTATACTACTAAATTTTGCCCGGCCTTCAAATGCTGACATCACATCCCTTTGTCACATAATCATGATTGGTCTTTTTAATCCCATACTGCACATTTAATTTTGATCGATTGACGTCATGCTTGATGTGGGAATAACTGCATTGTGATGTTATTATTTTTGAAACTCTATGCCTTCTACGTCTTAGTATAGAATAGAATAGAATAGAATAGAATAGAATATACCTTTATTGTCATTGTTACAACATGGGATATATTGTGACAACGAAATTGGACGTGGCACTCCAGTACCACATTTTACAGTGAGGATAAGGAAAACAAAGAGATAAAGGAACAAAGAAGATGTTTTAACTGTCTTTGTTGTATAGGCTTTGTTTCCTCCGGAGGGGGGGTGTATGAGGGGGTGAGGGACAGACAGAGATGGGCGGATCCAACTAGATGTTTGATCTTACTGTACACACGGTCCAGTGTTTTTTCCCTAATTGCTCAGTCCACGTGTTGAATGGATTTGGGAAGTACAGTCCTTTGAACATGCCCGATTAAAGTCGTTGGCGACGATAAGAGCTCCATTGATCAGAAAACACTAGGCCAAATTCTCAGACATGTTCCTTATTATGGCTAATAAAAGCTACAAAAGAAGCCTCATGAAGTATTCTGATCACAAATGATAAATGGGTAAAATTTGCCAATGATTGTAGTACAGTGTAGCCAATTATTGAGACTCTACTTGTATGCTAATATGGTTGGTCATTTACAAACTTCTGGTGCATTTAGAGGCTGCCCTGTCATATCTTTAACCTTTCATCAGCCCATTTATTTCCTTTTCCACTCTCCTATCTCAATGTGTAGCCCCCTCCCTCAGTACATACAAAATCCTAATTATTGTTTACAAAGATCAGTGTCCCCGGCCTTTACTGATTTCCACTTTCATTGTAGGCTCGTACTGACCATGGCTGATGCGGTAATTATATCTGCCGACTGACAGTTGGCCGCAGACGGCTTTGCATGACTCTTCTCAGAGAGGAATTAGAGACTGCTCGGCACATGTCCGAAGCTGTAAGGAGCTTTTTCAATAAAAACAACTATTGTGTTTTTTTTTGTTTGTTTCGCGGGCTTCATAATTCAATTTTATTGATCTCATTACAGCTCATCTTTAAGGTGATGTCTAAGTTGTAAATATTTTTAGCAACTTTAGCTGCTACTCTTAAGCTATCTGTGGTTCACAGTTTCAGTGTGTAACCTTTGTTATTTGGGATAATTTAACCAAGGAATTCTGGCCTAACACATTTAACAGGGATTCTGTCTCTGTTTTAAACAATCCAGAGATACAGTACTTAGAGGTCTTTACTAAGGAAGAAATGTCCAACTTCTCTGCAAAAGTTATCTTAAACATGTAGAGATTTGACTAACACTGAACAGTGGAAAAATCTAGATTAGGGATTTTCTAGACTGGTCATTGAGACGCCTTATCTAACTTGTTTTAAGTACAAATGAGGAATGATTAGAAAATCTTGACAAAAAACCTATACTGCATTGGAGGTTGAGTGGTAACCGACGTACAATATATATACTAACAATAACTGAGCAGAAGTCCAACATAGCACGGATGAGGCTATTTTGGGGGGAAGGGGGGTGTCGACCTTTCCTGGCCAGTCAATGCAGATGGCTGAGCAGCATGACTTTAATGTGTTTGCTTGTGACAGATCCTTTTCCTGCTTGTCGATTTAAATTCTATACATCTTAGCATTTTGCAAGCTCAGTAAGTGTAACCTTTCTACATCTCCAAGCTGAAGAGGAAGAATAAAAAGAACAAAAGAAACATCAGTAAAACACAAACGTAAATCGGAAGCTTAAGCATAAAATTAGTCCTAAATTAGGATTCAAACTGTCCATTGAGGCAGTTTCTCTGATCTCTCTGGGCAAGGCATTCCAGTGCAATGAAGCATAAATAGAAAACACTCTTGATCTGTAGGGCCCGAGTTGAGCAGCTAAGATCTAGATTTACTTCGTTAACATGCCGCGAAATGTTTCTTTTATTTGCTGTCAATTTTCATGAAAATGATCATCAATTCGACTACAGTCCTGTAAAAATATGTCTGTTGTTAAAACTACTTTTCATTGAATAGAATGCTCCGTACATTTATTTGACCACTATCTAATAAAGCTCCAGAATCTTGTTTCTGCAAAATCAATTCATAATTTAATTGAGAAAAAGGCAGTGTTGAACACTTTGGTGGTTATCCGGGCATAAACTCTTGCAAATGAGCATCTCACGACATACTTACTGAAATACAGACCTGAATAAACTTAATGTACAGCACGTACTTGTCTTCTCCTGGAGGCAATGATATATCAGGTACTAAAACGTTCTACTAACACAAGTCTTAAATCATAATTGGGTCTCCTTTATTCAGATGTATTTTTTGGTTTTTAAATATTCTCTAGCCAAATCTTGTATTATTCGTGGAAAGAAAGCCTAAATACAGAAAATCCTCTGGCATCTAAATACAGTAAACAAAGAAAGTGGGTTAGGGCAATACTAGTTGATATTTTACATCTTTAACCATCAATTCTAATAAATGAGAAAAAAAAAAACCTGTACATTGTGAAAAACCTTGCCCTCGTGTAGGTTTTAGATCGGGGTATGGTGTATTAACATTCTGTAGTTTGCAATAATCTGGTCTGTGCAGCTCTTTAAGACTCCTTGTGATTAAGGGGTGTCGCAAATAAACATAAAAAAAAAAAACAATTGTGCCAGATCATCATATGCACATTAGCTTTAGAATGTTTATACTTTCATATATTTTTACCTTTTTATTTATTTTTTACTTTCACTGAAAGGTGAAGGCCTCCAAATATGTGATACTTGTATAGTGATAGTAGAGGCCATTTATGCATTCATCCACCCATTTTCTTCCACTTATCCCGGTTCAGGTTGCAGGAGCAGCAGCCTCAGCAGGAAAGCCCAGACCCTCAGTAGGGAAGCCCAGACCCTCCTACACCCCCTAATTCATCCAGCTCATTGGACACAATTCTGATGCGTTCTCAAGCAGGCCTAGTGAGGTAGTCTCTCCAGCGTGTCCTGGGTGATTCCCGGACCCTCCTTGCCAGTGGAATAGGTCCGAAACACCTCTTGAGGGAGGCGTCCTGGAGGCATCCTTGTCAGTTGCCCAGGCCACTTCAACTGGCTCCTCTCAATGAGGAGGAACAGCGGCTCTACACTGAGTACCTCCTGGATGACTGAGCATCTCACCTTATCTCTCGGGAGGAAAGTCATTTCGGCCAATTGTATCCAGGATCGTGTTTTTTCGGTCATGACCCACAGTTCATGACTATAGGTGAGGGTAGGAACACAGATCGACGAGTAAATCGAGAGCTTTGCATTTCGGCTCGGCTCCCTCTTTACCAAGACGTTACAAGGTCCGCATGGCGGCAGATGCTGCATAGATCCGTCTGTGAATCTCCCGTTCCATTTTACACTCAATCATGAACAAGACCCTGAGATAATTGATCTTATTACCTGGAAGGCGCATAGACCCTTTTCTGGCTGAATACCATGGTCTCTGACTTGGAGGTCCTGATATTCACCCCTTTATCTCCGTCCATCCATTATCTGCACTGCTTATCCTCACTAGGGTCACGGGGGTGCTGGAGCCCATCCCTGCTATCTTCGGGCAGTGAGCAGTGGACACCCTGAAATGTTGCGAGCCAGTCACAGGGCACATAGAGTCACTCATTCACACCTAGGGACATTTCTGACCAGCCAATTAACCTGACATGCTTGTTTTTGGAATGTGGGAGGAAACCGGAGTGCCCGGAGGAAACCCACGCAAGCACTGGGAGAACATACAAATTCTGCACAGGAGGATTCGATCCCATGACCTCAAAAGAAATCTGTCAAAATGTGTGCTCACAATCTATATACTCTGTTTCCCATTTCCACCTATTTCACCTTCCTACAAGTTTCCTTCCAACATTGGGAGTTTGTCACCATGAGACAACTTCACTATGTTTCGCGTAGGAATATGAACATGAAATGAATCCAGATAAATCCCAATGATCCCGCTTGATTTCTTTCACAAATGACTCAGGGGGATACTGTAAAGTATTTATTTCCCTGGAATCATTTAAAAAGAAAAAAAATGAAGTCCTCTTAGGTTGTAGCGCCTATAGAGAAAAAACAGATTGCAGATGCGAGTGATGGGCCAAAATGCTAAATGATATGTCCAAGGCAAAGCTCTAGCTCTTCTACAACAGTGACACATACCAGGTGTATTGGCTTGAATTTACCTCACAAGATGGATGGACCCAGCTTCATAAAATAACCACTTTGAATAAGTCTTTCAGTGAAATTGTTCTTGTGATGGATCTATGCTTTTTATGTCAGAACTGTTGGTTTTTTAAACAAAACTCAAAACAGGCTTAATGCCAAAGTACAGTATTAGCCTGATCTTCTGATCAGAAATAGAATAACACTTTTAAGTGCAATACCTTTTAAGTGATGTACTAAAGGCAGCATGTCAGCGAACATTCATTCTAGTCCAGGGGTGTCAAAAGAAATATAACAAAAGGGGCGGACTACTAGATTAAGAGAAAGAAAAAGAGGGGGACAAAGAATGAGAAAAGATAGAGATATAGAACAAACAACAGAAAGAGAGAGAGACTGAGCAAAAGGGATAAGGCAAAGAAAGGTAAAAGGAAAAAAGACCAACAGAGATAGGGAGAGACAGGAAGAGAAAGTCGCCAAGAAAGATAGAAAGAAAGAAAGAAAGCGAGAGAGAAAAGTACCAGAGATAGAGTGAGAGAAAGAGTAAAAGATAAGAGAAAAAGAGAGAGGGACAAAAAGAGAAAAAGAGAGAGAGAGAGAGAATCAGAAAGAGAGAGGGTGATTGAGGGAAAAAGAGGGATATAAAGAAAGACAGAGAGAGAGAAAGACTGAAAGAGAGAGAAATAAAGACATATAGAAGAGAAAGAGAGAAAAGAAGGAGTGAGCAAAAGAGAGAAAGAAAGAAAGAAAGAAAGAGAGCATGAGAGAAAAAAGAGGGAGAAAAAGAGAGACAGATACAGACAGAGTGAGAAAGAGAGACAAAGAAACAAAGAGAGAAAGAGAGAGCGAGAGAAATTAATGTTCGAGCTGCTTGTTTAGTGTCTTGGCTACATCAAGTGGACATTCTTCAAAGTGAAGCTCATTTTTCTCTTGTACTTCTCTTGGCATTGTCTCGAGGGCCGGATTAAAATCCGTGGAGTGCCTGAACTGTGCAGTGGGTCGCATGTTTGAGACCTATCCTCAAGTCAATGCGTCACCATCAGAAAAACAAACGGTGATATTTCACTCGCTGAAAATAATTCAACGGGACCGGCTAGTAGTATTCCATATTTCGTCCTTGGATTTTCAAGACTTCAGGCTTTTGTTGTCAAGTGTTGGCAAATTTGCCAGTGTGATGTCATCACTTTGATACACCAATGTGATATCAAGTCAATGAGGTAATGGCAGGAGGGAAATGTATGTTTTATTACTCTGGCACACGGTCAGTTTGGCTTATGCAGCCTGCAACAGGGTACTAATGAGAATAGATGGTCCGTTTTAAGTGATTCATGCGGGGACACGTCATCACATGTTCGTGCTTTATGCCAAGGGTTGACTCCAACTTTGTATAATGGTCAATTCAAAGGTCCCCTGTTCGAGACCGGGTGAAAACATGTTGGCCTGAAGAGGAATGGGCGCCACCAGGCCGTGCTTGCCCAAGACACACTACAGGAAATGGTGCCCAAGGGAACCCACACCACACCCTCCATATTCAAAGGACTAAAAGATGACCACAACCTTAATTTAACACATCAGAATACCCTAAAGTTGTGCAATTTTGAAGCAAATTCTTCCCTATAACTGAACTGTCACGACCAGAAGGGAATTAGGACCCAGATGCGTAACCTTAACCACAAGTTTATTGAGATAAAGGGGAAGGGTAGCGCTCGGGATCTGGTGCTCGCTGGTCGCGGGAAGCAAGCCGCTCAACAAATCGGATCGTGTTCCGAATGCAGAAGTGGATCTTCCGGAGGGGAAAATTGTAGTGTTGCAGATGGAAAAACAGGGACAGAAGAGCAAAATGTGGTCGGGGTCAAAAAAACGAGTCGTAAGCCTGACACAAATGGGGAAATCACGGACGGACGGGTGAAAAGCGGGTGAAAAAAGCAGGACAGACGGGAGTCAGAGTCAAAATGCTTGCCTTGTAGAAATAGAGGTTCGCTGACGGACTGACAACAGGCGAGTGAAAGGACTGAGCTTAAGTAGGCCAAACGAGCGGGCACAGGTGAAATTAATCAGTCAACATATCATGAACACAGTTTACAATTACTGGCAATGAGAGTGAGGGTGCAGCATTTAAGCTCTGCTGATGATAAAATGTTATTTTTGAGAAATTTTGGGGGACAGATTTCTCATGTTTAGTTTTATTGAATGGGGAAACATTATTTGAGACTGACACTTTAGTAAATCTACAATCTTGTAAATGGTCTGCATTTGCGTTTTTCAAGACAATGGAGACCTCCCAAAACGCTTTAAAATGTGCTTCACGCTTACCCATTCACACACCAATAGCACCGCCAGCCATCCAAGGCAACGACCTGCTATTGGGGGCATTGGAGATTCAGTGTCTTGCCCAAGGACACTTCGACATATAACACATAGGAGCCAGGAATCGAAGCTGCGACCTTTTGATCCGAAGACCTCATGTCTTACCATTTATAAAACACAAAATTATTATAATACATATCGAGATAAGGCTTTAATAGAACAAAATGTGGGTAAGTAAACACTTACTACATTTACCACCCGTGATAACCAAATTTGTCCTGGTCATTACAGAAAAGTCTCAAGGCACCGCACTAAACAAATGTCGATAAAATTAAATCATGACTTTGCTGAAAAATCGACCAAATTATTTAATACAAATATGAAATGAAATGAAATGATCTGCAATTATATAGCGCTTTTCAAGTCAATGACTTCCCAAAGCGCTTTACAATGTGCTCCACATTTCCCAATAGCGGCCTTGCAGCCATGTAAGGCGCTAACCTGCTTATCGGGGGTATTAGGGATTCACAGGGACAGGTCGCGCCGTTCCGAATGCAGAATATTTTGTCTAGTTCTGTCGATAACAGGACTCTGACGAAGGACGGCAGGCAATGATTTGAGACCAAGGCCCTGATTACGTAGAAATGCTCGGTGTTGTTTTTTATTTTTCCAGACATCGCGACGCCCAGGTTGGGCTTCATCGGCACGCACATGGGAGGAGCCGGCACACCATCTTGCGGAGAGGCGTGGGCCGAGAGGGAAAGGCTGGAGGATTTCAGAAAAGCTTCTCAGAGACTCTGACGACACTAATTCGACTAATTCGGCTATTTTCGATGGAGTACACTCAGTTAAATTAATGATTAAATTAAATCTGTCCCCGTGTAAAAATCTCAGCTTTCTCTTGTTCATCTCTTCCATCAAAAAATGTGCGCGCGTAAATTGTTAGGTGAATGTAGGTTGTGTTTGGTTAATGGAGTCAGATAACTAATTGAACAATTTGGTAAACGATACATTTTAATATATGTAATTCCTAACACTCTGAAAGTCGTTAAAAGTGCTTGAATTTGACCATAAAAAGGGTGCAAGAACCGTGAAATCAGTATAATGTTAGATATTTAAATGGATATTATGGAGTATATGGTGTGTTGGACTGAATGCCATGCCCACGTCATGAATCATTGATTAATATTTGCAATAAATGTTTTTGACTCTGTCTCCCTGTTAAATGTATATTTCTTGTATGGGAAAATATTTCCAAACGTCCTTGCTTACACAATATCCCCACCCCCAGTGTCTGTTTTCCGCAGCAATTCTTTGGATGCATACAAACAATATCACACGTAACACTAGTATTCTTATTGGTCATTTCAGTTCACTGCGGCATCCTCGGTTGCTAATAATGAGCTACCGAGCTGTTGTCAATTAAATATTGCATATTGTAGTAAACGTGTGACCTCACCAGCCATACTTACATGTGCCAAAGTCACCCTGAAGAAATGACATCATGGACAATGATGTCATCCCACCATTCCAGACCTTCTCTCCTTCCCGGTTAAATGCTTTTAGGCTTGGCTGGGCGCACAAACACACACACACTCCAAAAGCCAGAGTCGTGATCTAAACAAGTCAAACATACAACAGATGCGATAAGGATGTCATCTGGCCTCAGAACAAATAAACGGAGCAACGTCGCGTCCCCATCTACAACTAAATATGTCCCATGATGCAGTTTTACACATCCGGACAGAAGCCAGTCTGCGGCCTCTCCTATTATAGACTGTGCCGGGAAAACACATTACGTTAAATTAAGCTCCCAATATATTCATATGAATTGTTTTTAAAAATGGCTCGCTGTGGTTATTTTCTTTGATTTTTCTCCAAGTGTGACACCAGATGTGTTAAAAACTTCCTGACCATTAAAAATTTTAAAAAGGAGTGTAATAAAGACTTTAACATCTGGATCCGTCATGTGTCACGCATGATCAGAGATAAACACAGGCTACCACCATTAATGAACATTTTTAATGGACTTAAAATGTGTTATGCTGCGAAACAAATAATAATGAATAAATGAATGAATGAAAACTTTATTTCAAACATTATAAATTAAAAACAGGACAAAAACAATGACTCAACAACAAAAATAATGTTAACATGTTAGAAAAGGGGTGGTAAGAAGCAGACGCTTATTTTCCCAACCCCTTCATCTTCCCTATTACATCTTGCAGCTAGCTCCTCTTTTGTGTTTAAATGTAACAAAATCTCACGGATATACATATTACATAGGTCAGATATCAATAATTATAATAATAACAATAGTCACATATTTTATACACTAATCATCGTAGTACCCATCTATTAACGTTATAATGCTACTAGTATCTAAATATCATTGTGACACCACTGATAATAACAACAATAGCAATAACAGTTGTGATACAATAATAGTAACAAGAACAACAAGGTTAACTATAGTTGTAAACGCAGTATTTCCAATCTCTACGCCATTTTCTTCATCTCTGTATTCTGCCAGTAATGTTTTATCTGAACATGTGACTAGTTGGACATTGTTTGATCTCGTCTTGTAAATTGTTCCAAAGTCTGACTCCACACACAGACACACACATACTTTTCCTGGTGGTTCTCACCTTTGGGATTTTGAATTTATTACAGCCCCTTAAGTTATAACTTCCCTCTTTCCGAGTGAATATTTTTGGATGTTTTCTGGCACTATGTTTTTGTTGACCTTAAATAGCAGTCGTGAAATGAAAATATTTACTAAATCATCCAATTTTGATCATTTGGACTGCAGGAATAAAATATTAGTATGATTCAGATATCCTACCCTGTGTATGGTTCTAATTGCACGTTTTTGAAGGATGAAAAGGGGCTGTAGTGAACTTTTGTAATTATTGCCCCAGACTTTTGCACAATAATAATAACAATATATAATAATATTTCGAAGCGCCTTTCAGAACTCCAGCCAGTCACGTACGCGAGAAAGGGTGTCATCTGAGACTGCCGGAGAAGAGCCAATAAGCATCTTAAGAAACAGATTGCAAATGTCCTATAACCAATAAAATGGGAGTGGGGGAAGTGTTTTTGCTGTCTTGATTTGAATATTGTCTGGATAACTCTTCGGGGCTCCTCAGGAAAAGTGTCTGTCCCTGATGACAGGGAATAACAGATTGTATTGAGAGGGACCCGGGCCCCCGATACTGTATTCGGTTTTCACTGTTCGGAATAAAATCTCGATTGATTCAGCTGATTGGTTTCCTGGATCTCTCTCTTACAGAACGAGCATTTGGAGTCAGATTATCAATTTGAGTATTGTGATAAAGACCTTCAGTCTAACATTACCCAAACAATGCAATTGTGTGTGATGTCACTCTTCCACCGGGCAGGATATGGTGGCGTTCACCCAAAAAATCTGAATTGTGCATTGAGATCTGCAGTGTGAACGGAAGCCCCTCCGTGTCCTCAGCCATGTCCGTCGCTTTGCATGAGGCACAGGGCGCACTGCACGATAGGGCGCTCCTCACGATTTGAAGAAAATCCGAGACTTTTAAGTGCCCCTTATGGTCGTGAAAATACAGTAGTTTGGCAAGTTGAGCCTTTAACTTTTTATTTTTAACCTTATTTGAATAAAATCTGACTATGGTGAGCATGGTGTATGTGATTGTGATACTGTTTGAGCAAAATAAGTCAATTCTAGCAATAACAAGTAATATTCAGAGGTTTGATGTCATGATTACTGATGCGGGGCACCTGAGTCTGCTCCGTTGGCGCCAACAGCAGCTGAGGCTGATTGGCTGCTTCCACTTTTTTAAACCCCCGCTTTCCTGTCAACATTTGTCGGATCGTTTGTGAACCTACGCTACACAGTAGGCAAACTTTTGTGACTCCTGACTCTATCCTGCCCTGTTCTCCGTCTGATTCCCGTTGCCGACCTTTTTCCGAACCCGTTTATGTTTTTGCTCCTCCAGCCCGACCATCGACCTGTTTTCTCTCGTTGTCAACAACTACCTTCCACATTCCAGCTATCTGCTACTTGTGACCGACGATCATTGGATCAAGGATGCAAGTCCTTTTCTCCTTCTAAATAAAACAGAGTAAAAGGAACGCAATTGGGTCCCGTCTCCATTCCTGGTCCGTGACATTTGAATCAAATATGATATAATCAGACAGTGGAAAATCATCATTCTTACATAATTTATTCATACTGTGATTTTTTAATGCTAAACATGAAATTTACTCCAAGCAGAAATAAACATGTTTTAAGGAAAGAAATGTCCTTTTCTAAACTAAGACTTGGAGAAAAAATATTTTTAATGACTTAAGTGTAATGCAGGGGCAGGCTCATATTGTTTTATGTCAAAAATTGTCCATCAATTGTGCATGGCGCCATGTTATTTTCAGTAAATCGAGGGACTCAAGTGGGCAGACATTTGTTGTCATGCCCTCCCACTTCGCTTGGCACCAAAGCTGAGGGCCCCCAACAATCTGGAGGTCCTCGGCTTTTTCCGGATGAGCTTCAATGGTCATATGAAGTCCCCTTCCTTCTCCTTCCCCCACCTCATCCTCTGAGGGAAGAGCAGGTGGGAATGACGGGGGTCCTGGCCTGCACTCATCGGGCAGATGGGTAAACTCCATGACTAACGCTGTAAACCTCAACGTTCAGAATATTGACAGCTCACTAACTCAGCTCATCATTTGTCGTCTGCTAAAGGTAAACAATGGTGATTTACCAAAACTGGTTTCACGAGAAACGAGACTGTCCAAAACCTTGCAAACAGTGCTTTTTATTTTAAGTTATGAACATGGGCCAGGGCCCTGTGACCTTAGGCAGGATAAACGGCCTGCAAAATGGATGAATGAAAGGATATAAAACAGGGGTCCATTTCAAAAAGGAGGTTCAATAAGCACTGAATCTAGACCCGACTTCTGAGTTATTCCACACTGAGATAGAAACCACAGAGTTTTTAGTTCCAGGGCTGCAGATTTTTTATTTCAAATGGATTACCGGTGCCCCATATAGACAACGTTAATGGAGCGAGTGACCATGGCAACGGGAAAGCTAAGGGTTTAGTTTTTTGACTCCTCCCAAACTAAAAAGCTTGGAAGGAAGGAAAGAAGGAAGGAAGGACGGAAGGAGGGAAGGAAGGAAGGAAAAAGGAAGGAAGGAAGGAAGGAAGGAAGGAAGGAAGGAAGGAAGGAAGGAAGGAAGGAAGGATGGAAGGAAAGGTGGGTGGATGAATATAAAGATGAATTGATGGATGGAAGTAAAGAAAGAAAGACACAAAGAAGAAAAAGGAAAGAAAGGTAAAGAAAAAAAGACACAAAGAGGGAAAGAAAGAATGGAAAACAAACAGAGACACAAAGAAGGAAAGAAAGAAAGGAAAACAAACAGAGATACAAGGAAGGAACGAAAGGAAAACAAAGACACAAAGAAGGAAAGAAAGAAAGGAAAACAAGCAGACACAAAGAAGGAAAGAAAGAAGGGAAAACAAAGACACAAAGAAGAAAAGAAAGGAAGGAAAACAAACAAAGACACAAAGAAGGAAAGAAAGGAAGAAAAACAAACAAACGAGCGAAAAAGGAAATAAAGAAGGAAGGAAGTAAGGGTGCCAGCAAGCAAAGAAAAAAGAAACGGAGGGAAGAATTAATAAAGGATTCTTGGAAAGAAAGAAAGCGAGAAAGATTTATTGATCGGGACTCTTGTTGTTCACTTCAAGGAGCTATCTCATGGACTGTTTCGTTACCAAACGAACCGACACTACTACAGGCACGAATGCCTAAATATCAGATCCCGCTCACTCATCCTCATCTTTACCTGTGTAAAACCATGGAGAGTAGAATCCACTTTCCAGATGACCTTCATCAATACTCAATCAAAAGCCACAACTATGCCCTAATATTTTGAGACGTGCAAAATGAAATTTAAATGGTACGTCCCATGGATCGCAGCAAAACCTCGGCGCATGTACATCTGCTCGTCCACTTCGTGTCTCCATCTCACTTTGCTAATCTCCTTGTTGTTCGGCCCCGGATGACATCATCGACTCCCGGCGTGCCGAGTGCACTCAATAAAAACCGGTCGGCGTGTTTCGGCGGGGAGGGAAGGGGTGCCTTTGGAGATCAGTGGCTGGGAAAGATCTTTCTACTAAATTAGTCATGACACAAATGTGATGGCGGGGATGCTCTTCGCTCCTCAACAAGTTGCTCTAAAGAAATTAGAAAATGAGAATGTTCCTTTATATTGTTGTAGATAAAAATACTTGTGATGAATGCTTTTCAAAATCGTCAAGAAACAGCCCTTGACAGTACAAAACCATCAAATTCAATGGAACAGAGAGTGCTAAAGGAATAGACAAGAAAGAAAGTAAATAAATCAAATTAATAAAGTTAAATGAAATAATAATAATTTTGACATCTTTAATTCAATACAAGGAGAGATTCTCAGGTATATGTTTTAGGCATTGGGAATATTTTGTCATGATTACTGATGTGATTCACCTGTGCCCGCTCATTTGGCGCCAACCACCGCGGGTTCTGATTGGCTCCCTGTCACTATTTGAAACCAGTCCTGTCAATCCCCTGGGGTCAGTCCGTCTACGAACCTCAGTGTATATTAAGGCAAGACTTTTTTGACCCTGACTCCCACCTGTCCCGTTTTTGCTCCCATCTGTCTGCGACTACGACCCGTTTTGATCCTGACCACGTCTGCTCTCCCGTCCCGGCTTACGACCTGTTTTGTCCACGACTACGTCAACTCTCTCGCTCCGGCCTACGACTCGTTTCCGACCCTGACCACTCTTTGCTCTACCACTCCCGGCTATCGACCAGTTTTTTCCATTCCTTACACCGCCATCGCTTGCTACGGAAGATCCACTTCCGTGTTCGGATCACAATCCGACTACGAGAGCTTGCTTCCCGCGTCCAGCGAACACCGGATCGTGGGCGCAGCCCTCCCTCTTTCCTTCAATAAAACTTGTGAGAAACATAATGTAATTGGGTCCTGTTCTGGTCCTGACATATTCATCTAACCCAAAGATTCAACCCAAAACATCTTCTAAAATAAAGGTTTACATTTTTAATTACATACATTTTTGGGGGGATGAAAGATTTTGCTGTACATTGGATAGGATGTATTGCATTTTCATTGTTCTTGTTCTGTATGATAAGTTTAAAAGTTTTGGGAAAAGAAGAAGGTGCCTGGAGTAAGGCAGAACTGAACATCCTGCCAGGACTCTTGTCTATGTTGACAAAAACAGAACATAGTGGTTTCAATATCAATGTTGCAAAATGATAATATGTTGTCTTTTATTTTAAAATGTGATTTTATTGAATGTTTTGATAGTTTGTTTTATCGATTATTTAAAAGGATATTTCTTTAACTTTGGGGGCTATAGGTAATGTTAAATGCATTGTTCTATATCTCTTCATTACAGTGTCATCAAATCAAACAAGCATAACAAATTTCATTTCTGTTTTGTTCTACAAGAAATTTTATTTCTGTTAAAGCGACGGTGTGTAATATTTTGTGCCTCCTAGTGGTACAAAAAGAATGGGTCATTGTGATTTTGTAGGAATTTAGAAAACTTTGGTTTTTACAGTGAGGAAAGTAAGTATTTGAACACCCTGCCGTTTTTGCTATTTCTCCCACTACGAAATCATAGAGGGGTGGGAAATTTTTATCGTAGGTGCATGTCCACTGTGAGAGAAATAAACTAAAAAGAAAAATCCAGAAATCGCAATGCATTATTTTTTAACGATTTATTTGTGTGATACAGCTGCAAATATGTATTTGAACACCTGTGTATCATCTAGAATTCTGACCCTGAAGGACCTGTTAGTCTTCCTTTTAGAAGTCCACCTGCACTCCATGTTTCATCCTGAATCAGATGCACCCGTTTGAAATCATTAGCTGCATAAAGACACCTGTCCACCCCATAAAATCAGTAAGACTTTAACTTGTAACATGGCGAAGACCAAAGAGCTGTCCAAAGACACCAGAGACAAAATTGTCCACCTCCACAAGGCTGGAAAGGGCTACGGAGCAATTGCCAAGCAGCTTGGTGAAAAAAGGTCCACTGTTGGAGCAATCATTAGAAAATGGAGGAAGCTAAACAGGACGGTCAATCTCAATCATAATTGAGCTCCATGCAAGATATCACCTCCTGGGGTCTCAATGATTCTAAGAAAGGTGAGGAGTCAGCCCGGAACTACACGACAGGAGTTGGTCCATGACCTGAAAAGAGCTGGGACCACCATTTCCAAGGTTACTGAAGGTAATACACAAAGACATCATGGTTTGAAATCATGCGTGGCACGAAAGGTTCCCCTGCTTAAACCAGCCAAAGCCAGCTTAAGTTTGCATATGACCATTCGGATGATACAGAGGAGTCATGGGAGAAGGTTTTGTGGTCAGATTAGACCAAAATAGAACTTTTTGGTCATAGTTCCACTAAGCGGGTTTGGAGGAAGAAGACTGTAGAATAAAATCAGAAGAACACTATCCCAACGTTGAAGCATGTTAGGTGGTAGCATCATGCCTTGGGGGTGTTTTTCTGCACATGGGACAGGAAGAGTGCACTGCATTAAATAGAGGACGCCTGGGGCCGTGTATTGTGAGATTTTGGGGAACAACCTCCTTCCCTCAATCAGATTGAAGATGGGTCCTGGCTGGGTTTTCCAACACAACAACAACCCAAAGCACACGGCCAGGAAAACCAGGGAGTGGCTTCGTAAGAAGCATATGAAGGTTTTAGCATGGCCCAGCCAGTCTCCAGACCTGAACCCAATCAAAAATCTTTGGAGGGAACTCAAACTTTGTGTTTCTCAGCGACAGCCCAGAAATCTGCCTGATCTAGAGAAGATCTGTGTGGAGGAGTGGGCAAGTGCAGTGTGGACAAACCTGGTGAAAAACTACAGGAAACGTTTGACGTGTGTAATAGCAAACAAAAGCTGCTGCACCAAGTATCAACATTCATTTTCCCATATCACACAAATAAATCGTTAAAAAATCTTGCGTTGTGATTTCTGGATTTTTCTTTTTAGTTTATCTCTCTCACAGTGGACATGCACCTACGATGAAAGTTTCAGACCCTTACATGATTTCTAAGTAAGAGAAATAGTAAAATAGCAGGGTGTTCAAATACTTATTTTCTTGTATATGTAAGTATGTACGGTATTTGAGGTCCATTTGCTATGTTTTTTAAAAGAAAAAGGTGAATGTAACTCTGGTTTAAACTGCACTATCCTTTCATTAGATACATTCGAAAAGTGGAAAGGTTCTCTTGTCTGGGGCACGGCTCGTCATTAGGGTGGAATGGTGGGTCCTTAAGTCAGACCAGTTGAAAACCAGTGGTTTATGTGATAGTAAGTAAACCCGGAGTAAATCCCTGCAAAACTCTATGCATCTTTGTTATTTTCATTTTTTTATTTTTTTGGTGGCTGTTGAGACAAACTGTTAATTAATCAGATTGGCAGGCCAATTTGGTGACAATACAGACAGTGCTGACTCTGCCATTTTCTTCCGATATTTTTCCTGTGCAGGAATGGGGAAAAAACGAGCAAAAATAATAACAACTCGACAAACCGCTCTCGGAAACTTAATTTTCCTCGGTAATTCGACACCAGGCAGCCGTGTCGCAAATAGAAACCTGTTAACAACGAACTGGTTTGAATTTTAATGACAGTGTGTGTGCTTTTGTGGTTGCACGGTTCCACCATTATTGTGTAATTAAACTAACTTGTATTCTTTGTGCCCCTCCCCCTCTCGCCTCTTTGACCATTCCTCTTTCGTGTGTTTTATGTGCAGAGTTGGCAGTAAGGTGTTCCTGGGAGGCAATTACTATTATCGGTAAAGCGTACTGTCGCACGTTATTCACAAAATGTTGTAACTCAACTATCGTTACAACATAGTGCAGAACTGCGCTAATTTCTTAAAGTAGATCATGAATCTGCTCTTTGATCCTTCCTCCTTGGCTTTCGAAGTAACATACTGCACTTAATCCGACTGGTAGTAATCGTGTTCGTGTTTGTATGTACTTACAAATTACAACTGCATACGGTTACGGTTGCAAACTCTTAAGATCGAGTATGCATTAGAGCAGGGGTGTCAAACTCATTTTAACTCGGGGGCCACACAATAAAACAAACATTCTCTAGAGGGCCGGACTAGTAGATTAGAGAGAAAGGGAGAACGAGAATTGGAAAAGACAGAAAAGGAAAAAAGGAAGAGAGAGCAAAAGAAGGTAAAAAGACCCAGAGAGAGAAAGAGACAAAGAGGAACAAAGAAAGAAAAAAAGAGAAACAGATAAAGTGAAAGAGAGATAGAGAGTGAGAGAAAAAGGGAGGAAGAAAGTGAATGAGAGAGAGAAAGAAATACGACTACAGCGTTTGTGTGAGGCAACTGACTTTGGCAACATCGAGTGGATATATTTCAACCTGCAGCTCGTTTTTCTCTTGCGCGTCCCTCAGTGCGGCCATATTCAACCCTATAGCGGGCCTTATCCAGCCCGCGGGCCGCCTTTTCGACACCCCTGCATTAGAGGGTGCGTAGTTTCTCCCTATTGATATTCTGATATTTTCCCGACCATACATTGGTGGGCACATCTGTCCAAATTTTAATGTTATTGATACAAAGTGAGAACAATATATCCTTAGTTATCGGGGTTTAATGGGGGGCAAGACCCCCTGCAAAACGTGAAAATCCTTGAAGTAGCCAGAAATATTGTTCAATGGAATGTATTTTAGTTGTTGACATTGTTGTACAATATTTGTATTTTCGTTACATTACTCATTTTTTAGTTTGACTGTCTTGGTATTTGTTCTGAAGCAGTTGTATGTATTTAAACCCTGTCCTGTCACTCTCCTGTTGTCAGTCCGTCTACGGACCTCTGTTGATACAATGCAAGCCTTTTGTGACCCTGACTTCCGCCTGTCCCGTTTTTGCTCCCGTTTGTCTCCGGCTACGACCTGTTTTGATCCTGACCACGTTTGTTCCCCCGTCCTGGCTTACGATCCATTTTTGATCCCGACTGTCATGATTACTAACTCAGATCACCTGGAGCAATCATGTGGCGCCTGGGTGGGCGCCTTCTGATTGGCTGGCACTTCTCTCTTAAGCGCGCTGCGTCCAGAGAGCAGTGTCAGAGTGTACATTTTGTAACTCTGTGTGTTTCTCCGGATATCCCGTTCATTTAGAACTCTGCTTACGCGATTCTGCCTGCCTCCGATCCGACCTGTTTCCGTCCCACGGTTTGATCTCCTCTCCAACCCCGATAAACACGACCTGCCTGACTTCCGCACTACGATTGCGGACTCGTTCCGAAGTTATCTCCCCGGCGCCGCTGCTGATGTCTGACGGCCATCACGTCTCCAGCAAGCCCTGAACGCTTCCTTAATAAAAGACTTAAACGAATGCTCTGGGGTCCACTGGTCTGTTCTGGTTTCCTGATACCGACTACGTCCCGCTTACGCCCCCTGACCATGTTTGTGCTCTCTGTGTCACGGCTACCGACCTGTTTTTCCGTCCCTGACACCTCCATCGCTCGCTACGGAAGATCCTCTTCCGTATTCGGATCACAATCCGAGTGCGAGAGTGACTTGCTCTCCGTGTCCAACGAACACCGGATCGTGGGCGCAACCCTTCCTCTTTCTTTCAATAAAACTGGTGGTAAACGTTACGCATTTGAGGTCCTGATTCCGCTCTGGTCGGGACATAATGACATTTCCAAGCTAACCCTGTGGTTACTTGGATCAGATCAATTCCAAATCTCCCAGTATCACCCAACCCCAATACTCACATCTAATCAGTATTTACAACAACAAAATAAAATACTTAAATCAGGTGGTCCGTTTATATGCGCACCAGTAGCGAATGGTAGGCAGCTTGGGAGGAGAGGGCGTGGCTTACAAAACCAAAGTCATTTGCAAGCACAGAATTTACGGTAAAATAGAGTTGCATTCTGAAAAGCAAAGTTATTTTTACAATACACAATGATGCGCTTAGAAAATACCGTGATTAGAATTTGTAGGGTTGACTACAAATGTTCATATTATCACGACGAGAATGGAATCAGGACCCAAATGCATCGCGTTAACCACAAGTTTATTCATAGAAATAGGAAGGGCAACGCCCGCGAACCAGTGGTCGCTGGACGCGGGAAGCAAGCCGCTCACACAATCGGATCATGATCCGAATACGGAAGTTGATCTTCCAGAGAAGGGAGATGATGGTGCCAAGGACGGAAAAAACAGGTCGATAGCCGGGAGAGCAAGGAGAGCAAAAACAAGGTCGGGATCAAAAACGGGTCATGAGCAAACGTGGTCGGGGTCAAAACCAGGTCGAAGCCGGAGACAAACGAGGAGATCAGGAACGGAAGGGTGGAAAAACGGGTGCAAAAAGCGGAACCGACGGGAGTCGGAGTCAAAATGCTTGCCTTGTAGAAAAGGAGGTTCGCTGACGGACTGACAACAGGAGAATGAAAGGACTGGGCTTATAATGGGCAGGAAACCAATCAGATAGCTCGCAGCGGTTGGCGCCAAAAGAGCGGGCTCAGGTGATCCAAATCAGTCATCATGACTAATATAGGCTGAATGATATTGCATAGTACTGAAAAAGACATCTAAGTATTTGGCTTTAACATTTTTTTACTGATCCGGCCCACCTGAGAACAAAAAGTCTTGGTGCGGCCCTCAAGCAAAATTCAGTTTGACATACTTGGTCCAGAGCAATGTTTTGACAGTATGGCTTTTAAAAAAAATTGCACCTATTGTCATGACAACTAATTAGTATCACCTGTGCCCGCCCGTTTGGCGCCAGCCGCTGCGGTCTACCTGATTGGTTCCCCGTTCTTTTTAAGCTCAGTCCTTTCATTCGCCTGTTGTCAATCCGTCAGCAAACCTGTTTCTACTAAGCAAGCACTTTGACTCTGACCCGCTTTTTGCACCCGTTTTCCACCCGTCCGTCCCTGATTACCCTGTTTGTCTCCGCCAATACCTGTTTTTTGACCGCAACCACGTTTTGCTCTCCCTTCCAACTATCGACCTGTTTTCCGTCCTCGACACCACGTTCTCCAGCTCCGGAAGATCCACTTCTGCATTCGGAACACGTTCCGATTCTGTGAGCAGCTTGCTTCCCGCATCCAGCGAGCACCGGATCGCGAGCGCTGCCTTTCCTCATTATCTCAATAAACTTGTGGTGAACGTTACGCATCTGGGTCCTGATTCCGTTCTGGTCATGACACCTATGGATTGTGGGTTCGAGCTGTTTTACAGACTGTATGTGTATAACCTAGACCACAGTTAAACAGAGGCAGAAAAAAGGCAGGGTGACTGTTTAGCCAATCAGAATGCAGAAAACAATGCACGATAAGAATCCGCCAAGTCGCGAAATTGTGAAAGTAAACAACGATGTTGCAAGGAGTTACTGTTTTCTACACTACTTCATGTGCAGAAAATGTGTATATCACAGAAAACTTAAATGGATTCGGTTGCCACCTACTGACATAGATGAATGTTGTGGCTGGGTGGTTAGCGGAATTCCAGGGTTTAATTTCAGCTGCTGCTGCCTCTTGTGCGGAGTTTGCATGTTCTCCTAGTGCCTGCGTGGGTTTCCTCCGGGCACCTCGGTTTTCCCCCATGTTCCAAAAACATGCATGTCAGGTTAATTGGCCAGTCCAAAAAAATTGTCCCTAGATGTGAATGAGCAAGTGAGATGTCTGTCCCTGTGTGCCCTGTGACTGGCCGGCAACCAGTTCAGGGTGTCCTCTGCCTACTACCCGAAGATGGCTGGGATGGGCTCCAGCATCCCCGCGACCCTAGTGAGGATAAGCGGCGCAAACAATAGATGCATACAGTTATTTAACTGATCATTGCAAGAAAACGATACTGAACAATGGCATGCTTTCTTTTTTTTTTTTTTGCAAAAATAAGACAATTTCTTACGGCGCACTGGACAAGGTCGGACTGCACACTGATTGAAAAACCCCGCTTTAGTCAACAACGTGAAAATAAATCAAGCATTCAAGTCACCTTTTCGAACCATCTTTTATTCCCTCCTTTTACTCACTGGAGGATGCTAAACCATCAGGTCTCTTGGCTCCGCTCCATGAGATGATGTCATTGTAGATGACATCACCATGCAGACACACAAACACACACACACACACACACACACACACACACACACACACACATACACCCTCCCACCATCTTTTTCCCCTCCTGAGGTTCTCTTTGACACACACCCGTGATACCGCAAGGCCAACTGCACTGTTAGCACAAGCACTTGCAGAGAGAGGACACACATAGTAACTGTTGGGTGTGTTTGCAAAATGAGTCATTAGTTACAGTTACTAGTTACTTCATTTAAAAAGTAATTGTTTGACCCCTTAAATCCGTGTTTTTCAACTAGTGTGCCGTGAGACCTTGCTAGTGTGACGCTGGAATTTGCCCAATTTTATCTTTCCAAAAAATCAGACCATTATTCAGTATTTTTGCTTTCTTCAGACCAGGAGCTGTAATAGTCATCCATATCAGTAGGTGGCAGTAGATTTTTATATCCTTATATTCTAATTATCTGCTCTTGAGGTAGCACACGACATTTAAAAACTTAATTTGTTTCATGGTATTCCTTCAGAAAAGGGTTGCTTCTTGCCAATCTTCCATAAAGTGTAGGTTTATGCAGAGTACGAGTAATATTTTTTTAGTGCATGTGTATGCTTGCAGGTCATCCAATGTGATAATGTACTTCTTGGTTGCTTCACTGATTAGTTTTCTCCTTGTGATGGCCAAAGGTTTAAAGGGACAGTCAGGTCTTGGTAGGTTTGCAGAGGTTTTATGCTCTCTCCATTTTGATATTATGGCTTGCACAGTGCTCCGGGAGATGTGTAAATGTCGCAAAATCTTCTTGTATCCCATTCATGCAGGTCATTGTGGCATACTGTATTGTGCTTTACTCAGCATTGTCTCGCACGCCGCATGAAATGATTTAGCTCGCAAGCCATGAATTTAATACACGTCCTGTAACATCTCATGCAGATAATGAGTATATTAAAAGAGAAAAAGTAATATGCTGCCACCTATTGAAATGGGTGAATATTACAGTTACTTGGCTGATCCCTGGGAGAAAGTCATGGCATGTTTGTTGTTTTAAATAATACAGAAGAATGAATAAAAATGGCTAATTTCCTAGACTAGATATCACGTCACACTGGTTGAAAAACACTGGATTAGACGCTCTCCCTTGTTCATCATATTCCTGTTATTCCATTTGGTGATGGCCGTCCTGAGGGAAGTACGCTCGAGTGCAACCAAAGTGCAAGAAAATCAATACCGATCGCTCACATACATCATGCAAACACATCACATTATCCATTCACACATAGTCAGATCCCAACATGAGTGGAGGATATCTGCTAAAGGTGTTTTTTTAATCAATTGGGTAAAATATAGGAAGTGTTCACAAATATGCAAATATTTTGCAAAATATTCCACCTGGACCAGAGGAATCCAGTCATAAAGTTGATCAATCTGGTTTGTTTTCTCTAGAGCTGCGGTGTAATTGAAGGAACTCAACCATTTCTACATGGCGCATCCCAATAACACGACATGTGAGGCAGCTCAGAAACAGACAGTGGCTGTAGTGAACAGCGATTTCATACTGTTCATTTCTGTTTGGAGAAATTGAAACTTTGCTTACCCTCAAACTCAGAAAGCTTTTTAGGGTAATTTTACCTGACATTGTTATTGCCTTTGCTTCCTTTTAGGTCAGCAAGGGGTGTCAAACTCATGTCAGTTCGAGGATCGTAAGATATGAAAACACTCTCACACTGACTGGACTAAAGAAAGAAAGCGAGAAAGAAAGATGAAAGAAAGAAAGAAAGAAACAAAGAAACAAAGAAAGAAAGAAACAAAGAAAGCATACAGATAGAGAGAACAAGAAAGAGAGAGGGGAAAAGAAAGAGAAAAGGAGAGAGATCAAGAGACAGAGCGAGAGAAAGAGAGAGAGAAAGAGAGACAGGGAGAGTGAAAGAGAGAGTGAAAGAAAGGAAAATAAGGAGTACAGGAGAAGAAAGGAAACAAAAATAAATCGAGGAAAAAAGAGACAGCGAGAAAGAGAAAGAAGAAAAATACAGCTAGAGTTGCTCTGGGAGTGGCACCTGCCTTTGGCGACATTAAGTGGACACATTTCAAACTGCAGCTCATTTTTCTCTTGAGCTTCACTCACTGTTGTCTTTCAGGCCAGATTCAAACCCTTGGCGAGCCTAATCTGTCCTGCGGTCTGCATATCGCGGTGGATATAGTTTTCTCCGGATAGCTCCCCGTTTGCTCGTTCCATTTCACTTGATTTTGCTCATTCTCTCCCTCTCTTTATCTCTTTCTCTCTCCCTCTTTCTCTCTCTCTCTCTTTATGTCTCTCTTTCTGGCTTTTTCTCTCTTTCCTGCTTTCTCTCCATCTCTCTTCCTCTTTTTTATGTTCATTTATCTTTCTTTTACTCCCTATTGCAGTCGCTTTCTCTCTCTCTTTCTCTCTCTCTCTCTCTCTCTCTCTCTCTCTCTCTCTCTCTCTCTCTCTCTCTGTCTCTTAGTTTCTCTTTTGTTTCTCACTTTCTTTTTCATTTTTTTCTGTCTTTCTTTTTTATACTTTTTGCTTTATCTTTCTCTCTCTTTCTGTCTGTGTCATTCATTCTCTTTTTTGCTCGTTCTATCTCACTCTCTTTTGCTCATTCTCTCACTCTCTTTACCTCTTAAGTTTCCCCTCTCTGTCTTTTCTCCCCCCCCTCTCTCTCCTTCTCATTATCTTTAATCTACTAGTCAGGCCCCAGTGAGTGTTTTTTTTCCTACCATGTTGCCACTGAGCTCAAATTAGTTTGGTACCCCTTGCCCAAGTATTCTCCACAATAACTTCCAAAACTACACTTAAAACATTCGTAACCTCTTCGACTAATTAACACGTAAAACAATATAGGGACGGACTTGCCACGTGGCTGGTCTTCCTCCAATGACGTCACAGTTGAGGATGACAGAGACAAGACAGGCTGTCTTGAAAATGCATTATCCTAGTAAATAGTTGGGATATATAATGTAATGTAATGTTCTGCATTTATGTAGCGCTTTTCAAGTCAATGGAGACCTCCCAAAGTGCTTTACAATGTGCTTCACACTTTTCCACACTAACCGATAGCAGCGTCAGCCATGCAAGGCAACTACTTGCAAGTAAAAATTTTACACCTCAAATAACCTAATAACCAAAAGGCCTCCATTATTTTTGGGATAATGTTTGTGTTAAATAATAATAATGACACTATCAATAATAATAGATTTTACTTGAAGTCCCTTGAGTGATACTCAAGGTAGCTGTATAAAAACAAGCAATATGGTGGACAATCATCTCAGCTTTTTCTAGGGCAGGGGTGTCAAACTCATTTTAACTCGGGGGCCACACGATAGAACAAACATTCCGTCGGGGGCCGGACTAGTAGATTAAAGAGAAAGAAAAAGAGAGATGAATAAATAAGAGAAAGAGGGAGGGAAAAGGAGAGAGGGCGGTACAAAGAAAGAAAAAGAGAGAGAGGGAGAGAGCGGGAGAAACAAAAGATAAAAAGTCTTGAGAGATGGGGAAAAGAAAGGGAGAGGAAGAAAGAAATCCAAAGAGAAATAGAAAGACAGAAGAGAGAAAAGAGAGCGCGAAGGGTATGAAAAGAGAAGGAGAAAAGAGAGAAAAGAAAAAAAAGAAGTTAGAGCAAAAGAGGTTAAAAGACACAGAGAGAGAAAGAGACAAAGAGCAACAAAGGAAGAGAAATAGAGAGACACAGAGAGTGAAAGAGACAGAGACAGAGTGGGAGAAAGGGGGTGGAAAAAAGAGAGAGGGGGGGGGGAGAGAGAGAGATAGAGATGAATACAAGTACAGTGTCTTGGTGAGAGGCACCTGGCTTTGGCAACATCAAGTGGAAATATTACAACCTGCAGCTTGTTTTTCTCTTGCGCTTCTCTGAGTGTTGTCTCGCGGGCCGGATTCAATCCCTTAGCGGGCGGGATCCGGCCCGCGGGCCGCCTGTTTGACACCTGTGTTCTAGGGATAATGAAATATATCTGGATTTTATACCCAAAAATGTCCTATTTCCTCACTTTTTTCATGTTTGAGAATTGAGGAATACCTTTTTAATAAAAGGCACAGAAGATGTTTCAGATTGAAAACTCTCGTGCATGTTTCCATTGTCCTCCACTTGGCTGTGCTGTGTCCCACGCTGCGCTCCCGTCGTGCCTGACATCTTCACAGCCAGCATCCTGCCCTCTCTCTCGGGGAAGATGCTGAGCATGTTACACTCCGCACGGGCTTGCTGTCTTTAAACAGTTTCGAATTTCTTCTAAAAAGAATACACTCAGGATGATTCAGTGTTTCTTATCACTGGTGCCATGACTGTCAGTGTCGAACTGACTCAACGGTATAAATAGAGGCATGTATGTGGGAAGGGGAAAGATAGGAAGATAGGAAGGGAATGAGGGAGGGATGATGAGTGGCAGATTGAAGTGTCATTAGATTTTAAACTCTTTTACACCATACTCTCAAAACACTTATTTGGACTATATCTTACTTTTGCAATAGAATGCCTATTCTTATGTAATAAAAGATACTTTTACATAACTGTCAACCTTAGCCAATTGCTTCTAATAAACCTTACAAACAACGCTGCACCTATTTACTCACAGCAAGACAGACTTTGTAGAATAAAGACAACAATAATTTGTGTAGAAAAGTTTTCAGGATTTCTCAAGTAAACAGCACAAACAGTTCTTTCCCCACCAGCAGTAGATATAGGGTTACTTGGTAAACATATTATTTCAGGATTTTGCAGATTATACTGATCTACAGATGGTTTTACTCCGTAACTGTCATGATTACTGATGTGATTCACCTGTGCCCTCTTATTTGGTGCCAACCGCTCCGGGTTCTGATTGGCTCCCTGTCCCTAGTTATACCCAGTCCTGTCAGTGCCCTGTTGTCAGTCCGTCTGACTGTATACTAAGCAAGCCTTTTTCGACCCTGACTCAGACCTGTCCCATTTTTGCTCCCGTCTGTCTCCGTCTACGACCTGTTTTGATCTTGACCATGTCTGATCTCCCGTCCCAGCTTACGGCCTTCTATTTGTCCCCGACTACGTCTCCTCTCCCGTTCTGGCTAATGACTCGTTTCCGACCCCAACCACGCCTTGGCTATCGACCAGTTTTTCCGTCCCTGACACCGCCATCGCTCGCTACGGAAGATCCACTTCCGTGTTCGGATCACAATATCGCAGCCCTTCCTCCCTCCTTCAATAAAACTTGTGGTAAATGCTGTGCAATTGGGTCCTGTTTCCGTTCTGGTCCTGACAGTAACAGAAACTCAATTTAGTTACTGTAACAAAGAAGTCAAGGTTCCCATTGTTTTTCTAGACTCTGTATGTACTCTCCTAAAACAGCTGAAGACTCTCGCTCTCGCTGTCGCTTCTGTAACCATGTCCCAGCGCAGAGGAAAGAGTCCCTCAGCCGGTTCTTTATCCTGTCTCGGGGGCGAAGAAAGTGCCCCTAAGCTGCTTCTGTATCCTATCCTGGCCCCAGAAAGATTCCAATCATGGCGGCAAAAAGGTCACATAGCTGCTTCTGGCCCTGTTTCAGCGGGGTGGGACAAGGACCTTCTACTGTCCCCTGTTCTGGCTTTCCTGCATTTGGGTCCGCCAAACATGACAGGTTTTTATTGTTTGTTTTTTATTTCTTTTGAGCAGACGAGACTAAAAAGCTTTATGTCGTCCGCAAGCCATATCTTGTCTGCCCTGCTTTTGAGGAATGAGCAATGTTGCATTTCAAGGAGGTAATACTTTTGACAGTTGATTGCTTTGAAATAGGAAAATACCTACAGTATTTCCATACTTTAAAATAGAAGTAAAATACAGGGGACTGACTTCATCGTGCAAATATGTTCTCAATTTTTAGGCAAAATAATCCTGGAATTCGTGTTTCTACATTTTTTCCAGTTTTAGCTGCATTGTTTGGTGTATCAGTGCTCTCCAGAATAAGTACAGTAATTGTTGAAATACTAGCAGCTACATAGGACCAGGAGAAATTAAGACGAACAATTCTGTTGACGATTAAAAACTACAAGCTAAATGCCGGGCCGATAGAAGATTGCATTCGGCTGCTTGGAGTGGTCAGTGGTCGGGAAATCCGGTACCCAATTTGGCCACCGCAGGGCGTCAGTAACCCCACGAAAGCAGACCACACAAAAGCAGATGTTTATCAATTCCGTTGGTATTTATTGGGAGTTCCTTGACTCGAAACCTAGCTAAAGACACTCGCGGAAGCCTTGAGTAAAACTGTGTAAATTCTCACAAAAATGGGTTCAGCTGTTTCAAAGACCATAGGTCACATACACACAAGCTCGTACACACACACACACACACAAACATACATACACACACACACACACACACACAAATTAGTATTTATAGTACCGTAAATTCTGGACTATAGAGCGCACCTGATTATAAGCCGCACCCACCACATTTTAAGAGGAAAACCGATTTTGTACTATGCGCCCACATTTAAACATGTAACGCAAACACAAAATTAACCCAAACCCGACTTCAAGACCCGCGATTGAAACTAAATGTCCTTCATTAAAGTCCACAGTCCAAAAATCACAGCCGGCAAAATGAATGGAAAATGATACCGGTACTTAAGGTTTGATGCAGACCTGCAGAGTCCAGGTCCCGTTGAAAGTAATCCAAGGAAAAAAGTGTATATTTCCAAAGGTAAGGGTGGGAAAAATATATCAGATGAACACATTTACTCACGCAACTCCTTTTTCTATAACCAACTTTTAACCCCCTCTTCTTTCCTTGTCTGTCCCTCACCTTTAGCGGTCCCCACTTAAACTCGGCACCCCGCGTTTGTTCCGCGCCTCATTTTTCATTCATCCGTGCAAAACATATCAAAATAAGTGTCTAAAATATTGTAGATACAAATAAATACATAACAAAAATATACAGTTGCAAATACATATTATACATGGGTTATACATATTTACAAAGAAAGACGGTACACCGAGAGAGTTTTCAAAGCTTTATTAATAATAATATAGCTTTGACAGGGCAGTTAATGGTAGCAACACTCGAGCGCCGCTAGCGGCCGTTAGAAAAATTACATAAATTGGCCGCATCACTGAATAAGCCGCAGGGTTGAACGTTTGGGAAAAAAGTAGCGGCTAATAGTCCGGAATTTACGGTAGTTTATGTTTAGACTCGATAGATTAGATTAAGATATTTTTGAGGGCTGGGTTACCTTTGATGTTATAATTACAGTGACCCGGCTGCTAGGCTGATAGAGAGGATTGGATTTGGTTGCTTGGAATGGTCAATGGTTGGGAGCTGCTTTACCCAATTCGACCACCAGGGGCGTTGAAGACTCCAAAAGCAGACTGCATAAAAGCAGATGTTTATCGATTTTCTTGGTATTTATTCAGTGTGCCTTGACTTGAAACCTAGCTAAAGACACTCGCGAGGGCTTAAAGTACAACTGTGTAATTTTTTACAAAATTCGATTCAGACGTTTCTGAGTCTATAAGTCACTTACAACGACACACACACATCGGGATTCATAAAGTAGTTTCATCGTAGTAACTTGACTAGAAATAGATATATAACAAGGTGTCCAATGAAAAAAATGGAAGGATACAAGGGCAGGTTAACACCTTTTCAAGTACAGTGGAACCTCGGTTCTCGACCATAATCCTTTCCAGAACCCTGTTCGAAAACCGATTTGGTCGATCACCGAAAATCGTTTTTCCCATTAAAAGTAATGTAAAATCGTTTTAATCCGTTCCAACACCCTGAATGTTTACCATGGACGTAAACATGAAGCCAACCCAGTCTAATCGTACGTTCGCGTTAGCGTAATCTTCCGTACGAAAGATTACTCTAACATGAACGTGTAAAAATAAAAAAAAGGATTATGTATAGGATTTCTTACCTTTGTGGTGGACGGTGGGGAGAGAAAAATCATCAAAAGTTTTTCAACCTCTTCCAAAACTTGCGGCAGTTGCTTGCTTATAGCGCTAACTTCCTTAGCCGCATCATTCGATTTCACAGCCTCCTTATTCTTTACTATACATGCTGTATTCACTAGCAAGATCGGAAATTCGTACACCTCTTTCATATTTAGCTATTATGTTTTTCTTAAAGACAATAGTTTTACGAACAACTTGTCTTTTTTTTAGAGGCTAAAACACCCGTACGCCGCTCAGCATCCCACCCTAGCGTACCGGCGTTCGAACTCCGATTTTTTGACCGAACGCGAAGCAAGAATTTCTCTAAATTTTTGGACGAACACCGATTTGTCCGAACTGAGAGGCGTTTCGAAAACCAAGGTTCCACTGTACTAAAGTTTTTAAATCGGTTGTTTTCAAAAACAAAATTTCACAAACCCCCGCAAAGTATTTCCGCTTCGTCCGAATCGTACCACAGTTTTGTACAAAATTCTTCCAGATTCTGGTGTGAAGAGGCCTGCTATATTGCATGTACAATTCCTTTATGCCTTACGGGAAGGGGGAGTTATCACAAGACAACGCGCTGTCTCTGTGGCTAGCGACCCATAAGTGCCTTGTAAATGTGGGCCGCTTTTTGTGCGTATACCATTGTGCAACCAAGGAGTGTGTATGTGTGTCAGCTTATCCGCTTTATGTGCGACCGTCACCGTACCCTGTGACGCAAGATAGTGCCACTCATTCGTTTAGTTTCCTTCAATTCAATCTTGATTCATGAGTCAAATGTCATTTCAATGGCTTGCATAGCTGGTATAAATACAAGCGAAAAGGAGTCGATTGCCGTGCATTTTCTCAAATGGGCATCGTGCGCATGCCACCAATGCCTGGATGAGTACCTGACTTAAGAACTGTGATAGCCCCAAACAGTTTCCATATTCACTCCAAACCAGGGGATGCAGGCCAAAAATGCTAGTTTGTTTTAGCTGGTTGGGAAACGGTTCCAGTAGTATCAGCCAAAAGCTGGATTTGCTGCAGTTACACTTTGAAGCACATGTGTCAAACAGGCGGCCCGCGGGCCAGATCAGGCCCGCTAAGGGATTGAATCCGGCCCGCGAGACAACACTCAGAGAAGCGCAAGAGAAAAACAAGCTGCAGGTTGTAATATTTCCACTTGATGTTGCCAAAACCAGGTGCCTCGAAAAAAGGCACTGTACTTGTATTTCTCTCTCTCTCTCTCTCTCTCTTTCTTTTCCACCCCTTTTCTCCCACTCTGTCTCTGTCTCTTTCACTCTCTGTGTCTCTTTTTCTCTTCCTTTGTTGTTCTTTGTCTATTTCTCTCTCTGTGTCTTTTAACCTCTTTTGCTCTAACTTCCTTTTTTGTTTCTCTCATTTCTCTTTCTCTCTTCATACCCATCGCGCTTTCTTTTCTCTTTTCTCTCCTTCTGTCTTTCTATTTCACTTTGGAATTCTTTCTTCCTCTCCCTTTCTTTTCCCCCTCTCGAACGACTTTTTATCTTTTGTTTCTCATGCTCTCTTCCTCTCTCTCTTTTTCTTTGTCCCAACCTCTCTCCTTTTTCCTCCCTCTTTCTCATATTTCTTTATCCCTTTTTCTTTCTCTTTAATTGACTAGTCTGGCCCCCGACAGAATGTTTGTTCTATCGTGTGGCCCCCGAGTTAAAAGGAGTTTGACACCCCTGCTTTAAATGGACAGGATGTAATATTTGACCGCTAGATGTCACTGTACAAACACTGCCCTACTTACGAACGAGACGATCGTTCGTCAGTTGAATTTGTTCGTAAGTTGCTTCAGTGCTATATTTTGTATGGAATGTTTGTTCATGGTTTATATAAGTATGTTTAAGTCTTGTATAAGTAACCTGTATAGTTTTGTACTGAAAATAAAGATTTAATAAGATAATATGCTCTATGAAGATAAATCAAGTGAAGTTTACTTTTGGAAGATGGGCTTCAAGAGTTAGGCGACTTCCTCCTCCGTGGCAGAAAATTGCCGAAAAAAAGCGATCCAACTTTTTCTCAACCATATCAAGCTTTCTTATTCCACTTTCAATTCAAAAGAAACAGCTCGACTTTTCTTTACACTTTCCACCAACCGTATTGAATGGATGCACGGGATATTAAACAATAAAAATGTCAAAGTTCTTAGCGCGAGGGAGATACAGTATAGTATATTTACACACGAACTAGGAAGAGGAAGCTGGATCTCTTCTTCGGGGTTAATGCTGGGTGAGCTCTCACAGCGCCACACGCCGGTAGCGGCGAAAAGAAGCACTACAGTACTTTCCTGTACCCTAAAAAAGGTCCACACAATACAAAATCTAATTTACAGCAATATCCATATATTTTTCGAGATCCCGAATGTTTTTTTCCGAACTCGAATGTTCGTAAGTAGGGGAGCGTCTGTATTGTGTGGCGCAACTGAAAACGAAGGATGCAAACTACGAGGATTGAAAGAGACCAAACAATATCATGTTTCTTCCCTTTTTTTCTGAGTACCAGTTGCAAGAAGATGGTGGACGTAAAATAAAAGCATATTTCCCGTCATTACGAGTATTATAAAACAAAAAAACACATTTATCTGATAGTTCATGTAATTTTCCTTTCTATTAAAATGTATTACTATTTTCTTTTATAAATAAAGTTTTTTATTTTTTTATTTTTACCACGAGGAGTTAAATAATAATAGAGTCCACACTGTCTTTCTAACTTCAGGTGAGTGTGGTGATTCAATAAGTTTTAAACAAAGAAATATATATATCTTACCCCATTGACAGACATTTTTGCTTTTTTTTTAGTGTTTTTTTTAAATATATAACTTTTTAAAATAAAACTTAAAAAGTTATGCCAGAAATATGAAAATGTATATTACCTAGAAGATGGTCAATTGTTTTGCCTATTTTTTTTAAGAACTATGCAGAATTTTTTGCTATCTGGTAGTTTCAATATTTTTCCCCTTTTTTTTAAGAAACAAGACGGAATGTCTTAAAAAATATATACTTTTTCTGCCAATGGTGAATTTACATTTATTTTTTAGTGCACGCAAACATTTGAACCCATTGACAGAAAACATTGTTCATTTTTTCTGTAATATTCCTGGTTTAAGATATTTTATCTTGTTTTGCCAGAACATACAAACTTAAAATAAGCAAATGTGTAATGTGTGATTTAGCGAATAGTAAATAATTATTTTCTCATTTCAAGTTTTTTATATGTTTTATATCTTGGTAAATATTTTTTAAAATTTTAAAAATTAATTTCCTGATGTATAAGATATTCCTGCATATTTTGAAGATTTTCCCTCATTTTCTTCAAGACAAATCATAAAACATTCAAAATAAAGAAAATTAGGGTCAAATTATTTAGCGCCCTCTAGTTGTAAAGAAAACTTTTTTTATTTAAAAAAAATATATATATTGATCTAAACAACCAGTTGCTAGTACAGGTACCAAAAACCTCAAAAAGGCTGGGTGAAAAAACGAGGTGGAAAATAGTGCGTTTTGGTCACTTTGAGTCTCTGTAGATTGTATAGTCTTTGGTTGCAAGACACTAAGCAGCAACATGCACTAACCATAATATTGTACTAGAACAGTTGGATAAATGGATTGGTCTCTCAGGAACCGTCCTCTTATGGTTAAGATCTTACCTCTCAGATGGGACGCACTGTGTTAATTATGGTGAAATGACATCTGAGCCCTTTAGTGTTACCTGTGGTGTTCCGCAGGGTTCAGTACTTGGCCCCTTCTTTTCAGCATTTACTTGCTTCCATTAGGTGATATTATTCGCAAGTATACTATCAGTTTCCATTGCTACGCAGATGACACTCAACTATATCTTCTGATGGTAGAATCTGCCTTCAAAGTTCACCTGACATTTCAACGCTGCAAAAATTAAATTTTCTCAATTGGGCATTCAATGGAATTGACATGATTATTTTACTTGAGAGCTAAAAGTAATTAAATACTTTGTCAAAAGGGCACGTATCCCAGTCGTTAAAGTTGGGATCCTTGAAGTGAATGGAAGCCAATGCTACGCAGAGGACACGCAACTATATCTTTCAATGGAGGAATCTGCCACACTAAAATGTGGAAATATGGCGGCCTGCCTCACTGAGATAAAAGAATGGATGTCACTCAACTTCCTTCGCCTTCACTCTGAAAAGACCGAAATGTTAGTTATTATTCCATCTAAATGCCATGACTTGTTCTCAAAAACTGCTCTGAACATTGACAATATCACCCAAAGTGACTCAGCCAAAAATGTAGGTATCATATTTGACCCCAATTGTTCCTTTCAAACACACGTTAAGAATATTATTAGAACAGCTTCTTTCTATCTTCGCAACATTGCTAAATTTCGCTCTATGCTGTCTCAGTTGGATGCGGAGATTATAATTCATGCTTTTGTTACCTCCCATCTCGATTACTGTAATTCACTACTCTCCGGTTTCCCGAACTCCAAAATGGTACAAAATGCTGCAGCGAGGCTTTTAACTAAGGCAAGAGAGTTTGGATCACATTACCCCGATTTTAGCTAACTTGCATTGGCTCCCTGTTAGCTTAAAATGTGATTTTAAGGTTCTGTTTGTAGTATACAAAATCATACATGGACTTGCTCCCTCATAATTTCCCCCTATGTTCCGGTCCGGAGCCTTCGCTCCGAAAATACTGGTCTACTAGTGATCTACTAGTGATCCCAAGAGCAAAAAAGAGATCCGCAGGTTCGAGAGCGTTCTCCATTCGGGCCCCAGTGCTGTGGAATGATATTCCCCCTGAGATTCTGCAACCTCAGTGGAAATGTTTAAATCCCATCTTAAAACACACTTATGTTCTATGAATAACCTATGTACTATACTGACAATACCTGTGTATTATTTGTTATTGCAACATCCATTGCAGCCTGGTCATCCTGGCAGGGTGATTACCTCATGTGCAGTCCATTCTCAAGGTTTGTTGAGGTTTTTGAGCTTTTCCTGGCCCTCTTGTAGGTTTTAGATCAGGGGATGGTGTAATAATAGTCTGTGGTTTGCAATAATCAGTGCAGCCCTTTGAGACTCTTTGTGATTATGGGCTGTACAAATAAACATGACTTGACTTGACTTGTCCCTTTAAAGTGAGTTAAATTATATGGCAATGGGCGGAGAATTAACATTTTACAGTGTAAGTGACAAATTGTATAGTGATAGTATTTGAGTGCTTTGAATGTTACTGTTTGGTGGTGTTTAACGCATGCACTGTATTTTGGGAAACAGCATTAGTAAAAGCCACTTTGAATCGTTCGTACTTTTCAATAAGAAAAGTTATGACCTTTGACCAAAAGACCATCTGCAGTTTAAAGTACAATTGGGAAGATTACTTTGTATGCTTTGTACTCAACTACTGAAAGGCCAACTGTGTATTTAAGTGGATAAAGAGGGCAAATAGTCTCCCAATTGTCTGGTAAATGAGTGAAAGGACTTTTCTATTTTCTTCTACTGTGAGGACAGCGACATTCCGAATCATCAAGCAGGGGTGTCTATTGACCCACTTCAGGACACAGGCGAGTCCTCTCTTTGGGGCCCCGTCAACGTATGCGTGGCGGTTAAACCAAAAGTATCACACGAGAGGATTTTCACAGCGAAAAGTTTTTGTTTTACCAAGTCAAACGAGGGGATGCAGATGATCTTGGATGATGGCCCGAGCTGACAAGAACAACTTTGGCAGAGCGACAAGTGATTGCACTTTTCACCACCGTGTCACATTCTGCAGGAGAACGGCTGTCATGTGGAAAGTAGACCATGAATATACACTCCCTAAAATACTAAGAGATTTTATATGTATTTAATGGGGTTTATCACAGTAACCTTCATGGTATTTAAGAACTGAATTGGTATTACAAGCCGAACATTTGACCCTGGAATAATTTTTGGTCATTATGTAATCCAAATATATCACAATGAAGGCCCTTGGGGCCATATCCAGCCCCGAGATGTCTTTCTGTGGTCCCTTATTCCAATTATATGTTGTATCTTACAACCAGTAATTGTTGCATATTTATGTTACGCCTACTTGCATTTTATTTTATTGTAGTTCAGTGAATGATATAGCAAAAAAATCTCAACAGACATTAGTAGCTAAAACCCTGTTAACAAAAGTGAGTACACCCTTATGTAAAAGCTCCTGAAGTTCAATATTTTGTGTGGCCATCATTATTTTGCAGAACCACTTTTGTACTCCTGGCCATTGATTTCACCAGAGACTCTCTGATTGCCACTGGAATGCTCTTCCTCTCCTCCATGACAATATGACTGAGCTGGGGGATGTTCAAGATGTTGTGCTTCGCCACAAGATGTTCTATCGCATTTTGATCTGGAGAAATGTTTGACCCGTTCATCCCCTTTACACTTAGCCCATTTAGAAAAGCCCTAAATGTCATTGTCAGGCTAGAGCATTGACATGCAACCCAGTTTTTGAAAGGGAGGGGATCATTCTCTGCTCCGGTACTTCACAGTACATTCTTGAGTTTGTGTTTTCCTTAACCAAGTGCAACTCCCCAATTCCAGTTGCACTCATCCAAGCCCAAACCATGACATTACCAACACCATGCTCGCCTTTAGGCACATCACAAACATGTTTAACTCCTCACCTTGATGCCGCCACTCATGCTTTACACCATCTGAGCCAAATACATTAATCTTTGTCTCATCGGACAAGAGGATATTTTTTTATTTTAAGCCATGTCCTTTGTCGACATACTTCTTTTTATCATGTCAAAGTTGTTTCTTCAGTGATGTTCCATTAAATCTCTATAGAAATGTGAGGAGTGTACTCACTTTATGACATACTGTACTTCGTAACCTGAAACTTTTGTATGAAGAGACATTCGCAAGTAGAGGTAACACTGGAGTTCTGTGCAGATGGCCTAAATAAAAAGGGGCTACAGATCCTTGGCCCCAGAAAATGAAGCAAACCTGCTTTTGTAAGATAAGAGGAGTAATCAACAAACTTAATCCAGTTTTATCGAGTCCGGGATATCTTCGAGCCATAAAGTTCTAAATTCAAGTCAAATCTGGCTTTCAAGCAAGAGGTGTCGGGAAAAGTTAGTACAGGAATAACTGGCGTTCATAACGATATGGCTTTTTGGATCCTTCGATGTCGGCTCTTTCTAACATTGTGATGCGGAATTCTCCAAGCATTAGATTGTTCACCCACTAATGGGCACTTATTTTTTCAATGCGGCCAAAGGAGGAACAGAAAATATTGTGGACGGTCAGACTCAAACACTGACCTCCGTTCTGCATAATGCTTATTGAGTTTCTTTATTTAAAAAAAAAACAAAAAAAACATCATTGATTTAACAAGTTGATACGACTGGTAAGGGTACACTGTATGTTTAATAAAGTAATAATAAAGGGAAGCAGCCTTTCAACAAATGAATTTTGCTAAGTCACATCTCCCAAAACAATGCTAAACAAAATGTGACAGATTTTACCATTTTAACAATTATCAGTGGTTTTATTTAGTAACATTAACAGCAAAAACAATGGTAAGCAAATTGTGAAGGCCTTGACTATTTTTAACTTATATTAATAATCTTATTTAGTCACATTGTTTTTGCCTAATTTTTAATAAAGACATTGTCATGTTTATTGATTCGGGGCACCTACGGCTGACCCGTTGGCGCCAATAGCCCTGGTCGCTGATTGGCTCCCTGCCACTTTTAAAACCCCCCAGCTCCCTGTTACCTGCGTCATCGTTGCGAACCTTTGCTCCCAGCTAGGCAAGCTCATTTCTTCCGACATTTTCCTGCCCTGTTTTCTCCTGCCTGATACCTTTTTCCGACTTGTTTCTGGACCCGTTTCTGCCCTGATCTGCCATCCCGACCACCGATCTGTTTTGCCCTGTTTCCTGCCTGTTACCTGTTGCCGACCTCTTTTCTGAACTCGATACCGCCCTTGCTCTTCCGTCCCGGCTAGTGACCAGTATCCCTGCAGTCTACGATTATCCTCGCTCGACACGGAAGTGCCACTTCCGCGTTCCCGCCAACTGCTACCCATGTCCGTCAATCATCGCATCGTGGAAGCAAGTGCTGCTCTCCCTCTTTATCAATAAAACTGAGTAAACGAACGCTACTAGGTCCTGTCTCCGTTTCTGGTTTGTGACAGACATGGATTTTCATCGTAAACATTCCATCATTCAAAAAATTTAAAAAAGACAAAAAATTGTTTAAATAAGAGCAGGAAAAATATAAATTTGTGAAGGAATGAACATGGAGACATGTGCATGTACATTTAATGTTTTGTGTGTAATCTATGAAGAGACCATTCCATCAAAATATGTTTGAAACATTCTGATTTAATTCAGGCTGCACGGCGGCTGAGTAGTTATCGCGTCTGCAGCACAGTTCTGAGGTCATGGGATCAAATCCAGCTACCAGCCTATCCGTACAGAGTTTGCATGTTCTCTCTGTGCTTGCGTGGGTTTCCTCCGGGCACTCTGTTTTCCTCCCACATTCCAAAAAAATACATTTCAGGTTTATTGGCTGGTTCAAATTGTCCCTCGGTGTGAATGAGTGAATGAGTTGTCTGGCGGTGCATATATTGGATGGATAAATTAATTCAAAGTCATATAGTACGTCCCCTTTTTTTAAGCACTAGATTTGATATAATGCATCGAAAACTCAATATGTAATACGAGAAGCTAAAAACAGTTTTTATGCATGAATCAAGAGGTCTTGGGATAAAGAGGTTGCAGGCTCGATTCCCGGCTCTTCTGTGTTATATATCCCTAATGCCCCCGATAAGCAGGTAGTTTCCTTGCATGGCTGACATGGCTATCGGTATTGTCATGATTACTCATTGCACTGGTTTGGCGCCAGCTGCTGCTAGATGCCTGATTGATTCCCCTCCTATTTAAACCCAGTACTCTAGTCACTCCTGGTCAGTCCATCAGCGAACCTCTGCATACGCAAGGCAAGCACTTTGACTCTGACTCCCGTCGGTCCCGTTTTCATCCGTATACCACTCGTCTGTTCCTGATTCCCCAATTGTCTCTGGCTATCGACCCGTTTTGTCCTTTTCACCACGCTCTGACCTCCCGCTCCAGCTAACGACCCCTTTTTTGACCACCAACCACGCTCTGATCTCCCGCTAATGCTTACGACCCGTTTTTGACCACCGACCATGCTCTGATCCCCCGCTCCGGGAAATCCACTCCCGCATTCCGATCACGCTCCAATCCCGTGAGCGGCTTGCTTCCCTCGTCCAGCGAGCACCTGATTGCTGGCGTTTTCCTCCTCAATATCCCGATAAACTTTTGAGTGAAAAGTTACGCGTTTGGGTATACCATTTGTTCTGGCTCTGACAGGTATGTGAGTGTGTGTGAATGGGTGAATGTGAAGCACATTGTAAAGCGCTTTGGGAGGTCTTCCTTGACTTGAAAAGCGCTATATAAATGCAGACCATTTACATTTAACAAATAAAATGAATGCCTGGTATTATTTTGTTATGTATAGAAGTCGTACTCATCTTTCTGAATGTTGAGGACACTGGGGAGAATAATGGTGGCAAATCAACTCATTGTTATTGGTACAGTAGTAGTCTTTATTTTTACCAATTTTTACATATTATCATTATATTCTTAACATTGTGCGGGCCGGATTCAGAGGCCTGGCGGGTCGCCTGTGGCCGTAGTTTGCCCAACCCCTGTTTTAGACACGTAAGTTTTATCCCACTAAGAACACCCATTTTTCCCAAACTCTGAGTCACAAAAAAAATCAGAGTCCAGGTTATTGTCAACAAGGTCCATGACCTATGGAAAACTGTCACTCTTTTAGGCTTCAACACATTTTTAGACTGATCCTTTTCCTTTTTTTCAAATCTCATTACACGGAAGATTTTGATTTACTGGTGAATCAAAGCATCCCACCATTTTTTTTTGTATAATATGAGTACAGCCGGCGTTCAAATTATTATAACTAGCAGAAGTAGTGACTTCTCACTGTCAGGGTTCACCACAGCACGTCCTTCGCATATGCTTGGCACAGTTTTTACACCAGATGCCCTTCCTGACACAATAGGCGGGTTGTCCGCCCTGAACAGGATTTTATTTCGAACCTTGATATGTGTGTCCAAAGTCAACGGCGTTGCCCACTGAGTCATGCATCCACAAATTCACATCCATCCTGGCCAGCAAGTTACCAAAACAACCCAGCATTTTTGTGTGTGACGATTGTCAAGATCCTTGTGGGTGTGCTTGTTTATTGCAGTTTGAGAGTTCTTTTTAAAAATATTGTGCAGAGGGAGGATAATTGAGTTCATGACACTGGGGGTAAGAACAGCACCAAAATTACAAGTTTATACGGAATATCTTGGTAAATAAAATATATACATGACACATGAAAGAACAGAAAATGCTTCATTTTTTATGGGGGAAGGAAACACTGGGGACAAGAATGCCACCAAAATAGCTTCTGATCTAAAGGTAATTCTTTTTTAAAAAGACATCTTTTGCAGAGGGAAAGAAATCGTATGTATGGTTTTAGTAACTGATACAGTTACCGATGACTACTCAATTATTGATTATTATATTGGGCTAGCAAAATATGTGGTTTTGAACCTTTATATTTTTACATAGAAACGGATATTGACGACTCAAGATCAGTGCACTGAAATAGCTGTCCTATAGGAAGGACACCATGTGTCACGGACCAGGAACGGAGACAGGACTCAATAGCGTTTTACTCAGTTTTTATTAAGAATGAGAACAGTGCTTGCATCCACGATCCGATGATCGTCGGTCACGGGTAGCAGATAGCAGGAACGCGGAAGTACCACTTCCGTGTCGAGCGAGGGTAGTCGTTGGCAGCAAGAAAAACAGGTTGATGGCCGGGACGGAGGAGCAAAAGCAGAACAGGTCCAGAAAAGAGGTCGGCAACAGGTATCAGGCAGGAAAAATGCTTGCCTAGCGGAGAGCATAGGTTCGCAGACGGTCTGACGGGTTCCTTTCGGAAGACGGGGGTTTAAAAAGAGTCAACAGCCAATCAGGTCCCGTGGCTGTTGGCGCCAACGGAGCAGCCGCAGATGCCCCGAATCAGTAATCATGACACCGTAGATCAGAAGTGGGTAAACTTTTTTAGTGGCGGTCCCATTAGTTTAAAATATTTGATTGTGAGGCCAGGTCAGGAGGGAAAAAATATCGAGTGATTGATTGAAATACTGAAATATTGAAATATTGATTGATTGATTGATTGATTGGTTGGTTGGTTGGTTGGTTGGTTGGTTGGTTGGTTGGTTGGTTGGTTGGTTGGTTGGTTGGTTGGTTGGTTGGTTGGTTGGTTGGTTGGTTGATTGATTGATTGATTGATTGAGTCTCGATCCAATACCTCGGCAATCAAATGAGGAAAAAGGAAAAACAATTCTCGTATAGATTGATGAAAAAATATACTTGCAGATATTTGCATATATATGTTATCATCTATTTAATAATTGTTTAACAATAGACCTTTGCTTCAAATTGGTTTTGAAAAGTTCACAATAAAACAAGACTGGCTCCAGAACAAGTGACTCCCTAAAACTGCTCATAAAATAGCTACATACCAAAAGAAATTCAAATTATTAATAAAGCGGGAACATTGTGTTAAATAAATTAGATAGACTATTATTTAATTTATTTAACATAATGGTAAAAAGCTGAAAATATTGGAATTTTAAACCATTTACTCTACCTTCGAACAGTGCGTCAATGACAGACACTCGTACAAGATTTTTCGTACTTCGCAAATGTTTCCTCCTTCGACTTAATCTTTCTTGTCACTGTATTCCACCTTTCCTTCCCCTTATCACAAAGTTTCCTGGGACCCAATATTATGAGCAAAAAAAGGAAATAAAACCAAAAAAAGGGGAAAAAAGACAACGAAATTAGATGTGGTCCCTCTCAAACGCGTCGATTAAACAGGAAGACAGGGTGTCATCGCCCAATCATGTTAAGGAGTGTATTCGAGATTCTCTGTTTTTTTCTTTTTCGTAGCTGTCACGACCAGAACGGAATTAGGACCCAGATGTTTAACGTCCACAAGTTTATTGAGATAAAGAGGAAAGGCAGCGCCTGCGATCCTGTGCTCGCGGGTAGCAAGCCGCTCACAGAATCGGAACGTGTTCCGAATGCTGAAGTGAATCTTCCAGAGCGGGAGATTGTAGTGTCGTAGACGGAAAAACAGGTCGATAGCTGGGACAGGAGAGCAAAGCGTGGTCGAGATAAAAAAAACGAGTCATACGCCGGGACGGGAGATCAAAACGTGGTCGGGGTCAAAAAGCAGGTTGTAGCCAGAGACAAACGGCAAAATCAGGAACGGATGGGTGGAAAACGGGTGAAAAAACCCGGACCGACAGGAGTCAGAGTCAAAATGCTTGCCTTGTAGAAACAGATGTTCGTTAATCGACTGACAACAGGCGAGTGACAGGACTCAGCTTAAGTAGGATGGGGAACCAATCAAGATGCCAGCAGTGGCTGGCGCCAAACGAGCAGGCATAGATGAAATTAATCAGTCATCATGACAGTAGCATTATTTTGCTAAGATTAAGGCCTGCGACCCCCTGAAAACAGGTCCGTGTCCCATTTTTGGGTCCGACCCACTAGTTGAAGAACACTGGGTCACACCGTTAGCTGATTTCTTTTTTTTGTTTCAATTTCCGGGTTTATGAGACTGTAATTCTTTGTTGTTTTCTTTTCATCTCTCTGGAGGAGAAAATTACCGGGCCGGATTTAAAAGCCTGACAAGCCGCGTGTGGCCCACGAGCCGGAGTTTGCCCACCGCAACCGTGAATAAAGAGGAAGCCTTGAGTTATGTCTTGATGGTGAGTGACCTCAGTGACTCCAGTGACTTCCTGATGCAATGCCACTGTAAGACTGTATAGAAAAGGGAGGGGGTGGCGCGTTTCCCTCCTTTTATCCAACGAGCCCGTGTGATCCTATTAATGCCGTCTCCATTCACCTTGCCCATGCAGATTCCTAGAATATATGCATTTCTTATTTTCTGGGTGTCGTTTGAAACTTCAGTACTAACTTGAATCAATTCAATCCGAAAACTTCGGAGAGGGGAACATGTGGGAGACCAACTCTGGAAAATATGATCGTCAGGATTCATGTAAATGGCAAGAGAGTTTGACTTCCCCAAATGAAGACTCCCCGTTTGGAGAAGTAAAGGTATCATGTTACTCGGCTTGCAGTTTTCTAGAGCAGTGTTTTTCAACTGGTGCCTTGCGACCTTAAAGTGGGTCGCCGACCCGTTTTCGGTGGGTCCCAAGCCTTTACCTTTCGAAAATAATGTTAGGAAAAAAATCTTTATATGGTCATTTCAACGTTTCAAACCCTAAATGACGAAAAAGCCCTCCAAAACCGACTTTGCACCCGCCATTTTATATCAGAGAAAATACTGATAAAAATCTTGAGCCAAATGCAGATAAGTGAGTATTAAACTGACAGTGGATATGACTTGACCACTAGATGTCACTATGTCCCTGTATTGTGTGAAAACAGGCGCTACAAAGCACAAGGAAGAATACAACCTAAGGAGACTCACAAAGACCAAACCGCACCCATGTCATCTCATTTTTTGCCAAGCGTTTCACAAGGATTTTGTTTCTTTCAGACACGTGTAGTAGCAAGATTGCAGACAATCGTGGCGAGGCTCATGTTTAGTCACAATAACGCAAATTTCTCAAACTAAAAGTATTTTTAATGCAGGTTTTACATGCATTTTTGCTTATGATCTAAATTGATATTGTTTTACATATAATAAATTGATTTATTTTTTTACCACCAGGAGTCGCTAAAATATACATTGTTTTTTTAAAGGTCATCCCAATTTCTTGAACATGCAAAATGTGAGGAAATTGAACATTTTTCTGCATAGAATCTACCGTAAATTCTGGACTATAAGCCATAACTTTTTTCCCAAGCTTTCAAACCTGCGGCTTATGCAATGATGCAACTTATTTGTGCATTTTCTTTTAACGGCTAACGGTGGCCCCCGAGTTGTAAAGCTATGAGTGAGACATGTGGAATATTTGTGTCGAGGAAGAAGCAGGTTTAATGTTTGTGCGTAGATAAAACTAGCATGAACAGACCCTCATCATGGAAAAGAGGTAAATCAAAATGGGAGGGATGACTACCATATTGGGAATAATTTTACGAGTCTGTTTATTAATAAACAGAAATAATATGGCGAAACAAACGGATTACAAGAAGCCACGTCCAAAGAAGCGGAAATTTTTTCGGCGGAATCCTATTTTTTTGTCTGCATTATCGTGTGTTTTTGAATAAATATTTTACACAGTTGGATTCTATGGATTGACATTCAGAAAAGACAGCCAGGGGACGTACTGGTGAGTTACCTCGGCTTTATAGTTTTCGGGTATCTTGTTTCAGACTGATAGTGGTGTTTCTGAAACATGTTTCTTGATAAGTATATTTTGAAATGGTCTTCATATATTGAATCCCAAGAATTTATGCTTTTCAATGATATGTGGCATGAGGTATTTCAGTGACTGGTTACATCATACAGACACGTATTTGCGTATCAAAAGTCCGGCGACCCACCGGTGGGTGCAGCTTATGTATGTACAATAATAAAATACAAAAATGGCCTACCTCCAAGCAGAAATGAGTGATATGCAATCACTGTATACTACAATCTTTGTCTGTTTCAGAGCTGGCCTAACATGTTGTGGTAATGATTTTCACTATTTTGAATGTGTTGTGTTCCTTCAATGACATCACAGCAAAAAAGCCAGATGGGTTAACTTTGAAACTCAATTTCTCGACTCCCGCGTGGAATATTTTGCAACAATTTTGCATAATTCCGGAAAGGAACACTACAAGTTTCGTGCCCAATCGGAAAAAAAACAATTTGAAAAAAACGTTAAAGGGAATATTGTTGTTTGAAGTCAAATTGGTTAGCTGGTCATTATGTTTAAAAAAAAAGTGAATAAATATGCGAAGCGGATGGGTTTTTTTCTTAATTTGGGTCGCAGCTTGCATTCAGGGTGGGATGGTGATTCCTGGAGTCTGACCAGTTGAGAACCACTGTCGTAGATTAATGCTTTAATGAATTAATTCTCAACTGGTCTGACTTTAGGACCACTATTCCACCTTAATGACAAGTTGTGATATAAATCCAGAAGCCAACTCCGCGGCAGTGGCTCAGGAGGTAGAGCGCTCGTCTTGGCATCAAGAGATCGCAGTTCGAATCCCGGCTCCTCCGTGTTACATGTCGAAGTGTCCTTGGGTAAGACACTGAACCCCTAATACCCCCAATATGCAGGTTAGCGCCTTACATGGCTGCACAGTCGCTATTGGGAAATGTGAAGCACACTGTAAATCACTTTGGGAAGTCTTGACTTGAAAAGCGCTATATAAATGCAGATCATTTCATATAATTTCATTTCATTTCACTTCTCAAATATATATCCAATTTGAGTATTGTGTAGTTTAAACCTGAGATAGTAGAATATATTCACTTTTTTTCAATTTACAAAAAGACCAGCAAAACCAAAAACAACATAGTGTACTATATATACTTACATATAAGCCGACATCATGTATAAGCGCCCCCCTAAAACTGGTTCAAAATATCCAATACTAAAATACATTTAAAATACTAATAAAGCTTGTACCCAAACATTGATAACTATATAATTATGTAGTTAATATAGATTATTATTCTGGTAAAATGCTAAAAATATGACATTTTAAACTTTTTACCATACCTTCCAGCAGTGCTTCAATGGCAGACACTCATACACCCTTTTTGGATTTCGTAATTTTTTCTTTTTTCGACTGGATTGTTATTGTCACTGGTTTCCACCTTTCCTTTCCATTATTACTAACTTTCTTGGGACCTCTTACTATGGGCGGGAAAGGGAAATAAAACAAACAAATTCACAACAAAGTTAGATGTGGTCCTTCTCAAGCGATTGTTTGAAAAGATCAAGCAGGACACGGACGGCATTTACTGTTAAGGAGTGTAATTGAGTGGTTAGCGCTTGTGCGGCACAGTTCATGTCATGGGAACCTGTCGTGGGTTCAAATCCAGCTCCAGACTTCCTGTGCGGAGTTTGTATGTTCTCCCCGTGCTTGCGTGGGTTTCCTCCGGGCACTCCGGTTTCCTCCCACATTCCAAAAACATGCATTTCAGGTGAATTGGCCGGTCTAAATTGTCCCTAGGTGTGAATGAGCGAATGAGTTGTCTGTCCCTGTGTGCCCTGCGATTGGCTGGCAACCAGTTCAGGGTGTCCCCTGCCCACTGCCCCGGAGATGGCTGGGATGCAACCCTAATGAGGATAAGCGGTACGGCTAATGAGATGAGATGAGATGAGTGTAATTGACCCTCTATTTTTTTCATCTCTTCTTAGCATTATTCTGCAAAGGAAAAGGTCTAGGACCCAGTAAAAACCGGTCGGCAACCCGCTTCCGGGTACTGACCCACCAGTTGAGAAACACTTGTTCAATGAATTACATACCTGTCAACCTCCACAGCTCCATGCCCTTACAAACTGTCATATTTTCCCTTACAAAATACCAAAAAATCATATACCATATTTTTTGTCATATTGTACATGTTTCGTTATATCATATATATTGTTAATTAATATTTGGTTGTGAGATACTGAGTTGCTCGAAATGAATGAGGTTTATTATAAAAAAAGTTCAAAGATTAGGTAGCTTGGACGTTCACTGTAGAAGGAAAAGATACATGCAAATATAATTAAATAGAATTTTCTTATTCAAATTATTAATTCATTTTCTGCATTAAATTATTCTTAGTAATATACCGATTAAAGGGATAACCACAAACTTGTCTTTTTTCATTTTCTCATTTTATACTTCCTTTTTTTTCTTAACTTCTTTACACAACATAATAATTCGTAATATAATGCATCAAAGCAAGTGAGCCGTTTGAGTTGAGCCAAAAAAGACGGTTCTCTAAAAAGGGACGGAATTCCTTTCACTACATCAAACCGCTCGCTTCGTTTGCAACGAAAAAAACGATACTGAGATAGAGGCTTCCGAGGCGAATTCGTTTGACTTGATTGATTTGCCGTTTCGTGGGTGTATCCCGGATAGTACCCATAATTGACAAATTTGCGTTTTTCCGAACAGATATTCTCGTACGTCGTACACGTCTTAAAATGCATAATAAACGTACTTTGTACGGCAAAAACGTACAGGTTGACAGGTATGAAATTATAAAGTTTTTTTCGAAGTAACGCATAAACTGCAGTGTGCTCGTTGCCCAGGTTTGCTCACCTGAGTGCCTCGCGGAGAACTACACATGCGCACAAGGTCATGCGTTGCGTTCACGTTAAACTGTTTTGTGCGAGTTTGCTTTGTTTGCGTGCATGTACGGAGGGGGAGGAGGAGAGTTGTTTGTTTTCGTGTTGCTTCTCAGACTCAAGCAAACCGGGTAGGAGGTGTCACCCCCCCCCCCCCCCCCCTTCACTTTGCACCATCACCACCTCCTCCTCCTACCCCTTAACCACCCCCACCCTCCTCTCTCTTTTTTTCGCAATATTGACGCAAGGCAAAATAGTGGAACAAAAGAAACAACTTCCTCCAAGCTTTTGCTGAAGCTGCACTTGCCCGCCAACCGGTCCGACGAATAGGAGCGGGTGCTCAACTCAACTCAAGCCGGGGAGGAGGCGGCGAAGAGCGGCGGTTGCCTTGGAAGGTGACACCCCGGCGGAGAGCCGAAGATGCGGAGTAAAGCATCCGAGTGAGTACTATTAGGAATACTCTTTTCATTCTCAACTTTTTCGTGTGTTGATCTGAAGATAAAGTGTATGAAAACTCCGCGAGCTGAATGACAATTCGCGCCTTTTTTGTTAGTAATAACAACGTAGACGCGTTTAATTGTTTATTTATTGCCTGTTGTGTTCACACCTCGCACAGAACGCAATGTCAACATCCGAACAAGTTGAACACCTATTTTAAATTCCATCATTTTTGTTTTTGCTTCGTTTTTATTATTACCGGTCACACCAGCGGCACTCGCCGGTTTACAAACGCTCGAATTATCCATAGGCAACAAAGCGACCTGAATTCATCAAAATCTTTTAATATTCGTGATTCAAAACTGTGCGTGGAACTTTGCAGTGTCGCGTGGTATTTTCACGGTTTCGGTGTTTTGGTGAACAAAGGAAAGGGATCGCGAGGAGTGGAGTCGTCTACACGGAGCGTCGATGGAGCACTTCAGTTCAGAGCGGGGCTGTTTACAATAATAACACGATCGTGGTGACGTCACTAGAGTGACTGATAACTCGACCAATGGGCGAGCCGTCCAGTCATCAGCAACACGCTATATTTGGTAAAGGGGTTACATCATCCAGGTACTGGCCTGGTGAAGAGTGGGAGGGACTTCCGCAGGGGCTCTCAATTTGTAGTCCGGGAAGAAGACAATGAATGGATTAGTATGTTGTTGGTTAGCCTCAACTAGACTAGAGTAGAATAGAATCGTTATTATTGTACATTTCAACCTTTTGAAAATATTATGCAACGAGGTTTGATATGGCACTCCATGATGGATATGTTAGAAATACTTTAAAGAGAAAAATAAAATAAGAGACAGTCAAGATAAATGGACAAAAATTTTAAGTAAGTAGTACTGGAAGTAAGACAAATCCGGGCATCAAATGCTTTATTCTGCCCTGCTGTAAATGTTTGAGTATGTCAAAAAAGCAAGTATCTAATTTTTATCAAAAGTTATGATTTTTTTATTAAATACAAACTAAATTCTCCTTCCTGCCGCTAGAAGGCAGCAAAGGTGTAAAAGAGCTGACGTCCAGTCTGGTTTCATGTTAAAGACATTATTGTGCCTTCTTCTTATCTTTAGTAGGGCCAGACTAATAGTTTGATCTAATGTTATTGTCACATACCTGCCTGAACTCTTATTTTGTATTTATCTATTTCAAAGCAGGACGACAATTGAAGCAAGCATTTAGTCAACGGTTAGAATAGACAAATTGTTAACACTTTCAATGCTAAACATTAAAATAATTTCTTTCCCATTGTGTATGAACAAATGTGTTGTGATAGGAAAATATCCCTTCAAATCGGTGATTATGATTTGTTGAGTAGGCTACGGATAAAGGCAGAAAGATAAAGCATTGTACTGTAAAACAAAGTTTTATTTGGTGTTGACATTTTTTACCGATCTGCCTCCCCTAAGACATTCCTGGCTTAGACACTGGCCTAAATTATAATAATAGTGCATTGTAACAGTAGTGCAATGAAAAATATCCATCCATCATCTGCACCGCTAATCTGCAGTAGGGTCACGGGGTTGCCGGAGCCCATCCCAGCTATCTTCGGGTTGCCAGCCAGTCGCGGGGCACACAAAGACAGACTACTCACTCGCTCATTCACACCTAGGGATAATTTGGACCAGCCAATTAACCTGACATGCATGTTTTAGGAATGTGGGAAGAACCCAGAGTGCCTGGAGGAAACCAATGCAAGCACGGGGAGAACATGCAAACTCCACACAAGAAGATTTGATCCCATGAACTCAGAACTGTGCCGCACACGCGTTAACCACTGTGCTGCCCGCAATGAAAAATAGTGCAACACATTTAGAAGCAACCCAAAAAATCCAGAATAAGTTGCAAGATATATATTTGCGCAATTAAGCACGCTTGTTTAGGATGGTGACGGCCCTGAAGAAGAAACTGTCTTTGAGCCTGTAATTTCTTGTTTAAAGGGACCTGTAGTGCCTACCAGAGGGAGAATTTAAGTCAAGTCATGAGACGTGGTGGCCTGGATGAGAAGAGTCACTTTAATGTTAATGGTTGGCAACATAAAAAAATAACTTCCCATAATGGAACCCTTTAAGGAACGTTCTGTATTGCATTAAATAAGTACATGAACTATGATACAAACATGCATTTTTCAAAAATATTCGTAGCTCGAGAATTTTTTATGTATTTTACATAACATGAGGCTTACCCAGAGGGAGCTGACATGATTGTCGGCCATCTTGCTGCTACAGGTATCCCCCAAAAACAAAAACTTTGTGAACGGCTGGGGAAAAAAAGAAAAAAAAAGAACTTTGATCGTTTAAAAAAACAGTTTCCACCAATTTTGGAAAAATGAAACCATTCACCATTGGTGAGGTAAGATCCTTTTGCTTTTTTCAAGCATGACATTTTTTTACTGAAAGGGTAAAATACAGTGAAACTAGAAAAAATACACATTGAATAAGCGAATATTTCTGCCAATGGGTTAAGACGTTTGTTTTGTAATGTGGAGTTAATACTTACTCACCACTGTTGCATCTAGCTTAATGTGACAGTGTGTATTATTTTTCATGTTTTACAGTATGATAACAGTGTGTGGTATTTCTCGTGGCCCAAAACCTATGTTCAAAATATATATACATTTTCCTAAAAAGGAAAAATACCATGAACTATCAGATAATGTGATTTTTTTTAAGAATTCTGGTCAGTAGAAAAATATTGCATTTGTTTTACCTAGCATGAGCCTCACCAAGGACGCTGACATAATTGTTCACCATCTTGTTTTTCCTTGCCCTCATGTAGGTTTTAGATCAGGGGATGGTGTAATATTAGTCTGTGGTTTGCAATAGTCTTATATCTGTGCAGCCCTTTGAGAGTCTTTGTGATTAAGGGCTGTACAAATAAACATGACTTGACTTGACTTGACCCTTTGCTTTTGGTACCCAAAAGGAAATATGAGAAGAAAAAACATTTCTATTGGTAACTTTAAGTCTCCAAAGTTCGTATTCTTCCTTGTGCTCTGTAGCACTCTTTTTTGGTTGAACAACCCATTACAGCACAATATAGTGGTCAAATATTACACAGTGTCTCTTTAATTGCACTTAAAACAAAATGCACATCAAATGTATAATTTCTTACACATCTCCAATCAAGCCAAGTATCCAAATGAGGCATTCTAAAAATTTTATCCTAATTTACTGAGGCAGTGTTTGGTAGCCATGCATACTTTTTTAGACTGGAAAAACAATTACCTAAAGACCGTTTCACTCTATCGATACCGTGCTGCGGTGTTTTAAATGATGTTTACCCTCATCTAATGAGATTTTAGAACTAACAGGACAGACTTAAAATAACTCAGGAAAGATAGATGATTTTTTGAAAAATATGCTTGCGGTATGGATTTGTTTTTCTTCAATCTTGGTGTGGTCCTCATAGTGCAAGCGGTTTTGTAGTGCTGACATTCTAGCCAACCAAATGTTCAAGTTCAAGTTCATTGTTTTGGACACAAATTCATTGTTGCTGTTGTTATTTTTTCATATCGCCAAAGGCGAAAAATAACACTTTTTGAGAATCACTCTAGAAAAACCATCAAACCTGGTTACTGTTATTTAAATGGTTTGACTTAGCATAAGTTTGCTACCTCTGGGTCCTATTTGAGAGAGCCATACTAAATATTTTAAAACAAATTTCAGCTAAACCCCCAAACCTCCTCTCCGGACAAAATCTAATTTTTCAGCGCGTTTTAATTCATTGTGTGACGTTAGATGATTTGATTAAATTTATGAAATAGGAATAATGCCAAAACCTGTGTCCCATATCAACAAATATACCACTTTAAACTTGTCTCCCTCCTGCAATTACTTCAGATCATTGAGGATCATTTTGACCTTCATTTTTTACATAAATAATGGTTCCAAAACAAGGTGCAACAAGAATTATTTTGTAGAAATGTCACCATTGGTTGCCGACCCTTGTACTGGGAGTTGAATTATTATTGAGCATCCAGTGAGTTTGAAAAGCTGTTTTGTTTCTAACCGTCTGAAGCATACCTTTACTTGAAAAAAGGAAAAAAAATAAATTAGCTCTTTATTGAAAACAAAAACATGAAAAATGTGTGTTCTAGATGCTTTAATCACAATTTGGTGTAAATGAGTGTTTAGAAAAAAAGATCTCCGTGCCCTGGTTTGACCTTAACCATGAGTTAATGTCCCTAGACAACAGCTCAAAGCTCTGTGCAGGTGGCACACTCAGAGCCAAGTTGCAGGGCTCGTACGGGTGCTTGAAATCCTTGAAAATGCTTTCGTTGCAATGTTGTGTATTGAGGGATTGAAAAGCGCTTGAATTTTGGGTGAAGTGTTTGTATTTGCTCAACATTATTGCCAGATTTCTCAACGAGTCTGCTTAAAAGGGACACTGACACTGCTCTCTGCTGGCTTCGCTTTGCCATTGCATTTCTTCTTCTCTTGTGATTCACTGCAGCTCTCATTAGTTTGTATGGCATTGTCCTCTGAAGCGTCAACGCCCTCTACAGGTCCCGCACAAGAGGACAGGGGCATGCTACACCCAAACCCGGCACTACGAAATGTGTATTACAGCAAGGAATACATATCAATAATGGATATTTATAATGGGCCTTGCAAGATTACAAATTGCATATTTAAATCGCAGATATATTTTGGATAATCATCGACACTGGATTTTTTCTTTAATGTTACTTGTTAAAACTAGTGATTTTTCCATTTTGTTCCCCATGGAAAAAAACAGTTTTGGGCTGCTTTATTGGGACATTTTCTGTTACATGGCCACAGTGCGCGTGTCATCATGGTGAAGGAAAGAAGAATCGATTTTAAACCAGATAATCAGGGTCTAAGAAGCGGAAATATTGCTATAACAGAATTTTGGGGTTTTGATTGTGGTTGTGTTAAACAAATTCTGATCCACACTGTTATCTGTGATGATGTCATCCTATTTTATCCAAAATAATGGCAAAAGTGTGCATTAATCCTGATGAGTTACCGCTATAATAAATTACCTTTAATAAACAAATTATGCAGCAGCGCAGTGGTTCGCGCGCATGTGCCACAGTTCTGAGGTCATGGGATCAAACCTTCCTGTGTGGAGTTTGCATGTTCTCCCCATGTTTGCGTGGGTTCACTCCGAGCACTCCGGTTTCCTCCCACATTACAAAAATATGCTTGTTAGGTTAGTAATTGTCCCTGGGTGTGAATGAGCGAGTGAGTTGTCTGTCTCTGTATACCCTGCGACTGGCTGGCAGCCGTTCAGGGTGTCCCCTGCCCACTGCAAAATGATAGCTAGGATGGGCTCCAGCACCCCCGCAGCCCTACTGAGGATAAGCAGTGCAGATAATGGATGGATGGATGGATAAACAAATGATTTATTTTTACCTGGGTCTCTAAGTGCCTTTTCAACATCAATCTGCTCTTAAAATGTAATTTCCAATGGTTTCGTGTGCTTGTTGACCTTCTGCATGGACATATGACTGCACTTAGGTATTTTTGCTTTTAGTCAGGAATTGATAGGACTGTTGAAGATGTGACAGGAAGTATAAAAAGAAGGAATTACCCAAAGGGAAACCCCATTCATTGCCTCAAATGTTATCAAGTTAGCTATTATTACCACCATGGCGCTAATGCAGCTTTCTAACGACAGCAGTTACTGAGTCTTCGCACATTTACAATGTACTCTGAGTTGTGGGGGGAAAAATTAATTCTTAAAATTTGTTGGAAAAAACAAAAGAAAATTGGAAATCATTTCCTCAAATAGTTACATTATATGAAAACAATATATTACAGTATAGTATTTCTGAACACTAAATCAATGTTTCTATTATCCAAGTTACACAATATTTACTTTTCATGGGATACTACATAATCACAAAAAATATAACACCATCTATATTTTATTATCACACCAAAGCATTTTGTCTTGTTTAAAGAGATAGTGTGTTTTATATAGCGTCCCCTATTGGTAAAAAAATTAATTTTATTTAAAAAATATGTTTATTTAAATGATAAGTAAAAACACTTCACATAACGATCACATAAACGTGCATTTTCGAAATACTCCTAGGTTGACAAATTTGCATATTTTACACGTAACATAAGCCTCAACTAGAGGTAGCTGACCTAATTGCCCGCAGTCTTACTGCAACTGGTACGGAATAAACCTCAGAAAGGATGAGGATAAAAAGTCACCTTAAAGTTTCCTGTTTATATTATTTCTTGTACTTTTTAACAATAGTTTTTGGTTGCACTTCACCATGTAGTGGTCAAATACACACTGTGCCTTTAATTTCAACCCAATATTTCTACAAAATGTCCATTTCAAAATGAAATACTTTCTTTATCTACTTGTATTCAGAAATGAACAGAAAAAAACATAGTTTTTTCAAAAGCCCCAAACATAAGTTTCTGTAAAATCACTCCTCAAATTTTGTTTTGTTTTTGCTTTTGATAAAGCAGTAAAAGTTCTTATACTGACGTTGAATCCTATTGAAATGTTTTTCTTAGCACTTTGAAATAAAGCAATGAGTATATGCACGGCTACTTTCACGCAGCCATTAAAAGCGCCTACACGAATGCTATCAGGTTTGACGCATGATGACATCATACTATTATAACTGCACACGGCCCCCAATGAAAGCTGGGCTCAAATTGGGCAGTAAAACAGGCATACAAAAAAATAAAGTATACATTATGATGATGTCAGCATACGTTTTAATAGGAAGCAAAATAAATGTTCAAATAATCAGTGAAGTGTTACCATGTATTGCAAAGTGAGGAGTACACTGCTGAGCGATTTCAAAAGAAGCGTATAATAAAACCGGGTGTGTCAAGTTTAGCTAGTAAAGAGTTTCTGGGCTTTGAGCAAAATTAAAACTGGATTTTTTTAGATGCCCAATGGGCCACAAAACAAACATGACACAGATGTTTAATTTAGGATAAAACATAAGTTAGCTATGGAAAGATTATTTATAAGTCGTGTCAAAGGCACAACAGAATTGCTACATGCAGAGAGCGAATGCATTCATCATTTCCATGGTACTACAGTGCTTAGTAAAAGTATCGGTCAATAATTTTGAGGTAATTTGGGATATTACTGTATTTTTCACTTGTTTTACTATATTTGTATCTTTTTTTTCCTGAAAAATTACAATAAATAATACTTAAAATGAATAAAAAATATCTGCTGCTCTAACTTGTTTTAGTAAAATAAGAAAAGAGCTTAAATCCTCAAAATTGTGTGCAAGGTATTTAATTTATTTGATTTATCTTATTTTATTTTTTCCGTGCAATCTTAAACAACTCCATCAAGTGAATTATGAATTAAGTTATTACATATATTTTTCTGTACTCATGACCAGATAATTAGTGTCAGGACCAGAACGGAGACAGGACCCAATTGCGTTACGTTTCTCACAAGTTTTATTAAAGTAAAGAGGAGGGGCTGCGCCCACGATCTGGTGTTCGCTAGGCGCGGGAAGCAAGTCGCTCTCGTACTCGGTTTGTGATCCGAACACGGAAGTGGATTTGCCGTAGCGAGCGATGGCAGTGTCAAGGTCGGAAAAACAGGTCGATAGCCGGGACAGGAGAGCAAAAACATAGTCGGGATCAAAAACGGGTCGTAAGTCGGGACAGGAGAGCAGAAGTGGTCAGGATCAAAACGGGTCGTAGCCGGAGACAGACAGGAGCAAAAACGGGACAGGTGGGAGTCAGGTCGAAAAAGGCTTGCCTAGTATACACTGACGTTCGTAGACAGACTGACCACAAAGGACTGACAGGACTGGGTTCAAATACTGTCAGGGAGCCAATCAGAACCCGCAGCAGTTGGCGCCAAATGATCGGGCACAGCTGAGTCACGTCAGTAATCATGACAAATTACTATATAAAAAGAAAAATAATATTAATCTGCTGCCACCTACTGATATGGATAAATGTTACAATTATCTAGCTGATCACTGGAAGACAACAAATATACTGAACGATGGCATACTTTTTTTGCAGATAAAATTGGGAAATTTCCTGCGGCGCAACAAAAAAGGTGTCACGACACACCATTATGCCCTGGCAAATTGGTTGAGAAACACTACCGCACAAAGTCGAATAAAATCTTCTCTGCGATAAAGTATGACTTCCAAGTTGTAAATTTAAGAAATGTAACTTTGCTATACCATAATGTAGTCAATTCATCAAATTGCTATCATAAAAAAACATGCCGCCCCTACAAATGATTTTAATATAAAGCATAAAACTACGTCAACTATTTTTCATAACATTTTAAGTTGTTCATCACTGAGTTTATTTGACAGGCCTGGTAACGCATACGTGTTTAATGGAAATTATTCATATTCATCACAAGCACGGCGCGGCACTGTTAATATGTGTTATGTGTTACAGTATTGTTGGTTGATTCATGTGGTAGAAGTGTGCCACTGAAGGCGACAAGTGCAACTCAATGACGCTCAGCCTGTCACTCTTCTTGGGCGCCTGGTTGGAATTATAGTGATGAGCATAACAGTTATTTGAGGCGGACTGTAACTCAAGAATTTGTTCCTCTAATGCCCTCCGATTGCCTGACAAGCAGTCTAAGGATGCCCAACCCACTTTATGGGTTGGGCTCCGGGAAATTTGTAAACGTCGTGCAATTAGTCATTTAGGTTGACATTGGATCATTCAGAAGTCATAAGGGAAGTCCTGAAATAGGTTGACTGAGCTGTGAAAACTGATGGGCCATATATTTGCAACACGCACTTTTTTTTATTTTTCGTTGTAAATATACCGTAATAATGATTCAACTTCACGATTGTGTCTCACATGTTGTTGATTTTTTGGAAAATATTTGCAGTTTTTTAGCTTTCACTTCAAAACCTGAAATATGGCATTATGACAAAACGTTATTTGAGGGCCAATACTTTGGACAGGCACAGTACTTGAAATCAATTTAAGTAAAGGGAAAAAAAACCTCATGTCTCCATTTCTACGGAGAAAAAAAAACAGTAGTATTTTCCTTTTGTAGCATGTGAACGTTCAAATGAGAAGGACTTGTTGTGCTGTAGTATTTGTACACGCTGGCCCAACATGTGACTTGTGTTTAGGACCATCCTGACTCTGTATTTGTCACGAGATGAAGTGAAAGCAGCGTTTTGTTTTGTTTTGCTGAAATGTTGGGGACATTTCATTTGTTTTTATACATGCACATTTCCCAACTGAGAGGACAGGGTCGGGAACGTATGGCTCGCGAGCCAGATGTGTCTCTTTAAATGAATCCATCTGGCCCTGAGATAAAGTAGAGGCTATGCTAATCTTATTGTTAATAAATTCCAAAGCGAAGCCACATAGGAAATTCTCGGTTCAGTACAACTACAATTTACAGTCACGGAGTTACATCAACCTGTTTTGACTCTATGGAATCCTGTATATGGAAACATTACTAAAAGTTCACTATACTATACTATAATATACTATACTATATGTGTATATATTGTTGAGACACTTTATGATGAAAACCCACAGAACAAACTATCAACAAATGAAAACGCCAGCCGAGCTTCAATAGCAATTTGATTGGGTGAGCGGTATGGTTAGGCGGATATCTGCACACATGTTGTTCACCTCTCTCTGTCACCCAGGGCCCTCTGCACCAGGTACGGCTCTTTTCAGGAAACTCAAACGTCTTAAGTTAAATACATCATTCTCGTCTGCAGTACTTGTCTAGAGTGTTTTTTTTTATTAAAATAAAACTCAAAAGACATTGGTTTAATGGCTCTTTTGAGTCAAGAAGGTTCTCGAGCCCTGTGATAGGACCACCTCGAGGGGATCGGGCTAGGAAGAGGTTAAAGGTCTGTGTAGTATTTTCAGGGTGACCTGCTAGCAACTATTAGCCATTGATGAATTTGATGTCCCACAAGTGTGCAAGTTGGACTTTTCCAAAGGGGGAGGTGTCATAGTACGCCCCACTCTAACCTCCCAGACAACCCCACCTCCACTATAGCGTGTGTAGACAGACAACAACAATACACTCTCACAACACACTAACCCGCTGACAGAAGCACAAGGGGGCAGCTGCTACAGATGTCTCAGAAGGGGAGATGGGGAGGGGGTGGCGGGTGGAGCTAAGGAGACATCAATGGAGGGTCTCACTAAAGTTCTCAGCGGGGTTCTTTGTGTTCTTTAAAGACCAAGAAAAGCGAATAAGCTGCACTAATGTGTTGCTCATTTGCAGTGAATATTTAGCAGCGTTGTCACAAGTGCACAGACACTGAGCCAGTGCATGGTAGGTGAAACTTGGGGTCGGCAATACCGGGATTTTTTGCTATCGATCCGATCCAAGTAAATACACAGGAAAGTTTTTGTACAGGTGAATGAAATCCTTCAACATGTGTTTTCAAGGTTTGAAAAGTTCTTGATTTTTGGGGGAGTGCTTGTACATGCTTGAAGTTTTTGCCATGTTTCCCAGGAGTCTAAATCCACAGACAACGCATTAAATGAAGAAAAATAAATCAAGTATGCCCAAAAATGACGCCGGCACGCCTGCTCTGGTGGCTTTGCCCTTGCATTTTTACTTCCCGCGTGACTAACGGCAGCTGGCATTAGTTTGTATGGCATTGTCATGTAAAACACCTCCTTCGCGTCACACCTAAATGGACAGGTGATGATACCAAGATGCCAGGTACTGGAGAAATTGGAAAATTGGCTTTGAAAGGAACCCTTTTTTGCAGGTGTTGTGTTCCAAAAAGATCCCGCAAAAGTCAAAACGCGCGAAGTAGTAAACCTTAATTTATTTTTTGTTTGTTTATTAATTTATTAAATACATTATTATACATTAAAAACCAATAACAATTCACAGACTAAAGCGTTTTTTTAAACAAATAGAAGTACTGTACTTTATACATGTATCTATTTTTTTACAAATAACTTGTGTCAAATTCAAATTTTTAAAATAATCTCTTAATTTCAGAACATTACGTTTTCACTTCACATGATACTTTGTCACCATCCTGTCAACGTTATGGGAAACTGCATTTACTTTGCACAATTAAGGGGAACCCCATCACAAAATGTTGAAAATAATAATAATGATAATAATAATTATAATAACAATAATATGCCTTGAGCTGCAAAAAAAAAATCAAAAGCCTTATAAAGGCCTAACAAGGAAGGAAACACATACTGTGTCAATCTATATTCATTGGAAATTGTTAAGAATGTGTCCAGTTTGTGTTCCTACAGAAACCGGATATTTTTTCTCTATTAAATTTTTTTTTTAAAGCGCCAGGGAGCCACTAGAGAGCACCAAAGAGCCGCATGCAGCTCCAAAGCAAGTTTAGCGTGTGGAGAGGTGCAACTTTGGTGACAATGGAAAGCCTCTTCCTATGCACTTTGGTGCTTTTGTCGCTGTAGAGCATTTTGTTGACATAGATTTAAGACACAATAGAAATTTTAAAAGAATTGGGCATACGTAATGTACGTTTGTCAAACTGTTTTTACTACATGTACTTAGCTGATCAGATTGCAGAACACAATACACAATGAAAATCTACGAAGTAGCGAAACCACGATAAGTAAACCGCGATACAGCAAGGGATGACTGTATCGAAATCCTCATTTTTAGACGTACCACTGTTTACCCAAATAAGATTTTGCCTTTGCACTGCGACTTTTTGCCTGAGCGGTAGCTACCGTTCATGGAAAGCACAATAGACAACAGTGCCTCCTTTCAGGCCGGCACATAGCGGGAGACAAGCGGTAAGGGCGATGGGTTTTTGCCCGGGCCTGCAATGGCTAAAGCGTGCCCTCCGAGGAGCATGCTTCGTTTGTGTAGTGGCATGTGACTTGTGTTTTTGTGAGTCATAAGGATCTCCTGCCTAATAGAAGGCGGTCGGTGTGTGCTCATGTGATGCTGACACAATGCGGAACGGACTGTGTAGTAGTAGTGTTCGCTCTGCTCGGCTACCATCGAGACAGCCGCGACCTCCAGGCTCTTTTAATCTTGTTCATTTTCAACATAGTGACACCCAGGCGTACAGTGGCCCTCGTTAATGTCATTTATAGAGAGTGGCCACAATATAATCTCTTTTGACGGGGTATAATAAACTGTCCCGCATGACCGATATGGATGTGATGCCATAATGTGGATGCAAAGATAGCCCCGATGACCCTTGTAGGAGCAGTGTTGGTCGCGTTACTGAAAAAAAGTAGTTACCTTTACTAATGACTTCATTTAAAAAGTATCTTAGTTACACCCGGATTACTGACACCCTAATGCAGCATCTAGTTACTAATTACCGTAAATACTCGCATTGAAGCCGACCACTTAAAACTGCTTAAAATAGCTACATAAAGAAAAAATAAAAACGTGTACACCAACCTGTGGAAGTGGCAAAGCCCTTATGTTCCTTGTGTAATCTTGAGACCTTTCAAACAAACACTTAGCCGAGACACTCCCTATCCATTTTGTCTATGGGCTTCAAACCACTAGAAGACTTCCTCCTCCATTGCTGAGTACTGTTCCAGACGTTTTCATGTTGTCAAGGCATGGTGTATTGCAAAAATAATTTTGCCAATAAAAATGCCAGAATTCAGAACACGTTTACTGTAAATTCCGTTCTTACGTTTTCCCCTTTGATTTCCTGCTGGTTTGTAGTTCCTGTATAAGCCAGGAGGTGTGGCCCATGCGCTGCCTACCATTAGCTACTGGTGACACACAACCCAATATGTCCATGTAAGCTGAATCCCGGATTTGAGTACCGGTACTTTCTTTTATAGTTGTAAATTCAGCTTGGCTTGGATATGAGTATATATGATGGGTGAATATCAACATGAGGAGAAATTCAGCATTATCGTACCCTGACCTTAAGACGGCATCAGTAAGTTTTATTCTGTTTGTAAATATAAACACCCTTCAGTGATTGCTTGTCTGGATCCAGGGATGTATGTGACAACGAATGTGAAGCAAAAGTTCATAAGAATAACGGCTGACCCCAGATTTCAGTGTCTTATTTTATAGTTGTAAATACAGCTAAGATGCGAGTACATATCGTAGGGAGAATATCAGTAGGAAGGAATTCTGTGCTTGAGACAGTGCCACTGAAACTGTATTGAGTTGTACTTTGGCCATACAGTACAAACATGCCAACTCTACTATCACGGCGTGATTAGCGGTCTGATGCTGGCGGACTAGGAGTTCATTAATCAGTCTTGAGCGAGGGGGAACAGTAACCGATTATAGATGGCGTTCGAATACATAAGTAACCAAGAAACGCACCATGTTGTAACGATGTTTTTAGCCTTAAATTTTCATGGATAATATAATAGTATTTGTTACCAAGAAAAGTCATTGCGTTTCTGGAACGCGTTACTTTCTAACACTTCCAACACTGTGTACAAGTGTGTGCGTGTGTAAGTATATAGCGTATATGTGAGGGAAAATGATGTGGCTCTTCTGAATAGTGTTTTTGCTGGCTCATCGCTGTCTCCACATGCCTGTTTAACAACACAGAGCTCCTCCTTGCAGGCTTCCTGTGCAAACCAGTTTATCTGTAAACAAGTGACTCCCCCCTCACCTCCACGTCCCATTGTCCATATTACAACAGCATACTCACTCACTTAGACAATGAGCACCCTTTTACTTCTTGTCTTTTTTAAATAAAACTTTTTATTTAGTATGAAAATAAAATGGTAACATTAAAATAAAAAAGTTTGTGCAGGGTAATCTAGCCCAAAATAAAATTAAAGATTTTTTTTATGATTTTTTTTTCCCACGATGCTGTACACTCCTAATAATCTTTTATTACTTAAACATGTTTTAGGACAGAAAATCCCTTCAAAACATTTTTAATCCATTTATTTAACTATTGAACAAGATAAAAGGTATATTACTTGACATAGTTATCTATCTATCCGTTTTCTGCACCGGGCTGGTGGAGCCCATTCATGCCATCTTTCGGCAGGGGCAGGGGATACCCTGAACTGGTTGCCAGCTAGTCGCAGGGCACACAGAGACAGACAACTTACTCTCTCAGTCACACTTAGTGACAATTTGGACCAGCCAATTATGCATGTTTTTGGAATGTAGGATGAAATCCGCACAGGGAGAACATGCAAACTCAGCACGATAAGGATGCGGTAGCCTGAATCGAACCCTGGACCTCCGCACCACTGGGCTGCGCGGTGACCACCTAGCGACCAGGCCGACATACTGTTGTTATCTGTGTTATAATCTTATGAGAATAAAACACTTTATTTTTAATTGCTCGTTACTGCATCCTGTAGGGCAGTGGTTCTCAACAGGTCCGACTTGCGGACTCACCTTTCCACCCTAATGACAAGCTGCGACCCAAATCAAGAAAAATAACCAATTTCTCAAACTTATCAAATGAAAAGATTGTACGGTTTAAATCATAGATAGTAGAATATACAGTATTCACATTTTTTTTTAAAGCAAAATTAAAACGACTATAAGTATACTTGCCCAAATCGCATATAGAAGATACAAGAAGCTTGTACGTACTCAAAATGTTTTTTTTTTTTAAAAATGTGTACCTTATTAACAATACAGTACTTAATTTCGGAGATAATCATATTCAATATCCTGGTAAAAAAAACAACTGCAAATGTAACACTTTAAAACCATTTACTGTATCTCAAGCAGCACTTCAATTTCTGACACTTGTGCAATTTGATATCATTTCCTTCTTTGACTTGATCATTGTTGTCACAGTTTTTCACTATTCCTTCCCCTTATCACCAATTTTCTTGGGACCCTTTATTATGGACAGAAAAAGGAAATAAAACAGACAAAATCACAATAAAATTAGATGTTGTCCCTCTCAAACACAATTGGGACACGATTGACTGAACGATTCAAGCAGAACATTATCACCATCCACCCATCTATCCATCCATTATCTGCACCGCTTATCCTCAGTAGGGTCGCGGTGGTGCTGGAGCCCATCCTAGCTATCATTGGGCAGTGGGCAGGGGACACCCTGAACGGTTGCCAGCCAGTCGCAGGGCACACAGAGACAGACAACTCACTCGCTCATTCACACCTAGGGACAATTTGGACCGGCCAAATAACCTGACATGCATGTTTTTGGACTGTGGGAGAAAACCGGAGTGCCCGGAGGAAACCCACGCAAGCACGGGGAGAACATGCAAACTCCGCACAGGAAGGTTGGTAGCTGGATTTAAATCCATGACCTCAGAACTGTGCCACACACGCGCTAACCACTGCGTCGCCGTGCTGCCCCATTTTCGCCATCTACTGGGTAATTTACCCTCCATTTACCTCCTCTTAGCGTTATTTTGCCCACTAAAAACGGTTCTGCAACCCACCTTCGGTCAATGACCCACCAGTTGAGAAACACTGCTGTAGGGCACCTGGTTGCAACTTCTTGCCTTGGAATAAACTGCTGCACTGTGAAATCTGCTGTTGCCTTTAATTTCACGTATATATATCAGGGTCTCAAACTAGGGTCCTGGTGAGGGTGGTCAAAATTGGTTCTTTCTCAAAAAAGTTGATATAAACCTTCCACTGTTGTCAAATATTGTTCTTTACAATTCCCTACACAAAATCTAAAAAAACACGTTTTAGGAATTGATATGAAACCAAATCAATCAGTTATAAAAAAATCCATAATGTGTGATGGCTGTAGAGTATGTTATTTAGTGCCTCCTGGTAGTAAAAAACTGTTATTCTTTAAAAGAATAAAATAATGACTTAGATAAATAGCTAAAACACATGAATTATCATGTAAATTAGCATTCCTTTAAATACTAGGTCGAGAAATGTATTTTGCAAGACATGAGGCTCACGTAGGGTAAAATGCAAAGATTGTTCGCCATCTTGCTGCCACGGGTACCCTCAAAACAAAAACCTGGCAAAGGTCTCTGCGAAAAAATAGAACAAATGTAGTGCACTTTGAGTTTGTATCCTTACTTTGAGTTCTAGCATTCATTTACTTTTGCATGACAAAATACAGCGGCACAAAGTAGTCAAATAATACACACTTTCCCTTTAACTTTCATATTAGAGCGGGAGGCCTCAAACTACCATCCAAGTTCGAAACCCCTTATCTGCATTGCACCAAAAACTAAAGGGGTATTTTTTAATCTGATTGCTCGATTGAAATGATAAAATAGAGAGTTGACACCGCGAGACTAGGTTATTGGAGAAATAGTCTATAAAGTCAATGTTTATCTAGTTCAAAAAATGTCATATTTACTTTTTACCTGATGTTTGTATGATACTTGTGAAAGGGTCTCTTAGTACCGCAACAAACACCTTTACCCTGTATGACACTGTATGCTTTTGTAATTGGGCTAACAATGGTTTAGCGGTAGCATTTTCCCACATGTTGGCCTGGAGAGGGATGGGCACCACCAGGCTGTACTTGCCCAAGTCTCACCACAAGAAATGGCGCCCCAACAACCCTCCTGGTTAAGGGATCCAACCGAAAGTAGTAAAATGAACTTATAATACATTGCTTCACAAACTTGTGAGTTTATTGGCTATTTTTGCCATGTGTGTTGTTAAATTGGCCAAAGTGCATAAGAATTAAAATGACTCTTCATCTTACTTGAGAAACTTCTGAGTAAGAAATACAATTTTCTAGGAATATAAAATTCCTTTTAGCAAAAGGTTGTGTGCGCTTCCCAATAAACTGAAGAGAGTTTGACCCGAAATGCTCTGAACTAAAGGAAAGAATGCATGATGAGACGTGCAATTGTAGTTTAAAAGTCAAGGGTCTTAATACTCGTCTGAAAACTGGTGGAGCATGCATGATGTTGAAAAATATCTGAAGTAAGCTTGCAATAAAGAAATCTAAAAACATTTTGATGGATTACTTTTCAAGGGGAATCATGATTATAATCGTTCAAGTTTTAATTTTTTTTCAAGTTATCATTAAGTAGGATATGGGATTTTTAGTCAAATTTAAGTAAACATTAATTATTTGAAGAAAACTTGACAATTATTTGAAAGGCCATTGTGTTTTTTTTCCTTTCAATGAAGATATCACCTGTCAGATTAGAAGCATCTTTTTTTCAGGATCTATCTATCTATCTATCTATCTGGTTAATCTTATCTATCCCGGCTGACGTTCAAAGAACCTGTGCGGGTCAGATGTATCGACATTTCGTTCTGTATCGACATTTCGTTCTGTATACACGTGTACACGAATGACAATAAAGTAAATCTGAATCTGAATCTATCTATCTATCTATCTATCTATCTATCTATCTATCTATCTATCTATCTATCTATCTATCTATCTATCTATCTATCTATCTATCTATCTATCTATCTATCTATCTATCTATCTATCTATCTATCTATCTTGGTTATATCCCTTTACAGGGAAGACCGACAGCAAGACAAACACACAAAAACAAAGAAAAGAAAAAGGAAAAAGCAGCAAAAAAACACAAACAAATTTGACCAAGGCCAACCTAAATGCCTGAACACCCAAACGAGTTAAGCACCCTGGCACCCAAAGTTGGTCATGCTTTCTTCCGTCCAGATAAAACGGGACACAAGAAAGCGGCTGTGTCACTCGGGTATCGGGGTGACACAACACACTCTTCTGTTCAACAGCAGGGCCCGTCAGCTTTCACTGGTTTACTCCTGTCGCATCATCCAGGTGCCTTGTCCATCCTTGAGGTAACGGGATCCTATCCAGCTACCAACCTTCCTGTGTGGGGTTCGTATGTTCTCCCTTTGTTGCATGGGTTTCCTCCGGGCTCTCTGGTTTCCTAACACATTCCAAATACATGCATGCCAAGTTAATTGGCCAGTCCAAATTGTCCTTAGGTGTAAATGGGCGGGTGAATGGTTGTCTGTCTTTGTGTGCCTGCGAATGGCTGGCAACCAGTTCAGGGTGTCCCCTGCTCACTGCTCGAACACGGCTGGGATGGGCACCAGCACCTCTGGCAGGACAAGGAACGCAACCTCCACGTGGTGTCCTGTGGACGGCCACATGGCCGACGAATGCGTCTCCCACCCGCTACACGAACGCTTCGGTACAAGTTACCCAAAGCTGACCTCATCCGCTTTCGGAGCGGCCAATTAGCAAAACTCGTAACACAACCGAAGCGTTCCATGTCGTTCCTAAAGATCATCTTTAGACGACTTGAAGCGATCTAACAACAACAACAACAACAACAACCAGCACCTCTGTGACCCTACTGTAGATAAGAGGGGCAGATAATGGATAGATGAATAATTTGTCCTTTTCTTTCCTCCCAAAACTATCAGAGTGAATTCTAAATAGCTATTAAACACATCTTCATTACTAAAAACACATTCAAATAGTATTCAAACATAGAAACAGAGTAATAAGAGAAATGATGATATCAACCAAATAAAATGCGAGTTTATTATGAGCACCTACCAATGAGGCAGTCGCTGTAACGACGGATATCCAGAGGAAGGGAGTTGTAGTTACAAAGACGTTTGACAGAGATCTCATACCTGTCAATATATGTGTATTTCTATGTTTTCCCTGTATTTTATACGTTTTTGGATCATTTAGAATTGAGTAAGCCTTATCACATTTTTTATAATTAAAAAAAACCTACGCATGTCGTCTGGTCTTGCCCATTTTGGCTCTAATCCAGATCGTCACGGTCACTGGTAGCAGACGACAACGTCATCGTAGTTAGCAAATATTGTCGCTGTATTCTACATAGTCTGTGCAGCTTGTGTTTGTAAGTTTTACTATCACTAAATAAGGGAAATTGCAACTATTAATTCGGTTGAGGTTGACAGGTGTGAAGGCGAGAGAATGTTGATGATACATAAGCACTTACTGTACATTTAAATTTTAACTTACTGTAACTTGAAATGAAAGTACACACAAAAACTGTTCTCTCGTTTTTCGCGAGAGTTGTATTCAAAAACGTCCTGCCATAGTCTAAAGTGGTGAAATAGAAACTTTTATTTATATGTGTATTTATCTATCATGTATTACTCAAGAAAAAAAATACATTTACAGGCTCATATATCTGTTTAACAAATACAAGTACTCTGCTTGATAAACTTTTCTTTTTTTTTTACGGATAACATCCATCAAATTATCGTTTTAAAAATACACTTTTTGTTTTATTGCCCACCTGTATAAATTACAGCCCTAATCCCCCTGACATGATAAATTGCCGCCATCAGGTTTCTTCATTTACCTTCCGATTCTGTCATACAGAAACCTTATATTTTTTGATTATCAAACATTTTTTTAAAAGCGCCGGGGAGCCACTAGGGACTGACAAAGAACGGCATGTGGCCCCGGAGCAAGTTCAGCAGGTGGAGAGGTCCAACTTTGTTGGCGACAAAAAGCATCCTCCTCTGTTTAGCCCATGAGAATGCGGAACACAATGCACAAAGGAAATCTTTGAGGTAGCGATACAGCAAGTAGTTTGCATACGCAGGCTAAAACTAGCTGATGCTTGTGGTGAGTCACAAGCAGTAAACGGTCTTGAGCGGTCTCTGGTGGTAGCTCCTGGGACTGCTCGTGACCTGGATTTTCCTCTGTATGACGAGCAAGGGTTTCCATTGACATGAAACTCAAAATTCTCTTGTTTAGTGGTGCTGGTATAAAGAGGCACCACTGTATAATCAATTTTTAAAATAATAATTATTTAAAAAAATAAATGTCCCATCAAGATGGTTCATTATTAGGAAAAAGTCATACTTCATACACGTGAATTTATAAACGTGCCAGTGCCGACTGCCCCGAGGGTTATTTTTGGACTTATATTATCAAATGCCTCTGAAGGCTGAAGGTTGTTCCTCCTTTCGCAGATTAAACTCATGATCCAAAGTTTGCATCCACGCTTCCTGTTTTGTCTACTACCCAACTGTGGCCTACTCTGACTGTTGCAACATTTACTTTTGGGAAGCCGCTTCAACATCTACCGCCTCTTTCATAGACGGATGACGGAACGATACTCAGCGTGTTCAGTTTAGACATGCCCGTCTGGTCTGAACCAATGACTCAGCTGTGGGGACTGACAACCAAAGATACCCGAGTTATAAATGGCCCAGGACACCATTTTGTCAGCCATAAAATACTGACGTTGAAACTCAATTTGAGGAAGAAAGTAACACAAACTTTTAATCTAAATGCCTTATCACACTTCTTTAATTAGTCAATTTAGTTAGTTAGTTAGTTATTGGTTAATTTAACGAGAAGTGGCTTTCCGACGAACTTTATTCGCCATGACTAGTAATGTGTACGTTTCACAATGTATTATGAGCAAGAAAATTTGTGTTTTATTGTTTTGTCTTTTTCAATTATGTTTTATGTCAACTTGGTCTTAAATTTGATTTCAAGAGGCATTGAAATAGTCTTAGCAGGTCATGAATTTAACTTGCTGTAGGAACCCTGCCTCTATACAACGCTAAATACCTGTGGGCAGGATTATACAGTACAAGAATTTGAAACAATATTTAAAAGAAGCATAACACACATAAAACACTTACAAAGGCCTTTCCTTATTTGGTAATAAGTTCCCCCAGAAAAGAATCCTGATTTAAACACGTTCCATTAACCTTTATTTGGCGGTTTTAAACATGGGCCGCCAAAACATGCCTCACTAAAATTCAACTGCAATAAAAGGTTTTTACCGTCAGAGGGTATTGGCAGGGTTGGGTAGGGTTACTTAAACTCAATTACTTTCAATTACTTTTGGATTACTCCTGTCAGGGATAGACATTATTAAAACTATTTAGTGGCTATATTTGCACAGATAAAATACATGTATATAGTTTAATTCGACATGATGGTGGGAGCAAAAAACTCACGCCCTACTTGGCTGAGGTCCCGAATACTGTAGAGAGAGGGGAGTGTTTATTCACGTCAGAGGAAACAGTTGACAAGAACACGATTTCAAAATAAAATACAAGATTGATAAAAGTACAAGAGATATAATTACACTCATTGTTGAAACTTTACTTTATGTGTGTGTTTGTATGAGAAACATTGTTTTTATATTTAGTAATATAAAAACAAGCTAATTACCTTGAGACAGAAAATTAAGAGATTTACATTGAAAACCTGACACTCCAATACCAAATATGCTAATAAAAGACAAAAGAAACTAAATATGAATACAATTATGACTCACAACACGTGGTAAGCTTTCTCTCCTGGCTTTGAGCTCTTTGATCTCCGGCAAAACTAACATAAAATGCGACAGAAAAAAAAAGAAAATAAATCCCAACAGCTTGCCAACATCATTTTTGCCGTTCCATGTATTCCGTTACTCCCCAAGCCTTCATAAAATGTAGTAGTTTTATTCATATTTAGTTTTTTTTGTCTTTTATTAGCATATTTGGTATTGGAGTAATCCAAAAGTAATTGAAAGTAATCAAGTTAAAGTGACCCTACCCAACCCTGGGTATTGGACAAATTGACTACTGACTGTAAACAACATGTGCTTGTTTACAACTGGACAAGGTTTTACGAAAACAAAAATCGGATGCAATCGTTGGAGCGGTATATTCTCGCACAACGACTTAATCTCCCTTTAAAATAAAGCAGCTGTAGACTAAAATACTAATCTCGAACTATTTTTTGTAACTTATTTATTTTTTTATATCATCTTATTGTCACGGTTGCCCATGTTGCACAATTGGCCCCGCCCATTTGGCGCCAGCTGCGGCTCGTTGACTGATTGGCTTCCCTCCTATTTAAACTCAGTGCTCTCACTCACTCTTTGTCAGTCCATCAACGAACCTCTGCACCCACAAGAAGTGTGTTTTGACCCTGTCCGGTATCCTATTTGTGTATCCTATCAATCCCATCTATTTCGTCCTGTTTTGATATCGGTCTCCGGTCTCCAGTGTCTGGATTGTTCCCGTCAATCTCGTTCTGTCCGATCTCTGTCTCCAGTCTCCTATATCTGTTATCAATCCTGCCAGTCCTGTTCTATCCGGCATCGGCTCGTGTAACTGGTATCGATCTCGATGGTCTCTGGCTTCCTGTTGTTCCACACCAGACTTCTGTCTTTATTCTTCCGCTCAGCGATCGCTGAATCACTGGCGTTTGTTTTAATATGCATGACTGCCCCATTCCCGTAAAATAAAGCTTGTGTGAGAAACGTTACGCATCTGGGTCCTCCCCCTGTTCCGGTTCATGACACTTATTTTGTTGAATTTGAAAAAGCGGTTTATTCTTCAAATTGTAGGCGTTTTCAAGGGGAGAAAAGCAGAAGTCTAACCTTCGAAGCGGTATTGTTGTTGATTATGGTATTGTGTAGGAATATAGGTTTTTTGGGGGAGGGGGGTTCTCTGGTGGCGCAGGTGCCATCATGCAGTCACTGTCCCTCCGCGCATTACTGTTTCTTTCAAATGTAGCCCGAAGTTAAATATTAAACGTTTTCGTGAGAAGAAAGGCAGTGACACCTGGCGTGGGAGAGTCTTTTCTTCTTTTGGTTATTTTATTGAGCGCAGATGAATCATTGCTTTGTACTAAATATAAAACGTCAGCTATGGCACTGTTGTGCATATTAACTGAGTTGGGTTCACCCAAAAGTCGGCCAATAGGCATGTGTCGTTCGCGTACAGAACGGCTATTTGAGCCAGGTCTTTAAATTACAGTAAATGACGGGAGTCGGCTCCCAATAAACAAGAAGCCGGCTCCCTTGAAGACACTTTTCTTTATCTCCCACTTTTTTTTAACAGAAGGCGCACGTGATTGGTCAGTATGTGTGGCGTCATAAACCGAGGACACAGAGAAAGTCATAAAAAAGAAATGAATCGAAGCGGGAAAAATAATCAGTCCCTCAACGCTGAAGCACTTTCCAAATCTTCAATAGCGACATTTTATTCATTTTTTACACATTTTAATAATGTAATTGTAAATAGGTTAAAGTCATGTGGTTTGTAGTGTATTTATAACACCAAAGAGTCAATCATTTAAATTTATATATATATATATATACATATATATGTATTTTTTGCATTAATTTAGGTATTCCGTGTCTGACTTTTAACTAGTTAATCGATTAAAAAGCTAAAATTGTTATGTATTTGATCCGAAAGTATACTCATGTATTTTATAGTTTGTTGTTTCTAATTTAAACTTGAGTTAAAAGTTTAAATTATTTCAAAGTTTTCTGTAGACTTAAAAAAGGCTATTATAGTATAGCATTATATTACATTTTAGAAATTAATCATTAATTCATTTTGAGTATACTGTTGCATAATGTACTGTAGTTTAACTTTAAAAAGAGAAAAAAGAAAATCTGAAGAGCTGTTTGGGAGCCAACAGAACCGTGTCTTTTTAGTGACCCAAGCTGAAAGAGCCGCTTCTCAAAAAAGAACTCCCATCACCAGTGCCATAAACTGAATGCCATATGGCAGGAGTGGGCAAATCTTTTGAGTACGAGGTGGCAATGGGTGAAAAGAAATAGGTAGAGGGGGCAGAAGATTTAGAAAAAATTGATGTTTTTATGCCTGTTGATACAGTCTCAAATCTGATTCATCGGTTATATATGAGGAGAGAAAAAAGACGATGTAGGCCTGCCCAATTTGCTCTAATAAGAAAAGCTTATCTCCAAATGAAGGCATTTTTTTATTATTGGAAACATTCCTTTCACTGAAAAAAAACAGAAAAAAATGACCCAAAAAAATTGGAGGTAATCCTTTTTAGTATAGGATTACCTCCAATATAGATGTCTGCATTATAATAAATATAAATGCAGACATCTATATTTTTAACATAATATTTTTACCAGTTAATCTCGATTTTTGTGGTAAAGAGGACACGTTATGGGACACTACGGATAAGACAGGCACCAAATAAAATTAAAAAAATATTTCTGTTTTGCCATTTTAAACATCCATCCATCCATTATCTGCACCGCTTATCCTCAGTAGGGCCGCGGAGGTGCTGGAGCCCATCCCAGCCAGCTTCGGGCGGTGGGCAGGGGACACCCTGAACTGGTTGCCAGCCAGTCGCAGGGCACACAGGGACAGACAATCCGCTCGCTCATTCACACCTAGAGACAATTTGGACCGGCCAATTAACCTGACATGCATGTTTTTTTAAATGTGGGAGGAAACCCACGCAAGCACGGGGAGAACATGCAAACTCCACACAGGAAGGTTGGTAGCTGGATTTGAACCCATGACCTCAGAACTGTGCCGCACAAGCGCTAACCACCACGCCACCGTGCTGCCATTTTAGACATATTATAGTTATATTTTTAACGTTAATGTCAACTTTTTTTTATTTTATTGGGGATGACACACAAAAGAATACCGGGGTCGAGAGTGGCACTGAATCAACAAATGCTTAGTAGTACTTTCACCATTTTTACTTTTTACCATTTTTATATTCATCATCATTTATATATTTAACATTTTAACGACGGTTTTGAATAGGGCTAAGACACACAAAATGATGAGATAAAGAGGGAGAGAGAAAGACAGAGAGAACGACAGAGAGAGAAAAACAAAGAAAGAGAAAGACAGGGACAAAATAAGAGAGAGGAAGAGAGAAAGATAAACAAAGAAAGAAAGAAAGAGAAGGAAAAAGTGAGAGAAATGGGGGAATAAAGGGAGAGAGGACATACAGAGAGGGACACAGATAAAAAGAAATAGAGAAAAGGGAAAAAAGAGAATAATGGAAGGAGAGACAGGAAGGGAATGAGAAAAACAGAAAGAAAACAATATTGACAGTAATAAGGAGGGAGAGAGCAATAGAGAGAGAAGGGGCAATACACATAGAGAGAAAAAGAATGACAGGGAGAAGAGAAAGAGAGAGAAAAATACAGCTTTCTTAATCACAAAAAGTCTCAAAGGTCTGTACAGATGACAGACTATACAGTATAACAGATCAACTGGACACATTTCAAACTGCAGTCTTTTTTCTTGTGCTTCTTTTACCGTTGTCTTACGGACCTGATCTGGCCCGGAGGCCTTAAGTTTCACACACGGGTTAAAGTCTGCGCGCTTGCCTGCTCTTTCCCTTTTTCTCTCTTGCTCTCCGTCTCTCGCTCGCCTCCGGCGCACGTCCTTATTCTGACCAATCAGCGGCGAGTGCCGCTGCCGAAAACAGCCAATAGGAAGGCTGACAGACTCTATCGAATTTGAATGAGTGTATCTTTCGGCGCCATTTTCGAGTGCACCGCGAACCTCCGAGCAGCTGCCCCGGTTTTACTGCAGGATGCCGCGGACGTAAGAGACGGGACGACCCGCCGCCAATCTTTGCTTCTTGTACGGACATTAAAATACTTTTTTTTAATGACGGAGGCAAGAGAAAAGGGAAAGCGGCGTACGGAAGGAAGAAGAGGTAAAATCCGCCGCGCGACGTTTTTAATTTAGAGTTTTGACGGAGGGGGGAGGGAACGCCGTAGAGGAGACGTTAGTCTGTTTTTTTCGTGAGCTAGCAGGTTAGCTGAGCGAGTTAGCATCTGTCGGGGGAGGCGGCGGAGTAGACGGACGGATGGAACGCGCAAAACAAGGCGCTCCATTTTCCACCAGGAATATTTCTGTATCCCCCGTCCTAGTTACGATTTTGTGTATTCGACTGATAGTTGCACCAGTTTTCAATGGAAGGTTGGTGCTATTTTTTTGTTTTTTTATTCGGACCCAGTTTGAGCGGGACGCGCAGTTGCCTGCCGTGCTCGCGTGGAGCCGCGCAGTGTCAACAAATATACCCGGAACCTCCGCTCACTTTTAGGAGGGAAAACGCTCAACTACAGAAGGGGACTACAAAAGTAGCCTTTGTTTTATGATAACTGCACTACCACTCTGCATTTGCAGATGATCTGGAAAAAAATATGTGTAATATATTCGATAGTTGATATAATTTAGATCAACGGTTCTCAACTGGCGGGTCGCGGGCCTTTGCCCAAGCGTGAAGCACATTGTAAAGCGCTTTGTATTCATGGACTTGAACGCGCTATATAAATGCAGACCATCATCTATCATCATCTTAGCAAAATAATGCTCAAGAGAAACTGAGGGTCATTTAAATTTCTATAACATTAGATGGCAATAGTTCTGTGATTTTTGTAGGGTTTTTTTGGGACTGTTTCCGTAGTATTACTGTAGATTTATATTTGAAATATGTCTGCAATATAATTTTTGTACTGGTACAATCGTAATTTGTAGTATTGCAATAGTATTTTTGGAGTCTATCCATTGTTGTGTTTTTTGCATTATAGTGTTAATGTAGTATTTTGTAGCACTATTGTAGTATATCTTTATAGTACTAAAATAATATTTGTGCTGCATTTCTGTAGCACTTCCATTGTTGAAATTGTTGTTGTTATTGTAGTATTACCACAGTTGTATATCCTTAGTAATATTCTTAAATAACAGTAATACAGAGGCAATAGTTTTGTAATATTAGAACAGTTTATTTCGTTTAGTTTTTAGTATTACGGTATTATTTTTGTTGTATTACAATAGTGTGTTTGTAGTGTGACTAGTTTTTTTGTAGCATTTCTGCTGTTGTTCCGTGGTTTATTATTTTGGGGGGGGGCTTTTTCTGCAGTATTATTGTAGTAGTATTTTTGTTTTGTAATATTACATAGTAGTTTTGTAGGATTGCTATGGTGTTTTTGTAGAATTTCTGTGGTTTTATTTTTGCAATATAGTATAACTATATTAGTATAAGTATTTTTAACTTAAGGTATTATGATAATATTTTTTAGTATTCCTATATTATTTTTGTAGCATTTCTGCAGTTGATTTTTGTTGGTTTACTTTCTGTAGTATTTTAAAGTATTACCAGATTTCATAATATTTCTGATCTTTGAAATAAGTGTATTTTAATTTATGATATATATTTTTTAATGCAACACTCACTCTTACTGTAGTTTTGATTTAATGCGCCTTATATATGAAACAAGTCACGGACGGATATTTTGAAGGTGTGCCTTAATAGTCCGGAAAATACAATACTTGATGTTGTTTCAGGTTTGTATTTTTAAGTGAAAATTTCCTACTATTTGTAGTTTCAATTGTGCAATCTTTGCATTTAATGAATTTTCTTGATATGATCCAAAAACTGAAAAACATTGATTTAGATCAGGTGTCTCAAAGTCAAACAGATGGAAGGGCCCCCTTAAAATGAAGCCACAGGCAAAAGGCTGACCAAATGTTAAAAAAATTTAAAATGACGCATATATTCGAGTGCAGTGTTTCTCAAGTGGACTTGGGGGCGCAGCGTCAAATGCAATTACAAGCCTCGACCTAAATCAAGTGAAAAAAAATCTACATGTGAAATGTATTGAATGAAAGGATTGTGTAGTTAAAACCAGAAATAGTAAAATAAATTCACGCTTTTTTTAACAAAATGATGGGCAAAACTGAAACAACTTCTCGTAACAATATATTCCCTTTAGCGTTTAATAAGCCTCTTTTTTTTTAGATTAACTCCAACACCATTTACTTTTGAGTAGCTTCAGGAACTCAACCTACGCAGACATGAGATGAAAAAGTGCAAATACCGACATTATATCCATTACCTTTCTAAAGTTTGGGGTCACCCAGACATTGGTGTCTTTTTCATGAAAAGTTTTTTTATGAATCAAATGACCTGCAAAATAAAAAAAAGTATAGTCGAGACATCAAAATTAAAAATAATGTTTTTTATTTGGAAAAATAATAATTTTATCCTTCAAGCTAAGAATGAGATTTTCCAAGTGAGCGGTAGTGTGTGAATATATATTTTAGAACAACTAAAAGTATGTACTTTTAGCAGAGGAACCTCGCCCACTGAACCCATCAATGCACTATGTGTGGAAAAATCTTACTTTTCTGTAGCAGTTTTTAATCTACACACTAAAAATAAATGCAACATTAAAATAAGGAATTCCAAACTATTCAAGTTCAGCAAATCAACTTTTTTATAATTAGCTTATCAATAGGTAAATAATGACTAACCTTGCTTTGAAGAAAATTAAGCAGTACGTATTTCGACATTAGCTGTAACCATAACCTGAGTTTGGTAGAATCAATGGGAAAACTGGGTGTGTATTTATTTTTATTTTTTTGTTATTATCACACTATACTGTCAAGGAGTGTAGTTGCCCCTCAGGTATATATTTCTTCTTTCATTGGCTTTACTCTGCCATCGCAAAGGCCCACGACCCACTGAAAACAGAGCTCCGACCAAAAAGACAGTCGTAACCCACCATCTGAAAAACCCTGGTACAGTGAACCCATTGAAAAGCTAACCAGTATTTTCAATATGATCAGATAAATAAAGCAATATTTTCTTTAGGTTCCATCATTATTCTTTAATTTACCACAGGGACAAAAAAAGAAATTTCCTTGATATAGACTGTTATACCTCATTATAAGGCGGTTCCCGTTTAAGGTCTCATTGCTTCGGGGATTTTTATCATGAATAGTGTTCTGCAATCTGATTGGCTTAACAGTCCTGAAGTGCAGGGTTCCTGCGGATCATTGAAAAGTCTTAAAAGGCAGTGAATTTGTTTTTCTAAAAAGAAAGCCTTGATTGGCATTGAAAAGTTTTAAGTCTAATTTCCTATAGTGTGGGCTTTTTGTCAACTTAATAATAATAATAATAATAATACTTGGCCTTGAATTAAATTTTAAATGGTATGAACAAGTCTTGTGGCCCACAAGCCTTGACTTTCACATATCTGATCTAGATTGTCAGAATGTATCCTTAATGAGCTGTTTCAAAAGTGCGGCACAGGAGCCATACATGGCCCACCAAGTAAAGTGTTTAAACTCTTCTGTCATTTGCAATACACCCCCCCCCCCCTTTTTTTTTCTTTTTTTTTAATTAACTGTAGTAACCCAATGTTTCTTCAGTAAAATAAATAAATTAAAAATGTATACGAGCTTAAAATTGCAATAACGATGAGAAATAGAATATCCTATACTAAGGAACCAATAAATAATCACATGCCATCAATGTGTAATTAATTGTCTATAAATCTAATTAACTCTTTTTTTTTTTTATTTCAATCCGTCGATTTTAAAACAACTTTTGACAAAATGACATTGTAGAAAACTTTGAAAAATGTTTTACTTATGCCAAGTCAGAAAGTAGAAAGATATGTTATTTTTTTATTCAAATCAATAGGAATATTTTTTCCAAAATACCACTTTTTGACGCTGGAATTTTGAATGAACCCCTCAAAACATTCATCAATTTGTAAATAATTTCCACAATTAATCCCCTTGTGTGTGGCCTGACCAATAGTATTTTAATCCTCATCTTTATTATGCTTATTAATATTGTTTGATTTTACAAATGGTGACCTTTTAAATTATGTTTCAACATCAGCAAAAATACATATATTTCTACTTGACACAAAAGTAATCAGTCTTTATTATTACACACAATTAAAATAAAAGATTGAGTACATTAAGTTAAATGAATATTGAATTTTAAGTATTTTAAATAATTAATTTATCTACACGAATAATAGATTTGTGCAGCATGGCGGCGCAGTGGTTAGCGCTTGTGCGGCACAGTTCAAGTCATGGGAACCTGTCGTGGGTTCAAATCCAGCTCCAGACTTCCTGTGCGGAGTTTGTATGTTCTCCCCGTGCTTGTGTGGGTTTCCTCCGGGCACTCCGGTTTCCTCCCACGTTCCAAAAACATGCATTTCAGGTGAATTGGCCGGTCCAAATTGTCCCTAGGTTTGAATGAGCGAATGAGTTGTCTGTCCCTGTGTGCCCTGCGATTGGCTGGCAACCAGTTCAGGGTGTCCCCTGCCCACTGCCCGGAGATGGCTGGGATGGGCTCCAGCCCCCCCGCGACCCTAATGAGGATAAGCGGTACGGCTAATGAGATGAGATGAGATAATAGATTTGTTACTTAATTATTGTCTTAGTTATTACGTATGAATGCTAAACCTATGGAAATAACACTAGCCTCTTTGTAAATAAATGAAGAAGAGTTGACATACACTAAAGATGTTGTCTCTGATATCATGACTTATCATTTCTTTTATAATGATTTTACTGGTGTTACAGCTCTGTGCCTGTGATATTCGGATCAAAAACCTAAACAACCTAAAAAAATATCTGGCCACAAGTTTATTCAACGTTTGGATGAGCAAAACTGTAATTACCATGGCGTACCCACCCTAACTCATATATTGTCCTGAGCCAATTTTTGTTCGCGTGTGATAATCTCCTTCCTCTGAGTTTTTAATCTCTTTTTTTTTAATAGCGCAGTGGGCCGGATTAAACATGCTCCCTGGCCTTATATGGCCCGTGAGCTTTGGTTTGCCCACCCCTTTGTCTGATCAGTTTGTTTAAAAAAAAGCTCTTTTGTCTTATATTTATTTCAGGGATGTGATTTTTCCGCTAATTCGCGGAATTCCGCTTTCGCTCCAAAAATAAAATTTTAAAATTTCCGATTCTTTTAAATGGTAAAAAAAACGATTTCGTCTCGACAGCGTTCCATTTTAGTGTTTCCGTAACTGAAATGAAACGTACTTGCGATTGGTTGAAGTCTCCGTGTTGACCAATAAACGCGCTCCTTATAAAGGCGTAGGAGTATGCCATTGTTCATTTCTCACACGTTTTTGTCGAGTGTTTAAAGAAAGATGTCCGAGATCGAACGCAAAGATGCTCCGCGAGTTAAAGAAATTGCTAAGATCGTAAAAAAACAAGTTTCGATCGGACTGGTTAGAGAAGGAATTATCTACAAATGTTGGTGACCCCGACGTGATCCAATGTAGCGAGCAGAGACGGGAGTCGTAAGCGGAGTGTCAAACAAAGGTGCCAACGAAAGCTGCTTTAATGACATTTAAACTGGCGATAACAAAACAAACACGAGAGTGGCTAGAACCGGCCGAATTAAGAGTCCCCCTAGGAACTCGCTAACTAAACAATGGTTCCGTGGGTGAATTATGTACAACCCACTACAGTACTTTCATTTATAGATAACATCTTCTTCTATAACAAAGACATTTATGGTATGTTCTAATATGAGTTACTTTTCATTTGGTCATGATACAATTATTTGTTCATGAAATTTGAACTCTTCAACATGATTTATGTGTTAACTTAGTAATCACATGAGTTAGATATGATGATATTCTCAGTGATAGTTTTTAATAGCAAAGGCAGTCCAATGTTTTTTAATGTGACTGATTTTGAGTTGACTTAAACTGTAATTTTATATGGGATAGTTCAAAATACATTGAAAATGTATGCTGTTGTTTTGTCTATTTCTTTGTCATCTGAGTGCATTGAAAGTACTTAAAAACACGGAAAACCCATGTGCTCCGGGGGGCTTCGCCCCACTTCTCCCCCCACCAGGGCACTGCCCTGGACCTAGCTGGGTGCCCGCGGCCCCCAGACCCCCGCCTAATTTTCAGATAATTTCACTTTGGTCAAATCACATCCCTGTTATTTGGGTGGTTCAAATAATTTCCGAAGGAAGTTTTGTTAGAGTTCGTTCGTTTTAGTTCCAGGTGGTTTTCCTTTGTGTGCTGCAAATGAATAAATGGAGAAACATTTGTCCCCCTTTGCAGAGCATAAAAGCACGTGGAGGATGGAATTACTGTAGTGTAAAGTCTAATATATATATATATATATATATATATATATATTATAATATTTTTATATATATATATATATATATATATATATATATACATATATACATATATACATACATACAGTGGAACCTCGGTTCTCGACCATAATCCGTTCCATTTCTTTGTACGAAAACCGATTTGTACAATCACCGAAGTCGTTTTATCCCATTAAAAGTAATGTAAAATTGTTTTAATCTGTGAAATGAATTAATTATATATGTATTCTATTACTCTATTATACAAGCCTCTATTTTTTTTTTACTACAGTAAACCATCAACTAACTTTGAACTTTTTATATTAAGCAACTAAAGTCATGCAACAAAGAATCCCTGAAAAACAGAAAAACCTGAAGTTACAATAAAATGAAAATGGAAAAAAAATATTCTGCACTGCTATAAAAATATTAAATAAAAAAACTCTTGTTTAAAATTAAACTACAGTGGAACCTCGGTTCTCGACCATAATCCGTTCCATTTCTTTGTACGAAAACTGATTTGTACAATCACTGAAGTCGTTTTTTTCCCATTAAAAGTAATGTAAAATTCTTTTAATCCGTTCCAACCCCCTAAATGTTTACCACGAAAGTAAACATGAAGCTAACCCAGGCTAATCGTACGTTCGCGTTAGCGTAATCTTCGGTACGAAAGATTACGCTAACATGAACGTGTAAAAATAAAAAAATCAGATCGTTTACACGTCATTTAGCACCCGGGTCTCCACAACAAGTGGTGAGCGGTTAAAGGATAAAGAAAAGAATTATGAGTAGGATTTCTTACCTTGGCGGTTGTCTGCAGAAGCCATGCTGTATTCCTGAAAGAAGGGAAACTCACACACCTTCTTCATATTTTGCTATTATTTCTTTCTTAAATGCAACAGTTGTACGCACTACTCCTCTTTTTTCACCTGTAGCAACTTTGCTGCTTGCAATAACCTTTTTCCGAGGCATAATTAGGAGTTAAAACACTTCCTTCACCGCTTTTGAAAAACGAAAGCAGAGAAGGAGTGCGCGTTGCCGTGACAACAGTTCTTCACAATGGTCTTCATGGTCTTCTTCATATGGTCTATTTTCACAAAAAATGGAGGGGAGCTGGCAACTTTAAACTCTTGATTTTGTTTCCCTCACGTGCAGCCTTGTGTGTGCTGTCATGCTTCAGTGCAGCATTCACGTGAATGTAGAAAGCTAGTGCAGCTGTGAAAACAAAAACAAGTAGTAATCGTAAAGTAAATGACTTTAATAGTTATGACGAACATGTATTTAAATTCCTCACCTCCTTGTGATGAACCACTATGCATTTATCTCTCCCAGCCAAGCCAGCAACACTATTGTAAATGTCAAATCACTTACTATTGACAATATTATGTTTCAATATTAGACAATCCACTGCTTTGTGTCACTCGTTTGCAGTTTTATTACTTCGGGTCTATTCATACAAAGTGAGCGTGACAATAAGTAATGTTGAAATCAAAGTTCACAGTAACATCGCTACATCGAGTTGCATAAAATTCCACAGTCTCAGTATCATGTTCTGTTATATTCTCGTCGATACAGCCTTGGTAAACAAAGTTGGTCACACATTTTTACTTCAAAAAGTGTCATGTGTACAATAAAAAAGATGATACAGAGACTGTCAGGCACAAAAAAAAGTTGAAGCCAAGAAAGCAGGCGGTTAATGAGTAATTATTTGAATATTAAATGCAGACCATTTACATTTAATGTCAAACATTTGAGATTCTGGGCCTGCAATGTAAACTGATCTGTTCATAAAAATTCCAATTTAAAAGACAAGTTTTTACTTTAAACGCATTATCAAAGTATCGTTACCATTGATGAAATATTCATGTTGGTAGAATGTATTCCTGTACAATTTTCCATATTTGCTATGAAAGAAAAAAAATGAAAATGAAATACCCAAAAATAAAATTAACTTAAGTTCATTAAGTTCAGAATGATCCTTCAGACGTTTTTTTTACTTCTAAGCTTTGTTTGACTTTGGGAGTGTTTGTGTGCGTGTGTGTGAATAGCTGATCATTATTTTTGTTTTAGATAAATAACCTTTTATAATTGTTTTAATGGTATTCCAGTTTGGCTACCTGTTCCCTGTCATTCCTTTTAAACGATACTTTTTATACCAGAATTTTGTTTTTTGGGCCTGTGACATTTTCTGACTCCTCACTCACTCTTCTTCCCTGACCCCTCCAGCCAAATAGACTCCCACCCCCCACACAAAACCTCGTTTCCTGATGTATTTTTCTGTTTGTACCCTTCTTTATTCTCTCATAACATCAAAAACACAAATACTGCGTAACTTCCTCCTTTCTGCACACTCAGCACAAACTTTACACCCTAATTTGGCCGTCTATTTCACATTAGTATTAGGTACAGTACAAGCCGACATGTTTGGCACCCAACCTAGAGGCACGTGCTTTGGTAATGGAAGTTATGCAAGCTGTCTCTAATATTCTTGGGTATGACGTAGAATTTGTAGGAGCTTTGCTGTATCGATTATTTGTGCAACAAGAAATAGTATAACATAAAGGCAAAGATCAAATAAAAAAAAGCCAATGCTTAGCTGCTCTCGTTTAGGTCTGCTCCAGCATTATTAAATTTAGTAAGCTGTTAGAGAACACATTTGTGTGTCTTTCTCTCCCTTGCCAAAATGAGAACATCATGTGCCGCAAACAAGGTCAAAATAATGAAATATCCCCGAAGGGTTAACTTTCCTCCTCTGATAAACCAGACAACTCCTGTAATTGAAACCCTACATAACAGCATCTTCTCTTTTTTTTACCTGCTTCAATGTGTTTCATATATTTATCAATTAAAGTGGTATTAATGAATGGAAATTGGCTCAATTATTCTATATGTATTTACCGTAATTTCTGGACAATGAGGTGCACCTGAATATAGGGGCTATATAAAATAAAAAACACTGTTATGGCTAGCAAAAAAAGGCAGAAAATAATGGAAATTTGTTTTATAGAACATAAACTATCGTTACGGATCTTGTTTCACCATTAAAATAGATGGATTCATAAATGGTCACGTATACGTTTATTCAACTTTTAATATTGGTCACCTGCAAAGGAGATTGTGTAGGATGCCAGTTAGTTATATTGACTATTATTTCTCACTCTTGTTTTAACTATTACAAACTGTTTACACCATTGCCACTATCGCCCAGTGATGTTGCTGTTCTTTGATTTTGGCACACTTTGGGGCGGATTTGATTTTCTAACCTTGTAGATTTAATGAAAAGAAAAGCCTCAACAGGGCTTTTCAAACAGCTTTGGAGTTTGACATTGTGACGTTTTTTTGTACAGTCAAATCCTGTTCTCCTTGCAAGTTCAAAATCCATTGTTGTCTTAGCTCTGTATTTTGAGATTTTTCAAAACTATAAACTTATCATTAGCATTTTATTGTGATTATGCGTTTCAAATTTTAATTATCATATTTTACGGACTATAAAGCAGACGTTCAAGTGTCTGGCATTTTTTTGTTTTTTAGTTGCGCCTTATAGTGCGGAAAATACAGTAGATCTGGTTGTCTATATTTATCATAGGAAGTGAATTCATACAACGTGTCTTCTAATAAACAATCATGTATTTTTGATTTTTAAGTAAGATTTTCTAAGAGGGGGGAGTGTTTCATTGGTATTGTTCTTGTTATTATATATTGGAGGTTAGGATGTTGTTGTGTATAATCTGTGCCGCTGGTGAATCCTTTCCATTTTAGGTCATTTGAGGTAACACTATCACAGTGGAGCAAGATGCGTTTTCATTGCAGTTTGCTTTTCTGCCACACCAACTCTTTCCTCATTGGCAAATAAAAACCATGTGTTAATCTGGTATCTCATATCCCTACCATCCCAAACTCAATTTTAAATCATGCGTTTTAAAGGCTGACCGACTAAATCTCTTACTTCTCCTTGATCGGGGCAAATTCAGAGCCTTTTATCTGCCCGTCCCGGGCAATCTTTTTTTCTACCTACAGTTATTATATCTTTGCTGCGACCTATACTCCAGATCGACATAGTTTGAAAATCCAGTAAATAATTTGTTATGTACTGTATACCTGACAGCACCATGACGACATCATTTTTCAACGCAAGTGCGATCTATTTAATAATTCATAAAGTATTATACTGTTAATCATTTTTAGAATTACATAGACAAAAGTTGAGATCATAAGAGTTCCACTTCAATTTGCCCAGCCCAACTTTTGGAAACAAGATATGATCACATTTGAACACAAACAAAAACCCAAGTTACTGTTAGATTAATACAATAAATCTCACTGCATTTCTTTTATCGCCTCTACGTTTGTTTTTTTTTCGCGAACGTTTTAGAAAAGTCAAAGTAGAAGAAGAAAAATCCAGTTTTACATTCTTTGATACACTGCCAATTAGAATGAGGTTATCATCACCTCTGGATTGTATGCGGAAGAACTACTTAACTTGTAAGTTTGTCAAGGTGGGGTTAGGCAGGCCTCATACATACGCAGAAGAATTATCCTTAACATTAAGTCATTTTCCAACTATGTCTGTAGTGTTTATATAGTATTTCCATAGGAATAATTTTGTAGTATTACTTTAGTATTTTTAGAATATTACAATAGCTGTATTTGGTCGTATTTCTGTTATAAATTTCAGTAGTGGTACTTTTGTATCATGTATTATGGTATTGCTTTTTTGGTTGTATTTCTGTTGAAGTATTTTTGAAATATTGCCATAGTAGTACTGTTTTAGTATTTCAGTAGTATTTCCATAGTAGTTTTTTGTTGTATTTATTTAGTATTTTTGTATTATTACTCTAGTTGTATTTTTGTAGTGTTTCAGTTGTAGTATTTCTGTGGTAGTATTTTTGTATGATAATATTACTGTAGCTGTATTTTTGTAGTGTTTCAGTTGTAGTATATCCAGTCGTATTTTTCTATGATAGTATTACTGTAGTAATAATGTTGTATTATTTCAATAGCATATCATCCCACCCCCTAGAACATAGTTGAGTATCTTTTGTAATGTTGTGTTTTGTCAGCACATTTTATTACGTTGCCGTGTCTGAACTATATTTTCCCTGTGACGTGACCTGGTGCGAACCGGGGTGTCACCACCCCGCCAACTGAGCTTTGAGGGTTACTTGACCTTTGAACTGAGGGGTCAGGTGACTATTGGGGCCATTGAGTGGTGAGCAGACGGTGTAGTAAATGGCATTAAAGGGCTTCGCCTTAAAGGCTGACATGTCTGGACATGCTTCCTGAAAAGACTAGCACGGACAAATTAGGGAGCGATTGTACTTCATAACGGGACAGCTCCTCTGGGATTTGAAAACATTCATAAAATGGAGAATGCACGGCGGTTGTTTCTTGAGACTCCTCGTCTTGACTTAGTGGGTTATGGTTCTCTTTTGTCAAATCTGTGAAGTTGGAAAGGGAGGCACGTGTTGTTTGCACAATATGCTTTAATTGTACAAGAGACCTCATTGACATTGCTTCACATAGCAAATAAAGTAAAGTGTTTTCACTAATTGTAACATCTGTTTTATGGCTGCAACAACAAATCGATAAAAGCGATTATTAAAAGCATTGGCAACCAATTTCACTCATTAAATCAATCCAAATCAGTGCATTGAATTTCATTGTGAAGTTTGTGGTGGTAGTACTGCTTTGGTCCAGCTGAGGCTGACTCAAAATCAATATCATAAAAGTATCTGAAGATTTTTTTAATCCCTTCTTGATCATGTCATGATTAAAGACAAAATTGGCATGTAACAGTCAAACACAAGAAAGTTAACAGTTTTCAATGGAACAGAAAGTGTTGCAGAAATACAGAGAAAAAAACTGAATTAAGTCAAAAGAAAAATAATAATGATGACGTGTTTAATTCAACTCAAGGGGTAGATACTTAAGCATATTATATACATTTTGCACTTAGGGAATTTGTATCGTATTCAAAGATTTTACCCCATAAACTAATTCATTGACAATTTTGAAAAGTTTGTTTACAATTTTGAAGCATACATTTTTTTGGGTGGATAAAAAAAGAATGCCACACATAAAATGAAATTTATTGCTCTTCTTTCGATTTTGTTTTGCATGATAAGTCCACGTGTAATATAACCTTTGGATAAGGTAGTAGGAAAGAGTATCCTACATATTTGCAGGTGTATTGCATACATTTCTATGTATTGTTGTTTATTCTTAAGTCCTTTGACAAACAGTTGGATGTTTTATTGTTTTTTATTTTACAGAATAATATGTTATTCTGTTCACTTTTTTTCTCTGTCCAAAACTACTATATATGAATAATGAGAAGGAAATTTAAATTATTATTTTTTTAAATCCAAATTAGCGAATAATCTAATAAAGAATTGACCATTTTTTATCGATTGTTAAAAATAATCGTTTTTTGTAGTCCTAATCTGATTTCAATTATATACTATACTACTATACTATAATTTTGTAATGAAGGCAAGTCAAACCCCTTACCCTTAGATAGGCACTCAGTTGCAAGGGAATGGAATGCACACCGTTAATATCACCACGTAACTTTTTATCAAGTCAAAAATGTTTGTTGATTTTTATAAATATCATGGGTGAAATAAATGTGTATTTATTTTACACACAGCTGATATCGCTTGTCCCTTGTGAAATTCTGCAGCTTCTTCCTCCCCTCGTTTACCTGACCAAGCAGCCTGGAATGGGTTAAATGTTAAGAGTTTATGCACTGACTCTAATTCTAGCTGTTAGCGTCACGGACTATAGCATTGGGGACCAGCATCACCAACCTGTTCTCGCGGTGGCATATGTGATTAGCATCACCAACTTGGCTGCTAACAATCATGGCCGCATTACTGGTCAGTAGCTTCAAAGGGTATAAATCCATAGAACAGGAGATCCTGGCTGTAGTATTTGTAAAAAACTAGTACATAAAAACACTGCAAATGTTTTTCTATTGGCCTTATTTTTTTAACATCCAAGACAGTGGCGGTCAAACATTTTGTGTGGCAGGACGCATTGGTTTAAAAGATTTTGCATAGGGGCTGGGCCGGGGGGATAAAATTGGCAGATTGATTAATTTATTTTGTATATTTGCCAATACAGTCTTGAATCCAATACCTCAGCAATATCTCATCTCATCAGCTGTACCGCTTATTCTTATTAGGGTCGCGGGGGGGCTGGAGCCCATCCCAACCATCTCCGGGCAGTGGGCAGGGGACACCCTGAACTGGTTGCCAGCCAATCGCAGGGCACACGGGGACAGACAACTCACTCGCTCAGTCACACCTAGGGACAATTTGGACCGGCCAATTCACCTGAAATGCATGTCTTTGGAATATGGGAGGAAACCGGAGTGCCCGGAGGAAACCCACGCAAGCACGGGGAGAACACACAGTATATGAGGAACAAATATATCAAACATGTTGTTTTGGACTGCACTTAAAGAAATCCTCTTATTACTTTAAGAATTTTCATGCTACACTTAAGATTTAAAAAAAAACGCGTGGACGAGCTTGACTTCATTTTTAGCCCTTCCCCCCAGCCCTCATTCTTTTAACCGAATGTGTGAACAGCTCTGCTGATAAAGATAAAAGCTGATAAGTGCAAATAAAACTTAAGGGCTCTTTGAACTCAGTTGAGTATAATTAACACATACTTAATATAAAAAAATATTTAACCCAAATTTAACTTTATTTTTCATTTCATCATTCGAATTGAAAAACTAAAAATGTGACAGGATGGGGTCAGTTAGTTTTAGTTGCATGAAATTTGATAATATTGTGATAAATAAAATTTATAAATGATTTTAAAAAAAAATATGGCAAGCAGAAAAACATTTAGCCAGTCATTCGAATGTTTGCCATAAGCGCTATGAAACATTGTTTTAATGTGGACACATGCAGTAACACTGAAGATGAGTAAGGCACGAAAACAATAACTCATTTTTATTTGTAGTACTTTTTTTAACGTGTGAATGTTAGCATTATATTTTTACCACCTTTGTTTTGCGGGCCAGATTGAAACGCCTGACAGGCTGTAGTTTGCTTCTGATCTAAGAGTAAATTAAGGTTCATTTATGTTCAATGACAATTAGATAAAATTGTTATTTTTACACTTTTGTGTAATCTTCTTAAGTTGACTTAAAAAATGAAGTGGAAAATAGGTATAAAAGTGAGATTTTACTTTGGGGCCCTAGATTGGCCCTATAATATTGCGATGAAGCGTTGACATTTTATTTTATTTACTTATTTTATGTCATGTGCAGCCTGGTCTTGTACATTTATCAGGGTGTGTTGGACAGGAAGATTTTATGGAGCCCAATGAAGGTGTTTCTTTTTATTTTTATGTCCATTGAGACCTCTGCTGGTATCCGCACAACCTCACTCCAAAGACAGAAGCTATTGTTCTCCTGCGTGAGCTGTAGAAATGGCATCTTTCGCCATGTTCACATGTTGCCTGAGGAAGCCATTTAATTTGTAGGGCTAAATACCAGCATTTTTATCCTTTTGCATCACTGAATGGAACATAGACAGCAGATTTTCAGATTACATATGTTATGATATTATTATTATTGATATAATCAATCATTATATAATGTACAGGGTGTTCCAAAAAATGTACAGGTATACAATAAACACTTTGCCATTAGATAGCCATAATTCTTTATTCTATTTCAGATTGTATTTTTGGAGTAATAATTGTGATACTGATTTGTGATTGTTTTTTTTTTTTCTGAATTCATTCCAGAAATGTAAAAATAAATGAAATAAAAGAACAAACACACAGATGCCTCAACACATCTGTGCACTTCAGTTTTATTTTCAAGTTTTTAGAACATTTTTTTTCTGCACAAGCTTAAATCCATTATCTGCCATTTTTGTTAAAATAAAACACGTAAAAAATGTAGGGGGAAAAGTCTATTTGCTACTTAAAGTCACAGTGTGTATACATTTTTTTGGGAACACCCTTGTATTACATTACATTTTATTTAAAAAAAAATCCTAACTTTAATTGAGCAATCCTTATTTGATCCTGACTAATCCTTGATCCCCAGGTGTAAGTTAAACTACACTTTTTTCGGTTTGCATTTAGGAAAATGAATCTTAGCATTCTTAACAATCTTACAAGTTGAACAAGTTAACCACTCTTCTGGGTATAAGCTAAAGAATACAGAATACCTTAATTACAGGTGTAGAATGAAAAGTGTCTTTGTCAAGCATGTGTGCAACTGCATCTGGCATTAGTTTGTTCCGTATTGTCTTATGAAGCGTCATCTGTCCCTACGGGTCGCGCCCAAGATGATAAACAGGGCACTATGAAATATGTATTTGTGCAAGGATAACGTATCAATTCTGGACATTTATTTTGGGCCTTGTAAAAAAAAAATAAGGGTAGCGTTTCCCAGTGGTAAATTGTAATGAAAATATTACCCAACACCTGTATGGGGAGAGACTTGCCTCAAAATCCAATCTATGCGAGATTTACTCAAGGCCTAAAAAACATGTCTAGATAAATCCACACGCAAGGTTTTAAATGACATATGTAAATCACAGATCTATTTGTGGCTCTTAAAAATACACGATTCACACCATTTTTTTTCTTTTTATGGTCCTGTAGAAATTGGAAAATTGGCTTTGAAAGTCCTTAAAAGTGCTTAAATTTAACCATGAACAAAGTGTATGAACTCTGTCTTGTGAAGTGTTAACACTTGACAAATAACAAGCAATGAATTTGGCTTTCAAACTAAGTTGCTTGATTCAATAAAACACCCAAGCCTGTTTGTATTTCAATATTTTTTTGCAAATGTGCTACGTTTGACTCAGCCAATATTCCACACTCAACTGTCTTTGTGAAGTTCTTTGTCTCTGATGCGATTTTGTCCCTGTGCGTTTCAGGCTAGAAGACCCGACGCGTGGTGGCGGACTTCCAGCCCGCAATGACTGTTGAGGCAGTGCCGTAGCAGCACGGAATGGTTTGTGGGATACACTGAGATGCAGGCCATACCGTGCTGCCACAGTGAAGCCCGACCCGCACGTCCCGACGAGATCTCGCCAAGCGTTTCAGCGCCGGTCACTTGACTGTAGCAGCACGTAAATATTGGAGTGGACTCTCTCAGCCGAAGTCTCCAGTATTGACCGTGCTGCTGAAGCAAAGATGACCACTCACTCCTTAACGCATCCACCAGAATAGGCACGACAAGGCATCCTGGATTATAAGGCGCACCCCCAAAAAATCATCTTTTGTCATATATTTTTAATAGCCTACTCTATTTATAATCATCGCGGGTGACAAAGGATACATTCTAAACACAACACCTTTATTCACAATCAATGGGGGAATACGATGTTCATGTTTAGCATGCAATATGTTAACTGGTTTATTTTAACATTTAGTGGGTGCAGTTTTTCCACGCTATATAAACCCAACACTGCCCTCCAGCGCCCAGAGGGAGCATTTGGTTTGTATTTATTTAAAATTCATAACTTTTCATAGAAAGGATTTAGAGCAGGGATGTCACATACTTTAAATCTGGGGCACATGGTAGAAAAATGTTTTAATTTGGGCCGAACTAGTAAATTAATGGCATAAAAGTGCCTGAGCTGCATGAGGTCTTTTCCACGGCTCATGGTTAAATTATGATTCTTGGACCTAAGGCGTTATTTCAAAATGATTATTGAGGATGTTTTTTTTCTGAATATTTTTCCCCTTCACTAAGATTTAATCTCTTGTAGTTTCTATCAACTGTACATTTGTATAAAAAAACAACAACAATTGAATTTATTTCCACCAAAGTTTAGTCAACTCCAGGAAACTCATGGATAGTTACAAAAACAGCATACACGCATGAATTTAAATGATTGATTTAATGAAATGAGAGTATTTTTTTGCTGTTTTGTAATGAAAATGTTGACCTGAATTTGGGAACTTCGCTGTTGAATTTTATATGCATCATAGAAAAGAGCAAAAGCTTCTTTTTTATTTTTTAATATTTTTTTTTTGAATTTTTCAATATTGCCTAAACAGCACTTCCATTACTTTTCTTTACCTAAAATTACACCAGGCTGGGTTTCCTCAATCCTCTGGTTGATTGATGGTAATCAGCAAATACAGTTACAGTCGGTGATTTGTGAGTGGCGGTATCCATAGGCCATATTTAAAACTGCAAGTCATTGTTTAAAGCGATGGAGCTCTCTTGTGCTTCTCTCACTATCTTTTCGTGGGCCACTTAAAATGATGCAGCGGCCAATTTGGCCCGCGGGCCATGAGTTAGACACATGTGATCTAGTGCTTACTTGCTTTTTTGACATCTTCAGAAATTGATACAGAGCAGATTAAAAAATCCATTGGTGCCATTTTATATGTCATCTGTACTTCTGGTGATCTAGTAGTTTAAGTGTCGAATCCCATTGCATAAAATATTCCGGGATTTCGATCAGCAATGTATTAATGCGGCAATGCAGTATTTAACGGGTATTGGATTATATGGTGTACTTTCAGATTTCTGACCAATTTGGGGTTTTTAAGTGTGCCTTATAGTCTGGAAATTATTGTTGGGCATGTTGTGAAACAATGTTAAATAAACAGGCTGGATCTAAGGATTTGTGTCTCGTCTTTGGTGCCCTGGTACTAGTTCAAACCGATGAAAACGAGACATCGCTGTCCCATGTGAAGAATTTAACCTTCTTGCTAACCAAAAAATACTGTCTTACGCAGGGTGGATTTAGAGAACGCATCATGAGAGTCCATCATTTTTGACACGGCAAACTTATGCCCTCATTTTTAGGACAAGCTTTAAAATAATTCCCTTAGACTGGGGGTCGAGAACCTTCTTGACGATGAGCCATAAAAGCAAAATATTGATATTTTTTTCCGTGAGATCCACAACATATTTTAAGACAAAATTTAACAAAGCCAACAAACCGGATTTACAGGCAAAAGCTCATTTTTCAGTGCTTTTTTATTTCGCTGTGACATCTGATGAATTGATAAAATCCATGAAATAATAATGCAAGAGCCTGTGTCCAAAATCAACAAATATCCCAATTAAACTGTGTCTCCGTCCTACAGTTACTTAAGTAGTTGAGGTTCATTTTTGTTAAAAAAGGAGGTGCAAGCAGAGGTATCTCGTAAGAAGGATAAAATACTGCAAACAAGGACACAGAAGTATTTACCTTACCTACGGGGACATCGGCACAGTTCTAACCTGGGAAAATAAGATATTCGTCTTCAATTCTGTTTTACCTATGTGAATCTTCGCACAGGATTTTTCAGATTTTTCCACTAAACCTCTATAGCTAGGGTAGGGAATTTTGACCTAAAGGGCCATTGTGGCAAAATACTTTCTTTTTTTTTTCTTTTTCTAAGAGAGAGCCATAACATATTTTAACATGAAATTCAGCTAAACCACCAAACCTGCCTCAAGACAAAAGCTAATTTCTCCGCGCATTTTATTTCACTGACTTTAGATGATATCTAACCATCCATTATCTGCACCGCTTATCCTCAGTAGGGTCGGGTTGGTGCTGGAGCCCATCCCAGCTATCTGTGGGCAGGAGGCACCCTGAACTAGTTGGGCACACAGACAGATAACTCCCTCGCCCATTCACACCTAGGAACAATTTGGACCAGCCAATTAACCTCGCATGCATGTTTTTGGAATGTGGGAAGAAACCCACGCAAGCACAGAGAGAACAGGCAAACTCCACACAGGAAGGTTCAATCTCATGACCTCAGAACTGTGCCGCACACTCGCTAACGACTGCTCCACCATGCTGCCCGCAATAAAATGTATAAATAATAATGCCAGAGCGTGAGCCTCATATCAACAAATATACTACTTTAAACTTGTCTCCCTCCCAGTTACTAAAGATCATTGAGGCTTACTTTGACCTTCATTTTATCGGGGTAGATAGTAATTTCAAAACAAGGTGTAAGCAGAGTCCTTTTGTAAAAATGTCACCCAAAATGAAATGCAAACGGAAAAATGTATGGATGTATTTCTCTTCAGCATAGTGAGCACATGTGAGAGAGAGGGAAGCGTGCTGTGTGTCCATAGCTTTGCCCACCACTATCCCTCGCCCAAACATTGTTCTGTGTGCTTATCCATCAATTTTTGGGTAAATACAGTTTGATCTGTGGGTTTTTATCATAAAGTGTCTCAACAGTGAACATACATTATTTAATGAACTTCCATGTAAAGGATTATTTAGCGAAGTACAGCTAAAATTGGGTCAGTTGGTGTGACTCCTTGACTGTAAAATGCAGTTAGGACAATGCCCCTCATATACTTGACTGAACTACTCCTGCTACTAGTGTTAAGTCAGCTATGTACGCACCAAACGCGATTCAAATCTTATCAGAATTGAAACGCTGCAGAGGAAATTGTCACAAGTAGCATTTTATCTTCAAGCTATATGTACTGATGAATAGAGCCATATCTGGCTCACGAGTCATAGGTTCCTGACCCCTGCCTAATAGGTTTAAGGTCAGGATTTTTGCTTGGCCAATCCAACACCTTTTACACTAAGTTTTAAACCATTCTATAGTAGATAATGCTTTAAGTTTAGGGTTGTGGTCCTGTTGCAGACTCCAACAGATTTTCTGCCAGAATTTCCCTGAATTTGGCTCCATCCATCTTCCCATCAACTCTAACGATCTTCCCAGTCCCATCCGAAGAAAAACAATTCCAAAGTATGATGCTGCCACCACCATGTTTGACAGTGGAGATGGTGTTTTCAGGGCAAAGTGCAGTACGCCAAATGTAACACTTTGCATTCATCCCAAAAAAGTCACATTTTGGTCTTGTCTGACTAGAGCTCCTTGTTCCATATCTTATTTGTGTCTTACGTGTGCCTTCTTGCAAACACCAAACTGGCATTTTAATGGTATTCTTTCAGAAAGGGCTTTCTTCTGGCCACTCTTCAATAAAAGACAGATTTATGATATTATTGGGAGGTGTTGCAAAATCTTCTTGTATTCATTCATTTTTCTACAACTGTATCCCAGACCTGTGTGGTGTTTTCTTTGGTCTTCATAATGTTGTATGCGCTCCAGTGTCTGTTTTCACAGACATCTGCGCCCATCACAGAGATGGTGCATTGGAATGGAGACTCAATGCACAATTTTTGTCATTGTTAGTCATTTAGGTCTTCATTAAATAATTCAGTAGTTGTCAGGCAACCTTTGGAGTCAGTTGGCTGAGCTAAGAGAACAGGGGGGGGCACAATATTTTTGCAACACCTAATTTTCAGCTTTTTCATTGTGAAAACAATATAAATTGTTAATTGTTGTGCCATGTGGTTGATTCTTAAATCTTTTCAGTTTTTAAGCTATAAATTGGAAGCCTGAAGTGTGGCAAAATGACACAATGGGGGTCATTACTATCGCTAGGAACCGTATACTCATGAAAAGAGCCACACCTGGCTCTCGAGCCATTTATTCACAACCCTAGCCTTAGAATAAAGTGCCCACCTTCAGAATCTCACAGTATAATAAATTAATGACCCCATTATGGTAAAAGACACGTACAAAGTGAAAGTGTAACAAGCGCCAAGTGCTTTTACGGACGGGACTGTCAGACACAAATTGTGCATATTGTGTTAATACAGTGGTGTCAAACATTGGGCCTGTGGGGTGGATCAGGCTCCTCAAGGGATTGAATTTAGCCTGCGAGACAAAGTTGAGAGAAGTCCAAGAGAAAAATTAACTGCGGTTTTAAATATGTCCACTGGGTGTCGCCAAAGCCAGGCATCACTTGCAAAGCAACCGGAGCTGCATTTCTTTCTCACTCTTTTTCTCTCTTTCATTTTTGTTGTCACGCTCTCTTTTTTCTGTCTCATGTTTTTTTACTCTATCTTTCTTTCATACTCTCACTTTTTCTCTCTTCCCCTATCACTCTTTTTCACTCTCTCTCTCTCTTTCACTCTCTCCCTCTCTTTCTCACTCTTTCTGTTTCTCTTCTCCCTCTTTTTCCCTTTCCTTTTTTCTTTTATTTGTTTTTTCTTTACTTATATCTTGTTATTTTCTCTCTTTCTTTTTACTCTGTTTTTTTCTCTCTTTTTCTATCCCTTTATTTTTTGTTTCTCTCTTTTCCTTATACCTCTTTCTCTCTCTCTCTCTCTGTCTCTCTCTGCCCCCTGCTCTCTCTTTCTCCCTATCCATCTTTCTCTCTCTTTCTCTATTTTTCTTTCTCCCTATCCCTCACTCTCTCTCTCTCTCTTCCCTCTCGCTCTCTCCTTTTCAATTTCTTTATCTTTGTTTTTGTCACTCTTTCTCTGTTACTCTTTTCACTCTGTTTCTCTGTTTCTGTCTCTTGCTCTCTCTCTCTCTCTCTGCCCCCCCTGTCTCCCACTCTATCTTTCTCTCTTTCTCCCTATCCCTCTTTCTCCCCATCCCCCTTTCTCTCTTTTTTATTCCTATCCCTCTTTCTCTCTCTCTTTTTCACTATCTTTCTTTCTCCCTATCACTTTCTTTCTCCCTATACCTCTCTCTCTATCTCTCTCTCTTCCCTGTTGCTCTCTCCTTTTCAATTTTTCTCTCTTTGTTCTTGTCTGTCACTCTTTCTCTCCCTCTCTCTCTCTCTCTCTGTTACTCTCCCCCCCCCCCCTCTCTCTCTCTCTCTCTCTCTCTCCAATCTACTTGTCCACCCCGCGTGAGTATTTTCTATCATGTGGCCCCCGTGCTAAAATTAGTTTGACACCCTTGCGTTAATATTTTCTATTGTATGATATTTAGCTAAATGCAGTAACTTAAAGAACACTGTTTTATAACATTAGACTCTGATTATTTAAAAAAAATAATGAAATTGTATTTTATCCCATACATTTTGTCATAGAAACCCTCTGAAGGGGTGTATTTCATGTTCGTGTCATCGGTTTTTGGGATTTTTCCATTGACGAGTGCAGTGATCACCTCGCGTCGTAATATTTCTCCTCTACAAGGTACAAACGCTTTAATCTACCAGAAAATCACAAGTCAGTGTTTATTTTCATTTGTTTTATTCGTTTATTATTGTTTTTATAACTTTTTATCATTATACAGATTTTTCTAGCCGTGCCGAAGCAAAAGACGAAGGGTTCCTTAGGCCTTGCATTTCGGCCTTCATTTTTGGCCTTTAAAAGTAAAATGGCCAAAATGTTTGCTAAAAGCGAAAATGTTCACCCCTATTCTCAAAATTCGCTTTAAAAGCTTATTTCATTCACACCCCCCCCCCCCCCCCCCCCCGTAGTATTGTAATTTTGGAGGGGTTATGTTAATATAACAATTTTACGTATTTTTACGGCAGGGAATCAAGCCATGCGTTTATTTATGTAAAAATGACATTTTACCGATATTAGTGAAACAAAAAAAGGATTCATTGTTGTTCGAAAATTAAATATTCAGGCACAAAGTTGAGTACTTATTTGAAATAAAACGTATTTTCTCAAGGGCTCCGCCTCGGTATTTAACAGTTACCGGTTCAACCACCCAAAAAAACGAAACTTTTACGGAAATATCTAAAATGATTGGGCGCTATACTATTGATCTTTTATTTTTTATTTTGAAGCTCTCCTAAATATGAAATATGCATGGAGACCAAGTGTATAAACTGTATATTTCCCTGGCAACCGAATTCTATATTTAAACACCAAAACACGTCCACATAATTACATATATAAATATACACATATAATTCTTTTTTTCAATAGTTTCATTTAAAACAACGGAGGCCAAGAGATAACCAACTAAGTAATTGTATTATTTTTTAATAATTTGGGATATTTCTTTTACTTTTGTAGATAAATTAGGAGTGTATGGATTACCCCAACTGCACGTTTGTATTATGTTATGAAACAATTCTCACATTGAGATTACTGTGTAAGGAACGATTGATACTATCCATTTAAATTAAAACAGACACACGTCAATCGTGGGATTGTCTTTTATTTGACAACAATGAGGCAGTAGCAAAAAACAAAATTTCAAATATGTTGTGTATAATAAATATACTCGTTTTCCATCCAGGTTGCAGGATTTAAATGCGTTTCGAAAGAAGAGCGTGAGAAACAGTTTTTGTATATGGACAGTGTGTATTATTTAGCGCCTCCTAAAGGTTGAAAAACAATTATTAAAAATAAACACAGATTTTAATAACGAGCAAAAAATACATAAACTATCATATAAACGTGCAATTAAAAAGAAAAATACGTGTAGATCGATAAATTAGCATTTTTAATACGAGCCTCACCTTGAGGAAGCTGACATCATTGTGCTTCATCTTGCTGCTATGGGTACCCCAAAACTTGCAAATGGTGTAGTTTGGTTACTTTTCGTCTCTGTAGTTTGTATTCTCTCTTGTGGTTTTTAGCGCACGTTTTCATTTGCACTATACTAGGGGTGAATTTGATATCCAAACCATCATGAAAGCCATACCTGGTTGGCGGGCGGAGTTGGGAGTACCGTAAATACTTCTCTCGAGTACTGTAAAACGTTATTTATGAAAAATTGTAACGCCAACATCGTTGCAACATGGTGCGTTACTTCACCATTCATTACTAATTTCAACGCAATCTCATCGCTACCTGTTCCATATTCGCTGAGGATCACACTGCTAATCACGTCGAAGAGGAGTTGGCATTGTTATATGGCCCTACGAAGTACAACTCATTACAGTTAATCTGGCACTGTCTACAGCACAGAGAGCAAAGGATTTCTCCTTACTGATATTCTCCCTACAGTATACACACTCACATCCAAGCCGTATGAACAAAACTAAAATATAATACTTAAATCTGGGGTTCCGCTTTACGAATTTGTTTGTGTGTCACTGGTAGCAAAAAAAAGAAAACGCATGGGGAGGGGCCTGACTTAAAAAGTAGAAAGAAAAAAAAGGAAATTAATGGGCAAACGTGAACAATGATTTTACGGTAAATGTGTTCTGAATTTGATATTTCTATCTGTAAATGCAAAGAAACCTTGCCACTTTGAGCACTGTTTCACTGCTTTGCAGATTTTCATAGTGTATTGTGTTCTGCATTCTGATTGGCTCAACTGAGGAAGATGCTTTCTATCCCCAACAAAAATGGACCTCTCCACCTGCTATACCTGCTCAGGAGCTACATGCAGATCTTTTGCGCTCCTTACTACTTTTTAGGACAGAACCAGAAGGTAAATGCAGTTTTCCATAACGGCCACAACATGGCAGTAAAGTGGATCAGGTCCTTAATTCATATAGTTGTGCAATAAAAACGCAAAATTAAAATTTGACAGCACAGAAGTTATTTGTTAAAAAAGTTTAGAAAGTACAATACTTTTATCCTTTAAACTAATACTTTAGTCTGTGTATTGGGTTTATTCTTGAGTGATAAATAAATGATTAAATAAACGTTTTTACGTATATTGCAGTCCCCCCAATTCTTTCTCTCTTTCTCTCTCAATTTTCTCTTTCTACCTATTCCTTCTCTCTCTTTCCCTCATCGCATTTTTTGCAATACCATACCTGTCAGCCTGTACGTTTTGCCGTACAAAGTATGTTTATTATGCATTTTAGGACATATACGACATATAAGAAAATCTGTACGGAAAAACGCAAATTTGTCAATTATGGGTACCATCCAGAAGACACCGACTATGACGAAACGGTAAATCAATCAAGTCAAACGAGTTCGCCGCGAAAGCCTCTATCTCAGTATCGTTTTTTTCGTTGCAAACGAAGCGAACGGTTTGATGATACTGTGCGCATGCGTCTGCCGCCCGGGGATTTCCCAACATGCATCATTCCGTGGTAGTTGTGTAGTGAAAGGAAGTCGGTCTCTTTTTAGAGAACCGGCTTTTTCGGCTCAACTCATTAAAGAGAGCCGGCTCTCAAACGGCTCACTTGCTTTGAGGCATTATATTACAAATTATTATGTTGTATAAAGAAGTTAAGAAAAAAAGTAAGTATAAAAGGAGAAAACGAAAAAAGACAGGTTTGTGGTTATCCCTTTAATCAGTATATTACCAACAATAATTTAATGCAGAAAATGAATTTATAATTTGAATAAGAAAATTCTACTTAATTATATTTGCATGTATTTTTCCTTCTACAGTGAACGTCCAAGCTACTTCATTTTTGAACTTTTTTTTAATAATAAACCTCATTTATGTCGAGCAACTCGGGATCTCACAACAAAATGTTAATTAAAAATACAGTATATATGATATATGAAACACATGTAATATATAACATGTTAAACTACATAAATAAACACGTTTGAAAAAAAATATGGTGTAAGATTATTTTGTATTTTGTAAGGGAAAATACGACAGTTTGTAAGGGCATGGAGCCGTAGGTTGACAGGTATGCAATGCACTATACCTGGTAATCCGGGGAATTGGATTACGTTTTAAATTAAGTAACTAGTAACGGTAACTGTTTAACGCTGCTGGCGAGCCACACGTTACCGACCCCAGGCCCAATGACTCGCTTCTTGGCGCCATCACAGTCTTCTTGGCTGCGATCCTGATATTGGAAGGCGCACCTTTCAAGTCCTAGAACCCCCTCCGTGTGAGGCGCGCGCAAGTACGGTTCCTCGGCCGCCTTCGACTCCTTCATCCCGGGAAAACTTCTCTACGATGCAGCGGAGGGAATGGAGTAGTCGGCGGGCGACTGGTGCCGTTGTGCGGGCACTCCGTGCGGCGCGTCGGGCATCCGAGCGGCGTTCTGAAGACGTGCGATCCCCCGGGGAGCTTCGGAAACTGGGCGAGTAGAGAACCGTGCCAAATTGGGCTTTTCTCCAGTTGCTCCATGTTTATCTCACGTAAACAATAAGTTTCTCGCACGTTGGAGCTTCCTCACGTGAGATCAGATTGAAATCGACGCGGGGTCTCGAAGAAGTAGTGCGTTGGATGTTCGCTCGCTGTCAGGATCGCTGTGACAGTTTTCAGAAGGCGCATAGTAACAAGCAGGGGGGGCGTGTTGTTTTTTTCCCGCGCTCACTCAGCAGCTGCTCGGAAAAGCGCGCGCTCATACGCAATCTTGGCGCGTGTTGCCAAGCAGACTTGATCAAAGTACTTCCGGATAGTGATGGATGGTTTGCGAACGTAAAGGCTTTATGAGACGGCTCTTTGAAGTGATACGAGAGCTGGCGCTCCATCGATAAGGAGCCGGTTCTCTTTGAGAAGCTCTCTTCTGTTCTTTCTCTCCCCCTCTCTCTCTTGCTCTTTTGTGCTCCCTTTGTCTTTCAGTTTCTTTCTTTCTGCCTTTCTCTCTCACTCTTTCTGCTACTCTCATTGTTTTTCTCTCAGTCACTTTCTCTGTCTCGCTCAGGCTCTCTCTCTTTCTCTCTCCCGCTTACTCTTACGTTCTCCCTTTCTCTCCCATTTCTCACTTTCTCTCTCTCTTTCTCTCGTTCTCATTTTCTCTCTCTTCTCCTCACTCTTTTACACTCTTTTTCTTTATTTCCTCTTCTTCTCTCCCTGTCCCTCAATCTTTTTTATCACTCTCCCCACGTTCTGTCTCTCTTTCTCTCCTCTGGCCAATTTCTCTCTTTCACTCTCCTTATCTTTTGCTTTCCCTCTCTCTGTGTTTTTTTTTGTCTTTTCTATCTTTCTCTCCCTTTTCTCACTTTTTCTCTTACTCCTTCACTCACTCTCTTTTGCTCTATTTCTCTCTCTCTCTCTCTCTCTCCCCCACTCTTTTCTCCCACTATTCTCCCTCTCTCTTTTTAATCTTCTTGTCTCTTGTATCCCCCCACTCGGTATTTTGTATCTGCCTCTCTCCTCTCTCTTTCGCTGTCCCAATCCTTCTCTCCCTTTCTACTTTCTCAATCTTTCTTTAGCTCTATCATTCTCGCTCGCTTTTACTCTTTCTCTTTCTTTCTTTTTCACTTTTTCTCTTTGCATTCTTTTGTATCTTATTCTCTCTTTGTCTCTGTATCCTTTCCTCACTTTTTATCTGTTTCTCCCTCTCTGCTTCTCTACCTCTCTCTCCTTCTCTCCGTATCTCTCATTCTCTCCCTGTCTTTCTTTCCTTTTCTTTCTTTCTTTCTTTCTTTCTTTCTTTTGCTCGCCCATCCCTTTCTATTACTCTCTTTCTTTATTTATTTCTCTTTCGCCTTCTCTCTCTTTTTCTCACTCTCTATCTTGGAGGCACTTGCGACTGGTCAGGATAAGGGGCGTTATCCCCTTGGTTTTCTTAGTATGAACAATTTTAAAGTTTAAATGAAGTAAAAGGCTACTATCATACAGTAGCAAAACACATTTTCAAAACGAGTTGATTTTGTGCATAATGTTTCATTAAAATTGGTAAAATATGTTGTACAACCAAAAAAACAAAATGAAAACCCGCTTGGAAAACGAAAGAGTCGCGTCTTTTCAGTGAGCCGAGCCGAAAAATCCGGTTCTCTAAAAAGTGCCAGAATGTCTCTGTAGAAGAAAAGGGCAATTAAAAAAAAACAATCGCGCACAAAACATACAAATTCTACTCTGGTAGAATAGAAACGCATAATAATAAACTGAAACTCTCCAAAGCAAACACAACTGTTGTCAAAAATTTTAAAAATCGAAACATTTTAGATTTTTCGTCCTTTATAGCTTTCCGTTGACGGTTCCTGCTTGACGTGGAGCGACGGGAGGGGCTGTTGCCATGCAAAACACCAGAGCAGGAAAAAACTGTCAACTTGGATTTAAGCCCCACTTTAGCGTCGTGCACGTTCTCACGATGCCCTACTTCTGTTGTTGTGTGCTTGTTTGTGAGCGACTTCGGTCCCACGTATTTAAATCCATCACGACAATGGTTAAACGTTCACCTGTCGCAATTATTTTTCGACTTATTGGGGAATTTGGTTGCTGCGCTATTTTTATTGCACTTGGGATTCACTATTGTTTCAATGCGCTTCATGGTGAATATGTGTGCCAACTTATACTATCTCCCCATGGATAAAAAAAAGAAAACAAAATCAGTAGTGCTAATGAGTGAGAGAGAAGAGAGAAAAGGAAGAGAAAGGCAGGAAAAAAGAAAGAGAAAGAAAGAGAGAGAGAAAAGAAAAAGAGGGAGAGAGTGGGGGAAAAAGCAAAACAAAATACTTGTTGTATTGTAAGGAGAGGAGTGTGTTATGGGAAATTATATGTTTTAGGATTTTATACATTTTAGAAATGATTTTATATAATTACCTACAAAGTAAGTACATGTACTCAGTTTGATGCAGTAGACTCTACTGAGTAGAGAGATTCACTGATTGTTTTTCTTCGAGGTACATTACAAGGTTAGACTGTCTGGAATGCATCAGACTTATTTTGATAACAGAATTCCTGTGAGTGTTGACGGGAGAAGGCCAGACGCACAAGTACAAACATCGCGACACCCTTCGGCGAGGAGGTGGTGAAGCTGGCACCTGGCGCGCCCATGGGAGGAGTCGGCACGCCCATGGGAGGAGTCAGCACGCCAGCTTGTGAAAAGACGTGGGCAGAGGAACTTCAGAGGATCGCGTAGGACAATCGAGAGAGAGGCTTGACGAAGAGCGACAATAATACGGCTAATTCGATGGAATTTACTTAGTTTAATACTTTAAGAAAATAAATCCGCCCCCGTGTGAAAATGTCGGCTATTCTTGTCCATGTTTTCCCAGAAAGGAACGAGCATGCATTGTTAGGAGAATGAAGTTTGTGTTTGGTTAATGGAGTCAGATAACCAATTCGAACAAGTTGGTAAAGGCGACATTTTAATAGTTTATTTCCTAACACAGGGCAGTGCGTGTTGTGGCTCTTTGACTCTAACAATTTAAAATTTTCGGCTCTTTGTGTCAAACTTGTTCACCACCCTTGGTCTATAGTTTGCAATAATCTGTAGTCTGTGCGGCCCTTTAAGACTTCTTGTGATTCAGGGCGCCACAAATAAACTTGACTTGACTATTTTGGCATGAGGTTAAATGTGGGCTGCGGGATTTTAAAACAATGTTTCTCTTTGCCGCCATCTCCTGGCTTAAAGTCATGATTGCCGCTTTAGGCAACCTGTTCAGAGCATTTCTTAGACGCAATCGAATAAACCGCTTGTTCTTTTAGTGTTTAGTGAGGGTTTGGGTTGGCGTTAGGACTTGACTGTAAAAACGGCATTTTCTTACTTACTCCATTTTATGCTCCACCAACAAATCAAATAAAAAAAAACTGGAGGTACCAGCATGAAGTCTTCCTGCAGCACTCCCCCAAACTCCCAGTCTTCGAACATGATGTGTTCCACCCTGACAAGCTGATACAAGTAGTACAAAAGCATATGGGTGCAGTGGAAAATAAAACATAAAGGCTCTTTGAACTCATTTGGACATTATTAACACATGGTTAATAGAGAAAATATTTCACTTTCAACTTTTTAATGACACCTCAATGACGCACCGTACCAGTAACAGTATCAAACAGGCAGGACCGGCCCAAGCCTTCATAGGGCCCTTCATAGATCTGCATTTGACATGTTATTGTCAAGACCAGAACAGAAGGAGGACCCAGATGTGTAACGTTACTCACAAGTTTATTTAGGTATAGAGGAAAATCAGCGCCAGCGATCCGGTGCTTGCTGCAGGAGGGAAGCAAGCCGTTCACGGGATCGGAGCGTGTTCTGAATACGGAAGTGAATCTCCCGGAGCGGGAGATCATCGCGTGGTTTGACGGGAAAAGCAGGTCGTTAGCAGGGACAAAGAACAGAACGTGGTCGGGGTCAAAAAACGGGTCGTTAGCCAGGACAGGAGATCAGAACGTGGTCGGGGTCAAGAACGGGTCGTAGCAGGAGCAAAACGGGGAAATCAGGAACGGACGGGTGGAAAACGGGTGACAAAATGGGACCGACGGGAGTCAGAGTAAAAAATGCGTGGGAAAACAGAGGTTCCTCTGCTTGCCAAACGGCGTCCTCCAGCTCTCCCCAAATCGCGCAGGGATCGTTCGCTGAGTTCAAATGTTGGCGGGCTCATTCTGTCACGAGGCGGGGTGGGGAATGGAAGGAGTGATCGAACCAGAACGGAGGCAGGAGGCAGGAAGGGAGAACTCAATTGCGTAACGATCCAAAAGGTTTATTTAACAAAATAAAAGTTGTCCAAAACTCTGGGACATGACGAAACAAACAGTTGATTCTTCCAACTCAACTAAACAGGACAAGGCATAACAGAACGGACAATGTTTTAAACTAAAACAGGACAAGGCATAACAGACCGGGACTGTGTATATGTAATGAGCCCGCACCCGCAAAGCCCACAATCCAGCCTTAAATAGCAGACACTCGATTAGTTGAACTGCTTCAGCTGGGTCCAGGGGGCGGGGCAGACCGGTCGCCAAGGCGACCATGACAGTAATAATACTGTAGTATTGTTATTTTTTATTTCTGTTGTATTTTGTAGCATTTCCATATTATTCTTTAATAGTATTTTTGTAGTGTTTTTGTAGTTCAGTGTTGCTGTAGTTTTGTTTTTGTAGTATTTTTGTGATATTTCCATGGGTGAATTTTTGTAGTATCGCAATATGTGGTTTGCAGTATTTCTGTTGTAAAGTATTTATATTTCTCTAGTAATTTTTTTGTTCTATAGTATCGTGTATTGGTATATTTTAACATTTCAATAGAAGTATTATTGATGTATTTACAAAACTGTATTTTAGTAGGATTTTTTTAAAGATTTTTTGTAGTATTTCCATAGTAATTTTGTCATATTCCGTTAGTATTTTTTATATCACTGCCGTTGTCTTTTGGTAGTATTTTTGGAGTAAAAAATATATAGTAGTACTTTGTAATATGAATATTAATGTAGTAGTATTTTTGTAGTAGCTCTATACTATTTTTTATTTTCAGAATGAAAGCATTATCATGTATGAGGTCCCTGTTTCTAAGCACTATATTTGATATTTAGTTTTATGGTTATTGTGTAGCATTTTGTTGTATTTCTCTAGAAGTATTTTGGAGTGAACACACCAAGTGACAGTGGGGGCAAAGTTGGCCCCCAAAAAGTTAACCACTCTTGGGAGCCCCCTAGTAGTTGCGGGGCCCTCAGCAGCCGCTTAGCTCGCTTATGCCTTGGGCCAGCCTGTTCGAAACAGGTAACCTTTAGTGTTCATTAGTGACAAAAAGTAGCTCTCGGTTTCAAAAGGGTTAAAACCCCGGTTTTAAAGACTGTCTTATTGAAAACTGCACATTATTGCCATTGTGAATGTCCACATTGCGACAGAATCCTGGTGTTACAAATAACCAGTATCTGTACTAAAAAAAGAAAATTACCGTTTAATCAAGAATGCTCATTGTTTTCCAACTCATTTTGTGACTCCCGCTTGGTTATGTAACAACTATTTTTACTAGGTCACCAAGTGACGTGAGGGACATTTTGGCCGATTTATTTCTTCCCTTGTTTCTATGCGAACTCATCGCAGTGCTGTGATTGGATGAACGAGGGGGTTGAGTAATACTATTTTTTGCCTCAGTGTGACGCTGTGGTTTAAAATGACCTCATTTGTTTTTTGGCCCTGCGGAAGTGGCGCTATTCGTTCCTTGCGTGCAAGATGGCGGCGATGTTTACGTGTTGCCTAAACTGCTGCGGTGATGGAGGATCGGGGCATGTTCAACTTAAAGAAATGCCCACGGTTCAGTTAGATACTCATCGAATGGGTACAGAAAACAGTTCTTATTAATTATGTGCGTTTATATGCTGACGGGTTTCTCGCTAACTTCGTTTAATGTACGTATTTTTGCTTCAGAGTAGCTAACATACTACGAGTATCAAGATGACTAAACACGTTAGCTCATATTTTTTAGCTCATATTGTTTGTCCACATGGTAACCTTCTCTTAAATGATTTTCTCCGGGTTTACCGTCTCGCTTTACTTGCTCGATGTGCGCCCTGATCTGGTCTCCTAACAATCACAGGACAGAGAAATCAGGCCAAGTCGTGTTTATTTCTGTAGCCCTTAATCACAAAAAAGTCTTACAGGACTACACAGACCACCATTATACCATCCCATGACGCACTTCAGGTCCAAGTTTTAGTACGGTAGCTCGAAATGCATGAATCGTGCAATAACCAGGCTCGCCCCTCTCCCTCAATGACCAGAAGATGCTCGCTCTCTCTGTTTTAGAATATTTTCTGTGAATATAAGTTGACATTTTATGCTTGTGAGTTTTTAATAAAAAATGGAAAATGGTGGTTAGCGCGTGTGCGGCACAGTTCTGAGGTCATAGGTTCAAATCCAGCTACCAACCTTCCTGTGCGGAGTTTGCATGTTCTCCCCGTGCTTGCTTGGGTTTCCTCCCACTTTTCAAAAACATGCATGTCAGGTTAATCGACCGGTCCAAATTGTTCCTAGGTGTGAATGAGCGAGCGAATTGCCTGTCCCTGTGTGCCTTGCGACTGGCTGGCAACCAGTTCAGGGTGTCCCCTGCCCACTGCCCGAAGACAGCAGGGATGGGCTCCAGCACCCCCGCGACCCTACTCAGGATAAGCGGTGCAGATAATGGATGGTTGGAAATTTGTTTTAGCAATGCATAGAACTTAACCATGTTAGTTGGGCCTTTTTTGTCACTATTCCTATAGCTCTTTTTTAGACTCTAGGTATATGCTTTGCAGGGGTTTCCCTACCTTTTGATTCAATGGGTCTATTGTAGAGCAATCATAATACAAAATGTTTTATTATCCAATCACATTTTATGCAATTCTCTCTCTCCCCTTATATGTATAGTATATGTGACTTCCACTTGAAATTTTCATCCAAAATAACACACCTGTATTTATTTTGATACCAAATACTATTAGCACCACTAATTGACTAATCAATTTATCTTGGTGTCACTAAAATGGACACTCATCTTGAGTTAATCTCGTATACTTATCTTTTAATGTTCGTAATATTCTTTTATGTATACATGCATCAAGTTTCTATTTTTACGCTGGAAACTGTGTGGACAGCAAAGTAAGAATTTCATTGTGCAGGGAAAGGTGGTTCTTTACTGTACGTATGACAATAAACACTTTAAATCTTGAATCTTTCATATCGCAGGTACAGATGTTGTCATAGTGAAGAGTGGCCGAAGGATATGTGGTACTGGCGCCTGCCTGGCCAACGCTCCCCTCCACCAGAACAAAAGTTATTTTGAGTTCAAGATTCAGTCCACTGGTGAGTCCTGATCTATTGATGTCGAACAGCAATCCTTCCATTTTATTCACTGCACACAGTGTGGATAATGTTTTTTTTTTTTTTCATTTTAATACAGTATTGCAAATGTAAAAGGAAATTAATGTTGTTAAAATGGCAGATACAGTAATCCCTCAGTTATTGCGAACGACATGAATATCTGAGAAGTTGTGAAACTTCTTCATAAAAGCCACTAAGGGTAAAACTTATAAAAATCCATCTATCTATCTACTTTGGTCATATCCCTCAAGAGGGGCGACCAACAGCAAGACATACACATCAGAGACAACTTATAATAATACTAATATATATTGTATTTCTAAGTGCCTTTCAGGACACCTAAGGTCGCTGTACATATGAGCAGGACACAACAATAAACAGTAAAACAAGCAAGTAATAAATAACCAATAAAACACATTATAGTTAAAAGGGGCAGTGTGTGAGGCAGATGGTCGAGATGACGTCCTTACAGACTGAGAGTATACTACTGTAACAAAGTAACAACTATAGATCTACAATTTAAAACACAGAATTGCATTTGAATGAATGGTCTTTATTGTGATTTAACTAAAATACAACAATATTCTTTCGGTGCGAGAAAGCGATTTGGAGAACGGCTGTCCTGGAGTCTTGCCAGGTTTCTTTGATAATTTAAATAGACGGTCCCAAATGTTGCGTCTTTTTCCCCACGAATTGTAGCGGTCGCACACACAGGCAGACATGTCCAAGCAAGAAACACATTTAACCTGCCCCTCTTGAGAGCATTTGCTGTGTGCTGTGCATGATATGTTAATTGGTGACAATAAAGACAATTCAATTCAAAATCTGTGAAGCAGTGATCCAGCGATACCCAAAGCGTGAAATAGCGAGGGATTGCCGTAAATGTCAAACTCAACCACCAAAGAAGCCTGGGTGGAATACATTGTCCAGTTTGAGGTTTGAGTCGCTTATGCATGTCTGTGTTAAAGGTGTGTGGGGCATCGGTGTAGCAACACAGAAAGCCAATCTCAATCAGGTGCCTTTAGGCCGAGATTCCAACAGCCTCGTCCTGAGACATGACGGCTGTGTCGTCTATAACGGTGAAGAGAAAAACCGCCTGCCTGCCAACAATCTTCCTCAGGAAGGTGACATTGTGGTGAGTGTAACTTGCAATTGAGTTCCTTTGTTTATCAGACAATAATGAATTCCACTGTAATCTGACAAAAAAAAATTCATTCTTTAGTTTAAAGCTGGGATTTTAAACTCAGTTCAGTTTGGGGTTGCATCCAGAGTTTCTGATCTCAGGCGGGCTTAATCAGTAAAAGAATGTCGACTTAAATTTTTTAGCTTATCATAGTTTTTCAGTATTATTCTTAATCATTCAGCCTACATTAGCAACCTACCCCTACATATTATGATCAATAGTGACAAGGGGTCTTTTTAAACACATTTATTTAAAAACCAAGGAGAAATAAATTATTTTCATGTTTCCCATTCAATGACTTAACTGGTTTATTTTAACAGCTGAGTGAATGTAGTTTTACACATGAACCAACTTACCACGGTATACAAACTCAATTGTGAGCCGAGACAAAAAATGCTTTAAATATTGTACTGGTTTGAAATAAATTTAAAAATAGAAATGCAAAATAAAAGTTTTAGCTGAATGATGCAATCACCACGGCTTTCTCTTTCATCTACAGGGATTTTTTTTTTACCCATGGGCGTAACCAACCTGTTTTCGGTGGGGCTGAAGCACCCCCCAAATTCAACCCAAGCACCCTCAAAAACTATCACATTTTTAGAACTCTCTTTTCCTTAATTTAGAACAGAATAATCTTAAATTTGATTAAAAAAACACTAAATATAAAGAAAAACAAAAACGAGAACAAACTAGCATCGGAAATACTCCACTTTCTTAAAATAGTTCTGTCCATTTAATTCCTCGCACTGCTCTGAGAGCTAGGGTCGGGCTGAAACTGGGACAAACCAGCTTTTCCACAAGACAACTTCTGATTATAACATTTCACTGTTCTCAAATAAATATTTTTTAATTTGCTTCACAAGATCTAAAACAAAATCCCAAGAATTAACGTGAAACTATAAATATGTAAAAAAATATATAAATGAATCTGTAACTTGCATGGGCTTTGCTTACATTAAAGGAAAAATGTGTGTTATTTAACCTCTAAATGTTGCTGTATTGTGTTATGCAACCCCAAAAAAAAACCCAAAGGTTTTCTGTTTACTGTATTTTACTTGTGTAGAGCACTTTGTCTTCAGCTGTGGCTTTTTTAAAGGGCTTTATAAATAAAGATGTACATCTATATCTACCCTGGTCATATCCCTCAAGAGGGGTGACCGACAGCAAGACAAACACATACAAAAACAAAGAAAATAAAAAAATGGAAAAAAGTAGCAAAAAACAAACACAACATTTTTTTGGACCATGGCTAAACCAAATTCCCAAAAGCCCAAACAAGCTAAGCACCTAGGCACCCAAGTTGGTCATGCTTTCGTCCCTCCAGATGAAACGGGACACAAGAAAGCGGCCTGTTCACTCGGGTCAGGGTGACACAACACACTCTTCTGATCAACAGCAGGGCCTGACAGCTTTCACTGGTTTACCCCTGCCGCATCATACTGGTTTCCTGCCCATCCCTTGTAACACCTTTAAACATCCCACTATCCTTTCACAACACCTCTCCACTCATTCCTATCACCAAAAAAGAGCTCCAGCTTCCACTACATTTCGACCTCTTTCCTCCAGTGCACTAATAATACCATCCATCCATGTCAATCGCGGCCTTACTCTTGGTCTCCTTCCATTTACTTCTGCTCTGTAGATCCTCTTATACATTTGCCCCTCATCCATTTCCCCCATGTGTCCAAACCAACCGAGTACTTTCTTATCCACACGCTTACAATACTAAGCTGCCAAATTCACTGCATCCTAATTTATGATTTTTTTTACCGATTTCCAAGAAGGATTTCACTAAAATATGCTTAAATCGAGGTTGTAGACATATATTTCAAGGTTCTGCAAAAGCCAGATTGGTCCCGCTCCTGTGTTTAATCCAGCCTATATGTTCGAGACCAATAATCTTGTTTGTCTTCCAACTTTACATCGAAAAAATTGGATAATCTTGAAATGAGATCATTTCAACGTTTTAACTAATGATTGAAACCATCGAATCCCCAGGGCATCACTTATGATCACGTGGAAATGAGTTTGCACCTGAATGGAAAGAACATGCATTGTCCTGCATCGGGGATCAGAGGCACTGTCTACCCTGTTGTTTATGGTAAGAGCTTTTTTTTTTTTTATTATTATTGCATTGTCAGTCATGCACACGGAGGGATTTTTAAAAAAAATCCTTCAATAGCATTAAGGAGTTATCAGTTCATACATACATGGTAAATGGTCTTAACCTGTAAAGCATTTTCTACACATTATGGTGATTTGTCACAAGAAGACAACCAATTACAGTACTAACCTTCCCAGTCTGAGTATATTTTTTTCTTTGTTACAGCTGTTGACCTCATACATATAGATAGATACTTTATTCATCCCCACAGGGAAATTCAAATATGAACATATTTGTACATTTTGAAGGCATTGTCAATGGTAAATCTCCATGGCTGGTAAATTAATATCTTTGAATAAATGTTGATTAAACTTAGTCAAATTCAATCATCCATATTTTAAAATTTTAGTAACTTGTAATAATTAAAATTGCATTTTGTTAACATGTATGCGTTTGCATTTATCACAATAATTCCAATCCTTGAAAAAAATGTTAACCTTGTGTGTATTACGCAGGATGCAAATAAATCAGTGATAATATTACGTCATTAAAATGGCCACGATATTAAAAGCAATATTGCTAAGAAAACAAGGCAGGTCGTATTTCATCTGTGTGCCTTTAACGCCATCGGGTGGTTACTTTTAGAACAGCTTAATGAGTTTAGCATATTTAATGGGTTCTGATTAAATCAATTTCCGTCAATAAGCAAATATTTTTTAGTCGCTCCATCATTAAACATCCATTCTCGCCTGCTTCAGTTGGGGACAGCATTTACAAAGTGGACCCTTAGTTTATGGTTTGTTTTTCAATCGTTAAAGCACTTGTGGAAAACAGTTGACAGATGTAATTTATTACCTATTTATTTGCGGACATTTGTGAAAAAAAAAAAACAACTTTTTGTTGTTGCTTTTTACCGTGCTCCACAAATCATACACATTGTGCATTCTAATGGTCGTCACTATTGTTACTGGTTAACACATTCACCTCACAGTTCAGATGTTCTAAGTCTGATTCCAGCTACCAGCCTGCCTCTCTGTGTGGAGTTTGCATGTTCTCCCCGTGCCTGCATGGGGTCTCTCCAGGCACTCTGGTTTCCTCACAGTTGCGTGGCAGGTTGATTACTGACTTCAAATTGTCAAGACATTAATGCATGTGTGAATGGTTGTATGTCTGGAACAGGGGTCTCGCATCCTCTTTCAAGCTGAGAGCATCTTTTTGTTGCTTATAAGTGCAAAAGGCACTCATTTTGATATGCATTTCTAAAATAACAGCAAACAAATATTCAATATGTATTACTATGTTTTTACTAGGTTAATTATTGGAAGCATGGTTAAAGCCAGAGTATGTAATATTTGACCACTAGATGGCACTGCGTTGCCAGGTACAAGTGAGGTCCAGTGCCACAGTGCACAGCGTGGCGGTTTGGGACTGGACAAACATGGCGGATTCCACTGTGTAAAAGAAATACAAATTTCTCGACCGATGATTTTTTCTAAAAAAAAAATAAATAAATAACATTGGTATGATAGTTCATGTATTTCTGCTCAGTATTCGAACCTTTTTTAAGGGTGAAAGTTTTTTTGTACCACTAGGAACCAATAAATATTACACACTTTCTCTTTGAATAAACTTACAAAAATATGAATTTCACTAGAAAACTCCAATGACCCAGCACTGGTAAGCTATTTTCAGAACAGATCTGCGGGCATCTCAGCTGTCCGTATGGGGCACCCTGGTGCCCATGGGCAACGCGTTGGAGACACCTGATCTACAGTGTCTGGAGCATGACATTACCTGAGAGTGCGATGCGCATCGTTGCGGGTGGATGTAATGAATGAGAATGCAGAAAGAGAGAGGCGCCAACAGACATGGCGAATGTTAACAAATTAAATGTGAACGAGGTAAAGAATAAAAAGAATTAGAACCAACGCACACCGGACTTCATCATTGTCCCCTGGAGTGTGCAACATAAATATGCTTTTAAATAAAATTATAACCCTGCAAAGTAATCCTTATTTTCTCTAAATATACCTGTAATTTCATCAAATTATTTTGTAACGTCGTTGCATGTATTCCGTTACTATGCGTGTCCTGTGATTGGCTGGAGAATCAGTCCAGGGTGTCCCCTGCCGGCTGCCAGACGTCAGCTCGGATGCACTTCGGAAAATGAATGAATGAACGAATGAATGTGTATACCCATAGCAAAGTCAGTCAATTGTGGCGCACTTCCGATTTTTCATCCCAATGCTTTTTTTCTGGGTTCAGGCTCTTAAAAAAGTGAACACACAAATATGATTAATAATTTTTAACTAAAAAGATGCAGTAACATTTATCAATCCTCTTTTTTTTCTTCATAATTCACCGATTTACTTTGGTGGCAAACTGGTGTGACCACAAAAACAGAACTATGGTAAATGGTCTGCATTTGTATAGAGCTTTTCAAGTCAATGAAGACCTCCCAAAGCGCTTAACAATGTGCTTCACACTTCCCCATTCACACACACACTCACACACCAATAGGGAGTCAGCCATGAAAGGTGCCTACCTGCTTATTGGGGGCATTAGGGATTCAGTGTCTTGCCCAAGGACACTTCGACATATAATACAGAGGAGCCAGGAATCGAACTTGCGACCTCTTAATCCCAAGACGAGCGCTCTACCTCCTGAGCCAAAATAAACTTAAAACGGGTGTTTTTTTTTTCCCCATATCAAAACTATCAAAATGGTGATGTGGTTTCAGTCGGGCTTTTCAGAGCAGGCCCGTGCCTTAGGTCTATCCACAATACACATGGCAACTTCGAACAGAGACGTTTACTGCCTGGAAAGTTTAAATTTGATAAGAAGTAGCTGTCCGACAAACATTTTTCTGCCATGGCTAAAAGCTGTGCCGGTAATGTGTATAAGGCACGGTGTATCTTGTGCAAGAAATATTTGTGGGGTTTTTGTTTTGTTTGTTTAAATTATTATTATTATTTTTTTGTTGTTGACTTGGTCTTAAATATGATTTCGGGGGGCATTAAAAAGTCTTGAATTTAACTTGCCTTAAGATGAAGGAGCCCTGTTTTTTGCCTTCCAGTGGACGACAGCGCCATCCTAGACTGCCAGTTCAGTGACTTTTACCACACGCCCCCACAAGGATTTGAAAAGATCCTTTTTGAACAACAGATCTTCTAAGCCAGCGACTTTACTGTGGTCATTGTCGCCCTCATATGCCGTCTCCCGTTAAACGTTACGCTTGTGATCGGCTGCTTATTATCTGCCGCAATCCCACCACGTCGATCCTGAAGCAGGGCCCTCGAAAGATGCGGATTGTTTTGGATTGTGCTTATATTCTAAAGATGTTGATGGTTGGGAGAACGATACAGTCATGATTTATGATCTATTGTGTGACTGCTTCAGTAGCATTCTAGATTTCCATTCTGGATCCCCAAACTTCCAGAATCTGAAAAGATTTTTGGGGGATATTTCTCAATGTGGATTATTTTTAATCTAATGATTAAGTCACGCACTGACATGTAATTAAAATGTTATTTACAGATCAAACCTCAAATTATATTGTTATTAATTTTATGGATTATTTTGTGCCTGAATTTACTAGGTTCATAATCCAAGTCAGATTTGGCAGTTTGTTTTTGTCAGGAAACTGATGGTATATACCTTGGTACATAAGAGATTGGAATGACAAATCATTTCTATAAACACTTCCTTAGCCCCTTCTATTGTTATGTATGTCTTGAAGTATTTTATGGGTATTTATTCTTCTATGTCATAAGTGGTGCCGCCCGGCTCCCTTTAATGAAATGCTGTAAAGTTCATTTTGTTGCAGGTCTGCAGCTCAAATTTCCAGCTGTACTTGTTTTGCACTACCTAAGTTGATTGTACAAGCCAATCTAAATACTGTCGATTGAATAAATATTTGTGTCTGCAGGAATCACGAGTGTTCTGTTTTTACTAATACATTGCACGGTGTTCTTCGATATTTTATAACATACTATGCATATATTTGACGTTTACTTATAACTGCATTTAAATAGGTTCATTTGTTTTTATTTTCAGACATTATTTTTAATGAACTACTATAACTATCAAGCTAAAGTGCTATAAAAAAGTTTGCCCCCTTCCTAAATTCTGTGTGTTTTTGCCCATTTATCACTCAAACTTTCAGATCATCAAAACAATTTGAATATCAGAGACAAGGAAATACACAAATGCAGTTTTCTAAATGTTGATTCTAACTATTAAGGCACATAAAGATCTAACTGGCTCTACGTGAAAATGGCTTAAAAATGGCACAACATTGGACAAAAAGGACATGGTGCTGACAGTAAAGCATGGTGGTGGCAGTACGATGGTCTGGGGCTGGTTTGCTGCCTCAGGACCAGGACAGCCTGCTGTGGTTGACGGAATAATGAATTCTGGTGTTTAACAGAATATCCTTAAGGAGAACCATTTATATAGCGCCTTCAAGCTCGAGTGCTCTTGGATAGTGCAACGATCTGAAACACCAGCAAAGACACCTCTGAATGGTTAAACAAACAAAACAAAATGAAAGTTCTGGATGCCCGGATTTAATTCCAAATGAGATTCTGTGGTGTGACATTAATCAGGTAGTTTATACTAGAAAACCCTCCAACATGGCACAATTTTGCAAAGAAGAGTGGGTTGAAATTCCTCCACATGGTTGTAAAAGTTTGATTTCCGTTATCGCTGTTCAAGATGACCCAACTTGCTCTTAGTTTCAAGGGGCAATCCCTTTTTCACATAGTGCCAGATAGGTTTGGATTTTTTTGTGTGCCCTGACAAATTGAATGAACATCTCATAACTGCATTTTATATTTCCTTGGGTTGTCTGTGTGATATTCAAATTGGTTTGATGATCTGAAACCTTTGTGAGTGATTTAGTATGCAGAAAAAATGAACTATAAAGAGGGTAATACTTTTTCACTGAACTGTATTTAATGCTGCTTTGTAACAACAAAATTGTTTTTTTTACCTTGACGCAGAATTTGCTTTCCCAAATTTTCTCTGCTTAAAAGATCTAAAGATATATAAAAACATGTTTTAAAGGGACTTTTGCAAAATTTGACCTTGATGTCACTGTATTGTGTAGTGCAACCGCAAACGAGTGCTTTAAAAGCACAAGGAAGAACACAAATCACGGAGACTTTGGTGACCAAACGGCACAATTTTCATTTTCATTCTTTGCCTAACCTGTTGTGAGGTATTTAGGGGTACCCGACGCAGCCATATTGCGCAGGAATATTTCATGAAAAGTTTCATACAGCTTCTTTGAAGGAGCTGGATGGGATGTGGAAATATTTTGCTAGTGTTGCCATCTCCTGGCCTGTGTCATTGCAGTCTCTGTCAGCTTCTTTATTATGCCCATGCAATTATGGGCATTTCAAAGATGCGCTTGGATAAACCATTTTACGTCTTTCTTGGGGTCTGGGAAGGCATTTGGACTCCACTTGAAGCTGACCTTTTCTTTCACCATTTTCATGCTAAACTAACAGATCCAGACAGGGGGAATAAACCTCCAAGGACGAGCATGATGTCACACTCCAGTACTCCCCCATTCCTCCTACCTTTTGTGTTCCACACGGAACAGCTTTGCTAAATGTAAGATAAAAGCAGAAAGATGCATTGAAAAATCTCAAGTGAGCATTGTTAACACATACTTAACAGAGTAAAAATCTTTATTTTTTTAATCACTTCTCAAAAATGCAGCCCAGCATTAACTCATTCAGTGCCATAACATATGAATATGTTTTCAGAAGCATTCACTGAGTGCCAAAACGTAAAAAAACGTACTTTTTAAATTTTGTTTTATTTTTAAAAATCTATTTCAAAGAGTTTGGTGCTGCTGATTAGAAATGGTTTCAGTATGATAATTCTCCACAAGATAGCAGGAACGGCGTTGATCAAATCTTTGACCACACATCCAGGAAGCCTCTACTTCTTCATGTTGCTTTTCTTCCTCTATCCAGCAATTGAGAGCGTGTGGGTGGCCCCCCGGGTGACTTCAAAGTTTTTTAAAGTTCATGCATCGTTAACGTACAAGTTCAGTGTTCTTGCAATAAAATTTTGTTTTTACAAGCAAGGTGCCCTTGTGATTATGGAAAACATTGTTTACATTTGGAGGTATTACAAATGCCCCCATAAAAAAACAGCACCGAAGTGAAAGTTGCGTCTGAAATTTGTCCTTTCTCAAAAACCGTATTTCTTGGAGAAAAATTTTTTCAAGAAACTTTGCAACGCTCAACTGTTGTTCACCTAACAATGTTGAAAGCTAAAAACGTACTTTTTTTCTACTGAAAGATGATGCTTCAAGCTTTCTCTTGATATGCCCTGTGCCAATATAGCTACAGAACTTCAGTAAGCCTTCAAAAACGAGTAAAAATGCATACCTGTCAACCTGTACGTTTTTGCCGTACAAAGTATGTTTACTATGCGTTTTAAGACGTGTACGACGTACCAGAAAATCTGTACGGAAAAACGCAAATTTGTCAATGATGGGTACCATCCGGTATACACAGACTATCACGAAACGGCAAATCAACCAAGTCAAACGAGTTTGCAGTGGAAGCCTCTATCTCGGTATTGTTTTTTTTTTTGTTGCAAGCGGTTTGATGTAGTGAAAGGAAGTCCGTCTCTTTTTAGAGAACCGGCTTATTAAAGAGACTCATTAAAGAGAGCCGGCTCTCAAACGGCTCACTTGCTTTGATGCATTATATTACGAATTATTATGTTGTATAAAGAAGTTAAGAAAAAAAGGAAGTATGAAAGGAAAAATGAAAAAAGACATGTTCGTGGTTATCCCTTTAATCAGTATATTACCAACAATAATGTAATGCAGAAAATGAATTCATAATTTGGATAAGAAAATGTATTATTCTACTTAATTATATTTGCATGTATTTTTTTCCTTCTACAGTGAACGTCCAAGCTACTTCATTTTTGAACTTTTTTTTTTACAATAAACCTCATTCATGTCGAGCAACTCAGGATCTCACAACAAAATGTTAATTTACAATAAATATGATACAACGAAACATGTACAATATAACATGTTAAACTACATAATTAAACACGTTTGGAAAAAAATATGGTGTAAGATTATGTTGTAAGGGAAAATACGACAGTTTTGTAAGCGCATGGAGCTGTGGAGGTTGACAGGTATGAAAATGGCAAACATTGACAGGCACCCAAACTTCCCATTTGAGGGGAAACGTCATGCATCGAATGACTTAATCAAGAAAATATATAACCTTCAACTTTTTAATCACACCTCAAACGCTGGGGCTTCAAACTCGAACGCATCCAAACCATCAAACCTGGACCACACGCTCACTTCCGCCACGTGACCTCTGACGTAACTCCACCAGCCCCGCCCTCTGGAGCTCAGCAGCGGCGCTAGCAGGACACGAGTCTCATCTCTCGAGGAGGAGATCCCGAAAGTCACCCAAGAGAATTCCCCCACCCCGGCTACCCCTTCCCGCCTCCACTCGCACGCACACAGCCATGGCCGACAACGCCAGCTTGGAAAACCACCGCATCAAGAGCTTCAAAAACAAGGGGCGAGATGTCGAGGTGAGACGTCGGCTCTGTGCCTCACTTCATGGCTGATTTGAGCGCCTTCGAGCGCTTCTTTCCGGGCCTCGCTTGCTCGCTCGGAGGAGGAGCAGTAGCCCGGCCCCTGCTACAGCTTCAGGCGAGGCAACCTCCGCTAGCGTGGAGTGTTTGCTTTCTAAACTATTTACGAATTTCACATTTTTACGACTTCCGAGTTAGAATTAACTTGTGTTTTGTGATGCCCCCATTTTAATGCTAACATGTTTGGTGAAGACTGCGCAAATGGAGCATTGGTGATTAAGCTAGCTGTCAGTAGCGTTTAGCGCTGGAAGCTAGCTTGTTTGGCACCGGCCGCTTGTACAGCGGGCCTTTGCCGGGGATATAAGCGTCGTGTTTGCCCTCCTGTAACCCCCTTGCGGCTCCAGTTTCGAACATTATACCGGAGTGCGTTTGGCCTCGACGCTCTTGGAAGTGCAAACGCACCGTTTGGTTACATTTCAAAAGCGCCCGTCTAGCGAGCTAGCCAGGTGAGCTAGCTGAAGCGACTCCCAGGATTAAGCATTAATTACACGGTGACTCCACGGCCGTGTTTTCCAGCGTTTCTATAGCCAAGTCCAGTGTTGGGTTGGGTAGGTTATTGAAAACAGGAATCCGTTACTAGTTACTTTATTTAAAGCAGGGATGTCATGTGGGGCTGCAACCAACGACAATTTTAAAGGGACAGCGTGTTATAATTAATGTCTTCTAGTGGGACAAAGAACCGTTCATTCATAAAAATTGAATACTGGGAAAAATTACAATTGGTATGATGCTTCGGGATCATTTTTTTAAATCATAGGTTCTTGCACATATTGGAATCCTTACCTAAGGTCACCGCCTTGTTTGTCAGGCAACTTGCTGCTTTTCTGTGCTCTGGGGCACTGGTTTGCCTTCCTACTCCACAATACAGTGCCATCTAGTGGTCAAATAATGTACAGTGGGGCTTAAACAGTCTACTGGTCACAGGCTATTGAAACTATTAGTTAACTAATCAGATTTTTATTGTTTTCGATGTATCATGGAATTGATTTGTGACATGTGATGATAAATACAAGAAAAATGGGTGCAACGGAAAATAGGTTGTTTCTCGAACATGCTCAGGATTCGTACAAAAATTAAATATAAAGAGACGCTAGAAAATAAAGTAGGAACTATGTTCTGTCGGTAGAGACATTAATCCATTACTAGATAGATAGATACTTTATTCATCTCCGAAGGGAAATTCACATTTCCAGCAGCATCCCTGAGCTGAGAACAATACAATAATAAAGCAAAAAGAATACAATATACAAATACCCAGTGTGACGTGCAAATGCCCACTGTAGCGTGTTATATAGAATAACTAAATAGTGCTACACAGAATACATATTGCAATAAGAATCGATAATATGCAACGTAGGTGGTGTGGTTTACTGTGGGCTTGTACTCTGCCGGGTAGAGTTAAAGAGCCTCATGGCATGAGAAAGAAAAGATCTCTTCAGTCTGTCCGTAGTACAAGACAGTGACAACAGTCTGTCGCTGAAACTGCTCTTCTGTCTGGAGATAATGCTGTGTAGTGGATGCGATGGATTGTCCATGATTGACCGCAGCTTTTCCAGTGCCCGTATCTCAGCTACTGTTGTTAGGCTGTCCAGCTCTTTGCCCACAACAGAGCCAGTTTATTGAGACGAGTGGCATCCTTCTTCTTGACGCTGCCTCCCCAACACGCTGTCGCATAGAAGAGGGCGCTCGCCACAACTGTCTCATAGAATATTTTCAGGAGCTTTTTGCAGATTTTGAAGGAGGCCAGCCTTCTGAGGAAGTAAAGTCGGCTTTGCCCTTTCCTACATAGAGCTTCTGTGTTGGCAGTCCAGTCCAGTTTGTTGTCCAGCTGCACACCCAGGTGTTTGTAGGTCTGGACATATTCTACACATTCTCCTTTGATGGTTACAGGAACCGGGTGAGTTCTGGTTCTCCTGAAGTCCACCACCATCTCCCTGGTCTTGGTGGTGTTCAGGTGCAGGTGGTTTGCGTCGCTCCATCGGACAAAGTCCTGAATCAATTTCCTGTACTCCTCCTCCTGCCCGTTTCTGATACATCCCACGATCGCAGTGTCGTCGGCAAACTTTTGCACATGGCAGGACTCAGAGTTGTACTTAAAGTCCGATGTATATAGAGTGAATAGGAACGGAGAGAGCATGGTCCCCTGCGGAGATCCTGTGCTGCTAACCACAGTGTCCGATGTACAGCCCCCCTGTTTCACATACTGGGGTCTGCCTGTCAGGTAGTCAGCAATCCATTCTACAAGGTGTGAGCTAACTCCCATCTCAGTCAGTTTCCTACTCAGTAGCAGAGGCTGTATGGTATTGAAGGCACTGGAGAAGTCCAAAAATGTAATCCTTACAGCCCCCTTAGCCCTATCTAGGTGAGCGAGGGATCGGTGTAACATGTATACTATAGCATCCTCCACTCCCACTTTCTCCTGGTAAGCAAATTGCAGTAACTAAACCTCTTGTCTATTTTAAGGGACAAACAAATATTTAATACATTGAAATAGTCATGGCAAAATGAAGCTCCATAAAGCCCTCAAGGGGAATGCTCCACACAGGCGGTAAGATCGGGCCTAAAGAATTTAGCCCGACCTGACCCAAGTCGCGGGTATATAAACCTGAACCTGCCCAATTCTGACGGATTAACTTGATTTGATAACCGAGCCAAAATACACCCAAGGCCCTATTTTGCTGCCAAAGTAACACAAAGCTTTACTAGCGGCATTAGCTCAGGAGGGAGAGCGCTCGTCTCGAGATTAAGAGGTCGCAGGTTCGATTCCCCTGTGTTGGGTCTTGGGCAAGACACTGAATCCCTAGTGGCCCCCCCATAGCAGGTAGTTGCATGCCTGACGCTGCTATCGGTTAGTAAGTGTGTAAAAGGGAAATGCGTGAAGCACATTGTAAAGCGCTTTGGGAGGTCTTCATTGACTTGAAAAGAGCTGTATAAATGCAGACCATAAATGCTGACCATTCAATTTGATCGTACATACTTCTGCGCCAAACGGTCAAATCAAGTGTGCACTGCAAGTGCAGCGCCAAAATGAAATGTTCGGCGCCGAAGTCCGGATTTTGGCGACGTGCAGCGAACGAAAGTAAAACGAAACAAAATGGCCCTGAAAATAAAATCAAATTAATCAGATTACAAGCTGCAAATAGCAAAATATTTGGCCAAAAAGCAGAAAGTTTGTAAAGCTTGTAAGCTATTGGCAAGAAGCAGAAATGAGGTCTGACGTGAGGGAGGTGGAAGGAGGAAGCGGCGTGTCTTTTACCCCAACACAGAGGAAGAAAATTCTAGACGGATTGTTTGGTAAGCATTTTCTTTATCTAAATAATTATTTGAGTAAAAGTAAGTGCAAGCTGGGTAGATCCTCCATGAAGGGGAAAAAAAACTGCGACTGAGTAGCCTGACCGGCCCGACTTACTGATTGACATTTTAAGCCCCAACTCGGACCGAACCCTTTTCCACTTCAAAACACACTCAAAGCTAGCGAATCATTTCCGGAATCAGTGACATGGTACACCTGCTTCTCGTCACGACACACACCCCGACTCGCAGTACATGAACCACTCATCTTAAATACTCTGCTCATGATTAGAAATGCCGAGGAGCACATCACGACATTAAAATCAATTAAATATTTTCTTTGCCTGTCAGAATTGTCAATGTAACTAATATGATGTTCATTTTGTGAAGTACATTCAGTCGTCAACCACAAGTCTGAAACAAAAGTACTTAAAGATTCTCAACAGTTTTAACAAGTGGCGTTTGTTCTTCAGACTGCATGCATTTAATTTCAAATACGTTTGTCAGTCACAGTCTGGCATAACTCTTTTATAGCGAAATATACAAGTATAAAATGTACAATGCATGTCGTTAAAACCTTTATTGGCCTAAATGTTGCTTTAATTTTACCAATTTCGTTCAAATGTCTGTGTTCTTTAAATGTTGGTGCATCACCGATTTATGCATGGGTCTGCTTTACATAATCTCGCAACAGGTTAGGCAAAAATAGTCAAGTAGTCTTTTTTTTTATTGGCCGTATCCAGGCTAGAATGCTGCCAAAATTTAGAAGTAGTTGTAGTTGAGGTTATATTCATGCATAAATGCCCTTTTTTGTTGGAAAAAAACGTGTCTGATCACTATAGTCGACAATTAAATTCATTGTCAACTATTTCTTTTATTGAATTTTGTCGACAACATTGACAAATCGTTGCAGCTCTGATGTAGAACTGGGGCTGGATCCAGACTTTGTGTTCTGTAGCGGGCCGGAGCTGTAAAAGAATGTCAACTCCAAATTTTTAGCTTTGTTTTTCATTAAATGTTATCATTCAGCCTACATAAGTAACTTACCCTGCATGTTATAATCACGGATCTCAAGGAATCTCTTAACACATTCATTCACAAACAAAAATATTTTTATTTTTTGCCATTGAATGTGTCAACTGGTTTATTTTAGCAGTTGAGTAATTGCAGTTTTTCACCTAAACCGTCTGCGCACACTATACAAACTCAACAGTGCCATCTAGTGGAGAGAGCAATTTGTTTCCTTTATTTAAAAAGTATTTTTTGATAGGAGTGACCTAGAGACTTGCATCTATTTTTCACATACAGTGGGACCTCGGTTATCGTGGTTAATGGGGACCAAAACCACCCGCGAAAAGTGACAATCTACGAAGTAGCGACGCCCCTTCAAAAAAAAACATTTGTATTTTTAAACTATTTTATTCTATTATTATTATTTTTCAGACCTGCGAAGCTCTGAACCCGCGAACGTGGAACCACAAAGTAGCGACGCCCCTTCAAAAATGCTTAATATATATGTATTTTTAATTTTTTTTATTTTATTTTATTATTATTATTATTATTTTTTTTCAGACCTGCGAAGCTCTGAACCCGCGAACATGGAACCACGAAGTAGCGACGCCCCTTCAAAAATGCTTTGAAAAAATAAATAAATAAATAAATATATTTTTTAAATTTAATTATGATTTTTTTGGGCCCGCGAACGTCGAAGCGCGAAGTAGCGAGGTCCCACTGTACTCAGAAATTTATGGTGGGCCGGATTCCATCATTCAACGGGCTGGATTTAGCCGGCGGGCTATATGTTTGACATGCATGATTTAAAATGTAACTAGTTACAAATTACTGCATATAGCAGGGGTTTCAAACTTATTTTCACCAAGGGTGACCTATGTAATATCTGTCCTCAAAGGGCCTGATGTAATTATTAATGTTACTTATTTCACTCATTGGCATGGATATGGAAAAACTGCCATTTAGTGGCGCTTGGCTGTCTCTTCATGGGGATCATAGTCGATTATCTATTACAGTAAATTCTGTGCTTGTTTGCCGATTGATATAAGCTGACACCGAGATCTGAGTACTTTATTCTATGTTTGTAAATTTGACTTTGACGCTAGTATTTACAGTAGGGAGACTATCTGCATGAAGAGAAATCCAGCGTCCTTGGCTAGAGATCTCGCTTGCATTTAGTTGTACTTTGTAGGTGGATCTAAACATACCCACACATTGATGCTGGCGTATCGAGGGTTGTATTTTACTATGTAAGTGATGCAGAATTATTTAACATTCAGATGACATTGCAATTTATTATTTGCATCGAGTAACATTCTATGTTTTTACATAGATACATTTTATTAATAACACGTGACAATATATTTCACTCTGAAAAGTAATTGCAGTCCAAAAATATATTCCTTTGTTAGTACCCACACTGACCAAGTCACTCTTTTTAATTAAAAATGTTGAGACAGTCAAATAGGTTTTCAAATTAATGTAATTAGTTTTGTGTGTTCTTTAGAGCCTAAATGACCACATTTTTCTTTTGCGGTTTTATTGTAGTTTAGTGAATTATAGAAAATTCGTGTCATTTTTACAATGATTTTAGCCCACATTTTTTAAAATATAGGATACTGATGGTCCCTTAATGATACCTGATTCTTCCATTTAATGGTCGTGTAACGGGGAATTTTTATATCAAGGAACTTATCGTTCGTCTTTGCTTGTTGAAAATGAAAGATTACTGATGGGGCAATTAGAAATAATTGCTTTATTTAATCATATTGGAACATATTTGTTAGCTTTTCAGTAGGTTAAATTAAAGTACTACATTATCCCTGGCACGTCACCTTGCCTGGCACCTAGAACCTGGCTTAGAATTTGTGCGGACTAGAAAAAAAAATAATCACCTAAAACACCTTTCTGTATAAATATTCAAGAAGCCAGCAAGGAAAGAAATAAACATACAAAGCACGGTGACGTCTGTTCGAGAAAAATTAGTTGATGTTTTGGCCACATTATTCTTATATTATTGGGAGCAAATCGGGGGGGGGGTTGACAGTCCATATTTTATTCTATATTTGAAATTGCCATCTTAAATGGTGACTTGATCCATAAACCTGACCCAGGCAAAATAGGGGAGTGGAACGGCACAACAGAAAACATCAATCTCCAACCAAACCGTTCCGTCCTCCCAGTCCTGTTGCCTGATTAGTTAGCCCTGAACTTCACTGTCTTATCTTTGTGACAGAGCTAATGACTGTAAAATAAGTAATCTAACAAAAGTATGGAACATGGTGTTGTGAAATTTATCAATCTCTGATTGATTGATGCAATGTGTCTGTGAGAAAATCCAGATTTCTGTGTTACGAAAATGGTGCTTTACATTGGAGCCTTACAGACAGTCAGTCTCTAACCGTTGTTGTCAACAGAGTAACTTTGAGATGAGAAAGTATCAGTTTAACCCGTTGTGGTTGAGAGATTTTTAGTATAACGGGGTTCTGGCTGCACCAAGGGAATGAGTGGGTCGGGTCACCCAGCTGACGCCTAAACCTTTACGGTTGGCAAAGCTGGGATAACAGCGTCAGTCGGGTGCGGATTTCTGTCATAAGTTTGCCCGGCTGACGTCCTAAACTCGTCGCAGTGGGGATGTTGGGCGCAGGTATAACGGAGTCAGTTTGCCGCTTACTGGGGTCGACCAGCTGACGTCCGAAACCCATCCGCGTGGAGGCATCTGGCGATGCAGGGATAGCGGCGGCAGTCAGGCACAGACCTCCCTCACTGGGTCGCCCGGCTGACATCCTGAACTTGTGGCAGCGGGGAGGTCGTGAGTCGCGAGGCTAACTGAGGCAGCCAGGCACGGATCTCTGTCACAGGGTCGCCCACCTGACGTAGGAAACCTGTCGTGGCAGGGGTGCCTGGCGCAGCGGGGATAACTGCAGCAGTTGGGGGAGGACTTCTCTCACTTAGTCTTCCAGCTGACATCCTGAACCCATCGTAGGAAGGGTATCGGGTGCGGTGGGTATAACGGCGACAGTTGAGCACGGACCTCCGTCACTGGGTCGCGCGGCTGACATCCTGAACTCGTCGTGGCGGGAATAACTGAAGCAGTGGGGCGCAGATCTGTCAAAGGGTCACTCTGCTGACGTCCCGAACCCATCGCAGGGGGGTGTCTGGTGCAGCAGGGATAAAGGCGTCAGTTGGGCGCGGACCTCCATTATGTGGTCTTCCAGTTGACTTCCTGAACCCATCGCAGCAGGGGCATCAGGCGCGGCAGGGATAACGGCGGTAGTACGGTGCAGACCTCCGTCACTGGGTCGCCCAACTGAAGTCCCGAACTAACAGTTCCGGTTCGCCCCCACACTGTCACCTGCCTCAGTGCCAGCCAGCGCGCTCAATGTCTAAGGTCCCGGGAGCGGTCCCAGGCTTTAGGAGTAGAGGCGAGCGGTCACCCGGCGCGCTGGTTTGGCTGCGTTGTGGCCGTGGTTCCACCGCGTGGTCACTGCAAAAAAAAAAAAAAAAGCAAATATTAAATGCAGAGAAAATTAAATTCTGAGGGTGCAGCGAATTTTAACTCCCAAAATACAGAATTTATCAATTACAAAAATAGGTGCCAATTATTTCATAATTCACCTCTTTGTAGATGAAGCTTTGGCTTTTCCGGGATAAAACACAACAACAAATATGATTCAGTAAATTAAAAATAATTCTGAAGAAATTCAAGATCATTTCGCTTTCTGAATAATTTTCACAATCTTGAAAAATCTAAATGATGTACAATGAATATAAAACATTCACCAAATCCACCCAGTCTAAAACTTGCAGTTGAATGTTCAGCCACTGCTTGTTTTAAATGTTTGTGAGTCGGTGGAACAAGCTCATGACTGCTTTGACAGAAGGACTTTGCCAATGCATTCTTGATGCTATTTCAGGCATCCTGGATGGATCGTGCTGTAACCGCTGAAAGTTCTAATTAATTTATTGTTTCAGACGTTTGACATTCAAGTACTTTTTTAATATCTAATTGCATTGCTATGTTGCGACTATGGCTTACAAAGAATGCTCATCTAAGTGTTCCGATTATATTGTGCATGGGTTTAGTTTGCATTTGGCTGGATTAGGTCATGTCCACATTTTTGTAACAAGTGTGCATCTTGGCCGTTTTTTGCGAGTTTAGATGTGGAGCTGCTTTCGATATCCTGAAATGTTTTCACAGATCAGAAAAAATTACTGTTTTTCATGAGGAATTGGCCTTTTAAAATAACTATAAGCACAAGAAGGTCAATTCACCTGAATAATTGGCCCTTTAAAAACAATTTACAGACGAAAATTATTCATAAACTTAAGTTTACTTTCTTTTGTTACTTTTTTGAGTTGTTTTGGCACAAAGGGGTAGAGTGTGAAAGTTTTCCAAAAAAAGTATGTTGTGGCTTTTAAGCCAGTGATACGCAAGATATGAACAACAATGTATGGCCCCGTTAGTTGCTTGTTACTTAGAACTCTTCTTATTACATTAGACAACAATTGATAATTACTTAGTTAAATACAGTTGAGTTATGTTGGAGCGACTTTAAAATTAAAACTAAGTTAGCAATTTTGTCCAAATACATAACTATAAACTGTAGATTCTTGATGATTCTTGATTGTCTATAACTTATGCATCCCACTTTTTCGAAGGATTTTAACAGTGGCTCAAAACAACCCATCCTATTTTCTGACCCAAGTTTAGTTTTTTCTTGTCCAGTTGTAGTTTGCGGGAAGAAGCATTCTTACCCTCAGCTTTGGCTGTAAGGACATTACACAAGAGGCTATTTGGGAAAGCAACATGAACCCTTCGAAAGAGTCACAAGATCGCAAACGGCAAATGCCAACAGATGCACAAATACAGCAATTACTCCAACTTGTCTCTCCTCACCTCTGGGCTTTAACAAACGCTGGCTCTCAGGTGTTGGGGAAGGACCACTTTCAGATATCGTTCTTATGGCTGACCTACTAAGGCTGGCGAAAAATCAAATTAAATAGAACATTTTAGCATTTTAAAAATAAACGATATTTGTCTTTAAAAGAAATATCACAAAATAAACGAAAGCTAATGAGTTTCATTTCAAATAGTCAAGTCTGGTACTCACCATTAATTAAAATATTTTCTTAGTGCTAATATCCAAATATTTGAGTTTTAATTTTGAACATGGGACAGAATGATGCATTGTTGGTTTCCAATAAATGTTTGAATTGTTTTCTCTGTGGTATTCGACCAACAATGTTATGCAAAAGCTATTTTGCCTTGTCGTTGTGAAGCTGGGAAGTTCAGCTGAGTTTACTCAATCATTATACTGTTTTAAAATGTTGATGTAAATTTTTGGAAAACTACATTTTAATTATGTTAGATGTATTTAAGTCTGTTAGAATAACGAGAATTTTATTTTGCATATCTCACGCAAAGTTCCAAAAACTAGACAATTTGGACACTGACATTTACCTGTGGGTCTACTGAAGCAAATATTTCTTTTTTTGTTGAATTGACTTGAGACAATGTCATCATTTTAGTGTTCATGCTTTTCGTAACAATTTTGCTGTACTAGTTGTTTGATCACTGACATTTTCTGCAAATTTCCTATCCACATTTAGTTTACTACTGAAATTGTTTTTCTCTAACTGTGTTTCCCTCCTTTATCCCGTACAGACTATGCGAAGGCACCGGAATGAGGTGACAGTGGAGTTGAGAAAGGTATGAATCTCACACGCACACATATTTAAAGAAAAGGTGTGAACTGTCATTTCTAAGCACCTGTTCTGTAGTGATGACTGTGCAACCCCACACTCCCTTCTCAATAAAGGAAAGTACCGGTATTCTTCCCAAGAGTGTAGTGCTCCAAGGAATAGTCAAGTTACTAATTTCTCTTCACTGTCACATCAAGGCGCCAAACCAGCACATCTCTTTAAATCTCAAGAAAAGGAATCACACATTTCCTGAAAACACTGTTGAAACCACTGTATGCGATCCATTTGACCTCACATCACTATAAAATGTTTTGTCTGTTTGTTTCATCTATTAATCTCAGCTTGTGTGCTACAAAACGGCTCCATTGTCCACGTATAGAAAGTAACAAACACAGGGATGCACTAGGAAATCTATGGGAAAAGTCAACAAAAGTAATTGAGTCTTCTGCTCTTTAGTGCCTTTGTATGTCTGCATCACAGCAGTTTTAAACACTATTTTCTCCAGTGTAATCTTACAAAGCAGAGCAACTGAACTCAAGTCATTTCCTGTATCATAAACCCATTTTGCTGCATAAGTTTAGGTAAATTATTAAAACAACAAGTCCCGTATGATGCATTGGAAGCTTAACCATGTTAGTAAGCACATGGTGCTAAGCAGCAGGGTGTTTTGTGCCAACGGACTAAACGCTGTAACGTTAAAGCATCATGGCTAAGCAGTGCTGCGGTGGTGGTCTGGCGCCCAGCACATTCCACATCGGGTCAGGACCAAAACAGTGCAGTAGGCTGATTAGTCATCGCTGACGCACCACAGCATGATGCACAAGAATGTAGGCCAAGGGATTCTCCCCCTACGAGTGGAGTGTGTGTGCTTGTGTGCATTATTTGACAGTGTATTAGTGCTCCCACAAAGGATTGGGATGGATGCTCAAATTTGTGGAATTTTCAAATGAGAATGACTCCTCAACCCTTAAATAAGCATTTAGTTGTGGATGTCCTGCAATCACTGTGCTGCTTAGGATTCATGAATGCATTCAACCACCACCGATTTTTTTCCTGACTTCCCCTTTCCCCATACTAGAATAAACGAGACGAACACCTACTCAAGAAGAGGAACGTCCCACAAGAAGAAAGTCTGGAGGACTCTGACTTGGATTCCGATTTTAAAGGGGTAAACGACAAATCATTTATTACGTGAAATTTACAATTACTTAGTCATTTAATTAAGTAATTGAAGCAAATTGACTGCAAAAGTTGCAGAGTATTGCAGTATTATCAACATTAACTGTAATGACGCATACTATAAATGGTTGGGGATGACTACATTCTGCTTTTAGATAGATAGATAGATAGATAGATACTTTGTTCATCCCCGAAGGGAAATTCACATTTCCAGCAGCATCCCTGAGCTGAGAACAATCGAGAACAATCGAAAATAACACGGGAGCTGCTGGAGTGGCTGCCACGCTTAATAAACTTTTCACAGGGTTTGTACGGTGTTTGGAAATCCTTAAATGTTTGAGTTTTAAGTTGTGTTTTCAGGATTAAAAAGTGCTTGAATTATTTGTGAATTGCTTGAAAATACTTGAAATGTTCGCTATGTTTCTCAACAAGACTGCTTAAAAATGACACAGACGCTGCACTCTGGTGGCTTCTTTATGCCCTTGCATTGCTTCTTTCCTTGTGATTAATGGCAGCTGTCATTAGTTTGTCTGGCATTGGTCCTATGAAGCATCATCACCCCCTACGGGTCTCACCCAAGTAGACAAGTGCATGCTACACCTAAACAGGGCACTATTAAATGTATATGTATATTACATGTCAATTATGGACATTTTTTATGAGCCTTGCAAAAAAAATCAAGCAAGTGTTTTCCAGTAGTAATTTGCAATGGAAAGAACTTCCTGCAACTGAAAATGTAAGCTACATTTTACTGTCGTTTTACCCATCACCTATATGGAGAGAAAGTTGTCTCAAAAATATTTACACACGTATTGTTCAGATCTATATATATATATATTTGGGATTTACCTGAGATGTAAAAATCCTATGTCTTGATTAATGCATTCGCAAGATTGAAAATGGCATTTTTAAATCAGATATTTTTTGGCCCTGCAAAATACATGTTTCACCAGATTTATTCTTTTAATGGTACTGGAGAAATTTAACAATTGGCTTTAAAATCCCTTAAAATGTTTTTGAATTTGGCCATGAAAAAGATGTACGACCCCGATTTTAAAACTGCCCGCTTTTTAATAACTTCAAAAAGATGATTCTGGGAGATTTAAAACTTGACAACCAACCAAAACATGTTCTGCCACGTTTTAAATGAGCATCTCACTTTGCGCAGTGACCAGTTATAACTAAAACCCTGTTGTCCAAATTTTAATTTCAAAAAGATATTACTCAAAATCAATTCACACCAAGTAGATTTTCATTGGAGCATTCTTGACGCTTTGTAATTTTTGAGTTTTTGTATTGCTTTGCTGTTTTGGGGTAGCTCATTAGAACAATATGAAATTACTTTGCATTTAGGTTTTGCATGCTAGCTTAATTCATTTACTTGACATTTACTTAAAACCATGGGAGTCAGACGTTTTCATTCAACCTAATAACACTTTTAATAATGTTGTTCTCAAACATTTCAAAGTGTTATTATTACCGTTTCCGTGCCTTTCTTCGTCATATCAGTTTCCATTTTATCGTATTTAATCATGACAAAAATATAAAACATGATAGAAAAAGCAAGTTTATGTTTGCATGAGTGAAACGAAACACACTCAGCATATTTGGGAAACCTATGCTCTGATCTCCTTCCTCTCCCATTTTTCTCTTTTTTTTCCAGCAAAACGTTACGCTTGACACCATCCTACAGGTAAAAGCCAACCCCTTTCTTTTCTTTCCAAATATACTGTATATGTAAAAGATCATATTCTATAGAGACTCATCTCTTTCTGCCTCTCCCTCAGAATGCCACCAGTGACAATGCTGTCATCCAGCTAAGTGCTGTTCAGGCTGCCAGGTGACAAAATTCTCATACACACATATGCACACACAAGTGAGAACACACAAAATGATGCCAGTTCATCTTTTAACACGAGGGTGCTTTTTGTGTCTGCCAGAAAATTGCTGTCCAGCGACAGAAATCCCCCCATTGATGACTTAATAAAGTCTGGCATCCTGCCTATATTAGTCAATTGCCTGGAAAGAGATGACAAGTAAGTTTGAAACATTGAGGTAAATGCAAACTATTAGTGTGAGTGTGTGTGTGTGCGTATGGACGTGCAGCGGACAGATGACAGGACCAGGCCTAATATAACTGCATTCCTGCCTCTCCGGGGTCCTGAATTCCTAGGACCTATGTACGCCGCAGATGAGAGGATGATTAGCTGAACTGAAAGAATTTGAAGAAGCGCCATGACGGCATGAAGCAGTGATAATTGATAGTTTGAAAAACACTGAATTGCTTGTTTCAAATCAAAAAAAAGTGTTCTAGCAAAATTTTCATCCATCATCATCATCCTCCTGGACTGTCCCTGTAACTGTATCTTCTGATATCCGTCAGCCCCTCTCTTCAATTCGAGGCAGCTTGGGCCCTGACCAACATTGCCTCTGGAACGTCGGCACAGACTCAAGCGGTGGTTAAATCTAGTAAGTTGACCCGACACTGAGCCCTTAGTGTTCCCCAGCTATTTGTGTTTGCTAGCTGACTGCCCGGGAAATTCATCTTGTTTGTTTAAGACTCTACAATATTTTCCACACTCATTCAAAGAAATAAAGCATGTACAGCTGGCTGCAACATGAAATATGAACATTTGATTGAACTGGGTAAATGTTGGGAACATGTACTCTTGCAAGGTGTAGTGCGGCCACATTTTGGCTTTGAAGCAAAGATTTTAGAATTTACCGAGTTGAAATATAAATGGTAATACTATTACTAATTGAATGCAAATTTTTTTTGCTTGTCTCTGTCGTTTGATATTAACTGCCCCAAGACAATATGGTTATTTTTTGTCATATTTTATGTTGACAGTCCGTTTGTGTTTCTTTAGGCGCAGTGCCACTTTTCTTGCGACTGCTCGGCTCTCCTCATCAGAACGTATGCGAACAGGCTGTTTGGGCCCTGGGAAACATTATAGGTTAGTAAAATGTGTGCATGCTCATGCAAAAAAAATATTGTGTTTGAGTCATTTATTTAGTGTTTGCTTTCATTCAATAAGTCCTTACTAGGGATTTCATGATCGCAATTGTCTTTGATTTTAGCTTTCTGCCATGCAGAGTCCGTATCCACTAACTTGGCAATGCATGAAGGGGAAAATATTTTAAATTTTTCTCAAATGTAATTCTGTATGCCGTCTTTTTATGTGACCGCAACACAAGTAAATGTAAAAACAGAGAAAAATGTAACATTTAGCTATAAATAACTATTACTGTTAAGCAATAAAGTACTACGCATGGTTTATCCTTTGGTTTTGTCAAAATTTTAATTGTCCTTATTGTCATTGATAAGAACATTGTGAACATTGTTTACAATGCGATAAGACATGTCACTCCAGGATAAAGACGTAAAAAATTAAAGGAGAAAAAAATGTCAGGCTATTAAGGTAAAAATAATTTCCAGGTAGTTTTTGGAGTTAATAGTATCATTAGTGCAATAACACTTACAGCAACTGAGATCCCAAATAAGTTCATAAATATCACATGACTACCCATTTTTGTATACAATACTCATTCATATATACAAGCTACAACGTATACTGTATATTTTTCAGTCAGGTGTGCTTGTTGAGGGTGACGATGGCTCTGGGGAAGAACTGTCTCTGAGTTAGTCCTTTTCTAAGAGACCTCTAGCGCCTCTCAGAGGACAACACATCATAGAGATGACCCTCAAAATGTTCCCCCCCCCATAATTTTCCAATACCGATCAGCTGAAAGTCATGTGAATGGACCTGATTTCCCATCATGGGTTTTGGATATCGCTAGTACATACATTTTTAAGAATAAAAGACGGGAAAAATCCTCCTACGTGTAAACCAAAATCAAGAAATGTATCCTTTTAGTGTTTGCAATGTTAGAAAGAAGCACTGGTACAACATTTCTGAAAATATTTTGGTTCTAAATCATGGCCCCTGTATATTAATGAATTTAACGGTCTTATTTAAAATATTTCGATACCTATTGAATTTTCTCCATAAAGGATATATTTTTTTAATCTGTTTTATTATTGAATAACATTTAAAATGGGATTTAATCTTGTAAACTTCTAAAAATAAATATGTTTGTAAATTGTGAAGCTTCCCCATTAACTATACAGTGGTACCTTTTTATACAAGCACCTCTAAACACAAGAACCTCTGTATATGATTTTTATTTGCAACAAAAATCTTGCTCCCTGTAAGTAGTGAAATGCAAGTCACAGAGGCTGCCGCTCGAGACCGCTCGATGAAAACAATGTGCTGGAAATATTCTTTTGTATGTAGGTTTATTTAAAGTAACTAATTTTAAATATGCACTAAGTTGCATATGTTGCAATATCTTGATCTCATACCTAGCAACCACTGCTGATGGCTCGCCTTATCCATGACTATAAATCCTCCTTATTATTATTGTCATATCCGGAAAGACTACAAAGACTGAACTTGGACTTTTTGGAGCTCCGTAGAATTCGATTTGATTTAATTTTTGTGTTCAAAGTACTGCATGGAATGATCGATGTGCCTTTTGATCAATTTTTTGAGTTCTGTCGTGTTGATGGTTTACGTGGTCACGGGTGCCTAGACCTACCAGCAACTTGCACGGAAACTTTATTTCTTTCAGGATACCAAAAATTTGGAATTTTTTGCCTGACCGGGTTATTAGTGCAAATACGGTGCAAACCTTTAAGCAAAGGTTGGCAGAAACAGATCTGTCAAATTTCCTTAGGGGAGGGGGCGTAAGGTGACCATATTTGGCCATGCTCACTCTCAGCATTAGTTTTTCTTTTTGTGTCATGTTTTGATTAATGTATCCAACAATACCTTCAATAAACCTTCAATAAGCAATAATCTTACAAACACAATGCAGCACCTACTCACAGCAAAATTATGTAAAATATTGCAAAAATGGTTATGGATTAGAGCCACAATGAGCAAGATGAGATCAGTTATTTTTTCAGAAAATGTTAGGTTCACTTAGATGCTTTTTTGGAAGTCGGGAGCAGGCCAATTCGTTTTTAAGACTTTTATAACTGTAAAGTTTTTGAGCTACGGGCACTATCCTGGAACAAATTAAGCTCATATGAAGAGGTACCACTGTGCACTGCACAGAATAAGAAGTTGACATTGAGTAAGTGGATCCTTTGCACCTTCACTTTCAGGTGATGGGCCCCAGTGCAGGGATTACGTCATCTCACTGGGTGTGGTCAAGCCACTGCTTACCTTCATTGACCCGTCAATCCCCATCACGTTCCTTCGAAATGTCACGTGGGTCATTGTTAATCTCTGCCGCAATAAGGACCCGCCCCCGCCCATGGAGACGGTTCAAGAGGTAACATGCTTTGTCTTGACCCACTTATGTGGCATTTATTGGAACATTCAAACTGGACACTTGCCCGCCACCACGTTATTTTTCCTTTACTTGCTTCAGTTCGCCTTGCTTTTTTCTTTTAAAAAGTGCTTTCCACTCTTTGCTCGATTATATCCTAACTTTTTCCCTTCATTCTCTCATCCCTCCCATACAGATTTTGCCTGCCCTGTGTGTGTTGATACATCACACGGACATTAATGTGAGTATGAACCAAACCGTGGTTCCGCCCAATTTCGTTGTCACAATATGTTAACCCATTTTGTAACAATGACAATAAAGGTATATTCTATTCCATTCTATTCAAAAATCTGGCAAATATCACGCAACTTGAACTGTAATACTTTGCAGGGAATGCCGCGTTAAATTGTTACAATGTTGCATTAACGTAAATTGTTTGATTATTCCACCCATCCCAAATGATCCAAATTCTTCAGCGTGCACCTGACCTAATCCATACATTGTATGTATGTAGATCCTTGTCGACACAGTGTGGGCATTGTCTTACCTAACGGATGGTGGCAATGAGCAGATTCAAATGGTCATCGATTCTGGTGTCGTTCCACTTCTCGTACCTCTCCTCAGTCACCAGGAGGTGAAAGTACAGGTGAGTCTCCTAACTTGGATGACTGAATTAATATGCTTAATAATATGAATAAATAAATAAATTGCCCTCAATGGGTTTTCAATTGTAGACTGCAGCCCTGCGGGCAGTGGGTAACATTGTGACCGGCACTGATGAGCAGACGCAAGTCGTTCTCAACTGCGAGGTCCTCAGATACTTCCCTAACTTGCTCACACACCCTAAAGAAAAGATCAACAAGGTATCAAAAGCATCAATACAAAAAAATGTTTAACTTTCTCTCAAGTCGAGTTTTTAAGATTTGTTGTGGTATTTGTGTGTGCTATGTAGGAAGCGGTGTGGTTCCTGTCCAATATCACAGCAGGAAACCAGCAGCAGGTCCAGGCTGTGATTGACGCAGGACTCATCCCTATGATAATACATCAACTGGCCAAGGTTTCTTCTATTGTATTCCAAATTGCCTCGCGTTATGTTGTGTCATGGTGCTATAGCGGCTGGGTGGGTAGCGTGCAGCCGCACGGTGTGGAATCCAGGGTTCAATTCCAGGGTTCAATTCCAGTTTGCCTGTTCTCGCAGTGCCTGCCTGGGTTTGCTCCAGGCACTCAGTTTTCCTCCCCCCACATTCCAAAACATGCATGTCGGGTTGATTGGCCGGTCCGAATTGTCCCTCGGTGTGATTGAGTGAGTTGTCTGTTTCTGTAGCTTGCGACTGGCTGGCAAACAGTTCAGAGTGTCTACTGCCCGAAGATGGCTGGGATGGGCTCCAGCACCACCGCGACCTTAGTGAGGATAACCGGTGTAGAAAATGGATGGATGTCATGTCATTGCTGTAGTCTTATGTTTCAATTGTGCTCTAATACTCAACTTGGGACCTCTGCAGTGGAAATAACCCATGTTAAACAGCTTGCTTCTCCGCAGGGGGATTTTGGCACTCAGAAAGAGGCAGCGTGGGCCATCAGTAACCTCACCATCAGTGGAAGGAAAGATCAGGTGAGCTTTTTCAAGACAATCCAAAGAAGTATCCTAATCATCGATCATCAGCATATACGGTTTGACTTAGAATTGTATGTTGTTTTATTTTTTAATTATGACTGAACTTGCAACTCATTTAAGTCCACGTAAAATCTGACTTATGACCGGCTCGACTTATGTCGACCCGTGTTTTTGATCAAGGCCCGTACATTCTCAATTTATTTTGCACTGCATCAAGTGGCAGCCCGGCAACATGTGCGACAATTTTGGCAGCACGCCGGCACAGCAATATACCACTACATTCAGTATATAATTATATATAGTCGTGTCACCAGATAGTGACATCCCAGTTACTAGTTTTGAAGAAGCTCTTATTATGCTTTGACTCTTCCAAGTAGATATTGGGGAGGTTCTTATCACCTGATCAGAAATTTATCCCAATCATATGACTTCAAGCTGATCCTTCCTCTCCTTTTTCCTTTATGCACCTGCTCATTTCCTAAAGGAAATTACCAATCGTTGAAACAATAAATTACAATTAACTCCGCATAATGGATGTACATGTGAATGTGTTTTAGTCAGTGCCACGCCCTCTTGACACTTTTACTTCTAGTTGACAGCAGTGAAGTGTCTCCACATACAGGTCCCCAAATCTCTAGTTCCCTAGAACCAAAGACTCTGTGATCGGGAGATCCTTTGTTATGATAATCATTATTATGGCTGTGGTGTGTAGGTGGAGTACCTGGTGGAGAAAAATGTCATCCCTCCCTTCTGTAACCTCATGATGGTGAAGGACCCTCAGGTTGTGCAGGTTGTCTTGGACGGCCTCAAAAACATCCTCATCATGGCGGGTGAAGAGTCCAGCAACATTGCCGAGATCATCGAGGAGTGCGGAGGTGGGTGGCGTGGCAGTGGCCATTTCTTTTTTTATGCCTTGCTCTCTCCACATAAACACTGACTCCTAATTTCTCAGGTTTGGAGAAGATTGAAAGCTTGCAGCAGCATGAAAATGAAGACATCTACAAACTAGCCTTTGAGATTATTGATCAGTACTTTGCAGCAGATGATGTAAGTCCACACTGTCAACCGACCAGGGTTTGCATGGGTGCTTGATAACCCTGAAAATGCTTTAATTTTAATGTTTTTTTTTAAGATTTGAAAAGTGCTGGAATTTTGGGTGAAGTGCTTATAAATGCTTGAAATGGTTGCGATTGCCATATTTCTTGGCAGCCTGACTCGATAGACCACGCTTGGAATGAAGATAAATAAAATAAGTCTTCTTAAAAATTACGCTCAAACACCTGCTCTGGTGGCTTCTCATTACGATGTCATTTGAAGCGTCGTCGCACCCAAGAAGACCGGTGCATCAGACGAGTGATCGCAATTCCAACCTCTGTTTGGAAAACTTTCGGCTCTGCTTGCTGAAAAGAGCCTTTCAGCTCTTAACCGGCTCCTCAGATTTTTGATTTTTTTTTTTTTTAATTTTAAGCAATATATTATAAATTATAATAAAACATTATGCACTAATTATAAATTAATTTAAAAGTGTATATTCTTTTTGACTTTAACAGTAATCCACAGTGAATTTTTACTTAACTTAAACTTTCAAGCTCAGCACGGCAATGCAGTGGTTAGCACGTGTGCGGCACAGTTCTGAGGTCATGGGTTCAAATCCAGCTACCAACCTTCCTGTGTGGAGTTTGCATGTTCTCCCTGTGCTTGCGTGGGTTTCCTTCGGGCACTCCGGTTTCCTCCCACATTCCAAAAACATGCGTGTCAGGTTAATTGGCCGGTCAAAATTGTCCCTGTTTGCCCTGCGATTGGCTGGCAACCAGTTCAGGGTGTCGCCTGCCCACTGCCCGAAGATGGCTGGGATGGGCTCCAGCTCCCCCGCGACCCTACTGAGGATAAGCGGTGCAGATAATGGATGGATGGATTTTTACTAAGCAACTTTAAAGTCAAGCAACACAGAATCCCCGGAAACACACAACAATATGTAAAGTAAAAACATTTACATACTGCAGCAACAAATAAAAGTACAAAATAGTCAAGTTAAGTCATGTTAATTTGTATAGCCACTAATCACATGTCTAAAAGGGCTCTACAGGAGGGCTGCACGGTTTGGGAGAAAAACTTAATTGCGATTTTTCAGACCTGTGTTGCAATTGCAAAATATGCGATTTTCGATTTGAAAAAAAAACCCCAACTGCATTTCTGTGCTTGTTTTTTTTTTGGGCGAGAACATAATGACATGCCAACTTACCTCAAGATGACGCCCTTAGAGACTGAGAGTATACAACTGTAACAAAATAACTAGATTTCTAAATAAAAACAAAATTGCAGTTCTATAAATGGTCTTTATTGTCATTATACAAAAATTAAACTAAATTAGAGGGCGACTCCTTTCAGTGTAAGAAAGCAAAATAGAGAGCGGATGACGTGTAACCGCAACTTCTGCAAGTGCTTTGTAGTGATTCAAATACAAGCGTCACATATGTAGCGGTTTTCCGCCAGTGGTAGCTCCAAGTCGTCCGTTTCTTTGGTAGTGGATCAGGCGTTGGTGACTAGCTAAGTTCGGCAGTGGTGGTTTAAGAGTTGTTTGCCTAGCTGTTAGCGTTCCCTTCTGGCGTCGCCTCAGTCAATTCCCGGACTTGTTAAAGAACATTACGCAATCCCCTGATCTAAAACCTACAAAAATACTTTTAGATTTTTTAAAGGCCCACAAATACCTTTCTTTTTCACATTGTAGGGTGACGACGTTCCGTCCTTTGCTTTTGTGACATGTTGTTTGGGTAAAACATTTTGCATTTTGTTTATTTTTGTATCTATAATCAAATAATTTATGTATTTATTTTGATGCAATTCAAAGTGTGAGAAGGGTTCCATGAAAAACACATGACATTTTATTTAAAATATTTACAGATATACAAAATTTAGGTTTTTACACACTGAACAGATTTAATGTCGAATGATGACTCAGAATCCCTGAAAATGTAAAATATTAAAATATAAAATATAAATATTATTTTGTGCTATAAATAAATGATTAACAAAACTTAATAGTTTTATTTCAACCAATTTAGAAATAGAAATAAAATTATCAGCAGTCTCCAAAATTGGAAGATTGAATGCACTCTGGTTCAGAGCCATTAATATCATTAAAGGAGTCCAAATGTGGCTTATTTTTCTGCTATTGATATATAGTACTTTTTTTGTTCTCTGTATTTCACTCAATTTTTACCCAGCACTTATAGAGCCCTTTCCAATTTGCCAACAAGTGTGACGTAGCCAAGCTGCGCTCGCATTGTTTAGGCAGAATTCATGTCAATTTATACCAGCCCATTGAGAGGTCATGGACATGAACATCTTAAAAAAGCACAAAATATATCCAAGCAGCTAGATAGCAATGTTATTTTATTGAGCAAAGCCAACAACAACAACAAAAAAAACTTTTTTTTTTTTTTTGGGTCTTGACTTTGTTCTTTTAACGGTACTGAAAAATTTGGGAAATTGGCTTTGGACGTGCTTAAAAGTGCTTGAAATTGGCAATGAAAAAAGGTGATGAACCCTGACACCCATTTTTAAAATTCTGTAATTTTATAGATAATTGTATAGTCTATTTAATGGTTAATGGTCTGCATTTATATAGCGCTTTTCAAGTAACTGAAGACCTCCCAAAGCGCTTGACAATGTGATAACACATACCTATTCACACACTCAGACACATAGTCGGAATCAGCCATGCAAGGCGCCTATCAGCTTATTGGGCATCATTAGGGGTTCAGTGTCCTTCCCTCGGACACTTCGACATCTAACTCGGAGGAGCCGAGAAGCCCAGGAGGATCATTCTACGATGCATTCAATTTCTGTGTATGTAATGAGTAAAAATCTGATTTTAGGGGGGTTCAAAATTTCCCAGCCTTGGTTGCAGAACAATGTAGAACATCTAACAAGATTTGGTCTCTGTTCTTGTCAGATTTCATGTACATATGATCAATAATGATATTATAATTCACAATTATGATAATACCAACCGTAATAATGACAATAATACCAATAACAAGAACAACAATTTTAATGTTAATTATGATGTTGAGAACAATTAACCCCTTTACGTTCGCCAGGCTGTCAACCTGTTGATAAACGAATGCGAATATACTGCACTATGTCCATTGTTGACCATTTCGAAATATAATGATCACAGAAACATCACAATCGGTCTGAAACAAGATACCCGAAAACTATAACGTCTTGATAGTTCACCTAAAAGTCCCCAAGGAATTTGGCCGATGAGTTGATATTCTGCAGAAGTCATTTCATCCAGGACCATCCAGTGAATTCTAGAGTGTAAAATATTTACTCCAAAACTCACGATAATGCCAACAGATAAAAATAATTTGCCTTAAAGCATTTTTGCGTGCTTGGACGTTCATTGTCTAATCCATTTGTTTTGCCATATAATGTCCGTTTACAAATAAACAGACTCGTAAAACTATTGTCAATACAGCTGTTAGCGTCTGACCTTTTGATTGATATCACTGTCGGCCAATAGCAGGCATTTTTCTGTGGCCCAAAGTCCGCATTAGCCAATAAGGGCTTGTTTGATAAAAGGGATCACCTCCAGTTCAGAACACCTTCAGCTAGTAGTAACCAATTTAAAAGATTGATACATTACCCAATAAAATTCTGAACGGAACATAGCACATACATTCAATATGTGTTCAAACAGACCCCAAAATCAAAGTGCGCAACCCCACTTGTAATGCATTTTCAAACACCATTATTACGTGTAAGTGTGCACTATAATTGATTGACTTCTGGAAAGGGAAGTCAAACATTTACAACTCTTTCAAAATGTCTAAAAATTGGCAAAAGTAAAATACACTGTTGCAAAACTGTTAACTGTTCATCTCCAAAATGGCCACTTTTGGAAAGGCCTTGACCTACCATTAGAAAATGTGTAAAATACTACTGTGTCTAGTTTTTCAGATTGTGATCAAATTTGACAACGTGCCAGGTAAAGCTTCAAGCTATTGTCACACCTGTTTTTCAGCTAACATGCCCTTGTTGCACTCATCTACACGCATTTGATTGGAAAAAAAAAGCAGGGGAGTATAGAAACCTTCCGTTTTTGTATGATCCAATTCGATTACTCAATGTTAGTAGCACTTGCAGTGATTATTTCCGTTCGAGACGAAACATTTGAATCTTACCTTTCAAAAGAGACTAAAAGGGTCAATTTGCTCTAAATGGTTCATGAACAGCATTCAATTTACTTTGGGTACGTCATGGATTGGGACTCGAGGTGAATTTTACAGAAATGTTAAGTGGTCAAAATACTAGGCTTGTTCCCCACCCCCATCATCCCAAAAATCTTTTGCCAGCTTGACCTCACTGGCCAGGCTTCTCTGACTGATGAGAATTACAAATAATTCAATGGGTGAAGAATTATACAAGTTTTACAACAAGCAAAACTTGTTTTGGGCCTATTGTTCTATTAGAGTTTTGTTTAATGTAATAATGGATGCAAATGGATATTTGACTGTGGCCACCTTTTTTTTAGATCGACGAAGAGTCTAGCTTGATCCCGGAAACCACTCAAGGAGGAACTTTCAACTTTGAACCAGCTTCCAACATGCAAACAAAGGACTTTAATTTCTAAGAAGAACAAAAAGCAAAAGCCGTGATGTTTGCTTCAACCAGCTGCACGGGTACTCTGGTATTTCCACTCCCCTGGTTCCCACGACGACATTCATTTCTCCTGCAATCTGGCAATATGGAAGGATTCACGTCAATATAAATATTCACAAGCACCCATTGAGGGATTAATGGCCCTCACCGCTACACTGCAGGGGGTTGTGGAGTTTCTTTTTGTAATTTTTTTTTTAATGTTCAACCCTCTCCACCATCTGGCAACTTGAATCACAGCACTGATTTTTGCTTTGACATATCACATAACACAGGAAATGCAAAGGACAGAAGAGCAACAGCGGCAAGGTTTACTTGCCAAAATGTATAAAAGCACACTTGGGTTGGTAGTCTTGACTTGACTTGACTTGACTAGTCTGCCTCAGCGACACGCATGCAAACATGCACACTCTAACACATTTGGAATATTTGTGGACATACTTCTTTTCAAATCACAAATTGGGGGAGAAATGCTGATGTTTTTGTTATTTCACATTTGCTTTTGTGAAACCTCAACACATTTACACTACTTTGGGGTCACACAAGTTCATGCAAGTATCCCCCCCTTTTTTTTCCCAAGTTACCTTCTGTCACACTTTGCAAAACGAAGCCATGATTAACCACAGATGAGTTTGCTCCCCGTTCCAGTGAGTGAAAGGGCTTGAAATGGTGGCAGACTTGGTGGAGCTCCATGATGTCACCTTTTTTTTGTAAAACATTTTTTAATGTGACTTCTTGAATAATTCAACGGTGTCACGCTCCCTCCCAGCCCCAATCCATTTCCCCGCAAAAGTGATCTAACTGCCATTTTTTTCTTTACTGAGCTACCTGCAGGGAAGGACTCAGCAGAGTATGAAAATGGTTTGTGGGGAAGTGCAGAGACATTTGGTGTCCGCTGTAGCATGTCTAACAACCCCCCTAAGTTACCCCCGGACTGGACCGCACTGGATGTCCTGTTTGCTCATGATTCCCCTGTAATGTGAAATCTTTGAGTTAATTGTAGTAGCCGGGGCTGGAGGGGGATTTATCCCAGAATTTGCTCAAACTCTGACCCAGATGTAATCAAAAACATTTATTTCTTTTTTTGTGACGTGGTTACTTCTAGTTCGAGCTTCCAAATACCTTTTTGTTTTGTTCAGACCTTCATCGTGTTTTAGTTTTAAGAGTGTGATTAGGGGATTTAGGAGCAGGGTGCAGCGTGATATAACCACTGAAAGACTTTGGGGGAAATTCATCAAGTTGCCACAAATGTTAGTTCTGTTAAAAGAACAAAGACATTTGGGGAAAAGGTTGAACCATCACAAACAAAATACGGTCAACATTTTTCAAGTTAACTCAGAATTTAGGAAAAAGTACACATTTTATTATTTTTTATATATACATTTTTATTTTATTTGTAAAACCTTTTTTTTTACATTTTTAGTATTGAAAGTTTTTTTCTGTTTTGATTTGAAGAAACCAAACTGCAAATATTGCTTTAAAGAAAAAAAAAATAGTCTCATCTTTTGTTGTGAAGCTACAGCAAAACACTCAAAAACCTCATTGGGGGAGTTGACGGAAAATACAAAAATATAATGTAGAAGCGTGCCCTTCGACCAACCAGTTCAGGGTGTCCCCTGCCCACTGCTTGAGGACCCCCGTGACCCTACTGGAGATAAACAGTGCAGATAATAGATGGGTAATGTAAAGCTAAAGGTCAAATTTGATGAGGGGTGTTAGAGGTGGGTTCTCAACAAAAAACACTGAAGCATAGAATATGTTGCAAAATAATAAGGGTTGAAAAAGTCTTTTTGTTACCAGAAGCTTACGCCATTTTTTGAAGTATTCGTCCCTATTGAATTCTTTACGCTTATAACCTTTCCTCTAGTCACTGGAAATATTTCGACCTTATTTTGGACGACTCTTAACAGAGGCTTTGTTTCGTTCCTGTTTAGTTCCTTTACTGTGTGCCCTCGACGGTCGGCTTTATGGCTCACTAACAACAACAAAAATCGTAATTATAAAAGTTTAGGTTGAGGGAAAACACACATTCACAGAACTCTCACTATCTGCTGAAGAGCTCGCTCACTTAATTTGAACACTTGTAAAAACAAAATGTGGTGTGTATCTCTTTGCCATCTATTGAATATAAATATGAGTATATTGACATGAAGCCTGTAAAAAGCTGCTGCAGCTGACACTTGTTGGAGGACAATACTGGCTGCTGAGCCATGTTCAGTTTTTTTCTTGTCAAAGCAATATTTTCTTTTGTTTTTATTTTTGACTTGCATATGTATTGTGACGATATGCTGGTTATTAATAATTGGAACACTTTTTTGGGGGGGTGTTTCCTTTTTAGTGGTATTGGGCTGATGCGCTCGCACTCCCAGGACTAAAAAGCTCTTCTGGTCGGCTGCTAACTACTGAGAGGGCATGCGCGCAACTGCTGGGGGGTAAATATGGGAAGGGTGCTAGTTGTTTATAACAGAACAAAAAAAAAAATCTAGAGCAAGGGTGTACAGTCAAACACTAGCAGTCTAGACCGAGCCACTTTAAAGATTTACAATTATGTTTGCCTTGTACCCGCATTGGATACAAGCTTATGTTTGTTGCAAGATTTTTACTTGCTCTTGAAAGGAAAAAAAGTTGTTTTAAATGTCATAAGAAAAGCAACAGACAGCGTTTTGGCCTCTGATTGTTTATATCTTTTTATAAATTTTAGATTGAACTCTTCTCTCTTTAAGGTGGCTCACTGATGCTTTCAACTCCTGTGCATATTAAAGACAAACGTGAGTTGGAACACAAAATAGTCATTGTGCCTTTTTGTTTTTGTCATTTGTCAAGGACTTAAGTGCTGTCCGTGCTTTAACTCGAGTTAACTCGGAGCAGCTCTCAAGCTTTAGGGTTCGTACGGGTGATTGAAAACCTTAAATTCTTGAATTTTGTTTGTTTGTTTGTTTTAAAGGATTCAAATTGTTGCATTCAGGGTGAGGTGCTTGCAAATACTTGAAATTTTTGCCATGTTTTTTAACATGTGTGCTTAAAAATTACGCCCTCTGGTGGCTTGGCTTTGCCATTGTATTTATTTCCTTGTGATTATATGCAGCCGGCATTAGTTTGTATGGCATTTTGCTATGAAACATCGCCTCTATGGGCTGTGTCCAAGAGGACAGGTGCATGTTACACTTAAACAGGGCACTAAGAATTGGGTATTGGTGCAAAGATGTAGAGACATTTATTATGGGCCATGCAACGAGTTAAGCTAACGCTTTGCAGTGATAAACAATTATGACGTGGAGGAATTGGAAATCTTGCTTTAAAAGTCTTTAAATAATGTTTGACCATGAAAATGTTGTACGAACCCTGAAGCTTAAAATCACCATTCATACGCCAAAATCAGGTTTAAACAGCTTCAAAGTGTTGACTGGAGTTGGCTTTTGCGCTGACAACACTAATACGTAAGGAAATGTTTTTTTTTTTTAAGTGTGGGGAAGTTGAAACCTAAAACGGCTGCGCCTTACCACCACTTGTAAAAATGGTAAACTGTTCAATTATTATATTTAACGGTAATAATGGTTGTCCCTTATTTATCGGCGCATCACCCAACACTGAAAACATTTTCAACCAAATATAACACGTCAGATGTCACATGTGACCCCACGCAGGCGGGTTGCCATGGTGATGCAAATTGAATTTCGTTTGCACCGCTCCTATCACAACACACGGTCATCACCATGTAACCTTATTCACGGAAAAAAAATGCCATAGCATCCTGGCACCCTCGGGACATGACCCGTGTTTCTTAGCCAAAGTAAAAATTAAAAACCTGCTGTCCAAGCCGATTGATCGTCTTCCACTTGCGACAACTTGGAATCACAGTAATCAAGGTAGAAGAAAGTATTTATACATTAAATCACTAGTTAACCCTCTAGTTTTACTATTGAAGATAGGATGCATCGTTTGATGTGTCCTTAAATGTTGAAAGTCAAAATACATTGTTTAATAATGCCTAGCTGAGTTCATGCTTATGCTTTGTTTCCCATCGTGCCCATCTGATAAAGCTTACTATTTGCAAACCTGTTTGAGGCAGAACACATCAGGTAGGAGGAATGGGGACTGGGTGGAGTGCTGGGTAATGACATAGTGCTTGGTGCTTTCTTTGGCGTTCTAATGGTTAATGTAACATGAAAATAGTGAATATAAGAGGCCTCTAATTACACTCCAAACACCAATCCAAACTTCAAGAAAGATGAAAAAGGGTTAGGGTTAGGGTTTTTGAGCGTGTCTAAGAAATAATAGTACTTGCATAAGCATCATTAACTATCTGAATGAGGCTGCAATAATTACACAAGCCAGGAAATGGCAGCTGTGAGTAAAGATCCGAATTCTGTACGGCTTCCCTAATGAAAAAGCATTGAATCAATCAATGTACTTTTCATTAATGTCCATGTAATGTTTCCCTATTTATCTTTTTTTTTTTTTTTTAAACTAGTGGTCAAAAACTAAGACTTTTAATACAAATTTAATTGTTGTATGATACATTTACAATTTTTGTATAATACAATTGTTATAAAACAAATACTTGCTGTGTCTGACAAGTCCACAGGGGTTTCCATTATAAATGGTCTGCATTTATTTAGTGCTTTTCAAGTCAATGAAGACTTCCCAAAGCGCTTTACAATGTGCTTCATTCCCATTCACACACACTCGCACACACACTCACACTCCAATAGCGGCCGTGCAGCCATGCAAGGCGCCAACCAGCTTATTGGGGGCATTAAGGATTCGGTGTCCTGCCCAAGGAAACTTCGACATATAACACAGAGGAGCTGGTAATCGAACCTGCGACCTCTTGATCCCGAGAAGAGCGCACTACATCCTGAGCTTATTACTTTTCTTTTTTTTTTGTTACTTCCTCCCTAACTGTCTTTTTTTCCCTGCCTTTTTTTTCTTTTTTTTTTTCCTTATTTCTTGTCTTCTTTTTCTTGTTTTGCCCTCCCCCCCCATGCTAACCCCCCCCCCCCATTTTATCTTCTTTTTTTTAAAAAGTTCCTTTATTATTTTCCTTTTTCCTCAGGATAATAATAAAATCAGCACGCTGTTTTTTAATAAAGCGAATCATGAACACGCGAAGATGTCATTTTCTGGAAACAATCGATAGATCTATGAACATTCACAAGTAGAAACATTTATTTCGTTGCCTTCCAATGTGAAGTGAAACATGATATCCATGAAGCTTTCCCAGAACGAGAAAGCCATTGAGACAAATATTTACGAACAATTTGGCATTTGTATGTAACTTTCTTTTTTTCTGGCATATTTTAGTTTACTGTTTTTTTTTTTCGTTTCGTTCATATTTTAGTTGTGCGAATGTTCAACAGAACAAACTAAAATGAAAATAAAAATGCACGCACATCCCCTGATCTAAGATTGATTAGTTAGCCTGTGTCTGCGCGACTTCCGCAAACAAGTTTTTCATGCCAGGTCAGCTAAATCGAGTGGAATGGATGCGGCCGCTGAGGATCGACTGCTAGCGGTTTAAAAGGCAGCCGACGGCTGGAAACCTCCACTGTCAATGGGGCCCGAGCTGACCGTCAGGGGGCCATGGTCGAAACAATAGTTAGACTCACTTCCACAAATTTATAACAGGTAAGTCTATGTCTCTAATTTACCGACAACCAACTCGTTTTCTTTGTTGACTGCTTCTTAGCTGTTGAGCTAGCTTATCCATTACTCAAGCGACGAATGAGTTCCAGCAAGGGCTTTATTTTCTCTTGTTGCTGATTCGCGTGTTCGTAAAAATAACAGGCTTTTTGTCAGATGCTGCGTGTTCGAGAGCGTTCTCAACGTATTCCTCTTAATATGCCCGCCATTATTTTGTAATCATGCCTTTTCAATTTACCAACACAACAGTGAAATATTAGACATTCCCTAAAAGAAAAGTCATGTTTTTTAAATGGATACTATGTACAACTTGGATCTATTTTTACTTCAAACGTGGGTGCGTAGTTTGAGTTGTTGCAACCCCATGCATGCACCTGATAGGGAGGAAGTCAATGAATCATTGAGTTTGTACTTAAAAGTTTAGAGTTAATAGTTTCTCTATGAAGTATATGTTAACAAAGCCCTACTGAGTTAAGTCAAGTCCATCAATTATCTGCACCGCTTATCCTCAGTCGGGTTGCAGGGGTGCTGGAGCCCATCCCAGCCATCTCCTGGCAGTGGGCAGGGGACACCCTGAATTGGTTGCCAGCCAGTCGCAGGGCACACAGGGACAGACAATTCGCTCTCTCATTCACACCTAGGAACAATTTGGACCGGTCGATTAACCTGACATGCATGTTTTTGGATTATGGGAGGAAACCCACGCAAGCACGGGGAGAACATGCAAACTCCGCACAGGAAGGTTGGTAGCTGGATTTGAACCCATGACCTCAGAACTGTGCCGCACACGCTCTAACCCGAATGGAGAACGCTCTCGAACCTGCGGATGTCTTCTTGGCTCATGATCACTAGTAGACCAGCGTTTTTAGAGTGAAGGCTCCGGACCGTAACATAGGGGGAAATTAAATCTGAAAGATATGAGGGAGCAAGTCCATGCATGATTTTGAATGCTACCAACAGAACCTTAAAATCACATCTTAAGCTAACAGGGAGCCAATGCAGACCAGCATTTTCAGTGCGAAAGCTCTAGTGTATGTATACATTTTTTCATCGCACCCATCTGCTTTTATCCGACTGTCGGCAACCCTGTTTGGGACGCGCAACGCATTCGAGATGTAGGGATGGGAGGTGGAGGGATGGAGTTATTTCACGCGCGTACTGGTTGCTTTAATCTGAAAATGGTCAAATTTAAGAACACGACTGTTTCAAAACCAAAAAGATTAAAAAAGAGACTATTCGAACACGTGTGAGACACTTGCACGCGGCTGTCAAGCAGCTTAACACAGGCTGCAATGATGATTTCAGTCAGAAGATGGCGTCAGCAAGTGGAATATTTTGGAAGGAACCACGGTTAACCCCAACTTTATATGTACATTATTAAAAAATGTATTATAAATTACAATTATCTTCACTCAATTAATGCCAGACATTTCTCTCAAGCCGTAAAGGCTTTGGACACAATCAAGTTTTACACCTCATCTTTCCTTTGAAAATAAAGTCCATTTCTAGCTTTTACAATTGTTTAGTAAACAACATTTGCTAAGTTTCTTGAAAATGTTTGTATTTGTGATACCTCCAACATCTAAGCACAAAGCCACTTTGCTTGCAAAATTACATTTTATTGCAAGAACACTGAACTTATAGGGCGATCCCCCGTATTTATACCTTATGGCACTGAATGTGGTAAAATAATGAAACGTTAGCAATAATATCTTTAACATTTTTTGAGGTTGTATAACAGAAAATGAAGAACTTTATCCCAATAGTCAAAAGTTCATGGCAGTCCTGTATATATCCCAGTCACCTGTTCATGGTTGTGTATTGTAAAAACATTAAGACGTCTTGTTTACAGGCTGCTTTTGCCTGCCACTCTTCCCTCTCTTGGGCACCACAGCAGGACCAAAGGGCAAAATGGTGGATGTGGCAAAATGGCCCCTTTTCAGTTTGATGGCGCCCCAAGAGCTAGCCAGCATTTGGAAAGCATGTGTTTTTGGCGCTTCAGCCAACGAGGCCATGTTCATCACCAAAGACAATGAGGTAAGTCAATATAATGCTGACAGCGCAGCTTCTAGTTTCCTCTTAATCTACCGTAAATTCCGGATCACAAGCAGTTACCTTTTCCCTACATTTTAATCCTTTTCTTGTGATAGTTGTTTGGTAACATGGCCCATGTTAACAGGCCGGTTGCAACCCGCAACAATGAAATATGCTTAAAGCAATAATTCAGTACGGCCGTATAGACTTTTATTCTAATTGATGATATTTTATATCTCCTGGTTTATTACAATGCATCTTCCAGGTTTTTGGGAGGATTCTCCTCAATGGGGTGGAATCAATCGTATGCAAAGCAAAAAAGTAATTGGCATGTATTGAAAATATGTGTATGATAGGTCTTATGCCACTGATTTTCTTATCTCTTGGTTACCTTGATAAGTCTTCCTTATCCATTAAAATGGTGTTTTTCTAATTTTGGTATAGGTCTCTGGGCCTTTTTTCTGCCAGTATACCCCTTAATTTATATTTTTTAAATGGTTCAATGGACCTCAAGATGACGATATAAACAAATAAATAAAAAGGGGCTCTGTTACCTGACTATTATTGAGAGGTATTACAGCATATCTGCTAAATATTATTTTTCTTTCTCAAGGATTCTTCATTTTCCTTTTGCTGAGGTTTTGAGTTGTTTTCCTTGCCCGCATGTAGGTATTAGATCAGAGGATGGAGTAATAGTCGGTAGTGGTCTAACCATGTTAAAAACAATAAACATTTTCCCTGTTTTTATTTCTCAATGATGTCAAATGCAGCCTTACCTGTGTAAATCTGTAAATTCCAGATATGGTTGATTTTGGCATCACAGGCTGCCCAGATTTTCGTATGCAAAGTAAAAAAAAAATTGCATATATTGAAGATATGTGTATGATAGGTCTTATGCCACCGAATATTTTCAGTTTCTTCATTAAAAGATGAGCTATCACACTTTCCATCCAAATAATGTATGCTTGCATATATTTTTGCTCAAAAAAACTTATTCCACGGGGGTTAAGGACACCTCATATGATGCACTCCACCTTTTTAAGCTTGCAGCTTTAAGCCCGGTGGGGCTCAATGACAAAATTTCAACAGTTTCGTTCTTAAATTTAAACATTGGGCTTTTAATAAGTTTGCCTCTGTAGTCTGGAATTTACAGTAATATAAAAAACAAACAAAAAAAAGTTGTTTTTTTTCACTCTGCACATTTCAGGTGTTTGTCTTTGGGCTCAACTGTAGCAACTGCCTTGGCACCGGAGACAACCATAGCACCATACTTCCCAAGAAGCTGGATTTCATGAGCGGTAGGAAGGTGACCAGCATGAGCTATGGCAGCGGGCCACACGTGCTGCTGGCCACCGAGGGTATCAACATGCTGTGAAATTATGATCCGTCGCCATCTCGCAAATCTTAATTTGGCCGTCTCTTTGCGGTTTAAGACGGAGAGGTGTTTGCTTGGGGCCACAACAGCTACAGCCAGCTGGGGAACGGGACCACCAACCAAGGGCTTCCCCCGGTTCTTGTGTCGGCCAACCTGGCCAACAGGAAGGTGGTGGAGGTGGCCTGTGGCTCGCACCACTCCATGGCGCTCATCGATTCGGGAGAGGTGGGTTTAGGGACAAGTAGAAAATTTGCCATTCTCCCCTCATTAACATCCATTCATCTATTGATGTAATCCATCCTTAAGCGCTTACAATCCATTTATCTGTTTTTCTCCGTCTCCCAAAAATTAACTGTTACTTCGCAATCAAATAAGTTACAGGAAAAGATAACTAATTTTGCTGCCTAATATCTCCACTTGTACACTTAACCCAATCACTCTGATTGGCCGCCGCAACTGTCAATGGTGAAGCTAAAAACTATACTACTGGGTTCATGACCAACGTTCAAACAGCTGACTACATTTTTCTGTACTGTTTACGAACAAATGGCACAGTCTCTGTAGCTGGTTTTATTTCCGTATTTAACACGTGCACAGTAGTGCGTGGGTGCTTTTTGCTTGATTTTGCCCCTTCGTGCATACAAGGTGGAAATGCTCCGTGCCTTTCTGTTCTATTACATTCACCCCAAGATTATATAAGAAGATGTCTTGGTAACGTTTGCGCGAGGGGTGGGGTACATGTCATGCAGGGGGAGGTCAGTTTTAGGCACAACGCAGACACGTATACAAGTGTGCATTCTTAAAGATCCAGCAGTAGCAAAACCGAGTTTGGTTGTGGTTCAAGTATTAATTACAAAGTAAAACACACAAACAACTTGTATGAGTTCCCCCTTTCAGCTTCCTCCACTTGCAAACCCTTGATTATTTAATTTTCAATTTTCTCGCCGCTCCTTGCTTTTCTTCCGCATAACGTGGAAATCAACACACCATTGTGGAAGAAAACACTTAAAGTATTCTATGTACGGAAAGTCAGGTTTTGGATTAAATGAATATTTGGGGGCACAACTCTGTTCAGTCTCGGGTAGCTCAATAAATCAGAGTGCTAGATATGCTACGGCGTTGGCATCCATGAGTACTTCCGCCAACAATGCATTACATGTGACGTCACGTGTCTGCTTCCGCAAGCGGGATATAATGGAGGTGGATATGGAGACGCTCACTTCACTGGTGTAAACCGTACATAAGAATCCACATGACAAACTATCCTGGCATCCTGTGCAATCCCCTTTGCAGGTGTCCAATAGTAAAAAGCACAAATTGATTCTTTATTGTAAGCAAGCAGAATAAACGTACCACTGATTCATTGACTTTCTCCCTATCAGGTGCATGCATGGGGTTGCAACAACTGCGGCCAGGTGGGCTCGGGTTCCACGTCCACACAGCCTTACCCACGGCGTGTTTCCAGCGGCCTTCAAAACAAGATTGCGGTCGGCATTGTGTGCGGGCAGAACTCCTCCATGGCGGTGGTGGATAATGGAGAGGTGACGACTGCATCTTCAGCTTCACGCTCAAACATCGCTCGACTCTGACTTCCTTGCCCGTCCTCCTGGCCAGGTCTACGGTTGGGGGTACAACGGGAATGGACAGCTCGGGGTGGGGAATAACAGTAACCAGCTGACTCCTTGCCGACTCTCAGGCTTGCAAGGCGTGTGCGTGCAGCAGGTCAGTTGATGTTAACGTTGTTGCACATGGACCAAATACACAAGCTCAAAAGTAATCCAAGGAGTAAGTTTTTTTCCACCATAACTCAGAAAGAATTGCAACCACACCATTTTTATAAAGTTCTCAATAATTGCTTTCTGGAACCTGGGGGATATTGTACAAAACCAAGATAAGGGATTAAGCTGGGACATGTTTTTTACCTTAGCTAAATTTGGCCCTAAATCGGTTGCATGAAAGTAGGTTAAATTTAGCTCGCCTATGTTACCATAGTGATTTATTCTCTACAGCTAGCCTGGTCCGGAGCAGGCTAATGACCAGTAACACGCCTGACACTTCTAGTGTCAATTGTGTGAAAAATCAAAGGGTTTTATAGTATTTCTATGCATTTTCTTTATATGTTGCATTATTTTGATTATAATGCACTAATAAACCTCAACATATAATTCTACATTCAACTGTATTACTGCAACAGGCATTTATATAGTAAATTTATTGCTGTCAGGTCATATGATTTTTTTTTTTTGCTCAGCTAAATAAGAATACTTGTTAAATTGCCATCACAGCTTAGATGAATATGTACACTACCGTTCAAAAGTTTAGTCACCCAGATAATTCTGTGTTTTTTATTTAATGTGTTGTCTAATGTCTATTTGTTTAGTATTAATCTCTTTATTCTGTTAGCCGGTCGGAATAGATGTTGGTACCAGTGTTATGGAGGTTCATATTAACGAATCTGCTAGTTAAGGACCTGTAAGGCGTCTATTTCTAGAACTAGAGACTCTAATGTACTTTTCCTCATGCTCGGTTGTAAAACGGGGCATTCCACTTCTTTTTCTGCTCAGGTTAAGGCAGGCATATCCAAAGTCCGTTCAGGGGGCCAGTTACGGCCTGTGATGAATTTTTTTACTGGCCCGCAGCCTCTGTAATAAAATTAATGATATGCAGCCCACCAGTAATGTTAATCACACAATACAATTTGTACACCCCAAAAAAAAAAATCACCATTTCACCAGATGATGGTTGTAGCCCTTCGACCAACTTGCCCTTTGCTTTCTGTGAGAATTTTAGCCCACCCCATTTCCGAAATGGCCACTCTAATAAAATAAGGAAAGTTGACTGTGATGGCTGCTGCTTCCAGGACAAGTAAAAATTAGAGTATTTTCTTTCACCAAAATCCAAAACAACTACCGTAAAATCCGGACAATAGAGCGCACCTGATTATAAGCCGCACGCATCACATTTTGCGGACATATTTATTTTTGTCCTTACACAAGCCGCCCCTGTAAATAAGCCGCATGCGCCAACATTTAAACATGTAACACAGTCACAAGTTTAACCCAAACCTGACTTTAGGTGCCGCGATTGTAGCTGCAGTAGTACACAATCCATCCACCACAATCGACAACATGAACGGAAAATGATACCAGTAGTTAGGATTTAATGCAAACCTTTAAAGTCCAGGTCCCGTTGAGAGTAATCCAATGAAAAAAAATGTATATTTCCAAAGTTAAGGGTGGGAAAAATATATATCCACTATTGTCCGCTGCAACAACAGAGATTTAACTCAGCTTTACCCCACTTCCCGTCAGCCCGCGTTTGCTCCGCCCCTTCTTTTTGATTCGCTCGTAGAAAACATATCACAATAAGTCTCTAAAATAAATACATTACAAAAATATACAGTTGCAAATACATATTATACATGGTTACACATATTTACAAAGAAAGACGGTACACCGAGAGAGTTTTCAAAGCTTTAATAATAATAGTATAACTTTCATCCCAAACCGTGCCTGTGAAAGGTACCACCACGCTACTCCTAACACGCTCGCAACGCACAAAGCGTAGCTGTTCAAAAAAGCCGTACCGCAATTGCGAAATTCACGTCAAACTGTCTTCAGCTTTCTCCTTATAACTGTCGCCATCAAGGGCGTTTTACCCATAATTGGAACTAACCTTTGTCATACAGACAATTCGAACGTAAACTAAGAGGATGCAGATGCAGTCTACCTCGACGCACAATTCCACCGGTCTAAAACTTACCTTTTGTACTCGAGTGCCGCTGGTGGCCGTTAGAAAAATAACATAAATTGGCCGCTTCACTGATTAAGCCGCAGGGCTGAACATTGGGAAAAAAGTAGCGGCTTATAGTCCGGAATTTAATTTCCAGGGCGACTGTGCGGCAGTTCTGAGGTCATGGGAACCTCCTGCGTGGGCTCAAATCCAGCTACCGGCCTTCCTGTGCGGAGTTTATGTTCTTCCCATGCTTGCGTGGGTTTCCTCCGGGCACTCCGGTTTCCTCCCACATTCCAAAGACATGCATTTCAGGTGAATTGGTCGGTCCAGATTGTCCCTAGGTGTGAATGAGCGAGTGAGTTGTCTGTCCCTGTGTGCCCTGCGATTGGCTGGCAACCAGTTCAGGGTGTCCCCTGCCCACTGCCCGGTGATAGCTGGGATGGGCTCCAGCACCCTCGCGACCCTACTGAGGATAAGCGGTGCAGCTAATGAGATGAGATAATATTGAGAGATACTGCCGGACAAAACCTGCTGATTACAAAAAGCTATCTGGAAAAGGTGAAACAACTGGAAGCTGTTTTAACGGCACAGCAGCACTTTTCACAAGACCCTGCAAGTCAACAAGTCAAATGAAAAGGCTACAAAGGCGAGCTACAGGGTTGCAACGCTGATCACCCAGCAAATCTCCAAGCATTGCAAACCTTTCACAGAGGGTGAATTTACTAAAGACTGTTCAAAGAATGTTAGGTTGATGAGTCGGCCCCCACACATTTTCAGTATACCAAATCTGGCCCGCTTTCTGAAAAGTTTGGACACCCCTGGGTTAGGGCCTTTTTGTGCCGTTCTCTGAAAGAAGTAGTACACACCATTGTAGTAGAGCTTCGGTTTTGTGGCAATTTTATTTTCTTGGAACAGGTATAGACGGTCAAGTTTCACTAGGAAGCTCTTTTTCTAATTATTCTGGAAGTTTAATCACACCCACAAACGTGATCCTGCAGGTACTTGACCATCTCAAAGGAAGGCCAGTTTTTTACCGTCTCTAACCGCTGTGCTTTTGTCATCACGCATTTAGCAATCACAATGTACTATTAGAAATCTGGAGTGCTAGTTGCTATACATTGGTCTCCATACATCTATGTAGCTATTGCTTTAAAAGTCAGGAATTTGCAGATAAATTGTTAATTTCATGTTATCTTGAATCAAAAAACAGTACCTATCCTTAAAAAATGACATTACTAAGCGATCTAAACCTTTGAACGGTAGTGTATAAATGGCTTTTTGTCTTTCTAACGAGTGACTCAAATATAGTATCAATGACAGGCATTCAGTTTCATTGAACCTGTGCACAAGTTGCCAGGCTTTCTTTTTCCGTAACGGGGTTGTGTTTTGTTTTCTTATAATTTGCACATCTTCCAAAATTCCATAAGGAGCTGATGTTCATCAGCCGTAAAAGACGACGGGCGACACTTTTCCATGTTCCGATCCTTGATTCTGAGATCAATTGCGGGGTCTATTTGCAGTGAAGCACCATTCACTTTCATCCTGGCTTTGCAAACGTGCTACTGATTTAGCAGAATGCACAAGTCAAACTAGATCAAGCTGCATCTATTGAGTTAGCCTAGCTTTTTTGTGATTCCACTTTCATGCAATAGTCCCCCAGATTGGCAGTTTTTTCATTATTAGTCCAGTTTTTTTTTAAGTGCTCTTAATATGTTGTGGTTTCCACTCCAGATGGTGTGCGGTTACGCACATACGATGGCGCTGACGGACAAAGGCGTTTTGTATACGTGGGGCGCTAACACGTATGGGCAGCTGGGCACGGGCAACAAGGACAACCTGTTGTACCCTGTGCAGGTTATGAGCGACAAAGAAAGGTGGGAAAAAATTTCTGTGCTCCCTGCTGATGTGATTTATGAAATCTAAAAAAAGAATAATATTGTCCTACAAAGGTAGGATTATTTGCTGTTTCCTTGGCATCTCTATCGTTTAAGGCACCTTTTCACACAGATCCTACTGTAGCACAATGCTGCGTTGCTGAAAAACAGTAATTGGTTAGTTACTGGTTTCTCCATTTAAAAAAATAATCAAATTACCCCGCAGAGTAATGACACCAATAAGTAGCGCGTTACTCTGCAAATACTTTGCGAAACACCAAATTTCAGAATACTTTTCTCTGCTCACATTTCTCCCATTGATTTCCTTATGGTTTGTTGTTCCTGTACAAACCACCCCCCCACTCACTGCCGACCACTTACCTTTGGTTACACACAAATAAGCTTTCCCCCTGATTTCATTTTTTTATATCCATCCATCCATTATCTGCACCGCTAATCCTCAGTAGGTTTGCGGGGTGCAGGAGCCCATCCCAGTTGTCTTTGGGCAGTGGGCAGGGGACACCCTGAACTGGTTGCCAGCCGGTCGCAGGGCACACAGAGACAAAAAACTCACTCATTCACACCTAGGGACAATTTGGACCGGCCAATTAACCTGACACGCATGTTTTTGGAATGTGGGAGGAAACCGGAGTGCCCGGAGGAAACTCACGCAAGCACGGGGAGAACATGAGAACATGCAAACTCCACACAGGAAGGTTCGATCTCATGACCTCAGAACTTTTCCGCACACGCGATAACCACTGCCCCGCCGTGCTTCAGTTGTTTATTTTGTAGTTGTAAATTAGGCTTAGACACGAATACCATAAAATTTCGGACTACAGAGTGCACATGAATATAAGCTGCACCCAGTACATTTCAATGGAAGAAACATTTTGTACATAAGCCGCATCTGACTATAAGCTGCATGTACCAACATTGAAACATGAGATATTTACAAAGAAAGACGGTATACAGAGTTTTAATAATATACAATACAATACTTCAAATTTGTGTCGGTACGATGTCACCAGTCACTAAAATATGTCATGCCAAATATCATTGAAAAGCTTGAACTCTTGGAATTCAACATATGATGACGATTTCAAAATATACTCTTCAAAGATTACAATCAGTCTTAAACAAAAAACGCGAAAACTGTAGAGCGGGCTTAACTCACCATTACATCCCCCGGCAGTCTTCAACTTTTTGGAATGTCCGCAAAAATGGCTTCGTTACATCAAAGACGTTCCATAGAATCCAACCGTATAAAATATTTATTCCAAAACGCACGATACTGCCGACAGATAAATACGAATCCACCTAAAACATTTCTGCTTTGTTGAAAGTTCTTGTAATGTGCTCGTTTGGCCACATTATTTCTGTTTACAAATGTAAAATGTTTCCCAATATGGTAGTCAGCCCTTCTCTTTTGTCTCTGTTCGTGTTAGTTTTTTTATGCGCAAAATTATATTCAACTTGTGTCTTCCTCGACACATACATTCCACCTGTCTCACTCTTGCCTTTAACTGCTCGGGATCCCTTAGCGGCAGTTAAAAAAAAAAAGCATATATAAGGCGCAGGGTTGAAAGCTTGGTAAAAAAAGTCACGGCTTAAAGTCCATATTTTGCGTTCTATACAGATAGGAGAATCTCTCCGTGAGGAGAAATTTAGTGTCCTCATACTTTGTGCTTGAGACAGCATCACCATTACTGTATTCAGTTGTACTTTGTAGGTAAATGTAAACATGCCCACTCTCCAGGGAACGTTGGTGGCGGATAGGTGGTTGTACTTGTATATGACAACGTCAGTGATTAGCAAATAAAAGACACTAATTTATCTGTTTTTGATAAGTAGCAGAGTAACGCCGTAACCACAGTAGAGTTACAAATTGTTAATTTGGACTCGTTACCGAGAAAAGTAATTGAGTTCCTGGAACGGGTTTCTTTGTAACGCTTTCATCCCAACACTAACAATTTAAGATTTTTTGCAGGAAATGCTATGCAAAAAATTGATTCATTTAGCGTTTTTATCTTGTTTTAGTTTTAGGATTTCTAGATTAAAGTTACTCCAGATTACGCCAAAGTTCCACTAAGAAAAAAATAAAGATGACTCTTAAGAAGGAGCTACAGTTCATCGATTTGTCGCTAAATTACTAAAGTGAACAAAAATAAGCACACATTGGATGTCAAACACACCACTAAATTTATTTGAGTTAAAACCAATCAATGAACATTTCAACAAGATGGAAATTGGAAATACATGGCTTTGCTGGAGTTTTTGAAATAGTGGTGGGTATATTGTTCAAAGTGGAAATAGCTAATGAAAGAAATGTGTTTGAAGCGCTTGATCCCAGCACAAGTCACCTTCCTGGAACTTTACTGTTTGGATGAACACTTGTGGATGCCTAGTGTGCTTTTTTTAGGCTGTAGATGTTAGTTACCTGAGAGAAGTGGTGTGTTCCTTCTTTTTGAATGTGTAATTTTATATGTAGCTATGACATCATCAACCCTACAGGATTGTGGAGGTGGCCGCCTGTCACTCCACCCACACGTCGGCCGCAAAGACGCAGAGCGGCCAGGTGTACATGTGGGGCCAATGTCGGGGCCAGTCCATCCTGGAGCCCCACCTCACGCACTTCAGCTGCACTGACGACGTCTTTGCCTGCTTCGCCACGCCCTCCGTCACATGGAGGCTTCTCTCCATGGGTGAGATACAGAATCGTTTTGCGTCGTGGTCATAAATCAACAGAAAGCTGGTAAATCAAGCCTGTCCTACTAAGAAGATGATGAAACGAGTCACAACCCAAATCTGGGATGAGATTAACTCATTCAGGGCAAGACGTTTCTCCCAAATGGGAAGTGTGAGTGCTGGACAATTTTTGCCATTTTGACTCATTTTTTGAAGGCCTACTGAAAATGTGGTTCTGTAGCTATATAAGCATTGGACATATCAGATAAAAGCTTCAACCCTCTTTTTATGAGGAAAAAATATTTCTAGCTTTTACCACTGTTAAGTAAACTTCAGTTAAACATTACTAAGTTTCCTGAAAATACTAGTTTCCAAGAAGAAAAATGGCTTTTTAAATTATATATTACTGCAACACTCAGGCATAAACGATGCATTCACTTTGCAAGAACTTTACAGCACCTGAGATTTTGGTCTTTTGGGGGCTGCTCACACACTTTCAATCGCTTGATAGAGAAAATAAAGCAACATGAAGTGGAGGCTCCTTGATATGTAGACAAAGATCTGATAAATGGCATCCCTACCACCTATTGGTTATTTATCATACTGAAATCTTTCCCAAGGGCTTGACTCTTACTGATCAGCAGTGTCAAAGCCTTAAAATAGTTTTGTTTTTTATTTTTTAATAAAACAAAAAAACCCCAACATATTTGAACATTTTTGCACTCGGCGACTACGCTTCTGAAAACATATTTATACGTTATGGCTCTGAATGAGTTAACGAGATTTTTGCCTCACGTGTGCTCGATCTTATTTCAGAGTTTGACGACTCCATGACGGTTGCTCAGTCCCTTAAGAATCAGTTTGACAACCCGGAGACGACGGACCTCAAGTTCCTCGTGGATGGCAAGTACATCCACGTCCACAAAGCAGTTCTGAAGATCAGGTTGGACACCGTTCAATGTGTATTTAATTAAAAATCTGGGAAACTAGTGATTTTGAACCAAAAAGTGTGTTTCCAGTTTCATCCGAAAGAAAAATACTAAACTATAAATGCCGCCAAAGATATTTTGTTAAGGGAGACAGTCTGTTGCATCTTTGACTTCAAATGTGAGGCGAGAGTTGCGTAGCTGGCTTTCACCTTGGCAGAAGTTTGTTGAAGGCGCGGCTTCTTTTTCATTTTGGATGCAAGAAGAAAAGGGGAGAGAGCCATCAAAAGAGGAGCTCTTCTAAATTTTTACCAACCAGGCATCTTCTCTAAAGTTCGGTTGTCCCTCTTCTGGCACCTTTCAGGTAGCAACTAGCTGATATTTGGCTAATGTTTAAATGCTAACACTATACTCATTTTAGTAACATCTGTCAACAAACTCACCTTTGAACTCACATTAGACATTCGAAAAAAGGAGCCCACAAAGACTATCACTCATCTGTGAATTTAAAGGGTTATATATGCTCCTCACCTCCTGTTATTACTGTACCAAAGCATTATTCAACCCATTCTCCTGTATTGCTCCACATGTTTCTTTACAATGCTCAGGTACAAACTGAACGCATCGCATACACGGTAGCTTAAATCGGTAGAGCCACACCCAACCTCTCAGACTTAAATAACAGGTCCATCATCCCACTGGCAAACACATTAGTCAAGGGTATCTCTCACCCACTATACCGATATGTCAGGGGCAGACACAGGACAGTAATATTTCGGAGGCCCCGCCTCTAGAAAAGCCTGATCCCCTCTACCATTCCCTTTCTAAACAGCAAGCCCCGCTGACTCATCGACTAGGTCTGCCATCATTGGTCCACTGACATGTATGTCATCCTGCTGCTGTTTTTTTTTTTTAATGTGTAATGTCTGTTGTGTTACCCAATACAGTCGTTGGAAGTGAATTCCCCCAAGAGGACGAATAAATTAAATTGAATCTACCTAATCTCGTATTTAGATGGGCCACTGTTAAATAATGTTGTCTAATGCCAAGCTGTAGTTCAGTCTGTTTGGAAATGACCAGATGTGACGATGCGCCATGCAATCTTGTTCAGGTGTGAGCACTTCCGCAACATGTTCCGCTCACACTGGAACGAAGACCTCAAGGAGGTGATTGAAATCGACCACTTCTCTTTCCCGGTGTATCGCTCCTTCCTGGAGTTCCTCTACACAGACTGCGTGGACCTTCCACCAGAGGACGCCATCGGTAGTCTAAAAAGATTGTGACTTGGAGACAAAATACACCCAGAACGACTGCTTATCTCGAGCGCCGTGTGTTGCAGGACTCCTGGACTTGGCAACGTCATATTGTGAGAACCGACTGAAGCGTCTATGCCAGCTCATCATCAAGCGAGGCATCACGGAGGAGAACGCCTTCACGCTGCTGTCGGCCGCCGTACGATACGAAGCCGAGGTTCGGTCGCTCGAACAGATGTATGAAAATGTATCCCAACCTTTTTGGAAATTCTCACATTTCTAAATGAAATCCGATCTCCTCTTTCTTCCACTCAGTCGCTTTACTTCCACATCCTCTCACATTCAGTGACCCTATAACTAGGGTTTGTGAGACCTTTCGGTCTCCCGCCCCCCTTTTTTTGCCTTGCTGTCTCTTAGGGAGTAGAGAGAGGAGAGGGTCCCCTCACTCCCTCCATTTCAGTCGCCTCTTACGACACGCAGCGGTCCACGGTGGCAGAATTCTCTTACCTCTCACGAGGAGAGGCCCCCCTCACCACAGGGACAAAAGGATTGTTATAAAAGGATAGTGGGATGTTTGGGTGCGTTCTAAGAGATGGGCAGGGCACCTGTATGATGCGGCAGGGGTAAACCAGTGAAAGCTGTCGGGCCCTGTTGTTGAACAAAGAGTGTGTCGTGTCACCCTGACCCGAGTGACATGGCCGCTTTCTTGTGTCCTGTTTCATCTGGAGGGACGAAAGCATGATCAACTTGGGTGCTGAGGTGCCTAACTTGTTTGGGCATTTGGGTTGGCCATGGTCCAAACATTTTTTTCCCTTTAATTTTCTTTGTTATTGTATGTGTTTGTCTTGCTGTCGGTCACCCCTCTTGAGGGATATGACCAAGGTAGATAGACTAAATGAAATCACCATCAAATGTGATCTGATCTTTAGCAAAATCACACAAATGAAAAGGGTGTCTGCTTTAAAATCAGCCAAACATTTATAGGTTTTCATATTTGAATGAGGATAACATGCAAACGCTGAGGGGGAGGAATAAGTAACTGAATTATCTGCCTAAAGAGCAGCATGCCACCCTCATTCGAGCCTATCGCGAATTAAGCTGGTCAGTGCACATGCTCCAATCCTTTTAGCAAGTCAAATCCCAGCCTGTATTCATCAAAATTAATACCATTGTTATACAGATATGGATACTAAAGCGAGGTTTGGTGTTCAGTGCTTAAAACTGTGCACATAGCAGATAGGACGCAGAGACCAAGTCCGCTACCACCTGACAGGGATTTGTATTCTCAGGGTTATAAGTGCCAGTCATTATCACTCCCCCTACACGCGTGCCAACCGTGCTCACAGCCAAGTAAGCAGATGTTTTCACTCCCGGTGGTGCTGCCACAGTAGTCAGCCCGCAGACACAGAACCAAGTCCCAGAGAACACTCGCTGCCATTGCTGAGGATGTAGCTAGACGTCCATCACAGTGGCCAGAAGCCCGAGGCGTATTGCAGACCGTCTTTAAACGAACCAGCTGTTAAGTTTGAACTTTAATAGACACTCAAAATGAAGAGAGAAGACATCCATGGTTTTGGAACTTGCAAGGAAGACGGGAAGAGAAACCTTCAGATAAGGAATCCCAAACCTTTTTTAGAGGCCCTAGAGACTTTTCTTTTTATGAGATATCTTAGGTTACAAAATGGGAGAGTCGGTGCTTTCCAGTCATGTGAAAGGTTACTCACAGAGATGACTAGCTTAACTATGACTTTTTTTGCTTACTTTTTGATACATGCTACACCCAAACAGTGTACTATAAAATGATAAAATGTGCATTAGTGCTAGTATTATGTATGTATTGTGGGTCATGTAAATTCTAATGGGAAAACATGCTATTTAAAAGCTACATATATGGGAAGGGATTTGTCTCAAAAATATCGACACACGTATTGTTCACATCCACAAAAATATTCGCAATTGTCTTAAAATCTAACACAAGAGTAAAAATGGCATATGTAAATGAAAGATGTATTTGTGGCTCTGCAAAATTCACGAGTTAGACCGGATATTTTTTATTTTAAAGGTAAAGGCAACTATTACCAGGTCAATTATTGAAAGAAGGGTTAATTAAACTTGGTACACGACCCCCCAGAAAAATCACATTTCCTGGAAAATCACAATGACCCAGGATAAGTGGGCTATTTTCAGGACATGTCCTTGGGGGCCTGTTCTAGTTTTTCTCACATTCTTTTTATTATGTTTGGGCTGTGATTGACCATTCTACACCCTGATTGGCTAGAAACCCCGAAATTTGGTTTTGAATGAATCCATTGCTTTATCTTCCCACACTTGCACGGCCCAACTAGAAACTACTACCGCCTGCAGTTCATTCTCTACGAAATCTCACAAATCCCCCTTCTTCCTTCAAAGAATTTTCTCCTTGAATCTACACAATTCGCATAGGTCACCCTTTTTATTTTCAACACTCCAAAAAGTAATAGATTTTCATTCCCGTAGTTCGGATGGTTTTAGTTGAAGCAGTCGCATTTGATGGGAATTTTATGCAAAATTGTCAGAATTTCCCAAAGTTTCGGATAGTTATTCATACCACCGTATCAGGGGTGGAAAGTTACAAGAAGAATGACTTGATTGTCCTCTCGTTGAACAGGACCTGGAGGATTTCTGCTTTAGGTTTTGCGTCAACCACCTGACCAAAGTGACGCAGACGGACGCCTTCAGTCAAATCGACGGCGACTTGCTCAAATCGTTCATGTGCCGAGCCAGCCGCTCTGGCGCATTCAAAAACTAACTTGGAACGTTGCCTTCAGGGACATTCGGAATGTTTTTTTATAATCGGTCCAAGGAATTTGAAGCACTTTTGTTTTTTACGTCCGATTGCACTCATGGAATGATCCAAAATGTATTTAGAAATCTGAATGAGAGTTTTCGATGGTTCCGTCCTCCAAAGTACGGCGATTATCATTTTTGGAAAGGATGGAAACATCAAAACTCCGAGTAGCAGTACTGCCCCTAGGCCGGACCTCTTGAAATAATCATTAAATCACTAGAAACACCGTTTGATGGCCAGTTTTGAAGAAAAAGCTTCAAGTGCGGGACTGCTTTTATTACGGTTTCTGGACAGCGAAGAAAGTTTAGTCGGCTCCAAACGAAATCGGAACATTCAGGTGACCACACAGATCTTGGACCAAGTAGTCGAGAATTTTATTGGATTTGCACTTGTGCCCTTTGCTTTTAGGATTGATCATTCGGATTGGGCAGAATAATTTAACGTTCTCTTCCTTTTGCTACAGGTCAATAATTGATTTTCTTTTTTTGAACTACGGATATTCGACTGTATCATTTGAAAGGTCTGTTCATATTGATTTTACAAATAAAGGACACAAAATATTTGCTGTTTGGCGGCTGATCATGTTGAAAATCAGATGATTCAATTTTACTCCTGATATGAAATCAGTATTTTTTTTTTTATATCACTAAACAGAATCTTAATATATAATTTAGCTGATGGTCACATCGAAAATTGCTTTTACTCCTGATACGAAATCAATATTTTTGCTTTGGCATTGCATATATAAGACTAATTAGCCTGAATCAAAATGTAACAAATCTAAATTAACATATGACAAAGTAGAAAAAATATCTGTGTTGGTCCTGTACAAGGCACCACGGCGACGCAGTGGTTAGCGAGTGTGGCAGTTCTGAGGTCATGAGATCGAACCTTCTGTGTGGAGTTTGCATGTTCTCCCTGTGCTTATATGGGTTTCCTCCGGGCACTCCGGTTTCCTCCTATATTTCGAAAACATGCACGTCAGGTTAATTTGCCCGTCCAAATTGTCCTTAGATGTGAGTGAGTTGTCTGTCTCTGTGCCCTGCGACGGGCTGACAACCAGTTCCGGGTGTCCCCTGCCCACTGCCTGAGGACGGCTAGGATGGGCTCCAGCACCCCCGCAACCCTACTGAGGATAAGCGATGCAGAGTCCCGTACAACTTTTAATGAATTTTGATGTAATGTTACAATTAATATATACACATTAAATCAGTTTCATGCCAACATTATAGTCAGCAATTCCTCGGATGGAAATGAATACAAATGACAAAATGTGCTCAGAAAGAAAATCAAAAATACACAGATTTTTTTATTAAAACTTGAAATTTTCACAAACATGGATTTGTTGAGTTCCAACAAGAGTCAAAGTACACACTTGAATGAGGTTGAAATGGTGAAGGCCATGTATTCCCAGAAAGCACTTCTAGATACAATTGCATTAAAAGGGATGTGTGTACTTAACGCCACCTAGAGGTCGTTTAAACGCTGTTGGGCCTTGTTATCACGTACTTTCAACTTTTGAATGACACCTCAAACACACATTTACTTTCAAAGGACCATGGTGGTTTGAGAGTTTATACCTTTAGTATTTAAACTGCTGTTTGTTTTATTTGTTTTTATGACCAAATTAAGACTTTTTTTTATGAATTGAAAAATAGTTGATTTTTTTTCTTCGGTTATTAAACTGATTTACAGTCATGCCTGTTTACGGCCATACCACTGAGAATGCCTGATCTCGGAAAGCTAAGCAGGGGCAAGTACTTGGATGGGAGCTCACCAGGTGCTGTAAATTTGGTGCACGCTCTGCTGAAAAAGCACCGTCTGTACCCGTGTGACACCTTGCCTGTAAACTAAGTAAAACACCCCTTTATATACTGGCCCGAACAATTCACTAAAAGAAAGTAGCTTTGGCTATGCACGGACCAAATCCGACAAAATGTTTTACTTTTGCTCATTTCTCCTGGAAGGGGGATTACTTCATGTGTGGCCCCCTTCTCAACATTTTTTTTTCCTCATGCTGAGGTTTTTGACTTTATCCTTACCCTCATGTTGGATTTAGATCAGGAGATGCTGTAATAATTGACTGTAGAGGCCTATGAGATTTCTTGTGATTAAGAGCTACACAAATAAACATTACTTGTGCATTTATTTTGAAAACGTGCCGGATCTTTATAGAAAAGAACATTTTCATGGAACTGAAACGCACTTTCAGTATCATCTGTACGGAATAATCGAAAATTTCTTGAGAAAAGACAGGAGGATGGATTTTGTGTCAAAATAAAAAAATATATTTGTGGTGAGTATAAAGTGTGGCTATATTGAAATTTGATGAGGTTATTGATGCATTTCTTATGTTGCCCCGGTTGTAACCAATACGCGGTTTCATGGCTGTGAAATACTCATAATGGGCTGGATGGATTCAGATTAGTCATTACTTGAAAAAGGGAGAACATAAAACAAGAAATAAGGAAGAAAAATAAAAAAGCTGGGATCCCCTTTATCAGTATAACACCAATAATGATGTAAAAATACACAGAATTGATGATTTCAAAAAAAAAGTCCATTGTTCTAAATTATAAGAACATTTATTCTTTCACTCTACCAAAGGATGTCGCAGTGTTGTGTAACTCATTTAAACTTTGAACTATTTTATATTAACGATCATTAAAGTCAACTTCAAGCAAATGACAATCTCTAAAAAACAGAATACTAAAAAGACTTTTCACCGCAGCAAAAAACAAAACTTTACATTTGCCATGGGAAACATAAATTGAAATATGTACAGTTTTACGAAAAAAAATCAAATGCAAAACAATTTAAGCTTTTTCTTTACTCGACAAATTCAAAGTCAACGACAAGGAAACGCTGGAAAAACAAACGACAAGCTGCTAAGTTACACTGGAGGGAAGGTGTAGGTGTAAACTGCACAGTCCGCCACTGGAAAAGTCATATTTAATGTCATTACAGAGAAAAAAATGTTGAATTGACAATTGATCAATTTAGGTGCGTTAAGCTTAAAATTTGCACTTGTTTAGTTTTAGTGAGAAGTTTGGACACGTTCTAATCTAAGGGATGGGCAGGGCACTCGTATGATGCGGCAGGGGTAAACCAGTGAAAGCTGTCGGGCCCTGCTGTTGAACAGAAGAGTGTGTTGTGTCACCCTGAGTGACATGGCCGCTTCCTTGTGTCCCATTTCATCTGTTTTTTTGCTATTTTTTCCCCCTTTTTATTTTCTTTGTTATTGTATGTGTTTTTTCTTACTATCAGTCACCCCTCTTGAGGGGTATATGACTAAGACAGGTAGATGGATAGAAGCTGAAGTTTTTGCCTAACTTTTTTGCAAAGAACTCATGAGGCAACATCATCTACTTTCGTGTTTTTGAACTCGCGTGCAGCAGGAAATTGCCTCATTTTATCTTTGAAACAAAAGCATGCCATTGTTTTTTTTCTTGTCATCTCATTTTTCCAGTGATAATTACCTGTAACATTTACAGACGCTGCCCTACTTACGAATGTTCGTAAGTTGAATTTGTTCGTAAGTTGGTTCAGTGCTATATTTTGTATGGAATGTATGTTTAAAGTTTATATAAGCAAACTGTATTTTTTGTACTGAAAATAAACATTCAATAAAATGATATGCTCAATAAAGATAAAGTGAAGTTTAACTTACTTGTGGAAGATGAGGTTCAAGAATGAGGCTACTTTTACTCCGTGGTAAAAAGTGGACAGAAAAAAAAAGCAATCCGACCATTTTCTCAACCGCATCAAGCTTTCTTATTCCACTTTCATTTCAAAAGAAATGGCTCGCCTCTTTTTTTACACTTTACACCAACCATACTGAATGGATGCACGAGATATTGAACAATAAAAGTGTCAAAGCTCTTAGCGGGAGTTACAGTGTATAATGTTCACACACGAATTAGGAAGAGGAAGCGGATTTCTTCTTCGGGTGGATGCTGGGTGACCTCTCACAGCGTGGTGGAAAGAAGCACTACAGTAACAGTGTTTATCTTACCTCTGAAAAGTGATGGGTCCCGGGGACTCGCATGCTCAAAAATCTATGGGTCCCAACTAGGGTTGCAAAGGCTTGGAAAGTTTCCGGAAATATTGGAAATTTCGGAAACTTTCAACAGCTCGGAAATTTTGGAAATATTGGGATTTTTATTTGACAAATTCTTTTTAACGATATTTTATATTTTTATTCACAATTTCACAAGGAATTTATGAAATCAATTAGTTGTTTTTTTTTACTGCTGAAATCAGCCTCTCAAAGTCTATTATAATCTGACCTAATTTGAAGCTGATGTCATCCTGCCAAGATCACAGTGATTTCGCAAGGTCTTGTGTCAGTTGTGTTTCAGCGGCTCGTTTGATCATTGCCAGTTGGGTACGGGTATTTTCTAAGGTAATTTTGTTACTTAGCTTTGTTAATCACTGCAATACACAGGGATCAGAATTTTCCGCGGATCCGCGGATTTCCGCTGTTTTTGAACCCCAAAGGCATTCCGACTTTTTCACTTTTTCTCTTGCGTAGCAAACAAATTCAAAATCCGACTGTCTCACTCTTTCCTTTATTGCTCTGGCGCACCCTGGCGGCCGTTAGAAAAATTGGGGGGGGGGGGGGGGTCTTGGGGGGGCTTGGGGGGGTTCCGCCCTGGTTTATTCCTGGACGCTGGCTATTTCAGCTGAAAATGAAAATCTCCATTCTGATCCCTGAATACAGTATTGTAGCTTTTATATTTCCACAGCACATTGTTTATAATGCATTGAGTGGTGCATTAACAGAAATAACATTTTACATTTCAGGTCCAGACATGCCTCGTCAAAAATCAGATGTGTTTCAACATTTTACCGTAGTCAATGAAGACAACAAGCAGTTTTCAATCTGCAAGTACTGTGATCAAAGATTTACAAAAATTGCAACAAAACAAAGAGCTCATCTAGAGTAGTGTATGAAATATCCGAAGAGGAGCAGAATTGTCAGTCCTCAACGACAAGAGAGAGCCCTGTGCCAAGCACTTCATCCGCAACGAGTGCATACAGTGGTCTACCTCAGCCAAGTCCGAGTTCCCATTCTCTGCGCAAATTCTTTGATGTCATGGATGCCAAATCTCAAGAGCGAGCAGATGAAAACTTAGCGAAGGCAATCTATGCAACAGGGTGTCCACTTTCCCTAACATCAAACATCTATTGGCAGAGATTTTTAAAAGATCTCCGACCTTCATACGTGCCACCATCCAGACACATGCTGTCCACATCCTTGTTGCAAGGAGAATATGAGAGTCCACGAAAAGGTTATGAATCTGATCCAGTCATCAGACTGTGTTACACTGGTATCAGATGGTTGGTCTAACATTCGCGGGGAAGGAATAATTAACTTTATTGCCTGTACACCTCAACCAGTTTTCTTCAAATGCATTGATACAAAGGACAATAGACATACTGGTGCCTACATTGCAGATCAGCTAAAAACTGTCATAGAAGAAATAGGGCCCAACAAAATTTACGCAACTGTAACGGACAATGCAGCAAATATGAAATCTGCATGGACCGAAATTAGGGAAGCCTATTCACACATTACACCCATTGGATGTTCAGCTCATGGGCGCAATCTACTTCTTGGGGACATAATGTCCACACCAACCCTACAAGCAATATACAATAGGGCAAAAAAGATAGCAAAATTTGTCAGAAATAAACAAATAGTGTCTGCCACCTTCGCAGAGAAACAAAAGCAGAAAGGAAAACCCACTTCTTTAAAGTTCCCTGTCGTTACAAGGTGGGGTTCCACAGTGATTATGTACCAAAGTCTCCAGGATGGAAAAGAGTCTCTGCAAGAAATGGCAATCATGGACTCTTTGGACATTGCGGGAGATATCAGAAAAACAATATTAGACAATGATATATTTTGGGCACGCATCACTTCCTGTTTGTCAATCCTAGAACCCATAACCAGTGCCATTGCAAAAGTGGAGAGTGACAGTGCTCGCCTCTCCGATGTCTACAGGCTTTTTCATGACATAAAGCTGAAAATCATTGAGGCTCTACCAACTTCCCCCTTGCAGCGACAAGAAGAAAAGAAAATTCGAGACTATATTGAGAAACGACAACAACATTTTGTCACACCTATTCACAAACTAGCATTCATGCTTGATCCACAGTTTCAGAACAGCAACTTACAGGATGATGATGATCATACAGAAGGCATAGCTTTCCAGGAAGAAGTAATAGGCAGGTGCTACACTGAAATAAGTAAATTGGAAGAACATCTCCATCTAGACCAAGGAAAAGTTTTGGCAAGCCTTGCCAAGTTTAGAGCTAAAGATGGCCTTTGGAAGGGAGAAGGGTTATGGGCCTCTGCTAAACATGTGTCGCCATCAACCTGGTGGAAGGGCCTATGTGGTACTGAAGCTGTCTCACCAATTGGAACAATTCTTCTCCGAATTCCTCCTAGTTCGGCATCATCTGAACGCAACTGGTCTTTATTTGGCAATATCCACACTAAAACACGCAACAGACTAACGAATGACAGAATACAGATGCTGGTTTCTGTAAGGGCTAATCTTGGACTGTTTGAAGCCAGCTCTGATAACACTAGTCTCCTTGAGGAATCACACATAAATGAAGCCTATGACACAGACAATGAGGATGAAACGTCAGACATGGAAATGGTGAACTAGTTACTAATAAGTGTTCTGGACCTGATAATTAAGCTACTACAGTTCTTAAGTCTTTTATTAGGTCAAAATTTCATAATTTATTGTTTGTTCAGCAAGTTGTATAAGCGATGATTATGGTAGATTTGAGGCAATTTTAGCAAAGTTAGACGGTTAATTATTTGTTGGGAATTTTCAAATAAACATATTTCACAAAAAGTTATTTTTTCTGTGTTTTTTTTTGTTCATTCTGCCAATTCTTATACTGTCAGCATTGCATTTTTTAGACTTATGTGTATTATAAATCAAGACTTTATTTGCAATTGTTATGAATAAAACAAAAGACAAAGCAATACGTCCTGAATATTCCCAATATTTCCCAAAATTCCGGAAAATTTCCAGGAAAATTTCCCTAAATTGAAAATTCCGGGAATTTTGCAACCCAACAGAGATCTATGGGTCCCCAAAATTTAGTGTTATCGAGGTTGAAATTGTAAATCGGCGACAAATATATAATATAAATCTATATATTTATTCAGTTTTAATTATCACAGTTAATTGGTAATACAAAGCAGTTATCACTTCAGACTTTTCAGTTCATATATTCTTCGTGGTTTGCTGTCCCGCCACAGTTGTAATGCCCTCTCAAAGTCCAATCCATTATCATCCTCATAGCGTCACCAGGAATATAATTTAGTCCATTTTGGCAGAAAAGTCCTTTACTTGCTAGGAGTATTCTTTTGTTTATTTTCTTTCGTGGAATCGTTCGCTTCAACACACGTGTTTTCCTTGCCTCCGCGATCTTCCCAAGAATTTCTCTGCCGTTTCCATGTGCCGGAATTATTGCCGTTGTTATCACTTTCTGCATTATGTTTCGACTTATTACTGACACTGAAGAAATTACCAATTTTGTGTTGATTGTCCCCTAATACTTACTGTTTTTTCGGAGGCATACTCATCCTGTCAACCTCCAGGGCTCCCTTACAAAATACAAAAAATCTTACACCATATTTTTTTTTTCAAACGTGTTTATTTAAGTACTTTAACATGTTATATTGTACATGTGTTTCCTTATATCATATATATTGTTAATGAACATTTTGTTGTGAGACACTGAGTTGCTTGACATGAATTGAGGTTTATCATTAAAAAAAGTTAGAAAATGAAGTAGCTTGGACGTTCACTATAGAAGGAAAAAATACATGCAAATATAACTATGTAGAATACTACATTTTCTTATTCAAATTATGAATTCATTTTCTGCATTAAATTATTGTTGGTAATGTACTGATTAGAGGGATAACCACAAACCTGTCTTCTCATTTTCTCCTTTTATACTTCCTTTTTTCTTAACCTCTTTATAGAACATCATAATTCGTAATATAATGCATCAAAGCAAGTGAGCCGTTTGAGAACTCGTTTGACATGATTGATTTGCCGTTTCGTGATAGTCGGTGTATACAGGATGGTACCCATCATTGCCAAATTTGCGTTTTTCCGTACAGATTTTCTTGTACGTCGCAAACGTCTTAAAATGCATAATAAACATACTTTGTATGGCAAAAACGTACAGGTTGACAGCTATGCATACTTAACCTTCACTCAACGACAAGCACCACAACAATGACGTAATTTCAAAGCAACGAGATCTCGTTTGCCGAGATCGGCGTGCAGACAAAAACTCGAACCGCGAGACCAAAACAACAATTGTGGATCTGCCTGACGAAAAGTTTGGAGTGCGGTGAATCTTTGTTTAAAAAAAATGTAATCGGGTAATAATGACAATTTTGTGTCAAAGAAGTTGCGTTCCAGGGACGCACGTTGATTTGTCACTATGTGTCCCCAGAGAAAACGATGCGTCTAGGACGCAGTGACGCCGGCAGACGAGAACACTGCAGTAATGTCCTGTATTCGCAAAAAAGTGCACACAATACAAAATCTAACTTACTGGAATGTCCGGATATTTTTCGACATCCCGAGAAAAATGTTCGGATCTACTGTTTTTCAAAAGTCTAATGGTCGTAAGTAGGGGAGCGTCTGTATAACTTTGTACTGTGGATTTGGGCAACATAAGCTTAAAAAAACAATAACAAAAAATTAAAATAACATAAAACTGGCAACACGGCGGTTAGCGCGTGTGCGGCACAGTTCTATGGTCTTGGGAACCTCCTGTGTTGGTTCAAATCCAGCTACCGGACTTCCTGTGCGGAGTTTGTATGTTCTCCCCGTGCTTGCGTGGGTTTCCTCCGGGCACTCCGGTTTCCTCCCACATTCCAAAGACATGCATTTCAGTTGGATTGGCCGGTCCAAATTGTCCCTAGGTGTGAATGAGCGAGCGAGTTGTCTGTCCCTGTGTGCCCTGCGATTGGCTGGCAACCAGTTCAGGGTGTCCCCTGCCCGATGATAGCTGGGATGGGCTCCAGCACCCCCGCGACCCTACTGAGGATAAGCGGCGCAGCTAATGAGATGAGATGAACATAAAACTGGTGCCTTAAATTAATTCTTTAATACTTCCCACTGACTGCCTTGAGATTTGTTTCTGCCTTGACTCCATAAGTTTGAAAAACGGGGATCTATTTTACAGGTCGTTGCTCTTCAGAAGCACCCCCCTTTACATGCTGATTTTTGGCAATTCAGAGAGGGATATAAAAGCTCCACATGGCCTTTTCTTTTAAGTTCTAAAAGGAAGGTAGGATCATTTCAACAAGACTAAATGCTTTCTGAGGACGTCGGCAATTTCCACCAGATCTGGAAGTAAACAAATAGACCGTTTTAAATGGCGGGCCGGGGGGAGGGGGGTTTAGGCGAAAAAACAAACAAAACAAAAAAAAAACGCTTTGAATTCAAGAGCTGCTCGCCTTTGCGCTGCAACGTTCTCATCAACTCCTCAGCAAAGACATGACTTGCTGCATAGCTGCCAGGGACTTCTTCACCACCACTTCTTTCTGCTCCAATTCTAACAAACCACAAACAAGACTCAGTGAGACCCAAATTTCATTTTAAGGGGCAGTGCGTATTATTTACTGCTTCCTGGTGGGGAAAAAAACTAAATTTTTGAAAAAAGAAAATTGATTTAAAAGGACAGCATGTAATATTTAGCGCCTCCTAGTGGTAGGAAAGGACATTAATTTAGTACAAAACAAAACATTGATTTGAATACTAGGCAGAATACATTAACTATCGTAAAAAAAAAAAAATTATAGGTCGAGAAATTTGTATTTCTTACACATAGTGGAATCCGTACCTAGAAATCGCCACCATGTTTGTCTGGCATCTTGGCACTGGTTTTTGTTTGCATTAGACAATACATGCCATCTAGTGGTCAAATATTACACGCTGGGGCTTCAAGCCATGATTGGTCGCCATCTTGCTGCACATGATGCCCTCAGAACCTTTTTTTCTTTTGCACGTCATTAAAATGTTGAAAAACAGTTCTACTGCAAAGTAATATTATAGTTCAAAGTATTATTTTTTATTTATTTTTTCATTTATTTTTTCCTCTTTCCATTTTTTCATATTTTTTTTCTCTCCCTTTTTCTGTTTTTTATTATAATTCCTCTTTTATTTTCTACCCTTCCACCATTCTTATTCTTTTCTTTCTTCTTCGTGAAAGGCTAGGGCAAAAAATTGAGGGGAAAGAATTTTTGTGTCTTGGTCACCTTAGTTTTGTATTCTTCCTTGTGCGTGTAGCACTCTTTTTCAGTTGCGCAACACCATACAGAGACATCCAGTGGTTGAATATTGCACAATCTTCCTTTAAGTCAACTTTGCACTCATCGTTGTCATTGTACAAGCTGCACCGGATTTTGAGCGACAGGCTTAAAACAACCATAAAAATAAACTACTTGATTTTTACATATTGAGTGAATCACAGATACATTTGTGAATCTGAACAGTATTTGTGTAAATGTTTTGAGAAAATGCTCTCCCTCTGCATTGACGCTAATAAATATCTTACATTTTCAGGTGCAGGAAGTTCTTCCAATTACATTTTACCAGTAGGAAACGCTACCTTCATTTTTTTTGCATGTCCCATAATAAATGTCCATTAGCGATACGTAAACTTGGCATTACTACATAATTCATAGTGCCCTGTTAAGGAGTAGCATGCACCCACCCTTTTGGGCGCCACCCATGGGGGCCAATGATACTTCAAAGGGTAACGCCATACAAACTAATGCCGGCTGCAGTTAATCTTGAGGGTAGAAGAAATGCAATGGCAGAGCGAAGCCAACGGAGAGCAGCATCGGCGTCATATTAGGCAGACTTTTGGAGGAAAATGAAAACAACTTCAAGCATTTCCAAGCACTTCACTCAAACTTCAAGCCCGTTTCAATCCTTGAAAACTTAACATAAAAATTCAAGCATTTTAAGGGTTTCAAACACCCGTACGAACCCTGAAAATAAGACACATCATATTCTAAAACATAGAAGTAGAAAAAAGTAGCGGCAACCACTTCAAACATTGACAAGCACTTCACGCAAACTTCAAGAAAAAAGTAGCGTCTCGCCGTCCGGAATTTACGGTAATTAGATTCCCGATATTCATGTAGATTTTGTGAGCGACATCACCTTTTTGCTGTTTCCTCAGCAGCTCCGCCATTTTCCCAGACGCCATCATGACGTTAAATGCCAGGTCAAAATCTGCACGGACGTATTTTTTTTTCATTGCTTTGTCTTTCCTGTTTTGTTCACAGTTGACGCAGAGCAGTCCAGCACCGCTCACCTTGCTGACTCGCCTGATCCTGCTGGATCCTCAAAGATACGTCCTGCATGTCGCTGAGGAAATCGCTGAAGATGGCGTCCGTGCATCCTGCCATGTTGCAGTGCCGCCAGAAGGTGGCGGAGTCCAAAACGGCCTCTGCTGAAAACGGCAATATTTCCGTTTGTTTTGCGTAACTGCGGATTTGCGAATAACAGTTTTTCGTTAACGTTTGAGGTGGGGGGCTACATGGTAGACAAAAAACTTTGATGGGGGCCGGACTCGTGAATTAAAGAGGAAGCAAGAGAGAGGGAGGGGGAAAAAGAAAGAGAAAATGAGAGAGAAAGAGGGGGAGGAAAATGACAGAGAAAGGGAGGGGTGAAGAAAGAGAAAAAAAGAGGTAGAGAGAAAAATAGAATGAAGGGAGAGAGAAAAAATACATAGATATAAAGAGAGCAAAGGAAAGAGAAACAGCAAGATAAATCAAGAGGAAGAAAAAAGAAAGAGAAAAAAGCCGTCCGGATAAAATCCCTTGGAGGACCTCAACACCACAAATGAAACAAAATGACTCAAAGTCTAAACGGTATCATTTAAAATCCCAACATGAAGGGACATTGTGTATTATTGAGCACCTCATTTTCATACTATATGGTACTTTTGCATACTTTTCAATATGTTTTAAAACGTTTACAATGTTTTGGGAATCTATTCAGTAAAATTTTAACCTCAGGACATTTCAGATATTTTAGTACTTTTCAGTACTACTACTATTTTGTAAATGCTCACACTTTACAGTACATTTTTCCACATAAAGGTTCGTTACTTTTACGTACCTTTTCTGTTCTTTTTATACTTTTCCCTACTATTATTACTTTTTTCCATTCTTTTCAGTAAATCACATTTTTTATAGTTCATTTTTTTTAGCGGTGTTCTGTACCTTTAAATACAATCTTTCAGAACTTTTTCAGTCCGTACTTATCAGTACTATATCCATACTTTTCAGTAGCTTTTTGTACATTTTCAGTACTTTTTTTCAAATTTCTACTTTATCATACGTTTCATACTTCACAGCACTTTCTTCAACATAGTTTTTCATGCTCTTCTGTACTTTTCCTACTTTTGGACTTTTCCATACTCAACAGTAATTCGAACATTTTCAGTTTTGTTATTTCGTTGGGTAATTTCTGTCAACCTTTCTATAGGTTTCATACTTTACAGCAGTGAGTTTGAATCACTGTGCCGCGACACACTAGTGTGCCGTGAGAGATCGTCAGGTGCTCCGTGAGAAATTATCCAAAGTCCATCCATCCATTATCTGCACCGCTTATCCTCAGTAGGGTCGCGGGGGTGCTTGAGCTCATCCCAGCCATCTCCGGGCAGTGGGCAGGGGACACCCTGAATTGGTTGCTAGGCAGTCACAGGGCACACAGAGACAGACAACTCACTCACTCATTCACACCTAGGGACGATTTAACCCGACAGGCATGTTTTTGGAACGTGGGAGGAAACCCACGCAAGCACGGGGAGAACATGCAAGCTCCACACAGGAGGTTCGATCTCATGAACTCAGAACTGTGCCACACTCGCGCTAACCACTGCCTCGCCGTGCTGCCCTTATCCAATGTCACTTTTTAAAATTTGAAATTTTATAAAACATTTATGCATAATTTTCTGCAAATATTATGTCATTGTCGGTGTCTGTGCTGTAAAAACTGGGGGTATTATAAATTATATTGTAATTTAACATACTGTTCAGTGTCGTTTTTGGTTAGTGGTGTGCCGCAAAATGTTTTCAATTTAAAAAACATGCCCTGGCTCAAAAAAGGTTAAAAACACTGCTTAACAGCACTTTTTCCTCATTTGCCTTACTCCCGAGTATTTTTACACACTTTTCACTTGTTTTTGGGCTTCTCATACTTTTTGTACTTTTCACTTGTTTTTCTACAATTTCCTACTATGTAAATGGTCTGCATTTATATAGCGACCTCCCAAAGTGTTTTACAATGTGCTTCACACTTCCCTTTTACACACCAACTAACCGATAGCAGCATCAGCCATGCTATCGGAGGCATTAGGGGGATTCAGTGTCTTGCCCAAGACATATAACTTGGAGGAGCCGGGAATCGAACCTGCGACCTCTTGTTCTCTAGACGATCGCTTTACCTCCTGAGCCAATATGTTTAAAACGGGTGTTTTTCCTCAACACAACATTTTAATGAGATTGCAATGAGTTACACAATGCCGTTTTGTAACAACGCAAGATTAAAATACATTAAAGAATATGGACGACGACAGAAGTCAATCAGGAAAAACATGACGTGGTCTCAAATCATATCATTTTTTTCCCCCTCATCCAATCAGTTACAACCAGTTAGTTACCTTAAAATAGTTTGATGCTTAGAAAAACTTTGCAACTCTACCGTCATCTTTCTCAACTTTCACTTGTGTAATGCTGCTGGATGACATCTGGGTGGGAGGCTTCACTGGATGGAGCACATCTTGAGATGGGGTATTCTAGGGTTACAAAAGGTCAGGTTAAAAGAAATTGCTACAGAGTTTGAGTTCCAATGTTTGCCAACGCAAGGGTTTAATTGGTCCCAACACGGTCTCATCAACTTGTATTATTTATTCTATCATTGTATTATTATTTTAATAATATTTTTAAATATATAAAAAAGTGAAGTTAATCAAAATAGCATTGAGACAATGACAATAAAGGCATATTCTATTCTATAAGTCATTATATAAAATATCTCAAATGCAATGGTGTGCTCGCTCGCACCCTTTTTTTTGTCCTCTCACTCGCTTTTGGTGAATTGGCTGTTATGCGTGGTCTCGTCTCTGTCGCTGCACTAATTAGTTTGCTGAGCAGAGAGGTAAGAGGGTGGGCTGCACCAGCAGTACAAGTGAGGGAAGGAAGGAATCAAGAGAGGAGAGAAAGTGTAACATGAGAACAAAAAGACTGACTAAAATGTAAAAAATAAGTCAAAGCAGGAACATTTTGGACTCGTTTTAATTATATTAATGGTTACAAAGCAGTCCCTTCGAGGTTAGGCACTTGGTTTTCCTAAATGCCAATATTCCATAGGGTCTAATTATATTTTTCCTTTTGTTTTATATTTTGGTGTTTTTTAGAGATACTGTGTCATTTCAGTCTACATTGGTTAATAGTTTAATTTTAAATAAGAGTTTTTTTATTTAATATTTTTATAGCACTGCAGAATATTTTTCTTCCATTTTCATTTTATTGTAACTTCAGGTTTTTCTGTTTTTCAGGGATTCTTTGTTGACTTTAGTTGCTTAATATAAAAAGTTCAAAGTTAGTTGATGGTTTACCGTAGTAAAAGAAATTGAGGATTGTATATTATACTAATAGAATACATATATTATTAATTTCATGCATGATGTTACAGTATTATTGGTTAATAAAATCAGTTAAACCAACAAAAAAATCTGAAGGGACTACTAATAAGTTGCGCGTTACAGTAACAAACCTGTCAACTTGTACGTTTTCCCCATATTCTATAAGTTTTTTTTTAATCATTTAAAATTCCATATAACAATTTTTGTACAGGGGATTAAAAAATAAATTTTAAGAAAACTTCATTTTGTTATGACCAATCTTGCCTTGTCCATTTCAGTTCTAATACCCATCGTCTTGGCCACTCGGGGCAGACGACAATGTCATCGTAGATTGATACTATTGCTGTGGCAGACTAGCAAATGTTATCTTTGATTTTTAAAGCTTCTTGTTAAGACAAATTTGTTTTTATCCTATATGGTGTGTCTTGCTGCTAGAATATTGGGCACCTATTTTTAAAATCCTGTCTCCTTTACCTTACTTTGAGTGTGTGACTTGATTTCAGTGTCATTGCCTTTCATAACTAGTGTATTTAGAATTCAGTAGTTTACAAGGCCACACATTCCTCACAGAGCTAATTGACTTCTGGATTTTTTTGAAAAGGGAATGCCCCTAGACCATTGCTAACACTATCGGTGGATAGTTTCTTCTCAAGATTTAAAAACATAACAAAGTTTACTTTATTTAATAACATATATAATAAAAATGAAAAAATAACAATGGAATCCCTGCAATACACTCCTAACAGTTTTCCTCCACATGTCTGCCTAAGAAACATTAAACCTTCTTAAAGGTAGGGTGAGCCATTTGATGTGTCCTTAAAAAGTTGAAAGTGAAATATTTTCGCTATTTAAGTATGTGTTAACAATGCTCGACTGAGTTCAAAGAGCCCTTGTGCTTTATTTTCCCCTGTGCCTATCTGGTTTCATCTTACTTTTAATCGGTGTTAAGTCCGGGGTGGATGGAACACTTTAGGTTTGAGAAAAGGGGCTGTGCTAGAGACGTCATGCTCATCCCTGCAGGTATTTTTGAATTTTTTTATTTGTCAGCGGGGCACAAAAAATTATGACAGATGGGATATGGTCTGCTTCTAGTAGATTCCTGGCTTAAAATCATAATTGCAGCCGTACGTCTACAAATCCCACACCCCACCTTTAAAATCTTACCACTTACTTGCAAAGGCCTGACGTTAAAACCTTCGTCCATGTCTGAATCCTCTAGTGGGGCTAAAGTTTGGGAAGGCTCGTCCTCACCTGCGGAGTGAGAAAAGGCGACACTTCATCCTGGTGACTCAAAATACGGGGCTGGGTGGGAATTCATCACTTAACAGTGGCGGACAACATAAAAGTCAGTGTGCAGGTATTTCAAAATATCTTTCTACATGCAGTAAAACATAAAATCTACCTGAACTTGAGGAGTCTGACATGATCTTCCTTCTTTTGGAGGAAAAGCTGGCCTGCCTGCAACACATACGGGATTAAGAGTTGATAGAAAAAGGATTCTATCATAAATAAGACCTCAAAATTATACGTTTGTAAAGTAAATGCTCAGACACAATTAACTTAATAAACCAGTTTTTTTAGGGGTTAGCACATAATTCTTTTTTATTTTAAGTATTATTTTCTTCTTTTTATATAATAATTACCTACTTCTGAGGTAGTACAGTGAAATATTTAACATAACTTCATTTTCAAACATTTTTGACGGACGGTGTGCCTCTGAACTTTTTTATAAATATAAGTGCACCTTGGTTCAAAAAGGGTTGAAAAATACTGGCATACATCACATATAAGTGAACCCCCCCAAATCTGCTTTATAACAGCCACATCTTAAAAGTCGTATGAAACCAGAATATAAAAAAAACAATTAAAAAAAACATACCTACTTAATTGCGTAGATAAAAATCAATAGCTTTTAGCGGCTCATTACATTAAAAAGAAATTCACCAATTAAATCAGGCTCTAAGGAAAGCCAGAGGTGCGCAAAGAAATGCTGATCACCAGCAGGTGCTCCGTGGATTGTTATCACGTCTGGGATTCGACTGAGGCGGCGTTGGAAGAGAAAGCAATAGCCTGGCTGCAAGTCTGGCCTACTGCTTTGCTAGGCTAACACATGATGCAAGCATGCAACTAGCCAGCCGCTTGGTGGAGTACCCACAAAGGCGGAGGGGCATCAACACCAGTGGCGGTGGGGTGAAGGTCCTAGGGTTCCAATTTCACCGTGAAGTATGAGGGTGATAAAGCCCGGACCCAACAGGGGTGGACGGGGCGTGCGTGTTGAAGTAAAACAAATATATAATATAAATCTATATATTCATTCAGTTTTAATCATCACAGTTAATTGGTAATACAAAGCAATTATCACTTGATTTTTCAGTTCACAATAAATATTGTACATTATACAAAATAATATTGCTGAAATATTAGTCTATATATTCATGCACTTTTAATCATCAGTTAATTGGTAATACAAAGCAGTTATCACTTCAGATTTTTCAGTTCATATATTCTTCGTGGTTTGCTGTCCCGCCACAGTTGTAAAGCCTTCTCAAGGTCCAATCCATTATCATCCTCCTCATAGCGTCACCAGGAATATAATTTAGTCCCTTTTGGCAGAAGAGTCCTTTTCTTGCTAGGAGTATTCTTTTGTTTTTTTTCTTTCGTCGAATCGTTTCGCTTCAACACACGTGTCTTCCTTGCCTTCGCGATCTTCCGAAGAATTTCTCCACCGTTTTTTCGTGCCGGAATTATTGCCGTTGTTATCACGTTTTGCATTATGTTTCAACTTATTACTGACACTGAAGAAATTACCAATTTTGTGTTGATTGTCCCCTAATACTAACTGTTTTTTCTGAGGCATACTCATACCTGTCAACCTCTACGGCTCCATGATAGGTGAGTGAGTAGGTAGGTAAGTTGGTAAGTCGGTAGGCAAACAGGTAAGTAGGTAGGTAATCAAACAGGTAAGTAAGTAGGTAAGTTAGTAGATAAGTAGAGAGGTAGGAGAGTGAGTCTGTAGGAAGGTTAGGAGAAGGACGGTAAGTAGGTAAGCAAGTAGTCAGTATGTAAGTAAGTACTGTTAGTGTGTACCTAGCTAGGTAGGTAGGTAAGTAAGTAGGGTGGTAGGTAAGTAATTGGATAAGTAGGTAAGTAAGTGTGTAACTAGGTAGGTAGGTTAGTAATTAAGTATAAAAATAACTGTACAGTTACATTAGGGTTTGATTAAGTGAAGATAAAGAAAACCTTTGAGATGGCGGACTTTGAGAAGTAGTTTCTGCGGTAGCGCTCTCTTCTTGGAACAATTTGTGCAGTCTTCTTGTAATGGTGTCTCTTGAGGGAATCTCATACCTGCGGTCGTTTGTGGCGATGCGAAAAACGTTTCTCAGACCGACATCATCCACAACACTAACCGGCCTGCAGTCTGCAGCCAACCACTTGGCGATGGCATTCGTAATATCCTCGTGCCTTTGTTTCTCCGCTGCGGAGCCACACGTTTCGTCCAAGGGACTGTACCAAAGGCCTGTAACTCCTTTGGAATCGTTCAATACATTTCTGGCATCGACGGTGTGGGACGCATTGAGATGATACTTCATACTAGTTGTGCTCCGGTGGTAACTGAATCCAACGTCGCAGTGCCTACAAAACGCTTTTGTTTTGTCAATTTCGCCGTCCGGGAGAACTTTGAAATAGAAATGCCCGTTTAATAGTTCGGTTAACTTTCCCATGTTTGTTTATTCAGCCTTTCGTGGCTTTATTTAAGTCAGTTTTAGCCGGTTCTGTCTTCTCTTCTAGCGGGTCAGTGAAACGAAAGCTGTAGCCGGAAGTTTTTTTGGTCTCTTTTACTGAAATTTGTCGGTTTGCAAACAAACGTTTATAATCATTACCGCCACCTACTGGAACAGGATGGAACACTAAAAACAGGCCAATGAAATAATTTGAAACGAATTGTCTTGTCTTTATTGCCTTTGTGGAAATCAACTTTGTAACAAAATTTTATGCTACGTGATTAAACATGGCACTCCAGGGTAAACATGTAATGAATACATTAAAAACGACTATAAGGATAAAAGGCAAAAAAATATATTAAAAACGTAGTGTTGCCATAGTTCCCAAAGGTTTGACTCTATAGACCGTGCATTAAATGAATAAAAGTAAAATAAGTCTGCTTAAAAAAGAAAGAAGCACAAAGAAAAGCTCGTCTAATAAATACAGACGTAGCCTGAATGAGCTGAAAGGCGCTGCAATGATGACACAAGCCGGGAGATGGCGACAGAGAATAATCCAAATTTCGGACAGCTCTTTTGAACTTAAGAAGAATTACTTTCCTTGGCTTTCACCCAACTTAAATACCAGTTAATGTCGGTGGGATCGATAATAACACTCTTAAATTAGCAGCATGGCGGCTGGGTGGTGAGCACGCAATCCCACAATGCAGAAGTCCCAGGTTCAACTCCAGCTACTGCTGCCTCATAGTCAGGGTTTGCATGTTCTCCCTTTGCCTGTGTGGGTTTTATCCTTTAAAATGGCTTAAATTTGAACGTAAAATCCAACTTTTCTCTGAAGAGCGGAATAACGCTGTACACTGAAAAACCACGGCAACCAGATGATGAAGGTGCTGTGTCTGTGTCAGATCAGGAGGGCTTCTCTTGCTGCTAACCATGGAAACCAATGTTTCATCAAACATCCCAAACATCATAATCCTTTCATTGGATATATTTAAGAAGTTTTTTTTTCTTGATTTGTGTCACAGCTTCTCATCAGAGTGGAATGGTGGGTCCTGAAGTCAGACAATTTCAAAACCAGTATTTTAGAAAAACACAAGTAGGTTTCCTTTTCTAGCGAGGCAAAAATGCATAAACTATTTCTACTGTAAAAACAATGTTAACGTAACATGTCAGAAAAGGATTATCCATTATCTGCACCGCTTATCCTCAGTAGGGTCGCGGGGGTGCCGGAGCCCATCCCAGCTATCTTCGGGCATTGGGAAGGGGACACCCTGAACTGGTTGCCAGTCGCAGGGCACACAGAGTCAGACAATTCGCCCGCTCATTCACACCTAGGGACAATTTGGACCGGCCAACTAACATGACATGCATGTTTTTGGAATGTGGGAGGAAACAGGAGTGCCCAGAGGAAACCCATGCAAGCACAGGGAGAACATGCAAACTGCACACAGGAGGTGACATCAGAACTGCAATCCGCTAACCACTGCCCCGCCGTGCTGCCCCCGAAAAGGAATAGAAAAAGGATATTCTTATCCCATCCTACCCCTTTGACTTTCCTAATAATTGACACTGCGATCGTGGGATGTATCTGTTTTTTCCTGTTCGTCTCTTTCTCTGTCTTACCTTATTTTGCTCTCTTTCTCTCTCTCTTTTGCTTCCCTATTCTCTTTCTCTCTATATCCCCTTTCTCTCTCTCTCTCTCTCTCTCTCTCTTTGTCCCACCCTCTCTTTTTCTCTTTAATCTACTATTCCGCCCCCAGAGAGAATGATTGTTCTCTCGTGTGGCCCCCGAGTTCAAATGAGTTTGACACCCCTGCTTTACACTAATACATTGAGTAATTGTTTTCAAATGGCATCCTTACTCGCATCCACGCACACACGATAATATTAAACAAAAATTCAGTTCATAATCCTCAATTTTTTATTTTTTATTCATATAGATTTAAAAAGCCACAGGGCAGTGATATCACCATAAATAATGTACAATATAGCAGCTGCAATAATAAACATTTCCTGACAGGCATCAAACAATATCTACATTCAGAGCAGGAAGGAAATAAGTTAGCACTATACAAGTCATCTCTGAATATACACTTTTTCTTTTGCAGATTGCGATGTCCATGAAACACAAACATGATGAAAATATTCCAACAACACAGAACAAACACGTGGTAAAAAAATAGGATATTAGACGTACAATTGACAACAGTAAAACATCTTTTTTGTTGCATTTCTTAAAGAATAAATATGTAAGACAGCAATTGTATACACTGTTTGTAATTGTGAATCCTTTAAATGTGCTCTTGCAGTGGAATCAATTGCCGGTTGATGTCCAAATCCACTGATAGATACAATAACTGACATCAGTCCTGCTGGCCCGTTGCATGTACAGTTCTGAACTTCTTTGTAACGCACGGAAAGACGGTATGTCATTTGTCAATAAACTCAACTACGTTTGACGAGGTGCGTGGGGTCGATTGAAAATATGCTGGTTTCAATAGTCGGTATCAAATTGAACGTAGACAGAAAATGTTCCGTAGGGGAGGGAGCGATGTGGGCACAAGTTAAAGTTTTGCTGCCTGGGCCAGCTCAGGATTTGACGTCCGTGAAAGGCGTGCAGGTTTCGCTGCAACTGGATGACGTGCTGAGGTGTCCTGATCCGCTGCCTTCTGTTTAAAAGATGAAGAAGGCACTTAAAAAATATTCACTTTCGCTTACGTATTTGCTGGCATTAGGCCAAACCTTGTAAAGTTATAAAAAACTGACTTTTTAGAAAGCCAGATACAGTCATCCCTGGCTGAATCGCAGTTTTGTTTTTCCCGGTTTAGCTACTAAACAGTCGCCCCGCCCCTTTTCCGCCTGTGTTTGCCTGTGCGTCAGAAACCTTGCAGTCTAAATCGAACACAAACAGCTTGAAGAAACTGTCTCTTTTTCAAGTTTTCCTAAAAGCCTTCAGGTGAACAAAACGCTCAGGAATGACAAAAGCACCAAAAGGTATAGGAAGTTCCTTTCTGTAGCTCACAAGGTCAGACTTAACACAAATACTGTATTTTTCCTCTCGCTGCAAACAAAACGAATGTCCATTTCATCCATTTTGTGCATTTATTTCTTCTTAAGAGCCTTCATTAAAAAAAAAAAACTGCTTTTTTATATGAAAGTTCATATATTTCTGCTTATTAGTCAATTCGACATTGTCTACTTTATTTTAGTTTCCCACCACAAGGAGGCGCTTAATAGTACACAATGTCCCTTTCAATTGGATGAAAACCATTGATTGTTTTCAACCAATCAGGAGTGTGTTTGTTTAAAAGAATTATTTATTCTACCGTCAAACAAACAAACCACAAATTTAATGAAATGTAGCGATCTTCAAATATTGATTTTTCAATGAATTTTAAATTCTATTGGACTCATAAAATGAGACTAAACCGACATGGTGCCCCCTATTTGTCCCTGGGGTAAATACATTTGGTTACCCGTTGACTTCACAATTTTCTCCAGTTTTTAAACAAGACCAAAATATTTGTTCTATTTTTCCTAGTAAAATAAGGACTAGAATGAAGAAAGTCACCAACACTTTTATGATACCGGGATAAGGCAATTATTTTTTTGCATAAAATAATATCACCTTAACAGGTCCACTTTAAACAATGAAATGAAATAATAACTTGTAATTTTTCACTCAAAGGTCAAAAATGAATGCGCTTTCGAATATGACAACCATTTTAAGGTTTAATATGCACTTGTATTTTCCTCAAACATCAACATTATTCAGTAGTTATTCTTGATTAATTTTAGTGCAAATATATATATTTTAATTGTATTTTTTTTTAAATCCCACGTACCGCTTGAGGAGCCTTTCTGTACCCCTGGGGGACACGTGCACCCAATAAGATAATTTGCTTCCATCTGGCCTAAAGTGAGCGTACAATAAAACATACATGTTCTTTATATGTTGCCACTCCTTTTGTGTTTGGTACCTGAGCTGGTGAGTGACTGGCACGACTTGGACTTTGCGATAAGGGTAATCAAGTTGGCGGTGGCCATCCAGCCCTCTGTAGAAGTATTCAGGTTACGCACAAACCTGCAACAAACATAATTTAAGTCACACTGTGCATTTTTTGCCATTCATCATCCATTCATAATAACTTTTGCTCACCACTGTCCATTTTCCCCCTCCTTCACAAGCTCAACTATATCTCCGTTTTTCACCGCCAAGTCTTGATTGGAAACCTTCTCGTAGTTGCCCGTAGCTGTGTATTTCCCTGTGCACTGTTCAAAAATGATAGCACGTATTATACGTTTTTTGCTTATTAAGAAACTGCTTACATACTGAAAAACCCTTTGTTGTAATATTGAAATAATAATAATCAGAGTTGTGTGTTTTCTACCTATATCCTTTTCATCTTTTTAATCATCACATTGATAATTTAATTAAGTTTATCATTTAGTGGGAATTATTGGACCTTATCCATATATTTGAATGTAGTTATTTACTTATTTACTTTGTCTCAATATATTCATTTATTTTGACAATCATACATTGATCTAATTGGTGTTTTGATTTACTGTTGGGAGGGAGACCTTAAGTCAGGGGTCTCCATCATTTTTCAAGCTGACAGCTACTTTTTGTTACTGATTATCACAAAGGGTACCCAGTGTAATATGAATTTCTAAAATAGGAACTTAGCTACATGGCTTGCTAAGTAGCTAAAAGGTAGCTTTATACGTAGCTAGTAAGGTAAACAGGTAAAAAACTAAAATGGAGCTAGATTGCTGGCTTAAAGAGTAAAAAAACATCAAAATAGTTGGATAGAAAGCTAAAAACAAAGCTAGATAACTAGCTAGAAGTAAGCCCCAAACTTAGCTTAATAACTAGCAAAAAAAAAGTAAAATGTTAGTTATATAGCATGCAAAAAATGTAAAAAGCTACCTAAATAGCTTTCTAATAAATAGGTAAAAATGTAGCTTGGTAGTTAGCTAAAAGAGTAAAAAGCCATTTACATGGTCAAATAGAAAGCAAAACACCCCAAAAACAAAACAAAGCTAGATAGCTAGCTAGAAAAAAAGCCCAACATTTAGCTTGATAATTAGCAAAAAGGGTAAAATGTGAACTAGATAGCATGCAAAAAAAAGAAGTAAAAAGCTAGCGAGATTGCTTGCTTAACAGCTTAAAAAGGTATGAACATAGCTCTCTACAAAGCTATAAATTTAGCCAGATAGGTAGCTAAAAAACTGCACATTTTTGCTCATTCACTTTATAAAAGAGAAAAATAACTATCAATACTTAAATGGATGTGTTTGTCTATGAAGCTCGTGAAGTAGAATTTATTTATTTGAATTTCTAAAATAACTTATGTTATAACTATGTTGTAACTATGTTATAACCAGGTTAGTTATTAGACTCAGTCACCCAACAAAAAATAATTTCACTAGAAAATCACAACTGTCATTAGCGGGCACCCGCAGGCACCGCAAAGCATGGCAACAGCTAGTGTTTTAGCAGTTCCTAACATTGAAAAAGTGTTTGTACTTTCATTTCAATGTTTGATTGAGTATTCAATTGTATAATAATTGTTAAAAAATAAAAGTTTCTACATCATGGATTTTGCCAATCACGTCTTATTTTTGGAAACTAACCCCCCCCCGATAAATGTGGGTTTACTGTATTGTAAAAAATTTACTGAGAGAAGGTGAGACCAGAAATATTAGGAGAATATCCGATCCAAACAGTATCTTAATGATTAAATGAAATAGTTGGGGATTTATTTGATAATCGATTTTTTGTCCATTACTTGATGAGTAGCTGCCCCTTGTGACAACTAAGACATGTACCAAATTTATTGTTATAAACCTGGAAGTGCATAAAACTCACCAGCTTTTTGGCATTGTCGTCCTCTGGGTCAGAGTTCAGAGGCTCCTCACCGCTGGAGTATCCTTCGTGCTCTTCTGATGCGTCCATCGATAGGGAGGCCTTGTTCCAATCTGACAGGAAGGGGAAAGAAGCCCACCCTTAGGTAAAGTAATTCTAAACCATGATTATTGTACACAGAGAGCAGTTATACTGTACTTTGTCTGAGTATTGCCCCCAAAAACCTTTTGACATATTTACATATTTTAGGCTTCAAACTTATGGAAAAAAACTGAAAATATTTTCTAAGAATAAACAACAAGTGAGACATTATTGTGAAAAGAAACCAAATGTATTCCACATTTTAGAATTTGCTATCAAATAATTCAAAAGTAGGCGTTGCAAAAAGATTGGCTCCCTATGAGCTAATACCTCCTTTTGCTGCGATCACAGCCACTAGTCTTTTTGAGTGTTTCTCTAAAATTTTCTCACAACATGAAAAATAAATATTTCCTCACAAAACAGTTCAAGTTCTTCAAGGTTCGATGGTGATGGTATGTGCGCATAATTTTTTGGATCTTTCTGCAATTGCTCCATAGCAAGGGTCGGGAACCATTTGACCCGAAACTGCCAGACCCGCTCTCCAGACAAAAACTAATTCCTCAGCACATTTTATTTCATTGTTTGTCATTTGAAGATTCGATCAAATCTATGAAAAAGGAATTCCAGAGCCTGTATCAATATAAAGACACCACTTAACATTCGTCTCGCCTGACAGTAACTTAAGAGTATTAAGGTTAATTTTGAGAGTCAATTTTGTGCAAAATAATGGTTTCAAACAAAATGCGAGCAAAGTTCTTTAGTAAAAAATGTCACAAAATACTGCAAACGATAAGGATATTTACCTCTGATGCAGACTGCGTTGAGCGAAAGAAAGGAGATGCCTTGCGCTGTGTGCAGAGTTCTGCTCATCTCTCTTCGCCTAGCCAATCAAACTAGTCTGAGTGCAAGGCTACCGTCTTTGGGTGTTTACAGTATGTTGTGTGGGTTTTCATCATTAAGTAGGAGCAGTGAACATACATAATTTAATGAGCTTGCATTCAAAGGGGTTTCTTAGCGACCTACTGCCAAGACCGGGTATGTTGGTGTGACACCTTGACAGTAAACTGGAGTTGAGAATGTGCCCTATATATACAGTTCTTTTGCTTTGTAATACCTAAGTTGAAGTGAAATCACTTGACCTAGGAATGCCACAGAGAAATGTGCGACAGTTATATTTTGTCTCTGAGCCATATGTACTCATGACAAGAGCCATGCATGGCCTGCGAGCGAGGTTCACTGTTCCTGCTATAGAGGACTGAGGTTTCGACTTTGGCTTGGGCGTTGTATTACTATTATTATTACCATGATATTGTTAGTTTTAAACCATTCCATTAAAGATATGGCTTTATGTTTAGGGTCGTTGTCCTGTTGGAAGGTGGACCTGGGCTCAATTCTCAGGTCTCTTGCAGACTCCAAACAGATTTTCTACCAGAATCGCTGAGTATTTGGCAACATCCATCTTCCCATCAATCCTAATAATTTTCCCAGTCCTTGCTAGAGAAAAGCACCTCCAGCGCATGATGCTGCCACCACTATGTTTGACAGTAGGGATTGTGTTTTCGTAAAGATGTGCAGTGTCACTCTTATGCCAAATGTAACGCTTTGCATTTATCCCAAAAAGTTCAATTTTGGTCTCATCTGACGAGCATTTGTCCCCCATGTGGCTGCTTGCAAAGCCAAATGGGCCTTTCTATGGCATCTCTCAGAAAATGCTTTCTTTTTTCTCCTCTTTAACAAAGGGCAGATTTATGAAGAGCCGAACTGAAAATTGTCTTGTGCTCAGATTGTCCCACCTCAACTGTGTATGCCTGCAGGTCATCCAATGTGATCATGGGCTTCTTGGTTGCCTCTCAGATTAGTTTTCTCCTTGTTTGGGCCGAAGGGGTGCCAGGTCTTGGTAGGTTTGCAGTGGTTTCATGCTCTATGTTTTGGTATCATTGTTTACATAGTGCTCAGAAAGATGTGTAATTGTTGCAAAATCTTCTTGTACACTGTTCTTGCTTTGAGCGATTCCATAACTTTATACCGGACATGCCTTGTGCGTTCTTTGGTCTTCATCATGCTGTTAGTTTCGCAATGTCTCCTTTCACAGACCTCTGAACCAATCTCAGAGCAGGTGCATTTAAACTGAGAGTTAATGAGACACAGGTGCAATACGTCATTGTAAGTCATTTAGGTCCGTATTGAATTATTCAGAAGTCATCACGAAACTTTTGAAGTCAGTTGGCTGAGCTGAGAGATCAGGGGGCCAATGATTTTGCAACACCTACTGTTTTTTTTCACTGTAAATATTAAATGTTAAACTCTTCTAGTTTCGTTTCACTTCATTGTTGCGTCTCACATGTTGTTGATTCTTATAACATATTTTCAGGTTTTAAACATTAAATTTGAAGCCTAAAATGTGGCAATCAGACACTGAATGGTTTGCTCGTAAATGGCATTTACACTGGATTATTCGATTATCACTAGTCTTGAAAACAATAAATATAGATATATAGATATGATATAAAAAGTTCTTTGGGGCCAACTATTTTGCAAAGCACTGTATTGCAATCCGGAAGTTACCTTTATAGCCAAATGGCGTGGGGTCACTCTGACGCTTCGTCTTGTGATCCGGACTGGTCGGGGAGCCTAAAAGTGTTTCCAAGGAGGCAGTTTTTGCGTTAGAGAGTTAAAGACAGCCCACATCTTTCGTGTTGTACTAGGGAGGGAAGTAAATATGGTAGCTACAGTGGTACCTCTTTTCACGAGTTTAATTCGTTCCAGGATCATGCACGTAACTCGAATTGCTCATGTAACTTTCGACTTTTCCCGATAGGAAGAAAATAAAAACTAATTGGTCCGCTCCCTATCTCCCAAAAGCATACAAGTGTACCCTAATTAGCTATATAACTCAGAATTCTAATCACTAAAAACCACAAAATAGAGTAAAATGATAAATAAAATGATATTTATAAACCAAATTGCGAGTTTGTTATGAGCGCCGTAATGAAAGTGTGCGCATGCTGCGTAGGAAGAAGGGGCGAGTGCAAGGAGACACAAAGATATGATATCTTTCAACTTATATGTTTTCCACGTACTTTATACTTTTTGTGGTCAGTGTATACGTTTTTGTACGTGAATTTAAAAAAAAAAGACTGATTTCATCTTGCCCATTTTTGTTTTAATCTGGATTGTCTCAGCCACTGGTACTAGACAACAATTATATCATCGATTGTTAATGTTATGGCTGTATTCTACATAGTTCGTCTTGCTGGGAGTAAATAGGCACCGTGTTGTGTTTGTAAAGTTTATTATTGCTTAACTCATTCACTCCCAACCTTGGTAAGATTGTTTTTTACGTCTACAGATGACAATGGCAGTGAATAAGTTAAGGTTCATTGACTATGACCCTAGTGGTTAAAAGATCCAATCCACACAACCCTTCACCCCACCCCAATGACGTTTAAGGTAGGCAATGATAGGGAAAAAGTTACGTATCATTATTGTTAATTCACTATATTTTTACTCAACTCATTCCCTGGTAAAATGGAAATTTTACATCTATAGCCGTCAATGGCAGTGCATGAGTCAAGTATGTTTTTTGTTCATAATCAGTATTTTGAGAACATTTTACTGTCGGGTTTAGATCAGTGGACAGTGCAATAATATACTTTAGTCTTTACAGCCCTTTGAGACTTCTTGACTGACAACCCTTGTAAGAATGGATCTTTTACGTCTATAGTTATTAATGGCTGTTAAGAAGATATATTTCATTGATGTCCATTGCTGAGCAATTGGCGGAGGTTGACAGGTAGAAGAACAAAACACTGTTAATAATACGTAAGCACTAACTGTCCACTTAAAATGAGAGTTACTGTAACTTTGAATGAACGTGCACACAGTAACATTTTTACGGCATACTTTTCATCTTTCACCTTTTTACCTGTAGCAGTTTGCGTGGGTAAAATGGATGAGCTGAAGCTAGCGGTTAACAGTAATGAGTGGTAAGCAATTTCAAGCGCTCTCTAGTGGTAGAGTCTGGGATAGCTCGTTACCTGGATTTTCCTCCGAAAGGCAAGGTACAATTTTGTTAAAACAATACCGCAATTCTTGTGCTTAAGGTGCTGGTATAAAGAGGTGCCACTGTACAAGAGATTTTTTTTTAAAAGTGGATGTTAGTAAAAAAACATCAAAGGTTTACTGGACATAGGCGGGGTCTATTTTGTAAGGATCTCTATGTAAAAAAAAGTCCACTCTATCGACACTCTGGGTGAGAAGCGCTAACGGTCAAGCTTTCAATTTTGCGGTGGGAAAAGCATGATGGCTACGCTGAATGTCACTGCCTGTTGTGTGATACCTGGACAGAGCAGAATGCTGATAGGCAAGGTGAAACTTTTATCATCTGTGCTTGGCGGCTCTGAAAGGGCAAGCATGCGGTGTTGGACCTCACGATAAACCACATTGATCAATAACCGTAATGATAATTTTGCCTCTAAAATTGAGAAAAATAAAGTCTGAAAAGTGTGGCATTAAAAGGCAATCTAACATTTACAGCATAAAAGCTGGTGTTGTAAAAAGCTTGTTATTAAAAGGCCTCTGAGTAAATTGCTCCTTTTGCATTTAAATATAAGTGGGGTTTTTATAGTGTTGTCAAGATTTGATGGTGTTTTTAAAGGGACAATGTGAATTATTCACCGCCTCCTTGTGTCAAAAAATGTCATTCTTTAAAAGAACATTGATTTAAATTATATGCAAATCTGCATTCGGATTCTCTAAACAGGCACCATACTTCTTATTATTTGACAGTCCGGTATGCTTTTTTGAATAAAATATAAATAAAAAACATTCACACAGTACTTTTATCTGTTTAACAAATTATTGAGCTTGTACAAATCATTTGTTTTCTTTTGGTTTCAGTATATAATACAGTATTTAATTGTACAATAATTGGAAAAAAGTAAGGTTTCTACATCATGTATTTTGTCTTTATTAGTACAGGTATTACCTATGTTGGTTTCACACAGGAAAACTGCAAAATCACTGTTCAGTTCCATCAAGATTGTACTTTAGGCACAACTAAGAAATGTCTGCCATCCAGTAAATAATGATGATACCATAATTCAAAATTACAGCAAAGACCAGTAGTTTGGCACTAATGGATTTACATGTGATCTGAATTATTTTCTGACATAGACTTTGTACTACCTGTTTGCTTCAAAACATTGGCTCAGTATATTTGTTTGTAATGGAAGGATTGTGAAGATTTTGTCATACAGAATACCTTAGTTATGAACTCATCAATAACATTTGATTTCACCAAAGTAGTGATTTTTTCTAAATGACTAGCCAGACTTTTGTCCAACTATAAGAAAATGCAGGGTTCGTGGACCTTTTTCATGGCCAAATATAAGTGCTTTTTAAGGTCTTTCAAATGCAATTTTCCAATTTCTCTAGTACAATTCAAATAAGAAATCCAATACATAGCCCGGTTGTCTGAGGTCATTGAGTGCTACCTGTAGGAAAAACAACAGGAAAATTTGACAAATTCCAAGCCTAATATAAAACTAGAAGCTACGTTCACTGAAGGGGACCTAGAAAACGAAAGTCTAGAGTTTTATGCCCCATTTCTTTAGTGTTTGTGACCGTCTCTGTTTGGCCTATGTTGTATCAAATTTTCCTGTACTTACAGACAGCACTCAATGAACTCAAACTGTAGAGAAATGAAAATTAATTCTTCTAAAGCAGGGGTCTCCAACCTTTTTCAAGCAGAGAGCTACTTTTTGTTACTGATTAGCGCAAAGGGCACACAATTAGATATGCATTTCTACAATAACTTATGTTATTCCTATGTTATTAGTATGTTATTACCAAGTTAATCATAGGGAGTACCGTATTTTCCGCACTTTAAGGCGCACCTAAAAGTCTTAATTTTTTTCAAAAGCTGACCATGCGCCTCATAATACAGTGCGCCTTATATATGGATCAATATTAAGTCGCAAAGTCTTGCAACTAATGAAAGCAGCCGCCGACTAGATTTTCCCCCGAACGCGAAGTAGTCCGCGGTGTATGCTGGGATTTATATACTGGCGTTTCATTGGCTAACCAATGTGTCAATCATCATTTGAATCAATCACTATTGGCTAAATTTATTCGGAGGTAAGGGGGCGAATCCTTTTTATCATTTACAGGCTCGCATAGGCTAAAAGGGCAAAACAAACCCTGCAATTGGCCGAAAAAGATGTGTCAATCATCAGTTGAATCAATCACTATTGGCTAAAGTTATTCGGAGGTAAAGAGGGCGGATCCTTTTTATCATTTACAGGCTTGCATAGGCCGCTAAAGGGACAAAACAAAGCCTGCAATTGGCCGAAAAAGATGAATGTGAATAGCAAGTTGGGTAGAACTCACGGCATAGAGTAAACAGTATTTTACTCTTCTGCACTGTATTTGTAAATATTTTACTCTCTGGATTTACTACACTCACGGATATAAGAGGACCATGGTTGCACATTATTATTGAACACGACGACTTCGGTGAGCTACTCCGGCTATATATTTTCCCAGTATCTTGTTTCAGAGTGATATCGATGTTTCTGTGATGGGTCTTTTTTTGAATTAAACTCAATTCCAAGTGTTTATTGTCGTATGCACAGTAAAGTTGCGAGCGAAAAAGAAAATAGAAACTAAGGAATGGTTGGCATTTCTTGAATCCCAAGACTTTAACCTTCCGAATGATATTTGGAACGATGCATTTGAGTCACATCGTACAGACACCGCATCCGCAAGTGTCTACGACACGTATTTGCTTCTTTGCAAGCTTTCGGAATGTTAAGGGGGTAATAAGTTTGACTGAACTATCTGACTGTTTTGTCGACGTTCCCATTGTAGCGCCTTATAATGCGGTGCGCCTTATGTATGGAAGATATAGGACCAAAAACTATTTTTTGGGGGTGCGCCCTATAACCCGGTGCGCCCTATAGTGCGGAAAATACGGTATGTTTAAATACAAAGAAAAGGAAAGAAAAAGAGAATGAAAGAAACCGAATGAATAAAAGGAAAGAAATAATCTAAGAAAGACAAGTGAAGTGAGAGAGACAGAGAGACAGAGAGAGAGACAGAGAGAGAGAGAGAGAGAGATAGATAAAACAATGCCATTAGAAAATCACAATGACCCCGCACAGGTGATTTATTTTCAGAACAGGTCTGCAAGAACCTTAAATGTTCTAAGGGGGGACCCTGGTGCTTGTAGGGACCACATTGGAGACCCCTGTTCTAAACTTTAACTTATTTGTAAACTAAAGCGTGTCGGCATCCTTTCTAAGTAGACCTGTTTTACTTTGCATCATTTGATGCATGGTCTATTGACTGCCGAGAAACATTGCAACAATTCCAAGCATTTACAATCCCCCAAAATTCAAGCACCTAAAAATTACAACCTTAAAATGTAATTTCATTCATTTCAAGTACGAACCCTGTAAATATCAGCTCAAATACAAACCCCCCACAATAACTATGACGATCTGACCTGATTGGGACTAAATGACCTGCAGTTACCTTTCTGAGCTTTGAGGTTACTGAAGCCCTGCAAAGTAAAGCGCTTTTTAGCCGCAGCGCTTCTGTGTGAGGTAGGGCTTGTTGCTCTCTCTTCCGACCGGGAGGAAAGGCAAGAGGAAAGGGCAGAGAATACAAAAATAAAGGAAAAATGTAAGGTAAGTTAAAAGACAACCTAGGAAGGAATTTTGAGGAGGGACAAATTTGACAAAAGATGGGATTAAAGGTGGTTTGAGCATGCATGAAAAATCCCCAAAGATGTCACCTTTTCCGGCTGACTTTGGCGATGGAGAGGAATTGGCATCAAGGTTGCACTGCTCTTGTTTTCTTTCGTCTCCTTTCTTGAAACTCCTCTGGCCCATCCTGAACGGGCTACTGCTGGAGAAAAGTCAAATACTTTAGCCTGGATTAATGTCACTATTTTTCAGTAACAGCAACACACACCTACCTTTGACTTTCTGGCACTGTTGCCACTGGGGGGCATTGGATGACCTGATCTGGCACTCTCTGCTGACTTGCTTCTTGACAGAAAAAAACAAAAGTTACCAATGTAACTACAGCTCTATGAGTCCCGTACAACCGCCAGAGGTGGTGCGTCTAGCACTGAATGTTACCCTTGCGCAGGAAATAGAACAGACTTTTACCAGGCAGATTTTGACCTTCATCTAAGTTATATCAAGTAGACCAATGTATGGCCAACGCTTTTTGCCTCTTAACTCATTCAATGCGAGACGTTTTTTCTCAAATTGAAAGAGCCATTTTAACTGATTTTAAAAGGCCTACACAAAATGTTGTTCTGTAGCTATATAAGCATAGGACATGTCAAAAGAAGGCTTGCACCATCATCTTTTATTATAAAAAAGTATGTAAAACACAGTTTATCATTGAACACGTTTTTTGAAAATACTAGTTTCCCAGAAAACTTCTAAGAAAAGCAGCTTTTTTTAAGAAAGGATGCATTTCAAGCAGAACTTTGACTTTTTTCCTCCAAAATGAAACCAATGATTGCCATAAACACAAGGACACTTTGCTTGAAAAATAACATTTTATTGCAAGACCGAACTGATTCATGACCGATATATGAACTTTCTGTTACCATAGCGATCGCATTCCCTAAAATGTCATCCTTCTCAGACCAGATGATGACACTTTTTCATCTTTTTTGAAGGGAATACGCTCTGTTGAGGAGTTAACTCTATTACTATTTGTTCATATCTCCCTCTTTCACCACACTGCTTTACTACACCTACTCGCCACATGGGGCTGCCTACACACACTGCATCCATGCATTATCTGCACCGCTTATCCTCAGTAGGGTCGCGAGGGTGCTGGAGCCCATCCCAGCTATCTTCAGGCAGTGGGCAGGGGACACCCTCAACTGGTTGCCAGCCAGTCGCAGAGCACATAGAGACAGACAACTCACTCGCTCATTTACACCTAGGTACAATTTTGACCGTCCAATTAACCTGACATGCATGCTTTTGGAATACTGTAATTCAGGGTCATTCTTACCTCTACATGCTTCCAGCTGAGTTGTCAAAACCTTCCTGATCTCTTTCACCCAAGTTGTTTTCACTTCAGCTGAGGGTGCCTGAAGCGGCAACAGTAACAAACGGTTGAAATTGTGAGATTTTATTTTATCTTTGCAAGAAAATGCCAGTTTATGTTTCATACCTGCACAATGTAGACTTCTTCTCTTGAGTTGCACCAAATTTCAAACTTTTTGTTGTCTCCCTTAGCATTTTCGGTTATTCCCACGGCGTTCATCTGCAGAAGAAGGAATATCCAGAGATATTTCCATTTTCAACGCATTAATCAAAAAGGATACACTGGCCCCTCTTTTCTGAGATTTAATTTTACTCCCATTGAGCTTGTATTGAGAATTTCTCTTAATAAATAACGGAAAACGAGTTAATCCGCTCCTGGCCTCCCAAAATCATTCAGATTCCTAATAGCTATTAAATGAATGAATGAAAACAAAATAATATATAAGGTCCCTGTTTTTTTATCGCTAAAATTTTTTTGTTTTTTTTTAATTCTGCTGCAGTATTTTGGTTGTAGGCACACAAATGGACAATGGGGATAGGTTGACAACCCTTTTTTTAATTAGCAGTACTTTACGTACTATTATATATATTTTCATTATATTTTAACCATTTTAATTTGGCGGGCAGCAGTTTGCCCCCCTTTTTGTCATGATTACTCATTGCACTCACCTGTGCCCGCTCGTTTGGCGCCAGCTGCTGCTGGTTACCTGATCGGTTCCCCCTCCTATTTAAGCTCAGTGCTCTCACTCGCCCTTTGTCAGTACGCCAGCGAACCTCTGCTTACGCAAGGCAAGCACTTTGACTCTGACACCCGTCTGTCCCCTTTATTCATCCCTATACCACTTGTCTGTTCCCGATTCCCCGTTTGTCGTCGGCTACGATCCGTTTTTGACCACTGACTACGGCCTGATTCCCCGCTCCGACTATTGACATATTTTTCCCATTTGACCACGCTACGATCTCCCACTCCGGGTGATCCACTTCCGCATTCCGATCCTGTGAGCGGTGTGCTTCCCTCGCCCAGCAAGCACCGGATCGCTGGCGTTTGTTTTTCCTCTATATCTCAATAAACTTCTCTTCTGTTATGGTCCTGACACTTTTCCCTAAATTGACTTCCACTCAAACGCAATTTAGGTGAAAAATTACTAAATTCATCCCAAAACACTGATGCACGCACGCACACTCACACAATATGTAGAAAAAGAGATTTTTTTCAAAAATAAAAACAAAGAAAAAAATATCAGGCACAATTTGTGCCCTGTGCAGGGGTCAGTTTTTTCTTCTTTAGAATTGCGAGGTACTTACGCTGAGTGACTGCTTGAAGCTGTACGAGGGAGCCTTCTCATAACCCTCGCCGCTCTCTTCCCTTCGTTTACAAAAGAGCAGGGCCTTCTCATGCAGGAAGATGTGTCTCTGCATGGGCTTGAAGCGGGCCAGGTCCTTGACCTTGACGTGTCCTTTCTTATGTTCCGTCCACACACTGAAGGAGCCTTGCATCAACAGCTTGCCCAAATCGCTAAGGTTGCCCTGGTCAAGAAAAGACAGAAACGGCTATTTGGAATGTGTGTTTTTGCAGGTTTGTTTGTGTCAAGTTTTTGATAATGAAAATAATGTTTTTTTAAACCAGATTAGGTACCAATAGGTAAGATCAAGCCTAAAAAATCCAACCTGACCTGACCAGGCCGGTGGGTATAAAAGCCCGAACCTGCCTGAGTCCAAACGATTAACTTGATTTGAGGGACTGAGTGCTAAGTACACCCGAAGCTGCACTTTGGCGCCAAAGTGCATGCTTTGGCTTAAGTACGTGCGACGCCAAAGTGCAGCGCTGAAGTACAGCGCCGAAGTGTGTAATGTAAGTAAAAGTACTGTTACTTTAAAATAATATTACTCAAGTAAAAGTATAAAGTAGTCATCGAAATCATTACTCGAGTAAAAGTCCACCGAACAGTGTGCAAGCTGTGCAAATCCTCCATGGGAAAAAACAAAACAAAAAAAAAACAAAAAACGGCGAGTTGGAAGCCCTGCCTTTGATTGCAATATAATTGCTGATTAGTGGAGAAAGTGAACATGTATCAATTACTGTAATGTGAACTAGGACTCTCACTCTGACAACAGATACCACTATGCATCTTAAAGGACACTGTGTAATATTTTAAAACTAGATGTGGCTGTATTGTGTATTGCAACAGAAAATGAAAATTTGCTTTGGCACACCAGTGTGCAACAGCATATCAGTTGAAAAGCACTGGCTTAAAAATATGTTTTCATTAAAAACGACTTTCTTTCCATTAAGAGAAATGTTAAGGACTTAAGTTGACAGCGGTAAACCCGTTAGAGGAAAAACAAGAGAAAGACAATGGCAAAGACCATTCCCTATTATGCTGTCTTCCATGTCGAGGTTGTTCTTCCAATCGAGTTGAGGCACAGAAGTTACAATTATGGCTTCACCTTATAAGTATCATTGAGGTGGATTGTTGTACCAATACCTTAGCAAAACTTATTGTTCCGGCAGAGGTGTTTACTAATGTTTGTCACGCATATTGCTTTACCTCATATCCTGTAATAGCAATGAGGTGCATGGAGTCATTGACAGCCTTTAGAATGCCCAAGATTGCTGTCAAAGCCTCTTGCAGGTCATCCGTCCCATCACAACCTTTACTGTACTTTAGCATTTCCTGCAAGAGGAGAAAAAAAGAAAATCACTTTGCTTTATCATCACAACAATTCTAGATTGAGTTGAACAGTTGAGTTGTCACCTTCAACAACAACTGATATTTTGTGATTCTTTGCACAGGCTTCAGCAAATATGAATCCAAGCCAAGTTTGTGCTCCAGCTTCTTCTGACACTCCTGGTGAGGATAGTAAAATAAGGACACTCAACAATCAAGCAAAGGACAAACACAATTGTATTGACAGTACCTGGAAGAAGACTGAATCGGAGCACTGTCTCCAGAGGCTTTCGGAGCGAGGCTTGTTGTGACAATATTTTTCGTATATTTGCAGGTCTGTCATCTAAGTGAGGAAAGATACAAGTCATTTTTTAAGATAATTTATATCAAGGTTTTGATGAAAAACCCTCAGTTTGTCCACGTTATGGCACAATGTTTTCACTTACTCACCCTTTCCAGGAAACATCTCCCAACTAGCTCTGGACAATCTGCATAAAGCTCTAATTCCCTGAGAAATGTCCTGGAAAACAAAAATGGATGACAATCGATGAAGGTGCTATTTAGAGTTTACTAACTATTTTCAATGATTGTTTCAGTGGTTTATGAAATGGTATTTTGAAGCACATAAAACTGATATAAAGGTTCCTTCCAGAAACCAGGCAAAAATAAGGGCAAAAGAAGCTTTTCTTAAAGTGAGACATGTCAACCTCTAATCCATGGGTCTTCGACCTTTTTGAAGCTGAGAGCTACCTTCCAGTTTGATATGCATTTCGAAAATAACTTTTAATTTTATTACTTTATTGTTACTATGCTATTACCAGGCTAATTTTTGGAAGAAGAGTTAAATACATTCAATTACGAAACAATTTTTTTTACAAGAAAAACACAATGGCCTAGCATCGGTGAGCTATTTTCTAAAGTGATCTGCGGGCTACTCTGCAGTCCTTAGGGAACTAGCTGGTTGGAGAGCCCTGCTCTAATCCATACTTTCCTAACTCTGGAAGTTAAAAATCGACATAGAATTATTTTATATATACCTTTTCAAATGGCGTGAAAGGGTCTATACTATTGTTGGCACCAAGAAAGTTAGATATAATTGGCATTTATCCTCACAAAAAATAGAAACTGCTTTGGCGCATACGTCACTTTCCCTCTCCAATTCCATTTTCCTAATGGGAAATGTGGTCAGAAACACTGCCACATTTGGCAATATAACGCGTCCATAACCATCAGAAAACTGAAAGTTGTTAAGCTGGGCTTTCACTGACTTTTCAAGATTTTAGACAGTGCCAATAATTTATTTTTGCTGTCGCTTTTCTTGTGGAGTCGACAAACCACAGACTAAAGTAGCAGAGATGTTTTAATGACAATCACAGACCTCGAAATGTACTTCTAAAAAGGGTGCCAAAGCAGCTAGCTACCTAGTTTTTTTATAAATACGGAGTGATTATTTGTTTAGAAATACTGTCAAGAGTATTGTAAATACAGTGCCTAGTACTTTTAAAAAACGTTTAAAAAGCAGTCCTGTAGGTTTAAATTTTGCACTAAAACAAAGAACTCAAGCACAAAACACAAGAAAAACAAAGGATAACCATATTACAGACTACTAGCAGGTAATCCAGAGATTTCTGGTTGAAGCAAAAATAGCTAGTGTCAATTATTTCAGAGCTTTCAATATGAACATCATGAAAAGTTAGAGCGCTATTCCCTACCTCTTGTGAAAGTGGTAGATTTCTGGCATGTTACCAAACAAAACCTCCTTCTTATTCTGCAAATGAGGGGGAATGAGGTGCGCCATGGCTGCGTTGTCCATTTCAGAAGCATAACCCTGCAACCGACACATTTTCAGTTGATATTGGTAGAGCCACAAAACATATGGTAGATATGGATGAGGTTTTATGGGATGAATAAACAAGAACCTGCAGGACACACAACAGCTCCTCCACATAAGCCCTTTCTGTTTCCAGCAGCTCGTTCATGACGTGCCTGCAAAAAGCGACAGAGTTGCAATATACCGTGTACATAAAACTATAGTAGTTACAAAAAAAAAATTGTCCAGTCAATTCTTATGTAAGAGCGGGGATTTTGTTTTGTTTATTAAATATTGCTACTAAAGCAATTTACATTATGATAGAGGTAATGAACTTGGCAGCTGGACTGAACGAGTAGGTAGATGGAAGTAGCAGAAATAAACACAGGCAAGTAGTTTCAGGGAAAAGTAAAGGATCCAAATAATACCAGCATACACAGAATAAAGTTCTATACCCAGATGTTGGTGTTACACTCTGTTTCTAATCTGCCTGATGGGAAGAGACAGGGGAAAGTAAAACTGGTCTTGTTTTCAACCCACCAAAATGCATTTTTAACACTGCTGGATGATAAAAGTCAGTTGATTTAGGTTACATCATTTAGTGTTAAACCAACACTGCAGGGAGGTAATCATAATAAGCTCCACCCACTATGTTAGAACCCCTTCGCCACCAAAAAATCTTATAGTTAAACACAGATTTTCCTCTTTTCATAATGTTGCATTCATGTTCAAAGGCAAGAAAGGAGGACTAGCCTCTGACCCCAATGATCCACATAACACGAACACAGACAAGAACAACAATGCATGCCCTCAGCCAAACAAGCCAAAATGTAAGACTTCACCTCCTGAGCACCGCCAGGTTCTCCTCCTCTTCTGACAAAGAGCCGTGTCTGTGTTTAACTACTCCATTCTGCAGGTGCTTTTCTCCCTTGTGGGACAAATTAAAGTATTACATAGATTTGAAATGTGTCTCAAATGATCAGTTTGAGATTTCACTGACTTTGTCACTGATTTCGTTGCCCTCTGAGTGACTCCGATCCAGTTTACCTCGTTGTGCTGGGACAAGAAAGTAGGACAAAGTCACAAGGTAAATAACCTACGGTTAAATGCTGCAGGAAATAAGCTATGACTGACCAGGTGAGTTGAGAGGAGATTTAATGAAGGCTTCAGGTCTTGGAGCAACTGGCTGCACCGGCCTGGTTTGCTTGGCTGCCAGCTTGTTCAGACTGACCCTCCGCTTGCCGAACATCTCCTGCATTGATGTCTGTTTTTGGAACACCTTCTCTACTTGATCCTGTTCATCGGGAAAAAGAGAGACTGTCATATTTGAAAACCAATTGCCCAAATCATATCTCAAACACCAGTTGGTGGTACCCTGAGTTGCTGGTTGAGCACAGCCTCATAATCGAACCAGATTGTACTCGGTTCCGGCAGTCGGTCTTTGCTTCGGTCCGCCAGGAAGCCCTCTAGCTCCAGCAGGGCCGATTCAGCCCCCTCATGTGATTGACACTTGTCCACAGGCTGGGAGGCCAGAAGATAAATGCCATCATCGCACCACTTTGAAGCCTGTGTAGGACAGTGAGACAGGATTAACACGTGATAGCAGTTCATGTGGGAGTTTTAGGTATGCCGGTGTTGCTCACCCTCTCCAAACAGTGATGCAACTCTCGGGCTTTAAGGAGCAGCTCTTTCTTTGCCTTCAAATTGTCGCTCAGATGCTGGCAGAGCGTTCTTAGCTCATTGCTCTTAGGTAAAATTGAATCCTGAGCGTAGTGAGCCTTTTGGATGAGGTCATCCCCTACACCTGCCAAGGCCAAAGCTCTGTCCAGGGTCTCCTATAGAACATAAATCACAGCTTTGGTCAAAAAGATATCTAATGATTAGCAAAGTATTATTGTTTTCTTTTAAGGAGGGGGATTTCGACTAGCAAATCAAGATACAGCGTAGTTATCTTGGATATGAAAGTGGGGTACGCTGTTTAAGGTGTCCGTTAAAATATTTGTTATGTATGTGTTAGTGCCCAACTGAGTTCAAAGAGTCCTCATGCTTTATTTTCCACTGCGTCTATCCTGTCTTTTGGAGACTCCAAAAAGTGTTCTGCCAGAATCACCCTTTATTTGCTCCATCCACCTTCCTACCAACTCTAACGATCTTCCCAGTCCCAGCTGAAGAAAATCTATTCCAGCTTTTGATGCTGCCACCACCATGTTTGGCAGTGGGTATGGTGCTTTCAGGGTGATGTGTATTGTTACTCTTAGGCCAAATGTAACGTTTGGCATTCAGCCCAAAACGTTTGATTTTGATCTCATCTGACCAGAGCACCTTGTTCCACATGTGTCCCCCATGTGGCCTTGCGGGACAATTCATGGTATTCTTTCAGAAAATGTTTTCCTCTTGCGCCTCTTACGTAAAGGGCAGATTTATGCAGAGTATCACTAACAGTTTTCTTATGAACCAAATGTCCCACCTCAGCTGTGTATGCCTGCAGGTTATTTAATGTGATCATGGGCCTATTGGTTGCTTCTTTGATTAGTTTTCTCCATGTTTGGGCCAAAGGTTTAGAGCAGGGATGTCAAAATCAATTGCACAAGGGGCCAAAATTCAAAACACACTTAAGGTCCTGGGCCAACCTGGATAAACATTTATTGAACACACTTAAACTTAATGTTTTTGGAACATAAATATGAATAAAAACAGACAAGAATTATTACATTTAAACCTCAAATCACTTATACAGTATTTATTATTTTGCTCTAAATAAAAAACGCTTGTTAAATTATACAACTTAGAACTTAACTTAATAATAATAATAATTTCCTTTGTATTGTCATTCTTTGTAACAATGTACACAGAACGAAATGTCGATACACCTGACCCGTTGTAGCGAGTCGATGCAGCCGCAGCCAGAGGGCGCCGCCATTATACCAATTAGGTATGTCTCGGTCGAGGCGCGAACCAGCGACCTCCCAGTCTCAAAGCGGGCACACTACCATCTAGGCTACTGAGCTGGTAAGCAACTTAACATTAAAATAACATTCATCCTTTGCTCCTATGTCAATGTATATATTAAAAAAAAAACTTAAATACCCCAAAAGATTCTGCTCTCCTTAATATATCTCCTGTCAAAAGTAGAAATATGAAAATGCTACAAAACCTAGAAATGTACATAAAACATGTATTTTTCAGAAATAACAATTCTAATCAGTCCGTTTTCTTTGCTCTTATGACTCTGATTTGATCGTTTGCTCTGATCGCAGCTGGACACTGTGTAGTTCTTTGCAGTATTGTGCGAAAAAGGTATAGTATATATATAGTATATAGCAGGGGTTGGGAACCCTTTTTGACTAAAAAGAGCCATGAAAGCAAAATATATTAGTTTTATTTTGGGAAAGAGCCACACCATATATTATGAGACAAATTTACTAAATTGCCAAACTTGCGCCCCAGACAAAAGCTTAGTCTTCAGCACATTTATTTTTGATGATTTGATAAAAATTATGAGAAGAGAATAATGCCAGAGCCTGTGTCCCAAAATCAACAAACATATCACTTAACATAGACATAACTTGTCTCTTTCTTGCAATTACTCAAGATCGGTTTAACTCATTTTGATCCTTTTTTTCATACATATTGGTTTCAAAACCAGATGCAAGCATTTATTGTGTGAAAACGTCACAACATTCTGAGAACAGGGAGCCTGATGTGCTTACCTTTGGCAAGAGATGGGAGGGAGTGCTTGCACTTTTTTCATAGCTCCACCCATCCCTCCCACTCACCCAATCAAATTACTTTAAGTTCTCTTCCGGTGTTTTGGCGTATTTACAATTTGTTCAGTGGATTCATCAAAAAGTATCTGAACACTGAACATAGATTATATAGTGAGTTTTTATATAAAGGATTCTTTAGCGTTGTACAGCCAAAACAAGTTTATTTTTTTGTGTGTGGCAACTTGACTGTAAATCGTAGTGAAAACGTGCCCTATATATTGTGAAAAGTACTGCTTTGCAATTCAGACTTGGTTTGGCTTTGCGTGTATCTGAATAGGATTAATGGTTCAAGTTTAGAATGAGATGGCGAGCGGGCCATTAATATATAAACAATATAGAATGGTCTTGCGAGCCGGATATGATCACATGGCGGGCCGGACGTGGCCCGCGGGCCGGGAGTTTGACACATGTGGTTTAGAGGTACAGTCAGGTAGTTTTGCATTGGTTTTAGGCACTGTAGTTTCAAAATCAAAGTCAGCTTTCTTGTCAATTCTATAGTCTAAACAGAAAATTGAAATTGTGTTTCTCTCAGCCCTCAGACACACTAAGACACTAAGACACACATGTAGACAGTACGACACATACATAGACAGTGCACGCACAAATGTTTTTATCACTTAATCATTTTTTATTACTTCTATAAACCTTTATTTTTTAAAAGAAGGTATCAGTATTGTGTCAAATGTAAGATATGATCGTATTTATGCTTATAGTTTAGTGTGATAGGGCCTAAAAACAAAAGATATTCATCTTTTAACATATTTACAAACTGTAGTCACTCACATGGACTCTTTCCTCATAGGTGGCGAGGTCACAGAGGATATGCTCAGCGTGGACATGGCTGATCCCCACTTCAGAGAAGGTAAGAAGTTTTTCAAACAGCTGATCCAGCAGATGTTTCACCTGCGGCACAGAAACAAGTTCATAAGCAGGAAAAGAAACATTATCACTGTCAGATGATCTGAGGGACTAACCTCCTTGTAGTCATCCTCAAAATGGCGCAGCTGCAGGCACTGCTCCAGTTTGGCTCGGTGCTTTCCCCAAAACTCGTCAAATGCCCTTTCCGTCTCATCCAACTGAGATAGCAGTCTGGTTAAAGGAAGAGGAAGCAGTGTCAAAAAAATAGGAAAACTCAGATTCTAAGTGTGAGGGATATTGTGAGAATATCATCAAATTTTAGAAAATTCCATTTTTTATTTTAAATATTTTGATTGGATTTTGAGCTTTAAGCACACAAAAAGACAGGTACCAAGGTACACAATAGACAAAACCAAGGAACGTAAAACAACTGGCAAAAACAAAATAATTGTGGCAAGAAAAATGACACAAATCCAAGTAGTAATAGTAGCATCCCAACTTGGGTGCTGAGGTTCTTAACTTGTTTGGGTGTTTGTGCATTTGGGTTGGCCATGGACCAAAAATGTTTGTGTTTTTTTCGCTACTTTTTTCCTTTTTTTTTTCTTTGCTTTTGTATGTGTTTGTCTTGGTGTCGGTCACCTCTCTCGAGGGATATGACTGGGGTATATAGATAGATAGATTAGTAGCATCTAAAGCAAAAATGATATTAATACGAAAAGCAAAACTATTTATTTTAAATGGATGAGTTTAATCAAATAAAACAGATGTAAAGGTTTAAACATCTTTTCCTCCATGACATCGTGATTATCAGTATTCCCTTTTGACAAATTTTAATAAATTTTGCACGTTTTTCCTTTCAGTAAAAGAAAAAAAAAGCCAAATAATGTTTTTTAAACAGGTTTTACTGTTGTGTGCATGTGTAAAAACTCGACTACAGATGAATTACCAAGACGAAGAATTACGAACTTTTAAGAAAAATGTCAAATTTAAATATTCGAATTTCCCCCAATGTTTACCACATAAACAAACAAAATCTCTTTGTTGAAATGATTTTTTATTCAAGGAGTGTTCACATAAAAAACACCTGCTGCACAATTCTTTACTCTTGCATATAGAGCTTGAGCCATCTAAAATATTCCTAATCAATGTAGGAGACCAAAAATATACTGGATAATTAGCAACCAACTGGGATTTTGAGATAGTCAAGGTTTTGCCTACAAATCAGAACGTTTGACTAAGCCTGGTTTGTATGCAATTACACACCTCTCATTTACAGAGCGGTTCTAGACGCTAATGCTATTACAGTGAGCTGCAAATGCTAAAGGACCCCCTCTGCTAATATTAGCGGTTAGATCACTGATGCTAGCATTAGGAACTATCTTCAGCAAGCTGCTAAGACAATGCTCACATTAGTAGTTAAGAATGCGGGTGAAATAACGCTAGTTATCATGCAGGTAGCACCCGCTTCGACAAGTAGCTCAACATGGAATAAAATAGAATTAGAATAGACCTTAGTGATGTCATTCCAGTTTTTGGAGATAGCCATCTCAATACCCTGTTCCATGATCTAATATTATAAAACTGACACACCTCTTGCTGGAATGCTGATTAAGAATTTATGGAACCAAATACTTTTTTATGGAAGTTCAACAACTTTACCATTACCAGTTCAGTTTCTACAATTGCTTTTATTCAGTAAAATCTCCAATAAAATATCAAATCACAATATAGGACGAATCAAAAATCTACCAAATCAAAGCAACCCACCCACCTCTGCACTGTTGCCAAGTTCTCCAGTTCATCCTGGTTCATGTTGTGGTCAGGGTTGTGTATCAAAGGTTCATTGATGCTCTCCAGTAGCCTGCTGCCCTGGCTCAGAGCCGCCAGCAGATCATCCTAGACAAACATACAGAGGCAATCAAGGCCACCACACACATACAAAAGTAGACATAATTGACAAAGAAAGGCCCACCTTCATCTTGTCTTTCCGAGAGCTGTGTGCACTGAGGATTAGGATGGTTGCCTGGGTTTCATTGGGGAGTTCTGTTTCGGCCAGCTCAGTGCCAAACGACTGCAGAGCCTGGGCCATTTTCTTTACCATCAATGCAAAGCCCTCGATAGCCTGCCATCAAAATAAACAAATGTGGGACATGAAAATTGGTTGGAAAGCCAGCCCACCACCGCATGAGAGAATGTGAACACAGTAGCAGATGGCCGGAGTTAGAACACTCTAACATATATATATATATATATATATATATATATATATATATATATATATATATATATATATATATATATATGTTATTAGCGTGGTTGTTAATAATATCATTATTATCATTATTATTTATCCATCCATTAGCTGCACCGCTTATTCGCTGGAGAGCATCCCAGCTATGCCATGCATGTTTTTGGAATGTGGGAGGAAAGTGGAGTGCCGGAGTGCCCGGAGGAACCCACTCAGGCACGGAGAGAGCATGCACTCTGCGCACCGAAAGGCTGAACCCATGACTGCAGAGCTGTTCCACGGACATGCTTATCACTTAGCCGCCATTATCACCATTAGTATTTTTCATAATGATATTTTACAAATGCCTATTGCAAAAATTACAAAAAAAGACATTGAGAAGATGAGTCAGGCAACATATTGTATCTTCAGAAAAGAAAATCTAGATGGAGACACTAAAGGTGGGGTGCGTAGTTTTCAGGTGTCCTTAAAAAGTTTAAATTAAATATTTTCGCTATTAAGTAAATACAATACCCAGCTGAGTTTAAAGAGCCTCCATAAATATATATTTTTTGACGCAACTTCATGGTTTTATCTTAATTTTATTATCGGTGTTCCGGCCACACAGCCCATTAGGCTGAAAGTAAAAGAGGCAACCAGAATGGTGGGTAGAAAAGTTCTTTTATCTGCTCACAGTTTCCTTTTATCCAAGATTGAGAATGGTGAAAGTAAAAAAATGGACTGTTTTAAATACAACCCAAACCCCCAAAAAGATGAAAATAGAAGAGTTTTTTGAGTGCATTTAAGACCCATATGTGCATGGGCCACACAAGCAGCTTGACAGAGACTGCAATGATGATTTTAGCCAGAAGATGGCGTGAGCATGTAGACTTTTTTGAAGTTACGGACACCACCTTTAGCATACAAAGGAGTATCAAGTTCATATTATATTGATCTCTTAACAGGCAAGTCTAACTGCAAAATAACAAGCGTGTTGCTGTGTGTTACATACGATACGGTGAGTGATCCACTTCTCGTGACAGTAAACTTGTGTTCCCCCGAGGTCCTGGCTCAGCTGTGCATGGTCAATATAGGAGTTAAGTTCACTCACCGAGCTCAGCATGATCACCTGGAACAGAACCAGAAAACGACAGCTGAGCCCACTTTTTGTACAAATCAGACACAGGTAAGTACATTGAGGCACATACAGGCACTTTCATTTTGAAGTCATCCTTGTTGAAGTTAAATAAAATGTTGGAAAGTGTGCGCTGGAGGAGAGTGGTGGGCCTCAGGACCAGAACCAGCTGGAGGTTTCCTGGGAACGCGCCCTAAGGGGATAGTGAGAGCAAATTTCAGATCAACCACCTTTTCAAAAATGATCTTTGGGGTAAGCAATGCTTGTAGTCTGCAGTTTGCAATAATCTGTGGTCAGTGCAGCCCTTTGAGACTCCTTGTGATAAAGGGCTATACGAATAAGCAGGACTTGACTTGACTTAAAGTGACAGTGTGTAAAATTCATTCATGTTATTGTATCTTAGAATGGAGCTGAAGCATATACATTTGAAAAAGACACACTAAGGACATTTGTAGGATACCACAATAAAAAACTCAAAAGCCTACATTCACATTTTATTGTTTGAGCAAGAACATAATAAAACCAGTGACTGACTGGACATAATTTCTATCTATTTATCTATCTACACTGGTCAGATCCCTCGAGAGGGGTGACCGACAGTAAGACACATACACAAAAACAAAGAAAAGAAAAAGGAACAAGTAGCAAGAAAAACCAAAACATTTGACCATGGCTAGCCCAAATGCCCAAACACCCAAACAAGTTAACCACCTCAGCACCCAAGTTGGACATGCTTTCGTCCCTCCAGATGAAACGAGACACAAGAAAGCGGCCACGTCACTCGGGTCAGGGTGACACAACACACTCCTCTGTTCAACGGCAGGGCCCGACAGCTTTCAGTGGTTTAGCCCTGCCGCATCATTCAGGTGCTCTGCCCATCCCTTAGAATACGTCTAAACATCCCACTATCCTTTCACAACACCTCTCCATTCATTCCTATCACCAACAAGAGCTCTAGCTTCCACTATATTTATACCACATAACACCATCCATCCACGTCAATCGCGACCTTCCTCTTGGTCTCCTTCCATTTACTTCTGCTCTGTAGATCCTCTTCAACATTCGCTCCTCATCCATCCTCTCCATGTGTCCAAACCAAACGAGTACTCTCATATGCACATGCTTGCTCAGTTCCACTACTGGACATGAAAACTGGAATTAAAACCACACCAAAAAGCTGATCGAGCTAGATATACCCAGAGTGGCTAGAACAGCGAATATCTGGAGTTGGTCAGAGCTAGCGTAAATGATTGACTCCAGTGGCTAGCAAGAGAAGCTACTCAAAAGTCTGTTCAACAAAAGATTGTGAGCCTAAACCAGAATTTGTCAGCTGCCAAGTCCCTGTATTACAAGACTCAGCAACGTTTGCTTTTGTGACCAGCATTAGAAGGTGAGCTACAAAAAACAGTAGTGGGTGAAGGCGGGCAACAGCCTGTGGCTAACATGAGCTGTTAGAGAAGGAAACACTGGAAAAAAAGTTCAGGATAGCAAGCACCAGATCCCTGAATTTCTGAACTCATCAACCAGCACATGCAGGACTCAACTCCAAGAGGAAAGTGTCTGTTAAGTGCTAAAAGCACCACTAGGACAAGCTACCTTTGCAAAATCATCATTCGGCCTTCCGTAGTCGTTAGATGGCAGGCAAATGACGTTTTAAGTTGTGTATTATAATTGAAAGTCGAAGGATCCTTTAACCACAGTTTAAAGTATCATCCTGCTCGGTAGCCTAGATGGTAGGGTGCCCGTTCCGAGACTGGGAGGTCGCTGGTTCAAGCCTCGGCCGAGTCATACCTAAGACTTACAACATTGGTACCCATTGCCTCCCTGCTTGTCGCTCGGCATTTAGGGTTGGAATTGGGGGGTTTGGTCACCTAATGACTCCCAACACAGCAGTTGGGTCCAAAAACCCGGCGCCGATTGAAGGCGACGAGTCACGTCGATAGCTTCGCGTGACAAAATGATTTCCGGTAGATATCATGTTGATGGTTGAATAATAATAAATAAATAAAAAAGAAGAGCTAGATCTTGTCATTGATGAGCAAGTAGCATGTGTGTGACAATTCTGATACTAGATCCTAATAAATGGGGAAAACTCTTTTTTTTCTGAAATTAAGAGTAGGCCTGTTTTGTTCATATTCACATAGTGCAATACGCCTTGCAATGAAAGTCAAAATAACAAAAAACAATGTCTGGAATCCGATCTCCCAATTTGAGAAAAACATGTGGCTTTGAATGAGTGAAAAATAAATCTGAATTTTGTTTGTTTGCTTTGTTGTTGATTAAAAACTGAAACAATTAACCCGTGGGCTGCGTTAGTCCAGAGGCACCCTGAAGGGCACAAATGGATCCCTACTGCACCTGGAGAGGGGCAGATGCGGATGCTTACAAAACAAGAAAGCCCCCATCTGAGTGAACTCACCGCAATCCGGAGCAGGGTCCCTTTGACGGCCGCCCATCGGTCCTGCCGACGATCGATGACAAGAATAAAGCCCACGTCCGCCGATGGCAAGCTGGTGCACATGCAGTGAGGAAAAATCCATTAATAGAAGAAACCTGACGGGAGGAATAGTTCAGATGAAAAAAAAAGCAGCGGTGTCGCAGTTTTCCTTTGAGACACAAGCGGTGAAACCATGTTGTGTTATTGTGTGGCTCTTATCTTCTCAGACAGGAACCTCACCATAGGAGGGGGGCCCTCTCGGCTTGGCACTTTACAAACTCGCTCACATCCTCCCAGCATGAAATGGGAGTAACTGGAGTAACAATCCCAAAGTAAATCTTATTCACGGATGAACTTATGCAGTAAAGCTGGATGAACCACAAAGGTAATGTAGATTCTAGCATGCAAATAGTTATGTGCTCAACCTAAGTCACGCCCCTTCATCTAATAGGCCATCCAATAGGTGTTGGCGGCTGCTGTAATGTGAGCCAATCACAAAGCGGCTTTGTCGCCAAAGAGTGTATCTAAAGGGGGGAAGGTTGGTTGAAGAACAGGCTTATGAAAACAAGGTTTGATGTTCAACCTGTCATAGAGTGATTTTTGCTATAATTAACCACTGGCTTCAGCCTACCATTTAAAAACCTAATAATAATACTACTGTGTATAACGGCATTGCATTGTCCACGTGCAGTAACTGACTAAATTAATGTGGCCCACTTAACAAATAATATTCTTCAGTTAGCAAACCATTCTACATAAGTATTATTTTTTTGTATTTTATTACTTTCTAAAAACCTTTTCAAAAAAGTAAATATAAACAAACATGTATTATAATAAGTCTCATTTCTCTCATTTTACCATATTTTTAAATTAATTTAAGAATCAAATAATAAAAACAATTTCAAATATAAGCAAAATAAACTGATATGTCATGTAGCAGACGATGTTGCTTATTTGATGTAAGATTTTTGTTATTGTAGTAAAATTAATTCTCCTGAAACAAAACATTATTTTGCTTATGCATCACTCACATATCACTCTTATTTACTCACAGCAAGACAGACTATTACATATTGCAAAAATAATATCAATCTACTGTGGAGAACTTTTTGGCTTGCTCCCGGTGACCGACATGATCCGAATTCGGGCCGAAATGGGCAAGACGATATCGGTCTGATAAGCAAAACAATTAAAACAATATTTTTCCCCCGAAAAAAAAAAATGTTATAGAGTACAACGTACGCAATTTAAAATGATTCAAAAAACATACAACAAATATGGGGAAAACATATAAGTTAACAGGTAACCTATTTAGTTGGTAATCTTTATTGTAGTATTGTAAAAAATATCCCCCCAAAAAATCAACTGATCCATTATTCATTATTTTAACAAGCAGTAGGTAATGATTAAGTTGGCTAAAGGCTCCGAGAGGCACAAAAGACAGGAGGGTTTTTCTCTTTATAACATCAAGCGGCACACCGTAACCTATCAACTGAAATCATTCTACTGTTAAACTCAACACAGAATAACACGGTGCACTCAAACACGGTTATAGACAAAAACAAGGATGTAAATGGGGTCAAGTTTAGGTTTCTGGTTGGGGTCACAAATGTACCCCTCCCCCATTTCTCATCCACTGCATGACACCCTGCAGAAGACTGATAACAACCCTGGATTAAAACTGATGAATGCAGGACTCATGAGAATGATTTCCTTTACAGTGAGCCTCTACTATACACTACAGAACTATTTCCCGTCAATCCATTTTTGTTGGGGTTTTACAGTATACAGACAATTACGAATTTATAGTTGCAGGCCTTACGTCTTGTACATGTTTTAAAAAGCCACACTGCAGAACTGAGGTCCACTGGAAGAGATGTACAGTAGTGTTCTTACCAGCAACAAGAGGAAAGGCCTCGGCAGTGCGAGGTTTAAAATTTTACTAAAATACAGTACTTTTTTGTTCCAAATAGAAAATTAAATCTATGCCAATAAGCATAATTTAATGTGCCGTATGCGTTTCAACATTTCTAAGTCAGATAAACCTAAGTTGAATGATGTGGCTTAACACAGTTGTGGTGTTTAAATGTAAAATATTGTTCTTCTTGTGTTTTATGAGTGTTCACAAGGAGGTTATTTTTAATAAAGAGCGGGACCATGGCAACAGGGATATGTTCCAGGGAAAAATGAGCCGTGGTCTCAACTTTATCAAAATAATAACATAACATTCTGTGACAGCAATATAACTAGCAACCTCACCTGGGTACACTTGTCAAGTAGGTGAGAACATTGTGGAACTCCCTGTCCGTAATCTCGCCAAATGATGGAAATTCTGGGAAAACGATGATGGGGCTGCCATTATCCCCTCGACCTCCTGAGCAAGAATAAGGACATAAAATATATGATTCAAATAGTATAGAAAAGAATTGGGGAGCAAAGAAGTCTCAAATGCTATGTCACGACAGTGACAATTACTTTCGTTATTTTTTCCCAGAAGCCGTCTTACTGCCTCCCTCAAACAGCTGCTTTGCAAACGTCTGTGCCCGGAATATCAATCCAGTGACTTGCCCATCTTTTCTTCCCGTAGCTACGGCAACAGCAAGTGAGCAGTCATGGTTCTAATCATGTCTATAAAAATGGTTATCGGCATTGCTTCTGCATCAAGGTCACAAGCTTTTTGATGTAGGAAAAGATTGGTTGGTGGAAGAATCCTTAGCAAATATAGATATATATTATATTAGATGAGTGAGTATACAGTAAATAAAGAAATGGTCTTCATATTTTGTCATATTTTAAGAAAAAACCCTGCTCTGCCCTTTGTTTTGTTTCTCATGAAGACAGGAGACTAAACAGTGACATTTACAAATCAAACAACTGCCAAGCAAAAAAGAGGTCACAAAAAATATGCAAATGCGAAAAAAAAAAAAGCTGACACATGCATCAGACTGTAAAACTGCAGCCGTTAATGATGTGCAACGAGAAGCAAACAAAAGGTCTTGGAATATGTGTAGGCAAGCTGAAGAAAATTCGTATTTATATAAATGTATTTAAAATATTGAGACCAACATTGGACTTGGTGAATAAAAATACAAACTGACTTTTTTCCCCCATGGCCTCACCACCTGTGGGAGGTGCCGAAAGGGTCGGGTGCAAAGAGAGCCGGGTAGCAGCCAAACGAGGGGTCCACGGATCCCTGGCTAAAGAAACCGGCCTTTGGGACAGAAAAGGTCACCTCTATGGCGAGGAAGAACCAAAAGTCTGAGGTTGAGAAGTTTTGACTAGATATGATCAGACTCATTTCCACACACAGCTTGGGCTCTGGTCCCAGTCCTCTCGAGAGGGGTTGGACTCTCTTCTACTTGCCCTTATTGAGAGGCACAGAGCCGGTGAGGGCATATTGGTTGCCCAACGGCTCAGCACCTGTATATTACGGGTTGTTTGATTTGTAAATGTCACTGTTTAGTTAAAAGGGTAGCCCCCTTCAGCTTACGGATGTTGTGACGGGTCCCGACTGTTGTACCCACCCTTCTTGGAGTCCTTGGAGGGTGTGCCCCCTGGGCACTCAATCATACTGCTGGAGGGCTTCAACGCTCACGTGAGCAATGAGGGTGAGACCTGGAGGGGCATTATTAGGAGTAACGGCCTCCCTGATCTAAACCCGAGTAGTGCTTTGTTATTGGACTTTTGTGCCCATCAAGGCTTGTACCCAACGATGCAAAAACTCGGGCAGGGAGGAGTGTGTTGACACCATGGAAGGCGACTTCCGAATGGCTTCAAGGAATCTCATGTTCACCATTTGGCGTCTTAGGGGGGAAAGCGGTGTGCCATCAACACTGTGTATAGTGGAGATTGGCGACATTGTGAAGCGGTGGGCAGAATACTTACAAGACCGCCTCAAACCCACCAACACGTCTTCCTCTGAGGAAGTAGAGCCTGGGACTCTAAGGTGGGCTCTCATATTTCTGGAGTTGAAGTCACTGAGGTGGTCAAAAAGCTATTTGGTGGCAAGGACCGAGGGGTTGATTAGATCAGCCTGAAGTTCATATAGGCTCTGGATGTTGTGGGCATATCATGGTTAACACGTCTCTGCAACATTTCTCGGTCATCCGGCAGTGACTCAGTGTAGAGCCGCTCCTCCTCAGCACTGAGAGGAGCCAGTTGAGGTGGCTCTGGCATCTGATAAGGATGCCTCCCAGACGCCTACCTTGGGAGGTGTTTTGGGGATGTCCTACCGGCCAAAGCCCCGGGGACGACCCAGCACACTCTGGAGAGACTACGTATCTAGGCTGGCCTGGGAACACCTCAGGGTCCTGTCAGATGAGCTGGATGAATTGGCTGGGAATTCCCTGCTGAGGCTGCTGACCCCACAACTGATCCCAAGTATCAATTAAGTTCAACATCCCTTACGTAATACTTTCCTAGTAGGAAGATTTTGGAGTTATTCAGTAAATTAAAGATGAAGGGGCCTCTATCTAAATCCTCAGCAATCAAAAATAACACTTAATATTAAAAAAAAACATTACGATACATTGAATTACATCAAACAAATATATTTTCTGTGATTTCAATGTTGGCATGAATAAGTGTTACGTATTGTCATGTTTTAGTAACTAGAATATTGAGTTGTATAAACTTAAACTCCAAATTTTAAGAACTGCCTTAAGAAAACGCAAACATGAATTCTAAAGATAAGAGAGGACCACTTCACCTATTTCACATTTAGAAAAGAATGACCTCTTGACAGATTAAACTTGTAATGAAAATGAGTAGCAGTTGATTAGAAAAAAGGACACATTGTAGTTATCGTGTCTGAGGAAAGGGGTGATATATGACCAGACTCCTTAGTTAAATACACACTTTGTTTTTGTTTCTATTCATATACGTACCCTGGTAAATTAAGAAAGTTTGTTTTGGATAAAAAAAATATTTGGTGTGTCCTACGACCATGAAGCATTTTTTCTTAATAGTCAACCCAATTTGCATCACTCTGTGTGGTCAGCGTAGTTATGGTGGGAGTTTGAATAAAGACCAGTACAGGATACAATCTCCCGACCAACACCACATAGTTTTCATTGAACAGTGACTTTGGACCTTATTAGTGAACCAAAACAAAAGCAATTGATGCTCTTAGATAGCAATCAGGTTCAGACATGTTAAAGTACCAGACACACACAAAGAGCAATAAATGAGTCACCTGATAAAAAAGCAAACTGCCTTCTTAGTTCAGGGGTGATGTCTGCAGCACGGAGAGGGCTGCTGTCCAACTGCATGATCTCATCTGGAGGAAAGACACAAAGCATGCAATATAAATTAGAAATATTCTAATTTCTTCAGTTTCCATTTGTCATTACCAGTTATGCATTGTAAATGCACTGACTTAAGCTCAAGCAAAATCCTTTATTGGGTTAGGTGAAAAACTAGCCAGGGTTGAGCCTGAAACTGAGAACTGACAGCACACCAATCAACAGCCTAACAATCTGCGGTCAAACTGGGGACACTGACTAAGAGAGGAGCCTTAACTGTGTTGAATGAAGAACGGCCATGACACTTTTTCAATGGTCAATCCATTAGTCAAGCGGTATAAGAGTCAACCTTGGATAAATTTCACACTCAAACTTATAATTCCATAGAATGGATGTTATTTTAGTTACTAGAGTGGATGTTTATTATCAGAACAATATTCCAGTTAGATAATAAACGTGCTTGAGTGAAAATGATTGGATGATCTTGTACAAATAAACCCAGAGGGACAAATACCCCGACAACTTCACAAAACATGGCCAAAGAACAAGATTAAACATGTGAGTCAACTTCCATCTAATGAGTGACTATTGACTGCTTATGTACATTTTATCACAACAATGCCAAACGACATCACATGATGTCACTGTACAGTGCCTAGCTAAAGTACTAGTTACTAGGGAACGTTTTGTCATGTTGCCAAATTTCAGGCTTCCAACTTTAAGCCCAAAAAACTGAAAATAGTTTCTAAGAATCAACAACAAGTTAGACACAATCAGGAAGTGGAACCAAAATTTTTGACATTTTATATCATATTTACATCGAAAAAATAAGTATGTGATGCAAAAACATTGGCCTGTTGTATTCTTAGCTCAGTCCCTTTAAACTTTGCCACAAACAAAGACAAAACTAATCAGCAAAGCAACCAAAAGGCCCATGATCACATTGGCTGACCTGCAGGCATACACGGTAGAGGTGGGACAATCTGTTCATAAGACAATATAGTAGTACCTCACATAAATCTGCCCTTTATGGAAGCGTGTTAGGAAGAAAGACCTTTCCAAAAGTATACCATAAGAAAAGAAAAGCAAAAGCCCATTACATTTGGCGTAAAGGTAACACTGCATATCACCCTAAAAACCCCATCTCCACTGTCAAAATTGTGTTGGCAGAATCATGCTCTGGGGTTTCATTTCTTTAGCAGAAACTGGGAAAATCAAGTGTTGGTGGGAGGTTGGATGGACCCAAATACAGGGCCATTCTGGCAGAAAAGTCTGCAAGAGACCTGAGAATGGGGCACAATTTCCCCTTCTAACCGAACAAGACTTTAAACATAAAGCTAAACCTGCAATGAAAAGGTTTAAAACTAACTATATAAAGGTATTATAATGACAAAGCCAAAGTCCAAACCTAAATCCAATGAGCATTTGTGGAAAGATCTGAAAAAAGTTGAGTGCAGACAATCTTTTTCAAACCTTAAGGAACATGAGATGTTTGGTAAAGAAGAATGTAGGTACCGGTATTTCTATGCCGTGTTTTCTTTGGGTGGAAAGAATACAACAAAATAAGCTAATAACACCACAGGTAATTTTACAGTACAGGTAAGATTCTTGAATATTTTAAGCTCCTATTGTGACTTAAAATAGATTTTGTTTCATTGGTTATAACAGTAATGTTGTATCTTATTCAGTAGACATTTTGGAGTGCGAGAGCTAGGAGTGGAAAAGACGTATACCAATATTTCTTGTTAGATTCCCCAAATAGAGCACATTGAATGTTTTAGGTATCTTGTATCTGTGTACCCCTGGTGTATTTATGTTTATATCTTTATAGAAGACCAAATTAGAATGAATGTACACATTCTGCACAGGTGTTTATATTGCAATCAAAAAAAAAGAAAAAAAGGAATATAAAAAAAAAATTGTTTTCAAAAAAAATCCAAAAGGTGCTTTTTTGGAAGAGGGTTTAGTTCCAGAAACTCTAGCATCACCTGATGTTTATTTCTGCACAGCCCCGATCTTATACATATACTTTATTCATTCTAAATTGGCACCAAAGGTTTAATTTCCAATGAAACATCTCCATTTTACAGAGTAGATTTCTTTGTGAATAGATTGAGATGGGATAGAGTACATTTTTTTGTGAATTACATTGAGATTAGATCATTGCGGCACATGAAATTTTAAAGTTTTTGATACAAGCTGTCAGTTAAAATAGCTGTGACTAGTAAAAAAAAGAGATATTTTAGTACCATCAACATCTCAAATAATTATTTGGGGTTGAATCATATCCGTAGTTTCTTGAAGGTAGTACCGACTTTGTCTCCCAAATGTATCTTAAACCAGTGAACTGATTAGGTCTGCCTTTTTTTAGGACAGGATTAACGGTTATTGATTCAGAAGTGACATTTAAGGAACAGCTTCCATTCCCTCTCCCCTTTTATTGTTACCTCCGGCGAGGGTGTGCATGCAGGGAACAAAGCATCATTGGATGAGGAAAAGAGACAAGACAAATGATCTTGTCTGTGATGTCTGTAACTTGGTATAAAGCAGGGCTGCGTCATGGACAATAACAGCCAGTAGTTGCCTGAGGTGGTGGCACATCTGCACAATGTTCATGGAACCAGCACATGCTGCTGATGCACTCTTCCAGGCAACCACACCTTAACCCCAGGTAACTCCCACAGATCGAATCCAAAACCGTGTATGTCTATTTATCTATCTATCTACCTTGGTCATATCCCTCAAGAGGGGTGACCGACAGCAAGACAAACACATACAATAACAAATAAAATAAAAGGGAAAAAAAAAACACACACAAAATTTTTGGACCATGGCCAACCCAATTGCCCAAACACCCAAACAAGTTAGGCACCTCTGCACCTAAGTTGGTCATGCCTTCGTCCCTCCAGATGAAATGGGACACCAGAAAGCGGCCATGTCACTCGGGTCAGGGTGACACAACACACTCTTTTATTCAACACCAGGGCCCGGCGGCTTTCACTGGTTTACCCCTGCCGCATCATACGGGTGCCCAGCCCATCCTTAAGAATGCGTCCACAATCCCACAATCCTTTCACAACACCTCTCTGCTCCTTCCTATCACCAACAAGAGCTCTAGCTTCCATTATATTTAGACCTCTTTCCTGCAGTGCACTCATAACACCATCCATCCACGTCATTCGTGGCCTTCCTCTTGGTCTCCTTCCATTTACTTCTGCTCTGTAGATCCTCTTCAACATTCGCTCCTCATCCATCCTCTCCATGTGTCCAAACCAACCGAGTACTCTCTTATCAACACGCTTGCTCAGTTCCACAACTACTCCAGTTCTGTCTTTCACAATTTCATTTCTCAATCTATCCAATCTTGGGGAAAAAACGTGTATGTAGAATAGAAAAAAATCCCCCTCTTCAACCATGTCATTTGGTGTTGATTCTTTACTTACACTTTCTTTTTTTAATGTTTTTTTAAATTCTCCTTTGCCCAAGTCAAGTTTATTTGTATAGCCCTTTATCTCAAGGAGTCTCAAAGGGCTGCACAGACCACATATTATTGCAAACTGCACACTACACCATCCCCTGATGGAAAAACTCAATAAATTGCTTTCTTCATGGAGCAGTCAGGATAACACAAGTATAAAGTTGAATGGAGCGATTGTGAACATTTAAATACATTGAATTGACAAGTTAGTAATGTTAATTCTGCTTGCTTACATAAAAATAATAGAGTTCTGTTTTATAGTATTGAAAACCTGCAAAGGAGATTGTATCGGATGCCAGGATTGTCTGTTATTTTGACTTCTATGAACTGTTTACATCTGGGGTCTTAAACTCAACTTTCTTGTGGGCCACTGGAGCTAAGGTTTGAGTGATGTGGAGCCAAATTGGGTTTTTCAAAAGAAAATCTTATGAGAACAGTTCACTGTTCTCAAATATATTTTCCCCTTACATTAAATAAGTTGTAAAAATTAAGTAAAGAATATTAGAATGAGTAAAAATAGGTCAGAAATAAATACATTCAACAAATAACTAAGCACATTTTCTAAACAAACTAAGATCTAAAATACATTTATAAAAATAAGGATTAAAATGAGAATCTTACTTTAAACTTTCATATTGAGGCAAGAGCCTCAAAGTATCATCCCAGGGGGCAATGCTCGGCTTGTGTGCCGCAAGTTTTACATCATTGTTGCTATTTGCCAATCATGTTGCTGTTCTTTGATTTCCACACTCTTTAGGAAGGATCAGCTTTTTATAACCTAGTACAGGTATGTCCCAAGTCCAGCCAGTGAATAAATTTTTACTGGCCCGCGGCCTCTGTCATAAAATGATGCGGTCTGCCAGTATTGTTAAACACAGTATAAAATACATTTGTACAAAAAAAACATCACCATTTCAGCAGATAATGGCATTAGTCCTTTGGCCACCTTGCCATTGGCTTTGTGCGAACATTTTACTCCATCCCAGGTAAATTTAAAAAAAAGGAAAGTTGACTGTGAGGGCCGGCATTTTTATGACAAGTAGAAATTTGAGTAATTTTTCACTGAAATCCTAAACTGCGTCTGCCTAATTTGCCAAGAGACAGTGGCTGTTTTCAATAATATAATATCCAGAGGCGCTGCCAGACAAAACATGCCGACTATAAAAAGCTAAATGGAAACGAACGCTGTGAAAAGGTGAAGCAACTGAAAGGTGTTTTAACTGCACAGCAGCGCTTTTTCACGAGACCCTGCGGGTCAAATGAAAATGCTACATAGGCGAGATACGGGGTCATGAAACTGATCGCCAAGCACTGCAAACCTTTCACAGAGGTTGAATTTAGTAAAATTGTTAAAAGAATACCAGGCTGAATAGTCAGCCCTCACACTTTTTCAGTTTAAAAAATCAGGTACGCGTTTTGAGAAGTTTGGACACCCCGAATGAAAACATTTAACAAAGAGAAAGGTCTCATGGGAGGACCTTTAGAAAAGATTGGAATGTTTGCATCTTTGGGGTTAAGGTACAGTCCTTTCCTGTTTGGCTTGCAATATCAAAATTAATTGGTATTTTTTATTTTTATTTTGAGTGTTTGGCAAACTACAAACGTATTAATTAGCATTCGCATTTTGTAACAACTTTACACATACAGCATTATTTATCTTGCACCAAAATGCGATATCGTCACGCTTCATAAATACATGGAATTGCAAGAAACCACAAGAGTTATTATGCATGATTTCAAACATATTTTATTTTATCTTTGAAAGTAAAAATGTTTACATGTTGACTACAAATACTGCAACTACTTTTATTATAACATTTACCACAATTACTAACATTTGGTCGATCAAAACTTAAAAAAGAAAATATGTGCTAAGTTAACCTTTACACTAGCAATAGAAATGCACCAGATTTTTGGCACCAAAAATACATGTGCCGAAAATAACCAAAAGCGCATATTCGATTTTGGCAGAAAGAAAAAATAAAACCAAAGGAAAAAAAGCTTTCTAAAGAACAATGCTGTAATGACGTCACTTCAAAAGTGAGAATTAAATTAGAAAAGATTAGAATTGTCTTTATGGTCATTGATATTAACATGGTGAAACATTGTATGCAAATAGACATCGCACTCCAGGGTAAACATGTAATAAAGACTTGAAAGAGAAAAACAAGATACAAGACTGTCAGAATATATTGGCATAAATATTTACAACGAAGTGCTTAGAGACTGGCCCAGGTTAAATAGTTAAATGAAAGACTAATGAGTAGTAACAAGAGTGCCATGAAAAGTAGTGCAATTACATTAGATGCGACAAAAAAAAAATCCTAAATAAGTCAGTTGAGCCATGCAAAGCTGGCTCTCACTTGGGGGGTGGCGAGGTTTGTGCAAGACGCGGCTGCTTAGCTTTTACCAAAATTAGATTTTCGCAAAAGTTTGTGCGCTCCCACGTTTCTTAGCCCCTAGCTGGACTTTGGCTAATGTTTACATGCTAACACTATGTAGCTAACCCTCTACAGTTCTGCAGTTTTATTTCATAACACGACCTTTGTGTCGCATTCAACTCGTTCATCCCCAAAATCGATTGGCTGGCAATAGGCTATGTGCGAGGAGAGTTTCAGTATAAATTATTGATATTATTTTTTATAATTTGGACAGTTGCACTATATTGCGCCATCATAGTCGTCAAAATCAGTTCACTCCCGTGAATTAAAAGCTAAAATGCTCCCAAAATGTGCACTTATAAATAGAGGGAGAGAGAGATGGGCTGCTTCTGTTTTAGAATAAACATGCGTTATTTACATTTGAGATCTCTCTGCAGTTTAACCTAATCTGTTGCACTTTGAGTGTAGGACGGGAAATATATTTTAAAGTACTAAATGCCTTTTTGTGTTTTTTGAGAATTAAAAAAAAAAAAACGTAAATATAAATAAATTGGTACCACTCTACAAATAACAATAATAAAGACCAAAACGTTATTAACAGGAGAAACAAAACTGTTGATTCACATGTAACATCTTAACTGGATGCTTAAAACACAAGCTCAGATCATAACCAAGTGTCACATGTTACTGACACTGAACACCAATTTTGATAAGACACCTATGGGAATCATTCAAAAAGGCTCGAGCGTCTCTGTTATTTTTACCGAACAGTGGCCAACATGAGTATCGGCAGCACTGTAATTGAATTTTTACAATCCTCATGACTATTCATTTACTAAATCCAATATTAAGGGAAATACTGTGTCAGATTTAGGGTTAATTCTTTTAAAGTATCAGGAAGGGAAGTGGATTTTATATACTAGTGGAATTAGTACCTTGTTTTAGTTCCAATGAATCTTCAATAATTAAGTTTAGATATCGCTCTGCAAAACGGTATTTGGTACATTTGAGTATCAACCTAGTTTGGATCACTTTTGTCACAAAAGTTCTACAGTGAACAATTCATTAAGACTGCAAGCTCAATGGGAACGACCCAACAAAAGATTCGGTTACAACTGAAACCACTACACTATGTTGGAAGTATCGGGTTTAAAATTGCTTTCTCCTACAACTTTATTCATCGCTGGGTATTGCTGATGTCACAAAAACATTGTAGGATGCCTTATACGTCTACATTTTGTCATTAAAAACTATGTGACTATTTGGCACCTGCATGCTCGGAGATGGATATCATACAAGGGATGCACTAATAAAGTGCTTCTCAACCTTTTTTAAGGCAAGGCACACTTTGTTCATTTAGAAAAAAATCTTAAATAAAAAAATTAAAAATTAATTCCAATCTATATTTGTCTTAATGATGAATCTGACGACATGACTCAAAATTTCTGTCTCTTAGTTTCAGTGATCAAAAGAATTAAGACTACCATCATGCATGTCATAAGAGAGCAGTGCATAAAATAATGAAGACCAGTTTTCATGTTTTTCTTAACAAGCTTAAATAATCATGTTGATTGACAGATTAAGCTTTCATCATTTGTGGTAACTGAGTTAATATGTGTTATTAATTTTGGTTAATAATCTAATCGTAATTTTTTATTTTAGTATAGTATTAACCTGTTTTCCAAGTTTTATTATTCTTTTTATTTTTCTAAAACAATTAAAAAATACTTTAAATGACAAAAACATGCCATTGGAAAAAAACAAATGTGTTTAATGTGTTTTAGTATCATAAGAATACCACCGGGTGGCCTTAGGAGGTTGCTGGTAGGAGCCTAAGACATACAACATTGGTACCCATCTCCTTCCTGATTGGTGCTCGGCATTAGGGTTTTGAATTGGGGGGTTTGGTCACCTAATGACTCCCAACGAAATGTTGCAACACATCAGTTTGGGTTGCGCGAGGGGGCTGGGAATCCCCTCCCTTTTTTTAAATCTCCCAGAAAGAGTCAAAATGTAAATGTGTTCTTGACTCTAGCCACCACCCACTAGGAGGATATGGCTCCGGTATACATAAGAAAATAATAATTAAAATCAGCGAAACTATGTGTAAGATTTTTACTTTATTTGTTTAATTATTGTTTGCAGTACAATCTTAAACTGAATAACTTATTAAATATACTGTACTATCTCATGAGCAGATAATTAGTCCATAGAAAATAATTATGTGCTGCCACCTACTGATGTGAATGAATGTTAGTTACTCGGCTTGGAGGAAAACATGTACTGTATACTGAAAATGCTATGTTTTTTCACTAGACATGGTCTCGTGCACACTAGTATGCCGCGCCACACTGGTTGAAAAACACTGCCCTAATAGTCAAGTCAAGTCAACTCATGTTTATTTGGCTAGCCTTTTATCACAAGGAGTTTAAAAGGGCTGCACAGACCACAGATTATTGCAAACCTCAGACTATTACTACACCATCCCCTGATATAAAACCTACATGAGGCCAAGGGAAAAACTCAAAACTTCAACATGAGGTAAATGAAGAAACCTTAAGAACTGCACATGAGGTAATCTCTCTTCCAGGATGACCAGGCTGCAACGGATGTTGCAATAACAAATAATACACAGATTTCGTCAACGTGAAATATAGGTCATTCATAAGCTATTGAATAGAAGTGTGTTTTAAGCCTAGATTTAAACAGTTCGACTGAGGTCGCAGAGCGAATCAGTGGGCAGAGCATTCCACAATAGGTCAAAAGTGGCCAAATGTGGATTTTAGGAACATTTTTAGCAAATTATATACATACATCAGACATTAAAAAAATCAGATTAGTATTAAAACAAAATTTGATCTCAGACTGCCAAGTCTCACGCATGCACACCAGCTGCTGTTTGAGTGGTTAAAGTCCTTAACAGGCTCAAGAGCAGGGATTAGCATTTCGCACACGCAGAGGGTTTGGGGTTACGAGTCAAACGTTAGTGGGTCACAGTCACACACCTGGAGTGTCTGCCACTACTTGACATAGTTCCTAGGTGCCGAGCTGCAAGGAGCATTCTGGCCCAGAGTAGATCAAACACATTTGAATATGCATCCATAACGTAAACATAACAAATACCAAAAGTGAAGGGACACAGACAATATTTTAATTAATATTGCACTGTATATTAGGAGAAGCTTTAAGTCAATGAGAAGGCATTTCATGTTTCATGCATGAGAGAAAGATTAAGCATCAAAAGTGCTTGTCGAACAATACCTCATAACCCTTTACAGCGTGATCAATGGTGCTGATGGTTAGTCGATAAATGGAATTCCATTGTTGACTTTTGTCCGCTGATGTTTTTCCAACAGTGTGAGGCATTTTACATGATTAGAATCTCTTCTTAGTCGCTCATGCGCAATAAAGTCTCTGTCTCAAATGGTAACATACCAATGACCGTATCAAAATTAAGTGCATGTGCCAAAACTTATAAGGTTTGGGACCATTTTAGCCTGGATAGGCTGAACAAAAAGGCTACATCCAAAATTTGCAAAGCAGAATTTGCTTATCATGGCAGTAACCTGGTGTTACACAACATTTAAATCGCACATGAGACAGTTCAACGAAACCGAATCTAACTTGCCTAAGGAAGGTATAAGTAATTTTCAAGCTAATATGGTTTTCAAAAGATGCATTGTACGTGTTAAGTGTGTATACAGTATTTCGCTATAAAAATGAGCTTGAGCGTTATATCAGACTGCCTGACAGTGACAAATATATGCAAATTATTTGCATACACTCCGAAGAACAAACGTGAATTGTTAAAACCCTAAGGACCACAATTGGCAGTTGTTATAGCCGATGATTTCAAACTGTAGAAAATCACTAAATGTTTTGGGTTACAAACTTTGCTGTTCACCATTGAATGTACTTCACTAAAAGCACCTAATATTTGTTTTACTGTTCTACTGCAGCTAATGAGCCTGTTCTGGGTGTACAGCAGTGCATCTCAATTATTTTCTGTCACGCCCCCCTCAGAAGAAGAAATCAGTCCCCCCAATCTTATTACTTATTTGGCTTCTCCTAATTAAATCAACTTCATGCTAAATTAAGGAAAACATTGAATAATTATCTGATTATTCAACTAATCTTCTCAATAGTTGGTGACTTGTCGTTAAAATAGTCGTGGGTAGCGCCCTAGTGATTAATGTTCAATTTAAAAAAATAAAATCTATATTTGTCTTAATGATGAATCTGACGACATGACTCAAAATTTCTGTCTCCTAGTTTCAGTGATCAAAAGAATTAAGACTACCATCATGCATGTCATAAGAGAGCAGTGCATAGAATGTTCCTTTGCTTCAATATTCAAACATAAGGAGTAGGTCCAGTGGATGTTATCATGAGCCTGTTAGGAAACCTGCAAAGAATGGAGCACTGTCCCAATGTGCCACTGGGACCAACACTAATAGTTTTTTCTCAAATGCTTTAGTAAGTTTCTCAAATTAGACTTGTAATTCTTAAAACAATTTTTAATTTTTCAAAACACATCAAACAAGTAGCAAAACACCACGGATTACCTGCAAAAGCCCTTTTTAGTACAAACTTCTTAGTCTATCGCTCAAAATTAAATTTCTGTGTATGAACATGTCAGTCCTAGCAGAATGACAATTTCTTGTTTTATTGTGTAAAAACAGGAGAGTCAAATTGGTTAGTCGTGTTCTCAATCTAACAGTTACTTTCGTGTCAGGCTTTAATGCTGACAATTGTGGAAAATTGAGTGCAAGAGAATTGACAAGTTTTTGTGAATTTATTGACCGAAAAAGAAGAAAAAAAGAAAAATTCTAAATTTGGACATAAAACAATTGGCACAACTAAACTTGGAGTGCTGTCAGGAAAACTACGTAGTGAAATGATTAGAAATTGTCACACACATGTTGACATTCTGATAACATGTTTAACAATTTTGCATGTAAAGACGTATGCAATGAACTAATGACTAAATGCGGGTGGTGAGACAGAACATTAGGGATTCTACCAAACCATTTGCAGGGAGGTACAGAAACATCTTAAACTTGTACAATTAAAGTAGAAAATGCTTTTTGGATCTGCACTACCGATACAGTGTTGTGAGAATTAAAGTAGTTTGAGCAGAGAAATGTACGAAACCAATTGAGAGTAACTAATATTTAGCTTCGGCAAAGGTCCATTTTTTCCCAATCGATTTTAGAGACTGTTAGATTCTTTACAATTACTCGAAGTGGTAAGCAAGACAGAGAAGACATCAAACACTTACTACACAACCAGTGGCAGTAGCAGCCAAAGAGGAAGACATCAGACACTTACCACACAACCAGTGGCAGTAGCGACAAAATCTGTAATATTTTTCCACCTCCTCCAGGGAGATGCGAACATGATCCCAGCTCTCCTCTACAAACTGCAAGCACGCATGCATGGATCCACTCCATGGCTCCACCTTTTGGCTCTTTTGTTGTCTTTCTAATGTTTTCTGCACCTGTCCCAAATCCACTTCCACGCTCAACTGCAGTTTCTCCCTATTAGCTCTTTTCGGCGTTACAAGACCAAACCATTCCTGCCTGTTCCTTGGCTCTACCAAGTTCACCATGCCCAGTCCCATAGTACTTTGCAGCTCATAGTCCAGTTCAGTGTGGAAATCAGAGCCCAACTCAACATACGCAAAGGATCCTGAATCTGAAATCTTCTCTGCGTCCATCCTTCAGCTCCAAGCTCAAGAGCTGTGTGCTTGCTGCACTTGTTCCAGTCATCACAACAGGTAGGCTTTCATTCACCCCTCTTGTTCCCACACTCAAAGGACCACACTGTGCGCACTTCCCAGTCCTACCTCAGGTTACCTTCCCTGTGTTAAACAAAAGCTACCCTGTCCGCTCAAAGCTTCCCTCCCGCCCAGATACTCGTAACTTCTTCCTCAAAAAAGGACAATTACAGTTGACTACGCCCGCCTAAACAGCAGACATTTGAGGCTCTCTGGCCACAATATTGGTTTCAGGATGCAAAGTGAGGCTTTGAAATCTTAAACCTTAGATTAGCTTACTCTTTTAAAAGAAAGTATACATAATTCTTAATGGCATTTTAATGACGATTGGGCAAACTTGTTTCTTGAGGCTAAGCTGTGATTTGTTTTGAGCATCAATTACGTCATTTTCAGTGGACAGCAAATGACAAAATAACCCTCACTCACACATCTCCCCCAAAGGATTGGTTAAAAAAAAGTGTACTTCTTGTTTGTGTCATGTTTCACAAACACACAATTCATCAAAGTACCATACTTCTTTAAATATTTGAATTTTAGGAGCGGCAACAAAGGACCTAGGGAGCTGGAATGGCCCAGAGCTGCTATAAAGAGCGTTGAGCTACAGTTTATTAGGGCTGGAGTTCGCTGCAGTCAAGTAGCTAACTTGAGCGGCTTGTGGTAGAAGCTACAAACAAGGCTCCTGAAAACTAGCGAGAGCAAACAGTAAAATGTCAATCAGCAAGACACATAATCATTGCACTCAGCAACATTAAATTGTATGACCAGCTGCGGAAAGCTAGTGATACCAAAATACAAAACGGTTTATTTACCTGGAGCAGCTAACAATATCAATAGTAGCTAGGGGTGAGCTGTAGGCTGTAACGGAGTGGCTACCATGAATGACTTGCAAGGGGAATAAGTGAAAAAAAGACTTAATTGCTTCCAAGAGCAAAGTAGAAAAACAAGAAGTGGATGCCTGAATTACACTCAGTGACAATCACATGCTCAGCTGTGGTACGTAAGTAGCTGTTAGCCCACCAGGGCAAGCTATCGTCACAAAACTGTCATTCTGGCAACCGTAGTAGGAAGATAGGGGCGAAACAACCATTTCAAACAACGTCTCAAGCAATGTGATATAAATACAGATTTTCAAATCAATTGGATTTAACAAAAATGATTATGTGATAGTAGCGCGTGTGCGGCACAGTTCTGAGGTCATGAGATCAAACCTTCCTGTGTGGAGTTTGCATGATCTCCCCGTGCTAGCGTAGGTTTCGTCCGGGCACTCCAGTTTCCTCCCACATTCCAAAAACATGCATGACAGGTTAATTGGCCGGTCCAAATTGTCACTAGGTGTGAATGAGCGAGTGAGTTTTGTGTCTCTGTGTGCCCTGCGACTGGCTGGCAACCAGTTCAGGGTGTCCCCTGCCCGCTGCTCAAAGTTAGCTGAGACGGGCTCCAGCACCCCCGCGACCCTACTGAGGATAAGCGGTTCAGATAATCGATGGATGGATGGATGGATTATGTGACAGCCCATGTGTTTTCAATTATTTAAATATGGTGGTATTATTTGGTGTTTTTTTTTTTTAAATGGATCAAGTATCTGTAAACGACTCGAGTCCACTGTATAATATCGTCGAGGGGTTATGACACAAGAATAAAAAGTAATGTTTGTTGGGCTCATCATTAACTGCACACATTTATTTGTACACTGTTCTGCTCTGCTGCTGTAGATTAGTGGATGTGTGCCCGAAAGTACAAAACTCCCATTCTGACATGCCCATTTAAAAACCGTTTGAATGTACTTCAACCTATTCACAGACTCTGACCATTCAAAGCCCTGGGCTTTGTTAAGAGCACTCAAAAGATTTCTTTATCATTAACTCTGAGAAAGTCCTAATTCTCAAGGCACGGTCACAGAAAAGCACTGTGACTCCACTGCGATGTAACAATTAAAGCTCAGTGACTTGTAAAGAGATACAGTGTGCACTCCAAAGTCAGCTGGAAAATTTGAACAGGGCCTGTTTATCAAGTTAAAAATGTGTCTTCGTGTGTCGTTGGGGGTTTGTTTGCCTAAGTTATCAGTACAATAAACATTGGGTACGAAAACACCGAAGCTCTACATTAGTACGTCACATAAGTTAAACCAAAGGTTTGTTTACGATGGTCAATGACTCATTAGAAGTACTAAAGACAAAGCTGATGAAGAGAATACATTGAACAGACACACCTTTCTTTTTTGGGAGGGTTACAAAACGGTAGATTGATTTTTTTAAAATAAAAATTAAAAAAAGAAGAACTTCCGTGTGTGTGTGGGGTAAACACATGGTAACAACATTATAGCGTTTCATCAAAAGTTCCTTAGCTGGCTGCGCCATTAATTTAAAACAGTGGTATTCAATTGGAAACACGTGGCGTGCCCTCTCCAGGTTGGAGATGAGTGTAATTATCATGGATCTCATTTTTTCAGAGTGTGAGGCATATAGATATGCAGTGGGTAATTGAAAGGCGGCCTCAAAGTCAATAATGAGCCAGCTTTTAAGGTGGCTCTGCATTTGAACTGGGTGGCTCTTCAAACCCTTTTCCATGAAGTTTCTCAAATGAAGACTTTCTGGACTAGTTTACAGGCTGGGGGCGTCGCTGCTGTCATGCACTTTCCGGACAAATTTTCAATATCTTACCTAGTGTTTACTATGCTTGTGTACTGTAATGCTAATTGTAATTCACCCTGGTCATCCCGGAAGGGGGATTATCACTTGTGAGGTCCTTTCTCAAGGTTTCTCTTTTTCCTCACGCTGAGGTTTTGAGTTGTTCCTTGCCCGCATGTTGGTTTAAGATTAGGTAATTGTGTAATTGTAATCCTGTGCAGTCCTTTGAGACATTTTTGTGATTAAGGGCTATATAAATAAGTGTGACTTGACTTGAAGGAAACCTGGGGATGCCAATAAGCAAATTTAACTTTTGAAATTAATTAAAATATGTTTTTACTTAAAAGCAGGTTTACATTCAGGGAGTAGGCCAATTGAAGTGTGCCTGTTACTGGTATTCCGGTTATGTGAAGGCATGTAAATGTGCTAGGAAATCTGATTAAGCTCTTCGTCTGACTGAGAGTATTCCGATTGAAATAGTTGGGTGGTTGGGTAAATCCTTTCATTTTCATGCACAGTATACACAGTCAAATAATCTGTTTAAATATGTGCAATTCTTGAACATGTGCAGTTTTCCTCATCTGGGATATTTAGGTCCTGCAAAGAACTGTGGACATGAATGATTTCCGGTTTGCTAAACCGGGAATCATTCCACTGTTGCTAAAAAAGTCCTGATGTGTATTGGTTGATTTTCCATTTCATTATCAGCACCCACAGCAAACATGCCACGATTGCACTCATCCATATATCGTGTCAGTCCATACTTGGCAAGTTACGTACAAGCACATCTTGCAAAAAAAAAAAAAAAAACAGGACACAGCAAAGGAGCACACTTTAGGAGTGTGGAGGAAACAACCATAATACTTCATTGACATTGTTTTTTTTTATGAATGAAATCCTCCTTTATTTAAGGTAAAAATTTAAATGGGAAAACAATGTCTATTTGTGCAATGATGTCGCTGTGGTGGTTTGCCCTTCTGACCGGATTGAGCAAAAAACGACAAAATATGAATTCTGATCCCAGGTGGACAATTCGTTGAATGTAAACAAAGTAACTCCGATGTTGCTGCAAGATTTGATGCATTGGGAAACCGAGGGTGCTACATACACATAATAAAGTCAGAGACATATGTGCCGAACTGCAATCATTGATATTTGTGAAGCTAATGAAGAAGTGATTGGTGTGTAGCAGAACATTTGTTTCGTAGCCGTAACTTCACATCTGAAAATGAGGATTATTCCAAATCCTCTTGAAACAATCCGATCGATGAGGCTCACATTTGAACAGCATTTTGACATATTTAGTCCTATTAGACACCGGTGATGGTAAATATTGAACTACGGGAAAAAAAACATTTTCTAAGATTTGTGCTCTTAATTTTTTTCCAAAATGTGGAATTTTACTCAAACCATCCAATTTTTAATAGCAGTTTACTAATAACCGGAGTTAGAAAAAGTTGGATTTTTTTTCCTAGTTAAACATGAAAGCCCAATAATAGATTTGGTGGTTCCTGTGTTTATATATCTCTTAAAAAAAATTTTTTTGTAGCTTTACTAGATCATTCAAAACGCTCAAAATCGCCTGGCTTTCAAATATTCTCTTTTCGGAAAATGGCTGCAACACAATTAAGCTACTGCCCCAGTGGCCTTGCACCAACCCAGCTGCTTTAAAATCCAAGCAAATAAATGGGTAACAATAGTCCATTGCTTGTAAACAAAGAGCAAGAAAACTTTGTTTCTTTATACAATTCATTAAAAAGCGTCATATCCTCACACACTCCAATCTTTCAAATTTCCATCCAGCTTGTTTTCAGTAAATTTGTGAAAGAAATAGCAGAAGTAAACTATTTGCAGTGAAAACCAGAATTAGAATTGCATTGAGCCACTGACCACAATTTTCATCACACATACAGCATGGCAGTTGTTGTTTTTCTTTTAAGTGATACAATTGTGTTTTCTATCCACAGTATTTAAACAATTTGCCATCCTGTTTCACTGTGTTTTTTCAAATTAGGAGACAAAATTTGTTCTCATAACTAGAGAAAAGTCATACGGACAAAAAAATGAGCAACAGAGAAAAGGAGCATACTGTATGCTCATCATGCACAATCATGCACTGCCAACGAAAGTGACGGGCCTTATAAAAGCAACAAATCAGCAAAATATAAGCATTTCTTTGACTCACGTCGCTTAAGGGTAACCATTGGAATTGTATTTTCCCTTTTAGAAGCATTCCTCTTGGCTTTCCTCACCATTCTTTCCAGCCTCTGTCTTGCATGGACCACAGGAGGTGGAAAGACTGAGCCCAACGGAACTTCGAGCGCTTCGAAGCAGCTGCTGCGCTTGCGGCTAAGAACCAAATGACGGCAGTAAGTGCTGCGCGGCCACTCAGCTTTGTATGCTGGTAGCGTTTGTTGATGCAGCACAGGCTTGAACTTGCATGCAGTCCGCCAGACACACAGCCCCCACTACACACACATACATACACACACTGCAGACATTGTGGCTAAAGAGAAAAGGAAGCCAAAATAAGAAATACAGGAGTGGGAATAACTGGGTGTGATGCCTGCCTGGCAGTATTTATAACATAGAGCGACAGCAATTGAAGAACAAAGCCTGATGGAGTGAACGCGCAATGAGAATTTCCCAAAACTCTAGCAGCATGTTATTGCTCTCAAATGACACTGTTGTTTAACTTATAATATCATTTCAAACCCCGCATGAACTAATGAGCCCCAGAAAGTTGTAAAAACACCTCACAGAATAATACTTCAGGGTCCGTACACCTTTTTCAAGGCCAAATTAAAGCACTTTTTAAGGAGGATTTTCCAAGCAAATTTTCCAATTTCTCCAGTAGCATTAAAATAAGAAATGTACCTCTGGGAAAAGATACCTTAATTTTTTACATTTCCCATTATAAATGTCAATAATTGATACATGATCCTTGCACAAATACACATTTCATCGTGTAATAGTTTTCTGTTTAGATTTAGCATGCGGCAAACAGCAACTTAAAAAAAACCCCCCAAAAAACAGTTAAGCTATTTATCTCCGTGATTTGTCTTCCATAGGACCGGAGAGAACTGACAGCATCTGTTCCACATTTTAGCCATTGTCCGTATTTTCCATCCATTGTTCACAAAAATGGCATCCTCCCGGCATATTGGTCTGATGCGCCTCTCCTCTTTGATGACACTTCAGATGAAAACACCATACAATCTAATATCAACAGCCATTAATCATGGAGGAAAAAAATGCAACGATAAAACAAAGCTAACCGAGCAGGTGTGTTGGTGTCATTTTTAAGCAGACTTAAGCGTATCCGATACACCTATTAAGTCTGCTTAATCGAGTCTATCGAGTCAGACTGAAGAAAAACATGGCTACAAGTTCAAGCATTTAAAGGCATTTCACCCAAAATTCAAGCACTTTTCAAACTCTGAAAACAAAACATAGAAATTCACGTTTTTTCAAGGATTTTAAGCATGACATGACATTGAAAATACTGATCCCCGAACTAGTAGGCAGTAACTTTGTACAGTATTGAAAATCATTATTTTTTAAGTGGACTTCAAGAAAAATGCTCATTTCGATTGTATTTTATTGTTATTTTTCTGTATCTTTCACTTATTTTTCTTGTAAAATGGTAGGTTTAATAAATAGTCTATACGTAAGGTACTGGACAATTTTGCTTATTTTAAGAATTGGATTTATTACTAAGAAATTGTTCTTTAGAATAGAAAAAAAAACATTGATTCCAAAATGTGATTTTCCCCATTTTACAATTTTTCAAGGAAGATAAGTTGAAATTCCAGTAAATTCAGAAAAAAAAGACATAAAATCAGGAAAGCACCTGCCAATGGAGTATTTTTCTCACTGTTAAATATCCAAAATATTGCCTCTGATGAAACATCTTTATGCATGTGCTAACTAACACTTAAACTGATATTTGGTCTCTCACTTTTGAACATAAACCAAAAAATAAATAAGTCCCTCCCAGATGTTGCTTGAACAGAATATCAACCATATTACTTCAAAACTTCACCTTGCAATTTGAATTTTCCATGCACACTACAAAAAATTAAAAACGTCATTCTTATTGCACTTCATGAAATTACCTTATAACAAACTGCTTCCCTGCTGAATTCTCACCAAACTATGAAGTAGCAAATGCATACACGCACACACGTTTTCCCAAAGACCTACACAAACCAGCTGTCATCCTTACGATAATTTACATTGTGCAAAATTGCAGTTCTTGCCACAACTACTACTTTAGAGTGCCAGGATACAAACAGCAACCTCTTCTCTTACCATCCCACTCTCTCCAGGAATTCTTACGGCTGGCCGGGCTGAAAGAGAAAGAAGCGCCCAGTCCCGAGATGTCCAAGTTCTGAATCAGAAGACTGAGACGATTCATGATGCGGTACGACGCTTCACCGCCTTCCCGCAAGAACTCGTGCAAAGACATTTTCGAGGTGACTGCTTTTCTCAAACTCACAACGTAACTCCTAGCGCCAACATAGGAAAGATCTTGAGAGAACTTCTAGGATTGAACGAGATCAAACTGATGTACACGCATTTTGCAACGAGGAAAACGTCTCATGAGTCTGCTTTCTCCGGTAGATCCACGTCGGGGACTTGATGCAAAGCTGGCAGTTCTAAAAAGCTGAGTCAGAGTGCAATATCTGCACAGGGTCACACGAGAGGCAAGAATAGACCAGGCTCTGCAGTGTTTTGTGCAAATGCACGTTCACTCCGCCGGACTCACATACCTCATGGCAAGTGTACCTATTGACAGCCGCATAGGTTTTCCAGCTGGAAGAAGCCGGCAGCCGGTAGAGCACAAATCCCCTTCTGTCGCTAGGGCTAATTATATTCTCCCACAACCTCTTCTAATCTTTCTCGGCTTTCCCTACACCCTATTTCACCTACCGACTCCTTCCCGGTACTGTTCACCCTGTACCAATAAAACAGCTTTGAAGTTTTAAAACAGTGATGTTTGCTATGCTTGTCCTATTACATGAATCAATATTTGACCAGGAAGGGGAGGGAGTAGGCAAAGTTGGACGCTGGTCGCTGTGTGCAGCTTGTGAATTTAGCAAACTGATCTCATGTGAATTTTGTAGGGAATTACAATAGCAGTAAAAACAGTTGATTTTGCAAGTCTTCGAGTAGCATGAAGTAGTACTCCATGCAAATGCACTATGCTAACACTTCATACTACCTTTGCCTTTGACTGAAAGAGCATGGGCAACATTTGGGGTTTTCTATTTATAGCATGCTTTCTAATTGGCAAAATACAATATTATTATGATCAGTGTCTTTACATGCAGGATGAATTCGTAATAATAACTTGGAATACAACTGAATTTGCTTATTATATATGTAATCTTTGAGTGTACTTTTGAAGGAAAGTGCTCTTGTTTTTGTATTGAGCCTTTTTGTCCAATGGCCAACATAATTACATTTTACAAAACAAAATGGCAATGACAAAGTCATAATAATAGCTATTAGTTCAGAAATGCATATATGAATGATAGCCCTAAAAAAAATTAGTTACAACTTCAAAATGTTGGTGACCCAACTACCAGTGTTCCGTCTCAACAAGTTGTTATTCTTTTTTTAATGCAAACTATACACAATTTGTGTGTGCCATATACCACATATTGCAGCACAAATTACACATATCCCAAAAGGTTAACTGCCATTAAAACATGCTAGAAAACTTTTTTTTTTAATCAAATAAAGAAAAGAGTTGGTCTTTTGTTAAAGACATTAATTTTATGACACAACTAATGACTAATGACAAAATTCACTTCACCCAATCTGAATATGAACCTACACAAGTGATCATAATGGTTTATAGATACCCAAAATGTATATTACGCAAACACAATTTCCGAGGATTTTTAGTGTTTCAATTTGGCCTGGTTCTTTGAAGGAGCAGAACGTTTAGTGTGAAGTACAACAGTAATATGACTCCACAAGTCAAGTCGCTTTACTCCTAACATGTGTTTATTTGCAGCTAAACGAGACAATTTGGAAGGAATTTAAAACTATAGATGATTTTTAGACAGCAGCAAAGCACAATTACTCTCTTCAGAAAATCAAACCTGAAATTGCAGTAATAGAAATTGGTACTACATAGATGGAAAAAAATCTATTTTCCAGTATATGATGGGTTACAAAAATGTTCATAAAAAACCTTAAAAATATAGGGGTTCACTATTTTTGTGTTTACGTCTTTTTACTGGACAAAATTGTTTTGCCAACAGCGTGATCAAGAAGACAGAATAATAACATAAAACTAAATTTAGCATTAGCAACAACGTAATACAGATTTTTTTGCAGTTTGTTCTTTCTGCTAAAAACATTTTTCGACCTTTAATCCGCCAATGTATGCAGTTGAGATGCGTGATAGACTAAAAGTAAATGGGCAACTAACTATTGAATCGTTTATAACTATAAAACAGAATTGTGTCCTGTACTGCGATGTACCTGTTGTGGCATGTAATGATATCTATTTTGTACCCTAGAGATAACGCCAGTACAGTATACTTATTATTAATGCAGTATTCAGTGGTAAACAAAGGTGGCAGGGATTGTGTTTCAAATAGTTTAAAAGAAAATACATTATTTTTAAGTTTTAAAAAAAGGGGTGTACTAAAAAAGTATGTCTCTCTTTCCATTTATTTGATTTACTAATTATAACTTAAATAAAAGAAAAATAAACTTTTGATTCCCCAAAATACGTATTTATAAAAATATCAAAACACACAATGGTAATGAAACCAAAACAATATTCCTTAAAATCACGCTTTGTTTCTGTACCAAATTATACTAAATCGTATTTGCGATGGGTATTGTTTTCGTTATTATTTTACTTCTTAAGTGTACATGCCAAACCCTGTATACATAAAAGAAACACTATTTGGAATAAAAACAAATATTCTTATTATAAAATACAGTAGGTGTTGGTTCGGCCTATAATATGTGAGAAAATGTGCAAAATATTAATCATTTGTTTCCAAAGTCGCCGATTGCAAGTGTCTGGGCGAAAATACACCCACTCCCATTTATTTTTTAAAAATAAAATAAATAAAAGTTAATTCAGAAATGGCATACAGTACTCGCTCAGAGGTTTTCACACAAAAGATAATTCAATAAATAGATATGAGGACTTACTAATGTTATACATATTAAAAGGAAAAAAAAGCATAATAGCCCAGTGTTGCCGGGCATTCTACATGGAAGGGTTGTTGGGGTGGTGATTTGCTGAAAAAGCTCCATAGAGCCAATAGGGAGTGCCAAAGAGCAACATGGCTTCAGAGCTGCTTGTACATAAAGGCAGATGTTTATCGATTTAGTTGGTATTTATTCCTCGACGGGAAACCTTGTTAAAAACACTTGCGGTGGCCCAAAGAACAATGGCCAATTATTTAAAAAATTGGTTCAGCCATTTCGGAGCCCATAGGCCACATACAAACACACATGCAAGAACGCACATCAGGATTCATAAGTACTTTTGGATATTACATTTACGAGATTGTGTTGATATGGTGAATTTGCACAGGGTACTATTCCTGCTGCTCGAGTACATGCGAGATTGACTCTTTTTACTGCTTTTGTAATTACCTACAATATTCAAATGAGATCAGTTTGCTGAGTTCATTAGCAGTTTCACATTCAACTACCAGTGTCCGTTTTCATATTTTGTCCTCTTTTATTGAAGACGGCTAAAATCTATGAATATCTTGGCTGATGTTGTATGGATGTAAGGAATTTAAAATACTAAATGAATCCATACAATTACTGAGGGTTTGCATTTTGTCTGATTATCAATTACTTGTCGATTAATTGATGAGTTGTTGCACCTCTACTGAATTCCTATGAAAATAGGCTCCTGTCACATGTGCAAAAGGAGGAGGTAATGCAACATTGCCCTATCGAGAAGCGACACTGATGACCCCAAACCCACTCCTCCATGTTAATCTGGTTTGATCCCCATAACCCCCTCTTGTGCACAACATTCCTCACACGCTGTCTGACTTGGTCATGCCTGCTTTGCTGGAGTTACGGCAAAATGTTAATTCAACGCAACAAGCGATTGAAGATGACAAGCAATGCATGAATTGTGCTTTTGGTCAAGCAGTAAACCACAAAATTAGCAGTTGACAAAAACTGCCTATGTATATTCTATGTGGGACAGAAAAAGAAGCTAGAAAAAAGGTTCCCAACATAATAACCCATCACTGGCGGGAAGCTACAGCGGCACGGCGGATGGGTGGTTATTACGCAGCCCAATGGTGCAGAGGTTCGGGGTTCAATTACAGCTATTGCAGCCTCTCGTGTGGAATTTATATGTTCTCCCTTTGCCTGTGTAGGTTTCCTTCGGGCACTCCGCTATCCTCCAGATTCAAAGAAACTGGGTTCAATTTCAGCTACCGGCCTCCCTTTTTGGAGTTTGCATGTTCTCAGGGTGACACGATGGGCTTCCTCTATGCACTTAAAACAAGCATGGCAGGCTGATTGCTGCTTCCAAATTGTCCCTAGGTTTAAATGAGGGTGTGGATAGTTGTCTCAGTGTGCCTTTCGAGGGGCTGGCAATCAGTGCAGGGTTTTCATTGGTCACTGCCCAAAGACAGCTGAGTGGGCTCACGACCCTACTGAGGAGAAGCGGCTGGTAAATAAATGAATAAATAACTCACGTCTTATCCAACTAAATGTCCTTAATGAATTAGCCTCCCTGCTAAGGCTGCTGCTCCCGAGATCCAACCCCGGAAAAGCGGAAGATGATGGATGGATTTTATCCTATCAAAAGTTAAATATATATAGGTTAGCTAAATATAGAGGTTAGCTATGAATTGGTCAGATGCAGCACTAAACAACAAGAAGAACCAACAAGTTATGATAACATATTTATCTCAAAAAGAGTATAACATCAATGAGAAGAGAGTGACTTACTACAATTAATATTTTATCCTGTCACTAAAATATCCATTTATCTGTCCTATTTTTAACATTGCTTGGATATGGAGGTTGACTTTAAGAAAAAGGCAGACTACACACAAAAAAGGTTAAGCACCAACTAAAGTTAAACCAGATAAATGCAACTCAGATCATCGAAAGGCTAATTCTTTATTGTTACACATGAGTGAAATATTACTGAGCTGGTTTCTGCAAATAGTTGTTAGTAGAGAAGTTAATACATTTAATGTTTGTTTTTCTTTATTGAAACTTACAGTCACTCCCTGGATCCATTAATGACACACCTTATTTCTGACATATGACAACATTGCTCTGCTTTAACACACTTGCGTTCCCTCCTTACTTATCTACCCCACCCACCATTTTTTAAAGAGTCTTGTCAGTCATAAACCTTCCTTTTAGTTTAGACACAGATATATTAGATATATTATTTTGACTTCCCCAACTCTCTTTGGACACACTCTACTGTCTTGTGAAATCAGTGTTAGCTTGTCTAAGCTTTTGCCATCCAGCCACTGCACATCTTCGTCACCATTGGCTTTAACGACGCATACAATTGCGAACCACAGTGGTGGGGAGGCCAGTGGGCTATATATAAGAGCACATAAAATTCAATGAGAATATATATATATATATATATATATATATATATATATATATATATGAAGCCCCATAAAATAAGAAAACTCTTCCCATAGGACAATCAAGAATGTACATTCAATAGAAGCAACAGAAGTGTGTGTCTTTAATATCCAGTGCGCTCACTCACTGATTGCAGATCATCTTTTGTGGAAACGATGAGGCTTACTGCTAGAAATCTGCACCATCAGGACTTCTCTCTGCTTCACCAATCTCATTAAACAATTGGCTTCTCCTAATTGTTTCACGCTTGACCTGTTTGAATAGACGTACTTTCTCATCTTCCTGTACCGCACTATGTTTGCTTGCTATTCTTCATGGATCAGGGCCAATGTAAGCGGGGAGGAGTCGTCCAGGTATTACGTTTCACTATTAGTTACAGAAAAACCCCTCACTATTTTTTTCCACAAAATATTGGATAATGGAGTGTTGGACTCGCGCATTAGACAGTCTGTCAGTAAAAATAATTCCAGTAATCTATCCGTGTATGAACTAGCTACTACAAAGTTCTCAAACCGTAGCCATATTTCAGATATTCATTATAAAGACAAAACAAAATAACACAATCAAAAGGCTGTACTTGCCGATTAAACACCACAGGAAATTGTGCCCCTACGGCCCTAGTGGTTAAGAGATCTAACTAACCAAGAAACCATCAATACCTGACTGTTACACGCAAACTTTATCATCATAAAGGCCAATTTTTGTGATGCCGCTTTAATAATGAACCCCCTGACATGATGCGTGCGCACCCAATGTTGTAACTAATGGCTATATGCCCCATCAGAATCGGTTTTGGTCTAATAGTCATTTTGTCGCACAAACCTCACATTGTGTTTGTTGTTAAAATCGTCATATTGGAATATAATATTGTGAATATGCATGATTGCTGTTGTGTTGGTCATAATTGTTTTCTGTTGTTGGTGATCTATTGACACTAACAAAGATGTCATTTAATGAAATTGTGAATATGTTTGATTGCTAATAGGATTTTCGAGAAGGGTTTTTCAAATCCTCACTATGTGTTTGCTGGTAATAACATCATATTGGAACATAATATTATGAATGTGCTTGATTGCTGTTGTGATTGTCATGATTGTTTTATTTTAATATTAGTGTCAATAAATTTGTTCAAACCAAACCAAAAAAATATATGGCTAGGACCTTAGCTTAGCCTTTTGGCTGAGAGTAAGTGTCCCGGCTCCTAGGCTTTGTAGCGTATAATGAACTGACCGATAACGGATAATGGATAATGAATAACGAAGATAGATCAATAACCCTTAAAAACCCCAAACCCCCATCCAAAAATATAAAAGAAGCATTTGATCCATCACGCTGTATTTCACATTTTCTAATTGTATTGACGAGTCGTGTCTTTACAGTGCACTGAATTCCTCCTACAGGTAATAATAATGTAGGCCATGTGATGTCATTTTTACAAGTACTGATTATTCCTTTAATGAACCGGATAATAAAATGATTTTTTTTTTTACTTTTACACATTTAATCCATCTATGTGTGTGTATGGGTGTAGATTTTTGAGCAAGGGCTCACCTATAGTCCTGGTTACAGTCCTTAGCCTCTCTAGCAGCTCCCCCACATCCATCTCTTCCGTTTTCATCAACAAGATCATCCTCCAGAGGGGCGGCGGAAGACCAGCAGCCCAGCAAGGAGAATCTTTCCTGGGAAGAAGAGACAGCTTGCCTGCTTTTACCGGACAGTTCCTCTGAGAGATTGGTGCGGCAACAGTATGGGGTGTGGGGGACAGTGGGAGAAGGGAGAAGGGGGGCGCAGGGGAATCAGAAGGGTCTAACCCGTGATGATGTGTATTCCTGGTCGCTATCTTGTATGAGACATGGATGCCAAGGGGTTCTGACTGTATGAGACGAACGATGATGGAGGCCTCCTTGGATGCTTGAGCGATGCTGATGTTGGCTAACGCAGCCTTGGCTGCCGGGAGACGTCCTCGGCCAGGAGTCGGGAAAGGGAGGATTCCTGAGAAGATGGGGAGGGGCTGGAGTGGGATGATGATGCAGCCTCGTTCGCTCACATCAATGATGCTGCAAACCTGCCGAGACAATGGTTGGGGGAGGGAAAAGGTTGGTCGATTGTTGTCTCACATGCAACGGTGATACAATAGTGACACCCTGTGTCCAAAACTGAAAAGAACGACAGTACTGTATAAAACGCTGCTTGACATCGTTCATTTAAGTTCGCCTCAGTACAGGCAAGTCAGGTTTATTTGTATAGTCCTTAAAATTGTCGAGAAAAATTGTTCAAACCTCACTTTGTTTATTTGCTGTTAATAGTGTCAATAAAATTGTTCAAACCAAAAACCTTGATCACAAGGAGTCTGAAAGGGCTGCACAGACAGCTGCCATTTAACAAGATGCCCACCCCTTTGTACATGATAATTGAGCAATAACAAAACGATGAAAGTAATGCAAGTCAAGCTTGATTTACTGAGATTATCATAAGATAAATAAAAAACCTGATTTCATACCGTTCTAAGTTTTCCCCTCTTTTGATAAATCGCCTCAATTGAAAAGTAACAAGCTCGTCCACTGGTAGCTTCTGTAGCAAACGAAAACAACGGCCTAAGCTACGTGAGGTTTAATGACCCAAGAAAACTCATTCATTCCCCAATTACAATACGTTTTTAACGAGTTAGTGAGTGCCACTTTAGATTACACAACTCACACGTGTCTAATACTTTGTTTATGGTGGTTTTTCACTGGCGGTTGAATTGTCAGCATTTTGCTGGCTACCGTGCTACACCTATTTTGCGACATAGCCTGAATAAATCACGTGATTAATTTTAATGGCGTTCGAATTGACAATAAATTTTTGTGATAATACTGCTATAGCTAACACTTAAAGCCCAAAATTGTTGAACATTTTTAAACCAACTGTATAAAAACAAATATTGAATACAAGTTGATACATACATCATTCAATTTACACTATAAAAATGCTTCTTATATGCTTTTCTTCTTTTTTTTAGTTCTTTATAACTGAAACTGTACTGGTAAATTATTCATTCATAATAATTGCTTGTACAGGTTAATGTTCCCTCTTATCTATCTATATCATCTGTCTATCTATCTCAGCTAGATTACATATGTCATAGTCAAGACTAGGGGCCAAAACAGCAGTTCTAAATTTTGATTTCACAAGAAATGTGCAAATTTAATTCCTCTCATTCTGCATTTGCCTTTGAAAGCGATGATACATTATATTGAAAGCGGAAAGCACAAATGATTTTTGTTTTTATTTAGTCTTTGTTGACTTTTTCGCTGATTTAAAAATACTCTTTTCTGACATAGCATTTAAGCCAGGCGTGTTTTTCTGTGGTAGCTTTTTAGCATTGTGTTTGTTGACAATCGTAATTACACAGTGTATGTATACATGCCGACTCTCGTTTTATATAATCAGTAAAAGTTCTGTTTGCAAACATTCGGCGTTTCGGTGTTGCTTGTTTTACTTGATCGTAAAGAAAACAAAATTGCTGTTAGATAAGCCTATGGTAGGTCGCTTCGACAGAGAAGGTTTCAATAAAAAACAGGCCCGATCGAAGGATTTTATAAGGCCCCTGAGATTTTTTATTCATTCTTGCAAATAAATAGTTAAGTTAAATAGTTCACATTTTACTACTATGTTACTTTTCCTTGAAGAGTTTTGTTTTTTCATAATAAATGTTTTCACTTAATTGTATTTCAATCAAATTAGAAATATTTCAGTAAGTGAATGATAGAAAATTGCTATTTCTCTTTTCATTTAAGTAGAGGCTGCTATTGCTAAAAAGGAAACTAAAGACTATAGATGGTGCCTAAATTCCCGGCCGGTTATATGTCGAAGTGTGCTTGGGCAAGACACTGAATCCCTTATGCCCCCAATAAGCAGGTAGGCGCCTTGCATGGCTTACTCCCGATTGGTGTGTGAGTGTGTGTGTGAATGGGTAAGTGTGAAGCACATTGTAAAGCGCTTTGGGAGGTCTTCATTGACTTGAAAAGCACTATATAAATGCAGACCATTTACCGTTTAAATAATGACAGCTTCTTTCATTTAATTTTCATTTTATGGAAATTTTTATACTGTTCAAGATTGAAGATTACTGACGGTGCCATAAGAATAGTGTTTTTTTTAAAATTGGGAATATATTTGTTCGGTTTTCAGTAGGTTCAATTTGGTTCATTAGACTATATGCATCATTTGAAACCACTTTAACATTCGCTCAGTCCATCCCTTGAATCATATTTTTTTTAAAACTTCGGTCATAAGTCCATTCAGGTTTGAAACCCCTGATTCTAGTTGAATGGGGTTTTATAAATAAGTGAGATCAGTATAGTCTCTCTCGTATAACTCTCATTCTCTCTCTCACTTACATGGCTCACTGATCCCTTAACCGCCAGGGTCATCGGGGCACCACTTGTGTTTTGGGCAAGAACCCCTTAGAGGCGCCCTTCCCTCTCACGGCCGTTTTTTGGGGTAGGGATTTCCCCACATGAAACAGATTGTACTGGTTTTCATGGTTACCAGCAGCAGAAGCTTTTTGATCTAACTTAAATACAGCACCTTCTTCATCCGTTGTTATTTTTCTGTGTAAAGTGTCATCCCGCTCTCCAGGTAACAGCGTGTGACAAACATTGATAATAATTGATTGAATATTAACAATAACATTGATTGGAAACGATTCGGGATGCTTTTCAACATTTCTTTATTCCAAGCAAAATGACAATACAGTGCTTTTATTCTCATCTGCTACTGACAGGCTTGCAAAATAGTTAAGAAGAAAACAAAATAAGCTTTTAATGTTTTTTTTTTTTTTTAGTTTTGAAATATCTTATATATCGAAATAGAAACAACCAGTGCTCTATGGAAGGTGTACGTGTGTGCACACTCTCTTATAAACACACATTTCTGACACCTTTGTCATGCTTGGAGATGTCAGCATTTTGAACACCTTCTTTGCTTGTGCTGCATGGACTTCAGAAGAAGCGGTGTTGACATTCGAGAAAAAAGGCTGGTGAGATACAACCGATTGAGATGGAAGCCAGTTTGTTCCAGTTGAAAGTTATTTGGTCACTTCACACTCTACAATCGTTTTAGAAAAATAACTTGTGAGTAAGAGAATAACAACCCCCTCATAGCTAACGGACAACAGACCATCGTTTTCCGACTAAACACGTCCGAACCACAAAGTGCAGTGTGTACTGATAAAACCCAATGACCCTTTTGGTAAACTTGAACCCACATTCAAACAGATTTAAAATATATTCTTTCACAGATATAGAAAAGTAGCAGACATGCACAAAATATCTTAATGGACATTGAGGTGAAATGTATAAGAGTGTAAATGGCAACAGACACAAAATATACCACAGGTATTGGAATTAGTTTTCCCTTTTCTCTATGTTTTTCAATGTAAGCAAAACAGAAAGTAAAATAAAACAGACACTACCACTAAAATGCCAAGAAATGTATCGTAAATGACCAATATGTAACCCACAAAACCTCGTTTGGATTAAAAAAAAAAAAAGACAGAACGACACACAAGTTGATGTAAGAACAATTAGGATTGCTTCTGAAGGTCCCCAAAAAATTGAGCCTTTAAATCCTAAGAAAATGGAAATTAATTGTACACCAGTGGTCAGCAACCACCCGTTGTTTGGTACCGAGCTGCAAAGAAAGAAAAAGTTGCCTTATCTTAGTGCGTCTAATGTATTTATCCGTGTATACAGTAGACATATTTTTCATTTTTAAGCTCCACATCCCTTTTGGGTGCGCGTTACACACAGGGTTATACAATACCGCTGATCAAAATTTGCCCAGCAATGAATGCAACAGGAATTAAACCCAGATCCCAATAGTGAGAAAGATGAATCCTAACTACTAGACCAATATGGATGTAGATAATATAGGAAAATGCATTCAATTTTATCTCATCATCAAAATATTTGTACTCACGGTGCCACATTGTACAACATTGTAATGGAGCATTATGAGAAACAGTTCAGCCAAAACAACATTGTACAACATGGTGGGGTGGGTGTAGGTGTGTCCCTAACTACTAGGGTCACCATTTACGATGGTGTGTCTTGGGCAAGAACAGCCTGGTGGTGCCCATCTCTCTCCAGGCCAGTACAACATGGCGCAGCGAGTAAAAAAATGTGATTAGATAAAATACAATGCCTTTTATTATGTCATCAAAATCCCCAGTGGTCTAGTGATTTCACAGTGGATTTAGACTTATTATTGTCGTTATTTGGCCGGGCCGTGTTACAGAGAAGGTTGAGGACCACTGCTGTAGACAACAATTGTTTTATATGTTCCTGTAGATAAAAAATTTAATCAAAAAATGTTTTTGGCACATGTCAAGACCTCATCCAACAGTTCTCAAAATAAATTATGAAATGGGAATGCGCTGTCGCTAAAGTGCAACTAAATTGTGACATACGACAATCGTCTAGCTTAGAAGCAGAGGACCATTTCATATTGGACTGGATAAAACATGGCAACATCACAGTGAGTGTCACTGAGGTCAGGATGTTGAGTCCCGAAAATCTATTAAAAAAAAAAAAAAAAAAAAAAAACTATTCTTTTTTTGTGTATTAAATCCATACCCATTGTTAGTGAACCATGAGGAAAAAGAGGTTGATCCGGAATGAGCTAGAATTGTGAGTTGAAAGACGTGACAGACAAATTGGTTTGACATTCTATTGATTGATTGTGACGTCGCCTATTCAAGTCTTCCTGCTGAGTCCAACACACCTTCAAGTGTCATGTTTCATCCGTTCATCAATAGTGACGACCACTGAGACAGGAGAACAAAAAGAACATGCACTCGGCCTGCTTTTCAGACCCGACATTCCGTTTTGCATGATCTACAAAGACCACGCATTCATCTGGAGGTTAAAGACCTTTTTGAGCATGTGTAACCGTCAATCTGCAACGGAGGAGTATTAGGGACACGGCAACATGAACAATGGCCAATATTTTTTCGTATTAGGTAGTGTATTACGTTTAAGTTTTCTTTGAAAATAATCAATTCAACCAAAGAGCCAATTATGTGATGTCTTAAACATGTAAACATAATCTTAACTTGAGGAAATTATGTAAAATTACAAACGGTGAATAAAATCAATGACACTTTTAAATACAAAAAGTCTTAGATAGACAGTGTGTTTTGTGTGGCCACTAGAGACTGCTGCATTGAGTTGTAGAATCAAAAACGAGTGCTAAAAATCACAAGGAAGAATACAAATACAAAGACGCAAAGTAACCAAACTGCATCTCATTTTTTTGTCCACCCATTTTTAGATCTTTGGGTACCTGTGGCTTTAAGATGAAGACAAATTCTCAACCTATGTCTATTCATAAGAAATGTATGTTATAAGATATTCATGTTGTTTTGCTTTAAATTTTAAATTATTGTTTTCTTTTCTGGTTTTTGGGGGACATTTAGCAAGATGGCAGGCAATATTTTTAGATCCGTTAGGTGAGGCTCATATTAATTAAAATAAGTGGAAATTTCTCGACCTGTGAGTATGTGATCGTTTATGTATTTTGTATTTTGTTTTTTAATGAAATTTTTTGAACACTGGGTGACACTTAATAAAACACAGTCCCTTTAATTTTAAGTTGCTTAAAGGTGAATAACACCTTCATAGACCATTGAGGGACTGTTTTGATATTCAGCAAAATGAAAAACTAATTTAAGAGACACGTTTCCTCCACAAGACAGTGACGATATATATATATATATATATATATATATATATATATATATATACTTATTTTTTTAATTTCTAATGTTTTTACCTTTAACATGGCATATTTATATTGTGTGACTATTTTCCTTTAAGTTCTTTGGATGGCTGTACATATATTGTACTTGCACTCTTGTACATTGGAACTTTGAATTCTAAATTAGATTCTTCCTAGAGCCAGTTTTAGTGCAGTCAAAAGTTAAAGCTTTATCAGGTACAAGTCCTGTTAAAGCTTTGACAGCATCCCCTAATTTCAAAGTCATATGTCCAAAAACCAAGGTATAAGAAAAATAAATAGAAACAATTCCATTTAGCAGGAGAACAATTTTGTATAGCATTTACCTTGCTTTAGTTGATATGATTATATAAGTGATAAGTTTTTTGCTATTGGATGAGTGCAAATATTTAATGGGTTGCCAGTTACTTGTTTGAACTCACTGTTGGTCGTTGTTTTGACTATTGCATCATTGTGGTTATCAGCCAATCAAGTGGTTGTTCTTAGATTTTCCACACCCTTGAGGGCTGATCTGTTTTTGTAACCTTGAAGATTTGATAAAAAGAGGCTGCTTGGAGGAGGGCATTAGGAAGGGATAGAATATTTCTTATCTTAGAGTCCATCTCCCCGCCCTCCTTGCATGGTCAAAATCCAGTGATGTCTTCTCGCCTTATTTTGAGTGTCTACTAAACTAAAAACATGTTAATTTGCATTCATTTTTGCGGCCAAGACAGTTCTTAATGGGGCAGTGTGTACTATTTGAACACCAGATGACGCTGTATGGTTGGGTGCAACCAAAAACTCCTGCATCAAAGCACAAGGAAGAAAACAAACTAAGGAGACTCAAAGTGATCTTACTTCCATTTTTTTTTTGCCCAGCTTTTGAAGGTTTTTGGGTACTTGCAGCTATATGGCAAAGAAATCAAGTCAGGTACCTTAAGGTAAGGCTCATATTATGTAAAATAAATGCTAATATCGCAAACTACAATCATTTATATATGATAGTTTGTGTATTTTTTATTATTTGAATCATTTTTAAAAATTAATTTAGACTTTTTTTTACCACTAGTGTGCTCTAAATAATATATTCAGTCTCTTTAAAGGTGGTATCCGCAACTAAAAATTTTGCAACTCTCTTAAAGTCATGATCACGGCCTCGGTCAGCTCATTCCTCAAGTACTATACTCTTTTGGTGTCACAACAACAGACCCCATTTTGTCCACTCTATAAGTCAAAGAAAAGCAGATAGTAGTGGTGGATTTTTTTTTTTATATAAAGGCTCTTTGATCTCAGTTAGGTATTGTTAACATGTACTTAATGGAGAAAAAATTCCACTTTCAACTTTTTAGGAATACCTCAAACAATGCACCCTACCTTTAAAAAGTACTGTACGTTTGAAGAAAATTGTTCGTAAACTGAATCGTGTGTTCATATAACTGCCCATCACAGAGGTTCCACACTATTCAATATTCATGTTTCCATTTTTTGGTGTTATTCTATTTTACTTTCGTTGCGTGATTCTCGTGCATGTTTTCAGTGTTGCCGTAATACTCTTCCGCGCTAAGTGGTAACACAGAACAATAAAAGTGGAGTCGAAGTTCAGCCCAGGTTACATATCACCATGCAAAGAGTTGAGACATGCAAGAGGACAGAGGTAAGGTGAGTGAAATTATGTGTTCATAGAAACTACTGTGAGCAGGCGTTTATGAATTAAGGCAGGGTGGCAACAATACTGCACATCCCTCTCTTATCCCGCCCAACCGCCCCGTTTGAATAGAAAAAGCTGTGTGTAGTGGGGGTGGTTTGTTACTGTGTGTGTAAGGCTTCATAATACACCACTACCTCTTTTTTCATTCTTTTTTTTCAACTCCTTTGGCTCCTAGCCTGCTGCTGTGGGGTTTACCTGTAAGGCAAATGTGTGTCACATAGAAAAACATACAGTGCAGGCATCAGCATGCACACTTACATACACACACATACACACCTAAAGGGCTGAGCTTGAGAGCAGCCCTTACATGGCCATACCAAATGGTGAACAAACACATATATTTTTCCTTGTACAAAAAGGCTGGACTGTGTCTTCTCAACTTCCCTTTAAATGTATAAAACAGTGGTCGGCAACCACCGGGCATCGGACCCTACCGGGCTGTGGGTAGTTGGGTACTAGGCCACACGGAAAGAAAAGTAAGTTCATTTTTTTTGCTTATTGCTGTTAAACTGACACTTCTCTGTTTCAGACCATACTTGAAGCGGGGCTCCGAGATAGTAAGTTTGAATTCAAATCAGTGTGGCGGGCGCAGTTGGCCGTCAGGTGGTGCAACTGCCATGTTGGAAACAAGGATTTCCACACGCCAAAGATACAGTGAAGGATGAATCAAACCAAACTTTTCATCCCTTAGCTAATCAGAGAGTCGAATGATCAACCACGTCATGCCAGAACGTAAAAAATGTGTCCACATGGAAAAGCTTTTGACACCGGAGTTGCGGGATGCATGGATCTGTAAGGTTCGCCTGAACCTCAGCGCGGTTCATATATATCAAATGCTCGCCATATTGGAGATAAAAAAAACGGAGACAGCATTTTCTGTTTTAACTATTTACTGGATGCCACAAAGATTGTGGAGTCTTTTTTCTGCATGACGTGATCTTAGTCTTTCATATCTAGTCTTATACTGTTTATGGGGGCTACTCAACCTCGTTTTTGTGCAAATGTGAGACCCAATGGTTTTAACTGGTTCAAAGTGGATAATATGTGCAAGAGTGCTTTTAGATAGGAAGATGCCAAGCAAGGAAATGTCGTGGGAATCAATCGATTCAGCTTAATTCTTCAATTTCTTTGACTCCTAATTTAACAGAAGTCAAGATACAACACAGAGACCACATAACACCAACATGTTTCTTGTGGGCTTGGTTCATTGGGTTTTTTGTATTTTTAAGTACTTATTTATTTATTTTTAATATGCATGTGGATTGACATGACATTTGCATTAAATGTTACGATAGCAAAGAGTGCGTTGCTTTTAGCACGTTCGCCTCACAGTTCATAGGTCCCAAATTCAATTCCAGCTACCATCATCCTTGTGTGGAGTTTGCATGTTCTCCCCATACCCTTGGGCACTCCAGTTTCTTCACACATTTCAAAAACATGACTGGAATGAGCCTAGCACCCCTGTGACCCTCGTAAGGATAAACGGTTTGGAAAATGAAATGTGATTTTTGTGTGATGTTATGAGGACGTATAAATGTTCTACACGATTACACAGTGGATTTACTATAATAACCCTGGAGAACCTAAGAACCCTTTTCTTCTTATGAAAATTATGATCCGTGGGTTCTCCAGGGTTAATGTTATTATTTTTTTAAATGTTATAATTGTTGACATTATTATTGTTATTATCATTTTAGAAAAAGCCCTAACATGTTTAATCCTACTGTTGGGCCGGACTGTGAAAATATTGCCAGACAATGAACCGGTCCGTGGTACAGATAAGGTTGCCGACCACTGAAGTAGAAGATGTCAGAAAAGCAAAAGATGAGGATGAGGAGATTGAAGGATAGTACGTATAAAGGGGTGTTCATTAGCCAAGAAGCGCACACGGTGAGCTTGTGTGTTGTAAGAAGTGTCACCCTTGAGATGAAGATGGCCACTCGCGTAACCCATCGGACTCCTTTCTGGAATAAAAACTCTGAAGTTGAGGCTTCAGACTGAAGTTTCTGGGCCCGGCGCGAAGTAGGCGATTCCTGCCCCAGAAAGCCGGAACTTGCATGGGCTGAGGGAGCGCAAATCTGCCCTTCTTCCTTCCACCAAGTGTGCCAAAAGTTTTTGTGGAAGGGGGTCTGAGGTGCGAAAAGACAGCGTTTCCACGGCGCCGAGCTGAAGCTGGGAAGAGGTGACGCTCGCCCCTTTGTAGGAACAGCCTATGGACAGCTCGGCCACATCGTCCTGAGCCAAGTTGTCGCTGTCCTACAGAGACAAACACACATTGTGAAACAGTGCATGGCACTTAATTATTTAAGGAGAAGTCCGTAACTTGAAATTTTGCTACTCTCTGCTGCCATCTCCTGGCTTGATCGCAGCAGCAATCAGCTCATTCCTCAATCACTGATAAACTTCTTTTTTCATCTTTTTGGGTTGGCGTTTGGGCTGTATTCGAATGTGGTATTTTCTTACTTTTGCCATTTTTATGCTACACTAACAAAAAAATAAAGTAAAACGGGGAACGAGCACAAAATTATTCTCTAGCCTGCTCCCCCTTTCCAGCACCCTAATATGCGTCTAGTCCTGGAAAAGCAAGGAAGATAAAACCAAATAGGCGCGGTGGACAAAAATTATAAAGGCTCTTTGAAATCAGTTAGGGCATTGTTAACACATACTTAATGGAGAAAATATTATACTATTAACTATATAAAGACACCTCAAACAACGCCCCCCCACCTTCAATTAAACAAAAAATAAATCATACACTAGACTGAACGAGTGAGTGAAATTGCTCTTGAAATACAAAAATCTCGTTTTGATGTTAAATAAAAACAACAAAATGGAAATTAGCCACAGTACCAAAACAAATGCCATGTCTAATCTTATTAAAAACAATGTCTACGATGTTGTTATCAATGACAAAGAAGACTATTCTATCCTATTCATTTCCAATGCGGCCCCTCATTTGTTTTGTCTATATTTGTCATATTCAAACTATATTATTGATGAGCAGTAAAAAACTATAGTATTGGGCTCGGGTACATATTTACTGGAATTGGGTTAATAAAAAAAAAATAAAAAACCTACCGTTAAATGTATCAAAAACAAAGGTTATGGTATATGTGAATCAATTAAATAGAAATAAAGATAGGTAAAGTTGTACAATGTAGTATTTAAAATTTCGGGACAAAATATTTTTTCTCAGTGGTTGAAGTTTTAGGAACAGTATTGTCACACGCCACTGCCTGTCAAGATACTTTGTTTTTTCATGCAGTTTCTCTTTAGCTGATTCCGTGTGAAATCCAAATTCAATGCCAGTAATCACTGAAACATATTAATGTGCGTCAAGTAAGATTTTCTAATCAATGACCAAAATAAAGGACATTCAATCAAATAGAATAGATTACACATAATGTGGGCGAAAAAAGTAAGTTTAATGAAAATCGTATTCATCTGTTTCATGTGTGCAGAAAAACAGCCTGGAGAGGAATGAGCTCCGCCAGGCTGTATTTGCCCAAGACACACCACAGAAAGTCGCGCCCCGACGGCCCTAGCCTAAATACAGAAGTACAGTGGAACCTCGGTTTTCGAACGCCTCTCAGTTCGAACCAATCGGGGTCCGACCAAAAATTTAGAGAAATTCTTGCTTCGCTGTTCGGTCAAAAAAATTAGAGTTCGAACGCCGGGGTGGATGTTTCACATCACATTTTTTTGCTCCTTTTAATTTTCTCAGGTGGAATTGCACCTCCAATACACTGGGGGACATCAGAGATTAAACAAATGTGTAGCAAATGGAATTTGAATTTACCACACCGATGAAGCTGCAGCCACCAGAGTCATCATGACTTTAATGATACATGAACCACTTCCGAAAAGTGCTAAAAAGAAGGCAGAAGCAAGTGTCGTTGGATAGATATTTTAAGAGAAAAGAACATCCTGTAGCCAGTCATTTGTAGCAAAGAGGTTTGAACGTGTGAGCACCCCTCAGACAGAAGAGCTCCCCGAAATTTTTATGGAAGGGGACTCTCCTTCCAAACAATAATTTTCCTTCCTCCTCCATCCCTCTCACCACAACAAAGGTAATAAATCCTATTCACAAATCTTTTCTTTATCCTTTTTTATTTTTACACGTTCATGTTAGCGTAACCTTTCGTACAGAAAATTACGCTTACGCGAACGTACGATTAGCCTGGGTTACATTTATGTTATTTGTGTCTTAAAGGTAAACATTCAGGGTGTTGGAACGGATTAAAACGATTTACATTATTTGTAATGGGAAAAATGATTTGTGTGTTCGAACAAATCGCTTTTCGAACAGGGTTCTTGAACGGATTATGGTCGAGAACCGAGGTTCCACTGTACAACACTAACAACTAACAAGTGTCCTTCAAAACAGTCACTTTACACGTCAACTTATGTTTTCCTCAGTGTACAATTTTTTTTGGTCTATTATTAATTATGTACGCTGTATAACAATTATTGTACAATAAATTCTGTTTTTAAATTATATTGCTACCTTTAATAAACAACATTATATGTACTGCAAGTGGGGAAAGAACTAAGAAAAATGTTGAAATAATTGTGTAGTTTATTTGGTAAATGAAATAAAGCTGTTTGACACAAATCATCTTTGTTTTTAATTCTACACAGCCTGCCTTGCTATGAGTAAATGGGTGCGGCATTGTGTTTGTAAGGTCTATTATCACTTAATAAGTGGAATTGCCATCATTAATAAGGGGAACAACTGGCTGAGGTTGTCAGGTATGTAAGACAAAGGAGGGAAACGTGCAATTCTAGCTTTCGACACCAGGTGACGGTGTTGTTCTTTAAAAAAAAAACTCAACGGCCTGTCAGATACCGGTTTTAATTGTTGTTGGATGGTTGATTCAAAAGTATAAAAAAATTAGAGGGGACATTTAGAAACGTCATCCTTCTATAATTTGGCCTTCATTTAGTAAATATTTTCGTTATACACCCGTTTAGTTCCTGTTGTTATTCAAAAAGGCATTCTTGTTTACATTTTTCTCTCTCATATATATTTTTAATTTTTTTCCGTTAACATAGCAACAGTATAAGTGTAATTCAAAACATTATTTTTTAGTTGTAGAAGAATAATGAACCTGTCTTATAGTTAAAAGTAAACAGGAATATTTTTCAGGCTAGATTGAGATAAGGGTTTTTTTTTACTTTTCTGCATAAAATTATCAAAATGTAAAAAAATATAAGGTTTGATCTCCTTCAGTTGTGTGTCATGAATCAAAAATGTATTTGTTTTATTCTTATTTTACCATTATGTGTGTCAGTGTATTTAGCCTAGATGGTAAGGCGCCCGCTTTGAGACTGGGAGGTCGGTGGTTCGCGCCCCGGCCGAGTCATTCCTAAGACTTAAAAAGTGGTTGGCGGCGCCCTCTGTTGGCTGCGGCTGCATCGGCTCGCTACAACGGGTCAGGTGCAATCGACATTTCGTTTTGTGTACTTTGTTACACAGAATGACAATACAAGGAAATTATTATTATTATTATTATTATTTGTTGTTTTTATCTGTTGGGTGGGGAAAAAGAGGATTTTATTTCTTTATTCTATACTTAATGATTTTATACAGCACTTTGAGTCTCAATTCATTGCCGGAAAATTTTGATCCGATTTGAAAGTCTAATGTTAAAGGTGGGGGGCCTAGTTTGAGGTGTCCTTAAAAAGTTGAAAGTGAATCATTATCTTTATTTATTTAATTGTAATGCCCTGTGACTGGCTGGCAAGCAGTTAAGGGTGTCCCCTGACCACTGCCCGAAGATAGCTCCAGCCCCCCTGCGACCCTACTGAGGATGCAGATAATGGATTCATCCATCCATTATCTGCACTGCTTATCCTCAGTAGGGTGGCAGGGGGGCTGGAGCCCATCCCAGCTATCTTCGGGCAGTGGGCAGGGGACAGCCTGAACAGGTTACCAACCATTTGCAGAGACAACTCACTCGCCCATTCACACCTAGGGACAATTTGGACTGGCCAATCAACCTGACATGCATGTTTTTGGAATGTGGAAGAAAACCGGCATACCCGGAGGAAACCCATGCAAGCACAGGGAGAAGATGCAAACTCCACACAGGAAGGTTTGATCTCATGACATGCGCTAACCACTGCACTGCCGAGCTGCCTGGATGGATTCAATTGTAATAATTTAATTTGAATACTTAAAAAATGCCCAGCTGAGTTCAAAGAGCCCTTATGCTTTATTTTCCACTGCGCCTATCTGCTTTTATCTTACTTTTATTAGAGTTGTTCAGGGCAAAACACATTAGGTTCGAGGAAAGGGGGCTGGGGGGAGTGCTAAAGAGTGACGTCATGCTTACCCCTGCAGGTTTTCTTTTCTATTTTAGAAACATAAAAGTGGTGAAAGAGAAGAACTGTTTTTAGTTAAGTTTAAAAAAAAAAGATGAAAAAAAAAAAGTTTTTTCCAGCACTTTCAAGAAATGCTCGCACCTGCACGCGCATAATGAATGAATGACCCGACCGAGGTTGCGATCATGACTTTTACCCAGGGGATGACAGCAGGGAGTAACGGAGTTTCAAATTCCGTGTAGCTCCGTTAATCACTACATTACAGAAGTCTCTAATAATGATTACTAAATGATTATTTTGAGAGAAGGACCTGTATTTTAACATAATGGTATTTGGAAAACTCATTTATGAAATAAGCAGGAAAGTAAAAGGAACCTGTTGTACGCATCAGGGTTCTTAGACCTTTTTCATGGCCAAATTCAAGCACTTTTAAAGGAATTTCAAAGCCAATTTTCCAATTTCTTTTAAACCATTGAAAGATGAAATCCAATGTGAGCCAATCCATATCCCTGTTGTTTGAGGCCACTTAGTCCTGCCAAATATTAACCCGCAGATATCATTAACTAAATGGGACATAGAAAATAAAACTGAGTTTGCTGCAGTCTCTGATTGGTCTCTGTTGTATCATATTTTCTTTTTCTTACTGACAGCACAAGATGATGTCAAACTGTAGAGGAAGGAAGTTCAATTATTTCATAGTTGAACAAGTTTGTGAACCAAGGCCTGTCAGCGTCATTTTTAAGCAGACTTATATTTTTTCACTGAATGCATAATTTATCGAGTCAGATTGCCAAGAAACATGGCAACAATTTCAAGCATTTACAAGCACTTCAACCAAAATTCAAGCAAACACAACAGTAACATTCAAGCATGTTTAGCATTTCAAGCACCCGTACGACCTCTGACCCCTAGTATCTGCCATTTAAGTTAAAATACAGGGGGGCAGTGCTAAAGTGCTTCCCCCCACAAATTCTCAGCATGCATACAGAAGTTGAGGGCTTAAAAGAGTCACCTTCGCTTCTTCCTCCACCTTGGTCTCTTTGGCTCAATCAGAAACTCATTCTGCTGGATGACTGAGAAAGCATGAAGATGGTGGAGGGCTCCACGGTAAGGCACGGGCGAGGTGTGGACTGATGGGTTGTGGGTGTGCACACAGTGGTGATGGTGAAAACATGGATTGAGGAGGACAGTAATGAAATTTGTGTGGAAAAGTAAGAATGGAAAAAAAGGACAGTAGAGGGTGGAAATTTGATTATGACGGTTCGTTAAAGATGAAAGGAAAAAGCAGAGAAGGAAAAAGAATCTGTCAGTGCTTCCATTCAGTCCCTGCCTCCACTTTATGATCCGGTACGCTTCAAAGGAAAAGTCACTGAACTTGCCCTTCTCTTTTAAAGTTCAGACGAGAGAATATACAGTGGCTTGCGAAACTATTTGGCCCCCTTGAACTTTGTGACCTTTTGCCACATTTCAGACTTCAAACATCAAGATATAAAACTGTTATTTCTTGTGAAGAATCAACAATAAGTGGGACACAATCATGAAGTGGAACACACTTTATTGGATATTTTGAACTTTTTTAACAAATAAAAAATGAAAAAGTGGGTGTGCAAAATGATTCAGCCCCATTGAGTTAATAAATGTACCACCACCTTTTGCTGTGATTACAGCTGCAAGTCGCTTGGGGTGTGTCTCTGTCAGTTTTGCATATCGAGAAACTGATATTTTTGCCCATTCCTCCTTGCAAAACCGCTTGAGCTCAGTGAGGTTGGATGGACAGCAGTTTTCACTTCTTTCCACAGATTCTCATTTGGATTGAGGTCTGGACTTTGACTGGGCCATTCTAACACCTTGATATGTTTTTTGGCGGACCATTCCATTGGAGCTGTTGCTTTATATTTTGGATCATTGTCTTGTTGGAAGACAAATCTCCGTCCCAGTTTCAGCTCTTTTGCGGACTCCATCAGATTTTCTTCCAGAATGGTCCTGTATTTGGCCCCATCCATTTTCCCATGAATTTTAACCATCTTCCCTGTACCTGCTGAAGAATAGCAGACCCAAACAATGATGCTGTCACCACCATGTTTGACAGTGGGGATGGTGTGTTGAGGGCGATGAGCTGTGCTGCTTTTACGCCAAACATAACGTCTTGCATCGTTTCCAAAAAGTTCGATTTTGGTCTCATCTGACCAGAGCACCTTCTTCCACCTGTTTGGCGTGTCTCCCAGGTTGCTTGTGGCAAACTTTACACAACACCTTTTATGCATATCTTTGAGAAATGGCTTCCTTCTTGCCACTTTTCCATAAAGGCCAGATTTGTGCAGTATACGACTGATTGTTGTCCTATGGACAGATTCTCCAACCTCAGCTGTAGACCTCTGCAGTTCATCCAGAGTGATCATGGGCCTCTTGGCTGCATCTCTGATCAGTTTTCTCCTTGTATGAGCTAAATGTTTGGGGGGACGGCCCGATCTTGGTAGATATACAGTGGTCTGATACTCCTTCCATTTCAATATATTTGCTTGTACAGTGCTCCTTTAGATGTTTAAAGCTTGGGAAATCTTTTGGTATCCAAATCTACCTTTAAACTTCTCCACAACAGTATCTCGGACCTGCCTGTTGTGTTCCTCGTTCTTCATGATGCTCTCTGCGCTTTAAACAGACCTCTGAGACTATCGCAGTGCAGGTGCATTCATACAGAAACTTGATTACACACAGGTGGATTTCATTTATCATTGTTAGTCATTTAGATCAACATTGAATAATTCAGAGATCCTCACTGAACTTCTGGACAAAGTTTGCTGCACTGAAAGTAAAGGGGGTGAATAATTTTGCACACCCACTTTTTCGTTTTTTATTTGTTCAAAATATCCAATAAAGTGTGTTGCACTTAACAATTGTGTCCCACTTATTGTTGATGCTTCACAAGAAATTACAGTTTTACATCTTGATGTTTGAAGTCTGAAATGTGGCAAAAGGTCACAAAGTTCAAGGGGGTCAAATAGTTTCGCAAGCCACTGTAATTAGTACCAAGCAAAATGTCAATCTACTAATGTAGAATGTAAACAATTAAGCCAGCAGTTAAACTCATAGCCCACTAAAAAGGCATTTAAAACATCACAGAAACGTAATTTTGTTTCCAATTAAAATGTTTACAAAAGAACCTCATAGTTACAAAGCTATGCTACATGATGCTTCTTTTCAGTAACTATTATAAGCTACCTAATATAAGTTTCTGTGACAGTTCATGCGTATTTGCTTTTTAGTCAAATCAATATTATATTTCATGAATTAAGGTATTTTTTTTACCACTAGGACTTTCTAAATAATGTCTCTTTAAAAAAGAAATAAATAAAATGACATAATATAGGAGCGTTTTGTTTCCTCAGTCGAAACTATTTAAACGGAGGGAAACAGCTGGCACTATTCAGTTCCAAGATATATTTAAAAATATTTCTTAATGCACACAATAAAGGTTCATACACCTTCGTCGAGGTCAAATTCAAGCACTTTTTAAGGTCTTTCAAAGTCATTTTTCAATATCTCTAGTACCATTAAAAGAATCGTGTATTTTGCAGACCCACAGATATATCTTCCATTTACATATGTGAATTTTAAAATTGCATGTGCATTTTTTTAAGATCTTGAGTAAAACAAGAATATTTTTGTGGACATGAACAATATATGGGTAAATATTTTTGAGACATATCTCAGTTGTAGAAAGTTCTTCCCATTACAATTTACCAATAGGGAATTCGACCTTAGTTGTTTGCATGGCCTATAATACATGTCAAAAATTGATACGTTATCCTTGCACTAATACGCGTTTATACTGCTATTAACCCCAACTTCACAAGGGAAGAAATGCAATGGCAAAGCAAAGCCACCAGAGAGCAGTGTTGGTGTCATTTTTAAGCTGACTAGTTGTAAATCATAGCAATCATTTCAAGAATTCAGAAGTACTTTACCGAAAATTCAAGCACTTTACAATCCTTGAAAACACAACATTAATATTCAAACATTGTCAAAGATTTCAAGCACCTGTGCGAACCCTAACCATTAGGCCCATAAACCTTATTACATCTAGGGTTGGATTAGTGATATACTAAGAAATGTCTAGAACAGGGTAATTCATTGGAACAGGAAACCGTAACAGGATTAACATTCATTCAAAGAGAATCTCACCTGAGCACGCTCTGAAGCCGTAGGGCACATGGACCTGCACAAGACTTTCTTGATGACATCAGGAAGCAGGCTGACCGTGATAAGCAAGAGAATGCTAAGCCAGGCCGGCCCGCTGGACAGCATTTGCATGAATACGTAATACATCCTCTGATAGTTGAGGAAGGGCCTATGAAACGAGAAGAGAACAAAAAGGTCCCTTTCTCCAAAGATGCACTGATGCGTGATGTTGAAGTTATCAGCTCGATAAAAACCCTAATGGAACATTACCAAATGATGCCTCCCCAGAGAAGAGAGAATATCACGTAGAATAGTAGAGAGCCCCATATGACAAAATGATTGATCCAAGTCCAATGGCGCGTGTCCAATGCGAGCTACACATACAGAAAATAGCAATAGCTTTACCTAAACACTCATCATTTGATGGCAGTCCCTAATTCAATTTTAATAAAGAGAAAATTAACAAATGACATGATGCCAATACAAACCTTAAGCGTCACAGTGAACACCAGCACAGTGAAAACGAGAGTCCCGAAAGTCCAGTTGCCAAACATCTGCAAGGAAAGATGCATTTTAAAACTTAATACATAAATCAATCACATTAATTGATTGGTTAAGAGTTTAATTTACTATTTTGATCAGGTCTGGGTCTAGGGAAATGAATCTTTACTGTCAGGAATCATTTTCTTTACTTTTGAACCTTAAATAAATGACTTAATACTAAAACCATCACCATAAAATGAACTTTCCCATTGCCTTTTTAGTAAGTGACCACAAAAAGCAGCCTACTCATGTTAGAAAGAGTGAAAACAAAATTACATCCATTTTTTTTAAATATTGTTTTTGTATTTTAGTGTGATTCTGTTCAATTAGAGGGTCTGATGAGAAATCATAATATTTTTGTTATTTATCTTTTCTCTAAAAAATATGTTGTGTGACTGTGTTAAGCTGAATATAATAATAATATTTTTAACGATGATGATAAGTTTCAATTCCTTGTTTTCATAAAATACTATTTTCTAATAATTTGTTTTTTTAAATAAATGATTGAAAAAATGGTCAGACACCTATGGCTAGCGTGCCAGATATAGCTATTATCATGAATTCAAACAACTAGGAGTTTAAATTCTGGTCATACAAATTTCAGTCAGAATGGTCCATAACCAACATGACACCAATTAAGTCAAGGACACAGTCCAGTATGGATATAAAGGCCACAATCCCAACTACAGTTTACAGTCAAGGTGTCACACCAACAGACCCCATTTTGGCTGTACATCGCAAAGGAATCCTTTACATGGAAGCTAATTGAACAATATAGATTGTCTGTTGAGACACTTTATTATGAGATTTGATTGGGTAAGTGGTAGGGGTGGGCGGAGCTATGCACACAGCGCATATCCTCACTTCTATTTGCCCAGCGCTGTCTGCATCAAATGTAAATACGTTGGTGTCCTTGTTTGGAGTATTTTGTGACATTTTTACAAACTAACTCTGCTTGCACCTTGTTTTGAAAGTTTTTTATGGAAAAATATGAAGGTCAAATTGAGCCTCAATGATTTTTTGGTATGGGACACGGGCTTTGGCATACTCTTATTTCATTAATTTGATAAAAAATTATTTAATGTCACACATTGAAATAAAAAGTTAGGTTTTGTCTGAAAAGCCGGTTTGGCGGTTTTGCTGAATTTTGTCATATCGCTCTATTTTGCCTATTATGACTCTTTGGGTCAAAAAGCTTTCCCGACCCCTGCATTTGACTGTGAAGGGGACTGAATCAAGATAAACTAGCTTTTTTTTCCATCAGCTCTTTTTATCTTTTTGTTTTCTCAATGTTTCATAAAGTTGTTGATTTTTAATTCATGGTAAATAGTCTGCATTTATATAGCACTTTCATGAACAGATGGAAATAAACAAAATGCCAATCATAAAAATAAACAAATACAGTGTGATGATAATAATGATAGTATTCCCAGAAATTGCATTATAGAAAATAGTTAATTAGATGTTACTTAATTCGAAAAGTACAATAAAATGACCAATAAATAAATGCCAAATCAGCAAAAATCTTGTCAACAAATGGCTGCATAGATATATTTTTCAAATAAAGATATCATTTTAATGGGAAATATTAATGGCAATGGTTCACCTACATTGACATGACATCAATGGCTTGCAGTCAACTTTAGAGGTTCTGCTGTGAATATTTGCACTGAAAACAATAATATTCCATAGTGCAGTCTTAATGGCTACGTGCAGTCTATCTGGCTATGTTAAGAATATTTTTGCAACTGACCAGACACAAAAACACACAAATACAAAGACATATTAGACATTAATGCTAATGTCGGATCATCATTGAATTGCTGCGACATGGACACAGAGTTTGTGTGAGGAAGCATCTACTGTTTAAGAGTTTTATGGAACGATGGAGCACTAGAAAACTACACACTGAAATGAATATGTAGGATGAAAACTAAAAAGGGCGAGTGGAGTGACAGAGCGCAGAAAAGGAGGAAGACAGGCTTACCATCTGTGTGTTGGTGGTCATGAGCTAGAAGAGGTGACAGAGGAAGAAGAGCAAATAAAAGAGAGGAAGCAGAGAGAAAAGGGAGAAAAGAGAAAAAAATCAGGACAACAAAGGTCAAATAAATTTCATGGTTTCAACTGAAATGAAACAACAAAGACAATAAAAAACAATAGAAAATTAATAATGCAAAGAGATATGCTATTGTCAATAGGAATGGAAATACCAAGTTTCATTTTAATTCATCTGTCACAATCCACGTTTGGACAGGAGCAGACTGATGATTGCCCTAAATAATGATGCGGGTTTTTTTATGTTTGTTGATGAAATAAGGTCAGTACACACTGCAGTATAATATAAATTGCAATACATAGCGTTTTAGATTATTAAAGGGTGTATACGCTTTTTCAAGTTCAAGCACGTTTAAGGACTTTTAAAGACCAGTTTTCAATTTCTCCAATCCATTAGAAAAAGAAATCATGAACAATGCAAAACCACAAATAAGTCAGCAATTGCAAGATAAATCACAAATATATGTGTAAATCTGAACAATATGTGTCTAAATATTTTTATGACAAATCTATCACCATTATAGGTGTTGGGTAGAATGACAGTATGTATCTTACATTTTCAGTTGCAAGAAGTTCTTCCCATTAGAATTTACCACTGGGAAACGCTACTTTCATTTTTTGCATGGTCTATCATAAATGTCCGAAAATACTTCGTAATCCTTGCACAAATACACATTTCATAGTGCCCTGTTTAGGTGTAGCATACACCTGCCCTCTTGGGTGCAACCTCTAGGGGGCAATGACGCTTCATATGATAATGCCATACAAACTAATGAGGCTGCCGGTAATTACGAGGGAACGACAAATGCAATGGCAAAGCGAAGCCACTAGACAGCGGTGTCAACGTCATTTTAAGGTAAACTTGTAAAACATGGCTACAATTTCAAGCATTTACAGGCACTTCACCCAAAAGTCTATGACTTTCAATCCTTGAAAACACAACACTAATATCTAAGCATTTCCAAAGATTTAAACCACCTGTATGAACCATGTTATTATATCTTGTTCAAAACAGTTGCATTAGAACTTTTACGTCCAGGATATTATAAAAAATGCAAGGTTGATTTTTGGAAACGCACCTTCTTCATCTATGCCACAATAAACAAAATGGTCGTTATTACATGAAATCTTTGATTTACAAGGCTCTTGAAATACAACATTTTGACGTGACCACGCCCGTACCTACATCGCCATTTTGTTGTCAGCAAAACCCAATCAATTCCTGCTGATCATTTGGTGCTTATTTAAGAAAAAACATTTTAAACAGTTTTAAATAGGATAAAACTAACAAATTACCGTATTTTCAAGATATATATTTTTTTTTTGGAATGTACCTTCTGTGAAAATTTTATCAGCCAAGTACAAATGTTCCTTCTAAACGACACAAAAGGGTAAATCCAGTAGTTCCAGAACATTTCATGCGCACAAGAAAATCTATCCAGGGCATAAAAAATGGCCTCAAGTTGGTGACCAATCCGCTCTAAAATTCTGCCAGAATAACAGTGCATGTGGATAAAAAGAAATTTGCTCGCAAAACATGAGTTTCCTCTGCAGGAAAAAAGAGAGAGAGAGAAAAAAAGAGAGAGGGAGAGAGAGAAAGATGAGAGAGACATGAGACAGAGAAAGAGTCAAGTCATGTTAATTTGTATAGCCCTTAGTCACAACAAGTCTCAAAGAGCTGCACAGAAGACAGAGAGAAGAAGAGAGGGATATGAAAAAAAGAGAGTAACAGAAAAACAAGAGAGAGAAAATGGGAAAGAGAGGTTACAAGGGGGCTCAGAATAAGTGTTTTAGTTAGCTCGACAATATTAATAGCTTGCTACTTCTTGTTCTGGCACATGACATAAAAGCACATACAAGTGCAACACATACATGACTGTAGTTTTTAACAAATTACTGTACCTCATTTGAGAACAATGAAGTAATTCATATTTCGGTGAAAGAGAGACAGAAGCGAAACAGACAGAATGACAGCGAGACAGATATTGATAAAGAACAAAGGAAAAAGGACAGAAAGTTCAAAAGTACAGAGAGAAAGGAAGGCCAGAATGTGACAGAAGGAACAAAATAAAGAAAAGAACAGAGAAAGATAGAACAGGCATGTCCTAGAGTGCCTTTACGTACCCTCATCTGTTCTCGATGATGAGTCCCACTAGGCCAAATCCATAATTAGGTAGAATTACACATACAATAGAGTATAAAAATGAATAGAATAAATAAGACTATGGTTCTTTTAGCTGCGGAACACAATAACGCAAATTTTCAGCCGAGAATACAAGTTCAGGTTTCTGTGCAATGGACATTTGTTTTTCGGCATAGAGGAAGATAACATGTAAAAGAGGATGGCAAAGAAAAAAAACAACGATTTTGGTGCGTTTGTAGCATAAAATTGTGTAACACCCGCATATATTTATACCTAGATATGCTGCATGCAAGAATACATGTGTAAGATGCAGTTTTTTAATTAAAAACCTATGATCTTTTGAACCACGGGTTTAATTAAAATCCAAATTGCATAGGCATTTTGGATATTTTTTTCTATTTATTCTGACATTCTTGTCACATTCATGTCAAATCGTGTTGTGGACAATGTTCACTAAGGACTTATCCGTAACAATAAAAACAATTCTAAATCCTGGATCAAAAAAAAAAGCATGGTATTTATTCCAATATAGGTGATTAAGTAATGAAATACTGTATTCCCTTTAAACAGCTTAACTCTCAAAGAGGCTCACCTGGCCGTTGCTGGTGAAGGTAGTGTTGTCAAACAGAAAGTAGGCGCCAAAGAAGAAGACAACGGCATCAAAGGCGCCCAGGCATGTCCAGTACAGGAAGACTGGCCAGCGGAGGAGGGAGTTCTTGGCGATGTCCCTGTTTTGGGTTTAAAACTGGCTTAATATTCAATAAACTTGAGATAGACCTGCACAATATACAGCAATCCTTAATGATGTTTAAAGGGACACTGTGTATTATTGAGCCCCATCTTGTGGTAAAAAATAAAACATTATTGAGTTCAGAATGAGCATAAATACATGACTTATCATACGAGCATGCATTTTTTGAATACTTGTAGATCTAGAAATGTATTTTTGCTTTTAATGTCATGAGCCTCACCTAGAGGGCTGAGATGAGATAACTCTCTGACATCTTGCTCTTGAGGGTGCCCAAAGACCCCAAACCTTAGGCTTGTTATAAAGAGAGGTTGTTTGTGGCTTTTTATTTAGGCACATACAAAAAGCACCAACCATCAATTAAGAAAAGGAAACAATAAACCATTTGCACAATGAACAGATACAATACTATATACAAGACATGTGCTCAAAGGGAGTAGGCTGAAGCTAATGCTTTGAAGTTCAGACACCTATTATTTTTTTTCCTTGCAAAGAGAACACAATTCAAATTAAAACAAGGAAACAACACCATACCCTACAGAGAAATATTAAAAAACAAATAATCGACGATTCAGACTAATAATAGTGTCGGTAGTGACTCTTATTACATGTGATCTTAATTTTCTTGAATATATTTACTTTGATTACGTATAGTACACAATTTATTAAATTGATGTTGATTCAGGACATTTTTTAATTATCTAAATTATTACATTAATATATACGTGCCCTGGTTGCACAATGGCTTTTCAAAGGTTTGCGAGAATATTGGACATTGAAGTTATGAAATGACTTAAAATAATGAGCGTCTGCTCTTGAGAGAAACAACCCTTGAACACAGTTCTGATTAAAATAATCGCAGTGCAATGTGACTAACCAGAATATCTCAGGTTTTAGTATATGTTTTATTGTTACATGCCAAACAAGTTACCAATAGGTGCGATAGAGTCTCAGAAAACAAACAAGACCAAGCATTCATAATGGGGACGCTTCGAAGGCTGTTCAATTGGGCAAATAGTTCAAAGGGGTGTGTTAAAAAATATCAGTGTCTGCTGTTGACTGTACAAACTCAAAACTATTATGTATTTCCCCTCCCAAGGTAGGATTTAGAAATCCTAATATTTAGTTGCATGACCACAGTTTTGTTTCATAACTGTTACATCTGTGTGGATTAGAATCAACCAACTTGTGGCATTATTCAGTTGTGATTTCCCTCCATGATTGCTTAACAGCATTCCACAATCCATTTACATTTATTGGTTTTGCTTCACATAGACATTTTTAATATCAGCCTACAAAATCTCAATTGGATTGAGATCTGGGGATTGGGCTTGCCACCTCACAACATTAATTTTATTGGTTTGGAACCAAGACTTTGCTCGTCTACTGGTGTGTTTCGGGTCATTGTCTTGTTGATACACTAATTTCAAAGGCATGTCCTCTTCAGCGTAAGGCCAAATAACCTCTTCAAGTATCTTGACAAACCCAATGTGATCCATGATCCCTGGTATGCGATAAATGGTCCCAACACCAGAGTAGGAGAAACATGCCCAGACCATGATATTTGCATCACCATGCTTCACTGTCCTAAATGTGTTTTGTGGTTTGAATTCAGAGCTCGTGGGTTGTCTCACACACGGTCAGTGGCCCCTGGATCCAAAAAGAAAATATTTACTTTCATCATTCCGCAAAATATTCCTCGATTTTTGTTTGGGCCAGTTGATGTGTTCTTTGTCGAATAGTAACTTCTTCTGCACATGCCTTTTTTTCTAACAGAGGGACTTTGCGTGGGATTTTTGAAAATAAATTAGCTTCACACAGATGTCTTTTAGCTGTCACAGCACTTACAGGTAACTGCAGACTGTGTTTGCTCATCCTGGAGTTGATCATTGCCTGACCCTTTGCCATTCTGGTTATTCTCTCGTCCATTTTAATAGTTGTCTTCAGTCTTCCGCGTGTCTCTGGTTTTTCTACCCATTTTAATGCATTGGAGATCCTTTTAGCTGAACAGTCAACAATTTTTTGCACCTTTTTACAGTTTTTTCCCTCTCCAATCAACTTTATAATCAAAGAACGCCGTTCTTGAACGACCCATTTTCCTCAAATGCATGTTTAACCTGTGCTGGCTTCATAATCCTTGAATAGGCGCCACCTGATTAACACCAATTGATGAACTCAGAGATTGGTTGCCACACTGCTATTTGCTCAAATGCACAGCCTTTGGAGCATACCTATTATGAGAACTGGGTCTTGTCTGTTATCTGAGAATCTACTGCACTACTGGCAACATTTCTGGCATGTAACATTAAACATCATATAAAAAACTAGGGATATTCTGGTTAGTCACATTATACTGCTATTATTTTGAACAACACTGGTATGTATCGGGAGTCGGTGCTAACTTGCATTGTACACCAATAATAGGGATGTAAGTTTCACTATCTCTCAACTTTTAACGTGTTGGATTTTACATTTTGTATGTTCTTACCCTGCGTTATGCACATACCCAATAGCTTTCTGCAAGGCTGACTCCCTATTGGTGTGTGAGTGTGTGTGAATGGGTAGGTGTGAAGCACACTGTAAAGCGCTTTGGGAGGTCTTCATTGACTTGAAAAGCACTATATAAATGCAGAACATTTACTCATTACTTTCTTCTGTGTTCTAAATTGATTTAGACAAGTCAGAAAAATGGAGTGGTTGAGTCACTTTGTATTCTTCCTTGTGCTTGGCAGCACTTGTTTTAGGTTGCACGACACAATATCACAACATGTACTTGTCAAATATTACATAGCGTTCCTTTAAAAAGTCTACATCATACCGAGAGAATGTATCAATATAATTGTATTATCCAATTCCTCTGACCTGTATAAGGAGGGCTCTCGTTTGAGTGTCTCCATGGTGACATGTTTCTCCACCAGGCTATAGAGGAGGATGGGCAGTGATGTGAAGCTGATGTTGTACAAGGTCAAATAGGCCGTGTCGTACAAAGGCTGCCGCAAGAACAAATACAAGGTTGAGTATTTCATAAGCTCTCAATTTTTAGTGTAACGACTATGTGCCATATTGAGTAGATAAAAGTTGCAAACACATAAAGTTCGCACTCGTGTATAACATCTGGTCGTTACGTGATACGAAAACTGCCAAAGCCATGAAAGGCTAATTTGTAGCAGCGCGCAATGAACGGAGCTAACTTGACAGATTAAATGCTCACCTGCTGGGAGAAGCCGCAGAAAAACTGGTACAGGAACTGCGGGAAAATGAAGCATACATTCTGCAAAGATTTAAAAATATGCAGTTTAGGTACAACTAGGGAATGGTACATTTCTATGGTGTCCTATAATCAACTGAGGGGGAGTGAAAACGGCATAGGCTGCCAAACAGGAATGTGAGTTGGTGACGGGTATGAAAATGGGTCTGGGGTTAAAAATGTGAGAGCGGTGAGAGGATATACTGTATTTCTGTGTAACGCACTAAAATACATTTTTTTTTTAACTTTTTCTCATCCCTAACTAAGCATTGTAAATGACAAACGTCGTTAAATTCGTGTGACCATGATTAAGATCATTTATTGACAACATAAACTATAAACACAAAATAAAGATTAAATTTAATGTATTTATTTAATGTCCCTTAAGGTAAAAGGATAGTTTAAAGCGTGCTTAGAAGGTTTAAAATTAAAAATCTTCTCTATTATGTATGTGTTAACAATGCCAAACTGAGTTCAAAAAGCATTAAAAAATATTTTTTCCACCACTCCAACTGTATCTGCTTTTATCCTACTTTTATCATCGGTGTTCCATCCACGGAGCACATTAGCCCAGAGGAAAGGATGCGGGTGGCAGAGAGCGATTTCACGCTCGTGCCCGTTGTTTTCCTTTATTATAGGATGAAAATGGTGAAAATAAGAAAAGGACCTGTCAAATACAGTCTAAATACCAAACCCCAAAAGAAGAAAAAAAAAAAAAAAAGAGTTTATTTTAGCACGTCTAAGAAAGACACGGACATGCATACACCGCACTAGCAGCTTGACTGAGGCTGGAGTGATGATTTCAGCCAGAAGATGGCATCAGCAAGTAGAATATTTTGAAGTTACAGGCGCCAGCTTTTAAGTCCGATCCATCATCAAATAAACTAAAGAGTTGTTTCCCCTCATTGTCCTACATGGCCTTTATTTATATCCTGCAGGTCAACTTTCCGTTTTCTCCATTCTCTAATAATAGTCTGTGGTACTGTGAATAAAAACATAAGAATGAGATAAAGACAATGCTTTTTTGTATTTCGTCCATATCACTGGTGGTCTGGTGGTAAGGTTTTGGCACTCTAACCACCAAGACCCGGGTTTGATTGCTGTTCCATTCAATGTTTTAAACTTGTGATGAGTGATATTTTTCGAAAGATCAACCATTGCCAAAATACAGTAAGATACTAATGTAAAACCTTGTGTGTAATGCGCACACAAACTTTGAGTTTTTTCAATTTTATAAATGAATAAATAAGGTTGCTGCCGCCTGCGCAAACTACACTGATTAGAATTCAAACGCACAACCCGATTCCCTCGCTGCGAAATTTCACCAAACTCCCCTCATTACCCCAAAAATGTTCTCCTTGGATCTACCAGATTCATGTAGGTCAGTTTTCCCGGAAGATGAGAGATTTTCATTCCTGTCCTAAAAGGGAAGGCTCACTCTGATCATCATTCACACCAGTTTAAAGTTGCGTACCTTATAGAAGAAGTACTGAACGAGCTCAGCGATACGTATGTAGTAGTAGTGGCCATGAACCAGCAGAATTTTCTTCAGATGTTTGAACTTGGGGATGGCGTAGTCGCTGTTCCTGGCGGCTTGGCGGCCTTCTTTTCCCATTATTCCTGTAAACACACGAATAAAAAAAATTGTTTTCTTATTTATAATGTTAACCTAAATAGTTGTAAACATATTAACACAGGGGAGGGCAAACTACAGCCCACTGGCCACATATGACCCATTAGGCTGATCATCCAGTCCACCTAATGAAAATGATCAAAATATAACGACAAAATACATAATAGAAAATAAAGTAGTACTACTAAAAAAAAAAGATTATTTTTGGTACCAACTTTGTTCCTATTGTCCCTTTGTGTGTCTACAAAACTACTACAAAATTAAAGATCAAACGCAGTGCTCAAAACACAGAACTAATATATTATTTAGCTTTTATTCTGAGAAATGTAAAAAATCTTCAGGAATGTTAAAGAAATACGACTACAGTAATACTATGATAAACAGTACTACAGAAATATTACAATAGAAATAATAAAAAAATACTACTAAATTAAATGTGTAAATAAATAGTGCTTAAAAACAGGGAGCTAATACATCTTTTTGCTTTCATTTTGACGAATGAAAAAATACTTCAGGGATACTAAAAAAATATGAATACAGTACTACTAAAATAAAAAATACTACCTAAGATATATCAAAAATACCACAGAAACACTACAAAAATATTACCACGAAAACAATACAAAATGCTATTGCAGAAATACTAAGAATGTAAAACTACAGCAATACTCAAATAATACTAAGAAATACTGCCAAAATATGACATCAGAAATACTACAAAATAATAAAACCATACAACTACAGTAATAAGTAATTCTAAAAAAACTAAATATAAAATTTAGTGCTTAAAACATAAAATATGTTATTTGCTTTAATTGTGGGCGTTTCAAAATCAATTTGATGAAACCAATCTATTTAAAAACAAATATAAAGAAATATGACATGTAAATGTCTGCATGTACAGAGTACATTTATTCATAAATTAAAAAATGATCCAATGCTCCCCCCGATTCCAGGGGGCATTGAAGCGCCAGAGCAGTAAAGGTAAAAGTGAGACAGGTGGAAAATATGTTTGGAGAAGGATGCAAGTTTATTATAACTTTGGACTTTCTGCATGAATAAAACTAGCCTGAACAAACTCTCATCATGGAAAGGGTGTCAATCGAAAACGGAGCGCTGTCTATCATATTGGGGATAATTTTACCAGTCTGATGATTTGTAAACAGAAATAATGTGGCAAAACAAACCAATTACAAAAAGCAACGTCAAACGAAGCATAAATGTTTTAGACGGATTTCTATTAATCTGTCGGCATTATTGTGTGTTTTGGAGTCAATATTTTACACGGTTGGATTTTATGGATTGTCCTTGATGTAACGAAGCCGTTTAAGCGGACATTCAAAGAAGTTGAAGAAGGCCAGGGGACATACTGGTGAGTTACCTCGGGTTTATAGTTCTCGGGTATCTTGTTTCAGACTGATGGTGATGTTTCTCTGGTGAGTATATATTGAATCCCATGAGTTGAAGCTTTCCAATGATATGTGGCATGACTTATTCCAATGACTGGTGACATCGTACAGACTCGTATTTGTTTATCAAAAGTCCGGCGGACCGTATATTATTAAAACTCGTTTTGTGTATCCTGTTTCTTTGTAAATATCTCTGTTTCGATGTGGGCACATGCGGCTTCCAATCAGGTCCGGCTCATGTATGTACAAAATGTTTTTTCCTTTAAAAATGTAGTAGGTGCGGCCTATAATCAGGTGCGCTCTATAGTTAAAATTTTACGGATATATATTACATACAACTATACATACACATACATATATTGTTCATGATTATTTTTTTTTGTGTGGTGATGAGATACGTTTCACGTTGCATAGAATACCTTGTTATTCTAATAAACCTATATGATTTGATTAATGTGTTCAGATTGTTCAGAGGATAGGACCAAAATAAGTTTTGGCCTCTTTCCGTTATTCCTTTTTTCGTTCTGTTTTGTCAATTTTTTTCAAAGCTCTTGATTTCGAATTGATTATAAACTTGTGTCTGATAATCAGCGGTAAAAAAGTAAACATTTCAATCAATCAAAGGTATGTTTGTGTTACAGCATCAGGATGAACTCACCAATGCCCACGTGTGCTTCTAAAATCATGCTGACGTCATTGGCTCCATCGCCAACAGCGAGGGTAATCGGGTGCTCCTTGGAGGCTTTTATCAACTTCACGATCTGATAAAAGCAGATCATTTGAAACGATTAAAAACTGTGTAACCATATAGTGTGCGCTTTAGGGCTGCAACTAACAATTATTTGCATAATCGATGAATCAGTCTATTATTTTTTTCGATGAAACGATAAATCCAATTTATTTTCAAACTCATTTTGAATTTGCTCCTCTATTCAAATATTGACGTTATGGACGGATAGAAAACGAGTGCACATAGCAACAGATTATTCGATAATATAATTATTTATTTTTTTTAAAACATTTTTGTCAATTAACTTGACAATAAACCAAAATACATATAAATGTGTGCTCCAAATATGTAAGATAGTCTTTTCCTACCACCTTATCAAAAGATCACATTAAATTTGGACTTATCATCCAAAACAAAGAATGAGCAATATATTTCATTTTATGTGTAATAATTTTTTTTATCCACAAAAGAATATCAACAATGTAAACTGACGTTTCAAAAATCTTGTAGGAAATTATTTTTTTAAACCTTATTTATTTAATTTCATTATTTTCTGGTTTTGTTTTACTCTGGACTTTTGCAGCACTTCCTGTTCCCTTGAAAAATATTAACCTTGTTTCATGATGAACCAGTCAATGTCTACAAAGTTTAAACTTCCATTCCAATTTTGTTTGTAATGAGGTTCATTTAAAAAAAAAAAAAAGATTTGAATAAATGGAAGAAAACTTAAAAAAAAAAAACGGTCTTGGCACCCTCTGTCTGACTTAAGTGGTACTCCAACTCTCAGCGTCAATGGAATTGTGTGCACTATTATTTGCATTGATTTGATGTACTTAGTGGCTCATAAAGCACACGATGCATCAAATCAATGATCTAATGAGTTGCCAACACTTTTATTAATAACTTTTGACCTATTTTATCGATTATTTGTTGCAGCCCTGGTGCTTTTCACCATTTCTCACCTGCGCCTTCTGTAGTGGCGCCATGCGACAGCATAGCACGGCGCTGCAGTTGCGACAGATCTCCAGGAAGACCTCGCGGTAATTGCCGTGCCCGGAACCTTCATGCTTGGATTTGAGGACCGCAGAAAGCGTGGCCCCGTCTATGATCAGACCGAAATCCAGGCAATCCACAGACAACCTGCACAAGCATTTAGATTTTAGTCCGAGAGCCTCTTAGCTATTCTTAATCAATTTTTGTAGGCATAACTTGAGGCATCACCCAGAAATGGATCGTTGTCTGAGAACAGTCCTGTTGAGCTCAAAAAGAACGTCATGCAGACTCTGTTCCTCCGTCCGTTTTTTGGTCAACTCCAAGATCTGAGTGCTGCGGCGGAACAGTTTGCTAGCGTAGCAGGTGGCCGCTGCAGTTTCCATTTTGTCCCCAGTCAGCACCCAAACTTTTATTCCCGCTTTGTGGAGCGATTCAATGGTGTCTGCCGCCTTCTCCTGGAGCCTGCGCATTGATACATTTTTAAATACCCAAGCTTCCACCAGGTAGCTGGGGTTGAGGGAATGGATGGAGTAGGTTAAATCATTTGTTCTCAACTGGTCTTACTTGAGGAACCACAATGCCACCCTGATTAGTCAAGAGTTTTTTTAAACAAAATGCTCAGAAAGTACAAAACAACTTTAAGTAATAATAATATCTTAAATTCTCAATTATTGATTGGTTGGCTGGATCCCTTTACCACTAGGGTCATAGGGGCACCATTTTCTGTGTTTTGTACAACCTGGTGGCTCGCATCCCTCTCCAGGCCAACATATGGTTTCAACCGGTCTTGAACTGGGGACCTTTTGCATATTAAGCAAATGTGCAAACCACTGCACTACACAAACATGAGCATATTCAACAAAATACAAAAGATTCACTTCAGTAGCTCCAGACGTTTTTAACTCAACATGCAAACATGAAACGACGGCTTCGTGCTTTTACGTTCTAGCACCTCGCTGCACGGAACAAACTGAGCTTTTTGTCCCCCTTTGTCTTAAACCTAATGAAATATCATATATTCTTTGCTGTATCAGTCAGCTAAGTTTTGTCATGCTCAACCTGTATTTACAGACGCTCCCCGACTGACGAACATTTGACTTACGGATTCCGGCAGATACGATTTTTTTCGGGATGGTGAAATATATCTGGACATAGATTTTGTATTGTGTGCACATTTTTCCGAGTACAGGATAGTACTGCAGTCCTTCTTTCCGCCTCGTGGCGCTGTGAGAGGTCACCCAGCATCTACACCGAAGAAAAAAATCCAGCTTCTACTTCTTGGTTCGTGTGTAATCATAAACAATGTGTACTGTACCGCTAGCGTACTAAGAAATTTGGCGTTTTTATTGTTTAACATCTCGTGTATCCATTCAATATGTTTGGTGTAAAGGAGAGGCCAGCCGTTTCTTTTGAACCTCAAATGGATACGAAAGCTTGATGCGTTTGAGGAATTGGTTGGAATGCTATTTTTGGCCACTTTTTACCATGGAGGAGGACCTTTTGAAGCGTAATTCCCAAAAGTAAGTAAAACCTCACTTTATTTAGCGTTATAGAGCATATTATTTTATTAAATGTTAATTTTTTTGTAAAAAATAATACAGGTTACTTATACAAGCCTTAAACATACTTATTTAAACCATAAACATACAAAATATAGCACTGAAGTAACTTAGGAACAAATTCAACTTATGAACGAGCATCTGGAACCTAACTCGTTCGTGGGTCGGGCAGCGTCTGTACAAACTTTACTGCTCTTTTTCTGTGGTGTAAAATGGTAGCAATTCGCATACGCAGAGCATTATCTCCATCTACTGTTAAGGAGTGTAATTGACCCTTAGTTTGTTTTTTTTTTTTAAATCTTAGCATTGTTTTACAAAGGCGAATCCGTCACCCACCAATTGAGAAACACTAGGTTAAAACATTCATCAAAACCCAAATCAATGCATTAGCGAGTGGTGATAATTTATCGATCTCCAGTTTATCTACGAAAAGGTCCAACTGTCAGGCCACCAATCTATCAACCAGGAAACTACCTAATAGTCAATAATATCTTGTCTTGTCTGAGTGTCACAATTTATTTTAAAAATTTGACTAGAAGGGACAATGTGGTATCTAAAAAGGCCAAACAATTTTCATTCAACAAACGGTGATCAGACATTTTTCTCCCAATGAATCCTGATAAATGAAGGAGTTTTACCTCCTTGAATTTCTGCTAAGACCTACCTGTCCTCCACCGCCGTGGCACCCAAGAGGACAAAATCTCTTTCGATGAGGTCGTAAGCCTCGGCCAGTCTCTGTTCCCTTTCCTGCAGGGCCAACTTGGCGTCCGTCAGTTGCTGACAAGCCTCCTGGTACTCTAATTCGGACAAGCGCTTGTAAGCCACGCAAAGAGTGCGCAGTCCTTCCTGTTATCGTGGTGACACATGAAATAGCCCATTAGCTGCTGAATGAATCTTGTTATTACTTTGTTTGTTTGTCTATTTGTGTCTGTCCACCCAAAATGGGGGACAGGAGTTTAGATATGACCCTAGTCTTTCAAAGGCAGTCAGCTAGGTAACCCTAGAAGACAACTGAACAGTTGCTTTTCAACTTTGAGTCTCAGGTTTTTTGGGGTTTTTTTCACATCTGGTGGTAAAAAATACACACTGTCCCTTCAAAATGTACCTTAAAAGGTTTGGAGGTGGTAGTACTTGAAATCATTAAAGATATTAATTAAAAGTGGTCAAGATGGGAACATGTGTAAAAATTAACTGCGAAAATGTCTTTCTGATTAGACTTCTGCAAATATAATATTATTAGTTGGTTGTATGTATGATGTTTTATCGGTGTTTGTAATTGTGTCCAAAAAATTCACCTTCTAATTATAACTTGTAGTTGTCACTGTTTTTGTTTGTAAAGTGACAGTCAACCTAGGAGATTTCCGAAAAAACATGTTTTATAAGACCGTTCTGGTCGTAACACTCCATTTGAATTATCATTTTAATTGCAGAATATAAAGACGGAAAGAATAATTCTGTATCGATCCACCGGCCGTTCTGAGCATACTTTCGTAGTAAAGCTGACATCACAGGCTTCAGCTAGCGTCAAAACAAGGTTAACCTGTTTTTCTAAAGCCTGTGAGTTTGTGATAAAACAGGTAGTTTTGGCTTACTAACTCAAGTTTTTCAAACACAAAAGACCAGGTTTGGACTAGCTTCTATATATATGCTTATACAACATAATATTGTCAGGAAATCTCTTAGACTGACTTTGTAGTTACCAAACCACTAGTTAAAAGCACTTGAGAATAGTTTATAATCAGAAACTATAAATAATTGACTAACTAAAAATTTAAAAAGTGTCAATAATTTCATGTAATAATAAGGGAAAATTGAGATATACAGAGGTTTGATTCAGATGATGTCATATAGTAGTATCAGTACTTAGTATTGGCATTAATGACCACTCAACAGTTGAGTACTGTACTTGTACTGCTATTAGTTTGATTAAAAAAAGTAATGAACACGCCATGATCATCATATTTTGATTAGTTATAAGAAATCACATGGCTTTATTTCAACTTAAGTGGGCATTTTCTTTCTTCCAAGCACTTACCACAGCATTCTGCTCCACACGTGCCTTCACTTGCTCCAACTTGCCAGACACCACCAAAGGAAATATGGCAGAGTCAGCACCCTTACAAAAGAGCAAGTATTCCCCTACGAGCACAAAATACAACTTTTAGAATGTGCAGATTTAGATTTAATGTATTGCTCCCTTTGGGAAATGTACAGACGCTTCCCTATTTACGACCACACAGCTTACGAAAAACGGTAGATACGATCATTTTTTTCGGGATGTCGAAAAATATCCAGACATTGCTGTAAGTTGGATTTTGTATTGTGTACACCTTTTCAGAGTAGAGGACATTACTGTATATGCTTATTTCTGCCACTACCGGCGTGTGGCGCCGTGAGAAGTCAACCAGCATCCACCTCAAAGAAGAAAGAAATCCTGCTTCTACTTCCTAAATTGTGTGTAAACATTCTATAACTTAACTCCAGCGCTAAGAACTTTGACATTTGTACTGTTTTATATCTCGTGCATCCATTCAATATGGCTGGTGTAAAGTGTAAAGAAGAGGCGAGACGTTTTTTTTTAAACGAAAGTGGAATACGAAAGCTTGATGCGGTTGGGAAAATAGTTAGATCGCTTTTTTCCGGCCACCTTTTACCACGGAGGACCTCTTCCAAAGGTAAGTTAAACCTCACTTTATTTATCTTTATAGAACATTTTATTTTATGAAATGTGTATTTTTTAGTACAAAACAATACAGGTTACTTATGAAAGCCTTAAACATACCTATATAAACCTTTAACTAAGGGGCGGCAGGTAGAGGTAGAGCGCTTGTCTTGGGATCAAGGGATCCCAGTTCGAATCCCAGCTGTTACATGTCGAAGTGTCCTTGGGTAAGACACTGAACCCCTTATACCCCCAATAAGCAGGTTAGCGCCTTACATGGCTGCAAGGCCGCTATTGGGAAATGTGGAGCACATTGTAAAGCGCTTTGGGAAGTCATTGACTTGAAAAGCGCTATGTAAATGCAGATCATTTCATTTCATTTCATTTAACATACAAAATATAGTACTAAAGCAACTTACGATCACATTCAACTTATAGACGATTGTCCGGAATCTATCTCGTTCGAAAGTAGGGTAGCGTCTGTACTTCTTTTGACAGTACCGTTGGAAAATAACAGGTATTACATTACAAAAACAGATGAAAAACATACTGTATAGGACAGTGGGTAGACTTATTGAAAGCGTCAGCGAGGCCTGTTGAGGGTATGGCGGAGGGGATCAGGCTTTTCTCACGGCGGGCCTTACTGAATCTTTTTGTCTTGTATCAGTGCTCTGATGGTAGTGGGATGAAGTAATGGTGTCGTCGGTGATATACTCGACAAATGTGTTTGCCAGTCGGATGATAGACATGTTATATAAGTATGGTAAATGTTGTGACATCTGTTTGTGTGCAGTGAGATTCTTCTTGTACGAGAATGAGAAATAGCTCACTCGATTGAATATACTTGTGTCGTATTTTACCAAAAGCAAAATGTGATCAAACGTGATCAAAACTAGAAAATGCTTTGTACTGACTGCGGTGCATGCAACTTACCAGAGCTTGCCCTGACAATGACGCTCATTCTCCTCCTCACGGAATCAAAGTTGAGGACATGAAGAAGCTCAAATCTGAAGAAATGAGGCATGGAAGCACTTTTTTAATTGTTTGGTTGAAAATGAAATTATTTTTCTTTTTCTTTTTGAGAGATAGAGCACATCTATTATAAACCAACTGTGGACTTAAGACAAAAGCAATGCATTTTCAGATTCAGATTCAGATCTACTTTATTGTCATTCTAGTACACGTGTATACAGAACGAAATGTCGATGCATCTGACCCCCACAGTTTCCTTGAATGTACAGATATAAATAAAGTTGTATTGTATTTTGGCTACGTATAGTATTTTACCATAGTGCCGATAGTGCAAGAAGAGTAGCTAACCAGATGTGCAAAATGGGCAGTCAGGTTAACAAGTCAGGTACACAGTAACATTAACACTGTAACAATAACGCTGTAATTACAATAGTGCAGAGAGCAATGTGCAAGGAGTGGCAAGCTATAAAAAACTGCCAGTAGTGCAAAAAGTCGGATTAGCAGCCGTTTAGATTTAAGTTAACTATATGTTAGATTGACCATTTAACAGTCTAATGGCCAGGGGGACTAGACTATTGCGGAGCCTGGTGGTCCTGCACCGCACACTGCAGTACCTCTTCCCAGAGGCTAGCAGAGTGAACAGTCCATGATGGGGGTGAGAGGGGTCCCCGGTAATGTTCTGAGCATGGGATAGGCAGCGCTTCTGGCCAATGTCCTGAATGGAGGGAAGTGTAGTCCCGATTATTTTCTCTGCTGTCCTCGTTACCCTCCTCACACTACCCCAGTCGGTAGCGCTGCAGCCTCCACACCACACAGAGATACAGCTGGTCAGGATACTCTCTATGGTGCCCCTGTAGAATGTGATGAGGGAGGGTGGGGGCAGGTGGGCTCTCCTCATCCTCCGCAGGAAGTACAGGCGCTGCTGTGCCCTCTTAACCAGTGATGCAGTGTTCACGGACCAGGTGAGTTTGTTTGTAATGTGCACCCCTAGGAACCTGATACTGCTGACAACCTCCACAGCCTTGTTGTTGATGCAAAGTGGGGCATGGTTTGGCTGGTTTTTCCTAAAGTCGACAATGATCTCTTTAGTTTTGTCAACATTCAGGACCAGGCTGTTGTCCCTGCACCAGCCCACCAACTGCTCCACCTCCTCTCTGTAGGCCAGGTCGTTGTCATCCCTGATGAGGCCCACCACTGTTGTGTCGTCAGCATACTTCACGATGTGGTTTGTGGCGGACCTAGGGACGCAGTCGTGTGTCATCAAGGTGAACAGCAAGGGGCTTAGGACGCAGCCTTGGGGGGAGCCCGTGCTGAGGTAGATGACATCTGAACTGTTCTGACCTATCCGCACTGATTGGGGTCTGTCACAGAGGAAGTCCAGCAGCCAGTTCCGCAGGGGGGTGTTGAAACCCAGGAGTCTCATTTTGTCTACCAGATGTTGTGGGATGATGGTGTTGAATGCTGAACTCAAGTCCAGGAACAGCATCCGCACATGGGTGTTCTTCTCCTCTAGATGTGTCAGGCTCAGGTGAAGCGCAGAGGAGATGGCATCCCTGGTGGAGCGGTTTGTCCTGTAGGCAAACTGAAAGGGGTCGAATGAGGAGGGGAGACTGGAGGTGATGTGCTCTTTAACCAGTCTCTCAAAGCACTTCATTATGATAGGAGTCAGTGCAACGGGCCGGTAATCGTTGAATGATAAGATCTGGGGTTTCTTTGGCACTGGGATGATGTTGGCAAATTTGAAGCATGATGGTACTATGGCTTGGTCTAGCGAGGTGTTGAAAATGTCTGTTAGTACACAAGCCAGCTGATCGGCGCACTCCCTAAGTACCCGCCCCGGAATGTTGTCCGGGCCTGGAGTTTTCTTGAGTACGCTACAAAAAGGCTCCTTGGCGTGATGTTGACTTGATTGATAGACCTAAAAAGATGTTTCTCGTGATGGATAGTTGTGCATTTTTGCAATTTTTAAAGTGACTTAAATAGCTAACAGTGCCTTCCTGGCTTATAAGTAAAATAAATGTTCAGGTTGGGGGCAAAATGTGACGCTTGTCTGAACTAACAACCCCAAATGGATGCCATATATCAACATTTGACTTACAAAATGAGAGTTAAGACTATGGACCCTATTTCCCTATCCTCAGAAAGTCTACAGCAAATTGCAGTTTAAATGTGCACAAAGGGTGGATTGGAAGGTTAATGTGATTGAGCTGTTACATCACCGTATTCACATCCCCCATTGGCTAATCAATAGCATCACGTTGCCCGTTGTGTAACCACAGCAACGACTTGGCGCACACACCTTTCAATCTCGTCATCTTTGTTCAGGATCTCCATGTAGTTGTCTTTCAGTCTCAGGTAGGTGTAGCCCAGCCTGCAGAAGAAAATGTCCATAATGTGACCAAATAAATTTGCTAGCTTCAAAAGCAACAGATACCCGTATGCCGCATTTAGGAAACCTCACTGATTGTCGCCGTGTAAAAGAGAGACGATGGATTGGGTGACCACAGCATGTACCGTATTGGGTGAAATCCGTTGTTTTTTAAGATTGTTCCCTTTTCCAACTAAACGGGACTTGTATGCAATCTACTGTGACTTCAATGCATCTCTTGTGGCACAGTTCTGAGTTCATGGGATCACATTACTCTGCGGTCTTATTCAACCAATAACCTCATGTAAGTCTCTGAAATCCTGTTTTGAGGCTTTTTTTTGTTATTTGTAAAAAAGGCCAAGTTAAATCAGGACTAATCAATAAAAAGTCAAGTCAAGTCACATTTATTTATATAGCCCTTAATCACAAAAATGTCTCAAAGGACTGCACAGGATTACAATTATACAATTACCTGATCTTAAACCAACATGCGGGCAAGGAACAACTCAAAACTTCAGCGTGAAGAAAAAGAAATCTTGAGAAGGGACCTCACAAGTGGTATTCCCCCTTTCAGGATGACCAGATTGAATTACATTTAAAACATTAAAAAAAGGCCAAAGTCATTCCTGATTACATATCACAATGATCCCACTGATTGTTTTTAGCGGTTCTGTTTTTACATTTGGATTCTTGCAAAGAAAATTGCTCAGGATGCCAAGGCTGTTTATTATTTTGACTTTTATGGAGCACTGTTGTTCCTCACTTTGGCTCACTGCTATTGGTCATTTTGACTATTATGCACTGTTTACATCATTATCATTATTGGCTCATCATGTTGCTGTTCTTTGAATACCACACTCTGTAGTGTTGATCTCTTATGTGTATTTTACAATTTGAATACTTTTGTACTGTCCTCTCCTGTTCTCCTTGCAAGCTCAAAATTCATTGATGACTTCTCTCCTTGTTTTAAAAAACTATAAACTATAAATTTATTAGGCAGCAAACCTAAGGGGATCCGCCGAGAAGAATCTGCATCGATGGACGTTGCTTGTTGCTAGCTGTCTGTTTAGCCACATAATTCTTGTTTACAAATACAGACTACAGTAGTAAAAAAAAGTTTTCTCCAGGCTGTAGAGCAACCAAACGTGTGATTCACATCTTTTTCGGCCAATTGCAGGCTTTGTTTTGCCCCCCCCTTTAGCCTAAGCGAGCCTGTAAATGCTAAAAAAGACCCGGCTCCTTTACCTTCGAATAACTTTGCCAATAGTGACCGATTCAAATGATGATTGACACATTGGTTAGGAAATTAAACGCCAGTATATATATCCCAGTATACACCGCGGCCTAATTCGCCTCCAGGGGAAAATCTAGTCAGCGGCTGCCTGCCTTAGTTGCGAGATCTTGTGACTCAATATTGATCCATATATAAGGTGCACTCTATTGTAAGGCGCATGGTCAGCGTTTGAAAAAAAATAAAGGCTTCCAGGTGCGCCTTATAGTTGTGAAAATACGGTATGTCATATAATAATAATAATAATAATAATTTCCTTGTATTGTCATTCTGTGTAACAATGTACACAGAACGAAATGTCGATTGCACCTGACCCGTTGTAGCGAGCCGATGCAGCCGCAGCCAACATATAGTCTAGAAACTAAAGAATGTGCAGCGTTGCTCAGAAATTTTGACCTTTTCATCCCCTCCACCAATGCCACCTCATCTGGGGAAGACGAAATGTAAAAAGAGGTTGGTCGGCCTTGATGGATGCCCTTCTTGATACCGTCCACAGTCTCCTCTTCCTTGACTTGCACCGTGTGACACAGACACAATGCCCGGAAGAATAGATCCTCGTGCTCCTGCAAACACAGAATTGAATAAGGGTAAGAAAAATGAGGCAAAGTAAAAAGTAAAAAGTAAACATATCTTAAAGGTTGGGTGCGTTGTTTTTAGGTGTCCTTTAAAAGTTGAAAGTAGAATATTTCTCTTATTAAGTGTGTGTTAACAATGCCCCTCTGAGTTTAAAGAGCCTTTAAAGTTATTTCCCACTGTGTTTACCTTCTTTTATCTTACTTTTAGCACTACTGTTCTGGGACACGCAACACATTAGGAATCAGGAAAGAAGGGGGGGTGGACAGTGATTTAATGCTCGTTCCCTGTTTTTTTGTTACTGTAGCCTGAAAATGTTAGAAATAAGAAAAGGTCTGTTTAAAATACAGCCCAAACACCAACCCAAACCCCCCAAAATATTTTTAAAAATAGTTTTTTCGTCCTTGAGAGATGAGCTGACTGAGGCTCTCATCTCGACTTAGAAAACTTTCAAATTGTAAGTTTCCCCAAAATTGTAGGCAATAAAAATATTTTAAATAGTTATATTTACTCAGTGTTTACTTTTTTTCCCCTCATTTAAATCCACAAATTTTGGTTTCTTTTACAAAATCTGGATTTTCACATTATATCATGAACATTTTTTATTCACTTTGTATGTAAGGTATTGCTGTGCTAAGTGTCTGCAGATGCAGACTGAGGCACACAATTCTCTTGCCTCATGGCAGAGGGCTGTGTTGAGACCAAGGATTCTGATTTGGCGCACACCTAAACCCCAAACAATATTCATAATGGAGGGTTACCTATCTATTGATACTTTTATTCAAAATGAAAACCGCAAAGACTTACTGTAATTTATCAGCTAAAGTAAGACAATAAAACATTTTTTTCTTTGCTGCAGTTTATATATTGCTATTTTGAACTACAGGATGAGGTGAAGGGCAGCAGGGCGGCTGAGGGGTAAGCACACGGGCCGGGAACCTATTGTTCGCGAGGCTTATATGGCTTTTTTCATGAGTACATATGGCTCTGAGATAAAATGAACTCATGCAATTCTTTAATACATTGCTACATATAGAGATAATTGCCGCACATGCGATACCAAGACAGTATGGATGCATAAAGGTTTCAGTCCCGTATATATAGGACACAATTTTAACAACAGTTTACATTTAAGGTGTCACACCAACAGACCCTGTGTTGGCTGTAAATTGCTGAATGATACTTAATATGGAAGCTTATTAAACTAATTATGTTCATTGTTGAGACACTTTATGATGAAAAGCCACCGAACAAACCCAAAAGCGATAGCAAAGCACATAGAGCAATTTGATTGGGTGAGTGGTAGGAATGTCTGAACACAAGGGGCACCCGTACTCTTTCTCCTTTGCCCTGCGCTGTCTGCATTAAAGGTTAAAACCTTAGTATCCTTGTTTGCAGTATTTATTTGCTTTCACCTTTTTTTTGAAACCGTTAAGACAAAACTGTCCGTCACAATGAGCCTCAACACTCTTAATGTAACTGCGGGAGGGAGACAAATTCTAAGTGGTATATTTATATGGGATACAGGCTATAAAATTATTATTTCTAAGATTATATCAAATCATCAAACATCATGTATTTAAATCAAATGTGCTAAGAATTAGCCTTTGTTTAAAGAGTGGGTTTAGCAGTTTTGTTGAGTTTTGTCTTAAAATGTATTGAGTGGCGCTCTCTCTCTTTAAGACAAAAACAACAACAAACAACAAAAAAAATAATTATTTTTGCTTTTATGGCTTTTCCCCTGATAAGCGCATGCGTGAAACAGTTCTGAGGTCATGGGTTCAAGTCCAGCCATTAGCCTTCCTGTGCGAAATTTGCATGTTCTCTCCATGCCTGCGTATGTTTACTCTGGGGAGTCCAGATTCCTCCCACACTCCAAAACACATGCGCGGCAGGAAAATTGGTGACTCCAAAATTTTCCCTGGGTATGAATGATTTCATGAATGCTTGTCTGTCTTGATGTGCCCTGCGGCTGGCTGGCAACCAGTTCAGGGTGCCTACTGGCCTGGATAGCTGGGTTGGGCTCCAGCAACCCTAGTAAGGATGAACAGTGCAGATAATGGATGGACAAAAGGATTAAGCCAAAATTTAGACTTCTGCTAGGGATATTATGAATGTTGTGCTCACACAATAAGAAAACATTTATGGTTGTACAGGTAGTTTTGAGGGACACACTTACTCTGCGGTATCCACCAGGGGATGAATCTATCATGTCTATACTGGAGGCAGCGCTGAGGATTTGACCGTTGCAGATTGCGTGCGGAATGTAAACGTTCCCATCTACGCAGCATTCGATGAACTCCATGTTGTTCTCCGTCAGAGTGCCGGTTTTGTCAGTGAAAACATATTCCACCTGCGAACGAAGACAAACAAATGCTGACGAGTCTGTTAATAAAATGTTTACAAGTAGAGAAACGAGCAAGTACCTGCCCCAGCTCCTCATTAAGGTCAGAGGTGTTGACCTGAGCTCCCTCCCCCAACTCCTCGTCGAACATCTCCTCATCCCATGTGATGAAATAGGAGCCCAAAAATTTCTGCATCTCTACCGTGACGTACATGGACACGGGAATGATGTAATTGAACAACACGGTGAAGGCCAGGAAGTCAGTGAACGCACGTACAACCTGCGAGTGAAATAAGCTATGTCTTAAAGGAATAATGGGAACACACAGGGGGGATTGCAATAAGAAACGGTTCCACAAAAATAAATTAATTATACAAAGGATAGAGAACTCTCGCTACTTTGCGCTTGGTTAACACTGGTTCACTGATTTGCAGATTATTTTTAGTGTGATTGATATCAATATATTGTGCATTATGTTCTGCAGCTGACAGCACACAGCAAATGCCGTCACGGGGCATGTGTGTGTGTGTGTGTGTGTGTTAGGTCGGCATGCAATCCGTGATAGGCTGGTTTATGCTGTCAGTTAAACAGCAGGGCCGGCGCACAAGTCAATGTGGCCCTCAAAACAAACTGCAAAGCCCGGCAGTCGCTAGTATTTTAGCAGCCATTGAAAAGAAATTCATCAACTACATTACAGTCAGAAGAGTGCAAATAAATGGTGATCACCTTTATATGAGGCTCATGGTAAGTAATATAAATTTATCCAACCACAAATATTTCAATAAATGCACGCTTATATGATAGTTAACATATTTTTACCTATCTACCTTATCGTTTTTGAAAAAGCCCCAGGGAGCCACGAGGAAGCGCTTGTTGCTGACCCCCGGTGTAGTGCAACTGAAAAACGTGTGCTACAAAGCACAACAAATAATACAAACTACAGACAATAAAAATGACCAAAACCCCTCCATTTTTATTCTCTTTTTTTTCCAGGTCTCTCTCACTTATGTTATGTCCCTTATGTTATGTAAAATAAACACATCTAACATGAACTCACCACGTGGCGCTCTCGCTCCTTCTCCGTTCTGCGGTTGTACCAGGGTTCATCCCGGTCCGGAGACCACTGCCAGGCATACTTGAGAACGGTGTTGATGGCGGCTTTACTGATCAGGATGCACAGATACACAATCAGAAAAGCGTTCATGGATCTGTGGGGGGAGACCGAGAAGTCCCGATGAGATCATCAGAATGGCTCAAAACATAATAAGGTGCGGTCAGACGAGACCCTACTTTTCCACGGCAGAACGCTTTTGAGACTTTGACTGGTAATTGAGAGCCATCTTGGTTTCCATGCCAGTATAGATGGCAACAGCTGAGCAGGTGGGAACAAACGGTTACTATGACAACAACATTAGACATGGAGAGACATTATTTCAAGCATTGTTTTTCAACTGGTGGGTCAGGACCCAAAAGGGGGCGCGGACACGTTTTCTCTTGATCTCTTGCCTTTGCTTTGGAAAAATAATGCTAGGAAAATAAACAAATAACTGATGTTCATTTAAACCCTAACATAATACTAACCCTAACCCTTTAATCTTGACTCTAAACCCTAACCCTCAAACCCTAACCTCAATCCTAAACCTCTAACCCTCAACTTAAACCTCTTACACTAACCCTTACCCATGTTGTTGTTGTTTTTTTAAAAATGAATGTATTCTTCTTTATCTGGTTCTAGCAACAGATCAGCCACTTTATCAGGTATGACACGTCCAGTCAAGCTAGCAGCGTTCACGCTCTCTTAGCCAATCAGCGCATTGTTGTCATAGAGATGACAGCCCATAATACCATGTCACGCAGGAAATAATGATAATAATAGCGCATGACAATAGATCGGTGCCGAACAAATACATGTTTAAAAAAAGTTGTTTTCATTTTGTTTAAAAAAGTGCCATTCGCCCTGGGTCCACAGAGAGGTGTGCCGAGGTCAGGTAGTGGACCGCGGTACGCTAAATGAGGACCCCAGTTATAGATACAAACGAAAAAAACAAAGGTTCTAAGAATCCATAACATGTGAGAATATAAACGAAATGTTTATAACATTTTATATTGTGCTAACATACAGAAAAAAATGAAAAGTAGGTGTTGCAAAAATATTGCCCCCCCTTTGAGTTCATACTTTGTGCAACATTCTTTTGCACCATCATTTAATTTTATACATTTGAGGAGTGGAAATGTATGCTTGATTTGAGTTGCAGCTTCTAATTAGGGTGAGTCCTGAAGTCGGACCAATTGAAAACCACCGATTTATAGCAGAGTATCACCGTAAATATGTTGTGTGTTCTTCAGTGTTGCACCTCTGAGTAGTAAGTTCTCAGCACCAAGGGGTCTTGAAAAAAAAGAAGAGAGATTGGACATCATGGGATTTTATTGTTAGACTAAAAGTACTGTAAATTCCGGACTACACAGCGCACCGGTTTAAAAACGACACGTAATAGTGTCTTCGGAAAAGTTGCACAGAATTTCAACCCGCAGGTTTAAACAGCCATAAAAATGAATTAATTCATGTCCATTCATGTGACCATTCAAAGTGGTGATTTTTAAAAAAAAAAAGCACATATTCACTCCTGCAACGAAAGACAACGTTAATAACGGCTCCGCCACATAAAGTGTGAGGCCTATTTTTATAGACGCCAGCGCTGGGGCAACTATTCTGTGGAGAATAGTGTCAAGTTGCAAGACAGACGTGTGTTGTTTTGGTAATGGATCTGATTGCATTCACTTGTTATCTTTCCCCGAGAATTAAAGGAAACTTCGGCGACCTGACATTTACATACGGAAAGAGAAGCGTAGCGTTTTTGATTGATAACTTACACTGCTGTTCAATTCAGAAGGATGAATTGAGGCCTTGTATTGCAGGTGAAAACGTTGACCTATTGTGAGGATGTTGTAAATGTTGAATAAAGTACTGTCAAACCTACCGTTTTTCCTATTTTGTATTATATTAATATAGTTAGCAAAAACATCAAGTAACTTTGGGGATCATGAGTGTTTCAAAAGGTCACCGCGGCATTATGTACTTAGAACGCATGCATTGTTAAAAAGAATAAGCAGCACCGTATTTAAAGCAGCAGTGTTGGAGCAAAAAAAGTAGAGGCTTGTAGTAAGGAATTTACGATACATTTATCAAGGAACAAACTTATGACATTGAATTATTTTAAGAGTGGTTAATTTATGATCATATAAACAAGCACCTCGCAACAGGCTCTTCTTTATCGTTGTAAATGCTGATACGTCCCACAAATCTGCAGGCGAACAAAACCAAAGAAAGACTTTAAGGAAAGTGATCTAGACTTTTGACATCAGAGAGGTGTCATACTTACTTGTAGAGATCAGGCTGAGGTTGTTCACATTCGATGGTGGCATGAAGGGAATCCACTTCCTGGTCTGTCCTAAAGGTCATTGTGTCTGGTATGGCGTAGTACGTCTATGGAATAAGAGGTAATGTAAGTTCAAAACAGTATTTGGTTAGATGTGGGATAATCATAGGGTTCTCATTCAACATTGTTACTGCGGGAAGGTATTGCACAGAACTGTGAAAATATATACCATGTGACTTATCTTGGGGATTTTGTTGCTTCTAAATGTTATTGCCCTTCTTTTTATTGCACTATTGCCACGACGCACTATTCTTTTTCATTCACTAACCATGCACTATCATTATAACTTAGACCAGTCTCTAAGCACTATGTTAGGGGTTTGGAACCTTTTTAGCCATTAAAGCAAAATATTTGGAAATTTTTTTTCAGGGGCAGAGCCACACCATATAAACTAAGAAAAACTATCAACAATACCTGCTCCCCAGACAAAGGCTTATTTTTCAGTGCATTTTATTTCACTTTGTGACGTTTGATTATTTGATAACCTTTATGAACTATTAATAAGGTCAGTTACTGAAGATTGTTGAGGCTCATTTTGACCGACATTTTTTCATAAATAATGTCAAAACGAGGTGCATGCAGAGTTCTTTTCACGGTAAACAATCCGACCGCTTCCGCCTTTTGCTTCTACGTTGCTTACATCAGACTCATTGTCACCTCTGCTTTCTGCTTTTTTTCTGCATATTTCAATATTCACAGCTTGTACTCTGAAGAATAAGATTTGCTGTGGAATGCTCTTCCCCCTGAGATTCGATCTGCAACCTCAGTGGAAATGTTTAAATCTAAACTTAAAACTCACTTCTACTCCATTGCATACGAATAACCTACTCCTCTTGTCGGTTGAAAATAGTTTGTGTAATATAGTGTAACAATCTGTGAAGCCCTTTGAGACTCTTCGTGATTTAGGGCTATACAAATAAAAATGACTTGACTTGACTTGACTTGACTTTTTTTGGTGCCATTTTTGTTCAGTTGTTTTTATCCATAAAAATCTCTTTTGGGAAAGTTGAAAAATGTTTACTTTGGGGAAATGATACCTTATCTGCTGAAGATTCGTCTCCTGATTAGTAAAAAATATGGTGTCATTTCGTCAAAGTAAATATGTTCAACTTGCTCAAAAGTGATTCCTATACAAGGGGAAAATGCTCTGTGCTTTACTGGTCTTTTACATTTTCCCGAAAAACAAAACACAAAGTAATTTAAGTGATGTTTCCACTGTGAGGGGGTAAGCATTTATCGGCAAGGTTGAAATTACCAACACAGGCCTAGAGCGGCCTCTTGCGGTTTAGTGCGGTAAAAACATGTAAAATGATATACCCTGGAAAATGTGTCAATACTTTTACAGAAAAGTATCACCGGAGTATAATTAGGATCCCCAGACAAACTGGAAAAAAAACCTGTGATTTATAGTCTGGAAAATAGGGTAGCAACCAGTAGAGAATGCTGGAACTGAGCAAATGAAAAAAAAAACATTTCAACAGATATAATTATAAAACAAAGGTACGGGAAAGGATTATTGCTTTCGCTCATGAACTAAAACAAAAAAACCACAGCGTTACTTCTCATAATTTAAGCTTTTGTCATCATGTCACCTTGTGACTGGACTCCCCGTCCAAGCTGGTGGTGGTGACGTAGCAGGTGCCATCTTGTCGGCTGGAGGAGAGCAGGATGAGGTCACAGGGGAATGTTTCATCTTCCCGTACCACCACAATGTCGCCCACCTGCCACAGCCACACAATAGCAACATGCATAATAGATGAAGTCCCTTTTCCCCACACCAACACACTTTCTTTTTTAGGGATTGGGAAGTTGCATAACCGGTAATGCCAAGCCAGCAGCTTACGTGGCGAGGATGAAAAAAAGTCGTCATGGCAACTGTACACATGACACATGCTCTGCGAATCTGAGTGATTAATATATTCGTCATTATTCTCTCTGCCGGCTCACGGGCTAATCCGCTTCGTTTGATCCATAAAACACGGCCACGGAACACAAGAGAGACACTCGTGACCACGGGGGATGAGGGAGTTGTAAAAGGGGGGCAGACATGGCGAAGGAAATAATACGGCAGGGGACACATTACCCTGCACGTGAATGTGGAATTTATTAGGAATAACACTTATTTTCTTGTGTGATAGACATTGAGGAAGATTAGAGCGGCTGTAATACATCAAGCAAAAACATCAAGACAGACAGTTTACGCAGCGAAGTTCACAAGGAATAATGCAATAAGCTGCTTTGGTTTTTGATCTGTTTTTATTTATTTTTTATTTTAAACTTTATGAGAAAGTGTTAGATTTATATTTCAGAGCTAGATGGAAGGAAAAAGGAACTTAGAATCATTACTTTTAAAAGTAAGATTAAATTTAAGAATATGGGTACAGGATAATGTCATTTGATTTCTGGATAGGGTAATGCATTCTTCTACAGAATCACGATGTAAATTTGTACAACTTCAAATTCACGAGATAGTAAACGCAAAGCTTTTACAACTCCAAAACAACTGACAGCATCAGTATGATGAGCGACGCTATGTAGCAATTAAAACACCGGAAAACAACAACAGATGATAAAAGTGCTGTATCAGTCAGATCAGGAGGTTTTTCCTGCTACTGGTATCCATGAAAACCAGTATCTCTTTCATGTGGAGGTGCAAACCCCTACCCAAAAATCGTCCTGCATGCACTTGTTTTAGGGTTTTAGAACACATTTGGAATTTGGCATTGTGAGGCTTTTAATAACAGTCCTCTCGTGTTCTTGCAAGTCTGAATTCATTGATGTCTTCTCTCCTTGTTTTGAGTCTCTCGTAAACCGTGACCTTATTACAACATCAAGAGCCGTTCGCCTCACCCGCAGCTTGTGACTCTGGGTCTTCGCCGCTTTCCCCCGCTGCACCACGTCTACCGGACACTCGTTGATGGAACAGTCCGCTTTGTGTCGGAGCCAATCCTCATATCCCTGCGAGGAGGAGACGGTTTAAAGGTAGTACAAAAGTCTTAAACATGCAAAATGTTAGGGAATTAGTACATGTTTTTTTAATTAAAAAAATGTTTATGTATATTTTATCTATCTATTCCAATTATTTACTGAAATAATGCCTTTTAAAGACAGTATGTCTTGTCTTTGTCAACCTGAGCTGTGATGTCAATGGAGATACACCAGCACCTTAGCAAGCCAAGCCGCCTTGTCTTTTTACGTGTTAATTGGACGAAGAAGTGTTTAAAGCAAAGATTTGGTGTTTTTTTTTTTTGTGGAGAAGCCTAGGTATTGTGCCACAGGTGGATAAGATAACGATACAACTAAGGGTGAGGAGCCAAAAAGAGGCAATGGGGGCTAACTGGGGCAGATCAACAAAAGGGCGCCACATCTTCGGCGGTAAAACACGAGGCTGGCCGACCCAAAAACAAGCAGTGAGCAGTCAGGCTAACCGCGAACAAAAAACGAAAAGAGGCAATAGTGACGAACGTGAAGCTGGCCGGGAATAAACAAAGGGACACAGCAACATTGGCGCTAATGCCAGGCTTGGCGATCAGATCATGTAGTGAGCAGCCAGGTTAATAGCGGACCAAGAACAAAAAACGGCAACCGCTACAAATGCAAAGCCAGCCAGGAATATGCAAACCAAGGAACATGGCAAACCGGGCACTAAAGCCGGGCTAACCGGCCAAACAACTCACAGCGGGCAGCCAACAAGTGTCAACCAGGAGCAGACAGAACAAAGTCGTCGGCAGCCCCGACGCTAACGGTAGCTAGCTGGATAAATATCATACCAATCCCGACAAACGCCTCGTTTAAAACTACTGAAAAGGAGGAGAGGGCAAACAAGGAACACACACTGTAAGAGGTTAATCTCACGCAGCTTTAAGCGGTGGAAGCATGCAACACCAAATAAACATTCACAACGACCCTAGCGACAGGGTAAGCGAAGTTCCAATTCCTTCAAGAAGAAATAAGCTCCATGCAATTGCTGTTCAGTACAATTGCCGTCTGTTTTGGAGCTGCCTCACAGGCTGTGGTAATGGGTTTCGCCACACTACACCTTCTGTGCCAAATTGAAAAAAAATCTGTTTGGAAACACCTTTAAGAAAAAGAGTATGAAGGGTGGAGAAGGCCGAGCGGAAAATTGTGCAAATGTAAATCGAGCAGGTTTGATTAATTATAGTTGTGCACACGGAGCTGGGTGACCCGCTCGCTTGATTTCAGGCCGACGTGTCACATGTTAAGATTTATGTCCTGCTAAATTTCGCTTCTGTTTAGCTGGCACGACCCCATCTATCACTGATAGAAGCGCCGATCAAGGGGACGGCTGCATCTCCCCTGGGGCTCCGGTGATGAACAGAGGAGAGCATTCATTAGCATTTTTTTCACATCAGCAGGCATATTCAATATACCCAGAGAGGAATGTGTGCATGTAGAGATAATAGAACAGCTGATTGTAGACCGGGGGCTGCAAGGTGTGTGCCGGAAGTGAACATGCATTTTTGTGTGTGGTATATACCTGCTTGATGGCCGTAACGGTGATAACGAAGAAAAGGGGCAAGCCACTAGTGACTGGGCTGGTAGGGGTGTCGATGATGAGCTTGAAGGGAAAGAGCAGGAGATGTATCAGGTGCGAGTTTTTTTCCTTTTATGATCAGTCGCAAGCTTGATGGTTTTCCTTTGTTGTGGAATTCCTATGGGCATACTAAACTATGCTGCAGGTCTAATGAATGTGGGCTACAGTAAGAAAATTGAGGGCAGTGATTTAAAACACACACACACACAAACAATCAATGCAACGATACTAATTCTGAATAGAGAAAAACATCCATCCATCCACCCATTATCGCAGGGCACACAGAGACAGACAACTCACTCGCTCATTCACACCTAGGGACAATTTAGACTGGCCAATTAACCTGACATGCATGTTTTTGGGACTGTGGGAGGAAAACCGAGTGCCCGGAGGAAACCCACGCAAGCATGGGGAGAACATGCAAACTCCACACTGTGTGGCTGCGGTAGTCTGACTTGAACCCTGAACCCCCACAACGTGGGGACTGCACGCTAACCACCCATCCGCCGTGCCGCACAGAAAAAAACATAATAAAGTAAAATGTTCCAAAATCATCTGACAATTACATTTCTTTATGGACTATATTACTTTTCATAGTTTACTCCTTTTTGCAATTCTTGCAGCTCCACATTGAAAAATTGCAAATGGGAAAATTGAGAATAAATAGGCTAAAATCAGAAAAAAACACAATCATTTTGGCATGAAAATAAATCAGGGCTTAAAAAAGTGAGAAGGGTGTGGAGGAAATATCGAATTTATCTGTGTATAACACGCACGGCTAATGTTTGATTAAAAATCAGTACAAAATGGTATAAGACTTTCTCTCAGATTAAATTAAACATTGAAAGTGACAAACATTGTTGGATACATGCAGACATGATTCCAGTCAGTTCAAGCCCCAGTGTGTAATATTTGAGCACTAGTTGACATTGCATTGTCTATTGTATTGTGCATTGTATAATGAGAAAGAAAACCAGTGCCACAGAGCACAGCATAGAAGCAAGTTTCCAGACAAATATGGTGGTGACCTTACTAAAGGGATTCCACTATGTAGAAACTTACAAATTTCTTGACCTATGGTTTTTTTATTTTTAAAAATTAACATTGGTTTGATAGTTCTGGCATTTGTGCCTAGTATTCAAATTAATGTTTTTTTTCCTGAATGAAAGTTATTTTGAGCCACTAAGAGGCACTAAAAAGGACAATACAAAACCAACATAAGATTTACAATGTATTTATTGCATGTCCTCCACAGTGTGATTCATCATCAGATGCACAAGAGTTGTTTCCCCTGTCGTGCTCGTAGGCTTGTAGTTATATCTTTCGGGGCAACTTTCTGTTTTCACTAGCATTCATCTCTGGTACCGTGAATAAACATAGTGTGATAATGAGATAAAATTTAATGCACGTTACACAAGAATAAATACAGTACTCCTGACTAGACAAATCTTAATTCAAACACACTAGCTGTTAGAAATAGCCGTCCCGTAACTATGAAATTCACGAGCATCCCGTTAATGTGAAGGCTTAAGGGCTAGGACCTTAGCTTGGCCTTTTGGCTGAGAGTAAGTGTCCCGGCTCCTAGGCTTTGTAGCGTATTATGAACTGACCGATAACGGATAATGGATAATGAATAACGAAGATAGATCAATAACCCTTAAAAACCCCAAAACCCCACACCACCTAAACGCCTGATTCACTCTGGAAAATCTCACAATACCCCCCTCCCCACTTGAAAAACATTTTCTCCTCAGATCTATACCATTCATGAAGGTCATCATTTTGAGTTCAAAACAATGTATTTTTTCTATAGGTGAGAGATTTTCAAGCCCGTATATTACATTTTTCCCATGTCACTATTTTCTCTGATGCTTTCTGCTCCATACTGTAAACGTCCGGTTAATAATTGAGAATACAATTAAGGTAAAGTACAAAGTTTATTATATGAAACAGGCAACATTACCTGCCTGCAGAACATTGTTTTTCTTTAGAGTGAAGAGTTGCTTTAAAGAGCCTCTGTAGCACACGCATGGGCAAACTATGACCCGCGGGCTGCTTATAGCCCATTGGGCTTTTGTACCTGGCTCGCAGAACGAAAATAGTAAAAATAGAATCTTAAAAAACATTCCCCCCAAAATATGGCGCATTCAGACCACATTTAACACCGTTTGAAGTACACCATCCCGTCCATCAAGGCGCACAATTGGTAACCGGAACTACAGTTAGGTTTTTGTTTGTTTAGTTTTCTATCCGTTTCAAGTCGACATTTGACCCTTCATTTAAAAGAAAATGAAAAATGGACAGTGCACAAATAGATTGGAGAGGTGAGAGAACAATGATGAGGGTAATTAGCAGCTATGATGCACGTAGCTTTAAATATGTTTTAAACGAATGCTAATCATATGAGGACACACAAGTGTGGCCCCATTAGTGGAATTTAACAAGCTCACAAATAAGTTGTGCTATTTTTTGAGGAAATAAGTCACTGTGTTGCATTTTTAGCAAGCACAAACCCATTAGAGACCCTGGTGTACCCAGAGTCCCCTTGACCCCCCCCCCCCCCCCCCCCATAAAAATATATATTATTTATAAGGCATCTTAGATGCACATTAAAGTGTACCGCGCTCAAGTCCAACGTTATAATTACGTAAATATAATGGCTACATCTTTCTGTATTTTGTAAAAGATTTAAATTGTTTACATTTTATTTATTAAGAAAAAAACACACCTAATGATTTGCTACAAAAATCAAATGCCGAGCAAAAAAAACACTTCTTTTTTTATCAATTGCCGTGCTTAAAAAAAGACATATAACATTTTGCTTTAATTCTTACTGTTTAATTACCAATTTCCCGTATTGGACACTGTATCAGTCATTATTTTTCCTCCTGGCCCTGCACCTTTGCAAAATTTTGAAGAACCCAATGCTGAATCTGAAATTATAATAATAAAGGAAAGAGTAATGTAAATGCATTGGCTCTAGCTCTAATTTATTTTGTGTTGATAACATCTACTTCTTTCTACACTATTTTTTTCTTTTAAAATAAAATAAAAATATGTGAGCAACTATCAAAAGTAAATGATAAAAGGCTATTACTTGCGATTCCAAAAATGTGCTCATCCCTGCTTTAGTATTAAGTAGAAGTATCAGTTAAGGAAGTTAAGGCAAACATATCATTGTGTCTTCTATTCGACCATAAAGAGAGTTTACAAAAACGATGCCACTTGAAATCTCATGAAAAATGGTTGACCCGGGAATAAACAGAAAGAAACAATGCATAACAATATAGAATGTGTGATTAAAGCAGCCGTTTCAAAGTATACAGTGGCTATCTAGACTGAACTATACAATCATGAAAATTCATTTAATGACTAACAAGACGACTCACTCTTACCTGAACGAGAAATATGACCAAGAAGTAAAAATTGGCAATTCTTCGGAATTGTTCAAACAGGTTCTTGGGGATGAAGTTCCAGAATGTGTACTATCAAATGCAAAAACAGGATAAACATCACTCAAAATTCAATCATTTCTAAAACAACAAAACTGAACGGAGTGTTTTTTTAAAATAAATTTTATAATAAAAAGAGCTGTACACGTTGTACATATTTGCATAAAAATTCCCCCCAGCTAATCAATACATATATTGTATATTTGTAAAAGCTCTTAACACATTAGTAAATAGCGTTTTAAAACAAAAGTATCAGTAAGACCAAACATAAAAGAAACATGCTATTTTCACTAGAATAGTAGCAACTTAGATTGATTTAAAGGAGCTTTTGGTCTGCTCTTAGTCAGAGTATTGGGAATGACATAGTCACGAGAGACAGGTGAGGCTCTTGACCATATTAAATTAAAATTATATAGCATTTTTATATTAATTCAGTGCTAAAATACTTTCTCATTTAGCTTTGGGTTTGAAAAATCGCAGAATTTTCACATTATATAAAGAATAATTTTAATGCGATTAGTATGTAACTTAGTACTGTACTGGGCGTCTGTAAATGCAGAGTGAGGCACTCTATTCTCTTGCCTCACGGCAGAGGGCGATAGTAAGAGCAAGCATTCTGAGTTGGTGCACACCTCAGCCCCAAATGAGTGATAGTGCTAGCAAGCCAACAGTAAGGGAACCTGTGCAGTAATTTTCAATCTTGTTGCACGGACTTTTTTTTCATAATGAAGGATTACCCATCTGTTGAAGCATTTTACTCAAAAGAACAGTGCATAGACTTAATTTATAAGTTAAGGAAGGACGCTAAAAAGATTTTTTTCAACACTACAGTTTATGTATCGCTTTCTTGCACTTCCAATCATATGATGAATAAAATGTAGGTCCATTTATTCGTATATCTGACTGTGCCTCACCTGACACAAACCTCACCATATAGTAGCAGGACATGAGTGATTTATTTTAAACATTTGAAGAAATTGTTTTGGAGGATAATGATCAAGTGTTATTCAAGCGCACTTTACAATTTTCAAATCGTTCCCTGATAAGTTAGTTACTATTGGACGAAAGCAAAGGAGATTTGATGGGATGCTAGTTCCTTATTTTGCTTTGTTGTTGTTCGTTGTTTGACAATTCACTGTTGCCATCGGCCAATAATGTTGCTATTCTTTTAGGGCTGATTTGTATTCTGTAACCTTGAGGATATAATAAAAAGACGGGGGAGGGTGGATTGTAGGAGGGTTTAAGATAAAGGATAGAATAGCTTATCTGAAAGCCCATCTCCTGGTTCTCCTTGCAAGTTCAAAATCTATTGATGTCTTCTAGCCTTAGTTTGAGCACCAACTAAAGTTTGAACTGTGTTTTTTTTAGGGTGGGGGGTGCGGGTGTGGGTGGGGGCAAACTACAGATCATGTTGATTTGGTCCATTAGTTTCAAATCTCGATACAAACAACACATTCAGTTTTTTGAGCTCTAAAACCTTTTTTTCACTAAATATAGCTTGAAGAGAAAATATGCCTTATTCCCTTGGCAGTTCTAAATAATAGGTGGTTCTTCTGACCTTTGAGGACACGATACGGTTGTCGGGGTAACGCTGAGGGATGTAGGCCTCAGCACCCAGAGGGGGTTCTTTATGGCCGATGTAGACCGTCCGAGTGTCGACCCAGTTCTCCTCCCCCGCACACTGTTGGAGAGAAACAAAGGTATGCATATATAGAAGCATAGGTGAAGATATAATAAAATGCTTTTAACCTCACTGCTCATGTATGATAAAAAATATTTTATTATAATCCAGTCGGACATTCAAGGTGGTCTTCATGAAGCCTCATTGGGCAAGCCTCATAACACTTTGGCCCCGATGAAAACATCCGTTGGCAGCGTGGCTCGGCTGACACAGCTCAAACGGGCATTGCAGATTATTCATTGAAAAGTTCTGGAACAAGCACTTCATTGTTTTAATGAGCACTCACAACTTTGGCACGGACACGGTAAGTACTGTAAAGGCTTCGGTTGGATTATCCTACTCCCAAAATAAAGGTCAATGGGCTTTCTTGGAGATAACTGCTTGAACCCCAATCTTTCATTAGAAAAAATGAAAATAAAAAAATAGCCTTAACCATTGTTAAGTAAACACCAGTTGAACATTGCTAAGCTTCTTGAAAATACTTGTTTTCCTGAAAATGGCTTTTTGTGAAAGGATGCATTTGAGACACAACTTTTATTTTGGTGCTTTTTTTTGACACGTGATACCTCCAAATCCAGCACACTGCAAGAACACTGGATTGATGTATGAACTATGCAAGAACTTTTTAGAGCCCAATGTTTCCGACTTTGGTCACCGGGATGATTGCATGCACAAAACGTTATGACCTTCTGACCAGACGATAATAATGGGACAAATGGGACAGTATCTTTTTTTAAAGGAAAAAGCTCTGTTCAAGAGTTAACTGCTGGTATTTGTCTATCCCACACGGATTTAGCCACACTGCGTCGCCACGCCTACTTATCGTATGGGGCTAACTACACACACTCGTTCGTCAGAAGTGGTTTCCTCGATGTGTGGACAAAGATCTCATCAAAGTCACTCCTGCCACTTAAAGGTGATTTCCCAGAGGCCTAATGCATACTGATGAGCAGCGCCAAACCTTTTACAAATGTTTCTTTAAATAAATAAAAAAAAAAAAACATTTTTACGTTTTGACACTAAGAGACAATGCTTTACAAGCATATTAATACAGGGCATTGAATGAGTTAAAGTGTTGTGCATTGGCCCTTCCTGTTATTCATTTTGTGTTGATAAATATAATGTTAACTTGTTTCTATAACATTGATTTTCTTTTAAAAGGCATGAAACTGTAAAAAATAGATGATGAGACGCTTTTACCCGCTGTATAAACATTAAGAGATAGCTTTGAGGTAGGAGAGAGCAGTGAGATGCAAATCTTTAAGTTGCAGCGGAGGAAACGATCAACAGGCGCTGGCTGGGGTGAAGCGACAAAAATAGACAAGCTGCCAACAGTGTCAGCTGGCTTGAGACCCCATCAAGAAGAGAGAAGGGGTGGGTGCAACATGACCCAGAAACACAGAGAGAGTGCAAGAGCTGGAGGGGAGAAAACAATGCTGCAATACACGATATAAAAGCTGGATCAAACAACAATCTTTACAAAAGCAATGTTCAGTTTTTAAAGACATCATAATAAGATCCTAAAGTTTGTGAAGTCGAACTGCACAAAAGTCGAGATTTCATAAATAATCCGTGCACTCATTAAACCATTTATTTAATGGTTTTTACTTAACGTAGTTTACCTATCAAGCGTAACCCGCGTGAAAAATGATGGATTATTTTATTGTTTTATTCTTGTATGCTAATCATGCTAAATAGAAGAGAATGTGTCATTGCTGACAAAAATAGAGGGAAATTGAGATGCACGCCGTAAAAAATGTACAGCTAGTGTGTGAACAGATGTTTACTCATAAAAAAAACATTGCTGGTATAAAAATGTCAATTATAAAAAAGCACAATAGATAAGTGCGGCATAGAGTCCTGTGTGAGTGTATATATATTTTTGTTGTCATGATTGAGTGCTGATACCAAGTATCCTAATCTGTGCCGACACCAGCCCTTTTTAAGGTTTTGGTACTTGCGATCTCAGCCAATTTCAGTATCAGCTGCCTTCTAGTGACCATTTAACATTCAAAAATCTAAAGTAAATTAATAGACATAGCTGTTAATGAATGCAGTATTAATCAAAAACATGTTGGGATTTTTGGTCACTATATGCAGAGGGAAAGGCTTGATATGTGCCAATGATATCGGTATGTGGTATCAATATCGATGACTACATAAAATCTGGGTATTGAATCGGTATGGGCGTGAAAATATATGGTATTGAAAACCTAGTGATTTGTGGCTGCAAAATTGTTCTATAACTTTCCATGCTCGTGTCATCTTCGCAGATGAAAAAAAACAAAACGAATAAATAAATAACATTAAAACCTAGTCATCAATGATTTCGGCTTTTCATTAAGGCCCAGTAAAAATCTTCTATGTTTCTTTTTTGAATACAGAATGTCCATTCAGGTACTTTATCAGATGAGGACTTATCAAATCACTTGTAGTTTATTCAATCGAATATAGGTTTGAAAAATGTGAGGTGGAATTTTACAGAGCTTTAATGAAATGGAGGTTTGTAAAGTACAAGAATCTTGCAATTGCACCAGACCAGAGGGCGGCAATACCCAAGATCAAAGCACTCAATAGGAATAGATAAATCATGAGTCTTCCAGAACAGATGACGTTCACTGTTAAACGTTCCACTGCATCATGAAAACCCATTTAAACCTTAATCTCCTTCAATCCACATTGTTCCATTCTTCTTTTCCTTCATATTGACATTCCCAAAGCGCTTTATGGACCTGGGTACGCAGAGGAAGGGATCAGATTATTGTTTGCACTTATCTGATCATTAATCCTCACTGATCCCAATCGACCTCCGGTTCTCCATTCCATCCCTGGCTCTGTGTTCACTGTATCACACCAAAAGACCTGGCCAGTCGGGACCTGACACCAAATGCTTCGTCTTTATTAGCTGAAACACAATGGCGGCGGCCTGCCATTACTGCGGCAAAGTGCTATTGCCTTTGCCGTAAAAAGGTTCTTGGTCACCTTTTGACAGTCACGCTTTGAATCAGACGGTCTCAGGTAGTACCAAAAAGAGCAATCTCTGACCCTAAGCAGTTTTTACGGCACGGTTCCATACAGAATCTCAACAAAAAGTAACACACTATCATGGCGTCTTGTCCTATCTTCATGTAGCCACCATGCTTTGCCGCACCAATGAACGCCATGTTGAGGGTGGCGTCCCTCATTTAGCCCTCTTTCATTTTCTGAATGAACTCTCTTTGTTTAGATGGGCAATGGTTGTTCCAGCATCATTCTGTCCTAATAGACAAACACTGGACATGTACAAGTACTCCTACAAGTACTCCTGCTATTCATGCATCGGCTCCTTTTCAGTTTAAGATGTGAATTTAAGGTTCTGGTGGTATTACACATAAATTTGCATGGACTTTCAGATTTATTTTCCCCTTATGTTCTTGCTCAGAGACTTTGCTCAGAAAATACTGGTCTACTAGTGATCTTAGGAGCCAAGAAGAAATCTGCAGGTTTGAGGGTGTTCTCCATCCCGACCCCGGTACTGTGGAATGCTCTGTTCTCCAAGGTTTGATCTGCAACCACGGCGGATCTGTTTAAATATAAGCTTAAAACACACTTATATCCTATAGTTATGAATGAACGATATTTAATTATGAGAATGTCAGTTTATTATTTGTAGATGCCCTTACAAGATCCATTGCAGCCTGGTCATCCTGGAAGGGGAATTAGCGCATGTGCCCTCTGAGACTTCTTGTGATTAAAGGCTATAGAAAAAAAAACATGACTTTACTTTAATGTTGCGAGTGAGCCAGAACCTCTAAAATACATCTAGTCGCCTACAACAGGGCAACATTTCCAAAGTGATGATAAACATGAGGCAGGAGCCAACCAGTTCTAAGGTTATGAGAAAAACTTTGTGTAAGGATTAAGAATACAGGGAGTGCAGAATTATTAGGCAAGTTGTATTTTTGAGGATTAATTTTATTATTGAACAACAACCATGTTCTTAATGAACCCAAAAGTCTCATTAATATCAAAGCTGCTATTTTAGGAGGATATCTGTGTGTGCAGGTGACTATTACTGTGCATAATTATTAGGCAACTTAACAAAAAACAAATGTATACCCATTTCAATTATTTATTTTCATCAGGGAAACCAATATAACAGCTCAACATTCACAAATATACATTTCTGACATTCAAAAACAAAACAAAAACAAATCAGTGACCAATATAGCCACCTTTCTTTGCAAGGACACTCAAAAGCCTGCCATCCATGGATTCTGTCAGTGCTTTGATTTGTTCACGATCAACATTGCGTGCAGCAGCAACCACAGCGTCCCAGACACTGTTCAGAGAGGTGTACTGTTTTCCCTCCTTGTAAATCTCACATTTGATGAGGGACCACAGGTTCTCTATGGGGTTCAGATCAGGTGAACAAGGAGGCCATGTCATTAGTTTTTCTTCTTTTAGACCCTTTCTTGCCAGCCACGCTGTGGAGATGGAGCGTTGTCCTGCATGAAAATCATGTTTTTCTTGAAGGATGCGGACTTCTTCCTGTACCACTGCTTGAAGAAGGTGTCTTCCAGAAACTGGCAGTAGGACTGGGAGTTGAGCTTGAGTCCATCCTCAACCCGAAAAGGCCCCACAAGCTCATCTTTGATGATACCAGCCCATACCAGAACCCCACCTCCACCTTGCTGGCGTCTGAGGGGGACTGGAGCTCTCTGCCCTTTACCGATCCAGCCACGGGCCCATACATCTGGCCCATCAAGACTCACTCTCATTTCATCAGTCCATAAAACCTTAGAAAAATCCGTCTTGAGATTTTTCTTGGCCCAGTCTTGACGTTTCAGCTTGTGTGTCTTGATCAGTGGTGGTCGTTTTTCAGCCTTTCTTACATTGGCCATGTCTCTGAGTATTGCACACCTTGTGCTTTTGGGCACTCCAGTGATGTTGCAGCTCTGAAATATGGCAAAACTGGTGGCAAGTGGCATCTTGGCAGTTGTACGCTTGACTTTTCTCAGTTCACGGGCAGTTATTTTGCGCCTTGGTTTTTCTACACGCTTCTTGCGACCCTGTTGACTATTTTGAATGTAACGCTTGATTGTTCGATGATCACGCTTCAGAAGCTTGGCAATTTTAAGAGTGCTGCATCCCTCTGCAAGATATCTCACTATTTTTGACTTTTCAGAGCCTGTCAAGTCCCTCTTCTGACCCATTTTGCCAAAGGAAAGGAAGTTGCCTAATAATTATGCACACCTGATATAGGGTGTTGATGTCATTAGACCACACCCCTTCTCATTACAGAGATGCACATCACCTGATATGCTTAATTGGTAGTAGGCTTTCGAGCCTATACAGCTTGGAGTAAGACAACATGCATAAAGAGGATGATGTGGTCAAAATACTCATTTGCCTAATAATTCTGCACTCCCTGTAGTTTTTGTTTTAAAAAAAAAACAAAATATAACTATTTTGTCTTTGCTATGGGTTATCCAGGTCTGATATCCATTCATTTGATGATTCTAATACGTTGTTGTTGACCGGATATTGGAAAACATTTTAAAAGCAAGAATATCAATCAAAACAGGTTGATGATTTTTTGGTGACTAAATTTGCACCACATGAGTCAAGTCACATTCATATTGAAAAAAATATAACATGATGATCTGTTGTAGATAATGTTGAGTTAGAATGCTGATACCAGAAGACACATCAAATCATTTCTAATAAGGCACTGGTAGTGGGGAGCAAGCTTCCAAGATACAACCAATGCTAGAAAGGGAGCTGGCAACCAAGCAGGTGAGCCATTATACTTGTTTATCCATTAGTGTAGGAAATACAAATATACCTTACAATAGTGACTCTACTTAGTAGCCACTCACGTACCAATTACAAACGTTTAACTCATTCATTGCAATGTATTGTCCCTGAGTGCAAGACATAAATATATGTTCTTCTTGTTTCATTTCAAAAAAACTTTTAGAAAAGGTTTGGCGCTGCTCATCGGTAATTATCAAGTCCTTGCGAATGATTTCAGTATGTTAAATCACCATTAGATGGCAGGAGCGACTGAGCAGATCTTTGTCCACACATCTGAAAGCCTAACTTCCAAGTTTTGCTTCCTGTATCCTGCGAATGAGTGTATGTAGGCGGCCCCTTATAGCAAATAGGCTTAGTGAAGCAGTGTAGTGAGAGTCCCGAGATATGGACGAATAATAGTAGGCAGTTAACTCTTCAACAGAGCTTTTTCCTTTTCAAAAAAAGATGACAAAGTCCATTCCTCATCGTCTGGTCAGAAAGGGATGACATCCTGTAAAAGTCCACAGGAGCGCCGTTACCCAAGGGAACGCGATCGCCCGAGGGAACGCGATCGCCCGAGGGAACGCGATCGCCCGAGGGAACGCGATCGCCCGAGGGAACGCGATCGCTATGGTGACAGGGATCATGTGAAAGTTCTGCAAAGTTCATGCACCCTTCAGTTCAGTGCTTTTGCAATAAACTGTTATTTTACAAGCAAAGTGCCATTGTGTTTGTGAAAAGCATACTTTAGGTATTGCCGGTTTCTCAGATGCAAAAAAAGTACCAAAGTGAATGTCCTGCCTGAAATGCATCTTTTTACAAGAAGCCGTTTTTCTCAGAAATTTTCTTGGAAACAAGTGTTTAAGAAACTTAACAATGTTCAACTGTTGTTTACTAAACAATGGTAAAGCTAGAAACATACCTAAAAGATAAGGATAAAAGCTTAATTTCGATATATCCTATGTCTATATAGCTACACAACTAAATTATATATTGGCCTTTAAAATAATTCAAAAAATGGCTGGCACCAACTCTCCCGATTTGGAGAAAATGGCTGGCATTGAATGAGTTGGATTTTAGACAATACCGAGTTGAGCACACACTTTTAAGTCGAAAGGTAAATCTCCTAAATTTAAACATTTCTGCAAAAAGTCTAATCAGAGCACAGTCTAGAAATACCACAACCACCTTCTTTCCAAATGTCTCATGATGCAAACATCCCGCGGCATCACAGGATTAAAAAAAGAGGACATAGTCGGATTACTCTGGGTAAAAAGACAAAAACGTGTACGCCGTCTCTTCGTCCCCCGCTCGACTCTGTGATGTAACTCTTAAATTTGGCAGTGCAACTTCACTCCCCTCTTCCCTAGCACCAGCGTAATCTGCGCCGTCCGTGACCCTCTTCCTCCTTTCATCCCGATTCGACACAGGCGATGCACTAACAACCTGGTGGGAAGCGGTGAAAAGTCATTCCCATATGCCAGGAGAACCACACAAATTTACAACTATCTTGTGAGATGAGGCTGAGAGTGTGGCAAGAGAAATAGAACCATCTAATGTTAGAATATTGAAATATGTCACTGCAGATAGTCATAATTGTGAGTTTTCCAGTTATACCGTTATCATCCTCTTAAGTCATCACATGAATATCCTAATCAAGTGAATCATTTAGACCAGCGGTTAGGGAAACTTTTTTGACCCAAAGAGCCACAAAAGCAAAATATTTTTTTTTTTTTTTTTTTTTTTTTACCTGTTTGACGTTTGTCGATTTGAAATAATTTATGAAAAAATAATAATGTCAGAGTGTCCCATATTAACAAAAATACCACTTCAAATAAGATTCCTTCCCACAGTTACTTAAGATCGTTGAGGCTCATTTTTTTCCAAAAGAAAGGCTTCAAAACTATTTTATATGTGTGTGTGTGTGTGTGTGTGTTTAAGCACTGGATTCACCAGTTATTTAGCATAATTTACACAATACAAACTAATTACCGTATTTTCAGCACTATAAGGCGCACCGGGTTATAGGGCGCACCCCCAAAAAATAGTTTTTGGTCCTATATTTTCCATATTTAAGGCGCACCGGATTATAAGGCGCTACAATAGGGAATGTCGACAAAACAGTCAGATAGTTCAGTCAAACCCATTACCCCTTTAACATTCCGAAAGCTTGCAAAGAAGCAAATACGTGTCTCAGACATGTACGGAAACAGTATCTGTACGATGTCACTCAAATGCATCGTTCCAAATATAATTCGGAAGGTTAAAGTCTTGGGATTCAAGAAATGCCAACCATTCCTTAATTTCTATTTTCTTTTTCGCTCGCAACTTTACTGTGCATATAAACACTTGGAATTGAGTTTAATTTAAAAATAGACTCATCACAGAAACATCAAGATCGTTCTAAAACAAGTTACTGGGAAAATATAAAGCCGCATAGCTAACCTAAGTTCTCACATTCAATAATGATACAAACCATGGTCTTCTTACAACCGTGAGTGTAGTAAATCCAGAAGAGTAAAATATTTACAAATACAGAATAGTAAGAAATGTTTTCTCCATGCCGTAGTGCAACCCAACATGTGATTCACATTCATCTTTTTTGGCCAATTGGAGGCTTTGTTTTGCCCCTTTAGCCTATGCGAGCCTGTAAATGATAAAAAGGATCCGCCCGCTTTACCTCCGAATAACTTTAGTGATCGATTCAAATGATGATTGACATATTGGCTGGGAAATTAAATGCCGGCATATGTATCCCAGCATACACCGCGGACCACATCGCCTACGAGGAAAAATCTAGTCGGCGGGTGATTGCCTTAGTTGCGAAACCTAGCAACTAAATATTGATCCATATATAAGGCGCACTGTATTATAAGGCGCATGGTCAGCTTTTGAAAAAAATAAAGGCTTTTAGGTGCGCCTTATAGTGCGGAAAATACTATATTTAGCTTCTGATGAGGGTGCGCGCTAAGATTTGTGTGGCAGGCAAGATATAGCAATTGGTGGAGGGTGGAAGTATTGATTCTAAGACGATAGTATCGTTCCAATCCAAGTACCGTATTTTCCGCACTATAGGGCGCACCGGGTTATAGGGCGCACCCCCAAAAAATAGTTTTTGGTCCTATATCTTCCATAGATAAGGCGCACCGGATTATAAGGCGCTACAATGGGAACTTCGACAAAACAGTCAGATGATTCAGTCAAACGTATTACCCCCTTAACATTCCCAAAGCTTGCAAAGAAGCAAATATGTGTCGTAGACACGTGCGGATGCGGTGTCCGTATGATGTCACTCAAATGCGTCGTTTCAAATATCATTCGGAAGGTTGAAGTCTTGGGATTCAAGAAATGCCAAACATTTCTATTTTCTTTTTCGCTCACAACTTTACTGTGCATATGACAATATACACTTGGAATTGAGTTTAATTCACTCAACTCACAGCAACATCAAGATCGTTCTAAAACAAGATACCGGGAAAATATAAAGCCGCATAACTCACCTAAGTTCTCACGTTCAATAATGATACGCAATCATGGTCTTCTTACAACTGTTAGTGAAGTAAATCCAGGAGAGTAAATTATTTGCAAATACAGATTAATAAAACATGTTTCTTTATGGTGTACTTTAGCAAGCTTGCTACGCCATTGTTAAACTCGGCCAATTGCAGGGTTTGTTTTGGCCCTCTAGCCAATCCGAGGCTCTGAATAACTTCAGCCAATAGCGATCGATTTAACTGATGATTGACACATCTTTTTCGGCCAATTGCAGGGTTTGTTTTGGCCATCTCGCCAATCCGAGGCTCCGAATAACTTCAGCCAATAGTGATCGATTCAAATGATGATTGACACATTGGTTAGCCAATGAAACGCTGGTATATAAATCCCAGCATACACCGCGGACTACTCCACGTTCGGGGTAAAATCGAGTCGGCGGCTGTTGAGTAAGTTGCGAGACCTTGCGAATTTAATATTGAGCCATATATAAGGCGCACTGTGTTATAAGGCGCATGGTCAGCTTTTGAAAAAAATTAAGACTTTTAGGTGCGCCTTATAGTGCGGAAAATACGGTACTTGCTTAATATCGATAATGTCGAAATCTGGATCGGTCCGCTTTCACCGGAGAGCAGGATGCTTTTAGTTTGGGCACACGAGCTGCACAATTTCTATCTTTACATGCAATACGTGTCCATCTAATCGAGATCATGACCCTCTCGTGCAGGCTTCACAGTCGCCGCTCAGTCGAGGTATCACGCCACAGCTATTATTACCTCATGACAAAAGGGACAAGAGGAGACACATATAACACGTGTACTAGCACTAACACACCAGCACAGGGTATTGTTTCATGCTACCTTAAAGAACAGATTTACTTCCGAAACTTAAAATTTTATTGTCAATCAATGCCATAAAATAAGTAAAATCGAATGAATAAACATATGTTTTCAGAAGCTGTTTCTTGTTTGAAAAAAAAAAACTATTACAGTAAAATTCGGACTATAAGGAGCACCTGATTATAAGCCGCACCCAGTGCATTTTAAAGGGAGAAAACATTTTCTACATACATAAGCCGCACTTCATGATAAGCTGCATGTGCCTGTATTCAAACATGAGATATTTACAAAGAAAGACGGTAAACTTTTGCTAAACAAATAAGTGTCTATACCAGGGGTGTCAAACTCATTTTAACTCGGGGGCCTCACGATAGAAGGAGCATTCTCTCGGGTTTATTCGAGAGAAAGCAAAAAGGGAGAAAGAAATAAGAGAAAGAGAGAGAGAGAAAAGTAGAGAGGGTGGGACAAAGAAAGAGAGAAAGGGAGAAAGATATATAGAGAGAGAGCATAATAAACAAAAGAGATAAAAGGAGAAATAGTGAGAGAGGGGGAAAGAAAGAGAGCAAAAAAAACAAAATCCAAAGAGAAATAGAAAGAGAAAAAGAGAGTAGAGAAAAGAGAAGGAAAAAAAGTGAGAAGGGGAAAAGGGAGAGAAGGGGAGAAAGAGAGAAGGGGAAAGCAACAGAGAGAGAAAGAGATAAGAGAGAGAAAAGGAAAAAAGGAAGAGAGAGCAAAAGAAGGTAAAAAGACACAGAGAGAAAGAGACAGAGAGGAACAAAGAAAGAGAAAAAGAGAGACAGAGAGTGAATGAGAGAGATAGAGAGTGATAGAAAAGGGGAGGAAAGAGAGCGAGAGAAAGAAATACAAGTATAGCGTTTGTGAGTGGACATATTTCAACCCGAATCTCATTTTTCTCTTGCGCTTCTCTGAGCGTTATCTCACAGGCCGGATTCCATCCTGATCCGGCCCACGGGCCACAAGTTTGACACTGCTGGTCCATACGATGTCACCAATCACTGAAATAAGTCATGCTACATATCATTGGAAAGCTTTAACTCTTAGGATTCAAGATATATACTCGTCATAGAAACATCCCCATCAGTCTGGAACATGATACCTGAAAACGCCAAAGCTGAGGTAAGTCAACAGTACATCCCCTAGCCGTCTTCAATTTATCTGAATGTCCGGGAAAAAAGCCTTGTTACAGCAAGGACAATCCATAGAATCCATTTAAAATATTTACTTCAAAAAACATTATAATGCCGACAGATAAAAAGGGAAACCACCTTCATTGGAAGTTGCTTCTTGTAATCCGTTCGTTTTGCCAAATGATTCCCAAAATGGCAGTTATCCCTCCCGTTTCGATTGACACCTTTTCCATAATTAGGGTCCGTTTATGCTAGTTTCATTCATGCACAAAGCGCAAAGTTACATTAAACTTGCTTCTTCCTCAACACATTTACAACACCTGTCCAACTCCTACCTTTACTGCACTGGCGCCCCGAGCAGTCGATAGAAAAAAAATGCATAAATTGGCCGCATCGTTGCATAAGTCGCAGGGCTGAAACCTTGGGAAAAAACTTGCGGCTTATAGTCCAAATATTACGCTATAAAAGGTAGGGCGCTGCTCAGTGTTAAGTGTCAAGCCTCTGGGAATTATTTCAGTATGAAAAAAATCACAATTAGAGGGGAGGAGTGGCTTTTATCAGATTGTTGTCCACACATAGAGGAAGCCTTCCCTTATCTGTTAAATGAGTGTGTGTGTGTGTGTAGGTGGCAAGAAGGCGCACTGAAGCAGTGTGGTGAAAGTCACGAGATATAGACAAATGAAATAGAAATAGACAGTTACGTCTTTAACAGAGCGTATTCCTTAAAAAATAAATAAAAATGATTGCATCTAACGGTCATTGTCTAGTCAGAGAGGGATGGCGTTTTGTGCACGTCCGCAGGAACGCTGTTGCCCAAGGGAACGCAATTGCCACGGTGACCCAAATCGAGTGATCAAACATTGGGCGCTGAAAAGTACTTGCATAGTGTCAAATACAAATACACTAGGTACAAACTCATGCAAAACGAAGGAACCTCGAAAGACTCACAATTTGTCCCCCTAACACAAAATAAAATGAAGCAAAACCGCAACAATAGTTCATGTATCATTTTTTTCAATAAAATGTTATTTTGCAGGAAAAAGTGCCACTTGTGTTTATAGAAAGCATTGCTGTAGATATTGGAGATATCACAAATGCAAAAAAAAAAAGAAATACTAACGGGAAAGTTCTGCTTGAAATGCATCTTTTTGCAAAAAGCTGTTCTTATCGGAAGTTTTCTTAGAAATTTAGTAATGTTCAACTGTTTACTTAACTGTGGTAAAATCAAGAAACATAATTGTTTTTGAATAAAAGATGAGGGTTAAAGCTTTTGATATGTCCTATGCACATATAGCTGCAAAACAAAATGTTCTTTAGACCTTTAAAATTGAGTCAAAATGGCTAAAACTAGCTGTCACCGTCTGATCAAAAAATAAGTAAAAAAAAAGAAAACGCCTGACATTGAATGAGTTAAAAGCAATATTTAAATTTGTCAAGTCAAGTTTATTTTTGACGCCCTAAATCACAATGAGTCTCAAAAGGCCGAATAGATTATTGCAAACTAACAGACTATTATTACACCATCCCATAACACCGATTATGGCTAACCTGCATTGGCTCCCAGTTAGCCAAAGATGTGACTTCAAAGTTCTCTTAGTATTGTACAAAATCATACATGGACTTGCTCCCTCTTATCTTTCAGATCTGATCTGCCACTATGTCCCGGTCCGAAGCCTACGATCTGAGAGTGCTGGTCTTCTGATGATCCCGAGAGCAAAGAAGTCTTCGGCTGGTTCGAGAGCGTTCTCCATCCGGGCACCGGTGCTGTGGAATGCTCTTCCCCCTGAGATTCGATCTGCAACCTCAGTGGAAATGTTTAAATCTAAACTTAAAACTCACTTCTACTCCATTGCATACGAATAACCTACTCCTCTTGTCGGTTGAAAATAGTTTGTGTAATATAGTGTAACAATCTGTGAAGCCCTTTGAGACTCTTCGTGATTTAGGGCTATACAAATAAAAATGACTTGACTTGACTTGACTTGATTTAAAACCTACATGAGGGCAAGGAAAAACTCAAAAACGTCATGAGGAAAATTAAGAAACCTTGAGAAGGGATGACCAGGCTGCAATGGATGTTGCAAAAGCAAATAATAAACAGATATTGTCCACAAGAAAAATAGGTCATTCATAAGCTATAGAATAGAAGTGTGTTTTAAGCCTAGATTTAAACAAACAATCTCAGGCAGCAGAGCATGTTATTACAGCAATACAAAAGTCAGGTATAAACCTCTCAAAATAAAACAAAATATTTATAAAGACACAAACATACCAATAATGTATTCTCATGGACAAAAGATGAGGACGAGAGACCAAATACTACTATCAGAGCAACAATGGTATACGGCGACCAAAAATCAATGTTGAATGCAGGCTATTGATTTTGTACTGTGGGAAGATAACAATTGTTCTATCGATATTTGACCCGACTGCTATTTCAGGCTAATTAAATCTTTTCCCAATAGAGAGTCTATGCATAAGCCTTGGGAAGCCAAAATGAAGCTAGTATTTGACGTAATAGTAATATTTTACTTTGAGGGCAGTATCAGAAACAGCAGAGATCGGACACTGTGTTTTTTTCCCAACTTAAATGTCACTGTCATATATATTTTAAATGCTGGTCTTGATGTAATCTAGTTATAGGATATAATGTCTATGGTATATGTGTGAATATTTTAAGTTTAGTCTCCTATGGTCATCCTGCAAGGGGGATTACCTCACGTGCGGCCCCTTTTCAAGGTTTCTTCATTTTCCTCATGCTGAGGTTTTTGAGTTTTTCCTAGTCCTCATGTAGGTTTTAGATCAAGGGATGGTGTAAAAATAGTCTGTAGTCTGGTCTCTGGTCTGTGCAGCCCTTTGAGACTCCTTGTGATTATAGGCTTTACAAATAAACATGATGTCGGAACCAGAAGAGATGGTCGACCCAAACGTGTAACGTTATTGCAGAAGCTGAGAAGTCAGGTATGGGAAAGCAAGCGCCAGCAATACGATCGCTGAGCAGGAGGAGCAGGGGTCTCACGGGATTGGAGCATGTTCGGAAGGCGGGAACGAGTTGAGTAGCCGGGACGACGATCGTAACGCGGTCGATGGGCAGAAACAAGTCGGGTAGCCGAGGCAGGAGATCGGCGCGTGGTCGAAGGAAAGAAAAAGTCAGGGAGCCGGAGATGATCAGGAAGCCAGGTGCAGACGAGCAAGTTACAGGTAAGGACGGGACAGACGGGAGCCATAGTCAAATAGTGCTTGCCTTACATGTGCGGAGGTTCGCTGACGGACTGACAAGGAGTGAATGGAAGCGTTGAGTTTAAAAAGGCCCTGTGATTGGCTGGCAACCAGTTCAGGGTGTCCCATGCCCACTGACCAAAGATAGCTGGAATGGGCTCCAGCACCCCCGTGACCCTACTGAGGATAAGCGGTACAGATAATGGATGGATGGATGGAGTTTAAATAGTAGGGGAAGCAATCAGGCAACGAGCAGCAGCTGGCGCAAAACGAGCGGGCACAGGTGAAGGCAATGGGTAATCGTGACACATGACTTGAACTGACAAAAAACTATTCCGAAGAAACACTGATTTTAACAATCGCCAAAAATAAAATCTTGATATAAATATAAATCGATTTTTTGTACCACCCCTATTAATTAGGCATATCATTGTATGGCTAAAAATCCAAGTCTTTCAATCTTTGAGTATAAGGAGAAAGTTTTACAGTGTTAACCATCTACTAAACATTTCAACTTAAACCAGCGGATAATGTAAAGCAGTTTATTGATGATTAAAATGCAAGCCATGTTTTTTTTTTCTTAGGGTTGTTTTGACCACATACTATTCACTAATACACCAAGAGAGGAACTATGTTAATCAAGCCGCATTGCACTGTTGGAACTTCCACGGGCTCTCGTTAAAGACGCGTCTGCTGGAAATATTGCCGCGCAAATGGTTAGCGTTGCCGGGCCAGACATATATCAACCCTCTACAGCCCTCCGCTCAGTCAATACCCGCATAATTGAACTTATGATTTATTGGCCCTCAACCCTTCCGAGCCGCCCGGATACGAATATTCTAGCCTGGTGACAGATGAGGTGACAGGATGCGTTCAATGACCCTCCCGCTCTGTCTAGTGCCAAGCTGTTCCAAGCTATGCTGCCGGCACGCAAAAATAATTAGAAAAGTACAAATAGATTGGTACCGCTTTATACGAGCACCTCTAAACACAAGAATTTTGGAACACAAGTTTTATTTGCAACTAAATTCCTGATTACTTTACAAAGGCAATTCCAGTTACCGAGCAGTCCCAGAGGCTACCACTAGAGACCGATAGAGTCAGCTCAATGCCCGTGACCGTTCACCGCCAGGATTACTACTACCAGCAGAAAAATGCAAAAATTGTGATGCAAAATTATTTTGTATATACGCTTATTAGTAGTTATAGCAAATTTAACTTTAATTGTTCAGTAACTGCTTACGTATGATCAATAGTTTTTCAATCTCATACCTGTCAACCTTTGCCGATTTATCCCTCTATTAAGTGATAACAAACCAAAAACAACAGCAAGAAAGACAAGGTAGAATATTACAACACTATTATCTTAACTACAATGACAATATTCTCACCTACCAGTAACCGAGACGATGGTCAAGACGAGACCTGTCTTTATTTATTTTAAAAACAAAAGAAAACCGTATGTAATTTGTTATACGACATACACAATTTGAAATTACTATAAAAGGTAGAAACATAAAAAAACACACACATAAAAAAGGAGCAATAATGCAATAATGTATGATCTCAGATCAGATACTTTGAGCTCCACACAGAAAATGATATTATTATTATAGTATACATGTAATGCTGACTCGGCACTTTTGGTTTTGTCTACTCAGCATTTTTTCCCTGAAAGACATTCCACTCTCCTAGGCGACTCTTATGTGCCGATGACCCTGCCAAAAAGGAAAATGCCACCCAAAAATGGTTTCCACGTCTCAATGCGGGTGATGCTCTAATGGCGTACCATTCTTATGCTTATGTTATATTACTATTTGAATGTGTTTTTAGTGATCAGGGAGATGTGTTTAAGAGCTATTTCATAGCTTTTGGGAGGACGGGGACGCACTAATTGATTTTTAATAATTTTATATCGGGAAGATATGCTATTGACACAAGCAATTGAAGCTAGGAGCATTATCCTGGAAAGAATAAAGCTCCTATTTATAAGTACCACTGTATTTGAGCCTGGTGACAAATGAGGTGAGAGGATGAGTTCAATGACACTCCGCTCTTTGTAGTGTCACACAGTTATGCGCTATTCAGCTGGCGCGCAAAAAAACAATACAATATAATTGCAAGGCTTGTTTCCTCGCAACACCTGAGACACTTTTAAGGTGAGGTTCAAAGGTCAGAGCTCACATGTTGAGAGGAATAAGTGGCACAGTCGGAAGCCATGTAAGCAGCTGCAGCCTTAATGAGCAACAACAAACTGAAGTGCCCCACTAGTTTGCTTTATGATTTTCTTTGTTGCTCTTTACTTCAAATGCTATTTCTCAGAGGAAATAATAGAGAAATACATTTTCAATTCATTCCAGAGTCAAACGGTGGCCATCATAAAACTTATTACTACACAGAAAACGTTGCCGATTCATGTCTATTACAACGTAATGTTTACCATTTTCAACGAATCAGACCATGCATCAATTTCATATCTTATAAATGAAAAAAGTTAAAAAATGTAATTTATTAGAGTGAAAATAGCTCCAATTACAGAGTACAGGTTTTTTCAACTGGTCTGATAAGCTGCGACCCAAACAAGAAACCATTCCCACTTCTCAAATATACCCAATTAAAATATTGTGCAATTTAAAGCAGAGATAATATGACATCCATCAATTTTCTGCACCGCTTACCATTACTAGGGTGGCCGGGGTGCTGGAACACATTCTTGCCATCTTAGGTTAGGGGACACCCTGAACTGGTCAATAATATAATATGTTCACCTTATTTTTCAACAAACAAAATGAACAGCAAAACCAAAACAACATCAAATACCGCATATACTCTCATATAAGCCTACATCTTACTGTATATAAGCAACTCCCTAAAACTACTTTAAAATAACAACGTAATAAAATAAATTTAAAATACTAATAAGGTGTGTATATAAATATTGATAATTATTTAATTGCTTAATAAACATTGATTTCCTGGTAAAAACCTTAAAACAGAATATTTTAAAAATCATTTAACGCTTTGATGGCAGACACTATTTTGTCTTTCGCAGTCGTGTCCTTCGATATGATTGTTGTTGTCACTGTTTTCACCCTTTTCTGTCTTGTATCACTGATTTTCTTGGGACACCTTTTTATGGGCAGGAAAAGGAAATGAAACCAACAAAATAACCAGAAAATGAATGTGCCGATTGACTGAAGAGGTAGGAGAGAATAGGGCATTATTGCCAGGAGTGTAATTCACCCTCTGTTGTTTTCTCCTTGGCATTATTTTGCCAAGGCAAAGGCCTGCAACCCACTGAAAACCGGTTTCGCGACCCACATTTGAGTCCTGACCTAACAGTTGAGAAACACTGGTATAGATGACTAGTGAAAAGACAGTAGAAATTACCTCATTATAATACCATTTGTCGTCATGGTATCAGAAACAATTGTGAAATTCAATGTGCATCTTACATGTTACATTGACAATTAATCTATCACTTACGATGCTTGGAAGACAATTGAATGCTTCTATTCTACTCTATTATATTCTCAAATGTTGGGTCAGGATCCAAAAGTTAGTCGCAGAAGAAGCATTCTACTCTATTCCAAGCATTGTAAGTGATAGATGCATTGTCATTCTAACATGTGAAATGCACAACAAAATCAACATTTGTCTCTGGCACCATCACTAGAGATAGTGTGATAATGAGATAAGAGCCAATCAATGCCTTTTAATATGATATCACTAGTCCCGTGAGAGTTTGGCGATCTGGATTTGAATCCAATTAAAACCAAAAACACACGCAGACTTTGAGTTATTTTTAGGTAAATAAATAATCTGCTTCAAACTGTTCTCTGATATTGTTTGGACGGCTAGATAAAATATGGAGGTAGGCCGACTTTGTGGACCACTACTCAACAGGAAATGTTGCGGCTTAATATCTTTTACATAGACAAGAAATCTATCTATCTATCTACCTTGGTCATATCCCTCAAGAGGGGTGACTGACAGCAAGAAAAACACATACAATGACAAAGAAAATAAAAGGGAAAAAAAAAAAGCATCTAAGTTGGTCATGCTTTCGTCCCTCCAGATGAAACGGGACACCAGAAAGCGGCCATGTTACTCGGGTCAGGGTGACACACACACTCTTCTGTTCAACAGCAGGGCCCGACAATTGCGGCCTTCCTCTTGGTCTCCTTCCATTTACTTCTGCTCTGTAGATCCTTTTCAACATTCGCTCCTCATCCATCCTCTCCATGTGTCCAAACCAACCGAGTACTCTCTTATCAACACGCTTGCTCAGTTCCATGACTACTCCAGTTCTGTCTCTCACAATTTCATTTCTCAATCTATCCAATCTTGTCACTCCTAACATACTCCTCAAACACTTCATCTCAAAAACATTCAATTTTCTTCTTAAATCTGCATTCAGGCTCCAAGTCTCTGCACCATACAACACAGTCGGCACAATCACACTCTCCCCTCTTAACATCCATACTCATACTCTTGTTACTCATCACTCTCCTCAAAGCACCCAAAGCCTTGCTTCCTTGATTCACTCTGTGCAATACCTCGCACTCCATTCCACCAACTGCAGCCACATCACAAGCCAAGTACCTAAAGCGTTCAACTTCTTCCAGCACCTGTCCAACCTTATTTCTAACTTCATGCCCACTCAATCACGTGAACACTTCATCACCTTACTTTTCCCGACATTGACACATAACTTACATAACGCCTATCACATACTCTTCCAAACTCCGTTACCAACCTTCTAAACGTTTCCTCAGAATCAACCACAAGCGCTGTGTCATCTGCAAACAACAACTGACTTACCTGCCACACTGTTCCACTGTTGTCCATCATCTCTACACCTCTACTAAATACTCTTGCATTCACTTCTCTCACCACGCCATCCATGTACATATTAAACAGCCATGGTGACATCACACACCCCTGTCTCACACCAGTCAACACAGGGAACCACTCACTTGTCTCACTCCCTACTCTTACACATGCTCTGCTGTTCATATAAAAACTCTTCAATGCTTCCAACAACTTTCCACCCACTCCATACATTACCATCCCTTGCCACAACGCCTCTCTATCAACTCTGTCATACGCCTTTTCCAAGTCCATGAAAGCCAAATAAACATCCTTACCTTTTGCAATTTTTTTCTCACACACCTGTCGTACTGCAAACACCTGATCCACACATCCTCTTCCTTTCCTGAAACCACTCTGCTCCTCCATCACCACCTCATTCGTTCTTTCTCTCACTGTCTTAATCAAGACTCTTCCATACAGCTTACCCGGCACAGACAACAAACTGATACCTCTCAAATTGCTACATTCATACTTATCACCTTTAACCTTGTACAATGGCACCACACATGCACTACACCAATCAACAGGAACCACACTACTTAAAAAGCATACATTCAACAAGCATACTTACCAGTCAATCATAGCTGTGCCACCTTTTTTCAGGCATTCATCAGTACAACCATTCAACCCAGGCGCCTTCCCCCCTTTTATTTCTTTCACTGCCTCTTGCACCTCCCATGTTTCCACAGGCTTCACATTTAAATCACCCAACACGGGCATTCTCTCCATACCATCGATCGCCTCGACTCTCACTTCTCTCCCATCCTCCACATTTAGCAACTCCTCAAAATACTCTGCCCATCTCGTCCTGACTGCACTACCACTAACCAGCAATCTACCATCCTTATCTTTCACTTTCCCTTCCTTTCCAGACTCACTGTTTCTTACTCTTTTCACTTCTTTCCAGAACACTTTTCTCCTTTGCTCAAAGTTCACTCCTATCTTTCGACACCATTTATCATTTGCTTTCCTTTTTGCTGCTTCCACTGCCACTTTTACCAACCTTTTCTTCACTTTATAGCTTTCATACGCATCGCTACTCTTATCTTGCAGCCACTCCTCAAAGGCACGTCTCTTCTCTGTCACAGCCTCTGATACTTCATCATTCCACCATTCACTTCCTTTCCCAATACCTCGACCAACTTTTCTCATTCCACACACTCCTCAACACTGCCTCTTTAAACCACTTCCATTCAATTTCCACCCTCCATTTCTCTTCTAATAATCCGTTCATACTCTTCCCTTATCCTCTCTTTAAACTCTCTTTCCTTTTCTGCCTTATTCAACTCTGACATTTTCACCTCTTACCTCACACTCTTCTTTATAACTAGCCCTCCACAAATCATCTATTCTCAGTTTTCCTTCCACATAAAAATGATCAGACATACCACTCATTTCACCTCTGTAAACATGCACATCCAACAATCTACTTAACATCCCTTTCCTAACCACTACATAATCCATCCGTGCTCTGTCCACCATCTTGCCACTGTCCACTCTGACAAAGGTAAACTTATTCACGTCCCTCTTTTTAAACAATGTATTTTTAATCGCCAACTCATTTTCCACACATAACTCAATCAATTTCTTCCCACTCTCATTTCTTCCAGGTACTCCATATCTACCAATCATATTTTCAACCGTTTCATCACCCACTCTAGCATTCAGGTCACCTAGTATTACCATTTTCCACCCTTCTTTCGCACTTGCCACACATTCGGACAAGTCCTTCCAGAACTCCTCTCTCTCCTCAGCGCTTCTTTCTGAACCAGGTCTATATGCACTTATAAACATCCATACTTCTACACCCCACTTCAACCTCACCCACATCAATCTGGAAGATATCTCTTTCCACTCCACCAGTTTTTCATTTGCTTTCGAACTCAAAAGCACAGCTACTCCTTCTCTAGCATGTCCACCCGTAACTCCAGACCTTCTACCTTACATACCTCCAAGCTGTAATCCACCCTTTTCTTTCATCTTTGTTTCACTCAAGGCTAACACGTCAACCTTCCTTTTAGTCATCATCCTTCCGATCTCCTCTTTCTTCCACTCAGTCGCTTTACTTCCACATCCTCTCACATTTCGTGACCCTATAACTAGGGTTTGCGAGACCTTTCGGTCTTCCGCCCCCCTTTCTTTGCCTTGCTGTCTTTTAGGGAGTAGAGATTGAGAGGAGAGCATACCCAATCCCCTCGCTCCCTCCACTTTTGTTGCCTCTTACGACACACAGCGGACCACGGTGGGAGAATTATTTTACCTCTCATGAGGAGAAGGCCCCTCACCACAGGGCAAAACAAAGACAAGAAATACACTAGTAAAAACATTTCCCATTTTTGTAAAATCAAGCCAAGAACCCAATACGGATAAAAAAATGTATGATTTGTAATGTAAAAAGGGGCACCCATTAGCAAGGACAAACCATATAGTATGCAGATATATGCACCAGTTCTGTCCCCACCCCAGCCCCACACCAAAACCAATAAACAAAGAATCAAACAATGTTTTAATGCATACGAAGTTTCGATTCGGGTTTTTTTGCTTATCGATTAAACTAAAACACCAATGAGATGCTGATTAGTTTGTATTGAGTAACGAGTGAAGGAGATTTCATGAATAGTTTGTTCCTTATTCAGATTCACTGTTATGTGTTTTTTGACTGCATCATTGTCGTTTAGGCCAATCATGATGCTGTTCTCTGATATCCCACGCCCTTTTGGGCTAATCTGTTTTTTGAAACCTTAAATATTTCATAAAAAGACGAAGCTCAGAGGAGAGCTTTAGAAAGGGATGGATTTTTCTTATCTGAGAGCCCTTCTCCCTGTCCTCCTTGCAAGTTCAAAATCATTGATGTCTCCTTTCCTCTTTTAGTGTCTACTTAAGTTTGAACTTAAAAGGTGCTAATGTAAAAATCGCATCCACTTACAAGGAGTGAGGTTTTTTCATTGACAAAATCATCAAAATAGATCTTTCTAAAATGATTGTTACATTGATTTCTATATAAAATCTCAAAAGTGCAAAATATTTTAAAAAACTGAAAACAATAGAAAAGAAATTAAAGAAGGATGCGAAAATATCAGAAAATATCCAACTGGTCAGGGTTGGGTAGGGTTACTTTAACTCGATTACTTTCAATTACTTTTGGATTACTCCAATACCAAATATGCTAATAAAAGACAAAAGAAACTAAATATGAATAAAATTACTAAATTTTGTGCAGGCTTGGGGAGTAACGGAATACATGGAACGGCAAAAGTGATGTTGTCAAGCTGTTTGGATTTATTTTCGTTTTGTTTCTGTCGCATTTTATGTTAGTTTTGCCAGAGATCAAAGAGATCAAAGCCAGGAGAGAAAGCTCACCACGTGTTGTGAGTCATAACTTTATTCATATTTAGTTTATTTTGTCTTTTATTAGCATATTTGGTGTTGGAGTAATCCAAAAGAAATTGAAAGTAATCAAGTTAAAGTAACCCTACCCAACCCTGCAACTGGTGCAGGTGCTTTGAATGATGTGGCCCCTGAGTGGATCATTTTGTATGCAAGTTGTGGGCTTCCTCTTAGCAACTTCTAAAGTGGGCCATCCAAGTTTTTTTCTATTCCGCACATTGGGCTCGCAATGTTGCATTTGGGGCTTTGCAGCCGTGTTCACTATTCCAGCAGCCACTGGCAAGCACAAGAGGAGACGAACATTTGGGTTTGTTTTTAGCATGCAGCTAATAAAGCTAAATCACACATGTATTGAAGTTGAGGAAGTTGGAGTCAATGTATGTGACAGAACCGTGCAAAATGGCCTCAAGGAAATGGGATTTCCATAAATGAAAGCTAAAAAGAAATCATCGTTGACACTTAAACACAAAAGGACAAGCCTGCAAAGGGGTAATCACGGACTGTGGATGACTGGATGAAGGTTTTCTTCAGTGATGAGTCACAAATCTGGATTGGACAAGGTGATGATGCTGGAACTTTTGTTCGGTGCCGTTCCGGTAAGATCTACAAATAGGACTGCCTAAAGAAAACATCAACATTTCCACAATCCTTATTGATTTTGGGCTGCATGTCAGGCAAAGGCACTTGGGAGATGTCTGTGGTCAAATCTGCAATAAATGCATACATTGACTTTGACATTTTGGATAGCCTTCTTATTCCTTCAATTGAAAAAATGTTTGGGGGTGATGAAATCATTTTCCAAGATACCACAGAGCAAAAATTGTGAGAGAATTCCTTGGAGAAAGACGCATCAGGTCAATGCCATGGCCTGCAAATAGCCCAGATCTCAACCTAATTGAAAACCCGAGTTGGAAATTGAAAAAGATTGTCCACAGCAAGGGTCTGACCTGCAAAGATAATCTGGCAACTGCAATCAAAGAGAGTTGATGAAGAATACTGTCACTCATCAAGTCCATCCCTCACAGACTGCAAACTCTCATAAAACCCAAAGGTGCCGCAACTAAATACTAGTGATACGTTTTGATTGTTATTTGTTTGTCTGTTTTTCATGATTCCATATTTATCTCCATGTACTTGGTCTAAAAAGTTGCACTTTTGAAAAACATGATTGTTTTTTCATGCTTTTTATCTGAGTTTGTTCTACAGAGTAAAATGTCGGAGTGCGTACTTGTCCAAGACAGGTGATTCCATACTTTTTGCTAGGGGTTGTGTTTGCTGCATAATGTCAAACATACTGTGGCGCCATCTCAAGCACAGCATACGAGAATTTCTCCCCAATGATATTCTAGTATTCTCACTACCTATAGACTCCCATCCAAGCCATATCTACAACTGTAAAATCCTGAAATCAGGGGGCAGTTTCTAAGCTTATATTTGGTTGTGTCATCAATGGCGGGCAAATTGTGGAAAGGGGGCGCCGCTTACACAAGACCAACGAAATACATGGGCCAAGTGTGAGCACAAAAGTGTTGAATTTTTGGATTTGGATTTGTAAAACTATTTTTGCAATGAACCATGCCTGGAAAATCAAAAAAAGTCTTGGACATTACACAAAAATGGTAAAGGATGTGTTTGAAGACAAAAGACAAAATAGATATGGAGTGTCACAACTTTGTTAGTTTACAAGCTCTCGAGATTGCACAAATTTGAAGAGTTCACCACTTCCACAGGTTGAAGTACAAATTTACTTCTATTTATTTTATTACATGGCTATTTTTAAGCTTAATATACATATATGGTAATTCGTAACTAGTGGCCACCCAAAACAGTGAAGCAGAGCTCTGTGGATTGTTATCGGGTCGCCGTTGGGAGAGAAGGCATTAGTGGCGCCACAGGTTACCCAGTCTACTGCGGCTTCTACATAACAATTCTCACAAGCTACCCCGGCCGAGCCTGTAGCTCACTAACACCAGATCCATTACCCATAAAACCGCTTTGTTCAGGATTGTTGTAATCATCAGGGAGAACTGGCCCATTTTGAGGATGCTCTATGCTAGCGTGTAGCTAGCCAGCCTGACTCTAAATTGCTCTCTAACACTAAAAAGAGGAGCCCTGGAATTTCGTCATATTTTGAAAATTAAGACCATTCATTCAACTGCAATTTGTTGTTCTGTGATTTTATTTGTAGATTTTTAGTTGTTATTTTATTACAGACGTCTACTCTGAGGTGGTAAGGACGTCATCTTGAGGTAAGTTTGACCTTTTGGGGCTTTTATGAAGGGGCGTTGCTACTTTGTGGATATTCACATTTTACTGGAGGGGGGGGGGGGGTTCTGGGCAAGATAACTGAGGGATTACTGTGCACCATGCCTGGCGAAAAAAAAGGAAAACCTCTTGGACATTACTCAAAAATGGAGAAGGAATTCTTCAAGCGGTCTGAAGACAAATGGATATGGAGTGTCTCGGATAAGTGTTTGATTGCAAGCTCTCCAGATTGCACAATACAAGTTATATAAATGTTTCACCATTGCACAGGTTGGTGTACTTGTGATCTTCTATTCATTATATTATGCGGCTATTTTTAAACAGTTTTAGTGGGTGGTTTCAATGAGAGTACTGTATACACGGTCACTTGTATAAGTAGATTTACTTACTTTCTGAATAGCACACACAGTTGGGTGTCTGTAGTCTGAGCATGACACAATTACTTTAGAAATGAAGGACCTAGTATTTCAGTAACGTGGCCCACACTACTCCTGCTGTTAAGAAAGGAAAGTCCAATTGTTTTTGGCATGCTGGTCCAGATGAATCCTCTAAATGTGCATCAAACAAGCTTTGATGTGCTGTTGCATGCTCGCGTGTGTGTGATATAGTGCAATTTCCAGTGGCGTGTGCTGCTTAGTCGCTTACATATCTGCTGATGATGTTCCGGAGCTGGCTGAAATCCATCCTCCACCCGAAAGCGACTGAATAAAAACAGTCTCCGGACGCTACCTGCCTCGAATCGCAACATTCAGGTCCATCATCGACATCTTCATCTTCTTCATCGTGCCTCTGATCTTCCTCAGTAGCCTGTTGGGATTTTCATGGCATCAACCTCCCTCCGCTTGCCTTCTTCTGCCGCGGTGATCTCCCACGCTGCCGGGCTACATTTCGGGGAGAAATATGGCACCTGGCGCCGCAAAGCGCTTGACGAAACCATTCGTTGTGTCCACTCTGTGTCCACAAAAGCTAGTTTTGTAGTTTGGGGTGTGTGGAGGCGCCGGTTCTGCAGCCGTGGCCCTTTTGATGGAGTCCACACTCGCCAACATAACACACAAGACCGTCAGTCTTCAGACGAGTACCACGCGCATGCGTACTGGGGTTCGCCTGTTGTAAGCGCGCGCACGTGAACGCGCGCGTGAGTGTAGCCAACATTTGCCAAATAAAATAAAAAAGGAGAACGTCATTTCATATTAGTCGCAGTCTACATTTTCAAGTTCAGAAATACCTTAAAAATAATAAATACATATTTTTAAAAGATAATTGCATTTACAACAGAGGGCGACAGGTTCAAAGTGTCTGGCTGGTTAAAATATTTTTTTCCCATTTAAAGTAATTTAGGATCATTCAGCAGAAACACTATTACTACGTCATATTTTACTTATTCATTTTTAATAGTGTACGCGGCAGGGGCGTTACCAGAGGGGGCAGGGCTGGCCAGTGTCTACTCACAGATTCGTTCTGTCCGCCCAAAGAAAAGTAGATGTGTTGGGAAAATGAAACAAAAAAGAAAGAAAAGGGGGGGGGGGGGGGGGGAAGGTAAGAAGCTCATTTTAAAAAAAAAAATGGTAAATGGTCTGCATTTATATAGTGCTTTTCAAGTCAATGAAGACCTCCCAAAGCGCTTTACAATGTGCTTCACACTTACCCATTCACGCACACTCATACACAAACTCACACACCAATAGCGGTCATGCAGCCATGCAAGGCGCCGACCTGCTTATTGGGGGCATTAGGGATTCAGTGTCTTGCCCAAGGACACTTTGACATATAAGGAAGAAAAAAGGAAAAAAGTTGAAAAAAAAACACCAGGAAAAAAGAAACAGGAGGAGAAAAAGGAAATAAAAAAGAAGAAAAAAACAGGAAAAAAGACAAAACAGACCCCCAAAATCTAATATTATGCACAAAATGAGTTAATGATTCTGTAGGAAATCTATTTTTCTACTAAATTATAATAGCATTTCTTTTTTCACTCTCCAGTGAACTTTTAACTCTTTAAACTTCGAACCCTTTTCTACAAAGCAACTTTAAAGTCAAGAAACTGAGATCCCTGCGTAAAACAACAAAATGTCAATTTAAAAAAAAGTATTGACTTTTCAGTGCAGCAACGACTAAACTACAAAATACAAAAAAACAAAACGTTTTTTTTAAAAAGCTAATCATAAAACACATTGCTGAAAAACACTTTAAACCTGAAAAAATATTTACAAATTAAAACAAACAAACACAAATATACCAAACAACTTTAACCTTTTATATACACAACAAATGTAACGTCAACAATGCAGAATCAATGGAAACAATCATATTGACCAATCAAAAGAGGAGAAAGAGCATCCGGAATGGAGCCGGCTGTCTTTTATTTTAAATAATGAAATCTGATGTGAGCTGCTGCGAGATGTGCTGTTATGTTTAATGTGCGTTAGTGTTTAGGAGTCATAATAGTTTAACACGGTGTTTACTATGGTCTGTATTTTTACATATTGGCTGGTATGTGACTCTTTTAGGTTACCATAAATCCCATAATTCATTTTATAGGTAAATGCATCATTTTGATACAGAACTCGAGAAAGTGTTGTTCTGACTATGATTTCTTTTGTGTATATTTCTGAACTCAATTTGTTTTATTAAAAATATGTTTAGTACATACTGAGGATAGGCGGTGCAGATAATGGATGGATGGATGTTTAGTACAATGCACTACAGTTTTACACTACTTCCAAATAAATATACAACATAAACTGTTGAAAAGCATAATATTTTTGTAGTGTCCTAAATAATTACATTGTTTTTGGCAATTGAAACATGCATTTATTGCCACAGTTGCCCATTGCCCTCACTTGGGCCCGCCCGTTTCGCGCCAGCTGCTGCTCGTTGCCCGATTGGCTTCCCTCCTATTTAAACTCTCATTCACTCCTGGTCAGTCCGTCAATGAACCTCTGCACTTGCAAGGCTCGTATTTTGACTCTGTCCGGTATCCTGCTCGTGTATCCAGTATCCGGTATTGATCCCGCCTGTCTCGTCCTGTCTGGTATCTCACTCTAGTCTCCGGTATCGATCCAGCCTGTCCCACCCTGTCCAATATCTTGCTCCAGTATCGGTATCGATCCTGTCTATCCTGTACTATCCTGCTCCAGTATCCAGTACCGACCCTGTCTGTCTCGTCCTGTCCGGTATCTTGCTCTAGTCTCCAATATCGATCCCGCCTGTCTCGTCCTGTCTGGTATCTTGCTCCAGTATCCTGTATCGATCCCGTCTGTCCCGTCCTGTCCAGTATCTTGCTCGCGTATCGATTCCGTCTGTCCTGTCCTGTCCGGTATCTTGCTGCAGTATCGGTCTCGTCCTGTCCCGTATCTTGCTCTTGTATCCTGTATCTGGTATCGATCCCATCTGTCAAGTCAAGTCAAGTCATGTTTATTTGTATAGCCCTTAATCACAAAGAGTCTCAAACGGCTGCAGATCAAAGACTATTGCAAACTACAGACTATCCTGTCCGGTTTCGATCTCGTCTGCTTCTGGCTTCCTGTTTTCCCGCGCCTGACTTCTCTGTCTCACTTCTTCCGCCCAGCGATCGCCGAATCACTAGCGTTTGTGTTCATGCCCCATTCCCATAAATAAAAGCTTGTGTGAAAACTTTCCGCGTCTGGGTCTTCCGTCTGTTCGGGTTTTGACATTTATAGGAAATATGATAATTAGTAGCTTAGGACAAAAAGGTTCAAAGTTTAAATAGGTTAAAAATGTACTGGATTGTAAATAAAAATTGAAAATTAATATTAATATAATTTACTAGATAAATAGACCAAAAATAGTAATTCAGTCCATGCATAATATTACATTATTATTAGTGATTTACTGATCAAAGGGTCTTTTTTACTTGTTTTCTACCAATGTTTCATGAATTTTTCTTGTTTTATATTTTTTCCTCTTTTTTCTTTTACTTATTTTCCTAGCTTCATTCTTTTTTCTTTTGTTCTATATGTTCCTTTTTTTTCGTTTAACTTTTTCTTGTTTCATTTTTCTTAGCTAATTCTTTTTTTTTTTTTATTTTCTTTTCCACCTTATTCTTTTCTTTTCCCTTTTCCTGGCGTTTTACTTCATTTTTTCATGTTTTTTCTTATTTCATGCAGCTAGCCATCTGCTCTCTAAATTGCCTTCATACACTGAAAGGATAAGCACTCCAAATTTGTTGTAGTTTTTCATAATGACAATAAAAAACATTTGTTAAGCACAATACCAGCTCAGTAGCCTAGATGGTAAGGCGCCCGCTTTGAGTCTGGGAGGTTCGGGTTCGCGCCCCGGCCGAGTCATTCCTAAGACTTAAAAAGTGGTCGGCGGCGCCCTCTGTTGGCTGCGGCTGCATCGACTCGCTACAACGGGTCAGGTGCAATCGACATTTCGTTCTGTGTACATTGTTACACAGAATGACAATACAAGGAAATTATTATTATTATTATTATTCTATGTACTGTGTTTTTATCCGTAGATCTATAGATGTTTTGTTACAGTCGTATACTCTCAGTCGGTAAAGACATCATCTCGAGGTAAGTTTGACCCTTGGGCTTTTATCAGGAGGCATTGCTTCTTTGCAAAATTTCACGTGTCGCGGGGTGTTCTGCTCCCTGTTCACCGTGATAACTGAGGGATTACTGTCCTATTACTTTCCTGTGGGGGAGCAAACCCCTATCCAAAAACTGTCTTGGAGAGGGATGGGTGCCGCCGGGTTTTACTTCACTAAGACACACCGCAAGAAGCGGGGCCCCGACGACCCTAGCAGTTAAAGCATTCGTGAACCATGAATCGTATACTTCTATGTTCAATAACAACAATAAAACGAACTTGGCAAAAGTGAATCGACATCATGTCGTGTGCTTGGATGTTCAGAACCTAGCAAAATAGGTCCCTGGGCCCCGCCCCCCTGGGCCCCGCCTCCCCTTAGGTGGGCTGAGGAGTGAGTCAGGTGGCTGGATGGGACGTCTGCACCAGCAACTTCATTTTAGCGATGGAACAGCTTTTAATTAGTACACATCGTGATCAATAATGCATGGTGCATTAGAGTACTTGGTGACCCACTAATGCATAATGATGGTGCTCTTTACCTTCATGCAGGCCTAAGGGTATATTGTAATGAGTAGGCTGCCTGCATGCACAGATGGGTTTACGAGAATAAAGTGTTTGATCTTGTATTTTATACCAAATGGTATTAAAGCGAGTTTACCACTCACGCAAGTCTACTTTTAACAAGAAAAATAACTATTTTCAAATATAAAGAAGTACGGTGGCCTCAATGAGAAGGTAGGTAATATTAGACCCTTCAAGTGGTGCTAAAAACATAAAAAATGGATTTGGATATCAGGCGAAACTTCCTGAGCTATTGTACCAATTTTGATTTTTAGGTTGATAGTGGAACCACTAGCTAAGGTTGCCACTGTGTTGGTCTGGCAACTTGCAGCTACACTGTGCTTTGTGGCACTGGTTTTCGTTTGCATTAGACAATAAAGTTCCATCGAGTGGTCGAATATTGCACAATGGGACTTAAAAGGGACACGTGTAATAATTTGACCACCAAATGGTGCTGTATAGTTGTAGGTCAGGGTTGTTCAAACTTTTCAGAAAGCGGGCCAGATCTAGTAAATTGAAAATGTGTGAAGGCCGACTATTCAGCCTGTTTCTCTTTGAACAATTTTCAATAAATGTACCCTCCGTGAAAGGTTTGCAATGCTTGGCAATCAGCGTCGCGACCTCAGAGTTTGCCCTGGTTGTCATGATTACTGATGTGAATCACCTGTACCCGCCCATTTGGCACCAATCCCCGCAGGTTCTGCTCCCTGTCCCTATTTCGATCTAGTCCTGTCAGTACCCTGCTGTCAGTCCGTCTGCGAACCTCTGTTTTTACAAGGCAAGCCTTTTTTTCGACCCTGACTCCCGCCTGTCCCGTTTTTGCTCCCATTTGTCTCCGGCTACGGCCCGTTTTGATCACGACCACGTCTGCTCTCCCGTCCCGACTTACGACTCGTTTTTGATCCCGACCACGTTTTTGCTCCCCTATCTTGGCTATCGACCTGTTTTTCCGTTCCTGACACTGCCATCGCCCGCGACGGAAGATCCACTTCCGTATTCGGAACACAATCCGAGTAAGAGAGCGACTTGGTTCCCGCGTCCAGCGAGCATCGGACCGCGGGAGCTGTTCTTCCTCTTTCTTTCAATAAAAGTGTGCGAAAACGTTACGCGATTGGGTCTACCCTGTGTGTTTGACGTGACATTGGTAGCATTTCCATTTGACTCGCTAGGTCTCGTAAAAAAACGTTGCTGTGCCATTAAAACAGCTTTCGGGTGCTTCACCTTTTCACAGCGTTTTTTTTTTTAGCTTTTTGTATTTCCAGCAGTGTCACTTGATATTATATTTTTTGAAAACTGCCACAGTCTCACAAATTAGGCAGCTACAGTTGTTTCGTTTTTGGTGAAAAAAAACAACTCAAATTTCAGCTTGTCCTGAAAGTGGCGGCCTTCACAGTCAACATTCCTTTTTTTATTTACAGTCACCATGTCGAAAATGGGGTGAGCTAAAATTCTAACAGTAAGCCAAGGGCAAGGTGGTCAAAAGGCTATTGCTATCATCTGGTGAAATTGTGTTTGTTTTTTTTGGTGCACATTTATTTCATACTGCAGTCAACTTCACTGACGGACTACATATTGTGAATTTTATGACAGAGGCCAGTAAAAATGTGATCATGAGTCAGACTTTAGAAATGCCTGTTGTACATCAACCAAAATTGAGTGCTACAATACACAGGGAAAAATACAAACTACAAAGGCTCAAAATGACTAAAACGCACCAATTTACATTTAATCTCTTTGGACTGCCTTTCACAAGATTTTTGGTTTTGAGGGGTACCCGTAGCAGTAGGATGGAAGGCCATCATTTCAGCTTAGGTATGCTTTGTGTTCTTCAAAACAAATACAAATTTCTCGTTTTAGAGGATGGTATAGCAAAGATTTTTCATGAGATCCCGTATAAAGGAAGAATTTGGCATTTGAAATGGTTTGTTCCCACGCTAATGACAAGTATTAGCCTCCGCTATTCGATTGTGCCCTGTTTTCTGTTCAATTGGTCAATCAATTGAGCAAATTCCGATTTGCGGATTGGACTCTGCATGTTTCTTGATTAAAGTCCATTCATACGTTCATAAGAATCGACCTAAAATGTCCAACACAAGCCGGGCAAAAAGCGAGCTGACGAAGCTTCTGGTTTGCTTCAGCTCTTGATGATATTTCGGGCTCCTTTGCAAAGTATCTAGCTGACTGCGCACTGCATTGTCAGCATTAGGCAGTAACCTAATAGGTTCTCGACATATCGTGTAATGCTCAAGAATAGAACAATAAAAATGCAGTGCTGCCTTGAGATGTAGTTATAAGACCGGGGTCACTTTTAGAAGCTGGGCGATACTTCTTTGATTCTGATTAGTGTGAAAGCTTACATTTTTCCATGCATTTCTGAAATACATTGTATCATGCGATTACTGTTTTGCTTTGATATTATTATTTTATTACCGGGTTTCGAGTTGTTTTCCGAAACGAGCGCCTCCAGAGTCAGGAGCGTGGGTTTCTCAGGCCAAAGGACCCGGAGGCTCCCTATTTGTTATCAAACAGGTGCACAGAACTCCCTTCGGCTAACCCAAACAACCCAAGCACAGGAGCATGAGCTTCTCAAGCCAAAGGTCTCTACAATTTGAAGACCACTGGTAATTATCCCAAGACTTCTATGTGCAAACAATAAACTGCTGTGATGTATAATTTATTATACTCTCACGCCATCTAGCGACCAACATTATATACTGCATTTCAATTTGTGACTTCTGCCCAAACCAATCAGAATGTACTTACGTGCACGTGTTTTATTCTATCCTCCAACTAGAAATCTATGAAACAGTTTAAGAATGTCAGAACCCGAACAGACGGAGGAGCCAGACGCGTAACTTTTTCACACAAGCTTTATTTTACGGGAATGGGGCTGTCAAGCTCGTGAACACAAACTCCAGTGATTCCGCGATCGCTGGGCGGAAGTAGTGAGACAGAAGTCAGGCAGGGGAAAACGGAAAGCCAGAGGCAGACGAAATCGAAACCGGACCGGACGGACGAGATTGATACCAGATACACGAGCGAATACCGGACAGGATGGAACAGACTAGATCAATATTGGTTACTGGAGCAAGATATCGTACAGGGCAGGACAGACGGAATCGATACCGGATACACGAGCAAATTACCGTACAGGACGGGACAGATGGAATCGATCCCGGATACTGGAGACTAGAGCAAGATACTAGACAAGGCAGGACAGACTGAATCTATACCGGATAATGGAGACTGGAGCAAGAAACCGGACAAGGCGAGACTGATGGGATCGATAACGGATACTGGAGCAAGATTCAGATTCAGATTCAGATCTACTTTATTGTCATTCTAGTACACGTGTATACAGAACGAAATGTCGATGCATCTGACCCCCACAGTTTCCTTGAATGTACAGATATAAATAATGTTGTATTGTATTTTGGCTACGTATAGTATTTTACCATAGTGCCGATAGTGCAAGAAGAGTAGCTAACCAGATGTGCAAAATGGGCAGTCAGGTTAACAAGTCAGGTACACAGTAACATTAACACTGTAACAATAACGCTGTAATTACAATTGAATTAAATTAATTAAATTGATTCTCTGTGTTGATAAATTGTGTGTCCTATTTCAATCAGCCTGGTTCATTGATTCTATTTTCTTGGGATTAGTAATTCAAATCAGAACTCAAAGAACTTAAAGTAATAACGTAGGTTGTTTTATTCTTTATTGTGTAGGAAATTGTAGCATCCTTCAGAAAAAAAGAAAGATTTTTGGTGGAGCACAAGCAACACCTATAGGCAAATGTGTTAACTGATTGCGGTAAAGAATAATTAGTTTATTTTTTTTAAAATTAAAACTAGATTATCCCTACAACTGTCCTATGAAAAGGTTTGTGGATCATTTTCAAAATTTTACTTCATTAATGGCTGTGTGAGTTATCAATTTGAGAATTTTTAGTGACAGATAGCAGACAATAACAATGATATTGGAGAGGTGAGATTAAATTGATAGAATTTACAGAAAGTGTGCAATCATTACATAAACAAAAGTAGACAGGTGCATGGGTACACCAACAAAGAATTTAGATCATTAAATCTTCCTCTTGCAGATATAACAGTTTCAAAATGCTTCCTATAGATTCCAATGATGGTCTGGATTCTGGTTGAATGTATTTTTGACCATTCTTCTTTTCAAAGCATCTCCACTTTAGTCAGGTTTGATGGTTTCTGAGAATGGGCGACGTGTTTTCAATCTCACCGCAGCTTTTCAATACTATTCAGGGTTCCGGAAAGAGACGGACATTCTAGTACATTGTGAATGCATGTCAGTAATCCCTCGCTTCTTCACGCTTCATTTATCGCTGGTTCACTGCTTCGTAGATTTTGAATCGAATTGTCTTTATTGTCATTGATATCAACGTATCGTCCGTTGTGTTCTGCAGCAGATAACAGACAGTGATAGGCTGGTGTATGCTGTCAGTCAAAGGCAGGGCGAACACACAGGTCATCAATTTGGCCACCAAAACAAACTGTGAGCCTTGCTCCAGCTAGCTATTAGCGGCTCATTATGTTGAAAATGGAATCGGACTCCCAGGAAAGCCAGAAGAGCTTAAAAAATTTTTTGATTACCAGCAAGTGCTCCATCGATTGTTATCGGGTACGGGAAGAGACTGAGGGGCTGTCGGAAGAAAAGGCTGTAGGTCTGCCCTACTGCTACGGCTGGGCTACGTATAGGGTTACGGAGGTTACTTTAAATTTTTATCAGTAACACAGTTCAAATATATTAATATTGCAATAATGTCATTTGAATACTTTTAATTTCTTTTGGATTACTTCAATACCTAATATGCTAATAAAAGACTAAATAAATTAAAAACAAATAAAATGACTTGGTTTTGTGTAAAGGAATAGGGTGTAACATTTAGTACCTCCTAGTACTACAAAAAACTTTCATTCAGTAAAAAAACGAAAAATTGATTGATAACTATGCACAAATACATGAACCACATTACTTGATAATTTCTATAAAAAAAAATCATAGGTTGACAAGTTTGTATTTCTTTTACATTTTGATCCCCACCGTCATTGTCCGTCTTGTTCCTCACTATTGAGGTTGCCACATTTAAAACCATTATTGGCTACAAATGGCTATTCAATGTTGTTTTTTTCTAATGAAATAATATATATATATATATATACATATATATATATATATTTTTTTTTTTTTTACCACGTTTAGTTTAGGATTTGTTTCACCTTATAGATCGCACTTTTTGTATAGAAATGATGGGAAGCCATTTTGTCTTTGTACTCATGAACTGTCTGCAGCCATCTCTCTCTCTCTCTCTCTCTCTCTCTCTCTCTCTCTCTCTCTCTCTCTCTCTCTCTCTCTCTCTCTCTCTCTCTCTCTCTCTCTCTTTTGCTCTCTCTGTCTCTCCTTTGTCTTTGTTCCTCTTTGTCTCTTTCTCTCTGTGGCTTTTTACCTTCTTTTGCGCTCTCTTTTCTCCGTTTCTCTCTCTCTCTCTTGATTACCCCTTCTCTCTTTCTCTTCTCTTTTTTCTCCTTCTCTCTTTCCCTCCTTCAATTTATCTTTGGATTTCTTTCTTTCTCTCTCTTACTTTCTCCCTCTCCCACTATTTCTCTTTGCATCTCTTTTGTTTCACACCTTCTCTCTCACTCTTTCTCTCCTTCTCTCTTTCCTTGCCCCACACTGTCTTTTTTTCCTCTCCCTCTCTTACTCTTATTTATTTCTCTCTTCTTTTCTTTCCCCTCAATCTATAAATCCGCCCCCCCGAGAGAATGCGTGTTCTATCGTGTGGCCCCCGAGTTAAAATGAGTATGACACCCCTGACGTAGAGGCTTGGCAAAGTGGGATCATTCTTCACATTACTATACTGCCAAAAAAGCATCACCTGTCAAATGTAATAATTCGTACGGATAATTTATTGGAAATCCTCACATTTTAGTCCCACTTTAGGAAGGATTTTAGCAAAAAAAAAAAAAATCATGCACACTGTCCAAAATGTAACATCGTGTGCAGAAAAAAAGAAGTAATTGTGGTCAAACACTGCTATCTAGTGGCTAAAAAGATTAACCACAGCTTGGCGTGTGCTACAGTGTGACCGGTGGAGCGTTTTCAGGTAATTTGGCGCATAATTGCTTTGATTGTGTGTAATTGGGGGAGCATTAAGGTGCGAGTTCGAAGAACTAAATGAGGCGCATCCTTCGATTATTCAGGAAAACCTTAACAGGAATGACAAGGAAAAGCAAAAGGAAAAGGATAAAACGATAGCGAAGAAATAAATTAAAAATAAATAATTAAGGGCTTGGAAAAAGAAAGGAAATTAAACAAAAAAGAAAAAGACAAATAAGTATAGAGTTTGGGAAAAGGGAAACAAAATAAAAGAAAGAAAAGGCAATAAGAGATATAAGGTAAAAAAAAAGTAAACGGCTTGGATAAAGAAAAAAAGGAATAAAAATAAGGGAGTAAAGCAAAAAAAGAAAAAGAATACAAGAAGAAAGAGAAAATGAAAAATAAGTATAAAGGTTGGGGGGAAGGGAAACAAAAAAAAAAAAAAAAAAAAAAAAAACAAAAAAAAGAAATGAAAAGCTGGGAAGAAAAATAACAATGGCAGAAAAATGAAAGGAAAAAAGTCACACAAAAAATAAAAAAAGAAGAAGATAGAAGAAAACAAGTAAAAAGCTTGGGAAAAATGAAACAATCGAAGAAATAATAGAAGGAAAAGAGAGAAAAAAGAAGAAAAACAAATAAAAAGCTAGGGTAAAGAGAAAAGTGGAAAAAAATCAAGTACAAAGCTTGGAAAAAAAAAACAAATGAAGAAATATTACAAGAAAAATGTGACAAAAACGAAAAAAGCAAGAAAAAGAAGAAAATCATTCAGAGAAAAATAATCACCTTCCAAGCTAATGCTGAAATATGAGCAGTATATTTTGGCAAATGTCTTTACTGAAAATATAAGTTTGACAGGAGCAGTGGACACGGGGATTTTTTTCTTCACGTTTTCGATCTGATACAGAGACACTTTGCTATTTTGCGCTTCGGTTATCACCGGTTTGCTGCTTCATGGATTTTCATTTAGCATTATTTTCTGCAATCTGATTGGCTAAACAGAGGAAGATGCTTTCTATCGCCAACAAAGTTGTATCTCTCCACCTGCTAAATCTGCTCAGGAGACAAATGCAGGTCTTTGGTGCTCCCGAGTGGCTCCCTGGCAATTTAAAAAAAAAATGTTGGATGTACAGTGGAACCTCGGTTCTCGACCATAATCTGTTCCAGAACCCTGTTCGAAAACCGATTTGTTCGATCACCGAAAATCGTTTTTCCCATTAAAAGTAATCATTTTAATCCGTTCCAACACCCTGAATGTTTACCATGAACGTAAACATGAAGCTAACCCAGGTTAATCGTAGGTTCGCATTAGCGTAATCTTCCGTACGAAAGATTACGCTAACATGAACGTGTAAAAATTAAAAAATCAGGTCGTTTATACGTCATTTAGCACCCGGGTCTCACCAAAAAGTGGTGAGCGGTTAAAGGATAAAGAAAAGAATTATGAATAGGATTTCTTACCTTTGTGGCGCTCAGCAGAGGCCATGCTGTATGTACAGCAAATCGGAAACTCGCACACCTTCTTCATTTTGCTATTATTTCTTTCTTAAATGCAATAGTTGTACGCACTACTCTTCTTTTTTCACCTGTAGCAACTTTGCTGCTTGCACCGACCTTCTTCCGAGGCATAATTAGGGGCTAAAACACTCTGTTCACTGATATTAAAAGCGAAAGCGAACGTCATAACAGTTCTTCACGAGGGGTGGGGGCAATCTACACGATCTACACCCGTATGCCGCTCAGCATCGCACACTAGCATACCGGCGTTCGAACTCCGATTTTTTGAACGAAAAGCGAAGCAAGAATTTCTCGAAATTTTTGGTCGAGAACCAATTTGTTCGAACTGAGAGGCGTTCGAAAACCGAGGTTCCACTGTATATGGTTTATTTAGGAAAGAACCGTAAGGTAATTGCTGTTTTCCATAAGAGCCACATGATGGCGTAAGAGTAGTATGTAAAGTGAAGTGGATCAAAGTTATGCAATTAAACTGCAAAATTATTTTTAAAATTATAATTTAACAATGATTGTGAGTGTTAAAAGTTACTTATAAAAAAAACGTTTATAAGGTTCTTTTACCTTTCAAACAAATTACCTTTCAAACAAAGGACGTTATCATTCATGATCTGCTTTCAAGAGTACCAGAGTAGAGCACCATCTTGTGATGAGAGTTGACTTGTAAAATTTCATTAACTCATTCAATGCCAGATGTTTTTCTAAAATCGGGAGAGCCTGTGTGTCACGAACCAGAACAGGAAACAGGAAGCAGAACCCAATCGCGTAACGTTACTCACAGTTTATTGGGGAGAAGAGGAATGAGCGCACACTCGATCCGGGGATCGTTGGTCGCGGAAGTAGAATGATCGGAACGAAGAAGTGGTCAAAATCAAACAGATCGGGGCGAGAACAAAACAGAAGCAAAACACAGGCAAAAACGGGGATTCACAGGGCTTGACGTATCACAACAGAGTTTAGCTGGAGCTTAGCAGACGCTCCGACAACAGGCGACTCACAAGACAGCGTTTAAGTAGTCAGGCAGCAATCTGTCAACGCGTTTCAGCTGGTGTCCATGGGCGGGGCCAATTGGGCACCGTGGCAACCGTGACTCTGTGCTGGACATTTTTTTCCATTTGGATTCATTTTTTAAAGTCTACAGAAAATTTCGTTTTGGAGCTATATAGGCATAACACTATCAAAAGAAAGCTTGAAGAAAAAATTACAGTTTAAACCTCTGCAATTCTTTATCAAACAACAGTTAAACAAGTTTCTTGAAAAGAAAAAAGCAAGGGAAAAACTTCTGAGAAAAACAGCTTTTTTGGTGAAAGGATGCATTTAAGCATCCTTACAATAACATTTTATTGCAAGAATACAGAACTTGTGCATGAACTTTGCAATAATTTTTTAATCGCCTGATCCTACGATCTTAATCACATTGGCGATTGCGTCCCCTCAGACAACCGCCTTCCCTCGGATAACCGCCTTCCTGTGGATTTGCACGAAACGTCATCCCTCTCTGACCAGACGATGATGCTCGGACTTGGTCTAATTTTTTAAGGAAAAAGCTCTGTTGAAGATGGAAATGTCGGTATATGTCTGTATCTCGTGATTATCTCCATAGTGTTTCACTATATCTACTCGCCATTAGAGGCTGCCTACTCACACTCATTCACCGCATACAGAAAGTGGGCTTCCTCGATGTGTGGACAAAATCTTATCTGGTGATTTTTTTTTAACTGACACATTTCAGAGGCTTAATACTTACTGATGAGCAGCGCCAAACATTTTATAATACAATGATAATAACATATTTTAATATTTTGGAATTAGGAAAGGTATTTGTAGGTTACGGCATTGAACGAGCTAATAACGCGTTACAGTACTCGTTACCAAGAAAAGTGATTCCAGGAAGGCGTTCCTTTATAACGCGTTCCTCCTGACACTGGCCAGGAGAGGCTTAAAACCTGCGTCTGGAGATGGCAGCCGAGGAGATCCCAGGGAGCCCATACTTGGCACCGTGAAATAGGATTTGGGTAGGACCGAAGCAATGAAGCGAGAGGAGGAAAATGGAGGAGCCGCTGCCAAGTCCTCTCTCTACAGATTTAGTGCTCTCCCCCCTATCTCCCCCCTAGCCTCCACCCCCATCCCGTCACCCATTGCAGACACATACTTGGAGGAAGGCGAGAAGATGTTCGCCTAAGAAGAAATGTTTAGACAACGGTGTTGTCACAGAGCTGACCTGAACACGTGTAACCGACTCGTACAACTTCCTAATCCGGCAAGCACTTTACCAGGTGCTCCCTACGTGTGTGTGTCTGATTGTTTGTGTTCGAAAAAAAAAAACCAAAACGTTTGTAACAGGGGTGTCTAAACTTTTAAGAAAGTGGGCCAGATTTGGTGAGCTGAAAATGTCTGATGGCCAGCTGTTCAGTCTGGCATTTTTAATAAATTCACCCTTTGTGAAAGGCTTCGAGTTCCTGGAGATCAGCGTCACGACCACATAGCTCGCTTTTGTAGCATTTTCATTGGACTCGCAGGGTCTTGTAATGATGCACCAAAGTGAAATCTCCAAAAGCCTTGCAGTTTTGAACAAAGTACAACCATTTCTTGATAGGGACACTCCCTGTACTTTGTACTGTACCTTGGTCCTTACATACCATATTACATATTGTGGAAAATTCTGCGGAAACACTGATCAAAGTACAATAGAATCGTTAGTTAAAGTACAAAAACGAGCACTGCGGATTATTCACATGGCATGTGAGTTGTTTCTGTACTTGAAATTGTTCGAATTTCAGGACCTAGTCCAATTTAATACAGCTATGATGTCATTTAAAGCTTTTACCAAAATGTTGCCAAGAAATATATAAAACTTGTTTGATATTCAAGAAAGGGCTCATAATTTGAGAAAATATGGAGAATTTAAAATCTCTAGAATTCGAATCACAGGTAAAGGTTTTTGTGTCATGATTACCGATGTGAATCACCTGTGCCCGCTCATTTGGCGCCAACCGCTGCAAGCTCTGATTGGCTCCCTGTCCCTAGTTAAACCCATTCCTGTCATTCCGTCTGCGAACCTCAGTGTATACTGGGCAAGCCTTTTTCAACCCTGACTCCCACCTGTCCCGTTTTTGCTCCCGTTTGTCTCCGGCAACAACCAGTTTTGATCCTGACAACGTCTGCTCTCCCGTCCCGGCTTACGACCCATTTTTGTTCCCAACTACGTCTACTCTCCCGTTCTGGCTTACGACTCGTTTCCTACCCCGACGACGCCTTGCTCTCCCAGTCCCGGCTGCCGACCAGTTTTTCCGTCCCTGACACCGCCATCGCTCGCTACAGAAGATCCACTTCCGTGTTCGGATCACAATCCGAATACGAGAGCGACTTGCTTCCCCTTGTCCAGCGAACACCAGATCGTGGGCGCAGCTCTTCCTCTTTCCTCCAATAAAACTTATGGTAAACGTCACGCAATTGGGTTCTGTTTCCGTTCTGTTCCTGACATTTTGTGTGTCTTTACTTGGTGTGGAACTGTCTGTGTTTACATCTGAAACAATGCAAGAATATTCACTGCTTTAAATTACTTTACAAACAGTATGGTCACAGTACTCACTGCAGGGGTGTGTTCTGTAATGTACTGTATGTCTGTTCCCTTAACATTGTGGGTATTTCGTCCTTACCATTATCGGTACTTATTGGAGCTGAACCCAATCGAAAATCTTTGGAGGGAGCTCAAACTCTGTGTTTCTCAGCGACAGACCAGAAACCTGACTGATCTAGAGAAGATCTGTGTGGAGGAGTGGGCCAAAATCCCTCCTGCAGTGTGTACAAACCTGCTGAAAGACTACAGGAAACGTTTGACCTCTGTAATAGCAAACAAAGGCTACTGCACCAAATATTAACATTTATTTTCTCAGGTGTTCATATGCTTATTTGCAGCTATATCACACAAATAATTCGCCATCAATTATGCATTGTGATTTCTGGAATTTTCTTTTTAATTTATCTCTTTCACAGTGGACATGCACCTACGATGAAAATTTCAGACCCCTCCTAGATTTCTAAGTGGGAGAAATAGCAAAGTAGCAGGGTGTTCAAATACTTAATTTCTTTATTGTATATACATTTATATATATATATATATATATATATATATATATATATATATATATATATATATATATATATATATATATATATATATATATATATATATATATATATCATATTTACATGTGTACACAAAGAATATAACTGCCTGGAAAGAATAAATAAATTAATAAATTGATAAAATGAATGAATGAAAAAGCGCTGCTGTGCCGTTAAAACAGCTTCCGGCTGCTTCTCCTTTTCACACAGCGCTCGTTTACAGTTAGCTTTTTGTAGTCAGCATGTTTTGTCTGGATGTGCCTCTTGATATGATATTTCTTGAAAACACTACAGTCTTTTGGCAAATTCGGCAGCTAGTATTTTGGTGAAAAAAAAATACTCCAATTTCCACTTGTCCTGAAAGTGGCGGCCCTCACAGTCAACTTTCTTTTTAAAAAAAAATTACATTCACCATGTCAGAAGAGGGGTGGGCTAAAATTCTCAGAAAGCCAAGGGTAAGGTGGCCAAGGGCTACTGCCATCATCTGGTGAAATGGTAAATTATCTTTTTTTTTGTACAAATGTATCCAACATTACTGGCGGGCCAGATATCATTAATTGTATTATTTTATAGATGTGATCATGTGCCCGTGGGCCGGACATTGGACATCCTGCACTAAAGGGTTCGATGGGGAAAACTTTTTTTTTAAGTCTTTACTGAAAATAAGTTACCTTTCAATCCCTTATAGGGATAGTGTGTATTATTTGACCACTAGATGTCCCTATATGGTCTAAGTCAAGGGTTGTCAACCGAACATGTTGAAAGCCATATTCAACAAAGAAATAACAAAATATTGTTTACATTTTTATACGAGCTCTTCTAAACATGAGAATTTTGGTAAAGTTTTTTGCTTGCTATACATAGGAAAATCCAGTTCACAAGCAGTCCCAGAGGCCACCACAAGAGACTGCTCCAGACTGCTCACTGCTTGTGACTGCTTACCGCCAGCCTCAGCTCGTCCAGTTTGCGCATGCAACCTACTACAGGTAAATAGAATTAAGAAACGTTTTTTTGTACACAGTACATTCATTCAAGTGTCCCTACGGACCTAGTGGTTAAGAAATCCAAGCAACCAAGTAACCGACCAACCAAACAACTAACACAACCACTGAACCCCTAATGCCCACAATAAGCAGGTAGGCCTTGGATGGCTGACTTTCACTGTTTGAGTGTGTAAGTGTAAAGCACATTGTAAACCGATGTGGGAGGTCTTCAGTGATTCAGTCATATAAATGCAGTCCGTTTACCATTTACTTCCCTGTGGTCGCTGTCCTTTTTTTGGTGGTTTAGCTCAGTGTCATATTGATGTCATTACAAAGCTACCACAGAAAAAAGGTACCAAGCTTCAAATATATTGTAAGTTAAGGCAGATCATATTATTTTGAAATATTGAAAGAGTCAAATAAGATTAAATAAAAACAAAAATTGGAAAATACTCACCACTTTCAAAGGCGCGGATTGCTATAAGCGTTGTGCGTGCGTATGCGTGTCGGGAATTGGAAGGACGTCTCAAGTTGTAGGAAGGAATTTCAGAACACTAGATAAGACCCGAAATGGGCAAATCTGTCACGGTTGCCATGGCGCCCAATTGGCCCCGCCCGTGTGGTGGCAGCTGCAGCTCGTTGACGGATTGGCTTTCTGTCTATTTCAGCTCAGTGCTCTCACTTCTTCTTTGTCGGTCCGTCAATGAACCTCTGCCCCGCAAGACGTGGGTTTTGACTCCGTCTTGTTTCTTGTTGGTATTTCCTGTCCAGTACTGTTCCCGTTTATTTTGTCCTGTTTAATATCAGTTTCCAGTTTGTTCCTGTCTAGTTTTTCCTGTTTAATTTCGATATACTGTTTTGATATCAATCCTGTCTGTCCCGTTGTTTAATACCTGTTTCCAGCTTCGTTCCCGTCTAGTTTGTCCTGTTTAATTTTGACATCCTGTTTTGATATGAATCCTGTCTGTCCCGTCCTGTCCGGTATAGACCCCATCACTCCTATATCTGCTTGGGCAATTGGTATCGATCTCGTCGGCCTCTGGTTTCCTATCATTCCCCGCCAGACTGCTGCCTAACGTGCATGACTCTCCATTTCCCATAAAATAAAAGGCTTGCGTGAGAAACACTATGCATTTGGGTCCTGATCCTCTTACAGTTCTTGACAAAATCGGTATCGGTCATTATTTTATTGATTTATTTTTTTCATATAAAAAGAGTTACAAGGCGTACATTGATAAAAAATATATATATATAAGTTGACAGGTATGTGATCTCCATGACTCTTCCTTGCAAATGAATCCCCAACCCCCAGCACCTCCTTCCTCTGAAGCACATGCACAAATTCGTTACAGCTCTCATAACTATCTCTCATTTTATTTCAGTAGTATCATCTTATTTATCTTAGAACTGTATTTTTTATGTTTATTTACTATCTTAAAGTGTTTTTAGTGGTTAGGAAGATATGGTTTTTAGGTGAGGCCGTTTGAGAAGTAAATCATACATGCTCTCGAATATAACAGCATACTATACTCTCTCACATATTACTATACTCTCACACATACGCTGCTTTGTTTTCACAGACACACTACTATAGAATCTCACACTCACTGTTATACTCCGACACACACACTACTACAACCTCTCATACGCACTATTATAATCCCTCACGAACAGTACGATTCTTTCACACAAACCATTAGAATTTCTATTAGAATCATTTTTTTTTTACAGCCAGTGACATGATCACCTCACCTCTCAGTGTTGTTTTACTTTGGCTACTTTTGGTAACCATGGCAACACACAATGATTACTGTGTGTATGATATACAGTTCAACAAAACATTAGAGGTGCTCCTAGTAGAGTAGTATTTGTGAGCAAGTATGATTTCATTCTCAAACGACCTCTCATTGTTCCATAGCTATTAAAGGGAGTTTACTTGTATGCTTTTGGGATATAGGGAAAGGACCAATTATTTTTTATTTATTTCATATTAGGGAAATTGTGCTTGTTACAATTTGAGCTACGAACCTGATCCTGGAACGGATTAGGCTCGTAAGAGGAGGCACGGCTAAATGGGGGTGCTCGGGGCCAAGAATGGTAAGCAATGGGAAATCAAGAGGCGGGGCGACTCGTAAGGCTGTCAAATAAGGTGATTGATTTTACGGCTCTTGTTATCGAGGCCGGCAGCCCGGAGCGCCCCTCCACAGCAACACACAGAGACCCCCCACCTAAAAAAAAAAACAGACACACACACACACACACACACACACACACACATTCTCACCAACGCTCTCGATTATCCATAGTACAGTCTCATGATTTATGTTTGCATTTTACTTTCATTTTCTTTAAAAAAACACATTTGCTTTTACTTTATAGAGCAACTCTTAAAATAAGAAGCTTGGTCTGTTTGCTTCAATCTGTTTATTTGGTATATTCTCATCTTGGGTTTCCTGTAAACAAGTTAATAAACAATGACAGTGGTTCCCATTCTAATTTTACCCCAAAAACAAATTAATTATACTGTATTATAGAGGATTATTAAGAGGCAAGGTTGAAGTTTGTTAATGGAGTTGGAGCACCCATTTCCAGCGTACAGTAATCCCTTAGTTATCATAGTTTATAGACCCCCTGCGAAACGCGAAAAGGCACGAAATAACGTCACCCTTTCACATAAGCTCCCAAAGGTCTAACTTACATCAAGATCTCGTCCTTACTGACTGGAAGTATACGACTGTAACAAAATAAAAACTATAGAACTACAAATATAAACACAGAACAGAGAATTGCAGTTAAAGGAATTGCCTATATTGTCATTATACAAAAGTGCAACAAAACGAGAGGGCTTCTCCTTTCAGTGTTAGTAAGCGATTGAGAAAGAGGCTGGCCAGCGGCTTGCTAGCGTCAGGTACTCTCGGAATTAGATAGATCTTTGTGATAATTAAAATACAACCATCCTGAATATAGATGTTTCCCTTGTGTTGTAGCTCCTGTCATCCGTTTTCTATCAAATGCATCTGGCGTTGGTGAGATGCAGGCTAGCTGGTGAGAGTTGTTGCTTAGCAATACCACTTAGCCGGCAGCACAACTATTCCTTTCTTCTGTGGCGCCGTCTCATTCCCTCTGCGGACCTGATAACAATCCACGAAGCACCTGCCAGTGTTTACCATTTCTTTGCGCTCTTTGGACATTCCTCAGAGTCTGATTTAATTGACTAATTAATTTTCAATGTAACGAGCCACAGTTTGTTTCGGGTGGACCCTTTGACTTGTGCGGCTGCCCTGCTCTTTGAGCAACACCGTACATCAACCTATCACAGTCGTGCAAATCGGTCATGCCCGCCCAACACACACACACATACAACCTGCCTCCCTGATAGCATTTGCTGTCTGCTTTCGACTGCATGAGTTCATATCAATGACCACGAAGACAATTCATTTCAATTCAAAATATGTGAAACAGTGAAGCAGCCATAACTGATTTGCGAAGTAGCAAGAAATAACAGTACTCAGAAATGTATGGCAGACTGAAGTAAAGGTGACCCAGGTACGGCCCACGGGCTGTAAGTTGGACATGCTTGCTATAGATGATATTCATGACCTGTGCTAGTCAACAAGCTGTTGGTGACACACTCTAATTTCCCCAGTTAACCACCAAGACGGCCTTCACACGTGAGGTGATCGAAAAAAGGCAAAATGGGAAAAAAAGCAACAAAACTTGACAAATCGTGGCAAATCGCGAGAAATTGTGGCAAAATCCAGCAAGACATGGTCAGTCACGTCACCTGACCTGTTGAACGCTCTGAGCGATGTGTCGTGGTTTTTGCTCTAGTGTTAAAGTCGCCAGCCCGGTGGGAGGATGACAGATATTTCAAGGCTAATTAAACGAGGCCTTTTTATTGTTCTCCCCACCACTTTGCGCTTAGGTCCTCCCCTCTGCCCCCACCAACCGTTTCTTTAGGCTCTCCATCTTCCTCTCCTCAATTTTCTTCAATAGACCGCCGCAATTTTGCCATTGCTCATATTATTAGCGCCGAAGCCTCAGCGCCGGTTTCTCGGCGGGTAATTGCAAGCTGCAGGTGTGAGAGGGCGCATTAGCATAAAACCCAGGCTCGCCCGACGCTGCGTTTGGGTCCTAATGGCGCAGTGGAAAATACATCCATCAGGCTAATGCCAACGAGATGGATGTGCGCCGCAGTTAACGTTGCCGAGACGCGTCGTTAGGAGCGCACGATATCCTGCCGCGGGAGTGATTTCCACTCGTTCCTTCGGTAAGAGTGCATGCACCTCAAACACGCAAAATGGGGGGAAGTCATGGAAAATTGGCAGAAAATGGAGTCAAAGAAGTGAATGTCAAACTCAAGCCGAATTTAAATAAAATTCTGGATTTATTTTTATATTTATTTGGAAATATCTCTAAATCTATTGAAAATGTTGCACCAACCCATTGAACATATACAGCATTACCTCGGTTATCCCCCGTGAAACGTGAAAGTCTGTGAAGTTGTGACACCCCTTCTTAAAAGCCCCCAAGGGTCAAACTTTACTCGAGATGATTTCCTTACCGAATCCAAGAGAGAAAGAGAGAGAGAGACAGAGAGAAAGAGAGAGAGTAAGAAGGAGACAGCGAGAGTGAGAGAGAGAGAAAGAGAGAGTAAGAGAGAGAGAGAGAGAGAGAGAAAGAGAGAGGGAGCGAGAGAGAGAGAGAGAGAGAGAGAAAGAGCATGAGAGAGAGAGAGAGAGGGAGGGGGGGCGGTCGAGAGAGTCGAGAGAGAGAGAGAGAGAGAGAGAGAGGGAGAGAGAGAGACAGAAAGAGAGAGAGAGAGAGAGAGATAGAGATAGAGAAAGAGCATGAGAGAGAGAGAGCATTAGAGAGAGAGAGAAAGACTGAGATAGCGTGTGTGTGTGTGTTGAGATGTGGCTTGACAGTTACAAATGTCAAAGATCCATATTAAATTCAGTGCCATTGACTGATTTAGACGTCAAACCTCCATTTTCTATTTTGTTAACTTAGTAGTTAACTCGGCAATGAAAGGCACAATAAATTAGTAGTTACCGTAAATTCCGGACTTTAAGCCGCTACTTTTTTCCCAAACGTTCAACCCTGCGGCTTATTCAGTGATGCGGCCAATTTATGTGATTTTTCTAACAGCCGCCAGCGGCGCTCAAGTACAAAAGGTAAGATTTAGACCTGTGGAATATATGCGCCGAGGAAGACTGCAACTTCTTAGCTTGTGCACAAATTAAATTAGCGTAGAAATGTCCTCACCATGCAAATTGCAAAAAGAAAGGCACATGACGCAGCTTTCAAGCTAAATGCAATCGACCAGTCCGATAAAGAAGGAAACAGAGCTACTGCACGTAAACTTTACTTTGAGAGCGTGTTGCTAGCGTGTTTTTGAAAAAGGGAGCGTGGGACGACGTCTATATGACATAGTCTCTTTCCCATACTGGAAAAGACGACTTTGATGACATCAGTTATAAGGGGGAAGATGAGGACGGTTGGCCGGTGATTACTACAAGTACGGTATGTTTTTTCAACAGAGCCGTTTACTGTGTTGCGAGCGTGTTGCTAGTAGCGTTTTGCTACCTTTCACAGGCACGGTTTGGGATGAAAGTTATAATATTATTATTAAAGCTTTGAAAACTCTCTCGGTGTACTGGTGTAAATATGCATAACCATGTATAATATGTATTTGCAACTGTATATTTTTGTAATGTATTTATTTTAGAGACTTATTCTGATATGTTTTCCACGGGCGAATCAAAAAGAAGGGGCGAAAACAATGGGGGCTGATGGGAAGTGGAGTAAAGGTGAGACGTGTTTGTGGACGCAGCGGACAATAGTGGATATATATTTTCCCCACCCTTATCTTTGGAAATATACATTTTTTTTCCTTGGATTATTTTCAACGGGACCAGGACTCTGCAGGTCTGCATCAAACCTTAAGTACCGGTATCATTTTCCGTTCATTATGCCGGCTGTGGTTTCTGGACTGTGTACTTTATGTTCAAACCAACAATCAGGTTAGCACTGCTCGTTCTATGCGTTTATACTGTCATTGGCGTCGGTTTTAAGAGTATTGTTAATTATTAATTTTACAATTCTAACCATTTTAACATAGTTAGAAGTAAAGCAGCCGAGTCCTGCCATGGCCGGGCATTATACCGGCGGGCGGAGACGTAACTGCGTGAGATTCTTGCTCAAAGATGTTGTGGCAATTTCGGAGGGAATGTCAAGGACGGATTTTATTAACAAGTTTGTTGAAAAGATTCTGAAGTTTAAAAAGGAGGAGGTACATGCTGTCATAAAAATGACTTCTGGCAAAGGCTTTGATGTGAGTTTTGAAACGGCAGCTCTTTATCAAGAGTTTTGGAATCGCTTTGAGGGAGTGAGGTCCCAGTTTTCAGGATTTACAGTGGAGAAGCTGACTGATAATACTAACAAGATTGTCGTTGTTAGAATGTTTAGTGAAATGATCAGTGCTGATGACGTCTGTTATTGGTTGAGTAGATACTGCTCAGTAAAAGGCCAGGCTATGAAGGTGAGGTGTGAGAAAGGCTATTGGAATGGTGCCTGGAGGGTACCAGTCCAACTACGGCAAGATCCTCAGGGCTTTCAGGGAATGAAACAAATTCCGTCGACTATATTCCTGGGGGAAAACCGTGGCTTTATCCACTATCAAGGGCAACCGAAACTCTGTCGCAAATGTGGTGAGCATGGGCATCTGGCTGAGGTATGTGATCGAATTTTTTGTGGAAAGTGCAGAACAATTGGACATTCCTTTGAGGAATGTAGCAATAGCAGAAAATGCAATCTCTGTGGAGAAACGAATCACCTCTTTAGAAACTGCCCGAATTCGTTTGCTAACAAATTGAAAGCTAGGAAGGCAGTTAACAAAGACAACAAAGACAATGAAATGATGTCAGACAACATAGATAATGAAATGAATAAATGTCACAAAGACAATGAAGTGAATAAAGATAACAAAGACAATGAAATTAATAAAGTCATGGAAATACAAAATGAAAATGAACAAGAAATTAATGAAGTTATAGAAATACCCAATGAAGATGAACAGGAAATGAATAAAGTTATGGAAATACCCAATGAAATTGATCAAGAAATGCACAAAGAAATTGGACAAGACAAACAAATTGAAAAAAAAGATGTACCTACCAAAACCCCTGGAGCAGAGACCAGAGAATCAAAATTGAAACAGGAAGAACCTGGAAATTCTGATTCGATTTCTCATAAAATACCTGAATTTGGACATGACAAACGAATAGAAAAAGCAACTGCCACTCCGAAAACACATATTAATCAGGAAGGGCCTGGAAGAGAGTTCAAATTAGCAAATTTGTTTGCTACGCCATTGCCGGGATTTGGAGAAGTCAAACAAATCGAAAAGGCGAATGACTCTCCAAAAACCCATACGGGCACTGGAAAGAGGAGTAAAAGTAAGACAAAATTGGGAGTGGTGAAAAAACCAGAAACAAAGATAAGAGATTTAGAAGAAAGCCGATTGCCGGTGAATAAGCCCACAAGGGAACTGTATGAAGTTGAGACGGAGGAAGTCGGGGAGGGAAAAAATCTGACCCTTAGTGGGCAAGGAAGTAAGAGACCCTTTGATAGGTCCTCTGGCTCACCCCCTAACCCAGAAAAAAGGGGAAGACCTGGAACCACAGACAGAGAGTCAGAGGGTCCCAGAGTTTTCCCCGGTGAGTCTCAAAATGAGGTACTACTCTTAAGTGATGTGTCTGACACAGGTGACACTCTCGATGATCTCGATGATCACCAAAGAATGGACTCAGATCCCCCGGTTTTGTCTAACTAGTTTAAATACTTTAACAACAATTATGAACATTACATTCTCTACTATCAATGTGAGAAGTGTGAGATCAAAGGTTAAGGCTCACAGTGTTTTATCGTTCTTAAAAACTATCAGAACGGATGTGTTTTTACTACAGGAATGCTGCATCCCCTTTCTAAAAAATTATAAACAGTGGGAAGAGATTTGGCCATATCCGTCATTATGGAGTGGCTCGAATGAAAACCGTAACGATGGGGTAGCCATTTTAATAAACAACCCTCAACTCATCATAAAGGGGAGTACTGTGATAAGAGACGGACGCGCAATCTTAGCAAGACTTTCTTATATAGGGAATGATTTTAACCTCATTAACATATACGGCCATGCCGACAGACAACTCAGGTACGAACTTTTAGAGGACATCCAGTCGCATATGCTAGGCCATCAACCACTAATCGTGGGAGGAGATTTTAATTGCATCCTAAGTAGGAAGGATAGAAAGAGGAATGATGAGGAGTTTAAAGTAGATAAAACATCAACTTTATTACAAGACATGTGCCGGACATTTAAACTGGTGGACTGTTTCAAATCCATACATCCAGGAGAGGAGGGCTTCACCTGGTTCAGTAGTGACAATGCCAGAGCCTCTCGAATAGACTACATATTTACGAGGGGTTTAGCACAGAGTGATGCAAGATTAATTCCAGTTTTTTTTTCGGATCACTTGCTACTGTCCTGCTCTTTCTCATTTCCTTCAGGTATGACTGTTGGGAAGGGTTTGTGGAAGTTAAACTGCTCCCTGCTGGAGGATGAGGCTCTAGCCGCACAATACAGGGAGCTGTACAAAGACTGGCAGACCCTTCAAGACTCGTATGATTCACGAGCACAATGGTGGGAAATGACAAAGAAACGAACACAGACCTTTTTTAAAAATGCAGGGAAAAACAAGAAACTCAAAGAGATGAAACGCATGTCGGGACTACAAAGAAGACTCCAACGCTATTTCATCCTAACAGAAAAGGGGATGGACTTTAATGATGAAATCAAAGAGATCAAACAAGAACTAAACGCTTTGGCGGAAATAAAGAGCAAAGGCATCATAATAAGAAGCAGAGAAAGAGAAATAGAAGAAGGGGAAAAATGTACACGCTACTTTTTTAAAAAAATTATGGGCAAAAATGAGGGGATTTTTAAACTTCAAAACGAAAACGGGCAAATAACAAAGGAATGTAGTGAAATAACCAGATTGGTCGAAGACTACTACAAAAAATTATTTGAAAAGAAAGAAACATATGAGAATGAAATGGGGCATGTATTAGATCATATTTCAAGATCAGTGCGTCAAGACCCCTTTTTAACATCGGACTTTACCCAAGACCAACTGAATGATTGCATAAAGACTATGAAAAAAGGCAAATCACCCGGGGAGGACGGACTCAACCTCGAATTTTACCGGACTTTTTGGGATATTTTAGCACCAGATCTGTTAACTGTTTTTAACGAATTTTCCAGTCGAGACCATATGCCAGACAGTTTCAGAATCGGGATAGTTACTCTGTTGCACAAAAAAGGAGACAAAATTGACTTAAAAAACTGGCGACCCATAACGCTTTTAAACGTGGACTGTAAAATTTTCAGCAAGCTTCTAGCAACACGAATGTCTGTTGTCTTGGGAGACTTGGTTGATCCAGACCAAACCTGTGCCATTGTGGGAAGGAAGATCAGCGACAGTCTCATGCTGATCCGTGACACCATTTGTTATGCAAGAGACAGAAACATGCGACTAGCGGTCCTAAACCTAGACTTTGAAAAAGCCTTTGATCGAGTCTCGCACCAATACCTCTTCAGGGTATTGCAAAAATGTGGTTTTCCCCAAAAATACATCAATTGGGTAGGACTGCTATACCGAGACATCTACAGCAAATTCATGATTAACGGGAATTTATCGGAAGCAATCGAGATCAACTGCGGTGTACGTCAAGGTTGCCCTATGTCTCCCCTTCTCTATGTTCTTTGCATTGAACCTTTGGCACAAATGTTAAGAAAAGATAGATTTGTCGAAGGCATCAATATCCCAGGAAGTGGGGGACAAATTACCAAGTGTGTTTTGTACATGGATGATTTTAATATTTTGTGTACTGACCGCGCATCTGTTGAAAGAGCCCTTGACTTGACTGACCTGTTTGGGAGGGCGTCTGGGTCAAGGCTAAATAGAGAAAAATCACAAGTGAAGTTTTATGGAATGTGGAAAGAGACAGAAAAGGCAGGACTCCCGCTGACGTTGTTAAAGACAGACCAGAAAATCCTAGGGATAAAATTCAATGCGGATGGAGGAGGCGAGACCAACTGGGATGACGTGACAAGGAAAGTTAAGCAAAAACTTGTTTTTTGGTCACTAAGAAAACTGACAATAGAGGGGAAGGTCCTAATCATCAAAGCGATCATCCTCCCAATGCTTTTGTCAATCAGTTTAATTTTTATGCCTAAAAGAAACATGCTGTTACAAATGGACCGAGCCATCTTTCGCTTTGTCTGGGGCTCAAAGTGGGAAAGGATAAAAAGAGATACAATGAAAAAGAAAAAGGAAAAAGGGGGGAAAGGAGTGCCTGACCTCCAGCTTTTCCTGGGAAGCAAATATGTCTCTCTCCACTTCCAAAACGCTGTGGGCCCACCCAACAACCCGAAAAGTCAAGCAATGACCCGTTTTTGGATGGGCTCATATTTGCGGAAGCTAAAGCTTGTACCAGACAATCGTTTGATTCCAGTTTCGTTTAACTTGCCACCAACACATCTCTTTATCCGGGATTTTTTGAAGAAGTTTGATTTGGAAACACAAGAATGTCACACTTTACAAAACCACAGGGCCCTTATTGCTATTGTGCAAGAGCGAGCTACAGTAAGCCCTGTGCGGTGGCTTGCGTTTGGCGAATCCACAACGGTTTGGAGCAACGTCAATCATCCTGCCCTCCCAAACAGACTACGAGACTTGTCATGGATGGTGGCTCATGAAGTTCTCCCAGTCAGAGCTGTAATGCACCACCGAGGAATGTCAGCGACTTCGACGTGCCCTCGACCTGGCTGTGGCGCCCAGGAGTCGGTGAGGCACCTTTTTTGTGAGTGCAGCGCTGCCAAGGTCTTGTGGACAATGGCCGAACAACTAGGAAAGTTCCCGGACTTGCCAGCAGGAGAGGTCCCTGATGCACAGTACGTGCTTTACGGGGTGAGTCGGTCGAGGAGGCATCGGAACGACTTTGCCAGGGACTGGCTCACTCTCGCCGCCATCAAGGACGCCATCTGGACCTCCAGAAACCTGCTGGTATGGAGGTGCAGGCAGATCCCCCCCGTGGCTGTGCTCCAAATGGCTGCAGATACCATATAATCTGCGAGCGGCGGGCTTAGGACGCAGCCATAAAGAAGACTCGTCTGTACCCACCCGGAGGGGGGAGCCGGAGCTACACTGTGGGAGTCCCGGCAGCAACGGCCTGGGTTGTGGAACCCAGAAGGGAGAGGACCCACGCAGAATGGAAAGGACCCACACAGAGGACTGGAAGAATGCTGCTTGGGAGGGTGGGATGGCAGAGCTATTCCCTTGCACAATAGTATTGCCTTTTACACGCTGGTTAACTACTGTTAAAAGAAAATAACTCTGAAATTGTTTAATTGATGTTGAAAATGTCAGGAAAAAATGTTAAAACGTCATATCGTCACGTCATATTGTCAAATATAAAAAAAATGTGAATATGCTTGATGGCTGTGTTTTGCTGCTGTTGGTGTCGGTGGATTTGTTCAGACCGAGGACAATCGACTTTGGCCTGGACGGATCTATTGACACTAACAAAGATGTTATATAATGAAATTGTGAATATGTTTGATTTTCGAGAAGGTTTGTTCAAACCTCACTTTGTGTTTGCTGTTAAAAACGTAATATTGGAATATAATATTGTGAATGTGCTTAATTGCTGTTGAGATTGTCATGATTGTTTTCTGTTTTTAGTGTCAATAAATTTGTTCAAACCAAAAAAAAAAAAAAAAACAAAACAACAATGGATAATGAATAACGAAGATAGATCAATAACCCTTAAAAACCCCAAAAACCCCCTCAAACCAACAATCGCGGGACTCAAAGTCGGATTTGGGTTAAATTTGTGATTGTATTACATGTTTTAATGTGGGTGCATGCGGCTTATATACACGTCCGCCATGTGTAAGTACAAAAGCGGTTATCCTCTTAAAATGTGGTGGGTGCGGCTTATAATCAGGTGTGCTCTATAGTCCGGAATTTACAGTAGTAGTAGTTAAATGAGCTTGCGGTGGAAGAGTTAAATGTCACGAAGAACAAGTTAGTAGCTATTTTTTGAAAATCAGTATTTCAGATACAGTGGAACCTCGGTTTTCGAACGCCTCCAGTTCAAACAAATCGGTGTTCGACCAAAAATTTCGAGAAATTCTTGCTCCGCTGTTCGGTCAAAAATTCGGAGTTCGAACGCCGGTAATGCGTGAGTGCGTATGCTAGAGTGCGATGCTGAGCGGCGTACGGGTGTAGATCGTGTAGATCGCCCCGACCCCTCGTGACCAACTGTTATCACGTGCGCACTTGCCTCTTTTTGCTTTCGCTTTTAATATCGGTGAACGGAGTGTTTTAGCCCCCAACTATGCCTCAGAAGAAGGTCGGTGCAAGCAGAACAGGTAAAAAAAGAAAAGTTGTTCGTACAACTATTGCCTTTAAGAAAGACATAATAGCTAAATATGAAAGAGGTGTGCGAGTTTCCGATCTTGCTAGGGAATACAGCATGCGCCTTCTGCTGACCACCACAAAGGTAAGAAATCCTATTCATAATTCTTTTCTTTATCTTTTTTTTTTCACGTTCATGTTAGCGTAATCTTTCGTACGGAAGATTACGATAACGCGAACGTATGATTAGCCTGGGTTAGCTCTATGATCATGTTGAACATTCAGGTAAACATTCAGGGTGTTGGAACTGAGCCCAAAATTCAGGGTGTTGGAACGGAGCCCCCTTTCCAATGAAGCGCTAGCCACTTGTTGTGCTAAATGACTTGTAAACGACCTGATTTTTGTATTTTTACACGTTCATGTTAGCGTAATCTTTCGTACGGAAGATTACGACAACGTGAACGTACGATTAGCCTGGGTTACCTTCATGTTTACGTTAAACATTCATGGAAAACATTCAGGGTGTTGGAACGGATTAAAACAATTTACATTATTTTTAATGGGAAAAATGATTTCGGTGATTGAAAAGATCGGTTCTCGAACAGGGTTCTGGAACGGATTATGGTCGAGAACCGAGGTTCCACTGTATATCTTTTACATTATTCCCCCGATTTCACTATTCAGAAAATTTTGCAAACGTCAAAGATCCCTTTTAAATTCAGTGTCATTGACTGATTTAAACCATACATCCATTTTCCATTAAGTAGGCTGGCAAAGAGTTAAATGGGCTGGCAATGAATGACACAATAAACTAGTTAGATTCTAGCTAATTTTGAACTCATCAAACACCAATGACGGTTATGAACATCAAAGATCAATTTTGAATTCAATGCCATTGACTGATTTAGACTTCAAACCTCCATTTTCTATTTCGTTTTAATATTAGTTAACTGGGCTGGCAATGAATGCCACAATAAACTAGTAGGGTTCTAGCAAAATTTTTGATTCATTCAATACCAATGACAGTTACGAACGTCAAAGATGCATTTCAAATCCAGTGCCATTAACTGTATTAGACGTCAAACCTCCATTTTCTAATTAGTTAACTAAGTAGGTAACTAGGCTCACAGTGGAAGAGTTAAATGTCATAATGAAGAAGTTAGTAAATATTGTTTGTTAATCAGTCTTTTAAATCTATCTTTTAGATTCCTTCCTCATTTCACTATCCAGAAAATTTTACAAACGTCAAAGATCCCTTTTAAATTCAGTGTCATTGACTGATTTAAACGTAAAACCTCCATTTTCCACTAAGTAGGCTGGCAAAGATTTAATTGGGCTGGCAATAAATGCCACAATGAACTAGTTAGCTTTTAGCTCATTTTGAACTTATTCAATAACGATGACGGTTATGAACATCAAAGATCCATTTTTAATTCTGTGCCATTGACGGACTTAGACGCCAAACCTCCATTTTCCAATTAGTTAACTTAGTAGATAACTGGGATGGCAGTAGATGAGTTAAATGTCATAATGAACAAGTTAGTTGCTATTGTTTGATAATCAGTTCTGGCTTTAAGTATTAAAAACGTATCTTTTAATTTCTTCCCTCGTTTTCACCATTCAAAAAAATTTACAGACGTCAAAGAACCATTTTCAATTCAGTGCCCTGGACGGATCTGGATGCTAATCTTTTATTTTTCACTTAAGTTGTTAACTTGGTAGTTAACTGGGCTGGCAGTGCCACAATAAACTACCGGTATCAATTTTAACCCATTCATTACCAATGACAGTTACAAACGTCAAAGATACATTCTAAATTCAGTGGCATTGACTCATTTCAACGTCAATCCACCATTTTCTAACGAATTAACCTTGTAGTTAACTAGGCTGGCAGTGGATGAGTTAAATGCCGCAAATAACAAGTTAGCTTGTCACAAACTTCCTTGACTCAGTCACAAACAAAAACAGTTACAGAAGTCAAAAACCCAATTGAAATTCAGTGCCATTGACATCATTTCATGTCCACCTTCCATTTTTCACTTAGTTAACTTAGTAGTTAATGTGGCGTGCAGTGAAGGAGTTAATTGAGATAAGGACACATTCACTCATTTACAATTGTGCATGAATCTGTCAAGGTCTGCCAGGGCATGGCCACAAACGCTGGAATTGAAATCAAATATGTTCGGCCCCCACGGCCTTCCTGGCCGCCTCCAGATGGTCCCTGTGGAGTGTTTATCTGGCCCATCTGAGCCTTGGAACCTGAGAGCGTTGATGTTGGGTGGGCAGTGCGGTGCCACGCCAAGCCTCCTGTCCCCAGGAGCCCGAATACGATCCCCTGCTTTTACCTGCCACCCCCCACCTTGTCTGAGAGACCCCTCCTCCCTTCTCTTGCACCTCATCGGCTAAACTTACTGACTTACTCCTGCTCCTGCCCTGGGATAGACTTTCTTCTACCTGACGAAGTTTAGTTTGAATTGCAGGAATATGGTAATCCCCCGCTGTATCGCGGTTTACTTTTCACGGTAACTCTACCTCACTGATTTTTATCGTGCATTGTGTTCTGCATTCTGATTGGCTGAAGAGAGAAAGATGCTTTACCGGGTCTGGCTTGCTGGCACGTTTTCACACATGTCTCATCTCATCTCATTAGCTGTACCGCTTATCCTTATTAGGGTCGCGGGTGTTTTCACACATGTATGATAATTAAAATATATGTGTTTTTTTTAGGACAGAACTGGAAGGTAAATGCAGTATCCCATAATGTCCACAAGATACACAAAGTGAAATTGATTGGGTCCTTTATTAATAAAAATGTGCAATAAAACAGCAACATTGTTTTAAAAATTAAAATTTGACAGTAAAGTAGTTATTTGTAAGAAAAAATACCGTTCTATGAACAGTAGTTTTATTTGTGAAACAAGTACAGACGCTCCCCTACGTATGACCATTCGACTTACGAAAAACGGTAGATACCAACATTTTTTTCGGGGTGGCGAAAAATATCTTGACATTGCTGATTTTGTGTTGTGTACACCTTTTTCCGAATACAGGACATTACTGTAGTGCTTCTTTCCGCCGCTACCGGCGTGTCGTGCTGTGAGAGGTCACACAGCATTTACCCGGTAGTAAAAAAATCCACTTCCTCTTCCTCCTTCATGTGTAAAAATTTTGTACTGTATCTCCAGCGCGCTAAAAACTTTGACATTCTGATCGTTTAATATCTCGTGCATCCAATAAATGTGGTTGGTGTAAAGTGTTAAGGAGAGGCAAGCCGTATCTTTTGAAAGGAAAGTTGAATAAGAAAGTTTGATGCGGTTGAGAAAATGGAACGCTTTTTTTTTGGCCACATTTTACCACAGAGCAGGACCTCTTGAAGCGCATCTCCCAAAAGTAAGTTAAACTCAACTTTATTACTCTTTATAGAGCATATTATTTTATAAAATGTTTATATTTTTGTAGAAAACAATACAGGTTACTTATACAAGCCTTAGACATACTTATATAAACCTTAAACATACAAAATATTGCACTGAAGCAACTTACAAACAAATTCAACTTACGAACGATATTCCGGAACCTTTCGTTCGTAAGTATGGCAGCGTTAGGACTTGAGGCTGTATTTTGGGTTTATTCTTGAGTAATAAATAAATACATAAATAAATCAATAAATAAAAAAGATTTTCTATTTCATGGTCCAGCTGCCCATTAACAGTGATAATCAAGGTAATACTGTACAAAAATATGTTGTGAACAAATAGGGATTTTCTGTATCTGGATATGTGGGTGGACTGTAGAGGGTGTCAAGTTTGGCTAACTCAAACCAGCCCGAATGGAACTTGGCGTATCCTTCAGTTTCTAAAGTCCTCTCTAATTATCCCATGAATAAATCAGTCGGGTTGAAGCCATGTTAATAAAGTTTTGATTTTCAGCCTCCCCTGCATGGTCCAGATCTTGCCAGCTAATTAGGCCCCGTCTTGGGTTTCGCTATCATGCGTGATATGAGTCTATCGGAGCCGGCCGTCGGACCCAAGGGGGTCATGGGACGTCGCGCTCGGACAATCGCAGGGAAAGCGGGTCCAAAGTTCACAGAAAGGTGGCAGGAAAAAAGCGCAAAAAAACAAAAAAGAAAATTAAAACAAACATTGGATACACAACTATGGAACGCTCCATTGCACAGAGAGCAACACTGCTGGATCGTTTTCATCGTGCTGTGGAGAACGGGGTCTAATATTTTGTCCCTCTCATGTTACCAGATACTGGAAGTTAACCCGAGGATTATTTAATAGCATGCTTCAGTGGGATGATCAACAATTCATGTAACTCAGTGGCAAGGCCTTCTCTGCTTCCCTATAAATATCTGTATCATGTGATGTTAATTATAAACCGTCCATAAATATTTATTAAAGAATTCCAAGCGAATCTGTCAGCTTTTTTTGTTGCTTTTCCCCTGTTTGTGCTGCTTCCAGATGTATGCTTTCATATTCCAGCAATAAACCAGTCACATTTCAGCCATTACTCGTTGCCAGGGTCAGAAATCTACCCGGAGGCCTTCACACTTCAATTCTGCAGGCCCGAGGCATAACATCAATATCGATGAAGCTGTTTGTTTATCTAATTAGATTTCGAGTTGTGGGGCAGGGCCCTCTAGAAGGTGTCAGGAAACGTTCGCAGTTTCATACACTTTGATTGGCTAGGGGGCAGTCACGGATGTGTCAAAATGTAAATGTGACGAAAAAAATCCCTGTGTCCTCTACTTTGGCCAAACAAATGTATGCTACAAATATAAATCACGACAGCCACCCTTTCTCTTTCTTCCAATAAAACTGAAAAATGCAACGCAAGTGGTTCCTGTCTCCGTTATGGTCCTGACACAAGGTGTATATGTATACATATATTTTTTACTGTTTCGTGCACTGGTATATTTTCTTTCACAGTTTTATTTGGAAACAACAAAAAGAGAAATAAACCAAAAATTGTTGCAAGATATTTTTTCCGAGTATTGTGCGTTCGTTTAGGGTTGTCATAGTTCTGTGGAAGAAGCTGTCTCTGAGCCTCTTTGTCCTAGTGTTGAATGACCTGTACCACGTACCAGAGGGCGACAGAACAAAGAAGTGGTGGGAATTATCTTTTATAATGTTCACAGCTCTGCTACAGTACCTCAAGCAGCAAATGTCTTCGAAACTGACCAGAGAGCTGCTGATGATCTTTTGAGCGGTGTTGATAACTCTGTATGTTTTTCCTGTCCTCTGCTGCGCTCCTAGGATACTACACGGTGATGCCAGACTGCTTCCCACTGTGGCTTTGTCGAAGGACACCTGCAGCTTCTGTTCCAGGTTGTTTCTCCTGTGAACCCTCAGGAAGTGGAGTCACTGCTGGGCCTACCCGATCACAGGCCTGGTTTTGGCAGACCAGAGGAGGATGTCCGAGATGTGTACGCCCAGGAGTTTGAAGCAGGGGACTCTCTCCACAGTCTTCATTTATGATGAGTGGGGCTGTGTTAGTATGTGTCCTCCTGAAATCAAGTATGACTTCCTTGGATTTTGTGTCGTCAGTATCTCCACATCCTTTCTCTATGCCTTCTGATACCCATCACAGAAGAGTCCCACCAAGGTGGCATTGTCAGCGAACTTCGTTTTCATGGAATGGGTTGGTGAACAGTCTAAGGTATACAGGTCGAACAGTAGAAGACTCAGCACACATTCTTGGAGGAATCTTGAACTCAGCGTCAGGGTGGAAGAGATGTGGTGGCCGAGTTTAACATTTAAGACACACATTTCAGGGACAACAAATGAGTGCTAAAAGCAAAAGGAAAAATTCAAATGACGGAGACTTAAGTGACCATTAAGGACTAGTTTGACTAAATCTTGCAAGTGGACATCACATTTATATCTATCGTTATAGTTATATCAGTGGCAGGCTGTGCATTTCTTACGTAAACCTTCAGCAGTACTACTAGTAAATCAAACTAACCCTCAATAACTATTTTGTGGCTATAAAACGTTTACTGCAGCTACAGCTAAAAACATATCAATATTATTATTTAGCATTAACATTATTCTCATTTTTGGATATATGGATTGGCATGAAGAACCATTCAAGAGTCAAGGAGCGGCTCCAAGGTGTGCAACAGTAATCATTTGACCTCTGTGAACAGAAGTTTGGATCACAAAGTATTAACTAGAACTTTTGTGGAAATTGTGTTTGGATTTGAAGTGGAAGAACTCAAGAGTATTTTCAGCGTTCGGTCAAGGAGGTAACAGCGAACGGGCAAAAACACCTAGAAATCCCCTGCCATGAGCGTCAGCACATTGCTCAGCCCCACACAAGAAAATTGCTCGACACTTAGGACCTTATTGTTTGAAGGCGGCTTTGTCGGGCCCTGGGTGGCATCATTAACACAGTCTGGAGGGACGCATTTAAATCAGGTGGTATTGTTAAACGGCTGACCACTACTGTTTGTGCATGTGATTAATGTCCAGTTGGCTGATTAATTTTGCGACAAGGTTTGAAGTTCAATGCACTTGCAAGAAGTTTGTGAGCTATTAGGTGTTTCCTGGAATGATCTCAATGACTTGATCATGAAACGAAAGCTGAATAAAAGCGTCATCCACAACATGTGCGTCAGGCGTGTCAAAAATACAGCCCGAGAGCTGGATGGGAACCTTTGGATTTCAATTTTTAATCCCGCCCTCCATAAATTTCTGAGTATGTCAAAAAAAGAAGCGAGTCTCTGGGTCATTTCTGTAGAAATTATGACAGACAGGAAGTGACTGAGCTCCCCAAAGGTCTATGGTGTACCAATCATTTTGAAGTTACATTCCCGCCTTCCACCTATAAAGCCAACACGCAAGTTTCAAACTCGTCTTGACAAATCGTGTTATGCTAAATACATTTCGAAAAAATGCTTTTGGTGGAAGGAAGGAGTTTCAAGCAGAAATTTTCATTTCTGTGCTTTTTTTTCTCATTTGTGATATCTCTAATATCTGAACAAATCTTTCCATAAACACAAAGGTGCTTTGCTTGCAAAATAAAAATATTGAAAGAACTCTCAACTTATGCATACATGATGCATGAACTCTGCAAAAACTTTTTGGCGCTCGATGTTTTTATCACATCTGGCGCGGTTGCCATGGCACCCAGTTGGTCCCAGCCGGGTGGCGCCAGGTTCCGGCGCGGTTGCCTCGGCGCCCAGTTGGCCCCGCCCATGAACACCGGCTGAGACACATTTGACTGAGTGCTTCCCATCTCATCTCATCTCATTAGCTGCACCGCTTATCCTCAGTAGGGTCGCGGGGGTGCTGGAGCCCATCCCAGCAATCATCGGGCAGTGGGCAGGGGACACCCTGAACTGGTTGCCAGCCAATCGCAGGGCACACGGGGACAGACAACTCGCTCGCTCATTTACACCAAGGGACAATTTGGACCGGCCAATTCACCTGAAATGCATGTTTTTGGAATGTGGGAGGAAACCGGAGTGCCCGGAGGAAACCCATGCAAGCACGGGGAGAACATACAAACTCCGCACAGGAAGTCTGGAGCTGGATTGCTTCCTAGAGTACTTAAACGGGTTCCTTTGAACTTTGCTGGAGCGTTTGATATACTTGTTAAACTTCTGTGAAACGTCTGTGAGACTGATGTGAGACTTCTGTTAAAACCTGTTAAATGCCTAGTTCTGTGAATCTGTTTGTATTTGATCCTGTTTTGTTTTTGGTCTGATCCGTTTGTTTTGGGAAATTCTTTTCTTTTGAGTGGATTTCTAACCCACTCCTGCGACCATCGATTCCCGGATCGATTGTGCGCCCTCCTCCTCTTCCCCCAATAAATTGTGAGTTCGTCTACGCGAATGGTTTCTTTCCTGTTTCCCGCTCCGCTTCGTGACAGTTTTTGGGGAGGTGATCACATGATTTCGGTCACCATGGCGACTGCATTCCTGCAGATGTGTACAGAACATCATCCCTCTCTTTTCTGACGATGAGAAAGGGACGCCTACTCCGGGCGACGCCTACAGAATCTTTTATGTTGGTCTAAAACCAGTAAGTGGGGGCTTCCTCGATGTGTGGACAAAGATCTGATCAAAGCCACTCCTGCCATCTAATGGATATTTTTTCATTCTGAAATCATTCCTAGAGGCTTGGTACTTACTGATGAGCTGCGCTACAGCGTTCATTATTGTTTTTGAAAAAAATAATAAAATTAATGTATTTTTACGTTTCGGCACTCAGGGACAATGCCTCTGAAAACGTATTTTTACGTTATGGCACTAAATGAGTTAAATGACTTATTATTTTAGTGTTGAATGAATGAATGAAAATTTTATTCAAACATTAACATAAAAACGGAACAAAAACAATAAATCAACAACAAAATAATGTTACATAAGATGTTCGAAAAGGGGTTGTAAGAAGCAAATGCTCATATTCCCTACCCTTTCATCTTCCCTATTAAATACGCCAATGATATGACAACAATAGTAATAATATTAATAATAACAGTTATGATATAACAATAGCAACAATATCACAAAGTTAACCATGGTTCTAGACGCACTATTCCCAATCTCTCGTATCACTCATACCCCATTTTCTTCATTTCTGTATTCGGCCAGGAATATTTTTTGTATTTAAATTTGAACAGTGTTATTCTTGTCCTCATTTAATTTCAACATTGTTTATTTATTTATTATTATTATTTTTTGCAAAACTGTTTGAAATTTGACAATATATTATAATACAATTAGTATGTAATGTGTTACTTTGCATGGTGCCTACAGATGCAGAATGAGGAACGCGCAATTCTATTGCCTTATGACAGAGGGCGATGGTGAAACCAAGGATTTGGATTCAAGCACAGACCTCAACTCCAAACAATAAATTAGCGACAGTATTAGCAAGCTGACCGCAAGTCAAACCACCCAGTAATTCTTTTGCCGTTTTATGAACTTGTTCATAATGGAGGTTTATCTATACAGTATATCGATGTTTTTATTCAAAAGGAAGAGCGTAGACTTCATTTCCAAGTCAAGGTGAAACAATAAAACATTTCTAATGCTACCCGGTTATTTATGTCCTTTCTTGCTCTGACAATAAAATGATTAATAAATAAGTTTAATATTTATATTACAGGTTCATTTATTTGAAAATCTGATTATGCAGCACCAGACACGAATCTCAATGCAGGTCACTGAAGCAGGCACAATCTATAATGTGGGAATCACAAAAGGACTTGACAACAATTATAATTCGACGTGTGCATTACATAATTGTATTTTGATTGAACGGATTTTCTTTTATTTGAGCGTGCAGTAAGAAATATAGTCAGGCAGCATGTCATGACACGAATATGAAAAAAAAAAACATTTCTAATGCTAGACTGCCCTTGAATATTCCTCATTTGATTTTGGTGTAATTAAAGAGTACAAAGAATCTTCAGTACATTTAAAAATAACCAGCACCACATTTGTCAGTGGGAAGATAATTTTGACTTTTTTTAGTAAGTAGCTCGTATGCTAAAAAGTCTGAGCACCCCTGTTTTAAAGGGACAGTGTATATTATCTGACCACTGGATGTTGCTGTATTGTATCATTCAACTGAAAACAAGTGTTATAAAGAATACAAATTATGGACACCAAAATTTCCCAGCCGTTTTAAGGTATTTGGGTACTTGTAGCGCCACCTTTTTCTTCTGTTTTCTTGCCCAGGCTTTTGGAGTTTTTCTGGCATCTGAAGCAGCAAGACGGTGGACAATTATGCATGTTTCCTTCAGTTCAGTATTTTCAAACTGGTGGTTCAGGACTCAAAAGTAGGTCGCGGGCCTTTGCCTTGGGAAAATAATGCTAAGAAGACGAAAAAACAGAGGATTAATTTCACTCCTTAACAGTAGATGGCAATAATGCCAGCCTGATATCTTCTTCATGTTCAGTCAAACGGCGTATTTGAATGGGACCATATCTCATTTTATTGTGATTTTGGTGGTTTTAGAGAGCACCAAGAACATCATGGTGAGTTGACGGTGCCATAGGAGGGCCGCTTGGGTGACACCCAAGAAAGGAAAAGGACCAAGTATCAACCACTGGTCAACGACTGTTGGTAGCAGGGCTGGAAGGCAAGATGTATACCCATGGAAGTAGGCAGCAGAGGATTTGTGGGGCACTCACTACACAAAGTTTTAAGTGTGCTGGGCATTACAGGAACAGCGAGGAGCAGAACCATCCAGAAAACCATCAAAGCAGCTGAAAAAGCCTAAGAGGATAACCATGTGGACAGGCAAATGCCACCTAAGCAAACCACCCTTTGAGTCCAGAGAACATTACTGATGATGTATTGAGGTGCATCAGTAGATGTATATTAGAACTCCTCTACGGACCACCTATTGATTCCCTGATACCCATTTAAAACTGCCAATCTGATTTGCGTGTCTGCACTTGAATCCGTTACACCCAGAAATAACAGAAAACCTGCCGTGAGATTGTGAAAATATGCTGCTCAACTGATGTTGCCATCTTAGGTGGTCACATGATCCCAAACACAGGATCAACACAACTTGAAGCATCTCTAAAAATGGCGCCTGGTGTATTTAGGAGAGTGCCGTCAGCCAACGGTGTCTCACTAAAGGTACCTCACTAGTGCAGGGCCTAAAAGAACATTTCTCAGAATTCCTAATAAATACTCAGTTTTTTGTAAAGTGATTGGCTTGTTTGGATTTTTGATTTTTCTCCTCACCACCGACCCACCGATGTCACTATTCTCCCATGCGGATATCGTCAGTGGTGAAAGACACCACAGAAGCCTGTAATTAGCCGCTCCACCCCTGGGGGGCTCGGCTTGTCTGACCCAGGCAGTCGTGGAGCGCTGACGCCCCCTGATCAGATGAGTAATCCTTAGCACGGGCGAGTGAAAGACATCCGTCGGTGCACTTTGTCACCGGCGCTCCTTTGAGTCAAAGGGGACCAGTCGGAGACGCACGTTTCACACGGAAAACTTCGGAACAAACTGAAAGTGAACGAAGGGGGGTAACCTGAGCCAGGTAGGGGGGGGGGAAGAGTCGTGCTGGCCCTTGGTCAAATGCCTCGAATCCTGCAAACGATCCGGTTACACTCTACCTGAGAAGGCACCTCCTAATCGTCCTTTTCTTATTTTCTCCCTGTGGTATTGGTGAGAGGGTCGATCCAAAGATCGATATTGTCAATACTGAGCAAATACTTGTAAGATATTAGGTCTGCAACAATGAGTTATTAACTCAGTCGATATCATAATGTATATATTTGTTTGCAATAGAGGAAAGATAGGGCCTAAAAAAATAATCCATCCCGACCCGACCTGGTCCGCAGGTATAAAAGCCCGATTTAGACCAAACCCTACCAATTAACTTGATTTAAGGGATCGGGCCTGAAGAAATCCAAAGCTGCACTTTGGCGCCGGGAGTACTTCAACCCCTAAGTGTGCGCTTAGGGGCCAAAGTGCCGCAACAAGGTGTAGCTTTGGGTTTACTATGGCCTCAGTCCCTCAAATCAGGTGTCAAAGTACGCTCGCCGCCAACGTACGTGTGGTGCCGAAGTGCAACGCTGGATTGGGTTACTCAAGAAATAGTACTGTTAATTCAGAATAATATCACTCAAGTACAATTAAAAAAGTAGTCATCCAAATAAATGGGCCAAACAGCATACGTGCTGTGCAAATCCTCCACAAAGGTTTAAAAAAAAAAGAAAAACTGCAAGAGGGAAGCCCGGCCCAGCCCGACCTGATTTAATGATTGACAACTTATGCTTGGGTCTAAGATCTTACCTTCAATTGGCAAAAGCGTTGTCCCTTCATTTTGTTCAAGTCTCTGGGAATAGTTCCAGTAGGATAAATCACCAATAGGTGGCAGAAATGGCTTGGACTAGATCTATATCCACACATAGACGAAGCCACATCCTATATCCCGCAATCGAATGTTTGTTTTCTAACACTTTGCATTCAGACTAAAACGTTCAATTTTTATCTCATTTAACCAAAGTATGTTGTTCCACATCTTATTTGTGTCTCCCATGTGGCTTCTTGCAAACAACAAACAGGCGTGGCCAAACATGTTACTCAAGTAAAAGTACTGTTACTTCAGAATAATATTACTCAAGTAGAAGTAAAAGTTGTCATCCAAATACGTGAGTAAAAGTAAAAAAACTACATGATGAAAAAATTACTCGAGAACTGAATAACTGTAGCAACGTCGTATTTATTGTTTTTTTTAAAAACAACCAATCAGATTTGTTGGCTGCGGCTGCATCGGCTCGCTACAACGGGTCAGGTGCAATCGACATTTCGTTCTGTGTACATTGTTACACAGAATGACAATACAAGGAAATTATTATTATTATTATTATTATTATCAAATTATCAAAGTCCATCTAATCAACAAAAAAACGTTTAATTTAAAAGTAGATTAAAACACTCAACATAAATTCAAGTGCTTTAATAAACAATAAAATAAAAATAGTATAAATCAAATAAATAAATTAAACACATGTAGCACATTTTTATCTTCAAAGGCTCTGCAAGCAGAACAAGCTAGCCTAACTCAAACAAAGGAGACATTTCATATTGTAGCTGGTTTTGATTTGTGGCCAAGGGTGCTCCTCCTCTTCTGTGTTTTCATATTCGGTATTGCTAAGGGACATTGTCGATCTGTTTCATCCATAAACAACTTTTCCCCCGCTAAAGGTGAATATGGTCACATGACAAGGCTGTTACGTTTGATTGGTTGAAGATGGTTCAAGGAGTCCTGTGTCAAAATAAATGCACCTTAGCGGAGACAGACAGACGCCTACTTGCGTGGAGGGGATTTATCAAGTAACGTAGTGTCAATTAAATGATGAAATTAAATGATCTGCATTTATATAGCGCTTTTCAAGTCAATGACTTCCCAAAGCGCTGTACAATGTGCTCCAGATTTCCCAATAGCAGCCTTGCAGCCATATAAGGCGCTAACCTGCTTATTGGGGGTATTAGGGGTTCAGTGTCTTACACTTGGACATGTAACACGGACGAGCCGGGTTTCGAACTGGGATCCCTTGATCCCAAGACTACCTCCTGAGCTACTGCCGCCCCAATGTTGCCTAATGTAGCAGAGTAAAAGTACCAGTTGTTTCTTCACAAATTTACTCAAGTAAAAGTGTAGGGATTGAAGACTACTCCTAGTTGTACAAAATTTTCCAAAATAGTCACTCAAGTAAATGTATATATACATATACATATACTGGACTGTCTCAGAAAATTAGAATATTGTGATAAAGTTCTTTATTTTCTCTAATGCAATTAAAAAAACAAAAATGTCATACATTCTGGATTCATTACACATCAACTGAACTATTTCAAGCCTTTTATTATTTGAATATTGCTGATTTTGGCTTACAGCTGAAAAAAACTCAAAAATCCTATCTCAAAATATTAGAATACTTCCTCAGACCAAGTAAAAAAATAATTTTATAACAGCAAAACTAAATCAAACATTTGAAAATGTCCATTGATGCACTCAGTACTTGGTTGGGAATCCTTTTGCACGGATTACTGCATCAATCCGGCGTGGCATGGAGGCAATCAGCCTGTGGCATTGCTGAGGTGTTATTGATGCCCAGGATGCTTCGATAGCGGCCTTCAGCTCATTTGGATTTGCAGGTCTGGTGTCTTTCATCTTCTTCTTAACTATACCCCAAAAATTCTCAATGGGGTTCAGGTCAGGGGAATTAGCAGGCCAATCAAGGACAGTGATGCCATGGTTACTGGTGGTTTTGGCACTGTGGGCAGGTGCCAGATCATGCTGGAAAATGAAATCCTCATCTCCATAGAGCTTTTCAGCAGATGGAAGCATGTAGTGCTCTAAAATCTCTTGGTACACAGTTGCATTTACTCTGGACTTGATGAAACACAGTGGACCAACACCAGCAGCTGACATGGCTCCCCAAACCATTGCTGACTGTGGGAACTTCACACTGGATTTCAAGCAACTTGGATTTTGCTCCTCTCCAGCCTTTCTCCAGACTCTGGCGCCTTGACTTCCAAATGAAATGCAAAACTTGCTTTCGTCTGAAAAGAGGACTTTGGACCACTCTGCAACTGTCCAGTGCTTCTTCTCCATAGCCCAAGTCAGACGCTTCTTCCGTTGTCTTGAGTTCAGAAGTGGCTTGACCATGGGAATACGGCTATTGTAGCCCAATTCCCGGACATGTCTGTGAACTGTGGCTTTTGATACCTGGACTCCAGCTTCAGCCCACTGTCTTTGAAGCTCCCCCAAATTCTGGAAGCGGCTCTTCTTCACAATTTTGTTAAGGCTGCGGTCATCTCTCTTGGTTGTGTAGCGTTTCCGGCCACATTTTTCCCTTCCAACAGATTTTTTGTGGATATGCTTTGAAACTGCACTCTGTGAACAGCCTGCTCTTTGAGAAATTTCTTTTTGTGTCTTACCCTCCTGATGGAGGGTATCAATGATGGTCCTCTGGACAGCAGTCAGATCAGCAGTCCTTCCCATACTTGTGATTTAGTTTACTGAACCAAGCTGAGTGTTTTTAAGGCTCAGGAAACCTCGCAAGGTGTTTCGAGTTAATTAGATGATTCAGGTGATTAGTTGAATAGCCTACTTGTATACTTTTTCATGATATTCTAATATTTTGAGATAGGATTTTTGAGTTTTCTTAAACTGTAAGCCAAATTCAGCAATATTAAAATAATAAAAGGCTTGAAATAGTTCAGTTGATGTGTAATGAATCCAGAATGTATGACATTTTTGTTTTTTTAATTGCATTAGAGAAAATAAAGAACTTTATCACAATATTCTAATTTTCTGAGACAGTATATATATACCACAGCCATATCCCCCTAGTGGGAGGTGGCTAGAGTCATTTCTGACTCTTTTTGGGAGATTTAGAGGAGAGGATTCCCAGCCCCCCTCGCTCAACCCAACTGAGGTGTTGGGAGTCATTAGGTGACCAAACCCCCTAATTCCAACCCTTAATGCCAAGCGCCAAGCAGGGAGGCAATGAGTACTAATGTTGTAAGTCTTAGGTATGACTCGGCCGAGGCTTGAACCAGCGACCTCCCAGTCTCGGAGTGGGCGCCCTACCATCTAGGCTACCGAGCTGGAGGTAAATGTGACAGAGTAAATGTAACAGAGTAAATGTACTCCGTTACTACCACCTCTGGTATTCTCCTTGTTTGAGTTGGAGGGTTAGAGGGAGGTTAGAGGTTTTAGGAGATTTTGCAGTGTTTTTTTTGCTCTCTCCATTTTGTTATTATGGCTTGCACAATGCTCCGGGAGGTGTGTAAATGTTGGAAAAAGTATTCATTTAGATTGATATTGGATCATACATAAGTCATCAGCACTTACTTTTCATTGGTTTTTGTTATTTAATATGCTAAAATATTTTGGTTCCATTTCACAAATGTGTCACACAAGTTGTTAAGTCTCAGAAAATATTATCAGTTTTTTTAGCTTTAAGTTTGGAGCCTAAATGTATCAATATGACAAAAGATTTTTAGGGGCCAATATTTTCTCTAGGCACTGGATTTTTGTTACATTTCTGCTTTTTCGGGTTTGTCTGGCTTGACTTGTTCTGAAAATGTTTTAATACATATATATATATATATATATATATATATATATATATATATATATATATATATATATATATATCTATATCTATATATATATATATATATATATATATATATATATATATATACTCTTACAGTTTTTTTTAATAGAAACATAAAACAATTTTTAGATTGATTTTACTGTCAATATTGGATCGGGATGGATAGATAGTATCCTGTCTTTACTTGGATCGGTTAAATACCAAAAATACCAGTATCACCCGCCACTATTTTGTGCCCATCTCAGATTCATACGAGGATGCTTTTACACATGCACACACAATTGCATACACACACTCGCCGTGTAATTGCACCCTATGTTATAAAAGCGTTCCCAGGCGGGTCAATAATCGCAAAAAACGTGCTGCAGGCGGGACTTTCTATTTAGCAGTGCAGCGAATTAAAAAAGCCAGGAGGAAAGGGGTGTCATCAAGGACACGCTGGGAGACTTGCACCTGAGACGTTCCAGTCGCTAATGCTTCAGGCACCTCGGCGTGACCCCCATGCCGAGGCCGTTTGAAGATGCCGGGAAAAAGAAGCCACAATGGAACTTGTATGGGAAAATGGTGTTGCCCTTGAGGGAGGGAATCAAGTCAAAGGCAACAAATGAGGAGGTGATAGTGATAAGGGCAATTGGAAAAATATATCATGAGAGGGAAGGCTTGCAATACACTTGACTGTGATTTACAGAGACCCCTCGGTTATCGCGATTAATGGGGACCAGACCCCCCCGCGAAAAGTGAAAATCCACAAAGTCAGTTGGCTGAGCTGAGAGAAAAACACTTAGAAAAAGGTTCACTTTAAAAACACTTTTATAAAGGGTTTAGCGCAGATCATAGGTAAGTTTTAAGTCTCTGGGAATGGTTTCAGTATAATTATAACCTATAGATGGCAGGAGGGGCTTTGATTAGATCTTTGTATACACATCAAGACACGTCCAATATTCGTTCCAAAACAAACATTAATTTTTTTTGTAACGCTTTGCATTCAGATCAAAACGTTCAATTTCCATCCATCCCTTCTTTAGCGTCACACCTTCTGAATGTAATGATTTAAATTGTAGACAGGAACCGACTCAAATTTTGGCTCATGCTCAGACTTAGGAACTTAACCTGTATTTTTTGGTGTACATTGCCCGATGTCAGCTGGGATGGGCTTGATTTGGAAATTGAATGGAAAACCAACAATGATAACTGAACATTAACAATGATAACAACTGTAATAATAACTATAATAAGCATCTATAGAATTCATAATCATGTGCAATATTTGGGTGTCCTCGTATCATTTCACCAATGTCACACTACATCGGCAACTCTACGCTAACTCACAAGCTCTTGTTGTCGATGTGCATCCTCAAAAATTGAATAATCGATCCGTCCTTCATTGGCAAAATTTCTCCATTTCTTTGTTTACTATCCTTGTAACATGATGTAGTGGACTGCGGTTGACCGTTTTCTAATCTGACTGGCTATAGCTGATACTGAAGAGCAGACACTTGATTTTAATCATCCCTTGCCTCCAACTAAAGCTCCGAGCCAACCAGCACAAGACTCTGCCTCGCCTCGACTCCTCCCGACTCAGCGACCCCAACATTGCCAGAGACTTCAGTTGCTCCATCCGCCGCTCTCTTGATACCCTGGCTCCTGACAAGCTGACAGACTGGGCGGCCTTCAAGGAAAGTGTCCTCCAGTCTGCTCACAATGTCCTCGGACGCCCGCGATCCTCCCCGAGAAAGCCCTGGATATCAGAGAGGACACTAAACATCATAGACCAGCGGCGTGAGGCCCGACTCCGAGGCGACCTCACAGAGTATCGGAGACTGAATCGCCTGCGCAATGTGGCCATTGCTGAAGATAGGGAGAGGTTTTGGCAGGCAGAAGCCCAACAGCTTGAGTCCGCGGCCAACAACAACAACATGAGCCGCGTATTCAGTCTACTACGCCAAGCCCGTAGCGGCCCACACATAAAGACAGCCCTGGTAAAGGACTCAGACGGCAACCTCATCATGACAGAAGCCAACTGCCTCGAGCGCTGGAAGGAGCACTTTAGCCTCCTCTTGCAGCACAGCACCATCCCGGCTGATCCCACCCTCCTAGGGGCTGCGAGCACAGCACCTCCTAACGACACCTGCTGCACAGACCCTGTAACACCCGAGGAAGTGAGAGCTGCTCTGAAGAAGCTGAACACCAAGAAAGCCCCCGGCATCTGTGCCATTACCGGCGAGATGCTCAAGGCCGGCGGTGATGGCATGGTGGAGTGGCTAACCCGCCTATTCAACCAGGTGTGGGAATCGGAGCAGCTGCCCACCGACTGGACCAGAGGAGTCATCTTGCCCTTCTGGAAATGCAAGGGCGACAGGCTTGTCTGTGGAAACCACAGAGGCATAACCTTACTCTCCATCCCGGGCAAGGTCTTTACCAGGATCTTGCTCAGCCGTGCCCTTCCAGCAATCAGAAGCTGCCGCCGTCCCCAGCAGGCTGGCTTTATGCCCAACCGCTCCACAACGGACCACATCTCTGCCGTCCGTTTGCTGATAGAAAAGACCCGTGAATTCCGTAAAGATCGCCATCTATATATCGGATTCATTGATCTGAAGGCCGCCTTTGACACTGTCTGCCACTCTTCACTGTGGAACATCCTCCAAGCTCTCAGAGCACCACCCAAGATCATAGCCCTGTTCAAGCTGCTCTACAGCAACGCAGAGAGCTGTGTCCGTATCAACGGCATTGACTCCGACTGGTTTGCTATCTCCAGCGGCGCTCGCCAAGGCTGCGTGGCTGCTCCCGACCTTTTTAATTGCATCATCGACCATCTGATGTTCAGGGTTAGTGAGCGCATCCCCGGAGTGTCTTTCGGCAACTACCACCTGACTGACCTGGAGTATGCTGACGACACCATCATTCTCAGCACTTCCTACAGCCAGCTGAGAGACGCTCTGGGCATTTACAGCGAAGAGGCAGCGCGGCTTGGCCTGCAAGTGAGTTGGACGAAAACCAAGTTCATGTATGTCGGTGATGGACCAGATCCACCTCCCATCCAAATTGGTAGCGACATTGTAGAGCCTGTCAAGAGCTTTGTATATCTGGGGTCCATGGTGACAGACAATGGGGACCTAAAACCAGAGATTCTCCGCAGAAGAGCCCTGGCAGCATCTGCTCTGCAGTCTCTCTGGAAACCACTCTGGCGGCACCAGACCATCACACGCAAGACGAAGCTCCGCATTTACAACCTCGCCGTACTCCCTATCCTGCTTTATGGCTCAGAAACATGGCCCCTGAACGACACCCTGGCCACAAGAATCGATGGTTTTGATAGCAGGGCTCTCAGAACCATCGAGAACATCAGGTGGCCCCAGCGAGTCTCCAATAAAGAGCTCAGAGCCCGCACGTGCCAGCCCCAAGCATCTTCCTTGGTCGCACAACGCCGCACCCGCTGGTTTGGCCATGTCCTTCGTCTACCACCAGACCATCCGACACGAGCCATTCTCCAGTTTGACCCAAAGGCCGCAGGCTGGAGACGACCACGAGGGAAACCGTAGAGTTGCCGTAGAGGATGCAGAACAGCTGGCACAAGACCGCCAGCATTGGAAAAACCTGGTTCATCTGGTCGGCTCAACGCACAGGGACGGGACCCCCCGACCTTCGCTGGAGCAATAAGCATAAGCAAGCAAGCTTGCCTCCAATGTGACAGTTGCACTACTTAACAGGCCGCTGTGCTAACTATTGTCACTTTAGTTAGTTAATTGGTTAGTTTGTGCTTAGTTAAAGTGACGCACAACCTCATAACTGGGTAATATTGTTTTAGACTATAGAAGTTTTTTATAACCTCCCCAAATAGGGTTGGATTGTACAAATCAAACGGGTTAAAACAAAGTAAATACTGTCATTATTTCATACCATTACATAAATATTGGGTTTATTTGGAACCAAACAACCTAGAATGTCGATTTGAAATTATTTAAGTAGTGGATTGATCCATTTTGGACCATTTTTAGAGTGCATAACTTACTTAAGAATCATGTTGAAGACCAAAGAAGGAAATTGTTTTCAGTAGTTTGAGTCACTCTAGTACAGTCCTACTTTTTTTTCAAGGGGGTTACGTTGGCAGCAAAACAGCCCCAGAGCATAATACTACCATCACCATGCTTGACGGTAGACATGGTGGTGGTTAAAAAAATGGGTAAATACTTTTATTATTTCATATCATCACAAAATCGTTGGGTTTATTTGGAACAAAACAACCCAATTGGTTTGACAATTTTCAGAGTGCAAAATTCACTTAAGAATCACGTTGAAGAACAAAGAAGGAAATTGTTTTCAGTAGTTTGAGTAACTTTAGTACTCTATTCCCTATTGCAGCCACAGACTCATCATTCATCTCATAAGACCTTTTATTGGTCCTTTTAATTATTTTTATTTCTTATTGGATCACTGATCGGAACCACCGACGTCTCTTCAAGCCAGGGTCCCCATGATTGTGAGGCCATTGGTCATTTGCTTTGGCCTCCGGTTATTTACGGAATCGAACTGGACCCGAAGAAAGTTGCGAGTGCTCGTTTCGAGGTACCTGTTCCATCCCTCCCTTCTTTACCTCTCTCAAGTCATCATGTTTACAGCAGCTCTCCGCATTATTTTCATGCCCGCTCTTCCGCCTCCTTTTCTCCCGTCGCCTTTCTTTGTCCTTTCTCCCGCTGCTCGGAAATCTGCGAGGCTTGCTCATCGGTGCCAGCCTCCGTTAATCCCCTCCCAAAGCACCTTAGCAACGCTCGGAATTTAGAGATGCTAAAAAAAAGGGAGAGAAAAAAAAATCGCTCCACCACGACAACTGTTCTTAATGCTGGGCCCGGATTGGCACGAGTGGCCACATCTTGAGATGTGCGTGTTTTCCATAAGTAGTTGAGAACAATCTGGAAGGCTGTGATAACCAAGGATCTCTCAAGTGTATGTGTGTGTGTGTAGCAGTAACGTATGCCCGCGCCTTATGATGCCAACAAACTGGTAATCCCAACATGTAGTCACCTGAGATGCTTCATTATCTAGTCCCACAACACCTGATTGAGTAGGCTCGCTCCCCCGACCGGACATGCTTTTTTGCGCGACACCGGTAGTCGGAAAGACATCGCATTTCTTCGTACAACATGCAAACTGCCTACTGTATTTGAACCGCAAAAACTTTTTGTAACATTGCCACGTTTCAGGCTTCAGACTTAAAGCTAAAAAACAATACATACTTACAAAGAATCAACATCATGTGAGACACAATCAGGAAGTGGAACCAAATTATTTCAGCATATTATACTATATTTAAAACGGAAAAAAAAACTGAAAAGTAGGTGTGGCATAAATATTAGGCCACTGTTCTCTCAGTTTACCCAACTAATTCCAGAGGTTCCCTGATGTCTTCTGGCTGATCTAATGTTGACCTAAATGTCCAACAACGACAAAAACATTGCACATGTATGTCATTGAGTCTCTGTTTAAATGCACCTGAACAGACTGCATGATGAAACATTATGACAGTATAATGAAGACCAAAGAACACACCAGGCAGTGCCGGAATAAAGTTCAAAGCGGGAATGCTATACAAAATGGAGAGAGCATAAAACCACTGCAAACCTCCCAAAACCTGACCGTCTCTCTTGGCTTCTGACCCAAACAAGGAGAAAAAGTCTGGGTGTCATACTTGAGAGCATTACCCGGTCAGCCTACTTCCACCTGTTCCAACAACCGTCTCCGCCTCTCCCTCACCCCACACATAACAGCCATCCTCGTCCATAGCCTTGTCACCTCACGCCTTGATTACTGCAATTCCCTCTTCTACGGTTCACCTCAAAAGTCCCTTCAAAAACTTCAGCTGGTCCATAACTCTGCTGAGTGCATCATCACCAAAACCCACTTTCGCCTTCACATCACCCCTGTCCTTCAGCAACTCTACTGGCTCTCAATCTACCATAGAATCAATGACAAAATCCTACTCTACACCTACATCGCCATTCATACAGAGGCCCTCCCTACTCCTCCAACCTCCTTCACATTGCCACGCCATCCCGCACACTCAGATCATCTTCCTCCCTCCATCTCACTATACCCCCTGCCCGCCTCAGCTCCATGGGGAGCAGAGCTTTCAGCTGCTCTGCCCCCGAGCTCTGGAACTCATTCCCGCCTGACCTCCGAAATTTTACGACCCTGTACACCTTCAAATCCAGACTCAAAACTCAACTCTTCAGACTTGCCTTTACTTGAACATCTGCCTCACTCACCGCCCCTTTTAACTATAATGTGTTTTATTGGCTATTTATTATTTGCTTGTTTTACTTTTGTTTTACTCTTTGTTTATTGTTGTGTCCTACTCATAGGTACAGCGACCTTGGGTGTCCTGAAAGGTGCTTCGAATTACAATGTATTATTATTTTTATTATAACTAATCAGAAGCAACCAAGAGTCAAGTCATGTTTATTTGTATGGCGTTTAATCACAAAGAGTCTCAAAGGGCTTCACAGATCAAAGACTATTGTAAACTACAGACTATTATGACATCATCCCCTCATCTAAAACCTACATGAGGGTAAATAATACACAGATATTTTCAACACAAAATATAGATTATTCATATGCTATAGAATAGAACTGTGCTTTAAGCTTAGGTTTAAAGATTTCCACTGAGGTTGCAGATCGGATCTCAGGGGGAAGAGCATTCCACAGCACAGAGGCCCGAATGGAGATATATATATATATATATATATATATATATATATATATATATATATATATATATATATATATATATATATATATATATATGTATATATATATATATACATATTTATTTACTCCTTATTGCCACCAGATGGCAACTGACGCCGATATCTTTAATCTTAAAATAAGAGTGGTATCAACACAGAAAGCGATATCAGTGCAGGCTCAAAGCACATACACTAATAACCAGTAATCCTCGCAACACTATTATAAAACTGAATATATGATTATAAGTATTACAGTCATATGTTTGTTTAAAAGTCAATGTTACAACAATTTCTGCAATATAGCTTTATTTCAAGATATCAGCACCATTACCTGTGTTGACAATTTTTTTTTACTACATTACGATACACAAATCAGAAAAAAATAATCAAATTTGTTATTAGATTTTTGTATTTTTAATTACTGATTTTATCGATTCGTTGTTGCAGCCCTAGTTTTGAGCATCTGAAAAGCTCCTTCAGTCAGTCACTATTGTGTCAGTCAGTGGTGACACTCAAAAACATGGAAATTTTTACGGTAAATACAGATAACAATCCGGTCTTATTGGAAGTAGAAGGTCAAAACCGCATGTAAACATTTGCGGCGGCGGCAAATGAGGTTGACCTCTGACAGACTGGAGCGGCGCGTCTGGCCTGGCTGCTTGCAGCGGGTCAAACGGCTCATGAAATACACACAGGACCGCGCAAATATTCATTACAGCCCTTCGCAGACGTGCAAATACTGCCAGTTCTTGGAAAACATGCCAAGAGAGGGACTAAGAGTATTAAGGACGAGGAGCTGGCTCCAGTAAAATGGAATGCTGGAGGAGGAGGAGGAAATGGGGGGGGATTTTGGAGATGCGCTTGTTTTTATTTATCATACTGGGTGCTTTTGCCGAGATGAGTGGGAATAGGGGATTGTTTGCGCCATCAGGTAAGCCAAATTAAAGAAATCTAAAACAGGAAAGATGATCTCCAAGAGCTGACATCTTCCCACGTCATTGCCGTGGCGAAATATCCTTGCAGTGATGGAAGGTTTTACCCAAATTTGATCCCATTGGGGGATGTATCACTATGGTTGTGACCTGATAAAATATAAATAACGGAAACGTGCAAACGCATTTTTTTACATCAAAATCTAATTCCAATGTATTCCATCATGACTTAACAAGTAAATGCCTTGTTTTAGCAAAAAAATTAAACACAAGCAGAGTGTAGAATCGTATTGAGTTTATATGCAGTGAAGAGAATAAGCATTTGAACAGCTATATCACACAGATAAATTGTTAAAAAAACATACATTGTGATTTCTGGATTTTTCTTTTTAGTTTATCTCTCTCACAGTGGACATGTACCTACAATGAATATTTCAGACCCCCCCATGATTTCTAAGTGGGAGAAATAGCAAAATAGTAGGGTGTCAAACACTTAAACGTATATGAACATAAATATAATACATAAAACAACATCAGTCATTAATTAACAAAAATAAATGTTAACTACTTGCACAAATCAACTGTATGATACAATTATACAACATAAAGACATGTGCCCAAAGGGAGTAGGCCAAAGCAGATGTTTTTAAGTTCGTACCACTATTCTATTTTTTCTTTGCACGGAATAAATATTCACAATACCAAAAAACAAAACAGCAGTGTACCCCACAAATGAAAAATAGGAAACAAAGAAATAACATGTCAAACTTATAATAGTCTCACTAGTGACTCCTAAAAGAATAAATTTAAAGCAGATACATTAATAGTTTAGTAGACACTCTAAATGAGGGGAGAAGACCCGAATGGATTTCAAACATGCAAGGAAAACACGGAAGAAGGCCTTCCAACCAGTTCTAAAAGCCCTTTTTGAGCCCTTTCTGTTATTACATTTCCTGGGTTAGACAGCCACATGATTGGCCAATAGTGACAATTAGTAAAAATAACAAACTGGCATCTTTTGAAACCTTCTTTATAGGTGCCCAATAAGAAAAACAGACCTAACAGGAAAAAAAATCAACCACAGTAGTTTAGTCTCTTTTTAAAAACGGTCTGAATCATAATCATGTTCGTATCTTTACAAGTAGCGACGGCTAACGCACACACGCACGCGAATGCTCACTCGCTGTTAAAGGGTAATCGCTTGAACAAATAAATTAGCATCAATGTCAACCCGATTAGAAAATACAGTGTAAAAACATTTATCTAATCATTAAAACGGAATCGCACGGCGTGCACCCGGCTCAGTAGCTAATAGCTGCCGGGTTATCAAACGAATTATAAACGGATCAAATGTAAACGGTCTGTTTGGCGACAAGCATCTAAAACAGCAGCGGGAGCAAATTGAGTAGGGCCGGGGACCATTAGGGGCCATCGACGAGCTCCTGGCATCTCCTTTGCTTCGGGTCAGGGGTCAGTCGGCTCAAAGTGCTATCAGCGCGTGGCAGGTTGCGCCGTGCGTCCTTTAAAAGAAACACACACACAAAAGTGAGGGAGTGTGTTTGTGTTTGGATACCGGGGGGATGTACGATGTTGCTTATCTGAACTTTTTGGCCCCTCATTAACCTCAGTGCTGTGTCTTTGAGAATTATGGCCTGTCAGGAGGGGAGGAAAAATCCTTTACAGCATCCAGTGGCCTCTTTACATGTGCACCAGAGATACGCTCACGTTACATCATCGGTCTTTTCTTTGTAAAGTGTCAGCTGCAGAAAAAAAAACATATACCGTATTTTCTGGACTATGAGGTGCAACTGAAAACCCCAATTTGGCCAGAAATTTGTAAGTGCGTCCGTCCCATGACCCAGTGAGCCTTATATACCACAGAATTAGAGGTAAGATCTGGGGCCCAGGCCTGAACCCTTCGTTACTTTTCATCCATCCATCCATTATCGGCACCGCTTATCTTCAGTAGGGTCGTGGGGGTGCTGGAGCCCATCTCAGCTGACTCCGGGCAGTGGACAGGGGACACCCTGAACTGGTTGCCAGCCAATCGCAGGGCACAGAAACAGACAACTCACCCTCTCATTCACACCTGGAGACAAAATGCGTGTTTTTGGAATGTGGGACGAAACCGGAGTGCCGGGAGGAAACCCACGCAAGCACGGGGAGAACCTGCAAACTCCGCACAGAAGGGTTTGATCTCACGACTTTAGAACTGTGCCGCACAGGCGCTAACCACTGTGCCGCCGTGCTGTGCGCATTTACTTTTGCTCGAGTAATTTTTTTGATAAAGAAAATGTTTACCAAACTATAAGTTGAACTCCAATTCACTAAATCCAAAGGAAATTTCATTCTCAGCGTCGGCTTCCTCCTTCCACCTCCCTCACATCCGACGTCCTTTCTGCTTCTTGACAATAGCTTACAAGGTTTACAAACTTCCTTTCTGATTTTTGGCCAAAGATTTCAATGTTTGCAGCTTGTACACTGCAGGATGATTTTTTGTCTTTGTTCAGTTTCAATTACGTTAGCTGCACGTCACCTAAACTTTGGCGCCAAACCTTTAATTTTGGTGCTGCACTCATACTGCACACTTGATTTCAGGCAATCCGACCCAAGTTAACCAAAAGCTACGTAGTGCAGCCCAAACGCAGTTTGGCGCTGAAGTACGGGCGGTCCAAGAGAAGCTCCGTGTTTACTTTGGCGGCAAATTAAAGCTTCTGGTTCATTTCAGGCTTGGTCATCGATGTCATGGTTGCCATGGCGCCCAATTGGTCCCCGCCGTGTGGCGCCAGGTTCTGTCACGGTTGCCACGGCGCCCAATTGGCCCCGCCCACTGACACCAGCTGAAACGTGTTAACAGATTGCTGCCGGACAACTTAAACGCGGTCTTGCGAGTTGCCTGGCTTCAGAGCGCCCGCGAACCTCCTGCTAGTGTGATATGCCAAGTGCTGTGAATTTGCCTGTGTTTGATCCTGCTTTATTTTCGGCCTGATCTGTTTGATTTCAATCCACTTCCGCGACCATCGATCCCCGGATCGAGTGTGCGCGCATTCCTTTTCTCCCTAATAAACTGTGAGTACGTTACGCGATTGGGTTCTCATTACTGTTTCCTGTCCTGGTTCGTGACAACCGAATCAAATTAATCCGTCGGGTTTGCCTGGGTTCGGGTTTATATACCAGCAACTTGGGTCGGTTCGGGCTTTTTTTAGGCCTGATCTTATCTCTACACGGAACACAGCGAACATGATTGTAAATGCATAGTCATTATACGTATGCGGTAATAAGGTTTTACGTTAATATCATATGTGAGCGCAATTGTGCAATGATTTATCAAATCAATAAACATCGATGACCCAAATTGCAAAACATCGTATCCAATGGGAATCAAACCCTAATAGCGGTGGTGAAAGTGCTGACACTTTACTCCACGAGACCACCAGTGGGGATGACATCAGACAAGGCATTCAACTTTATCTCATTTTCACACTGTTTATTTCCCATTGACGATATATGTTTATTAATTTTTATTACAACATCCATTGCAGCCCGGTCATCCTGGAAAGGGGATTACCTCATGTGTGGTCCTTTCTCAAGATTTCTTCATTTTCCCCATGTTGAGGTTTTTGAGTTTTTCCTTGCCCTCATGTAGGTTTTAGATCAGAGGATGGTGTAATAATAGTCTGTGGTTTGCAATCATCTGTGGTCTGTGCAGCCCTTTAAGACTCCTTGTGATTAAGGGCGTCACAAATAAACATAACTTGATTTGACTTGTTTTTACTCACAGCGCTAGAAACAATCATTTACATAGTGCACTCTGGTATTTCAAACAGTCTCTCCATTTCTTCAACAATGAATGTTAGGGAATGGCGAAAACAGAAAGTCTTTCAAAAACAATTGTTATTCGTATACATACACCTTAAACAAAGAGCTTATTGATGCACAGGTGCCATTTTGTATGTCATCTGTACCACTGGCAATCTCTCATTCAAGTATCTTGTGTTGGTGGTTCTTTGTTAAACTCCCTCCTAAATTGTCTTTGTATTTCTACTGTGTTTTCCTAAATTCATTACCAATTAGGAATACATTTCCTTTTATCAAAGTCAGGTTTGCCTGCCAACACTCGGTTCAATGGGTTGAGTCTTTCAAGGAAGAATAAATAACTGAGTTATCAGCTGCTAAAATGTGCATACATTTTGTGGTTACCCTCTGTATTTTGTTGTTTCCTTTTGTTGATTCGCGGTCGATGTTGTTTTTTGTGTGCATTGCCCAAATAAAAATCCACAAACTTGCATCTTATCCTTGGGTGAAGCAGTTTGTAACTTACTTTTTGTTCATTTTGCTTATTTTTGTTATTTAGCGTGTTCAATATAAAACGCCAAGGATAACCATCTTTCGTCAGATGCTCTTGGGCAAAGGCAAAGTGATATATACTGCCATTGCTATTGACTTGCCTGTAATCAAGATCAGAATTAAATCTGCTTTAATTTCAATTCGTACGACAATTGACATGCATTTTATCAGCTGTACAGCGTATGTGTTGCCCTTTCCCTCCATGCATGTTTCTGACCTTGTTGCTAGATTTCGAATCTGCCTTCTCGGTATTTCAGACGACACTATCTTGGCTCAGGGACACATCCACTCTTTTTTTTAATTAAAAGAAAAAAACTGCACCCACTCTGTTTGACTCTTGCTTTAATAAATAAGCCTTTTCATTGCAATATCGGTACTTGGGTGTTTTACAGAGGAGCACCTTGACTTATGAGTTTGATTACTTTTATGATCCTACAGCTAGCTTAGGGAAGACCGATCCTATCTTATGTATAAAGGAATGTATACAGAATAATTACCAACGAATAAACAGTATCCCATAAAAACATGATACCTAAATGTATGACATGGAACCAGTCTATTTGTATCTGTGTCAGGACCAGAACAGAGACAAGACCCACTTGCGTTACGTTTCTCTCAGTTTTATCTGGAAGAAAGGAAAGGATTGCACCCACGATTCCGTGATCGCTGGTCGCGGGAAGCAGGTTTCTCTGAACCCAGAAGTGGGACTTCCGTGGCGAGCAATGGCGGTGGAGGAAACGGGTCAGTACCCGGAGCAGGAGAGCAAAAACGTTGTCGGGATCAGAAACGAGTCGAAAGCCAGGAGAGGAGAGTAGACGTGGTCAAGATCAAAAAACGTGTCGAAGCCGGGAAACAGACTGGAGAAAAAGCAGGTGGAAGTCAGGGTCGATAAAGCTAGCCTAGAGTACACTGAGGTTCGCAGATGGACTGACAACCGGTGACGGTTAAAATAGTGACAGGGAGCCAATCAGAGTCCAAAGCAGTTGGCGCCAAAGGAGAGGGCACAGGTGCATCACATCGGTAATCATGAGAATATGAATGCATTCTGTCATTTATTTATTTATGTATTTATTTTGTAATTTATCTTGAAATGTTTTGTATTGTATTTTGTCACTTAAAAATGCTATTTTAATGAGGGAGCGGGTCAAGCTGGCTGAGCATTTTATCAATTGCCCAGAAAAGGGGGAAAAAAAACAACAAAATCCCAATAAATGAGATGGGGTCCCTCTCAAACACACCGATTGACTGAACAGGTAGAAGAGATTGAGCAGGGCATTTTCGCCATCTGCTGTTAACCCCTTTTTGTCCTCTGTTTAAGACCAATTTTTTACTTTTTTTATGCAGCTCACATGAAAATGTGACTAAAAACATTATCTATATTTCTACTGGTGGAATCAAGTTTGGTAAGTTATTAAAGTTAAATAAAAAAATAATTTAGAGGATGTTTTTCTGGATTTTGACCCCAAAACAACAGGATGGTTAATGGGGAGAGACTGACCCCCTATGTTTTTCTTATTAGCATTATTTTGCAAAGAATAAGGCCCGCAATCCACAGAAAATGGGTCCACGACCCACTTTTGGGTCCCGACCCAACAGTTAAGAGACCCATTTTCTAACAACCTCCAAAAAAGCGATTGAATATCTTAGAAAACCAAGTTCTGGTACTTTTCCTCATTTTCTCTTACGCAGCTGCCATCGGGCCAAACTGTTGCTGATCCATTTGAAAATCACACGACAGGGGAAAAACACTCAAAATGTCGATCAAAATGTTTCCTTTTAAGTCATCATAGGCGGTGAAAAGTTCTGATCACCAAGTTTGGAGGTTGACATTCTCAAATCAAAAGGCTTTTTTCAATCATTTTTGGTTTTCTCCAAGAAAGAATGCATTGAAAACTGGCAAATAAATAGGTTTCATGGACTACGGCTATGACCTTGCAGTTACACAGATAAAATAAGTCTAATTTGTGGTTGCGAGCGCAGATACAAGTTTGAAGCATGCATCCTTGATTTTCTAATAAATAATGACCTCCAGCAAAAAAAAAGAGCAGATTACAGGAATAAACAAGACTCCAAAGACGGAATACTTGCATGGAAAATTAAAGAAATGGCGGTGAGAGAGGAGCGAAGAACAAATATGTTAAATATTGCTTGACTTTCTGCTTTGAGAAAGTATTTAGGAAGGGGAAACTACAGGTTCTTCATACTGTGATAAAGTTCATTATTTTCTGTAATGTACTGATAAATATTAGACTTTCATATATTTTAGATTTATTTCACGTAACTGAAGTAGTTCAAGACTTTTATTGATTTAATATTGAGGAAAAACAAAAAATCCCCATCTCAAATAATTAGAATATTTCATCTGACCATTAAAAAAGTATTATTAATTCAATGTATTATTCAATTATCACTTTGAATTCTTACAAGTCTGATATGATTTATTAATTCAGAAAGTGGAACCAAGCAGCCAGGCATAGTAATCTACTGTAATACAAAACGATTTATTAATAAATGTAATCAACAAGAAACGAGAGAATATAAAAACAAAGGGTCGCTGGTAAAATTGACCTGTAAATAGCTAGAAAGAAACCAAAAGGTTCCGGCTGTAATGCTAATAAATAATGGAGATTCCTTTGTACAGGAAATTCCGTTAATACTTTCCTGTATGATGTTTAGTTTAAACAGTCACCTTGAAAGACAACCTTCAAATAATGATGTTAAGTTATATACTCGTATCCTTTTGCAGAAATGACTGCTTCAATGCGGCGTGGCATTGAGGCAATCAGCCTCTGGCACTCCTTAGGGGTTATGGTGGCCCAGGATGCTTTGATAACAACCTTAAGCTCCTCCACAGTGTTGGGTCTAGTGTCTCTCAACCTTCTCTTCACGTTATCCCACAGATTCTCTATGGGGCTCGGGTCAGGACAGTTGGCAGGCCAATTGAGTAACCGAAACACCATGGTCAGTAAACCAATTACCAGTGGTTTTGGCACTGAGAGCAGGTGCCATGTCTTCATCGCCATAAAGCTTTTCATCAGATGAAAGGATGTAGTGTTTAAATATCTCTTGATAGCAATCTGCATTGACCCTGACCTTGATAAAACCCAGTGCACCATCACTAACAGCTGACATGGCGCCCCCGACCATCAGTGGCATTGGATACTTGACACTGGACTTCAGGCATTTTGCCATTTCCTTCTCCCCAGTCTTCCTACAGAATCTGGCACCTTCATTTCCAACAAACACGCAAATTTTGCTTTCATCCTGTCGCTGTTTCTGGTTCAAAAGTGGCTTGACCTGGGGAATGGGGCCCCTGTAGCCAATGAAAAAATCCCACGCGGTTGCCCCTTTTTCACATGTCTGCATACCCGTCAACCTTCTTCTACCAAATATATTTGGGACAAATCTTTCCCATTCTACATGTTGGGTGAAATGATAATAAAATGTAGATTGCTTTTTCAGTTACAGGATGTTCTTCCCGTTACAAGTTACTACTGGGAAACACTACCTTAATTTTCTGCATGTCCCATAAAAATTGTCCTTATTTGACGATCATTACATTAATACACATTTCATAGGGCCCTGTTCAGATGTTGCATGCACTTGCCCTCTTGAGTGCAATCCATAGGGAGCAATGACGCTTCATAGGACAATAACATACAAACTAATGCCGGCTGGGGTTAATTGTGAGGGATGGAATGCAATGGCAAAGCAAAGCCTCCAGAAAACAGTGTCAATGGCATGATTTTTACGATGATAAAAAACATAACAACAATTTCAAGCATTTACAAGCACTTCACCAAAGATTCAATCACTTTCCATTTTTTGCAAATACAACAATTAAATGAAAGCATTTGTAAGGATTTCAAGCACCAGTTAAAAAAATTGTTTTTCTCCGTGTGGATTTTAGCTCGGATCCCAAAATTACACCAAATCATTGAGAGAGAAAAAAACCCTAGAAAAAAAACATTGATCCAAAAAAAAATCTAAACACGCCAGGTGTTTTATTTGCCCTTGAACATTTCTCAAAATGTAATGAAGGATTGAAATAGAATCTAATCAGGCAAGGGAAGGAGTCAAGGTCTGCTTCTCACCACCAACTTGCTCTTGCTTTTGTTTTTCACATAAAATTCCCTGAGGGCCACACTTAGACATTTAATCAGCAATTTATAGGGGAAACAATGTATTATATAGATATTATGCACTACTTAACCCGTGTAATTAGTGGGCTCCTCATATGTAAAAATATTCTGGAAAGTGATTGAATTTCTTTTTTACCAGTTTTTAACCTGGTGCAACTTTACAGCGAATGAGTCCCTGGTTTGTTCACAAATTCATGAATGTGATATTTTTCCGGGAGCACGACTGTATTTGATGACAGGCAACCATGAATTCTAAATGAATTTCCTCGTAAGCAGTGTTTCTCAACTGGTGGGTGAGGAAAAAAAATCATTGATAAGTCAAGTCAAGTCATATTTATTTGTATAGCCCTTAATCACAAAGTCTCAAAGTGCTGTAAAGACCACAGACCACTGCAAACCATAGACTATTATGACACCAATCCAAAACCTACATGAGGGCAAATAATACACAGATATTGTCAACATGAAATATAGGTTATTCATATGCTATAGAGTAGAAGTGTGTTTTAAGCTTAGATTTAAACATTTCCACTGAGGTTGCAGATCGAATCACAGGGGCTGAGCATTCCACAACATTGGGGCCCGAATGGAGAATGCAGGAGAACCTGTAGATCTCTTCTTGGCTTTTGGGATCACTAGTAGACCAAGATGAGGGGAAGGAAAAGTGGAAAACAGTGACAACAGCGATTGCTTCAAAAGGTGTCTGCCATTAAAATTCTACTGGAAGATACAGTAAATGGTTTAAGAACGTTATACAGTGCATCCGGAAAGTATTCACAGCGCTTCACTTTTTCCACATTTTGTTAGGTTACAGCCTCATTCCAAATTGTATTAATTTAATCTCTTATCTCAAAATTCTACACAAAATACTCCATTATGACAATGTGAAAAAGTTTATTTTTTTACTTTTTTTGAATTTATTAAAAATAGAAAACTAAGAAATCACATTTACATAAGTATTCACAGCCTTTGCTTAATACTTTGTTGAGCCACCTTTGGCAGCAAATACAGCCTCAAGTCTTTTTGAATATGATCCCACAAGTTTAGCACACCTATCTTTAGGCAGTTTTGCCCATTCTTCTTTGCAATAAGTCTCAAGCTCAATCTGGTTGGACGGGAGACGTTTGTACACAGCCATTTTCAGATCTCTCCAGAGATGTTCGATCGGATTCAAGTCTGGACTCTGGCTGGGCCACTCCAGGACATTTTCGGAGTGGTTTTGAAGCCAATCTTTTGAGATCTTGGCTGTGTGCTTTGGGTCGTTGTCCTGCTGAAAAATGAACCTTCGCCCCAGCCTGAGGTCAAGAGCGCTATGGAGCAGGTTTTCATCCAGGATATCTCTATATATTGCTGCATTTGTTTTTCCTTCAATCCTGACTAGTCTGCCAGTTCCTGCTGCTAAAAAACATCCCCACAGCATGATGCTGCCACCATCATGCTTCACTGTAGGGATGGTATTGGCCTGGTGATAAGTGGTGCCTGGTTTCCTCCAAACATGGCGCCTGGCATTCACACCAAAGAGTTCAATCTTTGTCTCGTCGGCGTTTTAATAAACTCTCTCTTTCATCTTTTTTGGCTTGGCATTTGTACGGTACTCCAAACAGGACTTTTCTTACTCTCACAATTTAAATGCTACACTAGGGAGAAAACTGTGGAGACGGGCATAAAGTAATTCTGCCCCCCTATTCCGTGGCCCGAACAGCTTTGCTAAAAGTAAAATAAAAGCCAAAAGGTCTGGTGGAAAAAATGTATAGAAGGGCTCTTGTCATGATTACTCATTGCCCTCACCTGTGCCCGCTCGTTTGGCGCCAGCTTCTGCTCGTTGCCTGATTGGTTCCCCTCCCATTGAAACTCAGTACTCCATTCACTCCTTGTCAGTCCGTCAGCAAACCTCTGCATATGCAAGGCAAGCACTATTTGACTCCCATCTGTCCCGTCCTCACCTGTATCCTGCTCGTCTGTCCCTGATTTCGCGATTGTCTCCGGCTCCCTGACTTTTCCCTTCCTTTGACAACGCTCTGATATCCCACTCCGGCTACTCGACCCGTTTTTGCACATCAACCACGCTCCGATCTCCTGCACCATCTACTCGACCTGTTTTTGCACATCGACCACGCTCCGATCGCCCGTCCCAGCAACTCCACTCGTTTCCGCATTCCGACCACGCTTCGATCCCGTGAGCTCCTTGCTAGTCCTGCCCAACGAGCACCAGAGCGCTGTCGTTTGTTTTCCGGCACCTGAATTACTCAATTCTCAAAAAAAGCTTTGTGTGAAACGTTACGCGTTTGGGTCTACCATCTTTTCTAGTTTCCGACTGCTCTTTGAACTCAGTTGGCATCGTTATAATATTATATAATGGAGAAAACATTCTACTTTTCAACGTTTTAAGGAAACCTCAAGGACGCCCACGCGCTTTATCCTCATAATTAGATAAGTATTCATGTTTAGGTAGATGCTTTATTACTGTTTTGGATTTATTTTAGTATGTGAGTATTTAAAAGCAGTTTTAGGAGGTCGCTTATTTGCAACGTAGGTTTATATATGATTTGAAGTTGTTTTGGTTATGCCGTTCTTTTTTTTAAGGTGAAGATATTCAACAATATTTGCTTCAAACTGAGCAATTCTTGAAATGCATAGATGACATTTTTTTCTTGATTTGGGTTTCAGCTTGACAATAGGGTAGAATGGTGGGTCCCAAAGCCAGATCAGTTGAGAACCAGTGCTCCAAAGCTTCCTTTCTCCTCTGTCCTCCTGCGGAGGTTTTGTGCATGTCCAAGCACTGTCCCGCTTTGTCTAAAGGGGGGTCAACCCGGAGCCCCTCTCACACACACCTGCAGCTCCTTTACAAGCCTTTCGTGCCCTTCAAGGAACCCACTGGGGCTTGTAATTGCTATTGTAGGAGCTATTGAGTGGAAAAACTTCCCAACCTCACATTGCACTGGCCTCGCGGGGAAAAAGGAAAGAAAGAAAAAAGAAACGGGAAGTGGTAGGCGAGCGGTGGGTGAGCGGTCAGTGGGTCCTCTAAATTCCAGCAGTGGCACATGGCACGAAATCGAATGTTTGCATCTCTCCCTGCTGGCTGACAGCCGGAATACAGTTGAAAAGTGATCTTATTAAGTTGTATTTAAAAACGTCTTTCCTTTTGAATCCACGTGCCACAAATGAGGTTTCATTGAATACATTTTCCACAAGAACATGCCAACCTTTTATCATAAAAACCGGTAGATGTTGTCACACTCATTATTTTTATGTGAAAAACATAACCCGTTTCCGGAATACATATTAAAAAAAGACAACAACAGAGGGTGGGAACTAATAAGCTACGCTTCTGCTCACTCCTTTCTGAATATGTATTTGGTTTTCTCTTCCTTTGTTTTCTGATTTATGTAGTTCCTCATTTGTTTTTCTATTTTACATGTTTTTGTTTTAAGAAATTGTTTGACAATAATTAGGAAGCCTTGCAGTATTTGTCATGAATATTCAGAATAAATGACAACAGCAACAACCGGAAGTGGCAAACTTTTACCAAAACAGAAATGGAATAGTGTCGTTGGAGCAGTTTATTCACATGAAAACATTTAAAGAAAAAGCAGCCGTAGACTTAAAAAGGTGCTGTCCAGAATTTGTAAGTTTTCTACTCGCCGATGCCATCTTCTTGCTTAAGTCAACATTGCAGCCTCTCTCAAGCTCCATTTGTGGCGTGTGCAAGTACCATATTTTCCGCACTATAAGGCGCACCTAAAAGCCTTTATTTTTTTTCATAAGCTGACCATGCGCCTTATAATATAGTGCGCCTTATTTATGGATCAATATTAATTTGCAAAGTCTTGCAACTAATGCAGCAGCCGCCGACTAGATTTTACCCCGAACGCCAGTAGTCCGCGGTGTATGCTGGGATTTATTTACCGGCGTTTCATTGGCTAACCAACGTGTCATTCATCATTTGAATCGATCATTATTGGCTAAAGTTATTCGGAGGTAAAGGGGGCGGATCCTTTTTATCATTTACAGGCTGGCATAGGCTAAAGCGGCAAAACAAAGCCTGCAATTGGCCGAAAAAGATGAATGTGAATCGCAAGTGTGGTTGTCTACGGCATAGAGGAAACATGTTAAACCATTATGTATTTGTAAATATTTTATTCTCCTGGATTTACGACACTCACGGATATAAGAGGACCTTGGTTGCACATTATTATTGAACACAACGACTTCGGTGAACTACTGCGGCTATATATTTTCCCAGTATCTTGTTTCAGACTGAACTCGATGTTTCTGTGATAAGCGGTGCAGATAATGGATGGAATGGAGTGTCTATTTTTAAAATAAACTCAATTCTAAGTGTTTATTGTCATATGCACAGTAAAGTTGCGAGCGAAAAAGAAAATAGAAACTAAGGAATGGTTGGTATTTCTTGAATCCCAAGACTTTAACCTTCCGAATGATATTTGGAACGATGCATTTGAGTGACATCGTACGGACACCGCATCCGCACGTGTCTACGACACGTATTTGCTTCTTTGCAAGCTTTTGGAATGTTAAGGGGGTAATAAGTTTGACTGAACTATCTGACTGTTTTGTCGACGTTCCCATTGTAGCGCCTTTTAATCCGGTGCTTCTTATGTATGTCAAATATAGGACCAAAAACTATTTTTTCGGGGTGCGCCCTATAACCCGGTGTGCCTTATAGTGCAGAAAATAGGGTACATGCATTCATAAGATGCGCTCCAATAAATTATTCATTTCTCATCTTTTGGTGGTTTTGGGTTGGCGTTTGGACTGTATTTAGACCAGGCCTTTTCTTACTTTCACTGTTTTCATGCTACACTAACACAATACCATAGAGAAGAGCATGAAATAAGGCTTCGCCCCTCTACCCCCTCGTAACCTCATCCCTGCTTCCTAATGTGTTGCGCATCCTGAACAGAGTTACTAAAATTAAGATTAAAAGGGCTCTGTGGGAAACGAAATGATAAAGGCTCTCTCTTCCTCAGTTGGGCATTGATAACACATAATTATTACAGAAAATATTCTACTTTCAACTTTTCAAGGGCATCTGCAATGCCCCCCCATTTTGAATGTGACAAAATGCTAGATTATTACAAACATTCTGTAGGCGTATTTAAGGGGAGAAAAGTGGTAGTCTACCACATAAAACAGTAGTGTTGATGAGTATGCAAGAATAATTCTAATATTCCAATGCATTGTTTTGCTGTTAGACATTTCACTTGAATAATCAATCTACGGCAGGAGTCTCCAACTTTTTTCAAGCGGAGAGCTTCTTTTTGTTACGTATTAGCGCAGTTTGATATGCATTTCTAGAAAATGACAATTTATTTCGTTATTAATATGCTGTTACTATGTTTTCACCAGATTAATATCGGAAGTAGGGTTAAGTAGACTGTCAACCGCAAAAAAAATGAAACAGAAGCCTAAACCCTAGGTTCAAACCCTAACTCTAGCCCCTACCTTATTTGGGAACCCTAAAATCGATGTAAAACCCCAATATACATCCAATCCCTAGCTCCTAACCCTAGCCCTACACCTAACTCTAGCTTTAAGCCTAGCGCTAACCCTATTGCAAACCTAACCCTAGCTGTAAACCTATTTCGGAACCCTACTTTTTGTTTAGAACCCTAATATGGAGCTTAAGCCCTGGTTATTTAACACTAAACCTACACTTAACTCAAGCTTTGACCCTGGCCCCAACTCTATTTCAGAACCCTAAATTCAGTTTTATGCCCTGATGATGAGCTTGAACCTTATTTTCTAATCCTATCCCCAGTCCTACTTTGAAACCATAAAACAAGTTTACAGCCCTTATTTGAAGTTCCTAGCTCTTAGCTCCAAACCCGAGCCTAACACCTAACCTAAGATGCATGGCAACTATTTTTAAGCATTAAAAAACACGTTACCTGCATTTTTTCAAACCCAGCACTGATGAGCTATTTTCAGAATGAATCCACAGGCGCCTCATCTGATTTCAGGGGGCACCATGATAAACAGTTCACGGTTCTTGGATTCCTTAACTGCCTGGGTCGTCGGGGCACCAATGAGGACGCAACTCTGGACAGCTTTCTCAACTGTTGATGGTTCCTGGGTTGTTTTGGGATCGTGGCAAAGTTGGCACTAGACCATTCCTTAATGTTGTCGGCCCAGTTTTTTTCTGTCTTCCTCTCCTCCTACCCCGTTGGTCTGTCCCCTGGAGAAATATCTTGGTCACTCCTGATGATCTTGTGACGTGCCCATACCACTGAAGTTTTCGTCTGCGCAGTTGACAACAGTTCTTCGTGGGATCCAATGTGCCCCGCTAATGGTGTTGCGCACTGTTACAGTTCAGACATAAAAAAGGGAAATAGCATGCATTCTTTGCACCACGCAGGTAATTTCACAGGAGAGATCTTCTCACTGTCGAGACGTTTCAAAATACGCGCAAAAAGAGGCAAATGAAGCGGGCCGTTGTTGAAATAATATTCACCTCCCCCTACTGCAACGGAATTAACTGCAACCCAAACGAAATTTGCAAGAACACATACCACTGAATTTATATGTTTTCCCCATATTTTATACGTTTTTACATCAAATTGTGTAGCCCGTATCACCGTTTTGGCTGTGATGCAGTTCGTCTCGGTCAGTGGTACCAGACGCCCACCTCGTCGAAGACTGCTATTGCTATTTAAAACGTATCTAAATTAATAATTGTGTTTGGGGAAGATTCATTTCCATTGATGAAAGAGATTTACAAAGTTCTGCGCCGAATCACTCCCTCGAATGCCGACAGTGAGGGCGTTTTCAGCCATGAGAGGAAAATATACATTGCAAATGAAACCAAATTGTAATGTTTTCTGTTCCAGAGTAAAACCATCTGTAGAACAGATAAACATGGTTGTGCGTTGTGTTTGCAAGGTTTATTATCGGTTAATTAAGGGAATTGAAAATATGAATAAGGGAAACGGTTGACAGGTATGCTGATTTTTTAAAAAGAGGCAACTGCGTGGGAAATTTTCGTTATGTTTGCAGTGCATGCATAGGGAACGCAACGGTAAAAAAACAAAGAAATCGTCGCGTAACTCAAGACTTTTACGACCAAAGCAGACAGTTCCCGTATAAAATCTAATCGACGGATGTTCCTGCAGTCTAAAAGCAGCAGTGGACAGACAACAGCCCGCGGGCCGGATCAGTCCCGCCAATGGACTCAATCTGACCTGTGAGAAGAAACTGAGAGAAGCAGACAAGTAAAACAAACCCCTATCACGTCAAACAATTACCTGAAGTTTGTAATAGGTCCACTGGATGTCGCAAAAACTAAGCGTATTTGTTGACTACCCTATATAAACCAGAGAATATTTGAGCAAACATCCCCTTGCTATTTTACTTAAAATAGAAATCACAGATGTGCAGTATAAAGCAAAAGAATTGCACCCACCTTGATGAAAAAATACACAATTAAAATATAGCTTGTGTGTTTATTCAGAAGTTTAAAGATGCTTTAGCTTCTTTCTATATTAGTTATGAAATTGCACAGAAAAGTTCCCAATTCGGGTAAACATTTTTATAAAAAAAAAATAAAAAAAAAATTAAAAAAAATAGAAAAATACTTTTAAACAATTAAATCAATCATTTACTCAGGCGCTTTAACCAGGCCTACCAAACTACAGTGGTAAAGATATAATGCTTACATATGTATTTAAATTTTCGTTACTAGTAAAATGTTTTTTAGGTTCTTCCTCATCCTGTGTCGTTTTGTGTCCCCCCATAAAAACTATATTTTATTTTTGTTTATACATTTCTGCTCATGGCCAATATTCAAATCGTTGTACTTACTGTACTTACTTTTTTGAAATGTATTTCATTTATCAATATATTAAATTTCATGCAATAAAACATTCCCTTAGCCCAATTGCATTGTTTTTAAATGCAAATTTGTGCCTAAAAGGAGACATCGATTTGCTATTAATTTGAATTAAACTTGTAAATAAACATATTTTTATTTTGAATCTTTATAAATAAATAATCAATGGAATATAAATTGTGCACGTAAATGCAAACGGGAAAACAAATGGATAGGCTGATGTTATCTTTTTTCCCCGTGTATTTCCAAGGTATCGGATTTCAGAAATTGGTATTTACAAAAAAATGGAACGCATGAATCAGTCATTCCCCTCCTTTGCAAATGTTTTCAAACCAATGCAGCCTGCGACTCCAAAAGTTTGCCTATATTTCTGGTCTAAAGTAACCTATTTACCTATGTCGGTAACCTTCTATAAAATAGTGCTTTCACTCACTTGTCAATTATAATAACTCGATATGTACAGTCCAGATATTGCTAGCGTCCTGAAAAAAGGGGGCAAAACTTCCCAAATAAAGCAATTTTCCCGCTAACTTTTATTTATTATTCCACGCCGGTGCTGCGTTTGGGTGCTGTAGCAGCGCGCAAAAGCAGCAAGCAGCAGCATCAGTGCAGGATTAAGAGGCAGCAAGATTGTTAAACATGTCAACGTGTAATTGCACGATAAGGCCCCTTCGGAGGCATTCACTGGCCCAGTTGCTTTCTCTATTCCGCGCTAATCTCGCTCGACACATTCGCTCTGTGCAATCTGTCTCCATAATCTTCTGTGACAGAGCAGTGCAGCCTGCTGCCGTCCCCCCCACCCCATATTTTTTTAGGGAAAAGGGGGAGGCGGAGACGTGCAGAAAATATGCAGAGGCGTGATAAAGTGACGCTAATTATCCCCATTTAGGACATGGCAGTGCAAGGGATCGGGGCTTTAAGCAAACCGGAGCCCGAGCTGGGAATATATCAGTGGCCTGCATGCGTACAAGATAACATGGGCGCACGTTTTTTTTTTTTGCGGAGATTTATAAGGAACGGTTAAAAAATAAAAACAATAACCGACACATCCTTACGTACTCCCTTCAGGTGTCCGTTAATCGAAGCAAAAATATACATATAGTTGCTCCAAATGTTTTGTTATTTTCTTCACAACACCTATTTAATTGATATCCAAAACGCATCATCTTCCTCTTGCGCAAACCGACCCCCCCCCTTTAAGGACCATTCGTATTTTTTTATACAGTTTTCATGGACATGCAAAAAAAAACAAATTTAATTTCCGTGGCGGCAATCGAGGAAAAGTATTAATACTCTAACTTAAAAAAACATATTTGCCCTCTGGGTTTTAAACAACACATTGGCGCGTCATTGTGACCTAAAGAAAACAAGAGGGTTAAATTGATTATTAGGTTTATTAAAATACCATTTATGTTTTTCCCCTGGGCTTTAGAAAATAGTGGTGGGTCATTAAGACAACAAGAAGGTTTAGTAAGGTATAAAGTGTGCCCGCATTTGCATCATTTTTCATTCACTAAGAAAAAAAGAGTATGTTCATGCCAGATCCAACTGCGGGCATGTCAAAAAATAGCATTAATTACAAAAACATAAATTGATTTTAACCTAATAATTAGGAGTGTCAATTATAATAAAAACGGAAATTAAACATGGCAAACTGACACCCAAGTAAAAATTAGCAGTCAATTACCCAGCACGCGACTTGCCGTAACTATTTCCCCGCTTTTAAAAGTTGAAGCGGAGAAAATGAATCACAATTGAATTATTTTGATCGTCACTGGCTCGTTGAGTTGATAATCAAACCACCAAACCAAAATCAAAAGACTCTCGTGTATCAAAGTAGAATTATTTTAATTGGCATTGATCGTCATTTTGAAATATTGCAGCAGATGTACATATTTTATTTACACGTCAATTTAAACAGGCAAAATGTGTCATTTATTTTGGAGCAGACATTGAATCAGAATTAAACATTTCATTATTTTTAATATGATCTACCAAAGTCTCACACAAACTTTTTATTTAGTTGCGTTTAAATAGTGCACGGCGAGAGTATTATAAACACTAAATGCATTATAAATGATTAACTACGAACAAAAATAAATAAACACATGCTGTTTTAAAAAATGCAATCGGGAAAATTAAGATTTAAGTGGAACGAATGAGAGCAAAACTGATATTATTTTGCCAATAGCATTAAACAGGTGGTTTATCGGATTAGGCCTTAAAGCGACATTTGTAAGACCAAAAACGAAAACAAAACAAAATAAGATAAAATGAAGAGTAAAAATGTTTTTAAATTATGCTTTAAAAAAAACAACTAAATCAAAGTAATGTTTTTTTTAAACGCACAGGCAATTTAAATCGTCAAAACTGTATGGCCGAATGCCTCCGTTGCACGCTCTAAGTCTGAAATACATTTTCAACATTTCCAGTAATTTTTCTGATGAATCCAAAGCAACAGCTCGTGAAATTTATTCCATTCAATTTTTTTAAATCATTGCAGTAGGTCATTGCTTTTCACTTGCGGGAAAAGCACATAAATACAACAGCACGTTGCCAAGTCATCCTTCTTTCAAAATTTAAATTATTCACAATTGTACAATAATAAGAGTGTTACAACAATAAAACGGGGGCTGGAACACAAAGTTTTAAAATTGGATTTTTTTTGTTTCTATATTATTGTACCAACATTTTAATAACTTATACAGAAAATCGAGAAAAAGGGGGTTATTCCCAAGGTGCAACATAAAGCGTAAATTAGAAGATGATAACAAAAAATTGGGTTTGTGTCCCTTCCCCGGCAACCCCAAAAAGAGCCTTCATTTACACTTGATAAACATTCTGTACAAAACACAGGTAGTTCTTGAAGGAGAGGGGCTAGAAAAGAGGTAAATATTTGGTTATGGATTCCTTTGCACTTGCAATACTTGAGTTGGATGATTTTTCTTTTTAGATGTGTGTAAGTGGGACGGTCCCGTTCACTCCGGCCGCGGCGCTCTGGTAGTGCGCCGGCAAGGCGTGGAGCCGGCTCTGCATGGCGGGGTCCGCCGGTTCCCCGGTGGGCAAGTACATGCTTATCATTTCCCGCAAGTCCCCGGGACAGGGGCCCCGTGCGTGAGGCGGCCCGCTCACCGGCGGGCTCACGCTGGGTTCCGATTTAACCAGCGAGCCAAGTGCGGCGGAGGAGGACGAAGAAGAAGAGGAGGATGAGGACACTCCGGACCCTTGGTACCCGAGAGTGGCGTACCCGGACGGGGATGCGCTCATGTAGCCCTGCGAGTTCGAAATCGGGCTGTATTGAAGCGCACTCATGTCGTAGCGGTGCACCGGTTGCGGGTTGTGCGCATGGTGGTGGTGGTGGTGATGTGCGTGGTGTGCGTGCGGGTGTGCGTGATGGTGGTTAAGGTGGTGCGCACCACCACTACCCGGGTGTTGCCCGAAGGCAAGATGCGCCTCCTGCATCATCGCAGCGGCCGCAGCGGCGGCGGCAACCTGCCCCGGGTACGCGCCGTTCGCCCAGCCGTTCATGTGCGCGTAACCGGAGCCTGCAGAGCCTCCGTGGGGGGCACCCGGGCTCTCCAGCCTCTGCCCCACAGAGGAGGGATTCATTCCCAAGCTTCCCCCGCCGGCTCCCGACAGTAACCCACCTGCCAGTGAGTATTTGTCCTTCTTGAGGAGCGTCTTGGTCTTCCGCCGGGGCCGGTACTTGTAATCCGGGTGCTCCTTCATATGCATGGCCCGCAATCTCTTGGCTTCGTCGATGAAGGGCCGCTTCTCCGCCTCGGACATGACCTTCCACTCAGCCCCGAGCCTTTTGCTGATTTCGGAGTTGTGCATTTTGGGGTTCTCCTGCGCCATCTTCCTGCGTTGGCCGCGGGACCACACCATGAAGGCGTTCATTGGTCTCTTCACGCGCTCCTGGTTCGCTTTAGAACCCGAGTTGGGCCCCGTTTGCCCTCCAACCGTGTTGGTTTGGGGGCCGGGGGCGTGGAGGTCGGTCTCCATCATCATGCTATACATTCTTGCTTGGAGTGGTGGGGGGTCAGGAAAGAAAGTTGAGTGTATCGCAATCAATTTGGGTGAGGGGCTTCAAGGGTTTTTAAAGCGCGCCAAAGCATAAGCAATATTCCCAGAAGGGCTCCTTTCCCTGGCGTCGCCCCTTCTTCTGCGCGTCCTCTGTGACAGAATGCAAACTGGAGCCGCTTGCAGTTGTCAAGTTGCTTGCAGCGGCGGCCATGTGACGCGGGCACTGACAGCGCTTAAATGTGGCGCGGGCAGCCAATCACAAGCCGCAGAGCGCTCTCATTTGCGTAGGGGTGTCAGCTGACTCCAGAAGCAAAACACTCATAAAGACCAGGAAGCAAGTAAAACATTCATATTTCCCAATAAAATAGTACTTTTCGTTCACCCAATTATCCCCAAACTTATCATTTTCAGTTCCTTATTTGTCATTTCCTTTAAAATCGGCGTTTTTTTTCCATGAATGATTAAAAACTGTGAAATTGAACGAAGGTTATAGCAGAGGTCTGGACCAAATTCAACAAAACACCAAAAAAGACAAACGCTATTTCTTTAGCGCATTTTATTTCACTATGTGACGTTTGATGACAACATGATTTAAAATCTATAAATTGATATATCGCCTGTGTCCCACATCAGCAAATATAGCACTTAAAATTTGTCATTCTCCTGCAGTTACTTAAAGGGCCAGTGTGTGATATCCACTGTCACCTGGTGGTTTAAAAACTTTCATTCGGTAAAAAAAGAACATTGATTTGAATAACTGACAAAATATATGATTGATCATATTGATATTTATTTTTGTAAAAAAATCATATTGGTTGAGAATTGTGTTTTTCGTACATAGCGGAATACGTACCTAGTGTTTGACTGGCATCTTGCTGCTATGTTGTGCTCATTTCTCAGTGTTTTTTCCGCCTTAGACATTACAGTGCCATCTAGTGGTCAAACATCACACATTGTACCTTTGAGGTCGAATGGTTTCAATAAAGATGCAAGTAGAGTTCTCCTGTAAATGTGTCACAAAGTACTGCAAACGAGATAGTTACAGATATAGGAGTGCCCTATATGTGTAAAGATCTGCCTATCCCTACCACTCACCCAATAAAATTTCTCCGGGTGCTTGGGTGGCTTTGTCGGGTGTTTACAGCTTGTTCTGTGGGTTTTCATCATCTCAACAGTTAATATGGATTGTTTAACCTGCTTTAATATAAAGGATACCCCAGGGATTTAGAGCCGAAACGGAATCTGTGTGTAAACTGTAGTTGAAACTCTTCCAAATATACTTTAGACCAAACAATTGATTTATTGTGTTGCTTTGCCTTTGCATACACCCTAATTAGAATCTCGTATCTGGCTCGCGAGCCTTATGTTCCCAACCCCTGGGGCTATAGCATTAAACATTTTACAAATAAACACTGTTCATTTTCATATATTGCAAAAAACATAATTTGCTTCATATACATTTTTGGGGTTACCTGTAAGGCTCACTTCAGAATCAGTCAAGCATCACCTTTTGCTTTCTCTGACACTTTTGAAAGTAATTAGTTAGATGGCTAGTTAGTTAGTTAGTTAGTTAGTTAGTTAGTTAGTTAGTTAGTTAGTTAGTTAGTTAGTTAGTTAGTTAGTTAGTTAGTTAGTTAGTTAGTTAGTTAGTGGGCGATTTCCAGCAAAACTGCCAGTTTTAGACGAACATTAAAGTGTTTACATGTTTCCAGTCGGACAATTTAACACATTTTAGTGTGCCCTTTTTTTACACTTGCTATTGGTGTTGTGCCAGCACTTCATAATGTTACATATCACAGGACAGACACACAGAAGTTGATTTAAAACCGTAATAAAAGATTGAAAGGAGTCATAATGCTGCAATATACGTTTTAAATTGACACTCTGGGTGTGAAAATATAGACTTCTTTCTTAGTGTTAATCTCAATGATAAATTTGCAGTTTGGAGCTATTTTAGAGAAATTTTACATCGAAATTGCCTCTACTGGACAACAGTGAGAACAATTCTTTAACAAATGTATAGTATATATATTTAATAATATATAATTCAACAATTCTGAATCCCGTTTTGATGTTTAACATTTTGAAAATAGAAAATACATTATTGACGTGGTTTTAAATAAAAAAATGAAATACAATTCCACAAAAAGAAGTAGAAGCGTGCTTGTTGTGATATGGGTACAAAAAAGTATCAATTATGTATTATGTATTTATCATGGATTATTACTAATATGTTTTTCCATAAATGAAACACAAGGTTCTAATCTTCCTTTCAAATTGGACCAATGTATTCGGAAATGTATTCCTGTAGTAATGAAAGCATCACGTGATACAAGTCTTGTCCTGTTTATGTATATCAGTCAACATTATTTTGGTCATTCAAAAGGGGAAAAAGCTTTTCTAAGTCATTAAAAAATGAATCCTATTTGCAGAACGATGATGCAGAGTTACAAAACGGATGGAATTCACGCAAATTAACCTTTATGACGATAAGCACCACGCTGTGACGTTTCATTGCATGGCCTCGCATTGCAGAGAGTAAACGTACAAATGCGAGCAAGTAGTAGACTAGTTTTGCGGTTTACGGATCGATCAATAACCCTTAAAAATCCCAAACCCCCCCCCTTAACCACGATTGCTATCAAGATTTTCGAGAAGGTTGTTCAAACCTCACATTGTGTTTGCTGTTAAAAACGTCAGAATTGAAATATAATATTGTGAATGTGCTTAATTGCTGTTGAGATTGTCATGATTGTTTTCTGTTATTAGTGTCAATACATTTGTTCAAACCCCCCAAAAAATCCCTTAACCACTTGAGCAGTTAGGGCACCACCTTCTGTGGTGTGTCTTGGGCAAGTTTTTTTTAGTTTGAACCATTTTATTGACACTTTTAACAGCAAATAAACAATGTGAGGTACAGCCTGGCGGCGCCCATCCTGTTTTTTGGGGGTAGGGATTTGCTATTCGTAATGAAACTGATAGTACTATGTTCCATGTATCAGAAGCCTCCTGATTTGACTCACCACTTTCGTCATGTGGTCGCCGTTGTAAAGCGTCTTTCTGCCGGACATGCCATTACCGCGCAGCAGCCCCTTAAAAGTACATTTTTTTTCAATTATTTTTGCTCAGTGCAAAAAATGAATAAAATACAATATAGAATAATCTTTACAAGAACTTTCTCTCTAAGTTTGCAGATAATTTTGCCCCTTTTCTTTTTTTTATTTGACTACATTTTCTATTTTAGGTCCTCGTAATTTGAATATACAAAAACATGATCTAAATGATCTGATATGATGAATATCTAACAACTGAAAGGTTTAAATAATTTGATGATTTTTCTTTAATAGATAGTTTTGCGTCAAACAAAAAATCTAAATGCACAAAATCAAAAGCTGTTTAATCAAAATCATTACTTGTAAGTGTAATTTTTCATGTTTTAATGCTAGTCTTAAAACGATTTATTTGGGTGTCTCGGGAGACAGAAAGCAGCCTTCCGAGAGTTTTGAGTGGTAAGGAGCTTGTAAAGTGACACGCTAATTCCACAAAGTACGTATTTATCCGTGGAACCAACACTTAAATACGTAATTACTAAAAACATTTCCCCGCGACGGGAAAAGTTTCTTGCTCGTCTATATAGCGATCAGCTCTGTGCCATACATACAAAAATAAAACGCAGGAACCCAAAAATCACATCACAATTGACGCGTCGATACCTCCTCTGGCGCGTCAAAGTCATTTTACGCACACAACGCATGATTCGTAGAGACCCAAAACAAGGACCCCCCACGAGTCACCACTCCCCCTCTCTTCACTACTTACGCGTCTATCTGCGCGTCCACTTCTTCTTCACTGAAGACAAAGCAGGTAGATTTCTTTAAACCTAAATACGGCGGTGGAAACCTTCCCAAGATCGAAAAAACGGCGAATGACGCACACGAACGGTCGATCACTATCAAGCTCAATCGGTGCCACCGAGACTTGGGCATGCGATGCCCGCACAAGACTCGAGCCAAATACACTGCGCCACTGTGGGCCGGACAAGAAAAGAATGGCAATCTTACCAAAACACGCACGAACACAAAACTGTCTGCACGCACACAAAAAAACCCGATTCCAAGTTGCTGCTGCGCTCTAGAAAATAGGGGGCTTGCTGCTAACATAATGGTCCAAGAGAAGAGGGAGTGGGGGACAGGGACAGGGTGTGTGGGGGGGTCCCTTGTTTTTTGTGTGCAAGGCGACAAACAATAGCAAACACATATTCTAATAAATAGAGCGTTTTTGGCTCTCCAGCGTGATTGGGCTGGATCGGTTGTGAAAGGATGCTGTGCCGCATTTGAAGAGATGGGCCGCGTTGGAAGACTTGTTGAAATCCCCCCTACCTCATTTTGCTATACCTGATGGTGAAAAAAAATATTGGATCTTTTTTCGAGTGGATTTTTACTAAATTCTAGTCGACACCAAATTCAGTTTCCACGCGAGGATGCACAGCTTGTAAACACGTGCTTGTGACAAGCTCAGAGCACGCGCAATGACGCACGAACGCGCTTGTCAGGAGCTTCACCACCATCTGCACGTGGAGGTATCGGGATGGACAGAATTGGATGATTTTATTTTATTTATTTATTTGAGGGAGAGCCATTCACATTTGCAAACCGGTCAGCTTGCATGCACATCTGGATACAGAGTGAAAGTTAAATACATGGCAACTGAGAGAGGACAGACTTTTCCTCTCTCCGCATGTTCAAATCAACATCCGGGTTGCGAAACAAGACGGAAAAGTTTTGGAGTAAGCAGTTTTAAGTTTTTATTACGATCACACAACTAAAATAAATGAAACAGAATATTCTGGGCTTGTGAATACATGGACAATGGTGTAATCATGGTTTCACACGTGCATGTTCAAAATGGCTGACATTATTAATTTACCAAAGGGCATAAGTTAGTGGAAAATTCCCAAGCTTCACTCCAGTCCTTTGTCCAGACCGAATCTTGCAGGTGTTTTGACAAGACTCAAAGCATCCCTTCCGACAGTAAATCAGAACACCACGTAGAGCAATGTAAAGATTACAGAACAACTGCATAATTGGGTATGTTGTGGCAACACCTGAATAAAACGAGAAGTACATAAAAAGATATTTCCGTGAGTTAGTATGTGCAGAATTGAACATCACGTCGTGGTTTATTCCATCACAATCGCTGTTGAAGTGTGACTTTATGCATGCTAGAAGCAAGACTGGGCGGAAAAAAAATCTAGCCCAACACCGCCCGCGGGTATAAAAGCCCGAATCAACCCGAGTCCGACCAGTTACCATGATTTAAGGGACCAAGTCTGAAGCAAAATTTTTATATTACATTGTGAGGGCTTGGGAGGAGGCAGAAAGGGTAATTTTTGAAGACTCCATCCCCTGCACTTATCTGTGTCACGGATCCTCCACAAAGAATAGAACTATGCCCGGTGGATTATTATAAAAAAAAGTTAGTGGAACAAATGTTCGGCCCGGCCTGAAGCCGAACATTCTGATTTTATTTGATTTTAAGCCCAGGCCAACCTGAATTTTGGGCCGGGTTTGTGCTCCGGTCTAAAATCTTACCTCTATGGCATACGTTATCTGCCACCACAGATTGGCGTTTTGTTTTTGCCGGCTGGTGCCACATTCCTTAGAGCTGGTCTTGCAATCAGGAGAGTACCTTTCCACTGTCTCTTTCACATTGGCATGTTGTCTTCTTTTAGCATGCATTACTTCTCACATAGAGTACATTCATTTTTTTCAGTAAGATCCAAAACAAACATGTTATCAACACAAGTTAAAGCATGTCTCAAAGTGACATCTGGTGTGCAGGTGACTGTGCCGTATGCCAATAGCGCTGATCACCAAAGACATCTTGCTAATGGCGCTTCATCTGTGCAGGGCTTCACAGCCGATGTGAAGTAACGAGTGAAACAATGAAAATTTTCCTTACTATAATTCTGAGTGGATTGTAGATGCTTGGGCTATCTTGTGTGCTGGCACTGTTGATTATGCATTCACAAAATTTCCGATGAGCCGCACAGCACAGAAAGTGACTCTGAAAATGAAACTTACCTGACCAAATGTTCAATCAAAAAACAGAAGATGAGGACCTGAATGACTTCAATTGACGACAATTACCAAAACAAAAAGTTTTGTTCCCGCTCTATTTTTGTTCTTGTCTGTGTGTTTTACCATAATCAGGACTATTGATGATTAAAAACATTGTTCATACTTTGTCATTGATACCGAATAAAGCACAACCAAACTCAGTTTTGCTCCCACTATATTTTTAAATACACACCTGTACACTTGTTTGCGTTTTTGCGGGCAATAGTAGTGAAAGGGTGAAGTGTGGGCGTGTGCATTCTAAGATGCGCCTTTTGTGTGTGGTGAATACAGAAATGGCATATGTAATTGTGACTGTGGCTGCGCCTTTCAGTACAATGCCTGATGGTCGTGAAAATACGATAACTACATTGGCAAGAATGTAAATGCGGTAAGAGAGAAGAAGATAATGTATCCATCACAGTTCTACACTATTTAATTCAGTTGTGAAAAGTCCAACAGAGGTAAAGCAAACACATCAACTGATAAGTTTATTCGGTTCATTATGTTGTACACTTGCAAAGGACATTTCATAGGATTCCAGTTCCTTATTTTGCCCATCATTGTGCACTGATGTTTGTTATTTTGACAGTTAAATCATTGTCGTTATCCGACAATCATGATGCTATTCTTTGATTACTACACCCTTTAGGGCGGATCAGCTTTTGTAACCTAGGAGATTTCATCAAAAGAAAGGGCTAGGGGGAAGGACTTTGTAACAGGTTGAAGTTTCTTGTCTGAAGGCTTCTTTCCCTGTCCCTCTTGCAAATTCAAAATCCATTGATGTCAAGTCAAGTCTTGTTTATTTGTATAAACCTCAATCACAAGGAGTCTCTAAGAGCCGCACAGACCACAGCTTATTGCAAACTATAGACTACTATTACACCATCCCCTGATCTAAAACCTACATGAGGGTAAGGAAAAAGTCAAAAACCTCAACAACCTTGAGAAGGATCGCAGATGAGGTAATCCCCCTTCCAGGATGACCAGGCCGTAACGGATGTTGAAATAACAAATAATACACAGATTTTCTCAACAGGAAATATAGGCCATTCATAAGCTATGGAATATAACTGTTTTTAACGTCTTCTCTTCTTATTTCGAGTGTCTTGTACAAATCTAGGCTAATCTTGTATTTAAGCAATTTGTCCCATTGGAGTTACTTCCATTTGTAAAGCCTAAATGAAGCAGTGAGTCAGTGACTAGAAGACACCACCACTGTTCTGACGAAACAAGCAGGAACACAATAAGAGGGGGGCTCCAGAGGACCGGAGAAGGCCGATGTCAATCCGCCGGCGAAAAGCAGTGGATAATCATGGTTCTTTAGGAAAACACTGTGTCCGTAATGCTATTACCCGGGATTACCTCCTCCAAACGGCACGGGCCAGACTCTCTCTACAATGTGCCACAGACCTTCCAGATAATCATCTTATCGCTGCTGACAAACCCCCGAGAAACATTCCATTATTATTCCAGGAAGAAATAATTGTACGCTGTTTGAATGAAGACGAAAAACTGGACTGGACCTGGGAGGGTGAGAGTCTCCTGCTCCATGTCTAAGAATGTGAAAAGTTGAACAACATACACCAGTGTACCTCTGTGCATGTTCTATGTTTTCATGATTATACATCACTAGGGATTTGTGCAGCCCTCAACAGTACAAAGAAGTGGCCTATAGAACATTATTTTCATATCACAAATCATATATACCAGCACGTAAGATTCCATTTCTTTTTTGCCTTTTAAGTAGTTAACAAGTTTGCCAGCCTCATTTGTTTTTGCTCATTTTATTTTAAGAAAACATGTTACAATTAGATTAAAACACAACCGTCAAAGTAGACCAATGAAATAAAGACAAATTGGGTTGATGGGAAAAAAGTTGATGCTTATCTTAGTCTTCTTAACAGTTTAGACACATTCCATAACTACTCCAGAAAAAAACAAATAATTAAGATAAAAAAATAAACAAAGTCAAGGCCCGCGGGCTGAATCAAGCCCGTGAGAAGGTTTTCTATGGCCCCTGAGATGATCTTGATACTTGATAGGAATGGTTGTGTATTATTTTCAGTTTGGATTACCATATTTTCTGCACTATAAGGCACATCTAAAAACCTATAATTTTTCAAAAGCTGACCTTGCGCCTTGTATATGGATCAATATTGAATCGCAAGGTCTCGCAACTAAGGCAAGGAGCCGCTGACTCGATTTTCCCCCACAGAAGAAGTAGTCCATGGTGCATGCTGGGATATATATATATATATATATATATATATATATATATATGGCAGCAGGGCGGCGCAGTGGTTAGCGCTTGTGCGGCACAGTTCATGTCATGGGAACCTGTCGTGGGTTCAAATCCAGCTCCAGACTTTCTGTGCGGAGTTTGTATGTTCTCCCCGTGCTTGCGTGGGTTTCCTCCGGGCACTCCGGTTTCCTCCCACATTCCAAAGACATGCATTTCAGGTGAATTGGCCGGTCCAAATTGTCCCTAGGTGTGAATGAGCGAATGAGTTGTCTGTCCCTGTGTGCCCTGCGATTGGCTGGCAACCAGTTCAGGGTGTCCCCTGCCCACTGCCCGATGATTGCTGGGATGGGCTCCAGCCCCCCGCGACCCTACTGAGGATAAGCGGTACGGCTAATGAGATGAGAGATGAGATGAGATATATATATATATATATATATATATATATATATATATATATATATATATATATATATATATATATATATATATATATATATACATAACAGTGTTTCATTTTAGAACCACTGTGTCAATGATCATTTGAATCGGTCACTATTAGCTAAAGTTATTTGGAGGTAAAGGAGGCAGGTCCTTTTTAGCATTTAAAGGGCTCGCATAGGCTAAAGCAGGGCAAAGCAAAGCCTGCAATTGGCGGAAAAAGATCTGAATTACTTTTAGGTTGCTCTATGGCCTGGAGAAAACATTTTTATGAGTCTGTATTTGTAAACAGGAATTATGGGACAAAACAGACAGCTAGCAGCAAGCAACGTCTATCCATGCAGATGCTTGTCTGCGTTTTTTTTTTCCCGTTTATTTGTCGGCATTGTTGTATGTTTTGGAGTGTGTCTATTTTAAACGGTTGGATTTACTGCACTCACGGATGTAAGAGGACCATGGTTGCGTATTATTATTGAACGTGATGGCTGAAAGATGACTTTGGTGAGCGACCCCGGCTTTATATTTTCCCAGTATCTTGTTTTAGACTGATCTTGTTGTTTCTGTGATGAGTCTATTTCTAAATTAATTTCAATTCAATTCAAAGTGTTTATTGTCATATGCACAGTAAAGAGCCACGTTTCCCTGCACAATGAAATTCTTACTTTCCTGTCCACACGGTTGCCAGCGAAAAAGAAAATAGAAACTAAGAAATGGTTGATTTCTTGAATCACAAGAGTTTGACCTTCCTAATGATATGTGGATTGACGTATTTGAGTGATTGGTGACATCGTACAGACACCGTGTCCGTACGTTTCTGAGACAGGTATTTGCTTCTTTGCGAGCCGTCGGAATGTCAAGGGTTTAATAAGTTTGACTGAACTATCTGACTGTTTTTTTGACGTTCCCACTGTAGCCTTATTGTCGGTTGCGCCTTATGTATGGAAAATATATGACCAAAAATATTTTGGGGCGGTGTGCCTTATAACCCGGTTCGCTTTATAGTGCAAAAAATACAATACCTCTCATTTATTTTATTGTATTCAAAAATAAATTAAGGTGAGTAAATGAAGACTGCTATTATTATTTTTGTTTCTCGAGTAAATGTGACCCTCTTTTGCTGATATTGAAACTATATGCAACCAATGGTGCTGGAATAATACCAGTTTCCTTCAGTTAATGTTTATGTAATTGTGATTTTTATATCAAGAAAATATTTCTTTTGGGCTGACAGAGCCATTAGAAAATATTGATCATATCGGAATACTTTTGCAAAAATTTTTGTGTTTGATTACGTTTGTTTTCACACTTTTCAATATATTTTGAAACTTTTAGAACCTTTTAATGCTATTCAGTAGATGTTTCACTTTTCGAAGTTCACATATTTCAGTAGTCAAGTCAAGTCAAGTCCCATTTATTTATACAGCCCTTAATCACAAAAATGTCTCAAAGGACTGCACAGGTTGGTAATCCCCCTTCCAGGATTGACCAGGGTGAATCACAATTAGCATTACTGTACACAGAATAGAAAACACTAGGTAAGATGTTGAAAATGTCTGGAAAGAGCATGACACCTACGATGCCCCCCGCCTGTAAACTAGTCCAGAAAGTCTATGACGGCCACGACGCAGCTTCCCATCTCTGCCAGATGATGCAGCAGCACAACGCTCCAAAAAACAAAACAGAAAGTCCACCTTAGAGTGGCTAAAAAATAAAATAATGAAGGTTTTGAAGTGGCCAGGTCAAAGTACGGATTTAAGTCCAATAAAATGCTACGGTGAGACCTTAAACAGGCATTCCATGTTAGAAAACCCTCCATAATGGCAGATTCTAAACCTTATCTAATAATAAACCTTTGTTCCAAACAAAATAATTCTTAAATGGCTGTTCATCTATATGTAGAACCAGAGCAGTTGCATTCTCTCTACATAATTTGAGGAATTTCTTTTAAGAACAAGGGTGTTCAAACACTTTCAAACTTAACTTTGCCTCGCAAATTATAAATGAAGGGGCAGGCTCAACAGCGATATTGGGAAAAACATGTTACATTTCTCAAGCACCATCGTTGAAAGGAATCATTAAGAGAAAACGATCGATAGTCAGCAGCCCCTCCGAAGTTCAACCTGCATCAAAATAAACCTCTGAAGTAGCCTGTGTGATATGTATCACAAGATCTAAGAGATTACAAAAATAGATCACCAGAATGTGCGTCAGAGGGTAAGTGCCACATAAAAATGTGGTAAAATCTCCCAGGAACATGCTGTCGTTGGTTTACTTTTTAAACTGACAATAATTGCGCGTTCAAATGATGTCTTACCTCACTGTTCTTTGCGTTGGACCGAGGCCATTTCTTCTTTACAGACCTCCGACCTGAAAACCTTGAAAGCAGAATGTAGACAAGTCTTAAGCCCGGTTAAAAACAGATCTAAGATGTGATGCAGGTAGTGCAATGTGAATAGAATGGATGTCATACTAGTTGATTTACACAGTGTTGTGAAAAAGTATTTGCCCCCTTCCAGATTTCTTTGTTTTTTGCATATTTATCACTCTCAAAGGTTTCTGATTGAAATCGAAACCTACCTGGCCCTGTGTGAAAAACCAATTTCCCTCTGAACCTAAATGTTCACGATAATTGGGGATGAGTCTTTCAAAATGCTGTGAAGAGATTTTGGCCCACTCTTCTTTGCAAAATGTTTTCAAATCTGCCATTATGGAGGGTTTTGTTAAGTGGAATGCCTGTTTAAGGTCTCACCGTAGCATTTTATTGGATTTAAATCCGTACTTTGACTTGGCCACTTCAAAACCTTCATTATTTTATTTTTTAGCCACTCTAAGGTGGACTTTTTTGTTTTGTTTTTTGGGGCGTTGTGCTGCTGCATCATCCAAGAGCGCTTGAATTTGAGGGCACAAACAGTCGGCCCATGGTCTCCTTCAGGATCTTGTACTAAACACCAGATTTCATTATTCTGTCAACCACAGCAAGTTATCCTGGTCCCGAGGCGGCAAAAGTTTTTTTTATCCTGATATGTTTTTTCCAGTTTCTTCAATATAATAAATGAAGTGATCTCACCTAATCTTTATAAATTCAAAGACCTATAAGAAAAGTACAGTAGCTCCATACTTGGAGCCCATCCAAGCCATCTCCGGGCAGTGGGCAGGGGACACCGTGAACTGGTTGCCAGCCAATCGCAGGGCACACAGGGACAGACAACTCATTTGCTCATTCACACCTAGGGACCGGCCAATTCACCTGAAATGCATGTTTTTGGAACGTGGGAGGAAACCGTAGTGCCCGGAGGAAACCCACGCAAGCACGGGGAGAACATACAAACTCCGCACAGGAAGTCTGGAGCTGGATTTGAACCCGCGACAGGTTCCCATGACATGAACTGTGCCGTACAAGCGCTAACCACTGCGCCGCCGTGCTGCCCCAGTTGCTATATTTTCTTTCTTATCTGGGTTGAAAATAATTCTTTGAACGGACAGAATTTATTATTTGACCGCTAGATGTTAATGTATTGTGTAGTGCAACATAAAATTAATGCTACAAAACACAAGGAAGAATAAGAGACTCAAAGTGACCAAACCATACCATTTTCTTCTCATTTTGTTGCCCAGTTGGTGTTTTTGGGTACAGCAAATGGCAGTTATGTCATACCTCTCCAAGTGAGGTTCACTTTAAGTTAAATACTTGCTATCTTTTCGACCTTCAAGTTTTAAAAAAATGCACTTTTATACGACAATTTATGTATCTTTGTTTATTATTAAAATCAATATTTCTGTTTTTTAATTAACTAATTGTTTTTGAACCCATGAGGACGCTAAATAATACATAGTGTCCTTTTGAGAGACCATAATTACCTACCATCTGCTTTTTCTTATTTCAAGGACACTGTTTCCTATGTTTTTGAACATACAACACAAACATTCTTAAAACAAGATAGGATGTATTAAGAATGAGCAACATTTTCTGCAATTTGATTAAGAATGTATTCTTTGCAGTGTGTGAACCAAATTATGACCTTTAACATTTAAAAAGTAGCTGGATTTTCCTTTTTATGTTACTTGCATATCTAACAAGACAATTACAGTAATGCCTCAGTTATCGCGGTTAAGGGGGACCAGAACCCCCGCGAAAAGTTCTAAAGTAGCGTTGCACCTTCATAAAAGCTAACTAACCTCCAGATGACGTCTTTACCAACTGAAAGTATACATCTATAACAAAATAACAACTATAGATCTACAAACAAAATCACAGAACACATCTTAATAAATGTTTTTTATTGTCATTATACAAAAGTACAACAAATTGGAGGGCTTCTCCTGTTAGTGTAAGAAAGCGATTTAGACAGCAGATGGCTAGCGGCATGGTAGCATTAGCTATCCTCGGATTGGGCCACATCTCCTTGATAAATGAAATACAACCGTCCAGAATGTAGCAGTTTTCCACAAGTTGTAGATCCAGGTCATCTGTTTCATGGGTGATGGATCTGGCGTTGGTGAAATACAGGCTCCGCCGGGGTAGCTTGTGAGGGTTGTTACGTAGGCCCACCTTATTCCATTCCCAGACCTGATAACAATCCACAGAGCACTTCGTAGTGATCACCATTTCTTTGCTTTCTTCTGACTTTCCCTATGGTCTGATTTAATTGATTAATTCATTTCGGTCTTCATTGACTTGAAAAGCGGTATATAAATGCAGACCATTTACCATTTACCATTTCTAATAAAACAAGCCACTAATAGCATACAACCTGCCCCCGTGACAGCATTTGCTGTGTGCTGTCTGTCATTGATACGTTAGTATCAATGAAAATAAAGACAATCCAATTCAATTAAAAATCCGTGAAGCAGTGACCCAGTGATAACCCAAGCGTGAAGTAGCAGGGATTGCTGTAAATACAAGATTTTACGAAGTGTTCCTGGTTATCAATTAGTGGCAAAAAACTACTTCCCCAAGTGGTCAGTAACAGGCAGGAGCGGCAACATTTAGGTGCTAATGGCGTCTCCACGGTGATGGGGGATGAAGAGTCTAAGGAGGAGTAAGACAGTTCACTAACACGTCTCTAATTAGAGCTCGCCGTGAGTCATTACTGATGTAATGGGGTGTAACACTAATGGCTACCAGGCCAAACCCCAGCAAACACGACAGGCGAAGGTGGGGGTTGGGGGGAGTCTTTTCAAACCAAAGAAAAATGTATGGAGGAAAGGGAAGGGGGGTGGGTTGACGAAGGGAGAAAAGGGGGGAAGCATTTGGAGTCCACTTTTATGAACAGCGGAAATACGAGGTCAGAGCACATTAGTGAACACCTTGCTCTCACACTATGGAAAAAATAGAAATCTTGCACGTTTATAAGTTTGAGGGGAGGGGGGAGATTCAAATGGGGTATGTGACTCCAGACGGCAAGGTTGTGCGGAGGTAAAAAAGGCGGCCGCGCAAATTAACCACTTAGGCACTTAGACGCCTTCTCAGCCCAGACACCCTAAAGCCCATTTGCTTGAAAAACACGCCTGCTTGTTGCACCTTGAGGACACTGAATTGCCGTCGAGCGAAAACAAAACCGAAAGGGAACATTGCAGTAAATGGAAGAAGTTCAAATACCATGTTTTTGTGATATGGAGAAAAGTAAGGGCTTGGGTTAATAATTTAAAATCGTATTTAGAAAAAGTTGTTTACAACCAATGTTGGGGCTAACGTCTTACAAAGGTGTTCCTGGAACACAATTACCGGTACTTTTCTTTATAACAATTACCGTAACATGCGTTTGATCACATTTTGTACCGCCGTTGTCGTTTCTACAGGGTGTTTTGTTTTCGGGATGATGATGGACCCATGTGGGGGAAACAGGAACCGGAGGCAAGGGTGCTCAAACATAAGGATTTGTATCAAAAACAAAATAAGGCACAAATTGAGACACACGGGTTCACAAAACAACAAAATGTCCAAACCAAACCAAACTTGACAAAGCCCCAACCAGATCAAAGACAGAAACTGGAAATTAGAAATGCAAGGAGCAAAGTAACAAACGAAGGGCTGGGCACTAAATCACTAACATATCGTCAGAACAAACAAACAGTAACCAAAGAAAACAAATCTCGCGTGGTGGTGGAATAAAAATTAAACCGATATGTGCTGTCCAACATATACTAGTAAAGAGTAAGGATAATTAGGGACAGGTGTATGGATATTGGACACTTATGTGACCAGTTCCAAACCCGCTTGGCGTCCTCTTGTGGTAGCACCAGTCTCTAACATAATACCCTCCTCAAGGGCCTGATACCATATGGCCCCAAATAAAAATATATTAGGGAGGGTCCAGCATCGGTACGGCTGAAACTCCCTGCCCCGAGCTGCAGAGAACCGGGCCAGGAAGGGAAACATGGTGCGGCTCAGGGGCTTTCTCCTTGCCAACATGGTGCGTTACCTTCTTATTTAGCCACTCATTACATTCAGGTAATGCATTACAATGTCTTCTGAACATCCCTGAATCACTCACATTCTCAAATACAACTCACGATGAGCCAGCAACGGCAATTAAACGGTGGTCGTGTTTGTAATTACAAACAACATTCAGCTGAAAACAGCTATGGTGGCGTCATCTCAAGCACAGAGTACTTGTTACACTAATACTGATTCCACATTACTTTTGATTTCCCCAGTGACCCAGTCTTGTCTAAGATGACCTGTTGTTGGAAAACAGGGAACATATATGGTTTTAATTTTTTTCCCCAATACTTTATAGTTCCAGTCTAGGGGCAAAAAGGTCAGCTGGCCACTACCTGGACCTGACTTGTCAAAATGGGAAGCTTTTTCATTGCTGTCTTAGACTTTTTGCCCAATTTCAGCTATCACTTCTGTTTATTATTGATGTTGACTGTGTTTGGTCTATTGGTGCCCCTTAGTTGTGGCCTGTGTAGCCTTTTGAGACTCTTTATGTCGAGGTTCACACTGCAGGAGAATTGGATTTTTTTTGTATGCGACTTGTATCCGATTGGTTAAAGTCAATACGAACGACACATATCTGAATTTTTTCACGCCACTTCCAGGCCACTCTTCAATGTGGTCCTAAATCCGATACATATCTGATTTTTTTAATACGACTGCTGTGCAGACGATCGAGTCGCATTCGTGCGACCTGCTCGTTATCAATAGGTGGCATACATCACTATTCTGCGTTCAACGAGGCGGGGGAAAGCGGAGGAATCAAAACCATAGCGGACGAAAACATGGAGTGTCATGAACTCACACAGCCGTGGAAGATGAACACGTTTTTTTTTGTAACTCATGGTACAGTCAACATCCCATCACATAGCGGGATTCACAACATGTTGCTCGACGTCAATGCTCATTGTCAATGCTATAATATCCTCTAGTAGTAGTTAACAATATTTGCATTCAGATCACACCAGGCGTACAGCATTCAAGGCGGGGAGAGTAAGGTTTGGGATTTAATCAATATTTGGTGGGACAATGCTTCGCCCTTCACATCCATGAGTACTTCCGCAAACACTGAGCCCATTACATGTGACATCACGTGTCCTCTTCTGCCAGGGGACACTTGTGGCGCTCACACAGTAGATCACATAAGTCGCATTTAGTTAGAAATGTAAACATTCTCACAAAAACATCGGATTTCACCCCAAAAGCATTAAACATTAAACTCTGCAGTGTGAACCCAGCCTAGGATTAAGGGCTTTACGAATTAATGTGACTTGACTTATCATATTTACTATTGTTTCAACCTGTTTGTAATTTGTCCAACTCCATAAAGAGCCACCATCATCCTATTTGTTTCGCAGCTTTTCAACCTTGGCATCAGTTTGGCCTTCAAGTAAAGTTCATCACTTCAATGTCCGAAAGCAGGTTGGGATCGTTGTCAGCGGTCAAAGTTAGCAGAATGCGAAAGAAGGTCATCATCCCCGGGAGGGCCACCAAGTCAAAGCGCGCCTTCCTTTCCCTTGCCCTTTAGCTGGCCACGTCGCCATTGAACGCATCACCTTATTTCCTGTGTCCTCCGTCACCATCTTGCTTCCTTTTGCTCCTCCTGCGCATTTCATTTACAGAAACTTTCCAAATGCATGTTAGGGAAGGAGAAGAAAAAACAATAAACTCATCTTAGCCTCGGTTAAAATCCTCAGTTGCGTGCTGTAATTAGAAAATGAATCTTAGGCGAATTAGTCCGACAATAAAATGTAAATGGCATCTTCGGCAGATAAGACAGGTAATAAGTGTATTAGGGCATCTGGCTAGTGTGTGCGGTTCAGCACAGATACATATCCAATGGATGGCGGCAGAATAACACACTATTCTTATGTTAATCAAGGAGGCCATTAATGTTTACATTGGGAATCAGGCCTTCCAAAGAACGGCCATTCAATTCCTGCTAAACGGCCATAATTAGTTCCCTCTTAAAGCCATATTCCATTAACTCACAGGTGAATTGCATCACATTTGGGCTTGGTTTTTGCATGATAATGCGATTTAAAAAGCAAATCACATATTCAGAGCCCCTCGCCCAACGGGCGGAATATATTTTATACCTCTCTGTAGACATTTTAAAGTGTCGAGTCGTAATTCGGTGTCGTTGATTTATGTATAAATGCATCTTTCTCCATAAACCACTTATTAGAGATTAGAGAGTTGGAAAGAAGTTGACACCATATAAAAACAACAGCAAAGGCGAATCGAAATGGGTCAAGAATGCATTTATAACAGTATCGAATGGCCAAATGCCATCCATCCATCCATCCATCCATCCATCCATCCATCCATCCATCCATCCGTCCGTCCGTCCGTCCGTCCGTCCGTCCGTCCATCCATCCATCCGTCCGTCCATCCATCCATCCATCCATCCATCCATCCATCCATCCATCCATTATCTGCATTGCTTATCCTCAGTAGGGTCGCGGGGGTGCTGGAGCCTATCCCAGCTGTCGTCGGGCAGTGGGCAGGGGACACCCTGAACTGGTTGCACACAGAGACAGAAAATTCACTCGCTCATTCACACCTAGAGACAATTTAGACCAGTCAGTTAACCTGACATGCATGGTTTTGTAATGTGGGAGGAAACCGGAGTGCCCGGATGAAACCCATGCAAGCACGGGGAGAACATGCAAACACAGGTAGCTGGATTTGATGCCATGACCTTTAGAACTGTGCCGCGGACGCGCTAAACACCCACTCGCCGTACCGCCCACAACACAAACAATAGTCTGATAAAGTATCCTTTCTATGCAAACGCAAAACAAAAACAGTGCATATCAGTGACATGCATTGAGGGGAAGAAGGTGAGTATGCATCATCATGTAAATATCAAATTTAAAAGTATATTAAATGGTTATATTTATTCAGTGTTAAAGTCCAGGTAAATAAAAAAGCACAAAACAAAAATCAAGTAATACCTTAATGTTGGTTGTTGGTTGGATCCCTTAAACACTAGGGTCGTAGGAGCACCATTTCCTTTGGTGTGTCTTGGGCAAGTACTGCCTGGTAGTTGCCATCCCTCTCCAGGCCAACCTCAACACTACATGAGAAAAAAGATGACATAAGAAATACATTTTTTCTCATTTGCATTCACCTTCTCAAGTTATGTCTCCTTGCTATTTGTTTATAAGGGGAACGTTTTATCCAAATGGTTTGGAAAATATACAAATAAATACAGCAATTTACAGTTACAAACTTCATTTTTTAAGCACTAAATTTGATTTTTTTACCTTGAAAAGCTCAATGCAATAGGGCTATTCAGTATTGTTTTATTGCACGAAATTGAATACAAATTAATTTGATAAAAAATAGAACATTGGTTTTATGAGTTACAATATGTTTGTTACATTGCTTAGAATAGAATAGACGAATAGAATACGATGTATTGTCATTGTAAGATGTGAAATGCACAACTCAATTAATATCCGTCTTGTATTACCTGTAATACTGGTAGCCTGGGTTCATAACCCTTTGCAACTGACAAATTTGAGCTGAGAATAAGTGACAACTATTGTCTGCATTATACACTAACAAATAAGGTAGATTTTGTTACAAAAGACAGGCTTTAATTTCTTACCATAAATCATCCCTCTTCCTCCCAAGTCCTCACAAATAAAATATAAAATGTCGTGTTTGTTTCCAGCTCAGTCCTGTAAATCATGTTAATTTGCTTGGTTAGGCTTTAATAGGCGCTGGCCTTGTTCAGAGCGGGCTGTGTTTTTTCAGCCCTGGTCTTAACCTCTGATCTGGGTAGTGGTGACTTCAACAAAAACACAACCAAATCTCTCTCACTGACTTAATTTACCTGTCGAGCCACGATTTTACCCGTCAGTCTTGGATAGTCGTGAGGACACTTACTACTTAGGTTACCCCTGGTCCACTGTTTTGTGGATTTTTAATTGAATTGTCTCTTTTGTCAAGTCATGTTTATTTGTATAGCCCTTAATCACAAAGAGTCTCAAAGGGCTGAACAGATCAAAGACCATTGCAAACTATTATTACAGACTATTAGATAGATAGATAGATAGATAGATAGATAGATAGATAGATAGATAGATACTTTATTCATCCTCTCATCTAAAACCTACATGAGGGCAGATAATACACATATTATCAGCATAAAATATCATTGATATAAACACATTGCAATTTTTTTTTTTGCAGAGAATAGCACACAGCAAATGCTATCACAGGGGAAGATTTGGGCAGGCTTTGTGTGTTAGGGGGGTGTGACTCTGTGTATGCGCCACTGTGATAGGCTGGTGTAGGCTGTTGTCAGACACTGGGGGTCGGTGGGCGTACAAGTTAATGTGTCCACCCAAAACAAATTGCGAAGCACAGCTACAGCTAGTATTTCCAGTGGCTCGTTACAATGAAAACAAATGTATCAATTGAATCAGAATTTGAGGAAGGTCAGTAGAGCACAAAGAAATGGTTTTCACCAGCAGGTGCTTTTTGTATTGTTATTAGATCCGGTAAGAGACTGAGGCGGCGTCAGGAGAGAAGGCAATAGCGGCGGCGCTGGTTCAGCCTACTGCGGCTAGGCTACATAACAACTCTCACCAATGCTAGATCCATGACCCATGAAACGGATGACCTGGAGCTACATCTCGTGGGAAACTGCAACCTTCGGGATGGTTACATTTGAACCATCACAGAGACCTGGCTCAGTTTAAGGATGCACAATTCTAGCGTGCACATAGCCAGCTGTTCTCTAAATCTCTTTGTTACACTCAAGGGAGAAGCCCTTTTATTTTACTGTACGTATAATGACTGCAATGACTGCAACTATGTACCCTGCGTTTTATTTGTAGATCGATAGTTGTTATTTTGCAGCACGGCAGAGCAGTGGTTAGCGCGTGTGCGGCACAGTTCTGAGGTCATGAGATCGAACCTCCTGTGTGGAGTTTGCATGTTCTCCCCGTGCTTGCGTGGGTTTCCTCCGGGCACTCCAGTTTCCTCCCACATTCCATAAAACATCCATGTCAGGTTTATTGGCCGGTCCAAATTGTCCCTATGTGTGAATGAGCGAGCGAGTGGTCTGTCCCTGTGTGCCCTGCAACTGGCAACCAGTTCAGGGTGCCCATTGCCCGAAGATAGCTGGGATGGGCTCCAGCACCCCCGCGACCCTACTGAGGATAAGAGGTGCAGATAATGGATGGATGGATGGATAGTTGTTATTTTGTTTAGGTCAGTATAGACCTCATCTCGAGGTGAGTTTCGGTGGTTTTTATAAGGGGCGTCGCTACTTTGCGGATTTTCCCGTTTGGCAGGGGGTTATGCCCCCTGCCAACCGCCATAAAAAAGGTAATACTGTAGGTAGGCAAGCTTCACATGTGTTGCATGCAATACTCGCACACTCTCCAGTGCATGCACAAACACACCGACACGCACCTTGGAATGAGAATGTAATGGATAGGAGGCGGCCGAGGGCGTCTGTCAGGGGCGACTGTTCTAATCAGAGCAGTGGGGAGAGAGATAAAGGAGAAAATAATGAGTGTGGCATCGGGCCTTTCAGAGCGCAACAAAAGGCCACGGGATCAGATAGACACACACAATGTGGAGAGGAGGAGGAGAAGAAGAGGGGAGAAAGGGAGCGAGAGAGGGAGGAGACCGTGCGAAGCCGCCGCCGAGCGTTTACTAATAAGCCATTCCGCACTGTAACAGTTTGAGGAAAGTGGACTTTGATGCTGCTGATTGACGGCGGTCACCGTGGCAACGTTGATGCTTCCCATCATCCCGCAGGACCATAAAACCCAGGTCCGTTTTGGACCTCCCTCCCTTTCCGCTGATTAGTGCGGCTTCATTTGCGACCTCGCGGGATAATTTCCAGTCTTGCTTTTGATTATTAATGCCTAATTTCCACAGATTACACCTTCTGGATTTTTAATGCCTAATTTCCACAGATTACACCTCCTGGATTATTAATGCCTAATTTAACTTGATGACTTCGGTCATTAGACAGTGTCCAAACAACCCCAGTGGTCTGCGAAGGGCGTTGACACGTGTTGCCCGCAATGATGGACTGATTCTGCCTTATGAAATGAAATGAAATGATCTGCATCTCTATAGCGCTTTTCAAGTCAATGACTTCCCAAAGCGCTTTACAGTGTGCTTCACATTTCCCAATAGCAGCCTTGTATTGCAGCCATGTAAGACGCTAACCTGCTTATTGGGGGTATTAGGGGTTCAGTGTCTTACCCAAGGACACTTCAACATGTAACACGGACAAGCCGGGATTCGAACTGGGATCCCTTGATCCCAAGACGATCGCTCTACCTCCTGAGCTACTGCCGCCCCATTATCATGTAGAAATAAATGTAACAAATAAATGCCATGTACATACATGAACACATAACATGACTCTATGACATTGATGCAATTTTATTCTTATATTCATGCATTTTTTCATTTTTTTTTTTTTTTTTTAATTTTCTCATGTATTTCATTCAAAGTCAAACACTACATAAATGCAATTATTCATCTGTCTACATGATTTTCTATGCATTTTGTCATGCAATTATTTCCAGTGTTTACTTTGTAATGTCCTTCATTGTGTATTTCATTGTGTGTTTTGTCTCAACAAAATGGTGTTCAAATGATTGGACAGGTCAAACACGTTATATATTCAAATTATTCATTTATATCATGCATAGTAGTGCATTTTGTGAATTATTTATTTTCATTTTCCTCATGTTGAGGTTTTTGAGTTTGCCCTTGCACTCATGAAGGTTTTAGATCAGGGGATGGTGTAATAGTAGTCTCTGGTTTGCAATGATCTGTGGTCTGTGCAGCCCTTTGAGACTCTTTGTGATTAAGGGCTATACAAGTAAACATGACTTTACTATTGAATTTGTCATTTATTTTGTTGTATATTTAGTTTGTAATCTATTTTGTCATGTATTTTGTCACAAAAAAATGTTAGATAAATGAGGGGCGGGTTAGTCACTACATAATTGCTATTTATGTCATGACCAGAACAGGAAACAGGACCCACTCGTGTAACGTTACTCACAGTTTTATTGGGGAAAGGAAAAAAGAGCGCACACTTGATCCGGAGATCGTTGGTCATGTTGAGTAGGTTGCTCAACCGCGGAAGTGGGACTTCCGTGGCTAGCGATGACGGTGTCGGTAACGATGAAAATCAAAATCAAACAGAACGTGGCGGGAGCAAAACAGGAGCAAAAACACAGGAAAAACAGAGATTTTCAGACGCACCGACCAAAGGCTAATGACAGGACAGTGTTCAAATATTGACAGAGAGCCAATCTGCCAACGAGCTTCAGCTGGTGTCCATGGGTGGGGTCAATTGGGCGCCATGGCAACCATGAAGATTTTTTTATTTTGTCATTTCTTTCTGTACTTATCTTGTCACGGATTTGTCATGTACATTGTTGTGTGTTTCAGCACTGGAAAACATAATCTAGTCCTTTATCCATCCATTCATTATCTGCACCGCTTATCCTCAGTAGGGTCGCGAGGGTGCTGGAGCCCATCCCAGCTATATTCGTGCAGTGGGAAGGGGGACACCCTGAACCGCCAGGGAAAGACAACTTACTCACTCATTCACACCTAGGGACAATTAACCTGGCATGCATGTTTTTGGAATGTGGGAGGAAACCGGAGTGCCCGGAGGAAACCCACATAAGCACGGGGAGAACATGCAAGCTCCACACAGGAACGTCCGATCTTATGACCTCATAACTGTGCTGCACACGCGCTAACCACTGCGCTGCCGTGCTGCCGCAGTTAATACATGTTGTCGTTTATTTATGTCTGTATTTATTGTGTCATGCAATTTGTTTTTTCACAACAACTATTATTTATTTATTTCATTATTCAACTTGTAAAGTCTTTCGTCATGTATTTTGTTGTACAGCTATTTTGTAATGTCTTTTGTCATGTATTTTGTCACAACAAAATTTTACTCGAATGAAAGGGAGGGTAAAACACAAGACAAATGTATTTTATTCATTTATGTATGCATGTTGTCATTTTTTCTGGTATTCATTTTGTCGTGTATTTGGCCACGTACTTTGTCATGTTTTTCGTTGTGTATTTATTTTGTCCTGCATTTTATCTGTTAATTTGTCATGTATTTATTTGTGTATTTCAGCGTGTATTCTGTCTCAACAAAATACTGTTAAAATGTGGAGGCTGGTCAAACAAGGCATACATGCAAATTATTCATTTACTAATGCCTTTTTGTCATTCGAGTTGTCAAATATTTATTTTGGTATTTGTTTTGTCATTTATTTTGCTGTGTCTTTCTTTTTGTATTAATTCTGTTATGCATTTGGTGGTGTTTGACCTGCACCCTCATTTAAATTGTAATGAACCAGAACAGGATCAGGACCCAACTGCGTGACGTTCTCACACAAGCTTTTATTTTACAGGAAAGGGGTGTCATGCATGTTAGGCAGCGGTCTGGCGTGGAAAGACAGGAAGTCAGAGACCGACGAGATCGACACCAATTGCCCGAGCAGATATCGGACAGATGGGGTCGATACCGGACGGGACGGGAGAGACAATATTGATACAGAAACAGGATATCGAAATTAAACAGGAAAAACTAGACGGGAACGAAAACTGGATGGAATAATAAACAGGACAAAATTAAACGGGAACAAAACTGGAAACCGATATTTAACAGGACAAAATAAACGGGAACAATACCGGACAAGAAATACCAACAGGCAACAGGACCGAATCAGAACCAACGTCTTGCAGGGTAGAGGTTCGTTGACGGACTGACCACGGAAAAAATTAGAGCACTAAGCTTAAATAGACAGAAAGCCAATATGTCAATGAGCCGCAGCTGGTGCCACATGGGCGGGGCCAATTGGGCGCCATGGCAACCGTGACATAAATAACATTTTGTTGTGACACAATTCATGACAAAATAAATTACAGAATAAAAAAAGACAAAATGCATAAATAAATGAATAAATGGCATTTTTTGTTCAAATATTTAGGCATTACACGATGTATATGGCGTATATTTGCAGGTGTTTATTTATTTCTACATTTATATCCACAGTGCAAATGGCAACATTGACTTGTGGCAGGTTTGTTCCTACAAAGCTCGATGCGTGTTGAATTGACAGATTCCTTTTTCTTTTTTTAGTTTGTTTTTTTTCTAGTGATTTTTTTTAAAGTTACTAATTAGAAACTGCAAGCTAGGATAAATGAGCAGGCAGAGTCAGACGAAAAAAAAAAAATCCTATTCACCGACTTAATGAGCTTGTCGAAAGCTGAATAATTGATTTCTAATTCTAGCCCGCAGCTGTTGACCCAAGCAAAGAGCGTCTCAACCCCCCCAAAAAAAGCACAAAATGTTTGAATCCGGCGTCTCAAAATGTTTGAATCGAGCCGAAAATCTGTCGTCGCGCTGCGATGTTGGCAGCGCCGCTAACCAAATTCTGTCACGCCTACGTCACACTTTAAAGGCTTTTATTTTGACGGGGCCTGTAAAGTTTTGACAGTTAAAGCCTTGATCTCCAAACAGGCGTGCAACCTCCGTTTTGGAATTCATTGCATGCAATTTTTCTGATGGCTTCATCCTGAACGGTGATTGTGCTTCAATGTGAACTTGAACCTCAGGTGGGAATCTATGAGAGGCTGTTTGAGATTGAAATCATACTTGCTCTCGCATACAAAGTCATACTCTATCACATGGACTACTATACTCTCGTGAAGACAAGGTCATACCCATTCACAAACACTAATATACTATCTCATACATACTACTATACTCTCATGCACACACTGCTATACTGTCATACCCATACTACGATACTCTCTCACATGCACAACTATAATCTTGTGAAGAAAAGGTCATACCCATGTAAAAACACTAATATACTACCTCATACATACTACTATACTCTCATTCACACACTCCTATACTCTCTCACATATACCACAATACTCTCATGCACACACTACTATGCTGTCACACACATACTCTCTTTAAGACACAGTCATACCCATGCAAAAACATTAATATGCTATGTCACGCTTACTACTATACTCTCCTGCACACACTGCTTTAGTCTCACACACATCCTAATATACTCTCATTCACACAGTTATACTCTCTCACACATACCACAATACTCTCAGGCACACACTACTATAATGTCACATAAATACTACTCTACTCTTTCACATGCACAAATATACTCTTGGAAATACACACTCATACCCAGGCAAAAACACTAATATACTATCTAATACATACTACTATACTCTCATGCATACACTGCTATACTATCACACACATCCTATTATACTCTCATACACACACTGTTATACTCTCTTACATGTACCACACTACTCTCATGCACACACTACTATGCTGTCACACACAAACTACTATACCTTCTCACGTATACTACTATACTCTATCATACATACTACTATATAGGGAACCACTCCAGTTTGACGTCAAACTGTACAACATGCACACAGACCTATGAGAGGCACTAAGTACTAAATCAAGTGCTTAAAAACAGAGACTTAATATATAATTTTCCTCTAATTCTGAAAAGAAAAAGAAGTACTAAAAAAATACCACTATGGAAATACTATTACAGTAATACTACAAAAAAAACTACAGCAGAAATACTACTAAAATGCTTTGACAGAAATACAACAAAAAAGCTACTACAGAAATACATAAAAATACTACTACAGTAAGACTACAAAACACTACAGAAATACTATAAAGGTAGATATCAAAACACATTCTTAAAAACAGGGATGTCAAATAATATTTCGCTTTAATTCTGAAAATAAAAAACAACGATGAAAAATACTACTACAGAAACACCACCACAGAAATTCTAGAAAAATACTACAATAACGCTACAAAAGTACAATGGATATCCTCCAAAACCAAATATAATATTATATGCTTAGGACAAGGACCTAATATATGATTTTGCTTTAATTTTGAGTGTTTCAAAACAAATGTGATGAAACTAATTTATATACATATCAAAAGAAATACAACATGTAGATGTTTGCATGTATATTCATTCATGAATGCAAATGAGAAAAAATGGATTTGTCTCCAGGCCCGTGGCCAATATTTTAAATCCAAATACATTCGGCAACTCCAAAAGTTTGGACACCCCCGGTATAAAATAATCACGATACTTAATCTAGATAGGACAATATGAAAAAAGTGATTACTCTATTGATAATTCATGTGGTTTTGTGTGCCTGGGGTTAGTTGCTGGATTAGAGAGTTCAGCACAGAGCTGCCAGTGTGTGAACCACAGCCGTCCGGCGTCCCTGTAAGATGACCTCACGGAAAATAAGCCTAATTATTGTCGGGACAGACCCCTGCTATCATATTCTGTCTACCTGGGAGGGGGAAGGGCCTAGGACACATTGCAGTGCGGTGGGAGGTGGATGGGGAAAAATTGACAGAAATATATACCGCCATACGAAGAACCCCCGAAACTCAGCCGCATTTATTTTTAATGCCGTAATCAGTATCTTCTAAAGGAGAGAGGGGGGGTTGGTGGGAAATTGGCCCTCGCGCTCACAAAAGTGAGGTAGTGTTGGGACTAACGCTACTGGTGCGCAAGTATTTTTTATCGGTAACAAGTACTGTAACGCGTTATTAATAGAATTTGTATTTTACTGTCTCTAACCATGCTACCTGAGAAAGGGAACCTCCAACTATGCTCCATCGACAGAACCATCAGTCTCATCAGTCATGTAAGTAAAGTTATGCTAAAGGTCCTACCGAACAGGCTGAAAATGTCTTAGCCTAGGAAAAGGAAAGATTCTGGAAGGGAAGGAGCTCCAGAGAACAGTTTTTTAGATTTCAGCAACAACAGGGAGACCTTTATCACACCTTTTTGGATTTCAGGAAGCCCTTTGACCAAATATGGAAAGCCACAATGCGAAAGTACAACATGGGCAAGATACTAGTTCAGACCATTGAACAGCTTTATCCCGATGCCAACAGCGCGGTACCTATCAATGGAGCATGGTTTCAAATCACAGTCGGTGTAAGACAATGCTGCATTATCTCTCCGCCTTTATTCAACATCTTCCTGGAGGGGATCATGACCGAAGACCTGAATCAACATGAAGATACAGTCCACTTTGGGGGACATCTTGTCACTAACCTCCGTTTTGCTGATGATATTGTCGGCAGGAGAAGAACAGGAACTCAGAGATCTGGTCAGTCATCTGGTCTAAGTATCAATCCAGTATGAGAAGGAATTCAGAGCAGAAAAGAACAAAATTAATGACCAACAACCACTATGGTATCACCACAAAATTAACAATAAAACGCCAAGAGCTTGAACCTGTCACCAAATTTAAACATTCTGGAGCTGAAGAGAAGAGCTGTGGAAAACAGACATCATTGCCAGGATAGTTCAAACCACAGTCGCACTTGCCAGACTTAAACCCATCTGAAGGGACAAGAACATTGGAATGTATTCAAAGATTAGACTTATGCTGGCGCTTGTTACTTCCATTTTCCTCTACGCTTGCGAAACATGGACTTTTACAGCAAAACTAAAAAAGAAATTCCAGGCGTTGGGAAAGTGATGCTACGTTTTTTGTACAAATAGGTGACACTAAATATTACACACCGTCCCTTTATATGTACACAATGAAAATGACAAAATATTGGATGAAAAGCTCCCAAATATTTGACAGAGCCCTGAAATTTCAATGCAGATAAAAATAAATACTGCTGTGGCATTCTTGTTATTTTTAGAACCCATTTCATCATTGGGCACTCAATGGTCACATTTTATGTTTCTCAAAGGCAGAGCAGTTACCATTGGCAGTATAAGTTCATTGTAACTCTGCATTTTTAATTTTATCCATCCTACTTCTCTGGTATATAAGGAACACAGGATCATAAGGCACATTTTCAAATTTCTGCCCAGTGTGAGGATTTTAGGTGCTCCTTGTAGTGAGGAAAATTCAGTAATAATAATAATGATAATACATTGTATTTCAAAGTGCCTTTCAGGACACTCAAGGTCGCTGTACATATGAGTGGGACACAACAATAAATGGAGAGTAAAACAATAACGGAATAAATAGCCAATAAAACACATTAGTGTTAAAAGGGGCGGTATGCAAGGCATATGGTCAATAGTAGGTAAGTCTGAAGAGATTTTAGATTTTTGAGTCTGGATTGGAAGGTGTACAGGGTCGCAGAATTTTAGAGGTCAGGCGGCAATGAGTTCCAGAGCTGGGGGGCAGAGCGGCTGAAAGCTCTGCTCCCCCATTGAGCTGAGGCGGGCAGGGGGTATAGCAAGATGGAGGGAGGAAGATGATCTGAGGGTGTGGGATGGCGTGGCAATGTGAAGAGGTCGGAGAGGTAGGGAGGGGCAAGGCTATAAATGGCCATGTAGGTGTAGAGCAGGATTTTACTCATATCTAAGCCAAATTTACACTAGAATACAATTTTGAAATCAGGAAGAAAACTTATAAGCACATATTTGATATGTGTGACCAGTAGTGAATATTAGGCAATGGAGGAAAGGCAGGGAGGAAAATGGCTTATTAAGGAACAACTAACTAATGGAAAATCAATAGGGCAAATCTGAGCACAAAATTTACTGTAAAAGTGTACAGATATTAGGTCATTTTATTTGTCAAACCATCTTTGCAATACACTATGCCTGTAAAAAGAAAGAAAACGTCTTAATAGTTCCCAGAAATAGAGAAGATCTTCAAGCTCGGAGACAAAATATATATGGAGTGTCTCTGCGGAGTGTTTGTTTGCACACTCGTAAGATTGCACAAGCCAAGAAATATGAAGCCTTCACTGATTTTGTTGTTGCTGTTGTTGCTTTATTTATTTGTGGCTATTTTGAAGCAGTTTAAAGCTGCGATTCTCAATTAGTCTGACTTCAGGACCCACCATTCCACTGAAATAGAGAAAACATAATCACTTTGTGCAGTTAAAGCAAAGATAGTAGAATATTCATCTTAAAAAAAAAAAAAAAACTAAATGAAGAGCAAAACCAAAACAACTCCAAGTGCTGCATATTCTTGCAGATAAGCCTTCATCGTATATAAGCAAACCCTCTAAAACTGCATTGAAACAGCCACATAGGAAAAAAAAATACACCCAAAATATTATTAAAACTTGTAAACATTGATAAGTGTTTAAGTAAGTATTTAATGTACATAATAAAGGAAATGTAATGGTAAAAGGCTGAAAAACTAACATTTTTAAACCATTTACTGCTACAATAGCATACGCTAGAACACAATTTTTATACGTCAAAATCAATTTCTTTTTTAACCCGATTGTTGTCACTGTTTTCAACTTTTCCCCCCTTATCACTAACCTTCTTGGGATCTTTTATTATGGGAAGAAAAGGGGAATAAAACTCATAAAATCACAATAAAAGGAGATGGGTTCCCTCGCAAACACATTTTTTTTGTTTATTGAACATTTGCACATGGATTACTATACGAACATCGTACCACTGTGTTGTGTAAACAGGAAATTCAAACTGTACAACAGACCAGAATACTGATATCGAAAAAGTGAAATAAAACATGCCAGGGGGGAGATCGAAAGTTACATTACGACGGCACCGATTGACTGAAGAGGAAGAAGAGATTGAGCAGGGTATTATTGCCATCTACTGTCAAGGAGTGTAATTGAACCTGTGTTTTTTATTCTCTTAGCATTATTTTGCCACTGAAAACGAGGCCGCGACACACTTTAGGTTCCCGACCCTCAAGTTGAAAAACACTGGTTTAAGAGGTCGGCTCCTATGTGTATAAACAGTAATTTGTACTTGGAAAGTCACTTTCAGAGTTGTTTTTTTGGCTTCAGTAATCTGGGGCCTTACTCAATTCTTTTTTGGAATGACAGAACGAGTAACTAAGCTATTACCTTTTGTAAGTAACGCCTTCAACACTGCAGGTGAGTTAGCGACAGTGAGGCTGGAGGGAGGAAACTCTATTTTCCCACCCGCCTCCAACTCACCGAGCCCCGTCCGGGTGACGTCATTTCAGCAGAAATCGTAAAATGAAGCGGCGCCATTATGAGATGAGCGAAGAACACCAGCCGGCACCCCAAGCTAGTCACGCTCATTAAGTCGGGATCATTATATGATACATTTCAGGGCCATTTGCCGGATTTTGTTCCAGGAGACAGCAGGCCGTCCTGGGAAAAAGGGACACACAACAGCTCCGTGAGAAAGACATCTTCTTGCTGCCTGTCAGGGACTCACTTACACAACAGTGCACCTGACAGACAGAAGAAAGAAAGTACAGCAGAATCTCTGTACAAAAGCATCTCTAAACACGGGAATTTCAGTGTACGGTATTTTTTTAGTAAAAAAATCTACCTCGCTTAACAAAGGAAAATCCAGCTCAAGTGCAGTTCCAGAGGCTAGACCGTTCACTCCTTGTGACTGCTCCAACATCAGTTCGTATGCAAACTACTCACGATTTACTGTTCACGGATCCCTTAATTTGGACAGCTTTCTCCGCTGTTGACGGTTCTTGGCCTGTTTTTGGGTCATCGTAAAGTTGTCACAGTCCATTCTTTAATGTTGTTGGCCCAATTCTCTTTTGGTACTTCTCTCCTCCTGCCCCCTTGGACAATGCCCTGGAGAAGTGTCTTCTCCAGTCATCTTGTGAAGGTGTCACTTGGCACCTAAGGTTTTGTCTGCGCAAAGTTGACACCAGGTCTTCGTAAAGTACATTGTGTCTAATGATGGTCTTGCGCAACATTTCGTTTGTCATATGGGCTGATTAGCTGATGCCAAGAAGTTTCCTGTATCATCGCATCTCCATGGCCTGGATATTCTTTTCCATGTTTTGCAAGCGCAGAGGAAGATGGAAGTAACAAGCGTATGTCTGATCTTTGATTTCACTGCAATGTTCTTGTCCCTCCAGATGGGTTTAAGTATGGCAAGTCCGATTTGAGCTATCCTGGCAATGATGTCTGGTTTCTACACATTTTCTCTTCAGCTCCAGAATATTTAAACTTGGTGACAGGTTCATGCTCTTGGTGGTTGCTTGTGAGATTTGTGGTGATACCTTGGGGGTTTTTAATTTATTACTTTTTTTTTCTTGTGCTGAAATCCATCCCATACTTGGTTGATACTTTGGCCAGACGACTGACCAGATCTCTGAGTTCCCGTTCTTCTCCTGCCAATAAGGTTATATTATTAGCAAAACAGAGTTTAGTGACGTTGTGTCCACAAATGCTGACGATATCTTCATGTTGATTCAGGTCTTCGGTCATGATCCTCTCCAGGAAAATGTTGAATAAAGTTGGAGAGTGAATGCAGCCTTATCTCACACCGACTGTGGTTTGAAACCACTCTCCACTGAAAAGTACTGCGCTGTTGGCATTGGCATAAAGCTGTTCAATGATCCCAACTGGTATCTCGTTCATGTTTTTCTTCCACATTATGGCTCTCAAAGCGTTCTGCCATTATCTGTCAAACGCCTTCCTGAAATCCACGAAGGTGTGATATAGGTCTCTCTGGTGTTGTTGCAATATTAACATATATCCTGTGGTTCTCCTTTGCTTGAAAGCCCACTCCAATGCTACCATTGATCAGTACCACACTGCAAACTGCTACAGGCCAAGAAACAGGTACAAAAAAGTACTTGCCCAAGACACACCACAGGAAGTGGTGCCCCTACGTCCCAAGTGGTTAAGGGACACCCAAACACACACACACATGCACGCACACACACACGCACTCATATACACACACACACACACATTTAAAGTTACAGTAACCTAAATTTTAAGTATACAGTGATTTGAGAAAGAGAAACCTACAAAATCCTGCAGTACATGCGGCCTTGGAGAACTGAGTTGCCCACATCTGAAATAATCCCTCTGCATTCATGGGTGACTGGATGAAGCATGTAGAATACAGTCCAAGCCCCTGTAGCCTGGCCCTGCCCCCCACCCCTTGGTTGTCACCCGCCACGTGTAGTGTGTAATTGGCACTGACAGCAGTGCCACAGGTCACTCACCCCACGGCCCTGTCTAATTGAGGCTAAAGATTGGCCATTGTCCTGCCATTTATAATTAAGCGCATCATCTGCGGTCCTATGAAAGATTCAGCTGTACCGGGAGTGGCCGACACACGATCGCGCATCGGACGAGTTCGCCGCTCATCTGGAAAAATACGCAGCATTCAGTGACTTTGAACGGTTAGCACAACTCGTGCCTGAGGAACTGCCGAGTGGCTACCTGGCACTATTCCCAAAAATTATTTAAATTGAAAAAGATAAGGAGAGGGACATCATTTGTTTTAATATGTTTTCTTTGAAGAAAGTCAAATATGACAGAAAGAATTTGAAAGTTTTCCAATGCATTGAATTAATTTTACATTTAAACTAAGGGTGTAACTATGAGATGAGAGGGAGGTTTAGGTGGTATGAGTTTGCGGGTCCCGGCTTTGACTCTCTCACTGGTATCCGGTTGTAAAAAGACGGTATACAAGTTGTCGCCTCAAACGCAGCATGAATGAATGAAAACTTTATTCGAACATCAAAATAAAAACAAAAACAATAACTCAACAACAAAATATTATTACATAATACGTTCGAAAAGGGGTAGTAAGAAGCAAATGCTTATATTACCTACCCCTTCATCTTCCCCACCAAATACACCAATGATTTAGCAACAATTACAGTTATGATATAAGAATAGCAATAATAAAACAAAGTTAACTAGACGCACTATTCCCAATCTCCCGCACCACTCATAACCTACCCTCCTCATTTCTGTATTCCGCCAGGAAAGTTCCTTTGTATCTTAACCTGAGTGAATAGTTGGACACCGTTTGATCTCGTCTTGCAAACCGTTCCAAAGCTTGACTCCACACACAGACATACACATACTTTTCCTGGTGGTTCTCACCTTTGGTGTCATGAATTCACTACAGCCCCTTAAATTATAATATCCCATTTTCCGAATGAATAATTTATGGATGTTTTCTGGCACTATGTTTTTGTTGAACTTAAATAGCAGTTGTGCAGTGAAAAAAATTACTAAATCATCTAATTTTAATAATTTGGACTGCAGGAAATATAAAATATTAGTATGATCTCGATATCCTACCCTGTGTACGGTTCTAATTGCATAGTCATCTATCGTGATGTGAAGTCGTTGCTCTCATGCTCCAACTCCTGCCTATAGAACTTAGCAATGCAAAACTCCAGGGCTGTTCTCTTTCACTTGTCCTCTTCTCTCCCGTGTCACGCGTATTAGAGCTGAGCTGTGCAAGCTTAAGCTCTGCCCCTTTTAAAGGCATAGTGTCTCAAGTTACAGAAAAAGAGACGTAATCAGATTACAGGAACATTTTTTTAACATAAGGATTACTTTGCAGGATTATAATTTGTGTCTAAGGTCATATAAATGACTAAATAGAGAGACACAGAGTTGAGGCTCTCACTCAGCTTGCGCTTGACGTAACTGTTGCACGGATTCTACAAACAACCAACTAATCCACTACTTCTTGTTTGTAGACTATGCAAGTACTCGCAAGTAAAAACCCTTTTCTTTTCGTCTGTATATTTATTTCTCCAATTCAGCACTCACTTTGCTAAATTGGCACAAGCCTGCAGGCTGGTTAACTTCTATGCACGCGGATGAGCGCTAGTGAAGCATTTAGGGACATTTAGTAAATTCAATCTATAATCTTGTTTTTGTATTTTGCATTTTATTGTTGGTCAAAATCTACTGTGTGATCACAGTATTCTGATGTTGTGAAAATACTTTCAAGAGATTTGTCATCCCTACCTCAAACAAGTAAAACTTGAACTTGGACAAAAGATATCCCAGATTTTCGTGGAAATTTAAAAAGTTAACAGTTTGAGTGGTTTGAACAATATCGGGTTCTTAATGTCCTCCAAATGTAAACTAAAATAGAGCGTGTAATATTATCTTATCTGACATGTGAAAGAGAGTGTATTATTTTTAAATAAGAAACTATACTACATTGTTAAAATTTTAGCACTTTGTTGAAGGACTACAAGAAACTGCCTATCCTTTCTTTCTTCCAATTCTTTTTCAAGGTTGCATTGATCATTTATGTTATACAAAACTTGGTAATTGTATTTATACTGTTTATTTTGTCTTTTTGTTTGCATATTTGGTATGGGAGCATTCCAAAACTAATCGAAAGTAATCCAGTGACATTACTTCAATGTTTTAGTGTACGGATTTCATTACTGATTACATTTTTTTAGGTCAAGTCGCCGTGTTTATTTCTAAAGCCCTTAATCACAAGAAGTCTCAAAGGGTTGTACAGGCTACAGACTCTTATTACACAATCCTCTGATCTAAAACCTAAATGAGTGAACATTGTTCGCGACCAGAATAGACATGACACTCCAGGACATGTTAATAACTCTGAAAGTAAACATGTAACAACTCTGAAAGTAAACATGTAACACATACTTAAAAGAGCAATACGAGTTAAAAAATGCCAGGATCAATCTGCAAAAATATTTGCAAGGTAGTGCCCAAACACTAGCCTATGTTGTAAAAATAGTGCAATGAAAAGTAGTGCAATAACATTTAGCAGCAACAAAAAATTCCTGACTAAGTCAATAAATAAGATCAATTAATATTTTTCAATGCAACCGACAAGATAAATATATTTTTTTTGTTTTCCGCACTTGTTTGGGGTGGTGATAGCCCTGGGCGAAAAAATTTGAGGTTTGTATTGAACGAATGTACAAAATATTATACTTTGTAACTCTTTGCTGCCATCTACTGGCTTGAGTCTCCATTGCAGCCTCAGTCAGCTAATTCATGGTGTGCATGGAAGTACGTGCATCTTAGGCTTTTTAACGGGTATTTCATAACTGAATCGGATCTCATTTTCAAAATAACCCTTTCAACCTTGACTTTGTATGCTCTTCCCGTACAATACTCAGACGCCACCACGGTTAATTCTGAAGGCCTTGGGCCAATTACACACATACTGACAACACAGGCCAACCGGATTCTGATTGGATAAAAAATACTGAAAGTAGTGGAACCAATTGTATAAAATATATCATGAAAAGTACAACATACTGGAAATAATTATAGACATGTATACACTTTGGGAAAATTCATTTGGAATGAAAAATTCTTATGTCACAATAATGATAATGATTTCAAATCACATTAGGCCAGCAGAGAAGGGCTTGCTGGCCCCAAAGGCCCATCACTGCTTAAAAGTGAGTAACAAGGTTCCAGTGCATCAATAATCTTATATACATCACAGAATATCATAGGGGTTCTCAAATAGAGGGGAAGAGTGGGACAGTTGAATCCCCTACCCACTGGGGTTGTAGGGGTGCCATTTCCTGTGGTGTGTCTTGGGCAAGTACAGCCTGGTGGCGCCCATCCCTCTCCAGGCCTACAAATGTTGTCACAGTAGTACAGTACAATAAAAAGATGACCCCTGGTTGCAAAGAGCTGCCAAAATCACATTAAAAATACAACATTAAATTGAAAATGTAAGCGTTTTTCTTTAAATATAAAGAATTTGAATATGTTGTGTTAAAAAAATGGAATCCCCCTCCTGAAATATGACCTACAACTTGAAGTGTGCACCCACCCTGCCTCCCTCCAGTGCACATAGGCCCACTCAGGGCCTTTGAAATGCGTCTGATCCCCCCACCCAAAAAACAACGTCTTTTTGAATTAATGAATCATTTTTGCCAGGTGTCGTGTAGGGAGGGTGCGCTTGTAAGTGGGGCGGGGAGGGGGCTTGATAAATAGAGAGTGGAGAGCCAACCCCCTGCCAATATGCACACAACTAACAGGACAAAAACTAGTGAGGCGACCTTCATGAACGAACTGGCTCTTAGCCGGTTCTTGGAAGTGAACAAACTGAGCCGCTCCTCTGCCAATCAAGAGCTGGATCCCTCAAAACACTTTTTACCAGTAAAAACAAAAAAACAAAAATGTTCTCTTTTTTTCTTACTTTTTTTTCTTTAATTTTTTACCTTGTTTTTTCCTTATTTCCTATCTATTATCTTTTTTTCTTGCTTTTTTCCCCCTTTTTTCTCCAAGTTTATTTTTCTTTTGTAACCTTTTTCCCCAGCTTTTTCCTTTTATTCCTTTGCTTACTTCTTATTTCTCTTTTTTTTTACCTTTTTTTTCTCCTTTTGTTACTCTTTTCCTAGCTTTTTAATTATTTTCTCTTGCTTCCTTATCTTCTTTTGTGCCTAGCTTTTCACTTCTAATTATTGCTTTTTTCATCTCTTTTCCTTCATTTGTATTATTTTATTTTATTTTTCTTCTTCTTTTGTTCAATTGTTTTCCCTAACTTTTAAATTATTTTTTCTTACTTTTTCTTTTTATTTCCATTTCATCCTTCCATCCATTATCTGCACCGCTTACCCTCAGTAGGATCGCGGTTGTTTCATTTCATTCTTTAATTTTTTTTTCATTTCCTCCCACTAGCATTTTCCTTTTTTTTCTTGCTTCCTTCTTCTTTGTTATTACTTTTTGACTTTTTCTTTTTCTTTTCTTCTTTTGTTCCTTTTTTCTTACCCGTTTACCTTTTTTGCTTGCTTTTATTCAAGTCAAGCCAAATCGCATCCATTCTTAGAGCCCTTAATCACAAAATGTCTCAAAGGACTGCACAGGTTACAATTAATAATAATTACACCATCCTCTGATCTTAAACCTGTTTTTTTTGTTTTTTCCTTTATTATTCCTTGTTTCTTTTTTGCTTCATTTCCCCCCTTTTTATGTAATTTCGTGCATAATGTTCCCTAATAATCTGCAACATATGGATGACAGCAACAGAAACAACGAGAAGAGCCGTTTGGGAGTCGAAAGAGTCGTTTCTTTTTCGTAGGCCGAGCCGAAAGAGATGGTTTTCTGAAAAGAGCCGGAGTTCCCATTACTAACAAACAACCACCCCCCTCCGTCCCCCAATCGCTCCAGATGAAAGGCCTGGCTCGTTCCTGTACCTTTAATTTAAAGCTGAAAGGGAAAAATGAGAGCGGGGGTGCGAAACTGCTTATGAATATGTAGAGAATTGAATGAGAAGCGTCCCTTTTGAATACATCTGTATGAATGCCCCTTGCCCTTGTCTAGACCAAGGTTACAGGACACCCTTGGAAATACAGCTTTCTGCACTAATACGCATCAGCTGTATACTTGGGTTGTATAAACACACATTAAAGTTGTTTCCTTTTCCTTTTTTATTCTGAAGACCTACAGAATACATGGGTTTTACTTTGCAATATGCAAATACGTTGATCCGCCTGCATTTTGCACTTATTATGTGCGTTCACCCCGAGCAGATGATGGCCTTGGAAAAAAATGGACCTACAAAAGGGCCGTTCTCATAACTCCATGCATATCTTTGTAAATAAATAAGAATACACGTCCGGAAGAGATGTGCAGGCTCAAGGTCGTGTGCTGAAAGCATGTTGGCCAATCCAGTTTTATGTTATTCAAATCCTTCATAGGATAAACAACATCTACCCATCCATCCATTATCTATGCTGCTTATCCTCAGTAGGGTCACAGGGGTGCTGGAGCCTATCTCAGCTGTCCTTGGGCAGTGGGCAGGGAACACGCGGAACTGGTAAGTCGCAGGGCACACTGAGACAGACAAGTCACTCGCTCATTCACACCTAGGGACAATGTGGACCGACCTATTCACCTGAAATGCATGTTTTTGAAATGTGGGAGGAAACCAGAGTGCCCATAGGAAACCAAAGCAAGAGAACATGAAAAACTCTGCACAAGGAGGCTGCGGTAGCTGGAATTGAACCTTGGACCTTCGCAAGGGGGCTGCGCGCTAACCACCCATCCACTGTGCCACCAATAAACCATGTGTAAAAAGAATGTACAAACCAGAAACAGTTACCAGCATTTAACGTACTAACTGCCCATGATGTCCATAGATGAAGTTTTCCAATTAATTAAGCGACATTCTGTATAGTGTAACTCTAACTATTAGTAAAAGGAACAGTCTTTCTAAATGTTAATGTTTTATTGACATTCAAATAAGTAGCAATAGGTGAACATGCTAATTTATTTGTGGGTTCTGGTGAAAGGTGTAAGATTATACAATGTGACACTGAGTATGTAGTCAAGATTTCTCCAGTTATATTACTTTTAGTACTTAATCAGCATCACTACTTTGATATTCACATTGTTCATTTAGTTGTTATAAATTCACCTTATGTTTATGTTTACTTCTTGTGTTTACTTGATGTTTCAATGTATTCCTTTCATTCTGTGGTTGTACTTTCCCAGAAGTGCTTCTTTGTGGTGTTCTGAAGAGTTTACCATAAACTTAACATAACGGCTGCAAATTCGAGTTGGATCCAGTCTTAACAAAGAATCCCATCCCACATTTCATTTAGGTAAATTCACGCCCATCTCCTATAAAAAGGTGGTCAGCCATTTTCTTGATGCCTGTTTAGGGAAAACTATGTCTAGTTCACATGCCCAGAATATGCAGTTTATTTGTTATTTAGTTTTTTTTGTACTAAAAGTCCTTCACATAACTATTCTCTTCAGCTTTGGTTTTTTCGTCCAAATACTCAGTCAGAATCCCAGAAGTTGAATTGAACACTCAGCAGGACACAGATTCTGTACACCATCAGAGGCTAACCAAACAAACAAACCAAAAAAAATAAATGAAGCATCACCGCTTACATAAACTACCAAAGTGTTTCAAATATAGCGACGGGAAGCAATGCTGCGCTGCTAATTATAAGACGAAGTGTGTCATGTGGCAGCACTTGAAAGCTCCTGAGTTTGTGTGTTCCTGTGTTTTGTGTGCTCCGCTGGAAGATAGCTGAGTGACTCATGCAATACGCTCCTTAACTTTTGTACGATTTCCAACTCGGTCCTGGAGAGAATCCGTCGCCTGACGAAACAAGCGATTGAGAATGAGGAAGCCGCCAAGTGGTTGATTAATAATAAAAAAAAGCAGGATTAATTTCAATTGTTTGGAAGCAGCCTCGTGGGCGACGTGGCTGAGTGGACGTCTCACGACTGAAAGACATTTGGCTTGGTTCCAGCTTCCTTCAAAACTTGTCATCCTTGAGGATATGTTTCTCGTCATTGAGAATTTCTTCACAGTAAGAGAGCTCAGACTTGGCTTTTCTATTCCCAATAGTAAAAATCTGTTTGGTCTTCTTAAGTCAAGTGCTCCCAATTAATTAGATCAGAAAATATTTACAGGGACAGTTTGTATTATTTGACCAGTATGGTGTAGTGTAACTGAAAAATACTACAAAGAACGAGTAATAATTCAAACTTCACCCCGTTGCCACCGAGACAGGAACCAGGGGCCCCTCGGCTGCACCTGATTTTCCATCCTGGTGGCAAGGAGAAGGCCCCTCAGTAGCACCTGGTTCCTGTCTTAGAAGTAGGGGCAAGGACCTTCAGCGATTCCTGTCCTGCTTCACCCTCGTAGTTCCATCACCTCCAAAAACGTAACGAAATGACCTGACAAAGTGTGCTGTTCAAAATGTCTTTATAATGGCTAAGCATGATTGGACAGACTTGTGCCCATTTCTAAACCCGCTCGGCAGCCCTTGGTGGAAGTGGTGCACCAGAACCTGACACATGTTTAATAATTAATAATAATTAATAATTAATTAATAAAAATAATTTCCTTGTATTGTCATTCTGTGTAACAATGTACACAGAACGAAATGTCGTTGCACCTGACCCGTTGTAGCGAGCCGATGCAGCCGCAGCCAACAGAGGGCGCCGCCGACCACTTTTTAAGTCTTAGGAATGACTCGGCCGGGGCGCGAACCCGAACCTCCCAGTCTCAAAGCGGGCGCCTTACCATCTAGGCTACTGAGCTGGTATATATGGTTTATATGATAGTTGACATATATTTGCTTATTATTTAAATCAATGTTGATTTTATGTAGATAATGACATTTGTTTTACCACTAGGGGGTGCTAAACTAGTATTTTCAATTAATTTATTCAATTGGCTTTTAAATGTTATCATTCTAAAAACCTAGGGTCTCCCGATATATGAATGGTCAAACCTTAACTTATGAATTTTTAATACTTTAAAAACTTAATTTAAATTCAATTTTGATTTATTTTGTATAACATATCTTAACTAGACTCCCAGGGAGGACATACCCAATTTGCAATCGTAAAAAATTTCTCATTCATGCTAGTTTTGGAGTCAGCAAGGATAATCGCTAATGCCTGCGATTATCTAATGCTAGCGGTTGCATCAGCACAATAGGAATAGAATAAAATAGCCATTGTTATTGATGACAACGTAGTGAACAGTGTTTGCAACAAAATTAGACACGGCACTCCAGGGTACACAAAATAAAGATGCCTCCGAGCCTGTAAGTTCTTGGTTTCAGGGACCAGTAGCGCCTACCAGAGGTGGTGGGACGAGTCATTTACAACGTTGTTGCTGTTGCAGTAACACAAATTATGCAATGTATTCAGTCTGGCAACTGCCAGAAATACTAAATGTAAAGCAAACAATATGAATTATTCCAAAACATTGACCCAAGTCAGCATTAGAGCCTTTTCCAGCAGCTGCCCTGTTGTTTTATTGTTTGCTCCTATCTTCGGTGTTTTTTCTTCCCGTTTTGACAACTACACTATGGATTACTACTATCCTATGGACATGGGTTTTAACGCACAAAAAATGCGTGCCCTTAAGAATTCTCGTGCCGGCGTGATGAAGGGGCCCATCGTGGGGAAAAGCCGGAGCTAGCGAAGCGGCTAGCGGCGTTATAAGTCTTCGGTACCATCCGTAATCATGGTAAATGCGAACTCACGACCAAATAAGATCATCGAGTGCTTTTGGAAAACATCGAAGCGCATCATCGAGTGCTTTTGGAAATCATCGAAGCGCACAGGGAGCGCAGTTGCTGTGTTTTTGCGGAAACGTGGCTCACGTTTAGCATTCCGGACGCTAACGTGTAGCCACCCGGAGCTACCCGGAGCAATCCGGCTTCAACGCTGCTAAACAGAGACACGAAAGCCGGGGGGAATCGGAGAGAAGGCGGACGGACTTGCTAACACGAGGTGGTGTATCCCTGGATTTTCGCAAAGAAAAGTTCTCCATCTGCCGCAGGGATGTCGAATTTTTGGACTGGCCTGACGTCATCCACTTCGCTACAAGCACCCCTCAGGCATCATGTTCATCTGTTAATAAACAACAGGGTAGACTGCTGGAAGTGTGAATTTCCCTACGGGGATGAATAAAGTATCTATCTATCTATCTATCAATCTATCTATTACACATTTTCTGGACATTAAATGGTAGATTATATGGTCTAACACGGCGGTGCAGAGCTTCAGGTTTCTGGGCACTCCGGTTTTCCTCCCTCATTCCAAAAACATGCATGTCAGGTCAATTGGCTGGTCCAAATTGTCCTTAGGTGCGAATGAGCGGGTGAGTTGTCTGTCTCTGTGTGCAACCAGTTAAGGGTGTCCCCTGCCCATTGCCCGAAGATAGCTGTGATGGGCTCTAGCACCCCCGCGACCCTCCTGGGGATAAGAGGTGCAGATCATGGATGGATGATTTGGTCTGTTTGAGACATAATTTTGTCCCAAAGAGAAGTAAACTGAGTTGTTCTATGCATATCCAACTCATATCTAGTCCATCAATGGTCTTTCCCGTAATCAATTTTCTGATTTGGTCCAAATGTAATTTGCAAAATATTGTTTAAAGGGACAGGGTGTAATATTTACTGCCACCCAGTGGTAAAAATAACTTTCTTTCAGTAAAAAAAAAACAAAAAACAACAAAAAAACAACAACATTGATTTGAATACTAGACAAAAATAACTGAACCATTATACCATAATGTTTATAAAAAGAATAGATAGGTAATCCTCCATTTAAAAATAAATGTCAATGCAATGAGAAAATAAAGGACTGTAAAGACTGACTTGCTGTTTCCTTGCTCATATCATCACTAATTGTATTGTTGTATTGTTTGGGACAAAGGTGTGCAAAACAGAATCTTTGGTCTCACTATCGCCCTCTGCCATGAAGCAAAATAATTGCATGCCTCACTCTCAATCAGCAGACGTTCGTTACAGTAATACAACACATCTGAGTTTCTCCTTGCCCTCATGATTAAGGGCTATACAAATAAATGTGATTTTACCAGAAATTGGGGGTGCCCGCAGGCACCAGGTAACGCCCTAGAACACCAGAGCAGCCCACGGGCTGACTCTGAACATAGGTCACCGTTGATGGGTTCTTGTGAAATTCTGGGAAATTAGATTTCAACCTGGCGTGAGAAATCAGTGACATGACCAGTGTCTTTAAATACATGATCAATTTATCCAAAATTACTTTAAAATTTGGGAATATAATTCACTCAGTGTCCTTCTGAAGGCAAATGTTTTAGTGGTTGATAAACCCTATTTTAACCCATATCATCTCATCTCATCAGCCGTACCGCTTATCCTCATTAGGGTCGCGGGGGGGCTGGAGCCCATCCCAGCCATCTCCGGGCACTGGGCAGGGGACATTTTAACCCGATTTATAATAAATTCGGACAAGTAATAAAATAAAAATAACATAGCAACAGCCTAGTAGCATGATATGTTTCTTTTTTCAAAATTCATGTAAAACTAGTAGCCCTTTGCGCTCAATGGTAACAAAAAAAGATCCCTTCGTGTCTAAATTTGGTGAACCCAGCGATACGTTTCAATTTTATTAATAATACTTGTAATATCATGTGAAATTCAGCAGATGGGGAACATAAATTCCCCCAAATGTTGACGTGAAACAGGAAAGAACTTTGACACTGAATAATTATAATGATTTAATTGATTTTTCCATTTCCATGATGACAGATGAGGCAGTGCCTCACCTGCTTCCCTTAAATGCACGTCACTGGTAAGGTAATACTTTTTTCTTCATGCTTTTTGTTACTGTAATATTTAATTTTCTCTGGAATGTATCTAGCTTCAAATACTTGCCTTCTATTTCCATATGTTTACTTGGTTGTATTAATGTCACATTTTATTTTACATGTTCTACATAAAAAAAAACAAAGCGGGCTCTTGGTTTCTCAAGGTACCATCTTTGTCCAAGAATTGTAAACGTACGTGAATGACTTTGAAAGCATGACGGCCAAACCATGCTGTTTTGCGTACAAAACTGTACGAGCATATTTTCTTTACGTTCCACGAACATATCAGAAAAGAGTGCTATGCAGGCGGCAGAGGAAAACAGATGTAACAGGACCAAGGACAGCGGGAAACAAAAGAAAGCGCAGACGATTGTAAGCGCTCCGGATCGGTTTGAGGTTGTCTCCGAGGAGCTCCGTGGGCCTATTGTGCAAGCCAGACGGGGGAGAAATTGAATTCCCGGCTACTTTGGGGAGAACAAGGAGATACTCACGTACACTCATGAGTTAAACGCTAATTGAAGGCGGCAGAGCAGCGGAAGGGAACTGTGAGGACTCCGCCTGAATGGTGCTCGGCCTTGGACCGAGAAAATGACAATTGAGGGAGCTCAAAGAAGTGTGTGTACGAGTTGGTGTACAGACTCTCTTTGTTGGCAGACAGTAAGACCTGGATTCCATTTCTGCACACGGGAACAAGTGCCAATATCTTTGCCACAAGTTGTCTTCTATCATTTTGATTAATTTTAAGCTGGCGATTTGATGCATTCTCTGCAAAGTTTTGTGAAAGTGAATTGGGGAATAGCTGTGAAACGGTCACGTGGGGTGAGGTTTTTGTCTGGTGAACCACACTCGATGAACCTACATCTTATTCATTACGTTATTGGCAAAGCAAATTAAGAAATATGTACATTGAAAAAAAAACATATTGTCTTAGCTTAACCTACTAATGAGGTCTATGTACTGCTCCATATGGATAAAAGCACCAAGATAGCTGATCCTCCATTGGTGAAAAAAATCCATGCAATAAATAAAAAAATACTGGATTTCTTGACTTGCTGTAAGCTTGCTAGTACTATTGACAATTTGATTTTTTTGGGGCTGAGGTGTGCGCTGAATCAGAATCCTGGTCTCATTATCGCCCTCTAGCATGAGGCAAGAGATTTGCATGCCTCACTCTGCATCTGCAAAATGTTCAGCACAGTAATACGTTACAAACAATGTATTATTACTTCTCCTAATATCACATTAGAATCCCCAAATTGTAAAGTAAAATAAGAAATAACTTTAACAATGAATATATACAACAATTTAATATATTTTTAATTCGATATTTCCATGATGACTGGTGAGGCCATGCCTCACCCTGCCTCCCCTGTTTGCACTTTACTGCTTTGAGACGAATTTAAAACTGGATCATATTTATAAAGTATAATTAAAACAAAAAAATCGATATATATGAGAACACTTTTTAGAAGTAAATCATACTTCCTCTCACATACTCCTATACGCTCATGCACACACTACTATATTCTATCCTACATACTACCATACTCTCATTCACACATGTTTTCACACGTATATTATTCTACTGTACAAACATACTACCATATACCCACACACAGTATTATACCCACACATACACACACTACTATTTTCTCTCTATTCTCCCAAACCATTAGAATTTATGATACCAGATAGATTTTTCACACTTGTGTCATGAGCACCTCACCTCTGAGTATTGTTTTACTTTTGGTACTGTTGGTAACCAAGACGATGCACACTAATATGTGTGTATATGTTTTACAGTTTCATGTCGAACTGGAGTGGCTACCAGCAGAGTAGTATGTATGACAGAGTATAGTTGTATATGTGCGAAAGTAGAGTAGTATGTTTGTGGCAGTGTATGAGAGTCTAGTAATACGTGTGACAGAGTATAATGGTGTGTGTTATGAGAGTATAGTACAGTGGTACATATTCTTACAAATTAAACTCGTACTGGGAGTAGCTTCGTAACCTGAAAAGTTCATAAGTAGGGACACATTTTGAATAAAAACGAGTTGTTCCAAGCCCCACAAAAGTATAGTATGATATTTTTTAACAAATCATAAAAGAGCATCAGAATATAAAACAAATACATGTTAAAATTAGATTACCACGTAATTAATATAAAACGAGAGGCACATTATGAAAAAAAACAAAGAATAAAGGAAATGATAAAATTATTTTTTACCTGTTTGCCTCGTGTTTTTTTTTTTTTGTGAAATATTGATCCAATGATGGGGCAGCACGACGGCGCGGTGGTTAGCGCATGTGCGGCACAGTTCTGAAGTCAAGGGTTCAAAATCCAGCTACCGACCTTCCTGTGCAGAGTTTGCATGTCTCCCCGTGCTTGCATGTGTTTCCTCCGGGCACTCCAGTTTCCTCCCACATTCCAAAAACATGCATGTCAGGTTAATTGGCCGGTCCAAATTGCCCCTAGGTGTGAATGAGCGAGCAAATTGTCTGTCTCTGTGTGCCCTGCGACTGCCTGGCAACCAGTTCAGGGTGTCCCCTGTCCACTGCCCGGAGATTGCTGGGATGGGCTCCAGCACCTCCCGATACCCTACTGAGGATAAGCGGTGCAGATAATAGATGGATGGATGATCCAATGACATCTGGTTTTGCTGGATTTTCACAATCCGTCAGAAATGTGGGAGGCTGGCGTAGCGATAGCCCAACTTCTCAACACTTTTTCCGTCTGATTCCTTTCCAAAAATTCAGAGACTTAATGGAATTTTGTCTTTATTTGAGCTGATTAAATAATGGCTAAGTCCTCCTCCTCTCTATCTTGCCAGAACTGCTCCTCGTCATCTCTGAACTCTGAAGTCTGAGCTCTGAACTGTGACAGTGACACAAAGAGCATGCTGGGATCTTAGCGATGGCCAGGTCATTTACGCCCGGAGGGCGGCTAATAGCAGCAGGGACTATACTGTATTTCTAAGTCTCATTTAGATACTTCGTAACCTGAATTTTTTGTACTTATAGACATTCGTAAGTAGAGGTAACACTGTACTAGTATGTGTGAGAGGGTATGGTATTGTGTATATGTGAGTATAGTTGTGTGTGTGAAAGTACTGTATAGCAGTATGTGTATGAGAGTACTGTAGTATGTGTGAAAGAGTATAATAGTGTGCATGAACGTGTAGTAGTATGTATGAGAGAGTATAGTAGTGTTTGTGCATGGGTATGACTATGTATACGAGAGTATAGTTGTGCTTACGTAAGAGTACGATGTTATTTGTGAGAGCAAGTATGATTTACTTCATAAATATAAGCCACAGGTTAAACAAACGTCTGTGTGGTATTATTGTAATTTTCCCAGCCAAATAGCATTTCCAAAATAAAAAATGATAAATGAATGCTATAGATAAACGAGAATACAAGTATTAGTATGCACAGTTTTTGTCACAGACCAGAACGGACACAGGACTCAAAAGCATACGTTTCTCAGTTTTTATTGAAAAGAGAGGGAGAGTAAGGCTTGCTTGCTTGATCCGAGGACTGACGGAAAACAGGAGCGAGCGAGGCGGGAGTGACACTTCCGTGTCGGACGAAGACAGGCGGGAATAGTAAGTCGTTTGGCCGGGGCTAGAGATCAGAGGCGATGTTGAGTTTGTAATCGGGGTCGTAGGCAGGAGGCAGGCAGGTAACGAGGCAAAACGGGTCAGGTAACGGGGGCAGACAGAACGGCCGTGATCAGGTTCAGAAACGGGTCGAAAACGAAGATCAGGCAGGAGAAAGTTTTAGCAGAAACGGAGTCGGACGGGAATGCTCACTGAGAGGAATACAACAGCTCGCAACGATCTGACAATGACTGGGAGGAAGCTGGGGGTTTAAAAAGGGAGTGCCCACCAATCAGCTGTCCGGGCTGTTGGCGCCGATCAAGCCGCCGCAGGTGCGCTCAATCAGCAATCATGACAGTTTTATGTTGTTTGATGTATCTAAAAAATGAAGACATATAGTAGATAGACTTTCCCTCGCCACTACTTCTCAGACTACCTCTAAATTGCAGTTGTATTGGATCTTGCCATGACACGGTTTGTTGGAAAAAACACAGGCACAGTTAATAATCGTCAAATGGCAATGGCCTTCTATCTTTCCGAGTGATACCAGAAACAAAACAAAAATGGAAAAGGTTTTCAATGACACCGAGAATTTATCGCAAATTGAAAAGGGACGCTTTCAAGCTGCCATGGCTAACGCGGTTTAACAAGGAAGGGCCATAACATGCATTAACACATTAATTAAGAGCCTTATTACAGTTCTGACTTATCAAGATGTAGTGCATACTATCTACCGCCACGTTTATGAGCAGTGGCTCGAATAAATGAAACTATGCAAATATCGCAAGAAAAAGCCTATGCAGAAATATTTTAATCATTAGCAATCAGGATTTCCTTTTTTACATAAGTCACACTAATTAGGGAAACATTAAAGGGGACGGTGTGCAATATTTAGTGCCTCCTAGTGGTACAAAAACAGTTCTTACAGTTAAAAAACAAAACATTGATTTGAATAATAGGTGAAAATACATGAACTATTGTACAAATGTTAATTGTTATACATTTTTAGAAATGTGTATTTTTTCTACATAGTGGAATCCCTACCTAGAGATAGCCACCATGTTCGTCCGGCATCTCGCTGCTTTGCTGTACTCTGTGGCGCTGGTTTCCGTTCACATTAGACAACACAATGCGACGGCTGAAGGTCCTTGCCCCTCGCCATCACGACAGGAACCAGGCGCGGGCAAGGGACTTTTTGTCACCAGGACAGGAAACCGGTGCGCAGCCGAGGGTATTTCTTCTCAAGTCTGAAACAGGAACCAGGTGCGGCCAAGGTGCTTTTTCCTCACCACTGAAGTTGGGTCAGGTGTTGCGGAAGCTTTAGTAATGTTTTTTTTCTATTATGGGCCTGCGCAACAAATCCTAATATTTTAAGTTGAAAGCGATTAACGTAGGGGTGGGTAAACTACGGCCAACGGGCCACCTCCTTTTTAATTTGACCTGCCAAATGTTCAAAATATAATGATCTATCTACCTATGTACCTTGGTCATATCCCTCGAGAGTGGTGACCGACAGCATGACAAACACATACACAAAAACAAAGAAAAAGGAAAAAAGTAGCAAAAAACACAAAAAAAACCGACCATTGCCAACCCAAATGCCCAAACACCCAAACAAGTTAAGCACCTCGGCACATAAATTGGTCATGCTTTTGTCCCTCCAGATGAAATGGGACACAAGAAAGCGGCCATGTCACTCGGGTCAGGGTGACACAGCACACTCTTCTGTTTAACAGCAGAGCCCGACAGCTTTTACTGGTTTACCCCTGCCGCATCATACAGGTGCCCTGCCCACCACTAAAACGTGTCTAAACATCCCACAATCCTTTTACAGAATATTTTAATAAAGTCTATAAAACGATTGAAACAAGCACTACTACTAAAAATGAGTCGATTTGGTGCGACTCTTGTGCCCAGTGTCCCAAACATTCATAAAGCTCGCTACAGTTTTGTTTACTTGCAATATTTATTAATTTTTCATTTTATCTATCAAGCCATTTATCAAGTTAAGATAAAAAGAAAACATCCTCAGCTTGCATTTGTAGCATTTCAAGTTATTCATTACATGTAATCAAATTTAGTTCTTAACAAAGGGACATAATTTATTCTCATATCAGGGATCCCTTAACCACCTGGACGCCACTTCCTGTGTCAAGGGCAAGTCCAGCCTTATAGCGCCCATTCCTCTCCAGGCCATTTTGGGGGGTTGTGGATAAAAATGGCAGAAAATGTGAATGAATAGCAGCAATGATTTGAGAAGAATTGGATATGCATGCATTATTTTTTTTCGCTCATGTATTGCCAAGGTATCGGATTGCAGACTGTATGTCACGGGACCGGACCAGATCGGAGGCAGGAGGCAGGAAAGATGAACTCATTCGCGTTAACGATCAGTACTTTTATTTAGCAAAATAAAAGTCGTCACTCCGGGACAAAACAAAACAAAAACAGGCTTACAGACAAACAGGAACTCAGACTAGGGATACTCACAAAACAGGCTTTTACTCAAAACGTGCAAACACAGGTTTCCTCCGAATCAAACAAAACAGGACAGAGCAAAACAGAACAGAAAATGCAATGAACCAGCAACCGGCAAAACCCACAACCCGCCCTTAAAAAGCACACACGCAGATTAGACGATCTACTACAGTGCTGTTCAAAATAATGGCTGTGCAATGAGAGTAACCAGAATATCTCTGACTTTAGTATATTTTCTATTGTTACATGCCAAACAAGTTACCAGTAGGTGCAGTATTCATCCATCCATTATCTGCACCGCTTATCCTCAGTAGGGTCGCGGGGGTGCTGGAGCCCATCCCAGCTGTCTTCGGGCAGTGGGCAGGGGACACCCTGAACTGGTTGCACACAGAGACAGAAATTTCACTCGCTCATTCACAGGAAGGAGGAAACCCACGCAAGCACAGGAAGAAAATGCAAACTCCGCACTGGGAGGCTGCTGTAGTTGTACTTGAACCCTGAACCTCTGCACCGTGGGGCTGTGTGCTAAGCACCCATCCACTGTGCTGCCTGTCAGAAAATAAACAAGACTCAGCAATCACTACAGGCATGGTATTTTTGGGATTTGGGAGGGAGCTAGTTATTAGGGTGCAATGATGGGTCCTGAAGTCAAAACAGATGAGAACCAATGTACTAAACTATGAACGTATCAGTAATAATTTAGTTACTTTGTTGGGTTTTTATTTTTTCCCCGGCTTTAGTTCAAATGCCAACGGATCAACATGAAGCCAAGCATTTTGAAATGCTATACGGTTGTTGTAAAAAGGGAAGCTTTTCATGTACATTCTCAAACGCGCATAGATATCAATACATAGATCGGAAGTCGTGTTGAGTAACTCCCGCCGCGTTGAGCAAATCCCGCCACGGTTTTAAAGCTCCAATTATTAAATGACACACAGGGCGTTACACTTTATGGTCCTTAGGGGGGGATTTATTTTCCATGTTCAGAGTTGTCGTTTGACAATGACAAATGACATAGATGAAAAAACAAGAGATAGACCTAAGTACACTCCGCGGGGCCTGTTCACAAATTGAATGGCATTACTCAGCAGCATCACTGCGATTTCCTAAAAATGGAAAACGGATGATAATGACGATAACAATATTAAAACATTATTTTCAAAAGCAGCACATTTATACAACATGAACATATTAGCATTAAAGAAAAGCTCAAAACAAAAATGTTTATAATTATATCAAAACATTAAAAAAAGGATAAAGGGATGATATGGAATTATGTTATTCATTTACCAATTCCATTATCCACTATCATCCTGTTTCTCCAAATTAAAATTATAAACAGCGCTCATAGACTTTTCATCGCCTAATTCAAGCACCTTTTAAGGACTTTCAAGACGAATTTTCCATTGTTAAGAGTCCCGTTCAAGAATAAATAACACATCATTATATTACTTATAATAATAACTAAAGATTAATTGTTGTTACCAATATTATCATTAATCTCTGCTAGCGTGGCCCTCCCACAAATTCACATAAACATATGAAAAAAGCTCACCCTGCAAAAAGCAACTATCTGCAACCAAAAATATGTATAAACATGATATTGTTGCTAAATACACTTTCAATACAATGTCACCATGGAAACAAACCCAAAAGAGCTTCTAACTAACTCTTTGGGGAACATGTTAACAATGGAAGATACTTGAGTGGTCTTGTTGACACATACATTTTTCGTAAAAAATATATATATACTGTATGTATATTATCTCTGATGCGCTAATTACAACCTTGAAAGCGTGGAAGGACTCGGGCGCTCCAAAAATACTTTAGCAAAAGACGATCAGACGCAGAAGGCCAAGTCAACAAGCCACCATCAATAATCAAAGCACAAGAATCTTCTACTTGACTGAAAAAAGGAATTATCTACAATTAATTTTTACTTCATTTGAAAAGTAAATTTGCGATCCCCCAAGATTACTGACACAAAAAGCAGCACGCTACTCTGAAAAGTATTATCTACCTACTAATTACTATAAATATTCCCAATAAAGCCAACGTCCTAAAACTGGTTACAATAGCACCATAATAAAATAAATAGAATAAAACGTGGACACAAATCCGTGAAAAAAGTGAACCGTTCATATTTCTTGTATAATCTTGAGAGCTTGCTAAGGAGCACTTAGCTAAGACTCTCTATATCCATTTTGTGTTTTGTTTTCAAACCCTAGAATATGTCTTCTTAGTTTCTGGGTAATGTCCAAGACGTTTTCCCTTTTTTTCCAGGCATGGTGCATTGCAAAAATAAGAGTGTGTTTTAAGCTTGGATTTTAACGGATCAAATCTCAGGCAAAAGAGCGTTCCACACCACCGGGGACCGAAAGGAGAACGCTCTTGAACCTGCGTATCTCTTTTTTGGCTCTTGGGAGTAACAAAGTTTTGGCAATATGCCATTACAGTACTCCGCAACGTTACTTATTCATTTGTAAATTAATAGTATAATCTCAAACTTCAAAGTCAGCTTTGTTGTCAATTCTGCAGCATAAACGGATAATTTAGATTGCTTTTTTTTCAGCCCTCAGTGTCTAGAAGATAAAAAAACGACAACATCAGGCTAGGACACACTCCACAATTAAGACAGTATGTCACATGAATAAACAGTGCGACCACATAAGTCATAAAGTGCATCTGGTACCTTGTAAATAAAAAGTCTATTGCACCCTGGTCATCCTGGAAGGGGGATTACCACTTGCGAGACCCCTTCAAAAGGGTTCTTATTTTCCTCATGCTGAGGTGAGTTTTTCTTTTCCCTCATCTTGGTTTAAGATCAGGGGATGGTGTGATTGTAACCTTTGCTGTCCTTTGAGACATTTTGTGATTAAGGGCTATACAAGTACATGGCAATTGACTTGACTCCCAAGAATGAATACCATTTATCCGAGTTTTCTGCTTCCCGGACGGCCCGTCACTAAAAAACCTTCAATACGCAAACAAGCTTGGACGCGCACTGAAGGCGCTCGCCCACGGAAAATCCGATCAGCTAATGAAGACGCGACGTTAAAGTGGGAAGTCAACACAAACAGGGCCGGACAGATGTCTCGCTGGGGTGACTTCAAAAGGAAGAGGGGATAAAGGATCCGGGGCCGTGTAATGTGATTTGGATATAATGCTTCCAGGTCAGGGGTGAGCGCTGCGCTACTGGGCAGCTGACAAGCGTCTAACTAAGCATGACGGATGACAATTCAATGGACTGCCTTCACCGCATGTTTGGAACCAGCCGGGTACAAATTGCTTGGCTGGACACAGAAAAACGGAAGATGCATCCGCTTTTGAGATGTTCCTGACTTTTCTAGGGGGCGTCGTTGAGTCAGAGACAAAGCCTTCAGAACCGACTATAATATGTAGTGATGTGTTTCATCTGAATGTGTTGTTGTGAAAAATGTTCAGACTGTCAAGGAGGAAGGGACCAAGATAAGCTTTGGCTTTTTCCCGTCAGTAGGGTAGGACTATACTGGGAATTTTAGTATCGATTTGATCCAACTGAATGCATGGTAGTATAGATCAGCAGCGATCTGGTTGGATAATTGAATCCACCTTCTTGAGTAAGTTTATATTTACCGTAAATTCCGGACTATAGAGCGCACCTGATTATAAGCCGCACCCACCACATTTTAAGAGGATAACCGCTTTTGTACCTACACAAGCCGCACCTGTATATAAGCCGCATGCGCCCACATTAAAACATGTAACACAATCACAAAATTAACCCAAACCCAACTTTGAGTCCCGCGATTGTAACTGAATATAAAGTGCACAATCCAAAAACTACAGCCGGTAGAATGAGCGGAAAATGATACCGGTACTTAAGGTTTGATGCAGACCTGCAGAGTCCGGGTCCCATTGAAAAAAAATCCAAGGGGAAAAATATATTTCCAAAGGTAAGGGTGGGAAAAATATATATCCACTATTGTCCGCTGCGTCCAGAAACACGTCTCACCTTTACTCCACTTCCCGTCAGCCCCCCGTTGTATTCGCCCCTTCTTTTTGATTCGCCCGTGGAAAAACATGTCAGAATAAGTCTCTAAAATAAATACATTACAAAAATATACAGTTGCAAATACATATTATACATGGTTACACATATTTACAAAGAAAGACGGTACACCGAGAGAGTTTTCAAAGCTTTAATAATAATATTATAACTTTCATCCCAAACCGTGTCTGTGAAGGGTAGCAAAAGGCTACTTGCAACACGCTCGCAACACAGTAAACGAATTTGTTAAGAAAAACATACCAGACATGTAGAAACCACGGTGAACCTTTCTCATCTACGTCCTTAAAATTGACGTCATCAATGTCATCTTCCTTCAGTATGGGAAAGAAACTTTGTCAGATAGATGTCGTTCCACGCTCCCTCATTCAAAAACACGTTAGCAACAGGCTCGCAAAGTAAAGTTCACGTGCAGTAGCTCTGTTTCCTTCTTTATCGGACTGCTCGATTGCGTTCAGCTTGAAAGCTGCGTCATGTGCCTTTCTTTTTGCCATTTGCATGATGAGGATATGTCTACGCTAATTTAATTTGTGCACAAGCTAAGAGGTTGCAGTCTTCCTCGGCGCATATATTCCACCGGTCTAAATATTACCTTTTGTACTCGAGCGCCACTGGCAGCTGTTAGAAAAATTACATAAATTGGCCGCATCACTGAACAAGCCGCAGGGTTAAACCTTTGGGAAAAAAAGTAGCGGCTTATAGTCCGGAATTTATGGTATATGTATATGATAAACACAGCACAAGGATTTTAGGCATATATATATATATATATATATATATATATATATATATATATATATATATATATATATATATATATATATATATATATATATATATATATATATATATATATACTGGACTGTCTCAGAAAATTAGAATATTGTGATAAAGTTCTTTATTTTCTGTAATGCAATTAAAAAAACAAAAATGTCATACATTCTGGATTCATTACACATCAACTGAACTATTTCAAGCCTTTTATTATTTGAATATTGCTGATTTTGGCTTACAGCTGAAAAAAACTCAAAAATCCTATCTCAAAATATTAGAATACTTCCTCAGACCAAGTAAAAAATAATTTTATAACAGCAAAACTAAATCAAACATTTGAAAATGTCCATTGATGCACTCAGTACTTGGTTGGGAATCCTTTTGCACGGATCACTGCATCAATCCGGCGTGGCATGGAGGCAATCAGCCTGTGGCATTGCTGAGGTGTTATTGATGCCCAGGATGCTTCGATAGCGGCCTTCAGCTCATTTGCATTTGTAGGTCTGGTGTCTTTCATCTTCTTCTTAACTATACACCACAAATTCTCAATGGGGTTCAGGTCAGGGGAATTAGCAGGCCAATCAAGGACAGTGATGCCATGGTCAGTGCACCAGTTACTGGTGGTTTTGGCACTGTGGGCAGGTGCCAGATCATGCTGGAAAATGAAATCCTCATCTCCATAGAGCTTTTCAGCAGATGGAAGCATGTAGTGCTCTTGGTACACAGTTACATTTACTCTGGACTTGATGAAACACAGTGGACCAACACCAGCAGCTGACATGCCTCCCAAAACCATTGCTGACTGTGGGAACTTCACACTGGATTTCAAGCAACTTGGATTTTACTGCTCTCCAGCCTTTCTCCAGACTCTGGCGCCTTGACTTCCAAATGAAATGCAAAACTTGCTTTCGTCTGAAAAGAGGACTTTGGACCACTCTGCAACTGTCTAGTGCTTCTTTTCCATAGCCCAAGTCAGACGCTTCTTCCGTTGTCTTGAGTTCAGAAGTGGCTTGACCATGGGAATACGGCTATTGTAGCCCATTTCCCGGACACGTCTGTGAACTGTGGCTTTTGATACCTGGACTCCAGCTTCAGCCCACTGTCTTTGAAGCTCCCCCAAATTCTGGAAGCGGCTCTTCTTCACAATTTTGTTAAGGCTGCGGTCATCTCTCTTGGTTGTGCAGCGTTTCCGGCCACATTTTTCCCTTCCAACAGACTTTTTGTGGATATGCTTTGAAACTGCACTCTGTGAACAGCCTGCTCTTTGAGAAATTTCTTTTTGTGTCTTACCCTCCTGATGGAGGGTATCAATGATGGTCCTCTTGACAGCAGACAGATCAGCAGTCTTCCCCATACTTGTGATTTAGTTTACTGAACCAAGCTGAGTGTTTTGAGGGCTCAGGAAACCCTCGCAAGGTGTTTCGAGTTAATTAGATGATTCAGGTGATTAGTTGAATAGCCTACTTGTATACTTTTTCATGATATTCTAATATTTTGAGATAGGATTTTTGAGTTTTCTTAAGCTGTAAGCCAAATTCAGCAATATTAAAATAATAAAAGGCTTGAAATAGTTCAGTTGATGTGTAATGAATCCAGAATGTATGACATTTTTGTTTTTTTACTTGCATTACAGAAAATAAAGAACTTTATCACAATATTCTAATTTTCTGAGACAGTCCAGTATATATAATATATATATATATATATATATATATATATATATATATATATATATATATATATATATATATATATATATATATATATATATATATATAATATATAATTTTTTTGTGGCACACAATTCAAGGATTGGTTTATTAACAGTTTTTTTTCTTCTTTTATCAAATTATAAGGTAACAACAAAATCAAAATCAACAACCTTATCAAATAGATAAGAAAAAGAGAAATAAAAAAGGGTGACATGTAGGGTGGATGGCAGCACGGCAGCGCAGTGCTTAGCGCGTGTGCGGCACAGTTCTGAGGTCGTGGGAACCTCCTGAGTGGGTTCAAATCCAGCTCCCGGCCTTATTGTGCGGAGTTTGTATGTTCTCCCCGTGCTTGCGTGGGTTTCCTCCTGGCACTCCGGTTTCCTCCCACATTCCAAAAACATGCATTTCAGGTGAATTGGCCGGTCCAAATTGTCCCTAGGTGTGACTGAGCGAGTGAGTTGTCTGTCCCCGTGTGCCCTGCGATTGGCTGCCAACCAGTTCAGGGTGTGCCCTGCCCACTGCCCGATGATTGCTGGGATGGGCTCCAGCATCCCCGCGACCCTACTGAGGATAAGCGGTGCAGCTGATGAGATGAGATGAGATGTAGGGGTGGGCGGATCAATACTATTGTCCTGGGATCGATACTTCGCTCCTACACCAATTTTCTCAAAGTACCGCTTCTAGATTTAGATAGGTGAGTCCTCTCTCTCACACAGCGCACTCGGTCGCTCTCTAAGTTTACGATTGTTGTGTGACTTACAGGCTTACTTTTCACACCTCTTCCTACATGGGCTGCTACTGCATCTTGCCTGCTGGGCAAAAGAGAGGTCCAAAATCTACATATGCATTTTCTGAAGTGGTGAACGAAAAGGACTGGGTGAGGAGTCATTTGTGTGGTAATGTGGTCTGGCACTGTGAAACATTTACATAAAAACATTTGAAAGGTTCACCCTACAGAAAGCCATGAACTGCAACCGAAAATGTAAACATTTTAATGTTTCTGAACAAAAACCCGTTAATAAGTTCTCATTAGGCAACAGTGTCAAAAAGGCTTATTTGTTACATTGCTGATTTTCTGGTTTGACTCGCTTGACATTTGCTCTATAATAGTTGTTGTAGTAGAAGTATTTAATTTTTCATCCTGTTGAAGGTTTTTGGATTGTATTGTTAACATCAGGGGTGTCCAAACTTTTCAAAAAGCGGGCCACATTTGGTAAACTAAAAATGTTTGAGGGATGACTATTCAGCCTGTCTTTATTAAGTTCACCCACCGTGAACAATTTGCAGTGTTAGCGATCAACGCCCCGACCTTGTAGCTCGCCTTTGAAGCACTTTCATTTGACTCGCAGAGTCTTATGAAAAAGCGCTGCTGTGCTGTTGAAACAGCTTCCAGTTGCTTCACCTTTTCTCGGCATTCGTTTTCAGTTAGCTCTTTGTATTCAGCACGTTTGTTCTGGCAGTGTCACTCGATATTATATTTTTTGAAAGCAGCCACAGTTTCAAATTAGGCAGGCCCAATAGTTTCAGATTTTGGTGGAAAAATACTCCAATTTCCACTTTTCCTGGTCTTGTTGACATTGTTATACATTTTTTGTAAAAAATATATATACACTGTATTTATATTATCTCTGATGCGCTAATTATAACCTTGAAAGTGTGTAAGGACTCGGGCGCTCCAAAAATACCTTAGCAAAAGACAATCAGACGCAGAAGGCCAAGTCAACAAGCCTCCATCAATAATCAAAGCACAAAAATCTTCTACTTGACTGAAAAAAGGAATTATCTACAATTAATTTTTACTTTATTTGAAAAGTAAATTTGTGATCCAAAAATGCTTTTGAAGAGCAATGTTGGAAGCAGCGGCCCTCACAGTCAACTTTCCTTTTTTGTTCATAGATGCCAATGTTGAAATGGGGTGGGTTAAAATTTCTACCATCATCTGGTGAAATGGTGATTTTTTTTTTTTTGTACAAATTTATTGTATACGGCAGTTAACATTACTGGCACACCATGTATTATTATCTTAAAAATAAATCATGATGATTGTAGTTTACAGTATTTGCACTTTCTGACTTTATTTTCAAAATACTGCACAATGGAAGGTATAGTTGACGTGTTGACATCTGTATTTTTTTTACATTGCGGCTTTTTTATTTGAGACTTTTGTTTTTTGTTCTGAAACAGTTGTAACAGAAATATTTAAATGTTTTTGTATACTGTTATAGTTTAAACTGTAGTTATTTAATCAAATAAATGTAATTTTTTTTGTGCCTAAAATATATGTCTCAGGCAGAAGGAGCTTCAATTTTTCAATGATACTGACATTTTCAAGCAAAAAGTATCGGTATCGGATCAGTATCAGTCAATATCATTATGTATTTACTTGAATAGCACTGTTCCCAAAATTCCCAGTATCGCCCAACTTTAGTTACTGCGTCATGGATGAAATAATTCTAATAAGGAATGTTCATAGCATGCATTACCCTATTAGTTTAATAGTTTAAAGATGGAATTGTGCTTGTAGAATATGAGGTAAAAAGCAATATTTACCTATATATATACATATATATTTATAGAGTAAGTGGTCAGGGATGATGACATCAATATTGTTTAGGCATCTGCTATAAAATGTTCATCATAAAAATAAACTAACTCAAGGGAGAGGGTTCAATTTTTCAATTATATTGACATTACCAAGAAAAAAGTATTTGTATCAGATCGGATTTATTTAGAGCGGTACCACTGCTTACGAATGTCTCTACATATGAAAGTTTCTGGCTTTGAAGTACCTGAAAGGAAAAATATTGGTTCCGGTTATAAATATGGAAATGACGTTAACAATACAGTACATTACGCACTACTATTATCCACTCCCTTGTTTCCGAGACGTTAAAAAAAACTGGCTAACGCTTAATATCTGCCTAGCAACCCAGAGAGCATGCATGCTCCCAGCTCTTCGTGTCACCGTCACAGTTCAGAAATGAGGAAGAGAAGGGGTTCAGTCAAGATAGCAAGGAAGAGGACACGGATATAATTCAATCAGCCCAAATTAAAGAGATCTTTGCAAAATTCCATGAAGTCTCGGAATTTGTGAAAAGGAAAAGTGTTGACAAGTCAAGCTATCACTACATCTGCCTCACGCACTTCCGACTGATTCTCAAAATTTGTCAAAAGTACATGTGATTGGATCAGTTTTTCCAGAAACACGAGGCAAAAATATAACTGAATAATTTATTATTTCCTTTATTCTCTGTTTAATTTATATTGTGTGCCTCTTGTTTATTTGTTTATGGTGCAATAATCTGATTTTAATGTGTATTTGTTTCATTTTGTGCTGCTCTAATGATTTATAAAAAAAAATATCCTACTGTATTTTTGCGGGGATTGGAACGAATGAGGGCATTTACATTCAAAATAGGCCTCTACTCACAAAGTTTGCAGGTCACGAAAAGACTCCCAGATAAAAATTTAATTCGTAAGTAGAGGCATCACTGTACTTGTATTGGATCGATACTAAAAATCCCAGTATCGCCCACTTCTAGTAATCATAGTACAATTAAAAAAATGTGCTTCATCGCAATACTGCAATGAAAAGAAGTGTAATCAAAACGTGTTGTAGAGGGATTTTCATGCTAGTTTATTTGCTTTCTAATGGAGGTTTGAAGGATTTTTCCAACCACTGCCTTCTATTTGGAATTTTCCAGAATCAACTTTGTGAAGGACATTTTAGCAAATGCTGTTATCACCATATTTATTTTTTATGATGTGGTCAGGAATACTTTATGAAATTACCGTAAATTCCGGGCTATAAGCCGCTACTTTTTTCCCTAACTTTCAACCCTGCGGCTTATTCAGTGATGCGGCCAATTTATGTAATTTTCTAACGGCCGCTAGCGGGGCTCGAGTGTTGCTACCATTAACTGCCCTGTCAAAGCTATATTATTATTATTAAAGCTTTGAAAACTCTCTCGGTGTACTGTCTTTCTTTGTAAATATGTGTAACCCATGTATAATATGTATTTGCAACTGTATATTTTTGTAATGTATTTATTTGTATTTATTTTAGACAATTATTATGATATGTTTTGCACGGGTGAACGAAAAATGAGGGGCGGAACAAACGCGGGGTGCCGAGTTTAAGTGGGGACCGCTAAAGGTGAGGGACAAACAAGGAAAGAAGAGGGGGTAAAAAGTTGGTTAAAGAAAAAGGAGTTGCGTGAGTAAATGTGTTAAACTGATATATTTTTCCCACCTTTACCTTTGGAAATATACACTTTTTTCCTTGGATTACTTTCAACGGGACCCGGACTCTACAGGTCTGCATCAAACCTTAAGCACTGGTATCATTTTCCGTTCACTTTGCCGGCTGTGATTTTTGGACCGTGGACTTTAATGAAGGACATTTAGTTTCAATCGCGCGACTTGAAGTCGGGTTTGGGTGAATTTTGTGTTCGTGTTACATGTTTAAATGTGGGCGCATGCGGCTTATATACAGGTGCGGCTTGTGTATGTACAAAATCGGTTTTCCTCTTAAAATGTGGTGGGTGCGGCTTATAATCAGGTGCGCTCTATAGTCCGGGATTTACGGTATGTCCAAATGCTCAACCTTCGTTTCAATGGCCAAAAAGGCATCGCTCCCTCTTCATTTTTTTCAACTGAGGTGTACCATGTTGTTAATCATTCTATCATACCTACATTATGGAGTCTAAACATCCACTACATAGAGCAAAAACAGCTGATGTGACCTTAAAAATGAAACCACCGGTTGAAATGCAATTTATCCTAGGTTAATAAAAGAGTATATTGTTGAAATGCCACTGTGATGCTTTACATATGTCTGTAGCGGTTTCTGTAATTACTCCATAGACTGTTGCTGCAGACAGTCTTGGGGGATGTTTCAGGTCTAAGAGCAAAGCAAAGAGTGAGTTAGCAGGGCGCAAAGGAGGCGGAGAGCAGAGATGAGCAATTACTGCACAAGGACAGCAAGCAGACATCAGCACAGAGGCGGCGAGGGAGGAAATCGAAGCGACCAAGGGTTAAAGTATTTCACCTATTATGCGCCTAGCCTTTAGTACACTCTGAAAAATTAATAGGAGAAATTAGCAAAGCAATTACCACTTTTAATTGGACTACGTCTTCAGATCTTGTCACAGCTGCAGCGAGACTTTTAAAAATGCCTCCCGCGCGCCTTTCGCACCCTTTCACGTAAGGCTGTTATTAATTTGGCTGCATTCCGCAGACCTCTTTTAACCCTCCACTTTGGGGAACTGCTGTCAGATTTGCTGTGAATTTTAATTATTCATTTCAGACAGATATTTCAAGCATATATTCTCAGAATTTGGTGAACAAAAAGTGACTGGAATTTTACATTACTGCTAAGGTACTAATGAACATTGTTGAGTATATTGCGGGAGATATACCGGTAAATTGATCTATTTTTAATGTTGTTTTTCGTTCAATAAATTCATTTATTTTTATTTATTTAGTTCAGGTAGTTGATATACGTAAGTGTTAATATATTTTAATATATGTATGGTGCAGAGACTTGGAGCCTGAACACAGATTTGAGAAGGAAATTAAATGTTTGTGAGATTGAGTGTTTGAGGATAATGTTAGGAGTGATAAGATTGGATAGATTGAGAAATGAAACTGTGAGAGACAGACCTGGAGTAGTAGTGGAACTGAGTAAGCGTGTGGATAGGAGAGGACTCGGTTGGTTTGGACACACGGAAAGGATGGATGAGGAGTGAATGTTGAAGAGGATCTAGAGAGCAGAAGTAAATGGAAGGAGACCAAGAGGAAGGCCGTGATTGAGGTGGATGGATGGTGTTATGAGTATACTGGAGGAAAGAGGTCTAAATGTCTAGATGTAGTGGAAGCTGGAGCTCTTGTTGGTGATAGGAATGAGTGGAGGGGTGTTGTAAAAGGATAGTGGGATGTTTGGACACGTTCTAAGGGATTGGCAGGACACCTGTATGATGCGGCAGGGATAAACCAGTGAAAGCTGTCGGGCCCAGCTGTTGAACAGAAGAATGTGTTGTGTCACCCTGACCCGAGTGACATGGCTGTTTCCTTGTGTCCCGTTTCATCTGGAGGGACGAAAGCATGACCAACTTATGTGCCGAGGTGATTAACTTGTTTGGGTGTTTGTGCATTTGGGTTGCCCATGGTCAAATGTTTTGTGTTTTTTGCAACTTTTTCCTTTTTTTAATTTGTTTTTGTTTATGTGTTTGTCTTGCTGTCGGTCACCCCTCTTGAGGGATATGACCAGGGTCGATAGATAGATAGTTAATATACATTTATTTATTGACTTTTTGATTTGGCAGGTGATATCTGAACGTAAATGTAAATGGTCTGCATTCATAAAGCGCTTTTTAAGTCAATAAAGACCTCCCAAAGCGCTTTACAATGGGCTTCACACTTTTCCCTTTCACACACTAACTCACCGATAGCAGCGTCAGCCGTGCAGGGCAACTACCCGCTATTGGGGGCATTAGGTATTCAGTGTCTTGCCCAAGGACATTTCGACATATAATAAGGAGGAGCTGGGAATCGAACCTGCGACCATATATTTAGTAATATATGGTCAGAATTATTGTGACAGTGAATTTTAATTCTTAACTTAAAACACTGAGATCTTTTGAAAATCAATTTTAAACTTCAGTTCTAGATAGATTCTTCTTAGTTGGTAACGATACTTCAATTGAAAATAAATACCAGACAGTACAATTGAATTATTCAACCAAATAGTGTATATATATATATATATATATATATATATATGTATATATATATATATATATATATATATATATATATATATATATATATATATATATATATATATATATATATATATATATATATATATATATATATATATATATATATAAATCTACAATTCATTAATTCATTTCATTGGTCTATTTCTTTGTTTTGGTCAAATTGTCCAAAATTATCCACAAATAGAAGAAGAATTTGCGTACTCTTCTTTAAAATGTTTCATGTTTTTTATTACATGCAAATACACACCATCCTATTGTATCACTTTTTAAAGTCAAGTCAAGTCAAGTCAAGTCTTGTTTATTTGTATAGTCTCAAAGGGCTGCACTGACCACAGACTATTGCAAACTACAGACTATCATTACATAATCCCCTGATCGAAAACCGACATGAGGGCAGGGAAAACTCAAAAACCTTAGCAGGAGGAAAATGAATAAACCATTAAGAAGGGACCGCACATGAGGTAATTCCCCTTTCATAATAACCAGGATGCTTTGTAAGTTGCATCAACAAACAACAAAATAAAGAATAAAACATAAAATAATTAAAGTATGATATATATTAAAAAATGACCAGGTTGCGATGGATTTAGAGAAATTGAGAAACTAAATATGGTGAAAAAAAACAGGTTTTATTCCTATTGCAGCATTCCTTCTTCTCAAAACGTATGTCAGTGAAGGTCACCGTGATTGAAAAGGCAAACATATATATAAATTCATCATTTAAAAAAGGGGTAAATCAGCCTTTATTCACACTCATATCGAAAACACAATTTCTAACTACTTCAAGAGCGTAACATCAAGGTCTGTTTAACTTTTCAGGGAACCCCTGTAACACATAGTATTAGTTCAACATTACAACGCTTTCATTTTCGGAAGATGAAAATCAATGCGCTCCCTTGAGCGTGAAGGTGTTATTCAACAATCTTTTATTTTTGACTTTCGGACTAAGCTCAAACTAGAACGTAAACAAAACAAGTGATAAATAATTCATCATATTTGTCAGTATTGTTCTCTTACCATATCTCGAACGACCAAGTGTGTGTGTAGGTAAGGTCCTATATTGAATTATCAGTCCAAATTTCTTGTCATCACTTAAGGGACAGTATGTATTATTCAACACCTCGAAATGGTATGAAATTATTAGAAAAATAAAAATAAATACATGAACTATCATATAAACGTGCTATTTGTTTTAATACTCCTAGTTTGTGAAATTGTAAAACATAAGCCTCACTGAGAGGGAGCTGAAGCAATTGTCAGCCATCTTGCTACTAAGGGTACCCAAAAAAAATTTGTGATAAAATGGGTCAAAAAATGAAAAGGAAAATATTGAGTTTTGAGTTGGAGTATTGTGCTTTTTAGCACTTGTTTTTGGTAGCACTACACAATACAGTGATATATGGTGAACAGGTAATACACACAGTCACTTCGACAAAACGGTCAAGTAAGATTTTCAATTAATTATCTTTTAAAAGGACAATGTCTAAACGTGGGGTGCGTGGTTTGAAGATTTTTTTAAAAAGTTTAAAATTAAATGTTTTCTCTCTTAACAATATCCAACTGAGTTCATAGAGCCTTTATATATTTGTCTTCACCCCGCAGATCTTCTTTAATCTTACTTTTATCATCGGTGTTAGAGCCGTCCAGCGCATTACGGTGGAGGAAAGATGGTAGGGGAAAAAGCCGGTTCTCTAAAAAGAGACGAACTTCCTTTCACTACACAACTACCACGGAATGATGCATGATGGGAAATCCCCAGGCGGCAGACGCATGCGCACAGCAGCATCAAACCACTTGCTCCGTTTGCAACAAAAAAAAACGATACCGAGATAGAGGCTACTGCGGCAAACTCGTTTGACTTGATTTATTTGCCATTTCGTGATAGTCGGTGTATACCGGATGGTACCCATAATTGACAAATTTGCGTTTTTCCGTACAGATTTTCTTGTACGTCGTACACGTCTTAAAATGCATAATAAATATACTTTGTACGGCAAAAACGTACAGGTTGACAGGTATGGGTAGGTTACAAATGTAGGCTGAAAAATAAGGCATAGTACTGAAAACCAAAGATAAATAATTGGCATTGGATCTGGTCTTGGAACCAAACTGAGTTTGACATCCCTCCATTATCTTTACCGCTTATTCTCAGTAGGATTGCGGGGGTACTGGAGCCCATCCCAGCTATCTTCCAGCAGTGGGCAGGGGACACCCTGAAATAGTTGCCAGCCAGTTTGACATTGTTGTGGAAAATAGACTTGCATTTGTAGAATAGAGTTGCATACATTTAGAAATGTAGAAAGACTTGCTTACATTGCTTAGAGTAGTGAGGGAATGTTGACATCATTCGAGAAGATCCTTGGCAAGACAAGGACAAGGACTCTCTGAGCAAACTGAGGCGAACAACATGTTCTAATAAGGGTACGACAGCGTCTTCCTTGTTGATTACTGAGGACTAGGGCCGCCTTTTGGGTTGTACTCAAACTGAAGCTATAAAAGCATTGTTATGTCTGGAGTTCTCTGAGTTCTTTTGGGATGACGAAATAAAAGGCTCCCCCTCATGGCTGGTTCCCGATGTACTTAATTCAATCACGAAAGAAGACTTAAAAGATTATCGAACCTACATTTTCTCCTACAACATACCTCTGCTAAATAATACACAGGGTTAGTACACCATTTTCAAGGCCAAATTCAAGCACTTGTTGAGGACTTTCCTTGTCAATTTTCATTTTTTTGAGTACTATCGAAATCCGGTGTGAATCATGTATTTTGCAGAGCCACAAAAACATTTGTGATTTACAGATGTGATTTTTAGTCCTTGTGCATTAATCAAGACATGATTTTTAGATCTTGAGTAAATCATAAATATATTTGTGGATCTGAACAAGTGTTTTCGACCAATCTCTCCCCGTATAGGTGTTAGGTGAAATGACAATATAATGTAGCTTACATTTTCAGTTGCAGGAAGTTCTTCCCATTGCAATTGACCATTGGAAGCGTTATCTTAAGATTTTGCATGGTCGATCATAAAAGTCCATAATTGATACATAATCCTTGTATTAATACACATTTCATATTACCTTGTTTAGGTGTAGCCTGCACCTGGCCTTTTGAGCGCAACCCCAAGGAGGCGATAACGCTTCATAGGACAATGCCACTGCCCTTAATCACGAGGAGATAAAAGAATGCAACGGCAAAGCGAGGCCACCAAAGACCAGTGTCCACATCATTTTTGAGCAGACTTGTTGAGAAACATGGCAACAATTTCATGTATTTACAAGCACTTTGCTCGAAATTCAAGAACTTCCAGGGATTTCAAGCACTCGTACAAACCCTGAATACAGAATGTCCCTTTAATGAATATCATACTTCTCCACCACTAGAGGGTGCTACATAATATGCACTAGGACTTCAAGTTATGCTGTCATTTACTTTAATATGATTAAGAAAAAAAAACATTTAGTATCTACAATTTTTGGAGCACATATTGAGGATTAAATACTGTTATCGCACACACAATTCATGTAACCGTTAATTAATTTGCTTCAGAAAAAGGTCAATCATTTCCTCGGGTGCCAAAGAGATCCCCTTGCTTCGCCACGTAAAGATAAATCGATACGATTGATCTTCTGGAGATGGAGTCAAACTGCCGTTTTCACGCGGAATACATGGGGGCTGGGTAACGCCGACATCTGTTACCGCCCGATAGCTTTGACTTGTTTGACTTTCAATGACGCGGAAAGATGGCGGCCGCAGTTTGCTTTTGAAGTCTCTAGAGATACATTGCGCCACAGCTTGCCGTTCCTCCCACTGGGGCCACTCACCAAACGATTTGCCCTGATGGAGCGATGTCCAAGGGGGGAACAGGAGGAAAATCAATAAGCAATGATAGACTTCTGCTGTCCACTCAACTAATCCTGTTAGTGATAGCTGCTGCTTTAATCGAATGCTTGAGCACAGTGACACTCAGAAGAGAGTAAATACCGGCTATTTTCTGAAAATCAACATGTGAGACACATTCGTGAAATGGAACCAGATTTTTTCAACATTCTATCTCATATTTAAAACGAAAAAATTAAAAGTAGGTGCTGCGAAAATGTTGCCCCCATGTTCTATCAGCTCAGCTAACAGACTTCAGAAGTCCCCTGATGACTTTGAATGATCCAATGTTGATTTATACGACTAATAATGACAAAAAGAGTGTAACTGTGGGTCATTAAGTCTAAGTTCGAATGAACCTGCTATGTGATGGGCTCAGATGTTGGTGAAAGGAGATATACAACGTAAATGGTACTCATGTCTATGTTTCTTGCACAATGTTGACTGCACTATGTTTACTGCTCACCTTGCACAATGTTGACCATCTTTTTTTGCACTATGAGGACAATTTTTGCACCAAATGCATATGTTGACCATTTTTTGCACTATGATGACTATTTTTGCACCAAATGCACATTGCACAAACCCTACGATACCAAACTGTATGTAACATCCTATATGCCGACATTTCTTGGGTAAATTTTGTGTAAATTGTAACTATAACCTTATCCTCATTGTTTTATAACCTTATCTTCTCTGTTCCTTTATCTTCTTGTTTTTTTTTCCTCACTGTGAATGTGTGAACTTGGAGTGTCATGTCCAATTTCGTTGTCACAATATGTTAACCCATTTTGTAACAATGACAATAAAGGTATATTCTATTCTATTGTATTCTTCTATAACGACCAAAGAACCCACCTGGAAGGTGAGGGATAACATTTTGGAAAAGTTCAAACCAGTAATTGGATACAAGAAGATTTCGCAACATTTTTAGATATCCTGGAGCACACAAAATGGAAAGAGGGTAAAACTGTAAACCTACCGAGACCTGGCCGTCCCTCTAAACATTTGGCCAAGCAAGTAGATAACGAATCAGAAAGGAAACCAAGAGGTCCATGCTCACATTAGATGACCTGCAGGCATACACGGGTAGGACGGACAATCTGTGTTTAGTTTGTCATACTCTGCATTAATATGCCCCTGATGGAAGAGTGGTGAGAAGCCACAAGGGATACAAAAATAACACGTGGAGCAAGTGGGAAGATCAGTAGAGTTGATGGGAAGCTGGATGAAGCCAAATACAGAAGAGACCTGAGAGTGGCGCGCATGTTCACGTTCCATCAGGACAAAGACCCTAAACATCAAGCGACATTTACAATGGAATGGTTTCAAACAAAACAATATTAGATTGGCCAAGTCAAAGTCCAAACTTCAAAAAGGACAAAACCTTTGAAAGGCACTTTACAAACACACAAAAGTTTGATATCGATTTAGATTACACCCGTCCATTTGGTTATTTTTCACCACTTATTTTGTCAAGAACAGAACGTAGTCGAGTTTATCCAAATAAATCTAAGTTCACTACTCCCTTTACTCAGTATACTGGGAGGCTGCCAGAGTTAGGGTATGCGTGAAGTTGTGACTAATTCAATTTTCTCACAAAAAAAGTTCTGAGAAAGGGATTCTTTTTAAATCGCTACACAAAATAAAAAAAAACAAAAAAAAAAACAGTAAGAATTGATATGAAAAAAACTATATTAATCAATCATTAACATATTAATTCATAATCCACAAGTGTTGCACTTGAGGGGAAGGTGTGTATTATTTAGTGCCTACAAGTGCTTGCTTGTTGCCTGATTGGCTCCCCTCCCATTTAAACTCAGTGCTCTCATTCACTCCTGGTCAGTCTGTCAACGAGCCTCTGCAAGACATGCATTTTGACTCTGTCCGGTATCCTGCTTATGTATCCAGTATCCGGTATCGATCCCATCTGTCCCGTCCTGTCCGGTATCTTGCTGTTGTGTCCAGTATCCGGTATCGATCCCATCTGTCCCGTCCTGTCCGGTATCTTACTCATCCACCCTGTATCCGGTATGGATCCCGCCTGTCCCATCCTGTCCGGTATCTCGATCGTGCATCCAGTATCCGGTATCGATCCCGTCTGTCCCGTCCTGTCCGGTATCTTGCTCGTGGATCCTGTCCGGTTTAGATCCCGTCTGCCCCAGGCTTCCTGTTTACCCGCACCTGACTTCTTCTCACTTCTTCTGCCCAGCGATCGTCGAATCATTGGTGTTTGTGTTCCCTAGTGTTTAAAAAATGTCATTCATTATGAAAAAAATAATATTGATGTCAATATTTAGTAAAAATACAATACCTATCATACTGTATAAATGTCCTTTTTTTAACACTCATATGTCGAGAAATGTTTATTTGTTTTAGATAACATGAAAAGATTAAATGATTGTCCGCAATCTTGGTGCTACAGGTACCCAAAAATTCAGAAACCTGACGAAAAGCTGGGAAAAAAAAATTACTTTACAGTCACGTTGAGTCTCCGTAGTTTGTATTCTATATATCGACATCTAGTGGTCAAATAAAACACACTGTTCGTTTAACCCACACATTACGGCGGGGGCCTCAAGCGATCATCCCGAGGGCCACAATTGGCCCCACACGTTGCGACCACTGCTCTGGACGCTATTTCTGCAAAAGGGGATGTTCTAAATCTTGATAATATTTTTCTGTTGGGGAGCCCAAATTCATGCGCCTGCCTACTTTTGTTTTCTCAATCATGGCACACTTTCTGGAAATCTTATAATCTTCATTTCATTTCTCAAATATCACTGTGTTTGTCTGCTATACCTTAATTAAAATTGGTGAGCCGAACAAGCAGTGGTTTATGAGCGAACATCTTGAAAATAATCAGGCACGTTGGTTCCGCGGGGTGGACCCTATTGGGGGAAGCGAGAACTGAGACAGGGGTGCTCTAAATAAGGATGTTTTTTTTTACTCACAAAATCAGGAACAAAGTAACAGATGAACAATAGGGAACAAAACAAATGACACGAAAAACAAAAATAATGGAAAAAGAGAAGAACAAAGTTACAAACAATAGGGAAATTAAACTACTACTACCGAAAAAAAAAATGGCGTGGTAGTGGAAATGCAATGAAAAAAGTAACAAACAAAAACAAGTGGGAGCAAACAACTCACAAATTGTCCAAGCCAGTAACACAAAACAAAATCTAAATCTGAGGTAGCAATGTCAATGCAACTGAAAATGACCTGACAATGTGTGCTATCCAAAATGTCATTATAGGGGTCAGGATATTTAGGGACAGGTTTATGGTGATTAGACAGACCTGTGCCCCGTTCCAAACTCAGTTAGCGCCCTCTTGGTGTAGTTGGCGTACCTGATGCCAGAGTAGGTCAGACCGGAGTTGCAGACTGTGCAAATTAAAAAATTCAAACGATGCAAAAATAAATAATAAGAATCATTCTCTTTGTTTGGTCCCCTTACGGAAATAAATTTTCACTGACTGCACCCTGGAGTTAAAAGAACAGTTGGAACAGATGTGGAAGGCCAAGGCAAGTGTGGTCCCCGTGGTAGTGGGGTCACTTGGGGCAGTAACCCCCAAACTTGAAAAGTGGCTCCAACAGATCCCAGTAACAACATCTGAAACCTCATTTGGGTAGAGTGCAGTCCTATGAACAGCTAAGCTACTGCGCAGTACCCTCAAACACCCAGGCAGGTAGAGGACTCGATATACAAACACTGTCAAGACCGGAACAGGCAGTGGACCCAAATGCGTAACGTTTCACACATGCTTTATTGGGGAATTGAGGAGGTCGGGCGATAGTAAGAAAAACAACAGCGATCCGGTGCTCGCTGGGCAGGAGGAGCTGGAAGCCCTCACGAACGCAGCGTGGTCAGAGATTGGAAGCGAGTCTGTCAGCCGGGACAGGAGACGGAGCGTGGTCAGAGCCAGAGTCAAAAAGTGCTTGCCTTGCGTGTGCGGAAGTTTACTGACGGATTGACTAGAAGTGAATGAGAACGACGTGTTTAAATAGAAGGAGAACTAGTTAAGAAACCAGTGGCAGCTGGGGCTAAACGAGTGAGCGCAGGTGAGCGCATTTGGTAAATAATGACATACACAGTGAAGAAAACACGTATTTGAACACCCTGCTATTTTGCTATTTTTCCCACTTAGAAATCATCGAGGGGTATGAAATTTTCATCATAGGTGCATGTCCACCTTGAGAAAGATAAACTAAAAAGAAAAATCCAGAAATTATAATGTATGCTTTTTTAAAGATTTTTTTGATATAGCTGCAAAAGTATTGTACCTGAGAAAATGAATGTTAATATTTAGTACAGTAGCCTTTGGTTGCTATTACAGACGTCAAACTTTAATTTAATTATTGAATCTGTATGTTTTATTTATAAGTACAATTTTTATAAATATATATGTATGTATGTATGTATTTATGTGTCATATCCATATCAAAGCGTCCCAACATCCCCTTACGACACACACGAGCGGCCCTACCTGCCTCGCACCAGCATTCGTGGTTTAATATTCCAACCCGAGAGAAGAAGACATAAAGAGGCGTGCCGCGGTGGGCCCATGTTTAAAGGTACATTAAGGGAGCACATCAATTGCATATGACATAATCTCCAGCTTTCCATTCAGCCGCTCGCTCTCTTGCTCACTTCCTTAATCTCTCTGTTCTTGAACTCTCATCTTCTAAAAGAGCCTGAAAGCTCCCTTCATCTTCTCAGTGGGCTCGCGGGGAACGGCAAAGCTGTCACGGGAGTGAAGATGAGGATGAGCACAGGGAGAGGCGGAGGAGGACTCACTGAAGTCGGATTCAATTAACATCGGGATGCTGATTCCCGCCTTTAAACCGTATCGCTCTCGCTGCCTTTGAAAGCGAGCTCGACTTGTTGCGCATCTCCCTGTTTCTGTCAACCATCGAAGAGTAGCGCGACCTGGAGACTGGCGTCGCCCCGGATACTCTTTTAAAAAATCACATTCCTGCTAATAAAACATGAAGGCACTTCCCCTCAGATCCCTCATGCCAGGGTTGGCTCTCCAAAGCGGAACAATCCCCCGTAGAAGTGCTTTAATTACAAGCTTCCTACATCCGACCAACAAGAGCTTTACGCAAGTCCCGCGTGTGCCTCTGACTATCCAGCATCCGCCTCCTCTCGCACATACAAATGACATAAAACAATGAGTCGGATCCCATTAAGCTCTCGCTCCGTCAGTTCACTTTGTCAAGTCAATGGTCTGCACGTGTTGCGGGTATCAGTTTCACAACTTATTTGCGTTGAGAATGATTAACTATTGTCACACCATTTGTGCTTTGAGAAGAGAAGGATACTCATGCTGTCCTCACTCAGAAGTTTCACCTTTTTCACCAGCGAGTGAAGGACCAGACTTCTTTTCCTTGCGTGGCTGTTTGTTTGGACAATGGCCTCTATCTATCTATCTATCTATCTATCTATCTATCTATCTATCTATCTATCTATCTATCTATCTATCTATCTATCTATCTATCTATCTATCTATCTATCTATCTATCTATCTATCTATCTATCTATCTATCTATCTATCTATCTATCTATCTATCTATCTATCTATCTATCTATCTATGTCTCTCTCTCTCTCTCTCTCTCTCTCTCTCTCTCTCTCTCTCTCTCTCTCTCTCTCTCTATCTATCTATCTATCTATCTATAAATGTTCACATTGTTGTTTTGTTAGAAAAACTTTCATGGCTATGTTACACCTGAAACTGTTCTTTTCTGTTTATGGAAAAAAAAATTCCCACTGGGCTGACCTTCCTATTTGTTTCATTTACCATATGATAAGGGTACAGGCGTAGATTTGGCCCATTCTTCTGCCGGGCAGGCAAAATGCAGCAGCGGGCCAAGTAGGGAGGGGTGCTAAAATTGTGCCTGTCAGTCACACAAACAGGCATACACATAGAGATAGGTCAGGGATTGTGTGAGAGAGAGAGAAGGACTTCGCTATTGTACGGCATTTAAGTCATAGTCACCACCCTATTTTTTGTTTTTGCTCGAAGGACACACCCTTACCTCTCAGATCTATCCTTTTTTTGTTTTAAAAGACTCTTCCTCTTTCCTTTCCGTACTTGATTATCAGACTACATACGCCATCATTTTGCCAGGTCTATGTTTTCCCTTTTTTTTCTCCCTTTGTTGTGATTTTATTTTTTGTTCACAGCCACAGACAGAAATAACTCAAACTTGTTTTCCGGATTACCTATCACCCACCCCTGCTTCAGAATAGACATCAAGATAAACGGAGCCAACTTTTCTTTTCATATCATCCCAGCCAAAGAACTAATGCTTTTGGGGTGGGTGGAATGACTGCGCCACCTGAAGGACAGTTCCCAGACGTATACTGGTCTCATCACTGAGACCACAAATCTTCAGCGGATTACAATAGAGTCTGATAGCATGAAGTTTGTGACTGTAATTAAATGATCTATGGCTGTGTATGAATCATGATGATATAATTAGCACTGAGGTAGCATCCATATCAAACTCACACGGGCTGCACTAACATTAAACTTTACTATTGGGGCGGGGACCTTAATTTACCCAAATGCGGGCTGCAAATGGCCTATAGGCAGCTAGTTTGAGACCCCTTCCCTAAAACATGCAGAGCTGCGGTGCTTCTGGAACTCATTTTGACGTAGGTGCCAAAAGAAAACCATAGCCAATTTGATGTCTACAGAGCACGCTTTTTACATGGGTATGTTGTAAATGTTTATTACAAGTTTACAATACTTTAAAAAAAAATTCTGAGGAATTTACAATATAAGTCATACAGGTTAATTGGTTTGTGGATTATAACGGTTCACATGGGACCTTTTCAATATTTTGCAAATTAAACACTGAAACAGTAAATGTCTTTCTGTAGCTCTGGGTTGTAACAAAATAGTGTTAATGAATCAATATTGAACCAAATTGTTCATGGCAAAATAATGGTTCATAAAAGTACGTACTATTGGATTGACTTCACAATATAGTGTCAGGAAAACATTCATTTTAAAAGGCCTACATGTTTTGATTGGTGCTGTTTCTTTTGTCCTCAGGTTTTAGACTTTGTCACCTCTTGATTTAACTCCTTAGTCAAACATAATTAAAGCTCTAAATCACTAATACATTTGGACAATATTTTTGTATTTTATAGTTCATTTACATTTTAAAGAGTTTATTTTATTATGCTTATTAAGCACCTAATATAATGCACCTTTTAAATCCCGTACGGTGATTGAATATAAATTCCTGCTCATCTTTATTCATCACTATGCGTGTCTAACCCTTGAATTTAATCGGATCAAATTGCTTGTAAATTCTATGAATAAAAACATATCGATTTGTTTTCTTTTTTCTTAATATTGTTTTAAAGCCTAATATAATTACCACAAATGCGAGGCTCGATTGTATTTACTCGAAATTCCCAGTAACACCCAACACCAGTGTTTATTTCTACATAATAAAGATGTATAATTTATTTACCACGCAAATGCATTTGTATGTTGTTAAGAATGTTTGGGTCCAAACATGAATGTATAAACTAAAATGTGAACAAAACATATTTCTTGTATTCAAAGCCACGGTGAGTCCTCTCAATCTGCTTTGTATTCTCACTTTTCTCAAACCCTCCGTAGATTATCCCTCATTAAGCAAAAGCAAATGCAATATTGACCACCGTAGTGAAGTGAGCAATGGTATTACTTTAGAGCAGCGTTTCTTAACTGGTCTGGCCTAAAGACCCACCCTTATTACCAGTGACCCAAATCAAGAGAAAAAAAATCCACATCTCAAATGTATTGAATGAGAGGCAATTAAAACCAGAAATAGTAGGACATACAGACGCTGCTCAACTTACGAACTAGTTAGGTTTCAGACGGTTGTTCTTAAGTTTAATTTGTTCGTAATTTGCTTCAGTGCTGTATTTTTTTTGTTTAAGGTTTGTATAAGTATGTTTAAGGCTTGTATAAGAAACCTGTACTTTTTTTTACTAAAACATAAACATTTCATTAAATAATATGCTCTATAAAGGTAAATAAAGTTAAGTTTAACTTACTTTTGGAAGATGAGCTTCAAAAGTTAGGCAACTTCATCCTCCCGTAAAAAGTGGCCGAAAAAAAAGCCGTCCGACCATCAAGCTTTCTTATTCCACTTTCATTTCAAATAAAACGGATTGCCTCTTCTTTACAATTTACACCAACCATATTGAATGGATGCACAAAATATTAAACAATAAAAATGTCAGAGCTGGAGATCATGTAGGCATAGAATTTGAGGTGCACATGATAGATGTCAGTAGGGCGACGAATGTCGCAAGAGTTGGTGTGAGAGTGCAAGGGGGCGCAAGAGTTTACTTTTGGAGCGTGTTCGGTGTGTTTACGATAGACAGGTGCTGACAGTTTTCGCTCTCCAAAAAGTGTCTCTGAGTATATTTTCATGAACGAGGAGTAATCCATTCCCTACACAAAACAACATGCGACATTAGTGGCAGTGGTGGGATTACGAGCCAGTTAAGGAGAGATGTTTACATACGATGTAGGAAGAGGGAGCGGATTTTTTTACTTCCAGGTGGACGCTGGGTGACCTCTCAAAGCGGAAAGAAGCGCTACAGTAATGTCCTGTACTCGGAAAAAGGTGCACACAATAAAAAAAAAATCTAACTTACAGCGATGTCTGGGTATTTTTCGACACCCTGAAAAAAAAGGTTCGCATCTACCGTTGTACGTCTGTCGAATGGTTGTAAGTACGGGAGCGTCTGTAGTCACTTTTTTCAAAAACACAAAACGGCCAGGAAAAACAAACATATTAATGCTCAATTAGCTGTATTTGAATCGAAATCTATAAAGCTTGAAATGAAAATGTATTAAATAAAAAAGTGCTATATTTTTGTTGGGCCTGGCAGTTTTTTTGCTCTACACTGCTGCAGTTGTGCGACCGTGTTCCATTATCCCATAGGAATATTGCTGAGAGCAGAGGAAGTTCTTTTTTTCTGCCTAAAATGAGCAGCACCCTTTGCGGCTGCGATCCATTACCTCTAGATAACTATTGATGCAATCAGGGGCATGTTAAAATGGCGGGAGAGGAGGCTACCTGGAGGATTCTCGGATATTGTCCCCAATAACCATAACAGATTACGGTATCTGGGGTTCGCCATGCTCAAAATGTGTAAACAAACTTTACCAGTTTTTTTCAGCGGTGTGAAACAGTGGGTGCCAACTGGATTTTCAGGGCGTTATCACCATCTACTGTCAAGGAGTGTAATTGACCCCCAGTTATTTTTTTCTTACCGATTTTTTGCCAACGCTCTTCACACTCAAAAGACGTACGCTACCCACCTTTGGGTCTCAACCCACCAGTTGAGAAACACTGCTCTGGAGTTGGGACGCGTGACCTGGCAGCATTGTTTGATGTCCCCTCCAATGACTTACTCCCCCTTTTCTCTCACACCCCCATCTGGTCCAACAAGGTGATGTTTATCTTCTGCAGGAGGAAATTAAAGCCTTGCTTCATGAGCCGCAGATATGCAAATGTTATACAGTGCAAATAGATTGCGAGTATAAAAAAAAAAAAATCAGGCACCGCTGATTCGAAATCCCGAATCAAGAAAGGACGCTCCGAGTTGGGATGGGGCGCCACAAAAGGGGAAATAAATAAATTAATAAAGGGCAGGCGGGAAAATGAAAAAAAAAAATGGACTTGAGCGGAAAAATTTGGACGGCGACGCACTTTAATAAATCCCGGAGCGAAGCTGTACAGGTGAGGGCTTATCTCATACGTGCCACATGGAAATAAGTTGCTGTGATATCGCCATTACACTGAATATGTCGTTTATTCAACCTGCAAAATTGGAAAGTAATGGCGGCAAGAGCGTTTGTGGAGTATATAATTTTGATATGCATTAGTCTTATTGTCGCTCGGCGAGTCGGGTTAAAGGGGATGGGCTGGGGTTGGCTAGGGTTGGCGTGATTGCACGTGCATTGTGGGAGAAGGACGGGGTGAGGGAGAAGGAGGGGGCGTGGGGGGGTCTGTATTAAAACTTGTCCTTGCCATTCCAATCAGTCCACATGTTTCTATCCACTTAGGCTATAATTAAGTTTCCTGACCCCTGTCTGACTGCTTTAACCGGCCAATGGGAAAATACACAGCCAATGCAGATCTGCTGGCCTGATGCTGCTTTTCACTCCCCTATGAAAAGCCCCCCACCACCACCACCACCCCCAACCCTCTTGTCTCCTTTCACTTTCTAAAAACCTCTCTCCTCGCGTCTTTGTCCACAGCCATGAGCCTGTAATGGAATAGAAATTATTAATCGAATAATTGCGTGCAACACATTAGTTTGCATTGAATTTCTGCCGAACGTTTTTTTCTTTTTCATTCCGCCTGATAATCAGACTTTCCTTCCTGTCTCACCTTCCTCGGAAAAAGAGAAGAAGAAAAAAAAAACGATAAGACTGCAGAAATATACTTGAGTTCCTATCCTGCTGGCTTTTGTGCGCACATACGTTTGTATTTGCATCACACCGGAAGCTTTTTTTTTTTCTGCTACCGTGTCAAACGTACGGGCCAAGGGCCAGAACCGGCATGTTTTTTGATTTCATTCGGCCTGTGTTAAATTTCTGAGTATGTCAAAAAAACAGCCAAATCTCTATGTCATTTCTATCAAAAGTTATATATAAAATAAATCCAAACCAAATGCTCATTCTGGCAGTAAATTCTATACTCTCAGCTGTAGTGAGCCTAATATAGTAGTTTGATCTAATGTAGTCTAATCCAGTGTTTTTCAACCTTTTTGAGCCAGGGCATGTTTTTTACAAAATGTTTTTTAATATTTTTGCAGCACACCACTAACCAAAATTGTTATAAAATGACACTGAACAGTATGTCTAATTACGATATAATTTATAATACCCCCAGTTTTTATAGCACAGACACTTGACAATGACATAATATTTGCGGAAAATGATTCATAAATGTTTTATAAAATCTTAAATTTTAAAAAGTTACATTGGATAATGGGCAGCACGGCGGCGCAGTGGTTAGCGCGTGTGCGGCACAGTTCTAAGGTCTCGGGAACCTCCTGTGTGGGTTCAAATCCAGCTACCGGACTCCCTGTGCGGAGTTTATATGTTCTCCCCGTGCTTGCGTGGGTTTCCTCCAGGCACTCCGGTTTCCTCCCACATTCCAAAGACATGCGTTTCAGGTGGATTGGCTGGTCCAAATTGTCCCTAGGGGTGAATGAGCGAGCGAGTTGTCTGTACCTGTGTGCCCTTCGATTGGCTGGCAACCAGTTCAGGGTGTCCCCTGCCCACTGCCCGATGTTTGCTCGGATGGGCTCCAGCACCCCCGCGACCCTACTGAGGATAAGCGGTGCAGCTAATGAGATGAGATGAGACATTGGATAATTTCTTACGGCACACCTGACGATCTCTCACGGCACACTAGTGTGTCGCGGTACAGTGGTTGAAAATCACTGGTCTAATCTAATTGCCCATACACTGCTAAAACTTTTTTATCCGACATAGTCTGTCCTGTCTAGATGCTGCGCTGTTTTAGTAAGGTGTATTATCACTTAATAAGGGGAATTATGATCATGTATAAGGGTAACAATTGCCTGAGGTTGTCAAAACAGGGGCCCTCATTACGTAGATCGCGATCTACCGGTGCATCACAGAGAAAGTATCGAGTGCATTGTGACGCTGCAATCTAGCAGTCAAATTCAGCATTTCAGCATAGAGATCATTGTTGCTTAACAGCAATAGCAAATCGCTGAACTCCAAATTTTGTCGATGTAAGGTGTCATTATTTACAATTATGTATTTCTTATTTTTTTGTATATGATGTAATTATAAAGACTCCAAATGAAATGTAATATTTGCATTTGCATTTAAATATTGTAACATGTATAGTGGCGGAGTTAATCAATATCTTGCAACTAAATAAAGAAGATATACTTTTAAATCGATTACTGTTTAATTATATGTTGGAATTTGGATTATTTACCACCAATGTAGGTAATTGAGTACATGGTTATCTATTTTTTTCTGATTAATAGAACTGCAATACAGCAGTAAAGTGATACGGATTTCTTGCAAGAACATCATTGGACAAAAACATCTGCAGTTAAAAAAAATACTGACTTTATTTCAATCATGGTCTTTACTATTCTATTGATCTTTCTATTTTTAATTAATATATTTACGACTGGCTGGAAACCAGTTCAGGGTGTCCCCTGCCCACTTCCCCAAAACAGCTGGGATGGGCTCTGGCACCTCCCGCGACCCTACTGGGGATAAGCGGTGAAGATAATAAATGGATGGAGGGATATTCAATTTGTCTAAGTGTGCATTGAGAAATACAGTGAGCCATTAATCCCACAAATTAGTACTTTTTTTTATGCAAGACTGCTATTAAATCACCACATTTCAAGGTGGGGAGATCATTTTAACCTAATCATTTGCAAGTAGCTCACAAGCTGAAAAGGGGTGGCTGAAAAAATACAGCAACAGTAAAAAAAATGAGATTAACATAAAATGACTGGTGTTCGAAAGTTCAAGAAAATAACACTTCTAATAAAAGCAAGTAAATACTTTATAAACGAAAAGAAAAACGCATCAGTCTCTCTGGCACTCGTCATAAAAAGCCCCCTCTTCAATCATAATTAGGCTAATTAATTTAAAGCAGCCCCGGATGCCTATCTATGCAGAGTGACGCCACTAAATGAACACGGCGCCCCGCAGCGGCCCCTGCATACGTTCGCAGAGTGAAACACACCCTGGTAGGATTAGAGGCGAAGAATAGGGGGATTATTATTTCATGACCTTTCAATCCGCTGCCTGTCAGGTTGAACTAAAGCCATATATGCTGCTGGAGGACTAATCTCATTCTCCCCTTTTGTGTCCGCCAGGGATGTGTCATTTCTTTATCCCCCCCGCCCCCTTTATTCCCTCTTCCATCCAGATTTAGTCCATAAAATAAACTTCCTCGGCTCATCTGATAAGAAGAAGCCATCTCTTTTGCGGGGATAAGACAGCGGCGGCAGTGATGGGGTGCCCATCCGCCCCCCTTCTTCCCCGCCAGCCACGTTTTGGGGGTGTCAGATAGCTCGGGAAATGCCACTTTGTCTGCGAGCAAGGCGACAACATAACGCACGACAGCGCCGCTGATTAGAAAAACACCCCTTTTGGAGCAAGTTCCTAAAACCAGGCATTAGCAATCGGCGGATACGGCCGTTTCGACGATTTGTGTGCCGGGCGAGCGCACAATCTTCATTAGCGTTAAGTCATCATGCCTTCCATCGAAATAGGTTTGATGCTTTAAGAGCAAGCCGCGGAATCATTTTCTAAAATAACCCTTATGGGCCTTGTTAAATGTACGAGCGAGATTCTACAATCGAGTAAATCATTTCATCTGTTAGAAGTACAAATGACGGCTCTTTGGGCTCGTCGTTTGGAAAGTATGATGGGCCACACAATCTGCTTGAGTGGGCTTTAGCTGCTCTCATGTACAATGGTCTATATCTTTCTTTTTTGCTATCATTTACAGCAGTTAAACAAGTAATGCTTATGACCCTACTTACATGCATACCGACCTTTGGACATTAAAAAGCAGTAGATGTTGTGGCATGCTCTATTTTTAAACGCAAAACACGATTTGTTTCCACAATATACAAAAAAGAAGTACTTGTTTAAAACCAAAAGTGGAAAACTTTTTACCAATACAGACATCTAATGCAGAGCTGTTTATTCATACACAAAGACATATTTTCGCTTTAACATAAAGCAGCCGTAGACTAAAATCCAACTTCAACTCATCTTTTTAAACTTCAATTATCAAATATGCGGTATGCGCAACATACAGCACAGATAAAATGACTTCTTCTTTCCCCTGTGCAAACACGCGATAATTAAGACACAATACAAATAACAGCTAGGTAATAAAAGCAAAATTATGCATATGAAAACACAAAGTTTAGAATAAATGTTTTCAAAGTATAGCTGTAATCTAAATAGAGCAGTTTTGCGTGGATTTGGCAGGTGGCTGTAGGATAGAGTAGGGGGCGGGTAGGGCAGAAAGAGAGTTCTGACAGGCTGATGGAAGAATCTGTCCTTGAGCCTGCTGGTTCTAGCTCTGAAACTCTGTAGTCTTTTCTTTGATGGAAGCAGGTTGAACAGGAAGTGATACAGGAAGGTAGGTGGGAGTTGTTTAAATTTGTTTAAATTTTAAAAATCTGTACTTTAAAAAAAAATTGGTAGGTGTTTCCAAGAGGAAAAAATGTGAGTCTAATGTCTAAGCAGTAGTGTTGGTGGGTGTGTACTTATTTCACATGAATTTATATCCATATCATTAACTCACTCACTCAAGACATTTTATTTTGACGTCAATAGCCTCCATGGGAATTAACGTAGTAAATTTGATGAGGTCAAAAGTGGGAGCATGTATCTTTTTTACAAGCGTGCTTAGGCTAGCAAACCATTTGGTTGTTTTAGACAAGATAAAGTCTTAACAAAGACAAAAATAAATAACAGTAAAATTAGGTTGAATATGACACATGTTCAATTCATAGCACAGACCCACACGTCAATAATTTAAGTACTTACAGATTCAATAATTAAATGCTACAAACACCCCCCCTCCCCACACACACACACACACACACAAATATACACACACACACATATATATATATATATATATATATATATATATATATATATATATATATATATATATATAAAACATTCTTATTTTTTAAAAGAAAGATCCTATTTATCAGAAAATTTCAGTTGATTCAGTTACATTTTTATTTTTAAACTATGCTTATTAAAGTACTATATATTATGGTTATTGGTTATATTTTTCTGAACCAAACAGAATCAGACACTAAAATTTACTTTTACCATTGAAATACATTTTAACTGTTTTATTTAATAAAATCCCGCACACTAAGAGAACTTAAAAATTCAAATTTATTGAAGTACCATGACCACAAATAAATGATAAAAGTAATAATTTGAGCATTTGTTTCCTTCTGCATAATTGAATTGGAAATTTATTTTTATTAAGACCGTGATATTGAAGAACAATTTATCTGTATTAATTAATATTGGTTATGCAAATAAAAATGAATAAGAAATCATAAGTTTACCATTGAAAATAAATGTAAGCCCCTGTGTATACTTAAATTCTGCACAGGAAAATGATTTAAATGTTTTTTAAATTATTTAAATCTTAACTAAATGATCCATTTTTGTTCCAGTTTTTTTACGAATATTACTTATCGAAGTACTATATAAACTAAACTAAACTAAATTATTAAAGTAGCATTTACTCTGTATAATTTAAATGAAAATGTGTTTTGTCGTGTGTGTCCTTGATGTTGAAGAAAAATTGATTTCTATGAATATATGTTACATTTTTATTAGTCAAACTGAATCAGATATTAGAAACGGAATGTTTTAATGGTAAAAATACATTTTAGATAAAGGACTCTTTATCAAAGATAGAGGGGGGCTGGCTTTACTTTTATGCGGCACAAATATATTTATCGGTGTGAAGATAGATGGGAAAGTATAGAATTAGGGACAGGAAACAGAGGTAGAGAACTTAATAGCACATAAAGAAAAAATCAATAGATTAGGTAATTAGCTGGGAGCAATAACTAACAGTACAGTGGGAATATGGAATGAGATTATCAGAAAATACAATTTGGTAAGTAAGGCAAGAATTCTGAGTTTGTTTACCTCCGACGACAGGCAGACAGAATGATAAAGGCTTCCAACAATGGCTGTGCAAAGGCATAACTGCAAAGTGAGATAGTTGAGAATGGCAAGCTGCTGGGTTTTGTGATATTTAGAGAGAAATTCAGGTTAAGGGAAGTGACTATTTTCGTTACCTTCAGTTGAAGGACAACCTGGATAAAGACATAAAACCAGTGATCGGTCATAAGGTCATCAACATTTTTGAAAAGTACTAAAAAGGGAAAACTTTTAAAGCAATTTCTGATACAGTACAGTAAAAATGAATGCGTGATGCCACGTAGTCGATATTAATCACTCTGTATCAAAAGCAAACGGGAGTTAGGTTTCCAAATAACCAGAGACAAGTGGTGGAATATGTTTTATTTGCGCACATCAACTAACTCCACGATTTGGAAAGAACTGTACTGGAAGAATGTGGTGGGATTTTTTTACTACCCCCAATATTAGGGATGTTTTTTTTGTGATATGGTTTGCTTTAAAGAAAATTGTGGGATATGGGATACCCAAAACAATCGAAGGGGGAATGTAACAGAAGACATATTACAGGAAAAAAAGATGACAGCTAGCAAAAAATGTAATAACAAGATAATGGTACAAACGATTGTCGTGCACCAACAATGAAGACGGGACTTTGAACAATGACTTGAGTATGGTAGCTATTCCCCAACACTGCAATGTTTGTCTGTGCCTTCATTTTTTTTACAACGTACTCTTATTAAAGTACTATTATATTACTACCCCCAAAAAGAATTATTCGAGCTTTAGATGATTATTTTTTTTATATTATTAACATTGAAGAAACTGTGATTTTTATCAATATATATTGAGTCAATTTTTACGAATCAAACACATTTTATCTTGAGTAGTAATTCAATTCTGCACAGTGTAAGAACTTAAAAATTGTATTTTAACTGAGCGAATCATTAAAGGGTTTGCAGGTTGGGTGGACTTGGAGAAAGGCGTGCAATTGTCCTCAACCGACACTTTACAACACCTTTTTGTCCTCAGCACTGAAACGTGCACAATGCAACATTTTAACGGCCCGCACTGGCGACATTTGTTGCTCGATAAAGAAAAATGGGAGGGAAGGAGAAAAGCTCACTCAGGGCTATCATAAACTCCAGCAACACGTCTCTTTTTAAAATAGCCGAGTTAAGGCCGATACCAATCGGGGGGAGTTTTCTTTGGAGAGGAGTGACTAATTACCCCGTGGACTGTCCTGATAGCAGAGAATAATTAGAGGCGCACAAAAGAGCCTCCGAGCCGCATCTGAATAACAAGAGCTGCGTTTTTTCTTATGGGAAATTTCATTTGCGTTGTTTGGAGACGCTCTCCGGGACAAAATGGCTTGTGGGGACTCCTCGGGAAAAAGAGGTCGTATTTCATTTGAAAAAAGCTGATGTAAAAACAAAAGTAAATTTAAGTGAATAAGTAGACAAGTTTTGTAGAAAAAGAAGAAAAATGAAATTTCAAATTAGTGATCTAAAAAGTCCAAAAGAATCATTTGGAAATGTCCAGAATAAAAAAAAAGAAGATTTTGCACCATTTAACATCTCCCGGAACACTGTGCAAGCTACAAGATTAAAAAGGCAAGGCCATAAGGCCACTGGAAACCTACTAAGACCTGGTTGTCCTTCTAAACCTTCGGCCCAAACTAATCAGAGAAGCCACCAAGAGGCCCATGATCACATTGGATGACCAGCAGGCATACACAGCTGAGGTAAGAAAATCTATGCTTAAGACTATTTGTCGTACTTTGCATAAATTGCCCCTTTATGAAAGAGTGACAAGATGTAACTGGTCTGCATTTATATAGCGCTTTTCAAGTCAATGAAGACCTCCCAAAGCGTTTTACAATGTGCTTCACACTTTTCCCTTTTACACACTAACTAACCGATAGCAGCATCAGCCATGTAAGGCAACTATCTGCTTATCGGGGGCATTGGGGATTCAGTGACTTGCCCAAGGACACTTCGACATATAACACGGAAGTGCCGGGAATCAAACCTGTGACCTCTTGATCCCAAGACAAGCGCGCTACCTCCTGAGCTAATACCGCCTTAAAGAAGAAAGAATATCATCAAAAGGCCCGTTTGCGTTTGCTAGAAGCCACAAAAACATGTGGAAGAAGGTACTCTGATCCAAGGCACCAAAATTGAACTTTTATGGCTGAATTTGCATAAGAGTTACACTGCACATCTCTCTAAAAGGACCATCCCCACTGTCAAACATGGTGGTGGCAGCATCATGCGCTGGGGTTGCTTTTTTTGAGCAGAGACTGGGAAGATTGTTAGAGTCGATGGGATGATGGATCAAGCCAAATAGTCTGCAAGAGATCTGAGAATGGAGCGCAGGGAACCTGTTTTCTAAGGAATAATGGGCAACTATTTCTGTTCAAGATGTGCAAAACTTCATAGAGGCATACCCAAAAAGACTTTTGAATATGCAGCTAAAGGAGGTACAAAGTATGAACTCAAAGAGGGCCAATGTTTGTAATTATTATTACAATATAAAATGTTTTGGTTTCTCATAAAACATTAAATTTTTTTATATCGTAGTTCGAAGCCTGAAATCTGAAAATCGACGGGTAAAACTAGCGAAATAGTATATGTGACAAGAGCGCCATTCATCCTCTATTACAGGGGGGAGAAGGGAGTCTTTGAAACCCGGCAAACGCGAGCGAGCGTATCTTAAGTAACTATGTAGGCCACACTCCATGCAAATGGCGTGAAAAGCAGAGTGCTTTAGAAGATTAGAAGATAGACACCCCGAAGTGGGCTGAGAGGAGTGGGCGCTCCTCCAAGAACGTCGTCCTATCTTTGCGCCACGGCAGAAAAGCGTCCTAATCCTTTACCTTTTCATAGTGATCTAAAGCCGATTTAAAGACTGTCACTGCCCCAGTTTGCGTTGATTTCGTGTTCAGCTCCAGCTCTAGGCGATACTCTGCACACCCACTTATGACACCGCCAAAAAAAAAAAAGACGAAAAAAAAATGGAAAAGATTGTACGGGGACATGCTGCATGAGAAGAAATGCGGGAAAAGGGAAGAAAATTGTTGCAAAATGGAGTCTGGCAATATCTTAATGCTAATTTTTCACTTGATCAAATATCGATTCACCTCCATCAAGTTTCGATATATACTAAACCTGCTGATGCTTTAGGTCAGGGCTGCAACAAAAAATCGATAAAATCGATTATTAATTGGCAACGAATTTCATTACTGATTCATTGAGCACATTTTAGATATAATTTTTCTAATTTCTTTATATTACATACATATTTTACATAATACATAATACATATTTTGGGTTGTGATGTGGCTGCAGTTGGTGGAATGGAGTGTAAAGTATTGCACAGAGTGAATCAAGGAAGCAAGGTTTTGGGTGCTCTGAGGAGAGTGATGAACAACAAGAGTATGAGTATGGATCTTAAGAGGGGACTGTATGAGAGTGTGATTGTGCCGACTGTGATGTATGGTGCAGAGACTTGGAGCCTGAATGCAGATTTAAGAAGGAAGTTGAATGTTTTTGAGATGAAGTGTTTGAGGTCTATGTTAGGAGTGACAAGATTGGATAGACTGAGAAATGAAATTGTGAGAGACGGAACTGGAGTAGTCGTGGAACTGAGCAAGTGTGTGGATAAGAGAGTACTCTGTTGGTTTGGACACATGGAGAGGATGGATGAGGAGCGAATGTTGAAGAGGATCTACAGAGCAGAAGTCAATGGAAGGAGACCAAGAGGAAGGCCGCGATTGACGTGGATGCATGGTTTTATGAGTGCCTGCAGGAAAGAGGTCTAAATATAATGGAAGCTAGAGCTCTTGTTGGTGATAGAAAGGAGTGGAGAGGTGTTGTGAAAGGATAGTGGGATTGTGGACGCGTTCTTAAGGATGGGTTGAGCACCCGTATGATGCGGCAGGGGTAAACCAGTGAAAGCTGTCGGGCCCTGCTGTTGAACAGTAGAGTGTGTTGTGTCACCCTGACCCGAGTGACATGGCCGCTTTCTGGTGTCCCATTTCATCTGGAGGGACGAAAGCATGACCAACTTGGGTGCCGAGGTGCCTAACTTGTTTGGGTGTTTGGGCAATTGGGTTGGCCATGGTCCAAAAATGTTTTTTGTTATTTAATTCCCTTTTATTTTCTTTGTTAGTGTATGTGTGTGTCTTGCTGTCGGTCACCCCTCTTGAGGGATATGACCAAGGTAGACAGATAGATAGATAGATAGATAGATAGATAGATAGATAGATAGATAGATAGATAGATAGATAGATAGATAGATAGATAGATAGATAGATAGATAGATAGATAGATAGATAGATAGATAGATAGATAGATAGATAGATAGATAGATAGATAGATAGATAGATAGATAGATAGATAGATAGATAGATAGATAGATAGATAGATAGATAGATAGATAGATAGATAGATAGATAGATAGATAGATAGATAGATAGATAGATAGATAGATAGATAGATAGATAGATGGATCTAGTTATTTAAATTATCTGATATGTCCCTATAACTTAATTACATATTATCAATGTTTTTCATATCAGACACATTTTCTCATTTAAAGTATTATCTTTCTCGTATTGCCAGATTAAAATATAGAACATTTTGAAAAATATACGTATTTCGCAGGGACTGTGTCTGTTTTTTTTACCACCGTCACCACAAATGTCACTGTAGAGTGTGGCAAAACCCAAAACGAAAATCAGAAGGGGAAATAATTAAGTGAAAAAAATCATCATTCGTGTCGCCTGTAGTGTTAAGAATTAAATACATTTCATTTTGTACAGACTTTATATGACATTGGTAATGTCAAGAAAAGGAGGATGTAAATCGCTATCGGAAGATCCAGAAAAATAGCATTTGTTGTGCTTTGCTAGTTTTTCAGTATTTTTTCAAATTTACGAGTTTATGGAGCATCCTTTAGCATTCGTGCTAGTGTTTCTCGCGGTCTTTTTTTTTTTTAACTTTGAAATGTTTATGAAAGCCTTACTGCACAGGGTAAGGGTTTTATTCAGAGAAGCACAAGAGAAAACTGAGCTGTAGTTTGAAATATGACCATTTGATTTTGACATCAAGCCAGGTGCATAGCAAGTGGAGCTATATTAATTTCTCTCTCTCTCTCTTTATCACTATCTCTTTCTTTTCCTTTCTTGCTTGCTCTCTTCCTCTATCCATCTTTTTTTCTCTCTCTCTCTCTCTCTCTCTCTCTCTCACTCCCTTCTCTCTTTCTTTTTCACCATATTTTTCTTTGTCTCTTTATCTCTTTTTCTATTGCATTTTCTTTATCCATTTCACTCTCTTTTGTTTTTTCTCTCTTTTCTCATACTCTCACTTTTCCCTTTTTCTTTCTCTAAATCACTTATTTTATTGTCTCTATCATTCTCTTCCTTTTCCCTCTCTTTATCCCTCTTTCTTTTGCTCACCTGTTCTCTCTTTCTCTCTTTTCATTCTGTTTTCTTTCTCTCTAAGTCTCTTTTTCTTCCGTTCTCGTTTTCTTTTACACTCTATTTTTTCTTTCTTTCTTTCTCTCTCTCTTTCTTTCTCTTTATCTCTCCCTCTCTTGCTCCTGTTCTCTCTCTTTCTCACTATTTCTGTATTTCTGTTCTCTCTCTCTCTCTCTCTTGTTCTTCTCTCTCTTTCTCTTTTTGTCACTCTCTCTATTTTCTCTCTTTGTCTCCCTCTTTTCTCCCTTTCCCTCTTTACTACTAGTCTCAGTACCTACTAGTCCTACCCCCATGAAAGTTTTTTAACTACCATGTGGCCCCCAAGCTAAAATGAGTTTGATTCCCCTGCTTTAAAGGCATGTAAATAGCTCACCTCTAGGAGAAAGTCATAATTCTGAAGTAAAAAATGGTAAACTACGTGAAATGTTTAGATCCATTAACCGTGAGAACCTCTTTATATAACGTTTCCAACTACAAAGAGAAACAGAAACAAACTCATCAAAACGAGGGTTTAGTTTGTAAAGGAGGGATTAGGTTGTCCAAGCAATGCCTTGCTAACGAGTGCTATGAAACAATACAAGGCGCGCCGGTCCTGGTGACAAAGCCAGGAGGCCCACAAGTGTGTTTCGAGGGCCGTCCAGTCTTTAATTAGCAACGTCATTTACTTCCTGTCACCTCGCGAAATATGGCAGTCAGCAGATGACCGGTCTCACTTCTCAATCACTTTAACTGAGCTGAGGTCTGTTTGTAGTATGCTAGCAGATCACTTCCTGGTTCACGTGGTACAACCATATTTGATTTTAGGGTTGAGGAATCTATAAGTTCACTCACCGACAGACGTTTTCCTAAAATTGCAAGCCAATTTTTGCCCTTTTGAAGGCCTACAGAAAATTTTGTTTTGTAGCTATTCAGAGACCCATTGCGCTTCGGTTATTGCTGATCCCAAGAGCCAAGAAGAGATCCGCAGGTTCGAGAGCGTTCTCCAATCGGGCCCTGGTGTTGTGGAATGCTCTCCACCCTGAGATTCAATCTGCGACCTCAGTGGAACTGATTAAATCTAGGCTTAAAACACACTTATGTCCTGTAGCTTATGAATGACTTTCACTATGACCATGTTGTATTGCAAGATCCATTACAGAATGATCATCCTGGAAGGGTTAGGATTACCTCATGTGCGGTCTCTGCTCAGGGTTTCTTCATTTACCTCATGTTGAGGTTTTGAGTCTTTCCCTGCTCTCATGTAGGTTTTAGATCAGGAGATGGTGTACTCATAGTCTGTGGTCTGTACAGCCCTTTGAGACTTCTTGAGATTAAGGGCTAGACACATAAACAGGACTTGACTTTACTTGAATTGTTTAGGGTGACGATGGAAAAAACTGTCTCTTAGCCTGTTTTGGAGCGAAATTATTCGAGTGAAAATATTTTCAAATTTTTGCCTAGTGGGACGCTAACAGACCTAGCCAGTTGGTTAGAAAAGTCAAGTATTGTATTTTCCGGACTTGAAGTCCCAATTTTTTATAGTATGACCAGGGATGCGACTTATACTCCGGTGAGACTTATATGTGAAAATATGAGAACACTGTTCCGTCATTGAGTTGATATTTCTAAATACCGGTGTATTATTATTTTTTTTTTTGTGCAAAGTTTCGGCAAAACATATTTATAAAAACAACTGAGAAGGGCTAAAAAAATGGCACTAAAAAGAAAATCATATTTTGTACATTAGATTAGAGTTTTTGGAGTAACTGAGAAGCGGAGGTGACGATGAGTCTGACGTAAACGACCCGGAGGTGGAAGGAGGAGGCCGCGCATTTTCTACTCCCGAATCAGAGTTGTTTACCGGTATAAAAGAAACTGAGGATGAAGATTTAAATTGATTCAGTGATTTGGAGTGAAGCGGATATTTGGAATTATTTGAATATGTCAGAACCAGACCCCAATCGCGTGAAGTTCTCACACAAGCCTTTATTTTACGGGAAAAGGGGAGTCATGCATGAAAGACCAGAAGCCAGAGACCGATTCCAATTGCCCGAGTTGATATCGGACAGATGGGGTCAATACCGGACAGGGAGTGACAGACAAGAAAGATATCGGATCAGGATATCGAAAATTAACAGAAGAACCTAGACGGGAACGAACACTGGAGAAAATAATAAACGGGACAAAAACAGACGGAATCTAAATTGTAACCTGAAATTAAACAGGACAACAATAAACAGGAACAATACCGGACTGGAGATATCACAGGAAAACAGGGCCGAGTCAGAACCCACGTCTTGTGGGGCTAAAGTTAGTTTGACGGGCTGACAACCGAGTTTTATATAAACAGAAAGTCAATCTCTCAACAAGCCGCAGCTGGCACCAGACGGGCGGGGCCAATTGGGCACCATGGCAACCGTGACACACACGGGCGGGGCGAATTGGGCGCCATGGCAACCATGACAGAATAACTCTTAATATGTTACGCTGTTACTGACATTACCAGGCACGTCGTAGAGGCACCATTTACTGTGGTGTGTCTTGGGCGAGTACAGCCTGGTGGCGCCCATACTATACATCTATTTAACCTGTAGTTTTCCAGTTTATTTTAAATTGTTTTTCAAGATGACATGTATGTATTTGGTGTTTTTCAGCTAACTTTCCCCCAAAATGCGACTTTAATCATTTTCCCTTCCTAATAATGAAGATTTATAGTCCAGAATATACGGCACGTTCGCAAACACTGGAACTTTTTTGCCTTCTTGGCTTTTTTATCCCCTAAGAGTCATTCTGCATTTTTAAGCATCTTTTCTTCCCTGTAAAATCTTAAGAGGATCAGTGTTTGGCACCTCGCTCGCAAATTTGTCGGCGAGGGCCTGAGACGCTGCACCTGACACACCGATGATGGGGATTATAGAGAAGGTGGCAACCGTTCTCTCCTCCTTACTCCTCTTCTCCATCTCCTCCTCTTGGCTCAGCTTCTGGCTTAGTTCCTTGTTGGACCATTACTCCCTTGTAACCAGCACTCCATCCCTCTTTCTCTTTTTTCCCCTCGCGCACACATGCACAGGAGCGCACCCTCACGTGCAGGCACCCCCTCGTCTTTTCAGACGGGAGAAAGCGAAAAAGATGGAGAAAGGAGGGAAGGGGAGGGGCCTGCATAGATTTGTTGCCATTGTGTGTCAATCATTTTCAGTGGGTGTGTTTGCCGTCGTGTTTGTGTGCCCTCGCTACTTGTATACTAACTATAATACTCTGCTGAGAATCACGGAGTAAGCCAAAGGGGTTGGAGGAGTGGTGGGCCGTGAGGGCCTGCAATTCCTTCTCTGCTGGCCTAAAAATATCTGAATCATGTGATGTTGAATGTAACTTGTCCATCAGAACTTGTTAATGAATGACTGACACTGTTTTTGTTGTGTGCTCTGCCTGAATAAAACCAGAAATTATAGTAATGATAGAAGACAGTAATTCTAGATAGTCAGTCAGCTTCCTCTCATTGTTTCTCCCTTGCATTTGCTTTTTCTAGACGTGTGCTTTCATATTCGTACATTTAACCAATCACATTTCAGAATTACTTGCTGCTAAGCTCTAAAATCTGCCCATAAACCTACAATATTCTGGGGGGAGGCATCCCGCAACACAACATCGCTGTGATAATTCGATTGGCTGTGCCAATCGAATTTCGAATTGGTTCAAATTTGGATTCCAGAAAGCCTAGGGAAATGTGATAGTTTTTACAAACATATAGGGGGCGGTAATTCACCTAAACGATCGCGCCAACTGCCCGTCGTTAATATTGATGTATTTTTATGTGTCGCAGCTCCAGTTGCAATAAAAGTTTTATAGCTGTAAAATAGTTATTGAGAGTTGGATTGATTCAGACTAATAATGACTTGAAAAAAGTGGAAATTATGCAAAATAAACAAAACAAAATAAAAACAGATAAAAAGGAAATAAAGGAAAAACGAAGAAAAAAAGCTGGGAAAAAACAAGGGTCCCCTTAGTCATTTCTTTACCGATAATAATGTAACATTATGCACAAAATGAATTAATATTTTATGGAAATTTTACCAAATTATGGTAGCATTTACATTTTTCACCCTACCACAAGATGCTAACACTCTTAACTCATTTAAAATTGTAACTTTTACTTTACAACAAAACTTTCAAGCAACTCAGAACCTCTCTCTCTCTCTCTCTCTCTCTCTCTCTCTCTCTCTCTCTCTCTCTCTCTCTCTCTCTCTCTCTCTCTCTCTCTCTCTCTCTCTCTCTCTCTCTCTCTCTCTCTCTCTCTCGGTGGATGGATAGACAACCCCTGACCAATCTCTGTTTATGCCTGTTTGTGTGACTGACAGGCACAATTTTAGCACCTCTCCCTACTTGCTGCTGCATTTTGCCGGTTCGGCAGAAGAATGGGCCAAATCTACGCCTGTACCCTTATCATATGGTAAATGAAACAAATAGGAAGGTCAGCCCAGTGGGAATTTTTTTTTCCATAAACAGAAAAGAACAGTTTCAGGTGTAACGTAGCCATGAAAGTGTTTCTAACAAAACAACAATGTGAACATTTATAGATAGATAGATAGATAGATAGATAGATAGATAGATAGATAGATAGATAGATAGATAGATAGATAGATAGATAGATAGATAGATAGATAGATAGATAGATAGATAGATAGATAGATAGATAGATAGATAGATAGATAGATAGATAGATAGATAGATAGATAGATAGATAGATAGATAGATAGATAGATAGATAGATAGATAGATAGATAGATAGATAGATAGATAGATAGATAGATAGATAGATAGATAGATAGATTACCCCTTAACTTCTTGACGTCCTGATTTTATTAAGAGAAATATTTTTAATTTGCTCAAAAGTAATTTCTACACAAGGGGCAAATGCTCTCTTTTTCTGTACTATTACATTTTTCCAAAAACTAGATAAAAAGTCATTTTTGTGATGTTTGCACGAGTTATGTATGCTTGTGGGGGGAATTTATGCGGCGGGACATTATTTGGCACAGCTAGCCATGGTTGAGCGCCCTCTTGCGGTTTAGTGTGAAATTAACATGCAAAATGATATACAGGTATTCAAAATTTAAAACTCAATGGTGTAATAACGCATGGCCTCAAATTCTCGGGCAGGGGGTCAATTGCAGCACCCATGATGATAGTTTTTAGGCCCCTGCCTTAATATGAAAGTTAAAATGACAGAGTGTATTATTTGCCCACTAGACAGTGCTGTATTCTGTCATGCCACTGGGAACGAGCTCTAAAAGCACAACGAAAGAAGATAAAATAAAGAGATTCGAAGTGACAAAAATACACTTTGTTTTTTTTTAAAAAAGAAGATAAATAAAAAAAAAAAAAAATTTAAATAAATTAAAAAGGACAAAAAGAGAAGAGAAACGTTTTTTTTTAATGAAACAAGACAGAAAGTAAAACTAATATAAAAAGAAAAGTGAAAATGAACAAAATTGATAAACAGAAGAAGAAAAAAGCTTTTTTTTCTTTTTTCTCACTCTAATTCCTTTTTCTCCTTTTTTCTTTCTTTTTTCCATTTTCCCTTCATTGCTTTCTTTTCCCCAAACTTTTAAAAAAATATTTGTATTATTATTTTCCTTTATTAGCCATTTTTCTTATTCTGTCCTCCCTGTCTTTTTGTCTTTCTTTGAGAAAGCCTTGGTAAAAATTGGAAAAAAATTGTTTGTTTTTTTGCACACTTAGTTTGTAGTCTTTCTTGGACTCATTTAGCGGACGAATATAAAACACTGTCTCTTTAAAAACAACTGTATATTTTTATAAGCACTGTTTTTGGCTCAACCTCATCTGGACTATGCTCGGGCCCCAACTCGATTGAGTTTGACACCCCTGGAATAATGTGTGAATCATTTCACATATAATTCACCCCAGAGTATGCTTATTTAAGCCGTACCCCGCGGCTAATCTATAAAAAAAGCGACTTATACACACACGGTACTTCAAATCAGCCAAATTATCGTGGATATCCGCCGTATCTACACGTCGATAGCCGGCAAATAAGACTTTTGAGTCGAGGCTGATGGTTATCGGCTTTCCTTTCTCGGAGAAAAATATGGACCTGTCGCACGGAGCGCCCTGCAGATTTGTTACGGCGCGCGGCGATAGATAGCGCCGACAATAGGGGCCAAGGCCTCTCGGCAGCATCCACGCAGTTAGCGCAGCGTTAATCAGTCGTCCGGCCTCACATCGGGCCTGACAGCAGCTGCATCACCGCCGTCGTGCGGTCGATTTCTTTCTCTGGGCGCAAGCGAGTGGGTGTTCTTCTCATTCATGTCTCCAGCCCGGCTCCTTTTCTCCAGGCCAGCCAATTAACCTGGGAGCAGCGCTCTAATGAGTTCTCTCTGGTGGCCCTCAATGGAGGCCTGAAGAAGAGAGGAGGCAAGGAGGGAGGTCAGGGAAGGATAGCGAGGGGGGCCACTCGGGAGGAGTTGCGGTGAATTCCGGTTCACTAAAAAAGAGCCGGCTGTTTGTTTTTCCTGCTTCGATCCGTATATTGCCGATAGTTATAGGACATTATGCGGGAAAACACATGAAAAGATAATAATTAAATCTAAGAGACGATCAAAAATGATTAAAAAGAAGAAACAAATTCAATAAAGGACAAGAGAAAGACGAATGAAGGGAAAAGGAAGAAAAAAGAAGTTAAAAGCTAGGGAAAAGTAAACAAAATAAGAAATAAAAGATATGGAAATGGGGAAGAAAAAATAAGTAAAAACTTAAGGAAAAGGGAACAAAATAAGAAAAATAAAAGAGGAAATGAGGGCTGGGAAGTAAGAAGATAAGAAAAACAGAAACAGGAGAAGACAAAAGAAAATAAGAAAAAAAAAGGAAAAGAGAAAAAAGAATCGGGGAAAAAAAATAATAAAAGTATTGGGCTGGGGAAAGAGGAAACAAAAGAAGGAAAAAAAAGACAAACAAGAAAAAGGAGAAAAGAAGAGATAAACCCAAAAAGAAGAAAAAAGAAGAGAAAAGCAAGAAAAAAAGTAAAAATCTAGGGAAAAAAGTAATAAAAGAAGACTCAAATGAAAAAAAAAGAAAAAAAGAAGATGAGGGCAAAAAAAGGAATAAAAAGCTGGGAGGAAAAGAAAAGAAAGCAAAAAGGAAAGAAGATAAAAACTGAAAAAAGGGAAAATAAGTAAAATGATTTTTAAAAAAAAACAAAATGAGGGAATGGGAACAAAAGAACAAGGAAGAAAAAGCAAAAATTGAAGAAGAAAAACAACGAAATAGAAGTGAAAAGTTAGGAAAAATAAAACAAAAAAGAAAAAAAAAACAACAAAAAAGAAAAAGACGAGGAAAAAGAAGAAAAAGAGAAAAAAATAGAGAAAGAAACGCATCCAGAAAAAAATGAAGTAAAAAGCTATGAGAAACTGATATCAACAGTAATGTAACATTGTGCACAAAATGAAGTCATCATTCTTTACTAATCTCTTATAGATCTACTGTGGATCACTTGCAAGAGGCAATGACAAATCACAAGGCTGGATGCCAAGGCAACAGCGGCAGTACTGGTAGGGACTCGATACAAATTTAAAAATATAAAGTGGTGTTCGAGGACAGGTTTTTTTTTTGGGGGGGGGGGGTGTAGGCGAGTGATGGGGGATTCGAGAGGAGAGATCAGCACGGGACGGTTTGATGCGCCATCCAGTTGGCCAGTACGGGCCTATCACCGAGACATTGTCAGGCAGACAATGGCCTTATCAGCCTTCCTTTCAAACCAGTCTGATTAACTGGGAGGGAGACGGCAGAGGGTATGTCCTTGTCCCGGCCCAGTAAATGTCAGACTGGGGCTGCGAAACCCGGGCCAGACCCCCAAATTCTCGGTCGGATACCCACGCCGGGAATGCACCACACCAAGGCGGTTAATGACTGATTTACAACCGTGCCTTTCAAGGAAAATAATTGAAAACATCAAAGAGAAGAACAGAGAAAAAGCCAACGTTAGTTTCTCAAAGAGGTTTTGTTTGTAGAAGTATGGTTTCTTGCAAAAGTGATGGCCCTCAGAAAACTTTTGGACATTATCTCAAATTTTAGACCTCAAACTTTAAAAAACTTAAAAAAAAAAACTCAAATTATTTTCTAAAAATCAACAACATGTGAGACACAATCGTGGAAAAAGACTCCATTTACTCACTATTTCATATTGTGCTCGTGTATCTCTAGACATTCTACACATCATGAAGGGGAAATATTTACCCATTCTTCATTGCAAAACAGCTCAAGTTCCATTAAGGCTTGTGTATAGAATTTTCAGATCTTTCCACAAATGCTCCAAAGGATGGAGGTCTGGACTTTTTAACACCTTTCTGGTGTTAGTTTTACACTATTCCATTGTTGATTCTGCTTGATGTTTCAGGTCTTTGTCCTGTTGGAAGGTAAACCTGAACCCCAATGTCAGGTCTCTTGCGGACTCCAACATATGTTCTTTTATAATCTCCGTGTATTTGACTCTATCCATCTTCGCATCTACAGTCTTCCCAGTCCCTGTTCAGAAAAGTTACCGCAAAGCAGGATGCTGCCACCACCATGTTTGACAGGGGAGATGCAGTATTACTCTTACGCCATATATTACACTTTCTAGTCAGCCCAAAATGTTAACTTTTGGTACTATCTGACCAGAGCACCTTGTTCCTCAGTTTTTTGTGTCTCCCTTGTGGTTTTCTTGCAAACAATAAGTGGGCTTGGTTATGATAATCTTTCAGAAAAGGCATTCTTCTTCCCACTCTATAAAGAGCCCGTTTTTTGCATAGTATGACTATTTGTTGTCTTATGTACGTGATTGTCCCAGGCCATCCAATCTGATAATGGACCTCTTGGTTGCTACTCTGATTAGTTTCCACCTTGTCTCGGCCAGAAGTTAAGAGGGATGGCTATGTCCTGGTAGTTTCTTAGTTTTAATATTAATGCTCCCACAATGCTCTGGGAGAAGCGTAAATGTTGGGTAATCTTCTTGTATCCAATTCTCGCTTTAAACTTTATTCTGGACTTCCCTGTTGAGTTCTTGGGTCTTCCTATCGCTATCGGTTCTCCAGTGACTCCTTTTACAGACTTCTGAGCCCATCACAGTTTAGGTCGACATTGGATCTTTCAGACGTCATCAGAGAACTTCTGAAATCAGTTGGCCGAGCTGAGAAAACAGAGGGCTGATATTTTTACGACACCTACTTTTCAGTTTTTTTTAATGCAAATATAATAGAAAATATTGGAATAATTTGTTTCCAATTGTTGCGTTTCACATGTTGTTATTTAGCTAGTTTCAGTTATTTAGCACAAGATTGGCCTTAAATTTGCCAAAAGGAGAAAAAAAAACGGAAACTTTTTCATATCTTTATCTTCATAAAGGCCTTTATTTTCTTTTTCAGCTTTTGTTTGAGACGGGCAGGTGTGTACCCGAAGAGAGCGGGAAGAGTACTCAGGCTTTTTGTAGAACCTTGAAAAAAAAGAAAGGTGCTCATGTCACTGTTCAATTAAGCAGCCATATTGATCCGGCCTCGTTTGTTTACTTGCTTCCTGCTTCCAATTTGGACGCCCTTGACAGCCATCTGTCACCCAGACGCAGGAAAAAAGCACGAAGGCCCAATGTGAAGAGGAAGGGGGAGGGGCATCACGAGAGCAAGATAACAACCAGACGAAAGATAAAGAGAAGAATAGAATAAATACGATTAAGAATGGTTTGATCAAAACAAACTGTCATTGAATGTATCGAAAAAATAGGTTATCATATTTGGGAAATCCAAAAACATTTATCTAATATAAATCTAAATGTAATCTATCTAAAATACTTTAGAAATCCGAATGTGTGTGTTTGTATGTGACTTATAAACTCCAAAACGGCTGAACTGATTTTCTTGAAAATGTACACAGATGTACTTTAGGCCACCACGGGTTTCTTTAGCTAGGTTTCCCGTCAAGGCATCCCAAATACCAATAGAAATTATAAACAACTGCTTTTGTGTGCTCTGCTCTCTAACACCCTGTAGCCACTCCAAGCAGCCGAATCCAATCTTCTATTGGAGACGTCATCTTGATGGATGCGTTTTTTTATTATGCACTCATTTCAACAAACCATAATCTTTCTGTATTAGTACTTTTGTAGTAGTATTTTGTATTACAGTATTACTGTAGAAGCATTTTTTAGTATCTATGTAGTTTTTTATTCTCTATTATCTGAATGAAAGTAAATATTATATTAGGTTACTGTTTGGTTTTGAAGTAGTTTTGTAGTAGTTTTGGAGTATTTTTGGAGTATTTTTGGAGTAGTATTTTAATAGTAGACACACATATGGACAATGTGGACTAAGCTGGTACCAAAAAAAAAAAATTTATTAGTAGTACTTTACGTAATTCATACATATATATATATATATATATATATATATATATATATATATATATATATATATATATATATATATATATATATATATATATATATATATATATATATATATATATATATATATATACATGTGTATTGCATTTGGACAATTTCCATATTACTGTAGAAGTATTTATGTAGTATTTTTTATTTAGAGAATAAAAGTAGCATTTCGTATTATTTTCAATAATTTTGTTGTATTTCATAGTGAACACACAAAGGGACAATAGGGATGAAGCTGGTACCAAAACATAAACAATTGTATTAGTAGTACTTAATTTATTATATTTATTGACATTATGTTTTGACAATTTTTGTTCAGTAGGCCAGATTTAAAGGCCTGCCGGGCCGCATATGGCCTGCGGGCAGCAGTTTTGCCCACCCCTGTGATTCATATTATTTTTTGTGTGCAACTAGTTTTCTTTTGTTAATTCATGATTGGTGTTTTTTGCTGTACTGTGCCTAAATAAAAAGCCGCACACAAGTATGATGCCTATTTTGACTATTTTTTCCCCTGTATGTGTTTACAACACAGGAACGTGGAAAATTGTTGTAATTCAATGCAAAGTGCACAGTTTGGATCAACAAGTGTTTCTTTTACTCCCCCTTCACTGTCCTCTATGTTCTCTTTCTTACTGTACTCCCAAAAGGGAAGGGTGCAGTAATTAGAGGGTGGACCAGGTGAAAGAGGGCCACTCAAGAGGCCATGGCTCGCCCTCTTCACCGCAAGAAGACGGGAGGAGAAGAAGGTGGAGGAGGGCACAAGAGAGCGAAATACGTCTCAAGCGGGGAAGACGCTGGAAAAGGAAGAGAACAAGAGAGGGAAGGAGGAGGTGTCTGGCTACGGAGGAGGATGAGGTCTAGTTTGAAAAAAAGCGAAAATAAAAAAGGAGACAGACATTTTTCGCTCACTATTTTCTCCGAAAAGTTACCGCAAAGCATGATGCTGCCACCACCGTGTTTGACAGTGGGGATGCATCGGTCGGTAACCCTTTAATGGTATTCCCGAATTCTTAAACATGTAAAATTTGAGGAAAAAGCACATAACATCGACATATATTTCATCGGTATATTGTAATTATTTTCTGCAATACCTCTACTTACGAATTAGCTTTGTAACCTGAAAACTTCGTAAGTAGAGATGCACTTTGAATATAAATGTGCTGATCGAGGCCAACCCTCGCAAAAGTATATGAAAATATTTTTTAAATAAATCATAAAAACGCTCAAAAACATAAAAGAGATACATTTTAAAATAAGATTAACAATCGATGAACATATAGCAAGAGTCACATGTAAAAAAAAACAAAGAAAAAAGGAAATAACCATAATATTTATTCACATTTTTGCCTCGCGTGTTTTGAAAAACTGATCCAGTAACGTCTGCTTTTGTCGCTATGGACAATCTGTCGGAAATTCACAAGGCAGATATTGCGATAGCCTGACTTGTCAATACTTTTTCCAAGAGATTCCTTTCCACAAATTCCGAGAGTTTGTGAAACCTCGCTAAAACGTATTTTATTTTGGCTGATTAAATGATGGCTACGTCCTCGTCCCAGCCATCTTATGGAACCCCTCGTCCTCCTCTTCAAACTTTGAACCGTGACGGTGAAACGAAGAGCATGCTGGGAGCCTGCATGAGCCAGACAGAGTTTCAGCAATAGCCAGTTGGTTTACATCCGGGAAATTGGGAGTGGCTAATAGCAGCGTGTGTTGTACTGTATTCATGACTTTGTATCCTGAAACGCCTTTGTAACTAGAGGCAATATTTTCCCATTCAGGTTCTTTTTAAAATGGAACTTTCGTTTGTAGAGACATTCACATGTATGGATACCACTGTTATGCAGTTTGAAGACAGCATGTCTTTGTTATTTTGAGGTGTAACATCATCAGAGGAACATCAGCACCCTGGCAAGTTAGTCGCCATATTATTCGACAATTTCATCAGTGGAAGAGGTTATGAAGGTTTTAAGCGAAGTTTTGATATTTTTTGTGGAGAATGGCCCGGCGTTGTGTTGCAGTTGGATGCAGTGATGGTACAACAAAGAGTCGAACTGGGAAAACAATACACGGAAGCCACAAAGAGGTGGCGATCAACGAAAGATGTCTGCAGCCTCGGTGGAAGAATTCCAGGTTGGCCAATCATAAAACACTCATTGAGAAGCTATGCTAACCTGGAACAGACAACGAAAAGTGGCAACTCAGGGCGCTAACACCAGGCTAGCTGGCCAAACAACAAACGGTGGGCAGCCAAAAAGTGCCAAACAGGAGCAAGCAAAACAGGAAGGTCCTACGCGGCAAAAAACACAAACCAAAAACCAACAACGCCTAACTAAAACAGGCCAAAGGCGAACAGGGGTAAAAGGTAAACTTACCCAACGCAGCTTTTGGAGGTTTACGCATTTAACTTGGACAAAGCAATCAGAAGGCCCCCAGCGACACACTAAGCTTCAATTTCAATTTCCACTATCAGAAATGAGTGGTATGAAATCGTTGTTCACTACAATTGCTGTCTGTTCCAAAGCTGCCTCACTTGTTTTGTTAATTGGATTCACCCTTTTAAAAGCTTTGTGTTTCATCAATGATGTCACATCTCTTGAAGAATACAAGCCGAAGAATACCATCCCTAATGTGAAGCATGGGGGTGCTTTTCTGCACATGGGACAGGACGAGTGCACTGCATTAAAGAGAGGATGACTGGGCCCATGCATTGTGAGGTTTTGGGAAACAACCTCCTTCTGTCAGGATTGCTGATTCAGGGCACCTGTGACTGCCCAATTGGCGCCAACAGCCCTGAGCGCTGATTGGTTCAAAGACTCTTTTTAAACTCCTGGCTTCCAAGAGGAAGCTGTCAGACCGCTTGCGAACCTATGCTCCCAACTAGGCACGTTCCATTACTTCCGACATTGTCCTGCTCCGTTTTCACCTGCCTGATACCTCTTGCCGACCTGTTTCTGGACCTGTTTCTGCCCTGCTCTTCCATCCCGACCATCGACCTGTTTTGCCCTGTTTCCTGCCTGATACCTGTTGCCGACCTCTTTTCTAGGCTCGATACCGCTCTTGCTCTCCCGTCCCGGCTATCGACCAGTATCCCTGCTGCCTACGATTATCCTCGCTCGACACGGAAGTGCCACTTCTGCATTCCTGCCACCTGCTACCCGAGTCCGTCATCCATCGGATCGTGGAAGCAAGCACTGCTCTCTCTCTTTATCAAGAAAACTGAGTAACGAACGCTACTGGGTCCTGTCTTCGTTTCTGTCTTGTGACACCTTCCCTCAGTCAAAGCATTGACGATGGGCCCTGGCTGGATCTCCCAACACGACAACGACCCAAAACACACAGCCAGGAAAACCAAGGAGTGGCTCCGTAAGAAGCAAGTTCTAGCATGGCCCACCCACTATCCAGACCTGAACCCAATTGAAAATCTTGGGAAGGAGCTCAAACTTCGTGTTTCTTAGCGACAGAGCAAAAATCTGACTGATCTAGAGAAGATCTGTGTAGAGAAGTGGGCTAAGATCCCTCCGGCAGTGTGATCCAACCTGCTGAAAGACTACAGGAACCGTTTGACCTCTGTAATAGCAAACAAAGGCTACTGCACCAAATATTTACAGTGCATCCGGAAAGTATTCACAGCGCTTCACTTTTTCCACATTTTGTTATGTTACAACCTCATTCCAAATTGTATTAATTTAATCTCTTATCTCAAAATTCTACACAAAATACTCCATTATGACAATGTGAAAAAGTTTTTTCTTTAACTTTTTTTGAATTTATTAAAGATAGAAAACTAAGAAATCACATTTACATAAGTGTTCACAGCCTTTGCTTAATACTTTGTTGATCCACCTTTGGCAGCAAATACAGCCTCAAGTCTTTTTGAATATGATCCCACAAGTTTAGCACACCTATCTTTAGGCAGTTTTGCCCATTCTTCTTTGCAATAAGTCTCAAGCTCAATCAGGTTGGATGGGAGACGTTTGTGCACAGCCATTTTCAGATCTCTCCAGAGATGTTCAATCGGATTCAAGTCTGGACTCTGGCTGGGCCACTCCAGGACATTCACAAAGTGGTTCTGAAGCCAATCTTTTGAGATCTTGGCTGTGTGCTTTGGGTCGTTGTCCTGCTGAAAAATGAACCTTCGCCCCAGCCTGAGGTCAAGAGCGCTCTGGAGCAGGTTTTCATCCAGGATATCTCTATATATTGCTGCATTCATTTTTCCTTCTATCCTGACTAGTCTGCCAGTTCCTGCTGCTGAAAAACATCCCCACAGCATGATGCTGCCACCACCATGCTTCACTGTAGGGATGGTATTGGCCTGGTGATGAGCGGTGCCTAGTTTCCTCCAAAGATGGCGCCTGGCATTCACACCAAAGAGTTCAATCTTTGTCTCATCAGACCAGAGAATTTTGTTTCTCATGGTCTGAGAGTCATTCGGGTGCTTTTTGGCAAATTCCAGACGGGCTTCCATGTTCCTTTTACTAAGGAGTGGCTTTCGTCTGGCCACTCTACCATACTGGCCTGATTGATGGATTGCTGCAGGGATGGTTGTCCTTATGGAAGGCTCTCCTCTCTCCACAGAGGAACGCTGGAGCTCTGACAGAGTGACCATCGGGTTCTTGGTCACCTCCCTGACTAAGGCCCTTCTTCCCCGATTGCTCAGTTAAAAAGGCCGGCCAGCTCTAGGAAGAGTCCTGGTGGTTCCAAATGTCTTCCATTTACGAATAATGGAGGCCACTGTGCTCATTGGGACCTTCAAAGCAGCAGAAATTTTTCTGTATCCTTCCCCAGATTTGTGCCTCAAGACAATCCTGTCTCGCAGGTCTACAGATAGTTCTTTTGACTTCATGCTTGGTGTTTGTGCTCTGACATGCACACTCAACTGTGGGACCTTATATACCAGTAGACAGGTGTATGCCTTTCCAAATCATGTCCACTTAATTTACTGCAGGTGGACTCCAATTAAGCTGTAGAAAGATCTCAAGGATGATCAGCGGAAAAAAGATGTACCTGAGCTCAATTTTGAGCTTCATGGCAAAGGCTGTGAATACTTATGTAAATGTGATTTCTTAGTTTTCTATTTTTAATAAATTCAAAAAAAAGTAAACAAAAAAACGTTTTCACATTGTCATAATGGAGTATTTTGTGTAGAATTTTGAGATAAGAGATTAAATTAATACAATTTGGAATGAGGCTGTAACATAACAAAATGTGGAAAAAGTGAAGTGCTGGGAATACTTTCCGGATGCACTGTACATTCATTTTCTCAGGTGTTCAAATACATATTTCCAGCTATATCACACAAATACATTGTTAAAAATTAATCTATTGTGATTTGTGGATTTTTCTTTTTAGTTTATCTCTCTTAGAGTGGACATGCACCTACAATGAAAATTTCAGACGCCTCCATGATTTCTAAGTGAGAGCAACAGAAAAATAGCAGGGTGTTCAAATACCTATTTTGTTTACTGTATATATGTTATATATATATATATATATATATATATATATATATATATATATATATATATATATATATATATATATATATATATATATATATATATATATATATATCTTTTATGTATATATATATATATATATACTGATATATATTCATGAATACTTCCTTTATATGAGTTGCTGCTAAGCCTTGTTTTGTTTCCTGCACTGTTAATTTTTGTCATGATTACTGATGCGAGCCACCTGAGCTAACTCCTTTGGCGCCAACTGCCTCGGACGATGATTGGCCCCCGGTCACTTTTTATACCCCCGTCTTCCTGTCACCGGTTGTCAGTCCGTCTGCTAACCTCCGCTCACGCTAGGCAAGCTTTTCGACCCTGACTCTCTCCTGTTCTGATCCCCGTCTGTTTCCCGTCTCCGATCCCTTTTTTGAACTTGACTTTTTGATTTTTGCTCCCCCGTCCCGGCCTCAGATCTGTGTTTTCCCGCTCTCCATACTGCCATCGCTTGCCAGAGAAATACAACTTTCATGCAAGTCCTGTCTTCGTTCTGGTCCTGACAGATTTTTGGTTTAAGTGAAAGATTATTCATGTTAAATGTGTAATAATTCAAATTTATTTTTTGAAAAGGGTTTCAGAGAGTGATAAAGTTTGACTTGAATTTATAACAAATATATTTTTGTTTCTTCTATGCATTATTAAAAATGTCCATTCTTAAGTTTTATAAGCTAATGAATATAGGCTTCAAATAGCTCAGGAGGTCCTTGGACTAAGAGGTTGCAGGTTCGATTCCTGGCTCCCTAGTGCTAAATGCATACCATTTTCCCTCACAAAACACAAAATAATCTTACACCATATTTTTTTTTAAACGTGTTTAATTATGTAGTTTAACATGTTATATTTTACATGTTTTTCGTTAGATCATATATATTGTTAATTAACATTTTGTTGTGAGATACTGAGTTGCTTGACATGAATCAGGTTTATTATAAAAAAAACTTATACATTTTCTTATTCTAATTATTAATTCATTTTCTGCATTAAATTATTCTTGGTAATATACTGATTAAAAGAATAACCACAAACCTGTCTTTTTTCCTTTTTTCCTTTTACACTTCCCTTTTATCTTAACTTCTTTATACAACAATAATGATTCGTAATATAATGCATCAAAGCAAGTGAGCCGTTTGAGAGCCGGCTCTCTTTAATGAGTTGAGCCGAAAAAGCTGGTTCTCTAAAAAAGAGACGGACTTCCTTTCACTATACAACTACCACACGAAATCCAAGGCGGCAGACGGATGCGCACAGTAGCATCAAACCGCTCGCTTTGTTTGCAACAGAAAAAAACGATACAGAGATATAGGCTACCACGGCGAACTGGTTTGACTTGATTGATTTGCCATTTTCGGATAGTCGGTGTATTCCGGATGGTACCCATAATTGCCAAATTTGCGTTTTTCCGTACAGATTTTAAAATGCATAATAAACATACTTTGTACAGCAAAAACGTACATGTTGACAGGTATGTAAATGTCGAAGTGTCATTAGGCAAGACACTGAACTTCTAAGGTGCATGGCTGGGACCGCTATTGGAGTGTGTGTGTGAATGGGTACGTGTGAAGCACATTGTAAAGTGCTTAGTGACTTCATATACTTATATGAATGGAGGCAATTTATCATTTACTATCGGCCTAATCTTAATACTCATTATCAGTATCGGTATCGGCCTGGAAAAACCTGTATCGGTCGATCCCTAAATGAGTCGATTCCGTAGTCCAGAATTGGCTGAAGAAAGAACAAATGAAGCAGTGCAGTGGGACAGACATGGGATGTTAGCCATTAAACACCGTGGTGTTTTTGAGTCGGGTACAAATGAGGAGGTGGTCTGGGAGAGGTTGGGGGGCAGCGGGGGAGGGGGCCACCCACAGAAAAACTTGCCCAACAAAGCCGCTTGTGTCTTGGCCTCCCTCCTTGACAGATTCCAAGCTGCAGAACATGGCTGCCATTCAGCGGGCCTTGCCCACTGTGTTGGCGGCGTGGGCGCGCACAAAACCCACAAAATGACCCGCGCTCGAACACAACACGGCTAATTAATCCGCGGATTATCACGCCAATTATTGCCGCACTTGTTGTAATTAGATATAATATAAAACATTTCCTAATTAAGGTCCAGAAGACTCCGCCCACCACTAAGAGAAAAAGTTCAAATATCTAAACTAGGGCTGCAACTAACGGCTATTTTCACCGACTATTGGAACGATTAGTCGAAGTAATCTGATAATTATAAATCATTTTCCTACGGGAGTCAGTGTGTAGTATTTAGCGCCCCCTGCTGGTTAAAAAAACTTCATTTTGAAAATAACAAAAACATTATGGATTTGAATAATAAGTATAACATGTATGAACTATCATGTAAACATACAATACTTGATGGTCAAGAAATGTGCATTTAGGAAGCTGACACGATTGGCCGCCATCATGCTGCTAAGGCTATCCTCAAAATCACAAGGGGTGCATTTTTGAAGGTGCGTTTTATAACAAGGTGCGCCTTATAGTCAGGAAAAGACAGTTTGTTGCGCAATATTTTGAAGAAAAAAATCAGTATCGCAAATAAAGGGATAGAATTTGATGTTATAATGTATGTATAATCTTATGACACACAAACAACATTATTATTTGAATGGGAAGACAGTATCGATCTCGACACACTAGTGTCAACCCGATTCAAGTACTTGATCAGTATCGATAATATCGATATTTGGATCGATCACAACCCCACCCCCACCCCTATGTGTCCATTTTTTCCTCAATTGTCACAATGTTGTAGAGACCCAGTTGACCCTTAAAAGCCCCTGTGGGGAGCTACTAACTTTGTTCTATGTTGGGCATGTTTAAAAAAAATAGTTACGGTTACTAGTTACTTTATCTAAAAAATAATAGTCACCCCCTGCTGAATTACCAAAAAACAAAAAGTAACATGTTACTCTGAAAATGACTATCAAGTTAAACATTTCTGTACACACACATTAAAGCCGACCCCCAAAAACTACCTAAAAAAAGCCATGTGATAAGAGAAGCGAATAAAAACGAGTACAGTGAAACCTTCATATTTTTGTGTAATCTTGAGAGCTTGCAAAAGAAAACTTAGCCGAGACACTCCATATCCATTTTGTGTATGGGCTTCAAACTACTAGGAAATTTCCTTTTCCATTCCGTAATTGGATTACCTCATTTGAAGTCCCTTCTCAAGGTTTCGTCATTTTGCTCATGCTAAGGTTTTTGAGTTTTTCCTTGCCCTCGTGTTGGTTTAAGATCAGGGGATGGTGTAATAATAGTCTGTGGTTTGCAATAATCTGTGGTCTGTGCAGCCCTCTGACACTCCTTGTGATTAAGGGCGTCACAAATAAACATGACTTGTCTTGAGCTAAATTTGAAAGTTTTCATATATCTATAATACTAAGACACCCTGGCAGCATGATTATGATGATAGTTACAACCGGATGACAATAGCCTCGATCTGTTCTAAGTATTTGCCCAGTATCGTTAATATCGATATAGGAACCGATCCGCCCACCCTTACTGAGAGGATGAGGAGGAGTAGGAGGAAGAAGAGGAGAAAGAAATAAAACAACAAAAGACGAGCTCCTTGAGGGTCGCACTGTAGCCGCCTCTTGTTAGGGGCTGCATGGGGACAGTGATTAGGAGGAGGCCATAATAAGAGCTTCCAGGAAACACATGCCAATTAGGTTACCAGGAGAACGGCTGGCCCTCATCGCTATGGGAAACTCACCGGGCGCTGCAGCACTTCTCCCGGTACCTCTCATGAACACGCTATATACTTTTTGCCTTAGATTATATTAGAACACAGAGAAAGGAAAATAGTCGTGGATGTAAAAATACTGCAAAAACATGCAATCGACATTGTGTTGCTGAGAGAAAGAGAAATCGAAAAAAATGCAATTTTTCCAAATGAAATGAAGTAACAAAAATTATATTTAAATGAACTCATGCAGCGCAAAAATGTAAAAATATGTTTTTTCTGTTTTATACTTAAAAACTGTTCTCAAAGGTTTGGCACTGCTTATCAGTAAGTATAAGCCTCTGGGAATGATTTCAGTATGAAAAATCACCACTAGATTGCAGGAGTGCCTTTGATTGGATCTTCCTTGTGTTGCTTCCAGTTTCCAGCAAGTGAAAGTGTGTTGGCAGCCTCACATACTTTGTTTTCTATTGACGGAATAGTGTGCAAGCTTTCTTTTGATACATCCTGTGTCTATATAGCCACAGAACTACATTTTCTATAGGTCTTCAAAAATGAGTCAAAATGGCAAAAACTAGCTGGCACCTACACTTCCTCTTCGAGAGAAATCTCTTGCATTGATTGAGTTAAAGTAAATTTTCATTTGACACGGTTTTCTTTAACTTTAATTTCAGTGACAATTACCTTTGATTTTGTCTCATTGACAATACTGTTAAACCACAACCTTAAAACAGGGGTCTTCAACCTCTTTGAAGCTAAGAGCTATATCTTTGGTAATGATTAGCCTGATTTCTTAAATTGCATGTTGTCACTATGTTGTTATTGGTTATTGCTACGTCATTAACAGGTTGTAATTATTAGAGGTTAAAATAGGCTAGGTCAACTGTGGAAATATAATATTGTTTAGAAATCAAAATCCCCAGAAAATCATAATGACCCATGATACATTTGCAGAACCAGTCCACAAGCTGCTTAGGTGGTCCTGAGGGTGTACCTGGTGCTTTTGCTTTCAATATTCTGAAGAGGGATTGTGTTTCACGCGTAGAAATTAAGTGTGCGCTCAAGCCTACCGCATTTAACAGGTTGGGTGCATGATATAAAAGTTTGTTACTCTCTGCCGCCATCTCCTGGCCTAAAGTCATAATTGCAGCCTTAGGCAACATGTTAATAATAATAATAATAATAATTTCCTTTGTATTGTCATTCTTTGTAAGAACGAAATGTCGATACACCTGACCCGTTGTACCGAGCCGATGCAGCCGCAGCCAACAGAGGGCGCCGCCATTTTACCAATTTTATAAGTCTTAGGTATGACTCGGCCGAGGCGCGAACCAGCGACCTCCCAGTCTCAAAGCGGGCACCCTACCATCTAGCTATGTTCATGATACACGTGCAAGTACATGCATTTCTTAGATGTGCTCAGTTATACTCTTCTTTTTACATCTTTTTGGGGGTTTGGGTTGGTGTTTGGACTTTACTAGAAGCAAGACTTTTCTTACTTTCACCATTTCTAAAACATGGGTGCTCTTTGAACTCAGTTGGACATACTTTAAAGAGAAAAGATTTAACTTTTAACTTTTCAAACACACACCTCACTTTTAATGTCAAAAGGTTGACATGTACGCCAAATATGTTTAAATAATATTTCAAGTCAATGTTGTACCTTATGAAAGCGTTTTCTAAAGCATTGTCCTCTTGCGCCAATATGTAAAAATAAATTGTTTAAAAAAACCAAAACTATTAAAAACGTTTGTGCGCAGCTCATCAGTAAGTATCAAATCTCTGGGAATGATTTCGGTATGATAAATCACCGTTAAGTGGCAGGAATGGCTTAGACCAAATCTTTGTCCACACATCGAGGATTCCCCCACTTCCAAATCGTGCTTCCTGTATCCAGTGATTGAAGTGTATAGTTGGCCCCGTATCTCAGGTATAGGCATAGTGAAGCAGTGTGTTCAGAGTATCAAAGATATGGATATGTATAGACAGTTGACCCTTCTAAGCCTTTTCGCTCTAAAAAGAAGATGAAGTTCCTTCGTCATCGTCGGGGCAGAGAGGAATGATGTTTCGTGCGCGTCCGCAAGAACGAGATCAACATGGGGACCTAAATCGTGTGATGACATCACCAAAAATATTGGGCACTGAAAAGGTCTTGCAAAGTTCATGCAATGTTCAGTGACAGTGATCTTGCAAAAAAATGAATTTTTCAAGCAGTGTGCCATTGTGTTTATGGAAAGCGTTGTTTATATATTTGAGGTATCACAAATGCAAAAAAAAAGCACCAAAGGAAATGCATCCTTTCATCCGAAACGTGTACTTTCCAAATTTCCAATGTTTAACGGTTGTTTACCAAACAATGGTAAAAACTAGAAACAACTTATACTTATTTTAATGACATGTGAGGGTTAAAACTCTTGTTTGATGTGTCTTATGCCTATAAATACACTGCCCGACTTACAAACAAGATAGGTTCCGGTCCATCATTCGTAAGTAGAATTTGTTCGTAAGTTGCTTTAGTGCTATATTTGTCAGGCACCAGAAACGGAGACGGGAACCCATTTGCGTTAGTTTCTTAGTTTTATTGAGAAAGAGACGTAAGCTGGTACCCACGATCCAGTGAAAGTTGGTTGTGGGGAGCAGGTCGCTCGGGACGCGGAAGTGGCACTTCTCTGGCGAGCGATAGCGGTGACGAAGAGGGGAAAGCAGGTCGGGTGGTCGGGGCGCAGGAGCAGAGACGTGATCAAACGGAAACAGGTCGAAGCCGGGAAACGTACTAGAGCCAAAAAAACAGGGACTCAGGTTCGGAAGGCTTGCCTTAGCGGCAGCTGAAGGGTCGCAACGATCGGACGCCGGTAGCAGGGAGTCGGGGGGTTTAAAAAGTGGCAAAGAGCCAATCAGCGACCAGGGCTGTTGGCGCCACCGGGGCAACCGCACGTGCCCCGAATCAGTAATTATGACAATATTTTGCATGTTCAAGGTTTATATAAGTATGTTTAAGGATTGTATAAGTAACCTGTATTGTTTTGTACTAAAGAATAAACATTTCATAAAATAATATGCTCTAAAAAGAGAAATAAAGTTAAGTTTAACTTACTTTTGGAAGATGAGCTTCAAGAGTTAGGTGACTTCCTCCTCCGCGGTAGAAAGTGGCTGAAAAAAAGCGATCCAACCATTTTCTCAACTGCATCAAGCTTTCTTATTCCACTTTTATTTCCAAAGAAACGGCTCGCCTCTTCTTTACACTTTACACCAACCGTATTGAATGGATGCACGAGATACAAAAATATCTAACTTCTTAGCGCGCTGGAGATACAGTATAGAATGTTTAGTCACAATGCTGGGTGACCCATCACAGCGTCACCACACACTAGTAGTCGGAAAAAGGTGCACACAATACAAAATCAAATTTTCAGCAATGTCCTGGTATTTTTCGGCATCCCGAACATTTTTTTCATATCTACCGTTTGGTCGTAAGTAGGGAAGCGTCTCTATAGCTACTGAACTAAATGTTCTGTAGGACTTCAGAAATGAGTGAAAATGCAAAAAAATGGCTAGCATTGTCTCTTTCAATTCAAACAAAACCTCTGGTATTAAATGAGCTAATGAGTTGAAATAACCTGGAATATGTCATTTTGCACGATTTAGGTCCTAGAGTCTCGTATCAGTATCTAGTTTCCAGTCTGGGAAATATTGAAATTGAGAATTCTGAGGCCCTGAATATTACAGGAAAGGGATGAGCAGTAAACGTGATGTGATGGGATAACAGGGCTCCAGGGAGCTTTATTAGTGGAAAGAATTACAGGCTCATCCGTGCGTAGGCAACGTACGTGTTAGCCTTGTTTAGGGGGCTCGCATTTGCACAAGTGCGATCGCTATCGGGGGACTCGGTGTAATACCGCGGGAGCTTTTGTTCCAATTTGTTGCACTTCTCCGTGTGTGCGGATGCAATAAAGCGAGGAGGCAATGTTGTCCTGGGGAAACGTGACACGAGGAAAGTCACTCCGGAATATTTGCGGCGTGATGTGATGAAGGCTGTTGATTAATAACCCCTCTCCGCCGCCTCCACCATGTTATTAAATAAACATGGTGAAAACGCAAAATATATTGAATAAATTAAAGAGATAGAAGCCAGATTCTCTCCGGCTCATTAGAATGCATGAGGAAATGATGTTCTGATTGCAACAAGAGTCACTCATTAAGTCCTGTTTGCACTAGCCCCCCCCCTAAACCCCTTCTCCAGCCTCACCCACCAACCCCCAGCCCCAAAACACTTACCCCTGCTTGCCACACACTCCACACCCCCGACTAAAAGCTTGAGCCCCCTCCCAATATCCCTTCCGAGCGGATGTGATCCAGTACTCCCCATCACTTGTCCATCACATATATATTTACCGTATTTTCCACACTATTAGTGCACCCCCCCCAAAATAGTATTTTCTGCGATTTTTTTTCCATATACAGAATTACCTCAATTATCGTGGTTAAGGGGGAAGTACCCCCCGCGGAATTTAAAAATCAGCGTGGTAGAAACTTTCGTTTATTGATTTAACCATTTCATTATTACTCAAGAACAAACCCAATTTACAGGGTCAAGTAAAATAAAATAAAAATAAGAGTACTGTAGTTCATTGACAAGACTGTTAAACCACACCCTTAAAACAGTCAACAGTTTTTTCTCTTACCAAAAACTTCTGTACTGTCAAATTATAATTTTAAAAATAGTTTTCCTTTTTTATTGCACAACTTTATGAATTAAGGACCCGATCCAACTAACTTTGCATGATACTTTACCGCCATCATGTGGATGTTATGGAAAACTGCAATTACCTTTCGGTTACGTCCAACAGAAACCAAATATATTTTCTTATCAAATATTTTTGAAAAAGCACAAGGGAGCCACTAGAGAGCGCCAAAGACCTACATGTGGCTCCTGAGCAGGTTTAGCAGGTGTAGAGGTCCAACTTTTTGGGCGATAGAAAGGAACTTTATCTGTTTAGCCAATCAGAATCCATAAAACAATGCACCAAGAAAATCTGTGAAGCATTAAACCAGCGATAACCAAAGAGCGACGTAGTGACGTGTTTCTATATAAGGTGCACTTGACACATGGTATTCAAACTACAGTAAGGTTTAGGGTAACACAAAAAAGTAATAATTACCGCATTTCCGCATTGATTGATCAGTCGGAATATATCGCTGATCTTAATCGCAAAACACTGGATGCAACGAGAATTGAACTAGATCGCAGCAGGGGGAGCACCGTATTTTCAGCTAACTAGGCGTGTCTAACTTATTGCCCAGATCTGGCCCGTAGGATGATTTATACCCAGCCCACCGTAAATATCTGGTTATTTCATTGAATTGACACTGTGCCAAACCACCAGAGAAGGACCGTGACCACAGTGGATGTGTAATTGAAGCTTTAATACCCTCTCCGGATGGTGAAAACTGCAACAGTAGACTACAAGGCATTGAGGCCATGTGCCAGTAAGTTTGCGGAAAATAAAGAACATCAACTGAACTTCTTTCCAAACTAATAAACCCTTTTCGGAACTTACAGCATTGCCTTGTTAATCCTTCATCATGGATGGAGATGGATTGGACATGGCAACAGTTTTGTTAGCCATTGTCTGAGTCTTTGTTTACGTTGTGCTGGTGGAACCAGAAGTCACGCGGGAATCCAGAAAGTATTTTACTACACTTTTCAACTTAAAGCCCAAAAAAACCCCGACAGTTTTAATCAATTATTGATATAATGAACATATATTCGCTTTTAGCCTTGTTTTACCATTGAAACACAGTAACTTATTTATTAAAAGAACCAGTGCCGTTAAGGCTACCCACTGATTTCTATCAAAAATTATGATTTTTAAAGATGAATACAAACTAAATGCTCCTTCACGCTCAGAGGGCATTAAATGCATAAAAGCAAACTTCCAGCAAAGGTTCTCAAACAAAGTAGGACTCAAAGTTAGCATACAAACACTTGAATTACATTGTTAAATGTGCTGCTACTCAGGGTTTGACACCTGATACCTGTGCACTTGTCAAGGCAGAAGATGCCGAATTTCAGGAGCCAGCGACTGCAAGAAGACTGCAGGAGTTCAATGAGAGGGGAAAAAAATGTGATGGCACCACATTTTTTGAACAGATCATTGAAAATAAGATTCAATGCCAAACATGAAATTTTTATTTTTCATTGTTATGAAAAAAATTCGCTGTTCCTAGAAAAAATGCTTTTCATCTGTGATTAGAATATGTTGGGTAGGCTGCAATTGTAGGCTGAATGATAAAGCATGGTACAGAAAAACAAAGCTAAATATTTGTCATTTAATTTTTTTTTACTTATCCAACCCACCTGGGGACACCAAGTCTGGATCCAGCCTCCGAGCCCAACTGAATTTGATATGCCTGCTTTAGATCACAAGAATCCAGATGATACAGCACAGAATATTAGGTTATAGCTCACTATCACACTATTTTTAGTCGCAGTACCATGTTAGAGAATGGAGAACACGGAAAGTCGTCATAAAAGATATAAATATAGCCAAAAGAAACGAAAGGGAAACATCTATTTGGTGTATCTAATGCTAAATCGGACTTTGAAGAACAATTAATTAATACATTGTATATTTTATGTTGGTATTGTGTTTATAGTTCACATTGCCAATAAATTAGTTTAGTCATGGCCACACATATTCAACTGTTTGTCTTACAATGCTTAGTTTGAGCAAAGATAGAGTGAAACAAAATTTGAAACTGCTTCAAATTCAAAGTGTTTATTGTCATATGCACAGTAAAGAACCATGTTTCCCTGGACAATGAAATTCTTACTTTGCTGTCCATACAGTTGCTAGCATAATAAATTTAAAAAATGATATATATGTATACATAAAATAATATTACGAATATTAACAGATAAAAATACAAGATTGTTAATCATTTTCTGTTTTCCGTATTCTGACATTCGCACCTGGTTCCATGACTAAATATGGTGTGTTTCCATGTCCCATCAATGTCACTGGTGGCCTGGTGGTTAGAATTATTATTTTCCGGGATCGATCCCAGTTTGATCAATAATTGCAGGAATATGGTAATTTACTGTAATGCAGTTCCAATTTTATCCCTAAATAAGATACTCCGAATTATAAGGATCACTTTCACATTTCAGGCCAATTTGCAGTTTTTAGGTGTGTGTTTTACTTCGGAAAATACGGTAGTTTACCTCCCCCCCAACCGCCATCGCCACGGGATCTGTGTCATCATTTTAATTAATTTCTAATCAGGCGAGAGTAAACTAATCAAGGGAGGCGTTAAACAATGACAGCTTTGCCTGCTCCGCCTCGCACTAGGGGGAAGGGGGATCAGTGGAGGGCCGCTCTGCATGCTGAGAAGGCTCCTCGTATTGTTACAGCTCGCTGTAGATGGGCCTATCTGCTCTGCCATACATGTTCGCATTGGCCGCAATGTGCCTTTTTAAAATGCAGCCTAAAATTAACACAAAATCGCAGGGCACTTAAAGGTATTCCCAAATTCTTGCAAAATGTGAGAAAATAGTACAGGGTTTTTTTGCATTAAAGCTATATATATTAAATGGCATATTCCAACTATTTTCCAAGATCATGCATTTTGAAGTCAGCGTGCCTTTTCTTTGTGATCCTGAGCTGTGACGTCATCGGAAGACCACCAGCACCCTAGCAAACCGGTCGCCACATTGTTTTATGTGGTATTTAGTCAAAGATTACGAGTGTTTCAGGCAAAGTTTCGGTAGTTTTTGTGGAGAATGCCTGGGCGTTGTGTCAGAGGTGGATGGTACAATCAAAGGCGAACAGCCAAAAAAGAGGCTAACTGGCAAAAAAATACATGGAAGCAGCTGCAACCTCTGTGGAATAAATGTGAGTCTGGCCGACCAAATGACACAAAGTGAGCAGCCATACTAACTGGGAAACAACAACAAAAAGCAGAAATGGCTACGGCGACACACACAAAGACAAGAATAAACCAAGGGACACCGCAAAAACCGGCGTGAACCCCAGACTAGCCAGCTGAACAACACTCAGGGGACTGCCAATGCGTTCCAACTGGGAGAAAACAAAACAGGAAAGACCTCGGCAGGGCCGATGCTAACAGGGAGCGAGAAGGACGATTACACCAACCTTGACAAACACGGCGAAAGACACAAAAAAAGCCACAAATCAGATCACTTTCTGAATTCCACTTATTGGCATCGATATGGAAATACTGTTGTGTAAAGGCGCTGAGCCATCACTATACTTATAGCGTAGTACATTGTAAGAAATGTTGGTTCTGGTCAAAGCACTCTTTTTACCCATTTATTGTTAAACCCATTTATTTTTAGCATTTTAAGCTCTCACGGACCACATAAAATGATGTGACAGGCCACATTTGGCCTGTGGACCATGAGTTGGACATGGGTGCAATATAGGGATCTGAAACCGAAAACAGAGCCCTTTACATTAGATATCTCTAATAATATTATCAACTCAAAATGATTTATATTCCTCAACAAAATTAGTCTTTTGAGCGATTGGACCGTCTGTTTGATTGAAGCCGAGTGATCTCATTCAATTATGTTTTAGAATTTGAATTCCTATTCAAAACGGTAAAAGTCGCAGGGTTCAATGAAAAAGAAAGAGAGCCATTAGAGAGTCATTAAAATATTTTCTGATCCAGAATGGTGTCTTCTTCATACGGGAGTTTGAGTTAAAATTGTTGAGCTCTTTTAATGCTGAGAAAATTAAGTTAACAATAATTTATTTCATAGGAGTTTTGTTTTAAAATCACAAACACCATACAGCATTTGTCTCAAGCTTGAGCCCCCGCATGATTGTTTGAGGCTGCTAACTCGATACGAGTTTGAAACTGGCTTATAATAAACTTTTTAGGTCAAGCTTGGGTCATTTAAGCACAGGTCTGATGACAGCGGACTTAAAAGCCCCTGGAACAACACGCGAGGTAGATTTATATTGATAATATCTAAAACGGAAAGTCCAAAGTTCCCAAAAAGGTCTTTAGCGAGCCAGGAAGTGGGTCAAGCATGCAGTATTCACAAGCTGTGAAATTTTGTTAAAAAATAAATCACTAAAACGGGATAAAAATACAAACAACCACCATACCGCACAAATAATTTTCCACAACTTAGTGGATAAGTCTCCTCCAATGGCAGATAGTTGACCAGCAATATAAACTAAGAGTATACTTGCGAATAATATGAAGCATATGATTGGCGAAAAGAAAGGGACCAAATACTGAGCCCTGTGGAACGCCACAGGTAACACTAAAAGCCTAAGAGGTCATATCACTAATCCAACACAATGTCTCCTATATGAGAGGTAAGATCTGTACAATGAGAGGACAGTATTCGAGAGATCAATCCATTTTTCCACACAATGTCGTAAGATATTATGGTTTACAGTGTCAAAGTCAGCACTAAGAACCAGCAGCAACAGTGATGAAAAGTCCATTGTCAGGAGAACATATTTGGTCACTTTAACCAAGGCTGATTCAGTAGAGTTATAAGCCCTGAATCCTCATTGCGAGAATTCAAAAAGATTATTCTTAGCCTTAAAGTAATTCAGCTATTGCGCAACAACTTTTTGAGGTATTCAAGATAACTCAACTATACTCAACTTTGATTGAATGAATTAAGTTTGTTTGGACACAGCTGAAGATAACATACAGCACGGACAAAATTACTTCCTCCTCCCTGTGTGCAAAGATGCAATGAATAAGGCAGAAAAGCATATAGCAGCAAGGTCAACAACAACAAAAAGAAAATGGGTATGCATGTTTGAATATTAAAATAAGGTTTCCAATTGAAAAAATACGTTCAAAATATAGCCAGAATTTAAATAGAGACGTTTTGCATTGATTTGGCAGAACGCAGAGGGTGGAAGAGGATAGTGCAGGGAGAGCGTTCAGAGTCCTGACAGCTTGATGGAAGAAGCTGTCCTTGAGCCTGCTGGTTCTGACTCTAAGACTCTACAGTCTTTTGCTGACGGCAGCACGTTGAAGAGATGTAATGAGTTTTTGCCTGATATTCCTATAGACATTGTTTTTGTACCACTACAAGGCTTTAAATAATACACAGTGTTATTTTAAGGCAGTGTCACAATCACCCGGATCTGGAACACCTGTGCTCAGGATTTGGCGGCAACAGCCAGGACAGCTGATTGGCGCACCCTGTTCATTTGAATCCTCAACTTCCAGAAGCAAGCTGTCTGATAGTACTATGGACCTTCAGTTCTAAATATTATAAACATATCACTCTCTTTAGGTATAATTCCAGCAGCTTTTAAGTCCGCCGTTATTAAACCCACACTGAAACGACCCAACCTTGATCCAGAAATCTTAAGTAATTATAGACCTGTGTCAAACCTACCTTTCCTTTCTAAAGTACTTGAAAAAGTAGTGGCACAGCAGCTGAATGATTTCATATCCGAGAATAACCTTTTTGAATCCATGCAATCAGGATTCAGGGCTAACCACTCTACTGAGACAGCTCTGATCAAGGTAACAATAGATCTCCTACTGGCAATGGATTCTGGGGCTTCATCACTTTTGCTGCTGCTGGATCTTAGTGCTGGTTTTGACACAGTGCACCACAATTTCCTACTAGAACGGTTGGAAAAATTGATTGGTCTCTCAGGAACCGTCCTCTCGTGGTTCAGATCCTACCTCTCAGATAGGACGCACTGTGTTAAATATGGTGAAATGACATCTGAGCCCTTTAATGTTACCTGTGGTGTTCCGCAGGGTTCAGTGCTTGGCCCCCTTCTTTTCAGCATTTACATGCTTCCATTAGGTGATATTATTCGCAAGTACAATATCAGCTTCCACTGCTACGCAGACGACACTCAACTATATCTTCCGTTGGAGGAATATCCCACACTAATCTGTGGAAATTTGGAGGCCTGCCTCATTGAGATAAAAGAGTGGATGTCACTCAATTTCTTGCGTCTTAACTCTGAAAAGACCGAAATGTTAGTCATTGGTCCATCTAAATGCCGTGACTTATTCTCAAAAACTGCTGTGAACATTGACTAATGTCACATCACACAGAGTGACTCGGTTAAAAATCTAGGTGTCATATTTGACCCAGATCTATCCTTTGAAATGCATGTAAAGAAAATTACTAGAACCGCTTTCTTCCATCTTCGTAACATTGCTAAAATCCGTTCAATACTGTCTCAGTTGGATGCGGAAATTATAATTCATGCGTTTGTTACCTCCCGTCTCGATTACTGTAATGCACTACTCTCTGGTCTCCCGAAGTCTAGAATCAAACCTGCATTGGCTCCCAGTTAGCCTTAGATGTGATTTCTAGGTTCTCTTAGTATTATACAAAATCATACATGGACTTGCTCCCTCTTATCTTTCAGATCTGATTTGCCCTTATGTCCCGGTCCGAAGCCTACGATCTGAGAGTGCCGGTCTTCTGGTGATCCCAAGAGCAAAGAAGTGTTCTGCTGGTTCGAGAGCGTTCTCCATCCGGGCACCGGTGCTGTGGAATGCTCTTCCCCCTGAGATCTGATCTGCAACCTCAGTGGAGATGTTTAAATCTAAGCTTAAAACTCACTTCTACTCCATAGCATATGAATAACCTACTCTTCTCGTCGGCTGAAAAATAGTCTGTGTAATATAGTGTAATAATCTGTGAAGCTCTTTAAGACTCTTCGTGATTTAGGGCTATACAAATAAAAATGACTTGACTTGACTTGACTTGACTATGCTACCTGTTGCCATCTGCTCAGAAAGCCCGTACCTCCGACTCTTTGCCTGCCTTCTGTTTTTTCTACTTGATCTCCGTTGCCGACTCGTTTCCGAATTTGCCTACGACCTACCCTGCCCGTCTGATTCCTGATCACATTTCCGAACACGACGACGCCCTTCTTCTCCAGCCCCGACCAACAACACGACGATTCCGCCTGTCCACGACCATTCCCGCCAGGCCTTCGCCCGCCTGTCAAGCTTCGTCGATCCGTCAAACAACGGATCGAAGAATCACGCCTTGTCATTCCTTCCTTCCAATAAAAACCAAGAAACGAGTGCAAGTGATCTCAGTTTTCCTTCCGTCTTGTCTGACAGGCAGGGTGTTTGGTATTAGGTGCCAAAATGGGAACTTTGTGTCAGCTCGAGGCTGGTCTAAATTGTGGCACATAGGGTGTAACATAATTTCGGTGGATGTGCATAGATAGAGTTGTTCTTCTTTTGGAAATGTGTTGGTTTCCGTAGAATCAAAGAACCATTTGCACTGCTGCAGGAGTGAAAATCTTTGGCTTATTTTCTCACCAATTGATAGAATAAGCTTCTCTCATTCCCTGAGTTCAAAAAATTGCTCTTAAAACTGCTAAAAAGCGCACTCGTAATACACAGGCAGCAAAAATTACAACTACTAACTAACCAGACATTGTGTATCATTTATTGCCTCCCAGTGGTAAAATAACAATATTGATTTGAAAAGGTTGTGTGGTATAAGGTTATGCTACGTTGTTTTGAAATGTCATTGAATTGATAGAAATCAACTTCAAATACTTTAGTAAGATATTGCGTTGAAGTCGTTTTTATCCATGACATTTAGGTCATTCTAAAATATTAGTATTAGCCTTTAAACATTGGATTTCCACATATTTTTAAAAAGGTGCTAGGAGAAATGGTTAATATCACAGTAAACTTACACAATGTAATGGATTGTACAACTGGCCTCAAAATATTAAATAAAAAAAAAAGAAAGGAAATAAAGGCAAGACCAGAGCCAGTCACTTTTGGCCTACACATTAAGAGAGACAATGAAACAAGAGAACGCTGATTAACCTCCTCCAAGGCTCACAGATCCAAAGCAAACAGCAGCAAATCCTAATTGGCAAACGCCAACTGTATGATTGCGCCACAATGACGCTGATGACAGCTGATGACAATGGACAACTTAATGACCACCGTCACGATCGGCAAAATGAAAAAAAAAAAATACAAACTAGGGAAAATCCAGGGTTGATACCGAGTGATTGGCATCAGGCTCGATTTACGCAATGCAGGTTCGGATGAAAGCTACAATTGATTCATCTCAAGTGCCTACAAAAAAACTGGGAATCTGCTCTCAACCCAGTACAGCGAACGTACCTGATGCTATATGTCTCTCAGGTTACAGAGTGGCTCTGGGCTTTGCCACTAAGGGTGGGCATATCAATCCAAATATCAATATAACCGATAATAAGCAAGTACTTGGATCAGATGTATACTATTGTCCTGGGATTGTTACTCGCAAAAAACAGTCCTTTTTTTCATCTTTTAATTCTAAGTTTGTCATCTTTTTTTGCTTTATTCTTCTTTTCTCAAATATTATTTTTTAATTTTTTATATCTTTCTGTTCTTTTCGCCTTTTTAAAGTCATTTTGTGCCTAACCGACACATTATTGTAAGAAATATATCGGTTAAAGTAAAAAAATAATCTGAAGAGTCATTCGGGTTCTCTATAGTGAGCCTATTCTATAGAAAGAGCCAGAATTCCCATCACCAATGTTAATTGTTGGCTTTATTTTGGTGTGCTGTCGGGAAGCCAAGGCTGCGCCTTATCTAAAGGCTCTTTTACAGTAGACTGTAAATCAATTTTCTACACGTTCACCTGTAATAACCCTAGGTGCATACAGAATTATATATAGGGCATAAGAAAGTGGGGATCAAAAGTCTGAAAATTGATTGCTAGAAAATTAAAATGCAAGACTTTCTGTAAGTCATGTCACTTGTAAGGTTCAGTATGAATTTCAGCTCACGATACAGTAGTACTACTTTGCGCTTTGGTTATTGCTGGTTCACTGCTTTGTAGACTTTTGAAATGCGATTGATAAACATTTTTTGCATTTTCTTTTCTACAGCAGACAGCAGACAGTATATGATATCATGGGGCAAGATTGAATTTGTGTGTGTTGAGTGGGCGTGTCTGCTTGTGGGCGCGACTGTCATAGGCTGGTGTATGCTGTCTTTCAAACGACAGGACAGGTGCACAAGTCAACGGTGACAACTAGCTCATTATATTGAAAAGAAACTATTCAATTTATTTGGACTCTGAATAAAGTCAGAAGACCCTCAAAGATATGTCGATCACCAGCGAGTGCTCTGTGGATTGTTATCAGGTCCAATAGGGGACTTAGGCATCTATTGTTGTTATTTTGTTACAGTCGTATATTCCAGTCGGTAAGAACCTCATCTCGAGGTAAGTTTGACCCTTGGAGGCTTTTATAAAGGGGTATCGCTACTTCGCCAATTCGCAGGGGGTTTGGGTCCTCATTAACCGCAATAACCGAGGGATTACTGTACTAGTGATAAGAACCAGGAGACTGTATATTCTCGTTTAACTATTTACTAGATGCAAGAAAGATTGAACACACAACTGTGGAACTTTTTTTAGCATGACATATTTAAGATACCTAGACTTATAATGTCTTGGGCTCCCACCCACACAGGGGGGGATGCAACTCAGCCTCACCAGTATGCCAATGTGAGACACAATTGTCTTAACTGGTTCAAACTGAATAATGTGTGCAAGAGTGCTTTTGACGAGTAAAACTTCAAGCAAGGACAAGTCACAGCGACCAGGAAGACATCTCTAGTTTTCTATCAAATATGTCAGAGACCTAATCTAACACACTCAATTCAATTCCACTTAAACCTGGTGCATGTTATGGGAACCGCCCCATGCAATGACCAAATGCAAACCCCTTTCTTACATGGCAAGCACCCGGTCTTCAGCTTTGGCTGAATTTTGCAAAAACAAATTGAAGCACATCAAAGTTGGTAGAACATCACGAAAGACAGGAAGAATGTTTTGACAAAAAAAAATCTGAAAATTATCCCCGGTCGCCATCCCTTCATCCCTACCCCTGCCAAGTATTAAATATTCCCAAGCCAAACGGCTTGCCTGGGATAAAATGAGGATTGCGGAGGTGGAGAGCTGAAACCCTTCCATAACATGTCAAACAACGGTGGAATCCGGGGGGAGGGAGGAGGGGAAAAAAAAACACGAGAGGGAGAGTGAAAAAGGGTTAGCGGCAGATTTTCTACCGGGAGAAAGAAACTGTCACATCATCAGATTGGTTATTCTAAGCGGAGGGATGCGGCGATGTGGGGGCGAGGGAGGCGGAGAGGGGCGGTTCGTGGAGAAGAGACTCGGGCTGGTGAGATCTGGCAGCGGATCGTAGCGTATCCGAGAAAATAATCGCACCCCCTGGCAACGGAAGGGAAGGGTGGCAGTGATGGGGTAGAGAGGCGGGATAGAGGTTAGGAATTGCAGGGGTAAGGAGAAGGCGATGGAATGACGGGTGAAGGAGGATATATTGGGGGGGCTACCATTTAGAGAAAGGAAATATTTTGGGAAGCAAACCAAGAATATCCTGCTTCTCAGATATGCAGCTGTGGAATTAAAATTGGTATAAAAAACAAGAACAAAAATGTACTTCATCCTTTGCAAGCCTATTGCGCGTGTATGTGTAAAAGGGGGGTCATAGTGGAAATGGGTTGTTAGGGGGTCGAGTAGAGGAGGCGATGTCAATGGTTGCCCAATGCAACCAAGAAAACTTTGCAAATTAGAGCTATTTGACAAATTTTACGGACTTGAAATGGTACCAGATTTTTCATGTACTGTACAATATATACCTGTACATTGCATATAAGCGACCCACTAAAATTGCCTTAAAATATCCACATAATAAAAGAAATGTAATTAAACATCAATATCTATTTTATTATGTAGTTGATAAAGATTCATATCCTGGTAAAAATATACAAATAAAACATTTTTAAACATTTAACTGCAGCGCTTCAATGGCAGACACTCCTACACCGTATTTTCTAATCATTTCCTTCTTCGACTCAAACGTTAATGTCTCCGTTTTCCACTTTTCTTTCCCTTCATCACCAATTTTCTTGAGACCCATTATTATGGACAGGAAAGGGAAAAACAACAACAAAATCATAATATAATAATAAAGTCCCTCCTATATGTGCTGATACACTGAACAGAGATCGAGCAGGGCATCTACTGTTAAAGAGTATAATTGAGCCTCCATTTTTTCTTCTTCATTGTTTTACCAAGGCACACTGAAAACATGTGACCAACCCACTTTTGGGCCCCGACCTACTAATAGAGAAACACTGTTTTTTTTTTTTTTTAAACTGGCTCTTTTGGTTCGGCTTTCTAAAATGAGCCGGCTTATTTGGATCCTAAACAGCTCCATATATTATGAATAATAAAGAAAACATGCACAAAACAGATTAATGATTAATTTTAATACTGTATTTTACGACTATACTAAAAAGTGAACTTTTATTAACTGTATTTCAAACTTTTTTTTCCCATAAAACAACTTAAATGTCAACACAGAATAGCTAAAAAAAATACAAATTACAAAAAATGTCATTGAAAAATCTACTTGATGGTGACTTTCTCACCATCAAGCAACAAAGAATCGCCCAAAAACGCAAAACACAAAAAATGTAAATTGAAACTTTTACTTTTCAGTGCAACAACAAATAAACTATGATCTATAAATTTAGATTTTTATAACAAATTTAAAGTAGAAAAAAGGATCCCTGAAAAACACCTCCAATAGAAATTTAAAAGCAAGAGGATAGCAAGAGAAAGAGAGAAATAAAGCTCCTAGAAGAGAAAGAATCGGAGCGTGGCTGGAAGGCGGAAATGAATTGAATAACCATGGGATGGGGGATCGGAGCGTGGTCGATGGGCAGAAACGAGTTGTGTAGCCTGGGCGGGACATCAGAGCGTGGTCGGTGGGCAAAAACGGGTCGAGTAGCCAAGGCGGGAAATCGGAGCGCGGTCGAAGGAAGGAAAAAGTCAGGGAGCCGGAGACGATCGGGAAGCCAGGGACAGACAAGCAGGATACAGGTAAGGACGGGACAGACAGAAGCCAAAGTCACATAGTGCTTGCCTTGCATGTGTGGAGGTTCGCTGACGGACTGACAAGGATTGAATGGAGTACTTAGTTTAAATAGGAGGGGAACCAATCAGGCAATGAGCAACAGCTGGCGCCATACGAGCGGGCACAGGTGAGGGCAATGGGCAATCATGACATGTCCAATAATTAAAAGAAAATAAAATAAACTTCATAAAAGTCAAAGGTAGGCTTATTATAAATTCCAAAATTTCTATTTATCATGCATTTAAAGACAATAATCATGTTACTGATTTGAGGTGACATATACTACAAATGTTTAATATTTTCAGCTGTTTACGTTTTTAAATTTTGCAGAAAATATCGACGATCTGTGCTGCAGTATGAGTGAGGGTTGCATAACTAAATTAATGTGATCCATAAATGGTTTACGTTGATAAAAGCATTTCTTTGTAATCGTGTATAAAGTGCACACGTTATAAGCCCTTTTGAATTTCTGGCAATCTTTTGGCTTTTAGGTGCGCCTCATAGTCCGGATAATATGGTACTGTAATCCCTCTATACTTTGCGCTTTGGTTATCATTGGTTCGCTGTGTTGCTGAATTTGAATTGAATTATCTTGATTATCATTCTTATCAACATATATTGCATTGTGCTCTACATCAAAAAGCACACAGCAAATGCTATCAACGGGGCAGCGGTGTGTGTGTTGGGTGGGCGTGACTGTGTGGACAACTGTGATAGGCTGGTGTATGCGATCAGTCAAAGAGCGTGGTGGGTTCACCAGTCATTGTGGCCACCAAAACAAAGTCAAAAGAATGGCGACAGCTAGCTTTTAGCAGCTTGTTACATTCAAAAGATATTCCTCAATCAAATCAGACTCTGAGGAAAGTCAGAAGAGCGCAAAAAATTGGTTATCACCAGTGGGTGCTCCGTGGAATTTTATCAGGTCTGGGCACTGTAGGGGCATTGAGAAAAAAAGCAATATCGGGGCTGCAGGTTCGGCCAACTGTGGCTAGGATACGTAAAACCTCTCACAGACAACCCCTGCCAAGCTTGTATCCCCCAACGCCAGATCCATTACACATGAAACAGAAGACCTGGAGCTATAACTCGTGGGTATCTTAATAATTGCAAGGGACCTGGCTCGTTATAAGGATGGCCGAAGCCAGAGTGTAGCTAGTCAGTCAATCTCTAATTTGCTTTCTTACACTGAAATGAGAAGCCCTGAAATTCATTTGTACTTTTTTATATTGAGAATAAAGACTATTCATTCAACTGCAATTCTGTGTTCTGTGTTTTTGTTTGTAGATCTGTAGTTGTTATTTATTTTCAGTTGGATATCCGCAGTTGGTAAGGATGTCATCTCGAGTTAAGTTTGACCCTTTTTTAGAAACGGGTATTGCTACTATGCGGAATTTCACGTTTCATGGGGGTTCTTGTCCCCATTTACCGCAATAATCACTGTTACTGTACTTCTTATAGCTTTTTGGATCTTATCTTCTTTTTAAATCTATTTAAGTATAGCATGGGGTACAGATTCACCCTCATTTGAGATCCACTGTTCTATGGTGTCTGCAGGGTCTCTCTTACAAAAAGCCCCCAAAAGAAAAATAGAAAAACAATTTCCACATTACTAATTCTTACCTCCAAACCAAAACCCCCGGAGACTCATCACAATCGAGCGACGTCGCATTGATTCACGGATCAAAACGAGCGTGATCATCACCCAAAATTCAATAATAAGCTTCACAATCGAGCAGACTCTAAATATACCGCGCCCTGCACTCGAGGCCAGGATTAGGACGACTTTCGGCGGATGTGCCGCATTACGGCACAAAGAAGCACGGCGATGCAAAACAGCCGTGCAAACACACTGCTAAATGACAAACCAATTAAAGCTCAACACGGCGACAAGGACACTGACATCCACAGCATGCGAGGGAGGAAAAAGCAACTGGAGTTTCTCCTGTTGTTTACCAATCTTTGGTATAAAGAATCATGTCATCAAACGGATAGTACTGAATATTGGGTGGCCACTGATATAATGAGCAAGTTAATATGTTTTTCCTTAATGCGCCTAGGAAAAGACCATGCATGACGTCGACCGCATACAAAGTCGATCTTGATGCAAATCTCGATGTAATACGGCCCCCATTCATGTTTCCGGCCTTTGCTTCTCAGGTTCAGTTATCATCCGCTCGTCGGGAAATATATTCAATTAAAAAGAAATCCTTTAGTTTCATCAGATTTTCGTATAGAAGTGGACCTAATATTTGAAAATCCTTTTAAATAGGGATGGAGAAATGAAAAGGACTTGTATAAGCTCGGTCTTTCATCATCAAGCTCACAGTACCTTTGGAGTACTCAGTAGATGAGGGTTTCGAGCGAAAATACCTACGCTATGGCGAGCTTGCAGCTGAAGCACAATATCCTGGTTCGAACATGAAGGTCCGCCCAGTGGAGGCGAGCAGCAGAGTCTACCACAAAACTATTGGTTGACTTGTGAATCTGGGGCCTAACCCTGCGCAGAGCCATCAAAGCTGCATCAGAGGCAGCCGAAACAAGCCAGTAGAAGCCAAAGTAAACAGTGCCGTGAAATAGTATTTGCCATCCTCCTGAATACCGTAAATTCCGGACTATAGAGCGCACCTGATTATAAGCCGCACCCACCACATTTTAAGAGGATAACCGCTTTGGTACTTACACAAGCCGCACCTGTGTATAAGCCGTATGCGCCCACATTAAAACATGTAACACAATCGCAAAAGTGACACAAACCCGACATTAAGCCCCGCGATTGTAACTGAATATAAAGTTCACAGTTCAAAAGCCACAGCCGGCAAAATGAACGGAAAATGATACCGGAACTTAAGGTTTGATGCAGACCTGCAGAGTCCGGGTCCCGTTGAAAGTAATCCAAGGAAAAAAAGGCTATATTTCCAAAGGTAAGGTTGGGAAAAATATATATCCACTATTGTCCGCTGCGTCCAAAAACACGTCTCACCTTTACTCCACTTCCCGTCAGCCCCCGTTGTTTTTTGCCCCTTCTTTTTGATTCGCCCGTGGAAAACATATCAGAACAAGTCTCTAAAATAAATAGATTACAAAAATATACAGTTTCAAATACATATTATACATGGTTACACATATTTACAAAGAAAGACGGTACACCGAGAGAGTTTTCAAAGCTTTAATAATAATAATATAACTTTCATCCCAAACCGTGACTGTGACAGGTAGCAACACGCTACTAGCAACACGCTCGCAAAACAGTTAACGGGTCTGTTAAAAAAATATACCATTGTTGTAAAAATTACGGTAAACCATCCTCATCCCCCTTCGTATAACTGACATCTTCCTCAGTATCGGAAAGAAACTTTGCCATATAGACGTCGTCCCACGCTCCCTTATTCCAAAACACGCTAGCAACACGCTCGCAAAGTAAAGTTTACGTGCAATGGCTCTGTTTCCTTCTTAATCGGATTGCTCGATTGCTTTTAGCTTGAAATCTGCGTCATGTGCCTTTCTTTTTGCAATTTGCATGATGAGGGTAAGTTTACGCTAATTTAATTTGTTTACAAGCTAAGAAGTTGCAGTCTTTCTCGGCGCATATATTCCAGCGGTTTGAATCTTACCTTTTGTACTTGAGCGCCGCTGGCGGCCATTAGAAAAATTACATAAATTGGCCGCATCACTGAATAAGCCGCAGGGTTGAATGTTTGGGAAAAAAACAGCGGCTTATAGTCCGGAATCTACGGTAAATGTTTTCAGAACATCAAACAAATTTTCATATCACACTGAAACAACCCAAGGAAATAGAAAATACAATTTTGAAATGTTGATTCGATTTATTAAGGCCCAATAATCTAAGCCTATTTGGCCCTAAGTTAAAAGTACTTGCCCCATCGCCCCCATCCTCTTTTTGTTAATTCACAAAGTAACTGTGGCTAACCAATGTTGATTGCTACCACCTGTGTCAAATCAAGGCATCATTTGAAATTTGTTAGACAAAGTCAAATGGCCTAAAACATTTCGGGAACACAATTAACATGCTACAATTTAAAGAAATTCCAGAAGAAATAGGGGGAAAAAAGTGATTTAAATCATATCAGTACGGAAAAGGTCACAAAGCCTTTTCCAAGGCTGTAGGGCACCAGCTAACCACTGTCTGAGCCATTATCCACGAATAGAGAAAACTGTGAACAGTGGCAAACCTTCCTAGAAGTGGTTGACCAACTTAGATTACGGTAAGAATGCAAAATTAAAAAAACCCAAAGAACTGCCTGCCTTGCTGGCCTCAGTTAATGTCAGTTTTCAGAACTCAACTAGAAGAAAGACAATGGCCCAAAATGGTATCCATTTGAGAGTTTCCAGGCAAAAATCACTGCTGTCACAGAGGAACACAGAGACTTATTTCTCATTTGCCAAAAAGCCACTCAATTACTTTCAAGACTTTTGGAGAAACATTTTGTGGATTGATAAGTCAAAAACTGAACTTTTTGGAAGGTGTGCAGCCTGTTACCTATGATGTAAACATGGCAGAACATGGTGCAGACAGTAAAGCATGGTTGTAGCAGTGTGATGGTCTAGGGCTGCTTTGTTGTCTCTGGACCAGGACAACTTGCTCTGGTTGACGGAATAATGAATTCTTGTGTTTACCAGAACATACCGAAGAAGTCCGGCCATCAGTTTGTGTCCTCAAACTCAAGCACTTTTGGATCATGTGAAAGGACAATGATCCGAAACACACGGCTGCTAAAGTTGGCCCAACTCACTATTAGGTTCAGGGGGCACTTACTTTTTCACATAGATTGATTTTGATTACTTTGCGCCTTAATTAATGTAATAAACATTCTGAAAATATGTTTTGTATTTCCTCGGGTTGTCTTTGTGTATTATTAAGAATGGATTGTTCATCTGAAACCTTTGTGAGTGTTGACCCATGGAAAAAGGATGCCCCTACCATGAAGAGTCCCATGAGAAGTCTGCTGCCCAACACAAATCAACTCATATGATAAATGAGGAGCTCGAGGCTGATCACTCTGTGGCTGGCTACTCCATGGTTGGCCACCCCTGGAACGGTGTCTCGTCTTGTGGCCGAAACGCCCAGCAACCCGGGGTGACACTACTGAAGATGAGTCCGTAATAACAACTCAGCCATCCAATATTCCACCAATAACCACCAATACACACACACACACTCAAATATGTGAAGCAAAAGAAATATACATCCTAATCCTGTGTCAAGGAAATTAAATCATACATAATCCCTATACTTTGACTTTTATTTTCATGAGACATTGCTCAAACAATTGTGAAGGAATTTTAGATAGTTCAATAATCGTAGTATTGTTTACAAGCTTATAATTTAGTAGACAGTCAAAATTAGGAGCGGTGACTGTTTAGTTTAGATTGTTGGGTTTTCGGGAGCTTGAATTAGGTTAACATGAGTAGGTTTGAAATTGAAAATGAAAGACATGATAACCATTCTTTGAATTCAATTTTCTCCTCTACATGATTCATAACCTTGTCCCTATCTACCTCTACAACCTCCTTACATTGCCACGCCATCCCGCACCCTCAGATCATCCTCCTCCCTCCATCTCACACTACCCGCTATCCGTCTCAGCTCCATGGGGAGCAGAGCTTTCAGCTGCTCAGCCGCTCAGCTCTGGAACTCATTGCCGTCTGACCTCCGGAATTCCGCCACCCTGGCCACCTTCAAACCTCCGGACTCAAGACCCACCACATCTGACGTACCCTCTCTTTTAACTCTACTGTGTTTTTATTTAATATTTATTACTTGCTTGTTTTATTCTTGCTTTGTTGTTGTTTGGTACTCTATGTACCGTTTTAAAGTAGCATGTATTATTATCATCATTTTTCTTCTTCTTCTTCTTCTTATTATTATTATTATTATCACATGTGTCATTTTAATAACATTAAACATTCCATCAATATTTAAGCAGGGTTACATCAATTGAAAAAAAGGTTTGTCATGATTACTGATGCAAAGCACCTGTGCCCGCTCATTTGGCGCTGACTGCCTCGGACTCTGATTGGCTCTCTGTCCCTATGTAAACCCACTCCTTTCTGTCACCTGTTGTCAGTCTGTCTGCGAACCTCAGTTTACTATAGGCAAGCTTTTCGACCCTGACTCAACCCTGTTTTTGCTCCCGTCTGTTTCCCGGCTTCGACCCGATTTTTGATCTTGACCACGTCTACTCTCCTCTCCTGGCTTTCGACTCGTTGCTGATCCGGACCATGTCTTTGCTCTCCTGTCCCGGCTCCTGACCCGTTTTTCCGTTCCCGACACCGCCAATTCCGCGTTCAGAGTGACCAGCTTCCCGCGACCAGTGATCACCAGATTGTGTGTGCAATCCTTTCCTTTCTTCCCAATAAAACTGAGATAAACGTAACGCAAGTGGGTCCTGTCTCCGTTCTGGTCTTGACAAGGTTAAAAAAATGCTGCTTCCATGCAAATTCATTTGGGTTATTCAGTATACTTTATCCGTTTCTCACCTGCAAAAAATATTCATAGCACGAAATATATTTGAACTCGCTGGATGCTTGCGTGATCATGAAACAACATTTCCATAACAGTCTCTCGTGCTTTAGGCCGATCCTTGGCAAATCAGAAGAAGACCAAGACGTGACAACCATTCTTTAGATTCAACAAATTAAGACAGTAAAGTAAGGCCACAAAGAAAACCTGGATATTGCTATGGGAGTAAAAAAGGCCAATAGAAGTCACGGCGAAAGGCCGAACAATAGGTCTTCCTTTATCCATTCTAAGCTGCTTTTTTGTTCAATCCTCTGCTGAATTTACAATTTTTTCCCCTCCCTGACATTCAGTGTCTGACCGTAGTGGCTCATCTCTTGAGATGCCAGGCAGGGGGGCTCCAGAGAGGACTATCAGGATTAGGATAATTAATATCATCTCATTTTATTTCACTGCCATTCTCTCTGCGGCCCGCTGGGCTCAGAAGGACGGGATGCCGCCGATGTTGTGGCAACGCTATCCGCTTGCCTGTCAATCTAGGACGTACACGCATATGCACCTCTCCGCAGTATTTATTGGAGAACCGGCTCTTTCGGCTCGGCTCATTAAAAAGAGTCGGGTTTTTTTCGGCTCTCAAACTGCTCTTCTAATTTGACGTTAGTTTGATCCAGAGGTGCTCATTACATAGATCGCAATCTACTGGTGCTTCGCGGAGGTAGTACTGGTAGATCATGGGAAAGCGTATTCAGATACGCTGCCATCTAGTGGTCGAATGCAACATGCTAGCATTAATGTCAACGTTGCTCATGCGCCGCAGTAACACATTGGAGATGGTGAAATGTATTACAATTATAAATGTTTTTTTAAATGGAATGGATTTTTTAACTTGTGATTTTATAAGTATTAAATGATTAAGAGTTCAAATGAAATGAAATGAAATGATCTGCATTTTATATGGCGCTTTTTAGGTCAATGACTTCTCAAAGCGCTTTACAATGTGCTCCACATTTCCCAATAGCGGCCTTGCAGCCATGTAAGGCGCTAACCTGCTTATTAGGGGTATTAGGGGTTCAGTGTCTTACCCAAGGACACTTCGACATGTAACACGGGATTCGAACTGGGATCCCTTGATCCCAAGACGAGCGCTCTACCTCCTGAGCTACTGCCGCCCCTAATAGAATGGAATATTTACATTTACAATAATGTATTGTCAAATTTATGACAATGGGGTTTATCAAATCAATAAATACAAATGTTATTGGTAATTAATTAACCATTTACTTAAGTGTGGTAATTTCGATGATTAACCACAAATGTACTGTTTTTGCCTAGATTGAGTACAGGGTATTTAGTCTCTTCCAATTACTCGATCTACATTAGAGCAGTACCGTGCTACTTATTTCTCGCAAGAGTATCAATGGACAAAAATATTGGCAAAGAAAAAAAAAGACTGACTTAAATGGAGTTGACACTTTCAATTTTCATTTTGATTGAACATATTTGATTTATTTAGAAACATTGGGCATTCAATTCTACTAATTGGGAGATTTATTTTTAAATGCTAAACTGCTCTTGACGTTTCACTTTATTGGGGGGGGACTTGGTCCTTTTGTAAGTAGCTTGTATGATGAAAAAGTGTGAGTACGCTTGTTTAATCCATAGACAGCGGTACTGCTTTATAAGTGCGCCTCTGTAGTGCCATACATATGAAACCAAAATGACCAAAGAAGGACACAGGGAACGTGTTATGGAAGCTTTAATTTCCTTTTCTAGATGGTGAAAACTGCAAAAGTACAATACAATGTATCGAGTGAATGTGCAAATAGGTTCATGAAAATCAAGTGCATATATTTGACAACCAGATATAGTTGTTTATGCATTACATAAACACGTTTAGAAACTTACAGCTTTACTTTGTTAATCATTCAAGAAGGATGAGGATGGATTGGACATGCAACAATCCTGTCGGCAATTGACTGAATCTCTGTTAATGTTGGCGGAAATAGAAGTGGGGTGAGAAACTCAGAAGTAGTAATATTTTGTAACACTTTTAAAACATAAAAACATTTATGGAGAACACTTCCTAACGAATTCATGTCAGGTTTTAGCTCTCTAATACATTTTAATCACAATAACCTATTTACTAAAGAAAATAAATTGCTGTAAGGGCAACACACATCCCACCTGGCCTTGTAGGCCACCATAACCAAACTTTGCTAGTGGGCAAAACAGCCTCTGAACAGTTTTCATTGCAACCAAAAACTTGCTCCCAACACATAGGAAAATCCACTTCACAAGCAGTCCCTATTCTATTCCATTATTTTCTCTTCTCTTCTCTTCTATTCTATTCTATTCTATTCTATTCTATTCTATTCTATTCTATTCTGACGAACAGAGAGCCGTTTCGTTCGCTAACGACACATCCCTTCTCAACAGCTGAATCGCCATTTGAGAGACGACAGGGGAGCAGCGGGAAAAAGGGTAGGGGGGAAGGAAGGTGGGCTCCCGGGCCCGAGGGACGCCATACAATGGAGCGCTCGGCTGACCAGCGTTCAGGTGAAATTGAATTGGAAATCTTCCACGGCTGGTTAGCATAACAAAGGGCCTCGTGGCTTTAGACAAAGGCTGCTTCTCTAATGCACAAAATCAATCTCTCGATGGGCTCGCTGCATTGTTCCCATCCGCCATACAGGTGTTCCTTCAATGGTCCTTAATCAAAAGTGTCAAAACAAAGTTAAGAGTTATCTCGGTGCCTCCGCAGCTGCTTCGGAAAGAGCCAAAGACCGACTTAAATCTGTTCGTCCGAAAGCGAGCGACTGGACAAGCGAGCGGGCCTTCACTTTATCCCGTGCCACAGTCTGCAGAAGCTTCGCATACCATAAAAAACACTCTCACTAAGACAGTAGATTTAGAAATACATATAATTTATTGTCCCCCTTTGGGGAAATTCACTTTCACCAACATTACAGGGCATTACATTACAAATACAGCTTAATGACAAACATACAGTATGACAGTACGACAATGAGGGTGAGAATGGTTGGATGGATTAGCGGGGATCAGGCTTTCCCCGAAGTAGGCCCTCCTGAATCTTATTGTATCTGCATCCTGATGTATTGTGAGAAAGTGTTGGTGTAGTAAGTGAGTGATATACAAACTTTTGCGTTTGCCAATCTGAGTATGGTAACTGTTATTTATTGTAAGTCTGAGAGGTTAGGTGTATTGTAGAAAACAAGTGGATCAGTACAGGAGGGTGGGTTGAATGTATAAAACTGGAGTGTCATGCCCAATTTCGTTGTCACAATATGTTAACCCATTTTGTAACAATGACAATAAAGGTATATTCTATTCTATTCTATTCTAACAATGCTCTGGTACAGTAGTAACGGGAGGTGAAGTGCGTCATATAGTCTTTTGAGTTTACGGATGACTGATTTATTTGTTATTTGTATTTAATTACAGTTACAAGTTACTTCATTTAAAAAGTAATTCAGTTACTGTATCTATTTCTGTGTTTGATTTTTTTCCCCAAAAGAGTACCACAATTTAGGTGCTTGTTGTACAAGACTTTAGGGTAATACAAGCAAAATGGCCCAGTGTTACTAGGCCAAATAAAGATTGCATTTGGCTGCCTGGAGTGGTTGGTAGTCAGAAGCTGCAGTTCCCAATTTAACCACCAGAGGCCACTATAGACCCCATAAAAGCAGACCGCTTGAAAGCAGATGTTTATCCATTTTGTTGTTATTTATTGGGGGTGCCTAGCAAAAGACACTTGCGGAGGCCTGAAATACAACCATACATTTTCATGAAAACCAGATCAGCTATAAGTCACAAACAAACTCACACAACACACAAAACGGGATTCATAAAATAGTTTGGATGGATTTGAATTCGGATTTGGATTAGATAGGGTAGATGGAGATAGATTAACCTTAAATACTTCCATGTTTACGCAATGATTGGTCAGTTGCAAATTATCGTCGACCAAAATCGCAAAACGTTGGATGCAACGGGAATCAAACCCAGGTCACGGCAATACCAGAGACAAATGTTGAGAACAGAAACTTGTCATAAACGGTATAAATTAAGGCAAAAAAGTACGCGGAGGGAAAATACTCTTTCGTGTATCTATGGGTCCAGGGTGGATTTGATGCGTAACTAAATGTAAACGGTCTGTATTTATATAGCGCTTTCCAAGTCAATGAAGACCTCCCAAAGCGCTTTACAATGTGCTTCACACTTACCCTTTTCACACACACTCACATACCGATAGCAGCATCAGGCATGCAAGGCAACTACCTGCTTATCGGGGGCATTAGGGATTCAGTGTGTTGCCCAAGGAGACTTCAACATTTAACAGGGAAGACCTGGAATGTCAAACCTGCGACTTATGGACCCAAGACAAGCGCTTTACCTCCTGAGCTACTGCTACCCCCCCGAAAAAGGAATAGTCATTCAGAGCAGCGAATTTGATATAGCTACTTGATTCGTTAATCGGCCATATCATTGTATAAAGCAAGCTGTTCAAAACCTAGGAAAAAAAGGAGAAGCCTATTTTCAGTCTGAATAACTCTATATACTCATAGTTAATGCACATCGTGTTAAAATAAGCTCTCATTTTACATGAAATCCTTGCTTTATTCATCAAAACCGTTCAACCCCGACAAAAGTGACATGTTTTGACGCCTGTCCACGCAATCTTGGTTTTTAATTTTTTTAGGTCAACACTTCATTGCAAAAATAAAATAAAAATGGATTAGACGAACTGAATTAACATCCATCAATCATGTTTCACCAGTTTACTTATAATGTTGCCTTTTTAATATGTATCTTTCTGTCTTTAACCTTTAAGTAGCTACACAGTTCATAATTGTATGTGATTTTAAATGTCTTCTGTTTTGAAGATAAGCATTAAAAGACCATGTGTTGTTAAAGTTAAAACTTCTTCTTAGAATTCTTACAAGATCCCAACGATTATTATTCTGTTCGTCATTCATTGATCTTTAAATATGTCCAAATAATAAGTAAAAGTGTCTCAACTTTGTTTCCTAGAGTCATCTCATCTCATCTCATTAGCTGCAGAGCTTATCCTCAGTAGGGTCGCAGGGGTGCCCATCCCAGCAATCATCGGGCAGTGGGCAGGGGACACCCTGAACTGGTTGCCAGCCAATTGCAGGGCACACAGGGACAGACAACTCGCTCGCTCATTCACACCTGAGACAATTTGGACCGGCCAATCCATCTGAAATGCATGTCTTTGGAATGTAAGCACGGGGAGAACATACAAACTCCGCACAGGAAGTCCGGTAGTTGGATTTGAACCCACACAGGAGGTTCCCAAGACCTTTAAACTGTGCCGCACACGCGCTAATCTCTGCGCCGCCGTGCTGCCATTCCTAGAGTCATATTTGCCTTTAAAAAATATAATCAAAGGGTTCTTCAAATAATAACCAAAAATTCCAGACTAAAATTTCAAATTACTCGTTGGATTGGGAAAACAGTAGACCAACCATCGTCATATTTACCTTCCAGGCAGATTGCACTGAGCGAGCCAGTGAAGGGAGTGCTTGCGCTCAGCCAATCGAATTGCTGGAACAACCAACTGGTGTCAGAAGACCTCAGAGACATTATATAATAAAAGTAAGTCAGACAGACAGGATGGCCCAATACTGTTAAGACAATTTAAAACTAGTAAAAGCATCTTTAAATTGATCCTGAAACACACAGGGAGCCAATGCAGGGATTTTAAAATGAGCACACGTGCTCGTGACTTTTGTAGTAGGAAGACGGGAGAGCAGGGCATCACCCGAAACGAGAAGATAAAAATGCATGCATCTGGACCTATATTGTCGGAATCTGGCTATATTCTTGAGATGATAAAACTCAATTTTGGTTATATTTTGGATATGTGTGATGCAGGCTTACGGTAAAGAAAATAAAAAGAAAGTATTTAAACACCCTGCTATTTTACTATTTCTCCCACTTGGAAATCATGGCGGGGTTTGAAAATTTCATTGCAGGTGCATGTGAGAGAGATAAACTAAAAATAAAAATCCAGAAATCACAATGCATGATTTTTTTTTAACAATTTATTTGTGTGATACCTTTCTTAGAATCATTGAGACCCCACAAGGTGATATGTTGCATGGGGCCCCACTCCGACTGAGATTGACTGTCATTTTTAGCTTCTTCCATTTACTACTGATTCCTCCAACAGTGGACCTTTTTTCACCAAGCTGCTTGTCAATTGTTCTGTAGCCCTTTCCAGCTTTGTGAAGGTGTACAATTTTGTCTCTGGTGTCTTTGGACAGCTCTTTCGTCTTACTGATTGTATGGGGTGAACTGTCATGGTTGCCATGGCGCCCAATAGGCTGCGCACGCGTGTGTCATGGTTGCCGTGGTGCCCAAGTGGTCCCGCCCGTGTGGTGCCAGCTGCGGCTCGTTGAGAGATTGACATTCTGTTTATATAAAGCTCAGTGATCTCTTGCTTCAGTGTCACCCCGTCAAACGAACTTCTGCCCCACAAAACGTGGGTTCTGACTCGGTCCTGTTTTCCTGTGATATCTCCCAAACGAACTTCTGCCCCACTAGACATGGGTTCTGACTTGGTCCTATTTTCCTGTGATATCTCCCAAACAAATTCTGCCCCACAAGACGTGGGTTCTGACTCGGTCCTGTTTTCCTGTGATATCTCCCAAACGAACTTCTGCCCCACATCTCCAGTCTGGTATTGTTCCCGTTTATTGCTGTCCTGTATAATTTCAGGTTCCAGTTTACGTTCCGTCTGTTTATGTCCTGTTTATTATTTTCTCGAGTTTTCGTTCCCATCTAGTTTCTCCTGTTAATTTTCGATATCCTGATCCGTTATCAATCCTGTCTGTCACTTCCTGTCCAGTATTGACCCCATTCGCCCTATAACAACTCGGGCAATTGGAATCGGTCTCGTAGGTCTCTGGTTTCCTGTCCTTCCACGCCAGACCGGCTTCCTAATGTGCATGACTCCCCATTTCCCTAAAATAAAAGGCTTGTGTGAGAACGTCACGCCATTGGGTCCTGTTCTGTTCTGGTTCTGACATGGACATGTGTCTTTAAGCAGTTATGGACCTTAAACAGGTGGATCTGATTCAGGTAAATACATGGAATGCAGGTGGACTTTCAATGGGTGGACTAACAGGTTTTTCAGGCTCAGAATTCTAGATGATACACGGGTGTTCAAATGCTTATTTGCAGTTGTATCACACAAATAAATATTTAAAATCATGCAATGTGATTTCTGGATTTTTCTTTTTAGTCTATCCCTTTCACAGTGGACATGCACCTACGATGAAAATTTCATACCCCTCCATGATTTCTAAGTGGGAGAAATACCAAAATAGCAGTGTGTTCAAATACTTATAATCTTCACTGTAAATGCGTGTGCATACGGTACTTGAGGTCGTTTTGGTTTTGTTGATCGTCAAAAACGTGAAAATATTCTACTCTCTATGCTTGAAACTGCACATTCCTTTCATTGGATACATTTGAAAAGTGGCAATGTCTTCTTTATTTGGGTTGCTGCTTGTGGAATGGTGGTTCCTCAAGTCAGACCAGTTGAATCTCTTTGCTTGGCCGCCTCATACTCCTGTGACTCTGCTAGACTTAAAATGAAAATGGATGAATTTGGTCTTCACATTTTACACTAAGCGCCATGTCTTTGTTCTACCTGTAGATATGCTGGATTGTTTTGAAGAGGTTTAATATACCTTGGCACTCTGTTTCTATCTACCGCGTATATATTACATTAATACACATCATCTGTACACTAATTCCACCCAGAGGAAAAGGAGCATGACTGCTAAGGCGTCGATACCAGGCAACAATCCATCATTATCAGGCATCATATAATTACTAATTTGTAATCAGATGAATTTAATCCTATTCTGATTAAATGGAAATGAATGTATTGGAAATTTTAAAAAAATGTCATTTTGAATCATTTTTGAAGAATTTAAGACTGTAGCTATATAGGCAAAGAAGGACGTGTCAAAAGAAAAGCTTGAACCCTCATCTTTTATAAGAAAAAAGTATGAAAAAAGTATGATTCTAGGTTTCCCCATTTTTTTAGTGGACAATAGTTAAAGTTTATTTTTTATTGCAAAAACACTGAATTTATGCAAAAAAATGATGCATGGATTTTAGCTATTTAGCGCCCAGTGTTTCTGCTAAAGTGATCTCACTCAGGGACCACCCACACACTCTCAATCTCAAAGCAACACAAGGAAGTGGGGATTCTTTAATGTGTGAACAAAGATGTGATCCATGTGATGTTATATTCTACTGAAATCATTCCCAGGCTTGATAGTTACTGATCATCAGCGATATCTTCCTCCAGTGTCAGGTATCCGGTATCGATCCCGTCAGTCCCGTACCGTCCGATATCCTGCTCGTGTATCCAGTATCCGGTATCGATCCCATCTGTCCTGTCCTGTCCCATATCCTGCTTGTGTATTCAGTATCAGCTATCGATCCCGTCTATCCCATCCTGTCCGGTATCTTGCCCGTGTAGCCAGTATCAGGTATCGATCCCGTCTGTCCCGTCGTGTCCGGTATCTTGCTGTTGTATCCAGTATCTAGTACCCGGTATCGATCCCCTCTGTCCCGTTCTGTCCAGTATTTTGCTCCAGTATCCAGTATCAGGTATCGATCCTGTCTGTTCCATCCTGTCCGCTACCTGCTTGTATATCCTGTATTTTGTATCGATCCTGTCTGTCCGTTCCGGTTTCAATCTCCTTTGCCTCTGGCTTCCTGTTTTCCCGCGCCTGACTTCTCCGTCTCACTTCTTCCAACCAGCGATGGCTGAATCACTGCCATTCCCGTAAAATGAAGCCTGTGTGAAAACGTTAAGCGTCAGTGTCCACCGTCTGTTCGGGTTCTGACGGTTGTACAATACATTGTGCTCAAGATTGCTGTCGATGGGAGGAGGCGGTGCTAAATAACATACATTGTTCTTTTGATATGATACAACTTTGTGTTTTACTCTGAAAGGGCCCAAAGGAATCATGTACAACAATTGAAAACAATTGCCACAAAATCCATATGATCTCTATTGTACTGTACTTGAAGGCTTATTTTGGAATATCTTTTTTTTAATCTGAAAATTTTGACGTTCTTTGGTTTCAACCGTCAAATAGCAAAAGCTAAGAAAGAGTCTGAGAAGCGAGCTCTTTTACTCACTACAATGTCCTTCAGAGAAAAGTAGTCCTTCGAAGAGGTGCAGAACTAAATTCATTAAATAAAATTCTACTTAACATTGTCAATATGAGATGAAGAAAGCGCTCTTACGTTGTCCCTGACCCCCGAAAGCATCGCACGTTCGAACCAGGCCAGCAGTGAACTCCCTCCCCTTCATTGAGACACTCAAATATGATTTTTTCTTTTATTCTTGAATCAATAAGGTTTGAACTGTACGCTTCTTAGCAAGAACAAAAAAAAATAGAACTAAAAGCTGTGTGAGTCCGTTCACTCAGCCAACGCAAGCTGGTTAAATTCCGGTGCGCTATTTATCGGGTGCTCTATTTCCAAAACGACACGGCAGTGCAAACCTCTGAGGTGAATCGTTTGATTTGATAATGATTACACTTGATCTCCTTTATTTGGCTTCATATGTGATTACACTGCTTCAATTAAGGTCAGTTGTGATTTCAGATTTTTGGAAATCTTTTATTTTAGATTAAATGTATATTTTTAATCTATGTTGGTTGGCAAACTCATTCAAGGTAAAAATAAAAACGCCCCCAAAAAAACTCTCTCAAGGGTCGGACTCTGAGATTAAAAACAAAGAGAGAAGGAAAAGAGATAGACAAAAAAGTAAAGCAGTAAGGAAGGAAAGAAAGAAAGAAAGAAAGAAAGAAAGAAAGAAAGAAAGAAAGAAAGAAAGAAAGAAAGAAAGAAAGAAAGGAAGAAAGAAACAAACAAACAAACAAACAAACAAACAAAGATACAAAGAATGAAAGAGAGAAAGAAAGAAAAAAAGAAAGACAGAAGGAAAGAAATTAAAAAAAGAAAGAAGGAAAGAAGGAAAAATAGAAAACAGACAGACAATAAAATAGAAAAACAGATTGAAAGAAAGAAAGAAGGAAAGAAGGAAAGAAGGAAAGAAAGAAAGAAAGAAAGAAAGAACGAAAGAAAGACAAACAGACAGACAGACAGACAGACAGGCAGAAGGAAGGAAACAAGGAAATAAATAGAGAAAGAAAGAGAGAAAGACAGAAAGAAAGAAAGGGACAACAAGAGAGAGAAAAAAAGAAAGGAGAAGGAGCGTGAGAAAAAAAAGAAGTAAAAAGACGGACAAAGACTGAAAAAAATGGAGAAGGAGAGAAAAGATAATGAAAGAGAGTAAGAGAGAGGCAATGAGCAAGCGTGAGAAAAAGTAAAGGAGAAAAACAGAAAAAGGAGAAAGAAAAAAGAGACAAAAAGAGAGAGGGGAAGAGAGGGAGAGAGAGGTACAGAGAGAGAGTGAGAGAGAGAAAGAAAGAGCAAGGAAGAGAGGGAAAAAAGAGGGAGAAGAAAAAAAGACAGAATTTGTTTGGCAACCCCTTCAAATGGTTATTTTGATTTTTTGGTGTATCCTCATAATTAAGATATTTGGATTAACCCCTTAACATTACCGTAAAATTTGCCTATAATCCGAGTCCTCAAAGTAAATTGAATGCTTTTCTATGGAGAATATGGTCTCTTTTGAAAGGTGTCACTTTTTGTCGCAAACTGAAATAATTACAGCAAGCGCTACGAACATTGAGTTATCTCAGTTGGAACACACAGAAATAGGGATATTTTTTTTTTCCAATCACATGCCTGCAAAATAGTATGGCAAGGACATTTTAAATGGAAAACTGCTGTGACAAAATCATGAAGCCTTACCAATGTCAAATTTGAACACAATATAGAAAACTCAAAATTATATTTTATGTCCAAATGTTTCCAAAAGAGGCGATTTGGAGACGACCAGTTTACAGCTCTAAAACCGTTGCAACTGTGTATTGCACTTTTGCCAATTTTTAGACATTGTGAAAAAGTTTTAAATGTCTTCTCACTGATTGTGCAAACTTGAGCGTCATATTCACATGTAAAATTGGATCCCAGGTTGCACTTACGCCCTTTAATTTCCGGCTCTGATTTGAATACACCCTGTCAGTCACGATTGGTGTTTATAGCCAAAGTTGTCATGTATGTTCTCTCAATACAGGCCTTCAGGGGCTATGGCAGCCTAAGGACCGTGAAAAAAGCTTGCCATTCGCTGAGAGCAGTGTCAATCAAAAGGACACAGGCAAACAGCCATTTTGGAAATCATCTGACGAGTCTGTTTAAACAAGGATCATCAAATAATGCAGGAATGCTTTTAGGCGGATTTTTTTTTAATATATCGACATTATCGTATGTTTTGGGGTACATATTTTACACGGTTGGATTCACTAGATGGTCCTGGATGTAACAAGTCCATGTTTGTGAAGAATTGTTCCATGAGTGGAATTTCACAGCACTTTTTGAGTGAATTATACCGACTTCAGACTGATTGTGACTTTTCTGTAATGAGTACATTTTAAAATGGACCTTATATCTTGAATCGCATGAGCTTTACGAAGATATGTGTGATAACTTATGTCAGTGACTGGTGACATCCTGAAGACACGACTTTATTAATCAACAATGGTCGGAACACGAAGGGGTTAAACGATAAATAAAAGTCCGCCTCTGTCCGGTGCTGCTGAGTCCTCCAAGACCGGCGGCTGTCTTTGAGCTCTCAAGCCCTCGGGAGGACACACGCAGACAAGTTGATTAAAAATCACTTAGTAGAGAAGGCAAACAAAGCTGTCAGCCATTGGCTTGCCCTTGGGATCAAAAAGGGGGAGCGTCAGAAGAGGCAGGGCGCTACTTAAGCGTTAATGGAGAAATGAGAAAATGTAACCTTTTTCGTCCTGTACAAAAAAGTATCGTGATACATAAGGTTCGGGGGCATGGAGTTTCCGTTATAATATAATATTTTTCAAGTCAGTTCTAATACAACCCCAATTTCTAATCAATTATCAAAGTACTGTATCTTCCGCACCGCATTCTATCCACCAGACTACTAGGATTATAGACGACACATGAAAAGGCATTAAGTTTTATGTTATTACAGTATTTGGTGACGATACCACGCTGTAGCCGTTATTATTGAATATTGACAGACATTAAACTGGTTCGTAGTACAGAAAGTTTTGGGGACCACTGAAATACAGTATTATATCACCGAAATTGAAGCTTCAACGTAGGCGTTTGCTATTTCAGGAAGTATGAATCCCAATGGAATCCAATAATCCATGATTCGGTGCACCTTATTTTTCGATTTTTGCTTTTCAGATTGTCAGTTTTAATTCATTTTAATTCTGAAATGCATTTTCATTCTTGCTGAAACTAGACCAGTTTTGGTTTCTTTGAATCACGTGAAATATATAAAACCCTACTTGCTTGGACCCAAATTGTCTCTAGGTGTGAATGAACGAGTTTCCCCAGCTCACTGCCCGGAGTCAGCTCAGATGGGCTCCAGCACCCCCGTGACCCTACTGAGGATAAGCGGTACAGATAATGGATGGATAGATGGACATCGATGGAGATTGATAAATTACCTTCAATTTAAACAAAACTAAAGTGATATTCTTCAGTAATCACAGAGCAAATTCAGACCTGGTGAAAAGCAATTGTGTTGCCATAGACACTAAAAAAACATTTTTAGGAGGTACAAAAGACAATAAATCAAACAGGAAAATACACATCAGACACATACAAGATAAGGTATCTAATCAGATTTCATTTATTAATAAAACCAAATTATTTCCAAATTATAATTTCTTGTTCTTATTATATTGATCTCTTGTTTTGGCATATTTAACGCACCGTGCAGAAGTTTGGGGCAATAATTACAAAAGTTCACACCATCCCTTTTTTGTACTCCAAAAACGTCCAATAAGAATTATACAATGGGCAGGATACTGTGATCACACCAATATTCTATTTCTGCAGTCCAAATGATTAAAACACTTTGATCTAGTGGAGTTTTGCACTACTATTCAAAGTGAACAAAGATGTACTGCAAAAGAACATTAAAAAATGATTCACATGAAATGAATGAAGCTATAACTTTATAACTTCAAGATCCAACCAGTGAGAACCACCAAGAAAAGTATGTGTGTGTCTGTATGCGGAGTTAAACTTTGGAACAAATTACAGAATGAGCTCAAAATATTGCCAAATATTCATTTGGTAAAATCCAGATACAAAAAAAAACTTGTTGTCCAATTACAAGAGAGGAAGATAATGAAGTTTAAATGATACAGCAAATGGATGGTATCGGAAAATAATTAAAATTGTTATTATCAAGATTATTCTAATTATTTTCATCATAACTGACATTAATTGTTATTATCACTAGTGTTGTTATTATTGTCATCATTATTGGTGTCTGAACAATATTTACAATATATTATAGAGTTGATAGATGGGTAAAACTGTCATGATTACTGATGCGAGGCACTTGAGGCTGCTCCTTTGGCGCCAACTGCCCCGGACGCTGATTGGCAACCTGTCACTTTTTATACTCCCGCTTCCTGTCACCGGTTGTCAGTCCGTCTGGGAACCTCAGCTCATGCTAGGCAAGCCTTTCGACCCTGACTCTCTCCTGTTCTGATTCCTGTCTGTTTCCCAGCTCCGACCCATTTTCTGAACTTGACTACGATTTTTGCTCCCCCGTCCCGGTCAGAGATCTGTTTTTTCCCGCTCTCGACACTGCCTTCGCTCGCCACTGAGACACCACTTCTGCGTCTGAGCAACCTGCTCCCCGCGCCCAGCGATCTATGGATCATGTGTACTATCCTTTTCCTTCTTCCAAAGAAAACTAAGAGAAACGCACGCAAGTGGGTCCTGTCTTCGTTCTGGTCCTGACAAAAACTAATAATTCATATTGTATGATAACATATATTATGATGATTATTTTTATAACTGGTATGTGACTATCATATTGATTTTTGTTAATATTTTTAGTACCCAAATAATGTTAGTGAGCAGAAGCCTTATACAGTCAATAGATGGGTCAAGCTAATTAGGCCGGTTATTATTCCTATAACTATTATCATGACTATTATTTTGTTGCTGTTGTTGTTATTATTGTTGTTTTTATTGTTATCATTATCCACTATATGACTATTTTTATTGTTATTATTAAATGTTGTCATTGCTTTTATATCGCTGTCAACATTATATTATGCAAAGTCATCACAGTCTGGCTCTAGATTTGAAAAACAAAACAATGAGGTAAATGATTATGTTGGCAATGACATTGAAAACTAAACAAAGACTAAATAAAAAATAAATGGGGATACAATCGCAAAAGAATACAAAACAGACATGTACTTCACACTTCGTAGTTAGGGCAGACAAGTGGCATCTTTGATGCGGTGGCATCTGGCTCAATCTCCTATGTCGCATGGGGGCAGGCCCAGATGTCACCATGACCACCAATGAGAAATATTGTTATAAAATAGATAAATGTATTATAGATCATGCTGAAAATGTATAAAGACAGCAATGATGATACTGATGACTGGGAAAATAGTAATGGTGATGATAATGAAGGACTCTGCATCCACAGAACCTATGTGAATATGTATATTCATGAGGCAATTGTTACATGTACAGTATGTCACTAGAGTGAGTACACCACTCACATTTCTGCAGAGATTTCATCAAAACATTTAATTGAATAACACTGAAGAAACATCGCTTTAACACAATAAAAGGGAGTCTGTGTAAAGCTTAAATAGCAGTTTAAATTAAATGTTCCCCTCAAAAAAAACTATAAATATAGCCATTAGAAGCCAAACCCCTGGTAACAAAATTGAGTACACCCTTAAATGAAAGTTCCTGAAGTTCAATATCTTGTGTGTACACCGTGATTTTGCAGAACCACTTTAATCCGCCTGGCCATGGATTTTACCAGAGCCTCACAAATTGCCACTGGAATTCTCTCCCACTCCTCCATGATAACATGACCGAGCTGGAGGACATTCAAGAGCTTGCGCTTCTCCACCTTCTGCTTCGGGTTGCCCCGCAGATGATCTATCAAATTTAGATCTTGAGACATGCTTGGACAGTCCGTCCCCTTTACCGTTGGCCCTTCTAGAAAAGCATTCGTCATCTGGAACATTGCCCTGCGACTCAGTTTCTTTAAGGTAGGGTTATCATTCTCTGCTCCAGTTTTTCACAGTACAATCTTAAGTTTGTGTTTACCTTAATGAAATACAACTCCCCCAATTCCAGTTGAACTCATGCAGCTCCAAACCATGACATTCCCAACACCATGTTTGTACTCCTCACCCGGTTGCCGCCTCGCATGCTTCACGCCATCTGAACCAAATACGTCAATCTTCATTAGACCAGAGGATCTCTCTCCAGTAAGCCATGGCCTTTGTTGACAGACTTACATGTATTGTGTCGAAGTGATGTTTCCTCACTGAAGTCCTATTAAACACTTTTGTTTTTACCATATTCAAACTAAAATCGCATTCATTCATTGTGGATCATAAATGAAACATTTATTTTATAAATAATCACTGGTTCAATGTAATATAAAGGAAATATTTTCTATTCGCAGACGTAAGGGATTTCGGGAATTCCCCAGGGAGTATGGCTAAATGCCTGCAAATGATGACCGTTGCTTTTTTACAAAAACTTGTTAGGGACAGAACGGATACACAAACGTGGATACACAAACAAACACAGCTGCCCGTGACACGTGATGAGCTATATGGCTCCAACGGTCGTCTGGCTATCATCAACAGATGGTACTTCCCTTTGGATTCACGCGTTGCAAAAAACAACAAAGCAGTTCATCCATACAAACACAACTCAACACAAAAACACACATACAAACACTACAATTCAGGTTTTTCCACCTACACGGAACGAGGTTTGTCCCAGCCTCAGAAAGAGATTCAGAGTAATCCCTTGTTTTTCACGTTTATGGGACCTGGTCCATTTTTTGCCATTTTTACTCATTTTTGAAGGCCTACAGAAGATTGAGTTCTGATGCTAATCAATCATAGCTTGAACCCTCATCTTTTATTAGAAAAAGTGTATGTTTCTAGATTTTACTATTGTTAAGTAAACAACAGTTAAAATACTCGTTTCCCAAAAAACAGCTTTTTTTGAAAGGCCCCAACAACCTCTCTCAAGTTGAATTCCCTGGCAACGCCATGCAGAACTTTTACTTTGGTGCGTTTTTTAAAAAGATATACACCAAATATCTAAACAATGCTTTCCATAAACACAAGGCCACTTTGGTGGCAAAACAGTATTTTATTGCAAGAACACAGAACCGATGTATGAACGGTGCATGGACTTTGCAAGACCTTTTCAGTGCCTAAGGCTTTTGGTGACGTGATCACAAGATTTCAGTCACCGTAGCAATCGTGTTCCTGCGGACGTTCACGAAACATCATCCCTCCCTGTCTCGATGAAGACGGAGGGACTTGGACATCTTTTTTAGAAAGACAAATAGCTCCGTTAAGCTTTAACTACTTACTTCTTCACTTTTCTTAATACACTGCTTTACTATGTTTACTTGCCATTCAGGCCGCCTACACACTCCCTAGCTGGATACAGGAAGCAACAGTAAGAGGTTGAGCTCCTTCGATATGTGGACAAACATCTGATCAAAGCCTCTACAGTCATGTAATGGTGATTTTTCATACTGAAATCATTCCCAAAGGCTTGATGCTTACTGATGAGCTGCACCACTTTATCTTTATCTTTATCTCATCTCATCTCATCTCATTAGCTACACCGCTTATCCTCAGTAGGATCGCGGGGGTGCTGGAGCCCATCCCAGCAATCATCAGGCAGTGGGCAGGGGACACCCTGAACTGGTTGCCAGCCAATCGCAGGGCACACAGGGACAGACAACTCACTCGCTCGTTCGCACTTAGGGACAATTTGGACCGGCCAATCTACCTGAAATGCATGTTTTTGGAATGTGGGAGGAAACTGGAGTGCCCGGAGGAAACCCACGCAAGCACGGGGAGAGCATACAAACTCCGCACAGGAAGTCTGGAGCTGGATTTGAACCCACGCAGGAGGTTCCCAAGACATGAACTGTGCCGCACATGCGCTAGCCACTGCGCTGCCGTGCTGCCCCGCCACATCTTTATATCGTATTTTTTTTAAATAAATATTTTTTTTTACATTTTGGCACTCAGTGCTTCTGAAAACGTAGTAATGGCATTGAATGAGTTAATAAAGATGTTTCAACCCGCAGTGCACCCAACCGCGAATTACGAAACCCTAAGTAGCACAGTACACTGTTTGACTATTAGGACACGGACAATATCCTCACTAGCCAAAGTATACGTAGTTAGGCCAAATATCCCCATAAATATCCCTACACACAGGAAAAACACACTTGGCTTTCAATATATGAGAACCGTAAAAGCATAAAAGATTAACCTTGAGGCACACCTCCCGGCCAATAAGAAAAGCACATAGCGACAGACACGTACGAGCCTGACATCAGTGACATGACATTGATGATAGTTGGAGATAGATTTCATGAAGGAAACACGTCGAGCGCACAAAACATTCTATGGAAAATATCAGCAGGACAAGGTGAAGGCCTCGAACGGGAGCCACAAACACCACACACTCCACAAAGACGCAACATAGGTATTTCGAGGTCTTCCAGATGTAATTTTCTGAGCTTGTTTCAATAAAAAATGATTGACTACGTTAAACAAACAGAGCAGGAAGCAGAAATTCATATGATTGCATTAATTTCCCGTTTTTTGTGAATCTTTTTCAAGTTGATATTCACTCCAACTTTGCTCAAAAAACTATGTTGATAAAAAGTAAGCACTTACTGTGTATATAAAAAGTTGCTCTAACTTTAAATGAACTTACACACAGGAAAAAAACGACAGCACAATGTTTTAGTTTTTGCCTGAAGTAGTTTGCATGTGCATACTGGATGAGCTGATGCTGGTGGTAAGCAGTCATGAGCGGTGAGCAAGCCTCTAGGAATGCTGGTGACCTGGATTTTCCTTCATAAAGAAGATAACTTTTTTAAAATAAATGAATAAAGAAACAAAAAAATCTTGAAAAACGAAGATCTTGTGTTTAGATGTGCTCGTATGAAGAGATATCCTTGTACAGTGGTACCTCAACTTACGAATTTAATTCGTTCTGCGAGTAGCTTCGTAACCTGAAAACTGTGAGTAGAAACGCATTTTGAATGTAAATCCGTTCCAAGCTCCACAAAAGTATAGTATATTTTTTGATAAATTATAAAACAAACAAATACATGTTAGAATTCGATTTTTACATGATAAAATATAAAACAAAGAACAAAGACTAAAGGAAATAATCAAAATGTTTATTTACCTTTTCGCCTCACGTTTCTTGAAAGACTGATCCAATAACGTCTGCTATTTGAAGGCTTTTGACAATCAGTTTAAAAATGCGCAAGGCAGACTTAGCCTGACTTGCCACCACTTTTTCCTGGGTTATTCCTTTCCACAAATTCCGAAAATGTATGGAATTTTGCGAAAATATCTTTTATTTGGGCTGATTGAATGATGGCCGCGTCCTCCTCCTTGCTATCCTGACGGATCTCTTCCTCGTCTCTGAATTTTGAACTGTGCCAGTGACACGAAAAGCATGCTGGGAGCCTGTATGTGCATTGGGTAGAAAGGCAGATTTGAAGGGAATGCCAGTTTGTTTACATTTGGGAAACTCTGGGAGCTGCTAAGAGCAGCGCATACTGTACTGTATTTTGGACTTCATATGCCCTTGTAACTTCCTGTCCGGGTACTTCGTAACCTGAAACTTTTGTAAGTAGAGACATTAGTAGGTAGAGACACCACTCTACTTCGAATAACCTTTAAAAGAAAATTACGATGTAGCCAAAAAAATCACGGATAAAATTTGTACTCTCCTTCATTCCCCAGTTACCCTTCTGCAGAAACTCAAGGTAGCCATGATACTTTTTTTCTCTCTAGCAAATAAACCGAGCCTTTTGTCGCATGCGTCGTCACAATGAGAGAAGGTAAAGCAAAAAAATATATATTTTTTTAATAGATTTGTATGATATACAAACATACAAACATACATACAAATCTCATCAGGATAAAGAAGCAAGGTGAGACGTCTCCCTGATGACAGCAGCGGAGAAATCAACTATACAAAAGGTACAGTTCATGAAAATAGTGATAATCGGTCAAAGAAGAGCACACAAGATTGAATAGGATAATCTGTGGGGACAAGGTTAGTCGCTCCCTAAAGGGGCCTTTAAGGGTCAACTGGGTTTCCGCTACATTGTTACAAGTGAAGAAAGAATGGACGCAACCTTGCTCAGTGTCTCCCTGCATTATACAGTATGTCACAAAAGTGAGTACACCCTTCACATTTCTGCAGAGATTTCATCATAACGTTTAATTGAACAACACTGAAGAAACACCAATTTACCACACTGAAAGGTAGTAAGTGTAAAGCTTATATAGCAGTGTAAATTTGTTTAACCCTCAAAAAACTCAAAATATAGGCGCCAATAATTAGACCCCTTTGCATAAAAAGTGAGTACACCCTAAAGTGAAAGTTCTTGAGATGAATGGTCTGAGTATTTCCAGGCTGACCCCCACACCTCTTCAATCTCTGCAGCAATGCTCACAGCACTCATACCTCTATCTTTCCCAGATAGCATTTGGATGTGACGCTGTTGTTTGGACATTTAACACAAGCCCTGTTGTGAGTCCATCCCAATTTTTTAAAACGCTGGAGTTATCGGGGTAATATGATCAAACTCTCTTGTCTTAGTTGAAAGACTCGCTGGAGCATTTTACACCCGCTTCAGGAGACCAGAGAGTAGTACGTTACAGTAATTGCATCGGACTGGGACAGCATTGGGCAAATTTTAGCAATGTTGCAAAGATGAAAAAAAAGCTGTTTTAGTAATATTCTTAACATGTGTTTGGAAGGACAGATCGGGTCAAATGTGACACCTACATTTTTGATTGAGTCACTCTGGGTGATATTACATTTGTCAAGGTTCAGAGCAGTGTTCGAGACATTTTAAAAGATCGAGCGGGACAATTATTAACATTTCGGTCTTTTCAGAGTCAAGGTGAAATAAGTTGAGTGACATCCTTTTTTTATCTCAGTGAGGCAGGCGTCAAAATTTCTACAGTTTAGTGGGGCTTCTCCATCCGAAGATATAGTTGAGTGTCATCTGCGTACCAACAGAACTGTTATCATACTTGTGAATAATATTACCCAATGGAAGCATGAAAATGCTGAAAAGAAGAGGGCCAAGTATTGAACCCTGTGGAGCACCACAGGTAACACTAAAGGGCTCAGATGTCATTTCACCATATTTAGCACAATGTGTCCGATCTGAGAGGTAGAATCTGAACCGTAAGATGAAGGTTCCTGAGAGACCAATGTTTTTTTCCAACTGGTCTAGTAAGATATTATGGTCCACAGTGTCAAAGTCAGCACTAAGAACCAGCAGCAACAGTGATGAAAAGTCCATTGTCAGGAGAAAATCATTGGTCACTTTAACCAGGGCTGAATCAGTAGAGTGATAAGCCCTGAATCCTGATTGCAAGGACTCAAAAAGATTGTTCTTAGATATAAAATCATTCAGCTGCTGTGCCACAACGTTTTCAAGTACTTCAGAAAGAAACGCTAGACACATAAGCTTTATAACAGCGAACTTAAAAGCCGCTATTATGTTTACAATATTTAGAACTAAAGGTGCAAGGACCACAAAAAGACCTTTAATCAGTGAACCCGGAAGCGGGTCAAACAGGCAAGTTGTCGGTCTGGCCGTATTCACTACCTGTTTAAGATTATCAAGTGACAGATCACTAAAGTGGGAAAGAAATCCCTGGACAGCCACCATGACGTGACTCTAAAAATGTCAGACCTTTAATATGTGACGTATTTACATGGTCTTTAGAAATATCTTCCCGTATGTGTTGAATCTTCTTATTAAAGAAGTCCATAAGATCATAGGCTGAATGGGTAGGACTGAAAAAAATGAAAAAATAAATAAAAGAAAGAGGAAAAATGGGGAAAACATCCAATAAAAGAAAGAAAATTTAAAGAAAAAAAGGGGCGAAGAAGCAAGGAAAAGAAAAAAATCAAGCACAAAGAAACGGAGAATGAAAGAAATAGGACAAAGTTAAAAGAAAAAGGATATAAAAAAAAGTAGGAAGAATTAAGGAAAGGAGAAGGAAAGGTAGGATTAACAGAAGGGAAAAGAATAAAGGACAAAATAGGAAAGAAAGAAAGAAAGAAAGAAAGAAAAAGGAAAGAAAGAAAGAAAGAAAGAAAGAAAGAAAGAAAGATAGATAGAAAGCGAGAAAGAAAATTCAGAATTAAAGAAAACGGCAGAAAAGTTAAAAAAGATGAAGAAGAAGAAGAATAGAAGAGACAAAAGAAAAAAAAATCACGGCAAAAAATATGGGAAAACGAAAAATGCCAGCTAAAAGAAAATTTAAAAGAAAGGAGAATATGAAAGAAAACAAAGAAAGAAAAATGATGAAAAGGTCAAAATATGAAGAAAAGAAGAAAATAACAAAAGCAAAGAAGAGAAGAAAAAAAGTTTTTATATAGCCAAAGTCAATTTTATATATATATATATATATATATATATATATATATATATATATATATATATATATATATATATATATATATATATATATATATATATATATATATATATATATAATGTGCCCTGCGATTGGCTGGCAACCAGTTCAGGGTGTCCCCTGCCCACTGCCCGATGATTGCTGGGATGGGCTCCAGCACCCCCGCGACCCTACTGAGGATAAGCGGTGTAGCTGATGAGATGAGATGAGATATATATAATGTATGTATGTATATTTATTTATTTATTTTATTATTCACACTGATAAAGTTTACATTGTAGTTATTTACTGGTAATAGAAATTATTCAATGAGCAGGAGCCAAGTAAAATGCATCGGCACCAGATGAGTATTGATCTATACCATCCTGCATTTACTTGTATCGTATTGATACCAGAAATCCCAGTATCGCTCACCCCCGTATGGACAACCTTGTTTGGTGTCTCTATGCATTATACATACATGTCCTGACCCACGCACAGGTTACACTCCATCAACCTATCAGGTTAACCCCCAAGTCACATTGCTGTGAACCTCCGTCCTATTTTCCTGACCTGTACGTGACAGAGGTGAGGACACCATTGTGCCACGAGCAAACACAGAATTGGATCGGCCCCTGTGAACGACCCCCGAAAGGGTCCCCGCCTCATCTGCCGTCTACGTGGAAATGGCCACATTTGACCCCGGCCGGGCCCCGTAGGCTGCTGGGCAACGTGACAAGCAATCCTGGAGCCTGTCAGAGTCCTGATGGACAGGTCCACGCCCACTCCGAGGCACAACTGACAAATTACCCCCAAAAGTCAGACAGATCACCATCTTGTCATTTCCCATATGGTCCACAAAGGGGAAGGGGTGAGAACTTGGCAACTTGTCATATTTTTCTAAAGTAATGATCAAACTAATACAATCATGGTGACCTACAAGACATTTTTGTCTTACTGCCATATTTCCAAGTAATAGAACTAAAATATTTCTACATTTTCCATTATTTTTACAATGAAAAAGCTGAAAAGTTATATTGCCCCCGTGTTCGTTCAGCTCAGCCATCTAACACCAGAAGTTACCCGATTACTTCTGAATGATCCAATGTCAACCTTAATGACTGACAACAACAGATTGCACCTGTGTGTAAATATGTCTCAGTCTAAATGTATCTGCTCCGTGACGGGCTAAGAGGTCTGTGAAAGGAGAACTTGGAGAACAGACAGCATTATAAAGACAAATGAACACACCAGGCAGGTCCGAAATAAAGTTATGGAAAAGTTGAAAGCAGGAATGGGATTCTAAAAGAATTTGCAACATTTACGCATCTCCTGTAATAATAATAATATGAAATTATAGAGAGAGCTTTAAACCAGTGTAAACCTACTAAGACCTGGCCATCCCTCTAAACCAAGGGTGTCAAATTGCACAAGGGGGTCAAAACTCAAACAACACCTTTGTTTGAGGGCGGAACTGGATGAATATTTATCGAATACATTAAAACATTACTTTTTTAAAACCATGAATGTAAATTCAAAACAGGCAGGAATAATATTCCAGAGTAAACATAATTAAATGTTAAAAACTTTTAAAAAAAAACGTTTCTCTCCATAAAAATATCTCCCGTTAAAACTATGCAAATTTAAAATATGAAAAAAATGGAAATATGAATAAAAATTGTGCTTTTCAGTGAGTGATTTTGTGTTTCCTCATATTCTTCTTTAACTCTTCAACTTTCTGTAGCTTCTGCTCAGAAATTCAGGTTTCTCAGCTTACTCTGATGTTTTGTCTTGTAGTGCTGTTTTTCATTAAATTCCTAAACTTCTGCCATATTAATTCCACAAAGAAGACACATGGGTTTACCGGGATTGTCACTTAACAAATATTCAGCCATTCCTCGGTTTTGAAAGGCTCCGTTTCCTGATTCGACTTTTTGCTCAGCCATTGTCAGGGTTTAGCATCCATGTAATCCACAGCAACACAAACGTCACCCTGCTTTTTTCCGTTTAGCCTTCCATTACGCCGTGATCGATAGAAGTTCCTTCCCGGGCGTTAAGGTAACTTAAAATTAGTTTTATCTGGTTATATCAGTATCAGAAATATTTTATTAACACTCCACTTATTGAAACATGAATATTTTGTTTGTTTGTTTGTACATGATTCAATTGTTTGTTTGTTTGTAAATGATTCAAATTGAATCTTTTCTTCGGCTTCCTGACTCTGAAGACTCACTAATAATGTACATGTTGGTCTTTTTACTTGATATAACCACTATACTGAAAAATCTTGTACCAACCAGGGTTCGTACATTTTTTTTCATGGCCAACTTTCAAAGAAAGTTTCCCAATTTCGTCAGTGCTATTTAAGATAATAATACATTGTTATACTGTTATTAAAAAGAATTATGAATTGTTGTTATCTTTATTTGAATTGATTCCACCAACACGAACGTTGTTTTGAATGTGGCAAGCTAAGGAAAGTAGAGTATTCCAAAGTTTAACTTATGCGTGAACTAAGCTACTGAAAATTCTAACTAGTCCCTAGAGCAGGGGTAGGGAAACTATGGCTCGGGAGCCATATATGGCTCTTTTCATAAGTACATATGGCTCCGAAATAAAATGTAACTATTGCACATCTTTCTGAGGCGTTCCAAAGTCAAGTGATTTCATCCTGATTTTGGTCCATATAAAGCCGAAGCAACTTATTGCAGGAGTTCGATAAGAAACCATTTAAACTGATGAATACAAATGCTGGCAAACGACTTTGATTGGGTGAGCAGTACAGGTGGGCGGATCCCTGCACACAGCGCAAGGCACTTCCTTCTCTCTCTCTCGCTGAATTGACGATATACTTATCCATTGCAGTCATTTGTGACATTTTTACAAAAGCACTTTGCATGCACATTGTTTTGAAACCATTATGGAAGACAAATTTTAATGGAAAAAAATTGCCTCAACTCTCTTAACTGAAGGTGGAAGACAAATTGTAAATGGCATATTTACATTTATTTGGGACACAGGATTTGGCATTATTATCATTTCATACATTTGATGAAATTATCAAATGACACACAGTGAAAAAAAAATGTGCCGAAGAATTAGCTTTTGTCTAGAGATCGTGTTTGGCAGTTTTTTCAATTTTGTCTGATAATATTTGATGTGGCTCTCTCAATTTCTTTTTAAAACATTTTTTTGCTTTTTAGGGCTCTTTGGGTCAAAAAGGTATTTTTGTCCATTTAACTTGCCATATTTTGCTTATTTCTTACCCGATATGAGTTGGCGTTGTGTTTGAGGAAATGTAGCGCCAATGTAGCGCTGATCAAAAGTTGTTTTTTTTGGGTGTTGACTTTGATAACTAGATATAAGTTGCCATCTTGCTGCTTGCACACAGTTTGTACTTTTTTAAAAACGTTACTACTGAATCTATGATTTTTTTCTGTCTTTCAGTGGGTATAACCTGACTGGAATTCCACCCTTCTTCCACCCTCAGCTTGGCTACAAAGACTGATAGGGCTCTAAAGCCACGATAAACCTACGTGCTTTATTTGCTGTCAATTGGCCATTCTCCCATTATTGGTCATTAAAACCGCAGCCCCCCAGCACCATAGTCTGATGCATTAGCTCAGGAGGTAGAGTGCTCGCTCGTTTTGGAACCAAGAGGTCGCAGGTTCGATTCCCGGATCCTCCGTGTTATATATCAAAGTGTCCTTGGGCAAGACACTGAATCCTTGATGCCCCCGATAGCAGGTAGACGCTGCTATCGGTTAGTTAGTGTTTAAAAGGAAAAATTGTAAAGCACATTGTAAAGTGCTTTGGGAGGTCTTCATTGACCTCAAAAGCGCTACATAAATGCAGACCATTTACATTTACCTGTAGAGGGCGATGACGCTTTGCATGGCAATGCCGTACAAACCGTAGGCAGCTGCCGTTAAACACGAGGGACAAAGAAATGCAATGGCAGAGCAAAACCATTAGAGCGTTATTTTCAAACATCCATCTGCACCACTTATCCTCAGTAGGGTCGCGGGGGTGCTGGAGCCCATCCCAGCTATATTCGGGCAGTGGGCAGGGGACACCCTTGAACTGGTTGTAAGTCAGTTGCAGGGCACACTGAGACAGACAACTTACTCGATCATTCACACCTAAGACAATTTAGACTGGCAAATTAATCTGAAATGCTTGTTTTTGGCAGCTGGACTTGAACCCTGAAACTCTGCACCGTGGGGCTGCGCGCTAACCACCTGGCTGCCGGGCCGCCTTGTATTTTTAAACAGTCTTGTTTTATTTATCTTAATTCATCGTCTGGTCTATCGAGTCGGACTGCGGAGACACCTGGCAACAACAACAAGCATTTACAAGAACTTCACCAAAATCCATGCACTTTTCAAACCTTGTAAACGTGACATTAAAATTCAAGTATTCTCAATGATTTCAAGCATGCGTACGAACCTCGACTGACAATCCCAAGTGACCACTTACAACCACCTTTGCAACCTATGGCCCTTATAGTGACGAAATAATGGTAAATAAGTAACTTGTTCTGTTTTTGTTTGTTTTATTTCTTCAATCGCTTTTGGCCTCTGCCGCCTAACCGGGTGATCACGCGTCCCCCGCACGGGTGCCATGCATCCGCGCTTACCTGCTTACTTGGACTAAACGCTTGTCCAAATTGCAGACGTGCATGAACGGGAACTCGGAAAAGAAAAAGAGGAACACCCGCTGGGAGAAAAAGAGCTACAGTACAGCCGACATCAACATTGGCCTAGATAAACACAATACGCACAAAAGAGCCACCGCGTGAAAACAACCCTCCATCTCAGCATCAGTGCACTTATCTACTCATAAACATAGGGACAAATCAATTCACTGAGAACGCCCCCCACCCAATACCCAAGCCTCTCCGCTCGCTCACTCGTTCGAAATTACAGCTGTGGACGCAAAACTAGCATGATAGCATAGGTCAAATTCGCTAACCTCTTCTCTCCATGGCAACACATTCGAAAGGCGCGTGTTTTTTATGGTCCTTTTGACCAAAGAGGGGTGTTTTTTGCACCGGCCTGACCGAACTCTCCGTTTTTTCCATTTCTATGCCAACGCCATTCATTCAGCAATTCAATCATGACGGGGTAGTTGTTTTTTTCCCGCTGGTTTATAAAACTTTACCGAGATCATTAATTTTACTTTTATTTTTTGCACGGTCCATTTTTTAATAGTTTTTCACAGCAGATGAGTTGTTGGGACACAGTTTTGAAGTCATGGGATGAAATCCAGCTACCAGCCTTCCTGTGAGTTTGCATGTTCTCCCCGTGTTTGCGTGGGTTTCCTCCCAGATTCCAAAAACATGCATGTCAGGTTAATTGGCCGGTCCAAACTGTCCCTAGTTGTGAATGATCAAGTGAGTTGCCTGATGGATTCGTGTGTTTCCAAAACCATCCATTTCTCTCAAACTCACACAGGATTTCGTTTGTTTCTCAAGATTAGGTTTTATTTAATTTCTATGGTAACCTTCATATCTAAAGTCTTAATTACCAAAAAAAGTTTGTCATTTAAACAATAATCCAAACTAAATGTCCAATTAAAAATGTAAGACATTTTGCCTTGTACGTAGCAGAAATTCTACAAAAATCTTAACTTTTCCATTTTCTTTAAAAGCATTGATTCTCAACTGGTCTGACTTCAGGACCCACCCATCTCAATGACAAGCTGTGACCCAAATCTAGAAAAATAATCCACTTTTTAAATGTATCTAATGAAAGGATTGTGCAGTTTTAATCAATGCCAGTGGAATAAACTCTACTTTTTTCTTCTACTGAAACGACTGCAATTACCATATACACTCGCATATAACCCTACGTCACTTATAAGTGCCCCCTAAAACTGCTTTCAAATCACAACATTCTTAAAAGAAATTCAAAAAAATTATTAAACCGTACCTAAACACAAATAATTATTTGATTATGTAGTTAATAAAGATAAATATCTTGGTAAAAAGATAACATCTTTAAACTATGTACTGCATCTCGCAACATTGCTTCAATGGCAGACACTCATTTTTAGTAATTCAAAATTACTTCCGAATTCGGCTCAATCATTCTTGTCACTGGTTTCCACATTTACTTTCCCTTACCACTAACCAACTTGTGACCCATTATTATGGGCAGAGGAAAAGGAAATAAAACCAACAAAATTACAATAAAATGAAAAGGTGTCCCTCTCCAACCTATTGAATGAACAAGTGATAGAGATTAGGCAGGGCATTGATGCCATCTATTATTAATGAGTGTATTTTACCCTCCGTGTTTTTCTTTTTAGCGTTAGTTTGCCAGAGCAAAGGCCTGCAACCCACTGAAAAAAGTCAGCGAGCCACTTTTGGGTCCCGACCTGTGAGTTGAGAAACACTGTTTTATTGGACATTGTGTATTTTTTAGCGCCATCTCGACATCACAAATAATCATTTACTTTTCAGAAGTAGCGGTGTAACTCACCAGGTTGTTACGAGAGTTGAGTCACAAAATGTTATTAATAACGCGTTACAGTACTGGTTAACGGGAAAAGTTCCTTTGTAACGCGTTACTCCCAACACAGCAACAGTAACAAGCGCCTCACAAGGTCCCTTTGACCGTGACCTTTATAATCAGTGTCACATTAGCAACACAACAAATCAAACGCGCCCATTCGGTCTCAGAACGCACACACACGCTTGAAGGCGTCCTCCATTACGCTCCCAGCTGGCCGCCGCACAACGTGTCAAACACATGCTAATTAATAGGATAACTAATAGTCGTTACACAACGCCGGGGTTTCCAAAAGCGCTAATTTAATTTCCTCTTATTTAAAAGCGGAGAGGTGAGATGAATTAATAGGAGGAGGGAGATAATAGCTAAATGTGAAAGAGGTATACGAATTTCCGATCTTGCTAGTGAATACAGCATGGCTAAATCTACTATCAGTACAATAGTAAAGAATAAGGAGGCTGTGAAATCGAGTGATGCGGCTAAGGAAGTTAGCGCTATAAGCAAACAACTGCCGCAAGTTTTGGAAGAGGTTGAAAAACTTTTGATAATTTTTCTCTCCCCACCGTCCACCACAAAGGTAAGAAACCCTATTCATAATCCTTTTTTTTTAATTTTTACACGTTTATGTTAGCGTAATCTTTCGTACGGAAGATTACGCTAACGCGAACGTACGATTAGCCTGGGTTAGCTTCATGTTTACGTTCATGGTAACCATTCAGGGTGTTGGAACGAATTAAAACGATTTTACATAACTTTTAATGGGAAAAACGATTTCGGTGATTGAACAAATCGGTTTTCGAACAGGGTTCTGGAACGGATTATGGTCGAGAACCGAGGTTCCACTGTATATGGATTCATAGTCGCAACTATGGTAAGCAGCCGCAGACTCAATTTTCCCTCATAGAAGTAGTGTGCGGTGCATGCTGGGATATATATATACCGCCGTTTCATTTCCCAACCAATGTGTCAATCATCATTTCAATCGGTCACTATTGGCTTCAATTAATTGGAGGTAAAAGAGGTGGGTCCTTTTCAGCATTTATAGGCTGGTATAGGCTAAAGCGGGGTAAAACAAAGCCGGCAACAGGCTGCAAAAGATGTGAATCACATGCTAGGTTGGTCTACGGCCTATGGAAAATATTTTTATGGGGCTAAACAGACAGCTAGCAACAAGCAACATCCATGAAGAGATGCTTTTCGGTGATTTTGTTTTATTTGTCAGCATTTACGCGTGTTTTTGTAAGTAACTATTGTACACTTTTAGATTCATTCCACTCACAGGTGTAAGGGGACCATGGTTGCGTAGTATCATCGAATGTGATGGCTGCAAGACGACTTTACATTTTTCAGGTATCTTGTTTCAGACTGATCATGATATTTCTGTGATGAGTATATTTTTACATGTTCAGCATATCTTGAATCCCAAGAGTTTACGCTGCTTTCACATGATATATGGCATGACGTATTTCCAGAACTGGTGACATCGTACAGACACCATGTCTGTATGTGTCTGAACCATGTATTTACTTCTCAACACGGGCTGTAGGAATGTTGAGGGCGTAATAAAGTTTGACTGACCTATCTGTGTGGTTGGCACGGAGGCTGAGTGGTTAGCGCGTCCACGGCACAGTTCTGAGGTCAGCTACCAGCCTTCCTGTGCTAAGTTTGCATGTTCTTCCCGTGCCTGCATGGGTTTCCTCCGAGCACTGTGGTTTCCTTCCACATTCCAAAAACATTCGTGTTAGGTATATTGGCCAGTACAAATTGTCCCTAGGTGTGTATGGGCGAGTGAGTTGTCTGTCTCTGTGTGCCCTACGACTGGCTGGCAACCGGTTCTGGGCGTCCCCTGCCCACTCCCCGAAGATAGCTGGGATGGGCTCCAGCACCCCTGCTACCCTACTGAGGATAATAGGTGCAGATAATGGATGGATGACCTATCTGTTTTGTTGATGTTCCAATTGTAGCGGTCTTATAGTCCAGGGCACCATATGTATGGAAGATATATGACAAACGGGGTGCGCCTTATAATCAGGTGTGCCTTATAGTGCAGAATATACGGTAGTTTGATTGCAATACTATACAGAGTGTTCCAAATAATTTATATTCTTTGACTATTTATCTGCATTTATATAGCACTTTTCAAGTCAAGACTTCCCAAAGCGAACAGTGTCTTACAGTGTGCTTCACATTTCCCAATAGCGGCCGTGCAGCCATGTGAGGCGCTAACCTGCTTATTGGGGCTATTAGGGGTTCAGTGTCTCACCCAAGGATACTTCGACATGAGCCGGGAATCGAACCTGCGATCTCTTGATCCCAAGACGAGCTCTCTACCTCCTGAGCCACTGCCGACTATTAACCCATTCAATGCCAGAAGTATTTAACAAATTGTGAGAGCTGGTGCCAGACATGTTTTTGGACACATCTTTTAAGGCCTATGGAAAATTTAGCTCTGTTGCCAAAGTAACGCACTGGAACGGCTTTGTAGGTTAGTTAGATTACCCCGTTACTGAAAAAATAACACCATTGCGTAACAGCGTCATTCCCAGCACTGCTAAAAAGTTTAAAGTTTCTTAGAAACTCTATGAATTTTGGACTTGCAAAGAGAACAGGACAAAAACCCTCATAATGCCAAATTCCAATTCTCTTCGAAAAGCACTTCATTTTTCATAAATCTCCTAGTTTACAAAATGCAGGTCTACTCTAAAAGATTTGGAAATCACAGAACAGCAACATTATTGGTTAAAAGTGACCACAATGTAAACAGTGTATACAGTGAGGAATAATAACAAACTGGCATCCCATGCAATCTCCTTTGTAGGTGTCAAATATTAAAAACAAAATCAACTTATAATCTACTTTAGTGGCCAACCAAGATTTCATAGTAATAGTTTATGTTCTAGTAGCCTAGATGGTAGTGTGCCCGCTTTGAGACTGGGAGGTCGCTGGTTCGCGCCTCGACCGAGACATACCTAATTGGTATAATGGCGGCGCCCTCTGGCTGCGGCTGCATCGACTCGCTACAACGGGTCAGGTGTATCGACATTTCGTTCTGTGTACATTGTTACAAAGAATGACAATACAAAGGAAATTATTATTATTATTATTATTATTATTATTATAAAATGAGTTGTAGTCCAATGCGCTTGATATATTAAAAAAAAAAAGAGTTTCACAAAAGGTTATTTTTAAAGGTATGCTTTATAATAACATGCACTTGTAGTCCAGAAAATATGGTATATATATTGAGAATGAGGGCAGTGCTTAGCGCGTGTGCAGGCACAGTTCTAAGGTCTTGGGAACCTCCTGCGTGGGTTCAAATCCAGCTACCGGACTTCCTGTGCGGAGTTTGTTTGTTTTCCCTGTGATTGCGTGGGCTTCCTCCGGGCACTCCGGTTTCCTCCCACATTCCAAAGACATGCATTTCAGGTGGATTGGCCGGTCCAAATTGACCCTAGGTCCGAATGAGCGAGCGAGTTGTCTGTCCCTGTGTGCCCTGCGATTGGCTGGCAACCAGTTCAGGGTGTCCCCTGCCCACTGCCCGATGATTGCTGGGATGGGCTCCAGCACCCCTGCGACCCTACTGAGGATAAACGGTGCAGCTAATGAGATGAGATGAGATATTGAGAATGATATTATATATAGAATACCACAAACTGTGTATGTACAGTATGTTAAACTGTGTTTTTTAGATAATCATAATTATAGTACACACCAGGCGTATGAAGCAAGATTTGCATTGCCTTCATGTTAAATAAATCGGAAGCAGCTAATTCTAAGTATTTGACTAAGTATCTGTTATCGAGACTAATAAAAATATGTTTAAAAATAAAGTTTAAAAATCATATTTTTACATTATGAATGATGGAAAGCAAAATTGAGCATGTATTGTTGCCGTCATTTAAAGACAGTATCCCCATGCTTTTTACTTATTTACTTTGTTGCATTTATGAAATTGTTGCATTGTAAATATAGGAAAAATAACCAGAATTTGAGAGCCACAATGTGCATTATTATTTTTTTTTCTTTTAGGATTATGTATTATTGAATGATTTCTGTTTTATTGACCTCCGTTCTTGAGTTCCATATTTTCCAGACTATAAACACATATAAATATATTGCACCGGCCAAACAATTTATAATTAATAAGGCAACAACATAAAAGTCGCACTGGCGTACAAGTCACACATATGGGGGACATTTATTTGATAAAACCTAACACCGAAAACACACTTGGTATCTAGGAAGGCAATTTAAAATGAAACAGAGACCAACAGGCTTAATGAGTGTACGGTATACTAATGTTATATGACTGACATGCCTGGTAATGTTAGTAACGACTTAATAACATATTAAGAATGATTCAGTTAACGTTAGCATAAGGAACATTTAATTAGTTGACTATCTGTTTCACTCCAAATCACTAAATCCAATAAGATTCTCATCCTCTGTGGCAAACAACTCTCCCAACTCGGGAGGTAGACAATGCGCCGCTTCCTTTTTCTACATCGTCTACGTTGAACTAATTGTAACCTTCGCTTTTCGCTAACTTTTTTTCTGTTGCTTAATTACTGTTTTCGGTTAAATATTTCACCATATGCAGCTTGTTTTCTGCAGAATATGATTTTCTTTTTGGTGCCATTTTTGTTTATCCGTACCCAGTTGTTTTTACAAATTACCGGCAATGTTGAAATTATCAACACAGGCCTAGAGCGCCCTCTTGCGGTTTAGTGTGAAAATAACATGTGAATTAACATAGCAATGTGTAAATAATTTCACACATAAGTGTTAATGTGAAAATAACAAAATTATATAATAATGCCATAATAAAATCACCAACAAGTCGCACCAGAGTATAAATCAAACTAAAAAACGGCACTTGTAGTCCAGTAAATACTGCATACAGAAACTGTCGCAGAAAATTAGAAAATTATTATGAAGTTATCTATTTTCTGTAATTTCCATTATACGCAATGGAAAAAAAATAAAAATGTTGTTACATTCTGGATTACTTAGAATTCATATTGAGTGCATGCATTTTAATATTTCAATATAGCAGATTATGGCTGACAGGCTACTTGTTTAGTTTTTCATGATATTCTTATATTTTGAGATGGGAATTTTGAGCTTTCCAGGTCTAATCCTGTTGTAAACAATTTTCAATACGTGGTTATCAATGACAATAAAGACATTCCAATTTCAAAATTGTAGTTTTGTGCATCTCATTGAATATGATCCAAATTATAGCCCCCTAAAAGATTTTAAGAAAGTTGTTTTTCAATCCTCTCTTTTTGACCAAATCATGTCATCTTTTCAACCTTTTTTCGACCAGTTTCTGCTGAGTTGGTTACGAGGATAACTTTTATATTCCCCTTTCAAAAGGTCATATAGAGAAAAAAATATTGCGAACCAACACAAATCCAAACGACTAGCGGTGGGATGTTCCGGGGGGCACCAAGCTTCCATGGGGTGGAAGGAGAAGAAAACAGGAGAGGGGAACGAAAGGAAGGAAGGAATGGCGCAAAACGAGGGGTGGGGAAGAGGAAGGAAGGAAGTGAATAAGAGAGGAGCGTCGTACATTAGGGTTCGGTATGAAGGAGTGGGACTGGGGGCGTGAAAGCTCCAAATTTTGGGCTCCAGCTGACATCGGCGGCCTCTGGTTTTATGAGATGGTGTGATTAGTCAAAACGCTGCTAATCAATGTCACATTCACACCAGTTCCTGCTCCGTTGCTCCACACTAATTGGTCCATTCTAGAGAGACGCTGTTACCCCCAGTATGACGGGGGTTACGTATTTGTGTCAGATATGCACGTACTGTACATCTGTTCAGCTTCGGGCTGCAATTGTCGACAAAAATCGATCACAGGATTAATCAATTTTGGCAGAGAGTGAGGCATCTTCACATGAATATCATCTCCGCTGAGATCTGATCATTTGAAATAGCGTCTTAGTCTCGAGCGTTAACATAAGTGAATGGCGGAGTCGATATTTTTGGGGCGAATGAATTTTTTATAATGTTATATATAAGTATGTTTAAGGCTTGAATAAGTAACCTGTATTGTTTTTTACCAAAATATAAAATATTTCATAAAATGATATGCTTTCTAAAGATAAATAAAGTTGAGTTTAACTTACTTTTGGAAGATGCACTTCAAGAGGTCCTCCTCCATGGTAAAAAGTGGCCGAAAGAAAGCGTTCCGACCTATTTCTCAACCGCATCAAGCTACCTTATTCCACTTTCGTATCAAAAGAAACGGCTTGCCTCTTTTTTACACTTTACACCAACAATAAAATGTCAAAGTTCTGAGTGCGCTGGAGATTCAGTACACGTAGCACTGTATGTTTACATACGAACTCGAAAGAAGAAGCAGATTTTCTTTTACTTCACTCAAAGGAAAACCGTTTGGAACACTTCTCGTCCATAAGTGGGTTGAAATTTGCTTTACATGTGATCTAACTCTTGACAAATTTCAATCATAAAAAGTCTAAAAAATAATGCAAGACATTTTTCACTAGACAACCTACAGGATGCAAACGGGATAACTGTGCCCTGACCAAGGTTTTACCAACTCACCTATCTTGCAGAGGTGTCATGTGTTTATCGTTTTGAGATATTCTTGCCAAAGCACAAATAGGTTCAGTTACAGAATCTTGATTTACATTTTTTTTGCTTTTTTCTTGAGTCTTCACTTGATTTTAATTTATTATTCATTTGCAAGTTCCTAAAAAATGGTCAGAGGTATATTTATGAATATAAATTTATGTCCCAACTAAAAGATCGCTGTGCCTGATTGGTATTAGAATAATTTCATTGAATTTGTGTATGGTTCCCAGAGTGTGTCCAATAAAAATATGTATTTTTCATTGTACTCATCTTCACATGATTCATAAAATTTCATGCAAAGTATAAGAAAATAAAATCATCATTATCTGACGAGTCGACTTATCGCTTCAATAGTCAGTGACTAGGTGACTATTAAAATAGTTGTTGGTTGCAACCTTGCTTCGGAGTCTGTACGAGATCCGTTTAAAAAAAGGTCAAATTGAGACAGATTGGATTTAAACAGCATCAACAATAAGAAGAGAATGCGATCCTCCTCTGGGGGGAGAGGAAAGGGGGAGCAAATAAGGGGGAGTGCTTAGAGAAGAGGCCTAAATTCAATTTAAGTTTGTTGAGTATTTAGATAATGTCTCTTAATGTAATGCCCCTCCGTATTCTAGGCCGGCCTTCACAATGCAGCAGCAGCGCCACCAATGTCTGAATGTAGATACTGCAGAACCTTCCGTTGGGAGCGCATGAGTGGGATTCGGAAAAATACGTTAATTCATTAAAATATGGAGGAAAATCTTGTCTGGATTACGATTATTTGGTAAATTGAAGGAAACAAAATAATGTGAAATCACGTATTATAATTACTCAAATCCATGTTATTAAGATGATTACAGATCATTTCGATGGTGCGTTTGAGACTTTCGATATTCATATCTAAACTATTTATTTTCTTCTACTGTATTTTAACCAGTGTTTGTTTTATGTATTGAGTGTTTCGGGTTATTGGGGACAAAAGAGGGGATTTTATCGTCTTATTGTTATTTATACAGCACTTTAAGCGGCGCGTTATTGCCTGAAAAGAGTTTTACAAATACATTTAATTTTAATTGATTATTAATACTAATACATTAGGTGGTACTGAATTATGCAACCCAGGGTTAAAACGAATCATGTAAAAAGAAGCATCCATTATAAGATAATTGAGAACTAATTCAACGAGTTATTTATTTCTAATTTCTCATTTTAATAGAAGAGTTTTATGATTCCAAGAAAATATAAGTAACCTCAACTTTAGTATGCAACTTTACACAGTCTACTTAAATTCGTTTTTAGAAATAATATTTCTATGAAGAACAAAAAGAGCATAGAACGGTGATTTAATGTTTTATTAATGATTTAATTTACACATTTATATGTCATTAATTAGTTCGCACTTACGTGTGTTTTTCTTAATATTTAAATAGAAAATCAAATATTTTAAATAGGGTCCGTCACTAAAAACGGTTGATCATATAATACATTGATGTTTTATATATTATTTTTTATTGTTTGTGTAGTTTATTATTTGTAATTCTAGAATATGACTAATTTATTTCCTTTTTGATCTACATAGCCGTTTAATAAACAAACGTAGTAATATTCGCTGATGCACAAAAGGATTAAAAAATACAGATATAATGTGGAAAATTTTCGACATCTCGATAATAGCAGAAAGTACGACTAAAATATTGATTATTAAAAGTCATCCAGACAGCCACTGCTTATCTGAGTGCTACAAAGCACACGGAAGATTACAAACTACAGAGACTTAAAGTAACCAAACTGCACCATTTTTCTTACCCTCGGTAGCAGGATAACTGACAATTACATATTTTCCCTAGGCTGAGCCTCTTATTTTGTAAAATTAATACAAATTTCTTGTTTTATGAGTGTATCTAAAAATGCAAGTTTATATGATAGTTTATGTTTGTTTTGCTTATTAATCAAATCAATATTTTTTTAAATGAATGGTGTTTTTTCCCACTAAGAGATGCTAAATAATACACAATGTCTCTTCAAGTAAATTTGTAAAAAATGGTTTTTCATTGGTGCATTCTGTTTTGTTTTTACGTTCTGTAACTGCCTTTTGCTAAATCCTTGGAAAATAATTATGTAGAAACTGTTATTGTGGTTGGAAAATATTGTTACACTCTTGCTATATTGAGTCTTCTCATAATGCATTTTGTCCACTTGGACACACACAAACACATAAGCACACATCTACATGTTAACAGGCTGAAGAGGGGACTGTCATTCTGCACAACGGTATAAGAGACTGAGTTTTCTGGTTATTAAAAAACATCCGAAGTCTTACGACATTTTATTTTGAAAGACGTCTGTTTTATAATTTTCGTTATTGGAAAAAACTTAGTCAGTTCTGTACAGTGAGTTTTGTTTTGAGAATTTTATGTCACAGTCCTGTGTATTTATATATAGAATAGAATATACCTTTATTGTCATTGTTACAAAATGGGTTAACATGTTGTGACAACGAAATTGGGCATGACACTCCAGTTTCACACATTCACAGTGAGGTAAATGCAAATTTAATCAGTGGCAGGCAGTGTATTTCAAACCTAAGCCTTGAATGTTGTTACGTCTGAATCAATCTTACCCTTAATAATTTACTTACACATGTAAAATAGAGACACATTTTACTCACTGAAAATCATATTTATTTCTGCAAAAGATCTATCCTGCTTTTTTCCTTGAGAAGATATCAATTAATTTGCTGTACAGCTAATCGGCGCATTTCAGTTCAATCAAGAATTTTTTTTTTTTTTTTTATCGGCATTGAAGCAACTGCTGAAAGTCAAGCCTGGCTTGTCATATTTCTGGCATGAGTTTGTATTAGTAAGAGTCCCTTAAAAGAAGAAGTGGATATGAGATTTTTTTCATTGACGTTATCATTGTAATATTTCCGTTACTGCCCTATAGCCAATCACAGTTTGTGAAACCAGTGACTTTTCCCGAGGCCTGCCAGGAGGCGGTGACACTCCAACTCAGAATCGGATTGGCTAAACCACCAACTTTATTGACACTGATGTTATGACTCAGGCCTTGCAGAACTAAATGTCAAGGCCTCAGGGCACATTTCTGAGCCTGGCAACAAGTAACGGATGAAATGTGATTGGTTGAATGCTAGAATATGAAAGCACACATCTGAAAGCAGCGCAACCATAGGAAGAGCAATGAAAGCAAGCTGCGAGACAATTTTGAATCATTTAATAAGTAAAGAAGGACGAAATATAATTAATGTCACATGATTCAGGTATTTCTAGGCCAGCAGAGAAGGCCTTGCAGGTCCTGACCGCACACCACTGAATTCAATTAATATTTACTGCTGCGCGTAGTAGTAAAATTGATAGCAGTGGACAAAGTTTGCAAACGAGTGTCCTAGTCGTGCCACAATGTATTACTTTTCTGTACTAGACATTTCAATCAGGTGTGCGCTGTAATTTACAGTATTTCATTATTTGATTTTTAATACAAATAAAATGTTATTTAAATTATTTTCATCGTTTGCATAACTCCAATATTGAATCTTTTTAGAAGAAATAAAAAGACTAGAAAGAGTCATTAGACTCATACTATATCAAGCTGGTCTTATACCACAAATGTCAAACTCGTGGCCTGCGGGCCAAATGTGGGCTCCCACCTCATTTTAAGAAGCCCTTCAGACAATGCTAAGTAAAGCACAAGAGAAAATTGTCTTGAAGTTTTAAATATGTCCACTGCGTGTCACCAAAGGCAGGTGCCACATGCAAAGCACCCACTCAAGCTGTGTTTTTTTGAGTACCGCTGATCAATCAGAAAACTCATCCCATCCTGATGTTCCTTTACTTAAAGCCAATACCTAGGTGCTTTAGCTCCTTTCTATAATTGGTATGAAAAGTTATCATCATCAGGAATTCCGCTAAAAAAAAAAGCACAAATTAAAAGCAGAAATACTTTTAAAAAGACAAATTAATCATTTAAATTAGTGTTTGAATGTTGTTTTTGTCGTTTTACAGTCTGCATGAGTCTCCCAAAGTTCAATAAACTGTAGTGAAGTCACTTTAATTGTTGTTTTGCTTTTTTCTTTATGAATGCGCAGGTGATAAACACTGCAAACGATTTATTCTTAGTGAACCCTTAATAATCTGAGATCGAGGAGATCATTTTTTCCTCATGCCATGAGGCTCTTTAACTCCACCCGGGGGAGTAAAAGCCCACATTGAACCCCACCCCCACATTTGCATTTCACCCTATTTTTATTGCTGTGTGTATTTTCCGGAGCATTATTTAAATACTCTATAGCAAAACGTTATATTGGTTATTTTTGTATTCTATATCTTTATTTTATTATTTGTATTCTATATCCTTATTTTATTATTTGATTTTTCAACACAAGGATACTGCTGGAAGTGTGACTTTCCCTACGGGGATGAATAAAGTATCTATCTATCTATCTATCTATCTATCTATCTATCTATCTATCTATCTATCTATCTATCTATCTATCTATCTATCTATCTATCTATCTATCTATCTATCTATCTATCTATCTGTCTAATCGTTTTATAATCAAATCTTACATCCCTTTACATTTAATTGTAATTCTCTGAAAAGACCCCCAGCCCTCCAGCTAAGGGATACTGTTTATGCCATTGATTTACTAGTCCGGCGCCTGCGGGTATGTTTTTTTTTTTTCGAACTATGTGGCCGCTGGGCTCCAATGAGTTTAACACTCTTGTCCAATACTGTATTTTGTCCACTTTGTCTCCCACAAACACCCCCAGAAATCCACACGTACACACACTCCCCAACACCCACACACCTACTGAGAGCATTACAATGGTCCGGGTCAGTGCAGGCCGTGGCGCTCTCAGGGTGAGTGGCGCTGGTTAACAGCGCTTTGCGGTGAAGAGCAGCACAAGAGGACGGTTCACTCCCAAAACATGACTGCTACTAGCTAAATATTAGTCTCTCGCTCCCTGCGCTTTCAGTGGAGGGGCTGCGCCTCAATCATTTTGCGCCGCGTCCCCGTCAACGGTAATTACGTGCGTGAGGAGAGGCTGTTTGGGGGGTGGAAATAGAGCTGCAATTATTCTTTTAACCTTAGTAGAGTGTCACTAGCACCGACACTCGGCCACACTTGGGTGCAAATCGGGAATGTGTGAAAACGTCAACGTGGACGGAGCTCAGCGTCTGCGTTGAAAGTTTGGTCGAAAGGGGAGCGACAGTGCCTCTGCTGGTCATAAGGTTTAATGAACTATATGTAATGGGTTCTACCGCAAGGGTGCTCACACCATTTCAGCATCAAAATGATCTACCCAGAGATTCAAAACAGGCGTCATAATTATTGGATTTGAATGCTCACAATATTTCTCAATGTACACAGAAATAAATCCATCCATCCATTTTCTGCACCGCTTAACCTCAGTAGGGTCACAGGGGTGCTGGAGCCCATCCCAGCTATCTTCAGGCAGTGGGCAGGGGACACCCTAAACTGGTTGCCAGCCAGTCGCACGGCACACACAGACAACTTGCTCATTCACACCAATTGGACCAGACAAAAAACCTGACATGCATGTTTTTTGGAATGTGGGAGCAAAACCGGCGTGCCTGGAGAAAACCCACGCAAGCACGGAGGGAACATGCAAACTCTGCACAGGAGGATTCAATCCCATTACCTCAGAACTGTGCCACGGTCGTGCTAACCACTCAGCCGTAGTGCCACCCTCTTAAATGATTCAAATACTGTTGCTGCTCCCAAACTTTGGAACAATATGCCCTTGCACATCAAACAGGCCTTCTCACTGTCCATTTTTAAAACTAGTCTTAAAACCCATTTTCATCCCTGGGCTTTAGACCCAACATAACTTCGCTCCTGTTTTATTATTTTATATACCTTTGTAGTGTTTCTATTTTTTTTTATGGTCTATTTAAGGTTTTTTTTTGTTAACTATGTTTTATTTGTGTACAGCATTTTGTCTTCAGCTGTGACTGATTTATAGGGCTTTATAAATAAAGTTGGGTTGAGTGACTTGAGTCGTCTTTTATTCAGTTTTCTCTTTGTAGTTTTTATTACATTTTTATGCTGGAGTGCCATGTCTAATCTCGTTGCAACGTTGATATCAAGATAAGATATAAAAGATAATCCTTTATTCGTCCCACATTGGGGACATTTCTTTTGTTACAGCAGTAAGACAATGGATACCAGCTAAGAATATCAACAGTATAAACAAGTATTTAAAAATATAAAAAAACAATACCCAGAACATTTCTAAAGGCAGGTGTGCAAAATAGTAAAGTGGCCAGTAATGTGCAAATATGCAAAGTCGTGGAGGGCGTGCAGTCTATCGAGATCAATGACAATAAAGACATTTCAATTCAATGATAATACATATATTTCTTGTAGTACACCGGAGGCCCCTTTACACAGAATATAGAACACTGATACAAATAAATAAATACAAATTAAAAGCGTAGTATTTTCAAATGGGAGGACCCTGTGAAGCAGTATATAACACAGGGGTGGGCAATTAATTTTTATCAGGGGCCGCATGAGAAACCTGAATTGTGTCAGAGGGCCACCAACTTTCTTTCATTGTAAAATGCTCAAATTAAATATTTTGAATAGCTGATGCTGATAATCAGAAGAATATAGCACTCTGTAAATATTTATATTAGGCTATGTGAAATTGTGGTGTATTGGTTAAATAAGAAAAACAATCATTGAACCAGTGCAATTTATTTTTAACTTGTTAATTTCCACAAACAATAACTTGTAACGTTCTCCACCTCATGTTACCTCTTCAGTGAGAATAATCCAGTCTGTTCTGGGCTTGAACAAGGGCATTGGAATCTGGCGGAATGTCTGAAGTGGCTATGCGAAGGACAGCTGAGAGGTGGTCAACAGTCATAGAGGATCTATGTTTGGATTTATTAAACTTCATAACTGAGAATGTCTGTTCACAATGATAGGTAGATCCAAAGAGGACTAGGATCCTCTGAGCATGCTTCCTCAGGTGTGGAAAGTTCTCCTCTTTGAGGGAGTAAAAATCCAGCAGTGAGACTGACTTGAAGTGATCTGCCAAAAGTGTGTCAGACTGCAGATCTATGAGTTCCATCTGAACTTCACTTGGGGCATCATCCACACTGCAGTTGAAGGGAGAAGAGACCATGTGCATTTCACTCTCAAGAGTTTTGAAATCGCCTTGAAAACTCTGCATGCAATGTTTCTAACATGGTTGAGTACTTTTGGAGGTGATCGCCTGATCTTTTGGCTTCCTTAAGTGTTGGCAAGTGGGTCAGAATGTTGTCCTTCACTTGGCTTGAGAGAAGCTACAGTTTTCTCATAAAAGCCTTCACTGCACTGTACATCTCATGCACAAAAAGGCCCTTGCTCTGCAGTTTGACATTAAGTTCGTTCATTAGTGCGGTCACATCCACAGTGAATCCGAGGTCTGCCAACCAGTCTTCATCTGAAAGTTCTGAGACGTCATGACCTTTCTGAACACAGAACTCCTGAATCTGGTTTCTCAGGTCCCAGACACTTTTCAGAATTTTGCCAAGGCTGAGCCACCTAACAGTGCAGTGATAGCTTATGTCACCATATTCAGCCTCATTTTCCTCCAACAAAGCAACAAACTGTCTGTGATTTAAAGCTCTCGCTCTGATGAAGTTAACTATTTTAGTGACAGAATCAACAACATGTTTCATTTTTAACACTGTCTTACACAACACTTCCTGATGTATGATACAATGCAAAAATGTCAATTTCTGATCAGGGTTCATTTCTGTCACTTTATCCTGCATTCTCTTTAAAAGTCCAACATTTTTCCCGGCCAGATTTGGACAACCATCTGTTGTCACACCTGCAAGCTTGTTCCATTTCAGTTCTAACATGTCCATACATCCATACATGCATTTACCTCTCTGAACAAGTCATTACCTGTGGTTGTCCCTTTTATTGACTGCAAGGATGCCAACTCCTTCGTGATTTGAAAGTCTGCGGTTATCCCACGTAAGAAGATGAGCAGCTGGGCGGTGTCACGTACATCGCAGCTCTCATTCAAAGCCAGAGAAAAAAAGTCAAAGTCCGCCGCTCTTTTCCTCAGCTGAAGCTCTAAATTTCCCGTGATTTCCTCAATCCGCCTCGTTACAGTGCGTCGGGAGAGTGAAACGTTCTCAAACGCGCCCTTTTTTTCTGGGCACATCAGCTCAGCAGAGTCCAATAAACACTCCTTAATAAACTCTTCGTCGGAAAATGCCCTACTTTTTCTGGCGATTTTATGAGAAATTACATAACTTGTCCTGACGGCTGCATCTCTGGAAGTGTGAAGTTTAGTGAAAAATCCTTGTTGGGTTTGTAGTTTTGCTAGCAATGCATCAGACTCCCTTGCACGCTCTTCACCAGACAGGTTTCTGTATTCATCTTCATGCTTGGTCGTGTAGTGGCGATTCAAATTATATTCTTTAAACACAGCAACCTGTGTACCACAGACTAAGCACACTGCTTTACCTTTAATTTCTGTAAAGAAATATTTGGCAGCCCATGTCTTGTTGAAAATACGGCATTCGTTATCAACTTTTCTTTTCTTGGGGTGTGCCGACATCTTGAGGGTACCCTGGCGAACAGTATCACCTTCACTCACTCAAGTGAATACGCGCGTGAAGGCGCTACGTCTATGACGTGTATATGTAGTCAAAATAAAATTTCAAAATAAAAGTTTAATTTTTTTTTTTTATTTATGGTGTTTATGATTGGTCTTACGCGGGCCGGACAGGGACGTACAAAGGGCCGGATGTGGCCCGCGGGCCGTAATTTGCCCAGGTCTGTTATATTATAACAGATAGGCAAAAGAATGTTTTTGGAGTTGGGATTGGAAGATGGGAAAGGGTGGCAAAGTTATGGAGGTCAGGTGGTAGTAAGTTCCTGAAGGCATTACAATTCTTTTCAGTAAAATCTACACCTACGCTTAGAACACCCCCACAACCATTTGAACTGCGCTTTTTTTTCACTCTGCCCTCGAAACACAAGCACGCACAAATGCAGGCAAAAGAAGCCGAGCATCAGTTCAAGAATACCACTGAGTGATATCTGCCTTTTGTGGCATCCATGATATCATGCAGAAGGGTATAAATAAATAGACATAAATCTTATAGATGCTGGTGGTCTGAAAAGGGTTATAGTCACTCTGAAATGTAAACAAGAAGCACACCACATTCAACAAGAAATATTACTGTAACACACATGGCGTACCATGCATTTCACACCTAGGCCTTCAGTAATGGCCTTTAGTGATGTGCTCTTTCTGGAAGACGCTTTTATTATCTTGTGATTGTTCCTTATTCAAGTTCTTTTCTCAAGTGAAGTTCAAAAAAGGTTCAACTTGATTTGTATTCTATCATTTTTGTACATTGGTAGATATTTCAATTTATGTTTCTTGTGTTTTTCAGGAATAATGTGTTATAACATAACAAATGTAAAATGCATTCTTGTATTTTATAGTTGATTTGTTGTTTGGGGCGGCAGTAGCTCAGGAGGTAGAGCGATCGTTTTAGGATTAAGGGATTCCAGTTCGAATCCCGGCTTGTCCGTGTTACATGTCGAAGTGTCCTTGGGTAAGACATTGAATCTCCAATTACCCCCAATAAGCAGGTTAGCGCCTTACATGGCAGCACAGATCACGGCCGCTATTGGGAAATGTGAAGCACAATGTAAAGCGCTTTGGGAAGTCATTGACTTGAAAAGCGCTATATAAATGCAGATCATTTCATTTCATTTCATTGTTGCGCTGACAAGACAATATTTTTATTTATTATTTTGTGATTTTTTTTCTAGAGATTCTCAGTTGCTTGACATTAAATTCACTTAGTATAAAAAGTTCAAAGTTTGAATGAGTTAAAAGTTTGTTATAGCGTGAAAAAATAAATGCTGTTATAGTAAAGTAGAATAATCGAGTTTATACTTTGGTGCATTACTGCCCGCTAGCTAAACTTTTCTTTCACATTCTAGCAGGCTTTGATGTCGCCAAATCGAAATCTGATTGGCTAAACCAAAAGTTTTTTCTTCTTCTTGTGAAGGTCTCCAGGCAGATTTCTAACCCTGTCAACAATTAATGGTTGAAATGTCATTGGTTAAATGCCCACCGTATTTTCCAAACTAGAAGGAATTGTTTCCATTATTTAGCCGGGGGTGCGACTTATACTCTGTTGCGACTTATTATGCATTTTTTGGCTAATGCGACTTATGATTTGGAGTGATTTGTAGTCCGGGAGATACGAATAAATATGAAAGCACACATCTGGATGCAGCAAAACCAGGGGGGAAGCCATGAAAAGAAGCTAAGGACTAGGAATTATTTAATAAGTATTCATGAGCAAAATACAATTACATCACATGATTCACTTAGGCAGCACGGCGGCTGAGTGTTTAGCACGGTTCTCAGATCATGGGATCAAATCCAGCTACCGTGCTTCCTTTGCAGAGTTTTCATGTTCTTCCCGTGCTTGCGTGGGTTTCTGCCGGGCACTGAGGTTTTCTCCCACATTCCAAAAACATGCATGTCAGGTTATAGGCTGGTCCGAATTGTCCCTAGGTGTAAATAAGCAAGAGAGTTGTCCATCTCTGTGTGCCCTGCGGCTGGCTGGGAACCAGATTAGGGTGTCCCCTGCCCACTCCTAGATGGGCTGGGCTCCAGCACCCCTTTGACCCTACTGTGAATAAGAGGTGCAGATAATGGATGGATGGATGATTCACCTATTTTTAGGCCAGCAGAGAAGGCCTTGCAGGTCCTGACAGCCCACCACTGCTACACACACACACACACACAAACACACAAATAACGCTATCGGTTTAGATCACTAGCTCAGCAGATCTCAAAGCGCACGATATCTTGCACCACACACACATTGACAGCAACGAGTTTGTGTGTCCCTTGTCAATAGGACGTTGAGGGTTTTGCCACTAATGACCAATGTAGAGATAAGAGAGGAGAGGTTAATGTGTTGCTGTGGGTGATCAAGATAAAAACCATCCCTTCAAGCTTTGCACAATGACGCAGCCAGGGACAAGCAACGGGGAGAAAGAGAGAGAGCGTGTTCAAAGCCCAGGTGAGGATTTTTTGTTTTTGTTTTTAACTAAATCAAAACAAGAGTGGTACCAATATCCATCCGTGCGTTTTTAATGCGTGTCCTAATTGGATTCATTCAAATGGCGTCGGGGACTGCAAAAGCACGAAATCCACTAAAAGTAAGCGCAGCTTTGCACCGAATGTGTTATCGGTACACAGCGAAGTATATATGACCCTGTCTGCTAAACAAAAGGCCTTCATTCTGAAGGTTCTTTTGTCCATGCATGTGTGAGTGCGAAACCCGCGTGTGTAAGCGTGTTGCGTGAACAACGTGTAGCCATAACATTCAACACATGGACATAATTTAGTAAGATCAGAGACAAAAACCAGGAGTATATTGACCATATTCTGTCATTTGTTTATATTTTTCTTTCCTGTGCACAGGTGTTAGCTATAACTGATGAAATGTCATCCATTTCAAGTAGTAGAACTTGATTACTTTTTATTACGGATGGATGGATGGATGGATGGATGGATGGATGGATGGATGGATGGATGGATGGATGGATGGATGGATGGATGGATGGATGGATGGATGGATGGATGGATGGATAGATGGGTGGATGGACGGTTGGATGGATAGATTGATCTAGGAATGGATGGATGAATGGATGGATGGATGGTTCAGATGGATGGATGAATGGATGGATGGATGGATGGATGGATGGATGGATGGATGGATGGATGGATGGATGGATGGATGGATGGATGGATGGATGGATGGATGGATGGATAGATGGGTGGATGGACGGTTGGATGGATAGATTGATCTAGGAATGGATGGATGAATGGATGGATGGATGGTTCAGATGGATGGATGAATGGATGAATGGATGGATGGATGGATGGATGGATGGATGGATGGATGGATGGATGGATGGATGGATGGATGGATGGATGGATGGATGGATGGATGGATGGATGGATGGATGGATGCATGGATGGATGGATGGATGGATGGATGGATGGATGGATGGATGGATGGATGGATGGATGGATGGATGGATGGATGGACGGATGGATCGAAAGATGGATGCATGGACGGATGGATTTATTGATGGATTGATGGAGGGGTCAATGGATGGATGAAGGGATGGATTATCAATAATGATAAGCGCATATCCACTTTGTAATCATTAGACTAGGAGTGAGCAAACTACAACTCGTGGGCCACATGCAGCCCCCAAGGTTCTTAATCCGGCCCGCCTAATGGTAAAAGTATGGTAAAATATGGTAAAAATATAATACAGTAATAACAATTACAATGGTGAATAATGTCCTACTAATTACAATTGTGTTTTGGTTACACACAAGTCTTTTCTTTAGTCCGATCAAATTTATCAAATTTAGTGCTTAAAATCAGGTCAAGGTCTGTACAGACTACAAACTCAGGGACCTAATATATAATTTTGCTTTAATTCTGAGTGTTTCAAAACCAAACAGGCACCTCAAACTCAATTCGGCTCGGGAGCTGGATCCAGACTTTAAGTCCTCAATGTCAACGCCAAACGTTTGAGTTTTGTTTTTCTGCACAATGCTTTATCGTTCAGCCTACATTTGTAGCATACCTTACTCATTATAATCACAGATGAAATGTTTTTTTTTCTAGGTACAACGCATTTATTCATAAACAATGACATAAAAAAAATCATGTTTGGCATTGAATCATATTTTCAATGATCTGTTCAAACAAATGTCATGCCATCACACCTTTTCCCCTCTCATTGAACTCCTGCAGTCTTCTTGCAGCCGCTGGCTCCTGAAATTTGGCATCTTGTGCCTTGACAAGTGCACCGATTTCAGGTGTCAAACCCTGAGTAGCAGCACATTTAACAATGTCATTCAAGTCAAGTCATGTTTATTTGTATAGCCCTGAATCACAAGGAGTCTCAAGGGGCTGCACAGACCACAGATTATTGCAAACTATAGACTATTATTACACCATCCCCTGATCTAAAACCTACATTCGGGCAAATAATCCACAGATATTGTCAACATAAAATATAGGTTATTCATATGCAATAGAATCGAATTTTGTTTTAAGCTTAGATTTAAACAGTTCCAATAAGGTTGCAGAACGAATCTCAGGGGGCATTCTAAAGAGAAGAAAGAAAGAACAAGACTATTTTACTGGAAAAGATGATTGTTAAGTATAATTTTGCATAACTACTTTTGCATCATATTTTTCCGAGCTGACTAATTTTTACCTGTCATTCTCAGCCAATTGCTCCCCTTATTAATGATTGCAATTTCCCTTATCAAACGATAATACACCTTGCAACACAAAGCGGCACCTATTTACTCACAGCAAGACAGATATCTCAAAAATGTTCGCAATCTACAGTGACGAACTTTGTCGTCTGCTATTCAAGTGGCAAGAAAGAGCAATTGGTTTGTATTTATTTAAAAAAAGGTCATAACTTTTAATGGACATAAGCTTGGTTCTGTTTTTGACATACAGACGCTGCCTGACTTACGAAGGAGATAGGTCCCGGAAGATTGTTCGTAAGTTGAATTTGTTCTTAAGTTGCTTGAGTGCTATATTTTGTATGTTTAAGGTTTGTATAAGTATGTTTAAGGCTTGTATACATAACCTGTATTGTTTTGTAGTAAAAAATAAACATTTCATAAAATTATATGCTCTATAAAGATAAATAAAGTTGAGTTTAACTTACTTTTGGAAGATAAACTTCAAGAGTTAGGCCACTTCCTCCTCTGTGGTAAAATGCGGCCGAAAAAAAGCGTTCCGACCATTTTCTCAACCGCATCAAGCTTTCTTATTCCACTTTCGTTTCAAAAGAAACAGCTCTCTTCTTTACGCTTAACGCAGACCACATTGACCATTCAATATGCACAAGATATTAAACAATAAAAATATCAAAGTATAGAATGTTTACACAAAAACTAATAGGAAGAACTGCATTTCTTCTTTGGGGTGGATGCTGGGTGACCTCTCACAGCGCCACACACCAATAGTGGCGGAAAGAAGCACTACAGTATTTCCTCTACTCGACAAAAGGTGCAAACAATACAAAATTTAACGTACAGCAATGTCCGGATATTTTTCAAACTCCTGATTTTTTTTTTCGCATCTATCGTATATTGCAAGTCGAATGGTCATAAGTAGGGGAGCGTCTGTACTCGGAAATGTACAGCAGGGCGGATCAAAATCCTCCAGCGGGCTGAATCTGGCCCACGGGCTGTATGTTTGACATTGTGTCCTAAAGTAATAGTCACCATTTATGCGGCAAAATGCTTGGACAGGAAGGTGCAATAATGACGAGGGGTGAGTCAGTTCTTCTTTTTGGTTTATATTTATTATTTTTATACTAATAACCTTATTATTTTCATCTGTGGTATTTATCTTGTAAAAAAAAATTCACCATCAGGATGGCACTTTTTAATTTTCTTGTGCATTTCACTTACAATGACAATAGATTATATTCATTTTTTGTAAAAGAAATACAGTAGAAGTGAAACGGGTGTAATAATAACTTTTGTTTTATTGAAATTCCTGCTGAAATATGTATATAGTTTTTGGTAAGTGTCCTGCAATGATGAGTCCAACAGTGCCACCTGCTGGTATGGGGTAGGGTTTGTTTTGGCTTTTGATATGTGACCGGAAGGCGGGGTTTTGTTGGCAGTCTACAGAGCGAGCTGCCAACGGTAAGACACATCTTTTGGTGCTCCACAAAAAAAGTTAATTTTAAACATTATAACCACAGCTGACAAATCTCTCAACATGCACAGTAATGTGATTGATGTTGTCAAGCTGTTTGGATTTATTTTTGTTTTGCTTCTGTTGTGCTAAAATGTTAATTCCCCTTATAGAGATCAAAGCCAGCAAAGAAGCTAATGTTGTGACTCATTTCATTTGCAGGTAAATTGTATCCGTTTTTATACTCATTATTGTTCTTATTTCTATTTTCTCATATACATAAAAAGGATGATGTTGGTTAAAATTCAGACTAAAGAAAAATATGTTGACTTCATTGTAAACGTAAAAAAAACACTATACGATTTCTTGTTAAAAGTATCTTGTTAAAATGGATGTAAAATGTATTGTGACATTCTAAAATGTATTTTATGTAAATTGAAAAGAAAGCTCTTTTATATGCTTTGGGCAGTCTACAGAGCGAGCTGCAGACGAGATCAAAGAGATCAAAGCCAGCAGAGAAGCTAATGTTGTGACTCATTTCATTTGCAGAAACTGTAATAAAAACCTCTTTGTCCAGTCCAGCGTGAATGTGGATCTTTGGTGGGCCAGGTACACCGCGGTTACATAAGCAAAAAAATTTTTTTTTTCTTTTCTTATTTTGCAGTCCAGTACTAAACGACCCAGGAACCGGTACAGGTCCGCGGCCGGCAATTGCGGACCACTCCTTTATTGGACCGCATCAATTTGCGCAGCTAATGTTGTGATTAAACAAACACACCCACGCACACACAAACAGTACGTTCCCTGTGAATGAAAAGTGGCCCCCAAGACCCTCCCCACATCCGTCACCCCCCATCCGTGCGGCGGACCTGGGTCGTCTGACATTTGGACACTTGTCAATCATCTCTTTCAATAGCCCAAACGGCAGGAAAAACGGAGTCGGGGGGTCAGAAACTCTCCGTATCGCCATGGCAACAGCCGCATTGAAGTTCATAGCCCGCTGGGATTGTAGTGCTAAATGCGTGTGCGTCAAAGTCCATTTGGGTTTGCGGCGCACGGGTGTGTGCTCGCCTCCTCGTGCGCCCAATTGTTCGCCGGCAGACGCAGGCAAATACACCTCCCCTAAGTCTTTTTTTTTTATTATTATTTTCTTCGGCTTTAACGGTGCTCACCTCGCAACCTCGCATACCGCTCCGGCCTTTTTCTCCTCCGGTTCTCTCTCTCGCACTTTTATTTACACTTCCCCGTTCGACTCTCCAGGTCACGGATCAAGGCCCTGCAGGAAGTACAGCCTCCCGCAAAAATGAGCACTTAACCTTTGTACTTTCTCTTCGCCTCGACAGTGAGTTCCATTTTGCAAACCCCGGCGTCAGACCGGCGAAAAAAATTGGCGTTTTCTGCTAGCATCTGCTAGGGCACCGGTGTCAAAAAGGCGGCCCGTGGGCCGGATTAGGCCCGCTAAGGGATTGAATCCAGCCCGCGAGACAATACTCAGATAAGCGCAAGAGAAAAACAAGCTGCAGGTTGAAATATGTTTACTTGATGTTGCCAAAACCAGGTGCCTCTCACAAAGACACTGTACTGGTATTTCTCCCTCTCTCTCTCTCTCTCTCTCTCTCTCTCTCTCTTTCTTTTTTTCCTCTCTCTCTTTCTTTTTTTCTCTCTCTTTCTTTTCCACCCCTTTTCTCCCACTCTGTCTCTGTCTCTTTCACTCTCCGTGTCTCTCTTTTTCTCTTCCTTTGTTGCTCTCTGTCTCTTTCTCTCTTTTTGTCTTTTAACCTCTTGTACTCTATCTTCCTTTTTTCCTTTTCTCTCTTTTATCTTTCTCCCTTCATACTCTTCACGCTTTCTTTTCTCTTTTCTCTCCTTCTGTCTTTTTATTTCTCTTTGGATTTCTTTCTTCCTCTCCCTTTCTTTTCACCCTCTCTCACGGCTCCGAAGTTAAAAAGAACACCAGTAATGTTGACTGCAGTATAAAATAAAAAAATAAAAAAACAATTCACCACTTCACCAGAGGATGGCTGTAAGCCTTTGGCCACGTTGGTCTTGGCTTTCTGAGATTTGTAGCCCACCCCGTTTCCGACATGACAACTGTACATAAAAAAGGAACGTTGACTGTGAAGTCCGCCGTTTACAATTGGAAATTGGAGTGTTTTTTCCACCGAAATCCAAAACAGCTGCGTCTGCCTATCTTGCAATGAGACTGTTGCTGTTTTCAAATGATACAATATCCAAAGGCACCGGCAGACAAAACCTGTTGACTACAAAAAGCTAACTGGAAACGAACTTTGTGAAAAGGTGAAGCAACTAGAAGCTGTTTTAACTAGATCCTGCAAATCAAATGAAAATGCTACAAATGCAAGATGCGAGGTCGCAACGTTGATGACCAAGCACTGCATACATTTTCACGGAAGAATTTATAAAACACTGTTCAAAGAATGCCAGGCTGGATAGTCCGCCCTCACGCCTTATCAGCTTACCCAATCTGGTCCACTTCCTCAAAGGTTTAGACACCCTTGTTATAAACGTTTTCATTGACATATGACGTCTGTACTGCAGAGTTATATTTTACAAATAATCACACAAATGGGAAACTCAACCTAATAGAAAACTAAACATCAATATTATTTCTAGCTTGTGCGCTTATATGAAGAAAGCCGGGAATCAAAAGCATCATATATCTTCACAATAATAATCCCACGCTCTACAAACTAATATGCCACAAGGTGACTCTGAAGGGCAACAACCTCATTTACGAGCGTGCAAATAAATCCAAGTAGAAGCTTGGCAAAAATACAGATTATCACTTGGACTAAAGGTAAGATCTGGACTAAAGAATACAGCCCGACTCGACCCGAGTCGCGGGTATGTAAACCCGAACTTGCCCAAACCCGAGACATTGACTTGATTTGATAAACAAGCCGGAAATAAAGTTCTACTCAGGTTGTGCGTACTTCAGCGCAGAACTGTGCGTTTCGGCTGAACTACGCAGCTTGGCGTTTACTTAGGTCTGAGTCCCTCAAATCGAGTGTTTACTGCAAGTGCAGGTCCAAAATAACCAGTTAGGCGAGAAGTGCGCATCTCGGCGACTAGCAGCTGACAAAAGTGAAACTGAACACCGAAAAGAAAATCAAATTATGGAGATAACAAGCTGTATTGAAATATTTGGCCGAAAAGCAGAAAGTTTGTAAAGCTTGTAAGATATTGGCAAGAAGCAGAAATGACGTCTGACCTGAGCGAGGTGGAAGGAGGAAGCCGCGCATCTTTTACCCCAACACAGAGGAGAAACATGTCTTTGAATTTAGAGATTTGGAGCTAAACTGATATTTTGATGAGCATTTTCTCTAAATAAATAATGAATTGAGTAAAAGTAAATGCATGCTGTGTTGATTCTCCAAGAAGGGAAAAAAGAAGAAAAAAAACAGCGAGAGAGAGAGAGAGAGAGAGAGAGAGAGAGAGAGAGAGCAAGAGAGAGAGAGAAGCCCGACCAGCCCTTAATGATTGACATTTTAAATCCGAGTCATGCTTAAAAGATCCTACCTCTAACTTGGACTGTGCAGTGTCACACGATCATATGATTGTAATATCAGTTTTCACAGTTTCTCAAATTTGGAGAGCAGTGCCATCAACAGGACACGGGCGGAATTACCTCCTGTACTGCGCACGTAGAAAAGAGGAGCGATAAACCGCGGCGAAGCAATTTCACCCCGACGAACAACACTCGTCGGCCATTTTTTTCATCCGCCGAGTGTCATTACGCAGCGCAACTCCATTCGGCGGCTGGTCTTCGCCGATAAATATAGAGGAATCATTTGTGTTCCCAGTCGGGGAAAATTGCTCCGATTGAGCCAGAGAGGGGGAGACAATCCTGTGACCTGTTTAGTGAACACTTATCAGGGAGAAACTTCGAGCGGGCCGTTCGGGTCGGCGGCGGGAAAACCGGCGAGGATTCGCCACCATTTTTAAGCCTGGCAGCATGGGAGAAATGGCTTTAACGACGTGCTCGAAAATTGCTGCTTAAATGTAGCGCTTATCAAGCGAATCTCGAAGGGAAATAATGGTCGGGGGGCAACAGGGTTCATGTCTTTTTTTCTTGCAAATTTCAAATGGCATAAACACTGTTTACATACCTACCGGCACTACCGTTTTGCATGTTAGGCTAGGGCTTTTTCACCCCTCCTAGGGACATTGTGCCTTTTATAGCGCCTTCTAGTGGTAAAGAATACTTCGATGATTGAAGAAAAGCTGTATCAATTTGAATAATAGGTGAATATGCATGAACTATCACATAAACGAGCATTTTTTTAATAGTTGTAAGTCAAGAAATTTTGATTTATATAATAAAACATGAGGCTCACCCGGGGGAGCATTCAGTATGTTGGCCATCCTGATGCCAAGGGTGCTTATTTTTTTATCCTTTTCTTGTTTTTTTCCTGTAGTTTTTCTTTTTTTTGCTTCTTTTTGACATCCGTTTTTGTTCTTTTCCCACCTTTTTGTTTCTTGCAATTTTTTCCCTTTTATCACCTTTGAATTCCTGTCTTTTTTTTCTTTTTTATGACTCTTATTTCTTTCTTTTGTACTTGTTTCTGCTTTTTCTTTCTTTTTGGTTCTTGTTCCTTTTTCATTTTTGTTTGTTTTCTTTTATGTGCTTTTATTTCATTTTCTTTTCTTTTTATCTTTTCTGTCCCTTTTGTCTTGCTTTTGTCCTTTCCTTGATTTTTCCCCCTTTCTTTCATTTTAGTTTCCTTTTTTATCCTTTTTTTATTTTGTTTTTATTTTATGTGTGTTCTTTCCCCGCTTTTCTTCATTTCATTTTTCATTTTCTTATATTTTTATCCCTTTTTTGCTTGTTTTCACTTTTTTCTTTCTTTCTTTTCTCGATTTTCTTTCTGCTACGGGTACCCCCCAAAACAAAAAATTTTGTGGAAGGCTGGGTGTAAAATGAGAAGAAAACAGGACTGTTTCGTCATTTTGAGTTTCCGAAGTTGGTATTCTTACTTGTGCTTACTAGCACTGCTTTTCAGTTGGACTGAACAATTGGGTGACATCTAGTGGTCAAATAGTCTGCAGTTAAGCTGGTTTGTCTCATGAAATGTTGGTCTATTGATGGATTTTTTTGGGGAAAAAGTTCATGCTAGAAAATCCTCCTATATTGCTGACTTGAAACAATTTTGCATGGAAGAGTCGTGAAAGACTTATTACCAAAAGTTTGATTTCTGTTATCACAGCCAAAGGTGGCCCAACTCGCTATCAGCTTCACGGGGCAGTTCCTTTTTCAAATAGATTTTTAGTTTTCTTTAATAAATGCCATCAAGTTTTCAGAACTGCATTTTATATTACTTAGGTTGTCTCTGTGTGATATTAAAATTGGTTTTATGATCTGAAATGTTTGTCAAGTCAAGTCCCATTAATATGAATAGCCCTTATTTACAAGATGGCTGCACATGTTACGAGGACACTATCCCCTGATCTTAAACCAACATGCGGGCAAGGAAAAACTCAAAACTATGCAAAAAACACAGAAATCACAAAGGGGGCTAATACTCTTTCACGTCACTGTATCTCCAGTCATATGAACGGTAATTCACCAAAGTGACTAGCTTAACTATGTTTTTTTCAAGCTAACATGCTACACCTAAACAGTCCACTATGAAATGTATATTAGTGCAAGTATTACGTATCAATTATGGACTTTTATTATGTGCCATGTAAAAAATTAAGGTAGTATTACCTAGTGGTAGATAGTAATGGAAAGAACTTCCTGCAACTGAAAATATACGCTATATATTACTGTATTTTTTACCCAATATCAAACTGGGGAGAGATTGGTCTTAAAAACAAACAGAAGGCAGCTCTTTCGGCTAGGCTGACTAAAAACAGCCATCTTTTTCGGCTCCCAAGCGGCTCGTCGTTTTTTTTTTTTTTGTCGCTTATTACCAATTAATATGTGACATATGCTACAGATTAATCTCCTTTTGACCCAACACCAGATATATGGGGAGATATGTCTCTCAAAAACAAATATATTCACGATTTACCCAAAATCTTGAAATCCCATGTCTGGATAAATGCACACACAAGGTCAAAAATTGCAGATGTAAATGGAAGATATATTTGTAGCTCTGCAAAATGTATGATTCTCACCAGATTTCTTCTTTTAATGGTACTGTATAAATTAGAAAATTGGCTTTGTAAGTCCTTAAAAGGTGCTTGAATTCTGCCTTGAAAAAGGGGTATGAACCCTGTTTAATACTCTGGGGACTGATAGCGTTTTGCACGTAAAAATAAGAATAATACTAAAAAAAAAAGAACTGTTTTTGTTGTCAACACCTTTGCACGTATGCTGTTCATTTTAAAATCGGAAGTAAAATATTTCTAGTGGATAAACGTGATCCATTCCACGGAGGATGCCAGAATGTGCGCACACCAAAGACTCTGCTCCCACCGATGGACAAGGCCAGACTGGAATGTTGTAATTCCGAGGGATCATTTCGGGATAATCTTCAACGGGCAAAGCCACCCAAGTTTGCCCACAGCCTGATTTGCCTGCCAGCCACTTGTAGTGACCAATGCCGCCAGCAGGCACTTTGCAGCCTACGAAATAAACCACAAGGGAAAGGCTTCCAATCGCAGCGTTGCCTCGGATAAAAGATACATGTTTAATAACACAAACACACACACATACATGTATTAGACCAGGAGTGGACAATCTTCAACCCGTGAACCACATGTGGCCCACCAAACGAAAATGGTCAAAATATAATGACAATATATATATATATATATATATATATATATATATATATATATATATATATATATATATATATATATATATATATAATAGTAAATAAAGTACCACTGACTCATCTTGTCCCTGTTGTCTTTTTGTGTGTCTACAGCCAAAATTACAGAAATACTAAAAAAAATATTACAATTTATGATAAAATTATGAATCAAACATGGTGCTTAAAAATGAAGGACCTAATATAATAATAATAATAATAATTTCCTTTGTATTGTCATTCTTTGTAAGAACGAAATGTCGATACACCTGACCCGTTGTAGCGAGCCGATGCAGCCGCAGCCAACAGAGGGCGCCGCCATTTTACCAATGTTATAACATAATATTTTGCTTTCATTCTGAAAAGAAAAATTAGAACAGAAATGCTACAAAAATACTACGACAGAAAAACTACCAAAATACTACCAAAATACTACACAAATACTAATTCAGAAATACTTCAAGAATACTCCTACAGAAATTTAAAAAAACACCTCATAAAAATTACTACTAGATATTAAATATTACGACGAAAATACTTCAATAATACTATGCTAATGTAAATATTTTGACAGAAATACCACAAAAATGTTGCAGATCTACTACAAATATACTACTGCTGAAATACAACATCAGAAATTCTACAAAAATACCACACTTACATACATATATATATATATATATGTATATATATATATATATATATAACCAGGACTGGGCAAATTACAGCCCGCGAGCCACAATTGGCCCACCAAACAAAAACGGTCAAAATATAATGACAATATATATAATAGTAAATAAAGTACTACTAATTTAAAAAAATGCCAAATTTGTCTCTGTCTGACTACTAAATACTACAAAAATACTATAAAACTATCAAATTTGGTGCTTAGAAATACGGGACCTATTATATTATTTTGCTTTCATTCGGAAAAGAAAAAAATACTACTATGGAAAATCAACATACTATACTATAATACAAAGGTCGGAGGGGGGCAACATTTCCTGTGGTGGGCCTTGGTCAAGTAGAGACTGGGGGCTCCCATCCTTCTTCAGGCCAACATATGTTTCCATCTGATCTTAAACCAGGGACCGTTTACATGTTAGGCAAATGTGCTAACCACTGCACTACAGAAACACTAAACACAAAAGTACTTCTAGAGAAATATTACGACAGAAATGCCACAAAAATACAACAATAAAATTCCCAAAATATTACAGATCTACTACAAAAACACTACTAATGAAATATTACGACATGAAAAACTACAAAAATACAACTACAGTAATACTACAAAAACACTACAGATATAAATGTACTACAAAAACACTACTACAAAAATATAACAGATCAACTACAAAAACACTACTACTGAAATATTAAAAAATAAATACTACGAATATACCACTACAGTAATAATTCAAAAATATGACAGATATACTACAAAAACACTACTACTGAAATATTACAACATGAATACTACAAATATACCACGACAGTATTACTACAAAAATATTACAGATCCACTACAAAAACACTACTACTGAAATATTCCAACATAAATACTACTAAAATACCACTACAGTAATACTACAAAAATATTACAGATCTACTACAAAAACACTACTACTGAAATATTACGACATGAAAAACTACAAAAATACAACTACAGTAACACTACAAAAATACTACAGATATAATACAAAAGCTATGCTCTCGAAATACTACAAAAAAACACAAATGCAGAAATAATTCAAAATATTCCCAAAACACTATACAAACACTACAAAAATCCCACTACAGAAATACTACAGACATATTTAAAAGTATAATTACAGTAATATTAAAAAACTACATTATAAATTTAGTGCTTAAAACAGGGAGCTCGTTTGTTTTCTTGATTTAATTGTGAGCGTTTCAAAATCAATTGGATGAAACTAATTTATTCAAAAACAAATGTAAAGAAACATGACATTTAGATTTCTGCATGTATATTTATTCATAGATAAAAAATATAGGTTTCCCAAAGTGGCCCCTTGTCTATATTATTTAACCGAATGCGGGCCCCTGACTTCAAAACGATGCCCACCCCTGCACTGTGACGTGTTCTTTATGTGTCGTTGCCATCTCGTGGTAGAAGCAGTAACATACACCAGTCAACTTTTACTTTATCTTCCAGGATTTCATACGTTTTTGGATCATTTCAACTAGGGAGAGTGTGTACTTTAGCGCCTCCTATTGGTAAAAAAAATACTTTGGGAATTGAAGAAAAGCAGTAATAATTCGAATAAAAGGTTAAGAACATAAACTATCATATAAACGTGCATTTTTAAAATTCTCGTAAGAAACATATATATCTCTTTTACATAACATAAGGCTCACCTAGAGGGAGCTGACATATTTGGTGGTCATCTGACTCTTCCTCTTTTTTTCCTCTTCATCTTTCTTTTTTCCCCTTTTTTTCTTTTTTTACATCCTTTTATCTTACTTTTTTACCCTTGTATGTATCTCTTTTTCCCTTCTATACCTTTTATTTTTCTTGTACTTTCTCTCTTTTTTCTGCTCTTTCCTTCTTTCTTTTTTCTGCTTTTTTGTTTAATCTTTTCTTCTTGTTCTTGTTTCTTTTTCTGGTTTCCTTTGCCCTTTTCCTCGCTTTACCTCTCTGTATTTTCCTTCCGTTCAATTTTTTTGTTTTATTTTTCGTGCTTTTTTTTGTTTTCTTTTCTTTTCATTTTTGTCCCTTTCTTCTTATTTTTCCCCTTTTCTTTATTTTGTATTATTTATTTTCCCTTTGTTTCGTTTTCTTGGCTTTTTTCCTTTTTTTATATTTACCCTTTTTTATTTCCCCCCCCCTTTTCTTTATTTGATTTTTTGATTTTTATATTTTAATCTCTTTTTTTATTTATAAAAAGAAAAGTAACAAAAAAAAAGATTTTCGACATAGGATAATTTGAAAAATTTCACTTTTATGTGATAGTTTATGATTATGTTCCCACCCACTGACACGCTCTGGCTACCCAAAGAAAAATGGATGTAGTACTGACGGCAGTCTGGGCAGAGCATATACTATTCCATTTATATTATATTGTGCATGTCAGCGGATGCTAAAGTGGACTCTCTGCTCCCTACAGCACACAGTGTGTGCATCAGTCTCCACGAACAGAGCATCCCCTCCCAGAATATCCCTTTGTAGTAGTGATAGGAATTCCGTCTTCTTTTAGAGAAGCACCTCTTTCGGCTCGGCTGACTAAAAATAGCCCACTCTTTTGGCTCCCAAGCGGCTCTTTAGATTGTTTTTGTTGCTTTAATCCATTTATTATTGATTATTATGTAAAATAAAAGACAACAATGAGAAAAATAAACAAAAAATAATAAAACAGAACAAGCAAAGACAAATAAGAAAAAGGAAAAACCGGAAAAAAAAAACGAAGTAAAAACAATAAAAAACAAAAACAAAAGAAGAAAAAAGAGGAAAAATAAATAAAACCCAATAAAAAGCAAAACAAAAATACAGGTTTTGGGGTGTCCCTTTGATCATTATATTAACAATAACAATGTAATATTATGCATGAACTGAATTAATATTTTTTATCAATCTATTAAATCATTTTAGCATTCATTTTTTCAAAATTCACCGAACTTTCAACTCTTTTAAACAATGAAAATTTTCTTACTAAGCAACTCTAGAGTAAAGAGACTGGAATCCCTGGGTGACAACAGAATGTCAATGAAAAATATTGACTTCAGCCTAAAATGAATAAACTACGAAATACTAGAATAAACTATGCATTTTGTTTTTTGTTTTACAAAATAATCGTGAAACACATTCCTGGAAAAACACTGAAAACATAAATTAAAATGTTTAGAAAAAAAAAACACAATTCCAAAACATGTAACCTTTTAAGTACTCACCCAATATAAAGTTAACAATACATATTGACCAATCACAAGAGGGGAAAATGGAGTCGGCTGTCTAGTGTTTTCAATGAAGCCTGTGTTAAGCTGTTGCTGGATGTGCTCTTGCAAATGCTTAACGTGCATAAATGTTGTGCAAAGATTTTTTTTTGGGGGGGGGTAAAAATAGTATATTATAAATTGATACGCCCCCCACACTATTATACTATACTGTAATCATAACTGTATAGCTTTTCTACTGTATTCTAACTTGATTGAAAATACTTGATTTTTAGTTTTTATTTTGCTTGTTTTAGGTCAAGTCAAGTCATGTTTATTAGTGACGCAAGGGCTGTATAGACCACTGACTACCGACCATTATTACACCATCCCCTGATCTAAAACCTACATGAGGGCAAGGGAAAACTCAAAACACTTAACATGAGTAAAATGAAAAAAAAAACCTTGAGAAAGGACCGCACTTGAGGTAATCCTACACTAGACAACAAAATAGGTCAAAAAAGAAATCAATACGCCATGTTGGTTTCATTATAACACAATGTATTTGACTACTTTTATCACATCTGTTTCAGAATTATTTAAAGTTTGGATTAAAAACCAAAATCCGTATAAACAATTAATACAACTCCGTCTTCACGAATGACTCGGTGCTGAATTTGTCCAAACAGCTAATTAACCTAAAAACCCGACGCTAACAGTATAGAATTGTCACGGTTGCCATGGCGCCCAATTCGCGCAAGCTGTGGCTCGTTGACAGATTGACTTCACTTCTATTTAAGCTCAGTGCTCTCACTCACCCTTTGTCAGTCCGTCAATGAACCTCTGCACCCGCAAGACGTGGGTTTTGACTCTGTCCGGTATCCTGTTTGTGTATCCTGTCCGGTTTTGATCCCGTCTGTTTTGTCCTGTTTTGATTCCGGTCTCCAGTGTCTGGTATCGTGCCAGTCATTCTTGTCCCCAGTCTCCTATATCTGTTATCATCCTTTCAATCCCATTCCGTCCAGTATCGACATCATCTGTACAGTATCAGCTCGTGTAACTGGTATCAATCTCGTTAGTCTCTTAATTTCTGTTGTTCCACGCCAGACTTCTGTCTTTCTCCTTCTTCAGTAAATCACTGGCGTTTTGTGTTAACGTACCCCACTTCCCGTAAAATAAAGGCTTGTGTGAGAAACGTCACGCATTTGGGTTCTCCTCCTGTTCCGGTTCTTGACAAGAATAACCAAATATCTTTCCATATCCACCAAATATAATAATATGAAAATCCAAATAGAGTTTAGCCTCTTTTAACAGGCTACAAATACTATACATTGGATTTTTAGTAGCAATTCATTCTCTTGTTTAGTTTCAACCCTTAGCCTGAAAAGTGCTACAAAAAAACAAGTTTTAATTTTATTTGATTGTCGTCGAAAGAAGCGTCGAACGTTATTTTAAGGAAAAGTCTCAAAATCAGAAAAGCCTTTAGGATCATTGTGTTGCTACAACGAATTTAGAGTTGTACTCAGTTGACAAAATCTACATTGTAAAATAAATAGTGAAACACAAATTATATTAGTATTCACATCTCCTATAATCCTTTGGTTACAGCCGGTCAAGCTTTTTTCTTAGGGGATGATTTGTAAATAAATTATATTTGTCGCAATATCTCTGAGAAAAAAAAGAAAATTAATGTGATCATTTCAAAACGTAATCGTTGCTAATTCAATCTCTTAATAAAGGCTGACATCTAGCGGTAAATACTTAACATTGCACCAGGTGCCCGTGAACGCGTAAAGCAGTTTCTTTAAATATCATTTGGATATTTTAAAAAGAAACAGAAAATACGCCAATATTCAATTCGGCGTCATTGTTAAAAAAATGTGAGTATTAATATTAACTAATATTAATATTGCTGGAAAAGTCCATGTTTGATTATTTTGTGAAAACACAAATTGGGCGTTTTTAGTTTGTCAAACTTTGTATGACAGTGATTTGAAAACCACCTCTGAAATTAAAAGTTTGTGTACAAATGAGAACATTTCACAAAGAAGGCAACTTTAAAATGATTCTGAGGACACGTTATGCTAATCAAACTTGCCGATATACATTCGCACCAAGGGCGTAGTTTTGGCGTGGACGTAAGGGACGTGTCCCCACCAATATTATGTGATGGCCTCTGTCCCCGCCAATGCCAAGCCCAAACCTATACCCAGGGTTGGGTAGGGTTACTTTAACTGGATTACTTTCAATTACTTTTGGATTACTCCAATACCAAATATGCTAATAAAAGACAAAAGAAATTAAATATGAATACAATTATGACTCACAACACGTGGTAAGCTTTCTCTCCTGGCTTTGATCTCTTTGATCTCCGGCAAAACGAACATAAAATGCGACAGAAACAAAATGAAAATAAATCCAAACAGCTTGCCAACATCATTTTTGCCGTTCCATGTATTCGGTTACTCCCCAGGCCTGCACAAAATTTAGTCATTTTATTCCTATTTAGTTTCTTTTGTCTTTTATTAGCATATTTGGTATTGGAGTAATCCAAAAGTAATTGAAAGTAATCCAGTTAAAGTAACCCTACCCAACCCTGCCTATACCCTTGCCACACACTAACAGCCAAAAGAAGCCACTCCTACTCACCATCTGACTTTTACTTTGAAAAAGTTGAAATGACGAGCGCCCCATCGATGCTCCGGCAGGTCAAACGGGGTGAGAGAAATTCCTGACACTTCCTTTGGGGGGTCACTTTAGAATCCCACGGAGGAAAAATCCGGTAGAAGTGTATCGTCCGGAAGCACTGTGCAAACAGTGAGCGACGGAGTGGACGCAGCCAAACACCACTCGCAGACCCCCGCCGCACTTGACCTGCTCACTCCACAATAACTCCTTTTGTGTGCGCAGGTTTCTCGTCCCACCCCGGTATTTTCACCGTCACCGTTTATCCCCGATACCGATTCCCCTGCCGTTCGGCGTCCGGACCTCCCTTTCCCGTTCGCCGCCGCCGCCTCGCCTGCTTATATATCCCCAGCCTTCCCTTTTGCCTTCCCTCCATCTCCAGCAGCATGAATATATTATTATCCGCACAATGGAGGCCTGCTTATTGTTTATGAATTACCAGCCTCGCGGCCAAACAAAGCCTATTTTCATAAGAAACCTCCATTTCATTTCAGCTCCAATTAGATTGGAGGGTGGGGGGGCTGAAGAATAGGAGTCCTCAGGCCTCTCAGCCCCTAAGGATGGCAGGTCCATTCAGCCGCATTGAATGGGGCCTTATTGCTTTGCCGTACAAAAGAGCACGTGGACGAGCTTTCAGACGGAGAGAGCCACCCCAAAAATGACTGGGAGACGCTACTGTACAATAACAAATCTTTAAAGAAAAGGACACTGAGTGCTTATCCTCCCATCCCATCAATTCATCCCTCGCTCACGGCTTTCTTCTTCTCCGCCGCCGCCGCTAGATTGTAGACGTTTAATGACAGACAGTTGAAAGAGAGAAAGGCGGAGGAGAAGAAAAGAGCTCTCTTTTCCACAATGCACGTCAAGTCTAAATGATCGCCGGCCGCTGAATAGCAGGAAGTCGGTCTCTCCCGTGTGTACGAGAGCGAACGGATGTGTGCGGTTGCTTGATTGATTCCGTGCATTCAGAAGAGAAAGCGGAGAACGCGCCAGAAGAAGAAGACCTTGATGCTTTTGCTCTCTGAGCTACAATGGTTCGCAGCTTCAGAGGTGAACTGTTGGGTGGAGGTGGGACGGAACGGTGATAGTAATCTTCCACTTTTCCTGCTCACCTGACTAGTTTCTCAAGAAGATCACACTTGAGATGGGCCTCTTGTCAAGTGGATTTAGCTCACAGCTGCATGGCCACAGAAGGTTTGAAGAAACGCAAGAGTTCTGGACCAAACTCATTTGAGCTCAGGGGCCAGACTAATGGAACCCCTAGCAAAAAGTATGGAATCACCAGTCTTGGACAAGTACTCAAAGAATGAGGTTACGGAACATGGCCTTCAGCAGTTTTTGTGCAGGACTCCAGGTAGATTTCTGAGTCAAGCAACAACTAATGGCAGAAAGGTGAATGGTTAAATCACTTGAATAAGAAAGTAAACATCTGGAAGCAGCGCAATGAAAGGAAGCTGAAATTCAATAGCTATTGATGGACAAAGTATAATCAACATCTCAGGATTAGGATAGAATAGAATAGAATATACCTTTATTGTCACTGTAACAAAATGGGCTGAACATATTGTTTATCAGCGAGGATAAAAGAAAACAAAGATAAAGGAACAAAGAAGATAAAGGTTATAATTTACACAATATTTACACAAGAAGATGTTGGGGTGGCATGGAAGCTGAGTGGTTAACGCGTTGTGACACAGTTCTGAGGTCATGGGTTCAAAACCAGCTTTGTAAGTGGAGTTTGCACGTTCTCACCGTGCTTGTGTGGGTTTCTTCCAGGCCCTCTGGTTTCCTCCCACATTCCAAAAACAGGCATGTCAGGTTAATTGGCAGGTCCAAATTGTCCCTAGGCGTGAATGAGGGAGTGAGTTGTCAGTGCCTGTGTGCCCTCCGACTAGCTGGCAAACAGTTCAGGGTGTCCCCTGCCCACTGCCTGAAAATAGCTGGAATGGGCTCCAGCACCCCCGCGACCCTACTGAGTGGTGCAGATAATTGATGGAAAGATGGATTAAGATATTCTTTTTGGCTAGCGCGTCGCGGCACAGTTCTGAGGTCATGGGTTCAAAACCAGCTGCCAGCCTTTGTGAGTGGAGTTTGCACGTTCTCCCCATGCTTGCGTGGGTTCTTCCAGGCCCTCTGGTTTCCTACCACACTCCAAAAACAGGCATGTCAGGTTAATTGGCAGGTCCAAATTGTCCCTAGGCGTGAATGAGGGAGTGAGTGGTCAGTGCCTGTGTGCCCTCCGACTAGCTGGCAAACAGTTCAGAGTGTCCCCTGCCCACTGCCTGAAAATAGCTGGAATGGGCTCCAGCACCCCCGCGACCCTACTGAGTGGTGCAGATAATTGATGGAAAGATGGATTAAGATATTCTTTTTGGCTAGCGCGTCGCGGCACAGTTCTGAGGTCATGGGTTCAAAACCAGCTGCCAGCCTTTGTGAGTGGAGTTTTCACGTTCTCCCTGTGCTTGTGTGAGTTTCTTCCAGGCCCTGTGGTTTCCTCCCACATTCCAAAAACAGGCATGCCAGGTTAATTGGCAGGTCCAAATTGTCCCTAGGTGTGAATGAGCGAGTGAGTTGTTCGTCCCTGTGTGCCCTCAGACTGGTTGGTAACCAGTTCAGGGTGTCCCCTGCCCACTGCCTGAAAATAGCTGGGATGGGCTCCAGCACCCCCGCGACCCTACTGAGTGGTGTAGATAATTGATGGAAAGATGGATTAAGATATTATTTTTGGCTAGCGCGTCGCGGCACAGTTCTGAGGTCATGGGTTCAAAACCAGCTGCCAGCCTTTGTGAATGGAGTTTGCACGTTCTCCCCATGCTTGCGTGGGTTCTTCCAGGCCCTCTGGTTTCCTCCCACATTCCAAAAACATGCATCTCAGGTTAATTGGCCGGTCTAAAGTCTTCCTGTGTGCCCGCCGACTGGTTGGTAGCCGGTTGAGGGTGTCCCCTGCCCATTGCCTAAAAATAACTGGGATAGGCTCCAGAACCCCCGCAACCCCACTGTGTGGTGCAGATAATGAGATCGCAGGTTCGATTCCCGGCTCCTCTGTGTTATATGTCGAAGTGTCCTTGGGCAAGACACTGAATACCTAATGCCTCCAAAAAGCAGGTAGGCGCCTTGCATGGCTGCTATTGGTGTGTGAGTGTGTGTGTGAATGGGTAAGTGTGAAGCACATTGTAAAGCGCTTTGGGAGGTCTTCATTGACTTGAAAAAGGCTATATAAATGCAGACCATTTACCATGGATAGATGGATTAAGATATTCTTTTCGGCCAGCAGAGAAGCCCTTGCAGGCCCTGACGGCCAACACTGACACAAATATGTCCCACCTTTATCAGGCCTGATATTCCTCACAGGTTGAATGTGAACTATACGCCTTTGTTTCCAGGGAAGCGAGTATTCAACCTGAAACAAAGGACAACAGTTTTCATTACCAACACGTGGACAAGGAGAGTCACTGTGAAAAGGTTGACATCTGCTTTTATTCATACCACTAAGGCCGGGTCGGATCAGCTAACCCGTCCAATAAACAAAGCTTGTCACCATTTAGAGGGAATAGAAGTCAATAAGTGACCGACACACATACTTAGAGCGGATAACATTCAAATATTGTTCGGTACAGGAGTGATACGATCGTACACAAGCGAGCTATAACAGAAAATAGGTCATTGAGGCAGACTTACCTCACTGGACGGTTTGTTAGATACTCAAGTTGGAATTTTCTTTCTCCGATGTTTCGGGCTCTTTTAGAGACGGAAAGAGGCATTGCTGCATTATTAAAATGGGTCCTTGCGTTTATAATTATAATTGTATGAGTTTTCCAGGTAATTTCTATCACATCGATATTTTAAAGAAGTTAATCATTTAGTAGTAAATAAAGAACCATGTCCATATATTTTACTGCGGCTATTTTACTCATTATTTTAATCTCAAGGTAGGCATTCATTAAGTCGTTGTACAATATCTATACTGTTCTATGTGTTGTTCTAATTTACTGCTTGAAGGGAAGCCTTGAGGCCTATCAAACCGCCTGCAGCTTTCAGCCTGGATAAAGGACTGGTCTGAATCTGGGATTTGCTGAATTTTCCACCGACTAATGCTTTGTTTTTGTTATAGCCCGCCCTATTGGTATACACGTGATTATCAGCCAGTTTGAAAGTGCACTTTTGAAACAACCGCAGCATTGTTCTGTGCTCACAGAATCGCACTGTATTTGGGTCCATCCATTTTCCTATCAAGTCTCACGATCCTACCAGTCCCTGCTGAGGAAAAGAACCCCCAGAGCATGATTCTGCCACCACCATGATTGACAGTGGAAATTGTGTTATCAGGGTGATGTGCAGTTTAGGGCTAACGATTAACCAAACTCTCATCGACATTACGATGTGACGTAGTGTGATTATGTAATTGCATTACACTGTGTTTTTCTTAAGGATTTATAGACAGCAACCATAACAAAGTGCCCCCTAAAAGGAAGCTTTTTACCTAAGTTTGACATTATAATTATCCTGTAAAAATTCCCTTAAATTCCTAATCCAAGATGTACCTAAGGTAAATTGAATGCTGGTGTTGAACCGTTTGGAGAATCTGGACAGTTTTGCTCTCTTTTGAACGGTAACACTCTGAAGTTTTGTCCCCAACTGAAATAATCACTGTATGTGCTACAAACATTAAACAATTTAAGTTGAAATACACAGAAATAGTAGGCTTGCCTGAATTTCTTTTAGCAATCACATGCAAGATGAGTGTAGCATGGGCCTCTTAGCTGGAAAACAGCAGGTCAAATTTGATTACAATCTGGGAAACTAAAAATGAGTATTTTGCTAATTTTTCTAAGGCGTTTCCAAAAGTGGCTAGAGACTCCAAAAAGACGAGTGAATGGTGACATCATAAAGACACCTGATTGCCTCTTAACAGTCCGACGGCTCGGAGGCGGGTTAAAACATGTCACTAGTATAACCCTTGGATGCATAAGTGGGATCAAAAACGACCCCATGGTTTTCTATTTTTCAAAATCTTAAAAAAAAAAAGTTGTAATACTGTCATATCCCAGGTATTCTTCATGGACCATGTGTATGACAAGATGCCTTCAGTATTCTTCTTTTTTCCCCACTAATTATCGACCCCACTCATGAAAGAGTGTATATACTGGTAGGTCATGCATCCAAGGGTTCAGTTCTCAAAAAAAACAGGAATGCATTTACCTCTTAAAATTGACAATCACACCAGAATTGGTCTAAGAACTCACAATTGTTTTTTTTCCCCCCCAAATCATAGCGCTGTAGTGCAGTGTTACTCTTACACCAAATATAACACTGCATTTAGGCCAAAACGCTTCTTTGGTATCAATTTGTGTGTCCCACGTGGCTTCTTGCGAATGCACAATGGGCCTTTTTTTATGGTTTTCTTTCATAAAGGGCTTTCCTCTCGTTAATGCGAATGCCACTCTTTCATAAAGGGCTGACCTATTCAGAGTACGACTAATAGTTGTCACATGCACAGATCGCCCCACCTTAGCGGTGTAAGCCTGCAGGTCATCCAATGTGATCATGGTTCTCTTGGTTGCTTCTCTGATTAGTTTACTCCTTGTTTGAACGGCTATGTCTTGGTAGGTTTGCAGTGGTTTTATGATCCCTCCATTTTTAAATCAGTGGTCGCACAGTGCTGCAGGAGATGTTTAAATGTTGCAAAATCTTCTAGAACCCTATCTCTGCTTTGAACTTTTCCAAAACTTTAGCCCGGGCGAGCCGTGTGTGTGCTTTGGTCTTCATAATGCTCCCTGTTGTCCATTGTCGGCTTTCACAGGCCTCTGAGCCCATTACACACCAGCTGCATTTAAACTGAAACTTAATGCACTGTTTGTCATTGTTAATCATCTAGGTCGACATTGGGTCTTTCACAAGTCACCAGGGAACTTCTGAAGTTGATTGACTAAGCTGAGAGAACAGAGGGACAGTGTTTTTGCAACACATACTTTTCAGTATTTTTGTTATATATAATATAAATTGTTGAAATAAATTGGTTACACTCTACGATTGTGTCTCACATGTTTGATTCTTAGAAAATACTTCCAGTTGTTTAGTTTTAAAGCCACAGTGTGTAATATTTGACCAATAGATGGCACTGTGTATGAGCGAGAGCCAGTGTCACAGTGCACAGTGTGGCAACTTGGAAGCGGATATAGTTAAGTGCGGATTCCATTGTGTAAAATAAATACAAATTTCTTGACCTAAATTTTTTTTTAATAAAAATAACCATTCGTATACCTAATCGTGAATTTTTTCATGGTATTCAAATCAATTTTTGTTTTAACTGTTTTTGGCACAAAATATAACACACTGTCCCTTTATGTTTGAAGCCTATAATGCAGTAAAATGAAACGTTTTTTTTGCAAGACACTATATAACCATGGTTAAACATTGGATGCAACAAGATTAGACATGGCACTCCAGGCTAAACATGTAATAAGTTGAAATAGAAAAATAGGACAAAAGACAAATTCAGTATGAGGATTGGGATTGGTGTGAGGTCGTAAAAAGAAAGAAGACGATCAAAATGAATCGTCAAAAATATCTAGCACAAAAAATGAAGCACACATTATAAAAAGTACAAATTTATGTGTGATTCACTCAGGCAAGGACCTCCAACAAAGAAAGGCAAATTATTTTATTTCTCCCAAAATGTTTTTTTGTCATATGTACACTGTACAAGGTTGAAAATGGAACATTTCCCTCAGCGTGCCTGCACACAACAAATAACGGCACAAGAAATATGTAACATAATAATAAAAAAAAGATCTTACATAGGAATGCAACAAACTCAAGTCATAACATTAAATAACAATACATAAAAACATATGAAATGGTAAGACGGAGGTTGACCCCGGGCCCATGTCATGGTGTGTCAGTACTGTGTATGGAGCATTGGAGGACATCCAGTGGAACATTGTAAACAGAATAAAAAATGTGGCCTCAGTGGACCGACGGGAGATGACGATGCTTCAGATGTGTATTGAAGCGATTCAAACATGCACGGAATAGCAAGCTGGCATGTTTTGGAGCAGCTTTCACAGGTTGGTCTCATCCCACGAGGAGTCATTCATGCTCTTCAAGACCTTCCTGACTGCCTTTTCCAGATCTTTGCGTGCCCTCTGCTCCTCCTCTAGAGATCTTTTCATCTTCTTGTTGTCCTAAAGAAGTACAAGGATCAGGTATGGAAATGGGTCAGGGGTTCAAAAGGTAAGGAAGGTGTGGAGGAAATATATCCTGATACATTGTACAACCAGACAAAATATTTAGCTATCGACGCACAGTCTTTCAGTGATCTGCAGGAGGCACCACACACACACACATACATACATACAACTTAAGGGTATTTCACAAAGCCAAGAAAAGGGATCAAGCCGGAATAGGTTTGTTCTTATGGTGGAGTTTAGCCTCAAGTTGGTTGCATGAAAACAGGATTAATTTAGCTTTGCTCAGTTACTATAGTAAATTATTCTTTACAGCTAGTCCAGACCAGGCTAAAAACCAGGTTAAGAGTACTGTAACCCAAAAAAAAACATCTGCCTCTACAGTGGGACCTCGCTACTTCGCGGTTCCACGTTCGCAGGTTCGGAGCTTTGCGGGTCTGAAAAATAATAATAATAAGATAAAAGAATTTTTAAAAAAAATAAAAATTAAGCATTTTTGAAGGGGCGTCGCTATTTCGCGGATTTTCACTTTTCGCGGGTGATTTTGGTCACCATTAAACGCGATAACCGAGGGATTATTGTATTACTGTCAAACATGTGGAAAAAATAATGGGTTTTATACCCTTTCCATTGTGGATATGTTGCATTATTTTAATTTCATAAATATGAAAATAAATATAGGCTGTATTGTGATTTCATTCAACTCAAATTAGTTGACAACATTTTAAAAAGTGGGTTATCATTTTTGATATTTTTTGGCGGATAAAAATTTTGCTACACGAAAATTAATTCATTGCCGTTCCTTCATTTTTGTTTCGTATAAGTCTAAATGTGATACGATCTTTGGATAAGGTGACGGGATAAGAGTATAATACACATTTGCAAGTGTATAGCCTACATTTGTATGGATTTTTGTTTATTGTTATTTGACAAACACTAGGATTTTTTATCTATTGTTTAGTAATTATTATAACATATTCTGTTGTTCTGTCCGAAACTTAATGCACTGTTTGTCAGTGTTAATCATCTAGGTCGATATTGGGTCTTTCAGAAGTCATCGGGGAACTTCTGGAGTGGATTGACTGAGCTGAGAACAGGGGCACAGTATTTTTGCAACACCTACTTTTCATATTAGAATATAGAAGAAAGTTAAAAATGTGTTTTTTGAAAATCTAACTCATTGATTAAACGAAAAAATACTCGACCGATTCATCGATTGTCAAAATAATTGTTAGTTGCAGCCCTCATATACACTTAAGGACTCTCTTAATATGTTCTACTCAAGATGGCCTGGTTTCCTTAACTATGTCAGGTAATTACAAGTTGTCTGTTCCGCCGACTCCATTGTACCACTAACTCTGTCTCTACTAACTTACTGCGCCAAGGTTTTTTTTTTTTTTTAATACAATAATGTTTAGGTGTCTCGCGTGTGGAGTGCCACCCACTGCAACGGGTCAATTTATTTTATTTGCCATTGTTGAGTATGCCGAGGGACTTTTTTGATTTTGTCCAGTTCTCTTTGTTTCAAATATTTTTTGCTGATGTGTTTTAAGTTATATTTTCACCTTGGAAGCTATAACACCATTCTACAAATTTCAGCAGTTTTTTGTTTCTATCCCTAGAGCCCTAAAATTAAAATAATAAAAATAATTAACATAATAACAGTGTCTGAAATAACTTCTGCCCGGACGTCGGGCATACTACTTCCAAAACGTCTCTGCCCGGGTGGCCGACAACTTTTTCAAGAAAAAAAAGGAACGTTTGCTCTATTCCGATTTCGAAATCTTCGTTCGGTTCGGAAATTTCGGTTCGTTTGGCAATTTGCATACTCGGCAGCTGATCAGACGCCTGCATCGAATAACTTCGTGCTTCCGGACTTTCCCGAGCGTTATAGGGTCGGGCATTTGCATATAGATGCACATAGATCAAAAGAAAACTGAATAAGTGGTTAGGAATGGAGCCAAAACCTCAGCTCCAGAAGAAATATTCAAAAGAAGCGAACAAAATGTATGATGCTACAAAACGTAAACGAACATTAAAAGCATCGTGGTAAGAGGAGTTCACGTGGCTTGTAGCAGACAATGCAACGCAAACATTGCATGAATAAAGATGAGTAAATTCAAGTGCATACAGACGGTAGATGGAAATCAGCGGTGTCATATACATGCAATGAATATTATAAGTAGATTTATAATAAACGTAATTTTAAAGTGTTGTTCTGTTATATATTCTGATTATCAATCCTTAATACCTTGTAACAATGTTTATTTATTTTTTTTAGATTAGTCGTCTTATTGTAATTCAAGTTGTGAAAAATCGGGCAGGCAACTTTATGGGTGGGCAGGCAACTTTTCAGAGTTGTCTGCCCTGGTGTCCGGTAACTTTTTGTCATGAGTTTCAGACACTGATAATAAAAAATTCTCACACTAGTCTTTTGGTTTTTGAATTGAAGATATGTAAAATGATCAGACAAAAGTCTCGTTTACAGCGCGTACCTGCTTTAGTTCTTGTACCTCATCCCTCAAGGCATACACCACATCCACTAGACTCCTTGAAAGAAAAGGGAGAGAAAAAAACCTTAACTTCTCGGTCGCAAGCTTGAGCTGATCAAAGCCTAAAGGTATTCCCAAATCCTTAAACATGCAAAATGTGAGGAAATACTTCAGTTTTTGCATAAAAACTATATATATTTTATGAGTATTCCAATAACTTTTCGAGATAATGCATTTTGAAGACAGCCTGTCTCATATTTGACTTCCTGAGCAGTGACGACATGTGAGGAACACTGGCATGCATGCGAGCCAGTCACCATATTGGTTCGTGTGTTAATTTGTCCAAAAAATTACAAGTGTTCTGGTTGTTTTTGTGTAGAATCCCTGGGTGTTGTGTCGCAGTAATGGTACAACAAAGGGAGAGCAGCCTAAAGGGGCTAAACAGGCAAAAAACACACAGAAGGCTAATATGGGGGGCTAACAGGGTCCAATAATCAGAAGGCGGTCTCAGCCTCGGCGGGACTGGACAACCCAAAAACAGGCAGAGAGCAGCCAGGCTAACCGGGAACCAACAACGATAAGGTCCACGGCGACCAATGCAAAGCCAGCAGGGAATAATACAAAGGACACTGCAAAACCAGCGCTTATGCTAACCGGCCAAACAACACAAAGTGGGCGGCCAATAAGCAAAAACTGTGAGCAAACATACCCGGAAGACCTGGGAAAACGGTGGGCTAGCTGGACAAAATTCTACCAACCACAACACACAAGGTGAAAAAACAAAAAACAAAAAGCCACAATCGCCTACCTAAAATAAGGCGAAGCCAAACAAGGAAAGTGCGCTATTTCGGCAGCAGGTAAACTTACCCCAAGCCACGCAATTCTGGCAAAACAGTCACAAGGCCCCCAGCGACACGGTAAGCAAAGTTCCAAATTCTCCAAGCAGAAAAGAGCAGTATCCATATCGCTGTTCGCTACCGTCCTTCTGTTTCAGAGCTACCTCATATGTTGTGTTAAAGAGTTTCGCCATTTTGAAAGGGTTGTGTTCCTTCAATGACGACACAGCTCTATAGGACACAAGCCAAGTCGATCAACCTTACGACTAAATTTCTCGAGTCCACCGGCACGAGGAGTGTTTTGCAACATCTTTTTATAATTGTGGGGAGGAACACTAAACTTTCTGTGCCTAATTGAAAAAATAAATAGTTTGGGAATACCTTTTTAAGGGAAAAGGCAGCATAGACTAAGAACAGGTTAACAAGCCCTCACAGTGCACATATAGTACTAGGTTTTGTAATGGATTTAAATGGGAGCATGATGCTGTGCAGCCAATCACGACCAAAATATGATGCGTGAACACTGTCAAGTTCTCAAAAAAGTCAAGACAAAATACTTGTCTTCCACTGTGCTTTGTCCGTTGCGATTGGAGTCGTCGAGCAGGACTCTCTCCTCAGCAGGAATGATGACGTGCAGCCCCGTATCCTTTCGTGGTCCTGTTCGAAACAAGAAGGAAAAAACAGGGCTCGCAAACTTTAAAACGTTGCCGTTTGGCACATTTTTTTAAACGTCGACACAATAGAAAAAAGAAAAAGAGAATTATGACAAAAATGACCAGGAATCCCAACTACCAAAAGACAGATTTATTCCAAACTCATAATACAGCCATTTTTGTGACTTGAACAGACACCATGAACAAGTTGTTTGAGTGTTTTTGAAACTTGGTGCACATCAAGGACAATAACAATGTCAAAGACAGACCAGACTCTTGTTTGTCCCATAGGTTGACTTTAAAAGAATACAACTGTCACAAAGTATAGCACGACAGTCATATTCCTACAGCTCGCTAAATTTATATTTTTTTATCCCCGCTATTATTTACAGAAAAGGGAAAATGTGCTCTTTTTCTGCCCACCGTAACAGTGTTGCCAATAGATTGAAGGAGTTCATACATATACTTCAAGCCTATGGGAGTAGTTCTGAGTTTTGGGCGTGTTATACATCCATTCCAAGCCGTACTCGGACCGCATTCTGAGACTGAACAAGTTCATACAGATCATAGAAATGTTTCTGTTAAAATCTTTTGTGTGGTCCTGTAATGCTTACACGATGCATTTACACCACATTACTTTACAGGAACACTTACTATTTAAACTGTCTCCTGTTTAGAACAATATCATACACACTCTTGGTCAACAACTGAAATCAATAGCATTTGACACATTCTTGCATCACCAACTGCCATGTCACATGAATGTGCAAACATAATTTAAAATAATACTTTGGAAGCAAATAAATAAAATGAAAATAATTCATTTGAAGTTGTTTTTGTAAACATTGACACAGATTCAAATAAATTAAAACAAGATTACCAAATAATAAATAAAACAAAATAGATTTTAAAATGGACCTTTACACTGTACTTATTTAAATAGATACCAACTCGGGAAACATTTTAATTCCAACACTGGAAAAATACTTCTTCATGAAAATAGTGACAAGCCAGAGAACATTGAGGCGTGCCAGAATCTTATGGGGGTAAAAAACACCCTAGCATGAGAGATCACTGTGGTTAAATGTTTGATGTCTGTCTTACAAACCTTTGACAGCCTTGCGAATAAAATATTAAGGTTTGGACATTTGAGCATATGTGAATTTCCAAAAGCATAACTTTCAAACGTATTTTTTGTAAATGTTTATAACCTTTTTACAGACCCGCAGGAAGTTTTAACTTATGAGGTCATGTGAATCTTATGGCCCTTTTCCACTAGACAGTTCTTGCCTTCCGCGCTTCGCCCGGCCTTTTTTTTTTTTTTTTCCTAAATTAAAATGTAACCGGTTCTTAGTCCCTGGGAGCCCGGCCTTAGGTACCCTCTTTGTTGAGGTTCTATACCCTGGACCGGGGACTGAGAAATTGTCGCTGCTGACCGCTGATTGGTGTGCTATGTTGGGGCACTGCTGACCCATTGTCGCTTGTCTGAGTGTGAATGTGCTTCTGGTTAGCGCCCAAGATTTGACCCTGAAATTACATCAAGACACCGCACCTAGAATGGAAAAAGTACCCGGGAGAGGCGAGGAGGGCCAGAACTGTGTCGTGGAAAAGGGACTTAAGTCGAGTGCAGGGATCGGGAACCTTTCTGACCTAAGAAGCTGTAATAGCAAAACATTTTTTAATATTTTTTTGGGAGAGCAAGCGATACCGTACATTTAAAAACCGCCAAACCATCTCTCAAGAAACAGCTAATTTTCAGCGCATTTCATTTACTGAGTGACATTGAAATATTTGATAAAATGCATTAAATAATAATAATGCCGGGGCTTGTGTCACATAACAACAAGTATACCACTTTAAACGTGTCTCAGTTACTTAAGATAGATGAGGCTCATTTTGACCTTGATTTTTTTTCATAAATAACGGGTTATAAAAAAGGTGGAAGCAGAGCTCTTTTGTAAAAAGGTCACAAAAGACTGAAAACGAAAGGTTCACGGATGTATTTCCATTCAGCGCAGTGGGCCCGTGTAACAAAGGGGACCATGGAGAGATGCGCCTACCCCTACCCCTCATCCAATCAAATTGCACTGTGTGCTTGGCTGGCGTTTTGTGGTCCTTACAGTTTGTTTTGTGGGTTTTTAAGTGTCTCAAGAGTGAACATACATTATTTAATGAGCCTCCATATAAGGGACTCCTTAGCCAAAAGGTGTCTGTTTGTGTGACACCTTAACTATAAACTGTGGTTGGAACTGTGCCCTTTTATATACTGGACCGAACCGCTTGTATGATCAGTGTTGCTTTGCACGCACCACACACCAATTTGTGCTCGTCAAGCATGGAACGCTACAAAGGAAATTTGCAAAAGCATTAATTTGATCTCTGAGCCATATGTGCACATGAAAAAAGCCATTTCTCGCTCTCGAGATATAGGTTCCCGAACCCTGGTCTAGTGTATAAACTCTGGGAGTTGAGTTTTCCAGCTAGATTGTTTATTCAAGCAAATAAAAACGTTTAAAATGTTTAAGTTACAAACTAGATTGTGCATTTTTTAGAAATATGTTTATCTTGCAATTATGGTGTGACTTATTACTAATGTTGTTGCTAATTTAAGTGAAGTCCAAAGACAAACTTTTAGGTCAATTTATTGCATTTTTGTCCTCTTACAATCAGAGTTAAACAGGCCGGTGTAAACATATACCTGAGTAATTATTTGGTTGTGTGGGATATTTACAGTGTGATGTTGCCAATCCGAAAAGCTTAGAAAGCAGGTGGGGCTGACAACTATTAATGCAAACTGTTTTTTTAAACTGCAAATTTGTATGTGCAGGGAACATGGAGGTCAACTAAGCTATAAACTATGTGGCTGCAAACGAATAATAATTATTAAGTATGAGTGGGCGATAGAACGGTGTTAGCTGGTGAAGGACTTAAAACAAGATTGCGATCGCTAAAAATTGAAAGATTGTTAGATTGTCCCTGGTTTTTATTGTATTCTGTTTGTAGTCTAACGCTTATTTTTGCTGACCAAGCAGCTAGGCGCATTAGGCAATAGCATAGCTGTAGTGGATAACGTCCCTCTAACTCTTAGCATCACTATTAGTTAATACTGAATAAATAGTGAATAAATTTGTTTTTGTGAGAAATCTCTCCCCATGACAGTAATAAGTTACATCTTTTACTTCCAGGAAGTTATTTTCATTACAAATAACCACTGGGAAAAGCTACCGTAATTTTTTGCATGGCCCATTATAAATGTCCATAATTGATATGTAATCCTTGCACCAATTCACATTTCATAGTGCTCGGTTTAGGTATGGCATGCACCTGTCTTGCAGGGGGTGATGCCGCTTCATTGGACAATGCCGTACAAACTAATGCCAGCGGCAGTTAATCACGAGGGAGGAAGAAATGCAATGGCAAAGCGAAGTCACAAGAGAGCAGTGTCAGTCTTTTTTAAGCAGACTTGCTGAGAAACATGCCAACAAGTTCAAGCATTTCTCCCTAAATTCAAGCACTTCTCAATCCCTGAAAACTCAACATTAGAGTTCAAGAATTGTGCTCAAACAGAGATCGCAATTTTATATTTTTCATATTTGCCATATCCCACCCTTAATTTTATGGGTATGAGACTAGAAGATTGGATTAATGCAGGACTGTTCATTTTACAGTTTTTATCAGAGTAATTTTGCCTCATTGCATCTAAAATCCTCACGCTGAGGTTTTGAGTTGTTCCTTGCCCGCATGTTGGTTTAAGATCAGGTAACTGTCATTGTAATCCTGTGCAGTCCTTTGAGACTTTTTTGTGATTAAGAGCTATATAAATAAATTTGACTGACTTGAAAATGTAAACTCCACTGTTAAAGCCACTGTCACCACAGATTTAAATATTGGAGAAAAAAAATGCTAAGACTTTGGTAGCATTGCCATTTTGTAGTGGAAAAGGACAGAACTGGGAGGAAAACATGCCTGAATCAGTTACGTGTGCCGCCATTGATGTTAGAACATTAATCAAATCACCAACGAATAGAATATGTCACACAAATACAGTCATTCCTGAACCACATCTGAATATCAGACAGGAAAATCTGAGTCTCCACCTCTCCGTCCAATCATCCCCTTTTTTTCTAAACCGCAGCAACGAATCTCTTGCATGCTCATGCTCCAGAGCAATAAGAGAGAATTCCCTACATTTATGCACAAATGAGGGGGTCACATTCAAGATAAATGAACAAAAAATAAGCAAATGCTTATTGCATGACAACTACAGAAAGAGGAGGCACATAGAAGGGAATAGTGGCAAAGGCAAGGGACCAGCGCTAAACGTCCTCAAACTATTCAAAAATAAATACATCCAATAAGTTAACAAAAAAGCGGAATAAATACATTTTGAAATACAGTGGTACCCCATTATACGAGCGCCTCTAAATACGAGATTTTCGGTATAAATGCCTAATATGCAACAAAGGTCTTGAATGAACTCTTCTTTCTTCATCCTTTTTGGGGTTTAGGTTGGCGTTTGGATTGTATTTGAAACAGGCATTTATTTTACTTTCACCATTTTTATGCTACACTAACAAAAAAACACGGGGACAAGCATTATATCACTCTCCAACCATCTCCAGCCTCGTGCCTCCATTCCTGCTTCCTAATGTGTTATGTCCCGGAACAGCGTTACTTAAAGATAAAAGATAGGCGTGGTGGGAAAAAATTATGAGGGCTCTTTAAACTCAGTTGAGTATTGTTAACATATACTTAAAAAAATATTAGTTTCAACTTTTTAAGGATACATCAGAAGACACACACCCCCTTTAAAGCAACTGCATCAGGAATGCTTATAATAAACTTGTCGTTTTAGCCTGTCAATATCATCTAATTTCTTATTACTGTATTTTTGCAATGTTTGATTACTATTTGAATCTATTTTTAGTGTGCTATTTAGGTTTCACTTTGATCAGCTTAGGAGGAAATTCGCTCGTTACACAAGCAATTCAAGCTACGCGCGCCATCATGGAACAAATTAAGCTCGTATGAAAAGGTACCAGTGCAATATCAATAAAGTCAGTTAAAGAGGTAATCACGCTAGGCGGCCGGAAAAAGAATGCTCTAGTTTTGGTGGGAAATGCAGCTCTTGCGTGGCACCGAGCCCATTCGGTAAGAGTGGCTGGTCCAAATGGAGTCGTAGTCCGAGTCCTCCGAAAGGTCGGAGCTCAATTCCGGCCGTGAAATGCTGCTACGGCGGCCCGGCGAGTCCGCGGAAGGCCGATCCGCGTCAGCCAACACGTGGTTGTGCATCAAGTCTGTGCCCTGCCAGGCTGGATGGGGAGTGAGGGGGGGCAATGTGGTGGAGTGGGAGTGCATGTGTTTTCATGCACGACCGATGAGAAAATCGTGGGATGAGGAAATTGAGGATGGGAAGATGGAGCGAAAGTAAATAGGGAAAATGGGGAAAAAAACAAGAATGGAAAAAGATCCACCGGACCAAGATGAGAAGAGGAGGGAGATAGAAGGAAATATACTGTTAGAAGGCACAGCTGAGGACATCAGTGTTAATAAAGGTCAGCAAGACAACCACAAACGGATACATCGCCCATGTCAACAGTATGACTTAATTGCCCTCTATGTTCCCACTTGGAAGCTTTGCTCGGAAAACGCTCGTATACTGGTGATTCCAAGAGCCAAGAAGAAATCCGCAGTTGAGAGCGTTCAAGGTTTCTTTATTTTCCTTATGTTGAATTATTTACCTGACCTCATGTGTTTTTAAGATCAGGAGATCTTGTAATGGTGGTCGATGCAGCCCTTGGGACTGTTTGTGATTAAGTGCTTTAAAAATAAACTTGACTTAATTATGGCAATAGGATAAATGTTGTCTTAGATGCAAATAGTGTGGTAATGTTCGTTTAATTTCTTCACAAATGAATTGAGGTGATTTGGGGATTTTTGTAGAACAGTGTGAGGGTAAAAAGGAAGGTTTGTGCCTTAGGTCTGGCTGTGAAGTATTCCAGAGTGTACTTCACCTCTTACTCGGTTTCACCTATGGGCTACAGTTTGTATTCTTTAAAAAAAAAAGTTGTACAGAAAATGTAGGCATTTTTTAAAAGTTTTTTCTCAGTTTCTTTTCACAACTAATACGTTTGAAATGTGTCTTTTAAATCGAAGTGTGGGCAAGTCTACTAGTCAATGCATTGCAACATGCTGCATATAAAGGGAAAGTGCCATATTTGACCACTAGATGTCACTGTATTGTGTAGTAAAACCAAAAACAAGTGCTTCAAAGCGCAAGGAGGAATACCGATTACAGAGACTTAAAGTGACCATACAGCACATTTTTATTTTTCTATTTTCTTCTCAGTATTTCACAAGGTTTTTTTGTTTTTAGGGGTACCTGAAGCAGCAAGATCGTGAACAATCATGTCAGCTCTTTAGGTGAGCCTTATGTTCAAATACAAATTTCCTCGCCAACAAGTAGTAAAATATGCACAATTATAAGATCTATGTATTCATGTATTTTTCTTTTTTATCATTCAATTCAATATCGTTAATTGAATGAATGGGTTTTATTTTACCACTAAAAAAATAATGTCCTTTAAGTTGTATGGGTTAAACACTAAAACATGTTTTTGAAATAAACAACAGGATAGATCAAGGTTCCTTTGTGTTCACTTCTCCACATGTGGCCATGGAGAAAAGAGTTTCAAATAAAAGGTGAATCGGAGGAGAAAGAACTGTCGAGACATCAGACATCCAAAGCATTGGTTTAAGTCATGTGCAACCTTTTTTATTTCAAGTCGGTGCATGGAGAGGTAAAATCCAACGTCACTTAATGGTAAGTCATATGGGTTAATGACTGTGTAGGTGCTAGCATTATGTTGATACGTTCTGATTTTTATATCTAGAGAAAAAATAAGGGTGTGTAGTTTTACTTACTGGAGTTGAGCGTCTGCCTGGTCTTGGCACTGGTGCAGTAGGCCTCAATCACTTTTAGTATTTGGGCATCTTCTTCCAGAGCAGCAGTGCCTAAGGACGGTAACAAGTAACGATATCTCCATCAGTTAAATATAAAACTCTGCTTTGATGGGTGTTGGATTTTTCACACTCATTATTGTAGAAATAAAGAGATAATATCTGAGAGAAACTAATCCATCAACCAGCAAAAACCAGCAGATACAGAAGGAAGAAAACTTACTCTTCCTCAAGGCAAACTCTTCTTCAGACTGTTTCCTCTCTGGCTTGCGCTTGGGAAGGAGTTTTTTGACACTCTTGGGACTTTTACTTAGATCCTGCACATAGTGATGAGACAATAACTAGTGAGTGTACAAAAAATGGACAGTAACTAAAATAGATTAGCAAATAATAGTTGTTTTTTATTTTGGTATATTTTAGTGGTAAAGGGCAAATTCGAAAGGATATTGATAAAAATAGAATAAAGAAATAAGCAGAGCCAAACTTGTTTTGAATTTTTTTTTAAAAATAGATCACTTGAAAATCTGGTATCTAAAACGTTAAGAATGATGAACAAGAAAGTGATTTACAGCAAAATACTTTATGGACCAATTCAATTTGCAACAACTTGTTGATTTTTGGAAAAAAAGAAAAACTTACCGAGATGAAATTACGTTTGTGGAATGAAGTTAAAGCTTCGAACACCAAATTTATATTAAAGTAACTTTTATTTTTTTTAAGGGGTGCTTGGTTAGAATGAGAAACTCTTCTAGTTCAGAGTTACAAAAATACAAAAAATTCAGCAAGTACTTGTTTGAACAAGTGTTCCCTTCTGTTATTTGAGGACTCGAATGCTCAAATTTGTTTATTGTGGAGAGATGGTGACTTCAAAACTCAAAATAATTCGGGTCATCAACTATGCTACCATGCCCTTTAAAAGTAATGTTTTAATTGAAATAATAAGCATAATAATTCAATAATAAGCAATCTGATTTTTAATTTCCTTAAAAAATCTTTAGAATTTTCCAGTTTAGAGTTAACTAATATTATTAAATAGTAAATGAATGCTAACCTTAATAATTATTAAAGGATAGGTGCATCATTTGAGGAGTCTTGAAAAAGTTGAAAGTAAATATTTTTTCTATCAAGTATGTGTTAATAATGCCCAACTGAGTTTAAAGACCCCTTGATGCTTCATTTCTAACTGCGCATATCTGCTTTTACAAAATTTTAGCAGAGCTGTTCGGGACAGAACACAATAAGTTCAATAGAGGCTGGTGAGTGACAATCCCGCAGGTTTTGATTAATTTCTATTTGTCGGTGTACATTAAAAAAGGAGAAAGTAAGAAAAATGCCAGGTTTTTTTAGGAAGAAATGCTTGCACGCGCCTCAAGAATGAGCGCACTAAGGCTACAATTTTGAATATAAGCCAGAAGATGGCGGCAGAGAGTTAAAAAGTTCCATACAGCTTGTTTCTCCTGAAATTCAAACATTTACCTCCTTGTAGCAGAGTGCTGCAGAGGGCCGTAATGGGGGAGCAGGCCGCAGGCAACTTAAGCTCCAGGGTTTGGGGGTGTTAGGAGGTTCCAAGGGCCCCCACATCATAGTGCTATGAGATGTCCCATGTGAGGAAGGATGAGGGAGGGTGTGGTAGGTCGGGGCCACAGTCATGGCCCTACCCTCTGCATGCCTGGATGGTGTGAGGGGATGGGACGGAAGCTAAAGAGCCAGATTGTTATCGTTGTATTAGAAACGGGATGAAAACTGATTAGAAAAAGGCGTGTGGGATTTGCACCGTATGGCAGGGAACGGTAAGAGGTTTGTGGCTCGGAGCTGTAGCTGCAGTGTGCTTGATCTGCCGTGTTAGATGCTCCACCCAGTCCTGCAGATCCTGCTGGTTGGTGCACGACACCTGAAGACGCTCAAACATAGGGCCTGCCCCAAAACACCACGACCTTATGAGTACACGCAACACAAGTATTTGTTGTCTAATATATCAAAAGGATTTACCGCTGAGCTCAAAGGCATTTTTGTGGGCTTCACAATCTTCAAGCTTGCTCACGGACATGCTGGATAGAGGCAGTTTTCCCTGCAGATAGAAAACACAGCATGAGGACTGAAACCATAATAAATAAGAATCACGGGAGCACATTCCTCAAAACGAACCTGAAAGATGAAGCCGCTCATCCTGGGGCTTGCTGACAACATGAGGAGGACGTGGGGAAAAAGCATGAGATAACGCTCACAGTTTTCCTGAGGAATTTAAAGGAAAAGGCAGAGAGTTGATTATTACAAGGAACTTTTAAGAAGGTTCATTTTTGTGTATTGTGCCTCCATCTCAACATATTTTGTGGATATTAGATAATTTTTGATTAACTGTTAGCCAACAAAAACAAAATGTGTTTTTTGCATGTTTAATAATAGTCAAATATCAATTTCTATTCATTAGATTATCAGTTCCAATGCTGTCTTATGCAAAAATACACTGGTCATGGCTCAGCATTAAATTAATTTGTTGTTTATAAACAACTAATTAACTAAATTTTAATGAACTCATTTTTTGAATGCTGAAATTGAGAAAAGTAATTCAAGAGCTTAATCACTTAATGCTGATAAATATTATTGATACCTGTTCAACATTCGTTGCCTTGTATACAAATATTGAATAATAGATAATTTTACTTCCAGAAGTTGTTCACAGTGGTATATAATCTCCAGAAGCAATGAAAATATAAGGTGCTGTCCGGAATTTCGAAGTTGTCTACTCACTGACGCCATCTTCTGGCTTAAAGCTCCCGTGTCTTATATTTGGCCACTAGATGGCACTGTATTGTCTAATGTGAAAAAAAAACAGTGGCACGGAGCACAGCATACTGTAGCAGCAAGTTGCAAGACAAACGTGGCGGCAACTTTAAGTAGGGATTCCACTATGTAGAAGAAATACAAATTTCTCGACCTATGATTTTTTTTGTATAAAAAATTATATTGGCAGAATAGTACAGGTATTTTTGCCTCATGATTAAATTAAATCAATGTTTATTGTTTTTTACTGAATAAAAGTTGTTGTACCAATAGAAGGGTTCGATCTCATGATTACAGAACTGTGCCGCACACCCGCTAACCACTGCGCCGCCGTGCTGCCCTCATGTTTAAATTTTATGTCAAAATTAACTTCAAATGTTTCAAATGCTTTTTATTCAAACTCTCATTGAGGTAAGGTTTGCTGGGTTGTGCCAGGTGCAAATATTCAGAAGTATTACCTCTGCCCCAGGAGTGTGCACGAGGACCAGACTCATGTACAACACAGTACCCAGGGTCTTAATGTCGTCGCCCTCCCAAAGCCGGATGGATTCGGTCAGGATCTGCAGTTCGAGCTCTTTTCGCTTTCGCACTTCCTGGCACTGTGCCTGACGTATCAAGGAACAAGCGAGCAATCAGGATTGCAATCTTTTTGCATCTTTATGAAGCAAAAAGCCAGACATGATATACTTACAGATAGATTTTTGAAAGTAGCCATGCACTTCTGGATGTCACTTCTGTCTGGGTGATTTTCCTTAAAGACATCAAATGTGTCGTTTCATTCAGAGAGAAAAGATATAACTTTTTAGAGTAGAAATTTAACACACCTCCATGTGACGCTCCAATTCTTTGAGCAGGGTAGGATATTTGTCGAGCCTCATAAAAGGTTTACTGAGGCCGGTGGTCAGGGTGAGGATCCCCGGACTGACAGCACCTCGACCCTCCATGAACTCCCCTAATGTCTCACTGAGGGACACAATTACATTTTTAGAATTGATTTTTATGTCTGCAAAAGTCTCCTGAAGCCGGTGGCGCATTCACAAACAGACCTTTGTTGAGTTAGCACATTCACTGCACAGGGGTGGTTGGAGCAGTAACCCACATAAAGTGCCTTCATTTGGGGCATGAGGTTGAGAAAGAAGCCACCCACTCTTTGCTGAATCTCTGGAAGCCTTAAATAATGAAAAACATTGCTACGTATGCAAAATTATAAACACACTTTACAAAATAAAATTCCTTCTGATGAGAAGCATTTATTTTTCACAGTGTCTAATCTTGTGCCAAAAGAGTAATACAGAAAGAGTGGCTAAAATATATTTATATGGTGGAATATTTGGATATTTCAATCCACAGTCCATTTCTTCCAATTTGTCATTACAGCTTTCCTTAAAAGTACCTGTGGTGACTAAGGAAATACTGTACGGAATTAATGAAACAAGAAAAAATGGTTATCTTTTAAAATGTGTCAAACAAACCATATTAAACAAATATGTTTGAGGGATAATACTATTTAGATAAGTCTTTAATTTAAAGGGACAGTGTGTATTATTTGACCAATAACAACGCTCAACAGTGCAGTGCAACAAACGAGTGCTAAAAAGTAAAAAGAAGAATAAAAACTACAGAGACTCAAAGGGATCAAAACGGACCATTTTACTTCTCATTTGTTTGCCCGGTATTATTTTAGGTTTTTGGGTACTTGTGTGTCAGCCATCTTTAAGTGAGGCTCATGTTTTGTAAAAAATATGCTGAATTCTCGATATACGAGTATTTTAAAACATGTACAACTTAATGATAATTAATGTATTTTGCTTATGTTTTAATCAATATTGTTTTTTTTTCTGATTTCCCTACAAGATTACAAGATTCAACAACATCATTCAAAATAGTATTAATATCACACTATACTGGTTAACAGAAGCGTCAGGATGCATAACCATACTAAACATGTCAATTTATAAGTTTTTACACGTATTTTTTACATGTTTTGTTCGTGTCAAATTGTGTACGCCGTATAACAATTTTTGTACTTTTTTTTTGGGGGGGGGGATGTTTTTTTTGTTTGACTGATCTCGTTTCGCCCGTTTGGCTCGAATACTGTTCGTCTCGGTCACTGGTAGCAGACAACAACGTCATCATAGATTGCAAAAATTCCACCATTTTCTAAATAGTCTGTCGTGTGTTAGTAAGGTTTATTATCGCCTAATAAGGGGAATAGAAATCATTAATAAGAGGAGCAATCGGCTGAGGTTGACAGGTATGAAACATCAGATCTGGATGCATATCCCGATTTTGGTATTTGTAGTACAGATGGCCAACGCTAGATGGCTCTACATTTATATTATGAAGCAGTGGGATTGTGTTTGGGAGGTTGGTTTGGGGGATTTACTTGGTGCATTCCTCCAGTGCTTGGACGAGCATCTGTTGAAAGGTGTTGATCTCCTCCAAGTTTCCCAGGATAAGAGAAATATCAGAGCTGCTGAGCCTTCACATAAACATAATTGTCAGTATTTAGATGTTATTTGTTTACCACTTCTGTGTGTGACGTGATCATACTTTTCAAAGCTCTGGATAGGACGCAAGTAATTCGTGAGGAGGACTTGGAGGTCTTTGGAATATTCAGTCTCTGTTTCTAAAATGTTTTGCAACACCTACAATGCAGCAAAAAAATGTCATCAATGCCAAAACCGTTTTATTAAAGTATGCTTTACGGGCTTACCAAGTTATAGTATGTCTTGCTAATAGCAGTTGTATCAAAACCTTTAGGCGGACTTTTAAGAGTGCCAGATTTTGGGGACACTTGTTTGTCTATTGAAAGAGAAAATAATACAGTATAAAGATCATGAACAGTTATCAACTCAATGCAGACCTTCAGACAGAACACATTTTAACAACTGTACGACGACAGGAGGAACCCACCGGAGCCTTTGAGTTCCCGGACGTAGTTGCTAGGAAACCATCCTGTCTTGCCGTTGAGGGTCCCCTCCCACCAGCCCCCGTCTTCCTGACGAGTCACCCCAATGATGTCGCCCTTGTTAAAGGTGAGCTCATCCTCGTTTGTTTGCAGGAAGTTGAAACGTGCTTTAACCAGCAGCTGATGCCCACTGTTCTCTGACATGTCCTGAAAAAAGTCGAAGTGTGACATAGTGGAGAGTAACATATTCTGGGCATGAGTTTTCACTCCAAACCTAGTTTTCACCAAACATTGCTACGGAATCCCTTTTCTTTTATTATTATGAGGTACCAAAAAAACTGATGTATGGCACGCTACAAGCACGCACCCATTTTTGATATTGTGAAATGGCAAAATGTACTTCGTAGAAATGGACTCGCCATTTAATTGAATGCTGCGCCATATTGGGGCCAGATGAACATCCTGAGAGTATTTATCATTGTACAACACGGTATAATCTCAAAAACTGGCATATTAAACGAATCAATCAAATTAATGGGAAAAGAGAAAACATTTAAGTAAAAAATGGGGGTAAGTGTCTCCTTTATATCGTTTATACAATTCTCAAGAAAAACACATTACCCTTTTATATGAAATTAAGGGGGGCTGTCACCATTATATTGCAACATCAAAAAGTAGAAGTTAAGGTTAGGGCAGAGAAAGCTTGACACAGAGGCTTTATAATGAAGGTAGCACTTGGGCGTACAACGTTGCTACCTCTGCAAGAAAATTAAACAATTCCTAATTATATAAGATTAATTTACTGGAGGTGCTTAAGTGCATTGGGAGGGAAATTGCATCACTCTTAGTACATTTATTATAATAATTACACCCATAAAATCATTATCCATTTAGCATAGTTTAACTGGTAAGTGCTTTTTAGCAATCGAACATCAGTAACAGATCAAACGCCGGCAATAAATTATCTTGGCTGGGCTGATAAAACGCACCTATAATTACCACACAAAAAGGTTGTATACTGAACCTTAAATGTAACAGAGAATAACGGTCAAAATGAATGTGTAACTGCACCCTAGTAAATCAAGCATCAACCTAGCGTCAAGGTCCTATTTGAAAACGTTAGTGAATTCCGTTCACCCGCACTTACAAGACTGCGAAACTGGTTTTGCAGCAGCTTGGATGATCGACCCAATGAAGCCTGAGAGGAAAGAGACTCAAAGGACTTGATGCGGTGGGCGGAAGAGTGTCGGGCACACACCGAATCACTGCCCACGCCAATATCTGGAGAAGAGAAGGCAGGAATAGAAATATCTCAGAGTAGCTGCGGAGGCGCTTACAAACGTCCATTGACTACCGATAAAAATAAAACACTAACTGGTACAATCCACTCCCACAGAATTGAACTAACCTGCTGTTGCTTTACTCAGCGCCACGAGACTACTCAGCACCTTAGAGAAGTTCACACCGAGCAGCAGGTCACTGGCCTCGAACGGCTGTGGACAAAATAAGAAAAGCTTGTCAACGTCATAATCGTACAGTCGCAATTCATGATACTTGTGGTTGTCAACTATTACAGAATCGATGAGAAGCGGAAGTAATTCAAAAGACTTGAACATCTACAACAGCCAACCAAGCTGGCCCTCGTTGTGACGCTAACAGCGCATACTGAAAAAAAAAAACACTGACCGAAGAAGGGAAGAAAAATATTTATAACTGCAAAATGATGAAGAGGATGGGGATTATCTCTTTTTAAGGTTAGAAAAAACAACAATTATTCTTGTATTTGGTCATTGTGTGTGTGTGGTGCTTGGATTATCTACCAAAAAGTCTGCAAATTAACTCATGCTTTGGAAAATGTTTGCTGCTATCTTGTGAGCCCACGTTTATACAAAAAGAAATCTCACCTAATGTATAAAAAAATGTGGGGATAACTAGAGGACATTGCCCAAATTTATGTGTGAATATTGAACAACAAATTTATTCATAGAGCGCTTTCCCACCTAAAAAGGACCTCAACACGCTCAAAAGTGAACTGCTCTACAGGGAGTGCAGAATTATTAGGCAAGTTGTATTTTTGAGGATTAATTTTATTATTGAACAACAACCATGTTCTTAATGAACCCAAAAGTCTCATTAATATCAAAGCTGAATATTTTGGAAGTTGGAGTGGGGCTTTTTTAGTTTTAGCTATTTTAGGAGGATATCTGTGTGTGCAGGTGACTATTACTGTGCATAATTATTAGGCAACTTAACAAAAAACAAATGTATACCCATTTCAATTATTTATTTTCATCAGGGAAACCAATATAACAGCTCAACATTCACAAATATACATTTCTGACATTCAAAAACAAAACAAAAACAAATCAGTGACCAATATAGCCACCTTTCTTTGCAAGGACACTCAAAAGCCTGCCATCCATGGATTCTGTCAGTGCTTTGATCTGTTCACGATCAACATTGCGTGCAGCAGCAACCACAGCCTCCCAGACACTGTTCAGAGAGGTGTAATGTTTTCCCTCCTTGTAAATCTCACATTTGATGAGGAACCACAGGTTCTCTATGGGGTTCAGATCAGGTGAACAAGGAGGCCATGTCATTAGTTTTTCTTCTTTTAGACCCTTTCTTGCCAGCCACGCTGTGGAGTACTTGGATGTGTGTGATGGAGCGTTGTCCTGCATGAAAATCACGTTTTTCTTGAAGGATGCGGACTTCTTCCTGTACCACTGCTTGAAGAAGGTGTCTTCCAGAAACTGGCAGTAGGACTGGGAGTTGAGCTTGAGTCCATCCTCAACCCGAAAAGGCCCCACAAGCTCATCTTTGATGATACCAGCTCATACCAGTACCCCACCTCCACCTTGCTGGCATCTGAGGCGGACTGGAGCTCTCTGCCCTTTACCAATCCAGCCACGGGCCCATCCATCTGGCCCATCAAGACTCACTCTCATTTCATCAGTCCATAAAACCTTAGAAAAATCCGTCTTGAGATTTTTCTTGGCCCAGTTTTGACGTTTCAGCTTGTGTGTCTTGTTCAGTGGTGGTCGTTTTTCAGCCTTTCTTACCTTGGCCATGTCTCTGAGTATTGCACACCTTGTGCTTTTGGGCACTCCAGTGATGTTGCAGCTCTGAAATATGGCAAAACTGGTGGCAAGTGGCATCTTGGCAGCTGTACGCTTGACTTTTCTCAGTTCACGGGCAGTTATTTTGCGCCTTGGTTTTTCTACACGCTTCTTGCGACCCTGTTGACTATTTTGAATGTAACGCTTGATTGTTCGATGATCACGCTTCAGAAGCTTGGCAATTTTAAGAGTGCTGCATCCCTCTGCAAGATATCTCACTATTTTTGACTTTTCAGAGCCTGTCAAGTCCCTCTTCTGACCCATTTTGCCAAAGGAAAGGAAGTTGCCTAATAATTATGCACACCTGATATAGGGTGTTGATGTCATTAGACCACACCCCTTCTCATTACAGAGATGCACATCACCTGATATGCTTAATTGGTAGTAGGCTTTCGAGCCTATACAGCTTGGAGTAAGACAACATGCATAAAGAGGATGATGTGGTCAAAATACTCATTTGCCTAATAATTCTGCACTCCCTGTATTATCTACTTGATAGTGATATTGCAGTGTTGCAAATACCGTAACTGAGGTTTCAGTGTCTTGCTCCGGCATGGGTAGAATGTTTTTGGATTAAAAAAAAAAAATCACAACCGCTTGGTTATTGGGCAATCATTTTACCACTGATTCCCACCACTCCACCTACTACATGATATTAAAGAACACCACAAATCCAGTCAGATTTTAGATTAAGCGCAGGAGCTGTATTGATTTGGAACACTTGTTACTCTCTGCCGCTATCTCCAAGTTTAAAGTCATGATCGCAGCCTCAGTCAGCTCATACATTATGCCCGTGCAAATACTTGCATTTCTGAGATGCTCTTAAATAAACATTTTTTTCCCTCTTTTTGGAGATTTGGGGTGGCATTTGGACTAGAAGCAGTCTTTTAATATTTTCATTCTACACTGACAACCAAGGGAAAAGAACATACTGGGACGAGCGTGACGTCACTTTAACGCACTCCCCCTACCCCCGATTTCTAAAACCGAATGTGTTCGGCACTGAACAACTATGACAAAATATAAAAGAAGATAGGCGCAGTGAAAAATAAAGTGTAAAAGCTCTTTGAACTCAGTTGGGCATTGTTAATACATACTTGATCAGAAAACATTTAACAGATTTAACTTTTTTTAAGGACACCTCAAACGACGCGCACCGCCTTTAAAGTTAAAATAACATGATGATATCTGATATCATATGCGTTTTGTTTTGAAATTAACAATGACGTAAAGGCATACTCTGCAGCATAGTAGATGTTGTCAAATTAGTTATGAGAACAATCAGGACTTTCTGTGGAATATGTGGACAGATGCAAAATAAGGAGAGATTCCTTTAAACCTTCATGTTCAAATCAGTGTGACTCAGTCAGTATAAAAGGCGGTAATTGTATCTCTGATAATGATAAGAGTCTCTTCCTGCAGCGCATTGGTTATTTGTGCTTCAGTTACGCTGGAAATGAAAGACCTTTATTCGTCTTCCGCTCTGATTGCTGATATGCCTCAAGGTGACGTGTGGACATGGCTTTCAGATCTTCAATGTTGTGTCGTTGTAAGCGCAATTTTTGTTTGCTTGGTTTGCAGGCATGAAGTTATTAAGAAAGTGTCCCATTCATCGTGTGTGCCTGAAAGCGTGTATTTCAATATGAATCATTTTAAAGCATTCCCTGATGGAAAAAATCAAAGAGCCACATGATGCAATTTTGTATTATCATAACAGCTTTCTGACTCAGCAAATATTCTACCTCACCTGGGGAAAACAAAAGACTCACACCACAATAGAGCAAACACATCGTTTCTCCGGCGCCGTCACGAATGGCAGCCACTCCAGCAGCTCCCGTGTTATTTTCGATTGTTCTCAGTTATTTTCGATTGTTCTCAGCTTAGGGATGCTGCTGGAAAAGTGAATTTCCCTTCGGGGATGAATAAAGTATCTATCTATCTATCTATCTATTATAGTGGTAGCCGATTTTATGCATGCATGCATGATGACAATAACCCCAAATCCACTTTTAAGATGACCAGGGCTTTTATAAATGGGCTAAGGATAAAGGGGATGAACAAGCCAAGCATGTCTCCAGATCTAAACCCAACAGAACATCTTTGGGCATCCTTAAGTGAAACGTGGAGATTCACAAGATCTTGAATATCCCCCAGCATAGTCATGTTATCATGGAGGAGTGGAAGGGCGTTCCAGTGGCAATTTGCCAGGCTCTGGTGAAGTCCATGACCCGGAGGATTACAGTGGTTCTGCAAAGTTATGGTGCCCACACGAAACATTAAACTCCAGGAACTCTTATTTTAAGGTGTACTCGCTAACCAGGGATTTGGCTATATTTTGACTGGAAAAATAAACTTACACTGCTATATAAGCTTTACACAGACTACCTTTAATTGTGTCACAGCCATGTTTCTTCAATTAAACATTATGGTGAAATCTCTGCAGACATGTTGTGAGGGGTGTATTCACTTTTGTGACATACTGTGTTCAAAAATCCACAAAAAATGTGATTACTTCTGGAGAACACATTAAGATCTAAACATGACGTGCACAATCTCCAGAAGATAGCAACATTTGGTCCATATGCACACATTTTAGATATCCCTCTGTGAAGCCATATGCTGCATATGAAGCCAAGTCAAGGGACACCATCTGAAAAGGCTTAATGCAAAACCCTGGAATAGGATCAGTCTTAGACTTTAGCATCAGCATAGAGAATGATATTAAAATGAAGCATTGAATTTCGCTTCAATATAATTTACAATTTTTGAGTTTTACAGTGAACTTCAATTAGTTTTTACAAGCCTTCTAACACACTCAGGGGCACCCAAATCACATGCATTTAGGAAGCTTAAACTTTAACGCCACCTTAAAGACGTGTAAACAATAATTTTCTGGACATTTATGTTTTTGAGATTGTAAGAATCCAAAATAAAAAGTCAGGTTACTTCATTATTAAGAAAAAGCAGGGGATATTAAATAGGGGCTTGCCAGCAACTAAAACATTTCCACACAAGAGTTGAAAAAACAGGAAAGCCGAAGAACATAGCATGACCAGAAAAATTAGTTTGAGGTTAAACTACTCAGACTTTTGCCCCTGTGAACTGATTTCAAGTATGAAACAGCAGAGAAGTGGATTTTACCAAATCACATAGCTCAACTATCATCAGAAAAAACGGCTAAAGGTCAGAAAGATCATACCAACTGTAATGAGGCCTTCATTTTTCAAACTTATCAAAGGGTCATCACACGGTCATTCACTAATCAGTAAGAAGAATCCAACTAGATAGAAAGCAGAAGACCTATACAATTAAGTTTGCAACCACAAAAAAGGCTGGAAATGCTACTTTCAAATGTATTGTCAAGGGGGCTGTACCAGATGGCGCAACTTGTTTTTGAAGCAAATTTTATGAAAAAAAAATCTATTCATGTATTTGAACATGTTGACACTTGTAGGCACCTAGTACCTTGAGCATTTCCTCAGATTAGATACAACGTCATTCTAAATAGAGCACACTATGACAATATGTTACTTTCTGCCTCTTTAAACCACAAATTCATTGATCATTAACAGAGAGCCTACACAAGAAGTCCTCATTTTCGCAACACAATCAGCAAGGATTTTACTTTAAAAACATTTTAGCTGCGTAGAACCTCTGAAGGGCTTGTTTAATTCACTTATTTTCTCTTCCCAGAGTCTTGTTGGCTGACGGCCCGGCCAAGAAGAGCACTGCTGACAAACACTGACTGGTATTGTCGGGAGGAGCGTGCTTCAATGACCCTGAGTGTCAGGGCAAATACACCGCTTTACACCAAACACTACCCTCCATTTGCTTATGTATGCTCTGGGACTCTTTAACAGCATGAATGTAAAGTTGTGATCATAACAATCAGGCAATAGCCTGAGCAATTGCCTACTTGCAGGAAGACAGTTATTTTGAACATTCACCTAACTATGAAAGCAATGGAAGATGACAACTGTGGTAATTGACTATATTCCACTATGCATGCTTGACATATCCCCATGTAATGGCATAGTTTTTGCATGGACGGAGGAAACGTGTCCCCACCAGTATCGGCCAATCATTGTTTTGTTCTCCCCAAAATTATGTGATCACTTAAAAAACACGTGTTAAAATATGCCCCTTCAAATACCAGGACCAAACTTACGCTTTTGTCCCAAAGTATTAAAAAACATGGGCAATCAAGAGCAAAACAGGAAAATATTTAGATTGACCATACAAATAGTTACTGTAATCATTGGGGGTTGAAATAAAGTGTCAAGAACTAATTGCCATAGCAGTGTAAATAGATATTTAGGAATACATTAAGTTTCAGTCGTGATTGTTTTCTATACATTGAATTGCTTAAAATAAATGGGAAGAAAATTGGTTTTCAACAAAATGTATTTATTGATTACAAGGCCATCTCAATTTTGCTTCTTCTGTGGAAACAGAACTAGTGCCGACTGTAAGGAAAATGTGCTCACAAGAGGTTTCTTTAAAATTTGGATGAGTAGAAATATTGTGACCATTTTGGGGATAGTCGATTTTCATTTAATGATGAGAAGTAAGCGATTATACCAATTTTAAGTGTGCTTTGTGACGCCATGGCAAATGTTGTTGTGGAAATAGGGTTGGGCGAGAACCTACACATACCTCTGTTGGCTGCCTTGACTTGACTTAAAATGCCCATGTTACAATCGATGACACGAAACAAATAGATAATGTTGGGATTTTAAGTTATTTCTTTAAAATCTGCATTTTTGGAAGATGGAAGGGTATTTTAGGTACTAATTGTATTGGTATAGATGAATACTCAAGAATTGATGTCATATCTACCTGGAAAAAGAAATTCTGTGCAGTGAACATCCCTATTAAAAAAAAAAAAATCAAGCATCGGAATGTATTTTTTCATGGAGACCATGCTAATGTTTTCTGTATTGTTTCAATTTTAGTATACTCGAGTCAAAGCAACGCAGCTGCTTGGTTGGTTGATCTACCATTTAGAAAGGAGAGTCACAATAATAATAATAATAATTTCCTTGTATTGTCATTCTGTGTAACAATGTACACAGAACGAAATGTCGATTGCACCTGACCCGTTGTAGCGAGCCGATGCAGCCGCAGCCAACAGAGGGCGCCGCCGACCACTTTTTAAGTCTTAGGAATGACTCGGCCGGGGCGCGAACCCGAACCTCCCAGTCTCAAAGCGGGCGCCTTACCATCTAGGCTACTGAGCTGGTAAACTACGGTTGGGACAATTTAAAACCCAAAGAACAAACAGTAAATAGCCAAAAAACCCAGCAAGGCACGCAGAACAATTTGATTGGGTGAGCAGATCTACCGTTTCCCGGATATATTTTCAAGTGTAATTTGCTCGAGTTATGAAAAAGTGATGAATGATACGCTTAACGACTTTTTTAGAAAAAAGTTTGTAGATTTCAAAAGATGCCGAAAATTTTAATCGATAAAACGGAATGAAGGATAGATAATGACCACTCGAATTCGAAGCTTACAACTGCAAACACGTCATGCAGCTGAAATTTAATACATTTGTATTATTCTCATTTGCGGTATTTTGTGACATCGTTAACAAAGAACTCTGCTCGCACCTTGTTTTTAAACCATTATTTATGGCAAAAATGACGGTCAGAATGAGCCTTGACGATCTTAAGCACCGAGACAACGCTCAGAGAAGCTCAAGAGAAAAATGAGCTGCAGGTGGAAATATGTCCACTGTTGCCAAATCCAGGTGCCTCTCACAAACATTGTACTTGTATTTTTCCCCCTTTCTCCATCTCTCTCTTTCACTCTCTTTTTCGTTCCTCTTTGTCTCTTTCTCTCTGTGTCTTTTTACCTTCTTTTGCTCTCTATCTTGTATCTCTTTTTCTCTCTTGCTTGGTCCTTCTCTCTTTCTCCCCTTCGCTCTTCTCTCTTTCTTTCTATATCTCTTTGGATTTTGTTCTTTCTCTCTTTCTTCCACCCTCTCACCATTTCTCTTTTTATCTCTTTTGTTTCTTACGCTCTCCGTCTCTCTTTTTCACTTTTTTTGTCCCACCCTCTCTACTTTTTTCCCCTTCTCTTTCTCATTTCTTTCTCTTTTTTATTTCTCTCTAATCTACTAGCTCCGGGAGAATGTCTGTTCTGTGGTGTGGCCCCCGGAGTTAAAATGAGTTTGACACCCCTGATCTTAAATAACTGCTGGAGAGAAATACATTTTAGTGGTGTATTTGTTGACAGTCTCATTATTATTATTTCATAGATTTATCAAATCATTAAACATCATACAGTAAAATTAAATGCAGCGGTTTAGTTGAATAATGTTTTTATGCTTTTATGGCTTTTTGAGTCAAAAGGGCTCTCGACCCCAGGAAAAAATGAGTTATTTTTCTCCCATTTAAAGCAAACACGGTTTTACCATGAGATTTAAGTCGGAGTGACAACAAAGCCAAGCATCAGCAGTTCATATTCTCCATTCATATAACTTCACAATCTAATGCTTTTGGCTTTGTTAATCAAAACAAGAGTCTTGTATAAGCCGACAAATTGTTTAATGCTGCATCAGAGATTGTTTAAACAAGTTTTTTTCGCGTTACTACTACGAAACGCCACAGAGCTTGAAGCCAGCTGGGAGATGAGCGCCTGCTCCCCCGGCCAGCACAGCGGCAAGCTTTGTTTCACCATCTCCGTTGTTTTTTCTTTCACGCTAGCCTTTAAAACTAATATCGGAGATGGGAAAATTTTTTGACCTAGTTGTAAATATAAAGTCCGTCAGAATCTTACCTCGACGCGGAAAGATGTGCAGCCTTTGACAAACTCCTTTATGTTGCTAAGACACTCGGCGTCGTTCTTGGGCTCCTGGTAGATCTGTAAGAGTCGATGGAAGGCAGTATTAGCGGTATATTTCCACTTCTCCGACCGGGGTGCAGTACTTTTCCTGGCGTTTGGGGGAGTTTAACAACCCTCCAATTTAATAACCCTGGCAGTGAAAAATGTCCACAGCGGACCCGAGGTCTGGTGCGTGTGACACCCCGGAAGGCTGTGCTCATTCCGCTGCGGGAGAACCGAAGACGTCGTGGAGCGGTGTTGGATTCACACCGGAAGTGACGTCGTCAAGATGGATTCCCCTCCGTAGCTGATGCACTTTAAAAAGCTTTCGGTGTTTGAATTAAACCCATACCTGTCAACCTGTACGGTTTTGCCGCACAAAGTACGTTTATTATGCATTTTAAGACATGTACGACGTACGAGAAAATCTGGACAGAAAAACGCAAATTTGTCAATTATGGGTACCATCCGGTATACACCGACTATCACGAAATGGCAAATCAATCAAGTCAAACGAATTCCCCGCGGAAGCCTCTATCTCGGTATCGGGTTTTTTTTCGTTGCAAACGAAGCGAGCAGTTTGATGTAGTGAAAAGAAGTCCGTCTCTTTTTAGAGAACAGTCTTTTTCGGCTCAACTCATTAAAGAGAGCCGGCTCTCAAACGGCTCACTTGCTTTGATGCATTTTATTAAGAATTATTATGTTGTATAAAGAAGTTAAGAAAAAAAGGAAGTATAAAATGAAAAAGGATAAGTTTGTGGTTATCCCTATAATCAGTATATTACCAATAATAATTTAATGCAGGAAATGAATTCATAATTTAAATAAGAAAATGTATTATTCTACTTAATTATATTTGCATGTATTTTTTCCTTCTACAGTGAACGTCCAAGCGACTTCATTTTTGAACTTTTTTTTTACTATAAACCTCATTCATGTCGATCAACTCAGGATCTCACAACAAAATGTTAAATAACAATATATATATGATATAACGAAACACATGTACAATATAACATGTTAAATTACATAAATAAACACGTTTGAAAAAAATATGGTGTAAGATTATTTTGTAAGGGAAAATACGACAGTTTGTAAGGGCATGGAGCTGTGGCGGTTGACAGGTATGAAAATCTAATAAGAAACGGTTACTTATGAATGAAAGAAATAAAAACCTAAGGAAACGACACGAGGTAAGCATGAAGGTTGATGTTCAACGGGAACACAATGAGGCAGACTCACGCACTTGTTTGGTGGCATTAATCACTCAAGAGAGTTCTCTCGATTACAGCGAGAATTCAGCAATATCATTTTAACCAAATTTGTAACTGTAATATTTGATATAAAGACATCAACAACATTCAAAATTATAAGTAGTAACAGTATGCCCAGTTGACAGCGTCCTGACACAAAATTTAGGCCAACGCAACAAATTCTAGACCAGGGTTAAGCAACAAACGGCTCTGGAGCGTTCTCTGGTGTTGTCTAGTGGTTCCCTGGCGATTTTTCAAAAAAGAGTTGATCTATTTAAATGATATGGTTTTCTGTATGAGGACAAAAACTAGCTATATACAGTACAGTACATATACAAACTGGTGACTGTTGGGGTAGATGCTTCACTGGCAGGGGGACCTAAATCATGTCTTTGCCCGCTTTGATGTTCGCAGACCGCCGGCAGCCTCACAAAAGCTCCTATAAACGACCAGAGCACAATGGTACTTCAGGAGCATGAAGTGAGACGTGTGCTATAAACTGCAACCCTAGTGAGGCAGCTGGCTTGAATGGAGTACCAGGGAGGGTGCTGGAGGACTCCATTGACCAGCTGGCTGGGGTCTTCGTCAACATCTTCAACAGTCCCTGTCACAAGCTACCATTCCACCCTGCCTCAAGACTACGACCATTATCTAAATCCCAAAGAAATCATCAGTGGTTGGCCTTAAGGACTACAGGCCTGTCGCACTTACGCCTGTGGTCATGAAATACTTTGAGAGGTTGTTGTTTCGGCATATCAAAGGTTCTCCACCCCACACTGGGCCCTCAACAGTTTGCATGCATAGCGAACCGCTCTTCATGCTGTGCTTAGTCCTTTAGAAAAACACAGGAGATATGTCAGAATTATCTTCCTGGACTTCAACTCTACGTTCAACACCATCGTCCCACAGATCCTTATAGAGAAACTCTATCAACTGGGCTCTCCATCTGCAGCTAGATAATGGACATTCTTAACAACTGCCCGCCGGCTGTGAAACTCAGCCACCATGCCTCTTCCACCCTGACAATGAGCACCGGATCCCCCCAAAAATGTGTGTTGAGCTCTCTACTGTTCATCCTGTATATCTAAGACTGTTCTCCAACCTCCCACACGAACACTATTGTGAAGTTCACCGACAACACCACCTTGGTGGGACTTGGTGGGATTAGACGGCATACAGGAAGGAGGTGGAGATGCTGATGACGTGGTGTTCCAAAAATAAATTAATACTCACACTACAAAATCCATCAAGTAATACTTGACTTCAGGAGGGCAAGCCAAAGACCCAGCCTCACCCATCATCAATGGAAATTGTGTGGAGAGATTCCACTCCTTGGCGTGCACATCCCTGTCTACGTCTCCTGGTCTTCCAACACCAGGGCTGTGGTGGGGAAGGCCCAACAGCAACTCCACTTCCTAAGGGATCTTAGTAGAAACAAACTGGAACAGAATCTGCTGGTGTCCTCTTACAAAGCCACAGTGGAGAGCATTCTGGCATACCGCTTCACTGTGTGGTATGTAGGGAGCCTGTCAGCGGACACGAAAGTCATACAGTCATCAACACTACCCAAAAGACCATCAGCTACTTTCTGCCCAGTCTAGAGGACATTTGCGGACTTGTGATACCATAGCAGAGGCATCAACATAATAAAAGACACTTCTAACCCCCGCACCAACTTCTTTGTCCTCAGAAACAGCTTCTTTCCCTGGGCCTTGAAATTGTGAATGTGTTCAATTGCTGTTAAAAGTGTTAATAAAAATTGTTCAAACCCCACCCTAAACATGCACACTACTGTGAAAACCTACCTTGTGACTTTTGTTTTTTGTTTTCTTTATTTTGCTTCTGCTAAATGAAACAGTGTAAATGTATACTATTGCATGAAACTGAATATATATAGCTTGTGATTTTTGGGGGATTTTTTTGGTTGCTGCTAAATGTTATTGCACTTATTTTCATTGCACTATTGTCACATTGCACTATTCTTTTCCGTTCACTATTATTGCACTATTATTACAACTTTGGCCAGTCTCTGAGGTCTATGTTGAAAATATTTTTTTTGGCCTTTTATCCTGAAAATCTTTTTATTCATTTTTTTTCTCTTCGAAATCTTTATTACATGTTTACCCTGGAGTGCGATGTCTAATCTCGTTGCATACAATATTTCACAAAGTTGACATCAATGACAATAGAGACATTTTGATTCAATAAATAAAAAGTATGTGTTGCTTTCCTTTTAAGGTGTATATTATAATTTCTTTTGTGGGTCCAAAAATATGTTGTTGTTTTTTGGGTCCAATGTGGCTTTCAACATATTGGGTTGCCACCCCTTGTTCTAGATGATGACAAATGTTAGATCTCTGCTAATAAGCAGTTTTCCTTAACGTCCTCACGATGCCGACCAAATATCACCTGAAGAAAAAAAAATGGTGTCCTGAATTTATTTTCCCCCTTAGTGCAATACACTACTGCAGTGTTTTTCAACCTTTTTTGAAGCAAGGTACACTTTTATTTGTAAAAAAGTTCCGAGGCACACCGTCCGTCGAAAATGTTTAAAAATGAAGTTATGTCAAATATTTCACTGTACTACCTCATAAGCAGATAATTAGAATATAAAAAGAAGAAAATAATACTTAAAATAAAAAACAATGATGTGCTTTATTTGTTTTAATTGTTTTCCCTGCAATCTTAAACCGCTTTGTTAAACAGATTAGGTTATTAAATGTACTGTGCTACCTCATGAACAGGTAATTAGTACATAAAAAGTATATAAAAATCTACTGCCACCTAATGATATGGATGACTATTACAGTTCCTCGTCTGAAGATATCAAAAATACTGAATAATGGCCTGATTTTTTGGAATGATAAAATTGGGCAAATTCCAGGGGCACACTACTGTGCCCTGGCACACTGGTTGAAAAACACTGGTATACACTACTGCAGCAAAATTAAGTTTATTAGTATAATTTTACAGTACATACGTTTTTATAAAAAGATGTTTATTAAGTACTCTTATTTGATAAAAAAAAATCCTCGAGTCTGTAAGTAGAGTTTGTTCTTTGGTTTCAATTCATAATAGAGGGTTTTCATTAATAAATAAAGGGTACTACTTCACGGAATTGAACTCAAACCCAGCGAAAAATGAGGGATGACTGTATTGCAGGGGTAGGGAACCTATGGCTCGGGAGCCATATATGGCTCTTTTCATGAGTACGTATGGCTCCGAAATAAAATGTAACTATTGCACATCTCTCTGTGGCGTTCATCCCGATTTTTGTCCATATAAAGCCAAAGCAATTTAATGCAGAAGTTCGATAAAAAATTATTTTAACTGATAAATAAACACGCTGGCAAACGACTTTGATTGGGTGAGCAGTACAGGTGGGCGGATCCCTGCACACAGCGCAAGGCACTTCCTTCTCTCTTTCTCACTCAGTGCATCCTACACCGAAAGTGAATATGACGATAAGCTTATCGCTTGCAGTAATTTGTGACATTTCAACAAAAGAACTTTACATGCACATTGTTTTGAAACCGTTATTAAGGACAAATTTCATAGAAAGAAATTGCCTCAACACTCTTAACTGAAGGTGGAAGATAAATTGTAAATGGCATATTAACATTGATTTGGGTCACAGGATTCTGCATTATTATCATTTCATACATTGCATTAAATCATCAAATGACACACAGTGAAAGAAAATGTGCTGAAGAATTAGCTTTTGTCTAGAGAGCGTGTTTGGCAGGTTTTTTTTTGTCTGAAAATATATGATGTGGCTCTCTCAATTTCTTTTTAAAACATGTTTTGCTTACATGGCTCTTTGGGTTAAAAAGGTTCCTGACCCCCGCTGTATTGGATAGTTACCAATGCAGTTCATCTGCTTTTCAGGGTGACTAAATAATATTTACTTGTTCTGCTTTTTACCAGGGGATTTGAGTTTCAAGTATTGGGCCCCCTGTCGAAACGAAGCTGGGTAGTTTACTAACGGACACAAACATCACACTGTGTCTTTAAAAAAAGAGAGGGGGGCGGTGGGATGGAGTCCATCTGCGTTTGCTTTTGCACGTCAATGGCGGCTTATAGCTTCAGTACATGGTCCACATCGGCAAGTCATTTTCAACCACTATTTAATTGCACATACATTGCCTTAAGTCAGTGTACGCCACAATATATTTTTAATGATTATTCTCAATCAGGAGCACGGGGGTTCTTTTGAATTCTCAACAACAATAATAACGTCGTGACCTAGTAACGAAATCTCCTCATGGGCCAGTGGGCAGGGAGGGAAGCCAGACAAACAAGCGCAGATGCGGGCGGGCGGGCAGCAGGCAGACGCGCCGACCTTACGCGGAGGGAGGGAACGAGAAGAGGGTGGGTAGGCAGACAACAATCCCGCTCTTACTTTCTCCGTGGATCCGGGGCTGAGGCGCTCCAGGAGCCTGCAGAGCACCACGCCATCCTTGAGGGAGGTGTGCAGGAAAGCCTCCGGGTCTGCGATGCTCTTCTTGGGCGACTCCAGCACGCCGAGCGTAATGAGCCATGTCACCGTTTGCTCCGCCGAATTCATGTCCACGATGAGGAAAGAAAAAAAGGGCCGGGGGCGGGCGGGCGGCCGTTCGCGTACCTCGACAGCTCCTGGCCCCGCTTCACGCTGTCATCCCGGAGCATCCACGGGAATGATGATGCACGCGGTGAGAATAGGAGATAGAGAAGAGGAGAAGGGAGGGAGAGGAGGGGGTAGTATGGTTTCTTCCCTTTCTTCCGCGGTGTGTTGCCCCCTCCCTCAATCTGTCAGACTCGATGCTGATGCCGCGCGATGATGTCACGCACGCGTGAGGAAATAGATGTCTTCACGTGACAATTCCTGTCTGCGGGCATATTTTCTACACCAACACGATTTGTAACTTAAATCAAATACAATATGCCAATTGTGTGATCAATTAAAAAGATTTAGATTGCTAGAGTTAATAAGTCAATTAGTACTATCATTATTATTATCATACACCCATCCATCATCTGCACTGCTTATTCTCAGTAGGGTCGCAGGGGTGCTGGAGCCCATCCCCGCTATTTTCGGGTAGTGGGCAGGGGACACATTAAACTGGTTGCCAGCCACAGGGCACATTATTATTATCATTATTAGTATTATTTTTAGTAGTAGTAATTATAGTAGTAGTAGTAGTACTAGTAGTAGTAGTACGATCTGAGAGTGCCGGTCTTCTGGTGATCCCGAGAGCAAAGAAGTGTTCTGCTGGTTCGAGAGCGTTCTCCATCCGGGCACCGGTGCTGTGGAATGCTCTTCCCCCTGAGATCCGATCTGCAACCTCAGTGGAAATGTTTAAATCTAAACTTAAAACTCACTTCTACTCCATTGCATATGAATAATAACCTACTCTTCTTATCGGCTGAAAAATAGTCTGTGTAACATAGTGTACTAATCTGTGAAGCCCTTAGAGACTTATTGTGATTAAGGGCTATACAAATAAAAATGACTTGACTTGACTTGACTAGTAGTAGTAGTAGTAGTATGTATTCATATTATTATTTATAAGAGACAGTTTCTTCGCCAGGGTCCTCACCACCCTTAACAAGCGTGCAAAACAGTGAAAATATATAACTTGAGACTTATCTGTGATTTTTATTAAACGGCATTGAACTACTTTTCATTGAACTACTGTTGCAATTCACTTTTTGTTAATTTTGTTATTGTAACTAGCACCATTGTCTAAGCGCTTCTTTGCAAATATTTTGAATATTTATCCTGACATTCTTTTATCTTATTTGACTACTTAAAGGTGCTGTCCGGAATTTGTGTTATCTCGCTGACCCCATCTTCTGGCTTAAGTCATCATTGCAGCCTCTGTCAAGCGCTTGTGTGGCACGTGCACTCAAATAAACTCTTTGTTTTTCATCTTTTGTGGGGTTTGGGCTGGTGTTTGGACTGTATTCCAAAGAGTCCTTTTCTTTCTTTCACCATTTTCATAATACACTAACGGAAAAGCACAATGACTAACATGAGATCGCTCTCAGAAAAGCCTAAGGATGAACACGACATAACTCTCCGACCCCTTCTCCTACTTCCTAATGTGTTAAAAATCTTGAACAGCTCTGATAAAGGTGAAGGCAGATATGCGCAGTCGGATTATTTTTTCATAAATGCTGTTTGAACTTAGTTGGGTATTGTTAAAACATACTTAATGGAGAAAATATTATGCTTTTAACTTTTTAAGGACACTTTAAATGACGCACCGTACCCTTAAAGTCTTTATTACGTGTTCACCCCGGAGTGCCATTTCTAACCTTGTTGCTGTGTCACGACCAGAACGAAATCAGGACCCAGTTGCGTAACGTCACAAGTTTATTGAGAGAAAGAGGAAGGGCAGCGCCCGCGATCCGTTGCTTGCTGGATGCAGGATGAAAGCCGCTCACAGAATCGAGTCGTGTTCCAAATGCGGAAGTGGATCTTCCGGAGCAGGAGATGGTGATTCCGGAGCAGGAAAAAACAGGTCGATAGCCGGGACAGGAGAGCAAAAACGTGGTCGGTATCAAAAACAGATCCTAAGCCGGGACGGGAGAGAAAATGTGGTCGGTTCAAAAAAACAGGTCGTAGCCGGAGACAAACGCGGAAATCTTGAACGGACGGGTGGAAAACGGTTGCAAAAAGCAGGACCAACGGGAGTCAGGGTCAAAGTGCTTGCCTTGTAGAAACAAAGGTTTGCTGACGGATTGACAACAGGCGGGTGAAAGGACTTAGCTTAAAAAGGACAGGGAACCAATCAGGTAGCCCGCAGAGGCGGGCGCCAAACGAGCGGGCACAGGTGATATTAATCAGTCATAATGACATGCTGCTTCACATCACTGCCGGATCAATGCCAATAAAGACAAATCAATCCAATACAGATACAGTAATACACCACGCATACGCACTAATATACCCTCTCATAGATACTTCTATACTCTCTCACTTCTGCTACCATACTCTCTCACACATAAAGTACCTCTATACTCTCATACAGATTTAAATAGCAATCAAATAATCCCTCATAATCATACAATTCGATTTTAACAATACTACAAAATAATTTGGTACTGTAAGTGAAAAGTGAAAAACACAAATTGTAACTTGCACATTTGCATGGATTTTTTTAAATATTTGAACTTAAACTTAAATGTAATAAAGGCCATGTTAGTGTATTTTGGGATTTTATCATTTTTTTACTAATATACTTACATATTTACACACACTTGTAAGACAGATACTTACATTGCTCGCAAGGATTGTGAGGAACTGGTTAGCGGGTCTGCTTCATAGCAGAAACATCCTGGTTTCATCTCATTCTTTGAAGTTTTCACATGTGTTCTCCCTTGTGTTGTGTATTTTTTCTCCTTTCCCCTCGATATTTTGGCTCCCTCCCACATTCCACGTGGGTATAGGTTTGGATTATTTAAGACTTTGAAATGTCTCCGGAATTGAATATGAATGGTTTTGTAAATACGATTGGAAAAAAGGCACTGAGATTCCTAAACTGAACCAGGCTTTAGATGCTACCGTTAACACTGGCCTACCCTATAATCCTCAGATAATATATCTCTTTATCCAGTTATCCAGACCTTGACCTCTTCTTGAATGCTCTCATTTGGTGAGATGCTTTGCATGCCTTACTCTTTCATTCACACTGTTTAAGCTACATACTGAATGTGTGTTATCCACATGTAAGATAGACTGAATTCAAGTGGGCAAAAATCAGACCTTACGTCCAAGTAATGAAATGCTAGAGTCGATAACCCTGGCTGCTGATTTAAGCACAAGCGTCGGATATTTACACCGAGTCTGGGGAATTTGACTTGGCCCGAGATGATGTAAAAACGTCACATTAGGCTCTGCTTTATGGTTCTTATTTTATCGAAGAGGCAGGCTCGCTCTGGGGGCTAATCGTGTTATTAGAAAAGAGGACAAATATAGTTTAAGTCAAGTCATGTTTCTTTGTATGGCCCTTAATCACAAGAAGTCTGAAAGGGCTGCACAGACTACTATTACACCATCCCCTGATCTAAGACCTACACGAGGGCAAGGAAAACCGGTTCTAACCAACACTAATCCGTCTGTTGTATATTTATATCGTTGAATCAAATAAATTGATTTATATTCAAACGATTTCAGGTTTCCCTCAGTCTCAAGATTAACTTAAGATCATTTGTCAAGCTTACCAACAAACACTTCAGTTAAACCTTGACCGAGTGATGAAAAGCACCAGATCAGAAAGAAACTTCATTTTATCAGCAGAAGTTAGCCACAGACAAGGAAACTGATCGAGGCTCGAATTGCATCTCCTGGGTAAGCCTGTCTCTTCTTGCAAATTCCATCATTGATTATCATCAAATCAACCCACGGCTGACTGTTGGACGGATTTCACCATTGACTAGAATTGATTGTGAAATCCAACATGAAATGTACTCTTTCCTTCCTCTTGTCATTAACCAGGTATGAGTCACATCACATTTATTTTGTTGCACTGAGCCATGACGGTGTGCAAGAGTATGAGAGTGACGGTGAATCAGCAACCGCAGTAGCAAAACAGCTCAATAGAATTCATCCATCACTCTTTGTATTATTTATCGATACCTGTGTTTTTCCAGCTGGAATAAATCGTCTTGTATCGCTGACTCGCAACGCCACAAGATTTTGAACTTGATGAGGGGACAGACATTGTGGGATGTAAATCCACCTATAGCATATGTATTTTCATGATGCCGTGACATAAACCAATAGCTGACCAGTAGTTATGTGCTTCTCTGTTTGAATCTCTAAAGCGTGTGTTGGGTATTATAAATGAGTGGTTCCTGAATATGATGACCAATTTCAAAATATACTCATCAGAGAAACATGTAAGTATTAGTTTCAGGAGCGAGCAGCAGCGAGTCAACTGCAGGAGAGAGAGTGGGAAAGGTGAGAGGAGAGAGAGTGGGAAAGGTGAGATGGCACAACATTCATTTGGACAGGTAACTTAAAATTAGTTGTACCTGGTTATATCAGTATCAGAAATTATTTTCCCCCCATTTTATTAACACTCCACTTATTGAAACATGAATATTTTGTTTGTTTGTTTGTTTGTACATGATTCAATTGTTTGTTTGTTTGTACATGATTCAAATTGAATCTTTTCTTACGGCGCCGTCACGAATGGCAGCCACTCCAGCAGCTCCCGTGTTATTTTCGATTGTTCTCGATTGTTCTCAGCTCAGGGATGCTGCTGGAAATGTGAATTTCCCTTCGGGGATGAACAAAGTATCTATCTATCTATCTATCTATCTATCTATCTATCTATCTATCTATCTATCTATCTATCTATCTATCTATCTATCTATCTATCTATCTATCTATCTATCTATCTATCTATCTATCTATCTATCTATCTATCTATCTATCTATCTATCTATCTATCTATCTATCTATCTATCTATCTAAATCCAAAATCCAACTTCAACCCTCCTTCGTGTATGCATTTGTTGGAGCCACAGGGTGGTGCTCTCTACACATTGCAACTGTCTGTGATGAAGTCTAGAGCTTTGTTTCTTAACAAGGCCTGATTTAAGAACCTACCATCAGAACCTAATAACCAGCCGGAACCAAACCAAGAACAAAATTCCACTTTTCATAGACAAAGACAATGAAGTAACGCAGTAACGACTTCAGCAAGCTTTTAACTAAGAGAAAAAAGTTTGATCACATCACGACCTGCACCGGTTCCCTATCAGTTTACTATGTGATCTTAAGGTTCGGTAATATACAAAATTATGTATGTACTTGCCTCACCATAACTTTTAGATTTAATTCCCCCCTCCCTATGTTCCTGCTCGAAGCCTTCGTTCAGAAAACTGTGATACCAAGAGCCAAAAAGAAATCCGCAGGTTTAAGAGGGTTCTCCATCGAGCCTCGGTGCTGTGGAATGTTCTGCCCTCTGCAATTCAATCTGCAACCTCAGTGTAAGTGTTTAAATTTAGGATTAAAACACTTTTCGATTGTTCTCAGCTTAGGGATGCTGCTGGAAAAGTGAATTTCCCTTCGGGGATGAATAAAGTATCTATCTATCTATCTATCTATCTATCTATCTATCTATCTATCTATCTATCTTATATTCAATAGCTTACTAATGATGTTGACCTCAGGAAGCTGTCATTCCTGTTATTACCAATATTTGATGGTGATGATGTCTGTGTACGGTTTTTAATGCCTTTGCAGCCTGGTGATGCTGGAGTGGGTATTACCTCATGTGCGGCCCCTTCTCAAGGTTTCTTAATTTCCTCATGCTGTGGTTTTTGAGTTTTTCCTTGCCCTCGTGTAGCTTTTAGATCAGGGGTTGGTGTAATAGTAGTCTGTAGTCTGTACAGCTCTTTGAGGCTTTCTGTAATGAAGGGTTATACAAATTAACATGACTTGACTTATTTTAAACCAGAAGTAGGAGAACTTATATTCACATTTTTGGGGAAAATATAACCAGAAAAAACAAAGACTCAAAGTAATAATATTGCCGTCAATGCTCAATTAGCTGTATTTGAAATAAAACCTAAAATGTTTGAAATGCCACACAACTCTTTTTCCCAAAAAGTGAACTGCACTTGTGCGGCCGTAACCCATTCCACAATCCGATGATCAATGGACACGGGTAGCAGGTGGCTGGAACGTGGAAGTGGCACTTCCGTGTCAAGCAAGGATAATCAGTGCTCGCTGGACAGGGGGAGCAAGCAGCTCAGGGGATCGGAGCGTGATTGAAATGCAGAAGTGGATTTGCCGGAGCAGGAGATCGGAGCGTGGCCAAATGGGCAGAACGGGACGATAGCCGGAGCGGGAGATCAGTTCGTGGTCGATGGTCAAAAACGGGTCGTTAGCCCGAGCGTGAGATCAGAGCGTGGTCGGTGGTCAGGAACAGACGAGTGGGATACAAATGAAGACGGGACCGACGGGAGCCAGAGGCAAAGTGCTTGCCTTGCGTATACGGAGGTTCGTGGACGGACTGACAAGGAGTGACTGGCGTACTGGATATGAATTGGAGGGGAATCAATCAGGCAACAAGCAGCAGCTGGCGCCAAATGAGCGGGGACAGGTGAGTGCAATGAGTAATCATGACACCATGGGGTTTTTGAGTTATTACTTTAGATTTTTCTGTGCTGATTTCCATCCCATACTGGGTTGATGCTTTGTCCAAGTGATTAATCAGATCTCTGAGTTCCTATACAAACAGGTAAAATGTTCTATTTTTCTACGTTAGTATATTATATGACTAACAGGGACCACTGTCATTATCACCATGGCTACCATAGCACTTGCCATGTTGCTCTTCTTACGTTGGATGTCAAGCAAAGACGTGTTGCTATAGGAAGATTAACTCTTTAGGGTTTAGCTGAGGTGAGCATCAGGGAATATGATAGCCCATTTGAAGCTGCCGTCGTCATGCCTATATGTAACCATGGGAGCACCCACAGGCCCCCAGAGTTAGCCCTCAGGCATGTTCTATGCCTCCGTTCAAGCGAAATTCCAACATTTCCGTTTCTTCCATTGGGAAATGTCGCTGTTTTGCTATTCACCAAAAAGCGGTTATGAAAACAAGTCCTGCTATGAAACTAGATATTAACACTTTGGTGGAAATTCTCCTGAGTATTCATTTGGGCTTCTCATCCTAATTTTTGTAACGGCTGATTAGTGTTCCTTCATGTGTACTAATAGCACAGCAAACATCTGGATTCTGGTCGATTGACGTAAAATATTATTTCCTCTCGGAGTCGGAATGCATGAAGCACAGAAGCAGGAATAATGGATGATGCTGGCAAGCAGACAAGGGCGAGCGGCAGGGCTGGAGGGTCGGACATATGTTCGCTATAATCCCCAAACATGGGATTATGTCCTTGGGAAAAAAAAACAAAAATACAACTGAATTTTGCCTCTCACAGCATGCTTTGCCAATTGTGTTGCATTCACAAAGACTGCAAAATCAGTTGGGTGTCTGTTTTACAAAATTATTTCTTGTACAAAAAAACAATTGTAAAGTGCAACATTAGAAGATTGCTTTTTACTCACCGACACATTCAGGGTGGATATTATTCAGGCACTCATACATTCACACTAAAATTAAAATAAATATAAATACATGGTTGCTGCTATTCTAAAAAGACCTCCATCTTGAGACATTTTTATTTTCTGCATAAATTGAATGTTTACAAATAAAACAGTCGGCAGCACGGCGGGGCAGTGGTTAGCGCATGTGCGGCACAGTTCATGTCTTGGGAACCTCCTGCGTGGGTTCAAATCCAGCTCTAGACTTCCTGTGCGGAGTTTGTATGTTCTCCCCGTGCTTGCGTGGGTTTCCTCCGGGCACTCCGGTTTCCTCCCACATTCCAAAAAGATGCATTTCAGGTGAATTGGCCGGTCTAAATTGTCCCTAGGTGTGAATGAGCGAGTGAGTTGTCTGTCCCTGTGTGCCCTGCGATTGGCTGGCAACCAGTTCAGGGTGTCCCCTGCCCACTGCCCGATGATTGCTGGGATGGGCTCCAGCACCCCCGCGACCCTACTGAGGAAAAGCGGTGCAGCAAATGAGAGATGAGAAATAAAACAGTGCAAAAAAAGAAATAGCAAAAAAATTGAGATTTGTCTTTAGAAATGGTCAAAATATATAATCATAGATTGAATATTTTGCACCATCTAAGCTCTTCATTCTGCCGTGTGCTTGTGCTCCCTGTTTCATTGTAGCTAATAGAAAAATGCTGTCCTCATGCTGTGCTGTCTGTAGTCAGATTGATTCTCTTTGCAGTTCTCCCTTTTGCCAAGGTTTATGTTAGTGTCAATTTTTAAGTCAAATTGTTGCACCCCCTCCCTGTCCTAGAGATGAGAATGTATTCACCCCCTATTAACCACGTTTCTACTCTTTTTTTTTCAGGAAGCTCAGTGTTTCTAGTTCGTGATAATTTACCCTAGCATAGTTGCCCTTTTGTGTCCTTGTGTGCCTGTATGCTCTTCAGTACATATCTTTATTGATCTTTGGCAATTCCCGCATATTTTTTATATAGTCAGGAAACCAGAATAGGTGAATGACAAATGTAGTAGTGTGATACTCCATCGCCATCAACTCAGCTTTCAGAAAAAGTCAATCATGTCTGCAAGTGTAGGAGAAGTCTTTGGAGCTTCTAGAATTTTAGTTGAGCAAAATGGATCTTTTTGCTGCGTTTTTAATTTTATTTTCGATTTTAAAGTGGGATTGTTTTCTCACGCTTTAGGGTAATCATTTTTATTTATATTAAATTATGTGTCATCATTTTCTTCATCATCTAATTATTATCAGGAAAGATATTCAAGATGTTTGGACAGTACAGTTTGTTAGATGTGCTCAGGTTGTGCTAATGCTTTCTACCGCAATAGGTACGTCTATCCCTAATGCCCCCAATAAGCAGGTCAGCGCCTTGCATGGCCGCTATTGGTGTGTGAGTGTGTGTGTGAATGGGTAAGTGTAAAGCACATTGTAAAGTGCTTTGGGAGGTCTTCATTGACTTGAAAAGCGCTATATAAATGCAAACCATTTACCATTTACCATTTTGTGGAGACATACAATTCAAAGGAGATTCCTCATTTGTTATCTTTTGTTAGTCTGTTTGTTTGTATTGACTGTATATTCACATATGCTTTATTCCCTGAAGGCTTTCTAACTCCAATTCTTGTTTTTTTGTTTTATAGTTAAAGGTGGGGAGTGTGGTTTGAGGTGTCCTCAAAAGTTGAAAGTTCAATATTTTCACAACTAAGTATTAACAACGACCATCATAGTTCAATGAGCCATCATGCTCTATTTTCCGCCCCATCTATCTGCTCTCATCTTAATTTTTGCAGAGCTGTTCAGGGCAGAACTCATTAGTTTCAAGGAATGGGGCCAGGAGGGGAGTTCTGAAGCGTGACGTCATGCTTGTTCCTGCAGGGTTTTTTTCTATTTGACAGTGCAGCATAAAAATGGTGAAAGTAAGAAAAGGACTGCTTCTAGTCCAAACGACCTAAAACGGAAAAAGTGATGAAAAAAAAGAACAGATAGTTCAAGCACGTCTAAGGAATGCACATACCCTCACGTGCATCATGAGTGAGCTGACTGAGTCTGCAATGATGACACAAGCCAGGAGGTGGTGGCAGAGATTAACAAAGGTTCCAATTCTGTACAGCTCTTTTAAGCAGTTCAGGGTGGGAAATGAGTAGAGGTAAGATCGGGCCTTAAAATTTTAGCCCAACCTGATCCGGCCTCCCGGTATTGAAGCCCGAATCCGACAAATTAACTTGATTTGAGGGACGGAGCCTGGAAAAAATCTGAATTTGCATACAGTGGAACCTCGGTTCTCGACCATAATCCGTTCCAGAACCCTGTTCGAAAACCGATTTGTTCGATCACCGAAATCATTTTTCCCATTAAAAATAATGCAAACCGTTTCAATCCGTTCCAACACCCTGAATGTTTAAACTTAAAGCTAACCCAGGCTAATCGTACATTCACGTTATCGTAATCTTACGTACGAAAGATTACACTAACATGAACGTGTAAAAATAAAAAAATCAGGTCGTTTACAAGTCATTTAGCACCCGGGTCTCCACAACAAGTGGTGAGCGGTTCATTGTAAAGGGGGCTCCATTCCAACACCCTGAAAATTGGGCTCCGTTCCAACACCCTGAATGTTTACCTTGAATGTTCAACGTAAACATAAAGCTAACCCAGGCTAATCGTACGTTATCTTCCGTACGAAAGATTACGCTAACAAGAACGTGTAAAAATAAAAAAAAATGATAAAGAAAAGAATTATGAATAGGATTTCTTACCCTTGTGGTGGTCAACAGAAGGCGCAGATGAACAGTGGGGTATTCCCTAGCAAGATCAGACACTCGCACACCTCCTTCATATTTTGCTATTATTTCTTTCTTAAATGCAATCGTTGTACGCACTACTTTTCTTTTTTCACCTGTAGCAACTTTGCTGCTTGCACTGACTTTCTCCGAAGGCATAATTGGGGGCTAAAACACTTCCTATAACACCTATATTAAAAGCGAAAGCAAAACGAAGCACGTCCGCACGCGATAACAGTTGGTCACGAAAAGAGCGATCTACACCCTTACGCCGCTCAGCATCGCACCGAAAACCGAGGTTCCACTGTATTTATTTGTGTAAGAATGACGGGGAGGACTGAGGAGGTCGAAAGTCAAGTCAAGTCAAGTCAAGTCATTTTTATTTGTATAGCCCTTAATCACAATAAGTCTCTAAGGGCTTCACAGATTAGTACACTATGTTACACAGACTATTTTTCAGCCGACAAGAGTAGGTTATTATTCATATGCAATGGAGTAGAAGTGAGTTTTAAGTTTAGATTTAAACATTTCCACTGAGGTTGCAGATCGGATCTCAGGGGGAAGAGCATTCCACAGCACCGGTGCCCGGATGGAGAACGCTCTCGATCCAGCAGAACACTTCTTTGCTCTCGGGATCACCAGAAGACCGGCTCGCCAATTAGCACGCCGGCACTGTCAAACACAGAGTAGCAGGGGGTGTTAACATGTCGCCAAAAACTTGCATGCTGCTGCGCAAATCCTCAGCAAAGAAAAGGAAACACAGAACACATGACGAGTGTGTGGCATGTAATCACAGCCACATGGTAGTGTTACGACAGCGTGGCGTCACAGCTGTAGAGTGTACGATTTTCAAAAGGTATGCGGTACCATAGGCATCAAGGCTATTGACCCCTCAAAAGCGGGCAAAGCTAATCTGTAGTCTGTACAGTGAGGGCCAATGCATCTTTCAATAATTCGAACCTGCCAGGAAATTTGTGGACTGAATTACATATCTCTTCAGACTATCAGATTATCTTCCGGCAGTGTCGACAGCGGCCTAAGGAGTCGATCCAGCATTAAGGCAGCGACCTCCGGGGCTTGGTCAGCCTCTGCAGGTTCGGAGATTTGGAGGACGAGATGATGAGAGACCAGATAGCTCAGCACACGGCGGACCTTAAACGGCGGAACAAGGTGTTTTTATCGCTAGACGACACGTCACTAACTAAAAAATCAGCAAGAGAGAAACCCAGCCCAGCCTGAGCCCAGCCCGGGCCAAAGAACTTCCCTATAGAAGTGAGGTACAAACCAAACCATTCCAATGAACAATTAACGACTATTAATGAGTCTCATCCCATGATTAAAGCAATTGGCCAAGTAAAAAAAAATGGAATAACACATTTTTCACATTTTGAGTGTGTCTTGTTGTGTTTTTGTGTTTGTTTGGTTTTATCTTCATGCTGTATCATGTCAATGCAGTTATATCTTCTTCAATTTCTTTTGTACAATAGTGAGGTTAGCACCCAAAACCAAATCCCTTCGGACATTCATCCCTACATTGGACCTGGTTAGGTCCCAAAATAGACATCTAAAATTGGGTTGTGTTAAGGGATAAAAGAGGAGATTTTATTTTCTTATTGTAGAGTGGGTGTTTTCATTCAGCACTTTGAGTGGCAATTAATTAGCTGAAAAGTGCTTTACAACTACTTTTTGATTTGATAGATCAGGGGTGTCAAACTCATTTTAACTCAGGGGCCACATGATTGAATAGAATATTGCGGGGGTAGATTAAAGAGGAAGACATAAAGAGAGGGGGGAGAAGGAGAGAGATGCTGGGAGAGAAAGGGGAGAGGAAGAAAAGAGAATGATGAAGATAGAGATAAAGAGAGCAAGAAACAAAGAGCGAGAGAAAAAGAAAGAGAAAGTGAGACAATTAGAGGGTTGAAGAAAGAGATTAAGTGAGATAATTAAAGAGAGGAAGAAATTAATTAATTATTAAATAGAAAGAGAGAAAGAGAGAGAGAGAAAGAGAGAGAGAGAGAGAAAGAGAGAGAGAGTGTGAGACAATTAGAGAGAGGAAGAAAGAGAGTAAGTGAGATGAATAAAGAGAGGAAGAAATGAATTAATTAATTATTAAATAGAAAGAGAGAGAGGGGGGGAGAGAGTAAAAGAAAAACAAAAGAGAGAATGAAAGAAAAACGAAAGAAAGAAAGAAAGAAAGAAAGAAAGAAAGAAAGAAAGAAAGAAAGAAAGAAAGAAAGAAAGAAAGAAAGAAAGAAAGAAAGAAAGATGTAGAAATAGTGGGAAAGACGAAGAAGGTCAGAAATCGAGAAATAAAACAAGTGAGAGAGGGAGAAAGAGATAGCGAAAGAAAGAGACAGGGAGCGAGAAGAGACAAAGATAAAGACAAAGAAAGAGATGAAAACAGAAAGAGAGAGAACGTAGGAAAAGAGAGAGGGAGAAAGAGGACTACAGCTCCAGTTATTTTGTGAGTGACATCAAGCGCACTCTGGCCCGTTATTTTCTTGCACTTCTCTCTCGGTATCATCTCGCTCGCCGGATTCATACTTTCAGCTGCCCTGATCCGGCCCCCGGGCCGCAAGCTTCACACCTGCGTTAGAGTCCTCCTACCCGCGCGTGGTTTTCGCCTCCATGCGCGCTACGTCCTCGTGACGTGTCGGACCCGCCTTCGAAGGTGCCCACCACGGATGCGTCATCACCTTCCCCAGCATCTCCTCCTCATCGGCGACACCAGGGAGGCAGAAAAGGCGCTTGGTACCAGGGGGGGTAGGGGGGGCGTGACGCCACTTTGGCCGGTTATGAACGAGCACGAACGGCTCTGAGCATCTAGGCAGGAATCATGCTCACTGTCCTGCAGAGTGGCTGGCCGAAACTTTGCTCTCTTGTTTCACTGCACGGATGCTTCTTTTCTCAGGTAAGGAAGATTTTAAACTCCTGCAGGGTTACAGTTTGTGTTTTAGTGCAATGTCATTCGTGAACGAAACGGCTCCAGGAGCCGGCTCTTGGAAGTGAAGGAAGGGAGCCGGCTCCCCACCAATCGAGAGCAGGTTCCTTTCTGAGACGCTTTATTTCTCTCCTGTGTTTGGTCAAAATGGATATAGTTTTCCATGGATTCTGCGTCATTGACTTTAAACTTTAAAACCGTTTAAAACGTCTTTGTGTGTTATCTTTTTTTGTGGATCTGTAAATATTTTAGTTTACGTTGCCTGTGTTTTCTACATTTGAAATGTATCCTTTGTTTTCATAGCTGAACTGAAAATTGCATATTTTTCATTTACATATTGTTGTTTTTCCAGGGACTTGGTATTGCTTGACTTTAAATTTGCCTGGTATAAAAGGTTCAAAGTTTAAATGAATTAAATGTTCACTGTAGAGTGAATATATGCTATTATATTTCAGTAAAATCATGAATCTTACTGCATGTTACATTATTATTAGTAATATCATGATTGAACAGTCTCTTTCTGTACTCTTTTATTTTTTTTTCTCTTTTACCCTTTATTCATTGTATTGTTTTTTTACTTTTTACCTTACATTATACTTTTATTCCCTGCCTTTCTTTCTTCATTTCTCACCTTCTATTCTGTTCTGTTCTATCGATCTTTTTTCATTTTTCAATTGTTTTTTTTCTCTTTTTGTTTCCTCTTTCTCGAGCTTTAGACTTCCTTTTTCTTGCTTTCTTCGTTTTTTCTCGTTTTTACTTTTTCTTAATTTTTTTCTTTAGCTTCCTTTTTCCATGCTTTATTCCCAGCTTTCAAAGTCAAGTTGTACATACTTTTATATAATGATTGGTAATGTAACAATTAAAGCAACAAAAAACATTCTGAAGAGCGATTTGGGAGCCAAAAGAACCAGCTTTTTTTAGTGAGCTGAGCCAAAAAAGCCGGAATTCCCATCTTTACTGTGTTTGCCATGAGCGTGTGTTCTCGTCGGAAGGAAAATACGACTCGTTCGTCTTGAAATGATCTAAAATGTATTTTTTTAACCTTCAAGGCACAGTGTAAGTTATTTAAAAAAACTGCATTCATTAAAAAAAAAGACAATATTGATTTAAAGAACAAGTAAAAATATATGCAAACGTGCATTTTATCAACTCTTTTTTTGGTGTGATTTTAAAATTAAATTGAACTTTTTACTATATTTGGTATTTTTTTTATAAGAAAATACATACATAACATATATCTAAAAAACATGTTATATATAATTTGCCAGTAAGACATTTTATAAAATCATTATTTTTTTACACCTGAATAAAGCAACAATAAAAAAATAGCTCGAGTGACTGTTTGTATTATTTAGCACCTCCTAATGGTAAAAAAGTGTCAGGACCAGAACGAAAACAGGACCCAATTGCGTTACGTTTCTCACAAGTTTTATTGGAGGAAAGCGAAAGAGCTGCGCCCACGATCCGGTGTTCGCTGGATGCGAGAAGCAAGTCGCTCTTGTATTCGGATGGTACTCCGAACGCGGAAGTGGATCTTTCGTAGCGAGCGATGGAGGTGTTAGGGACGGGAATAAACGGGTTGGTAATCGGGACTGGGAGAGCAAGGCGTGGTCGGGGTCGGAAGCGATTCGTAGGCCAGAACGGGAGAGTACACAAAGTCGGGAACAAAAAGAGGTCGTAAGCCCGGACAGGAGAGCAGACATGGTCAGGATCAAAACGGGTCGAAGCCGGAGACAGATGGGAGCAAAATACGGGACAGGTCGGAGTCAGGGTTGAAAAAGGCTTGCCTAGTGTTCAATGAGGTTCACAGACGGACTGACAACAGGGGACAGAAAGGACTGGGTTCAAATAGTGACAGGGAGCCAATCAGAACCCGCGGCGGTTGGCGCCAAATGAGCAGGCACAGCTGATTCAAATCTGTAATCATGACGAAAAGAATGTATTCCAAAAAATAATATGACTTTAAAACATAATCAATAATACATCAACTCTCATATAAGCGTCCCTTTTTTAAACGCACTGTATTGTACATCTGTGTTTTGTGAAAACAGTTGCAAGTAAAAGTCATAGTATTCTCCAAAGGAAACCATGTTTGCTTTAATGGTAAACTCAATAGAGAGCTTTTAAAGAGAAAAAACGAGCGATCTCCATTATTCAACAGGATAAACCTGCAAATGTTTGTTCTTGAAATATAATTGCAGACCTGTAGAGAATGCCATCTCCCATTGATTTGTACAACTTGTTGCAGGTGTTTATTTTTTTCCGCAGGTTGTCTTTGACTCTGTCCCTGGAGGTTTCAACTGTTCATCAGGGTATTGCGCCACAAGTCTGCAGGTTGCGATGCCTCTGCTTAATAACGCCTGCTAACTGTAACCCAGAGAACTTCTATTGTTTTTTTAAGCGTCTAATCTCATCAAACGGCATCAATCGCTTTTATTTCCCTGCAGAAGGCTTCAAGCCAAGCGATTTGGACCTTTGTGAAACCTGATTGCAGTAAAGACTCAAACATTCCCACATGCACAGACACAGTCCTGCTTCTGCAGGTGGCAATGTTTATTAGTTTCCATTCACATGTATCAATTGTGAAGAGGCACTGAGTGGGAATTCCCATGTCAACTGCATGAAAGTTCACTTTGTGAAGCCCGAAACGAGGAACTACTAAAAGAACCTTATGCTTGGATAAGTTGTCCGTTGTTCACGGATCTATTAACCACCTGGGTCGCCGAGGCTCCACTGAGGAAGAAAGTCTGGACAGCTTCTGGCAGAGACCAGAAACGGAGACAGGACGCACTTGCGTTCGTTTTACTCAGCTTTATTTGGAAGGAGGAAAGGGCTTGCACCCACGATCCAGTGATCGTCGGTCACAGATAGCAGATCGCTTGGAACGCGGAAGTGGCACTTCCGTGGCGAGCGAAGGCAGTGTTGAGAGCAGGAGAAGAACAGGTCTATGGCCGGGACGGTGGAGCAGAAACGTAATTGAGTTCAGAAAAGGGGTCAGCGCCGGGAATCAAACGGGAGTCAGGACATGATAGAGTCAGGGTCGAAAAGGAATTGCCTAGCTTGGGGCTGAGGTTCACAGATGGATTGACAATGGATAACAGGAAGACGGGCTTTAAAAACAGATGAGCAGCCAATCGGCGTCCGAGGCAGTTGGCGCCAAAGGAGCCGACTCAGGTGCCTTGCATCAATGATCATGACAGCTTTCTCCACTGGTGATGGTTCCTGGCCTGTTTTTGGGTCATGGCAAATTTGGCACCAGTCCATTCCTTGATGTTGTCGGTCCAGTTCTTTTCCTAGTTTCCTCTCCTTCTCCCCCCTTGGACTGTCCCCTGGAGTATGATCTTGGCCAGCCCTGATGACTTTGTGACGTGTCTGTACCACTGATGTTTCTGTCTGAGCACAGTTGACCACAGTTCTTTGTAGGGTCCATTATGCCCTCTGGTGGTGTTGCACATCGTTTCATTTGTCACATGGGCTATGTAGCTAATGGCTAGAGGATTCCTGTAGCATCACATTTCCATGGCCTGGATTTTCCTTTCCAGCGCTTATACGAAACAGTGATGAACAAACTTAAAACAGATTTGCAAAAGAATCAGGCAAACAGGACAGTAGACATCTCCATGGACAAAATCGCTGGTAATTATGCTAGCGAAGAAAGGAAACCTCCAACTATGCTCCAACTACAAAACCATGGTTCATTGTTCTTTAAATATAGCTGAAGACCTGTAAAGAATTCCAGGGAGGGAAGGAGCGCCGCAGAACAGATTTTTAATCTGCGCATCTTATGCGAGATGTTTCAATAACACCAGAGAAACCTCTGTCACGTCTTTTTCGGTTTAAATAAGGTGTTCGACAGAGTATAGCGAACCGTCTTGTGGCCCACCATGTTCAGACCATTGATCAGCTGTATGCCAATGCCAACAGTGTGCTACATATCAATGGTTCCATTGGAGCGTGGTTTCAAACCACAGTTGGTGTGAGATAAGGCTGCATCCCTTCTCTGACTTCAACATCTTCTGGTTTACTACAGTCTAAAAAAAGTTGGGTAAAAGTATAACCCAATTTTGGGTCAAGCATAGATATTTCTGTTCAATTGAGCAATTTCAGGGTAATTTTGCATTAAAGACTTGATAAATTTAGTTTGAAATAACAAAAAGTCAATTCAATAAATGTGTAATAAGCAGAATTGTGTTTTTAAATAAGGAGTGTCCAAATATTTTCCTCTGAGGGCAACAAACACAACACAACAGTTACACTTTTCTTTAAAAAATTGCAAGGCATTCATAATTTTTTTTTAATAATAATTAAAAATATTTTTATTTCTCGTCACCCCTGCTCAGAAGGTAATTCCTTTTGGTAATAATTTTGCTGTAATTTTGGAGGAAGTCACGAGCAAAGTTCCTCACCACTGCTGTTCTGTCCCTGGCGTGCAGGTAACAAAAGGCCAAGGCAGCCGTACCCAGGATATTTGGAGGGTAAGACCTATTTTTGATTGCATCAATCAGAAATTTTAAAGTACTTTTCCCAGTCATAGTATTTGCATGTTCATCATAGCAATAGCATTTGTGGGATTTTTCTTCTAATTTGGTTTAATACAAAGGTAGATGCAAAAATTATTTCGCTGATTTTTGTTAAATACCTAAAGAAGTAAAAAAAAGCGTGTAAAGATTGTAAGGAAAACTAGTCGGTATGTCAGCTGATGTTGTGTTTATGTGGTGGTGGGTGGTGGTGCTGGTGTCCTTGGTGACTTCAGGTAGAGGCAAGATGACGAAGTGAAAGGATGCGCAGGGGAAATGCGAGTAGAACGGAAGAAAATGGATTCGAGCTGAATGGATCACGGTCCAAATGTTGCCGTTCTAATAAAAACAACATTTGAAAAGCAAGGTTAGAACATTTACTTATATCTTAGTACTAGGAACCCAAAACTGTATGAGTTGTGCACTTTTTGTTTTTCAGTGTCGCTTTTGCTATTCATTAATCTCTTAAATCACAGTTTGTAGGGGTTCATGAAATCCTAAAATATGCTTGAGTTTTTAAGGATTTGAAATTGTTTGAACTTAGGGTGAAGTGCTTGGAAATGCTTAAGATTGTTGCCATGTTTCTCAACAAGTGTGCTCACAGATGACTCCGACACTGCTCTCGGTTGGCTTCGTTTTGCCATTCCATTTCTTCTTTAGTAGAATTAAGAAATAGAAATGTTTTTGTTTGCTTCTAAAGCACATTTTTCCCCTCAAATCTGTAGTTAGATAATTGAAAACACATGTCAGGGTTGCTAAAATGTGCCCATGTTAACACAATTTGTAATCCACTAGGTCATGACTCAGTTATGGTCTTCCCAACAAGCCTCAGAAGGTGACCAGAGAACCATCTTCAACCCTTTGGTACTTTATATGTTTACTCTTCACTTATCGTATTTATTTGTGTATAACACCCCTTTCTTTGTTTTCACCTATAAAATAAGTCAAAGCTTGGGTGCCCTCTATATGTGAGGTTTTACGGTAGTATTTTACTGCATTTGTGCAATGATTGATCAGTTAAAAAATATCGCTGACTACAATAACAAACCATTACATGCAATGGGAATCAAACCTGGCTTACTGGCTGTTAGTACACAAAATCCTAACCACCAGACCACTAGTTAATGGATAACATATGAATAGTATTTTAGAAAATTGAAGTTAATTGAACTTGACAACCTACATGGAAAAATATCAAAAATACTGTATATTGGCTGATTATAAAATGTATCGTATTTATTGGTTCGGTGCACGTTATATATAAGGTTTTACGGTAGTTGTATCACTGTATTTGTGTAATGTCAAAAAATATCGCTGACTGCAAACTGCAATTGCATAATATCGGATACAACGGGAAGCAAATCTTAACCACTAGGCCACAAGTGATACAGATGACATACCAAAAGGCATTAGAATTAGTCTCGCTATCACATTATTTTCAGTCATGGCACCAGAGATCAATGTTAGAGAATAGTGAAAATAGAAAATCATCCTCAAGATATTAAAAAAACGCAAAAAAAGCACGATGAGGGAAACATCGGTTTTGTGTATCTGTTGATGAATCCGACTTTGAAAGACATTTAATAAATACATTGTAAATTTAATGCTGGTGTTGTGTTCCTAGTTTGTGTTGTCAATATATATTTTAATCATGGCTGCACAAGCATGGAGAAACAACATCTGTAATGTACACAGGGTTTGTACGAGGGCTTGAAATCCTTAAAAATGCTTGAATTTTAATGTACTTTGAAGGATTAAAAAGTGCTCGAATTTTGGGTGAAGTGCTTGCGAATGCTTGAAATTGTTGCTATGTTACTATACAAGTCTGCTTAAAAAGGACGCCGACATTGCTCTCTGGAAGTTTTGCTTTGCTATTGCATTTTTTCATCCTTCGCGATTAACGGCAGCTGGCATTAGTTTGTACGGCATTGTCCCATAAAGCGTCATCTCCCCCTACAACCTAGGCCCAAGAGGATAGGTGCACGCTACACATAATCAAATCACTATAAAATGTATTAGTGCAAAGATTACATAATGATAATGGACTTTCATTATGGGCCATGCAAAAAAAATACGGAAGCGTTTCCCAATGCTAAATTGTAATGGGAAGAACTTCATGCAAATGAAAATGCATGCTACATATTACTGTCACCTATATGGAGACAGATTTGTCGAAAAAATAAACATATTCGTGATTTACTCGAGAATACAATTATTTATCTTGATAAATGAACACGCAAGATAAAAAATTGCTTGTATAAATCGCAGAAATTCTGTATTTGTGGCTTTGCCAAGTACAAGATTTACACCGGATTTTTTTTTTCAATGGTACTGAAAAAATTGGAAAATTGGCTTTCATAGTCCTTAAAAGTGCTTGAATTTGGCTACAAAAAGGTATACAAACGCTTCTTACAATGCTTTGATTGAGCTAGGATAAAATTGAAACAAAATGTTGTGGTGATTTTGAATTAAAAATTTTAGGTGCGCAGTATATATTGCATATTACCGAATCTTATTGCAATATGTATTCTGTGTAGCACTATTTAGTTATTCTATATAACACGCTACAGTGGGCATTTGCACGTCACACTGGGTATTTGTATATTGTATTCTTTTTGCTTTATTATTGTATTGTTCTCAGCTCAGGGATGCTGCTGGAAATGTGAATTTCCCTTCGGGGATGAATAAAGTATCTATCTATCTATCTATCTATCTATCTATCTATCTATCTATCTATCTATCTATCTATCTATCTATCTATCTATCTATCTATCTATCTATCTATCTATCTATCTATCTATCTATCTATCTATCTATCTATCTATCTATCTATCTATCTATCTATCTATACATACATACATACATACATACATACATACATACATACATACATACATACATACATACATAAACAAATATGGTACATTTTTTCCATTTGCAATTGCTTGGTCATATTCTTATTTCTCTTCCATTTAAAGGATGGAAAACAGCCGACGAGAGAACAGAGGCAAGTTACAGTTCAGATGGGAGGATTTACGTGTGTGACGTCAGCTCATGACTCGGTATGCCCTGCAGGTCGGGGGACGCTCAGCCTCTAATGATCCGTCATCCCCACGTAGCGCCTCACAAGTCGTAAGTGACACAGAGAAGCGTGATTCACGGCAACTTCTTACACCTCAAACATTTTGCAAACACAAATCTCAATGATGATTCAGACCTAACTAACCTTTTTGACATCCAGTACTGATCTATTGAAAGGCTTTTCCCGAGCTTGATACACATATAACTCAAAATTCACCTATCTGAAGCCACTGTCTATGTAAATGATTTCTCAAAATTGTCCCAAAAAATTGGATAAGGTAAACATTGGGTACCGTTTTACATACTGTTAGGCCCGAAAATATTTGGACTGTGACACAAGTATTGTGTTTTTTTTCTGTTCATATAAACCCATTCCGAAATACAATAATATGAGTAAAAGGGGCTTAAACGGCTCTGTCCATGCTGCAATATAAGACCTTCCACATTCGAATCAGACTAAGGACTAGGAATTATAGCCCTTTACACTCTTTATACCCCTTTTTCAAGGGACCAAAAATAATTGGACAACTGACTGAGAGGGCTAAAATGGACTCAGAGGGCTCCTCCCTTGTTAAACTGTGATTAATTAGGTAGTGAAAAGGTCTGTAGTTGATAATAGGCGTGGTTTTGCATTAGGAAGCAGTTGTGACCGCAAGCTCAGTGGAGGCGAAGCAGAAGATTCCCGGACTACAAAAACAGAGTTAAACCAATAGAGAAATAGCTGAAATAGTTGAAGAATCCAAATCAACAGTTAGGCACATTCTATCAGAAAAAAAGAAGTGCACTGGTAAGGCTGGCAATTCAAAAAGGCCTGGACATCCATGGATTAAAACAGCGACATGCTAAAGAAAAATCAATTTACAACATCCATTGAAGTAAAAAACACTTTACGGGAAGTGGGCAAATCTACAATAAAGAGAAGACTTAAGGAAAGTAAATACAGAATGTTCAGCCATCCAACCATCCATTATCTGCACCGCTTATCCTCAGTAGGGTCGCGGGGGTGCTGGAGCCCATCCCAGCTGACTCCGGGCATTGGGCAGGGGACACCCTGAACTGGTTGCCAACCAGTCGCTGGGCACACAGAGACAGACAACTCACTTGCTCAGTCACAATTTGGACCGGCCAATTAACCTGACATTCATGTATTTGGAATGTGGGAGGAAACCGGAGTGCCCAGAGGAAACCCACGTAAGCACAGGAAGAACATGCAAACTCCGCACAGGAGTTTGTGACATCGAACCCGTGACCTCAGAACTGTGCTGCAGACGAGCTAACCCCTCAGCCGCCATTCATAAGCCCCCAAAATACACAGGACAGACTTGACTTTGCCCTATACTCCAGAAAATACCGTTTATTAGTAATGATTAGCTATGCAACTGTGGGTCTTGTTTGAATAAAATGTCATTTTCCAATGGATGGTGAGCGTGTATGTTGAAAATAAGTAACAGTAAATAAAAATTCCCGTGCATGTGTTCCTTTCCAATATACTGCTTTTCTTTCCATTTGTAGGATGGTTGTTGATGATTTAAGATTGAGCAGCGATGAAGATGACACTCATAAGGTTGGTCACACTCATTGTCTTTATTTATTGAAATATATTCTGTATTGCAAGTATTCTGTCCGAAAGAGCGAAAAGCACTGATAGCAGGCCTTTAAGTACAGTGTTTTGCAAAAGTATTGTGTCCCTACCCCAATAACTTCTTGACATATTGCCGTATTTCAGTCTTTAAACTTGCAGATAAAAACTCAAAATATTTTTTAAGAATCACCAACATGTGAGACACAGTTGTGAAAATAAAACCAAATTGGTTCAGCATTTTTTATTGTGCTAACAAAAAAACCTTGAAAAGCTGGTGTTGCAAAAATATTGGCCCCCTTTGAGGCAATCCTTTGTACAACTTCCTTTTGCTGTGATCACAGCCAAGTCTTTTAGAGGGTATCCCTAGAGGTTTTGGACATCTTGAAACAGATATTAGCTTCCTTAAGGTTCAAGATGATCATTCGTGCACAGTATTTGTCCGATCTTCCCACAAATGCTCGATAGGATTGAGGTCTAGACTACAGCTTGGTCATTCTAACACCTTTTATACTGTTAGTTTTAAACCATTCGATTGTAGATTTTGCTTTACGTTTAGGGCCATTGTCCTGTTTGGAGGTAAACCTATGCCCCATTCTCAGGTCTTTTGCAGACTCCAACTGATTTTCCATTTTGCCATTATTGCTTGCACAGTGCTATGGGAGATGTCTAAATGTTGCAGATTCATATTGTATCCCATTCCTGCTTTAATATAGTGTGTTCTTTGGTCTCCATAATACTGTCTGGTCTTCATTTTCATGTTTTATTTATATTTTGGGTATGTATTCCTCTTAGTATGTGATTATTTCAAAACACTTTGAGGGTGTCAAGTTGTATACTCGTATATACGATATAGTCACACAATGATTAAAATGGTTATTCTAACCTCTGATTTAAAATTTCTTTTTATGCTTTGCACTCCCGCAGGCAACTCAAGAAAAAGCTTCCTGGGAAGGACAGAGGTATTTGACATTTTTATATATATATATATATATATATATATATATATATATATATATATATATATCATCTTATATCATCTTATCTCATTAGCTGCACTGCTTATCCTCAGTAGGGTCGCGGGGGTTCTGGCGCCCATCCCAGTAATCATCGGGCAGTGGGCAGGGGGGACACCCTGAACTGGTTGCCAGCCAATCGCAGGGCACACAGGGACAGACAACTCGCTCGCTCATTCACACTTAGGGACAATTTGGACCGGCCAATCCACCAGAAATGCATGTCTTTGGAATGTGGGAGGAAACCGGAGTGCCCGGAGGAAACCCACGCAAGCACGGGGTGAACATACAAACTCCGCACAGGAAGTCCGGTAGCTGGATATATATATATATATATATATATATATATATATATATATATATATTCATTCACACAACCTAACCTGAACCCGAGATAGCATGTGCTGTCTCAGAACACAATGCACGATACGTTGGTATCAAATACAATAAAGACAATTCAATTCAAAATCAGTGAAGCAATTAATTAGCGACAACCGAAGTGTAATGTGATTTGATGTAAAAATTCAGCGATTATGAAGTATGATCCCATCATTTTTTAATTAAGTGAGAGAGATCGTTATAACCGACCCATTTAATATATTTTGAATTTTGTCATGATGTCAGGTGAGGCATAGCCTCTCTTGCTTCCTCTTACTGCACGTTACTGAATCCTACCATGTCAAGTCACATTTATTTGTATAGCCTTTAATAACAAAATGTCTCAAGGATTACGCAAGCCACAATTACACCATCCCCTTATCTGACCACCATGAATTTTGTTTTAGGGAAATGCCTATAACCATTTCCCAGATATCCCCATTAGAGGTAAGATCGGGCCCAAAAAAAGCACCCGAGCCCGACGCAGGCCCGAGGGGTATTAAACCCGACCCGGACCGAGCCCGACTAATTAACTGGATTTGCTGGCCCGGCCCGAGGGGGCCCGAAATTACATATTTTATTTATAAGGAGGGGTGATTTATGATAACAAATTAAACTCTGCCTTTTGTTAAAACGTCTAGGCCTAAGTTAAATAAAACTGTATAAACATTTACATCTTTTATATTTCTGTGTCTGCACTGCAGATGTTACATTAAGCGACAATCTGTCATTGACGGTTTTTTTTTTTGAGGTAGCGAAAACATTTAAGAGCGTCCGTCATTTTGACGACTTGATCATTGGGCCATAATCCACAGCAGCAGTAGTAGTACGTCCTTAAGATTTTAGCGCAGCACTTTCATTCAGGGGGTGTTGACGTGTTGTGCCCTTTTCCGACTCCTATGCAAATCCCCCCCCCCCCCCGATCGTATTCTATATAAAACGCTTATTAAAACAATAAAGCGAGCTAATTATAATAATTGGGAGATCCTAGTCTATATAACGCGTTTATTTAAACAATGAAGCGTGATTTTATTCTGCAAATTGCGTTTTTCAACGCGGATGAAAATGTCACCAACGTCAATGTACGCTTCCGACAAAAGCGATCGTATTCTATATAAAACGCTTATTAAAACAATAAAGCGAGCTAATTATAACAATTGGGAGATCCTAGTCTATATAACGCGTTTATTTAAACAATAAAGCGCGATTGTATTCTACAAATTGCGTTTTTTAACGCGGATGAAAATGTCACCAACGTCAATGTACGCTTCCGACAAAAGCGATCGTATTCTATATAATACGCTTTAAAACAAAATAAAGCGAGCTAATTATAATAATTGGGAGATTCTAGTCTATATAACGCGTTTATTCAAACAGTAAAGCGTGATCGTATTTTACAAAATGCGTTTGTTAATGCGGATGGAAAAGTCACCAACGTCACTGTACGCTATGATTTCCGCAATCACAACTAATTGTACACAAATAATATTTATTTGATTTACTATATTCCTTGGTCTAGTATCCATACATAGTTTAAGTATATATTTTTAATGAACATATATATATAATTATTAATTAATTTAAAAAAAAAAAAAAAAAAAAAAGCAGGACCGAACCCGACCCGACCCGACCGTATGACTGACATTTCAGGCCCGACCCGGCCCGAAATTGCCTCGGGTTCGGGTTCGGGCTCGGGCTCGGGCCATAAATCTTAGGTCTAATCCCCATTCACGTCCATTTTACTGAAAGCATGTCTGTACCTGAAAAAGCAACACTTTTCTAACCCTTTCTTGGTGTCTGTGTGTTTGTGCCGGCCGACAGCCCAGCTCACACACATGGCAGGAGGGTGAGACATTCTAGCTCCGACTCTTCTCAATCTCACTCTTCCGTGGAGTCGGTCAACGGCAGCTTTCATTCCCGGAGTTCCAGTCCGGCTGCTTGGCCTACAGACGTGCAGTCCCCATGCAGCAGCAATAGGGAGGTAAGATCAGAACACATCAACACGTCTCCGGCTACAGTTCGGCCTTTCCTCGTCTTTTCATGCTCGGGTCTTTCCTTGGTCGTTTCCATCGTGGGAGAGCAATGGCCTGGAGGCACTTGCGGCGGCAGGTGTGGGAGGGACGGAGGAATGCAAGTGTGAGTTTGAAAAATAAGGAAGGAGGAAGTAGCCGCCAGGGGCCGTCTGTGCAGTGCGGTTGTAGCTTTGGGAATTAGTGGCTGGGTGTCATGTCAACAGGCTGGAGCTCATGGAACAAAAGCCCTCAGGAAAGCAAAGTCGTGTTGACATCAGACACAACAACAGCACACACTAACAAGGATCAGACATCTATCCGTTTCCTGAATCGCCTGACCTCATTAGCCCTGAGTAAACTGCAGTACATCCCAGTTGACTTTGAGCAAAACTGGATTGATGCTAGGCGGGGTCTAACAAGGGGGGAAAACACATTCAGAAGTGTAAAGGGCTTTCTGGGTGGCTTTTCCTCTTTATTAGAAAGAACTGCCCCGAGCAATTATCACAGATGATTTAGGGAAGATGTAATGCAGGCACTTGCCAGTCACATTATGAGTTTCTCTCTTTTGCACTTCTAACTAGTGTGGGCTGGGGAAAAAGTGGGATGTTTTTGTCAGCTAATTCACTTACAAACCTTTTTTGCCTATTTTCATTTTTTTTTTCTTTTAAAGTCAAATAAAAAAAAACACACTTACCATTCAAAAATGTTTTTGTTATTCAATGGGAAAAAAAACTTTGCCAATTTAACTGTATTTGTTTTAGTGGTAACTCAGTTTTTACTGAAATGGGAGCATTTGTACCCATTCTACTACTTATGTAGCAGCTGAGAAATAAAATAATATAAATATTATTTTTCTGATCCAGTTAGAAAATATTTCTTAGTATTTAGTTACTTCTAAGGGATGGGCAGGTCACCTGTATGATGCGGCAGGGGTAAACCAGTGAAAGCTGTCGGGCCCTGCCGTTGAACAAAAGAGTGTGTTGTGTCACTCGAGTGACGTCGCCGCTCTCTTGTGTCCCGTTTTATCTGGAGGGACGAAAGCATGACCAACTTAGGTGCCGAGGTGCCTAACTTGTTTGGGTGTTTGGGTTGGCCATGGTCCAAAAATGTTTGTGTGTTTTTTTGCTATTTTTCCCCCTTTTTGTTTTTCTTTGTTATTGTATGTGTTTGTCTTGCTGTCGGTCACCCCTCTTGAGGGATATAACCAAGGTAGATAGAGAGATTTAGTAACTTAAATAACAAAATATTGTAAAATGGTTCATGGATCCCTTAACAACCTACGTCACCATTGTACCACAGAGCATAGAACTCTGTACAGTTTTCGATACCGCTGATGGTTCTTGGCCTGTTTTTGAGTCATTTCAAAGTTAGCACCAGTCCATTTCTTATTGTTGTCAGCCCATTTCTTTTCCAGTCCTCCCTTCCTTCTTCCCCCTTGGATTGGAGAAAAATCTTGCCCAGTCCTGATGATCTTGGGATGTGACCATACAAGTGCAGTTTTCGTCCGTGCACAGTTCTTCGTAAGGTCCAATGTGTCCTCTGATGGTCTTGCGCACTTTTTGGTTCATCACATGGGCTACAGAGCTGATGCCTGGAAGTTTCCTGTCGAATCACATCCCCATGGCCTGGATTTTATTTTCCAGCTTTGCTGTGAGAGTCCATGTCTCACAAGCATGGAGAAAGATGGAAGGAACCAGCATTTGAATGAGCCTGATATTTGATTTCACTGCTATGTTCTTGTCCCTCCAGATGAGTTTAAGTCTGGTAAGTGTGGCTGTGGTATGAGCTATTTTGGCCGTTATTTATGGTTCTGACCTGGTGGTTGATGGTGATGTTTGTGGTGATACCTTGGAAGTTGTTGGTCATTTCTTTCTGTGCCGATTTCCATCCCATATCGGGTTGATGCTTTGTCCAGGCGATTGACCAGATCTCTGAGACACTCTTATTCTCATGCCAGACAATATCTTGAGCAAAATTAAGGTAAAATGGACCGAATATAAAATGTACTTCCATTTGGTTGGGGGCCTATTTTGTTCTCGAAGGGCAAATTGAAAGCGAAAGCGTATGCCTCCAAGGGTTTTCTTACATTGTCAATGATGATGTGTTAGCATGGGTGGAATCCTGTGGAGGGTGGTGCTCTGCTCTGAGGTGCTTGGTATGTGAGGGGGACGAAGGGGCAACCTGCTCCTCTTTCATGAAAGAGTAGTCCTGTCTATGTCCACACAAGCAACACATTGGGCCTCTATGACAAAAAATGGGGAGTGGAGTTTGTGCGAGGCTCCGTGTGCGTGAAGGAAGGGGGCTGGGTGGTAGACCATGTGGTTTCCATTTACACTGAGTGTCTCCGAAAAGACGAGACGGGGGTTGGAGCTGGTCAGGAAGCAAGTCCAGAGTTACAGGTACAAAAAAAGGTACAGGAGGGAAAAACGGGGAGGAGAGATGTGACGGTACAAGTAATGTAGTGTCTTCCTTGAAAAGAGATTGAAGGATGTGGCGGAGAGGAGGGGGCTCACTGTTTGAGTTGAGGAGTGGACTTTTAATATAGAGCCAGAGGAAATGGAGTAAAAGGTAAAAAGTGAAAGACATCTAGCAGAAGGGAAGTTTGCTTCACAGCTGTAAGTAGTTTTCCCAAAACTTTGTTTTTTTTATTTCAATGCGTGTCAATTAATTGTTGAGCAAATGGTGAGCTATTTGAGAGCAGTAGACGAGTTGCTCTTCCAGGAAGAGCAATGAGAACGTTTTGTTGTTGTGGTATAAAGTAATCCCTTGCTGTACCGCGGTTTATTTATTGCGGTTTCGTTACTTCACGGATTTGTCTTGTACATTCTGTTCTGCATTCTGGTTGGATAAACAGCTACCCCGCTCCTTTTCTGCTTGTCTGCACGCACGTCATTGAGGTTGCAGTATGAGTTGGACACATACGTAAAACAGCTTGACGAAACTACTTTATGTACGTGCAAATCTACTACATTTTCACGTTTCTCTACCAGCCGTCATGTCAACAAAACGCTCTGGATGACAATAACAACAAGAGGCAAAGGAAGATGCTTCCTATCGCAAACAAAGTTGGACTTCTCCTCCTGCTAAACTTGTTCTGGGGCCACACGCGAGTCTTTAGCGCTCTCAAGTGGCTCCCTGGTGCTTTTTCAAAAATGTTTGCAAATGAAAGACTATATGGTTCCTGTAGGACAAAACAGGACACATTTTTGTTGCTTCCCAATGAATAAAAATAGATGCAGGATGGGTTCCCTTTCTTATAAAGCTTATAAAAGGCTTTACATTTTTTTTGCAGGTACAGACTTGTTTCTTTTTGAGGGAGGTTCAATATTGCAGTTTTGCATACCGTCCAAATTATGACGCCAAAGTATCATGTAAAAAAAAGATGTTTGTGCCCTCAATCAAAACAGTTAAAGTTGAGAAATAAAATAGCAAGATTATTTTTAACCTCCTAAAACCCTAGCTTCTTGTGTGATGTCCATTTATGTCCACACATGTGGACGCCAAGCCTTAGATGGTTAAAACTGAAAAATTGACGGTAGAGAAATCATTTCGAAATAATACTTTATTAAGTACAGTACTCGTAAAACAAATACTGGAAACCTGTAAATGGATTTGTTCTTGAGCATGTGATAAATTGAATAAAGGTTTTGACTTCACAGGTTTTGACTATCGCGGGACGTTTTTGCAACGCGACCCCCGCTCAAAATGAGGGATTACTGTAATGGTTAGCAATTTGAATTTTGTAATCTGTGTTTAAACCTCCACAGAAACCTGATGCATTTACTAAGAGGACCAATATACCTAAATTGAATCAATCTGTGTAGTAAAAACGTCACAAGACTTGAGATTAACACTTTGATTTGTTCTTGATTTATAAAGCACAAGTCGTTTAGGAGACTTCTGATTTCATAGGGACACTGTGCAATATTTTACCACTAGATGTTGCTGTATTGTGTAGTGTTACTGAAAACAAGTGGTAGAAAGCACAAGGTAGAACACAAAATTTCATTTACATTTTCAGGGTGGTATGGCCATAAACAGGTCAAAAGTCTTGGTAGGATATAATTCTTAAACAGAGCGAAACTAGTGACTGCTATACCAGATAATTTTGAGTTTGAGAGTTATATCTTTAAAAAAGAAAAATGACATTAAAAATGAGATATACTTTTTGTCAGTGTGGTACGAATTTTTTCTTGCAAGTCTTTATTCAAACGTTATCAATTCAATTAACGTCCGGATTGCAAGGAAATAAAAAAGGGGTTGTCCAGGAGAGTTTTTTTGTAGGGATCTCAAGATGAAAAATTTTGTCATGCTCTATTTTGGTCAAAAACACAAACACAGTATTTCATTGTGTTAAGTCTGTATAGAGTTAATGTATTTATGAATAATAATGTTTCAATTTAGGTTCCAAACGTGTAACACTCAGATTATCGATGTCTTTTTACTTTTATTTTCCGTAGACTGATCGTTCTACAGCAACACAGTGGCAATTGGATAAGTGGCTAAAGACGTCCCAGAAAAAGGCAGCTGGAAGGAACATTAATCCTACACATAGAATTCCTGGAAATGTGCCCTCTCCGTACACAATCCGAGTGCCGTCTCCAGCACGATGTTGGGACAGCAATCAGGAATACAGTCCTAGCCAAAGTCCCATTCCCAGTCCACACTTGAGCTACAGGCCCAGCAGCCGCTTGCAGAGTCCTGATTACACCGTCTGCTCCCCATTACCGAGCACATGTCCTAGTCCTAGCATTAGCAGGTACAGTTCCACACCGAGTCCAGTTCCAAGTACAGTCCCAAGTACATGTGCCAGCCCCCATGCGCAGCGTAGTCCAAATCCAATTCAAAGAGGTCATCAGTTAAGTCCTACGTCTTTTCCTTTGCGAGGTTGCAGCCCTTCTCAGGTCGAAAGTAATGCAAACCTGACACCACTTCATATTAGCACAAAAGTTAGATCAGAAATTGGCCAATTGTCTACATCTAACACCAAAACCAAGCACAGAAATAGTACAGAGACTACCCCGCATCAGCACAGGGCCAAGTCGAGGCCAAAAGAGATCAGAGACTACAGACAAAACAAATCTAAAGATGTTTTAAGCTGTACAGACAGTCACCGACTGCAGAACAATTCCCACCCAGCTCCTAAAAAGCCAAGCAAACACAACTCACAATACGAGGGGATCCACGAAAGCCAACCAGTCTGCAGGTCCGACCACAAGACTCGACCTTCAGTTCATTGCAGTCTTCCAACTGGCCGGGAAACCAGCATCAGTCGAGCTTCAAACACTAAATCCTTCAGTAACAATAACCCAAGAAGTTTTGACTTGCCACTCTGGGCCAAGTCAAGAACTGAAAATAATTTCACCAAAAGATCACACAAGCATTTCCAGGCCAAGAAACGTGAAGTAGTCCACAGCGAAGTTCCTCAAAGTGAAGCTAAAGGGAGGAAAGAAAAAAAGAAAGAGGAAAAACACAGAGAGGAGCAGAGAAAGCAAGATAGGAGGCTGGCAGAGGAGCAGCTACTGACCCATCAATGGATTGAGAGTTCCGCTGGAGAGGAGGAAGAGGAGGTGGTAATTGTTGGGACGCAGCGAAGGAGGCCTCGGTATAAACAACCAATCCGTGAATGCAAAACAATCCATGTCAAAGAGCAACAACCGCATGACAATCACTCTCAAAAAAGAACTGAAAAGTCAGAAAAGCGGCAGCAGTCTACATCTTCACTTAGCCCTCCTCAAGGGCAATCCCCCTCATCCTCTTCTTTGTCAATATCCGATTCGGAATACCAGCCTCAAGTCGCAAAAGTTCCCGCGGACTCCACTTCCCTCAAGAGACTCAGCAGGAGAGGAAAAAACAGCTCAGGAAAACCCAATACCAGCAAAAACTCCTCAGAGATCCCAACCAACAGGCAGCACAGACTCTACACTTTGGTCCCGTTCGGGCGAAGCGATCAGGGTGGACCGACTTCTCAACGGGGATTGAGAAACTTGGTGGTGCACATAAACCTTTGCCTCCTAAAGAGAGTCCCTGACACAGCCTTAAAATCCGCCGCTAAAACTACAAACCAACCCTCCTCTTCTTCCTCTTCCTCGAAGACAAAAGATAAACAAAAAGTGACGATGAAAAGTTTGTATATGCCAGATGCTGTGTCCAAAGAGAGCAAAAGAAAACGTAAGGTACATTTTGCCTTCTTCGTTTTAAGATCCGGTTCTTTTTGGATAGTTTTGGGGGGAATAAAATCTTACATGCTAGACTTTTTCGATGCCAAGAAAAGTATATAGAGTATGTCTACGAACAACTCAAGCAAAAAATGACCCACAAATAATTTTTTGTTTTATGGACCCTTACTAAACGTGGCATTCGTTTTTGTAGAATATGGGTTAAGAAGTAAATACCATTGTTTTTTTTTACTATCTATCTAGAGTAATTTTTGACCCTTTTTTGTGACAAGGGACACTTTTGTTCATTGAAAAAATATTGAGGCACACCTTTTGTTGAAAATGTTTTCTCAATCAATTTATAGCACTAGTTTGGAATAGTATGACATTTTATTATCATCATCAGGAGTTAATAGAGTTTATTTATTTTAGTTAGTAATTTTCCTGTTATTTAGAATTTTTCTGATTTCTAACTTGTTTTACATTTTTTTTTCTAAAAAAAAAAACTAACAATAGTTTATGGTTGGTTGGTTGGTTGGTTGGTTGGATCCCTCAACCACTAGGGTCAAAGGAGCACCATTTCCTTTGGTGTGTCTTGGGCAGATAAAGCTTGGTTGCGCCCATCCCTCCCCAGCCCAACATGTATTTCCACCTGGTGCCAGTAAAACAATTTATTTTTTACTATTTACAATCTAACCTTTTCAATTGTCTGAATAAAACAATAAAATGATCATTATAACGAGCAAAATTATGATACAGCACAATCTCAAAACAGCTTCATCACACCAAATGAGATATTAAATATACTGTACTGCCTCGTGATCAGGAATTTGTAGTAAATTGGGATTTAACAATACTCTTAGTAGTTAAGCTTTACTATATTTTTTACTACAAGCATTTTTACTATGTTCTAACTTTTTTCGTTTTTGTTGTTACAAAATAAGAAAACCATTTAAATCAGTAAAATTGCATTCAAGATATTTACTTGGATTTATTTTCTTATTGTTACAGTGCAATTCAATTAAACAGCTTCATCCAACAAAATAAGTTATTAAATACATTGTACAACCTTCTGAGCAAATAATTAGTATACAAAATGGAATCATTTTGCATTAATTTTGGATATTATTGTACTTATTACCAGTTTTTCAAGTTTGACTATATATGTATGTTGACAAAAATAAGATCACAGTGGGACAAATAATATTTTACTTTGTTCTAACTTTTTCAATTACATTACAAGCAATTTTTACTTAATTTAATGAATTATTTTTACAGTGCAATCTTAAACAGCTTTAACAAATAAAATAGGATATTGAATATACTGCGCTACCTCATGAAAATATTTTAAAAAAAGGTTTCAGTAAGGTTTTGGATTCAACAATATTTTCACCGGTTTTTCAAGCTTTATAATATTTTGTCTTGACAAAAATATAACTTAAAATGAGCTAAAATAATCTGACAGTGGAAGAATTATTATTTTACTACGTTCTGACTTTTTTCATTTTCTATTGCAAAATAAAAAATACAATTTAAGTCAGCAAAATGATATGCATGATTGTTACTTAATTGTTTTCATTAGTTGTTCCTCAGTGCAATATTTAACAGCTTCATCAAACAAAATAACTTATTCAATGTACTGTGCTACCGCATGAGCAGATAATTAGTACTGTATATAAAACTTAAATAATGTCATCTAGGTTTTGCGTCTTAACTTATGTTCTACAAAAACATCGTTAATCAAAATGTTGACTTTCGACTAGCTTTGGTCCATTCAACATATAATTGTTAGGAAATCTTCTGGGCTGACTTTCACATTAATAAGAGCCAAAAACAGCTATTTTTTTCTCAGTGACACATCGTTTAGGTCAAAAGCAGGCCACATTCCTGTGGGCATTAGCCAATGTCCTTAACCACTGGTGGTGCTTGCAGCTAATATTATACCTAATAGATCGTTCCCCTTCGACATATTAGCGAGCTTTTTCCGACTAATTCTAACTAGTTACTTTTGTTTACCACTCATGCTCACCTGCTCATGTCAAATAATAATATGTAGTACCATACTTTCAGCACTGTAAAGCTCACCCCCTATCAAGTCCATGGATTAAAACCAAAGTAAAAGCTACGATATTTATTCACATAGCATTGTATGCAATGGGAATCAAACCCAGGTCTCAGCAGTGAGAGCGCTACAACATAACCATTAGACCCATAGTGGTACAGACAATAGATAAGAAGGCATTAGATATTACTGTAAATTATGATCACAGTTTACTGTATCGGGAACGAATTCTAGAGAATAGAGAAACCAGAAAGTTGTCCCGAAAGATATAAATAAACACAATGTCCAATTCATCATCAGATACAACAAAGAGCTGTTTCCCTCGTCGTGCTTTTTTGAGGTTATTTAGGACTTTGGCATTCGTTTCTGGCACCGAGCAATTATAGTGTGATAGTGACATAAAATGGAATGCCTTTTCATATGTAATTTGAATTGTGGTCTATTGCAGTGGTTTTCAACCGGTCTGATTTGAGGACCCAGCCTTCCGCCCTCATGACAAGCTGTGAAGCAAATTCATGAAAACAAATCAACCTCTCAAATTAATTCAATCAAAAGGTTATGCAGGGTTAAGAGAATATATTCAACTCAGAAGACAAAATGACCACCAAAACGATTTCAAGTTCTGTTTATACTTGCATATAAGCCTTTATTGCATGTAAGAACCCCTAAAAAACGGCTTTTAAATAGCCACATACCTAAAGAAGTTCATACCCAAAATATTACAAAATTGTGTACCTAAACATCGATAATTACTTACAGTAATCGTGTAGATAATAAATATCAATATACTAGTAAAAAAAAGCAAGAAATATAACATTTATGAACCACACTTGTAAGATCGTTGTTGTCACTGTTTTCTACTTTTCCTTCCCCTTATCACTAACCTTCTTGGGACCCAATATTATAGGCAGACAAAGGAAATAAAACTAACTAAATCAAATTAAAAGGAGATGTGGTCCCTCTCAAACACAATTGAGGCTGTGTCGATTGACTAAAAAGGGAGAAAAGATTGAGCAGGTCATCTAGTGTTTAAATAACCCTCCGTTTTTTTCTTCTTAGTATTATTCGGCACAATCCAGGTCAAATTCCCGATGCATACAATGTTTTGCGAATTTGATCAGCGATGTTTTTCGATTGATCAATCTTTGCACAAATACGGTAGCGCCACGTATAGTCATGCAGATGTATACATAATGTATGCATTTTCAACGTAATGTAATTGTTAAGTTTTATCTCTAAGAGGCAACAATATACACATACTTCAAAATGGGTGCATTGTATTAGTTCACCCCAAGATGGCGCCTTAAATTAAACACAATGCCTTTTCATTTACATAAAGCATCAAATTGCATTATATTTTTAAGCCGCTATTTCGTATGATATTTTGAAAAGTTAATATTTACCAAACAAAAAGCTCTGCGACTTGTTTACCATAAGCTCCAAACCAAAATTTAAACATGCTGGAGTTTACGCTACCAAGCCCCGTCTGTTACTAAAAGTGTGAACAACCCAAATATTCTGTTTAATTGTGATTGTGCAATAGTTGGAGAATGGCGTCACACATAAAGAAAGCAAGAGGAACACACCACAAGCGAAAGACATCGTCAATCATACAGTGTCCTCCATAAACGCGTCTGAATGCAACTTTTCTACCAAGACTGTGCATAATGGGTAAGAGTTTGATACCCGATTGTTGATTTTGTTGTTTTTTATTTTATTTTATGAAACCGTTGACATTACCCAATGCACGCTAGCAAGCAGAATCTGGTTGGCTAAGCCAACAGTTTTCTTCAAGACTGTTACGGGACACGGCCTTCAGGATTTGTTGTGAAGGCCTCCGGGCATATTTCTGAGCCAGGCAATATCTAATGGCTGAAATGTGATTTTTTAAACGCTTAAATATGAAAGCACACATTTAGACGCAGCACAACCAGGGAGAAGCAATTAAAGGAAGCTGACACCATTTGGAATGTTTTAATAAGTATTGATGGAAACAATTATAAATAACATCACATGATTCGGATATTTTTAGGCCAGCAGAGAAGGCCTTGCAGGCTTTTTGAATGTTTAGTTGGTAATCTTGAATGTTGACAGATATGCGGAGGACTACATGGACAACAAGCAGCCGTTATCTCCCCTGTCGCTGCCCGGCAGTCCCGAATCCACCGAACTCTCATCCAAAGCAAAAAATGGCGAGGTTTATCGCAAGAGCAGAAATACGGCACTAAAGGTAATGAGAGGTCAGACTTTACTTTACACCGTTTTGGTTTTAACTTCTTTTTCACATACTGTCCGTGCTTAGCCCAAGAAAGAAGTGGACTGTGTCAACGTGTCCAGACAGCCCTTGTCAGATTCCTGGAGCCCTTCGGGACACGGAGCAGCCTTGCCAAATATAGAAACGTGAGCAGAGGATTCCACTTCATTCATGAGATTTGCATAATTCGACCACTGTTTCATTTTGTGCCTTATGCATTCCAGGTCTCACCGGGCGGAGTACTACTTACATGAAGCCAAAAGGATGAAGCACCGCGCTGATGCCATGGTAAATTCAGAATGTTACGCTCTATAAATAGCAAATATATCAAAAATAACCTAAAATGGGGTTAAATACCATAAATCAGCTGTAGAAATATTGGTCAGTTGGGTGGTTGGTTGGATCCCTTATCCACCAGGGTCGTAGGAGCATCATTTCCTATGGTGTGTCAGGGGCAGCTGCAGCCTAGTGGCGCCCCATCCCTCTCCAGGCCATAAACATGTTTCCAGCCAGTCTCAAACAGGGGACCTTTCTTGTGTTAGGCGAAAGAGCTTACCACTGCACTGCGGACACACTAGAGGCACCATTTCCTGTGGTGTGTCTTGGGCAAGTATAGCCTGGTGGTGCGCATTCTTGTCCATATGCTTCCACCTAGTCTCGAACAGAGGACCTTTCATGGGTTAGGCGAATAAGCTAACCACCGCACTACAGAAATTCTAAAGGCACAATTTCCTGTGGTGTGTCTTGGGCAAGTATAGTCTGGTGGTGCGCATTCCTCTTCATATGTTTACACCTGGTCTCCAACAGGGGACCTTTAATGTGTTAGGCGAATGAGCTAACCACTGCACTACGGAAACACTCAAGGCACAATTTCCTGTTATGTGTCTTGGGCATGTACAGCCTGGTGGTGCCCCATCCCTCTCCAGGCCAACATATGTTTCCACCTGGTCTCGAAAAGGGGACCTTTCCTGTGTTAGGCAAATGAGCTAACCACTGCACTCAGGAAACACTCAAGGCACCATTTGCTGTTATGTGTCTTGGGCATGTACAGCCTGGTGGTTCCCAATCCCTCTCCAGGCCAACATATGTTTCCACCTGGTCTCCAACAGGGGACCTTTCATGTGTTAGGCAAATGAGCTAACCACTGCACTCCGGAAACACTCAAAGCACCATTTCCTGTTATGTGTCTTGGGCATGTACAGCCTGGTGGTGCCCCATCCCTCTCCAGGCCAACATATGTTTCCACCTGGTCCCGAAAAGGCGACCTTTCATGTGTTAGGCAAATGAGCTAACCACTGCACTCAGGAAACACTCAAGGCACCATTTCCTGTTATGTGTCTTGGGCATGTACAGCCTGGTGGTTCCCAATCCCTCTCCAGGCCAACATATGTTTCCACCTGGTCTCCAACAGGGGACCTTTCATGTGTTAGGCAAATGAGCTAACCACTGCACTCCGGAAACACTCAAAGCACCATTTCCTGTTATGTGTCTTGGGCATGTACAGCCTGGTGGTGCCCCATCCCTCTCCAGGCCAACATATGTTTCCACCTGGTCTCGAAAAGGGGACCTTTCCTGTGTTAGGCAAATGAGCTAACCACTGCACTCAGGAAACACTCAAGGCACCATTTCCTGTTATGTGTCTTGGGCATGTACAGCCTGGTGGTTCCCAATCCCTCTCCAGGCCAACATATGTTTCCACCTGGTCTCCAACAGGGGACCTTTCATGTGTTAGGCAAATGAGCTAACCACTGCACTCCGGAAACACTCAAAGCACCATTTGCTGTTATGTGTCTTGGGCATGTACAGCCTGGTGGTGCCCCATCCCTCTCCAGGCCAACATATGTTTCCACCTGGTCCCGAAAAGGCGACCTTTCATGTGTTAGGCAAATGAGCTAACCACTGCACTACGGAAAAACTCAAGGCACCATTTCCTGTGATGTGTCTTGGGCATGTGCATCTTGGTGGCGCCCCATCCCTCTCCAGGCCAACATGTTTTTCCACCCGGTCTCAAACCGAGGACCTTTCGTGTGTTAGTCAGTGTGCTTACCACTCCACTGCGGAAACAACTTTCAAAAAGATTTTTAGTGTAATTAATGAGAAAAACAGTAGAATTGGGCATTGTCAGGGCATCATATTAGTTTGACAGGTTTTAGAAACTCTTTCGTTGTCAATTGTAGTTGTGTTTGCCGATGTTACTTGTGGCTCGTGATGTGCTCCTCAGCTCGAATCCCTGAAGCGTGTGCGAGGTATTTTAGATGAGTGGTTCATAAACTACGGTTCGAGGTATGTGTTGATGACCTAAGTGATGATGTTTGAAGGCCCACGAATGCTATGCTAGCCTTGAATGTGGTTCCAAATAAAAGCAGCAAAAAGATGAGTTGAAAGTCCTCTTCAGTACTGGGAATCACAATAGTATGCATTCCCGATTCTTAACAAACTTGTTACCACACATATATGCACTCCTGCTTTATCCATACCTTGTGAAAGGGTTTTTTCAAAAGCAGGGGAAATTTTCTGCCCCCCAAAAATATTGTTTTTGAACAAAAATGAATAAGCACTTTATTTTATCTCACTTGTTGCATATGCACAAAGTAACACAGAACATTTGATATGATACTCTGTAACTCTCTAAATACACGTATTTTACACTACTATGTTATACATTTTTCTGTCCACTTGATGGCGTAGTCGAGGCAACGAATTATCTTGAAGCCCCTACGTGTGTGTAGAGCATTTCCCTTGAGGGCTTCGCTGCCTTATGGGGCTTTGTTTTGCCGTCACTTCCTGTAGCCCTTCATGTTTTCCAGGTAGACAAGCTGGGCAAAGCTGTGAATTACGTCGATGCCGCTCTCTCGTTCATGGAATGCGGCAAAGCGATGGAAGAAGGCCCCCTGGAGGCAAAATCCCCCTACACCATGTACGCAGAGACGGTGGAGCTCATAAGGTGAACTTAAAAAGGAAGAACATAAGTCACCTTACTTTCACCAGCCACACAAAAACAAACAAAAGTCTCTGTGTATGTTCTCACAGGTATGCAATGAAGTTAAAGAGCCACTCTGGTCCGGGAGCCCGACAAGAAGACAAACAGTTGGCGGTACTGTGGTGCGTTAGTTCTGCTTCTCATCCAATAAATTACTTCAGGGTTGGTACGGGTGCTTGAAATCCTTGAAAATGCTTGAATTTAAACTTTGTAATATCAAGGATTAAAAAGTGCTTGAATTTTGTGTCAAGTGCTTGTAAATGTTTGGAATTGTTTTCTCGACACGTCTGACTAAAAATGACACCGACACTGCACTCTGGTGGCTATGCTTTGCTATTAAATTCCTTCTTCCCTTGTGATTAACGGCAGCTGGTATTACCGTATTTTCTGCACTATAAGGCACACCGGGTTATAAGGCGCACACCCAAAAAGTAGTCTTTTGTCACATATTTTCCATACATATGGCGTACGGGGTTATAAGGTGCTACAGTAGTGCTTCCAACAAAACAGTGATATATGTCAGTCAAACTTTATTTGTTGTAACTCTAAATTTTAATGAATTTGTTCGTAAGTTTCTTCAGTGCTATATTTTGTATGTTTAAGGTTTATCTGAATATGTTTAAGGCTTGTATAAGTAACCTGCATTTTTTGTACTAAAAACATTTCATAAAATAATATGCTCTATAAAAATAAATAAAGTTAAGTTTAACTTACTTTTGGAATTTGAACTTAAACTGTTAGGCGACTTTCTCCTTCGTGGTAAAAAGTGGCTGAAAAAAAGCGTACTGACCATTTTCTCAACCATATCAAGCCTTCTTATTCCACTTTCATTTCAAAAGAAACTGGTCACCTCTTCTTTCCACTTTACACAAACCATATTGAATGGATGCACGAGATATTAAACAATAAAAATGTCAAAGTTCTTAGCGCGCTGGAGATACAGTATAGAATGTTGACACACAAACTAGGAAGGGGAAGCGGATTTCTTCTTCGGGGTGGATGCTGGGTGACCTCTCACAGCGCCACACGCCGGTAGCGGCGTAAAGAAGCACTACAGTAATGTCCTGTTAGGTGCACACAATAAAAAATCCACCTTACAGCAATGTCCGGATATTTTTCGATATACTGAAAAAAATGTTCATATTTTCGTAAGTCGGTCATAAGTAGGGGAGCGTCTTTATGTGTCAAATACGTGTCTTAGACACGTACAGACATAGTGCCTGTACGATGTCACCAGTGACTGAAATACATCATGCCACATATCAAGATCTTGGGATTCAAGATATAATTTCAAAATATACTCATCACAGAAACATCCCGATCCGTTTGAGACAAGGTAGCCGAGAAATGTCTTGCCATGACATTCGATGATTATATGCAACCATTGTCCTCTTACATTTGTGAGTGTAGTGAATCCAACCGAGTAAAATATTTACGTACGTCAAAACACGCATTAATTCTGACAAATTACAAAAAAATCCGCCAAAAAGAATCTCTGCATCAATGGACGTTGCTTGTAGCTAGCTGTCTGTTTAACTCATAATTACCATTTACAGACAAACAGACGGATAAAATGATTTTCTCGAGGCCTTTTCTCCAAACCTAACTTGCGACACATCTTTTCTGGCCAATTGCAGCCTTTGTTTTAACCCGCTTTAGGCTTATACTAGCCTGTAAATGTTGAAAAAGGACCCACCTCGTTTATCTCCGAATAATTTTGATGACTGATTCAAATGACGATTGACATATTGGTTCGGAAATGAAACGCCGGTATATATATCCCAGCATGCATTGCGTAATAGTTCTGCTTATCAAAGTTGCGAGACCTGTTGCGACTACGGGTCGCGCCAAAGAGAGCAGGTGCATGCTATGCCTAAACGATGCACGATAAAGTGTGTATTGGTGCAAGAATTATGTATCCTGCAACTGAAAACATAAACTAGAATTTAAACAAATATATTTGCGATTTACTCAAAAGTGTGTCTTGATAAATTCACACTCAAGATTAAGAATCACATATGTAAATTGCAGATATTTTTGTGGCCCTGCAAAATACATGATTCCCATTGGATTTCTTCTTTTAATGGTACTGATGGAATTTAAAAAAATGTTTTGAAAGTCTTCAAAAAGTGCTTGAATTTGGCCAAGAAAAAGGCTTACAAAGCCTGTTTTTTTTAATAAATACCCGTGATCTCCATATGAGATTCATAAAAAATAATTTTTATTTACTTCACTCTGAAAATCTTAAACTGATCTCATGCTGAAATTAAAGGATTATAGCGAATGGCTCCAAAAATATTGGTGATTTCTTTCATTCACTTTAGCTTGAAATTTCATTCATCCATCCATTATCAGTACCACTTATCGTCAGTAGGGTCACAGGAGTGCTGGAGCCCATCCCAGCCGGGCAGAAGGCAGGAGACACCCTGAACTGGTTGCCAGCAAGTCGCAGGGACAGACAAGCATTTACTTGCTTATTCAATTCAAGTTAATTGGAATTATAATGTTCAATCCATATTGATTAAGACAAATGTGCTTAATCAATAAGCGACCAACAGTTATAGTATTAACAACCAAGATATGGACTTGTCTTCCTATGTCCACAGCTTCCGATGTCTGGCCCTCCTCTACTGGCAGATGTTTCGGTTAAAAAAGGATCACGCACTTAAATATTCCAAAGTGCTGCTTGACTACTTTAAGGTAAGATTGTTGTAAGAATGGAAATCTGCATTTATATAGCACTTTTCAAGTCATTGAAGACCTCCCAAAGCACTTTACAATATGCTTCACACTTAACCATTCACACACACTCACACACACTGATGCAGTGTCAGCCATGCAACTACCTGGGATTCAGTGTCTTGCCCAAGGACACTTCCACATATAAGACAAAGGAGCCGGGAATTGAACCTGCCACTGCTTGATTCCAAGACGGGTGCTTTACCTCCTCAGCTACTGCTGTTGACCCAGTGTCCATGCATTTTACACCTAGGCCTAAGCCTAAACCAGTCCAACCCTCAATAGCTATTTCATGGCTTTAAAACCTTTAGTGAAGCTATAGCAGTGACGCATTTAAAAATCAAAAGCAATAATAACCTCATAAGAGTGTAATTTCTCGAGAAGATTGCACTTCCTTTGCATTGCAGTTTCATCAAGAAGTTCTTTTCTATCGCCATCGAAGCTAACACAAAAAATCCAGCCTGTCCCGTGGCTTAAAATGTCCCTTTGACAGAAGCAGTGGACACGAAGATGGTCACCGCCAAACACACACATGTGTCCTGCATGTTCTCACTCAGATTTCCTTAATGAAGGAAGTCAAAGAGAACAGTGAACGATTTTCCTGCAAAATCATCCATGGCATTAATTACAGTCAGTTCTATTTTTAGCCTAGGCACTTCGAAATGTGTTCCGTGGCTTTGCGTTAAGCTGGAGGAGGTTACACGTGGGAAGGTTCTCTGGTGTTTCCGAAACTTCTGCGTTTCGAGGAAAGAGACAAATATCAGTCTTTTGTGGTGTTTTATCTAGTCTGTGTCTGGCAAATAATATTGTCCAGAGCCCTGACGTGGAATTGTGGTATTATGGTCAAGGATCATGCGCTTGACCTCTTTGTGCACTCTGAGCACCCGAACTGCGTTCAGATCCCTTTCTAAAATGGCTCTGACATTAAATCTGCCAGCAGATCCATTTCTTCTCATTCTTCACCCATTGAGTGTTTACAATACTACGATTAAATCAACACAACAACTAATTTGCCTGTCTACTGTTGCTACAGATAGTTTGATAGCTCTGGCTAGTACACTCTATCACTCGTCAATCATTCTTTTTCTTCTTCTAGCTTAGCAGCGGTTGACACCATTACTTTGGTGCATTACCGCCCCCTAGCCAATCATAGTTTGTGAGAACGATGACGTTTCCCTACACCTGATAGAAGGGCTTGGTGTCGCCAACTTGAAATTATATCTAAATTAAAAACTATATGTGTATGGAAAGGTCTGATGCCACTGGACATTTGAAGTAGTTGGAAGTAAAACATTATTTAAAGTTATCACACTTTAGGTTAATGTCCAAAAAGTGTACACTGAAATGCAATGTCACAAAAAAACACATTCTACGAGAGTTAAACACTCAGATATTGTCATCTTATCCTTTCAGACTTCTCCTAAAGTGCCTCAGTTGCCATCCTGCTGGAATGATACTGGGAAGTAGGTAGACAACAAAACTCACGCCACAAAACTCAAACTACATTGACCACCGGTGCTTATATCGTGCAGCGAAACTGGGGGACCTCCTCCATCCCTCCTACCCGATGCCACCAAATACCTCCGGCGGGGTTCACATGCTTCTCCTTCTGTCATAAGCATCCCTCAACGGATCCACCAAATGACAGCAAACCACCTAAACATCACCAACAGTGTCCTGTACAGTTATGAGTACTGGGAGCTTGCAGACACCCTGGCAAAAGAAAGTAAAGGTATCCATTTCCATTTGTCCTCACTAAAGTCACAGACTCTTGAGTGTTTTTTTCCATTTTATTGCTATGATGGCATTTCATGATTTGTTTCAAATCAGATTTGATTTTCTCATTCAAAAAATTCTGGATTTATGATATTTTTTTTTCACCCCTAAGTCAGATAAAGATGTTCAACACCAATACTAGATACCAGTACACTTAATGCATAATAATACAAAAACAAAAGCTGGATACAGACGCTCCCCTACTTACAACCATTCGACTTACAAAAAACGGTAGATACGATCATTTTTTTCGGGATGTCGAATAATACTAGGACATTGCTGTAAGTTAGATTTTGTATTGTGTGAAGGTTTTTCCGAGTACAGGACAGTACTGTAGTGCTTCATTCCTCCTCTACCGGCGTTTGGTGGCGCTGTTGGACGTCAGCCAACATCCACCCCGAAGAAGAAATCCGGCTTCCTCTTCCTCGTCCGCGTGAAAACCTACTATACGGTATCTCCAGCGCGCAAGATAACTTTCACATTTTTATTGTTTGATATCTCGTGCATCCGATCAATTTGGTTGGTGTAAAGTGTAAAAAAGAGGCAAGCCCTTTCATTTTAAATGGGACATCTCGGAGGAAGTTGCCTAACTCATCTTCCAAAAGTAAGTTCAACTTAATTTTATCTATCTTTATAGAGCAAATATTTTATTAAACGTTTATTTTTTTAGTACAAAACAATACAGGTTACTTATACAAGCCTTAAACATACTTATATAAACCTTAAACGTACAAAATATAGCACTGAAGCAATTTACGAACAAATTCAACTCACGAACGATCTGGTTCGCAAGTAGGGTAGCGTCTGTTGATAGCTAAATTCTACTCTCTACTGCTATCTTCTGGCTTAAAATCATGATCGCAGCCTCAGTAAGATTGTTCGTGAGTACAGTGGAACCTCGGTTCTCGACCATAATCCGTTCCAGAACCCTGTTCGAAAACCGATTTGTTCGATCACCGAAATCGTTTTTCCCGTTAAAAGTAATGTAAAATCGTTTTAATCCGTTCCAACACCCTGAATGTTTACCATGAACGTAAACATGAAGCTAATCCAGGCTAATCGTACGTTCGCGTTAGCGTAATCTTCCGTACGAAAGATTACGCTAACATGAACGTGTAAAAATAAAAAAATCAGGTCGTTAACACGTCATTTAGCATCGGGTCTCCACAAAAAGTGGTGAGCGGTTAAAGAATAAAGAAAAGAATTATGAATAGGATTTCTTACCTTTGTGGTGCTCAGCAGAAGGCATGCTGTATGTATAGCAAGGTCGGAAACTCGCACACCTTCTTCATACAGTGGAACCTCGGTTTTCGAACGCCTCTCAGTTCGGACAAATCGGTTCTCGACCAAAAATTTCGAGAAATTCTTGCTTTCAAAAAATCGGAGTTCGAACGCCGGTACGCTAGGGGCGATGCTCAGAGGCGTACGGGTGTAGATTGCCCACACCCCTTGTGAAGAATTGTTGTCACGTGAGCGCGCACTTCTTTTTGCTTTCGTTTTGAATATCGGTGAACGGAGTGTTTTAACCCCTAATTATGCCTCGGAAGAAGTTCGGTGCAAGCAGCAAAGTTGCTACAGGTGAAAAAAGAAGAGTAGCGAAAAGCAAAGCAAGAATTTCTCGAAATTTTTGGTCAAGAACCGATTTGTTCAAACTGAGAGGCGTTCGAAAACCGAGGTTCCACTGTACGAGCCTATCTCAAACGGGCTTGAATAAACTCTTGTTTTTTTCATCTTTTTTGGGGGGGAGGGGGGAGTGGGTTGGTGTTGGACTGTATTTGAATCAGGCCTTTTTTTAACCTTTACCATTTCATGCTACACTAACAAAAACGAGGAGTATAAAGTGTCTGTTGATACCCGTGCAACATCCATTACATCATGGTCATCCTGAGAGGGGTCTACCCTTCTCAAGATTTTTAAATTTTCCTCATGGTGAGGTTTTTTTTAAGTCTTCTCGTCCCCCATGGTGGGTGCAGAGTAGGGCATATTGTACTGGGGGTTAGTACAGCCCTTTGAGACTTTTTGTGAATAAAGGCCATACGAATAAATGTGACTTGACTTGACTCCCCTTTCACTAACTCTTTTCAAACAGAATTCTTCAACTACTTGAATACTCTTTCTGGGCCATTGACGCTCCACAGCAGCATTGTCCAAGCAGTCCAGTACACCAGGCAAGCACTTCAGTGGATCCGCATCAGTGCCAAACTCAACTAACAGGCACAAGAAGCTCCCTGTGTCACCAAGGACAGTAGGGGATAAGCTTTTTCCTACAGTGCCTAGCGTGTTGGTCCCTCAAGAACTTTTTGTCTTATTGCCACATTTCAGGCTTCAAACTTAAAGCTAAAAAATGGAAATATTTTCTAAGTATCAACAGCATGTGAGACACAATCTTGAAGTGGAACTAAACTATTCAACATTTTATTTATACTTACAAAGAAAAAACTGACCCCAGAGGTTCTCGAATGACTTCTGAATGATCCATTGTTGACCTAAATGACTATCAATGACAAACAAAGTGCATCATTAAGTGTCCCTTTAAATGCACCTGCTCTGTGATGGACTCAAAGGTCTGTGAAAGCAGTTACTGTATAACAGAAGGATTTATGAAGACCAAAGAACACACCATGCAAGCCCGGAATAAAGTTCTGGAAAAGTTCAAAACAGGAATGGGATACAACAAGATTTTGGAACATTTACAAATCTCCCAGATCACTGTTTGAGCAATAATATTTAAATGGAGAGAGCAGAAAACCACTGCAAGCCTACCAAGACCTGGCCGTCCCTCTAAACTTTCGGACAAAACGAGAAAACTAATCAGAGAAGCATCCAAGCGGCCCCTGATCATATTAGATAACCTGCAGGCAAACACAGCTGAGGTGGGACAATCTGTGTTTGGACAACTGGTAGTCATACTCTGCATAAACCTGCCCTTTATGGAAGAGTTGAAGATGAAAGCCCTTTCTGAAAGATTTAAAAGGCCATTTTGGCGTTTGCAAGAAGCCCAATAAGAGATACAAATAACATTTGGAAAGAGGTGCTCTGGTCAGTTAGGACCAAAATTGAAGTTTTTGGGCTCAATGCAAAGAATTATGTTTGGCGTAAGAGTAACACTACACATCACCCTGAAAACATCATCACCACTGTCAAACGTGGTGGTGCCAGCATCATATACCCTGAGGTTGCTTATCTTTTTTTTACATGTTCATCATGCTGAAGATTCTTTGAGTATTCGTTATCTATAAGTTTGAAGCCTGAAAAATGGCAATATGGCGAAAGGTTCGTGAGAGGCTAATAAATACTTTTGCAAGGCTCTGTATGACTTATTGAAAATAATAATCCTGAAATGGAACATGCTTCTGTTATGAACATTCTTCCTTCATGGGGCCAGAAGTTCCACACTCTTGAAATAAACAGATAACAACTGTGAATATGCCTGCAGAGAAGAAGATCATCATGAGAATTTAGGACTCATCCCTTTCCTTCTTCATGAAATGAGTCAGTGAAGATAAGTCTTCGTAAATTGAAGCCATATGTATGTTTTATACAGCAGCTAAGGAGAATATTCAAACCCTGGAAATGTTTCACTCTAAATGTCTTTCATAGTCCCTCTAGCTATATGAGTAAATACTGTAGGTCATAGGTGTCAAACTCACGGCCCGCAGGCCACATTCGGCCCGGCTTTCAATTATATCCGATTATGTCTATGAAACGCTGATAACTCTCAAACTACAGCACTTCTGCTGCCACCACAACATTTCCCGGAAATGTTCCCACATCAATCGAGTTAGCTCCAGCCTGACAAGCGGAGCCACCTTTAAAACTATCTGCTGACAAACAAGATGTCGGCCAGTTGAAAAACAAGACCAACAAGTGAAATTAACATTGAGTTTTTAGTGGAAGCTGAGACGTAACGCCCAGGGACGAATGTCTATCTATCACGATGTAACGGAAGGCCAAACGGAAAAAAGCAGGGTGACGTTTCTGTTGCTGTGAATAACGCGGATGCCAAACCCTCAGAATGGCCGAGCAAAAAGTCAATTCGGAAAAGGGAGCCTTTCAAAACCAAGGAGTTGACGAATTTTTGTTAAGTGACATTCCCGGTAAGCCCTTGTGTCTTCTTTGTGGAATAAATGAGGCCGAAATTAAGGAACTGAATGAAAAACGGCACAACAAGACAAACATCAGAGTAAGCTGAAAAACCTGAATGCAGAGCAGAAGATACAGAAAGTTGAAGATCCAAAGGAAAATATGAGGAAACTCAAAATCCATCAGTGAAAAGCGCAATTTTTATTTATACTTCCATTTTTTCATACTTTGAATTTGTATAGTTTTGACAGTTTTTATGTTACTTAATGTTTAAGTTTGTGTATTATGGAATAATATTCCTGTCTGTTTTTGATTCATATTAATGTTTTTTAAAAAGTTCAGTTTTAGTGTATTCAATGAACATTTTTCCAGTTATCCCCGCGACCAAAGGCGTTGTTTGAGTTTTGGCCCTTTCTAAAGGACAATGACCCTAACTAAGAACTTGCTTCAGAACAACTCTGTACCAGTTTTTGACTAGCCGTGGAAGGGATTAGGCCTCAAGCCCATTGAGCATTCCTGTTGAGACCTGAAAACGGTTTTCCACCAACATTCACCATAAAAGGTGACAGAACTGAAGAGAATCTGAAAGGAAAATTGGTAGAATATTCCCAAACCCAGGATTAAGAATTCATTCCCTAGAACAGTGTTTTTCAATCCTTTTTGAACCAAGGTACACTTTTATTTATAAAAACGTTCAGAGGTACACTTCCGTCGAAAATGTTTAAAAATGAAGTTATGTCAAATATTTCACTGTACTACCTCATAAGCAGATAATTAGAATATAAAAAGAAGATAATCATACTTAAAATAAAAAAGAATGATGTGCTTTATTTGTTTTAATTTTTTACAGTGCAATTTTAAACCGCTTTGTTAAACAAATTTAGTTATTAAATGTACTGTGCTACCTCGTGAGCAGATAAATAGTACATAGAAAGTGTATAAAAATCTACTGCCACCTACTGATATGGATGAGTATTACAGTTCCTCGTCTGAAGAAAGCTAAAATAATGAATAATGGCCTGTTTTTTTTTGAAAAATAAAATTGGGCAAATTCCAGTGGCACACTAGACGAGGTCTTACGGCACACTAGTGTGTCCGGCAAACTGGTTGAAAAACACTGCCCTCGAAGACTTGTGGCTCAAAAGGGTGTTTCTGCTCAATACTGAGCACAATTTCTGAGTACTGAAAACTACAGTGATATTTCAGTCTTTCCTGTTTAACTCGTTCAGTGCCAAAGACACATTTTCACATCATTCAAGTCCTCCCCATCTACTCTAAAACATGCTATTAAATGCTCGAACGGATAAGTTTGCCCAGTTTAAAGTACAATTTAGTTAAAAAATTGAAGTAAAAATTGAAGAAAAAAAATGAGTGACCATTTCTCACAATGGAGTAAGGTTTTTTAATTACTTATACATTGAAATAAAAATATTTTAAAAAGTAAAATAAGAAACGTTTTGTGACATTTGGGCAATTTTTTTTGCAATTTTTTTTTATGAATTTCTGTAAAAATATAATATTAGAAATAAAACAAAATAAGACACATTTTCTGACAATGGGGTATATATATATATATATATATATATATATATATATATATATATATATATATATATATATATATATATATGTACTAATCGAAGTAAAAATATCTTAAAATTTAAAAAAAATGGGTGGCAAGGCGACCGAGTGGTTAGCGCGCCTGCGGCACAGTTCTGAGGTCATGAGAATGAATCCTCTTGTGTGGAGTTTGCATGTTCTCCCCGGGCTTGCATGGGTTTCCTCCAGGCACTCCGGTTTCCTCCCACATTCCAAAAACATGCATCCTAGGCTAATTGGCCGGTCCAAATTGTCCCTAGGTGTGAATGAGGGAGTAAGTTGTCTGTCCCTGGCTGTTCAGGGTGTCCCCTGCCCACTGCCCCAGGATAGCTGGGATGGGCTCCAGCACCCCTGAGACCCTACTGAGGATAAGCGGTGCAGATAATGGATGGCTGGTTAAATAAGCGACAATGGGGTACGAATATTAATGTTTTTTTCAATGTGAGTGTAATCTTGTTGTACTGTTTAGCTGTAAATTGAATTAAAAATATCATATCATATAAAATATAATTACAGAATGGGGTACGATTATTATTATTATTGGGGTTTTTTGCAATGCGAAAAAAAACCCCGAAAATGACGTGACAATTATTACATTTGATTTTTATTTTTTTAAATCGACATTTCTTTATTGTATTAAGATGGGGTGCTGAGAACACATACTTAAATGGGAAATTTCCTTTTTCTTGTGTTGGCAATTCATTGACACGGAGTGAAAAATTTCAGGGTCCCAATACTTTCCCTAGTAGCTGTATATTGGGTGAAAAGTCACTTATGACGTCATCGTTTTGTATCTGTTAAAATAATCATTTCCATTTGTAAAAAGTTTGTACGTATAAATAATGTGTACTCGTTGATGACACTTGTTTTTGTAAAAGAACTGTGTGCTTGTGGAAAATACATCTACACTTGTAAAAAACAACACATTTGTACTTTGTGCAAAACATACATTTGTGGGTGTAGAAATAGTATTTTGTACCTGTGGATATTGAATTAGAAGTCGAGGAAGTCCTCACAAAAGGTAAGAAGTGTTTTTGTGCCCTCTGTATACTTTTGTTGTCATGAAGTATTACCTCTCTCTTTCTTTTTCGTTCGCTTTATCATCTTCTGCTCTCATTCTATGTTTCTCTAGAAATCTTTCTTTCCCTCACTCTATTTCTATATCTCTCTCTCTCCCACACACACACTTTGTCTGTCTCTCATACTTTCTCTCTCTTTCTCCCTTTATCAAGTTTATTCTTTGTCCCACTCTCTGACTTATTTCTTTCTCTATATATATTTCTCTTTCTCCCTCTTTCTTTCTTCACTTATTTCTCTCTGTCTCATACTCCCTCTCTCTCTCTCTCTCTCTCTCTCTCTCACACACACACACACACACTTTACATCTCTCTCTCTATATATATATATATATATATACAAAACTCAATTCCAATGAAGTTGGGAAAGTGTGTTAATTGCAAATAAAAATTGATCCAAGTAAATTGCAAATTCTTTTCAACCCATATTTAAATGAATGCACAGCAAAGACAACATATTTATTGTCTTCACTCATAAACTTTATTGTTTTGGGAGAAAATCATCAACTCTGTAATTTGATGACAGCAACACGTGCCAAAATAGTTGGGACAGGTGTCAATAACTACTCAGAAAGTGGATGAATGGAAATCAACCAACTATTTGCAGGTGAACAGATGAATTAGCAACAGGTGAGAGTTGTTACTGGGTATAAAAAAGGGAGACCCGAACAAGCTAAGTCATTCACATGCAAGGATGGGGCGAGGTTCACCTCTTTGTGAACAACTGCGTGAGCAAATTGTTGAACAGTTTAAAAACAACATTCCTCAAAGTACAATTGCAAGGAATTTAGGGATATCATCATCTACAGTCCATAATATTGTGAAAAGGTTCAGGGAATCTGGAGAAATCACTGTGCGTAAACGGCATGGCCGTAAACCATTATTGAATGCCCGTGACCTCCGAGCCCTCAAGCGGTACTGCATTAAGAACCGACATCAATGTGTAAAGGACATCACCACATGGGCTCAGGAACACTTTGGAAAACCACTGTCAGTCAATACAGTTCGACGCTATATCCGTAAGTGTGGGTTAAAACTTTATGTTGCAAAGCGTAAGCCATTCATCAACAACATCCAGAAACGCCGCAGGGTTCTCTGGGCCCGAGCCCATCTAAAATGGACTGATACAAAGTGGAAAAGTGTTCTGTGGTCTGATGAGTCAGTTTTCCAAATTGTGTTTGGAAATTGTGGACGTCGTGTCCTCCGGTCCAAAGAAGAACAGAACCACCCAGACTGTTATGCACGCAAAGTGCAAAAGCCAGCATCTGTGATGGTATGGGGGTGCATGAATGGCCAAGGAATGGGTAACCTGCACATCTGTGAAGGCACCATTAATGCAGAAAAGTACATTCAGGTTTTGGAACAAAGTATGTTGCCATCCAAACAGAATCTTTACCATGGGCGCCCTTGCTTCTTCCAGCAGGATAATGCCAAGCCACACACTGCACGTCTCACGACAGCGTGGCTTCGTAGTAAGAGGGTGCGGGTGCTTGACTGGCCTGCCTGCAGTCCTGACCTGTCTCCCATTGAAAATGTGTGGCGCATTATAAAGCGCAGAATAAGACAAAGGAGACCCCGGACTGTTGAACAGCTGAAGCTGTACATAAAGCAAGAATGGGAAAGGATTCCACTATCAACGATTCAACAACTAGTCTCCTCACTTCCTAAACGTTTATTGAGTGTTATTAAAAGGAAAGGTGATGTAACACAATGGTGAAGAAGCCCCTTTCCCAACTACTTTGGCACTTGTTGCAATTATAAAATTCTAAGTTTATCATTATTTGCTTATGGAAATAAAGTTTATGAGTTTGAACATGGATAATCTTGTCTTTGTGGTGTATTCATTTAAATATGGGTTAGAAAAGGTTTGCAAGTCATTCTATTCTAATTTTACTGACATTTTAAACTTTTTCCCAACTTCATTGGAATTGACTTTTGTATATATATATATATATCTCATCTCATCTCATTAGCCGTACCGCTTATCCTCATTAGGGTCGCGGGGGGGCTGAAGCCCATCCCAGCCATCTCCGGGCAGTGGGCAGGGGACACCCTGAACTGGTTGCCAGCCAATCGCAGGGCACACAGGGACAGACAACTCATTCGCTCATTAACACCTTGGGACAATTTGGACCGGCCAATTCACCTGAAATGTATGTTTTTAGAACGTGGGAGGAAACCGGAGTGCCCGGAGGAAACCCACGCAAGCACGGGGAGAACATACAAACTCCGCACAGGAAGTCTGGAGCTGGATTTGAACCCACGACAGGTTCCCATGACATGAACTGTGCCGCACAAGCGCTAACCACTGCGCCGCCGTGCTTGTGTGTATATATATATATATATATATATATATATATATATATATATATGGTTAGCACATGTGCGGCACAGTTTATGTCATGGGAACCTCCTGCGTAGGTTCAAATCCAGCTCTTGACTTCCTGTGCGGAGTTTGTATGTTCTCCCCGTGCTTGCGTGGGTTTCCTGCGGGCACTCCGGTTTCCTCCAACGTTCCAAAAACATGCATTTCAGGTGAATTGGCTGGTCCAAATTGTCCCTAGGTGTGAATGAGCGAATGAGTTGTCTGTCCCTGTGTGCCCTGCGACTGGCTGGCAACCAGTTCAGCACTGCCCACTGCCCGGAGATGGCTGGGGTGGGCTCCAGCCCCCCCGCGACCCTAATGAGGATAAGCGGTACGGCTAATGAGATGAGATATGTTTTCAGTAAGGAATGAACATGAAATGAATCTTTTTATTAGCTTTTTATTAGTTTTTTTTTTCTCTCTTGTTTTCTTTTTTTATTTATTTTTTTCCTTGAATTGTTTCTTTTTCAATTTTGACTTTTCTTTTTTTCTTACTTTCTAAGTCATTTTGGGCATAATGTTACAAAATAATTGGTAATATATGGATTGAAGCAACAACAAAAATCTGAAGAGCTATATTATATAAACGGGATAGCATAAGTGCTTTCCAGACTGCCCTCATTACTACTTCTAGTTTTCTTTGAGCGTGTCTATGGGTGGGCACTGCCCACCCCTGGCCCCTTCTTGTAAAGGCCAGGTTTCACATATTTCAAAACCATACAGGAGTCGTGAATCAAATCGAGAAGAATAAAAATGAGAATAAAAAAAATCTATATTTTGTAACATGCTCATCACTTAAAAGGGACGGAGTGTATTATCTGACTGTTAGATGTCGCTGTATTGTTCCACAACCGGAAACGAGTGCAAAAAGCACAAGGAGGAATACAAACTAGAGGGGCTGAAAATGACTAAAAAGCATTTTTTTTTTTTTTTTAAATGTCGAGCCTTTTACTAGGTTTTGTTTTGGGGGGGTTCCTGTAGCACCAAGATGGTGTAAAATTACAACAACTGCCTCTAAGTGAGGCTCATGTTATGTAAAGTAAAAGCAATTTTCTCAGCCTATCAGTATTTTTTTAAAAAGGAAGTTTACATTATAGTTTATGTCTTTTGCTCGTAAAATAATTAATGTTTTTTTAAAACTTTTTTTAATGAATGAAGTGTTTTTTATCACTTGGAGGCAGTAAATAATACACACTGTATCTTTAAAGGCCACTGCACTTTAATTTTAAAGGGACAGTGCGTATTGTTTAGTGCCTCTTAACGTTAATGTGCAGTGCCCCTCAAAGGGACAATGGTGTGTATTATTTCGCGCCTCTTAGCAGTAAAACTATCATACAAGCATGCATTTTTTGAATAAGTGCAGGTTGAGAAGTTAGCATTTATTTTACGTAAGATGAGCCTCACCTGAAGAAAATTTACATATTTGTCAGCCATCTTGCTGCTACTTGCATAGAAGTCTGACCAAGATGGCATGTATTTTAGTCAAACGGCAGGGCGAGCATACAAGTCAACGTGACCACCAAAACAAACTGCGAAGCACGGTGACAACTAGCTTTTAGCGGTTCATTAAATGGAAAATAAATTCATCAATTAAATCGGACTCTGAGAAAAGGCAGAAGAGTGAAAAAGAAAGGGTGGTCACCAGTGGGTGCTCTGTGGATTGTTATCGGGTCCGGGAAGAGACTGAGTCAGCGTCGGGAGAAAAGCTAATAGAAGCACCGAGGGTCTAACCTACTGCTAGGCTATGTGACAACTCTCACAGGCTACCCCTGCCTAGCCTGTATCTCATCAACTCCATACAGTATCTATCATAAACAGATGACCTCATACCGCTGCATTTGGGACAGTTGTATTCTAATCATCGCAGAGACCTAGCTCAATCTGAGGTTACCCAATGCTAGCGTCCAGCTAGCCGGCCTCTCACTAAAACGCTTTCTTACACTAAAATAAGAAGCCCTCTAATTTAGTTGAACTTGTGTCTCATGACAATAAAGAGCTTTCATTTAACTGCAATGCTGTGTTCTTTGTTTTGATTTGAAGATCTATAGTTGTCAATCTCGAGATAAGCTTGACCCTTTTATGAAGGTGTGATGTTACTTAACGGATTTTCAGTTTCCCATTTAGCGCGTTAACCGAAGGATTACTATAAAATCAAAACATGAAATGTCCATTTTATAAAGATTTAAGTACATCAGCAGTCTCCATCATCTACTTTTCCTGCTGCCTGTATTAAAAAAAAGGAGACGTATGTATGACACTTCAGCATCTCACGTCTGCTACCATGGCAACAGGGCACAGCCAATCGGAGCGCTCACGTGCCATATAGGTCACAGCGTCCTAATCCTCAGCATCTAACAGCACGTGTACGAGTGATGTGTCGTTCGCGAACAAATGGCTTTTAGAGCCGACTCTCGGAAGTGATCGTCGGTAGCCGGGTTTTTCCTTTCTTTCTTCTATTTTTTATTCTCTTCCTTCTTTTTCTATTGAAAGTTCCTTGCTTTCTATTTTATTCTTGCTTTCTCACTTTTTATTGATCATTTTTTTCACATTTTTAACTTACTTTGTCTTCATTTGTTTCCCCTTTAGTCTTTCTTACTCTTTTTTGTTATTCCTTCCCCCTTTAAACTAGTTTCGTGCACAGTGTTACGTAACAAGTGGTAATATATGGATAAAATCAAGAAAAGGTCATCTCAAAAGCCGTTTGGGAGCCAATAGGGCCAGCTGTGTTTAGTGAGCCAAGCCCGAAGAGACGTTTCTCTAAAAATAACCGGAACTCCCATCCCTAACGTGTCTTTCTCCTGATCCCCCATATGTATATGGATTATTTATTCACCAATGCGTTTTACGTTTGTTCCATAACGATGCACCGGCGATGGCGTCACATCCCGTCTAGGTTCGAGAAAACCTCTGCGACGCTTTTGGGTTCATTTAAGGACAACAATAAAAAAAAATCCCAGACGGTCCCACTCACTGTCTGCAAAGCGAAACAAAAACGTGGACGCATTAGCAACAAAAGCAAACTGTCGTGCCATCAAAAACAGCTTTGGGTGTCTGTAATAACGAGTTTCGAAAGTTACCTTCCAAAATGAACATTTTCATTCAGCCTAGATTGTATTTTGTTCCATTTTAGCGGGAATGTGCCAAAAGTTAATTCAGGTGAATGGACCAAGAGATCTATCAAGCTATATGATGTCTGTTTAAAAATAGTGACATCCGGTTGCTTCCAACAATAAAATGGATTCAGATTTGTTACCTTACCGGGTGCTTTTGGGACTAACTAACGCCTTACAACGGAATGCAATCCTGGAACATATTTACTATATTTTGTAACTCATCTATTGTTACTATATGGTGCGTTACTCTGCTTTTTATTGAAACCCATCCTGAATTGCCTGTTCATATTAGCTACAAAGTCAACTGAATACAACTACAGTGGTCTCAAGATGCTGAATTTCTACTAATGGCGATATTCTCCCTACCATATATACTCATATCTAAGCAAAATTTACAGCTACAACATACAATACCGAAATCAGACGTTCAACAACATTATATGCACTGTTTGGTTGTGTGACACCCGTAGCAAATAGCCAGCGCGTGGGCAGGGGTGCGACTTATACAGGAACAACAAAATCGATGGGGCAAAAATGTGCGGAAGCGTGGTCTTATTATTTGCATAATGTAAATAGTACCTGGAGGGAAAAAACATTGTCTTGAGTCGTACCTAGAAATGGAGAAGGAAATCTTCAGTGGTTAGAAGCTTGGAGACAAAATGGATATGGAGTATCTCGGAAAAGCGTTGGTCTGTAAACTCCCGAGATTGCACAAGCCAAAAATATGGAGGTTTCACTGCTTCCACCGTTTGGTGAACACCTTCTCTTCTATTTATTTTATTATGTGGCTATTCTAAAGCAGTTTTATGGGGTCAGCTTCTATGTGAGCAGGGGTGATTTTATGTTCAGAGCTTTTGGGGTGCTGAGCTTCCAAAGTGTCTTGCTGGTTAAAAAAAAATCATTACACTTCAAGTGATTTAGGATATTGAAGGATTTTAGACATTTGACTATAAAGGATTTTATACGATTGAATACAAGTTTGTAGTTTAATTCTGTAGTTATTTACTGACTGTGCCTTTATTCAATGAGCAGTGAAATTTCAGGGCACCCTGGTAGGAAATATGGTTTACAGGAATGCGGGAACGGGACCTAAGGCTGATAAGATAATCAGCACATCCAGACGCAGAAAGGCCCTGATGACGGAGGACGGCAAGTATTTTTTTGAGAAACGCTCTCTGTTGTTTTGAGGAACCACAGACATTGGGACACTTGTCTCTGAGATTGTGAAGCTCACATTGGGCTTCATTGGCGCGCCCATGGGAGGAGTCGGCACGCCATTGTGCTGGGAGACGTGGGCTAAGAAGAGAATGCTGGAGGACTTCAGACAAGGCTTGCCAGAGACTCCCACCACACTAATTCGACTAATTTGGCCATTTTCAATGGAGTACACTTAGTTAAATTGCTAATGAAGTGAAATCTGTTCCGTGTGGAAATGTCAGCTTTGCTGTTCATCTTTTCTGTCAAGAAATGAGCGTGCACAAATTGTTGGGTGAATGTAGGGTGTGTTTGGTTAACGGAGTCAGCTAACTATTTCGAACAATTTGTTAAACGGTACGTTTTGATATAAATTCCCAACAATATTTTAACACTGTTCACATTTGCTTTGTTTTCCTTTTTTAAATCTAGTCTTCTTCGTCGTATTTAAGCCTATCCTGTCCTTAAGAAAATTAGTGTTTTAATATTCCTATACATTTTGGGTTTTTTTTGGGGTTGAATTTGCTTGAGCAACCCCAAAAACCGGCTGGTAACGCCCATGTATGCGTGTATGTACGGTAAAAGGTAGATATAGTTACTTTCAGAATATCGCATCAGTAATCTAGAGGTAACTGATTTACTTTTTAAATTAAATCACTAGTAACTGTAACTAAATATCGTGTATCAGTAACCCGCCCAACATTACTCACTGGTTGTTTTATTTTGAAACAATTCCGGAAATATGGCTTATACACACTAAACGAGTGCAGACGACTGAGGATGGAAAGCAAAAAGGATCATCCGAGAAGCGACAGCAACCGAGACCTGTCGGGATATAATGTCACCAAATCAGGATTTTGAATGGGAACAAAGAAGGAAAAGCTGTGTGCGATCAATTTGATTTCAGCGTTCGTGGACGGCTTCGTATGCAGAGGCAAGTGTGCTGCAAGGCGAACCGACACTTCATTTTGACAGCACAAAAGGTTGACCACTTGTCATGTATGTCACATGGTTTGGATCCGAGGCGACGATTTTGTCTATTTTCTTCGGCGTTAAACGTTCTGGCTCCTCTCGCCTATTTCGCCATGAACTTAGATGAACTCTGCATAAATGTGCAGTAGTGTCGTGCTATGCTAATGCTAGCTAACAAAGTATACGCCACGGTTTGCTTTTGTTTTTAAGTTGAACAAGAGCTGCAGGCGTTCCCTGGCATGCTTTTAGAGTTTGCATGTACTCTGATGGACTTAAGTTGACTTTTTTGGATATTGCTCGAAAATTAATTGCACCAACGTGCACAAACAGGGTGGTCTTGTTTTACAATCGTCTAGCAAAAAGTATGGAATCACCAGTCACGGGGAAGCCCTCACTCAGACATTCTTTTATGTAGAAAAATACTCAGATCACAAACATGAAACAATCGTAAGGAAACTCAAAGAAATTAAGAAAACGCATTGCAATGGTTAGTAAATGTTCCTTTTATAGAGCAAGTGCAGGGAAAAAATATGGAATCATGAAAAACAGACAAAGAAATAACAATCAAAACGTATCACTAGTATTTAGTAGCACCACCTTTGGCTTTTATGGCAGCTTGCAGTCTCTGATGCATGGACTTGATGAGTGACAAACAGTATTCTTCATCAATCGGGTGCCATCTCTTTTTGATTGCAGTTGGCAGATCATCTTTGCAGGTCGGAGGCTTGCTGTGGACATTTTTTGTCAATTTCCACCACAGGTTTTCAATTGGGTTGAGATCAGGGCTATTTGCAGGCCATGACATTGACCTGATGCGTCTTTCTCCAAAGAATGCTTTTACAGTTTTTGCTCTGTGGCATGACGCATTGCCATCTTGGAAAATGAGTTCATCATCCCCAAACAGTTTTTTCAATTGAAGGAATAAGACGACTGTCCAAAATGTCAATGTCAACTTGTGCATTTATTGCAGATTTGACCACAGCCATCTGCCCAGTGCCTTTGCATGACATGCAGCCCCATATCATTAAGGACTGTGGGAATTTGAATGTTTTCTTTGGGCAGTCCTCTTTGTAAATCTCACCAGAATGGAACCAAATGAAAGTTCCAGGATCATCACCATGTCCAAATCAGATTTGTGACTCATCACTGAAGATAACCTTCATCCAGTCATCCACAGTCCATGATTGCCTCACCTTACCCCATTGCAGTCTTGTTCTTTTGTGTTTAAGCGTCAACGATGGTTTCCTTTTGGCTATTATATATGAAAATCCCATTTCCTTTAGGTGATTTTGCATGGTTCTGTCAAATATATTGACCCCAACTTTCTTCGATTTCCTCTTCATTTGGCTTGTTGTGCATTTTTGTTTTCAAGACATATGGCTTTTAAGTTGTTTGTCTTGTCGCCTACATATCTTGCTTGGCCTACCAGTGTGCTTGACTTTAACAACCTTCCCATGCTGTTTGTACTTGGTACAAATCTTCGATACAGCTGACTGTGAACAGCCCACATCTTTGGCGACCATACGAGTAGAGCTACCTTCTTCAGGAAGTTTGACGATCTTGCCTTTTGTCTCAAGAGACATCTCTCTTGTTGGAGCCATGATTCTTGCCAATCCACTTAGTTTAGGAGCCCTACAAGATGTGATAACTGCAAAGTTTTTAATTGCTGGCTAACGAGCATACTTAATCCAGGCCAGGTGCCCAATTAAGGATAGGAAATTGACTAGTTGTGTCCTTATTTTCTACTCAAAATGCACTGATTCCATATTTTCTTCCTCAGAATTGAGGCCAGATTTGTTTCCCTGCACTTGCTCTATAAAAGTAACATTTACTGACCATTGCGATATTTTTTAAAATGTATTTTTCTGAATGCCAATATGTTGCACTTGGGAATGACCTTGCAATTGTTTCATATTTTTTCTACATAATAAAATGTCTGAGAGAGGGCTTGCCCAAGACTGGTAATCCCATATTTTTTGCTAGGGGGTTTATATCCAAAGTCTGGTCCGGGGGGCAGTTACGGCCGTGATCAAACTTTTACTTATACTAGTCATAAAATTAATCATTTGTGGCCTGCCAGTAATGTGGACCTCAGTTTTAAATAAATATGTTGAAAAAAACATTTCACCAGATAATGGCAGTCGCCCTTTGGCTTTCTATGAGACTTTTGTGAAAATTGGAGCTCTTTTTCACAGAAATCTGAAACGACTGCATCTGCCGAAATGGCCAAGTGTCTGTGGTTGTTTCCAGAGAATATGATACCAAGAGGCACTACCAGACATAGCATGCTGACTACACAAAGCTAACTGGAAACAAACACTGTGAAAAGGTGAAGCAACTGAAGCTGTTTTAATGACACAGGGGCGCTTTTCCATTGGGGTGGTGGAGCCGGTATCTTGTCTTCCAGGGGAAGGGGCGTCAAAAGTGAGAAGCACTGGACTTTGATAAATAAAAATTAATCTGTGCAACCAATACGCTTGAAAAAGAAATGTTTGAGAGTAACATTTGCTAGTGTACCGAAGCAATATTGTTAACCCACGATGAGGTTGTTGTCTGCTACCAGCGACCGAGACGATCCAGAGTAGAGCCGAAATGGGCAAAAAGTCATCGGTCTAACGAAAAAATGTTTTTCTTTTTTTCCCCCGTACAAAATTCTTATACAGCGTACACAATTTGAAATGATCAAAAAATCTTATAAAATATGTGTAAAACTTGTTTTATTTGTATGTTATTGTCAGATGCAAGTTATTATTAATTCCAGCTGTTTTTAGAGAACCAGCTGACTCTTACTCTCTGAGAGTACAAGAGAGGTAGGAAAGAGAGACTGAGAGAAAAAAAGGGAGAAAGAAAAAGAAAGACTGAAAGAAAAGTGCAAGAGAAATAAATGGAGAGAGAAAGAAAGAGGTCAGAAAAGAGAAAACAACAGAGAGAAAATCGTGTGTAAAAGAAGGGAGGGAGAAAGAGTAAAAGAACAGGGTTCCTACATATCCTAGAAAAGTCTTAAAAGGTAAATAATTCATCATTCTAAAAAAAGACGCTAATTCGCATTAAAATGTATTCAATCTAATTTTTAAAAGTCTTAAAAATGTCAACAGAATAATAAGATTTATATTTGTTTGAACAAAAAAGATTTAGTCCCATTTATCAATAGATAGATAGATAGATAGATAGATACTTTGTTCATCCCCGAAGGGAAATTCACATTTCCAGCAGCATCCCTGAGCTGAGAACAATCGAAAATAACACGGGAGCTGCTGGAGTGGCTGCCATTCGTGACGGCGCCGGAAGAAAAGATTCAATTTGAATCATGTACAAACAAACAAACAATTGAATCATGTACAAACAAACAAAATATTCATAATAAAATGGGGGGAAAATATTATTACTTATCTAGTGTAAATGTTCAACTAATATGCGGGTAGAAAACTGCCTTTGTCATTGAGACTTCTCAAAAGAAGAGTTTTGCAGTCAAATATTTTGTACAGTATTGTACTACTTATAATGGTGTATGAGATGATGAAATACCATTATAAATAAAGATACATGAACTATTTTTTTTTTTCGACGTGACTTAAGCTGGTACATTGAAGTAGCGGGTGGATGCAGAGGGGTTGGAGACAGCAAATGTAAAATAGATTTAGTTATTCTATAAAGATTGTCAGGCCCTTGGCAGATTTTCTTGCTCTAATGGCCAACTTATTTTTAAAAATAGGCCCAATCGAATTGTTTTATTAATAATTCACAGATTAACTTTGGTGGTAAACTGGTGTGACCACAATAACAGAACTATTAAAACGGGTATGTGGTTTCAGTCGGGCTTTTCATAGTAGACGCCTGTCTTGGGACTACCCACAATACACAGCAACCTCGGACAAAGACCTTTACTTTGGACCATGAAAAAGTATCAATTTAATGAGAAGTGGCTGTCCGATGAACGATTTTTTGCCATGGCAAAAAACTGTGCCTGGTAATGTGTACGAGACAAGATGTATTGTTCATGCAAATTGTTTGTTTTATTTGTTTCAATTAAGTTTTGTTCTCGACTTAAATAAAAGTCTTAAAACGTCTCGAATCTAACTTGCCTTAAGCTGTAGGAACCATAATAAAAGGAGAAAAGGGAGAACGAGAGAAAGGACATGGAGAAAAAGATTAAAGTGAAAGAAAGAGAAAGAATGAGTGAAAAAGTAGACAAAATGAGAGACAAATAGAGAAAAGGGAAAGAGAACCAGAGACTGAGAAAAAAAGGAAAAAAGAGCCTAAGAAAGTGAGAAAAAGAAAGAGCAAAAAAGAGAGCGTTAAAAGGGAAACTGAAAGATAGAAATAAAAATACAAAGACAGCGAAAAGAAAAGGAACCGCATGACTCCCCTCTTTTACAGCAATGTAAGGTTACCTGCAGTATTCTTTGCGGTTTCTGTTTTTGATGTGTTTTTCTCTGTTTTTAGGTAGCTCAGTATGAGTCGAGATGTGTGGACCAAGAAGAAAGCCGATGCCAGCGGGGACAATGGTTGGGCTCAGAGGGTGAGCACTACAAGTAGTGTTTCCCATTGAATTTTGTCGACAGTCTAGAGGAGTCCTGCGGCTGCTCCCCCGGATAAAATGTTGTACATTTTAAATTCACATTCATCAATCTGGTTCAGTTTTAGAGGAAAACGAAGAAGCTAGATCCATTGTGAATTTGTTAAAGTATTTAATCATAAATTCATTAGTTATGAAAGGCACAGCAAACAAGCCACAGCCAAAAGGCATGGTGAACAAGATGGGGTATAATAGGCAGAGATGGTGGGTCTGATCAGCACGTGGTCTTATTTGCCAGCTTAATTTCCCTCACCAGATGTAGTTTCACAGAGGTCAGAGCCTATCTTCTGAAGAAAACTAAAGGAGGAATGGGAATTGTTACCCACATATACCAGTATCATCTGAATAATCTTACAGGGGATTATTCTCCCTAATCGTGGTAAGCAATGGCAAAGCTGAACATACAAGAAACCCACATCACTATCAAAAAAAGGTGTATGGGCTAACATGGCAGTATCCCCCCCACCCAACCAACTCCCCGAGACCCCGTAGCTATCAACACTGCCCTCCAGTAGTCAAAAAAAGCATTTGGTTTGCATTTATTTAAATCATAAATTTTGATAAAACTGCCTAGAGCAGTGTTGGGACCCAAATTGGGTCACATGCCTCTTTCTCGTGTGTCGTGGGCCCAAGAAAACAAAAAGAAACTGAGGGTCGATGACACTCCTAAACAGTAGATGGCTAAAATGCCCTGCAAATGTAAGTTGAGAACCCGCTTTTTCACACTAAAGAAAAAAAAAAACAAGAACGTTTATTTACATATGTTGAGCATGGCGAAATCCATATACTGTAATGTGTCAATCACGGTCCATCCAATAATTCCAACAAAAAGCCTTTAATCCCCCCAATCCTTTAATATTTTTTCTTCAAAAAAGGGGCTCTGTCCAGGGATAGTGGATCGCGGCCACCCAGATGCTGTTCATTCGAGGCGTAAAAAATACAACAAAAAAAGGCAGCAAAGCATGTCAAAATTTGTTGAAAACTCAATCGTTTGGTTGTCTTTCCCTTCTTAGCTGCTGTTTCTGACCAATGTCCAAACTCTGCACCGATAATCAAGGAGATGAACTAATGTGGATGCAGAAAAAATATGAATAGTTTGTACTTGCGGTTGGCAAAAACAAATCATTTGTTAATGTAAAGCAGCATACTCATTCCGGAATACGGATTAGAATTAGAAATGTCTTTATTGTCATTGGACTGAATAACCTATACTTTTTGTTGAATAACCTATACTTTTTGTGGACAATATCTCTGTATTATTTGTAATTGCAACATCCTTTGCTGTCTGGTAATCCTGAAAGGGGGATACCACATGTGCGGTCCCTTCTCATGTTGAGGTTTTTGAGTTTTTCCTTGCCCTCATGTTGGTTCCAGATCAGGGGATGGTGTAATAATATCTGAAATAATAGTCTGTGCAATAACCTGTGCAGCCCTTTGAGACTCTTTGTGATTAAGGGCTATACAAATAAAAATGACTTGACTTGACCTGACTTGCTCTCTTCAATAGTCAATTGGGGATAATGGATCGCAAGCCACAGGCGTGCATTGTATTGTAGGCTGTATGTTTTACATGCCTGCTGTAAAGTGTAGCATTATATGGTACACTGTGTCGCTTCATTTTTTTGTTTTGTTTTCCCATCATTTTAATTCTTCTTCTCAGGGTGGCTACATGGCAGCCAAGGTGTCCAAATTGGAAGAGCAGTTCCAAAGTGACGCTCCAAGAGAAAAACAAAAAGGAAGATCTTCTAACATTTTCACTGGAGTTGCCATTTATGTGAATGGCTACACAGGTGACTTGTCTTCACATTTTGCATTTGACATGAGATCATGCTGCACACTAAGTTCAGGCCTCAAAATTTGATTTCTCTACCTGCCCTAAATAGCGGTGCAACTAACAACTATTTCAATAGTTGACTAGTCATTGAAACGATTAGTCAAATATTAAGATGACTAACATTTTTTTCTTGAATTTAGCTTGACATTGATTTGTGGCAAATTATAATAAACTCGAGAAAAATGGGTACTATGAAAAATACGCATTTTATTGAACATTGACTACAAAAAGCTAATTGGAAACAAACGCTGTGAAAAGGTGAAGCAACTGAAGCTCTTTTAACGACATGGATTTGTAGAATAATTAAATTTTTAAAAATACTATCTAAAGACAAGTAGGCATAAGTCGAGACAAATCCATAAGACTCTGTCCATTTAATGGCACAGGCAAATATATTATCAATTCAAATCAAGTTACCATTTTTATCCCATTAAACCAACAAATAGCCTATTTGCTACAATACAACAGTAAAGAAAACAAATCTAATCTCCTTTTTGTGAAGTACATTCAGTGGTCAACCACAATGTCTCTGAAAAAAGTATTTATCGGTTCTCAACAGCTTGAAATCAATCGGTAACAAGTGACATTTGTTCCTCGAACCGCATGCATTAAATTTCAAGTACGTTTTTTAGGCACAGCCCGGCATAACGTTAAAGCTCTCTTTTATAGCATGTATACGTGTATTAAATGTACAATACAGGGAGTGCAGAATTATTAGGCAAGTTGTATTTTTGAGGATTAATTTTATTATTGAACAACAACCATGTTCTTAATGAACCCAAAAGTCTCATTAATATCAAAGCTGAATATTTTGGAAGTTGGAGTGGGGCTTTTTTAGTTTTAGCTATTTTAGGAGGATATCTGTGTGTGCAGGTGAGTATTACTGTGCATAATTATTAGGCAACTTAACAAAAAACAAATGTATACCCATTTCAATTATTTATTTTCATCAGGGAAACCAATATAACAGCTCAACATTCACAAATATACATTTCTGACATTCAAAAACAAAACAAAAACAAATCAGTGACCAATATAGCCACCTTTCTTTGCAAGGACACTCAAAAGCCTGCCATCCATGGATTCTGTCAGTGCTTTGATCTGTTCACGATCAACATTGCGTGCAGCAGCAACCACAGCCTCCCAGACACTGTTCAGAGAGGTGTACTGTTTTCCCTCCTTGTAAATCTCACATTTGATGAGGGACCACAGGTTCTCTATGGGGTTCGGATCAGGTGAACAAGGAGGCCATGTCATTAGTTTTTCTTCTTTTAGACCCTTTCTTGCCAGCCACGCTGTGGAGTACTTGGATGCGTGTGATGGAGCGTTGTCCTGCATGAAAATCATGTTTTTCTTGAAGGATGCGGACATCTTCCTGTACCACTGCTTGAAGAAGGTGTCTTCCAGAAACTGGCAGTAGGACTGGGAGTTGAGCTTGAGTCCATCCTCAACCCGAAAAGGCCCCACAAGCTCATCTTTGATGATACCAGCCCATACCAGTACCCCACCTCCACCTTGCTGGCGTCTGAGGCGGACTGGAGCTCTCTGCCCTTTACCGATCCAGCCACGGGCCCATCCATCTGGCCCATCAAGACTCACTCTCATTTCATCAGTCCATAAAACCTTAGAAAAATCCGTCTTGAGATTTTTCTTGGCCCAGTCTTGACGTTTCAGCTTGTGTGTCTTGTTCAGTGGTGGTCGTTTTTCAGCCTTTCTTACCTTGGCCATGTCTCTGAGTATTGCACACCTTGTGCTTTTGGGCACTCCAGTGATGTTGCAGCTCTGAAATATGGCAAAACTGGTGGCAAGTGGCATCTTGGCAGTTGTACGCTTGACTTTTCTCAGTTCACGGGCAGTTATTTTGCGCCTTGGTTTTTCTACACGCTTCTTGCGACCCTGTTGACTATTTTGAATGTAACGCTTGATTGTTCGATGATCACGCTTCAGAAGCTTGGCAATTTTAAGAGTGCTGCATCCCTCTGCAAGATATCTCACTATTTTTGACTTTTCAGAGCCTGTCAAGTCCCTCTTCTGACCCATTTTGCCAAAGGAAAGGAAGTTGCCTAATAATTATGCACACCTGATATAGGGTGTTGATGTCATTAGACCACACCCCTTCTCATTACAGAGATGCACATCACCTGATATGCTTAATTGGTAGTAGGCTTTCGAGCCTATACAGCTTGGAGTAAGACAACATGCATAAAGAGGATGATGTGGTCAAAATACTCATTTGCCTAATAATTCTGCACTCCCTGTAGATGTAATCAAAACCATACCGGCTTGATAGTTACTTGAATCTTACAGAGGGGAGTAAGACTTTCTTTCAACCGCGTTTTAAATGTTTGTGCCTCACCGGTCTACCGCCATGATACGCGAGGCCTGCTTTACAAATTTGGCAAGTAGTCTTTTTATTGGCCGTCGCCAGGGTATAATGTTCCGAAACTTTAACACTATTGGTGTTGATGCCGCCATTTCTGGATGTTTATTTGACCGCTTGAGATAGACGCTATTGGCAATTGCATAAACGCGACTCTCAGCTAGAGGTAAGATCTTTGGACCAAACCCGGAGGAGAATCTGCACAGCATGCATTGACTTTTACTCGAGTAGTTATTTAGATGACTGCTTTTTACTTCTACTTGAGTAATATTTTTGTTAAGTAACAGCACTTTTAGTTGAGTAACACACTTCAGCGCTGCACTTTGGCGCCAAAGTTCTATTATTCAGATTAATTTATCATAAAGAACACGCTCACCCAACTATCAGTAAATCCAAAGAAGATTTAATCCTCTGTGTCCCAGTAAGATGCGCCGCTTCCTCTTTCCACCTCTACGTGGCTTACGTCAGATGTCATTTCAGTTTCTCGCCAATAGCTTACAAGCTTTACAAACTTTCTTTCTGCTTATCGGACAATATTTTTATTTATTTATTTTTTTTGGGTGCAATTTCGTTCGGTTTCATTTTGCTGCACTTCGTTGAAATGCGCACTTCGGCGCTGCACTTCTAAGTGCACACTTGATTCGAGGGACCCAAGTAAACCCCAAGCTGGGTGCTTCAGCCAAAATGCGCTCTTCAGCGCCAAAGTAAAACTTCTGGGTTTACTCTGGGCACAGTTCCTCAAGTCAATTGGTCGAGTTCGGGCTTATATACCAGCAGGCAGGGTCAGGCTGAGCCCGATCTTACCTCTACTCTCAGCAGAGATTATATTCATGTAGGGATGTCTGGAAAAACGTGTCTGGCGACACTGGTCAACATTGAAATTCGTTGTCAACAATTTCTATTACCGATTTTTGTTGACTTTTTCGACTAATGTTAAAGCTGTAGTCCTAAATCTGTTAACCATACCACAAAATGCATCTAAAAATATGTTCGAATGTATGCCACCAACACCTGCTGTGAAAATGGACAACTGATGTTTGATGATGTTTGTTTTGTGAGTAGAACCAAGTGCAGATGAACTCCGGAGGCTGATGATGCTTCACGGTGGGCAATTCCATGTTTACTATTCCCGCTCGAAGACCACGCACATCATCGCCAACAATTTGCCCAATTGCAAAATTCAAGAGCTCAGAGGGGAAAAGGTGATCAAGCCGGGATGGATCACCGACAGGTGAGTCACAGTGCTCCCATTCTGGCAACATTTGAGAATAACTATATTATTCTATTCTTTTTTTTTATCAAAACAGCATTAAAGCAGGGCATCTTCTCCCTTACTTGCACTACCAACTGTATGCTAAACACAAGGGGCCACTGTTTTCGGCTATAAAGCAGCGTCAGACCTCAGACATCGCTGGACCTAGTCACAGTCATCGCAGTGTTCCTAACCAGGAGACTTTGAATGAGAGTAACGTCTTTCACAAAAAACAAGGCTCCTGTCAGAAGATCCCCTCATCCCACTTGCATACTAGTCCTTCAGCATCCTCTCACCCAGACCCTGAGAACAGCCACTTTAGTGTTGAACCGAAACACTGCAACAATTCCAATTCCCACAACTTGCTATTAAAATCAAGCCCCTTAAAGAGGCCACAGTCGGGCATTTTATCACCTCATGTTCTCCAGCCACAGAGTGCAGACCAACCTGAACCTCAGACCTCCTGCAGTATGAATCCGAGGACAAACAAGGAAGCGGAAAAAAGAGCGTGAGTATATCCGTGAGGGAAACAAATGTTTTACATGTTATTGACATCAGAGCTCATTGCACGAAATACATAACAAATTACTGTATTTTCCACACTATAAGACACACTGGATTATAAGGCACACCCCAAAAATAGCATTTTGTCATATTCTTCATACATGTCATAGCTTGTCGTAGCTCAGCTGCAGTAAGCCTCGCATGCAGACCCGATATTTCTATTTCTCCTGCTGCCGCCTCAGTCCCTTCCCGGACCCGAAAAGAATCCACAAAGGACCCGCTCGTGATCACCGTTTTTTTGTGCTCTTCTGACATTCCTCCGAGTCTGCTTTAATTGCTGAATTTAAACCAAAAGCTAGCTACCGCTGTGCTTTGCAATTTGTTTTGGATGGACACATTGACATATGCACCCGCTGTGTGACTGACTGCATAGACTAGCCATACACAGTTAAGCACACCCACAAAATACACACACACTTTGCCCCATGATAGCATTTGCTGTGTGCTGTCTGCTGAACGCAATGCACGATACGTGGATTTCAAGGACCATAAAGACAATTCAATTTCAAATCCACAAAGCAGTGAAGCACTGAAAACCCGAAGAGCAAAGTAGCGAAGCATTACCCTATCCTCTTCTTGTTATCCTAATCATTTGAATTTGCCTTGCAGGAACGGCTCATTTCAGACCTCAGCTGCACACTCGATAACAGAGCACATCAAAGCCCTTTCACCTCTCTTTAACGGACATACTGTTAAAAATGGTGCCTTAAAGTCGAAGAACCTGGTCAGCGACAAACACTTTGTCCACAAGGACCTGCATAATTGCAGAATGGCGAGCCCTGAAAGAAAAGACATTTCCCTCGACAAACTAGACCCATACGAGTTCCCTAACAGTCCGCCGAAGCAGTCCGAACTGCTGTCTGTGGGTCTAGAAGAATCCTGTTCAAAAGATGCACTTAAAACAACGCAGGAGACATCTGGTGAAACTTACTTAAACACTGAGGATATTCCCATTACCCCATCATCTCACGCACACGCCCCCCCACGCTTGAATGGAAGTCACCACGATGCCTTTTCATCCCACCCTGTCTCCGAAAGCAACTCAACAGTCCGGCCTCTTTCCATCACAGCCGCGTCGGGATCTCCCCAACCTTGTCCTAACGCTGTGCCGGCGGAATCTGCGGCTCAGTTTTTGGCTCAGACTAGCGGATTGATCTCGGAGTACTATGCTCACTCGCGTTTACACCAGATCTCCACATGGAGGACCGGCTTCTCCCAATACGTCAACGAACTGCACAACAAGCGAAAGGCGTCCGGGGTTGCTTCCTTTCCGGGCAAGGAGCGACTTCGAAAATCTGTAGCCCAACGAGCTTTTGATAGCCAAGGTTGGAAAATGACAAACTAGTATTAAATTTCTTATTTGTAAAATCCTTTCCCTGTTTGTTTTTCCGATTGTTAGACACGACACATTTTCCAGCGAAATCTTGCATCCTCCATGTGGACATGGATTGTTTCTTTGTTTCTGTTGGAATCCGACATCGACCTGAACTCAAAGGTGAGTCTCTTTTTTTTAGGGTTTGTTCGGGTATTTTCCTGTTGTGATTTCAAAGTTTGTAAAGTGCTTGAATCTTGGCTGAAGTGCGTGTAAATGCGTGAAATTGTTGCCATGTTTCGTAACAAGTTTGCTTAAAAATGACGCCGATACTGCTCTATAGTGTCTTCACTTAGCAGTTGCATTCTTTCTTACCTTGTGATTAACAGTAGTTGGCATTAGTTTGTATGGCATTGTCCTATGAAGCGTCATCACCCACTCAGGGTTGCGCCCAAGAGGTCAGGTGCCTGCTACACCTAAACAGTGTACAAGGAAATGTTTATTAGTGCAACGATTACATATCAATTATGGACCAATCAAAACATTTGAAGTAGTGTTTCCCAGTTGTAAATTGAAAGAAGAACTTCCTGCAACTGAAAATATAAGTTACATATTTCCCATTTTTACCCAACACCTATATGGTCTCAAAAATATTTACACACGTATTGTTGAGATCCTCAAATATATTTGCGAGTTACTCTAAAAGTCATACATTTTGATAAATGCACACGCAAGATTCAAAATTGTATCTGTATCTATATTTGTGGCTCTGCAAAATCGATGTTTCACCCCGGATTTTTTTTATTTCATGGTACTGGGGAAATTGGAAATTTTTCATTGAAACCCCTTAAAATGTGCTTAAATTTGGCCATGAAAAGGAACCCTGCATCCATTATCTCAACTGGTTAAGTGCTAGCCTGCCACACACAAGGTTGTGAGTTTGATCCCCACATAAGCCAACTGAAACTCATTTAAAATCCTCAGTGCTAATAACTAGTTTAAGCTTCTCCTATGAAAGCTGGCACTTATTTTTTTCACCATTTTTAAAAAACTTCCCCACTTTTTATTTCATTTTTGTTCTTCTTTAGGTGACATTGAACATCATTTTTTCAGCTTCCAGAAATTACATAAAATCAAAAAATGCAAATATGAATAATTCAGTTTAGTTAAATAAGCAAGGTACTAGGAAAAACTGTTAACATTGATAATACAAAAAAATGGAAATATCCCTCTCAGCAATTTATAAAATCAACAAAGTGGAAAAAAACAGGAATTTGTGTTTCCTTCCCTCTCAGGCAAACCCGTAGCTGTGACGAGTAACCGTGGGCATATGCATGTGCCTTTAAGACCAGGTATGAACCAACAGTTGGAGCAACAATACTACCAGACTAAACACACCCTTGTTTCACCTGGTGAGGATGGTTTTACATTCAGAACTTTAACCTACTGAGTGTAATCTAATTATAAAAGATGCACCTTGGTTTCTCTCACAGGCAAGGAGTATTTACTTGATGCCACTCTGCAGGAGTGCGCGGGAGCAAAGACTAATGGAGGAGACCACGATGCTGCTCTATCCATGGCCGAAATTGCTTCATGTAGTTATGCTGCAAGGTGAGACGTTTTTATGATATGGTAATTTCAGACAAAATGAACTTTCCTGACAAACTGCTGCAATGACATTCACTCGCAGGCAAGCGGGTGTAAAGAATGGGATGTTTTTTGGTAAAGCCAAACAGCTTTGTCCAACTCTGCAGTCAGTTCCATACGACTTTGACGCCTACAAAGAAGTGGCCCTCACACTTTATGAGACTTTGGCTAGGTAAGAAGAAGTCCACTATAATTTTAACAATAAGTACCAAGGTGTGTTGAATGTGCATTTTTTCCCTTAGTCCCAGCATCGTGAACATTACTTAAAACAAAATAGTAAAGTGGTACCTCTTTATGCGAGTACGTCTCAATTTTATTTGCAACAAAAAAATTCTCGCTATACTGAGGAATATACAGCTCATTAGCCCTCCCAAAGGCTACCACTAGAAACTGCTCACCACTTGTGACTGTTCACCACCAGCATCAGCTCTTTCAGTTTGCACATACAAACTACTGCAGTCAAAAAAATGCTGCTGTAAATTTAGAGGATGTCAAACTCTGATCGGCTCTGGTGCCAGACTTCCTGTTCTAAGGCAGGCCGGATCAGTAAAATAATGTCTACCTCAAATTTTTAGCTTTGTTTTTCATTACTGTACTTTATCATTCAGCCTACGATAGTAACTTACTCTACATATTACATACACGGATGACATGGGAGCAAGAAAAACTGTATACACCAGATCAGAGTTTAAATAGGCAATACGAGATCAGCTTTTTAAAAAAAAATCTCAAATATGAACTGATCACAACGTATAATATACGGGGAAAAAGTATAAGTTGACAGGTATATGAACTCTGTGACTCCTTCTTGCAACTGCCCCTAACCATTTCTCCACAGCACGTGCAAACCTTAGTTATGGCGCTCATGCAGTGTTCATTTTACCTCTGAAAAGTGATGGGTCCCGGGTACTCGCATGCTCAAAAAATCTATGGGTCCCAACAGAGATCTATGCGTCCCCAAAATTTAGTGTTATTGAGGTTGAAATTGTAAATCGGCGACAAATATATAATATAAATCTATATATTCATTCAGTTTTAATCATCAAATTATTAATTCATTTTCTGCATCAAATTATTGTTGGTAATATACCGATTAAAGGGATAACCACAAACCTGTCTTTTTTATTTTCTCCTTTTATACTTCATTTTTTTTCTTAACTTCTTTATACAACATAATTCGTTATATCAATCATCAAAGCAAGTGAGCCGTTTGAGAGACGGCTCTTTTTAATGAGTTGAGCCAAAAAAGCCCGTTCTCTAAAAAAAAAGACGGACTTCCTTTCACTATACAACTCGAACTCTTTTGACTTGATTGATTTGCCGTTTCGTGATCGTCGGTGTATACCGGATGGTACCCATCATTGACAAATTTGCGTTTTTCCGTACAGATTTTCTCGTACGTCGTACACGTCTTAAAATGCATAATAAATATACTTTGTACGGCAAAAACGTAGTTTGATAGGTATGAATTTCTCCGCCGTTTTTTGTGCCATAATTATTGGCGTTGTTAGCACTTTCTGCATCATGTTTCGACTTATTACTGACACTGAAGAAATTACCAATTTTGTGTTGATTTTCACCTAATACTACCTTTTTTTTGGAGGCATACTTAACCTTCACTCAACGACAAGCACCACAAAATTGACGTAATCTCGAAGCAACGAGATCGGCGTGCAGACGAAAACTCGAACCGCGAGACCAAAACAACAATGGCGGATCTGCCTGACGAAAAGTTTGGAGTGCAGTAAATCTTTGTTAAAAAAAAGGTAATTGGGTAATAATGACAATTTTGTGGCAAAAAGGTTGCGTCCCGGGGACGCACGTTGATTTGAGACTATGCGTCCCCAGCAAAAATGATGCGTCTAGGACGCAGGGACGCGGGCAAACGAGAACACTGCTCATGATAAACTCGCATTTTATTTAGTTAATAAATAGGAAATGATCTGCATTTATATAGCGCTTTTTAAGTCACTGAAGACCTCTCAAATCCCTTTACAATGTGCTTCACTCTTAACCATTTTTACACACACTAATAGTGGCTTCAGCCATGCAGGGTGATGCGGGGCATTAGGGGTTCAGTGTCTTGCCCAAGGACACTTTGACATTTAACTCTGAGGAGCCAGGGAATTGAACCTGTAAGCTCTCATTCCCAAGACGAGCATTCTACCTCCTGAGCTCATATCATATACTTTATTTAAATATGTTTTGTGATCCTGAAGATGTAATTTATAGCTATTTGGGGTTGTCTTGTAGTTTTAAGAGGACTGGCGTGGACCTATTAGTTTTTAGACATTTTATATCGGAAAAATTCCCTCGTACATGAGCAATTCGAGCTACAAGCACGTTCCTGAAACAAATTGGGCTCGTAAGGAGAGGTACCACTCTAGTAGCCCCACCTAATACACTCATTTTACCACTAAGACGATGAACTAAGAAATGTGACATTATACACTTTTTTTATGTTGTAGTTACACTCATGACATTGAAGCTCTGAGCTGTGACGAAGTACTCCTCGACGCTTCTGCTCTAATAGCAGAGTTAGGTGTCGATCCAGAAGATCTGGCCAAAGCCATTAGAGCAGACATCAAGGACAAAACGGGTTGCTGTGCTTCAATTGGCATGGGTAGGTTTGTCTTTTTGTGTTCCAGTTAAAGCAGGGATCGGAGTCAGAAAAGCAGAATATTTTGTTTTATATAGAATTTTTGAGAGCCATACTATAAATTTCAGACAAAATTCAACAGATCCACCAAACCTGCTCGCCAGACTAAAGCTTATTCTTCAGCACATTTTATTTCACTCTGTGACATCTGATGATTGGATAAAATCTATAAGAAAATGATGCCAGAGCCTGTGTCCCATATCAACAAATATACCACTCTAAATGCATCTCTCCCGCAGTTATTTAGATCTTTGAGACTCATTTTGACTGTCATTTTTGTCGTTAATAATGGTTTCAAAACAAGATGCGGCCAACCGAGAGTGATTATAAAAAACGGCAGAAAATACTGCAAACGAGAAAAATACAGATGTATTCAGGGATTTGCCCCCTACCTCCCCCTACCGCTCACCCAATGGAATTGCTTAGGGCGCTTTGCTGGCATTTTTGGGTGTTTACAGTTTGTTCTGTGGGTTTTAATGAAGTGTCTCAACGGTGAACATAGATTGTTTAATTAGCTTCCATATAAAGGATTATTTAGAGATGTACAGCCAACACGGGGCCTATTGTTATAACATTATAACTGTAAACTGTAGCTGAAACTTTGCCCTATATATTTTGGACCCAACCGTTGGCTTATTGTGTTGATTTGTATAAAAAGACCCATACCTGGCTTGCGATCCATATGTTCCCGACCCCTGACTTTAAGCAATAATTTTGAATTCTATTTAACTAATGAATTTCTTTAGGTTCCAACATTTTGCTGGCTAGACTTTCGACACGCAAGGCCAAGCCCGACGGTCAGTTTTTCCTAAAGCCAGAGGAAGTGGATGATTTTATCAGGGACCTGCCGGTCACCAGTTTACCAGGTACTTCTTGTTTGTAATGATTAACGCTTGCCTTCCCAGCTTTTTGAAGAGCTTTATTTTTATGTATTTTCCAGGTGTAGGGCCTGTCATGGGCCGAAAGTTAGCAGCGATTGGGGTCAAGTCATGCGGGGACCTCCGCCACGTTTCCTTGACTCAGTTACAGAAAAAGTTTGGGCCACGGTCTGGACAAACACTATTCCGTTTCTGCCGAGGTCTTGATGACCGACCAGTCCGTTACGAAAAGGAGAGGAAGTCTGTATCGGCAGAGATGAACTACAATATACGCTTTAAAAAGGTAATCACAGCACTTTATGTGGCACCGACGCATTCAAAGTAAAGGTACGATCTTGAGCCGGAGCCCGTCCCGAATTTCGAAAGGATCAACCCTAAAATAATTAGGTTCGGGTTAGGCCGGGCCTCGCTCTCGCTCTCTTTTTTTTTTTTCAATACATGTATTTTTATAAAAATGTATACTTAATTGATGTTGGTAATACTAAACAAAAATATATTCATAGAAATATATTAATTGTAAAAAGAAGAAACAATTAAAAAAATCTCCGCCTAATATTTTCCCATTATTGTTCTTCTTGTTCTCTCTTTCTCTCTTAAATTGCTGCGCAAAATTCTCAAGGATATACTGCTGCTGCTGTTTATGGGACAACCCATCAAAATGACCGTCAACCCTAAAATTAATCTGTCAATGATGGAAAATAATTGGTTAATATAACCTTTGCAGAAACAGAAATATAAAAGATAAAAACATTCGTACAGTCTTGATTCTGTTAAAAAAGATGGGGTTTAATTTGTTTCCATAAATCCCCTCTCCTACTACGGAATCCTCACACAAATAATAAGGAAATTTCAGGTTTGCTTTGGGTTCGGTCCTGCAAATCAAGTTATCGGTCGGGCTTGGGCTGGGTCGGGCTTTAATACCTGCGGGCCTGGGTCGGTTCGGGCTGGATTTGTTTCAGGCCCAATCTTACTTCTAATTCAGGGAAGTTTTCTAGAATTCTTCCCCCTAAATTTCCAGAGGCATTTCTGTATTTTCATACTAAAAACACATTTTCATACTGCTGTTTAGGTAGACGAGGCAGAGTCTTTCTTATCCAACTTGTCCATGGAGGTGCAGCGACGTCTACAGGATGCCGGACTGCAAGGTCGCAGAGTGACGCTCAAGGTCATGGTCCGCAAGGAGGGCGCACCCCAGGAGACAGCGAAATATGGTGGCCATGGGATATGTGACAACTTTGCCAAGTAAGGAGTGAATCATGTTAATTTGGGAACATTTTCAAATGACTTGTTTACGCATTCCACTTCCTTTTATCTCATCCTTTGTTTAGGACAGTGTTGTTAGCACAGTTGACAGACAGTGGCCAGCTGATTGCAGCTGCAGTTATAAAAATGTTTCACGCGATGAAAATACCAGTAGAGGACCTTAGAGGTCTGGGCATCCAAGTACAGCTCCTCGAGGGAAGTCACTCTTCTCACAACAATGTCAACGGCCTTCGGACACGCTCCATCAAAGAATTGTTGTTCAGCCATGCCACATCCAGCAAAGGTGGGCATCCTTTGTCACTTTTCAGTAGTACCGATTCCAGAATGACATAGCCTTGCCTCGAACTTGGGGGTTGCTTTTTTGTTAGACTTTCTCAATGCTATGTGTTTAGAATGGAAATAGTTTGGAGAACTCTCTCAGATTGTATGAGTGTCTAGGCAACTCGAAGCATCACTATTTTCTGGCCTACACATCTAGGCCTTTCTTAAGTGGTCTTTAATGCACTCGGGCAATCAAACAGAAAGGGCAGACTACTGCATATGCTGGGAAGTTGTTAATTTAACTACAGCAGTCTCAGCAACGATCCTGTACCGGGCTGTGTGTCATTAAGTACAGGGCCGCACAGAAAGAAATAAAAGTTGCCTTGTTTTAGAAAAAAGTTGACTTTTTTTTTGTTAATACCGGAAAGAATGTGCACGTGTTGCACATAAAGTTTTATGACAGTATATTACCGTAATTGAGCAAACATTGATCGCTCAAAAAATACACTGACCACATTTGCACAACATTGGATGCAACGGGAATTGAACCCAGATGGCAGCAATGAGAGCGCCGAATCCTAACCAATAGACCACTAGGGGTGTAGATGAGATGTCCTACCATGTAGACTACTCATGGTAGGACATTTTTGAATCTGTGGGGCCATAGTTCAACTGAATTATTGACAATGTAACCTATGAACACAATATTAACCATCTGGATCAGAGCCGAAATGGGCAAGACGAGATTGTTTACCCACACCCACCTCTGGTAGAAAATTGTTATACGGCGTACACAATTTGAAACAATCAAAAAATGTATAAAATACTGGGAAAACATATAAGTTGACAGCGACCGTGGGGTAAATAAGTAATTGTGCAAGTTTTCACACCCAAAATATTAGAGGCCTGTAATTTTCAACATGGGTAAACCTCAACCATAAGACAGGGAATTTGAAAAAAAAAAGAAAAGAAAATCACATTGTTCACATCTCAATACTTTATGTACCCTTTGTTGGCAATAACGGAGGCTAAACGTTTTCTGTAACCATTCACAAGCTTTTTGCAGACTGTTGCTGGTATTCTGCCCCATTCCTCCATGCAGATCTCCTCAAGAGCTGTGACATTTTGGTGAAACACAGACTTTCAACTCCTTCCACAGATTTTTGAGGGATTTAGCTCTGGAGACTGAATAGGCCACTCCAGGAACTTGAAACACTTCTTACGAAGCCACTCCTTTGTTGCCCTGGCTGTGTGTTTGGGTTGATTGTCATGCTGAAAGACCCAGCCACATTTCATCTTCAAGTTGACATTCTGTGGTCTGTAAAGCCCTTTGAGACTCCTTGTGATTAAGGGCCATACAAATAAACATGACTTGACTTGACGCCCTTGCTGACGGAAGGAGTTTTCATTCAAAATCTCCCGATACATAGCCCTCTTCATTCTTCCCATTACACAAATAAGTCGTCCAGGTCCTTTTGCAGAAACCGCCAAAAGCACGAGGTTTCCACCCCCATGCTTCACAGTGCGTATGGTGTTCTTTGGATACAATTCAGTATTCTTTCTCCTCCAAACACAAGAACCTGTGTTTACCAAAAAGTTCTATTTTGAATGCATCTGACCAAATGGTCTCTAGCGAACCGCAGACAGGCCTGGATGTGTACTGGCTTCAATATGGGGACACGTCTAGCAGTGGCAAATTTGAGTCGCTGGCGGTGCATTGTGTTGCTCATAGTAGCGTTTGTTATTGTGCTACCAGCTTTCTGGAGGTTAATCCCCTACGACCGCCGTGTGGTTCTGGAATTTTTGCTCACCGTTCTAATTATTCCGACGCCACAGCTAAGATCTTGCATGGAGCCCCAAATCGAGGGAGATTATCAGTGGTCTTGTATATTTTCCATTTTTTAATAAAGGCTCCCATAGTTTATTTATCTACACCAAGCGTTTGACCAATTGCAAATTCCATATTCCCCAAATCATATTTGCCCCACTGTATGCTTCAACAGATGCACAGTTGTGTTCACTTTAATAATGAGTAAAGTTTAAGTACAATATTTTTATCCTGTCGCCAGCCTCCTGGTCAGTGGTAATGTCTCACTGCCCTAAATCATTATACATATAATATATAGTATAATGTGGCGTGTTAACTCTTCTGTGAGCTGTACTTTGCAATCTAGTTACATAAATTAACATCTTGAATCATTGCATAGTTTAATGCCTTACACTTGTTGTAATAGAAATGTAATGAAGCTAAGGCGAGCAAAGAGATGTTGAGAGCCTCCACTACTGGACTCTAATAGGGACGCAGATTTGGGTCTTTATTTCATCTAAAGTATTCACAGTTTACAGTTTAATAGTTTTATATCCGTGTCACAGATGCTGGCATCAAGAAATATCAGGAAAAGATGGCCCCTGTCCAAGCTGTGTCACCTGGCTCCGTTGAACATCCTCAGTCTCCCAATGCATCACATCCATCAACAAGCAAGGAACATGAAAAAACACCCCAAAAACCAAGAACACGTCTTGATTTCAGTATAGAAATCCCTTCACCTTCCCAGGTGGGTGCAAAATTTCATTCCGGGTACATACAGGTGCTTGAAATCCTTGAGAATGCTTGAATTTGAAATGTTATTTTTTCGTTTTAAGGTTTGCAAAGTGCTTGAATTTTGGTTGAAGTGCTTGTAAATGTTTGACATTTTAGCTTTTTCTCGGCAGTCTGACCAAGCTGTAAATATAAAACATAAAACACGTTTGCTTTAATGACGCCAACAAGCCTGCTCTGGTGGCTTCAGTTTAAAATTCAATTTCTTCCCTCGTGAATAACGGAAGTTGGCATTAGTTTTTTTTTCGTTGTCATTTTAAGCGTCATTGGCCACTACAAATAATGTGTGTCCAAGAGGTGCAAGATGCCAGGAGGCTGCTATATCAATTAACAATGGCTTAAAAGCGGGACATTACAAACAACGACTACAACGTGGAACATAACCACACGCAACAGGCTGCACAGTTTTAAGATTCAGCCCTTTAAAACAGGAGAGTCAGCTCTCTCCTGTCACATGAAAGGTATTTCATGGAGATAACTAGCTTAACTAAGATGTTTTTTTGCTAACTGTTTGCTACATGCTACACCTAAACAGGGCACTCTCAAATGACATGTATTGGTGCAAGGATTACAAGGATTATGGACATTTATTATGGGCTATGTAAAAAATTAAGACAGTGTTTCTCTGTGCTAAATTAAAGTATGAATAAATTCCTTCAACAGAAATTATAAGCTTCATGTTACTGTCATTTTTACCCAACACCTATATGGAGAGAGATTTGTCTCAAAAACAAACATATTGGCGATTTACTAAAATCGTAACTCTTGATAAATACGCACACAAAAATTAAATCACGGATATAGTTGTGGTTCTGCAAATTTCGCGATTTTTTTTCTATTAATGGTACTGGGGAAAATTGCACAATCTGCTTTATAGGTGCCTAAATTTGGCCATAAGAAAGGTGCACGAGCCCTGTATGATTCAATTTTTGTTTTGTTTTTTTCTTGACACATATGCATACTCTGTTAATATGATTTTCAAGGTGGATCGATCGGTGTTGGAAGCCCTGCCTGCAGAGCTGCGATTACAAGTTGAACAGTCCTGGACTTGTATAGAAGGAAAAAACACAAAAGATCAATGTCCTGCAGGCGTAGAACCCTCAACTCCCAGGACACGGCAGGCCTCCCCTTCGTGTCCTCCTCCTGCACTGAACAAGCACCCACCACCACCTGGCGCTCTAGTGCTGCAGATTCCAAACCAGCCGGACAGTCCAGGAATTGTTTTGGAGTTGCCTGACTACTCCCAGGTACACAAACCTTATTTATGGAGATCACTGAATCTTTTGGTGAAAAAATGAATGCGTCTGCATGAAACGCTAATTTTAAGTCTGAACTTGATAGTTATTTATGTTCATAAATGTAGAGAGTTTCTTCCAGTGTGGCATTTCCTTTCAGATGTATTCATTCATTCATTATCTGCACCGCTTATCCTCAGTAGGGTCGTAGGGGTGCTGGAGCCCATCCCAGCTATTCTCGAGCAGTGGGCAGGGTACACCCTGTACTGGTTGCCAGCCAAGCGCAGGGCACACAGACAGACAACATACTCGCTCATTCACACTTACGGACATTTCAAACCGGCCAATTAACATGACATGCATGTTTTCGGGATGTTAGGGGAAACCGAAGTGCCCGGAGGAAACCCACACAAGCACAGGGAGAACATGCAACCTCCACACAGGAAGGTTCGATCTCACAACCACAGAACTGTGCTGCAAATGCGCTAACCACTGCGTTGCCATTCTGCCCAGATGTATTCATTTGATGGTTAATTTCAGTTTCTCCAGTTGGTTTGATACATGTCACATATTGAGCATTTAACATAAAAACAATAGAGCGTTTTATGAAATAGATCAGTTACTAAGTCACAAGCAGTGCTTCAGTCTTCTCTTTTGACGTTATGTTAAAAAAGTTCAAGAAAATTCTCCAAATAAAAATTACTCTAGAACTGTTAAAACTTTAACTGTTATACTTAACTGGAAACAAAACCGGAAGTTTTCATTAAACATGTTAATGTTATAATGTCAAAAACAACCACCATTGTAAACATTTGACTGACTACAGATCTACTGGCAAGCATCGTGAGAAAATTGTTAAGGCAGACAAAATACAAAAACGAGGCCTGGGACCTAACTTCAAGAAGCTGTTTGTATACTATATTGGCGGATTACATTAACTTCAAATTAAGTAGTATTTTCCTTCTCTATTGTTGCAGGTTGACCCAGATGTTTTTGCGGCTCTTCCGAAAGAACTCCAGGAGGAACTCAAGTCTGCCTACAACCGTGCCGCAAATAACTTCCCACAGACAAAAATGTGTAAGACTTTGACGTCTCAACATGTATTTGTTGTGCACTCTTGTATTTTCTTGCAGTTATATTCTCATTCCTGTTTGCCCACAGTGGAGCAGAAGAATGCACTATTACAGCTGAAGCAGGCAGTAGGAGTCAGCAACGGACGCTTGAAGCGGCGATATAAGAGGAAAAACGCCGCAAGCCCAGCCAAAAAGGGCTCATCGCCTCAAAAGAAGCTCAAACTGAATAACAGCCCTGCCAAAACGGCTTTGTCACCTTTTACAAAACTCAAGGAGCCTATAAACGTCATCAAGGTAAATTCTTGTTTATTTTTTGTGAAGATGGAACGTTCCCGGCAAACGTGTAGTCTCCTTTTCTCACACAGGCTGAAAATGGTCAGTCCACATGCTCCTCAAAACACGATTTCTCAGATCCTTTGCCAAAATGTATCATTCGCCCTCCACCTGCATTGGCAGGAGCCTCTGAGCTACCGGATATCAAAACGCTGCTACGTGAATGGGTGACAACCATGACAGGTATGCAATTCTGCTTATATGTGCAGGCATAGAATTCAAGAATCAAAGAGCATCTCAAATATTACCTTTTTTAAAATTTTATTTTTCTATTCTTTTTTTCTTTAAGAAGTTTAAAGGACACAGGGTTCGTACGGGTACTTGAAAATAAATGAATTTGAATTGTGTTTTCAGGTTTGGAAAATTGCTTGAATTATAGGTGAAGTGCTTGTAAATGTTTGAAATTGTTGCAATGCTTCTAAGTAGTCTGACTTGATGGGCCACACATTAAATGAAGAAAAACAAAACAATTTTTACTTAAAATGACGCCGATACTGCTCTCTGGTGGCTTCTCTTTGCCATTGCATTTCTTCTTCTTCCCTTGTGATTAATGTCAGCTGGCATTAGTATGTATGTGGTCGTTATGTGAAACATCATTGTTTTTACGCATCGCTGTTACTTAGCCAATAGGCAGAATGGCAGAATTCATGTCAGTTTATACCTACCGATTGACAGAAAAAATGAATAAGCACAAAGAATGTGCTAGCAGCAAGATAAAGGCTTTCTTTTAATGATCAAAGTTACAAAACAACTTTCTTTTGATCAGTGCTAAAAATGCTGATGCACTTTAGAGTAGAGAAATTTTAAAAAAAAAATCTTTAAAAGTGGTTGAATTTGGCCAGGAAAAAAGCCATACAAACCCCGCACTCTTTAAAAAAACTAAACCTTTTGAAAGGCAAAAAATGATGAAAAAAAACTGGTGCCGTTTGGTCACTTCTAGTCTCTGTAGGACTTTATGCTGGAACTCACCTCCTGTTACTATGGTACCAACAGTTTGTTCCACCTATCCTCCTGTACTGCTCCACTTGTTTTTACCTTTCTCTACGTCACGAACCAGACCAAACTCACACGTATCACATACACAGCATGTGAAATCATTGGCCTACCCCATATTATTAACTTTATGACAAATGCTGCAGGCCAGTAAAAAATTGTTCAGGGGCTGTAACTGGACTTTGCACATGCCTGGCCTACCCATACCCAACCTATCAGACTTTAATAACGGGTCCATCATCTCACTGGCAAACACAATAGTTAGTCCTGGATATCACCAATACTTCATCCTGCTACCGTCAAAGGCCCAGATACGGTACAATAAGGTTTAGAAGAGCCAGACTCGGGGAAAAGCCTCATCCCCACTTCCAAAAAAAAGGCCCCGCTGGCCCATCAAATCAGTCTGCCCTCATCGTCCCACTGTCATATGATTGTCATTCTGCTGTTTTTGTAATATAATGCCTGTTGTTTTCCTCGGGTACAGTTGGTGGAAGTGAATTTCCCTAAAGGGACCAATAAACCTATGTTTTTCAGACCCCATGGAAGAAGACATCCTGCAGGTGGTCAAATACTGCACGGATCTAATTGAAGACAAGGATCTAGAGAAGCTTGATCTGATCATAAAATACATGAAGAGGCAAGCTTTGAGAATTAATCATGTAAATTGCTTCCTATTAGCACCAAAAACAAACATGTGGGCTATCTTTTGCGCAGGATCATGCAGCAGTCGCTGGAGTCTGTGTGGAGCATGGCCTTTGACTTCATTGTGGACAATGTGCAGGTGGTTGTGCAGCAAATGTATGGTAGCATGCTGAAAATCACATGACGATCATCATGCGAGGTTTTCCTGTTTTTTCTAAATTTTAACTTTTATTCGGCCAACTGCTTTCTATTGCACAGAGATCACATCTTATTGCTGGCCAACTGTATTGACACTTTTTTTATCATATTCCTTTTTAGCACAAGCCAAGTGAAAAATGCAAAAGCCATGATTGTATGTAGAGTCAGTTTTGCAAACATGCATCATTTTCTTATCTTTAAAAACAAAAAAAGCCAAGTGAAGGGAGGACATTTTACAGAGGTTTGCCTATGTCTTTTCTAATTAGTTTTGGTTTATAGAAAACAGTGGAGCCTCCCAAGTGGGACATAATGCAAAGCGAATTTGTTTTTCTATCGGGGTAGTAAACCCTTTTTTTTACCTTTGCAGTCCATTTTTTATGTAAATTCCAAATGTTCTTAGATTTCATGCAAGCCGGAAGACACGCTGTTAACCACTGAGAAACAGTAAAGCCTGACAGACCTCAAACGGTGGCAGTAGGAAGACTAAGCAATATTTTTAACTGCGTGTCGTATAATTAGAATTAATCCTGTTGTAGCAACGTGACTTACAAGAGTTTGAAGTTGTGAAAGACGTAAATGTATCATTTGCATTAAACTGTGTATGCATGACAGTGATTTTTGCATTTACACAGAAAATTACATACTTTGCATTTTGCTGAAAACATTGTAATTGTTTCCCCGTAAACTTGAATCGTAAGGTATCAACCACGAATGAGATTACCCCCAAAACAAGTCAGCCAGGCAGGCTAATCTTCAAATATTCAAAACTTCTGTTCATGGAATTATCTAGTTACCAGTAGGTACTCATAACGCTTAATGCTTGTGTTAAGGTTAGCATGTGCTAACTCGCCTTTTCATTGGCGGCATTACCAACACATGCTAAATCCTTATTTATTTTTCGGTTACGCTTGACATAAATAAACTTTGAATTTTACCACTCTTGGCAAGTCACACTTCTGAGGTCCCACTGTGTTTTACAAATATATTCCAGTTTAACTTAAAAGGCTTATCCTGTGATGGAATTCTCTTTAATTCTGATCATATCCAATAATAATCTAAAATGGTGCAAAAACATCTCTCCTTTTTCTGTGACTTTTACAAAATAAAGTGCCAAATGCTTGTAATTTAAGTATGTAAATAATTGTATTTTTACTGTACTTGTTCAATGATGGAAGTAAAGTATTTACTTCTTGTATTGTTTACATACAGTGATTACTTAGTAACTGCAAACTGAACATTTTAGTTTTTGGAAGAAAGGACTTAAAAGGTCAATCGTTGCTCATCACTACTCGGTAAAGGTTTTTAATCAAGTGTTGGAAAAGATGTTCCTTTTTTTGTAGCCCAATTTTATATTGCATGACTTTAGCCAACTAATATTCAGACCAACTCTTTTTGGTTGTAAAGAAAAACAAACTTATGCAAACCAAATTTGTGAAACATTTACGTTATGAATGTTTGAGAAGCGTCCGTTCGATTTCTGAATTGATGCTTCTTCTCTTTTTCTGGTTGGTGAAAGCAAATTGGCCTGGTTTTGGATTGGGCCAAATTTTATCTTTATAAATCTGGCTTGTGCCTGAAGACCTGAAGCTGTGAACGTTTTCTAAAGCTTGATTATAATAAACTAACTTCTGAAGTTATTGACTTTGTCTTCTTCAAGTCTCGAGCTTTCAGTGTCTAATTTTTGTCTGAACTGTTACAATGGAGTCCTACGTCTAAACCGACAACCTTGAAAAATTAGCCCTATCCAAATGGTGAACTGACTTGTCATTATATATTAGTGATTTAAGATAATTTAACGCTGTTCAGGAGTGTCACTTTCCATTTGTGAACATCACATTACACTTTGTGGTTAGCAGAAACACTAATACTTAACCATGCCCAGTTTTTACTCATTAATTTCTTATAGAGTACCCACACATACAGATAAAGATAACAAAGTTGTGGTATTGGGCGGTAAAAAAAATGTTCAGGTCAAGTCATGTTTATTTGTATAGCCCTTAATCACAAAGAGTCTGCACAGACCAAAGATTTTTGCAAATCACAGACTAACAAAACCATTGTGTAACATACTCTCACTGTAATACACCGCAGCTTCCAAGGACTCCGCCGCTATGCTGAGAGGGGGGGGGGGGTGTATTGTTAGCCGAAGAAAGCCTGGTTTTTATCATTTTTGGTGGTTTATCTTAAGGCTGTTCTCATCCAGATGACAGGGACGAAGGGAACCACAGGCTCTCCAAGACTCGTGGCTAGGGAGTGTCCAAGTCCCAAGCCTGTTGACCTCGGTTGACCATCTGAGTCCCGGCCCTAATTATTATAATAATTATTATTGATGCTAATAGGCAAAATTTCATGTGGACACGCAATGAAATAAATCCACCATAATGAAACATGACACAGCTGCAAATCATTAATCTTTTGATTTCATATGAACACTTCGGGGTTTCAAATCTTGATTATACTGGAGAGTCTGGTCACATCTTGTGAATGAATTGTGTGTCAGGGGTTTGCAGAGTCAGTGGTTGGAAAAAGTTAGGGGAAAGGGATTTGTGCCAGTGTAGTTCCTATACAAAGCACTGTTTTTTTTTCTAATGAATAACCCCATACATTGTTAAAGTCGTTAATGACTATTTTACCTGCAAATGGTTTTCTTTTATTTAAGAATGAAAATTGAGAAAGAAAAAGACTGTTACAAATACAGTCCAAATGCCAACCCAAACTCCAGAAAAGATGGAAAAGAGATTGTTCAAGCACATCTAAGAATTTCCCTGACTTGCACGGGCAATAAAAGGAGCTTCAATGATGATATCAACCAGAAGATTGCCTCAGCAGGCAGAATAATTTAAAGTTACATACACCACCTTTAATCACACACACACTTTTCTACCACGAACTTTTCAAAATTTCAATATTATCAGTGGTTTTGACTCAAAGGCATAACGGGATTAGGAGTTAGCAGAGCTGCCGCTATTCTCTCCACCCTAATGTTACACTTCCGTGGCTCCACCCCCATTTGCCTATCCAATCAGAAGGCACTGGCGGGGTGGTTAGCGTGATTTAAGGAGAGAAAGGATAGGCTGTATCCAAGCCTAAATCATCTGCCCGTCGAATAAATAAAAATGCAGATATCGATATCCGTCAACTTCCCAAATATCGATGCCGATAATTGACCCGCACGATAATTCTAATCCTGATAATTATGTATTTCATTTCATCATGCTTGAAGAATTATCTACATACCTGTCAACCTCCACGGCTCCATGCCCGTACAAACTGTCGCATTTCCCCGTACAAAATAATCATACAGCATATTTTTTTTTCGGAATGATGCATGATGGGAAATCCCCAGGCGGCAGACGTAGCATCAAACCGCTCGCTTCGTTTGCTACGAAAAAAATGATACCGAGATAGAGGCTTCCGCGGCGAACTCCTTTGACTTGATTGATTTGCCGTTTCATCATAGTCTGTGTATACCGGATGGTACCCATCATTGACAAATTTGAGTTTTTTTCGTACAGATTTCCTTGTACATCGTACTTGTCTTAAAATGCATAAAAAACGTACTTTGTACGGCAAAACCGTACAGGTTGACAGGTATTTATCTACAAACCATTTACTATTAAAACAAAAAGTTATGAATTGTGGCAGGTTTTTTTATGATAGGCTTACTAAATTCTTGATAATAAAGCAGTTTGTGTCTGAGAACACAGCTGCAGGTTTTTATTTATTATTGTATTATTTTTTACTTATTTATATTAGTTTATTTTAATAGCCAGACGCTACTTTTTGTTACTAATTATGCAATGGGATCAACTTTAATATGCATTACCAAAATAACTTATCACGTTGTTACTGTGTTTTTATTATGTTATGTCTTGTTATAAATATTGGAAGTAGAGTCACATAAACTCAGTCTGGAAAAAATAGTAGAAAATGTCAATGACACAGCCCTGGTGAGCCATTTTCTAAACAGATCTGTGGGCACCTCAGCTGTCCTTAGGTCAACACATTGGCGACTCCTGTTATTTATTACCTTGTACTTTCGCCATGTCTTTCAGCATACAGCCAAAGTCCCTTTACACTTCCCGTGCTGTAGATGGCAGTATACACCATTACTATTGAAAATATATGGTCGCGTACACTTGACGTCATTTCCGGTGGTCCCGCCTGTTTTGCTTTGTCCAGTGCTACTATCAGTCCGAGAAAGCCGTCGTCAATTATCAGGTATGTTTTGAATGTTATACTTGACATAGTTATTCGTTTTATGTCTTTTGTAAAATACATTATTTTTTATTCTTGGCTTAATTTTGAACTTAAGCTCACCAATTCTGCTGGCTACTAACGGGTTGCTAGGTAAACTCACGATAATTCCTTCTCAATGGCCGACGGTTTATCAACTCTGGAGTAAATAGTCCTACACGAAGACTATTGATTTTGTGTTCTTAGCATATTTTACGAGACTAATGTTTTACTTTCTGGGTGACTTAACACAATTTACTGACAACTGCGTAGCTATGGTGATCTTCGCGCGTTTTCAACGTTCATAGGTAGTGTGACGTGATAGCGGTCGATCAGACCGAGTATGTTTGCCTGACTTTCGATGTTCCAAATTGTCATCAACACAGCCCATACAATTGTTGGCTGCTGTCTGCCCAGTATTGAAGATATTGCCGGTGTTATGCCTAAATCCGAGTCCCATGTAAAATATGACTCCCCTTCACGTAAATTATGTTTCTAGCGCCGCACTTCCGACGGAATGTGTGTCGTGATCATAGTTTTTGATTATGTATTTCTTAAGGAATATTGATTTTCATGATCCAAACCAAAAAAGTAATCTATAAAATGAGTTATCAAGACATATGCAAACGTCACCAACACTGGAGGTGACCGAATGACATCCACAATTACGATTAGTTTTACACAAGTACGGCCAACTTTAATTTGCTTTGTGTTTGTGTTTCAATGTACCATTTTCATCGTTCACGCCAGATTGAAACAACACGGGCAACCATGGCCAACGACATGATTGACAACCTTGCGAAGGTTCTGGTGCAGTCTGTCAAGCTGGTAGAAGATCAGGTGGATGCTGAGCTGACCAAACTAGATGAACTGGACGAAGACGACTTTGAGAAAATTAGGGAGCGGCGACTGGAGGCACTGAAGAAGGCCCAGAAACAAAAACAAGTATGTTGAATATTTATCTACATGTATACAAGGGGCAGCACAGCGGCGCAGTGGTTAGCGGGTGTGCGGCACAGTTCTGAGGTCATGAGATCGAACCTTCCTGTGTGGAGTTTGCATGTTCTCTCCGGGAACTCCGGTTTCCTCCCACATTCCAAAGACATACATTTTAGTTTAATTGACCGGTTTGAATTGTCCCTTGGTGGGAATGAGCGAGGGAATGGTTGTCTGTCTCTGTGTGCTCTGCATCTGGCTTGCAAACACTTCAGGGTGTGCCCTGGCCGCAGACAGCTGGAATAGGCTCCAGCACTCCCGCGACCCTACTAAAGATAAGCGGCGCAGATAATGGATGGGTGGATATCGGGCATAAAAAAAATCTCCCTTTTGGTAAAATTTGCCGTTTTGATGTAAAAAAGGGTGACTTACGTGAATTGTGTAGATCCAGGTGGAAAATGTTAAGAGGGCGGGAGGGGGCGAGCGGGAGATTGCCCTGAGTGGATAGGCATTTGAGGGAGTGCTTAAGTACGGGCAGGAGTACCGTATTTATTCTTGTGTACAGCAATTTTTTAACCTAAAGGTTTGGGTGCGTGTTATACACGAGGTTTCATGGTATATTAACAGGAATCAATCCCGAGTTGCGGCGACGAAAGCGCTGAATACTAATCATTATACCACCAGTGTTGTCGATGACCGGAAAAATTATTGGATTCAATATCATATCACATTATTTTTACTTGCGGTACCAGAGACGAATGGTTGTCCTAAAAGATATAAATAAATGCAAAAAGCCATTACAAGGGAAACAACTCTTTTGTGTAGTGTACTTATGTTTTATGAATATTTGAACCATCTTTCTCTCAAATAGACTACTGGGTAGTGTGCAGACTGTGTATCATTTACCTGGTAACTCAAACTACATCCGTTTGGAAGTTATTTTCTCTGCACTGTCACCCTAGCAGCTGTCTGAATGACTAGGTCCTAGTCATGTTTATTATGACACCATATATGTATGCTCTCACACCTGAATCTTTCCTGAAAAAGGCAGCAAGACTGTTTGAGATAAGACAAGTCATGTTTGTTTGTATAGCCCTAGCCTCAAAGGGCTGCACAGACCACAGATTACTCCAAACCACAGACTATTATTACACCATCCCCTGAACTAAAAACCGACATGAGGGCAAGGAAAAACTCAAAAACCTCAACATGAGGAAAATGAAGAAATCTTGAGAAGGAACTGCACATGAGGTAATCCCCTTTTTTGGATGAGCAGGCTGCAATGGATGTTGCAATAACAAATAATACACAGATATTGCCATAACATGCTTAATAGTCACCGCACAATTTTACAATCATGCTCGGATATTGTACAGTACATGCAGCATCACAAAGATGAAAAGATGGTATTTTTCTGAGTTCATAAATAGAAAAGTAGTTTTAAAAAAGTAAAGTAAGTAAAACTGTTAAACTGCAGAATAAGTATTTATACTTTGATCATTAAATATAATTTAACTTTAAGTAAGGTTTAAGGTTAAGCGATATTATTCCTTTTCCCACCACAGTGTACAGACACTCCCCTACTTACGACCATTCAATTTATGCAAAACAATTGATACAAAAAAATTTTTCAAGATGTCGAAAAATATCCGGACATTGCTGTAAGTTAGATTTTGTATTGTGTGCACCTTTTTCTGAATACAGTGTATTACAGTATTGCTTCTTTCCGTTGCTGTGGGCGTGTGGCGTTGTTAGAGGTCACCCATCATCCACCCCGAAGAAGAAATCTGGCTTCTAGTTCATGTGTAAACATACTACGTGCTACACTGTATTCTCCAGCGCGCTAAGAACTTTGACATTTTTATTGTTTAATATCTCGTCCATCCCTTCAATATGGTTGGTGTAAAGTGTAAGAAGAGAAGAGCTGTTTCTTTTGAAATGAAAGTGGAATTAAAAAGCTTGATGCGGTTGATAAAATGGTTGGACTGCTTCTTTTTCATCCACTTTTTAACACAGTGGAGGAAGTCACCTAACTCTCCCAAAATTAACTTTATTTCTCTTTATAATCAAGTCAAGTCATGTTTTTTGTGACGCCCTTTATCACAAGGAGTCTTAAAGGGCTTCACAGACCACAGAATGGCAACGCCTAATGTGTAGCTTTGTTTTGCAGTACTATGCTTTATCAGCCTGCTTTGTAACGTTATAGCGCATATCATTTTATCAAACGTTTATAATCATTTTCAAAACAATACAGGTTACTTATACAAGCCTCAAATATACTTATATAAACCTCAAACATACATTCCATACAAAATATAGCATTGAAGCAAATTACGAACAAATCAATTTACGTACTGTGCCAAGGGAAAGGATCCGATTTGTGTGCCTGTGCGGTCTAGCGAAAGCTACCTTTCATTTGGACTTGTATATCATATTTTTAACCCGTAATGCATTGAGGTGGCGAAGTGCAAAGTATTCTATTTCTTTTACATGTGTAGAAGAACATAAATGTTGAAATGATCGTGTTTGTTTTCTTTCCTGAAAGACTACTGCAGTGGGAATATTCTTTTCTCCTGTTTTTCCATGACAGGAATGGTTGTCGAAAGGACACGGCGAGTACCGTGAGATTCCGGATGAAAAAGAGTTCTTCAGTGAGGTCAAAGATAGCAAAAAAGTTGTCTGCCACTTCTACAAAAGCACAACCTTCAGGTAATGTCACTGTTTGATTCCACTATTGCTTTTGAGGCTTGATAAAGAGCAAAGGTGTGCCACATATGTCAATTTGATTTATGTGGCATACTCCTTGTAGATGTAAAATTGTGGACAAACACCTGAGCATCCTGGCCAAGAAGCACTTAGAGACCAAATTCATCAAACTCAACGTGGAAAAGGCGCCCTTCTTGACTGAGCGGCTTCGTATAAAGGTCATCCCCACCATGGCGCTTCTTGTCGACGGCAAGTCAAAGGATTATGTGGTGGGCTTCACCGACTTGGGGAACACTGACGATTTCAGCACCGAGATTCTGGAATGGCGCCTGGGCTGTGCCCATGTTATCAACTACAGGTATCTCCTCTGTGCATTTTTTATGCAGTCTTCCCTCAGTATTGCGGTTAATGGGGACCAGGACGCCCCGCGAAAAGTGAAATCCGCAAAGTAGCGTTGCACCTTCACGAAAGCCCCCAAGGGGCAAACTATCTCGAGATGACGTTCTTAACAACTGAGATTATATGCTTGTTTGACTGACAGCATACACCCGCATACAGGTAAGATCTTAAGCCTGAGCCCGACCAAAAATTCAGGCCAGGCCTAAAATGTTAATCATGAGTTCAGGCTTCTCTCTTGCTTTTTTTTCTTACCCCCACGTGGGCTGTGTTGCCCGAAAGGTGGACAGAATCCATCATACGGATTTTCCACCAAGATAAATAAACTAATAACAGTAAAGGATGGCTAATTAAAAAAAAGTCAGCGAGAGAGCCCTCCTCACAAAAAATCCTTACAAATAAAACATGGGTTTGCTTAGAGCCCGGCGGTCCCTAAAATCAACTTAATTTTGTCAGGCTTGGGCTAGGATTTTAGGCCCGATTTTACCTCTACATCCACCTATCACAGTCGTGCACACACAATCTGCCCCATGATAGCATTTGCTCTGTTCTCTCTGCTGACCGGGATACGTCGATATCAATAACAATAAAAACAATTGAATTTAAAATCCACAAAGCAGCGAACCAGCTATAACCAAAGTTCAAAGTAGAGAGCGGCCTCTGTATATCAATATATTTTGAATCTATTTATGTTAGTGTGCTCCTACTGCTGTGCAGCATCCATTTCAAGAGTGGGCAAACTTTTTGAGTCGCGAGAGCCGCATTAGGTTGAAGAAAATTGGCAAAAGTATCTATCTATCTATCTATCTAAAAGGGCCAGAAAAAAACAACTATTTTTAAGGATTTTTTGTGTTATTGTAAACATTCCATTCATGTCAAAAATACAAAAAAACGGAGACACATTGTTTTAGAATAGCAGCGATGATATGCATTTATAAATAAACATAAAGACATTTACATTTTATATTTAATTTTTGTTTATAAATACACTATTGATGCAAGGTAATATATTACGTCCTTTTTGGGCAATATATTTACATTGAAAAACTCGAGATAGCAAGTATGGAAAAATGTAGCCAGCTATTCAAATTTTCGGTATGCTGAGGACATGAGTGGCATCAAATCAACATGTTTTCTTAGTATTTAATTTAAATATTGTACAGTAATCGCAGGGTTAATTTGGCTGCAATAATCAAAACCTGCAAAGTAGAAATGTTTATTAAACACTTTTATTATATATTCATACCACAGAACCAACTACATTTACAGGCTCAAGTATTTGTTTGACAAATAAAATTATTGTACCTTGTGAAAATTTTCTTCAATAACTTCTGTGTTGACAAATCATAATTTAAGAAATTGTTTTGTTCTAAAAAACAAACATTTCATAAAATAATATGCTCTATAAATATTAATAAAGTTAAGTTTAACTTTTTTCGTCCTTCGTGGTAAAAAGTGGCCGAAAAAAAAGTCATCCAACCATTTTCTGAACCGCATCAAGCTTTCTTATTCCACTTTTATTTCAAAAGAAACGGCTCGCCTCTTCTTACACTTTACACCAACCATATTGAAGGAATGCACGAGATATTAAACAATAAAAATGTGAAAGTTCTTAGCGCGCTGGAGTCACAGTATACAATAGTATGTTTACTCACGAACTAGGGAGAGGAGGCGGATTTCTTCGGGGTGGATGCTGGGTGAGCTCTCAGCGCCACACGCCAGTAGTGACGGAAAGTAGCACTACAGTAATGTCCTGTATTCGCAAAAATGGGCACACAATACAAAATCTGACTTACAGCAATGTCCGGATATTTTTCGACATCCCGAAATTTTTTTCGCATCTATCGTTTTTCGTAAGTCGTATGGTCGTAAGTAGGGGAGCGTCTGTAATTTTCTTTGAAGTTTTGTTAAAAAAAATTTTAACTGTCAGATTATGATTTTAAGATTTTCTCTTCTATATTGTACTATTGATTCAGGACACCGTCATCATTTCATTTTTTTATTTTATTTTTTTTCACCGTAATGAAGATGTTACCTGTAACAAAAATGTGGCCTCAGAATGCTTTACTTTCCTTTTGCGTGTCAAGAAGTCCAACTTGGGTGGCGTCCAGGGCGTTTTGTTGACATGATGGCTTTCAGACAAACAAAAACTTGAAAATTGCGTGTACATAGTGAAGCTTCATCAAGCAATATTACGCACATAGAACGCCATGTTATTGACACAAAGGCAAAAAGGAGCGAGGCAAATCAGAATGCAGAAAAAAATTGGCCAAGTATCTAAACCGCGACACTGTGAGAGATCGCTGTATTTTTACAATTTGGCCGGCCGGTTTGCCCACTCAAAAAATAGTCCCTAGTGTTATTGTCCAAGTTCTTTTTTGAATGATAGGATTTTCCTCAATACATCTTCTTCACTTGGATTTTTCTCAGCGGCAACCTGATGGAGCCTCCTACGCCCACACAGAAGCCCGAGTCCAGGTTCACCAAAGTGGAGAAGAGGAGCATCAGGTCTAGATGCCACGACACTGATTCTGATGACGACTGAGGGATGTTGACAACCACCTTGAGTTTTTTTTTTTTTTCAATAGCTCTGTGTCGTTCTTTTATAACACGTTTTCATGATAAGAAAATAGAAAGTTTCGAATCACTAACCAAATTTCATGCAGTATTTAAAAAATGAGTGCATATTCACAAATAATAAAACTGGAGTTTAACATCTGAAACCAGGCAGATCAGACTCTTGACGTTTTCCATTGATATGTTTCAGTCCTAGCAGGGTGAGCATTTGACTTCCACCTCTTTAAAAAAAACTTGAACCAAATATGATCAATAAAAACATACTTAAAGGGCAAAGTCCAAACCAGTTTTACATTTCAGTTTTCAAACGTTTTTCAAAAACACGTGGACACCAGCCAAGGGTGCGAAACCAGCCTACCTAACTGGAGAACATGTTCACTTATTCTGAATTGAATCTGATTGGCCTCATAGAAATCATCCCTCTGAGGCCTAAACTGCAAAAATACATCAGTTTATGCCCATTAATGATTTTTAAAGAAAAAAATGTTTGCTTTAAACCTTTTTACGACTATTGTTGTGCAGCACGGTAGAGCAGTGGTTAGTGCGTGTGCAGCACAGTTCTGAGGTCATGGGATCAAACCTTCCTGTGTGGAGTTTGCATGTTCTCCCTGTGCTTGCGTGGGTTTCCTCCGGCCACTCTGGTTTCCTCCCACATTCCAAAAACATGCGTTTCAGGTTAATTGGCTGGTCCAAATTGTCCCTAGGTGGGAATGAGTTGTCTGTCTCTGTGTGCCCTGCGACTGGCTGGCAACGGGTTCAGGGTGTCCCCTGCCCACTGCCTGAAGACAGCTGGTATGAGCTCTATCACCCCCGCGTCCCTACTGAGGATAAGCGGTGCAGATAATGGATGGATGAATATTATTCAGATAAGCTGACCAATTCCGTTATCACAGCGATGCTCTACAACAGTTATTGCTTGGTGACTGGTAAAAGGGGGGAAAGATCAATAAATTTAATTGATTAACCACATTAACCTTTCTTATTTATATTGTCCCCAAAATGCATTGAATTATTTTTCAATAAATTAATACACTTTCAGCTCCATTTTGAGCACAGCTTAGTAAATGAGGCCCTAATTGACAAAATATTGAAATACTTGTTTTCTCCATTCCTTGTATCTTTTATGCTTTCAACGTCAGTCCTTATTTTAAAATAGAATTTTAAACCACAAATAAATCAGGATCGTCAATAAAGCCCCTTTCATTTGAGAAATTGATTAACTTGACAATGGTCTTTTTTTTTTTTTTAAAGGAAGGTTTTGCTTAGAATAAAAAGACCTCATGAAATGAAACGAGTATTGCTGTCAAAGGTTTTATTTTATTTTTTTGCTTATGAGTTAACAATACACTATCTCAGGCATGTAAAACTCTTGACTTGGATCCAGACTATGTTCTAAGGGGGGCCAGATTGGTAACAAAAATTTTTTTATCAACAATAATTATTTTGCTTCGTATTTCAGTACTAATATTATTCAGCTTACATTTGTAGCCTTCTCTATAAATTATCACGGTCTTAAGGGATCATTTCCAAGCACGACACATTCTCAATGGGAAAACAATTTTCATCTTTGGCATTTAATATTTGATTTTAACAGTGGATTAAATGCAACCTTAACTGAACAAACTCGCCACAAACTCAAGTGAGAGTAATGAATAAAAATAAACTTGTCTCAATTGCCATGCTGCTTTGAAGTCAAGAAAAGAGGAAATCCTCAAATGTTTTAGCAGTAAAGAGGCAATCAGATCAGGTTTGTATTGAAAAATAACTAATAGGAATAAGCTAGATTGTGTTTTTTCCCATACAGCATTGGATCAGTTTTTCAAGAAACATGAGGCAAAAAGCCAAATTAATATTTTTATTGGTTTCTTTATTCACTTTTTTTTAACGTGCCTTGTTCGGTAATCTAATTTTAACACGTATTTGTTGCATGTTCCGAAATATTTCATGTTATTAAAAATATACAGTACAATGATGGGGCTTGGAACAAATTAGCGCATTCACATTCAATGCATATCTACTTGTGAAGTTTTCAGGTTATGAAGCTACTCCCAGAAGAATTAAACCAGATTAGACCATCGAAAAGGCTGGAATTGGTCCGCAGGCCGTTTGTTTGACATGATACAGCAGGTATCTGATTTTTTTTTTTTTAAAAAAGGATAAAAATAAGGATTTTTTATTTCTAAAGATGTGGAGGGATGAATATTTACCCATACATCATTTTAATCTGCTGCAAAGTAAATGGGTGTTTTATAATGATTACAAGTCAGCCTTGTGATGCAGTTTTTAAACCCCAGAAATACAAGAAAAAATGTTAACGTTCAGTAGGTCCATCAGTGGGATGGCACAAGGTGAAAAAAATGGTTCTAAACATGCGTGACTAAGGATTAATGGCCGTGGGTGTGAGCAGTCGTCGAATGATCAGTTCTCCTTTGCTGTTGATGTAGCTGTCAGCCATGTCCTGCTCAGCTGGGAGCCCGTATGGTGTCTTCAGCGGCTGGATCCTAAAAAGAACCAACAATTTGTATTGAGTATTAGCCTATGAGGAGGGGACGGATGATTTTAAGTTAATGATTAACCCTCCTCTTGGTTTAGCTCAGTGTTTACTGGTGAATTGCGGGCCTTTTTCTGGGCAAAATAATGCTAAGAAGAAAAAACTGAGTTATACTCCTTAACTGTGGAAGGCGCTAAAGCGCTGCTCAATCTATTCTACCATTTAAGTGAATTGGCAGGTAGTGGGAGGGACAATGTCTCATTTTGCTGGTTTTATTATCAGGTCCCAAGAAAGTTAGTGAAAAGGAGAAGGAAAGGTGGAAAACAGTGACAACAGTGATCCAGATGAAGAAGGAAGTGTTTGCAAAATACAAAAATGAAGTACGGGTATCTGGCATTGAAACGCTTCTGAAAGATACCATTTAAAAAGTGATATTTGGATCTTGAGTAAACGGCGAATATATTTTTGTTATGGAGACGAATCTCCCCTCATAAAGATGTTGAGAAAAAAATGGCAGGATATAACACTGTATAGTAATCCGTAGCTTACATTTTTATTTGCAGGAAGTTCTTCCCATTACAATTTTTAATTGGGAAAAGCTACCTTAATTTTTTTGCACCGCCCATAATAAATAAATTGATTCAGAATCTTTGCACTAATACACACTTCATAGTATAGAGACCTATTTAGGCCTACTATGCACCTGTCCTCTTGTGCGCAACCCATAGGGGGCGATGACGCTCATAGAACAAAGCTGTACCAAATAATGCCTGCTGCTGTTAATCACGAGGAAAGGAGAAATGCAATGGCAGAGCGAAGCCACCAAAGAGCAGTGCCGGTGTCATTTTTAAGCAGACGTATCGAGAAACATGGCACCAATTTGAAGCATTTACAAGCACATTAATCACAAGTCTTTTTTCATTCTTAAAAACAACAAAATTCAAGAATTTTCAAGGATTTCCTAAAAAAGCAATATGTCAAAAATACTTTGGCAAGGCACTGTATGTGGTTTTGTATGCATTTAAAATCAAAACGGGGCCGTGGCAACCCTTACACAAGATGAAGGTTAAAACCATACGCCATTTTTAAATGGAGCGTCTCATACCTGACCAGATGTTTGATGTACTTGAGTTGGCTGTTGACTGACGGTGTGTTCTTGTGGATCACAGGTGTGTGTGCCTGCATGACAGTCAAAAATCAGTGAAATTTGAATCGGGTGCCAAGCAAACAGAGTTGTCATCTTGGGTGCCCTGTCACCTTTTTGAGTCCAAAGTATGCCACCATTTCCTTCTCCCAGTACGGACGTCTAATAACACTTTTTACTCGCGTGACAATGTGGAGTTTGTGAGGCTGCTCAGGGTCACCTCCGTATTTCTCGTGATTTTTTGACCATTGTGCAATGACCTATTGGGAAAAGACAGGTTGTGAGTGCTAAACAGCTCTCAGTCCGTAACAATAATAAGAAAAATGATTATTTTTTACCTCAGGTCGATATCTTGTTCTGGTAAACTTGCTGCGTACAAACCAAAGGTAACTGGAAAATCCGGTGAAGGCCTGATATAACAGTGATACATACCGTTAAATAAATGATTTTCCCCAAAAAGATTGGACAAACGAAATTCTGAGAGTCTTGCTTTCCAATCACACTCAGAATGTTTTAATACACATCGAAATTAGAACCATGTTGTTAGCCGGCACCCGCAAAGATGTTTTTGGGTACATTTATTCTGAATACAGAGTGCTTTACTTTACACCAAGGATGTCAAACTCAGTTTGGCTCTGGGGCCGCATCCAGACTTTCAGTTCTCAGGTGGGCTGGATAAGTAAACTCTTCAGTTAAGTTTTAAGCTTTGTCTCTCAGTGTTATACTTGGTCAATTAGCCTACAATAGTAACCTATCTTACATGTTATAGTCACAGATGGCAAGGGATCTTTTCTAAACACAACACATTTATTCAACAACAATGGGGAAACCCGATTTTTTTGTTTGTTATTAAATGTTAACTTGTTTATTTTCACCGGTGAGTCAATGCAGTCTTACACTTGAACCAACCCACCACGCTATACAAACCCAACACGGGGAGAGCATTTCGTTTGTGTTAATATATAAAAAAAAAATCATACATTTTAAAAGATATGACCGAGAGACTCGCTTCTTTTCTAAACATACTCGGAAATTTATGGCAGGCCAGATCTTGCCCGCAGACAGTATTTTTGACATTGGGCTTTACACATTATTGTAGCAAGGGCAATACTTTTAACACACGTGAAATAATGAATGTTCCAACTTCAGTCAATGATGCACTTTGGGGCTGAAGGTCAAACTATATCTGGGATCCATTTGACCACGACATTTACGACCTGCACAAACACAAACAAATGGCCTGCGGGCCAAATGTGGCCTGCCACATTATTTTAGGTGGACTGCGAGAAAATGCTGAGAGAAGCGCATGAGAAAAATGAGTCAAACAATGACTTTCAGTTGTTTTTTGTTTTTTTGTCCACTGCATGTTGCCAAACCCAGGCACCACTTGCATTTGCTGACTACCATTAATTGACCAGAGAATATTGAGGAAATACATCTTTGTTATTTTACTTGAGATGAAAGTCAGACGCACTATTTAAGGCAATACAAAAAATACTAAATAAAAAAAATGGCACCTAGGTGTCTTTGCGATAGTTTAAAGAAGCTTTAGCTCCTTTCAATAGTAGATAAAATACTTAACAGCAAAGTTGCCTATTCAGGTATACATTTTTATCCAAATAAATGAAAATCAGAAAAGCTTTAAAATCCTTAAACCAATGATTTGAACTAGGGTTTGTTCTCTATGTTGTCACTTCCCAGTCTGCATGAGTTTTCCGGAGTCTATTAAACAAATGGACATTAAATTGTTGTTTTCCTTTTGTTGTTGTTTTTTTGTTTTATTTACAAATGCGTAGATAATGGAACTCTACAATAGATTTAATCTTCATGAAAAAAGATGTTGAGGGGAAAAAAACGCATCAATAATAGTTTGATAATGAAATGTTACATCCGTGAATAATAATTTAAATGTGAGCCTCCGAAATGACCCACAGCCCTCCAGCTAAGGCATGCTTTTATATGCCATTAATGTACTTATTCAGCCCCAGTGAGAATGTTTTTTTCTACCATGTGGCCGGCGAGCTAAAGAGTTTGACACACTTGCTTTAGAAGAACAGTTTAGATTTAGTTCTTACCTTAACATGTGATGACTTTAAACCGAATACAGACATTTTATAGGCTCATTTGATCCATTCCACCTGTACGACCCACATACAGGACAAGGTTAACGCCAAGCTAAATAATGCACACTCACACCTGCGTTCTTCAATGGTATAATAAGCTCAGATAAGAATATACAGTTACATTATGAGCTACCATTTTTTAATATACAAACATCTTGGACATGATTGAGAAGATGACTCGAATATCTGATGCTTACCCGATTAAAGTCACGGCGCTACACCCGGAAGCGGAAATATAAGGGCAGCATATTTCGATGACGTACATTTTCGTGTGCACGCTCTGCTGTATTGTACAAAATAAAAAATTATGACAATTTTTTTTCATGAAAATATAGATATTTTTATGGTTGTGTACACTTTGTGTTTGATGGTTTATATTAAATCTAAATAACAGAACTAAATCGGCTATTCGGTTGTTTCTCACGGGTGTGTTTTGGCAACGTACCTACACGGAAATACAGTACAGTATATTATTAAGTTGCTATACACACCCCTCTCTGTTTATATGTCGACTTTATACACTGTTAAATCATAAGTCCATTTTTAACGACACATTTTGCAAACATGACTCAAAATCACTTGCCAGGTATGGAGACGTCTGCAATTTCTGTACTCAAGCGAGCTGTGGAGTTAGACCAGAGCGGTCGCTTCCTGGAGTCTCTAGTCTGCTATCAAGAGGGCATTCAGCTGCTTATAGATGTCCTAAAAGGTCCCCCGCAATCAAAAAATATTGTGTTTAATCTATTCAAATGCATATGCACTGAATATTTTATCATGTTTACCTACCAGCAGCAGTGAATGATGACTCGAAGAGAGGACACTACAGGGAAAAGATAAAGGGGTATATGGACAGAGCAGAACAAATTAAAGTCCATGTTAACCAAATGAAAGAAGGTAATCACAACTGATAGTAAGTGATGTCACTTGGAAATATGTCACTGCTTATATTTAGTCGTGATTGTATAATTTCTTCATTTATAACCTCTTCATTCATTTCGTTGTAATTATCTAATTTCAGTTGTGTTTTATTATTATTTATTTTAATTAAATATATAATGAGGGACAGAAAACCTACATTTCAGCTCATGAAGTCCTAAATCTCATCTGGCCAGCATTTCGACAAATCTCCCTCTTGAATACATACAATTCAGACACAGTCAGGGTAAGGTGGCTCTAACACTTCAAAGAGTCACAATCGTAAATGCATACCTGTCAACCAATACGTTTCCCCCCTATTTTACACGTTTTATGATCATTGCAATTTGTGTACACTGTACGACAAATTTGCATGGGAAAAAATGTATAATGTTTTTTCAATAACTCGTTTTCACCTTCAACCAATCTCGTCTTGCCCATTTTTGTTTTAATCTTGATCGTCTCGGTCACTGGTACCTGATGACGTGGTCGAGAATTGAAAGTTAATGGGAACTGATAGTTTGACATCTTTGTTGCAAATTAAACTAGATTCGGACGGTTAATTAATCATCTGTAAAATAGTTGACGTCTGCGATATCCTGCTACAAAGAATTTGCAACACTAAATTTACTACGAGCAGCGAAAGAACTAAGATGCCGAAACAATTGTTTGTGTTGTTTTTCTTGTGCTGAAAGAAATTAATCTGTTTACACAAATTATCTTTGTTTTTATTGTTATGATCTGAAGTGTGAGTAAATAGTTGATGTCTTGTGTTTTTATTGCTTATTATGGGAAATTACATTAGTAAGGAGAGCAATTGGTTGAGGTTGACAGGTTTGTAAATGGGGTGTGTAAAAAGGCATGTTCTTGAATGACAGACCTGGGCTAGAAAATCAACTTGAATAAACTCTGACTCTAAACACTGTTAACCAAACACAATTGATCCTCTCAGGCAACGTTAGAGCAGCTTGAGCAAGACTTTCCACAATGGAAACAGGTCATCTTCAGTTGGCCAGTCTCTATTAAAATGGGGGTCCCTTTAATATTTAGAATGTTCATAATTCTTCGTAATTTGATTGATAAGAACGCAATGAACTAAATTAGACATGACTGGACGAACACGCAGTGAAGAAGAAAAAAGAGAAGAGTGTCAAGATAAATAGACACAAATATTTACAGAGTAGTGCTTGGAGGCTGGTCTAAGTTTTAAGTGCATTACAATTATAGTACAAAGAAAAATAGTGAATCGTAACAATAGTGCAATGAAAAATAGAGCATTGTAACAGCAATAACATCAAGCTGCAACAAAACCAAGGATGTATTGAACAGAGAAAGTGAGAAAGATAGGAGAATGGTAAGAAATAAAAGAAACTAGCTGGAGAGCCAATTATTTTGCTTCGTATTTCAGTACTAATATCATTCAGCTTACATTTGTAGCCTACCCTATAAATTATCACGGTCTTAAAGAGAAACTAGCTGGAGAGCCAATAGCCTCTGCACCTGTGTGAGCCGCCATCTTAAAACATTTATAGCATCTGCATAAAATATTTTAAATCGGTTTATGGACTACCCCTTCACTAAGTCTTCACTTGTCAACTGTCTACAGCCATTGTCTGTTTTTGCCCAGAATATTCTGTTAATAAAACCTTTGTAGGAATTACTCATCTTTTTTCAACCCTCATTTTGATGACTGTCAAATTGCAACATAAGCATGGACGAATCAAATCTATTCAACAATTTTTATGTGTCGTGTGATAATGCAAGGTCAGCTTGGTAACAAAAAAAATAAGATATTCAATAGCTGGAACTTTAATAATGTAGAAGTAGAGGTTATTTAAATGTATTTACTTAACCACAAAGAATACTTGTCACTGGTGTGCCGGTAAACTCTCTTAAGGTACAATGTGGGTCAGCAGATAAGTGGATTTGAGTGTGAATGGTTATCAGTTTCTTTTGGTAATTAGTCCCTAGGGTAGTTTTAATTTCATCCTGATGTCTGCTGTTCTTGTTTGGGAGTGGTTCCCTTCGTCTCAGAATACGATATACGTGGTATGAAATGGATTCGCAAATAAATATTTAATTGTGGTTAAATGTTTTGACGGTTATATTAGTTTTTCCTCTCTGCTTTTATTTTCTCAGATGGGAAGTACCACGAGCAGGTAAGGATTGCGGAGGACGCCACAGGTTACAGCTATGAGGTCGTCTTCAAGCCGTACATCAGCAGCGCTCTAACAGAGGTCTGGGTGCAGGACCCGTACATACGACACACTCACCAGGTCAGAAAAACAGAAGGGAAAAAAAACCACAATACTACCTTTTTGTTATGCATTTTCTTTTTAACTTGTCTCACGTTTTTTCGTGTTTGGTCTTACATGTCATTTTGTGGGTATGCATTGTTTTTTTCTGCGACCGTGTTTAAACCAGTGAAGTTTGAATACATTCAAGTCCTTCATATTTGTGCCTTTTTTTTTCTTCATGCTCAGACCAAATCAAACAAACTTTATATGTTACCATCTCAACTCGGGTCGCAGGGTGCCAAAGTCCATCCCAGCTATCTTTTGGGCAGTGGGCAGGGGACACCCCGAACTGGTTGCCAGCCAGCTGTAGGGCACACAGAGACTTGACAACCATTCAAACAATCACTCATACCTTGAACAATTTGGGGGGAAACCGGAGTGTCCAAAGGGAACCCACGCAGGCACATGGAGAACATGCAAACTCCGCATAGGAAGGCTGATAGCTGGGTTTGAATCTATGACCTCAAAACTGTTCCGCGGACGTGCTAACCACTCAGCCACTCTGAGTCCCTTAATTGCGTTCAATAAGATAAAAGTTTTGTTTATAGTCTCCTAAATATTGTTGAACTTTGGAGTGTAATTTACCACAATTATTTATACCAGTGTTTCTCCACCTTTTTCGAGCAAAGACATTTTTTCCTAAAAACCTCGAGGCACATTATTCATCGAAAATGTTTAAAAATTCTCTTCAGCAGTTTAATGTTTTTTTTTAATACAGGTTATTTAATTCTGCTTTTATTTTGTTTTTTTACTTTAATATTAACCTGAAGTTTTACCACATTATTATCTTGTTTTTCTAAAAATATAATCACAAAAATAATACTTTATGAGCAAAACGTATCTGCCAGTAGAAAAAATATATTTTATTTACCACATTCCAACTATTTTAAGTTCTGTTTTTGTATAGTAAGACAATTTTGATTAAAATGAGCACGATTTAAGGAAGATTCTTACTGTATTGAATTATTATATATTTACATGGTTTTTGGAGTGTAATCTTAAAGCACCAGTGTATTATTTAGCACCACCGGGTGGTAAAAAAAAAATTATTTATTTTTGTAAAGAAAAAATGGCAGTTGAATTGTTATTGCATCTGCGGCACAGTTCTGAGGTCATGGGTTCAAATCCAGCGACCAGCCTTTCGTGTGGAGTTTGCATGCACTCCCTTGTGCTTGCTTGAGTTTCCTCCGGGCACTCTAGTTTCCTCCCACATTCCAAAACCATGCATGCCAGGTTAATTGTCCGGTCCAAATTGTCCCTAGGTGTAGATGAGCGAGTGAGTAGCCTGTCACTGTGTGGTCTGTGACTGGCTGGCAACCAGTTAAGGTGTCCCCTGCCCTCTGCCCGTGCGGCACAGTTCTGAGGTCATGAGATCGAACTTTCCTGTGTGTAGTTTGCATATTTTCCCTGTGCTTGCATGGGTTTCCTTCGGGCACTCTGTTTTCCTCACACATTCGAAAAACATGCATGCCAGGTTAATTGTCCTGTCCAAATTGTCCCTAGGTGTGAATGAGCGAGTGTTTCGGCTGTCTCTGTGTGGTCTGCGACTGTCTGGCAACCAGTTCAGAGTATCCCCTGCCCACTACCAAAGGACTGCTGGGTTGGGCTCTACCACTCCTGCGACCCTACTGAGGATAAGCAGTGCAGATAATGGATATACACTAGGCCAAAATAGATGAACTTTTATACAAAAGTGTATTTTTTGAATTTGCATTTATTTTTCATATCATGAATTTCACCTAGAAGGACCGAACATATTTGTCCCCAATGTTACTTCTACGGGAACCAAAAAACCTCAAAAAGGCTGGGCAAACGATAAGAAGAAAAAAAAATTGTCCAGTATGGTAACTTTGAGAATCTATATTCCTCTTTGGGCTTTTAAGCATTAATTTTTGGTTGCATGACACAATACAGCAACATCTAGTGGCCAAATAATACACAATGTCCATTTAACTGCTTCATCAAACAAACAAAAAAAGTTATTATTAGATGTACTGTACTACTTCATAAGCAAATAAGTATAGAAAAAAATGAATCTGCTGCTACTTACTGCTACGGATGAATGTTAAAAAAACATTGATTAAACCTCTATCTTTTTGCAAGTTGTTCGATTATAATAGTACCTATGTACACTTCGATGTTATTATTATTGGAAATGTGAACAGAACTGAATGACGTTTTGTAATCGGCAGACAAAAGAGAAAGCATAACAAAAAACAACAAAAATAGCAGTCAAAATGGAGTAGGTCTATTTTAGGGTTTTACGTGGTATCTTAACATTGTTGTGTTTTTTTTTCGGGTATGTTTAATACCTGGCAGTTATACAACTTTTTGCGGTTCTGTGAGATGCTGCTCAAAGCGTCATGCCAGGTGAAGACCATCCATCTTCTCACATCATCAGATGACGTAAGTATTGTTTTCACTCGGGTATCATAGTTAAAATCTCTCTAATATGTGACCTTTGAATAAACGTTTTGATTGTCTAAACAAAAACATGGCACTTAGTTTAATCATATCTGTTTGTAAATTGTATTGTGCTCACATATACAGTAAATAAAAAATGTGATTGGAACAAAAGGATGTGATTTTTCTTGACTACGTCGACTAATTGTCGCTCTAGTCTGTATTTGCTTAAATACTCTTTGAAACTCACTTCTGGGAATTTTCTTTCACTATTACAATGTGTTGTACAGCAAGGTGATGGTGGCCAACAAACAAGCGCACTGGCAGAGATGAAGCAGAGTCTCATTGGCCACAACGTTAATCTGGACCTCCAGTACTCTTCCACCATTCATGACAGAGAGATCAGGTACAAGCGCATTCTTAAACATGTAATTTTGTGAAAGACATTACGGTGCACGCTATTGGAAATGGCACAAAAAATATTTAATGGTTAAGAAAGGAAATTATGGCTGTGAACATAATTGATAAGTACTGTATTTTCCGCACTTTAAGGCGTACCGCAGTATAAGGCATTCCACCCAAAATCAATCTTTTGCCGTATATAAGGCGCACTGGACTATAAGGCTCGGGGAATTAAAACTACAGTATTTATTCATGTGTAACCACGTTTTTTATACAATTATGGTGTATAATAGTGCAATGATTGATCAGTCAAAAAATATCGCTGCCCAAAATCGCAAAACGTTGTAGGCAACGTTGAACCTTGTTGGCAGCAAGAAAATGACGAAACTTAACCTCTGCTTTTTTGTGTTTACTTATACCTTTCAGAACCACTTTTGGTTTTCTCCATTCTCTAAAATACATCTCTGGTAAAAAAAAAAAAAATCGTGGTAATGAGATAGAATCAAATGCCTTTCTTGTATGTCATCTATATGTCTCGTGGTTTGTGTAGGATCCAAAATGTATGTACCATATTTTCCGCACTATGAGGCACACCTAAAAGCCTTTATTTTTTTCAACAGCTTACCATGCACCTTATACTACAGTTCGCCTTATATATGGATCAATATTGAGTCGCAAGGTCTCGCAACTAAGGCAAGCGGCCGCTGAATAGATTTTCCCCCGGAGGCGAATCAGGCCGCAGTGTATGCTGGCATATGTATATGTATATATATATATATATATATATATATATATGTGTGTGTGTATATACACCAGCGTTTCATTTCCTAACCAATGTGTCAATCATCATTTGAATCCGTCACTATTGGCTAAAGTTATTCGGAGGTAAAAGAGGCAGGTCCTTTTTATTATTTACAGGCTTGTGCTAAAACAACGTTAAAAAAAGCCTGTAATTGGACGAAAAAGATGTGAATCACAGGTTAGGTTGCTCTACGGCCTGGAGAAAAAAAAGTTACTAGTCTGTATTTGTAAACAGGAAATATGGGGCTAAATTGACAGCTAGCAATAAGCAACGTCCATCGATGCAGAGATGCTTCTCGGCTGATTTTTTCTTTTATTTGTCGGCATTATAGCGTGTTTATTGCGTGTTTTTAAGTTTGTAAATATTTTACACGGTTGGATTTACTACACTCACGGATGTAAGAGGACCATGGTTGCGTATTATTGTTGTACGTGATGGCTGCAAGACGACTTTGGTGAGCTACCCCGGCTTTATATTTTCCCAGTATCTTGTTTCAGACTGATCTTGATGTTTCTGTGATGAGTCTATTTTTAAATTGAATTCAAAGTAATTATTTTCATATGCACAGTAAAGTACCACGTTTCCCTGCACAATGAAATTCTTACTTTGCTGTCCACAAAGTTGTCAGCGAAAAAGGAAATGGAAATTAAGAAATGGTTGGCATTTCTTGAATCCCAAGAGTGTAACCTTCCTAATGTTATGCAGAATGATGCATTTGAGTGATTGGTGACATTGTACAGACACCGTGTCTGTATGTGTCTGAGACACGTATTTGCTTCTTTGCGAGCTGTCGGAATGTTAAGGGGTTAATAAGTTTGACTGAACTGTCTGACTGTTTTGTTGACGTTCCCACTGTAGCGCCTTATAGTCTGGTGCGCCTTATGTATGGAAAATGTATGACCAAAAAATATTTTTGGGGGGTGCGCCTTATACCCCTGTGCGCCTTATAGTCGTGAAAATACGGTAGTTAACATGGTGACCGTTCTAAGTGTCGTTAATTTAATCACGTTAAATTATTAATGAGTAGCTCCGGTCACCTTCGGTAACTTCTGACTTATCTGGCTAGCTCCACCCAGAGTACAGATATGTCAGTATTTAAGTATTGGACAGAAATACTTTAATAGGATTCGGCGCTCTCACCGCCGTGACTCCGTTTCAATTCCTATTGCAGTCAATGTTTTGCGATTTTGTCTGACCAATCATTGCACAGTATTACCGTGAGCAAGTGTGCATTATACACGGATAGACACATGAGTATATAAATAGAAAATAACAAGTAATCTGCTGCAGCCTGCTGATAGGGATAAATGTTATAGTTACTTGGCTGAACACTGGAAGAAAGCAAAGATATTGAACAATAGCATGCTTTTTTGCAAATTTAAAGTTGGGAAATTTCATATGCCACACCTGACAGGTCTCTCGGCACTGATTAATAAACACCAATTTATATTGAACGGACACCCTGTACTGATCAATTAATCTGTAATTAATTGGTCGTGCTCAAAATGTAATCATTTTAGGTTTGATAACGGTTGGATCATCAAGATTGGAAGAGGCCTGGATTACTTCAAGAGACCAAAAGTGAGACATAAATATTTTTTCGTTGGGATTTCAGCTTTCTGTTGGTCCCTTTTTTTCTCATGCACGTTTGTGTTAAACCACAGGGACGTTTCTCAGTCGGATACTGCGACTATGACCTCAGGCAGTGCCACGAGACCACAGTAGATATTTTTCACACAAAACACACAAAAACCCTATGAGGCACACTCATGATCCAATGCATTTAAAACACGAATCTGTGACTTGCACAATCTTCATTGTTATTTGTATATGTTATATGTTTGTATTGTTAAACAATCATGATATATATCTTATGAACTGGAGCTTTTTATGTATAAATTCACAGTGCCGTGAAAAAGTATTTGCCCCCTTCCTGAATTATGTTTTTTACATAGAAAGCACCCCAAAAAACTATTTTAGAACATTCCCACAAAGCATGAATCAATGTACTTATATCCTTGCTACATTTACAACAAGAATAATCTTTGATGAGTCTCATTCTATAAAGGTTCGATGGTGTGAAAACACTTGGATTAATTCTCTTAGACAAAATGAAGTAGGCTACAATCCACGATCCAAAGAAGAAATATATCACAAATCTGAAATCTATCAGCCTGGAAAATGTTACAAAGGCATTTCTAAGGCTCTAGGACTCCAGCGAACCACTGTCAGAGCCATTATCCACAAATTAAGAAAACTTGGATGAGTGGCAAACCTTCCCAGGAGCTGTCGATCAACTAAGAATACTTCAAGAGTGCGATGATGGCTCATCCAAAAGAACCTCGAACAACATCTAAAAAATTGCAGGGTTTGCTGGCCTTAGTTAAGGCCAGTGTTCATTACTCCACTAAAAGAAAAACATTAGCCAAAAATGTTATCCATGGGAGAGTTGTCACCAAAGAACACACAGAGTCATCTCACTTTTGCCAAAAAGCATATAGATTATCCTTAAGACTTTTGGAGCAACATTATATTACAAAATTTGTACTTTTTGGAAGGTGCGCAGCTTGTTACATCTGGCATAAAAATGGCACAGCATTTGACAAAAAGAACATGATGCCAACAGGTAAGCATGGGTCTGGCAGTGTGATGGTCTGGGGCTGCTTGCCGTGGTTGATGGAATAAGGAAGTCTGGTGTTTACCAGAAGATCGTGGAGGAGAACGTCCAGCCATCAATTTGTGCCTTCAAACTCAAATGGATAATGCACTGCGTTTATGTAGCATTTTATATCATTCTGCAGGAACACCATCCGAAGCACACCAGCAAGTCCACCTCTGAATGGCTCAGAAAAAGACAAAATGAAGGTTCTGGAGTGGCCAAGTCAAAGTCTGAATTAAAATCCAATTGAGAGTGTGGCGTGACTTTAAATGGGGGGTTCATTTGAAACAATTTTGCAAAGAAGTGTGGGACAAAATTCCTCCACGGCATTCCGAAAGACTTATTACCAATTATCGTAAATGTTTGATCTCTGTTATCGCTGCCAAAGCTGGCCCAACTTGCTATTAGGTTCAGGGGGCAATTACTTTTTCATATTGGGCCAAAAGGCCTAGTTTTTTTGTGCCTTGATAAATAGATGATGGAATCATCATTTCAAAACTGTGTTTTGTACTTCCTTGGTATCTCGCTGGGTGATAATTAAATTGATTTGATGCCAGAGATCTTTTGTCAGTGATAAATATGCAAAAAACACAGAAATTAGGAAGGTGCAAATACTTTTTACAGCACAGTATTTACTAAATGAATGAAGGTTTTAGCTTGCGGGTTTTGAATATCGTGGGATGTTTTTGGAACGCAAACAACGCAAAAAAAGGACTTCTGTATTATTATATTTTTAACATTTTCGTTTTGCTGGCCAGATTAAAAAAATATGACAGGCCGCATGTTGCCTGTGGCCTGTAGTTTGCCTATCTCTGTTTTAGCGTTATAAAATGGTTCCTGGGCAGCACGGCGGCGCAGTGGTTAGCGCGTGTGCGGCACAGTTATGAGGTCATGAGATCAATCCTCCTGTGTGGAGTTTACATGTTCTCCCCGTGCTTGGTGGGTTTCCTCCAGGTACTCTGGTTTCCTCCTACATTCCAAAAACATGCATGTCAGGTTAATTGGTCTAACCGAATTGTCCGTAGGTTTGAATGGGTGAGCGAATTGTCTGTCCCTGTGTGCCCTGCGATTGGCTGGCAACTAGTTCAGGGTGTCCCCTGCCCACTGCCTGAAGATAGCTGGGATGGGCTCCAGCACCCCCGCGACCCTACTGAGGATAAGCGGTACAGATAATGGATGGATCGATCAACAATGGTTCCTCATGAATGTACGAACATAGTGGAGTTTGACATTTAGCATCTTATTCAACTTAACTTCATTCTGCGCCTTAATATATAAAATGTTATCAGAACCATTACCCTAAAGCGCAAAAACGTAAAAATATGTTGGTTTGTTTGTTTTTTTATTTTAAAATATTACTAAGGCTTTGGCACTCCTCATCAGTAAGTATCAAGCCTATGGGAATGATTTCAGTATGTTAAATCTCCACTAGATCGACAGGAGTGTCTTTGATCAGATCTTTGTCCACACATCAAGGGAGCCCCACTTCCTCATGTTGTTTAGTGTATCCACTGATTGTAAATGTGTGTGTAATCACCAAGTGACTGAAATCATGTGATTACATGACCGAAAACATTAGGCGCTGAAAAGTTCTCGCAAGGTTCTATGTTCTTGCAAGTGCCCTTGCGTTTTTGGAAAGCATTGTTTAGACATCGGAGTTGTAGCATCAATGCAAAAAAAGAGCACCAAAGTCAAAGTTCTGCTTTAAACGCATCCTTTCGCAAAAAGCCATTTTTTAGAAGTTTTCTTAGAAACAAATATTCTCAAGAAACTTAGCAATGTTCAACTGTGGTTTACTAGACAATGGAAAAATCTAGGAACATACTTTTTAAAATGAAAGATGAGGGTTGGAGTTGTCTTTTGTCTTGACATGTCCAAAGCCGATATAGCTACAGAACAATTTTTTTGTAAGCCTTCAAAAATGAGTCTAAAGGGAAAATATTGACTTTCCCTTCCCATTTGAGAGAAACATCTGGCATTGAATGAGTTCATACCAAAACAATGACTTAAGATTTTTTTGGGTGTGCCTCAATAACACTTTACTTAGCACAGATGTGTATTTAAGGTGCGACACTTACCTCTTCCCCCAAATTGGTTTGTTTTTGTGTACCCAATGTGTGAACAAACCCTGAGAGTCCAAACTGCGTTATGATCGGATTATCTATCGGCCTTAATCCTGATATGTCATCTGCATGCATGCTTGTATGCAGTCCACCGAGGGGAATATTAATCCCAGAGAGGGACCAATACTTCTGCCAACCCCCCCCTAAAAGTATTTACACAAAGACTTTTACCATTTTATGGTGTGTAGGTGTTTCATGTTTTCAATATTGGTCTTTAGGTGTGTAGATGACATACATCCATTCAACAAATGACAGAAAATGAATCACAGTACTCAGTGGGCCTCCGAGGTAATCCATGTCAACAGCTGGAGGGATTTTGTGTGATGAGCACAAGCCTTATCGGGATACGTGTGAGACAACTACACACAGGAAGAAAAATCATGGGAAAAATGATTTGATGTAGGATTCTTTCTACACTGTTGTTATGTCTGGGTTGACAACAACACTGTCACTGGTTTATATTAGTTTTGCACGATGCAATTTAAAATGAATAAGCATTGAAAATGTTACACAATGTTTGTGAACGTGTTTTACAAAAATCAAATACTTCTATGACCATTCTAACATATGTTATCAACTACATCAATCCTTTACCATAAGGGGGTTTTACTTTTCACGCTTTTGCTACTTCGCGGATTTGCATTGTGCTTTTTGTGCTGCATTCTGATTGGCTCAACGGTCTACCCGTTTATTATTTGACAGTACATTAATTATTTGCAGGGTTGGGTAGGGTTACTTTAACTGGATTACTTTCAATTACTTTTGGATTACTCCAATACCAAATATGCTAATAAAAGACAAAAGAAACAAAATATGAATAAAATTACAAAATTTTGCGCAGGCTTGGGGAGTAACGGAATACATGGAACGGCAAAAATGATGTTGGCAAGCTGTTTGGATTTATTTTCATTTTGTTTCTGTCACATTTTATGTTAGTTTTGCCGGAGATCAAAGAGATCAAAGCCAGGAGAGAAAGCTTACCACGTGTTGTGAGTCATCATTTTATTCATATTTAATTTATTTTGTCTTTTATTAGCATATTTGGTATTGGAGTAATCCAAAAAAAATTGAAAGTAATACAGGTAAAGTAACCCTACCCAACCCTGATTATTTGTAAAACTAGATAAATAAATATATATCTCTCCATCGTTTTTTTTCGGCATATCCGAGGTCTGCAGCCTCAGCAGGCAAGCAAAGACCTCCCTGTCCCCAGCCACTTCATCCAACTCCATCCAGCTTATCCGATGGGATCCCGAGGCCTTCCCAGGCCAGCAGAGAGACGTAGTCTCTCCAGCGTGACCTGGGTCCTTCTGCCGGTGGGGCATGCCCGGGACACCTCCCGAAGGAGGCATCCTGCCAGCTCAACTGCTTCCTCTCAATGCAGAGGAGCAGCAGCGCTACACTGAGTCCTTCCCGGATGACTAGGCTTCTCACTGTCTCTAAGGGCGAGCCCTGCCACCCTTCAGAGGAAGCTGATTTCAGCTGCTTGTATCTGTAAAATTGCTCTTTTGGTCATGAACTGGGCACAATGGTTAGCGCGTGTGCGGCACAGTTCTGAGGTCATGGGACCGAACCTCCTGTGTGGAGTTTGCATGTTCTCCCCGGGCTTGCGTGGGTTTCCTCCGGGCACTCCGCTTTCCTCCCACATTCCAAAAACATGCATGTTAGGTTAATTGGCCAATCCAAATTTTCCCTAGGTGTAAATGAGCGAGTGAATTGTCCGTCTCTGTGTGCCCTGCGACTGGCTGGCAACCAGTTCAGGCTGCCCACTGCCCGAGGATGGCTGGGATGGGCTCCAGCACCCCCGGGACCCTACTGACGATAAGCGGTGCAGATAATGGATAGATGGATGGTCATGACCTACAGTTCATGACCATAGGTGAGAATAGGAACGTGGATCGACCGGTAAATCGAGAGCTTTGCCTTTCAGCTCCGTCACAACGACGGACCATTACAGGGTTCAAATGACAACAGAAGCTGCACCGATTTGTCTGTCGATCTCCCGTTCCATCTTACCCTCACTCGTGAACAAGACCCCATCGATACTTAAACTCCTGCACTTGGGGCAGGATTATGTCACTCTATACCGGGTGAGAACTATGGTCTTGGACTTAGAGGTGCTGAACTGGATCCTGGTTGCTTCACACTTGGCTGCAAACCCCTCCAGAGAGACCTTAAGATCATACCTTGATGTATACAGTAGAGCGACATCGAGTGGTCAGATCATAAAAAATGTCCTTTTCACATAAATGCAGCCCACGCCCATTATAGATTAATTTATTAATGATTGACTAATTTTTAGATTGATTTTTTTATGTGTTTTTTATTGTTTTTAGATCGTATTTTGTGTAGCATTTGTTAAAAGTGCAATACAGCAGTACAACATTTTACATCAGAGGTTTTTTCGTGGAAAACCCAATTCGGCCCGAACCTCATTTGGACCCGAGCTTCGACAGCCCCCAAGTAAATCAAGTTTGAGACCCCTAAATAAAAGGAACAGTGTGTATAATTTAGCGCCTCCTTGTGGAGATAAAACCCCTTTGTATTTGATATTTTTCGTATATCTGTAAATATTTTAGTTTATGTTTCATCCATATCTCAGGGATAATGTGTTTTACATAACAAATGTAAAATGTATTCTTGTATTTCTTGTTTTTGTTGCATTGTAAAGTCAATATTTTTAATAAACATTTTGTTGTGTGTGTTTTCCCGAGATTCTGAGTTGTTTGACATTAAAGTTGTATCGTATGAAAAACGTTTGGTATAAAAGTAGAAAAAGTTTAAATGAGTTTAAAGTTTGCTGTCGAGTGAAAAAACAAATGCCTTTACAATTCAATTGAATACGGAGACACTTTTCTTGTTTGCGCTATGGTTACTCCTGGTTAATTCACAGATTTTCCTCATGCATTGTGTTCTGCATTCTGATTGGCTAAACCGAGGAAGATACTTTCAATCGCCAACAGATGTGGACCTCTCCACCCGAGGAACCTGCCCAGGAGGTTTTTGGCGCTCCCTAGTGCCTTCATGGCGCTATTTAAAAATGTTTGATAAAGAAAAAATATATGGCGTCTGTAGGACAGAACCAGAAGGTAAATGCAATTTTCCATAACGTCCACATGATAGCAGCAAGTTATCATGTAAAGTGAAGTGGATTGAGTCCTTAAGTCATAATGTTGTGCTATATAACAGCAAAATTATTATTAAAAATATAATCCGACAGTACATAGGTTATTTGTAACCAACAAAAAACGAAATGTTTGTAAAGTACAGAACTTATATTTGTTTAACAAATATTTGAGCCTGTTAATTGGATTTGTTCTTAAGTCAAAAATAAATAGTTAATTGAATAACCCTTTCTACTCTCGCAGATTTTTACTTTTTGTGGAGTGTTCTGCCCCCCAATTAACGGCAATAACTGAGGTAACACTGTATTAGATTTTGGTGCATTACCACCCCCTAGCTGACGTATCCTTAATTCTTCTAGCAGGCCTCCTTGTCGCAAAACCTAACAATTTCATTGTCACTTTTGTCTCAAGACCTGCAAATCTGCCTGTTAAAGCCTCCAGGCAGATTTCTGAGCCTGGCAACAAGTAATGGTTGAAATTTTATTGGTTAAATGCTTAAATGTTAAAGCACTCATCAAGAAGCAGCACAACCCGAGGAAAAGCCACAATAGGTAGCTGACAATTTGGAAGAATTTTTTAGGTGATCATAGACGTAATATAATTGCATCACATGACTGAGATATTTTTAGGCCTGCAGAAAAGGCCTTGCAGCCCCTGACGGCCTACCCCTGGAATAACCTATGAAAACATTTATCATTCCTAAATAAGCTATTTTATCTCTTCTTTGGAACTCTCATTTGATCATGAGCGAGCGTAAACAAAAATTCCTGTCCTCTTTCCAACTGCAGCTTTCCTTTTTTTTCCTCTCCTCCATCCTCACCCTATTCATCTCCCCTCCCTCCTTTACTCTCATTTCTGTGCCCAAAATCAGGTTAGTGTTTTATAAGGAGCTTAGCGCGGAGGGCCACAGTGTGCTACTAATGTAATAGAATATCCCGCTCCCTCACTCTCCCTCCTTTTCCGTCCTATTCTATTCTGTCCTCTTTTCTTTTTGTCCCATCATGGAGTGACCTTCTCTCTCTCTCTCTCTCTCTCTCTCTCTCTCTCTCTCTCTCTCGTCCACTCACTCTGCCTCCGTCCCTCCTCCTGCCTCTCTGCAGATGTGGACGACAAGCTCACGAGTTCAAAAGGTACAGGACGCCGCCGAGAACAGGACACCTTGATGCACAACAAACTGCTGAAGTGGTTTTGGGTCTACTTGCAGGTGAGGTTTTTTTCTTTTACCCTTGGGCAGGAACCGGAAGCGTATGGCTCATAGTTAAACTTATGCCCGCGCTAATGTCTTTGCAACATGACGGATGAATTATATGCTAGAGGTGAGCGGATCGATCCAAATATCGATATTATCGATACTAAGCAAGTGCTTGGATGGTATCGATACACTTGTGATGGGATCGATCGGTGGCTCCTCCGCCAATTTCCTCCAAGGGCCACTTCTCTATGTAGAGAGCTCAGCCCTTCTCTCTTTCAACCAGGGCCCTCAAACAAGATATAAATTTATGCCCGAGTGTGTGACTGGCAGGCACACTTTTAGCACCTCTCCCTCCCTGGCCTGCTGCTGCATCCTGTCTGCCTGACTGAAAAGAGGGCCAAATCTATGCAAGCATCCCTACTAGATGCTAACAATGACAGAGAAAAATCGGAAGCGCAGGCAAGTGTGGAGGGTTTTTTTTGTTTTCAACTACCGAAAAGTTTCCAGGAGTCGTTTGTGTGGTAAAGTCAGGGTTCTTACGGGTGCTTGAAATAACTGAAAATACTTGAATTTTAATGTTGTCTTTTCAAAAGTTGATGCCTGCTTGAATTTTGGGTGAAATGTTTGTCAATGCTTGAAACTGTAGCCATGTTTCACAACAAGTCAGCTTAAAAATTTCCCAGACATTGCGTTCTGGTGGCTTTCCTTTGCTATTGTATTCTTCCTTTTGTAATTCACGGCAGCTGGGGTTAGTTTGTATGTTCTATGATGCAACCTTTCCCCTCACGGGTCAGGCCCAAGCGGATATGTTACGTATAAATTATGGACATTTATTTTGCAATAAATTAAGGAAGAGTTTCCCGGTGTTAAATTGTAATTGTAAGAACTTCCTGCAACTGAAAGTGTAAGCTACTTATTACCATAGTTTTACCCAACACCTATATAGGAGAGATTTGTCCCGAAAATATTTTCATAAGTATTGTTCAGATCCACAAATATATTTGCGATTTACTCAAGATCTAAAAATCATGTCTTGTTAAATGCACACGCATTCGCAGTTTTATTCGTGAATCTGCAAAATATATGATTGACATTGAATTTCTTCTTTCACTTGTACTGGAGAAATTTAAAAACTGTCCTTGAAAGTCCTTAAAAAGTTATTGAATTTGGCCATGAAAAAGATGTACTAACCCTGTAAAGTAGTCTGTTACTGTGGAAACACCAAAAAATGACACAAAAACCTGTAAAAAGCTCACCATGCAGAGAACAACGAGCTGCAACCATAAATGTAAACATGTTGCTGTTCCTGAACAAAAACCTAAACATTGGTTGTCAGTGTGGCGACAGTACCAGTGAGAGACAATTGATATGTTTCAAAACAACGTGCAATTTGTGGTACTTTAGTTGCCTTCTTGCCATTGGTAATAGGTATTTTTATTTTCGTTACATTACTCCTTTTTTGCTTTTGTTCACAGTTGTCATACAATTATTTCTATTTTTTATAATACTTTTATAGTTTGCAATGTAGTTATATCATTAAAAAAAAAACCTTTTTGGTGCCTAAAATCTTTCCGCCGTGGTTTTCACCTAAGGCTGCAGAAATATGTGTGCATTTATTATCACATTGGATGGACTTAAAGCCGGTTTATCGTCAGTGTCACGTGTTTTCCTCAACGAGAGCGGGTCGCTGATATGAGAGGTGCAGTCTGGACTTTGCTTTGGTGAGCTCAGCAGGCAAGTCTCATCTTGATGGTGATATGAGAATGCTGTGTTGACAACGGCACTTACTTGCCAGGCTGTGACGCACACTACAGGAAAGAACCGAAATGAGCGGAGGTCACCTCAAAGGGAGCAAGCCTCCATCAGTGTTTAGCAGGACAATATTTTTTCTCATTATAAATACAAGGCCAGGGGAAAAATATGGACTGAAAACAGACTTGTTTGGGATCAAACAGTCACTGTCAATATATTAAGATGCTACAGTGCCCCTAAGAACATTTTGACATATTGCAATATTTCATGCTTCAAATTTAGAGATAAAAAACTCAAAATATTTTCTAAGAATCAACATCATCTGAGACGCAAACATAAAGAGAAACCAAATTCATTCAACATTTGTAATGTACTAAAAAATAAAAAACTGTAAATGTAGTAGTAGTAAATGTTTTGAGATGAAGTGTTTGGGGAGTATGTTAGGGATGACAAGATTGTATAGATTGAGAAATGAAATTGTGAGAGCCAGAACTGGAGTAATCGTAGAACTGAGCAAGCGTGTGCTTAACTTGTTTGGGTGTTTGGGCATCTGGATTGGCCATGGTCAATTTTTTTGTGTGTTTTTTTGCTACTTTTTCCTTTTTCTTTGTTTTCGTATAAGTGTTTGTCTTGCTGTCGATCACCCCTCTTGAGGGATATGACCAAGGTAGATAGATAGAAAAGTAGGTGTTGCAAAAATATTGGATCCGTTTGACTGAATACTTTGTACAACCTGCTGTTGCTATGATCACAGCCATTAGTCTTTTAAGGTATGTCTCTTTAAGTTTCATCCATCTTACTACAGAAATATTTGCCCATTCTTCCTTTTCAAGTTGTTTAAGGTTTGATGGTTTTTGTTTGTCAGGGTTTCTGCGGATCTTCAAAGTGTCTTAAAAGCATTGATTTCAATATTCTCAAAATAAGGCCTTAATTGGAATTAAAAAGTCTTAAATCCGTCTAAAAAAACCACAGATTAATGAGATTTGTATTTGTTTGAACTAAAAAGATTTAGTCACATTTATCAATATTGTTTTTAATAATTCACGGATTGGTGGCAAACTGGTGTTACAAAAAACAGAATTATCATAACGGTGATGTGGTTTCAGTCGAGCTTTTCAGAGCAGACGCTTGTCTTAGGTCTACCCACAATACACAGCAACTTAGGACAGAGACCTTTACTTTGGAACCTAAAAAATTGTCAATTTAATGAGAAGTGGCTGTCTGATGAACGTTTTTTGCCATGGCTAAAAGTTGTGCCAGGTAATGTGTACGACACAAGATGTATTGTGTGCAGGAAATTTTAGTCTTATTTTGTTGTCGACCTAAATTTGATTTAAAAAGGCATTAAATAGTCTTAACTTAAACTTGCCTTAAGCTGTAGATACTCTGATTTGTGCACGGTACTTTTTAGATTTTTTTTCCACAAATTCTCTGTAGATTGATGTCTGGACCTTGAATTGGCCAGTCTAACACCGTTCATTTTTCAACCATTTAATTGTAGATTTTGCTTTATGTTGTTGTCCTGTCAGAAGGGGAACCTGCAGACTCCAGCAGATACTCTGCCAAAATCGCCTTATATTTGGCTCCATCCGTCTTCCCATAAACTCTAAAGATCTTCAGAGTACTTGCAGCTTCCCAATCTCAACTTAAGAAAATAAATCCCAGTGCATGTTGCTGCCACCACCATGTTTGACAGTGGTCATGATGTTTTCAGTGCAATGTGCAGTGTTACTATTATGTCAATAGTAACGGTTTGCATTCAGCCCAAAATATTCAATTTTGGTCTCATCTGACCAAATCACCTTGTTCTACATGTTATGAGTGTCTCCCATGTGGATTTCTGCTAAAGGATTTTTTTATAGTATTCTTTAAGGGATGTCTTCTTGCTACTCTTCCATAAAGGGCAGATTTTTGCAGAATACAACTAATAGTTGTCTTATGCACAGACTGTCCCACCTCAGCTTTGTATACCCACAGGTCATCCAATGTGATCATGGACTTCTTAGTTGCTTCTCTGATTAGTTTCCTCCTTGTTTGGGCATAAAGGTGAGAGGGACGGACGGCCAGGTTTTGGTAGATTTGCAGTGGTTTTATCCCCTCCACATTTTGATCTTATTGCACAGACATGGAGATGAGTGATGTAGACTTATGAACCAAGAGAGCAAAATATTTAAATATAACCCTGGTATTAACAAAATGGGGGGGAAAAGTTACTTTCAAAATTGTAAATAGTTCATCTGCATCTTTGTTTAGGAAAACAACGTAACAGTGCATAAAAACAATACACTTTTAGGAAAAATATTATACAGGCCATTGCTTGGAATTCCTCTGTGTTTCTCACAGAAGGGTGCTCTGTGAGAAATAATGTCTTTTCAAGCCTAAGTCCCAAAAAATGGATGCGTTTTCATATAGCATCTTTCTTCAGGCTGCAGAGTTTGGAAGAGAAAACCTGCTTCGAGTTTCTGGTAGCTGGATAATATTGTCCCTGCTTATGTGGCACTTTTTGTCAAGCCCCCATAGGTTTTACATCAAACATTTACTATTTTCCCTCTCTCAATCTGTTGCCTTCTCTCTGCTTCAAATGTGCACTCATGACCAACAACTTGGCACTCTATATCAGCCACAGTGCTGAGACAAAGTATTTGCCCCCTTCCTGATTTCTGTGTTTTTTTTGCTCACATATATCACTCGCAAAGGTTTCCAATCATCAAACCAATTTGAATATCACACAGAGACAACCCAATGAAATACAAAAAGCAGTTTTGAAATGTTGATTCCATTGTTTAAGGCACAAAAGCAAAAATCAAAACTGATCTTGGCCCTATGTGAAAAATAAATTGCCCCCTGAACCCAATAGCGAGATTGGCCACCTTTGTCAGTGATAAAAGAAATCAAACGTTTACATCTATGCTAATGAGTCTTTCACAACGCTGTGGAGGAATTTTGGCCCACTCTTCTTTGCAAAACTGTTTGATATCTGCCATATTGAAGGGTTTTCTAGCATTAACAAGCTGTGGTTCACATCCCAATTGGATTTAAATACGGATTTTGACTTGGTAACACCAGTACCTTTCTTTTTTTCTTTATTTCTTTTTTGAGACATTCAGAAGTGGACTTGCTGGTGTGTTTTGGATCGTTGTCCTGCTGCATGATCCAAAAGCGCTTCAGTTTAAGGGCACGAACTGATTGCCTGACGTACTACTTCAGGATCTTCAGGTAGACTCCAAAATTCATTATTTTATCAACCACAGCAAGTTGTGCTTGTCCTGAGGCAGAAAAACATCCCCAGACCATTACACTGCCACCACCATGCATTACTGTTGGCATCATGTTCTTTTTTGTCAAATGCTGTGCCATTTTTATGCCAGATGTAACAAGCTGCGCACCTTCCAAAAAATAAATTTACGACTCATCAGTCGACAGAATGTTTCTCCAAAGGTCGTGAGGATAATCAAGATGCTTTTTGGCAAATGTGGTACGACTCTTTTTGTCTTTCTGTGACAGCATCGGTTTTACCATTGTCTTTCTTATAGTGGCGTTAAGAAGACTGCCTTAACTGAGGTCAGTGTTGCCTGCAGTTTCATGGATGTTTTTCGAGGTTCTTTTGTAACCTCCTCATTGAGCCGTCGTCACACTCTTGGAATAATCTTGGTTGGTTAATCACTTCTGGGAAGGTTTGCCATTGTTCCCAGTTTTCTCCATTTGTGGATGATAGCTCTTAGGGCTGTTTGCTTGAGCCGTAATCTTTATGGCCTGATAGATTTAAATTCCTTTTTCTAATTTCTTCTGGAATTTCTTTTGATCCTGGCATGTCAATTTTGTTCTTGAGATTTTGTACCCTACACCACTTTGTCTAACAGATTCGATTCAAGTGATTTCTTGATTCAACACCGGTGGTGCCAATCATTTTGGGTGTGGCCTGTGGAATTGAACTTAACTTTCCCAAAACTGTGGTTAGTCACACAGTTGTGATTTAACAAAGAGGTCAATTACTTTTTACATATGGCCGGATTGGCTTAGATTTTTGTTGTCCATAAGAAATGGAATCAATATTTCAAAAAGATTTTTTAAAAAAAACTTCAAAACTGCATTTTTTTGTTTTTTGGGGGTTTAATCTGTGTAACAATAAAACTAAAATAAAAACATATTTGTTTGATGATATGAAACCTTTGTGAGTGATAAAAGAAGAATTCAGGAAGGGGGGAAATACTTTTTCACGCCACTGTAAGCCCCTGGTCCACACTGTGCTTGTCAAGTTCACTTCCCTTCATTCATCAACATTTTTTGCTTTTACCTTTCACCGATTAACATATGGGCACTCATGGCTGACAACAAGACACTCTTAAGTCATTGGAAAGTGGTCATCTGCACGGACCAAATCACTAGTAATTAAGTTAGCAAAGGGAAACCTCAAACTGTGCTCCAGCTACAGGGCCATCAGGTTTATCAGCCATGTAAGTAAAGTTATGCTAAAGGTCCTACGGAACAGACTGAAACCACAGGCTGAAAACATTTTAGCCGAAGAACAGGAAGGTTTCAGGGCGGAATGGAGCACCGCAGAGCAGATTTTTAATCCGTACATTCTATGTGAGAAGTTTCAACAACACTAGAAAAACCTCAGTTATGTCATAATGGATTTCAAAAAGGCATTTGAGTACGGCAAGGTGCCTTGTGAGCCAGCATGCAGAAGTACAACCTGGGTCGGAAACGGTTCAGACCGTTAAACACCTGTACACCAATGCCAACAGTGTGGTACTGATCAATGGTACCATTGGAGCATGGTTTCTAACCACAGTTTGTGTGAGACAAGCCTACATTATCTCTCTAACCGTATTCAACATCTTCTTGGAGAGGATCATGACTGTAGCCCTGGACCATAACATGAAGGTACAGTCACCATTGGGAGCCATAACGTCACTAACCTCTGTTTTTATGACATCGTCAAACTGGCAGGAGAACAACAGGAACTCAGAGATCTGGACAGTTCCCTCGACAAAGCATTAACCTAATATTGGATGAAAATCAGCCCAAAAAACAAAAGTAATGACCAACAATCCACAAGGTATCACCCCAAACATCACCATCAACCACAGAGAGGTAGAATATGTCCCCAAATTTGAATATATTGAAGCTGTCTTATCAGAAGAAGAGTCCGAACCAGAAATGATGGCCAGGATAGCTCAAACCACAGCCACACTTCCCAGACTTAAACCCACCTGAAGTGACAAGAACATAGCAATAAAATCATAGGGCAAACTCATGCAAGAGCTGGTTACTTCCATCTACCTCTACGCCTGCGAGACATGGACTCTCACAGCAAAACTGAAAAAGAAAATCGAGATGCAATGCTACACGAAACTTCTAGGCATCAGCTACTTAGGCCATGTGAATAATGAAACAGTGCACAAGACCATCAGAGGGCACATAGGACCGTACGAAAAAATGTTGTCGACTGTGCGCAGACCAAATCTGCAGTAGTATGGTTCCGTCACAAGATTATCAGGAAGATTAATTCTCGAGGACATATTCTAAGGGGCCAGGAGGAAAGGAAGACAGTAAAACAACTGGGCTGACGGCATCAGGAACCGTCAGCAGTAGAGAAAGCTGTCCACAGTTGTGTCCTCAGTTGTGCCCTGACAACCCAGGCAGTTACGGGACCTGTTCATCGTCAAGTGAATAGCTAGCTAGCTGGCTCGCTTAATGCATGTCACGCTTGTGCTGAATAATCACTGATGTGAAATAAGGGACACAAATTCTAATGTGATGGGGGAGGGAAACTCACAAAGTGCCTCAAGGTGTGTCATGTGTTGGTCTTTTGCTTTCATCCATTTCTACTGTCGATACACAACTGCTACTGTATCAAATATAAAACAATGACAAAAGAGCTGTGCACCACAATGGAATATGTCCATGTAGCACTTCTCTCCTCACAATCTTAAAATATTCATTGATTCAATCTGTTCTGAAAGTGTCCCTCATGAGAAGTCCAGCAAGTTTACAGTGATCTTCTCGAGAAGTAAAGCGAGTGCATGCCGCACCTTCAAACGGCTAAGGTTTGTCACGTTCCTGATAAGCAATGAACCTTTGAACCTCAAGTCCATGTGTCCCATCTTATGGCTTATTGCGCAGTTTACATGTGTGCAAACATTTGAAAGGAAAATAACAGGGAACTGGTCTTGTTTTTGTCTTGTCATCAGGGATTTTGTGTGGACCGGTGTGGAGCAGAAAACCAATGGAGGCCTTCTCTGTGGATGCAGACGAACGCGCCGATGATGCTTCAGGTGAGATTATGTGGCAATCTGTCAAAACTGAAACACATGCAAGGGGAAAGTGTTCTTTTAATTGCTTTCAGTTGGGGCTTGGGAGCGTGCTCATCCATCAAATGGTAAGGTGACAGTAAATTTGAATTGGGTTGGTTGGTAGTTGGATCCCTAACCACGAGGGGGCACCATTTCCTGTGGTGTGTCTTGGGCAAGTACAGCCTGGCCGCGCCCATCCCATTCCTGGCGAACAAAGATGATGAAAAAAGATCACTATTAGCCTTAGCAAAACATTAAACAATTGATTGATTTAAATTTCTGCTCTAGAAAAACTAAGGATGGCTGGATACAGATACCAGGTATCAGTATCTGTGTCAATACCAACCTTTTTTACGATACTAGTATTAGTATGGTTAATAATGGTGAAAACCAGTATTCGATTGGCCATTTTACAATCAGGAACCGGAAGTAAAAGCAATTGTGTATTGAAATTAAATAAATGCAAAAATAAAAGGACTCTGTGCATTATTAAGTGCCTCCGAGTTGTAAAAACATGAATTAAAAAAAAAAACGATATTGATTTGTATCGTAGGCAAAAATATATGAACTATATACTGTAAACATGCATTTTTTAAATACTTGTAAGTCGTGAAATTTCATTTATTTCACGTAACACTCTTTTCTCTCTCTCTTTCTCTCTCTTCTCCTTTCCTTTTTTTTCTTTGTGTTTTCTCTTTCTCTGACTCTTTTCTACTTTTATTTGTTTCTATCTCTCTGTTTCTCCTCGCTTTCTCTCTCGCTTTCTGCCTCTCGTTCTTTTTGTCTTTCCCTTCTCTTTCTTTAGCTGTTTCTCTTCGTTCTCTTTCTCTCTCCCTCCCCCTTTTTCTTTTTCAGATTATTTATTTTTTAACTTTTTTCTTTTTCTCTCTCCTTCTCCCTCTTTAATTTACTTGTCCGCCCCTGTGAGAGTTTTTTATCCTCCCACGTGGCCCCTGAGCTAAAAGGAGTTTGGCACCCCTGATTTATAGTGTATTATTTAATGCTGATCCCAACATGTGCCTTCTAAGATTCTTAGATACTGTATATGCAATTTTGTACGTATGTATTAGGACGGCGAACATCCAGAATCAAGTCGCTGAGGAGTCGTCTGCTCCTGAGAAGCAGGCAAGCTTTTGGCCCCAAGTTCAGCCAATCGGCAAGCGACATTCTGGCAGGGAAGGCGTTGGGCTCTGATGAAGATTTGGTGTAAGTTTTTTGTTTGATCATCGAGAAAAGGGAGTCACCGACCTTTTTAAAGCGTCATTGTGTATTGCTTAGCGCCTCCTATTGGTAAACCAAACGCTTCTTTTGCGTAGTTTGAGGTATCCTTAAAAGGTTTAAAATCAAATATTTTCTCTCTTACGTACGTGTTAACAATGCCCGACTGAGTTCAAAGAGCCTTGATATACTTTTTTTTCACCTCACCCAGAGGGAGCTGACATAAATTTTGGCCAACTTGCTGCTACTGTTACCCAAAGACCTCAAAAAGGCTAGGCAAAAAAAACGAGAAGAAAAACAGTGCAGTTTGGTCTCGCTGAGTCTCCTTAGTTTGTATTCTCTCTTGTGCTTTTCAGCACCCAATTACGGTTGCAGGACTCAATACAGTGACATCTAGTGGTCAAATAATACACACTGACCCTTTAAAACTTTAGCACAGCTTTAATCCTTTAGAGGACTGAAAAACATGATTTTGTGCTATTTCTTTAGACACCCTCAAGGAATTATGGGTTCTCGAGCACTCTCCCACGACAGCATCTTCTGGGCCGAGCAAGTTCGGACAGACAACGAGCCAATCGGGGCATTATCTCAGGAGAATGTTCCCAGCAAAATTAAAGCATTGCAGGTGAGGCACAGAAATTATTCTTGGATTTCTTGTTTGCTGGTTTTTTAAATCGTCAACAATATCACAGATGAAGCTTCAGCAGCAGAAGATGCATCTGGGGCCGCCGCCTCTTGTCCTGCCAATCAGGCGACACGAGGATGGCAGTGAACGCGCCATCGAGGCCCTTCCTCCCCGCATAAGTCCTACGGAATTTTCGACTCTGGATGTGCCGGCCTCTGGCAAGGTAAGAAATATAGAAAATACATTTTTCCTTGGAAAACGCAGATTCAAACTGTCATAGCAAAATTGATCAGATCAGAACAGGTATTGTCTAATTGTAAATAAACTTACTGTGTGAATAGAATTGATCACAACAAAGGAAATCCATAAAACATATTTTTGGGAGAATGTATGGTAAAAGTATTTTCTTGAAACAAATTCCAAATCTCAAAATCAGTGATTCTCAAAAGGTTATACTGTACTAGTATGTTGTCTCGATTAAAGTGACAGTGTGTATTATTTAGTGCCTCCTAGGGGTAGAAACTTCACTAAAGAAGAAGACAATATTGATTTAAAAAATAAGTAAAATCATACGAACGATCATGTACATGCACATTTTTAAAACACTCGTATGTGTAGAAATTAGCATTTATTTTACATTAGCCTCGCCTATTGAATCTTTTCTTCCGGCGCCGTCACGAATGGCAGCCACTCCAGCAGCTCCCGTGTTATTTTCGATTGTTCTCGATTGTTCTCAGCTCAGGGATGCTGCTGGAAATGTGAATTTCCCTTCGGGGATGAACAAAGTATCTATCTACCTATCTATCTATCTATCTATCTAAAGGGAGAGGATGGTGTCTGTCATTTTTTACTATGGGTACCCAAAAATCTAAAAAAGGCTTAACAAAAAATGACAAGTAAAAGGGAGTGTTCTGGATACTTTGAGTCTCTGTTTGTATTCTTCCCCTGCGCTATTTAGCACTCGTTTTTGCAGCAATACGCTGGGGGTTAGCAACAGAATGAATTAAATGAAAATAATTGTCATTTATTTCTATTATCTTTTTTTTCTTGACTACGTCGACTTATTGTTGCAGCCCTATAGTTAAAGTTAAAAATGTAGAACCAATATTATGTAATTTCTTGTTATTTCCATATATGTTTGTCATACTTTCTCATGTTTTTCTTCACAGGTGTCACCCAAATCCTCCTCGTGTCCACTCTCCCCCATTTTCCGACCTCCGTCTTCAACACTAGGAGGTCCTACCCCCTTCACGTTGTCCCCTAAGTCCACCCAGTCTCTCCCCAGCGTTACGTCTTCTGGCGAGCCCCTGTTGGACTTCAGCTCTCCTGCCCAGTTCAGTCCTTCCCTGGACACCTCCGCTGCTCGGCACCGCATGGCCGTCAAACCTCGGAACCAAAGGGCCAGCTCCAAAAGGAGGGGGGCTAAGGTAAATTTAAAGTCAAGTCAAATGTATTTGTAAGACCCTTAAAGGTATTCCCAAATTCTTAAACATTCAAAATGTGAGGGAAAAGTTTTTTTCCCCACCTGATTATAAGCCGCACCCAGAACATTTTTAAAAGGAAAACCTATACTGTACATACATAAGCCACACCTGACTATAAGCCACTTGTGCCCACATTGAAACATGAAATATTTACAAAGAAAGACGGTACACAGAAAGAGTTTTAATGATATACGGTACCTTAACTCCTTAACGTTCTGGTGGGCTGCCATACTTTTGATAAACAAAGACGTGTAAGTACAACATCAGCAGTCACTGGAATAGGTCACACATCATTGGAAAGCTTAAACTCTTGGGATTCAAGATATGATGACCCTCTCATCAGAGAAACATCACGATCAGTCTGAAACAAGATACCTGAAAATTATAAAGCCGGTGTAACTCACCATTATGTCCCATAGCGGTCTTCAACTTATTTGAATGTCTAAGAAAATGGCTTCGTTACATCAATGAAAATCCATAGAATCCAACCGTCTAATATTTATTCCAAAACACAGGATCATGCCGACAGATGAGTAGAAATCTGCCTGAAACATTTCTGCTTTCTTGGACACTGCTTCTCATAATTTGTTTGTTTTGCGACATTATTTTCGTTTACAAACTGGTAAAATTATTCCTAATTTGGTAGTTAGCGCTCCCCTTTCAATTGACACCTTTTCCATGATGAGGGTCTGTTCATGCTAGTTTTATTAATGCACAAAGCAAAAGGTTAGATTAATCTTGCGTCTTCCCCAACACGTGTCTCACATCTTGCCTTTACGGATCTGGCGCCCCTGGTGGACTTTAAAAAAAAATGCATAAATTGGCCACATTGTTACATAAGCCAGAGGTTTGAAGCCAGGGGAAAAAGCTGCGGCTTAGAGTCTGAATTTTATGCTAGATTTCATCCATATATTCCAATTATTTTTCGGGATAATGCATTTTGAAGATAGCCTGTCTCGTTTTTGACTTCCTGAGCTGTGATGTCACGCGTGGAACAACGGCAAGCTAGTCACCGTATTGTATTATAAGTGTTTCAAGCGAAGTTTTGGTCATTTTTGTGGGGAATGCTTTGGCATTATGTCACAGGTGTACTATCTATGTAGTTACAATTGTGCAACTTACTGGCTCTGTGGCTGGGACCTTGACTCAGTTTCTTGGCTGGGAGCAAGTGTCTCGGCCTCTTGGCTTTGTAGTGTATTATGATTTGACTGATATCGGATAATGGATAACTGATAAAGAATATAGAACAATAAACCTCTGCAAAATGCCCCCCACTAATAGTATTACAAAGGGTGAGCAGCCAAAAGGGGATAACTGGCATAGAAACACAATTGCCAGTGGTGGGCTAACCAAGACCGATCAACGAAAATTAGCTGTAGCTTCGACGGAAAGACACGAGGCTGGCTAACCAAAAAACACGCGGTGAGCAGCTAGACTCACCAAAAAACAACGCAAAGCTGGCCGGTAATTGGCCAAGGGACAAGGCAAAACCGGCGCTAATGGACGTGGGCAGTCAACAAGCACCAACTTGGAGCAAACAAAACAGGAAAGACGTTGGCAGCCCCAATGCTAACTGGGAACTAGACGGAAATATTATACCATCCGCGACACATACAGCGAAAAACATAAACAAAAATCCACAATAGCCTACTTTAAAAAAAGGCAAAAGCAAACAAAGAACACACGCTATAATGGCTGCTGGTAAAATTTTGGAGGTAGCAGCAAGCAACTCGGACAAAACAGTTTCAAGGCCCCAGGCGACACGGTAAGCAAAGTTCCAGTTCCCCCAGCAGTTATTAAATAGCTGTCTGTTTCGGAGCTGCCTCTCATGTTGTGTTAATGAGTTTCGCCATTTTTAAAGTGTTGTGTTCCTTCAATGGCGTCACAGCTCGAGAGCGGTACTTCTCAACTGGTCTGACTTCAGGACCTACTATCCCCTCCGTATTTACAAGCTGCGACCCAAAAAAAATGAAAGAAAATCCCCCTTCTCAAATGTATTTAACTAAACGATTCTGCAATTTTAACCAGATATTTTAAAAATACTTTCAGATACCAAAAGACCAGCAAAACAAAAACAACTTCAAGTGATGACTTTCCCTTTATTCCTCAATTTGCTGCATTTTTTAATGAAAACAAAAACATTTAACTTCAGTGGCTTTGCCCCCAGGTAATTTAATACATTTTTTCATAAAATCCCTGCTGTATCTTCATTTGACTATGCTCAACATGTCTAAATAAACTTTATCTGTCTTTTTATGTGGTGTGAAACGACGGTTGTTAACGCGCATTGTTGCCATCTACAGCTAAGGGGGGGATTTTTTAAGGGTTATTGTTCTATTTTCTTTATTAATTATCCATTATCCGTTATCGGTCAGTACATAATACGCTACAAAGCCAAGGAGCCGGGACTCTTACTCTCAGCCAAAAGGCCAAGCTAAGGTCCTAGCCTTAAAGCCTTGCTGCGATCATCAGCTAAGGAGTGTAATTGACCCTCAGTTGTTTTTTTCCTTAGTATGCTTTTGCCAAGGCAAGGCCCGCGACCCACTTTAAGCCCACCGGTGCTTCTTTCGGTCCAGAGTGTTTTGCTCACATGATGGCCTTTAGAGAAACTTGAAATTGAAAATTATTTGCACGTACATAATGTAGGTTCATCAAGCTGGTTTACGTTTGTGTACAACTCAGACGCACTGTCATAACACAAGCAGACACGGGCAGAAAAGGTGCGGGGCGACTCTTTAGCCAATCAGATTGCAGAACGCAATTCATGTAGAAAAGTAGCGAATCCAGGATACAGCTTGGGATTGCTGTACTGTGTCAGAAAATTAGCGAAAATGTTAATAATTATTTTCAAAATAGGGCAGATCTCCTTTGAAAATAAACTAATTTAAAATGACAACTATACGAATTTGCTTTTTGTGTGGACTGACCAATATTAAGGGTTATTGATATCACAAAAGAAATTTCCCAAAACAAAATACAATATTATATAAACATTTGGACCTTTATCATAAAAGACAATACATATCCAATAAATATCCAATAAATATCAAACAATACTTATTAAGTTATAATCGAAAAGTTGTTGATTAATCATGTAAAGTCACCCCTCTACATAGGAGCTACTCTGAGTATGAGAAATTCGAGATGTCTCTCGAGCAAAAATCTTGCCCGACATACAAGTGAAAATCCAAGTTACGAGAATTTCAACATGCTAAGGCTCACTATGCAAGACTTGGTGCTTGTCTGACAAAACATGTAGTCACAGCTATTTATTCTTACTTCACCTCTTGTGCATTTTTCAGCCTGACGCAAAGGTGGACGACATGAACACTAATCCTGAACCTGCAACCCATGAAGACTTTCAGGAGGAAGCTATATCAGAAGGGAAAATCATCATCAATACATCTCAACGCTTTGTTCCTAACTCTGCCCCATCGGAAGCTTTACCAATGGAAGCCACGGTGGACAAAACATTACCTGGCAGACTCTCTCCTGTGTGCTCTCAGGAGCTGCAAGTGAAGCTTCAGAGACGCGCAGTTTTAGTGTTAAGTGAGAGGCCGCGTTCGTACTCGGAGGCGAAAAGAACAGTGGACTGCTCAGAAGATTCTGGGAGGGAAAAGAGCCAAAGCGTCTTGCTCGGCCACCTACCCAAGCCTTCAGTCGTTTGTCGGCAAGATGAAGCTGAATTAGACTTCGCCAGAGGACTTAAAAGACCCGGCTCTGGATCTTTCCATTTCTCCATCACCTCTGCCAAAAGCCGCAACGAAGACAGACCCCGATCAAGCAGCTTTGTGGGAGTCGTGGGGCAGGCTGGATCAAAACTCACAGCTGAAGGTCAAACTGGGGCGATAACGCCGAGGCAAAGAGAGGAGCATCATTTGCAGTCTGGAGGACAATCTTTCACCGGGGGAAGACTAAGACAAGAACAGAAGAAATCTGGTCTTCCACAGGAAAGGTGGGATCATGCAAACAATGAGGAGTCTGTCGATGCTCTCCCATCGGAGGAAGTAAGGAGCAGCCAGGAGACCGAAGAAGGACTTGTGGTGGCCACAAAAGTCGACGTCAAGGAGGAAGGAGAAAAGACGGTGTTTGGTTTCAAACTTAGCTCAACGTCGAACCCGAGATTTTGGTCGGATGGAGCTTCCATGCGTCAGGCACTGAAGCCATCAACTGAGGAACAAAGTGACGGACTGAAAGGAAAAAAAAGAGAAGACCAACGCTTCTCCAAAAATGTCAACGTTGAAGACTTCACACAGGCAGGTGGGTAATAAGCGTGTGTTTATGCCTTTCTCTTTGTTTTCAATAGCATTCAAAAAATACAGCAATATTAGTTGGCTCACTTTAACAATTCTCCCGTTTTAAGTCACATTTCTTTCTGGGTTTTCAACAGTAGAAAGATAAAAAAATAAAAAAATTAGTAAACAGGCAGACAGTTTTTGAGTGAAAAAGAAGAAGAAGTACAGTACTACCTTGGTTATCGCTGTTATCAGGGGGCTCTTATCTCACTTTTATCAAAGCTGTTCGGGGCGGAACACATTAGGTTCAAGGAAATGGAACTGGGGAGAGTCCTGGAGACGGACGCTATGCTAGTCCCTGCAGGTTAGTAAGTAAAGGCCTTCTTCTAGTAAAGTTCAAATGCCAACCCAAACCTCAAAAATGATGAAAAAAAAATAGTAAGAAATTCATATACTTGCGCGTACATCATGAACAGCCAGCAACCAAGACTTTAGGCCAGGAGACGGCAGCGGAGGGTAACACAATTATCAAATCTAGCACCCCACCTTTAATAGTAAAGCTTTTTGTAAAAAGAGAAAAAGTAGTACCTCCAATTAGCAAAATTTGAAATAATGCATGCTTTGTTTGTTAAACAGTTAAAGGGTAAGGTCAGTCATCCGTTCTTTGTTAGTTTAACTTTTCTCGTTTAGCCTTTATTTTATACGTTAGTGAAAGCTGTCTAAAATCATTTCAGTAAAAAAAGCAAGAAGAAATAACTGTTAGTTAAAACAAATACATCGATTCCCGGTGTATGGTACTATAATGAATCGAAATCATCTCTGGGGCTAAAGAAAACCTTCTCAAGGACCAGAGTGTGCCTTGACTTTGACATATGTGAAAAACGTAAGATTATGAAACGACACACTCAAAATAATTTATAGTATTTGTTTTCCTTTAGCAGATCCAGCTCCCCCTGGCAAGACTAGCCCTACCTCAATCTTCGAGTCGCCTACCTTACCAAAAGAAGTCCATAGGACTTCCTTCAAGCAGGCTCAAGAGTTTCGATCCATCCCTCAAGCAACTTCGCCAGAAGTTTCCTGGGTCAGTCTGGCAATGGAAAAGACCAAAAGCCTCCAACATATTTTTTCCAGAAGACTTCCTAAAGAATTTACAGGTTCGGCTCCACATACTCTAAACACTGAAGAAGTAAATACAAAATCTCAGACTGTAAGATCACAAGAATGCGAAAAACTGGTTCACCATGGTGGCAAAGGGGAAACGGAATATGTCCAATCTCGAAAGACAACATCGAACACCTGGAAAGAACCAGAAGTGCCGCAATCACGCCTCAATGCCCAGCAGCCAGCCTTGCAAACAAATGTCTGGGCAACCCAATCTCCATCACGCCTTGGCCTCCAGTCAGAGAGCCCATCTCAGTCTGCAGGAGGAATCGCTGCCAGCCAATCATCAACGCAGTCTAACCAGACCTCAGACCAGCATCTGGCACTTTGGGGTCACCGTGGTCTGAAATCTACAGCGCACCAGCCCACAGCTACAACAGGGATTGCTGCGTTTTTGGAAAGGCAGGCTGAGAGCTGTTCTTCATCTGGGATAAAGGTAGTTTGTACCTCTTTGTTTAAGCCTTGAAAAGTCACTTAGTACATTTTGTAAACTGCTGCTATCTGTCTTTAATGGGCGTTTTTTTTAACGCCAAAACACCTCTCAAAGTTTGGGTTATACATGAGGTTTTACAGTATTTGTGCAATGAGTAATCAGTCGAAAAATCTAGCAGACCACAGTCGCAAAACATTGGTTGCAAAGTTAACCGAACCCACTGGACTCTCTGTGATACAGATGACATACAAAAAGGCTTTTTAGACTTTGTTAACTATCACACTATTTTTTACTCATGGTGCCATTAGTCTCTGCTGCAGATGATGAGATGAAATCTGGTGCCTTTTCATGTGTCATCTACATCACTAGTGGTCCATTGGTAGGTTTGGCACGCTCAACCGCTGCGATATAGGTTTGATTCCCATTGCGTCCAACCACAGATTTCGAGCTGAAACAAAATGTTTTAAATATGTAAACAGAATTTAGGGGTATGTGTTATACACGGATAAATATGGTACATGTCGTTGAGAGATTTTGAGTCTGGCACGATAAAACTCCCACCCCTACTAGTTTAGTAGACACTCAAATTAGGAGAGAAGACATAAATGAATTCTAAAATTGCAAAGAGAACAGGAGAGGACTGTACAATAAACCCTCACAATGCCAAATTTTAAATGGGACCTAAAAGCCCCCTTTTTAAAAAAAAAAACATCTCCTAGGTTAAAAATAAGGCAAAACGGGTGTGGAAATCAAAGAACAGAAACATGGTTACTGCAAATATAAACTAAATCAGGGAGGAGGGTTCAATTATCCAATGGCCATGACATTTTTAAGCAAAAAGTATCGGTATTGATTGATACTACAATGTATTTACTCGGATCTGCACAAATATTCCTAGTATCACCCACCCACAACCAAATATGTACATATAAACTGACCCCCTGATTTCAGTAGTTTTTTTTTTTCCATACCGTAGTTGTAAACACGGCTTAGACATGAGTAGATACATGTTAGGTCTATTACCTTAAAATCTTTGAATACAACACACAATAAGAAAGACAAGTAACACCAATATTTTCTCATGAGGAGATGCTTCACAGTCAAAGGCCGATTCACATCTCACCAGAACTGCTACAGCTCCCCTATTTTATTACAAACAATTGAGTCACAGGGTCGCTGGGGAAGGAGAGTTTAACATAGCCAGAAGACACTATCGTAAAACAAGAAAAATCAAACAGACCGGAGAAGAATAAACATGACAATGCAGCAGCTTCTCTTCTCAGGCGAATGGTTGAGTGGTTCACAAAGTGATACATTTCTTTGAAGAAAGGTTAACATTTTACTCAACTCAAGGAACCCTATATAATTAAGACAATTCTAATTCTAACATGTTAGTAGATTAATAATAAATCTATTTACAATGATCCCATCAATACGGTACGCAGAATATCTCCATGAGGAGAAGTTAAGCGTCCCTTCACTCTGTGCTTGAAACTGTGCCACCGTAACTGTATTATTTCTACTTTGTAGGTAAGTATAAATAGGGCCCACCCTTATGCATTGCTGTCGCATTGTAGGTTATAGGTTACATCGTGAGCGAAGGGGAAACAGAGGACTTTATAATCTCATGTTCTGCTTTTATAAGTAGTGGATTATTGCACCATGTTGGAACGACAGTTGAAATACAAACGTTACTAATAATCAGAGGTGGGTAGAGTAGCCATAAATGTTACTCAAAAAAAAGTAGCGTTACCTCAGAATAATATTACTCAAGTACAAGAAAAGTAGTCATCCAAATACTTACTTGAGTAAAAGTAAAAAAGTACTTGCTTAAAAATGTTCTTATGTACTGAGTAACTATAGCAATGTCGTATAAGTTGATTATTTTTAAAACAAGCAATCAGATCATCAAATGATCAAAGTCCATCCAATCCACAAAAAAATTAATTTAAAAGTAGACGAAAATAATCATTGTAAATTCAAGTGCTTTGAAAAACAATAAAAAACAAATAGTATAAATCTAATAAATGAATTAAGCACATGTTGCACCAAGTAGCACAATTAAAGCCCCAATACTTATCTTAACTGGCTCTGCAAGCAGAAAGACAAGCTAGCCTCTGAACTCGAACAAAGGAGACGTTGCATATTGTAGCTGTTGTTTGGAATCCTTTTTTAAGGGAAACATGGTTTTGAGGGGAGGCCAGGGGTGCTCCTCCTCTCCTGTGTTTTCATAGTCGCTGTTGCTAAGCGACATTTTTGATCTGTTTAATCCGTAAACAAAATTTCCCCCTCTGAAGTTGAATATGGTCACGCGACGAGGCTGCTACATTTGATTGGTTAAACATGGTAGAGCCTGGCGGAGTTATGTGTCAAAATAAATGTCCCTTAGCGGAGACAGACAGACGCATACTTACGTGGAGGGCATTTATTAAGTAACGAAGTAATGGCTTCAATCTAGCCTACTGTAGTGGATTAAAAGTAGCGTTATTTTCTTCACAAATTTACTCAAGTAAAAGTATAGTGATTTAAAAATGCACCAAAATGTCCCAAAACTTACTCAAGTCAATGTAACGGAGTACTCCGTTAATACCCACCTCTGTTTATAACACGTTACAGTACTTGCTACCGAGACAATGAATGATGTTCCAGGAACATGTTCCTTAACACTGGACTAATGCACATCTATTTTTCTGTGATTTAATTTCATCATCCCATGTTTTCCTCAGGTGGAATTGAGAAGAGCTCGACCTGACCCTAAGACATCGAGCGAAGACAAAGATGTCAAACCCGAAAGAAGAGATCTTTTTAAACCTCCAGGTGGGCGCTTTACCTCAAGTCCTTTTCCGGATCAAAATGCAGCGGTGAGGTAACGTTAACGTTTCCTTCCAGAGCCCCAGAGTCCCATCCGAGTTCCTGAGAGACCCCCTGAGGAAAAATGGCCGCGCAAAAACCTGGGGTCCTCGCCCTCGCCTTCCTCGTCGCCGATTCTTAGGTCCACGCCGGACAGCGATCAGCCTTCCTGGATGGAACTTGCCAAAAGGAAGTCTATGGCGTGGAGTGACAAGACCATGGACTAAGGAGGCAATCTTAGTACAGGGGAAATCAATTGGGACTTTTTTATCTTCAAAAATCGATTCAAGGGAACCAAATCTTGATATTGCCGTTTTCGGACCAGTTTATATTTACTTCTCGAACTTCACAGTGTGCAAACGAGGAGGGATTTGCAGCGGGGGTCCCAAACCCGTGGCCCCCAGGATGATAGTTTAATGCCCCCGCCTTAATATGAAAGTTTAAGCCACAGTGTGTATTATTTTCCCACGAGATGTCGCTGTATCCTTCCTGTCCTGCCACTGAAAATGAGTGCTAAATTCACAATGGAAGAAGACAAATTACCGAGACCTAGTGACCAAAACCCGCACCTTATTACTTTTAAAAAGAAGATAAAAAAATAAAATAAAAAAGATAAACAAAAAAAGGACAAAATTGAAAAAAGTAAAATTAAAAAGAAAAACGAATTAAAAGTAAAACACAACTAAAAAAAACAAAGAAAATTTAAAAATAAATAAGAGGTGGAAAAAGAAATATATCTTATTTTTTTCGTTTTTCTCTTTTTTCTCTTTAATGCTTTTCTTTCTTACCTTGTTCTTTCTTTTTCTACCTTTTCATATTTTGCTTTATTTTCCACTACTTTTTTTTAATTCCCGTTTTCCTTTTTTGCCTGGTTCTTATTTCTTCTTCCATATTTTAGTCCTATTTTTTAAAAAATAAATATTTTTCCCTTCTTTTGTCTTTGAGAAAGGCTGGGTAAAAATTGGAAGAAAAAGGGTGTTTTTGCTCACCTTTAGTCCCCGTAGTTTGTAGTCTTCCTTTGACTCATTTTGCACAACACATTACAGTGACATCTAGTGGACAAATAGAAAACACTGTCACTTTAAGAATAGAGGAAAGTTTTAACTGTTTTTGTGGAAAACCCCATTTGGCCCAACCTCGATCGGATCCTAGCTTCAGCGGTACCCAACTCAATTGAGTTTGAGACCTCTGATCTAAAGGGACATTGTGTTTTATTTAGCGCCTCCTTGTGGTAAAAAACAAAACTAACTTCATTAAAAACGATTAATTTGAATAACTAGCAAAAACACATGACCTATCATATACAACTGCATTTTATAAAACACACATGGGTCAATAAATTTGTATTTACTTTAAATAACACAAAGCTCACCTTCAGGGAGCTGACATGATTACCTGGCATCTTTTGGCTACAGTTTCCTCAAAAATCAAAAATCTCGAGAAAGGCTGGGCAAAATGGAAAAATTGGGAGAAAGTCTCCATGGTTCGTAATCTACCCCGTTCGTTGTAACACTTGTTTTCAGTTGCAAAATACAGCGACATTTGTTGGTCAAATAATACACACTGTCCCTTTAAGAGACCCATTATCTTGTGCGAATTGAGCCCTACTACATAGCAGCCAGCTTTAGAGCAAAACCCTGCAGGAAATAAATGTAAACAATACATTTTTAAGGGTTATTTTTTTACTGTCCAAAGTAAAAGTTATCAGAAAGAAAACTATAAAAGCCTTACGGATGATCAACGCATATTTCATAATTAATATTGTAAAAAAATCACATGTAGTAGATGGATTTATATACTGTTTGATTCATGAGTGATACTGATCCTGTCTGAAGTTTTGTGTCAGGAACTGTAAAATACTGTAAAGTTTTCATGTTAATTTCACAATAAACTCGTATTGCCATGCTAATACTTTGAAATAAAGAATATTTCTGAATGTTGTGTTTTTGTTTTATAAGATACACTGATATTTTTGAACCACTAATTTAGCGCAGGATATTGCCTAACATATTTATAGCAAAGTATAAATTACAGTGGCAGGCCTTCAGTGTTTCAGTGTTTATTCTTGTATTTGTATCCATCTATCTATCTATCTATCTATCTATCTATCTATCTATCTATCTATCTATCTATCTATCTATCTATCTACCTTGGTCATATCCCTCAAGAGGGGTGACTGAGAGCAAGACAAACACATACAATAACAAAGAAAACAAAAGGGAGAAAAAAAATAGCAAAAAAACACACACAAAAATTTTTGGACCATGGCCAACCCAAATGCCCAAACACCCAAACAAGTCAAGCACCTCGACACCCAAGTTGGTCATGCTTTCGTATCTCTAGATGAAATGGGACACCAGAAAGCGGCCATGTCACTTGACTCAACACACTCTTTTGTTAAACAGCAAGGCCCGACAGCTTTCACTGGTTTACCCCTGCCGCATCATACGGGTGCCCAGCCCATCCTTAAGAACACGTCCACAATCCCACTATCCTTTCACAACACATCTCCACTCCTTTCTATCACCAACAAGAGCTCTAGCTTCCATTATATTTAGACCTCTTTCCTGCAGTGCACTCATAACACCATCCATCCACGTCAATCGCGGCCTTCCTCTTGGTCTCCTTCCATTTACTTCTGCTCTGTAGATCCTCTTAAACATTCGCTCCTCATCCATCCTCTCCATGTGTCCAAACCAACAGAGTACTCTCTTATCAACACGCTTGCTCAGTTCCACGACTACTCCAGTTCTGTCTCTCACCATTTCATTTCTCAATCTATCCAATCTTGTCACTCCTAACATACTCCTCAAACACTTCAACTCCAAAACATTGAATTTCCTTCTTAAATCTGTGTTTAGGCTCCCAGTCTCTGCACCATTCAACACAGTTGGCACAATCACACTCTCATACAGTCCCCTCTTAACATCCATACTCATACTCTTGTTGCTCATCACTCTCCTCAGAGCGTCCAAAACCTTGCTACTTTGATTCACTCTGTGCAATACCTCGCACTCCATTCCACCAACTGCAGCCACATCACAACCCAAGTCCCTAAAGCTTTCAACTTTTTTCAGCACATGTCCATGCAACCTGATATCTAACATAATGTATTTGTATAGATTCTTGTATTTCATAGTTTAGTTGTTGTTACACTGAAATGTCAATGTTTTTATTATTTTCCTTTGTTTTTCAGAGATTTAGAGTTGTTTGACTTTAGAGGTGCTTGGTTTGAAAAAGCTCAAAGTTTAGATGAGTTAAAATGTCATTATAAAATGAAAAAAATGTGATTTTAATTTAGTAGAAGAATACATTTTAGACTTTGGGACATGACTGCCCCGTTACTGTCGTTTCCTTATGCCTGCAAGAAGGCCTTGATGTTGCCAACTCGAAATCTGATTGGTTAAACCAACAATTTCATCGTCGTTATGTTACACCCCAGGAGGGCCTATAGATCTGCTTGTGAAGGTTTTCAGGCAGATTTCTGGCAACAAGTAATGGCTAAAATATAATTAGTTAACTAATTCAATGACAGACGTTTCTCTTAGGTGGGAGGAGCCAGTTAAAGACATTTTTTGCCATTTTTACTCATTTTTTGAAGGCCTACAGAAAATTAAGTTCTGTAGCTATATCGGCAAAGGACATACCAAAAGAAAGCTTCAACCCTTATCTTTCATGAGAAATAAAGTATGTTTCTAGTTTTTACCATTGTTTAGTAAACAACAGTTAAACATTGTCAAGGTTCTTGAAAATACTCGTTTCCAAAACAAATTATGAGGAAAAACAGCTTTTTGTGAAAGTTCTGCATTTGAAATGTATACATGACGGTATGGGATTGTCTTAGTGAATAATACATCCATCTTTTATCAGCACCGTTTATCCTCAGTAGGGCCACGGGGGTGCTAGAGGCCATGCCAGCCATCTTCGAGCAGTGGACACCCTGAACTGGTTGCCAGTCAGTCGCAGGGCACACAGGGACAGACAACTGTCTCACCTCATTCATATCTAGGGACAATTAAGACCGGCCAATTAACCTTACATGCATGTTTTTGAAAGCACGTCTGCACAGTGGTTAGTTCGTGTGCGGCACAGTACTGAGGTCGTGAGATTGAACCTTCCTGTGTGGAGTTTGCATGTTCTCCCCATGCTTGTTTGGGTTCCCTCTGGGTACTCCGGTTTCTTCCCACCTTTCAAAAATATGCATGTCAGGTTAATTGGCCGGTCCAAATTGTCCCTAGGTGTGAATGAGCGAGTGGATTGTCTGTCGCTGTGTGCCCTGCGACTGGCTGGCAACCAGTTCAGAGTGTCCCCTGCCCACTGCCCGAAGATAGCTGAGCGACCCTACTGAGGTGCAGATAATGGATGGATGGCATGTTTTGGGGATGAGGGAAGAAACCGGAGTGCAAGCATACAGTAGGTACAACATGCAAACTCTGCACAGGAAGGCTGGTAGCTGGATTTGATCCCATGACCTCAGAACTGTACTGCACTGTAACACACTAATTTCTTGGGCTATATACACGGTTGGGTAGGGTTACTTTAACTTGATTACTTTCAATTACTTTTGGATTACTCCAATACCAAATATGCAAATAAAAGACAAAAGAAACTAAATATGAATAAAATTACAACATTTTGTGCAGGCTTGGGGAGTAACGGAATACATGGAACGGCAAAAATGATGTTGGCAAGCTGTTTGGATTTATTTTCATTTTGTCTCTGTCGCATTTTTTGTTAGTTTTGCCGGAGATCAAAGAGATCAAAGCCAGGAGAGAAAGCTTACCACGTGTTGTGAGTCATAATTTTATTCATATTAGTTTTATTCGCATATTTGGTATTGGAGTAATCCAAAAGTAATTAAAAGTAATCAAGTTAAAGTGACCCTACCCAACCCTGGCTATATATATATATATATATATATATATATATATATATATATATATATATATATATATATATATATATTGGATATGTCACACTTGTTTACAAACACGAGAAGGGCTTTACATTATAATAGAATCAAAACGCTCTGCTGCTTTAATTTCCTTAGTTGTAGTACCTTGATATACCGATGGGGGGGGGCACTGTTACGAAATACTTATGTACACACATTCTCTACAAGTAAAGGGCAGCCATTGATATCAGAAGTCATGAGTCGCACTTTTTATCTAACGTTGCCCGTGTTGGCCAACATTGTGGCCACAATTGTGGCTTACACCCTGAGGAGCCCGGTTTCCTGGGCGGTCTCCTCGGACGTTGTGGTGGAAGACGGCGACCTGTCGGAAGAGGTCGCCCCGGCATTGCTGGTAGACGGCGGCGGGCTGTGGAAGCAGTCGTACCCGGCTGATGTAGACACGAGTCCCGGGGAGCGAGCAGAGCCCGAAGCCGACTCCAGTGTGGCGACGGAACGCTCCACTCGCCTCTTTTCTTATCGGAAAGAGACGGTTGCGGGAAGCGGGCCTCCCCCGCACCAGGAGACCGCAAGAACTGCCAGATATATCGCTCACAGCAGCGACTGGGGCACCCTAGCCACCATTTCTAGCCAAGAGAAGGTAGCACCGTATTATACACACAATTAAGAACTCACAGAACACTAAACCCTTAATGTAGACGTCCGTAAACTTCAACAAGACAGATGTCGTTTCGCGAGAGTAAATAATATTCCAAAAGTTGTCGTCCCTGGGTGGGCTCGAACCACCAACCTTTCGGTTAACAGCCGAACGCGCTAACCGATTGCGCCACAGAGACTTGTGCATTCAGTCGCATGTGAAAATGGATATCAACATAAAAAAAAAACACGTATGATTTTTCTCTTTCAGAGAACTTAGAAATTAAAGGTCCAGTTTAAAGAGACAGTGTGTATTATTTGACCACACAATGTACCTGTATCATGTTTATTATTACCGAAAACGAGTGCTACAAAGCACAGGCAAGAATGCAAAATATAGAGACTCAACCTTGACCGAAAAGTGTTCTCTTTGTTTGCTCAGCTTTTCATGAGTTTTTTGCTTTTTTGAGTACAGCAACAGTGCTTCTCAAGTATTTCCCGTCGCCCCAACACAAACATGAAAAGAAAAATTGTGCATTTTAGTCGCTGAGTTTTTGTAGTCTGCATTCTCCTTTGTGTTTTGTAGCATTTGTATTTGGTTGCTCTGCTCAATGAAGCAACATCTGGTGGTCAAATGTTACACAGAGTCCTTTTAAATAAGTATAGTGTTTTGTGTGAATTAGTTTCTTTTTATTACCACTATGAGATTTTAAATAACACACCTTGTCCCTTTATGTTTACACATCCATCCATTATCTGCACGCTTATCCTCAGTCGGGTCGCGGGGGTGCTGGAGCCCATCCCAGCCATCTTTGGGCAGTGGGCAGTGGACACCGTGAAATGGTTGCCAACCAGTCGCAGGGCACACAGAGACAGAATATGGGAGGAAACCGAAGTTTCCGGAGTAAACCCACGCAAGCACAGGGAGAACATGCAAACTCCACACAGGCCGGTTTGATCCCATGACCACAAAACTGTGGTGCGGAGGCGCAAACCACTCATCTGCCGTGCTGCCTAAGTTTACACAAATTATTTTAATTTACTAATTTTCAATTGTACACAACACTTCATTCTGATCTCACCAAATCACATAAAAGACAAGAAAGAGGGAGGCAAAACATTGCAAAACACATTCATCCCTCCATCCATCTACCCCTCCCTCCATCCCTCATTCTTTCTGTCCATCCTTACATCCATTCATCCATCCAGCCCTCCCTCTCTCCATCCATCCATCCCTCCATCCTGCCCTCCCTTCCTTCCTCCCTCCCTCACTGCATCCATCCACCCATCCATCCCTCATTCCTTCCGTCCCTCCATCATCCATTCATCCACCTCTCCATCCATCCCTTCATCCATCCGTCCATCCATTAATCAATCCATCCATTTTCTGCACCGCTTATCCTCACTAGGGTCACGGGACATTGTAAAACCCATACATATTTATAAATACAATAACGTTCATCATTCAAAACAATACAAATATTGGTGGCAATATTTTAGTTAGTTTTATCGATGCAAACAATATTTTGGTGGACATCGGTTGTTGGAGGTGTGCACAACACATTTTTGCTAGCTTGACATGTTTTTTGTGTTTTGTTTGTTTTTTTCTAGATCAAAGGTTTTCCATTTGGGAACATTTTCTCCATCAGTGATGGGCCGCAGGACAACGGCACAGGAATCATTTACTTTTATATGACACCCATGGATAACACGGTGTCCGACCTGAAAATGAATCCTTACGCTTCCATCACTTTCTCGGAGGCTGAGAGTGATTTCTGCAGGCAAGCACATCAGAATCCGTATCACCTGACGTGTCCAGCATGGTCGCCGTGGCGACCGGCTGGCCTCGCCCCCTGGGCTGTAGTAAATCAGCTAATTTGCGTGCGTGCTACTTAAGGGTGGGTTGTGGGTATTGCGGGTGCTGGTTCATTACATTCTGTCACGGGGAGACCGGACCAGAACGGAGGCACGAAGGGAGAACTCATTTGCGTTAACGATCAGAACTTTTATTTAGCAAAATAAAAGTCGTCCAACTCTCAGGGACAAAACAAACAAAAAAAACAGGATTACAGGCAAACAGGAACTAAGACCAGGGAATACTCACAAAACAGGTTTTAACTCAAAACGTGCAAACACAGGTTTTTTCTGACTCAAACAAAACAGGACAGAGCAAAACAGAACAGAAAATGTAATTAACCAGCACCCGCAATACCCACAACCCACCCTTAAGTAGCACACACGCAAATTAGCTGATTTACTACAGCCAGTGCCCAGGGGGCGGGGCCAGCCGGTCGCCACGGCGACCATGCTGGACCCGACATCACCTTTCTTATCATTGTGTCGCTACAAGAAAATTGGAGTTCCAGTTGGCAAAATATGCAAATCTAAAATATACTTGATAGAAAAATCCAGTTTAAGGAGTTTAATTTATATATATTTTTTTTATCTTTTAGGAAGAAATATACATTATTCAAGCAGTTGCCCAATGTATCAATAGATAGAGCCAGCGATTCACCATAAAGTTTGGTTGGATCAGTCTTATAATCTGTAGGCAAACTCGCTACATTAGTTTAACTTTTACTTCTTTTACTTACAGTTCATGAATTTTGGATAAGAATTAGAACTGAAGACACACATTGTTTTATTCAATATCAAAAGGAAGATTTGTTCAGCGTGGAACAAACAGAAGGGCAAACTTTGCTTTCAGGCTCCTTAGCTGTGTGATGAATTCACTCGTTATTGGGAGCAAAAAATTAAAAAAAATAAAAGAAATAAGAAAAGAAGACAAAATCGACTAGGGGTAGGTGCTAAAACCAGTGGCAAGTGTCTGGCATGTAGGAAGGGGGAAGAAAAAAATATCAAAAGTGAACAGGTAATAATTTTGATATGATTAATTTAGGATATTTATTCGTACTGACTATTTCGCTAAAGTTACCCAGCTTCACAGAACCGCACTGCATAAAGTTTAAAACCAAATCGTCACCTTTGACGTCTTGAAGGGAATAGAATTTTACTTAGTAAGATTAACTTCGGATATTCATTCGTACAGACTTGAAGTTTCAAGTCTTGGCCGGGATACATTCAGGATGGTAATGGGAGTCAAGCAGTTTTGTATTGCAAGACCAAGTTGTTTTAGAGTCGATAGAGGGCAGACAATTAAAACAGCTGGCAGTATGCAATATGCAAAGAATCTAACGGCATCACCGTCATGTTTTATACATAGTCATGAATGTTTTGATTACAATCACAAGCTTGATGTTATCAGACGTAATTGAATTCCACTACAGATTTGTGGTCTCTTTGGGGAGACCTCGGTACGTCCATAAACTGTCCATCAGGGGGCGTAGTCATTCCACCCATCCCAAAAGGCCCGCGTTGTTTAAACTGGGTTGGAATGCAAAGGTTCAATTCGGTCTGTGTTCACAAAAACACACAACCAATACGGTGGATGGGAAAAATAAAAAGGGGGTAAACGTAGTCGTGACTAAACAGAGGCGTATGTAGTCCGATCATCTGGTAGAAAATGAACAGAAGGAGAGTCTAGAAAAAGAAAAAGGGGAAAGGTATTTAGGGCCGCAGCCTTCATAAAAAAATGAGAAAAAGAAATAATTAAGTACCGTATTTTCCGCACTATATGGCGCACCGGGTTATAGGGCGCACCCCCAAAAAATAGTTTTTGGTCCTATATCTTCCATACATAAGGCGCACCGGATTATAAGGCGCTACAATGGAAACGTCGACAAAACAGTCAGATAGTTCAGTCAAACTTATTACCCCCTTAACATTCCGAAAGCTTGCAAAGAAGCAAATATGTGTCGTAGACACGTGCTGATGCGGTGTCCGTACGATGTCACTCAAATGCATCGTTCCAAATATCATTCGGAAGGTTAAAGTCTTGGGATTCAAGAAATGCCAACCATTCCTTAGTTCCTATTTTCTTTTTCTCTCGCAACTTTACTGTGCATATGACAATAAACACTTGGAATTGAGTTTAATTTAAAAAAAGACCCATCACAGAAACATCGATCACTCTGAAACAAGATACTGGGAAATATATAGCCGGAGTAGCTCACCAAAGTCGTTGCGTTCAATAATAATGTGCAACCATGGTCCTCTTATATCCGTGAGTGTAGTAAATCCAGGAGAGTAAAATATTTACAAATACAGAATGGTAAAACATGTTTTCTCCGTAGACAACCAAACTTGCTATTCACATTCATCTTTTTCGGCCAATTGCAGGGTTTGTTTTGCCCCTTTAGCCTATGCGAGCCTGTAAATGATAAAAAGGATTCGCCCCCTTTACCTCCGAATAACTTTAGCGAATAGTGATCGATTCAAATGATGATTGACACATTGGTTAGCCAATGAAATGCCGGTATATAAATCCCAGCATACACCGCGGACTACTTCGCGTTTGGGGGAAAATCTAGTCGGCGGCTGCTTGCATTAGTTGCAAGACTTTGCGACTTAATATTGATCCATATATCAGGCGCACTGTATTATAAGGCGCATGGTCAGCTTTTGAAAATAATTAAGACTTTTAGGTGCGCCTTATAGTGCGGAAAATACGGTAGTCGTTGTGTAGGGGTTATTGGCCCTACAACTGTGTTTCAAAACGGGTTTAGCGTGGGAAAAGAAGCTATCCCTCAGTCTGTTAGAACTATCGGCCCAATGATAACAGTTCGAAAAAGCGATTTTGGGTTGTAAAGAGGCCTTCAGGATGGGTCCAACTCTGCTGAGGTAGCGAAAGTTGGTAATTTTGGGCCATGTTCATAATCCTCTGTAAGGCTTTCCTGTCCGCTGCAGAGCATCCTGCGTACTACTACGTGATGCAGTATGTAAGGATGCTCTCTATGGTGGTGCTGTAGCATTCCACCAACAGCTTCTTCTCCAGGTTGTTCCTCATGAGCACTCTCATGAATTTGAGTCGCTGCTGGTCCTCCTGGCAATCTGCACACCCAGCAATTGGATGGACTGGACCCTTTCCACCCTGTACCCGTTGATGTAAAGCAGGGCTGGTTCTGCTCTGCCCTTCCTAAAGTCCAGGATTATTTTTGTTTTTGTGGTGCGCAGTGGGAGGTTGTTCACTAAACACCATTAGTCTTTTGACCTCATCCATGTAGTCGGACAACATGCCTGGAAACCTGTAATAAACTTGCCACTGTGAACAACCTATATAAGTATAATAGTATTGATTACAGTATATGTGTTATTAGTGTAAGATATATTAAAAGGGATCATTATATCTTATCTTAATTTTCAGTACTTTTATAATTTTGACAATAACCATGTAAAATACAAAGCAGTGCAATATTCCATAATTTCTCTTCATTGTACTGGAACTTTTTTTCTTTTCAGACAAATGGTGTATGACCCAGAAGACCCCCGATGTGCTCGACTGACGCTTACAGGCAAGATGGTGGAGGTTGCCCCGGAGGAGCTCGCCTTTGCCAAGGAGGCCATGTTCTCCAGGTTACTGTTGTATAGTGCAGCAATGTTTTGTCCTAAAGGGACAGTGTGTAACTCATTCAGTGCCAGATGTTTCTCTCAAATGAGAAGTGTTTGTGCCAGACAATTTTTGCCATTTTAACTCTTTAAAGGCCTACAAAAATGTTTAACTCTGTAGCTATATTGTCATTAGACATATATAAAGAAAGCTTGGACCCTCATCTTTTGTTGGAAAAAAACATATTAGCTTTACCATTGTGTAGTTAACAACAGTTTAACATAGCTAGGCTTCTTGAAAATACTCGCCTCCAAGAAAACTGAGAAAAACTTTTTGTGAAAGGATGCATTTCAAGCAGAACTTTTAGTTTTGGTGCTTTTTTTTTGCATTTTTGATACCTCCAAAATCTGACCAATGCAACACAAGAGCATTTTGCTACCAAAACAACATGTCATTCTAAAAACACTGAACATATGGTAAAATGGTGCATTAGCTTTGTAAGAACTTTTCAGCCCCTGACGTTTCAGGTGAAGGTATCACAAGACTCAGGTGGTCATGGCAAACGTGGACGTACACTAAACTTCATCCCTCTCCGTCCTGACGATGACAAAAACATGTAGTCATCTTTTTTTAGAAAGAATAACGCTTTGAAGCGTTAACAGTCTGTACTTATATCTTAGCTTTTCTCACCTTACTTCGCGTACTCAGCATATGGACCACTGCTACACGCTGCCATACGGTGTCATATGATGGATTCAGGAACGAAACTTGGCAATAAGTGTGTTGACAAAGATCTGATCAAAGCCACTTCTGCTATCTAGTGGAGATTTGTCGTTTTGAAATCATTCCCAGAGAATTGATGCTCACAGAAGAAATAGTTTAACAATTAAAAAAACAAACGTACTTAAAGGTTATGGCACTGAATGAGTTTTAATTTGCGCCTCCTAGTTGAAGGTCTCCGGTTTGAGACCGGGTGGAAACATCTTCGCCTGGAGAGGGATGGGCGCCACTAGGCTGTACTTGCCCAAGACACATCACAGGAAATAGTGCCCCTACGACCCCAGTAGTTGAGGAATACAAACAGACAAAGGAAAAACATAATTAATAAAAAAAAAATACTGATTTAAATAACAAGCAAAATACATGAACTATTTTATAAACATGCATTTTTTAAATACCCACAGGTTGAGAAACAAGCCTTCATTTTACATATCATGAGCCTCACCTAAAGGGAGCTGACATATTTGCTGTTACTGCTACGGGTAAAGGCTGGGCAAAAAATGAGAAGAATTTGTATTCATTTTTTTCGGTCACTTTGATTATCTGTAGTTTGTATTCTTTTTCGTGTTTTTTAGCACTTGTTTTCAGTTGCGCTACGCAAAACAGTGGTATCTGGTGGTTAAGTGTTACACAGCGTTCCTTTAAGTAGTCATTGAAGCGTTCTCAAGGCCTCCCAGGTATATTAATACCCCCATTTAAGAACCACAGGAGTAGATAATTATATGCAGGGTTTTGTCATTAGTTGGATAAATAAATCAAAATCTAATCCATCTATCTAAACTATAATTACGGATTTGTGTGAGTGGGTGTGTGTGTATGCACGCGTGTTTGTATGTGATTTATAAGCTCCAAAACGGCTGACCTGATTTTCAAAATCTACACAGTTGTACTTTAGGCCTCCACGAGCATCTTCAGTTATGCTACGTGTCAAGGCACCTCTAATGAACACCTACAATATCGATACATTTCTGCTTTTGTGGGGTTTGTTTTCGTGGTTTTTGTCTATAAACCCCTCGGGTGGCCAAATTAGGTATTTGCAGCTCCTGACCACACAAAGCACCCACATCCATTTTTTTATCAGCAGGGCAACGCTGGGCCATTTTGCTTGTGAATCATAAAGTAATTTGTAAACTAACACAGCTTGTCTGGTATGCAAATGAGTTACTTTAAAATAACTATTGAAAAATGTTCATCATTTAAACACCGACACAATCAAAAAAGTCGTTATTCCTATCTTTCAGACACCCAGTGATGGCAAAGTGGCCTGTGGGACACAAATGGTTCTTCATGAAGCTGGATCTGATCCAAGTGTGGCTGCAGGACTGGATCGGAGGAACGTCGCTCATTCCGCTAGAGGAATACTTCAAAGCTTCCCCGTTCTAAGAGACATTTTGCTTTCGCCTTCCTCAATCATGCGTCTCTTTAAAGTAGGGGTTAGTAGAGAGAGAGAGAGAGAGAGAATATTTGGTGAGCCACAGGGAATACTTTAAGACAAAATTTAACAAAACCGCCAAACCCGCTCTTCAAACAAAAGCTAATTCTTCAGCGTATTTTATCTCACTGTGTGACATTTGATGATTGTTGAAATCTATGAGATAAAAATCCCAAAGCCTCTGTCCCATCGCAACAAATATACCACTCAAAATTTGTCTCCCTCCCACGGTTACTTCTGATCGTTGAGGCTCATGTTGACGTTTGTGTCCATAATAATGGTTTTCGATCAAGGTGCGAACACAGTTCTTTTGTAAAGATGTCTCAAAATTTTGCAAACAAAAGGGAAACAGGTATGTAGGGGAGTGCTCTATGTGTGCAGAGGTTCACCCACCCCCACCGCTCACCCAATCTAATTCCTCTGGGTGCTTGGCTGGCGTTTTCGGGTGATTACAGTTTGTTCTGTGGGTTTTTCACAGGGGCGAGCTTTATGAATCAATCCAACCCTCACTATCTATTTTTTGGCTATAAAACTTCAACTGCAACTGCAGCTTTGGCACATATAAAAAGCTTTCTCATATATTTGCAATGTTATTTAGGAATAAAGCCACGTTTTATTCAACATAAATCATCATTATTTGTGCACAAAATCCATCCTCCGTCATACAGATTCTCTATGCGTTTAGATTCATTAAAGAGTTATTTTCTATTGCCATTGAAGCTAATGGTAAAAGTCGAAGCTGTCCTGTCCTCTTTCTGGCATCAGTTTTCATTTGATTTAAGGCTAAAAAAGTCCATTTGACAGAAGCAGTTGACACAGGGATTTTGTTCTTCACGTTTTCGTTGTAAAACTTCCGTTACCGCCCCCTTAGCCAATCATAGTTTGTGAAATCGCTGACACTTCCCAAGGCCTACTGGCAGGTGCTGGCTCTCCAACTCGAAATCTCATTTGCTAAACCAACAACTGTATCGTCTCTGGTTTATGCCTCAGGGCGTGCAGAATAGATGGTAAAGGATTACTTACCCTGGCAACAACTAATGGCTGAAATGTGATAGGTTAAATGCTAAAATATGAAAGCACACATCTGGAAGCAGCGCAACCAGGGGAAAAGCAATGAAAGGAAGCTCACAGACGATTTGGAATTATTTAACAAGTAGTCATGGACCAAATATGATTAAAATAACATGGTTCAGAAATTTTTAGGCCAGCAGCGAAGGCTTTGCAGGCCCTGACGGCCCACCACTGGATTTTTATCATAATGTGTCTCAACAGTGAACATATATGGATATACAGCATTCCATTGAGAAGTACAGCCAAAACCGGATCTGTTGGTCTAACACCGTGACTGTAAACTGCAGTTTGGAGTCTGCCCTATATACATTTTTGGGATTGAAGCTCATATTTACTGTGTCAGTTTGGCTTTGTATCAACCAAAATTAAAACAATACAGAGAATACATTTGCCCTAATGTATCTTCGAGTCAGATGTACTCATAAAAAAAGCCATTTATGGCTCGCGGGCAATATGTCCCTGACTCTTTTTTTACAGGATAAGACCAAAATTCTAGCATCTTATTGAGAGGGAGTTGTTAATCTAAATCAATGTAGTCTGGACATAAGCTAACATGGAGGTATTCTCGTTTAAAGGTAGAGCAATCACTGTCACTGACTATTTCTGGACCTTGTGATCAAGAGTGAAGGGATTTGGATTTTGGGATATTCTGCTGCTGTGATTTGAATCCTCTCCTTTTGACATCTGAATATTCATCCACACAATCCACTTAAATCTGCCATTTGAAGACATCATATGTGCCTTTGCATCCAAATCATGTCAATAAAAAGGGACAACGATACTCTGCCACTTTTGTTCTGCTTTTATGGGTTTGTGGCATTGAAACAGCAGTCCCTAGCCTGAACCACTTTTTTCTTTTTTGTGGAGGTCAGTGTAACTGATTTGAGATCATACATCTCCCTGTGATTTGCCAGCTCCATTACCTTTACCAGATGTACAGAAGTTTCTCCGAGATCAGTGCCTATCTTCCGAAGAGGACCAAAAGAGGCAAGAGAGTGAAATGAGCATGGGCAGATTAAGCCGCGGACACCAGTATCTATCATTTTTGAGTGTTCGTAGGGGGATTATTTTTCCGAATCATTGTAGGTGTTGGTGCGGTGGTAGAGCTGAACAACATCACCGCCAAAAAAACATCAAAATATAAAAGGGGGCAGGGTCCACTAGGGCAGCATCCCCTCCCATCACCCTACCCAACCAACTTTCCAAGGTCCCAGTAGCACCCGGGCATCCCAATCGTACCCCCGGCAGCAGCGCCTGCCAGAGAACCGATCCCTGAGCAACGCCACCAGGGTGAGCAGCCACCCCCGGCTCAAAGACGTGAACCGCCCTTGACCACTACCCCCCCACCAGCTCCATCTCACCCTTTTCCAACCCTATCTTTCTTCCTCAAACTTTTGTTTTCTTTCTTCTATACATCGCTTTCTCTCTGACTCCTTTGTCTTGCTCCCTGTCATTCTCTCTTTCCTTTCTCTCATTCTCTGACTCTTTTCTTTTGTTCACTGTCTCTCTTTTTCTTTTCTCTCATTCCCCCTTTGTCTCTCTTTTCTTTCCCCTTAACTTTCTTGCTTTCTCTCTTTCTCTTTTTTCTCTCTATTTCTCTCTTTGTCTCTCTTTATTTCTTGTTTTTACCCTCTTTACCTCATTCTCTCTCTCTCGCTCTCTCTACATGTATACAGGACTGTCTCAGAAAATTAGAATATTGTGATAAAGTTCTTTGTTTTCTGTAATGCAATTAAAAAAACAAAAATGTCATACATTCTGGATTCATTACACATCAACTGAACTATTTCAAGCCTTTTATTATTTTAATATTGGTGAATTTGGCTTACACTTAAGAAAACTCAAAAATCCTATCTCAAAATATTAGAATATCATGAAAAAGTATACAAGTAGGCTATTCAACTAATCACCTGAATCATCTAATTAACTCGAAACACCTTGCGAGGGTTTCCTGAGCCTTAAAAACACTCAGCTTGGTTCAGTAAACTAAATCACAAGTATGGGGAAGACTGCTGATCTGACTGCTGTCCAGAGGACCATCATTGATACCCTCCATCAGGAGGGTAAGACACAAAAAGAAATTTCTCAAAGAGCAGGCTGTTCACAGAGTGCAGTTTCAAAGCATATCCACAAAAAGTCTGTTGGAAGGGAAAAATGTGGCCGGAAACGCTGCACAACCAAGAGAGATGAACGCAGCCTTAACAAAATTGTGAAGAAGAGCCGCTTCCAGAATTTGGGGGAGCTTCAAAGACAGTGGGCTGAAGCTGGAGTCCAGGTATCAAAAGCCACAGTTCACAGACGTGTCCGGGAAATGGGCTACAATAGCCGTATTCCCATGGTCAAGCCACTTCTGAACTCAAGACAACGGAAGAAGCGTCTGACTTGGGCTATGGAGAAGAAGCACTGGACAGTTGCAGAGTGGTCCAAAGTCCTCTTTTCAGACGAAAGCAAGTTTTGCATTTCATTTGGAAGTCAAGGCGCCAGAGTCTGGAGAAAGGCTGGAGAGGAGCAAAATCCAAGTTGCTTGAAATCCAGTGTGAAGTTCCCACAGTCAGCAATGGTTTGGGGAGCCATGTCAGCTGCTGGTGTTGGTCCACTGTGTTTCATCAAGTCCAGAGTAAATGCAACTGTGTACCAAGAGATTTTAGAGCACTACATGCTTCCATCTGCTGAAAAGCTCTATGGAGATGAGGATTTCATTTTCCAGCATGATCTGGCACCTGCCCACAGTGCCAAAACCACCAGTAACTGGTGCACTGACCATGGCCTCACTGTCCTTGATTGGCCTGCTAATTCCCCTGACCTGAACCCCATCGAGAATTTGTGGGGTATAGTTAAGAAGAAGATGAAAGACACCAGACCTACAAATGCAAATGAGCTGAAGGCCGCTATCGAAGCATCCTGGGCATCAATAACACCTCAGCAATGCCACAGGCTGATTGCCTCCATGCCACGCCGGATTGATGCAGTAATCCGTCCAAAAGGATTCCCAACCAAGTACTGAGTGCATCAATGGACATTTTCAAATGTTTGATTTAGGTTTGCTGTTATAAAATTATTTTTTTACTTGGTCTGAGGAAGTATTCTAATATTTTGAGATAGGATTTTTGAGTTTTTTTCAGCTGTAAGCCAAAATCAGCAATATTCAAATAATAAAAGGCTTGAAATAGTTCAGTTGATGTGTAATGAATCCAGAATGTATGACATTTTTGTTTTTTTAATTGCATTACAGAAAATAAAGAACTTTATCACAATATTCTAATTTTCTGAGACAGTCCTGTATATACAGGGTTGGGTAGGGTTACTTTAACTTGATTACTTTCAATTACTTTTGGATTACTCCAATACCAAATATGCTAATAAAAGACAAAAGAAACTAAATATGAATAAAATTACTAAATTTTGTGCAGGCTTGGGGAGTAACGGAATACATGGAACGGCAAAAATGATGTTGGCAAGCTGTTTGGATTTATTTTCATTTTCTCTCTGTCGCATTTTTTGTTAGTTTTGCCGGAGATCAAAGAGATCAAAGCCAGGAGAGAAAGCTTACCACGTGTTGTGAATCATAATTGTATTCATATTTAGTTTATTTTGTGTTTTATTAGCATATTTGGTATTGGAGTAATCCAAAAGTAATTGAAAGTAATCAAGTTAAAGTAAGCCTACCCAACCGTATATATATATATATATATATATATATATATATATATATATATATATATATATCCCAGTATGCCCAGTTATTGTCATATATATATATATATATATATATATATATATATATATAATGTGTGTATATATGTAACCGCAGTGTACTTGTCCCACCAAAGATCCACATTCACGCTGGACTGGATGATGAGGTTTTTATTACAGTTACTGCAGATGAAATGAGTCACAACATTAGCTTTTCTGCTGGCTTTGATCTCTTTGATCTCGTTAGCAGCTCTCTCTGTAGACTGCCCAAAGCATATCAAAGAGCTTTCTTTTCAATTTACATACAATACATTTTTACATCCATTTTAACAAGGTACTTTTAACAAGAGATCGTATAGTGGATTTTTAACATTTACAATGAATTCAACATATTTTTCTTTAGTCTGAATTTTAACCAACATCATCATTTTTAATATATATGAGAAAATAGAAATAAGAACAATAATGTGTATAAAAACAGTACAATTTACCTGCAGATGAAATGAGTCACAACATTAGCTTTTCTGCTGGCTTTGATCTTTTTGATCTCTACAAGGGGAATTAACATTTTAGTAAAACAGAAACAAAACGAATATAAATCCAAACAGCTTGACAACATCAATCACATTACTGTGCATGTTGAGAGATTTGTCAGCTGTGGCTATAATGTTTAAAATTAACTTCTTTTGTGGAGCACCAAAAGATGTGTTTTAACGTTAGCAGCTCTCTCTGTAGACTGCCAACAAACCCCGCCTCCCGGTCACATGTCAGGAGCCAAAACCAAACCCTACCCCATACCAGCAGGTGGCATTGTTGGACTCATCATTGCAGGACACTTACCAAAAACTATACACATATTTCAGCAGGAATTTCAACAAAACAAAAGTTATTATTACACCCGTTACATATATATGTATATATATATATATATATATATATATATATATATATATATATATATATATATATATATATATATATATATATATATATATATATATATATATATATATATATATATATATATATATATATATATATACATCTCATTTCATCAGCCATACCGCTTATCCTCATTAGGATATATGTATATATATATATATAGATATATATATATATATATGTAACCGCGTTGTACGTGTCCCACCAAAGATCCACATTCACGCTGGACTGGATGATGAGGTTTTTATTCTTACAGTTTCTGCAAATGGATGAGTCACAACATTAGCTTTTTCTGCTGGGTTTGATCTCTTTGATCTCTACAAGGGGAATTAATATTTAGTAAAACAGAAACAAAACGAAAATAAATCAAAACAGCTTGACAATATCAATCACATTACTATGCATGGTGAGAGATTTGTCAGCTGGGGTTATAATGTTTAAAATTAACTTATTTTGTGGAGCACCAAAAGATATGTCTTACCTTTGTAGTACTCTGGTTAAACTGACAAAACCCCGCCTCCTGGTCACATGTTAGAAGCCAAAACCAAACCCCACCCCATACCAGCAGATGGCACTGTTGGACTCAGCATTGCAGGACATTTACCAAAAACTATACACATATTTTAGCAGGAATTTCAATAAAATAAAAGTTATTATTACACCCGTTACATACACCCCCCTGAAATTCTGCTAAATATGGGAGTGCTACACTAAAAAGAAAAAAAATCACATGCCAAAAAGGCAAATACTGATGAAAAAGAGGACACGAAAACTGGTACAGTATTACAAGGAACAAACTGAAGTGCATGTCAGTTCTAAAACTCTCCCAAAAAGGAGTGTGAAAAGAAAGGAGGCGAGCAAACTCCTAACTAAGCACAGACTCAAAGATGCCTGTTACATCTCTGAAATATCAAACATTGTTCCTGTAGTTGTAAGTGCTCACATAGGCACAATTCTTGTTTCTTACTCAAGCTTTGTTACTCAAACTGAAAGTGCATCTCTACTGAACTTAAACTAGGAACTTGCAGATATTGCGGACAGATGATTGTCACCTACCACATGGTCATTCATCTGACAAATAAGACGACTAGGAGGCCTGATGGACTGGCGGACCCTAAGACCATAACGGTTAGGTTGAGCACAAATAACCTGAGCTTGAAGGTCTGGGGCAGTCAAGTCTAAACAGTCAGTATCAGGGGAGTCTGCGTCCAGATGGTCAGTGTTCAATGGGGTCTCGTCTGGGAGACCCATACCCAAAGGGATCATGTTTTCAGAGCACTGTGATGGGCTTTCCGTACTGTCACTTGAAGTATGGTCAACATCTTGTTCGGGGATGTGCTGACTTCCTCGACTGGATGTATCATCTGTGAGAGAGTCGGACTGGGCATCAGATCTGCTGTCTAGTGAGTTATCCTTCACTTCTGGATGAACTTGCTCTTCACCTGCCTGTATCACCCAGTTTACTGTACGGACATCACTGTCTTCAACCGCGTCAGGTAAATCAGGGCATACATCACTTCCATGCATAGCAGCGTCAGACTCTGAGTGTTCAGATTCGCTGGCCAGATCATCCTCACAGGGCAAGAAGCTAACAGAGAGCAGCAAATTCCTGTGAACTACCTTCTCTTTGCCCGTCAGACAATCCTTGACTCTGTAGACATTGAGATCAGGCTTGACTGATATGACTTCATACGGGGTTGACTCCCACTTGTCTGCAACTTTGCGTTTCCCCGGGACACCTCTGTTGGCGATCAACACCCGGTCTCCCACGACGAGAGGTGATCCTTTGGCCCTACGGTTGTACAGCTTGGCATGACGAGTCTGTTCTCTGAGAGTATTCCTCTGTACAATCTGAGCAGCTTCATGTAGATCTTTCTTCAGATGGCGTACAAAGTCAGAGTAGCTGACAACAGCATCATTGGTATTAGCATGTTGAAACATGACATCGACAGGGAGACGAGGGATCCTACCAAACACTAGGTAAAACGGTGCAAACCCTGTTGTCTCATGCTCTGTGCAGTTATAGCAGAATGTGAGCTGCTGCAGCATTTGTGGCCACTTTGCTTTGGGCTGAGGGGGAAGGGTTCTGATCATATCTCCCAATGTTCGGTTGAATCGTTCTGCGATGCCATTTCCCATGGGGTGGTACGGAGTGGTATGGGATTTCTGCACCCCTGCCATCTCTAGAAGCTCTTTGATCAGTTTGCTCTCAAAATTAGCTCCCTGATCAGAGTGGATACGCCGTGGGAAACCATAGACAAGGAAGAAATCCTGCCACAGACGGCGAGCAACTTGTTTGGCGGTTTGATTTCTGCAAGGGAAGGCGTGCGCCATCTTGGAGAAATGATCAGTTACGACCAGGACATCTACAGACTTGTTCTCTTGCTCAGCAGTCCAAAAGTCTATACAGACCAACTCCATAGGCTCAGAGGTGACTATGTTCTTGAGTGGTGCACGGTTGTGTGGTTCCGGTGTTTTCCCTACTACACAGCGCTGACAGGATTTGACATAATTCACAACATCACGTTCCATGCCATTCCAGAAGAATCGTTGCCGCACCAGAGACAAAGTACGGTTCTGGCCTTGGTGACCTGCTGAGTCATGTAAACCTTGAAGGACTTTCTGTTTCAATGAATCAGGCACCACAAACTGGAAGATTTTCTTGGCCATGTGAGGATCTTTCCTTATTTTGTAGAGCATGCCATTCTGTATGGTGAGTCTGCTCCAATGCTTCAGTAGTTTCATCACACTAGGCGACTCGACAGCTCTCTCACGCCTGGTAGGTCTCTTGTGTCTATGCACAAAGTACATGGTCCTGCTTATTGTGTTGTCCTGTTCTTGTAAACCAACAAGCTGACTCTGTGGGAGTGCCGTTGACTGATCTCCCTTCTGCAGAAGATTGAAGTTGGCGTCTGTTCCCATCACTTGACCCACGCCACCAGTGGACTGAGCACTGAAGACAGCAGCAACCTCTTCTGTTGTCACAGAACCATTGGAGCCTGATGGATTAGCCCTTTTTACTAACTCGTCTGATGTCCCAGCACTCTCGTCTACAACAGCGTGACAATTGTTGGATACTCTGAACACCTCTTGCACAGTACTGTTGTTCACCCTGTTGACTTGGTCCAAGAGCGAAGTATAGGGCTCGGTAACAAGGCGATGACCCACACATGACCGTACAAATGGCTCACGGCTCAGAGCGTCGGCTACGATGTTCTTTGGTCCAGGAATGTACTTCAGGTCAAAATTGTATGCAGCTAGCTTCGCTACCCACCGCTGTTCACACGCATCAAGTCTTGGTTTGGTCAAAATGTATGTAAGTGGGTTATTGTCGGTCCACGTGGTAAAGTGTCTTCCTTTCAACCAATGGCTGAATTTATCACATACCGCCCATTTCAAGGCAAGAAATTCGAGCCTGTGTGCAGGGTAGTTGAGCTGGGAGCGAGAGAGCGTCTTACTTGCAAAGGCGACTGGTCTGGCTACTTTTCCACCAGGTGGCAGCTGTGACAGGACTGCTCCAATCCCATCAAAGGATGCGTCGACAGCCAGAATAAACGGCGCATCAAAATCTGGGTGGGCCAGAGTGACACCTGTCACAAGGTCGTGCTTCAGTGTTTCAAAGGCGTTCTGGCATGCATCGGACCAATCTGCAGGCGTCAGCTTCACTTGACCTTTCTTGCGGGCTCTCTTGCGCTTATGCTTGTCACCAGATTCAGATGTGAGCCTGAACAGAGGTTTTGCCTTCGCAGAACATGCTTCAATGAAGCTTTGGAAATACATCACCATGCCTAGAAAAGATCTGATTTTACTAGGGCATGGCGTCTTGCCATCCGACTCCATTAGATCAGTGACTTGTACGTCATTTATCGCTCTCACTTTCTCGGGGTCAGTCCGAATTCCATCCTCACTGATGACATGCCCAAGAAATTTCACAGTCCGTCTGAGGAAAAAACACTTTTTGGGTGCGAGCTTGAGGTTGTGTTCCTTAAGGCGAGTAAACACCATCTGCAGGCGTTGGAGTGCAACTTCCTCTGTGGGGGCAAACACCATCAGATCGTCGAGGTAACATAATAGGCTCATGAAATTCTGATCACCAAATATTGACATCATCATCCTCATAAATGTTGCTGGGCTGTTGCAAAGTCCCTGAGGGAGCCGGTTGTACTCGTGAAGGCCGAATGGTGAGGAGAATGCCGTGTACTTTTTGTCGTCAGGGTGCAAGGGGACATTGTAGTAGCCTGACGTCAGATCCATTGTGGAGAAAAAGGCATTTCCCCCAAGTGCGGCCAAAGCATCAGCTTGATGCGGTAGTGGGTAGGCATCCTTTATGGTTCTTGCATTAAGCCTTCTGAAATCAGTACATACCCTTAGTTCTCCATTCCGCTTCCATATGAGAACAAGCGCAGATGCATAGTCGCTAGTCGACTTCTGAATAATTCCTTTCTCTTCCATCTCGTTCAGAGTCGTCCTCAGTTTTTCATACTGACTTGGTGGTATACGTCTGTAGGGTAGACGGAACGGCTTATCATCAACAAGGTGGATACGATGTACAAACTCTTTGGCCTCTCCACAGTCCATCTTATGGCGAGAAAAGATTGACTCGAATTGTTCGATGATATGAAGGAGCTTGTCTTTACACTGCAGCGAAACCTCACATGACTTCAGGTCAATGTCTTGCAGTCCCAGAGCTTCCAATGCACGCATCATGTCCTCTTCTGACCTGGGTCGGACCTCTTTGCTCTGTACACTCTGCACGTTGCACTTGACCTCCTCTGCATTGGGCAGGTCTTCCGCTGCGATACAAGGAGACACATCTGCAATTTTCCTGTTTCTTCTCAGCACCACAACTCTGTCCGTGGGATTAAAGACTTTAACAGGCACCCATCCATCTCCCCAGAGTGGAGTAACAACTCGTCCGACAAGGACTTGTCTGGGCGCAGCCTTTGATTGGGTTGGCTCAACGACCACTGTGCTGCCCACAGACGTCCCGGCCAACTCAGATAACTTGCCCCAAATAACGTACTCGGTCCGTGGATTCAGCGTCACGCAACTCTTGATTTTTACTGTCCCTACTTTGTCTGGAATGCAGTCACCTCTCCATCTCTCTGTGTTAGAAAGCATTGACAGGAATTGACTGTGGTTATCGGACAGACCGTTGTCAGGAGTGGAAACTAATCTCCAGTAGCCATCAGTACTTTTCAATTGAGTCAAAATATATTTGATGGCATTGCTGCCAAGGATCATCTGTTCGGTCTGGCCTGGCACAACCATTACTGGTATTATCATTTGGCACCCGTAAACTGTGACGTGAATGTCGTACATATCTCTGGGAGAAACTTGGTGTCCACCGCAGCCTACAATGACATAATCATCGGCCGTGTAACTCATCATATCAGGGAATTGCTGCAGGAGGGACTTAGCCGTGTCCTCACTTACTGTACAAGCCATCGACCCGCTGTCCAACAGCGCTCTGAAAGTGGGGCCTTCTTGCACAAGTACAGGTGTGTAAAACAGTTCGTCAGTCTCCGCTATTCTCTGAAACCCCTGAAAGATCAGCTTCTTCGATGGAGGTATCTTGTTGCTATACAACTCATAAATTGATTTATTGTCTTGCATGTCAGGCTTCACATTAGTGGTGGGAGGTTTACTCAGTTGATCTGCACTGTTCTCCCCTAAGCGCAGATCAGTTAGTTTCCCTGAGGCAGCGGGACAACTTTCGTCACTGGACAATCACGTCGAGAATGCCCTGGGGCATGGCAGTGAAAGCAAAGGTTTTTGTCTCGGCAATGAGAGAGAGCACTGTGTTCGACTTCTTTGCAAATGATACATGGCTTGGCAGTGAAACCATTTATTCTGGCTCCAGGTCGCCTGGTTGGAGCTCCCCCTCTCTCTTGAAACTGGTTCGAAGTAACACGTATCAGAACTTTCTCCAACATACTAATAACGTCCGTTAGAGAGACATACTGTGGGCTCGAAGTCTGAGGTGGCTCGTGCACGAGGGTTGGACCATGGTTCACCTCAGCTTTGTGTACGGCAATTTCCGCTCTATTCGCAGGTTGTTGTAGGGAATCTGCTTTGTAGCTCTTCTCAGCGTGGTATTCATTCAGCACCTCTAGTACCTCACATGCTGACCACTTTTCGATGGTTTTTGATCTGTAAGTGAGTGCCAGTTCCTTGCATGGGCAGTTCCGAATAAACATGCGAGTAACCTCTATTTCAGGGTTGTCAAATGTTTTGCCCTGCTCACTCAAGCACTCAGAGGCAAGGTCAGCTGCTCTGTTTAGTCTCAGCCAGTAGTCATAGGGGTCTTCCTGGTCTTTGGGCAAAGTTGAATAAAAGTCAGCTAAAGGGACAGCAGAGTACTTGGTACAGCCAAAGTATTTCCTGAGAAGACTATAAATCATGTCAGGGCGGGTATAGACGTCTATATTACTGTTTCTAATGCTAAACCTAACTACATCTTTAGCTTTTCCTCTCAAATGTATAAGGATTTCCTCTGCTTGCTCTTCAAGTCTCACATCACTCCTTTTTATAAATGTCCTCATTAGATCTTCCCACTCATGTATTGTTATTGAGTCTGAGCCATCCCCAATAAATGACGGCGGTTCCTTAACCTTTCTCTGCGTTACCACCTGACTCAATCTGTTTGCTTCATCTTGTGTGGCAGCAGCGTTAGGTGCTACTATATTACGTGACTGTATATTTGTGAATATGCTATCAGCCAATTTATGTCCTATCTCCTGAATAATATTTGTCATCTGATCAGCTACACCCTCAGAAACGTCACTTGTGCTCTGAGTAAACATGTTTCAAAGATGTAAATAAGTCAAAATCGCCTGCGTAACACGTCACTGTATAGCAGTTTTAAATACTGTGAGCTGATGGCTTTATGAAATGATGTGGCAGGTAGGACAGTCCTCGGTTCGGAGAGCTTGATAGAAGTCACGGGTCACGGCACCAATGTAACCGCGTTGTACGTGTCCCACCAAAGATCCACATTCACGCTGGACTGGATGATGAGGTTTTTATTCTTACAGTTTCTGCAAATGGATGAGTCACAACATTAGCTTTTTCTGCTGGGTTTGATCTCTTTGATCTCTACAAGGGGAATTAATATTTAGTAAAACAGAAACAAAACGAAAATAAATCAAAACAGCTTGACAATATCAATCACATTACTATGCATGGTGAGAGATTTGTCAGCTGGGGTTATAATGTTTAAAATTAACTTATTTTGTGGAGCACCAAAAGATATGTCTTACCTTTGTAGTACTCTGGTTAAACTGACAAAACCCCGCCTCCTGGTCACATGTTAGAAGCCAAAACCAAACCCCACCCCATACCAGCAGATGGCACTGTTGGACTCAGCATTGCAGGACATTTACCAAAAACTATACACATATTTTAGCAGGAATTTCAATAAAATAAAAGTTATTATTACACCCGTTACATATATATATAAAAAAAAGCTTTTTCTTTCTTTTTTTCTTTCTCTGCATAACAGAATAGGTTCTGCAAAACACAACCGACGTTACATAATTATGATTAATAAATTAATAAGTTAGAAATTACAATAAATAACTACATACGGGCAGTGACATATTTCAATATTACAACAATCCCAATCAAAAACAATATCACCAGCCTGTCATAAATGGTAAATGCACAATATTTATATAACCTCATTGACTTAACTATTCACACACATGAAAGCAGCCATGCTTTTCGGGAGTATTAGGGGATCAGTATCTTGCCCACTTCGATATTCGACTCGGAGAAGCCGGGAATCGAATTTGTTACCTGTTTGGCCCTATGACGACCGTTCTGCATCCTGAGCTACTTTCCTTCTGTTTTATTTCGAAAAGTGAGACAGGAAGTTCGGGGGTACACAATAAGCAAGGGACAATTTACGGTATTGGGCAACGCGCGTGATAGTGTGCATTGTGCATGTGGAATGGAACATTTTAACATTTGACGTCGAACATTTTGGACATTCTGCGCACGGAGTGTCCCCCACCCTCTGCTTTTTGGGGGTTTAAATTTGCCTTTTAAATCTTGACGTCAGGCAAAAGTCAGGTGTGGATACAAAACGGATTTTCAAGAACCAAGCTGGGATGTGAATGGACTTCAACCGGCTGTCCGGAAGCTTGTTTTCGGCTTCCCTCATCTGTTGCGTGCGGTAAGAGAATCGACGTGAAAGAGGCGTCGGTTGCAGTTTCCTACGAAGGCTCCGCCGCCTTCAAGCGCTCAATAAGACCCCAAAATCGAAATGCTTCCTGCTTGTATTTTGCACTAACGGAGGCGCCCCCCCACCGAAGAAGAAGAAGAAATTGACTGCACCGGCAGCTAACCCCCCCACCATAAATGTATAACCCGTCATGTAAGCAAGTACGTCTTGGACATGATAAACAGTTGACTTCGTCGTTTCGAAATTGTCGGTTGCTACGAGGGGAGAGTTCGCGGGAGAGGCTCGCGGAGGACGGCGGCGACACGAGCGAGGCTTCGCTGAAATGCGATGAGGCTCAGAAATGGAACTGTGGCCACTGCGATAATTTTCTTCACGTCTTTCCTTAGCTTATCCTGGTACACTGCGTGGCAGAATGGCAAAGGTACGCTCACTCTTATTGTGTTTTTTTTTCATTTATTTTTTTAAACCCTTTTTGTGTTAGTTTGCAGGTAATAGGCCCCCGTGTTAGCGGATCCGTGGTGTAAAATACACTAAAAACAATAATACATCATCCATTTTGGTTCTCATCGTTTGGTTACCTAGTTAGGGTTATACATGAAAATATTGTTTTCTTTTCTTTTTTCTGTGGGTCCCTGGGCCTTTTCTCTGCCAGTACACTATTCAATTTCAATTCTGAAAAACGAAAAAAATAATTGTTCTTACAGGTGCTTACTATCTTTAAAAATGCTTGAGTTTTAACTGTGTGTTCTTAATGTTTGAAAATTCCTAACATTTTGGGTGAAGTGTTAGTAAATGTCTAAAATTGTTGCCATATTTCCTAACAAGTCGCTGACACTGCTCTCTGCTGGCTTCACTTTGAATGAATGAATGAATGAAAAACTTTATGCGAACATCAAAATAAAAAACAGAACAAAAACAATCACTCAACTACAAAATAACGTTAAATAATCTGTGCGAAAAGGGGTAGTAAGAAGCAAATGCTTATATTACCTACCCCTTCATCTTCCCCACCAAATATACCAATGTTATAACAACAAATGCAATGATATTAATAATAATAGTTTTGATATAAGAATAGCAACAATAACACAAAGTTAACTAGATGCACTATTCCCAATCTCTCGCACCTCTCACACCCACACTCCTCATCTCTGTATTCCGCCAGGAATGTTCGTTTGTATCTAAACCTGAACAAGTGAATAGTTGGACACCGTTTGATCTCGTCTTGCAATCCGTTCCAACGCTTGACTCCACACACAGACACACACTTACTTTTCCTGGTGGTTCTCACCTTTGGGATTATAAATTCACTACAGCCCCTTAAGTTGTAATTTCCCTCTTTCCGAATGAATAATTTACGGATGTTTTCTGGCACTTTGTTTTTGCTGACCTTAAATAGCAGTTGTACAGTGAAAAATGAAATGAAAACTTTGCTATTGCATCTTTTCTTCTTTTGTGTTTAACGGCAGCTGGTATTTGATTTTATGACAGCGTCCACTCCTTGGGTCGCGCCTAAGAGGACAGGTGCATGCTACATCCAAACAGTGCACTATGATACGTGTATTAGTGCAAGGATTTCGTATCAATTATGGACCGATACTAAAGAGTAAAACTACAGTCTGCCTAAAAATGACGACAGCTCTGGGTTTTGTTTGCTATTAACGGCAGCTGCCATCAGTTTGATTTAATTATTTTGCATTTAATAAAACACGCAAAAAATGGTTATAATAAAAATACATCTTTTCATTGGAAATACTCTGGATTCGTACAAAAATGAAATTTAAATGCACATTCTTAAACTCAAGTACAGACTAACTGTAGCAACCTTTTATGTATTGATTTAAAAAAAAAAACATTCAATCATGTCATTGAAGTCCATCTAATATTTGATCTACTCAACCGGAAATGGACAAAGTAATGCATTTAAAAACGTTTTTCCTCTAGCCAGTACTACCTCGGTTAGAAAAATGTTTCTGGGTGTCTTAATGGGTGGACTTTCATCAAATGTATGAATTTTTCAGAAAGAATGATAATCTCTGCCTGTTACAGTAACTTTTTCTCTCATGGACAGAAACAGATTGTATATTAGTCACATCATACTCCCAGCTTAGTAGTAGATGACCAATTTCCCATTTGAGTTGTCGTCCAGCCGATTAACATGCAGCTGGGCATCCAATTTGACTCAAAACTGTTGGAATCCTGTTTTTAACTAATTAGTTGATGTCCAGCAGCACGTCAGTGCAGTGGTTAGCGCGTGTGAGGTAAAGTTATGAGGTCATGAGATCGAACCTCCTGTGTGGGTTCAAATCCAGCTACCTTCCTGTGCGGAGTTTGTATGTTCTCCCTGTGCTTGCGTGGGTTTCCTCCGGGCACTCAGGTTTCCTCCCACATTCCAAAAACATGCATTTCAGGTGAATTGGCCGGTCCAAATTGTCCCTAGGTGTGAATGAGCGAGTGAGTTGTCTGTCCCTGTGTCCCCTGCCCACTGCCCGGAGATGGCTGGGATGGGCTCCAGCACCCCCGCGACCCTACTGAGGATAAGCGGTACAGATAATGGATGGATAGTTGATGTCCATCTTGGAAAGTACGGTATTTGTAGCAGCAAAAAAATACTTATTCTCAATAGCCCAGTGTAACAATATTACTTTCATTTTTGACCTGATAATATTTAGTATCCAGGGTTTGTACAGGTGCTTGAAATCCTTAAAATGCTTTAATTTTAATGTCAAGTCCATGTTTATTTGTGACACCCTTAATCTCAATGAGTCTCAAAGGGCTGCACAGACCACAGATTATTGCAAACCACAAGACTATTATTACACCATCCCCTTATCTAAAACCTACATGAGGGCAAGGAAAAACTCAAAAACCTCAACAGGGGAAAATTAAGAAAAAAAATCAGGGTAATGTTGTGAAACTCTCTTGTCTTACTTAAAAGCCTCGCTGCAGCATTTTGTACCAGCTGAAGGTTCTTGATTTTGGACTTTGGGTGACCATAGAGTAGTAAATTACATTTATCGAGACAGGAGGTAACAAACAGGTGTATTATAATCTGCACATCGGACTGGGACAGCATATAAGGAATTTTAGCAACGCTGCGAAGATGGAAAAAGCTGTTCTAGTAATATTCTTAACGTGTGTTTGGAAGGACAGAACGGGGTCAAATGTGACCCCTAAAGTTTTGTCAATGTTCAGAGGAGTTTTTAAGAACAAGTCACTGCATTTAGATGGACCAATAATTAACATTTAAGTCTTTTCTGACTTAAGGCACAAGACATTTCCACTGTTTAGTGGGGCAGATTCCTTCATTGGAAGATATAGTTGAGTGTCATCTGCGTAGCAAAGGAAACTGATATTACGCTTGCGAATAATATCACCCAATGGAAGCATGTAAGTGCTTAAAAGAAGGGGGATAAGTACTGAACCCTGTGGAACACTACAGGTTTGGAGTATTGAAAAGTGATTGAATTTTAGAATAAATAAATAGAATAAATACTAATTTGTTGCCATGTTTCGTGACAACTCTAGTGCAAGGATTACTTATCTATTATGGACATTTATATGGGCCTTGCAGAAAAATTAATGTAACGTTTCCCAGTGGAAAATTCTAATGGAAAGATCTTCCCAAAACTGAAAATGTTAGCTACACATTACTATTATTTTTAGCCAACACCTATATAGGGGGAGACATATATCTCAAAAACAAATATATTCGCGATTTGCTCAAGATCTAAAAAACACGTCTTGATAAATGCAGATGTAGTTGTGGCTCTGCAAAGTAAATGATTCACACATAATTTTATATTAATGGAACTGGAGAAATTGAAAAATTGGCTTTGAAAGTCTTGAAAAAAGTACTTGAATTTGGCCATGACAATGGTGTACGAACCTTGAGTATCATACAACCATTGACTTTTGGGCGCAGCCTTATCACCAGCAATTTCTGTTTGGGTGTTAAGTGAAGCTCGAGTGTGGCTGCCTGCCCAGTCTTCCCTGTGGGAAGCGTTGGGGTTGGGTCTCGAGTGACTCCTTATCAGCAGAGTGTAAATAATTGCAGGCCTCAGATAAATTCCAAGCCGAGGCACGTTTGAGTGCGTGTGCGTTATCAAAGCCTTGTTGAAAAGAAAGTGGAAAGGATGAAATCTGCGTTAGCAATATGGAACTCTCTTCAGTTGGACTAAACGGCAACTCGGTGATGCCTGCTGCACCTGTTGACACAGCGAAACACGTCTTGAGTGAAAATTGCAGCAATGTTGCATTACTGTATTGAGCAGCAATCATAAAATGCAACTTTATTTTTTGGTTCTTAGTATTTGATACTTAAAAGTTTAAAACTGTCTCAATTTACAAAATTGAAAATTCTTAGTCATGTTTTTTTTTACCCACTACTGTAGTTGCATATTTTTTTGCTTATGATAAGTGTGTTGATGGCAGCACGGCGGCGCAGTGGTTAGTGCGTGTGCGGCACAGTTTTGAGGTCACGAGATCAAACCTCCGTTGTGAGGTTTGCATGTTCTCCCTGTGCTTGCGTGGGTTTCCTCCGGGCACTCCAGTTTCCTCCCACATTCCCAAAACATGCATGTCAGCTTAATTGGCTGGTCCAAATTGTCCCTAGGTGTGAATGAGTAAGCGAATTGTCTGTCCCTGTGATCTCTGCGACGGGCTGGCAACCAGTTCAGGGTGTCCCCTGCCCACTGCCCGTGGGTGGCTGGGAGGGGCTCCAGCACCCCTGCGACCCTACTGAGGATAAGCGTTGCAGATAATGGATGGATGGAAGTGTGTTGAAAATCATTATCTACCATCCACACCAAATGTAGGAGGCGTGTTTTGCCTCACTCACACTCAAATGTTATGATTTAAGTTTTGTTCTACTAGATGCAGCCAGTCATTCATGGACCCAGTTCTTGCCAACATTATTAAGAAGTAATATTCATGAAATATCAGTGGCCTACAGCGGGGTACACAGATTGCAATTTCCAGCCAATCTCAAAACTTTTGTTGAATAGTTTTTTGAAGAATAGTTGCAAACAAATAAAATGATTGCTTTATTCACACATATGTTGGTTGGATGGATCCCTTAACCACTTGGGTTGTAGGGGCACCATTTCCTGTAGTGTGTCTTAGGCAAGTACAGCCCGGTGGGGCCCATCCCTCTCCAGATCAATATAGTAGTCTTAAAAAAAAAAAAGAAATTTCTCTCTCTCTCTCACATTACACATATATATATATATATATATATATATATATATATATATATATATATGTCATCATCTCCGCAGAATAAATCAGTGGCTGACATCAGTGGAACGAGACAGGAACTGAAATCATTGGAGATTTTTTCTTAAGATTTGGTCCCTTACCAGTACGTCAAAGTTCAGGGAAATTGGGACTAATAAATCGATGTATCATTACCCTTGGACAAATAATTGTGAACGGATGCCGCTATTCATTACTACACCTATGTTTTGGACGTTTTTTGGGTTTGTTTTAAAATACTTATTTCAGTGGCTTAAATGGGGCCCTGCGATGCTCACCTCTTCCATAATCTTTGAACTCGGGCCTTTGTTCAAAGAAGTTGTTATCTGTGGCAATGTAAAACGCTACGACCTTGCTAGCGAGGTGTGGTTTCAAGCATATCCTTTTCCCACTTAGATTTTTCCAGTTAGAACCTCATAGCGCTCAGGACAAAAGTAAGCAACCAAGATGGCTGCTGATTCTGATTAATTGTTGCCATACAGTTCAGGTCAGTTGTGTTGCTAAATTCATAAGAAATTACCATACTTTCCAAGCTATAAGGTGCACCAAAAAATCCCAAATTGGTCAGAAATCGAAACGTGTGCCTTATAATCCAGTGCGCCAAATATGCGGACGAAATTGTAAATGAATTACCATGTTTGTGCAATTATTGATTAGTAAACGAATGATATCGCTGTCCAAAATTGCTTAAGAATGATGGTAGAGGGGATTAAACCGGATAGTAACTGCACTGATGCCTGACTACCTAGCTGCTTGGGACATTGGTGGTAATACACAATTGCATAACTTTGAATGAAACAGGAATCAAACTCAGATCGTAGTGTAGGAGTGCGGCGGTTCTCATTTACTAGACCCCTTGATACAGATGACGCATGCAAAGGCATTAATTCTTATCTCATCACACTCATTTTAGTGACTGTACCAGGTATGTTAGAGTGAATGTTGTCTCACTCTTTCTCCGTTCAAACTAAGCATTGTAAATGACATTTTTTTTGATTCCATGCAGCCATGCGTTTATATGTTTCAGAACTACCAAATTACTTCCCACAATGCCCTTTACCTCATTCAGTTGAGAATCTTGCGTTGTACCATGGACCGGTTGAATGTTTGACAATATTCTTGTGGCCTGACCCAATAATAAGATGAACAATTTGGCACCGTGACTAGAAATAGTGTAATGATGAGATCGTCTGCATCCCGAGGGGCCTACTAAATGTGAACTGTGGCACCCCATGCCCCGATCTGGGATTGATTCCTGTTGCATTCAAAGTTATGCAATTGTGAACCAACATCAATGTCCCTAGCGGCTTGGTGGTGAAGAATTAGTGCTTTGATGATAAATAACCTAATGCCTTTTCATATGTTGTCTGTATCCCAAGGGCTTTAGTGAAAGGGATCTGTCACACTCCTCGTGATCTGGGTTGGATTTATGTTACATTCAAACTTCAGCAATCATGATCAGTAATATATTCTGACAGATCAATTAATGCGCCAATAAATTACTTTTTTGTGTTTATGCAGTCCTAGCCCCTAAAGTAGTTTTCGATCTGTGAGCCTTATTGTCCAGTGCGCCTTGTATGGTAATTTTTCATGGGTGCGGTTAATACTCCGGTGCACCTTGATAGAGTTAAAAACACGAAAATGTTATGTTCCTCAAACAATCCAACCAAATGTCACTTGTTAGCAGTTATAAGAACAAGTGTGACTTCAACAAATGTCAAAGAACAGGTCTCTAGCAAGGTTTTGTTCATATAGTTTTAGCTAATTATGGATCTTAAAACTAAAATGTTGGTTGAACTCTGGGATGAGGTGTGGCTGGCACACACATGGCACCACAAGCATGGCCTCATCCTAACAGTGTGGATATGCCAGTACTAGTGGAACAAAAGCAAACCAGCATCTGAAGCATCTTCAAGCAGTCATAACCGGAAACAAAATTAAGTGAAAGCTCCCAAAAACATTCTAATTAAGTTCCAAGCAGTGTTTGAAGTTGCATTATAATCGTATTCACCGGAAGACGTCTTTTTCTCAATATCAAAGGAGCATCTAACCTCAGATTTTAGTTGTGTAAATACTGTTAATCGGGTTGCAAATAAATATTCACTGAATGTTCAGAAGTGTTGAGGACGAGTTTGTCAGTCCTGATTGAATATTTGAACCCTGGCGTTTGTATTAATTCAATTTCAGTGGAACTGCAGTGCAGCTGATTGTCACCTCCTTTCAAGTGTTAGCCCTGTGACTTTGCAATGCATTTGATGACACCAACCAAATAGCTCGATCAGGCTCCTTTGTGGTAAATGGAGATGCTTTCAAAAAGCTTTCAAGGCAAACACAATAAACATGCATGTAGCTAATATTTCACTCTTTATCTTTCATTTGGATGCCTGGCTTTTAAACTAATTTATAGTTACCGTATTTTCCGCACTATATGGCGCACCATGTTATAAGGCGCACCTTCAATGAATGATATATTTTAAAACTTATGCCATACATAAGACGCACCCCATTATAAGGCGCTATAAGTGCATGCTGGTTTAAGATCAGGTAATTGTGCAATTTTGTAATTGTAATCCTGTGCAGTCCTTCGAGACATTTTTGGGATTAAGGGCTATTTACGGTAAATAAATGTGACGACTTGACAACAGTAGAGAATGTAGTTACGTTATGCAACCTCTAGATGTTGCCACGCTCAAGGGAATGTCAACAAAACATTCAAAAAGGTCTAACTTTATTAACAAACAAGCTTTCCACAACTCCATTCACTCCCAAAATAAATAAACAGCCGTTTTATTATTTTCTCTGAGGTAAAGCATTTTCGTGACACATCTTTAACATCTTTGAACAACATCGACATATCATTTTATTTTTTGTCCATTTAGTCAACACGCAAAGAAAAAAACGTCTGATACTGTTATTTTAAATGAAACGTTAGTGCAATCGCAATAAAGTGACACTCGTAATGTGCAAAAACAACGAGTGCAAAACAATAACAATAAAGCAATAACATAATAACTGTAAAATGTAAAACGTAAACACACAAAAGAAACACAAAGATCACTCTATAAGCTCCTCATCGACGAATCCCTCGAATTCTTCTTCTGCTGTGTCCACGTCCGGTGTTGTTGTCCTGTGCCAGCGCTGTTGCCTTCATACGTATAGTTATCGTACTGACACTTCTGCTTGCCGCTCTTTGTTGAACAACCCACTGATCAAGTGTCTCCTCTAACTCTGGCCATCTTGCTTTATTGCCACGGAAACTTTGTTGAGTTTTCCTTACTTGGCGGAGCTTATCTTCATCCTTTCTCCACTTCCGTACCATCGATTCATTTAAGTTTAACTCTTTCGCTGCCGCTCTATTGCCGTGTTGTGCTGCGTGACTGATCGCTTTGAGTTTAAACTCGGCGTTGTACGCGTGTCTCTTAACAGGAGCCATTTTTTTTTACAAATGCACGTATGAAAGAGAATCTCGCTCTCTCTCTCTCTCTCTTTCTCTCGCTCTTTCTCTCTCTCAAACGTGACATTCTGAATAATTCTGAGTTTGTTTAAGGTAAATTGTGCTTTACATCTTCACCAGTCATAACCCTGGATTCAGACAAATACTGTATTTGTTGAGTATGAATTAAGCAGTTTAATGGGGTAGCCATTTTGCCACTTAGTAAACAAATACAACACGAGCCCCGGCAACTACCAATCGTTTAATATTTCCCAGTATGCACAGCGCGAAAAAATGGAGTCGCGGCTGTTTCTCGTAGTTGCGAGACCTTGCGAATTTAATATTGAGCCATATATAAGGTGCACTGTGTTATAAGGCGCATGGTCAGCTTTTGAAAAAAAATAAGACTTTTAGGTGCGCCTTATAGTGCGGAAAATACGGTACATTTGTCTGCCCTATAGGTGTGGGCCAATATTTCATGGCCTATTTATCGGTCCAGGGCTTTTGGAACCAGTTTAAATTAAAAAAAACTTTTAACCAGGTGAAACATAGCTTTTTGTTCTTGGTGTTATTTCTTTTGTTTATTTGTATCTGTTTAATTAAACAGTGTTCATGAACTATCGAACAATATACCTTCAGTGAGGTGTAGAAGTGGCAACAAGTCAAGGAATTGCATTTTTGAGGTTGAGTCGGCCTCAGAGTTCTTAAGTTGAGGTTCAAATTTAGGTTCTCGCTTTCTCCTCAAGGTTTTGTGTTCTTGCCTTGCCTTGTCATTGTCAGTTTCCTTTGGGCACTCCAGAAATCTACTGTTATTGTCTTTTTGAGCTTGAATGTGTTCTTCTACTGCAGAAATGGACTGTTTGATAACCAATCAACAAATGGAGTTTAAACTATTATGGTCAATTAGCATTTTTTGTATTTCATGTTTAATTCTTCACATTTAGATTTTTAAGATACTCCCAAATATTTTTGGGTCATGACAGTGATGTTCAGAATTTGTATCAGCATCACCATTTCACACATTCAAGTGTCATTGTCAAAGAGCTAATCTTGGCTGTTGCCATTCTTGTCTCACACTTTATGGACCATTCCTCCCCTCATCACATGACTTGTTGCAAAGAGGGCCTGATGTCGGTCAGCTGTACAAACACTCCATCGTGACTCTCCCGAGAGTGCATGTCTTTGTTTCTTGTTGTATCTCATGCCAAAGCCACAGTAACCTTGTGAGCATGATTGAGGACAGTTTACAATGTCGCGAGTGGCAAAGCCTCAGGGGGAAATGCATTATATTTAATGTATTTTTAATTGTGTTAAATCATTTGTAATATGTTATATTACCTAAATGATGATTTATTTAAAATTATTTCTGTATTTTAAGTAAGTTTTGAGATGTTTTTTTTTTTTTACCCCAATATATGTATCTGTTGCAAAAGGGTGAATTTTACGTTACTCAAGTAGTCACACTATGGAGAAGGGCGCAATCACTGCTGGGATGCAACTAACAACTCTTTTAATGGTCGACAAGTCACAGACTATAAAATGATTAGCCAAATAATTGGATATTTATTTTGTTCTTAAATTTTGCATGTTTATTTAATTATGTGGAGATGGATAACAAACAATGTCACGGCGGCTCAGTGGCTTGCGAGTCAGCCCCACGGTCTGGAAGTCCAGGGTTCAATTCGAGCCACCACCTTCCTCGTGGGGAGTTTGCATGTTCTTCCTGTGCCCCCTCCAGGCACCCCAGTTTCCTCCCACATCCCAAAAACACGCACGGCAGGTTGATTAGTGCAATCAAATTTTTCCTAGGTATGAATGAGTGTTTGTCTGATATAACAACTACAAAGTCGTTAATCGAACTGCGGCCGAGGATGTCCGGGTGCCAAGTGCACATATGGAGACGTCTATGTCTGAACATGGTGTTTGTTATGGACAAGCCATGACGGGTACAGAAGTCCAATAACTATACACCACTCGGGTTTAGGTCCGGGGGGGCCGTTCTTCCTAATCACGTCCTCCAGGTTTCACTGTCATTGCCCACTTGGGCATTGAAGTCCCCCAGCAGTAGGAGAGAATGGGCTCTAAAGTACACCCTCTAAGGACTCCAAGAAGGGTGGGTACTCTGAACTGCTATTTGGTGAATAAGAACATACACGAAGGCTGAGAGATGCTACCCTCTCGTCTACCGGAGTGAACCCCCAACGTAGAGGCGCCAAGCCGTTACCTCTCCTTTGGCTGCTACCCAGCTCTCTACGCATCCGACCCCTTTGGCCCCTCCCACAGGTGTTGAGCCCATGGGAGGGGGGACCCGCGTCGTCCCTTCGGGCTGTGCTCGGTCAGACCCCGTGAGCAAAAGCCTGGCCACCAGGTGCTCGCCAGCGGGCCCCACCTACAGGCCTGGCTCCAGAGGGGTTCCCCGGTAACCCTATCCGGGCAAGGGAAATTGTGGATCAAAGTTTGGTCATATAAAAGTGACACTGAGAATGAATATTTCATTGGACTTAGTGATTTGGAGTGAAGCTGATAGTTTGGTAAGCATGTTCTTCATGCAATAGTTTTCCGAATAACTCTTAAAATGTTACGTCGCTACTGATGTATTTGAGTGGATCTAAGATATGCACACACGTGTACCGTCCCCTTATTCAGCCTGTTGTTCTCTTATTTTATTTTAGTTTCAAGATTACATGTTTTGGTGTAGGCGTTTATCACATACATTTTGCCCAAAAATGCGACTTACACTCCAGGTGCCACTTACTGTATATATAATATTTCCTTCATAATTATGTATTTATGGGCTGGTGCAACTTATACTCCAGAGCAACTTATATTCCGGATAATACGGAAGGTGCAGTAGAGAATCCATAAATAAACCTCTGTCCATTTTTAGGACAGTTTTTATAGGAAGTGTAGTAAAAAAGCTACAAAGCACATTTAAGCTTTGGCCACACTTTGACTAAAATTTGTGTTTGTGTGCTATCTGCATATGTAATTTGAACAAATTGTCTCAGAATTTAAATGTATTTTATTATTCATATTTCTTTACAATTACGAGTGTTTGAATCACAGTGAAGGGAAAATGCTTGCTTTAATAATACTTCAATAATGTTTCACAACTGTAATCAGAGTACTTGAATCGTACCATAGATCCCCACCCCGATTTATTACTGATAACAGAAATGGCAAAATGAAATTTACCGTGCATGTCTGGCCTGTTCTCCAGGGCATATACAGGGGCATATACAGGGCATATTTTTCTTTTTTTCTGCAAAAACTGACAACTCCATCCGAGTAAATTAGTTGTGAAAATCTTATTTGCTAAGAACTTCTTTATTACCCAGCGGGAAATCACTAGTAGCAAATTGTTTTTCTGTTGTTGGGGTGTGCGGTGCTGGGTGACTGAATGTAGCATTTCTTGCCTTTTAAATGCTCCTCCTTTCTACTTACATGTCGCACTTCCCCCTTCGTGTCCTGTTAAGATCTCCCAGCTACCAAGTTCCAACCCAATGATGCTTTTCCTCTTGGGTCCCTGCCGGCCTCACACAATAGGACAAAAATAGCACATGCAAGCGCTTCAAATCGGTTCCTGGGATTAATAGACTCCTTTCTGTGTTTGCAAACAAGTATAATGTAGTTTAGCTGCGCGCGCACTTTTGAGGCAGAATGCCAAAATACGTAATTGTCAGTTTACACCAGACGATTGACAGAAAAATATTGTGTATCATAGATCGTAACATCTCAAATAAGTACAGATTATGGGCTGGCAGCATGATAACGACTCTATTTGAGGTTCGGTTCACACAGCAGGGAAATCTTTTTAAAAAAAATTTTTTTGCACAAACTTGACCTTTTTCCGATCTATTCAAGTCCGTCTGAATGGCACATCTCTGATTTTGTTAACACTAGACCCAGGCCACTTTCATATGTGGTGCTAAATCTGATAAATAAGGGATCTTTTGGAATGCAACCGCTGTGTGAACGCTCAAGACGTATTCATGCGACCTGCACCTTGTCCATAGGTGACAAATGTCACTATTCTACGTTCCACCAGGCTGGAGCGGAAAAGTCAACAACCATGGCCGTCAAAAACACGCAGTGTTATGAATTCACACATTAATAGAAGATTAACACTTGTTTATTTTGTAACACACGGAACAGCCTTCGCATCGCATTGCATACAATTGGATTCACAACATGCCGCTTGAGGTCAATGCTGTAAACAAGCGATAGTATCTTCTAGTGGTTTTTAACAATTTTTAAATTCAAACCACATCACAAGAACAGTATTCAATCGGGGAAAATGACGTTTTGGAATTAATTAATATTTGGTGGGACAACGCTCCATGAGTACTTCCGCAAACACTATGCGCATTGCAGTTGAAGTCACGCGCCGTCTTATGCTCATGTGGGCCCCTTGTGGCGGTCACACAGGAGATCACATACAAGTCGCATTTAGTTGAAAATGTGAACAATTTCACAAAAAACATTGTATTTCACCTAAAAATCGGAATTTGGTATTAGGCTCTGCATGTGAACCTAGACCTACTGATCAAAGTCAACAAAAATAAACAGTTCTCTGATCAGTGCTACACATGAATCATGGGAGCCACTTTATGTAGTTTTTGTGAGTTCCTTTTTTTTTTTTTTTTTAGAAAAAGTAACAAGTAAAATACTCTTATGTCAGCAAAATAAACACACTAAAAAGTGGCTCAGATGACCAGTTAATTTTTACAGGAGCTTAGTTTACACATAAGCTAAACTTAAGAAGAATTGGCTTTCTTTGGCTTTCACCGACCTTAAATACGTCATTTGTGTTGGTGTGATAAATAATGATAATAATGATTACGACAATGAGCAATAATAATCACTATTAAAGGTGCTGTCCTGAATTTGATTTTTTTTTTAATTTGCTGATGCCGTCTTTTAACTTAAATCATCATTGCAGTTTCTGTCAAGCTGCTTGTGTGGCGCATGCAAGTATGTGCATCTCTGTGACCCGCTTGAATGGTTTTTTATCTTTTGGTTTTGGGTTGGTGTTTGGACTGTATTGGAATCAGTCCTTTTCTTACTTTTACCATTTTCCTTCTACACAAGCCGAAAACCGCAAGCATGAGCATGGAATCCCTCTCTGACCCCGGCTCACTCCTCCCCCCCCTTTCTGGCCTGCTAATATGTTGAGAGTCCTAAACGGCTCTGATAATAGTAAGAAAAAAGCAGATGGGCAAGGTGGAGAAGCATTATATAGGTTTTTGAACTTAGTTGGGCATATTTTACACATACTTAATAGAGAAAATATTCTACTTTCAACTTCTTAACCCTTTATTAACAAAGTATCAGAGAGGCTGCCTGCAGTTTTTTGTTGTTGTTATTTTGTCCATGAAGGACTCGGAACCCATCCTATGAGTGATTACTTTTGAGCTCTTTTTTTTTTTCAGAACAACCCAAACTGTCAATTTCTGGCAATATCTACCGTAACTATGTGTTAAGAATATGAAATATCAGTTTAAAATGAAAAAAAAAAACAAAAAAGCCCTGGTCTCCCCCAGCCCCCATGGTAATTAAAGTGTTAAGGACACCTCAAACAATATAATAATGTACTATTTTTAGATGTATTTTAAGATAAAATATACATAATGTTTAATGTTAAAGTTATTATTATTGTTGTTATTATCGGCACCGCATATCCTCAGTAGGGTTGCTGGGGTGCTGGAGCCCATCCCAGCCATCCTCGGACAGTGGGCAGGGGACACCCTGAACTGGTTGCCAGGCAGTCGCAGGGCACACAGGAACAGATAATGCACTCGCTCATCCACACTTTGGGACAATTTGGACCGGCCAATTAACCTGACATGCTTGTTTTTGGAATGTGGGAGGAAACCGGAGTGCCCGGAGGAAACCCACGCAAACACGGGGAGAACATGCAAACTCCACACAGGAGGTTCCATCTCATGACCTCAGAACTGTGCTGCGCACGCGCTAACCACTGTGCTGCCCTATTAATTTTATAAATATTATTATTATTATTATAAAAGATATACTAGTTAGCATCAGTAGTAAATGTACAGTCAATAGTAGGCATTGGTAGCAAACACTTAGCATTTCCCTGACACTCATCTCACTGACAATTACTAAGCCAATGGGCATTCACATAAATCAAAAGCAGATTGCTATAGTAACATACCAGAAATTAAAAGGACCCCACAAAAGGGAGCATGCCTAATGATGTCCTCGGCCCAGTCAGTTCTTTTAATGGCTTGCAGCCACCGGCTCCTACCGCACTTTTGGAAAAGCCCCTTTTCCCTTAAAAATGCAAAAACATTATGTTCTTTAAAATTGTAATATGTGCACCTGTACTCACAACAGCTGGACATGTTTCTGTAAATTGTGACTCTAAAAACAGAACTCAACATAAAATCTTTTATCTCTCCATACAAACTCGTACTACTTCTCGCGCTGTTTTGGGTCAACGATGCGCACGCATCCTGTGCCTATCTGGTGATGACATAGGCTGAAAAGAGTTATATATTAGAATTAGAATTGAGATTGTCTTTATTGTCATTGGTATCAATGTTGTGAATATTGTAGGCAACGAAATGTAGACATGCAGTGGTTCGCACATTTGCCTAACACGCGCAAGGTCTTTGGTTTAAAACCGGGTGGAAAAATTTGTTGGCCCGGAAAGGGATAGTCTCCACCAAGCTGCACTTGCCCAAGACACACCACAAGAAAGGGCGACCCTATGATCCTTGTAGTTACCCACCCACCCCACTACAGGGTAAAACGTGTAATATAGAGACTTTTAAGCAAAAAGAGATAAAATAATATCAGGAGCAATATGCACACAAACACACAATAATGTACAATTTCAGTTGGATTATCCACTTGTTGCCCGCCCCCATTATGCATCATGTGAAAGCGTTTTGATTGTGGGTCGTCGAATGGAGGAAGGGCAATCCGGCTGCCAGATGAATCCTCAGTGGCTTGGAAGGACGGAGAGAGCTGGCCGAGTGATAAAAGAGGGAGAGCGGATGGGAAGTGCCTGAGGTGGGCTGCTATATGTGAAAGACAGCAGAGTGCTGACAAGGCACCGGTACAAGTGGGATGTGTGTGCTCTTTGTGTGTCCTGCTGCCTCCACACACTCGCATCCACGTTTACTGTTTCTCCGGGCACTCCTTGAGCTGTTAGAAACAGCACTGGGCATTTTGCACTGTTTGTCATTATGCTAACAGCAACATCCTGTGTCCCTCACTTCCGCTCACTCTGTCACAATCTTCTCGTTTTTCTATTACTGACAAACAAGTCCCCTTGAGAATTTTCCCTCAGTTTAAGAGTGGGATACATGCTTTACTTAGTAACAATTTTTGCAACAGTTTTTGGCGTAATGTTTTTTTGTTCCTATTTGCACATGTACTGGATTTTCTGTCTACCTGATTATGAGGCGCAACCACCAAAAATGTCTTCTGTAATACCTTTTTTATATACTTTGGCACATCTACCTACAAATTTAATGTGTTGTTGGAGTACCTTCCGTTCCTGTAAACTTCGTAAATAGAGACACATTTTGAATGTAAATGTGCTAATCCTTTCCAAACCCCGCAGGAGTAATGTATATATTTTTTAATAAATCAAAACAACATCAGAACATAAAACAAATGCATGTTAAAATTAGATTACCGCAAAATAAATATAAAACTAGAGCTACACAATGTAAAAAAAAAAAAGATAAGGAAATAATAAACATTTTCATTTTTGGTCTCACGTTTCTAGAAAAACTGATCCAAGGAAGTTTGCTTTTGCTAGCTTTTAACAATCCATCAAAAATGCGCAAGGCAGACGTAACTATTACCCGACTTGGCAACACTTTTTCCGGGTGATTTCCTTCCACAAATTCCAATACTATATGGAAATTTGCTAAATGTCTGTAATTTAAGCTGATGAAAAGATGGCTGCGTCATCGTACCCGCTCTCTTGCCAGAACACAATGAATGACACGTTGATGTCAATGACATTAAAGACAATTCAGATCAAAATCCGCAGATCAGTGAACTAGCAAACACCAAAGCGTGAAGTAGCCAGGAGTCTCTGCAGAGATGAACAAAAATGGCAATGAAAATTTGTGCTGTTAGTGTTTGAATTGAATCATTTTGAGCTCGGAATATTAGCTGTTGCGACTATTGACTCTTGGATAGATATTATCAATATCCCTTTAAACTCGCGTTCGGAAACGTATGGCTCGCAAGCAAGGTGTGGCTCTATTTATCAGTACATCTATCTTGCTTGGATATAAAATTCGTTATTTCAATGCATTTAGGCTGGGAGTGCAACACTGTGATTTTAGTGCTTTGTAGTGCTTTTCTACCTTTAAAGGGACATAGTGTAATATTTAGTGCTTCCTAATGGTACAAAAAAACTTTCATTCAGTTAAAAACAAACATTGATTTGAATACATGGCAAAAATACCTGGGCTTAAAAAACAGAAGAATTATCTTCTGTCTGTAGTTCAGGTTCGGCGGCTTTGTTGAATTTTGTCTTAAGTATACTCATTGTGACTCAGTGTAAAAAAAAAAAATCAAAATATTTGGTTTCATGGCTCTCTGAGTAAAAACGTTTCCTGGCCCTTGTTTTAAACCCTTAAAGTATTGCTCCTTTCGGTGCAAGTAAAACGATTTAAAATGGTAAAAATGTGAAAAAGGATTTAAAAAAAAAAAAAGAACTTTGAAAAATGATTTCATTGATATGTAATATGTACCTATTCACAGTGGCCGTGTATGCTAATTGGGGCCTGTAAAAGAACCTGCAACTCCAAATTTCACCCACCCTACAATGTTTTTGAGGCAAAAGAAAGGATGTTTGTGTGTAGTACTGTAGCTACAAGACAAAAGGGGTCACTCCACTGTTTCACCAAGTTTTTGGCAAAACAAATTCACTTTTATGAATGCACCACTGTTTGGAATGGCGTGGTTATGTGACTTTCCACCAGCGATATTACTTCTCACCAAAAGCTTGGGAAAGATGGTGATGACTCAATAATTACAGATGCCCGTTCAGCTGATCTTATATATATTTTTCCTTAGCTTATGAATTACCTTTATTTCATTTTGACAATATCCGTGCATTGTTTCTTAATTCTACATGTATTGCTATTTTGTAATTATTTTTATTTTATTTCTTATTTTATCTGACATTTTAATTGTTTTATTTTTTATTTTATTGTTTGGTAATGCAACATCCATTGCAGCCATCCTAGAAAGGGGGATTACCTCATGTGCGGTCCATTCTTAAGGTTTCTTAATTTTCCTCATGCAGAGGTTTTTGAGTTTTTCCTTGCCTTCATATATGTTTTAGATCAGGGGATGGTGTAATTATAGTCTGTAGTATGCAATACTCTGTCGTCTGCCTTGATTTAGGCCACACAGGCACACGCTATTATTTTTGAGTATACAGTAAATGTAATTTGAGCCTCAAATGCTATGTTGTTGTGGGTCGGGTCCTTACTCTGCTCCAATTTTTGATTTGTAACCTATCTTTCATTTTAGAGAATCCAAAGTAGAGTAGTACCTAGTAGCATCGACTACAATGTGTTTTGTAATCCTGTGTCTTAATCTATTTCCAAAGCATAAGCATTAATTGTCAATACGATGATAGATTTCAAAAGGAAGATGCACCGCTCTTGTATGTATTATATCACATATTTCCTAAAATATGGGGTCAATCAGCTTGCCTGACTGCCTTACAGGAAATCCATTACTCCAAGTATAGGCACAACTAAATACAGATCACTAGACATTTGTACCTAAAAAATGCAGACATAAAAAATTGATCAGCTTTGCTAAAAATATCTAGAAGTCAAAATGCTATGTTTTTTCCCCTTTGGGTACCCGTAGCAGCAAGATGCAGACATACATGGCAGCGGACTCTAAGTTAGGATTCCACTATGTAAAAGAAATTCAAATTTCTTTGAGTTGGTTGGTTGTATCCCTTAACCGCTAGGGTCGTAGGGGCACCATTTCCTGTGTGTGTCTTGGGCAAGTACAGCCTGGTGGTGCCCATCCCTTTCCAGGTCAAATATGTTTTTACCCGGTCTCGAACCTGGGACCTTTGGCAAGTTAGTTTTTTTTCACTGAATGAAGGTTTTGTTTCAGCACAAGAAGGCGTTAAATATTATCCACTGTCCTTTTAAAATGATTAATGTATTTAGCAGCCTCCTTGACCACTAATAATTGGTATCAGGTTGTGGCCTGTAAAAATGATATTGGTGGGTATTTTAGTTTGAAGCATGCTTAGTGGCAGGAGGCTCCAGGGACGATCCAGGACAGGCTGGTAATCTCTCTCTGCTATTATAGTGCTGGTCGTCATTGTGATACAAAAGCTCCATTGAACTATATCTTCATATTTTCAAGTTTGTGGTGATTCAGTTAAGCCACTCATTTAACTCGAGTATCAGCTGATTGTGCTAAAAATAGTTGATTGTGCAGCTTTTGAATTCACAGGATGTTCAACGTGATTTCATCCATCCTTCTCCCACTACTTGTGTAGGGTTGAAAGTGCTTTTTGAAATATTATAGAGGATAAAAATAAGTATCACTTGACTGACTTTACTGTAAATGCAGCCTTTTTTTGGTTTACGTAATGACAGCTGTCCTTTGCCTGCACTGGAGCAGCATTTTTGTAAAGAATGACCCTTAAGATATGTGTTAGTCCTTTCAATGACAACCTTGTTTTTTTTCTTAAGGAAACGGCAACAGCTTGCTCTGCATCTTCATGTACTCCGTGCTCTACTTTCATGTGCATTGGAGAACATTCAGTATATCTTGGAAATAGAACAGTATTGTGGTGCGGGTTTGCTGTGCCAGTGTAGGGTCTTCAGAGTTAATGTAGGTCAGAAGAAACTATAATATAACGGTTGGGAATTAATATAAAAATGGACTGTGACCCACACATCAACTACTGATGACTCTTTGATTTTTTTTTTGTAATGGTATTGATTGACTGTCGCGACCGTGCAGTTATTTTGCCGTCCGGAAGTTGGAAGTTGATCAGGGGGAATTGAAAAGACTTGATAAGTAGTGTAGAGGAGTTGATGAGGGTATTAAAAGTATGTATAGAAAAATATATGTATATTTCCCAGTCATGGGTTATGACTGAGTTCTTTTTATATGGTTGTGGAAATATAATCTGAATTTGTATGTTTTTAAAGCGTAACCCAAAGGATTCATGTTTTTTGTTTTTTAATTATTATACATATATTTATTTGTTTTTGGTGGGGACTGACCGGAAAATTATCCGATTCATGTGTCTGATCCGCAGACCAGCTTTTCTGATTCGTTGCATACATAGTTTTTAGTTGTAAAACCTTTTGAGTGGTTCTCAAGCCAGGTTTTTGAGCAAAGGCACACATTTTTTCAATGAAAATAATTTCAAGGCACACTCTTCCTAGAAAATGTTTAAGAAAATATTCCTGGCTCCTGTTTTATTTTTATTTTTAAAGCTTATTTGGCCAAATTGGCTTATGTAATCCAGGTGAACAGTATAAACTTGTTCTCATCAAATTGTTTTGAATAAAAATGCTTATTTGGAGGTAGTTTAAGTAAATAATGCAGTAATCTACTCTGTCGTCGTTTTTTTATTTTACATTATTTTTTAAGATTTTCTGGTTTCACTGCTTTTTTTTAAAACTTGTTATAGTATGATAGGATGAAAATCTAAAAGGAGCACAGTCGAGTTTGTTTTGTTTGTTTGTGTAACAATATGGTTTTTGTTTTGTTTGGTTTGTTTCACAGTATAGGTTGAAACATATTTCCCAACCAACATTGTTTACAAAAATTATATATACTTACTATCTCATGAACTAATATTTATAAACCAATCTGCTGTCGTCTGCCAGAAGTATATTATAGTTACATTGCGAAACACTTGAAGACAGCAGACACTTGACAATTGTAGGCTTTTTGCAAATATTCATCAATAAGCGGTCACCAATTACACATTAGTGTAATGCAACACATTGTTTGAGAGACACTGCCTTGCCAAATATTATTATTTTTTTTGTCATTACAATTGCATTATCTTAAAGGGACAATGTGTATGATTCTCATACTGTAAATAAAACGAATGATTTGAAGACTAGATAAAAATACTGGACTTTCTTATCCTTGTTAATTTAAAAAAAATAAATCTTAGGTCGAGGAATTTGCATTTATTTTACATAGTGGAATCCCTACCAAGTTTCCCTCCATGTTTGTCTGGCAACTTGCTGCTACACTGTGCTCTGTGGCACTGTTTTTTTTTTGCATTAGACAATACAGTGCTATTAAATATTACACACTAGGGCTTTGAGTCATATCAATAATGGGGCAATATACAATGATCCTAAACACAAAGAGCTTCACGTGTTTTGATTGTAGCACTTTCCCCTTGACTTATTCTAGCAATTTAAAAATGCAAATTGGTGAAGAGATTCCAGTACATACTTCCTGCTTTATTGACAAACTGCATGGCTGCCTGTCGTGCTGTTCATTCAGCATACATCAGCAAGTCACTGAGAGAGGACTTGAAGCATTGTGATTTTGATTTTATTGAGAAATGTATCGCACTTGAGTCTCAATCAAACAGCGTGGCCTCACCCTGGCTGTAATCAGAAACCCCCAGTAAATTATAGCCATATTCTTGATCGTTTACAAATGTGAACAAATTAGAAATCAACCGATGAAAAAAAAAAAGTGATCAAAATTAGTTCCACTTGAGAGGTTCCAATGTTACTACCCACTGTTGTATAACACGATGAGGCTGTTGTTTGTGTAAAAAAGAGCATAGTGTTTTAGTTTATCCTCCGTGGGCATTGGACATATGTCAGTTGTGCATTTTGTCTACCATTATAAATAATCCAGGGCCACAACACAACGGTATATCGTGATAGAAGTGATCAAACAGCTTCTGTGGAACAACCATACTGAACCATAAGTATGTTTGGCTGCATGGTTTTATGCAATTTTAAAAAATAGATTAGTCTATGGAGGGAAGGAAATCCAAAGAGAAGTAAAGATGTTGTGTCAGCAGTGAATCTTAGCCTTTCCTTCTCTTACCCCTGGGAAATTGAGAGGAAAAACAGGGTTGGGTAAAGGATGGACTTTCTTCGTTGTAATTGTCTATTATATTTTGTGCAGCCGCCCATGTTTTTTTTTCATCCACTTTATTACTCCTGCAAGTGACACACCCTGTCATATTCCCAATTAGATTTTTTCATTTGCCATTTGATTTAATCAACATTGACAACACTTTTACCAGAGGGAATTGCCTGCCTTATAGAGCCTGTGACTCAAATAACAAGGTTACAAACTGTTATACAGTATACACACATGGATGGAAAGGTATATGGCCCTATCTTAACCATTTGATTTAGAAATGGGGTCAAACTTGATCTAATTGGTTGTTATTCTTAAAAATCTTTAAAGATGAGAAAAAAGTTGGAATCTTGTCATATGTCAAGTAGTTCTGATCAAACATGTTTATGACATGATGCTATTAGTTTTTTAACTTTTTTCCCCTCACTAATTTTTAACCCACTCATGGAAGAGTGCATGTACTGGTCGGTCATGCATCCATGGAGTTAAATGCTGGAGTTAATCAATAGAAAAAAGGTCACAATAGGTTTTACAAGCTAAATTGTATCAATGACTTGTTCATGGATTCTTTGTCATAGTGATGCACATGTCAATAAAATCTGCCTTGAGATAATAAAATTGGTCTTACAAATTGAAATGACTTGCTAAGGCCTGTTGCTCAGGGGCGGGACCGACTGGGAATGTTATTTGGTTAACCGGAAGTGGAATAACTCAACAATTATTTGATGATACCCTGGTTGGGGCTGCAACAAAAGCATGGTTAGCCAAACGCGGGGTGTGCACATACTGAAGATCAGGCCAAAGCACTTGTTGAAATTCAAACTCAATTTCAGATTATGTTGGTCCATGTGCGTTTTGGGGTTTCATTTTATCACATGCATCATATTACAAACGGCATAAGTATAAATATTGTACAAAATGTAAACCTGCATTTTAACGTTTGGTCTACATGCTGTCTATATCAAAAGTGCTTAGGTTATGACGAATTGCAACTCACCTGTGTCTAAAATGGATCTGTGAATGTTTCTCTGCTTGTGGTGTCATCACTTGACACCAGGTAACAGAATGGCCACCATTCCTGCATGGTTTAAAAACAAGTATTTTGTTACTTATTTTCTACTAGCATAATTAGACTCAATCAAAATATTGGGTGTAGACCAGGGGTCGGGAACCTATGGCTCTTTCTATGAGTACCTATGGCTCAGACACCAATTTGATTGCATGCAAAATTTCTCCATATTGTTCAAAACCGGGAATGTCTATGCTATTCAGGTACACGTAAAGCCAAACCAAGGCTAAATGCAAAGGAAACACTTCGCAGTATATATAGGGCACGTTTTTCACTACAATTTACAGTCAAGGTGTCACACAAAAAAAGGGGGGAAAAAAACTCGTTTTGGCTGTACAACGCTAAAGAATCCTTTATTTAAAAGTTCACTATATAATCTGTGTTCAGTGTTCAGATACTTTATGATGAATCCACAGAACTGTAAATACGCCAAAACACCGGAAGAGAACTTAGTCATTTGATTGGGTGAGTGGGAGGGATGGGTGGAGCTATGCAAAAAGTACAAGCATTCCCTCCCATCTCTCGCCAAAGGTAAGCACATAAGGCTCCCTATTCTCAGAATCTTGTGACGTTTTTACAAAATAAATGCTTGCATCTGGTTTTGAAACCAATATGTATGAAAAAAAGGGTCAAAAGGAGTTTAACCGATCTTGAGTAATTGCAAGAAAGAGACAAGTTTAAAGTGGTCTGTTTGTTGAATTTGGGACAGGGGCTCTGGCATTATTCTCTTTTCATAATTTTTATCAAATCATCAAAAATAAATGTGCTGAAGACTAAGCTTTTGTCTGGGGCGCGGGTTTAGCAATTTAGTAAATTTGTCTCATAATATATGGTGTGGCGCTTTCCCAAAATAAAATTAATATTTTTTGCTTTTATGGCTCTTTGAGTCAAAAAGGTTCCCGACCCCTGGTGTAGACTATTGAGTGGGTCTAGAACATTTTCTGGGTGGTTAACTTCTGCTTTCGGATTTAAAACTTTCGGTTTTGTACCGTTTTAATCAAAACTACTTCACATCTTCAATTCTTTTTTTTTTATCTTAAACAATTGGCTCTAAAGTAAATCTAAAAAAACATGTTGTGTTTGCGTATTGGGTTTACTGAATACACTGATTTGTTGTACAATGGAACCTAAAAGAAATATTATCTGCACTGTTTGCATCAACAGGTGTGGCTTCACCTCCGTAGACCCAGCAGTCAAAGCACTGTTGTGCAGATGAAAGTCTATTTTGAAGTGCCCTTTTCATGGGCTTGACCGCATCTGTTTTTAAAGCACACACAGTGTGGACAAACAATAGCTCAGTCAGAGAAATGCAAGGGAGTGCAATGATAAAGGGAATACAACTGTCATTGTTTTATGGGATGGACTTCCCAAAGAGCACTGTAACAGTTTACTAGCAAGATAGCCCAATAACAAGTAGCAAAATGGCCAGTTTCCCCGGCAACATCAAACAATTTGTGTAAATAACTGAGAAAAATGCAGATAATAAACTTTGCAGGAAGTTGTCAATGCCTGTAGCAATGAGTCATGGGCCAACATTATGAAAACAGTGTCTCAACTCAATCGCACAGCCCTTGTTCTTGTGTCCCCGTTTAACAGGCTAATGAATTCTGAAATCATTTCTCTATGGCTAACCTCACCACAACACAACAGATCTTACCATGGTTGTCAGATGACATGCATGTATTGCAATGAGCGTATTGTATAGTGGTCTTTTGAAGCATCCCAAATACTTCGGCTGTTTGGCAGCCCCTAAAACAAGGTTTATTCCTGTGTGTTAAAATATTGTTTGAGGTTCTGGATGTTGGAGCTGTTTGCTGGATTTTGTCCACAAACCCAAAATGCATTCACCAACTAGAAGATCTCAAACGTGCACTTAAAAGCTTTTGGAAAAAGTTCGGGAAATTTTAATAATTGAAATGATATGTATTGAGATAGGTTTTGTTTTGTGTTGTTAATTAAATTGTGTTATAAAATGTACAAAGCTGTATTGGTGATAATACAATGTTTGACTACTGGAAGTTGTTTTGTCCATCCTATACAATATTGCTAGTGTTTCCCATAGAGGTCTTTGAGATCTCAGGGGTCCGGAATCTTGCCCGGGGACGTGCACAAAAATCTTCCCTTTTACCCCAGCCCCAGAAGAATGTTTAGTAGATTTTAAATTCAAACACATCAAGCTGATGCCTTCGTTTTAAGCAAAATCAAGAAGCTGGATCTATGATGAATGTGTGCCCTTATAAATTATCGCCACTTGGATACACTAACTATAAAAAGCAATAATACAGCAAACAGAACACACCCACAAAGCATGGTAAACAAGACAGGAGTTTATTACAAAAATAAATCTGCTCGTCAAGTAATTAATTACACTAAAAATCAACTAGTGTTGTTCTGATGCCGATTCTATACTGTTTTAGGATATGTATCGGCCAGTAAACATACCAAACCACTAATATGGGTACTGCCGCTTTGGTGATTGCTGCTACAACAGGATGCCGGTTCCTCTTTCTTGATTTACAGGAGATTATTTGATAACTGTCAAGCTCAGCCAATTGCTCCTCTTATTAATGATTTACATTCCTTTATTATGTTATGACAAACATTGCAAACACAACATAGCACTTATTTATTCACAGCAAGACACAACATTGTAGGGCAAAAAAACAAGTTTTTTTTGTTGTTTTTTTTAACTCCCATTTATAAATTTGTTTACAGCGTATACAATTTGAGAGACTCATTCAGATTGTTCTGTCAGTGATAGACATTGTACAATGTTTTGGCGTCATTAATATAATTAAAATCAATATAATATTATAATTAAAATCAGTCCAAATGAGGATCATTTTCCTGCTTTGGATCATTTTTTAAAATTATTTTCCTTCTTTTTGTTCTCCGTATTGCAATCTCCCTCCGCTCAATATACTGCTGCCTTTAAAATTTAGATTATCATTGCCCAACGCATAAAGTAGTCCATGCTGTCAATCCAGACAGTGTTGCATAGGAAAGAAAGCGGAACCTGGAATAGACTGCTTGCATACTGTAAAAGCGACATTAACAAAGGATTGGGATAAAGTCAAATAAAATCCAGTACTGCTTTTGGAAAGATAATTACCAATATCAGATATTAATATTCAGATTTGGAAAATAGTATTTTCTCTTTCCTTTTGGGGAAAATATCATATGAGAAAAGGTGGACTATTACATCGGATATTCCTTGACATTGTTGATGATACTGGATCTCACTACTTTTCTTTGTTAATGAACCAAGTCCTTCTTTCGTGAAAATTAAATCATAAATTAGATCTTTCCCAGTATGACCTCTATAAACTCTTAAAGTTTAGATCAAACCCAGATTGATAACAACTGTCAGTACTGTTGTTTCCAACAGCCAAGCTAGATAAGTCTGATAATGTCTTGGTATATCCTCCTTTAGGAAAGGGCAACTTATCTCCAGAAGTGCACAGACTGCACGTGGCCATATAACACACACATACAGTATGTCAAGTCAAGTCACATTTATTTGTATAGACCTTGATCACAAAATGTCTCAATGTGCACTATTGTTGTTGTCTTAGCTCCTTATCGCTTTTCAAACCCCTTGTTTTTATGTTTTTCTAACTGTTAACAAGGAAGTCAGCCTCAGGTAACTTTGATACTCCCAAGTCGCCAGGTTGGAGTCAATGACTGAAGTTCACTATTTATCTTGGAAAGTTACCATTGTTTTCTATATACTATGACTATTGTGACTCAGTGGCTACGTTATGTTCTTGTTGCAGAAGAATTGGTTGCGTATCAGAGGGAGTTCCATGCTTTGAAAGAGCGGCTCCGTGTGGCCGAGCACCGAACGCTACAGCGTTCGTCGGAACTCAACAATATCCTCGAGCAGTTTCGGCGCGCCATTGCTGAAACTAACAATAGCAAAAATGCCCTAAGCACCTTTTCAGGTAACTGATTACTTTGAACATCTATCACAGGTCAGATGGTTTATTGTCTGGCAATTCAATTACGGAGTCACTTCGGTCAAATTTCCAGGTCAAGTCATCTCAGATATTTTAGGCACTCAGTCAATACAAATACTTCCTTAATGTTATAAGCATAAACTTTCTTTTAAAACTAAACATAAAGTAAGTTTGTCAAGCATGCTAATAGGAGCCGCAACTTTAATAGATCCTTAACTTTGTGACTGTTTTGAAGGTTGAATTAATGGATTTGGTGGTCAGTTTAACAAATTAGAAAGGGACATATCCCAGTGTCCCTGCTAGCCATGTGTCAAAACAATGCATTGTGGGAAAACTGCTGCTAGATTGCTTTGTAAGTGTAGCATTTAGAGCATCAACCATATAACTTCTGAATTATATTAAACCAAGATTTCCTCTGCACCTTTTGAATTCAATTAATTGTGTTGAAAACTACAGATTGGGCCACACTTTATGCCTGGTCCTAGGAAGCCTTTGGCCCCCAGGGCACTCATTGAATTGACCTGGTATAGTGGATGATTTTTAAAGAGGGCGAGGGGTGCGATGGGGGGCTTTTCTATTTTTCTGTATGTTTTAGGCCTCTTAATGCCAGTACTTGCAGTTAAGGTGAGGTTACATTACCATTTTTTAAGCCTCACGTGGCAACCAATCCAAACTCTGCTTCAAAAAAGTTATTTAACCTTACTAAAAGTATGGGCTTACACACTATTTTACGTCATCGCTATCTTCCTGTTATTGTTTTCACTCAGAAACTCTAAATTGAACTTAAAAAAAAAAAATACAATTTTCAAATGTTTTTAAATTATTCCTGATTTTTATCAATCAGGCATGGTTGTCTCTTAAGTGTCTTCCTTGTTGAATATTTGTGTTTCATTTCCTGGTGATTTTAGCTGATACGCAGAAACTTTTGAAGGAGCTGGCCAATAGGAAACCTCTCCACGTGCCAAATATCTACCACCATCTGCCTCACCTTCTCACCAATGAGAACAGCTTGCATCCAGCTGTGCAAGTCGGCTTGGGACGCACTAAAGGTAAGAATTTACCATTCCCGCAGAGCGCCATTGATGAGATTCAGATATGTTTATGCCTTCTGTAATCTCATAAATGTAAATATTTTGGAGTTGCGGTCTACTTATCTTGATTTCTACTACTTCTTGTATTGTAATCATGCATTAGTATTGCAGAAGACAACACATAGCGAATGCTATGTTTATGTGTGTTTGTGTGCGCACGCGTGTGTTGGATGGGCGTGATTGTGATAGGCTGGCGTATGATAGAAGTCAAACAGAAGGTGTGGCTTTCAATTGACTATTTTAGCGATTTGTTACATTAAAAAAAATCAAATAAATCAGACTGAATAAAGTCAAAAGAGTGCTAAGTAATGCTGATCCTCAGCAAGTGCTTTGTGGATTGTTATCGGGTTTGGGAAAAAATTGAAGCGGCGTCGAAAGAGAAAGCAATATCAGTGCTGTATGTCTGGCCGACTACTACGGCTAGGCTGGAGCTGATCCTGTATCTCACCAACACTATCCATTACCCATCCTTTTCATGGGATGACCTGGAGCTACACCTCGTGGGAACCCCTTACATTTGTGACTCTTGTATTTTAATCATCATGGAGACCTGGCTCAATTCGAAGATATTCAATGCTAACGTGCCGCTCTCTGCATTGTTTTCTAACACTAAAAGGAGAAGCCATTCAATTTTCTTTTACTATTTCATAACGACAGTAAAGACCATTCGATCATTTATTCATGTGCAACTCTGTGTTTTTATTTGTACAATGGCATGAAAAAGGTGTATTATTTGTTATTGCAAAATTCGTTGCAGCCTGGTCATCTTGGAAGGGGGATTGACTCATGTGCGGCCCCTTCTCAAGGTTTCTTTATTTACCTCACGTTGGGGTTTTGAGTTTTTTTCCTAGCCCTTGTGTATGTTTTAGATCAGGGAATGGTGTTTACATGCCACTGTAGATCTACAGTTATTTTGTTAAAGTCAAATGTATTATATGTTAGTGATATCTAATATTTTAATGAATGTTTCTACTGGCGAGTTTTGACTATCATGGAACTTTTTTTGAACGCAACCCCCACGAAAAAACAAGGAATTACCATATTCCCTAGGAAATATTTATACACTGCAGAATAGGTCTTTGTACAGTATGCAATAACTATGAAACTAAAAAGGGATATGAGAATTATCATGTATAAAAGAGTTGACTCTTCCAATGTTTTTACGTAGGTGAAGCACTTGACAACAAAAAAAAAACATAGTTTTACTCAATATTTTCACATAAACGCTTAACTTCTAAGAATCCTGTAGTAAAGGAATATTTTTGTTTAGAGGGGCATGTTGCAACAGCAGTCAAATAGTCTAATGTTTGCAGTAAAAGCCTCTGCATATATGTTTAGTACATTCATGATAATGTTCTGACCTGGTGGTCTGAACCTGGAGGACCTTTTTGTGACGTTTGCATTTTCTACCATTACATAAATGCTTTGAATATCCTCATATTCTCAAATTTGAATTATGAGTTTATTATATTATCATTGTGTTTAATGTAATTGCAGTAATGATCATAATTTTTTGGATTATTTCTGGACTTGCTTGTAAAGTCCAACAAAGTAACAATTTTTTATTGTATATGATAAGAAAAGAATGAACCCATGACAAAAAACACAATTGTACAGGAACATTTAATTGCTTTTTTTGCGCTCTAAGTTTAAGGGTGGCGTGTGTCGTTTGAGGTGTCCTAAAACGTTAAAAAGAGAATATAGAGAGATTGGAGAGTGACTGCTATCATAAGACAGGAGTTAGTGGCAGAAAAGTAACAACCTTTCAAATTCCAGATAGCACTTTTAAGAAAACAAAATTGTTTTGCAGTTTTGAACAAACCCTGTATAACCTAGGGCTGCACAGTTTGTGGGAGGGAACTCCGTGCGATTTTTCGGACTTGTATTGCAATTTTGGTGCGATTTTAAAAAAAAATTGCCTTTTCAGTGCTAGAACTACGAATCATTGAAAAAAAAGCAGTGTCTTGCAATTACACAATTGCGCACTACGTCACATCGCAAAATCGATTTCATTCGGTTTAATCATGCTGCCTTATATACCAAGATTGCTTACAAGCGCGCAACCCACCTTGCTCATTGATGCTTCGATGATCATTTTCTCTGTTTCCCTTTTGGGCTATAGCGGCACCATTCTGCTGCCAGTGCTATTCGCTAAAGTATGCATACGTGTTAAATTACACATACAGAAACCCACACAAGCTTCAGAAAATAGAGCCTGTGACTTCCATCTCTTAACACATTCCACCTATTTTTAACATAGGTTTGCTGTTTCTTCAAAAACAGCAGAAAATTGTACCATATGATTTAAAAACAAAAAAGCTACCCTGGATGAAGCCCAATACATTTTATCAAGGATTTGATTGACAACTCTTCTTAATAAGCAGCATACGGCAAGGAAGGGTGGGGGCTATATTGGGTTTAAGGTGCCTAAAATATGCTCAGGTCCGCGTACATCATTCTTGGTTGCAATATCCCTCATTCATTGTCTACCCCCATAGCGCATGATGTCAGACTCTTTTCTGCCTCCCACGCTCTCCTTTCATCTTCGACCTACTTTTTTTTTTTAAATGCTGGTGGGCGTCACCATACAACTTGGTGTTCGGTTTGAGAAACACAAAGCGAAACTGGGACACATTTTCCATGCTGCTTAGATTGTCGGCCCCCTTTTCCTCATGCTGACAGCGCGCGTCTTGTAGCTTCTGCACCTCAAGTTTGTTTTTGTACCCTTTGCGAGGCCCCTCATCATTGTTGATAACACTGCAACCGTTGTCAAGTGTTCCTTTTCAATGATGACATTTCAATTTTTTGCAAGAGCGCTCTGAGGATTGTTTGTAGATGAAGGCTCCTGTTGTAAAAGGGTCTACAGAACGATATGTGTGTATGAAGATGATCTACTAGATTAAAGAAGTGTCAGTTAAAGGGGTAATTCCGGTACACATTTTCTGGTATGAATTCAGAAAAGTTCAACTTCGCACTCTCTGGGTATTGCCCTAAAGCGGCTCACCTTTTTTTCTTTCAGGTGTTGACACCTGACCCCCTACTTATGTTGTTATCTTTAGCTGACAGCAAGTGACAAAATGCTGGCGATGGCTATTGATTTTTTATTCATATATTCATACAACACTGTTTTTAAGGGTAATTTTGCCAGATCAAAAATATTATTGAAATGTTGGCATTGACGTCTCCCTTAAAGACTTTTTAGACTAGTTTTAAAGGTATGGTTATTAATGTTACTTTTTAAACTTCATCTGGACTTAGTATACAGGATGAAATGATGTTGCAAAACTCAAACTGAAATTAACAGCCACTCAGATTTTTCTATAAATTAAATTGAGTGTGCTTAAATCGTGCAAATTATTATTTTAAGAACATCAAATGTAATCTGTAAAATCTGAATCAAGATAGATTCTATAGTAATTTATAGTATGTAATTTCTAAAAGTTTTTTGTCAAATATGACCAGCAAAAACACTTTTATTTACACTTTTATTTTTAATTTGCCGCGCTCATTTTTGTAGGACTTGACAAACTATAATATTTTTTAAGTAGCCTTACCAACTATTGTGAATCAATTATATTTAATTGTTTTGGTGTAAGATACAAGTCGCTGAAAAACAAAACGTTGTCACCAAATGGCCCCAGGCTTTAATTTGTACAACTCTGGTCTACTTGGTTGTGATTTCAGTTTGATGGGACTTAAGTGGTTATTTTTCTAGATGAAAAAAATATTTAATCTCATGAAAGTAACCAGCACTCTCTTCCGGCGTCCTTTTTGTTTAGTGCCTACTTGCATTTACAACCCTATCAAAAAAAGCAAAACTCAGTTTTATCTAAATAGCATTGTAAGGACAATCATTGCCAACACAATTTTAAGCACCTGAATTTATTAGATTTAAAAATAAAAATCATCCGAGCTTTATTATACACTTCATCCAGTTCAGTTCATAACAGAAGCTCATGAATTAATTCAGCAGTTCCGTGCATCAGTGTGACTTTCGATGTTGCCTTGACGCCAAGTAGCATTTCAGTCCTGTTTTTTTTTTGTCAGTTCTTGCAATGTTTTCCCTCCTACGAGCACTTGTAAACAAAAGCATTTATTTATGTATTGAATCCATGTCTTACTCAGAGGTTGTTTTTGAGGAGGCTGTGCATGAAAACCACAGTGCAGAACATAACTTCACCTTCTTGTTTTTGCTTCCTTTCATCTCCATCTGCGTGTTTGTATTGTGGATTTCAGCCAATTTCATCAGTTAAATGTCTTGTACCCACCTTTTGACATTAGAAATCATATGGTTGAAACTCTTCTGCCCAGTTACCATGGTAATGGGGATCCCTACAGTGAAGCGGAAGGTGAAGTCATATTTAGCGGAGACGCTGCATTCCCTTATCGATAAACTGTCTCCAGAGGAGAAACTTGACTGCGTCATAATTATTTTTGTGGGAGAGGTAAGAGGGTCTCTTACTACAAATAGTCAGGTAATGGAAAAATTCACTCAAGTCATCCTGCTTTCTTTTACAGACCGATCTGGAGTATGTCCAGAGTGTGGTTTCTAGCCTGCAGATGGAGTAAGAGCACCTTGCGCTACAACCATAGTTGGTTGTTTCCTGCTCCCTGAGGTCACCCGTGTTCTATTTTTTGCCAGGTTCTCCACAGAGCTAAATTCCGGTTTGCTAGAGGTCATTTCGCCTCCCACCACCTTTTACCCAGACCTCAACAATCTTAAAGAGACATTTGGAGACCCTAAAGACAGAGTACGGTAAGACTCATCATCATCACTACCATGTTTTATTTTAAGTGAGAATGAGAAGACCTCGGGCTGGACGGCACACGGGTAAATCTGAGGTCACGACTACAGAACCAGAAGGATGGGTCATTGGGAGGGATCGAGCAGGAGAGGGCTTTGATTCAGCTGCTTAGTATTCTACATGCATTTGTCAAAGTCAGAACAAGGTCATCCGAACAGGCGGCCTCCGTCTCTTGCTCCCAAATTACTCCCTTGCCCTCTCAACACTTTATTGTGACATTTTGTTTGAAGTCCGCAGCAAAGCGACTGAATGGAAATCTGTTTTGGTGCAATTTATATTTACTCAACCCCAGACTAGTCCTTTAGGTGTGGAAGTGAGTGAGTGTTTGCCTCACCTTCCTGGGTAAGCTGTGTGTCTCATGTAATATGTCGATATTCCTCAGAGTTATGTGGTTTGCATCTAACTGAACATTAAAGAGTATTGCATGAACCAGGGATAAACACTATTGAACTTGAAGGTGTTTGGTCCTCATGTAGTGGCAACACCTATCCACACATGCACGTTAAAATTTTAAATTACAAAAAATAGAAACTAAAATTGTTTCTTTTCTCTTTGTGTTTAAGATGGCGAACAAAGCAGAACCTGGACTATTCTTTTCTTATGATGTATGCAGTGAGTAAAGGAGATTATTATGTCCAGGTAAGCCAGAATGCCATTGTGAACGGTGCTTCCTCTTTGACCTTAATTCTCAATTAAAACGATTGCAACCACAAAGCAATGGCGCGCAGATGCTATTTGTCAGCATCTGTTTGCTCTCGATAAAAAGAGCGCCTGGTTCACTCGTCCCCTCTGATTAATCCTTTCGAAAGTCTGTTGTGCTCATCTGTCTTTTTGGTGCCCAAAAAACGTGCTACCAGTATAGTGCATATTTTAACGTCAAATACTATCTGTTTTGAGATTTAAAAAAAAATAATAATAATTTTGTTGTCATTTAAACACGGAATCATTCCCTGCCGCAAACGCTAAACTGACAAATACTGTGAAGGGAAAAGTATTAACTTAATTACTAATGTTGCAAGTTATTCAATCTAAAAAGAAGAGAGAGGCCTTTATTTGACATTGTTGGTTTAACTATGAGAGATTGAATAAAAAATAATATCTATAAAATTCAAAATTCAATGTTTGAGTTGTCATTCGCAAATTGTGGTGGTAAATTTGTATTGGGTTATTAATAAAAGTTAATCTCAATACTGTACTTTCTTAAATGGCTTTTGTTGGCAAAGACAGAGATTAAACGTTTTCTGTAGGTCCTCACAAGGTTTCCACTTGCTGTTGTTGGTATTTTGGCCCATTCCTACAGCAGATCTCTTCTGGAGTAGTGATGTTTGGGGGCTGTTGTAGAGCAACACAAAATTACAACTCCCTCCATAGATTATCAATGGGTTGATATCTGGAGACTGTATCGGCAACTTTAAAATTCTTCCTACAAGGCCAATCCCTTGTTGCGTGTGCCTGGGCTCATTGTCATGCTGCAAGGCCACGTTTTATTTTCAATGTCCATACTGTAGCAAGAAGCGTTTAAAAAAAATCTCAATGCCCATTCATTCTTTCCTTCACACAAACCGTTCCATTCAATTTGTGGAAAAACAGTCTAAAAAAAATAATGATAATGATAAAAATAATGATTACAAAACGTGTAGTTTTTCTTTTTTGGGATGCAACTCTGTTTTCTTTCTCCTGAACATGAAAAGTTCTACTTTTGTTTCATCTGAACATAGACTTTCTCCCAGTCCTTTTCTGGATCATCAACGTGTTTAATAGCAAACTTCAAGCATTTGTATTAGCAGGGGGTCACGTCTGGCACTGAAGGATTTGAGTCTCTGGTGGCGTAGTGTGTAACTTTTGTCCTGGCTCAGGTTATTCTCCACATTCACAACCAAAATGAATTATAACTATTTGTACCCACCACGAAAGTATACATTCTCCAAATGGACTTAAGACAGTAACTGATAAGTACACCAGCAGACAGTATGGCATCCATCTATCTGTACAAGCCGGTCTTTATCGGTAGTTATCATGCATCCCTAGTGCTCACCTTTGACCGAACACCAGTCAATTGAGGGAATATATAGACAAACAACCTTTGCACTTCTGTTTACACCATTGAACAATTACACCTCGCCTAAATGTGCTTTTTCCTCCGTCATTGCCAGGTTGTCATTTTCTTTTAGGCGGCGACACATCATTAAAAAAGTCATAAATGTTGATTTAAAAAATGCTGAAGTTTAATGGAATTTTACGCCAAACCTTTTTTGGGACCAACGACAAGCATATCCGTCATCTAATGCATGCGATTGTGTCATTTCCATTCTCTGCTCTCAACTGAAAGGAAGAGGTATTTCCACCTGCTTTAGTTTGGTGTACTGTAGTTATGGTGTGTTTTCATGGCTCAATCCAGAATAGCACATCCCTGTTGTGAGCGTTGTTATCCCAACCTCTCCATTTTATCACCCCAGTGAATTGTTTTAGCTCATTTCTGTGGACCTCTACTCCCCCAGTTGGAGGATGACATTGTGGCTAAGCCCAATTACTTTGCCACTATGAAGAACTTTGCCTTGCAGCTTGCGTCTGAAGACTGGATGGTCCTGGAATTTTCTCAATTGGGCTTCATAGGTATGATTTGGCACACACCTGACATGTTGCTTCAATGTGTGATAACCAATGCCTGTGGATGCCACTTCTTGTCCCTTCTGATTTAGTTCTATCCCAAGTCCCCAAAGTCTCATTAATGCTTTGTAATGTGCTCTCATGCAGGAAAGATGTTTAAGGCACCAGACCTGAATTTCATTGTCGAGTTCATCTTCATGTTCTATAAGGAGAAGCCAATCGATTGGCTGCTGGACCACATTCTCTGGGTTAAAGTGTGCAATCCTGAGAAAGACGCGGTATGCTCTGCATTGTTAAAAGAAATGCGTTGTTGATTAAATTAATCTTATGGGGGAAAATGGCACTTCAGATGTCGTTGTTGGGAATTGCCTGAGATTTTAAAGGTGTGTTGTTTCAAGTAAGGTTTCAATTAACTAGATGTGCAATAGAATAAATAGGTCAATGGACAACTAATCAATTCATAAAATGCACTTTTTTTACAACTGTCCACCTAAGTAAAATTTATATTTGATGCCTTTGAGGCTGTTAATGGCATTAAGTTATTCATTAATATGTCGATATTTGATCAATTGTAGTAGGTTTTGCTTAAAGAAATACAAATCTTCAGAATTCCAACAGTAAATATTTAATAATAATTTGCAAATTTCCATTTCCCTCTATATTTACTTTTGCGTCAAATCAAAATTAAGCATTCTTTTTTTTCCTGAATTTTTTTGGGGGTCAGCTCACACATTAGTGTGTTTTGTTTATTTCATGTTCTAAATCATCCGTCAATGTTGCATTAAAAAGTTGTTTAAATATTTTTGGAATTTTTTATATTATATTTATCATTTTTTTTCATGTGAAAAAAGTCAACAAACGCTTTGTTTTGGAATACAGGGGTTGTAGTAATAAAAAAATCTTACGGGATTTATCGAGAATAAAGAATATCAAAATACTCTTTTATTGCTGCCAGTCAACAAACTTATTTTGTTTTTTTTAAAGGTAAGAAATATTATTCCTTTACTTAGAAAAAGAAGTAACAAATATGGGTTTGAAGAGCGAAAAATTTGGACACAAGGACGGCCTAAATTCTCAGGGGCTGCACCTGTAAATAAGTGAAAAATATTTAACTTGAGACACCTGCCTAAACTTCAGAGAAAGCATAAAGAGAAGTTTGTGAGATCAGTGCCAAGAGTTCCTCTTGGGTGTGGAGGTGTCCTGGTCCAACCTTTTCAGTTTCAGTGCGACATCAATATTGCACCCTGGAGCACTGTCTGATACCAGCATTGATACAATATACCAGTAAGACCTACAAAGCCTTTTATTTGTTTTTTTTCAGTATGAAATATTAGAAGACATTTGATCTGGTCGTGCTATTCAAATAAAGAACAAAAGAAAAGAATGTGTAGCCCTTAAAATGTGGTAGCTATTACATCCTGTTTTACTGTGTTGTTCTTGGCTTGGCTCTAACCACAATCTTTGTTGACACATTTTCAGAAACACTGCGAGCGCCAGAAGTCCAGTCTCCGCGTGCGTTTCCGCCCCTCCTTGTTTCAGCACGTGGGGCTCCATTCTTCACTCGCAGGAAAAATCCAGAAGCTCACAGTGAGTCCAGTGCCCACGCAGTGCCACCGTTTGCCACAACCAACCAGTCTCGCACATTGCGGTGTTTCTGTGCCTTTAGGACAAAGACTTCCTGAAGCCACTTCTTCACAAAATACATGTGAACCCTCCCGCTGAAGTTTCCACTTCAATGAAGGTAACCATACTCGATTTAGGTCCAAACCAATGCATTCATGTCATGTCTATCTATCTACCTTGGTTATATCCCTCAAGAGGGGTGACCGATAGCAAGGCAGAACACATACAATGACAAAGAAAATAAAAAGGAAAAAAAATAGCAAAAAAAAAAAAAAAAAACACACACAAAAATTTTTGGACCATGGCCAACCCAAATGCCCAAACACCCAAACAAGTTAGGCACCTCGGCACCTAAGTTGGTCATGCTTTCGTCCCTCCAGATGAAACTGGGCATCAAAGGTTGGCAATTTGACGATGGATTGTTATGGACATCAACCCGATTGTGATCTCCAAAACTCCAAAGAGCAATAGGGTTGTACAGTGCCCTCCGAACTTTTTGACATATTGCCATTTTTCAGTTGTCAAACTCAACATATTTATAAGTAGCCTAGATGGTAGGGCGCCCGCTTTGAGACTGGGAGGTCGCTGGTTCGCGCCTCGGCTGAGTCATACCTAAGACTTATAACATTGGTAAAAATGGCGGCGCCCTCTGTTGGCTGTGGCTGCATCGGCTCGCTACAACCGGTCAGGTGTATCGACATTTCTATCTGTGTACATTGTTACAAAGAATGACAATACAAAGGAAATTATTATTATTATTATTATTATAATCAACAATATGTGACACGCAATTGTGAAAAGAAACCAAATTTACTTTAGATTTTGTATTATGCTTTTAAGAAAAAGAAAAGAGTAGGTTTTTAAGAAATATTGTCCCTTTTTGAGTATACCTTTTATAAAGTCCTTTTGCTGCGATCACAGCCAAAAGTTATTTTGGGCACAGTTGTGGTCAAACGTTTACATACACTTGTGAAGAACATAATGTCATGGCTCTTTTGAGTTTCCAGTTATTTCTAAAACTATGATTTTTCTCGAATGGAGTGATTGACACAGAGTTCTTTGTCACAAAAACAAATTTAACTGAACTGCACCAATTCTGTCAAGGAGTGGTCAAAAATTCAACCAGGAGCTTGCCAGAAGCTTCTGGATGGCTACCATAAGCACCTAGTTGAAGTGAAAATGGCCCAGGGACATGTTACCACCAATTATTGGCGCTGCTGTATGTATATATTTGACCCAGCAGATTTGATCACTTTTTCTATTAACCCATAATAAAGTTATAAAAGAACCAAACCTCATGTTTTTTGTGACCAAAATTGTGAGCAAAATCATTTTTAAAAATTTTAAAATGCGCTACCTGACAAAAACTTCATACTACTAATTTGATATTATAAGATTTACAAAAAAACATTTAACTGGTGCCAGGAATTAATTTTTAAAGATTTTTAAGAGACTGTTCCTTGGGATTTTTGGGTGAAGTAAAAAAAAGCTTGGGATACACTGGCTTGCTTAATATAATATTTTGAAGTCAGTTTTTTTCACTATTTGGGTTATTTTGACAACGGATTTATTCTTATTCTTCTGTTTTTAATCTTTATAATGTGTTTATCCTGTCATGATATGTCTAATCTTTAACAATGTTAACAATGTTCACGACAAAGTTATCAATTACAATGAAGACAATTCTTTTTCTATCTCTACCTATTGCTTTTGGCAAAGAAACTGAATATTTTGGATCAAATTTACAGTAGAAACATGGCAGAATTGGCTGCTGAAAAGTCGAGAATATTTAAAGAACTTGAGGCCAAACCTAGCAAGTTTTTTGTTATTTTTTTTGCATCATACATTTCTCCTATCAGGTTTATCAGGGCCACACACTGGAGAAGACATACCTGGGGGAGGATTTCTTCTGGGCCATCACGCCCAGCGCGGGAGACTACATCCTCTTCAAATTCGACAGACCTATCAGCATCGAGCGGTAAGATCAGGAGGGGTTTTGCACTCACTGTCCACTGTGCTTTGCCGATATAGTGGTACCTGTTTATACTTAATGTGCAACCTCAATACACAAGAATTTATATACATGAATATTTTGTTAATCAAAAGTGTACCATCAGAGACCTCTCAATGCAAGTGACTGCTCACCATCAGCAGCTCATCCCAGTTTGCATCCCGCAATTAGGCACCTAATTCTGCGCCATTGGTTATACCTGTAGAGTACCTTTGTTCTGAAGCAAATTTGTTTTGATCGCATCTCTTTAACTCATTCAATGCCAGATGGTTTTTTTTCGTATTGGGAGAGCTGTTGCCAGCCAATTTTGACTACATGTTTAAGACTCACAAAAATTAAGTTCTATAGCTATAAATGCATAGTACTTATAAAAGCAAGGTTGAACTCTTATTTTTTTATTTAAAAACATGTTTCTAGCTTTTACTATTGTTGTGTTAACAACAGTCAAACATTGCCAAGCTTCTTGAAAATACTTGTTTGCAAGAATACCTCTGAGAAAAAAACGGCTTTTTGTCATAATATACGTTTAAAGCAGAAATTTCACTTTGGTGCTTTTTTTGCATTTGTGATACCTCCAATATCTAAACAATTCATAAACACAAAGGCACTTTGCTTGTCAAATAACATTTTATTGCAAACAACTTATGCATGAAACGTTTCATCAACTTTGCAAGAACTTTTCAGCACTTAATGTTTTGGGTGACGTGATCACACAATAAAGGTCACGCAGGTGACTGCGTTCCTGCAAACGTGCACATTAAGCCATCCCTCTCTGACCAGACAATTGCAAAGGGACTTTGTCATCGTTTTTGGCAAGAATTAAGTTCTGTTGAGTAATTACTTTTCATCCTTATCATGCGACTTTCACCACACTGCTTCTCTCCGCCTACTTGCCATATGTGGCTGCACACACTCAATTGATGTAAAAATGTAGCAACACAAGGAAGTTTGGCTTTCTTGATGTTGGGCAAAGATATGATCAAAGCCACTCCTGCTATTTAATGGTTATTTATCATACTGAAATCTTTCCCAGAGGCTTGATACTTACTGATGAGCAGCAAAAAAGCAAAAAACATTATTTTGCAAGCAAAGTGCCCTTGTGTTTATGTAAAGCATTGTTTAGATATTGAAGGTATCACACATGCAACAACAGCACCAAAAAAACCCCAACCTTTTTTCAGAAGTTTTCTTACACGATTATCATCAAGAAACTTAGCGATCCTAATGAAAGATGATGGTTGGAGCTTTCATTTGATATGTTCCATGCCTATATAGCTAAAGAAGTACATTTTTTGTAGGCAGTCAACAATAAGTCAGAATGGCATAAATTGGTTGGACCCGGCTCCTCCCATTTGAAAGAAATGTCTTGCGTTGAAGAGTTAAGGTTACAGAAACTTTAATTCCAAATGGACAAGAAGTGCTAACGCACCATCAAAACAAATACGTGCGTCGTTACTCCACACCACGCATACACGTTTGCACAAATGACAAATTCACATTTCATTTTGTCAATGTCATCTCATCTATCTTTTGACTGTATTTTGTTTATGTTTAATTACTATATGAATGGGTTTCTAGTGATCAGAAAGAAATGTTCTTTAGCTATTTAGGTTTCACTTTGATCCTTCTGGGAGGTCGGGAACAGGCAAATTAGTTTTTGATTATTTCATATCGGGAAAATTCATTGGTAAAGCGAGCAAATCAAGTTATGAGCACGATCCTGCAACAAATTACTCTCGTATGGAGAGGTAACACTGTATTCTGCTTCAGTCTGCCTGCCTGCCTCTCTGAGGGATTGCATCAGGCTAATAAAAAACAACTCTTAAGATAGGCATTCTTGGCTCAACCTTCTCGGTCTCCGCGGAGAGGAAGCAGTTGAGGTGTATAGTGTGTGTGTGTGTGTTTCATCTATGAATAGAGGCAGGTCGCAGCAGGGGCAGGGCAGCGTGCTGACCGATGCGTTAGCATACACATAGACAAACGGCGAGAGCGGAGTGCTGTCATTCGCTCGGCCGAATAACCGACTCAATGTACTGTCGTGCATTGTTTTGTGATGTCCCTTATAAACTGTAGCTGTGAGGAGACAAGATCTTATTCTTTTACAGCTTCTACCTGTACTTGTTTGCTGTAGTGCAGCCAGTGATCGTTTTATTCAAAATAACCCTGGATATCTTGAAACTCAAAGCCTACGGTGTAAAATAAATTCTTGATATCCACTGTTTCCCATGCATGTACCGGTAAATATTCATGTATTTTCACTTATTCTTTAAATTAATATTGTTTTTTCATTAAATGGAGTGTTATTTAACCACTAAGAGTCTCTAAACAATACACGCCCTCCCTTCAAAAGTGACTATGTAATAATTCACCTTTAGCGGTCACTGTATCTAAAAGCATAGCTTTCTTTAAGGAAAAACCGGCAATAAGCCACCAAGAGCCCCCAAAGGGCCAAAATATTTCACAAATGGATATCTCATTCTTTAACATTAAAAGTGCCAAGGTGCGGTGACAATTGGCAATCTCAGATGACACTTGACCTTCTCAAATGCCCCTAAATGGGACCTGTGAGCCAAATTTGCCCCCAAGGCTGCAAGCGATTCGTGTGTGTGCAAAGATGAATTTCAGGGATCACCATGACCACACACTCACATGCACTAAGCATTCAACTAGCACTGTACAGAAAAAACGTGTAAGAAAAAAACCATGGGAATCTCAATAGTTAAAGAAATGGAATCGTATGGCTACAAGAAGCAATGTCCCAAAGACAAAATCCGATGAACTATGTAGCAGCCAAAAGTCCGCCCCCCCACACAGCCCAACACGGCTCTCAAAAGAACCACACTACCCTCACAGTACATAGAACCTGACCACATTAGGTAACACAGAATGAGGCAAGGTTTAAAATGGACTCAACATTGTGGTGACTACAAATCATCACATTATTAGAAGCCTTAAACAAAGTATCTAAAGTAAACGCCTCAATAATCCTAGAAGATCACATCCACAAATCCATCAAATATGATTTTATTTAATGCAGTCACTTTGTTTTTATTATGATTCACAGTCGTCAAACACATTTAAGTCCCTCATATTTATCCTCTTACTTTCTTGAGGTGATTTGATAAGCTGTAACTGGGTGTTAATTTATCTCCATATCAAGTTTGCAAAGTTACTTAAATATATTCTCACATTCTTAAAGATGCAAAAAGTGAGGAAATAGTACGTGGTTTTTTTTGGTAAAAAATTATATATATATTTCATCAGTGTATTCAAATTATTTTCAGGGATAATGCATTTTGTATTCAGCATTTCTTGTCTTTGTCATCCTGAGCTGTGACGTCAATGGAAGAACACCATTACACTTGCAAGGCAGTCGCCATATTGTCTTATGTGTTAGTTGAAGAATGTTTTAAGTGAAGTTTTTATGGGAAATGTCTAGGCTCTGTGTCACAAGTAGATGCAGTAATGGTAAAAAAGGGCAAGCAACGATAAAAGGGCTAACTGGCAAAAAAACACACTTGGAGGTGCCAACGAAAGGCGGCACAGCCTAAGCTGAAAAACGGAAGGCTGGTCAGCCAAAAATCACGAAATGGGCTGCCAGGTTAACAGAAAACCAACAACTATAAAGACGATAAAGGGTGTAATAAAGGGCGATAACACAAAATCAGCTGTGAATAAACCAAAGGACATGGCAAAACTGGCACTGACCTGGCACTGACAGCCTGGGCTGGCCAGCCAAACAACACACTGAGGGCAGCCAATGGCCCTCGGCAGGCACGACGCTAACTGGGAGCTATCTGAACTAAATAATAGCAAACACCACACACACAAGGCAAAAAACACAAACAGAAATATCCTACTTAAAAAGAAGTAAAGGCAAACAAGGAACACACGCTATAACGGCTGAAGGTAAACTTACCCCACACGGCTTTTGGATGTTGAAATACGCAATACTGACAAAACAGTCACAAGGCCCCAGCGACAGTATAAGCACAGTTCCAAATTCTCCAGTTAAAAAAATGAGCAATATGTAATCCCTGTTCACTACAAATGTTGTCTGTTTCAGAGCTCGCCTCATGTGTTGTGTTAATGGGATTCACCATTTTTAAAGTGTTGCGTTCCTTCATTGACATCACACCTCTACAGCAAACAAACCCGATGGCTCAACTTTGAGTCTAAATTTCTAGAGTCCCTCCGCGCGTAGAATATTTTACAACATATTTGCATATTTGTGGAGATGAACAATGCATGTTCTGTGCCTAATTGAAAACAATTACTTTTGGGAAAACCTTTCATGTTTTTTTGTTTTGTTTTGTCAGGTACTTGTTTTGCAGCGGTAACCAGGAACACTTAGGTGACAAGATGCAAAACACCACAGTGGAAATACTGCCCGTGTCTGTAAGGAAACACTCTTGCACGCACACACCACGAGACTCCTAATGACAGCGATCATTATGTTACACTGTTTGGACTGCTTGCGTTGAGGCTGCAGTGTATTGATTTGAAAAGAGGATGCAGGCGTGACAGCGCAGCCCCGAGCTCTTGACTGATCGCCGATCGGCGACAGCACACGTGTCCCTGTTGCTCAAATGACAAATCACACTTGCTTCAACTCAACTGTTGCATCACCCTAACTTCAGGCATTAAAATATCTCATCTTTAGGAAAAATTAAACTTTTTGAAGTCAAAATGGGTGACCTAAGCGAATTGTATAGATCCGAGAAGAAAATGTTTCAAGGTGAGTAGGGGGATGGATGGAAGATTTCCCAGAGTGAATCGGGCGTTTGAGGGGGTGTGTTTAAATTAAAATTAGTGTCATTTGCACCGGAATGAGTATTGTATTTATTCATGTGTAACGCGTGTTAGATATTATCCCATTATCACAACTTTTTTACTTACGATACCCGAGAATGTTAGGAAAGGAAAAAAAAGAGGGAAACATGACGAGGGAAACAACCTTTCTGTGTATCTAATGACAAATTTGACATTGTAAGACATGAAATAAATACATTGTACATTTTATGTTCATATTGTGTTCATAGTTATCAAAAAACGTTTTGAATCATGGCCCTATGTATTCAACGTTTGTGAACTATTGTCATGCCTGAATACACATATTTATCAAAGCTCAGCCATTTGACAACTCTTTTTAATTGGCTGAGCAATAAAACACATGGCCTGACCTTAAAAAAAAAACCACTTTATAAATGACTACAAAAGGACTCTTGTAATTATACAGGCAACAGAGGTTGATACCCTACTTGCAAAATTTGAATGCAGGATAATTAAATATTGCAAACTATCAAGAAATTCCATGTAAATACTGTAAAACCAATTAATTTTTCACACGATAGACCGAAGTGCCAGATGTATCTCTGAGGATAATCTTAGCCTGGTTGTTAGCCAGTTAGTCAGGAGCAGCAATATGTCACCAATGTATCTGAGCCAAGCTAAATGTAACCGTCTTTAAATGCGGCTGAATTAAGGCTAGATTCAGCCAAAATACCAAACATATCCAGGCTTAATCCCTTATCTTGGTTTTGTGCAACATCCCTAAGGTTTATGTGTGTGCGGCAGATCACTGAAAAACAGTGAAGGCCGACAGAGCTCAATATTTTGTGGGGCTGTACAATGACCGGAACATATTTTCTCCACACCATTCTCACCTTTAGTACCCCCCATTTATTATCACACCTGTAATGTTGCCTTTTTTTAGGAACCTGGACTGCAAACCAAAGAGAAGTACAAACGAACCGAAGACCGCTTCTACCGGATCGGTAAGTGTACGCGTGTGTGAATGTGTGTGTGCAAACACACGTAAACATCAGTCTCAGATGACACACGCATCGATTGTTCACTTGAAGAGTGGCCATCTAAGCTACAAATTTGATATGAGTATGGAAGCCAATGAGATACTGCAGCACTGTACTATAGAGAAACTCCTTTGCTTTGGCTTGAGAGCAAAGATTTGAGCTGCTAACACGATATACAGGGTTTGTACGGGTGCTTGAAATCTTTGAAAATGCTTGAATTTTATGTTGTGTTTTTAAGGATCTTTAATATGGAGTGAAGTGCTTGTAAATGCTTGAAATTGTTGCCGTTTTTCAACCAGTCTGCTTAAAAATGATGCAGAGACTGCTCTCTGGTGTTTTCACTTTGCAATTGCATTTCTTCTTCCCTTTGGATCAATGGCAACTGGCAAGTGTATGTACGGCATTTTCGTATAAAGCTTCAGTGCCCCCTATGTGTCGCACCCAAGAGAACAGTTGCATGCTGCACTTAAACGGCACTATGAATTGTGTATAAGTGCAATGAATATACCGTATTTTCTGCACTATAAGGCGCACCTAAAAGCCTTTATTTTTTTCAAAAGCTGACCATGCGCCTTATAATACAGTGCGCCTTATTTATGGATCAATTTTAAAATTCCAAAGTTTTCCAACTAACTTGCAGCCGCCGACTAGATTTTCCCCCGAACGCCAAGTAGTACGCGGTGTATGCTGGGATTTATTTACCGGCGTTTCATTGGCTAACCAATGTGTCAATCATCATTTGAATCGATCACTATTGGCTAAAGTTATTCGGAGGTCAAGGGGCGGATCCTTTTTATCATTTACAGGCTGGCATTGGCTTGAACGGCAAACAAAGCCTGCAATTGGCCGAAAAAGATGTGTCAATCATCATTTGAATCGATCACTATTGGCTAAAGTTATTCAGCGGTCAAGGGGCGGATCCTTTTTATCATTTACAGGCTGGCATTGGCTTGAACAACAAACAAAGCCTGCAATTGGCCGAAAAAGATGTGTCAATCATCAGTTGAATCGATCACTATTGGTTAAAGTTATCCGGAGGTCAAGGGGCGGATCCTTTTTATCATTTACAGGCTGGCATTGGCTTAAACGGCGAAACAAAGCCGCAATTGGCCTAAAAAGATGAATGTGTATAGCATGTGGCTGACGGCATAGAGAAAGCATTTTTTTCTATTCTGTATTTGTAAATATTGTATTCTCCTGGATTTACTACCCTCACGGATATAAGAGGACATTGGCTGCACATTATTATGAACACAACAACTTCAGTGAGCTACTCCGGATTTTATATTGTCCCTGTATCTTGTTTCAGACTGAACTCGATGTTTCTGTGATAAGCGGTGCAGATAATGGATGGAATGGAGTGTCTATTTTTAATATAAACTCAATTCCAAGTGTTTATTGTCATATGCACAGTAAAGTTGCGAGCGAAAAAGAAAATAGATATTAAGGAATGGTTGGCATTTCTTGAATCCCAAGACTTTAACCTTCCGAATGATGGAACGATGCATTTGAGTGACATTGTACGGACACCGCATCCGCACGTGTTCTCGACACGTATTTGCGTCTTTGCAAGCTTTCGGAATGTTAAGGGGGGAATAAGTTGGACTGAACTATCTGACTGTTTTGTCGACGTTCCCGTTGTAGCGCCTTATAATCCGGTGCGTCTTATGTATGTCAAAAATAGGACCAAAAACTATTTTTTCGGGCCGCGCCCTATAACCCGGTGCGCCTTATAGTGCGGAAAATACGGTATATGAATTATGGACATTTGTTAGGGGCCATGAAAAAAACTTAAGGTAGTGTTTCCTAGTGGTGAATTGTAACGGGAAGAACTTGCTGCAACTGTAAATGTAAGCTCATGCTTAATTTTTATCGAACGCTATACGGGGAGAAATTTGTCTAAAGGATTTATACACGTATTGTTCAGATCCACAAGTATATTACTCAAATAATCATGTCTTCATTAATGCGCACACGCAATATTAGAAATCACATACGTAAATTGAAGCTGTATTTGTGGCTCTGCAAAATACATGATTCACACTGGATTTTTTCTTTAATTGGTACTGGAGAAATTGGCTTTTAAAGTCCTTAAAAAGTTCCGGAATTTTGGCCATAAGAAAATGTTACAAACCCTTGGGATGGATGATCTTTATATCTATAACATTTTTTTATCTAAATGTGTCTTTTTGAGTGTAGCATTCATGTTTTTAGAACACGTTCGAAAGCCCCACTACTAAGTGAACACCCACATGAACCCTGGGGGAACATACCATCCGTACAGTAGACATGAAGGAAATAACATTTTTATCACAAGAGTATCGTAATTTATAGTCAAAACAAACTGGCCTAATGCCGTATAATGTTAGATTTTTTTGTGTGATACACAGGCCAGTTTGAAAAGGGCGTGGCCGAAGGAGCTGTGGATCCTTCCTTCAACCCCATCCTGGCTCTGCGACTGTCCGTGCTCAAAAACTCGCCTGTCTGGGCCATCATCAGCGAAGTAAGCCAAGCGTAGCATGCTTTGTGTAATTTGTGTGCCTCCTTAACTATATTTGACAGCATCCTCTCTGTTTTTTGTACCATCAGATACACATAAAGAGGATAGCAGGCTGACCTTCTTGAAAGGGTGGCCTCAGGCAGCAGTGAAGTCACCAGCCTGCCTAGAGCTCATTTGTTTTTCTTTCACACTTTTATTTTTATGTCCGTCACTCTCTTAATTACCTCGATAGTGAAAATGTGAGTATTTGCGTCAATAGACCCCTTTCAAGTGTGACGTAGCCTAGCTGTGCACGCATTGTTGAGGCAGAACAGCGTATTACACATCAGTTTATACCAGCCCATTGACAGGAACAGATCTTAGATAGTAACATCTAAAATAAGCAATACAGTGACTTAATCTTACAGGGTTCGTACAGGTGCTTGAAATCCTTAAAATGCTTACATTTTAATGTGTTTTCAAGGATTTGTTTTTGTGTGTCTTTTCGCCTCATACACAATTGCCATTCCATATCGGGTTGGCAACGAGTACATACCAATTTATGCCAGCAAGTTAAATGGACTAAAATAGTAGCTCTGGTCACTAGTTCATATTTACAGTAGCTTAGTTCACACATAGGTAAAACTTTAGAATAAGTGACCTTCCTTGGCTTGCATCCAGCTTAAATACATCATTTGTGTTGGTGGCATCGATACTACTGTATTAATGATAATGTTAATTTATCAATATTAATCATTTTCAACAATATCATGATACTAGATATGCATTATATAAAGTAAACATAAGTAAAAATGTCAGCGATGTTAGTATTATTGTTATAATTATTATTTATATTATTAAAAAATGTGTTCTCGCTAGCACCAGAAGTAGCAAAATTTATGTTAGGCATTGGTAGCAAAAACTTAACATTTCCCTGACACTTATCCTACTTACACTTACTAAACCATTTGTCATTCAAGTAAATCTAAACCACAAAAAAACAGTAATTCCTCTGACATCTTTGGTCCAGTCATTTATTTGTTACTTTCCGCCACAGTCTTCTACTGTTATTTTGGAAAAGCCTGTCCCCTCTGGGAATTGCAAAAAAATGTGTTCCTTAAAATTGTGGTTTGTGCACCCACACAAATAACAGCTGGGCATGTTGTTTTTGTAAATTGCGACTCTCAAAACGCAACTCAACATCAAAATCTTGTCTTGCTCCATTCAAACTTACCGCTGTTTTGGGTCAACAATGTGCACGGAACCTGTGGTGATCCGCTGAGGATTTAGGCTGGAAAGGGGTCTGTCGACAAAAAAAGCTCTGCAGTGAGACAGAACTTGGAACCTCCGAGGACATAGTTATGACGTCAGTCACTTGACCGCTTCTGTCTGCTACTGAATCACTCTTGTTCAAATCGAACCCAATGACGCCTCCTGTCGGTGTGCTGGGGGCGTTGCACTCTTAACTTGCGCCACCAGCTGAAGCCCAGGATGGTGCCAGCCAGGAATGTACAATTACCAACAAATGTGGAAATGGTGACCAACATCAATCTGAAATATTCATTGCGTTTATTAAAAAGAGAAGAGAGAAAAATTGATGAAAATAATAACATCCCTGTAGCACAGTGGTCCCCAACCTTTTCTCTACCACAGATTGTTCTAATGTCTGACAATATTCCTGCGGCCCGGCCCAATAATAACATTAAGTGATGATAATAATAAGCCTAAATCCACTGTGTAATCACCAGACCAGTAGTCTGCAACCCCTGGGCCTCGGCCCTTTACAGAGCCACGGGTCGTTTGGTACCGGGCCGCAGAGAAAGAAAACGAAAACATTGCCCTTGCTTTTTGCTTATACTGTATTTATATGTCGACAGCGATCCCTTGTTTTTTGCAGGGGTTGCATTCCGAAAAAGTCCCGAAATAGTCTAAACTTGTGAAGTAGAAACGAGTTTTGATTTATTAGATATCAGAAACATGATGACAAATAAAACACAGAACACAGAATTGCAGTTGAATAAATGGTCTTATGATATTAATACTCATTATACAGTGTAAGAAGGTACTGAGAGTGGCGAACTAGATTCAAGCAAGCATTGGGGATCCTTGTAGTGAGCCAGGTCTCCTTGATGATTACAATACAACCGTCTTGAACGTAGTGATTTCCCACAAGATGTAGCTCCTGGTTATCCGTTTTTATGGGTAGTGTATTTGGCGTTGGTTAGATACAGGCTCAGCAGAGGTGGCTTGCGAGCAGGTCTGGCCTTAGTTGCTTCCCAGACCTGATAACTATCCATAAAGCACCTTCTGGTGATCAGCATTTCTTTGCGCCCTTTTTCAAAGTTTATTGATGAAGTTCTTTTCAATGTAACGAGTCGCTAAAATAGTAGCTGTGCTAGCCGTGCTTCGCAGTTTTGTTTTGGGTGGACACATTGACTTGTGCACCCGCCCCGATGTTCGACAGAGTACACCAGCCTATTACAGTAGTGCACACAGGCAGTCACGATGAATATACAGCAAGGGATTTCAGTATACACGCTTTTACCTAAAATAACTTTGAAGATGTTGAGGTTTTACGGAGGTAAATTACTATATTTGGGAAATGGTTAATGGGTTAACAATTACCGCTAAAAACTTTTGCTCAACATTGGATGCAATGGTAATCAACCCCGGATTGTGTCAGTGAGAGCTCTGTTGATGTTGACATAGAAAAAGGCATTACAAAGTTATACAGCACCATAACTGAGCATTATGGGAAGCCAAAACAACATTGACAATTTATTTTGAAGGCCCACTAGGCCTTCAAAATAAAAATGGGAAGAGAATGGTTCCCATGAGTAAAATTAATGTGATGATGAGATAAATTCTTTTCCCTTTCCCATCTCATCCAGATCCCTAGTGGTCTAGTAACAACACAGTGTGTATAGACTTATTGCTGGTATTTTTATCATTACCATTATGTTATCATTGGGCCAGGCCAAGAGTCAGACAATCAACTGATCATTAGTACAGAAAAGGTTGCCAACAACTGCACTAGACTACCAGGGATACAGGTGACATGTGAAAAGGCACTACGGTAGTTTTTAATGTTATTATCACACTATTTTTTAGTTAAAGTACTGTCCCGATAGATATAAATAAAAGCAAAAAATAACATGACGAAAGGTAACTATTCGGTGTAACTGTTGATGAATCAGACTTTGAAGGTCATTTGATAAGCACACTATAAATTTTATTCTGGAATTGTGTTCATGGTTTTTGTCAATAAATTTGTTTAATCATGGCCACACGTATTCAACGTGTTAAAATAATGTGATGATGAGATCAAACCTAAAGCCTTTTCCAATGTCATCTACATCCCAAGTGGTGTAGCTGTTAACTCGTTTGGGGGTTTCTTTTTTTGAATTAAATCCAGAAGAGACATTTTTTGAGATACAATTTAGTTATAATAATCCTCAAGTGCAGAGATATAAATTTCAGTAAAAATATCGTAAATTGATTTAAGAAAAAAAATAAGAGGCATTTTCTCTGTATGGAATGAGATTTCTTTTTCTCAAAAAGAGTGTAAATTAGTTATAGATTTTAGGAAACCATCATAAAAATCAGGGAAAAAAACAAATAAGCAACATTTTGTTACACGAGGGTAAGATTATCATATTTTATTGCAATCACAGTATACATTTAGTAAGAATTTTAGTAAAAAAATATAATAAAATGTTAAAGAAAAACTAAAAAAAGGGACATTTTCTGACTATGGGGTATCATATGAATTCATTTTTGCAAAGTGAGTATTTTTTTTAATAAATTGTAGTTAAAAATATTGTATATTTACAAAAAATAAAAAAGCAACATTTTCTGACAATGGGGTAGGATTAGAAATTCTTTTTTTGCAATGTGAGTGAAATTGTATTTAAAAAATGAAATTAAAATGGCATAAAACTAGAAAAAAAGCAACATTTTCTGACCATGGGGTGAAATTGTTTTTGAATTTTTGTAATTAGAGTATAATTAAGCTATACATTGAAGTAAAAATATCATAAAATTAGGGGGGGATACCATATTCTGGCAATGGGTGGGTGAAATTATTTATTTAGAAATTGAAGAAAAAAGATTGTATATTAAAAAAAATACAATCAGCAACATTTTCTACCAATAGGGTAAGAATATTATTTTTTGGGGAGGGCCATGTGAGTGTATTTTTGTTATAAATTAAAATAAAAATAGTATGAAATTAGAAAAACGAAAAAAGGGGACATTGCCTGACAATGTAGAATTATAGTTTTTTTTTTGTATGGAGAGTATAATCTATTTAGCTATAAATTGAAGTAAAAATATCTTACAGTTACAGGGTTGACAGGTTTGTAGTTTTTTTTTTATTCAGTTGCAATGCACTTAAAAGGTAAACAACATTAACATACGTCTATGGCACTGGATGATTAAAAATTGGGTGCTCTTACTGCCGATCCGGGTTTGATTTCTGCGTTTCATGCATTGTCGTGTAAATGTGGTCAGGGATATTGTTGGACCGATCAAGTATTGCTCAAATATGGTCATATACTACCGTAAAACCTGATCTACAACACGTACCCTAACTTTTTAGTTCTTTTTTTGGGGGGGATAAACAATAAATGTATGCACGGTATACAAAAATGAATACTGTATAAGCAAAAACAATAAGACAATTTATTTTTCTTTCCGTGCGCCCCGGTGGTTGCGGACCACTGCTCTAGCAATCCACTCAGACATTTCCCCATGATGTGGTGTTTTACAGAAGGATTATATTGATAAAGGATCTCATACACAAGGATTTATGAAGGTGACTTAATTTATTTGAGAATAAATCATTTAATTTGTACAAAAGTGAAATATATTTTTGAATCTATTATGAGATGTTTATGCTAGTGCGCCTTTTTTGGATTGTTTCTTTTTGTGTTGCTCGTCTACTGTGCGTCGTCATGACGATAATGACTACACGGGAACCGTCTCTCCATCTTATTTCACTTCAAGCCGATTGACATTAACGATTATTTCCGCACTGCAAAATGTTAACGGAGATGAGAACAGACGTTGTCCTGTGTGTCAAATGCGGACTATTGTGCCTTATTTCAGGTTCCCTGAGTGTGTATCAGCTATTCCAATCACACATCACCGGCTAGATCAACTGTAGTGTTTTCAAGATATTGTGAAAAAATAGCATACAGATCAATCAGTGTTTGATGTAAGCACATTGCATCTTAAACTGATGTTTTGCAACGTATTTCGTCACATCACCGTTTTTTTCTTTCTTTTAGGGCCTCACTGAAAAATAACATTTCAAGAAAACAATAAGCTATTTCATCTTTACAGAATAAATATATTGTGAGGAATGGTTTTGATTTTTACACATGTTATGTTGGAGTTTTCTCAAAGGATAAATGTCACTTAGTACTTTTAAGAGGAAGTAAACAAAGATTTTCGTTAAGGAATATTGCATGTGGCCGTCCATACATGAACCTTTGATTTATATTGCATTTGTGAATTCTCATCAGCAGGCAGCCATTTTGCCACTGTTGACCTAAAATGACATCAAATTGGTGGTAAACCAATCACAGCTCTATGGAGACCGGTCTGCCGTAAGTAGGTATAAATTAATAAATACCTACAAATAGTATTTTGCTGTTTTTGTATTTTCTGGGGCAACACAGTGGAGCAGTGGTTAGCGCATGTGCAGCACAGTTCTGAAGTCATGAGATCAAACCTGTGTGGAATTTGCATGTTCTCCCCGTGCTTGCGTGGGTTTCCTCCGGGCACTCTGATTTCTTCCCACATTCCAAAGACATGCATGTTAGGTGAATTGGCCGGTCCAAATTGTCTCTAGGTGTAAATGAGCAGGCGAATTGTCAGTCCCTGTGTGTCCTGTGACGGGCTGGCAACCAGTTCAGGTTGTCCCCTGCCCACTGCCCGAAGATAGCTGGGATGGGCTCCAGCACCCCCGCGACCCTACTGAGGATAAGCAGTGCAGATAATAGATGGATGGATGTATTTTCTGGTCACAGTCTTTTGTCACAACAAAACGTCATTTAAACAAGGGGACGAGTCAAACTGGCTGAGCTTTTCACCTATTCGTTGATCGACAAGTGCATCGATCAACTGCAATGTCTTCCTTTTCTCAATTAGAGAAGGCCGCTACTGAGCAGCCCTCACAGATTAACCAATAGGTGACAAGCAATACAACAACTACGACAAAATACTATTTGTCGGTATTTGTGTATACATTTATGTCGTCTTATGGCAGCATCAGTCCTCCACACACCACCACAACTCTTAAACCTAAACTGAACTCCCTACCAAACAACTGCAATGTCATTGGGTAAAATGGCCGCCATCTGAGATTGAGAGAACAAGAGGATCCCTCTGCTTTTGCCATCTTCCACAAAAGTAATATTCATCAGCGTTTAAATGAGACTCATAAAATGTTTTAAAATTTGGAGGAATTGACATGAAAAGTAGAAAAAGTCATTTTAATAATTACTCGCTGTTGCAATTCTGCAGATCTTGCGGTGGATTTTTGAGTCTGTATTGAATACACTTTACTTTCTTTGAAGTTTTTGTGCACGATAAGAAAATGTGTTCTTGTATGTAATAATGTTTTATTGCGCTGAAGATCTTGAAAAACGAGATCATGTTTTTAACTTTATCCTGGAGATAAGTCTTATTTTCAGATTGCCTCTAATTAAAAAAATATGACTGCATTACACCTCTGAAGTTGGAATCCCCAGGAAAAAACAAAAAAGTCTCTTTTGTACTTGAGTTTATCTTTTGCAATTCACTGAAAAGACTTGTCCTCTTTGTTTTGGAACAGAATGTCACGACTACTGATCGTTTGGGGTGCACCTTTTTTTGTTTTGTCATGAGCGTTCACCGCAGGATGTCGCGTTTATTTACTTATTGTAAATGTAAATATAGAAAGCAATGAACATCTATTTCTGTCATTCTTCCACTTCAGTCGTTCATCGAAGTTCACATCACTTTTGCTGTCATTTTAAACGCCAGTGGTCTATTTTTAGTGTTTTTTTTTTTCAAGGGGGTAGTGAAGTGCCTTTTGAGAACGGGCAGAGCTGTACATACGCTGTGTACACGCTAGTTTGTTCGTACTTGACGAGTGTATTCATTGTTGGGTTTATGCAGGCTTCTCGATTAAACCGTCTGATGTTTGCTTGAATCCTGAACAGATGTGTTTACTTTGGGAGAAGAAGATGAACAAGGTGCCTCTAAGCGTCTTTTAACGCTTACTTAGATTGGCTTTATGCCCAAAAGCCGGATGAAACTTGTTGTATGTAACTGAAAGCAAATATGCGCGTGTTAAGAATGTGTTCAACGAGCGTGAAAACGGAAAACAATTCAGTCTTGAAATCCCCCATTCTGCAAAGCACTTATCTGTTTCTGTGCCTTCATCTTGTATTGTTGGCTTGCCTGTACTTCTTTTTGGACATCTTTTTTTCATGCACATGTTTGAAATAAATAAGGAAACAAATTACTTTGTGTGATTAACATATTGTTTTCCCACATCACCATTTTTTATGAATACAGGGCTAGCTACACTTAACCCAAACTAGACTGCTGGTTACACAAACCACTTAAAATTGGTTAGAGGAGTTTGTGTATTTGCAAATATAATAAAAAAACACGTAAGATCAAGGACATTGTCAAACATTTAGTTTTCTTAAAGTTTTGCTCGGGTGGCCAAATCCATTGCATTGAATCATTGGTTTATTTTGCATTTTTAAACCAACTTACCATGATATACAAACTCAAATGCTAGCGATGAAAAATATACTTTTTACTGGTTTGATTTGAATAAAAATAAATGTTTTAGCAGTGCATGGACAATAAGATCAGAGTACATCATATCAAACTAGGCTGACCAATTAAAGCTGAGAGTATATCATCTACTGGTCAGTAGCAGCCAGAGGAAGCATTTGGGTTGCATGTATATAAAAAGAAAGAAAAAAGATCACAATTTTTGACAGAAATGACCGAGAGACCTACTTTTTTGTCATACTCAAAAATTGATGGCGGACCGGATTTAATCGCCCAACAGGCCGCGTCCGGCCCGTGAGCCTCCAGTTTGACATACCTGATTTAGTGCCTTCTAGTAGTAAAAGAAAATAATTTCATAAAACAACATTTATGTAAGTACAGTGTAACCTCGGTTTTCGAACGCCTCTCAGTTCGGACAATACGGTGTTCGACCAAAAATTTCGAGAAATTCTTGCTTGGCTGTTCGGTCAAAAAATCGGAGTTCGAACGCCGGTATGGTAGGGCGCGATGCTGAGCAGCGTACGGATGTTTTTGCCCCTAATTATGCCTCCAAAGAAGGTCGGTGCAAGCAGGACAGGTGAATTAAAAACAAGTTGTTCGTACAACTATTGCCTTTAAGAAAGACATAATAGCTAAATATGAAAGAGGTGTACGAATTTCCGATCTTGCTAGTGAATACAGCATGGCTAAATCTACTATTAGTACGATAGTAAAGAATAAGGAGGCTGTGAAATCGAGTGATGCGGCTAAGGAAGTTAGCGCCATAAGCAAGCAACTGCCGCAAGTTTTGGAAGAGGTTGAAAAACTTTTGATGATTTTTCTCTCCCCACCGTCCACCACAAAGGTAAGAAATCCTATTCATAATCCTTTTTTTTATTTTTACATGTTCGCGTTAGCGTAATCTTCCGTACGAAAGATTACGCTAACGCGAACGTATGATTAGCCTGGGTTAGCTTCGTGTTTACGTTCATGGTAAACATTCAGGGTGTTGGAACGGATTGAAACGATTTTACATTACTTTTAACGGGAAAAACGATTTCGGTGATTGAACAATTCGGTTTTCGAACAGGGTTCTGGAACGGATTATGGTTGAGAACCGAGGTTCCGCTGTAGTTAGAAAAATAAATGTACTATTAGATAAACATTCATTTAAAAAATGCGAGTCAAAGCTCAAGTAATTTAAATGAAGTAAGTTCATATATAATGCATTTAAGTAAATCAAATGTTCATATTATATATATATATATATATATATATATATATATATATATATATATCTTTTTTTTTTTTGCAATGCGATAAAAAGGTAAATCCTACAAAGCAGTTATGATGGAAGATCAATAAATCTCATTTAGGCTATGCATGGCCATTTTTTAAAATCCTCAACAAATATAAGAAAACAATGGAACCCCACAACGATTTTTTTAAATCAAATTTGAATAATCAACCAAAAATATAAACAATCCCAATTTACAAATTATGCATGGGTCCCCCTTATGGAGAGTTAAACGTGTTTTTATTATTCTTATTTTATTTTCCGATCCAATTCTGCCACGTTCATTCCTCCTGAAAATAGTTACTTTGTTTGACTTTCTCATGCGATTTAATGTAACAATTTGATTTTCAATAAAAACAAAATAAAAAAATATTAAAAAATAAAACTATTTTCCCACGATGCAATACTTTAACATAGGTTTACCCGTCATGCATTGCGCTTTTAAAAAATGGCAGCCTACAGCTTTCACAACAAATGATGTCGATGTCATTACTTTATATCCTGTTCAAGTTGTGTTGGTTTCGGTTAAGGTCAATTTGAATTAATGTATTAGAATAAATATTCAAAATGCCAAAATATTACGAGGACAAAGAGGAAGACAACAGAGCCTGTGCGGGGATAAGAGAGGACCTGAAGGCGTGTCTCCTTCAGCATGACTGTGTCATGAAGGTAAACGTCTTTTTCACCTTTTTCTCTAATATGAACACGTTTCTGTTATAATAACCTTGCTGGAGTCATTAGGGATTTTTTAAAAGCCTTACTGTTGTTACATTATTAAAATATGTCACTGTGTTTGTAAAAATGATTTTCCAGCTTTATTAGTTGTATTATTTAACCATCACATCCTTCATTTAATAATCACATTCATTTAATTGTAACGAATGGACCTTGTGTTTTTCCACATATTTAAAAGAAGTAATTACTTCTTGCTTATGTTTCCCTGTATCAGTTCATTTGGTGGTTATATTTATTTTCCAACATTGTTTCTAAGTGGTGTTCTGATTATTTTGTCCGAGTCAGATGCATACTAACAAAGGTCTTTTGGGAATCTTAGACTTCTTACCTGTACCAGTAGTTAAGTTTTGTTCTTGTCATACCACACCCTTTACCTTTAAAAACAATGTTCAGTCATTTTGTTGATGCTTGGTTAAGGACTGTCCTGTTCACCATCTCAGATTATTGTGTTAATTTCTTTGTAATAAAAGTGGTTAACAGAATTGCTCTCCTCAGCTTTTGTTCCTTCGTCTATATACTTGGTCGGAATCGTGGAAGCCTAATTGAACACTGGGTAGGACACGGATTGTCATCTGCCAAAATAGTTCTTATTCCCTTTTTCTCTCTCTAATATCAGGGTTCGGCAAACCACAACTTTAAAGGAGCCCAAAAAACAAAACAAAAAGATTTGTATAGAGGTGCAAAAATGGCCTTATAAAAAACATTTATAATTAAAAGAAAACCATCACAAAAAAATACCCCATCTTTCCATCCCCCATCTTTTTCCATTTTCAAACATTTCGGAAAAATTTTCCAGGGAACTAATAAAGGGCCACATGCATCACTAGCACTGCAGGTTGCTGACCTCTGTCCTAAATTCACAAGTGTTTGTTAGACTTAATACCGTTCTACATTAGTTTTTCACCCTGAGTGCCACAAGACATTGGCCAATTTTAACTTTGCAAAATAAGCATGCTGTCTTCAGTTTCTTTGCTTTTTCCATTGATCAGCAGTGACTGTAACATTTATCCATACCAGTAGGTGGCTGCAGATTACTGTACTAATTATCAGCACATGAGGTAGTACAGGGAAATATATTTGATATCTTGTTTTGTTAGATGAAGCTGATTGCACTGCAAAAAAGTAAGTAAAAATCTAACAGATATTTTTTCAGATTTTTTGGAAGAAAAAAATAAGTCTGTTCCTCGGGTAGATCATTTTTGCCCGTAAAAGTATTAGTTTTGTTAAAGAAGATAAAATAAAAATGTAGTAACATTTGAAAGACGTGTGAAAAAAATATAGTAAAATTCAAAATTACTGCAACGTTGGTTAGTTGGTTGGTCGCATCCCTTAACCACTAGGGTCGTAGGGGCACCATTTCCTTTGGTGTGTCTTTGGCAAATACAGCTTGGTGCGCCCAACCTTCTCCAGCCCAAACATATGTTTCTACCCGGTCTCGAACCGGGGACATTTCGCGTGTTCGGCAAATGTGCTAACCACAACATTATTAACAGACAAAAAAGGTATAACCCATATTACAAATAAGAAAAACATTATACTGTAATTTAGGCCACATGATATTTTAAGCTTAAAACAAAATAAACTGGCATTGGTAATAAATTCCTAAACATTATTGATGGATGGTGTGCCTCGAGATTTCTTAATGAAAAAAGTGTGCCTTGCCTGGTTCGTAAACACTCGCACTAATGTTGCATCAAAATTAAAATCCATTTATTTGGACCTCACATCGGTGCACAAAAATATGCAAAGAATATGTACGGCAATTAATCGAAGGGACTTTGTCGACCCTGTTTATTTAACTACACCTTTCTTTTTTCTGTGCACCAAGCTATGAATAATGTTTTACCTCCTGAGTAACCGTGACCAAAATGAATGAAAAACATTTCACTATCAATAAAGGCAACATGGTCATTTACGCTTTAATAATAACAGAACAAAAAACAATGCAACTGTTGTGAGAATCGACTTTTAATGATTTTCCAAGGATGATATGCTTGAGATTTTTTTTTCATGAAAAGTAGTTGGTCTCGGCTTATCAAAAGTTGAGAAACAGTGTTCTATCACAGTGACCCATCCTAAAAAACTATAAATACTAATAATAGATATTTGTCAGAAAATAACTAAAATGGCTGCTTAACTCATTCAATGCCAGAAGTTTCTGTCAAATGGAATAGACAGTGCCTGACAACTTTTGCCATTTTAACAAATTTTTGAAGGCCTACAGAAAATGTAGTACTATAGCTATACAGTCATAGGACATATCAAGCATCAGCCCTAATCCTTTATTAGTAATAAAGCATGTTTCTAGCTTTTACCATTGTTTGGGAAACAACAGCTGAACATTGCCAAGTTTCTTGAAAATACTCATTTTAAAAATAAAACTACTAAAAAAAAAACGCTTTTTTTTTAATTGCAGGAACACTGAAAATATGCATGAACTTTGAAATAACTTTTCAGCGCCCAATGTTTCAGTTGATGTGATCATGCGATTTTGGTCACAATGGCAATCGCGTTCCTTCGGACGAAACGTCATCCCTCTCTGCGCGTTGATGACTAATGGACTTAAGAATTTTGCTTTGTTTTTTTTCTAAAAAAAGATGACTGTCTGTATTTATCCATATACAGTATAGTCACTTCTCTTACACATTGCTTTACCACTGACTTGCCATACAGAGCAGCTTACACACTTCAGTAGCTGGACACAGGAAGCAACATTAGGAAGTTGGGCTTCCTCAATGCATGGACACAAATCTGATAAAAGCCATTCCTGCCATCTAACAGGGATATTTAATACTGCTTCTTACCTACTGATGAGCTGCGCCAAACCCTTTATGATTTTTTTTTTTTTTAAATCAAAACATATTTTTACGTTTTTGCACTCGGGGAAAATACTGAAAACGTAATCATACGTAATGCCATTAAATGAGTTGATGATTAATGTGAAAGTAAATGAACAAACATGGTTTCCTGCCAGGTGACTATTCCAGGTATGCATGTGCATAATATTGAAAAGTAGTAATATATTTATATCATAAACTCTTTATGTTTTAGGAGGGGAAGTTGCCCAGCGAGTGCTTGAAAGAAGGTCACTGCAAAGCTTTGCAGACATCATTCTTTGAGTGCAAGAGGTCCATGGTAAGTATGAAGGATGACAGTTGGTTTGCTCCACTGAAAATGTCAAATGATCGACATTCTCATAAATTCCCAACGCAGCTCGACACAAGATCAAGATTCCGGGGCAGAAAAGGATATTAAGGACGAGCAAGGGGTTAAACACTGCTGATTTAAATATCAAACTGACAGCGAATCTTGTTCTTCTCCGTATTTGAATGCATGAAGACCTCAGCTGCAAAGGACTTACTCATTTTTAAGAGTATTGCCACTTGACTCAAGCCAATTCTGAGGTCTTGGAAAAAAACTATTATGAAGCACTCAAATATTAAAAAAATATTACAACTCTTAACATGTTTATTAGTATATCCGTGAAAATATCCTGTTAGATAAAAATGAGACAGTGCAACTTATTTACATTTTCCCCACTAATACACAAGTAGGGTTTAGTAATTGTTTAACTTATTCCAGTTTAGGTTTTGGAATTAAATTGAAATGAGTCAGTTTGTTTAAACAACGGCTGATTCAAGTTACCAGTAACTATAATATTGTATAGTAATATAAAAATTGAGTTGGTTCTTAACATGTGTTGCATATAACAGGGATGTGATTTGACCAAAGTGAAATTATCTGAAAATTAGGCGGGGGTCTGGGGGGCCGCGGGCACCCAGCTAGGTCCAGGGCAGTGCCCTGGTGGGGGGACAAGTGGGGCGAAGCCCCCCGGAGCTCATGGGTTTTACGTTTTTTTTAAGTACTTTCAATGCACTCAGATGACAAAGAAATAGACAAAACAACAGCATCAATTTTCAATGTATTTTGAACTATCCCATATAAAATTACAGTTTAAGTCAACTCAAAATCAGTCACATTAAAAAACATTGGACTGCCTTTGCTTTTAAAAACTATCACTGAGAATATCATCATATCTAACTCATGTGATTACTAAGTTAACACATAAATCATGTTGAAGAGTTCAAATTTCATGAAGAAATAATTGTATCATGACCAAATGAAAAGTAACTCATATTAGAACATACCACAAATGTCTTTGTTATAGCAGAAGATGTTATCTATAAATGAAAGTACAATAAGTATAGGCCCTACAGTAAAGTGTTGGTGTAATGTACACATGAAAATCTATTATTGTAATTGTTAAATATTTATGGCCATTTTTATTACGTTATAATATTTTCGAAAAAAAGGGGAAAACTGTCAAATAAATTTGAAAAGTTTACCACCTACCTCAAAATTCACGACTCTATCAGCAACTGGTACAGGTTTTTGGGGTGGATCACGTCTCTCTATTACCGCTTCCGTTTGTGGTGTCAATAAGGGATGGAGGCCTTAAAGTTTTGGAGTTTTCGTTTGGGCACCGAAACTACCAGCGATGGAATAATTTGTTGTTCTTGACTGGAGTTCTTTCACGTGTTTTTTGCTCTTTGCGTGACTTTCAAGAGCTTTGAAACCTCTCCCACCATAGACAATGGTATCATGGCATCAAATGCAAAGCGCTTTCCCGGCACGATCGATCTTCCGAATAAAGTCACTGAACAAATTCGTCACAGTCTTCTTTCCAACATTTGTAGATAATTCCTTCTCCAACCAGTCCGATCGAAACTTGTTTTTTACGATCTTATCAATTTCTTTACCTCGCAGAGCATCTTTGCGTTCGATCTCGGACATCTTTCTTTAAACACTCGGCAAAAACGTGTGAGAAATGAACAATGGCATACTCCTACGCCTTTATAACAAGCGCGTTTATTGGTCAACACGGAGACTTCAAACAATCGCAAGTACGTTTCATTTCAGTTACGGAAACACTAAAATGGAATGCTGTAGAGACTAAATCGTTTTTTTTACCAATTAAAAAATCGGAAATCTTAAAATTTTATTTTTGGAGATAAAAAAAAGCGGAATTCCGCGAATTAGCGGAAAAATCACATCCCTGATATAACCAGGGACTAGAGCTAAAGAAAATTCCAGCCGGACCAATAAATTGAATGCCGTCCGGAGCAAACCTGAATTTTCTTATTTTATTTGTGAGGAGTCGGGAGGTGGATGGGTAATTTTGGCCGAGATTGTACAGGCCAAGAGGGTTTACTGCTTCCACAGGTTGGTTTACGTTTTTTTTTTCTATTTTTTTTTTTAAATTATGTGGCTATTTTAAAACAGTTTATGCGTTGGGCTCATACGCTAGTATATACAGTAATTTGTTACTACATATTTATTTTCAGGGTCATGTGCTACTTTTTGGTGTCAGTAATCTGACTAACGCATTTACTTTTAAAATGAAGTAAGATGACGTTGAAATGTGATTAAGGACCATTCAAATAAATGTGAGTTGACAACTACCGTAAAATACGAACTATAAGCCGCGTCCTTTTCCCCAAGCTTTCAACCCTGCACCTTGTGCAACGATGTGGCGAATTTATGCAATTTTTTCTAAGGGCCGCCAGGCGGCGCCAGAGCAATTAAGGTAAGTGAGACGGGTGGCATACCTGTATGTGTCGGGAATACGCAAGTTTAATACAACTTCACGCATGAAGATAACTGACATTCACAGACCCTCATCATAGAAAAGGTGTTAATTGAAAGAGGAAGGCTAACTACCATATTGGGAATAATTTTTCCAGTCTTGTTTATTTTTAAAGGGGAGTTTTGACACGAAACAAACGTATTTGAAGAAGCAACGTCCAATAAAGCAGAAATGTTTAAGGCGGAATCCTATTCATCTGTCGGCAAGATAGTGTGTTTTAGAGTTAGTATTTTATATGGTTGGAGTCTATGGATTGTCCTTGATGTAACAAAGCCATTTTTGTGGACATTCAAAGAAGTCCAACACGGCCAGGGGACATTATGGAGTTACACCAGCTTTTAGTTTTCGGGTACCTCGTTTCAGACTGATCGTTTCTCTGATGAGTAGATTATTATTGTCACCAGTTTCAGGAGTGAAATTAATATAGAATTTAAATAACAGTGTGAAGTCCTTTTTGTTAATTACTTTAAAATGGACACGAGAAAACAACATTGTATTGTTGTTAGATAGTAAGAAAGAAGGAGGAAAATAAGAAGCCCTGTGAAACTGTAAAATGTACACGGTGATTCGAACAATTTGATCATTCCTACATGGACTAACAAACGAGTGTTATGAGTTTAAATGATTGATAGAAAAAGCGCTGGGTCTCTTATAAGTCTTAAACCCCTCATCCCTAGTTTCTACTGTGCTGTTTGTTGCAACATGATTATTAAGAAAATATGTAAAATTAACAAATACCAAATCACAAACTAAATACCCCTTAAAAAAAAAGGATTACCGTATTTTCCGCACTATAAGGCGCACCTAAAAGCCTTTATTTTTTTCAAAAGCTGACCATGCGCCTTATAATACAGTGCGCCTTATATATGGATCAATAAGTCGCTAGGTCTCGCAACTAAGGCAATCGGCCGCCGACTAGATTTTCCCCCGAACGGAAGTAGTCCGCGGTGTATGCTGGGATTTATGTACTGGCGTTTCATTGGCTAACCAATGTGTCAATCATCATTTGAATCGATCACGATTGGCTAAAGTTATTCGGAAGTAAAGGGGGCGGATCCTTTTTAATCATTTACAGGCTCGCATAGGCTAAGGGGCAAAACAGCCTGCAATTGGCCGAAAAAGATGTGCCAATCATCAGTTGAATCGATCACTATTGGCTAAAGTTATTCGAAAGTAAAGGGGGCGGATCCCTTTTATCATTTACAGGCTCGCATAGGCTAAGGGGCAAAACAAAGCCTGCAATTGGCCGAAAAAGATGAATGTGAATAGCAAGTCTGGTTGTTTACGGCATAGAGGAAACATGTTTTAGCATTCAGTATTTGTAAATATTTTACTCTCCTGGATTTACTACACTCACGGATATAAGAGGACCATGGTTGCACATTATTATTGAACACAACGACTTTGGTGAGCTATTCCGGCTATATATTTTCCCTGTATCTTGTTTCAGACTGAACTCGATGTTTCTGTGATAAGCGGTGCAGATAATGGATGGAATGGAGTGTCTATTTTTAAATTCAACTCAATTCCAAGTGTTTATTGTCATATGCACAGTAAAGTTGCAAGCGAAAAAGAAAATAGAAACTAAGGATTGGTTGGCATTTCTTGAATCCCAAGACTTTAACCTTCCGTATGATGGAACGATGCATTTGAGTGACATCCTACGGACACCGCATCCGCACGTGTTCTCGACACGTATTTGCGTCTTTGCAAGCTTTGGGAATGTTAAGGGGGTAATAAGTTGCTGAACTATCTGACTGTTTTGTCGACGTTCCCATTGTAGCGCCTTATAATCCGGTGCGTCTTATGTATGTCAAATATAGGACCAAAAACTATTTTTTCGGGGTGCGCCCTATAACCCGGTGTGCCTTATAGTGCGGAAAATACGGTACCTTAAAATTCCGGACTACAGAGCGCACCTGGTTAAGAGATGCATGAATTTAAAGTAGGAAAATTCAAGTTTGCTTCAGGCTCCGTCCCTCAAATCAAGTTGATTTGTCAGCCTTGGGCTGGTTTCGCTTTTATACCCGCAGCGTCGGCGTTAGGCTGCATTTTTTAAGGCCTGATCTTCACCCTGTACACTTTCTGTACCATGGAGTTGTTACTATATGGGCTTCTGAATTTTAATCACTACACTGGAATGAGTTTTGTTTTAAGAATGTTTTGGTCCCACTCCTGCGTTTGTATTTATGGCAATTTAATTCATATTGACTGCTACGTTAGTTCACACAGTCCCTAAACAAAAATCTTGATCACAGCACAATATCTTACTTTTAGTACAAGACATTTCCCTGCTGATTCTGACAAAATCGCAAACTTTCTTTATAGGGACAGTGGAAATGACTTCATCCATTCATGAACGCCACTAATTAGATGAGGGGGCATATGTTTACAGTAGATCGTAGTTACTCCTGTTGTTTACCGGGGGTTGATTGAATTCCGTCATTTTGACATTCAGAGCAGTTGGCAGAAATCAAATTGCGTCCTCACCCACGGCGTGCCCTTGCAATGCCTTGTTTTAATTCATCAATCGGATACCCCAGGTCCACATCAGTTACAAGCCAGCTGATAGGCGCCGGCCAAAGCGGCCTGCCTGAGATGCCCCGCAGAAACCGCAGTTGGATACATTTGTGGGAAGAGGAAACATGGGCAACTATTTCAATGCCGCCATCATCATCCCCTCGAATTTCTCCATGTCCACCTTCTTCATGATGAAAACCTCGTGAGTCTTCTTGAGGCAGTTCAAAGTATCTACTACCATCATTCCCCGTGTATGCGTTCCCGTCAGCTCCACAGTGACCGGGTAGCGGTCGCTCTCTGTGACGAAGGCGTCGTCCACGGCGGCGGCCATTGCGTACGAGTCGCAAGAAACGAAGCCGCTTCCGCCCACCAACTCCTTCTGGACGCGTTCGCTGCGTGACGCTTTCATGCTGTGGCGGAAAATGCGCGCCATGAAGCGGGCTTTGGGTGTCTGTTGTGCCAACCAGGAGTCGCAGAATTCCTTTTAGGACGTGCAAAACACACAAAAACTTGTTTAAGTACACTTAGTTACGATTGACCCATCTTACGTGTCTTTCAGTATCCGAAGTTCGCGTCTGACTAAAATATTCCGTTATACAATTAGTTTTCCAGTGTCCAATGTCTGAGACGCTATCACAAAAGATTTGCACGCACCAACAGCGTTCTGCGTAGTTTATTAGCGAGGTGAGACCCTTCATCCCCCTGTATTAAATTGCCAAATGGTTTAGCCCGGTAATCCATTGGTTGCAGCCAGGAATTTCAACCATCAGAACCAGAAGAGCCGCTACCGACTGAAGAAATTAAGGATGCGTTCGCTTGCTGGGGAAAACTACCTGCTTCTATAACAGACGACATCTTGATGAAGCCAGAACCGGACGGGAAATGGAATTGTTTGATGAAAACTGCAACATTTTAAAACTATTCTGCGTTCCAGACGGACACGGCAATCGCTATTCTATGTGTATAGCAGCACAGTGAGTAAAAAATTGTGCCCAGTGAATTCCATTTACACTGATGTTTTTACATGGTATCATTTTCATTCAGTTGTTGTTGGTGCTGATTAAACTATTCTTGGTTTGTAAAGCCTTGTGCAGTTTACACTTAATCTTTTGCATTTCTTTAGCCTGATTTTTTGTTTTAGTCATCTATATGGTGTATTCATGAACATTGAACCAGCTCAGTAGCCTAGATGGTAGGGTGCCCGCTTTGAGACTGGGAGGTCGCTGGTTCGCGCCTCGGCCGAGTCATACCTAAGACTTATAACATTGGTAAAATGGCGGCGCCCTCTGCTGGCTGCGGCTGCATCGGCTCGCTACAACGGGTCAGGTGTATCGACATTTCGTTCTTACAAAGAATGACAATACAAAGGAAATTATTATTATTAATTAATTATTAGTGTACCTACAGGGCAGTTGATTTACTGGGAGTTTGGTTGCACTTAATGACCTTAGAACAAATTAATCTCATTTACAGTCATTTCAATGGGAAAACGTGTTTCATTTTACACACATTTCATCAGACAACATCACTGCAGGAAACAATTCTTAAGTAGAGGTACCACTGTATTTAAATAATAGGGACGTGTGATTTGCATTAAATAAAAAGGCATCCAGTGTTGTAGACAAAAAGAGTCCAGTTGAAATATTCTAAACATGAATGCGAACACACAATCTCTTGCATTACCTTAAATTCTGGACTACAGCGTGCACCTGATTTAAAGCCAAATGCACAAACTTAACAACAAATTTCATTTTTTTTTGTACAAGCCACAACCCATTTAAAGTTGCATGCTTAAACAGACATTAAGATGAAGTCGATCCATCCATTATCTACACCGCTTTTCCTCAATAGGGTCGCGGGGTGCTAGAGCCCATCCCCCGCCATCTCGGGGCAGTGGGCAAGGGACAACCTATTAAAATGTGTATTTTTGCAAGGATTACGGATCAATTATAAAAATGTAAGCTACACATTAACAACATTTTTACCCAACACCTATATGGGGAAAGATTTGTCTCGAACAAATCTATTTGTGATTTACTCAAAATCACATGTCTTGATAAATTCACACACAAGATTAAAAATCGCATATGTAAATGGAAGGTATAATTGTGGCTCTGCAAAACAAATGATTCATATTGGATTTAATATTTTAATGGTACTGATGGAATTGGAAAATTAGCAAATGAAAGTCCTTAAAAATAATTCAGCCATGAAATGGGTGTACAAACCCTTTCTCTAATTCAAAAAGGCTGATCACTCCTTCCTAGAAGTATATGTACCATTTACTCAGTATTGTGTATTCTAAAAAAAAAAAAAAATACTGATTCTTGTGTTAAATCTGAAATATGAGAACGCCATGTCATTATTAATTATCCATACTTTACTGTGAAAGCCAGCAGGATTACAGATGACCCTACCTACCCATCTCACAGCCTCTTCAAACTGCTGTCGCCAGGGAAAAGACTGAAAGAAGTCTCAGAGCCTGAGCCAGCAGGCTCAAGGACAGCTTCTTCCATCAAGCTCTCAGGACTCTGAATTCCATCTCTACCCCCTCTGCATTCTGCCAAATCAATGCAAAACTGCTCTTTTTAGATTCAGGCTATACTTCGCATATTATAATATTTAAAACCTTATATATTTTTATATTTACACTTTTTTCCTCGACCTTGCTGCCATATTATTTGTTTTGTGCCTTACTCATTGCGTGTTTGCATGCGGCAATGAGCAAGTCAAGTCATCGGTGCTATATGTTGCGCCTCTGACATATTTGACAATAAAGTTAAGGCGAGCAATAGTGACTACTACTTGAACTGGTATATTTCTGTGTAAGTTATATCCAATACCCTTGCGTAAAATCTCAAGAAATGGGCAGTGAAACACTCACCCAAGATAGTTTGCTGTAGCAGGTAAACTCCCAGCATGCCAAGTAGGTCGGACACAGGTAGTCGTTCAACACGATGTAGGCCGCTTCTGGATCGGCTGCAAAATTGAATTCCGCGCACGGAGTGGTGTTCCCTCGTGCTGCGCAAACGACCCGAAAACAGTCACTCGACAAGCGCGCCGCAGAAATCCATTACTTTTCCTACTTAACTGACATTGGGTGTTGCCGCCCATGATGTAGAGCCCTCGCAGCTTGCTCGGCAAGGACGGATCCAAACTCACAGCGAGGGCCAGGTTGGTGAGCGGCGCCGTGGCAACCAGCGACACCTGATGGAAACCGAGCACCAGTCACGAAAGGAAGAACACCAAAAACGGCAGCGATGATGTTTCGAATGGCTGATATAGTAGTGCCTCGACATACGAGCTTAATTTGTTCCAGAATTGCTTGTGTAACGAGTGAATTTTCCTGATCTAAATGATTTGATGAATCCCGATTTGTGTGCGCCTGTTGTTTCAGTTTTCATAACTCTCTTGCCCTTTTAGTAGGACTAACACTTTCTACAGATATTTAAAAAAAAAGAAAAAAAAATTTGGGGGAAATTTGTTTCTGCCTCGTACTCGAAATTTTAACGGAAATGCATGAGGCAAGTGGCATCCGAGAGACCTGTCGCACAACCATTTGCAGCTTTTTCTGGATGTTTTTTTCTCAACAAAAGCTGAAACTATCTCTTAGTCAGCCAGGACCTCTTAGATCCGTTCAATGCTGCTTCCAGATTGAACTCCTTGGCTTGGTCACTTATGCGAACGCTGTGCTTATGTTTTTCTATAATTTCTTGCGGTGTTTCAATTCTCCAAAAATTTTACTGTTTACCTTTCTGGAACTAGGGGTGGGACGAAAATCAATTCATCGTATTTATACTGTGACATTTTTTAGCGATTTTTTTTTTTTAAATCAACGTCACTCCCTTGAACCGATTTATGTGACGTCATATACGGTAAGTAAAAATGCGGGAAAGGAAACAGATGTGGAAGAAAGCAAGCAACGAGAACTAAGGCCGGCGATCATAAATTTTAAATCCCAACGATGGACACATTTTGTTTTTTATACAGTTCCCAGGAAGACATGACCAAAACTAGTATATATGTTTAATTTTAAGGATCTTGATTTAATTTGATAGCTTACACTTGTGATGTTTTTTTTCTTTTAGAGGTTCTATTTTATTCTCTCATCTTACATTGTTAACTGTAAAAAGGATAATTAATGGACGACATTTGTGTTACGTTGACATTTCAGTTAAATAAATTCTGTGGCTGTAAACCTGTTGCACAGTTTACATGTTATGTTCTCATTGTCTCGGTTAAAATAAATGTCAGCTTCCAGACTGACACACACTGCATTGTTTGAACATCAGTCAAGGTTTATTGTGCCAGAAGTGCATGATTTAAATTGTTTGCGATTTCCTTTCCTAAAAAAAACAACAATTCTATTGAATCACGATACTTGTAGAATATAAATCGAATCCGCACCTCAGTATCGTGTTACAATCGGATCGTGACCAAAGCATATGGTCCCACCCCGATAAGGGAACTCACAGTGCCACAAAAAGGAAATGCTATGAAATGTGATCAAAGAGATGCTATTAAAATGACCTTGCCGTAGAATACAGGTGCTTTACAGGTATAACCAAGGGCGTGGGGTCAGGTGCCTGAGACGCATGCTGATAGAGGCGAGTGGTTTTGAGCGGACTCTAGTGGTAGCTTCTGGGACTGCTTGTAACCTGGATTGTCCTTTTGTATATAGCGAGTAGGATTTCTGATGAAAAAAACTTGTGCGTAGAGGTGCTCGTATAAAGAGATACCACTGTATAACGATAGCCCACCCCTCCCGGGTTCTCATTCACGATCCTGATCATGGCCAACACGGCGTTTTCCTCCTGCACCAGTTCCAAGCCGGGCGCATTTGGGTCGGGGGCGTCTCCCAGGCCATCCAGCCCATGAAAGTGGCCCGCGTCGATCACGTGGCTGAGGAGGGGCTTGGCGGCTCCTTTGAAAACTGGAATCTAGCGCATCAAATAAAGGTCAAAGGGGTTGAGTTTCAAGTGAGAATAACAATGCTAGCAAGTATAATGTGATGGTGGGATTTTTTTAAGGTGCATTGAAGAGTTGAAACATGAGTATGTTATTGCTCCACCCATGGTGCTGAGAATCCACAGTGTCTGGCTGTTTTATTTTGTTTTGTTTTTTTCATTTCACTTTAAGTGATTTAGGATCATTTAGCACTGCTTAGAAATGTCACTTCTCATTTCACATTAACCTTTGTGTTTAGCAGAAACACTATTACTATGCCATGCCCAGTTTTCACTCATTTATTTCTAATAAAGTACACACACAGAAGAAGCATGTAGTTGCATTCGATACAATGTAGCTAAAATGAGAGCTAATATATGTTGATGACAACAAAGTCATGATATTGGGTGGTAAAATAGTTCAACTTAACCATTGTATGACATAGTGCCACTGTCATAGAGCGAAACCTCCGGACTCTGCCGCTATGCCGCAAGTGACACTAGGTGAGAGAAAGAGCAGCGGGGAGGGGGACGGGAGCAGTGCTAGGGAATCAATTGGACTGAACCATTTCAAGGCAGTGGAGTTTTCCGTCGCCGCACTTTTTACAATATTTCATTGTATTTTAGCCTCTCTGTTACTTCATCAAAAGGAAAGATTCTTAAAAATGCTATGTTTCGAGTGTGGGTAGGATGGAGCGGGAGATCGACAGACGGGTCGTGCAGCGTCTGCCGTCATGCGGACCCTGTACCGGTCCGGCGTGGTGAAGAGGGAGCTGAGCCGAAAGGCAAACCTCTCGATTTACCGTTCGATCTACGTTCCTGCCCTCACCTATGGTCATGAACTGTGGATTATGGCCGAAAGAACACGGTCCCGGATACAAGTGGCTGAAATGAGTTTCCTCCGCAGGGTTGCTGGGCTCTCCCTTAGAGATAACGTGAGAAGCTCAGTCATCCAGGAGGGACTATATGCATTGAGAGGAGCCAGTTGAGGTGGCTCGGGCTTCTGATAACGATGCCTCCTGGACGCCTCCCTCGGGAGGTGTTTCGGGCATGTCCCACCGGCAGGAGGCCCCGAGGGCGACCCAGGACACGCTGGAGAGACTTTGTCCCTAGGCTGGCCTGGGAATGCCTCGGATTCCCGTCGGATGACCTGGAAGAAGTGGCTGGGGATAGGGACGTCTGGGCTTCCCCAGCGACCTGACCCGAAATAAGTGGAAGATACTGGATAGATGGATGGGTTATAATTCTTAGGGGTTGCCTGGGTTAAATCTAGGGATGCTTGAGGTTGGTGTCCAAATTTGCAAAAAAAAAAAAAAAAAAAACCTTTATCTTATTCATTGTTTAATTGGCAGAGCAGGAAAACAAAATATAAACAGTAACATAGAAACATAGTTTTATCGTCTGAGCTTAACTTGTGAATTAAACCTGTTCCTGCCGCCCATTGCAATACTGTAACATTTAGTCATCAAATAATAATAATAATAATAATAATAATAATTTCCTTGTATTGTCATTCTGTGTAACAATGTACACAGAACGAAATGTCGATTGCATCTGACCCGATGCAGCCGCAGCCAAGAGAGGGCGCCGCCGACCACTTTTTAAGTCTTAGGAATGACTCGGCCGGGGCGCGAACCCGAACATCCCAGTCTCAAAGCGGGCGCCTTACCATCTAGGCTACTGAGCTGGTATACACTGCCCCTTTAAGTTTGCAATCATAACTTTGGTAACTTGAACGGTTTAAATTAAGTTCACTGGAAAGGTTCAAGTTAATTTTCTTTTTAAAAATATAGAAAAAAAACAAACATGATTTATTCAAGTAAAATGCTGTTCTGTCAGAACAAAATTTTGCTCATTTAGGTTACAAATGTCCCCTTTCATGTTCATGATTTTTTAACATATTAATATATATATATATATATATATATATATATATATATATATATATATATATATAATTTTGTTACACTTGTTTTCAATTTATGCAGTCAGCTGTTTTTATTGTGAAATGAAAGATAATCCTAATTCTTTTGGCAGATATTTTGTATCTGTTCAAATACCATTTGTACTTATCTTAGTATATTTTAGCATTGTTTTTTTTTGTTTGCAGGCCCACAATACAAAAACGTATGAAAAAACAGAACTGAATAAATTAATTTTATTTTTTTACTGCAAAATTCTGGTAAAATATCATAAAAAAAAAGAAAACTCTTTCCAACGACCCGTAATGTTTTTATTCTGTTAATAGATTATAGTCTTATTTATTCAGACTTGTTTCTATTATTTGAAACACTTTGAATAATTATGTACTCAAAGTTTTCAAAATTAAGTCAAACTATTAATTTAAGGTCAAAATATTAAAATTGACCTACAGAGACAGATGAAATATTTAAAACATTCATAACAAATTGTAAAAATTTTCAATTCATTCTTGTGGTCCCCTTGAGAAATTGGGGCGGCAGGAGCACAGGAGGTAGAGCGATCGTTTTAGGATTAAGGGATCCCAGTTCAAATCCCGGCTTGTCCGTGTTACATGCCGAAGTGTCTTTGGGTAAGACACTGAACCCCCAATAAGCAGGTTAGCGTCTTACACGGCTGCACAGATCACGGCCGCTATTGGGAAATGTGAAGCACACTGTAAAGCGCTTTGGGAAGTCATTGACTTGAAAAGCGCTATATAAATGCAAATGCATGTTTCGAACTATACAAATAACACTGTCCACTAGCTAACAATTATTTTACTAATCGGTGAATCGGTCAATTAGTTTTCATGATTTGGAAACACATTTTGAATTTCCTCCTTTTTGTTAAAAATCATAATGTTTTTGGCAGATAAAAAAACGATTCTGTAACAAAAAAAACAAAGAATCCAAGTGTTTGTCAGATAACATAACAATAAACAATGATACATACAAATGCGCCAGCAAATATGTAAGATACTTATATCCAAAATTACATTTGGACTAATCATTCAAAACAAAAATGAAGAGCAAAAAATTTAATTTCATGTATAGCGAAATAATAATCCGCCAAAAAGTACGAAAAATGTCAACCCACTGCCAATTTTTAACAAAATGAGTTGATTTGGTAAATCATTAAATATGATAAACATTCCCAAGTTAGCAGTGGTTAGCGCGTGTGCGGCACAGTTCTGAGGTCAGGAGATCAAACCTTCCTGTGTGGAGTTTGCATGTTCTCCCAGTGCTTGCGTGGGTTTCCTCCCCCATTCCAAAAACTTGCGTGTCAGGTTAATGACCCGGTCCAAATTGTCCCTACGTGTGAATTAGCGAGCGAATTGTCTGTCCCTGTGTGCCCTGCGACTGGCTAGCAACCAGTTCAGGGTGTCCCCCTGCCCACTGCCCCAACATAGCTGGGATGGGCTCCAGCACCCCAGCGACCCTACTGAGGATAAGCGGTGCAGATACTGGATGGATGGATTCCAATGTGCAAATAATACATACTATGCTTAAGAATCTCACCCTTGTGTTGAGTTAGTCAAATTATTATTTTTTCAATTTATTTTATTCATTTTATAAATCTCATGTTTGTAATGATGCAATGTTGAAGAATAACATTAATAAAATGTAATATTTTTTTCTAAATATAAGAAATCTGTCTTGAGGCGCTCTCATCCAGACCAAAGTGATACAACTTCACAACTAAATCAAATGAATTTATTTGTATTGATTTACAGGCTCAGTGGCTCATACATCGCAAGACACAATGGATCAATAAGGAACTGACTTGACAATGCTTTTAATAATCTATTAGATGTTTTCGATTCGTTGTTGCAGCCGTACTTTCCTAGATTTTTGTATGTAGCGTCGTAAAAAAAAAATGTCAATAGCTAACTGCATCTTCCTAAGCAAATCATTGTCAGGGGGAACATCACATGAGCGCAAGTCAACTGGACATACGCCTCCCCCAAATCATCTAAATGCAAACAGAAAAACAGACCCACCTCAAGTCTACCGCAAGCTTGCAGGACCCGTAGCGTGTTTTTGCACACGTTTTCCACAGTTGTGTTGCCGTGCACGCACGTCACCCCCAAGAGTTCCACGTTGGGGGCCGCCATCGCAAGCATGAGGGCCTGCGCGTCATCCACTCCGCAATCCACATCGACCAGGAGCCTCTTCTTCATGCTGAAAGCTTTTTTTTTTTTTTTTTTTTTAACCAATTTAAAAGTATATGTGACCAGTGTTAGGATTTACATGTTGCATATGAAACGACTTCATGGAAAATCGTTACTTCACACTTTAACGAATACTGTGACATAATGTGAATACTGTACAATTTGTTTACTATTATCGTTTTTACACAAGTGAATAAATTCGGAGGACATGTAACAGTTTCCTCTTATTGTTCAGGGCTCCTGAACCCTGTTGTTAACACTCAACCCTGGCATTTTTATATTTACCTACAAAGTAAAAATGAATAGTTATGGTTACGGGTCTCAAGCACAGAGTAAGAGGATGCTGAATTTATCCTCATGTAGATATTCTTCCTACAATATGCTGCATACACACATCCAAGCTGGATTGACAATTACAATATAAAATACTGAAATCAGGGAGTCAGCTCGTATGCGCATAATTTGTTGCGTCTCACCAATAGTAAATGGTAGACATTGCATGGAAAGAAGGCGTGGCTTTTATAGGATCAACAAACCAATTGAAATATTTGTGAGTCAAACCCTGAAAACAGAATTTTCGGTCTAAGTGGGGGTAATTATGTTATTTGGATTAGTAAAATTATTTATTCAATACTGTACTTCATTCCTGGAGAAAAAAGTAAAACATCTCGGACAGAATGGAGAAAGAGAACTTCAAGTTGTTCGAATCTCAAAGGCAAATTGGATATAGTGTCTCGGCTAAGGTTGCACAAGACAAGAAATATGATGTGGCCATTTTAAAGCAGTTTAAGAGAGTCTGCTTCAATGTGATTATATATGTTAATTTGTAACTACATAGTGACTTACATAGTAAACTTTTTGACAGTGGCGGGCCATGAAAGCCTGCAAAGCCTTCTCTGCTGGCCTAAAAAAATATCTGAATCATGTTATGTTAATTCTATTTTGGCCATTAATACTTATTCAATAATTCCAAATTCTCAGCCTTCTTTCGTTGCTGTTCTCTGGTTTAACTGCTTCCAGATATGTGATTTAATATTAAGCGTTTATATATTCAAGCATTTAACCAATCATTTAGATGTTGCTAGGCTCAGAGGTATTTGAGAAAGCAGTTGCTTTAGCCCACAGGTTGGCAACCCAAAATGTTGAAGGAGCCATATAAGCTAGGGAGGAGGTAATCCACTAAAGCAATCGCACCAACAGTCATTAAACATGACAGAAATATATTGTGTTTGTTTAATAGCCAAAGGTTGGTCATCATCTTTTTATCAATTTTTCATTCCTTACAGTTAAATGTGTAACTGGAGTGCCACGTCCAATTTCGTTGTCACAATATGTTCAACCCATTTTGTAACAATGATAATAAAGGTCTAGTCTATTCTATTCTAAGAAGCATGTCAAAAAGCGGGAAAAGGTTTTGTCCTCCACTTTCAGCCTAGAAGTTCTTGAGCCCGGTTGATTTCGGGCTTAGCTTCTCTCTCGTGTCATTGTTTTTCTTTCTCTCTGTTTAAACAGTCTCGTTTAACTTAAATTTTGTCACAAAAAACAGGCTTTACGTGTTGCGCTGTGCAAGGCCCAAGTTTTTATGTAGAACAGTAGTTTTTTTCCTGTCAAATGAATCACATGACTATTATTTACATTTTATCTGAGTTTTCGTTCATGTATTTGTGCAATTTTGTATCGAACTGAGAATTGTCAATTTAAGCGACTGTACTTACCTTCGTTTGTGTATGAAAGGAAACTTGAGTGTGAAAATTCTGGCGTTCGCAGGGAAAGAAAACAAACCTTTGGGGATCTGAGCCTTTGAATAACAATTATTAAAAGGAGAGACAGTTAACCGTTAGCCGCTATTGTCGAGAAATTGTTTTCATTTTGCTGATGATTAATGAATTTAGTTAAAGAGTTACAGAAAGCAGTATTTGTTTCTTAGCAGGATTGTATTCTTATATTAAAAAGTAGTGTGCATAATTATTTAGTGACAGACCGTGGTGAAGAAAAAAACTTATGATTTAAAAAACATGCATTGGTTAGAAAAAAAAGCAAAAAATACTTTAGCTATCATGTAAACGTGCATGTAATCATTAAGTGAGAAGAAACAAATTCAAAATGTTAGAAAAAGGTCTGGAAGTGACCAGTTCGTGTAAGAGACTGACTGTTTTGTATCAATTAAGAAATACAAAATGCTATTAGAATCAGTGTTTTGATTTCTGCGATTTTTAAGATATAATTTAATTGCGATCCATATGCTCAGTATTGCCTCTAATTGTCCATCATTAATAATGTCTTCGTGCCTTGCAACCCACAAAAAATGCATTCCCACAAATGTCCAAGCGTATTACAACCTTGGATTAAGAAACAATGCAATTTGTTAAATATGAAGGAAAAATCGACATTACCTCCGTGCAAAGTGGAAGCACAAGACCGCTGCAGACAGCGCCATGGAATGAAGAACGCGGTGAAAATAAGATGTGTCACTCTGTCTAATTTTCGCAAAGGTCCGGCACAAATAATTGCGTTTTGGAATTAACCAAGTGGAGAACAAGTTCACTAATAAAAATGTATTATTGATTTCCCCTACATTTAAAACATTTTAAAGATGTTGGATTGTACTTTTCTCTAAAAACAAAAAAAATATTTATAGCGCGTCTGTAGGTTTGAGGAGCTACACAAGGGACGTCACTTCTGGGTTAGTCATGCTGCATTTATAGAGCGTGGGAACTTTAAGAACAACCTTCAATGAATGAAAATGAGTCAGCCATTAATTTGAGAGAATTTGAAAGGTCAGAACTTCAATAAAAATCTGACTTCTGAAATACTCAAAAAAACAACAACTCTACAGTAATACTTCAAAACTAAATAACAAATGAAGTGCTTAAAACAGGGACCCAACATACTATTTTGCTCTAATTGTGGTCGTTTCAAAACCATTTTGACGAAACTAATGTATTTAAATAGAAGTATAACATGTCAAATGTGGCCCCTGATTCCAAATAGTCGCCAACCCCTGGAGTAGAACATGGAATTAGTTCAAGTTTGTATGCAAATTATCAAGTAATAGGGGGCCCCAAATCTAGCAGTTATGATTATAATAATTGTAATGATATTAATAATAATAATAACAATGTTCATTATTTGCTGTTACCATCCATTTACTATATCATTGCCAGTTATGATAATAATAATAATCTCTCTCTCTCTCTCTCTCTCTCTCTCTCTCTATCTATCTATCTTTCTTGGTCATATCCCTCGAGAGGGGTGACCGACAGTAAGACAAACACATATAATAACAAAAAAATAACAGGGAAAAAATAGCAAAAAACACACACCAAATGTTTTTGACCATGGCCAACCCAAATGCCCAAACACCCAAACAAGTTAGGCACCTCGGCACCTAGGTTGGTCATGCTTATTAATAATAATAATAATAATTATTATTATTATTTGCTGATACCATCCATTTGCTATATTATTCACACCCCCGTTTTCTTCCTCTCTGTACTGTACTCTCTGTACAATATTGTTCTTTGTATCTGGATCCAAACAGGCAAATATTTGGAGATTGTTTGAGCTCATCCAGTAATTTGTTCCAAAGTTTCACTCCACGTGCAGACACACACATACCTTTCCTATTGGTTCTCACCGGTAGAATCTTAAAAATGTGAAAAAAAAACTAAACTTGCTGTCAGATTAGCCTACAGTAGGCAGAACACCAACTGTTTAGGCTCCCCCAAACGGCACTTATATCTTTAAAAATTATATATTAACGATAATAATAAAATATTAGACACCCTATTTAATTATTTTTGAAAATGTATTATATTACTATATTTTAATAGTTTTCATTGTTACAATATACAGTGAACTTTAACCTCATTTAAACATTCAACAGAGATGACACCACTCATATTGATCAGTCACGAGCGCCTTCTAGTGAGAGAGAGAATAAGATAGAGTGAAAGGAAGAAAGAGACAAAGAAAGAGACAATAAGGAGAAAGAGAGTAAGGAAGACAAAATGACAAAGAAAGGGAAAGAGAAAGTGATAGGCAAAGAGAAAAATAGATAGAGAAAAAGGAAAAGGAAAAAGAGTAATGAGAAAAAGAGAGAGAGCAAAAGAGAAGGAAAAAGAGAAATAAAAATGAAAAAGCGAAAGAGGGATAAAGCAAAAGAGAGAAATGGAGAAAGAAAAAGAGACACAAACAGGGTGAATGGGAGAAAAGACAAAGAGATACAGAAAACGAGAGAAAGCAATACTGAGGAGGAGAGATAAAGAGAGAGAGGGGAGAGAGAAAGAGAGAATGTTGGTTTAAGATGAGGTAATTGTGTAATTGTAATTCTGTGCAGTCCTTTGAGACATTTTTGTGATTTGAGGGCTATATAAATAAATGTGATTTGACTTGACTAGAAGAAAAGATTGAGAAAAACACAAAAGAAATAGAGAAAGCGAGAAGATTAGACAGAAAGTGAAGGAGAGAAAGAAAGAAAGAAAAAGAAAGATAGAGAAGAGAAAGAGAGTAAGAAAGACAAAACGGCAAAGAAAAAGAGAAAGGCAGAGAGAGAAAAAGAGAGAACAAAAACAAGTAATCCGAAAAGAGAGAGAGAGAGAGCAATATAAAAGGGAAAAAAGAAAAAATAATAAGAGAGAGTGAGAGAAAGAGAGACAAAGAGAGGGGGATGAGAGAAAAGACAAAGAGAAACAGAAAACAAGAGATAGTGATAGTGTGGAAGAGAGATAAAAAGAGAAGGGAAAGGGAAAGAGAAGAAAAGGGGGAGAAAAATAACAAAAGAAAGAGATAGCGAGAGGAAAAGATGAAATGAAAGAGACTAACAAAAAGACAAAGAAAGAGAGAGAGAGCGGCAAAGTGAGATAGCGAAACAAAACAGTAGAACAGAATATTTCAAGCATTCAAAAACCTTCACTTTTATTAAGGAAGTCATTAGAACATATCAAGTCATAGAATAATGAAAATATGGGAAGAAAACAACCAGAAACCTTTAGGACCACATGTTATTCTAATTCATTGTTGGGACTCTCCCCTCAATTATTCCTCTCCACTGTGCGCATTCAGTTAAATCACAACATACAATGACATCAGTAGCCGTAACTAAAATACCTCTACTTTCCAAAATAAACTGGGCAGTGTCGGATATAATACAGAAAGATGCACTTGTCTGCATTGATGGCAACAGAGGAGGTGTTGTTGAAGTCCAGTAAGATGCACTTTTCTTTTCCGTTAGCGCAGGGGTCAGGAACCTTTTTGAACCAAAGAGCCATAAAAGCAAAAAATGTTTTAAAAAGAAATTGAGAGAACCACATCATATATTTTCAGACAAAATTGAAAAAACTGGCAAACAATCTCTCTAGACAAAAGCTAATTCTTCAGCACATTTGATTTCACTGTGTGTCATTTGATGATTTCATCAAATGTATGAAATTATAATAATGCCAAATCCTGTGTCCCAAATCAATGTCAATATGCCATTTACAATTTGTCTTCCACCCTAACTTAAGAGTGTTGAGGCAATTTTTTTCCAAGAAATTTGTCCTTGACGGTTTCAAAACAATGTGCATGCAAAGTTCTTTTGTAAAAATGTCACTAATTACTGCAAACGATAAGCATATTGTCATATTCACTTTCGGTGTAGACTGCATTGAGCGAGAGAGAGAGAGAGAGAGAGAGAGAAGGAAGTGCCTTGCACTGTGTGCAGGGATCCGCCCACCTGTACTGCTCACCCAATCAAAGTCGTTTGCCAGCGTTTTTATTTATCAGTTAAAATGGCTCTTAACAAACTTATGGATTAAGTTGCTTCGGCTTTATATGGACCAAAATCGGGATGAACGCCACAGAGAGATGTGCAATAGTTACATTCTATTTCGGAGCCATATGAACTCATGAAAAGAGCCACATATGGCTCCCGAGCCATAGGTTCCCTACCCCTGTGTTAGCATGACGTTGTGCATAGTGCAAAAGTCCTTTAAATAGGGTGAATCAAACCAATACATGCTGCAAATTCAAAGGCGCTTCCAGAAAATGAGGTACAGGCATTTATCACTGCTGAGCTTGTGGCTGTGTTAAAAGCTAATCCAGACTCTTTCTTCATTTCTGGCATTTGGCTTCAAAAGTAGATCTTCTATTAGAAATAGAGTATTAGGACATCACTGTACAGAAAAATATCAGTTATCACGCTAAGAGTTTTGAAGTTTTCTTATTTTCAAATTTGTTTTTATTCCAAGGTGGTGTGCTACACTATCTTTATGTTATTTTTGCCTGGCCTTTCACAGGGCTTTGGGGGGGTACACGTAGCAGCAAGATGGCAGACAATCATGTCAGATCCCTCTGGATGAGCCTCATGTTCTATGAAATGCCGGTACATATTACTTGACTTACAATTATTTCAAAAATATGTACAATTATATTACGGCTAGTGTATTTTTGCTCATTTTTTAAATATATATATATATATATTTTAAATAAATTACGTTTTTTTATTACTGGGAAGTGCAAAATAATACACAATGTCCCTTTCAAAATCAATCTGTAATAAATGTTTGACCACTAGATGTTGCTGTTTTGTGTAATGCAAGAGAAAAGAAGTGCTACAAAGCACAAGGTGTCACGGTTGCCATGGCGCCCAATTGGCCCCGCCCGCGTGGCGCCAGCTGCGGCTCATTAGTAGATTGGATTTCCGTATTTTTAAGATGAGTGCGCTCTCTCTTACTTTGTCGGTCCGTCAACGAACTTCTGCCCTGCAAGACGCAGGTTTCGACTCCTGTTGGTATTTCCTGTACGGTATTGTTCCCGTTTATTGTATCCTGTTTAATATCGGTTTTCACTTTAGTTTCCGTTTGTTTTTGTCCTGTTTATTATTTTCTCCAGTTTTCGTTCTCGTTTAGTTTATCCTGTTTATTTTCGATATCCGATTCATTATCTACCCTGTCTGTCCTGTCCGGTATCGACCCAAACTGTCTGATATCAACTCGGGCAATCTGAATCGATCTCGTCGGTCTCTGGCTTCCTGTCTTTCCACGCCAGACCGCTGCCTACGTGCATGACTCCCCATTTCCCGTAAAATAAAAGGCTTGTGTAAGAACGTTACTCGTTTGGGTCCTGTTCCTGTTCTGGTTCATGACACAAGGGTGAAGACAAACTATGTACCCTTAACAGCAAGATGAGCCTTATCAAATAAATACAAATTTAAAAAGTAAGGGAAAATAACGTAGTTGTTTGGTCACTTTGAGTCTTTGTGGTCTGTATTCTACCTTGTGCATTTTAACACTCGTTTTCATTGCACAATTATATACAGAGATATCTCGTGGTCAAACATCACACTTTGCACCTTTAATTTCTATGAATAGACGGAAAATCTTCTTGATATTACACGAACTTTGCACACTTTCGAAATTTTGAAAGTCTACTTTCTAAAATTGGGATTTGTTGTCCTGTGCATTTCTTTCTTTTTTTTTTTTCTTTTTTTTTGTTGTTGCTAAAAATTGTTTGGCCCTGATAAGTTTATTATGTTTTTAACATTGGGCACCTGCAAAAGAGATTGCATAGGGTGCCAGTTTGTAACTTTGACTATTACGCACTGTTTACATCATTGTCACTATCAGCCAATCATGTTGCTATTCTTTGATCACCACACCCTTAATGGCGGATCTGCTACTGTAACCTAGGAAATGTTATAAAAACAGAGGGTTCAGGCTTTTGGAACAGGTTGGAATTTTTTATCTGAGGTTTGGGCTCTCTCCTGTTCTCTTTGCAAGTTCAAAATCCATCAGTGTGCTCTTTCCTTATTTTGAGTTTCTACTATGTGTTAAAGTCACCCTTTTCAAGAGTAAACCCATCAGTGGTTAAATAAAATACGTGTCATTATGTATATTATAATGATCATATCATTAGAATGAAGTAAAAAAACAAAACAACTTAGAAGTCCCAGTGATGCAAAGAAAAATAAGGGAAAGTGAAGAAATGAAATCTGAACACTAAATAAAAGAGAATATTTGAGGTAAGTTGACTAAATAAATCTAAAACAAGCTGAATTAAAAAAGCATTCCATACTATAGGTCGTAGTTTTTTTCATACTTTGGCCAGGGGTGTGACTTATACTCCAGTGAGACTTATATGTGAAATTATTAAGTACTGTATATCATTGAGTTTTACAATTTTTGGGGGGGAATATTAGTTGACATGCCAGTTTCACACTCAACCGCGGGAGGGCGCTATAAACCAGTGCTAATCATTAAACCCTTGACCGAGATGTCGGAGCGGAAAGAGGAAGCAGTTTATCGCCCACCTGCGAGTTTGTGAGTTGCTTACCATTAAAAGTGACACCTAGGAGGAATATTTCACTATATTTAGTGATTTGGGGTAAATATGTTTATTTAGTAAGAATATTTTTGATGATGGGGTTTATCTGAATAACTCTTAGCACGTTACGTCGTTACAGACATGACCAGGCATGCCCATCACTATACCGTCCACTTATTCAACCTATTGATTTATTTTTATTTGAAATTTCCTTTCACGATAACAGGTTTTTGGTGTTGGGGTTTATTAAATACATTTCCCCCCCCAAAATGCGACTTATACTCCAGGTGCTACATATACATCTTTTTCCTTCGAAATTATCCGTTATTTTGGCCGGGGCGTCTTATACTCCAGATAAACGACTGCCTTTGCTCGACTAATCCGTCAGTGAGGCACTAATATTCCTTTTGGTATTTGTACTTCTACTAAGAGGAAACAAAATCACTTGAAAAAACAAAATAAAGTCACAAAAAAATCTCCTTATCAGTGACTAAACTCAACTACGAGTGTGTTATAAGATCAGTTTTTGTCTGGGTTAGGATTCGACTTTTCCGTAGGTGCCCTCCGGGGGGCGATACTGTTTAGGGAAGGCCTTGAGCTGCACCGCGTTAAAGGCGTATTTTCGGCAGCCCACGTTCTTCATGGTGTTCTCCCGTCTGCAGCCCTCGCTGTGTGACAAAATCAAACCAAAACACAAGTCAGACCACATGAAGACGAGAAACATATTTGTCATGAATGGAAATGTCGACAAGTTTTATTAGTCCCCCAAATCGAAGAAAAAAAAAAAAATGATGATGTAAAGCTAACAAGGAAGGTAATCAGCAGCAAATAGAGGTAAGATCACGTACAAAATGTCAATCCATCACGGTTGCCATGGCACCCAATTGGCCCCACCCGTGTGGCGCCAGCTGCGGCTTGTTGACAGATTGGCTTTCCTTCTATTTAAGTTCAGTGTTGTCACTCTCGGTCGGTCAGTCCGTCAACGAATCTCTGCCCCGCAAGACGTGGGTTTTGACTCGGTCCTGTTTTCCTGTTGGTATTCCCTGTCAGGTATTGTTCTCGTTTATTTTTGTCCTGTTTAATATCGGTTTCCAGTTTTAGTTCCTGTCTAGTTTGTCCTGTTTATTTTCGATATCCTGTTTCATTATCTATCCTGTCTGTCCCGTCCTGTCCGGTATCGACCCCATCCGTCCGATATCAACTCGGGCAATTGATATCGATCTCGTCGGCCTCTGGCTTCCTGTCATTTCACGCCAGGGTGCTGCAGAACTTGCATGAATCCCCATTTCCCGTAAAATAAAAGACTTGTGTGAGTAAAATCACGCGTTTGGGTCCTGATCCTGTTTTGGTTCATGAAACAATCATGAAGTCGGCTTGGGCCCAGTCGGTCTTCTCTCTCTATATATATATATATATATATATATATATATATCTATCTCTTTCTCCCTTTCTTTCTCTCTTTCTTTCTCTCTCTCTTTCTCCCTTTCTTGTTCTCTATTTTTTTTAAATTTATCTAATCTCTGTTTTCTGTCTTACTTTTTCTTCGTGTGGGAGCGGCACAGAATGCACGCTAACCTGACGACCTCGGGAGAGAGATTTTTTCCGCCTCCGACAAGCCGTTCGTTTTCAGAAACGGCAAATATCACGTTTTCGAGGTAGACAGTGTAGCATGCATGCTTTGCACTTCGGAGTCAAAGTCCGCACTCCTGCGCCGGGTTTTTTGTTGTCAGGTACGGCCCAAATCACCTTTCCTCCCCACAAATAAAATGTATTTTTGTCGGGTTTTGCCGCTCAAATCAAGACAATCTTTGAGGCTCAGGCTTTTATACTCTAGGGCTGGAATCTTTAGGCCCAATCTTACTTGTAACAGCAAATAAATAGTCTTGGAAACACCAGTATTATTAAAATCAGGGGTGTCAAACACATTTTAGCTCAGGGGCCACACGGTAGAAAAAGCCCTCATGAGTTGCCTAGCAAAGGTTTGGTAGTTTTTGTAAAGAATGCCTAGGCGTTGTGGATATGGTAATGGTACTACAAAGGCAGAGCAGCCCAAAAGGGGCTAACTGGCAAAACTAGCACAGCTAATCGGAAGCTACCGGGACGATCAGCGAAAGGTGGCGCCAGCCTCTGCGAAAAAAAAATGAAGCTCGCCGACTAAAAAACACGCTATGAGGAGCCATGCTAACCAGGAACCTACGATGAAAAACGGCTATGTCTACAAACACAAAGCCAGCCAGGAAAAAAAAACAAGGCTCAGGGCAAAACTGGCACTAACGCCAGTCTAGCTGGTCAAACTATAACAAATGGGCTGCCAATGGGAACTCACTAGAAGCAAATGAAACAGGAAATCCTTGCACCGACACTAACAGGGAGCTACTCGGACGAAAAGATACCAGCTGCGACCCAAAAACGCAAACAAAAAGGAACAATCTGCCGCCTAAAAAGAGGAGAAGGCAAAGAATGAACGTACGCTGTAACGGCAAAAGGTTTAACTGACTTCACGCAGCTTTCGGAGGTTGAAGCACGCAACTCTGACAAAACAATCATAAGCCCCCCAGCAACAGTGCAAGCAAAATTCTAATTCCTCTGAGCAATTGCTGTTCACTGCAACTGCTGTCTGTTTAGGAGCTGCCTCACACGTTGTGGTAATGGCATTCGCCATTTTAAAAATGTTAATTGTCTTATTCAATGACGTCACAGCTCTAGAGTGCTTCAACTTTGAAACTAAATTGCTCGAGTTCCCCGGCGCTTGCAATATTTTGTAACACATTTGCATAACTGTTATGAGGTACACCGCACGTTTTGTGCCTGGTTAAAAAAAATCTGTTTGGGAATATGTTTTAAAGGTGAACTGCATTAAAGTGAGGGATTATGGGGAGTGACTGACCTGCGCATGCAGTCCAGGGCCTGGTAGAAGACCTGTGGCGCCAGAGCATGTTCCTGTTGCAGGATGTGACATTGCTCCAGGGTTAGCGACATGGCCGTGCGGTCCTTGGCACTCTTGCAGCTCGTGAAGCGAACGCCATTCAGTCGCCGGCACGCCTGCAGCCCATGCAATAACACAAGACTTGGGTAAGGTATGATTTTGGTTGGCTTATTGTAAAAAAAAAATCGTCAAATTTGAAAAATAATACTTCAACTGAGCAAACAGTAATTTTTCTTTATGTACGATAAGTCAAGTCAGATTCATTTGTAAAGCCCTTAATCACAAAATGCCTCAAAGGACTGCACAGGCCACAATGACAACATCCCCTGATCTGAAACCAACATCAGGGCAAGGAAAAACTCAACATTAGGAAACTCAGAAAATTTGAATTTTGCCATAAAGTTCTTAATTTTCTGTAATGCAAGAAAAAATGTCATACATTCTGGATGAATAACAAATCAACAGACATATTTAATGCCTTTTACTATTTAAATATGGTTGATTGTGACTTACAGCCAACTAGTATAATTTTTCTTGATATTGTAAAATTTTGAGATGGGATATTTGGATTTTCGCTATAGTGAGCCCTATTAGCTACTGGGGGAAACCCTATCACTTTACCTCTGCCGCCTGCCACAAAATCTCCACATTCTTGCTCTTTTTGGCGTTGATGTTGTGATGAAGTTGTCTGAGTAGATCGGGCACACTGGTGGTGCTACGGGAGCGAGGAAGACCTGGAAAGAAAGCACCACCAATGGAGGTAAACAACACGTTTTCTTGGTTACCCTTACGCTTTAAATCCAAATGGACTCACAGTCCTCTGGCAGGACTTCCTTAAAATGGTCATAGTACAAGCTGAGGCGAGCCATGCTTTCCATATTGATTACGTCCTGCAAAGATGTATCTCCAAATCTGCAGTAGTAAACACACACACAAAAATCTCCTTGTAAAATTTCACGGATCCCTTAACCATAAAGACAGCCGGGTGGCACTCATTGCTTTCCAGATGTTTTTTTTAGGGTAGGGGTTTTCTCCCCCACATGAAACATGTTACCAATAACAGCCTGATCTGACTCAGATACAGCGTCTTCATCATCTGGTAATTTAACAATAATAATAAAGCCCCTTTTAGGACACAGACTAAAACAAACAAAAAAATAAATAACTTAAACAAAGTACAAAAGGGTGGGGGGGCAGAGCGACTGAAAGCTCTGCTCCCCATGGAGCTGAGATGGCAGTGGGTACAGTGAGATTGAGGGATGAGGGTGATCTGAGGGTGCAGGATGGCTTGGCAATGTAATGGAGGTCGGAAAGGTAGGGAGGAGCAATATTATGGATGGCCTTATAGGTCAGGTGGTAATGAGGTCCTGAGCTGGGGGGCAGATCGGCTGAAAGCTCTGCTCTCCATGGAGCTGAGATGGGTACAGTGAGATTGAGGGATGAGGATGATCTGAGGGTGCGGGATGGCTTGGCAAATTAACGGAGGTCGGAAAGGTAGAGAGGAGCAAGATTATGGATTTATAGGTGAATGATTTTGTAGGTGATTCATTGGTTGATCAGGAGCCAGTGGAATGGCTGAAGGACAGGGTTGATGTGATAGCGAGAGGTGTTTTTGGTGATACTAATAAAAATAATAGTACATTTTACTTCAAAGTGCCTTTCAGGACACCCAAGGTCGCTGTACACTAAATACCAAAGAACAATAGAAGAAGAATAAAATAAGAATACAACAAGCAAGTAATAAATAGCAAAAAACAAACAAAGTAGAGTTAAAAGCGGGGCAGTATGTGAGGCAGATGATCATGTAAAGGAAAGTCTGAAGAAATGGGTTTTGAGTCCAGATTTTAAGGTGGACACAGTGGCGGAATTCCGGCGGTCAGGCGCCAATGAGTTCCAGAGCTGGGGGTCAGAGCGGCTGAAAGCTCAGCTCCCTATGGAGCTGAGACAGGCAGAAGAGTTCTGGACCAGCTGAAGTTTATTGAGGGACGTTAGAGGTAGGCCGTAGAGGAGGGAATTGCAATAGTCAAGGAGGGAGATGACAGGGCTATGTCATTCTGCTCTTCACAGAGGAGCCAGACTTTGGCATTGACGGCAAACAACGTTTGACAATTCTGATTAGAGATCGTACCTAAAAAAATCCATTCCCATCCAAACCATGGATATTAAAGCCCAACCCTGCCCGACCAATTAACTTAATTTGAGGGACAGAGCCCAAGCAATTTGATTTGTGAGGACACGGGATGAGATGGAGAATTTCCTTCTAAACACTAGAAAAAAACTCTACATTTTGTATATCTTACTTCTCAGCCAGCGTTTGTTGTTCATTGATGCCCACGTTGAAGAGGACGGGCAAAACGCGAAGTAGCATGCCATTCTGAATTTCCCGCGGCAGGCCGTCGAAAATGGCTGCGGGGATGGGGACTCTGACGTTGAAGCCGTTCCTGTTTCCTGTGATGACGGGCAGCAGGTCCGGGCTGAAAACCGTACTGGCCTGCGTGATTTTAAAGGTGACGTTCCGCAGGTCGTTCACTCCCACGCTCATGTCCTCCAACATGGCTAGCTCCTCACCTAAAACACGTCGGAAGGTAAACCGAAAGTCCATCAAATGATAGGGTCTGCGCCAGTAAATTGTATCAACTGAAATTAATAGTACTGCGGTTGAAAGATTCAGCTATCCAAAATATGTTATTTGATTAATACTGGGCAAGGTTTCAATACTCATACTTGTGGCTTTGCTTTCAGAAACTACAATGAAGAAAACACTTTGTATTTTAGAGCTTCAAGTAAAGCATAAAATGTATAGTTGAGTTTGACAAATACAACTGAAAACTAGCTAAATTAACTGTCAAAAATAAAACTTTGAGAGGATATCAATTGATTAATCGCACCACAAACAATGCACCTCACCTTTATTGGGACTGTGTGTATTATACTAGCTATCGCTGCAGTGCGACTGAAAACGAGTGCCAAAAACACAAGGAAGTATACAAACTATGGAGACTCAGATGTGAGATATTAGAATGAGCTCAAAACTGCTCTTGGCCACTTCCCTTTTGATAAGTTTATTCTGTTTTTAATATTGAACACCTGCTTAGGAGACTGCGTAGGGGTACCAGTTTGTAATTTTGACTATTACACCTCACTGGTGTTCATTGTTTTGACTCGTATGCACTGTTTACATCATTGGCACTACTGGCCAATCCTGTTGCTGTTCTCTGTATACCACACCGTTTAAGAGTGGATCTGCTTTCGTAACCTTGGGGATTTCTGTCACCGTTGCCATGGCGCCCAATTGGCCCCGCCCGTGGGCGCCAGCTGAGGCTGGTTGACAGATTGGCTCCCTGTCAGTATTTAAACGCTGTCCTGTCAGTCGCCTTTTGTCGGTCCGTCTGCGAATCTCTGTTTTTACACAGCAAGCCCCTTTTTTCGACTGTCCTGTGTTTTTGCTATTGTTTTTTTCCCGCTACAATCTGTTTGATTTCGACTTTTTCCGTTCCCGACACCGCCATCGCTTGCTAAGCAACCTACTCCTCGCGACCAACGATCTCCAGATCGAGTGTGCGCTCCTTTCTCTTTTCCCCAATAAAACTGTGAGTAACGTTACGCGAGTGCGTCCTGTTTCCTGTTCTGTCTGTGACAATTTAATAGACAGAAAGGGCTCGAGGTAGGGCTTTTAGAACAGGTGGGAATCTCTTATCTGAGGTTTGGTTCATATCCTGTTCCCATTGTAATTTCACAATCTGTTGATGTCTTCTCGCCTTTTTTTTGTGTGTCTACTAAACTATAAACTCAAACTTTCCAATATCTTATTCAAAGTACGCACACATCTACACCAGGGATGTTAGAGTCAGTTTTGCTCTGGGGCCAGATCAAGACTTTCTGTTCTCAGGCAGCCCTGACTAGTAAAAAAGAATGTACATTTAACATTTTGAGCTTACCATAGGTTTTTATTATTAAGCTTTATCATTCAACCTACTTTGGTAGCCTAACCTACAAATTATAATCATGGATCATGTGAGGGAATTATTGTCGTTTATACTATATTTTATACTCTCATATCCAATATATACTTTATACTCTTATTTGTATATCTTTATATGTTTATATTACTATAGTGCTCAATAAGTGTGTGGTTTTATGATTTCGCAAACACCTACAAGGTCAGGAGAATAGGTTATCTGGCACCAAGGGATGTGCCTCTGATTGAAAAGTTACAACTTGAAGCCTGCTAGCTGGTTAACCAAGTTGGCCTTGCCTCCCACATTCCAAGCCAAGAACTTGTTTTTTCTTTCAAAGAGACGCATTGTGTTTACAAAGTTTCACGATCCTATTGCTCATTTATTATACTAGCACGCCATCTAGCGACCAACTTTATACACTGCATTTCAATATGTGATTCCTGTCTAAACCAATCAGATGTATAGTTTCCCTCTTGTGTTTCCCAATAAATGAGCCTCCTGAAAAAGGAGGAGTGTGATCTCTCTCTGATTCGATCGTGGAAACACGCACCTCAGAAGCTATCAAAAACCTAAATCTCAGACTAAAAAAATGTGTTCTTTTCTTCATTCTACTACAACCTCAGGTTTTAACCTTGACAGACCACAAGGGATGTTTTGTAGCATAACTTATGTATTTATTGACAACTGGAGAAAATGATTATCATGCTTGTTATTTAATGCATTTACAATTGAGTGCATGCAGGTTTACACCAGAACCAAATTACCACACTATACTAACTTAAGTGGGAGCTATAAAAATCCATTATGTTTGCCTTAATTTTCATACTGGTTTGAAATCGATAAAAAAGAAATACAAAATAAAAGTTTTTGCAATGCACCGACAATAAGATTAGACTACAAAAAAAATCAAAGTACTAGGCCCCGGATGACTCAAGCTGAGAGTATATCCTTTACTGCCGTCTAGCGGACAGAGGGAGTTTTTTTTGGATTAATTACATAAATCCTCACTTTTGATAAAAATGACCTAGAGACTCGTTTCTCTCTCTGACATCCACCTAAATTTACGATGAGACGTATGTTTCACATGCCTGGTCTACACGCATGCATGCACACGGACACATTACCGTAAGTGCTAAGCAAGCTCTCGTATTGCACCAGCAGGCCGATGGTGTGGAGCTGCTTGAGGAAGCCCGAGTCGCACAAACTGTTCCTCAACTTGAGGACAAAGCCGCAGATGAGAGACGTTAGCTGCAAGCATAGCAACACATATCTTTGTCATCATCATCATCATCATCATCTACGTCAGTGTTTTTCAACCTTTTTTGAGCCAGGACACGTTTTTTTTACATTGGAAAAATTTTGCGGCACACCACTAACCAAAAATGTTATAAAATGACACTGAACAGTGTTTAATTACAATTTGTAATACCCCCAGTTTTTTACAACACAGACAATGACATAATATCTGCAGAAAATAATTCATAAATGTTTTATACAATTTTAGATTTTAAAAAGTGACATTGGATAATTTCTCACGGCACACCTGACGATCTCTCACGGCACACTAGTGTGCCGCGGCACAATGATTGAAAATTTATTGATCTACGTCATTATCTAGCACAAGGGTCGCCAACCCACGCCCAACATTATCTTGTGCCTGCGGGCCCGTTTTAAAAATAGATCTACCTACCTGCCTACCTACCTACCTACTTACCTACCTAGCTACCTACCTACCTATCTATCTGTCCCCAGTGTCCCCAAAAAGCTGGCTACAATTTTCTTTTCAAGCTTTTTTAAAAATCAGAACAATTTTAGCTATAAAGATCTATCTATCTATCTACTCTGGTCATATCCCTCGAGACGGGTGACCGACAGCGAGACAAACATACAAAAACAAAGAAAATAAAAAAGGGAAAAAATAGCAAAAAACACACACAAAATTTTTTGGTCCATGGCCAACCCAAATGCCCAAACACCCAAACAAGTTAAGCACCTCGGCACCGAAGTTGGTCATGCTTTCGTCCCTTCAGATGAAAACGGTACACAAGAAAACAGCCATGTTACTGAGGTCAGGGTAGAGGTAAGATCGGGCCAAAAAAAAGCACCCGAGCCCGACGCAGGCCCGAGGGGTATTAAACCCGACCCGGACCGAGCCCGACTAATTAACTGGATTTGCTGGCCCGGCCCGAAAGGGGCCCGAAATTACATATTTTATTTATAAGGAGGGGTGATTTATGATAACAAATTAAACTCTGCCTTTTGTTACAACATCTAGGCCTAAGTTAAATAAAACTGTATAAACATTTACATCTTTTATATTTCTGTGTCTGCACCGCAGATGTTACATTAAGCGACAATCTGTCATTGACGTTTTTTTTTTTTGAGGTAGCGAAAACATTTAAGGGCGTCCGTCATTTTGACGACTTGATCATTGGGCCATAATCCACAGCAGCAGTAGTAGTACGTCCTTAAGATTTTAGCGCAGCACTTTCATTGAGGGGGTGTTGACGTGTTGTGCCCTTTTCCGACTCCTATGCAAATTCCCCCCCCCCCCCCTGATCGTATTCTATATAAAACGCTTATTAAAACAATAAAGCGAGCTTTTCTACTATCAATTTGAAATTGCTCCACACTTCACTCTTACCAGAGTGCGTTTTCCTCGTCAGTTCTCCTCTCTTGAGTTTATCCTTAACTTCTTGTTGGTCCGACTCCATATCGGGGATACCAGGCCAAAATCACGCGAATTTGCGGAGGGGAAGATTATTAAGAGGACAGCATTCACGTCACGTCACGTGCACAGAGCATGCTCTGGCTCCGTTAAAAGCAATTACAGCTCCTTCTCCGTTTTATCCAAATTATTTATTTTATAACAAGTATTCCTTGGTCTAGTATCCATACATAGTTTAAGTATATATTTTTAATGAACATATATTTATAATTATTAATTAATTTAAAAAAAAAAAAAAAAGCAGGACCGAACCCGACCCGACCCGACCGTATGACTGACATTTCAGGCCCGACCCGGCCCGAAATTGCCTCGGGTTCGGGTTCGGGTTCGGGCCATAAATCTTAGGTCTAGGTCAGGGTGACACAACACACTCTTTTGTTCAATAGCAGGGCCGACAGCTTTTACTGGTTTACCCCTGCTGCATCATACAGGTGCCCTGCCCATGCCTTAGAACGCGTCCAAACATCCCACTATCCTTTTACAACACCTCTCCAGTCATTCCTATTACCAACAAGAGCTCTAGATTTAGACCTCTTTCCTGCAGTGCACTCATAACACCATCCATCCACACCATTCGCGGCCTTCCCCTTGGTCTCCGTCCATTTACTTCTGCTAAAAAACTAAAAAAAAAAAAAATCAAAGTAGCATAGTCGACAATCTGAGAACTCTGACGTAACACGGGGCAGAAGTGAGTGCGCAAGACAATCGCACCTTCAATCTTGGGTGTCGCGAAGGAGTCCAAATCATACCTAAACATGTTGGACAAAGGAAGAGATTGTATAATTTTTGTAGTGAATGGGAGAAAGATTTATATTTCATTAATGTGAAAGTAAACTCTGTGTCTCATTTGCGGCGCAATTGTGGCTGCGGTAAAACGGCACAATGTGGAGCGCCACTTAGCACTTGTCACAAAAGCTTCCATGCTACCGTAATGACCTGACCGGCAGCGCATGAAAAACAGAAAAGCCCCCCGAGTTAAATGCAACTTTGGGCAAACAGCATGTTTTCTTACAAGGTCAGAAAACTCTCTCAAAAAGCAACCGAAGCTTCTTTTAGAGCCACACAATTTTTGATAAGGGGGAAAAGGGTATTTTCAGATGTGAAGCTTCTTTAAGAGGCAATCAAACAAATGACAATGTCGTTGATGGCAAAGATGGAGTTAAAATCAGTGTTGAAGTAACGTCTGCCCGGACGCCCAGGGCAACTTACAAAACGTCTCCGCCCGGTTGGCAGACAACTTTTTGAAAACACAAATCAAATGTTTGCTTTATTCCAATTTCGAAATATTCAAAAGAAGCTAACAACATTTATGACGCTACAAAACGTAAACGTACAATAAAAGCATCGTGGAAAGAGGAGTTCATGTGACTTGTAGCAAACGATGCAACTTTTTGCCATGAGTTTCAGACACCGTTAAAATTTTGAAAAACTTACAAATGTGTTACTAAGTTTGAAATATATGTTTTATTTTAATGGCTGCATATTTAGTGATTAGTAGAAGGTTGATTCTATTTAATTTAAAAACTGTCCGTTTTTGTTCCAACTAATTTATCATTTGTACATACATGGTGCAAAGTTCATGAAACTGAAACTAATAGCGTCTTGTCAAGTCATGTTCATTTGTGACACCCTTAACCACAAGAAGTCTCAAAGGGCTGAACGGACCACAGATTATTGCAAACCACAGACTATTATTACACCATCCCCTGATCTAAAACCTACACGGGGGCAAGGAAAAACTCAAAAACCCCGGCATGAGGAGAATGAATAAACCTTGAGAAGTGAGTTCAGATGAGGTAATCCCCCTTCCAGGGTGACCAGGCTGCAATGGATGTTGCAATGACAAACAATAAAAATAAAATGGAAATTAATTACAAAAGAAATTAGAGCGTAGTAAAAAATAATTTATTAGCGGACCCTATTTGTTTTCTTTTTCCCCCTTTTGAACATTTGTAATATGTCTGTTTCTTACCTTGTGGAGTCATTCTAAATAATTATGAATCATTCAAAATCAGTTGTCACGTGAAATATCAGGAAGATAGAAAATTAAATTAGTTCATTAATTCAATTTAAATTATTGTTTCCAAAGTGTGTTATCAAGTTGTCCTTGAAGTTGCTCTCTGTCTCAAAACGGTTGGAGACCCCTGAACTAGCACACCAAAGACTTACGGTTTGGCAGAAGACGACATCACGGCGGTACTGCAGAGTAAGGCTGATGGCGATGGTGGGGGCGCTATCCTGCATGAGGACGAAGACCATGGCCTTCTTGGCTTTGTCGCTCATCAGCGAGGCGTAGTCGCTCAGGCTTGACAGTAGGGGCTGCAGCGTTTCCACCCACTCGCCTGGAGGTGAAAGACGGACAGTGTTTGTGTTACAACACACCTTTTAGGGGTCGGTTCTTTGCAGTAAAAGGCCCAACACTATGGAGGACCAATGTTGACATATTTAGAAATAAATGTATGACTAAATAAATACATACAACTATATTTAATATAAAACTCAGCACACCAATCACGTAATACTTAAATATAGGACATAAAACCAATTTATTCATATACAGCATTCATTTATATTGTATATCAGCTCGGTGGCCTTCGTGGTAGGGCGCCCGTCCCGAGATTGGGAGGTTGCTGGTTCAAGCCTCGGCCTAAGACTTACAACATTGGTACTAATTGCCTCCCTGCTCAGCATTAGGGGGTTGGGATTGGGGGGTTTGGTCACCTGATGACTCCCAACATATCAGTTGGGTTGAGCGAGGGGCTGGGTCCTCTCCTCTGTATCAATCTCCCAGAAAGAGTCAGAAATATGACCCACTAGGGGGATATGGCTCCGGTACATATGCATATATCTATATATATATATATATATATATATATATATATCTATATATATATACTGTATATATATATATATATATATATATATATATATATATATGTATATTGTCATTTATTTTGCTTCTGCGGCTGCATCGGGTCAGGTGCAATCGACATTTCGTTCTGTGTACATTGTTACACAGAATGACAATACAAGGAAATTATTATTATTATTATTATTATTTATTAAGGTATTTATTATGTAATTTTTTATGTGTGTGTATTTTGTCACAAAAAAGTCCACGATGACCTCCTTGGTCTGAATACTGGGAAGACCAAGGAGGCCATCTTGGACTTCAGGAGGTATTAGAATATATATATATGTATATATATAGCAGGTGAGTGGTTAGCGTGTCCGTGGCACAGTTCTAAGGTAATGGGATCAATTTCAGCTTCCTCACTCATTCACAGCTAGGAACAATTTGGACCGGCCAATTAACCTGACATTCTCTTTTTTGGAGTGTGGGAGGAAACTGGAGTGCCTCTAGGAAACCCAGGCAAGCACGGGGAGAACATGCAAACTCCGCACAGGAAGGTTGGTGGCTGGATTTGATCCCATGACCTCAGAACTGTGCCGCGGATGTTGGTTGGCTGGTTGGTCAGATCCTTTAACTACTAGGGTCGTAGGGGCACCTTTTCATGTGGTGTGTCTTGGGCAGTAGTACAGTCTGATTGCACCCAACCCTCACCAGGGCAACATATCTTTCCACCCAACTTTATTTGTAAACACTGTACACCAATGTTGCAATGAAAATGTCATTGGTATTTCATGTTAATGACAATAAAGACAATCCTGAACCTTCTATCAATAAAGTGGGTGTGAGTCAAACTGGCTTAACGTTTCACCGATTGGTTGATCAGCAAGTGCAATGCTCAGTCTTCACTGCTCAACAAAAACGTGAAAAGTTTAGGCAACTGGGCGGCCTTCTCATTTGAATAACATTTTGTTGTGACAAACTACATGACGACATACACAACACAATCCATCACAAAAAATACATGACAAAATAAAAGACAATACACACACCAAAATGCGTGACAAAAATAGATACCAAAATGACCAAATACACAAAAAATATGCATTTATAGATATAGCAAGAGGCTACAATGACAAGAGTAAATACAAGACAAAATACACACAAAAAATGTAATAATAATAATAATAATAAATGACAAAATCAATGACAAGATACACAAATGATACATGATAAAATACACGCCAAAATACATGAAAAAGACGCAACAAAATAAATAACAAATCAAATAACAAAATGAAAAAATAAATTACAAAATAATCTTCGAAACACACAACAAAATAAATGACAAAATACACAAAGAAAATACATGACAAAATATAAAACAAAATACAGGACAAAATGGGACAAACTACACAATAGAATACAGTACAGGACAAAATAAATTCCAACAATACCAAGAAATAAATGACAAAATACCTGAAAAAATACATGAAAGAATACACGACAAAATAACAAATTACACGACGAAAGACACAACAAAATAAATAGCAAAACGGTAAAATAAATCGACAAAATAATGACCAAGTACATGACAAAATACAGAACAAAATACATGTCAGATAAATACTACTAAATAAATGACAAATTGTGGAAAAATAAACTTAAAAATTGCTTTCATGTTATATATTTAGCTATCACGTGATTTATTCAAGTCTTCATTTATTGATATTATATATTTGTCTGTATTTAGTTATTTGAACGTTTATTTGTACAAAATGTCAGGATCGCTCCAATACAAGAATTCCAAAGACAAAAAGCTTAAGACGTGTGCTTGACATAGAGCATACCTGGAGAGGTTTTATTCTGTTCAGGGCTGCTGCCTAGTAATGAGAGAGAGAGAAAGAGAGAGAGAGAGAGAGAGAGAACACAAAATAGATGTGTTAAAACCTGTTTTTCTTATAATTTTGTGAAAGCAAACTAAAATCATTTTCAAGTTCATCATGTTCCCATTGTGAATCGCTTGTGTCTTTCTTGGTTTTAGTTTTGAACATTCCAAATGATTTTTTTGTCGGCTATAGCAAAGTGATAAGTGTTTGTGCACTGGATCCGATATATTTTCATATATTTGACTGTTTTTTAGAATTTTTTGAGAGAAAGGACGTCAGTCTTTTCAAAATAGGCTATTCTTCAATTTTGATGCCGATCCTGATAGACCAGGGGTGGGCAAACCACAGCACATGCAGCCCGGCAGGCTTTTTCATCCGGCCGGCCAAACGAAAATGGTTAAAATATAGACAATATATGAAAAATAGTAAATAAAGCACTGCCGGATTTGGGTTATTTTTCATCCCATTTTGGAGGTTAAAAGACCCAAAACCCGTATCAGCTAATTTGTTTATGCAATGTAGGTTGTTTTTGACCCATGTTTTGGAGTTGATATCACTGAAAAACTTGTGTTGGCCCATTCTTGACTCTATTTGGGTTACCTTTGTGACTGAATTTTTGGAAGAATAAGCAACTCACAAATTTGTGTTAGCCCTTTTGTAAGCTAAATTAGTTTTTTTTGGGCTGGACCACATGAGAATAAGTGACTTCCTAAATTGTGTCAATTTGGGTATGTTCGGACCAAACTCTTTGAGAGGAAATGACTTAAAACCCATGTCAGTGTATGTATCCCTAACTCAATTTGTGTTATTTTTGACCCAATCTTTTTTGATTAAATGACTAAAAAAATAGTGTTTGGCCATTCTTGCTAGATTTAGTTTCATCTTTATCCAATTTTGGGGTATTAAATCACCCATCCCTGGTTTCAGCTCAGTTTTGTCAACACGTTAAGATGTGTTTGACACAACTTAGAAGTTGAAATGACTCAAAAAACCTGTTTAAGCCCTCTTGACATGATTTGGGTCATCGTGCGTCAAATGTTGGGCAATTGCATGTTCCAAACCTGGTATTATCTTAATTTCGGCCAAATTTAGGTTGCTTTTGACCCAAATCTTGGAAAGTTGAAATGAAATTTGTGGGATTAAAGGACCGAAACCTGGTACCATGTCATTTTTGTCTCTGTCAAGGTTGTTTTTGACCCAACATTTGAAGTTGAAATAACTCAAAAACATGTGTCAGCCCATTTTTGACCCAATACGGGTTAACTTTCACCAAGTTGTTTTGGTGATTAAATAAATCCAAACCTGGTGTCAGCCCATTTCTTGGCCTATTCAAGTCACTTTTTACACAACGTTTTGGATTAACTGACTCGAAAACGTATTTTGAGCTTGTCAAGCTTGGTTACCATTGATCAGTGTATTTCAGCCGGCATGCCGGTGTAAACAAGTGTGCCGGGGACATAGTCCAGTGTGCCACAGGAAATTGCCCAATTTTATTTTGGCAAAAAAGCATGCCATTGTTCAGTATATTTGCTACCTTCCTGTGATCAGACAGGTAGCATTCAATCATATTAGTGGGTGGGAGCACATTACTATATTTTTATTTTCATAAACTATCTGCCCATGCGGTAGTAAAGTATTTTTATGAACCTATTCCAATTGAAGAAAGTTTTTCAAATTAAAATCAAATAGAATTTAAAATCTCACACATACTGAATATTTTTCTAATTTTAATTCTTATTTTACGATTGGAAAACAATTAGAGCTTTTTAGCGAAAAACAAGATAATATAATAAGAAATTATAGCAAAACTAAAATTCTAAATTGTTCACCAAAATCAATAACCTGTTACCACGATGACCACAAATGACAGGGACATTTTATACTGTCAATTTAGGTAACATGATCATTTAAGGTTTAAAAAATGTTAAAAACATCAAACGGCCTCCAGCAATTAATATTTTCATTTTCGACGGACAATGTGTCTTGAAATGTTTTAATAAATAGCTGCAAAAATGTTGAAAAACACTGCACAAGATACACTATCCTTTCAGTGAGACCGATGAATACACTCTCCAATTGTTCTGTAAATGCTTAAGATTGACCTTTTGTTGCGTTTGTGGGTTCCTCGCTGGCCAAGGCGAATACATCGTCAGAACTGCTGTCGCTCTGGAGCTGATCCCCCCTCAATAAACTGTCCACTTTCTGGATCACACACTCCAGACTCTTATCCACTCTGAGCCACACCTTCTCCTGCAAACACATCATTCTCAGTGAACTGAGGTAAACCAGTGTTGGGCATGTTACTTTAAACAAGTAATGTGTTCTAGTTACTCACTACTCATTCCAAAAAGTAACTGAGTTAGTAACTGAAATACTCTATAGTAAAAAAAAACTAGTCACCAGGAGGAATAACTATTTCCGTTACTTCAAAAAGAAGTCGTTGTATGACAGAGAATTTGACATTTAATGAGCAGTATTTGAGTCAGTTGAATAGAGAAGAACAGAAAGATAGTTGAGTTTTAGATCCTAGTCATATTTATTGCACCTCACCAGCAAATTTATCCGACACTTCAAATGCAACAAAAATAAACAGTAAACAATTTCATAAAAAACAATCAGTAGTAAACCATATAAAGTGAGTTTAATAAATTAAATATAACTCTTACAACCTGAGAAAACTGGTCAAGTAGACATACCCTACTGTACGTTAAGTATCTTGATAACAACAAAAGTCAATTGTAAAACAACATCGTAAAACAATTGGATTTTTTTGCACGGAAATATTTTTCTGCAATACACCGTGCCTAGAAAAAAAGGAAATGTCTTGAAAAGTAATCAGCAATAGGGGAGGAAATCTTCGATTGGTTTGAAGATTATAGACAACATAGATATGGGGTGTCTCGGCTAAGTGTTCGTTTGCAAGGTCTCAAGATTACACAAGAAATATGACGGCTTCACAGCTTCCACAGGTTGGTATACACGTATCCTGCTCTTGCTTTTATTATGTGCCTATTTTTAAGCAGTTTTAGGTAGTTGGCTTTAAGGCAAGTATATTCCATTATTTGTAACACGATTACTTTCCAAATAAAGTAACTATTAACTGTAACTCAGTATTTTTTTTCAATAACAAACTCAACACTGCTCCTGCACAGACATAATTCTCGGTCATCTAAGAAAGTGTTTCTCGACTGGTGGGTCAGGACCTAAAAGTGGGTCACGGACCTAGGTTGTTTTGGCAAAATATTGCCAAAGAAGAATACAAAATGGAGGGTCAATTACACTGCTTAACAGTAAATGGCAATAATGCCCGGCTTAATTTCTCACACCTCTCCGGTCACTAAGAGGGACCAAATCTCATTTTATGGTGATTTTGTTGATTTTATTTCCCTTTTCTGCCTATAATAATGGGTACCAAACGAGTTTGGTATAAAGGCAAGAAAAAAAGGAAAACAGCAACTACAATGATTGAGTCAAAAAAGGAAAATATTGCGAAATACCAAAATTGTGTACGAGTGTCTGCCTGGAAGGTACCCTAAATGGTTTAAAAATGTTATATTGTAAGCCTTAACCGGGCGATTAATCTTTACTAACTAAATATTTAAATCATTATTGATGTTTAGGTACAAGCTTTATCAATATTTTAATATCTTTTAGTATGGCGCTATTTTTACAGGAATTTTAGGGAGTCACTTATACATGATATTGGCTTATATGTGAGTATACTGTATATCATACTTCATGGTACAGTCATTTTAGATTTGCTGGTTATTTTAGTGAATATATTTTACTATCTCAATTGTATACTGCACAATCCTTTCATTGGATACAAGTGAAGTGGATTTTTTTTTTCTTGATTTGGGTCGCAGCCTGTCATCAGGGTGCAATGTTGGGTCCTGAAGTCAGACCAGTTGAGAACCAATGATCTAAGACTCACAAGACAAACAAAATAGGCCGGCGAAGATTCTTGTACCCATTCCTCGCCGTGAAAGTCAGCCTGCAAGGAGGAGCGCTTGTTTTTCAAGCCCTCCATGTTCTCCGGGGGAGTGGCGAGGCGTGAGGGCGAAGTCGCCATCCGCGACGGGGATGTAGGATGGTGAGCGGGCGAACGCGAAGGCGAACGCGACGAAGGTGACCGCGATGAAGGCGAAAGTGAGGACGAGGAAGGCGAAGGTGTGCCTTGCAGAGTAAACTCCGGCCGGGCGGCAGCCAAAGCTACGATGGCTGACGACAGGAGTTTGGAGTCGCACACGCTCACTAGCTGACGAGTCTGAAAGAAGGCAGCAGATACATTATGGACTAAGGTGAGCAGTCCGCGACCTGTTTTTATAATGGCCCGCCAAAGAAAAACTCTCAATATATGTAAATACATGTGTCAGGTTAAATAACACATTTCCTGCTCATCATACCAAGAAAGAAGAGACACAGACGCTTAAAGCCTTTTCCAGCCGGGCGAAACTGAGAACAACAAATCTGAAAGGTTGCTCACCAACTTCCCATGACTCTTAGTTTCCCTAATATATTTATTAAAAGTGGGAAGGCCCTTATTACAGGACAGGAGTTCGAGATGGAGGGTAGGCGAACACACAGCCAGAAGATGCGTCACACTTGCTTCATCTATGGCTAACACACAAATATCTGAAGAACTGAAAAAACACTGCATCCCACTTCATTACTGTTATGTAAAGAACTTTCATTGGTGTTGGACTGAAATGCAAACAGCTCACTTGTAATGTTGAGTCTATGATACTAAGTGATATTGGTTGTATAATGAATAAATGTGAGAAAATTCCTACAACAAGGTAAAAAAAGGTACTACAGAAACCTCTTCGTCATCACGGTTGAAAATAATGAAAATCAACAAAGGAGCCATGTTCCTTCATATAAGCTCCCATGGGTCAAATTTGATGTCCTTACTGACTGAGAGTATATGGGTTGTAAAGGCACCAATAAGAACGCAACTCTGGACAGCCTTCTCCAGTGCCTGTTCTCTGGTTTGCGCACCGTTTTGTTTGTCACATGGACTAAGTAACCGATGCCTACAAGTGTCCTGTGCCATCACATCTCCAAGGCCTGAATTTTATTTTCCAGTTTCGCCTTGAGAGTCCATTTCTCGCAAGCGCAGAGGAAGATGGTAGTAACCAGCGCTTGCATGAGTCTGATCTATTGTGCTGAGCATTTACAGATGCAAGGAGAGGCACGCAATTCTCTTGCCTCATGTTACCAGCGTTCCTGTAAGCAGTTTGCATGTTCTCAATGTGCATGTGTGTGTTCTGTCCAAGCTCTCCAGTTTCCTCCCACATTCTAAAAACATGCATGACTTCAAATTGACCATGGCTTGCTGGCAACCAGTTCATCGTGTCCTCTGCCCACTGCCTGAAGATAGTTAGTATGGGGCTCCAGCACCCCGCGACCCTACTGAGGATAAGGGATGCAGAAAATGAATGGACGGATAAGCAAACTAACAATAATTCAAGCCATCCAGTATTTTTTTTCTTGTTGCGTGTACTTTTTTTCATAATGAAGGATTACCTAGCTATTGATGCTTTGTTTCAAAAGGAGTAGCATTCAATGTATTACTGTTCCGAGCATCTGCAGATGCAGAATGAGTCACACAATTATCTTGCCTCTTGGCAGAGGGGGATCGTGATACCAAGGATTCTGATTTTGCGCACACCTCAGCCTCAAACCCTAGTTCTAGTGGCAGTGTTAGCATGGACTTTTTTCATAATGGAGGATTACTTATTGTACTTTTATTCAAAAGGATCAGCGCATAGACTTTATTTATAAGTGAAGGTAAGACAATAAAACATTTGTTTTCTATGCTCCAGTTTACATATTCCTTTCTTGTTCTTCCAATCAAGTGATGAATACAATGTAAGTTCATTTATTTGTAAATCTGACTCTGCCTCACCAGACATGGACCTCAATAAAGACTCAGGTTTTAGATCGACCGTGACATTTTAAATGTAGCAACCAAAATGTCACAGTAGCCCCCTTAGCATTCCTTTTTATATTACTGATAGACAACCACCCCAGATTCTCAATCTCACTGAATGCCACATATGAATCATTCATTCATCCATCCATCCATCCATTATCTGTACTGCTTATCCTCAGTAGGGTCACGGGGTGCTGGAGCCCATCCCAGCCATCTCCAGGCAGTGGGCAGGGGACACCCTGAACTGGTTGCCAGCATTTCGCAGGGCAACATATGAATCAAATCCTTGTTGTCTTTCTAACCTTCTCTTTGAGGATAGCCAATGTTCTCTCCAGCGCGTTGGCCGAGCGCTCCTTGGCTGCTCTAGTCAGACGCTCGATGTAATAGCAAACTTGGGTCTTCAGTGTGTTGATTTGGCCAATCAGTTCCTTTGCTCTGACAACGTCCTGCGGCTGATAGGCCATTCCCTTCGGCCCGGCGGAACTATCATAAACAAAAAAGGTTGGTCGGTTAAAACCAAACCAACGCGCATATTGTACATCATCGGCAGTCTCACCTTTCTTCCTCAAAAGACCTGGCAGTGTGAAAAAGAAAAAAAGACATTTGTTATTTAATGTGGATTTATGGAGTAAATACTATAATCATTCAAGTATAACGCAATTTCTTTTTACCCAAAAAAGAACTTAAAGTATGGGTGTGTGTCATACACAAGGTTTTACTAGAGTATATTACGTATGTGTGCAATGATTGATCAGTCAAAAATATTGCTGATCATTTTCGCAAATTATTGGATGCAACAGGAATCAAACCTGGGTTGCGGCGGTGAGAGAGCCGAATCCTATCCATTAAACCACCAGTGATATAGATCAGTGGTTGGCAACCACTGGGCCGCAGATCGGTACCTGGCCGTGGGTCGCTTGGTTGCCCTGGCTTTTTGCTTATAACGTATTTATTCTGGTATACATGCGATTTATTTTTACAAATAATTAATTTAAGGTTTGTTAGATTTTATCGTGGTAAATTATAGCATATGGGCAAGAGTTTGTCAGTCGACACATACGAGAGGTAAGATTCAAAGCTCAAGCTAGTGCCCAACCCAAGCCCGACCCCAAATTTGGGCCGGTTCGGGCCTAAAATGTCAATTATTGCTTTTCTCTCGCTGCTTTTTTTTAATCTAGGCTTAAAACACTCTTCTATTCTATAACTTATGAATGACCTATATTTAATCTTGACAATATATGTGAATTGTTTGTTATTACAACATCTGTTGCAGCCTGGTCATCCTGGAAGGGGGATTACCTCATGTGCAGTCCCTTCTCATTCATTTTCCTCATGTTGAGGTTTTTGAGTTTTTCCTTGCCGTCATGTAGGTTTTAGATCAGGGGATGCTCTAATAATAATCCGCGGTTTGTGCAGCCCTTTGAGACTCCTTGTGATTAAGGGCTTTACAAATAAACTTGACTTGACTTGAATGGCTGCACGTCTTGAAGACATACTGCCACTGAGGTTTTTGGTCCAATTTTTACAGGTTAAAGTGACCGACGGTATTAAAATTTTCCTGTCACTTAAAAATATCAGTCAATGATAGAAAATTGCAACCTCTGCAGGGACATAAAAATAAAATATGTAAATGTTTATACAGCCTAGTTTAACTTAGAATTAAATACAAAAGACAAACATCCTTGCAGCTGAGGGGCGGACGATTTAGGTTTATTATTTTTATAATTAATAAATTTCATGGTTCACGTATCCCTTAACCGCATGGGTCATAAGAGCACTAATGAGGACCCAACTCTGGACAGCTTTTTCCACTGTTGACAGTTCCTGGCCTGAGTTTGGGTCGTGGCAAAGTTGGCACCAGTCCATTCCTTAATGTTGTTGGCCCAGTTATTTTTGGGTCTTTCTCTCCTCCTGCCCCCTTAGACTGTGCCCTGGAGAATTTTCTTGATTATCTCCATTGTTATTAATACTAGTATTATTGGTGGGAAGGGTTACGAGAATGCTTTTAGACATTAAACCTGTCAGTGGTACAGAAAAGGTGCCAACCAATGATATAGATGATTTACAAAAAGTCGTTTGATTGTAAGTCATTACCACAATTTTTTTTATTCTTGGTACCAGTTACGAATGTTAGAAAATGGAGAAAACAGGACCTTGTCGTGAAATATATAAATAAATGAGGGAAACAACTGCTTGGTGTATATGATCATGAATCGGACTTTGAAGGACATTAAATAAATACAGCGGAACCTCGGTTTTCGAACGCCTCTCAGTTCGAACTTATCGGTTCTCGATCAAATATTTTGAGAAATTCTTGCTCCGCTTTTCGTTCAAAAAATCGGAGTTCGAACGCCGGTACGCTAGGGTGCGATGCTGAGCGGCGTATGGGTGTAGATCGTGTAGATTGCCCCCACCCCTCGTAAAGAACTGTTATCACGTGCGCGCGCACTTCTTTTCGCTTTTAATATCGTGAACTGAGTGTTTTAGCCCCTAATTATGCCTCGGAAGAAGGTCGGTGCAAGCAGCAAAGTTGCTACAGGTGAAAAAAGAAGAGTAGTGCGTACAACTATTGCATTTAAGAAAGAAATAATAGCAAAATATGAAGAAGGTGTGCGAGTTTCCCTTCTTTCGAGGGAATAGAGCATGGCTTCTTCAGACCACCACAAAGGTAAGAAATCCTATTCATAATTCTTTTCTTTATCCTTTAACCGCTCACCACTTTTTGTGGAGACCCGGGTGCTAAATGATGTGTAAACGACCTGATTTTTTTATTTTTACACGTTCATGTTAGCGTAATCTTTCGTACGGATGATTACGCTAACGCGAACGTACGATTAGCCTGGGTTAGCTTCATGTTTACGTTCATGGTAAACATTCAGGGTGTTGGAACGGATTAAAACGATTTTACATTACTTTTAATGGGAAAAACGATTTCGGTGATCGAACAAATTGGTTTTCGAACAGGGTTCTGGAACGGATTATGGTCGAGAACCGAGGTTCCACTGTACATTGTAAACCTTATGTTGGTCTTTATATTGTCAATCAATTATTTTAATAATGCCCCCACGTATTTTTCAACTGTGTCCCTTACAATGCTTAGTTTGAGGTGAGGAAAAGCGAAACAACAATTTTATACAGATTTTTAATCAAAAGTGAGGGTTGTGTGTTGTACATATTTGCCTGTTATACAAGAACAAATACGTTAAATTCCGCTTACTGTTTTCGGGCCTCTTCAAGTTTCTGCAGAAGTTTCCTCAGTCCACATCCTTTAAAGCCTTGATGGTGTGCAGCAGGTGCGCCATTGGTCACCACATCGTACGTGTGATCTAATTGGACAGCACGGTTCCAAGGTCAGTGGCAAGGACAGTAAAAAGTACATTTCCGATATTTCATTCAGCGGCTGTCATAAGACTGAGCATTGGAGGCGATTTACCGTAGCCAACTTCTCCTTGTACTCTCATCCTTTGGATGTGTAAATTGGTGGGAATAAACTCCAATTTCCGCTCAGCCTTTAGTGTGCTGGATTTAAAAGAAGGTCCTGGAAAGGAGAGACACATTTGCTTATATATACTACAACTGAATTGGAAACAAAAACAGACAAACATATAAAACGGGACAGTGTGTATTATTTGACCACCAGATACCGCCATATGCTGTATTGTGGGGTTCGGCAACACGCGGTTGGGAGCCGTATGTGGCTCTATAGCGCTGCTGCTGTGCTGCTTACTGGTGTTTTTCCAAAAATGTTTATACATTCAAAAAGATTATGGAGAAAAATACATTTTTGGTTTCTTTAAACGTTTTCTACTGCTGTAAAATGTGTGAAATAGATATTCCATTTCAACAAGTAGCCGGTAAAAGTTCACGACCAACAAGTTGAACTCCAGTGCATTGCTTCTCCGCTTTACTATCTCTCTCCACTGTCCCGAGCTGTGTGGCCCAGGCTCCTCCCATTTTAAAGGGAAAGACTACCAGGCAAGGCAGGTGGCTGTTTTCAAATCGGCCATTGACCCCAAAGGGATAAAGAGAAATATAACTGAGGAGAACAGAAGATTCAACTTTGACCAAATTATTTTGCATTCATTGCAAATGCAGACGGATTGCCTGAATGTTTGCTCTGTAGGGAGAAGTAATCAATTAACAAACAGAGTATTGTGAAAAAAGCTTTCCGGTGAAAGCATGCTACTTATGGGCAGAGACAAGTTAAAAGTGAGAGGATTGTATCACTTCTGGAGAAATTAGATAAGCTCAAAAATAGATTTAAGAAGTAGATTATATCTCCAAACTACACTAGTGCCGCAGGTTTTGTTGCAACCCAGGAGATAATAAAAGGGGGGGTCGTTCAGAGATCAGGACTATATGAAGGAGTCAGTCATCAAGATATCAAAACACCTATCTCCAGACTTCGAGATCATAAGTGAAATAATGCAGAAATTTATAGCCATGCCTCTCTTCATTGAAGAAAAGGCCATTAAATTGCCTATGATGCAATGGATTTCTTCATCGCATTTTCTTTGATTTTGGCAGAGAAATGAAACATACTGTCATTCATTTATTTTGTTATGAAGTTAAACTTGAAGCGGTATCCTATAAACGAACCAGTCATTCTCCACAGGATGTGCTGTATCCAACTAAGATCTTTTGATAGTAGGCTAAAATAGCAGATGTAAATACATAAAACATGTGTTGCATTCATTGTTAGGAATATAAATGCTTGTAATTTTTTGCAGCTCCAGACAAATTAGTTGTTTTTTGTTTTTTGGTCCAATATGGCTCATTCAACATTTTGGGTTGGCTAGCCCTGGTGTAGTGAAGCGGAAAAATAGTGTTCGAAAGCATCAGGAAGAATACAAAAACACACCGTTCTACTTTTGATTTAATTACCCAGTCTTTTTTAGATATTTGGGTACCCATAGACGGCCCATGCTATTTAAAATAACTGAATTTCTCTAGTTACGAGTACCGGTATTTTTAAAAAATGTGCATTTATATGATAGTTGACGTATTTTTTGCTTATTATCAAAATATAGTATAATGTAATTTTTTTCACTTTTTTCCCAGCACGATTAATGTTTTTAGAGTTATTAGGGAAGTGTTCCAGTACAATTGTGTCACAATCCTGGAATCAGGTTCCTGTTTCTCTCTGTGTCCCCTCTCTGCTACTCCCTATCTCCCCTTTCTCTCATGACCTTACTTTAACTGGTCACTCACTTAAATTTTGAAATTTCCTCCTCACAGCTGCTGTCACTTGTCTTGATTTCCCTTCTATCATGACTCTCCCTCGTCACTATTGAAACACGCTTTCTCCTTGGCTCTGTGTTAGTTTGTTGTCCTTCTCGTCACGTCCCAAACACTGATGCCTCATTTTCTTTGTTATTCCAGGGTACCGAACCCTTTTTATTGCCTGAGGAACTCCTGGAATGTCACTTTCTCAGACCTCTCACCTGCAACTTGGACCTTCCCTCTCTACAAAACTTCCCATGTAACAAACCTTGCCAAAATAAAACACCAATTTCTGCTGTTCCAAGCAGTGTATTTGCATTTTGCTTCCACACAAACCAAAACTTAACTCTGACTTCTCACCTTTGTACTCATGCAGGTCACTTATGGTCTCCTGATATGTGAGAATGATGGTCTGGTACTGGGTGATAATTTGCCTCCTGAGGTTCTCCCAGCATGGAGACAACTCTCCCAATTCTTCCAGCTCACACACCCTGTGACATTACAGATATAAATAAAGAAAAATAAACAAGTATTTCAAATCAGTGAGGTTGAGTGCAATTGTCACGTATGAAAACAAGGATTTCCGCCCGCCGAAAATCCAGAGAATGATGAATCAAACCAAACTTTTGAGCTTAAAGCCAATCAGTGTGAAGAATGGTCAACTATATCCAATAGAACAGTGGAAACACACTTGCCGCTATGGAATAATACACACAGATGTCACATAACACCAACAGGCTTTCTTCGGGGTCGGTTCATTTCGTGAGATCCTTGCGACTTTTTGTGTTAAACGTTATTTGTTATCAGCAGGATCGCTTCACAGCTCACAGGTCCTGGGTTTGATTCCAACTATCGGTCTCCGTGTGTGAAGTTAGCAAGTTCTCCCCATGTCCTTGGGCACTCCAGTGTCCAAAAACATGGCTGGGATGGGCCCAGCATCCCAGCAACCCCCACTAGGGTAAGCGAACGTAAGGGCTGATGTTATGAGAACATTAACTTGTTCCATATGACTCCATAGTGGATTTACATTCATTATTATTAATATTGTTATTAGGGCTGCTACTAAAGATTTTTTTAACAATTGATGAATCGGTCCATTGTTTTTTTTTTTTTGATTATTTGATGAATCAGATTTTTTTTTAAACTCCACATTTGTCTCTTTATACGAATTTAAGATGGAAAAAATAATACACAAAGCAACAGATTATTGTATATGTAAAACAATAAAAATATCCAAGTCTTTCTCAATTGCATAACAATAAACAAAACCTGCAAATATATGAGACACTCTACTACCTTATCCAAAGACAATATCATGTTTGGACTTATCATAAAAACAATTAAAAAAAGAAAAATACATGTAATTTTATAAGTAGCAACATTGCTTATCCACAAAAACAATATAAACCTGTAATAATTTGTTTTTGGGGTTTAATATTTAAATATGATAAACATTCCAAGTATGCAAATGATAAATAATGTGCTGTAGAACTCCTCCTTTGTGTTGAACAGTTAACCATTTCATTATTATTATTTTTCTTACTTTAAACATTTTGTCAATTTGTTTTCAGATCCCCCCTGTATTTCTGCAGAACTTTCTCTTTCCATGAAAATGTTTAACCTTGTATTGTTTGACTGTTTCACGCCAATTTTGTATGTAATGTTCAATTTTTAAATAGTGTGGGATACTTTTTGATAAAAATTGTCTCGAGATGTGCTCTGCCAGACAAAAGTGGTACTTCAACGTCACAACGAAATTCAATGCACGACAATTTTGCATTGATCTGACGAACTTAGAGGCTAAATCCCGCGCCACAATGAATGAATATTAAATTACTTGCTAATGTATTTTATATCGATTTGTTGTTGCAGCCCCAGTTGTTATGATTATGACTGTTACAGTTGTTGTTCTTATTATCCTTGTCATTATGATTTTTAGAAATTGTACAAACATGAAATATTGTCATACAATGAACTGGTACAGAAAAAGTTTGGCGACCTCTGGTCTAAAACACAACTGCAGCCTCCTAGCTTTCCACTGGGCCCACTCTCTGTTTGAGAGCATGGAATTTGAAAACAATTACGTTAATGATGTCCAGACAAGTGAAGGTTACCTCACAGCGTCTTCTTCCAATAGCAGCTTAACAAACTGTCGAGGGATGTGCACGGAGAGAACGCTCTCGGCCATTTGCTCCAGCACACGGAGGTGGTTGCCGTCCGTGGTTGGAAAACGGTACGTCTGCGACATGACCCCCCCGAACACTGGAACAACCAGGAACAAACAAACATGAACCTTTTGGACTCCTCTCAAAGTTCTGCTGTCTTCTGACACTTACCGGCTTTCAGAAGGGGATCTTTACACAGGGATGAAGATTTGGATTTGATGCCTTTAGATTCAGTCAAGCTTTCGTCCACAGGGAGAACCATCTAAAACCGAGTGACATGACTTTTCATTGAGAAGGTTGGAGAAAGCATAAGTATTTGCATGCTTCACGTACACTATGGCAATTTGGTTGGTTTGTTGGTTGGTTGGATCCCTTAACTACTCGGGTGGTAAGGGCACTATTTCCTGTGGTGTGTCTTGGGCAAGTACAGCTTTTTCGCAACCATCCTTCTCCAGGCCAATTTATGTTTCTATTTCTAAAATTCCAGTTGCCTGATTGTTACAACATTGGTGTCGTCTAACCTAGCTAGGATCCTTAAGAAAACCGCTACATTCGGGGGATTGTTGTGTTTGATTAATTGCGTAGACTTGGCTGAATCTAGGAGCCTGATGCTAGCTTGCAGCTAGCCGCCTGCCCTCGACATTGCTTTCTTACACTAAAAAGAGAAGCCCTCGAATTTTGTTGTACCTTGGTCTTTATTGTCATTACACAATTCATTCAACTAATTTTGTCTTATGTGTTTTTATTTGTAGATCTTTATTTTGAATTTGTTACAGTTATACATGGGACGCTACTTCACGGATTTTTACTTTTTGCAGGGGGGTTCAGCTGCCCATTACCCGCAATAACCGAGGGATTACTGTTCTTAAAATTTTGCTTTAGATCGATTCCCTCTTACCCTCCCGTTCACGGTGTCTCCTCGTTGAAGTTTGGCAACCGGTGCTCTCTGCTCTCGCTTCTCATCAATGTGCCATGCGATGACTGTGAGGTTGCCAACTCGCTCGTTTTCGGACGATCTGGAAGTAATCCCGATGAGCAAAATTTCCTTCGATTCGACCCAAGAATATTTTCAAAGGAAGGTACGCGAATGTTTGGGCTACCTGAGTGCCAGGTGCAGGCGGTGGTGTTTATCCTGCAGGAGCTCTTTCAAAGAAAACATGGCTGAACCGAGCATGTACATCTGTTGGACAGAAGTGGCATTTTAGAGAGTTCTTCGATCGGGCGGGTTTGATAGCCCTGGGAGTGACTCACGGTGCCCTGGGAGCGATCCTTCACGTCATACACAGAGAGTTTGACCTGGGTCTGTTGAGTTATCAGAGAGTCCTGGAAGAAGGCCACGCTGCTCAGGAAGGTGGGGTTAGTCGTACCCTGCGGCCAACAGGAAAACAAATCTGAGCTGATTCTCCTGCACGGACACAGGCGAGACAATATCCCGTACCTCAATAATTTCAGTTTGAGAGTGTTTGGTCCAGAAAGCCTGTGGAGGGGTGGTACAGCTGACGGCCACAAAGCTGCTCGGCTTTCGCTCCGGAGTCGGTGTGATCAGCTCACTGCAGACTAGCAGAAGCAAAACGTCATGGAGAAACAGATACACCAGGGGTCACCAACATTGTAGCCCCCAACAAGCATCTGGGTAGACCATGAAACGGTTACAAAAATAACTCACCAGTAAAATTGTCATTGGGATTTTCTTTTTTGCTTCTCTTCACTAATCCGAAACAATTCATCATTGCACCATCGCTCCTATTTCTTGGTAGTTGTGTGTGTGTGTATGTGTGTGCGTGGGTGTGTGCATTCGTGCTCTACAGTATAAATCATTATAAGACTTTGACCATTTCCAGGTATTTTGGACTCCTAGCTGACTCCAGTAGTCAGGAAACCAGCAAAGGTGAATAGTAGCTCGTTATGGTCAATTTCCAGAACATACGAAAAAGCACAATAACAACAGAAAAGATTAAATATTTATGAAAAATTTGTTAATTAGAAATGGCTTTATATTGGTGGTATGTGTTTACTGAGAGACATGAAATTATCAAGATGATCAGTATCTCTAAAAACATATTTCATTCTAATCAATTGATCTGATTGTTATCGTTTTTCTTCTTTAATAAGTCTTTTAGGCAGCACAGCGGCACAGTGGTTAGCGCGTGTGCGGCACAGTTCTGAGGTCATGAGATTGAACCTCCTGGGTGGAGTTTGCATGTTCTCCCCGTGCTTGCATGGGTTTCCTCCGGGCACTCCGGTTTCCTCCCACATTCCAAAGACATGCTTGTTAGGTGAATTGGTCGGACCAAATTGTCCCTAGGTGTGAACGAGCGAGCGAATTGTCTGTCCCTGTGTGCCCTGCGACTGGCTGGAAACCAGTTCAAGGTGTTCCCTGCCACTGCCCGAAGATAGCTGGGATGGGCTCCAGCACCCCCGCGACCCTACTGTGGATAAGCGGTGCAGATAATGGATGGATGGATGGATGGATAAGTCTTTTAAATATTATAGTTTTGGAAAAATAGAAAAAACAACAGAATATTCGACAATATAAAACAAAAGAATCCAAGTGTTTGTGGAAACAACTACCAAGAAATAGGAGCGATGGTGCAATGATGAATTGTTTCGGATCAGTGAAGAGAAGCAAAAAAAAAAATCACAAAGACAATTTTACTGGTGAGTTATTTTTGTTACCATTTAATGGTCTACCCAGATGCTCGTTGGGGGCTCCAATGTTGGTGAACCCTGGTTTATCTGTTTTTCCATACAAATGCATGCTATATACACCTGCAAATATGTGATTTTTTTTTTTAAGTGCAAAAAAGAGATTGAGAATGAGAGAATAAGAGTACTTTGTCGCCTTAACAGGACCTCGTGCACCAAAATCTGGTTCTTGAGGCGCCCTGTTCGGGACCAAAGTGCTACTACAAGTTTGCTACTTGATCAAGAGAACACCGCGCAACAAAATTATAAAAGATTCTTTGCACCCCGGGCACCACCTGTTGAACTATTGCCCTATGGTAGATGCTAAAGGTCCCTTAAAAAACAAGGACTAACAGGCTCAGAGGCAGTTTCTTCCCCAGGGCCATGATCACCCTAAACAAGCATGCAAAACTCTGAATATATACATATATATATATATATATATATATATTATGTTATTGCACTACAGTTACGATGCACTATTCTGTCATTGAAATATTATAATAACTTAGGCCGGCCTCTAAGCACTACTTTGTCATTATTTTTGCCTATTTATCCTGACAGTCTTAAATTATTTTTCTCTTCAAAGTCTTTATTACATACTTTCCCTGAAATGCCATGTCAAATCTCGTTGCATACAACGTTTCTCAACAATGATATCAATGACAATAAAGCCAATTTAATCCAAATCAAAATTTGGTTTCAAGTCGCCCTTTCCTGGACAAAAGTTGTACTACAAGCATGTCTCCTTAACATCACAACTCAATTCAATGCACTCTTATTTGCATTGAATCAACGTATCGATTAAGAAATTCGTTGCCTATGTGTTAATAATTGATTTCAATCGATTATATCAGACGTGCCAAACTTAATTTGGCTCGGAGGCCGGATACAGACTTGGTTTTTAAGTGGGTTGGATCAGTAAAAATATGTCAAATGCCAATATGTTGGTTTGTTTTTAAGCACTATACTTTATTATTTGGCCTACCCCAAAATTAAAATCACGGACGATCAGGGATCATTTCTAAGCAGAACACATTTATTCACAAACAATGGTTTTCATGTTTGGCATTGAATTTCTTAACTATTTGTTTTTATTTTAAGTTTTAGGTAGGTAAATACAGCTTTAAATCTGAACCAACTCACCACAAACATCACAAAGATCAACAAACTCGAGTGGGAGCTATGAATAAAAATATGCTTTCCTGACTTGTCATAGTGCTTTGAAATAACTAAATAAGAAATACTAAATACGATAATAAGAGTTTTAGCAGTAAACAGGCAATAACATCAGACCAAACTACTAGGCTGGGCCGACTGAAGCTGAGAAAATACAGCACAATATTGTCTTTAACATTAAACCAGACTGGACGTCAGCTCTTTTAAACCTTTACTGTACGTTTGACACGCCTGGATTATATCGTGGATGCAAAACCGGAGCTAGCTAAGCGGCTAGTGGCGTTATAAGTCTTCGGTACCGTCCGTAATCATGGTAAATGTAAACTCTCTACCAAAAAAGACCGATGAACTGGCTGTGCTGGTGAAAAACATCAGAGCGCACAGGGAGTGCAGTTTGCTGTGTTTTATAGAAACATGGCTCACATCTAGCATCCCGGCCGCTAACGTGGAGCCACCCAGAGCTACCCGCTATTAGACAGAAACACGAAAGCCTGCGGGAAGTGGAGAGGAGGTGGACTCGCTATCTACGTGAACACGAGGTGGTGTATCCCTGGGTACAGAGATTTCCATCTGCTGCAGGGACGTCGAACTTTTGGACTAGCATGTGATGTCATCCACTCCGCTGTGGCTAAACTACAACATAGGACCCCGAGGTCATCCTGTTAATCTGTTAATAAACAACAATGGAGACTGATGGAAGTGTTAATTTCCCTACGGGGATGAATAAAGTATCTATCTATTTATCTATCTTGATTCATTGTTGCAACCCTACTTAACACACATTTAAGGAGAAAATCTGAGGGGTGTTGTGTTGCCTTACCCAAACTGAACTCTAAGACCGGCTCGTCTGGATCCTGACTGTTCCCTGTGAACCGGAAACGGAGACCTTTTTACTCGGAATGGAGCAGACGGGTTAGCAAGGAAAACATCAGACGGTTTACCTGACAGCGCCAACCCCATCATCTCTGCCGAAAGATCAAACGTGTTGGCCCGGTACACCGACCACGGCCTGTGACGGGGGCTGCGCTCTTTTCCAGGCATGGACGGGTCACGCCGCGGCTGAGGATGCATTATGGTTTGGGGATTCTTTTCGGAACCCTAAAGAAATCAATCTCAAGAGAGCTCGGAAGCTGGACGTCCTTCTGGAAACGGACCTTGTGTGATGATCTCAACTGTCGCACATGAGTCACTAACGAAAGGAAAACAGGAAGATGAAAGGAGGGTTCAGTCCAACGTTGCCTTGGAAACAATTGATGCTAATGATGCTGACATCATGTTCTTAGACAGCAGGCCGCATTTAAATTGACACAATTATCCGCTTGCATTCACCGGATGTGCTAATGTAGGCGGCGCCAAACTTTTCTTGGTGTGAACATTAACGCAGATAAAGAATACTCGTTTGATATAATCCTATGCTATTTCCCAATGTATTGTCTTGAACAGTTTCTTTTTTTTAGAGTTTTTTGAAAAAAATAATTCATTTTGAGAATAAAACCGGTATGAGTTTTCCCTCTGAGTATCCTTAAGTACCCATTGCTAGTATTTTTCATTATATGAAAAACATCTTTCAATTACGTTAGAAAACAGCAAGTCGAGTCAAGTCAAATTTATTTGTACAGACCTTAATCGCAAGGACTCTCAAAGGGCTGCACATACCACAGATTATTGCAAACCACAGACTATTATTATACCATCCCATGATCTAAAACCTACAAGAGGGCAAGGAAAAACTCAAAAACCTTAACATGAGGAAAATGAAGAAACCTTGAGAAGGGACCGGACCGCACATGAGGTAATCCCCCTTCCAGGATGACCAGGCTGCAACGGATGTTGCAATAACAAATAATACACAGATATTGTGAACTTGAAATATAGATCATTCATAAGCTATGGAATAGAATTGTGTTTTAAGCCTAGATTTAAACAGTTCCACTGAGGTCGCAGATCGGATCTCAGTGTGCAGAGCATTCCACAGCACCTGGGCTCGAATGGAGAACGCTATCGAACCTGCGAATCTCTTCTTGGTTCTTGGGATCACTAGTAGACCAGCAGTAGTATGGTAGACAATATATCGCCGACCATTCCATGGAGGACTTAGTTGAGGTCAGTTTTTTTTACCCTGTTGGTTACTGGTATCAGAAGCCTCCACAAATACCTTAAAAATATAGTATAGTATAGTATAGTATAGTATAGTATAGTATAGTATAGTATAGTATAGTATAGTATAGTATAGTATAGTATAGTATAGTATAGTATGGTATAGAATCCTATCCTATCCTACAGATCAGGGGTCAGCAACCTTTTCGGTGTGGAGTGCCACTTTCAAATGTCCTTGTAAATCAGTGTGCCACACCATGATTGATGACCCGCACAAGAATTTTTGTATATCCAACAGAGCTGTCATTTGACACCAGTCCACATGGATATCCATTGAAATCGTATAACTGAACAATTTATGTTCCACTATTCTTGTTCATCAACAAACTAAAAAATGAATGTGAGCAAAATGTGGAAAAGAGTGTAGACATCCATGACTTCAACCATTCTTCATCAACAATGAACTACAATAAAACAACAAGTGATATGGACAGCTACCATACCATTTATCAATAAAATCATATTTTAGAAAATATCAAAACTTGAAAGACACGCACACACCTTTAGTATATTTGTGATTTGCCATGCCGTGAACAATGTGATAGCTCGCTTCAGTGGTGGCGTTTTTAGCAGTGACAAAGGTTTTCAGGGTATGTGTTTGTCTGCCGTACCTGGACACGACGCGTTTTAATGTCTCCGCCTTGTCAGACTCGTCCTTGAACTCGTGTTCATGTTTCGTCTCGTAACGACATTTAACACGTGCTGTGCAAGGTACAACGCTCTCGAGGCATAATGCACAAACAGCACAGTCAGTCAAAAGGTTAATTCATTAGAACCAAACAAAATCAATATATTTATACTTAGAGGATTTATGTTTATTGAACTGGCTTATTGTAGGAAAAAAAAGGTTCCGTTTTTGTCGAAGACAAATGGATCAAGAGCAATATGACATGATCATGATACGGGACACCAATAAAAGGAAAAAGCGTTCTACCCGTGTGTATGTTGCTGCACATTCATGCGTGCGAGCATCCTGCATGGCGCTCTATTTTTACACGTGAGTCTGAATTGACGTCATTCGCCCAATCTGACGCGTCTTGCTCCTCTGCCCAATCACAGATGACAACACCATCTATATGCCTCATTAGTCTGTGTATTTTGGGGGTAATTTCTCTTTTTCAGTGTTTTCAACAGGGCTTGTACCGCCGCCTGAGAGGCGGTAGGAAGCTCTGTAGGAGTGTCACAACACGTCTGTTGCAGCAACATGGGGGGTCATAGATCAAGGTGGTTACAATTGTATGACAACCATCGGCGTTCTCAAGCTCCTACATCAGTTTTCTTAACCTTTTCCAAACAAAGGCGCACTTTCTTCATTTAGATTTTTTTGAAGCAAATGAAAAAAAAAAAAAAAAACACATTCAGCACCAGTTTTAAATGTTGTCCCTAGCTGTGAGTTGTCTGTCTTTGTGTGTCCTGCAACCAGTTCTGGGTGTACCCTGCCAACTGCCAACTGCCCGAAGATAGCTGGGATGGGCTCCAGCACCCCCGTGACCCTACTGATGTGCAGACAATGGATGTATGGATAACAGGGGTGTCCAACCCAGTACTCGAGAACAGCGTGTCCTGCGTGTTTTAAAGGTTTCTCTTCCAAACAGGTATTGCAAATGATCAGCTCAATAACAAGCATTGTAGGAGCTTGATAAATATCCTGGTGATTGGAATCACGAATATTAGAGCAGAGAAACTCCATGCTCCATGCTGCTCTCAAGGCCTGGGTTGGACCCCACCGATATATAATATAAATGGTTTCCTGCCTGCAGCTATTCAGTGCGTTCCCTGCTGGAAGCCGATAGATGCACTCAGAAGCAGCTGTTCCGACAAAATGGAGCCTCTTTCAAATCAACGCGTCATTAGCCGTAAGCTCAAGCACAAGCTACATCTCCATCACCAAAAATATCCTTCCCTTAACTATTTTCATGCATGTTTTTGTTTAGTTTAAATATTTAACATTTTCAACCTGAATCAAAAACAGTGAGTGGACACATTTAAAACATAAACAATCTTATCGATAAAATGTGTTATGATAAACTGATCATTCTTTAACACATTCAACTAATTAAAACTGCAAAAATTTCAGTTCTACAGTCCCGCGGCCACACTCTTTCCTACATTACATCTCTGATTCATTAGCATTTCATATTGAGATCAATGATTCTTAAAGGGACAGTGTTTATTTTTTAGCGCCTCTTAGTGGTAAAACAAACAACAACACAACCCTATATTGATTTGAATAATGATTAAAAACATGCATCACTTACATCAGTAAACCAGAAGGAACTTTAGAAGCTAAGAAAACACAGTGTCCCTTTAAAGCAGGCGCGTCAAACTCATGGCTCGCGGACCAAATGTGGCCCGTCCTGTCATTTTATGTGGCCTGCGAGATAATGCTGAGAGAAGTTCAAGAGAAAAATAAGAGTCAAACAATGACTTGCAGTTTTAAATATATCCGCTTGATAATCAGCAAAGTTAAGCACCACCCCTGAATGTGTATTTACTGGCTCCTAATGATCAACCAGAGAACATTGAGGAAACCTATCCCTTTTTTATTTTATTTTTAAGTAAAAGACACAGATGCATTGTTTAAGGCAGGGATGTCAAACTCACTGGGGCCTGATCCAGACTTTATGTCCTCAGGCGGGCTATATCAATTTAAGAATGTCAACTTACAATGTTTGGCTTAACATAGTTTTTCAGTATTTTGCTTTATCATTCTGCCTACTTTAGTCGCCTATCCTACATAATACAATCATGGATAACAAGGAATCGTATCTAAGCTTTTCTATTAATTTATTCACAAACAATGGGGATAAAATATTTTCCTATTTGGATTCGAATGTGTTAACTTGTTTATTTTTAAAGTTAAGTAAACGCAGTTTTACGCCTAAAACCAACTCACCATGCTATACAAAAACAAAAGGGAGCTTTGAACAAAATATCATTTTGCCTTAATTGTCATACTGGAATGAAATGAATAAAAAAGAAATGCAAAATACAAGCTTTAGCAGTGCATGGGCAACAAGAGTAGACATCAGCTCAAAGCATTAAGCGGGGCCTACTAAATCTGATCGTGTAACCTTTACTGCTCTCTAACGGCCAGAGGGATCATTTAGTACACAAATCAGGACTTTTGATATATATAACGTAAAGACATGTTCGTTTTTTGACAAACTCAGACAATTATGGCAGACCGGATCAAATCATCCAACGGACCTTTAGTTCAAGGCATTAAAATTACAGAATAAAAATAAAAATTGCCCCTGGGTGCCTTTGCAGAAGTTTAAAGAAGCTTATTTAGGTTGACATTTTTAACAAAAAAAATAATCAGAAAGACTTTTAAATCAATAAATTAATCATTTAAATTAGTGTTTGCATGCTATTTTTGTAACTTTCCAGTCTGCGTACATTCCTCGAGTTAAATCAACTGTAGTGGAAATCAATTCAACAGTTGTTTTTGGTTTAAGTAAATGCACAGTTGATAAACACTAAAAGCGATTAAATCTTAATAAAGGAAATACAATTTAGCAGAAAACAAACAAACCCCTCAATAATCGTGTAATAATCAAATATTATATCACCGAATCATAATTGTGAGCCTTTGAAAAGATCCCCAGCCCTCAAGCTAAGGCACACAGTTTACCAGTCTGTCCCCCAAAGAATGTTGTTTTCAAAGTTCATGCATATTTAATGCATCAGTTGAGTGGTCTTGCAATAAATTAGCATTTTGCAAGCAAAGTGCTTTTGTGTGGTTTTGGAAAGAAACGTTTGGAAATTGGACGTATCACAAATGCAAAAAACAAAAAAGGATCCAAGTAAAAGTTCTACTTGAAGTGCATCCATTTACAAAAAAACGTTTTTCTCAGAAGTGTTCTTGGAAACAAGTGTTTTCAAGAAACCTAGGAATGTTCAACTGTTGTTTACTAAACAATGGTAAAATCTAGAAACATGCTTTATTTCTATATAAGATGAGGGCTGATGTTTTCCTATATAGCAGGTGTAGGGAACCTATGTACTCTTTTCATGAGTACATATGGCTCCGAAATAAAATGTAACTATTGCACATCTCTCGGTGGCGTTCCAAAGTCAAGGGATTTCATCCGGATTTTGGTCCATATGATGCCGAATTAACTTAATGCAGAAGTTCGATGAGAAACCATTTAAACTGATGAATAAAAACGCTGGGAAACCAAACCACCAACTTTGATTAGGTGAGCAGTACAGGTGGGCGGATCCCTGCACACAACGCAAGGCACTTCTGTCACGAGGCGTGGTGGCGTGGAAGGTGACCGGACCAGAACGGAGGCAGGAGGCATGAAGGGAGAACTCAAATGCGTTGACGATCCATAGGTTTTATTTAATAAAATAAAAGTCGCCCAATACTCCGAGGCAAAACAGAACAATACAGAGTTCCTCCGGCACTAACTCAACAGGACAAGGCATAACAGACTAAAACAGGACAAGGCATAACAGACCGGGATTGTGAATAATGAGTAATGAACCAGCAACCGCAGAGCCCACCATGCAGCCTTAAATACAGACCCACCATTAGTGGAACTGCTTTCAGCTGTTGCCCAGGGGGCGGGGCAGACTGGTCACCAAGGCGACCGTGACAGAGCCCCCCTCTTAAGGGACAGCTCCCGAGGTCCCAAAAAAAGAAAAAATTACAACCTCACGCCCCGGAATGGTTCGACGCTCACGATTGGGGCAACCCCGCTCCCTCCTCCGAACACGCAGGAACGGGGAGAGGCAGGCGCCATCTGCGTCGGGCGGATCGGAATCGGCGCTCGGCAGGGGGGGGGTCCGGCGGGCAAGCTGGACAGGGGATAACAGACAGGCAGAACCGACGAGAACAGGACAGGCAAAATCAGGGCAGAATCAGAACGGGTAAACAGGACAGGCCTCTACAGAAGAGTCGCACTCAGGTCAGGCCTCTACAGAAGAGTCGCACTCAGGTCAGGCCGATGCAGAAGAGTCGCACTCAGGTCAGGCCGATGCAGAAGAGTCGCACTCAGGGGGTTCAGATGCAGAAGAGTCAGACTCAGGGGGGGATCAGATTCAGAAGAGTCAGACTCAGGGGGGAACAGATTCAGAAGAGTCAGACTCAGGGGGGAACAGATTCAGAAGAGTCAGACTCAGGGGGGAACAGATTCAGAACAGACAAGACAGGACAGGAAAGACTGAACAAAATCAGTACAGGGAGACTCAAGGCAGGCATAGGAGTCGAACAGGCAGGCATGGGAGTCGAACAGGCAGGCATGGGAGTCGAACAGGCAGGCATGGGAGTCGAACAGGCAGGCATGGGAGTCGAACAGGCAGGCTTGGGAGTCGAACAGGCAGGCTTGGGAGTCGAACAGGCAGGCTTGGGAGTCGAACAGGCAGGCTTGGGAGTCGAACAGGCAGGCTTGGGAGTCGAACAGGCAGGCTTGGGAGTCGAACAGGCAGGCTTGGGAGTCGAACAGGCAGGCTTGGGAGTCGGAGTCGGCCCGACGGGCAGCGGAGTCGGAGTCGGACTTGCACGCAGGGGAGAGGGAATAGCAGGCAATCGGCACGGGAGTCGGGCAGGCAGGCGTCAATTCTTCCTGGGACCCCATTCGAGGCACAGCAAGGGCCACGACGGGCGGGGCCGTGGTTCGAACGGGCAGGGAAGGCCAACTCAGTAGGCGCCTGCCAAACTGCGCACTCCAGCTCTCCCCAAGTCGCGCTGGGATCGTTCGCTGAGTTCAATTGTTGGCGGGTTCATTCTGTCACGAGGCGTGGTGGCGTGGAAGGTGACCGGACCAGAACGGAGGCAGGAGGCATGAAGGGAGAACTCAAATGCGTTGACGATCCATAGGTTTTATTTAATAAAATAAAAGTCGCCCAATACTCCGAGGCAAAACAGAACAATACAGAGTTCCTCCGGCACGAACTCAATAGGACAAGGCATAACAGACTAAAACAGGACAAGGCATAACAGACCGGGATTGTGAATAATGAGTAATGAACCAGCAACCGCAGAGCCCACCATGCAGCCTTAAATACAGACCCACCATTAGTGGAACTGCTTTCAGCTGTTGCCCAGGGGGCGGGGCAGACTGGTCACCAAGGCGACCGTGACAACTTCCTTCTCTTTCTCTCGCTCAGTGCAGTCTACAGCGAAAGTGAATATGACGATATGCTTATCGTTTGCAGTAATGTGTGACATTTTTACAAAAGAACTTTGCATGCACATTTCTTTTAAACCGTTATTAAGGTTAAATTGTAAATGGCATATTTATATTGATTTGGGACACAGGATTTGGAATTATTATCATTTCATACATTTGATTAAGTTGTCGAGAAAAATTGTTCAACCCCACATTGTTTATCTGCTAAAAACCAGAAAAAAAACAAACCAAGAAGTATTTAATTGCTCATATTGTTGGGATATGATATAATGAAATTGTGTGTTTAATTGCTGTTAAAAAAATTGTTAACACGTCATATAACGAAATTGTGAACATGCTTAATTGCTGTTAAGATTGTCGAGAAAAAATGTTCAAACCTCACATTGTTTATTTGATGTTACTAGTGTCAATAAAATTGTTCAAACCAAAAAAATCAAATGACAGTGAAATGAAATGTGCTGAAGAATTAGCTTTTGTCTAGAGAGTGTGTTTGGCAGTTTTTTTCAATTTTGTTTGAAAATATATGATGTGCACATTTTTTGCTTTTATGGCTCTTTGGGTCAAAAAGGTTCCTGACCCCTGCTAAATAGCTACAAAACTACATTTTCTGCAGGCTTTCATAAATAAGTAAGAATGGCAAAAAAATGTCCGGCACCCGCACTTCCCATTTAAGAGAAACGTCTAGCACTGAATGAGTTAAATGTATTATTCAGGGTGGAACAGACGTCCTCGCAGGCTGTGTACGTCCCGTGAACCGCAGATTGTCTACATCTGCTTTATCATCACACTGACGTGTCACTGGGGTGGTGCCATCGACTTTAGCAGTGAATCAACACATCTTTGCTCTCCAAAGCATCCCATCCAGTTGTCAATGCAACACAAACAAAACATCCTCCTTTGCCTCCTAATCCACAAGCAATGGCGCGCATTTTAATCTCGCGTGAAATATGGTGTGTCATCTCGTCTGTTGACATGCCTGCAACATCACTTGCACGGCGACTTGCGCACGAAAATATGTGTCAGCAGTGACACACCGTCACGAATAAACAGCAAAATTGGCTTTTGATGTCTGAAGATGCTTAAAAAAAATAAGAGGCGGTGAAATTGGGAAGGTGGTCGCACACGAAAACAATAACACATCAATGTGAATATATCATCACGCCAGCGCTCTCTGAGCCTGACATCAACAGTTTTTTCGTGGAAATGATGAAATCCAACCTTTGGGAGAAGGACGAGAAGATGAAGACGAGGTGTCATCGTGAAACGAGCGCTTCGGTTCTCATCCTTGCTGCTCGACGGCGTCTGCAGCCTGCAAAAGACTCGCCCAGAGTTCCTGTGACTCCCTGCAGTTACTCCTTAATGCCGCTAGATAGCGCTGAAAGGGTGCTCTGACGTGGAAACCAGAAAGAAAACAGGACCGTCTCAGAAAATGTCATTTTGAATAGCCCTCAATCACAAGGAGTCTCAAAGGGCTGCAGAGATCAAAGACTATTGCAAACTATTTGACTATTATGACACCAAACCCTCATCTAAAACCTTCATGAGGGCAAGGAAAAACTCAAATACCCCAGCATGAGGAAATTAAGAAACCTTGTGAAGGGAGCGCACATAAGGTAATCCCCCCTTCCACGATGACCAGGCTGCAATGAATGTTGCACTAAAAACAATAAAATAAAAAGTATAACATAAATGAATTAAAGCGTAATATAAAATAAAAAAATAAAATAAAAAGGATGATCAGGTTTCAATGGATGCAGCATTAACAAACAATACACAAAAGTAAAAAAATAATGTCTTCACCTATTATGTTGTGGTTCGTTTGCCAGGGTTCATACGGGTACTTGAAATCCTTAAAAACGCTTGAAGTTTAATACGGTCTTTTCAAAGACTGAATAGTGCTTTAATTTTGTTAAGTCACATTTACTTGTATAGCCTTTAATCACAAGACGTCTTAAAGGACTGAACAAGATTCAAATACACCAGCCCCGGATCTTAAACCAACATGCACGCAAGGAAAAACTCCAAACCTTAGCATGAGGAGAATAAGAAACCTTGAAAAGGGGCCTCACATGTTGTAATCCCACTTTCACGATGACCAGGGTGCAATAGATTTAGCATTTGTGATAAGTTATTTATTTTATGAAAAGCAAAATTAAATATAACTCATCCATTCCTGGGCGGCATTAGCTCAGGAGGTAGAGTGCTTGTCTTGGGATCGAATCCCGGTTACATGTCAAAGTGTCCTTGGGTAAGACACTGAACCCCTAATGCCCCCAATGAGCAGGTTGGCGCCTTGCATGGCTGCACGGCCGCTATTGGTGTGAGAGTATGGGTAAATGTGAAGCACATTGTAAAGCCATTGGGAAGTCTTCATCGACTTGAAAAGCGCTATTTAAATGCAGATCAATTCATTTCATTTCATTCTTGATTTATTAAAATTAAGCTGAAATATTGAAAACATATTATCTTAATATTGCCAATTATGGTTTAAAATTATGGTTTAAAATCTTCAAGATTATTTTCTTTAATGATATCATAATACTTTGTGATAGAATTTTTCGGTTTTCCCATTACCAGAAATAGTCTAACAATAAAATAATTTCAACATTTAAGGGACAGTGGGTATTATTCAGTCCCTCTTAGTAGTGATAAAATTCCAGTCATGGGAAAAAAATAATATTGTTTTGAATGATTATCAAAAATAAATGAACGATTAATCGACTGGACGGAGCATCAACTCAGTATGGGATGGACATCAGCACAGAAAAAAACAACAAAAGTAATGACCAACAAGCCCCAAAGCATTACCTCAATCATCTCCATCAACCACCAAGAGCTTGAACCTGTCCCCAACATCTTGTCAAGAACCGAAACAGGCGGAGGACCCAGATGCGTGACGTTTCTCACACAAGCTTCATTTTACAGGAAATGCACGTTAACCCAAACACCAGTGATTCGGCGATCGTTGGGCGGGAGACATGAGGCAGCAGTCTGGCGTTGAATGACAGGAAGCCAGAGGCCGACGAGATCGATACCAATTGCACAAGCAGATATCGGACAGATGAGGTCGATACCGGACAGGACAAGACAGACAGAATTGATATCAGGCACTAGAGACTGGAGTCCGAAAACAAGCAGGACGAGATAGACAGAAACGATACCAGACACTGGAGATTGAAATTAAACAGTACAAACCAGACGGTAACGCTACCAGACACTGGAGATCGATATCAAACAGGACAAAATAGATGGGAACGAAACCAAACAGGAAACACGGGCAGGAAACCGGACAGAGTCAAAACCCACGTCTTGCTGGTGCAAAGGTTTGTTGACGGACTGACAAAGGGTGAGTGAGAACACTGAGCTTAAATAGGAGGGAAGCCAATCAGTCAACAAGCCGCAGCTGGCGCCAAACGGGCGAGGCCAATTGGACGCCATGAGCAACCGTGACAGAAGAGGTAGCCAGGATAGCTCAAGCTGCACTTGTCAGACTTAAACCCATCTGGAGAGACAAAAAAATTGCAGTGAAATCAAAGATAAGACTCATGCAAGCGCTGGTTCCTTCTTTCTCCTTCTACGCTTGAGGGACATGGACCCTCGCAGCAAAACTGGAAAAGAAAATCTCGGCCATGGAGATGTGATGCTACAGGAAACTTCCAGGAATCTGTTACATAGTCGAAACTTTGTGTAGCACCATCAACAGGCACATTGTGTCACGACCAGAACGTAATTAGGACCCAGTTGCGTAGCGTTAACCACAAGTTTATTGAGATAAGGAGGAAAGGCAGCGGTGCTCGCTGGACGCGGGAAGCAAGCCGCTCACAGAATCGGAACGTGTTCCGAATGCGGAAGTGGATCTTCCGGAGCGAAAGATCGTAGTGTCGAGGATGGAAAAAACAGTTCGATAGCCGGGACAGCAGAGGGCAAAACGTGGTCGGGATAAAAAATAAAAAAAACGGTTGTAAGCCAGGACAGAGGAGCAAAACATAGTCGGGGTCAAAAAACAGGTCGTAGCCGGAGACAAACGGGGAAATCAGGAACGGACAAGTGGAAAACGGGTGCAAAAAGCGGGACCGACGGGAGTCAGAGTCAAAAGTGCTTATTGTTTTCAGTTATAAGATAAAATATTACAACCAGGGACGTAGCCCCGCAAACGCACATAACGGGCACTGCGTAGGGCATCAAGTGCCCAGGAGCGGACCAAAAGAAATCAGGGTTGTGAAAAAAAGTATAAAGTGTTAAAAGTGTTAATAATATGCACTAATATGGTAAAAAACAATACAAAAGCAGCATAGACCAAATTTCCAGAGAAAAGGGGTGAATCTGCTTTGTGCCCCGGCCTATCTCCAGTCTCATGGTGCCCCCCTCCCCTCCCAGTTGTATGTTCGATTATGCCTCATTCACAACATGGCCTCGAAGCAGCAACAAGAGTCTGGAGCGGAGAAAGGAAGAAACAAGAAGAAATGAGATGAAGCTCATGCATCGCTTGCCGGTAGTCAATGTTAAAACAAAAAAAGCTCATTGTTGTACCATATTTCCACACACATTTGGTGCACTGTTTTAAAGGGCGCATTCTCCTCGGCTCATATGGCGCACAGGCCAATTGGATGCGAGTCTCACGGGACCACCTATATTACCAAAACAAGTATGCGTATTAAAAATTAAAAATAAAAAGCACTGGGAACGATAGATAGTGAAAAGTGACTCTAGGAGGCGTGGTTTCACTGTCGGTGTCAGAATGTCAGTGAAGTTTTGGATTGATAATGTGAGCAATAATTAATTTGTTGTCTATATAAAATATTATTTTTACAGCACTAATAAAGCATTTGTGCTTAGGGCCCCCAAATGGCTAGCGACGGCCCTGTTTACAATATCTCATCTCATCTCATTATCCTCAGTAGGGTCGCGGGGGTGCTGGAGCCCATCCCAGCAATCATCGAGCAGTGGGCAGGGGTCACCCTGAACTGGTTGCCAGCCAATCGCAGGGCACACACGGACAGACAACTCACTCGCTCATTCACACCTAGGGACAATTTGGACCGGCCAATTCACCTGAAATGCATGTTTTTGGAATGTGGGAGGAAACCGGAGTGCCCGGAGGAAACCCACGCAAGCACGGGGAGAACATACAAACTCCGCACAGGAAGTCTGGAGCTGGATTTGAACCCACGACAGGTTCCCATGACATGAACTGTGCCGCACAAGCGCCAATTCACCTGAAATGCATGTTTTTGAAATGTGGGAGGAAACCAGAGTGCCCGGAGGAAACCGGAGTGCCCGGAGGAAACCCACGCAAGCACGGGTAGAACATACAAACTCCGCACACGGATTTGAACCCACGCAGGAGGTTCCCAAGACATGAACTGTGCCGCACATGCGCTAACCACTGCGCCGCCGTGCTGCCCCCTGTTTACAATATCTCATCTCATCTCATTAGCCGTACCGCTTATCCTCATTAAGGTCGCGGGGGGCTGGAGCCCATCCCAGCCATCTCCAGGCAGTGGGCGGGGGACACCCTGAACTGGTTGCCAGCCAATCGCAGGGCACACAGGGACAGACAACTCATTCGCTCATTCACACCTAGGGACAATTTGGACCGGCCAATTCACCTGAAATGCATGTTTTTGGAATGTGGGAGGAAACCAGAGTGCCCGGAGGAAACCCACGCAAGCACGGGGAGAACATACAAACTCCGCACAGGAAGTCTGGAGCTGGATTTGAACCCACGACAGGTTCCCATGACATGAACTGTGCCGCACAAGCGCTAACCACTGCGCTGCCGTGCTGCCTCCTGTTTACAATATCTAGTAGTAAAATAATACACACTGTCCCTTTAACTTTCTTATTTCGGAGGGCTCTCAAACTATCAGCCTGCCATCCCAAGTGCCGCAAATTGCATCGAAGCTATTAATTTGAAATCTCAGATCGACATTGACAAAGTTAAACCCAACCCTACCAAAAGAGGAGAAACTAGTTAGAAAAAAAAACACGGGAAGTTGAAACCTGCGCCTCAACTGAAACTCGGTCATTGAAAGTTTAGATACCGATCACGTGACAAACAATCAGTCGAGGCCGCGCCCGGGATGGAGAGGATAGTGATGGCAATTCTGGCTCTTTTTAGAGAACCGGCTCTCATTGCTCAGCTCACTCTAAATACCCGGCTCTTTTTGCTCCCAGACGACTCTTCGGGTTGTTTTTGTTGCTTTAGTCCACATATACATAACTGTTTGCGCACAATGACTTAAAAGGGGGAATATAGCAAAAAAAAAAAAAAAAAATCAGAAGAAAAGGATTTAAAAAAAAATGAAAAAACAGACAGAAATTTGAAAAAAAAGAAAGAAAGAAGAAAACACTAGGAAAAAAAGAATCAAAAGAAGAAATACATGACAGACAAAAAGAGAAATAGAAAAAAAAACAAGAAAGAAAAAAGCAATAAGCTAAGAAAAGCAAAACAAAAAAGAAAAACCAAGAAAAAAAGAGTGTAAAAAGAAAAAAGCAAGAAAAAACAAAGAAGAAACAAAGAAGAAAATATGTAAAAATTAAATGTACTGCGGCGCAGTGGTTAGCGCATGTGCGGCACAGTTCTAAGGTCTCGGGAACCTCCTGTGTGGGTTCAAATCCAGCTACCGGACTTCCTGTGCGGAGTTTGTATGTTCTCCCCGCGTGGGTTTCTTCCGGGCACTCCGGTTTCCTCCCACATTCCAAAGACATGCATTTCAGGTGGATTGGCCGGTCCAAATTGTCCCTAGGTGTGAATGAGCAAGCGAGTTGTCTGTCCCTGTGGGCCCTGCGATTGGCTGGCAACCAGTTCAAGGTGTCCCCTGCCCACTGCCCGATAATTGCTGGGATGGGCTCCAGCACCCCCGCGACCCTACTGAGGATAAGCGGTGTAGCTAATTAGATGAGATGAGACCAATAATAATGTAACATTATGCACAAAATGAATTAACAATTAAAACATTGAATATTCAACAAAATTATAATAGCATTTATTTTCCCCCCTCTACAGCGTTTTTTTTACTCATCAAAACTTTAAATTGTTTCTTACTAGGCCACTTTAATGTCAAACAAAATGTTATTTAAAATAATGACTTTTCAGTGTAACAAGAAATATACTATGAAATACATGAATAGTCTTTATATTTATCAAGAAAAACACATTATCACCTACAATACATCAAAGATACATACAAATACTGACAAAAATAAATAACCTCTCATACTCAGCAAATTTGAAGGCAACAATCTAGAATCCTTCGAGAAAAATGCACATTGACCAATCACAGGGGAAAAAGCGTCTCGAAGGAAACCGACTCCGGATTGGAGGGGAGCCGACTCCCGTCGTCAACTCCAATAATTCGCTTATAGAGCCTTTGTGTTCGCGAACGACACATCACGAGTGGAGGAACTCGTGGACGCGACGCAGGTAAACTTCTCCACAGGTGCGCTTGTTTAACCAATGTGAAACATTCGAAGACAATGATTTTATGGCATTTGGAAGTACCGAAATGTCATTTCACTTCTATATGACAAGAAAATAGAATATCATGCTCGCAAAAAGTGATAGCCGTCTTAATTAATTTCCTGTTGGATGGTGTGATCGCTTACATCAGCGAAGTGGTCTCAAAATGGATCCTCACCTGAGCAGACTTCGGGACTTTCTGCTTCTTATTTTTTCCCTTTTAATCGTCCTGGATGTCTCCGCGGGTGAGATCCCAGTTCACCCCACGCTGGGTGGTCGTGTGACGGTGGTACCCCCCGTCGAGCCAGACGAGCCCCAAGCCTACCCCGACCCCGAAAAGGACAATCTACCCGTTTTCACAATGGACTACCCGAGAATTCAAATCCCCTTCGAGATTACTCTCTGGGTGCTTCTCGCCTCTTTTGCCAAGATAGGTAAGTGTAAGAACTCTAAAAGGAAAAGTGTAACATTTTTAAACATTTTTCTGTACCTTCAAGTATTTGGCAATGATTCTTCAACTCGATTGTTGTTTCTCTTTTCCACTTTTCCTTCCCCGTATCACTGACTGTCTGGAGATCAAAATGGGCAGATAAAGGAAATAAAACGAATAAAATCACAATGAAATGAGATGTGATCCCTCTCAAACAGAATCAGGACTGGGAGGATTGACTAAATAGGAAGAAGAAATTGAACAGGGCATTATCGCCATCTACTGTCAAAAAAATGTAATTGATCCTCAGGTTTTTTTTCTTAGTATATTTTGCTTGGGCAAAGGTCAGCAACTCAATTTTTGTCCCTACCCACCTTTTAAGAAACACTGATATATAAATACAGAAATCCCTTGTTTTCGTTTAGGGGTTCCATTCTTCAAAGGTCCCGCGAAGTAGAAACCTTTCATTTATTTATTTATTTTTTTATTTGTTTATTAAATATTCCATTACTGTATTAAACATTGAAACCAAAGAACAAACCCAAACTATTGGCTCAGGTATTTAACAAATAAAAGTACTGTACTTTATAAACAACTTCTACACTGTCAAATTTACAATTTTTGCGATAATCTTGCTGATTTATTGTACAACTGTACTGAGGACATGATTCTCTTAACTTCACAAGATACTATGAATGTTATGGATAACTGCATTTACAGTCCAGTCGGCAACGTAAATTGTTGAGCCATACAGCACCAAAGGCAAAAAAAAAAATCGAACAGCAAAAAATGAAAAGCCTTACGTATTGAAGAAATAACATATATATATTAATCAGAAAACATTAAGAATGTGTCTTATTTGCGCTGCTGCAAAAACCACATATTTTCCCATCATCAAACATTTTGAAAAAGTGGCAGAGAACCACTAGGGAGCGCATATGAGCGGTATGTGACTCCAGAGAAAGTTTAGCGGGTGGAGAGGTCCGAATTCGGTGGCGATAGAAAGCATCTTTCTCTGCCTTTTGGTGCTTTTGTGGTTCCAGAGTGTTTTGTTGACAAGATGGCATTTAGAGAAACTTAAAATTGCAAAAAAAACATAATTTTCATACATACGTAATGTAGTTTTTTTTAAGCTTTTTTACGCAACTCGGATGGTCATTGACGCACAGGCTGGCACAAGCAGAAAAGCAGCTGTGTGACCGTTTAGCCAATAAGAATGCAGAACACAATGCATAATGAAAATCTCTGGAGAAGGAAAACTGCAATAAGTAAATCACAATCAAGGGATTACTGTAATGGTATAGTACTACTGATGAAACATCATTGTCCCTCTAAAATATTAATGTGTATTCCACTCAAGGCCAACTTTGAAATAGCTGGCTAAATTTTCTGTAATTGATATTATTTATCTTATTAAACCAGATATTTATCAAATTTCACACAACGAAAAAAAAACACTTAGCAGTATTGCATTTTGAGTTTTTCCATGCATATCATCAGATTTAGTGTTGACTTTCGATATTACTTTGCTTTAATTCTGAGCGTTTCACAACCAATTTGAAATTCATCTGTTTGTTAATGAAGATAAAACAAAAAATTACATCTAGTCAAGACAAGTCACATTTATTTATATAGCCCTTAATCACAAAAATGTCTCAAAGGACTGCACACGATTACAATGACACAATTACCTGATCTTAAATCAACATGCGGGCAAGGAACAACTCAAAAACCCCAGCTTGAGGAAAAAGACAAACCTTGAGAAGGGACCCCATAAGTGGCACCCCCCTTTCAGGATGACCAGGGTGAATTACATTTAGCATTACAGTACACAAACATAGTAAACACTAGGTAACATGATGAAAATTTGTCCGGAAAGTGCATGACAGCAGCGACGCCCCCAGCCTGTAAACTATTCCACAAAGTCTATGACGGCCACGACACAGCTTCCCATCTCTGCCAGCTGGTCCATGCAGGCGTTCACATGCTTCAAGTCAAACGCAGGTCCGCTGACTCATCTCCAATCGTCCTTCTCCTTCGTATCACTAGTTATCTGCATTTATATTTAATTATAAAGAACAAATAAATATTTTAATGTGATCTGTTATATTTATTTTAGGACCTTTTTAATATATATATATAATATATTTATTTATTGCGTCCTGGCCTCCAACTTATTTAACCCAGTGCAGCCCGCGGCCCAAGTTTTCCCACCCACCCATGCTTAACCCTGAGGATAAGCAGTGCAGATGATGGATAGATGGACGTTGATGACTCTTTGTTACGCTAGATTAAATATTTTTCTGGAGATCAAGGGTCTCCAATGTGATGCCTGCGGCCACCAGGCAGCCCCAAGGAATACCTGAATAGCCCACGGACTGGTTCTGAAAATATATAATGGGGCATCGTGATTTTCTAGGAAATCTCATCTCATCTCATCTCATCTCATTAGCCGTACCGCTTATCCTCAGTAGGGTCGCGGGGGGCTGGAGCCCATCCCAGCAATCATTGGGCAGGGGACACCCTGAACTGGTTGCCAGCCAATCGCAGGGCACACAGGGACAGACAACTCATTCGCTCATTCACACCTAGGGACAATTTGGACCGGCCAATTCACCTGAAATGCATGTTTTTGGAATGTGGGAGGAAACCGGAGTGCCCGGAGGAAACCCACGCAAGCACGGGGAGAACATACAAACTCCGCACAGAAAGTCTGGAGCTGGATTTGAACCCACGACAGGTTCCCATGACTTGAACTGTGCCGCACAAGCGCTAACCACTGCGCCGCCGTGCTGCTGAAATGTGATTTCTAACTGGCACGGCGCTGACTGGTTAACTGAACCTATTCTATCCATCCATCCATTATCTTCACTGCTTATCCTCAGTAGGGTCGCGAGGGTGCTGGAGCCCATCCCAGCTATCCTCGGGAAGTGGGCAGGGGACACCCTGAACTGGTTGCCAGCAAGTCACAGTGAACCTATTTTAACCTTTCAACAATTTTTCATCAGCCAAAAGTTTTTTTTTCTCTATTTTTTGTTTCTGTTGTGTGTGTTCCATCGGTTTGTTAAATTCTATATCACCCTACAGTGTGCCCTCACACATAATCTTAACAAAGTTTTCTGTACCCTAATTGTATCAATATGACAAGTTAGAATTGTCTTTATTGTCATTGATAACAACATAGTGAGCATTGCTAATAAGGAGATTAGACGCGGCACTCCAAGGTAAACATCTAACAAAAACTTAAAAAATAGGAATAAGATAAAAAAAAAAACGTCAGGCCAAATAGACATGTTAGTGGAGACAGGCCTAAGACGTATGTGCATCAGAACATTTGTGCAATGAAATTGAGTGCAACATAATTCCAAAATAAACCAACAAATAAGATGTGAGCACCCATTTGTATACACTCAAGGAAGATATACTCTATATATTCTTTTACCAAGTTGTGTACTTGTTTGAGGTGGTGATGGTCCTGGGGAAGAAACTGCCTCTGTTATTCTTTGTTCTAAGGGACTTCTTGCGCCTACCAAGGTAGCAAGTCATAGAGGTGGTGGCCGGGGTAATAGGAAGTTCTTGATAATGTTTGATCTTCTGCGGTATCACCAGCTAACCATGTCTTCCACACTGCGCAGAGAGCAGCCAATGATTTTCCGGGCTATGTTGATGACTCTTTGTTAAGCTTGATTAAATATTTTCTCAATGTCTCTGTTCCGTCAGGCTTCCACGTGTACAACAAGATCACTGTTTGGGTGCCCGAGTCTTGCCTGCTGATCAGCATTGGGCTTATCGTGGGTGCCATCATGCATTCTGTCAACGAAGAGCCCCCTGCTGTGCTGACCAGCAACGTATTTTTCCTTTACATGCTGCCCCCCATCGTCCTCGACTCGGGCTACTTCATGCCCACCAGGCCTTTCTTTGAAAACATCGGCACGGTATGCTGTAGAATAAATATATACAGTGGTACCTCTTTATCCAAGCTTCACTTCGTAACGTGAGAATTTTCCAGATTTGAAATCATGAAAATCTAATTGGCCCGTTTCTGGCCTCCCAAAAGCATCATAGTAATGATGGTTCTACACTAAATAACTCCCTGGGCGAGACCATGACAGCAAGGCCAGTGAGCTGTCCTGAGACATGGCCACCTCACTATCGACACTATCAACTTCTTCTCTGGTTGAGCCATCGTGACTGACAAAGTGATAAATATGTGCAGCAGTTGACCTATTTTTTTCAAAGTTATGAATTATATTTGTACTTGGAGGACAGGAGCAACCAACTAATTTTTTATGTACGGACGCTCCCTTACTTACGACCATTCCACTTGCGTAAAATGGTAGTTACGAACCTTTTTTTGGGGATGTCGAAAAATATCCGGACATTGCTGTAAGTTAGATTTTGTATTGTGTGTACCTATTTCAGTACAGGACTTAACTGTGGTGCTTCTTTCCGCCGCTACCAGCGTGTGGTGCTGTGAGAGCTCACCCAGCATCCACCCGGAAGTAAAAACATCCGCTTCCTTTTTCTATTTCGTGTGTAAACATACAGTGCGCGAAAAACTTTTACATTTTTATTGTTTAATATCTCGCGCATCCATTTACTATGGTTGGTGTAAAGTGTAAAGAAGATGTGAGACGTTTCTTTTGAAATGAAAGTGGAATAAGAAAGCTTGATACGGTTGAGAAAATGGTCGGAACGCTTTATTTCGGCTACTTTTTACCACGGAGGAGGGCCTCTACTCTATCTTCCAAAAGTAAGTTGCACTTAACTTTGTCTCTTTATAGAGCATATTATTTTATTAAATTTTTTTTTTTTTTTTTAGAACAAAACAATGCAGGTATACAAGTCTTAAACACACTTATATAAACCTTAAACATACAAAACATAGCACTGAAGCAACTTACGAACAAATTAAACTTACGAACGATTGACCAGAACCTCGAAATCTCGTTCGTAAGTAGGGAAGCGTCTGTATTGTAGTACAGAGAATCTTTCCCCTTCCCCAGTCAAAGGTGAAGTGTCCCCCCCATGCTGCCCCTCCGCTAGGCTTTTCCTCGTCTCTGCCTCAGTCTGCCAATCGTACTGCTTAGCTGGATCACGCTCATGTTTGTTTATTTCCTTCTTTGTTTAAATCGACATCATTCTCCTCTAAACACCTTAACATTTCCCTTTCCAGAATTCATGGCAAGGCTCACAGAAGAAGAGCAATACGATAAAATCAGGATTTCTGCGTGGTATAAACAAATAGGTGGGATCAGGGGTCTGATGGTGGTAAGCGCATGCGCCAACTCATACGAGCTGATGGTGTGTGGTCTCGAGCAGTCTCTGGTGGTAGCCTTTGGGATTGCTCGTCGCTTGGGTTTACCCTCGTATGTAGAGCAAGACTTTTGTTTAAAAAAAAACCTCATGTATCAAATTTCTCGTGTTTTAGAGGTGCTCGTATAAAGATGTACCACTTAGATCATGAAACCAATGTCTCCCAGATTTATTATTGCCGTGTGTTTGAGCAGGTTCTTTGGTTTGCTGTGGTGGGCACCCTGTGGAACAGCATCGGTATCGGCATGTCGCTTTTTGCCATATGCCAGATCGAAAGCTTCGGGGTGCAGGACATCAACTTGCAGGAAAACTTGCTGTTTGCAGCCATTATCTCAGCGGTGGACCCCGTGGCCGTGCTCAGTGTCTTTGAGGACGTGTCGGTCAACGAGCAGCTCTACATAGTCGTTTTTGGCGAATGCCTCTTCAATGACGCTGTCACTGTGGTAGGTTGCTATCTGGTCTGCTTATTTTGGTGACATTTGAAACCATGAGGGTGTGAACAGAATCTGGGATTGATGTTTTTACCCACAACAAAATGAAGCCTGAGGATAAATTTATCACCTGCTAGCAAGGCGAGGATAATGATAATGCTTTCATTAGGGTTCTAAATATATACAGGGCCTAGCAAAAACAATACCTGCTCCCTCCCGCCTCAAGAACTATTAACACATTTCAGGCTTCAAACTTGGAGCTAAAAAACAACAACTTTTTTTCTTAGAATCAACAACAATCATAAACAGATGTGAGACAATTCTGAAGCGAAACAAATTCTTTGAACATTTAATATTACATTTACAACCAAAAAACTGGCCCCCCCGGTTCTGACTCTGAGTTCCCTAATTACTTCTGGATTATCCGTTGCAGACCTAAATGACTAAAAATAACAGAGTGCACCTGTGTGTCATTAAAACTCAGTTTAAATTCACCTACTTTGTGACTGGGCTCAGAGCTCTGTGAAAGGAGACACTGGAACACGGCATTATGAATATCAAAGAAACCACCAGGCAGGTTCTGGATAAAGTTGTGAAAAAGTTCCAAGCAGGAATAGGATACAAGAAGATTTTGAAGAATTTACACATTTTATGGGGCACTTCCCGAGCAATAATATCAAATCGAAGAGGGCATAAAACCACTGTTAACTAGGGCTACACGATGAACTGAAAGCTAATCAATATTGTTATGTGATGTAGTGTGATTGTGTGATCGCAAGACTCTGCGTTTTTTTCACCAAGGATTTATAGTTTCATGTCCATGAGGAAGTGAGTGTTTGGCCAACCAGAATTGTCACAGTTCAGGTTTTAACGTTGCCAACCAATAAAGGCGAGGCAAAGTTGGCCAGCAACACAGTATGTCACACATCCACGTGTGAGCCTTGAGTGAGCAGACAGTAACCATAACAAAGCTCCCCTGAAGAGGGCGAGTTTTCCTTGAATTTAAAGCATGATTAACCCTCGTGTATTTTCTTCGTTTTAAGGACCCTTTTTGTATATTCATCATACAACCTACATGGAAATGTGAATTAAACACATTTCATTTTTGACTGGTGGGACCAATCTAGGAAAAGTCATAACATTTAAATTTAAATAAAATATAATTGAAAGAGATTTTTCTGGGTTTCTATCAACACAGTAGCGGGTCATTTTGAGCCGCGGACAACAGGGGGGTTAAGTACTCACAAAAAAAAACTAGCACAGACAATGCACTTCTTTTAAAATAAAAAATCGCATTGAAATTTAAATACTTGTCTGAAAAATCGCAACTAGGTTTTTTTTTCCAAAATTGTGCAGCCTACTGCAAACATACCAAGACCTGTCCGTCTCTCTAAACTTTCAGCCCAAACAAGGAGAAAACTAATCAGAGAAGCAACCAAGAGACCTATGATCGCATTGGATGACTTGCACGTGGGACAATCTGTGCGTAAGACCACTATAGGTCGGACTACATAAATCTGCCTTTTATGGGAGACTGGCATGAAGGGCCTCTCTGAAAGAAAAACCTACTCTCAGACATGTTTGACAAAAGTATTACATTGTTCTAATTTCACAAGAGAAAACATAATAAAAATACTAAAAATTAAATACTCAAAATGATGATAACAGTATTTTTGGCGTATGATTGATTGAGAACAATCAAATCAAATAAATTGCCACTTATTTTAAAATGGATTAATTGTTTATGTACCCTTTAATCAGACATTCTTGAAATCTTCAATATCAGTATCTCAACAGTACAATATTTCCAGATTTATAATCTTCTTTGGTAAAAACCCTAAATTGTAATTATTTATTTTTGATTAATATTTTTAAGTAAAATTCCATTTCCATTCCAATGTTTGAATTTAAAACATGTAACTAATCGTTTTTTGTTGATTAACTTACAAAATAATCGATGAATGAATCAAATCTTAAAATCATTGTTTGTTGCAACTCTGCTTTCGAATTTTAGCGCTTTCACTGAACCATTCTTCAACTCAACCCTCCTTTTAAACTGCTGCTCGTCCCCTTTTATTGTTAAAAGTGCAATTACCTGAAAGCTAGACCTTCCATTGTGTTTCTCTATTCTTTCACCTCAAAGACGCTTAGGTTTCACTGTATTTCGGGGTTCTATTTTGGGTAAACTTGTGTGATGGAATGTGGAGCACATCAGGACGTAGACGAGTTGACTGAGAGAAGTGATGTTCATTGAAGGTTTGTTGATAAACGTTCCACTTTGCTGTTGGGAGTTTATTTGCTCAGACGTTGCCAAACCAGTTGGTGAGGTCACTCTTGCAAATGATACAGGAGGAGATAGCACACTAATATGCCGAAACTAGACTGCTGACACTCTGGCTTCCCCCAACCCACAAAACACTTACCTACCGCCACTCTTATTTTATTGTAGCCCGCTTTAGACTAAATACTCGTCTTTGATAGCCTGAAAACAGATTGTTTTGGTGGCAAGTAAGGGCAACAAGGGGCACTTGAATAAAATATGAAACAAGCCGCATTGATTTTGAAAAAAACTGTTTACTTTTTTGATTGATACTGCAGCACGGAGCATGAGTGGTTAGCACATCTGCGGCACAGTTTGGAGCTCACGGGATCAAATTCAGCCACCAGCCTTCCTGTACGGAGTTTTCATGTTCTCACCGTGCAGTTTTTCCGGGCACTTTTCCTCCCACATTCCAAAAACATGCATGTCAGGTTAATTGGCCGGTCTAAATTGTTCCTAGGTGTGAATGAACGAGTGAGTTTTCTGTCTGTGTGCCCTGCGACTGGCTGGCAACCAGTTCAGGGTGTCCCCTGCACACTGCCCGAAGATAGCTGGGATGGGTTCCAGAACCCCCGTGATCCTACTGAGGATAAGCGGTGCAGGTAATGGATGGGTGGATGGGCTGTATTGTAGTTTTACTGGTGTTGAACAACACTGAAAAACAAAAATCACGTTGACAAAACATGGACAAATCGGCTCAGATATACTGCAGCTTCTTCCCCAGGGCCATCACAACCCTAAACAAGCGCACAAAACTGGAAACACATCTTGCATCTTACTTTAGTTTTCCTGTTTTTGTTGCTGCTAAATGTTATTGCACTATTGTTAAGCACAATTCTTTTTCATTGACAAACATCGTGCTATTTATGACTCTAAGCAATAAGTTTTAAATATTTTTCTGCTGTTTATCCTGAGTCTTTTCTTTCTCTTTAAAATCTTTATTAAATGTTTACCCTGTGCCCTGTGACACGTCTTATCTCATTGCATACATTTCACAACATGGATATCAATGACAATAACGACAATTAAATTAAATTTTTTTGCTGTTCAGTTTCAATTTCTGACACAAAGTAGCAGTGCATTAGCTTGCTGATACATAAAGTGAATTTTATTCCCAAGTGTTATAATTACAATAACTTTAAACTAGACTTAAATTAAAAGAGAAAAATGAAACAAAAATAATGTCAGAATAAATTGACATAACATTTACAAGGTAGCCTTGGTGTGTTGCAACAGTAATGAAAACTAGTGCAATGAAAAAATGTTCCAAAAAGAGTCTCAACAAGATATAAATACCCACTTTTCTATAAATAGGCACGATATATATTTTTCACAATCTTGTGTGCTCGTTTAGGGTGGTAATGGCCCTGGCAAAGAAATCATCTCTGAGCCTGTTAGTCCTTTTTTTTAAACGATCGGTAGCGCCACAGAGGGCAGCAGGTCAAAGAGGATCTTGCTGGGGTGAGAGGAGAGCCTAATATATTTCCCAAGCATTATTATGTAAACAATCCATTTTTGGACAGTTGTTGTGTGATAATCTTCCTGTTTTTGGTCCAATTTGTCAATTGTTTCAATTGGTTGATTCTGTATTACCTTTGTCTTTGGTTTCAGGTGTTATACAACATGTTCAATTTTGTAGCTGAAATGCCAGAGGTGGAGCCGGTGGACGTGTTCCTGGGTGTGGCCCGCTTCTTCGTAGTGGGCTTAGGTGGCATGGGCTTTGGCATGCTTTTCGGCTTCGTTGCTGCCTTCACCACCAGGTTCACCTCTAAGGTCCGTGAGATCGAGCCACTCTTCATCTTCATGTACAGCTACCTGGCCTACCTGGTGGCCGAGCTCTTCGCCATCTCGTCCATCATGGCGTGAGTAGACGTCCAGGACCTTAAAGATTCACCATAAATTCCAGACTACAAGCTGCTACTTTTTTTGTACATTTAAAACACTGCGGCTTTAAACGCGATACAGCCTTTTTCCTTTTCCGCGAGGAGGTTGGTCTTGGCAACTTCTGACGCCTGCGGGCCCTTCTCGCGGCGCGTCCGCAAAATAAGTACCTGCGGTGGGTATTGACGCAATGTGATTTCTGCTCAGTGCTCTGAATGTCAAAGTGAAGAAAGTCAATGAAACACAGGTAAACTGTACGAGGCCATTCAGTTGCTAAATGCCTCGTCATCTAATTAGTGACGCGAATGAATGAATGGATGAATGAAATTCTTTTCCTATGGAGTAGAAGTAGTATTAGTAGTAGTAAAGTAACACCGCGATTAAGATTTCTGTTTACGGACAGTGTCCGCATCTGTCAAACAGCAGTCAATATTAGACACATTGGCATTGACCTTTAAGCACGGGTGCAACGAAAGTATTCTCAAACCAAAACTCAATGTACATTATTGACTAGAACTCGGAAGCCCTCCCGATCACTTTGTCATATATGCAAGGGATGGGAGAGCCTAAGATCAGTTGCATGGCACAGCATGTATACAGGCTGTTGTGATTGTAAGAGCTCTTGAAATGTAGTCAGTACATTACATTGAGTATTGTCACACTTGTAAATTTCAATCTAAACAGTATTGACTGCTGTGGCCATTGATTGAGATTGAAAGCTGCAGACACAGTCCACAAACAAGGGTCCTTATTGTGGCACAATGTGTTACTTTTCTTTACTACACATTTCCTTGCTTATAATCTAAGAAATGGGCATCTGTTTTATGTCTGTTCAAGCCTGGAGTTAAAAATTTTGTGCGGCTTGTACAAAAGCAAAGTTAAGAGTATTCTTTAAATCTGCGTATGCGGCTTTTAATCAGGTACACTCTTTAGTCTGGAGTTTACTGTACATGTTTCATTTCTGGTTTGAATTCATGTTCTCAGCATCGTGACTTGTGCCCTGACCATGAAATACTACGTGGAGGAAAATGTTTCTCAGCGTTCGTGCACCACCATCCGCCACGTGGTCAAGATGCTGGGCTCCATTTCGGAAACGCTCATCTTTTTCTTCCTGGGCGTGGTTACCATAACGACGGATCATGAGTGGAACTGGGGCTACATTCTCTTCACGCTGCTCTTTGCCTTTCTGTGGAGGGGTCTCGGTAAGGACTGGGAAGTTGGAGTTTGTTCGGTCATGGCTTTCAGACTTGTTATACATCACAGTGTCAGTTTTAAAATGTAGCTCATAATATATCCACCCTTTTTAGGTGTTTTAGTGCTGACCCAGATCATTAACCCCTTCCGCACCATTCCCTTCAACCTCAAGGATCAGTTTGGGTTGGCCTATGGTGGCCTGCGAGGGGCAATATCATTCGCCTTGGCCTTCACTCTTCCAGGGAATATTGGCCGTAAGCAGCTCTTTGTCACTGCCACCATTGCCATCATCATCTTTACCGTCTTTCTCCAGGTATGGACCAACTCCATCTTGTAGACCAGACATGAATGCGAGATGAAAGGAAAAAAGTATTAGCAGGGTCCATACAGGGGGTTGAAATCCTTGGAAATGCTTGACTTTTGTGTAAAGTGCTTGTAAATGCTTGAAATTGCTGCCATTTTCTCAACAGGTCTGCTTAAAAATGACACTGACACTTATCTCTGCTGGCTTTGCTTTGCCATTGCATTTTTCCCTTGTGACTAACGGCAGCTTGCATTACTTTGTATGGCATTGTCCTACGAAGCATCATTGCCGCCTAGGGACTGGTGCATGCTACACCTAAACAAGGCACTATGAAATGTGTATTAATGCAAGGATTACGTATCAACCATGGACAGATATTATAGACCATGCATGAAAGTAAGGTAGTGTTTCCCAGTGGTAATTGTAATGTTCCTGCAACTGAAAATGTGAGCTACATTTTAAAGTTTTACTCTACACCTATATCGGAAGAGATTGGTATGAAAAACAAACAAATTTGAGTTTCACTAAATATCTCAAAATTATAAGTCTTAATAAATGTGCATGTACCACACAACACGACATGTTGGCCTGGACAGAAATAGGCGCCACCAGGCTGTACTCATCCATGACATACCGGGAAATGGTGCCCCTACAATTTTTGGGGTTAGGGGATCCAACCAACCAACCAACTAACCATTGTTGAGATCCACAAAATATTCACAATTTACTTGAGATTTAAAAATTAGATGACTTGATAAATGCACACGCAAGATTAAAAATGGTATATGTCAATCGCAGATATATTTGTGGATCTGCAAAATACACGATTCACAGCAGATTTCCTCTTTTAATGGTACTGGAGAAGTTGAAAAAACAGCTTTGAACGTTCTTTTTAAAAGTTGTTAAATTTGTTCACGAAAAAGTGTTTGAACCCTGTGTCTGGTCCTTGCAGGGAATCAGCATCCGCCCTTTGATCGAGTTCATCAATGTGCGCAGGACCAACCGCAACTTGGACACTATCAACACCGAAATTCATTGCAGGGTAAGACGCACATTATATGTGTGATATAATTTTTCTAGATCTTTGATGAACAAATCTGACTTTGTGCACTCAGCTGATGGAACACACCATTGCTGGCATTGAGGACTTGTGCGGGCAGTGGAGTCACTTCTACTGGAAGGACAAGTGAGACTCAATCGGCATATTCAAGTGAAACTTCTGCTTCACTTAAAAAAAAAAATCTATTCACTGATGGCCGCCATTGTCTGCCGGGGCACTCTTTGGGAAGTTTGGATGCGGTGTCATGTTCACTTTTTTTACAGGCCAAACTGGTTCTGATTTGCCTTTATTGAAGGTTCCTCATTGTTGTTCGACTCAATGACATAAAAGTTAGTCCAGCAGGAAAAAAATATTCGTTTTATTGGCCATTACACAGGATTGTGTATTTCTTTTCCCCCTTCCGAATTTATCAATGTTTTTTTTTTTAAATAAAATTCCCTACTTAAATAATGATAGGTTTATGGTTAAGTAGACACTCAAAATAAGGACAGAAGACATCAATGGATTTTGAACTTGAAAGAAGGACAGGAAAGGGCCATACTAAAAACCCCGACATTGCCATATTTCCAATCTGTTCTCAAAGCCCTCCCCTGAGCAATTTATTTTTAATAAACTTCCTAGGTTACTATTAGCAGATCCGCCCTACAGGTTGTATATATATCAAAGAACAGCAACATCAATGGCCGATAGTGATAATGATATAAACGAGCTATTTCAAACATACGGCCTGCAGCCCGCTGAATAATTAAATCTGGCTCGCCATAAACTTCAGAGTATGTCAAAAAAAGAAGTGAGTCTCTAAATCATTTCTATTAAAGGTTATATTTTAATGTTTTCATATAAATGCAAACTACATGTTTTCCCTGGCCACTAGAGTGCAGTGGTGATTTGTATAGCATAGTCGGTGAGTTCAGGTATCAAAGTGAATTCACTCAACTGTTAAAACAAACCTGTTAACACTTTCAAAGCCAAACGTGAAAATAGTTTCCCCCGTTTTTTGTAAATGTCTTGCGTTTAGAAAAGATCTCTTATCATATGTGATATAACATGTAGGGTATGTTAGGCATATAGGCTAAATAATAAAGTATAATAGCGAAAACTAAGCTAAAAATTTGGAGATGACATTCTTTTACTGATCCGGCCTGCTTGAGAACAGAAAGTCTGGATCCGGGCCCAGAACCCAAACTGAGTTTGACATCCCTGATGTAAACAGTGCATAATAGAGAAAATAACCGAGATATAGTAGTTACAACAACAGCGCCCTATGCAATCTTCTTTGCGGGTGTCCAATATTATGAACAGAATAAACTTAAAAACTAGTTATTGAAAATAAATACAATTCTACCCAAAAAAAACATGAAATAATTATATTGATCAAACATTAAACTGAAAATCATAATAACCACATATATTTGTTACATTTTGCACCAGGTTCATGAAGTTCAACACGCGCATCCTGCGGCGGATCTTGATCCGGGACAACCGCGCCGAGTCCAGCATTGTGGCGCTGTACAAGAAACTAGAGCTTCAGAACGCCATGGAGATCCTGGATACCGTGTCAGGAGACATCAGCGCTGCTCCGTCCATCGTCACTCTACAGTATGACACAGTCTTGTAATTTTTTTTTAAACCTCAATTTACTTTATTGTAATTGAGTTTCGTTAAAAAATGTTTTAGTGAGGAGAAGAAAGGACCGGCTAAACCTAAAAAGAAGTTCCTGGCAGCAGATCTGAGGAACATGCATGACATTCTGGCCAAGAACATGTACAAGATAAGACAAAGGGTGAGTCAAGATAAAACTATTCCCAACATTCAATCTAATAAAATTATCTAATGATACGCAATTCGTATGAATTGAGACATTGGTTAAATGGGTTAATGGTGTTAACTTAGCTTTTTGTTAAAGGTGGAGTGCGGTATATGAAAGGTTTTACTCTCTGCCGCCATCTCCTGGCTTTAAGTCATGATATCAGCCTCGGATGGCCTGTTCATGATTTGGTTGCAAGTATATTTCTAAGATGCGCTCGAATGAACTCAAATTTTTTTTCGAGCCATTTTTATGCTCCAATGAAAAATAAAATCTGCAGGGACGAGCATGACTTCTCTCTCCAGCACTCTCCCCAGCCTGCATTGAAAGATGGTATCTTCAGTTGCTGTTGGAAAATACTCCGATAAAAAAATCCATCAATGGGTTACATTTTAGTATTTGCAAGTACAGTAAAGAAAATAAGTATTTGAACACCCTGCTATTTTATTTTGTATATTTTTATTTTTATTTGCAGCTATATCACATAAATAAATTGTTAAAAAAATCATGAATTGTAAATTCTGGATTTTTCTTTTTAGTTTATCTCCCTCACAGTGGACATGCACCTACGATGAAAATTTCAGACCCCTCCTTGATTTCTAAGTGGGAGAAATAGCCAAATAGCAGGGTGTTCAAATACCTATTTTTTCACTGTGCAGTATGTGAAGTCAGTAGGCTTTCTATCAATCTAAAACACATATATGAATATTTGTTTTCTGGTTAGTTCTGTTTACAGTACCTCATCAACACAGCTTCATTTTAGAATTAAACAATCCTTGTCTCCCATTAGACAACGTCATACACCAACAAGCACGCGCTGCCCAATGACAGCCGCACCAGAGAGATTCTCATCCGACGTCACTCCAGCATCCGACGCAGCCTCCGCCCGGGAAGCTTCCAGACAGCAGTAAATGTCCCCCCGTGCGCATTTTGTCACCCTGTACTCTCAATAATCACTGTCATTTTCTTGTTTGAAGGCGGTTCCCAAATCGCACAAGTACTTCTCACTTCCTGCTGGGAAAAACCTGCACAGTATCCCGTCTTTGAGACAAAATGACACTGGTAGGCACTTGTTTTTAAGCACAAAATCAGTGTTTCCCATTGATTTTTTTTTTTTTTGTGAGACCCTGGCGGGTGAAAAGTCTAGTTTGGGGCATGTTCCCTTAAAGTAAAATTTTGTACATTTTAGATTCAAACTCGTTGGTCTGGTCATTTTTTAGAGCAAAATTAAGAAGCTAAATCTATGATGAATGTGTGCCTTTGAACTATTGAATCATACCTACATACTAGTTATGAAAGGCAAAGACACGGCAAATAAGTCAGACCCACAAAGCAAGGTAAACGAGACAGGAGTTGAATGCAAAAAAAATCAGATACTTTACCAGTGTCTGAATATCGTCTGCCCGGGGCATGCATCTTTTACGTTGGGCGTACAAAACGTCTCCGCCCGGGTGGCCGACAACTTTAAAAAAATAAATTAAAAAAATCTTTCGCTGTTTTTTTTTTTTTTTTTCCCAAATCAAACGTTTGCTTTATTCCAATTTCAAAATCTTTGTTCGGTTTGGAAATTTCGGTTCGTTTGTCAATTTGCATACTTGGCAGCCAATCTGACACCTGCATCGAATAACTTTGTACTTCTGGACTTTCCCGAGCCTTTTAAGGTCGTGCATTTGCATATCATTTTCCAAAAGTAGATGCACAGAGAACATAATGGATAAGTGGTTAGGAATCAAGCCAAAACCTCAGCCCCAGAAGAAATATTCAAAAGGAGCTAACAAAATTTATGACGTGACAAAATGTAAACGAACATTAAAAGCATCGTTTAAAGAGGAGTTCACGTGGCTTGTAGCAGACGACGCAACGCAAACATTGCATGAATGAAGATGAGTAAATACAGTTACATACTGATGGCTGATGGAAAACAGCGATGTCATATACATGCAATGAATATTATAAGAAGATATATAATAAACCTAATTTCAAAGTGTTGTTCTATTATATTCTGATTATCAATCCTTAATATTTTGCAACAATGTTTTTTGTTTTTTTCGTGATTAGTTGTCTTATTGTGTTTCGAGGTGGGGGAAAAAGGGGCATGCAACTTTATGGCTGGGCAGGAAACTTTTCAGAGGTGTCTGCCCTGGTATCCGGTAACTTTTTGTCATGGGTTTCGGACACTGCGTTTAATCAAGATCTAAAAATCTTGCTAAATGCGCATTTAAGATTAGAAATCACAGATATATTAGTGGCTCTGTAAAATACATGATTCACTCTGAATTTCTTCTTTTAATTCTACTGGAGAAATGAGAGATTGATTTTGAACGTCCTTAAAAATGCTTAAATTGGGTCATGATGAGGGTACACGAACCCTAAACTACACACTATGTCGTTTGTGACTTTATGTAATGAGAAATCTAAAAGTAATATTGATTAACTTTGCAATATTATATTTCTTGATAATACACGTTTATGAGACTCTGTCTGGACCAATTAAACCCTGGCGGCCCACCAGAGTTCTTCCTATGTATGGGAAACACTGCTGAATACACCGGAGCAATATTGTGCACAATACAGTTAAGTATATCTGGAATTTACGTTTTATGCCGTGTTTATTTTTGCTTCCAGACGTTCACGAAACAATGTCGGAGTCATCTTTCCCCGCCAGACGTTATAGTTTCATCCCGTCCTCACGGCCTCCTTCCAGGGCAGCGCTTCCGCTGCATCGGTTGGACACGCTTGAAGAAGCCCCCTCCGTGGGCTTCCTGGATGAAACACGGACCCGGAGAGGCCTAAGAACAACTTTACCTTCCCCGTCGGAAAAGGAAAACGAGGACGATGCAGCTTCTGTCTGGGCCGCAGAACCTCGCGACGGTGCCACGCGAAGCCCTCTGCTTAAAAGACCTCATTGGAAACCTAAAAAGTAGACAAGGCGACATTACGGACGTTTTGGAGAAAGGCAACTACCAAACTTGGACTGGGAGGACAATGTCTTATTGAGGTCTATTTTTAATTTTGTAGTTTCACCTGAAAGTGGAACTTTTTAACGTTTTTAACTCTTTTAAAGTTACTTCATTTTGTGTTATGTATATGTGTGTATACATGTATATTTGTATGTCAGTAAATATTTCTTTTAATTCATGGTTGTTGTTGCTGTTAAAGAAGCTGTACTTACTTTTGAACTTTTCTACTCACTGCCACCATCTTCCGGCTTTTGTCGTCATTGCAGTCTCGGCTCTCGCATAATGTGTGAATGGAGATGTGCTTGAACAAACTGCTTTTTTCCATCTTTTTTAGAATTGGAATGGCATTTGAACTCGACTGGAAGCAGTCCTTTGTTCTACTTTCGTGCTTATCATGCTAGACTAACAAATCGCAAACAAAAAGCCGCATGACATCTCTCATTGGTCCTACAAAATGTGTTCCGCTCCAAACAGCTTTGCTGAAAGTTAAATAAAAGCAAATAGGCACGATGGAAAATAAAGTATAATGGATTTCGGAACTCAGACATGGTTAACAAATACTTAATAAAAAGTTGAACAACTCTTTTAAGGACACCTCAAAAAATGCAGCCCACATTTAGATATCAAAGCAACTCGCATTGTAGCGGTTAGGTTTGTCTTTCCACTCAGGATATTCAATACAAAACATGATTATAACTTTATTTAGAATATACAACGTCACTATTTTAAAAGGACGTTGTAATATCTGACCCCTATATTGTGTAGTGCAACTAAATAGAAGTGCTACACAGCACAAGGAAGAATACGAACTAGTGACTTAAATAAGCCAAACCGGACCATTTTCCTATTTTATATCCCAGCATTTCAGAATGTTTTGTTTTTAGGGGTACCTCTTGCAGCAAGAATGCCCAGAGCACAATTATGTCAATGTAGGTGAGCATCATGTTTTTTTTTTTAATGAATTATTTTTTAAAATATTAGGTGTTAAATTCTACACAATGTCCCTTTAAAGCAGGGGTCTCCAACCTTTTTCAACCCGAGTTTTCTTTTGTTACTCATTAGCACGAAGTTTGATTTGCATTTCTAAAATAACTCATCCTGTTATTTCTTTGATATTAACAGGTTAGTTATTTAAAGTAGGGTTAAATAGACTTCGTTAACCCTCCGAAAAAATAAAACAAATACTAGGGAATTAAAATGACGCCGCACTGGTGGGCTATTTTCAGGCATGCCAACCAACTAAACAAAAATACTGTCCTTCAATTAAATGTATGACTACAATGCCTAACAAAGCATTGGAACATTACACTTTTCAAAAATAACATATGAATTCACAAAGTATTTGATGAAAATAATGAATTGATATAATTATAAACTTATTTCAATGTTTTAAGAGTATAATTAATAGTATAGTGAATAAAAAAGGTAAGTAGCTTACATGCAAGATGCTGTTTTCAAGCCTATTGTAACTTTGTTTTCTACATACCTGTCACCCCTAAGTGAATTAAATGTGTTCAGGTCAGTTTAAAACTAATATACCTTTATTTTTATTTGTGGATTTTACGGAATAAGTATTAATTAACGATTAAAAGCTCTACATCAGTAAGGCATTCCAGTCGCCCTTGAGAGTCCAAAATCTATACAGGTCAAAACGAAAAAATATGAAACATTACAATAAATAAATAAAACAGGTGTGTAGGAGCGAGCGTGTTGTCTGTCCCTGTGTGCCCTGCGATTGGCTGGCACCCAGTTCAGGGTGTCCCCTGCCCACTGCCCGATGATTGCTGGGATGGGCTCCAGTACCCCTGCGACCCTACTGATGATAAGCGGTGCAGCTGATAAGATGAGATGAATAAAACAAATATTTGTATTTATTGCCTAGATGCCTTTACCTCTTAGGCTGTATTAAATAAAGCATTACGTATCAAGCTTGGAGAGTAAACGTTATTTTAAATTGCCACCAATGCTAAAAATGTATTGAGCAGCTTGGATATTTACTGTGGAGCCTACTGTAAAATTTTCGTGTAATATTACGCAACTATGAAGCAGTGTACAGTACTGTACTTCTAAGCATTGAGGTCCATGAAAGTACTATACTGACCCCTCGCGGCTGAATTGCGGACATGAACTGACGCACGGCTTAAAGGGATTGCGTGCATTATCTTGTCAAGTGACTCCTATTGGGTAAAAAAACTTCATTAGAAAACGATATTAATTCCAAAAATAAGAAAAATACACAAACTATCGTACAAACATGCCTTTTAGATACTCATACGTAGAATATTTATTGTTTATTTTACATAACATGAGCTTCACCTAAGGGAACCGACAGAACTGTCCACAGCTTGCTTCTATGGGTACCCATCAACCCCCAAAAGGCTGGGCTAGAAAAATGGAAAGTAAAATGGTGCGTGCTGGTCACTGTCAACCTGTACGTTTTTTTGTCATACAAAGTACGTTTATTATGCATTTTAAGACGTGTACGATGTACAAGAAAATCTGTACAGAAAAACGCAAATGTATCAATTATGGCTACCATCCGGTATACACCGACTATCACGAAACAGCAAATCAATCAAGTCAAACGAGTTCGCCGCTGTAGCCTCTATCTCGGTATCGATTTTTTTCGTTGCAAACGAAGCGACCGGTTTGATGCTACTGTGCACACGCATCTGACGCCTCGGATTCCATGTGGTATTTATGTAGTGAAAGGAAGTCAGTCTCTTTTTAGAGAAACGGCTTTTTCGGCTCAACTCATTTAAGAGAGCCGGCTCTCAAACGGCTCACTGACTTTGATGCATTATATTACGAATCATTATTGCTGTATAAAGAAGTTAAGAAAAAAAGGAAGTATAAAAGGAGAAAATGAAAAAAGATAGGTTTGTCGTTATCCCAGAATATTACCAACAATAATTTAATGCAGAAAATGAATTAATAATTTGAATAAGAAAATGTATTATTCCACTTAATTATATTTGCATGTATTTTTTCCTTCTACAGTGAACGTCCAAGCTACTTTTTGTATAATAAACCTCATTCATGTCGAGCAACTCAGTATCTAACAAAAAATGTTAATTAACAATATATATGATGTAACGCATGTAGAATATAACATGTTAAACTACATAAATACATGTTTGAAAAAAAAATATGGTGTAAGATGATTTCGTATTTTGTAAGGGCATGGAGCCGTGGAGGTTGACAGGTATGCTTTAAGTCTCCATATTTTGTTTTCTGCTTTGCTTTTCTTTTAGCATTAATTTCCAGTTGCAGTTACCCAATGAAAGTTCAACGAATGTTTTCATTTTAACTACAAAACCTTTATTTTTTGTTGCCTTTTGGGGCAAAGAGGTCTTCAAGCGCTACTAGCATAATGCCAGTCTTCAGCATTCCTTCACCGTACTCCCCAACATATGTTCTCAGCCTCGAACAGCTTTGCTGAAAGTAAGATAAAAGCAGATAGGCGTGGTGGAAAATAAAACATAAGGGCTCTTTGGACTGAGTTGGTTATTGTTAACACATGGATAATAGCGAAAACGTTTAACTTTTAACTTATTTTTTTAGGTTAACCAATAAAATATGTCAGTAAGAAATCAAACTTTTTAGAAAATCACAATGATGCATCACTAGTGAGATATTTTAAGAACTTTTCTGCTGGCCAATCAAATGTTCTTAGGGGGCAACCTGGTGCCTGCAGACACCACTTTGGAAACCCTTTGCTATTTAGTGAACAAGGGAATGGATCTAGACAGAGACTGGTTGCTTTGTGTAATACAGCATCTAAGAGAAAATATGAAGAACACCAAAAACAGGTCATAAAAATAGCTTTCATTATATAAAAAGGAACAAAAACAGAAGTGCTTTAAAGAAAAGTCCAGTCTTTCTTATGACTCGTTTTGAGTTGCCAATTTTGCGCCTTTTTTCCACTTGGGAATCCTAAAGAAGAGAACCACCACTGCTGCCAATGCTAGCAGTACCCCCAAACTTGGGGGGCCGCAGGGGCTGAACTCCTGAGCAATGCCCGAAAGCAAAGGGGCCAGCACTCGGCCCACTGCCGTCACTGACTGTCCGGCGCCTATTAGGGTCCCGCTAGCCCTGGTCCCGCCTCTTCGCAGTTCCAGATCTGTAATGCAGGTGCGCCCCACTGTAGTGGAAATGGCGAAGAAGGTGGAGGAGAGGACCACCTGCCATACTCCCTGCGCGGCAGCGTACAGCCAGATGAGGGTGCAAGTGAGCAGGGTAGAGTGCAGCAATAGTGCAGCCATGTCGTCCCCGTACAGTTGCGTGACAGGTCCAACTAGGAAGCCGGCCAACGCCCCCAAAGTGCTGCTGTAACTGATGAGGTAGCCTGTTGTCTTGGGCTTGAGAGAGAAGCGCTCCTCCAGGGCCAGTGAGAAGTTGCTGTAGTACAGCATGATGGCCACGGCCATCAGCAGGCGTACCAAGAACAGGTCCCACATGTCAGAGGAGGCAACCATGCGGATCCTGGAGGTTATCAAGGAGAGCTGTCGCCAGGCCGGTTGTGGCGGGGGAGAATGTGGGGTCCCCTTCGGGTCAGTCCTCACAGGGGTGTGGCTCTTGGCGGAATAACCGTTGGTAGAGGACTCGCTGGAGGAACTGGTGCCATTGTAGTGGAGAACATCCACCCATGGAAGAAGATACACCAAACCTGCAATCAGAAAACTACATTCTTAGCCCATATGACTCGGTTGACTTCACGAACATTTGGAGCAGGGATGGACACCCTTCTCGGGTCAAATCTCTGAAGACTGTGCCGAGTAATGTAGATGTATGGTTCATGAATGGCGAGTTGACGTACATGGTGATGTTTGAAGCCCCGTGAGGCGTGTGTACAAATTCGGGTTTGCTTTGAGCTCTTCCCTTAAACCAAGTTATTTTGTTGGGCTCGGACTGGTTCAGGTTTTGATAACCTCAGAGTCGGGTCGGGCTGGAACTTTAAGGCCCAATCTTACCTCTAGTGTAAAGTATTTCCCTGCAGGGTTTGATTGCTCGATAGGGTTTCATTTTGCCATCAATAGCAATTTTACCATTTTCATTTGGCGGGCCAGATTAAAAGCCAAATCCGGCCCGTCAAATGAAAATGGTAAAAATAGTATGACAATATATGTACAACGCCGTTCAAAACTTTTGGCTGACACAGATAATATTTTGTTTTTCATTAAAAAGTCACACTTATATTTATCAAATGAGTTGTCCAAAGTCTGTGTTCTTTCGTTGGCTAGTCTCAGATATAGATTTTTCTTTGCCACTCTGCCTTGAAGGCCAGCATGTCTGGATCATTACCTTATTGCAGATGTTGACATTGGTGTTTCTGGGTATTATTTAAAGAAGCTACTAGTTGAGGACTTATAAAGAGTTTTATTATACTGTTTTTAGTCACAGTACTATTTTGAAAGAAATAAAAAAAACGTAAAAAAGCACGACAAGGGGAAAATAAGTCTTTGGTGTTTATGATGATGAACCACACTTAGAAGGTCATTAAATAAATGCATTTTACATGTTATTTTGATATTGTGTTCATACGTAGTCAAAAGATGATTTCAATATATCCATCTATATACTGAAGCCATATCCCCCTATTGGGAGGTGTCTAAAGTCAAGAACACACTTACATTCACCAAACATTTATCCCTCTTCGCTCTTCCAAACCTGACACCGAACATGAAGCTCACAGCACAATGGGTGAGTTTGTGCAATGCAACCCTTCATTAGCAGACACTGGTTTACCCTCTCTGCATCATATTCGAAGATATCAGTCATTTTATACGGTCCATTTTCATTCGCATCTATCCCCAGCATACACTCTTGCATTCATTAAAATAATCCATTAATTACATTTTAATTATGGCCCCACGTATTTAACAACATGGTATTGTAAATAAAAATAATGTGATGATGATGGGATAAGATCCAATGCCTTTTCCAGTGTCCTCTACATCCCTAGTGGTCTAATGGTTAGGATTCGGCACTCTTACTCCTGTGGTACGATTCCCGTTGCAGCCAATGTGCAAATGTGGTTAGCTATATTCATTGACTGATCAAGCATTGCTCAAATAAGGTATTATGCTACCGTAGAACCTCGTGTATAATGCCTTTTTGGATTATAAAAAGGAGAGTTATACACAAAAATACAGTATAGACTGTGCAGCCCCGTACCAAACGACCTACGGCCTGGCGCCCCAATGGTTGTGGACCACTTGGATAAATGACCCTACCGGCGTTGATGACGAAGATGGCTGCGCAGGCAAAGGCACAGTTGTAAAAGCCGCCCTGGCGCTCCGTCAGGTAGCCGCCCACGACGGGGCCCAGAATGAAGCCCACACTAGAAGCGGCATTGAAGTGACCCATCACTAAGGGGCGCTCAGCCTCAGAAACCAGGTCGGACAAGAGGGCTCTGCAGATGGACAGGGAGTGCTTGAAAAGTCCTGAGACGAAACAGGAGACAATCCACACATGGCCCGTCAACTTATACGATTTCTCCGATATGATCCAAACACACTTTCACTGATTTATTTTGGACTACAATTATATTTTGTCTTTTTTATGTTAGCATATTGTGGTCAGGTTTTTTCAAATTTTCAATTAAAGGGACTGTGTGTATTTTTTGACAAGTAGATGGTGTAATGCAGGTGAAAACGAGTGCTAAAAAGCACAAGGTCAGTGCTCTTGTTTGCCCGCGTCCAAGCGTCCTAGACGCACCATTTTTGCTGGGAACGCATAGTCTCAAATCAACGTGCGTCCCCGGGACGCAACCTTTTTGCCACAAAATTGTCATTATTACCCGATTAATTTTTTTTAACAATGATTTACCGCACTCCAAACTTTTCTTCAGGCAAATCCGGCATCGTTGTTTTGGTCTCGCGGTTCGAGTTTTCATCTACACACCGATCTCGGCCAACGAGATCTCGTGTAGTGAAAGGAAGTCCGTCTTTTTTTTAGAGAAGCGTATTTTTTGGCTCAACTCATTAAAAAGAGCCGGCTCTCAAACGGCTCACTTGCTTTGATGATTGAATTATGTTGTATAAAGAAGTTGAGAAAAAAAGGGAGTATAAAAGGAGAAAATAAAAAAAGACAGGTTTGTGGTTATCCCTTTAATCGGTATATTACCAACAATAATTTGATGCAGAATATGAATTAATAATTTGATGATTAAAACTGAATGAATATATAGATTTATATTATATATTTGTCGCCGATTTACGATTTCAACCTCGATAACACTAAAATTTGGGGACCCATAGATCTCTGTTGGGACCCATAGATTTTTTGAGCATGCGAGTCCCCTGGATCCATCACGTTTCAGAGGTAAAATGAACACTGCAAGGTAGAATATATTTTCTTGTTTTTGATCTTTTTTTTTTGGGCCAATCGGCTTGAATCTTGCCTGCCCACAACGTTCTTCGGTGGTGCAGGAAACATCCGTTTTTTTTCACTATTGATGAATCACGTTTGCAACTTGACCTTGACAAGGAGACTAGTAAGTGGAAGAAAACATGTACCGATTGTGGCGATTACGTATAGATCAGCCAGTCACTCACCGACAGGGATGCGCGAGAGCACAAACATCCCAATGCTGGTTGACATCCCCAGCAGGCCGTAACCTAAAGCACTCAACAGCAAACAGGTCAGCAGGGACTGACGGCGGCCCACCACGTCACTCCAGCTGCCCTGAAAACACACGCAATAAGTAGAACACAGACATACTAATAACATATTAAATGTAAAGTGGGGTTCAAAAGAAATAATGTAAAGAGCTGTACAGGGTTTAAAATTTCTATAACTCTCTGCCGCCATCTCCTGGCTCAGTCATGATTGCAGCCTGAGTCAGCTCATTCATGATGCACGTACAAGTAAGTGTATTTCTTTGACGAGCTCGAATAAAGTCTTCTTTTCAACTTTCTTTGGATTAGGATTGGCATTTGGACTTTACTAGAAGCAAGCCCCACCATTTCCATGCTAGACAAAAAGAAAAAAGAAACAGGGACAAGCTCAACTTCACTCTACAAAACTTCCCCCAGCCCCTTTCCTCAAACCTGATGAATTCCGACACAAACAGCTCTGATGAAAAATAAAATCGGATAGGCTCAGTGGAAAATAAAGCATAAGGGCTCTTTGAACTTAGTTGGGCATTGTTAACACAGACTTCATAGAGAAAATATCTAACTTTTAAGGAAACCTCAAACAATTCCTCTCGCCCTCAACGTAGATGTTTGAATATTTTTGCAGCTTAATCACTTTGTTTACTCTACATTGTGATTGAGATTAATTATTGGTAATACCATACACTATCAGATGTATTACTGTATCTATAAATGCATCGGGTGAACTTACTCAAAAAAAAAAGCAAAGGACTACTTATTTATCTCATCTCATTAGCTGCACCGCTTATCCTCAGTAGGGTCGCGGGGGGGCTGGAGCCCATCCCAGCAATCATCGGGCAGTGGGCAGGGGAACCTGAACTGGTTGCCAGCCAATCGCAGGGCACACGGGGACAGACAGAGCTGGATTTGAACCCACGCAGGAGGTTCCCACGACCTCAGAACTGTGCCGCAGCCGCGCTAACCACTGCGCCGCCGTGCTGCCCCCTACTTATTTATATATTCCAATAACAATTATTCAGACCCAACTAATCAAATTTTCAAAAAAATCAATTTTGAGGACAGCGGAGTAGGTAAATCTGCATATAATTGTATATAATACATATAAGTATAAATATATATAAGTTTATATATGTAAATCTACATATAAGTAAGATAAAGATATACACAAATGTAAGTATGTAACAGAAGATACATATTTTTATCGTTTCACAAAATTGTCTACCCAAACAAAAATTTGCATTGTTATAATGCACAGATGTACTGTACTAAACAGGAAAATGCAGTCACATACATGTAGAAATTAAAAAACACACCATCTGTTTATGGTTTGAATTTCATATTTTTACAATACTAAATGGAAATGTTGCTTTGTATTCAATGAATTGTTCATTCCAACTTTTACAGCAATAACTTACGCTAATAAGAAGGGCGGCAACAAGAACTTGATCAAATCAATCAAAATAACTTATTAAAAGAATCAGCAACAAATTTCATCATCGTCGTGTCGCGCGATTTATTTCGAAGACAATAAGATTTGATTTGATCTTTATCCAGCGACATGCTTGAAGTATAACTTTAGCCCAGCAGAGGGCGCAGAGAGACTGTATTCTGATGCACAGGGTCATCTTGATCCATATCCAAATTTATTTACATAGCACTTTTCAGACACCGAAATTTGACTCTAAGTGCTGTATAAAACAGTTGATGTACAATAAGATGCCTGCTAAGCAAACAACTTTAAAGAGAGGCAATTCTGGTATACGTGCAAGCAACCCTGAGTTTAGAGGTTTATGGCTGTTATTTTAGGCACAGCATTTAAAAAACAGCATCAATCGTTGATTAACAAAAGGAAACAAACTATTGGCTAACACCCAACAAAGTACTCACATTCTCTTCCAACGTGGCCTCTCTTTTTTGCGCTTTATCTACAGAATTCAAGGTGTATAGCGTACATTTGTATGTGTTTTTGTTTATTATAAGGTATTTGACAAACACTTGGATTTTTTACTGTTTTATATTATAGAATAATCTGTTGTTTTGTGCACTACTGTTCTAGCCGTTCAAAATTTTAATATTTGAATAGAGGAGGAAATAAAAAGGTTACACTAAAATCTCATTTATCAATTCATCGAAAAAGAATCGACGGATTCATCGATTATTAAAATAATTTTTAGTTGCTGCCTTATCACTAATCAAATAGTTGATGCACTGGGCTACATACAACAGGAACTAGATTTATAAAAGCACCATTAATCATACAAGTAATAATAATCTTTTTTCAAACTCCCCTGAAAAAAAATGATCCTGACATAGTGTCTAATAGGGTTAAATTGAGACAGAAATAGTGGGGACACTGTATATCTCATTAAAGAAAAGAAAAAACACAGAGCGTTGGATTCAATTATTACTCATTCTGAACCACACACGCCCACTCACACACGCAAACAGAAGCTCACAGACGGACCAATAATCCAATAAAGACAGAGTTTGGCGTATTCCACATGCAGGCTCTTGTAAACTTCTCAAGATTCCGCTGCCGGACCAACAGACGCATCCTTTATCTGTTTAATTGGTTGCATGACCTGCCACAATTACGCTCGAGTCAGGAGCCGAGCAGAGGCTGGAGAATCTTCAGCACAGAATGGAATTCTCACATCTGTGTGTTTTCTTCTTTCAGGATATTGATAGAATTTTCTCCTTAAAGGTATTCCCAAACAGATATATATATATATATATATATATATATATATATATATTTCAATTAGGGGCAGAACGTCTAGTGGTCCTCAACACAATTATTCAAATACAGTAGGCTGCAAAATACTTAATACGCCGGAGCCCCGAGAAATTTTGTCTCGAAGTTGACCCATCTGGTTTGTTTGCTGTAGAGGTGTGATGTCATTGAAGGAACACTTTCAAAATGGCAAATCCCATTAACACATGTGAGTCAGCCCCAGAACAGACAGTGACTATAGTGAACAGCATGTACATACTGTAAATTTTGGTTTGGAGGTAGGCGATTACTGCTTTGTGTATGTGTTTTTCGCTACGTGTGTTGGGGCCGTATGATTTAGCTCCCTGTTAGCGCCTGTTTTGTTCGCTCCCAGTTTGTGCTCGTTGGCTGCCCCCTGTGTGTTGTTGGGCCAGCTAGCCTAGCCCTAGTGCCGATTTTGCCGTGTCTCCTAGTTTATTCCCGGCCGGCTTTGCCCTTATTGCCGTTGCCGTTGGCGCTTTTCATTGTAGGTCCTCGGTTAGCCTGGCTGCTCACTGTGTGTTTTCTGATAAGCTAGCCTGGCATTAGCGTCAGTTTTGCCGTGTTCCTTGGTTTGTTTATTCCTGGCAGGCTTTGGTTTTATTGCCGTAGCCGTTGTAACTTTTCGTTGTTGGTTTCCAGGTAACCTGGCTGCTCACCGCATGTTATTCGATCGACTGGCCTGGCATATAGAGTTTACATGTTCTCCCCGTGCCTGCTTGGGTTTCTTCCGGGCACTTCGGTTTCCTCTCACATTCCAAAAAACATGCATGTCAGGTTAATTGGCCAATTCAAATTGTCCCTAGGTGCGAATGAGCAAGTGAATAGTTGTCCGTCTCTGTGTGGCCTGCGACTGGCTGGCAACCAGTTCAGGGTGTCCCCTGCCCACTGCCCAAAGATAGCTGGGATGGGCTCCTGTTCACTGCCTGTTTTTTGGTTATCCAGCCTCGCCTTTTTCCCCCCGAGGCTGCAGTCACCTTTCTTTGCTCAGCCCTGGTTAGCCCCCTGTTGACGGCTCATTTATAGTTTTTTTTGCCAGTTAGCCCCTTTTTAGCTGCTCGCCGTTTGCTGTTTGACTGCAGCCCCCTGTGACACAACGTGTAGGCAAGGCATTTTCCACAAGAACTACCAAATTTTGCATAAAACAATATGGCGAGTGGCTTGCTAGGATGCTGGTGTTCCTCCGATGATGTCACAACTCAAGATGAAATAGACAAGACATGCTGTCTTCAAACTGGAATATACTGATGGAATATACAGTATATACAGATTTTATGCCCATATAGTTTTTCCGCAGATTTTGCATGATTAAGAATTTGGAATTACCTCTAAAAAAAACTGACAAAACATGGGCGTTTTTCATGAAAACACAGCACAAATATTGTTAGTGTGCTGGTGAAGGACACAAAAATTGAGCCTTACCACGACTGTGCTTGAGAACAACTGCAGGACGCCGTAGGTGGATCCTGCAGACAAAATAAATTAGGGAGAATTAAAGGAGGGGGAATGCATAAAAAAGAAAAGTTAAGTCAAGTAATAATTTGACATATGAGGATAAGAACAAAACCCTCTAGGGATTGTGTTTATTATTTAGCAATTGCTAGTGATGAAAAACGTTGATTTTAAAGACAAGCAATAATACATCAAATATCATATAAACATGGTGTAGAAATTTGCATTTATTTTATACAACATGAGGCTCTACTAAGTGACTTGACATAATTGTCCGCCATCTTGCGGCTACAGGTTCCCAGAAACCCTAAAACTTCCTCCAAGGATAATCTTCTAATTTTTTAGAAGAATAAATTGTATTTTTTTGTCACATTGAATCCCCGTAGCTTGTATTCTTCATTTTATCACTCGTTTTTGGTTGCACAACAGAATACAGTGACATCTAGTGGGAAAATAATACACGTTGTCCCTTGAAAGACAACATGGCTGGTTTAAGAACAAATTTAAATGTACCATTAACTCAGACATAATTTAATTAAAGAGAAAAAAAATAATACAAAAGAATAAAAAAAGGTTAGGACAAAGTAAAACATCTAAAGCCCATCAGTCTAGTATAAAGATTAGCCGTAACGTTAAGGTTTAGGGATAGATAATCTATAAAAAAAGTATTTTGAGAACATGTAAATCTTCACACTCTTGTTTGAATACAACATTTTTGTTGACATAAAATTTTATACCTATATGACATAGATAATTTCAAACTGTCATCCAATTAATATAAGTGTTTTGTAGTGCAGTGGTTAACACATGTCAAGTCAAGTCAGGTTTATTTGTGACGCCCTTAATCACAAGTATAAAGGGGCTGCACAGACCACTGATTATTGCAAACCACAGACTATTGTTACCCCATCTGATCCAAAACCTACATGAGGGCAAAAAAACCCCTCAAAAACCACAAGATGAGGAAAATGAAGAAACCTTGAGAAGGACTGCACATTCGCCTAAACGTGCAAAAGGTCCCTGGTTCATGAATGAGTGGAAACATGTGCTGGCCTGGAGAGAGCGCCACCAGGTTGTACTTGCCCAGAACACACCACAGAAAATGGTGCTTCTACCAGCCTAGTGGTTAATGGATCCAACCAACCAACCAACTAACCTACCTACCTTTATTAAGTAGTAATCCTGGAGTGACACGTATAATCTCATTGTGAACAATGTTCACTATGTTGTTATTTATGACAATAAAGACGATTCGAATTTTAATGTGACCCATGATTTACTCTGGGTGGACATTTATTGTGTTTAAAGGGACAGTGTGTAATATTTACTGCCTCGATTTAAAGGTACAGTATGTAATATTTAGTGCCCCGAAGTGATACTACTTTCATTCAGTAAAAGAAAGATTGATTTGAATACTAGGCAAAACTACGTAAACTTTTATACCAGAGTTAATTTAAAAAAAAAAAAGGTAGAGAAAAATGTGATTTCTTTTACATAGTAGAATCCCGCCCGAAACGTTGGCACTATGTTCGTCTGGCAACCCTGTGCACTCCCTCTTAATAATAGAGATGTTCGGAATAACCGGTTATAATCACATTAAACTAATGTTTAATGGAAAACACACACACAGCTGCCACCTTTGAGAGAGCCTAAATTAAGTTTGAAACCACCTCTTCTATCAAAAAAACAGATAGCTAGTTGTTAATTTACTTTTACAATCTTTAAGTAGTTAATTTGAATGAATAGATCTAAAAAAGCAAACCATTGGGTGCCTGAAGAGTTGAGGGATTGAAAATGGCCGATGGGTCATAGTTTTGACACACCTGGATTAAAGTAAAATGATATCTCTTTCCAGGGTTTGCACACATTTTTCATGGCCAAATTCAAGGACATTTAAGGACTTTCAAAGCCATTTTTTTCCCATTTCTTCACGACAATTAAAATAAAGAGTTCTGTGTGAATCAGAGCCTTAAATACATCTCTTATTTACATAAACGAATTTTATTCTTGCTTAAATTTTCCGTTGCAGAAAGTTCTTCCCATTACAATTTACCACTAGGAAACTGTACCTTTATTCTTGCAAGGCCCATAATAAATGTCCATAATTGATACGTAATCCTTGCACTAATGAATTGTACAAATTAATGCAGAACAAACTAATGCCAGCTCTAGTCAAACTCAAGGGAGAAATGCAGAAGAAGAAATGCAAAGGTAAAGCGAAGCCACCAGAGAGCAGCGTCTCTGTCATTTTTAAGCAGACTTGTTGAGAAACATGGCAACAATTTTAAGCATTTACAAGAACTTCACCCCAAATTCAAGCACTTTTCAATCCTTGAAAACGCAGAATTAAAATTCAAGCATTTTCAAGGATTTCAAGCATTCGAACCAACCCTGCCTTTCTTACCGACAATACCAGCAACAGTGGGACTTGCTCCAAGCGCTTTGACGTGATGGCTCAATAGGGGAATGATCATGCTCACCCCAAATAAGTCCTGCAAACAAACAAACAAACAAACAAACATATAAATAAATAAATGAATAAAACGGTGAATAAATGAACAGACAAATGAACAAATAACTGAATAATGTCATTTCTTATGAGTAAAGTAGGGCCAGAAATACAGATAAGGACTTTTTTTATATGCATATGGTAAATCTGACATATGAAACAATTAAATTGCAATAAAGGCCTCACTGACTTTTTCCATTATTATTATTATTACCTACTGTTTTAGAATACTTTGCAATTTGTTAATACGTTTCATTCTAAAAGAGAAAGACAATCTGAAAATAACCGGCAGATTTTTGGGGGAGGAAGTATAGGTAAGGTTTAAAAAAATAATTAATTGGTAAATAAATAGGTCAGGCTTTTGTTTAAAGGTGCCCCGTGATTGGTCAGAGCAGTTCAAGAAATAGCTTAGCTCTAGTTATGTACACATTCTTAAAGGAGCAGGACTTTTTAAATGTCATGTTTTCCCCTCTTTCTTTTAACACCACACATACATGACAGTGGTTGGTTGGATCTCTTAACCACCTAGGTCGTAGAGGCACCATTTCCTGTGGTGTGTCTTGGGCAAGTACAGTCTGGTGGCGCCCATCTCTCTGCAGGCCAACATATGTTTTCACCTGGTCTCGACCCGGGGACCTATTGTGTTAGGAAAATGTGCTAACCACTGCGTTACGGAAACATATATGACATTACAGTAGTAGAAAATAATTAATCCATATTAAAACCGTTTATCCTCACGAGCGAGGGTGCCAGAGCCAATCCCGGCTGACATTTAGAAGTGGGCAGGGGACACTCTGCACTGATTGCCAGCCAATCACAGGACATATACAGTTATACAACCATTCATACACACATTCTTACAAAGGGACAATTTGAATTCACCAATCTAGCAATGCATGTTTTTGGAATACGGGAGAAAAACCGGGATGATTTTTCATGCAACCGTAGCTATATCTGTAGTTTTAATTCCGTGCGCCTTGAAGTTCGGTGCGCCTTGAAGCTCGGAAAACAAGGTAACTGTTAACTCGACTGTGCCTCAGAAGGTGTCCGAGTGGCACAGAGAAACCAAAAAGGCCACCATATTGCCTGGCGCCGTATGACAGCCTGTCACAAAAGTCCTCTTTGTTTACGTGCAACCGACATTACTAAGATCAAAACCGATTGTTGCTGATGCCAAACTCTTGATTAAAGACTCAAGGCAAGTTCTTAAGTCTTCTGACAGAATTGCGTAACTCTATTTTCCACCATTACTTTGCGTCACCTTTCATTAGATCAGGGATGTCAAACTCAGTTCGGCTCTGGGGCCAGGTCCAGACTTTCTGTTTTCAGGCGGGCCGGATGGGTAAAAGAATGTCTTATTATGCACATGGATGACAAGGGAACTTTTCTAAACAAAACTTCACGAACAATGGGGAGAAGTATTTTCATGTTTGGCATTGAATGCGTTAACTGCTTTATTTTAAGAGTTGAATGATTTCAGTTTTCACCTGAACCAACTCAACGCACGAAAGAAAAGTCAACACTGCAATCTAGCGGCTGAAGGGAGTATTTGGTTTGCATTTATTAAAAATAAAATCATAACCTTTGATAGAAATGACTTGAGACACACTTCTTTTTTGATATACTGTACAGTGATCCCTCGATACCTCATGCTAAGGTTATCACTTGCTCACTGCTTGGCAAATTTTTAAATTGAGTTGTCTATACTATCATTGATATAAACGTATCCTACATTGTGTTCTGAAGCAGACAGCAGAAAGCAAATGCTATCACAAGGCAGGTTGTGTGTGTGTGTTGGGTGGGAGTGACTGCATGTGTGGGCCAGTGTCAGGCTGGTGCATGCTAACAGTCAAAAAGCAGGGCGGCTACACAAATTAATAGGTCCACCCAAAACAAAATCGACATTGAAAAGAAAATCATCAATGAAAGCGGACTATGGGGAAAGTAAAAAAAAAAGTGAAGACAAATGGTAATCACCAGAGGGTGCTCCGTGGATTATTATTGGGTACAGGAAACAACTGAGGTGGCATCAAGAAAGAAGGCAATAGTGGCGCTGCAGGTCCAGTATACTGCAAAACAACTCTCACAAGCTACCCCTACTGAGCCTGTACCCCAACAATGCCAGATGCATTACCCATGAAACAGATGACCTGGAGCTACAACTTGTGGGAAACCCCTAAATTCTGGACGATTGTATTTCAATCATTAAGGAGAACTGGCCCAACTCATATTAAAGATTCAAAGTGTTTATCGTCCTATGCACAGTAAAGAACCACGATTCCCTGCACAATGAAATTCTTACTTTGCTGTCCACACAGTTGCCAGAGTAATAATTCTACGAAACTATATGCATGTGTGCATTAAAAAATATTACAAATATCAAAAATATAAAAATACAAGATTAACTCAAGATGAGTTAAGGCAATAAGATAAAAATAAGATAAAACACAGTTATAAGTGACTGTAATGCAAGAATACCGGATGATAGCGTGCAGCTAGCCAGCTGCTCTCTAAATTGAGCAGCCCTCCGATTGCATTATAATTTTGTATAATGATAATAAAACAATTTATTTAACTGCAATTCTGTTTTTAATTGTTGATCCATGATTGTTATTTTGTTGGATTTCTATACTCTCAGTCGGTAAGGACATCATTTCAAGGCAAGTTTGTGGATTTTTACGTTTCACACGGGGTTTGTTCCCTGTTAAAGCCGATAACAGGGATTTTTGTACTCGGAAGTTTATGGCTGGCCAGATAATATTATGAGCCGTGCACTTGACATGCTTTTAAAGTTAGATGGGATCCCTGAGATTTTGCTCTTACGTTTGTAGGGAGAGCTCATAAGATGCAAATCACATCACATTTTAGTGACAGGAGACCCTTACAGGACACTTGCGTTTCCATGACAACCTCTTATAGGTCACATCACCTGGCACCCTCAGGTTGTTCAGAGGGAATTACTGCATCAGCAAATCAATATAAATCACAAATGTTGAAATAAAAAAAGCAGATCCAAGAGTGATGATTTGTTCTCTTTTCTGTGAATATCTTGATCTGCAGCTGATTACTAACTGAATGTGCAAAGACCATTCATACAGGTGAAGTGACTTTACTCACCATGAAGCCAACCACATAGATACATTGAATAATCCTCGTTCGCCCTCGGGGTTTGTGGTACAAAGTTCTCCATTTTTGGTCGTTCATCCTCCAAGTGTGATTGCACGCCTGCCTGCGACGCGGAAGCACACATCCGACTTGGGACCCAAGTTTCACGTCGAAGCTTTGGCAGTTGTTCCTCGAAGGGGTTGATTCATAAACAATTTGCTTTGTGTCGTCTTTTAAAGCAAATCCAGTGTGGGAAAAGTAAGGATTCACTGAGTGGGAAGTGTCAATCTCTGTCGAAAGCGGCTTTCATGTTGGTGTTTGTTTTTTTGTAAGGGAAACCCCCGAGTAGACCGGTCTGACTACCCTGCGGTTACTTGAACACTTGGTATTATCTATTGACGTCATGAACTAAGGAGGAAGTGCTTCTCCGTAAAACAATGCTACAATGACAACAAAATAAGAAAGTACGGTTATAACATTTTGGGCAGGCAGCTCCCTCAAAAAGACTTAACATATTTTTTTTATATTATATACATTGTGTTCATATAATTATCTTTTTCTGTTTGTATGTCCATCAATATTTTCCATTTTATAAGAATTATTATATTTATATATATTTTACCAATTAAAAACAAATCCAAACACAAAAACAACCAAATTTTGTCCATGAAATATAAACCTGTTTTAATTTAGACGTCATCACTAACTATTTACTATTTGTTGTTTTTCTTTAACAGATGTCAAGCAATACAGCATCATCTGCTGGACAATTTAATGAATAAAACACTACTGTCATGATGATGCACCTGTGCCCGCTCCTTTGGCGCCAACTGCCTCGGACTCTGATTGGCTCCCTGCCTCTATTTTAACCTACTCCTTTCTGTCGCCTGTTGTCAGTCCGTCTGCGAACCTCAGTTAACACCAGGCAAGCTTTTTTTCGACCCTGACTCCCACCTGTTTTTATGCTCCTGCCTGTCCCGCGGCTTTTGATCCTGACCACGTCTACACTCCCGTCCCTGCTTTCGACCTCTTTTGTCCTCGACGACGTCTACTCACTGTTCCTGGCTTACGACTCGCTTACAACCACGTTTTTGCTCTCCTGTCCCGGCTACTGACCCATTTTTCCGTTCCCGACACCGCCATCACTCCAGAAGATCCACTTCCGCGTTCAGAGCGACCTGCTTCCCACGTCCAGCAAACCCCGGATCGTGGGTGCAACCCTTTCCCCTTTTTTACAATGTGTTTATCAGGTTGATTATTGAAAGTAGGTTTAAGTAGGTAGGCAAGCACCTCAGCTGTCTTAAGGCGGCACATAATAAGCAAAAATACACGAACTATCATATAAACGTAATTCTTTTAAATAGATCAAGAAATTGATATTCGTATTAAATAACATGAGGCTCACCGAGAGGGCGCTAAAGTGATTGTCCGCCATTTTGCTGTTAAAGGTACCGTCTCAAACCAAAAACTTTCTAAAAGGTTAGGCAAAAAACAAAAAATGAATAGAAAAAATTATGTTTTGTCACTTTGAGTGTCCATAGTTTGTATTCTTCCTGTGCGCTTTAGCACTAATTTTATTCGCACTACAAAATACATCAACATTGAGTGGTCAAATAATACACAGATTCTCTTGAATGATCTAGTTGATTGTTTAAAATATATATTTTTTGTAAAGGTTCTTCAATAAACAGTAAAAACGTCATTTTGTGTAAAGAAAAATCCAACATTTGTCCCCTCTGCATTAACCTATTGTCAGGTGGCCATGTAAATCACATTGGCATAAAACAATCACAAATGTTTTGTTATTTTTAAATAGGATAGCGGATATTTTTTCAGCATATTATTTAGGTTGATATCAGAGCTTTTTTGTGCTGAGTTTTCCTCAGTTCTCCAAACCTTTTTCAAATTGCAATTCCAGTATATTGAAGATTAAAATTGTCCTTCGGTGTGGAAGGGAGTGGAAATAACTCTTTGCATTCTGCTTGTGTTGTCGACATTGGAAATGTAATCAACTTTTTATCTTGCAGTCTAACACAACTGCAAATGGGAGTGTTGGGTGTGGTTAGGTCATGTTGATGTGTAAAGCAGAAAAGTCCCTACATACTGTATAAGTTCACTGCAAAATATTCTGCTTAGTGGTTATTTAACCAGCCGTCCTGTTGGTTCATGTAGTCACATTCCTTGAACCCTTAACAGGTATTAAGAGAGCATTACGTTACACTGTCTTAAACTCTGGTTTTAGTGCATCCCAAATTCACAATGGTAAGTCCCTAAAGGTCGAACCACTGCAATTTAAAGATGGATCTTTAGAGGAAAATATGACAAAAAGTCTATCAGTGAGGAAAAGAATAAGAGTGATCATAGCCAGAGGTCATCAAAAGGAACTTACCGTGACATAATATAAGTGTAGCATTTCACTACAATTTATTTAAGTAATCATGTATTGTTGCTGAAATGAGTTAGTACTAAGATGCTAACCAAATTCAACATGCTTCTTACTAGCGTCAACTTCTCTGTAGATATTAATGCACTGTATATTCCTCGGTTCTGACAAGTCTTCCCAAACGCTTAAAAGATATAATAAAACAGATTTACATTAAAATACACAATAAGAGCTTGATTCAAATTCCGAAATACCAAAAGTTAGCTTAAAACACTCGCAACCTCTTTGACTAATAAACACTTAAAACAATATGGTGATGGTCTCACTAGGGAACTGGTGTTCCTCCGATGACATCAGAGCTCAGGATGAGAGAGACAAGAAATGCTGTCTTCAATTTGCATTATTTCGGAAAATATTTAGAAACAAAATATCTCATCTCATTAGCTGCATCGCTTATCCTCAGTCAGGTCGCGGGGGTGCTGGAGCCCATCCTAGCAATCATCAGGCAGTGGGCAGGGGAAACCCTGAACTGGTTGCCAGCCAATCGCAGGGCACACGGGGACAGACAACTCACTCGCTCGTTCGCACTTAGGGACAATTTGGACCGGCCAATTCACCTGAAAGGCATGTTTTTGGAATGTGGGAGGAAACCGGAGTGCCCGGAGGAAACCCACGCAAGCACGGGGAGAACATACAAACTCCGCACAGGAAGTCTGGAGCTGGATTTGAACCCACGCAGGAGGTTCCCAAGACATGAACTGTGCTGCACATGCGCTAACCACTGCCCCACCGTGCTGCCCAGAAGAAGAAACAAAATATTTTATGCAAAAAACATGTACTATTTCCTCACATTTTGCATGTTTAAGAATTTGGGATTTCCAAACCGTTACCAGTTGGGATACCACGTGGTTCTCCTGCAGTAGAATGTCATGTCCTCATGGTCTTACCCTGGCATTCCCACCCTGCGCCATTCTGGGAGTCCAGTTGCGGCTCGTCCCATTCCCTACACCAGTGCTTATCAATTATTTTCTGTTACGCCTCCCCCTAGGAAAATGAAAACATCTCAAGCCTCCCAAAGATCCACCACCCACCGCCCCCAATACTTGACTTTATCTATAAAATTTACGCCTATGCATAACACTGAATTGTTACAACAAATAATTGCTTTATAAACCGTGAACACAAAGATTTAAAGTGAATCCAAATTTCAAAAAACTAATTCAACTCTTAATCATTATTTATTTCTGATTCATAATCTTACCAACATTAACTCAGGAGCACAATAATAAATGAAACTTAATTTATACATTTAGCAACTGTGTTATTCTTTTTATTTTTGCAGCACTTGCCTCATCTAGCATGACAGAGACTGTGTTTAATGCTGCAGGCGGTATCATCTTATCTTCTATTGTGTGTTTTTTTTTAAGTACTCAGATACCTGTCAACCTGAACCACTTGCTCCCATTATTAATGATAGCAATTCCCCTTATTAAGCAATAATAAACATCACAAACACAACACGGAACCTATACACTCAGGGCAAGACAAACTATCTACAAAGTGTGTACAGTATTCCGTTTACCAAATAAACATCACCAACAATTATTTTATCATATCTCTGAGATCTTTCTAAAAACCTGACCTCAACTAAGTCCTCCATGAAATAGTCCGCGCTATACTGCCTGCCATACTACTGCTGGTCTACTAGAGACCCCAAGAGCCAAGAAGAGATCCACAGGATCAAGAGTGTTCTCCATTCCTCATGTTGAGGTTTTGAGTATTTCCTTGCCCTCATGTAGGTTTTAGATCAGGGGATGGTGTAATAGTAGTCTGTATTTTTGCAATAACCTTTGGTCTGTGCAGCTCTTTGAGACACCTTGTGTTGAGGGCATCATAAATAGACATGACTTGACTTGACACTTGCATTAAATTAAGTGATTCTTAATATTCATAGCAGTGCCACAATATGCACAAAAATAAATGCTTGATTAAGTATAACATTTGTGAGTGTATGCTTTAAATGGTACCAATCTACAATGAAGTAGTCATCTGCTACCAGTGACTCAGATTATCCAGATTAGAGGCAAAATTGATTTCCTTTTTCTTTTTATCTCTTATTTTCATTTTCGTCTCTATGAGTCTTTTCATCCCTTTTAAATATTTTTCCATGGTACACCTGAGAATCGGCTACACTTCCTGTTGTAGAAAGAAGCACACTTTAGTAATGTGAGTGCCACTGCCTCCTAAATAATAAAGCTGCAACTGTAATTTGTTCGAAAAAAAACATATTCCCCGAGGTCACGCCCCACAACCACCCCAGCCTCACTATTTGAGAATCACTGCCCTACACACCCGTGCAGCAGTTGGTGTGTTTCGGGCAGCAGCCGCCTTCACTCAGACCCCAAAATAGCACAGCGGATCTGCAAAGGGTGGGCAGGGGTGTCCAGAGAGGAATCATGTGCACCAAAGTGTCAACAGTCATACAAAGGCCAGCTTGACTTGTCAGCGTAGACCTATGTATGTGCTCTAGTGTCTCAACTTTGTTACATACTTCCAGAACCACTGAGGCATTTTTGTACCCCCGACCATGAAGCTCAGCGTGGCTTTGTTTTTTGCGGGACTGTTCGGGGCCTTGGCGGTGGTCTTCATATTGCTCTCATTCGGAACCGATTACTGGCTGTTGGCCTCGGAGAGCTGCCCTCCACCGTCTTTTGATAAGGTAAATGGAAAGAAAACAAAGATAAGCGGGTTAATTATTTTTTGATATTAGTTTTCAGACAATGAAGGTAAGATGCGTCATGTGGGGTGTGCTTAAAACGTTGAAAATACAACGGCCAAATGAGTTCAGAGGGCCTTTATTCTTTATTTTCACTGCACCTATCTGCTTTTATTTTACCTTAATCAAAGCTATCCAGGCTGCGGAACACATTAGGTTCGAGGATAGTGCTCGGGAGTGCTAGAGAGAGACGTCATGCTCATCCCCACAGGTTTCTTTAGTTAGTGTAGCATGAACATTTTGAAAGTAAGAAGAAATAGGTCTCTTCTTACTTTCAGGTATTGTCCAAACACCAAACCAAACCCCTGAAAATGATAAAAAAAGATTTTACTCAAGTGCATCTAAAAAATGCACATTCTTGCACATGCATCATGAGGGAGCTAGGGCTGCCATCATGACTTTAAGCCAGCAAATACCAACAGAGACTTAAAACGTTCCAAATTCCGTACACCTCCCTTAAAAATGATAAGACAATTCCTTACTCAAATATTAAGCAAAACTTAGTGGTAGTTAAGGTAAAGTGCAGTACATTTATATTTAAAACAACCACGAAGCTTCGCCTGAAAATCTGCTAGCTTAAAGGGAAACTGTAATATTCAGGGTTGGGTAGGGTTACTTTAACTGGATTACTTTCAATTACTTTTGGATTACTCCAATACCAAATATGCTAATAAAAGACAAAAGAAACTAAATATGAATAAAATTATGACTCACAACACGTGGTAAGATTTCTCTCCTGGCTTTGATCTCTTTGATCTCTGGCAAAACTAAGATAAAATGCAACAGAAACAAAATGAAAATAAATCCAAACAGCTTGGCAACATTATTTTTGCCGTTCCATGTATTCCGTTACTCCCCAAGCCTGCGCAAAATTTAGTAATTTCATTAATATTTAGTTTCTTTTGTCTTTTATTAGCATATTTGGTATTGGAGTAATCCAAAAGTAATTGAAAGTAATCAAGTTAAAGTAACCCTACCCAACCCATTTGACCACTAGATGTCACTGTATTGTGTAGTGCACCCGAAAACACCTGATACAAAGCACAAGAAAGAATTCAAACCACTGAGATTTAAAATCACCAAACTTATTTTCAATTTCTTTGCCCAGCCTGTTACAAGGTTGTTGGTTTTTGAGGGTAACAGCAAGACAGCAGATAATTATAGGTGAGCCCCATGTTATGTAAAATAACTGCAAATATCTCGACTATTGAGTATTAAAAAAATGTTCGTTTATATGATAGGTCATTTATGTTTTGTTATTATTTAAATCATTTTTTTTAAATGAATGAAGTTCTTTTTTAGTACAAGGAGGCGCTAAATAATACACAATGTCCTCTTAATGCTTCCAAAAATGGGGCACCACTTGACAGGCTACAAATTAGCATTGAGGTTGGGGTGCCAATGTCATGAGGCTAGATGATTTCGACCCAAAAATCTAAAAAAATATATCTCCTTTTTTATCCATTCATCCATTATCTGCACCACTTATCCTCAGTAGGGTCATGGGTGTGCTGGAGCCCATCCCAGCTATCCTTGGGCAGTGGGCAGGGGACACCCTGAACTGGTTGCCAGCCAGTCGCAAAGCACACAGGGACAGACAACTCACTCGCTCATTCACACCTAGGGACAATTTGGTCCAGTCAATTCGTTCAGTTACATACCAAGAGCTTTTTCAAACAACAATAAGTACATATAACATTGAAGAAGCAGTGAAGGTTTTTTTTTTTAGAAAATGTGTTTCTACGAAGAATCACTTAGCGATGATATTTTTCCTTTTAGATACAATTCAGTTCTTTGCTATTTACAATAGTATTGGTCAACTTTTAGATAGTCAGCATTTGCCTACAAATCAGTGTCAATTGCCTGCTAAGGCTAGCATCGATGTCTGTGAAGCAGACACTAGTCTGAAATGCTACGGCCTTTTTGGAAATGTGGAAAATGATAAAACATTAATACATAAATAATTTGTTTTCTGTTTTTTTAGACCATTTTGTGCTTCATTGATGGACATTTTTCAGGTGTAAGTACTGGTCAAATAGGTGGCAGTATATCATACCGATAGAAATGCTGAAAATGTTCACTGCTCAAGTTAAGTATGTTCCAGTGGCCAGGTTCTTTATCTCAGTCTGTTCAAATATCCAGTGGGGGGCAATAGTGGCCCTAAGGATGTTAGTTTGAGGCCCCTGACTTTACATGAAAGTTGAAGGCACAGCGTGTTTTATTTTGCACCTGCTAGAGGTTAATCAATCATTGTTCAAAAAAAGACAAAACAACAATACTCGTAGGTAGATATGATATAAGGGTGGTGACATCGTTGTCGCTAAAGCTACCTTTTCTTTTTTTCCTTTTTCTTTTCTTCTTTTTTCCTTGTTATTTTTTTTCTTTTTTGTTTTCTTTTTTTCTTATTCATTTTTTTCCTTTCATTTTTTTTATTGACTTTTTTTTCTTTTTCTTTTTCTTTGACCTTTTTCTTTCTTCTTGCTTTTTTTCTCCTGCTTTCCTCTTTTTAAATATTTTTTCCTCTTTTGTTTATTTTTGTTCTTTCCCTCTTGCTGTTTACTCTTTAACCTTTTCTGTCTTTGTTTCATTTGTCTTTTTTGTCCTTCAGTTTTTTTTTGCTTTCTTTTTTACTTTCCTTTTTTCATTTGTATCCAACATTTTCTCCCCATTTTTTCCTTTCCTTCGCAAAAAGAAGTGAAATGAAAATAAATAAGGTTTTTTATATTGCACAATACAGCGACATCGACTGGTGAAATAATCCACACTGTCACTTTAATGTGAGTGCAGCCTACGCAGCATATGGATTTATTTATTATTGATTTATTGTTTTTTTTAATATTATTTTCCAATGTTTTTTTTCTTTGAATTTTACATCTAATAAGGTGTAGCAAATCTTAAAATGGACATTTGAGAACAATTGATTGTTTTTATAAGATTATTTTTCTGTGGAAAACCTACTTTGGCCCTACCTCACCCAGACCTTACTCCCGGCGGTCCCCATGTAAATTGAGTTTGAAACCATTGGTTTAGATGTTGGAGCAACCTGGAAATAATCGTCAGTCAACAGGTTGCTCTACTTTGTTGCCTTCCGGGATAAGAAATGCAGCGCTGTGGGACCTCTTCATGTAATCCCACTCAGAGTTGAGTGTGAGTGCAGCACTACAGCTATGTAAAGCTCTCAGCACGATAAAAACACAAATGCCGACGGTCCCGGCGGTGGAATGAGGTCAGATTGAATATCAGCAACCAAACCTCGCTTTTGCTTTCGGTGATAGCGGCGAGATATATAAAGAAGAGGATTTACTGTAAATACATCTCTACAGCAACACCTGTCAGTGAATGTGACTCTCACTCAATGGGCAAAAGTTTAAACCCCCTGCATACCAAAAGCTGGCGGAAATGCTGGGTCACAAATTCTTTGGAACGGTCACAAATCAACTGGAACGTTCGAGATCCTTGGTGGAACTTGTGATTTAAAACGATAGGCTTGTCTCGTCACATCAAAATTTCATGTTCCATTTTGTCTCCTATTGTTTGAATTGTGGGCAGCATGGCGGTGCAGTGGTTAGCACGTGTGCGGCACAGTTCTGAGGTCATGAGATCAAACCCCCTGTGTGGAGTTTGCATGTTTTCCCCGTGCTTGTGTGGGTTTCCTCCAGGCACTCTGGTTTCCTCCCACATTCCAAAAATATTCATGTCACGTTAATTGGTCGATCCAAATTTTCCCTAGGTGTGAAAGAGCAAGCGAGTTGTCTGTCCCAGTGTGCCCTGTGACTGGCTGGCAACCAGTTGAGGGTGTCCCCTGCCCACTGCCCGAGGGCAGCTGGGATGGGCTCCAGCACCCCCGCGACCCTACTGAGGATAAGCGGTGCAGATAATGGATGGATAGATGGATTTCACTTCTAACTGCTGGCCCATAGAGCCAGTTCATTATCAAACAACACATTACTAAATCAGACGGGAGTGAAAGCCTAAGTGTAAATTCAACGGCACGCCACTGATACAGTAGGTTGGCAGGTAGATCGGTAAGTAGGTAGATATATATATAATCCACTGAAATGTTTAAATGTAATGTATTTTGGACCATCTAATTAACCTGAAATGCATGTTTTTGGAATGTGGGAGGAAACCGGAGTGCCCGGAGGAAACCCACGCAAGCACGGGGAGAACACGCAAACTCCACACAGGAAGGTTCGATAACATGACCTCAGAACTATGCCGCACACACGCTAACCAATGCGCTGCTGTGATGCTTTCTCTTACATACTTTTTTAAAAGGTATATTCTAAATCTCAACAAACACAGACACACTTGTTTGAGAAATTCTGATTAATGATAAAAATCAAGCATTTATAGATATTGTAGAAAAAAGGCCACAAAGGTAAAATTTACATTAATATTAATAATTTCTGAATCATCAATCGGATAGTAATAATGTACTTGTATTCATCTGTACTATTCAATGCTTCGAATATTTCATAAGCTTTGAAAAAAAGAGTAGACATCATCCTCATCATGCACATCTTGAGTTTCAATCAAGCAGCTCTTGTATTTATAAAGACACTTCAGTACTTCCTATAGGTTCAAAATCTGAAGAATATTTCATTTTGCATATAAAGATTTTAAAACACATTGGGAAAACTGAATTCAACAATCGTTTTTCTTCTCACTAATATATATAACTATAGCCTTATCCCCCTTGTTTTATAACCTTATCTTCTCTGTTCCTTTATCTTCTTGGCTCATACCTCACTGTGAATGTGTAAAACTGGAGTGTCATGCCCAATTTCGTTGTCACAATATGTTAACCCATTTTGTAACAATGACAATAAAGGTATATTCTATTCTATCTATTCTATTCTAATAGGGGAATACAATCTTATGCTTCTATTTTAAAGCTCCATTGGGAGTGCGGTCAAAAATAGGCGGGGCATATTAACAATTTGTTGAAATTTTAGTTACTGTAATAAAGAATGAAGACATCAGTGGAGAATGAACTGGGAAGGAGTACAGGAGAGGACCCAAATCTCAGATAAGAAATTCTAACCTGTTCAAAAAAACGCTCCCTTGAGCCCTGTCTTTTTTATTACATCTCCTAGGCTACAAAAGCGGATCCGCTCTAAAGGGTGCAGGTATCAAAGAACAACAACAAGATCGACCGATAGTGAAAATTTCGTTAACAGTGCATAATGGTCAAAACAACAAACTGGCATCCTATGCAATTTCCTTTACCGATGTCCAATGTTAAAAGCAGAATAAACTCAATGCTCCATTCACAGAAGACTCTGTGATTGACAGGACACCAAACCTATCCTTTTCAAGTCATTTGGGAACAGTCAAGTATGAGAAATCTCAATCAGCAGTAGCTTATGGAGTAAAAATGGCAAAATACAATAAGCATGCAAAGACCACCCACCCATAATGGCTCCTTCCACGTGACTACAGAAAATATCCCTTAAGTGCTAAATTTTTTCTTCACAGCGTCATGATTTATCGAATCAGAATGCTACCAGTTGGTTCACTTTGTACCACGAGGGTTTCTTCTGGCGGTGCTCTTTTGGAAGCAACGTGGAAGAAAAAGACCTGCTATGGAAGCTTTGGTTCAGTAAGTCGGACTTTGGGTATGGTTTGGTTCCAGATTTTGACATTTTAATCCTTGAATGTTCTTTCTACTTGACATGTCCTCTGCAGCAAATCAGCCAAACTCCAAAGTGTGCGTGCACTCCTACCTCTTCCCATTTCCAGTGTCCCATTATACCCACAATGCCACATCGTACGAATCTGCCATAAGTAGGTGCCTTTACCATGGTTAGTTGATTTCCTAATTGTTCTGCCGAAGCATGCAGAATAATTGTTTTTATCGCCCATTTCCAGTCTACAGAGGTTTCTGGAGCATTTTCATGCTCATCGGAGTGGCGGCTGCTGTGCTGGCGGGCTTCTTCATCATCTGTGCTGCTCCCTTTGCCAGCCACTGCTTGTACAAAACAGGAGGTGGCTGTTTCCTGGCTTCGGGTGAGACTATCAACTCTTATGTCACATCGTTTTAGCAGTTTACTGTAGAATAATTAAGATTGACTAGTGTGGGTGGCACAGCGGCTGGGTGGTTAGCACGCAGGTCCAGGGTTCAAGTCCAGCTATCGCAGCCGTGTGGAGTTTGCATGTTCTCCCTGTGCCTGCGTGGGTTCCTCTGGGCATTCTGGTTTTCTCCCACATTCCAAAGACACGCATTTCAGGTTGATTGGCCAGTTCTAATTGTCCCTAGGTGTGAATGAGCGGGTGAGTTGTCTGTCTCTGTGTGCCCTGCGACTGGCTGGCAACCGGTTCAGTGTGTCCCCTGCCCATTGCATGGAGATGGCTGGGATGGGCTCCAGCACCCCCACAACCCTACTGAGGATAAACAGTGAATATAATGGATCGATGAATGACTATTTTGCTAACAGGATTTTCAACCATAAACTGTCATTTTTAAGTCATACCCCAATACACAGTATCAAATGGATCTTAATTTTGATTTACTTAAGCTTAAAGAAACTATGGTCAAGACTTCAACGGGTTTTCTAGTTCATTTTTGTTCCCTCCTTGCTCTGTTCATGAAAGAGCAAAATGGCCCTAGCTCACAACTCTGCTTCCAAAACATTGTGTACTATTTTATCATTGAGTGCTTGTCTGTAAAAAAAGTAAAACAAGCCCACCCCCATCCCTATGACCAGACCAAAAAACTGTCATACCTTTGCAACTCCAAATATTCCACTGATTCCTCTTTATCGTCATCGTAATTAGGTTTCTTCCTGCTGTGTGTGGTGGTGATGTACGTGCTGTGGATCGAAGTATTGGACGTAGTGGACGTCTACGTGCATTTTCAGCAGTCAAACTTGTGTCCAGATTTTCAGCTGAGTCTCAACTACGGCCTGTCCTTCATGTTTGCTCCCTTCGGTATCTTCTTCTCGCTTCTGGCTGGATTGCTCTTCGTCTTGATTGGCCGAAGCATCAAGAGACGCTAACGCTAAGAATAACGAAATGTCTAATATGAGTTAATGAGCTGGTTTGTATTACAGGGTGTTCCAAAAGTCCCTGGCACATTTTTTCATGAAATATCTCGGAAAATATTAATGACATATAACATATTTGGTCAATTCAGAAAGCTTTTAATTTCGATTTTTACATGGAATGTTCAAAGATGTTTAATGTGAACACTATCTGTCACACAACACATATGAAGTTGCTGGTTACATTTTCGCCAAACGCATACCAGCATTGCATTGTCCATGTTTGCTTCAGTTTCTGTTATTGTCGCCTCCAGCTCATCCACGTCTCTTTTCACAAATCCCCACAAAAGAAAATGGTATGGTGTGAAATCTGTAGATCTGGGAGGCCAGGACATGAGATCGTGATCATTTTGCCCAAACCGTCCAATCCATCTGTTTGGCAGCGTTGTGTTCAGAAACTGTCTAACAGTGCGGCACCTATCATGTCGGAAAAGGAAGTCACCCGACTCTTTCTGTCAAAACTAGGACAAATAGTAGACCCAAATGCGTAACCTTTCACTCAAAAGTTCATTGGGATACTGAAGAAACAAACTCCAGCGATGCAGTTCTCGATGGACGGGGAAGCAAGCAGCTCAAGGGATCGGATCGTGATTGGAATGCGAAAGTGGATTTCCCGTGGCGGGAGATCGGAGTGTGGTCAAATGGGCTAAACGGGTCAATAGCCGGAGCGTGAGATCAGAGCGTGGTCGGTGGTCAAAAACGGGTCGTTAGCCGGAACAGGAGATCAGAGCGTGGTCAATGGTCAAAAACGTGTCGTTAGCCGGAACGGGAGATCAGAACGTGGTCAAATGAATAAAACGGGTCGATAGCCGGAGACAAAAGGGAAATCACGAACTGACGAGTAAGATACGGATGAATACGGGACTGACGGGAGCCAGAGTCAAAGTGCTTGCCTTGCGTATGCAGAAGTTCGCTGACGGACTGACAAGGAGTGACTGGAGTACTGGGTATAAATAGGATTGGAATCAATCAGGCAACTAACAGCAGCTGGCGCCAAAGGAGCGGGCACAGGTGAGTGCAAAGAGTAATCATGACACTTTCTCACTCAATTTATCCCCTAACTAGTTTTCCAGCTTGTCGAGGTACGTCTCACCATTAATTTTTGCTCTTTCAAAGACGAATGGTCAGTAGACAACTTTCTTTGACATAGCACAAAACAGTAAAGCACTGATAACGGAAGCTGTTGCAACCTTTGACAATGCAATGCTGAAACACATCAGGCAAGGATTTGACGATCGGCATGATGTGTGTCATGTGACCAATGGTGTTCACATTGAACATCTTTTAATATTCCATGTGAACATTGAGATTACTAGCTTTCTGAATTTACCAATTGTGTTTTTATATCCTTAAAAGTTTCTGAGATATTCAATGTCAAAATGCGCCCTTTGGAACACTCTGTAAAGTGCAAAAAAACTAGGGCTACCTGGCTACAAAGCAAGTGAAAGAAAGTCATGGAATTGAGTGAATGTAATTGTTTAACAGAGGAGTTAAACTCAAATGGTTATTTTCACTCCCCATTTGTTCAACTCATTTACATTTTTGTTGAACACATTTTTCCAGTCCATGGTTTTTTGATTGTGATTAGTGCGAAGGGTTACCAGTTTGATATGTATTTTGTTATTACTATTTCATAACCAGGTTGTAATTTTGGAGGTTAAAATAGGCTAGTTTAACCATCAAACAATACGTCAGTTAGAAATCAAATGTCCTAGAAAATTTTCAGAACCACTACTCATTTATTCTTAAGGGCTACCTGGTGTCCACGGGTATCACACTGGAGACACCTAATACCACCAGTACATACCCAGCCTTTGTGTAACACACACTTAAAAAATGAAATCAAATGATTTGTATTAGTTTAGAGTAAATGCTCTCGAATGTTGAACATCTATAAAGATTGATTTAAACATTAATCCTTACCAACGATAATTGCTTCGATATTATTTTATTTCCTGACCCAACTTAAAATCAAAAATGGATGAATAAAGCGACAGTGTGTATGTAGTGGTAAAAATATTTATGATTTGTTACAAACAAACACTATTTGATTTGAATAACGAGCAAAAATACATGAACTATCATATAAATGTGGATTTTTTTTTACAAATACCTGTAGGTTGATACTGCCAATTTAACACAGCTCTATTAGAAACAATTGACACCCGTAGTCCAGATCATCTTGCATTATGACTGGTGGTTTAAAACCCAATTATTCCAGTTATAGATTGTGTCTTTTTAAGTTAGCTGTATATGTGTTTGTGTGTCTTTTGTATATAAATATACAATGTCACAGGGAAAATCAAAAACAAATGAACTTTTTATATGTGTTATTAATGATTTACAAGCGTGTTATTACATTATTATGGCCGCAATAAAAAAAAAAAAACAACTACATAACATTAATTTGGTAGCCTCTGGGAGAGTATAGTCAGCATTTGGTTGTGTAAATATAGAAATATATATATATATACACACACAAATAAACAAAATAAGCAGTGATGTTCAGTCAAGGGTGGCAGGTGAGACTTTGCCTCACCAGTCATCATGGAAATGTCACATTTCATATAATAAATGGTTATTGTTATTCAGTGTTGGCGTTTTTTCTCGTGTAACGTGACAATTTTTCAAATGTATTTTACATTATGTAGAGAAAGTTGCTAAAAATTATGTTTATTTGGTTCAGAATCTAATTTGGTGGTTACCGTTTTGGCCAGCAGGTAGTGCTCACAGTTTCCTACGCAAGTTCATTCAAAATGGCCTCATATTGTTTAGTGTTCATCATAAAGAAAGTAACAATCTTGAAATATTACATTTTTAGCTTTAAGTTATCAATTGTTCAGTTCATCGATATGAATTATGATTGATCAGTCCAGAAGGAAAATAATATCGACACACAAACTTATAACTCACGAGTTTGATTTTACCTCCTGAGCTACTGCCGCCCCCCCGACGAGTTTGATTTTAACAAACTATGTTTTATTTACATGACGAGGAAAATGTTATAAAAATGAATTAATGAAGCACATTGTTGACATAAGCAATCACAGTTTTAGCAAAGAGGGAACTTGGGGAGAAATTTGGTAGCAAGAATCAAAGTACTGATCAATAAACCTAGTTTCAAGATAATCAACTCATTTAAATGATCAGAGATTACTTTCATAGCGTGTCACAATAATATTTTGGTTTTTCTGTAATACGCCCAACAATTTCTTGCTCACACCTCAGCACCAAACAATGAAATTATTTATATTGTTGGCAAGCTAACAGCAATTCAAGCCATGGAGCAATTTATATTCTCAATGCCTGGAATTTTTTTCATAATGGAGGATTACCCAATTATTAATACTGTACTTGAATTCAAATGAAGCATCATATAGTCTTATATGAAGAGTTAATAAATTAAGATAAACATTTTTGTCGATGCTACAGTTTATATATGGCTTTATTGCTCAGACAATAAAATAATGAATAAGACGTAGGTTCATTTATTTGGAATTATGAACGTGATTCAGTGAAATTTATGAAATCTTATTTGATGTGGACGTTTGGGTAAAAAGAAAACTTACCACAAGAGGGCAGTGTAGTCGAATCAAACTGGCTCTTACGGCTCTCATATGGCTTTTGAGATTTCTTTTTTTTTGCTTTATCGATATATTACCAATTGATATGAAACATTATGAACAAAATGACTCAAAAGAGGGAAAATATAGCAAAGAAGGAACAAAATAAGAAAAAACGGAAAATTGAGAAAAACTAGATAACAGCTAGAACAAGAATAAATACAGCCAGAAAAGGAAACAAGAGGAAAAATGTAAAAAAGAGGGAAAGAAGATGAAGACAAACCAAAAAAGAAGTGAAAACAAAAAGTAATCGAAAGAGGAAAAAAGAAAAAGGGAAAAGGGAGAGAAAGAGGAAAACTAAAGCAAGAAAAAAGGATACAGGAAAAAAAAGAAAAATAAATGCAGTATTACCAAAAATTATGGAACATTATGCACAAAATCTATTAATAAGTATACAAATATTCATACTATTCTACTAAATTATAATAACATTTATTTGTTAACTTTTTTTTAATACAAAGCAACATAAAAGTCAAGCAACTCACAATCTCTGAATAACGCACAACACAACAAATTGTTAATTACAAAAATTGGCGTTTCAGATTCAGATTCAGAATTTTTATTGTCATCCAACAAAAGTTGGGTTGTCCATTCATTCAATAATTAAAAGACAATACCAAATACACAGAATAAATATCCATAAATTTCAAGATTTAGGAATAATCCACAGCACGGCCGCGCAGTGGTTAGCGTGTGTGCGGCACAGTTCTAAAGTCATGATATCGGACCTTCCTGTGTGAGTTTGCATGTTCTCCCCGTGCTTGTGTGGGTTTCCTCCGAGCTCTCCGGTTTCCTCCCGCATTCCAAAAACATGCATGTCAGGTTAATCGGCCGGTCCAAATTATCCTTAAGTGTGAATGAGCTAGTGAGTTGACTGTCTCTGTGTGCCCCGCGACTGGCTGGCAACCTGTTCAGGGTGTCCCCTGCCCACTGCCCGGAGATGGCTGGGATGGGCTCCATTACCCCCACGACCCTACTGAGGATAAGCGGTGCAGAAAATGGATGGATGGATGAATAATCCAATACAAACATTAAAAAGGTGGACATGGTACCAGCAGCATAAGTCACTGTAAAAGTTAAAGTGCAATCGTGTCTGATGTTCATCATTAGGTAAAGCATGTAAAAATAAACTTTACATTATTATGTAAAAAAAAGCTAATCGTGGAACACATTATCCCTGAAAAAACACAGGAAACATAAATGGACATATTTACAGATCTGCAAAATGAAGATAAAATACAAACCGATTTTAACCTTTTATACACTGAACAAATTTAACAACAACACGGCATATTGACCAATCACAAGAGAGGGGCGGCAGTAGCTCAGGAGGTAGAGCGATCGTTTTAGGATTAAGGGATCCCAGTTCGAATCCCGGCTTGTCCGTGTTACATGCCGAAGTGTCCTTGGGTAAGACACTGAACCCCCAATACCCCCAATAAGCAGGTTAGCAGCCTTACATGGCTGCACAGATCATGGCCGCTATTGGGAAATGTGAAGCACAATGTAAAGCGCTTTGGGAAGTCATTGACTTGAAAAGCGCTATATAAATGCAGATCATTTCATTTCATTTCATTTCATTTCATTAACAGGGTTGTAAACCTTTTTAATGGCCAAATTCAAGCACTTTTTATAAAGACTTTTATTGCCAATGTCTCCACTATGATTAAAAGAAAAAAATCTAAAAATCTGGTGTGTATCATTTCTGCGATGTACTGTACATATGCAATTCTTAATCTTGTGTGTGCATTTATCAATACTATTTTTAGATCTTGTGTAGATTATAAATATATTTCTTTTTGGGACAAATGTCTTCCCATAGAGGTGTTGGGTAAAATATGATTTTCGGTTGAACAAAGTTCTTCCTAGTACAATTCAGCATTGGGAAGTCCTACCTTAATATTTTGCATGACCCTTAGTTTATAATGACAATGAAGCTCCATAAGTCGATAGCATACAAACTAATGAAAGCTGCTGTTAATCACGAGGGAAGAAACATACAATGGCAAAGCAAAGCCACCAGAGAGCAGTGTGGACATCACTTTGAAGCAGACATGTTGAGAGACATGGCAACAATTTCAAGTACTTCACCCAAAATCAAAGCACTTTTCAAGGATTTCAAGCACCTGTAAGGTCTTTAAGAGGAAAAAAAAGCTTATCTAAGGGAACCCGCTCTTGATTGGTGGGTTGTTCACTTGCTAGAGCTGGCTCTTAGAGGCTTTCCGTTCGCAAAGGACACATCGGTACAATTTTGCACTTGCAGCCTCCATGTGGAGTGCATGTGCTGTTATGCATCTCATCACAAGTTGAGAGGCGGCAAGAGAGAAAGATGAAAGAATTCACACCTTCTGGTTTACAGACGGATGCTAATTTCACTCATGAATGGAGCATTTGATCGGGAATGAATGGACGCCGTCGTCGAATCTCAGGCATGGCAATCAACTGTGTCTCTTTTTCGGCTTATAGTAATATACTTTTTAGGTATACGCTGCGGTGTTGGTGGTAAAAATGAGGATTCACACCTGCAAAATCCACTGAGGATAGATAGGTATCCATGCTATAGCATAAACAATAGACCGTGCACAGCAAAAACAAGTAAATGAAAATAAATGAAACTGAAAGGTTGCTTGAGATACGAATGATATAACTTTAATCTGTGTATGGCCACAATCAATCCCAAAAAAAAGTTTGAAATCAAGGCAACACCCATACCTTATCCTTGTTTTTGTTTTTTTAGGTGATTGGTGGTGAGGTTTTGAGTCTTTCCTTGCCTGCCTGTTGGTTTAAGATCAGGGGATGGTGTCGTTGCAATCTGTGCAGTCCTTTGAAACATTTTGTGATTAAGGGCTATACAAACTAATGTGACTTGATTTGAATTCTACTATAAGCTTAGAGCAAGCTATGAAATATGTTGGCTGTACGTAGTATGAAGTTTATACAGTATGACAGCCAGTGTTGGAAATAAAGCGGTTACGTAACAGCGTTATTTTTTCAGTTCTTTAACTCATGATTTATTTGTGCCGTTACCGTTACTGTTACCGTTGGCGCCTTGCTCAGCCGCGTGATTTCCCGCTATCCTCTCAATTGTTTACGTCACGTCTATCAGATCCTGCCACCATTTAAAATACAGACAGTGCCCTACTTACGAACGAGGTTCCAGACAATCGTTCGTAATTTGAATTTGTTCTTAAGTTGCTTCAGTCCTTTATTTTCTATGTTTAAGGTTTATATAAGTATGTTTAAGGCTTGTATACGTAACCTGTATTGCTTTGTACTAAAAAAATAAACATTTTATAAAGTAATATGCTCTATAAAGATAAATAAAGTGAAGTTTAACTTACTTTTGGAAGATGAGCTTCAAGAGTTAGGCGACTTCTTCCTCCGTGGTAGAAAGTGACCGAAAAAAAGCGATCCAACAATTTTATTAACCGCATCAAGCTTCATAATTGCATTTTCATTTCAAAAGAAACAGCTCGCCTCTTCTTTACACTTTACACCAACCGTATAGAATGGATACACGAAATAGTAAAGACTAAAAATGGGTGACCTCTCACAGCGCCACACGCCGGTAGCAGCGGAAAGAAGCACTACGGTAATGTCCTGTATTCGGGGAAAGGTGCACACATTAAAAAAATCTTACAGCAATGTCCGGATATTTTTCGACATCCCCCAAAAAATGTTTGTCTCTACCGTTTTTCGAGACGAATGGTCGTAAGTGGGGGAGCGTCTGAAGCGACTATCATATGGTTGGATCGCGATTACAAATACAGCATTTATTAAACCGCTGAAAGAAATGGCGAATTGGTGCATGAGGCGGCATTCAACTTGTGTCGTTCACGAAGGAAACATCTCTATGAGCTAGCTGCCTCTTGAAAGTGAACACAGGGGGGGAAGATGTTGTGCCAAAAATTTGCCCTCCCCGCTAAACGTCCCTAAAACAACTTCGTATTTGTCTTGTGAGGGGAATGGAACAGTAAAGAACGGAGCATTTGCAGCTTGTATGCCTTGTAGAAATCACTTTGGACTTTGTGATTAAGCAGTGATTCAAAACAGTAAATTTCCAAATATCACATTTATTGAAAACTGTTATGTATTCTTCCATAACGCTTATTACGCTGAAATAAGTATTATCTTAATGTGTTTTAAATAAATTGCTATGACAACTATGTGAGTGACAAAGGTTGACAAAATATCTTGCAACATTGGACTCATTACCAATTCCTATCATTGTTATAATAATGATCATCACCTTTGACAAGTTAACCACATCTACCCTTAAATGGAGATTATGTACTTTGTTGTAACAAAAACTTCATTCAAAAACAATATTGATTTGAATATTAAGCAAAAAAAACAACTTTAATACAAACATGCCATTTAGAAATACTCGTGGCTGAGAAAATTGTATTTATTTTACACAACACGAGACTCACACAGACAGCTGACACAATTGTCCCTCATCTTGCTGCCACAGCTACTGCCGAGAACCTTGTGATAGGCTGGGCAAATATGAGAAGAAATTGGTCTCTTTGACTCTCTGTAGTTTGTTTTCTCCCTTGTGCTTTTTAGCATTTGTTAGCAGCTGTACAACACAACACAGAAACATCTGCTTGTCAAATATTACACAGTGTCCTTCTAAACACAAATAAGTGAGCTACAAAGGGAGTCCTTATGTAGAGTAATCAAAAAATTAGCGATAAGTATGCAAAAACTACAAAAAAAGAGAAAACTAGCACAGGTCACGACGATATTGGACCGCCAAGGTTGCCAAATGCTAATATAATGTACGATATGATCACATGATTAGTCCATGGTCTACCTGTAGAAAAAAATAGGTCTCCTTGGGTTGATTCCTTATCTGCCTCACTCCCTGGTTTGAATGAAATCCTAATAAGATTAAAAAAAAGAAAAAAACTCTCATTGCGCCACATCCACAGCTTTGGCTGTGCAGCATGGCAGCCTTCCACTGCGCCGTGTCATCAGACTGGGAGTTCCAGCTGAATTGAACACTGTTCTGCATGATTGCCCGTGATAATTGTGTGTTGATAGGGAGCGCCGGAGATGGAGTGTAATTTCCACCGAGAGATTCCTGAACAAATACCTGGCGAGAAGCGGCGGAGGGATGGGAAGAAGGTGAGGAGAATAGAGGATGAGGTGAGATGTGTGATGATGAAAGGCCAGGAAGGGTGGTCTAAAACGAAGCGGAGGAAGGATCGCAAATGTGAAGCGGGATTGATATCCCAATCTTAACATGTGCCACAAATGCTCATTAGGATCAACAACAACTTTCTACGTTATTATTGAATATGCTATATGCGCAACATACAGCACAGATTGAATTACTTCCTCTTCACCATGTAAAAACATACAATAAATAAGACACTATAGAAATAACAAATAACAGTTAAAAAATATACAAATAAACAAGGTTTGGAATAAAAAATGTGCAAATTTTAGACAGAATCTAAATAGAGCAAATTTGCGTTGATTTAGTAGAAGGCAGAGAGGTGGGAGTGGCTAGGGCAGGAAGAGAGTCCGGATATCCTGATATCCCGATGGAAGAAGCTGTCCTTGAGCCTGCTGGTTCTGTCACTTCCCTAACAGCAGCAGGTTGGAGAGGCTATGAGATGGGTGGGGTCAATTGCAATCCCGGTGGCTTTGTGGGTGAGGCGGGAATTGTAGATGTCCAGTAGAGACGTGAGGTAAACACCAATTACCTTTTCTGCCGTTCTCACAATGTGCTGCAGAGTCTTTTAGTAGGACACGGTTGAGGCGCCATAACACAACGTGATGTGGCTGGACAGGATGCTCTCGATGAGGCCTTGTAGAATGAGAGCACGATGGGGATTGGAGCACTTTATCCCCCTTTGCTGAGAAAGGACAGGCGTTGATAGGCTTTTTAGTCCAGGAATGTAAATGGCTCCAGGACAGGTCCTCACTGATATGCTCACCCAGGGACTTGATTCTGCTCACCCTCTGACCGTGAGTTGTGCATGCTTTGTGTGCGCCTTCCTGAGGTTGACAATGTTCCTATACATTTGAAAATAAGAGTTTTCCGATTTTATAAATGACTCTAGTCACATTTGTGTGACTCAAAATGGTTTAAGTTTTGGCTAAAGTACTAAAGTCAAGTCAAGTCATTTTATTTGTATAGCCCTTAATAGCCTGGGCTGCACAGACCACCATTACAACATCCCTTGATCTGAAACTTTCATGAGGGCAGGGAAATACTCAAAGACCTCAGTATGAGGAAATTGGAGAAACCTTTATAAGTGGCCGCACATGAGGTAATCCCCCTTCTAAGATTACAAGACTGCAATTCATATTGCAAGGGCATCAACAGACAATAAACAGACACCATACACATTAAATGTGTTATAGGTAATAACAAAATGTCCAGTTGATAGGTTCCTGCCCCAAAATCTTGTCCAATACAACAGGTTCTTGATGATAGCGTACATCAGGACTAAATGCCGTTAGATGGCTCAAACTGCATTCACCGTTCAACAACCAGGCTCCTTCCTCTCCCCCAAGGACAAGGAGACAAGTGTAACCGCCTTTGAAAATCAAGTTAGAAATAAATAAAATACATCATAAACATCACAGCGAATACGGTTAGCCTGTCTTTCGTGATTGCTCACTGCGGGTAGGACATGCATGCTAGCACAGCCGACAGACAGAACCTGTTATTATGATGGCAATCTAGCAGACCTTGCTTGGAACTGGTAACCACATCCTTCCTTTTTTCCGTTTGACTCCACCGGTGACGGTGTGATTCACAAAGGACAAAGAACCCTATGTATCCAGACGAGTTTTAGTGACTTTTGCTTCCATTTCTCTTTGTAGTTTTAAAAGGTTACTTTAATGCAAGACAATATTGTCCATGGTAAAAGACTATAACATTTAACACCCCAGTTTGTCATATTTGACCACTAAATGACACTTTATTATCTAATGTGAATGAAAACCAGTGCCACATAGCGCAGCATAGCAGCAAGTTGCCAGACAAACATGGCGATCTCAGGTAGGGATTTCACTATGTAAAAGAAATACAACTTTTAAAAAAAAATATTATTGGTATGATAGTCCAGGATTTTTTGCCTAGTATTCAAATCAATGTTTTGTTTTGTTTCCTGAATGAACGTTTTTTTTTTTTTTACACCCTGTCCCTTTAAATCAAATTTAAGATCTCATCATAGTATTTGATGTCTTTGTTGATTGTATTTTATTTTGTAACTTGACTTGCCTAATTTCTATGTAAATTTATTGTGACCAGGTTGTGGTACGAGTCGTTGCCACTTTCATGTTTCTTGACACATAGCCGCAGACATCTCGACGTTGTCAACGATGTATTCTTTAAAAAAATAAGACTGTACATATTTATTTGGTTGTCTAAATATATAAATAAATATGAAAGGGTTCATATTTCCATTGCTCAGGTCAGCAATGAAATAAATCTTCATATTTATCAACTACGTCGCTGATCTGTCGAGTAGGTGACTGAATGGCAGAAATGCATCAGAAACTGATAGTTTTGATGACAATGTCATGATTACTCATTGCACTCACCTGTGCCTGCTCGTTTGGCGTCAGCTGCTGCTAGTTGCCTGATTGATTCCCTTCCTATTTGTACCCAGTACTCCAGTCACTCCTGGTCAGTCCGTCAGCGAACCTCTGCATACGCAAAGCAAGCACTTTGACTCTGGCTCCCGTCGGTCCCGTCTTCATCCATTTCCTACTCGTCTGTTCCTGAAATCCCGTTTGTCTCTGACTATTGTCCATTTGACCATGCTCCGGCTAACGACCTGTTTTTGACCACTGATCATGCTCTGATCTCCCACTGTGGCTAACGACCCGTTTTTGACCACCGACCACGTTCTGATCTCCCGCTCCGACTATTGACCCATTTTTGCCCCTGACCACGCTCCGATCTTCCGTCCCGGCGAATCACTTCCGCATTCCGATCACGCTCCAATCCCATGAGCTGTTTGCTCCTCCTGTCCAGCAATCACCGGATTGCTGGCGTTTGTTTCCTCTTACCTGACTTCCTCGATATCGCAATAAACTTTTGTGTGAAACGTGACGCGTTTGGGTCTACCATCTGATGCGGTTCTGACAGACAAATGCAAAGATTTGCATCATAGTATCTATTTTTTTGTTCACAGTTGTCGAGGTGAGTTAAAAACACACACATATACAAATGTATATATGCCTTTGCTACGGCAGGGGTCTCAAACTAAATTTACTTGGGGTCCGCTGGAACTAAGGTCTGGATGAAGAAGGGGCCCAATCAGGTTTTACACAAAATGTAAACACTTCTCAAATACATATCTTTAATACACATATATTTCAAAATATTGCCACAAAAAATGAGATCTTAAATTAAAAAAACATCAAGAATTAATATGAAAATATATTAATCAGTAAGAAATTAATCCATAATATCTGTGGGCTGCACTTAGATTAAAGGGACTGTTTGTCTTATTTGACCACTAAATGTCGCTTGTGTGGTTCAACCTAAAACGAGTTCTATAAAGCACAAGGAAGAACACAAACTATGGAGTTTCAAAGTGACCAAAATGCACCATTTTTTCCCCTTTTTTTCGCCCGACTTTCACGAAGAAAGAATAGAAAAAGAAAACATAAGAAAACAGAAAGGACGAAATGAGAAAAACTAAGGAAAAATAGAAAAGAAAACATAAAAAGCAAGAAAATCATAAAATAGAGAGCAAAAAGAAGAATGAAGGTAAAAAAGGGGAAAAAAATGACTAAAATATATTTTTAATTTTTTTGGGGGTACCCTTAGCAGCAGAATTAGCTAATGTTATTTTAAATGCAAATTCCTCAATTTACAGTATTTTAAAACATACACGTTCATATAATAGTTAATCTCAGTTTTGCTTATTTTTGATATCAATATACTGGCTGGCAACCAGTTCAGGGTGTCCCCTGCCCTCTGCCCGGAGATAGCTGGGATTGGCTCCAGCACTGAGGATGAGCGGTACAGATAATGGATGGATGGATGGAGATATATATATATATATATATATATATATATATATATATATATATATATATATATACACACACTACCACCAGGAGGCTCTTAAATGTATTCCCAAACATATTTTTTTTTTTAATTCGGCACAGAAGGTGTAGTGTTTACAATTATGCAAGTAAGTAAGTTGCAAAATATTCCATGCATTGGGGGACTCAAGTAATTTAGTCTCAAAGTTGACCCATCTGGCTTGTTTCCTCTAAAATTGTGAAATCATCAATATTATCAACAAGGTGAATCCTGTTAACATAACATGTGAGGCAGCTCCAAAACAGACAGCAATTTTAATTCATTGGGCTCATTTCTGCTTGGAGGAATTGGAACTTTGCCTACCTCGTTGCTGAAGGCCTTTTGACTGTTGAAGTTGCTCATTTGTTTGTTTGTTCGTTTGTAATAATGTATCATGCCATATGGGCTTTCTTACAGAAAGCCCAAACTCCATTGGAGTTGCGTGCTTGAACCTCTTTTGCCTACTTTTAGGTAGGTGATTGTGGCTTTCCGTTTGTGTCAGGGTTGGTATAGTTTTGACCACCTAGCGCACCGTACGTGTCTTGGGCTGCCGAGGGCTTTCCTGGTTTGTCTGGTTCTGGTTGGCGCTTGTTGACTGCCCATCGTGTGTTGTTTGGCCGGCTAACACACAGCCACTATTTGTTTTTCTTTCTCACCCTAAAAGGAGAAGCCCTCCGGCTTTTTTGTACTTTTGTACAATGACAATAAAGACCATTCAGTCAACAACAATTCTGTGTTCTGTGTTTTTATTTGTAGATTTATAGTTAATTTGTACCAGTCGTATACTCTCAGTCGGCGAGGACGTCATCTCAAGGTAGGTATGATCCTAGGGGGCTTTTATGAAGGGGCATCACTACTTTGCGGGTTTTACGTTTTGTGGGGGGGTTCCCGTCCCCATTAACCGCAATAACTGAGAGATTACTGTATTTTTATGCAAAAAACGTGTACTATTTCCACACATTTTGCATGTTTAAAAATTTGGGAGCACTCTCAATGCCCACGAGTGTGCGTTAGCAGTTATCATAGCTCATCCCCCAAATGCGTCCTAATCCCGCACGACACACGGGTCAGATTCCATTTAAATGCCATCATACGGACCATGTATTTGCATTGCATGAACAGTATGGCAAGTCACATTAAACGCCGCCGTCCTTTTTGGAGATAGTTTTACATAATTCCCCATTGGTCACTGAAATCATGAATAGACAATGGGCTGTATAATTGCGAGGGATTTACAATTCAGAGGACTCTATTATTGTGTCATCACTATGCATAATTCAAAGTGGGGCGGGCTCCGGCATCTCCCCCAAAAGGAAGCTCGGAGCAGCAAACAAACATTTGGAAAATCAACTTTTTCAGAAGTGCAAATCTATAGACATAATAGTAACAGGCCTATTAAATGTGTAACCAATACAGTTTACAAGAAAGTAATTTATGCTGTTTTTTCTAAATGGAATTGGGAGAAAGTAAAAACTTTTTGAATCCCCAATTATCTAAGAAAAATATTGTTTTCAAACATGTTGTAAATCAGGGGTCACAAACTCAATCGACTTGGGTCCAGGTGAGGGTGGGACAGATGGGGTTTTCCATTAAAAAAAGCACTGATAAATATATTACGCTCCTCTTAAAGGGACAGTATGTAATATTTAGTGCCTTCTACTGGTACAAAAAACTTTCATTCATTAATAAAAAATAAACCTTAATATGAATGCTGAGCGAAAATAAATAAACTATCATACATCTGAGCCCGAGCAGCACGGTGGCGCAGTGGTTAGCGCTTGTGCGGCACAGTTCATGTCATGGGAACCTGTCGTGGGTTCAAATCCAGCTCCAGACTTCCTGTGCGGAGTTTGTATGTTCTCCCCGTGCTTGCGTGGGTTTCCTCCGGGCACTCCGGTTTCCTGCCACATTCCAAAAACATGCATTTCAAGTGAATTGGCCGGTCCAAATTGTCCCTAGGTGTGAATGGGCGAGTGAGTTGTCTGTCCCTGTGTGCCCTGCGATTGGCTGGCAACCAGTTCAGGGTGTCCCCTGCCCACTGCCCGGAGATGACTGGGATGGGCTCCAGCCCCCCGCGACCCTAATGAGGATAAGCGGTACGGCTAATGAGATGAGATGAGCCCTTTAGTGTTACCGGTGGTGTTCCGCAGGGTTCAGTACTTAGCCCCCTTCTTTTCAGCATTTACATGCTTCCATTAGGTGATATTATTCACAAGTATAATATCAATTTTCATTGTTACGCAGATGACACTCAACTATATCTTCCGATGGAGGAATCTTCCACACTAAACTGTGGAAATTTGGAGGCCTGCCTCACCGAGAGAAAAGAATGGATGTCTCTCAAATTCTTGTGCCCTAATTTGAAAAGTCTGAAATGTTAGTTATTGGTCCATCTAAATGCCGTGACTTGTTCTCAAAAACTGCTCTAAACATTGACAAATGTAATATCACCCAGAGTGACTCAAAAAAATAAAAAAATGTAGGTGTCATATTTGACTTCAATCTGTCCTTTTCCATCACACGTCAAGAATATTTCTAGAACAGCTTTTTTTTCAACTTCACAACATTGCTAAAATCCGCATGCTGTCTCAGTCGGATGCAGACGTTATAATTCATGCGTTTCGATTACTGTAATGCACTACTCTCCGGTCTCTCGAAGTCCAAAATCAAGAGCCTTCAGCTGGTACAAAATGCCGCAGCGAGGATTTTAACTAAGACAAGAAAGTTTGATCACATTACCCCGATTTTAGTTAACCTGCATTGGCTATCTGTTAGGTTAAGATGTGATTTTAAGGTTCTGTTAGTAGTATACAAAATCATGCATGGACTTGCCCTTTCAGATTTAATTCCCTCCTATGTTTCGGTCCAGAGCCTCCGCTCTGAAAACATTGGTCTACTAGTGATCCCAAGAGCCAAGAAAAGATCTGCAGGTTCGAGAGCGTTCTCCATTCGGGCCCTGGTGCTGTGGAATGCTCTTCCCCTTGAGATTCGATCTGCAACCACAGTGGAAATGTTTAAATCTAAACTTAAAACACACTTCTATTCTATGGCATATGAATAACCTATATTTTATGTTGACAATATGGGTATTATTTGCCCTCATGTAGGTTTTAGCTGAGGGGATGGTGTCATAATAGTCTAGTTTTCAATAATCTGTGGTCTGTGCAGCACTTTGAGACTCTTTGTGATTAAGGGCTATATAAATAAACATGACTTGACTTGACTTAATGATAAAAAAAAAAAACTTAGGTTGGGGAATTTATATTTTTTAGTTCGTGGAATCCCTGTCTAGGAGTTGTCGCCATGTTTATCTCTGTTCTTGCTGCTACGGGCACTCAAAGCAGCTGAAAATGCTATGAGTTTGGCGAAGCTCCTGTTTTGTCTGCAACATGGAGATACTAACACAAATAAATATTTTTACTCGGATGGTAGGAATAGTTTGTTTGTGTTCTAGGAGAAAAGCTTACACAACTTTATTCAGAATCGATTTTTTCTTTCTTTGCATTAATTGTTCGGAAAATCTAAACTTCACGCTAATTGTTAGCTCTACTTTAGGCTTTTATCTAAGACAAAAGCGTTTGATCACATTACCCCTATTTAAGCTAACCTGCATTGACTCCCTGTTGGCTTAAGATGTGATTTTAAGGTTCTGGACTTGCTCCCTCCCTTTCAGATTTAATTTTCCCCTATCTTCTGATCCGGAGCCTTCGCTCTGAAAATGCTGGTCTACTAGTGATCCCATGAGTCAAGAAGAGAACCGCAGGTTCAAGAGCGTTCTCCAGTCGGGCCCCGATGTTGTGGAATGCTCTGCCCCCTGAGATTCCATCTGCAACCTCAGTGGAAATCAAGCTTAAAACACATTTCTATTCTATAGCATATGTATAACCTATATTTTATGTTGACAATATCTATGTATTATTTGTCATTACAACATCCATTGCAGGCTGGTCATCCTGGAAGGGGGATTATCTCATGTGTGGTCCCTTCCTAAGGTTTCTTAATTTTCCTCATGTTGAGGTTTTTGAGTTTTTCCTTGCCCTCATGCAGGTTTTAGATCAGGGGATGGTGTAATAAAAGTCTGGTTTCCAATAATCAGTGGTCTGTGCAGCCCTTTAAGACTACTTGTGATTAATACCATGAATACTATACATAGCCATAATTATTTAGTACCGTATATTAGTAGTACTTCAATACTCCAACTCAATACAACATTTTATTTATATCTGTAAATTCAAGGAAACTGTGCGGGTCAGATGTATCGACATTTCGTTCTGTATACACGTGTACTAGAATGACAATAAAGTATATCTGAATCTGAATCTGAATCTGAATCTGAATCTGAAGGGCACAAATAAACTTGACTTGCCTCAAACTTATTGGAAAGTGGGTGAAATGTGTTGTGGGTCCCATCTACAGTGTTTATTAGCACAATGTATCTATTAATTTTCATTGCACTATTGTTGCAATGCACTATTCCTTATTGCTTTATTGTTATTATAACTTAGGCCAGATGTTTAATGTTTTTACCCTTTTACACGTTTACCTTTTTATTTTGGTTTAATTGCACAAAAAAGAGAAGCCCTCCAATTTCACTGTACTTGTTCGGGGATGAATGAATAAAGTATCTATCTATCTATCTATCTATCTATCTATCTATCTATCTATCTATCTATCTATCTATCTATCTATCTATCTATCTATCTATCTATCTATCTATCTATCTATCTATCTATCTATCTATCTATCTATCTATCTATCTATCTATCTATCTATCTATCTATCTATCTATCTATCTATCTATCTATCTATCTATCTATCTATCTATCTATCTATCTAGTGACGATACAGGACATTCATTGATTCATTTACATTGTTTGTTGTGACGGTCTGTTAAGATTGACAACTATTGCAATATTGTTATATTTATATTTCTTAACCAGTAAATTAGTGTTAGGGCATTGAATGACACGCTTGCGAGTTGACCCCAAAATAGCGTTTATTCTAAATACATGAAATACTGTAGATATATATTCATTGCTTTGGAATTAGATCCCAGGTAAACTGGAAACTGGATAAGTTTATTTCTTCAACACAGCCGCTTGGAAAAACTCACAGGTTCCCTGATCAGCTGGTCTTGTTTTTAATCAATGTCATTTCCACGGTGAGTCTGCCAGAAGGTATGAAGATTTAGCAAACAAACCTAAGCCTGTAATGAGGGGGGAAACAAAATATTTAATAGCTATATATAAACACTATAAAGAAATCAGGTGTGAAGTTTTTGCACTTTCAACCAAAGCGTAAATCTGCTTACAAATTTGTCAACATTGTAACTGAAAACTAAATTATTTGACATGACATCACATCACCCCAATTTTGGCTAACCTGCATTGGCTCCCTGTTAGCCTAAGATGTGATTTTAAGGTTCTCTTATTATTATACAAAATCATTCATGGACTTTCCCCCTCATATCTTTCAGATCTGATTTCCCCTATGTCCCGGCCCGAAGCCTTCGTTCTGAGAGCGCCGGCCGGTCTTCTGGTGATCCCAAGAGCCAAGAAGTGTTCCGCTGGTTCAAGAGCGTTCTCCATCCGGGCACCGGTGTTATGGAATGCTCTTCCCCCTGAGATCCGATCTGCAACCTCAGTGGAAATGTTTAAATCCAAGCTTAAAACTCACTTCTACTCTATAGCATATGAATAACCTAAACTTCTTATATGTAATAACCTGTGAAGCCCTTTGAAATACAAATAAAAATACAAATAAAATAAAAATAAAAATGACTTGACTTGACCTGATAGCAATTCGTTTTAAATATCTACATCAGAGTAAAGGCTTTTGAATGTATTAATAACCAAAAACGTCACTTTCTGGAGTGGTCGCTGACAACAATACAGCTTTTCTTTAAAAAAAAAATAAAACTGGTCTAAACGTAGATCACTCACTTTCTCTTGGGATAAATGAGGACTGAATGAATGTGTAAGAAATATGATAGACTTATTTGAATACTTTAGCAAATAGTGGAATTTGTGTGCGATGAGATTAGGCTAACAAGGCTGGCCTGGTAAAAAAGGAAAAGGCTACTGTTTGGTCACTACACCCTTCGTAGTTAGTTCTTCTTCCTTTTGCTAACTTACACCATTTTCTAAAAGATTCAAATTTTTTCAAAATTATTTCGTGCTACTTTATTCAAAAAGAAATATCTGTTTTATATTTTACGTCAGTTTTTCATTCTCCAAAATACGTCTCCTTTCATTTAACTATGAGAAGAAAAAGCAAAAGATACCACATCCTTCAGACAAAACTGTTTTTATATTATGGGCTTAACTAATTTTAGAAATTTACAAGGATTTTTAAAGAGACAGTGTGTAATAATTAACCAATAGATGTCGCGGTATTGTGTAGGCCAACTGAAAAGGAGTGCGACAATGCACAAGGAAGAATACAAACTAGGGACACTCAAAGTGAACAAATTGTACCATTTAAAATGTCATTTAATTTGAATTATAATCGAATTTAGCCGCTGGTAGATAATTTGTTGACTTTTTAAAAATTATTTTCATTCAAGTTTATAAAAACAACCATCTGCCATAGTAGACGATTTTGCTTATATTGAGGATTATTTAATTCTAACTTGAAAGAGTTTTAATATATCTTGAAATAGAGTAAAATTACACTTGAAAAAAAAAATAGTACTATTTTTTACGCATGCACGCTTTTACAGCATTCAAATATGGAGCTGCGGTGACCATATGTTTTGCTCGTTTCCCCAACAAGATCACTGAAACTCCTTGATGTGTTAAAACTTCCATTTGAGCTACCGAGAGCTCCACCTGCAAGCCACCGCCCCCCTAAACATTTGCACCCCCTCGGTCTCACTTTGTGCATATAAATGACATTCCAAAGTGTGCATGGATGGCTCTTGTTCACTGTCAAGGTCTCTTGTTTCAAAGGCATGCTAATGTTTTCCTCTTTCAGTGTAGGAGTCGATTTGGACTCTTCAACCAGCTTTTTTCGCTTGCATATTCATTCACGTTTTACTTTAATTTAGCCTCAAACGCTCAGAAACAAGACCACCCCTCAAAAAGTTGGATCGTCTAAAACGGAGGCCCTGATTTATCTCGAAAGAGTTGACATTTGGAGAGAATTGCGGTGGGTTCACCAAATTACAGCCTACCCGCTGTATGTATATGAATGAGGCCCGCTGCCGGATTTAATCCGGTCTGTGAGACGATTCTGAGAGAAGCATAAGAAGAAAAAAATGAGCCACTTCTCATCAAACAATGACCTGCAGTTTCAAATGAGTCAACTGGATGTCTCCAAAGCCAGACGCCACCACAAACCACCCACTGTAGCTGACTACCATTTATAAAAACAGAAAAGTTGTGGAAACACCCATTACAATGTTATTTATTTAATTGTTAATTACAAATGTACTCCCCTGGATTTCTTAGCCTGTGTCCCCTTTTGTACCTCCAGAAAAACTGTATTTTTCTTTTTACGCTGATGGCTAACTTCAAATAGCTGGTTACATTTTTCCTCACCTGAATTATCTTTAATGTCATTGATATCAATGTTGTGAAACATTGTATGGAACAATATAAGACATGGCCCTTCAGGATAAACAGGTAATGAAGAAAGAAATGTGAGAAAACATATCCAGTATAGGAAAAACTATTTACCAAGTAATGCTTAGATACCGGCTTAAGTTATAACAATAGTGCAAATATTTCTTTTTTGAACGAATAGTTCATAATTACAGCTGAGCAGCTCAGAACTTTTTGTTTACAAGGTACAACTATGCACTTTATGACTTATTTGTGCACTGTTTATTTATCTGTCTTGATGTCTACATGTGTGTCTTAGTGTAGTACGTCTTAGCATAGTGTTTTTGTGTTTTTTATTTTATTTTCTAGACACCAAGAGCTGAGAAAAACGCAATTTAAATTCTCTGTTTTTGCTGCAGAATTGACAATAAAGCTGACTTTGACTTTTGACTTTGAATTTAAGCAGGAACCAAAACAATTCCAAATAAGTCACAAGATATACATTTTCACAGTTTTGCGTGTTTGCTAAGGGTGGTGATGGCCCTGGGGAAGAATCTTTACCTGTTTTTCTCAAAAATCCCTACTATTTATCAAGACTTTCCATTTTATACAATAAAACACTTTCGAAATAGCCTCAATGCAGGGATTGGCAACACAAAATTTGGAAAGAGCCAGTTGCGGTCCACAGCCCTAATGCATTGAGTTTTTCAAGAATAGAATAGAATAGAATATACCTTTATTGTCATTGTTACAAAATGGGTTAACATATTGTGACAACGAAATTGGGCAACGCAAGTGATCCAATTCAGTGATTAAAAAAGGGCGATATTATTTTGTTATTACTCTTGATTAAAGTTTTTATTTGTTGAAAAAATATATCTCTAAATATTTTGTGTGAAAATTGGATCAAATGGTCCCTTTGTAAACAAACAATGAAACAACTTATGTAGGTAAGTTCAAACAAGGAAAAAATGGATAGCCTTGTGTTATACATTTCCCTAATATATTGCCTAAGTATCAGATTTAAAGACCTTCTATCAGCACAGACGAAACATTAAATACATTGATCAGCTATTTGTTCTCTCCAGCCCAGACCCTGTGCAATTTTTTTCAAACTATTGCGGCCCGCGACTCAAAAAGTTTACTCGTCCCTGCTTTAGAAAAAAATCTTAGGGGGTGTAAGGCGCTAGCTGGAAACGTTAATGCCCCCGCTCTTGTTTTGGATGGTGCGCTTCACCTCGGGCCGTTCATTAATGCAGCGCTACAAAGAGCTGATGGATTCTGCCATAAATATTCAAATATAATTCTTGCATATCATTTACTGTGTGGCCTTAAACTATACCGGCAAATCAGTGGTTATCATGGACAAGGTGATATCATCATATTTGTTTGATTTTTGGGTTACAAAAGGGAGTTTATTTATTGTTTACGCGCTTCGTTATGTGTCGTTTGACATCCGACAAAAACAAAATTAGGATTCAGATTGTCTTTATTGTTTTTGATAAAGTAGTGAACATTGTTTTCAACAAGATGACACATGGCACTCCAGGATAAACGTGTAATAAAGACTTTAAAGAGAAAACAATTATGAAAAGAATGTCTGGATAAATAAGCAAAAATATTTACAAAGTAGTGCTTGGATACTGTTGTAAATGCATTGTAACAATAGTGCAATTCAAACTAGTACAGTGACATTAACCAACAAACAGAAATTCTCAAATAAGTTGAGTAGATGAGTACCCATTTTTTCAATGCAACTGGCAAGATATCTATATTTCACAGTGTTGGGTGCTTGATTAGGGTGGTGATGACCCTAGGAAGGAAACAGACACATACTGTATATCTGATTAGGGAAATATTTAAAAATGTTGTCATGATTACTTCCGCATTTTTCTTAAATCTGATGTCACCAATACATAAGTTATCCCATTGATAAGTATTCTACTGAATTGATCTTAATTGCAAGCATAAATTTGGATTGTATTTTAATGTAGTTGGCTCAGAAAAAGACCAAAGGAAAAAATCTTAAAGAAATATGACTTTGTAGTAGTAACTGAGTGATTTAAATATCACCTTTTAGTGTAGTCCATCCGATATGTAATATCTAGGGATAGGCAAAACTATCCATATTCGCAAGGGTGGTTGAAAAGCACAGCTCTCTTTAAATGGCCATTTAAAAATACCAAAAACAAAATAATAGAAATAATAAATGTACATGAGTAAAATGCAATATTAAGGGAAGACATTCACAGTTGAGATTTCACTGACCTATAAAATAGCATCTTTTTTAGCAAGGTGATTGTATACATTATACTAATAATATTGGTATCAATGGCAACTCAAGAGTTGACTAACTATATCCGTCTAAAAATGTTTTTTTTTTAATTGAAAATACTCATTAGTATTGTAATATGATTGATAAAAATAAGATCTACTGCATAATTGTTTATAAACAAACTGTGTTGTAAATATGTTTTTTTAAATGAATGTTGTTTTCATACATACAGAAACAATTATGTGGCACATTCAGTTTTTTTAATGTTTACTAAGTATTTCAGAAATTTTGTAGTTATTTTAATTTCTTCACTAAAGCTGATGAACAACAAATGTATCATGGAAGTTTTATTGCCAAATACAAACAAACAAAATCTTATCCGAGTAAGTCAGTTATAATAATACTACAGGGTGTCACAAATGTACACACACTTTGACTTTAATTATCCAATATACTTTTTCCCCCAGATTATGTTTTAGGGTAAAAAAAGGAGGATAATGAGTTTTGCTTGTGGAAACATAGTAATAATAATGATAAAAAAAATCAGAAAACATTCTGGAAATGTGAAAATAAAACTGAAGTACAGACACATCTGTGTGTGTAAATCTTATATCCTCAGCTTTATTATAAGCCCAGTGTCCGCCATTCTTGCTCTAAAATCAAATCTGAAACAGAAAATTGGCTATTTAATGTCAAAGTGTGCACATAGTTTCTGCCTATGAGGTAATTATCTTAAATTATTTAATCTAGGATTATTTTCATTGCTTTGACTAAATGACATTTTTATGTTTATGTTTCCATACTCTGGTATTTTTAAACAAAATGTTGTGATATTGTTTTTTATTATATATATATATATATATATATATATATATATATATATATATATATATATATATATATATATATATATATATATATATATATATATATATATATATACATATGTATATATATATATATATATATATATATATATATATATATATATATATATATATATATATATATATATATATATATATATATATATATATATATATATATACTATATACTGTTTATCTAATATACTGTACATTACAAGTCAATTAAACAGTTTCAAGGAGATTATGGGAAAAAATGTAAATATATTTTCTACATTTGCAGAAAATACTAAATTCTTGCTACAAAGAAACATGTTCACCAATTTTTGGGATATTAAACATTTGAATTTGTTGAAGTTTGTGGATCAAATGTGGCATTAAGGTATTTTACAGATTAAAGAATGAATATGAACAAAAATAACCTCAAATTATAAACATCCATTTAGGCCAAAGATTAGGATTTTCCAAACCAGATAAGCATAAAAACCTGATACAATTAAAATAAATGATAGTACGAACGGCTCCTTTTAATTAACACAAAACCTGTGTATTTTTTTCAAAATTATAGTTTTTATTTAGTTTCTTCCCAAGAGATATCCACACACTAGACCACAAGCTCACATGAATAGATGTCAATACTTTATATATTTCTATTCATAATATTTTATGTTTATTTATTTAGAGTCTAAAATGTAACTCTAATTTTGTTGTGGCAACACAATAATAATAAAGGTGATTCTGATACCTGAAGAATAATAACATCCTGTTTTACATATTTGCACAAAAACGTTTCCCCTCGAATGAAAATTTTGCAAATTTAGCAAAAGTGTACGCGACTTCCAGTATCTAAAAAGGTAAATAAGAAAATACCTTCACCGTTCCTTAACCCCAAATGCCCTCGGACTTTCTGATGTTTATTAATGCCGTTGAGAAAGAGGGCGCTGTCATATCTGTTTTCCCTATGCACGTCGCTGCGTATAAACGCAGGCTGCAGAAAAAAAAAATCAAACAACTTACCATATTTAATAGAGAGAAATTATGTACAACTCTAATGAAACTATTCAAATGACTCTTACTCCCTTTGTCTGGTCTCTTCATGTGTATTCATAAGCGTGGCGGACTCACTTCATTAGAGCAACATTTATGAAAATGGCGTATTAGGCATTTAAATGATTGCAAAGCAAATACGGGTCCTATTATTAACAAGTGAACTACACCGCCGCTGACATTTGAGTCGCATCGCCCGGGCCGTAATTCCGGTGTCGTGCATTGAAATTGACTTGGATCCTAACGACAATGACAAGGAGGTAAAAATCTCTTGCATGTGGCTTAAAGTTGAATATGGATATAAAAAATGTGCTCTAGCGTGTTCTTTTTGTGTAATAAAAACAAATTAAATATAAGAAAAAGAAAACACAACACTGATCAACATCATAAAACAAAGTTTCTCAACTGGTCCGACTCTATGACCTACAATCCCACCCTAATTTCACCATGAGACCCAAATCAAGAAAAAAATGTCCTCCTCTCCGATTTATTGAAGTATTGTGTATTAAGTAATGTGTATTTTTATAGAGGTATTAGAATATATTCACATTTAAAAAAACAAACAAAAAAAAAGCAGCAAAACCTTTGTAGAGCCAGAGATACTGTAAATATTTTCGGGAATGCAGGACTACAAAGAAAAAATCCCACATACACAACTAATTATAAATTAATTAATTCACTTTAGCTGTGGAACCAGATTTTCTAATTTGATGTTGTTTGAAATAGGTTTTTATCTTCTTCAGTTTGAATTTCATATGCTTTACAATTCAATACACTTTATTTATGAGGGTTTTTTTTTGGTGGCGCACCTTATATTCAGGTGCGCCCTATAGTCCGGAAACTACTGTACCTGTAAATGCACAATATTTTGAAAATAAAATCAGTAGCGCACAGTGAAACCGTGATCGATTTTGAAAGTTGTAATCGATTATAATCTTACGACACACTAACAACATTATTATGGTCATAGTTAAAATGGGAAGACGGTACCGATTTTAAGACAATGGTATAGATCCCATCCCAGTACTCACTCAGTATCCATGATATCGATACTTGGATCGGTCCGCCCACCCTTAATATCAGTACAAACCTACCGTTTTAGCTTGAAATCTTCTTTTTAAAATGTTTCCACTCCGTCGTTCGATGCCGCTGACATCCCGCTCGACTGTCGACGGCCGCCCGTGTGCTTTTTTATATACGCCTTTCCACGTGCAAATCTTCTACCTTTGACCTCGAGTGGGGCTGACATTCTCTGAAAGTAAAATTCAAACCGTGGAGTTTTGCATTGGTAAAAGTATACTTTGTATTAATTGAAGTATAATGATATCCGTGGACGCCCAGGACCAGGCGGTGAATAATGTATCTCCATGCAGATGGTTGACGCTCTTGTATTCATGTATTCCTTTGTACTTATCATACAGTGATCCGGCTTTCTCTTATACTTCAATACCGTTTTGTTTTTACTCACTTTACATACTTGCTTACCTCACTTAATGCCAGACGTTTCCCTCAAATGGGAAGTGCAGGTTCCAGGCATTTTTCCTGTTTTGCCTCGTTTTTAAAGGCTAACAGAAAATTGTGTTCTGTAGCTATATAGGCACAGGATATATATAAAAAAAGCATCAGCCCTCATCTTTCATAAGAAAAACTTACTAGCTTTTATCCTTGAACAATTCTTAGTTTCTTGAAAAATACTCGCTTCCATAAAAACTGAGAAAAACAGCTTTTTGTGAAAGGATGAATTACAAGCAGAACTTTCACACTGGTGCTTTTTTTGTGTTTGTGATATCTCCAATATCTAGACAATCCTTTCAATAAACACAAGTGGCATTTTGCTTTAAAAATAACATTTTAATGCAACAACACCAAACTTATGCATGAACGATGCATAAACTTTGCGAGAAATGCGTCCGATTATTCCAGTGACGTGTTCACACGAATTTGGTCATTCGTGGGTCGCCCACACACTCTCAATCAATAGATAGCAGAAGCAAAGCAACACGAGGGAGTGGGGGCTCCTTGATATGTGGACAACAATCGGATAAAGCCATTTCGGCCGTCTAGTGGTAATTAATCATATTGAAATCATTTCCAGAGGCTTATTATGTACTGATCAGCAGTGCAAAAGCGTTTATAATATTTAAAAGAACAAAAAAACAACGAGATATTTTTACAATTAAGCACTATGGGACAATGCTTCTGAAAACATATTTATACCTAATGGCAGGAAATGAGTTGAATAGTGTTGAGAGTAAAATGTTACAAAGTGACGCGTTCCTGGAACGCAACCACTTTTCTTGACAATGAATACTGTAATGTGTTATTAATAAAAAAAAAAGGTAACTCTAACGTTGTTACAAACAGTGCATGAATTTCAATGCCATCTAATCTGAAACTGTTGCCCCGGAAAAATAAATTCTAAGACCGCCAGCATCTTACTGCTAATAGCATGATTATATGGAGTTGGCTTGGCTATATAGCCCTACTAAACACAACTAAACACAGTTATGGTGGCACGGTCTCAAAAAATTCTCACTGCTAATACTATATTCTTCCTATCATATACAATTTACACCCTAAACTGTTATTACAACTATAAAATAGAATACAGTATGACCTCAGTTATCTTGGTTAATGGGGTGCAGAACCCCGCGAAACATGAAAATCCGCAAAGTAGCATTTTACCCTCATACAAGTCCCCAAAAGTCAAAATTACCTCGAGCTGACGTCCTCACCGACTGAGAGTATAAGACTGAAACGAAATAACAACTATTGAAAAAACACAGAACACAGAAATGCAATGGAAAGGATGGTCTTTATTGTCATCATACAAAAGTACAATGAACTTCGAGCGGTTCTACTTTCAGTGTAAGAAACTGATTTAGAGAGCTACATGCTAGCATGGGGAATCCTCAAATTAAGCCAGGTTTCCGTGATGGTCAGAATACAACTGTCCCGAATGTAGCGGTTTCTTACGAGTTGGAGCTCCAAAAAAATGGGTAATGGGGAATGGGTAATGAATCTGGCTTATTACGTAGCCAAGATAAACATGATCTGAATTTAGTTTTTTTTAATTTCTAAATTTGACACCATTCCTGGAAAAAAGACAACATTTTAGACAGTACTCTACAATGGAGGTGGACATCTTTGAATGGTTTAGAGCCTATAGACAAAATTGACATGGAGTATCTCGGCTAAGTGTTCGTATGCAAGCTCTCAAGATTACACAAGAAATATGAAGGCTTCACCGCGTCCACCGCTACTTTTAGGTGAGAGTAATTTGATGGGTTTACAATTCACGGATCCCTTCACTGCTTGTGTTGTCGGGGCACCACTTCCTGTGGTGTGTCTTGGGTAAGTACAGCCTCGCCGTGCCCCTCCCTATCTATTAGTGCTTTTTTCCATGGTTACCAGTAGCAAGAGAAGCCTTTTGATCAGACTCAGATACAGCACCCTCATCATCCGGTCGCTGCTGTTTTTCGGTGTAAAGAGTTATCCTGCTCTTCAGATATGAACTGTGTGACTATACACTTAATCACTGGGAAAACACGACTTTGTGTAGAAATTTTGGGTATCACGTCATACAATACACATGATATTTTGGGTATCACGTCATGCAATACACATTCCATCACCTGTGTCTTTTTTTATATTTTTGTACCACTGATAACAAAAAAATGGCAATAGGTTTTTAGGGGGTCAATGGTGGGTAACAATGATATATTTTAGTCCTCATACCTAGATTAAATTTAAAAAAGACACTTTATTAAAAGGACACATGAGAATCTGCGTCTAAGACTATTTTTCGTGCCATCAATTGATTACAATAATTGTTTTGTACCAGAAAGAATACATTCACAAACAACCAGACTGGAATGATAAGTTACAGATGTAAATTAATGGCTTTGCAATATTTGAAATGACCCGTTTGATTACTGAAATTGTAATGAGTACCGATAGGCTTCACATGTGCCCGCTCCTTTGGCGCCAACTGCCTCGGACTCTGATTTGCTCTCTGTCCATATTCAAACCCCCTCCTTTCTGTCCCCTTTTGTCAATCCGTCTGCAAACCTTAGTTAACACTAGGCAAGCCTTTTTCGACTCCCACTTGTTTTTTGCTCCTGTCTGTCCCCCGGCTTCTACCCATTTTTGATCCTGACCACGTCTACTCTCCTGTCCCAGCTTTCGACCTTTTTTGTCCCCAACCTCGTCTACTCTCTTTTCCTGGCTTACGACTCGCTTACGACCCCGACCGCGTTTTTGCTCTCCTGTCCCGGCTACTGACCCGTTTCTCCGTTCCCGACACCGCCATCGCTCGACACGTAAGCTCCACTTCCGCGTTCAGAGCGACCTGCTTCCCGCGTCCAGCAATCACCTGATCGTGGGCGCGACCCTTTCTCTTTCTTCCAATAAAACCTGAGAGAAACGCAACACAAGTGGGTCCTGTCTCAGTTCTGGTTCTGACAAAAATGTTAATAACAAGATAGTCATTTAAGGTTTTACTTCTAAATTTTTGTGCAATACTAGTAGCTGGTAGAATCATTGATCCTGGATTTGGTTTTATGTTGCTAATGTTTTTATGTTTATTACACGCGTTCAGGGATAGAATCAAGACTACAATATGACAAGAAACAAATCATTTTTATAAGTGAAGTAACTAGTAACAATAACTAATTACTTTATTTCCAGTAACATACCCAACACTGTGCCTAAAAGTAGGACAACGTGGTTAAAAACTTTCCGTCTTTTGAAAGTTTTAGAAAATTTTCACTCAGCGCAAAGTAGCAAAAGGCCGACGGGCGCTGACATTACAGAGCCCGGGGAGGGTTGAAGGATGCTGGGGGAGCGGAGCGGACCACAAAGGGCTGGTAAATGTTACCAACGATAAATAAACATTATTTAAAAGACACGTCAGCTCCTGTTAGGACGCCGGCGTGCTTCATTTGTTCTGCCGCTCGGCGGAATATTTAATCAAGTCTTCCGAGAGACATGAATAATCACACGTGGACGAGCGTACGCAGACGAGCTTGAGCATTTACATACTAACGATTCACTTTTGATTTCAAAGCAGGAACATTAGCAAGTATGAGCGTTTGCCTAGGAATTGTCTAGTTAGGGCAGACGCAAGGACGCATTAATAGATCTACGGTATTGGTGGTAAAATTCACAGCAGCGTTTTTGCTAAATCTGCAAAATTAAAAGAATGAAATGTGGAATATCATATAGAGCAGCGTTTCTCAGCCGGTGCGTCTGGGTCTAAAAGTGGGTCGCGGGCATTTGCCTTGGCTAAATAATGCTGAGAAGAAAAAACAGAGGGTTAATTACACCACTTCACAGAAGATAGTGATAATTCCCTGCTTGATCCCTTCTTCATGTTTGATCAGCTCCATGAGAGGGATCACATCTCATTTTATTGTGATTTTGCTTTTATTTCCCTTCTCTGCATGGAATAATGGGTCCCATGAAAGTTAGTTATAAGGGGTATAAAAAGTGGTAAATAGTGAATAGCTCAGGAGGTAGAGCGGTCGTCTTGAGACCGAAGAGGTTACAGGTTCAATTCCCGGCTCCTTTGAGTAAAAAGATAATTGGACAAGGAACCCTAATGGCCCCAATAGGCAGGTAATAACTAGTATTGCCTACTCCCCTATCTGTGTTTCAATGGTTAAAAATTGTGAATTGTATTGTAAAGCATTTTAATCCTCAGGGACTTCAGAAAGGGAAACGCTTGCAAAATAGGAAAATGGTGTATGACTGTCCGCCATTAAAGCACCGCTGGAAGCCACCGTAAATGTTTGAAAATGTTATATTTTTAGCTTTTTACCAGTATGTTCATCTCTATTAACTACAATACTAAATTATTATTGATGTTTAGGTACACACTTTTTTATTAACTGAAATTTGCTTTAGTATGTGGCTATTTTAAGGAGTTTTAGGGGGTAACTGATACGCGATGTAGGCTTAGATGCGAGTATATTTGGTACTTGAATTTGTTTTGCTGGTCATTTTTTTTTTTTTTTTAAATGTGAATTTAAAGCACTGTTTATGCTTTAAACTGCACCTCTTGCAGGCACCATGTTGGAGACCCCTGATCTGAGCTTTTATATTAATCCAGATTTACATGTGCGTGTGTATGTTTGTATGTGGCTTATAGGCTTCGAAACGGCTAAACTGATTTCTGTGAAATTTTACACAGTAGTACTTTAGGCTTCTGGGAGTGTTGTTACAAGGTTTTGGTTCAAGACACTCCCAACTAATACCAACAAAATCGATAAACATCTACTTCTGTGTACAAGCAGCTCTATAGCTTTATGCGGGCATACTGCTCTTTGGCACTCCTTGGTGGCTCCCTGGCGCTCTTTCAACAAACCACTTCCCCAACAACCTCGCTCAAGTAGAATGCCCCGCAACGCCAAGCCAGGAAACCCAAAGCCCCGCAACGCTGGGCCCTTATGCTTGTATATACTAATGCAGGGATGTCAAACTCAGATTAGCTGTGGGGCCGGATCCAGACTTTCTCTTCTGAGGCAGGCCCGACTAATAAAAGAATGTAAAGTAAAATGTTTAGCTTTGTTTTTTAGTATTACTCAGCCTATATAAGTAATCTACCCTTCGTATTAAAATCACAGCTGACAAAGAATCTCCTTTAAACACAACACTTTATTCACAAACAATGGGGAAACAAGATTTTCAAGTTTAGCATTGAATGTGCTAACTGGTTTATTTTAACAGTTGGGTGAATGCAGTTTTACACCGGAACCATTTCGCCACGCTATATAAGTCAACACTGCGGCCGGAGAGAGCATTTGGTGTGCATTTACTTAAAAATTATAATTTTTGATAAAGGTGACCTAGAGCCTTGCTTCCTTTTTTTTTACATACTGAAAAATTTGAAGCGGGTCATATATTTTACATGCCTTTACTAATTGTAGGAGTAACAGGGATCTTTATCAATAGCGATTCAAGAGTTGACTGTCTGTATTTGTCTGAAAAAAATGCAATATCTAACAAGCCCGGTAATTCATTTTCTGTCAATAATAAATAAACTACAGCAAGATCTCTCATTGTCACGAAGTAAAGAAATAAATACCTTTTAAAAAACAAAATGATAACTAAAATCCTCCCATAAACCTGCATGTTTCAGGCTCACAACAACCAAGAAAACTGTCAGTGTTGACTTCAAAAGATGTAACTCTATATCATGATCAAAACACAAATGTGTAGACTGTAGTTATCGCAGTACGTAAATATCAACAGCAACCAATGAAAGAGAGTAAAATCGACACGGTAAACTCCATAGTACGGTAATTAATTAGGCAGTAGATCATTTATCTTGGGATCACAGGACTCTGTTAACAAGAAATCAAGGGAGCACTTAAGGGTTTAAAGAGCATGTCAGACATGGCTCATTTGGTGAACAGTGGTGCGGTACACCGTTTGCAACGTCAGTTTGCTTCTCAAATTAGAAAAAAAGAAGCTTTGAGTTTCAGCAGTTGAAGCAGAAACAATCTGCTGCAAATTGTGTTTGTGGTTATTGCGGGTCACAGTACCTGCCTGTAAAAGATTAATTTGTAAAAAAATAATAAAATAAAAAATATACACAATGGTAAAAACAAAGCCATTTTTGCTAGATGTCACACATTCCACAAATACAGTATTAACTCAGAAATAGATTAAATACTGATGTAGAGCTTAGTGTGATGAATATACATACTGTATACCGCACGCATGTCAAACATAGAGCCCCCAGACCGGATCCGGCCCGTATGATGATTTAATCCACTCTTACGTAAATTTCTAAGCAAGTCTCTAGTTCATTTTTATCCGAACTTATGAGTTTTTCATAAATACAAACTAAATGCTCCTTGCCATCACTAGAGGGTGGTAACGGTTTCGAAGCGCTGACATCCAGTCTGGTTTCATGTTAAAGACAATATTGATTTGTATTTTCTCACCTTCAGTCGGCCCAGTCTAACAGTTTGATCTAATGTTATTGCCCAATCACTGCTAGAACAAAGCACTATTACAAATAAGGCAAGCAGATTGTTATTCATTGCTCTCACTTAAGCTATTCTATGTTTGTGATGTTTGCGGTGAGTTGGTTAAGATGTGAAGCTGTATATATTCAACTGTTGAAATAGACAAATTGTAGAACCATCCAATGTCAATCATGGCAATATTTTTTTTCCATTGTTTGTGAATACATTTGTTGTACAGAGAAAATCCCGTTTCATCCGTTATTATGATATGTAGGGTATGCTACTACTGCTAAATGATAAATTATAGTACTGGAAAACTAAGCTAAATATTTGACACTAACATTTTTTTTTGTACTGATCCGGCCTACCACGTGCCTGTCCCAAACTTTGAAAAACGTACTTACACAGCATATGGCTGATCATTTTGCCTATCTAATAAATATCCTCTACAATGATTAGAAATAATCCTGAAAATGATTCAAACACTTTAGGCATTTCCTTTTTAAATTTTGAGATTCAATTTTCTCATCTTACTAAAACCAATTTTAAATGGCATGAAATAGAAATGTTACACTTGGAATAATCCCAATTTTATGCCAATTTTTTACAGTTTGAAAGTGCAGTTGCAAATGACACAGTGTAGAGGAGTGATGTCAGCTTGATTGCAAACCTAAAACAAGCCGACGGCATTGCGTCCTAGCTCGGGAATGTAAGCAGAGGACGGGCAGCCGCGTAGGACCGGTGTGCGCCGATGCACTTTGACTGCTGATAAACACCCGTAGTGTTCTCTGGGCTCCAAGCGTAGTCATGTGTATAATTGCTCTGGGACCTGAAATGCACCACATGTGTACAGTGGAAGCCAAGGAAGGCCAGTCCAAACAAAACTACATAAGCTGATGTCAGTGAGGACAAAGGAGGTTAGCGGCTAACTGGTTAGCAACTATCCGGCCAGAGCTAATTGATCGTTTGGTGGAAGCAAACAAAGAATGTGCTTTTTTTGATTGGATCAAGGCCAAGGGCATCAGGAAGCTGACGTGTCGAGACGTTGACCTCTGCTGCCTCGACGTTGGCCCCGAGCCTCAAAACTCAACTTTGACCTTCAGTCGGGCTGCTCTGCAAACGGAGCCAGATGTGACTCCTGCTTGAGTCTAGAAAAGGAGTTGAACACAATTCAAATCGCTTTGAATACTTCTACAATTTCTGCTAGAGTCCTGAAAAGAAGTGTGTGATTTATCAAAAACAAAGAACTTAAAACAATAGGCTCATAGACACCCAAGGGCCATCACCATCATAAACAAGCGCACAAGATTGTTTTGACTGTTTTGGTATTATCCATCCATCCATTATTTGGACCGCTTATTCTCAGTAGGCTCGCGGGAGAGCCCATAATAGCCATCTTCCGGCAGTGGGCAGGGGACATCCTGAACTTGTTGCCAGCCAGTTGCAGGGCACAGAGACAGACAACTCATTCACACCTAGGGACAATCTGAAACGGCCAGTTAACCTGACATGTATGTCTTTGGGAATGTAGGCGGAAACCGGAGTTCCCAGAGGAAACACACACTGGCACTGGGAGAACATGCAAACTCCACACGGGGAAGCGGCGGTAGCTGGACTTGAACACTGAACCTCTGCACCGTGGGGCAGACAGCCCATCTGCTGTGCCGGTTTCGAATTATGTTGATGCAAAATTTCATAGCGCTATTTTTTCATTGCACTATTATTACACAGTATGTAATAATACTGATATGAACTGTATACTACAACTTAGGCCAGTTTTCAAGCATTATTTTGTCAATATATTTGCCCATTTGTCCTGACATTTATTTAAATCATTTACTCTTTATTACTTGTTTATCCTGGAGTGTCTTGTCTAATCATATTGTAAACAATGTTCACTACGTTGTATTCGATGACAATGAAGATAATTCTTGTCATGATTACCGATTGAGAGCACCTGCGACTGTTTGATCGGCGCCAACAGCCAGGACAGCTGATTGGGTCATGCACTCTTTTTAAACCCCGGCTTCCTAGAGGAAGCCGTCAGATCGTTATGCGAGATGTTGCCACCAGCTCAGTAAGCCTTTTCGTCCGACTCAGTTCCTGCCCTATTTTTCTCTGCCTGATCTTCGTTACCAACCTGTTTCCGGACCTGACTTCGCCCCCTTATGCCTGCCTGTTACCTGACCTGATTTGCCCCGTTACCTGCCTGCCTCCTGTGACCGACCTCATTTCCGAACTTGACACCACTTTTGCTCTCCAGTCCCGGCCAACGACTTGTAATTCCCGCCTGTGTCCGATCCTCCTCGCTAGACACGGAAGTGCCACTTCCCCATCGCCCGCTCCCCTTGTCCGTCAGCCATCGGATCGTGGAAGCAAGCCCCGCTCTCCCTCTTTATTAATAAAAACTGAGAAAACAAGCGCTATTGGATCCTGTGTCCGTTTCTGGTCCGTGACAATTCTAATTCATAAAATTAAAGAAAGTTATGTTACGCCTAATACACATTACTAACTCCAATAACATGCCCTCTGCCTCTGCCTTTCATGTAGGAAACACTTGAAACATCACTGGAATTTAAAAGAAGAAATAACATTCATGCAAAAATTCATAACGATAATAGTCACGCAAGGAGGAGTTGCCATGTAAAAAGTCCTGGCACAGGTTCCCAGGTCGGTCTTCCTTGCTCCACATTGTATCCTCGTATTATCTTCATCCATCTATTGTAGCCCTGAACAAAGACCTTCATGTTCAAACAGCAATTATTCTCTCATCTTCTGAGGCATCAGTGCAGGTTTAATTGGATTTAAATGAACCTCTCCACCCCTGCACCAAAATGTCCCATTGTTACAGAAAATCTTATGCAAGAGTTTAATTAAGATGCGATCGGGCCCCAACATGGAGTACTTGCTTTCATGTACTGGACTTCAAATAAAGGCCAATGCTGGATCGGCACCAAAACACTTTGGAGCAAAGTTGAGCATCGTGCAATAATAATGGGGCCCTAACGTAAACCTTTTAGCTAAAATGAAATGGATACCAACTGTCATTTCGGACATTTACACGTGTATGAGCGTAGTGAAGCTTATAAATGTTTGAATGGAAAATGCTAACCTGAAATTCACATTTGATCTTTTAATAAATTACTTATTATTGAATTAAAAATGCTTAAAAACCAGTATGTGAAAAAACAACATGGAAACCAGAAAAAATGTTTTTTGACCTAGATCAAAGTTAAACTCCACCTCTCTCGCTTTACTTTAGCTTGTAGCGTTTTTGGTCACTTTTCCTCAACGCTCGTGCTAGCTTATGTTTGTTTATTAAATTGCACATTGATCCCAAACGATAATGTTTTTGTCAAGTCAAGTCATGTTTATTTGTATAGCCCTTAATCACAAAGAGTCTTCAAGGGATGCACAGATCAAAGATTATTGCAAACTACGGACTATTTTGACATCAGATGGTGTAATAATAGTCTGTAGACTATAATACTCTGTGGTCTGTGCAGCCCTTTGAGACTCATTGTGATTAAGGGCTATTCAAATAAACATGACTTATATGCAGTTGATTATTATGTTACTTTTTTGAAAATTTTAGATGCCTCATTTTCAAATTCAAATTCTTACTTCTAATGCCAAGGTAGTGCTTGGAGACTGGCATCATTTCTAAAGACTGACCTAAGTTGTAAGTGAATCATATCAATAGTGCAATAAAAATAATGGGGGTTTGCTCCCCATTAACCGCGATAACTGGGGGGATTATTGTATTTGCAATGTCGTTGTACCTGAAATCTCATTGTACCTGACCATTTCCGCTGCAACCCACACCCATAAACAGTAACATCTGGTTGACAAGAAAGCCAAAAAGTGCTGAATCAACTGTCAGGGGCGTATACACACTTTGCAGAGACAGTGATCATTCGACGCCTTGAAAGTGATTAGACGGCAACTCTAACCGTTCTCTCGGTGGAAATCTCCCGTCACGGACAATATGATTGATTGATTGATTGGCTACTCGCGTCCTCGTAGAGTTGCTGGAGCAGCGTCGCACATGACAGAAAGTCTTCAGTCAGCCTTCCGCTGCCATGAATCATTCAACCTTTAACTTTATTACTTTGTTGAGTCAGCTTTTGACGATTGCCCCCATGTGGGAGGGGACAATCATCATTCAACCTCTTGCAGGTATTTTTCAAGATAGGTGGAATAATACTTATTTTGCGAATTGATGTTTCATTAGGTTTCAATTTGTTTTTAGTTATAAACAGTTTGGAAAAGAGAAAGCTTTGAATTAATTCTTATCCTATCAATAGATCGCTCTGGTGTGGGGTTCAGAAACAAGCGGCTCTGGAGCTGTATGAGGCTCTTTGGCGCTCCCTAGTGGCTCCCTGGCACTTTTTCAATAATATCAACATATTTAAAAGGATAAGGTTACTGTAGGAAGACAAACATGACACAGCCATTCTTAACGTTTTTCGATTAATATAGATGTGTACAGTAAGTACACAGTATAGACACAGTATATACAGTATGACCCTTTGCACAAGGCATCACATTGCATTCAAACCAACATTGCATTGTCCTGTAGCCCAGAATATTCAGTTTTACTGTATTTTTGTTTATCTGTTTTATTATAATAAAAAAAAAACCTCAACAAAACTGCGCAACTCCAGCGCCTGTTTGACGTATGTTAAACGAAAATTCAGTTTCAAATTCTTCGCCTAGGAAAAAAATAAGTCTGGGTCAGCGCTATCTTAAAAAAAAAACGATTGTGAAGTTGAAGAGATCCAAAACCAAAATATAGTGTCATACATCAAAAAACACTGCAACTTTTCAGATATTTGTAGTCCTGGACATACCCTTAGGTCCCAACACTTTACAATACATTTACATTTATATTACAGTAATACTTTTCTTTAAATCAGTCATTGAAAAAGCGGGTTGGTGACTTGGATTTGACTAAAACCGTGTTTAAGCAAATATAATTAAAAGATAACCATTACATTACAAAACTAAGTCCAACTTGGCCACAAAGACAAGATTGTACTTGCCCTGATTTGCATTATGAGTCCCTCACCAAGTGTTGAATACTCCAATTTGCAGTGGTGAGGAACTGCAAATGCACTAAGAGGGTGGATTACATTCCACTTGTATCTATGAATAAGATGAAGTGTTTGATGATTGAATGATTAGCAAGGATGTCGTCTGTGCTTTAACTGCATACTAAAGCTCCTTTTGACTTCCAGGAAAGATTATGAGGAATGGAATATATAATTATTGCAGCAAAAATGGGTGCTCAATAAATTGTTTTAACTCAAACTTTATTGACCAATTAAATTAAAGAGTCGTTTTTTTTCTTTTTAAACTGGTCCTGCCTTTTTTGAGCACCAAATTTGTTTTTTGGATAATGATATCAGGGAAACAGAATGAAAGAACATTCCAGTCTCATAATTTGAAGGATTGGCTACATAGCCATTTTAAATGGATTATTTCGACTGTTTTGGATAGTTTAATATACAGTGGCTTGCGAAACTATTTGCCCCCCTTGAATTTTGTGACCTTATGCCACATTTCAGACTTCAAACATAAAGATATAAAACTGTAATTTCTTGTGAAGCATCAACAATAAGTGGGACACAATCATGAAGTGGAACACACTTTATTGGATATTTTAAACTTTTTTAACAACTGAAAAAAACAAAAAGTGGGTCTGCAAAATTATTCAGCCCCTTTACTTTCAGTGCAGCAAACTCTGTCCAGAGGTTCATTGTTGATCTAAATGACTAACAATGAGAAATGGAATCCACCTGTGTGTAATCAAGTCTCTGTTTAAATGCACCTGCACTGTGATAGTCTCAGACATTGTACTTTAATCATGTCACACACACACTTGGATTTTATTTTACTAATCCTAAAGAAGAAACTTAAAAAGAACACAAACAAAGTAATAAGAAAAATAAAACAAAGAAAGATCAAAGTCTGGCACCATTTAGAAAAGAAAACAACGATGGCTTAATTATTATATTATTGTAATTTGATAGAAATCCTGTTTCAACACAGTGTTTTGCGGAAACGTGGCTCACGTTTAGCATTCCGGACGCTAACGTGTAGCCACCCGGAGCTACCCGGAGCGATCCGGCTTCAACGCCGCTAAACAGAGACACGAAAGCCGGGGGAATCGGAGAGAAGGCGGACGGACTTGCTAACACGAGGTGGTGTATCCCTGGATTTTCGCAAAGAAAAGTTCTCCATCTGCCGCAGGGATGTCGAATTTTTGGACTGGCGTGACGTCATCCACTTCGCTACAAGCACCCCTCGGGCATCATGTTCATCTGTTAATAAACAACAGGGTAGACTGCTGGAAGTGTGAATTTCCCTAAGGGGATGAATAAAGTATCTATCTATCTATCTATCTATCTATCTATCTATCTATCTATCTATCTATCTATCTATCTATCTATCTATCTATCTATCTATCTATCTATCTATCTATCTATCTATCTATCTATCTATCTATCTATCTATCTATCTATCTATCTATCTATTCAATTCACAGGTTTTGGCATGGTTTGATCATTTTCTGACATTGCATCAAGTATTACTGTATAAGTTCTGCTCGTGTGTGGGGTCAGCTTAAGTCATCACTCTGGCATTTCAGGTGGAGAAAGGGGGTGGAGGCAGCTTTTGTCTTCCTGAAAGAACAAAACAGTCCAAAAGTTCAGTCCTTTCCGTTATATATGACCAAATCACATTCTTATTTTGAAGACTGTCAGGACTATTATATATGTAAACCCTCACCCAGGGAGTAAATTTGTGTCGAACCGCCATTGCACCCATTCGTACTGAGAGCACAATTTGCAGTATTAAAAAAAACAAGTGTAGTTCTGGACCTGCGTGCAGTCGTGGATCATACAACAGAGGCTCAGTTTTGCTGTGGTACGAGACTTTCCCCTCTCTTCAGTATTCCGCTCCGGTTCCGTAAGGTTAAGTTGAACGGTTCCGTGTGGTTTGTCAGTGAATTAATCATGATGATTAATTGGCTTTCAAGTTAAATATCCAGTGAGTGGTGTCAGGCTGCCAGACATCAGGCCCAAATTGACAGGTCTTTAAGAAGAAGCAGATTGATTTACACAGCCGTTAATGAATCCCCCCTCCTCACTTTTACGCACATGGGGAGCAAAGGTAAACAAGTCTTTTTGCTCCTCGGCTCTCCAGCGAGCACACTTTTTGGATTAAAGTTCAGAAAGCGCCGATAGAGTTTTACTAATTTCATGCTGTTTGCAAATGTAGAAAGGTATACGTCGCAGTAGGGTCAAAACGTGGCTTCGTGATTGCATCTGCATATAACCACTTTAAAGTGAGTTGTAGTCAGTGGAGGCCCGTGCATTTCACACAAAGACCTTTAGCTCCAGTCTAAATTAGTAATATGTCGTTTGTGAACGAACAGTCTCTATGAGCCATTTCTTCGAAGTGAAATTTCCTATTTATTTGTCAGGACTCGGGTGGAAGGTGATTTTGTGCCGACCCAAGTACCACCCCCTGCGTGTCCAGTTCTGTGAGTCCGGCGGTGACAGACTCCGCTGCTCACAAAGAGCAGCGCGCAGAGGTAGCTGGAAATGCGGACTGAGCAAGAGGGAGAGGAGAAGGACGCGAAGGGCCCTGCGCCGCGGAGATGCACGACACGCAAAACCTGTCTTTTGTAATGAAATTTAAGTTAAAAGAGACTGTATAAACAGACAAAAAAACAACCAATGATGAGTGGGTGATAATAAAAAAGAAAAGCAGCCAGAGAGAAGCTTGACCCGACCCAAATGTAATGATTGACATTGAAGGCCACACGCTTTCCAAAATTCAGCTCGGGTTGGGCTTGGGCTCAGGCTTAAGATCTTACCTTTAGGCTGTAAGTGGCAGACAAAACCTTTTCCTGCTTGCAAAAGACTTGCTCGCTTAAGAGTTATCTGAATATTATCTATTAAATCAACACAACAATATATTTCCTTGTGAAACTCCTTCTTCTCAAATTAACTGTTGTTGGTGCGATTGCTTTGATGGATTATCAGCCCTTAGCCAACCATAGTTTGAAAATCTGGTGATGTTTTAAAAGGCCCACTAGCAGGCACTGACTCTCCAAGTTCGAATCTGATTGGCTAAACCAACAGCTTTATCGTACACAGACGTTACGGTACATGGCCTACAGGACTTTTTGTCAAGGCTTCCGGGTAGATATAGAGCCTAGCCATAACTAATGGCGGAAATTTGATCGTTTAAAGGCTTGAATATAAAATCACACATCTGGTGCCGCACAACCAGGGAGAAGCAATCAAAAGATACTGACGGACAATTTGGCATTATGGTATTGATTGACAAAATAAAATTCACATGATTCATTTTTTTAGGTTGAATGAACCATTTACACTTAATTATTTGGACTCTTTCTTGAGTTTTTTTTAAATTGAAAACGGTTGACCCGCTTTAAAACTTTCCATGTCGAATGTCGACGGGGCCGTCCCTGCGCGAAGAGGTCACGGCTGGAGAAAAACAGAAGCTGGCGTTTTGATGTCGGCTGCTACCTACTCTAACCCCCTTTGAGCTCCTCTGATCTATTATGCAGCTAATTAAAACACACTCTCCACCTCCGCCTCAGCATCAGAGTCATGGTCAGACTCCTTTGTGCTGTACGGCTGCAAAACAATATCAATAACAACAACAAAAACAACAGTAGCCTTTGGTCCAAGGAGGAGAGGAGGAGGACGGGCTTTGATGATGTACATCAAAGACGGCCGATGAATCGGACTGCGTTCCGCATGCCAAGGTCGCCTCTAATCCCGCTCGTGTGGCATCGGCACAATGAACCTCCATGGCGGGAAGCTGGCTGTGGGGCCGGAGGGATGTGGCCCCCAAGATTTGAAGTCAAATTGTGTAGACGCTAAGGTCCTGACGTGACATCGATTGCTATTGCCTAAGCAAGTGATCAATCCCTTCTTAAGCGTTTGGCCTCGTACCCATTCACAGTCCATCTACACACAATGTACCGTATTTTCGGCACTGCAAAATGCGATGGATTATAATGCGCACTCTCGCCAAAAAATATACTTTTGTCTTATTTTTTTCAAATCTAAGCATGAAATTGAGACTTCATTAAGACCTACTGTGTGTATTTGTGCATAACCGTTGGGCCCTATGCACACTAACGGTACATACCAGGGGTCGGTAACAAAGACAGTTAGTTCTTGTTCCTTTATCTCTTTGTTTCCTTATCCTCACTGTAAATGTGGAACTGGAGTCGTCCAATTTCGTTGTCACAGCATATCCCATGTTGTAACAATGACAATAAAGGCATATTCTATTCAATTCTATTCTATTCTATTCTATGACTTGTGAGCCAGACATGGCTCTTCTCATGAGTACATATGGCCCCGAGATAAACTACTGTATAGCCCATGCTAATTTGCTCTGTGTTGGTTTAATTTGAGCATATTCAAAGCCGTAGCGATGCTTAAAAAGGATATGTTTGGTCCAGAATATATACGTCACAGTTTCAACTAGTAGAGCTTATGGTCACGGTCTTATACGAACAGGCCCCAATATAATGTTATGGACATGTTTAAATCCGGAAAGGGATACAAGAATATTTTGTAATACTTACACATCTCTCTGAGCACTGTAAGAGCTTTATTATCCAAATGGAGAGACCATAAAACCATTCCAAACCACCAAGACCTGATCTTCCTTCTTAACTTCTGGCCCAAAAAAGGAGAAAACTAACCAGTGAAGCAACAAAGAAGTTCATGGCAACATTGGATGACCTACAGACAAACACAGCTGAGGTAGTACAATCTGTGCATAAGACAGTCATTAATTGAACTCTGCATAAATCTGCCCTTTATGAAGAAGTGGCAAGAAGAAAGCCTTTTTTAAAGAATACCATAAAAAGGCCTGTTTGGCGTTTGCAAGAATCCAAAAAAAATATGTGGAACAAGGCCCTCTGGTCAGGTGAGACCAAAATTGAACTTTTTGGGCTGAATGCAAAGCTTTACATTTGGCGTGAGAGTAATGCTGCACATCACCCTGAAAACACTATCCCCACTGTCACACATTCTGGTGGCAGCATCATGCTCTGGGGTTGCTTTTCATCAGCAGGGGCCGGTAGGATCTTTAGAGTTGATGGGAAGATGGATGGAGCAAGTACAGAGGGATTCTGACAGACAATTTGTTGGAGTCAGGAATAAACCTAAAAATGGGGCGCAGGTTAATCTTTTAACAGAACAACAACTCAAAACAAAAAGCAAAATCTACTATGGAATGGTTCATAATTAACAATATAAAAGGCTGAACTGCCAAGCCAAAGTCCAGACCTTAATCCATTTGTGGAAAGATCTGAAAAATGCTGTGCACAAACGATCACCATCAAACCTGAAGGAACTTGAGCTTTTTTTGTAAAAGATTAGCAAATTTTTGTGTTTCAAGCTGGGCAAAACTTCTCCCATCTCATTAGCCGTACCGCTTATCCTCATTAGGGTCGCGGGGGGGCTGGAGCCCATCCCAGCCATCTCCGGGCAGTGGGCAGGGGACACCCTGAACTGGTTGCCAGCCAGTCGCAGGGCACACATGGACAGACAGCTCATTCGCTCATTCACACCTAGGGACAATTTAGACCGGCCAATTCACCTTGAAATACATGTTTTTGGTACGTGGGAGGAAACCGGAGTGCCCGGAGGAAACCCACGCAAGCACGGGGAGAACATACAAACTCCGCACAGGAAGTCTGGAGCTGGATTTGAACCCACGACAGGTTCCCGAGACATGAACTGTGCCGCACAAGCGCTAACCACTGCGCCGCCGTGCTGCCCCTGGGCAAAACTTATATAGCGTAAATTCCGGACTTTAAGCCGCTACTTTTTTCCCAAATGTTCAGCCCTGCGGCTTATTCAGTGAAGCGGCCAATTTATGTAATTTTTCTAACGGCCACCAGCGGCACTCGAGTACAAAAGGTAAGTTTTAGACCGGTGGAATTGTGCGCCGAGGTAGACTGCATCCTCTTAGTCTATGTTCGAATTGTCCGTATGACAGAGGACAGGAGTTCGTTCGGATTATGAGGAAGACGCCCTTGATGGCGACAGTTATGAGGAGAAAGACGAGGACGGTCTACCATGAATTTCGCAATTGCGGTACGGCTTTTTTTTACAGCTACGCTTTGTGCGTTGCGAGCGTGTTAGGAGTAGCATGGTGGTACCTTTCACAGGCACGGTTTGGGATGAAAGTTATATTATTATTATTAAAGCTTTGAAAACTCTCTCGGTGTACCGTCTTTCTTTGTAAATATGTGTAACCATCTATAATATGTATTTGCAACTGTATATTTTTGTAATGTATTTATTTTAGAGACTTATTGTGATATGTTTTCTACGAGCGAATCAAAAAGAAGGGGCGGAGCAAACACGGGCTGACGAGAAGTGGGGTAAAGCTGAGTTTAATCTCTTTGTTGTGGATATATATTTTTCCCACCCTTAACTTTGGAAATATACATTTTTTTTGTGGGATTACTTTCAACGGGACCTGGACTTTAAAGGTTTGCATTAAATTCTAACTACCGGTATCATTTTCTGTTCATGTTGCCGATTGTGGTGGATGGATTGTGTACTATATTTGCAGTTACAGTCGCGGCACCGAAAGTCAGGTTTGGGATATACTTGTGACTGTGTTACATATTTAAATGTTGGCACATGCAGTTTAGATACAGGTGCAGCTTGTATAAGGACAAAATCAATAATGTCCGCAAATGTGATGCGTGCGGCTTATAATCAGGTGCGCTCTATAGTCCGGATTTTACGGTAGATACCCAAAAAGACTGATTACAGCAAAACAAGGCAATGTTTACCTTTCGATATTTTAATTGTTAGCGCAATTTAACACTTGAAATATATTTGGTTCCTTGTCACGATTATGTCTCACATGTTGTTGATTCTTAGAAAATATTCAGATTTTTATGTACAGGTTTGAAGCCTGGAATATGGCGATATGTCAACCAATTTATGGGCGGCAAATACTTTCGCAAGGCCCTCTATCTATTTGGTATTGATGTTCAAACAGTTTGTCCTGATATGCAGCAGATGTTTTGCTGTATTTTTGTTTATTTGTGCGTGTGTTCTTTTGCATTCTGTCACGTCAGCATCCATATGCATTCCTGTCATTACCTTAATAAACACTTCCAGCCATCTGAGTCATCTTCGCACACCTGCACAGACAGATAAGAGTGAAAGTTGTCCTCCTTCCCTCCTCTCACTGTAAATATCTTCCTGCGATTTCTTGTCCATTTGGCCCTTCTCAAATTATCTCTTGGGATTGATGGCAGTAATTTTCACCCATTAGCTCCCCCTTTCATGCATAATGGGGGACCCGCCAACGGGATCGTGCAGTACATCTGTCCATTGGGTGTCATTACTTGCATCTCAGCAAGGGTAGGTAATTGACAATTGTTCCTAATGAGAAAACAGGATTGCACCCACTCTTTCTGCCCATCCTCTAAGTCTCTCCACCGCAACCACTCATTTGAAGTAAGAGTGTCCGAAAAAAATCTTACTACACTCATTAAACTATGTAAGTAGGGACTCAATGATGTAGTTCAGAAAGCAAGATTGGTAAACATTTTGCTGAATTGAAGAACCTTATTTTTTTCACCTAAAATTTGATGTGAACATCAAGGAAGAAAATTAACTTACTAAAATATTGTTTTCATCTTTTTGTTTGTTTTGTGTTGTTGTTGAAACCTGTAAACTACATTGACAAAGTATTCTAAATGAAATAATGATACCCCGAAAATATTTTTTCTTCCATTTACTCAATTTCAGCTTCATCAGTCCAGAGTATCTAATTCCAAAATGAAGCTGCTTGTCCGAATTGGCTTTAGCATACCTAAAGACTGAAGCAGACTCATGAAACTATTACACCTCACTCAACTGAGGCTTTGCAAAGCGGTGTTTCTCAACTGGTGGGTCGGGACCAAAAAGTGGGTCGCAGACCTATTTTCAGTGGGTCATGAGCCATACCCTTGGTAAAATAACATACATGTTAAGTTGTGGTGAATTATTGCAAATTAAGACAATGTCAATCATTGAAGTGATTATTATTTGAAAAGACAACAATAAAATTCGTTTTTCAATCTACTTTATTTTTTTTATGTTTACATTTGATTATTACAATGTTTAATCATTCCAAATTTTCTGGTGTTCTTTAACATAGTCATTATGATTGTCGAGTCTCGATCAAAGCTTTTTCTGGTGCAGAACGGCAAAAAACTTTGTTCACATATCTTTTCGGTGACAAAACAGTTTCGGCGACCCAAAAAAAAAAAAAAGGAAATTTTTAGAAATCGGTAGATGTTGCTCTCAGATCGTTAGGCGGGAGAATCGTAGCCAAAGCGGTAATCTCCCGACCAAATCGGGAGACTTAACAAATCTGTTAAGAAAGAAAAATAACTGAGGATCATGTGGACCCCATTACAGAAAAGTGTGATAATGCTCACAGCACAGAGAAATGTTTGCCTACACTTGTTGAGCAAGGCCAAACTCAGGTACATCATAGAATAATATTGATTTTATTATTCTGAAGACATCGCAGGACCACAACCTCTGCGTGTTTTGTGCAATATATATCAGTAGTTGGACTTTTTCATTTTATGTTTGTACAAACTCGACATGAATTTTTTGAAAATGCAATAATTTGTTGTTGAAAATGTAGCTAAGTAATATTATTACTTTGTTTTAGTTTTGATCGTTATTTTGTTTTTTAAAATAAGGTGACCATATTCTACTGTCTTTGATTTAAACTGTACAATCCTTTCATTCAATAACTTTAAGAAGAAGTTATCTTTTTCTTGATTTCTTTGGGTCACTGAATGTAATTAGGGTAGAACGGTAGGTCATGAACCACTGATGTGAAAAACGGTCAAAATACCTTGAACCAGAAACCAGACCCTCACTGGAAGCTACACTGTTATCACTGCGAAAGGAGGATCTACTAAATATTGATGTCATTGTTCTGCTAAGGTGCCCAAACGTATGCACATGCTTACTTTTGTTTGAATAATAACAACACCCTTTCTTCAAATCCTATAAACTAGTTCACTTCTCAAATATCACTTCAATTATTCAATGATCATTCGATTGACAAGCAAAAAGTATGAGTATTGGATCTGTATAAATCGATACTACCCTGTATTTACTTGAATCGGATCGATACAAAAAGTCCCAGTACCACCCACCCCTAACTTAATGAATAGTGCAGGGGTCGGGAACCTTTTTGACCCAAAAAGCCGTGATAGCAAACTGTTTAGATTTTTTTGGTTGTTGTTGAGAAAGATCCATACCATATATTGTAAAAGACACTTCAGCAAAACCGCCAAACCCGCTCAAAAGACAAAATCGAATTTTTCGGCCCATTTAATTTCACTCCGACACATTAGATGATTTGATGGTTTAAAAAATTATGGAATAAGAATAATGCCAAGGCCTGTGTCCCAAATTAATAAATATACAACTTTTAACTTGTCTCCCTCCTGCAAAACTCAAAATCTTTGAGGTCCATTTTGACCTTCCTTTTTTTTCAAATAATGGTTTCAAAACAAGATGCAAGCAGGGTTCTTTTGTAAAAATGTCACAAAATACTGCAAACGAGGATACTGGTGTTTTTACCTTCGGTGCAGACGGCCCACCCCTACCGCTCACTAAATCAAATTGCTCCTTGTGCTTGGTTGGCGTTTCTGGCTATTTACAGTTTTTCGTGGATTTTCACCACAAGTGTCTCAATAGTGAACCTAATTTGTTTAATGAGCTTCCATTCAAAGGATTCCTTAGTGACGGACAGCCAAAATGGAGTCTATTGGTGTGACAACTTGACTGTAAACAGTAGTAGGGAGTATGCTTTTTATACACTGCACCGAACTATATATTTCATCAGTGCTGCATTAGCAATGCACGCACTAGACTCGTCCACGCGCTCAGCAGAATAGGAACGCAATAGGAGAGTTTTGCTTGAGTATCATTTTCTCTCTGATCTATATGTACTCATGAAAAAAGCCACAGGTTCCTGACCCCTGTTTTGGTGTATGGTGTATCTTGAAAACAAATAAAAACTGTTGACCTTAGTGAAAATCATTGCTGCATGTGGTACCAGGATAAACAACTAAAGAAATGTCTTAAGCGATCCAGTCAAATCCTCAAGTTCTCCTCCATCTTGCTACCGCTTGTGCTGTGCTTTCTAACCTCTACAAATGCGGGCCTGGCATTTGCATCCTCCCTGACCCCCCTCCACATCCCCTGTTTTTCTCCCCCGTCTGAGGCCGACCTGCCCCGCTGGGGCCCGCTTCTGATTTAAAGCGGCCGGCGGGGGGCCCGCAAGTAGAAACTCACGCTGCGAAGCCTCGCTAAAGCTGAAGGTCAAAACAAGCGCGTGATCGCGTCCTCAGGATGACACCACAGCAGGACAAATTATGATACAAAACCCAAGGAGTCCCCCTTATGTAGCGATTAAATTCTATATTTAAAGCACTGTTTCTCAACTGGTGGGTCCGTACCCAAAAGTGGGTCAAAGACCCGTTTTCAGTGGGTCGGCCATTCCCTTAGCAAAATAATGCAAAGAAGAAGAAACATTTTAGAGTCAATAACAAAGCAGATGATGATAATGCCCTGTTGATCTCTTCTTCCTGTTCAGTCAATTGGCGCTGTCCCAATAGGGTTTGAGAAGGAACACATCTCATTTTATTGTAATTTAGTTTCATTGTTCTGCCCATAATATTGGGTCCCAAGAAATTTAGTGATAAGGGGAAAAACAATGACAAATACTATTGACTCGAAAAAGGCAAGGTTTGCGGAATACTTAAATTTTACAATGGCGTGAGAGTGTATTTGCCGCCTTCCTGATGTTTTTTGCATATTTATCACCTACAAAGGTTTTAGACTATCAAACCAATTTGAATACATGTCGAAGTGTCCTTGGGTAAGACACTGAACCCCTAATACCCCCAATAAGCAGGTTAGCATCTTACATGGCTGCAATACAAGGCCGCTATTGGGAAATGTGGAGCACATTGTAAAGCGCTTTGGGAAGTCATTGACTTGAAAAGCGCTATAGAAATGCAGATCATTTCATTTGAGTTTAAGGGCATGAACTGATGGCCGTACATTCTTCTTCAGGATCCCCTGGTTAAAAACAGAAATCAGCACGGCGGCGCAGTGGTTAGCGCGTGTGCGGCACAGTTCTGAGGTCGTGGGAACCTCCTGCGTGGGTTCAAATCCAGCTACCGGCCTTACTGTGCGGAGTTTGTATGTTCTCCCCGTGCTTGCGTGGGTTTCCTCCAGGCACTCCGGTTTCCTCCCACATTCCAAAGACATGCATTTCAGGTGAATTGGCCGGTCCAAATTGTCCCTAGGTGTGACTGAGCGAGTGAGTTGTCTGTCCACGTGTGCCCTGCGATTGGCTGGCAACCAGTTCAGGGTGTCCCCTGCCCACTGCCCGGAGACAGCTGGGATGGGCTCCAGCACCCCGGCGACCCTAATAAGGAAAAGCGGTACAGCTAATGAGATGAGATGAGATATTTTAGTGGAGCCTCAAATTATCGTGTGGCCCTTAGGCCAACACTTTGAGACCCCCGGGTTTAAAGCATAGAGTATTCTTAGCTTAGGGCAAACTAACTTTGACACAAAAATACGAACTTTGCATTTATTTGTCCTGTTTTGTGTTTTGCAACGCTTCTTAATGACACTGACGACACAAACAAAAGCCAAGAAAAAAAACAAAAACATCTGTTTCTTCTGATCACAATCTACATGAGTCCAGATGAATTTTTCCCCCTCTCAGGCCCTTTCCTACTTTGCAGTTTTCTTTGACATTTGCATATTTCAAAGGTCCACCCCCCAAAAACATAGCCAGGGGGTTCAAATTGTGGATTACAAGCACTCAATCTACTGCAAAGAGACCAAATGAAACACATTTGAGGATGATCCCTCACAAAATACTAGTGACTAGCTGACAACATTGTGCTTATTAAGCAGAGTTTAATGGTAAAAACCAGAAGAGAGCGAACGTGGGCGAAACCAGAGGAAGGCGCATCACGAGTCGGCCTCTTCACCCGGCTTCCTTCATGAATAACAAATAAGACGAGAAGCCGACACAACACATGCAAAACATTAGCACGTCCCAATATACTCAACATTTGCCGCCGGACTTGGAACGTGCTCTGCTGCTTTTGGAACCCGCCGCAACGCTTTGCCGTCATGTTTTTGTTTCACAGATTCAAGAAGCAGGATTGGAACGCAATCCATCATTCATGTCGAAAGATTTCACATGAAGTGCATACAAATGCGATTTTTTTTTTATTAGAGCTTTGTGAATATTTGATTTGAATGACATCTTGACAAATCATTTAAACTGATTCAGAAATGGAAAACCTATTGTTTCATTCATTTATTCATCCATTCTCTGCACCGCTTATCCTCAGTAGGGTCGCGAGGGTGCTGGAGCCGGCTATCTTTGGGCAGTGGGCAGGGGACACCCTGAACTGGTCGCCAGCCAGTAGCAGGGCACACCGAGACAGGCAACTCACTCGCTCATTCACAGCTTGGGACAATTTGGACCGGCCAATTAACCTGACATGCAAGTTTTTTGAATGTGGAAAAAAAAACTGAGTGCCGAAAGAAACCCACGCAAGCACGAGGAGAACATGCAAACTCCACACAGGAAGGTTCGACCTATTGCTTCAAATGCACATCAAATTAAAGTATGTGAGAGAAAAACATTTTTTAAGTTCATACTGTTCAAAAGGGTTGGAGAACTGCTCATTTTAATAATTTCAAAATACTAATGTGTTTAAAGTGTGTGCTGCATATACAGTTTGTAAATTTTCATAAAGACTTAAATTAGAATTAATATGTCAGTAAAACTCTCTATATATATATATATATATATATATATATATATATATATATATATATATATATATATATATATATATATATATATATATATATATATATATATATATATATATACTGTATATGTATATATATATATATATATATATATATATATATATATATATATATATATATATATATATATATATATATATATATATATATATATATATATATAGTCACACTTTTTTGTTATTAATCAAATAACTTGCAAGATAAAATAAGAAAGTATTGTTCAAGACATTCTTTAGGTTAGAAATAATTATTTTTATTCTTGCAGAAATATATTATACTCCAAACTTCTGCTTCTGGAAAGATTTTTACTTTACTGTTGGATAATGAAAGGAACTAAATTCTAATAAGAATTCCATTTTTGACAAATTGTACATCACTCAAATGTGAGAAATATAAGGATGCTTAAAAAAAAGTGCCTATGTTTAAAAACACACAAATAAGGATGTTTAAAAAAAACAACTTACGGTAGCTCAAATAAGGTAAACATGTCCATTAGGAAACGAATCACCAACTTCTGCTACTGTAAAGTTGTTTGTTATTTCATTTTGTTAGATGATGAAAAAAAATAAATTGTAAGAGCTCCATTGGAGATTGTGACGAATTAAACATCATTTAAACATGAAGTGAAAAAAATCTTAAATATGGGCAAAATCGTGGTAAGCTGCAAAAACTAATGTAAATAAATACAAAAAGAAACATACGACCAATTATTGCTTCTGTAAAGACAGTTTTTGTTTATTGTGTTAAATGATAAAAGGAACTCAATATTTGGGTTGTAATAATGATTGTGAGAATTTAAACATAAGTTATAAGTCACACAAAAAAAGACCATTCTAACTTGCAACTTTATTATTTAATATCATTACCATTACATATGTTTTGCCAATTTCCAATGATGTTGGGATTGTAAACGTTCCAAAAAACCAAATGAGTGAAAAAAAAGACATAGAAAACGTTTTTTTTTCCACACAAAAGTGATTATGCGTACCTTAAAGTGTTTCTACTGGTCTTGTCAGAACCTCCTGAAACTAAAGCACTATAATTAAACTGAGGATTTTTTTTTAAATTGCCTTAGATTTGCAGGCGAAATCTTCAAAATACATTTTCAGATGGTTCAATTTTTCTCTGGAAAAGACATTGATTGTAATATCCAACATAAATGGACAAGTTGTCCAAATGACTTTAAATTAGTGTCTTATTTTAATATTTCAAATTCTTTCATCACCAAAGTTTCTGGTTCACTTTGTCATGCTTGCATGGCTGCAGATTTCCTTCTTATGGATGTTTTTCCAATGGAAAAGAACCAATTCAAGAGATTTAATATTTAAGATTGTCATTATCATCATTAACATTACCCCGCGACCCTACTGAGGAAAAGTGGTGGAGATAATGAATATTAAATGCCACTGCAATTTTCTCTGCAACCCAATATGCAATATTTAAAAAACAAGTTTCAAACAGGATACAATAAAATAAGATATGTCTATACAAAAAGGAAATGACTATCTCTAGTAACATGATTCCCCATGCACTTAGTTAAAAATGTCTGTTTGCGTCTTGAGCAAATCCAACAGCACCACACATTAGACCTGTTTTTCACAGTTCACGGTTTACGGATGCCTTAAACGCCTGGGTTGTCGGGGCACCAATGAGGACGCATCTCTGGACAGCTTTCACAACTGTTGATGGTTTGGTTTTGCCAAAGTTGGCACCAGTCCATTCCTTAATGTTGTCGGCCCAGTTCTTTTCAGTCTTCCTCTCCTCCTGCCCACTTGGACTGTGCCCTTCGGAATGATCTTGGTCAGCCCTGATGATCTTGTGTCCTGACCACACAAACCTGTGTTTATCTTGTCGAAAATATTATATACTTTCTGAAACCAAATTGTCAAAGGCACTAGGAGGTAGGATTTGGAGTGACTTTAGGACTTTATCATATGTTTTAAATTTTCTGTAGGAATTAATAAAAATAAAAAAATTGTGCATGTCTACTTCATGAGAGATGCTCATGGATTGCTTTTATTGGCCAAAATGTCTAGCTTGCTATAGTTCACCGTTTTCAGAATTTTAAATTTAAAAAAATTGAGAAAATCTTATCGTGATCGCAGAGTTTGTCTGTTACTTTTAAAGATGCACAGTTCGTAGTCCTCTTATGCCGGGACAGATGGGTCTAGAGCCACGCGCAGCTTTTTGCCGTCACTAGTGGCTCACTGGCGCTTTTTCAAAAATCTATGATAATGGAAAATTATATAAATTTCGAAGAAGAAAAATCATGACACAAACATTATTAACATTTTCTAAGGAATGTAGACATATAGAATACACACACAGTATGTGTTGCCCTCCTTAAAAGGCTTCTTTAAACTTTTTTTTGTGTGGCTCCAAACGTGTGTTGTCAATTTTGTGTGTGTTTTGGGGGGAGGGGGGCGGTATAGGGTCCAATACGACTCTTTCAACATTTTTGGTTGCCAACCCCTGTCTTATACGGCCTTTGGAAATTAGTTTCAACAACGCGTTAACAAGTCATCTAGTCTCTCAATGCGGGAAAATTATGCCCCCCAAAATGTGTTACAACCTGCATGGTGACAGCTTTCTGCACTTCAACAGTGAGGTGCAACTCTTTTCTTTCTTCCTCACTTGAAAGGCAAAGCGTATTAGCATGCGAAAAGCGTGCACACGTTATTTGTGTCCAAAGCTGAGGATCCCTGAGAAAGGTTCCTGCTATTATCCAATTTCATCCATATATTTGTATGTTTATTGCCAAAGACAAGCATTTACGCTGCTGCCGTGGGACAAAAAGTGCATTTTTCTTGCCATTATCGGCATTTTTCCACACCTTTTCTACAAAAGCTGTGTTGCTCGTTTGAAAAGATTTGGACTTTTTGAGAAAAGCTCCGAAAGGGAAGACGACAAGAATCCAGCCAGGCTGTCCGACCTCATCGATATGCAACTCGTGTTTTCGTTATTGCACAACATTGGTATGGCAGAAAAGATGGACTTTTTCAAAATTCCAACAACTTCGCAGGGTGAAGCTTATTGATTTTGAAATTTGGATAAGTTTGGATTGAAAACTGAAATGCAGCAAGGACACTTCACTTTCCCGTGCTGTTAATTCTTGGCTGTACTCTTCAGCCAGTGCTGGGAAAGTAACAGAAGTAACCAGTCAAGTATTACATTTTCCCAGTAAAATAGTTTAGCAAAGTTAAAGAGTGAGTAAAAAATATGAAACTTTCTGTGAATTTTGCAATTATTGAAGACAAAAACAAAGTAACATAATATAATTTGGAACAAATTACCTTTGTTACAAATATGTAAAAAAACAACATTTTGATTGACTAAAATTTGTATTTGTGCAACTATTTTTTTTTCACTTTCAGCCATTCAAAGAAGTCAATCTCTGTTGGTACAAACCCTAGGTGCAATTGGGACATTAGAGCTGTTAGTACAACCTACATATAGAACAAATCAATAAACAAGAAATGTCAAAGAAAATGATGTGAGTATTGCATCAGTATAATAATATGATAAACAAAAGTCTACACTTGGGCGGGCTATTAATGATTTGGTTAGCGCCGTTTTTGGTGGATTCAGTGCAATTGTACTTACACAAAAACACCTCCTGGACACACACTGGCTATGTGCAGTCAGAGGAGACTGTGCCCCACCTTTCATCAAGGAAATTAAAAATCTATTGAATGGTTATATTTATTTACTGTAAATATGTGTATAAAATTTGGGGATTTTATTTTACAACACCACAGAATTTTTACATAATGTTACAACTATTATCAATAAAATGATCATGTGATGTATTAATGTTCTGAGTGAGGCACGCAATTATTTTGCCTCATGGCAGAGGGCATTGGTGAGATCAATGATTTTTTATCTGACGCACACCTCACCTCTAAACAACAGAATTAGTGATATAATTAGCAGGCTCAAAGCAAGTCAAGCCTTCCAGTATTTTTTTTGTTGATTCGATTTTTTTAATGATGCTTTTAAGAGAAAGGGGCAGCACATAGACCTTAATTATAAGTTGAAGTAAGACCAATTTTTAAAAAATATTGCTTTCTATCTACCCATCTATCTATCTATCTATCTATCTATCTATCTATCTATCTATCTATCTATCTATCTATCTATCTATCTATCTATCTATCTATCTATCTATCTATCTATCTATCTATCTATCTATCTATCTATCTATCTATCTATCTATCTATCTATCTATCTATCTATCTATCTATCTATCTATCTATCTATCTATCTATCTATCTATCTATCTATCTATCTATCTATCTATCTATCTATCTATCTATCTATCTATCTATCTATCTATCTATCTATACATCTATCTATACATCTATCTATACATCTATCTATACATCTATCTATCTATACATCTATCTACCTGTATACATCTATACAGCTATCTATATATCTATATATACCTATACATCCATATGTCTATGTATCTTTACATCTATCTAGGTTAATTAATTTGTTAATCTGACAGTGGTGCACATCACTGACGAACCCATGTCCCAGTTCTCGTTTCTATCCTGGTTGGGACAATCCATGTGCATAAAATATTTCCTTTCCCCTTCGACAACTGATTATTTAATCCTAAACCACAATTATAGTCCAACTAAAACCTAAAATCTAACACCAAGCTAATCACCCTAAAAAAAGTTCTAGACACATTAGGACCACCAAAATGCACTAAGAGGTAAAGCACACACACAAAACAAATAAGCTCCACAGCCATTTTGTTATATAGTTGAAAATTTTTTTGAAGAAATAGGTTGACTGTTTAGAAATAATGTGTGAAAAAGTGTGCCTATTTTTGTGATCACTATTTCTTAAACTGTAATTATTGAGTGCACTGACCAGTTTTGAGTAGCCCCCAGTATTTCGACAGATTCGTCTGCAGGCTGAGCGACCAATCAGTGAGAACTCCGCAGACTCTTTTGCAGCTAATTGGCCGGTGAAGAGAGAGGGGGGAGCTCGGCTGGGGTCCCAGTTAAACACATGTTCACCCTCCTTCGCTCCGTGGAGGATGCTCATAGACTCAGCGGGGAGTTTTAGACCTTATCGTTTCATCGCATTGTGAAAAATCCAGAAGGGGGGCAAGACTTTTACGCACACCCCAAACTCATTCAAGGCAAGCGCGGATTGAATGGTCAAGTGGTTTGTGGATTATTCAGCACTGGGAAAGTTTTTTTTAACCGCGTACTTTTAGTTCGGCAGCATTTTTTAAATGGCTTTTTTACCTTTAAGGACTGCTTTTGCTTTTTGTGAAGCACATTTGTGAGCGGATCCACAGGACATTTGTGAGTTTATCTGAGTGTTTATAGTATAAAAACTAAATTCAGGGGATGGCTACTGCCACCTCCAACCCGTACTTAGCCAGCAGCAGGATTCTAACTGGCCCGGTCCCCCACCCTGACCGGAGAGGCGGCAGTATGCAGCCGGGCAACGGTGTGGTCACATCCTCCAGCGCGTTCAGGGGGGACCCCTCGATCAAGATGGTGCAGAGTGACTTCATGCAGGGGGCTACCATGGTCTCTAGCAATGGGGGGCATGTGCTCAGCCATGCCCACCAGTGGGTGACGTCCCTTCCTCACGCCGCAGCTGCAGCGGCCGCAGCGGCCGCAGCGGCAGCGGCAGCAGCCGAGGTAGGTGCCGCGTGGCCGGCCGGTTCCCAGGAGGCGAAGAGGAGGGAGGACCTCCACTCGGGCGCCGCTCTGCACCACCGCGGCTCCCATTTAGGGGGCCACCAAGCACACCCGGGCACCTGGGGGGGCTCCATCAACATCAGTGAGGGTCAGACGCAACAGCACCACCACCAACACCAGCAGAATCTCGTTTACTCCCAACCTGCTGCTTTTACCGTCAACGGCATGCTCAGCACACAGAGTCTGATGCACCCTGGTGCACTAGTGCGTGGTGACTCCCCGGAGCTGGAAAACCCCCACCACCACCACCATCATCATCATCCTCACTCAAATAATTCTCACCCCCAGCATGCACATCTCCCTCACCACCACCACCACCACCAGCATCACCACCAAGAGGCGCACTCGGACGAGGACACGCCGACTTCGGACGACCTGGAGCACTTTGCCAAGCAGTTTAAGCAGCGTCGCATCAAGCTCGGCTTTACGCAGGCTGACGTCGGTCTGGCTTTGGGAACGCTCTACGGCAACGTCTTCTCGCAGACCACCATCTGCCGCTTCGAGGCGCTGCAGCTGAGCTTTAAGAACATGTGCAAACTCAAGCCGCTTCTTAATAAGTGGTTGGAGGAGGCTGACTCAAGCACCGGCAGTCCGGCCAGCATAGATAAAATCGCCACGCAGGGGCGCAAGAGGAAGAAGCGCACATCCATCGAGGTGAGCGTCAAAGGCGCGCTGGAGAGTCATTTTCTCAAGTGCCCCAAGCCGTCAGCGCAGGAGATCAACGGGCTGGCGGACACGCTGCAGCTAGAGAAAGAAGTGGTGCGTGTCTGGTTTTGCAATCGGAGGCAGAAGGAGAAGCGCATGACGCCTCCGGGGCTCCCCCGGAGCCCCGACAACGCATACTCGCAGGTGGGAGGCATGGGTGCAGACACGCCGCCACCCTCCATAGACTGCAAGAGGATGTACAGCGACACGTGAACAACGCTTCAAACCCACCCCCTCGCCCCTGCCACTGTCGTTTTTCTCACTTTAGACGGATGTTAATCAGCGTTTCGTTATAAACTCCTGTGTCTTGTGTTCCGCGCGTGCGATAAAATCCACCTCCGTTTTATCCTTATCGCATACCTGTCAACCTCAGCCAATCGCCCCCCTTTTCAAAAATTGCAATTTCCCTCGATAAGCAATAAATTTACCCTACAATCACAACACGACACCTATTTACTCACAGCAAGAAAGAATATATAAGATAAAAGCAAAGGTAATTTGTCTAAAAATATATATTTTACTCACCAGATTAACAACACAAACAATTCTTTCACTATCTTTCTTAGTTCATTCCCCACTTGCAGTAAGTTTAGCATTGCTTATTAAGTGTAGTAGTGCAGGATTTTGCCGGATTTATCTGCTCTCCGGCTGTTTTTTCCTTGTAAGAAAAACAATATCTATTTCAACAAAGATATCAGATTACCGGTTCCCATCTTCTCCCTAAACTCTATGTACTTTCCTCACATGACCTAATACTCTCACTGCCGGCATTAGAGTGAGTATGGCAGAGCAAAACTTTGTAAATCTCTTTCATCAGTGGAAAGCGATCTTGCCCAAATGCACTTTTTATATAAACATGTGTGGCCCAAAAGACTCTGGATTAAAACTGTGACAATATTAGCAATCTACGAAGACCTTTTCGTCTACTACCAGGGAACCTAGATCCAGGGGTCTTCAACGTTGTGCTAGCAGGCATCAGGTAAGCCCCCTGAGAGCACCTAAGCAGCCCACGGACTGGCTCTGAAAATAGCTCACCAGTGATCGAAGTGATTTTCTGGAAAATGTGATTTCTATCTGGTATGAGAAATCATTGACATGATCAGTCTCTTTAAAAACAATGATTTGGTTAGCTTCTTTTAACCCTACTTCCAATACTAATACCACAGTAATAACATAATTATAACGTTGTAGCTACATAGTATTAACATAAGTTGCTATTTTACAAATGCATTTCAAACTGGTAGCCATTTGCGCTAATCATCAACAAAAATAGGAGCTTTCGGGTTGAAAAAGTTAGGCAACTCTTGACCTAAAGGATCTGGATTAGAGCCAAAATGGGCAAAACTAGAATAGGATATCAAAAAACGATTAGAAAGACAGATAAATACCATACAAAAACTGTGATAGAGGGGACACAATTTGAGATGATCAAAAAATATACCAAATATGGGGAAAACGTATAAGTTGACAGGTATGTCTTTAATTCAGCACTGACTTGTTTCCTAAAGCAATACTTTTTTCATAACCATGACGGTTACGTTTTTTACAGTTGTGTTTCGTGCAATTTGACGTACAGTTCAAGCCACCCGTTTCCTTGTCATTTCTTATCAAGATGTATGATTTTCAAAATTATTTTACATTTACAAGTGAAATGTGTATTTTTATGTGATAGTTTGCACTATTTCTTTTCTCTCCGCCCCTCATTTTCACTGTATATGCAGTGAAGAAATGACTTATTTAATAAATTGGACTGGCATGGAAGACGATACGTGAGTTGAACATCTTTACTGCACATGCACAATTACCTCACTGCCTTTTTCTGTCCTTCTGCCTGTACATCTGTCTATCTGTCTGTCTTTCAAGATGTAAATACTGTAAGACATACATGCCAACCTTTTGACAATAAAAAGCAGTAAATGTAATTGTTCCGTTTTTACGCGTGAAACACTGTCGAATGTTGCATAAGTACCAAATAAATCTGGTTTAGCAGCATGAATCAAGTACAAAGAATGCAATTGGTGATGGTGTACTGAATTTTATTAGCTCGCGGAAAGGCTAATATTTCAATAAGATTATATCTTTATACAGTGTGTGAGCGGGCAGAGTTAAATTCTATTGTAGTAGACACTTTTTTGATATTAAAAAAACTGCAATGTACTTCATTGCACATTTGTAGAAGACATCAACGAGTCACTCGACAGACGGATGCTGCTTATTATTTGAAGAAGACAAAATGACAAACAAAAAGTTTATCAAAAAGGCACAGTGAAATATTTGTTTTATTATTATTGACGGGCAGCTACAGGATATGTACATTAGACCAGTGTCTGAAATAACGTCTGCCTGGACGTCCGGGGCGTCCATCTTTTACGTCGGGCGTACAACTTACACAACGTCTCTGCCCGGGTGGCCAAAAACTTTTTCAAGATTTTTTTTTTCTTTTTTCTTTATTTATTATTGGTTATTTTTTCGAATCATATGTTTGCTTTATTCCGATTTTGAAATCTTCATTCGGTATGGAATTTTCAGAATTTTGGTTCCTTTGGCAATTTGCATACTCGGCAGCCGATTAGAAGCCCGCGTCGAATAACTTCGTGCTTCCGGACTTTCCCGAGCGTTATAAGGTCGTGCATTTGCATATCATTTTCCAAAATAGACGCACAGAGAACACAAGAAAAATGGATGAGTGGTTAGGAATCAAGCCAAAACCTCAGCCCTAGAAAAAAGATTCGAAAGAAGCTAACAAAATTTAGGACGCAACAAAACGTAAATGTACATTAAAAGTATCGTGGAAAGAGGAGTTCACGTGGCTTGTAGCAGACGACGCAACGCAAACATTGCATGAATGAAGGTGAGTAAATACAGGTATATACTGATGGCAGGTGGAAAACAGCGATATCATATACATGCAATGAATGTTATAAGTAGATTTATAATAAACTTAATTTTAAATTGTTGTTCTGTTATATATTCTGATTATCAATCCTTAATACTTTGCAACAGTGTTTTTTTTTACGATTAGTTGTCTTATTGGGTTTCAAGATGTGAAAAATGAGGCAGGCAACTTTATGACTGGGCAGGCAACTTTTCAGAGTCTGCCCTGGTATATGGTAACTTTTTGTCATGAGTTTCAGACACTGATTAGACCCGTCAATCAATTCGAAAAATAAATCCCAGACGGTTTGAAAATGTTAAAGACGCAACATATGGTATTTGTTCCATCAAATTAACATTGTGTCCTCACCCACTTTGGCTTTATTCATGTTTGTTGAGCAATGCGGCCGGCAAATCGTTTGACAAAACATGCACAGCTCTAAGCATATTGCAGGCATGACATTTATTTCAGTATTTTTGTCGCCACTTCACTTAAAGCAGTGCTTCTCAATTATTTTCTGTCAAGCTCCCCCTCGAAAGAGGAAATCCTCTCGCGCCCCTCCAAGATCGATGTTTCTAAAAGATCACATAATATTTCGACTTCATTTATTTGGCTTCAAGCTGTCAAGCTGCATGCCCCATTATTTGAGATTCACTAAATTAAAGGGACATAATACTAACCCTAACCCACAATTTAACACCTCCAGTAGTAAGAAAACCAAACATTGATTACAAAATATTGAAAAAACAATACTGATTTAAACAACGTGCAAAATATCATTAACTATTGTTATTTGAATTCATTTTAAATAACTTGAGGATCACCTAGAGGGAGTTTAACTGCCATCTTCTTGCTACAGGTACCTCAACCCCCCCCCAATTTTCCCCCCCTTTTTTCTCTTTTTTTGACTTTTTCTTAGTTTGTTTTTTATTTTATTTTAATTTAATTTATTTATCATTCTCCATTATTGTTTTCTTTTTATATTTTCCTCTTTCCTATTCTTTTTCTTCACCCTTAACTTTTTTTGCTTTTTTTCTTCTCTTTATTCTTATATCCTTTTCCTGTTTTTTTTTCCTTTTTTGTGCTATTTTCTGTTTTTTAAAGAAATTATTTTTCTTTCTTAAAAAAAGAAAACGAAAAATCCCACTTCTAAAATTGTTAGCCACAAAAGCCTCTCTATTTGATAACTGGTCGTGAAGCAAGGGATAGAGAGAAAGATAGAGAGAGAGAAAGAGAAAAGGGAAAATAAAATAAAAGGGAGTGAAAGAGAGTGAGAGAGAGAGAAATAGAGAAAATGGGAAAGAGAAAGTGAGAGAGATTGAAGGGAGCGTTTCAAAGAAAGACAGTTCCAAAGTGCCGGGGAGCTGGCCCTTGTCGTTCACTTTAAAGAGCCGGCTTATAGAGCCGTCTCATTCACAAACGAGCCATCACTACTCTGGACTTAAAGCTGTGATCACAAGCAGCAATGTGTCAATACAAAATTCAGGAAGTGTATCATAAGATTTTGTTTAAAAGACCCTAAATGTAACTCGCTGTTCCCTTTGTGTGTGTATGTGCATGTGTTTTTTTTTTCGCACTCAATATTTTGATTCAAGGAGAGGAACATTTTTTTCTCACAGACAGGATTGCGTGTTTGCTTTTGAGCTGAATGATGGAGTGACGTCTCGCCAGGGATGTGGAATAAAAGAAATGAATTCTCTCCCTCGTGATGTGCATGCTTGCCTCACCTCATCCGATTTGGATTAGTTGGGGTGCATTCACAAGCAGCAAGCTACAGTGCCTTAATAAAGTGACACCATCCCCTGATCTAAAACCTACATGAGGGCAAATAACACACAGATATTGTCAACATAAAATATACGGTAGGTTATTCATATGCAATAGAATAGAAGTGTGTTTTAAGCTTCAATTTAAACATTTCCACTGAGGTTGCAGATCAAAGCTCAGCGGGCAGAGCATTCCACAGCACTGGGGCCCGAACGGAGAAGGATCTCGAACCTGCGGATCTCTTCTTGGCTCTTGGGATCACTAGTTAACCAGCATTTTCAGAGTGATGGCTCCGGACCGTATTGTGAAAATAAACCAAATGTATCCAAGATTTTATATTGTGCCAACAAATTAAAAAATAGGGGGATTTTTTCCTTCCACTCTTCCATAAAGGGCAGGTTTATGCAGAGTATGACTAATAGTTGTCTTATGCCAGTGCTTATAACACCCCTTCCTCAGAAGAAGAAATTCTATCGCCAAAGATAATATGAATAAATAGGCATGTTTAATAATAAACATCTTTTTAAACGTAAGTACTCTACGTTAGACTTCCTCGTCTTAGCGTTCGAAACGAGGCCATTTTTTGTTTACCCCGTCTCTTTTTGCCCGTCTCCTCATCCTGCTTGAATATGTTTTTCATGGGGTCACTTGAGGGTATGCTACAACTCTGCTATATGCAGTGCAGTGCGTGAAGGCAAAATGTAAACAGAACACTCTGCCAATGAAAGTGCCACTACTCCCGAGTCTAGTGGTGGTGCAATTGCACGTTTTCTGAGAAAGTAAAAAAAAAAATGTTCCCCAAAGTCAAATGAGCCCACGGCCTTATTGACGAAGCCTCGTTGAGAACCAATGTCTTATGCACAGTTCGTCCCACCTTAGCTGTGTATGCGTGCAGGTCATTCAATGTGTTAAGAGTAAAGCACATTGTAAAGCATTTTGGTAGGTCTTCAGTGACTTGAAAAGCGCTATATAAAACCAGACCATTTACCATAATGAGCCTCTTGGTTGCTTCACTGATTAGTTTTATTTCTCTCATATACATACACATACTATATATATATATATATATATATATATATATATATATATATATATATATATATATATATATATATATATATATATATATATATATATATATATATATATATAGTATGTGCATGTACTGTATACCTGTATATGTGTAAATAGTCAATTGAATTTACTCATCCAACCTTCCAACACTTAATAAAGTTACGCAAATTCATAAAATAAAAAAATTTGGTGTGCAGTTCATAAATAAAATGCCTCTAAACCAGGGGTGTCCGACAACGTTAAGGGAAGCGCAAGATAAAAATGAGCTGCAGGTTGAAATGCTGTATGTCCACTTGATGTTGCCAAAGCCAGGTGCCTCTTACAAAGACGCTGTAGTTGTATTTTTTTCCTCTCTCTTCCTCCCTTTTTCTCTCACTCTCTATCTATCTCTCTTTCACTCTCTCTGTTTCTCTTTTTTCTCATTTTTTGTTCCTCTTTGTCTCTTTCTCTCTCTGTATCTTTTTACCTTCTTCCTTTTTTCCTTTTCTCTCTCTTTTCTCTCTTCCTCTCTCTCTCTCTTTCTTTACCCTAATCTCTTTCTACCCCTCTCTCTTTCTCTCCTCTTTTCTCTCCTCTCTCTCATGCTTTCAATTTCTCTTTGGATTTCTTTCTCTCTCTTTCCCCCCTCTCTCACTATTCCTCTTTTTATCTCTTTTGTTTCTCACGTTCTCTCTCTCTCTCTTTTTCTCTCCCTCTATTTCTTTCTCTCTTTCTCTTTCCTTGTCCCACACTCTCTGTTTTTCTCGCACTCTCTTTCTCTTATTTCTTTCTTTGCTTTTTTCTCTCTTCTCAATAGACTAGTCCGGCACCCGAGAGAATATTTTCTCTATTGTGTGGCCCCCGAGTTAGAATGAGTTTGACACCCCTCCTCTGAACATATTTAGGCCATACATGCACATTTTGAACAGCATGTAATTTGTTTTGTTTACTTGGGATAACCTAATTCACATGCGAAACTAGTCAGGAACTAGTATTCCTGTGGATTTTTTTTAATCTCCATTGTAACCTTTCATTAGCTATTGATTTTCAAATATACACACTGAACAAAATACTGTACTGTTCACTAAATAAAGTTCAATAAATTAGCGTTTTATTTTATATAATCTTAATTTGATCTAAATCGTAAGTCTTATTCGCATCGTTGGCTTTTAAATTTTATAGCACTTTTTTTTCATTGGACTATTGTTCTGACGCAGTAAAACTTAGGCAAGTCTCCGAGCACTACCCTCTAAATATGTTTGCTTATTTATTCTTAAATTCTTTTTAATACTTATTTTCTTCATTTAAGTCCTAATTGCCTGGTCATCGTAGAGTGCTACGCCTAGTATTGTTGTAAACAATGTTCTCTCAATGTCATCAATGAGAATAAAGACCGTTCTAATTCTATTTATTCTTGAGTTCATAGTTATTTACAATCTGTGAACAAAAAGTTTGGGAAAAATGTTCTTATTAGTCTCTGACCAGATTTGCAACCAAACCAGCCTTTGTTTTCTGCATTTCTGCAAGATAAAATTGCCCAAAGTAAACAAATAAACTGATAAAATCTGATTTAGCATTTACACTGAACTGTAAATCCAAAACTAGTCAGCAGTTTATTTCTGAACTGAAAATTATGCACAGTGAAATGCTGCTATCTTCTGGCCAAAATTGTTTTAGCGTCAAGTTAAAAAACACGCTTTTAATTTTTGTATCGGGCCTATTTAATTTCACACTATTTTTTGTGTGTTTGTATTGGGCGTAACAAGAGCCAAACTTGTTTTGATATGTATTTATGCATTTTTTACTTGAAACTGCTGTTCCTTTAAATCGGCGTCCACCACCTGCCTCTTGTGGCTTCTGCGTCGTCTGCAGGCGGCAGAATGACGACCGAGCTCGCTATGAAGCCTTCTTCCTCCTCGATTTATTTATATTCCTCATCATTCATTTTCATTTCTTGGATGCCATGGATGACCACCGTCCCTGCACCCGAAGATCAGAACCAAGGATGCTGTCACTGAGTGTCTCACCGTGAACGATTCAAAGTGGGTATTTTTATATATATATTTTTTTTTTTCGTGTTATCATACAAAAAAATCTGCATTTAGTAGTACAGTAATTATCCGGTACTGTGCTATGATATTGGAGGAACAAGACCTAGAAAAAGGAAAAGGATCATTGTGTGCAAAACATTTCCTCTATTTGGCTTGAATACACGATGGCACTGGAACTCAATCCCTCAAAACGCCTTATTTAACGGCGTCAACGCGTTATCAGGATTTACAGGCGTGCCTGGTTCAATGTAATGGATGATGAGTAGGTTCTTAGAAATATGCAGTCATGTTCATAAACTCCAAGATTAGTTACTGTTGGGTCCAGAGAGATCAGGTGACCTTGTGCGTAAAGAAGTTGGCAATAGTAGGCCGAGCTATAGAATATATTTGGTCGTGGAAGCATCAGCGTATATGGGATGCTTGTTGCCATGGAGATGGTGAACCTGTTACCATAGCGACAGCCAGCAAAACTATGCACCGCACACGTAGTGGCTTTTGTACAAGAATGTCACTTTGCAATAGCAAGGTGGTTTAATATGGAGATTCTAAGTGTTTTTCTGAATTATTTACTGAACAGACCGATATACGTTTCTAAACAAATAATCACAGGAGTTTTGAGTGCATTTTAAAATAACCGTACAAATAATTCAAATTACAGGAATCATGAGTAAACGTGATATGCTTGTGATTTTGTAAACACTCAAAATAAGTAGAGAACACATCATTGAATTTTGAACTCTGCAAAGAGAACAGAGGGAGCCCAAACCTTAGATAAGAAATATTGCCCTGTTTTAAAAGACCTCCCTGAGCCCTTTCTTTGTTTTTAAATATTCCAGGTTACAATAGCCCTAAAGTGTGTAAAAATCCAAGAACAACAACTTTATTGGCCAATAGTGACAGTGATGTAAACTTTGTATAATAGTAAAAAAAAATATACAAAAGGTAGCACTACAGTAATCGTCCCCCCAAAAAATGGCATTCCAATATTAAAAAGAGAAAAAAACTTGTCATTATGCCAATGGGGAACAGATACATTACATCAAAATACAAAAATGTTAACAGACAAAATTGGTTTCGATGTCACAACCAGAGCGGAATCAGGACCCAAATGCGTAGCGTTAACCAAAAGTTTATTGATAGAAAGAGGAAGGGCAGCGCCCGCGATCCGGTGCTCGCTGGACACGGGAAGCAAGCCGCTCAGACAATCGGATCGTGATCCGAATACGGAAGTGGATCTTCCGTAGCGGGAGATGGCGGTGTCAAGGACGAAAAAACAGGTCAAAACGTGGTCGGGATCAAAAACGGGCCGTAAGCCGGAGACAAAGGGGAAGGTCAGGAACGGACAGGTGGAAAAAGTGGTGCAAAAACGGGACAGGCGGGAGTCAGGGTCCATGCCTTGCAACAACAGAGGTTCGCTGACGGACTGACAACCAGAGAGTGACAGGACTGGGTTTAAATAGGGACAGGGAACCAATCAAGTAGTCCCCAGCGGCTGGCGCCGAAGGAGCGGGCACAGGTGATGCCAATCAGTAATCATGACATTCAATGGCCTTTTGGTTTGGGGGAAGCTCTATAAACTAAATATACGGTTTAATTTTACATTTCAAGGTGTTGAAAGACATTTTATTACCCACGAATTTGGACTTGTGAATACAAAATTCAGCTATTAAGCGAGCTGTTGTGGGCACAGAGCTGGACAGCCTGACAACAGTAGCTGAGAGACGGGCACTGGAAAAGCTGCGGTCAATCATGGACAATCTACTACGGACAGACTGAAGAGATCTTTTCTTCCTCATGCCATGAGGCTATTTAACTCTACCCGGCAGAGTAAAATCCAACATTAAACCACACCCCCTACATTGCATATTACCGAATTTTATTGCAATATGTATTCTGTGTAGCACTATTTAGATATTCTATATAACACGCTACAGTGGGCATTTGCACGGTATTTGTATATTGTATTCTTTTTGCTTTATTATTGTATTGTTCTCAGCTCTGGAAATGTGAATTTCCCAGGGGGGATGAATAAAGTATCTATCCATCTATCCATCCATCTATCTATCTATCTATCTATCTATCTATCTATCTATCTATCTATCTATCTATCTATCTATCTATCTATCTATCTATCTATCTATCTATCTATCTATCTATCTATCTATCTATCTATCTATCTATCTATCTATCTATCTATCTATCTATCTATCTATCTATCTATCTATCTATCTATCTATCTATCTATCTATCTATCTATCTATCTATCTATCTATCTATCTATCTATCTATCTATCTATCTATCTATCTATTATGATAACAGGAGAGCTGATAAGTATTATTCTGTTTTTAAAATTAAACACATGCAAGAAAGGATTGCATAGGAGACCATTTCGTTATTTCTACTATTATACATTACTGTCGTTCGTTATTTTGACTACCATGCACTGTTTACAGCATTGTCACCATAGGCAAATAATTTTATTGTTCTTTGATTTTTACACTCTTTAGGGCTCATCTGATCTAGAACATTAAATTTTTAAAACAAGGGCTCAGGGGCGGATTTTTAAAACAGATTTGGAAATTAGCATCGTAAGGGTTTCTTGTCCTTTTTTTCTTTGCAAGTTCAAAATGTCAGGACCAGAACGGAGACAGGACTCAGTTTTATTAGAAGAAAGGAAAGGGTTGCACTCATGATCCGGTGATCGCTGGACGCGGGAAGCAGGTCACTCTGAATGCGTAAGTGGGACTTCCGGGGCAAGCGATGGCGGCGTCGAGAACGGGAAAAAACGAGTCAGTAGCCGGGGCAGGAGTGCAATAAACGTGGTCGGGATCAGAAATGAGTCAAAAGCCAGGAGAGGAGAGTAGACGTGGTCAGGATAAAAAAAACGGGTCGAAGCCGGGAAACAAACGGGCGCAAAACCAAGTGGGAGTCAGGGTCGAAAAAGCTTGCCTAGAGTACACTGAGGTTCCCAGACGGACTTACAACAAGTGACAGAAAATAATGGGTTTAAATATGGACAGGGAGCCAATCAGAGTCCAAGGCAGTTGGCGCCAAAGGAATCATGTAATCATGACACAAAATTCTTTGATATCTTTGAGTGGCTAATAAACTATGAACTTGACTATTGGCAACAAAGGTTTCGTTGGGCTATGTTTTTTATATCTCAGTGACATAGGTTACTACCACTATTATTATCCTTCAAAAATTTTTTAAAACCATTGCCAATTTTATCAGTTATAAAATAAGGAATTTCACACCAGAAGTATTTGACCAGGGGTAGTTAAACACTTGCATTTTAAATAACGCTTTTATATCATATTCATTTGTTTATGGCCTATTTCCAGTCAATTAAAAACAATGTTTTTCCTCAATGTGATCATCTACATGACAAAAGAAGGTAATGCAAAAAGGGCAAATATCCTCTTCACCCAGGCAACGGGTACAAACACTCGCTCAGTCAAGTTGTGGTTTGCATCTACTCGCCTCCACATATGCATATATGGCAATACAATTCTTTACTGGAGATTTTTCTCGCCTCCTATTGGAACATGCACAGCCAGACACTGTCTTTATCTTGAAATAAATAGTGCAATCAAATTGTCACTTCTAGATTTACTTCCACAACAACTTTCTCACAGGCAGTAAGCCTGGTTGATAACCTGATGACCAACACAACAGCTGTATGGAATACGATGTATTACTTCACTATATTTTCTTGTTACTTCTTACTATTCAGATAGGAAAAATACATTCAAATGAAACATTATCTTGCTTCTTGTCTTTTCAAATGTGTAATTATGATGTAAATGTTGGCAACCACCATGGTAACAGTCGTGTTTGCGCTTCACTTCCACGTCTCATCCGGATTTTATCTGATCCTGAAGTGTCCTCGATTGCCTTGAAGTGTGAGACATGACACATATCGTGTGGGAGGAAGGAAGGTGGTCGCTAAGCCATCAAAAATGAAGTCAATTATAACCAGTTAGACAGCGTGACTACTTTATATCGATCATTTTAGGTTGTTTGAACTATTTCTCCAGGGTGGGGTAGGGTTACTTTAACTGGATTACTTTCAATTACTTTTGGATTACTCCAATACCAAATATGCTAAAAAAAGACAAAAGAAACTAAATATGAATAAAATTACTAAATTTTGTGCAGGCTTGGGGAGTAACGGAATACATGGAATGGCCAAAATGATGTTGGCAAGCTGTTTGGATTTATTTTCATTTTGTTTCTGTCGCATTTTATGTTCGTTTTGCCGGAGATCAAAGAGATCAAAGCCAGGAGAGAAAGTTTACCACGTGTTGTGAGTCATCATTTTATTCATATTTAGTTTCTTTTGTCTTTTATTAGCATATTTGGTATTGGAGTAATCCAAAAGTAATTGAAAGTAACCAAGTTAAAGTAACCCTACCCAACCCTGTATTTCTCTCACAACTTTTGACAAAAAAACAATTAAGTATTATAACAAATAGCATGTATCTGTCATGGTGTTTTCATATATGTAAACAAATAAGTGGGGAGTCATTTTGAGTGTTTTTAAATAAGGTTTAATAGACATGCTATCAAGCCAAGTTGGCTATTATATACTTGTATATCTAGTAACTAGATACAGTCTCAGCAGCAGATGTTGGCAATGTAAAATGATGTGGTTTTGTTACTCTGAGTCACCGTAGTTTGTAGTCTTCCTTGTACTTTTAAGCACTCTTTTTCGGTCGCATGATTCACCACAACGACATCTTGTGGTCCAAAAATATAAAGAGTCCTTTAGGAATACTATTTAGATTATACTCAAAATTATAATTTTGAAACATCGGATCTATGTCTGTCAATATATCAAATTTCTAGACATCTAGATCATAACACGTCCCACCTGGTAGCAAGTGGTTCCATGAGGAAAAAGAAGATGTTGTCTGTGTTTTGAAAATCAAATTAATAATACATTTTAAATATTTGAAAGAAAAAAAATCTCCATCAAATCTGCTGCTTTGTGTTTCAGATGGGTTCCAAACTGCTGCTATGCCTTTGACAAGGATCGGATATTCTATGCCCATTTGTATTCTCTGATGAAGCGACGTTATGGCTCTTTGCAATGAAAGCCTGCTGGAAGGATGTGACTTCATGGAGCCGTTTGACGCCCTTCAGGCCACAGACAATCCTTCTGAAGCAGGAACACCTTTTTTATCAGTCACCCTGCGTGTAACTCTGGCGGCAATCATGATTTTCATGATCACCATCGGTTTCCTGGGCAACTCCATCGTTTGTTTGATCGTCTACCAGAAACCGGCGATGCGCTCTGCTATCAACCTCCTGCTGGCCACGTTGGCCTTCTCGGACATCATGCTCTCGTTGCTCTGCGTCCCCTTCACTGCCGTTACCCTAGGGAGAGCCAACTGGAACTTCGGGAGTGGCTTCTGCCGGGCATCTATCATGCTCTATTGGCTCTTTGTCTTGGAGGGCGTGTCCATTTTGCTTATAATCAGCGTGGATCGCTTCCTTATCATCGTGCAGCGCCAGGACAAACTAACCCCGCACAGGGCTAAGGTTCTGATTGCCGGTTCTTGGCTGCTGAGTCTGTGCGTTTCCCTACCGTCTATTGTCGGGTGGAGGTCGGGTGCGGCTGGCGTGGGTGTGGTCTGGGTGCCGCAGTGCGTGCTGGGTTACAGTGAGTCGCTAGCCGACCGCGCTTACATCGTACTCCTGGCAGCGGCGGTCTTCTTCGCCCCCTTTTCCGTCATGCTGTACTCGTACATGTGCATCCTAAATACGGTGCGTCGCAACACCTTGCGTGTCCACAGCCACACCAGCGAGCCGTCCTGCCTACCAGCACTCAACCAAGTTAGCAAAATGAGACTCATTGGGTTGCAAAGACCTCCACAGATCAAGGTTGACATGAGCTTCAAGACTAGAGCCTTCACCACCATCCTCATCCTCTTTGTGGGCTTCTCCGTCTGCTGGCTGCCTTACACCGTGGTTAGCCTGCTGGCTGTTTTCAGCAGGAGCTTCTACTTCAGCCCCATTTTCTACCCGGTCAGTGTAGGCGCCCTGTGGCTGAGCTACCTAAAGACCGTTTTTAACCCCATCATTTATTGCTGGAGGATCCGGAAGTTCCGGGAAGCCTGCCAAGAGTTTGTTCCCAAGAGTTGCCGCCTCTGTCCAAGGGTGGCCGGCCGCAGCCGCAGGAGAGTGCGTCCCAGCAACATATACGTCTGCAGCGAGACTCAGTCGGCTGTGTGAAAGACACAAAGGGCGCCAGGGTTATTACGTCTTATTTTCTTTTTGTTTCAAATTGCCTCCAAAACTTTATATCACTCCATGTTAACATGGTTATAAATTAGAGGTAAGATGGGGCCTGAAAAATCCAGCCTAACCCGACCTGGGCTCACGGGTGTCAAAGCCTGACCCAGACCAAGCCTGACCATTTAACTTGATTTGCAGGACCCGGCCCGTAATAAACCTGAAATTTCGTATTTTATCTGAGAGGACTCGGGAGGAGGAGAGGTGATTTATGAAAACAAAATCTAATTTAAACAAGACTTTATCATCGTTTCAAGGTTCACTGATCCCTTAACCCCTGGTTCCTCAGGGCACAGCTAAGGACGCAACTCTGGACAGCTTTCTCCACCGCGGACAGTTCTTGGCCTATGTATGAGTCGAGGCAAAATTGGCACTAGTGCATTTATTGTCGTTCGCAGCCCAGTTCTCTTTCCGTCTTCCTTGCCCCTTTTGAATGTGCCCTGGAGAACAATCTTGGCCAGCCCTGATAATCTTCTGATGTGACTATACCACTACAGTTCTTCTTACGGTCCAATAACATTTACATTTTTAAATTTCTGTTTCTGCAGTTGTTACGTTAACAAACTATTTTCCCTCATTGATGGATTTTTCTCAATAGATGAAGGTAAAAATATTTGGGCAGTTTGTTATTTTGACGGGTTGAAAATTGGGCCATAAATCACAGCAGCAGTATGTCCTTAAGAATCTAGCGCCACTTTAAGACAGAGAGAGGCAGATAAACAAAGAAGAACTGTGTTTGGTCAGCAAGAGCCAAAGCTTAGAGAGGTTTTTTTCTTGCTTCAATAAATAAGTTTTTTTTAAGTTTTGTACCCACACATCGTTCTAGTATTTTATAAACATGTATTCATTTTTTTAAAAGACAGCAAGAGAGAAGCCCTGCCCAACTCGAGCGTAATGACTGCCATTTTAAGCTTGACCCGGGCCAAATTCAGGTGTGCTCAGACTAGGGCTTGGATTTAAGATCTTAGCTTTGCTGTAAATCTTTCCCCAAATTAGTAGTTTTGGCACGATTTAACGGCAGTTCCATTGGATAGAGGAATGACTCAATAAGATATGATTTGACTCCAAGACAGTTCGTTTTGGGTTGTTTACCTATACTTAGGTGAACTTGCAAATGCCAAAAATCTGCCATTATGTTCCAAAATAGTTTTTAACACAATTTGATACTTACCTCCATATATTTTAAAATAAAAGATTAAATTATTTCCATTTCCATTTAGCCACATATGTCACAATTAAATAAACGAATTTGCAGCTCGAAAATATTTGTACTATGCTAGTAAGACCTGTTTCATTTTTGAACCGCCACTCTAAAAACAAAAAAAAGTTGGATTAAAATGAACTGTTCTCTACATGAATGAATTCAACTTTCACCACTAACCCTTTTGGAGTAAATTGTATTTATTTATTTTTCTTGAAGGGGAGGGAGGGATTTTTAGGTTGCTACAAACTACACTTTATACCAATCTGATCAATGTGATATTAGGCATGCAAATTCAGTGATCAGATTTAATGCGATAATTCATTTTATTAATTCATTATTATCAGAAGAATCAATTACATATCAATCAATACCACACATTATATCATTGAAGCCCCAGTGTTCGATGGCACTGTAATGTCTAATACGAACGAAAATCAGTGCCACAAAGCACAGCGTAGCTAAACAAACATGGCGGTGACCACTAGGTATGGATTGCACTATTTAAAAGAAACACATTTTCTCTACCTAAGCTTTTTTAAATGTTTTTTTTACTAAATGAAAGTTCTATTTATCAAAAGGAGGCACTAAATATTACACTGTCCGTTCAACACCACATTACTCGATTCAGTGCCACTGGTACGTTTTGGATAATCAAATACAAAAGAAACTTAAATTGAGGTATTTCTTCGTTTTTACTCACTGCCTGGTAAGTAATTCCTGATTGGTGTAACTTTACCTTTGCATCTTTCTTAGTTTTGAGCATGGGCAAAGTATTTTGGTTGTAATTTGATAAAGTTTAAGTAATAATGATATGCAGTATGATAAGTGTTTAGTTTATTAGACACTCAGAACAAGGAGAAAAGACGTTAATGAATTTTGGACCTGCAAAGAGAACAGGAGAGGACAATACTCTTGAAATGCAAAAATTTCAATCTGTTCTCAAGGTAATCCCCTGATCCATTCATCCATCCATCCATCCATTGTCTTCCGCTTATCCGAGGTCGGGTCGCGGGGGCAGCAGCGTTAAAAGGGAAGCCCAGACGTCCCTATCCCCAGCCACCTCTTCCAGCTCATCCGACGGGACCCCGAGGCGTTCCCAAGCCAGCCGAGAGACATAGTCTCTCCAACGTGTCCTGGGCCGCCCCCGGGGCGTCCTGCCGGTGGGACATGCCCGGAGCACCTCCCGAGGGAGGCGTCCAGGAGGCATCCTTATTAGATGCCCGAGCCACCTCAACTGGCTCCTCTCAACGCGGAGGAGCAGTGGCTCTACACCGAGTCCCTCCCGGATGACTGAGCTTCTCACCTTATCTCTAAGGGAGAACTCAGCCACCCTGCGGAGGAAACTCATTTCGGCCACTTGTATCCGGGATCGTGTTCTTTCGGTCATGACCCAAGTTCATGACCATAGGTGGGGTAGAAACGTAGATCGACCGGTAGATCGAGAGCTTTGCCTTTCGGCTCAGCTCCCTCTTCACCACGACGGACCGGTACAGGGTCCGAATGATGGCAGACGCAGCACCGACCCGTCTGTCTATCTCCCGCTCCATCCTACCCTCACTCGTGAACAAGACCCCAAGATACTTGAACTCCTCCACTTGGGGCAAGACCTCCTCCCCGACCCGGAGGGAGCATACCACCCTTTTCCGACTGAGAACCATGGCCTCGGACTTGGAGGTGCTGATCCTCATCCCGGCCGCTTCACACTCGGCTGCGAATCGCTCCAGCGAGAGCTGAAGATCAGCAGTACGTCATCTGCAAAAAGCAGTGACGCAATGCTGAGGCTCCCAAACCGGACTCCATCCCCGCCAAGGCTGCGCCTAGAAATTCTGTCCATAAAAGTTATGAACAGAATCGGTGACAAAGGGCAGCCCTGGCGGAGCCTAACCCTCACCGGGAACGAATCAGACTTACTGCCGGCAATGCGGACCAGACTCTGGCACCGGGCATACAGGGACCGCACAGCCCGGATAAGACTGTGCGGTACCCCATACTCCCGAAGCACCCCCCACAGGGCCTCCCGAGGAACACGGTCGAATGCCTTCTCCAAGTCCACAAAACACATGTAGACCGGACAGGCAAACTCCCATGCACCCTCAAAGACCCTGCAGAGTGTATAGAGCTGGTCCAGTGTTCCACGGCCAGGATGAAAACCACACTGTTCCTCCTGAATCCGAGATTCGACTTCCTGGCGGACCCTCCTCTCCAGTACCCCTGAATAGACCTTACCAGGGAGGCTGAGAAGTGTGATTCCCCTGTAGTTGGAACACACTCTCCAGTCCCCCCTCTTAAAGATGGGAACCACTACCCCAGTCTGCCAGTCCAGAGGCACTGTCCCCGATGTCCACGCGATGTTGCAGAGGCGTGTCAACCATGACATGCCCACAACATCCAGAGCCTTAATGAAATCCGGGCGGATATCATCGACCCCCGGGGCCCTGCCACCGAGGAGTTTTTTGACCACCTCGGTGACTTCAACCCCAGTGATACGAGAGCCCAACCCAGAGTCCTCAGGCTCTACTTCCCCAGAGGAAGATGTGTCGGTGGGATTGAGGAGGTCTTCGAAGTACTCCGCCCACCGATTCACAACGTTCCGGGTCGAGGTCAACAGCGCCCCATCGGCACTATACACAGTGTCGATGGCACATACATTTTTTTATTCAAACAAGCGTATTGGCCCATACATCTAATTAGATCAGTGAATGTTTTTAACCTTGGCTGATCTTCACCAAAACATATTTTAGGGATTTGAGACTTTCTATATTAAATGACCCAATTTTAGGTTTTAATTCGTATAAGACCACTGTAATACATTTCCCATAAAAAAATGTCTTATTTGGAATTGTTTGCGCAAAACAACCCAAGAAGCTCAATTAAATTAACCCAGATTCTAATTACTATTATAGAAAAATCCACTTTTGTCCCAGATTGGGTTATTTTTGCTTCCTTTTAGACCCAACTGTCTTTAGAGTGGGCTTGTTGATGAACTGTAGTTTTGTACACTGAGTCAAAACAACGATAAGGTTTGGTCATTATAATGATTTCATTTTAGTGATTGTGTTTTTTTCTTAGTATCGGCACAAGTGGGGTAGGTTTTTGCTTCGTAATGGTGTGAATCTGTTGGTGTTTCTGTGTGTTCCAGGATGAAGTATAGCTTTTGTGCAAAACTTGATAGGTCCCAACTCGTACACAGAACCGATTAGTGTTTACCAAATGGTATTCAAATTGGACTGGTGACGGATTAATGACTGTCGATCGATGTGTTAGGTTTCTGAGAACATTTTAAGGAAATAAAACTGGAGGTAGGGGTGGTCGCAAATTATAATGTATTGATGTAAAAATACATGGTGGGGTACAGGGAAACCATCAGAGATAGATGGGTTGGAAATTTTGCACTTGACCGGCGGAAAGGAAGAACCACCAAGAAATGTTGAAAAAAACTGTCGTCCTTTTATTGATTGTTTTTTTCCCCATTATTATCGGTGATCATTATAATATCAGTTGTGTTTCTCTCAAAAAAAGAAAAAAAATAATTATTGTCCAGTGATGTTCTCAGACATGTGTACAGAGAGGCAATGTTGTCCATTATGCTGTAAAAAATTACTTGAACATACAATGGATTACCGGGAACCAAACCAGACAAATAAACATGATTTTTAAAAGCCCGGAAGCTTGCTTGAGGAAAAGGAGCTTGTCTACCTCCACAATGTAAACAGAACTAAGGTCACGTAATGCGAATATTATTGCCATGTTGCTGGGATACGATACACATATTTTCCCAGCGGGTGTTCACTTCATTAAAAACTACTGAGGCAGGTGAATTTACTGGAGTGAAATGATTTTGAATAAACTAAAAGGATGTTTTGACTCTTAAGGTATCAGACTAAAAAAAGGCTGCGAAATTGAATAAAGGTGACAATTCTTTCATGTTACTTCCTTTTTATCATAATGGAAAAGAAAAAAAATATGTACTAGTAATAGAGTGCCTAGCGAAAGTATCTGTCCCCAAAGAGGTTTTTGTCATATTACCATTTCAGGCTTCAAACTTAAAGCTAAAAAACTGAAAATATTTTGTAAGAATCAACAACAGGTAAGACACAATCGTGAAGTGGAACCAAATTATATCAACGTTTTATATTATAGTTGTAACGAAAAAACTGAAAAGTAGGTGCCGTGCTCTCAGCTCAGCCAACTGACTCCAGAATTTTCCTGATGGCTCCTGGATGATCCAATGTTGACCTGAATGACTAACAACGACAAACAGAGTGCACCTGTGTGTCATAAAGTCTCAATATAAATGTGCCTGCTCTGTGATGAGCTGAGAGGTGGCAATGGAGAACAAAGGGCATTATAAAGACCAAAGAACACACCAGGTAGGTCAGGGATAAAGTTTTGGAAAAGTTCAAAGCAGCAATGGGAAACAAAAGGGTTTTGCAACATTTACACATCTTTGGAAGTACTGCGAGCAATGATATCAAAATGGAGAGAGCATAAAACCATTACAAACCAACCAAAACCAAGCCATCCCTCTGGACAAGTTGTGGGCAACACAGAAGATTTCAATCACCGCGACCGTTACCAAGCTTCTACACAGCTTGCTAACAAGTTGGAGAAGATAAACCTACAAAATATGCAGAAAATGCGGCCCTCGAGGACCGGGTTGGCCACCCCTGCTCTAAACCTTCGGCCCAAACAAGGAGAAAACTAATCAGATAAGCAACCAAGAGGAATTGTATGACATGTAGGCATACACGGCTGAGGTGGGACCATCTTTTTGAGAGGATTTCTTGTTCTGATAGGGGGGCAGCACAGAAAATACTTGAGACGCACTGCTCTAACCTAAAGAACCTCATGGCCAGAAGACCAATGATAAAAGTAAGATAAAAGCAAATAGGTGGAGTAAAAAATAGATATAAATGCTTTTTGAACTCCGGGCATTGTTGACACATACTTACTACAGAAAATATTTAAATTTAACATTTTTAAGGACATCTTAAACCATGCACCACACCTTGAAGGAACTAGAGCTGTTTTGTAAGGAAGAATGGGCAAATATTCTGTTTCAATATGTGCAAAACTTATAGAGATGGCCAAAAGACTTGTGGCTGTGATTGCAGCAAAAGAAGGTTGTACAAAGTATTAACTCAAAGGGGGCCAATACTTTTGCAATTCCTACCTTTCAATTTTTTTTGTTGGCACAATAGAACATGTTGAATGAACTAGGTTCATTTTGTGTGTCAAAAGTTGATGACTCTTAGAAAAAAATATATACCGGTCCATATTTTTAAATACATATATTTCATGCAAGGCACTATTTATCAAGATATACAAATAAAGGTTTAAACATTCACTAACCCTATATGGGGTTTGTTACAGTACTAACTGTAACTTTTAATCTCTGATTGCAAGCTGGACTGATGCTACACAAAATGTGATTTTTTTTTTTAATCGTACACACCCAAAAAAGGTTTTGTAGAGCATTTCAACAACAACAATGGTAACAGTGTTCTCTGTATAATATAAAACACAAAGAAAAAGCGCAACAATTATATAACAATAATATAAATATAACAATATATAATATAACAATCATGATTATTCATTCTAATCATTACTGTTCAAAGAATGACTCATGAATGGGCTTGAAATCCAAATCCTTTGATTTGGAGAATTGACCTATCAAGATTAAAAGAATAGCAACATGTAAACTGACTCATTTATCTTATTATTATCATTCATATTATTCAAAAGAAGTTCTCCCAAAATGTCAAATTTTATTTAAAAGTAAATAGGCATGTTAGTGGTTTTTATCAATTTAAGAACTATACGCAATAGTGACATGTAGTCAGGTGAGGCAGGTGAAGCAAAATTATACTATGAATACAGTGATATTAAAAGAGCTAGTAATTAACATATTACTGGCCCCAGTGTTTGTAGATGCAAAGTGAGGCATGCAATTCTCTTGTCTCATGGCAGAGGGCAATAGTGAGACCAGGGATTGTGATTTATAGTATTAGTGATAGTATTAGCAAGGTAATAGCAAGTTATGCCACCCAGTATTTTTTTTCTCTTTGCATGGACTTTGTCTTCATAAGATGCCAGAACGGAGACAGGACCCAATTGCGTAGCGTTTACCACAAGTTTTATTGAAGGAAAGAGGAAGGACTGCACCCACGATCCGGTGTTCGCTGGACGCGGGAAGAAAGGCGCTCTCGTACTGGGATCGTGATCCGAACACAGAGGTGGAGCGATGGCGGTGTCAGGGACAGAAAAACTAGCCAGTAGCCGGGACTGGGAGAGCAGAGCGTGGTCGGGGTCGGGAACGAGTCCTAAGTCAGAGCGAGAGAGTAGATGTAGTTGGGGACAAAAAGAGGTCGTAAGCCGGGACGGGAGAACAGACGTGGTCAGGATCATTTAGGTTGCAGCTGGAAACAGACTGGAGCAAAAATGGGACAGGTGGGAGTCAGGGTCGAAAATGGCTTTCCTAGTATACACTGCGGTTCACAGACGGACTGACAACAGGGGATTGACAGGACTGGGTTCAAATAGTGACAAGAAGCCAATCAGAACCCAGGGCAGTTGGTGCCAAATGAGCGGTCACAGATGAGCCACATCAGTAAGCATGACAACCCATCTTTTGAGGCTTTTTATTCAATAGGAGCAGTGCATTTATAAGGTATGGTAAGACAATAAAATATATTGTTCTATCTGCAGTTTATATGGTGCTTTTTCTGCTCAGCCAATTGAATAAAGAACAATATAGTTTCATGTATTTGTAAATCTGAATGTGCCTCATAGGACACAGACCTCACCACAAGTCACTGATATGCAAGGATTCCAATTCACAAATTATGACCAATAATTTTTGTAATTTATCATCACAAAACTACTTTACTATTTTTCAGAAACAACCTTTAAAGATTAAAACTTACATTTCTGATCTCTCTTCTTTAAAAAGGATCATTTTATCATCCTCTGATGATGATTTGAATTTAGAGCAGGAGTGTCCAGCATGCGGCACACGAGCCTGATCATACCCACCAGTAATATATTTTTCTTTTATTTATTTTTCTTATTTAAAACTCTTGTTCTCTCACTTTCCTTTTCTCTCTATTTCATCCTTTATTTTTCTCTCTCTGCCTACTTATGTGTACCTTGCTCTTTCTTTCTCTCTCTCCTCTTTTGTTCTCTCTCTTTCTTTTTCTCTCCTTCATCTTTTATTTTTCTCTCCGTATCTCTTTTTTTCTCTCACTTCACTGTCTCTCTTTCTTTCTCCTTTTGTTTCTCTATATTTATCGCTCTCCCCCTCTGTTTCTCTCTCTTCCTAATTTTCTATCCCTTGTTCTCGCTCTTTTTTCTCTATCTTCCTCTGTTTCTCTCTTCCTTTCTATTTCCCTTTCTATACTTCTTCTTTTCTCTTTTTAATCTACTAGTCGAGCACACGTGAATTTCTTCTACCGTGTGGCCCCAAGAAAAAAGGAGTTTGACACCCCTGATTTAGGGTAGTGTTTCCCAGTAGGCAGCAGTCTTCCAAACTAAACTGCGGAACGAAGAAGACGCTGGTGACGTGGTGCATGCTGGGTAAAGCAACAATGGCGACGTCCGGCAAATCGTCAGACCTGGATGTTTTACTCCACCCCGAGCTCCTTTCTCGTGATTTTCTGCTGTTAATTTTAAATGAGGTGAGATATTATGCAATTTAGGCAAAAAGTGCAGTAAAAAAAATTGAGTTCATGAAAGAAATAGCGCTGTTAGAATGCACGGCTAACAGTAAAATTGTTGTTTGAACTGTAAACTATGAATGGCGGACATGTATTACCCATTGTTGTTTTGCGGTATAGAAAAATATCACTTCCAAAGATTGTCACAGTCGGGAACAGCTCGTAGACCTTTACATCCGACATGTCATCCCGCGGCCACAGCGCACTTTGCCCAACAGCCACTGGGGAAGGAGGATGGCGAAGAAACGTGGGAGGCAAGTACCAGGCGGCCTGCGAACGGACAGGTGAATTTATTTGTATCTAATTTTAAAAGAGTATATATCTTCTCAACCATCTAACTATACTTTCGTGTTTCTCCAAATCACTGAGCAACATCAAATGTTGATGAAGGTCCATTGAACTAAACAGTTTGCCATTCAAGTCTGAACATACAATCTAAATGTCAGTGTTTACCTTACCTTGCCCCAGGTTGGGTTATTAGACACGGCAGTACAGTCGTAGTTAAGGGTCAGTGTGTATTGTTAAGCCCCTCCTAGTGTTTTTTCGGCACAACACAGACGAGCACACCATCCATCCATTATCTGCACTGCTTATCCTCAGTAGGGTCGCAGGTGTGCTGGAGCCCATCCCAGTTATTTTGGGGCAGTGGGAAGGGGACATGCTGAACTGGTTGTCAACCAGTTGCAGTGCACAGAGAGAGTGACAATTCAATTGCTCATTCACACCCAGGGAAAATTTGGACCAGCCAATTAACCTGACATGCATGCTTTTGGAATGTGGGAGGAAACCGGAGCGCCTGGAGGAAACGCGGGCAATAACGGGGAAAACATGCAAATTCAGCACAGGAAGCCTGATGGCTGGACGCGCTAACCACTCAGCTGCTGTGCCGCCCAGACAAGGATACAAGTGTGAAAGAAAGGGATTTAGAGAGCGGATGACTAGCTACACGCTTGCACTGGGTACCCTTGACTTTAGCCAGGTCTCTGTGATGATTTAAATACAATCTTCCCTAGTATAGTAATTTCCCATGTGCTGTAGATCCAGGTCATCCCATTCATGGGTAAGGGATCTTGCTTTGGTGAAATATAGCCTCCTCAGTGTAGTCTTAAGAGAGCTGTTTGCCTAGCCGTAGTAGTCCGGACATTTCTCTCCCTACGCCGCCTCAGTCGATTCTCGGACCCGACAACAATCCACAGAGAACCTGCTGGTGATCTTTTCTTCTCACTCCTCAGACTTTCCCTGGAGTCTGTTTTAATTGATAAATTTATTTTCTATGTAACGAGCTGCTAAGGCTACTAGCTGTCGCATCACAGTTTGTTTTGATGGACAATTGTGCAAAATGCCTGCTGTTTGACTGACAGCGTACACCATTATTTTTCATGGATGACATTTTTTACCAGTAGGTGGTACTAAGTAATGCACCAAGTCCTATTAATTAGATTTGTTTTTTGTTTGTGTTTTACCTTTCAGGGACCACCCTAGTTCCTCTTTCTCGGTTTACTGCGGCTCGCCAAAAGCTCAGAAACCAGAAACGAATGCAGTGCCATCATCAGGAGTGGCTGACAGGCTAAAACCCCCTCCAGCGCTAAATCTGGCCAACCCCATTCGTCGATTATCCGGCAGTTCAGCAACTTTGTCAGCGTCACCAACATCATGCTTATCTTCTTCCAACCACTACCCTGGCGCAGCGGGCCTCAAACGGGATGCATACTGCTCTGTAAGAACCACATCTTGCACTGTTGCTACTAGCAGGGTTCGTGCGGGTGCATGAAATCCGTGAAATGCTTGAATTTTAATGATGTGTTGTCAATGTTTAAAAAGTGCTTGAATTAAGGGTGAAGTACTTTGCCATGAAATTGTTGCCATGTTTCTTGATAGTCGTGACTCTATAGACCAAGCATTACATAAAAAGAACTACTTAAAAGTGCTTAAGAATGATGCAGACTCTGCTCTCTTGTGGCTTTGTTTTTTCCTAGCATTTGTTCTTGTGATTAACGGCAGCTGGTATTAGTTTGTTTGGCGTTATCATGTAAAGTGTCATCGCCCCTTAAGCGCCCTACCGCCTACAAGTGTGACGTTGCCTAGTTACATGCACATTGTTGATGCAGTATTTACCAGCCGATTGACAAAAAAGGATGGCTTGACCGTAGATAACAACATATAAAATCAGCACTAAGTATGTGCACAGCAAGAAAGCAATATTATCTTAGTGATCTAAGTCGACCCAAAAAAATACATTTTTTTTGATTGGCGCTACACATAGATTGAGCAAGCCACTTTGTGAAGCTTTTTTGTGACTTTTCACTTTATTTAAGAACCCGCTACAGATCAGGCAAGTAACAAGTAAAATACCCTCTTATGTGTCAGCAAGTTAAAATGTTGTGGCTCAGATGACTTGTTCATGTTTAAAGTATCTGAGTTTACACAATCAGTGAGTGAGTTCTTCCAGTGCCTTTTATAGTGCTGTTAATTCAATCTACTGCATTTCTTCAGGGTGGTCTAACGTCTCCAGAGGTGAAGAAAAAGATCCAGCACGTGACTTGGCCGTGACCACCAAATGCCAGCCTTTCAACCCTCGGTAAATCACCGTATTTTCAACCAATGACATCAAATAAACTTTTGGCCAATTCACGCTATTAAGGGATGAGTTTACAGATGGTAGAAGTCAATGTCTTTTTGTAAGAACAAACACAAGCATCAGGTGTTTTTGATTGTGTACACAATAGTGTATGTTTATATTCTGACGTTGCAACCTCAAGAAGGTTATTATTTAATGTTTGGTGTGTTTGAGTCGTGGATAGTTGTTGTTTTAAATTGGAAGGACTTTTAAGATTGATTTGTTTTTTTTTTGTTTTTTGTTTTTCAAAATTAAGACTTTTGAGTAAAAAATGCTTTAATCTGATCACCCGTCTATGAGCTAAATAGCTTGTTGAACTTTTTATGTTTTAATGAACTTTACCAACCTTTTGGAAGTGACAGTTGCCAACTTTATACTGATACTAAGAGCTGATTTTCGATTCAATCATTAAAGTGTCCAATACAAATGAGCTGTGCTTCTTTTTTTCCTTTATTCCTTTCGAGACGTGCCAAGAACTATCCATCCTATTTAAATGAAGCAAGGGACGTGTAAATCCGATACATGAGGTTACTCCCCAACACTAGAGACTCAACTAGCCAGGATCTGGTGAGCAGATCATCTGTTGTCGAAAGGGAAGTTCCAAAACAAGGACTGCTGCACTCTAATATTTGATAATTAGATGTCACTGTATGGTGTAGTGCTACGAAGCTTAAGGAAGATTCCAAACTAAGGACACTCAAGTTGATCAATTCACACCATTTTTCTTCTCATTTTTCTCTGGGGGGTATTCTTATCAGCAAGATTACGTAAAATACTGTCAGCTCGCTATAGGTGAGCCTTATATTATGTTAAATACAAATCTTTTACTTATTAGTATTTGAACAAAAAAGCTCGTTTGTATCATTGTTCATGTATTTTTGCTTTTTCAAATACATTTTTCTTCCAGAATAGGGTTTGTTTTTTTACCAGTAAGAAAATCTAAATATTGCACAATTTTCCTTTCGCTTATTTACTATTTAAGGAAACTTTGACCTGCTACAATAACTTTGGATTGAACCCGCAACCTCTTAATTGCGATGCAACCGCCATAGCACCTGTAAAAATGTTAAAAACAGCTTTTTGTTTCTCAGGCTCATCATTTTACCAGATGGGTTTTAAAGTGCAAATATTTTACCTTCTAATTCTACTATCTGTCCTATCCTCTGTTCTTATGCTTTTCAAACAATAATGGATATTCAATTAACAAGAGGCGATGCACCTTGTTAAAACTTTATTAATGATAATTCTCATGTCCCCAAACTGGATTCCATGCACATCAACAATTTACAGAAGTCGCTAACACTCGGTTTTACAAGGGTTATCCATGCACAGCACAATAATTAGCTAAATTGAAAAAGCGCAGTGCAATTTGCGATCATGTCGATTCTACAAAATACTACTCATTAGCAAACTTGTCCTATTCATGCAAGTAATTCCGTTAGCAATATAGATCGTTTTTTGTCAAATATTAGCGATGCCGTTAATGTATATTTTAAAGTGAAGGCACTATAACGGCGTGTATGGTCGCGGATCATTTTGATGCATGTTGCCGGCGTCCTTCAGATGTCCTTGCCGCACTCCGGGCACAGGATGTCATCGCGCTCGGTCAGGAAGCCGCGGCCTACCAGGGAAACGGCACATTTCATGCAATTGAAGCAATCGTTGTGCCACTGGCGCTCCTCGAAGGAAATGTACTTGCTGCCTCCCAGGCCTGAAAAAAAAAGAAATAAAAATGAATTCAAAATTGTACAAAGAAGATATAATCAGATGGATCAACTTGTTGAGTTTTAGCCCTCTTAAATTGTATTCACTCACTAAACCTAGTGTAATTTTCAAGAGAATAAATGAGCTCCGTTGTGTCAAACAATAACTTGCAGTTTCAAATATGTTCATTGGATGTATTTGCTTACTACCATTGATCAACTAAAGGACAATAAGTAAAACCATCCTGTTGTTATTTTACTGAAATAAAAGTGATAGACATGCTGCTTAAGGGAATACAAAATTTAAAATAAATAGCAGAACAGAAGTTTAAAGAAGCTTGATCTCCTTTCTACAATACGTATGAGCCCATAACAGCGAAGTTCCCGTATTCAGGTGAATATTTTCATTTAAAAAAAAAAACTTAAAATCAAAGTCTTTTAAATCATTAAATCAATGATTTAAATTGGTGCTTGTATGCTATATTTGTCACTTTCCAGTCTGCATTATTTTTCCTTAAATAATGCAGACTGCAATCCCTTAAATAAAGAAACAGGTGAAAATAAATTCAATTGTTGTTTTGCGTTTAGTCGTACTATAAGAGAATTAATTTTAGTGAAAGTTTTTTTTTGAAAGTCTTTAAAAAAGATGTGAATTTGGTCATGAATAAGATGTAAGAACCCTGAGTCCTGGAAATTATGGTAGTGATACTATTGGCAGGCTAACAGCAAGTCATATATATTTTTTGCATTAACTTTTCCCATAATAGAGGAACAATTATCTATTGATACTTTTATTCAAAAGGATCGGTGGATAGACATAATTTATAAGTTTGAGAAATACTATAAAACATGTTTTTTCTGTACTACTTTTTGAATATCGCTTTTATTTCTCTGCTAATCAAATGATGAATGAGATGAACCAAACCATACGTTACTGGTGTTTAGCAAGTAAAGTTCAGGTGAAAAACTTCATTTTAAAGAAGTGTTTACATGTCAAGAATCTGGAACCCGACTGATCCCCCCCAGCTTTTGGAGTTAAACAAAGACAATCCCTATTGTTAGTGTTGAATTGTATTTGTTTACCGCTAATGGGGGTTGTGCAGGAAGCACACTTCTTGGCATAGAGGTTGCAGAAGCAGTTGAGGCAATAGGCAAAGTCGTCTCTGGAGGTGAACCGCTGGCCTGCCAGCTGCTGCTTGCAGCCAGTGCAAAGGAAGCAGTCCTTGTGCCAGGGCTGGTCACGGTAGGTCACGCCGCCGGTGGTGATAGGCTGAGACCAAACAACAACATATTGACATTAATGGAGATGTCAGTGTTGGATTGTTAAATAACTTTTGGCATCCTCCTTACTAGGGCTGCAATGATTAGTCGACGTTGTTAACAAAAATCAACATCAGAAATTGTTGACAATAAATTCCACTGTCGACTATAGTCGCCAGACACGTTTATTCCAAAAGAGAAATGACTTTACATGAATTCTTTCTCTGCTGAGAGTTGCTTATGCGCAGTAGCTATGTCTTGAGCGGTAACATATCAAGTACGCATACAATCATTTCTAAAGTTTAGGAGCATTTTAGACTTATTTTTAGATCGGGCCGTCCCCCTAAACTTTCAGCTCATAAAAGAAGAAAACTGATCAGAGATGCAGCCAAGAGGCCCATGATCACTTTGGATGAACTGCAGAGGTTTACAGCTGAGGTGGGAGAATCTGCCCATAGGACAACAATCAGTCGTATACTGCACAAATTTGGCCTTTAAGAAATGGCTTCCTTCTTGCCATTCCATAAACATATCCATAAAAATTGTTGTTTAAAGCTTGCCACAAGCCACTTAGGAGACACCAAACGTGGAAGAAGGTGCTCTCGTCAGATGAGACCAAAATCGAACTTTGGCAACAATGCAAGACGTTATGTTTGGCATAAAAGCAGCACAGCTCATCACCCTCAACACACCATCTCCTCAGTCAAACGGTGGTGGCAGCATCATGGTTTGGGCCTGCTTTTCTTCAGCAGGGACAGGGGGTTAAAATTGATGGGAAGATGGGTGGAGCCAAATACAGGACCATTCTGGAAGAAAACCTGATGGAGTCCGCAAAAGACCTGAGACTGGGATGGAGATTTGTCTTCGAACAAGACAATGATCCAAAACATAAAGCAAAAGCTACAATGGAATGGTTCACCAAAAACATCAAGGTGTTAGAATGGCCAAGTTGAAGTCCAGACTTCAATCCAACTGAGAACCTGTGGAAAGAACTGAAAACTGCTGTTCACAACGCTTTCCATCCAACCTCACTGAGCTCAAGCTTTTTTTGTAAGGAGGAACGGTCAAAAATATCAGTTTCTCGATGTGCCAAACTAATAGAGACATACCCCAAGCGACTTGCAGCTGTAATTGCAGCAAAAGGTGGCGCTACAAAGTATTAACTCAATGGGGCTGAATAATTTTGTACACCCACTTTTTCATTTTTTATTTGTTAAAAAGGTTTAAAATATTCAATAAAGTGTGTTCTACTTTATGATTTAGCCCGACTTATTGTTGATTCTTCACAAGAAATTACAGTTTTATATCTTTATGTTTGAAGTCTAAAATGTGGCAAAAGGTCACAAAGTTCAAGGGTGCCAAATAGTTTCGCAAGCCACTGTATCCAACTTTGAAGGGGAACTCAAATGTTAAGCCGGACTGCTTGAAAATAAATGCATGCAGTCCAAAGAAGAAATGACTAAAGCAGTTTGATTTTAAACCAGTGACAAGTGTTAAGTCCTTTTGGTACAGACTTTGCTGTTGACCATTAAATGTACTTCACAAAATGCAAAAATGTGTTTAATTTACTGTTCTTCTGCTGCTAATGTTACTGTTTCTGGTTTAAAGGGATACAAAACTGTTTACTTGATTTTAATTTTTTAACTATGTGCTTGTCCCGAAAAAAAATGGACAGAGGTTTATATACTGTATGTCTCTACTGCTCAAGCACTGCGCCTAATTTGTTTAGGATAAGGCATTTTTATTTAATTTTTGTACAAATCTGCAGTATGTCCAATGAAAGATGTATTTTTCAATGTACCCATTGTTATTGTGTTTTCATTTTCCACATAATTAAATCAACTTTTTGCTTAATTCAAGAAAGGAATAATTATTCAACCACTCTTTGCAATAGTCTGTGACCAGTCATATTTAAATAGTCTTGAGTTGAAGCCCTACTCTGTACCTTCTTGCAGTTGACGCACTGCATGGCGAACTGCTTCTCATAGCAGGGCACGCAGAAGTTGTTTTTGTCCTTTGGGATGAAACTCTTGGTGCCGATGGGCTGCTGGCATCGCTGGCAGGTGAAGCAGGTTTCGTGCCAGCTGTTGCCTTTGTGCTCCATCTTCCTGGAGCCTTCACGGCAATAACAACACAGTGAGAAAAGCAAGGTGGGAAAAAGGACCTCCCTTAGGCGGGAGCGAGTGTTTTCGCTTTTTTCCCTACCAGGCATGATGGTTTTCTTGCAGTCGTCACACTTGGAAGAGTATTCATTGGAGTAGCACTCGGTGCACAGAAGCTGATCGTCCTTTGTGGAGAAGGGCTTGTCTACCAGGGAGCGCTTGCACTGGAAGCACTTGAAACAGTCCTCATGCCAGTGGCGGTCCTTGTAAGACAGATCCTGTCCAGAAAAGGTTGCTCAATCACTGGAAAGACCAAGGCTTGCAGAAACCAGTCTGAGAATAGAAGTCTCCTAGACATTGTGTTATGGGTTAAATTTAGCCTGTTTTTCTTGTAATATCGGACACACGCAAAGGACATGCTAGTTCGTTATTCCTCATTGTTATTTTGACTATCATGCAATGTTTACATCATTGGCACTATCGGCCAATAATGTTGCTGTGATAGCCACAGAGGTTCTTCCTTTTCTTACCTAGAATTATTAATTAAAAGAAAGGGCTCAGAGAAGGACATTTAGAAAAGATTGGAATTTTGTATCATGAGGGTTGTTTGTAAAGTCCTCTCCTACTTGCAAGGTCAACATTCTCTCATTATTTTGAGTGTTTACTAAACTATTAACATACTGCATAACTTGATTCTGCTCACTGTCGATAAAGAATGGAGTTCTGTTTTTAGTCTTGGATTCCTGAGAGTGTATTGCGTCTAGGGTTGTTTGTTATTTTGACTATTATTGCTTGCTGTTGTTTGTTGTTTTTACTATTTTGCACTATTTACATTGTTATCACTATCGGCCACTAATCTGGTTCTTCTTTGATATCCACAGCCTTTAGGAGGAGGGCTTTTAGGACAGATTTGGAATTTTGTATTGCAAAAGATTTTTTTGATTGTGTTTTTGGTACAGTCCTCTTCTGTTCTCCTTGCAAGTTCAACATTCATTGTGTTATTCTCTCCCTATTTTGAGTGTCCACTAAACTATAAACTTGTGTTCCGTTCACCTCATCCAATGTGGTCCCAGTTTAGTCCCTCAAAAGAAATATTTTCACTTTTTTTACCAAATGAAAAATGGACAGAATCTGGCCTTTTCATGTCTTTTCAATTATGTTTCGACTTTTTTTCAATGTATTTAAAAAAAAATATATGAGTGAGATCTGGCATTTTAGTGGGATTGGTGCAACCCCCTTTCAACCAACAGATGAGGCTATTTCTCTTTCTATGATGTATTTTGTTTCTAATACATGCTCAGTAGTGGAATTGTGTTGAATCTAATAACTAGCATTCACAAAGTATGAAATATCCACGGCCAGTCCTTTTTTGTGTTTAAAACATTTGTCCTGTGGACATAGACAAGCAGCAAGTGTCTGCATTGTTTTTCCTTTCAGTGTTATCCAATTTGGTGATGTATCAAAAGAAATTGAGCACAATTTATGTTGCTTTAACCAAAGCTAAAGTTAGTGTGGGACTATTTTCTGTTATTTGTTTCTTAAACAATCCTCAAGTAATTAAAAAGCGTTTTATTAACACAATGAATATATTTAAAATCTAATCTTTGAACAAAATGTTGAATAAAGTGGCCAAACAACAATATTTATGATTTTGAAAAACTTCCATTACAAAACTGTTGTAGTATTCATTCAGCATACATTACATATGCTGATACAAATGAATAATAATATTGATGTGCAAAAAAAAAATAAAAAAATGTTTGAGTAAATGTTCTCTACATTTTCCAACATTGGAATCTATATTGAGTATGCTGTTAATCTCACTATAGGCTAATATCGATACCATGTTTTGATTTTGATCTTTTTATGGTATCAATATTTACAAAGATGACAGTTTTGCGATCCGGAATAATAAATTACAAACATTTAAAAGAATGCCATTAATCTTATCTTTATTCTTTTTTCAAATGTGTCGTATTCATTAATATATCAGTATTTGGGAGGGTTCTTTAACACTTTTCAGAATCAATACTCAACTCTTGAGTAGTCGTTGATACCAATACAACACTCATCTAAAACTTCCTTCGCCACCCAGACAGATATTTTTAAAGAAATATGTTCAAATGTAATATTTTTTTTTGTTTAAAGGTGCATAACATTAATGGCAATTTACTCTTCCTCCAGGGGCAACGGCCAACATTGGGAGTACAGTATGTTAAAACAATTTGGGTTTAGGCACGATATCATCTACATATGAGCTATTCTAGTTACGACAAATTCAAGATGTAAAATGTCTTTCAAGAAAAATCTTGTCCAAGATACGGGATAAAATTCAAGTTACGAGAATTTCTAGACGCTACCACTCGGGGGCTGAGCTCTGGAACCGCTCAATGTCAACGTCAGCTTGTCCCAGTTAGCACGTGCACTTTCCGCCGTATAGATTTGATCCCGTGCTCTTAGGTTGTGTTTTTTTTTTAATTACATTACTTACGTATCATCAACAATGTTGTGTATTCCCCTCACTCCTCCTGCACCTCTCATTCGGGATACGAGAAATACTAGATACAAGCTCAGTCCGGTAACAAATGAATTGCATATGTAGAGGGGCCACTGCATTGGTACTCGTCCATCCCTGGTATTTTGCGTTCGTTTCAATGACTACTCGTGATTTGAGTACTTCCATTTTTAAAGGTTAACAGATATCCTAAATATCCCTCATTGGTACCTTTATTTAGTGAATGGCTAAACGTTAAACAACCAAAAATGTGTCTGATATTCACGATATAATAAAAGGAGACTGCTTTGAGGAGGGCTTTAGGAAGAGATGAAATTTTCTTATCCGAGAGTCTTTCTCCTGGCTTGCTTTGTAAGTTCAAAATCCATTGATGTCTTCTCACCTTTCTTTAGTGATTGGCTAAACATTACACAACAACAATTTTGTCTGATATTCACGATATAATAAAAGGAGGCTGCTTTGAGGAGGGCTTTGGGAAGAGATGCGATTTTCTTATCTGAGAGCTTTTCTCCTGGCTTGCTTTGCAAGTTCAAAATCCATTGATGTCTTCTCGCCTTATATTGAGTGTTTAGTAAAGTTTAAACTTAACACCATACACTGTTTTTAGCAATATTTACCTCACTAAAAGTGACCATTGTTGTGTGTGTGTTTTATTGAAATATCCACAAGTACTCACTCTGGTGTTGCAGCCAATGGGTTTCTTGCAGTCCTCACAGGAGTTGGAGTACAGGCTCTCGTAACATTTCACACAGTAGGGGTTTTCCTCCCTCAAGACGTACTTCTTCCCAAACAGGGATTCCTTGCAGTAGTGGCAGTCGAAGCGCTCCGTCATTTTCACTCGCAGATCACTCGACTTAGGATAGAAAAGCAAGAGACAGAGTCGATAATGAGAGATCGTCTTTTGTTACGACTGTGTGAGCTTTTCCACATTTCAACATTCTTGATGTTTACTCTTTCTTTCAGCAGGCTCTTATTTTATTCTGGTTCCGAGCAGGAGGTTATAAATAAGCCCTATCAGTCTACTTGGGGTGTGCATAGACATACACACACAACTTGTGCATACCAACGCTGACCCTGCTACTGTATGCATCTATCAGCTAACCTCCAGCTGTCATCACTACAGTATCTCTTGTCACCGTGTGTAGAAGTGGCACTTGGAAAAATGGATACCCATTACCACAGCTGTTTGTGTAGTAAACCTAACTCTGCTTCTGGAACCTGTGTCTAAATGGGTAAAATTTACAGCGTGTGAGTCGTTTTACAGGTGTCGTTATACTATTTTTGCTGGCAGGCCCTTTTAAAGTTAGACATTAATACATAAAAGGAAAAATATATATTCTCAACCTCGTGCAAACATGACACTGCCCATTTTTTTCTTAACTTTTTGACTTAGTTATTCATATTTTTTATTAACTTTTTATATATATATATATATATATATATATACATATTGTACTGAAATTACACGACATATCACGGCTTTAAATTCCTCCGCAACTGCAATGTAAACTTCATACTGTAAAATGAAAAAATAAAGAATATTACTGGATCCAATAAAATACTGACATGTTCTCCAATATAAGTGATTTTGAGTAAAGTATTATTCACGGTATTTCTATGACAGGGGTATTGAACTTATTTTCACCAAGGGCCACACCTACGTAATGGCTGCCCTTAAAGGGCCCGATGTAATTCATACAAAATGTAATTAGTTTATAAAAAAAATTCTACCATGCTTCCATGTGAAATAACCCTGAATTGATTTATTTCAAGTCACAAGCATTAAAGTTGCATTGAAAATATGTCATTACACATACTTAATGTTAAGAACAGACAGGCATTGTGGGAAATATTGTTTTCAAAGCACTCTTGACGAGTTTATTTTTGATGGTCGGACAGTTTTACGTTTTCACTGGCAACGAAAGATGATGTAGAGGGCCACATTTGGCCTGAAAACCATGAGTAAAACACCCGTGTTCTAATACAATAAATACTTTATCTGGTTACTTGACAGGCTTCACATTCGCAGAAGTTATTTTATAATGATTTGACAATATTTAAAGTATTTACCTGTATTGGACATCAGCTACATGGCAAAAATGAGTCGATATTTAAGGTCTTGTAAAATAAAAAATATAAGAAAATACAGTTTTGTGGCATCAAACTCGGCACTACACAACCAATATGTTGGGGACTAGTTTTTTACTTTGTTCCTTGCATTTTCCAATTCCGGTTCTGGTCATTGTTTCTGGTTCGGACTTTTTAAGGTTTGGTTTAGTTTGGACATTTTGTTGCTTTCTAAACCCTTGTTTTTTGTTACTCCTTTTGTTATCAATTATCATTTCTCTTTTTGAACACCCCTGCCTCTAGTTCCTGCTTCCCCCACTTGGGTCCATCACCCCCAAATAGTTAACATAATTTCCCCGTCGACCTGAGAAAATAGCTGTACTTTGTCTTCTGTGACATATAATGTTTCACAATTTCTCAATTTGTCCCACTCAATCCGCATAAACACCGCTGGTGTTTCCGAAAATATTCTAAAGCCGAAGTGGTTTTAACTTTCCGTCTCCCCAGCCCACATTCTCTTATTGTCTGTCGCTGCCCATCATGACTCACCTAGCTTACATGAGAATTTATCTGCCTCCTAAAAATAAAAACAGCTAATCTGAACTGCCCCAAATGCAATATGTGAGGTCCTTAGGGACATGGCCGACAGCTGTTTCACTTCAACTTTGGTCTCTTTGATGGTGGACATGCTAAAGCCGAAGAGATGATGACCTCTCCTGCAGGTCTTGGAGGTCTAAACCTTCTAAGACCACCACACCTGTTCTTTAGGCCTGCATGTTCGGGCTGGGTATTACAGTTTAATGCTAGCACAATTATTCTATGATGCCAATGATATTTGTCTGCAGTGTTTCCATATATAGACACTCCGTTGTGATAGATATCCAGCCCTCACTGCTCCCTCTCGAATAGTGGGAGTTCCTTGTTCCCCTTATTATTATTAATAGTTTACTGAGGTAATAAGTCTTTTGGAAAAGATCACCTACCTAAATTGTGCATATTAAAACTTTACTATATTTGTTAAGTAATTCATACATTTGCCAGAAAATGTCAGCAAGATACCCTATTTGTGTGTTTTTGGAGGAACAATTTGAGATTTATTGATGAATACTCACACATATTCTTGATCTTGCATTATTTTAAAATCAATGATATTACATGCATGATTGATCATGTAATGAGGTTAATGACAAACTAGGTATTTTGGAAAGGTTTAACCACCAAATGTCTACGTTTTAAAATTGTTACTTAGTTTAATAAATGCACACTTTTGCCAGAAAATACGCATACATGAATATAAATGTAAATAATCTTGCATTATTTGCAAAAAAACCCCACAATAATATTGCATGCAGGTTGATAATGTAATTAGGTTAAAAACAAACAAAATGTGCATATTATAACTGTTTACTAAGGTCACACTTTTTCCCAAAAAATAAAAAAATAAAATGTGTTCGTGCAGAAAAGCGCAAGCCAGTTGTTCAATTTGTGTGTCTTGGGGGGAACAAATTAACAAAATATTGATAATCACAATTACTCATGATTTTGTATCCTTTCAAAAACACGAGATTCTATACATTATTGTTGTAATTGACATCAACAGGAAATACATCCGCCTCTGATCAAAATACATTAAAACCTGATGCTGATGCAGCTATTTGTGATATTATCCCTTTGTGATATTTTTCCTACCTTTTGTTTTATGTTTGTGTGTCTGTGTTTGTGTATGTTTTTGTGTGTGACGTATAGGCTCCAAAATGGCAGAACTGAAATGAAATCGTAAAAACTGAATCCTGAAAATGTACACAGGTGTACTTTAGGCCTTTGTGAGTGTCTTCAGCTAGGTTTCGTGTCAATACAAGCCCAATAAATACCCCAAAAATCAATAAACATCTGCTTCTTGTGTGGTTGTCTTGCCTGGGGTCTCTAACGCCCCCTGGAGGCCAAATTGGGTACTGCAGCACCTAACCACTCCAAGCAGCTGAATGCAATCTTCTATCGGCCATTAATCCAAAACGGCTTACGTGGATGTGAATCCCACATTTCTCAAATATATCATTCAAGCAATTTTTTTCACGATAATATAGTTGAAATTGCATAGAAGAGAAAATATACTAAAAACAAAATCAATCAAAAAATGCTTTACTATTATAAAATTAGAATCACAGAGTTGAATGCATTATATATTAATACTGTTATTTATTCTTACCCTCTGGCTTTTTCTCAAACACCTTGGCTTTCTTACAATCGTGTTTTCATATAAAGGTTGCCCGAAAATAGAATAATGCTTATGGATGCTGCAAACCCTCAAAACGCAAATTACTGATGTCCAATTACAGTAGTCACATTATCTACATCAAGATAGATAGATAGATAGATAGATAGATACTTTATTCATCCCCTAAGGGAAATTCACATTTCCAGCAGCATCCCTGAGCTGAGAACAATACACTAATAAAGCCAAAAGAATACAATATACAAATACCCAGTGTGACGTGCAAATGCCCAAGTCATGACTTAAAATGTAACTTGCTCTTTAGATCAGAGTTTCTTCTAATAACCTAAGTAAAGCCTGAAGCATTCTGATGTGAACATTTTTTAAATGAAGAGATGGAAAATGGCCTCTGGGGTGAGTAAGTGTAACATTTGAGATGATAAGAATCAAAGAGCAGCAGCGTTTTTGGGGATGGCAGGTGAAGAAAGATGATGAAAAGGTGAAGAGAACATGGAAGTGAGATGAAAGGATGGATGGGGAGGTGAAGATGAAGATGATTGGGGATGAGCAGATGATGGATGAATCAGTCTTACCTTCCTGTGTGAGAAGTTTGTGCCTGTGCGTGGTCTGGATCAGACTGTGGGGCAAGACCCGCCGGAGGATCTTTAGGCAATTGCATTACTCCACCCACGAGGGGCTAATTGGAAAAATAGGAGGAGCAATATTAAAAGAGGGTGTGTGTTTGTTGTGCTTTTTTCTCCACTAATCTATAAATATAGCAGAACTTCTCAGAGATAACCCCCGAGGCCTGCTATTCACTCACTGCCCCCCGGAGTTCAACCACGTGGCCTTTTACGGTCACTCAGGCAGTTTACCATCACCACAATATGCTATCTATTTTAACAAATCACTGCAAAGTGTTTTATTCTAATAATCGTCATAGAGTTTCCTGCTTGAAGAAAATGTATTATTTTATTAGAGTGTGATTGGGGTTGATGACCAGTGTTGGGCACACTACTGTAAAAAGTAACTAGTTACACTTACCTCATTTAAAGAGTACTTGTGTTACCCCCCCAGATTACTGATGACAAAAAGTAGTGTGTGTTACTAACAAACTAGTTACAAATTGCTGTATATACTCAGATTGAAGCTGAATGGTAAATGGTCTGCATTTATATAGCGTTTTTCAAGTCAATGAAGACCTCCCAAAGCTCTTTACAATGTGCTTCACACTTACCCATTCACACACACACACACTCACACACCAATAGGGAGTCAGCCATGCAAGGCTACCTGCTTATTGAGGCATTAGGGATTCAGTGTCGTGCCGGGCACTTCCACATACAACACGGTGGAGCCGGGAATCAAACCTGCGACCTCTTGGTCCCAAGATGAGCGCTCTACCTCCTGAGCTAATGCCGCCCCAACCCCTAACCCTTAAAACCTTCCAAACATAATAAAATGACTAGAAGAAAACATGTACACCAAACTGTGGAAGCATTGAACCCTTCATATTTCTTGGCTTGCAAAGAGTTTGCAAAGTAACACAGCAGAGACACTCCATATATATTTTGTCTTTTATCTTAAAACCGCTCGAATATTTCTTCCATTTCTGGGTAATGTTCAAAAAGTGTTCTTCTTTTCTCCAGGAATGGTGTATTGCAAAAATTGTTTGGCAAATAAAAAGTCCAAAATTTAGAAATCTTTTACATAAATCTTCTGCTCACTTCTAATGTTTGCCCCATTGATTTTGTTGTTCGTGTTTAATGCACCCCCCCTCCCACGCGCCTAAACTGCGCATATGAACTGACCCTCTGATTTCAGTGTTTTGCCTTATAATCGTAAAATACGGCTTGGATGCGAAGATATACAGTAGAGAGAATATCAGTAGGGATAGATTACATGTTCTCGTAATGTGCTTCAGACTGTGCCACTGTAATTGTATTCAGTTCTATTTTGTGACAACCTTTAATACTCCCTCTTGCTTGTATTTATCAGTATTTGATTGCTAGGTAAACTCTGGTTCAAATATTACTATGTGAGCGAAGAAGGAACAGTGAAAGATTAGAAGACTTCATAATTTATGGACCGCTTTTAAAACAGCAGAGTAACACACCAAGTTATAACGACAGTTGAGTTATAAAATGTTATTAATAACGCGTTACTGTATTCCCTATCGAGAAAAGTAATCGTGTTTCAGGAACACCTTCCTTATTCTCAAACTGATGACATGAATACACAAATGACCCCAAATTTGTTGTGTAACTCTGCATTATTTCTTGCATGGGATGGGACAACCCCAAAGGGTTGTGTGTCCCGCCAAGAGGATTCTCGACCTCCACTTCCCGCTCATGTAACTTATCTGTTTCTAGCACCGCTCACTGGGGAAGTCGTACACAATTCATAAATTTCCAAAGCGTTGGATATTGTTTCCAGGCCAGGTGATGAAAGACACCCCACTCTGCCAAATTGTGGCGCTATTTTCTTCAGCCTTGCACACGCCTCCAGTGGGTCCTTCAATTCAAAGCCTCAGTGGTTCTCTCAAGTTTTCCTGACCCGATGGTACCTGGATTCTCTCCAGCAAGAAACACGTCAGCAGTGCTTCACTAAGCCCCGAGTGCTCTATTTGCGGTGCACCACAGAGAGATTAGTTTTTGTGGGGGGAGACAAAAAGTGGATCTCAGCAACTCCATCCGAGGCCTTTCCATGTATTAACTGCTCAACAGCTCTCTTATATTGCATGCCATAAGGCAAGTGTGTCAAACATACTGCTCATGGGCCGGATGCAGCCTGTTGGGTGATTTATTTAAAAAAAAAATCTCTAGCTCCTTTTTATCAAAAGTTATAATTTGTTTGTGATAAATACAAAAAGAAAGACTCCTTCCTGCTGCTAGAAGGCAGTAAAGTTGAAAAAGACCTGCTGTCGAGGTCTAGTTTAATGTTAAAGACAATATTGTGCAGTATTTTCTCAGTTTCAGTAGGCCCAGCCTAGTAGTTTGGGCTGATGATTTTGCCTGTTCACTGATAAAACGCTCATTTTATATTTATTTTTTATTTATTTTGAGGCAGTATCACAATTGGGGAAAGCATATAGTTTATTATTTACTCCCAGTTTATGTTTATAAGTGGGATGTTTGTTCCGTGTTGGTTGAGATGTAAAGCTGCATTTACTCAACCGTTAAAAGAAACAAAGATTTTAGAACATTCAATGCCAAACGTGAAAATCATTTTTCCCATTGTTTTTAAATAATTAAGTTGTGTTTGTAAAAGATCTCTTGTCATCTATATAATATGTACAGTAAATTGTTAATGTAGGCTGAATGATGAAGCATAATACTGAAAAAAGAAGCTGAATATTTGGCGTTGACATTTATCTTATGGATCCGACCCACCTGAGAACGTAAAGTTTTAATCATGCCCCCGAGCCAAGTTAGACATGCCTGTTGAAAGGCAAAGAAGGTATTTGTGTTAAAAAAGAAAAAAAGGAACATTTCTATACTTAAAAAGTATTTCAAAAAATGATATGCATAGAAAAATGTGATTTCATAGCGTAAACATAATAAGCAATACCTATCAAATTCAGGCAATTACTTCTCCTACTAATCCCACAATTCCTCTTATTAAGAAATAATAAACCCTACAGGTTTAGGCAATGCAGCACCTACAGTATATAATCATAGCAAAAAGACTAAATAGAACAAAAACAATAATAATTTGTGTAAAAAAAAATGATATACTTTATAAACAACACAATCAATTATTTCAGCATCTTCCATAATTCTTTCTACTTGCATTTAGTGTGAATTACTGTATGTAGTAGAGCAGGATTTCACAGATATAATCTATTCTACAAATGGTTCTACTCAGTAACAGAAACTGTCACAATTCAATTTAATTTGCAACTAAGATGTCAGAGAATCAGTTGCCATTGTCTTCCTATACTCTGTATGTACTTTCCTCCAATGACAGAAAACCCTCTCAATGTCCGCATTAGAGTGAGAAAGGCAAAGCAATATACACAAAAAAATTAATGCTTGATCAAGGATAACATTTGCTACTGTACTGCAACAATATATGCAAGTTTCTCGACCTACAAGTACCGGTATTCTAAAAATGTGATCCTCTTGATGAGATTTTGAGTAGTTTACTTATTTTTTAACTGTGAATAAATATTGTGTATTTTAACGGATAAGGGTTTTTATTAACCGCCAGGAGTCGCTAAATATTACGCGCTGTCCCTTTAAGATATTGGTTCTTGTGACAGTGGCTGATAACAGTAAAGGCAGCACTCTTGTGTCTGCTTAAAATTCAGCAAGAAAAAATATATTGCCATGAGTTAAAAGGAAATATTTTGTTGGGAAATGTTGGGATTTAAAGCGATTTCTTCAGAAATGTTAGCCAGGAAGAGTAATAGATGTACTGTGGTATCAGTACCAGGCACCAATATCAGTGACTGCTCAAGATTTTAGAACAGAATCAGCCGTGCTATTTAATATCTCTTCGAACACGGATTATTTCAAAGTGTTTTATACACTGTACCCATGTGCACACGTTTTTTATAACACTGAAGAAAGAAAAACTCTCTGTAAGTCAGAATGAAATGTTGAATGGACAAAAAAAAACACGATAGCTGATTTTGAAGTATGCAATAACATGGATTATATAAAAATGAATGTGAATACGAGCTGAACATCTGTATACAGCACATACGACAATAACCGGCTAAATATATTGAAAGCTTCCCGATTACGCGCTCTAATGAAAATAAATTCATTTTATAAGCGATCCATAGTAAATCCTATGATTTGAAATTGAGTAAAGTCATACTAAATGGATGCCTCGTCCTTTGACTCAATTTGGCCCTAATTGAAGGCAGATGGCACGTAGTTGAACAGAAGACAGAGCAACATGCTGTACTTGTTAAGGGGAACAGGACTAGTAATGAATTGGATTACTCTGCCTGTCACCGACATGCGACGTAATGTCATTCATACTGTATATCTTTGTGAAACAAGAACATTGCAACATACAGTAGTTGACGACATAAGGTTAGAGACAGACCAAAAAAGAGATCAGGCCTAATTCTATTTCATTGCCAATGACGTCAATGACATAAGCCTTTAAATATGATAAACCATTACAAATCAATCGATTTTGAAATGTGGAACAAAACCGCCGAACTGTTTAAAACATCATATTTGGATGCAAATAAGCTTTTTTGCTATAGTATGTTCATCATCAAAGAACAAATTTCTTTTTTGATCTAGTCAAGTCAAGTCATGTTTATTTGTATAGCCCTTAATCACAAAGAGCCTCAAAGGGCTGCACAGACCAAAGATTATTGCAAACCACAAACTATTATTACACCATACCCTGATCTAAAACCTACACGGGGGCAAGGAGGAAAAACTCAAAAACCTCAACATGAGGAAAATGAAGAAACATTGAGAAGGGACCGCACATGAGGTAATCCCCCGTCCAGGATAACCAGGCAGCAATGGATGTTGCAATAACAAATAATACACAGATATTCATCCATTCATCCATTATCATGGAGGTGCTGGAGCCCACCCCAGCCATCTTCGGGCAGTGGACAGGGGAAACCCTGAACTGGTTGCCAGCCAGTCGCAGGGCACACAGAGACGGACAACTCACTCGCTCATTTACACCTAGGGACAATTTGGACCGGCCGATTAGCCTGACATTCCCAATACACAGATATTGTCAACAAAAATATAGGTTATTCATATGCAATATAATAGATCTAAGTAATATTATGTAGTAAAAAAGTAATACTTTTACAAGAAATGCCCTTCAGATCATGCAACATGAAAATAGAATAGAATAGAATAGAATAGAATATACCTTTATTGTCAAATAGCTTGTGATCAACTATCTTACTTATTTTTGAGCTGTAATTGTTTTCGTAGAAGACTTAATTTCAAGAGAATAAGTTTAAGGGCGGGCAGCACGGCGGAGCAGTGGTTAGCGCGTGTGCGGCACAGTTCTAAGGTCTTGGGAACCTCCTGTGTGGGTTCAAATCCAGCTACCGGACTGTGCGGAGTTTGTATGTTCTCCCCATGCTTGCGTGGGTTTCCTCCGGGCACTCCGGTTTCCTCGCACATTCCAAAGACATGCATTTCAGGTGGATTGGCCGGTCCAAATTGTGGTGTGAATGAGCGAGCGAGTTGTCTGTCCCTGTGTGCCCTGCGATTGGCTGGCAACCAGTTCAGGGTGTCCCCTGCCCACTGCCTGATGATTGCTGGGATGGGCTCCAGCACCCCCGCGACCTTACTGAGGATAAGTGGTGCAGCTAATGAGATGAGATGAGATGAGATGAGAAGTTTAAGGGCATTAGGTTCTCAGAATTAGTTCTAGGTGCTGTCAATTGTGTGTTAGGGGATACACGGACGAAAGAATGGATGGAAAGACAGACGGAAGGACACACAGATGGATGAATGAATTGATGGAGGATTAGAGGGAGAGGCAGACAAACATCAGGACGAGTTGGACATACAGACACAGTTGCATACGTACACTGAATACATACGGACGGCCTGACAATTGATAGTGAGGCATTGGTTAGGTAAAGGGATGGATGGATGGATGGATGGATGGATGGATGGATGGATGGATGGATGGATGGATGGATGGATGGATGGATGGATGGATGGATGGATGGATGGATGGATGGGTGGGTGGATAGATGGATGGATGCATGTGTGGATGCGTGGGTGGGTGGATATATGGATGGATGGATGGGTGGGTGTATTGATGAGTGGATGGATGGATGGATTGATGGATTGATGGATGGAATAATAGATCGATCCATGGGTGGATTAATAGGTGTATGGATGGATGGATGGATCGATGGATGAGAATAGATGGCAAAGTATGTAGGAGGGAATGTATGTACAGCAGGTAGTTGGAATGATTGGTGGATTGGTATGTGATTGGTTATGTAGTATACTGTTTTGGGTTATTACATGAATAATTGTGCAGGTTTCATACTTTTTTAATTGGAACATGAAATAGATTCACTCCCTTTAAAGTTAGTTTGCCAGACAACACAAACCTTGATGCACTTTTCTTTTCAAGATTTGTGGCTGCATTTAATGATTTGGATCATCCAACTAGAAAATGTCAGGAAACATCACAGTGTCAAAGCGTACTGAACTGTTTATGTGCTCTTGAGTGTGAAAATAACTTCAAGGGCACATTCTACAAATGTTTGCAGAAACCTGAAAGCTTTTATTCTGCAAACTTTGCACGGCGTCCCATTACTTTTGGCTCTCTGGCCTATCGTGAACCACCCAACCATCCCCCAGCCCACCGGGTGCCGAGCTCAGCTGTGAAGTCCAAGGGATAAAAGTGCAGCTGTCCAACGATGCTTCAGCCTGCTGCGTCCTTGTGCTGCTGACATAAGAGGCCGCATGGAAAGGTCAGGGAAGACGGACCCCGGTGTCGCTTTTGGACTGTTAATCATTACAACGCCTGACAGCAATTGCGCTGGAATTCCTGCAACTCATCAGCGATCCAATCTGATCATTCTGGAAAACATGACAAACAATGGCGTGCCGGAAATGGACTCTGGTGACTGACTTGAGCCCCTTAATAAAGTTTTCGTCTTGGGACAAAATTGTTTGAAGCCTTCTCTAATTGTCAAAGGGAACACTACTGATTGTGGTGAGAATGGTGTCTATCTTATGTAATCTATGCCCGTACACAAACGTTTGCCTTTATTTTTCCATTGCACCTACTTGTACAAAGCTGGACTAAGAAATAGTCCAGTGCATTACAGTCTTAATCATTAAATGCAATTATGTTTAGAATAACACAGAACAAATTTACTTTATGAATGTCACAAGTCGTTGATTGCTAAACAAGAAGCTAACAAACAAAAGCTTGATGAGTTGCACCACATATCTGATTCAGGGAGGAAAACATAGAAATGCAATTTGGAATTTTTGGCTGAACTTGCAACAAAAATTTTGGAATGATGTTTGTAATCTTCCGAATCATTAGAGCAGTGGTCACTTAACTGGTTTGACTTCAGGACCAACCGTTCCACCCTGATGACAAGCTGTGACCCAATTAAAGAAAAATACCACTTCTTAAATATATGGAATGAAAGGATTTCGCAGTTTAAATCGGAGATAATAGAATATATTGACCTTTTTCTTCCAAAAACAAAATAACTGGCAAAACACAAAAAACTTCAAAGTACCTCACATATAAGCCTGCATTGTGTCGAAGTGTCCTTGGGCAAGACACTGAATCCTTAATGCCCCCAATAAGCAGGTTGGCGCCTTGCATGGCTGCACGGCCGCTATTGGTGTGTGAGTGTGTGTGTGAATTGGTAAGTGTGAAGCACATTGTAAAGCGCTTTGGGAAGTCTTCATTGACTTGAAAAGCGCTATATAAATGCAAACCATTTACTATCACCATTTACCATTGCATACAAGCAACAGCCTAAACATGCTTGAAAAAAGCCACATGCTAAAAGACGTTTGTACTTGAAATATTTTTTTAAAAGTGTCCCTAAAGAAGAAGAATTACTTAATTGTGTAGATAATAAAGAGCAATAAACTGTTAAAAAAACTACAAATATAACATTTTCAAACCATTTACTGTACTTTCAAGCAGACACTTGTGCGATATCTTCACATTTTGCAATCATTTCCTTCTTCAACTCAATTGTTCTGATCACTGTTTTCTACTTTTCCATACCTTAAAAATATATTGGGACCCATTTTATGGGCAGAAAAGGAAATAAAAGAAACAAAATCACAATAAAATGAGATGTTGTTCCTCTCACACACGATTGGGACGGCACCGATTGACTGAACAGGAAGAAGGGATTGAGCCGTCCGTTATTGCCATCTACTGTATAATTGACCCTCATTTTTTTCCTCTTCTTAGCATTATTTTAACAGGGCAAAGGCCCGGGACCCACTGAAAACGGCTCTGTGGTCCACTTTTGGGTACTGACCCCCAGCTGAGAAACACTCAATTATAGTGAACCACGTTTTTAAAAGTATACGTGATATCATTACTACTGCACATAAGCGATTCAACTTCTAGTGGAGATTGTAAAGTTGAACGGTATAAAATCAAGTAAATCGTATTTATGCTGAAATTGCACGTTTTGATCATAATATCTTACCTTTATTTTCAATGCAGTTTGACTTACAGCATTGATGTTGTTGAGACAGGGCCAGGTGTGAATACTCATCAGGCTGACTTGATATTGATATGTGACCTCTTAGACTTCCATTAATGCATATCAGTTTAAGTGTGTCCCAGTTCCGATTTAAAAACAGCATTTGTTTTGGTTTCCGTTCACGCTTCTATGGTGCCTTTATAAATGTTGCTCTGCCAAAGAGTGAAAATCTAATTTGGGTCGACAACCTGTAATTGGTTTCTGTTAACGCACTTTAAGTTCTTCTAAAATTATATGAGAAATATGAGGAAATTAGACTCCTCCTACTGCGTGAAATAATGCCTAATAAGTTGGAGCCATACGTCACTGTTGGTACCACCACACCTTATACAATCCGTGCTTTGCATCCATTCGCAGATCTCTACATTTGAACGGTCCGTTCAGCACACCCATTGCCTTGCACCCTTCACCCATCCTCTTATTCTTAATACCTACATAAACTATGATAGAGACACGCATTTTCAAAATACTCACAGGTCAAGAACTTTGCATCCATTTTATATATCATGGGCCTCACCTACAAGAAGCAGACATACGGTGAGGTTTGATCATTCTGAGTCTCTGTAGATTGTTTTTTGGTTGCAATGCACTGCACCAGGTAGTCAGCACCTTTAAACACCTGAGTAGCCCGTGGACAGGTTCTGAAAGTAGCTCCCCGATGATGGTTCATAGCAATTTTCTAGTAAATTTGATTTCTAACTGACATGATTCTTTTTAATTTAGTTCCTTGTAATTGCAACCTGGTAATTAAATAGTAATAATATTTATCACAGCACGGCGGCGCAGTGGTTAGCGCTTGTGCAGCACAGTTCATGTCATGGGAACCTGTCGTGGGTTCAAATCCAGCTCCAGACTTCCTGTGCGAAGTTTGTATGTTCTCCCCGTGCTTGCGTGGGTTTCCTCCGGGCACTCCGGTTTCCTCCCACATTCCAAAAACATGCATTTCAGGTGAATTGGCCGGTCCAAATTGTCCCTAGGTGTGAATGAGCGAGCGAGTTGCCTGTCCCCGTGTGCCCTGCGATTGGCTGGCAACCAGTTCAGGGTGTCCCCTGCCCACTGCCCGATGATTGCTGGGATGGGCTCCAGCACCCCCGCGACCCTACTGAGGATAAGCGGTGTAGCTAATGAGATGAGATTTATCACAGAAGTTCTTATGGGCGCCACCAGACTGTACTTGTCCAAGACATACAACAGGACCATAAACATAAAACGAGAGGCACATAATGTAAAAAAAAAAACATAGAATAAAGGAAATAATAAAATAATCAATTACTTTTTTGCCCTGTGTTTATTGAGAAACTGATTCAATGACTTCTGCTTTTGCTGGCTTTTGAAAATTCATCAGAAATGGGCAAGGCAGACGTAGCGATAGCCCAATTCATCAACACTTTTTCTGAGCGATTCCATTCCAGGTATTCCGAAACTATATGGATTTTTGCAAAAATGTCTTTAATTTGGGTTTATTAAATGGTGGCACCATCCTCTTTCCTGCTATCTTGTGGGAGACCCTCCTCCTTGTCAACTCTGAACTGTGACAGTGACACGAAGAGCATGCTGGAAGCACGCATGTAAACTGGGTAGCCAGGCAGATTTTAGGCAATGGGCAGTTTGATTACATTCAGAAACTCTGGGAGTGGCTAATAGCAGCGTGTACTGGATTTTTGACTTTGTATCCTGAAACGCCTTTGTAACTACTGGAGGCAATATTTTCTTGTTTAGGTACTTCGTAACCTGAAACCTTCGTAGCAGTGACATTCCTAAGTAGAGGTACCACTATATAGGGGAAAAGAATGAAATAAACATGAAAAAAGAAAACAAAGAAGAAGAAGGAAAAAAATCATTTTTTTTCAGGGCTACCCTTAGCAGCAAGATGGCCGGCAAATATGTCAACCCCTCTTTATATCCACATTTATATGATAGTTCATTTATTTTTGCTTAGTATTCAAATCAATATTGTTTTCTTCTGAATGAGTAAAGTTTTTTTTTTAACTTTACCTCTAGGAGGCACTAAATGATACACACTGTCCCTTTAACGCAATTTGAATTGCATCAATCGTCGCCCCTGGAGTTTACGCTTGACCATCGAGTGTCTCTTAGACTAACATTGTAACATTTTTCACGTGATGTTGATTCCAATATTGAGCAAGGCTAATTTTCACAAACTGCGCTCACTGGCACGGCGGCCATGTTGGTCTATATATGAGATGGCAAATCCGACTGAGTTTTAACCGGTGTTGAGTTTCGGAGCAGCCAAATCCCTGTTAAGATTAGTGGCATGTTTCAACTCAGGCGGCTTCTTTATTTAGAAAATGGCTATTCATTGTTCTCTATGTTGTGCTCCAGACAGATCAAACTGATGCCCCCTGGGGAGAAAAACACGGATTGTCTCGTCACCTTAAATTATGAGACAACATTTAACAAAACCACTATACCTACTCTTCAGACAAAAGCTTATTTTATTTTACACATTTTATTTTACTGTGTGACATTTGATGATTTGATGAATTGGAATAAATAAGAATAATGCTAGGCAGCACGGCGGCTCAGTGGTTGGTGTATGTGTGGCACAGTTCTGAGGTCATGAGATCAAACCTTCCTGTGTGGAGTTTGATGTTTTCCCTGTGTTTACCTGGGTTTCCTTCGGGCACTCTGGTTCCCTCCCACATTCCCAAAACATGCATTTCGGGTGAATTGGCCGGTCCACATTGTCCCTAGGTGTGAATGAGCGAGTGAGTTGTCTATCTCTGTGTGCCTTGCGACTGGCTGGCAACCAGTTCAGGGTGTCCCATGCCCACTGCCCAAATTCAGCTGGGATGGGCTCCAGCACCCCCGTGACCCTACTGAGGATAAGCGGTGCAGATCATGGATGGATGGAAGAATAATGCCAGAGCCCGTTTCCCAAATATCAACAAACTTGTCTCCCCCCACAATTACTTAAGATCATTGAGGTTAATTTTGTCCTTAATTTATTTTATGAATAATCGGTTTTAAAAAAGGTGCAATCAGAGTTCTTTTGTTAAAACCGGATAAAATTTCACTAACGAGGATCCCGACGTATTTACCTTCGGCGCAGGTGGCGCATGGCGTGAGACAGGAGAGAGTGCTTGTGCTCCTTTCATAGCTCCACCCATCCCAACCGCTCACTCAATCAAATTTATCTGGGTGCCCTTCTGGAATTTTGGCATATTTACAGTTTGTACTGTGGATTTTCATAATAAAGTGTCAAAAGTAAACATTGAATATTTAATTATTTTCCATATGAAGGATTCCATAGCGATGTACAGCCAAAATTATTCCTTTGTTTGACTTTTTGACTGTTAACTGGAGTTAAAATGTGCCCTAAATATACTGGACAGTACCAAGGCAATTTTCGGTTTTGGTCCAGCTTTGGATGCTGTATAATACGCTTTACTCACGCGAATTTAAAACGACATGGGGAAAATCTGCAAGGTATCATTTTGGTCCCCGAGCCATACGCACTCTTGAAGAGAGCACTGGGTTCCGACCCCTGCTGTACAGTTTTAACAGGATTGTTGATTGCACAGTATGTAAAGATGGTAGATGGATGTGGTATCTGAAGGGCATAAACATAGCACAGTATATAGTTCATAGATGGTACGCCTAATGCTGAACCATGTCAGACGTGCAAAATAGTTAATCTTCTCTGTATAAACCGCATGGGTGTAGTAACAGGCACCCTGCAGTCACTTTCTGTAGAAGCTTCACTGTTAATCTTTTCTAAATTCAGTGAATGAGTGAAAGACACTCTCTTATCTTGCCAACAACCCAAGCCCACTGTTCCCGCATGTGTTTATCTGGTCGAATCCACCCGTTGCATGGCAATCACAGCTGCTCGCAGTTACTAGGCCTCGAGTGTCCAAAGGCAGAATCAGGAAATGAAACCCCAAGGTGGTTCAAATTGCAAAATACTCAAACGGTTGATCATAATTACATTAAGCATAAGGTATCGGTCCATGTCATTTGAAACAACCGGTAGTTTGTTTTCAGTGACACTTCGGAGAAAAAACAAGTTGTATAAGAAAGTGTTGTTGGCATGCAAACCTTTATATTTGCTGCTTTAATTTCAGTCTAAATATACACTATATATTGTTACATGTTTCTGTATATATTGTTTCGTGTTTCTGTTTCAGTTTCTTCAGATCCATGTGTCCAAACTTGAATTCCTCTTTCCTCTGAATTTTCATTTTCCTTGTTTTCCTTTTTTTATAAAGCATTCCCCCAAAATTAGGAGTATATTAGGAGTGACAAGATTGGATAGATTGAGAAATGAAATTGTGAGGGACAGACCTGGAATAGTAGGGGAACTGAGCAAACGTGTGAATGTGAGAGTACTCGGTTGGTTTTGACATGTGGAGAGGATGGATGAGGAGTGAATGCTGATCTACAGAGTAGAAGTAAATGGAAGGATACTTAGAGGAAGGCCGCGATTGACATGGATGGTGTTATGAGTGCACTGCATGAAAGAGGTCTAAATGTAGTGGAAGCTAGAGCTCCAGTTTGTGATAGGAGAGGTGTTGTAAAAGGATAGTGGGATGTTTAGACTCCCTCAGAGACTCTGTGATTAAGGGCTATACAAATAAACATGACTTGTTCTAAAGGATAGGAAGGGCGCCTGTATGATGCGGCAGGGGTAAACCAGTGAAAGCGCTCGGGCCCTGCTGTTGAACAGAAGAGTGTGTTGTGTCACCCTGACCCGAGTGACATGGCCGCTTTCTTGTGTCCCGTTTCATCTGGAGGGACGAAAGCATGACCAACTTGGGTGCCGAGTTGATTAACTTGTTTGGGTGTTTGGGCATTTGGGTTGGCTATGGTCATTTTTTTCCGTTTTCTTTGTTTTTGTCTGTGTTTGTCTTGCTGTCAGTCACCCCTTCTCGAGGGATATGACCAGGGTAGATAGATAGAGAATCCCTCAAAATGGATGCACAGTAAAGTGTTGTCATAGAGTTGACACACAATCATAGTTCGAGAGGAATTGCAGCGAAAGACAGGCCGCTGGATCATTTTCAATGGGCCTTTTTCAATCCAGATCAACAAAGACAACAGACACTCAAGCTCGATTTACACATGCAAGAGAGGCGGTGTCATGAACTTGCACTCTCACGATTTGCTAATTGACAAAGTTGGAGGCACATTAACGTGTTCATAACGCATTATATGGTCCATCCCTTGATAGGGAATTTCCCAAACCTTATCACTCAATCATGCATGTATCGTGCCATCAGCATCTTGTGACACCTGGGAAGCCAAAAAGAAGAAAGCCAATAGTAACACGAGTAAATAATTATGAAGCGGCTGTAGCTCAGGAGGTAGAGCGATCGTTTTAGGATTAAGGGATCCCAGTTCGAATCCCGGCTTGTCCGTGTTACATGTCGAAGTGTCCTTGGGTAAGACACTGAACCCTAAATACCCCCAATAAGCAGGTTAGCGCCTTACATGGCTGCACAGATCACGGCCGCTATTGGGAAATGTGAAGCACAATGTAAAGCGCTTTGGGAAGTCATTGACTTGAAAAGCGCTATATAAATGCAGATCATTTCATTTCATTTCATGATAATTATATTTGTCATTGTTCTGTGACTGGCAGACAACCAGGGTGTCCCCTACTCACTGCCCGAAGATAGCTGGGATGAGCTCCAGCTCCCCCGTGATCCTGATGAGGACAAGAAGCTAGAAAATGAAGGAATGAATAGACGAATGAACATATTTGTCATGCAGCCTTGTGTGTCTTTTGACACCACGAGAATGTCAAAAAGAATTCGGCTCTTTAAAGAAGTACATTTTACGATAAGTACTAAACGAGTAAATGTATAACCGTATGGTATAGGTGAGACTTAAACAAAAATTGCAATTGTCTTTTTCCCTTTATACATTTCTAAAAATAACATGTATGTGCCACCACTAGTCTACATTTTTGATTGAAACTGGAAAATCTACAATCTATCACTATCCAGGGGCTGCCATTTACAATACACCATCAACTGGTTCACTGAATATTATTTAGCTTTTATCATTCCTGCTAAGGTTTTCCTGTTCAAACACAGCACCAGAAATATTGAATATTGATTATTGAATATTGAAATTAAAGTGGTTTTGCTTCCAACAAACTAGTGGAAGGACTCATTCTGCTGATTACAATTGTCTTGGACTGCATTCTTGTAAATCAGTCAAATGCTCTGTAAAAACAAATCAGTGAATGGTAGGATGTCAACTACCTCTGCAATTGCCACTCAAATGAATCAGCACTCAAAAATGTGCTGGCTCCTGGTGGAATATTTTGGGAACCTTCACACCCTTGTCTGTTTACTCTTGATTATTTGAATGGACATGCAATATTGTAACATTTCGCCAGTGACAGGAAAGAACTTCAGCCAATTTTAGTTTGTTATTTCCCGTTTTTATTTGTTTTCAAAAAAATTGAGCCACTATTAATTTTACAATTATTTTCAGCATGGCACAGAAAAAAAGTGGACAGCTGTCTTCCGGTGATCCAGGCGACCACTGTGTCTGGGGCGCCATTTTACACTCCAAGTGATAAAGTACGTAGCTGTGACTGACGCCTTAACCTAGCGGGAGTCAAAAGTGGACCAGTACTGCGCAGATATTTTGGGAACCTTCAAAAATGCAATAAACATTTACCAGAAGCAGTTTGAGAAGACAAGTGACAAGATTTACAGCAAGGCTGGGAAACTCAGTCCCAACTGTGGGCCTTGTATGTGGTCATTTGAGACATCCTACCAGTAAAGTACTGCATTTCACGCACTATAAGGTGCCCCGGATTATAAGGCGCACCCCCGAAAATAATCTTTTGGGATATTTTCTTCATATAATAGGCGCCCCGTATTATAAGGCGCATTGAATTAAAATTGACATAAGGGTTAGGGTTGCACAAAATGTAAAAAGTATGATAGTTGTGTATAGATTGATCAATCAGAATTTATCACTTGGTACAATTGCATAACATTGGATGCAACGGGAATCATTCCTCATATTGCGGCCAGGAGCGTTGGGGTACTATCCACTAGGGATCCCCATGAAATCCCATTAGGTTTTATCTCATCATCACGCTATTTTTACTCCTGATACTAAATTGTTGATGTTATTATTTGACCAGATCACGAGAATATGGTGTCAGACATTAAACCAGTCCCAGGTACAGACAAGTTAGGGCCACTGAAATATAGTACTGTATCGGTGACTTTAGAACGTGCATACAGTTCATAATTGAATGAAGAGAAAGGCATTGTGGGTAAGTAATTCAGTCACCCTGGACTGAATGAAGAGAAAACATTTGTGAAAAATAATTTGGTCATCCTGAAAGATATATATAAATATGGCCGCTTGTATTCAAAATGTTTGTCACTTACAATTCTTAGTTTGAGCTAGAAAAAAATGAAACAAAATGTGTCTTTTTATTTGTTGTCTGTCTCCATAGTAGCCTAGTGGATAGTCAGGCGCTCTCCCCCGGTGATTCCGGTTGCATCCAATGTCATTCAATTTTAAACAACCATCCATGTCCTTAGCAACCTGGTGGTAAGGATTCTGTGCTCTTACTATTTGTATCCTGAATGACCCTGTATCCACCATAGTTATGCAATTGTTGTCGGCGAAAAAAATAACTAATTTCCAATATTCTCTGCATGTAAAGTGCCCTGGTTTATGAGGCGCAATTTCTGGCCAATTTTTGGGGGGCAGTGTCTTGTAGTCCAGACAATACGGTAATCACTCTGCAGCCCCGCTTGTAAATTCCTTTGATGTTTTTATCAATATTTGGAGGCGTTCACCGTGCTGTTTTTTCATAATGACAATGAACGTCTTTACTGGGATTAATTCAGTAATTGATAGCTAACACACAAGATTCTAGGCCAGGAGACTTGTGAGGCACATTAGCCAAGATTCTCCACTACTCTGCCAAGTACTTTCCAAATTTTGTGTGGCTCTTAAAGGATTATTTTTATTGATGGGCCGTGCATTCTACGCCTAGGACTTCAGTAAGCGGAATCTATCCAACCCTCAGTAACTGATTTATGCCTATAAAAAATGTACTGCATCTATAAAAGCATCAGTAATAACTTCATAAAATTGTGCTTTTATTTAAGAATATAGCCACATTTTACTCACCAAAAATTATTTTACCCCCGCACAAATCCATCCATCCTCTTGTCTTTCCTCAGGATATCAATTACGTTTAAGTTCCATCCAAAAATGATTTTCTATCGCCATCGAAGCTCAAACTGAAAGTCGAGCCTGTCCTTACGTATTTCTTGCATACGTTTTTATTTGATTTAGGACTGAAAAAGTCCATTCGACAGAAGCAGTGGACACAGGAATTATTTCTTTACATTTTTGTTGGGAACTTCTGCCATTTAGCCAATTATAAGTTGTGACACCGGCAATGTTTCCTAAGGCTCACTAGCTGGCGCTTACTCACCAACTCAAAATCCAAGTGGCCAAACCATTACCTTTATCAAACTCTGATGTTATTCCTAAGTACCTTCCGAAGTCTTTGTCAAGGCCTCAGGGCAGATCTCTGACCATGGCAACAAGTAATGGCTGAAATGTGATTGATTAAAAGCTTGAATATGAAAACATACATCTGGAAGCCGCGCGACCATTGGGAATGCAACGGTAGGAACAGATCATTTGGAATCATATAATTAAAATTAGTGAACAAACTCTAATAACTCGATTCAAATATTTTTCAGGTCAGCATAGAAGGACTTGCGGGCTCTGAGGACCCACCATTGATTTTTTTTTTAATACCTAAATGGCCTTTGAGAAGGAAAACTGCTTAATCTGATTTCTGAATCAACCCCATTTGCTTAATACAATTTGAAAGACGCATGGACACAGATTAGCCAATTTAGTCAAAAGTGCAAAGAAATACAAATAAATCTCTATTTATTGCTCCCCTTTCATCCCACTCCCAGAAAAGGCACAGGGATTCAATCTACAAAGGTTTTCGCAGTTTACCAAAACTAATCGAATATGGAACCTGCTGTTTCAACATACGCCCATCATTAAATCGCATTCAGCTTGAATCACGTTTCACGAGCATGAGAGCCAGCGAATAGCCCACATAGTTGAGGAGTCATAGAGATTCTGGCCTACATCATTACTCTCGGTCAGGTGGACTTAAAGGCGACCGCCCTTAGGTCGAAATAGACTTTCTGCTCTTTAGGCCTGTAACTATAGCTACAGACCTCTCCGCAGTTAATCACTGTCATCATTTAGCACCAGCAGGTGACAGTCAAGGCTTGGAGACTCAACAGGGTCAGGGGAGTTTTCCTAGCTGACGAAAGTTGTTGTGTAACCCCCGTTAAAAAGCGAGTCGTAAAACGTGAGTTACAAATAAATAAAACAAAAGTTAATTTGACATAAAAAACATACCGTATATATAAAAAAATAAAAAGAAAACACATAAAGATGGCGCCCAATTGGCCCCGCCCGTGTGGCGCCAGCTGCGGCTCGTTGACAGATTGGTTTCCCTTCTATTTAAGCTAAGTGCTCTCACTCTCCCTCTGTCAGTCCGTCAACGAACCTCTGCCCCGCAAGACGTGGGTTTTGACTCGGTCCGGTTTCCTCCATGCATTTCCTGTCCGGTATTGTTCCCGTCTATTTTTGTCCTGTTTATTATTTTCTCCAGTCTATGTTCCCCTGTCGTTTGTCCTGTTTAATTTCGACATCCTGTTTCAATATCAATACTGTCATTCCACGCCAGACTGCTGCCTAACGTGCATAACTCCCCATTTCCTGTAAAATGAAAGGCTCGTGTGAGAAACGTCACGACATGACACTATCAAATAACAAAGTTATTAAATGAAATATATTATTTTAATTAGCCAACAATGATTTGTTGTTCCCTATTTCAATAAAGTTTTGTAAAAAAAAAACAACAACATAATAGCGAGTGCCATTAACAGGTCTTTCTGCATTGCTCGCTGCGGGCAGAACAATTTACACCAACGTAGACGACAAACAGGGCCTGAGATTATCAACAGCAATCATTACCAAGACATTACTTTGAACAACAAATCTCCTTTTCCTCGTTTTGGATCCAGCTGGTAGCGTGTGATTCATAAAGGACGAAAAACCCAAGCTAGATGAGTTTTAGCCATTTTTTTTACCTCCAGAAAAAAAAAATCCTTGAATTCCCGGACGATTAGAAATCCTGCTGATCCAATTGGAGAGCTACCCAGACCAGGAATCTAACAATGATCTGATTCATCAGAGAGCTCCACATCAAGGTCCTGGTGGGAATGGGATTATTCCTCTTGACAGTAAACTACTGAACTCTGAAGATCCAGCGTGTGCACATACCCATGGATTTGGGTAAGCACTAGCTTGTAAATTTGTTTTGCACATTTATCCTGACATTCATTTTTCTTTATCATGTGTTTATCTTGTTTATCTTCGTCCCATGTCTATTAAAATGTTACCAGAGACAAAAGAGATAATTGTATTCTATTCAGATTTTTTCACTACAGTAATAGGTGTTTTCCTGTGCTTTTTTCCTTTCAGGGTTTTAGGTTCATCTGAAGCTTTAAAACCCTGCCGTGTAGACAAACTGCTTCCCCCAAAAAAGTTAGATCCAGTGCTACAACCACATATTGTGCATGTGCTCTGACTCATGGTTAATTCCCACTCATCTGATTACATAAAAGCCAGTCATGACCATCTGATAAGCTTTAATCGGAGAAGGGCTACAACTGATCGACTACTCAAGAAAGACGTATGCAAAGGTCACACTGTCAGTCATGAAACACGAATCACTGATAAATTACATCAAGGAATGCAGAAATATTAGCTTTACTCAGAAACCCGAGTACGCCAACTTGTAATTCAACGTACAGCCCCCATTGGTCCCATTTAGCCCCCTGTTAGCTGTACGGTGTGTTGTTTGGCCATCTGGCTTGCCATACTTATCAATCGTTTAATTCGCATTTGTTGCCGTAGCCGTTTTCCGTTGTTGGCTTTTGGTTAACCTGGCTGCTCACTGCGTGTTTTTGGGTCGGCCAGCCTCGCTTTTTTTTACCAAAGTTGCAGCTGCCTTTTGTTGATCACTCCTGAGCTCCGGTTAGCTGCAAACAGTAGTTGTCTGGCTGGGTAGCCTGCCGTCCATCCATCCATTATCTGCACAGGGGAGCAATAAACACAGATTTATTTTTATTTCTTTGCACTTTTGACTAAATTGGCTAATCTGTGTCCATGCCCAGCCATCTTTGGGCAGTGAGCAGGGGACACCCTGAACAGGTTGCCAACTCACTCGCTCATTCACACCTATGGACAATTGGGACCGGCCAATTAACCTGACATGCATGATTTTGGGATTGTGGGTGGAAACCAGAGTTCCCGGAGGAAACCCACGTAGGCACGGGAAGAACACGCAAACTCAAAACAGGGAGGCTGCAGTAGCTGGACTTGAACCCTGAACCAAGCGCTAACCACCCAGCCGCGGTGCCGCCTTGCGTAGCCTGCTGTGTCTATTGTTTATTCCCGGCCGGGTTGGCATTTATCGCCGTAGCCCGATTTTTGTTTTTGTTTCCCAGTATACCAGGTTTCTTACGGCGTGTTTTTTGGTCGGCCAGCATTGCATGTTTCATCGATCAGTCCTGGTTAGGCCCGTTGGCTCTCCATTTGTTATTTTTGTCATTTAGCCCCTTTATGGATGCTCGTCTTTTGTTATGCACGTGCAGAACAATGCTTAGGCATTCTCCACAAAAACTACCAAAACTTTGCTTGAACATTTGTAACCTCTTCAACTAATTAACACGTGAACCAATATGGTGACTGGCCTGCAAGGGTGCTGGTGTTCCTTAGATGACGTCACAGCTCAGGATATCAAGGACAAGACAAGCTGTCTTCAAAACGCATCATCTTGCAAAATAATTGAAAGATACAATGGAATATATTATATATATACATTTTATGCAAAAAAACGTAATGCTTCCTAACACTTTGCATGTTTTAGAATTTGTCAATGCCTTTTTAAGTGTCACATTTCATTTTATTTTATACCCTTAAAAGTGTTACTTTATATTTTACTATGGGGTGTTAAAAAATGTAATGGAAATTATAGTTTGATAATACTTTGTGTGTGCCTTTGTATAATTTTATCCTCAAAAGTACCTTAACGAAGCCAAATATTATATCCAGGTGCTGTTTGTATTCTGGCAACAGTTCTATCTTCTTGGCGTCCGCTAACTATTAAACAAGATGGCCTTCACTTTAGTGCCTGCAAGCTTGCCTCCCTTTTCCACTCTTATGACTTCACAGTGACGCATTGCACCTTTAGATAGATAGATAGATAGATAGATAGATAGATAGATAGATAGATAGATAGATAGATAGATAGATAGATAGATACTTTATTCATCCCCGAAGGGAAATTCACATTTCCAGCAGCATCCCTGAGCTGAGAACAATACAATAATAAAGCCAAAAGAATGCAATATACAAATACCCAGTGTGACGTGCAAATGCCCACTGTAGCGTGTTATATAGAGTAACTAAATAGTGCTACACAGAATACATATTGCAGTAAGATTCGGTAATATCCAATGTAGGTGGTGTGGTTTAATGTGTGATACAAACTTTTCTTACAACTCATTTATTATGTTTACACGCCATCTAGCAAACAGCATTATTGGCTTAATTTAAACAAGTGAGTTCTGTCTAAACCAATCAGATTTGTCTCGTGTATTCATGTGATCTCGCTTAAGCCAATCAGAGGTGTTGTTTTATGCCTGTGTTTTCAATAAATGAGTCTGTAGCCATTGTGGTGTGTGATTCCTTCCTGAGCCGATCTAGGAAGCAGAGGCGTGTTCAGGAGAGTGATCAGACATGTAGTCTCTTGTTAATCGCTTGCCGCGCACTGCTGAACGGTTGTAATCGCTCACTGTGATTGCCTTACTGATCCAAAATGGCCGACGACAGTACAATGGATTTCGTTCTACAGCTTGCTTTGAGCGAGTTGGCTGATATGAGCGACAGTTCGCATATTGACACAGTTAAGGTTATCCTAAACGCAGTGGAAGGGTCATACCTGTCTTGCATTGTTCACAAACATTACCAGGCAATGTAAGACGATATATTACATCGCCAACAGCACTCGTCAGGGTGAGATCCTCCATCTTCTGCACTGTCGACGCCATGTTGGAAATCAAAGTAAGCGGTCTTTCTCCCGTGATTACTCGGGCACGCGAGCGCTCAATAATCACTGGCCGTTCAGAAGCTAGCGATAGCTCGCGATAGCAATCACTCACTCTCCTGAACACGCCTCAGATCTAGCACAAAAGCTTGGGTGGGACGCACCTCTGAAGGAAAGGGTATCAAAAACCAAATACCCAACACAGAGTGTGTTCTTTTCTTTATCCTAATACAATCCCAAGTTTAAACGTTGAAAGGGTACACTGACTAGTGTTAGTTGGCCTAAAGTACTTACAGTGCTAAATTTATTTGACGAGTCCCCCAACACAATCCCAATTTTAAGCCACTAGTGGCGGGCACAAGTCCCCAAAAACTATCTCAGGTTAATGCCCACAAGTCCCCCAACACTAGCCCGGTTTTATGCCCACAGGTCCCCAAACACCAGCCCGGTTTTAAGCCAATAATGGCAGGCACAAATCCCCAAACACGAGCCCGGTTCTCAGCCACTAGTGGCGGGCACAAGTCTGCCAACACAAGCCCGGTTACCATCCACTATTGGCGGGCACAAACCCCCAACATTTATTATTTTGGTTTGGCTCCCTGGGGTCTCTTTCCTCACATGGTTTGTCTGTGTCTTTCCATTTTCCCAAAAAAATATTTTATTTATTTCTTTGTTTTCTTTTCCTATTTAGTGCGTGTGTTTGCGTATTATGTTGTTTATTCATATACAAGTTGCATTTTGGGTGTTTGACAAGTGGTAGACAATTTTCTTTTAATTGAAATGTATGCAAAATGTTATATTTTTTACATGACACACGTACGGCACACTCTTACCATGCATAGAGATGAATTTACTTTATAAGTAAGGATTTGCTTTAATGGCAGCACAGCGACTGAGTGGTTAACGTACAGTCCCATGGTGCGGAGGTCCAGGGTTCAATCCCAGCTACCACAGCCACCCCATGCAGAATTTGCATATTCTCTCCATGCCTGTGTGGGTTTGCCCCGGGCACATCGGTTTTCTCCCATGTTCCAAAAAGATTCATGTCAGGTTAATTGGCCGGTCCAAATTGTCCATAGGTATGAAAGAGCAGGCAAATTGTCTGTCCCTGTGTGCCCTGTGACTGGCTGGCAACCAGTTCAGGGTGTCCCCTGCCCACTGCCCGAAGACTGCTGGAATGGGCTCCAGCGCCCCTGCAACCTTACTGAGGATAAGCGGTGCCGATAATGAATGGATTGATTTGTTTAAATGATCATTGTATTATTATGAATTATGCACGCATAATTTATTTTCAGTAATGGTTTAAATATTTTTCATAGAGATGTTATTTTATTGATTTGAGGTTGATGAGTCATTAAAAACCCAGCTCTTTTTTCATTTAACTAAACTAATATTTTACATAATAACATCTACAAAATACATATAATCCCTATTAAAACGTTTTTAAGTAAAATAAAACAAAATAATAGAAGGTACTGCAAGCCAGTGGTACGAGTATAAAAACATAGTGTGGAAATATGTTATTGTAAAATAATTATATTTTTCCTTTTCCTTGTCAGGAATTACTTGGTCTGTGGGGACAAATGATTTGTTTTGTAGACGTTTGCTGCCATCAAGCTGGCACTTTAAGCCACTGTTACATTCATCTCAGTGTGCATGCATGTCATTCTGCTAATAACTTTACATTTTGAGGACCTGAATTAGTTTATTGAATTAGTATACATTTATTTGGCACTTCACTTCAATGGTCAGGCACTATTAAAAAAATATTTGAATAGTTTTATAATAATTTTGAGATGTATGATGATTAAATCAATGAAACAATAAATCAAAACATACATTAATTTTCCTGCGAGCCTGCAAGGATACGCAGTGCAGAAAATGGATTGATAAATTCATTTTTGACACTTTTTATCCATTAGGGCGCCGCACATTTTAGGGGGTTAGCACTCATCTCATCTCATCAGCCGTACCGCTTATCCTCATTAGGGTCGCGGGGGGGCTGGAGCCCATCCCAGCCATCTCCGGGCAGTGGGCAGGGGACACCCTGAACTGGTTGCCAGCCAATCGCAGGGCAGGGTTAGCACTCATGTGATGCCTAATTTACCATTGTTTTTAATTAACTTTATTATTTAACAGTATACAAATTAAGTGAAATAAATGAATGTGGTAATAACATTTCATCCAACAGCAAGATTACGAGAAAGGCACTTAGATTAGTTTATAAAAATGTGGGGAGAAAAATAAATAGCTAAAAAGGAGAAATTAAAATATATTCAGGTAAATAAATGTTCAGTTTTTGGTAATGCAGCTCATGTGATGCCCATTTTGGAATTATGTTTTTTTTAATAATTAACTGTATTATTCAACATATATATTGTGTAAAATAAATGAATGTGGTACTAATAAGGCTTGGGCCAAACTGTACTGGGACATTAGATATAAATCTGCTCCAAGTAAATACAGTATTAACAAACAATAACTATCTGATACTGGTACCTTTTGCTTGGAAATGTCATGATAATTGAAAAATAAACCCTTCCGCTTGTGTTATTTTATAATTATGAAAAAAAAAAAAAACAGCACATAGATTTTAGGCACTAAAAAAATTCAATTTTTAATAAAATAACTACAGTATATAAAAATGAATATAAAGGTTTAGATTACAACTGTTTCAAAACTAATGTCGAGTCAAACAAAAAATACAGTAATGAAATGAAAATATAAAAAACACAAGGTCATCATGAGAAGTATAATGCCTTCCACAGCACATCTTGAAAATGAAGTCATATAGCAAATCGTGTAAACAATAAGATGTGAGAACACTAAAAAACACAACTAAAGTCAAGACAGATAACCAAATTAAGCAGCAATGTAACAAAATAGGGCAGCATGCCGGCGTAGTGGTTAGAGCATGTGCGGCACAGTTCCGAGGTCATGAGATCGATAGAGTTTGCATGTTCTCCCCGTGCTTGCATGGGTTTCCTCCGGGCACTCTGGTTTCCTCCCATATTCCAAAAACATGCATGTCAGGTTAATTGGCCGGTCCAAATTGTCCCTCGGTGTAAATGAGCGAGTGAGTTGTATGTCTCTGTGTGCCCTGCGACTGGCTGACAACTGGTTCAGGGTGTCCCCTGCCCACTGCCCGAAGATAGCTGGGATGGGCTCCTACTGGGGATAAGCGGTGCAGATAATGGATGGATGGATGGATGGATGTAACAAATAAAATGGCTGTATAACAATGCCATCAACTCCAGTAAAATACCTTTCACTGTACAGTATTTTGAAAATGAAGTCAGTAGTGCGACTGAAATGTAACCACAATTAGACGGAATTCGAAAGTTATTGTGTATGTATAATCTTACGAGCCACAAACAACGTTGTTATAGTGGTAAAATAGGAAGACAGTATTGATGCTAGGTAAATAGTGTCGATCTGATTCAAGTACTCACTAAGTATCTTTAATATCGATATTTGGATTGATCTGCCCACCGTTAGAACTGTACTAACATTTCATACAACAGCAATATTACCAGAAAGGAATTTAAGGGAGTTAATCAAATAATTGAAAAATATTAATTTTAAAAAGGCCAAAGAAAATACGAACAGATAAATAAATGATCAGGTTTACAGTAATGCATTTTTGGGCCTTGACAGCTTTTTATTTAATGAATAGATAATGAGGAATCTAATTACATTTAATTAAAATAATCAAAGTTGGATTTTAAATGCAAACTTTTCAATAGTAAAAAGTTTTCGAGTAAAACTGTGAACAAGCAGTCTTATCAAAGTCAAACATACCAAATAAAGAAAAGTCTCAATAAATGTCAGGTTTAATTTCATTTTCTCAGTGGCAGTTTTTCAGATCTCGGTGGCATACAGTACCAGTCTCTCTTTATAGTGACGTCATCTCCTGAAACTGAACAGGAAATAATTACTTCCTTCAACATAAACGAACAGAATGGACAACGCGGATGTGGATTTATTATGAAAACTGATACCGGAAGTGTTACCGTCCAGTCTTTTTAGCTTGTCACGTATGAGTTCAGTGTGGAAGGGTAGTGGTGGTGGAGACATTCAAGCCTGCAACAGAATAACAATAAGGCAACATTTATTTTACAGCACCCATTGTTATTCAATTAAAAAGTGATATCCCAGAAAGAGGCCATTCGGTGTACTCAAACATCTTTGGTTGAGTTACTTTCCCCACTCAGCTTCTTTTCCCGGGGTCGTGCAGTAGAGTGTGTCGCCGTTTCTCTCTGGAGCCAACACTAAGGTAAGCTCCAAATTATTAACCAACTTAACAAGTTTCCCTCTTCATAAAGCCACCTCATGCCTCGTGAAATGTCGCAAAGAGAATGAAAATAGCAATAAAAGTTGTGACAAAACGCGTGCATGCGCTCGTCACTTTTGAGGCTCTGACGCAGGGTCTTTGTCCGGTCAAGAGCACTGCTGCCTCCGCCACTTGCGCCTCATTTGTCCTCGTTATCCCTATAATAGACAAATGATTATTTTTACCCTTAACGTCTTCAATGAACAAATCGACACAACGTCTAAAATCGACTCTAATTGCTTGATATAGGTTTCAGAATCATTTTAATCGTGATGTAAGCGTCTATCTATTCACAGCTGTTTTCCGTTGGTCTGATTTTTCTTGTGATACAATAGTGTCAAGTTGTCTTGATTTTTTTCTTTTATTTTGTGTTTTAAGCTCTAAATTGTGTAATTTAATCTCAATGCTTGTCAATTCTTACTAATGTCTCTTTATAATCGCTGCAACCTGCCATTCAGTGATTTGTGATTTATCCCTGGTGTATTCAGATATACAGGTACTAGAATTTCTTCCAGAGACAGGTTTTGGTGCAGGTACCTTTCTCAGGCCCACCTTTTCTGCAGGCACACCCTGTTGGTAAGGTTGGCTCTGTAGTGCTGGTACAAGGTTCACTTGAAATGTCAGGTATGTGGAAGGTGAGCGGCGGAAGGAGTGCAAGGAATGTTTTGAAGAAGCTTGCCTCTTGTATTCATTGAAAACTTTCACAGTTCTCAGTGACCTAATACTGTCAATTGTAAAATGCCATTGACATTTACATCAGCGAGCTCTAGAAAGGTTTTAAATCATACCTACAGTAACTGTTGCAAAATACCTTGGGTTGGAATCATTCTGACATGTATGTATGCTCGAGTTGTTTTTATGTAATGTTTGCCTATTGTGCTTGATGACAGACGTTTAGGAATTATGTCAATTGCTTGATATATATTACAATTCATTGTGCTCTAAACTACTGTACTATGGCAATGTGGAAAAACTATATTGAGGGATAATAATATGAAATAAATTAGTTTAAAAAAAAATCACCCCCTGTAGCATAATGATCCTCATATCTGAAATTACCTAAGTGTGTTATTGATCAAAATATAGCAGGAAGTATGACATGTACTTTTTGAGATTTATTTTTCTCAAAATTCATTACTGTATTGTCACGACCATAGGGTAAACTGTGTTCAAATGTGCATTCTGTGTAGCTGGCTCTTTCTGTATTTAAAACATACACAGGGCGCACCGCACAGTAGGGTCCAGATGCCCTCTGGTGTGGCCCCCTTGCGACAACACAGACAAGTGTATGTATTTAGAAATATAGGAGGAGCAAAATTAAGTTTGGTTGCCGTTTATGTAAATATTGATTACAAAGTAAAACATTCAGTTCGTTTTTCAGCTTCCTCTACTTGCGAACCATCAATTTATTTATCTTCAATTCTTTGAGGGCTGCCTGGTTTTCATGTTCTTCCGAGTAGCATACAAATCAACACACTATGGCAAAAGAAAACATGAGAAGCATTCTATGGCGGGAAAGTGAGGTTTTGGATTTACCTAATATTTGGATGACTACAATAATGTTCAAATTGCTAGATATGCCACGGCGTTAGCATCCATGAATACTTCTGCCCTCCAATTTCGTTGTCATTTTGTATAATGTCAAGACCATTTATTCAACTGCAATTCTGTTTTTATTTGTACATCTATAGTTGATATTATGTAATTGTCGTATACTCTCTGTCTCTTAGTACGTAATCTCAAGTTATGTTTGCATGACACTATGTTTATGTTCTTCCTGGAAAAAAAAGTTCACAGAAAATGTACTTCTTTTTAAAATCGAAAATGGCATCGAAAATGCAATTTGGGTCTGAAAAATCGCAATCAAGTTTTTTTTCCAAAATCGTGCTTCCCTAATACCTATACAGCCAACCCCCGGTTTTCCGCCCACATTCACAGTAACATGCTGTGAAAATCAGTTGGTTACAATTTACACTAATGCATTACAACGCAGCACCCTATCAGCTTCACAGCATGACATGTAGCTCCTCCCTCACACGTTAATTTGGTATGTTACCATGAAATAGACACACCCTTAAAAATTCTCAAATGAGTTTGCTCTGTCAAAGGTTATGACCTTATAGAGTTATCCACATAGACAGCCTAAAGAAAACTTCTTTTATAGCTTTAGATGCGACAAGAAATAAGAGGGAGGGGACATGTCTTAGACTTAGAAGATCTTAGAAGGAAAAACAATAAAGTGTACATACCCTGCTTTACATTTTCAGTAAGAGTCTGTCAGAGCTGACATATCTGAATCTATTTCTATGTGTAGATGGTACAGGACTTCTGACTAAGGATCGACTGAAATGGGTTTCTCAGGAACGATACTGATCTTTAGTATCTAGAGGAGGTCGATAACTGATATTTGAAGCAGATTGATGTGGGAAAAAAAAATAATGCAAAAAGACACAAACTATATTTCTTATTAATTCAAATAAATCTTTTATAGCGATCTGAAACCTTTTTCAGTAAATAAATTTGAATTTCAACACAGCTAACTCGACTAACAAGTGTGGTATTCCTTTGTAGTCTCCCAAAACCACACAATATGTTTAACCGTTTCTTACTTTGCAAACAGTCGATGGTTAGATTTCAAATTCAATTCAAACATTTGTTACACAGGTAAATCCAATAAAACGAGGGTATCATTCACAATGGTTCTCTGGAAACAGCGATCAGTGAACAACTACGTACAATAATCATGCTTTACAATGGGCTACTATGGCACACAATATAAAGCCTACCTGTCTACAACTAGTCCTGGTTGTGAATAGAATAGCGTTTAGCTGCATTGGGTCGTCTCCACAGTGTTGGTGACGTTCACATGACTATATCTTAAAAAACGTATTGTTTATACAATGAACGCTTTTATGTTTTAATCACGTTTATATCTCTTACTGAACACATTTTTATGGACTACAACCACAACACTCGTTCTACCGGAAGAGCAGCACTGAGTAGCATAGGAAAATCGTAGTTCACGTGAAGTGGAGTGAAACACCGGTAGTTTCTGTTTCCGTGTGTGCGTCGCTGCACGTTCACAACATTTCCTCGACATTTCAGTCAATGGTAGTCACAAAGGGGTGGAGAGAAAGAGAGACAGGAAAAGCAAATGTGAAATACATTCGCGAATATGAAAAATATTAGCGAGAGCCTTAACTCTCCTTCCAGTCTGCAGACTGTGACTGCCAACCATGCCGAGTGGGTTTCCTGCTTCATTTGCTCCGTCCCCGGTCGCTTATGCAAACAGAAGGCTCAGGACGGGTAGCGTTCGAGACAGAAGGCAGAAGGGGTAGGGAAAAGCTCAGACCGGCTGTTGCTTGGTGCTCTGCTTAGAATTGGGCTTAATTGGCTAAATAAGTTGATCATATGATAATATTATATCAGTATCCGTCAAATTCCCAACACATCTTTGCCGATAATCGACCCACCAGGAAATCTGCCTGCCCGATAATCGGTTGGCCTCTACTTCTGACTTCCTTATAGATCACCAACATTTTGCATCCACCCTTACAAAGTTAACGTCTTTGGACACTTTTTATGACATGAATATAACTTATAATAGAGACCCTTTTCTACTGACTTTTGAGATAAGTTTGCATCATTTGGAAGAAATGATAGTTATGCCATCAGGAATATCGATTTAAGAGTTGCTCGAGCCTGATATTTCGGCCACCATTTATGCTCTGCTTGTAATACATGGATGCTGTAACTATGGTGGGCGTGGCTTAGGATGTATAAATTGCCAGTACATGCGCATTGCAAAATGAGTAGTCTTTGCGTGAAGCCTTACAATCGCGTCACGTTGTGCATATGTAAATGTGATGTATATAGCGCCAAAAAGATTGTCGTCTTCAAGTTAGCTCTCCATAGGGCTGGTGAGCTGATCTAAAACCACTCGTCAAAATTGACATCTTTTATACACGCAAGAATAAACCAAATCATGTGTATTTTGGAGGCAACTGGGTCCAGGCATGGTTTGGTAGAATAATGTGAATGTAGGCCAAGAGTTCGGTTTCAGCACAGCAGAGTACGGTAGAAATGACCCTCGTGTGAGGCTCCCCTTACTTGAAGTAAAATCAGAAAACTTGCATCCATTTTTCTATATAAAAACAAAAGACACTTTCATTCAAATGCTAATACTGGGCACATGTAGGAGCAGTTCTAATTTGCGTTCTGTCACCTATTACGTCACACCCTTATTTGAAAAGTAGACCAAAATGTATAACTAGAACTGCATATCCTCTTTAGCAGCTACTTGTCAACTGCCTTTTGCACATTGTTACTCTTCACGTAGCTCAGTGACCCACTCGTGCCACCCCTGGAAACTTCCCTGCTTACCATGGTCACCAGGCTTCCCCATTTAAAATGAATGGGCCCATTTATTCTGAATCGCAAAATTGTGAGCCCATTCATTCCCTATGGGATACATTTTCCAGTACTATGTCGCCGTGGCAATGGTTATGGCTAACAGATAGCACACAATGCCAGGTTGAGCCAGAATTATATATATCGTTGGGGTATTCTCATAAGCCTAGGAGAAAAAGCAAACCAAACTTTGGTGGAAAAAGATGGAAAAATAGATATAATAAAATGAAGGATTTTCAAAGGTTGGGAACAGCACTGTTGGCAATGAGTTGGCCTGGCATCAGCCAGCCCCAACTTATAACTTATTTGTTAACGACCCATCATTGACAACCCACGAGCCCCAAAACTTTTAACGACATTTTCTTAATACAAAGCATTCCATCACGACAATACTAAAATTTCTATCACTCTCTTGCAAATTCAAGAGAACAAATTCCAAGGTTATTGAGTGAAAATATTACATATTTTTAAAACATCCACCTTTTTCCATTTTCTGCACATGAGAACCAGTTTGCCAGAGCTGGGCATATATTAAAGTGTATTGATTACGCACCTCTGCCGGGCTGTCAGTTTCTTTGTTGGTGCAACATTCATGAATTCTGTGCTTAAGCACAATCCACTCAAATTTCCACGATTGCCAGAATTGTCTCCTGAGTGGCATCAAAACTACAGATGTAGCCATCCGATATTTTGTTTAGTTTCCTTATGTTATGTGTCTTCGCTTGGGCTGCTGCAGTGCTGTAATCCGCAGTCTCCATCCTGCTGCAGGGATCAATCTCCTAATTCAATTTGTCTCTTGGCAGTGAAAACCAATACAAGAGCGGTTTTCCATTTTTTGCTCTTATTGGCAAGTTTCATTCTGACTGAATCATTTAATCATGGCATGTGTTCGGTTTAAATTTTTTACAACATTCTATATAGATAAATGGGTGATTTCAATCAAAGTTAAGTTAGTTAGCTGAGTCGCGCTTGTATTGTGTAAAGTGTTAGCAATGATGAGCAGTGCCCAGTAATCAGGGGGAAAAAAAAATGGTGTAACTCATGACTCAATTATTGTTTAGAGGTACAATAATTGAAGTATTTTCTGTATTTTTTTCCCCTCACTAAGATTAAAACACGTATAATTTTTAATAAATGTGTTTTTAACGAACAAAAAATAATTAACTATTTTCCACAACATTTTATGCACACTGCTAACTCAGAAAATGGCACATATAAGACAACTTCAGCACCTAAAGCTTAAAATGTGTTTTGGAGTTTTATTTTTTTATTGTGAATTTTACTTTTAGATAGTTGGGTTATTGTAGTTGGGTGAAAATCTTCATTTTCTAATCACTGCTGATAAAAAGTGCAGTTAAATTGACAAATTGTTTGGTTAAGAGAGACCTCCAAGCACCTCGTCCATGTTGGCTCTATTGCTTGAACGAATTGCATCGCCTACCTTGGATCATACATTTTTTGGAAGAAGTGGCAGGTTTCTGGTTGACTATGGTAATGCAGCAAATACGGTCTTGTCAGCTGTCACTCAATGCCTTTTTAGGATTTATATCTTAGAGCAGCGTAACTGGCATATTCCTGATTTTATCTACCTGCGAATCACCTGAGCCAGCAAACTACTTCGACACATTTGCGTTTGATTGGGGAGCTGTCTGTTTACATGGGCCTGTGCAACTGTGCATGCCTGCCTAGTGTCCGGGCAGGACCAGAATCTGATTTCTTTTTTCCGCCTTACTTATAACTTTCAATTTCGATGTTGTTTGCTTTTTAAAATTATTTAAATTTGGACCTTTTATAAAGATTCAGATCCATTCATTTCAATTGCGATTCTCCAAGATTCGGAAATTCCCCTGCCCCTTACAGTAATTCTGTGGCTAAAATTGCAAGTCTACTTTCATCAGGCCCTATCCACCTATTGCTGTAAATTGTGCTGGTCAAAAGGTGAATTTCAAAAGACATTGTTATTTGTTTAACACTGATGCTTTGTTATGGGTTTTACTTTGACTGGGTCATGGGCCAGCTCAGGGTGGTGCAGAAGCACAGCGCTGAAACCCAGATTAGTGTAGCACCGGATGGTTTTTATTTTGGGAGGGTTCAGTGCACATGAAGTAAGGAGCTAGGCAATCGCAGTCCAAGAGGCAAGCAAGGTGTTGGTGAACTGTTGAACGTGTCCAAATGTTTGGCAGGCAGCAGTCGTGGTCAGGAAAGGTGGCAATGGTTCAGTCCAGTGGAAACAAACAAGGCTGTAACATAAAGGCTTGGAATGCAATGAAAGAGGCAACATACTATCACGAAACCCAAAAAACATCTTAAGTAGTGAGTAAGATTTCTGATTAGGGAGCAATCAGGGAAAGTGACACATATTGGTGTGAGTAGAATCAGAGCCAAGGAGGAAGTGATCAAAAAAGGCAAGGGGAAAGCAAAGAGGACCTGACAGTCAGACGGTGACAGACTGCTGTAATTTAAATGTTTGAAATCATTTGGTGAGAGCTGTGACAATAATGGAAAGTATAGGAAATCAAGTAAATTACTACACATTACATACTTCAACTTTGATGCTTTACAATGCAAACTTTTGTTGCTGTCATGCTTCTCTTCTGTACTGCTCATTGTTTGTAGTTAACATGTTATTGTTATAGGTAACATCTTATGTGTTAGTTTAATACATTTTTATATTTTGTGAACTAAATGTGTGATTTCCTATTTCATACCAGTAACACCTTTGTCTGTGTCAATATTTGACAAGCCCCTAAAACAATTACACGATTTTCCAACAGACACATTTTCATTTAGGCTTGATTGCCCAGTAATGAGTTGACTAATTGCTTGTTCGCGTTTCTGATAAGATGTTAATGGGTCTTGAACACTAATTATTACCCCAATCCACACGGAGATTCTGCAAACCAGGTGCCATAATGAGAGTGATGGTTACACACTGCCTATACCTTTTCCACAAAGGTCTCTGAAAGTGAACTATTGATAAATGGATGCTTTGAAACGTTGACAATGTTTTATATTTGTGATTATGCTAGCTTCTGATTCGACAGTGTCACTTTGTTAAATACTATTGATACAAACGCACAAAGTTCCAGCAGTTGGCCACCAAAATCCTAACTAAAATGTAGATCTTGGAGGGCAAGTGCAAAAAAAATAGATATATATTTTTTCAAATAGTTAATAGACACTGAACTATCTACACCATGTTACTGTAAATTATTAATTTTCTCCCCTTTGATTTTAAGGCAATCTACCTTTGTCTTGATAATTGTCATGTTGTGGTTTAATAAATGGAAAAATACTTGTGTATGAGAGAGGGCATTTTGGGTAATCAGTTGTCAAATTTAATTGTTTTTTGGAAATCTGCCATTTTTAGATTGTTTTATTTAACATTTGCAAACACTTATAATTAAATTCAATATGCTACTTGGACTCAGTTGGTCCTCATTAAAGTATATATATATATATATATATATATATATATATATATATATATTCGCACACTGAATTATTCTTTTGGCTGCAGTGATTATTTGTCCCATTTTCTTGATTTTTGTGCACTGTCAATAAGACCCAGTTAAAAAAGAAAATCTATTGAATCAAAGCAGATCATTCTATTGTTAATATATACATTAATAGTTGTAGAGCAGTAGATCTATTATTTTTATCTCAAAATGGTGGTTCGCTGAAAGTGCACATCCAGTGGCAATTTGTCCATTCCTTTTTCTTATAAATTATCTTTGAAGTAGAAATTAAGATGCAAAATCAACCTGTTTTAATCCATCCCTAGAAGGCAGCCATGTTGCTTCTTACCGTCAACTGAAAATTGATGCGCTGTGTTTGGACTAGTGGGTATACATATTTTACAGCATATAAGCAAACCTTGGTTTTGACTTTCCATTCAAACTTACCCCACTTCCCAGCGCTCTCTAATATCCTTAAACACCTTTTGATGATGGTTGGAAAAAACATTCAAAGGAAAAGCTGTTTTTCTCAAGCAGGTTAAAAGGGTCTCCTGATTATCCTGACAATCCCCCCCGATTGATTGATGGTTGATGTTTCCAGGCAGCAAGCATTCTGCGGATTATCCTATGAGTCTGTGTTTTACTCTTGCAAGTGAGGTTTACAGCCCATACTGGAGAACAGACTTAAATAAAGACTGAGCACAGATGGGCACACTGGTGGCTCACGCGACTTGGTGGCGAGATAAAGGTCACCCCATTGTTATTGTAATCTGGCCAGTGGGTAAACATTAAAATGTGCTGTATTTGCCACTGAAACAATAGTGATCACATCTGTCTGTGTGTCGGAGCTCCCCCCCATTTATCGGTCAACATGTCTTTTCGGCCTTAACCCTACTCTTTATTCATTGTGTGTTTGTTCTGGTCTCAACACTGTCTATATCTGAGTCTACTATATTGGCAGCCACCATTTCTGGGTTTCTAAATAGTTGTCCTATTACAAAATTAAGGGTTTGTCATCACACACACTGCCATCAGGCATCAGACCTCTGTAATTCCAAGTCAAGTCATTTTTATTTGTATAGCCCTTAATCACAAAGAGTCTCAAATGGCTTCACAGGTAATTACACAGACTATTTTTTCAGATTATTATCACACCATCCCCTGATCTGGAACCAACATGAGGGCAAGAGAAAACTCAAAAACCTCAACATGAGGAAAATGAAGAAACCTTGAGGGGACCGCACATGTAGCATCCCCCTTTCAGGATTACCAGACAGCAAAGGATGTTGCAATCACAAATATTACAGATATATTGTCCAAGGAAAGTATAGGTTATTCATATGCTATAGAGTAGAAGTATGTTTTAAGCTTAGATTTAAACATTTCCACTGAGGTTGCAGAACGGATCTCATGGGGACCAACAAAGAAGGAAAGAGGAAATGAGTCATGCTGGGTCTAGTACCTCATCTCATCTCATCTCATCAGCCGTACCGCTTATCCTCATCAGGGTCGCGGGGGGGCTGGAGCCCATCCCAGCCATCTCCGGGCAGTGGGCCGGGGACACCCTGAACTGGTTGCCAGCCAATCGCAGGGCACACAGGGACAGACAACTCATTCGCTCATTCACACCTAAGGACAATTTGGACCGGCCAATTCACCTGAAATGCATGTTTTTGGAACGTGGGAGGAAACCGGAGTGCCCGGAGGAAACCCACGCAAGCACGGGGAGAACATACAAACTCCGCACAGGAAGTCTGGAGCTGGATTTGAACCCACAACAGGTTCCCATGACATGAACTGTGCCGCACAAGCTCTAACCACTGCGCCGCCGTGCTGCCCGGGTCTAGTACCATTGGGTATATTTATATGCAGGCAATATTCCAATTAGTCCTTTCATTTCCGGATAACTTGTTCATGTATACCCATTAGACTAGTCCGACTCTATGTGGGCATTGCTGCACAGGTTCCATTTCTAATCTGACACTTTCTTTGATCATGTCGCAAAGAACTTGATTTGTAGTACAGAAACAAATGATACTCTCTCTCTGAACAAGTCTTGTTTCTGGGGGACATTTCAATTGTCATTTTCCCCCTATGGCAAATAAAACAAATTCAATCCATTTATCTACATGTCCATGTTGCAAAAATAACAGTCCCTTCTAAATGAAAAATGCATCTGGATCACATGCACGCAAATCACAACTTGTGTTAGGTAAAGTACTGAATTTCCACAACCATAAAAAAAGAAACGTAGAAAAACTAGTTTGGCACAGTATTTATGAAAGAAAATGTATCACATATCGACAAAGAAACGGAGCTGGAAATAGAAATAAAATACACTTCAGTAGTCAATCAGTTCCATGCTGGTCATGCTAAATCTTTAATGCAAATGCTATTACAAGCTTTATTCACAACCAAGTAAATGCACTTACCGGATAGGAACAATCCCCTGCAAATCATTCTTCAATCGAACTCTTTTTTTTTAACTGGACTATGTCTGGTATGTGTAAATACTTGTTACCAGTTCTGACGCAATCTATATTCGCTTTATTACACTGTGGCAGAACATGAAGCATATTTTTAAAAACATCTTAAAACCTTACCTGTACTGATTATCAACATGATTTTAATAGTAATTGCAAGAGAACATCACTATTAATGTATCTAAAGGTATTCAGTTTATCATTGTACATAATGAATTCAAGGTAGATGTGTGTATTTGTTGCTCAATATTTTCCACAAATGGGGCCTTTAGAGTAAAAACGCAGTGGTTGCATTCCTAGGGGAATCGAACATAATTTCTCTGCCTTTGAAATTGTGCTCCTTTAGTACTAAAAATGTTATAAATGTTTGTTTTTATTGGATGCTGCAGGCATTCATGCTCTAATTCCTTTGATTAAGTGACTGCTCTCCCTTTTGGCAGTTCTAGCAGTCAATCAGGCAGCCAAAACATTGTTTGTCTGAACCACAAAATGATCGCCAAACGCTCCATGCTAACAGGTTCCCTGTAGTTCTACGTAGCTCGTGTGAACGTGCCTACCTCTGAGGATCACCCTCATTAACAATCTACTTGCACTCCTGTGGAGGTAGTGGATGGTGTCAGCGTGCCATTAACCTCTCAAACTTACATCTATTCTAGGGTTTTTCCTTGTACTTAGATGGCGAGGAATGGAACCATGTCTACTAAAGTCATTGATCTTTGCCAACCCATCACCCACCCCAGTCAATAAATACCTTGACAGGGAAGTAGCACATTTGATAAAAAGGACTCCCTGTTCATAAATGTGTTTAGAAACTAGGCACGGGTCTTGTAATATCTGATCACATTGCACCATGATAAATTGTGCAAGATAAAAAAGTAAGAAACCTTAAAGAAATAAGGTACTATAGCCCACAAACAAAACTCATTTCTGTGCCAGAAATTGCAACTTGTTACGATTATGATACATTTCACACTGGAGATCAAAATTGGAAAGTTATTCCATTTTCACTGTTCCATGGTTAAATTACATTTTATTGTGTCTCTAACATAGTACTACAAGAAGTCTTTTACAAAATGACAAGGCGTATCCTTTTAACCGCATGGGTCGTCGGGGCACCACTGAGGACACAACTGTAGACAGCCCTCTCCACTGTTGCCGGTATTGTAAAGACATTTCACAAAAAAGTAATATTTTTCAGAAAATGCATCGATCAAAATCAAAGAACAACACTGATTTGGCACGGAAAATTATGTGAAGGTTACAGTGGTCAGCAATTAGTAAGTGGTGTAAAGACCTCTGATGTAAATGACTTGAGCATATCTGCGGCCACAGGATAGCACTAGTCTCCCACACTGCTGTGGAGTGTATTTGATCCATTCTTCTTTCAACCTCCTCCACAGTTCGGTGATTGGAGTGGGTTTCTTGACCATAACTTTGTCACTGAGGATTTTCCATAACTTCTCGTTTTGGGTTGAGATCAGCACTCGGGAAGTCATGCCATTAATCATGTTTTCACCATCAAGGGAATTCTGTACCTGATTTGCTGTGTAACATGGTGCATTTTCCTGCATTAAGACTGCAGGCTGATTGGGTGATGAACGCAAGTAAGGAACCACGCATGTGTTGTTGAACAAGGTCCTGATACACATTTTCATTCACATGCCCATTAAACTGTACAAGAGGCCCAACTGCTGCGGAACTCAATACCCAAACCATGACCATCACCATCTTGCAAAGTCAGTGGAAGTTAGAAGTTAAATAGTGGTTGGCAGATAATCAAGGAAATGAGGACCAAACGCTAGATTAGCACCATTAAGTGGGAGGCACCTGAAAGTGTTCTCTAATTTTGATCATTGCATTTTGGGCAAAATTGTTTTTTTTTTGTTGAAACGCATTTTGCATTTTGTGAGAAGGTTTTGTAGTAGCAACACAATGTCCTTAAACTGTTGAGCAGTGAAAATGGTACTATTTCAAAATTATTAAAGTCGTTCTCTAATTTTGATCTTCAGTGTATATGCTAGCAAATGGTAATAACCAATTCAAAGCACAACTGTTCCGGATTTTTGTAAGGCGATGTAAACATCGACAAGAACACAAACTTTAAATCAGATTAAAAAAAAAAAAAACTAAATAATAAAAATGCTTGATTCCAGTTGACCCTTTTTAAACAGAAATCTGAATTCAGAATAGCTGTATTGAAATGAGGCATTACCTTTTCTTTTTCTGCGCCTGTTTTTTCTTTATGCCGTTTTCACTTGCAAGAATCTCAACGAGTCCATGATTTATGCTTTACACTTTATATTTCCATGACATTATGACATTTTTATCTCGAGAGCAAATATGCCCCATTTGTATGCATACATCATTTTCGCAGAAGAAACCTACAATAAATCAGTGAATACTGATGCTTCTGGAACAAGTGGGAAAACAACTACAATAATTTATTAATGGGTTGAGTTGCATCAATTAAATTGTGGTGTTTATAAACTATAAAATCAGATATGGAAACTGTCTACTTGTGTAATGACTTTTAATATGCGCTTCTTTCTGGAACTGAATATTCGTTCACCCAAGTATAGGCAAGTAATACTCTGCTCGTTCATGTAAATAAGTTATTCCCAAATGTGTACCATTACTCAAATTTTGGCTACATTTAGAAATGTAGATCTAATTTAAGCATGTTTGGTTCTGTTTTGTTCCGTTTACTCATTAGCAAACAGCGACTTGTAAGCCCCTAGTCCTCATAGTTTCTAGATGGTGTAGTTGATGTAAATCAGTCACTGTTATAATACATATTAATCACTTCTCTGAGTCCTATTTTTACAATCTGAACATAAATTGTAACATTTTGCCTTAGGGAACATGTAAGTGTCATCAGCAAATGTCTGCATAAGTGGTTCTGCCAAAAAATAAAGAAGTGACACCCATAAGAAAATCATTAGGAGGCAGCATATTTTTCTCTGAAACTTTTTGGTTTGTAATTCTGCATTAATGATGCCTCCTCAAATGTGTAAATTAGATACAGACGCTCCCTTACTTACGACCATTCGACTCACAAAAAACGGTGGATACTAACATTTTTTTCGGGATGTCGAAAAATATCCGGACATAGATGTAAATTACATTTTGTATTGTGTGTACCTGTTATACAAATACATTCGATTTGATTCTTTAAAATTGCAACACATTTTCTTGTGTTTATTATCATTTGCCACATAAATCAACTTTGTGGTAAAATTATATACATCCAATTATTCAATTGTTTCATTAGTCGGTGACTAGTCGACTATTGAAATTGTCGTTAGTTGCAGCTCTACTTTGTGAAGATGATTAAGTCAATAGTCATTTCGTTTTGAGTAAGTGCTGATGTCCTTTAGGACATTAGCCCAAAGATGTGCAGTGGTGCTGCAGAGTTGAATGGAGAAATACGATAGCCCTCCTAATCCATTTGTCCTCCACATCCACTCTTTTTGCAGCTCTCTTTTCAAGCACGCACACATACATGCACGTCAACATGACTGCAGCTGAAGGAAGTACTGCTTTATTTATGAGATGGATCACTCTGAATGCCACAGGGCTCTCTTGAGATTTCAAGACTGCACACAAACAGTACTTGGTCTCTCTTGCTCAGACACGCACATGCACGACTCCTCACTCGATTCCGTCGCGCAGTTGGTCTTTCTCGGCAGCGCGCTGAGTGTTTTACGGCAAGCCATGAGCACACTTCCACACTTCTCCCATTTGGTGTGTTACATCACCCAGTCAGCAGCTGAGGCTCAACTTTAAATTTGGAATGAAGTCCCCTGTCACACAGCCACATAAATTGTTGACCAGGGGTCACCAAACTACGGCCCAGGGGCTGTAAAGGGGGGCAAGCGGATTCTATGTGCTTTGCGAGACGATGCCGAGAGAAGCATAAGAAAAAAATCGAGCCGCTCCTCGTCAAATAATGACCCTCGGTGTTAAATATGTCCATCGGATGTCACAAAAGCCACCTGCTACTCCACCCATTGTAGGCTTACTGTATATGCTGACTACCATTTATCAAACAGAGACATTCAGATTTATTTTGAATGTAAGGCCTTTTTTAAGGGAATGCAATTGCACTCACCTGGATTTCTATTTTATATTATACATTTATATTTGTATTTTAGTCAACTCACTCGTTTCCAGCAAAGCAAACATGTTGTTTAACGAATATTTGGTAACTATAAAAAGAATATTTTAAAATAATAATAATAATAATAATAATAATTTCCTTGTATTGTCATTCTGTGTAACAATGTACACAGAACGAAATGTCGATTGCACCTGACCCGATGCAGCCGCAGCCAAGAGAGGGCGCCGCCGACCACTTTTTAAGTCTTAGGAATGACTCGGCCGGGGCGCGAACCCGAACCTCCCAGTCTCAAAGCGGGCGCCTTACCATCTAGGCTACTGAGCTGGTAGAAGGTCGTATAAATACAGTAAATATACTATGCATTAAATCCAATGGGTGAGAGGCTCCCTTTTAAAGAGATGTGTGCTATGATAATTCTTGTAACTCTCAAATAGTTGTAATCCTAATTCAATGGCATTTCTCCCAGTAAGCAGATTCTGCGATGCCCTATTATTTCAAAAATCTCAAACTAGCCACTGGCCTAATTGCTGATAATAATTTGGACGTGGGTTGCTTATTTCTGTTGTGAGCATAAGTAAATACAGTTACAGCAATACCCTTTCCTAAGTAAGAACCATTAGCAGAATAATCACAAACCAATCTCTAGATCTAGAGGCTACTGTCTTTTCATAGCATCTCATGCTGCTTACTCTCCAAAGACTCACCAGCTAGAATCTTTTTAGCTCAAATTATTACTGTGTGTGTTTTTAGCAGCAGGTTGTGGGGAAAATAATGGGTGCTTCTCATTCAGTATCATTGTGAGGTCCAAGTTGATATGCTCAACTCTGCTTATCTGGTACATTAATGTGCAATGAGTAACATGGTAAAGGGAGGCAGGGGGGCATTCTTAACTGCCTTATTTTTTTTCACTGTAACCCCCAAAATGATTTTTTTGTGATATTTTTTTCCACGTATAAGGTGCACCAAACTATAAACCGCACAGAATGAAAACTACAGTAAGGGCCAGGTCTGCATTAAAAATGAATTGAGTACCATATTTGTGCATTAATTGATCAGTCAAAATGTATCGCTTATTAGGGGCACCAAACCGAAAGCCGCATAGAATAAAGACTATAGTGAGGTTTAGGTGTGCACTTAAAATAAGTACCATATTTGTGCATTGAGTAATCATTTGAAATATACTGCTGATTACAATGGCAAATTGTGGATGCAATGGGAATAGAACTCTGATTGCACCGGATCTTGTCCGCTAAATTTCTGGGGACACCGATGACACACACAATGGAATTAGGTTTTATGTCATCATCACACTATTTTTAACTATAGTTCCACATTGTTTATTATATTATTGGACCAGCTCGTGAGAATATTGTTTGACATTAAACTGCTCCGTCTGACAGAACAAATTGGTGACCACTTAACTAAAGTATTGTATTGCTGAATAACAAAGTCTTTACTTGGCACACTAGATTCTGAACTGAATGAAGAGAAAGGCATTGTGGGAAGTAATTTTGTCGTTTTAAACATGGTTAGTCTCTTAAAATGCTTTGTTTGATAATGCGAAGACCTGTTGCCTTTACATTGTCTATGTCCTTAGTGACTTGGTGGTTAGTATTCTGCGCTTATGCCGTTTCTATCCAGGTTCTATCCCCGTTGCCACCTTTTTTATGTAATTGTGGTCAGCGATAAATATCGACTGATTAATAAAGGAACACATCAAAATACACCTGTATGATTTATAATTCTAAGGTCTATGTTCAAATTTATGGCCAATGTGGGTTTTTTATTAGTCCAGAAAATGATGTACTTTCATATTTTATTTTAAAATTGTGTTTATTAAAGTACTGTATAAAGGCTCAGTCTCCGTAGACCCTTCTACATCTGTATTTAACACGAACATGCGGCGCACCTCATTATTGGGTGTGGGTTCCCTCTGCTGTGGAAACCTTACCTCACAACAGCCCAGAATTTAAGTGTGCATATTTCAAAAATACAAGAGCAAAACTGAGTTTAGTTGTGGTTTATTTTGGTATTGATTACAAATAAAAACACATGGACAAAACAACATTTTTTTTTAAAAGAGCACAGTAGCGATAGGCATAACTTGGTCTAAAAAGTTATTTTACTGTTGCGCTTTGTTCGATGATCCACTGCGCCAGTCTTTTCTCCAACTTCAACCAAGTCGCCCTATTTCTGCGGAAGGTCATCTGCATTTTCTTTCGTTTTTTTATTCAACATTAGTCTTTTTTTAAGGGAATACAATTGCACTCACCTAGATTTATCAGCCTTTCTCCACTTGGGAACCATGTATTCATCTTTAATTCTCTTGCGGCTCTTTGTTTTCCATGTTCCTCTGCGTAGCGTAGAAATCAACACACCATAGCTTAGGAAAACATGGAAAGCATTCAATGGAGGGAAAGTAAGGTTTTGAAATTAATTCATATTTGGGGAGGACCTCTCTGTTCTGTCTCCCGTAGCAAAAGAGATTTCAAATTGCCCGATATGCTACGGCGTTTACATCCATGAGTACTTTCGCAAACAATAGTCACATTGCATGTGATGTCACATGTCTTCTTCCGCACATGCGTGATTCTTATCGCGTTAACTAACATAGGAGACGCGGAGAAGTCACAGGAGATCGCATACAAGTCTCATTTAGTTGGAGATGTGAACCATCTCACAAAAGCATCATAATTTACGCAAAAATCGGAATTGAGCCTTAAGCTCTGCAGTGTGAACGTAGCCTTATGCACGCCCACACCTCACATTTTAGCGTTGACACTCTCATTACACCCTTTAGCAGCCTCACTGCTGTGTCTGTCCTCAGCTGCGTCCGCCACTTCACATCACACACAGGGCACACTGCACGATACGGCACGCTGCTCAATTTAAAGGAAAGCTGAGACTTTTATGTGCACCTTATGGTTGTCAAAATACAGTAGTTCATTGTACTTGTTTATTTGTGGTCGAGCCTACACTGAACATGGAAACAAATTACTATCCATTGAGCAAAATGAGCCATCCTCCTATCTGCAGGATTTCGAAATTGCAATTTTATTAAAAATCGTACCATCATCTTCCATTTGTGAAACAATAGCATAGTCATTTCCAACCCTTCTGGAAAACGCATCAAGACTTCCTTCCATCCTTCTTTCCCGAATTTACACCAATGTTGCTGCATAGTGTTGCTTCATATTTTTTTTACGTTCTTTTGTTTTGTGTGTGTGGTTTGCCAGGGGGCATAAAAACTACTGTGAAGCATGAGAATATAAAAATAGCAACATTTTTCCCGCTCTAGCAGACAAGAAAGGTAATGATCACTGCATGTAGCAGGTTGCGTTTGAGAGATGCTAGCTTTTAGGGAAACCAGCTGCCCCAAAGGGCAAACATGTATTTCAAGAGCTCAGGGTGTAAAAGAAGCTCCGTTGTTTTGGAAAGGGGGAAAACTAAAATGATTCGTTCACTTGAGATAAAGGTGCCGTTTCCTTGAAAATGTGATATTCCTTTCTGTGTGTGTACGGTAATTGCTCTACGGGCAGAAATATCATGATTCGCAAAGGCTGATGGAAAGTCAGATTCTTTGGTAATGCCCCTGTCACTGAATGAGACCACCCTGTGATGGTTGTCATGGAGACTCACTCAACAATGGTGGCTATGCTGATGTGAGAAAGCCCTAGAAAATTGTATTCCATAAAAGTAACATGAAAAGTTGCTTGAATGTGGGAAGATGTGTCATCACAAAAAGTTCATTATACCTTTTATAAATGGATACATACAGTGCTGATAAAAAGTATTTATCCTTTCATGATTTTTGTGTTTTTTGCATATCTATCACTCACAAATCTTTCAGATTATCAAACTAATATAAATATCAAATGGGGATAACCCAGGGAAATAAAATATTCCATTTTGAAATCCTGAAATCAAAATCTATCTGGCCCTATGTGAAAAAAGTAATTGCCCTCGGAACCTAATAGTGAGTTGGGCCGTCTTTGGCAGTGATAACATAAATCAAAGGTTTAGAATAATTGGTCTTTCACAACACTGTGGAAGGATTTTGGCCCATTCCAGAATCTTCGGTTTGTTTGTTTTTTGAGCCATTCAGAGGTGGACTTGCTCATGTGTTTTGGATCGTTGTCCTGCTTCATAATCCAAGATCGCTTGAGTATAAGGACACATACTGATGAGCCGCTGTCCTCTGTCAGGATCTTCTGGTAAACACCAGAATTCACCATTCCATCAACCACACCAAGTAGTCCTGGTGCTGAGGCAGCAAAGCAGCCCAAGACCAGATGACTGCCAACACCATACTTTACTTTTGCTATCATATTCTTTTTGTTGAATGGTGTGCCATTTTTATGCTGGATGTAACGGGCTGCTCACTTTCCCAAAAGTTTACTTTTGACTCATCAACCCACATAATGCTTCTTCTCAGTTTGAGGGTATTCAAGATGCTCTTTGGAAAATATGACTTGACTCTGTGTGTTCCTTTGTGACAGCAGTGGTTTTTGCCGGGGAACTGTGCTGTGGATGCAATTTTTGACCAATATTTTCTTATATACTGGTGTCATGAACTCTGACCTTAACTGAGGATAGCAAGGCCTGCAGTTCTTTGGATGTTTTTCAACGTCCTGGATGAGCCGTCATCGCACTCTTTGAGTAATCTTAGTTGACTCTTGGGAATTACTCATTCAAATAGGTCCATATAGGTTTGGATATTTTTTTGTACCTTTTAATAAATGAAATGGACATTTCAAAACCCAATTTTGTATTTTGTTTTGTTGTCTCTGTATGATATTAATTTTGGTTTGATGATCTGAAACCTTTGTGAGGGATACATATGCAAAAATCCCATAAATCAGGAAGGGGCGAATACTTTTTCACGACTCTGTTTTCTTTAAATGAAACATTCCTGCACTGTGCAATGAACAACTATTATTCAGTTTCCCCTATGTGTGTACGGGGTTGTCGAATATAGTAGTCTAGTCATGTATTATTATGTGTTGTTGCGGTTATTGGATGGGTACCTAGCATTAGACACTGTAATTAAGCTGTTGAGGTTTAAACCATTCATGCACAGTTGCAGTTAAAAAACGAATACAAACTGTCTATTACAAAATGAAGTAAACATGTACTGTTATATATGTATGTATGCTCTTTAAATTTGATAATTATATGGACATCGTACTTATATTAGTGGTTCCTAAAACACAAAATGCTTGCAGCTGACTCATAAAAATGCTTGCAGTATGAGAGACTGTACAGTAAAACAAGGGCTGAAAAATACATCCTTTGATTTTTTTTTTGGGACCAGTTTTTTATGTGTGGTTTTTAAATTTGATACTTATATGGACAGCATACTTTATTAGTGGTTCCTAAAATACAAAATGCTTGCAGCTGACTCGTGTAAAATTGCTTGCAGTATGAGAGATTGTACAGTAAAACAATGAAATGAAATGAAATGATCTGCATTTATATAGCACTTTTCAAGTCAATGACTTCCCAAAGCGCTTTACATTGTGCTTCACATTTCCCAATAGCGGCCGTGATCTGTGCAGCCATGTAAGGCGCTAACCTGCTTATTGGGGGTATTGGGGGTTCAGTGTCTTACCCAAGGACACTTCGGCATGTAACACGGACAAGCCGGGATTCGAACTGGGATCCCTTAATCCTAAAACTATCGCTCTACCTCCTGAGCTACTGCCGCCCACAAGGAGTGAAAAACAACTATCCATTGAATTCATTGGACCAATTCTCCCAATTTAACTGGACACCAACACTTGGTTATATACCTCATTGTTGCTTAAAAAACGTTAAAAAACCCGAATTGTTAACACTATGTTTTAAGGCAAAGCTATTGATTGACTTCTTCCATTCAGTTTCTTTTATTTCAGCCTCAGCACCTATGATTTTTTTCCCCCTATAGTTGTTTTTAGGTAGCCATATTGCAGTGGTTAGCAAATTCACCTACCGTGCAAAGGTCCCCGGTTTAAGACCGGGTGGATGCCACCGGGCTGTACTTGCCCAAGACACACCACACAAAGGTTAAATACTGTTGTAAAATCTTAGTGCCTCTCAGGGGGTCAACATTTTCAACCCATTTGACCACTTTAGAGACCACTTGGAAATGATTTAGGTGGCATTGTTTTGTGCGTCCGTGCTGTCCTTGCACTACTGCTCAAATCCTGACTTGAGCACCAAGCATGCTAGGGCATTGTACGATTGCTCGAATATTGGCTCTTAAAGGGTTTAACTATTTACAAATACCTATTTAGCTTTTGAAAGTGATTCATACAAATTGTGTAATGGCTCCTACTTTGTGGGTGATACACTGCTATAATTAGGAGCAGGTTGAAAATTGTACCTGTAGGTTTTTATCATTTACTCAAAGTACCACATGACTTGCCAAGAGAGGTTTATTGCTGCTGGAAGAAAATATTATAATACCTCATAATGAATTGAAACTTATCTACCATATTATAAAACTCAACACAAATTTTTGATTATCAATGGGTCTAAAAGCTTTCAACTTTTTCTCAGCTCAAACTAAGCGTTGTAAATGATGTTGTTGAATATGTGCAGCTATTATTAAAACAGTTTACTGACAGCCTAAAGCATGAACACAGTACCAACATAAAATTTTCAATGTAGTTAATTTTCTTTCAGGCCAGATCAATCATCCGATATACCAAAGAGTTGTTTCCCTCGTGTCTTTTTGCGTTTGTTAATATATTTCAGGACGACATTCTATTTTTCCATTCTCTAAAATTTTCTTTAGTACTGTGCATAAAATACTGTTATAATGGGATGTAGTAGTATGTCTTTTTTAACTTATCTATTCCACTGGTGTTCAAGTGGTTAGGATTCAGCGCCCAATTCAATTCAGGTTAAATTCCCATTGCATACAATGTTTTGCAATTGTGGTCAGCGATATTTTTCGAATGATCATTGCAAAAATATGATAATGCACTACCATAAAACCTTGTGTATAAAGCTCGTGTTTAAAATAATAAGTGTGATATACATGAATAAATGCGGTATCTGCATCACAAAATATGAAATTTGTCCAGAGGCTTGTTGACCCTTGGGTTTTGTGGGCAAAACTGACCCAGATTGAGGTTGCTCTATTTTTTTATTCATTTAAATCCCCTTGGTAGGTTACCAAGGTAGGTTTAATGCGCACTAATCCTAGCCTAACCCTCAACCTTTTATGCAAAGTGAACTTGCTGACGATCCATTTCTAGTTAAGAATGAATGTGCCTCTGTTGCATCCCAAATCTATGGGGTCAATCATCATTCCGGTTCACAGAATTGACAGTTTTTTCTTTTTAAATCATATTAGTAATGTCTAGCCTGAAATAAAAGTAATTTCCCTTTTCAATTAAACCCCTCCAGTTGACAGCCAGAGGTTTCTTCTCAGAATTGAGCAATCATGCATGAGTGCTTGTGCGGAGGCGACAGATTGAAAGCTTGTTAAATTGATAAACTGTTGAAAGAGCCGACAATGAGTCGACATCTTTTAGTGTCGATGTGAAACAGCAGTGGCAGCAGCTGCCCGTGTAAACGCCACCGAACCGTTCAATGGGGCAAGTGTCTCTGAATCAGCACCAATAGGCTGATTAACATTGGCAAGCCTTAAAGAGAGCTATTGGCCCTGCTCTGTCAATGTCCGATGCTCATTGAGTTTCCTCAAACCATTCCCTTATTGCTGGTGAAGCAGCTTCCCTCTTGAAATTGTCTGGAATGAAGTAGAGTAGGATTGGGGGGAGGTGGGAATGAGTCCCCATTGGCTGAATGCTCCTTGTGTGTGACCTGAATGGCAAACATAGAAAGCTCTGCCAAAGCTTTTTTTCTTTAAACATCTCCACTCTTGTTTTTTATAATCCTCTTTTGCGCCCCCTTTCTTTTTGTGTTGTGAAAGAACCCAAGCTCTCCCGCCTCGCTATAAGGATTCGAGAAGGGTCGTCGGCCACTTCAGCAGCCTGTCACCCATCTTTTTCTCCTTCTCTCTCAAATGTTAGCAAAATGAGCCTTTTTAGGCCGGGGTGTTTCTCTTTTGTTTGATTGCAACGCTACTGGAAATACCCCCTATAAACATGCAAACTCAATCAGACAGGTTTGAAGTTCAATTCAATCAATTATATTTTTTGTGTGTTTCATAGCATTTTACCTTATTTCTTGTGCTATTCACTATATATCTTCAAAGATCTTTGGCCATCTCCATGTACTTTCCACATCCAGAAGAGTCTCGTAGTTTTCAGGAAATAAAAAGAGGTGAAGGACAGATGTAGCAGAGACTGTCCCCATCGTCACACATTGTGAACAAGGAAAAACGAAAGAAACACACGAGAAACTTGATGTGCTGAGGTGGTGTTCCTGCCGTGCATTGGTCTTCACCATGTTTGCAAATCCATGTTCTTTCACCACCCACTCCCTGTTTAAAGGCAGTCAGTCTTCTGATGGCATGTTTACAGATGTAATGTTTATTTCATATTTCTTTTTGATCCACATAATTGGCGTGAGAGGACTTAGATTCAGCGTTTCTACTTTCAGGGAAAAGCCTTTCAGCCTCTAGGAGGAAAAAAATGTATATCATGATGCAGAAGTGCAGAAGTACAAGCTTTTGGTGTTCCGCCTCAGTAGCTGTGTGGCTATTTCTGGAAGAAGCTAAGATGAAGTTGTGGTTTTAGTTTTTATTCCTCTATATTTCGAGAGGTTCACGAAAAGATACATTTTTACATTTTCTTACTTTTATGTATTGAATAATTTACGTTTTAATGGCATTATGATTGCTTGCTGCTGTATTATCACTACGCCTATACGTTTTTGATTCAACGTCAAACACAGACTTAAAATTGTATTTCCTCAGTTGATATTTGGGGACTAGATCTATTACCTAAATGTTCTCATTGTTAATGTTGTTTCATTTCATTATGTGGCAGCAACAGTTGTAGTAAAAGTAGCTGTAGTAGTATTAGTACTTCAAGGTAGTTTTCGCACTTTAAAAACCTGCCGCCATTTCCATTAAGTACATGCCTTTCTTAAACGGGCTCAAATAAACTTTTTTTATTTAAACCTCTTTATGGTATGGGATGGCGTTTGGACTGTATTTGAAACTTTACTTTTCTTACTTTCACTATTTTTAGCTTACCGTAACAGAAAACCGTGCGGAAGAACTTGAAAGAACCCTACACACCCATGCCCACCCTTCCTCCCTTGTAATGTGTTGCCAGGCCCGAACATCTCTGATAAAAGAAAAAAGTAAATGGTAAATGGTCTGCATTTATATAGCGCTTTTCAAGTCAATGAAGACCTCCCAAAGCGTTTTACAATGTGCTTCACACACACACTCACACACCAATAGCGGTCATGCAGCCATGCAAGGCGCCGACTTGCTTATTGGGGGCATTAGGGATTCAGTGTCTTACCCAAGGACACTTAGACATATAACACGGAGGAGCCAGGATTCGAACCTGCAATCTCTTGATCCAAAGACGAGCGCTCTACCACCTCAGCTAATGCCGCCATAAGTAGTAAGGTGAGGTAGAAAAAAAAGAATATGTAGGCTCTTTAAACTCATTTGGTCATTGTTAATAGATACTTCACTGAGAAAAGATTCTACTTTCAACTTTTTAAGGACACCCCAAACAACATATCATTTTGTATTATTACGTATGATTTCAATCAGAAAATTGGTTTTAATTTTTTTTCTCGATTCACTTGATAGGTAAAATCATTTACTCTTTCATCGTGCATCAGTGCTACGTGTTAAGTTTTTCTGCCACATTAATGCTTAATTTGAAAATACCATATTTTCTGGACTATAAGTCGCGTTCCCCCCTCCCCCCAAAGTTTGGCCGGGGGTGCGACTCATACTCTGGTGAGACTTATATGTGAAATAAACACTTTATTATTACCAGGTACATCATTTCACATGTTATTTTCACACTAAACAGCAAGAGGTCGCTCTAGGCCAGTGTTGATAACTTCAACCTTGTCGTGTCATGGTGAAAAATGTCACCCTGCAAGAAATGCCCCCCATTGCATGCATTTCAATACTATATTTTTGGTGTTGGATTGTATCAAATAAATTTCCCCCTAAAATGTACTCACGTAAGGTTTTTCCTTCTTATGCGTTTTTTTTTGGGCCGGTGCGACTTATATTCAGAAGCGACTTATAGTCTGGAAAATGTGGTAATAGATGGCCTAAATGCAGTTTCCAAATTGATGATCCCATTATAAGTTAAAAAATGCTCTTCTACAGACACTGTATCCATCCGGACTGTTCCACAAATACTATCAATTTTGGGGATTTTTGCTCCCTGAAATGCATTTACAAAATATATACATTTCTATTTCTTGAACTCAGTTCATCCTACAAATGTCCTATTCTTAAGCAATCCAAACGTAAAAGCTACACATAATCTCCTTTAGTGAATGGTAACACAAATAGTGTCAAAAGTATATTCATGTTTTAAAATGATTGCCTACTTTCAACAAGCAATTCATTGCATGAGGTGTAAATTTACGGAAACGTGCCCCAGACGTTTTGGAACAAGGTTTTAAGATTGATGAAATTAAGACTGACTTCCATGGAAGAATTTGATAAAAGAATGGAATCCATTTATGTGTAACCTAAACTTTAGTCTAAGAGTGGAATAAAAGACAAAACAGCCAATATTGTTTGGAATTTAGCTTTGGGTTTGTATTTGCAGTCAGTACTGCATTTATGGTGAGAGGTGAGATAAGCACTTACAATAATGATGACAAACAGTGAATATGCATGAGACATGATTTAAATAATACTCCCTGTATTTGCATTCGTCACTAAAGCAGCTGTTAAGCATGTCTGCAGTATATTTCTGCATTTAACATGTCTAATCTTGGTAGATGTTGTAATAATCCGACATTAGGTCTCATCATGGGGGTTCACCCATCCGTGCAGAATGAATCATTGCAGTACAACATGGAAATAGCAGCTTGGTGTGATTCAGCAGCTGCAGCCTGAGGCGGACAGAGGCCGCAGCTTGTTCGCATACCTCACGCCAGTCTTTTGGAAAAATCTAAGTCACTTTAGGAGTGGTTTCCTCGTGCTCAGAAATTGGTCTTATGCAGCGCCTTAGCATTTTTGTGCTACTGTTTCATTCTAGGGACCCCCTCCGCTGTCCTTGTTGAATACCATTAAAGGGCAAAATCTCTTGAAAGCAATCCAAACTCTCCTAGTGCGGTGTTGCAAAACTCTCAAATCAAGTTAGACTGCATCAGTGACTGCAAGCAGAGACACAGTTGATCTCTTCATTGTAAAACTTTCAACATGCCTATGTCACCACTCCTTTTTCTAGAGTTCAGTATCGGTTGTTGTTTTCTGATCCAGTTTGTTACAAGTTCAATCAGATTTGTTCTGAATTCAGTTTTATTTTTTTCTTTGATTGGTCAAATTATTTTGTTAGTTTTTTGTTCATTATTTTCAGGTCTATATCTCTTCACAAGAGTCAATTTTACACTGTTTTGGATGCATCTCAATAGAATTGCGATTCGGTTTGCCATAGTATGCCCCAGTTGCAGGGACAATAATGTGGTCACCTTTTTCATTGTACTTTTAAATGTTATTTTATATATATTGGTTGTAAATGAGTACACATTTCGATCCAGTTAGATTTAATGCACCCAGATCTTCCAAATATTAATAATCTATCATCACCTTCACATGGGAAACTCCAAAATGTATTTTGGTTTGTTAGATTATCTAAATCGGCCCTCAATATTTTATTAAAGAGTAATGATTTTCTCAATCTGTGATAATCAAATGTATCTTTGCTAACTTGTAAAAAAATAAAACCCCTCATTCTTTTGGAAGGAAATAACTGGTTCCTGAGAAATAATTTCTGGAAGTTCGTTTTTTTTTTTAAATATTAAAATTCATATAATACACATGAACTGTAAAAACTGAATTTCTTCAATTTGCTATTCCTGCTTTACAATTTTTTTGACCAGTAAATGTGACAAAAAAAGCAAGATACAATAAGGGTAACTTTTTAAGTTGTTTTTCATAAATACATTACTCAGATTATGGAAATGAAAATAACCAGATCAATTTAATCATTTTTTTTAATTTAAGACCCAGCCATGTCTTTTTTGCCTTTGACTTTCTCTTCCATAGAGATCCTGCAAAATTGTTGAATCAGTACCGCGAACACTGTTTTGCGGTACACAAAATTCACTCATTCGCCAAAGGATGGGGAAAACTGTCTTGGCTATGAAAACTTTTCTCATAGCCAAGACTTTTTTTCATTTCAATTTCTTTTCACATTTTGGCCCTGATTATTGCTCCAGACAGTAGACACAGACAAATAACTGTTTGGTTATGAAACCTGACAAACCGCCATGAAACTTGAGGGCTTTGTGTCAATACCAGAAGATTTGAGTGCAAACAAAACTTAGTTTCGGTTGATTATTCTTTACAATTTTATCTGATTTTCCTGACTCTAAATACCTTAAAAATGCTACGATCCACCAGAGATCTTTGTATTTCCACACAATCGTTATTTTTTTTAATTTAACCTAATTTCTGTGGCTGTATTCCTCATTAGCCATCACTATTCATGCAGTTTCTTGACTGCTCAATGTCTATCAAGCGGTTCACCATCCGAGCCGATTAGTATCGCGAAGAATCACTTGAGCAGAGATAAAGTTGCCCTGAAACTATCTATGACACTTGAATTGCCTTCGGTTGTTAACGGTTGTGCTGCTTAAGAATGAGATGCATGCGTCAAAATAATTGCACTTCCTTTATTTGTCATTGGACTTCCAGCTGCAGGCTTTTGACATACTGGTGTGCTAAATATAAACTCAATGTCTTGCATAGTTCTCATGCCATCGCACTGTTTTTCATCACGAAATGGAAAAAGTGGATCATCCCAGTTCCCATATCCCAGCATGCATTTGACCCAACAATTTCTCACGACCCTGCTGTACCAACAGACTTGTTGGATTCCTTAAAAGTTGCGCTTGTCCAGACTACCATAAGACGGGTCATATTTTTGCTGTAATTGTAGTACTTTAACTCATTGTTTTTGTTTACATAGTGTGTACGTTGAAACATGTTGTGTTGGAATTGGTATTACGTTAAGCTTTATCACACTATGGCATTTAAATATTTGTCATTCTGCATATCTCCCTATAAAATCACGTACTAATCTGTTTTTACCAAACTGTAAGAAAAAGAAAGAATTTTCAATCCGTTTGCTGCTTAGTTTTGTCAGCCACGTTGCAGATCATAGATCCGACAGTAGGAGCTAAGCCACGCCCACTATAGTTACGGTATCCACGTACCACAAGCGAAGCTAATACAGCGGCCGAAACAACAACAGCGATACGACTCTTTAGTCAGTATTCCTGATTGCATAGCCGTATCATTTCTCACAATTTGGTCGAAAATGGTCTCAATTATTATATCCGGAGTTAGAATTAAATGACCTCAAGGTGTCCAAAGTCATTAACCTTCTAAGTAATAATATAATAATAATAATTTCCTTTGTATTGTCATTCTTTGTAACAATGTACACAGAACGAAATGTCGATACACCTGACCCGTTGTAGCGAGCCGATGCAGCCACAGCCAACAGAGGGCGCCGCCATTTTACCAATGTTATAAGTCTTAGGTATGTGCAAATGAAACATGTTGTCGATCTATGAGGATATCAGAAGCACCGTACCAACTACACATAGAAATAAATTCAGATTTGTGAGCAATAATGAAATGGAGATGATATACAATTGAGTGTTTCACTATATTAAATTTATAAAACGAGTGGTGTAATTTTCATTTGTTCAGAGTCTCCGGCGAGGAACATATGGAAATGACATCACGAGTTTCATCAATTTGGTACACTGGATTACCGATTGCATGTGCTATTTATCCCATAATTTACAAGTTTTACTTAAGTTGCGAAACACCACCTTTGCTTGTAGTTTTTGTTCATACACTAATGAGAACGCAGCGATATACTCAAAGAAAGTGGTAGTAAAATGGCTGCAGTAACCTGCAAACATCCGACGTTAAATGTAGACTGCATTGGTTACTGTGCATAGGTATATACTTATTACAAAACGCATACAATAAAGGTATCTGTTAATTTGCAAATGCAAGTTGACTCCCACAATTTCACACCACAAAAAGACCACACATGTTGAGCATAGCCAACTCAGATAAAGCACATAATATTAGAGAAATTGATTTTATCATCTAAAAGACAGACAATCAACTGGTGTTTTGGATTTGATTAAAAATGCAGCTTATTTGGCTTTAAAGGGAACAATATTACTTGAAGTTGTTTTGGTTCTGTTGGCCATTTTTTTATGTGAATATATTCTAGGGCTGCAACAACGAATCGATTAAATCGTCTGCAACTAATTGGATCATCAATTTGTTGTATCACGTGATTTATGAGACAACAAGTACGTTGAATCAATGCAATAGTGCATACAATTTTGTTGTGATGCTGGGAGTTGGAGTACTGCTTTGGTCAGGCAGAGGGCGCCAAGACCGTATTTGTAAAAGTTGTTACTTTTATTTTTATTATTGAACATGCCATTATTACTTGTATAGTAAATGGTCTGCATTTATATAGTGCTTTTCAAGTCAATGAAGACTTCCTAAAGCGCTTTACAATGTGCTTCACGCTTACCCATTCACACACACATACTCACACACCTATAGCGGCCATGCAAGGCGCCAACCTGCTTATTGGGGGCATTAGGGATTCAGTGTCTTGCCCAACTCTACCTCCTGAGCTAATGCCGCCCCTTGAACTTTTTAGTTTTTGACTGTTTCTTCATGAAACAAAGTTAACAATGTTCAAGGGAACATACAGTGCTGCAGAAATACAGAGAAAACGAACAGAAAATAAATAAGGTAAAAAACAACAATAATAATGACATTTTTTTCTCTGAACAAAGAGCAGACTCATGAGCATATATAATTTTCATATTGGGAATGTTTACTATATCCCAAGATTTAACCCCAAAACAGATTTCTTGATAACATTTTTAAAAGTGGAATTACAGGTTTTATACTTTTTTGTGGATTAAAAGAAAAATGTGTTGCCCTTTTTTTTGTTTGTATGATAAGTCCAAATATTAAATGATCTTTGGATATGGTGGTAGGAAAAGAATATCTTACATATTTGTAGGTGTATAGCATACATTTCTATGGATTTCTGTTCATTGTTAAGATATTGACAAACACTTGTATTTCATTTTTTATATTTAAAAAAGATATTATATATATATATACATATATACAATATATATTTTTGCACTATTTTCCTATCTTTCCACAACTTTAATATTTGAAGTCAAGTCAAGTCAAGTCATTTTTATTTGTATAGCCCTAAATCACGAAGAGTCTCAAAGGGCTTCACAGATTGTTACACTATATTACACAAACTATTTTCAACCGACAAGAGGAGTAGGTTATTCGTATGCAATGGAGTAGAAGTGAGTTTTAAGTTTAGATTTAAACATTTCCACTGAGGTTGCAGATCGAATCTCAGGGGGAAGAGCATTCCACAGCACCGGTGCCCGAATGGAGAACGCTCTCGAACCAGCCGAGGACTTCTTTGCTCTCGGGATCATCAGAAGACCAGCACTCTCAGATCGTAGGCTTCGGACCGGGACATAGTGGCAGATCAGATCTGAAAGATAAGAGGGAGCAAGTCCATGTATGATTTTGTACAATACTAAGAGAACTTTGAAGTCACATCTTTGGCTAACTGGGAGCCAATGCAGGTTAGCCATAATCGGTGTTATGTGATCGTACTTTTTTGTCCTAGTTAAAAGCCTCGCTGCGGCATTTTGTACTAGCTGAAGAGACTTGATTCTGGACTTCGGGAGACCGGAGAGTAGTGCATTGCAGTAATCGAGACGGGAGGTAACAAATGCATGAATTATTGTTTCCGCATCAGACTGAGACAGTATTGAACGGATTTTAGCAATGTTGCGAAGATGGAAGAAGGCAGTTCTAGTAATTTGCTTTACATGCATCTCAAAGGATAGATCAGGGTCAAATATGACACCTAAATTTTTAACTGAGTCACTCTGTGTGATGTGACATTATTTGAAGAGTCAATTAAAATGTTTTTAAGAAATCAGATTAATCGATTATAAGAATAATTGTTATATTATTATTGTTATTATATGTACTATATTGGGTTTTAACTGTACTGTCCTTTCATTCAATAAATTTGAGAAGTCGGCATTTTTTCCCGGATTTGCATCGCAGCGTTTTAATTAGGGTGGGAAAGTGGGTCCTTAAGTCAGACCAGTTGGAGACACCTGCTATACTATCGGATATGGTGTGTGATATGAGATATGATCTGTATTACCACTGATACTATTAGCAGTTTTGGGGAAGTCTGTTAACTGCTCAACCTTAATATGTTCTGTTGCTCACAAAACAATCAGAATCCACTTGAGCCTATTCAATCCTAAAGTTGAGTACATTTTCTCAGCATTTTTTTAAAAACTCAGGATTTATATTTATAAGTAACTTCCAAAAACTACATCATCCTATGCCCAAGCTTGTCTCTGACTTCTTTTTTCGCTTCTTTCTCCAGGGGGACTCCATGAAAGATGACAGAGGAGGTGATTGTTGTAGCCAAGTGGGACTACACAGCCCAACAGGACCAGGAACTTGACATTCGAAAAAACGAGCGTCTGTTCCTGCTGGACGACTCAAAAACGTGGTGGCGTGTCCGCAACACTGCTAACCAGACGGGCTATGTGCCGTCCAACTACGTAGAGCGCAAGAACAGCCTGAAGAAAGGGTCATTGGTGAAGAACATCAAAGACACGCTAGGTAATTCTTTAGTTATCTATTTTTTTTGTTTATTAAGTCAAGTCAAGTCATGTTAATTTGTGTAGCCCTTAATCACAAGGAGTTCTAAGGGCTGTACAGACTATTGCAAACTACACACTATTATTACACCATCCCCTGATCTAAAACCTACATGAAGGCAAGGAAAAACAAAACATGAAAAAAATGAAAAAACCTAGAACAGGCATGAGGTAATCCCCCTTCCAGGATGACCAGGCTGCAACGTACCCACAATACACATAGCAACACCGGACTGAGATGTTACTTTGGACCATGTGAAAGTGTAAATTCAATGAGAAGTGGCTGTATGATCAACGTTTTTTCCATGGCTAAAAGCTGTGCCAGGTAATGTGTACGAGGAACGATGTATTATGTGCAAGAAATATTTGTGTTTTTTGTTTGATTTTGTTTCGGTGGTAGTTTTTTTTGTCCACTTGGTCTTACATTTGATTTTAAAAGGCATTAAAAAGGTCTTAAGATGTTAAAATGAATTTAACTTGCGTTAAGCTGTGGAAACACTGTATAATTTTTATAAACGGGGCAAAAGAGCTTAATTATTTTGAATGACATATTTCTCCTTCAATTGAGGGATGTTGACATGAATTAATTACTGCTGCCTCATCAAATGTTGCAGACACACTCACAACCAGGAACTTATTTCGTGTTTTTGTTTCATCACATGGCGATTTATTTCTTTATCTGCATATTGTCTGACTTTTTTGGGGGAAAAAAATGTTGTTGTTTTTTTCAAGTAAGCTTTGCTAAAATTCTAAACATAAGGAAAATCCTTTCATATTTCCCATGTCATAATATTTACGCTTATCATGAAGTGAATTTTTTCAGACTAATCTGAATCTTAGTTGGTTATTGCCTAACCCAAATTGTGGACCACAAAATCGCTTGAGATTTTTTTTTTAAACTCGTTGACCGTTAAGTTCATGTTTAAATTTCCCTGCTGCATATTTGGAACGAGCAAAAGGTCGACTGTCTGAATCCCTCTTCTTTCCTTCCCGGTGCCCTATTTAGCAGAAAGAAAATCTGCCCTTGTGGAGTCTTGGCACAGCTTGACTGTACCGCAACTTTCCATTACAGATTTTAATTATTTGCAGTTCTCTAGTCAGCTCAGCCTTCTTTTTTTGTACAATGTTTCCGTGTTATGTAAAATGACACAGTTCCAAAAGTGTGACAACTTTGTCTTGCCCCCTCAAAACAACTACAAATGTGGTTCTCATTCCTAACTGATCAGAGTTTGCAACTGTTACGAGTCAGCCTTGCTTCCTCTTTGATTGTGCACAATGCTGTCGGATGGGAAAGTTTTCAAGCGGTTCTGACCTACTTGCTGCTTAACTTGGATGCTTACGACATAGTTTAATTAGGCTTGGTTTAATTAATAAGCAATGATCAATATTGTAAAGGCTTGAAAAAAGCGGGAAATCCATCTGCTATGGCAGCTGCTGAATGACTCATTGCTTTTTGCTAAGACTGACAGAGATAGAAACGTTTGTTAATTGACTGTACTCTGGTTGTGTGTGCACTACATTTGTAGCAATTCGGACGGATGAAATACCCGTTTGTTTATTTTAGCAATCAACTTGTGATTTGGAACACCTTTTTATATGAAATAAATATTTGGAAAGACATTCAGTATTACAAAAATGTATCAGTTCTCCTCAGAAAGACATTGATATCTGTTAGTTTTAAAGCCCATTTCTTTTCATTTTCATGTATGGCCTGGCAAACAGATAAACAAATCAATGTATGAGAAGTCCTCATGTCTTTACCTGGCCCCTATTCTGGTTTGACTACGGCTAAGCCATTTTGCTACAAAATAAGATCTGTTTTTTTAAACGAAAGCAGTAGTGTAAGATTCAATGCATCCCTTTCTTTTACCTGTCTATTTAAGCAAATCAACATTTCGAACAATCACATAGAACATTTCTTAATCTAATATATAAAATCCATCAAATCATTTTCCCTAAGATAATAAAATCTTTTTAACCATATTCAATGTATGTACATTCTCTCATGATTTTGTTTCAAATGTAAATGCCAAATGATAACGGCTGTAGCAGAGATGGGTCTCAGTGAGTTTTGCTGCAGCTAGACAATACTTTACTAATTTCGAATACAATTATTCATCAGAAATATGAGTTTAAAAGTACAGGAGCCCCAAAATTTGATGTTGAGCAATCAACTGGGTTTCATTTTGAGTAACAGCAGGGTTTGTGGAGAAAAAAAGAGGGTATTGCTGATCTGAAAAATATTTGCGATTAGACGAATGTCATATTCGCGCCAGCCCTTTCCTTCAGATGGTATAAGAATCTGTTTTCTTTAAATCACAATCCCTTCCACATCCTTCACGGTTAAAATTTGTCATCTCACCTGAACCGTTCTAGTTAAAAATCCCTGTGTGTTTACCTGACCACATTTAAGAAAATACTGTTAAATTGTTTTGCTTCGGTGCAAGTTCCAGGACTCTGCATTTGCCTGTGGTTGCAGTCAACATTAAACAGCCTCCCTCTGTTCGATCAGCCGCATTGCCCCATATTAGCCATTTATCCCCATACTCCATCACTGACTTTTTTTGTCAGTGACTAGATTGATCATTGAAGAAAGACTTGCATCTAACGGACGTGCTAGAATGATGAATTACTCCACTGTCCTAGATGATGACAATATTGACTGCTACATAATGGCCTGGTCTCATCTGGATAGTAGTCGGAAGTGTCCGAAGTTAAAAGCCTGAAATTATGCTGCGGCATAGGACATTTTCTTGATGAGGAAGAGGTGAGGTCAGGAGCTAATGGAACTGACATGCTCGAGTGGACAATGTAAATTAGTTAAGAGCTTGTGCGCTCCTATTACTCTGTAATTGTACAAACTCTTACCTCCTTTTTCTCATTTATTGTGATAGTTTAATATCAGCGTCGGCTACCACACATTTTACCTGTTCAAGACGAACGTGTCTGGAGCTTAAGAAAAATCGGGGCTTTCCTCGCAATTTACACTATTGTCAATGGCAACTTTTATCTAAGGCCCTGAAGAAACATGATTCCCAAAGTACTTTGTCATTTACATCTGTGGTGGCATTCACAAAAAAAGCTGATTGCATATCAACCACATATTTTTTGAAAATCCATTAACTGAACATAAGGAAACTCAATAAAATGAACAAATTCATGTATAACTAATTCAGATGTTCCACATTTTTGGTTTTCAATGTTGTTTATATGATTGTATATTTTTGTAATTGATTTCTGTCTTTTTGTTACGTTTTGGGATATAATATTGTGTGAACCTATGCCCAAGCTTTGAGTCACTTCTGCAGTCCTGAGTTATCTGAATTCAACCGTGGTTTCCAAATAAGGTGCTCCCAAAGTTTTTCGCAGAAAAAAAGATAAAATACTTTAAATGAGTAATAAACAGTGTATTACTTTCAGGCCTAAAACGCTGTTATGCCTGTTTTAACCACTGTCACTGTAATTATTCATCACCCTTGTCATCATGAAGTCTATGCCAATCTTGGGGCGGCAGTAGCTCAGGAGGTAGAGCGATCGTTATAGGATTAAGGGATCCCAGTTCGAATCCCGGCTTGTCCGTGTTACATGCCGAAGTGTCCTTGGGTAAGACACTGAACCCCCAATACCCCCAATAAGCAGGTTAGCGCCTTACATGGCTGCACAGATCACGGCCGCTATTGGGAAATGTGAAGCACAATGTAAAGCGCTTTGGGAAGTCATTGACTTGAAAAGCGCTATATAAATGCAGATCATTTCATTTCATTTCACATTTCAATCTTTGTCCTATGATTTGAGTAAAACTTGCATCTTCACAAAACCAGAGAAATCGCCGCCTTACTCCACTCATTACATATGCGCTAGGGCATCCTTTTTTATGTTTTCGAAATTTTCGCCAACATCCATTAAAAATAAACAAAAACAAAATGCTACACGAATTCGGAGATCCTAAAAAAACAAATAACCTAACTGCGCACGCATCGTTTAATGGTAATAATGCGCAAATTAATTTAATTCCTTTAAAGTAACTTAGTAAAATGTTAAAATAAATGACTACATTTACTATTAATTTCAAGGTGCACACTACTAAATCCTTTCAACTAGAATTCAAACTTCTGCTGCTAGGGCAGTAGAGCTGCAACCAAGGACTGTTGTAATATTCCTTAATATTTTGTTAAAATATAGCATGAAATTGAGTTAAATATGTGGCAAATGATATTGGGGACAATTAAAAATGAATCTTTTATTGAACATACTTTGGATTTGTACAAAAATAAAATACATTATGTAAAACCAACTAAGAACTGTGTTCAGTCATTAGAGACACATACATACACAAATAAACCTCTGAAATCTCTAAAAACCTCTAAGAAACATTAAAATCAAGTAAACATGTTCTATCCCTGTAAACCAGGGGTTGGGAACCTGTGGCCCGCGAGCCATATATGGCTCTTTCTATGAGTACCTGTGGCTCAGAGACAAATTTGATTGCATGCAAATTTTCTCCATCTCGTTCAAAACTTGAGCCATTAATCCTGTTTAGACACACCAAAGCTGATTTACAAAGCAGTACTTCGCGGAATATATAGGGCACGTTTTTCACTACAATTTACAGTCACGGTGTCGCACCAAAAAAAATAATAAATAAATAAACCTTGTTTTGGCTGTACAACGCTAAAGAATCCTTTATATAAAAGCTCACTCTATAATCTGTGTTCAGTGTTCAGATACTTTATGATGAATCTACAGAACAAACTGTAAACACACACCAAAACACGTAGCCAGGCTAAAATGCTCCAAAACCTTAGAAATTTTGGTACGCATAGTTGAGGTTGACGCTGCCATTTCTGTACGATTTTTTTTACCGCTTGAGAATATTAGTTATTGCACGCTGACTCCCGCGGCAACATTGTCACGTGCCTGCGGGGACGTTCTAAAAATACACCAAATTATGAAATATCAATGTCTAAAAAATAATTAAATTGTGTTGCAATTTTTAAAAAATGTATTTACAGTGATATAGAGCTTTCGTCCCATCTGGAGAGCTTCCGTCCCTCCAGATGAAATGGGATACAAGAAAGCGGCCATGTCACTCAGGTCAAGTTGACACAACACACTCTTCAGTTAAACAGCAGGGCCCGTAAGTTATGTGTGAATGTTGGGAAGAGCAAGGTGATGGAGTTGGCATGGCGTTAGAAATAAGGTTGCATGGACTGGTGCTGGAAGAAGTTGAAAGCTTTAGGGTTGTGATGTGGCTGCAGTTCGTAGAATGGAGTGCAAGGTATTGCACAGAGTAAATCAAGGAAGCAAGGTTTTGGGTGCTCCGAGGAGAGTGATGAGCAACAAGAGTAAGGGTATGGATGTTAAGAGAAGACTGTATGAGAGATAGTATGATTGTGCCCACTGTGTTTTATGGTGCAGAGACCTGGAGCCTGAATGTAGATTTGAGAAGGAAATTAAATGTTTTTGAGATGAAGTGTTAGAGGAGTATGTTAGGAGTGACAAGGTTGGATGGATTGAGAAATGAAATTGTGAGAGACAGAACTGGAGTAGTCGTGGAACTGAGCAAGTGTGTGGATAAGAGAGTACTTGGTTGGTTTGGACACATGGAGAGGATGGATGAGGAGGATCTACAGAGCAGAAGTAAACGGAAGGAAAAAAATATTTAAGTTTGAAAAATGTGTTCTTAAGTTCAAAATAAATGTTTTGTCTTAATGGTTGCACATTTAGTGATTGGTAGAAATGTGATATTTTATTTTAATTGTAATTTTATAAGGTTTTATTTTTGTTCCTACATTGTTCATCTATTGTACAAACATGGTGCAGAGTTCATGAAACTGGGACTTATAAGCAATGTTTCCTCTAATTTTCCACGGGTCTGAGCATTCACACAAAGTCGGTGAGCCACGCTTGAAACAACAGTGAGCAACCATAATCGCAAGTGTGGCAAGATAATTCATTATCAAACATGTCCAAAACTTGACATCAAGTTACATTTTGCTGAGTTTCAGGCAATGCAAAATTATTTTTCTTTTTTGAATGAATTGACTCATGTACTATTGCAAAGGTTGTACGGCCTACAAACGTCGTTTGTTCTTTCAATTCTTTCACAAGATATCCACTTCTTTTTATTTCCTGATATATTTTTGTGCGCCGGCTAGATTTTCTTGTGCGCAGAGAATGTGCAATTGCGCACGCGCGCAGCTTAGAGGTAACACTGCTTATAAGCAAAAAATTCAAAAAGATTTCCTGCAAAACGTTTTTGAAACTTTTCTTTTTTGTTTCCTTTTGAGTATTTGTCATTGAAACAATTGGAAAGGTAAAGAAATAAAATATTGCATGTTGAAGTCTCATCTCATCTCATTAGCTGCACCGCTTATCCTCAGTAGGGTCGCGGGGGTGCTGGAGCCCATCCCAGTAATCATCGGGCAGTGGGCAGGGGACACCCTGAACTGGTTGCCAGCCAATCGCAGAGCACACAGGGACAGACAACTCGCTCAATCATTCACACCTAGGGACAATTTGGACCGGCCAATCCACCTGAAATGCATGTCTTTGGAATGTGGGAGGAAACCGGAGTGCCCGGAGGAAACCCACGCAAGCACGGGGAGAACATACAAACTCCACACAGTAAGTCCGGTAGCTGGATTTGAACACACAGGAGGTTCCCAAGACCTAAGAATTGTGCCGCACACGCGCTAACCACTGCGCTGCCGTGCTGCCCGCCCTTGTTGAGTCATTCTCTATAATTATTAATCATCAGTTATCACGTAAAATATCAGGAAGATAGAACATTTAATTAATTCAATTAAAGTTCTTGTTCCAGAAGTGAGTTATCAAGGTGCCCTTTGGAGACCCCTGTTGTAGTGAGTAATTGTTGCAGCTCTACATGGCAGCATGGAAAAGGAGATATTAGGGTTACCATTGCAGTGTTCATTTTACCTCTGAAAAGTGATGGGTCCCGGGGACTCGCATGCTCAAAAATCTATGGGTACCAACAGAGACCTATGGGTCCCCAAAATTTAGTGTTATCGAGGTTGAAATTGTAAATGGGTGACAAATATATAATATAAATCTATAGATTCATTCAGTTTTAATCATCACAGTTTATTGGTAATACAAATCAGTTATCACTTCAAGATTTTTCAGTTCACAACAATATTTTACATTATACAAAATAATATTGCTGAAATAATTATATTAATCTATATTCTAATGTTTATTTTCTTTTGTTGAATCGTTCGCTTCAACACACGTGTTTTCCTTGTCTCCGCGATCTCCCGAAGAATTTCTCCGCCGTTTTTTTTGTGCCAGAATTATTGCTGTTGTTATCAATTTCTGCATTATGTTTCGACTTATTACTGATACTGAAGAAATTACCAATTTTGTGTTGATTTTCACCTTCCCTTGACGACAAGCGCCACAACAATGACGTCATCTCGAAGCAACGAGATCTCGTTTGCCGAGATCGGCGTGCAGACGAAAACTCGAATAGCGAGACCTAAACAACAATGGCGGATCTGCCCGACAAAGTTTGGAGTGCGGTAAATCTTTGTTTAAAAAAAAAAAAGTAATCGGGTAATAATGACAATATTGTGTCAAAAAATTTGACACTATGCGTCCCCAGCAAAAATGGTGCGTCTAGGACGCAGGGACGCGGGCGAACGACAACACTGCCATTGGTCCGGAACTGATTGTTAAATATAGATGTCAAGTATAGCAGCAATAAAACAACTGTTCTCATATCCATCGGAGCTAACGGCCATTTTGCATTTTTGCTATTGATTGTGTGGGCTGGTCACAAAAGTTGCATAAACCTGATGTAGGCTCCACTTGGGAAGTAACCTTTTGTGCTTGATGTCCAAGCTACTGATGGAGAAACCCGGCTGTCAAACTTTTCATAGTGCGGATGACTTCAACATGTAGGACATGCACGGTGTTATCCATAAACATGATCTACTTGTGATTCCCATCCCATCCCTCCTCACTGTCAGTGCACGAGAGCCAGCTGCCAAGGGACTCCTTGTCCTTTCTTCTTCTCTCTCTTCCCCGGCCAACAGGTTTCACACAACTCGGCGTGAACCTCCTTTTGCTTCCGACAATATAAACGGACCCGGCCGAGCCCGCAGCCGGCGTTGACATTTTGTGGCATTTCGGTGGGGCTCCGTGCACAAACCGCAAGATTAGCTGTCAAGGCGTGCACAATTGAAACGATACGCTGACAAAAGGCCCAAACGTTGGATGAACTGTTAAGTCGGCGAATATATGCCGCCATACAAATACGGCGCCGCTTTTATCACCTGTGATGTTGCTATAAATGCTAACAAGGAATTTATGTGTTAGTTGACTTGAGTGCCCGGACAAAGGGTAAGAAGTCGTGTATTTTTTCTGGTCTTACAATTAGGGTATAGCTATAAGGTGATCCCTCGTTTATCGCTGTGGTTACGCTCCAAAATGAACCCATGGTAGTTGAAATGCAAGAAGGAGAAACCTTTATTTCTTTTACAATTATTATACAAAGTTATACTCTACAATGCATTAAAATCAAAGAATTAAACCTTTTTACCAGCCCAAGCATTTGTTAATTTAACGAAAGTACCGTGTACTCTAAATATGTTGTTTATTTATCTTTTGTTGTAATGCAGGACACAATGCACGACGCAAATCCGTTAAGTAGCAAAACCGTGAAAAGTGAACCCCTTTATAGCGAGGGAAGACGATAAATTTAGTTCTTACTGATTTATCACAAAATGTCTTTGTTTTAGGTTCTAAATAAAGTCTCATCTCATCTCTCATCAGCTGTACCGCTTATCCTCATTAGGGTAGCGGGGGGGCTGGAGCCCATCCCAGCCATCTATGGGCAGTGGGCAGAGGACACCCTGAACAGGTTGCCAGCCAATCGCAGGGCACACAGGGACAGACAACTCATTCGCTCATTCACACCTAGGGACAATTTGGACCGGCCAATTCACCTGAAATGCATGTTTTTGGAACGTGGGAGTGCCCGGAGGAAACCCACGCAAGCACGGGGAGAACATACAAACTCCGCACAGGAAGTCTGGAGCTGGATTTGAACCCACGATAGGTTCCCATGACATGAACTGTGCCGCACAAGCGCTAACCACTGCGCCGCCGTGCTGCCTTCTCTAAATAAAGTGTTGTTTTCTATTTTATTCTATATATTTTTATTCATAATTTTGTCTACTTACTTAGTGCAAAAATATAGTATATTGATTGACAGATAATCGATCTTAAGTATTTTACTATATTTCCAACTGTTTTTTTTTAAAAACATTAAAAATTATTATTATTATTTAAAGCTAAATAATCTGGAATGCACTTTAAAATCTCAAATTGGCCAGAAATTTGAATGTGCACCTTATAATTAATTATTTGCGCCTTACATACTGGAAAGTCCAGTGGAAACAATTAAAAATGCAAAGTTACAATTAAATAATACTGCACACGGTAACTGTAGCTAGGATCTGGGTAAGGTTTGGCCAAATACGGTTTTCCACCATTTCCTAAAGGGACAGTGTTTTCTATTTGTTCACTAGATATCACGGTAATGTATAGTGCAACAATAAATTAGTCCAAGCAAAACAACAAGCTTTGGAGACTGCAAGGGGGCAGAATCCCTTTTTTTTTTCGTTTTTTACCCAGTCTTTTTTTAAAGAAAGACAAAAGAGGGAGGTTTTTAAAACAATAGGGAGAAACTAAGAACAAGAAGCAAAAAAAGGAGAACTGTAATAAAAAGGGGGGAAAAACAATCTAAGCGGAGAAAAGGGAAAGCAAGAAAGGAATTAAAAAGAACAAAGATTACGAAAGAAAAACATGCAATTTTCTGTTTTCTTTTCTTTTGTCTTTCTTACTTTTTCATTTTTCTTTTCCTTTTTTCTTGAATTCTACGCTTTATCTTAGTTCTTAATCTTTTCTTTTTGTCCTTTTTTCCCTTTTCTTTTTTCCAGTTTTTTTTTTTTTTCAAAAGTAGTAGAATGTGTTTTGATTCGAGTCTCAGTATTTTGTCTTCTTCCGTCGTGGTTTTAGCACTCGTTTTTGTTGGCAAGACAGAATACAGCGACATCTAAGTGAGAAAACTATTCACCATTTCCCTTTAACTTTCATATTAAGGCGGGGGCCTCAGACTATCATCCTGTGGGCGGCAACGGATCCCGGGATGCGAGTTTAAGACCCCCGCACTTAACGCTAGCAGTTGCATGCTTCAGTTTGTTTTTGTTCGGACACATTGACTTGTACACTCGGCCGGCTGTCCGACTCACGGCATACATCAGCCTATTACAGTCGTGCACGCAGACAGTCACGCCCACCCAATATACACTTTCACAATTGGCCCAGAGCGCTCAGAAAGCAATGCACGATACATTGATATCAATGACACAAAAGACAATTCATGCCCTAATCCGCAGAGCAGAAAACCAACAATAACCAAAGCCAGAAGTGGCGAGGGGTCTCTGTATTTCTAATATCGATTTTGTCAACTTATCGTGGCAGCCTCACCGTGCTTCCTTACTTTAAATGCTTATGTATGCTAACAGCAACTACAACTACATCTTTTTATTGGCTTTCGTGTCAAGTCATGATTATTTGTGACGCCCTTAATCACAAGGAGTCTCAAGGGGCTGCACAGACCACCATTTATTGCAAATCACTGGCTATTATTACACGATCCCCTGATCTAAGGGCCCGGTCACACAGACATTTGCGGCTGAATGACGGCTAAAATTTTGGGATTTTTTTTCGCCCGTGTTTACCCGCAATGGAAAATGCACAAAAATGGCCAACCCGCTTTTGACCTGTGGTGTGGCCGGAAAAAAGACGCCGGCGACTGTTCCCCTTCCTCTCATCGCGTCATTTCCGGGTCATTTCCGTGTTAAGACCAACAACAACCAACCAAACCGCCCTACACCCTCACGTGACTTTTCCTTCCATGTTAACAAACGCATTTTGTAAAATAAGATCGCAATTTTTGGTTTAAATAAACGCGTTATATAGACTAGGATCTCCCAATTGTTATAATTAGCTCGCTTTATAGTTTTAATAAATGTTTTATATCGAATACGTTCGCATTCGTTGGGAGCGCAGGAGAATGCACGTTCACGCGAGGGGGGGGGTCTACCGTCAATTTACGTTCACAATAATAACAATGACGGAACGGTTTAATCTGTACTACATTTCCAACAAATGAATAATGAGGAGGTTTTGATTGTATATTCGTCATTGCATTCCCTACTTCATTGTGAGATCGGATGATGTAAACATGGTTGAAGTAGCGGGGGAACGCTAATTTTGGAACCGGGCTGTGGAAGAACATGATGGTACAATTCACAGTCTTGTGAGGAAGAAGTTTACAAGCTATAGCATCATTCTTATTTTCCTATCGAGTTAATATATGTCAAGATACTAAAGTGGATTGAGACCAATTTGTAATGTTGATTGAGAGGGCGTGGAGCTGAAGGATTTAGTGAGGATTTACTCATTATTCAATATCGATCAGAATCAAAATGTGTATTAAGGCATAAAAGCAGGGATTCTTAATCTCAGCCAAAAGGCAAAGTTAAGGTCCTAGCTTCACAGCCTTACTGCGACCATAACAGATGCACCAAATAATTTATTCGAAATGAAGAGAAACTACGCTGACGGGGATGTTCACCCCTTTGACGTCACGAGCACGCTTGGCATTTGCGCTGTTTATACGCAGAGAAAGGCGTTTGACTGTCACACGCGTAACACGCTAATTTTACGTAATAACACCGCGATACAGGCACAGAACATGCTATTACCATGCTCCACCCACGATTACCCGCTGAAATTCCCCGTCCTACCCAAGTGTAACTGCGCCCTGGCCGCGACCATAGCACGTCATTTCTGCGTCATTAACTCGTGTTGACCACGTGTGCGGCACGCGTTTTAAACACGTGCTCAAACTTTTGAGCTGCTCAAAAGTTTTGAACGCGCCCAACCACGTGAAAATTTGCGACCGCGAGTAAAGCACAGCTCTATCTCGTGTATATTGCGGGCTCAAAGCGTCAAATAACGTCCTGGCGGCATCTGCTTCACGACTGGATATTTCTGGTCGTGTTCGAGCCTCTCTACGCTCGTTAAAGGAATTGTACCCGCGCTCCGAGGAAATAATCAGGGCAAAAGTAAATCTCGTTGCCACCCGCGCGCCAATTCCCGAACTCGAGTCAAGCACAGCTCCATAACGATTCAACGGCGAGCTCAATACGTCCAATTGCGTCCGCCTCTAGGGCAGAAATTTCTGGCCGTCATTCAGCCGTAAATGTCTGTGTGACCGGGCCCTTAAACCTACATGAGGGCAGGGACTCAAAAGTGAGTTTTTAGCCTAGATTTAAACAGTTCCACTGAGGTTGCAGATCAAGTCTCACCCTGTTGCTTTTCTCACAACACCGGGGCCCGAATGGAGAACGCCTTCAAACCTGCGGTTCTCTTCTTGGCTCTTGGGATCACCTTGCTCCCTCATATCTTTCAGATTTAATTTCCCACTTTAAAATTCTACACATGGCTCAAAGTTGACTTTTTTTTAATCTGTTTGGTTTTTATTTTACACTTACTGTGTGAAATTCTCGAACATTGCATTGCAACAAAATGGTTTTGTAAACGTCCCATTGAAAATCCCCTCCTTCAAGGGGGCGTTCTAAGCTGTTGGAAGTTGTGGCTTTGAAGTGTGTCCCGGGCCCCCGACGCCTGCTCCACTTTAGCCTCCCCGACTGTGCCGTCTATTTTCAGCCTTGTGATTAGCATCGGATGCTCGGCAAGAACGCGACGGCATGTGGGAGAAAGAAGAAAGCCCACTCAGCGGGCAGGTTGCGGAGAATCGATCCGTCTTCTGCCGCTCGCCTTTTTCTTACAACGTCAAGTGTACTTTTCTCGGGACTCCTTTCCCCGAGGATGATGACCGGCCTTTTCATCGTGTTGCCATGGCGACCCCAGAGTACCCTCACGCTGAGGGTCGAAACTTGGGTTTGCACTATAAGTTGGCTCCTGAGCCAAAAAGGAGCCCCAAACTAAATGAGCAATGTATTGTTTGATGATTCTATTGTAAGCTTTTTGGTTTTCTGTTTAATACAAATTTGGTCTGCTTGGTAAATCTGTTAAAATAAGTAAATGCATATTTGGATTACTGGATAGAAGCACGATTGGCCATTGTATCCTTCAGCTTTTGAAGCATCTGTAGTACATTAATGCAACTTATCAACGGCATATTTGCAAAGTTCAAGTTTATGTAAAGCTTAAAGGGACGGTGTGTATTTAGCCCTTGCTGGTGGTTAAAAAAAACTTGATATACCATAAAAACTAAACCGTATTGATTCAAATAAAAAGCAAGCATACATGAACTATTGTATAAACATGTATTTTTAAATACTTTTGGATTGAGGCATTTCCATTTATTTACCACAGTTGTTCTTGAATAATCTGGTTCCGTCAAGGGGGGCAGGCACGTTTGACCTCTGAGAGTCAATGTCAGGCTGGAAAGTTGCCTTGCGACCCAGTTTCTGGAGGGAAGGGATCGTTCTCTGCTCCAGTTTTTCACGGTGTCTGCTTGAGTTTTTGTTTTCCTCTAATTAAATCTAACTCCCCAATTCCAGTTGCACTCATGCAGCCCCAAACCATGACATTCCCAACACCATGCTTGACTTTAGGCACGACACAAACATGTTTGTACTCCTCACCTAGTTGCCGTCACTTATGCTTCAAGCCATTTGAGTCGAATAAATGAATATTTGTCTCATCAGACCAGAGGATATCTTTCCAGTAAGCCATGGTCTTTGTTGACAAACTTATTTTCATTGTGTCTAAGTGATGTTCCTTCAGTGATGTTCCATTGCTAACGTTAGCATAGCGCTAAATCTCCTGCCCGCTGCTATCAATAAACAGCAGCTTGCACACCCCAACGGAGCTTTATCGTCGACGGCGACTTTAATCGGGAATGTTTATGGACTGTACTCCCAAATCCATTCAATTGTGGACTGAGCAATTCGGAAAACACTGGACTATGTGTAATGTATAATGTAAGATCGAACATCAAACATTCCGGTTGTATCCAGCAACTCTGTTTGACCCCCCCACCCCCACCCCCGGAGGAGAACAAAGCCTACTTACAACAAAGTCAGTAAGTTCTTTGTTCCTATATCTCGTTGTTTCCTTATCCTAACTGTAAATATGGAACTGGAGTAGTCCAATTTCGTTGTAACAGCATATCCCATGTTGTAACAATGACAATAAAGGCATATTCTATTCTATTCTATTAAACATTATAATGAAATCTCAGTAAAAATGCGAGGGGTGTACTCACTTTTGTGACTTACTGTACGTCCTTGATGCAGAATCTTGTCAACAATCATCCCTCCTATGTCAGTAAACCAGAAGCATTGTTGGCATCACATGATTGAGCAGAAGCGGAGAGTTGCTTGGTCCTGCTTCAAAAAGTATTGTGTATTGAAAGACTTGCTCATTTATTTATATAATCCTTGATAGGAAAAAAGATCTGCAGTAATTATGTTTTTCTTACATGGGTTTTTTAATATTGTGCTCTTGAGTTAATGTTGGTGATCAGTTCTGAATGCATTACTATTACTGATGTTATGTAAGTTCATTTCTCAGTATATGGTTTGACATGGTCAGACAAAAATGGTTATAGTTTAAGGAGTTTTATTTTGGAATTTCAGATGCACTTTTACAGTTAATGAAGTTATTCTTTGTTGTAAGTTGGTCCATATTTCTTTTTCATTCTCTTATTCATTGCTTGTGCACTTTGAGGGTAAATGATGAGGCTTCCTGATTTTGGACAGAAAGTTGTCAACTGGACATTCTGTTATGACCTAGATGTCCTGTTGTTGATATCTGTGTATTAATGGTTATTGCAACATCCATTGCAGCCTGGTCGTCCTGGAAGGGGGATTACCTCATGTGCAACCCCTTCTCAAGGTTTAGTTTCCACATGCTGATGCTTTTGAGCTTTTCCTTGCCCTCATGTAGGTTTTAAATCAGGGTATGTTGTCATGGTGGTCTGTGCAGCCCTTTCAGCCTTTTTGTGACTAAGGGTTATAGAAATAAACATAGACTAAAAGAATATTGAGAGGTACTGATTTAACATAACATGAACCTCACCTATAGGGTACTGACATCTTGCTGCTATGAATAACGCAAAAACCATAAAACTTAGGAAAGGCTAAGCAAAAAAAGAGAATGGTGCAGTTAAGTCACTTAGTCTCTGTAGGTTTTTTTCTTTAACATTTTGGTTGTCAACTATTACACACATTCCCTTTAAAGAAGGAATGTTCAGGCAAGTTCAAAAAAATTGATGAATAATTCCACTTGTGACCTGGTTTCTTTCTCATTGCAGGTTTAGGAAAGACAAAGAGGAAAACAAGCGCCCGTGACACTTCGCCAACGCCGAGCTCCGACACCGAATATCCCACCAACGGCGGCGGAGGGATGGGAGGAGGCGCGGCCGAGAGAATCAACGACCTCAACGTCCCGGCCGTGGTCAAGTTCGCCTACGCGGCCGAGAGGGACGACGAGCTGACCTTGACGAAGGGCTCCAGGGTGATGGTGATGGAGAAGTGCAGCGACGGGTGGTGGCGAGGTAGCCAGGCGGGTCGCGTGGGATGGTTCCCCTCCAATTACGTGCAGGAGGAAACGGTAGGGCCGGACGACAGAGGGGAGAGCGATCCCTCGCGGATTTACCACTCTCGAGGAACGCTCTTGGCCAACGGGAGCGTCGGCGGTGTGCTGGAGTTGGTGCAAACGCTCTACCCCTTTAGCTCCGTCACGGAGGAGGAGCTCAACTTTGAGAAGGGTGAGGTCATGGAGGTGGTGGAGAAGCCGGAGAACGACCCCGAGTGGTGGCGGTGTAAGAACTCGTGCGGCGTGGTGGGCTTGGTCCCCAAGAACTATGTGATGGTGCTGGACGAGCGACCCGGTAAGCCCTCTCCGGCGGCCGTCTCGCCGCCAAACCGCCACCTGGCGGCGGCGCGATCCGGCAGGTTCGCCGGCAGGGACTGGTACTACGGGAACGTCACCCGGCACCAGGCCGAGCGCATACTCAACGAAAGAGGCGACGACGGCGACTTCCTCATACGGGACAGCGAGTCTTCGGTGAGTCCGAAAACAGAAACCGACACTTTAGTGGTTGCAACGTGAGTTGCAATGTTTTACACTTAAAAATAAAAGCGATTAAGTAATATATTTGGCAGCCACACTCACAAAAATTAGGTATCCTGTATCGGGCTGCAACAATTGGTCAATGTTGTCGACAAAAATTGATAAGGGAAATAGTCAACAATGAATTTTGTTGTCAACTATTGTCGCCAGACACGTTTTTCCAACAGCAAGGCATCTTGGATGATTAGAATCTCTTCGAGTCACTCATGCACGACAGCGTTTCTGTCTCAAGTGATAACATACAGAAGTGACAATGTCAGCCAATGTTGCAATGACATTTTTAATTTCCGCCTATATTAAAATATTGAAGTTTTGGAAAGATGGAACAATAGTGCACAAACCAATAGAATATTCTATATAAAACGATACAAAATTCAAGCGTTTGTTAAATAACAATAAACAAAAATACATACAAATGTATGCTTTTTACCTGCAAATGTGTTAAATGCTCTTTGCCTACCCGTTATCCAAAGATCAGATCATATTCATACAAAACAAAAGCGAGGAACATTTGTTTCCGCCAAAAAGTATCAAACATGTAAACCCACTCTTTAAAATGTGCTCCACGTATTTAGTTTTTGGGTTAAAACTTTGAATCTGATAAACATTCCCAGTGTGCAAATGATATATAATATGCTTAAGAATCTGCCTCACGAGTTGAGCTAAACATGGCATCATTAATATTATTTTTCTTTTTACTATATTCATTTTATTATTTTTAGATTGTTTTTGTTTCTGCATCACTCTCTGTTCCCCTTGTTAACTCTGTAGTGTTTGACCGTTTAATTCCAATTTGGTTTGTAATGGCGCAATGTCCATTAGTGGTCAGCACTTTCGCCTAACACGCGAAAGGTCCCCAGGTTGAGACCAGGTGGAAACATTTGTTGGCCTGGAGTGGGATGCGCGCCACAAGTCTGTACTTGCCCAAGACACCCCCCCAAAAAAAAATGGTCTCAAGGCGCCCTCTGCTAGCCTAAAGTGGTATTACATCTCAAAAACACTGCAAATAAGTGCATTGGATCGTGTTGTAAAGTTTAAAGTGATAAGTGGCTCATAAATCACGCAACACGACGAATCGATGAGGTATTCATTTGAACACTCCTTTAATAATTATTATCGTTTTGTAGAAGAAGCCCTAGCGTCAACATCAAGTACGTGTACCAACATATACGTTTTGAGAGTAATTTAGCCAGCATACCACAAATAAAAATTCCTGGTATCATGGCAGTACCTCTGTGACGGACAAACATCTAGAGACAACAGTAACATTCGGGCCAATAGGGTTTTGATGACATGCATTGTACAGTTTGAGGTTGGAGACCCCTGGACTCGAGGGTGTGTACTAGTATAGAAACACGTTTTTTCATGTTAGTCCTACTGCAGCATTTCATCGGCATGTGAAAGAATTAAGCGCAAACTTCGTTGTGCGTTTCAGCCCAGCGACTTTTCGGTGTCCCTGAAGGCATCGGGCAAGAACAAGCATTTTAAAGTGCAATATTGCGAGGGCGTCTATTGCATCGGCCAGCGTCGCTTCTCCTCCATGGAGGAACTGGTAGAGCACTACAAGAAAGCGCCCATCTTCACCAGCGAGCACGGAGATAGGCTCTACCTGGTCAAAGCGCTGCTGTGAAAAACGCAAACAGAAGTTGATCATACTTGCTCTCTCGTTTGACATCATACTCTTGCGCATGCACATATTACTCTCATACAGTCATACCCATGATCAGACACGGCTATACTGTCATACACACCATTATACTCTCTCACAGTTACTACTATACTCATACGCACAGTGCTTTACTCTCTCACACATACTAACTTAAATGCATACACACACTATGCTCTCAGACACATACGACTGTACTCTCTCTCACACACACTAACACTAGACTAACACACACTACTATGCTTGACACACATAATCCTATACTCCCACAAATACACACTTCTATTCTCCCTCACACACACCACGATAGACTCTTGCATACACCATTATACTCTCTCACACACCGTTAAAATAGCTATTTGTGTCTTGGTTTTCCACACTTAAGTTTCAATTTCATTTCACCTCTCATTGTTTTACTTTGGGTACTTTTTGGTAACCTTGGCCATGCACAATGATCTGTTTGTATATAGTGTTCGTCAAACTGAAGTTGCTCCCAGAACAGTAGTATGTGTGCTAGAGTATTGTTGTAAATGTGAGGGAGTCTAGTAGTGTGTGTGAGTATAAGGGTATATTAATGGTGTAAGCAAGTATAATAGTGTGTGCATGTATAAAAGTATAGTGTGTGTGAAAGTATAGTAGTGTGTGTGAGAGAGGATAGTAGTGTGTGTGAGAATATAGTAGTGTGTGTGAGAGACTTCAGTAATGTCTGAGAGTACAGTAGTATGTATGAGAGAGTCTAGTGTTTGTGTATGGCTGTGTCTGCATGAGATTATAGTTGTGCATTTATGAAAGTATGATGTTAATCGTGAGAGCAAGTATGATTTACTTCTAAAACAGCCTCTCATACAAAAAACACACACACACTGGAGCTCTCATGCACACCAACACACTACAGCACTCCCTGACTGTCTTCTGAAGCCAGCCTTATCTGGACCTCCTCTACTGGGAACATCGCATCCACCTTCTTTGGCGCCCCCTCGTGGACATCAGGTGAAGCTCTTTCTCAGCAGGAGCACTGAGGATTTGTTTTTTGTTTTTGTTTTTTTTCCTCAAGGAGGTGGTCTTAAAGTTTCCGTGATGACTTAACACCATTGCTCTTAAACGGTTGATGACGACTAGATGTTTTTTTTTAATCGTTTTTCTGCCAGCGTCGTCTTTTTCTTTGTCGTCAGTTCCACCGATCCTGACGTATGCACAGTAGAAAAAAACGTATAGATAAATAAAAACCTACAGATACATGCTATGTAAATAAAAACATAAATCACGTAATACCCAAATATGAGAAATGCATTTTTCATATTTATTTTGACATTTCGGGTTCTATTTTGCCACAACAGAATGTTACACACGACTATATTACTCAAAAGAAACACTAAAATAAATATCGAAATCAATAGTGTCGTTCATTTTGTCACGATAAACATAGACTACAATATACAAGACAAAATAAATACAGAAATAACAAAACAAATGGCATTCATTTTGTCACGTACAAGGTCGGGTATTTTGTCACGACAAAATGTCACACGCAAAAAATAAATACCCAAATAAAGGACAATTCATTTTGTCATTTATTGTCGTTTATATTGTTTATTCTGTCACAATTAAATGATAAAATGACAAAATACACAACAAATATAATCAAATAAATACTGTCAATTACTTTTTTTGTCGTTGTTTTTTGTCAGAAGATACTGTTTAACGACCAAATACATAATAAAATAAATCCTGAAATCAACGTCTAAATCTATTCTATTATTTGTCACTTATCTCGGTTTTTATCACAAAAAAATTGTACACGAGAAAATAAATGACAAAACAAATGTTGTCATTCATTGTCTTATCACACAACGAAATTTGACATAGTACATGACAAAATACTGAAATAACAAAATGTATACGTGAATTCATAGCTTTTATGTCACATTTACACCATTATGTGATTTATGTATGTGCTCTTTTACTTATGTCATACTTTGTACGTTTTTATTTATTTAAAATACTTTATTTGTACATACGGAAGGATCAGTTCATTGGATGACCACAATCACTCGCTTGCCTTTTCGAAACTTTTAGTTTTTTTTAAACCGTTTTTGTCAGTTTAAACGGAACACTATTTTACTGTTAGGATAATCACAATCATTTACAGTTTTGACTATTGTTCTTCCCACAATCTAATCCAAATTGGATTCATTAACTAAAGCTTTTCTTTCCAATGACAACTCATTCAATTCAGAATTTAAGAAACATCAAAGAGCAAATTATAGCTCAGCGAATTTAGTTGATTAATCAGAGTTGGAACGTTTTGGGACAAGTTTTAATTCATATCCTAAACACATTTCCAGTCCAAATTAGATCATGTTCCAAAATCCAAGTCCCAAAATGATTTTCTCATTCCTATTCCTCGATTGGATGAACACAATTCGATGTTTTTATCAAATTTCTGTTCCACATCACCAATTCTGAATGCCGTGCTTAGCATAGTGGGTTCAAACGAATAAACTTGAGATTTTGGTTTAGTAACAGTTTAAAAATACTTTTTAGGGTCTTAAACTTTCTGAAGTCGCCCAAGTCATAAATCTTGAAAGTATATGACCCCTTGCTTACCTCAACACATAGAAACACAATTGGGAGCTGGAGTTAACTGTGACAATTTCCGTGTGCCAAATGTTTGTCCCTCGAATGTTTTCATTTGATTTCAAGCGAACCAAAACATTCATTTACGTCTTTTTTTTTGTTTTGGACTCTGCTTTGTTGACCTTTTTTTTAACATGTATTTACAAATCGGATCTGAATGTTATCGAGCATTGTTATTTAATTTTTGTCCCCACTGTATGTACATATTCCCGAATAACACAACAAGCGCTCTGGCATCCAGTTATGGTACCTGTACTGTATCACCGACAACGTGATTATTGTTCAATAAAAGTTTTTTTTTTGTCTGAATAGAGGATTCAAACGAGGTGAGATTTTGTATTTCTAATAGTTTGGCATAGTTAAGTTCAGTTTGTGGCCAAAGTTTACACTAGTTTTTATATGACCTGACGAGTATGAGGATGAGGTCTATATTTATCACCTTCATGAGTCCATCAGGACACAAGTATATAGTGAATATAGAATACAAAAATACTAGGGAAATTATACTACAGCAATTCAAAATGATTACAGAAAAACTATTGGAGGAATAGGACAAGGATACTACAGAACTACTTTAAAAGTACTAAAATGCACTACAAGTATGCATTCACTACAAACGTTCTACAAAATACAACTGAATAAAGACAGGAGTACTACTACAGTATTACTGAAATAATACAAAATACATCAACAGTAAAACTACACAAATACAACAAAATATGAGGAAACTACTTAAAAATACTACGGAAACAATACAAAATACATCAACAGTAATACTACAGAAACACAACAAAATATGAGGAAACTACTTCAAAATACAACGCAAATGATACAAAATACATCAACAGTAATACTACAGAAAAACAACAAAATATGAGGAAACGACTTCAAAATACTACGAAAATGATACAAAACACATCAACATTAATACTATAGAAATACAACAAAATATGAGGAAACTACTTTAAAATACTACAGAAATTGTACAAAATACATCAGCAGTAATACAAATATTACTACTACTACAACACTAATATTATAAAATGACTACGACTACTGAAATAGTTAAATATACTACTAAGGTAATACAACCAAACTGTTACAAACTACTATATGGACACCACCACAGCGATACCCCAAAAATGCTCTACAATAGTACAGAAATATTACAAAAAAACTATACAAATCATAAATTGCTACTGCAGAAATATTGCAAAAATCTTGAATTTGTCCTAATTCTTTGGTTATATTTCCATTATCATTAACGTGTTTTAATTCCACATTTTGAAAAAAAAAATGCCTTCTCGTGAAAGCGCAGGATTGTAAAATCCCACTGGGTGGCAGCATTGTGCATTTTAAAAACGGTTATCTAGCGAGCTCAGTGAACGGTGATCATGAAAACATTCGCGATCATGAACGTTTAAGACATTTTCCACAAAAGGGCAGCACTCATTAAAAAGTAACCCAAGCAACAACAAAAATCCATTCAAAATCATTTTTTACAAAAGTCAGTGTGATCAAAAACAATCCGAACAGAATTAACTTATTGCCCTCATCGAATGAATCACTCAAACGGAAACTGCAATGTTTGAATGATCGTTGCCGAGGTGAGAAAAGTTCTACGAGGGCGAAACATATTGAAATACGTTGTTGCTCAAAAGTCAAGAAAAAAACCTTTAAGTTGCTCACTTGTGCGGAACTAGGTCTCCGTTTGTCAAATGTAGTATATAACTCAGTGGTGAGCAAACTACATCACGCGGTCCACATACCAGGATTTTTTAATGTGACCCGCCTTACGGAAATGGTCAAAGTGTAATGACAATATATAATAGTAAATGAAGTACCACCAATAAAAAAACAGGTTGTTTGTGCCAGCTGGTCCCTTTATGTGTATACAACAAAAATACTTGAATGCTTGAAAACAGCGACCTTGTATATCATTTTGCTTTCGTTCTTAAAATAAATGAAATGAAAAACAAATACTACCAAAACACTAACACAGTTCCATTACAATACCAAATTACTACCACAGAAATACAACAAAAGTACTATCACTGAAATACTAACTAAACACTGCTACAGAAATACTACTATAGTATTACTACAAAATACCGCTACCGATATACAAAATAAATATGAATACACATATATTACAGGAATAATACCAAAATACAACTACACCAACACTCCTAAATCTACAAAAATGCATCTGCAGTAATACTGCAGAAATACTACAGAAATATTAAAACTCCCGAAATAACATAAAATACATCTACTGTAATACCCCGACAGAAGTTCTACAGATATACTAATACAGACACACTACAACAGTAATAGTTGTTTTTGTATAGCCTTTAATAACAAGGGATGCACAGACTATTGCAAAATAAAAACTATTATTACACTTAATACTACAGTGATATTGCAAAAAAATACTGCTACAGAAATACAAAAATATGACTACAGTAATATTACAGAAATTGTACATAAATTGCATCTGCACTAATGCTACAAAATACTTCAGAAATACTACAAAAACATTCTACATTGTTACTAAAAAAACTACATTAAAACTAAGACTGCAAAAACACAAAAATACAACTACAGTAATAATACAAAACTGAATATTAAAAGTTTTTGAAACGGGGACCTAATATGTTATTTTGATTCAAAATACAACTACAGAAATACTAAAATTATACAGAAACACTACTCGGGAATACTACAAAAATGCCACAGAAATACTGTAGAATTCGGATTGTACGCTGCACCTGATTATAAGCCGCACCTAGTATATTTATAAAGGAGAAAACGTTTTGTACATGCATAAGTCGCACCTGACTATTAGCCGCATGTGCCCACATTGAAACATGAGATACTTACAAAAAAAGACGGTACACCAATTTTATACCAAAGTAAGAACTTAAACTGTCCAAAAAGTCCCAAAAAGCAATGAAGCAACTTCACATCTCAACCAGCTGGTCAAGACAGATGATGTCATGTCTTAGGTCCCAGTTTTTGGTTGTTCTCCCCTGCCTCATCCAAGTTTAACCTTCTCCCTCATTCCGCCACCAGCCAGGTAGCCAAAAAGAACAGAAAAAGAAGTATGAGGTCGGCAGCAATTACAATCTATGGAATAAAAGTGTGTTCTAAGTCTTGATTTAAACGCTTCTACTGAGGTTGCAGATTTTATCCCAGGGGGAAGGGCAATCTAAGCCCTGGGGCCTGAATGAAGAATGCTCTCAACCCTGCAGATTTCTTCTTGGCTCTTTGAGTCACAAGTAGACCAGCTTTTTCCTAGCAGAGGCTCTCACAAGAAACATAAGAGGGATGTTAAAGTCCAAGTATGAGTCCATATAGCTTTTGTATGTTGGGAACAAACCTGAATGTCACATCTTAAGCAGATAGGGAACCAGTGCAAGTTAGCTACAATTGGGTTGATATGATTGAACTGTCTTTATCCATCCATTATCTTCCTTTTATCTGAGGTCAGGTCCCAAGGGTAGGAGCCTTAGCAGGAAGCCCAGCCTCCCTATCCCTAGCCCCCAAATCCAGCTCATCTGACGGAATCCTGAGGCGTTCCCAGTCAGGTCTAGGGACGTAGTCACTCCAGTGTGTCCTGGGTCGTCCCCTGGACCTCAGGAAGTAGAGCGCTCGTCTTGGGATCAAGAGATCGCAGTTCAAATCCCGGCTCCTCGGTGTTACATGTCGAAGTGTCCTTGGGTAAGACACTGAACCCCTAATGCCCCCATTAAGCAGGTTAGCGCCTTACATGGCTGCATGGCCGCTATTGGGAAATGTGAAGCACACTGTAAAGCGCTTTGGGAAGTCTTGACTTGAAAAGCGCTAAATAAATGCAGATCATTTCATTTATCACGACTGACAACAGACGCTGCACCGTTGCATCTGTCGATTTCATATTCCCTCCTACCCTCGCTCGTGAACAAGTCCCTGAGATGCGTGATCTCCTCCACTAATCTCCCCAACCTAGAAAGTGCATAAGACCGTTTCCAGCTTAGAAACCATAGTCTCAGACTTGGAGTTCCTGTTCTAAGTGATGACTGCTTCACACTTGAACTGCTCCAGTGAGAGCTAAGAATCACGGCTTGAGGAAGCCAACAGCACCACATCGACTGCAAAAAGCAGATATGACATGCTAGGACCCCCAAACTAGAACCCTTGAAGACCACAGCTGTGTTTAGAAATACTGTCCATAAAATTTGTGAACAGAATCTGTGTCGCAGGGCAGCCTTGGCGGCATTAAACTGTCTTGTCCTTGTTAAGTCTTGCTGCTGCATTTTGAGCAACCTGCAAACTTTTGATGCAAGACACCAGAGAAAAATACATTAGCGTAATCGAAACGAGAAGTTATAAACGCGCACATAATGATCTTAGCATCTGATTTGGACAGCATCAAGCGAATCTTCCTCATATTACAAAAACGGGGAATAAGCTATTCTCCCAAACCATTTGCCGACTGTATTTCTCGGGAGTTTGCTGCATACATCTGCCAACATCTGGCTGCTTCCTGCATTCCGCTCCTACCTGTCCAAACACAAAGACCCCATTCAAGAACACACACACGTTCACGTCCTCACAACCCAACGTGGACAAAACCCGCTGAGGTCTCTCCATGCTTCGTAGTATGCGCCTCACGCAGCCATGACGTGCATTATTGATCCTTCTCAATCTTCAATTGGTGATTCGCTTAAAGCGTACAATGTAATTCATGTTGATTCTGTCCACGTTTGAAGCGAGCAACTCTTCTGCAAAAACAGGTTTTCAAAAGGAAAGAAGAGGAGTTTGATGTTATTTCACTTCACTTTCGAGGTTACCTTTTTGTGGCAGAGGCATTTATTGGTTCTATCAATTTTAGAGCAGCGTTTTCAACCTGTGGGCCCGGGCACATAAATGTACCATGAAACCTAGTTTAGTGTGCTGTAGGAATTGCCTAATTCAATCTTTGCAAAAAACATGCCATCAAATGAATGAATCAATGACCTTTATTGACATTATAAAACAGTATAGCGTAATTGGATGGCTTCTTATTTCAGTGCATGGAAATCAAAGAAAGATAACATACAAAAGGAGAAAAATGTAAACACAACATATTAATGATATACAACAACTCCTTAATACTTCACTTTGGGTTCACTGGTTCTCTGCTTAGCGGATTTTGAATTCAATCAGCTTTATTGTCATTTATTAATGCATTGTGTTCTGCAGCAGACAGCACACAGCAAATGCTATTACAGGGGACAGTTGTGTATGTGTGTTAGGTGGGCGCGACTGTGATAGGCTGGTGTGTCAAACAGCCGGGGGGGGGCAAAAAAAAAAGGGATCCAACCATTTTCTCAACCACATCAAGCTTTCTTATTCCACTTTCATTTGGAAAGAAACGTCTCGCCTATTCTTTACACTTTACCCCAACCATATTGAATGGATGCATGACATATTAAACAATAAAAACGTCAAAGTTCTTAGCACGCTAGCGATACAGTACACGTTATTGTTTACACACGAACCAGGAAGTAGAAGCCGAATTTCTTCTTTGGTGTGGATGTTGGGTGATCTCTCACAGGGCCACGTGGCAGAAAGTAGCACTAAAGTACTATCCTCTACTCAGAAAAAGGTGCACACAATGCAAAATCTAACTTACAGCAATGTCCGGAGATTTTTTGACATCCCGAAAAAATGTTCGTATCTACCGTTTTCTTGTTCATTTGAATGGTCGTGAGTTGGGGAGTATCTGTATTACATTATTATTGGTGATATACTAATCAACGGACCCACCTAAAATGTGTCCTTTTTCTCCTGCTTTTTTCTTTTTATATTTTTCTTTTTTTCTTATTTAAGTTATTGTTTTCTCATCTTTTACTTGTTTTTTTTGTCTGCTTTTCTCTTCTTTTATTCATAATTTTCCCTTTAACTTGTTTTCCTCTTTTGTTTCATTTGTCCCACATCCACTTTTTTGGGTGGGCAGTGTATTTGTGAGTGGGCACTGCCCATCCCTGCCCCCTTTCTGGTAACGCCACTGTTCTGATGTCAGTTGACTGGGCTGAGAAAACAGGGGGCCAATATTGACTGAATGAATTTGGAAATGAAGTAACTAGTAAGTGTAACTAACGTGCATGACCCTGCCCCCCCAAAGTATAAAGTTTTCCAAGTAATTCCGAAGCAGCCATCGTGACTTCCAGCTGCAGCGACATTCCGCCGCCACGGGGCCGCTTCCTCACTTGGAAAAGTCATCTAGAGAGCGCTCACTCTCCCCCGCGGCATCCAAGGAGCAGTTGTTGCCTGCCGGCTCGGCTTCGCGTAGGACTTTTCCGCTCTCGTGCAAAGAAAGATGGCATCCAAGCTGTTCAGTTTGAGGGTCTTGGGTTGTGCTGCACTTTTGATCTTCTTGACTCTCACTGGTAAGTCCCTGCATGACTTTTCATACACTCTTACGGAGTTTTGTGGCCTCCTTGGAATTGAAACTTGCAAATGTGTTTTGCATTTGTACTAGGGCTGCAACAATTAGTCGAGGTTGTATCAAGAAAATGGATTGAACTAGTCGACTATTGTCTCCAGACATGTTTTTCTAACTGAATGAGACTTCTAACATGATTATAATCTCTGCTAACCATGGGTGAATTTAGGTTCAGAGCTTTGGGGGTACTGAGCACCCTGAGGGTCTGGCTGGTTAAAATTAAAGATTTTTTTCGTTTCACTTCAAGTGATATAACATGTAAAATTCAATTTTAATAATATTTTAATCTAAATATTTTGCTAAAGGCTTTTTCATTTTGAAAGGCCGTTTTCATCAATAGAATGTTCGTTTTAAGGCCGTTTTTATTAATTGCATGTTCCTTTTGTTTAAATTGAATTATGGCACTTTTGAGCTTCCATAAAAAAAACGTTCTCTCTACGTAATATACTGGAGCCTCCACAGACTCTGCTGCTATGCCGCAAGTGACACTGGCCGAGTAAAACGGAAGCAGGGCAAGAGAGGGTGCTAGGAATGAAATGGACTGAAATATTTCAAGGCAGTGGAATATTCCTGACGCGGCGTTGACGTTTTTGTTTTGTTTTCCCCTTTTCATTATTTAGCTCCAGTTTTTCAGTATATTTAAGAAAAAGCGTTTTATAATTTGTGTATTTTTGGGGGTGCTTGTGTTGAATTGAGCCCCCTCCAAAACGGGCTGGTTATGCCCATAATACAGAGATGACCAAAACGTCTAAAGTGAGGGAGAATTTTAGCCTCAATACGGCAAATAAAAATACTACTTGTAAAGTTTGCTAAGCAGACTTTGCGTATCATTTAGGTGTGGGCGATACAGGGAATTTTCAAATCGATACAATTTAAATGAATAAAATGTTAAAATGGAGTGATACCAATACTTTTTTTTAGAAATGTCCTGGTCATTGAATAATTAAACCCTCCCCTTTGAGTTAGCTTAGAATTATGATAAACATTACAAAATTGTTTCATTTGTTTTTCAATATCGACAGTACAAATTATTACAGTATAAAAAAAACAAATATTTATAATACAAGTGTTTCTGAATAAAAGCCAAGAGAGGCAAACCAAAAAAGCAGCAACGTAACAGAAATACAAATACTGTATAACAATGTGAATTAGAAACCTAAAATACCTTTCCCTGTACAATACTTTGAAAAAAAGTCAGTAATGCAAATAATGTGTCAATTGTTTCTCATCGGCTTCACGGGTTTTTGTTCAGGAACTGTAACATGTTTACATTTTTGGTAGGGTGATCTTTTTTCATGGTTTAATATAAATGTGTGGTGTTGCCATAGTAGCAGACCACCTTACCACACATAATACACCTGGCATAGTCTTTTTCTCTAGCTGGAAAAAAAAACAGTTATGCTGATTTTATTTTTGTATGACACAGAAAAAACCCTAGGAAAAAAAGGCAGAACATATTTAAAGGTTGTTTGTTCCACTGGCAGATATTTGCTCATTTTAAGTGTTATTTCTGTTTTTATTTTTAAATATACCTTAACTTGAAAACATTTTAAAAATATAGTAAAATTCAAAATGTTCTTATTATTAACCAAAATAAATAACCTGTTACCTCCTGGGCAACATTGACCAGACATGGTGATTAAGGTTTAAAAAAAAAAAAAAAAAAACAAACTGGCGACGGGAAATACATTTTCAACATTTTCGATGGACAGGGTGCCTTGAGATCTTTTATTGAAACAAAGCGTGCCTTAGTTTAAAAAACAACAACACTTTTATACAGAGTTCACTTAAGTATTTGGATATTTCTCGCAAAACACTTTCCCCCCTAATGTATTAGTTAATTGTAGTCAAATAAGTTAGAAATCAAGAACTGAGAAACGGAGGAATTCCAGACACCACCGTGTCAGTTTTACACCATTTTTGAACAGATGCAAATCATTTAGACCGAGTGCTTGCGATGGTTTTTCCAGATGCCACCGATGAAAGCTCACAAGAGACAGAGAAGGTAGAAAAGCGGAAAAAGTTGAGTTGCTGTTTGCAAAAAATGCATTTGAGAACCGCCATCAATGCAAAGCGTTTCTATTGGTTTTTCAAAATTCCTACTTCACCAGTTAAAAAAGGTCGTAAAGCGAGTGGAATAAAGCTACAAAACATTTTTTTAGACCTGACCTACTGGTGGGGGAGGGTGGCTTCAAGTGGGGGTGGGCTCAAAGGATGTGAGGGGGAGGAAAAAGCTGAGAATTATTTAATGCTTAGACCACAGTTGTCAACAGTTAAAAAAAATGAAGAATATTACTTAATAAAGCAGGTAATTTCTTAATCTAAGATTTAAGAAGGAAATTGAAGGTTTTTGAGATGAAGTGTTTGAGGACTATGTTAGGAGTGACAAGATTGGATAGATTGAGAAATGAAATTGTGAGAGACAGAACTGGAGTAGTCGTGGAACTGAGCAAGCGTGTTGATAAGAGAGTACTCGGTTGGTTTGGACACATGGAGAGGATGGATGAGGAGCGAATGTTGAAGAGGATCTACAGAGCAGAAGTCAATGGAAGGAGACCGAGAGGAAGGCCACGATTGACGTGGACGGATGGTGTTATGAGTGCACTGCAGGAAAGAGGTCTAAATATAATGGAAGCTAGAGCTCTTGTTGGTGATAGGAAGGAGTGGAGAGGTGTTGTGAAAGGATAGTGGGATTGTGGACGCGTTCTTAAGGATGGGCTGGGCACCCGTATGATGCGGCAGGGGTAAACCAGTGAAAGCTGTCGGGCCCTGCTGTTGAACAAAAGAGTGTGTTGTGTCACTCTGACCCGATTGACATGGCCGCTTTCTGGTGTCCCATTTCTCCTGGAGGGACGAAAGCATGACCAACTTAGGTGCCTAACTTGTTTGGGTGTTCTGGCAGTTGGGTTGGCCATAGTCCAAAATATTTTGTGTGTGTTTTGCTATTTTTTCCCCCTTTTATTTTCTTTGTTATTGTATGTGTTTGTCTTGCTGTCGGTCACCCCTCTTGAGGGATATGACCAGGGTTGGGTAGGGTTCCTTTACTTGATTACTTTCAATTACTTTTGGATTACTCCAATACCAAATATGCTAATAAAAGACAAAAGAAACTAAATATGAAAAAAATGACTAAATTTTGTGCAGGCTTGGGGAGTAACGGAATACATGGAACGGCAAAAATGATGTTGGAAAGCTGTTTGGATTGATTTTCATTTTGTTTCTGTCGCATTTTATGTTAGTTTTGCCGGAGATCACAGATATCAAAGCCAGGAGAGAAAGCTTACCACGTGTTGTGAGTCATAATTGTATTCATATTTAGTTTCTTTTGTCTTTTATTAGCATATTTGGTATTGGAATAATCCAAAAGTAATTGAAAGTAATCTAGTTAAAGTAACCCTACCCAACCCTGGATATGACCAAGGTAGATAGGAATATTTTTTTCAGAGATCTGAAAATTGTAAGAAAAATAATTAAAAAAGGGAACATTTTAACAAAAAAACAAGTTAAAATTACAGTAAAACGAAAACTATAATCTTCACAACATGTTCTGCCAATGGGTTTGAATTTAATATTTTGCAGTCATCTTAATATTGTTTTTGTTTTTATGTATATATTTTACAACAAAATCTGAATTAAAATCATTTTAATTTTTCTTTTTGTTCTTACAGAAGTGTCAGGTGATGGCAAGAAGCTGCATAAGATTTTGAAGAGAAATGGTAAGTTTTAACAACAATTTACCTTTTACACGGGGATTGTATTACATTCTAAACTTGGAGCTCGAGTAAAAAAAAATCTTGTTAAAACTAATTATTTTTGATTGAAATATATTTTTTTGCCAAATCAGATAAACTTGCTAAGTATTTTTCTTAGTTCAAAATTCTGTACAGCATACCAAGCAACCTTCCCGTTTTTCGATCATTTCAAATTGTGTACGGTGTAAAAAAAATTTCGTACGAGAGTAGATTTTTTTAGACGTATCTGGCCTTGCCCGTTTCAGCTCGAACCCAGATGGTCTCGTCACTGGTGGCAGATTATCACCATCCTCGTATTCTCCATAGTCGGTCTTGCTGTGAGTGAAAAAGTGCCTCTTTGTGTTTAAGGGAGGACGGCTCGATCCAAAAATCATATATTGTGCTAGTACTTGGATCGGATCGATACGATTGTCTTGGGATTGATACTGTGTTCCCATTACCACTATGATTATTTTATTGGTCGGTTGTATGGTTATGCATACTTGTTAACCTTTAAATATATCCAATTGTGTTGACACTATTTGCACTATTTTGTGCAATAGAAACAATTGTAATTGTCTTGTTAACATTATTATACATTTCTATTTTTGTTACAGTACTGCTTTTTCGTTTTGACTTCTTTTGTTCTGATACCGTTGTAGTAGAAGTACTTTTATACAAAGGTTTGTATTGCTTATACTATTCGCACTTGCACTTCATTTTTAAATAGTGTGTATCAAAAGGTATTATAGTTGTCAAATCCAGCTCCAGACTTCCTGTGCAGAGTTTGTATGTTCTCCCCGTGCTTGCGTGGGTTTCCTCCGGCCACTCCGGTTTCCTCCCACATTCCAAAAACATGCATTTAAGGTGAATTGGTTGGTCCAAATTGTCCCTAGGTGTAAATGAGCGAGCGAGTTGTCTGTCCCCGTGTGCCCTGTGATTGGCTGGCAACCAGTTCAGGGTGTCCCCTGCCCACTGCCCGATGATTGCTGGGATGGGCTCCAGCACCCCCGCGACCCTACTGAGGATAAGCGGTGTAGCTAATGAGATGAGATGTTGTTTGTATTTTTGTTAGATTGCTGCTTTTTTGGTTTGACTCTGACTTTTGTTCTGAAAAGTTTTAATATAAAAAATATTCATATTATCATACCGTTTTAGTTTCTTTGTTCTTGTTGCTTAAAATATTTGTGCTGCTTTTTTTGTAATGATTAACTTATGCAAGGGGGTAAGGTTTAGTTATTTAATGATCATGACATTTTTTAGTAAAAAGTATCTGATTAGAATAGATGAATATTACGCTGTATTTACTTGAATCGGGGCACTACAAAAAAAATCACGATATAGCCCACCCCCAGTGTTTGTATTATAGGTTAAAAAAGAAATGTCAATCAATAATAAATGGGCTGCATTTTTATTTTTATATAGCGCTTTTCAAGTCGATAAAGACCTCCCAAAGCGCTTTACAATGTGCTTCACACTTACCCATTCACACAAACTCGTACACACACTCACACAGCAATAGCGGCTGTGCAGCCATGCAAGGCGCCACCCTGCTTTTTGGGGCATTAGGGATTCAGTGTCTTGCCCAAGGACACTTCGACATATAACACGGAGGAGCCGGGAATCGAACTTGTGATCTCTTGATCCCAAGACGAGCGCTCTACCTCCTGAGCTAATGCCGCCTAATAAGGGAAGCAAATGGCTTAGGTGTGGTACAGTTGAGAAAAACATACAAAACGAGAAAATTCTGCTGCCATTGTGGTAAGAAGTGAACAGTGTCAATGTTAAAGGGAATATATTTCTCACCTTTTGCTATGTAATGTGTTAATGCAGTGGCAGACATGACTGTTCCTGTGGCCTCCCCCAAGGAATCAGTTGCCATGCCCGCCTCCAAAGCTCAGGAGTTCCTAGCTCGACTGCGTCGGACCAAGAGGAACATTTGGGATCGCAGCAGACCTGATGTGCAGCAGTGGATCATGCAGTTTATGTACATGGGCTACGACGAACAGGTGGGTTGATTCCATTAGTCCTACTGTGCTTTGCAAAATTAGGGTCATCGACCTGTTGGAAGGTGATCTTACATCCCATTCTCAGGTCTCTTGCAAATTCCAACAGATTTTCTGACAGAACCGCCCTATATTTAGCTCCATCCACCAACTAACAATCTTTCTAGTCCCTGCTAAAGAAAAAAAAAAACCTAGCTCATGATGCTGGCACCACCACAGTGGAGATGGTGATTTCAGGGTGATGTGCAGGGTTGTCTTAAGCCAAATGTTTTTTTGAACTGAAGCTTAAAGGACAGAGGATTCACCTTGCACACAACAATCGGTGAGTCAAGTTCGGAGCATTAAGGTCATGGAATGTCAATACGCACATTTGAATCGGAATCATAATTGCAGCAAGTCCCTAACTAACCAACTACTATACCAAATAACATACACAGGTGACATATCTCCTTTAACTTATTGCATCTGCAGGATGCAAAAAATAAATAAACCAAATAGAAGCAACAAAAATGAGTGAACAGCAAAATACATGGTGTGTTTTATGCTAACTAACTGATTGACAACAGATTATAGGCATTAGGTGGTAATTGATAGGCTGAACCAGGATGTTTCAACCAATAGTGCAGGAAACTGAAATCTTGAGGTCTGGAAAAACAAAAAGCAAAGACAGTGCCCCCCGAAAGGCAACACATGCCGCAACATACATTTTCTCTTCATGTGCCTTTCTGTCTCTTTCCAGTCAACTCCCTATCTAGTTGCTTGTCTGTCTCTTTCCCTCGTGTATATTTGTATATATAATAAATAAATATATATATATATATATTTATTATATATACAGTTGTATGCAAAAGTTTGGGAACCCCTCATTATTTAAGATTTTCCCTTATAAATTATCAGTTAAATATGATATAGCAGACAAACACAGTAATATGAGAATTGAAATAAGGTTCATAAGATTTACAGAGAGTGCACAATAATTACTTAAACAAAAGTAGGCAGGTGCATAAATATGGGCACCGTTGTTGTTTTGATTTGAAAACCTCTAGCACTATTGGAACACAAAATTTGTTTTGGAAGCTCATTGACCCTTGACCTACATACGTAGGTAAAGCCAATAATGAGAAAGGGTATTTAAGGCGGCCAGTTGCAAGTTGTTCTCTTCTGCATATTCTCTGAAGAGTGGCAACATTGGAGCCTCAGAACAACTGTCAAATTACCTGAAAACAAAGATTGTTCAACATAATGGTTTAGGGCAGGGGTGTCAAACTCATTTTAACTCGGGGGCCACACGATAGAACAAACATTCTACGGGGGCCGGACTAGTAGATTAAAGAGAAAGAAAAGAGAGGTAAAGAAATAAAAAAAAGAGGGAGAGAGCATGAGAAACAAAAGATAAAAAGTCGTGAGAGAGGGGGAAAGAAAGGGAGAGGAAGAAAAAAATCCAAAGAGAAAAAGAAAGGAGAGAAAAGAGAAAAGAAAGCGCGAGGGGTATAAAGACAGAGAAAGAGACAAAGAGCAACAAAGGAAGAGAAAAAGAATGACAGAGAGTGAAAGAGACAGAGACAGAGTGGGCGAAAAGGAGTGGAAAAGAGAGAGTGAGAGCGAGAGAGAGAGAGAGAGTGAGAAATATGAGTACAGTGTCTTTGTGAGAGGCACCTGGCTTTGGCAACATCAAGTTGACATATTTCAACCTGCAGGTTGTTTTTCTCTTGCGCTTCCCTCAGCATTGTCTCGCGGGTCGGATTCAATCCCTTAGCGGGCTTGAGCTGGCCCGCGGGCCGCCTGTATGGCACCTGCGGTTTAGGGGAAAGATACAAAAAGCTAGCTCAGAGATTTCAGCTGTCAGTTTCCATTGTGGGGAACATAGTGAGGAAATGGAAGGCCACAGGCACAGTTCTAGTTAAGGCCCAGATTGGTAGGCCAAGTAAAATCTCAGATAAGCATAGGCGAAGGATGGTGAGAACCGTCAAACTCAACCCACAGACTAGCTCCAAAGACCTACAACATGATCTTGCTGCAGATGGTGTCACTGCGCATCGTTCAACTATTCAGCGCACTTTGCATAAGGAGATGCTGTATGGGAGAGTAACGCGGCAGAAGCCTTTTCTGCGCATATGCCACTAACAGAGTCGCTTGAGGTATGCTAAAGCACATTTGGACACGCCAGCTTCATTTTGGAAAAACGTGCTGTGGAATGATGAGATTAAAATTTAGTTATTTGGACATATCAAGGGGTGGAGAAAAACACAGCATTCCAAGACAAACGCTTGCTACCCACAGTAAAATTTGGTGGTGGTTCCATCATGCTGTGGGGCTGTGTGGCCAGTGCAGGTTCTGGCAATCTTGTTAAAGTTGAAAGTCGCATGGATTCCAGTCAGTATCAGCAGATTCTTTCTAACAATGTTTAGAATCAGTGACAAATCTGAAGTTGCACCAGGGCTGAATACTTCAACGAAACAACCCCAAACACTGCTCAAATTCTACTAAGGCATTGATGCAGAGGAACAAGTACAATGGTCTGGAATAGCCACCTCAGTCTCCAGACCTAAAAATTATTGAAAATCTGTGGTGTGATTTAAAGCGGGCTGTCCATGCTCGGAAACCATCAAACCTGACTCAAGTGGAGATGTTTTGTAAAGAATGGTCAAAAATACCTTCAACCAGAATGCAGACCCTCATTGGAAGCTATACGTAGCGTTTTGAGGCTGTTATTTCTGCTAAAGGAGGATCTACTAAATATTGATGTAATTTTTCTGTTGCGGTGCCCAAATTTATGGACCTGCCTACTTTTGTTTAAGCAATTATTGCACGTTTTCTGTAAATCCTATGAACTTCATTTCACTTCTCAGATATCACTGTGTTTGTCTGCTATTTGATTGAAATTGCTAATCCGAACAACCAATGATTTACAAAGGAAAATCTTGAAAATTAGCAAGGGTGACCAAACTTTTGCATACGACTGTAGATATATGTGTATATATGTGTGTGTCTGTGTATTGTATATACTGGACTGTCTCAGAAAATTAGAATATTGTGATAAAGTTCTTTATTTTCTGTAATGCAATTAAAAAAACAAAAATGTCATACATTCTGGATTCATTACACATCAACTGAACTATTTCAAGCCTTTTATTATTTTAATATTGCTAAATTTGGCTTACAGCTTAAGAAAACTCAAAAATCCTATCTCAAAATATTAGAATATCATGAAAAAGTATACAAGTAGGCTATTCAACTAATCACCTGAATCATCTAATTAACTCGAAACACCTTGCGAGGGTTTCCTGAGCCTTAAAAACACTCAGCTTGGTTCAGTAAACTAAATCACAAGTATGGGGAAGACTGCTGTCCAGAGGACCATCATTGATACCCTCCATCAGGAGGGTAAGACACAAAAGGAAAATTCTCAAAGAGCAGGCTGTTCACAGAGTGCAGTTTCAAAGCATATCCACAAAAAGTCTGTTGGAAGGGAAAAATGTGGCCGGAAACGCTGCACAACCAAGAGAGATGACCGCAGCCTTAACAAAATTGTGACGGAGAGCCGCTTCCAGAATTTGGGGGAGCTTCAAAGACAGTGGGCTGAAGCTGGAGTCCAGGTATCAAAAGCCACAGTTCACAGACGTGTCCAGGAAATGTGCTACAATAGCCGTATTCCCATGGTCAAGCCACTTCTGAACTCGAGACAACGGAAGAAGCGTCTGACTTGGGCTATGGAGAAGAAGCACTGGACAGTTGCAGAGTGGTCCAAAGTCCTCTTTTCAGACGAAAGCAAGTTTTGAATTTCATTTGGGAGTCAAGGCGCCAGAGTCTGGAGAAAGACTGGAGAGGAGCAAAATCCAAGTTGCTTGAAATCCAGTGTGAAGTTCCCACAGTCAGCAATGGTTTGGGGAGCCATGTCAGCTGCTGGTGTTGGTCCACTGTGTTTCATCAAGTCCAGAGTAAATGCAACTGTGTACCAAGAGATTTTAGAGCACTACCTGCTTCCATCTGCTGAAAAGCTCTATGGAGATGAGGATTTCATTTTCCAGCATGATCTGGCACCTGCCCACAGTGCCAAAACCACCAGTAACTGGTGCACTGACCATGGCATCACTGTCCTTGATTGGCCTGCTAATTCCCCTGACCTGAACCCCATCGAGAATTTGTGGGGTATAGTTAAGAAGAAGATGAAAGACACCAGACCTACAAATGCAAATGAGCTGAAGGCCGCTATCGAAGCATCCTGGGCATCAATAACACCTCAGAAATGCCACAGGCTGATTGCCTCCATGCCACGCCAGATTGATGCAGTAATTCGTGCAAAAGGATTCCCAACCAAGTACTGAGTGCATCAATGGACATTTTCAAATGTTTGATTTAGTTTTGCTGTTATAAAATTATTTTTTTACTTGGTCTGAGGAAGTATTCTAATATTTTGAGATAGGATTTTTGAGTTTTCTTAAGCTGTAAGCCAAATTCAGCAATATTAAAATAATAAAAGGCTTGAAATAGTTCAGTTGATGTGTAATGAATCCAAATTGTATGACATTTTTGTTTTTTTAATTGCATTACCGAAAATAAAGAACTTTATCACAATATTCTAATTTTCTGAGACAGTCCAGTATATTGTATAAATCTCTCTCTGTTTCATTCTTTCTCTGTATGTCTTTGTGACTCTCTTAGCAGCTGGCCAAGTAAGCTGACTTGCAAATACCCCATTTAAAACATATTATAGAAACTACATAAGTTTAGCAAGCTATTTAATGGCGGCCACATCTTCAAATGATTTAGTGCCAATTTTAAGTCGGCGTTAACTCATTACCATAGATGTAGCACACATACTAAACTCATGCATGCCACATTAATATTTCATATTGAGGCAGGGGCCTCTAACTATTTGACCAGCAGGACACAAGTTTGGGATTAGAGGTAAATTTAAGCCTGACCCGAATTTCGGGCAGGGTCGAACCTAAAATGTCAAGCTTTACGTTAAGGTCCGACCAGGCTTCTTTCTCGCTGCCTTTGATTTTATTACTACCCATCATTGTTTTTTGTCACTATGCTTCACTCTCTCTTATAGTGCCACGCTAGATTCTTAAGAACGTGCATCTGCTGTGTTTTATGGCCAAGTTTTGAACCTGTCAAAATAATGGACCGCCTTGATATTTTCCCGTCAACTCTTTAAGAATATCAAATGATAATGAGTTTACATTGAATAATTCTGTTACAAAAGACAGGTTTCCATGAGTTGTTTTGAGACCACCGTTCTACACCAAAGCAACCTGCCAAGCAAGCCTTAGCGCCAGGCATAAAAGGCCGGCTGACGCGAATGATGAAGGCAGACATATGATGCAAGATCTGATTATCCACACACGTGCATTCAGTGACATTTGCGCTCACTTGGTGGCGGCACTTAAAATGCTAATGTGGCGAGATTCGCTGCACATGAACTCGTCGGTTATGAGTATATAATGGCTGACGAGTTTCCTTGCAGAGTTCGGTTTAGAACAGGGGGCTATTTTACAAAATGAAGGCTGTTAAGTTGATTGACACAAAAACATCAAGATGTTTTGTTATTTTTAAATTTTCAGGACATGATCTCTCTGCACAAAGCAAAGCAGTTGCAAGTGAGGACATTGATTATTTCAGCACTTTTTACACAACAGGGTAAAGTGAGAAATATGAAACAGCTGTTTGTCAATACAAAACAAATCATGTTTTATTTAAAACATGGTATTTCACCAGCTCTACCCCTTATGTGGGTTCAATCATGGGAACCAGATAGCAGATTGAAAGTCTCAGAAAAGTATAAACAGGGTTCATACACCTTATTCATGGCCAAATTCAAGCAACTTTTAAGGACTTTTGAACCTGAATTTCCAATTTCTCCAGTAACATTGAAAGAAGAAAATCTGTCAATTATTTACAAATTTTGCTGAGCTAAAATATATCTGCAATTTAAGTTTTCAATTTTTAAACTTTGCATCTTTTATAAAGACACGATTTTTAGATTTTACATAAATCTGTGTGTTGGGTAAAAATTGCAGTAATATATTGCTTACATTCACTTGCAGGAAGTTCAACCCATTACAATTTTCCACTAGGAAACACTACCTTCATTTTTTGCATGGCCCATAATAAATGTCCATAGTTGATACGTCATCCTCACACTGATACACATTTCATAGTGCCCTGTTTAGGTGTCTCATACACCTGTCCTCTTCGGCGCGACCCATAGGGGGTGTTGACGCTTCGTATGACAATGCTGCACAAACTAATGCCAGCTGCAATTAATCAAGAGGAAGGAATAAATGCAATGGCGAAGCAAAGTCACCAGAGCACAGGGTTGGCGTCATTAATGGTAGACCTGTGAGGAACTTGGCAACAACTGCAGGCACTTACAACTACTTCACTCAAAATTCAAGCACGTACCAATCCTTGAAAACACAACATTAAATATTAAACAGAAGATTTTTAAAAGAGAATGTGCGATCAAATCTACCGCTTTAGAATGTCAAAAGGTTGGCATGCATGCTATTATGCTGTTCCCTCACTGTTGTCATTAACATCTGCCCAGACTTATAGTACTAACCTATGTGAAGTAGACCTATCATCATGGCTTTTAGTTCTATAATTTAATCACTTAAAACAGACTGTTCAATGTTTTCGTTGTTTGCCCGACATTGTATCAATACAGTGCTGTAAAAAACAATCACCTACTTGTGTGCATAATCAGTCTAAATGGGTTGTCAGATGGTATTAAACTGACAAGCCTCGAGAATTCTAACACTTGAGCCTCACACTGGCATCTACGCGTGAGCGACTTCATCCAAGACCTTTGCCGCAGTGTCCCAGAAAGGTGAACGCTGTCAAGGCGTTGGCCTTTTCACCAAACATGTTTGCCAAGTCTCTGCGGGCAACTTTACGCTAACGTCAATTTATTCCCCTGCGACTAGAGGCTGGAACAAGACCTATCCTACTGGATGGACCACGCACGTACCAACGACCAAGGACGTCAGCATCACTATGACGAGAACGCGCCCATTGGCCCTCGTGACCCAAGCTCGTACAGACACGGCGCCAACGTCAACTATGACTACTATTAACAACTAGTACGCAAGCAACATGTAGCCTAACAAACGTTCAAAGGTATTCTAAAACGTGCTAAAAAAAATGAGGACATTGTTTTTGCATAAAATCTTTACATATTTCAAAATGATCCAATTATTTTCCGAGACGATGCGTTTGAAGACAGCTTGCGTCGTCTTAAATTTGCTGAGCTGTGACGTCATGTGAGCAACATCAGCATTCTAGTAAGCCAGTCACCATCTTGTATGTAATAATAATAATAATTTCCTTTGTATTGTCATTCTTTGTAACAATGTACACAGAACGAAATGTCGATACACCTGACCCGTTGTAGCGAGTCGATGCAGCCGCAGCCAGAGGGCGCCGCCATTATACCAATTAGGTATGTCTCGATCGAGGCGCGAACCAGCGACCTCCCAGTCTCAAAGCGGGCACACTACCATCTAGGCTACTGAGCTGGTGTGTTGATTAATCGAAAATTTTACGAATGTTTTAAGCAGAGTTTAGGTAGTTTTGGGGAAAATGCCTAGGCTCTGTCGCAGGACGCTGCACTGAAACAACAAAGGCCGAGCGGCCAAGAAAGCGTTGATTGGTAGAAACAACAAAGAGCTCATGACGGCTAATCATGACTGAACAAAGGAAGGGGGCCAAAGCTTTTACAAAAAAAGTGAGGCTGGCTGTGAGCAGCCAGGCTAAACAGACAGATTCAACAATGAAAAGTGGCTAAAACAACAAACTTAGCCAGGGAAGGTTCTGTGTCCAATTGGGAAAAAAAAAGGTTTATAAAATACTGTTTAAGGGTATTACGAAACAATATATAAAACATTTTATTACCAGGCACAAACGTGTAGCGTTTCTTCCCCACCATTATGCAATGTTTGCAAAATATTCCAGGTGCCAGGGGACTTGTAAAATGTAGTCTCAATTGACCAATCTGGCTCGTTTCCTGCTGAGCTGTGACAACACCACTTTCAAAAATGGTGAATCCCATTAACACAACAGATACTGATTGTAGTGAAAACTGATTGCATTCCAGTCATTTCAGCCTGGAGGTAGGCGATTGTGGCTTTTCGTTTGTTTTCGGCCACGTGTATTGCGGTTGGTAACATTTTGTCCAGCTAGCTCCCCATTAGCTTAGGGGCTGCCGAAGAATTTTCTGTTTTGTTTGCTCCCGTTTGGCACTCGTTGGCCGTGTATTTTAGTAACCAGGTTGCGTTACCTGGTGGCTGCAGTTTTTTGCAAGTTAGTCACTTATTGGCTGTTTGCCTTTGTTGTACCACCTGGGACACAACTCCTTGTTATCCTCCAAAAAAACTACCAAAATCCTGCTTAAAACACTCGTATCCTTTTCGACTATTTGAGCTAAAATCGCTACTTAGCGGATTTTCACTTTTCGCGGGTGGTTTTGATCCCCATTAACAGAGATAACCGAGGGATTACTGTATTTATATTGTTTCGTAATACCCTTAAACAGTATTTTATAAACCTTTTTTTCCCAATTGGACACAGAACCTGTACTGTTCCTCCCCAAAATCATGCAAAAATATTTTTAAATATCCCAATATGTTTAACACGTAAAACAATGGCTGGCTAGGGTGCTCGCGGTTCCCCGCTAACGTCATAGCTCATAAAGACAAATGGAAGACATGCTGTCTTCAAGATGCATTCTCGGAAAATAACTGGAACATTTTGATTAAATAGATACGGTACAGATTTTAATGCAAAAAAACATGTATTATATTTTCACGTTGAACATTTTTAAGAATTTGGGATTACTTTTCAAAAGCAATGTGCAAATGAGCTTTATGTACCAATACTTATGATAAAATGATTTAAAAAATTGTTTTCCATTTAAAGTCTACAGATTATACTGCTTGCTGTCATTTGTATCATACTTTGATTCTAATAATTCGATGCTTCAATTACACAAAAACATTTTCCATCCTAACATTTTAATCTCTAAATCTGACCAAAATGAACCAGATTAAAAGGAACATTAAAACAATTTTCGGATAGGCACAATACTCTAAATACCTGGAGTAGACAAAACATGATGCAACAGTTCAACCAAGGAAAAGAAAATGTTAACATTGTCATTTAAATTATTTGTTTTGGTATCAATCATTATTTTATTTTTAATGTTTAGATGCCTAGACTGCCAAAATGGTCTTTTCAATTGTCTGGTTCTAAGATGATTTTGCTTATTTTTTTTATTTGACTATATCTAGATCATTAACCCTTACACTGAAAAGAATGTTTAAATCAGGGTAATATACAAAAAGAAAAATAGAAAAAAAAATCTAATTTTATTTTGTACAGACTCTCGTTATCCAATTCAGTTTTCCATTGGGACATTTGTTCTGGTTCACCATCCTACCATCCTACCTTTTTACATTTTTATTATTTACATGTAAATCAACTCATTCATTATAAAATGTATATATCATACAAACCCTGATACACACACTCACACACACACCAAGTGTCTTACTTTATGTGGAGAAAAGCATCCGCCGAAGGTCTTCATGCATTTTGCATTTGTGTATTTATGTGCTTCATCTTTTCTCTATATGAATATGCAACCTGTGAAAAGCTTACATAATACCTCCGTTAAGAGGGCAAAAAAGAGGGTTCAGAGGTGAGTAAAATTCAAGGTTTGTGAAATACATTCATTCCACCATGGATTCTTGTAAATATTTTATTAAAATAGCCATCTTCACCTGATCTGAATAATGCACATCTTGTCATGTGATGTTCCCCAAAATGAAGCGCAGTCACAGTAACAATCTTTTTCTTTGCCACAAGACAAAATAATTCCTTTGTCTAAGACAAATCCATTCAAAAATAGCACAAAGAACTCCAAGTGTTTTATATCTTAATCACAGACAGACGCAAAAAATAATTGACAATCAAGAAAAAAAAAGATACCATTGGCTGTGTTTTAAATAATTGGCATGTCGACCTAATAAGCTCAGGCGAGGGCGGACTCACAGTGCAACTTGCAAACTCCTCATCAAGGCAACAATCAAAAGTCTTCTCGCAATAAATATCCCAGAATGCACCTCCACACACAAAAAGGTAGGTATCTGTCCTGCTCAAATATGTCGAGGTCGGCCTTTCTTCATGCGGGCGGCTTTGGGTTTGGGGATGTATTGGTTGTTGGCCTGATGCTCCAGTTCTCTGCTGAAATAGTGGATGGTTTTCTTTAAACCCTCCTCCAGAGGCACCTGTGCAGAATTAATGAATAAAAAGATGAATAAAACAAAAAAGGAGGGTCAAAACAAGTTCTTGAGTGTGTTCACGCAATCGGCTTTCAACTTTTTTTTTTTTTTTTTTAATGTTAAGTCAAGGAAATGGTGAGTTATAGCAATTGCATGCTGTAAATCTCAATGTGGCTAGAGTTTCTAGCGGTCAGAAGCCCTTGTTTGTGCAGATACGTTTTTTTAACAAACAAATAACATGCAATAAAAGGATTCTGCTTAGTCTAAAAAGGGAGTTTCATATTTGTCTAGTATTCATCTTACATAAATTGAAATTATTTAGTGCAGCAATATATATTAGAGGTGGTTGTCATGATAATTCTTGACACGGACTGGGTCTTTTAAAATCAGAGTTGTGTTGACCTAAAGCTGAAAGGGATCAATACTTGCCTTACTTTTATCTTCAACCATCTTTACAGTAAATATAAATATCTCATCTCATTAGCTGCACCGCTTATCCTCAGTAGGGTCGCAGGGGGGTGCTGGAGCCCATCCCAGCAATCATCGGGCAGTGGACACCCTGAACTGGTTGCCAGCCAATCGCAGGGCACACAGGGACAGACAACTCGCTCGCTCATTCACACTAGGGACAATTTGGACCGGCCAATCCACCTGAAATGCATGTCTTTGGAATGTGGGAGGAAGCCGGAGTGCCCGGAGGAAACCCACGCAAGCATGGGGAGAACATACAAACTCCGCACAGGAGGTCCGGTAGCTGGATTTAAACCCGCACAGGAGGTTCCCAAGACCTTAGAACTGTGACGCACACACGCTAACCACTGCGCCGCATTTAAACATTTTCTAGTGGAAATTTCAGCTGGGAGTCATCCATTCTAGAGGGTTGTAAAATACACAGTACAGGGAGTGCAGAATTATTAGGCAAGTTGTATTTTTGAGGATTAATTTTATTATTGAACAACAACCATGTTCTTAATGAACCCAAAAGTCTCATTAATATCAAAGCTGAATATTTTGGAAGTTGGAGTGGGGCTTTTTTAGTTGTAGCTATTTTAGGAGGATATCTGTGTGTGCAGGTGACTATTACTGTGCATAATTATTAGGCAACTTAACAAAAAACAAATGTATACCCATTTCAATTATTTATTTTCATCAGGGAAACCAATATAACAGCTCAACATTCACAAATATACATTTCTGACATTCAAAAACAAAACAAAAACAAATCAGTGACCAATATAGCCACCTTTCTTTGCAAGGACACTCAAAAGCCTGCCATTCATGGATTCTGTCAGTGCTTTGATCTGTTCACGATCAACATTGCGTGCAGCAGCAACCACAGCCTCCCAGACACTGTTCAGAGAGGTGTACTGTTTTCCCTCCTTGTAAATCTCACATTTGATGAGGCACCACAGGTTCTCTATGGGGTTCAGATCAGGTGAACAAGGAGGCCATGTCATTAGTTTTTCTTCTTTTAGACCCTTTCTTGCCAGCCACGCTGTGGAGTACTTGGATGCGTGTGATGGAGCGTTGTCCTGCATGAAAATCATGTTTTTCTTGAAGGATGCGGACTTCTTCCTGTACCACTGCTTGAAGAAGGTGTCTTCCAGAAACTGGCAGTAGGACTGGGAGTTGAGCTTGAGTCCATCCTCAACCCGAAAAGGCCCCACAAGCTCATCTCTGATGATACCAGCCCATACCAGTACCCCACCTCCACCTTGCTGGCGTCTGAGGCGGACTGGAGCTCTCTGCCCTTTACCGATCCAGCCACGGGCCCATCCATCTGGCCCATCAAGACTCACTCTCATTTCATCAGTCCATAAAACCTTAGAAAAATCCGTCTTGAGATTTTTCTTGCCCAGTCTTGACGTTTCAACTTGTGTGTCTTGTTCAGTGGTGGTCGTTTTTCAGCCTTTCTTACCTTGGCCATGTCTCTGAGTATTGCACACCTTGTGCTTTTGGGCACTCCAGTGATGTTGCAGCTCTGAAATATGGCAAAACTGGTGGCAAGTGGCATCTTGGCAGCTGTACGCTTGACTTTTCTCAGTTCACGGGCAGTTATTTTGCGCCTTGGTTTTTCTACACGCTTCTTGCGACCCTGTTGACTATTTTGAATGTAACGCTTGATTGTTCGATGATCACGCTTCAGAAGCTTGGCAATTTTAAGAGTGCTGCATCCCTCTGCAAGATATCTCACTATTTTTGACTTTTCAGAGCCTGTCAAGTCCCTCTTCTGACCCATTTTGCCAAAGGAAAGGAAGTTGCCTAATACTTATGCACACCTGATATAGGGTGTTGATGTCATTAGACCACACCCCTTCTCATTACAGAGATGCACATCGCCTGATATGCTTAATTGGTAGTAGGCTTTCGAGCCTATACAGCTTGGAGTAAGACAACATGCATAAAGAGGATGATGTGGTCAAAATACTCATTTGCCTAATAATTCTGCACTCCCTGTATTTTGTGAACAGTAAAGGGGCAGTGTGCATTATCTAGCGCTTCCTAGTGGTGAAAAACGTTCTTTACAAAAACGACAGATTTATAGAATGTGCAAAAATACACGAACTATCAAAAAAATCTTTTTTAGCAATCACTCATGTTATAATATTCAAACATTTACTTTAGTAATTAAGTCGCATCACTGCAAAGTCAAAATACATCCCTCACTCCATTGCAGGTTTCAAGGTATTTGACGAGGTAGCATGTTTTTACTAACATTGAGAAAAAGAAATGATGACTTGTATCATGATAATAAATGTACCTTACATTGTGGTGATGTTAGTTTATTTAAATGTATTATTTTAAAGAAGTAGTCTGAATGCATCCTCGACCTCCAGACAATATTTTTAAGGCAACAGTGGCAGCGTTGCAATTTTTTATTTTATTTTTTTTGTCAAATGAATCAATGAACGCACACATTTTTTTGCAAAAAACTTTGACTTTCTAACTTTTCAGATACTGCTCATGTCTGTAAGCATGTTTTAGAATGATTTACAGCAGGGGTCGGGAACCTATGGCTCGCGAGCCATATATGGCTCTTTCTATGAGTACCTATGGCTCAGAGACCAATTTGATTGCATGCAAAATTTCTCCATCTTGTTCAAAACCGGGAATGTCTATCCTATTCAGGTACACGTAAAGCCAAACCAAAGCTAAATTTAAAAGTAACACTTCGCACTATATATAGGGCACGTTTTTCACTACAATTTACAGTCAAGGTGTCACACAAAAAAAGGGGGAAAAAAACTCGTTTTGGCTGTACAACGCTAAAGAATCCTTTATTTAAAAGTTCACTATATAATCTGTGTTCAGTGTTCAGATACTTTATGATGAATCCACAAAACTGTAAATACGCCAAAACACCGGAAGAGAACTTAGTCATTTGATTGGGTGAGTGGGAGGGATAGGTGGAGCTATGCAAAAAGTACAAGCATTCCCTCCCATCTCTCGCTAAAGGTAAGCACATAAGGCTCCCTATTCTCAGAATGTTGTGACGTTTTTACAAAATAAATGCTTGCATCTGGTTTTGAAACCAATTTGTATGAAAAAAAGGGTCAAAAGGAGTTTAACCGATCTTGAGTCATTGCAAGAAAGAGACAAGTTTAAAGTGGTATGTTTGTTGATTTTGGGACAGGGGCTCTGGCATCATTCTCTTTTCATAATTTTTATCAAATCATCAAAAATAAATGTGCTGAAGACTAAGCTTTTGTCTGGGGCGCGGGTTTAGCAATTTAGTAAATTTGTCTCATAATATATGGTGTGGCTCTTTCCCAAAATAAAATTAATATTTTTTGCTTTTATGGCTCTTTGAGTCAAAAAGGTTCCCGACCCCTGATTTACAGGCTACTCTATTGAGTTGTTGACAGTGTTTCATACCACTGGTTCCCAGCCTAGCATCATCTTGGCTTTTCGGATGTCAGGCCTCCGCCTCTGTGGGTCATCTTGTGCCTCAGGTAGAAACTGGATCTGACTTGAGCTCACTATAAGGAGTAGAAAATATAGACTTTAGATCAGTGGTCGGCAACCACACAGGTACTGGCTCGTGGGTAGTTTCGCACATGAACAAAAAAATATTTTTTTACCTATTGCTTAACCGACACAGCTTCGTTTCAGTCAAACTGAACTTCATTTGGGGGCTTTGAGGTGGTATGTTTGAATTAAAGTCAGTGTGGTGTGCACAGGCGGGCGCAGTTGCCCGTCAGCCGGTGCAACTGTCGCGTTTGGTGAGTTTGAATTTTAATTACTTGGAACGCGGAACAGCCTGACGTTTTGCGTCAAACATTATGATGGCGACCAGAGCGTGATACTATTAGCACGTTCGCTTCAAAGTTCAGAGGTCCCTGGCTCCAATCTAGCTTTCATCCTACTTGTGTGGAGTTTACATGTTTTCGCTGTGCCCTGAGGCACTCCGGTTTCTTCCCACATTCCAAAAACATGGCTGGAATGAGCCCCGCACTCCTGGATTTTGGAAAATGAATGTTATTTTGGTGTGACGTTACGAGGACATATAAATGTCTCACATGACTACACATTGGATTTACGCTTATTATTTTTTATTAATGTTGTTATTATTATAAATGTTGTGATTTTTATTTTTTATATTAGAGAAAATGTACAGACATGTGTAATGCCGCTTTTGGGCCGGAGTCCGTGAAAATATTGTCAGAGCCGGTTCATGGTACAGAAAAGGTTGTCAACCATAGCTTTAGATTATTAGAAAAAGAATACCAAAATTTTCCTATTGCCTGTGCTTTTTGATCTTGATTCAGTGACCCTCTCTGAAATACAGTATTTTACGGATTATAAAACCCTCCGGATTATGAATTAACCAGCCAAAACATAATAAGAAAAAAATATATACTGTTTAAGTCGCACTGGAGTACTAATCACATTCATTGGGGTGATTTGATAAAATCCAACACCAAAAACAAATGTCATTTTAAAATCTAAAAGAAAAAAAATTGTCCCTGCGTGTGAAATGCACTCCCTAGCATGCATCACTGATGCAAACATCAACAAAATGACTTTGTATCTCATTTTCTTCTTGTGGTTTAATGTGAAATAATATACCAGGTAAAAAAAATCCAATAATTTCACACACAAAACTCACCTGAGTATAAATTACATCTCCAGCCAAACTATGAAAAAAAAAAAACTGACGTGCGGTGTTTGAGAGAGGGTCACTGAATCAGGATCAAAAAGAATCAGGCAAAGTATTTTAATATAAAACTTGAATTGTTGTATTTACAAACGAACTTGATTGATCAGGTTTTGTATGATTTTTTTTTTATATATGAGCACTGGGGCAAAACATTGCGTTAACAATTTGAGTTATAATTTTCAATTTAGTGCGTGAAAATATATTAACGCAACGATTAAAATTCCGCCCAGGGCAGGCGCCCCCGCGTGTCAAGCCGCACTGCTCCAACAAATTAAGAAGAGTCACTTTTGTTTCCTGAGGCTAATTTGGTGTAGCATGCTAGCAATGGAAAAGAGAAAGGAAACGCGTTTAGGCGGACGGTTTCGCTTTGAAACATTGCCTGATGGGAATATTGACAAGGCGAAAGTGACATGTTTTGCAAAGCTGAATTTAATTGCCATCGGAGCACTTCTTCCTTCATGTATCACCTGAAAGCCAAGCGCCCCGGTACGGTGGTAGTCAGACAGCTGACCTCGATAAACAACCTGGGATCAGTTTGGCGCAATAGATAGGTGTTCTACAATTTGTCTTTGACACCTAAAACTTTATGCACTTTTCCTATACTCGGTATGCATTTTTTGTTAAAATATTTACGACAGCTATACAGCAAATTTACAGTTTAACAGTGTTGACATAAAGTACTTTGTTATGAAAGCTATCTGTGGCATTACAGTCTGTATGCACAATTACTGTACACTAAGTACAGTAATAGTAATAGTCAAGTCAAGTCATGATTATTTGTATAGCCCTTAATCACAAGGAGTCTCAAAGGGCTGCACAGACCACAGATTATTGCAAACTACGGACTATCATTCCACCATCCCCTGATCTAAAACCTACATGGGGGCAAGGAAAAACTCAAAAACCTCAGCATGAGGAAAACAAAGAAACCTTGAGAAAGGGACCGCACATGAGGTAATTCCCCTTCCAGGATGACCGGCCTAAACCATTTGGCATAATAAATGTAATCTCATTTGTTATGCATATTCTTTTCATATTTACTGCCAATTGTAAAATCTGGATTTAAAAAATTAATCACGATTCATTTATTTAAAAAGATTAAATAGTTAATGTATTTTAATCGACTCCCAGCCCATTTACATACATACATATATGCATATAATGAAGGAGTTGATTTACAGGTCAATGATAAAAATGTAAAAACATTGCATGGTAAAGCAGAACAGTACAAGTTAGCAAAACTCTTTTAGAACAGATGGCAACCTATACGCATCTGAATAAATCTCTGAATTCAAGATGCATGGCAGTCAGACCACCAAGGCACATTTCTCTCCAACAGGCAGCTCATGCAATAGAAATATAAGAGCTGAACCCCTCGACTCGGCTTCAAGATGTTATACGTGACATGAGGATGATGTTGTCGGCTGATAAAAGACAACTGACTTCACGGCTCCAATGCACACATTAAAAAGCATTCACAAGCCATTCAAGGCTCAGACTAAGAAAATCTCACACAGGGAGATTATGGTGGAATTGTTTTGGTTGAGTGACAACCAAGGCACTGTAGCATCTGGCTCTGTGATTTGGCTGACATTTAAAAAATGTAAATTTCTAAATGATGGCTTTAGAATAAATAAATCACCATCACCTGAATGAAAAACATTTGAAACTCACAAACTCTCTCACTTTATCTGAAAGGCAGCAACTTTGATCAGGACAATGTAGGTTCCTCCTCAAGGGATATCCGTATTCAATATTGAATCCTGTTACAGCTTTTCTGAGTATCTGAGTGAATCTGATTTAGTCATAGGATTGGACCAATCCAGTTATCCGTTTTTTGGGTGCATTATGCATAACTAATGCCTTGTCAGCTATAAATCATCCCGCCAACAGGACCTGTTTATTGTATTCATTTTAACCATAAGTGACAACTATTTTCAGCTAAAGGAGCATTTTGAATCAGGCCCCGACGTGTACTAGGATACTGTAGGAAGAGTGAAGATTTTACACATACACAGACAATAAAAACAATTAGCATCAATCAAGCCCTCTTACCTACAAGACTTTTGATGAGCTGGGCAAACTCCAGTATCGTATGCTCCTCTGGGTTACCCTGTAAATAAAAAAACAAACAATTCACACACAAAAACAAAGTTGTTCGTAATTATTTCTTGAATGTTAGGAGTTAGACATTGGGTTGAGAGTTTGGGTTAGGGCCAGCGAGGAATTTAAATGAAAGTAAGAATTTAGATAATGGAACAAAACTATTTAAGAAAAATAACTCACCAGATTGACTGGACTGCTGATATTGCTGTTCATCAACACCACCAAGCCGTTAACCAGGTCACTGGAATTCCAATTACGAATACCAATTATTTTACAATGGACTCTATTATTGTAATTTCTAAAGTGGGGCCTCGCTTGCAATAGTGACATCCCCTGCCAATTATTTTGGTTAATTAAAACAACACAACCTCACACATATTGAAAAAAAATGGATTCACAGATTGTAGCTTTGGCTATATACATTAACAATGAAATAAATTATGCAAAGGTCATGTGAACAGCAACATTGAAGTAGATTTTGGAAGGAATCCAAAGATAGGATGAACATTGTGTAACATGTCTGTAGCAAACCAACCAAAACAAAGGGTACACTAGCATCAATGTAAATTAATTAAAGCCATACCGAATACCTGGTAAAAATATCTACAGCTATTTTATTCCTCCATCACCTTCCTTCTCACTCCTGCACCCCTGTCATAACCATTAAGTGAAAAAGTATTTTTCAAAAACTGTGTCATGATTCGTACATTTATACACATCTGTGTTTCTGGCAAGCAATCCACCAGAAATACTCAAGCAGCTATGAGCAAACAAACAAAACTTTTGAAACAAGGACGAAACTGACTAGTTAATTCAGCGTGACGACAGGAATGAGCTGAATCATAAGCCTTGACGGTTGAGGAGAAAGAGCCAAACACAAAACAGCAAGGTAACCTAAAACAACGAGTGCACTTTAAGTTTTGAAGTCCTTGGATATACAGTTTATTACAGTTGTTTCCCGAACGGTCCAATTGACTTGTTGGCCTACTATAGAATGGCTTTATACATTAATTAATACAATGGTGGGATCGCAGAAAAAATGAAGTGGGCCCCTTTTTTCAATTTCTGATTTTTTTTCCTGGTCAGGTTTTCATAGATGTAGACTGCTTTTCCTCTAAATTCAAGACCTTGTTTTAGTGTAGCAATCTCTTAATTTCTGTTGGTTAACAAGGCAAGACAGTTGGAGGTATTTTATTTCCAGGAATCTGGTAGCAATAATCAACATTTCTTGGGTTCAAGTTTATGTCAAGCTCTTGGAGTTAAAAAATCATTTGTACCAGCACTTTTTCTGCATTAGTCTCAAAGTCATCATTCGTACCTTTCGCAGCTTGTCCATCAGTATGATTTTATTTCTAAAGATTAGAAGATCATTGAGACGACTATTCTATTCCAAGATAATGTACCTGGAGGGTTTTGATGAGTCGGCTTACAAGGGCAGTCAAAATTGCAAAGGAGGCAGTGACATGCAGTCAAGGGAAGCTGTGCGTGACACGTCATGGAAATATACAATTTTAAATATATAAAATGGTTTAATTTATTCAGTCTTAAAGCTCTTGTTTAACTTGACAATTTTGAGATTTTCTTTTTAGAAATTGCAGAATTCTCAAATTACAATATGAATATTATTAATAGACGTATTATTATGATGTGTGTCAGCGGATGCAGAGGCACACATTTCTCTTGCCTCATGGTAGAGGGCTGTGAGACCAAGGATTCTGATTTGTCGCATACTTCAGACCCAATCAACAGAATTAATGCTAATATTAGCAAGCTGACAAAGACAGGCAATCTAGAATTTTTTTTTATCCTCATGCATGGTCTTTTTTTTTTCATAATGTAATGTAATGATGCTTTTATTCAAGACCCTAAAACATTGGTTTTCTATGCTGCAGTCTATATATTGGTTTTTGCTTTACCAATCAAATGATGAATAAGATGTAGGGTCATTTATTTGTGAATACGTGCCTCACAAGACACAAACCTCACCGCACGACACTAAAAGGAGGTGCCGGGAGCCGCTTATGCAGTCGGCAAGCAAGTCTTGGCATCTAAGTGCTCAAAAACATGATCACTAAATCATGTTTTGCAGCTAATAATTCAGGCCTCTTGGAGTGTTTGTCCTTGGATTTTGCATAACTATGTATATCTAAATCAATTTAGCTGGGTATTGAAATAGAAAAAAAGGGCCAAGCTGAAGATTTTTTAATTGACAACTCAACTGAAAAATGGCAGCATGCCATGATGCCATGGTTGCGTGTGAGTCTCCAAATGTTGCAGCTGTGAGATCGACACCTGTGCCCTAGAGATTATGGCCAAGAGTCTTTGAATAAGACACAGAACCTTTTTTAATCGTATTTGGATTTGGCAGCATCACAAAAAAACAAAACGACCACACGTCTACCTAAGAAACTATGTTGTGATGATGTCACGCTAAAAGTAAGGCGAGCCAAGTAAAACTGGCTTTCACCAAGGGGGAATGTGTGCACGATGCATCTTATTTTTTATTTTGCACACGAGAAGAGACAGAAAACTCGGTCCAAACGGGAGCTACAACAAGATCTTTTTCCGAAGTGTGGGTGTTCTTCTGCTCCCACATTTTTGGGTAATGCTAGCTGGACTGTAAATAACCATCTACAGTTGAACCGTTTTGAGTTGTAAACACGTATTCTGCGTGTGGCATGAAGTCTGTTCATTCTCTGAAGTTCATTGGCGGGTGCCGCAAAAATATGTCAGGGGAGGTCACTCCCGGGCCGCGCGACGGAGCGAGTTCGGCGGACGCGTCGTCACACGGTGCGACGCAAGAAAAGGCGGCGGGCGCAATCGGGCTACCCCCGTAACTGGGGGGAGCCCACTCGTCCGACAGCCCCAGTACCGCGGCGCGACGACAGGCGGCGGACGTGCGCGGGACCCCCATAACTGTGTCGGTGTCGTGCGTATCGCACCCGAAAGTACCCGCGTCGCGGGTTAGAGGCTCGCTTGCGCGAGCGACCGATTGGCACCCGCGGTGCGCGCAAGTAAAAACCGTGTCGTGAATTTGTCTCTGATCGTCCCGGGCGGCCGTAAAATCGCCCAGCTGTACGACTCTTAGCGGTGGATCACTCGGCTCGTGCGTCGATGAAGAACGCAGCTAGCTGCAAGAACTAATGTGATTTGCAGCTGCGATTGGCTGGCAACCAGTTCAGGGTGTCCCCTGCCCACTGCCTGGAGATGGCTGGGATGGGCTCCAGCCCCCCGCGACCTTAATAAGGATAAGCGGTGCAGATAATGAGATTTTTTTTTTCTTTTTGAAAGGTCGTCGCTACTTCGCAGATTTTCACTTTTTGCGGGTGGTTTTGTTCCCCATTAACCGGGTCTAAAAAAATCATAATTAAAAAAAAAAAAAAAAAAAAAAAAAAAAAAAAAAAAAAAAAAAAAAAACTTTTTTTTTTTTTTAAAGGTGCGCCGCTACTTCGCGGGTGGTTTTGGTCCCCATTCACCGCGATAACCGAGGTCTTACTGTATATATATATATATATATATATATATATATATATATATATATATATATATATATATATATATATATATATATATATATATATATATATATATATATATATATATATATATATAGGCTAATGTAGCCGTTTTGTTATTTTTAGTTTCAGCCAAAAACGCTTATCTTAGTGTATCCCAAAAACTTAAATTGTGAATTAAAAAACTGCATGCAGGCCTTCACCCCGGCTTTTGGGGTATGGAGTTTTCATGCTTCCTGAGCCAGAAGATGTCCTTCATCTCTGTAGAAAAAAACTCTTAATTTATATTCATGTGGGCTTTAGAAGCCCATTTGAAAATAAGAGAATTAGATTGTATCAAGAAACATTAAAAGAGGTTTTATTACGCTTCACGCTAGTACACATAAACAATATCATCTTATTATAATACCACAATTAGTATAAATAATACTTATAAGTCATAATTATAAAAAAATCCAAAAACGAACAACAAGCTGTATGCCAAATGAGCATGCCTTCCAGTGCTGTGTGCCTGTAGTAACCTCAAACTGTCATACTGCATGACCGGACCGTTGGTAATAGAGCATGCCTTACTATTTGGACAGATTCATAGTTTTACACTTATATAAGCATGTTTAAATGAGTCAAGTTGAATTAAGATTACTTCCACAAAGTCACATAAGACATCAAAGCTTCAATTTCTCTTAACTCTGTGTTCACATATCGCCAGACTGATCAAATGAGCTCATTGCTACCTGGGAGGGGGAGCAGTTTATCAGTTACCTTTCATTTACTTAACTAAAGCAAAATTAGAGTCAATTGATGTCGGCATGCCACATTTAGGCGTCACAAATATAAGCTACTCCCATATGCTCAAATAGCATAAAGAATTTAATGCAACAAAGACCCTAATTGTGTCAAGTGTATTAAAACAGGTGCATTCTGTAGCTTATGAAAAGGGACAAAATGGGTGTAAGACAAATTCTAGTTCATTGCAGCAAGAATACCGAAAAAGGATTTAAGTCAAAAAGAATGTTTTCACTTACCTAACATACTGAAAGGCTCTTGTTTGGGAACCTGTGCCATAAACCTAGCACAACAACAGAACATGAATTATCATGGCGTACAGAAGTAGTTTTGGAATGCATAAAATGATGCGCACACATTCTTTTTAATAGTTCTTCAATAAAAGTTTGAAACTCTCGTTTCCATGCTCCTTTTTTGATGAACAGAAAGTGTTCTGCAGTGATGCAGTTGAACTTCTTAAAGGTCATGTCATGTTGCTGGGAATGAATAACATGTACAGTGCAGCAAAACAATATTTTCCTTTTTTCTCAAATGATCTTTTCTCCCTTGGGAAAAAAAGTAAATACAAAATACCGTTTTTAAATAATAATTTAAGGATTAAATTATGGATGAGTTCATGAACAGGATCCAATGTATTATGAAAATGGCCATTTAGGGCCGGTTTATGTTCAGGGAAAAAAAATGCATGACAAATAAAGTAGACACTAACTTCATTCTATGCGTGAATAAGGAATTAATATAAATTTAAAAGGAATTATGTCATAACAGTAGTCACAAATGCCACGGTAACAATATTGAATACTGTAATCAAAGATATCCCGATATGAGTATTATATTCAATTCAGTGCCATAACGTATAAATAAGTTTTCAAAGAATGTCCCCATGTTGCAAAACGTAACAATATGTTGTTGTTGTTTTTCTTTTTCTTTTTTTTCAAACTATTATAAAGGGTTTGGCACAGCTCATCAGTAAGTATCACGCCTCTGGGAATTATTTCAGTATGAAAAATAACCATATGATGGCAGGAGTGGCTTTGATCGATGAATGTGTAGTGACAGGGTTCAAAAATGACTCCAAGAGAACAGAGACGTTTTATCAATGAAGTCTCAAAAAAAGCTAAGACAATGATTAAAGAACTGCTGCCCTTGGATTAGCTAAGGTCAGTCAACAAAAGGAAGGAAGTAGAGGTAAGATACGGCCTAAAAATATTCAGCCCGGCCCAACCCTTTATATATATACCCGACAGATTAACTTGATTTGATAAACGACCCCGAAATATACCCAAAACGTTAATTTGTCGCCAAAGTACACCCGAAGCTTTATTTCGGCCGTGCGTACTTCGGCAACCAACTGTCCGTTATGGCTTAGAGTTTACTTGGAGCCGAGTCCCTCCAATCAAATGTGCACTGCAAATGAGCGATTTGGCATTTAAGTGCACATCTCAGACACGTGCAGCGAACGAAAGTGAAACTGAACAAAATGGCCCTGAAAAGAAAATGAAATTATACAGATTTCAAGATGCAAATAGTGAAAGATTTGTCCAAAAAACAAAGACTATGTTGGTAAAGCTTGTAAGCTATTGGCAAGAAGCAGAAATTACGTCCGACGTGAGGGAGGTGGAAGAAGACAGTTGCACGTCTTTTACCCAAACAAGAGGAGGAAAATGTATTTGGATTTAGGGATTTAGAGTTAAACTGGTAGTTTGGTAAGCATTTTCCTTATCTAAATAATTAAGTAAAAGTAAGTGCTTGCCATGTAGATCCTCCACGAAGGAGAAAAAAAAATGGCGAGAGAGAAGCCCGACCAGCCCAACTTAATGATTGACATTCTAAGCCCAAACCTAGCCAGAATTTCAGGCCGGAAGCAAATAACAGCCATTGCATAAGAATGAACAAAAGGAATTATCTTAATAATCATGAAATACCTTAACAGTCTGTAAAATGACAAGCCAGAGAATAAACATTTTGAAAAAGGCTATTACCTTTTTCTATACTATTTTATAACTGGGATGCAAAGAAGAAATCATATTTGTTAGGGGAATTATAAGTGCTCTTACTGTGAGCGGTTCTCCCTGGAGAGCTTGCAGAATGAAGTTACTGACTACTCGCCCATCGTTCATATGCATTCGGGAGCCAAACGTGTTGAAAATTCTTGCCACTCTCACCTCAACTCCTTCCTGAAAGCAAAGAAAATACAATAAATCCCCTTGAAAATATAAACCATGTTGTCAATGAGAGTTGTCAACTGTATTCAGATGTATTGAATACAGTGCTGCACACATTTTCGACACTTAAAAAAGGCCAAAAAGTGCGAGTTTTGTTTTGTTCAAAAGGGAAAAAAACAGAAAAAAATGCCACGGGAAATAAGTATGTTGTGATTATACCACATTAAACCAGGGGCAAGACTCGCAAAGCTGTTCTTTGCCCGGGGGGTAATTTCTGCTCAACTGCTTATATTTCGTGCACAGGAAAAGGAAGAACATGGAGAGCACGTCAAAACAGGAGTCCTGACTCTTTTAGCGACAAAATTTGTCCCCCGAAGTTAGTGTGTCCCTCCCCTTACACGTTTTAGTAGCCAAATGTTTACATGCTAATGCTACAGAGCTAACTTAATACAGTTCATCCGTTTTAATTCAGAAAGATGTACTTTGTGACAGTCTGTTCATCCCCAAATTTGATTGATTGGCACTAAGCTATGTGCGGGGAACATTTAATTAACGGGAGTGTGACTCGTTTGTTGATATCGACTGTACTAACACATCATCATCTTTGACAATTCCCTTCTCCTGTTTTCTTGTCACCATTCACTCTACTGTCCATGAAAGGCAGAATGCCCAAAATTATTCAGTACATAAACAACAACAAGCTATTTATCCTGTTATCCAAACAATTATTTTATTTGCATATTAGCAAATGTTGGCAGGTTTATTTCAAGTGTTGTCCTATAGGATTTTTTTTAAAGCACTACAATGCCCTTTTCCCATTTTATGCAAACTTAATAAAAGGGATATATATAAACAGCAGCTACTCAGTTTTTTCTTATTTTATATTGTACCCTTTTCATCTTCAGTGCATAATGAATGTTTTGAAGTGGAGTTTTTTCTCATCTATATTGTTGTTTTCACATTTTTGTTTCTTCCCTGAAATTGTTCAAATCAGTGCATTCCTAATTGAATTAATCGCCTTTTCAGCTTTTTAACAAAATTGGATACTTATAAATTTACATTTAAAATATGAATTCCATAAGTGTCATTTGCCGCAGAGAAGTAATTTTAATACGCGCAGAGACCAGACACACAAAATATACTTTTAGAAAATCCTTGGCCTTCGCAGGTGCGTATCATTCATCAAAACACTCTGATGCAATATGGACACTTTAGAGGCTAAGCAACATGAATAAAAAGATGGAAATTATGGAGAATGTTGTGCAAAATGAGTAATTTTCGGACAGACGAACAAATGCATTCAGTCTAGAGAAGAGGAGCAGACACAATGGGAACAGGGTCTTGAAAAGGTCATAGATACAAAATCATATACAACTTACAAACAGTAGAAGTTAGTATAAATTCATACACTACAGCATCGTCATGCACACACTTTATAAAGCTTGAATGTGTGTGTGTGTGTTGTTCATAAACTAGATGTTTTAAGGATTCAGAATCCATGAATTATACAAGGGGGAAAACTAGAAAATAATATAACATTAAAATAATATTGTGCATTTTACATATAAACACAAATAAAACTGTAAAAACACAGACATTCACATTATCTTCTGAGTATGGGTAAATTGTGTGCATTTTTCTTGCTATCCATTGACATGGTTTAGTTGACACATGTAAAGGTTAATGGATTTTGATTACATGGCTGGGCAAAAGATTTAGGACGCGATAGTCTAGTCTCTGCCAGCAGTGACTGACAGTTGATTATTGAAAGCAAAATGTTTCTGAGAATTATTCCAACGAGTGTTGGAGAAAAATAACATAAAAGAGCAGCAGAGTAAGAAGAGGAGGTTGGTGCCGATAAATATCACTTGCCTCAAGCAAAGGCAACGGAAGTCAGTCACATCAGACCACTAAAGGCTGGCATCAATCAAATCGAATGAAAAATATTCTGAAAAATAATTCACTGCAGCAGCATTAATTTGCACATTACCTCTTTTTATTAAACTGCATTTTTACACGTTTTTGTTTTGTTGCTTGCTGCCCAAAGGAAAGCTTGCAGTCATCTACTAAAAATATGTGTGGAATTACAACTACTTTTAAAGGCATGTTCAGTATTCAGGTTTGAGGCATCAGTTCAATGTGTTAATTCTGAAATCACACAATTGACCCTGCTTCTCTTGCGCACCATTCCCTTAGACTCGGGGCAAGGTATTTAGTCCGCCACAAACTGTCAAAGTTATCCCACTTAACAAGATAACAGGCACGTAATGATAGGTGTAACTCAACCAGGAGTGATAGAATATGGAAAAAGAAAAAAAATATATTTGATGGCAAATTATGCTTGAAAATAAGTATTTAGTCAACTAAAAACTAGAAAAATTTAGTGCTCATAGAGTTCTAAATTCTTCTTAAAGTGGTTCCACTGTCCACCGTTGGTTACCTGTTTTATGGATCTAGCAGGCTGAATGAAAAATAAGCAAGTAGCTTGTTGTGAACAAATGGATAGTGGGGGCAATTATTAGAAAACGGAATACGAAACCAATGAGACTCTGTCTCGATCTGGGGCTCCGTGTAACATGACAGCCGGCTTCAGAAACCAAAACCGACAAGGTTCCTTTATGTAATTGGCTGACAAAAGTGGCTGTTGTTTTAAGCTCTGTGGCGTCTCTGCCCTACGATTGGATACTTGGCTTGTTTGTTTAGGTGGAGATGTCAAGACAGGAGATTTGAGTTTTACAAGAAGCAATTTTGGTGCAATCGCATGTACCGGTATTATTCCCTGGTCAAATGAAAAGGTTTTGGCCGTTTTAAACATCCAGGGAGGAGAAAATTCAGCAGCAGCTGAAAGGAACCATGCAGTATCAACGTTTAAAAGTCACGACACCATTCCCTTGCAAAGCAGTGCTCTTTTCAGTACACTACTCTCTTTCCCTCTTGATCGCATGGAAATCTAGTAAATAAAGATATCTCATCTTCTTTAACATTCTATAAACAAGCAAACATACAAATTGGCAACTAAAATGTGTGCCACAGTGAGCTTGTTTAGATTAATTTGATGCTGTAGTTGTTGAACCCCAAAACAAAAACAAAATAAGACAAATAATCCCATTGGATTCCTTTTGGCTGCATGTGTACTGGAAAAACAAAAAAAGCTGCCTAGCAGTGTTAAAGCAGTATTGTGGAAAAGAAGCTAAATGTTCCAATACGTAACACACTATGACGTCAGGGACTCAAATTCTGCAATGCCAAAGAGGCTCCCCTGCTTAAAACGGGCCCATCTGAAGTTTGCAAGAGAGCACTTGGACAATCGAGAAGAGGACTGGGAAAATGTTCAGACGAAACAAAAACTTTTGGGTAGAAATACTTCTTGTGTTTGGAAGAGGAATGCGACTGAAATGCAACCAAAGAATACCATGCCTATTGTGAGTATGGGGCCAAAATCACCAGCAACAGCTTCTGAAAACTTTGTAAAGACTTAAACCTGTCGTTGCCAAAAGGGGGCGAAAATAAAAGGAAATAAAACCACGTTTATTATTCACTGAATACTCATTTTGCACCATAATTTGCAAATACATTCTTTAAAAATCAGAAAATGTGATTTTGGGGGACTTTTTTTCTTATTCTCACTTCTCACTCAAAGTAGATGTATACAATATAATGACAATTAAATGTCCATCTTAATTTTTAAGAGGAAGAGCTTCCACAATTGGTGGTTGACCAAATACTTTTTTCGCCCCACTGTAAATACTACAGAAACTCTGGTCAATAAGGTAAATGCAGTGAGCAATTTAGTACTACGTATTTCATCCGACAGCACCCACCCAATTAAAAAGAAAAGCCGACTAATTACAAAAAAATAATAATCTTAGAAATTCAAATTTCTCTGAGAAATAAAAATGTCTATATGCTTCTAAGTGTATATGTTTTGTATTTTTGAGAGTAATGAAGGTACCTGCTTCATATATGAATAACACATAGTCTCGGCAACACGTTTTCCTTCGTCGTAGCATGCCCGTGGACCGATTGGGTTTACGTGGCCCCAATACTCTTCATTTTGGGGGTGTACCTCAGGGTCTGGAGCCAAAATATTAGTTACATATGTCAACCTGATACATAGTCTTCATTTCATTTAACGTGCAATGTAAACTCAAGAGATCCAAAACTCTTTTCACTCCTTTTGAGTGATCCAAAAGTTGCACGATACTTGAGCATAATGGCAATCAACAAGATGGCGTGCACTAATGTTTCCTGCATCTTCCATTAGCGTGTACAATGTGACTATGAAAGAAAGCGCACAAGTAGAATCATAAAGAAGCGCCAGTGGAACAATGTGTGAGTTGCACTCGAATTCTGATATATTGTAGTTTAGTATACTACTTTCAGTGCTGCAAATTGGTAAGCATTAACAATTGATCCATCCCTCAACAATTGCTCTCATTACCCATAGACTCTACCATCTACCCACTATCCATTATAGACCCTACAATCTCCTGGATACTCTTTCTACCAAAATTATAAGACTAAGCTAATAACACTTTAGATTACACCTGAACTCCATACACTCAAAGCTAACTCAAATTAAGTTGTACATTTAAAGAAAAAAAAAAGGTCAGACGGTTTAAAAAACTATGTACATTAACATTTTAAATACACTAAAGCTCTCACTATTTGTGGAAAACAGTCTAATGCTGTTTTTTTTTCCAAATTCAAAATTTTACTTTTAATGTTATTTGTGATCGCTTCTTTTAACCACATCGTCTTCAATTAAATGTATTGTTGACTGAACCAGTCCATTATTGTCTTCGTCTTTGTTCTTAATCAAACTTCCGCCAGCTCCAATTTCCCAGCAAGCTCTATTTTAAGAGTAATGCAAGAACCCTCCAACTGCTGTAGTAACTGTATACATATCCTTGACCTTTTCCAAATTTGCCAGTACTGTTGTAAAAAAAACCTTTTCCTTTTTGGTACTGAAAACATTCACTCTAAAATTTGTGACATTTCTATTGTAGTGGATGTCTTCTTTGTGTCACCTATTCTGAAAAGTTGAAAAATCAGGATTTGAATCTCTTGAGCGTCTTCTCATTTTAGCCGAACACCAACAATCCTCTGTGCAGCCATGTCTCGAGCTTAACAATGTTGCTGTTGACATCACGTAATTACATCGACAAATTCAGAATTAGTTTATTGCAACCTAAGTCCCTGTATATTTCATACGGTAGCATATAAAACATGCTGTGAGACTCATTCAAATTCAATAAAATCATATCCCTCATTATGTCATTGATCTCCAAAACGACCCCCAAAAATATGTCCCTCTCATAGTGTATTCCTAATGTATGAACTACATTCTTCACCCTTGTTTTATCTGGACAAGGGTGGCATGCAATGGACAATTATCAGATTAGCAATTCACTCTTCTAAAAAAATTGTTGCACAATCGACTGTACTAAAGGGAGAATCTGATTATAAAAACTTGAAACGCATTGAAAAGGATTGTAATTTCTTACCCCCATAAACTTCTGAAGTAGAAGCCAAGAGAAGCCTTGCGCCTACCCGTTTGGCCAAACCTGGAAATAAAACAGTGTTTATCCACAATGCCCAAAAAGAGGATATAAACTTTGAACGCAATTGAATGCGGATGAATTATGAAAAATGTCGGCCAAAGGCCATAATAAATTACCAAGGCTGTACACTTAAACAAATCAATTCCCAATGTGCAATTACCGTAAATTCCGGATTATAAGCCACTACTTTTTTCCCCAAATGTTCAGCCCTGCGGCTTATTCAGTGAAGTGGCCAATATATGCCACCAGCAGCACTGGAGTATAAAAGGTAAGATTAAGACCGGTGGAATATGTGCGTCAAGAAAGACTGCAACCTTTAAGTTTGAGTATATAATGTCTGTAAGGTTAAAGGTACGTACCGATAATGAGGAAGACACCCTTGGTGGCGGTAGCTATGAGGAGGGAGATTAGGTCGATTTTCCATGAATTTTACATTTACGGAATGCTTTTTTTTAACAGGCACGTTTGATACGTTGCGAGCGTGATCCTACTAGCGTGTTGGTACCTTTCAAAGGCACGGTTTGGGATGAAAGTTATATCATTACTATTAAAGCTTTGAAAACTCTCTGTGTACTGTCTTTCTTCGTAAATATGTGTAACCATGTATAATATGTATTTGCAACTGTATATTTTTGTAATGTTTTTATTTTAGAGATTTATTCTGTTATGTGTTCTACGGACGAATCAAAAAGAAGGGGCGGGGCAAACGCTGGCTGATGGGAATTGGGGTAAAGCTGAGTTACCGGTAGATCTGTCTGTTGTCGCAGCGGACAATAGTGGATATATATTTTCCCACCCTTAACTTTGGAAATATAAATTTGTTTCCTTGGATTACTTTCAACGAGACCCGGACTTTACAAGTCTGCATCATACGTTAATTACGGGTATCATTATGGTCCTAGAATTGAGTACTATCTATGTAGTTACAATTGTACAAAAAAATTGTGAATATGCTTGATGGCTGTTGGAATTGTCGTGTTTGTTTTGCTGCTATTGGTGTCGGTGGATTTGTTCAGACCGAGGACAATCGACTTTGGCCTGGACGGATCTATTGACACTAACAAAGATGTTATATAATGAAATTGTGAATATGCTTGATTGCTAATAAGATTTTGGAGAAGGGTTGTTCAAACCTCACATTGTGTTTGCTGTTAAAAACGTCATATTGGAATATAATATTGTGAATGTGCTTAATTGCTGTTGAGATTGTCATGATTGTTTTCTGTTATTAGTGTCAATAAATTTGTTCAAACCAAAAAGACAGCCTGGTCTGGGTTAAACTTGTGATTGTGTCACTCGTATTAATACGGGCGCACGCGGCTTATACATGGGTGCGGCTTGTGTAAGTACAAAAGTGGCAAATCACCTAAAAAGTGGTGAGTGCGACTTATAATCAGGTGCACTCTATAGTCCGGAATTTACGGTAAATTTTGTTATAGAAACATTGCAGTTAAAATCGTACATACTCACCCAGCATGTTTAGAGTGCCAATGGTGTTGGTCTTGAGGGTTTTGATGGGATTGTACATGTAGTTGGGGGGAGAAGCTGGAGAAGCCAAGTGGTAAATCTGATCCACTGTTAATGGAAAAGCAAAGCATTAGCTGTACTTGATGCATACCTGCACGACGTACAAGGAAATATGTACGGAAAAACGCAAATTTCTCAATCGCATGCGTCTGCCGCCTGGGGATTTCCCATCATGCATCATTCCGGAAAAAAACAATATGGTGTAAGATTATTTTGTATTTTGTACGGGAAAATACGACAGTTTGTACGGGCATGGAGCCGTGGAGGTTGACAGGTATATTGATGTTTTAAAACATTTACATTTAAGAAAGGTTACTGCTATATTTTCTCTATCCATTCAGGCACAGTGGTTGATTGTCAAGGTCTTTTGCGGTGTTAAAAAAAAGATATGGTCTATGGAACACTACTTTAAAATGAAAAGACTTCAATAACGTTTTCCTTAAAAATAAAATCCTCTTTTAAACTTTATTTTGAAATCGACAATTTGGCTGCTCATTTTCCCGAAGAGTTACAAAGCATGTAATGTTTTTCTTTTTCTTGTTTAGTGAGTATCAGCAAAGAGCAGCAGAGAGTTGACAATGGGTACATGAAATTTTGTACCCATGTTTATAAAGTTTGCCGAAAAGCTCAACAATTCAAACACGGCGCCATAGAATGTTTCATCTGACAGGGACTTTTATTAAGAAAGGTGAAAAAAATAATGTGTACTTCAGAAAAATTGGAGCAAATACAATGAAACATTCCTCACCTAACCGCTACTTAAGATATTTAATATCTGCATATATTAAGCAACTTATTGCAGCTCATTTCACATTGGTTTCCTTTAACATTAAATGTTATTCCCATTAAAACATTAAGACTACTAGAAATTGGAGTTGGACTGATAGTAGTGCTTTATAATCTGTATGATTTAGTTTTGGCTCAACTGAAAAATAAAGTAAGTTCATGTTTTACTTTTAGTGCCATCAGGGTGAACTCCTAATAAATTGGACAATGAAATATTCCGGACAAAATCGAAACAGACCGAATATCTAACAAAGCTAGCTAGACCAACAACATAGCTAAAGTAAAAATAAAAACTATCTTTCTGGTGAATACAATATTTGTTAAATGTGGATTAGTAGAAGGGCTTTAAATGTCACAGTCAGCGCCCACAAAGGTTAAATGCTTGGTGTTGTAAGGTGAGGCGGAAATAATGTACTCGAACCTTTATAAAGAGGCTATGTTGCTAGTGGTGGAAGTTGGAAAGCTGAATTCTTATATGAAGTTAAGGTTTTGAGAGTTGGTAGAATTCAAGTCACATTTATTTTTATATCCTATAATCACCCGCAATTTGGCTAACAGTTATTTCTGTCGGGCTCTTGCATTTGAATGAATGTTTATGCATTATCAGAATCACCAAGATTAAGAGAGACTGCAAAGTGGCAGCAGATACCCAAGTAATAGGGAACATATTTTAGAGCACTTTGTAGAAATTATTTTTGTACGCATACAGGTACCTAATTTAGAAAAAAAACAAAACAAAAAAACTGTGAAATATGTGCTTGTTTTAATGTAACACAAAGCTGCTATAAAGGACTTGACGGGAGCCCTGATTCTGCCTGTCATTACATTGAGCACTGCCATTCTACCATAAAATAAGATTTTACCGTTGCACGCATATCAACCATATTTGAATTTTTGTAATACGGTTTTATATTTGCAATGACTAAACAAAAATTTCGACTCAACCACCAATAAAAAAAGCTGTGGGTCATAATGTCTTTAGATAATGATCCGTTTTGATTTAACTTATGATCCTTGGGAAATAAAGACATCAGGGGAAATAACTTCATCGTTAACATTGTTTAATAGACATCCCACTACTTAGACTTTCTCTGATGCTATACAACATAAGAATTTAATTTTCATGAGCGTGCAGTATTAAAAGTGATTAACATACTCTTACAGCAGTTCTCCAAATCTCACATTTGTCCATTTATGTCAGTGTTTCTCAGCGCATGGTGTGAATGTGTTTTTGCATTACTAGGTAAGTAATGGATGCCAGTGACTATTAAGTTATCAGCGTGTGTGGAAAGTGTAGGGCGGTTGCTTGTGATACTCATGAGAATTTGTCAAGGCAAGATAAGAGTAGTGGCAGAACATTTACAATGGAGAGCAAAAACACAATTTGTATTTTCTCTGTTGTCCCACAGATATTATTAACATTCAACAAAGAGGGTTTTTTCTATCAATGTCGACGAAAAGAACACCTCTAGTTGAAATTCTGTCTAAGGAGGCATAAAAGAATCACTCAGAAACATGGATTAAATTCAAACACTGACATTTATTTGAACTAATCAAATGCTGAAATAAAATATTAAGTGAAATTATATTGAATACAAAATGTTATCAGAAGTTTCAAAACTATTTTAACTGATCCGTGGTTTGGCTCTACTAGTGTAGACCATTGGAGGTGCTGGGATAAATTAGGTAAAACAACACAGCTTGTATTTAATGCACAACAATCACTATTGTTAACAATCATACTTAAATGAAATAATAAAAGAAAAAATTAAAACTCTGAGGGTTATGTCATACCAATTAACTGTCAATTGTATAGCATTTTGATCTTGTTACGTACATGTTCAAACTGGACAAATATATCAGACCAAAGCCTCCAGTGATTGAATATTTATATCAGGACATGGGGCACTCCATACATGACAAAAAGCTGCTTTTAAGTGACTACTCCAATAAAAATCCCTTGAGGCTGCTAACAGCAGACCTTTTTTGTCCTTTCTTGTCTGCTCCTTTAGGACATGCACACTCATGGCCAACTAGGTGTTTTAAAGCAGGAACACTAGATTTTGATTAGACTTTTTACCAAGCTAACTAAGTACAGTGCCGGGAAAAAATATTTGTACCCTTTTTGAGTTCTGTTTTTTTTGTAGATTTATTACTAAAAAAGGTACAGATAATCAAACCAATTTTAATATTACAGAGACAACCCAATGAAATACAAATTGAAGTTTTGAAATGTTGATTACATTTATTAAGCACCTGAAAAAAATCAAAACCTATCTGGCTCTATGTGAAAAGGAAATCGCCCCCTAAACTTAGTAGGGAATTGGCAGCGATAGTAGAAATTAAACGGTCAAGATTATAAGTGATGAGTCTTTCACAACGCTGTGGAGAAATTTTTACCCTTCTTTGCAAAATTGTTTCCAATGCATCATATTAGCCGGGTTTCTAGCATGAACTGCTTGTCACGCCAGAGAATCTCAATTGGATTTAAATCCAGTCTTTTGACTTGGCCACTCCAGAACATCCATTTTGTTTTGTTTTCAAGCCATTCAGAGGTGGGCTTGCTTGGTGTGTTTTGAATCTTTGTCCTGCTACAAAATCCAAGAGCCCTTGAGTTTGAGGGCACAAGCTGATTGCCAGACATTCTCCTTAGGATCTTCTGGTAAACATCAGAATTCATTATTCCCTCAACCACAGCAAGTTGTCCTGGGGCAGAAAAGCAGACCATCACACTTCCACTTCTGTTGGCATCATGTTTTTTTTTGTCAAATGCTGTGCCATTTTTACGCCTGATGTAACGGGCTGTACACCTAACAAAAAGTTCAATTTTTTAACCATCAGACCACAGAATGTTTCTCCAAACGTCTTGAGTATAATGAAGGTGCTTTTTGGCAGTTGTTAGATGACTTTTTGTGTTCTTTAGTGACATCGGTGGTTTTCGCCCCGGAACTCTATCGTGGACGTCATTTTTTACTTTCTTATCTTGCAGTCATGAACGCTGATCTTAACTGAGGACAACAAGGGCTTCAGTTCCTTGGATGTTTTCAAAGTTCCTTTATAATCGTCTTCGGACTCTTGGAATAAACAAAGTTGGTCAACCACTCCTGGGAAGCTTAGCCTCTAATCCCAATTTTCTCCATTTGTGGATAATGACTGACAGTAGTTTTCTGAAGCCCTACAACCTTGGAAAGACCTTAATAAGCTTGTTTTTCTCTTTTATTCTAGAATTTCTTTGGAAAGTTGCAAGTCATTCGTATTCTTGGGATTTTGTAGCCTACTTCACTTTGTCTAACAGATATGATTTGAAGTGATTTCCCGATTTCAACACAGGTGGTGGCATTCAATTTTGGGTGTGGTCTGTGGAATTCCACTTAACCAAAACTGGGGATAGTCACAGTTACTTTGTGATTTAACAAGGGGCGGTGGCAAATACTTTTTAAAATAAAGCCAGATAGGTTCTGCTTGTTTTTGTGCCTTCATGGAATCAAACTTCAAAACTGCATTTTGCATTTCCTTGGTATGTCTCTCTGTAATATTAAAATTGGTTTGATGATTGAACACATTCATGAGTAATAAATGTGCAAAAAACACAGAAGTCAGGAAGGGGGCAAATACTTCTTCACGGCACTGTTAATGTTGCAATTGTGTTGGCTAACCACTGAAGGTTCTTAGTAATGGGTTTGGTCAGGTGGGTCAAATTAGAACACCCCAAAAAAACCAATTCACGAAAACTGCAAAGGTGTAAAACTAAATTATATTCAACAGAATGATTTCAGGTCCCTAAATGACTTTTGTCTGTGTTGTCTGTGTCCACTGGCTCATTGCTAATGGAAACATATTCCATTACACAGGTCAGGATAGTCCAATTCTTATTCCAAAGTGCAATGTGTGGGGCAAGAAAAAAAAACAATTCAATTACTTTTTGTCTTTCCCTCACCCTCAATGTACAATGGTTCCACCACATCATGATTGATGAGCTCAAAGTTTTCATGGCCAAGCCAGTGCTCCACATTTCTTTTTCTTCCAGTAAAAAAATTGTCCACCACAGTCACCTCATGGCCATCCATCATCAGCTTGTCAGCCAGGTGGGAGCCAACGAAACCTGCACCACCAGTAATCTAGAAAAATAATACATTTTTAATACATATCAAAAAGTAAGACATAAAGTAAAGTGACAAACAGAAATAAAGTTTGACATGCCTTTGAAATAGCAAGGCCAATGTGACAAATGTGTTCCAATTGAGCTTAGAGGAATACAAAAAAAAACCTCTGTGTGAACACGAATACAAATGGAAATGTTTGTCTATCCAACTGTGCTACTTTTCTGAATAAATGCCAAAGCAAAAACATTATAATGCTCTAACCCCCCAAAATACATACTAACACCAACGGCGTGTGTTTCAGCCCAACTGCGATTGCGAATGCACATTTTTTTTGTTTATTGTACATACCAAAATCCTTTTTCGATCCTTCTCCGATAGAAATTTCACAGGTGGGTATTTTTGAGAAAAACTGTAACAGAGGGGATAATCAATAATTGCTATGGTGAAAATCTGTGGGAAACATCAGTTTGAACACTAAAACAACAACCCTGTGATACATATTTTGTGCACTAATAACTGAGACGGCTCATCTCTGAATAAATCGAGGACCATGAATGGGTAACGAGTGGGAACTGAAACAATGTGTCTATTACACAAGAAGCTGTTGTTTACTGAATGAATGTGGGTTACGCAAGAATGGTTTTAAAGCAACGCTGTGGCATACTTTTGTTTAACATCAAACTGAGAATTCTTAGGACCCTATAATCAAGATTTTAAAATATGCTGTCAACCAAACCCATAATGAAATTAAATAACACGCTTGTGCGGCACAGTTCATGTCATGGGAACCTGTCGTGGGTTCAAATCCAGCTCCAGACTTTCTGTGCGGAGTTTGTATGTTCTCCCCGTGCTTGCGTGGGTTTCCTCCGGGCACTCCGGTTTCCTCCCACATTCCAAAGACATGCATTTCAGGTGAGTTGGCCGGTCCAAATTGTCCCTAGGTGTGAATGAGCGAATGAGTTGTCTGTCCCTGTGTGCCCTGCGATTGGCTGGCAACCAGTTCTGGGTGTCCCCTGCCCACTGCCCGATGATTGCTGGGATGGGCTCCAGCCCCCCCGCGACCCTACTGAGGATAAGCGGTACGGCTAATGAGAGATGAGATGAGGTAAAAAAAGATGTAAATGTTTTTTTTAATCATAAGCAATTTCATAATGATTATATTATTATCATAATTACTAATTCCCTGAAATGCTACGACACCGGCGGTTTAAGATGTGAATTTTGTTTGAAAACAGATGAACCCACATTTTATCTTTCTTCAAGAGGCATTTAGCAACTTCAAAAAGGGAAAAGGCAAATAAACGTTGATTCTATTCATTTAAAAATGCTTTGACATTATGGGGAAAAAAAAAAAGACTACGAACCTCTGCTCCAAATCACGAATCTGCTCACGGAGGGGAGCCATTGCCTTGAAGGAAACAACAGTTGAAATAATTGAGAGTAAATGTAACAAGTGCAACTGAATACTCACAGTTAGGATACAGGTAAAAAAAAGAACACCACTTGACGAACTTGTGTAGAATAAATATTCTGGACAGATGTATATAGATATTTATATGTAAACACATACATACATACATACCCAACATATAGATATACCAAATTTATTTGTGTATAACACGCATTTTTTTAACTAAAGCGTTTGGGTGGGCATTATACATTTGATATTATAGTACAGTATTTGTGCAAAGATTAATTAGAAAATATCAGCTGACCACTATCGCAAATATTAGACGCAACAGGAATTGAACCTAGGTCACGGCGTGGAGAGTGCCGAATCATAACCACTAGACCACCAGTGAGATCTATCTTATTATCAGAATATTTTTTATTCACGCTACCAGTGACCAATAGTGGACAAATGAGAAATCAGAAAGTCGTCCTGAAATATACAAATGCAAAAAAGCAAAACGGAGTAAACAACTATTTGGTGTATCTGATGCCGAATCGGACTTTCAAATACATAAAATAAATATTTATTGTACATTTTATGTTGGTATTGTGTTAGCTTTCGTTGTCTGTAAATTATTTTAATAGTGACTGAACATATTCAATGTTTGTCACTTACAAATGCTTAGTTAGAGCTAAGAAAAAAAAGAAACAAATATTTTCAAAAAAATTAGAGGTGCGTGTTATACACCTATCCGCGTAATACACTAATGCATATAGTAATCAATATTGTGTTCGTAGAATGTAAACTCAAGAAAAATCAGCATGTAAAACCCCATCTCTGGGGGTGGCCATTTTGAGAGTTGGAGACCAGAGATGATGAAATGGAGATCGTTTTTTGGTCAGAAAACAACCAATCACTGTTACTTCTGCTACTTCCTGAAGCAGAGCCAGTATCCATCATTAGCTGGGCTCTGGACAACATCAGTGTCATCGTTGCCCGAAACCAACTCTAAAATTGGTCGCACCCAAGAGATGGAACGAAAACACAAGGATATTGATTTTTAACTCAAGTTCTACAAAAACCTGTCTGGACGAGTAGAGAGGCTTACAAAACACTGTGTTAGGGAATACTTTGGGTTAATCTGCTTTCATTTTTTTTTAATTAAAAAAGGATCGTCCGCAACAGTAAATGTGTCCAACTTGCAGCATAGAGGAAGGAACGTGTAAAAAAGAAGTTGTTTTAAAAGCAATTAGCTCTTGCTAACAATATAAGATACATTTGTAATATAATATTGAATAAAAAACGACAGCAGTAATGTTAGATCCTACAGCGGACTTCAACAAAATCTTAAGTGACAATATCACAACCATTCTCAGTAGAGTCAATGTTTTAAAATTGTTTTTAAGAATATTTTCAAAGAATAACAAAAGCAGTAATTTAAAAGAGGATACGCACATGAATTTTCAAGATAACAGAACGTTTCAAAATCTTGGTTAAGTTTCCCTTCAAAGATTTTGAATAATTACGTACAACTGTAATTTTTTTTATGTTTTATTGGCAAATCTGGTATTTCTTAGTGTTCATTTTATGTTCATATTTCCTCTTTTGAAATATCCCTGACAGCACAGCGCCACTCTGATCAACAACCAACATTTGCCCGCTCTTATCAAGATCATTATGTAAAGCATAATTTATAGCTGAATACTGACGCCTGCCTGGGGTGATTTCAAAGCAGCAGGCTATTTGTATCTGAGACGATATATTTAGATCAAACGTTACCTATGATGCTTTAAAGCATAAGGTCACCATGATAAAAGATAAACTGAGACCACCTGCAGTGTGTACCAAATCATGTAGAATTAGATTAGAATTTCGTATAAACAGTCTGGCTCATGGACCATATCAAAGCACTTACTGCAGAAGTGGAAAATAATTATACAGTGCAATATACTTTTGTATCACTGTACATGGTACAGCAAAAGGTAAAATGGAAATAACTGATTAGTGATAGATAGATAGATAGATATTCGTTTTAATCCAGTTCTATTCCTGAGCAGTACTTGGACAGACGGCCATTTCATTAGCAACAGACCAACCTTTTTTTACAGGTGCTTTGCCTCACCATTGGTTACCTATCGAAAAATGCCAAGTGTTTGCTAACATGAAACCGGTCTATATGTGCCTATCAGGGCTGCATGATTTTGTAAAAAAAAAAAAAAAAAAAAAAAAAAAAAAAACTAATGCCGGATTTTAATACCTGTATTGCAATTTTGATGAGATTTTCTATTTTAAAAGAAAAGGGCATTTTCTGTGCTACTTTTTTTGTGAGAATTAAATCATAGTGAGCAGTGTTTACCATAGAATTTTGAGAGACCCTGGTGGGTGGACAGTCTAGGGTAGGGGTCTCAAGCATGCGGCCTGTGGGTCAATTGCGGCATGTGGGTTGATCGTTTGACACCCCCTCAGTTATATCAAAGTTTAAAAGGACAGTTGTATTATTTAGCACATCCAAGTATAAGAAAAAAACAATCATTACAAAGAAAAATATTGATTTAAAAATAATCCAAAATACGAGAACTATGATATAAACATGTATTTTAAAAAAATACTAAAAATGTGCATTTATTTTATATCATATGAGTTAATTGTCAGCCATCTTGCTGCTACAGGTAACCAAAAATCTCAAAAAAGGCTAGGCCAGAAAATGACAGGTAAAATTGTGCATTCTTGGTCACTTTGAGTCTCCAAAGTTTGTATCATTTCTAGGGACTTTCAGCAAGTGGTCGAATAATATACATTGTCCCTTTAATATAAATAAACCCCTGCAAATTATGGTTTTATTTATACTTTTTCACATTAATTTATCATTTCAAATTAATTCTTCATGTTTTTCCTTTAGATCTTTTTTTTGTGTAACAAATTAAAAATTATAATTGAGAACAGTGGAATGTTCTTGTGGAAAACCTGATTTGGCCCAATTTAAACTGGACCCAAATCCAGAGCAGTGTGAGGAATCAAATGGACAAAACCATTTCAAGGCAGTGGAGTATTTCTGACATATTTAAGCCTATCCTGTTCTTAATTGAGGAAAAGACAGCTTTATAGTTTTAAAACAGGCTGGTCACGCCCATGGGTAGAAAAAAAAAAATCACTGTAGATTGAAAGATAACACCATGGTAAGATAACGCAACAGCCAGACAAAAACATGTTTATCAACCAATAAACCCCCCAAAAAAGGCACCAAAAAAAAAAAAAAAAGCAGCGAACGTTCATATGACAACGGTAGCACTACAGTTTCGGTTAATTGTGCAGCCCTAGTGCCCATTTTATTCATATGTCCATAGTATGAGTTAATTTAGTGTTACTTTATTAAAAGGGGTTTTACGTAATAGAAAGAAAGACTATAATGGGCAATTTCCCCTTTTCTATCACTGAAACAGGAAATGAGTTTTTTAATCTGTGTTACTACTAAATAGAAACAGATAAATGTGAGTAAAACTCACTTCATCAATCTTCTGCTCAATCTTCAGTTCTCTCTGTTCTATTGTTGATCTACAATAAGGAAAATAAAGCACAAGGATGAGTGAGGAAGAGCAGAAAAATAACAATAGTCTTAATGACAATGCTAATGTTTCCAAATAAATGTTGATTTTTAATCCATCTACTGAGTTTTTACTCAAAACGTAAATAATGGAATATGGCCGAGAAAAAGTAATCAATATAACAAAATTAGCATAGCATAGCATCATTAGCATTCATCATGGCGGCGCCCCTGTTCGGCTGCGGCTGCATCGGCTCGCAACAGTTTTTTACACGTCGGCCATAAGATCCAGACGAAGACATGGTTAATCTTATTTATCCCGGCTGACGTTCAAAGAAACTGTGCGTGTCAGATGTATCGACATTTCGTTCGGTATACACGTGTATACGAATGACAATAAAGTAAATCTGAATCTGAATCTCTGAAAATGTTAGGATTCAGAGTTCAACACTATATTCATTTCAATACATTCTAGTACAATCTGTACATATATAAAATCATAGCAAAAACAACAAAGCTTTACAAACATGTGTTCAACTTTCAAGTGTGATAACATAATATTGTGCTGCAAGATTTATTCTCACGGTATTTGTTCATGGAATTGACTAAATCAAAGTATACTTTTATCATCGAGCACTCTGATTTTTGCCAAGCTCTTAACCAAAATCACAAAGCTAAAAAATTGTATTTACAGGCAGGATTTCACTTTAATGAAATCAAGCAGCGCAGGGCGCAGGGAGAAAACACAAGCCTTACAAGGCAGTTTAAAAAAGAATGAACATTGCAGCATGACCTGCTATTTGACTTTTAAAAAAAGAACAGCAAGTGGTAAAAACCCCAAAACAAACAACACCATTATGAAAGATGACTGAAATAATTTCCATATCGGTGTTGAACTTTTATCAATTGCTGCGATTGGCTAAAATGAAATTTGGTAGGTGTACACAAGTTTCCCTGTTGCACGATCAGCTTCAAGTACTGTACTTATTTTTCTTCTAGCAAATCTTAACAGCGTAACACTAGATCATGTATTGCGGAGAACTCGCAGATAGTATAATCTGGCTAGTGGCAGGTTAAGCCTCGGATAGATTATTGGTCCACCATGCTTGTCCCATATTAAAAGAAGTGCTTAGGTCGTAGAGAATTAAATATTAAAAGAAAAATGAATTGAATTCCTTACCTCATGTTTGTGAATGTTCCCCAGACAGCTGAAACAGACATAGGATTTAAAAATCTAGAAACACAGTAATGATAAATCATGACATTTATGTCCTTGCCGCCACTTCTGCCTTGCTTACAAGTACAGTGGGACCTCGGTTATCGCGGTTAATGGGGACCAAAACCACCCGCGATAAGTGAAAATCCGCGAAGTAGCGGCGCACCTTGCAATAAATAAATAAATATATATATATATATATATATACATATATATTTTTTTAATTATTATTTTTTTAGACCCGGTTAATGGGGACCAAAACCACCCGCGATAAGTGAAAATCCGCGAAGTAGCGGCGCACCTTGCAATAAATAAATAAATATATATATATATATATATATATTTTTTTTTTTTTTTTAATTTTTTTAAATTATTATTATTTTTTTAGACCCGGTTAATGGGGAACAAAACCACCCGCAAAAAGTGAAAATCTGCAAAGTAGCGACGACCCTTCAAAAAAAAAAAAAAAAAAAAAAAGACACATTACACTTTTTTTTGTTTCAGACCCAAATTTTTGTTTAAGTGCATCTAGTGAAGTTTTACTTGAGTAAACAAATTATGGGTTGTACTAGAGTAGTTCTCCCCCCATTTATCACACATTAGATCACGTCAGGCTTTCCCCTTAGTGCTTTATAAGCCTGGTGGGTGGACTAAGCTTTTGTTGTCCCCCCCACCAAGCTTAGAAATAGCTATCAATGAATATAAATGTTGATGGGACATCTGAACTCCAAACTTTCATTGACCACCTGACCGCCCTTTTCCACCCTAAAGCAGAGTTGTAAGCCCATTGAGTGACAAATTCCTTCTTCCAGAGGAACAATGTTTGCCTAGGTCGAATAACATACCCAGTCTGTTGCATCCCTGACCAACAAGGTAAGCAGGTTTCTGTGCGAAACCCCTCTTACCTGTCGTAACCAACGTACGACAGCCACATCTAGCCCCAAAATGACCAATTTGTGGCCGCTTTAGCATTAACCCCTTGACGTTCCTGTAAAATTTGCTTGAATTCCCAATCCAAGACAAACCCAAGGTAAATTAAATGCTGTTCTTGAAGTGTTTGTGAAATATGGACAGTTTATGGTCTCTTTTGAAAGGTAGCATACTTTAGTTTTGTCTCAAACTGAAATAATTGCTGCAAGTGCTATTAACATTGAACAATCAGAGTTGAAACACATAGAAATGGAAGGTTGTTTGATCTTTTCTGGGTTTTTTTGCAATCAAATGCCTGCAGATGATTGTAGCATAGGAATATTGGCTGGAAAACAGGTGATAAAATGGCTTGAAGCCTTATCTGGTACCTTGTCAAATATAATCACAATCTGAAAAACTTTCCAAAAATGGCCATTTAAAGAAGACCAGTTTACAGCTATAAGACCGTGTGCGTAATAATGGTGGATAAAAATGATCCATAAAAATAAATCACGAGTGGCATTACGTTAAGAATGTTTATTTGGGGGTCTAATTTGAAAACAGTGTATATCTCTGTATTGTTATTTTCAGAACTTAATTGGCTAATGTGTCAATCATCATTTGAATCAGGTAATACTGGCTAAAGCTATTCAGAGCTAAATGAGGCAATATCCGTTTTATTAATACAGGCCCTTATAGGCTAATGCAAGCTATGGACCATGTAAAAACAACTGCTATTGGTCGGAAGTGGTGTCAATTAAAAGTTCAGAGGTTAACGGCCGTATTGGAAATAATTTTACCAGTCAGTTTATTTGTAACCGGAAAATATGAGGCGAAACAAGCAGATTGCAACAAGGAACGTCCAATGATGCAAAAATGTTTTTGGGTGGATTTTTTTTATTTTTTATCTTTTGGTATTTTCATGTGTCTTGGAGTAAATCTTTTAATGGTTGGATTCACTAGACGTTCCTGGATGGAACGTCTCAAGGTTTGCAAAGAACGATGTCATGAGCTGATTACCGGGGGACTTATTGGTCCGCTATCCCGGCTTTATAGCTATTGGGTAAATTGTTTCAGACTGATCATGATGTTTCTGTGATGAGAAAATTTTGAAATGTTCATCATATCTTGAATCCTAAGAAATTAAGGCATTTAATAATATGCGGCATGACATATTTCAGTGACTAATGACAAAGTGAAGACACGACTTTGCTTCTCAACAGTCGGAACGTTAAGGGGTTAAAATTATTTTTACATATTCAGAGTACAGCTTTGTGATGTTTCTGCTGTAGGAACTAATTTAGTGATGACAATCATTTTAGTGTTCACTCAGATTTAGGCGGAATATATTTTGGGAGCTTTAACTGATTTCAAAATGCCAATTCCTTACCAAAAAAAATGTAGTGTTGAGGCCTCATTTATCCGTCTGAGAGAATTGCAGCACATTTATGCTCCAACCAGCACCCCATACAATCTGGTGAAACCGGCTGGGTGCATAATTTAGCATGTACAACTTTGGGACCTTTCAATATGAAATTCTATTCTCATGTATGTTCTCTGTATATTGATACAACTAGCGTTTAACGAGTAAACCTCTTTGAAAACTTTATTTCAAAAAAGCACTTTTAAAGTCATCATTTAACACAAATGAAAAAAAATATCATCAACAGGTCCCTTAATACAAGGACAAACTGGCACATAGACAGTTTCTTCCCCAGGGCCATCACCACCATAAACAAGCCCACAAAACTGTGAAAATACGTGCTGAGACTTTTTGGAAAATGTTTGCTGCTGCTAATGTTATTGCAATATTTTTCATTGTACTATTGTTACAATGCACTATTTTTTCATTTGGGTCTTGGGTCTCGAAGTATCACATTCTATTTTTTTGGAGTATATTCATTTAAACATTTTTTTCTTATTTTTCTCGTTTAAGTATTTGGTACATGTTAACCCTGGACTGCTATGTCTAATTTATTACATACAATGCTTAACCACATTGATAAATAATAACAAGTTATCGTAAATTCCGGACTATAGAGCGCACCTGATTATAAGCCGCACCCACCACATTTTAAGAGGTAGACCAGATTTGTACAAACACAAGCCGCACCTGTATATAAGCCGCATGCGCCCACATTTAAACATGTAACACAAACACATAATTAAACCAAACCCGACTTCAAGTCCCACGATTGAAACTAAATGTCCTTCATTAAAGTACACAGTCCAAAAATCACAGCCAGCAAAATAAATGGAAAATGATACCGGTACTTAAGGTTTGATGCAGACCTGCAGAGTCCGGGTCCCGTTGAAAGTATTCCATGAAAAAAAGTGTATATTTCCAAAGGTAAGGGTGAGAAAAATATATCAGATGAACACATTTACTGACGCAACTCCTTCTTCTTTAACCAACTTTTTACCCCCTCTTCTTTCCTCGTCTGTCCCTCACCTTTAGCGGTCCCCACTTAAACTCGGCACCCCGCGTTTGTTCCGCCCCTCATTTTTCGGTCACACGTGCAAAACATATCAGAATAATTGTCTAAAATAAATACATTGCAAAAATATACAGTTGCAAATACATATAATACATGGGTTACACATATTTACAAAGAAAGACGGTACACCGAGAGTTTTTAAAGCTTTAATAATAATAATATAGCTTTGACAGGGCAGTTAATGGTAGCAACACTCGAGCGCCGCTGGCGGCTGTTAGAAAAATTGCATAAATTGGCCACATCACTGAATAAGCCGCAGGGTTGAAAGTTAAGGAAAAAAGTAGCAGCTTATAGTCCGGAATTTACGGTATATTCTGTTTTGTATAGTTAATTTGATTTTGCAAATGAACTGAACATGTAATTTTACGGCTTTCTTATTTCCAATTGTTACAAAATACTTGAATTATTTGCAGTCAAAGCTTTTTATACCTGTACTCGAATGAATTAATTGACAGTGATTTTATCTTTTACTGTATTGATAATTTTAAAGTCCAATTGAGCACATCTTCAGCTACTCTACTCTCCTGTTTGGATTTGACGAACAATGCACACGCTTTACTCACAGGCAATGAAGGAAATCAAGGCGAAGGCAAAAATGAGCTTCATCATTCTTCTGTTTAATCCTGGTATCAGCCTGAAGACTCGCTTCATCATCCGCAGCATGCAAAAATATTGATGTCCAACCAGCTATAGCATCCTGGCCTGTTCGGTTACGTCTGGCAGCGCTTCAGAAAAGTACCGTTTAAGAATGTTCAAATAGACCCTTAAGTTGTCAGGCAAGCTAGCCGATAGCTGTTAGCTGCTGCTACGTCAACACCAATCAGAAGCAGTTTACGTGGCTAACCGAGTAGCACGCACAGGTAACATCTGTGAACAAGTGGCAGCAGGCGACATAAGAGTTTGCTGTTATTAATTCTACATTTGCGCCATTTGCTCTCCGACTGCCTAGGTCGCATTGCTCACCCGGAAAATTCCAAATATTACGCTTGTGTCTTTAGCAAGCATTTAGGGGAATTGGAAGGCAAATTATCATTATGTACACACGGCAGCCAACGCAGTTACTGGCGGTTTAGTAAATTTAGACTAATATAAACTGTCAAGCTTGAATCGACCTAACACGACAATAACAAAAATCGATGCTGACTGAATGTTAAAGTTAAGTTAGAGTCGTAAAAGTAATAAAGTATCGCTAAACTTGTTCGCATTATTTTGCCTGTCAACTTCCGGTGGGAAGCTGGTGCTTCGTATTCTTGATCGGCAGAAAAAGTTGTTGGGTATTTGTGGATCAGTGTAATAGCGCCACTACTGGTAAGAAATAATCATTGCAATCTTATATTTCATTCAATGTTTCCATCACACCACAAGCACATTGCATTATAAGGGCTTTAATGTGCTTTCAATAATGTACTACAATCGTAGGGTGTTTATTAGGACCAAAAGAAAATTGGAAACGAATTAACATGTATAAGTCTCTCAGCACGGTGACGCAGCGGTTAGCGCGTGTGCGGCACAGTTCTGAGGTCCTGAGATCAAACCCCCTGTGTGGAGTTTGCATGTTCTCCCCGTGCTTGCGTGGGTTTCCTCTGGGTACTCCGGTTTCCTCCCACATTCCAAAAAAAACATGCTTGTCAGGTTAATTGGCTGGTCCAAATTGTGCATGAATGAGCGAATGAGTTGTCTGTCCCCGTGTGCCCTGCAACTGGCTGGTAACCAGTTTAGGGTGTCCCCTGCTCACAGTCCAAAGATAGCTGGGATGGGCTCCAGCACCCCCGCGACCTACTGAGGATAAGTGGTGCAGATAATGGATGGATGGAAGTCTCTCTCTTTCTCTTTCTCGCTTTGTCTCTCTTTCTCTTTCTCGCCTTCTCTCTTTCTCTCTCTCTTTTATCGCACTTTTTTGTTGCATTGCGTATCAGAAATTAAGTTTTTAGGGGTCATAAAAGACAGTAAATTAAGCTGGAAAACAAACATCAGACACATACAAACTAAAGTATCTAAAAGCATTTCATCATTAATAAAGCCAAATTCGTTGTAAACTGTAATGCATTGTATTTATTACATTGTTCTCTAGCTCTGCCATACTTAACATATTGTGCAGAAATTTGGGGCAATAATTACAAAAGTTCACTAGAGCCCCTTTTTATCCTTCAAAATCATGCAATTAGAACCATACACAGGGTAAGGTATCGAGATCATACTAATATTTTATTCCTGCAGTCCAAATCATTAAAATTGGATGATTTAGTAAAATTTTTCATTGCACAACAGCTATTTAAGGTCAACAAAAACATAGCGCCAGAAAATATCCATGATTTATTCATTCGGAAAGAAGCAAATTATAACTTAAGGAGCTGTAGTAAATTCATAATCCCAAAGGTGAGAACCACCAGGAAAAGTTTGTGTGTGTCTGTGTGTGGAGTCAAGCTTTGGAACAATTTACAAGACAAGATCAAACAATGTCCAACTTTTCACTTGTTCAAATTTAAATCCAAAAAATATTCCTGGCGGAATACAGAGATGAAGAAAATGGGGTTATGAGTGATACGAGAGATTTGGGAATAGTGCGTCTAGAACTATGGTTAACTTTGTGTTATTATTGCCCATTGTTATATCATAACTGTTATTATTAATATTATTACAATTGTTGTTATATAATTGGTGTATTTAATAGGGAAGATGAAGGGGTAGGGAATATAAGCATTTGCTTCTGACTACCCCTTTTCGAACATCTCATCTCATCTCATTAGCTGCACCGCTTTTTCCTCAGTAGGGTCACGGGGGTGGTGGAGCCCATCCCAGCAATCATCGGGCAGTGGGCAGGGGACACCCTGAACTGGTTGCCAGCCGATCGCAGGCCTTTTAGAACATATTGTGTAATATTATTTTGTTGTTGAGTTATTGTTTTTGTTCTGTTTTTATTAATGTTCGAATAAAGTTTTCATTCATTCATTCATTCATTCATTCATTCATTCATTCATTCATTCATTGTATTGACCCTTTGCACATGACTTCACGTTGCCTTCTCAGGCAGAATGAGAGCCATGACAGATGGCAAGTGCACTTGAGCACAAGGCAGTTGAACAAGCGGTTGAGTTGAACCTGAAACAAATACCAATAATCACAACAGGAGAATATAATAACCAGTGTTTACCATTGTAATTAATTCCTGTGCAATGGGCAAGCTTTTAAGCCTGATTTGGAATTGTATCCTTTTTGATGAAGACAGAAAACGGAAATGTTAACCTGCAGTCAAACTGACGGACTGGTTTTGTGCTGAGGCACACAATTGTAAGGTTGGCAGCCCTTAGTATTCCAGGATTTGCTGCAAACTTTTATTACAAGGTACGGTTCATGTATTTCCGAGCAATTTTATGCACTGTTATCAATGATTCAAATTGAAAATAAAATACAGTAGCCGGACGGAAAGTTGTTTGTTTGCATGCAGGACGATAGATAGATAGATAGATAGATAGATAGATAGATAGATAGATAGATAGATAGATAGATAGATAGATAGATAGATAGATAGATAGATAGATAGATAGATAGATAGATAGGTAGATATGTATGTTTGCAAAAAAGTGTTGTTTATTTTACTAGACATTATTCGATGTGCACGGCCAACACAGGCAACATTGCTATAACCTTTTTGATCGAAGAGAGTACAACTAGTTGACAAAATATTGTTACTATGACACTCTTGTCTCCAGTGTCCCTTCATAAGGGTATTATAGGATAATGTTTTTAATAAAGGATTCATTTTGTAATTGACATTTTTTTATAATGGAATTTAATAATCTAGTTATTTATGGAATGTAATGCAAAAAAAAAAATAATCTGGGCTGGTTCGAATGCATTTTGAGTTTTTCAATTAATATTATCAGGATGTTTTTGTTTGAAAATAGAACATAATATATTAATTTGTTTGGATTCTGAGTGTTTTAAATATTAATGAAAAATAACATGTACGTGTAGATGGTTGTAAGTACATCCATCCATTATCTCCACCGTTTTTCCCTCAGTAGGTTCGCGGGTGTGCTAGAGCCCATGCCAGCTTTCTTTGGGCAGAGGGCAGAAGATACCCTGAACTGGTTGCCAGTCAGTCGCAGGGCACATAGAGACAGACCACTTACTCACTCATTCACTCCTTGGGGCAATTTGGACCGGCCAATAAACCTGACATACATGTTTTGTGGAATGTGGGGGGAAACCGGAGTGGCAGGAGGAAATCCACATAAGCATGGGGAGAACATGCAAACTCTGCACAGGAAGGCTGGTAGTTGGATTTTAACCCATGACCTCAGAAATGTGCTGCAGATACTCCAACCACTCATCTGTCGTGCCGCCTGCTGCAAGTACACTCCCAATCAAAAGTTTAGGGTCACCCAGACAAAAGTATGTTTGTAATGAAAAGTCACACAGTTTTTTTTATAATCAATTGAGTTGCAAAATAAATAGAAAGTATAGTCGAGACATTGAGAAGGTAATGAATACTGATTTTTAATCGAAAAAATATATACCTTCACATTAACCGGCTTTTAGCTAACCTGCATTGGCTCCCTGTTGGCTTAAGATGTGATTTTAAGTTTCTGTTGGTATTATACAAAATAATGCATGGACTTGCTCCCTCATATCTTTCAGATTGAATTTCCCCCTATGTTCCGGTCCGGAGCCTTCACTCTGAAAGCGCTGGTCTTCTAGTGATCCCAAGAGCCAATAAGAGCAGGTTCGAGAGCAGGTTCGAGAGCATTCTCCATTCAGGCCCCGATGTCGTGGAATGTTCTGCCCCCCGAGATTTGATCTGCAACCTTAGTGGAACTGTTTAAATCTAGGCTAAAAACACACTTCTATTCTATAGTTTATGAATGACCTATATTGTCTGTTGACAATATCTGTGTATTAATTCTTATTGCAACATCCGTTGCAGCCTGGTCATTCTGGAAGGGGGGTTACCTCATGTGCGGTCCCTTTTCAAGGTTTCTTCATTTTTCTCTGTTGAGGTTTTTGAGTTTTTCCTTGCCCTCATGTAGGTTTTAAATCAGGGGATGGTGTAATCTTTGGTTTGCAATAATCTGTGGTCTGTGCAGCCCTCAGATACTCCTTGTGATTAGGGGCTATACAAATAAACATGACTTGACTTGGCTTAACCCAATGCACCCCACGACTCAAAAAGTTTATCTGTCCCTGGCAAGAAGCTTAGCAACCTTAAGTACTAACTGGACATGTTAAAGGTCTGGTCAACACAGATGGTTCCCTAACTTTGTATTTGTACAATTAATTTAAAACCAATGTCCACCTTTTTATCCATCTCTGAGGCCATTTTGTTGGTGTTGAGAGTGTACTTTGATGATGCTCATGCTTAGGCTAATGAACATTCATGGCTCCGATTAAGAAACCAGGTGAACTGTGATTGGTTGTTAGCTAAGCCAGAGGTAAAAATCAACATAATTTTCACTCAACACCAATTCTCAAGATGGCCGACCCAAGGGAGGGATATAAACAGTGAGAATTGGTTGTCATATCTTATATTCTAAATGCTGTGTTTGGACTAGCAGTAGGCCCTTAAAACATATCGTCAGGAATTCTTTGGGTTGACTCATTTTAATAAATAATAAATTAATAATTGTGATGTTTCCTGTGGATTGTGGTGGCCATGAATTTCACAATATTAGGGAACAATAACCTAAAATGTTTTGTCTCATCTGTATGACCTCTGTTACGGTAAGCATTCATTGCCTGAAATCTATGATGATTTAAGATGATTTAACTCACATGTAATCGGTTTCTTTTTCACATTACTGAAAACCGAGTAATTCAGATTAAAATGTCTACACTACTACTGTAGTTATATGTGCTGTGGTACAGATTATCATTGATTGGAAGTTAAAAAGAGTATGATTTGAGATGCGGGCAACTGAAAGAAAGTGAGGACAGACAAGAAAACCAACTGAGCAACAAAAGCTACATGTATTAACGATACAGTGTTACTGGAAAACTTTTAGGAACAGTTAACGGTTCATGGATCCCTTAACCGCCTGATGGAATAGAATTGTTGTAAATGCATGTAGTTTTCGTCAAACCGCTGGTTGACTTCCAACATTTTTTACAGGCAATGATCTGACATTGTGCTGTTTTAGATTCTCCTGCATAAATAATATAAGTTACCAGGTACGTCTTTTGACATATTCTTCTGTAGTTGGCCATAATTAGTCAGTAAAAATAATGTAACAGGAATATAAAAGGTTGTGTAATCAAAATAAAAAAAGAGATTTGGCTGCTTGGAATGTTAGGCATGTGGGAGCCGCTGTACCCAATTTGGCCTCCACAGGGCGTTAGAAACCCCACAAAAGCTCAACACACGAAAGCAGATGTTTAACAACTTTTGTGGTATTTATTAGGTGTGGCCTGAAAGAAAACCTTGCTAGAGACACTCACATAGGCCTAGAGTACAACTGTGTGAATGTTCATGAAAATCGTTTCAGCCAATTAGGAGCTTATAAGTCACATACATACACACCGATTCAAACACATCACGTTTTATGAAGTAATTTGGAATTAAATAGATTAAATAGATGGAATAGATAGCTTCAGATTGGATATCTTACATAGTTTAGTGTGGATGGATTAGATTTAGATATATTTATGTGATCTATACATGCACCCTACCGTAAGATAGTTCTGTCTCTTCCATCACATGCTTCCGATAGACTTTCCTCTTTAACTGCTGTTCCATGATTCATTAAACCAAGGGATAGATTCCTGTTATCTACAGGACAAGGCTATTAATCTCTGCTGCCGAAGTTCTGTCTTCTATTGAAAGATGGCCGGATAAAAGTTAGGATTTTCTCAGCGTTACCATCCAACTCTGTCTGTCTTTAGGAAAACTGGACCTTGTATAGTGCCGTCCACATATATAAAAAGGATTTTGTCAAGAGATTGCATTAACTAATTCAGCTCCGATATATTTGTTAAAAACATCTATTTAGATTCCGTTATTATTGAAATTGTGATATTAGAGTAAATCCAACACATTATGGCAGAGCACAGCTTTCAGCCTGCAGCTTGTAGTCCTTATGTTTCCTCCCAATGAGTTCACTTCGGGCCAAAATGACGATACCAGTAATGATTGTTTTATTAAAAGGAAAAAGCTCAAGTACATGCTAAGTTGTACACATCAATAAAATGACTTATTTATCTTGGTTAGATTCAACAACAAGCCAATTATATCCATAATTATTCATTAACCCTAACGTGCATATACAAAAATAATCAAATAAGTAAGGGATCAGTATCAACACAGCCACCATATCAGTATTGATATCGGATAGGAAAAAGCTGTCTTAAGCCATTCCCGCTAAAACAATATTTACCGTACAGCTTTTTTTAGAAAAAAATATCCCACTTCTGTCAGGCTTAGGGAAGTGTACCCAAACTCAAAGAAGCCAGAACAGAGACAGGTGTGGGATGTATTTAAAAACAAAATGAGGTACAAAGTAACAAACAAAAAGTGGTCACAAAACAAAGAAATGTCCAAACAAAACCAAATCTAACATGATACTGGACAACAGCAGAAATGACAAGGATGGACCGGATGGGAGTGGTCGGGTCATTGCCATTTCCATGCCGTTTCCATGCCACTTCCATGCGGTGTTCTCTGTTACCTTGTAAAGATTTCTTTTGTTTCTAGTTTGGACAATTTGCTCATTGTTTCAAGACATGGTTTGTTTTTGTTTGTTGTTCATGGTTTTTGTTAATAAATCCCATTCTTTGTTGAGTACAGCTGCCCCGATCGCGGCTTCCCCGCATTTGGGTCCACCTCTGTAAACGTAACTAATTCATGTCAACCACACATACATTAAAATGTAACAAAAAATGTTTTTAGTAAAATTGATCATCAAAAAATACTTAACCAAGAGATTTTGTTTGATTTCTATTTACAAACACACACACATATACATACACACGAACACACACACACACACACACACACACACACACACACACACACACACACACACACACACACACACACACACACACACACACACACACGCACACACACACACACACACAAACCAGACATAAAAATAAACGTGTTAATTTGTGTACTGCCGAAAAACACCTAGAATTAAGGACTTTATGTGTGAATATCATTCCAGCAGACTATATTTGTAGGTGACTATGACTTGCTTTCAGAAAATCGTATTGGAATCATGAATTATGGTGCTTTCATAAACAAATATCCCGTCAAAAGATGACATTTCTATTTTTAGCCTGTGCCAAGCTGTGTTATATCATTTGCAGATAAAAATCCCCCTGATCTCATTAATGCAGTAAGCCATCTGTCTGGGAAGATGTTTTGTAAGGGGCCATATGACAGCTTTTTATAGTGAGGATTGACGTGGGAAAAAAAGCAGCTTATCAATGATAGTTTCGGATTCTGTCACATTATCGAAATGAACCATGGAAAAGACAGAAACAGATGATAAAGAAAAACGATTAGCAGAGATGGGTAATAAAGAAGTACATATACTCCGTCACATTTACTTGAGTAGGGTTTGGGAATTTTTTGATACCTTATACTTTTACTTTTACTTAAGTACATTTCGGAAGAAAAAAACAGTACTTTAACTCCGCTACATTACATAAATAGATAGATAGATAGATAGATAGATAGATAGATAGATAGATAGATAGATAGATAGATAGATAGATAGATAGATAGATAGATAGATAGATAGATAGATAGATAGATAGATAGATAGATAGATAGATAGATAGATAGATAGATAGATAGATAGATAGATAGATAGATAGATAGATAGATAGATAGATAGATAGATAGATAGAGAAATTCACACTTCCAGCAGTATCCTTGTGTTAAAAAATAAAATAAAAGATATAGAATACAAAAATACCCAATATAACGTGTTGATAAAGAGCATTCAAATAGTGTTTCAAAAATACACACATGTAATAAAAATAGGGTAATATGCAAATGTGGGGATGGAGTTTAATGTTGGCTTTTACTCCCCCGGGTGGAGTTAAAGAGCTTCATGGCATGAGGGAGAAATCATCTCCTCAGTCTGTCCGTGGAACATTAGGCAACATTGAAGTTGTTCCTTCGTTACTAAATAAGTCCTAAGTAGGCTTCTGTCTGTCTCCGCTAAGGCACATTTACTTTGACGCGGAACTCCGCCAGGCTCTGCCATGTTTAACCAATCAAACATAGCAGCCTCGTCACGTACCATATTCAACTATAGCGGGGGAAAGGTTGTTAACGGATGAGACGGATAAAAAATGTCGCTTACGAAAACACAAAAAAGGAGGAGCACCCCTGGCTTTACATCAAAAGCATTTTCCCCTTAAAAAGGCTGTCAAACACCAGCTACAACATGCAATGTCTCCTTTGTTCAAGTTAATGGGCTAGCTTGTTGTTCTGTTTGCAGAGCCTTTAAATGTGATAGTTGATGCTACATGTGTCTATTTTTTTGATTTGGTTTATACGATTTTTATTTTATTGTTTAAATTAAATGTATTTTTTATGTGAATTGTATGGACTTGGATAATTTGATGATCTGATTGGTTGTTTTAGAAAACAATAACTACGACGTTGCTCCAGTTACGCAGTACTTGAGTAACTTTTTCACTAAGTACTTTTCTACTTTTACTCAAGTAAGTATTTGGATGACTACTTTTACCTCTACCTGAGTTATATTATTCTGAAGTAACAGTACTTTTACTTGGGTAACATTTTTGGCTACTCTACCCACTTCTGGCGATTAGTCAGGGAAGCTGTCGTACCAGCAGTTGTGCTTGTGAATGCATTCCTCGTAAGAAGACAGCGTTAATGAATGTGAAAATAGTAAATACAAAATTAAAACACAAAAACCTCAAAACACCCACAAGGGAAACAAGGTTAACTCAATCCTTGCTTTTATTTCACAATAGATATTTGTAAACACATTTGCGCAAATCACATCAGCCACGCTGAGATTTGAAAACATCGCTGCAACAAATCCATTGTAGATGCATTTTATTGCTTACTGTGCGTCAACAAAGAAACAATGTTTGCTGTGAAAACACATTTTGAAATGAGTTATTAGAGACGGTTGGACAGAAACAATCCCAGTGGGCTTAACTGTCTGTTGAGGGCAGTGGCACAATATTTGTGGCTTTCGGGAAAAACATGACATGGAATTTGGGAGCTCTGCTCATGTGATTTAGTTTGGCATGTGACAGACATGAATTGACAGCATGCTACACTAAGCAGATAGTGTTCAAACAGCTTATTTATCACAACTGGTATTAGGACTCTGGACCGCCCAATGACCTATTGGAATGGTGCTTGTTTCACGGAAGTTTCATACTATGGTGATAAAATAACTCAAATCTGAATGCAAATGATCATGTAAAATAAATGTAAAATAACTCTTATCACCGTTAAATTGTAGAAATCTGGTCGCCTGCCGTACGGGGATAGAAAGTTGATTTCAATTTTTGCACTTGAACCCAAGAAAAAATGAGACGTTAAGTGCTGGTCCAGCTCATTGTCGTAACTTGTTCTCAAACACTGCTCTGAACCTTGACAAATGTAAATCACCCAGAGTAACTCTCTAAATAATCTAGCTGTCACATTTGATCCTAATCTGTTATTTCATTTACATGTGAAACATATTACTAGAATAGCTTTATTCTAACTTTGTCATTTTGCGATGCTATCAAAATCAGATGCTGAGATATAATTCATGCATTTATGACTTCTCGGATGGTTACTGTAATGTATTGCTCTCTGGTCCTTGATGTTTAGCATTAAAAGTTTGCTGCTGGTTCAAAATGCGGCAGCGAGACTTTTGACTAGGATAAGAAAGGTTGACTATATCACTCCAATTTTAGCTAACTTGCTCCCTGTTTGTTTAAGATGAGACTTTAAGGTTCTGTTACTAACATTCAAATGTTTTGCGTAGACTTGCCCTCTCTTATCCCTCTGCTCTCGTAGAAGGCTGGTCTGCTTGTGACTCCAAGAGCCAAGAAGAAATCTGCAGGCTCAAGAGCATTCTCTATTCGGGCCACGGTACTGTGGAATACTCTTTCCCCTGAGATAAGATCTGTTACTTCAAAGGAAGTGTTTAAATCTAGACTTAAGAGTGACACACTTCTATTCAATAGCTTGTGATTTATGTCAACCTCGTGATTTTCTTTTGCGTTCCAGCTGCCTGGCTGGTGGCACAGTGAGGGAAAAGGAAGAACCAGACCAGCACCTGGACTTGTCATCATCTGCATCAACCAGCTGGCTGAGATGAGAAGCTGTGTCTTCGATGTCTCAGACTTCTTGAACAATTTTACATATGACCCATATTTATTGTTGATGTTGAATATGTTTTGTGTATTGTTACCCAATGCAATGTTAACGTGCCCCTGGTCATCCAGGCCAGTACCTGGACCTGAAGCATGTCATCATCTCCATCAACTAGCTGGCTGAGATGGACAATTTCACATATTACCTATGTTTATTGTCTATATTTACTACGTTTGTGTAATGATAGTCTGTAGTCTGTACAGCCCTGTGAGACTTCTTGTGATTAGGGCTATACAAATAAACATTTTTGACTTTGTTTTGTGAGTTGTTACCCAATGAAGCATTTATTGCAGCCTGGTCATCATGGAAGGGAGATTACCCCTTATATGACCTCAAGTTTTCTTATTTTCCTTATGCTGACGTTTTCAACTTCTTTGCCTGCATAGTGGTTTTAGATCAGGGGAGGGTGTAATTGTAGCCTGTGCTGTCCTTATGGACATTTTGTGAATAAGGGCTTTAAAAATAAATGTGACTTGACTTCCGAGGTGGGTAGTAACAGAGTATATTTACTTAGTTACATTTACTTAAGTACGGTAAGTGTGAAGCACACTGTAAAGCGCTTTGGGAGGTCTTCATTGACTTGAAAAGCGCTATATAAATGCAGACCATTTACCATTTACGTTTTGGGAAAATTTTGTACTGCTAGGAGTATTTTTATATCCCCATACTTTTACTTTTAGTTAAGTAAATTTGTGAAAAGAAACTCCGCTACATTAAGCAACGTTGAAGTTATTACTTCGTTACTTAATAATTCCCGTTATTATGCCGCAGAACTCCGCCAGGCTCTACCATGTTGAACCAATCAAACGTAGCAGCCTCGTCACATGACCAAATATATATATATATATATATATATATATATATATATATATATATATATATATATATATATATATATATATATATATATGTGTGTGTCACTATAAATGTGCTACTTGGTGCTCCATGTGCTTAATATATTTATTAGATTTATACTATTTTTATTTCATTGTTTATCAAACCACTTTCAATTACGTTGATCTTTTTAATCTACTTTTGAACCGATTGTAGTTTTTGTTGATGGACTTTGAGTAACTTTTTCACCAAGTACTTTTTTATTTTTACTCAAGGAAGTATTTTGATGACTAATTTTACTTCTACCTGAATAATATTATTCTGAGGCAACTTTGTTTTTACTTGAGTAAAATTTTTGGCTACTCTACCCACCTCTGCTTGACTTGACCTTCAAGTATGCAGTTCCTATAACTTTATTGCAGCATGTACAGAGCATGATATTTTAAAACCGTTTTAGGCCACATATATTGTTGATTAGTTTTGGGGATACAGGTGAACGGCATTGTGTAGCCCCAATGATGTTTTCAAGAAACATGCTACAGGCACATACATTACCGTTGAAACAATGGTGTTTTCCATGAAAAGTCACACTTTTTTTCTATCAAATGAGTTGCAAAAGTATGTAAGTTAAAAGTATAGTGGAGACATTGTGGAGGTTGAAAAAAAAGATTTTTATTTGAAAAAAAAATTGTTTCCTTCAAAGTTTGCATTTGTCAAAGAATGGACATTTCTAGGCGACTCAAAGCTTTTGAACAGTAGTGTAGATAACAAGCCACGAGGTGGTGTTTGAGCACCTGCCCTTTTGCTCCTGATGAAAGAAAGGGCATATTTGATGTCTTAACACTGTTAAATGATAGGCCTGTTAAAAAAAATACATTTGCATGCAATTAAACATATGAGTAGTTAGTTACTCAAAACAACAGCTCAAGCTATTTAAATTCGACTAAGTTCAAATATAAGTACATTTATTATAATAATATTTTGAAGGAATTTACAGTAAAACATGTTTCCTAAAATGTCCCTTTCTAAAATGTGGCTTACACCTTTTACACAAATGCTGTAAAAAAAGTGTTTTTCTTTGATATCTGTGTATGATAGATTATCTAATTGTATACAAATTGTAAAAAGAATGTTTCTACTTCATTGATTTTGCTTCTGACGGGTTCTTTTTGGAACGTAACCATAAAACGAGGGTCCACTGTACTATAGAAAGTTGCCGTTTGAATCGGAGTGTGGTAGCAGTTTGTGTTGTATCCTCTGGAGATCTTAATATCCTTTAAACTGTTGCCTATGTTGGTTGAGTCTACAGAAAAAAATGGCTTATATGTCAAAATCATGCTGCTTTCCCCCTCAAATTGAATGAAGTCGTATTTTTTTTTTAAACGCCTGGATCCCGAATGTAGAGACGTGGGATGGGAGAAGTTTTACAGAGTTTATTATAAGATGAATGCAAGTGGCGCGGGGAGGGAGTGAGCTGGCTGGTATTAGTAAACCAGTGGGACAGGAATCAGTTCTGGGAAGACAAGGAGCAACAGGTAAGAATGGAACTCACAGAAAAAAAGTCTTGGTAAGCGCTTTGGTCCAAGTAAGGGATACAAAATACTGTCAGGACAGAATTCACCATCGACCTGCTGCTTCGAAGGCCCAGCTTAAATAATTGGTTAATGAGCGAAAGAGAGGCAGATGTGCCTCGTCACAGCAGGACAAACAAAGAGAAGCACAGCACAAACACAAACATCTAAAACATGACAAATTAAATTAAAATAACCTGGTTTTGTTTTTCAGCAATCCATGAGCATAGTTGAAAACCATTATCGTATCTCTACTCAACTTTGCGAACATCTAGGGGGGATTAGGGGGGGTTCTGGTTTGGGGTGCAAACACAAGACAGGAAGTACAGAATTCCAGGGTGCCACGGATCACTTGGTATTAAATTACCTTTAGTGGAGGGGACTCCAACCTCTTTTTTTTGATGAGAGCTACTTTTTTATTATTTATCGCAAAGTGGACTCTGTTTGATATGCATTTCTACAATAATAATTTATCCTGTTATTACTGTTGTTACTATGTTAATTATAGTTTTCACGCAAAGTCACGAGCATTCCCAAATGTCCGGAATGTTTAACGACAGCCAAACTAAAGCTTTGATTGGCATATTTCAAATGTCAATCCCAATAATAATGGGGTAAACTCACACCCATAGTATGCCTGCCACTACTAAGGTTGCCCGGATGTTGTTCATGTGATTTAGAACTACAGTATCTATTACCATGTTAATTATTAGAAATAGGGTTAAATATACTCTATTTAACCATTGAAAAACATGTTACTAAAAAATTACAAAGAGACAGCAGTAGTGAACTGTTTTCAGAACAGGTCTGCGGGCCCCTTAGCTGTCCTTAGGTGGCACCCTGGTGCCCATGGGCACCATATTGGGGGCCCCTGCTTTAGTGTCACAATGTTGAATGAATGAACCATAGAAAATAAAAACAGGACAAAAACAATGACTCAACAACAAAAATAATGTTAACAGAACATGTTCGAAAAGGGGTAGGAAAAAGCAGGCGCTTATTTTCCCTACCCCCCCATCATCCTTATTAATTACATTTTGCAGATAGCTCCTCATTTGTGTCTAAATGCAACAAAATATCGCGGATATCAATAATTGAAACAAAAACAATAGTCACATATGTTATATACTAATTATCGTAGTACCTATTAACGTTGTAATGCTACTAGTCACTAAATATCATGTTGGCTATACATACACTAATATTTCAGAACTGACTCGCTATTTGCACAGTTTTCCCCTGAAAATGTTATTCACCCCTCAAAATCTCTGATTAAAATGTGAACAAATGCCCATTTGAGTGACTTCCCTTGAGGGACAGAATTAGTCCTCTCCGTTTCAGTATTTTCGACAGTATGAGTAATAGACTCCCGCTGAGAATAGAATTCTACTGCAGGATGATGGAGGAGGAAACAACCGTAGGGATGTAAATGAGGGGAGAGTTGGACCAAAGTCGCTCACGCTATACCCTGCATCACATGAGCTGATGACGTCAAAGGCGCCTTTAAATCAGATGCTGGACCTCGCTGCGAGGCGCACTTTACGCAAAACCCCGAGCGTGCGGATTACTCCGTAGAGCTGGGAAAATGGGAGGAGACGGCTCGTGGGGTGGAAAGTACTTAACGAGGCACGTTAACAAAGAAATGGAGAAGCCGGATGGCAAGTAACAGGTGGGACTGTGAGGCGTCATTCCCCTCGGTGGAATTTCAAAGGAATGCGCGCAAAGGTTTTCTAAACTCCCCCTCAAAGTGCAGCCAAGCTCACATGCATGGACGCCAGGATGTTTTCTAGCCAGGTGGCTCTCAACTTGAGCGGCTCCAACCTGAGCAACGACCCGGAGCTGTGGGAGCCGCCAGCGGAGGGGGAAGCGCGCCTGTCGCCCACCGGCTTTGCGGTGCTCTCCGTGGTGCTGGGCTTCATCATGACTTTCGGTTTCCTCAACAACTTGGTGGTGCTGTTGCTCTTCTGTAAGTTCAAGAAACTGCGCACTCCTGTCAACATGCTACTGCTCAACATCAGCGTGAGCGACATGCTGGTGTGCGTGTTCGGTACTACCCTCAGCTTCGCGTCCAGTATCCACGGGCGCTGGCTTCTTGGATCCAGCGGCTGCAGCTGGTACGGTTTCATCAACTCCTGTTTCGGTAAGAGGTATTGCATGCGGTTTGAGTGATTATGACTATATTTCCTTCTTCTTTGAGCCCTCTCCTGTTATCACAGGTGTGCCCCAGGGCTCTGTCCTTGGGTTCCTCCTTTTTATAACCTACCCTTATGCTATATCTCCCGTAAATTTAACATTTATTTCCACTGCTTTGCAGACAGTGTTGGATGTGTTACTGAAAAATAAAGAAATCAGTTACGGTTACTATTTACTTTATTTGAAAAATTTGTTGTGTTCAAAGATGCTATGGAAGCCCAAGAGTGCCATAAAACAAACATCCAATTAATTAAATCACCCTTAAACGAAAATTTTATTAACAAAAACCGCCTTTTGAAATAAAAAATATTTGGTAAAAAGAGTATTATCATAATTAGATTGTACTTATTTTTGATTTTAGAACAGCATACTTTCTTTAGTAATGTAATTTGATATGTTAAAATTATTTTTCTTATTATTATATTAAAAAACGTTTTTTAACGAAGAACAGTTTTTTTTTCATAACGTCCTTTTTTAATATTCCTTAATCATTGAAGTATACCGTTGTAAAATGTCTCATCTCATCTCATTAGCCGTACCGCTTATCCTCATTGGGGTCGCGGGGGGGCTGCCCACTGCCCACCCATCTCCGGGCAGTGGGCAGGGGACACCCTGAACTGTTTGCCAGCCAATCGCAGGGCACACAGGGACAGACAACTCATTCGCTCATTCATACCTAGGGACAATTTGGACCGGCCAATTCACCTGAAATGCATGTTTTTGGAACGTGGGAGGAAACCGGAGTGCCCGGAGGAAACCCACGCAAGCACGGGGAGAACATACAAACTCCACACAGGAAGTCTGGAGCTGGATTTGAACCCACGACAGGTTCCCATGACATGAACTGTGCCGCACAAGCGCTAACCACTGCGCCGTGCTGCCCCGTTGTAAAATGTGAAAACTGTCAAATTGAAGCTGTTCTCATCAATTAAATGTTTGTTTTAAAGCTGTTTTTATTAATACGATACTCGTTTTTTAATTGAATTATGGCACTCTTAGCCTTCATGAATTAGAGAGAATTTCAGAATATGTAAAGAAATTGGATTCTCGTATTCTGTGCTTGAGACTGCGCCACCGCTACTGTATTCAGTTCTATATTGTAACTACTGTAGTTATGAACCGCCCTCTCAAATAATACGATCAATGTTGTGTTGCTGGTGGAATTGTGAGTCATATTTTACTTTGTGACCAAAGGAAGAACAGTTGAAGATCAGAAGACCTTAAGATGCTTTTGAAGTAGTGGAGTTACAACATGTTATCATTAACACCTTACAGAACTAATTAAGAACAGAAGTAATCGCGTTTCAGAAACGCATTTCTTTAAACACACTCTTTGCTGGTGACATTCAACTCTACTTTGCCTGCATACCCAATTCCATTTGGTATTTATTATTTATTGTTTGTTTTTATTTTTGTTTTCATTAATGTCACTGTTGTACTCTCTGTACTGCGACTTTGTGTGTCCTGGCACTTTGAAATATAATTTGTAATACTGCATTATTATTAATTTAATCATCATAATTATGATGATAATTTTTATTATTATTATCATTATTATAATAATGATTATCCATCCATCCATTATCTGCAACGCTTATCCTCAGTAGGGTCATGGGGGTGCTGGATCCCATCCCAGCTATCGTCGGGCAGTGGGCAGGGGACACCATAAACTGGTTGCCAGCCAGTCGCAAAGCACACAGGGACAGACAACTTACTTGCTTATTCACACCTAGGGACAATTTGGACCGGCCAATTACCCTGATATGCATGTTTTTTAGAATTTGGGAGGAAACGGGAGTGCCCGGAGGGAACACATTTAAGCAGGGGGAGACCATGCGAACTCCACACAGGAGACTGGTAGCTGGATTTGATCCCATGACCTCAGAACTGTGCCACAGACGCGCTAACCACTCATCTGCCGTGCCGCCCCTAATAATGATTATAATTATCATCATTATTATAATAATAGTTATTATTATTATCATTATTATTATCATTATTATTTGAAGGCGCATATACTTTGAAACATATTTTTTTGCATCAGAATTTTTTTTCTATATCATATCTGCTCCTAGGAGGCTTTACTTCTTAACTGCAACTGTACTTGTCAGTAAGTACATTTCCATTGATTCAATTTCACAGTTTCTCAGTGATGGAGGGGCTAGAGTGGTGTCATGCATAAGTTTGGCTCAAGGGCAAGTGCAGCAGTTTCAGACCAAGTGTGGCAAACACGAGTAAAGCATACAGTAATGTCATCCCACAAAACTGTCAGTAATCCTTCAAGTCAATCACATTTTTTATACAGGCAGTATCCATTTATCGCTGAAAGATATCGGAAGTTCCACTGCAATTCTTTTCAACATTCAGAATTGCGACTTTCCCAAAAGTTTGGAGTCTTTTGGTACCCGCAGCCCCAGGATGGTTGACAATCATATCAGCCCCTTCTTGGTCACGCTCGTGTTATGAAAAATAAATACGAAATTCTTGACCTAAGACCACATTTGCATTTTTCTTGTATATGATAGTTTTTGCTCAGTATGTTTACCACAACGAGGAGGTGCTAAATAACCCGCCATCTTCCTTTAAAAACAGGTGTTGAACTCAGGGTTGACAATACTTGGGACCAGATAGCTTCAAGACCACATTTCAAATATGTTGGTCTTGTTTTGACTCTCTGAAGTTTTGTCTTTCACACCTTGGGATTTTATGATCAGTCAGGGAAAATAAAAAAACAAATCTGATCTGCTTTCTTCAACCTTGCAGTTTATTATGACAGTTAGATGAGTTAAAGGAGTTTTAACTTAATTCACTTTTAAACATTTTAAATAGATGGTGGGAATCGAGATATTTTAATGAAACAAATTGTGCTTTTACTCCAAAAAATAAATAAATTGTAAAGCACTGGTCCAGGTCTCAGGATTTTATTCTAAAGCAAGTCAAAACCAACCCTGTTCTGCTTTTTTTCAACTTTTACGTATGTTTTAGTAAGATAAAGTTAGAAGGGTTAAAGAGGCATTTCAGTTTGAACTGAAGCGTTAGAAACATCTTGGGAATCAAATCTGCTTTAAAGAGGTAAAGTTAATCAAGAAAAGCTTTAACCGCCACAACACTTGAAACAGCACACACTTTCAAATGATCCCATCACTTGCACATTGACTGCATCATTTGCAGTCCTGTGAGTAAGTTATTTCTAATTAAGTGAGCGTTTTATTTCATTATTCATCGTTGAGTGGATGCTTCAGTACTTTGAAATCCTAAATGCAACTTTTTGGATTAAGATAGCTGTCAAAACATGCATATCCACGAAAATATAATTATTACTCATAACTGTCGATTTGTGCCCTTAAAATAATGACTCATACTCATATTGATTAGTTTGTTTAAAAGGTTCCTTGTATGTGAATCGAAAATTTCAATGGTTTTGGGAACCAAGCAACCGTATGTGTAGAATAAAAAAACCTATGGATACAAATGCAAATTATGATGAAGTCACGTAGGATTCAGACATCTGACAGGGGAAACGAATCAAGCTGTGATTCTTCTAACTGCACATGTGCAAAAAAAAAACACAAAATCGGAGAAGCAAGCAAAATAACTCAAACAACTCAGGAACCATCTTATATGTCTTCTCAAACAACTAACATAAAACAAAACATTAAAAATTCTAATGTCCAACTTGTTAGATATAACGTCCTTTTTTCGAACGATACGGCTTATAGGTCTTCCATCTTAATTTAAAAGCTACAGATGCTTCTCGAGGGTAGGATTAGCACGGTAGTAGATGGGGCAAAACATAGAAAAAATTGGAAAAAAGAAATACTTCTACACTGATTTATTGTATTTGTGAGAAAAATAAACCTTTAACGATTTATGAATGCTCATTCGGTGCTAATGACTGGCCAATGTTAGTCTGTTCTCTCTTGTTTTCCCCCTTTCCCTTTATAAAGAAACATTAATCACACATTTCGTTTACCAATTTTTAAAACAATCCCAAATGAACCATCATCATTTTGGTATATTCTAAAAGGTCTTACTTAAATGAGACCTAAATTATAGTATGTTCAACAGAAACCGTAAAATGCAGAGGTCGAATGTGCTCATTGTTTTAGAGATATATTGACATTTTTTGTTGATGTTTTTTAAAAGCTAATATCAAGTCTTAATGTTTGTAATGAAACTTCTCTTGCTTGAAAACATTTATGTACGTGTGTAGAATGTGTAAAATAAGTTATAACCAGCTCTACAGAATATAAATACTCAATTATGACAGGATGATGCTACCTTTTGAACAAGGCAGTCATTTGATTTTTTTGCATATTCAAACTCGGATTTCTATGAACGCAACTACTTTGAATTAATTAATCATTTAATTTAAACCTTGAAGCTGAAGATGGGATAATTGTACATGATGTTCTGTGACCAATATCCGTGGAAGTACTTACTGTTTTACAGCAAATAAATCCTAACGCTTAGTCTTTCCACTTTGGTCATGACACCTTTTTACAGCCTCTTAGAGTTGCTTGTTTTTATTAGGTGGTCTAGTGTGGTACGACAAAAACAGATTTTATGTTTGTATATCTATAAATTAATAAAAATAATGCAGAGCTGTTTTAATTTTATTTCCATGCATCCATCAATCCATCCATTAGCTGCACCGCTTATCCTCAGTTAGGTCGCGGGGTGCTGGAGCCCATCCCAGCCATCCTCGGGTAGTGGGCAGGGGACACCCTGAACTGGTTGCCAGCCAGTCACAGGGCACACAGGGACAGACATTTCGCTCGCTCATTCACACCTAGGGACAATTTGGACTGGCCAATTAACCTAACATGCATGTTTTTGGAGTGTGAGAGGAAACCGGAGTGCCCCGGAGGAAACGCACGCAAGGATGGGAAGAACATACAAACTCCACACAGGAGGTTCGATCTCATGACCTCAGAACTGTGCCGCACACGCGCTAACCACTGTGCCGCCGTGCTGCCCTAATTTTAGTTCATTTAATTGATATAAGGACCATCAGGCTCAAAAACAGTTTCTTCCCCGAGGCCATCACTACACTAAACAAGCACACAAAACTGTGAAAAGCCAGTTGCATTGAAAAATGGGTACTCATATCTTATAAATCAACATTCATATATATTGACGTATATTGTCATTTTTGTTGCTGCTAAATGTTATTGCATTACTTTATATTGCGCTATTGTTACAATGTTTTATATTGCAGAATTATTTCAATTTTGCCCACTCTCGAAGCACTACCGTACAAATATTTTTGCCTATTTCTTGCAAAATTGCTTTTTTTTTCATTTCAAGTCTTTATTATATGTTTACCTTGAAGCGCTCATTAAAAAACAATGTCCACTTCGTTGTTATAAATGACATAACCCACTATTCAATTTACATCAACTCAACTCATTTTCAGAGATGCATCAATTGAAAAGGAAAATAAATAATAATGATAATGATAACAATAATGCTAATACAGTGTATTTCGAAGCACCTTTCAGGACACCCAAGGTCGCTGTACATATAAGTAGGACACAACAATAAAGGAAGCGTAAAACAAGAGTAAAACAAGCAAGTAATAAATAGCAAATAAAACACATTAGAGTTTAAAGGGGCAGTATGTGAGACAGATGGTCAAGAAAAGGCAAGTCTGAAGAGGTGAGTTTTGAGTCCAGATTTGAAGGTGGACAGGGTCGCAGAATTTTGGAGGTCAGGCGGCAATGAGTTCAAGAGCTGGGGCAGAGCAGCTGAAAGCTCTGCTCCTCATGGAGTTGAGGCGGGCAGGGGGTATAGTGAGATGGAGGGAGGAGGATAGTGTGAGGGTGCAGGATGGCGTGGCAATGTGAAGGAGGTCGGAGAGGTAGGGAGGGGAAAGGTTATGAATGGCCATGTAGGTGTAGAGCAGGATTTTGTGATTGATTCCATGCTAAACATGGTAAACGTCTTGACCTGCCAGCAAAAAATAATGTTACTGTAAAAACATATATTGTAATTTGAGCGCAGCTGTAAAGCTAAATAACCGAAATAAACACAGGTTTTTTTCCTCTACCCTCGGTCAAATCCGGTGCCAGATTTCAGCCCAATTTGCATATTTGAGTTAAATGACTCGTAATTGCTTGTACGTGCATATGTGGGAGTGTGATTGCATTGGTGCAGGCACTATCAAATTGTATGACCTGGAATGTGCGCCTCTCAATTGTGTTCATAATTGATCATTTTAAATTGCTTTCTGTCAGACACAAGCAGATGCTTGTGAGCAGTTCCACATCTGGTATAGAGAGGGTATCATCAAATGCATCTGCCAAGAAAATGTTGAATGAAGGTACAGCTATTCAGGTAATTCATTTTTTGAATCGCTCTAATTATCTGTTTCACACAAGGTTTATAATTTTTTGAAATAGGAGAACTGCAATAAAAGAACCACATTCAATCTTATTCTCAATTCTAGGACAAAAAGTCTCTTGTACTTTCAACACCCTAAACCAGAATTTCTCAACCTTTTTGAGCCTCAGCACCCATTCTTTCATTGAAAAATATCTTGAGGCATGCTGTCTTTTGAAAATGTTTAAGGAGTAATTCCTGTCACCAGTTTCGTTTTTGTTTATAATAGCTTAATTGATCATGTTACCTAAATTTACAGTATCATTTTTCTTATAATCTGTGGTCACGCTGGCTCAGGAGATAATAAAAGTTATTTTGGTTAATAATTTAGCTATAAATTTGGATTTTACTATATTTTTAACCAGGTTTTCCAGTTTTACTATATTTCTGTCTTTTTTTATCTAGGGAAATCATGATAATAATACTTCGAATTATGAACAAGTGGAAGGGCTGTGCGCAATTAAAGCATCGCCTGCGTTGAGACGTGAAATCATTTTTGTGTGGCATTTTCCTTTTTTGGCCTGGAAAAATAGAACGTCTTAGTAGGAAAGCTGCTGTGTCAGCAAAACCCAAAATTCCTAGTCACTATTTTAGCAGTGTTCACATCCGGGGTAACCTACCTGACTGTTTGTAAAAGATGGTGTCAATATTTAATGTCCTTCTGGCCTGGGAGAGTGGAATGTCTGAAATTGCTGATTCATCTAAACCAAAGGTTTTGGGGCATTTTACTCATGTGGGGTAACTTACCCGACTCCCTGTGAAATATCTTGGTCATATCTAAACTTCCCCCTCCTTTTCTTGGAAGGACAAATAGACAAAAAAACAGACAAAAACAGACAAAAACAGACAAACACACAGACACACAGATACACAGGCAAACAAGCAAACAGGCAAACAGGCAAACAGGCAAACAGACAAACAAACAAACAGATATACATACTTAAATCCCAAGCAAACACTTTATCACCACCCTCGCTTTACTCGTGGGTAATAATTGTGTGCTAGTGGGATTTTTTTTTTTTTTACTAGATTCTAGGTTTCTATAAAGCAATTACAATGTCAACACCATCAGTGTTACCTGTTTAAGAAGACATTTTTGCTCCTGAGCTGAAAGACAATGCACTCCACCATTTTTATCCGGCTGTCTATGTGAAGATGGAGGTATTGCAGCTGGACTAATTTCCACTGTCATCTGTCTGAAGCCTAGGTCTGAAGCCTAGGTAACATCATTGTAATTTGCATAGCATACAACTCTGATTTGTATGTGTAGGTCTTCCCCTGTACTTGTTTACCCTGTACTCGTAGCTTTTCGACATGTAGGTTTTATGCCGTTGCTATAGAATTTGATTCATCCCTGTAGCTTTCCGACCCATATCGGTAGTTGTGTTTTTTGTGCGTCGTTCATAAACTTTAACATTTTTGATGCGCACCAAGAAACCTTTTAGATTAGGCATGTCAAAGTCTGTTTGGCTCGGGGGCTGGATCAAGACTTTCTGTTCTCTAGACGGCCAGATCATTAAAAAATGTCAACAACAAATATTTAGCTTTGTTTTTCAGTACTATGCCCTTGTCACAGACCAGAAACTGACACAGGACCCAATAGCACTCATATTCTCAGTTTGTATTAATAAAGAGGGAGAGCAGGGCTTGCTTCCACGATCCGATGGTTGACGGACAAAAGGAGCAGGAGATGCGGAAGTGGCACTTCCGTGTCTAGCGAGGAGGGTCGAAGACAGGCGTGAATTGCAAGTCGCTAGCCGGGACTGGAGAGCAAGGGCGGTGTCAAGTTTGGAAACGAGGTCGGCAACAGGAGGCAGGCAGGTAACGGGGCAAAACAGATCGGAAAACAGGCAGGCAGGCAGAACGGGGCAGAATCAGGTCCGGAGACAGGTTGGCAACGAGGATCAGGCAGAGAAAAGCAGGGCAGGAACAGAGTCTGATGTAAGAGCACCGAGCTGGGGGCAACGGTTCGCATAACGATTTGACAGGGATCCCTTGGAAGTCGGGGGTTCAAAAAGAGTACATCAGCCAATCAGCTGTCCGGGCTGTTGGCGCCAATCAAGCAGTCGCAGGTGCTCTGAATCAGACATCATGACAGCCCTATCAGTCTACATTTGTAGCCGACCCCTTTGAAATATAAGGGATGCTTTTAAAGCACAGCATAGTTATTCACAAACAATTGAAAAAAAAATCATGTTTGCCATTGAATGTGTTCGCAATTTGTTTAATTTAACAGTTGAGTAAATTTTAGCTTTACATCTGAACCTACTTACCACAAACATCCCCAACCTGAACAAACTCAAGTTTACTATGAATGACAGTATGCTTTCTTCAATCGTTATAATGATTTTGAATAAACAAAAAAGAAATACAAAATAGGAGTTGTAGCAGTCAAGGTGCAATAACCTCAGATCAAACTAATAGGCTGGGCGAGAGAAAATACTCCATAATTATTTTTTCTTTTTAACATGAAACTGGACTGGATGTCAGCTGTTTTACAGCTTCACTGCCTTATAGCGGAGGGAAGGAGCATTTGGTTTGTATTTCTAAAAAAAAAATCCTAACTTTTGAAAGAAATGAGCTAGAGACTCTTTCTAGTTCCTTTTTAATTTTTTTCACATACCACGGGCTGGAATAAATCATCCAACAGGCTGGATCTGGCCCGCGGGTCAAATATTTCCCATGCCTGTTTTAGACACATAAATCAATAAATTTCTAGGTATGAGGTGTCATTCAATGGGTACAAATCAACAGTACAGGTGTGAATGGTCTTCTTGTGAATAAGCCTTCTATACACCTTTTTTATTTTTTTGCCTGTTTCAATTTCAATGACGATTGGTAAGCAACAAGTCCAGGGAGCCTCTGCCCACTATCTAAAATCAGCTGCCACGAACTCCAGCACGTACTTAGACTCTTGTAAGGAGAAGTGGGTGGACAATGAATAATTGTTCTTGGGAATCATAGCATTCTCAAGCCCAACACTACTTACTCAAGGTTCTCGGGCTAGATCCATTCTGCCATAAGGCCTTCTCAAGCAATGGTTTTCAACTGGTGTCAGGCAGGGGAGAGCATTTCGATATTATCATTAACTCGTTATTGACTTCATGAAGGAAAAGGAATTGTTTATTTATTCATTTTACACATCTTAGCACGGCAGCAGACAGAAAAAAACATACAGAGAGTAATCAACACAACTGCTTTCTGCCCAGTCTAAAGAACATCGCCAGCTTGCGATACCATAGCAGAACCATCAACATTATAAAAAACTGCCCACCCCAGCCACCATTCCTTTTACCTGTTGCCCTCCTGTAGGGCCATCACAACCCTAAATGAGCGCATAAAACTGTGAAAACATATCTTGCGTTTTTTTTGTATTTTTATTTTTTTGGTTAATGTTGCTGCTTAATGTTATTAGGTGAAGCGTGATCGTGGATCGGAACAAGTCAATTAGCCAGGACGAGAGAACGAAGCATGGTCGGGGATCGATACAGGCAGCAGGGGACGGAATCAGGCAGGTTACGAATAGCAGGGACAAGAGAACAAAGCGTGGATCGGGGATTGATACAGGAAACAGGGAACCGAATCAGGCAGAATACGGGTAGCCGGGACAGGAGAACAAAGCATGGATCAGGGAGTGATACAGGAAACAGGGAATGGAATCAGGTAGGATACAGGAACAGGTAAGGAACAACAATATAGCAATATTCAATAACGTTGTCGTCTGCTACCAGTGACCGAGATGATCCGGATTCGAGCGAAATGGCAGATTTTTCCCTATCGCTATCGTTTTACCTTCTTTTCTCTCAGCCCGTCTTTCATCTCTCTAAATGATTTTTCCAAGGTGTTACCTGAGAATCTTCATGTTTACTCATGTTCTGTGTGGAGCACTCATGCTCAGTGCAAATGAAAATAATGATCCATAAACACTTTGGTAATGAAAGTCAAGTCATGTTTATTTGTATGGCCCTTAATCACAGAGTCTCAAAGGGCTGCATAGACCACAGATTATTGAAACTTACAGACTATTATGACACCATTTCCTGATCTAAAACCTCCATGAGGGCTAGGAAAAACTTAAAAACCTAAACATGAGGAAAATAAAAAAACCTTGAGAAGGGACCACACATGAGGGTAATCCCCATTCCGGGATGACCAGGTTGCAATGGATGTTGCAATAACAAATAATACACATATATTGTCAACATAAAACATAGGTTATTTATATGCTATAGAGAAGCCCCCTAGCACAGTGAAGTTGCAACTGCACTTTGTTCTAAAAAACTTAAAATAAAAACATGTTCCCCGAGGTCACACAATCACCCTTGATGGCGCCCCGCTCTCCCCCAGGCGGTCACTATTTGAGAATCACTAGTTTCGATCAAAGTTCATCAACTCATGAAATAAAGCTCATTATAATATTCCTCATCTATATCAACAATAAAGGGGAAAAACATAAATATAGCTACTTCCAATACTTAATTGTGTGCCATTCAATACCTCGAAGAAAGATGCATAATAGATGATCCTCTGCGGTTTCTAAGCTACCTGTCTATGACATTTTACATTACTTGCGACATAGAATTCAAATTGTCATTAAAAATAAACGAGTTATTTCCGAAAAGCTCCAGGGTTGGTGTCACTAAGGATAAACTTCAAACTCAAAGTACTTCACAGCGAGCCGGCCAATCAAGCAGCATGTCTGCAAAGACATCCAGCAGCGTTTGCTCCTTTTAGTACGCGGTAGGAAGCCAGAGGTGTGGCAAGATATTGTGTCTCTTATCATAGAATCGAAGAACATTGCCACATTGGAGTAAGCTCAAGGGGGCTATCTAACGCATTCGCTTTCAAGACAAGGACACCATTAAGAGGGAACGACGATATCGCTGCTGAAGATCCGGGAAAAAAAATAGAATAGTGTGGGGTTATTACTTTACAGGAAAAACGTTTATTTCCAATATATTTGACACAAGTCCTTGAACCTTTATACAGTGCCAAGCGAAAGTGTTTCGCCGCCAAGTACTTTTAGTCACATTTCCACATTTCAGGCTTCAACCTTCAAGCTAAAAAAGAAAATATTGTCATGATTACTGATGTGATCGGGGATCGGAACAAGTCGGGTAGCTAGGATGGGAGAACGAAGCATGGTCGATACAGGCAACAGGAGACGGAATCAGGCAGGTTACGAATAGCAAGGACAAGAGAACGGATCATGGATCAGGGATCGATACAGGGGACGGAATCAGGCAGGATACGGGTAGCCAGGACAGGAAAACGGAGCGTGGATCGGGATCGATACAGGAAACGGGACGGAATCAGGCAGGGTACGGGTAGCTGGGACAGGAGAACGGAGCGTGATGTGACCTGTGCCTGCTCATTTGGCGACAACCGCCACGGGTTGAGATTGGCTCCCTGTCACTATTTGAACTCAGTCCTGTCAGTACCCAGTTGTCAGTCTGTCTGCGAACCTCAATGTATACTAGGCAAGCCTTTTTCGACCCTGACTCCTGCCTGTCAAGTTTCCGGCTACGACCTGTTTTGATCCTGACCAAGTCTCTTCTCCCGTCCCGGCTTACTACTCGTTTCTAACCCCGACCATGCCTTGCTCTCCCAATCCCGGCTACCGACCAGTTTTTCCCTCCCTGACACCGCCGTCGCTCGCTACAGAAGATCCACTTCCGTGTTCGGATCCCAATCCGAGTATGAGAGAGACTTGCTTCCCGCGTCCAGCGAAAACCGGATTGTGGGCGCAGCCCCTCCTCGTTCCTTCAATAAAACTTATGGTACGCTACGCAATTGGGTCCTGTTTCCGTTCTGGTCCTGAGAAATATTTTCTAATAATCAACAACATGTAAAGAGGAACCAAATGATTTCAACATTCTTTATTATATTTAAAACAGAAAATACTATAAAAGAGGTGTTGCAAAAATATTGGGAAATATTTAGATGGCGGCCTTTGTCTTCCAAATAACGCACATTGTTCATAACTTTTAAAATACACACTGTGCATTTTCTGAACAGTGTGAAATAGAAGTAATTGGCCTTGCTGTAATCAACATTAATCACGAAATAGGGAAGCAGATTGCTTATGACGATATTATCGTTGATTTTGCACAAGGAAAGACCGAAAGGTCAAGTTTTTTTCATGATACAACTACATTTTCTTTAGTGCCTTGACTATTTTTATGTACAGTATATAGTGTATTGGTATTTATTGTTCAAGCATTTTGACAAATATTTGCCATTTTTATGTATATAGTGTATATGTATTCATATTTTGTATTTTAGCATTTTTTCTAAATATTTGCCACTTTTATGTATATAATGTATTTATATTTTTTATTTTAGCATTCGTACACTTGACAAATATATCTTCCTCTTTTATTAGAGTTAAATATGTGTCTTGGCCATTTTTGAGTGGGGGTATTGGAGGTGGTCTCGCCCAGGGAGTCATTTCGTGTAGAACCGCCACAGGCACCGAGGCCCGACTGGAGAACGCTCTCGAACCTGCGCATCTCTTCTTGGCTCTTGGGATCACTAGTAGACCAGAGCTAATGCTCCGGACAGGAACATAGCCGGTACAAAATGCTGCAGTGAGGCTTTTAACTAAAAGAAAGAAAGAAAGTTTGATCACATTACCCCGATTTTAGCTAACATGCTTTGGCTCCCTGTCAGCTAAAGATGTGATTTTAAGATTCTGATGGTATTCTTTAAAATCATGATTGGACTTGCTCCCTCATATCTTCCAGAATTAATGTCCTCCTATGGGAAGCAACTAAAAGGCCCATGATCACATTGGATGAACTGGAAGCATACACAGCTAAAATTGGACAATTGTATATATGCCAACACCTACACACACTCTGAATAAATCTGCCCTTCATGGAAGAGTGGCAAGAAGAAAGCCCTTTCTAAAAGAATACCATTAAAAGAACTATTTGGTGTTTGGAAGAAGCCACAGGGGAAACACAAATCACATGTGGAACAAGGTGCTCTGATGAGATGAGACAAAATAAACTTTTTGGCCTGAATACAAAGCGTTACATTTGGCGTAAGAGTAAAACTGCACATCTCTCTGAAAGCACCATCCCCACTTTCAAACACGGTGGTGGCAGCATCATGCTCTAGGGTGGCTTTTCTTGAGCAGAGACTGGGAAGATCGTTAGAGTTGATGGGAAGTTGAATGGACCCAATACAGGTCGACTCTAGTAGAAAATCTGTTTGAGTCTGCAAGAGACCAGATATTGGCGCGTAAATTCAACGTCAAACAGGACAACGATGATTTACCTTCATATTTATTCATTTAATCATTCATTCATCCATTAATTATTGGCAGGCTCAGTAATCTGCCCAGAGCCCTTCACAAAAAATCCCGGAAGCCGTTTCCCGTAACATAAGTCTTTGAAAAAGCTGTTGGTTTAGCCAATCCGATTCCGAGTTGGTGTCTGAACGCTTGCTAGCCGGCGTTGAGAAATGTCACCGGTTTCACAAACCCAATTTGATAGGGGGCGGTAATACACCAAAGCGATCGCGCCAACAGATGTTAAGAGAATAGCTGCACAAGGAAATATGGTGTATTGTGTGAGAGGGCGGGACAAATAAAGAAAAAGAGAGAGAGGGAGAGAGCGTGAGAAACAAAAGATAAAAAGTCGTGAGAGAGGGGGAAAAGAAAGGGAGAGGAAGACAGAAATAAAAAGAGAAATAGAAAGACAGAAGAAGAGAAAAGAGAAAAGAAAGCGTGAAGGGTATGAAGAGAGAAAAAGAAAAGAAAGAAAAGGAAAAAATGAAGTTAGAGCAAAATATGTTAAAAGACACAGGGAGAGAAAGAGACAAAAAGCAACAAAGGAAGAGAAAAAGAGACAGAGAGTGAAAGAGACAGAGACAGAGTGGGAGAAAAGGGGTGGAAAAGAAAGAGATAGAGAGCGAGAGAGAGAGAGAGAGAGAGAGAGAAAAAAAAGAGAGATAGAGAGAAATGAATACAAGTACAGTGTCTTTGTGAGAGGCACCTGGCTTTGGCAACATGAAGTTGACATATTTCAGCCTGCAGCTTGTTTTTCTGTTTCGCTTGTCTAAATGTTGTCTTGCGGGCTGGATTCTATCCCTTAGCAGGCCTGATCTGGCCCGCGGGCCGCCTGTTTGACACCTGTGGTGAGATACATGTTGCAAGGTACGGAGTAAGCCCTTTATAATGGGGAACACACACGCACACAAAAAAAATCAAATAATCCGACTGTTCTCAAAATGTACAAATAATCTCAATCCATATGTCCAGGTGATTATTATACAGCAGATATGACCAATCTCATGAGAGCCTTCCTGTGTGGAGTTTGCATGTTCTTCCCGTGCTTGCCTGGGTTTCCTCCTGGCACTCCTGTTTTCTTCCACATTCCAAAAACATGCATGTCAGGTTAAGTGGCCGGTCTGGATTGTCCTCAGGTGTCAGAACTCGAACAGACGGTGGACCCAAACGCGTAACATTTTCATACCAAGCTTTATTTTACGGAAGCGCAGGAACGCAAACACCAGTGATTCAGCGATCGCTGGGCAGGAGAAGTGGGGCAGAGAAGTCAGGCACGGGAAAACAAGAAGCCAGGGGTAGACGAGCAGGAACCCGGACAGGACAGGACAGGAATCGATACCAGATACACGAATGGATACCGGACAGGACGGGACAGATGGGATTGGTACCGGATACACGAGCAGATACCGGAAAGGATGGGACAGACGGGATCGATACTTGATACAGGATGCAGAAGCAAGATGCCGGACAGGGCGGGACGGACGGGATCGATACCGGATACAGGATGCAGGATAAAGATACCGGACAGGACGGGACAGACGGGATCGATACCAGATACTGGATACATGAGCAAGACACCGGACAGGACGGGAGAGACAGGATCAAAGCCAGATACTGGATTCACAACCAGGATACCGGACAGTCAAAATGCATGCCTTGCAAGTAAAGAGGTTCGTTGACGGACTGACCAGGAGTTTAGATAGGAGGGGAACCAATCAGGCACCGAGCAGCAGCTGGCGCCAAACGAGCGGGCACAGGTGAGGGTAATGGGCAGTCGTGACACTAGGTGTGAATGAGCGCGTGAGTCGTCCTTCTCTGTAAACCCCGCGACTGGCTGGCAACCAGTTCAGGGTGTCCCCTGTCCACTGCCCAAAGATAGCTGGGATTGGCTCCAGCACCCCCGCGATCCTACTGAGAATAAGCGGTGCAGACAATGAACGAATGAATGAATGACCAATCTGAAGTGACTACATTTCTGTAACAAACTGTTTTCATAATTTAAAACACTACAAATTGCCATTCACTGCACATCGACAAATTCCAGCCTTTCATCGGCTTTGTCCAATGCGTTTGGATTCCGTACCGTATGTACTTAGAGATGTACAGTGTTAGGTCTAGTATTAGTATTGCAGGAAATAGCAAACACGTAATCATTAGCGGATTAGAAGAAAAATTGCGCTGACAGGGGTTTAAAGTCTGCTTAGTACATTCCATTACAGCTGAACAAACAAATGTGTTTATGCAGAACTGACCAAGAAAAAAGGGAAGTTGAGCAATTTGAAATACTGTATTTTAGAAAAAGAAAAGGAAAAACATTTGACAGGACTTATTTTAAATAAAAGTATATGTTTGCATTGATCCCACTTTCCAGAGACAGGCTAATCAAAATAATATACAGTATTACTCAAATTCACTAATGGCATATCCTTTTTTTGAATTGTACATCTAAATGTGAAGTTTGAATTGCTTCTACAAGTGCACATTGAATAACTGAACCGAAAAAATGCTGCTTGAAGTCGTCCTTGTGGATTCCGAAAAATCAAATCAAATAATAGGACTTCAGCAACCCGAAAGCCTGAAAGACACTTATTGCAATTTGAACAAATGTCTCATCCAAAGAACAGCAAAATGCATTTCTATAGAACAAAATGTGATTGCAAGAGAAAGGGATGGGAATGGACAATACAAACCGAAGTGAAGGACAGTAAAAAAAATGAAGCAGTCTTGTCCTTTAAAAATCCAAATAAGAACAAAATTCAGCTTCTGCGCGAGTTAACAATATCCCCAATGTTCAGGTTTGAAAGGATTATGTCCAGCATTTATGTAAACAAGTGTTACCCATGGACATGCAGCAAGAATTGCTTGGGTTCGTCCCTGCCCCCGTTGGGTAAAAGTCAGCAAAAACGCTGGACTGTTCACTATTTAAGTACTAAGTAGGTAAAGAGAGAATCTGCTATTGTTAAAATCCATCAGGTATGAATTCATACCTGTCAACCTCCACGGCTCCATGCCCATACAAACTGTCGTATTTTCCCTGACAAAATACAAAATAATCTTACACCATTTTTTTTTCATACGTGTTTATTTATGTAGTTTAACATGTTATATTGTACATGTGTTTCCATATATCATATACATTGTTAATGAACATTTTGTTGTGAGACACTGAGTTGCTCGACATGAATGAGGTTTATTATAAAAAAAGTTCCAAAATTAAGTAGCTTGGACGTTCACTGTAGAAGGAAAAAATACATGCAAATATAATTACAGTGGAACCTCGGTTCTCGACCAAAATCCGTTCCAGAACCCTGTTCGAAAACTGATTTGTTCGATCACCGAAATAATTTTTCCCATTAAAAATAATGTAAATCTTTTAATCCGTTCCAACACCCTGAATGTTTACCTTGAATGTTTAACGTAAACATAAAGCTAACCCAGGCTAATCGTACGTTTTCGTTATCATAATTTTCTGTACGAAAGATTCCCCTAACATGAACATATGAAAATAAAAAAATCAGGTCTTTTACAAGTCATTTAGCACCCGGGTCTCCACAAGAAGTGGTGAGCGGTTCATTGGAAAGGGGGCTCCGTTCCAACACCCTCAATGTTGGGCTCCGTTCAGACACCCTGAATGTTTAACGTAAACTTAAAGCTAACCCAGGCTAATCGTACATTCGTGTTATCGTAATCTTATGAATAGGATTTCTTACCTTTGTGGTGGTCAGCAGAAGGCGCTCGCACACCTCCTTCATATTTGGCTATTATTTCTTTCTTAAATGCAATAGTTGTACGCACTACTTTTCTTTTTTCATCTATAGCAACTTTGCTGCTTGCACTGACTTTCTTCGGAGGCATAATAAGGGGCTAAAACACCCGTACGCAGCTCAGCATCGCACCCTAGCGTACGCGCTCATGCATAACCGGCGTTCGAACTCCGATTTATTGACCGAACAGCGAAGCAAGAATTTCTCGAAATTTTTGGTCAGACACCGATTTGTTCGAACTGAGAGGCGTTCGAAAACCGAGGTCCCACTGTAAATAGAATTTTCTTATTCAAATTATTAATTCATTTTCTGCATTAAATTATTGTTGGTAATATATTGATTAAAGGGATAAACACAAAGCTGTCTTGTTTAATTTTCTCCTTTTATACTTCCATTTTTTCTTAACTTCTTTAAACAACATAATAATTCGTAATATAATGCAGCAAAGCAAGTGAGCCGTTTGAGAGCCGGCTCTCTTTCATGAGTTGAGCCGAAAAAGCCGGTTCTCTAAAAGAGACAGACTTCCTTTCACTACATAACTACCACAGAATGATGCATGATGGGAAATCCCCAGGCGGCAGACGCATGCGCACAGTAGCATAAAAAAAAAGATACCGAGGATAGAGGCTACCGCGGCGAACTGACTTGATTGATTTGCCGTTTCATCATGGTCGGTATATACCGGATGGTACCGATAATTGACACATTTGCATTATTTCCGTACAGATTTTCTTGTACGTCGTACACGTCTTAAAATGCATTATAAACGTACTTTGTATGGCAAAAACGTACAGGTTGACAGGCATGTGAATTGAACCCATAACATTGGCAGAAATTTCAGTAGAGTGAAACCTAGAGCAAACAATATCCTGGAAGGGGCAACAATTTCTCATGAGTGCTACAGCAGGGTTACTATTAACCTCAAGTCAGTGAAAAATTGATTCAAAGACAAATAATTCATAATACTGATAAATGTATTCCGTTGTTAATATTTGACAAAGGAGATTGCATAGGAGGCCAGTTCATTTTTTTGACTGATATACCTTATTGTTGATTGTTATTTTGACTTTTGTGCTCAGTTTACATCAGGCCCTCTAAGGGATTAAATGTGGCTCGCAAGACAAGGTTCGGAGAAGCTGCAGGTTGAAATATGATCACTTGATGTTGCCAAAGCCAAGTGCCTCTCCCAAAGCTGTACTTTATTACTATAGTATTTCTTTCACTCTCTCTCTCTTTCATTCTCTCTCTCTTACTCTCTCTCTATCTCTCTTCCTCTTTCACTCTCACCGTCTCTCTTTTTCTCTTCCTTTGTTCCTTCTCTCTTTCTCTCTGTGTATTTTTACCCTCTTTTGCTTTCTCTTCCTTTTCTCTCTTTCTCTCTTCCTCTTGCTTTCCCCTTCTCACACTTTCCTCTTCTCTCTTTCTCCCCTTCTCTCTTCTATCCTTCTCTCTTTCTCTCTATTTTTCTTTGGATGTCATTCTTTCTCTTTCGTTCCACTCTCTCTATTTCTCTTCTTATCTCTTTTGTTTCTCATTCTCTCTCTCTTTTTTCTCTCTCTCTCTCTTTCTCTTATTTCTTTCTCTTTTTTCCTTTCTCTCTAATCTACTATTTTGGCCTCTGAGAGAATGTTTGTTCTATTGTCTGGCTCCCGAGTTAAAATAAGTTTGACACCCCTGGTTCACATCATAGTCATTATTGGCCAATAATGTTGATAGACCTTGATTTCCATTGATTTTTTTAATCAAATAAAACGTTTGCTTTATTCTGATTTTGAAATCTTCGGTTTGGGAATTTCAGCTTGTTTTGCAATTTGCATTCTCGGCAGCCAATCAGAAGCCTGCATCGAATAACTTAACGTGCTTCCGGACTTTCCTAAGCGTTATAAAGTCATGCATTTGCATATTATTTTCCAAAGTAGACGCACAGACAACACAAGAAAAATAGATAAGTGGTTAGGAATCAAGTCAAAACCTCAGCTCCAGAAGAAATATTCAAAAGAAGCCAACAAAATTAATGACGCTAAAAAACGTAAAAGTAAAAGCATTGTGGAAAGAGTAGTTCATGTGACTTGTAGCAGACAACGCAACGCAAACATTGCATGAATGAAGATGAGTAAATACAGATACATACTGATGGCAGATGGAAAACAGCGATGTCATATACAAGGAATGGATGTTCTGAGTAGATTTATAATAAACTTGATTTTAAAGTGTTTTTCTGTTTTATATTCTGATTATCAATCCTTAATACTTTGCTATAAAGGCTTTTTTTGCGATTAGTAGTCTTATTGTGCTTCAAGTTGTGAAAAATGGGGCAGGCAACTTTATAGGTGGGCAGGCAACTTTTCAGAGTTGTCTGCCCTGGTGTCCGGTAACTTTTTGTCATGAGTTTCAGACACTGCTTTAGGGCTGATTAGTGTTTTTCAATCTACACGATTTGATAATGAAAATGGCTCAGGGAGTACTTTAAGAACAGATTTGGAATTTGGACATTAGAGTTTTATGTAGATTCTCCTCCTGTTCTCCTTGCAAGTTCAAAATGATTTAATGTTTTCTCTTCTTATTTGGAATTTCTACTTAACAATACACTGATCAAATATGCACATAATGTAAAGATAAAACAACTATATTGTAATAAATACAGCATATGTTCATATGTGCAAAACATACACAAACTATTGTATTTTTTATAATGCATTTCACAGTTCTACCTCAACACTAAAACTCAAAACTGTTAATATTAATACACTGTTTCTTCCAAATATGGAAAACAAATTCTGCCCAATTGTGTATTGTGCAGTGGAAATTTTGTTAAATCCTCGTGTTCTCTTTGGATCAAAATGACCCACCACTGTCCTGTTAATAAAAAGCTTTTAAAAATCCTCAAAATTACATTTTATATAACTTTAAATCATACGTCTATTACTCGATTGGTCCCAATAGTAAAAAAAAATGTTGTTTTTATTCAAATTTTCATGTATTATGGTTTAAAAATAAATACAAAGATGGTCCTTAAAATGAGGTCAACATGAGGGTTAAGCGCAACTAGCAATATCTGCTATCTTGTGTTGGATTATGATTCATGATTAAAATATTTTATTACAGTAGTGTACTTACGGTTGGGAAGCCGTGGATTTGGAAATGTTACTCCCCAAATTAAGTAGCTTTTGGTCAAACAACTTTGTTTTGCGTTTAAAAAAAATGGAGGAATAAATTCAAACAATCTCCACTGTGTTAGGTCTTTTGAATTATGATACTGTATTTTCTCTACACATTTGAATAATTTTATAAATCACATAACTAGGAAGAGAGCATTCCTGAAAGGTTTATGTTGTCCCATCAGCTGTAAAGTAAGTAAGAGTATACTCTATACTTGCCTTTGTAATGTGTTGAAATGAAATTCAGATTACCGGAGGGTCGTAATTCGAAAACAGCACTCATACTCAAAGAGAAGAACAGAGAACAGAACAAACTTGTGATGTAGCACGCGGCTCGAGTGTTGCTTTCTCAGCAAATTTCATTTAATGTTGCAAATTAAGTTACAGAGACACTCACCAGATCTTCTGAAATTCTCTTTATAAACTCAAACCATTTTTCTCGGCGCCTTCCAATTTTGAATACGTTCAAAAGTAATCGAGTCAACTCCGAGCCTGGTTTTGCACTGAGTGCACCCTAATATATATATATATATATATATATATATATATATATATATATATATATATAGAAATTTTCTATGGGATTTTTAATATTATTATTTTTTTTAAACAGCGTTTTATTTTTTTATTGTCTTGCCCATTTCGGCTGTAATCTAGATTAGTTAGAGCAGCGCATGGACATTATTTATAAGTTAAGGTAAGACAATAAAACCATGTCTTTATGCTACAGGTGATATATCGCTCTCTTTCTCTGCCTATCAAATGAGGAAAATTATGTAGATTCATTTATTTGTAAATTTGACTGTGCCTCACCAGACACGAACATCAAGGCACTCTGCTTGGATAATGTGTCATGAATGCTATAAGACGCAATCATCCTCTCAACTCATGAATTAAAACCCAAAATAGCGGCAATAAAATGCTCGATGCACCTCCTGTAATGATAATTATGAAGGCTTTGGAATCTTTATTAAAGCTTTACCTGTGTGTGCGCTGTTTGTGTAGGAGTCTTCATAGAAAAAAAAAGACAAAAAAAAACAAAGATTACAAACCAAATTTACCCTGGGTAGGAAAAAAAATAGTAGCCTTATAAGATTAAAAGATCAGCCAGGGAATGTTTTTTATTATTGAATCATATTTTTCTCTGTGATTAATTAATAATAAAAATACATTATACTTCGAAGCGCCTCTCTGCCTGTGCACCATGATGGTGTGATCACCTTCGAGGGCCACCTCCAGGCCTGGCTCGAGAGAGGAGCCACTACCTAGAAAGGCCACCAGTGTTGGCTTAGGTTGCTGGTTCATATTCCCATTATGTCAAGAATCCACTCTTGGTGGAGTAGAAGCATAGTGCCGAAACACAAATTAGTGTAGTAACAGAGCTCCGTATTCGTACAGGTATCGGTAAATAGGAATTCAAGAAGCGAGGCGACAATCATGGTCTAAGATGCAGGTAAGGAGTCCGTGATCCAGTGTAATCAATCAGCGAATGCGACAGTCCAAGAGTCAGTCAGGTGGTACTTGTGAGCTGGAAGGGCGGGCAAGGATAAGTTACACTGGATTATTAAAAAAACAAAACAAGACAAGAGTGCTTGGGATGGGACAAGGAATGCAACAAAAAAGCACAGAACCAAGGGGACAGACTGTTTAGATAGTGAGGAGGAAGAGTCATAATAGGAGGGAAAACAAGACATCTGAGCAGCTTTGAGAAGGAAAATTGAAAGTTTGTGACCACATAAGGTAAGCTTAAGTGACATAGAGGAGAGAAAGAGAATGAGAGGGAGAAATAGAGGGAACCTACACAGACACAGGAACCAGAGTGTTGTATGTGACATAAGGACCTCCCTGAGAGAGACTATGGCTCAGTCCCGTTACTCCCTCTTTTTGTCCATTTTACTTCTTACTCTAGCAAAGCACATTCGTAAGGAAACAAAGACTTTTTTATTCAATACAAAACACAATTTAAATCATTTTCATTTTATTTCACAGCATAGTTCTGGGCAACCACGTGAAAGCATATATGTTGGCCTCAGGCTTTTTCTTTAAAATATTCAAGCAGCTAGTGTTGAACAGAAAGGGCAAAAAAATGTAGAATCCGATCGGTCAGTCAGAGGTTCATCTCAGTGTATATGTCAGCTACATGATTAGGACAGTTGAAAGGTGAACCTTCTTGTTATTTTCTCTCCTTCTACAACATACCAAACAAGAGGTGGAAAGCATTTAGATTTTCATTGTTGTTTATGCCCCCCACTGACAGCCTCCCTCTTGCTGCAATTTAAGTTCAATTTTGTTCAGAGCTGTAGGGATTAAATGTGAAGCAACAACCACCAAGGCAGGCTCCCTTCCAAGAAATTTACTCTTCAATGGTTTGATAGACATTTTTTCAATTTATCTATATACCAAAGCCATATCCCCATAGTGGGAGGAGCCTAGTCTCAAGAACACACATTCATCAAACACTAATTCCCCTTTGCTCTTCCCAACCTGACACCGAACATTAAGCCCACAGCACATCGAGGCACAACTTGCTGTGCCCAACAGCAACACTGGTTTACCCTCTCTGCATCATATGCGTTAATATCAGTCATTCTTAACTACCCTTTGCCATTCACATCTATGTCTTTCACACACTCTTGCACCCTTTAAATTAACCAACCTCACACAGCACATTTTGCCCCATCCATCCCACCATATTTGGGCCTTCTTCTCATTCGATATCCCACCACTTCTGCAGTACATACTCTTTTTGTGAAACAGCCTTCATTCATTCTTTTTATATATCCAAAACATCTCAAAACATTTTCATCCACCCTTTTAGCAAGATTTCTCACCACACCAGTTCTTCTCCTTACGTCCTCATTCCTTAACCTATCGAGTTGTATCACTCCACAATTTCAAAGACATTCAACTCCAACAATCTTACACCAACATCATTATACATTTCAAATTCAACACAAAGATTGACAAAAATATATAACTAAGTAGCTCAACATGTTTGAATTGTGTTTTCAGGTTACGTCATTTGTAATGGCATGTTAAGAGGTGGTATTAATGGGCGTCTAAACAACTATTTGAAGGCCAAATAGAAAACAATTGGCATTGTTGGTAAATTCCGGGAAGCTGTTGGATAATCTAGAATAGAATAGAATAGAATAGAATAGAATATGCCTTTATTCTAAGAGCTGAATGGAGCAGAGCATTATATTATAAGCCCACAACATTGTTGTATACATAAGCATAATGTAATTTTATTCATGAAGTACTATCACATGAGTGCTGGAGCCCGTCCCAGCTGACTTTGGGTAGGGGACATCCAGGATTTGTTGCCAGCCAATTACGGAGACAGACAACCATTCACTCCACACTCATTCCTCGGGACAATTTTGACTTGCCAATTGACCTGCCATGCATATTCTTGGAATGCGGGAATGCCCAGAGAAAATCCCCTCAGGGGCAGGGAGAACATGCAAACTACACACAGGGAGGCTACTATAATTTCCAATAAAGTCAAGGCCATTACCACAAATCCTCGGCTATGCAGAAGCAGACATTACCATGGGAGGTTACTGCGTCTCTCAGGCAAAATGACAGTTTTGCTACATTCTGAAAAAGTTGTTTTGTCAGAGAAAAAAATATATTCCTCCTTCCTACTCTTTCTTTCTTTCTTTCTTTCTTTCTTTCTTTCTTTCTTTCTTTCTTTCTTTCTTTCTTTCTTTCTTTCTTTCTTTCTTTCAGAATACTCTCACCAATGCAGCATTATCATGCAAAAGCATATTTAGAAACAACACACAAATGGTGGCATCAGGTAGGTTGTAATCACCCATGGGCTATTTTATGAATGTCTTTTAGATGATTACAAAATTTGAACAATGAATAGAGGATTTTCTCTGTGGGGTTTTGTTTCTGTTTCCTCCTGGGGTTCCTGAGGACACTCCCGATTATTTCTTCCCGCTGTTTTGTTCTGCTCGCCCACATCGTGTAGAGACACATCCCTATCCACCAGACATGGGGACTTGAGACTTAGTGACTTGGACTCGAGTCGACTCGAGTCGCTGTTTTTATGACTTGTGACTTGACTTGGACTTGGCAATCTAAGACTCGGGACTTGACTTGTGACTTGACTTGCCCAAGAAAAAAATACTTGGGACTTACTTGGGACTTGAAGGTGAAGACTTGAGACTTACTTGAGACTTGCACATGTGTGACTTGGTCCCATGTCTGCTATCCACCCGTAGCGAGCTATTGGGGACTCCACCTGGCCTAATCAAAACAACCAATTTGGGATTTTGACCCTCAAGCTGAGATGTGAGGATCATTCACTGAGCCCACACAAATGAGAAAGGACTTTTCATCCTCACCGAAGAAAGTTAAAATCACTCTCTGAGGATACTCATTGCTTATTCATATTTTGTGTTGAAGGGATGCTAAAGCACAGGGCCTTTGGCAATAGTTCCATCACGCAATGGAACAGCTGGGTCGGGCCTTTACTTAGCATCACAGCATGCCGCTGCATGTAAAGCCTATGAGCTAAGTCACTCATTGACTGTTGTAAGAATGGAAACATCACAAAAAGCACATCTTTTATTTTGATGTCCCTTGAAAAGATTATAGAATAGAATAGAATAGAATAGAATATACCTTTATTGTCATTGTTACAAAATGGGTTAACATATTGTGACAACAAAATTGGGCATGACACTCCAGTTTTACACATTCACAGTGAGGTATGAGCCAAGAAGATAAAGGAACAGAGAAGATAAGGTTATAAAACAAGGGGGATAAGGCTATAGTTATAATTTACATTATCCAAACATATTGATAAAACAAATATCTCAATATGAACCTTACAACTTAATAATAAACCCATTGTTGTTGATGTGTTGTCAATGACATTGTGAATAAAACTCAAGATTGTTTTGGTTAATAAAAAAAAAAATCACTAGACATGAATAGTTCAGTTAGTAATTGAATAAAAGAATAAGTGGCCTATGTTGTTATTATTAAAGTATAACAAAATAAGGTAAATCATATAAAACCTATCCTAGAAAAAAGTTCTTACAGGCAGCTAATTTTGCTTATTTTAAGTTAAGCAATCCCTTATTTATCATAGGGGTTATGTTCCAAAGTGACTCCATAATCGGGTAAATCTGTGAAGTAGAAGTCATATAACTACTGAAACAAAATAATGAACCCTTTTTATAGGCTCAATCATTTTTTAAGCAAATAAAAGTATTAGATAACTTTTTTTTTTGCATTTTTATTTTTCACGGTTAACTCATGTACCGTCAAATAATAAGTGAAGAGACAGTTTAGCCAATCAGAATGCAGAACACAATGCACAGTGCAAATCTGTGAAGTGGCGAAATCGTGAAAACCTGCATTATAGCAAGAGCCCCCCGTCAGAGCTGACGTCCAATCTGGATTAATGTCAAAGACAATCTTGTGCACTATTCTCAGCTTCAGTAGCCCCAGCCTAGTATTTGTGTCTGTTGTATTGCCCGCTAACTACTAAAACTTTTTTGTATTTATTTTTTATTTATTTCAAGGCTGTTGCCAGCCAATTACAGAAACAGACATCCATTCACTCCACACCAATTCCTCGGGACAATTTTGACTTGCCAATTGACCTGCCATCCATGTTCTTAAAACTTTTTTGTATTTATTTTTTATTTATTTCAAAGCTGTATAACAATTGATGCAAGCATATTTTTATTCATAGATCCCATTTGAGTTTGTTTATATTTGCGATGTTTGTGGTGAGTTGGTTCAGATGTGAAAATCTCAGTCTAACCGATTACACCCAACCCCCTTCGCCCCCTAACCCTGCAAAAAGACCATTTCTGAAAATATATGCCTTATGAAGATAGATAGTACGTGTAGTTCTCATGACAGCTGTAGTTAGGCATCAGACTACGCAATTTGAAATTTGGCATGCCACGGGTGAGCTCTGTTTACTTGTTATACAGAATCCACCTGTTATTTTGAATCCCTCCTGACTAGAATGCTTTCTGACTGCCAGATAGTAAAAAAAAAGATTTTTGAACGGACCATGATTCTATGTAATTAGAGAAAAAATACTTTGTCTATTGCCAAATGTCCATGCAATACAGTTGCAAAACCATGCACAACCTATGTACCCAGCTGTTTACATTAAACTGTGCATCCTGGAAAAAAACAATGCAAGACAAGATGCCCTTGGCAGTGCGATCCTCATAAATGTATGAGAAGATCTTATTCTATGTATTCATGAAATGAGAAAGCAGAACCATGTGCAGGTGTTGAACATAAGGTCACAAAGGGTTGAGGATAGGAATCAAACAAAATACTTATTGTACTGCTTGCAGGACAGGTTGATTCCTTCTTGATCAAATTTATTATTTTCACCACTTAGAAGCTTGACGAACAAAATAACAAAGAAAAGAAGCAGTCTCTAATTTACCGACACTTTTGCATGGTTTATATTTAAGTTTTCAGTAATCCCTAGTTTATCGCGGGGGTTACTTTCCAAAAAGAACCTGTGATAGGTGAAATCCATGAAGTTGAAACCTAGATAGATAGATAGATAGATAGATAGATAGATAGATAGATAGATAGATAGATAGATAGATAGATAGATAGATAGATAGATAGATAGATAGATAGATAGATAGATAGATAGATAGATAGATAGATAGATAGATAGATAGATAGATAGATAGATAGATAGATAGATAGATAGATAGATAGATAGATAGATAGATAGATAGATAAATGGATGGATGGATGGATGGATGGATGGATGGATGGATGGATGGATGGATGGATGGATGGATGGATGGATGGATGGATGGATGGATGGATGGATGGATGGATGGATGGATGGATGGATGGATGGATGGATGGATACTCTGGGAAGAGGTACTGCAGTGTGCGGTGCAGGACCACCAGGTTCCACAATAGTCTTGTCCCCCTGGCCATTAGACTGTTAAATGGTCAATCAAACACATAGTAAATCTAAACTGCTGCTAATCTGTACATCTGTTGGTTTTGTTTGACTTTTTGCACTACTGGCAGTTCTTTATAGCTAGCCACTCCTCGCACATCTGTTTCTCTGCACTATTGTACTTACAGTGTTATTGTTACAGTGTTATTGTTACTGTTTACCTGACTTGTTTACCTGACTGCCCATTTTGCACATCTGGTTAGGTGCTCCTCTTGCACTATTTGCGCTACTGTAAAATACTATACATAGCCATAATTATTTAGTATATTATTAGTACTCAATACTCCAACTCAATACAACATTTTATTTATATCTGTACATTCAAGGAAACTGCGCGGGTCAGATGTATCGACATTTTGTTCTGTATACACGTGTACTAGAATGACAATAAGGTAGATCTGAATCTGAATCTGAATGTATTCATCCTTGTAGGGAAATTCTCATTTCCAGCAGTATCCTCATGTTAAAAAAGACAATAAAATAAGAGATATAGCATACAAAAATACGCAATATAACCTGTAGAATAAAACCATTGAAATAGTGTTCAAAAATAGACACTGTAATAAAAATAAAGCAGTTGTTTTACAATGCCAATCTTTAATATCCACTAAAACCAAAGAACAACCCCCTTTCTACAGGCTAAAACATTTTTTTAACAAAAAAATATTGAATAAATGTTTTTATTTATCTTTTTTACAAGTAACTTCCGTACCGTCGAAAAATAATAGGTGAGGAGACTGATTAGCCAATCAGAATACAGAACAATGCACGATGCAAATCAATGAAGTAGCAAAACCATGAAAAGTAAACTGTGTTATAGCGAGGGATTGCTAAATTAATTTGAATTGAATGATATTTGCTGCTTCCAAATGTGTGGTTTAATATTTAGGCATTTAATCAATCCCATTTCTTTACCGTTTATATACTCAAAGTGAACAGCAAATTTAAGCCACATTTTTAAACAATTTTTAATCATTTTATGTCAGATTATTTGTTGATTATTTGCTTTTCCGGTCGTTTTTTTTTTGTGTAAAATACAAAACAATCCATTATTTAATATTCAACGATTTTAAAGTCAACAACACAGAATCCCTGAAAAGAAACATGCACATTGTCAAGTCAAGTAACCTTGATTTGTAAAGCCCTTAATTACAAAATGTCTTGATCAATCACAAGAGAAAAAAAAGGCTTTTGATTGGTTAGGAGCCGGCTCCTGTCTTTTATTTTCAAAAAACGGGTTCGTCACATCACTGAAGGCCTTGGTGTGAAATGCACGACCCACCGCTGGAAATTACACTGTTTTCTGATGCGCCATCATTTACTTCCTCAGGTATCGTGTCACTGATTTCTCTGGTGATCCTCTCCTACGACCGCTACAGCACTCTGACCGTGTACAACAAGCGGGGTCCCAACTACCGTAAGCCCCTCCTGGCTGTTGGGGGTTCCTGGCTCTACTCTTTATTCTGGACGGTGCCGCCGCTTTTGGGCTGGAGCAGCTACGGTGTGGAAGGAGCCGGAACCAGCTGCTCCGTGTCGTGGACGGTTCAAACAACCCAGTCGCACGCCTACATCATCTGCCTCTTCATCTTCTGCTTGGGATTGCCCGTCTTTGTCATGATCTACTGCTATAGCCGGCTGCTGTGGGCTGTAAAACAGGTAACAAAATATGTCAAACATTTGAGTACAGATAGAGTTTTGTGTACAATCCTGTTTTAAATTTGAAGATTTTGTTTGCCCAGCATCCATATCACTTTTACCATTGATGTGCTGGAGGTTCGTGTTTGTGAGGCACAGTCAGATTTACAGAAAAATGATCCAATAACTTATTCGTCATGTGATTGGCAGAGCAATTAGGGTTTCTCAAATGGCGGGTCGGGAACCAAAAGTAGGTCGCGGACCCATTTTCTGTTGGTTGTGAGACTTTTATTTGGCAAAATAATGCTCAGAAGAAAAAAACAGAAGGTCAACTACACTCTTTAACAGTAGATGGCGATAATGACCTGCTCGATCTATTATACCTGTGCAGTCAATCAGCACGTTTGAGAGGGACGACATCTCATTTTATTGTGATTTTTACAGTTTTGTTTCCTTTGTCTATATTAATGGTTCCCAAGAAAGTTATTGATAAGTAGAAGGAAAAGGGGAAATAAGTGACACCAATGATCGAGTTGAAGAAGGAAATTATTGTGAAATACGAAAATGGTTTACAAGTGTCTGGCATTGAAGCACTCCTGGAACGTTAAGTAAATTGTTTAAAAATAATGTATTTCTAGCTTTTTACCATGACTGTATATTACTGTAATCATACTACATAATTACTACATAATTAAATAGTAATCGATGTTAAGGTAAACAATATTCATTTCAGTATGTGGCTATTTTAAAACAGTTTTAGAGGGTTGTTTATATGCAATGTGGGCTTATATAAGAATATATATAGTACTTCAGGTCGTTATGGTTTTGCTGGTCATTTAAAGAGACCATTTTGAACATATTCAACTCTCTCTGCCTTAAACTGCAGAATCCTTTCATTTGATAAATTTGAGTGGTGGAATATTTTCATGATTTAGGTCCCACTTTGACATTAGGGTGGAATAATGGGTCCTGAAGTCAAATGAGTTGAGGACAAGTGCAACAAAGTAATATATCAACTGTAACATAGAAAAAACTATTTTTATTGTCTGACCTTAACTTACAACGAGGTTTATGAGCTGCTCCATTTGAAGAAACGCATCAATAGATCGATAATCCTCCAGATAGAAAAAAGTCCTTGCAATAGGAAAAAAATCCTAGATGACTAGACTTGCCTTTAGATTGCTAATACTAACTCTAATTATATTTTTTGGGGCTGAAGTGTCTACCAAATCAGAAATCTCCCACTGAAATGAGGCAAAAGAAGTGTGCTCTGCATCTAGAGATGCTCAGCACAGTCGTAGATCACATACTAATTTTTAATATTCAGACCTTCATGTGAATATTCAGCAAGTTTGAAAATGAAAATACAAAAATTGTGAAATTATACAGTGGAAAAAAATAAAACTAAATACATTTAACCATTTGGTGAATTATTATATAACTATTTCCATAAAGACAGGTGAGGCACCGCCTCATGTAACCCCCCCTGATTGCACATCACTGTCTTTTACAGTTTTGGAGTGTGTTTACTGCATTTGATCGTCGAATACAGTCAAAAGTAAAATATTGCAACAATAAAACTGCTAAAATATCATTCTCATCTTGTCACCATATCAAAAGAAACAATGTGATTTAAAAGGATTTCCAGTTATGTATTTTCAACCCCCTCTGGTAGCTCGTTTATTGGTTCAGTTTATTTTCAAACAGGCCTTTTTTGGCCAGCTTGGTGTAAGCTATTTGCAATTATAGATGCAGGATTTACAGAACTTCATTTCGGGATAACATTCCAACATAAATCATGTATGCACTTTAGGTAGTTATTGTCTATCCACTAATTTTAATATTGTAATACAACAGTGGTTATAATGACATTATATCTTGTTAGTTTTATAAATTAATGTACAAATGTTGGTGCCCTAGGTACATTACAGACAGCCTTTCAACATTTTGAGGTTGAAACAATGGACAGACAATAAATGCCGCACCCCTAAAAACATCCTGGTGTCTATTAGAACAATTATTTTCTAAATGTCACGCACAAATTCAGTGACCAGACGACAAATGAGACGAAATCATTGTGCGATATTAGCGTAGTTTTCACTGTTGCATACTATGGAACGCCAAAAATCAAGCGGCTATTACTCCTGTCGTCGCCTTTTGTATTCTGCTTGTATGTTTTCTCAAAGGAACAATTTGATCAACAGATGATATTTCTATTGAGGGATGTGCAACAAGTTCAAGCAAATACAAACACCAGATAGCGGCATGAGTAATGTGGAAATGTTAAGTTTTCTTCCTGTGACATGCAGTCAAGGAGCAAAGTGAGGCACAGCCTCATCATGAAAATATAAAATTTAAAATATATTAAATTGTTATATTTGTTAAGTGTTAAAGTTCAATCTCATTTAACTACGCGATTTTTGGATTTCTTTTTAAAAAAAACGCTGGGTTTTTATATAGAGTGATGAAAATAAGTATTTGAACACACCTCTATTTTGCTATTTTTCCCACTTAGAAATCGTGGAGGGGTCTGAAATTTTCATCGTAGGTGCATGTCGACTGTGAGAGGTAAACTAAAAAGAAAAATTCAGAAATCAAATTAACAATTTATTTGTGTGATATAACTGCAAATAAGTATTTGAACACCTGAAAAAATGAATGTTATTATTTGGCACAGTAGCCTTTGTTTGCTATGACAGAGGTCAAACATCTCCCGTAGTTTTTCACCAGGTTTGCACACACTGCAGGAGGGATCTTATCCCACTTGTCCACACAGATCCTCTCTAGATCAGTCAGATTTCTGGGCTGTCGCTGAGAAACACGAAGTATGAGCTCCCTCCAAAGATTTTCGATTGGGTTCAGGTCTGGAGACCGGCTAAGCCATGCTAGAACCTTGATATGCTTCTTACGGAGCCACTCCTTGGTTTTCCTGGCTGTGTACTTTGGGTCGTTGTCGTGTTGGAAGACCCAGCCACGACCTATCTTCAATGCTCTGACTGAGGGAAGGAGGTTGTTCCCCAAAATTTCACAATACACGGCCCCGGTCATCCTCTCTTTAATGCAGTGCACTCGTCCTGTCCCATGTGCAGAAAAACACCCCCAAAGCATGATGCTACCACTACCATTCTTAGCAGTAGGGATGGTGGCCTTCGGATTGTACTCTTCATTCTTCTTCCTCCAAACACGCTTTTTGGAATTTTGACAAAAAAGTTCTATTTTGGTCTCATCTGACCACAAAACTGTTTCCCATGACTCCTCTGTATCATCTAAATGATCACATGCAAACCTAAGACGGGCCTTGACATGTGCTGGTTTAAGCATGGGAAGTATTCTTGCTATGTATGATTTCGAATCATGCAACTTAGTGTATTACCTACCTCCCACTAACCTTGGAAACGGTGGTCGCAGCTCTTTTCAGGTCATCGACTAACTCCTGTCGTGTAGTTCCCGGCTGATTCCTTACCGTTTTTAAAATCATTGAGACCCCACAAGGTGGTATCTTGCATGGGGCTCCACTCTGATTGAGATTGACCATCATGTTTAGCTTCTTCTATTTTCTAACGATTGCTCCAACAGTGGACCTTTTATCACCAAGCTGCTTGATAATTGCACCGTAGTCCGTTCCAGCCTTGTGAAGGTACTGTTTTGTCTCTGGTCTTTGCCATCTTACAAGTTAAAGTCTTACCGATTGTATGGGGTGGACAGGTGTCTTTATGCAGCTAACGACCTCAAACAGGTGCATCTGATACTTATTTGCAGCTGTATCACACAAATAAATTGTTGAAAAAAATCATGCATTGTGATAAACATGACTTGACTTGACTTTCTGGATTTTTCTTTCTAGTTTATCTCTCTCACAGTGGACATGCACATACAATGAAAATTTCAGACCCCTCCATGATTTCTAAGTGGGAGAAATAGCAAAATAGCTGGGTGTTCAAATATTTATTTCCTCAGTGTATATCATGAATATTATTCATACAATCAGCATGTGATGACCGTCTGCAGAGCGAGGTATGCACTTCCCTTGCTTCATGACAGAGGGCGATAGTGAGACCAATATTTGTGATTTTGGTGCATGCCTCAGCCCCAAGCAATAGAATTGGTCGTAGTATTAGTAAGCTAACAGTCAGTCAAGCCATCCAGTGTTTTTTTCCCCGTTGCATGGATAACTGGAATTTTTTTTTGTGATAACAGTACATATTTATTGATGCTTTTGTTCAAAAGCAGAAAAGCATATGTCTTATTCATATCTTATGGTAAGACCATAAAAGTGTTTTGTCTATGCCACAGTTTATGTATTACCTTAGTGATCTGATAATCAATTGATGAATAAGATGTAGGTTAATGTATTTGTAAATCTGACTGTGCCTAATCAGACAAGAACTTCTGCGCATGTTACTTTTAAGTGGGAAAACAATGCAAAAAAATAAATTGAGATACATTTAAGGCCAATCAGAAGTGTTCAGTTTTTGTCAAAACCTAATCCCCGGTAAACGCTAATCTTGTATTTAGCAACAAAACGTAGGCATCTTTTTATCATTGAGGGGAGCCACTTCATCTGTCAAGGAGCCAGCCGTGCTACATCCACAAAGATGCTAGGAGTAAACATCTTTGCTGAATTCTACCTGGGACTCAAGGTTAGCACTCGCTAAAGGCATGTACATGAAAAGGACCTTAAAAAAGACAGTCAGTTGATCATGCCGTAGAGTTTATTGTTGATAGGCTCTCAGAGATACCCTCCTACCTTTGTTAGAGTATGATTACTGAAATTATTTTGAGCTAACAAGGGAAGAGTTCAGTGTGAGGTCTCCATGAATGTTCCTGCCTCTGCACAGTAAATAAATTCCAACTTATGAGTCACACCATCCATGATTGATGATTCCAAGCTTTTCTACAAACATAAAAGTGGTTGGATTTTTTAAATAAAATAGTAGGAATAACTTGAAGGTCCACCTAAGATTCATAATACTATCTGTGGTCATGTTATGTACTAAATACTGATACGGAAACCCTCCAGATGAAATCCTTTTGACCAGGGATGTCAAACTCACATACCTGTCAACCTCCACGGCTCCATGTCCGTACAAACTGTCGTATTTTCCCGTACAAAATACAAAATAACCGTACACCTTATTATTGATTTCTTTTCGGAATGATGCAATATGGGAAATCCCCAGGCAGCAGACGCATGCGCACAGTAGCATCAAACCGCTCGCTTCGTTTGCAACGAAAAAAACGATACCGAGATAGAGGCTTCCGCGGCGAACTCGTTAGACTTGATTGATTTGCCGTTTCGTGATAGTGTTTACCGGATGGTACCCATAATTGACAAATTTGCGTTTTTCTGTACAGATTTCCTTATACGTTGTACACGTCTTAAAATGCATAATAAACGTACTTTGTATGGCAAAAAAGTACAGGTTGACAGGTATGAACTCAGTTTGGATCTGGGGCCAGATCTAGATATTATGTTTTCAGGCTAGCTGGATCAGTAAAATATTGTAAACTTTTACCAATTGTAAAATATTTAGGTTTGTTTTTTCAGTAGTATGCTTTATAATTCAGCCTAGATTAGTAACATACCCTATATATTCTTATCACGGATGACAAGGGATATTTTCTGGTCAATGGAGGGAAAAAAAACCCAGCAAAACGTGAAAAGTTACACACCTTCATCAAAGAATTACACTTAATTCGGAATGACGTCCTTACCGACCAAGAGTACAAGACTGTAATAAAAAAAACTATTGATCTACAAATAAAAACAACAGTAACAGAATTACAGTTAAATGAATGAAACTTTTTGTCATTAGAGTAACATACGAAATTGGAGAGTTTCTCCTTTCAATAAAAGAAAGCGATTTATAGAGCGACTACTAGCTAAACACTAGCTATCCGTGTCCCGACGGATCACCACCTTATCGTGGTGGGGCACTTTGCGCGTCTCCATGACCCCTAGAGCTATGTCGGCGGGAGTCTCGTACTCCTGGTAGGGTTACCCAAGCCGAACAGTTCGAAGGGTAGAGTCCAGACTAAGAGTGATCCCAAAAGCTGGTGGCGGCACGCTTTGAGGCGGTTTCCTACAGACCTGGATCCCGTTGGCCGCCTGCAGTTGTAGGAAGATGCCGGTCGTCTAGAGTCTCCCTTGCCACTGGAACCATCTTCTTTACAATCAAGATAGTGGCGTTGGGGAAAGCGCACCCCTTACGCCACTTTAAAAACCATCATTGCGCAGGTATCCTCTTTTACCTGAGTCTCCGACCACAATCCAGGATCGGACTGTTCAAACATCAGCAGACTCACAAATAAAAGAAGATGGTCATCATCGAATCGATGGACAACCCCAAGCAAACACTAGCATTGGGTATCCTCAGATAGAGCCATGTCTTGGTGACGATTAAAATACAATCGTCTCGAATCTAGTGGTTTCCCACAAGTTTCACCTCCAGGTCTTTGTTTCATGGGTAATGGATTATGCAAGATGGTTGGTGAGATACAGGCTCGACAGTGGTGGTTTGTTACCAAGCCATAGAAGTAGGCCGTACTGCTATTGCCTTCTCTCCTAATTCCGCCTGAACCCGATCATAATCCACAGAGCACCTGCTGGAGATCACCATTTCTTTGCATTCTTCTGACATCTCTCAGAGTCTGATAAAATGGATTAATTTATTTTCAATGTAACGAGCCGCTAAAATTCTAGCTTTAGCTGGGCATCACAGTTTGTTTTGGGTGGACACAATAACTTGTACGCCCGCCCACGCTTGCTGTTTTACTGACACCATACACCAGGCCAAGTGCCATATGTTTCTATTTTAGAAGTGGAATACTTTTTGTTGGAGGTGAACACTTTACATTTTTCTGTTTATCGGGATTTAAATTGTTATTATATTTTTGGGGGCCAACTGCAGTGCAACCGTAATTTTGTTGTAGCAATACAATGGTCATAAAAGTGATTCCGATTCTATAGCAGTCAAGCACACAGTCACCCCCAACATACATACACACACACACACACATACACACACACACATGCACACACACAAACTGACCACATGATAGCATTTACTTTGTGCTGTCTGCTGCAGAATACAATGGACGACACGTTGATATAAATGACAATAAGACAATTAATTTCAAAATCCGCAAAGTATCTAAACTGCAAAAAGAAAACAGCAGTACAGCGAGGGATGTTTTCACAAAAAATTGAGAAAAATACTTTAAGTGGTTTATTTTGACAGTTGAGTGAATGCAGTTTTACCCCTGAACCAACTCACTATGCTATACAGATTTAGCACTGCTCTCTAGCGGCCAGAGAGAGCATTAGGTTACGTTTGTTTAAAACAAATATTTCATTAGACATTATTATTCTTTTTGACATACTCATAAATGTATAGCAGGCCAGATGAAATCATCCAACAGGCCGGGTCTTATGTTCAACACGCTTGCTTTGGGCCCCCGAGTGATAGACTGAAGACATTCATTTTCTCACTGGGATCACTATTGAGTGTACATGAGCCACTTTTAATTCAATAGGTGTGAATTATCCTTACTTACAATTACTGAGTGGGTTACATAAGCTAAATACCTTAGAGTGTGTTGCTTGGCATCATTAAATCGTTCCTAAAAGCAATTGGTGGCCGGGATTTCAACCTCTCTGCCTCTGCCATGGATCGTTTTTGATGTTTTTAATCTAATTAAAAATATCCACCAAGTATCAAATTTTACTAAGCCTTAAAAATACACTCATCAGAACAAAAAGCCTAGCATGATTTCCTATAAAAGGTAAGGATATTCTTAAAAATCTGACAAGAAGATTTACTTTATGCAAGAGCATGTTTCAAAGATATTTCCTAATTCCCGCTCCGATCCTTTCGAAACTGTGAGTATTACAAGAGGATTTATTCACATGAGTGCCCATCTGGCCACTAAAGACCATTCTCAGATGTATTTGTATAATGAAACCACTAAATCTCAGCTACTTTACATGTTTGTCTTTCTGTCCTTCAGGGAGGGCCCTGGTACTCTGGGATGCTACATTCAGCTTCTATACTTGGTATTTGCCCCGTTCAAAGTTGTTGTATTTCTGATGGTTTTAGCTTTTACAGAAAGTATATTGCATTACTGTAAATTCAATCACATTTTTAGATTACTGCAATTAAATTTACACAGTTAACATCTCCTTCCTTCAGGTTTGTAGTACTCGTTTCCGCTCGTACAGTACAGTACAGGGTCAGAACCCGAACAGACAGGGGACCCAGACGCGTAATGTTTTCACACAAGCTTTATTTTACGGGAATGGGGCAGTCATCCGCGTGAACACAAACAGCAGTGATGCGGCGATCGCTGGGCGGAAGAAGTGAGACAGAGAAGTCAGAGGCAGACGAGATCGAAAACAGACAGGACAGATGAGATTGATACAGGACACACGGGTAGATACTGGACAGGACGGAACAGACGGGATTCATACACGAGCAAGATACCAGACAGGACGGGACAGACGGTAATGATAGAATAGAATAGAATAGAATATACCTTTATTGTCATTGTTACAAAATGGGTTAACATATTGTGACAACGAAATTGGGATACTGGAGGAAGATACCGGACAGGACGAGACAGACGGGATCAATACCGGACACTGGAGACTGGAGCAAGATACCAGACAGGATGAGACAAACGGGATCGATACTGGATACTGGAGACTGGAGCACGATACTGGACAGGATGAGACAAGCGGGATTTATACTGGATACTGGAGCAAGATACCGGACAGGGCGAGACAGGCGGGATTGATACCGGATACTGGAGACTGGAGCAAGACACCGGACAGGACGAGACAGACGGGATCTATACCGGTTACTGGATATACGAGCAGGGTACCGGACAGAGTCAAAATACACGCCTTGCAAGTGCAGAGGTTTGTTGACAGACTGACAAGGATTGAACGAGAGCACTGAGTTTGAATAGGAGGGAAGCCAATCAGGCAACGAGCCGCAGCTAGCGCCCAACGGGCAGGGCCAAGTGAGGGCAATGGACAACCATGACATAGAGTGACATCGAGTGGTGAAATATTACATATTGAACCCTTAAAAGGACAGTGTGCATTGTGCAATGCAACTAAAAACTAAACCAGCAGCAACATGGCGGACAATTACGTCAGTACCCTGCTTCCTTTAGGTGAGGACCATGTCATGTACAGTAAAAGAAATGAAAAACGTGATGTGATAGTTTTTTTTAATGCATGATGTATTTTACCACTAGGAGGCGCTAAATAATACAGACTGTCCCTAAAGTTTTTTATTATATCTGCATTATTTTCATTTGGCTTTTTAGCCCATAATTATAATTATATGGATATGCAACGTTTATGCAACGTTTAATGTTTGGTTATGAGAAAATGCTAAGTGGTTAGTATGTATGACGTATGTTAAAACCTGAGGGTAACCGCAAAAAAACATTGCCAGTCAAACATGTTTACGCCATTTTGGTGATCTGACACTAATCATTCAAAAGCAATGAAAAAATTATATTTTTATGGCTCAGGTAGAATGTTTGAGTCCCTGAAGCTTCTTTTGAGTAGATAGAGCGAAGGTCAAAGTCAAATTGGCTGAAAGATGGCAATTTATTTTAGCCCTAAAAACAAGGACATTTTATCACTTGTCTATGGAAATGTGATGAATGCCAAATAATGAAGTTTGCGGCACATAATGAAAAATTAAGGTTTAAATTTTTATAATCAATCCCAGACACTGTGAAAGTGTTTTCAAGAAAACGAATTATACAACAAAGTAATTTCCTGATATTATATTTAAAAAAAAAAAAGATTGATGTTGGGGTAATTTTGTGTTAAATAATTTCATCATCTCAATATTGGCAAAATTACACATAGTTTCTATTTATGTTTTAATTAATTCTGTCCTCACTGGCAAGTTTTGATTGAAGGACTGTTCCTGGTCTTAAAGGGACAGTGTGTATTATTTGAACCCAAAACGTTGCTTGTATAGTGCAACTGAAAATGAGAGATAAAATGCACAAGAAAGAATATAAACTACGGACATTCACACTCAACAAAACGCACCATTTGTTTACTGTTTTTGCACAGCCTTTAACAAGATTTTGTTAGGGGTACCTGTAGCAGCAAGACGGTTCTCTATTACCCTAATGACAAACTGGGATCTAAATCAAATGTCCACTCTTTAAATTCATTAAATAAAGGAATTTTGTAGTTTAAAGCAGAGTCAAATATATTCACCTTTATTTCCCTGAAAAACAAAATACCCAACAAAACCAAAATGACTTCAAGTGCCATACAATATGTATACTCACGTATTGCTTCTATGTAACTGAACCCCTGACACTGTTTTAAAATAGCCAAATACCAAAAGAAATTCAAAATGTTAAAAAAGCTTGTGCCTAAACTTTGATAATTGTGTATGAAGTTAATAAAGATTGATTTACTGGTTCAAATCTAAAAATATGACATTTATAAACCATATTCTGTACCTTCCAGCATTGCTTCAATGGGACACTCATAGACCATTTTTGTATTTCGCAATTGTTTCCCTCTTTGATGTGATTTTTGTTGTCACGGTTTGCCACTTTTCTTTTCCCACTTTCTTGGGACCTACTATTATGGGCAGTCAAAGGAAATAAAACAAAAAAAATCAGGATAAAATGAGATGTGGTCCTCCTCAAATGCACTGATTGGGTTAACAGGTAGAAAAGATCGCACAGGGTATTGTATCTACTGTTAAGGAGTGACCCCTCAGTTTTTTTCCCTTTTAGCATTTTCTTGCCAAGAAAAAAGACCCACAACCTACATGGGTCCATGATCCACTTTTGCGTCCCGACCCATTGATTGTGAAACACTGCACTCGGCGAAGCTCATTTCATGTGAAATAAAAGCAAATTCCCAACCTATGAGTATTTCAAAAGGAAACAGGAAGCCAGAGGCCGACGAGACCGATACCAGATACACAAGCAAATACCGGACAGACGGGGTCGATACCGGACAGGACGGGCCAGACGGGATCGATACCAGCCACTGGAGACTGGAGTCATATATCAAACAGGACGAGATAGACGGGGTCAATACCTGATACTGGAGACTGGAGTCAGATATTAGATAGGATGAGACAGACGGGATCGATACCAGACACTGGGGACTGGAGTCAGATATCAAACAGGACGAGATAGACGGGATCAATACGGGACAGGATTCACAAGCAGGATACAGGACAGAGTCAAAACACACGTCTAGCGGGTGCAGAGATTCTTTGACGGACTGACAAGGGGTGAGTGAGAGCACTGAGCTTAAATAGGAGGGAAGCCAATCAGGCAACGAGCCGCAGCTGGCGCTAAACGGGCGGGGCCAAGTGAGGGCAATGGGCAACTGTGACAGTTTGTTTCTTATTAATGATGTTTTAGTTACCACTAGAAGGCGCTAAATAATAGTCTCTGCTATTGGCCTGAACCACAATATTAATTTCCATTAGCAACATTCTAGTGGTTATCATTAGATTTTTAGATGTTTTTCCACAACTAGTCCCTGTCTAATGATCCTCGTGTCCTAACTAGCTGTAGAGAATGAGATCTACATTAATGTCTAAATCGAATGGCTCTTAGAGTTTAACAAAGAGAAAGCGAAGAACTCAGTCAAACAAAGCTACAGTGTAAGCCAACAGGGACTGGTTATTGTATTAGCTCTGAATGTCTGGATTGTCGTTTTTGATTTTTTTTCATCAGTCATTTTTTTGTGAGCCTCGTTTATATTCGACAAATTTCTGCAGTACTCTTTCCATAATAGCATTTTTCTTGTATTTCCATTGGAATTTTTGGAGTATATATGTAGTCTGATTTTTGTAGTATTTCTGTGATTATTTTTTAGTATTACTGAATTTTTTTACCTGTATTTTTTTAGTATTTGCGAAGAAGTATTTTTTACTTTTGTAGTAGTATTTTTTGTAGTTTATCATAATCAAAACTCTGGAATATATCTGTAGTATTTTTCTAGTGTTACTATAGTTGAATTTTTGCAGTACTTGTTACATTTCTGCAGTTGGATCTTTATAGTATTTCTGTAGTATGCTTGTAAGGTAACTGTACTTTTTTGGGTAGTATTTCTGTATTTGGTATTTCAGCAGTATTTCTATAGTAGTATTTTTGTAGCATATGTGAAGGGTTTCTGTATTAATTTTGTAGTATTTCCATATTATATTTTTCATAAGTAATTCTGTAGTATTTTTGTATCACCCGGTATTAGTATTATTTTGTATTAGTGTGGTTGTATTTTTGTATTATTTCTGTCGTAGTATTTCTGTAGTTGTATTTTTATATTATAGTCTTACTGTAGTGGTATTTTATAGCATATCCGTAGAACTATTTCTGAAGTATTTTCATTGTTGTATTTTTGCAGCATTTCCATTGTAATATCTTTGAACTGTTTCTTTAGTATTTTTCTAATATTACTGTAATTGTTTTTGTAGTATTTTTGCAATTGCATTTTTGTATTATTTTCATTAGAGTGTTTCTGTAGTATATGTGTAAGGTTTCTGTATTATTTTACAGAATTTCCATTTGATATTTTTTATAGTCGTTCTGTAGTATTTTTATATCACCCGATATTAGTACTTTTTTGTATTACTGTGGTTGTATTTTTGTATCATTTTTCTCATAATATTTATGTAGTAGTGTGTTGTAGTATTTCTTCGCAAGTAATTTAGAAGTATTTCTGTCATAGTATTTATGTAATTGTATTTTTGTATTATAGTCTCACTGTAGATGTATTTTATAGTATTTCCGTAGAAGTATTTCTGAAGTATTTCCATAGTGGTATTTTTGCAGTATTTCTATTGTAATATATTTGGACTGTTTCTTTAGTATTTTTCTAATATTACTGTGATTGCATTTTTGTAGTATTTCTGCAATGGCATTTTTGTATTATTTCCATTAGAGTGTTTTTGTAGTATATGCGTAGGGTTTCTGTATTATTTTTGTATTATTTCCATATTCTATTTTTATTGTAGTACTGTAGTATTTTTTTTATTACTATAGTTGTATTTTTTAATTAATTTTCTCATAATATTTATGTAATAGTATTTTCTAGTATTTCTGTGAGAGTATTTTTGAAGTATTTCTGTCGTCATATTTATGTACTTGTATTTTTTATTATAGTCTTACTCTAGTGGATTTTTTGCAGTATTTCCATTATAATATGTCTGGACTGTTTCTTTAGTATTTTTATAATATTGCTGTAATTTTGTAGTTTTTCTTTAGTATTTTTTTTTATCTTCAGAATAAAGGCAAACGGTATATTGGATCCATCTTTTAAAACACCGAGTTTGATATTTGTTTTTTTAGTAATTTTATAGTATTTGTGTAGTGTTTCTGTAGTAGTGTTTTTGTTGCAGACACACAAAGGGAAAACAGTGACGAAGTTGGTGGCAAAAATATTTTTTATTGGTTATACTTTATTTACTATTACAGTATATAGATTGTCATTACAATTTGACATTTTTTGTTGGCACTCTGTGGCCCGCGGGCCATACCCAGCCCACCCGTGGGTTGAGGGATCCGTGAACCGTGCGAACCCTGAACAGCACCAAGACCAGGGAGATGGTAGAGTAGAAGAGCCTCATGGTAATTAATATGTTAATGTGTAGAATTTGTCCAGACCTACAAATACCTGGGTGTTCAGCTGGACAACAAACTGGACTGGACTGCCAACACAGAAGCTCTATGCAGGAAAGGCCAAAGCCGACTTTACTTCCTAAGAAGGCTGGCCTCCTTCAAAATCTGCAAAAAGCTCCCGAAAATATTCTATGAGATAGTTGTGAAGAGCGCCCTCTTCTATGCGGTAGCGTGTTGGGGAGGCAGCGTCAAGAAGAAGGATATCTCTCGTCTCAATAAACTGGCGAGGAAAGCAAGCTCTGTTGTGGGCACAGAGCTGGACAGCCTGACAACAGTAGTTGAGAGACAGGCACTGGAAAAGCTGCGGTCAATCATGGACAATCCATCGCAACCATTACACAGCATTATCTCCAGACAGAAGAGCAGTTTCAGCGACAGACTGCTGTCACTGTCTTGTACTACGGACAGACTAAAGAGATCTTTTCTTCCTCATGCCATGAGGCTCTTTAACTCTACCCGGCAGAGTTAAAGCCCACATTAAACCACACCCCCCTACATTGCATATTACAGAATTTTATTGCAATATGTATTCTGTGTAGCACTATTTAGATATTCTATATAACACGCTACAGTGGGCATTTGCACATCACATTGGGTATTTGTATATTGTATTCTCTTTGCTTTATTATTGTATTGTTATCAGCTCAGGGATGCTGCTGGAAATGTGAATTTCCCTGCGGGGATGAATAAAGTATCTATCTATCTATCTATAATTAAAAGAACGATAGCATGTTAAAAAGAATGAGTGAATGTGTGATCATTCTTTTAATGTTCTTGTTTTGAGCCACAGGTGGGAAAGATCCGCAAGACGGCCGCTCGGAGGCGAGAGTACCACATCCTGTTCATGGTCCTGACCACGGCGGCTTGCTACCTGCTTTGCTGGATGCCTTACGGCGTGGTAGCCATGATGGCGACGTTCGGCCCGCCCGATATCATCAGCCCCGTGGCCAGCGTGGTGCCGTCCCTGCTCGCCAAAAGCAGCACCGTCATCAACCCGCTCATCTACATCCTCATGAACAAGCAAGTCAGTCAACATTTACACATAGAGGATGTTCTTTTTTTTTTGCATTGTGAGAAAAGCAACAGTTGAAAGCATACAAATCTACAATAGATTCAAGTGTAATGAGAAGTGTACACCGGCGTTGGGAATTTTGTCCCTTTTCGGCCCGGCTCCCTAATGGTTCTTGAGAATTGATTTGTTTTCAATGATATATACTCATATCGACCAGTCACAAGTGCCTTCGAGAGACAAAGAGAGAGCAAAAGAGAGAAAAATACAAGAAAGATAGAAAGAGGGAGATAAAATTCAGAGAGGGGGGAAAGCGAGAGAGCGAGTGATGGGGAGAAAAAGGGGAAAAAAGAAAGAAAACAGCAAGAAATAGGGCGAAAAGGACATAGAAAGAGCGAAAAAGATGCAGTATATATAAAGAGAAAGATAGAGAGAAGGAGAAAAAGAGATAATTAGAAAGAGAAAGACATAAATAAAAAGAGAAAAATGGATAGACAGACAGAAAGAGAGAGGAAGAGGGAGATAAAGATAGAGGGAGAGATAGAGCGAGCGAAAGACTGAGAAGGGGAGAAAGAGAAAGGGGTGAGAAAGAGAAAGACAGATACAAAGAGAGAAACAAAGTTGAGAGGGAATTGAGAAGATTAGAAAGAGAGAGCGATAAAAAAGAGAGAGAAAGATGTGTGATAAGTAAAGAAAGACAGAGAGAGAAGTAGAGGGAGAGAAAGAGCAAGAAAGAGGGAGAGAAAAAAGAGAGAAAGGAAAAAGTAAGATTGAAAGAGAGAGAGAATGAACCTGAGAGAGGGGAAATCGAGAGAGAGGGAGAGAGAGAGGGAGATGGGGAGAAAAAGAGGGAGAAAGAAAGAAAAGAGAGAAAAGAGGAAGAAAAGGACCTAGAAAGAGAGAAAAAGATACAGTGTATATAAAGAGAAAGATGGATAGACAGAGAGAGAGAGATATTGAGGAAGATTGAGAAAAAATAAAAAGAGAAGAATAGATATTAGAACAAGAGAGAGGAAGATTGATAAAAAAGGGAAAGGGGGAGAGAAAGAGAAAGACAGACAGAAAGGGGAAGATAGAAAATCGAAAAAAATAGAAAGAAAGTGAAAGATAATAAAGAGAGAGAAAGCTGCAGGATATAGGAAAAGAAAGATAGAGGGAGACAGAGAGAGGAAGAGAGAAAGAAAGACGGGAAGCGAGAAGGGGAAAGAGATAGAAGAGAGAGAGAAAGGGAGAGAGAGAGGGCGGTAGAAAGGGAGAGAGAATGAAACAGAGAGAGGGGGAAAGAAAGAGAGAGAGTGAGAGGTGGAGAGAGATAGGAAGAGAGTGGGAAAGAGAGGGAGAGAGAGAGAGAGAGTAAGAGAGAGAGAGAGAGAGAGAGAGAAAAGAGAGTGAGAGAGAGAGAGAGAGAGAGAGAGAATGAGAGACAACGAGAAAGAGGGGGAAAAAGAAAGAGAATGAGAGACAACGAGAAAGAGGGGGAGAAAGAAAGAGAGGAACAAGCAAGTCAGTCATCATAGGCGATTTAGACATAGAGAATATTTATTCACATTGTTAGAAAAGCAACAGTTGAAATCATACAAATCCAAATTCAAGTGCAATAAGAAGTTCAAACTAATGTTGGGGATTCCGGCTCTTTTTTGACAAACGGCTCGTTCGGCTCATCTCACTGATGCTCCTAAGCGGTTTTTCAGATTTTTTTTCGTTTTTATTTATATTCAACAATAAGGAAACAATAAATATTATGCACCAAATCAATTATTTTGAAACTTTATTAGGCTTCTATATTATAACATAATAGCCTTAATTGTTTCAATATGACCTTTTACCTCATTTAAACTTTAAAAGTTTTAAACTAAGCTAAGAACAGAGATGATGCCACTTATATTGACAAGTCGCGAGTGTCTTTTATACATTTATAAAAAGATGTCTGGCAACACCGGGTGTTTAAAAAGTTACTTTCTTGAGATGCGATTGAAAGAAGAAGAAGAAAAAGAAATGTCACAATCTTATGAAGTTAGGATGAAATAGTTGCATTCTATGAAGTTCTACCAGAGATTTGCTCGCGTTGTACCTCAGCCGGACTCCGTTGAACCTCAGATTTGAAACGCAGTTCAGCACAGACAGCTTCAAGACTCTCCTAATCCTTCATCCTGGCTTCCACACTGTGTGCCCTTTAGAAATGTATTTACAGCAGCGGTCCCCAAACTACAGCCCGTGGGCCAGATACTGCCTGGCTCCACATTTGGTTCAGTCCCCTGAACAATAACAGAGAGCATTTGGACGCGCATTTATGTTTTGGTTAGTCGGTTGTTGGTTGGTTGGATCCTCTTAATCAGTAGGGTTGTAGTGGCACAATTTCCTGTGGTGTGTCTTGGGCAGGTACAGCCCAGTGGCCCATCTTTCTCCCGTTTTTGGTGGAAATGGAGTACGACACTGCGGTGAGAGGGCCAAGCTCTTAGTGATATGGATCACTGGTCTCAAGAGTTGGTCACGGACCCGTTTGCAATGAGTTGCCAGCCCTTGCTTTGGCAAAAAAAGGCCAAGAAGAAGAAAAAAACAGAGGGTCAATTACACTCCAAACCAGTAGATGGCAATAAAGCCTTAATCAATAACTTCTTCCTGTTCAATCAATTGGCGCCGTCTCAATTTTGTTTAAGAAGGGACCTCATCTTATTTTATTGTAATTTGGTCTCTTTTTACTTTATTTTTCTGGCCATAGAAATGAGTTCCAAGAAAGTTATTGAGGAGGAGGAAACGTGGAAAACCAGTTTATTCACCTTTACTACCTACCTAAATAAATAACTATTATTATGTAGGTTAACGTTTAATAATATTTTGGCTACAAATTTATTTAAGTGGCTCTTTTAAAGTAGTCTTATGGAGTCACTTATTTGTGATGTAGGCCTATGTGTGAGCATATACAGAACTTGAAGTCGTTTTGGTTTTGTTGGTTATTATTATTATTTTTTTAAGTGGTAATACGTGAATACATTCTACTGTCTTTGCTTTAAACTCCACCATTCTTTCAATTGGTACATTTGAGAAGTGATTTTTCCTTTTGATTTGGGTTACAGCTTGTCATTAGGTCGAATGGGGGGGAGGGCTTTTGTAAGGTTTATTGTTCTATATTCTTTATTAATTATTCATTATCCGTTATCTGTCAAATCATAATACGCCACAAAGCCAAGGGGCCGAGACACTTGCTCTCAGCCAAGTGGCTGAGTCAAGGTCCTAGCCACAGAGCCAAGCAGCGATCAGTGCGAATGCACCGTTCCCGGAGGTACTGCAATACCGGGCCGATGCGTGGAATGGACAGAGCAATCTCTTATTCCATCTCCCGACTGCAAAAATCAAACTTACAGCATTAAATTTTACATCTTTTCAGTGCACAACTCCAGAACGGTGATTTCTGAAGTCAGACTAGTTGAGAACAGCTGATATAGATGACATATTAAAAAGGTTTTAGTTGATTTACACACTGTATTTAATCACGGTACCAGAGATGAATGTTAATTTTGTCTGCATTTTACTTGTTACAATGAAAATACAATTTTACTCGTTACAATGAAAATACAATTTTACACGAACAATGCTTGGGTATAGAATAAAATAATTGAATAGGATTAATTGTCATTTTAACATGCGAAACGCACAAAAACTAACCTTCGACTGGTACTGTGACTAAAAATAGTTTGAGACTAAGACAAAATCTACTGCCTGTTTGGAAGTCATCTACACCACTGGTGGACCGGTGCTCTGACAACTAATTTGAATTTGGACCGGTTAGGGCACAACAGAAAGTATTTGTTTCATGGACTTTTTGCTGTCTAAAAACCAACAAAGTCCATCCATCCATCATCTGCATCGCTTATCCTCAGTCGGGTTGCGGGTGTGCCGGAGCCTATACCAGCTATCTTCGGGCAGTGGGCAGGGAACATCCTGAACTGGTTGCCAGCCAGTCGCAGGGCACACAGAGACCGACATCTCACTCACTTATTCACACGTAGGGACAATTTGGACCGGTCTATTAACCTGACATGCATGTTTTTGGAATGTAGAAGGAAACTGAGTGCCTGGAGGGAAGCCACCCAGGCACGGAGAGAACATGCAAACTCCATACGGGGAGGTGGATTTGAACCCTGAACCTTTGCAATGTGGGGCTGCGCGCTAAAGTGTTTTTTAGTTATTTTTCATTTCCTAACTTGTGTTTTAATCTATTTTATTACTTTTGTTCTGTGAAGAATCCAGAGAGGGTTATTTCGTTATTATATATTTCATTAATAGTGTTATTTATTTTTGGAGTTTTTTTCTCTTTTTAAGGCACTCATGCAATCATCACACTTTTCCTGTGGCAAACTGACCCCGGCCCCTCACCAGAGAAGGAAAAATGTATGATCATGGTGTCCCAGTCAAGAGAAATCAAATCCAGAACAGTAGCTGCGATCCAGTTTAATCTGCAGCAACGTCATCAGAAACAGCTGGATTTCCAACAGCTATTAAACACTTATGTTTCTAAAATCTAAAAAAAAAAAGTCTTGTAGGGAGTCTAAACTTAACAGTCACAAAGGTGAGCCATTTGATAAAAGAAAAAAAAGCTATTTTATTCAATGAAGTGGCTGCACATTACCAATTACACTTATTTGTTTATTTACAATTAAATACAGGGGGTCCTCAATGTACAAACCAGTTCCTTTGCCACGCTAGTGATGTACCTCCAATGTGTCCATTACTTTCTGTCAAAACGCTTTGAATTAAAAAAAGAAATAAAAAACAATATAGAGAAAATAACACCCACAAATCACACAAAAGCAGGGTGGGCAAACTACGGGCCATAAGCGGGCTACTGAATCCGGCCCACGAAATGATAAAAATATAATGATATGTATAAAATGATATAAAAAAAAGTATTACTAATGAAAATGTGTTGATTTGGTAATACTGATTTTGGTAATACTCCTGTCCCCAGTATACCCACAAATTAAAGCTATCCCAGTTATCTTCAGGTAGTGGGCAGGGGACACCCTGAACTGGTTACCAGCCAGTTACAGGGCTCACGGAAACAGACAACTCACTCGCTCATTCACACCTAGGGACAATTTGAACCGGCCAATTAACCAGACATGCACGTTTTTGGAATGTGGGAGGAAACCAGAGTGTCCAGAGAAAATCCACACAAGCACGGGAGACCATGCAAACTCCACACAGAAGGGTTCGACCTCATGACCTCAGATCTGTGCCGCGAACGCGCTAACCACTCAGCCGCCGATATTCAATGTAAATGAATAGAAAAGGTTACCTCAATTGCGTTTTGAGTTTTCAATGTAGATGAACACATTTAGTGCTTAAAAAATCTTTCATTCAGAGTATTTCCAAATCAATTTGTCTAAAAAAATTCATAAACAAAACACTGAAATATAAAATGTACATGTAGATGTCCGCCTGTTTATTTTGTTATAAATACACCGTCGCGGGCAGCACGGCGGCGCAGTTCTGACGTCATGAGATCGAACCTCCTGTGTGGAGTTTGCATGTTCTCCCCGTGCTTGCGTGGGTTTCTTCCAGGCACTACGGTTTCCTCCAACATTCCAAAAACATGCGTGTCAGGTAAATTGGCCGGTCCAAATTGTCCCTAGGTGTGGATAAGCGAGTGAGATGTCTGTTTCTGTGTGCCCTGCGACTGGCTGGCAACCAGTTCAGGGTTTCCCCTGCCCACTGCCTGAAGACAGCTGGGATGGGCTCAGCACCCCTACGACCCTACTGAGGATAAGCGGAGCAGATAATAGATGGATGGACACACCGTCGGGGCTATTTTAAGAAAACCATACATTTCGTTGTTATTTTTTGAGTTTCTTGCATAAATGCATATTAACAATAAAAAGCCCTTAAAATTGCAGATATGACTTTTTAAAATTGCAGAAAAGATATGATAATTTGGATAAGCCTATGTCCTCATGTATTGCCCAGATATCGGATTCGAGACTGCATTGGTAGACACATAAATTAACTTCTTTAACCTAATGCGGCCCACAACTAAAGATATTTGCCCACCCATGCACTAGGTTATTCGTTACATTTTTTGTGGCTTGAATAAAAATGTAGCTAATTTATGAAAAAAGACTAGACTACTATTTGACAATGAATATTTTGCAGTGCTGATGAAGATGCTGGATTTTTAGCTAAAATTAAAAAAAAAAAAACACTAACTCAGTCATGTCAAGCACACGGCCCGCAATTATGATTTTTTTTTTCCCCAAACAAATGCATACCAAATCTCTGGTCGCTAGAGGACAGTGTTGGGTTTGTATAGCGTGGAAAATTGGTTCAGGTGTAAAACTGCACTAAATTGTTATGATGAACGAGTTAACACATATTTAATGCCCAAAATGAAAACCTATTTTTTCCAATCGTTTGTGGAAAACTGTTTTTAAAAGATCCCTTGCCATCCGTGATTCAAATATGCAGGATAAGTTACTAATGCAGTCTGAATGATAAAAGCATGATATGGAAAAACGAAGCTAAACATTTGGAGTTGACATCATTTAACTGATCAGGCCGCCTCAGAAGAGAAAGTCTAGATCCAGTTCCGGAGCCAAACTGAGTTTGACATCCCTGCACTATGTCCATTTGTAATGACTAGTCAGTCTTCATTTTTATACCATTGGTCCATTAGCTTACTGCTTGGTCTTACTTACTGTTGCATAAAGCCTAGAAAGAGGAGGCAAACGAGAAAGAGTAAAGGAGTTATAGCAGGCAGTCAAGCTAAGAAGCCCAATTGGACTTAAAGAACGCCAAATAAAAGGAATGGTTAGTCAAAGAGAGAACTAATTAGCGTCTTTCAAAGCTTCCGTTCATTTCTGATTGGCTCCTTTCACATGATCTTATTGAAAAATCTCAAAAAGTAGGCCTACTTATTTACATTTTATTTTTGAGTAGTTTGGACTAAAACAGCTGGTATTGAGCAATTATTAGCTCAATTTTAAAAAGTCCATTCTTTTCTTTTTAAATGTAAAAAGTTTTTATGTTCTTTCAAGATATCTACTTTCCCCATGGAACATTTTGTCCTTCAAAATGTCAGTGAAGCAGTTAGTTTTTAATGTTCAGTTTTTAATCATCTTATCATGCTAAGTACAAGAAGAAATGTGTATGATGCAACTTTTAAATTGAAAGCATCCATCTGCCGTACCAGTAGGGAAATTGAGTTACTGCGCAAAAAGCGCTGCATTAAAAACACCTAATGAATTATAGTCCAGAAATACAGTCGTTTTACTTCTGTATTTATTCATTTTTGTTAAAAAGGCGTTCAATGCTTTTAATTTTTTAATAAAATATGCCTGGAAACCAATTTCGAGCAACACTATTGTGCTGAGGACAAAACGGTGGAAAAGTGGGAACATTGTAGTTCAGGTTTTCATTAATGAAGGACTCCCTGTATATTTCCGTGCTATGAATTCGTTACCGTGAACTAAACTCCGTACATCTATGGATACTCACCCTTAATTCAAATTCAGTCTATGCAATGCAGTACCTTTGTGTTTCAAGCATCCAGAGAATCAGTCCCTACAACTGTATTCAGTCTTGCTTTTGTATTACAATAAACTGTCAACAGCAAGAGATTTAGACCACAAAGCCCGGCTCCGCAGTTCCGTACCAACAGCGATCAAATAGGTTTATTTTATTTTCTCATAAAGTGGCCCGGGGCTGTATGGTTGTTGGAGAAATAGTATAAAATAAGAAGAGGCAATAACAAGTATATCAGATTGTATTTCCAGGTACCCGTTAATCTGCCTTTTTGTGCCTATTTTGTAATACATGTAGAAGAGCAGCAGATTCCGGTTAATTTTTGATTTCGTAAGAAAGCCCTTCACTGGAATATGTAAGTCCATGTTTGAAAGTACCTGTCGTTTTTTTGCAAGGACATATTTTGCATCAAAAGAACTAGTGGGATTGCCTTCAATAAGTGCTCTAGATGTACAGTATAAAAATAAACTGAACATCCATATATCCCTTTCACCTGTTAGATGTCCCTTCTCAGATATTAATTGAAAGCTTGAGCTGACCTGCTAGGTTACTGTAATTCTCCTATTTTGGCACCTTTCTGTCTAAAAGCACTCTTGCACACATTATCCCGTTTGAACCAGTAAAGACAATTAGGTCACTCATTTTCACATCTGCGAGGCTGAATAGCCCCCAATTGTGTGACAAGACCGTAAAAGACTAGGGACTATTTTAGAAAAGGCAGATTTCTTCCGCCTCATGCTAAAAAAGGCTCCACAGCTGTGAATTCAACCTTTCTGGCATCCGGTAAACAGTCAAATGAGAGTATGCTGTTTTCTGGTTCTTATTTCTAGTGTAGTAAGCATTTAAGAACCGGGCTGTGGTTCGAGCCAAACATTACAAACATATCTGTATTTTGAAAATATATTTTTCAAATACATAAATACATCAATTGTTATACATTAAATCAGAAAGCAAATTTCTCTAAAAAAGGATGGGAACAAGAATGGGTACAGTGCTAATTGTAGCACCTTGTAACACCAGCGCAAATGATACTTTTGTGAGAAACAACTCAAATTATGTCCATTCTTCGAGATGTATCCTATACCTGGGGAACCGCTGACATCCCTCAGTAGCTACTGTTTTGGTTAACAAGAAGCATGTTAGCACAGATAACAAGTCACTATTCTATATTGTCTGTTCTTTACCAGAGCCATCATTATTTATTAAATACAAAACTCACATGACATCACTTTTCCAACACACTGGCTCAAGATCGTTTTGTAACAATATTACTTATTTGTTGTCTGGGAAAATATCTCCTATGGGAAGGGAAAATACTGCCCAATAAAGAGCTAACAGGTAGAAAAACACAATAAATCAAATCTCCTCAGGCTGGGACGGAGCAAAGCTGATGGTTTTACCGGTTGGCATTCCTCACAGATGACGGCAAGCATCGACCGATATTTGAGGGTTTTTCCGAGCATAAATAAAGGAGCTCGCTATATCGTACAAGGATGTCGGATTACAACCCCGCCCTCAGCAATTAAACCCCCTGTAATGAGGCTCAGCATGAAAACACATGACTATTAAAGGTTACATTCAATTATGAGAGACAGCCAAATGAGTCAAGGTTGGGGGTTTCGGTGGGATGTAGCTTAACTCTCTCCAGGAAACTGGACTGCTCATTGTTTACCTAACTACCACTCCATAAGCATCTTAACCACTTCCTTATCAAACGGCAGTATATACTCCTACCATTCTTAAGAATAAATTGAGCAGAGTGTTGCAAAGGTATTGGCCCCCACAATAATGTTTCCATTTATTGCCAATAACAGGCTTCGAACCTGTGGATGAGAAAATCAAAATAATTTCTAAGAATCAACAACATGTGAGACACAATCATGAAAAGGCAATAAATAGTTTCAACATTTTAAATTGTGCTGACAGATAAAACATTCAAAGGTAGGTGTAAACACCCCGATTTTTATCAAATCATTCCACAAATGCTCTATAGGCTTAGCCTTTCTAACTCCTTTATAATGTTAGTTTTAAACCATCCCGTTGTAGATTTTGCTGTATTTCTAGGGTCGTTGTCCTTTTGAAGGTGAACCTGTGCCCCATGTTTAGTTCTCTTGCAAACTCCAAAAGATTTTATCCCAGAATCGCCCTGTATTTAGCTCCTCCCATCAACTCTAACGATCTTCGCAGTCCCTGCAGAAGAAAAACAACCCCAGAGCATGATGCTACCACCACTATGTTTGACAGTGGGGACTGTGTTTGCAGGGTGAAGTGCAGTGTTACTCTTACGCAAAAATGATCTTTGCATTCAGCCCGAAAAGTTCAATTGTGGACTTATCTGGCCAGCGCACCTTGTTCCACTTCTTACTTGTGTCTCCCATGTGGCTTCTTGCAAGTTTCAAAGGGGCCTTTTTATGGTATTCTCTCAAAAAGGACTTTCTTCTTGCCATTCTGTTCGTAAAGGGCAGATTCATACAGAGTACAATTAGAAGATGTGTTTTGCACAGATTTTCCCACCTCAGCTGTGTATGCCTGCAGGTCATCCAATGTGATTATGTGTCTCTTGGTTACTTCTCTGATTATTTTTCTTCTTGTTTGGGCTGAATGTTTATAGGAACGGTCAGGTCTTGGTAGGTTTGCAATTCGGTACAATTTGATCTCTAGCACAGTGCTCAAAGAGTTGTGTAAATGTTTCGAATTTCGTAATTTAGGTCAACATTGGATCATTCAGGAATCATCAGGGAACATATGGAGTCAGATGGCTGAGCGGAGGGACCAAGGGGCCCATATTTTGCTGTAAATATAATACAGAATGTTAAAATAATATGATTCAACTTCATGATTGTGTCTCAAATGTCATTGATTCTTAGAAAATATTTTCAGTTTTTTAGTTTTAAACCCCTAAGGTTCCTGTAAAATTTGCCCAAAATCACAATCCAAGACATACCCAGAATAAATTGAATGCTGTTCTGGAACCATTTGTAGGATATAGACGATTTTGGAAATGATCACTGCAATTGCTAATAACATTGAGTAATGTGACTTGGAACACACAGAAATAGAAAGTTTTTATTCTTGCCTGTTTTTTTGTTTTTTTTTTCCAATTAAATCGCTGCAGATGATATAGCACCCTCATCTTAGCTGGAAAACAGGTGAGACAATAGCTTGAAGCCTTACCTGGCACCTTGTCAAATTAGATGAAAGATTGTGTTTTACAGATTTTTCAAAGGATAGGTGTAGGCGTTTCCATAAGTGGGCATTTCAAGAGGACCAGTTTACGACAAATCAAATAAATGATTGTGACACGTGCGCGTAAAATGAATCATGGATTGCCTTGCACACGTTTTTTCAGCTCTGATTTGAATAAACCCCCATAAAATGGCATAACATTATGTTTGGAATTTCATTGGCTAACCGATGTGTCAAACATCATCTGAATCGGATACTACTGACTAAAGATTTCTGAGCCAAAGCAGGCGATATCCCTTTCATCAAACAGGCCCGTATGGGCTAATGCAGGCTGTGGACCATGAAAAAAGCCTGCTATTGGCAGAGAAAGATGTCAATCAAAATGTCAGAGGCTGACTACCATATTGGCAATAAATTAACGAGTCTGTTTTTTAAAAGACAGTTTTGGAGAAAAACAAACATGCAAGATGGGGACATGCTTTTCGGCTAGTTTTTTAAATTTTAATCTGCTTTCTTTATCGTGTGTTTTGGAGTAAATATTTTGCACGGTTGGATTCTCTGGATTGTCCTTGATGCAACGAAGCCATTTTTGTGGACATTCAAAGAAGTTAAAGATGGGGGACATACTGATGAGTTAGGCTGGATTTTTAGTTTTCGGGTATCTTGTCTAAGACTGATGGTGATGTTTCTTTGATGAGTATATTTTGAATCCCAAGAGTTTAAGCTTTCCAATGAAATATGGCATAATGTATTTCAGTTACTGGGGACATTGTAGAGACATGTATTTGTTAATCAAAAGTCCAGCTTACTTAAGTGGTTCGAAGCCTGAAATGGGGCATAATGACAAAAAGCTCTTAGAGGGCCAAAACTCTCGCTGAGCATTGTAACATTGCAATGGAATTGGTCACTAGTCAGATTTCAGGTTCCTCTTTGTTTGTCCCAATTTTACCCACGTTTCTTGATCATCTGACTGCCGATACATTCCACTTCCACATACCATTAGAGTTGACCTCCCTACATTTTCTTATCAATATCCCTGTTCCAGCATGTTGTTATTTAAAATGACTTAGACAGCATCAAAGATGATTTGATTTTCTTGCAAGATTAACAAGCATTCCTCAGATAAAACAGGAACTCTAACCCCAATTACAACCATACGTAACAATCGTTAGAGTGAAATGTGGTGGACGTGCATGACGATGCACGACTGATTTTTTTTGGGGGGTGATTTGAACACCAACCCACACACCTTTCTCTTAACCTTGAAACCGGTTTAATGCATGATATAAATTAGGGAGACACCTTTGCATTCTTGGGTACTGTGGGTGTTGGCAAAACTCTACTTTTCAGACTATAAATCTCTTTATGGTATAAATCACGTAATGCCAAACTACATAATTATAATAAGAAATACACTGAATAAAATTGATTTTGCTAAGTTGTGTTTGATTAATTTGGTTCTATTTGCTCAAGTGGTGCTGCACTTTAACACCATGTGGATGCAAATGGGGATATCAATCAGATGTTTAGTCCAGTTTTGCCCGAAGCACACTCTTTTTTTCAATAACTGTCTATCGAAATGTTTAAAAATGTATGTTCTCAATTTCCATTTTTTCAAACTTATTACTTGTTCTAAAGGTGTTCTTATAATTTGTGGGAACACATTCTATTCAGTTTGGTTAATAATTTTGCTGTAAACTTGGATTTTGATACATTTTAAAAGTGTTCTTCAAGTTTTACTACATATTCTTTTCTTGTTTTTCTAGATAAATCACAAGAATTATATATAATTCAATCAAGCAATTTTTAAATTATGTTTTAACTTTTATCTTTTCTTTTTCTAAGTAAAAATAATAATTAAAATCAGCCAAATTATTTAAAAGATTCTTAGTTCATTTGATATATATTATGTTTGCAGCATACTCTAAACACCTTCACCATATAAAATAAGCTATTAAATATACCATACTACATCATGAGCAGATAATAATTATATGACAATAAGTGAAATACAAAAAGGTAATCTGCTGATGCCCACTGATATGAATAAGTGTTAGTTATTTGACCGATCACTGGAAGAAAGCAACTATATTTACCAGTGGCATACTTTTTTTTGCAAATTCCTTGTGGCGCACTAGACAGGTCTCACGTCATATTAGTGTGCCCCTGGCATACTGGGTGAAAAACACTAGTATAGTCTACTTAAGTATATTTATCCACATATTTTGTGCAGTCGACTGACAACGTAATTGAATAAATCAGACTTTCATTTTTTTACTGTAGGTTATCCCAAAGCAAATATTTTCAATTTATATTACAATACAAAAATGTAGTCGAAGGCAAAGACGATGCCAATTTTTAGAGTCGAAAAAGATGATGCTAGCATACATTACAGATGAATGCAATGTTAGTCTTGATGCGGAAGAATTGTGTAGTTTTTAACATAGAAGACGATCGCTACATTCCGACTTTAAAGAAGATTATGCTTTTTTTCCAGCATAAAAGAGTTTGCCTCTTGTTTTCAGTGTAAACTAATTCGATATTAGTTTTCAACATGCTTAAAACACAACAAAACACTATAAGTCGTTTAGAATATAAGTAGGAGGAAAAGGTAACTAATGCAAAAAAGTGTCGCTTATAGTCCGGGAAATACTGCTGATGTTTACCAGGGAATTTATTGATTCGGCAGACGGAATTGGTTGTTTCCATTTCCCCAATACCAAATAACAATTCAGATGACTTCAAATGGATATAAACTAGTTACAGTAGATGACTACAGTAAGAGGTTTTAGTGGATACCAACAATACCGTTCAAAACTTTGGGGTCACCCGAAAAATTTTGAGTTTTCCACGAATAAGTCGCTTTTATTCAACAAATAAGCAATCCATCTTTGTTCCTTTTCCCATATAAATCTTTTAGTTTGTTGGCCGTTCTCAGAATAAGCTTTTTTTGCCACTTTGCCTAGAAGGTCAGCTTTTGGAGTTACTTCTTCACGATAAATATTGACAATTGGCGGCTGTCTGTTTTGCAGGTACTATTCAAACAAGCTGCTGGTTGAAGATATGTAAAGCATTTATTTCTCAAGCCAGAGACTCAAATGCACGTTTCTTCTTGCTTGGTTTTGCAGCAAGGCCATCCACTTCTCTCTCTCTCTCTCATAAGAGCCTGTTTGTGTTGTCCTTTGAGGGGGATTAGTACACTCCTGTGTAGGAGATCTTCAGTTTCTTTGCAATTTCTCACACAGAATAGACTTCCTTTCTTAGAACAATAATATACTTTCAAGTTGTACATAAAAGGGGTTTTCTAATAAACCATTAGCCTTCTTATGTAATTAGCAAACACAATGTACTATTAGACTGGAGTGCTGGTTGCTAGAAATGGGCCTGATCACACCTATGAGGATATTCCATTGAAACAGACATTTGCAACTAAAAAAGCCATTTACAATGTTAACAATGTATAGGGTGTATATCCAGATAGTTTTTGTATTGTATTGTATTTATTTATTCAGCCAGTATACACCATAAACATGATATATACAGGAAATCATTTGACACGCGAACCTCTCGACGTGACACGTCGCCTTTGATCGGCGCCGGGTTTTTAGACCCAACTGCTGTGTTGGGAGTCATTAGGTGACAAAACCCCCCAATTCCAACCTTTAATGCCGAGCGCCAAGCAGGGAGGCAATGAGTACCAATGTTGTAAGTCTTAGGTATGACTCGGCCGAGGCTTGAACCAGCGACCTCCCAGTCTCGGTGTGGGCGCCCTACCATCTAGGCTACCGAGCTGACGAGTTTAATGAGATTTTCTTTAAAAAATAAGGACATATGAAAGTGACCCCAAACCTTTGAATGGTAGTGTGCATCAATTTTGTTCTTGACATTTAATACCAACAACACTGAAAATGTTCTAAAAAATGTTTTCAATCTGTGTCAGCTTCACAGCTAACGTGGCTCAGCTAAAGCAGAAAGATGTCTTTTTCAAAGTTGGGACAAGTGTTTTTTTCCCCCCATCAACGTTTCTCCCTCTGGCAGGAGGTAGTCCCAAAGACAATTTTAATAAAAACATGTTCTCCTCGAAGTATCACTCCTGATCCCCCACCACCCTGAAGGGCTATGGCTTGTGTTTTTTCCCTCCGTCATTCCAATCCAAAACTTGTAAGCCTTCCCCAGCCCTATCTTTCAATGGCAGTCTCACAGTCTCCAGTGGGTTTAATGCACCGCACCCAAAGTGGGGCCGGAAAAGGTCACGGTTACGTAACGTTGGCTGAACAAGTTAGCTCTAACATTCAGACGTCACATTCGAAGGTGCGGAAGCCAGGGAGTGTGATGCGTCCTTTTCGGCGCAAGTCGCCCACTGTGCCCCTGTTGATCCGCTGGATGAGGCTTTTCTCATACAAGAGAGGATGGTAAGCGCCCAGAGTGCAGGCCATGTCGAAGTAACGCTCGTAGTAATGACACAAGTCGGTCTTTCTCGTGGAAGGGATGTACTCGTACACGTGCACCTGCTCGCACAGCGCCATCATCAGGAGGATCCCTGCAGGAGTAAAAGTCAGGTTTTTAAATATGAATAGACTGCAAAATATATTATTATAATGATAATAATGATAATAATGTATATGTTTAAGGAGGTATGGATATATATATATATATGCAAGGAAAATCGGAAAGTGAGCCTTCATATAAGACATTTCAACTGGTTCTACAGGACTTCCCCTGAGCCCTTTCTTTTTGTTAAATCTCCTATGTTACAAAAGCAGATCAGCCTAATGGGTGTGGAAATCAAAAACAGATGTAAACCAAAAAAATCACAATAATCAAACAATAAACAACAGTGCAGAATAATAGTCAAAATAACACACAGGTATCTTATGCAATCTAATTTGTAGGTGTCCAATATTAAAAAACATAATGTACTTATCATTTTTTCCCCTTCTATTTAACAGAAACAAAAAATATGTCAACCATGGTATTATAAGCATTACTGGATACCAGTAAGATCGAATACAGCCATGCTGCCACATCTGCAGAAAACCCCCCCCCCGCCTCATTTACAGTTCCTGATTTTATATTGTCATGGCCGCCCACCCACACAGGGAGGCGACTCAGTCTCACTTGTGTGCCAATGCATTACCCAATGATGTTAATGGTTCGAACTGGATAATCTGTGCAATAGTGATGGAAACAGCGGATTCAGCCGGAGGAAAAAGAATTTTAACTCGAAAATATTTGCCTTTTTTTCTAGTATTATGCTTTGTCATTCAGTCTACTTAAGTAGCCTACACTGAACCTGGATGATACGGTATCTTTTCTTAAGCAAAACCCATTTATTCACAAACAATGAACAAAACTGATTTTCATGTTTGGCACTAAATATGTTAACAGTTGAGTGAATGCAGTTTTACACCTGAACCAAGTCACCATGCTATACAAACTCACTCTCTCCTTAGTCTGCGGCCCATCCCCCCTCTGTGCCATCACGATCCAGCTGCCCTCAGAACCCAAACACAATTGCCAGTTTGCAACACCGGGTTGAAAGTCTGTGCCGTTTTCTTAGAAAGATGTAGCGAAACGCGAAGGCGTTTTTCTCGGCACTCACTTGTCCAGTCTCTGTGCCAGACATTAGCTATTTTACATATTAACTGCCCTCTGGCGGCCAAAGAGAGCATTTGGTTTGTATTAATTTCATAAAAGCATTATTTTTGATACAAATGACCTAAAGAATCTCTTTTTTGACATACTCAGAAATGTATGGCCGGTTGGATCAAATCCTCCAACGGGCCGGGTTCGGCCCACAGGCGGTATGTTTGACAACCTTGTTTAAAGTCTCCGGTGGCTGACTAATCTCCCAAAGTGTCGCAGTAAGGCTTTCCACGCCACGACATGAGGCGCTAATCAATAGCTTGCTCATGTGCAGGGATGGTCACACACGTTCGGAAAGCCAATCTCCCAGCAGCTATCTGTGAGCGCCCTGGTTAACTTTTCATCATCCGCCCGTAAAGCTGTGCCTGCAGTTCATCATGAACAGACATTATTGTTTTCTGCTTCGACGAATGAATTGCCCCGTCATGCAAAGGGAACGTAAGAGGCCACTTTGATTTTTTTTTTTCTCACACTCACAATGGCGCAAATCACTCTTTTGTAACAGTGCCTGCGAAAACGACAATCGGTGCAAACCACCGAGGTGCATAATGACGCCACGCTTCACGCCAGATTTGCATTTGTAACAGATATTGATCTCCACAATCCAGAACAGTAGAGCTCTCAGTCTTGACACTTGTTTCAGCAATTATTTTCAAAGATGTCTGTGATTTCTAAATATTTCTCTCAATGGAATATAGAAGAGTCTTTAATTCTCATTTTAAATCCACTCCGGATGACATCAATTATTTTAAAAAGGTATGATAAGGGTCGTAAAAGAAACCTTAAGTGCTACTTGGTCGAGACTAAGACGTCTGACAATGGCTAATAATCGTACTTTGGAGAATCAGAAAAACAATTTGCACGCACTCAAAGCATTGCATTGGCGAAGGAGACCACTGCTTGTCTTCTATAAAACCAAATAACTTATAACATACAAATTTTGTTGTACTAATGCAGCTTTTTTAAGACTAAAACAATTTGAGTTTTTCAAAAAAGTACTAATTGTATTTCTAATTATGATTTCCTTATCGGACTTCATATATTTCCCATCCCTTTTATGCTTCTTTTTATAACATAAAAGTTTTCTGATTTGATATTTTGTGTTAATGCAATAAGTTTAAAGTTCAGTAGTGACTCAAAATTAGGAGAGTAGACGTCAATGGATTTGAACTTGCAGGGTGAAAGAGCCCAAACCTCGTATAAGAAATTCTCTGAGCCCTTATTTCCTAGGTTACAAAACCACATGCACCCTAAATGGTGTGGGAACCAAAGAACAGCAACATAGTGACAAATAACATAAATAGTGCATAATAGTCAAAACAGCAGACAACTGTGTCCAAATAACGAACTGGCATTCTATGCAATCTCGTTAGCAAGTGTCTAAAATTAAAAACAGGATAAACTTATCACAATGTTACCTTTATTTCATGGTACAGTCTGTCACCCTGAAAATGTTTTTTTAACTTTAATTTAACCATTTTCCAATATCATTAGTTGGACTTTAAAATCAAACCATTTGAAGAATGCTAGGGAAAAATGCTTTAAAGATCTGAATTCGAACCGCTATGTGATTAAGGGCTATACAAATAAACATGACTTGACTTGACTACTATTAGAATCATTGTCAAGAACCGGAACAGGATCAGGACCCAAATGTGTGACGTTTCTCACACAAGCCTTTGGGGAAATGGGGAGTCAAGCACATTAGGCAGCAGTCTGGCGTGGAATGATAGGAAGCCAGAGGCCGACGAGATCGATACGAATGGTCCGAGCAGATATCGGACAGATGGGGTCGATGCCGGATAGGACAGACAGGATTGATATCGAAACAGGATATCGAAAATAAACAGGACAAACTAGACGGGAACAAAGCTGGAAACCGATATTAAACAACGGGACAGACAGGATTGATATCAAAACAGGATATCGAAATTAAATAGGACAAACTAGACAGGGACGAAACTGGAAACCGATATCAAACAGGTTAAAATAAACGGGAACAATACTGGAGAGGAAATACCAACAGGAAAAAGGACCGAGTCAAAACCCACATCTTGCGGGGCAGAGGTTCGATGACGGACTGACCAAGGAAGAGTGAGAGCACTGAGCTTAAATAGACGGAAAGCCGATCTGTCAATGAGCCGAAGCTGGCGCCAGATGGGCGGGGCAAATTGGGCGCCATGGCAACCGTGACAATAAGTGGTTCTTTATTTGTGTTGTACGTGAATGTTATTTTACCAAACAGCTGAATACTCGATTGGATCGTTTACAAGACCTGCTTCGAAAAGTTATTAACTACTTAAATATGAGTAAGTTAGGCAAAAGGTGTGTGTTTTGGGGAGTCAAATTAGCTGTGACGGGTTATGTTAAATGTAAATGGTTTGCATTTATATAGCGCTTTCCAAGTCAATGAAGACCTTCCAAAGCGCTTTACAATGAGCTTCACACTTACCCATTCACACACACTCACATACCGATAGCCGGTGTGAGCCATGCAAGGCAAGTACCTACTTATGGGGGGCGTTAGAGCCCAAGCACACTCCGACATGGAGGAGCCGGGAATTGAACTTGCGACGTCTTGATATGAAGATGAGCGCTTTACCTCCTGAGCCACCAACCATTAAGATTTTATTTATGTTTAACTCAAGCATTCTTTAAATAATTGTTCCTTGGGTGGATTAATTCACTTCATCCATCCATTATCTGCCCCGCTTATCCTCAGAAGGATCGCGGGGGAGCTGGAGCCCATCTCCGCTATCTCCGGGCAGTGGCTAGGGGACTCCCTGAACCGGTTGCCAGCCAGTCACAGGACAGACAACTCACCCGCTCATTCACACCTAGGGACAATTTGGACTGGCCATTTAACCTTACATGCATGTTTTTGGAAGGTGGGAGGAAACCGGAGTTCCCGGGGGAAACCCACGTAAGTACAGGGAGAACATGCAAAACTACACACGGAGAGGCTGCGGTAGCTGGACTTGAACCCTCATCCACTCAACTGAACAAAATAATGTAATTGTCCACTATGACTCAAACAAATTGAGATTTTATTCTTGGGTGTTGTATCATATAGCCCAAAAAGCAAGTACGTTTTAATGAGAACAAGAGTTACTTGGTATGCTCGCTGTGTTTTGGTTCTGACATTTAACCCACATGTGAATATATCATGACATTTTTACAGTGCTGCGATTGGCTGGCAACCAGTTCAGAGTGTCCCCTGCCCTCTGCCCGATGATTGCTGGGATGGGCTCCAGTGATTACTTACTGACGTTTATCTTCTCTTCATTTTACGTGTTCTGTCCTATTCATTGAGTGTATCCGTAGTCGTTCTTAAAGCTTCAATCCGGCCCGTAAAGCGGTTAAGAGGTTTATCTTCAATCCTTTCGGATTATCAAGAATATGGATCATTGCCTTAATTGGCTCCTGAGAATTCCACTGACCAGTTCTTTTTCTATTTAGTTAACGTTATCACCAACACTACCATTTTATGTGTTAGACCAGGGGTCTCCAACGCGGATCTGTTCTGAAGATAACTCATTAGTGTTGGGTCATTGATATTTTCTAGTAAAACGTTTTTTTAGTGGGTGACGGAGTCCATTCAACCATACTTCCGACAATTAACCTGATAATACCATAAAAATAACATATCATTACCACGATAAGTTATTTTAGAAATATATATCAAACTGAGTGCCTTGTGTGCTAAATAGTAACATTAGAGTACTTCTTAATTTAAAAAAGGTTGGATACTGTTGCGTTAGACCATGGGTGTCAAACAGGCAGCCCGCGGGCCGGATCAGGCCCGCCAAGGGTTTTAACCCGGCACGCAAGACAACACTGAGGGAAGCCTAAAAGAAAAAGCCGCAATTTTAAATATCTCCACTTAATGTCACCCAAATAAGGCACCACTCGCAAAGTAACTATTGTATTATTTCTTGCTATCTCTCCCTCTCTCTCTCTCTCTCTCTCTCTCTCTCTCGCTCTATTTTTTGAGCCCTTTGTTTTTTCTCTTTCTCTAACCCTTTTTGTCTTTTTTATTGATATGTTTTAATCTTTCTTTTTCTGACTTTTTTCTATCCCCCCTCTCACTTTTTTCTGTTTCCTCTCTCTTTTACTCACCCCCTTTCTCTTTCTCTCTTTCTTATGGTCAAACTTTTTCTCTTTCCTCTAATTTTTTGGATCTTTTTTTTCCTTGTTCTCACTTTATTTCTGTTTTTTTTTATTATTTTTCAGTCTCCATGTCCCTTTTTTCTCCCTTCTCCCTCTCTTGTGATTCCTCTATCTTTTTCTCTCACTTTTCCTGTCTCCTTTGCCTTCTCTTTCTTACTCTTTCTCCCTTGTTCTCTCTCTTTTTTATCTCTCCCTTTTACTTTCTCTATTCCTCTTTAACCTTCTAGTCTGCCCCCCTAAGATTTTTTGCTATAGCATGTGGCCCAGAGCTCAAATGAGTTTGACACCCCTGCGTTAGACGATAGCTTTTACCCTCTTAATTCATCAATGCCAGACATTTCTCTTAAATGGGAAGAGTTGCTATTTTGAATCATTTTTGAAGGCCTAAGGAAAATTAGTTTCTCAAAAGAAAGCTTAAACAATCGTCTTTCATTAGAAAAAAAAATTATTTTCCATCTTTTACCATTTTTTTAGTGAACAACAGTACATGTTTACAAGTTTCTTAAAATATACTTGATTCCAAGAAAACTTCTGAGAGAAAAGGATGCGATCCAAGCAGAACTTTCACTTAAGTGCTTCTTAGTACCTCCAATATCTAAACAACGCTTTCCATAAACAAAAGGGTGATTTGCTTGCAAAACAACATTTTATTGCAAGTACATTGAACTTATACATGAATGTTGCATGAACGTTGCAAGAACTTTCCACCGATCCGGTGAGGTTCACACAATTTCGGTCACTCGGGGAAGTCAAGAAAATGGGAGCTCCTTGATGTTTGGACAAAGATATTATCAAAGCCATTGTAGTGGTAATTTATCAAAGTGAAATCATTCCCAGAGGATTGATACTTACTGGTCAGCAGCACCAAAGCCTTTAGCCTTTTTTTCCTTTTTAAAAAATAAAACAATGGAAAAAAACACATTGTTACGTTTTGTCACTCAGGGACAATGCTTCTGAAAACATATTCATAGGTTATTTCACCGAATGAGTTAAAAACCCCTACCGATTAAAACTAATAAAAAAAGAAAACTCTACCTCTTTTTTAAACTTTAAACCAAAAAAACTCAAGACTAGCTGCTTTATCTTGAAGTGACTAAGCGTGAATAAACGGCTAAAATGATTGCATTACTTTTCTGTTTTGGTAAAAGTTTGCCACTCGCCTTCCGAAGTTTTTTTTTTTTTAACACGCTCGAGATGCGCGTAAAAACAGAGTGCGTGATAACATCTACTGCTTTTTAATATCAAAGGTTTCACATATATGAATTGGTGTCATTAAATTGTCATCTGGTAAACCAAAGACATTGGACTTCCTCGTTTGTAATCGTGCACATAGGGAAAAGTGGTCAAAGAGGTTATAGCGGTTAAAAAAATCACATAATTTAAATTCATTGATTTTTGATTGCCGAACGATCCTCCAAATTCAAGCAATACGGTTGACCCCGGCATTTCCGTCGGATTAACGATTCTCGAAATCCGAGTGGACACGAGTAACTGCATCGGCTACCCGCCATATGATCGATTCCCATTTTAATTTTTCCATTTTCTTCCCACGGGAAAAATGGTTTTTCAGCTGTGCAGAGGAGTTGGGGGCAGAGGGGCTAACTCCCCTCCTCCTCAGAGGTAGATAGCATCGTTCGTAATCGAAGTCTGATGATGAAATGGTTCGGCTTGTCAACGGCGTACGGGTAAAACTGAGGACCCAGTGATCAACAAGAACGTGTAGTGGGGCAAAAAGCTTGCATGTTACGAAAAGACTTCTCTCTTCAAGCAAATCCATAAAACATGAAGCCCAGGCAAGCACAGCATGCTAGCATCTATGCCGTGTTATCGGCGCAACACAAACACACTATTCCGTTGACTTCCGTTTATCATGTTGCCTTGCAGGATTGTTATTCTGGTCACAAGTCCCTGAATCTTACGCTCAATCTTTCAGAGTATGGTGACTCATACAGCCAAAGACCACTCCATTGCTTTTAACATACTTTCCTCAGAGTACGTACACCTTTTCCGTAGCAATATTCAAGCACCTTTTAAGGACTTTCAAGGCCAATGTTCCAATTTCTCCAGTACCAGTAAAAGAAAAAAAATCCAATATGAATCATGTATTTTGCAGAGCCACGAATATATTTTCCGTTTACATATGCCATTTTAAATCTTGCGTGTGCATTTATCAAGACATGATTTTGAGATCTTGAGTAAATCGCAAATATATTTGTTTTTGAGACAAATCTCTCCCCATAAAGGTGTTGGGTAAAAATGTAGCGCACACTCTCAGTTGCAGGGAGTAGTTACCCTACAATTTACCATCAGGAAACACTGCCCTAATTTTGCATGATCCATAATAAATGCCTATAATTTAAATCCTCCTGTGTGGAGTTTGCATGTTCTCCCCGTGCTTGTGTGGGTTTCCTCCGGGCACTCAGGTTTCCTCCCACATTCCAAAAACAAGCATGTCAGGTTAATGGCCGGTCCACATTGTTCATAGGTGTGAATGAGCGAGTGAGTCGTATGTGTCTGTGCCCTGCGATTGGCTGGCAACCAGTTCAGGGTGTCCCCCTCCTACTGCCTGAAGTCACCTGGGATAGGCTCCAGCATCCCCGTGAACCTACTGAGGATAAACGGTGCAGATAGTGGATGGATGGATGGATTATTTCTCAACATCTCCCGTTGTGCATTATTTACCGTATTCCTGTGATAAAACTTCCTTGATCCTCAAAAAACTATAGGTTTCTTCATTTTCCTCATGCTGAGATTCGAGTTTTTCTTTGCCCTCATGTAGATTTTGGATCAGATGGTGTAATAATAGGCTGTAGTTTACAATAGTCTGTGGTCTGTGCAGCCCTTTGAGACTCCTTGTGATTGAGGGCTATACAAATAAACACGATTTGACTTGACTATAATTGATGCATAATCCTTGCACTAAGACTGATTTTATAGTGTAGCGTGCACCTGTTCTCTTGACCCATAGGGGGTGATGACACTTCATAGGAAAATGCCAAACAAACTAATGCCAGTTGTCGTTAACGATGAGGAAATAAATAAATGCAATGGCAAAGCGAAGCCACCAGAAAGCAGCGTTGAAATGTGGTTCCTCTTTGAGACACAATTGGAATGACGCTGATTGGCTGAACAGGAAGAAGAGATCGAGCTGGGCATTATCACCATCTACTGTTAAGGAGTGTAACTGACCCTCATGTTATTTCTTCTTAGCATTATTTTACAACGCAAAGGCCTGCAACCCACTGAAAAACGGTTCACGACCTGACTTTTGGGCCCTGACCAACCAGTTGAGAAACATTCCTTTATATAAGATAGTGTAAGTTTTATCTGTGCCCAATATCCTCCTTTCAGTTTAAGTTCAACATGAACATAAATGTAGCACAGTACTGTACGGTATAGCTACTAGCCTTACATAAGCTGTAATGACCTGTATGTGGCTAAATAAATGCTATCCGGCGGTATCCTGGAAACGCTCCACGTGTACTCTTAGATGTTCCCGAATCAGGCATCAGAGCAAACCACTCGGGCTGTCTGAGGCCCCTGCATGACATGCAACAGGTCATTAGGATGCCATTTTCTCTGCTTTCCTGCAATCAAAGTGCTTTAAGCAATGATTTATGCTCCATCAACCTCAGCACCAGCTAGTGCTTGTGAGAACTGGGTCGCTGTTTTTACCCTGACCTTAACCTACTTTTCATCTGCTCTGCTAGTTCTACAGATGCTTTCTCATCCTGTTCCACTGCGACCACTGGTCGGGGAAGGGGGGAAACACCTCCATGCCCTCCAAGACCACTGTCATCCAGCTCAACCGCCGGATCTCCAGCAACACGGTGGCGTGCGCGGCCCACATCTCAAGCGAGGCATTCAAAACCAGCGGGGCGCCGGCCATGAAATTGACCACGCCTCCCGAAGTCGTAACATGAAACCGGCGGGCGCAAGAAAGCACACTTCAGGTGGTTTAGGTTCCCAATACAGTGCTTAGTGAAAGTATTGGCCACCCATGAACTTTTTGTCATACGGTCATATTTCCGGCTTTAAACTAAAATCTAAAAAACTGAAAATGTCTTTTAAGAATCAACAACATGTGAGACACAATCGTAAAGTGGAACAAAATGATTTCAACAATTTATATTATCTTTTCAAAAAAAAAAAAAAAAAAAAAAAAAGATTAGTAGGTGTTGCGAAAATATTGATCTCTCAGCTCAGGTAACTGACTCCAAAAGTTCCCAAAGTTACCATTTGTGGAAAAGTTCAAACCATGTATCGGATACAAGAAGATTTTGCAAGGTTTACACATCTACCGGAGCACAGTACCAGCAAAAATATAAAAATGAAGAGAGCATTAAACCACTGCAAACCCACCAAGACCTGGCCGTCCCTCAACCCAAAAAAGGAGAAACTAATCAGAGGAGCAACCGAGAGGCCCATGATAACATTTGATGACTTACAGACATACACTGCTGAGGTCGGACAATCTGTGCATAAGACAACTATTTGTGGTACACTGCATAGATCTGCAATTAATGGAAGAGTGACAAGAAGAAAACCCTTTCTGATATAATACCATAAAAAGGCCTGTTTGACATTTGCAAGCCACATGGAAGACACAAATAACATATGGAACAAGGATGCTCTGGTCAGATCAGACCGAAATTGAAGAGTATCACTGCACATCACCCTCATAACACCATCCCTAATGTCAAACATGGTGGTTTAGGCATCATGTTCTGGGGTTGCTTTTCTTCAACGGGGATTGATAAAATCGTTAGAGTTAATGGAAAGATGGATGGACCCAAATACAGGGTGATTTTGGCAGAAAATCATTTGGGTCTTGAAAGAGACCTGATAAAGAAGCACAGATTACCATTCTAATAGGACAGCAACCCTAAACATAAAGCAGAATCTACAATGGAATAGCTTAAAACTAACAATCAAAATGTGTTAGAACTACCAAGTCAAAGTCCAAATTTTAATCTTATAAAGCAGGGGTCTCAAACTCAACTGACTTGGGGGCCAGAGCTAGCTTTGGGGTGAGGTTGGGCCAAATTGGGTTTTCCACAGGAAAACATCTGTTTAAAAAAATCCTGTTCTCATATTTAACAAAATGCTACACAAAATAAGATCTAATCATATCAAGTATAAATGTGAAAATAAATCAATCAGTAATAAATGATTCCATAATTTATATGGGCTGCACTTACATCAAAGGGACGGTGCGTGTTACTGGACCAGTAGATGTTGCTTTATTGTGCCATGTAACGAAAAATCAGTGTTAAATGAAAGAAGACAATCTACAAAAACTTGTGACCAAGCCACAATATTTCTCTTTTTTTTGTCCAACGTTTTGCAAAGAAGGAAAGAAAAGAAAAAAAGAAAACAGGAAAAAAGTAAATAAAAATACAAAAACATGAAATGGAAAAAATAAAAAAAAATTAAAAGGAGAGAAAAAAAGAAGAAAAATATGGGCAAAAAATTGAGGAAAAAAAGACAGCTCCATCAAAGTGAGGCTAATGTTATGTAAAATAAATTTCATTTAACATTTGAGTATTTTAAAACATGAACATTTATTTCATTGTTCTTTTGTCTTTGCTTTTTTCTTAAATAAGTATTTATCTTTTGAATGAATTGTATTTTTCCCACCAGGAGGCGCTTAATAATGCACACTGTCCATTTCGACTTTCATATTAGGGCCTCAAACTGTCACCCCACGGGTTGCAATTGGCCCCGAGGCCGTGAGATTGAGAACCCCTGGTATAGAGCATTTGAGGAATGATCTAAAAATTGTTGTGCACAAACGATCACCATCAGACTTTAAAGAGTTAGAGCTGTTTTGTAAAGAAAAGTGGGCACTTTTGTGCGTTTCAAGATGTGCAAAACGTAGATACCCAAAAGACTTCTATCTTTGATCGCTGCAAGTTGTACAAAGTATTAACTCAAAAGGGGCCAATATTTTTGCCATTTCTACTTTTCAATGTTGTATTTTTTAGCACAGTATAAAATGTTGAATACATTTGGTTTCTTTTAACGATTGTGTCTGACATGTTGATATCTAAAAAACATTTTGAGTTTTTTGTTTGGAAGTTTGAAACCTGAAATATGACAATAGGTCAAAAAGTCTATGTGTGGCCAATACCTTTGAAAAGCACTGTTGAAGGCAAACTTTAGAGGACAATTAGCCAATGAGAATTGGAGGTTTGTAGTAGTTTGCATGTCAGTCTTTTTTTCGAAGGTTCTACTTGTGTATTAGTCATTTTTTCAATTGTGCTTCACATGGAATTCAAAAAGGAGGACCAAAAAATATTGAAAAATGCACAATTTAATCTTATGTATGGTCAAACCTGTCACAATATTTGAAACAATAGAGCCAAGTACACCCATCATGACATTGGTGCCATTTAAAGGGACCGTGTGTATTTTTTGACCAATATATGTTGTATGTATGATGTTGTACAGTGTAGTGCAGGCAAAAATGAGCATTTAAAAGCACAAAGAAGAATAGAAAGTATGGAGAAAAAAAACGCACCATTTTAATTCTAATTTTTTGGGGCCTGCATTATGAAGTTTTAAGGTAACCGGGGAAGGCAAGATATTGGGTAATTATCCCAGCCCCCTTAAGGTAAGGCCTAAGTTATGTAAAATAAATGCAAATGTGTTGATTTTGATTGTTGCCTATTTTTCAAATCCATATTGCTATTTTTAATTAATGAATGACGTGTTTTTAACATTTGGATGTCTTTAATAATACACACTGTCCCTTTAAAAAAATGAACTTCTGTATGATTTTTACCTTCATTTGATCATTGTAATATTTCACTTTAGTATTTTTTCTTTCCAAATTATATATTTTTTTTTTTTCAAGGAACAATAGTGTGATTTGAGTGACGGTCAGTCTTACCTGCAACAGCCAGTCACAGCTTAGCTCACGATAATGTTTTTACTTTACAATCTACTTACCTACCTACCTACTTACAGTAACTACCTATCTATATACCGAAGCCATAGCCCACTAGTGGGGGGTGGCAAGAGTCAAGAACACACTCACATTCACCAAACAATCATTCCCCTTTGCTCTTCCCAACCTGACACTGAACATTAAGTAACACAAGGGCTTAGTTGCTATGCCATGCAACCAGCAATCTGCAATCAGCAGAGAGGCCCGACAGCATACACTAGTTTACCCCTGCGCATTATATGTGTTGATATCAGTCATTCTTAACTATCGTTTGCCATTCAAATTCCTGCACACACTCTTGCATCTATTATATCAACAGACCTTAAATTCAGAGCATGTTTTGCCCCATCCATCCCACCATATTTTGGCCTTCCTCTTATTCTATTTCCCACCCCTTCTGCACTACATGTTCTCTAAACCAAACAGCCTCCAAACGATCTCAAAACATTTTCATTGACCCTCTCAGCCAGTTCTCTCACCACAACAGTTCTTCTACTTACTTCCTTGTTCCTTAACCTATCCAGGCGTGTCACTCCACATATTATACACAAACATTTCATTTAAAAGACATTTAACCTCTAATGCTCATTTACTCTCAAACCCCACCCCTCTGAGCCATACATCACTTTTGGTACACACCACACCTTCATACAATCCTCGCTTTGCATCCATTCACAGATCCATACAATTGAACAATGTGTTCAGCACACTCATTGCCTTGCACCCGCTCCCTTCACATCCTCCTCTAAACCATCATCTGCTGCCACATATGAACCCAAATACTTAAAACCATGTACCTCCTGCAAATTTACCCCATTCAACAAAATCTCTAATCCACCTACCTCAGCACCTCTCGAACACCTCATTACCTTACTCTTGTCTGCATTTACCTAATCCTTCCTCCTCTTACACACTCTGTCAAACTCAACAACCAGAGCACTCAGCCCTGTTGCGTAGTCAGCCACCAAAGCAGTGTCACCTGCAAACTCCAGCTGACTTACATGCAACACCTACAACATATACAAATTGAACAGCTAAGGTGAAATGAGAGACCCTTGCCTCAGACCCACTCTTACCGATAGCACTCGCTCACTTCACTCCCCACTCTCACACAAGCTGTACGATCCCCAAGCTCTGCACCCACTCCATATATCCTCAACATTTGCCACAATGCCTCCCAATCTATCCTGTCATATACATTCACCAAATCCATTAATACCAAATACGCCTCACTTCCTTTCGCTATGAACTTTTCACACAACTACTACACTGCATAGATCTGTTCTGTACATTTCCTTCCTCTTCTAAACCGACCCATTCCACCCCCCCAAGTACTCAGTTTGTCTTATCCCTTATTCTTCCAATCAAAATCCAGCCAAAAAGCTTTCCCACTAAACTCAACAGACTTATTCCCCTCAAATTACTACCCACCAGCCTGTCACCTTTCCATTTGTAGAATTGAATCACGCATGCACTATGCCAAACATATATACAACAACCGTACAAGCCAAACTATCACAAATTCACCACCTCTCCTGATATGCTCTACCATGCATCTATCCAACCCAGCAGTTTTCTCTTAATTCATCGAGCCAACTGCTTCTTCCACCTCTTCCCTCACAATCTCCCTCTCATTTAATTTACTAAACAAAGTCATCCATCCAACACCTACAGGCACAATACATGCATCCCTTTCATCACTCACATTTCACAGCTCACTAAAATACTCAGCCCATCTTTTACACACCTCTTGCCCTTCTAAGAACAGCCTACCAATTTGATCGTTCAAACTCTCATCCTGACCTATCTCCCTCTATCTGATTCTATTGCCTTCCTTCCATAACATCCCTCTATTCTCCTCAAAACTCTCAGTCAACTTTCTCCCCCATTCACTGCCTTTTTGCATCTGTTACCGCTCCCTTTACACAATTAATTTCATTCTGTTCATCTCATATACTTCCTGATCATCACTGTGTAACCATTCTTTTAACGCCTTTTTGTTTTCCACAACTGCTGCTTTCACGTTCTCATCTACCACTTACTACCTATCGTACACCTCCACCACCCTTACACATTCCCTATACCTCAACTGTGCAAGCATGTCTTCAGACATTCCCACTCTTCCTCTACTCCCTCCACAGAACTCTCCCTCACCATCTCAAAACACTCCTTCACTCTTCCCTCATACTCATCCTGCTTCTCTCGCTTATTCAACGCAATGACCTTCACTTTTTTTATCGCATGCCCTTTTTTCTATAACCGTGCCACTTACCAGACACTCTTTATTTTGCCTCCACTAAATAGTGCCTCCCCCAGCTTCACCTCGCAGCACATTCACATCCAGCAATCTCTCACACACATTCCGCCTGATCAACACGTAACCATCGACTCTCCTAACTGTCCATCTTGCCACTTTAATCCATATGTACTTATTGACATTCATCTTCCTAAACATCTTATTTCCTACCAAAAACTGCGACTCCAAACACTTTTCCATCAGTCTCTCGCCACTCTCATTCACTCCTGGGACACCAAATCGTCCAATCACACCTTCCATTCTCTCATCACCAACTCCGCCATTCAAATCTCCCAACACAACCACATGGCAATTCACTCCAAACTGTGCAACACACAATGACACAACACTTTTCCTTGTATCTTGTAGCACCTGGACCATAAACACTCAGAAACACCCACATCTTGCTTCCCCACTTCACATGAATCCACATCGATCTCGGGACACCTCCTTCCATTCGGGTAGTCTCTCTTTCACTTTCTTACAAAAAAGCCATACATTACCTTGCTCCACCTGTACTCACACGTAACACTCTGCCTACCACATAGCCAAAACACACCTCACCACACCCTCTCATCTTAGTTTCATTCAATGCAAGGACATCCAACCTTCTTCTCAGAAACAAACTTATAATTATACCTCTCTCACTCTCAATTGTACTACAACCACACACTTTGATCACCCCAAGTCTTAAGGCAGTTGAGGAGATTCCGAGCCCCTTCACACCGCCCCTTTTAGACGCCTCTTACATCATGCAGGAGATACAGTTGGAGAATTCTTGTTTTCTGCAGCAGCACAGGGATGTAAGCATAATACACTACATTCCCCAATCAGCCCCCCTCCCACAAAGTTTTTTACATGCATTAAAAATGTCAATGTTGGCCCCGGTCCTGCACAATTTATGATACTACAGATTGGGGGGTTGTCATTGTGTGTATTTTATTTTGAAATTGTGTACTGCAGCAAGATATGTCTGTAAAATATGTACGTATCTGTAAATAACACAAGTGGATGACAATTTGTGTTTTGGACCCATTTCATGAAACAAAAACTTCATGATCCACAAAAATTCTGGGCATCTAAAATAAAGTGTGCATATTCTTCTCCTTCCTCCCTTACTATATAAACACATCATATTGCATGTGGCGATTGCACTCGCCATAAAACCAGCCAACCGTTTTGTAAGATTCATCAAAATGCAAACGTTGTCCACGAATATGGATTGTAAATGTTGTCAATGATAACGGAAATATTGGCCAATGATTAAAAAAGATAATTTGCGGCAGTGGTGCTATACACCTAAAATGAGGCATGGAGTGCTGTTTCTATTGGGATTTATAAGAGAACTCATTATTTATATGAGAATAGATAGTACGGTAAAGGTAAAGTGAAGACAGGAGAGTTACAATGTCCAAAGGCCGACATTAGCATGTGCATATATTTGGTGGGATCATCCTCCAAAGTGACAGTGATAAATCTGCTTGACTAATGAGAAAGTGAAAGTCAGTCTATTCTATGACAATTTTTAATGGTTTACCTTGCCTTGAAAACCTATGGGTGAACAGATAATAAATGTGCAAAATATTAGGCTTACTAAAAAAAGAAAATAATAAAACCACCAAGTTAAGAAACCATTTACAGTTTTCAAACAACTAAATGAATGCCCACTAAATCTTGTATAACCAAGATTTTAGAAATTAAATCACTAAAAACCCAGTTGAGGTGTCGTTGTCGAGGAAGGTTAAAAACCCTTCATCCTCACATTTAGCACAAATCTTATCAATTTCAGGTTATGCTGCGCCGGGCCCAAAAGGCTGAGGAACATGCTTACTATTGCCAACAAAAATGGACTTCGCGAAATGCTAAAGGAAAGTAAAAACAGTTTTTCAAATGTCCACATAAGGGCAATAAAATATTATCTGAATTGAAATAGATAGATGGGAAACCTTCAAAATTAATCTATCAATACGGCCTGCTAGACAAAACTGGCAAAATATAATGATTATATATTGTCACATAATTAACATGAGTTCATCAATCACATTTTTGAGCCAAACTAAGATGTTTGCCTAGATCAGGGTCCAAATAATGTAAATATATATCAACATGTATAAAGTGTAGTACTTTAATTTGTTGTTTGGATTTTTTTACACAACATTTTTGTCATCCACATGAAAGCATGAAAATAAAGTAGATCTGAATAATGAATACATTAATGCAGTAAAGCAGCAAGATTATTTTCTTATTTTTACCAATACAGTTTGAAAGTACAGAAGTTATTTGAAAAAGAAAAAAAAAACGCTTGTTGAGCCTTTGCAAGTGCCGTCAAGTTGCCTTGGCTGGCAGAATGAGAGCCATGACGGACGGGTAGAGGCACTCTTGCGCACTTCAGCTGAATAGGCACTCGAGTTGAAACAAATATCGCTAACCACCACAGAAAAATAGAAGCACCACATTTGAGGATGGGATTTTATTGCTGTGGCAACGGGCAAGGTTCTTAGCCTGATTTAAAATGTTATCGTATCTGTTTTGATAAGGACAGAAGACGACGATGTTTATCTGCAAATAACACGGAGGAACTTGCAGCCGTCAAAATATTTAAGCATTTAATATTTAAGCATTTTTTACAAGGTACGTTTGATGTATATCCAATCAATTTAAGGTCAAGTAGGTACGAGTGGTGTGGCTTACTTCGACCCCCAGCATTATCCACACCCCTTAACGTGAGCGGGTACTCTGTTTTTGCTATGCTTCTTAGCACTGCGATTCAACAGAACGGGTGTCAGGATTGTAGTCTGGATATCGTATTTTCACGCCTAAAAGGCACACCATGTTAAAGGGTGCACTCTCCGTAGCTGGTTCTATTTCTGTATCAAAGCATGGCGCAGCGGCTCATTGGGCGCGAGTGTCGCAGGACCACCTTACTGTCATGATTGCCAAAGTGAAGACACCTGTGGCAATGTTTGGCGCGCTGGAGAGCGCTCTCTGATTGGCTGACGTTCTCTTCTTAAGCGGTCAGTGCCCAGAGAGGGACGTCAGACGGTACTTCTGTGTTTCTGTGTGTTTCGCCAGATGACCAAGTACCAAAGACTCTCCTGTTTTGATTCCTGCCTTCGGTTCCGACCTGTTTCTGCCCCGTGTTTACGATCTACTCTCCTGCCCTGGCCATCGAACTGAACGCTAAGACGTATCGATTCTGCCAACCTGTCACGGAACTGCCGTTCCCTCTAACGCTGCTAGCAATCGACAACCATAGGCTTCCAAAGCCAGCTCTGTCAAATCAATCCAATAAAGATTCCTTTAAAAAGAACGCAATTGGGTCCGAGATTCCATTCTGGGTCGTGACACTTCTACAACACAGTCAGGCATACAAGTGCGCGTATTTTAAAATAAGCAGCGGGAGCAAAACTAGGTTTGATTAAGTATTTATCACAGTAAAACACAAGGATAAAACAAAATTGTAAGGAAAAAACAGCAAAACAGAGTTTGGTAATCGTTTGTTTTTACTGTTAATCCAAACGAAACTGTCAAAGTCTTCATCCTCCGTTTCTGACCAGAACAGCTGCGCCAAATCTCCATCAATAGTTAATTTTAGAGTCACTTTCCCTGAGCCTTGAAACAATTCAGTCACTTGATCTTTGCTCGATGATCTAGTGCTCGAGTCTTTCTTCTCATTCGGGCCACCCCGCCTTACATCCGCCAAAGCTCAGCTGTGTTTTCTTTATTTGTCAGAGTTAGTTTTTCAGCTTCCAGCATTTTCGAACCACTAAATCATTAATCTTCAGTTCTCTCGCGGTGCTTAGATTGTTCCTCAGCGAGGTGGAGAATAAAGTTTTATACGCGTGCATCTTTGCCATTTACAGCGTCAAAACAACTCAAACACGTTGTGGAATCAGCTGGTTTATATACCCGTCCACAATTTATACTTTCGCAGGGAATACTACACCTCAGTCCTCAGTCACGTCCGCCGCAATAGGCGCGCTGGGGGATAGGGCGCGGCTAACATTTTGAATGAAATCTGAGACTTTTATGTATGCCTTATTGGCGTGAAAATACAATAATGTGTTTATTAGGGAATATTGATTGCTGTGATTAAAACAAAAAAAAGAGTACATGTTTGTATGAGGTGGGGTGAGATTATGTGGTGAATCAGAAATGACAAACAAAAACTCAATGTAGCTCATGTAGCTGAAATAACAATGCTAAAAAAATTTGAGCTGATTTTAGTTACAGTCGATTTGAGATTTTATGGCACGCTAGGTAAAACATATTAGCATACACAGCTAACGTTAGTAATAAACCTTTGTAATAATAAGGTGCCTTCCCGCGTCAACGAGCAACACGTACTGGTAACCTAACCAGCGACAAAAAACTGTGTAGACTTTCATAAGCTTTGAGATCAGCACCGGTGCATGGGGATACTACATCTACAATATATTGGTACAGATGGTGTTGACGAAAGGTAAGGGCCCGAACCCGGCGCGCTAATGGATGGATGGATATCCACGTGTCATGTGTTTCTTTTTCTCTGTCCAGGATCCTTCATTGGAATTTGACAAAGACAGAAAAGTTTAAGACTACAATTCATACATCCGACACCGAGTGCTAAGCCAGGCCCACCATAATTACCATATCCATGTATCTCAAGTGGATCAAATATGGCGGCCGAGACATCAACAGTGAACAACTCTTTAGTTGATATTCCTGATAGCATAGCCTTATCATTTCTTCCGGATTATCCAAATTATCTCAAACGTCAGTATAAAATTAGCTGAATTATTATATGCAGAGTTATAATTTAATGGCATCGAGGTGTCCAAAGACGCTAACCTTGTAAGAGTGGATGCAAAATGTTGGCGATCTAAGAGAAAGTTAGAAGCCCCGTACCAACTGCTCAGACATTGATTTGTCAGCTCTGACAGAATCTTACTGCAAATATAAAGTAGGGTATGTACACTTTACAGTTTAAGATATATCACCTGGCTCTTTTTTTCTTGGTGCATCTAAAGCTATAAAATAAGCAAAGTTGTCTTTGCAGATAACTTCACAAGTTCATAACCTATAACAGAACGAACACATTCCAGACATTTTTAAAGGCGTATCCAAGTGTCTTCTATATGGTCATATATCCAAATTACGTGGGCAGGTAGGAGCTACACGCCTTGCTATGAGGTTGATAGGGTTCTGTGTTATAAGGAATTAGTTGAAATTATAACCAACTGACTTTCACAGTATGTTACTGTGAATGTAGGCTTTATAACCGGGGGTTGGCTGTATAGGTGTTTATCTTGATGGTTAATTGTACGCATAATAACAGTAATGAGGGGGCAGCACGGCAGCGCAGTGGTTAGCGTGTGTGTGGCACAGTTCTGAGGTTATGAGATCGAACCTTCCTGTGTGGAGTTTGCATGTTCTCCCTGTGCTTGCGTGACTATCCTCCGAGTACTCCGGTTTCCTCCCATATTCCAAAAACATGCATGTCAGGCTAATTGGCTAAATTCTCCCTAGGTGTGAATGAGCGAGGGAGTTGTCTGTCTCTGTGTGCCCAACCAGTCTTCAGGGTGTCCCATGCCCACTGGCCGAAGATCGCTTCGACGTTTTTCCCTCTCTTCCGAGTTAGTTGTGTGACGTCTTTTGGGAACATGTCACCATTTAAAATAGATAGATAGATAGATAGATAGATAGATAGATAGATAGATAGATAGATAGATAGATAGATAGATAGATAGATAGATAGATAGATAGATAGATAGATAGATAGATAGATAGATAGATAGATAGATAGATAGATAGATAGATAGATAGATAGATAGATAGATAGATAGATAGATAGATAGATAGATAGATAGATAGATAGATAGATAGATAGATAGATAGATAGATAGATAGATAGATAGATCGATCGATCGATCGATCGATAGATAGATAGATAGATAGATAGATAGATAGATAGATAGATAGATAGATAGATAGATAGATAGATAGATAGATAGATAGATAGATAGATAGATAGATAGATAGATAGATAGATAGATACTTTATTCATCCCCGTAGGGAAATTCCCACTTCCAGCAGTATCCTTGTGTTGAAAATAAAACAATAATAAAGTAAAAGGAATATAATACATAAATACCCAATGTAACGTGTTGATATAGAGTATTTAAACAGTTCTACATAAAATACACACTGTAAAAAAAATAGGGTAATATGCAATGTGGGGGGGTGGTTTAATGTGGGCTTTTAATCCCTCGGGTGGAGTTAAAGAGCCTCATGGCATGAGGAAGAAATGATCTCCTCAGTCTGTCCGTGGAACAAGACTGTGACAGCAGTCTGTCGCTGCTCTTCCGTTTGGAGATGACGCTGTGTAGTGGATGTGATGAATTGTCCACGATTGACCGCAGCTTTTTCAGTGCCCGTCTCTCAGCTAAAGTTGTCAGGCTGTCCAGCTCTGTGCCCACAACAGAGCCCGCTTTCCTCACCAGTTTATTAAGACGAGAGACTTGCTTCTTCTTGGCGCTGCCTCCCCAACACGCTGCTGCATAGAAGAAGGCGCTTGCCACAACAGTCTCATAGAACATTTGTAGGAGCTTTTTGCAGATGTTGAAGGACACCAGCCTTCTGAGGAAGAAATAACCACTGCCATATAGTAAAATAGCAAATACGAATATAGTACTTACTAATTTGCCAAAAGAAAAGGCTAATGACGGCTGGTGCGGAAAACCACTCATGTAGTTGGCGAGAGAAACGGCTTTGTGAGCCGTCTCTTGGGAGTTGGAGCCGGCTACCCACCATTTGAGAGCCAGTCCCCTTAGGGACGTTATTTTTCTTCTTGTGAATGGTTAAAATGCATTTTCTTTTGGGATTCTGTGCTGTTGATTTAGAATTTGTTGAGTATAAAACAGGTTAAAATTGTTTCTTATATTTTTGTTTTCTTTGTAGATTTATAAATCTATTTATTCATGTTGCCTGTTATTCAGTGTTATCGATTGAGTGTTAATTTTTGTTTTATTTTCCCCCTTTTAAGTCATTCGTGATAATACATAATTCATGGTAATATATGGAACAAAAAACAAAAATAACCTGAAGAGACATTCGGGAGCCAAAACAGCAGGGCTCTTTTTAGTGAGCCAACCCGAAAAAGCCGGTTCTCTAAAAACAGTCAGAATATCCATCTCTACACCAGACACTTACCGCTAGATTTGATTTAATAAACTAACTTTATATTGTTTCCTGCTCATTGTTATTTTTATTATATTGTTCACAGGGGTTTTTTGGGGTTGCACTTAAAACATAAGTAGGTGCAATACATATTAAAAGGCTCTACAACAGAACTACCTGTCTGTTCTTCTCATTCAACTGCCTCAAATACCACTCAGAAAATTTCTAGTTTTTTGACTAACAATTTATTTTTAAAGTAACCAAAATAGTTACTCTATCTGGTAACTCGCTAGTTTTACTATAGAGTAACTCAGTTACTAACTCGGTTACTTTTTGGAAGAATCAGGGAGTAGTTATAACTAATTATTTTTTTAAAGTAACGTGTCTAAAACTGCAAGTCCCCCAGGCAAATTAGTCGAACCGTTTTGATACAAAACACTGTACAAGCGTGTACAAGCATATATTTCAAATGCACTTAATTAAGCACGACCATTTTTCAGCCTTGAACACAATTGAAATGAAAAATTACAACGAAAAAACTGTAGGCTGTTTTTCATCCCTGTCAAAATATGATCAGTTCTCCAAGTCATACAAATCTTTAAAGTTTAGATAACCCCAACATGACAATTTTCTTGCCTGCTAATGGGTACATTTAAGAAGAGACAGCTGAAGGTTAAGAAGGGATAACAGTTTGGAGAATAGAGGTTCAATGCTCAATTTGCTCATACAATGGAAATAGCAAGACATTTATCGGAGTCTCATTTTTCATGTGACAGAAAAACTGACATTTCAACTAGACTTCATATTACCGCAGTATGTCACATTGATAAAAGATTTCCCTGCCATGGTGGAATTCTGCCCGGTGGTGAATATGTTGTGTAACAAATATCTCAATTGAGTGAACTACCCTCGACTCCATCGCTGAGCGTAGGTCAGGGATTTTTCTCCCTTTTAAATGATTTGCATTTGACCGCATGCCATTGTGAACACAATGTGTGTTATGGAATAACCTGTGGAACACAAGCCGCCTGTTTAAAACATCCGGCTTCAGGGTTTTGAAAATGTATTTACTCTCAGGGAAAACCAACAAAGCAGCCCTGCTCTTCCATTTTTATCGGCGTGAGGAATACATTACTGACAACATTGGAATTTATATTTCCGCTGTTTTAGGTAAGGAAAAAGTAAAGGAAGCGTCACAAAATGAAAGGTCTTTTTTTTTCATTCTTCAAATGCCATACAGTCATTCGATCAGCCACTATAAACTACAATCTACATTATGAACAAACACTTGCTAAATTCATTTCTGTCACGTCTGGCGCAGTTGCCATGGCGCCCAGTCGGTCCCAGCCGGGTGGCGCCGGATTCTGGCGCGGTTGCCTCGGGGCCCAGTTGGCCCCGCCCACGAACACCGGCTGAGACGCATTTGACTGATTGCTTCTCGGAGTACTTAAACGCGTTCCTATGAACTGTACTTTGCTGGAGGGTTTGTTATACTTGTTAAACTTTGGTGAGACTTCTGTGAGATTTCTGCGAGTTCTGTTTAATTCTGAGAAATGCCTAGTCTGTAAATCTGCCTGCGTTGGATCCTGTTTTGTTTTGCGGTCTGATCCGTTTGTTTTTGACAACTTTTCTTTTGTTTGGATTTCTAATCCACTCCGCGACCATCGATCCCCGGATCGAGTGTGCGCATCCTCCTCACCCTCCCCCAATAAATTGTGAGTACGTCTACGCGAAGGGGTCGTTATTTCCTGTTTCCCGCTCCGCTTTGTGACAACTTCACAATATAATAAAATACCATGCAATATATATATTATATTATATTTTTAATGATTATATATAATCAGTTTTAAAAAATCTAAGAAACTTTATTAAGACATATAATGAGATACTGGTAATAATTTTACACATAGCCAAACCCTGCATGTATCATACTTCATACTTCTTGTATTTCGAATAAAATAACAGTGGGATTGGTGTTTCCTCAAATGTTTCTGTAGTCAGCAAATACAGCTACAGTGTGTGGTTTGCTTTGGGAGTGGCACCCAGCTTTGACGAGACCAAGTGGACATATTTAAAACTGCAGGTCATTGTTTGAAGGGATGCAACTCATTTTTCTCCTGTGCCTTTTGTAGCATTATCTTGCGGTCCAGATTAAATCCGTTGGTGGGACTGATCCGGCCTGCGGGCTGTATGTTTGGCACCCCTGTTTTAAAGCATTGTGACTCACATATACATTGTTTTACTTTCAAGTCATGCTCATAAATATCTGGTGGCTATGGCGTTACTTCGTATCCTATTTTGTTTAGGTCGCATCATTTGTGATTCTGCGAGCTTCATTAGTCTGAAGCAGAGGCCTTTTTTACAATGAAACGGAGTACAACAAAAACAAATAAAAGAAATAAAAGAAATTTTAAAAAGAGAGATTGTATTTTGGGTTAGTTCAGAGGAGGATGGCTGACTGAAAAAGCACAGAGAAATTCTCGGGTCGGTATTTTGTGAGACATGGCCATGGTTTGGAACAACAGTATCTGAATGCAGTGGAACTTTCCGCAGAATAAAGTTACTCATTTGAATTTGAGACTGTTCTGGCAACGCTCTAGACACAAACCATAAGCAAATGCTTCACTCCAACTCACACAAACAGAAATAAATGCTTTACTCAAATACAAAGATAGTTATGACGGATACAACCAGAAAAATCTTAAAATGATTACTACATATGCAGTGACATTTTACAGTATTTTAACCTTTCCAATCTAAGTCCAACGCAACCATAACGTTGAGAATAGTGCCAGATTGCAAATAAGAAGTATCTTTTTGTGTTGTTGTCATTGGTGGTGTCTACAGTAACAGACAACATTGTATCCACTTTGGACCTCCAATATTAAAGGAAACTTCAGCGACATGACAATGAATCCGATTATGGGGAAAAATAATTGTATTGATAGAAAACTTGACTGGCTTACTGACTGCCGCAGCATTTCATTCTAAAATTCACAGACGATACAGCCTCTCTTGCAAGCCTCTCTGATATTCAATCCATCTTGGACTACCATAACACAATCAAACATTTCACAGAATCATGCACAGCCGCTCACCTCAAAATCAATGTCAGCAAAACTAATTAAGCCCCCCCTTTCCACAGCATCATAAGCACACAAAGAAACAATTGAAACAGTGCACAACTTCAAATACTTAAGAGTAACACTGGATGACAAATTCACATTTGATCAGCACACCACACACATTAAAACAAAAAAGGGTCAACAGAGACTATCCGTCATCCGTAAGCTCAAAGAATTATGTGTTGTCCTTAATTCCTGTTATTACTGTACCAATACCAAAGCATTGTTCAACCAATCCTCCTGTACTGTTCCACATGTTTTTTCCTTATGCTCTATGTTAAGAACCAAACCCACATCACACATATCACATATCACATACACAGCAGCTAAATTCATCGGCCTACACCCACCCAACGTCTCAGACCTAAATATCAGGTCCATCAAACACAATAGTGCAGGATTCTACTCACCCACTACACCAATACTCATCCCGCTACCGTCAGGGTGCAGATATAAATAATAAGATTACGGAGGGCCTGCCTTGGGAAAAGCCTGATCCCCTCTGCCATTAGCATTCTAAACAAAAGAGTCAATCTGCTCTCATTGTCCCATTGTCATGTATGTTTGTCATTCCGATGTTTTTTTCCGTTTATGTTTTATCATTTGTGTATTGTATTTTAACCTCTGTTGTTTTCCCCTGGATAGTCGTTGGAAGTGAATTTCCTTGAGGGGACCAATAAATCAAATCTAAATCTAATCAAATTTCCATTGCTGTTCAATTCAGATGTATACATTGAGGACTGCTTGATTTGTCCGTGAAGAAGTTGAAATATCGTGAGTACAGACGCTGCCCTAAGTTAAATTTGTTCGTAAGTTGCTTTAGTGCTATATTTTGTTTAAAGTTTATTTAAGTATGTTTAAGGCTCGTATAAGTAACCTGTATTGTTTTGTACTAAAAATAATCATTTCATAAAGTAATATGCCCTATAATAAAATGAATAAAGTTAAGTTTAACTCACTTTTGGAAGATGAGCTTCAACAGTTAGGCGACCTCCTCCTGCGTGGTAAAAAGTGGCCGAAAAAAAGCAAGCGAACCATTTTCTCAACAGCATCAAGCTTCCCTATTCCACTTTCATTTCAAATGAAACAGCTCCCCTCTTCTTTACACCAACCATATTGAATGGATGCACGGGATAAAAAACAATACAAATGTAAAAGTTCTTAGCGCGCTGGAGATACAGTATAGAATGTTTACACACGAACTAGGAAGAGGAAGCAGATTTTTTCTTCGGGGTGGGTGCTGGGTGACCTCTCACAGCGCCACACGCTGGTAGCGGCGGAAAGAAGCACTACAGTAAAAAGGTGCACATAAATACAAAATCTAACTTACAGCAATGATGTTTTTCGACATCCCGAAAAAATCTACCTTTTTTTGTGAGTCGAATGGTCGAAAGTAGGGGAGCGTCTGTACGTTGATATTGAATAAGGTAACCTACCGTTTTGCTCTCGTGACATACTAAATAAAAAATGTTGGCAAAAATATGAACTAATTTCTCGTCTTGAAGGACATCATAAATGTTTTGATTTGCCGTTTTCCTTGTTGCCTACCACACTTGGCGACCAAGGCCATATTATCAAACGTGTTTGATACTTGACGCCATTTGTGATTCTTCAAAAAAGTGTCAGCATACACCTGACGCAAAAAAAGCAAAATGCCAATCGCATTGGCAGGCACAAATTTATTGGGGGGTTTTAATCACTAATTTTCACACTGCCATTCATTTAACCCCCGCTGGCATGTGAAACCAACCAAGTGGAAACGCATGAATACTTAGAGTAAATCTGTGTGACACTGCAGGCAGTTCATTCTGTGCTGTTTTTAAAGGACCAACAATCGAATGAAAATGACGCTTAACTCGGAAATGAAGAGGCACTTGCCAGTACATGCGTCACATCTACCAGCAATGGCTTATTATGATGACTAATCTTGTAGACATCAAGCTGCTTTTTGAGTGCAAGGCGAAATAAACATGGTTGTGCTGTCAGATTTATTCAACTCATTTTTTGTATTCGCTTCCTATATTACTTTTATTTCTCTCATGCTACTTTTATCAATTGTAACTATGTTTTTGTTGAGCGGTACTATTGGCATTGAGGCAAAAAGATGGACAATTGCAATTTCATGCTCATTACCCTCAGTAGGGTCGCGGGCGTGCTGGAGTCCATCCCAGCTATCTTTGGGCAGTGGGCAGGGGACACCCTGAATTGGTTGTCAGCCAGTCGCAGGGCACACAGACAACTCACTCGCTCATTCACACCTAGGGACAATTAACCTGAAAAGCATGTCTTTGGGATGTGGGAGGAAAACCCGTGCAGGCACTGTGAGAACATGCAAACTCCACACGGGGGGGCTGTGGTAGCTGGACTTGAACCCTGAACCTCCGCACCGTGCAGCTGTGCGCTAACTACCCAGTTAGTGTAACCTGAAAATGTAAGAATACAGTCCAAACGCCGACAAAAACCTCAAAAAAGGTTAAAAAGAAGTGTTCATGAGTACTTGTGGAATGAGCTGATTGAGGCTGCAATCATGACTTTAAGCCAGGAGATGGCAGCAGAAAGTAGCAAAATTTCAAGTTACGGACACCACCTTAAAGTGTCCTTCCTATTGTACTTCGTATTTTTGCTGAGTGGTCCTAATAGCATTGAGGCAAAAAGGTGTTGAAAAATAATTTCAAGAAATTGTAATGTAAGAAAAAGTGCTTACTTAAAAGGACAAAATGTCGCCGCATCGTATAGTACAATTGGAAACGAGGGCAAAAAAGCACTAGGAAGAAAACAAACGTGACCAAACGTAGTCAAAGTGACCAAACCAAATCCGTTTTTCTCATTTGTTTCCCAGACTTTCACAGTGTTTTCCTTTTAGATACCCAGAGAAGCAAGATGGCTGACAATCATGTCAGCTCCCTCTAGCTGAAGCTCATTTTATGTCAAATAAATGCAAATTAAATGATAGTTCGTGTATTTTTGTTTATACATTTTCAACAAATAATGTTTTTTTTTTCTTCAATGAACGAAGATTACAAAGATGAGCAAAAGAATACACACTGTCCCTTTAACAGTAATATCATTTTCATTAATTTACTTTTTTTTTTTTTCCTATTCCCCCCATTTTTTTTCATGTCACTTTGTGCAGTACGGGTACATTATTTATACATTTAACCAGGTAGGATCATTTGAAATTGCAGAATCAATTAATAATACAATATTTAAAAAAATATATTTAGTTTGAAGTAAATTAAACCTAAAGTGTCCTAAAATTAAAAAAGTAGTTCACAAAACGGACAAAAATACTTGTCGAGACTGCATGCAGCGTTTATAAGTAATAAGGGACAAAATCCTGTCTGTGATATTTCTCTAGTAAAATGTCAACTACATCAGTACAATTATCTATTTAATTGTTGCTGGCAGCAAGTGTTAGACTTCTTCAGCAACCAAGTGCCTCAATATAAGGGACATTGTGTATTATTGGACCACTAGATGTCGCTGCATTGTGGAGTGCAACCGAAAACGAGTGCTAAAAAGGACGAAGAAGAATACGAACTACGGGGATTCAAAGTGATCAAACTGCACCATTTATTGCCCAGTTTGCCACAAGGTTTTTGTTTTTTGGGGTACCCTTAGTAGCATGCTGGCAGACAATCATTTCAGCTCCCTCTAGATAAGCCACGGGCTCAGGTAAATGCATGTTTATATAATAGTTTATTTGTTTTTGCTTAAAATTTAAATCAATATTGTTGTTTTTTTAACGAATGTAGGTTGTTGGTTTTTTTGTACTATTAAGAGGCACTAAATAATGTAGACTATGTTGCAATCAATGACATTAAAAACATTTTTTATCTAATTTTTAAGAAATCATGACTAAAAACAGACCTCAGTAGATATATCCCAAAATTAGACATCCAAAAGATGTTGAGGCTTTTGATCTTTGCTTTGCCCTCATGTAGGTTTTAGATCAGGGGATGGTGTAATAATAGTCTGTAATTTGCAATAGTCTATGGTCTGTGCAGCCCTTTAAGACTCCTTGTGATTAAGGGAGTCACAAATAAACAGGACTTGATAATACACCTTGTCCCTTTAAGTAAGAAGGCAGACCATTTTCGGAGGACGGGGGTTTGGGGGGCATTATGTTACATGTGATAGTATTGTCAGAACCAGAACAGGATTAGGACCCAGATGCGTAACAATTTCACACAAGATTTATTTCACGGGAATGGGACAGTCATGCACGTTTACACAAACGCCAGTGATTCGGCGATCGCTGGGCGGAAGAAGTAAGACAGAAGTCCGGCGTGGAAAAACAGGAAGCCAGAGTCCAACAAAATCGATACCAGATACACAAGCAGATACCGGTTAGACGGGGTCGATACCAGACTGGACGGGACAGACAGTATCGATATCAGATACACAAGCAGATACCGTACAGACGGGGTCGATACCGGACAGGACGGAACAGACAGGATTAGTACCAGATACACGAGCCGATACTGGACAGACGGGATCTATACCGGACAGGACAGGACAGACGGGATCAATACCAGATACTGGAGACTGGAATCAGATATCAGACAGGACGAGACAGACGGGATCGATACCGGATTCTGGAAACAGATATCAGACAGGACGAGACAGACGGGATTGATACTGGATACTGGAGACTGGCGCAAGATATCGGACAGGATGAGACAGACGGGATCTATATCGGATACCGGTGATCGTAACAAGATATCAGACAGGACGAGACAGACGGGATCAATAGCAGACACTGAGGACTGGAGTCCGATATCAAACAGGACGAGATAGATGGGATCGATACCCAAAACTGGAGACTGGAGTCAAATATCAGACAGGACGAGACAGACGGGATTGATACCAGACAATGGAGACTGGAGTCAGATGTCAAACAGGACGAGATAGACGGGATCGATACCGGACATGATACACAAGCAGGATACCGGACAGAGTCAAAACACACGTCGTGCGGGTGCAGAGGTTCGTTGACGGACTGACAAGGGGTGAGTGAGAGCACTAAGCTTAAATAGGAGGAAGGCCAATCAGGCAACGAGCCGCAGCCGGCGCCAAACAGGCAGGGCCAATTGAGGGCAAATGGCATCCGTGACAAGTATCATATCTTGTGGTTTGGAAATTGTTGCATCCCTGACATAAGGGGGTCACATGACAGTAAGGAAAAACAAAAATTGACATAAGAATCGCGGATCTGTTGCAAATCTTCCAAAATGACACATGATTATGCTTAAACATTTTTCATGTTTCTCTGTATTGAACATAAAAGCGACAAATTGCAGCTCTGTAAAATGGCGCGAGCTCCTGTCTCTGCCTTTTTAATATTAAGAAGAGAAAATTCCACATATTGTGACAGTTGCTGACATACTGTCTGTCACCCAGAGAGACAAAATGCAGCAATTTGACGTTCTTTCAGGAAAAAACAAAAATGGTGTTCGCAATATAGGAGGAGAAGCAGAGCACGTAGCATGCCATTGATGCGGGAGCGCCTTTGAGATAACTCTTCAGTCCATCTGAGCTCGGATGTAAGATTGATCACAGCGTGTCCATGCCACTGGATGCGTGGGTGTTTTTGAGTGTATGTTTGTGAAAATTGAAAGATAAGAGGGCAGAGAAAAGGAACAAATGGAATGTGAACGTTTTTTGCCTCCATGGATAAGATAAAAAACATTTAGCTCGATTTTTTGTGTCTGTTTTTTTACGACGACCATGTAGAGCATGTCAAACATACGGCTCTCGGGCCGGACCAGACTCGTTGGGGGATTTGTTCCAGCCTTAGGTTTCTCAGTATGTCAAAAAAAGAAGCAAATCTCGAAGTCATTTCTATCAAAACTTATGATTTTTAAAATAAATGCAAACAAACAGCCCCTCTGGCCACTAGAGGGCAGTATAAGATATACTCTCAGCTTTAGTAGTCTTTAGAAGTTTGATCTTACGTAATCTAATCTTATTGCCCATGCACTGCTAAAATGTTTATTTTGTGTTGTGTGTGTTTTATTTGTTTATTCATTTCAAACTGGTTCGACAATTAAGGAAAAACATTTTTTTCATAGCTCCCACTTGAGTTTGTGTTAGAGGTAAGATCTTGGGCCCGGGCCCGAACTAGACCCAAATTCAAATGTTAATCTTAAAGTCAGGCTTCTCACTCGTCATTTTTTTCCCCTTCATGGATGATCTGAACAGCATGCACTAACCTTTACTCGAGTATTTTTTTAGATGACTGTTTTTTAATTCTACTTGAGCAAAATATTTTCTGAAGTAACCGTACTTTTACTTGAGTAACACACTTAGACCAGTTCCCGAAACTCGTGACAAAAAGTTACCAGACACCAGGGCAGACAATGTTGCCTGCCCAGCCATAAAGTTGCCTGCCTCATTTTCTCAACTTGAAACACAATAAGATGACTAATCGCAAAAAAAAACCCGTTGATGCAAAGTATTAAGGATTGATAATCAGAATATATAACAGAACAACACTTTAAAATTCCGTTTATTATCAATCTACATTGCATGTATATGACATCTCAATTCATGCAATTGTTTGCGTTTGCGTCGTCTGCTACAAGCCACGTGAACTCCTCTTTCCCAAATGCTTTTAATGTACGTTTACGTTTTGTAGCGTCATAAATGTTGCTTCTTTTGAATATGTCTTCTGGGGCTGAGGTTTTGGCTTGATTCCTAACCACTTATCCATTTTTCTTGTGTTCTCAGTGCGTCTACTTTGGAAACCTATATGCAAATGCACGACCTTATAACGCTCGGGAAAGTCCGGAAGCACAAAGTTCTTCGACGCAGGCTTCTGATCGGCTGCCGAGTACGCAAATTGCTAAACGAACCGAAATTCCATAACTTCCAAACCGAATGAAGATTTAGAAATCGGAGTAAAGCAAACGTTTGATTTGAAAGAACAAAAACAACAAAAACTTTCTTTTTTTTTTTCTTTTTTTCTTGAAAAAGTTGTCGGCCACCCGGGCGGAGTTGTTTTGTAAGTTGTGCGGCCGACGTAAAAGATGCAAGCCCCGGGCGTCCGGGCAGACGTTATTTCAAACACTGCTTAGGCGCTGCAGTTCGGCGCCAAAATGTGCACTTCGGCGTCGAACTTATATCATTCAGACAACGCTATTATAAAGAACATCATTACCAAACTATTAGTTTAACTCCAAATGAGTAAGTCCAAAGGAATTTTCATCCTCGGTGTCACAGTAAAAGATGGGCCACTTTCTCTACGTGCCTTATTGTCCGATGTCATTTCAAGATTCAAGATTCAAAGATTCAAAATGTTTATTGTCATATGCACAGTAAAGAACCACGATTCCCTGCACAATGATATTCTTACTTTGCGGTCCACACAGTTGGCAGCGTAATAGAACTAAGAAACTATATACATGTATACATAAAAAAATATTACAAATATTAAAAGCAAAAAGGTAAAGAAAAAGATAAAACACAGTTAAAAGTGACTTTAGTGCAAGAATAGTCCAAGTATGGTCCAGTTTAAAGTGTCTGTAGTGTGCTGAGCGTGTCCGCTTCTCACCAATAGTTTACAAGCTTTACAAATGTTCTTTCTGCTTTTCGACCAAATATTTCACTATTTGCTTTTTGTAAAGTGCAGAATATGATTTTCTTTTTGATGCCATGTCATTTAGTTTTGGCGTGGAAATGAACACTTTCGCGCTGTACAGACGCTCCCCTACTTACGACAGTTCCACTTTTGAAAAACTGTAGATACGATCATTTTATTTTTGGGATAGCGAAAAATATCCGGACAATGATGTAAGTTAGATTTTGTATTGTGTGCACCTTTTTCCAACTACCGGCGTGTGGTGGCGCTGTGAGAGGTCACCCATCATCCACCCGGAAGAAAAACAATTCGGCTTCCTCTTCCTAGTTTGTGTGTAAACAGTCTATATTGTATCTCCAGCGCGCTAAGAACTTTGAAATTTTCCTTGTTTAATATCTCGTGCATTTATTCAATAGTGTAAAGTGTAAAGAAAAGGCGAGGTGTTTCTTTTGAAACGAAAGTGGAATAAAAAGGCTTGATGCGGTTGAGAAAATGGTTGGATCGCCTTTTTCTCTACCACGGAGGAGGACCTCTTAGTGCATCTTCCAAAAGTAAGTTAGCTTTATTTATCTTTATAGAGCATATCATTTTATGAAATGTTTTTTTTTATACAAAACAGTAAGTGTTACTTATACAAGCCTTAAACGTACAAAATATAGCACTGAAGCAACTTACGAACAAATTCAACTTACGAACAATCGTCAGGGCAGTAGGGCAGCGTCGGTACTTTGAAGTGCACAATTAATTTGAGGGACTCTGCCTGAAGTAAACCCAGAGCTGCTACTTCAGCTAACAACGCCCACTTTGGCACCAAAGTACGCACAGCAACGAAGTAAAGCTTCAGGTTTACTTCTGCGCTGAAGGACAATGCTGTAAAAACTAATGTCAGCTGCTGTTAGTCATGAGGGAAGAAGAAATACCATGGCAAAGCGAACAACCAGAGAGTGTTGGCTTTATTTTCAAGCAAACTTGTTGAGAAAAATGGCAACAATTCCAAACATTTCCCAGCCAGTCACCCTAAATTCATGCCTTGAAAACACAACATTAAAAATTCAGGCATTTTCAAAGATTTTTAGCACCCATAAGAACCCTGTAAACGTGGTATAAAAGCAGATAGGTGCCATGGAAGGTTTGTTTAAGGATTTTTGAATTCAATTGGACATTGTTAACAAATATTCAAATTCAGAAAATATGCTACTTTCAACCTTTTAAGGACATTTCAAATGACGCACCCCACCTTTCAGTGTAACCTATTCCAAATTAATCTGTGCAATAGTAGAAATTCGGAAAAAAAATTAAAATAAATCCCAGACACGTACTGCATGAAAACTGCGATGATGAGCAGTTATTCTGACACGGCCTCATGAATATTTGACACTCTTGATCCAAGCCGTAATAAGGCGCTTGCCTATTAGTGTCCGGTAAGGGATTATGAGATGTTCTCACCTGTGAAGCCGGATGAAGGGGGGTTGGGCTGGATGTTGGCCTTAGTATTCCCCTGAATCACATCCCAAAGGCCCCAAACGTATCTAGGATGGAGGATGTAGAAAGGCTGGTGAGGATGGAGCTTGCGGTGTTCCACGTATGGGCTGAACAGGTCGAAGTCTGGATTGGCGTACCACTGACAAAAGATAAACAACCTCAGTTCACCATTTTCAAGGCTTTACCAATATGAGAAAATGATTGATTTTCATGACCTTGCTGTATTTATTCAGAGGGGATGGATTTTTTTTGATGGGAGAATGATAAACAGCAAAAGCAATACTTAGGTCAAGAGACTTTAACCTAAAGAGTGGGTCGATAGATGTCTGGTAGTAAGAGAGGTACTATGAAAATATGTTTGGACTGATGATGATAATATTTCATTCTATGAATGTATTTCTCAGATATAAATTACTATGTACCGTTGTTTTCGTGTGCTTCTATTGGCTAAGCAGCACGCAGTATTAGGGTTTATGTGTTAAACCAGGGTTCTCAAACTCAATTTACCCAGCTGGCCGTAGGAGTTTCAAAGAAAAAAAACTGGAAAAATTCATTTTAAAATACATCAAACAGTAATCAATTAATCCATAATCAGATAGGGTTCCACTTCGAGGGACAGTGTTTATTATTCGGTGGTAACAAATGTCATTTATTAAAAAGAAAATAATGATTTGAATAATTAGATGAAGTGTATGAACTATTTTATAGATGTACCGGTACATTTTTAAAGTGCTCGTAGGCGAAGAAGTTCATGTTTATTTTCCATATCATTAGCCTCACCTAGTTCAAGTTCAAGTTTATTGTCGTATGCACAGTAAAGAACCACGATTCCCTGCACAATGAAATTCTTACTTTGCTGTCCGCACAGTTGCCAGCGTAAAAATAGCAACTAGATGCATGTATATATAAAAGAATATTATGAATATTAAAAATATAAAAATACAAGAATAACTTAAGATGAGTTAAGGCAATGAGACAAAAAGATCTCTCAGAGAGCACGGATTGTGTTAGATATGGGGAATTGACCTTTGAGACCTTATGTGTTACCAGTGGCGTTCCGCAGGGCTTAGTACTTGGTTTCCTTCTTTTCAGGATTAATAAGCTTCCATTAGATGATATTATTCAAAAGTATAATATAATATCCATTGCTATCCTGATGACACTCAACTGTATCATCCAATGGTGGAATCCACCCCACTTAATTGTGGAAATTTAGAGGCCAGCCTTACTGAGATAAAAAATGGATGTCACTTAACTTAACCCTGAAACCTCAACCCTGAAAGGAATGAAATGATCATTTATGGTCCATCTAAATGCTGTGACTTGTTTTCAAACACTGCTCTGAACATTGACAAATGTAATATCACCCAGAGTGACTCAATCAAAAATCTAGGTGTCACATTTGATCCTAATCTGTCCTTCCAAACACATGTTAAGAATATTACTAGAACAGATGTTTTCCATCTTTGCAACATTGCTTAAATTCGCCCAATGCTGTTCCAGTCTGATGCTGAGATCATAATTCATGCGTTTGTTACTTCCCGTCTTGATTACTGTAATGTACTACTGTCCGGTCTGGTGAAGGCCAGCATTAAGAGCCTGCAGCTGGTACAAAATGCTGCATCAAGGCTTTCAATTAAGACAAGAAAGTTTAATCACATTAACCCGATCTTAGCTAACCTGCATTGGCTCCCTGTCAACTAAAAATGGGATTCTAAGGTTCTGTATGTATTATACAAAATTATACATGAACTTGCCCCCTCATATCATCCAAATGTATTTTCCCCTTATGTTCCTGCTCAAAGCCCTCGCTCAGAAAATGCAGGTCCACTAGTGATCCCAAGAGCCAAGGAGAGATCTGAAGTTTTCATAGTGTTCTCCATTCGGGCCCGGTACTGTGAAATGCTCTGCCCTCTGAGACTCGATCTGCAACGTCAGTGGAACTGTTTATGGCTTAAAACACACTTATATTCAATATATTTTGATTGACCTGTATTTCATGTAGGTTTTAGATCAGGGGATGGTGCAATAATAGTCCTCAGTCTGTAATAATCTGCAGAGTGTACAGCCCTTTGAGACTTCTTGTGATTAATAATAAAGTGTGTACTTGAACAACAATAATTATCGAATTATGTGGTTTATAAGTAATAAAATTAAAATATATTATTTTTAAACCACTTATTGTACCTCCGACCCAATCGTTGTGGTCACTGTTTTCACGTTTCCTTACCCTTATCACTCACTTGTTTGGGACCCATTCTTCTGAGCAGAACAATGAAATAAAACCAAAAAAAAATCGCATTAAAATGGAATCTGGTCACTATCTAATGCGCCGATTCACTGAACAGGAATAAGAGATTGAGCAGAGCATCAACACAATCTACTGTAAGACCCGCAGTACCCACTGAAGACGGATCCACAACCCACTTTTGGGTTTGAAAAACTGTCTAGAGGTAAGGAATCTTCATTTTCACCACCATGACCTAGTTTTGATCCCCGTTGCATGCAATATTTTGGCATTTTAGCCGCAATCATTGCACTATGATGTAACGCTTATACACAAAAAAATACCGTGGCTCTTTCTGTAGTTTCATTTCCCTATACTTTATATTAAATTATGTCACAAAAGACTGTTTTTGGGGGTGAGGGGGCTTTTATCTTCAAACTCTTGCAAAGTAACAGTTTTCCAGAGGTCAACGTGACTACCAAGAAAAAGGTCATTAAAAAAGTGAACCAATTGCTGGGTGTGACTGTAATTAAATAACTGCTGGTACTCAGCACAAATGATACTATCATAAAATCAGCCTGTCAGTCAAAACCGCCCATTTTTGTATTGTGGAAGCAAATGTATTCATTGGGCAACAACTAAAACTGATGAGCGCAGCGAATTGCAGCAGCGAGGTGATCATTTTCTGGCCCATGAAATGAGGTCCTGAGAGAGAGGAGCAACAATAGTCCTTCGGGGAAGAAAGGAGGTCAAGTATCAAATGAAGAAGGTTGAGGCGCTTTTTAAAATGCCATGTGTCTTATTTAAAATACTTTATTGGTTAACATTGAATGAATATTCTTTTATCTCACTCCAAAGGACATTTTCGTCCTTAAACATGATTTTATTTGTGTGTAGTCTAAATGTGTTAAATGTATGCTTGTCGTTATTTGGTTATTATTATGACATGGTTATTTTTTCCGTTGTATCCTTGAGAATATGAGTTGTTTCATTCATTATTTTACCAAGATATTAAATGCGTCATCGTAGTTAAGTTTTCCAGGTATATCCTTTTCATTCTTTTAAATTATTACAGCAATATTGTAATCGAGTTAATCGTTTGGTAGTAATTATTGCAGCTTATGATTTCAAAACCAAAACAGGAGGAGGACCCAGATGCGTAACGTTTCTCACACAAGCTTTATTTTACGGGAAATGGGGCAGTCATGCATGTTAACACAAACGCCAGTGATTCGGCGATCACTAGGCGGAAGAAGTAAGGTATCAGTCTGGCGTGGAACAATAGGAAGCCAGAGGCCGACAAGATCTATACCAGTTACACGAGCAGACACCGGAAAGATGGGGTCGATACCAGACAGGAGAGACAGGATTGATATCAGATTCAGGAGACTGGAGACAGATATCACACAGGAGGAGACTGACGGGATTGATACCAGACACTGGAGTACGATATCACACAGGACGAGATAGACGGTGACGATACCCCATACTGGAGATTGTAGCAAGGTAATAGGCAGGGTAAGACAGACGGGATCGATATCAGACACTGGAGATCGATATCAAACAGGACAAAATAGACGGGAACGATACCGGACAAGTGGAGATCTATATCAAACAGGACAAAATAGACGGGAACCATACAGGACAGGATAAACAAAGTCAGAGAGAGTCAAATCCCACGTCTTATATTTATATTATATTTGTTGAAGGACTGACAAAAGGTGAGTGAGAGCACTGAGCTTAAATAGGAAGGAAGCCAAGCAGTCAACGAGCCGCAGCTGGTGCCAAACGGGCGGTGCCAATTGGCAACGGGCGGGGCCAATTGGCAACCGTGACATATGATTATTCAAAGACTCGAATTTACTTATTTACTTCTTATTTTACTCACTTGGCGCCACAAGATACCCATTTATTTAGTTGTTATACAATCTCGACATTGTTATGAGTCGTATCCTGATTTGCTGTTGGACAAGGGGAGGCTTTGAGTCTTGCTTTGTGTCTCATCAAACCACATGCGGGATTTAGTCTGGATGAAGGACTGCTGTGAAAGGAATTTTCCACAAACTTCTGTGTTGCACCCCTTTTGTATAGGAATGTTTTTCAGCCATTTTGAAATTCAATTTCGAAACCAATACAGACTCGGTCTTTACTCACAAGCCCAGAATAATCTGTTTTGTTTTATCATGATTAAAATCTCAAACTTCTCACTCCAGCGTTTGTTTTCACCCCTCGTGTCCCGTGACCCTGATATGATGCAAACGCACAGGTGAATAAAAAGTCTGTCATCCACAGGTTAATCAAAAATTTCGAACCTGAAATTACATGAAAGACTAATTGCTGGGACACCTTGTTAAATCACAAAGTAACTGTGACTAACCACAGTTTTGGGAAAGTTGAGTTAAGATTCCACAGGTTTCACCCAAAACTGCCACCACCGGTGTTGAATCAAGAAATCTCCTAAACTAAATCTGTTATACAAAGTGAAGTAGGCTACAAAATCAAAATGAGAAAAAGGTGATTTAAATATATCAGCCCTGAAAGGGTCACAAAGCTATTTTCAAGGCTGTATGGCTCCAGTGAACCACTCACAGAACCATTATACACAAGAGAAAACTGGGAACCCTTCCCAGGAGTGGGCGACCAACCTATTTTAATCCAAGAGTGCGAAGACAGTTCATCCAGGAGGTTACAAAAAGCTTGAAAAACATCCAAGGAAGTGCAGGCCTCGCTGGAGTCAGTTAAAGTCAGTGTTCATGACTCCATTATAAGAAAGACATTAGCCAGAAATGGGTAACTTCCCAGGCGAAAACCACTGCTGTCGCAAAAAAAACAAAGAGTCGTCTCACATTTGCCAAAAAACATCAAGAATCTATATTCTAGATAATCCACAAGGCTTTTGGAAAAACGTTCTGTGGATCGATGAGTCAAAAATTAAACTTGTTGAAAGGTGAACAGCCCTTTACACCTGAGAAAATGGTGTCAACAGTGAAGCATGGTGGTAGTGTGACGGTCTAGGGCTGCTTTTGCTGTGGTTGACGGAATAATGAATTCTGGCGTTTACCAGAAGATCCTGAGGGAGAGCGTCCAGCCACCAATTTGTGTCCTCAAGCTCAATCACTAGATCATGCAGCAGGACAACAATCCGAAACACATCAGCAAGTCTACCTATGAATGGCTAAAAAAACTAAATTGAGGTTCTGGAATGTGCAGGCCAAAGTCCCGATTTAAATCCAATTGAGATGTTGTGGCGTGACCTTAATGGGCAGTTCATGCTAGAAAACACTCCAATATGGCAGACTTGAAACAATTTTGCAAAGAAGAGTGGGCCAAGATTCCTCCGCAGCAAGATTCATCCGCGGCATTGTGAAAGACCAATTGTCCTAAAAGTTTCGTTTCTGTTATCGCAGCGAAAGGTGGCCCAACTCGCTATTAGATTCAGGAGGTAATTACATTTTCACTTGGGGCCAGATAGGTTTTCACTTTTTCTTGCCTTAATAAAAAGAATCAACATTCAAAACTGCATTTTGTATTTCCTTGGGTTGTCTCTGTGTTATAGTAAAATCGGTTTGACAATCTGAAACCTTTGTAAGTGATAAATATTCAAAAAAACACCGAAATCAGGAAGGGGGTAAATACTTTTCAGCACTTTATGGTATAGGGGCACCTCTATATACGAGAATAATTCAGTAACACGCCCAACACTGGCTGACAGTGAGCAGTTTGAGGTATATTTATAATCTATTTCTGCTTGTTGAGATGAGTCAACTGTCAAAGAACAGACAAAAAAAAACACAAGCGCATCAACCACTCTAAAGGCGGAAAAAGGCAACTGACCTTGTGCAGGTTGAGATTGTAAGGCGCCGGGTCCCAGGCCACCAAGGTTACATTCTTGTAGAGAGAACTGGTCCAGAAATGATGCTTGGGATTTGCCATCACCTAGAGATGACATTTGACACGTTTGAATAGTTGCACACACAAAAGAGACTTGTAACTGGAGCAAGCTATGCTTAAGTCACTTACAGTAAGCCATGAATTGAACTATTTCCTGTATACTTTCTATGAAAATAATAAAATGAAACATGATGGATATCAACGTCAATCTGAAAGGGAAAAAATGACAGAAAAGCATCCATTAATCCATCCATTATCTGCACTGATTATCCTTAGTAGGATCGCAGGGATGCTGGAGCACATCCAAGCTATCTTTGGGGAATGGGCAGAGTGTCATGATTACCGATGTGAATCACCTGTGCCCGCTCCTTTGGCGCCAACTGCCTTGGACTCTTAATGGCTCACTGTCCCTATTTAAAACCACTCCTATCTGTCCCCTTTTGTCAGTCCGTCTGCGAACCTCAGTTAACACTAGGCAAACCTTTTTTGACCCTGACTCCCACCTGTCTTTGCTCCCGTCTGTCCCCTGTCTTCGACCCGTTTTTGATCCTGACCAAGTCCACTCTCCCGTCCCGGCTTTCGACCTATTGTTGTCCTCGAATACGTCTACTCTCTTTCCTGGATTACGACTCGCTTCCGATCCCGACCACGATTTTGCTCTCCTTTCCCAGCTACTGACCCGTTTTTCCATCGCCTATACCGCCATTGCTCGCCACGGAAGATCCGCTTCCGGATTCAGAGCGAGCTGCTTCCCGCGCCTAGTGAACACCGGATTGTAGGCGCAGCCCTTCCTCCTTCCTTTAATAAAACTTGTGAGAAACGTAAACGCAATTGGGTCATGTTTCCGTTTTGTTCCTGACACAGTTGACACCCTGAACTGGTTTACAGCAAGTCACAGGGCACACAGAGACGGACAACTCAATTTGGACCGGTCAATTAACCTGACATGAATGTTTTTGGAATGTTGGAAGAAACCGGAGTGCCCAGAGAAAACCCACAGAGGCACGAGGAGAACGTGCAAACTCCACACGGAAAGGCTGCAGTAGCTGGACTTGAACCCTAACCTACGCACTGTGGTGATTTTAAATGTGATTTTCACATCCATCCATCCATCCATCCATTATCTGGACCGCTTATCCTCAGTAGGGTCGCGGGGGTGCTGGAGCCCATCCCAGCTGTCTTCGGGCAGTGGGCAGGGACACCCTGAACTGGTTGCCAGCCAGGGACAGACAATTCGCTCGCTCATTCACACCTAAGGACAATTTGGACCAGCCAATTCACCTGACAAGCATGTTTTTAGGAATGTGGGTGGAAACCGGAGTGCCCGGATTAAACCCACGCAGGCACAGGGAGAACATGCAAACTCCACACAGGAAGTTCGATCTGTGCCGCACACGCACTAACCACTGCTCCACCGCGCCACCGTGCTGCCCTATTTTCACTTATGAAAGCTAAAAGGTAACCATTGTCGACACTTAAACACAAAAGAACAAGGCTGCAATGGGCTAATGAGAGGCAATCATGGACTGTGGATGACTGGATAAAGGTTATCTTCGGAGATGAGTCACGTTTGTTTGGTAAGATCTACAAATAGGACTACCTAGAATCTTCTTCCTTCAATTGAAAAAATACTTGGAGATGATGAACTCATTTTCCAAGATGACAAAAACTGTGCAAGCATTCCTTGGAGAAAGACGCATCAAGTCAATGTCATGGCCTGAAAATAAACCAGATCTCAACCCAATTGAAAACCTGAGGTGGAAATTGAAAAAATGTCCACAACAAGGCTTCGACCTTGATGATCTGGCAACTACAATCAAAGAGAATTGGGCCCAGATTGATGAATAATTCTGTTTATCACTCATCAAGTCCATGCCTCAGAGACTACAAGCTGCCATAAAATCCAAAGGTGGGGCCACTAAATACTAGTGATATGTTTTGATTGTCATTTCTTTGTCTGTTTTTCAATATTCTATATTTTTTCCTCGGAATGGAGCGATTACTCGTCCAAGACTGATGATTCCATACTTTTTCTGGGGGTCTGAGTATCTAAAATTCCTTGCAGTAAGTATACAAAGAAAACCACTGTTTTTATCAATAGAAAATGAATGCTACTTCAAGTAAGATCCAACTGAGTCGTAACCCAGATGAGGAAAGATTTCACATCTGCACAGCTTTGGAAGCAGATGTAAACGTTTTTCCGTATCTGGAGGCAAGGCCATATTTTTTTCATGCTCCAACATTTTTAACCATATGGTGTCTATTTATATAAATAATCCATCACATGTCCCTCCGCAGCACATCAATGTGTTGGAGAACGTCAACACCTGTCAACTTGGTCATTATTATTCATGTTCTCACCATGGAGTTGATGATGCGTATGGTGGTCTTGTTGCCCACATCTCTCTCGTAGCCTTCGGTGGGCGCCGCATTGAACCTCAAGACTGCGTCGTGGGCATCTGGAAGCAGACATGCGTGCAATCACTTAGTGACAAACTTGAATGCAGGCTTAGGGAGGAACAGAATACAATACAGCGTTTTGTCATCAGGATGCACAAAAACATGTCATTGTATTCAGTTACAGTTCCAGAAGAAAGACTTCATCAAATTACATCCATTCATTATCTGCACCGCTTATCTTCAGTAGGGTCACGGGGTTGCTGGAGCCCATCCCAGCTATCTTCGGGCAGTGGGCAGGGGGACAGCCTGAACAGCCAGGGACAGACTACGCCCCCGCTCATTCACACGTAGGTACAATTTAGACCGGCCAATTAACCTGAAATTCATGTTTTTGGAATGTGGGCGGAAAGCGGAGTGCCCGGGGAGAACATGCAAACTCCACACAGTAAGTTTCGATCTCATGACCTCAGAACTGTACCGCGCATCCGCTAACCACTACGCTGCTGTGCTGCCCCAAATTATAGGTATATTTTGTAAAAATACGATTTTTTTTTTTTGCAGGATTACAATTTTATTTGAATGCATTTTTATTTTGCACAATACTGGGAACAATGTTAGCTTTTTTTTTTTACATTTGCCATGTCTGGTCGCGCCGCTCACTCTCTGCAGTCTCATTTATTGTACAATGATGCAGCTCAATACACGATACTATGTGGTTTAAATGTGACCCCTTTTTCTGTTGGACTGCATGCAACTGTCATGATTACTCATTGCACTCACGTGTGCCCGCTCGTTTGGCGCCAGCTGCTGCTGGTTACCTGATTGGTTCCCCCTCCTACTTAAGCACAGTGCTTTCACTCGCTCTTTGTCAGTCCGCCAGGGCACCTCTGTTTACACAAGGCAAGCATTTTGACTCTGACTCATGTCCGTTCCGTTTTTGTCACCCACTCGTTTGTTCCTGATTTCCCCGTTCGTCTCCGGCTATGACCCGTTTTTTGACCCTGACCACGTTCTGATCTGCCGTCCCGACTAACGACCCGTTTTTTGACCCCAACCATGTTCTGATCTCCCGCTCCGGCTAACGACCCGTTTTTTGACCCCGAAAACTTTCTGATCTACCGTCCCAGCTAACGACCTGTTTTTTCCTGTCTAACCACGCTATGATCTCCCGCTCCGGAAAACCACTTCTGCATTCCGAACACGCTCCCATCCCTTGAGTGGCTTGCTTCCCTTGTCCAGCGAGCACCGGATCGCTGGCGCTGATTTTTCCTCTATATCTCAATGAACTTGTGAGTAACGTTACGCATCTGGGTCCTCTTTCTGTTCTGGTCCTGACAGCAACTACCTGATCTTGGCTTGTTCTAGTTTTCAAGGTTATATTGATCTTCTGTCTTAAACAACATTTAGTAAGTGTGTTTACATTTATTTTATTTTGTCTTTTAATTGCATATTTGGTATTGGCGTCATCCAAAATTGATAATACTTGTAATAAATCTTTTCTAGTAATCAAATTGCGCTACTGATTACATTTTATATTACAATACAAGACGCTGCTTGAATGTATAAATGAATAAATGAATGAATGAATGAATGAATGAATGAATGAATGAATGAATGAATTAAGTTTATTAATGTACAGCACTAAAAAAAAAACAGCATCAACAACTAATTAACAGAAGGGAACAACAAAATATTTGCATGTGCCCAAAGGGAGTAGGCTGAAGCGGAAACATTTAAATGCGCATCCCTGTCGCATGTTTTTCTTTGCAGAAAAATTAAAAAAAGGGAATTACATTTCAAACCTAGAAAAGTATTGCTAGTGACTTGTACAGCATATAAGCCACAAAGGTAATCTTAACATATTAATTGTATATGTGTAACGGGTGTAAGAATAACTTTTGTTTTTTTGAAATTCCTGCTGAAATATGTGTATAGTTTTTGGTAAGTGTCCTGCAATGATGAGTCCAACAGTGCCATCTGCTGGTATAAGGTGGGGCTTGCTTTTGGCTTCTGACATGTGACCGGGAGGCGGGGTTTGGTTTGTCTTCAGAGAGAACTGCTACTGGTAAGACACATCTTTTGGTGCTCCACAAAAGAAGTTAATTTTAAACATTATAACCCCAGCTGACAAATCTCTCAACATGCACAGTAATGTGATTGATATTGTCAAGCTGTTTAGATTTATTTTCGTTTTGTTTCTGTTTTACTAAAATGTAATTCCCCTTGTAGAGATCAAAGAGATCAAAGCCAGCAGAAAAGCGAATGTTGTGACTCATTCATTTGCAGGTAAATTGTACCCGTTTTTATACTCATTATTGTCTTTATTTCTATTTTCTCATATACATTAAAAAGGATGATGTTGGTTAAAATTCAGACTAAAGAAAAAGATGTTGAATTCATTGTAAACGTTAAAAATCCACTATACGATCTCTTGTTAAAAGTATCTTGTTAAAATGGATGTAAAATGTATTGTGATATTCTAAAATGTATTTTATGTAAATTGAAAAGAAAGCTCTTGCTCTATGCTTTGTTGGGCAGTCTTCAGAGAGAACTGCTACTGAGATCAAAGAGATCAAAGCCAGCAGAAAAGCTAATGTTGTGACTCATTCATTTGCAGAAACTGTAATAAAAACCTCATCATCCAGTCCAGCGTGAATGTGGATCTTTGGTGGGACAAGTACACCGCGGTTACATATGTATATAGGTAATAATATATTTATCCGAAATACGTATAGCATATATTATATAACTCGTTCCATAAATGAATATCTTTTAGGGTAGCAAAATGGCTTTTCAATGCTGTGCGAGACCTTAAAGTTATAGATTCTAAACAGTCAAAAATTCCTCTTTCAAATGACGTCATCAGCAACATAATAAGAACACAAGAAAACATCTTAGCTCAAGTAGTCGCAGATATGAGAGAAATTCTATACATCTTGAATTTTAAAAATAATTTGATTTCATTTCACACTAAAGTAGGGAAAATGAGCAGTAGCTCCAACAGGGTTAAGAACCATTGAATTCGGTTAAAAAGCACCTATTCTATGCATTCCTCAATACCATCTATATCGTGAAAGGAGCTTTCAGATTAATAACTAAATACAAAAAAAATATAATAACTCGATTACCCTTTCGGGAATTTTACAGACAGAAATATTTTGCGTGTTCGACATTCAAATCATTGTGCAATCAAACCTATTCAAATTTGAATAGAATTGAGTGAAATCTCAATGAAACACTGTCATCGGCAATTGTTGCAATCCTGATATATTACTGCTCTCTTGCGGTCACTTTTGGTAATTGAAATAGGCACAAGACTCAAATTCCAAAAACTTGGAGTACCAAAAGGATTTCTCAAATAGATTGAACGAAAGGTAGTTTGACACGGATATTGTAGAATAGTCGCACGCCTTTTTTTTTTTTTTTTTTTTTAAAAGACCAAGTTTAAGAAAAGAAACCTGACTCCCTGGAGCCAATCAACAATGCACTATGGAGTATAGCAGAATTTACCCAGAAATTCAAAAAAGAAGTGCATTTCAAAATAATTCAAGTACTCAAAATGAACTTTTATTCTGATTATTTTGTCTGCAAGTAAATACTGGGAAAACATGTAAAGGCTGAAGCAGCACTGCGAACAATTTAGCAATAACACTATTCTGAGTTTGCGGGAATAGGAGAAACGGCCATTATTTTTTTATTTACAGAACACACTGGGGTTTTTGTCCTTGTTTGTCTTCAAGATACTAAAGTCTATATCTGTCACGGTTGCCATGGCGCCCAGTTGGCCCCGCCCGTGTGGCGCCAAGTGCGGTTCGTTGATAGATTGGCTTTCCGTCTGTTTAAGCTCAGTGCTCTCACTCTCCGTTTGTCAGTCCGTCAACGAATTGCTGCCCCGCAAGACGTGGCTTTTGACTCGGTCCTGTTTCCTGTTGGTATTTCCAGTCCTGTATGGTTCCCATTTATTTTGTCCTGTTTAATATCGGTTTCCAGTTTCGTTCCCGTCTAGTTTGTCCTGTTTAATTTCGATACCCTGTTTTGATATCAATCCTGTCTATCCCGTTGTTTAATATCGCTTTCCAGTTTCGTTCCCGTCTACTTTGTCCTGTTTAATTTCGATACCCTGTTTTGATATCAGTCTTGTCTGTCCCGTTGTTTAATATCGGTTTCCAGTATTCTTCCAGTGTAGTTTGTCCTGTTTAATTTTGATATCCTGTTTTGATATCTGTCCTATCTGCCCCGTTGTTTAATATCGGTTTCCAGTATTGTTCCGGTCTAGTTTGTCCTGTTTAATTTCGATATCCTGTTTTGATATCAATCCTGTCCGTCCCGTCCTGTCCGGTATCAACCCCATACGTCCCATATCTGCTCCGGCAATTGGTATCGATCTCGTAGGCCTGTGGCTTCCTACCATTCCCCTCCAGACTGCTGCCTAACGTGCTCCCCATTTCCCGTAAAATAAAAGGCTTCTGTGAGAAAGGTCACGCATTTGGGTCCTGATCCAGTTTAGATTCTTGACAGTATCTCATTAATCTTTAACTGTATGTATCTGTGTTTGGCCACATTGAACATGTGATAACAATTTTTGCCGGCATTTTTTCAGGGTGAGCTGGGGGTGCGTGTAGGTCGTCAACTCACATTTGCAGGGCATTATCACCATCTACTGTTAAAGAATGTATTGGACCCTCAATTTTTTTTCTCTTAGCATTAATTTACCCACTGAAAACGGACCCGCGACCCACTTTTGGGTCGTGATCCACCAGTTGAGAAACATTGATCTGGGAGAAAAGGGGGCATAAAAGTATTTTCCATGTTAAGATTCAAAAAAACGTACACGATATTTGCAAATAAGAATATTATTTCTTGTTTGTGTTGGTTTGTTGGTTAACTACTAGGGTCGTAGGAGCACCATTTCCTGTGGCGTGTCTTGGCCAAGTACAGCCTGGTGGTGCCCACCCCTCTCCAGCCCCACATTTGTTTTCACCCGGTCTGTGTATAAAAGGTAAGCACTATTTAAATTCTAATTTTAATACAAATGTAAATTGTGTGATTATCACAGAAATATTCAGATAAATCAATACAATAAAAATAAACAAGTGCAGTTTAAATAAAAGGAGTAGGACAGAATTGGAGATCTTGAGTTTCAGTTTATAAATGTGACCACACGATGGCAGCAAAAGACAAATTTTAAAATTATTTAAATCACATCGGACCCCATTATGTGAATAAACCGCCTTTAGATAAAAAAAAGAAACATACGTGTGTAAATACATGCATATTAAATCAATTGACTAAATAATTAAATGAGTCAGAATAAATGCTTATTTTCAGGCGGACTATTTGTAACATTTAGGAGAAAGAAAAAAGGCATAAATCAACTAAACAATTATATTCACTTTAAAAACGCACTTTAATCTGGAAACTGAGGTTGTAAACCGTATTGGAATATAGAATACATATATTGAATCAAGAAACATGAGTGGTGGATACTCAGAAAGGCAGACCAATCAACGCCAACTTGACATAGAATAGAATAGAATAGAATAGAATAGAATAGAATAAAAGTGTTTTTAAAGGGACAGTGTGTATAATTCGACCAATAGATTTCATTGAAGTGTGGTGCAACTAAAAAGGAATGCTAAAATAAAGGAAGAATAAAATCTACAGTGACCCAACTACACAATTTCTTTTTTGGGGGATACCCGTAGCAGCAAGACAGCAGACAACCATGTCAGCTCTCTTTAATATGGAGATTCCTCAACCTACAAGTTTGTGAAAAGAAGGCACGTCTATATTATAGTTCATGTATTTTTGGCAACTAGTAAAACAGATATGACTCTTTTTGTTTTATGAATTCATTTTTTATTTTATTTTTTACCGCAGTCCCTTTAAAAACCCTATTTATTGTAAACTTCATCATTTTTCCTTACATTTTTTTAACAATCTTTCTGAAAATTTGTGTGGACAGTGAATACATCGGTGGAAAAGATACGGGGTGACTGTGTGGCTGAGCTAAACTATAAACCAATATTCATGAAGACACAAAGAGTAAAGCAGCATTTAAACATTAAATATCAGAGTGTACGACACAGATATAAATGTATTGTCTGTTTGGCATGTATTGGATCAGTAGCCTTTATGATCATAAATGGAGACCCATTAATGCAACCATGAGGGGCGTAATTATGGCCTCCTTTTATCCATTTATTGAACCGTTTAGCTAGATGGAATCGGAGAGAAAGCTAGCTGAGATTCGCGTTAAATTATTTAAGTGAATGATGCACACATGGTGATTAATTGGAACACGGCCTCTATTTAAACCGATGATTCCGTTTGATCCATGGACAGTTAAGAAGCCGCATTCAATTATTTAAGTGGTCAGTGCACACATAGAATTAAAAGCAGAGTTTACTTTTCTTTTTAATTACAGTGGTAACTTTACATCAGGTAGATAGATGATATGAGAGGCTGTTTGAGAAGTAAATAAGACAGAAGCTGCCCTACTTACGAACGAGATCAGTTTAATTTTTTCGTAAGTTGCTTCAGTGCTGTATTTTGTATGTTTAAGGTTTATATAAGTATGTTTAAGGCTTGTATAACTAAACTGTATTGTTAGGTACTAGAAAATAAACATTTCATAAAACAATATGCTCTATAAAGATAAATAAAGTTAAGTGTAACTAACTTTTGGAAGATAAGCTTCAAGAGGTCCTCCTCAGTGTTAGAGAGTGGCTGAAAGAAGCAATCCGACCATTTTCTCAACCGCATCAAGCTTTCTTATTCCACTTTCGTTTCAAAAGAAATTTCTGGCCTCTTCTTTACACTTTATACCAACCATATCGAATGGATGCACGAGATATTAAACAATAAAAACATCAAAGCGCGCTGGAGATACAGTATAGAGTATTTACACACGAACTAGGAAGAGGAAGCGGATCTTTTTTCTTCGGGGTGGATGCTGGGTGACCTGCCAGAGCGCCACACGCCGGTAGCGGCGGAAAAAAGCACTACAGTAAAGTCCTGTATTCGGAAAACGGTGCACACAATATAAAATCTAACTTACAGCAAAGTGTTCGTAGCTAACGTTTATCGTAAGTCCAATGGTCGTAAGTAGGGGAGCGTCTGCAGACATGGGACCAAGTCACACATGTGCAAGTCTCAAGTAAGTCTCAAGTCTTCACCTTCAAGTCCCAAGTAAGTCCCAAGTATTTTTTTCTTGGGCAAGTCAAGTCACAAGTCAAGTCCCGAGTCTTAGATTGCCAAGTCCAAGTCAAGTCACAAGTCATAAAAACAGCGACTCGAGTCGACTCGAGTCCAAGTCACTAAGTCTCAAGTCCCCATGTCTGGTCTGTACTCATGTGTAACATCATACTCCCACAACTATACTTTCATGCAGACAGTCATAACCATGGACAAACCCTCCTCATACACACTACTACACTCTCTCACACAAACTACTATACTCTCAAACACACACTGCTATACTCTCTCAAACATATATACACACAACTCCTGTCCCCCTACGCCCTCTGAGCCACACACTCACACACTACTATAGGCTCTCTCACACAGTTGTATGCTCTCACATGCACTACTATTCTTTCTTACACAGCGGTTTTTCACACCTAGCGTAATGATTACTTCTCAGTGTTGTTGTTTTTTTTCGATAACCGAGGCGATGCACACTAATCTGTGTGTATATGTGGTACAGTTCGACGTCAAACTAGTATAGTGTAGTAGAGTAGAGTAGAGTAGAGTAGAGTAGAGTAGAGTAGAGTAGAGTAGAGTAGAGTAGAGTAGAGTAGAGTAGAGTAGAGTAGTAGGTGTGTGACAGCATAGTAGTGTGTGTGTGAGAGTATAGTAATATATGTGAGAGAGTAGATGACTGTGTGAATGAGGATATATGTACTAATTTGAGTGAGGGGCTATAGTAGTGTGTGTTTGCGAGAAAAGTAATATCTGTGAGAGTGTAGACTACTGTGGGCATGAGAGTATAGTTATATGAGTGAGGGAATACAGTAGTGTGTGTATGACAGTATAGTAATATGTGTGAGAGTGTAGACTACTGTGTGCATGAGAGTATAGTAATATGAATGAGGGACTATAGTAGTGTGTGTATGGGAGTATAGTAATATGTGTGAGAGTGTAGACTACTGTGGGCATGAGAGTATAGTTAGATGAGTGAGGGAATACAGTAGTGTGTGTATGACAGTATAGTAGTATGTGTGAGAGTGTAGACTACTGTGTGCATGAGAGTATAGTATTATGAAAGATGGACTATAGTAGTGTGTGTATGGGAGTATAGTAATATGTGTGAGAGTGTAGACTACTGTGTGCATGAGAGTATACGAATATAAGTAGGGTACTATAGTTGTGTACGTATGAGAGTATAGTAATATGAGTGAGAGAGTGGACTACTTTTTACATGAGATTATTGTAATATGAGGGATGGACTATAGTAGTGTGTGTATAAAGTGGTATGTGTGAGAGAGGATGGTAGTCTGTGTAAGAGAGTGTAGTCGTGTTTGAGAGTATAGTTGTACATGTGACATGTGAGTATAGACGTGTGTATAAGAGTATAGAAGTATTTATGACAGTATAGCATTGTTTGTGCATGGGTATGACTGTGTCTGTATGAGAGTATAGTTGTACATGTGTGAAAGTTTGATGTTAAATGTGAGAGCAAGTATGTTTTTCTTCTCAAACGGCCTCTTAAGAGATGAGGTGTTCATTTACTCATTAATACATTTCCGATTAGTCCGCTCTTACAAGGTTGCGTATTAGAGCACAGGTTCTTCCTAACCACAAGCATGTATTTCTCCACATCGTTTCAAGTGTCAAGTAACTGGAATTTTCAAGGCCTTTTTTTTTAATATGGCAGCCGCTGCAATCAATATCAAGTACTTTGCTTTCCACTGGTGTTAACAAAAATCTTTATCATGTATTCAGCGTTCAAATTCAACGAGGTTATGTAAAGTTACTTTAATTCAGAGGTGTCAAACTCATTTTTACTGAGGGCCACATGAGTGTAATGGCTGCCCTCAAAGGGCCTGATGTAACTACATGTTATGTGAAGTAACTTTGAATTGATTCAATATTTTAAATCAAAAACATTGGAGATGCATTGGAAAAAAGTCATGACACATACATTAAATTAAAAGCTAAGTTCCCAAATTCCGGTAAACATTTTGGTTGGTTTAAGATCAGGTAATTGTGTAATTGTAATCCTGTGCAGTCCTTTGAGACATTTTTGTGATTAAGGGCTACATAAATAAATGTTACTTGACTTGTCTTAAATAAAAATATAAATAAAAAGCAGAAAAATAATTTAAAATCATTAAATAAATCATTTATTCGAGCAAAAATGGTAGATATATAATGCTAGCATTAAATAATAATAAAAATGTGTTATTTTGTTGTCTTTCCTATCCTGTGTCTCTTTGTATGCCTCATAAAAATTACATATTTCATTTTGCTTGTGGCCAACATAACACAACAGATAGCAGGCTACATTTTTTTTTGTACTTGCTTTTTTAAATCAATTTCATATATCAATATGTCAACGTTGATGCAATGAAACACCCGATTGGAGTGAGTTTTTCAATGCAAAAGGATCAGATTTTGCTTAAAAAAGGGAGATGCCATATTAATTTTATATTATTTATGATTATAGTTTTCGTTCATAAATACATTTATTGTTGTCTATTTTGAGTGTTTTAAAAACCATTTGGATTTAATGGTCCCTTCATAAATAAATAGACAGTGAAACCTAACTTGTACAGGTATGTGCAAACGAGAAACAATGCATTGGTATATGTTATCTTTTTTCCTCAAATATCGTCAGACGATCGTTCGTAAGTTGAATTTGTTCGTAGGTTGCTTCATTACTATATTTTGTATGTTTAAGGCTTATATAAGTATGTTTAAAGCTTGTATAAGTGACCTGCATTGTTTTGTCCTAAAAAAATTAACATTTCATAATATAAGATATTCTATAAAGATAAATCAAGTTGAGTTTAACTTACTTTTGAAAGATGCGCTTCAAAAGGTCCTCTTCCGGGGTAAAAAGTGGCAAAAAAAAGTATTCTGACCATTTTCTCAACCGCATCAAGCTTTCTTATTCCGGTTTCATTTCAAAAGAAACGTCTCGCCTCTTCTTTACACTTTACACAAACCGTATTGAATGAATGAACGAGATGTAAACAATAAAACTGCCAAAGTTTTTAGCACGCTGGAGACAGTATAGATATAGACAGTATAGAATCTTTACACACGAACTAGGAAGATGAAGTGGATTTTCTTTTCTTCCAGGTGGATGCTGGGTAACCCCTCCCAGCGCCACACACCGGTAGCGGAGGAGAGAAGCACTACAGTAATGTGCACACAATAAAAAATCTAACTTGCAGCAATGTCCGGATATTTTTCGGCATCCCAAAAAAATGTTCGTATCAACCGTTTTGTGTAAGTCGAATGGTCATAAGTAGGGGATCGTCCGTATAAAAAATTTTTAATGAATCAATTGGCCTTTTTTTCAATCTGACTCGGCCCATGTGCACATTTTTCAAACCAATGTGGCCTGTGAATTAAAAGTTTTGCCCACCCTTGCAATACAGAGACAAATGAACCCGAATGTAAAGACGTTCAAAACAACTCACCAATCTCTTTACCCAGTCCCGATTGTAGGATGGCACCAGCCGAAGCGACCACGGCGCAGGTCTTAAAGCTGCTCCTGCCCTGAGACTTGTGCAGGTTCTTCAGCGGGAGGTCCGGTACCATACGGGCCCACCCCAGAGAGGAAAAAGGCTTCTCTGACCCGTCCACTGTGCTAATCCGGGCCTGAGACTTCATTTGACACAGCAGTTCCTTGGCACTTTGCGAGACCCGGCGGGGCCCCTTGTAGGACACGTGGTGAATGTTGGCCTTCATGTACTCGTTCCGAGCTCGCTGCAGCCTCGGGTCCAGCATGTCGGTCGAGAGGCGACCCTGCCACATGCGCATCAGGAGCGTCGTGGACTTGGAAGAGTTGTTCTCCTCCACGTTGAAGGAAACGTCGGCTGCTGTGCCATCCGTTCTAATCCTGTTTGTCCTTATTTCATAAGTATTTCCTCTTTCTTCTTCATCTTCCTCCTCTCCTTGTGGCTGCGATCTGCTCACCAGGTTTTGATACTCTGCTGTCATCTCACGACTTTGGACCGAGTGGTAGTCCACGTTCTCCGTGCCAAAGGAAGACCATGCCACCAGAGTCTGGGGGTCCATGTAGTCTTGTTGGCTGACCTCCTGGCTGCCATAGGTGGGGGGAACGGAGCTGCTGCGGGGCTCGGTTTCTGGCGGGGTCGGGGCAGTGCTGTAAACGACAATGTTCGTACACCTTTTTAATTGCCAAATTCAAGCACTTTATAAAGACTTTCAAAGAAAATTCGCTAGTACCGTTTAAAGAAGAAAGAATGGATCATTTTACCGTCAATAATGATAAATATAAATCGCCGTCACAGTATTACTGTTAACACTAAAGATGTATCTACTATGGGTGCAAGCCAAGGAAAGTCAAAGTTTAATGATTAACTTATGTGGGAACTAAGCTACTGTAAATATGAAATGGTCACCTGAGGCACAATTTTCGCCCAATTAACTTGCTGTCATGAAAAGACATTTGACTCGTCACCTACCCGGCGTTATGCTTGAGGCAGTTACACAAGAGAGCTACAAATGGCTCGCACAATCGATGTCTAATGCCGATCAAAAGAACGTTTTTTGCTGATTGAGATCACTGAAATTAAATCGCAATTTTGCTGCTTGCACATATATTGTGCTTGTATGAGATTTAACTGTCTTAAATCTTTCTCTCTCAATCGGCTAGAATAAACCTACATAAATTCCGGCGCTCTGCCTTAACAATGAGCAAGCAGCTTCTCTTCAACACACTTATTTAACAAGGGTTTTTAACAGCGATTAAAATATCTGTCAATCATCTGATTGTTCTTTCATTTTAGTCATTGTTTGTATTTTCTGCTTTCTTGCCATTGTTTAAGAAAACAGCAGCCTCAGCATCTTGGTCTGATGCAACTGCATCGGGCAATGATAATTCGCATGACAGTGCCATACAAACTCATGGGAGCTGCCGTTAAACAGGAAGAGAGAAGAAATGCAATGGCAAAGCAAGCCACCAGAGCAGGCAGGTAGGTGTCATTTTGAAGAAAACCTCTTATTTTTCTTCGTATATTGCGTGGTCTGATCGAGCCAGACTGCCGAGAAACATGGCAACTATTTTACACATTCATAAGCATTTTACCCAAAATAAAGCATTTTTCAAAACTTTACAACACAACATTGGAATTCACGCATTTTCAATGAGTTCAAGAACCGGTACGAACCCTGAAATGAAGACGGCGTTCGGCTGGGAATGAGAGGCTTGGATGGAAGCTAGGCGACGGGTGTCAGGGTGCTGGGAGAGCAGGTTGCCGGCGGACGTTGGGGACTTGTTGACACGGGCGTCCAGAAAGTAGGAGAAAAGGGCGAGAAAGATGAGAACCCAGGCTAGCATTCCCACCAGCACGAGCTTTCGCCATTGCCTCATACTGGACTTCAAAACTAAGCCCGGTTCGCCGACAACAAAGCCCTGCATCTGGAGTTGGGAAGGGAGGGCGAGGGGGATGGATAGGGGCAGGGGTCAGACGTCAGCTGGAAAGCCTGGAGGAGAAGAAAAAAAAGATCATAAGCAAGGAAGATCTGGTCTGGTATGTTCACATCTGTGAGAGAAGGTAAACGTACGGCTCAATAAAAGGCAAATCTGTCTTGATTTTTTTACTTTTAAAACTCAAGCAATGCACCATGTTGTACAACCTAATTTTAAAAGTCTTGAAGGTGGAAACTAGTTCTGTTTAAAATGAAGTATTCCTCATCGTAATTTGAGTTCAAGTTAACCCTTTAAAGCACTGGTTGTCAACTGATCTGACTTCAAGAACCACCATCCCACCCTTATGACAAACTGTTACTCAAATCCAGCAAAAATGTCCACTTTTCAATTGTTCTGTTTAAGGCAAGATAGCAGAATTTTTTAACTTTTGTTTTTGTTGTTGTTTTTTTGTTCAAAAACAAAATGCCCAGTAAAACCAAAATGACTTAAAGTATCGTTTATTCTTGCATATGAGCGGCCCACTAAAACTGCTTTAAAATAGCCAAATACTGAAAGAGATTCAAAATTTTCATAAAGCATCTACCTAAACATATGTAATTATCAAAAATGTAGTTAAGCAAGATTAATATACTGATCAAAAGCTATAAATATTTTTTACCCATTTACTGTACCTCTACAAGTAGCCCTTTAAGTGGTCGATACTCGAATTTCGTATTTCGCAATTATTCCATTCTTAAACTCAATTGTTGTTGTCACTATTTTCCCTTAGCACTAACTTTCTTTGTACCCATTATTATAGACAGAAAAAAGTAAAAATAACCAACATAATCACATTAAAATGAGATGTAGTGCCTCTTCAACGTCCCGATTGACTGAACACAAAGAAGAGATCGAGCACGGCATTACCGCCCCTGTTTTTTTCCTTATTAACATAATATTGCCAAAGCAAAGGCCCGTGATCCAAATCTAGGTCCTTTTACCCACCTGTTGAGAAATGAGAAACATTTCTTTAAAGCATCTTTAACAAGTTTGTATGAATTAAAAACTAGTGCTCACGAAGTGAAAGATTAAACTCAACCTAATTGAACCTTTAAAGCAATGACTTGACTATGGCGAGTTAATATGGAGGACCAAACCTGCCAATACAAATAACCCCCCAAAAAAAAATAAACGAAATACATGACATGAATTCAATGATTCAATCCTTTTTTTCATGAATTTTGTTTATGTTTTTGTGTATCTTGTCGTTTATATTGTCATGTATTTTGAGGTACACTTGTGGTGTATTTTGTCATTTATTTGTATAGTGTATCACAACAAATAGATATTCAAATTCATTTGATTGGTTGATAAGTTCCCCACTCATCAGCAATGCCTTACTGGCTACCAGGATGAGGGAATCAAGACATTAGCAGCCGATGTATTCATCACTGATGAACCAATAGCTGAAAAGCGCAGCAAGTTTGACCCACCCTCTCATTTGAATATGATTTTGTTGTGACAAAATACGCAACAACAAATAAATAAATGATCAAATAAATGACAAAATGCGTAAATATTATGTCATATATTAAGGTATCACGTGATTTATTTGTGTGTTCATTTATTAATATGGCATATATTTGCAGATATTTATTAATTTATTTAAGCTATTATAAATACATATGGCAGGATTGACCCTCCATAAGTTAAAGCTTCGGAGTGAAAGTCAACCCCCCAAAAATGTCCTGTCAATAATGTTTATTGCCTGAGCACTTGTCTAAAAACTGCATTCTGATTGAATATTGTATACATGGAAGACAACTTTGGCAGAATATTGAATTGTTTTGGACATTTCAACACTTGCTGACATCACACTTGCTCATTGCTTAGACCAATTTCCTCTTTTGTTAAGAAAAGAGGAAAAGTGCGATTGGTGATTACCTGGAAAATTTGTATTTTCAGAGGCCATCAAGTAGCAAAAGATCTGCCCCCCTGAGATGGGTAAAACGGGTCAAGATTACAGACCTGTTCAGCTCATAATCTTAAAATAGGTATTAATCAATTAGCTTTGATTTGGGACACACTATCGTTTGGATTAACGTCCATTTAAAAGATGTTTCTGATTAACCCCAATTTAAAGCCTCAAATTGACACTACTATGAGAAAAACATGGTAGACCATTATTGCAGTTTAAATTGATGCAGAAGATCAAAGATATGGCAATAAACATCCCAGCTTTTCATTTTATGGAAAATGTAGTGCAGCCATTATATTCCTGTGAATAGTCACAGATTGTCGTCTATGTTCTGATAACCTGCCAGCACTAAAGGGTGCCAAGAAACCAGGATATTTGAGAGTAGGTGCGAATGCATATATGTGACAGGCTCTTATGTTTGGGGAAGATTATATGAGTGGGAAATTAACTAGGCAAACGGGATAAAGTAACAGTTCTATTTCTGTGTCACAATTGGCTGTTTACAATCACAAATAACATTATTAGTGATTAGCAGGTGCTGGAGAGTCGCTGACATTAGTAAGGTTTTAAAATCTTTTTAAAATAAAGTCTTGATTTTTTTCTCTTTTCAGAAGTTTACAACGGTTTAAGTCAAGTCAAGTCATGTATATTTCTGTCGCCCTTAATCACAAGGAGTCTCAAAGGACTGCACAGACAACAGATAATTGCAAACCACAGACTATTATTACACCATCCCCTGATCTAAAACCTACATGAGGGCAAGGAAAAACTCAAAAACCTCAACATGAGGAAAATCAAGAAACCTTGAGAAAGGACCACACATGAGTTCATCCCCCTTCCAGGATGACCAGGCTGCAACGGATGTTGCAATAACAAATAATAGAGAAATATTGTCAACATGAAATATAGGTCATTCATAAACTATAGAATAGAAGTGTGTTTTAAGCCTATATTTAAACAGTTCCACTGCAGTTGCAGATCGAATTTCAGGGGGCAGAGCATTCCACAACACTGGGGCCCAAATGGAGAACGCTTTCGAACTTGCGGTTCTCTTCTTGGCTCTTGGGATCACAAAAAGACCAGCATTTTCAGAGCAAAGGCCTCGGACCAGAACATAAGGAGAAATTTAATCTGATACATATAAGAGAGCAAGTCCATGCATGATTTTGTGTAATACCAACAAAATGTTATATTTTTACCAGTATGTTAATCTTTATTGACCACATTTTAGAAATAAAATAATAATAATAATGACAATAATGGGGCAGCACGGCGGCGCAGTGGTTAGCGCTTGTGCGGCACAGTTCATGTCATGGGAACCTGTCGTGGGTTCAAATCCAGCTCCAGACTTTCTGTGCGGAGTTTGTATGTTCTCCCCGTGCTTGCGTGGGTTTCCTCCGGGCACTCCGGTTTCCTCCCACATTCCAAAAACATGCATTTCAGGTGAATTGGCCGGTCCAAATTGTCCCTAGGTGTGAATGAGCGAATGAGTTGTCTGTCCCTGTGTGCCCTGCGATTGGCTGGCAACCAGTTCAGGGTGTCCCCTGCCCACTGCCCGAAGATGGCTGGGATGGGCTCCAGCCCCCCCGCGACCCTAATGAGGATAAGCGGTACGGCTAATGAGATGAGATGACAATAATAAAGCTAACATTGTCAAAAAATATGTATGAGGTGCATGCGGTCATAAAATTTTGAATTTATTTTACTAGATAGATAGATAGATAGATAGATAGATAGATAGATAGATAGATAGATAGATAGATAGATAGATAGATAGATAGATACTTTGTTCATCCCCGAAGGGAAATTCACATTTCCAGCAGCATCCCTGAGCTGAGAACAATCGAGAACAATCTACGAGGCTATATTAAAGTAGTTTTAGGGGGTCGCTTATTTGCGATGTAGGCTTATGTACGTGTTTATACGGTACTAGAAGTGTTTTTTGATTTTGCTGTTCATTCTGTTTTTGAAAAAAAGAAAAATGTAAAAAAAAAAAAAAGCTAGGGGGAAAAAAGGAAAGGGTTTTTGGGGGTCCTTTTAATCGGTATATTACAAATAAGATTGTAACATTATGCACAAAATAAATTATAAATATGAAAAATGTATTATCTATTGAATAATATAATACCTTTTTTTTTACTCTGCAGTGAAGTTTTAACTCATTAATCTCTGAAATTTTTTATACAAAGGCGACTCAAAATCTCTGAAAAACAACAAAATGTCAGTTCAAAACTTTGACTTTTCATTGCAACACTAAATCAAGTATGAAATACAAGAATAAACTTTATTTTTATAGCTTTTGTTAAAGAATCTTATTGTGAAACACATTGTCTTAGAGCCAGGGGACACAGAAAATGATATTTTTAGATCTACAAAAGAAAGAAAAAAAATCCAAAATTTTTACATCCTAAAAAAGAAGAAAATGCATATTGACCAATCAAAAGAGAAGGAGACCGGCTCCTGATTGGTTGGAAGCCGACTCCTATCGTTGACATCCAAGAGAGCCGTCATAGAGCCGTTTCCTTTGCGAATGACACATCAGTATTTCTCATGAAACTCTAGGAAACCTCGTGAGAGTGAAACCTTTCTTCGTAATTACACCTTCCTGTCTGTCTTGCCAGAACTTGCAGAGTGCAGCAGAAAGACTGCCGCCTGACATAAAGGGCCCCATCCCCCTTAAACCGTTGACATCCGCATCTGCAATCGTAACCACACATCCTACCCCGCGGCCACACAGGAGGCCAAAGCTCAAGTGCTGACCTCAGTCGAGCGCCGGCAAAACAGCAAAAAGAAACTAGGCCAGAAGTCAGCAACCCAAATTTTGAATGAGTTTTGGACCCCAAAATTTTCAAAGAGCCAATTTGAAGTAAAAAACAAAAACAAAAAACAAATATGTCTGGAGCCACAAAAATGTGAAAGCCTTATAGATGTACTAAGACCCCTCGCTATTTCGTGATTCAGTTATTGTTGGTGCACTGCATTGCAGATTTTCAATTTGATGGTCTCTCATGACATTAATACCAAAGTATCGCACATTGCGTTCTGAGCAGACAGCACACAGCAAATTTATCACAGGGGCAGGTTAGGGAGGGCTCTGTATGTTGGGTGGACGTGACTGTCTATGCGCACCGTTGATCGGCTGGTGTATGTTGTCAAGTTAAAGTGTCAAAAACAAACTGAGCTACAGCTACTATTTCAGCAGCTCGCTACATTAAAAGGAAATCCATCAATCAAATCGGACTCCGAGGAAAGTCAGAAGAGCGCAAAGGAATGGTGATCACCATTGGGTGCTTCGTGGATAGTTATCAGGCTCGATCCGAAGATACCTGATGTTAGTGTGCAGCTAGCCAGCTGCTCTCTAAATTGCTTTCTCACACTGAAAGGGGGAGCCCTTTTCTTTTTTTCCTTTTTTTATAATGATTATAAAAAACAATCATTCAATGGCAATTCTGTGTTTTATTTATTTTTAGGTCTATTGTTGTTCTTTTGTTACAGTCCTATACTCTCAGTCGGTAATAACAGTGCGACTCATTGATTAGATCAAATGAAAGAAATGGAATAAAGAAATCTGATTTTTGACGTCATTAGAATTTTGAGGATTAAAAAAAGGCATCACGATGGAAGGTTTTACTCAAGTAAAAGTATTATTACATCAGAAAGATATTACTCAAGTAGGAGTAAAAGTAGTCATCCAAATACTAACTTGAGTAAAAGTAAAAAAATACTTGGTGAAAGAATTACTCAAGTACTGGGTAACTGTAGCGACGTCATATTTATTGATTTTTTTTAAAAAAAACAATCAGATCATCAGCTTATTAAAGTCCATCCAATCAACAAAAAAATACATTTAATTTTAAAGTAGATTAAAATAACTAACATAAATTCAAGTGCTTCAATAAATAATAAAATATAAATAGTATAAATCAATATGGCGGCGCCCTCTGTTGGCTGCGGCTGCATCGGCTCGCTACAACGGGTCAGGTGTATCGACATTTCGTTCTGTGTACATTGTTACAAAGAATGACAATACAAAGGAAATTATTATTATTATTATAAATAGATTAAGCACATGTAGCACCAAGTAGCACATTTGAAGCCCCAATGCTTATCTTAAAAGGCTCAGCAAGCAGAACAAGCTAGCCTATTAACTTGAACATAGGGGACATTGGATATTGTAGAGCCGGGGTGTCAAACTCATTTCAACTCAGGGGCCACACGATAGAACAAACATTCTGCCGGGGGCCGGACTAGTAGATTAAAGAGAAAGAAAAAGAGAGATAAAGAAATAAAAGAAAGAGGGAGGGAAAAACAGAGAGGGCGGGACAAAGAAAGAAAAAGAGAGACGGAGAGAGCGTGAGAAACAAAAGAGATAAAAAGTCATGAGAGAGGGGGGAAAGAAAGGGAGAGGAAGGAAGACTCCAAAGAGAAATAGAAAGACAGAGGGAGAGAAAAGACAAAAGAAAGCGCGAAGGGTAGGAAGAGAGAAAGAGAAAAGAGCGAAAAGGAAAAAAGGGAGTTAGAAAAAGAAGTTAAAAAGACACAGCGAGAGAAAGAAACAATGAGCAACAAAGGAAGAGAAAAAGAGACACAGAGAGTGAAAGAGAGAGAGTGGGAGAAAAGGGGTGGAAAAGAGAGAGAGAGAGAGAGAGAGAGAGAGAGAGAGAGACAGAAATAAATACAAGTACAGTGTCTTTGTTCGGGGCACCTGGCTTTGGCAACATCAAGTTGACATATTTCAACCTGCAGCTTGTTTTTCTCTTGCGCTTCTCTGTGTGTTGCCTTACGGGCCGGATTCAATCCCTTAGCGGGCCTGATATGGCCCGCGGGCCGCCTGTTTGACACCTGTGTTGTAGAGGGTGTTTGGCACCCTTTTTAAGGGGAACATGCTTTTGATGTGAGGCCGTTTTTTTCATCACAAATTTACTCAAGTAAAAGTAAAAGCAAAGGGATTTAAAAATACTCTTAGTAGTACAAAATTTTCCCAAAACATACTCAAGTAAATGTAAGGGAGTAAATGTACTCCCTTACTACCCACCTCTGTTTGTCACAATAGACAAGAAAAAAACAAAGGAATAGTTTTTTTTCTCCTGATAATTTTGGTCAGGATTGCAATTCTCAGTTTTTTTCCAACAAACCTCCAAACTGACTGTACAAAGCCAGTGAGAGGACTTCAGAATCCATCATGATGCGGTCAAAATCTCTTTAGAAAGAAAGCCTTCACATCAGCGTTCTTTTTCACTTAACGTCTGACCATATTGCTTGGATGTCAGTGGAAAGGGAAAGCGGGTGTAATTAAAAAAAGTCGAAATGAACGTTCGCAGCCCGCACTGGGATAATTGCGTGACATACGACCTCCGTGACAAACTAAGTAGAGGAACATGTCGAATACAAGGGATGACGTGGCCGACCAACTCATTCGTGACCTTGCTAACCCTTGGAAAACATTTTTGGGTTTATGTTCCCGACTCCTGTTTCAATGCAACTACTCCCTAATGACGCCTTAGTTAAATTGCAAGCTCAGCTAAACTCTGTGAGAGTGAGACTATTCATCAGTCCACCATCTGTTTGGGGTTGTACATTCAAGGGAGTCATTCCATCTCTTCATCCATCCATCCATGCATCTTTTTCTATACTTTGTGTCTTGAGCAGAGCTAGCGGAGTCTCTTTCAGGCCAACGGGACTTTCTAGACCAGGCATGTCTAACATTGGGCCTGCAGGCTGGACCAGGCTTGTTGGATGATATCATCCAGCTTTCCACAAATTTCTGAGTATTTTAAAAAAAGAAGTGAGTCTCTAAGTAATTTCTACCAAAACTTATGTTTTTAATGCTCTTTCTAGCCACTGGAGGGTAGTAAAAAAATCTGACATCCTGCATGCGGACTGAACGAGTTAGTACCAGGAAATAGACATCTGCAGCGTGATATTTCCATCTAAAATTATGGTGCAGACTTTAAAGTCTTGCCCCTGTGCTGAAAGAGCAGTGAAATTGTAGCGTACCGGGCGCCTGGGTTTAGGTTTTGAGGGCTGCCGGACCATGGACTAAGGTGGGGGTTGGTTGCTATCGCGAGCTGGCACTGAGAGCAGGGATGGGGAGCAGGGCGGAGGCACAAGGTCGGAAACGCCGCGTTTCATACCCCTGCAGAACCCTGTCGTTGGCGAACCAGCAGGTGTCAGGCAGCTGCTAGCTTGACCCACACCGGTGCTAGGGAACCACTAGTCCAACCCACACCAGTGCTGGGCGAGCACTAGCCCGGCCCGCATCGGTGTGGGCCACCACCATCCAGACCCTTCCTTTACACCTCAGGCAGCAGATAGCCTAGCCTAGTGGTTTGATCCGATGTAGTCTAGTCCATCCATCCATCCATTATCTGCACCGCTTATCCTCAGTAGGGTCGCGGGGGTGCTGGAGCCCATCCCAGCTATCTTCGGGCAGTGGGCCGGGGACACCCTGAACTGGTTGCCAGCCAGTCGTAGGGCACACAGGGACAGACAATTCGCTCGCTCATTCACTCCTAAGGACAATTCGGTTAGCCCAATTAACCTGACATGCATGTTTTTGGAATGTAGGAGGAAACCGGTATGCCCGGAGGAAACCTTCGCAAGCAAGGGGAGAACATGCAAACTCTACACAGAGGTTTGATCTGACGACCTCAGAACTGTGCCGCACACGCGCTAACCACTGTGCCGCCGTGCTGTAGAATGTTTTTTTCCCAATACTCCTAAAAAATTGATTTTGCATTCATTTGTTATTCATTTAAAACCAGCATAACAAGTAAGGCAAAAATATATATTTTCACAGCTTCCACTTGAGATTGTAAAAAAATCTAGCCCGACCTGACCCGGGCCGCAGGTATTAAAGCACAGCCCGACAAATTAACTTGATTTGTGGGACCAAGTCAAGCCCAACTTTAATATATAACTATGGGGGTTCGGTCTTTGGGCCAACCTCTTGTTTAGGTGTAAAACTGCATTCACTCAACTGACAAAACAAACTAATTTACATTTAATTTTGAATATGAAAATATTTTTTCCCGATTATTTTTGAATAAATGTTTTATACTTAGAAAATACCCCTTGTCGTCCGTGATTATAATATGTGAGGTAGGCTCCTAATGTAGGCTGAATGATAAAGCAGAGTACTGAAAAACAAAGGTAAACATTTGGAGTTGACATTATTCTACCGATCCAGCCCGCCAGAAAACTAAAAGTCTGGATCCCACCTTAGAGCCGAACTGAGTTGGACATCCCTGCTCCAAAAAGAGAACTAGTCAATCACAATCACTAGCTGATAGTCTAAAGTGCATGTCGGGAAGAATGCTGACTACCCAGAATGAAATCTAGTTTCCGAACAGGGGGAAGAAGTCATCTCAGTTCTCCATTTCTCGACGCTCCTCAGGGGGTTGTCGTAGCTGATTGGCTTTCCATGCATACTCACGAGTGGACAAGCAGTTCTCAGACCACAAAGGGAAAAAGTAATTTTTGCAGAAGAAACTTTTCCATTAGTTGTTCCCCCAACGTTCTGACAGCATCAGCGGCGTCAGAACAGAGCGCCTTGACTGCCCCGCAGATAATTGCAGCCTTCCGAAATCATGAAAATGACAGCACTTACACCTTGTAGTGAAGACTGAAAAAAGGAATCCTGTCGGCGTTTTAAAGAAATACTCCATGAATACCAACAAAAGAAAATGTCTTCATTGATCATCAGAGTTTTATTGTGAAAGTTTCAAAGTGTTGTCATAAAAATGGAAAAAGGACCGCGTATTGAAAAATGAGCCAATTTTGACGCACGGTTGTTGTTTGCTCGTCGAGTCATGTTTATTTAGACGCCTTTAATCACAAGGAGTCTCAAATTATCTTTGAATTTAAATAAAACCAAAGTAATATTCTTTGGTAATCGCAAAGCAAATCAAGATTTAGAACTAAAAATGGATGGTGCTGCAATAGACGCTGTATCAGAAATTAAGTTTTAATAATAGACAATAAATTAAGCTGGAAAACGCACATCAGACACATACAAACAAAAGTATCTAAAAGCATTTAAATAATTGATAAAGCCCATCTCATTTTAAACTATAATGCATCGAATTTAGTATGTTGTTCTGTAGTTCTGCCATACTTAACATATTGCGCAGAAGTCTGGGGCAATAATTACAAAAGTTCACTACAGCCCCTTTTTATCCTCCAAAAACGCGCAGTTAGAACCATACACAGGGTAGGATGTCCAGATCATACTAATATTTTATTCCTGCAGTCCAAATTATTAAAATTAGATGATTTAGTAAAATTTTTCACTGCACAACTGCTATCTAAGGTCAACAAAAACATAGTGCCAGAAAACATTCATAAATTATTCATTCGGAAAGAGGGAAATTATAACTTAAGGGGCTGTAGTGAATTCATAATGCCGAAGGTGAGAACCACCAGGAAAAGTATGTGTGTGTCTGTGTGTGGAGTCAAGCTTTGGAACGGTTTGCAAGACGAGATCAAACGGTGTCCAACTATTTATTTGGTTTAGATACAAAGGAGCATTCCTGGCGGAATACAGAGATGAGGAGGGTGGGGTATGAGTGGTGCGGGAGATTGGGAATAGTGCGTCTAGTTAACTTTGTGTTATTGTTGCTAATCTTATATCATAACTGTTATTATTAATATCATTACAATTGTTGTTATATCATTGGTGTATTTGGTGGGTAAGATGAAGGGGTAGGTAATATAAACGTTTGCTTCTTACTACCCCTTCTCAAACATATTATGCAACGTTATTTTGTTGTTGAGTTGTTGTTTTTGTTCTGTTTTTATTTTGATGTTCGTATAAAAGTTTTTATTCATTCATGGTCACAAAATAAAATAGAACAGAAACAAAAAAAGGGTTGCACAGTGCACAGACTATGATTACACCATCCCCTTATCTAAAACCTACATGAGGGCAAGGAAAAACTCAAAAACTTTAACGTGAGGAAAATGAAGAAAGATGGAGTAAAAGAAAGAAGAAAGAGAGTAGAAAAGAGAGAGAAAGAGATAGAAAGAATAAGAAAAATAGAAAGAGATAAGACGGAAAGAGCGAGGCAGAGAGAGAAAAAGAAAGACAGAAAAAGAGAGAGAAATAACAGAGATAAAGAGAGAAAGAAAGAGAGTTAGAGAGAAATAAATCCAGCTCCATTTGAGGTGTGAGTTTATCAGCCTGGCTTTGGCGACATCAAGCGGACATACTTAAAACGGCACCTCGGTTTTTCTCTTGTGCTTTTCTCTCAGCGTCGTATTGTAGCCATGTTTCACAAAAGGTCTTTTAAAAAATGACGCTAACACTACTGTCTGGTGGCGTCGCTTAGCCATTGCCCTCCTTCTTCCCTCGTGATGAACGGCAGCTGGAATTAGTTTGTATGGCATTGTCCATTGTCGCCCCCTACTAGGCGCGTCCAACATGACAGGTGCATGCTACACCTAAACCAGGCAATAAGAAATGAGTATTAGTGCAAGGATTAAGTATCGATTATGGACATTAATTATGGGTCATGCAAAAGAAATGACTACTTCTTGCAACAAATCTTGCCCCATATAGGTGTTGGGTCCTATGTAGTTTACATTTTCAGTTGCAGGAAGTTCCTCCCATTCCAATTTCCCACGAGGAAACACTTACTTAATTTTTTGCATGGTGCGTAGTACTGTACCGTAAATGTCCCTAATTGATCCTTGCACTATTACACATTTCATGGTGCCCTGTTTAGGTGTGGCATGCAAGAAAACAGAGGAAGAAATAGACAGAAAGAATACAAGAGAGAAAAATGAGAGAGGAATAACAGAGAGAAAGGGAGAAAGAAAGAAAGAAAGAAAGAAAGAAAGAAGGTGAGAAAGAAAGAGAGAAATAAAGAAAGATTTAAAGGGATGCTGCTTAATAGGACAATGCCGTATAAACTAATGCCAGTGAGGAAAATAGAGATAAAATTAAGCCAACAGAGAGCAGTGGCATCATTTTTAAGCGGACTTTCTGAGAAACATAACTACGATTTTCAAGCATTTACAAGAACTTGACCAAAATCCAAACCCCTCTACTCCCTGAAAACACAACATTAAATTTCAGTCATTTTTAAGGATTTCAAGCACCCGTACATACCCGGGTTATAATTCTCCAGGAAAGGTGGCATTTCAAACCCTGAACATCTACAAAACGATCACACTCTTCCCTTGTAGGCCTCAAATTCGCACTGATAATCATGTCTACGTTGGGTTGACTAAAACCGAGACCGATGGCCTTGTTCTTCATAAATTATTGAAGACTCAAAGTGGAGCTTTTTGCCCATGTCTCCAAAAATAAAGCTGTATTTTCTTCTGCGAGCAGCAGAGGCCTGCGACAAGTGTACAGGTACATGGCTTCGAGTCAATAACATCGTTTTGCAAACAAGCACACGAATGAACGGATGTGAGTGGACTTTGAACACAACACCGAGTCATCCACAGGATAAGCGCCGGGTCCGCTGACGTTTTCCACTTGGAAATGTGCCAAAACTTGCACATCTGGATTCAAATTCCTGTCATCATTGGCACATCTGCTTGCGTCACTCTGCAATGCCAAAAATCGACTTGGGTAGAAATAAAACATGTGGTAAAAAAATATATAGCAATCGAATATTAGCGTTATAAAAATTATGCTAACATTGTGATCAATGTTCCCTGTAATTTTCCACGGGTCTGAGCGTTCACACAAAGTCTCTGAGCAACGCTTGTAACAACAGTGAGCAACAGCAACTCCAAGTGTGGCAACTAAGTCATTAGTAGTACGATACACAACTGTATTTACAGTAATCACATTTTTAGTGGAAGTACAATGTTGGCAACAAGATTGACTTGGTATAATTGGAAATTATTTGAAAGCAACACAAACTTTTTCTTCTTTTCCCCTGTTTTTTTCTATATTTTTTTGAATTCCTTTAAAAAAAAATCTCATTGTGTTTATTTTTTCCTAGCTGTTTTTCTTTGTGTTCTCTACTTACTTTTTTTTCTTTGTTTCTTTCTTGCCTTGCTTTTCACTACTTTTTCATTTTGGTATTTTTTTCTTTTTTATTCTATTCCCCCTTCCTTTAAGTCATTTTGTGCATAATTCTACATGATATTCCGTTTAGGACCCGAAAGAGGTTCCGGTTCCTTTTAGTGAGCCCAGCCGAAGAAGCCGTTCTTGAAAATCTCTACTGACTTTACTCAACTTTGTTCTACTTCGACCTTGACTTCAAAATACCACATTTAGAACACAACGTCAGGCGAACCCTTGTATTTTTACCTCCATGCACTGTAACTTTGACTTAATTCGCTTCTTAATTAGCAATTTCAAGCCCTGATTTTTGTGAGCTGGCTAGATTTTCTTGTGCGCAGAAAAACTCTGGGTAGTGCCCAATTGCGCACACACGCAGCTTTAGAGGGAACATTGCGCTGGATAGATTTTCTTGTGCGCTGAGAATGTGCGAGCAGTGCGCGATTGCGCACGCGCGCCCCTTAGAGGGAACACTGATTGTGATATTGGTATAATAAAACAACCACAATCTATCATCCAATTGAAGGTCTTATATCTTTAATTATTGCTAGTTTAAGCTCATAAGAGTTAACTGGAGTCTCTTCCTAAGTTCACACGCAACAGTTTCAAAGCAAACAGCCAAACATTTAATGAGACGCTATCTCGTGTATCTTGCTCAATGGCTGCCTCTCTTCACATCCAGACGAATATCCAGATGAAACTTTAATCAGCACCAGCGTTGAGAAACATCACTAGCAACATCAAAGTGTACTTTGGAGCTCAGGACTACCCTGACCGCAGATCTTTCATCCTTTAATGAATCTCTCACAGAAATTCTAGCCTGCTTTGCTGAGAGGATGCAATGTTCTTAATTGGACCATAGTAAAAAAAAACAAGAGAATAATAACGCCGACTAGGAATAAAACATAGCTTTAATCTACAATTATAGTCACACTGTTCAGTTTTATTTACGGTCCCTTGTAATTCAAGAAAATCAATAGAGTTTTATAGTGACTAAATGGCAACATTTTCTTCTCATTTTCTTTGCCAAGCCTCTCACAAAGTTTTTGATTTGGGGGAAACCTTTGGTAGCAAGATGGAAGACAAGCATTGCAGCTCCATCAAGGCAACCTTCATGTTATGTATAATAAAAACACATTTCTTGACCAACGTGTATTCTTAAAATGTGACAGTTCTTGTATTTGTTCTTATTCTTCAAACCATCCATCCACTGGAGCCCATCTCAGCTATCTCCAGGCTGTGGGCAGGGGACAACCTGAACTCTTCCCCAGCCAGTCGCAGGGCAAAGAGAGAGAGACAACTTACTTGCTGGAGGATTTTATAAATTTGACTATAAGGGATTTTATACGATTGAATACAAGTTACATTTATTGAATGCAATGAAGATTTTCACAGAGAAGGCTTAAGTTTAATCACAGGTCACGCTGATCCGAATGTGGAATATTTTGTTTAGTTCTGTTTATAACAGAACTCTGACGCAGGAAGGCAGGCATTGTTTGAAGAAGTTGTTTTGATAAGCGCTCTGCTGTCATGAGTTTTTCAGACATCGGGACGCTCTTCTCCGAGATGGTGGACCCCATGTTGGCGGCTTTCCCGGCATGCCCATGGGAGGAGCTGGCACACCAGCTTGCGGAAAAAAAGAGGGCAAAGGAAGTAAGGCAGAAGATCGAGAGGGGAGGCTTGACTTAGACTCGAGTGACACCAATTCGGCCATATATTTGATGGAGTTCACTTAGCTAAATTAAATTGGCCCCCGTGTGGAAATGCCGGTCTCTTGTTCAGTTTTCCATCAAGAAACGAGTGTGCATTGTTAGGTGATTGAAGGTTGCATTTGGTTACTGGAGTCAGATAAATAACAATTTGGTAAACGCTACATTTTAATATTGCTTACTCACACCTATGGAAAATTTGATCCAGCCAATTAACCTGACATGCATGTTTTTGGTATGTGGCAGGACACCAGAGAGCCTGAGGGAAACCCACATAAGGACGGGAAGAACATGCAACTGTTATTGAACCTAATTACAAGTAGATGGTATAGTTACTTAAATCCTCTAGAGCAGGGGTGTAAAACTCAATTGCAACAGAGGGCCAAAACTCAAATACTGTAACACCTTTGGTCATGGGCTGAATATTTATTGAATACACTTGAACATGAAAATGGATTAAAAACCAGACTGGAATATTATTCAAGAATAAACAAACCTAATGTCATGATTACAGATTTGGATCACCTGTGCCTGCTCATTTGGTACCAGCCGCTGTGGGCTACCTGATTGGTTCCCTGTCCCTTTTTAAGACCAGTCCTGTCACTCTCCGGTTGTCAGTCCGTCAACGAACCTCTGTTGTTACAAGGCAAGCATTTTTTGAACCTGACTCCCGCCTGTCCCGTTTTTGCACCCATTTTTCCACCTGTCTATTCCTGATCTCACCGTTTGTCTCCAGCGACGACCTGTTTTCGATCCCGGCCTCGTCTGTTCTCCCATCCGGGCTTACGACCCGTTTTTGATCCCGACCACGTCTGCTCTTCCGTCCCGGCTTACGACCGGTTTTTGATCCTGACCACGTTTTTTAATCTCCTGTTCCGGCTATCGACCTGTTTTTCCTTCCCTGACACCGCCATCTCTGGCTACCGAGGATCTACTTCCGTATTCCGATCACAATCCGATTGCGAGAGCGACTTGCTTGCCGCGTCCAGCGAGTACCGGATCGCTGGCGCTGCCCTTCCTCTTTCTATTCAATAAACTTGCAGTTAATGTTACGCATTTGGGTCCTGATTCCGTTCTGGTCGTGACACCTGAACATTAAATAACTTAAAAAAACTTGCTCTCCATAAAAATATCTCCTGCCAAAACTATACAAATTCAAAATAAGGAACAAAATGGAAATATAAATATAATTTTTGCTTTTCACTTGGGGAATTTGCTTTAGTGAGAAACATGTTGGGTCCTCATATTCTTCTTTAACTCTAAAACTTTCTGTATCTTCAGCTTACTCTGATGTTTTGTCTTGTAGACCCATTTTACATTAAATTCCTTGATTACGGCCACATTAGCTCCACAAAGAAGACACCCGGGATTACCGGTCAGTTAACAATCATTCAGTCTCTCCTCGGTTTTGAATGGCTGTTTTCCGAAACAACTTTTTGCCCGGCCATCGTGAGGGTTTAGCGTCCTTGAATTCACAGAAACAGACACATCACCCTGCTTTTTTCCGTTTAGCCTTCTGTTACATCATGATAGATGGCAGTTCGTCCCTAAGTGTTATGACTCCGCTTCCTGATACTGAAGACTCACTGTTGATTTCATTTTTCAGTGTTGTTTTTAAACTGGCCGACATGTTGTTAGTGAGTAGATAGTTTAATAAACTAACTGGATTGATGCGGGAAGATTTCTGGGAATTCTTGTGGTGGCAGCAGAAGCGCTGCATTGTGGGATCTGCAGTTTGAGAGTTATCAGCGTTTCATAGACCCGAGGCCATAATAGTAGATGTACAGTAAAACTCTGTTAATCCGGATTCAAATGGGCCGGAAAAATCATCCGGATAATCCGAGTTCCCCGATGTCCAGTAATCTCAGATCCCATGACCTCAAAATGATGTTTAATGGAAAATACATGAATAACCTGATACAACATGAATTCACGCGTTTATATTCACACGGAAAAAAAGAGAATTGTAGAACAGGAGTCTGAGGGGGAGTGATAGATGGCAGAGAAAACGGGAGCTTTATTGTCCTAGTTCTTCAAAACAGGGCACAACAAAAACATGTTGTTATCTCTTTAACCGGAAGAAGGGACAGTGCAACTTCCTAACCTGTCCCCCTGGAACTCTCTCCTCAACAACGTTGTTCCGTGGGTGAATTATGTAAATCCACTACAGAATATTAATGAAACATACGTAATGGGTTTTTCAGAAGATCTGGATTAACCCAGTTATACTGTACATAAAATAATTTTACGGACCGGATATAATTGTACGCCGTGGACCGTGAGTTTGACACCTATACTCTAGAGCACAGGTGTTGAACGGGGGCCCGCGGGCCGGATCAGGCCGGCTAAGGGATTTAATCCGGCCCGTGAGACAACACTGAGGAAAGCATGAGAGAAAAATGAGCTGCTGGTTGAAATATGTCACTTGATGTTGCCAGGCGCCTCTCACAACCGCTGTACCTGTATTTCTTTCTTTCTCTCTCTCTCTCTCTCTCTCTCTCTCTCTCTCTCTCTCTCAATCTCTCTCTATCCTCCCTTTTTCTCTCACTTTCTATCTCTCTCTCTTTCACTCACTCTGTCTCTCTTTTGCATTCTTTGTTCCTATTTGTCTCTTTCTCTATCTGTGTCTGTTTACCTTATTTTACTCTATCTTCCTTTTCTCCTTTTTTTCTGTCTTTTCTCTCTCTCTCTTGTGTCCCCCTCCTCTTTCTCCCCTTCTCTCTTTCTCTCCTTCTCTCTTTCTATTTCTGTTTGGAATTCTTTTTCTATCTATTTCTTTCCCCCTCTCTTACTATTTATCTTTTTATCTCTCTTGTTTCTAACATTCCCTCTCTCTCTTTCTCCCTTTCTCTCTTTCTTTTTCCCACCCTCTCTCTTTTTTCTCCCTCTTTTATTTTTTTCTCTCTCCTTTTAATTCTCAATGTACTCGTTTTTCTTTCTTTCTTTCTTTCTTTCTTTCTTTCTTTCTTTCTTTCTCCCCATCTTTCCTTTTTGTTCTTCCTTTATTCTTTCTTTTTTTTTCTTTCTTTCCCTCCATCTTTCCTTTTCATTCTTATTTTTTTCTTTGCTTATTTCGTTTTTATTTCTTTCTTTTTTCATTCTTTCTTCTTTTCATTCTTTCTTTCTTTCTTTCTTTCTTTCTTTCTTTCTACCTTTCTTTCTTTCTTTCTTTCTTTCTTTCTTTCTTTCTGTCCATCTCTCCTTTTCATTCTTCCTTCCTCATTAGTCCGGCCCCTGAGAGAATGTTTGTTCTATCGCGTTACCCCCGAGTTGAAATGAGTTTGACACCCCTGCTCTTGAGATAATCATTTCAAATGCCTTTGCTTCAGCTACATTCAATTTTCGAGCAGCAGAATTTAGATGAATCAAGCATTGGACATCAGTCAGGAGGAGCCCTGATGTTTTGGAGAGCAAAGAGGAAAATAAATCAAATGAAACCACACAGGGAGAAATCTAAAACTTGCATCATCTCGACCTTGCATCCGGGAGCATTGACTCCTGACGGCAGACTTTCACCATGCCGACGGCAAAGACCTGCACGGGAAATACGGCCGTGTTGCGTTACGGCCCATAAATCTCACCGAGGGAGCGGGAATGTCCCGGGAGGGCTGTCGTTTGATGTATGAGAGAGGAGAAAGTCCACTTAGGGTCCACTTTGTTGTGGCGACAAGAACTGTAATTAGGCTCTCTTTGGTTTCAAGTCAATGGAATTGGTGACCTCCAGACAGACTCAATTGCCAATTTGATCCACTCTGTAGCAAAGAAAGTAAGCTAGAAATCCAGTCCAGTCTTTCTGTTCTCAGACAGGCCAAATAAGTAACAGAATGTCATTTCCAAATGTTTAGCTTCACATGGGTTTTCTGTGTTATACTGTATCATTCAGACTATGAGGCAGATTTTATAACCACGATGCCTCATTCGAGCTGTATCATATTACGATAATCAACCTGAGCCAAACCATACAAATTGAGGTTGTTGTTTTTTTTTGTTTTTTTTTATAAAACTGACTGCAATGAAATGAACATCGACATTCTACATGTGGGGCAATCCGACCATATTGCGGAATGAATACGTTTTTTCTCTACTTTGCAGTGTTCATTGCTTTCAAACATAAACAAAAACATTGCAGGTATTATCATCCGATTTTTGGTGGAAAATAAATTCTGGGTGAAGTTGTGGCACAGTGTTATGACGGTGCAGACTAAAGTTAAGGAGAGCGCAGTGTTGGCTTTTTGAGTTTTGTTTTTTGCCGTACACATTTAATGGCGCGAAGGACACAACAGTAATTCAGACTGGAGTGATGGCCTAAGTGTAAAATTCACGGCACGCCTCTTACAAACCAGAAAATATACACTACTGACTTGAAAATTTAAACAATGAGTTTAGTAATACAGATACTGGAATCAAAACGCCCCGTAAATTTCTTTTTTTTGTCAACACCTACAAATGATTTTAGAACCCAGGCTTTTGAATTTGGACTAAAAACTGCTGAGAAAACAAGCAAGCTAAAAAACCTAAAGCTCTGCATCCATTTTCAGACACCTTAACCCTTATAATCTACGTGAACTCTGGACGCCAAACATGGACTCAGATTATCGGCCTATTAGGGGTTTACTGCACGGCTATGATACACAATAAGCCCCTCTCGCCCGCCTTCCCCTTGGTTAAGAAGCTCAAACGTAAGTAGCAGTTGGTAAACCCTTACCAGCTACAACATTATTTCCACACAGCGATGCAATTTAACACAAGAAACCGATAACAACTTAGTTTCCCTTGGTATATATGAATTATCTGGATCTTTGGAAAGATGTTTACAAAACATCACTGTAAAAACACTTAAATTAATAGGGAGAAAAAACTGACCAATCCATGAATTTGTTTTGTATACAATGCACAATACAATATTAACAATACAATTATTTGGTTTGTTTTTTACAAAACAACTCTATGTTTTGACTGTTTCTGACTAAGTGAAGTAGCTTGAAAGGGTTGTTATTGTTTTTTGTTTGTTTTTTTTACAATATCACATGTGCATCGTTTTGGGTGGACGCTTTGGAGAAAAAATATTGCTAAGTTTGTTCAAACAATTTGATTCTTTCTGGTATATTTTAAAAGACACCAGATGTGTTTATTTTTCTATATATAGCTCATATTTGTGATGTGTTTAATATTGGAAACCTGCAAAGGAGATTACGTAGGATGCAAGTTTTTTATTTGGACTATTGTGCACTGTTAACATCATTGTCACTATTGGCTAAGAGCCTAATGTTTCTGTTCTTTGATCTTCCCACTCTTTAGAGGAGATCTTCTTTTTGTAACCTCTGAGATTTAATGAAAAGAAAGCGGAGGGCATTTAGAACAGATTTAGAATCTGGAATTGTGAGGGTTAATTTACTGTCCTCTCCTGTTCTCCTTGTAAGTTTAACATTTATTGTTGTCTTTTCTCCTTATTTTGGGTGTCTACTAAACTATAAACTTCATCATGCATTTAGTATCTTTTTAAGTGCCCTACCATGTATTTTTAGGTCATTTTCATTTGTATAGGTGTTGGGGTGAAGGAGTGGGTTTTCCTTTCTATTGTACAGTAGTGTTTTTACTGTACGCAAAACATGTGAACGATAATAAGGGGGATTTAGGGATTCAAAATTAGCATCATAACTCCCACTTGCACATTGAAAACTGCAGCTATGCCAATGTGTGTCTAATCATGCATCAACATTCCAGCAGACAGTTTAAAGTCTTTGTAAAATGAGGTTAATTGGCCTAGATATAGGAATTTGAGGGCTTTCACGTGGCAAATTCTATCTGTCTATCCGTCTGTCTGTCTGTCTGTCTGTCAACCTACCTACCTAACTTCTGACAGTAGGGTGGGCGGTCGGTCTATCTATCTAGCTAAAAAAAGATTTGAAACCCCAAAGTGTTAATATGTAATCAAAAGATTAATAATGCAAGCCTACCGTTGGCAACATGTGTCCAATCATGCATCAACATTCCAGCAGACAGATAAGAAGTACTAGTAAAGTGAGGTTAATTGGCCAGAAACAGGAAGTCAAGGGCTTTCACGTGGCAAATTTCTTTCGATCTGTCTGTCTATCTGTCTGTCTGTCTGTCTGTCAACCTACCTACCTACTTGCTGTCGGTCGGGCGGTCTATCTATCTATCTCAAAAAGATTTGAAGCCCCAAAGTGTTCATTTGTAATCAAAAGATTGATAATGCAAGCCTACCTTTGCCAACATGTGTCCAATCATGCTTCAACATTCTAGCACATTAAAGTAATAGTAAAATGAGGTTAATTGGCCAGAAATAGGAAGTCGAGGGCTTTCACGTGGCAAATTTATTTCGATCTGTCCGTCTATCTGTCTGTCTGTCTGTCTGTCTGTCTGTCTGTCTGTCTGTCAACCTTCCTTCCTATCTACCATCTGTCCGTCTGTCTGTCTGTCCGTCTGTCCGTCTGTCCGTCTGTCCGTTTGTCTGTCTTTCTGTCTGTCAACCTTCCTACCTACCTACCTACCTACCTATTGTCTGTCTGTCAACCTTCCTACCTACCTACCTACCTACCTACCTATTGTCTGTCTGTTTGTCTGTCTTTCTGTCTGTCAACCTTCCTACCTACCTACCTACCTATTGTCTGTCTGTCTGTCTGTCTGTCTGATAAAGATTTGAAACCCCAAAGTGTTCGTTTGTAATCAAAACATTGATAATGCAAGCCTATCTATGCCAACATGTGTCCAATCACGCATCAATATTCCAGCAGACAGTTTAAAACACTCATAAAAAATGTTAATTGGCCGGGAAGTCGGAAGTCAGAGCCTTTCACAAGGTAGATTCGGATCCCACGCCCGCTCTGGAGGGAGGGCCACAGCTGGTTTCGATAATTGAGGCGCTGTTTCCTTTGAAGCTCGCATAACTGCTGCTTGGTCTGTTAGTGAGCATCTGAAATTACACCTCCACCTTCCCACAGTGCCCATCCCACTCGTCTCTGATGCTTCCACGCGAGTGATGAGAGGGGAAACTTTTCCTGTGGCTTAACCGGCAGTCAAATTATATAGCAGCTTTTTTTTGGGATCCAAATGCTGAGAGAAGACTGTTCACGTGCTCACCAGCTGTCTTTTTTATACATAAGGACGACGGTGGAAAGTGCGACAATAATAAACTTCACACTCACTTGTTCGCATTCACATCGAGTAACAATTTCATCAAAGGGACATTGTGTATTATTCAGATTCAGATTCAGATTCAGATTCAGATCTACTTTATTGTCATTCTAGTACACGTGTATACAGAACGAAATGTCGATGCATCTGACCCCCACAGTTTCCTTGAATGTACAGATATAAATAATGTTGTATTGTATTTTGGCTACGTATAGTATTTTACCATAGTGCCGATAGTGCAAGAAGAGTAGCTAACCAGATGTGCAAAATGGGCAGTCAGGTTAACAAGTCAGGTACACAGTAACATTAACACTGTAACAATAACGCTGTAATTACAAGAGTGCAGAGAGCAATGTGCAAGGAGTGGCAAGCTATAAAAAAAAACTGCCAGTAGTGCAAAAAGTCAGATTAGCAGCCGTTTAGATTTAAGTTAACTATATGTTAGATTGACCATTTAACAGTCTAATGGCCAGGGGGACTAGACTATTGCGGAGCCTGGTGGTCCTGCACCGCACACTGCAGTACCTCTTCCCAGAGGCTAGCAGAGTGAACAGTCCATGATGGGGGTGAGAGGGGTCCCCGGTAATGTTTTTAGCATGGGATAGGCAGTGCTTCTGGCCAATGTCCTGAATGGAGGGAAGTGAAGTCCCGATTATTTTCTCTGCTGTCCTCGTTACCCTCCTCACACTACCCCAGTCGGTAGCGCTGCAGCCTCCACACCACACAGAGATACAGCTGGTCAGGATACTCTCTATGGTGCCCCTGTAGAATGTAATGAGGGAGGGTGGGGGCAGGTGGGCTCTCCTCATCCTCCGCAGGAAGTACAGGCGCTGCTGTGCCCTCTTAACCAGTGATGCAGTGTTCACGGACCAGGTGAGTTTGTTTGTAATGTGCACCCCTAGGAACTTGATACTGCTGACAACCTCCACAGCCTTGTTGTTGATGCAAAGTGGGGCATGGTTGGGCTGGTTTTTCCTAAAGTCGACAATGATCTCTTTAGTTTTGTCGACATTCAGGACCAGGCTGTTGTCCCTGCACCAGCCCACCAACTGCTCCACCTCCTCTCTGTAGGCCAGGTCGTTGTCATCCCTGATGAGGCCCACCACTGTTGTGTCGTCAGCAAACTTCACGATGTGGTTTGTGGCGGACCTAGGGACGCAGTCGTGTGTCATCAAGGTGAACAGCAAGGGGCTTAGGACGCAGCCTTGGGGGGAGCCCTTGCTGAGGTGGATGACATCTGAACTGTTCTGACCTCCTACTGCTGGTGTCGGCAACTTATGGCTCGGGAGCCCGCGTGCAGCTTTTCGGCCGAAAAGCTCAGCGTCAAGCGTCCAAAACACCAGGGTATGATGACTATTACTATTATTCCCCCCCACAACAAATGCCGCCTCCCGGTAGAGGAAGGGGCCGAGGGGGTAGACGGGGTGCGGGCAACTATATGTACACGCCTGACTACTATGGCTACGAGGATTACTACGACTACTACAGTTATGATTACCAAAACTACCGTGGCGGCGGTTACGATGACCCCTACTACGGCTATGAAGAGTTCCAAGGCCCCACCCGGGGCCGTGGTGGCACCACCAGGGGTACCAGGGCGTCCCCAGGCGGCAGAGGCCGCGGCGTTGAAGGCGGGCCGTCCCGAGGCCGAGCCGGCTTCTCCCAGCGCGGAGGCGGGCTCTCTGGCAGGTATTTGAAAATGTTTACAAATCATACCTGTCGACCTCCATGGCTCCATGCCCTTACAAACTGTCGTATTTTCCCTTTCAAACTACAAAATAATCTTACACCATTTTTTTTTTCAAACGTGTTTATTTATGTAGTTTAACATGTTATATTGTACATGTGTTTTGTTATATCATATATATCGTTAATTAACATTTTGTTGTGAGTTGCACAACATGAATGAGGTTTATTATAAAAAAGTTCAAAAATGAAGTAGCTTGGATGTTTACTGTAGAAGGAAAAATACATGCAAATATAATTAAGTAGAATAATACGTTTTCTTATTCAAATTATGAATTAATTTTCTGCATTAAATTATTGTTGGTAATATACTGATTAAAGGGATAACCACAAACCTGTCTTTTTTCATTTTCTCCTTTTATACTTTTTTTTCTTAACTTCTTTATACAACATAATAATTCGTAATATAATGCATCAAAGCAAGTGAGCCGTTTGAGAGCCGGCTCTCTTTAATGAGTTGACCCGAAAAAGCAGGTTCTCTAAAAAGAGACGGACGTCCTTTCACTACACAACTACCACGGAATGATGCATTATGGGAAATCCCCAGGCGGCAGACGTATGCGCACAGCATCAAACCGCTCGCTTCGCTTGCAACGAAAAAAACGATACCGAGATAGAGGCTACCGAACACCTCATCTCAACTCATTAGCTGCACCGCTTATCCTCAGTAGGGTCGCGGGGGTGCTGGAGCCCATCCCAGCAATCATCAGGCAGTGGGCAGGGGACACCCTGAACTGGTTGCCAGCCAATCGCATGGCCGCGGCAAACACGTTTGGCTCAATTGATTTGCCATTTCGTGATCGTCGGTGTATACCGGATGGTACCCATAATTGACAAATTTGCGTTTTTCCGTACAGATTTCCATGTACCTTGTACACGTCTCAAAATGCATAACAAACGTACTTTGTACGGCAAAAACGTACAGGTTGAGAGGTATGACAAAGATGACAAACATGACACAAACACTTTTAACATTTTCTAATGCTGGAAAAATGTGTAGAATAAATATTACATTTCATATAGGGGTGTAACTATGAGACAAGAGGGAAGATCTGCTGGCGCGAGTTCATGGGCATGAGGTGACGGATTTGACTTCCGCTCTCTCACAGGTATCAGGTTGTAAAAAGGTATACAGGTTGTAGCCGCGAATGCAATAAAGTCATATTTTGTGACAAAATTTGTTGTTATCAGGTTTCCGCACCCTGCAAAAATGCCGGGGCTGCTATTGCAGTTTTCTTTTATTCCAGGATGAAAATGTTGAAAGGAGGAAAAGGACTGTTTCGGATATAGTCCAAATGCCAACCCAGGAGTTTATTCGAGCGCTTCTAAGAATTGCACATACTTGCATGTGCAAGAAGAGAAGATGCAATGCTGATTTCAGCCAGAAGATGACATCAGCAAGTAGACTATGTTGAAGTTACAGACATCCCCTTTAAATAATAAGTATAAATATATGAAATGATATACAAACATGATTTTTTTAAATACTCGTAGTTTGAGAATTTATTTTACACAACATGAGCCTCACTTAACGGGAGCTGACATAGTTGTTCGCCATCTTGATGCTACGGGTACCCAAAAACCTCAAAAAGGCTGGGGAAAAATGAGAGAAAAAATGGTGCAGTATGGTCACTTTTAAGTTTGTATTCTACCACGTGCTTTTTAGCGACCTTTTACAGTTGCATGTGACAATACATCTACTGATTAAATAATACGCACTGTTCTTTAAAAGAATATACGCACTTAAAAGGCATATATCTAAAAAATGTTTTTACTTTATTTCAAAATGTAGTGAATTATCAACATTAATGAAACAAGCAAAGTCATCTGCCAAAGCGGAATTTGTTGTATTTCATTTTAAATATTTTTTTAGTTTTATTTAATTTCATTCAATTATCTACTTGGTAGTCGAGCTGTACAACGGAGTACCAAGATAGTAATAGCATTTAGCATTTGTTTACGTGTATGCACTTGCAGCCACCAGGTTGACTTGAATTGTCCGTTCATTTTTTTACTCCGTCAGAATCGAAAACCCCAACATAAACGTCTAAAATGACGTAGAACAAATGACACACGTATTTTTATATTGTCTGATCAAACTCTTTTGAGAAAATGAAATGTAGCAACATTTCTTGTTCGGTTTAAACGTAACATCACAGATGATGCGTTAAGGGCCAGGTAAAGTCGTTTGAAAAGTCCTAATTTATATACTTATTATACAAATATATATGATTGTTGTGTCAAAAGTCTGTGTGGAATGTGGCACATATCGGGGACATTCCTTTTCACTCAAAAACAAATTCATTTGTGTTAAAACATAATACCGAATCATTAAGTCTCGTTGTGCCAGGAGGTTCCAGGTTTGTGGGTGTTCCTGCAAAACTGTATCCCATACCTTTGAGCCATCCATAATTGAGCTTCATGCATGAGTATGTTTTAATTTCATCTTTGACCTTAGACAATCAGAACAAGGGCAAAAAAAATATTTAAGCGAATGCTAGAAGCTGAATTCTTGCTGGGTGACATGTGGAGAAGGCTGCGATGCAAATCCTCATTAGCGAGGCAGATGTGTGAAAGGTGTTACAAACCACAAACCGCTACAGAGGTGGAAAAGGCGACCAAAGATTCTGGGAAAATTGAATTGGAAGTCCAGCAGCGAAAAACTAAAACAGCTCTTTAAGAACGGGGCGGGTGAGTCATATTAGAATTGTCTTTATTATCCTTATAACAACTTAGTGAAGATCGTTTACATCAAGATTAGATGCGAAACTCCAAGACAAACACCTAATAAAAGCCTAATAAGAAATAGGAATGTCAGTATAAACAGGTAAACATATTTACAAGGTACTGGCTCGAATTATAGGTAAATAAGAAATACAGTGTAATGAAAACAGTATCATGACATTTAGCAGCAAAATAATTCAAAAATAAGTTGATAAACAATATATGAATACCGGTACTCATTTTTTCATACATAGGTGTACAGGAACTACACTGCCACAAATCCACTTCCCTTAATTTCCAACCACTGACTCTGCCAACACCTCAAAAGACACATTCCATTCATTGGGAGTGAACAGTCTCTCCTGCTGTTTAATAAATATTTGAAACCCCAAAGTATTCATTTGTTATCAAAAGATTAATGATCTGAATATGTATCATGCCAGAGAATTTATTTCATTGTGTGTCCAAATGAAATATGACCTATTATCAACAATTATATCAACCCATTGGCAAACTTTATTTTGAAAAGCATCAACAGAAACTGAACCAGGCCCAGGACACACCTCCGGTGACTGACATCACCTGCCTTTAAAAGAGATGCGTGAATGCCTTTCTTACTTTTTCCTCACACCGCTCGAAGGACAGGCCTTGCCGGGCCTGTGCCCCCTTGGGACAATGGGGACCAAGAGGGCCGATATCCACAGCCTTGTCTCCTCAGCTAGGATACATGGCGAAACCCAGCCATGTTTCTCCCTTTCCCTATCCATTGGCTGAAGAAGACATAATTGGTTTTGACGAGAGGCATAGAGAGACTTTCAAAAAGAGTGGGGTTCACCATGTAGCAAGGCCTCCACCTTTTTTTTTCCATGTGATGCATTGTCTGACCCTGCTGGCCGAATCGATACAACCAAATTCGCTTTTGAACAAAATAAATATAATTTAAACCAATTTTCTCTACATGGGCAAGACAAATGTTGAAATTGGTTTTAAACCTTTTAGTCCTTCTTTTAAAGGACCTGCACCACATAAAAGTTAAAGAGGGCAACAGATTGAAGAGGTGGTGGCCTCTCTATATAAATTTAGTTTTATTTAATTTCATTCATTTATCTATTTGGTAGTGCAGCTGTAAAAATGAGTCCCTAAATAGCATTAGCAATAGCATTAAGCATTTGTTAACGTTCAGGGCAGTTGAACATTCCCCTGGCATGAAAGCAGGCAATGTCCTCCAGACTGGACAAAGAGAATCCAATGATATACTGGGCTGTGTTGACTTTTTAATGTTTTTCTGTCTGTGATGCCATATACGAGTATGCTCTCCACTGTTCCTCAGCAGCTTCTCAGCCCTCGGGCAAAGCATGCTTGATTGAAAATGCAAGCGTGGTCTGTTCACGGGGCAACAAAGACTGTTGGTTCTGTAGGCGAGGTGGGCGAATTCACTGCCCAACTCGTGGAAGCAGTTGTTGGTTTGCTCTTAGTGAGCTCCCAATGGCAGACCGTGTGACTACGTCCATTCAGTCCACAAAGCAAAGGTGCTCTGGTCTTGACCTACTATGGAACGGCAAGCTTTCAGACCTAGGGGTCGGTGTGAAAAATCCTCTGTGCCCCAGGCTGGTTTCGGGCTCCATTATGTAGTCTGATTGGTGGTAGGGATCTGAAACCACATGCAACTTTTGAGCTAGGGGTAAAGGTCGGGTAGAACGTGTCCTTAAGACACTGAAGTAAGTCCCGGTAGACAACAACAACAAAAACCAGCAGCTTCTTTTTCAGGTTGTTTTTTCCTTTAACATTTTGGGGAGCAAGAGCTCAGCAGGAAAAAGGGCACTAGTATTATCATTGTGTATGTAATGCAATTTGACTTTTATTTTGAAAATCATCAAAGGCCCTGGAAAAAAATGTGCAGCAAAATGTTGCAGTTCGGTCACTTTCTTTCTCTGTAGTTTGTATTCCTCTTTTAGCACTCATTTCGATTGCACTATGCAATACAGCGTGATAGATTAGTCAAAAAATGCACACTATCTCTTAGCGATTAGTGCATGTCCTAATTATACAGTAAACACCCAAATGCCCAAAAAATGCATTTGTAAGAGTTAAGTGTGGAATGAAATAGTTTATTAATTGTTTATTAATATGAATTATAAACTCATCATAGCGTTTACAATAACACACAATTCAGAATGCTATTCTCAGACTGATTCGTAAAACAAAAGATGTACAACATAATATTCTCTGTGGCACTGTTTTTTCTTTTCTTTTGAGTAATTAAAAGGTTTGCATCACTACACTTAGAAAAAAGGAATGAAAATATACCCCTCAACAACTGACTCAAAGACACAAGACCATTAGAAGCCAGGATACACCACATAGGACAAGACCCCCGATTCGAATTATCTATCACTATGTAATCTGGGTCAGTCTTTGCATAAAATTGTATTCAAACAATACTAATAATAAAAAAATGATTATTTGTTTGGATGACAATGACACAATGACTAATTTATACTCCCAAAAACGGTCTCAATGTGCAGCTGTAAATCGATGGCTCAAAAAGAACATTTTAAAAGCAGTGGAGCTCCTAGTAACTAATGAAATGTGCTGTATAATTACAGTCAGTGATGAGCCGATAACATAGTTAATCACAGATTGAGTGGCCTCGATAGTGATGTGCAGGAAGTCCGAAGAGAAGGCCACTTATATATGGGCTCAAAGAGTGAAGGCCGGCTATTCAGGTAAACCAGTTTGATGCTTTCGTTCCACTTGCTAGCATCATTTCAAACAGTGAGACCTAGTCATGTATTTTAAAGCAAAGTGAAGCCCTTTGAGACTCCTTGTGATTAAGGGCTATACAAATAATCATGACTTGACGATAAAGATAAATAAAGTTGAGTTCAACTTACTTTTGGACGATGCACTTCAAGAGGTCCTCCTCCGTGGTAAAAAGTGGCTGAAAAAAGTGTTCCGACTATTTTTTCAACCGCATCAAGCTTTCTTTTTCCACTTTTGTATCAAAACGAACGGCTCAGCCTCTTCTTTAAACTTTACACCAACCATACCGAATGGATGCGCGAGATATTAAACAATAACAATGTCAACGTTTTTAGCGCGCTAGAGATACAGTGCAATGTGTTTACCAACGAAATAGTAAGTAGAAGCCAGATTTCTTCTTTGTGGTGGATGCTGGCTGACCTCTCACAGCTCCACCACTCGCTAATGGTGGCGGAAAGGAGCACTAAAGTATTGTCCTGTACTTGGCAAAAGGTGCACACAATACAAAATCTAACCTACAGCAATGTCCGAATTTTTTTTGGCGTCCCGGAAAAAAGGTTCAAATCTAAGACGAATGTTCGTAAGTAGGGGAGCGTCTGTACAATAAAATACGAACTACTCAACAGTAGGGCTGCAACGAATGATTATTTTAATTTTCACCGACTATTTAAACGATTAGTCGTATGATAGGAAAAAAACATTCATTCAAACTTATATTTGTCTGACATTGAATAACTGATGTGGAAAACAATAATTAACAAAAAAAAATGGAATGATAGAAAATACATATTATATTATTCATACTGTAGATTTGTATAAAAATGAAATAAAAATATCTAACCAAATAGGCGCAGTGCTTGGTCAATAGAGATATAAATCCCAGAATAAACCCCTGTCCATTTTTTAGGGACAGGCAAATTAAAACTAAATTAAAATCAAGGAAACATTTTGTATTCCTGAAAACCAAGAAAAGGCTCATTCGCATCGGTAGAACAGTAAAAGAAAGAAATATTCCGTGCATTTTGTAAAGTACATTTAGTGGTAAACTGCAAAGTCAGATGCAAAAGAATATTTCTCAAAAGTTTGAAATCGATTGGTTTTAACAACTTTGTCATTTTTTTACAAGTGACATGTATTCTTCAGACTAAATGCATTTAAGTACAAATATGTTAGTCAGGTACCGTATGGCATAACGCTAATGCTGCTCTCTTTTATATTGAAATACACGCATATAAAATTTACTATCTTGTCATCAAAATCATATTGGCTCGAATGTTACCTAATTTTATTAAAGCAAGTCAGACCCAATTTCGTTCAACTGTCCGACGTGGTTTTTAATGTTGGAGCGAGTTGCTGCCATGATACGCAGTTGTCTTTTTATATGCTGTATCCTGACAAAAATGCTCCCAAACCTTTTTTAATACGTATACTTGATGTTGAAGCCGCCATTTCTGTATCTTCATGTTACCGCTTGAGACACAGACGCTATTGCGCATGTGTGATTCTTAGCAGGGATTCTATTCTTGTGGAGATCCCTCAGTCTGTTGGAAAAACGTGTCTGGCTTCAATAGTCCATAATGAATTCCATGTTCAACTATTTCTATTCTTGATTTTTGTTGTTTAATCATTGTATTTCTAATCAAAAGTTACGTCAAACGCAGACTTCCCAACAAAAGTAAAGCTACCTACATTGCATCAGCGCACATTTCCTGACAGCCATCCAAAAACTGGATAACAAACGAGATCAAGATCTCAAATCAGCCCTTGCCTTCTCAATATCAAGACTACTTGAACCATAGTTGCTTCTTGACAGCGCAGAGCGAAACACCACCAGTTTTCTGTGGGTGACAGATGTGTAAGCACTTCAAAGACACGCGAGAAAAAAAAACATGCTTAATTGCCATTCACACGCGTGCGTCTAACCCCGTCGATCAACACCCGCAACTTCCTCGAGCTTTCACTTACATCGAGAAAGTACAAAGCTGACTTTCCTTGCCAAATCAAAAGCTCAATCACTCACGTTAAGTGCAAATTGTCATGCTACCTGCAGGCTAATGTTAGCTCTGTGATAGCTGGTTAGCTGGTTGATAGATGATTTCTAAGGGAATGGTGTGTGTTAGTGTTTTTTTGTATTTCTTGAGGATTCCCTGTAATAAATGCAGTAAAGAGACCCCTTACTACTTTGCCCTTCAGTTATCGCTGGTTCAGTCCTTTGCGGATTTTCATTTGAATTGTCTTCATATCAACGTATCGTTCAGAGTGGTCAGAGAAATATCAGCGGTAGGTGCAGCAAAGGGCAGATTGTGTGTGCGTGTATTGGGTGGGCGTGACTGTTTGCGTACGCGACAGTGATATGCCCCTGTAAGCTGTCAGTCATACAGGTTGGCAGCGCATTTTACGTTTCTGAAACAAAACAAGCCAGGAAGGGCCGCTAGCTTTTAGAGGCCAGTTACATTAAAAGAAATTCATTCATTAAAACTGACTCGAAGGAAAGTCATTAAGAATGCAAAGAAAGGCTGATCACCAGGGGGTGCTCTGTGGGATTATTATCAGGTTCTAGAAGCGACTCAGGCAAGAGCAGTGCTGATGGTCTGCCCAACTGCTTGCTAGGCTAACAACTCTCCAAAACTACTGCTGCAGAACTTGTATCCTCCCAACGCCTGGTCCATGAGCCATGAAATGGATGACTTTGGAGCCACTACTCGTGGGATACCACTGCATTCAGGGCGGTTTTATTTTGATCGTTGCAGAGAGCTGTCTCCATCCGAGGACACCTGATGCTAGCATGCAATTAGCCAGACGCTTTCTAAATTGCTTTCTTTCACTGAAAGGAGAAGCCCTCCAATTTTGTTTTACTTTTGTTTTACAGGGGTGGAAGGGGCATAAGTGTTGAAGTAAGGGGAGGCTCTTCGCTCATACCTGAAGCTGTGTGTGCTTTTGACAAATGCCTTACAATTTTGTTTTAATTGTGTATAATGAAAAAAAAAACATTCATTCAACTGCTTTTATGTGCAGAGCTCAGGCATAAGCGAGCTAAGCTGATGCTTAGGGCTCTGAACCACTAAGGGCCCCCCCAAAAAAACTAAAAAAACTTACAGTAAAACTAAAACAGGACCCTAATATACTATTTTGCTCTAAATGTTGTCGTTTCAAAACCATTTTGATGAAACTAATCTATTTTACAGGAAGTATAACATGTCACATGCGACCCCCGACTCCAAATAGTTGCCCACCCATGGAGGAGAACGTGGAATGAGTTCTAGTAGGTATAGAAATGATCAAGTAATAGGAGGCCTCAAATCTAATTTTGCTTCAGGGCCCCATGAGGCTTAGGCCAGTCCTGTTAATGTGTTATTATTTATAGATCTATTTTTTTTCTCACCGTTGTATACTCCGAGTTGGAACTTCATGGTAAAAAAAGCTGTAAATAATTACCGTATTTTCGGGACCATAGGTTGCACCGTGTTAAAAGGCGCAGTCTGCGGAGCTGTATTTAACACAGGGGCGCACTGCCCGATAGGGCCCAGGTGCCCTCTGTTACGACCACTGCTGTTGTGCCCGAGTCTGACTCCTCTTCGCTTGAATTATGCTTCTCAGCTCTGCAGTCTTGGTAACGTTTGCATATGTCTTGATCATCTCATTTTATAGACCATAATCGCTTTTTCGTTTTAATCATGCCAATCAATATTCCACATTATACAGACTTTGACTGCGACACACATTCCGTCAGAAGCACGCAAAAGGGAGTCAGATTTTGCAGGGGACGCCACGTGTCCTTTTCTGCACAAGCGCGCAGCTTGTGGCGCTCAAACAAGAGATGCATAAAAGTCACAGGAGATTATAACAAGTCACATTCAATTGGAAATGTGTACAATCGCACGAAAACTTCGGATTTCACAAAAATGTAGTAGGTCTTACGTACCGCTTGGACATCGCTCAAACCTTTGACCTCCAAGTCTCGTGGCGGGCGCCCAACCTCATATTAAACACAGGGCCCACCGCACTATAGGGCACACCGCACAATTTGAAGAAAATCTGAGACTTTTATGTGCGCCTTATGGTCGCGAAAATATGGTATGTATTCCTTTCAAGGAAAAGACTGAAGAGCCAGAACCAGCAGGATAAAAGACAGCCTCGTCTATCAGGGTGTCAGGACTCCTTTCTCTCTAAGTGGAAAAATATACATATATATTTTGTTTTCACTAGTGTTTTTATTGTACTATATATCAATTTGCCCCGCCAGAAAAAAGTCATAACACTTTAGAATTTCTATTGTATTAATAGAAACATTAGTATATGTATGTCGTTATACATTTATATTTATATATTTTTTGTGATTTACTAGATAGAAAAGTTAAACAATAACTTCGGGAAAATAATTTAAAATGAAAACCCAAATAAGAAAAAGAGACGTTTGCAACTTTTATTTACTTTGCTCCAAAATATCTTTGGTAAAATGAGTTTTCAACTAAAAACAAAACAATAATGTAAATGCACAAAATTACCCATCAATGGACTAAGATATTACAACTAGAACTGATGAGAATCGGAATTATTTTTGTTGATTTATTTATTTGGATCAGAATTTTTGCAAAAAGTTGAGCGTTTTAGGGATTTTATCAAAAGTTCATTGTGCCATGTGTTAATGATTCTCGTTAGCAATGAGTTCTCACGTTATCGTCCTGAAAAAAAACATATTGAGCCTAATTGAATAACTTTTTTTTTTCATTTATATAATTTTTTTTAATCAAAATCTCACTTTTTTCATGATATTCAACAAAAGATTTAATCAGATCAGACCTTTGTTTTTTGTTTTTGTTTTTTGGTCATGTCATTTCAGTAACATGCTCCGTGTGCATAGGGTATATTACATTAGTATAAATGCTATGTGCACATATTTATCCAAATCATACATCTATAGATTAACAGGAGTCAAAATGCATGAAAAATGTGTAATTGACTCAGACATGTCAGTCGACGCCAAGCACCAAATACTACCATCTGCAGCTTGTACTTTGCCAAAAGGAGACGGCAGTTACCACAGACATAAAAAAATTAACTGATGAAGCCATTTGACTGCTGTTGCTGACCAAAACAGCAGCAAAACACAACACTCAACCATCCCTTTAATTGGCTTATAGATCTGTTTGTGTAGTAAAAGGAAATAAATTGAGTTCTACTGTAGCACTATTTCTCAAAGAGACTTTGTGTTACATTTTGGGTGTGAATTAACCCAAGTGGGGGGTGCAGGAACTGCAGGCAGAGCTGCTCAAAACAAGGATGGTATTTATGAATAAAATCAGGACCAAGACTAAATAACCAAATTAAGAGGTGGGCACAAATCAACTAACAAAATGCCCAAAAAGAAACCAAAACTTATTAAAAAAATGACGCAGGAAGGTTTCCAGGAGAACTCAAAAAACTGACATTGACCCAGCCAAGCTTGCTGAACAAAAATGTCCTTTTAAAGGGTCCAGGATGATTGGGCAGAGGTGTGTGATGACAAGGCACACCTGTGTACGGTTCAAAATGCTAGTTGGGGCCCTCTGGAGGTGGGAGGTATCCCAGACCCTAATATACTGTGAATTATCAAGCAACTCCTAGCGGTAAATAAAAACCTTCATTCATTAAAGAGAACAATGTTGATTTGAATAATAAGCAGAAATACATGAACTATCCTATAAATGGGCATTTTTGAAATACGAGTAGGTCGAGAAATGTGTCTTTATTTTACATAACATGAGCCTCACTTGGTAGTAGCTGACATGATTGTCTGCTATCTTGCTACAACAGGTAGTCCCAAAACCCCAAAACGTTGTGGAAGGCTGGCCAAATCAACGGTAAGAAAAATCAGAGATTTCTTTCAATTTGAGTCTCTGTATTTGGTATTCTTTGTTGTTCTTTCTAAGATTATATTCTGTTGCACTACACAATACCGCAGTGGCCACCAACCATTTTAAAGCTGAGAATTACCAGTTTAATATGCATTTCTAAAATGACCTTTTATTACAATGTTGTTACTATGTTATCACCAGGTTTTAATTATAAATTAGAATACGCTCAGTACACCACTAAAACATCATGCCAGTGAGAAATCAAATTTCCTGGAAAATCTTTATGACCAGTGACTGGTTTGCTATTTTTACGACTTGTCCATGGACTAATCAAAGGTTCCTAGAGGGCTACATGACCGCACCATGTTGAAGACCCCTGCAATACGTTGACACATTGTGGCCAAATTCATAATTCAAGGTGCAAACAGAACAATCAGCTGACCAAAACAGCAACACAAACCAAAAGTCAGGTTTATTTGTAAAGCGCATAATCACTATCTATCTATCTATCTATCTATCTATCTATCTATCTATCTATCTATCTATCTATCTATCTATCTATCTATCTATCTATCTATCTATCTATCTATCTATCTATCTATTTACCCTAGTCATATCCCTCGAGAGGGGTGACCGAAAGCACATACGAAAACAAAGAAAATTAAAAAAATAGAAAAATAGCAAAAAACACACACAAAAATTTCTGGACCATGGCCAACCCAAATGCCCAAACACCCAAACAGGTTAGGCGCCTCGGCGCCTAAGTTGGTCACGCTTTCGTCCTTCCCGATGAAAACGGGACACAAGAAAGCGGTCATGTCACTCGGGTCAGGGTGACACAAGACACACTTCTGTTCAACAGCATGCCCCGACAGCTTTTATTGGTTTACCCCTGCTGCATCATACGGGTGACCTGCCCATCCCTTATAACACCTCCAAACATCCCACTATCCTTATACAACACCTCTCCACTCATTCCTATCACCAACAGGAGCTCTAGCTTCCACTATATTTAGACCTCTTCCCTGCAGTGCACTCATTACACCATCCATCCACGTCAATCGCGGCCTTCCTCTTGGTCTCCTGCCATTTACTTCTGCGCATAATCACAAGGAGTCTCAAAGGGCTGCACATACCAGAGACCAGACTACAGACTATTATTACACCATCCCCTGATCTAAACCCTCCATGAGGGCAAGGAAGAACTCAAAAACCTCAGCATGAGGAAAATTAATAAACCTAGAGAATCGACTGCACATGAGGTAATCCCCCTTCCAGGATAATCAGGCTGCAACTGATGCATTCACAAACAATAAGATTAAAAATAGAATATATAAAAATAAAGTACGATATAACATAAAATATTTTTAAAAAACAAAAATGATGACCAGGTTGCAATAAATGTAGCATCAACAAAAGCTGTAAACAATTCGCAAATACCTGCACATAAACAAAAAACATTTATCTCCAAGTGCATTTACTACCTCTATCATACAAATTTGGGGTCTTCTAATGTGATCTCATGACTGTTAACTGTAGTTGCAATTGTGTCCTGTATATACTGGACCGAACCCAATAAAATTAGTTCTGTTTCCACTGTGTGTGAATGGCAAATGACCCAGGAGGAAGCAATTTAATAACATCTTTTCAAGTACTATTTTATCACCGAGCCATATGTACTCATACCTGTCAACCTGTACGTTTTTGCCGTACAAAGTCAGTTATTATGCATTTTAAGACGTGTACGACGTACGAGAAAATCCATACGGAAAAACGCAAGTTTGTCAATTATGGGTACCATCCGGTATACACCGACTATCACGAAACGGCAAATCAATAAAGTCAAATAAGTTCGCCGTGGTTCGCCTCTATCTCAGTATCGTTTTTTTTTCGTTGCAAACAAAGCGAGCGGTTTGATGCTACTGTGCGCATGCGTCTGCCGCCTCGGATTTCATGTGGTAGTTATGTAAATGGTAAATGGTCTGCATTTATATAGCGCTTTTCAAGTCAATGAAGACCTCCCAAAGCACTTTACAATGTGCTTCACGCTTACCCATTCACACACACTCACACACCAATAGCGGCCATGCAGCCATGCAAGGCGGCGGCCTGCTTATTGGGGGCATTAAGGATTCTGTGTCTTGCCCAAGGACACTTCTACATATAACACGGAGGAGCCGGGATTCCAACCTGCAATCTCTTGATCCCAAGGCGAGCGCTCCACCTCCTGAGCTAGTGAAAGGAAGTCCGTCTCTTTTTAGAAAACCTGCTTTTTCGGCTCAACTCATTTAAGAGAGCCGGCTCTCAAACGGCTGACTTGCTTTTGGATGCATTGTATTATGAATTATTATGTTGTTTAAAGAGGTTAAGAAAAAAAGGAAGTATAAAAGGAGAAAATGAAAAAAAGACAGGTTTGTGGTTATCCCTTTAATCAGTATATTACCAACAATAATTTAATACCGAAAATCAATTAATAGTTTGAATAAGAAAATGTATTATTCTACTTAATTATATTTGCATGTATTTTTTCCTTCTACAGTGAACGTCCAAGCGACTTCATTTTTGAACTTTTTTTTAATAAACCTCATTCATGTCGAGCAACTCAGTATCTCACAACAAAATGTTAATTAACAATATATATGATATAACAAAACACATGTACAATATAACATGTTAAACTACTTAAATAAACACGTTTGAAAAAAAATATGGTGTAAGATGATTTTGTATTTTGTAAGGGAAAATACAACATTTTGTAAGGGCATGGAGCCCTGGAGGTTGACAGGTATGTGTACTCAAGAAGAGAACCTTATACAGTATAGCTCGCGAGCCATTGGTTCCCAACCCCTGATATGTATGAATTTTGGCACCAGTTACTTTTGGAGTAACGCTCTACCTTCTGGCATTGGTAATTCAGGGGGTTAACCAAGTTAAATTTGAAATGAAGTAACTAGTAGCAGTACTGTAACTATCTTTTCCAGTAACGCGCCCAACACAGTTCATAACACGTTTGTTTGTACAAAAGTCAATTCCATTGAAGTTGGGAAAAAGTTTAAAATGTCAGTAAAATTAGAATAGAATGACTTGCAAACCTTTTCTAACCCATATTTAAATGAATACACCACAAAGACAAGATTATCCATGTTCAAACTCATAAACTTTATTTCCATAAGCAAATAATGATAAACTTAGAATTTTATGATTGCAACAAGTGCCAAAGTAGTTGGGAAAGGGGCTTCTTCACCATTGTGTTACATCACCTTTCCTTTTAATAACACTCAATAAACGTTTAGGAAGTGAGGAGACTAGTTGTTGAATCGTTGATAGTGGAATCCTTTCCCATTCTTGCTTTATGTACAGCTTCAGCTGTTCAACAGTCCGGGGTCTCCTTTGTCTTATTCTGCGCTTTATAATGCGCCACACATTTTCAATGGGAGACAGGTCAGGACTGCAGGCAGGCCAGTCAAGCACCCGCACCCTCTTACTACGAAGCCACGCTGTCGTGAGACGTGCAGTGTGTGGCTTGGCATTATCCTGCTGGAAGAAGCAAGGGCGCCCATGGTAAAGATTCTGTTTGGATGGCAACATACTTTGTTCCAAAACCTGAATGTACTTTTCTGCATTAATGGTGCCTTCACAGATGTGCAGGTTACCCATTCCTTGGCCACTCATGCACCCCCATACCATCACAGATGCTGGCTTTTGCACTTTGCGTGCATAACAGTCTGGGTGGTTCTGTTCTTCTTTGGACCGGAGGACACGACGTCCACAATTTCCAAACACAATTTGGAAAACTGACTCATCAGACCACAGAACACTTTTCCACTTTGTATCAGTCCATTTTAGATGGGCTCGGGCCCAGAGAACCCTGCGGCGTTTCTGGATGTTGTTGATGAATGGCTTACGCTTTGCAACATAAAGTTTTAACCCACACTTACGGATATAGCGTCGAACTGTATTGACTGACAGTGGTTTTCCAAAGTGTTCCTGAGCCCATGTGGTGATGTCCTTTACACATTGATGTCGGTTCTTAATGCAGTACCGCTTGAGGGCTCGGAGGTCACGGGCATTCAATAATGGTTTACGGCCATGCCGTTTACGCACAGTGATTTCTCCAGATTCCCTGAACCTTTTCACAATATTATGGACTGTAGATGATGATATCCCTAAATTCCTTGCAATTGTACTTTGAGGAATGTTGTTTTTAAACTGTTCAACAATTTGCTCACGCAGTTGTTCACAAAGAGGTGAACCTCGCCCCATCCTTGCATGTGAATGACTTAGCTTGTTCGGGTCTCCCTTTTTTATACCCAGTAACAACTCTCACCTGTTGCTAATTCATCTGTTCACCTGCAAATAGTTGGTTGATTTCCATTCATCCACTTTCTGAGTAGTTATTGACACCTGTCCCAACTATTTTGGCACGTGTTGCTGTCATCAAATTACAGAGTTGATGATTTTCTCCCAAAACAATAAAGTTTATGAGTGAAGACAATAAATATGTTGTCTTTGCTGTGCATTCATTTAAATATGGGTTGAAAAGAATTTGCAATTTACTTGGATCAATTTTTATTTGCAATTAACACACTTTCCCAACTTCATTGGAATTGAGTTTTGTAGTTCCAAGTTGTGTGCAGCAAGGTGCGGATCCATTATCACCGGGCAAGCCCCGTATCCATCGCTCCCTGGGAGGAAATCTTTCCTTTCAAAGCTAAGGGGTGGAGAGGGCTTCTTTTTCATATTTCCATATCGTATCAAATAGGATGGAATTGACCCAGCGTGCACGCGCCCCCGTATGGGAATGCAGCTCCGTGCACGCGACCGGGACAAAGACCTCGTGCACAGCGTGCGATTCATTGTTTTTTTTTTGTCATTTCTGTTTTTGTGTGAGCGTGCAGCCAGATGCTCTCGTGCAGCGATCGCAGAGCATTGAATGGGAAGAAGATAAGGGAACACAAAAACACAAAAAAATGCTTACCTAGAACGCGAAGAGGGGTAGGGGGGATGCTGGCGGTGTTCCGTTGAGATGGTTCGTTTATGCCTCCGCAGAAATCCTGCGAGCAGCGCCAAAAGTCCGTCGTTGTCTGCCTGTCACATAGTTGCTGCTGATACAGGCGACCAGACCTCCTTCTTTTCCTTTTTTTTCCTCCCCTCTCTCTTTTTTGGGGCATTCACAGCTGAGTAGTGATGGGTCGTTCGCTAACGAGACGGTTCTGTGGGGCTCTTTGTAGGGACCGACGGGAGCCTATCAGTAAGCAGCAGGGTACCTTCGAAACACACTCACACTCTCATTCTCTCTCTCTCTCTCCCTCTCTCTCTCTCCCTCTCTCCATCTCCCTGCACCCCCCTCTCTCTCTCTTTCCCTCTCCATCCCTCTTTGTCCCTCCCTGTCTCTGTCTTTAACATTATTTTCCTCCTCTCTCTTTCTCTTTTGTTTTTTTTCTCTCTCTCACCCATTCTCTCTTTCTCTGTCTTTTTCTATCACTCTATTTTTTCTCTCTCTTTGTTTCTCTATCTTTCGCTATATCTTTCTCTGTCTACTTCTCTCTATTGCTTTCTCTCCCTTTCTATCTTTTTGTCTCACTTTCTTCCTCTATTTCTCTATCTCTTTCTCTCTTTCTCTCTTTCTATCTTTTCCCTCTTTCACTCATTCTCTCTTTACTTCCCTCTCTCTTTCTATCTTCATCCGTCCCCTTTCCATGCTTTCTATATTTATTTCTCTATCTTTCTGTTTCTTTCTCTTTATTTTCTCCTCTTTGTCTTTTTCTCTTGTTTTATCTGTTTCACGTTCACTTTTTCTATATTTCTCTCTTTCACTCTCTCTTTTGATCTTTCTATATTTATTTTTGCAATGTTTTTTTTCTCTCTCTTTCACTCTTTCTATTTTATATCTTATGATGTTTGTCTCCCTTTCTCTATCCTTTACCTCTTTTTTGTTCTTTCTCTCTGTTCTTTTTTTCCCTGTATCACCTTTTCTCTTTTTCCCCCTTTATCTTTCTCTTTTTCACACTTTCTCTCATTATTTGTCTTTCCTTCATGCTCTCTCTCTCTCTCTGTCTCTCTCCACCCCTCTCTCTATCTCGCTCTTCCTTACTCTCCCTCTCTCTCTCTCTCCCTTTCTCTCTCTCTTTCTCTCTCTCTCTCTCTCCCTCTTTCTCTCCCTCTCTCTCTCTCTCTCTCTCTCTGTGACTGGTCAATAATATAGGCATTATCCCCGTGTTGTTTGATTAGTATTAACTCTTTGAAAACTTTAAATTCAGTAAAACTTTACTGTACATTGATACAATAAATGTTATAGTTACATAAGAGCACGATACATTTTCAAAAGGAATTAATTTGGTGCGTAACGTTTCATATTGTTAATATATCACTGAAAACAAAAAAAATCTGAAGAAACATTTGTGAGCCGAAAGAGCTGCTAAATTTGAGAGAGCCGACCCGAAAGAGCCGCTTCTTTAAAAAGAGCCGGAATTCTCATCAATACATCTGAGTGAGAGAGGAGGAGCAGCAGAAGCGCTGCACAAAGCTCCAAGCGAGGGGGGCTAAATTAGTTGCGGTGGGTGTAAATAAATCTGGAAAATACAGCAAAAAAAAATTTGAATTTTGTTCTGCAATGGGAAAAAAATATTACATTCAAGGGAAAACTTCTAATGTGCATGCTAGGCTTTTTTAAAGTGATCAAATTTGATAAGTAAAATCATACCTGTCAACCTCCAGGGCTCCATGCCCTTACAAACTGTCGTATTTTCCCTTACAAAATACAAAAAAAATCTTACACCATATTTTTTTTCCAAACGTGTTTATGTAGTTTAACATGTTATATTGTACATGTTTTTCGTTATATCATATATATTGTAACACACACACACACACACACGCACACACATATATTTTCTGCATTTAATTATGGTTGGTAATATACTGATTGAAGAGATAACGACAAACCTGTCTTTTTTAATGTTCTCATTTTATACTTCCTTTTTTTCTTAACTTCTTTATACAACATAATCATTCGTAATATAATGCATCAAAGCAAGTGAGCCGTTTGAGAGACGGCTCTCTTTAATGAGTTGAGCCGAAAAAGCCGGTTTTCTAAAAAGAGACGGACTTCCTTTCATTACACAACTACCACATGAAATCCAATGTTGAATGACGCATGATGGGAAATCCCCAGGCAGCAGACGCATGCGCACAGTAGCATCAAACCGCTGGCTTTGTTTGCAACGAAAAAAAACGATACGGAGATAGAGGCTACCACGGCAAACTCGTTTGACTTGATTGATTTGCTGCTTCGTGATAGTCAGTGTATACCGGATGGTACCCATAATTGACAAATTTGCGTTCACGTCTTAAAATGCATAATAAACGTACTTTGTACGGCAAAAACGTACAGGTAGACAGGTATGTAAAATAAACAAAATACAAATTGGGTGGTCAATGTTAGCTAGCAATTTACAACTTTGCTCGTGTTATTGTACAATACTGTATGCCAAAAACCTTCAAGTAAGATACCCTAATGCCAAAAATGTAATTGCAGGGACTTTTATTGTCATTAAAATGAACCAACATGCGCTGTCTGTCATTACCGATGGCACAGCTTCGGCATAATTGGACCATTGAAGAACTATGTGATAAAATAAATACATTCATGTCAAGTTATTTGCTCCAAATTAAATGAAACAAATCCACACACTTTTTTAGCTGTTATATATTTTTGCAGGCAACGTAACAGGAAAAAGAACAAAATCAAACAATGCACCGTATTGGATCTATACTCTTCAGCTCTATGATTGTGCCCTTTCACTTAAGCATTTATTTATTAAATTTACTTTACATAATATTAGGCTCACTCAGAGAGAGCTCATATGATTGTCAGCCATCGCCCTATTACGAGTACCCCAAAAATGGCCGTGCAAAAAAATGAAAAGAAAAACCCTGGTGAAATGATGGTTAAAAGAATAAAAGGAGAATGATGTAATCAGGTCACTTTGAGTCCTCAAAGTTTGCATCTTTCCTTTCGCATCCACTACTTACGACCATTCGACTTACATAAAATGGTAGGTTGAAAAATATCCAGACATTGCTGTAAGTTAGATTTTATATTGTGTGCACCTTTTTCCGAGTACAGGACAGTACTGTAGTGCTTCTTTCACTGTGAGAGGTCACCCAGCATCCATCCCGAAGAAGAAATACGGCTTCTACTCGGTTTGTGCGTCTACACACTGCTCTGTATCTCTAGCACGCGAAGAACTTTGACGTTTTTATTGTTTAATATCTCGTGCATCCATTCAATATGGTTGGTGTAAAGTGTAAAGAAGAGGCGAGCCGTTTCTTTTGAAATGAGAGTGCAATAAAAAAGCTTGATGCGGTTGAGAAAATGGTTGAAAGGCTGATTTTTCTGCCAATTTTTACCACGGAGGAGGACCTCTTGAAGTGCATCCCCCAAACGCAAGTTAAACTCAACTTTTTACATCTTTATAGAGAAAAATTTTCCATGAAATGTTGAGTTTTTTTAGTACAAACTGGACATCAAATCATTTAAACCTTTACTGCCTTTTAACGGTGGGAAGGAGAATTTAGTTTGTATTCATTGAATTAAAAATCCTAACTTTGGATGGTTAGATAAAAAAATGAGTTAGAGAATAGCTTTTTTTGTATTTTCAGAAATTTACAATGGAACGAATTAAATCATCCAATGGGCCGGATCCAGCCCACAAGCCGTTCGTTTGACATACCATCACCACAAAATACAGTCATATCAAGTGATCAAATATCACAAAGTGTCCATTCAATGTACTTACAACCAAAACCATGAGTGTGTAGGGCAAATAAGTCCACCACAAAAACGACTTCCACCTTCTTTATTTCAAATAACTCACTTTGGTATTGATGGGACGATGGTCTCCTCTTTTGGACAGTTCCCGGAGATACCAATTCACCATGTACCATAATGAAATCTGACAAACATCCTAGGCAATGTATTGATAAAATAATGTTCTCACTGTACGTAATTATGTCAATTGGAGGGGCACTGCACAAATGTCTCACTTCTTTGGCTTTTTAACAAGTTTAGCAACTTCAAACACCGTCATACAATCCCGGTGGTCTCATATCTGAGACAACGCCCGAAGAGGCATGATCCGGTCAAGCGTGCCTGGTCCATACAAAAAGAGAAGCTGATTGATAGCTTGTCCTTTCCCTTTAGCCTGCCTGGCCGGCTTGCTTGTTCGTCTCGCATGGCGCGGCCGTGCGGGCCTGCACTGCGGCCTTGAGTTCAGCACGCAGGCCATACATTGCGACCATTCGGAGCACGAAACCAAACCCCTCCAAGACAACAAGTAAGGTGACGGCTAAAGATTAAACTCCATGTTCGCTGGTTCTTAAGAATAAGCGTTTTTTTTTTTCTGTACAAGGTAATCTCCCCAAATCGACTAGCATTATAGTGGAAATGTTCATTTGTGTTAATAACTTACAGCCTTTTACAAAAAGGTCAAAAACTCCCACCATTTCTGGCGCCGCCCCCTTTTTTTTCTATCATTGATTCTCTGTGTTAATAAATTGTGTGTGCTATTTTATTCGGCCTGGTTCATTGATTAATTTTTTGGGGATTAGTAATTCATATCAGATCTCAAAGAACTCAAAGTAATAACGTTAGTAAAAAAAAAATATCCGTATAGGAAATTCTAGAATCCTTCAGAGAAGAAAAGGATTTATGGTAGAGCACAAGCAACACATAGAATCAAATTTGTTAACTAATTGCATTAAACATTAATTCCATTCAATCCTAATGATTTTTAAAGTTCAAGCTAGAAAAATCCCTAGTGTGTTTCTTGAGAATCCCTTATCTATGCCGCCCTCCTACAACACATCTGAATCAAATGATCAGCAAGCCCTGGAAAAATGTGACAATGAGCCTGACTATTATTTTGCTTCTGAGTGATGTGTTTAATGCCGCTTGATTTCCGCAATGCTTTATGTTAGATGTGATTCAAGGCCAAGTGTTTTTATGCCACAATGTCAGTTAAAACACTGTCACATTATATTACCTTGAACATTCCGACTGAATTGTCTACATTGGTCAAAGGAAGGTTGTTTTGTTGTCAGTGTCTGGCCATGAATGCATAGCAGGACCAGAATGTCCAGGCTTCTTCAACAGAACTTGGCAGCGCACAAAATGAAAGACATGATCGAACTCCAAATTGACTCCAATTCAGTTCGGTCGGCTCGCAAACAAAAAAGTACCCCGAAATCGACGGACCTCCCACCCCACACACACCTCCCTTCTTCCCTTCGCTAATCCATCCTGCCTTTTTGTTTTCTCACGTCTCACTTGACACCTCAAAACTTTTGTTTTTTCTTCCTTATAATGACAGTGATGCTCGATATATCGCAGTTCAATATTCGCTAAAGGTTTTCACCGTGCATTGTGTTCTGCATTCTGATTGGCTCAGCAGTCGCTCTGCCAATTTTTTGCCTGTGTCTGCCTGTGTGTCAATAAAGTTGCTGTCTGAGTTTGTACACAAAGCGCTTGATGAACCTACACGCAACTCTTTTCAATTTTGAGTTTCTCTTAAAAAAACATCATGTCAACAAAACGTTCTAGACTGATAAAAGCACCCAAAAGCAACAAAATAGAAATACATAGACCAAGAGTCCTATACAGACACACATTACAATATTGAAGCACTTGGGGAGGTAACTGATGGATGCATTTTGACCCATTTTATCTTTTTAATTCTTACTAGAAGTCACTGTCTTTTGTAGAGCAAGCAAAAACAAGAAAATTACAAAGAGAAGACTCAAAATGACCAAAACACACCTTTTTACTGCCCAGCCTTTAGCAAAGAGAGGAAAAAAGAATGAAAGTAAATAAAGAAAAAAATAGATGTATAATAAGCAGAGAAAAGACAGCAAAAAAATAGATTTAGAAAGAAAAAATAAAACAAAAGAAAAAGGAAAAAAGTAATAAAAAGACAAGAAAGGAATAATTTTTTTAAATGAAAAAGAAGAAAATTAAAATTAAAAAAAAGACAAAAAAATATGAGAGAAAAAAAACAAGAAAAACAAAGAAAAATGGGGGGAAAGAAATTATTCTGTTTTTCGTGGCAGCAAAATGGCGGGCAAACATGTCATCTCCCTCTAGATGAGCCTCATTTTATATGAAATGAATTCAAATCTCTCCACCTACGAGAATATTAATAAATGCGATTTTATGTGACAGTTAATCTAATTTTGCTTGTTATTCAAATCAATATTATTGTGTAATCAATGAAAGTTTTGTTTAACCACTAGGGGGCGCTAAATAATACACACTGTCCCTTCCAAGAAATTCAAAACATGCTGCTTGGCTCGACAAAGAACAATGAAAAAGGGACCTTTTCATGACTGTATAATCCCCCAGATTCCCAGAAAGGATGTAAAAGGTGTTTTGGCAAAAGAGGATGTTTTTCTCCCCTGCTCTACTTCACTTAAACCACCTTCCTCCCTTCTGTGGTTTACCGTAAACAACTTGTCTACGTCTTAAAACCTCTTGGACTGTCCTGTCAGTCATATTCTCCACATCACAAAGCCTCTCTCATTATACTGCCGCAACTAAGAGTTGGCGGATCGATACAAATATTGATATTATTGGTACTGACCAAGTATTAATTTAAGTAGCTAGTATAGATACATACAGGATTCATTTTACACACACAAACATTATATATATATATATATATATATATATATATATATATATATATATATATATATATATATATATACATATATACATATATATACATGTGTCCCCTGCCCACTGCCCGAAGATAGCTGGTTACAGAAACGGGTCCAGAAAAGAGGTCAGCAAAAGGTATCAGGCAGGAAACGGGGCAGGATAGAGTCAGGAGTTACAAAAGTTTGCCTTGCGTGTAGCGTAGGTTCACAAAACGATCCGGCGAGTGTTGTCGGGAAGGCGGGGATGCAAAAAAGAGGAAGCAGCCAATCAGCGTCCATGGCTGTTGGCGCCAACGAAGCAGATTCAGGTGCCCCGCATCAGTAATCATGACACTCTCTCTACCGGTAACCAGCACCAATGACATCCCTGCTCTGTCACTGCACCCTGATCTGTTCCACCTGTCTGTTCTCTTTGACCACCAGCTGTTCTAAATTTCCTGCCAATCAAGCTCAGTATTTAAAGCCCTGACTTACAGCCTACCTTTATCAGATAGTCTGCCAAGCCTACACCCGGAACCTGTTTGTCTGCGCTTCTGACTGTGACTCTGAACCTGGACCTGTAAGACCCCTTTGCCTTCTCTTCTGCCCCGGTCTTCCAGACTCGTGTTTTACCTTGTTGCTGGGTTCCCTCTTCTTTCCATCTTTTAAGCTATCTTCCTCATAGGTAGTCACAAATCTCCACTACAAGATTTTTCTTCACTCTCCCATTTCCCCGATCCCTAAATAAACTATTAACGTGACACAATTTTGGTCCTCGTCTTTCTGATCCGTGATGTCTCGATCGATGCTACCCTGTATATACTTGGATGGGATCAATAACAAGATTTCCATTATCTCCCCCCCTAGTTAAACCTGCCTCAAAAGTTACGTTGTAGCAAAAAAAAATGCTTCTTTTTAGCTTGGTTATTTCTCTATTATTCTCTTCTGAGATCTCATTTTGTTCTACAACATTGCTCAATACATATTCATTGTATAAATAACTGCATGCAAATCCCCTGTTGCACAGGGCATAAAAATCACTCACACATCACAATAAAACACACAGGAAGAAATTGAAAAAAAAACAGGAAAGTGCCTTTTGTTACCACAGTACTTTTTTTTCTATTGTTTGAATCCAGTAGCTTTGTTTTGTACATTTTTTTTTCATTAAATGCAGACAACAAATCCTGAATATCAGTTCCACAGATAAATTGGAAAAAATGAAGTACAGATAAATCAAAAGTAATGAATTGGCGTTGTTATTTTGTGGAATAAGAACATTTCTTTGCTGATTCTTTCAACAAATAGAATCATATAATATGAAAAAAACTCACATACCCTCGCTGGGGCAATGAGACAGAGATGAAGGAAATTGTAGAACACATTAATATTTAGTATGCAGGGATTGGCAAGTACCGATACTGGGCATTAGAATTGCGCATAAACCATCCATAATATTAAATTTCTGTGCTTGTGACATTGTAAGATACCAAGCATATCAGCCAGTGTTAATTTAACACTTTTTAAAGTGTTACTTTTTTATACTGAGCCTGTCATGATTTTCCAATTGCCCTCACCTGCACTCCCACGTTCAGCCCCAGCTGCCACGTGTACCCTAATTGGTCCTCCTCCAATTTAAACACTTCATTCTCGTTCACTCCTGTTCAGTCTGTCTGCAAACCTCAGCGCATGCAAGGCAATCACTTTTGACTCTGGCTCCCGTTTTGATCCTGACCTGTTTCCTGTATCGATCAACAATCTAAGCTCCGTTCTCCTGTCCCAGCTACTTGTATCCTGATTCTGTTACCTGTATCAATCCCTGATCCAAGCTCCGTTCTCCTGTCCTGGCTACCCGTATCCTGATTCTGTTTCCTGTATCGATCCCCGAGTCAAGCTCCGTTCTCCTGTCCCAGCTACCCACATCCAGATTCGGTTTCCTGTATCGATCCTCGATCCAAGCTCCGTTCTCCTGTCCCAGTTACCCGTATCCTGATTCGGTTTCCTGTATCGATCCCAGATAAAAGCTCCATTCTCCTGTCCCGGCTAACCGTGTCCTTATTCTGTTTCCTGTATCAATCCCGGATCCAAGCTCTGTTCTCCTGTCCCGGGTAACCGTATCCTGATTCTGTTTCCTCTATCAAGCCCCAATCCAAGTTCCATTCTCCTGTACCAAGTACTCTTATCCTGATTCCGTTTCCTGTATCGATCCCCGATTCAAGCTCCGTTCTCCTGTCCCAGCGACCCGTAGCCTTACAGATTCTGTTTCCTGTATCGATCTCCGCTCCCTGGCTTCCCGCTCGTCCTGGCTACCCGACTTCTTTCGATCTCCGACCACGCTCCGTCTCCCGTCCCGGCTGCCCGACTTGTTCCGATCTCCAACCACGCTTTGTTCGTGAGGGCTTCCCGCTCCACCTTCCCAGCGAGCACCAGAATGTTGTCTTTTTCCTCTCGCCCTGACTTCTCCGATCCCTTATTAAAGCATTGTGTGAAACTTTGCGCATTTGGGTCCCCTGCTTGTACCGGTCGTGACAGAGCCGTAAAGATGTGTTCGGTTTAAAAAGCATTTTTGTGGCCAGTAACTCACAGCCCAGGGACCATTTGAGGCCCTCAGGATGACAGTTTGAGGCCACTTTATGGGTGCTGTATCTGAATCAGATCAGGAGGCTTCTCCTGGTACTCATTACCTTAGAAACCAAAATCTGTGTCATGTAGGGGAGCAAACCCCTACCCGAAAAAACGACCTGTGGAGGATTTGGCGCCCCTTGGCTGTTTTCTCCGAAGACACACCACACGTAGCGGTGCCCCGCCCACCCTGACGTGAACCATGAATGTGATATTTACTGTATGTAGTGACACGTTTTCAATGCAACTGTAGGGTTTGTGACTTGAATCATTAATTTCATTAAGAGTTACTTTACATGAAGGATTAGTTACATTTATTTCACATGTAAATTATATTGAGTTACATTTATAAGTTGCATCAGGCCCTTTGAGGAAAGCCATTACACAGTGAAAATGAGTTTGACAGCCCTGTCATACACTAAAGCGCCAGCAATGAAAGACAATTTTAAGCAAGACAATGAAAGAAGAGCGACCGCAGCAACCTTCGAGAATGGCTGTCTTCGCTTAAGCTACTAATGAAGTGACACTGCGGATGTCAGAGCAATAATGAAGTGTTCCAACGCAAATGCCGATGGCTTGACCTTGCCATTATCGCACGACACCAGGTAGCGACTCCTCGTGCTCCCGTACTCGCCATAGTTTGATACCTCCTTCTGGAGTAGACTTGAATGACAAAATATGCAAAACGAAGCTCTGTTAGAACTTCATTGCAAATAAAGAAACCATTATATTGCACTAATACGATCCCAAAACTGTATGTAACATCCTAGATGCCCACATTTCTTGTGTAAATACTGTGTAAATTATAACCTTTATCTTCTTTGTTCCGTTAGCTTCTTTGTTTTGTTTTATCCTCACTGTTAAATGTGAAACTGGAGTGCCACGTCCAATTCCGTTGTCACAATATGTTCAACCCATTTTGTAACAATGACAATAAAGGTATATTCGATTCTATTCTAACATAAGATATTGGAAGATGTTGTCTACAAGTGATAAGGGTTCCCTAAAAATGTATTAATTCCACGGTGTTTCTCAACTGGTGCTAGGGACCCAAAAGTGGGTTGCAAACCTATTACCAGTGGGTTGCAGGTCTCTGTCTTGGCAAAGTAATGCAAAGGAAAGAAAGAAAGGACTGAGGGTCATTCAAACTGCTTAACAGTAGATGGTGATGCAGTAATCCCTTGCTGTTTCATGATATACTTATTGTTTCGATACTTCTACGATTTTCATCATGCTTTGTATTCTGCATTCTGATTGGCTGAACAGTCATCCTGCCCCTTTTCTGTCTATGTCTACATGTGCGTCAATGACGTTAAGTACACATACGTAAGACAGCTAGACGAACCTACATTTTTGACTTCAAATTTCTTTTACAGCCATCACGTTATCAAAACAGGCAAAAGGCAAGCAAAAAAGCATTCCTTTTTGTCATCCTTACACCATTTTTAGTCATGGTACCAGGGACTAATGTTATACTATGGAGAAAACGGAAAGTTGTCATAAAAGACATGAATAAATGCTTAAAAGCAGTGCGTGTTATACATGAATAAATATGGTATATTCAATTAGTACAGCTTTGATCAAATCATTTTTTTAACATATCATTTAAAGGGACAGCATGTATTTTTAGCGCCTCCTAGTGGTAGTGGTGGTAAAAAAAACTATTTCATTTAAAAAAAAAACTGTTATGATTAGTCTCGCTCGTTTGTCGCCAGTTGCTGCTGGTTACCTGATTGGTTCCCCATCCTACGTAAGCTCAGTCCTTTCACTCGCCTGTTGTAAGTCCGTCAGCGAACCTGTTTTCACAAGGCAAGCATTTTTGACTCTGACTCCCGTCGGTCCCGTTTTGTCACCCGTTTTACACTTGTCCGTTCCTGATTTGTCTCCTGCAACGACCTGTTTTTTGACTCCGACTACGTTCTGATCTCCCATCCCGGCTAACGACCTGTTTTTCCATCTAACTACGCTACGATCTCCCGCTCCAGAAGATCCACTTCCTGTCAGGCGATACAGAAGGAAAACTGAGATCACCATTCGGAACACCTTCTGATCCTGTGAGCGGCTTGCTTGCCGCGTCCACCGAGCACCAGATCGCTGGCTCTGCCTTTCCTCTAAATTTCAATATACTTGTGAGTAACATTACACATCTGGGTCCTACTTCTGTTCCGGCCGTGACAACAGTATTGATTTAAAAAATAAGCAAAAGTAGATGAACTATCATTTAAGCATGCATTTTTTACGTAATTGTAGGTTCAGACATCAGCATTTATTTTACATAACATTCGTTTAATTTTTGGGAGCTGACATAATTGGTGGTACGAGTAGACAAAAAACTCAAAAAAGCCTGGCAAAAAAAATGAAATGGTGCGTTTTTGTGACTTTGACTCTGTGTCGTTTGTTTCGTTTGTGGTATTAAGGACTTTCATTTCCACTACACCTCACAGCGACAGCTAGTCCATTAATGCACACTCTCCCTTTATTTTAAAGAACATTTGAAACTTTTCAGAGGGTTTGATCAAAGTAAAATTTGTAACAAGGAGGGATAATCCGAGAGGTGTAAAGCGCTCCCCTTGTCAGAACCAGAACAGGAGGACCCAGATGCGTAAGGTTTTCACACAAGCTTTATTTTACGGGATTGGGCAGTCATGCATTTAACACAAATGCCAGCGATTCAGCGATCGCTGCGTGGAAGAAGTAAGACAGAAGTCCGGCGTGGAAAAAAACAGGATGCCAGAGGCGGATGAGATCAATACCAGATACTGGACAGACGGGGTCGATACCGGACAGGACGGGACAGACAGGATCAATACCAGATACACGAGCAGATACTGGACCGACGGGATCGATACCGGACAGGACGGGAAAGACAGGATCGATACCAGATACACGAGCATACCGGACAGGACGGGACAGACAGGATTGATACCAAATACTGGAGACTGGAGTCAGGTATCAGACAGGACGGGACAGACGGGAGCGAAACCAGATACTGGAGACTGCCGCAAGATATCAGACAGGACGAGACAGACAGATCGATACCAGACACTGATGACAGGAGTCAGATATCAAACAGGACGAGATAGACGGGGTCGATACCGGACAGGATAAACAAGCAGGACGAAGTCAAAACACAGAGTTTAGTTGACGGACTGACAAGGGGTGAGTGAGAGCACTGAGCTTAAATAGGAGGGAAGCCAATCAGGCAACAAGCCGCAGCCGGCGCCATATGGGCGGGGCCAAGTGAGGGCAATGGGCAACCGTGACACCACTCGAGGGAGCGTTTATTTGCAGAACTTTGCTTCATCACTAAAACAAAACAAAACGAGTTCCCAATCTCCATTTTTTCCGTGGTTTGAGCTCCATTGGGTGCAGGCGGCACTCAACAATGAATTGGGCCGCCGGACAGATTTAGGGCCTCGTAAGAAAAGCGTAAAATCGTCTCGCGCCCTTTCAGTGTTGAGAATCAATCTTGTGCCTTATTATGACTTTTGCGAGCTTTTCAGTAGATAACGATCAACACTTGAGAGCAACTGTCAGTGCCTTTTGTGTTTGTGGGTCTTGTTTATATCATGTACATTTCATCGACTCTGCACACCCCCACCCCGGGTAGACCAGATACATACTAACGCTGCCTGTTCGCATGTACAGTAGTGAGATTTGATTTTAGAGCTTTAGTAATCTGTTGGAGGTTGAATCTGTTAGAGACTAAATAACAATAGTAATAACGGAGTAATAAATGAGTTACAACAGAAAAATAACTAACAGAGTAATCCCTCTTTTTTCGCATGACAAAATTGACTCAATAGTCAAAATACACAAAGGAGAAACCTTTGATTGTTGATAGTTGATTATTGAAACCAAACAACAAACCCTGGAAACTGGAGTGCCCGGAAGAAACCCACGCACGCATGGTGAGAACATGCAAACTCCACACAGGAAGGTTCGATATCATGCGCTCAGAACTGTGTCGCACACGCGCTAACCACTGCTCCACCGTGCTGCTAAAAGTACTATACATAAAAATAAATATATATACATATTTTTTTAAATACATTCAGTCAGGTCTAATTATCATTTTAAAAATAATCTTGCTGCTATATTGCAGTAATGATTTCAAACAGGGTAAAAAATGATTTCAGGACACTATACACGTTTTACTTAATGTGATATTTTGTCGTACCAATGTGAACATTATGGGAATGCATAAATGATTCGTGAAAAGTTTACCATGAAAAGAAAATTCCAAACAACAAACTAAAGTGCATGTACCCATAAACTTTTTTTTAAATAACTTCTGTACTGTCCAATATAATTTTAAAAACATCTTGTGGCTTTATTGCACTAATCATCCAAAAAAAGGGTAGAAATTATTTCAGTACAGCGTTTTTTTTTTTACTTCAGATGATAGTTTGTCGCGATCATGTGGACGTTATTGGAAAACAAAAATGTTGCGTAAATGCCTCTATCTTCCCTTATCGAGAGGTCCAAGTTTGTCAGCGATAGAAAGCATCTCCCTTTGCCTTTTGTGCTTTTGTGGGTCAAGTGCGTTTTGTTGAAAAAATTTTGCGTGTACATAGTGTAGACAAGTCCTTCTCTCTCACGTATGTTATTGACGCACAGGCAGACACAGGCAGGAAAGGAGTGGGGAAAATATTAAGCCTGTCAAAATGCAGAACAGAATACTCGGTGAACATTTGTGAAAAAGTCAAACCACGAAAAGCATACCTGTCAACCTCCACAGCTCCATGCCCTTACAAACTGTTGTATTTTCCCTTACAAAATAAAAAAAAATCTTACACCATATTTTTTTTTCAAACGTGTTTATTTATGTAGTTTAACACGTTATATTGTACATGTGTTTCGTTATATCATATATATTGTTAATTAACATTTTGTTGTGAGATACCGAGTTGCACGACATGAAATAGGTTTATTATAAAAAAGTTAAAAAATGAAGTAGCTTGGACGTTCACTGTAGAAGGAAAAAATACACGCAAATATAGTTAAGTAGAATAATACATTTTCTTATTCAAATTATGAATTCATTTTCTGCATCAAATTATTCTTGGTAATATACTGATTATAGGGATAACCACAAACCCGTCTTTTTTTCATTTTCTCCTTTTATACTTCCTTTTTTCTTAACTTCTTTATACAACATCATAATTCGTAATATAATGCATCAAAGCAAGTGAGCCGTTGAGAGCCGGCTCTCTTTAATGAGTTCAGCCGAAAAAGTCGGTTTTCTAAAAAGAGACGGACTTCCTTTCACTACACAACTACCACATGAAATCCGATGTTGAATGATGCATGATGGGAAATCTCAGGTGGCAGATGCATGCGCAGAGTAGCATCAAACTGCTCGCTTCGTTTGCAACAAAAAAAAAACACGATACCGAGATAGAGGCTACCGCAGCGAACCCGTTTGACTTGATTGATTTGTCATTTCGTGATAGTCGCTGTATACTAGGTGGTACCCATCATTGACAAATTTGCGTTTTTTCCGTACATATTTTCTTGTACGTCGTACACATCTTAAAATGCATAGTAAACGTACTTTGTACGGCAAAAACGTACAGGTTGACAGGTATGGAAAAGTAATATGTGATACAACAAGGGATTATTGTACAACTAAATAGCGCCATTCTCTTCTCAGGTTATTGTCAGTAGTAATTGAAAAAGGTCCTTTCGCGAGTTTCGTTCAAGTCTTTGTTGGAGACCTGACTGGAGTGCTTATCACCCGTCTCCAGGTGCATTTCACTCAAGCACTTTTCATTACACGCGGCTTTTTCAAAGAGGCAAACGTGCGAAGAAGCCACCAGCTGTGAGGAGTGCTTCACGCAATACCTCATGGGGAAGGAATTGTGCTTCTGAACTCTCTTCGTTTCTTACCTGTAGTCCGGGGTAGGGAACGTATGGCCCGCGAATCTGGTGCGGCCCTTTTCATGACTATCTCTGGTCGGGAGATAAATGTCACTTCTATAATGCAACACTGTCTTTGTACCGCTGGCCGCAGGAGCGCTGAAACACTTTTCTACCTTTAAGACTGGTAAGAAGAAATCTCATAAAGTGTCTTTACCATCTTGTAGCGAATGAGTAGCATCAAAATACACATACGAGCTTCTCTGCCTACTACCATTAAATAATAACTTATAGTTTGCACAAGTTATTAAAAAAATGAAAAATGTACATCGCCGGATGTTTGTTGATTTTGAAAATTTAAAAGATTTGCATCTGTGAAATCAAAAGGATGACGGATAATGACCATTAGATTGGCAAAGAAAGAACTGTTGATCACATTGTTTTCATTTGTTGTCTTTAGTGACAATTTTACCAAAGAACTCTGCTCGCACCTTGTTTTGAATCCATCATTCACAACAAAAAAATGTCAAAATAAACCTCAACAATCTTGAGGAGGGAACTCATTTTAAGTGGGGTAGTAGTTGATGTGGGACACAGGCTATGGCTGTCAAAATCAGAATAGATGGTAGACCCAAACGAGTAATGTTTAAAGTCAAGTCACATTTATTTGTATAGCTCTTAATCACATAAATGTCTCAAAGGACTGCACAGGATTACAATTACACCATCGCCTGATCTTAAACCAACGTGCGGGTTTCACACAAAGCTTTATTGGAGAATCGAGGAAGTCAACTGCGGGGAAACAAACAACAGCGATTCGGTGCTCGCTGGGCAGGAGGAGCAAGGAGCTCACGGGATCGGAGCATGGTCGATGGGCAAAAACGGGTCAGGTAGCCGGAGACGATCTGAAATTCAGGGACAGACGAGCAAAATATAGGTGAGGACGGGACAGACGGGAGCCAGAGTCAAATAGTGCTTGCCTTGCGTATGAGAGGTTCGCTGGCGGACTGACAAGGAGTGAATGGAGTGCTGAGTTTAAATATGAGGGGGGCCAATCAGGCAACGAGCTGGTGCGAAACGTGCGGGCACAGGTGAGGGCAATGGGTAATCATGACACTGGCAACTACTATGTGCATTAAAATTCACTGAATAATTAATTCTATGATAAATTACTGGAGATCAAGTGGTGAGTCTGACAAGTACATAGTCTTCCCCTTATTGGCCAGCTTAATTTTCTTCACCAGATGTAATTTCACCGAGGCCAGTGCCTATCTTGCAAAGAAAACTAAAGGAGGACGTTAAGGTTAAGCATTTTTGTGATTGCAGATTTAGTGATTTGTTTCTCAGTCATCCAGACCTAAATTTGTATCCGAACAACAGGCCCCGCCCACTATGCAACTCATCTCCCTCAAGCGGTATTCGTCTCTCATCAGGACCACTTGCTGAATCGTCACCGACGCATGACGGCGCCAACAAAGCTTTCAGGTTCAGACAGAACCGTATCGGAATATCTTCCCATTCCTCACGCAAGGGCCCGCTTGTTTGGTCTCCCGATTAATCGACATCCATTAGAAAACCCTCGAGAGTGTGACGGTCTCCATGGCGACGCAGACGCGTTTCGGGCTTTATCAGAGCCACGCTGTGCCATCTGTTTGTCCTGATTGAGCTCTCGTGACTGATTTTCGGATCATTTATTTTTGTGTCTTTTATGTACCGTGTATTTAAGTTAGCACCATAGGACCGATCCTGAAATATATAGAAATAAATATGTGAATTAAAAAAATACCTACATATGTGTGCCATATACGTAAATGACACATAGATAAATCACATAAATATGTCAATATATGGGATAAATGCTATATATTTGTATACTTAGTACTTTTGTAATTACGTTGTCATTTCATTATTTTGATATAATGTCACAAGCCAGAAACTGAGACAGGACCCAGTAGCGTTCGTTTACTCAGTTTTATTGATAAAGAGAGAGAGCAGTGCTTGCTTCCACGATCCGGTGATCGACGGACACGTGTAGCAGGTGGCTGGAACGCGGAAGTGGCACTTCTGTGTCGAACGAGGATAATCGCAGGCAGCAGGGATACGGGTCACTAGCCGGGACGGGAGAGCAAGGGCGGTATCGAGTCCAGAAAAGAGGTCGGCAACAGGTATCAGGCAGGAACCTACATCAAACCGCTCACTTAGTTTCGGGCAAAACAGGTCGATGGTCGGGATGGAAGAGCAGAGCAGAAACGGGTCCAGAAACAGGTCAGCAACAGGTCAGGAAAATGTCGGAAGGTATGAGCTTGCCTAGCTGGAAGCATAGGTTCGCAAACTGTCTGACGGCTTCCTCTTGGATGCCTGGGGTTTAAAAAGAGTCTTTGAACCAATCAGCACTCAGGGCTGTTGGCGCCAATTGGGCAGTCACAGATGCCCTGAATCAGTAATCATGACAGTATATATTTCGTTACGTATTTTGTCGAGGAGTTTGTCACAACAAAATGTTTTTCAAATGAAGAGGTGAGACAATTGTCTGAGCTTTCGCCTATTTGTTGATCAGTGAGAGCGTTTTTTGTTGGGGCGCTGGTCCTGTAGAATGCTTTGCAACCCCGGTGAAAGTGTTTAAATCTAGGCTTAAAACACACTTATATTCAACAGCTTATAAATGATGTTGACCTCAGAAAGCTGTCAACCAGACATTCTGTTATTACAAATATTTCATGGTAATGTTGCCTGTGTATTGTCTTTTGTTACCCTTGCAACTTCTATTGCAGCCTGGTCATCCTGAAAGGGAGAATACCTTCTCATGGTTTCTTCATTTTTGTCATTCTTAGGTGGTTGAGTTTTTCCTTGCCCTAATGCAGGTTTCGAAACACGGGATAGTGTAATGATAGTCTACAGTCTGTACAGCCCTTTCAGACTTTTGGTGATTTGGGGCTACACAAAAACTCATCGATCTACCGAAAAAGCTCAGCCTATTTGAAGCGCCCCCTCATTTGAATAACTTTATTAATCCCGAATTCTGTGCGTGTGTTTGTATGTAATTCATAGGCTCTGAAACTGCTGAAGCGATTTTTCTGTAGTTGTATTTTTGTAGTATTTCTGTTGTAAAATTCTGTAGTAGTATTTGTGTATTATGGTAATATTTTAGTAGTATTTTTGTAGTATTTGGTGGCCTTTTTTATTTTCAGAATGAAAGCAAAATGATCTATGAGGTCCCCGTTTTAAGCACTAAATATGATATTTAGTTTTGTCGTAATTTTGTTGTATTTATGTAGTGGTACTTTTGCTGTAGACACAAAGTAACAATAGGGAGGAGGTTGGCACACACATTTTTTTTCATTTTTAGTACTTTATATGCTATTACGTACAGTGTCACAACATTTTCGCAATTTTCGTTTGGTGGGCCGGATAAAAAAGCCTGATGGGCTGCATGTGACCCGTGGGCCGTAGTTTGCACGCATAGGTCTATCTTATTACAATACACCAGATCACAATTGAACACTCAGCACCACTATGCTAGAAAATATGGCCTGAATAAAACTCACAGCTGTCGTGTTTGACCTGCTATGCACTCCGTCTGCTTCCCCGGCTTTTGTTGCATTCTACCATCCCAAAATGTACAATGAAAATAGCTAGTTGGGTTTATATCCTTGTCATTACAGCTTTTATGAGCATTAAAACGCGCATGTACAGTACAAGCTGCCTCATTTTCTTTTTTTCTATTTTTTATTTGCCTTGAGTTTTTTGTTTTTTTTTGGTTTACCTGAAGCCAAATTTATATCACTGCCATGGAAATGCTTTTTGTGTTGGTGATAGCAGTATCACCTGTGCCCACTCTTTTGGCGCCAACTGCCTCGGACTCTGATTGGCTCCCTGTCACTATTCAAACCCACGTCTATCTGTCACCTGTTGTCAGTCCGTGTGCAAACCTCAGTGTACTCTAGGCAAGCTTTTTCGACCCTGACTGACCTGTTTTTGCTCCCGTCTTTTTCTCGCCCTCGACTGTTTTTTGATCCTGTCCACGTCTCCTCTCCTCTCCTGGCTTTCGACTTGTTTCCGATCCCGACCACGTTTTTTTGCTCTCCTGGCTACTGACCCGTTTTTTCTGTTCCCGACACCGCCATCGCTCACCACAGAAAGTTCCACTTCCGCGTTCAGAGCGACCTGCTTCCTGCGTCCTTTCTTCCAAAACTGAGAGAAATGTAACGCAAGTGGGTCCTGTCTACGTTCTGGTCTTGACAATTACATATTTTTGTCTTTTTAGAAAAGGGGTAGGAGTTTAGATATGACCACCACCTTTTACATGGAGTGAGGTAGGTTATCCTAGATGTGAAAATAGCCCAAAAAAAGCTGATTCGGCACTTTTGTTTTTGTTGACTCAGCCTTTTTTACCAGATAGACATTCCACTCTCACATGCCAAAACGACATTGAATATCAACACCATTTCAGGATTTCAGTCTCCATCTGAACTCAGTCTTACCTTTTGAGTTTTCCGTCCTCATGTCTCAAGGACCCTGCCAAAAAAAGAGAAATTACACTCCAAAAATGTTTTACGTCTCAACGTGGATTTTGCTCTAATGGTGTACAACCATTCTAGTATGTTTTCTTGTATATTTTTGAGACAAATCTCTCCCCATATAAGTGTTGGGTAAAATGACAGTAATATGTAGCTTACATTTTCAGTTGCAGGAAGTTCTTCCCATGAAAATTTACCACTGGGAAAGACTACCTTAATTCTTTGTATGGCGTATCATAAATATCCATCATCTCTATGTAAACACTGCACTAATACGTATATCAGAATTCCCTGTTTAGGTGTAGCATGCACCTGTCGTCTTGGGAGCGACCCGTAAGGGCAATGATGCTTCATCCGACAATGCCATACAAACTAATGCCAGCTGCTGTTTATCACGGGGGAAGAATAAATGCAATGGCTAACGGAAACCACCAGAGAGCAGTGCCCGCGTCATCTTTGAGCAGACTTGTTGTAAAAAATAGCAACAATTTCTTACATTCACAAGCATTTCACCCATAATTCAATCACTTTCTAACCCTTGAAAACACATCAATAAAAGTCAATCACCCGTACAAAACCTGTGCAGAAAGGAAATGCTGGTCTACTGGTGATCCCAAGAGCCAAGAAGAGAACCGCAGGTTTGAGAGTGTTCCCCTTTCGGGTCCCGATGTTGTGGAATGGTCTCCCCCCTGAAATTCCATCTGCAACCTAAGTGGAATTGTTTAAATCTAGGCTTAAAGCACACTTCTATTCTATAGCTTATGAATGACCTATATTTCATGTTGACAATACCTGTGTATTATTTGTTATTGCAACATCCATTGTAGCCTGGTCATCCTGGAAAGGGGATTACCTCATGTGTGGTACCTTCTCAAGGTTTCTTCATTCATCTCATGTTGAGGTTTTGAGTTTTTCCTTGTCCTCATGTAGGTTTTAGATCAGGGGATGGTGTAGTCTGCAGCTTCCAATAATCTCTGGTCTGTGCAGCCCCTTTGAGACTCCTTGCGATTAAGGGCTATACAAATAAACATGACTTGACTTGATTTAAAGCAATATGTATAAGCTGCCTTTGCATATTTGGTGGCCTTACTTGTTCTGTTAGCTTGGAACTTGAAAAGAAAAACGAAAAAAAAAGGCAAAATGTCTTATGCGCGGTGGCCCTTTAAGAATTTGGCCTGCCCAGGCAGCTGGGGTTCCGTCTGGTCCCCCATGATATCGCCGTGTCTGCCATCCGCCAGCACAGATCTGGGTTGTTTCCATGGTTACCGACCAGTTGATGGACAGGAGGTGTACACGGGTTGGGTGCTGATGACATGCTCATACGGCTGTGAAAAGAGCATTTAAAGCCACCTGATTGTGTGATGTGTGTCTTATGTTATGTAATCCACTGCCACTTACAGTCAAGATCCTCTGTGATTGTGCTTCTAAATACAAATCAAGTGTGTTGTTCTGAATTGAGTGGGGGTGTGTTATTTTTCCTTTATTTTAGTGCACTTTAAAAAAGTGATTCAGGTTCATTTATATCTATAATTGATTTATGTTGAGGGCAGAGCTTAGTTTACCTGGGTGATTGTTTTGTTTCATGGTTTCTACTGGGTGGCTATTTAAAAGGTAAACCGATGAAGAAATGTGTTTGTTTAGATTGTGGTGTTTTCATGAAATAAAAATGTAACAATTTACCCATTAGGGAAATAAAAGGTCGAGGCGGGCAGGTTGATCAAGTGCTGCAATGCTGCTATTATGCAAGACACAGTATCTCAGCACAGATCTGTTGAGTAACTTGTTGTCCATGGGAATAACTCATAACAACTGCCATTTTTCCCCTTTCTTTTTACCAGACAATACACATTAATAAAGGTAAGATATAAAATTTAAAGAAATGTCTTCCTCACTGCTTGTGGGGTGGTATCTGTTTCATTCTCAGGTTCGGGTCCTCTACCAGAAGCCTAGGAGTTTGAGGGGTTCTGTGCTGTTCCTAGGACTGCGCTCTTCTGCATTGAGGTTTCAGATGTTGTTTCTGGGTTCTGTTGGAGCCACTCTACCAGTTTGGGGGTTACTGCCCTGAGTGCCCCACTACCACAGGGACCACACTTTTCTTGACCTTCCTCATCTGTTCCAGCTCCTCTTTCAACCTTTGGAACTTCTCCAGTTTCTCATGCTTCTTACTGATGTTGATGTCAGCTGGTTCGGCCACATTTATTGCCAACACCCTCTTTTACTCTTTGTCCACTATGACCGGTTGAGTTACCCAGGAGCTGCTTGTCAGTCTGGAAGGTGAAGTTGCACAGGATCTTGTCCCTGTTGTTGTTGGTTAATAAATAATAGTTCGCATATACAGCTCCTCTGCGTGGTTTCAGTAGTGCCTAGTTTTGAAAACATCCAGTGAACATATTTAAAACTGCAATAAGCAATGTCTTTCAGGATTGTATCTGTCAGCATTCGTATCATTCACATGTGAGCATTTTTGTTTTTTTAGACCGGATTAAATGTCAGTGCAATTAGGTTTTTGGTGTTCAACAGAATATACAGGCCATGTACTGAACTGTACTTAACCTGGACAAATGATTTGAGCTTTGAAGATTAATTTCCTTGGGATAGCACACATCACTAGGGAAAGTCACCTTGCCGAAATAAAACGAGAAGAAGTACAAGCACACTTCCAATTCGGTGACAGTTTTTTTTTTCCGAAGGAATGAATGAAAATTTACAGCGTTGCAGAACCGCTGACTCCTTTGAAGTATTAGCTTCTATTATTTTCCGCGCAGCGCATGAAAATTGCAGTAACATCCCCTTTTCTGTTTCATGTTCGCCTAAGAAAGAGTACAAAAGAACCAGGGTGTAATTATCTACCAGGGCGGCCCGTGGCAGTGGGTTTTCTGTCAGGTCACACAACTGCTTTATGTTGTGCTGCTGCATCCGTACCCACAAGACTTCCTATAAAAATAATCATGGTTACCAAGGGGCATGTAGCCAAAAAGTAAAAATAAAGGAAATGTTTTCATTTTTTTAAGGTAACTGTATCACTTTCTGACAATGTCTCACAAAACATAAACAATGGGAATTATTTATATAGAGCGTTGTTCTATAGAGAGTGTCTTTTTAAGAATTCTCCATAACAGCTTAATATATTGTATTTGATCCTTATATTAATTGTATATATATTCTGCTGTTTTTTGGGGCCTTTTCACATCTAGGGTAACCTACCTCGCTCCCTGTGAAAGGTGGTGGTCATATCTAAACTCCCCCTTTTCTTAAAAGACAAACAGATGTAATATATATATATATATATATATATATATATATATATATATATATATATATATATATATATATATATATACACGCACGATCCGGTGTTCGCTGGACGCGGGAAGCAAGTCGCTCTCAGATTCGGACTGTGATCCGAACACGGAAGTGGATCTTTCGTAGCAAGCGATGGCAGTGTCAGGGAAGGAAAAACTGGCCGATAGCCGGGACGGGGAGAGCAAAGAGTAGTCGGTGTCGGAAACGAGACGTAAGCCAGGACAGGAGAGTAGACGTAGTCGGGAACAAAAATGGATCGTAATCCGGGAGGGGAGAGCAGACGTGGTCGGGATCAAAACAGGCCATAGCGGGAGACAAACAGGAGCAAAAACGGGACAGGCGGGAGTCAGGGTCGAAAAAAGGCTTGCCTTGTATACACAAAGGTTCGCAGTCGGACTGACATCCGGGGATTGACAGGACTGGGTTTGAATAGGGATAGGGGGCCAGAGGTTGGCGCCAAATGAGCGGGCACAGGTGATTCACATCGGTAATCATGGCAGGGTTAGCATTGTATAATCATTAATGATACATTATTTATTTATTCATTCATTTCTACCTTACTAAAAATAGTCCAATACATTTGTTAAGAGCTTATTTATATAACCAACTCAACTCAATTAAACTTTATTTATAAAGCCCTTTAAAACAGTCACAGCTGAAGACAAAGTGCTGTACTCAAATAAAACAAAGTTAACAAAAACACTTTCAATAGACATTAAGATAATGAAAACACTTCAAAGACAAAAGACAAGGAATAAAAATGGGTTTAAGGACAAGTTTTAAAAATGATCAGTAAGGAAGCCTGTCAGATGTGCAAGGCCAAATTATTCCAATGTTTGAGAGCAGCAACAAAAAAGGCTACATACACTTTGAGCTTCCTGTTAGACCCGAGGCACCAAGCAAGAGCATGACAGTAAAGCAAATCACTGAAGTAAAGAGGGCAGGACAATTTAAAGGTTTAAAAACAAATACAAAAAATCTTAAAATGAAGCCGGAACCGGTGTAATATGCTCCTTCTTACATGTGCCAGTCAAAAGTCGTGCAGCAGCACTAAGTTGATATCTTACTTGGACGAAACCATTGTTTAATTGTTTAAAAATGGTTTTACAAAAATAATGATAATAGAAATAAACAACAATTATTATCGGAATTTTCTAAAATAAGAAAAAGCAAGTAAATTCACAACAAATGAAGTCTTAATGTGAAAGGGATAACGAACACTCTTGAAAAATACTATTTTGGGATTACAATTATTTGTGTAAATAAATAGGAGGGTTAGTCTTTTTGTTGATTTTGGTTCCACAAACCCTATTGAAGGAACTGTTCCCTTTGGATAGAGTCTTTATTTTGTTTAAGTTTTGTAGATGTGAACGCAAGAAACAACCTGTTAGCGTAGTCGTTAGCAATGCCCGAAAAGTAAATATGCGAAAAGACCTTAGCGAGTGTGACATCTGCTGGCTCCCCTTCTTCAGCTTGCCAGGTGACGCAACAGATGTGAGCACACCATAATATGTTCGATCAAATTTGGAGAGACTGTTGTACAATTACTCCGGAGCACACAAAAATCTCTAAGCATGTACTTTGAGAATCATTAAGGATGTGAATTGCATCCAGTATTATACATATTCAAATTGAATAAATAGTGAATGTTATTATAGTTAACTCCAATTGATTATGCTGTCGCTTTAAGAATGAACGCCGGTGCTGGTTTTCGAGAGTGACGAAAACTTTTACGACATGCTGTTGAAATCCTGTTTGGTGTTACGATGTTGGTTACTCCATGAGCTACAAGAAAACTCAAAGTGTTCATCAGTGTATTCACGACAGCACATACTTACTTCTTGTCACAGACCAGAAACGGACACAGGACTCAATAGCGCTCATTTTCTCAGTTTTTATTTGAAAAGAGAGCGAAAGTAAGGCTCGCTTGCTTGATCCGAGGGCTGGCGGAAAACAGGAGTGATCGGGGCGGGAGTGATACTTCCGTGTCGGACGAGGAGGAACGGACACAGGCGGGAATAGCAAGTTGTTGGCCAGGACTGAAGATCAAAGGCGATATCGAGTTCGTAATCAAGGTCAGTAACAGGGGCAGGCAGAACGGGGCGCAAACAGGTCCAGAAACAGGTCAGTAACGAAGATCAGACAGGAAAAGGCTTAGCAAAAACTGAGTCGGACGAGAAGGCTAACTGAGCAGAAGGCAACAGTTCACAACGATCTGACAGCCTCCAAGAGGAAGCCGAGGGTTTTAAAAGGGAGTGTCCACCAATCAGCTGTCCGGGCTGTTGGCGCCAATCAAGCCGCCGCAGGTGCTCCAAATCGACAATCACAACACTTCTTTGCCAAAAGCAAACGCGAATCAGTGCTATAAAATGTGAGCCCTATATTTGACGGCATTTTCTTAAGAAGAAGAAGGAGAAGAAGAGGAATTTACTTTTATTGTCATTCTCTGTAACCATGCACACAGAACGAAATGTCGATACACCTGACCAGTACAGTTAAACTGTAGCGAGCCGATGCAGCCGCAGCCAAACAGGGCACCGCCATTTTAGACCCAACTACTGTCTTGGGAGTCATTAGGTGACCAAACCCCCCAATTCCAACCCTTAATGCCGAGCGCCAAGCAGGAAGGCAATGAGTACCAATGTTGTAAGTCTTAGGTATTGCCATTGTTCTCAAGAATTAAAGAAAACTCCGGCCAATGACATCACTGTGGTGTTTTGTATTCAGAGCGCATGCATCGAGTCGCCGTTTTCCTCTGTCCCCTGAAGACTTGGAGGATTGGCGACTGAGCACGCCAAAAGCAAAATGCGATCGCAAGTGGCGTCGCACGCGGTGTCCATATGAACAGCCGCTAAAGAAGTCGGGTTATTCGAGACGTCGTTCACTAGCAGTATATCTGGTGAAAAATGGGATATTTAAGAGTGAGGATGAGAAGGATCAAATTCATTTTAGTGTTGAAACCAGAGGTTATGTTCATTTGAGTTCTATAAAATAAATTGTTTTAATATAAATGTATTTATTTATTTTCTAATCTTCCATAGGTCGTACGGAAGTTTTGACTGCATGTGCCTTTTAATCCAGTGCGGCTGATTTATGAAAAATACATTACAAATGACCGATTTTTGGGGGGTGCGGCCTAAAATCTGGTTTGCTTTATAGTGTAGAAAATACGGTAAATACATGCACGCACATAGGGATACAAAATAAGGCGTCACTATTCACTTATGATGGCTTTTCTACCAACAAGGGACGCGATTCCCGCCGGAGGACCCGGCTCATCAAATCCTTTCTGTTAGGGATCCGAAGGGCTGGACCCGCCGAGTGGGTCGCCCGCGTGTATCGTGGCTCTCGCAGCTAGAAGGATACATGAAGGGGTGGGGCATGGGCCGGGCGTCTGCCTGGGCGATGGCCCGGAGAAGGCAGGAGGAGTAGAGGTGTAGGGTGAGCGCGTCGAATTGCCTTAGCGGCGTGTGCTCCTATACCTGACCTGACCTATTATGGTAAGGGAGGTTTTATACCGGTTTATATTGTTTTATAGCTGCATCACCTGGTGCCTCCACCATGTCCCGCCGGAAGCACATCGTAAGAACAGTCGAAAAGGTCATTGGTGTCCCCCTCTCGCCCCTCCTGGATATTTACAACGCCTCACCCGCAAAGTCAACAGGATTGCAGCTGACCTCACCCACCGCTCTCACTGCCTCTTTAACAGGGAAAAGACTGCAGAGTCTCAGAGCCAGAACCAACAGGCTCAAGGACAGCTTCTTCTGTCAGGCTGTCAGGACTCTGCACTCTCGCTCTACTCCTCTGCCTTCTACCAGATCAATGCAAATCAAAACTGCTCTATTTAGATTCCGGCTACACTTTGCAAATTTTTCATTTGAAACCTTATATACAGTATGTAACTGCGGTGTACCCGTCCCACCAAGGATCCACATTCAGGTTGGACAATGAGGCTTTTATTACAATTGCGTTAGCAGCGCACTGGAGACTGCAATGAGTGACACAACAAACACACACCATGTGGTTAGCACATCCGCTGGAGACTACCCCAATCATATCGAATAGTTTTCTTCTCAGTTGACATACAATACAGTTCAGAAAATCAACCATTACAATAATTTTTACATCCATTTTAACAAGATACTTTTAACAAGTGATCGTATCGTGGTTTTAACTTTTACAATGAATTCAACTCGACATATTTTTCAGTCTGAATTTTAACCAACATCATCCTTTTTATATATTTGTAAAAACAGAAATAATTACAATAACGAGTGAAAAACGGGAACAATTTACCTGCAATGAGCAACACAGCATACACACACCATGTGCTTAGCACTTCCGCTGGTTCTCAACATCTATGAGGGAAATTAGCATTTCAGTCAAGTACAACGTACGGCAAAACTAACATAAATGACGACAGAAACAAAACGAAAATAAATCCAAACAGCTTGACAACATCGATTACCTTACTGTGTACGTCGCAAGATTTGTCAGTTGTGGTTTTAATGTTGTCCATTAACTTTGCGGCGCACCAAAAAGTCGTGGCTTACCGTTAGCAGCACGCTAGAGACTGCTAACAACAGCCGCCTTACAGTCACAAACGTAGAGGCTAAACTAAACCTTACCCCATACCAGCAGGTGGCGCTGTTGGACTCGTCATTGCAGGACAAACTATACAAACATATTTCAGCAGGAATTTCAACAAAACAAAAGTTACTATTACACCCATTACATATAGTTTTATACAGTAAGACCTCGGTTATCGCGGTTAATGGGGACCAAAACCACCCGCGATAAGTGAAAATCGGCGAAGTAGCGGCGCACCTTCAAAAAAAAAAAATATTTTTTTTAATTATTATTTTTTAGACCCGTTTAATGGGAAGCAAAACCACCCGCAAAAACTGAAAATCTGCGAAGTAGCAACACCACTTCAAAAAGAAAAAAAAGAAAAAAGAAAAAAAATAATTTTAACCCCACATGTCCCCCCTACCACTTTCCCCCGCGGCCCTGTCCGTCGGCCAGAGCCATCGAAGGGCCGTGTAGCGCCACGTAGAGCCATCGCGGCCCGAGCGGGAGACGTGACGTTGGTGACTTTTTCATCCGTGTTAACAAACGCATTTTGCAGAATACGATCGCGCTTTATTGTTTAAATAAACGCGTCATATAGACAACGATCGCCCAATTATTTTAATTAGCTCGCTTTATGGTTTCAATAAGCGTATTATATAGAATACGATCGCTTTTTGCGGAAGCGCAGCAGAATGCGCGTTCACGCGAGGGGGGGAGGATTCTGTGCGGGAGTCGGATTTGGGCACAACACCGGGAAACGAGAACGGGTCCGGACCAGTGTGTGAAGTGCCTCCATTCTAAAGACTAGGGTCGTCGGCCGAGGGGGATTCCCGCAAAAAGTGAAAATCTGCAAAGTAGCGACGCCCCTTCAAAAAAAAAAAAAAAACATTACAGACCGCGAAGCTCTTAATCCGCGAACGTCGAACCGCGAAGTAGCGAGGTCGCACTGTATTTCTATATGCAAACTTTTTTCTTTTTTTCTTTTTTTTAAATTGCTGTTATTTGTCAATTGTATTGCGTCTTATTTATTGCATGTTTGCACGCAGGGAAAAACAAATTTATTAATTTATTTGATTTTATCTGTGCTGCTTGTTGTGCATCTAGCATATTTGAAAATAAAGTTGAAGCTGAAGGGTTTTTTTCTCACCCAAGAACGTAGATTTGGCCTGCCTCCTGTGTCGGCCGCGTATGGGGCTGTATATCAGGCGCACCCTCTGGGAATGATGTTTTCGTGCGACTCAACTTCTCCCATCGTCCTTCTGTTTGATCCTGAAGGTCAACCCTGATGTAAAATCGCTCAAATTGCTCATATGGTGAGGTGGCAAAGGGGAGGAAAGGCACAAAGACCCAAAGGAATTCTCACTTTGCAGTTTCTCTCATTTTTGTAGTCGACTCGATACATTGATCCTTGTTCTGTCCACCAGCAACATGCACACGGAACGCTTACTTGGACTTCCATCTGTCTTTCGCTGGAAACGACCCATGTTTGTTGAGCTAACAATAAAAAATCTCCCTTTTTCAATCGTGTCATGAGAAGATAAATCAAGTGCTGATGATGATATAAACACGAGAGCAGATATTTCCACTTGTTGGGGATAACTGGAAATTTTAAGGTTCTGTTTTAAGGGCAATTCAGTTCCATCCCAGGGGGATTTTATGATATTGACATTTGTGAGAAATGTTCAAATGATTAAAATGCTCAAGTATACGAATGTCTCAAAGCAAGCGTCAAACTCCTTGGCCCCCGGGCCAAATGTTGCCTGCGACATCATTTTATGTGGCTCGCGAAACAATTTTGAGAGAAAAATGAGCCAAACAATGATTTGCAGTTTCAAATATCTCCACTGGATGTTGTCAAAGCACCATTCACAAAGCACCCACTGCAGCTGTATTTGTCGACTACCATTAATCAACCAGAGAACATTAAGGAAACCCACCCCGATTTTTAAAACAACAGATTCACGAGGGGAAAAAAACATTTAGGTTACTTTGCAAAAGTTTAACGTTAAGGGGTTAATGTTTAGCTCATTTCTATAATATGTATGAAATCTAATAGTGAAGTTCCCATACTCAGGTAAACGTTTTCATTAAAAAAATAGAAGAAAAAAATCTTTAAATAATTAAATCACCTGAGGTCCGGTGTATCGACATTTCGTTCTGTGTGCATGGTTACAAAGAATGACAATAAAAGTAAATTCTAAGTAAATTCTATATAAGTAGTAGTTTTTATAAGGGAGGCATGGCAGCTGAGTGGTTACCGCCTGTGCGGCACAGTTCTGAGGTCATGATATCGAACCTTCCTGTGTGGAGTTTGCATGTTCTCCCCGTGCTTGCGTGGGTTTTCTCCAGGCACTCTGGTTTCCTCCCACATTCCGAAAACATGCATTTCAGGTGAATTTGCCGGTCCAAATTGTCCCTAGGTGTGAGTGAGCGATTGAGTTGTCTGTCTCTGTGTGGCTTGCGACTGGCTGGCAACCAGTTCAGGGATTCCCCTGCCCACTGCCTGAGGATGGCTGGGGTGGGCTCCAGCAACCCCACGACCCTACTGTGAATAAGCGGTGCATATCATTGATGGATAGTTTTTATATGCTCAATCGTTTTCTGTGATGTATTTTTGTCTCACTTTGAGGTTCATAGTAATCTACAATTGTATCATTTTGGAACACGAACCTACAAAACAAATCAGTTACTTTTGCAAATCTGAGAAAAACACAGACAGCGGCATAAGAGCGAGTAGACGGAAAAAGGCTACAGAGGGTGTTGATGGTGGCAGATGATTGATGGGATGTGGTGGCAGAAGAGAACAGCATGGGAAAAAAAGAACAATGCTTGATAACTGGTAATGCTTTGCAATGAAGGGATGATAAATGGCCTCCATTTCCGTCGGCAGGAGGAATACTTTCCTTTTCCTCCTTCCCTTGTGGACTTGTTTGCTCAACTGTTGCCTTCTGTTGTCAGTTCATCTTCTTTGGAGAGGATCATTAGCATCGTGTCACCGGGACTTGATGTGGACACCTGCTGGCCCGCCAGCCTCAAAATAACAACACAAAGCAAGCACGATGTGATTACCTTGTTAGTTGTGGTTACTCTGTGTTTGGTTTTATTTGTTAACAAGCAATATTTAGCGGCATTGCTCAGCTGATAGAAGATTGCATTCGTCTGCTTGGAGTGGGCGGTCTTCGGGATCTACAGTGCACAATTCGTCCACCAGGGGCATTAGAGGCCCTGCAAAACAGACCACACAAAACCAGATATTTAGTGAATTTGTTGGTATTTATAAGCGTGCCGTGATGCAAAACCTAACTAAAGACACCTTGAGTACAACTCTGTAAATTCTCATATAAACTGGTACAATTGTTTCGAAGATTATAAGTCACACAGATAAGATTAAGATATTTTTGAGGGATGGGTTACTTTTGATGTTAAATTACTGTAATTTGCGCTGCCAGTCTGATAGAAGATTTGGCTGCTTGAATGGTCAATGGTCGGTTGCTGCAGCTCTCAATTTGGCCACCAGAAGGAGTTAAATACCCCGTGAAAGCAGACCCAATATAAGCAGATGTTTATCTATTATTTTGGTATTTATTGGGGTTTCCATAATACGAAACCTTGCAAAAGACACTCACTGAGGCCTAAAGTACATCTTTGTAAAATTTCACGCAAATTGGTTCAGGTGTTTTGGAGTCCATAAGTCACAAACAAACACACACACACACGCACACACAAATTAGGATTTATGAAGTAGTTTAAAAAGATTTAGATTTGACTAAATTATATAGTGGTTTACATTAAACATTACTAAACCACTGAAATCGTATTTTGCTGGACAGAATTGACTGGGCAAGCTAGAATAGGAGCTACCGACAGCATGTATTGCAATTTAGCTTAACATAAATTTGCCAAAATACCTAATATGGCAGTTGTGCATTGAGAGTATAGTAGTTAGGGGTACAGCAAAACGCCAACAAAATGAACAAAATTAAATTAGGTGAATCGATTATCATAAATAAGGTTTGGAATCTTCAGTGATCTCTTGAGTCCAAAGATCAAGCATTGATGGATGGATAATCCTCAATTATGAACAAAAGTCCATGCTACAAGAAAAAACTACTACATGGCCTGAATTGCTTATAGTTTACTAAAACTATGACTAAATCGATTTTTGGGCTCACTATCGCCCTCTGCCATGAGGCAAGAGAATTGCAGGCCTCACTCTACATCTACAGACACGCATAGCAATATGTTACATACTAATTAAATGAATAATATTCATAATATGTGGACATTTAGTGATTTTGAGAAAGAAAATCGAAAAATGGTAAAGATAAATGAGAAATAACTAATACTGAATACACATTACCGTTTAATATATTTTTAATCTCAAATTTACGTGATGATGACTGACCTCCTCTTACAGCAGATCAGTACCAGTACCAAAGGGTTGCCATTGAATTAATGAATTACTTGAATGAAATAATTTTGCATATTGCATTACATGTTATTTATCATGATATCATTAAAATCTTAATTATTGTAAATAATTACTATATTACTCTAACCATAAATTTGTAGTCACTAAAGTTATTTGTTCAAAAACACAACTTAATCCCTAATTTAGAGCTAAATATATAATTGTACAAATGTTATATATTTAACAAATAGAAGCAGTAGAAAAATTTGATTAGATACAAATATTTTTTTAAATATCTATCTTAAACCATATTATATTATTTTTATAATAGTAGTATCACAATTTGATGTTTTATCTTGAAGTTGTATATTTACATCATACAGTGGAACCTCGGTTTTCGAACGCCTCTCAGTCCGAACAAATCGGTGTTCGACCAGAAATTCTTGCTTCGTTGTTCAGTCAAAAAAATCGGAGTTCGAACGCCGGTATGCTAGGGTGCGATGCTGAGCGGCGTACGGGTGTAGATCGTGTAGATTGCCCCCACCCCTCACGACCAACTGTTATCACGTGCGCACTTGCTTCTTTTTGTTTTCGCTTTTAATATAGATATAGGAAGTGTTTTAGCCCCTAATTATGCCTCCGAAGAAGGTCGGTGCAAGCAGCAAAGTTGCTACAGGTGAAAAAGGAAAAGTTGTTCGTACAACTATTGTCTTTAAGAAAGACATAACAGCTAAAGCAAGAAGGCTGCGCCCTGCTCGGCTGCGGCTACATCGGCTCGCTACAGTTTTTTTCATTTCGGTCATAAAACCCAGTCTTCGACTCAGTTTTTGACAGCGAACAAAGTCAACTCAAACCGCAGATTAATATACGATCGCAGTTTTTTGTTGGATATCTAGAAATCAAATGCTTGTTGCGACGACCACACTGGAGTGTTTACTTAGCCTCGGAGTGCTACGTCAACAAGACCCAGCGGCCTACGAAGCAGCGAAGCGGAGTGGCAAGAGAAGGCGGTGTGACCGGAGGAGGAAGCGAGGTTGTCGGGCCGGGCTAACAGCTATGCTAAAGGCTAAACCCTTCAAAACGCCTCTACCGTCCATTTTTCTCACCAACGTTCGCTCTCTGGACAATAAACTGGACCATTTACAACTGGAAATAACATCGAACCGTGAGATGACGAACTGCTGCGCTATAATTCTGACGGAGACATGGTTAAACTCATCTATCCCGGCTGACGCTGTTAGCATTGTGGGGCTAACTGCATTCTGTGCTGATAGGAGCGGCAAACTCACCGGAAAGAACAGGGTGTTGGAAAGGATTAAAACGATTTACATTACTTTTAATGGGAAAAACGATTTTGGTGATTGAACAAATCGGTTTTCGAACAAGGTTCTGGAACGGATCATGGTCGAGAACCGAGGTTCCACTGTATCAGTAACCGTTATTATATTAAGTATCATATTACATTAAATTGAGTAAACATATTATTTAAACAATACACCAAATTTAAAGAGGTATATACAAAGTAGACTGTTACTTTTACAACTTTTAAGTAAACAAATAATTCATCAAAATTTTCATAATCAGGAAAATAATCTTGTTTATAATTTTTTGTCGTACAAGAATTGAAATAACTCATGTACAATACGGTTAAAATGTTGCGGGTGACTTAGAAATGTCTTTATTTCTGAAGATAACATTAAACTCAGCAGAAAATATACCTCATACATTGTTAACATGGTAAATTACTATTTTAGCTGCAGATTTCTGGTTCCTAATGCAATATCTAATTAGATGTGTTTCTAGCAACCAGCACTCCAATCTAATAGGGCATTGTGTTTGCTAATTAGAACTCTAATGGTTGACTGGAAAACCCCTTGTGTAATGATGTTAGAAGATTTGAAAACAGTTGATCTGGTTAGAGAAGCTATAAAACTGACCTTCCTTTTAGCTATTCCAGTCTCTGGTGCATTACATTTGTTGGTGTGTTCGAACATTTGGAATGGCCAGAAAAGGAAAAATTTCGAGTGAAATCGGCAGACTATTCTTGTTCTAAGACACAAGGCTATTATATGTGAGAAATTGCCAAGACACTGAAGATCTCCTTCAATGATATGTACTACTCCCTTCAGAAACTGCATAAACATACTCTAATCAGAGTAGAAAGAGAAGTGTGAAAATGAGTACATTAGAGTCTTTAGTTTGAGAAGTAAACGCATAACAGGTCCTTAACTAGGAGCTCAGTTAAATAATAGCCACAAAACACAAGTGTCAACCTCTACAGTGAAGAGGCGACAAAGAGATGCTGGCTTTCAAAGCAGAGTGGCAAAGAAAAAGGTATCTGAAACTGGCCAACAAAAGGAAGAGATTAATTAATATGGGCAAAAGAACACAGTTATTGGACAACTCATATGATAAATAAAAGTGTGACTTTGTTAAAAACAATTTTGTAATGGTGTAAATAAATTCCTCCTTGTGTATTGAATCCAAGTATTCCTCCTTCCCCTTACCCTAATTGTTATTAGATGAACAGGGGGCACGGAATGAGGCGAGCACTTACCACACGAAAGTTATTAAAAACAACGTTCATTTAGCATTTTTTAAGACATTGATTGGGGATAATGTACAAAAGGCCATTGTACTACGGTTCAAGAGTTTAAGAACGGGTGAGAGAATATTTCCTATGCAAGCAAGGGACTCTCTGGAGGGTTGTCGGCACTTGTGCGGTTGCCGGGCAACCGGGAAGGAGCCTGTAAAGACATCCTGGACTTGAATCCAACATAAAAGAGCTTGGACCAATTGTGTTGCGTTGAATAATTTCGTACATTTCAGGGAAGTGAGAAGCACTTTAGGATAGCATCTCAAAATTGCCAAAAGTGTGTTTTGAGATTGAATAAAAGGGCAGGGAAAACAAGTTTATGTTGAATGCAATGTCTGAGTGACATCTTTGTGGATTTCTTTTCATAGTTACACTTTACAACATTGTAGCGTCAACATTTTGAAATGGTACAGTGCCTAATGAAATTATAAAAACTTATCATCTTATTGCCACATTTCGGGCTTCAATTTTAGAGCTAAAAAACTGAAACTATTTTCTGAAAATCAACAATAAATGAAACATAATCGTGAAGTGGAACCAAATTATTTCAACGTTGTATATTACATGTACACACACCAAAAAAGAAAACCAGGTGTTACAAAAATATTGGCCTCCTGTTTTCCCAGCTCAGCCAACTGACTCCAGAAATTCCTCGATGACCTCAGAATGATCCAATATCGACCTAAATGACTAACAATGACAAAGACAGTGCAATTGTGACTAATTAAGTATCAGGTTAAATCAGAGGTCTGTGAAAGGAGAACATAAAGCATCATGAACATATAAAGAACACACCAGGCAGGTCCAGGATAAAGTCGTGGAAAGGTTCAAAGCAGGAATGAGATACAAGATGATTACGCAACGTTTACACATTTCATGAGCACTGTGTGAGCAACATTATCCAATTGAGATAGGATAGAACCAATGCAAGCCTACCAAAACCTGGCCGTCCCTCTAAAAAGGATAAAATGAATCAGAGAAGCAACCTAGAAGGCCATGATCACATTGGATGACCTGCGGGCATTCACAGCTGAGGTTGGACAATCTGTGCATAAAACAACTATTAGTCGTACTCTGCAAAAAACCTGCCCTTTAATGGAAGATTGGCATGAAGAAAGCCCTCACTGAGAAAATACCTTTAAAGGCCTGTTTGGCGTTTGCAAGAAGCCACATGGGAGACGCAAATAACATATGGAACAAAAATGCTCTGATCAGATAAGACCAAAATTGAACTTTTAAGGCTGAATGCAAAGCTTTACAATAGGTGTAAGAGTAACACTACACATCTCCATGGAAAACACCATCCTCATTGTCAAACATGGTGGTGACAGCATCATGCTCTGCGGTTAATTGTCTTTAGCAGAGACTAGAAGGATCGTTAGAATTAATGGAAAGATGGTTGGAGCCAAACACAGGACAAAATCTGTTGGAGTCTGCAAGACACCTGAGATTAAGGTGCAGGTTTACCTTCCAATGAAATGGCCCTATTCACAAAGCAAAATCTACGATGGTTTAAAACAAACAATAAAAATGTCTTAAAATTGGCCAAGCTGAAATCCAGACCTGAATCTTCAAGAGCATATGTGGAAAAACCTTAAAAAAATGCTGCGCACAAACGATCACCATTGGTACAAAATGCTGCAGCGATGGTTTTAACTAAGAGAAGAAAGTTTGATCACATAACCCTGATTTTAGCTAACCTGCATCGTCTACCTGTCAGCTTAGGGTGTGATTATAAGGTTCTGTTGGTATTATACAAAATTGTTCATGGACTTGCCCCTGACATCCTTCAGATTTTTCTTCGCCCTATTTTCCTGCTCAGAGCCTTCGCTCGGAAAATGCTGGTCTACTAGTGATACCAAGAGCCGAGGAGGGATCAGCATATTCGAGAGCACTCTCCATTCGGGCCTGTGTGCTGGTGAATGCTCTGCTCTCTAAAATTCAATCTGCAACCTCAGTGGAACTGTTTATATCTAGGCTTAATGCACATTTCTATTCTATAGCTTATGAATAACCTGTATTTCATGTTTACAATGTCTGTGAATTGTTTATTAATGCAACATCCATTTCAGCCTGGTCACCCTGGAAGGGGGATTACCTCATGTGCAGTCCCTTCTCAAGGTTTCTTCATTTTCCTCATGTTGAGGTTTTTTAGTTTTTCCTTGGCCTCATAGTTTTCTGAAAGTTCCAGAAAAAAAATTGCACATGATTGTCACTTGATCTGTCACATCGTCCGTTTTTAATGTTAAAGCAGGCATGTCAAACATATGGCCTCAAGCCAGACCAAACCCATTATATGATTTAATTCGGCCAGCCATAAATGACTGAGTATGTCAAAAAAGATGCGAGTTTATGGGTAATTTCTATTTAAAGATGTGATTATTTAAAATAAATGCAAACCGAATGCCCATTTCGGCCACTAGAGGATAAACTCTCAGCTTTAGTAGGCCCAGCTTAGTAGCTTGATCTGATACCGACTAATTTTATTGCTCATGAACTACTTGAACTGTTATTTTGTATTTCTTTTTTATTCATTTCAAACTAGAACAATAATAGGGAAAAATGTTTTTTTAATCGCTCCCACTTGAGTTTGTATAGCATGGTGGTTTGGTTCAGGTGTAAAACCTCATTCAATAAACTGCTAAAATAAATCAGTGCATTTTGAGTCAAAAATACGGACACACCCAGTCAATTTCCTTTCCTTAATTGGGCACCTAGCCTAGATTAAGTATGCTTGTTAGGCAGCAATTAAAAACTTTGCAGTTATCACACCTTGGAGGGCTCCGGAACTAAGTGGATTGGCAAGAATCATGGCTCCAACAAGAGAGATGTCTCTTGAGACCAAAGGCAGGATCGTCAAACTTCCTGAAGAAGGTAACTCTACTCGTATGGTCGCCAAAGATGTGGGCTGTTCACAGTCAGCTGTATCAAAGATTTGTACCAAGTACAAACAGCATGGGAAGGTTGTAAAAGTCAAGCACACTGGTAGGCCAAGCAAGACATGTAAGCGTCAAGACAAACAACTTAAAAGCCATATGTCTTGAAAACAAAAAATGCACAACAAGTCAAATGAAGAGGAAATCAGAGAAAGTTGGTGTCAATGTATGTGACAGAACTGTGCAACATCACCCAAAGGAAATAGGATTTCCATATGTAGTAGCCAAAAGGTAACCATCGTTGACGGTTAAGCACAAAAGAAAAAGACCCCAATGGGCTAAGAAGAGGCAATCATGGACCCTGGATGACTAGATGAAGGTTATCTTCACTGATGAGTCACAAATCTGCATTGGACAAGGTGAAGATGCTGAAACTTTTGTTGGGTGCCATTCCAGTGACATTTACATAAAGGACTGCACAAGGAAAATATCAAAATTTACACACTTCTTTATGATATGGGGCTGTATGTCATGCAAAGGCACTGATGAGGTGGCTGTGGTCAAATCCGCAATCATTTTCCAATCATTTTCCAAGATGACAATGCATCATGCCACAGAGCAAAAACTGAAAGCATTCCCTGGGGAAAGGTGCATCCAGTCAATGTCATGGCCTGCAAATAGCCCAGATCTCAACCCAGTTAAAATCCTGTGGTGGAAATTGAAAAAAATTGTCCACATCAAGTCTCCGACCTGCAACGATGATCCGGCAATTGCACTCAAAGAGAGTTGGCACCAGATTGATGAAGAATTTTGTTTGCCGCTCATCAAGTCCATGCATCAGAGACTGCAAGCTGTCAAAAAAGCCAAAGGTGCTGCAACTAAATACTAGTCATATGTTTTGATTGTTATTTCTTTGTCTGTTTTTCATGATTTCATGTTTTTTCCCTGCAATTGCTCATAAAAGGAACATTTACTGACCATTGCAATGTTTTTCTCAATTTCTTTTAGTGTTTCTGAATGCCAAAATGTTGCACTTTGGAATGACGTTACGATTCTTTTATGCTTGTGATCTGAGTTTTTTTCTACAGAATAAAATGTCTGAGTGAAGGCTTGCCCAAGACCGGTGATCCCATACTTTTTGCTCCGTCTCCTCTCAAGTATTGAACCCCTTTTTTAACTACCACCAGCCTGCCTGTTCCATTTTTAAATGACTTCCTTTTCGAGAGAAGCTTTAAAAAACACCTATTTTGCTCCGCACCAACCTGTACACTTGTGCCTTTTTCTCTGCATTGCACGCTCATTTATTATTTATGCCTTCAGACACTGCGTGCGCCTTCCTTTTTTTCTATTATATCAAATGTGCATTCAGTCGCTTTTTATCTCGTGCACCGTTCAAAACTGATAACCAAATGGTGGCGAAACTCTGCCATATTGCTTTTTCCTGGGATGACTCGGGCGCAAGGAAATTGGTTGGTTTTCGCACTTCCTTCTGTGCCTTTGAGATGTTTTGCTCCCGTGTCACTCTCGCTCTGATGGATTTTCGCAAGCGTGCGAGCGCAATCGGGCCAGACGAGCGAGACACCGGTGATATGGCTGCAGACGTCGCTATACGTATGCAAAGCCTGGGGCCACAGCTATTTTTTTTAGACTGCAAAGTGCGCACACGCAATGTCATGTGTTGAAATGCCCAAATGGATATAAACAATGAAACATTTGAAATGACCAAAAAGCAGAAACATATACTGTAGAGCGCAGGTGTCAAACAGAAGGCCCACGGGCCAGATCAGGCCCGCTAAGGGAATGAATCCGGCCCGCGAGACAACAGTCAGAGAAGCGCAAGAGAAAAACAAGCTGCAGGTTGAAATATGTCAAATTGATGTTGCCAAAGCCAGGTGCCTCTCACAAAGACACTGTACTTGTATTTCTCCCTCTCCCTCTCCCTCTCCCTCTCCCTCTCCCTCTCCCTCTCCCTCTTTTCCACGCCTATTCTCCCACTTTGTCTGTCTCTTTCACTCTCTGTGTCTTTCTTTTTCTCTTCCTTTGTTGCTCTTTGTTTCTTTCTCTCTCTGTGTCTTTTTAACTTATTTTGCTCTAAATTTCTTTTTTCCTTTTCCCTCTTTTCTCTTTCTCTCTTCCTCCTCCTTTCTTTTCTCTTTCCTCTTTTCTCTCTGTCTTTTTATTTCTCTTTGGATTTCTTTCTTCCTCCTCCTTTCTTTTCTCTTTTCTCTTTTCTCTCTGTCTTTTTATTTCTCTTTGGATTTCTTTCTTCCTCCTCCTTTCTTTTCCCCCTATTTCATGACTTTTTAGCACTTTTGTTTCTCACGCTCTCTCCCTCTCTCTTTTTCTTTCTTTGTCCAGCCCTCTCTCCTTTTCCCTGCCTTTTTCTCTTATTTCTTTATCTCTCTTTTTCTTTCTCTTTAATATACTAGTCCGGGCACCGACAGAATGTTTGTTCTATCGTGTGGCCCCCGAGTTAAAATGAGTTTGACACCCCTGCTGTAGAGGGAACTTCTGTATGCTCGGTTTAATCGCTTTTGTTCTCTGCAGCTGGTTTCAGAATCAAACAACCTGAAAATGGTTCCTCGTTTCCTGTAAACTGGACAGTTTTGCATATTAAGCTATTACTTACATCACTGGTTCTCAACTAGTCTGACTTGACCATTCCACCCTAGTGACAAGCTGCGACCCAAATAAAAAAAAAATCCACCTCTCAAATGTTTCCAATGAAAGGTTTGTGAAGTTTAAAGCAGTGCAATGTGGAATATATTGACATTTTTTTCAAGCAACAAAATGAAACAAAATCAAAATGACCTCAAATACCGGATATACTCTCATATAAGCCTACATCGCTTATAAGCGACCCCCTAAAACTGCCTTAAAATAGCCACATACAAAAAGACATTGAAAATATTTATAAACCTTGTACCTAAACATTGATTGTCACAAGCCAGAAACGGAGACAGGACCCAATAGCGTTCGTTAAACTCAGTTTTATTGAAAGAGAGAGCAGTGCTTCCTTCCGCGATCTGATGATCGTCGGACACGGGTGGCTGGTCGAGCGAGGATAATCGTGGGTGGCAGTAATTATTTTCTCATTTCATGACATTAATTCAAGACATTTTCACTTAAATTCTAACACAAATTTTTGCAACCACAAAAAGAAGTATACATTATTTTGATTTAAAAATGTGTAAGATTAATTTGATTCTTATTCAGTAAATGATTTCTTTAGTGTGATTATTTTTTTCATTATCTTTATTATTTTTATTCATGATATGATATAATTCATTTCATAATTTTTTTTCTCAAAATGAGGATCTTTAAGCATATTTTCTGTTCTTAATTTAATATTTGTAATCTTTTAATGATTAACTTTTAATTTCCTTCAAATCCGGATTTTTGGGGGGTATTTTTACATTTTTAAAATAAAATTTTATTTATTATGATTTATTTTACTTGTATTAATTATGGTAATTATTTCAAATGAGGATGTTCAAGAGTAATCTTCTTTTTTTTTGTATTTTTCAACCTCAGTTTTTGCATGTCGTGCACTATTTTTATGTACAATGAAATTCTGGTCTGAGGTGCGATTTAAGTATTTCTTTGCAGAAGCAGTAAGACCAAGTTTGTGCTTTTTGACCCCCAAGGACATGGACAAAACCTAATTGATTCACATCCAATCAACGTAGTGCTCCAGATTGTCCTTGACACGGACAAAGAATAAACGGATTTTCTTCTGGCAAACGTGCAAGAAAACCCATAGAAGTTCGTCTGGGCAAGAAACAAAACATTGTTGAGCTTGAAAAATAATTTGTGAGGGTCAATACCCTCTAGAGCAGGGGTGTCAAACTCATTTTACCTCCGGGGCCACACGATAGAACAAACATTCTCTCGGGGGCTGGTCAAATAATTGAGGAGAAATGAAAGAATAGAGAAAGAAATAAGAGATAGAGAGGGAGAGAAAAAGAGAGAGTGTGATACAAGGAAAGAGAGAAAGGGAGAAAGAGAAGGAGAGATAAAAAAAGAGAGAGCGCAGACGTGAAAAACAAAAGAGATAAAAAGAGAAATTGTGAAAGAGGGGGAAAGAAAGAGAGAAAGAAGGAAATCCAAAGAGAAATTGAAAGAAAGAAAGAGAGGAGGAGAGGAAAGAGGAGAGATAGAGAGAAGGGGAGAAAGAGAGAAGGGGAAACCAAGAGAGAGAAAGAAAGAAATGGGAGGGAAAAGGAAAAAGGAAGGGTAGGCAAAAGAAGGTAAAAAGACACAGAGACAAAAAGAGACAGAAAGAGAAAAAGCGAGACAGAGTGAAAAAGAGAAAGATAGAGGGTGAGAGTAAAAGGGTGGAAGAAAAAAAAAAAAAGAGAGAGAGAGAGAGAGAGAGAGAGAGAGAGAGAGAGAGAGAGAGAGAGAGAGAGAGACAGAGAGAGAAATACAACTGCAGCGTCTTTGTGAGAGGCGCCTTACTTTGGAAACATCAAGTGGACATATTTCAACCTGCAGCTCATTTTTCTTTTGCGCTTCCCGCAGTGTTATCTCGCGGGCCGGATTCAATCCCTTAGCCGACCCGATCTGGCCCGCGGGCTGCCTGTTTGACACCCCTTTCTCTAGAGTGACTTACCCAAAGATTGTGATCCCGTCCAACCTTTTTAATGGCATGGGAGGGTAGAATCTTTAGGATAACTGCTGAGTCAGCAAAACAAAGAATGCATAGTTGTTTTGGGGGCATTTTTCACATCTGGGGTAACATACCTGACTCTCTGTAAAGGTTCATGATGATATTCAATGCTTGTTTTGGCCTAGAAGAGTTGAACGTCTTTCTGATAAAAATGCCAAACTTTTGGGGCATTTTTTGTTACATATTGGTCAACTCTTCTAAATGTCAGCAAAACATTGTGCTGAAACTTAATGTGGTGACCCTCTTGATTGCTTGAGAAAAATTGTGATCCTGGCCAAACTTGTTCTGGCCTGGGAGAGAATAAAGTCTTTCAGGGAAAGCTGTCGATATAGCAAAAAAATGAAACACAAAAAAAAATCTTTTTGGCAGTTTTCAAGTCTGGGATAAATGACCTGACTTCCTGTGAATGATGGTGTTGATATTCAATGTTGTTTTTCAATGCACAGTCAATAAAACCAAAAATGCAAAATCAGCTTTTTGGGCATTTTGCACATCTAGGGTAACCTACCTGACTGCCTATGAAAGATAGTAGTCATATCTGAACTCCTCCCCCCTTTTCTTGGGTGGACAGACACACAAACATAAAACGGACAAACAGATAAACAAAAATCCCAAACGAAAACATGAACACCACCCTCGCTTTGCTTGCCTGTGATAAAGAGCATAGTTGAACATTTTATTCCTTATCGAAATGTACCAACAAAGCTGTGACTTTGCCAAAGATATGGCTAATTGATTTTTTTCCCCTAGAGCGAGGGTCTCAAAATCACGGCCTGGGGGCCATTTGCGGCCCTCGGGATGATTGTTTGAGCGGGCCACATTAATCAGTTAAAATCAAGTCATTTTCAAGTGTGTATTATTTTCCAACAAGATGTTGTACTATTGAGTTTTATTGTTTTGTTTTCCAGTACAGGAACATTCAGTGGTCTAATATCACACAGTGTCCCCTTTGTAATTGTTCATCTAAAACATTGCATATGGCTTGAGTTGTATTTTCCGTAAAAATGCAATGTTTTGGCCCACCAGTGTGTCTCCGGTTCTGTTCTCAAGCCAAGGTCTGTCTGGGGAGGGTCCACAAAACCAATAAAGGTCATCATCAGCGAAGAAACATGCTATAATCACGCAGACCTTGACGGAAAGAAAAGACGCAGACAAGCGTAGAGAAAGAAAAGGGAAAAAAAACTCAACCCTTTAATCAGACGCGCCGGAGGACATCAAGTCGTATTTTGGTGGATGCGAGCCATAAAAAGAAAAGGAGAACAGGTGGAGACTGTGATTTCATCATGTCAGGGAAGAAAGCGCAAAATGTGTTTAAAAGGAGAAGAGCGGAAATGAGGCCAAATCAAAGGAAATACTCTTTCTGCTTTGACTGCAGCACAAACTTTTACCGGAGGGGATTCGGAAGACCAAGGACGTCTGGGGGTTGTTAAGTTGAGCAGGGTCTTGCAATAAAAAGACAAAATGAGATGTGTACGCCCGAAGGTTGAAGGTGTCTCCAGTGAATGTTTTCTGTTTTGTTCCGTTTTTTTTTAACTGTGGTCAAATATTTGGTAACATCAATAAGTATTGGGGATTATACATTCCAATATATGTATGATTATAACCTTATATTCTTTGTTCCTTTATCTTCTTTGTTTTCTTTTATCCTCACTGTTGAATGTGAAACTGGAGTGCCACCTCCAATTTCGTTGTCACAATATGTTCAACCCATTTTGTAACAATGACAATAAAGGTATATTCTATTCTATTCTATTCTATTCTATTCTATTCTATTCTATTCTATTCTATGATAGATTTGCAATAATAAAAAAATGTTAAGGGCTTGTGCAGAAAAGTATATCGACCATTTAGGGATAGTAGTAAAGTGCCAAACAGCAAACAAATAATAATATTTCTACTCCTTTTTTTCAGGTTTCTTTAGAATTTCAGTTGTTGACTTGCTATGTTTAGCCTATATACACTGCCTAGCGAAAGTATCGGCCCCTACACAAACTTTTTCAACTTCAAACTTAAAGTAAATAAACTGAACATATTATTTAAGCGTGAACAACATGTGAGACACTATCATCAAGTGGAATCAAAATTGTCCAACAGTTTACAACGATAAAAAGTGACCCACTGTTTTCTCAGTTCAGGCAAATGACTCTAGAAGTTCCCTGACGACTTCTGAGTGATCCAATGTCGACCCAAATGACTGACAATGTCTAACAGAGTGCACCTATGTGTCATTAAGTCTAGGTGTGCGAGCAATAATACAAAAATTGAGAGATCATAAAACCACTGCAAACCTACAAAGACCAGGCCGTCCTTCTAAACTTTCAGCCCAGACAAGGATCAAATTAATCAGAGATGCAACCAAGAGGCCCACCTGCATGCCCAGTTGAGGTAGAACAAACTGTGCATAACAACTCTTCTAATTGTCATACCCTTTATGGAAGAATGGCAAGAACAAAGGCCTTTCTAAAAGAATACCATGAAAAGGCCTGTTTGTCGTTTGCAAGAAGCCACATGGGAGACGAAAATAACATGTGGAACAAGGTGCTCTGGTCAGATGAGACGAAGATTTATAATTTTTAAGGCTGAATGCAAAGCATTGTGTTTGGCTCAGGAGTAACACTACATATCCTCCTGAAAACCCCATACACACTGTCAAACATGGAGGTGGCAGCATCATGCTCTGGGGTGGTTTTTCTTCGGAAGCGACTGGGAATACCATTAGTTAATGGGAAGATGCATGGAGCCAAAGGGCGATTCTGGCGGTTTGAAGCCTGAAATATGGAAATGTGTCGAAAAGTTCTTTGGGGGGCCAATAATTTTGTAAGGCACTGTACCTATGTATTCTGGAATTTGAATTGTCACAATTATCATTGATAACAACATAGTGAACATTGCTTTAAACAAGATTGGCACTCAAGGAGAAACATTTTTTAAAAAGTAGCACGTGGACCCTGGCCTTAGTTTTTAGTGTCTTAAGTCTTAATTATTCAGTTAATAGACCCGGTTTTCACATTTACCACTTCATCTCTAAGTAGCCCCCAAAAACCACTATTTGTTCGGCCGACTGTGTGCTTTACTGTCCCACTTTTCACAAACGTAGCCAGAAGATGTGAAGTTCTTTTTGTGTCGAGCGCAATGAATAAATTGTTTGCCGAGTCTTTTTATAGCGTGGATTAATATTCATCTCGGCGCAGCGAGTAGTTATTGATGAGCCGGGCGAGGACCTGACAGTCGCAATCAGGCCAGACCGCTGGATCTTGTTTTGCATAAACGGTCGCTGTAAATAATCCTTCCGTCGGTGGTCTTGTTCTTCCTCCTACTGATGATATGTGATTCCAATTTGAAATACAGTGGTACCTCTTTTCACGAGGACCTTTAAACACGAGAATTTTGGTATACAATTTTTTAAATGAGTATTTTGCTCGCTATATGTAGGAAAAAACAGTTCATGAGCAGTCCCAGATACCACTAAAGATTGCTTACTGCCAGCATTGGCTTGTCTAGTCTGTGCATGCAAACTACTACAGGAGAAACAATTTTTTAAAATTGTGTACTTTCATTTAAAGCTACTTTAACTTTCATTTTTAGGGTTAGTGCTTACATATTATCAACAGTATCCATCTCATACCTGTCAACAACTGCCAATTGCTGCTTTTATTAATGATTGCAAATCCTCCTTTATAAGCAGTGTAGGGACGATGCCCTCAGCCGACTTCATCCACATAACAATCCATTCACAGGAAGTGACTACACTCTTTATGAGGTTTTCCTTGCCCACGTGTTCGTTTAAGATCAGGCGATGGTGTAATTGTAATCGTAATCCTGTGCAGTCCTTTGAGACATTTTTGTGATTAAATAAATGTGACTTGACTCAACTAGACTCGCCAGCTGTATAATGAAGATTTGAAACCCCAAAGTGTTTATATATATAATCAAAAGATTAATGGTCTGCATCTGTGTCTCATGTTCATGCCAGGAATTAGTTTACTGTGCGTCCAAAATCAAATTTGCCTTTTATAAACAATTGTAATTTTTGTAATGATTATAATCAAACAATTGTTGGACTTTATTTTGAAAAGCATCAACAGGAACTCACCCTGTTACAGAACTTACCTCCAGCGATCGCGCCCTCATCCCACTTTAAAAGGGACGCGCAAACGATTTCGCTTTCTTTCCGACAGCGCTCCTGGCGTTCCACACGTGCCCCTGCCCCAGGAGGCCCCAAAAGAAAGGGAAGGGGCGGGGCCGCACACTGGCCCTGATGGAGATGACTGACCCGGTCTCCGGGCTTGGAGTCCGGTCACACCAGAATCTCAAGGCTGTGAAACTGGGCAGAGCTGAAATGGGCAAGACGAGATGATTCTTTACAAAAAGACAAAAGAAAAAAAGACGCCCGTGTGACCTGTCATTGAACTTAAGCCTTCTCTGTGAAAAATCTTCATTGCATTCAATAAATGTAACTTGTATAAAATCCTTTATAGTAAAATGCATAAAATGCTTCAACGGTGTAAACAATTTGAAAGGATAAAAAATAACATAAAATACAAGGAAAACTTTGACATATATGCAATCTTTGTGACTCCTGCTTGCCACCCCTTCCCCCTCCCATATCGCTCACAAATTCGTTACGGCTCTCATAATAAACTCACATTTCATTTCATCAACATTATCTGATTCATCCTATTACTTTATTTTTTATGTTTAATTACAATTTGAACATGTTTTAAGTGTTCAGGAAGTTGTGTTATATAGCTATTTATCGTTCTCTTGATGCTTTTGGGAGGACTGGAGTTGAGCAATTATATTTTAATTATTTAATATCGGGGAAATTGTTCTCGTTACACAAGCAATTTGAGCTTCTAGCCCGACTGTGGAACTAATTGAGCTTGTTAGAGGTACCACTCTAGCCACAAATGTCAAAGGGTGTGTGGCTGGTAGAGTGATGAGACTTTTGCACACAGCTACAGATTGTCCAAAGAACAAAAACGGATTTTATTCTGATAAATGTCTCTTATATTAATATCTTCCTTGAGCTGTTTTCGCCTCTACGGAAAACGGACGGCGTTAGAGAGCCCTTGAGCATGAGGACGCCTCTTGAATGCTAACGTATGCGCTGAAGCACATGACTTGTATCTGTATTCATGCACTGAAGTGGAAGTTCTCGCCTAAATTGAGAAAAAAATAAAAGGGAAAAGCTCTGCCTCACCTGTCTTCATGGAAATACAAAATCTAAAATATATTAAATGGTTACATTTATTCTGTGCTGAATACTTTTAATTTTAATTTCACAATTTGGGGATTTACCTTTCAATATTGCTGAATTTGTCGTAAGCCAGAAATGGAGACAGTGTCATGATTGCCGATTCAAGGCACCTGTGACTGCCCAATTGGCGCCAACAGCCCTGAGAGCTGATTGGCTAAAGACTCTTTTTAAAGCCTCGACTTTCATGAGATCCCTGTCGGATCGTTGCCAACCGATGCTCCCAGCTCGGCAAGCTCTCACTTTCACTTTTCCTGCCTTGTTTTTCTCTGCCTGATACCCGTTGCCAACCTGTTTCCGGACATGACTCTGCCCTGTTCTGCCTTCCCGACATCCGACCTGTTTTACCCGGCTACTTGCCTGACTCCTGTTGCCGACATTGTTTCAAACTTAACACCGCCCTTGCTCTCCCGTCCCGGCTAACGACTTGTATTTCCTGCCAATCTTCGATCCTCCTCGCCCGACACGGAAGTGCCACTTCCGCGTCTCCAGCCACCTGCTACACTTGTCCGTCAACCATCGGATCGTGGAAGCAGGCCCTACCCTCCCTCTTTATTAATAAAACTGAGTAAACGAGCGCTATTGGGTCCTGTGTCTGTTTCTGGTTTGTGACAGACAGGACCCAATAGCGTTTACTCAGTTTTATTGAGAAAGAGAGCAGTACTTGCTTCCACGATCAGATGATCGTCGGACACGGGTAGCTGATGGCAGGAAAGCGGAGGTGGCACTTTGTGTCAAGCGAGAATAGTCGTAGGCACCGGAAAAACTGGTCGATACCCGGAACAGGAGAGCAAGGGCGGTAACGAGTCCAGAAAAGAGGTCGGCAACAGGTATCAGGCAGGCAACAGGGCAAAACAGGTCGATGGCTGGGACGGAAGAGCAGGGCAGAAACAGGTCAGCAACAGGTATCAGGCAGGAGATTGTCGGAAGGTACAGAGCTTGCCTAGCTGAAAGCGTAGGTTCGCACGACGGTCTGACACTGGCAACAGGGAGCCGGGGGTTTAACAGTGGCAGGGAGCCAATCAGCAACCAGGGTTGTTGGCACCAATGGGGCAGCCGCAGGTGCCCCAAATCAGTAATCATGACAGAATTTTCACATTATGTCATAAATATTAGTACAATAAGTATATAATGTAATATTGTGCTGAGCATCTACAGATGCAGAGTGAAGCACGCAATTCTTTTGCCTCATGGCAGAGGGCAATAGTGAGAACTAGGATTCAGATTTTGTGCACACCTGAGGCCTACACAGTAGAATGCTATAATAGACGTCACAAAATCTAGTTAACATCCAAAAATAAAGATAGGTAATATGTAAAATTGTTCAAGAAGTCGAAGACAGTGACGGCACAGATTCCCATCTCAGCCAGTTGATCGAGCAGATGAGGACATGCTTCGGGTCCAGGTGCTTGTCCACTGACTCATCCCGGTTCGTCCTTCTCCCTCACTCTGCCACCAGCCAGGCAGCCTGAAAGGAACGGAAAAGAAAAGTATGAGGTCAGTATCAATCATAAGCTATAAAATAGAAGTGTATCTAGAATTAAACACTTCCATTGAGGTTGCAGATCTTATCTCAGGGACCAAAACATTCCACAGCTCTGGGCTTGAATGGAGAACGCTTTCGAGTCTGCAGATATCTTCTTGGCTCCCTGAGTCACAAGCAGACCAGCATTTTACAACCGGAGGCTTCCGAGCAGAGAATTAAGAGGTAAATCAAATCAGAGAGATAAGAGGGAGAAGCCCAAGCAAACCTTTTGAATGTTAGTAACAGAAACTTAAAGTCAAGTCGTAAACGGACAGGGAGCCCATGAGAGCTAAAATTGGAGTGGTGTGATCAAACTTTCTTGTCCTTTTGATGCAATACTTCATGAGACGGGCCAATACGTTATCGTAATCAAGACGAGAAATAATAAACGCATGCATTTTTATTTCAGTGTCTGATTACGACAGCATCGGGTGAATCTTTGCAATATTACTAAGGTGGATCAAAGATATTCTAGCAAGATTTTTTACATGTAACTGAAACGACATATTAGGATCAAATATGACACCTATATTTTTAAACAACTCACCCTGGGTGATATTACATTTGTCAAAGTTCAGAGCAGAATTTGAGACAGCATTTGTCACGACAATGAGCCAGACCAACAATTTGCATTTTAGCAGTTAATAATCAAAAATTTGTATTATTTCTTTACACACCGAAACTATTAAACCAAGTGATGGCTGCCAGATTTGGTTTTGAAGAAAGCAAAAGTAATAAAAAATGCTACCTGAAGTCTAATAATGTTGTTCAAGTCCATAGACAATTTTGGTGGACGGGCACCAGTGGCCATTGTTTGAAAACAGATAAGTTTGAAGCTGATGGAAAGGTTCAGGACTTCTAACTATCCAAGCAAAGACACCAAGCAGGAACATTGGGAAATATCAAATCAGAGGGATAAGAGAGGGCAAGTCCATGGAAATTTATGTATGTTTTGTATGTAACCAACGTTAGAAACGCAATTACTGTTACTGACGATCAAAAGCAGTGCGTTACTTTAAATAGATTGAGACGAGCCAAGTTGGCCTGGAGGGTTGTTAACTTTCATGTCACTCGCAAATAATCCATAACATACAACTCTCAACATCGAGGGACACACAGCGCATGCTCAGTAATATTGTGGCATTTTGGGTAATGCAATTCTTATGTTATTAAACATATAACATCACACAGAGGAATTGGATAGTCACTTTATATTGTTTTACTGTTGACTTTTGTGAACAAAATATTTGAAGGGCAGTTGCCTATTTCTACTTGACCAGTGTCTCACGTTGTGAGAGTTTGATTGATTTATTTTGCACTGCAGTGTTAAACGCACTTTATGTTGTTGAACTGTTTACTTTTGTTGTGTGAAAATTGTCATGATTACTGATGTGGGGCACCTGAGTCTGCTCCGTTGGCGCCAACAGCCGCAGACGCTGATTACCTGCTTCCTCTTTTTTAAACCCCCGCCTTCCTGTCAACATTTGGCGGATCGTCTGCGAACCTTCGCTACACACTAGGCAAGGTTTTGTGACTCCTGACTCTATCCTGCCCTGTTTTCCGTCTGATTCCCGTTGCCTACCTCTTTTCTGGATCCATTTATGTTTTTGATCCTCCGTCCCGGCCATCAACCTGTTTTTTCTCGCTCTCGACACTGCCTTCACTCATCACGGAAGTGCCACTTCCGCGTTCCCAGCTATCTGCTACCCGTCACCAACGATCATCGGAAGTCCTTTCCTCCTTCTAAATAAAGCTGAGTAAACGAACGCAAGTGGATCCCGTCTCCATTCCGTGTCCGTGACAAAAATAATTGAAGTACAGTAGCATATGTCTACTTGAGCAGTTGTCTGACTAGAGATTGTGATTTATTCCATAGAGTGAAACTCACTTTATATTGTTTTAGAGTAGACTTTTGTTGTGAACAAAAAAAACGTGAAGTACAGAAGTCTATGTCTACTTGACCTGTTGTCTCAGGTTGTGTGTTAAAGTTTATTTATTAAACTCACTTTATATTATTTACTGATGATTGTTGTTTTCTTATATTGCTGATGTGATTTTTTGTTGCACTTCTAGTGTAGGGCAAATCTGTTGTTGGTGAGATGCAATAAATACTGCAAAGTGCCATAACACAAACTACCTGTCTGTTCTTCTCTATTCACCTGACTTGAATACTACTCGGAAAGTTTGAAACTCATTGACATACAACTTCTTTCCCCAGTAACTAGTTACTTGTAGTATAGAGTAATTCAATTACTAACTCGGTTACTTTGTGGAGGAAGTAGTGAGTAACTATAACTAATTCCTTTTTTTTTTTTAATAATTTGCCCAACACTGTTGGTAACATTCATCCTTGGTTTTATAAAGTGTGAAAAACCTGCTTGGTTATCATGCTTCATTGCACCGAGGTACATCAAAAAAATCCAGGCCATGGAATACACGCACATGCACACGGGGACACACTCAAGTACACACGCAAAACCCACAAATAGAGAATTTCATTGGGATGCCACGCTGCCTACACTGATCCTATTTGAGCGCTAGTAGGAAGCTCAAGCCTGCGGTACTGTGGGAGTTGAAGGATGTGGATGAAGTGTATATTTTCACCCCCACTTAGTTACTGTTGCTGTGTCCGACTAGCTTTCCACATGACCCTTTTGTACACCTTCGAAAAATGATCACAGACAAAAGAGGTATCATGTAGGTATTCGTACAAAGACGGCTGCTGGTGCACCCAGAACGCAAAAAATCACATGTGAGTTTGGCATTAAAGAGAAACATGGAAATTAGAGCTTGATTTATTCAGGATGTTTAATACCACTTATACTTTGACTGTTACAGATACATGTCAACTCAAGTCATTTTTATTTGTAAAGCCCTTAATCACAAGAAGTCTCAAAAGGCTGCACAGATTATAGACTACTTTTAATATCAAAATAACAAAAGGGAAAAGGAGAGCAATGAAAAGTGAAGGATTTTATACATTTGACTATAAAGGATTTTATCCGATTGAATACAAATTGCATTTAATGCAAAAGATATTCACTGGCTAGGCTGTGGTGCGAGGTCAGTGCACCCTTGTAGAAAATGTTGCTTACAGGAACGGCAGGAACGGGACGAAGGGCTGATAAGATAATCAGCGTATCCAGACGCAGAGGGGCCCTGATGTTGTTTTGAACATTCCAGACATCGCGGCGAGGTGGTGGAGCCCACGTTGGTCTTCCTTGGCACGCCCATGGGAGGAGCCGGCACACCATCTTGCGGGGAGACGTGGGCCAATAAGGAGAGAGTTAAAGGACTTCAGAAGAAGGCTTCCCAGAGACTCCAACGACACTAATTCGTCCGTTTTCGATGGAGTACACTTAGTTAAATTGTTAATGAAATTAAATCTGCCCCCGTGTGAAAATGTCGGCTTTCTTGTTCATCTTTTTCATCAAGAAACAAGCGCGCATAAATTGTTGGGTGAATGTAGGTTGTGTTTGGTTAATGAAATCAGCGGCAGTGGCTCAGGAGGTAGAGCGCTCGTCTTGGGATCAAGAGATCGCAGTTCAAATCCCGGCTCCTCCGTGTTACATGTCGAAGTGTCCTTGGGTAAGACACTGAACCCCTAATACCCCCAATCAGCAGGTTAGCGCCTTACATGGGTGCACGGCCACTATTGGGAAATGTGAAGCACACTGTAAAGCGCTTTGGGAAGTCTTGACTTGAAAAGCGCTATATAAATGCAGATCATTTAATTTCATTTCATTTCGAACAATTTGGTTAACAGTACATTTGATATTTAATCCCCAACAGAAGATAAAATTATAACTGAGGATGTAAATGCCCACCAAACCCCCAAATGTATCTGAGGCAAGGGTGCTCAAAATAAGGGTGGTATTTAAAAACAAAACCAGGAACAAAGTAAAAGAAACACAGGGTCACAAAATAAATAACATGTCTAAACTAAATTGAACTTGCCAATATGTGAACCAGAAACAAAGATCGAACTGTAAATGGAAATCCAAGGAACAAAGTAACAAACAAAGAAGGGGTCACGAAACAGATAACATGTCCAAACACAATCAAACCTGACAATGTCCAAACCAAATCCAAAGATCGAAATACAGATGCATTACCCCGACCCCATATGCTGCCCAACCAGTCATTATAAAGGGACAGGACAATTAGGGACAGGTGTGTGGTGATATTTGCAATATTCAAACAATAGGAAAGAAAATACAAATGTTTTATTGTCTTAGCTTAACTTATAATCAAAATATATGCTGAAGTCATGGTTGCAGCAATTACAGGGCATCGTCCAGGCACTGAAGTCTCAAATTTACCCTTGACCATTACAGTCCCAGTACCATGTTTGGTTGTTTCTACAGTATGATGTTGACAAAATTTAAACCAGTTGTTACCATAAAATTCAACAGAATTCATGTTTCTTACTTCATAAAAATATCTTTCCAAATTGTTGTTCATCATTATTTGAGTTTATTGATACTTTGCAAAAGTGATTTAGGGGACAAACGGAATTAACAAAAAAGTGCTCTGCACATGAGAGGAGGGGAGAAAATTAGGTATAAAAAAACAAATTACGGACTAAACTCACTCCTGGCAAGGTACAAGATGTCCTGGGCCGGTCAAGAGGTCAGGAAAACCAACACGGAAAAGAACGATCTGACAGCTTCTGCTGTCAGCACAGTCATATCAATTCAGATTCAGATTCAAATATACTTTATTGTCATTCTTGTACACGTGTATACAGAACGAAATGTTGATACATCTGACCCTCACAGTTTCCTTGAATGTACAGATATAAATAAAATGTTGTACTGAGTTAGAGTATTGAAGTACTATTAATAAACTAAATAATTATAGCTATGTATAGTATTATACAGTAGTGCAAGAGTGCAGGAGGAGCAGCTAACCAGATGTGCAAAATGGGCAGTCAGGTAAACAAGTCACTATACAATAACAATAACACTGGAGTACGATAGTGCAGAGGAGAACAGATGTGCAAAGGAGTGGCTAGGTATAAGAGAACTGCCAGTAGTGCAAAAAAACAAAACAAACAGATGTACAGATTAGCAGCTGTGTAGGCTTACTGTGTGTGTGATTGACCATTTAACAGTCTAATGGCCAGGGGGACAAAGCTGTTGCAGAACCTGGTGGTCCTGCACCGCACACTGCAGTACCTCTTCCCAGAGGCCAGCAGAGTGAACAGTCCATGATGGGGGTGAGAGGAGTTCCTAATGATGTTCTTGGCTCGGGATAGGCAGCGCTCCTGGCCAATATCCTCAATGGAGGGGAGAGAAGTCCCAATGATTTTCTCTGCTGTCCTCATCACCCTCCTCACTCTACCCCAGTCGGAGGTGCTGCAGCCTCCACACCACACAGAGATACAGCTGGTCAGGATGCTCTCTATGGTGCCCCTGTAAAATATGATAAGGGTGGGTGGGGTCAGGTGGGCTCTCCTCTTCCTCCACAGGAAGTACAGGCGCTGCTGTGCCCTCTTCACCAGTGATGCAGTGTTCACGGACCAGGTGAGTTTGTCTGTGATGTGCACGGTTCACAGATCCTTTAACTGCCTGTGTTGTTGTGGCACCACCTCTGGTAGTGTGTGTTGGGATGTTATAGCCTGGTGGCACCCATCCCTTTCAATGACATATTTTTGGGGGGTTAGGGTTTACTGCCCCACATAAAGCATATAGTACTAGTTTCCATTAGTAGTAGTAGTAGGAGGAGTAGCAACCTGATCTGACTCACATACGTTCATCATCAGGTTGCCATATTTTTGTGTGTAAATCATCCTCCCGCTATTCAGAGGTGAGCCGGACCTTGGAAATGACGAGCAGCAGCCCCGACAAATACATCTGTTAGGCTCTGACAGCGCACTTTGACCCCTTAGTCTTCTGGTACGTGTGTGATGATACTTATACCTGATTAAAAATCACAGAGGAAAAACGTTTTGGTTCCAAATATTTGACTAGACCTGTTTTGTTCACATTTATATCGTACTGTATGCATTGCATCATTTATGGCATTCATATTTTTGTTGAAAAACAACCTTTGTTTCAATGATATAACGTCCTTTGCTTTTGTGACACAGTAAAGGCTCTTTTTGCAGTAAAGGACTTTGCGTTGGGGTTCTTAAAGGTACTCACAGAGACAAATATTTTTATTCAATTAGGCACAGAGTGTGTAATGTTACTCTCCACGATTACGCGGATGTGTTGAAAAATTGAGAAATTTAGTCTCAAAGTTGACCCATCTGGCTCGTTTCCTCTAAAATTGTGACTTCATTGGAGGAACACATCACTTTCAAAATGGTGAATGAAATCTACACAATATATGAGGTGGGCTCCGAAACTGACCGAGATCGTAGTGAACAGCGCTTGATACATCTCGGTTCTGCTTAGATATAGTGAAACTTTGCTTGGATTGTCGCCAAGGGTCTTGTAGCAGTTTTGTCGGAGTTGTGTGCTTCGACCTCCAAAGGCTGCGCGAGCTAAGTTTACCTGCTACCTTTACAGCATGCGTCATCATTTTTTGCCTTCCCGTAGAGTAGACGATTGCGGCTTTTTGTTTGTTTTTTCGATGCATGTGTTGCGGTTGGTATACAATTGTCCGGCTATCTCCTCGTAAGTGTCGGGGCTGCCACACAGTGTTGTTTAGCTGGCTAACTAACTGAACAGTCGTGTTAATTGGTATATTCCCAGCCGGGTTCGTGCTTGTCGCTGTAGCTGGATTTCGTTGTTGGTTCCCAGTTAGCCTGGCTGATCACTGTGTGTTTTTTATTGTTGGTCAGCCTTTTGTTGATCGGACTTGGTTAGCCCCCTTTTAGCTGCACACTTTTAGCCTGCCGTGTCCATTGGTTTGTTCCCGGATGGGTTCGCATTTGTCGCTGTAGCTGCTTTTGTAGTTTGGTTCCCGCCAATCCTGCTCACTAGTTAATTTTTGGTTCGCAAGCCTTGTGTTTTTCTGCCAAGGCTGCAGCTGCATTGCACTGATTGTTCCTGATTATCTGCCGTACTTTTGCCAGATTTTTTTTGTCTCCCCGCCCTTTGTACCATTACTGCATCCACCTGTGACGCAATGCCTAGGCTTTCATTTTTGTGTGTGTTTTTTGCTTCATTTTTCCTTTTTTATTTTCTTTGTTGTGTCTGTGTTTATCTTGCTGTCTGTCACCCCTCTCGAGAGATATGACCAGGATAGATAGATAGATAGATAGACATAATTGAAAAATGACTGATGTTTAGAATTACACTTTTTTAATATTTTTAATTTCTTTTTAGGATGTGGCCATTTTAAGGCAGTTTTAGTGGGTTGCCTATATGCCATGTGGGCTTTTATGAGAGTATATAAAGTATTTAAAGTTGTTTGGATTGTTTTTGTTTTTATATTCTAATTTATCTGCTTCAAACTGCGCACTCATTTCATTGGTTACATTTGAGAAGTGGATTTTTTTTTCTTGATTTTGGTTGCAGCTTATCATTAGGGTGAGGTGGTGGGACCTGAAGTCAGACCAGTCAGGACCATTGCTGTATAGGAGAGACTTGGGCATGAGAGTTGTTTTACAAGAAATCACACAGACTTTAGATGCGAGTATCACTCAACTGGTCTCCTGGCGTTGTGACTGCACATCGGCATGAAGATTTTATGAAGCAGTGGGGGACGCCAACTGTGAACTTCTAAATGTTTGAAGCGTTGCTCTTCCTTCCTGCATTTGCAGGAAGGAAGTATTTTCCAGGCCCCATCACCACTATATCCACTTCCTGTTCTCATCGCACCAATCCCCTCCGGGCATCCACACATTCACGTCCATGCGATGTAAGATTTACAAGTTGCTCACGCTCAGCAGTTGACAACCCAAACTGTCCAGTGGGACGTTTACCACATTTTCCAGAATATAGGGTGCACCTAAAAACCCCAAATTGGCCCGAAATTTGAAAGTGTGTATTATGTACCACAGAATAAGATTTGTAATTGTATCAGAAATTATCGTATGCTTTTACAGTATAATACCGTTTCTGAAGAATGACTGTGGCACGAATAATAAAATCAAAAACATTGGAAATTATTTTATGCAATGGGAATCGGACCCGAGTAATAGTGGTGAGAGTGCCAATACTTTACCACTAGACCACCAGATAACATACAAGGAATTAGACCTTATTTCATTATCACACTGTTGTCCCTGACGGTGCAAATAACACTGATCTGAATGATTCATTCTGATAGATTAAACAGTCTCGCTACTTCAAAAACTAAAATGAACTGCACCGCTCCAGCACTTGTTTTCATAGGTCTAGTCTCACGAACCCAGATGTTGATTAGAACACGCAGAGGAGAAAAAGCCTTTGATCCCCCAGATATTACAGTGTATATACCTCGAGTTTTTGTCAACGAATACCATTCGGTGAATCCTAGTCAACACAAGAAGTAGCTCCATTATGAAGTTCGCCAACATGTTCCCAAATGCGGCAGCTGATCTCACTTCTATCTTTTCTTCCTCGCGTCTTAATAAAAGAGCAGTCCTGAAACTGATTTGGTGTGACAGCCGCCACCCACTCACACACATAAGCTGTCGTTTTCCCACAATTCTTTTCACACTTTTCGGCCCCTTCTCCGACAGATCACTTTCCACTCACGCGCTCGACGCATTTGGAACGTAAAGAGCCGTGGTTAAATGGAATCCGTGAGGAACATCCTTCAAAAATGCATGTCGTTCCTAAGTATATTATCAATACTAAGCAAGTTGTTGGGCGAATCCCTACTCTACGAATACACATCTCCCTTTCCAGTTACAGACTCTGTCAAAAAGAAGGGGGCTCATAAGACTCATCATTTGTCCCCCCCCCCAAGACACACTTTTTCTCGGGTTATTGGACCGCCTAAGCCACCTGACAGACGCATGCGATGGACAGAACCACACCCGCCTACCGACGTGGTCTCCACACCCCTCTTTCCACGCCAACAATGAAATGAACCACTGACGCGGTTTTTATGCTGGTGCCATCTCCTTGATCGTGCCATCATTCCGTCCTATACCAGCTCGTTAACGATGCGCGTGCGAGTTAGTGCATTTCTTATACTTGTTCCAACAAATTCATTTGTTTTTTTATCTTTTGGGGTTTTTGGGCGTTTGGACTATACTTGGTATAAGCCTTTTTTACAATCACCATTTTCATGCTACACCAACAAATTGAAAGGGAAAAAAAACACGGGGACAAGTATGATGTCACGTTCCTCCTACCTAACGTGTTCCGCCTCAAACAGCTGTGCTAAAAGTAATTCAAAAACAGATCAAAAATGGGACTTCCGGTAGCGCCATGTGGTAAACGGCAGCAAGGAAAGTAGCTCTGGCAAAAACCACTACAGAATAACGCAATAAGTTAATATTATTAAATGATTCAGTCCTTTTGGGCTATTATAGGGCGGCATTAGCTCAGGAGGTAGAGCGCTCGTCTTGGGATCTAGAGATCTAGAGATCACAGGTTCGATTCCCGGCTCCTCCATGATATAAGTATCCTTGGGCAAGACACTGAATCCCTAATGCCCCCAATAAGCAGGTTGGCGCCTTGCACGGCTGCACGGCTGCTATTGGTGTGTGAGTGTGTGTGAATGAGTGAGTGTGAAGTACATTGTAAAGCACTTTGGGAAGTCTTCATTGACTTGAAAAGCGCTATATAGATGCAGACCATTTACCATTTACGATGGCTCCAAGAGATGATCAGCCTTTACAGATGTACAATAAAGATTCAAATTACCAAAGTGCTAGCTTGTAATAAAAGATTATCGATTTGTCTTTGTGTGCTGTGTCGTGATTCGTGCTTGAGTACTTTATGGTGTGTTTGATGAAATCGGCCCCATTTGGAGTGTATAGAACTTCATTTTCTTAAAGCTCCAGTTGTCACGATTCAGTGTGCCACCTTTATTGGAGTATCGTCACACCTGCAGCCAATCACCCACACCTGCCGCTCATTAGGGACTTCACATGATTGGACAGCGCTATATTCCTCCAGCCGTGAGACTGAAGACAGCGAGCTCCTTAGCCTAGTTTTTACACCATTTAAAGCAGAGAAACTTTGCTCACATGCAACCAGAGTACAGGAAAGGGTCAGCAGGAACTTATATGCTGGCCCAAGGACTTACTAGGCATCTGTGAAGAGGTTATATTGTGAAATGACCTGCTTTTTTTTTCTTTCTTTTTTCATTTCTTTTTTCTTTGTCTTTTGCCCAAGCATTTTTCTTTTTTTCTAGCATTTTTCCTCTTTTTCTTTTTTTTTCCTGTAATTTTCTCATTTTCCTTCTATTCTTTTGCCCTCCTGTAGGTTTTAGATCAGGGGATAGTGTCATAGTAGTCCGTGGTTTGCAATAATCTGTGGTCTGTGCAGCCCTTTGAGACTCTTTGTGGTAAGGGCTATACAAATAAACATGACCTGACTTAGCTGACCAGTACCTTAGGAGGAACACACGTAGCAAGCTCCAAAGACTCCTTTTTTTTTTCTTTTTTTTTCTTTTTTTTGTGGTCTATGAGGCCACAGGGCATTTGAAAGCAGGCAACAAAGTCCGCTTCACTCTCTTGTCTTGATCGTGTTTAAGCCATCGTTTTCCAAGATTTCTGCAGATAGTGGTTTTTTTTCTAATTATTTTTAGAATCTTTAGCCAATCTTTGTTTGGCAAGCCAATGTTGTTACTATGTCACTTTCTCTAAATTTGTGGAAAAGAAAAATAATTGAAATAAAACGTAAAAGAGTTTTTAAAATGTGTTCATTGAGGATCGACCAATATGGGTTTTTCATGGCCGATACCGATTCTAAGTATTAAGAGGAGGCGGATAACCAATACTTGGATCGGATACCATTTGCTGTAAAAGCTTAAAATAGTTGTAAGGAATTGTTATTAATGCAAAAAGAAACAAAGAATATCTGTTATAAATTCAAATAAACCTTTAATAACTCTCTGAAACATTTGACAGTAAATGGATTAGAATTTTAACACAACTAACATGAGTAATCTTTCACTTAAAACAAAAACTTACCGTGCAGAAAATAAAATTAAGCTTGGCATTAACTCATATAAGGGTACAGATTCCGAGATGTGGGTGCTAGTAATCTGCCTGTCTGATAGTCGGATGACCTCCAGTGTTGATGTTGTTGATCTCACCATACTGTTAGTTTACCAGGTTTAATGTTGTTACTATGTCCCTTGTGTTGTGATGATGTATGATCTTTATGGAGAAAATATGATCATGATAAACATTTACTCAGTTACATTTGCTTGAGTAAGTTTTGGGACATTTTGTACTTCTGGAAGTATTTTTATATCACTGTATTTTCTACTTTTTCTTGAGTAGATATGTGATGACGAAACTTCTTTGTTTTTTCCAATTTTTAAAAATTCAAATGCAATCATAAATTGGATTCCTTACTTTAATTTTATTAAAACAATTAATCATTCTGTAAATCATTATTATAATAACAAAGTTAAACTTGAGGCAGTATCATACAACCGAGTACAGTGGAACCTTGGTTTTCGAACGCCTCTCAGTTCGAACAAATCGTTTCTCGACCAAAAATATCAAGAAATTCTTGCTTCGCTTTTCGTTCAAAAAATAGGCCTGTACGCTAGGGGCGATGCTGAGCGGCGTACGGGTGTAGATTGCCCCAACCCCTCGTGAAGAAATGTTGTCACGTGACCGCGCACTTCTTTTTGCTTTGTTTTTTTTTATCGGTGAACGGAGTGTTTTAACCCCCAATTATGCCTCGGAAGAAGGTCGGTGCAAGCAGCAAAGTTGCTACAGGTGAAAAAAGAAGAGTAGTGCGTACAACTATTGCATTTAAGAAAGAAATAATAGCAAAATATGAAGATGTGCGAGTTTCCTTTCTTTCGAGGGAATAGAGCATGGCTTCTGCAGACCACCACAAAGGTAAGAAATCCGATTCATAAATCTTTTCTTTATCCTTTAACCGCTCACCACTTGTTGTGGAGACCCCGGTGCTAAATGACGTGTAAACGACCTGATATTTTTATTTTTACACGTTCATGTTAGCGTAATCTTTCGTATGGAAGATTACGCTAACGCGAACGTACGATTAGCTTGGGTTAGCTTCATGTTTACGTTCATGGTAAACCTTCAAGGATTTGGAAAGGATTAAAACGATTTTACATTACTTTTAATGGCAAAAACGATTTTCGGTGATCGACCAAATCGGTTTTCGAACAGGGTTCTGGAACGTATTTGGGTCGAGAACCAAGGTTCCACTGTATTCACGTCAATCTCCACAGCAAGTGCTGCATCAAACTTAGTCATTTCGTTAGTAGGCCAATATAGATACATACAGCAAGCGTTGCATTAATCATAAGGCTCATATAAGGCTTTTAATTTTTTGCGGCTCCTGACAAATTTGTTTTATGTCTTTTTTGGGTTGCCGACCCCGGGGTTATTTGCTATTTGTACTTAAATTACTTATTTGATTTATATTATATTACTTTTTATTTTATTTCTTTATTTTATTTGTTTTTGTATGTGTTTGTCTTGCTGACGGTCACTCCTCTCGGGATATGACCAGGATAGGTAAGTAGGTAGGTAGATAAATATAGATATAGATAGATAGATGGATAACATTGTTTATTAGAGTACTTTAATTTACCTTCATTATTTAATGCATATTTGAATTAAATGTAGTTTATCGTCAATTGGAAGGACTTTGATCATTCGATGATCTGATTGAATGATTGTTTTAAAAATGAATGAATCAATAAATAAGACGTTGCTACACTTTAGCAGTACAGTTACTCAGTAATTGAGTAGTTTTTTTTCACCAGGTACTTTTTTACTTTTACTCAAGTAGTTATTTGGATGACTATATTTTACTTGAGTCATATTATTCTGAGGTAACAGTTTGGCTTATCTGCCCACCTCTGAGTTTGATTCATGGTATATTATTATTATATTACACGACATTATATTTTACTACATTCTTACATGTCCCAATATATTTATACATAATTTGTATTACAATTAAAGTTCTATTTAAAAGTAAGTTTTATTTGTAAATTTCATTATAAATGTTCTTCCTATTTTCATGGGGAAAAAATAGTTGACTTATAGTGTGTAGCTGGGAAACAAATGAACGAGAAGACCAATGCATATCAAACGTTTTAATAGAACGGTACAACAATAACAAAGAAATTATTACTATAATACAGAGGTGAAATCGAAACAAAATGAAATACTGTATTTACTTAATCATCAAAGTTCATGCAAAACGAAGAAAACGCTAGCACACAAACATTCAGTACAATGATGCTCTCTTGTGGCTGTTATATAGTACTACAACAATCCATTAACTCGGTTTGCAGTAATGTTTACAAATTAATGATGGTCACTATTATTATTTACAATAAGGGCATAATCACTGGTTGCTAAAGGCCTTTTTGTTCCAGAAGTTGAATAATGTACCCAATTACCAAGCATTTATTCCATCTAACAGTATCTAAAAGTAAACGTACGGTGCCTTGCAAGTGTTGGACATATTGCCATATTTACATTCGAATAATCCATATTCAGGCTTAAAAAGTAAAAACAGATTTAAAAAAATCGAAATATTTTTTAAAAGTCAACAACTTGTGAGACTAAATCCCAAGAAGAAACCATATGTATCAAACATTTTATATTGTGCTAACAGATAAAACACTGAAAAGTAGGTGTTAATAAAATAATGGCCCTCTTTGATTTGAGATAATACTTTGTACCACTTCCTTTTGCCGTGATCACGCCCACATGTCTTTTTGGGAATGTCTATATACGTTTTGCCCATCTTGTTCCAAATGTTATTTGAGTCTCGCAAGTGGCTTCAAGGGGCCTTTTGTATTGTATTTTTTCAGAAAGGGCTTTTCTTCTTGTCGCTTTTTTTTTATTATGGGCCTCTTGGTTGCTTCTCTGATTAGTTTTCTTGTTTGGGCCATGAGTTTAGAAGGATGGTTAGGTCTTGGTAGGTTAGCACTGGTCTTAAGCTCTCTCCATTTTGATATTATGGCTCGCACAGTGCTCTGGTAGATGAGTAAATGTATCGAATCGTCTTGTATCCCATTCCTGCTTTGAACGTTCCCAAAACTTTATCCCGGACCTGCCTGGTGTGTTCTTTGATCAAAATAATACTGTTTGTTCTCCAGCTTCTGCTTTCACAGATATATGTGCTCATCAAAGAGCAGGTGCATTTAAACGCAGACTTAATACACCGTCATTCATTGAGAGTCATTTAGGTCGACATTGGATCATTCAGAAATCATCGGGGGAGTCAATTGGTTGAGGTGACCAACGCTTTTTGTTGTAAATCTAATATTGTTGAAAATAAATGTGGTTCCACTTCACGATTGTGTCTCACATGTTGTATCTTCTTCAATTTTTTCTTAGCTTTAAGTTTGAAGCCTGAAAATGACAAATGGTTCTTGGGGGTGAGGGCAATACTTTAGCTAGGCACTGTAGAGTGGGATTTTTTTCATATTATCTCTAATACTTTAATAGATGAAAATAATAATTGTTAGTAATTTAACCAAAAAAAGAGATAAAACCAACTCTTTTCCAAGATATCCGATGTAATTATTTCGTTAGTTCAAATGTAACCAGTAATTAGAATTTCATACTGTTTGTTCATGTATTTCTATTTTTATTAACCCTTATTCCAAGAAGTAAGAGCACCTAAAAACGACTAATGTGATGATTGTATTCAATATTTAAATTATTGATTATCTTAAAACAAACCCCTTTAAAAACATCAACTTGGGGTGAGTTTTTTTTATCTTGAACTTGAATTTTAAAAAAAAATCAAGCATTATTTCCCCTTGTGAGAAAATAATGCATACAGTAATGACCCAACAGTGTTTGCAGACACCTGCTCATTCGTTTCTTAAGTCACACAATAACAAAAGTGAAAGAGAATAGCTACTTCCCTACAACAGGGATGTCAAACTCACTTTGGCTCTGGGGCCGGATCGGTAAAAGAATGTCAATTCCGAATTGTTCGCTTCGTTTTTAACTAAATGGTCTATCATTCCGCCTACATTAGTAACCTACCCAAGCTATTATGATGGATAAAAAGGGATCTTTTCTAAACACAACAAAATAATTCACAATCATGTGTCAACTGGTTTATGTTTTGAGTTGAGTGAATGCAGTTTTACACCTGAACCGACTCACCACGCTATACAAACTCAACACTGCCCTCTAGTGGCCGGAGAGAGCATTTAGTTTGCATTTATTCCAAAAAATAACATTTGATGTAAATGACCTAGAGACCTTTTTGACATTCTAGTTAATTTATGGCGGGCTAGTTTAAATCCTTCAACGGGCCAGATCCGGCCTGTGGGCCGTATGTTTGACATGCCTGCCCTACAGTATAAATTATTTACATGCAAACGCAATACAGGCTTGTAAAATGGAGAATATGAACATAAAAAGAAACAAATATTTGTGTGGAAAATGAAAAATGGAATATCAAATGAAGTAGGAATTGTTATTAGTTGCCAAAATAAGTGACAGGGCATAATTGTTATACTGGCACTTTTTTTTTAGGTTTTAAAAACTGGCTTTAAGCTGCATACGTGTCTGAAATCCGGGAAAGATGAAGACAAAAGCTGCTTCAGGTTTTGGTCTTTGGATTTGGTCGTAGGAATCAGATCATGAAGGACTGAGTGGGTTTGTAGGTCTTGATCTGTGGAAGCACAATCATTTGTTTGGTTAATGAGCAAGGCATTGATGGTAACTCAAAAAATAAAGGACACTCACATTGTGGATGGGTGGAGGGGGAGGAGGGTTGTACAACTTGCTGCTGGAAAACAAAGTTGCTTAAATGACCGAGAGGAGCGGAAAAAAACAAAATACAGACGCTCCCCTACTCACGACCATTCGAGTTACGAAAAACGGTAGATACGAAAAAAAATTCGGGATGTTGAAAAATATCCGGACACTGTAAGCTAGATTTTGTATTGTCTGCACCTTTTTCCGAGTACAGGACATTACCGTAGTGCTGCTTTCCGCCTCTTCCTGCGTGTGGCGCTGTGAGAGGTCAACCAGCATCCACCCCGAAGAAGAAATTTGTTTCCTCTTCCTAGTTTGTGTGTAAACATTCTATACTGTATCTCCAGCACGCTAAGAACTTTGACATTTTTATTGTTTAATATCTCGTGTATCCATTCAATATAGTTGATGTAAAATGTAAAGAAGAGGCGAGCCGTTTCTTTTGAAATTAAAGTGAAATAAGAAAGCTTGATGCGGTTGAGAAAATGATCAGATTGCTTTTTTTCGGCCACTCTCTATCACGGAGGAGGACCCCTTGAAGCTTATCTTACAAAAGTAAGTTAAACTTAACTTTATTCATCTTTATAGAGCATATTATTTTATGAAATGTTTATTTTTTTAGTACAAAACAATACAGGTTACTTATACAAGCCTTAATCATACTTATATAAACCTTAAACATACAAAATATACCACCGAAGCAACTTACGAACAAATTCAACTTAAGAACGATCATCCGGAACCGATCGTTCGTAAGTAGGGCAGCGTCTGTAAAATAAAAATGGGACTCACCTGTTTGTTTTCTTCTCTTCTAGTTAACAAAAAAAAAAAAAAAACAGGGTCAGACATTTGGATTTCACCTTGAATTTCAAACTACGGTGCACACCCAATTAAAAGCCTCATGCTCAAAATTAAGAACCAAACTGAATTTTGTACATATTAGCATTTCGTGAGCTGGCATATGGCCCACAAGCTGTAGTGTGCCAACCTCTGTGTTAGCTGTACAGTGGTACCTCTACTTACGAATGACTACATACGAAAGTTTCAGGTTATGAAGTACCTGAATGGTAAAATATTGCTTTTGGATACAAAGGCGTTTCAGGATACGAAGTCAAAAATACAGTACAGTACGCGCTATTATTTTTTGCTCCCAGAGTTTCCCCGGACATAAGCAAACGGGCTGCGTGTATCCCAGCATGCTCTTTGTGTCACCATTATAGTTCAGAGATGACAAGGAGGAAGGGTTCCAGCAGGATGGTGGGGAGGAATTACGCAGCCATCATTCAATTAGCCCAAATCAAACATTTTGGCAAAATTCCATGAAGTCGCGGAATTTCTAGAAAGGAATCACTCGAAAAAAAGCATTGACTAGTCAGGCTATCGTTCATTTCCGACGCATTATCAAAAGCCGGCAAAAGCAGACATCGTTTGATCAAGAAAGGCGAGGCAAAAAGATCAATTAATATTTTTATTATTTCTTTATTTTTATTTTTTTACATTATGTGCCTCTCGTTTTATGTTTATTGTGCAGTAATGTAATACTAACATGTATTTGATTCATGTTCTGATGCTCTTTTATGATTTACCTACAAAAATACTGTTATTTTGCGGGGCTTGGAACGGATTAGCGCATTTACATTCAAAATCCGTCTCTACTTACAAATGGTTAGCTAATTAAATTCGTAAATAGAGGTACCAATGTACATGGTTTCCAGAGGGTTTCTCAAGAATAACTCACGCTTGCAGAATCCTCGACGTCGGCACACACACAAAGTGATGCAGCAGAGGAGCGTGAAAATCACGAAACCCGAAGTTCCGGCAATCAAAATGGAGACATCCATCGGATCTGCAGCCCCCCAACCAAAATCGTCTGATGAGTAAATAAGTAAATTGCATTGAGGACACGGGGGGAACACTCAACTCACAGTCAATAACCTTTAATTGCTGTGCTATGCAGCTCTTGGGCGCCCCCAAGTTGTTGGAGGACTCGCAGCGATACATCCCAGAGTCCACTTTGGAAACGCTGGAGAATTTCTGCAAAAAACAAACATGAGAAAAAGAGCGTCAGTTGCCAATAAAGACATCATCAAGGACAAGTCACAACCAGCAGTGGTGGTCCATTAGGGCCTGTAAGGCCTTCTCTGCTGGCTTAATAAAATGTGATGTTAGTTATATTTTCTCCATGAATAGTTATTAACGAAATACATTTTAAAAAAATTTAAAAATTCAAAATTTTATGTCAGCTTCCTTTCATTGCTTTTTCCCTGGTTGCGTTGTATATTGGAGGGTTTTCTAGCATGAACTGCCTGTTTACGGTTAGACCTCAACCTCTTAAATGTATTTGGATCTGGACTTTGACTTGGCCACTCCAGAAACTTCATTTTGTTTTGTTTTTAAATGGAGCCATTCAGAGGTGGACTTGCTGGTGTTTTCGGATTGTTGTCCTGCTGCATGATCCAAGAGTGCTTGAGTTTGAGGGCACGAACTGATGGTTGGACGATCTACTTAAGGATCTTCTGGTAAACACCAGAATTCATTATTCCCTCAACCACAGCAAGTTGTCCTGGTCCTGAGGCAGTAAAGCAGCCCCAGATCATCATACTGCCACCACCATGCTTTACTGTTGGCATCATGTTGTTTTTGTCAAACGCTGTGCCATTTTTATGTCAGATGTAACAGGCTGCACACATTCCAAAAAGTTAATTTTTTCACTCACTGTCCATGGGATGTTTCTCCAAAAGAATAGAGGACAATCAAGATGCTTTTTTGGCAAACCTGAGATGCTTTTGTTATTTTGTGACAGCAGTGGGTTTTGCCGGGGATTTCTCCCATGGATGCCATTTTTGGCCAGTGTCTTTCTTATAGTGAAGTCTTGAACAGAAATAATAATCAGTCCGTTCAATCAAACCCAAGCGTTCTTGGATCATGAAACGGGGCGACAATTTAGAACACACCAGCAAGCCCACGTCTGATTGGCTCAAAAAAACAAAACTAAGGTTCCAGAGTGGCCAAGTTAAAGTACGGATTTAAATCCAACTGAGAAGCTGTAGTGTGACTTTTAATGGGCAGTTAATTCTAGAAAACCCACCAATATGGCAGATTTGAAAAGAAGAGTGGGCCAAAGTTACTCCAAAGGGTTTTGAAGGACTAATTACAATTATCATGAAAGTTTGATTTCTGTTCTTGCTGCCAAAGGTTTGGGTGGCAATTACTTTTTCACATATAGCCAGGTTTTAATATAGGTTTTGATATTTTTTTATGCCTTAGTAAATGGAATCAACATTTTAAAACAGTATTTTGTATTTCCTTGTGTGGTCTGTGTGATGTTGAAATTAATTTGATGATCTGAAACCTTTGTGAGTGATAAATATGCAAAAAAGGGGGCAAATACTTTTTCACGGCACGGTAGGTGTCACCCCCAACTACAGGTATGAAAATGAGTCGGCGGTTAAAAAATTGAGAAGGACGTGAAAGAGATATGCTTCGGTTCACTGTACAACCCAACAAAATATTGATGTTTAAAATCTTGTCTTAATTTAGCCTCAAGTCGCTTGCATGAAAGAAGGTTACATTTTGCCAGGCTCAGTTACTGTGCTGATTTCATGTCTACAGCTAGCTTGCCCCTGAACAAGCTAACAGCTAGGCTATGGTTATCCCTAGAGATATATATGGCACTTCCACTGTCTCGTAGGTGAAAAATGAATGAGTTTTATAACCAATCTACCCTCCGCTCATACCATTTTCTTTTTAGATATACACAATTCAGGTATGTCATACTTTTTGACTTTAAAGCGGTGAATTTCTCCAAAAGGGGAGAGATTTTCATGCCTGCAAGTTAGCTTGTACAGTATCAGGGCAGCAGAAAAAGCATTGTCCCGCCTATTCCAATCATAAAAAGTACTTGACGGCGATGTATAATTACTATTTGAATGTGTTTTAAGTGCTCAGGGAGATGTGTTTTACAGATATTTTTACGTTGATGCTTTTGGGAGGTCAGGAACGGGTCAATTGCTTTTGAATGACTCCATATCGAGTACTGGAACGGATTAAGCTCGAACGAAGAGGTACCACTTTACTTCAATAATGACAATAAAAGACATTCTTCAATTTATACAACGTATTTCAGCCAACCAGCTCACTCACCAGCGTTCCCCTTTGAGTGTCCATGCTGTAGGGGGCGTCGGACGAGACTTTCAGGGCTGTGTTGTCTTTGTACCAGCTGTACGTAGCCGGGGGTATGCTCTGCTGGTCTCTGCACAGGAGCTCCAGGTCGGAGCCCACGAACACCGAGCGGGGCACTTCGCAAGACGGGATGTAGGGTGGCACTGGTAAGACACACAAAATGTTGTCAATGATGAGCATCATGCTATTTGGAACGTATGGCTCGCGAGCCAGATATGGCTCTTTTCATTGGTTTGTGTGGCTCTGAGATCAAATGAGGGCCATCGCGATCCCCTCTGTGACTCTCCAAATTTGGCGTATGCAAAACTGAAACAACGCATAGTGCCAATTGTTTGGTCCAGAATATATAATGCAACATTTTAACTACACTGTTACATTTATTAATCTTTATGTCATAGTTGGCCACGCCCGTGTGTGTCACGGTTGCCATGATGCCCAATCGGCTCCGCCCGTGTGTGTCACGGTTGCCCTGGTGCCCAATTGGCCCCGAGCTGCGGCTCGTTGAGAGATTGTATTTCTGTCTATATAAAGCTCAGCGTTCTCTTGCTTCGGTTGCCAGCCCGTCAAACGAACTTCTGCCCCACAAGACGCAGGCATGGGGAGAACATGCAAAGTCCGTACAGGGAGGCTGCGATAGCTGGAATAGAACCCTGGACCTCCGCACTAGGTGAGCCTAATATTGCACTTCAAGGCCACATACCATGTACATCGAGCGTGACGGTGGCCTCCCCGAAGCTGACGTGGTCATCGCTAGCAGTAACTTCGCAGCGATACTCGCCGGAATCTTTCTGCGTCACTGCATGGATGGTCAAAGTAGCTCCTTCTATCTTAGCCCGGCCTGCATATGACACTGCAGAGTGGAGGGTGAGCAAAGAATCAAGGGATTTCCTTGGCCAGATAATAAAAAGGGGTGGACGGACCAATCCAAATATCGATATTATCGATTCTCAGCGAGTTCTTGGATCGTTACATTTGTCCTAAAATTGATGCTCTTCTCATTTTAACTATAACGATAAGAATGTTGCTAGTGTGTCGTAAGATTATACATACATTGCAACTTTCAAATTCGTTTAAAATGTGGTTAGACTTCATTTTCACTACTAATTTTATTTTCAAAATATTGTGCAATAAAAGGTACTGTATTTGCTGGACTATAAGGCACACCTGATTATAAGGCGCACATTAAAAAAATACCCCTATGTGAAAGATTTGTTTTCATATACAAGGCGCATCAAACTATAAGGCTCATAAATTTACAGTATGTCACAAAAGTGAGTACATCCCTCACATTTCTGCAGAGATTACATTCTAATGTTTAATGGAACATCACTAAAGGAACATCACTTTGACACAATAAAAAGAAGTACCAGTATTTCAATGGCTTACTGGAAAGATATCCTCTGGTCTGACGAGACAAAGATTTATTTATTTGGCTCAGATGGTGTAAAGCAAGTGTGGCGGCAACTAAGTGAGGAGAACTAACATGTTTGTATCGTCAAGCATGGTGTTGGGAATGTCATGGTTTGGGGCTGCATGAGTGCAACTGAAATTGGGAAGAGGCATTTCATTAAGGGAAACACAAACTCAAGTATGAACTGTGGAATACTGGAGCAAAGATTGATCCCCTCCCTCCAGAAACTGGGTTGCAGTGCAATGTTCGAGCCTGACAATGACACCAAATACGCTTCTAAGATACAGTACTACAGAAACATACAGTACTATGTGTGCTGTATCTAGGAAGAACTTTGACGTTTTTATTGTTTAATATCTCGTGCATCCATTCAATATGTTTGGCGTGAAGTGTAAAGAAGAGACGAGCCGTTTCCTTTGAAATGAAAGTGGAATAAGAAAGCTCGATGCAGTTGAGAAAATGGGGGGCTAAGGGTAAAAGGGATGAATTGGCCAAGCTTGTCTCCAGATCTAAATCCATTAGAACATATCTGGGGCTTCCTCAATCGGAAAGTGGAGTAGCACAAGATCTTGAATATCCCACAGCTCAGTCATGTTGTCATTCCAGTGGAATGTATGAGGCTCTGGTGAAATCCATCGCCAGGAGGATTAAAGTGGTTCAGCAAAATCATGGTGGCCACACAAAATATTGAACTTCAGGAACTTTTACTTGAGGGTTTACTCACTTTTGTTTCCAAAGGTTTGGCTACTAATGGCTATATTTTGAGTTTTTTTTTAGGGGAAAACTAAATTGACACCGCCATATAAGCTTTACACAGACTACCTTTCATTGTGTCAAAGCGATGTTTCTTTACTGTTGTTCAATTAAAAATTATGATGAAATCTCAGAAATGTGAGGGGTGTACTCACTTTAGTGGCCTACTGTAAAACAGAAGATAAACAGTGTATTGCATAGTTCATAAGTATTAGGGAATCATGTTTCACAACTAAAATGAAAGATTTATTCATAAACGGTTACATAGAAGCATTGCATTATAACTATGCATTGCCGGATATATTTACCGTATTTTTGGCTCTATAAAGGCACACTAAAACTCTTGAATCTATGGGGATCTATAGGGATTTTGGGTGCACCTTATAGTCTGGAAAATACAGAATTTGTGGTAAAATATTTGTATTTTTTGTTACATTACTCCTTTTTGGTTTGACTCTCTTGAATTTTCATCTGAAATAATTGTTGTCGTAAAAGGTTTTGAATTTTTACACCGATGAAGGTTCGTGCATCGTACCGTTTACACTATTTTCACTTTGACTTCAGAAATATTGTTCAATGGAACATGATATATTTGTCAGGTTGACTTTGTTATATTTGTTTTGTACTTACATTATAGTTTTTTTTGGGTTGACTGTTGTTCTGAAACAGTTAGAATAGAGGTACAGACGCTGCCCGACTTACAAACGATCGTTCGTAAGTTGAATTTGTTCGTAAGTTTCTTCAGTGCTATATTTTGTATGTTTAAGGTTTATATAGGTAGCCTGTATTGTTTTGTACTAAAAAAAATAAACATTTCATAAAATAATATGCTCTATAAAGATAAATAAAGTTGAGTTTAACTTACTTTTGGAAGATGCGCTTCAAGAGGTCCTCCTCCGTGGTGAAAAGTGGCCAAAAAAAGCACTCCGACCATTTTCTCAACCGCATCAAGATTTCTTATTCCACTTTCACTTCAAGAGAAATGTCTCGTCTCTTCTTTATACTTTACGGCAACCATATTGAATGGATGCACTAGATATTAAACAATAATAATGTCAAAGTTCTAAGAGCGCTGGAGATACAGAATAGAATATTTACACACAAACTGGGAAGAGGAAGCGGATTTCTTCTTTGGGGTGGATGCTGGGTGAGCTCTCACAGCGCCACATGCCGGTAGCGGCGGAAAGAAGCACTACAGTGCTCTCCTGTACTCGGAAAAAAGGTGCACACAATACAAAATCTAACTTTTAGCAATGTCCGGATATTTTTCGACATCAGGAAAAAATTTTTTTTTAAATGTTTGCATCTACTGTTTTACGTAAGTCGAATGGTCGTAAGTAGGGAAGCGTCTGTACCTGTCATTGTAGTTAGTTATTAGAAAAATCGTAAATTTTCAGCTTTCTTTTTTATCATGGTCCTAAACAAACTCAAGGGTAAGGGGTTAAATTGATGATCACGAGATTCCCAAGCAAAAGGTATCTGTATCAGTTGACACCACCCTGTATTAAATTGGATAGGATCGATACCAAAAATCCCTGGATCGCCCACCCCTAGTTGGCAGCACCTACTGGTAAATTTATTATCAAAGTAAACGAAGGTCACAGCTTTCCCCTTTTTTTTCCACTCGATTCGAGGGTTTTGGTCCTTCTCGGTGCCGAAGTTGCAGGACAGGACAGCATCTGGGGGTTTAAAATGTATTGCATTTATTTATAATGAGACAATTGTATCCAATAGAGCCCACGCAATACTTAAAGGTAAGATAATTCATTAATTACTCAACAAAATGACAAGATGGAAACGAAGCGCTGTTACCTGTGTGTTCATGGACTTCCACTTTGGTTTTAGAAGAGGTCACCATCACAGATAAACCGACGGGACCTGGCAGGTTATAACATAGTAACAACATTGTAACAACATGATAAGTTATTTTTTGAATGTGTATCAAACTGGTAACCCTTTGTACAAAGGGGCAAACAAAGTAGAACAAAAAAATGGTGCGGTTTGGTCACAATGCGTCTCTGTAGATTGTGTTCTTCCCTGTGTTTTGTAGAACTCATTTTCAGTTGTGCTACAAAATACAGCGACGATTATTGGTCAAATATTACACAATGTCCCTTAAGGGCTATGATCTCAACTTAAACAATCTTGGGACCTAACAATGACCCCTGGGGGAACCACAAGCAACACCGAGTATGTCATAAACAACGTAATCGAGTTCAAAATGATATTTTTGGGGGGACTGTCCTAAAATGCATGGTCACTGATCGATTTTTGGTGGATATTTCAAGCTAACATAAAGGCGCAATGTATGAAACACATGCTGGTGTGCGCCTGTGCATGTGCTTAAGTGCATTTGTGGGTTCTCGTTGTGTCTGGTAGTACCAGGAGAGCTGCTGGTTCGGAATGTAAAAAGTGATTGACGACTTTCCGAAGGAGTGGTTTAAACTCCATACTGATAACCTCATTTCTTAAGAACTCCCTTGCGCATGAAAGGTCCCAAGTAGAACAAAGGACGAAGAAGAAATATTTTGTGTTATAATATCAAACAGTACAGTTCCCAGAACGTTGAAATCTGCACTCGAGCCTGAACGTCTGTACCAATGTCGTAAAGGGATTCTTTCTGCTGAAAGAATGCATAATTTCCTACTCACAAGACTGCTTCCAAAAATTATTCTATTTCAGAGAAGCAACCAAAAAGCAAGGAAAGTTTATCCTGATAAAGTGAGCTCAGTAGGGGACATATAGTATGAGAGGCCGTTCGAGAAAAATACATACTTGCTCTCACATATAACATCATTCTTTCACACATGCACATTTACGTTCTCATAGAAAAAGCCATACCCTTTTATAAACACCACTATACTCTCTCAGAACCACTACTATACTTTCATACACACTATTATACTCTCTCACAGATTCTAATATACTCTGATACACAAACCACTATACTCTCTCATTCACACTACAATAATATATCAGATATATAACAAAAGTCTCATATATGCACAATTAGAATAGGGGTTTTAAGGGTGTGTGAGAAAAAAATAATAGCGTGTGCAAGACAGTATAATAATGTGTGTGAGAGTCTATACTAGTGTGTGTGAAAGAGTACAATAGTGTGAGTGAGAATCTATATTACTGTGTTTAGGAGTATAGTAGTGTCTGTTAAAACATGTCAGTATGTGTGAGAGAGTACAGAAGTGTGTGCTGAGATCATAATAGTATGTGTGAGAGAGTATAGTAATGTGTGCATGAGACCATAATAGTATGTGTGAGAGAGAAAAATAGATTGTGTAAAAGAGTACAGAAGTGTGTGTGAATCTACATTAGTGTGTGTGTGTAGAAGTATAGTAGTATTTGTGTTAAAACATATTCGTATGTGTGAGAGAGTATAGAAGTGTGTGTATTGGAGCATAAAAGTATATGTGTGAAAATATAGTAAAGTAGCAAGTGTGTGTTTTTTTGAAATACACAACCAAATATGTTTCATTTTTTACTAAATAACTATATTGCAAACTTTAAAGTATACAAAAATATACAGAAACAAAAGCCAAGTAAGTCAAACCGAAAAAACAGCAATGAAAATAGCAATGAAATGAAAATACAAATACTGTGTAACAATATCAACTAGAGGACTAAAATACCTTCCGTTGCACAATAGTATTTTTTTAAAATAAAGTCAGTCATGTAAATGAAGTATCAATTGTATTTCATTGGCTCCATTGCCATAGTGACAATGGGTTTGCACGTTTTTGTTCAGGAAGAGTAAAAAGTTTCCATTTTTGTTTGCATTTCTTTGCTCTCTGCAAGGTGAGCTTATTCCAGGTGTTAATGTCATTTTTGGAGCTGCCACAGTAGTAGACCACTTTACCAAACAAGTAACACCAGGCATCATACTTTTTTGTGATTGGAAAGAAAAAAGTCCAGACTGAGACGGCTTCCTATTTGTTAGCCTCTGGTCGGATGGTCGCAAAGATTTGGCCATCTGTTCTGCCCTTCAGGCAGCATGCAGGAGCAGGCCAGGTAAAAAGAGGTGCTAAAATTGTGCCTGTCAGTCATTAACTCAAGCTTAAAGTGACCAAAGTCACTAGGTGAGAGTGACTTCTACAAAGAGACTACATAAAAGGACAATCCAAGGTGTAATTTGTGTGGTAAAGTGATCTACTACTGTGGCAAAACCACAAATTTGGATGAACACAGGAAAAAAACTCACCCTATAGAGCAGTGATTTTCAACCACACTAGTGTGCCGTGAGAGATCGTCAGGTGTGCCGTGAAAAAATATCCAATGTCACTTTTTAAAATTTACAATTTTATAAAACATTTATGAATCATTTTCTGCAAATATTATGTCATTGTCAAGTGTCTGTGCTGTAAAAACTGGGGGTATTATAAATCATATTGTAATTAAACATACGTAAACATTCTGTTCAGTGTCGTTTTATAACATTTTTGGTTAGTGGTGTGCCGCAGAATTTTTCCAATATAAAAAACATGCTCAAAAAAGGTTGAAAAACACTGCTGTAGAGAGCAACGAAACCAAAAATGTAAACATGCTACTGTGTCTAAACTATAGCAACAGAGCCAATGATGGACAATTGACACTTATTTGGATTACTGACTTTAGTTTCAAAATCTTATACAAAGGAGGGTATTTAGTTCTCTAGTTGACATTATTCTACAGTATTTGCTTATCCATTACTTTGCTGCTTTTTGATTTGATTTGACTCTCTTGTCTTTTATTCTGAAACAGTTCTAATATAAATATTTCTTTTCATTTTTATACACAGTTCAAATTTGCAAAGTAGTTATATAAAAAAATTCTTCCAAAAATCTTTATCCTGTGTTAATCGTAATCATAAACTAACTCAAATGAAGGAGGGTTCAATTATTTAAATATCATAACAAGCAAAACGTATCGAATCGGTATCAATCAATACTACCATTTATTTACTTGGATTAGCCCGACACCATGTATCGCCAAACACTATTATACTTGCTAGAAGTTCAAGTTTGGATTCTAAAAACAAATAAAAATCCTCCGAAAGTTTTTTTTTAAAACACTCACAGTGTGTGCAGAGTAGAAACAGGAGCGTTAGAATCTTCATTGTTCTCGTCGTGCGCCGCCACGCGTGGGTTTGCGTTGAAGTGCGTGTGTTAAGTGGACCTTCTTGAGTTACACACACAAAAAAAAGAAAAAATAGGCGCGCACCAGGGTCGTGGAGCAAATGACGGCACGTGACCGTGACGAAACTCTCTTTTCCTTCACTTACAGAACGACCCCAGCCAATTGCTACCCCTTATTAATGATTCCAATTCCCCTTTTCTACCTCGATAAAACACAATTGTTTATTCGTAGTAAAACGGACTATGTAGAATAGGGGTGTCAATCACATTTTAGCTTAGGGGCCACAGAGAGAGAGAGAGAGAGAGATAGGGAAAATAGAAAGTAAGAGACAAAGAGAAATAAGTATGAGAGTGAGTGGGAAAGAAAGAGATAGTGAGAAATAAATAGAGAGAGAGAAAACGAGAGACATTAAGTTAAAGAGAAATAGAGGAAAAAAAGAGGGAGAAAGAGAAAGAATAGAGAGGGTGTGTAGAGGAAGAGAGATAGGGGTACAAAGGTACAAATAGAAAGAGAGAGAGACAGAGAGAAAGAGGGAGAGAGGGATAGAGAGACAGATAGAGAGAGAGAGAGAGAGAGAGACAGAGAGAGAGAGAGAGAAAAAAGAGAGAGAGAGACAGAAAGAAAGAGAGAGAAAGACAGAAAGAAAGAAAGAGGGAGTAACAAAGAGACAGAAAGAAAGAGAGAGAAAGACAGAAAGAAAGAAAGAGGGAGTGACAAAGAGACAGAGAGAAACAGAAAGAGAGAGAGAAAGAGAGAGAGGGAAAGAGTGGAAGAGACAGAGAGACAGATCCATAAAGAGAAAGACATTAAAAGATGGGAAAAAAGCAAAAGACAGAACATGGGAGGAGACAAAAACAGAGAGAGAACAAGATTAAAAAATAGAAGAAAGGGCAAAGAGAGAACAAAATGGGAGGATACAGAGACAGAGAAGCGATTAAAAGATAGAAGAAAAAGCAAAAGAAAGAACAAAGAGGGAGGAGAAAGAGAAAGAGAAATAAAGACAAAATGAGACAAAGAGAGAAAGAAATCCAGCTACAGTTGCTCTGTAAGTAGCGCCTGGTTGGGGGGCCTGATCCGGCCCACGCGCCGCATGTTTGGCACTCTGATGTTGAATCAAAAACGAAGGTCATTTGTGTAAACGAGTTTCTTTTATTTACCAAATAAACAACACAAACAATTTCTTTATCATCTTAGTTCTTTCCCCACTTACAGTAAATTAGTGTTGCTTATTACATGTAGCGGTCGACTAGCAAGCAACTTTGATTACCTTTTCACACGAGCGCAGAATGAGAAATAAGGACAATTTGTTGACGATTTGATCTATTCATGATATTTGCCTTGGAGAGATTCCCATTATATTTTTTGTGTCAACCTTATCCTTGAGTTCTTTTTTCTTGACGGTTTTTCCACGCTTACTTTCACGTCAGAGGTAAGATCAGTAATCCCTCGATTATTGCGGGGACCAGAACCTTCATAAAAGGCCACCCTCTAAGAAAATAACTATAGATCTACAAATGAAAAGACAGACGACAGAATAAGTTAAATTAATGTTTTTTATTGTCATTATACAAAAGTGCAACCAAAAATGAAGGGCTGGTCCTTTCAACTACAGTAAGTAAGACATCTAAACAGGGGCTGGCTAGCTGCACACGAGCATCGAGTAACCTCGTGATGAGCCAGGTCTCTGTAATGATTTCCCACGAGTTATAGCTCCAGGTAATCCGTTACCGTAGTTCTCGTGTTGATGAGATACAGGCTCTGCTGGGATGGTTTAAGAGAGTTGTTGAGTAGCCTAGCTGTAGCAGTAGGCCGGACCTGCAGCTTCACCACAGCCATTTCTCCCGAAGCCATCTTAGTCTGATGGTGATCACAATTTCTTTGCGCTCTTCTGACTTTCCTCAGAGTCCAATTTAATTGATACATTTATTTTCAATGTAGCGATCTGCAAAAGGCTAGCTGTGTCCATTCTTTACAGTTTGTTTTGGTGGCCATATTGACTCTAGCGCCCACCCCTCTGTTTGATTGACGGATTACGCAAACCTATCACAGTCAAGGCAGTCACGCCCAGTCCACACACACACACACACACACACACACACACACACACATACAACCTGCCCCTGTGATAGCATTTGCTGTGTGCTATCTGCTGCAGAACACATGCATGATACATTGATATCAAGGACAATAAAGACTATCCAATCCCGAAGCATAAAGTAGCGAGGGGTTACTCTATATAGATACAGATATAAGGGAACGAACGTGCACATATCATGCTTTATTGACAAAAAAATGCTTGATCGAGAATAAGATTTGACAATATCATAGACCTGAAACTAGCAAGGCGAGATCGGTCAAACAAAAAAAGTTTATTTTCTTTTTTCAAATATTGGTAAAAGACCTACGCAATTTTAATTGATCAAAAAACCTACATAATACAGGGAAAATGTATAAGTTGACAGCAAGCTTGATAGCTCAATAGGCAGCTTGATAACTTGACAACTAGCTCGATTGCTCAACCAATAGCTAGCTTGATGGATAGTTCAATAGCTCTGTATATAGCTCGAAAGCTCGATAGATAGCTTGATAGCTCCATAGCTCAATAGCGCTATTTACGGCTCAAAAGCTCAATTGATTGCTTGATAGCTCTATAGCTAGCTTGATTGCTCATTAGCTAGCTCGATAACTAAATAGCTCAATATTTAGCTCGATAGCTTGATAGCTCAATAGCTAGCTCGATAGCTTGATAGCTAGCTCGATAGCTCTGCTCCCCATGGAGCTGAGACGGGTTGCATTTACAGTGAGATGGAGGGGGGAGGTAAGATCTGAGGGTGCGGGATAGTGTTTTGATGTAAAGGAGGCCAAGAAGGTAGGGAGGCAAAGTTTTGGAAGGCCTTATAGGTGTACAGAAGCATTTTTTTGGTGATTTGTTGGTTGATCAGTGGAGTTTCTGAAGGACTGGGGTAATGTGGTGACAAGAAGGGGTTTTGGTGAAAATGCAGGCAGCAGAGTTCTTGGCCAGCTGAAGTCAAGGGTGGAGCCTTAGAGGTAGGCCGTAGAGGAGGGAAATGCAATAGTCAAGGTGGCAGGTGACAAGGCTGTGGATGAGGATAGAGATTGTGTAGGGAGGATAGCGGTGGTGAAGAAGGGGCGATGGAGGTTGATGGAGTGCAATAGCTAGATAGCTCGATAGATAGCTCGATAGGTAGGTAGGTAGGTCGGTAGGTAGGTAGGTTGAAATACTGTTAGGTCAGTAAGTAGGTAGGCAGGTTGAAAGACAGTTAGATAGGTAGGTAGGTAGGTAAGTAGGTAGGTTGAAAGACAGTTAGAGAGGTAGATAGGTAGGTAGATAGAAAGACAGTTAGGTAGGTAGGTAGGTAGGTAGGTAGGTAGGTAGGTAGGTAGGTAGGTAGGTAGGTAGGTAGGTAGGTAGGTAGGTAGGTTGGTAGGTAGGTAGGTAGGTAGGTAGGTAGGTTGAAAGACAGTTAGGTATGTAGGTAGGTAGAAAGACAGTTAGGTAGGTAGGCAGGTAGGTAGATCGAAAAACAGTTAGGTAGGTAGGTAGAAAGAAAGACAGCTAGGCAGGTAGGTAGATAGAAAAACAGTTAGGTAGGTAGGCAGGTAGGTAGATAGAAAGACAGTTATGAAGGTAAACAGTTAGGTAGGTATGTAGGTAGAAAGAAAGACAGTTAGGCAGGTAGGTAGAAACAAAGACAGTTAGGCAGGTAGGTAGATAGAAAGACAGTTAGGTAGGTAGGCAGGTAGGTAGGTAGAAAAACAGTTAGGTAGGTAGGCAGGTAGGTAGGTAGAAAAACAGTTAGGTAGGTAGGCAGGTAGGTAGGTTGAAAAACAGGTCGGTAGGTAGGTAGGTACGCAGGTAGGTAGGTAGGTAGAAAGAAAGACAGTTAGGTAGGTAGGTAGAAAGAAAGACAGTTAGGCAGGTAGGTAGAAAGAAAGACAGTTGGGTAGGGAGGCAGGTAGGTAGATAGAAAGACAGTTAGGTAGGTAGGCAGGTAGGTAGGTTGAAAGACAGGTAGGTAGGTAGGTAGGTAGGTAGGTAGGTAGGTAGGTAGGTAGGTAGGTAGGTAGGTAGGTAGGTATGTTGAAAGACAGTAATGTAGGTAGTTACAAAGACAGTTAGGTAGGTAGATAGAAAAACAGTTAGGTAGGTAGGTAGGTAGGTAGGTAGGTAGGTAGGTAGGTAGGTAGGTAGGTAGGTAGGTAGGTAGGTAGAAAGAAAGACAGTTGGGTAGGGAGGCAGGTAGGTAGATAGAAAGACAGTTAGGTAGGTAGGTAGGTAGGTAGGTAGGTAGGTAGGTAGGTAGGTAGGTAGGTAGGTAGGTAGGTAGATGGATAGATAGATAGATGTACAGTACTTTGCTGGTGATAGTTGAACCGGTGGTCAGCAGAGCATTTGGCGGTACTGATCTGAGGCCAGGATTTGGCAGTACAGCAAGAGAGGCAGAGAAGAAGCAGCTGCAGCTTGAGCCTGCGAGCGTGCTCCAACATATTGAGTTTCCTTCCCCGCATGGCTCACACAAGCGCTCATTGTCGCTCGTAGCACATGCTTACATTTGGGGCCAATTGCGCATGCACACTCGCGCACACACAAAGACGCAACAAATCTCGCTGGGGGCACCTGTTCACCCCGGCAGCTGTCGTCCTGCGGGGGACACACACACACTGTACGCACAGGCTTATAACATGACACTTTGCACAGGACTGTTGCACAGCTTCACATCTCATAAATCTCCTTGTAAGCAAATCATCAGGCCAGCAGGTCCCAGTGCACAAATGGACGACCTCCAATGCACGGATGGTGGAGAGTGGAGAGACCTTCCTTATGTTTTGATTGCTTTTTTTTTTTTAAATTAGGTAAATGGTCATAGTGTTGAGTTGGATTGTCTCTATTGTTATGATATCAACATTGCGAAATATGGTATGCAATGAGATTAGACGTGGCACTGCAGGGTAAACGTCTAATGAAGACAACGAGATAAAAGAGAAAAGGCAGAAAGAAACATGATTACATCGTAGTGCTTAGAGACTGGCCTAAATGTTAAGAATAGTGCAATGATTATGAATGAAAACAAATAGTGCATCGTAACAATAGTGCAATGAGAATAAGTAACATTTTTTACTTCACAACTGCTATTTAAGGTCAACAAAAACACAGTGCCAGAAAACATCCAAAAATGATTCACTCTGAAAGAGGGAAGTTATAACTTAAGGGGCTGTGGTAAATTCAAAATCCCAAAGGTGAGAACCACCAGGAAAAGTAGGTGTGTGTCTGTGTGTGGAGTCAAACTTTGGAACAATTTACAAGACGAGATCAAACAATGTCCAACTATTCACGTGTTCAAATTGAAATACAAAAAAACATTACTGCCAGAATACAGAGATGAAGAAATGGGGTATGAGTGATACGAGAGATTGGAAATACTGCGTTTACAACTATAGTTAACTTTGTTGTTATTGTTACTATTATTACATCATAACTGCTATTATTGCTAATGTTGTTGTTATCATTGGTGTCACAGGTTCTAGTTTTACCTGGTTATTTCAGTATGAGAAATTATTTTCCCCCCATTTTCCACTTATTGAAACATAAATATTTTGTTTGTTTGTTTGTACATGATTCAAATTGAATCGTTTCTTCCGGCGCCGTCACGAATGGCAGCCACTCCAGCAGCTCCCGTGTTATTTTCGATTGTTCTCGATTGTTTGTTCTCAGCTCAGGGATGCTGCTGGAAATGTGAATTTTCCTTCGGGGATGAACAAAGTATCTATCTATCTATCTATCTATCTATCTATCTACAAGGATATTTAGTGACTAGTAGCATTATAACGTTAATAGATGGGTACTACGATGTTTAGTGTATAAAATATGTGACTATTGTTATTATCATAATTATTGATATCTGACCTATGTAATATGTATATCTGTGAGATTGTGTTATATTTAGACACAAAAGTGGAGCTATCTATAAAATGCATTTAATAGGGAAGATAAAAGGGTGGCGGAAATAAGCGTCTGCTTCTTACTACCCCTTTTCGAACATGTTATGTTAACATTATTTTTGTTATTGTTTTTGTCCTGTTTTTATTTTCTAAAGTTTGAAATAAAATTCATTCATTCATGTTCAATAACATTTATCAGCAAGAAAAAACCCTAAATAAGTCACAAGGTATGTATTTTTCAGTTTCGTGCAATAACGTCTAGCAGTAAAAGAAATTGTATGTCTTTTCAGCGCTTGTTTAGGGTAGTGATGGCCCTGTTGGTAGGGAGTCGTATACAAGCAAGGTTAAACCCAGCTTGAGCAACACATCTACTTATTTTAACATACCTAATAAAAACGTTATTAAAACTTGATAATGGCACTAGAAGGGCTGCGCCATTAGAACATCACTCGTGTTGCTACGCGAGATCATATATGAGTGGCATTTCCCTTTTGTGCTGGGACAGCAAAACCAAAAAAGCCAAATATTTTGGCAGTTTTCACATCTGGGGTTAACCTACCTTTCAGCCAGTAAAATAAGGTGTTGGTATACAATGTGGTTCTGCCCTGGGTGAGTGGTGAGTCAGATTTTTGGGCATTTACACCACCTTTTCCCAGAGGGCACCCACTAAGTTTGCGCCTACTTATGGTGTTTGTTATTTTGTACATTCATTTCCACAGTCGCACTATGTTTTTTTTTCTTGCTTCTGTTTTTTTGGTTGGACATTTTGTGAGTAGTTTAGTGTCCGCTTTCTTTTGTTTGTTAATTTGCCCCATGCATTTCTGTTTCAGTAGCCTTTCATGTCATTGTTTTGTGACCCCATATTTGTTTTTTTTACGTAGTTCCTGCTTTTTTCATTATTATTATGAAATACCTTCTCTGTTTTGAGCACTCCAGCCTCAGTTTCCCCTTCCCTTCACTTAGGTCCACCTACAAAACCTAACATAACCGACCTGACTTCCTGTGAAAGATGGTGTTCACATCTAAACTCATTCCCCCTTTTCTTGTATTAATTTGCGGCGGCAGTAGCTCAGGAGGTAGAGCGCTCATCTTAGGATCAAGTCCCAGTCCCAGATTCCAGTTCGAATCCCGTCCGTGTTACATGTCGAAGTGTCCTTGGGTAAGACACTGAACCCCTAATACCCCCAATAAGCAGGTTAGTGCCTTACATGGCTGCAAGGCCGCTATTGGGAAATGTGAAGCACATTGTAAAGCGCTTTGGGAAGTCATTGACTTGAAAAGCGCTATGTAATGCAGATCATTTCATTTCATTATGGTATGACACACAAACATACACACATACATACATAAGGACACACATACATACGTACATACATACATACATACATAAGAACATACGTACGTACATATATACATGCATACAAACTTCCAAACAAAAACATTATAACAACTATTGTTTGCTGCGGGCGATAATAATGACAATCTTATTTAGCAGACTTACATAGCTTACATGACGAAACTATCTAGCTGTTACACAAAAACACAAGATCAATTAGGAACAAACAGAATCCATACCGGTCTACCTGTGCGGTTTTGCCGTACAAAGTACTTTTTTTATGCATTTTAAGACGAGTACGACGTACAAGAAAATCTGAACGGAAAAACGCAAATTTGTCAATGATGGGTACTATCCGGTATACACCGACGATCACGAAACGTCAAATCAATCAAGTCAAAGGAGTTCGCCGCGGTAGCCTCTATCTCGCTGTGGTTTTTTTCCGTTGCAAACGAAGCGAGCGGATTGATGCTACTGTGCGCATGCAATTGCCGCCTGGGGATTTCCCATCATGCATCATTCCGAAAAAAAAAAATATATATATATATATATACGGTGTACGATTATTTAGTATTTTGTACGGGAAAATATGACAGTTTGTACGGGCATGGAGCCGTGGAGCTTGACAGGTATGAGATTCATAGAATAACACACACAAAGACACGAACGCCTGTACCTATAGGATCTTCGAATATGTACAGTATGTCCTCTACCAGGTATTGTAATTGGTGCAAAAACCAGACCTTTTTAAAGGCATTGGGACAAAAAATGGTAGCTGATACTGGTGTTGCCTACCTTGTAGCGCCAATTTAATAAGGAAAATTAAAAATAATGGAATGGTAAATTCCCATAGAGGGACAGTGTTAATTATTATCAAGCTTGTCAACGAGCTGACAATTTGAATCAGTTGAGTTGGAGAAGAGCAATTGCCCACCATCACAGTGTAGTGCAACCAAAAACAGTTTTTTAAATGCAAGTCTATATGATAGTTTGTGAATTTTTGCTCATTTTTTAAAAAGAATACTGCTTTTTAATGATTTGTTTTACCACCAGGTAGCGCTAAATAATATACTGTACAGTACAATGTTCCTTGATGGAATTTTATTGTGTTGAGATTTAAAGGAATTTCTTTGTAAAAAAAAAAGGGGGTTTTCATTATTACTATATATATATATATATATATATATATATATATATATATATATATATATATATATATATGGGCAGCACGGCGGCGCAGTGGTTAGCGCTTGTGCGGCACAGTTCATGTCATGGGAACCTGTCGTGGGTTCAAATCCAGCTCCAGACTTCCTGTGCGGAGTTTGTATGTTCTCCCCGTGCTTGCGTGGGTTTCCTCCGGGCACTCCGGTTTCCTCCCACGTTCCAAAAACATGCATTTCAGGTGAATTGGCCGGTCCAAAATTGTCCCTAGGTGTGAATGAGCGAATGAGTTGTCTGTCCCTGTGTGCCCTGCGATTGGCTGGCAACCAGTTCAGGGTGTCCCCTGCCCACTGCCCGGAGATGGCTGGGATGGGCTCCAGCCCCCCCGCGACCCTAATGAGGATAAGCGGTACGGCTAATGAGATGAGATGAGATATATATATATATATATAAAAAGCCATTTAAGTTTTTCGCGAAGCGGCTCTTTTGGCCCGGCTTACTAAAAAGAGCCGGCTCCCAGACGGCCCTTTGGTTGTTTTTGTTGCTTTACTCCATTCATCCATCCACTATCTGCACCGCTTATCCTCAGTAGGATCGCGGGGGGTGTAATGCATTAATTATGAAACATTATGCACAAATTGACTTGAATAGAAAATTATACCCAAATGAAAAAGAAGCAAAAGCTTAGCAGAAAAGATAAATAGGGAAAATAGACAAAATGGGGAAAAAAAAATCGAGGAAAAATAAGAGAAAGCTCAAGGAAAAAGATATAAAGAAACAAATAAAATAAAAAAAAACAAATAAAGGAGAAAAAAGCAAAAAAAAAAAATGAGAAAAAGAGGGGAAAAATGTGGAAAAAAGCATGGAAAAGAAGTCCAATAAAGAAGGGGGAAACCAAAACAGTTTTTTGGGGGGTCTCTTGATCGGTCTTGTGACGATTTCATATACTGTAATTTCCAAATATATCAAGTCAATCTTGTTGCCAACATTGGACTTTCACTAAAAAGTTTGATTAAACACAGTTCTTTTTTGTTCAACCTACTAAATAAATCCCCAAATCGTTAGTATTATGTAAAAAAAAAGATAATAAAAATGAAAAAAATGGAAATCTCATATGAAAGTTGTAAAAACAACTGACGTCTGTGGGGCTGTGCAACACTTCCTTTAGTCAAATCATTAAAACGTGAAAAGAATTCAGCATTGAAGGAAACTGCAAAATAAAACTAGATTTAGGATTCGGACATGCTTGCTAATGATTTGGGTGATTTGCCCGTTATTTCCAGGTGAAGCTCACAAACTGTGTGTGAGTGCAGAGATCCGTGGAAGATTACAGGGAACATTGCTGACCACTGACGTGTTTATAGAATCGCGTGTTGTCGGTTGATAACAAATAAGCAATTAAAACAGTGTAGGGTCTCTATGGCTGTAAATCAGTCATCGTGCGGCAGGGGGACAATCGAAATAGGGCCCCATGTAATCCCACCGTCAGGGATATCTACTAATGCCTCCACTGGCTATTACACATGCCTTGACCATGAAATAAGTGCAAGTTTTGCTTTTACATGTAAGCCAGTGGATGGAAACCCTAGCTCCAGGGTGTCCCAAGGTTTATCTGAGGCCTTTGTTCATAAATGTCTTCCTGGTGAACAAAGGAGCCAGTGGTGCAACCTCCTCAGCCTCACACGGTTGCAAACGAAAATATCCGGCAACAGCGAAATACAATGGTTGAACGGGGAAATCATGGATCTTCCACTGCCAATGACATCTATCATACCTGTCAACCTGTACATTTTTGCTGTACATTGTACGTTTGTTATGCATTTTAAGACGTTTACGACGTACGCGAAAATCTGTACGGAAAAACACAAATTTGTCAATTATGGGTACCTTCCCGTATACACCGACTATCACGAAACGGCAAATCAATCAAGTCAAACGAGTTCGCCGCGGTATCCTCTATCTCGGAATGTTTTTTTTTCTTTGCAAACGAAGCGAGCGGTTTGATGTAGTGAAAGGAAGTCCGTCTCTTTTTAGAGAACCGGATTTTTCGGCTCAACTCATCAAAGAGAGCCGGCTCTAAAACGGCTCACTTGCTTTGATGCATTATACAGTATTACGAATTATGATGTTGTATAAAGAAGTTAAGAAAAAAAGGAAGTATAAAATGAAAAAATGGAAAAAAAGACAGGTTTGTCGTTATCCCTTTAATCAGTATATTACCAACAATAACTAAATGTAGAAAATGAATTACTAATTTGAATAAGAAAATGTCTTTTCTACTTAATTATATTTGCATGTATTTTTTCCTTCTACAGTGACCGTCCAAGCTACTTCATTTTTGCACTTTTTTTATAATAAACCCCATTCATGTCGAGCAACTCAGGATCTCACAACAAAATGTTAATGAGCAATATATGTGATATAACGAAATACATGTACAATATAACATGTTTAACTACATAAACCCGTTTGAAAAAAAAATGCTGTAAGATTATTTTGTATTTTGTAATGGAAAATACGACAGTTTGTAAGTGCATGGAGCCCTGGAGGTTGACAGGTATGATCAATGTCCGTCAAACATGTATTCAAGTCATTCTCCGCCACTATTGCCGTCAATGGCAGAGAATGAGTTAATAATGGTGGTTGTGTGATCATTATATTCTCTTTTTAATATTGGACACCTGCAAGGAAATTTCATAAGGTGCCAGTTCCACATTGTGACCATTATTGCGCACTAGTGGTCATTGTTTTGACTAATACATGGGACATTATTGGCCAATCATGTTGCCGTTTTTTGATTTCCACACCCATTGTAACCACGCCGATTTGAAAAAAAAAAAATGGAGAGCTCAGGAGAAGGGCTAACAAAGGGTATCGAAACTTCTCATCTGAAGACTTCTATCCATGTCCTCCTGGCAAGTTGAAAATCCATTGATGTCTTCTCTCCATTATTCGAGTGTTTAGTATAAGACTAACACAACATGTTAGGAATTGGCACCACTAACTATTGTTAATGGCTCAGTCCTAACAACTAAAGTTAAGGAAGTATTGTTCAATATAGTTAACAACATTAACGTTACTGTGTATACATACATAACCATAGAATACCATTGTAATTTGATTTTAAAAACTCTGAAACACATCAGTTATTACATTTTATAAACTTGAAACGAGTCACTGAGGACCTGAACACTACGTAAACTTAACATAATATTGAACAGAGTACAATGTATTAGGAGGGATTTTATTTTAGTAAGGAAAATTGGTGAAAATTCAAAATCTGTGATTTAAACATATTTAGGTCTTTATGATACCCATACCAATAACATTAGTACCGTCCCCAAACTCGCCAATACTTATGTAACTTTTTTCAAGCTGATATAGTCACTTGCCCCCACAAAAATGACTGAAATGTTTTAAAGTGGAAACTTAAAATCATATTAGGTTAGCTTAATAATCCATTTATATAATGGCAAATAATTTTCAAGTTTTTGAATGTTTAATGAACACTTCAAGATGGTAGCTGATTCAAATGTAAATGGTCTTCTTCAAGTCAATGAACACCTCCCAAAGCGCTTTACAATATGCTTCACACTTACCCATTCACACACTCACAGACTGATAGCAGCGTCAGCCATGCAAGGCAACTACCTGCTTACCATCAGGGATTCAGTGTCTTGCCCAAGGACACTCAGATATAACACGAGCCCGGAATCGAACCTGCGACCTGTTTCTTGATCCCAGGACGAGCGCGTTACCTCCTGAGCTACTGCAGCCCCCAAGAGTCTACTATCACCTAATGACATGCACGCAGGTATTGCTTCACCTGTCATCATGGAAATATTAAAATTAAGAATATATAAAATGGTTATATGTATTGTGTTTAACTTTATTTTCATTTAACTTTTGATTTCCCTTGCAAAAATGGCTGTACATATTATGAATGTTATTAATACAATTAGTAAGTAAGGTATTACTGTGCTGAGCAGATAGAGCGAGGCATACAATTCTCTTGCCTCATGGTAGAGGGCGATAGTGAGACCAAGGATTCTGATTTGGCACACAAGCCAGCCCCAACAATTGCAATTAGTGATGGTTTTAGCAAGCCAACAACCTTCGAGAAAATTATTATGGAGGATTACGTATCTGTTGATGCCTTTATTCAAAAGGAGAACTACATTAACTTCATTTATATGTTAAGATGTAGGTTCATTTATTTGTAAATCTGTGCCTCACCAAACAAGAGCCACACCGCACGTCACTGGATAAATAAAATGTATTAAATAGTGGTGGGTGGATCAATCTGAATATCTATATTATCAATACTAAGCAAGTACTTGGATCTGATCCATTCCTGGGTTCAATCTTTCAGTTTTTCACCTATTTCTTCACAGTGCCGCTTGACTATGTAGATAGAGCCGTCCTTGCTCCAAACCAGCGCCCATGAAAACTTTCTAAGCTTATTCTGGGTGTATGCCTGACAGGCACTTTTGGCAACTCTCCCTACTTGGCCTGCTGCTGCATCCCGCCTCCCAGGCGGAGAAGGACAAATCTACATGCCCAACCCTACCAGATGCTAAAAATGACAGAGAAACATATACACAGCTTCTTTTCAACTACCGCAAAACACAATGCCAGGTGTAATTTGTGTGGTTAAGTAGTCGGCTATTGTGAAAACCCCAATAATTTACATGAAATTAGAAAAATTCATGAGCTGCACCCAAAAATGTAAAAATGTTGCTTTTCCTGAACGAAAACCTGTAAATCTGTTGTCACTATGGCAACAGAGGCAACTAGAGACAGTTGACACTTTATTTGCATTACAGAATTTGTTTTAAGTACTGTGCAATGTAAGGTATTTTAGTTGAACTAGTTGAAATTTTTATACAGTTGTTGTATTTTTGTTACATTGCTGCTTTTTTGGTTTGACACTCTTGGCTTTTTGTACTGAAACAGTTGGAATAGATATTTAATAAAAAACAAAACATATTTAGGGTCTAAAATCTTTGTGCAGTGTTAACCGTAAGTATAAACTAACTCAAGAGGTGGGGGGGATAAATTATTCAATGATCATGACATTTCCAAACAAAAAGTATAGGTAACGGATCAGTATTGATCGATACTACCATGTATTTATTCGGAACGTATCGATACCAAAATTTCCAATATCGCTCACTCCAAATTACTACCAAATAAACAAAACAAATTCTAAACAGAAGCGAAACCGAAACAAACAATGACTGATACTGGGGGGGCTTAGTGATCTGCCTCACTGTTGCTCTCGTAGTCCCCCAAAAAAGTCAGGAAGGAAACAGTCCTGATCATTTTCGACCCCGCTGGTGAGCGGGCCCCTAGGAGACGCAGCAGGTGGACGACTTGGGCTGCTCCAGAATGGACTCCCGGCGCAGGTCGTTGGGGACGGTGCCTTGGGGCCCCCACACGTTGAGCTCTCCGTAAATGCCCATCTCGATCATCTCCTCCTGCCAGGGGATGGCGATGTTGCCCGAGGAGAACTCGTCAAAAAAGCTCTTGTCGGGGTCCTCCAGCGTCACGCCCTTGACCGATGAGAAGGCCCCTACGTCGTCCAGGCTTTTGGCATAAACCACCCGAGGGTCGGGGATGAACGGCGGGGGTGAGATGCCTGCACAGGGAATTTGATTCAATACAGTTTGGAATTGGTTAGTAATTCACTCTGGATAATCCATGGATGGGCAAACTACAGCCTACAGGCAACTCACTAATCTAGGACTGCTGAACAAAAATCAGGGTACATACACTTTTTTCATGGCCAAATTCAAGCACTTTTTAAAGACTTTCCAAGCCAATTGTCAAATTTCTCCAGTACCATTAAAAGAAAGAATCCGTCAGAAAAATGTATTTTGCAGAGGCACAGATATATCTGTGATTTACATATGCCATTTTAATCTTGCGTGTGCATTTGTCAAGACATGATTTTTAGATCTTGAGTAAATCGCAAATATATTTGTTTTTGAGACAAATCACTCCCCAAATAGGTGTGGGCTTAAAATGACAGTAATAAGAAGTTTACATTTTCAATTACAGGAAATTTGCCACTTGGAAACGCTACCTTAATTTTCTGCATGGATCATAATACATTTTAATAATTAATAAGTAATCCTTGCACTTGTTAAGCTTAGAATGTACCTGTCCTATTGAGCGTGACCCATAGGAGGCAATGACGCTTCATTGGCCAATGCCATACAAACTAATGCCAGGTGCAGTTAATCACGAGGGAAATAGGAATGCAATGGCAAAGCGAAACCACCATAGAGCAGTGTAGGCGTCATTTTTGAGAAGACTTGTTTGGAAACTTGGCAAAAATTTGAAGCATTTACAATTACTTTCCTCAAAATTCAAGCATTTTCAAGTATTTCAAGCACCTGTACAGACCCTAGAAAATGGTGAAAATTTAATGATAATACAGACAATGGTGAATAAATTACCATTTTTACCAGACTGCGCACCAGAAAAACTAAATTGTCCAGAAATTCAAAAGTCGCCTTCTAACCCCAGTGCGCATTATATACAGGAAAATACGCTGGATAAGATTGATAATGCATGCAGTATTTCTACACGTGTGTTACTACAAATCTCTTTACGGTGTACTACTGTATTTGTGCAATGACTCATCAATTGAAAAACTTGCTGACAATAATCGAAAAGCATTGTATGAAATGGGAATTGAACGAAGCTTGTGGCACTCAATTAACCACAAGAACACCAGTAACACAGTTAACATACAAAAAAAGTATTATGTTTGAGATGATCATTATCACACTTTTTATACTTAGGGTGCCGGAAACGAATGGAGAAAACAAATTTAAGGAATAAATGAACGCAAAGTCCAATTCTTCATCATATACATCAAAGAATCGTTTTGCCTGTCGTTATTTTTATTTCGATCTCTCAAGATAACTCATTTTTCTCCATTCTCTAACATTCTTTTCTGGAACCATGAGCAAAAATAGCGTGATAATGAGATAAATTGAATGCCTTTTTGTATGTCATCTATATCCAGGGTTCCTACAGCTTAAGGCAAGTTACATTCAAGACTTTTAAAGAAAACAATAAAAAAAACACAAATACTTCTTGCACACAATACGTTGTGCCTCGTGCAAATTATCTGGCACAGCTTTTAGCCTTGGCGGAAAATGTTCGTTGAACAGCCACTTCTCATCGAATAAAGACTTTCACGTGGTCCAAACTAAACGTCCAAAGTTGATATGTGTATTGTGGGTTGACCTAAGATATGTGTCTGCTCTGAAAGGCCCGACTGAAACCTCATCACCGTTTTGACAGTTCCATTATTATGGTCACGTTACCTAGAAAGTAAATCGTAAATTATCAAAAAATACAATTGATACATATTACTAGATCTTTACAGTTCAAACAAATATAAATCTTATTAATGAATTGAGATTTTTAAGACTTTGGACTTTGGATTTAAGACATTTTAATGCAAATTAGGAATAATGAATTCGATGCCATTTAAGACTTTTCAAGGAGGTTTTAGAAAATGTTTTGTGGATTTGGTCAGCAATAATTTTCAACCGTTCAATCAATGCATTAATATATATCATAAGTGTATAAAAATCATACATTAAAGAATACGGTAGTTCTTACTGTTATTTTAATTCCATGCGCCTTATAGTTCAGTGCGCCTTATGTATGAGAAATATATGGGGGTGCGTCCTTTAATCCGATGCGCCATATAGTGCAGAAAATACAGTACTAATAAAAAAAGGTGTTGTTTTGGTGACAATCTTGTCCCAAGTGTCCCTTTGTTTTTCCTCATGTATTGCTGAGTAAATGTAAAAATCAAATCAATCATTATTTTCCTACTGGCCCTGCCCTAATGCCGAAGTTATCCAACCCAAGGTGGACCGTGTCTTAAGTTGTTCCCCATCCCCGGCATCATTTTTGAGCATACCTGCATTGAGCTTCCTCCAGTTGACATCACTAAAAAAAGGGTGCGCTCGGATCTCGTCGCAAGTGCCGTTCTTAAAACCCATCCTCTTGTTGACTTCCTTGGCCAGCAGCCCGTTACACAGCGACTTGGCATTCTCGCTGAAGTCGTCCGTATAGATCACCTCCCGGGTCAGCATTCGCTCTTTCATCTCCTCACGTTCGAGCTGGAATAAATATCACACAAGACATGTGTTAAAGCAGGGATAGGGATGTTATGGCTCTTTTCATGCGTTCAGTAATCCCCTGCCACTTTGTGCTTCAATTATATCTGATTCACTGCTTTGTGGATTTTGAATTGAATTGTCTTCATTGTCATTGATAAACAAATTGTGCATTGTGTTCAATGCAGACCGTACACAGCAAATACCATCAACGGGGCAGGTTATGGTAGGCTTTATGTGTTTGGTAGGTGTGACCGTCTGTGTGCGTGAATGTGATAGCTGGGTGTTTGCTGTCTGTCAAACAGCCAAAACAATCTGCCAAGCATGTCGGCAGCTAAGACCTAAAATGTATTAATTAAATTAAACTCAGAGGAATGAAAGAAGAGCACAAAGAAATAGTGATCGACAGCGGGTGCTCCATGGATTGTTATCGGGTCCGGGAAGCGACTGAGGCGGCATCGGGTGAGAAGGCAATAGCAAGGCTCCAGGTCCAGCCAAATGTTACGTAACAACCCTGACAAGCCACACCTGCGGAGCCAGATCCATTACCCATGGAATAGACGACCTGGAGCTACAACTTTTGGTACACCTCTACATTTGCGATGGTTGTATTTTAACAATTGCGAAGAGGATACCCGATGCTAGCGTGCAGCTATCCAGCCACTGTTTAAATCACTTTCTTATCAGAAAAGGAGAGGCCGTCCAATTTTGTCGTACTTTTGTATAATAGCAGTGAAGAACATTCTTTTAAATGCAATTCTGGTTTCATTCGTGGATCTATATTTGCTGTTTTGTTAGTCTTATAGTATCTGGCAGTAAGGAGGTATTCTCCAGGTAAATTTGACCCTTGGTGGCTTTTTTAACCGAAGAATTTCTGTACTGATCTTCATTGGATCGTTCTAATTTTAGTAGGTATGAATCCAAAACAATACAGCAAACAAGTGGTTCGGTCCAGAATATACAGGGCAACCTCCCAACTACAGTTTACAGTCAAGGTGTAACACCAACACACCCTGTTTTGGCAGTACGTCTCTATAGAATATTGCATGCGGAAGCCTATCAAACAACGAATGTTCACTGTTGATACACTTAAGGATGACAACCTACAGAACAAACTATAAACACTGGAAAACGCCGGTCAAGCACTCAGAGCAATAGGGTAGGCGGATTTCCGCATTCATAGAGAGCTCCCCTCTCTCACCCAATGGCCTCTGCGCCAGGTATGGCTCTTTTCGTGAGAACTTGGCGATAAAATTCAAGATTTTAACGCATTTAGGCCAGGAGTGCAACATTGTTACAGTACAGTAGAATACAAATGCTAGTGTGGCGTATGCCTTCTACCATATTTTTTCAAGCGCAGTTTGCTCAAGTTATAGAAAAAAAGACTTCAGATAAACATTCGAATAGGGACTTTTAAGATGAATGTTCATAGATTCCATTTTTTTTAAGATTAGCTTCTATGAAATGGAATGGAGGACAAAAGATGACTTCTCAATTCCAGAGAGAGGAACTGATGCCACTTCACCTAGCACAAGTTAAATACTTTACATCTGTATCCTTTTCATTTGCAGTGTATTGTGACATTTTTACGAACTCTGCTTGCACCTTTTTTTTTTTTTTTAACCATTATTGAGGACAAAAATAACTGTCAAAATGAGCATCCACCATATTAAATGATGACAGGAGGAAAACAGATTTTAAGTGGCATTATTATTTCATAGGTTTCATCAAATGCGAAATAAAATGTGCAGGAGAATCCGTTTGTCTGGAGAGCGGATTGGCGGTTTCGTCGAATTTTGTCAAAAAAAAAACCTCAAAATTTTTTGCTTTCATGGCTCTGAGTCAAAAAGGTTCTCGAACCCAGCGTTAAAGTGTCACCCGTTTGATCTGATTTCAAATCCTGGCAACAGAACCTTCTCTCCTCTGTTCCTGAAGGGGTTCTTAGCAGCGATGAACTCAAACAAGGTCACACCGAGGGTGAAGTAGTCGACTGAAGTGTCGTACTTTTCTCCTTTCAGCATCTCGGGAGCCATGTAGCCTTGCAACACACATGAGAAAGATTTAGACTGATTATAATGTAAAACTGTTACAATACAGCAATCCCTCGCTACTTCACGCCTCAGTTATAACTAGTCGCTGGTTCGCGGATTTTGAATTGAATAGAAACACATTTATTGTCATTGATATCACCTATAGTGCATTGTGTTCAGCAGACATCAGATGCTATCAGGGGGCAGGTTCTATGTGTGTGTGTGTGTCGGTTGGGCAGGACTGCCTGTGTGTGCGACTGTGATAGGCCGGCTTCATACTGTCAGTCAAACAGTGGGATGGGCGCACAAGTAAACATGGCCACCTAAACAAACTGCCAAGATGGCGACAGCTAGCTTTAAGATGCTTGTCACATTGAAAATATATTCCTCAATTAAATCGGACTCTGAGAAAGTCAAAAGAGCACAAATAAATTGTGAGTTGTGTGCAATATCAGGTTTGGGAAGCATCTGAGGCAGTGTCAGGAGAGAAGGCAATAGCGGTGGCGTAGGTCCAGCCTACTGCAGCTCAACTACATAACAGCTCTCACAAGCTACCCCTGCTAAGTCTGCATGTCCATGAAACAGATGACCTAGAGCTACAACTCGTGTGAAACAGCTAAATTCGAGACGGTTGTATTTTATCCATGACGGAGACCTGGGCCAGTCCGAGGATACCAAATGCTAGCGTGCAGCTAGCCGTCCGTTCTTTAAATCGCTTTCTTACACTGAAAGGTTAAGCCCCCCCCCCCAATTTTTTAGTACCTTTGTATAATGACAATACAGCTTATTGACAGAAGACATGTACGTAATTATTAGTGCATAATGCACATTTTTTAATCTGAAAAAAAAAATTAATTAAGGCACTTAATTGATAAAATTATGTATTTGAGCAACATGACAAAAATATCAAGAGTTACCTGGGGTTCCGGCATAGCCTTTGGTCATAGTTTTCCCTTCTTTCAGCTCCACAGCAAGACCAAGGTCTGATATACGGACATTCCCTACAAACACACCAATCAATCATGATAACATCGAGAAGCGTTTATTGTTGTGCGATTCCCAAACTCTACCATCATTATCGAGGAGCACATTCTCAGGTTTGAGATCTCTGTAGATGATTCTCTTCTGGTGCAGATGCTCCATGCCTTGGATGATCTGAGCTATGTAGAAACAGGCTCTCGATTCGTCGAAGCCTGGATTGTTCTCATCCACTAGATAGATGTGGTATCTTTGAGAAGGAAATAGGGAAATATTAGGGATTCATAGCCCTCAATGTGTTGCATGGTGTGGATATATGGTTCCAGTGAACATTTCTCTCTTTTCGTTATAAAAACTCTCCATTCACCAAAGATGCTTAATTCTTACTTCCGGTTTTCTTCTTCAATACTTTAATTGTTGAGACAGGCTACAATTTAGCCTAGGTTGCCATATTAAAGGGACGGCGTGGATTATGTGACCACTTCTTATGTCGCTGTTACGTTGTGCAACCGAAAACAATTGCTAAAAAACAGAAGGGAGAATATAAAGTACGGAGAATCAAAGTGAACAAATCACACCTTTTTTCTTCTCATTTTTGTTGACAAGCTTTTGGACAAATTTTTGGCTTTTAGGATACCTGTTGAAAATTTCTCAAACATTTTCTTTTCAAATCAATACTTTAATAATGACGGATTTTTATATTACGACTTGTAGGCGCTGAATTACATACTCTAAGTTTTCCTCGTCAAAGATCCTTGGATAAGATTAATCATTTGAGCGATCCATGTAATAGTACACATGAATACCTTTGCTGTTATGCATTATACTATACTGTATTCCTAATTGTTATTTTTCTAGTTCCAATCATTTTATTTAGTGAACTATCTGCCAGTGAACTCATTTTTACTACACGTTAACCTTTTTTTTTAGTAAAACACAAAATAATTTAAAATAGTCAAAATTACCCGCCGATGGAACAAGACTTTCCTTAGCGTTTTTAGGCTCAAGTGTAAAGTTAAAACAATTAAAGTGACCTAAATGATTTACCCGCACAACCTCCTGAATAAGGATTAAACAATATACATACCACAAGATTTGCTGCCATCTACTGACTACCATTTATCAACCAGAGAACATTGAAGAAACCCACGCAAGGTTATTTTACTTAAAAGTCGAGATGCTATTTTGGGCAAAATGAAAAATACAGAAATTTAAAAAAACAAACACCTGGGAGTCTTTGTTGAACTTTGAGAAAGTTTTGTCTCCTTTCTATATAAATAGAAAATCTAATAGCATAGTTTCCTTATTTTATGGAAAATAAGCAGAAATACTTTTAAATCATCAGATCAATCAGTTGGATGAGAGTTCGTATGTTAAACGTTCTTCTTTTCAGTCTGAATGATTTGTCCAGAGTTAAATAAACTGTAGTAGAAACTAATTCAATTGTTTTGAATTTCTTTTAACATATGCAGTTGATAAACACTGCAAGAGATTAAATTTTAGTGAATGAGAATATATATTGAATATATATTGAAGAAGAAAAACTTTATTCCATTAATAGGTTTGATACCCCTGCTTTACAACATCATAGATACTCAACAGCAGCTTAGGTTTTATAATTACTTTTAGAATAATAAAAATCCAACAAATATTTGTGACACACAAGACATCGTCTTGGGGACACTAGATTAAAAAAAACTCTATATTATTATTGTTTTTTGGAGTGACTGTCATTTCATGATTTGACTGTATATTTTCTGAACCCAATTACTTGAGATCCCCTCCATTCATGATGGTCATGACCAGACACAGCTCCTCTTTAGTCTGGAAGGCATAGGCCAGCGACACGATGAAGCGACTGTGCACCTTCTCCAGAATCCTTTTCTCCACCATTGCCCCCTAGGGGAAGCAGAAGGAGAAGCAAGTTGAAAGCTCTTGGTCATCATTTGTCGATTGCCTCAGACAAGTCAAGGGCGAGGTAGAAGTGTGCCAAGCAGTTCCATTCAGAGGAGCTTTTCAGTAAAGCCCCTACTAATCACTCCATCCCTGTCTTAGGGTTTAATACTGCAGCCTATGGTAGGGACAAATATGATTAGCAATGGCAATGAAAGACTATGTGTAATTTTAAAAATCTGCGCTATCAATATGGGAATGATGCTTAGTAGCCTTATAGCAACACTCCTAACAATAGTTATGATGTACATACCTGTCAATCTCAGCCAATAGCTGCCCTTAATGATTGAAATTCAATAATAAACCATACAAACACAACACGGCCCTCATTTACTCTCAACAAGACTAATTAGAATATCACAACAACAATATATCGTCAGCTGCTAGAAGTAATATTCGTCCTAAATTATTTGTGAGGACTCGGGAGGAGAAGAGTTAATTTATGATCAAATTAAAGCCCTTCTTTAGTAACGAAATCTAAGTTAAACCAGACTGTATTAACATTGACCTCTTTTATGTATCTGCAGAGGTTATAAACTGACAATTTTCAATCATTGACATATTTGGGTTGGCCATGGTCAAATTTTTGTGTTTTTTGCTACTTTTTCCCTTTTTTTTGTTTTTGTGTATGTGTTTGTCTTGCTGTCGGTCACCCTTCTCGAGGGATATGACCAGGGTAGATAGACAGACAGAAAATAATTGACGGGAAAGTTTTGTGACCGTCATTTTAATGGGTTGAAAATTAGACCATTCACCACAGAAGCACTACGTCTCTAAGGATCTAGTGCGGCACTTGAGAGAATCAAAGACAAAGAACAATGCTGAGTGGATAATAAAAGAAAAGACAGCAAGAGATGCCCGGCTTAACCTGAACGTAATGATTGACATTTTAGGCCCGACCTGAGATTAGAGTAGGGTCAGGCTCGGGCCTAAGATTTTCTATCTGCTGCCAATGACCGAAACCATCCGGATTGAGAGTCGAAATGGGTAGGACGCGATCGTTTCAACAAAAAAAACGGCGTACACAATTATACAATATAAAATAAAGTGAAAACATAAGGGGACAGGTATGGATCTATATAGTTGAGGTTTCATAGAAAGATCAATTTTTTGACTCACTTCCTGCACACAATGTCATGAATAGTGTTTTGACGATAGCAAATAGAACTTACCTCATAGCCTTTCCGTTTCTTCAGCCTCTTTTTGTTCAATTTCTTACAGGCGTAAAGTTTCCCTGTTGCCTTCATCTGACACGCTGACACCTCGCCAAAGCCGCCCTTGCCGAGTACACGGAAATCCAGGAACCAGTCGGCGTCCATGGGTTGCATCTCCAGCCACTTCCACTGGAGAAACCTCTTCAAGTACATGCTCTCAAGGAAGAACACATAAGGCGCCTCTCGTAAGTAGTCCAGAGTGGCGGCCAAAGCCGCTGCAAACAAGTCATCACCTACAGCCTCCAGGGATTCTTTCACTTTGCCGATAACGCTCTCGGAGAGGAACATGCAGAAGTGCTTGGCCGAGGCCTCCATGTAGCGCTGGACGATCTTCGAAGCCTTTTTGGCTCGATCCGAATCTTCCGCCAGGTCATATTCCTCAATGTCCCGCCACAGCCGACAGGCACCGTGATACTCTTGGTTGGTTTCCAGGAACTCCCTAAAGAGACGTTTACCGATGGGTTGTTCGACACAGATGCCTTCGAAAGCCAAGTCGAGTGTGTCCTTCAGGCCCTCGCACACGGTAATGTGAGGCAGCTTGAGGCGGGAATGGTACTTCTTGTCTCGAGCAGCTGCCGGGTTGGAGCCGTCGATGCTGCCGCGGGCATTGATGTAAGCGGAATTCGCTACCACCGTTGTAAGCCCGCCGATATCCATGCTCGACCTTTAGGACACACGACGGGGGTGCATGGCAAGGCGTCTGTGTAGCGAGTGGAGAGAGACTAGGGAGGGAAACTGTCAACCAGCACTCTGGGTGGACACGGCAACTGTGCACACACCTGAGTCAACACCTTTCGGTAATCCCCTAAAACCCCGATGCCCCAGACAATGAGTGCGAGCGCATACTGGAAGAGGACAAGAGGGGCAGCAGGAGACACTTTCACAATGAGATTTAAGACGGTCTTAGTTTGAGTCCATCCGTACAGTCAATTTGGATAAAACCGATGCAGAACTAGAAATATTTACTGTAAACTTACATTTTTTAACAGAAAAAAAAGTCTAAAAACAAGTTGTTGGTCTTATAGTCATTTTGATTTATAAATTGTGACTACTGTACTTTGGTACAATATTTATGTTATTAATCAGGTCTTTAACCTCAAATTTGTAATGGTTTGTTCTCATCCAATCATTTGATATTGTCTCAAATAAGCATCGAGACCAGGGTCACAAACTTTTTGAAGCTAAGCGCTATTTCGTCTTCATACAACTTTTTCATGGCCAAATTCAAACACTTTTTAAGAACTTTCAAAGCCAATTTTTCGATTTCTCCAGCAGTGTTCAATAAAAAGATCCGGCGTATATCATGATTTTGCAGAGTCGCAAAAATAAGTATCTAGAAATTACATATGTGATTTTTAATCTTGAGTGTGCATTTATCATGGCATGCTTTTTTAGAGCTTGAGTAGATCGCAAAAATATTGTATTTGAGACAAATGTTTCCCCATATAGGTGTTGGGTAAAATGACAGTAGCTTACATTTTCAGTTATTTTAATTACAATTTTTTAAATAAATGTCTATAATTGAAACAAAATCCTTGAACTAATACATATTTCCCAGTGCCCTGTTTAGGCCTACCATGCATCAGTCTGACTGGGCGTGACCCGTAGGGGGCGATGACGCTCCATTGGACAATGCCATACAAACTAATGCCAGCTACCATTAATCCCAAAGCAAGGAGAAATGCAATGGCAAAGTCGAGCCACCAGAGAACGGTTTCGGCGTCATTTTTAAGCAAACTTGATATGAAACATTGCATCAATTTCAACTCTTAACAAGCTCTTCACCTAAAATGCAGGCACTTTTCAATCCTTGAAAACACAAGATTAAAAGTCAAGCATGATCAAGGATTTTGAGCACCAATGGGAACCCTAGTTACTGAATGGAACAAAGTGCAACCATTTTGGTATAAATTTTTAAAATAATTTGGTAATACTCGCATTCATACTATGTTATTAGTAGGTTGCAATTATTGGAAGGCAACCGATAAAACATTTTTGCTAGCAATCACTCATAACAATCGCAACAACCCGTCAATAGTGAGCTTTTATCAGAATATGTCGATTGCTAATTATTCTAGACCCCAGAAGAGCCATCAATATTATAAAGGACTCTTAGTCTGGCCACAACCTAGACCTGTTGCCCTCTGGTAGGTGCTACAGGTCCTTTAAAACAAGGACAAACATGCTCAGAGACAGCTTCTTCCCTCAGGGCCATGACCACCCTAAACGAGCGCACTAAACTAAAAAACATATCTTGGAACTTATTTTGTTGCTGCTAAATGGTATCACACTTTTTTTTCATTGCACTATTATTATGATGCACTATTCTTTTTCTTTGCACTATTCTCACTTAAACCAATCTCTAAGCTCAACGTTAAAAATAGTTTTGCCCATTTATGCTGTCTTTTTTTTTCTAAGTATTTTCCACATGTTTAGGAGGGCCATGTCTAATCTCATTGCATACAATGTTTCACAATGTTGATATGACAATAAAGACAAATCAATTCAATAGTGCTTGAACCAGTGTGGCGTCTATGTTTTGTTATGTAAAGATCAGAATGCTGCTGACCGATAGTGGTTTCCTGTAGACGAGTGTGTAAACAATTTAGGAGCCAAGGAACAATCATTTTCTGTAAATTAAAAAAAATACATCGCCATTAGAAGTAGTTACAAAAAATTCAAAATGATTCTTGGCTGGGAATATGAAATTTAAAAGAACGAAAATACTTCTGGATATTTTTCAAATTTTTCTAGTTTTACGATGCAAAAAATTGGGGTTTCCAGGTAAGAATACATGAAATGCCCTTATGGAAATTAGTTTTTGTTAGCTCAAAACCGAGCTTAAACTCATGACAATATAAGCCAATTTCTGCTCCAGCATTTACTCTTGTGTTGTCTTTTCGCCAATTGTGACATGACTGCCGCTGACAGATGAACCGCCTGTGGGCCACTTTCGCAAAGGACATGCAGAAAATGTTTGCCAAAGCGCTTGTGATTGCCGTTTTCACACTTGCTGCGACGGGATTGGCATAAAATGAAAACTAGCTCTTTATCAGTGTTGGGACTAACGTGCAACGAAAGAAAGCGTTCCTGGAACGGAGGTACTTTTCTCACTAACGGGTACTGCAACACGTTATTGATCAAATTTTGAAACTTAACTGTTATTACATCACGATGCATTACTTCATTTTATTTCAAAAGCAGGTGTTGAATCATAATTTCTATAGTGAAGGATTTTATACATTTGACCATAAAGGATTTTGTACGAGAGAATACAAATAACAAATTCAATGCAAAAGATATTCACTGGTGGGGCTGTGGTGCGAGGTCAGTGCAACCTGGTGGAGAATATTGATAACAAGAATGGCGGGAACGGGACGTAAGGCTGATAAGATAATCAGCACATCCGACAAAGCAGAAAGGCCCCGATGACGGAGGACGGCAGGCATTGTTATGAGAAACTATCCGCTGTTTTGAGTTTTCCAGACATCGCGGCGAGGTGGTGGTGGGGCTCACGTTGGGCTTCATTGGCACACCCATGGGAGGAGTCGGCACACCATCGTGCAGAAAGACGCAGGCCGAGAGGAGAGAGCGGGAGGACTTCAGAGAAGGCTACCCAGAGACTCCAACAACACTAATTCGACCGTATTTGATGGAGTTCACTTATTTCAATTGTTAAAGAAATTAAATATGCCTCCGTGTGAAAATGTCGGCTTTTCTTGTTCATCTTTTCCTTTAAGAAACAAGCGTGCATTGTTGGGTGAATGTAGGTTGTGTTTGGTTAAGGGAGTCAGATAACTAATTAGAACAATTTGGTAAACGACAAATTTTAATATCTAATTCCCATCAATAGCAATTTGGCAGTTTCTACTTCCCCCATGAGGTAATATACAACCTTTCTTTCACCAGTAACACATCGCAGCTTGAAAAATGGGCAAGGCTGAGGCGTTTATATACATGTATCCAAAAAAAAAATACAACTATATACAGTGATGGTAGCCCTGTCTCAAGCACACAGTACTAAGACATGCAATTTCTCCCTACTGATATTCTTCCTACCGTATTTACTTGCATCTTAGCCGTATTTACAAAATAATAAGGGGTCTATTTAAATAAGCATATGGTTGTGTGTCCCCAGTGGCGAACGTTAACCAGCTCATGGGGAGGGGGTGTAGATTATACAGGTGAATTTACAGGAAAAGCGTGCTAAATTTTGGTCTTTTAATACGTTTTTTTTTTTTTTGCATTACACCATGTCAGGGGAAAAAAAATCATCTTGGACATGACCCAGAAATCAAGAAGGAAATTTGAGAGAGGTTCGAAGACTAAAGACAACTGTAAATCTGCAAGCTCTTAAGATTTCAAACCAAGAAATATGAAGTCTTAACCGCTTCCACGGGTAGGGGTATGTGTTTTTTTCCATTTCATTTATTATGTGGCTATCTTTTAGCAGTTTCAGGTGGGCAGCTTCAATGTGAGTATATACTGTAATTTGTAACTACATTGTTTTAAGGTAATGTGCTACTTTTGGGTGAAAGTTATCTGCGGAGTAACAGTTACCTAAAAAAAAAAAAAATCTACTTTTTTAAGTCACATTCCCAACACTGCTGATACCCTAAACTGATTGGGCTTTTCCTGAAGATCATGTAAGATATTAATCTAAAACGATGTTAGATCAAATTGATGAATTCAGCCTTGCTTATACAGCATTGATTGTTCTGTGCCTGAAATGTACTAAAGTCAGTCACTGAGTGATTTATCTGTGTCAAAGTACAAAAATGAATCCAGCCAGATGTGTGGAGTAATACTAATAAATACTTTTCTAAGTCAGATTTTACTTTTTTCTGTACTGAAAACATTCAGCCAAAGGATGTGACTCAAATGCCACCAGGACATCCTATTAAATACTAACCATAGCATCACCATTGCAGATTTGAAATTTGACGCGTACGTCTGCACTGGGAGTGTGATAGTCAATCACGTACTCATTCCTCCGCCGACGGGTCCATGCCTGCGCCACAAGTACAGTGGTACTTCTTTATACAATCACCTCTTAACACAAAAATTATGGTGACCAAGTCTTATTTTTAACAAAAATATTTCTCACTAAAGTAAAGAAAATCCTTAAGCTGTCCAAGAGGCTACCCTAGAGACCGCTTAACGCTCGTGACTGCTCACTGCCAGCATCCGCCCGTCCAGTTTGCGCATGTAAACTGCTACAAGCAAAATTATTTTAAAATGAGCCATAAAATGGGTGTAAGCTAATTCAACATTACAGTAACTTTAATTTTAAGTGTGCAGCAAGTGGTTACGCATAATAAAGAGTCTCTAAAAAACCCGCTGCTTTGGAAAACTAATGTGAGCTGTCTGCAGCATATCAGGACTGAAATCAAAACTACCTGCTACACAGTTGATTTCACAACATCATTCTTAGTAAAGAATTCCTAAACTCCAAACAGCCCTTCCCATAAAAGAAAAAAAAGTTACACATTTACAAATTACTCAGACCATTTACCGAACTTTTAAAACAATCTATATTTAATTTGAAAACTTATATTAGAATACAGAAAAGGGTATTTGGAAGAAGTCGGTACATGTGTTGCTCAGTTTTGAACAGATCTTTGACGGAAATATACAAAGACCCATACAACCACATATTAATTACATGGATACTGTCTGATGGTCTAGTATCGATACCACTGGCCTCTAAAAGATACTACAAGCTACAATCATCAACATAGTTTATACATGTCATTAACGAAGCTTATTTGCCTATCGGGAACCTCTGTTAAGAAACATGAACCTTGCTGGTGCCATTAATTTGTAAACACTACCAGGATGTTACTCGGGCACTGCTGAAAAACAACCAACACAAAGTCTAGCGAATAAGAAAAAGCAAGCAGCTGCCTACAAAGGAGGAGGAAGCCAAATCAATTGAGAAATGGAAAACCATTTTAAACTCTTGCCCAGAAAAAAAAATACATTATCATGCATGACGGAGCTCTATCATAGGATGTCAACTTTATCAGTCTGTGGCAACCAGTGTGAAAGAATACTTAGACCATGGTTGAACATTAGAGATCTTGCTGACCTTTATAACAGTGGTACATCAATACAACATTGTTTTGTGGTCATTCTCAAACAGCAGTACGTTTTTTTAATGGGTTATTTTCTCATCAGATGATTTGTGGGGGAAGAGGAGCTAAACACATTAACTTTAAGGTCAGACCATACTAAGGGGGATCCCTGATGTGTTTCTTATGGTTTCCCACCATTTTCACTCATTCCTTTGTCAAAATATTCGTTTTGGGATTTCTATCTACATATAAAGGACCACCCTATTAGACTACTGTACCAAAATAGCTTTGGGGCACCTTTGAACCTCCTTAGACCCAAGCTTCTTGTTTGATTTGCGTTTATGTCCACGCACGTGGACAGCAGGTCTCAGGCCGTTTGGTTCGATGTGAAACTTTACAGGTTTTCTCGTGGTTTCACAAAAAATTCAGGCTTTTGCTGACGAAAAATCAAAAGTTCGAAAATATGGACCACCCTAAGGCCACACGCTACTGATCCTGGGACAAGACCCTCCTCCAGAGGACTGGCAATATGTACAAGTGAATCAAGAGGCGAAAGAGCGCCTCAGGCGAGGCTCCCCGTGTTCTATCGAAACTCATCTACAGCCCTGAGAAAGCCAGACAGAAAAACAGGCATGGGGGAGCAAGGCAGAACAGTGAAAAAAAGTGGAGTTTGAGGGGAAGAGTGAGTAGGTGTGCGGATGTATGTGTTTTGGAGGGAGGGGTCAACGTTTTCACGTTGTCGCTTTTGAGACTGTGCTTATTGGAGTGGCGAGGTGTACACAGGTTAGTCTTCGTCATCATTCTCGTCGTACTCATCGTCATCATCGTCGTCGCCCATGTAGGACACCGGGGTCTCTACACGAGATCCGCTGTAATGAGAGTCGTTTGAGCTGGATGCCATGGTGCCATCAGGGCAGCCATCGCTGGATCAAAGACAGAAAGGTGTTCATGTTTAAGACAATAGTCAAAATAAAATGCAAGAGAAAAGCAATGATTGCAAGTGTAGCACATTTGTCTAACACTTGAAAGGTCCCTGGTTCCAGGCTGTGCTTGCCCAAGACACATCACGGGGAGTGGTGCCCCTACGACCCTAGTGGTTAAGAGATCCAACCAACCAACCAAACTTGTGACATATTAATGGCTGCAACCATCTATCCACCTACCCATGTCATAACCCTCGAGAGGGGTGACCGAAAGCATGGTTGCAACTACCGATTATTTTTATAATCGACTAGTTAAAGACTATTGAAACCATTAGTCAAATAATCCGATTTTTTTCCCCTTATATTTAGTATAAAGTTGATTAATTTATGTGGAAAAATGATAAAACAAGAAAACTGGGTACAATGAAAAATCTAACTGTTTAAACATACTGTAGATTTGTATAAAATTAAATAGAAATCCAAAACAAATTTGGCACAGTGCTCAGTCATCAGTCATAAAACAATAAATAAACCTGACCCTTTTTAGGGACGGGCAAATAAATAATAAAATCAAGTTAACATTTGGGAAAAACGTGTCTAGCAACAATAGTCGTCAAGAAATTCCATTGACGGCTATTTCTACCATCGATTTCTGTTGACAACTTTACCAATTGTTGCAGCCATACGCAAATCATACTTATCCACCAGACCACCAGGGACACAGACAACAGATGAAGACAGTAGGTTTTATCTCATTACACTTAACATTACATTTTACTTGAATACAGTATTGTCATCTTGCAGTCTTTCAGAGGGAGAATTGTGGGAAGTAATTTGGTTTCAAAGTTTATTTGTATAGCTCTAAATCACAAAAGAGTCTCAAAGGGCTGCACAGATCAAAGACTATTGCAAACTATTATGACACAATCCCCTAATCTAAAACCTACACGAGGGCAAGTAATACAAATATTATCAACATAAAATATAGATTATTCATATGCTATAGAGTAGAAGTATGTTTTAAGCTTAGATTTAAACATTTCCACTGAGGTTGCAGATCGAATCTCAGGGAGAAGAGCATTCCACAGCACCGGGGCCCGGATGGAGAACGCTCACGAACCTACGGATCTTTTCTTGGCTCTTGGGATCACTAGTAGACCAGCGTTTTCAGAGCTAAGGCTCCGGACCGGAACATAGGGGGAAATTAAAGATTATATATATATAAAATCGTCACTTTCAATGCTCAGATTGAGCTGAGAAAAACAAAATGTTATACCGATTTTTTTAATCACTCATTTCTCTAAAATATCTTATACCGTGACTAAAAATACTGTGATAATGTGATCTTTTTTCATGTGTCGTCTGTATCCCTAGTCGTCTAATGAAAAGGTTCGGCGCTCTCCCCACCGCTATTAAACATCCATATTTCTCGCGGCCTTGTGGTTTGAAATCAGTGTCCTTACCATTGCTATCCATTTAGATCCCCAATAATTGCGAGAATATGGTCATGCTTTTCCAATTCTGTCTGCAAATGAGGCATACAGGATTCTAAGGCGTGCGTTCAAATTTCCATTTAATTTCGGTATTTTGGGTGCACCTTATAGTCCATAAATATGGTTATCGTTGGAGATTGATTTGACGAACTGTTCGCAGGAATAAAATGTCTCTCACCTGGACGTGTATCTGGCTCCATTAACCGAGGACCCTCCAGTTATATACACGCTACTGATGGGACCCTTTGCCATCTCTAAAAAAAAAAAAAAAAACAAAAAAAAAAAACAAGACATCATTATGTGAAATTGCAATTTTTTTTTTACGCTATGTAGGATCAAAGTGAAAGACTGACCGATCACATAGGGCTCCAGAGCTTTTGGCACCAGACTGCGGGCCACCTTTAAATCCTCTGGAGAACATTTGCCCACCTCCAAACCACATGCCATACCCATACGTTTCAGAACCTCAATGTCATCATGTATCTCAAACATGCTGTCAAAGTTGAACAAGTACTCAAACCTGCCAAACAAAAACATTTAACAAATCCAGTTCAGGCATTGCTCAAAACAATAAAAAAATGACGAATGACATACTTGTCATTGGAGATACTGCAGTCGATTACGGTTTTCTTGCTGGTGTTGACGATGATGAAAGGAAGGTGGATGATTGAGTTGGGTGGTGGAGGTCTGTTTGCCAGTAGCTCACTCTGCCTGTTTCTTTGAACCAGGTTCTTGAAGGCTATTTGCTGCAACACATCCACTTGCTTTGAATATATAAAGATTATGGTTACAACACAACAACATATTCAGAGTCTATCTTAAGCACCCCCAATAACAGATTTGAGCTGTGGTTTTAAAAAGTTACAATTTCAGTAAGTCCCTGGGGGCCATTATTTTTGTGTGTGTATTAATGGTGTCTGTGTTGGGGGGGGGGTAATTGCTTGAATGGCCACAGTGAAGTATATGGGTGATAACTAAAGGTAAACACCTCATATTAAATGTTTTAAATCCTTGCAAGCACAGAGCAGTCCGAAGAGGCAAGTCTAAGAATTTAAAAAAAAAAAAAACATTGATTCACTGTGTTCTGAGAAATGATCATTACCATTAAAAATACAACTTAAAATGGTATCAGCCGGTGTTGATTATCACAAAGGTCTATAAGAGTAGGCCAAGAGGTTTGTTCTACTGATAGTTTGCCAGTAAAATGTCATTGCTCAAATGTAAAGATTAAAAAAAATGCGCTGGATTTTCTGTTTTGTTTGAACAAAATAAATGATTCAATAAGAAGACTCATGTTCATTTAAATACCTTGATTTCACAATATTTTTCTGAAATTTAGCGTACAATAAACTAAGTGGATGTGTTTTGTACAAGGGTGTCAATTTTTATCAGAATGTACCTTATACCCGTCAGCTGCACTGAACAGTGAAGGATTTTTTTTCCGTTTTTGTCAAATCCCAGGAAGGCCACATTTATCTTTTATAGCTGGTGCAGTTGTTCAAGCCATATGTAAACATGAGTATGCTCAACATGTATTTAATTTATATTCACACAATTTAAACCCTCGCACTCATCGGAAAAGGCAATTGAATCCGATTGGATTGATTTATTGACTTAATCGTTTCTATGTGAGTGTAGATTATTAATCGGGAAAAAAACAGATTTTTCTCTGAATGAGTGTGGTAATAGAATACCGATTAACACAATTTTACATTTAGGTGTCGGCTTAAGATACAAGTAGGACAGTCATTCCAATTTAATACTTATTATTTTGTGTTAAAATGCAGTACAAATTGGTATTGTTCTGTGGAAAGAGGCCCTCAGTCACACTTACCTGTAGTATCAGCTCTTGTAGTTGCGACTGTTTCTGCTTGATCCTTTCCAGCCGCCTCTGTCGCTCCACCTGCCATCGACAAATGTTTACAGAAGAGACGTTACAAAAGTGAACGGGTTTAAGACTTATGAAATCTGTATCAGCACCTCCAGGTTTTGGCATTCTTGTGCAGAGTTAGTTGGCAGGCCGATCCACTTGATCTCTTTCTTCTCTTTGGAGATGATGTTCATTGCCATGAGGACATTAAGGGCATCGTAAACACGCCGCCGGATGTTCTTTTGGTCATATACATGCTAAACAAAAAACACAACATCAATCATCAGCCAAATTAAGTTCTTTGTTGTTGCCTGTCTGCAAGGTACGACGGTTTGAATCTTTACGCAGTTCTCACCGAGTCGTTGGGTGACATGAGGTTGTCGCCTGAGCTGAATTCTGCTACCAACTCATCTGCCACTTCGTTGTAGGTGGTGACTCCCTTTTTCTGCACCTTTTCGCACACTTTCATCGAGAAATGCCTTAGGCCTTTTCCGTTTTTCTCGCCTTTCTTTCCACGCTTCCTAGAAGCGGAAGTGTGCTCATCATCAGTCCATGCTATTTATTTCAACAACAAAAAATCCCTTTACAAAATTCTGGGGACTTACCCTGACGACCAAGGAGAGGCATCAGAAGCTTGAGTCTGGGTGAGGAACTGAGAATTGGGTGTGTGGGGGCTGTTTACCAGTATTGTATTGGATACAGTTGGCCTCTGAGGAGTTCCGATTACCTGAAGAAGGTAATATTGTTCTTCTCAATCTTTTTTTCCCCAAATAGTAACGAAATGCAACCTTATCCAATTAACCACATAGATTTTTATATGACTCGACCATTAACCACCTGAGGCAAACCTAAACCGTAATTTTCCTAAGACAGCATCTACTTTATAAATTTCCCTTCTCTGAAGCTGGATGAAGTGAGATGAAAATAACATTTTAAAAGTTATTGGCAAAATCTTTAAACCTCCAGCTAAACTCATTTGAAAAGATCAAATTCAAAACTGATGAACATTGCTTGCCCCCCCCCTTGCTCAAATCATGTTTTTCACAAAACACAAATGTTTTACCCTACAAGGAAATATTGACATCACCATAGATTACCAACTATCATTTACAGTATATGAGGATAAACACAAATAATCCTTAAACATTTGTCATTATAACTAAGCTTACACGTGGGCTTTTTAAACATTGATGACAACGTTAAACAGAGCGGAAGATGCTTTCATTGATTATCATCGCTTGGGAGTAAAAATGCCTTGATCAGAGACAGACTAGTTTTTAATTGAATTGCGGTCAGTTTGAAAAACAAGTCAGTTCAGCCCCAATTCAGTCCATAAGATTTATGTGCACTATGTTTTCTGGGCAGTACAGTATTTAAAAGGTCAAGGTGTTGTCTCGCTCAAATCCCACCATCAGGGGTAATATTTCACTTGACCTGGAACTGAGGCCTAGTGAAGGTAGAGGTGATATGGTGTATAGATTCCACGTATATAATGGGATGATCATTTTAATCCTGCTGACTGTAGGGATTGATAAGCTTAGGATCAACTCCGAGCTACACTCCCCGTCAGGTCACCTCACAATGATAATGGAGGGGGCTTACGCAAAAGGATGGGATGCCAGAGAAGGTCAGCAAGCAGTTTTATGCATCACTTGTGACTAAATATTAGCAGGTTTATAATGTGTATACGATGTTGTTTTTTTTATTAATATTAAGCAAGTGTGGTAAAACCAGTTAAAAACATGTATAAATGCTGACTTACCATGTGTGACAAATGTTGCATGGGTGAAGCAATATTCACGTTGGATGGCCCAAGTGTTTTGGGCAGAAGTTGTTTGGCCACGGGGGCAGACGCAGGCTGGACAGCAACCAAAGATAGGACGCCTAACATGACACATTGGAATACAAAAAGTCCACAATGCTGTTAAAGGCCTGGTAGAAAAGATCAAATACATAAATGTACAAAACACATGATATCAAACAGTATATATTAACAGGTAAGCCAAAGGCTTAAATTATGTTATACCAGCCATTCACATACAAAACAAAAAAAGAACAAAAAGGTACTGGAAAATTTGACAAACACTCAACATTTTACCTTAACTAAGGTTTTTGTCTTAAATCCACTACAGTTTTCGAACACCAACCAGTTCAAAATATTTGCGTTTATATAATTCCACTTCATGCAATTTCATGTGTTTCCTGGTTATTGTATTTGGCCTCACAAATGTTTAATATATAACACTGATAAAGGGCTGCAACTAACCACTATTTTAACCGAAATCCAATTGATATTGCAATGTGACGTAGTGCAATTGGGTAATGCAAGGCACTTCACTTCTTTGAAGGATTTATAGCTCCATGTTGGTGAGTGACAAAACTACTACCAGAACCACACAACCAGAATCGTCACAGTTTCAGGTTTTAATGGCGCAGGCCAATCAAACGCAAGTTTTAACAGCACTAGCCAATAAAGGCGAGACAAAGTTTGCAAGCAACACGCTACGCTACGCTGTGAGCATGACTGTAATAGGCTGATGTAAGCTGTCACACTGCCGGGTGGGCGGGTGTTCAACTGGCCTCAAACACAAACGACAGAGAAATCGACAGCTAGTAAATTTTAGCTTATTGTTCGATTGAAGATAAATAATCAAGTACATCGGACTCTGAGGAAAGTCAGAAGTGTGCAAAGAAATTGTGGTAAACCAACAGGTTCTCCGTGGATTATGTCGTACGGGAGAGAAGCAATAGCGAGGCTGCGTTTCTGACCAACCAAAGCGGCTACGTAAAAACCTTCACAAGATACCTTTGCGGAGCCTGTATCTCACAAATGCCAGATCCATTACCCATGAAAACGATGACTTGGAGCTACAACTCGTGGAAAACCGCTACATTCGTGACTAGTATTTTAATCATCGCGGAGAAATTGCTGAAGCCGCGGTTACTCGATGCTCGCCTGCAGCTAGCTAGCCATTCTCTAAATTGCTTTCTTACTCTGAAAGGTGAAGGCCTCGAAATTGTGTTTTACTTTTGTGTGAGGACAATTAAGACTATTTAATCAACTGCAGTCGTGTTATTTTTTGTAGATCCATAGTTGTTGGTTTGTTAAAGGCGTATACTCACACTCAGTAATGATGCAATCTAAGAGGTAAGTTTGACGCTTATACCAACTAGATACTTCCGATTGAGGAATCAAAAAGTAAATGATGGTCAGCAGACGGCAACCCTACCAGACCTTCTCAGAAGAGGTGCCGTTTTCTCAAGGTTAAAGCATGTAACTATAACTACTCCAAAAAAATAGAACAGAAAATGCACTTTGCTTTTTAAATCGAAAATCGCGGCGAAATTGCGATACCGGTCTGGATAATCGCAATAAGCTTTGTTTTCTAAAATTGTGCGGCCCTATGTAACGATGACTCACTCCGTTGAAAAAAAGTGTCTGGGGTCAATGGTCGACAATCAATTCCATTTTCGACTAATTCTATCGAATTTGGTCAACACAGTTGACTAATCATTGCAGCCCAATTGAAAGATAAGTTATTAGTACAAGGTCATTTAAAAACAACTTCTACCTTTGCTGGGGCTCAGATTCTGATCAATGAAAACCTTCAACTCTCCGTTTGTTTCTATTAGACCAGCCTGTAAAGAGAATAAATGTTAAATAGAATCTCCATATAATCCGATCTTACAAAAGTAGGTCATGCCATGACATGGACGCGAGAACACTTACATCTTTAGCCATGATCCCAAGGGACCGGGGAAGTTGAGCCTCTCTCCGTTTTAGACCCTTAAGATAGAAATAAATGGATAGCACATCTTTAATAAGGTAGAATAATGGTAAATGAATGTTAACGCATTGTGGTGTGAAATTACAATATCTACCTGCAATTGACTTAGTCACAAAAATCAATCCGACAAAACAAAAAAATGACACCCTTTTGTAAGGGTAGCATTGGTGGCAATGCCTGAACGGAGATGTGAAGTTTGATTGCAACACACAAAAACGTATGTTGTCCTTTTGTGTTAACAGTCACTGTCAAACAAGTATTTTAGCTGTTCTACACAACACGGCAATCATCTCATTGTGCTGGTTAGTGCCTTAGTGTGAAAGCACATATTTGGGGCAACTCCCGCCCACACTGGGTTCTGTGTCAATGACACCATTGAATTACATTTACAGCCCTCATGTTGCAATCTACAAGGCTGGTGAAATATTAGCATGACCATGTAGAGGGACTGCTCTACTGAAAACCAAGTTCTCTTCCTACAGCAGTGACGTAACCCTAGCTTTTACGCAATTTAAGATTACTTGGTTTATTTTTTTTACATCACTTTTAGTACAGTCGTAAGTTCTCAAGAAAGAGTGTGTTCAAAGACTGAGCACATAACCTCTGCATCCAAAGGTGCAGAATAAGTATCATATTCTTTGTAAACCATAAACCACACCCGAAAGAAAGTGAAACAAAACTGTTCATTCAATTATTGTCACTAGGGAGGCGGGGGTGCTAAAGTCTATCCCATCTGACTGAACTGATTGCCAGCTTATTGCAGGGCATACAAACATAAAAGCACCCATGCACACATCCAGGACAATTTCTTGTCACCAATCAACTTGTGATGCATGTTTTTGGACAGTGGGAGTAAACCTGAGTGCCCGGAGAAATCCCACACAGGTCAGGGAGAGCATGCAACCTGGTATAGAAACCGATGCCATACAATGTGCTTTCAGTTGTATTTTGATATACTGTTAAAAATGTCTTTGACATATTTAATTGCATTATTGCTGTTAAAGTGCAATTTTAATAAGTGGTTCATTTAATAATACACTTATTGGAGAGGCTTCAATAGAGCAACGTCATTTATATTTTTGGAATAAAGCAACATTATATTTAAATGACATTGGATGATTTCAGAAACTGGTGCAATTTATAAAAGCAAAAGCCCATAATTTCAAAACATCAACATTTTTAGAATTACTTGATCTCAAAACTATGCAGTGCATTGTCTTTACATTCGCATGTGTGATAGAAAAAGGTCACATAGAACTGCCATTTTAATAGCGTAATACCACCACAATTTTGCTCAGTTATTACTTCACGCAAAATAGTTTCCAATGTCTTGCGGTGAAGAAACTTATAACAAAATTAGCACTTTACAGTTTTACTAAACCGTTATTCACCAGAAGGTGCACATTAATTGGTGAACATGTTAACTTTGCATTATTTAAAAAAAAATGAATTACATAACTTCAGTAGGTGGCAGTAGGACGTTTTATACAAACAGGTGAATTAGTAAACATTCTAATTTTTCTGTTAGGTTATTCTTTGTTTTAAGAATGCTGTGTCATGCAGTTATACTAATCTTTCTAGATCATTTTGTATTCTCTAACACTGACTTAACAGAAAATGATTATGAAGCACTTTATCTAAACTGGAACTTAACAATCCAAATCTAAAAGACATATTTCAAAACTAGTTCAGTTAAATGGTTGTTCCCCCAAGTTGGGGTGGAAGGATCACCACAAATATTGATATTATAGATACAAAGCAAGTACTTGGATTGGATATATATACTATTGTCCTGGGATCAATACTTCACTCCACACTAATTTTCTCAAGGCGCTGCTTCCCCACGTAGTGTAGACCCTCTCCCACCCAGTGTCCTCGGCCAGTCTATATGTAGGCCTGAGGGTGTGATAACAGGCACATTTGAGCACCTCTTCCTACTTGTCATGCTGCTACATCCTGCCTGTCAGGCAGAAGAGAGGACTAAATCTATGCAACTGCCCTTATTAGAAGCTAAAAAATGACTGAGGAAAACAGAAAAAGCAGCGCAGTAAGGACTTTTTTTTAACTACGGAAAAGAACAATGCAGAAAACATTTGCAGGGTAAAGTGTTCTGCTACCGAGGCAATACCACAAATTTACAGAAACACATGAAAAAGAATTGGCCGGTCCAAATTGTCCCTAGGTGTGAATGGGCGAATTAGTTGTCTGTCCCTGTGTGCCCTGCGATTGGCTGGCAACCAGTTCAGGGTGTCCCCTGCCCACTGCCCAGAGATGGCTGGGATGGGCTCCAGCCCCCCCGCGACCCTAATGAGGACAAGCGGTACGGCTGATGAGATGAGATGAGACATGAAAAAGAAACCTGCTGAGAGCGACGAGCTGCAACCAAAAATGTAAACATGTTACTGTTACTGAAAAAAACAAAACTGGAAATCCGTTGTCACAACAGGAACAGAGCCGACGAGAGACAATCAACACTTTATTTGTATTACTAACTTTCAAAATATTGTGCAATTGAAGATATAGTTGTCTTAATGACATAGTTATATTTTGTGACATTGCTGCTGTTCTGTTTATTGACTTCGGTTCTGAAACAGTTGTTGTAGAAATAGTTATTTTATATACCGTTAAGGTTTGCAATGTTGTTATTTAACAAAACAAACAAAAAATAATAATTTAGTGCCTTAACCTTTGCCCCGCATTTGTCATAATCATAAACTAACTAAAGGTTTCTCAATTATTGAACAATGATAACATTTCCATTCAAACAGTGGTGATCAGTATCAATCAATACCACCCTGTATGTACTTGGATGGGATGGATACCAACGTTTTAAGCATTGCCCATCCCCTAACTCTAAGAGCCACATTTACTAAACTAGACTTAATTAACATATGTTATTACCAAACAAGAAAAACTATATCAACAGAAAATGATGTGCAAAATATATATTGCATCTAGTAGCTTCATGTAACACACCATAAACAAATACAATTTTACGATCAAGCCCCTTTTGAATAAAGACTACTCGTTTAGATCTCTGTGTGAAATGATTGACACAGGGTGGTCGCATTGAAATTAAGGGGATGAACTTTTTCGTGGTTGTGGGTGCACAAGGCCTACTGCAGGTGAAAGAAAGAAGACGAACTTATGTTACAGGTTTTTGATCCGCCTAAAACTTCACATAGGACAACAAACCCCGGAAAAAAACGACATCGCGACATCCATCGAACGATTAATCGCATACTGGGCCCGTATCCCCCATCTGAACACTCTTTTGTTGCAGTGCGGCTAGCTAAACCATCCCGCTAACCCACCGTGGCTGGGAAGAGCCCCGCTGCTAGCTAGCGAGCTAAGCCACGCTTTGAAAGCGATTCTGGGCTACATTTGGTCCCGTTTTCCCTACCTCGCCACGAAAGCAGAAAAGTCAGTGAGGGCTTCCAGCCCGCGTGGGATTCAAAAAGGAATAACCCGAACGAGATGATGTGCACTTACGAGCGAATTTGAGCTCCTGCTTCGACGGCTGCCGTTGTTGTTGGCATTTGAGAGCGGAGGAAGAGGAGGTCTAAATCCTTAGCAAACAGGAAACATTGCGAGCAGAGTCAAACTATACTTTAGGGACATCTTGTAGGGATTTCTCCCCTATATTTTTTTAATCGCGTGTTTGATTGTGAAGGGAAGCGGGAGGGCGCATACGGAGTGCAATATGGAAATGGGACTTTTATCGGACGATCACAATCGACATACGCACACCTGTCAATGCCAAATGGTGGCTCATTGATTCAGTGACCGCTACAATTTCATCATTCACAACAATGTTGTGAACATAACCACCATCGCCACTTTCCAGTTTACTTTTAAGTTCCGATAGTCAACTTTTTTAAGACTTTCGAGGCACCGCTGTTTTTCAACCTTTTACACTTAAATAGACACGCACTAGAAACACTTAAATTCCAAACTCGGGCACTTTTAATCGAATTTGAGTCCTTGTACAAACGACTCCCGACTACATTGTGACACAACCAACATTGGAGACTTGACGATGATGAAGTTTGTTAGCGAGGTGCTAACTCGCGGTTGTCAATGAAGAGCCACCGGCGCTTTGTTAGCCGAACGGGCTACGCTAGCTAGCGAGCTAAGCACAGCTGTCACTAGCAAAACCACTTTTAAAGTCGATTGGCAGTTCCAGTAGAGTTGTTCTACAGAGTCCACGCAGGTTCCGACACGCGTGGAGCTTAACAAAGTCAACAGGGAGGCCGTGGAAAGGTTTAAGGAGTTGCTTACCGGCGCACTCCACAAGTTAGCAAGTGTCGCTAGCTTCTTCTTATCCACGGTACGCTAGCCTTGGGACGGCAGCGCAACTAACAATCTGATCTTGGCGGTGTCTGGCTTCACTTGCTTCTGATTGGTCACTTTCCGTGAGACGAAAGCAAAGCACTCAATGTACCCCCCGCCCACTAACTACGATGAGATTTCTCATTGGACGGTGTAGAGTTGTTAATGGAGAGAACACTGCCACCTGTTGCAGAGGAGGTCATATAACATATATGTTGCGTTTCATTGTAAGAATCGTAATAGGAGTTCCGGTGTTATGCCGAGAAATGCATCTTTGGCGAGATTTGCATCCCCTAACTACTGTAAGCACTTTTACCTATCTCACTTTTATATCACTTTTCGGGAATGTAAAAGCGAACATACAACCAAAACCACTTCGTCTTGCTTTTGTTGGGAATGCAATACATCTTAAACCATTCTGTCTTTGGATTTGTTGTGAATTCAATCGAACGGTAATGCACACCGTATATAAATCACTTTTGAGAACTGTTATGCTCTACCATAAAGCTTATTATGCTGAAATAAGCTTTATGGTAGAGTGCATAACAGTTTCAATACGAGCAAATTGAATGGAAAAGGGCAAAATAAAAATTTTACCTGCTCAAACGTGATTTAAGTGAACAGGTGTTCTGCCGAAACGTTCTACCCTCTCGAGACGTGCTACCGTAGGCTGACCTATATATATGTATATATATATATATATCCATCCAAGGGCAGCACGGCGGCGCAGTGGTTAGCGCTTGTGCGGCACAGTTCATGTCATGGGAACCTGTCGTGGGTTCAAATCCAGCTCCAGACATCCTGTGCGGAGTTTGTATGTTCTCCCCGTGCTTGCGTGGGTTTCCTCCGGGCACTCCGGTTTCCTCCCACGTTCCAAAAACATGCATTTCAGGTGAATTGGCCGGTCCAAATTGTCCCCAGGTGTGAATGAGCGAATGAATTGTCTGTCCCTGTGTGCCCTGCGATTGGCTGGCAACCAGTTCAGGGTGTCCCCTGCCCACTGCCCGGAGATGGCTGGGATGGGCTCCAGCCCCCCCGCGACCCTAATGAGGATAAGCGGTACGGCTGATGAGATGAGATATATCCATCCATTCATTATCTGCACCACCGCTTATCCTCAGTACGGTTGCAGGGGCGCTGAAGCCCATTCAAGGCTAGCTTTGGGCAGTGGGCAGGTGACACCCCGAACTGGTTGCCAGCCAGTCGCAGGGCACACAGAGACAGACAACTCACTCGCTCATTCACACCTAGGGACAATTTGGACAGGCCGATTAACCTGACATGCTTGTTTTGGGAAATGTGGGAGGAAACCCACGCAAGCTTGCAAGTAATAAATGGCAAATAAAAACACAGTAGAGTTAAAAGGGGCGGTCTGTAAAGCAAATGATCATGAAAAGGCAAGTCTGAAGGGGTGGGTTTTGAGTACGGATTTGAAGGAGGACAGGGTGGCTGAATTCCCGAGGTCAGACAGCAATGAGTTCCAGAGCTGGGGGGCAGAGCGGCTGAAAGCTCTGCTTCCAATGAAGCTGGTATGTGCAGCGGGTATCGTTAGATGTATAGAGGATGATGACCTGTAGCCTTTTTAAAACTCTTTTCCTTAATAAAGAACAGGATAGGCTCAAATATGATGAAAAACGCAGGCTAGGATAAAAATTAAGATAATAAAAATGTCAGAAATACTCCACTGCCTTGAAATGGTTGAGTACATTTGATTCCTAATCTTGCTCTTCACTCAGCTAGTGTCACTTACGGCATAGTGGCGGAGTCTGTGGAGGCTCTGGTGTATTACGGTGAGAGTATGTTGTTATGAAAGCCTCAATTTTTTTGCAAACACAACTTTTACTGATGAAATAAAACCAGGGTTGGCATGCATACCCGGTGTGATTACCGTAGTCAACAAACACCATGTTGCAAGCCACAACAGAAAAACACACCAGGCTTAAAAGTTACGTCAGAAAACAGTAGTGAGTCAAATCAGACTAAGAAAATGGAAATCCTCAGTATTTACTGCTATCAGCGATGTGCAATTATTTGGAATGTGGGTGGAAACCGGAGTGCCCAGAGGTAACCCCCGCAAGCACGGGGAGGACATGCAAACTCTGCACAGGAAGGCTGGTAGCTGAATTTGAGCCCATGATCTCAGAACTGTGCCGTGGACGCGCTGACCACTCAACCGCTGTCCCAAAACGCTGACCTAGCAGTTTTAATTTGACTTGGCTTCTTCCAGACTAGAACATTAAATATCAACACCCTTTTACCGGCAGTTAGGTAGGTTACCCCAGATGTGAAAACTGACAAAAAAGGCAACTTAGCGTCTTTTTTTTTGCTGACCCAGAAGTGTTATGTTACACTCTACCAGGCCAGAACAACATTCAATATGAACACAATGTCTTGCAGTTAGAAGTGGTTGCCCTTTATTTAGACTCACCACCTTTGTTTCAGTTAACTCTGTATTTTCTCAAGACACTTCACTCTGCCAGCCGAGAACGGCATTGAATACCAACACTTACCTTTATAGGCAGTCAGATAGGTTACCTTAAATGTGAAAACTGCCCTGAAAAAAGCTGACTGCATTTTTGCTTTGGTTTGACTCAGCAACATTCCCAGAATGACTCTCTACTTTCTCAGGCCAGAGGTTTGGCTAGGATAACAATCGTTTATAACCAATCAAGTAGATCACTCTAGAGGTGAAAATGCCAATGACCCTTCAAAAAAGTGAAATGCCACCCAAAAATTGTTTCACATCGCTACGTAGGTTCTGCTTTAATGGAGCACAGCCATTTTAGCTTTTGTTGCTTGAATCCAAGGATGTCTAACTTAGTTTGGCTCTTGGGTCGGATCCAGACTTTCTTTTCTGAGGCGGTAAGTAAGGGATGTTAACTTCAAATTGTTGGCTTAATTTTTCAGGATTATGCTTTATCGTTCACCCTCTATCCATGGGGAGATATATTTTCAAGTTTGACATTGAATGTGTCAACTGGTTTATTTTAACATTTGAATGGATGCAATTTTACACCTGATCTAACACGCAGCAAACCCAACACTGTCCTCTAGCGGTCAGAGAGACAAGTGGGTTTTCATTTATTAAAAAAACACATGACATTTGATAGAAATGACCTAGAGACTCGCTTCTTTTATTGACATACTCTGAGATTTATGGCAGGCTGGATTAAACCATCCAATGATCCGAATCTGGCCAGCGGGCTAAGTCTTTGACATGCCTGATTCAGTTTGACAACGTGCATGTTGCCTATGTACTACTATGTTGTCTTTCATTTGTCCTCTCCTCTAAAATAACATGAAGAAAATTATGTATTTTACGATAACCCGAAAAAAAAAAAACATAGGAAACACTGGCACCGGCAGATAGTCTATCAGCAACATTTGTGTTTGTCATTCACCCTGGTTCCAGCGTGCATGTATACAGATAAAGTTAAACCTCCTGACGGCCTGTTCTACTCAACCGAGATGAAGAGTTTCTTTGAGGACTAGATTTTATTCCACTTATGTTTAAAATACATTTTTAGGTGACACACTTATTTACTTCATAATTAAGCGCTAGCAACATTGTCTTGATTTTAATGAACCTCCTGTCACTATTTGAGTCCTACGCCAAGCAATTGAGGGTGTGGTCGGCCTGTTGCCTAAAGCCCGCTGAAATAAAGATCTAAGTTCAATGCGATAATTCCACCCAAGACCCTTCAAAATAATGGTTGGATAGGGTGAATGTGGTATTTTTTCACTCATCCCTTTTGAAAATTTCAATAAGTATGAGATATATGATGTATTGGACACAAAACGGACATGACAGATAAAGTTTTGATATATTCAATAGTGCTTTTTCTTTGGATACTCACTGACATGAAAGCATTAGTAAGGAGCCTTTTTCTTTAAATTTTATTAAAATGAATGAAATGATCTGCATTTCTATAGCGCTTTTTAAGTCAATGACTTCCCAAAGCGCTTTACAATGTGCTCCACATTTCCCAATAGCGGCCTTGCAGCCATGTAAGGCGCTAACCTGCTTATTGAGGGTATTAGGGGTTCAGTGTCTTACCCAAGGACACTTCGACATGTAACACGGACGTGCCGGGATTCGAACTGGGATCCCTTGATCCCAAGACGAGCGCTTTACCTTCTGAGCTACTGTGTACAACACTGAAAAATTGCAGACACAATTTCTTCGTTTGCAAATTAGGTTTCACTAATGTTTTCAACTGCTACTTTTGAGGTCCTATCACTACACAGAAGTAGGTATCACATATTTTTTGCCTTTGGTATAAGTTTCTGGTATTGGCAGTTTAGAACACTGTTGAGTATTTGGCTACTGTCAGGACCAGAACAGAAACAGGACCCAATTGTGTTGCGTTTACCACAAGTTTTATTGAAGGAAAGAGGAAGGGCTTTGTTTTAATAAGCTTATTATATAGAATACGATTGCTATTGTCGGAAGCGCAGCAGAATGCGCGTTCACGCGAGGGGGGAGGGTTTTGCAGGGGAGTCGAAATTAGGCACTACAGCGGCAGACGCATGGGTACAGTAGCATCAAACGCTCGCTTCGTTTGAAACGTAAAAAAACGATACAGAGATAGAGGATACCGCGGCGAACTCGTTTGACTTGATTGATTTGCCGTTTCGTGATAGTCGGTGTATACCGGGTGGTACCCATCATTGACAAATTTGCGTTTTTCCGTACAACTTTTCTTGAACCTCGTACACGTCTTAAAATACATGGTAAACGTAATTTGGGGCAGCACGGTGGCGCAGTGGTTAGCGCGTGTGCAGGCACAGTTCTAAGGTCTTGGGAACCTCCTGTGTGTGTTCAAATCCAGCTACCGAACTTCCTGTGCGGAGTTTGTATGTTCTCCCCGTGCTTGCGTGGGTTTCCTCCGGGCACTCCGGTTTCCTCCCACATTCCAAAGACATGCATTTCAGATGGATTGGCCTGTCCAAATTGTCCCTAGGTGTGAATGGGCGAGCAAGTTGTCTGTCCCTGTGTGCCCTGCGATTGGCTGGCAACCAGTTGAGGGTGTCCCCTGCCCACTGCCCAATGATAGCTGGGATGGGCTCCAGCACCCCCGCGACCCTACTGAGGATAAGCAGTGCAGCTAATGAGATGAGATGAGACGTACTTTGTACGGCAAAAAACGTACAGGTTGACAGGTGAATATATGAATGAGGTTCTCTTGGATGGTTTTGGGAGAACGGAAGCGAAGCAATTAGTTTTTAATGATTTCATTTAAAAATTCCCTCGTTGCAAGGTTAATTCGAGCTACGAGGACATTCCTGGTACGAATTTAGCTCATATGAAGGGGTAACTCTCGATTCGTAAAATTGCGCCCTTCGCGTATCAACTTCCGCCCATGCGCACAACGAACGGCTCCCTAACTGGTGAACAAGCGGGTGCGAAAATGGTAGGTAACCAAAATAAACACCATCCCGGATAATTTTTTTCGGGGCCATAAGGCTTTAACTCACGTCCGCCTTTGTCGCTTTCATTTATAACATTCGCGTCGCTCCCAAACGCCATTTTGTTCAACTAGTATCATCTCGCTTGCTGTTTCCCAACGGAAGGTCGATTGATATTTTGGGGGCAGCAGCAGCTAGCTAGCTGTTGAGCTAACCGCAACGCCTCCTTGTCTGCCAGTCATGCACACTAACGTAACGAATGTGACTTCTGAACCACAATACGTGAAAAAGAAATGTCACGAGACCGTACGTGGCATTAACGTTAAGAACGACATGAACCTAGTTTCGTATCAGCTAGTCAGTAGCTTCGTCAATGCTAACCGGCGATTCTCATCATCCCTATTATTGCGCCTTTGTTATACCTGCTGTATTACAGCGCACGCCCCGACGTAATTGTACTTATGACAGTCTGGTGTCATATTATTAAAGCACGATGGGCGTTGCGTTTAAAGCTGTAGCGCAGAGGTGGGTAAGCTGCGGCTCGTGGGCCTCAGAGCAAGGCTAAAAACAAATGCCACCTTGTTGGTGTGCTGTTCCTAAACCCCTGCAATCAGTTTGGCTGTCTCCCCATAGAATAGTCATGTGAGGATCCATACCCCCTTAAGGACAATCTCAAGTGTTGACTAGTCACTCATGTATCCTGAATGCCTTGGGACGGAGTACTGTGCGCGCTCGTTTGTCTCTGCGCGCTGTTCTCTCTATTTTTGTTGTGGGTGCTGTGGCGTTTGCTGACCTGCGATCGCGTGCTTGCACTGTCGCCCGAGCAGCACAAGTTGAAGTCGTCGCAGAGGGACAAAGTGCGGCAGTTCATGTCCTTCACGCAGGCGGGCGAGAAGACTGCCGTATACTGTCTCACGCAGAATGACTGGAAGCTGGAGGTGGCCACCGACAACTACTTTCAGAACCCAGATCTCTACTGTAAAGAGTCCATGAAAGCGTCTGTTGACCGGAAGAAGCTGGAGCAACTCTTCAACCGTTACAAAGGTACTGCACCACATACTGCTACTGATGACTGTTTTAATGGTCTATTAAAACAGTCAAATATCCGGTTGGTGATTGTTTTTTTCTTAAGCTTACAACGTTTATTTGAGGGTTCGTACAAGTGCTCAAAATCACATGGAATGTTTAAAATGTATTGTTGGTTTTTCAAGGATCGAAAAGCGCTTGAATTTTGGGTAGAGTGCTTGTAAATGGGTCATGAGATCAAACCTTCCTGGAGCTTGCATGTTCACCGCGTGCTTGTGTGGGTTTCTTCCAGACACTCCAGTTTCCTCCCACATTCCAAAAACAAGTCAGGTTAATTGGCTGGTCCAAATTGTCCCTAGATGTGAATGAGCGAGTGAGTTGTCTGTCTCTGTGTGCCCTGCGACTGGCTGGAAACCAGTTCAGGGTGTCCCCTGCCCACTGCCCGAAGATAGCTCGGATGGGCTCCAGCACCCCTGCGACTCTACTGAGGATAAGCGGTGCAGATAATGAATGAATGCTTGTTAATGCGCGATTGTTGCCATGTTTCTCAACAAGTCTGCTTAAAACTGAAATCAACACTGCTCTGGTGGCTTTGCTTTCCTGTTGTATTACTTATTCCCCTTTTGGTGGCAGCTGACATTAATTGTCATATGTAGCATCATTGCCCCCTACGGGCTGTGCCCAAGAGGTCTTTGCTACACCTACACAGGGCACTTTGTTGACCTATGTCTCATGTTGATGACGTCTGTTTAGCTGAGGGCACGGTGAGGTTGCTGTTCACACTTCAGAGCTTAATGCTTAGTTCAGGTTTTTGGCTGAAATCCGATGTTTTTGTGAGATCGTTCACATTTCTAACTTAATGTGCATTTTATACCATCTCTCGTGTGAGGACCCACACATCCCGCTTGTGCGCAAGAGGACACGTGAGGTTACACTCAATGTATTGTTAGCAGAGGAGCACATGGGTGCTAAGGCTGAAGCATATGTAGCAATTGGATTTATTCTGCTACAGGAAGCCAAAGAGAGTAGTATCCCTAAATATTAATTAAATCCAAAACCTTACTTCCCCTCCGTTGAATGCTCTCTGTGTTTTTGTCCACTATGGTGTGTTGATTTCTACACTTCCCAAAAGAATATGGAAACCGAGCAGCCGCAAAATAATTGAAGCTTAATAAATCGAAAGTTTGCGAGTGGAGGCAGCTGAATATCTAACTTCGCGATGCTTTTATCAGTGTTTTACTTTGTAATTAACACTTAAACAAACCACAAACAAACTCAGTTTTGCTACCGCTGTATAAATACGCACACTTGAATGCTTGTCTGTATTTTAAGGTGGTGTTGTGCCAAAAGATGCCCCCCACCAACATGAAATCACCCCCCTCCCGCAAACGTTACTAAAACGCCATCGTATCTAATTTTCGAGGAACGTAATAGAACAGTAAAGCACGGAGCATTTGCACCTTGTTTGTGCAATGCGGGGCATTTGATGCAAACAGTTTTGATGCAAACGGTTCTGATGTTTGTTCTTCAAACAGTATTCATTTAAATCTCAATACGTCTGTCTGACTTGCCTCTGTACGATTTAAGTATCTTTCGAGCCGATACGGTTTTGATGACATGATTGTACATTTTATACATGTATAATTTGCTATAAAAGAGTGCATGACTCTACGTATTTAAAATGAAAAACTGCCAACAGATCCCCATGATGACAACAAGATTGGCATTGAGGGCATCCAGCAGTTCTGCGATGACTTGGTGCTGGATCCGGCCAGTATTAGTGTTCTGGTGGTGGCTTGGAAGTTTCGCGCCGCCACTCAGTGCGAGTTTTCCAAGAAGGAGTTCCTGGATGGCATGACGGAACTCGGGTAAGTGGCTCAGTGGGAAAGTAAAAGTCCAAGTTAGGGTAAAAAATGTGCCCACGGGCATTAGGTAGTGCCCAAAGAACACCTGGGTACTGTACGTGTTATCATTTTGACTTTGTTGGAAACTTGAAAATGTAAACAATGGCAAATATTGATATTGGTAGTATAGTGGCCCCTCTGCGCACGATTTAATTCAATAAATTTGACATATGAGATGTCTTTAGAGCAAAAATCTTACCCAACATACTCTTCCCACACCTCTCTCTCTCATTCCACCACTACCACGTCAGTAACTGCCAACTCGCATTTTACTTTGTTAATATCTTACTTATTATATTACTTTATTTTTATCTTTTATCTGTGCTTTGAATTATCAGTAAGGTGTGTTTCATAGCTATTTAGGGTTAACTTGGATGTTTTGGTGAGGCCGGGAACTGATTGTTTTTCAGTTTTCCTACGAGGAAAATTTGTCCGATATACGAGAAATTCCAGATACAAGCTCGATCTGGGAACAAATTAATATCTTAAGGGGCCACTTACATACATGATCAATGTTTTAGCCCTACTTCTCATGATAACCTAGTAATAACACGATTAACATAGTAACAACATAATAATAACACAATATTAGTTATTTATTTGAGAAATACAGATAAAAACAGTGACTCCTTCCACTTATCAGTAACAAAGAGGTATATCCCTTAAATACTTTTGGTGATTTTGGCAGGTTCTGTGTTCTTACTGGTATAAGAAAATATTAACAAGATCTGTGTATTTACATACATGATCAAGTCTTAATAACTGAATATGATGAATACTTTTTTGTGGTTGACTGCTTTAGCCCCACTCATGATAACTATGCTAAAACACTATTAGCATAGTAACAACAATAACAACATGATATAAATTGTTATTTCAGAAATACAGATAAAACCGGTGACTTTTTGTACCTATCAGCATCCAAGAAATATCTCTCCCTAATAAAATTTGGTTGAATCCTAGTTCTATTGGCAGATCGCTTCTACGTTTTACACACAAACCACTATCATACCATAGTAGTTTTTTTTTTCCACCCAGAAATCCCAATGTTGAGTAGGGCTGCAACTACCCACTACTGTAAAAGTCATCTAGTTGCAGACTATTGAAACTTAGTCGAATCAATGGATAATAATTATTATTATTTGCTTTGATTTTGCGTGGAGTTGATTTAATTATGTGGCAAATAATAAAGACAAGAAAATGGGTACAATTATTGATACATATTACAAATAGTTTTATATTGTACATACAGATTCGTACAAAAAATAGATAAAAATCACCATCTAAAACCAATAGCTTGGTCAGTAAAGGCCTGAATCCATAAATAAACCTGTCTATTTTTTATGCACAGCCAAATAAAAAAAAATCATTAAAATCAAGTTAACATTTTCATTTCTGTAAACCAAGAACAGGCTTATTAGCAGCAAAAGAACAGTAAATTAAACAAATATTTGCATTTTGTGATGGTCAATTGCAAAGTCTGTAACAAAAGTACGTAACAATTCTCAAGTTTATAATCAAATGATTTCAACAACTTAACGACTGTCCTCAGACTGGATGCATTTAATTTTGTCAAGCACAGTCTGACATACCATTCAAGCCCTCTATTATGACGAAGGATACACGCAAAAAATGTACAATGCATGTCATCAAAAACGTATTTGCTTGAACATTACTTGAATCTTACCGAGGTGAGTCAGGCTCCGTTTTTTTCAATTTTGGACTGTTCTCTCTAAGTGTTGTTGCGTCACGATACGCAAAATCTGCTTTGAAAACTCTGCAACTAGTCTTTCATTCACAGATTGCAGGCTAAAATGCTCCCTCACTTTGGAAGTTTTGGTGCACATACTTGATGTTGATGCCGTCTTTTTTTATGTTACCGCTCAAGACAGACGCTTTTGCGCTTGAAAAACGTGTCTGTTGCCTATTGTTGTTGACGACACCGATTAATCGTTGCAGCCCTAACGTTAAGCTGACTTTAAAAATAGCCTGTGCTGTGATTTTGTTGGCCTGATGGCCAGTCATATTTTCCTCAGCCAGTTAGAGCGTTTGTGAAAATAATGTCAGGACCACAGATAAAATATGTGACGGAGGCTTTTATGTTGGCATGCATGAATCTTCCAAATGAGTTAAACTATGGTGGTGTTCATGAACTGAGGACTTCAGCCAATTTGGCAGCATTCGTAAACTCAACATAAATATAAGAAATGCCAGAAAAGGGCATCAAATTACCAATATCTGGACATTCCTGGTCTGTGTATCACATTTATTCTGCAATTAAGCAAGGAAATTCATGTTTGGGTCTCACCCTTCCACTTTGTAGGTGCGACAGCCCCGACAAACTGAAGGCCCTTTTGCCAAGACTGGAGCAGGAGCTTAAAGACAGCAACAAGTTCAAGGACTTCTATCAGTTCACCTTCAACTTTGCCAAAAATCCCGGCCAGAAAGGTTTAGGTAAGGAGGAGAGAATTAAGCTGGAGAGGGAAATTAAAAAATATCTATTTTTGTGCTAACAGAGTTTGTACGGATGTTTGAAATCTTTAAAACTGCTTGAGTTTAAATGTTGTGATTTCGAGCATTGAAAAGTGCCTGAGTTTTAGGTCAAGTGGTTGTAAATGCTTGAAATTCTTGCCGTATTTCTCAACAAGTCTGCATAAAAATGTCGCCGACATGGATCTTCGGTGACTTCACTTTGCCATAGCATTTCTTCCCTCGTGATAAACCGCAGCTGGCATTAGTTTGTATTGCATCGCCATGAAGCTTTGTCGCAGACTATGTGTATTAGTGCAAGGATTACATATATATTATGGACATTTATTATGGGCAATGCAAAAAAAGGGTTTCTTTTCTCAGCAGTAAATTGTAAAGGGAATAACTTCCTGCAACTGAAAATGTAAACTACTTATTACTGACATTTTACCCAACACATATAAGGGGGAGATTTGTCTTAAAAGCAAATGGTTTTGCAATATACTCAAGATCTAAAAATCATACCTTTAATAATGCTCACGCAAGATTAAAAATTGCATATTGTAAATCGCAGAAATATTTGTGGCTCTGCAAAATACATGATTCACGCCGGATTTTTTTCTTTCAAATATATTGGAGAAATTTGCAAAATGGCTTTAGAAGTCCTAAAAAGTACTTGACTTTGGCCATTAAAGGAGTATGATTCCTGGAATATTATCACAGTCTAGTGCTGTCAAGCAAATAAGATATTGCCATTAACTCTTTCAGTGCGAGACATTTCTCTCAAATGAGAAGCCAATTTCCCCCACATTGACTCATTTTTGAGGGCCGACAGAAATTTTTTAAAATTAATTAAAAATGTTAAATGTGGCTATATGGGCATAGGACCATTCAGAAGAAAGCTTAATTTATCATCTTTCATTAGATTAAAAGCGTGCTTCTAGCTTTCATCATTGTGTAGTAAACAACAGTTGCATGTTCCTGAATGTCTTGAATTAACTTATTCCCTACGGGGATGAATAAAGTATCTATCTATATCTATCCATCTATCAATCTGAGAAAAACTTTTCTTTGTGGAAGGATGTATTTCAAGCAGAACTTTCACTTCAGTGTTTTGTTCATATATATATATATATATATATATATATATATATATATATATATATATATATATATATATATATAAATACATTTGTGCGACCTATACTATATAAACAATGCTTTCTATTGACACAAGATAACTTGGTTCCAAATTAACATTTTATTGCAACAAAATTAAACTTGTGCATAAACTTTGCAAGAACTTTTCAGCCTTGATGTTTCCGGTGACGCCATCGCCATGATTCGGGTCATCATGGCGATCAAGATGCACAAAACATCCCTCTCTGTCCCGACAATTACACAGGCACTTCGTCATTTCCGCTTCTTGCCATTATCGCTTACACGATTAACAAACTTTGTTTCTGCTTTTCGGCCAAATATGTATGCAATCTGCAGAATATGATTTACTCTTTGGTGCCATTTGGTTGTTTCATTTCGCTGTACCTTGGTGCCAAAGTGATCATTTCGGGTTTACACGGGCCCTTGCATTGTGAGGGAAATAAAAACAAGATGTAGTCCACATTAGGGCTGCACGATTTTGTGGAAAAAAAAAAACACCTAATTGCTATTTTTCAGACCAGTATTGCGATTTTCGATTTAAAAAGCAAATTGTATTTTCTGTGTTAGTTTTTAGTGACTACATAACTCTTGGATGCATGACCTACCAGTACATGGAATTTTCCCTGAGTGGGGTCAATTATTAGTTGGGGGGATACTTAATTGTATCATGTCACACACATGTTTTATGAGGAATACTTAAAATGTTACTGTAATATATTTTTATATTTTTAAAGAGTTTAAAGAATAACAACCCATGGGGTCATTGTTGATACCGCTTATTCATCCAAGGGTTAATTCTAGTGACATGATTCAACCTGCCTGAGAGCCGTCAGGATATGAGAAGCAAAGAGGTATTTGTCACTGGTCATTTTGGAGTCTCCAAAAGTCAGCTTTTGGAAACTCCTAGAAATACCCTTGAGAAAAGTTTGTAATCAAAATTGACCTGGGACCGGGTAAACCTACATGCGTGTGTACCAGCTGTTTTCCAGCTAAAATGACCATGCTAAATTAGTAGTGCGTGTAATTTGCAAAAAATAAAAGTCAGGCGAGAATAAAAGCCCACTATTTGTGTGTGTTCCAACTTAGATTGCTCATGTTAGCAGCACTTGCAGTCATTATTTCAGTTTGGGACAAAACTTCAGTGTTATCTTTCAAAAGAGACCAAAACACTCCAATATTCTCTAAACGGGTTGACAACGGCATTCAATTTTCTTTGGTTCCTTTTTGGATTGGGTTTTAGATGAATACTGTATCACAGGATTATTTAAAGGTAAAATTGAAGTAAACAACGCCCTCTTCCGGGGAGCTTTCTTAGCGTTTTCTGTCCATAAATCCTTGAAAAGAACTGCAGGGTTATGCGGTTGCACAACCACACTACCTCACATCGCAATGTCGATTAGATTTCGGTTAATCGTGCAGCCCTAGTCCACATGACTTATTTGAAATTAACAATCATTTTTTTCTCGTTTATTTCCCCCCTGCAGACTTGGAGATGGCTGTAGCTTACTGGAATTTGGTTCTCTTAGGAAGATTTAAGTTCCTTGATCTTTGGAATCGATTTCTTTTGGTGAGTCCTCAGTGGCACAGTTGTTGAAGCGGCCCCAAAAAAATGAGATTTCCAAATCGAGACTTCTCTGATGGCCATGTTTCAGGAACACCATAAACGCTCCATCCCCAAAGACACTTGGAACTTGTTGCTGGACTTTGGGAACATGATAGCGGACGACTTGTCCAACTATGACGAGGAAGGTAAGCCCCTAGGCCAGGGGTGGGAACACTATGGCTAACACGGGTTGCCAAGCTTTTTAATCTGGCACGGTGAAGACAAGAAAAAAAAGACTACATAATGTCTTGGATAGCAACAAAGTGAACATTGTTTACAGACGCTACCCTACCTACGAACATTCAAGTTACGAACAACGGTAGATACGAACATTTTTTTCGGGGTGTCGAAAAAAATCCGGACATTACTGTAAGTTAGATTTTGTATTGTGTACACCTTTATCCGAGTAGAGGACAGTGCTGTGGTGCTTCTTTCCGCCGTGTGGCGCTGTGAGAGGTCACCCAGCATCCACCCCGAAGAAGAAATCTGGTTTCTACTTCCTAGTTCTTTGACGTTTTTATTGTTTAATATCTCGTGCATCTATTCAATATGGTTGGTGTAAAGTGTAAAAAAGAGGTGAGCTGTTTCTTTTGAAATGAAACTGGAATAAGAAAGCTTAATGCGGTTGAGAAAATGGTTGGATCGCTTTTTTTACCAGTGTGGAGGAAGTCGCCTAATTCTTCCAAAAGTGGATTAACTTTATTTATCTTTATAGTCAAGTCATGTTTATTTGTGACGCCCTTAATTCCAATGAGTCTCAAAGGGCTTCACAGACCACAGAATGTCAACTCCTACTGTGTAGCTTGGTTTTTCAGTATTATGCTTTATCATTCAGCCTGCTTTGTAACGTTATAGAGCATATTGTTTTATGAAATGTTTATTTTCTAGTACCTAACAATACAGGTTACTTATACAAGCCTTAAACATACTTATATAAACCTTAAACATACAAAATATAGCACTGAAGCAATTTACAAACAAATTCAGCTTACCAACCATCGTCCAGAACCTATATCGTTCGTAAGTAGGACAGCGTCTGTATGTTTTTGTTTTAGTGCCACTCTTGTGCCCAATATCCAAAGCAGGTGCGTCAAACATGCGGCCCGCAGGCTGCATCTGGGCTGGTTGATTTCATCCAGCCCGCCATAAATTTCTGAGTTGCGTAATCTCACAGTAATTGCAGTTAATGGAGGGCAAAAACTCCCCCAAAAACATGAAAACCCGCAGAGTAGTTTTTATTTATTCATCACTCAAGAACAAACCCAATTTACAGGCACAAGTATTTCTTTAAAAAAATGAATACTCACAGGTCCTTAAAATCTACGAAAATTCTTGAATTTCAATGTTGTGTTTTCCAGGATTGAAAAGTCCTCGAGTTTTGGGTGAAGTTCTTGTAAATACATAAAATTGCGGCCATGTTTCTCAACAAGTCAACTTAAAAATGAAGTAGAAACCGCTGTCTGGTGGCTTCGCTTTGCCATTGCATTTTTTCCTTTCCTCTTGATTTAACCGCAGCGGCCACTAGGTTGTATGCCGTTCTGCTATGAAGCATCATCGCCCCCTACGTGTAGCGCCCAAGAGGACAGGTGCATGCTACACCGAAACAGGGGACTTGGAAATGTGTTTGTGACCATGACTTATAGTCCTGTGCGCCTTAAAGTGCGTAAAATGCACTATATTTCATCTGCGGGTCTTTTTTCTACCCTCTTTAGGAGCCTGGCCAGTGCTTATAGACGACTTTGTGGAATTTGCCCGACCGATCGTAACAGGAAGCAAACATAAAACTCTCTAAGAAAAGAAGAAAACAAACAACTGGGAAGAAGAACATTTCTTTTACAGAGACTTCATAGTTTTTTTAAGGAGGATTTTTGTTATTTTTAATTTAAATAACGGCGGACAACAGCAGCACTTGGAGGGCGGATAGAGGGACTTTGTCGGAACCGACCCGGTTCTTCAAGCCCCATCCCGCAGAAAAACCCGCTTGGGGAAGGACGCCGACGCGGCACGGAGACCAAGCAGAAAGGACAAAGAAAGGAACGCTCACCTCACCAGCGCCGTAACTTGACCGTACATACTGTATTTACAAAAAGAGAAATATATGAAGAATAATATAAATATCCTGTTTATAAATCGTTCTTTTATGTACACTTAAAGATGTCTTATGGGTTTTGATGTGATGTCTTGGTGTTGTGCCAAGGCTGTGAACCGGATCTTATCCATTTGGTAGTAAATTTCGCAAAAAAATAACAAAGGAACAGGTTGATGTACAGTGCCTATCGAAAGTATTTTCTCCCTCCCCCTCGGAATGTTTGGTCATATTGCCACATTTCAGGTTTTTATAATGAAAAAACTCAAAAGTAGGTTTTGCAAATATATTAAATATACTCTCCTGTTTTTTTTCACCTCGGCAAACTGCTTCCAGAGGTTCCCTGATGACTTTTGAGTGATCCAATGTCGACCTAAATGACTAACAATGACATGAGTGCATGACATTAGGTCTCAGTTTAAATGCACCAGAACAGACAGTATTGTCAAACATTATGGAGACCAAAGAACACACCAGGCAGGTCCAGGATACCGTTATAAATTAATGATTTTGCAAGATTTAGACATCTCCCAGAGCATTGTGAGAGCAATAACATCAAAATGGAGAGCGCATAAGAGGACTGCAAACCTACCAAGACCTGGTTGTGCCTCTAAACCTTCGGCACCTGTTAAGGAAAAAACTAATCTGAGAAGCAACCAAATGGCCTATGATAACATTGGATGACCTGCAGGCATTCAAAACTTGTGGCTGGGATTGCAGCAAAATATAACAAAATACTAACTCAAAGGGAGCCAATATTTTTGCAACACCTACCTTTTAATTTTTCATTTATTAGAACAATGTTTAATAAATCCGTACTTTTTTCATGTGTGTTTTCACATGTTGATTCTGAAAAAAAAAGAGTTTTAAAAGATGGCAATAGTTGTTTACGGGTGGCCAATACTTTTGCAAAACACTGTATCAATAGTAACTGTAAGCAAGTCATTTTTCTTGGTTTTGACTCTACCCGGTGACGATCTCACAAAACTACAAAGAACAAAAGGTTGCTTTGATTTACTAAAACAGAAATGTCAAACATGTTGGATGATTCAATCCAGCCCGTTATACTTTTCCAACTATATCAAAATAAAAATTAAGCCTAGGTCATTTCCATCAAAAGTTGGATTTTTAAAATAAATACAAATAAAATACTCCTTCTGGCCGCTAAAGAGCAGCAGTTAAGTATGTACTCAGCATTAGTAGGTACAGCCTAGTACTTTGATCTGAGGCAGTCTCATTTAATATTCCAGTACGAAAGAGCAAATATTGTATAGCGTGGTGAGTTGTTTCAGGTGTAAAAGCATTTACTCAACTGTTAAAATCGACCAGTTAACGCATCCCGTGCCAAACATGAAAGTGGTTTTGCCCATTGTTGGTGAATAAGATCACTTGTCATCCGTAATTATAATATGTAGGGTAGGCTACTAAATTCTGAGTAATAAAGCATAATATTGAACAACCGAGCTGAAAATTTGGAGTAGGATCCCTTTAACTGATCCCGCCTTCTTGACAGAGCCAAACTTGAGTTCGACATATCTGCACTTAGAACAGATTATAACATTAAAATCAAATTTGAGAGCCCATTTTCAAAATGTGATACCTCTGTTAAGTGTATTTTGATATTGTTACTTGATTTGCCCATTTTCTGTGTAAATTGACAATGCTCGGGATCCTCAAAGCAGCGACATGCTTTTGGAACTGATCCATTATCTCGGTTGCGACCGTGTTGTCCGTTGAATTTGTTTCAAACAATCCAAAATGATTTACACCCACCCAGGCGTAGTCATCCATTTTGAAACACTCCGGCATAACAATTAGAAAACTGGTGGAAAACGAATGCTAAACAAGCCTTATTCATAATACAATTGTTCTGTTTTTCAACATTGTTACCGGTAGAGACAAACAAGGATGCTTGTAAGTACATGATATTGTTCCATTTGAAGATCAATAAAAGCCTGAGTTATCAACATTCATGGATTTAGATTTTATCGGTCGTTCTAATTTCACCACTACCTTAAAAACAAAACGCAAAAGTGTGAATTATTCCCTTGTAATTCTCTTGAAAACATGGGTGGAACCAGCTTGTTTTTGGGATTGCTCAAGCACCCCTAGTTTCAAACTCAGCATCTAATTCTACTTCAAAGCGCCTTTCAGGACACCCAAGGTCGCTGTACATAGAGTACCTAATGTTAGGAATTAATATTAAAATGCACCGTTTACCAAACTGTTCGAATTAGTTATCTGACTCCATTAACCAAACACAACCTTCATTCACCTGACAATGCGCGCTCGTTTCTTGATGTGAAAAGACGGACAAGAGACCGGCATTTCCACACGGGGGCAGATTTAATTTCTTAAATAATTTAAGTAAGTGAACTCCATCGAATTAGTGTCGCTTGAGTCTCCGTCAAGCCTCTCTCGAATTCTGCCTCTCGATCTTCCGAAGTTCTCTCGACCCACGTCTCTCTACCAGCTGGTGTGCCGGCTCCTCCCATGGGCGTGCCAGGAAAGCCCCCTCGTCTCGATGTCTGGACACCGAGCGTCTCTGAGTCACCAGGGCCCCTCTTGCGCCGGGAAGTGCTGATTATTATATCAGCCCTTGTCCCAGTTCCCATTGTTTCTGTAAACATCATTCTTCACCAGGTTGCATTGACCTCGCCCCACAGCTCAGCCAGTGAATATATTTTGCATTTAAATGTAATTTGTATTTGATCGTACAAAATCCTTTATAGTCAAATGTATCAAATCCTTCACTAACAACGATAAAGCAAGAACTAAACATCCATTATCTGCACCGCTTATCCTTAGTAGAGTCTCAGGGATGCTGGAGCCCATCCCAGATAAACGTTCTGCCCTCTCGAGACGTGCTACCGTAGGCTGACCTGATAGCAGCATCAAGTAAAACCAGCAACACTGAAACTCATGTACAGTATATATATCCATCCATCCATTATCTGCACCGCTTATCAGTACGGTCGCGGGGGTGCTAGAGCCCATCCCAGCCATTTTCGGGCAGTGGGCAGGAGACGCCCTGAACTGGTTGCCAACCAGTCGAAGGGCACACAGTGACAGACAACTCACTTGCTCAATTGCACCTAGGGACAATTTGGACCGGCCAATTAACCTGACATGCATGAGGAAACCCACGCAAGCACTTATAAGTAATAAATGGCAAATAAAAAGACAGTAGAGATAAAAGGGAGCGGTCTGTAAGGCAAATGATCAAGTAAACGCAAGTCTGAAGAGGTGAGTTTTGAGTCCGGATTTGAAGGTGGACAGGGTGGCTGAATTCCTGAGGTCTGGCGGCAATGAGTTCCAGAGCTAGGGGGCAGAGCGTCTGAAAGCTCTGCTTCCCATGGAGCTGAGATGCACAGCGGCTTTAGTGAGATGTATGGAGGATGATGAGCTGTGGCCTTTTTAAAACTCTTTTCCATAATAAAGAACAGGATAGGCTTAGATATAATGAAAAACGCTAGCTAGAATAAAAATTAAGATAATAAAAATGTCAGAAATACTCCACTGAAATGGTTGTCCATTTGTTTCCTAATCTTGCTCTTTACTCTGATACTTTCGCTTGCGGCATAGCCTGTGGAGGCTCCGGTGTATTACGGTGAGAGTATGTTATTATGAAAGCCAGAGAGTGCTAAAATTCTCTTAAAAAAAAAAAATAATAATAATAATAATAATAATTTCCTTTGTATTGTCATTCTGTGTAACAATGTACACAGAACGAAATGTCGATACACCTGACCCGTTGTAGCGAGCCGATGCAGCCGCAGCCAACAGAGGGCGCCGCCATTTTACCAATGTTATAAGTCTTTGGTGTGACTCGGCCGAGGCGCGAACCAGCGACCTAATCCTTTAATTGATAAAAAATAACCTTTAAACAATCAATTAATAAAAAACCTTTTAAAATAAAGAAAGTTTTAGCTAAATATTTAGATTAAAATGTTACCTTAATTCTATTTTATGTTATATCACTTTAAGTGAAATGAAACCAACGTTTTTAACCAGCCAGACAATCTGGGTGCTCTTTGAACTTAAAATCGCCCCTGCTTAAGAAGTAGTCATCATTGATATATTTTGAAATGCATCTGCTAAATATTTGGAAAATACTTTCAAACCTTAGTATTTTATCTTCCACTAGACCGGGGTCGGGAACCTATTTCTCTTTTCATGTGTACATATATTAATTGGAGATGATATGAACCGCGTTTTGCACACAGCGCCCCGACGGTAAATACGTTTGTATCCTCGTTTTCAGTATTTTGTGACATTTCTTTTTTTAAACCTCTGCTTGCACCTTGTTTTGAAACCATTATTTATGAACAAAATGCTTTTGTTTAATTTGTGGGGTTTTTTGTCTTTGGATTCTAGCCACACCACATCGGTCACCGACACAATACAAAATCAACGATGAATTGTCAAGACCGCCGGTTGCTTTGTGGGTTGTTGTCGGGTCCGGGAAGCGACAGAGGCTTCATCAGGAGAGGTAGCAAAAGCTACTGTTTATGGCCATACCAACCTGAGAATGCCCAATCTTAGAAGCCAAGCAGCCTGGTTAGTACTCTGATGGGAGACCGTCTTGGAATACCAGGTTCTGTAAACATGTCATTTGTCGAAAATTGAATTATTACGTGCGGCTGCATAAGATTGAGCAGTGTTGAGCCTGTATCTCACCAACACCAGATCCATAACCTATGAAACGAGTGACCTGGAGCTATAACACGTGAACAAACGACTTTTGTGTTTTAATCATGGAGACCTGCCTCAACCAGATGCCAACAGGCAGCTGGCCCTTCTCTACATTGCTTTCTTTTACTGGAAGGAGAATCCCTCCAATTTTGTTGTACTATTGTATAATGGAAATAAAGACGATTCATTTCTTAATTCAATCATTTATTGTTTCATTTATCATAACAAACCGCACGTCAAAACCGCTGTTACTGCAAGTGTCCAGCAGATGGCACTGACGCACAATAACCAAGGAACAATAAGATTTGTCAATAAAAAAACTGCGTAGTTTGATTTTGACCCCCCCCCTAAATTTTGTAGTTTTGTAGAAAATGTGTATTTCGTAATTTGCAATAAATTGGTGTAGTAAACTACACAAGATTTGTAGTACTTCCTCTTTTATTTACTGTATATCCGGTTTATAAAGCACACAGGTGCATCAAATGTCTGGCAAATAATCGGTTTGAGTTGCGCCTTATGGTCCGGGAATTATAGTGAACTTTTCAATAGAGTTAACCAGGCAGGTTAAATTATTACTTTTGGTAGTCAACTATAAAATGACTTCTTTAGTATGACTTCTCTCCCCTCCATTCAGGACATTGGCCAGAAGCGCTGCCTATCCCGAGCCACAAACATCATTAGGGGCCCCTCTCACCCCTATCATGGACTATTCACTCTGCTAGCTTCTGGAGTGAGGTTCTGCAACTGCTTTGTCCCCCTGGGATTTTGCGGTCAATCTCATATATAGCAATCGTACCAATCAGATTTTATTTTTTTAACAATTTAGTTTTTAAATTCTATTGTTAGTGTTTATTGAACATGTTTACCTGACTTGACCATTTTGCACATCTGTTCAGCTACTCTTGCACTACTATACAGGATTACCTCATGTGCGATCCCTTCCCAAGGTTTCATTTACTTCATGTTGAGGTCTTGAGTTTTTCCTTGCTCTCATATAGGTTTTAAATCTGGGGATGGTGTAATAATAGTCTGTAGTTTGCAATAATATGTGGTCTGTGCAGCCGTTTGAGACTCCTTGTGATTAAGGGCCAAACAAATAAACATGACTTGACAACTCAAACCTATAATTATTTACTTACTACTGCAAATCCATATATTTTGAACATATTTATTTATTATGATTTTTTTGTCAATTAGGAGGCTCTAAATCAGGTATGTTAATCTCATTTTACCTCAAGGGCGACATGGTAGAAAAACACATTCTCACGGGAGTCGAAACAGTTAAAGAGCAAAAAACAGAAAGGTGAAAAAAAGAAAGTGAAAGCCAGAGAGAATAGAAAAAGAAAAGAAACAGAGAAAATAGGAGACAGCAGTAGAGTAATAGAGAGAGCAGTAGCGCAAGAGCAGTAGAGTACTAGAGAGCGCACTAGAGAGCACGAGAGAGTACGAAAGAGCAGTAGAGTACGAGAGAGTAGTAGAGTACTACAGCGAGAGCAGTAGAAAGTACTAGAGAGAGCACTAAAGAGTACTAGAGAGCATGAGAGCAGTAAAGAGTACGAGAGAGCAGTACTAGAGAGAGAGCAGTAGAGTACTAAAGTGAGAGAGAAGTAAAGTACTAGACCGAGAGCAGTAGAGCAAGAGCAGTAGAGAGTACTACAGAGCACACTAGAGAGTACTAGAGAGCACGAGAGAGTAAGAAAGAGCAGTAGAGTACGAGAGAGAAGTAGAGTACTAGAGCGAGAGCAGGAGAAAGTACTAGAGAGAGCAGTACTAGAGAGAGCACGAGAAAGAGCACAAGGGTACGAGAGAGAGCAGTACAGTACTAGAGAAAGAGCACAAGGGTACGAGAGAGAGCAGTACAGTACTAGAGAAAGAGCACGAGAGAGTACAAGAGAGCAGTAGAGAATTCGAGAGAGAGCAGTAGAGTACTAGAGCTAGAGAAAGAAGTAGAAAGTACTAGAGAGAAAGCACTAGAGAGCAGCAATAGAGAGAGTACTAGAGAGCAGTAGAGAGTACGAGAGAGAACAATTGAGAGGACAAAAAGACAGAGGGGTAGAGAGAAAAAAAATACAACTCCAATTGTTGTGAGTGGCTTTAGCAACATCCAGAGGACACATTCAATACTGCAGCTCCTTTTTCTTTCGCTCTTCTCTCGACACTGCCAGATCACAACCCTTGGCGGGCCAGATTCGGCCCGCGGGCCGCATATTCAGTCTGAGTGAAAACAATTTCGGTGAAATGCAACTTTCAAACAGCATTTATTGACCGTCATGTAGAAAACATCTTAAACAATCCACTGCAACCGAACACACAAAAGAAAAAAAAAACACAAAATGGGATCCAGATGAGGAAAAGTGACAAATGTAAAGAATAATCTCGCCTCTCTCCTGTTTTCACATACCTGTCAACCTGTGCGGTTTTTCCGTACAAAGTACGTTTATTATGCATTTTAAGACGGGTACGGCGTACAAGAAAATCTGTAGGGAAAAAGGCAAATTTGTCAATTATGAGTAAAATCCGGTATACACAGACTATCACGAAACGGCAAATCAATCAAGTCTAACGAGTTTGCCGCGGTAGCCTCTATCTCTGTATTGTTTTTTTCGTTGCAAACAAAGCGAGCGGTTTGATGCTACTGTGCGCATGCGTCTGCCGCCTGGGGATTTCCCATCATGCATCATTCCGATCACACGTGAACAAAGTCTTAAAAAACATTGGATTTCATGTGGTAGTTGTTTAGTGAAAGGAAGTTCGTCTCTTTTTAGAGAACTGGCTTTTTTGGCTCAACTGATTAAAGAGAGCCGGCTCTCAGACGGCTCCCTTGCTTTGATGCATTATATTACGAATTATGATGTTGTATAAAGAAGTTAAGAAAAGAAAGAAGTATAAAAGGAGGAAATGAAAAAAGAATAGGCTGTGGTTATCCCTTTTCTCAGTATATTACCAACAATAATTTAATGTAGAAAATTAATTCATAATTTGAATAAGAAAATGTATTATTCTACTTAATTCTATTTGCATGTATTTTTTCCTTCTACAATGAACGTCCAAGCGACTTCATTTTTGATTTTTTTTGTAATAAACCTCATTCATGTCGAGCAACTCAGTATCTCACAACAAAATATTAATTAACAATAGATATGATATAACGAAACACATGTACAATATAACATGTTAAATGACAAACACGTTTAAAAAAAAATATGGTGAAAGATTATTTTGTATTTTGTAAGGGAAAATAGTTTGTAAGGGCATGGAGCCCTCGAGGTTGACAGGTATGCAACTGTGTACAACAACATGGAGAAACATAACAAGAGATTTATGTTGTTTTGTAGTTAGCAGCTAAGAAGGCACAGGAAAAAGATAAACACTGATGAAAAACATTATGGCCACTTCATTTTTTGTAAAAAATTGCAGCACAAAGCAGTGTGTGATACGTCAATACGAACTACAAAAATCAGTGAAAATGAAAATGCAGTTGTTCCCAGGATTCATGCTTAACTCAGGTAACTTTAAGCATGTCCATATACATAAAAAATGGGCCTTTAAGCTTCCAAAAAATAATATGGGGGGTGGGCGTTTGGGGGACATTCATGTTTAAAGTCCCCCAAAATCTAAAGTGGACCCCAAATTGAGTTTCACCCAAAAAAAGGTCAAGAAGAAAATCATTCACCTCGTGCGAAAATGTCAATTTTTTGTTTTATGCATGGGATGTAGAAGGACTGTCTCAGTAATTCATTTTCATTGGCCTAAGTATTGAAATAGATTGCAAATTCCATAATTTAAATGTTAGCCTTTAATAATTGTCTTAATGGCGTACATCCCTAGTACGCGATCATGGCCTTATTGACGTACTTGTAAGGCCATTATCACATGAGATTATTTGGAAATCCAGTATTTTTTACGTTACTGTTTCCTACAAATTCATCAGATGTTTCTGGCTGGAGTGAGCATTTGGTTTGCATTTAGCTTAAAAAAAAAGAAAACAACATAACTTTTGCATGAATGACAAAAACGCGGCCCATTGGATGTTTCTGTTCTGATGCGGGCAGATCAAGATACAAACGCCAACTCCAAAATGTTAGCTTTTTTTTTTACGATTATCATAATCACAATTTACAAAGGACCTTTCCTGAACACATTTACCCACAAAGTGGGTATGTGGTGGGGGGCACATTTGGAATTAAATGGGTCAACTGGTTTATTTGATCAGTTGAGTGAAAGCAGTTTTACACCTGAACCAACTCACCACACTATACAAACTAAACAATGACCTCTAGTGGCTAGAGGGAGCATTTGGTTTGAAATTATTAAAAAAAAAAAAAAATCATAACTTTTGATAGAAGAGACCTAGAAACAAGTTGGCTGAATTCATTTGACCCAACAGTACATTTCAGAGTATCCATCCATCCAACCATCCATCATCTGCACTGCTTATCCTCAGTAGGATCGCGGGGGTGCTGGAGCCCATCCCAGCTGTCTTCGGGCAGTGGGCAGGGGACACCCTGAAACGGTTGCCAGCCAGTTGCAGGGCACACAGGGACAGACAATTCGCTCACTCATTCACACGTAGGGACAATTTGGACCGTCCAATTAACCTGACATGCATGTTTTTGGAATGTGGGAGGAAACCAGAGTGTTTGGAGGAAACCCACGCGAGCATAGAGAGAACATGCAAACTCCACACAGGAGGTTGGATCTCATGACCTCAGAACTGTGCCGCCGTGCTGCCCGCATTTCAGAGTATATTAAAAATAAAATCTCGTTATGATTTCTTATAAGTACAAATCAAATCCTCCTTTCCACTGCTAGAGGGCAGTATAGGTGTAAATGAGCGGACGTCCAATCCACTATTACGCAGTAATTCCTCAGCTTTAGTAGGCCCAGCCTAGTAATTTGATCTGATCTTTTCACCCGTTCGTTGCTAAAACTGTTTTGTATATTTTTTTCTTTATTTATTTTAAAGCAGTGTGACGATTAAGGCAAGCACATTTTTAGTCATAGCTCCCACTTAAGTTTGTTGTTTGTGGTTTAGATGTAAAGCTCCATTTACTCGACTCGTTGTCAACACATTCAATGCCAAGCATGAAAATCATTTTTTCCATGGGTTGTGCTTAGAAAGGATACCTTTTCATCTGCTATTACAACTTAGGCATAGGCTAAATGATAAAACACAGTGCTGGAATTCAAAACTAAATATTTGGCATAGCCATTTTTTTTTTACTGAAAACCCAACGTCTGAATCCAGTTTTACATGCCTGACCAAGAGACTCATTTTTTTGTCATACTGAGTAATTTATGGCAGGACAGATGAAATCATCCAACATGCCTGGTCCAGCCCGCAGGCTATATGTTTGACATGCCTACTCTAAACAATAAAACACTATCGCATGGAAAAATGTTTTAATTATTAGCTTTTTAGCGATTGTTTCCACCAACTCCTTATGTGGTATCAATACGATATGAATGTAACAGTTTTTACCCTTTTTCTCCAAAAACACTTTTTGTCGGTACTGCCATTTTGGCATGAGGTTCAATCCAATTTTCACTGAATCATACCAATCTCGTTGTTTACTGTCAAGTCAACAAACGTAGCAAGCGGTTTCATTTCTATATTCAAGTCCTTGAGCTTTTTTCATGACAAATCTTGAATAATGATCAGTTTCCTCAAGTTTGTCAAATAGCTAATGAGTGCGTAAAGAATCCAGGTTATGTCACGATATTTTGGTTCCTTTTTTTTAACCTTCACTTTAAGAGGATACTGAACACATTTTGAAGAGGTAAAATATCATAATGACGGATGGAACATAGCCTTCGGGCAAGCCGCATGGCAATAAATGTAGAATATTTGAAAACTGTATTGGCTCATCTGAAACACTGAAGCGTTTTTTTTAGGCTAGCCTTTGCATGTTTTCTCATCCAAGCTCCTTTTAAGTATCAATTATATGTATTTGGAGAAATACGTTGCACTCAAAATGACCTTTTTCTGCGACCAGCAGTTCTGCATTTATAGTGTTTGTAATAGGGGTGAGCAATATAACGATATCAGATCATGACAGACTTTAACAAGATTATAATCTTTAAAAAAAAGAAAAGTTATTTGGGGCCTATTCTATTGTTTTGGCAGTCCTTAGTCTAGGTTTATCCCGTAGTATTGCCAACGCACTTGGTAGCCGCATTAGCAGATCGCATCATTTTGGTGGCAAGCCTTGCTTTAGCGATTAACCTCCCTTTAGAACAGGGTTCGCACACCTTTTTCATGGCAGAATTTACGCAGTTTTTATGAAACTTCAAGCCAATTTTCCACTCTCTCCGGTACCATTAAAAGAAAAACTCTGGTGTGAATCATGTATTTTGCAGAGCCACAAATATATCTGATCACATGAGATTTTTAATCTCGCGTCTCCATTTATCAAGACATTGCAAATATATTTGTTTTTGAGACAAACGTTTCCCCATTTAATTGTTAGGGAAAAATTATAGTAATGTGTAGCCTACATTTTAAGTTATTCTTATAATGTTCTTCTACAATTTACCACTGGGAAACACTACCTTACTTTTCCATGGCCCATAATTAAAACGTAATCCTTGCACTAATACACATTTTATAGTGCCGTGTTTAAGTATAGCATGCAACTGTCCTCATTGGAGTGACCCGAAGAGGGAGGTGACGCTTCATAAGACATTGCCATACAAACGAATGCCAGCTGCCGTTAATCACGAGGGAAGAAATGCAATAGCAAAGCGAAGCTACCACAGAGCAGTGACCGTGTCATCTTTGAAGCAGAATTGTTGAGAAACATGGCAACTATTCTAAGGGAGGCAGATGAGGCTTAGGAAATGGAAATATAAAGTTAAAAATAAATGAATTGGTGAGATCTGTCCAACTATCTTCTGCACCGCTTATTCACACTAGGGTCACGTGGCGGTTAAATTTAGTCAGTGTTAAAGTTCTTTCGCAATTAACTTTACCATTTCAGGATAATGTTTTTTTAAAATCACTGAATTTTCACATTATGATTATCATTAATTAAATTTGTATGTGTTGAGTGTCTGCAAAAGCAGAGTGAGGCTCGCAATTATTTTGCCTTATGGCAGAGGGCGATAGTGAGACCAAGAATTCTGATATGGTGAACACATTAGCCCTAAAAAATAAGTTGGTGAATGTGATCAGGAAGCCAACAACAAGTCAAGCCATCTAATAATTATTTTCTGGTTGTATAGACTATTTTATAACAGCGTGTTAACTTCATTGATAAATTTAGGTGATTAAATGTTTTTATTCCTATGCTACTGTGTATAAATCAAATCAAATGATCGATACTAGATATTAGTAAATCTGACTGACTCACTAGACACAAACCTGCCACAAATGCGTAAAAAAAAAGTTAGATTTAAAAAAAAAAATACTTTATTCAAATAAAAACGTGTCAAGAAAATTGATTCTTTTCTAAAAGGTTTTTTTTTTCCTTTTTAGAAAAACGTGAAAAATGGGCGAAAGCATGCTAATGCTAATCAGTCAAACATGTTTTTTTTTTAGTAAACCAAACAATAAATGAAAGAAATGTGCTTATTAGCAATCATTTATGTCCGTTAAAATTGAGATTGTAATTTCACTTTTTCAAATCATGATATAATAGGTTTGCCATATTGACCACCTCTAGTTTGTAACAGACGCAGCAACATTCCTGAGACTTCACAAACATGTGACATTAACGTACTAAGCAAAACAAAAACAAATACAAATATGTAATTCAACCTGCAAACTACAACACACCAACATAGGTCACCCCTCAAAAAATGCAACAGCTGCCCTGAAATCTCAATATTCCCTTAAAAAAAAAAAAAAAAAACTCAAATAGAACAGAAACGAGTATGGTAAACAATCTTCCTTTGCTTACCGGCAATTTTATCAATGTTTTCATAGCGTCCCTTTTTATTATTATTGTTTGGATAATGAATCAAAGCATTCAATCTTCCAGTGCTAGGGAAGGCTAAATGTCAGCAGCACGAGAAGACAATATGATGTGTTCAATGTGACAACGGGCTACTGTATTTGTTCGTGTATAATGCGCACGCGTCTATAACGGCTCCACTCATTTTTTTATGATAATCCAGTATAATATTTTGTGTTTGGATGCAACGGAAATCAAACCTGGGTTGCGGGGGTGGGAACGCCAAATCCTAACCACTGGACCACCAGTGATAAAGACCAGTGGCCAGCAACCGGGGACTGGTACTGGGCCCCACAGAAGGAAAAAATTGCATTAAGTTTCCCTTGCTTATATTGTATTTATTTACAGGCGCAATTTAGTAGTATTAACATCAATTTATGAGGTTATGTGGTGGTCTAATATTGTGAATGAATAAAGTATCCATCGATCTATTAAAGTATTTGGCTATTAGATGCAACAGGATTCAAGCCCAGATTCACAGTAATCAGAGCTAAATTAATGACATTGGAAAAGACATTTTATCTCACACTATTTTTACTCACAGTACCACATTGTCTTGCCTTTTTGATCTCTATCGCGCACACGATTGGTCAACTGTACAAGAGTTGTTTTGGGTGAATCCCCATAATGCTCTATTACAACGTTCTCCAACGTTGCCTTTTTTATAATGAGTAATTATTCACGTGCAACTTCAAGATAAAAAAGGAGAGACAGCGTTGTAATAAGAAAATAGTGTGCATGATAAATGTAACCATCCCCGTCATCAATAGCGCTCTCTTTGCCGCAATCTGGGCTTGATTCCCAATTACGTGTGCCTTTAAGATAAAAGGTGAGCCAACATCGTACTGCGAGTAAAGATGGTGTGATGAGATCAAATCTAGTGGCTTTTCCTATGTCATTAAGATCCCTAGTGATAACGAAATGGTTTTGGGTTTAATATAATGATTATGGTTCTGATAAATATTGTTGTTATTAATATTATTATCATATCATCAGATCTTGAACTGGTCCATGGTACAGAAAAGGTTGCAGACCACTGATATAGAGGACATACAAAAAATGAATTTGATATTATCTCATACTCTTTTAATTCATGGTACCATAGACGAATGTTAACTTTGTTGTGCATTTCACATGTTACAACGACAATGTATTCTATTCCAAGCATCGTAAGTGACAAACGATGTTGAGTAGAATTTATACAATCTTTCTTTTTCCTCGCCTTATCCCTGATTTATCAGGGGTCCGCTCTTATACACACACACGTGTGACTGCGTACAGTAAACAATGCTGCGACAGTTCTACTCAACAGATGTGTCGCAAAGCCTGTCGTCTGAGTCATTAGGTGACGAGCGCCAGGTAGGGAGGCAATGGGTACCGGTGTTGTCTTAGGTATGACTCGGCCGAGACGCGTACCAGCGACCTCCCAGTCTAGCGTGGGCGCCCTACTCCAAGACGACTGAGCTAATGTGAACTATAAACACAATACCATCAGAAAATTTACAATGTATCTATTTAATGTCCTTCAAAGTCCAATTCATCAACAGATATACCAAAAAGTAAATTTACTTTGTTGTGCCTTTTTTAAATCTTTACGGACGAGTTTCTGTTTTCTCTATTCCTTAACATTCATCTCTGGTACAGTGACTAAAACTAATGTGATTATGAGATGAAATCGAATGCCTTTTTGTGTGTCTGGTTTTCCAGTGATTAGGATCCAGCACTTGCTCTCCCGCGATCTGTGTTCCAAATCCCGGTGCATCCAATGTTTTGAGATTCTGGTCAGCGGTATTTTTGACACAAACATGGCAAAAACTCGTGTATAACGCGCACCCAAACGGAGTTCATTTTTTGCTTAAAAACCAATGGGTAATACACGAATGAATACGGTAATTGAAGAGAGGGAGTAGTTGGGTAACTTGCAAGCCGATGCCACCTCAAATGGTCTGGTAGCCGGCATGGCTCCTCCTCCTCCCGATGAGGTAGGCAACCAGCACGATGAGGACTAGGCCGGCGAGGGCCGCCCCGACCATGATAGCGATCAGCATGTCGTCTTCGTCGAGCTGGCACTGCTCAGCTGTTTTGAAAGCAAAATGATATTCAGGGCAAAATGGAGTGTGGCAAAATGTGTCTTGCTTGAGATGCTTTACCTGTGCCAAACTGGTTCTTGGTGAGGTTGAAGGGCTGCAGCTGAAGGTGGAAGGTGTTGATGGACAAGGTCTGGACCACATTGAGAGTCTGCTCCTGGTGGCACATGTAGGAGTAGCCGAGTGTTCCCTCAAAATAGTCCAGGCTGCTATTTCGTGCCAAAAATGGCTCTGATACAAGGGCAAATGAAAGGAAAACGTTAGCACGAGGGTAGAAAAGAAATTGCACGAGCATATGTCTTGAAAAACAAAAGCAAAGGTAAAAATACAGTACAGCTAAAATATTAACCAAAATGAATACCCACGTTGACTAGCGAGATTGTCAATTTAGGCAACATGATCATTTAAACATCCATCCATCCATTATCTGCACCGCTTATCCTCAGTAGGGCCGTGGGGGTGCTGGAGCACATCCCAGCTGTCTTCGGGCAGTGGGCAGGGGACACCCTGAACTGGTTGCCAGCCAGTCGCAGGGCACACAGGGACAGACAATTCGCTTACTCATTCACACCTAGGGACAATTTGGACCGGCCAATTAACCTGACATGCATGTTTTTGGAATGTGGGAGGAAACCGCAGTGCCCAGAGGAAACCCACACAAGAATGGGGAGAACATGCAAACTCCACACAGGAGGTTCGAACTCATGACCTCAGAACTATGCCGCACACGCGGTTACCACTGCGCCGCCGTGCTGCCTCATTTAAACAGAAGAAAGAAAAAAAAAACTGGTGCTGGGGAAATTATTTTTAAACATTCTTGACTGACTTGTGCCTAGTAACTTTTAATGAAAAAAAGGGTGCCTTGGCAAAAACTGGTTGGAAAACACAGCTCCAGAAAAAGCTGTTTGATTCATAAGTGCGCAGTCTAAATGGCTGACTATCGCTTTTATACTACGAGGTGGGGCATGACATTCATGCTTCACACCAGCATTTTGTGTAGAAATCAGTACATGTGCTTGATGGATGCTAAAACACAAGATATTCTTCTAACTGCAACCTAAAAACACCACCAGGATGGATAACAGCTGAATGGATGGATATATTAAGAAGGGAGATATTTATAGGTGTGAATAATTTTATTTTAATGAATGGAAAAAAAATATATTATTTCCGAGTTTCCTCATGTGAGGTGGGGACCACAACATATATTCAATGGCTGAAACTCCTGAGGCCAACTGCTGCCATGCCTTTGAGTGGAAAAGCTTCGGTTAGGTCCCTTTCCTCACTAAGTTTTAGTCTGTGCCTTGCCATAATTAGATTTTATTTCTATTACTATTGCATTTTAACCATTGTGTGTGCCTGTGGGTGGGGATAAGAAGAGGATTGTTTTATTGTCTTCTTGTACACTGAATGTTTTATACAGGACTTTTCGGGCAATTTATTGCCTGATATGTGCTTTACAAATAAATTGATTTGATGCAAATTAGTTATGACAGAATAATTGTAGTAAAATGACTGGTTAAGTTATAAAGGTAGGAATCACCAAATCACGATTGTGTATACGCAGAGACACATTTTATTATTACGATTGTTAGGGACGAAAAACTTACCTTTCATGTCCGGCCAAGCTGCAGACAGAGAAATTTCACTCACGTGGTATTTATTGGATGTTGTGTTCTAGGTAGAAAGTAATAGGCAGTTCAAACCTGACACCACTTTTTGCCCATGTACAATAAAATAAGCTGAATAAATATTACCAGAGTGAAATAAAAAGTCAGGTTGGTTTTATCTTGCTCCATTGAGATTTGCAGCATGGCGTTATCTGTGTCACATGAGCCGAAGGTCTTCGTGGTGTTGGGTTGGATGTTGATGACATCCTGCACAGTCTTAAAATGCACAGAAAGGTATTCACAAACAGGATTTTATTAGTCAATTATGCACAGAATGTGTAGTGTTCCTCCCCAGTTATACAAATATGTTGCTAAATATTCCACACGCCAAACTGTAGTCTCAAAGTTGACCCATCTGGCTTGTTTCCTGTAGAGATGTGACATCAGTGGAGGAACATGTCTTTCAAAATACTTTTCCATGAGGTCACTTGAAGGTCTGCTACACTTCGTGTCTACACCTCATACTCAATATGTTTATACTCTGTGCTCATTGCACTGCGTGTAAGCTAAATGTAAACAAAACACTGACAATGGGAACGCCACAGCTACCTAGTGTAGTTGCGCTTTATTCTGAGAAAGATTTAAAAAAAAAAAAAAAAAAAAAAGTTCCCCCGAAGACAAACACGCCTGACAACCCTTGACACATTAACAAAAGAAAACATACTATTTGCGCACTAACTGCTGTATAATATTTAAAAAAAACAGAACTGAAACATGTGCCTAAAGGAAGTAGGCTGAGGCTAAAGTTTTAAGGGCCTTCCCTTGTTCCATTTTTATTTTCCGCACAGGGAAGATATGTTCAAAATCAAAACAAGAAAACAGAACTTTACCCCACAAGGAAAATTAAAAACAAAATAAATTCACACTTATAATAGTATCGCTAGTTGCATTTTGGTATCTGAATTTGCTATCTGAAATTGCTATTATAATTTATATTTGGATTGGGCTCAGAATAAGCGTGCGCATCAAAATACAGTCTTGAGGCGCCCTCTGTCGGACCAAAGAGGTACTTCAAGCATGCACTTTTATTTGCATTGAATTAACCTGCGTTTAAGCGCCTCTGCCACTTTTCATTTTCGGTTCCTGTTTGGCCTGTGGTGTTTCTGGGCAAGTACAGCCTGGGGGCACCCATCCCTCTCCAGGCCAACAAATGTTTCTACCCGGTCTCGAACCAGGGACCTTTTGCCCGTTTGGCAAATGTGCTAGCCACTACTACTTGTGCTTAATTTATACTCCGATTATTTTATTGCTTATTAAACTACTTGAATTTAACTTGAATAAAATAAATGTGATTTATTGGTGATTGAATGGACTTTGATGAATTGATGATGTGATTGAATGGTTGTTTAAAAAAGAAAAGGAATAAACAAGAGAGTTACTCAGTACTTGAATAGGTTTTTTTTTTCACCAAGTACTTTTTTACTTTTACAGAAGTAATTATTTGGATGACTACATTTTACTTGAGTTGTTTTACTATGAATTCACTACTATTTCTGGTCTTGACCTTCAGGGAAAAGGCTTCACTGAACCCCTGAGAATGACACACCGAGTTCATTCGAACCTAGGTTAAGAACCACTGGCCGAGGCATTCTCAACAACAACTACTAAAACTTTGCTTAAAACACTTGTAACCTTTGAATGATGAACATGTAAAAAAATATGACGACTGGCTTGTTAGGTTGCTGGTGTTTTTCGGTGACATCAGAGCTCAGGGTGACAAAAGATTTACCGTCTTCAAAATGCAATCTCAGAAAATAATTGGAATAAAGCAAAGAAGTACATATTGATTTTATGCATAAACCATGCATTATTTCCTTACATTTGGCATGTTTTTAAAAATGTGGCATTACCTTAAGTATTTTACCCCCTGAAATAAACAGTGTCAGGTTAGGCTGCATGTACCTGGTTCAAGGAGACAGAGTTGAAACTGATGTTTAGCTGCAGGCCCATGAATGCCAGCAAGCACACGCTGCCATTGACACCGGTCACCTGGTAGTGGCCAGTCTCTGGTCTGCCAGGTTCCTTGTGTGGAGCCTCAGTGGTGGACGGCACCAGGGAAGCCGAACTCTGGTGTACGGCGATAGCAGCTTCACCCAATCACACAATATATACAAAACATTTAAAAAGTTTGTTCTGCTGGCATACAAAAGAATGCAGTACTGTACCGTTTTTAATATAGGACACCTGCAAGAGATTGCATAGGATGCTAGGGTTGTTTGTTCTCTGACTTATTGCTCACTTTTGTTATTTTGACGGTTAGGCACAGTTTACATCATAGATACTGTTCTTTGATTTCACACCCCGTAGGAATGTTTTGCTATTGTAACCTAGGAGATTTAATACAATTAAATCAGGGGAGGACCTTTAGAAACAAATTGGAATGTTTGCATCATGAGGGATTTCTTTGTACAGTCCTCTCCAGTCATCCTTGCACCTTCAAAATCTATTGATGTCTTCTCCTATTTTGATGATCGACGAAACTACAAAATGTTTTAACATAACACAATGTAATTTATCCAATGTTAACACTACTAATATTATCAAATTCAGCAGATACAAAAGTGACAAGGTTCAGATACCTTTGTAATGGTACTTTTTAAGGACTTTCAAAGCCAATTTTTCAAATTTACCATTAAAAGAAAAAATCCAGGGTGAATCATGTAATAATGTAATAATCTGCGATTTACATATTCAATTTTTAAGCTCGCGTTTGCATTTATCAAGTCATATGATTTTTAGATCTTGAGTAAATCATGAATACATTTGTTTTTTAGACTTATCTCCCCCAATAAAGGTGTTGGGTAAAAAAATTACAGCAATATGTAGTCTAAATATCTTGGAGCTGTCATATCAGAAGAGGGGTCAGAATCAGAACTCATGGCCAGGATAACCCAAAGCACAGCTGCACTTGCCAGACTTAAACCCATGTGGAGGGACAAGAACATGGCAGTGAAAAAAAAAAAGATCAGACTTCTGCAAGCTCTGGTTATTTCCATCTTCCTTTACGCTTGTGAGACATGGACTCTCACAGCAAAACTGAAAAAGAGAATCCAGGCCATAGAGATGCGATACCACAGAAAACCGCAAACAAAGAAATCTGTCCAGAGTTGAGTCCTCATTAGTGCCCTGAAAACCCAGGCAGTAAAGGGTTCCGTGAATCGTGAAAAATATGTAGCTTACCCTATCAACAGCAGGGAGTTCTTCCAATTTTAATTTTCCAAAGGGAAACACTACCTTAATTTTTTACATGGCGCATAATAAATGTCCATAATTGATATATAATCATTGCACTAATACACTATTCATCGTGCCCTGTTGAGGTGTGACATGCACCTGTCCTCATATGTGCGACATTAAAGGGCCATGACGCTTCATAGGACAATGCCATACAAACTAATGCCGGCTGTCGTTAATCCTGAGGGAAGAAATACAAAGTAAAGTGAAGCCACCACGTAGCAGTATCGGTGTCATTTTAAAGAAGACTTCAGAAAATGGCTAGAATTTCAAGAGATTACAAAAATCTTTACCACATATTCAAGCACTTTTTTAATCCTTGAAAACACATTAAAATCCAGGCATTTCACGCACCTGTTTGAACCCTGGCGCAAGCGAAGAGCAAGCCAAGGCACAAGTTTTCTCGATGCATGGACTTTGTTCCAGGATTGCCTTGCTAGTGGTGCTTTCATTCATAAGGAGCAGCGCATAAACTTCATTTCTAAGTTAAAGTTAGGTTAGACAATAAAACGCTTTATATATGCTGCAGTGTATATGTCGCTTAGCAAAGGATAAAGGAGATGTAGGTTCATTTATTTGTAAATATAACTGTGCCTCTATTAGAGTCTATCTATCGGTCAACATGCCTGTCAACTCAAGATTTGATCTCTATTGAATACCTGTCAACCTCCACGGCTCCATGCCCTTACAAACTGCCATATTTTCCCTGACAAAATACAAAATAATCTTACACCATATTTTTTTTTCAAACGTGTTTATTTATGTAGTTTAACACGTTATATTGTACATGTGTTTCGTTATATTATATATTGTTAATTACCATTTTGTTGTGAGATACCGAGTTGCTCGACATGAATGAGGTTTATTATAAAAAAAAAGTTCAAAAATGAAGTAGCTTGGACGTTCACTGTAGAAGGAAAAAATACATGCAAATATAATTAAGTAGAATAATACATTTTCTTATTCAAATTATTAATTCATTTTCTGGATCAAATTATTGTTGTTAAAATACTGATTAAAGGGATAACGACAAACCTGTCTTTTTCATTTTCTCCTTTTATACTTCCTTTTTTTTAACTTCTTTATACAACAAAAATTCGTTATATAATGCATCAAAGCAAGTGAGCCGTTTGAGAGCCGGCTCTCTTTAATGAGTTGAGCCGGAAAAGCCGGTTCTCTAAAAAGAGACGGACTTCCTTTCACTACACAACTCGAACTCGTTTGACATGATTGATTTGCCGTTTCGTGATAGTCGGTGTATACCGGATGGTACCCATAATTGACACGTTTGCGTTTTTCCGTAAAGATTTCCTTGTACGTCGTACACGTCTTAAAATGCATAATAAACGTACAGGTTGACAGGTATGCTATTGGTCCGAGAAAATGAGGCACTGAACGATCAAGAAAATAAGAAACTTTCTAAAACGTGGTATAATTGCAGTCATTGCAAGAAGTAATTTTAACTATTAAATGAGCCCCCCATAAAAGTAAACACACATTGGATCATGTTATTGATCACACAAGTTTGTGACCTCGTCACTAATCAATTCAATGTTTAGTGTACATACCCAAAAGATGTAGGCTAAAAGTCAGCCACATTGCCCGAACAGCAACGCCAGTCGTCATGTTTGTCTCCCAGTTGATTCCTTTAAAAACGGTGTTGGAAATTTGAGCTGGACAATAACTTGATGAAGCAAACAGCTAGTAAGCTAACTGACAGGAGGCTAGCTTTAGCATAAAGACCTACCCCGGAGAGCAGTTAAAAGCCCCTGGCACTGTCAGAAAAGCAACAAAGCGCACTGTAATCAGTTCGAATGACGTGCAAAGGTTTAATGATGTCAAAAACTGCTAGCCTCGTTTCTTCTTGTGACGTTTACTGGAGCACAGCCAAAGACTAACAACACGATCATGTGACTCTTGCTTATGAAACGCCTTGGAGTCACGTGATGAAAAGGACAATTTTTCATTTGACAGAGGACAAGTCAATCATCAATGTTTTCCTCCGTAGGCCTTTCGCCGGTTTCCAAACCATTTGCTAGCATAATTAATTTTTAATACCACAAATAGATAGGACTAACAATTACATTTCAAAAGTCCACATGAAAAAGATATACAAGTTTAAACATGGAAGCTAAAAAAGTTTGTTTTTTAACTCTGTCAACATGCCTGTCAACCTCCACGGCTCCATGCCCTTACAAAAGGTAAGGGCTTCCTTGATGCGTGGACAAAGATTTAATACCAATTCACAGAGGCTTGATACTTACTGATGAGCCACGCCAAACAAATATTCAAGTTCTGTACAGCACGTTATGTTGCTTTCATCCAAACATTTGCATGGACTCTTCTGAGGTCCGCTAAGAAAATACTGGTCTAATTGTGACTCCAAGAGCCAAGAAGAAATCTGAAGGCTCGAGAGCATATTTCCTTCAGGCCCTGGTGCTGTAGAATGCTCCACCCCCAAGATAAGATCTACTACTTTAATGGAAGTGCTTAAATCCAGACTTAAGACACACTTATATTCTAGAGCTTATGATTGATGTTGACCTCGTACCTTTGTTTTCCTGTCCTTTTCTGCTGCCTGGCTGGTGGTAGAGGGAGTAAGACGAACCTGGATGAAGCAGCGGACTAGCACCTGGACCTGAGACATGTCATAATTTGCAGTGATCAGCTGGCTGAGATAGGACGCCTAGACGTCGCCGTCTCGGACTTCTTGAACACTTTTAATAATTACCCGTTATTGTTTCCCAAGAAACATCCATTGCAGCCTGTTCATCCTGGAAAGTGTGCCCCCTTCTGAAGGTTTCTAATTTTTCTCATGCTGGAGTTTGAGTTTTTCAGATTCACATGCAAAACAATGCACAATCATTTTTGTTAAAGCGCATATTTAAGTTGAAATTATATCAAAGGGGAATCTGATTTTTTTTTAAATAAGCAAATACATTTGTTTTCTAAACATTTACCTAGACTTTCACAACCAAAATGAAAATTGTTCAAGTTATTGACTGCATGTAAATGTACAAACCAAGGACACCATAATAATTTTTTAATGCAAAATGTCTACTTTCCACCTCAGTAAGACAAAGACAAGCACGTGTTAAAAGACTTGAAAATGGTTTAATGATGTTTACAACAAAAGAGACCTGTACACTTACAGTAAAAGATTATTTGTGTATGTGTAAAAAAACAAAACAAAATACAGCAGACAAACGCATCAAAATCTACAATGTATCCTGATTCACATACTAGAGACTCTTAGTCTTTCAGTTCCGAGCCACCTTGACAGGAAGCGTTTTTGTCCTTTTTGTTTCATTATTAGTATTTTGGAACAGTGTCCCTCAGTGTTTTTAGTCCAAGATGGTAACTCTTAACCCTTAAGAGTTCTGTTAGAAATATTAGAATGCAGAGTAAGAAAAAAAGAGGAAACATTCTTTAGATGAGGCCAAGTGTCAGCTTTTACACAACGCCTTTCTGAAGATAGACAGAATATTTACATATTTTCTTTTTTTTTTTTAAACCTTTTCTGTTGTATTTTATTTCTATGGATAAAAGCCATTATCATTTGGCCTGATACCACACAAACCACTCAAAACCATACAAAAATACAATGTCTTGAACTTAGTAAGACAGTTCTGCAATTAGTTCCATGCTGAGACAGAAAAAGAAATAAAAATGACAACAAGGACAATTATTCCACTAACATTTTTTTTCTCGACAAATATATCAAAATATACATCTAGGCTTTGGAATTTCTGAGGCTTGGACTCAAAGCCCGTGCTGGGTTTGTCTCTTAATACACATGCTGCAGGGCGGTTAGGAAGAGAGAGAGAGACAGTTGACAAGAGATATCTTTGGTATATGCGTTGTTTTGTCCATACACACATACAAACGCACGCAAGTTTAAAATATTTGGAGTTTTGCTTTGGGATAGATAGCGCTTGTGAGGATTCCCAACACTTCACTCGGGAGTAAAGCATTGAGCAGTGCCACCGAATTCCCCGTTTGGGGATGCATAGTGTCACAGTTGATCAGTCTGCAGTGAAGGAGGGAAGTCAGAAAGGCAGGAAGGAAGGAAAGCAGGCAAGGAAAGACAGGTAAAAAAAATAAACTAATGGGAAAGAGGCAGGCATGGAGGCAATTACGCAAAGAGCATGACATATGTTTACAGCATTGAAATCTCTTGGATACACAAATACCATATTTTCAGGACTATAAGGCGCACACAGAAATTCTATATTGGCCAGAAGTGAGTGAGGCTAATAACCCCATGTGCCATATATGCCGCAAAATACAGTGAATAACATTGGAAATGCGTACAGTTACTAGTGAAACGATTGATTAATCAAATCATTTCGCTGAACAAATTTGTAAAACATTGTATGCAAAGGGGAATCGAACCTGTGTTGCGACAAGCTGGTTTAACCTATCAGAATGCAGAACAAAATGCAAATCAGTGTTTCTAATACAGTTAGTAAAATAGTGTGGTATTGGGATAAAATATAATGCCATTTCATAAATCATCTATATCACTGGTGACCTAGTGGTTAGTGTTGGCCCCTCACCACCGGGACCAGGGTTTGATTCCCGTTGAATGCCATGTTATGAGATTTTGGTAAGTGACACTTATCAACTGATCAATCATTGCACTAATATATACAGTTAGTGTGTGAATAGCCCTACAGTTATACATAATTAAACCTGGTAGCTCTTACTGTACTCCCAATTTCATGCGCCTTACATATGAAAAATAGATGACAAAAATTTTAGGGGGTGCGCCTTATAATGCGGAAATAGTTCTTGTGTCCCCCTGAACCCCAGACCTTGAAAAAAAACAGGGCAAAGCATGGATTCATGCATCAGCGCTACAGACAGAGACCAACAATGGACAAGGAGTCCTGAGCATGTATAGTGTGCACAGGATCTACCCTCAGTGTGTATTAACAAACATCACCCAGCTACCACAAAATGTGTCCATCAAAGAAGCCCTCTAACCAACCTGCTCCTGCCCCTCTCCTGGTACACCTGCCCAACCGCAGGCACTGAAAACTGCAGCACCGGCCCGGCGGGCAAGACATTCGCGTGCAATCAAAGCTAACGAACTCCAAACGCCATTGAGCACTCAATGAGAAGCAGCGAGGCAGGTGGGTGGGCCACATTCATGTACAATCAGTTATTAGTCTTTGGTTAATGTTGTTACCACAGGATGGCGCCACCTTGCAAAGCGTGTGTAAGGGAGAGGAGGGGCTAACAAAGCATAGACACCAGATTAATGATGGAACAGAAACAAGATTGTCAAACTTAAATAAGGCTGTAGCAATTAATAAAAAAAAATTAAAATGTAAAATATTTGTGAGGAACAAAGGAAAACATTCATGAGCACTGGTGTGTAGAGGGGCATTTCATATCGAGTGAGTGGCTTCTCTGATGACACGTTCATTTTTTAAAAACATTTCATTACAAAGTTTAAAGCAGTTTTCACTCAGTTCGGAGTTAGAAATGAGGTATACTGGTGCACCCACGCGTAGTCTGTCAACAAAATAAAAAAACACGTGATGGTGGTTCCAAAAAAAGATCCACCGGGAATCTGCAACATGTGATCAAAATAAAACGAAGCAAAGCCAGTCAACAAAACAGCGTTCATCACCAAAACCCTCAATTGAATTTTTCTTCTCAAAGTAACATTAGCTTTTCAAATATGTATCAATAAAAGGCTTAGTAAAGAGCCTTGAGGCACTCCACAAGCAAATGCAATTACAGCCAAAGTAACTTGAAACTTCCATGTACATTTGATACTGATGGTAAGACAACCAAAAATACATGTGGAAGTTATATTGAACTTTGTTTTGCCCCAGATTATCTGAAACATCTTGAAAATGTGAATTATTTACGATTCATTAGTCGTTCCTAATCCACATCAAATTTCTAAAAAGTCAGTGGCGAAAAGCTGCACATTGGGTTGTCAACGTTTATATATGAAACAACGCTAATATGGTCACATACACTGGAAAAAAAGCGGATTTACTCAATGTTGTCATGTGCTTGCACAAAAAAATAATCAGGATCCAAAAAAAATAATCAGGATCCAAACAGATATTTTTGGTTGATGTATAGTCTTCTATCGGATGTAAACATTTCATTTTATGTAACCACTTGACAAAACAGAGTAAATTCAACATGCTTTTTTTCAATGTACCATGCCTGTTTGAATTATTAGTAAAGCTTTTCTTACAGGCATAATCTGAGTCACACCTACAATACATAGGCAGCAATGCAAGCACCTCACTCACAATAAGCCTCAAGTCCTCTGTATTGTGTCAGTGACAATGCACCAGGCAACACACACACATTTACTCACACACACACACACATATATGCTACAATGCAATGACGTTAGCTAGTTCAAAAATAAGGCATAAATGATAACATTTACCGTCTTTGTCAAACTACGAAAGCCAGTGATCGTGCCTTCTCATGCTATACAAATCAGTTAAAAGGCATAAAGTAACAAAAAAAATATAAAAAACAAATGATTGTTTGGAACAGCACAGCAAATCCAGTCAAAATTGACTCAACTCAAAACATTTATATATAATTTTTAAAAATAAAGATACTTCAGAGTTTCTGCCCGATCAGCATGACAAACTGTGCATCGGTGCGCCTCGTCCTAGCGGACAGTCCAAGAAGATCAAATGACTGATACGCACCCACTGCAGTGATCTGGTTTTTGGTCTCGACAGTTTAAGGGGGAGGAAGGGGAAAAAAGATCTGGAGGTGAATTTCTTTTGAGTCATTTACACTACATTCGGTCTTAGTAACATACAGGTTCAGATATAAAATATGAATATCTTACACGTTAATATATATTTATATGTATAGAATAAGGAAAATGACTTTTTCTTCTGATTCTTAGGTCTTTCCTCAGATAAATATATCAATAACATCCTATGGCACCGATGGCTTCCCGTTTCCATCGCTAACATCCTCAGATGTAGCGCGACTACAAACAGGAGTGGAATAGAACGGGCCTCCATCGGTGCGGGGCTGCTTCAAAGACACAAGTAGCCATACGCTGTCCGAGCTGCAAAGAGAAAGGCTATTACTTTGGCAAGAACCAGCTCTTCTTCAATCACCATGGAACTAACGAAGAGAAAAATTAAATAGTAGTACTAGAAAAAACAGTAGTTGTCCTATTAGGTACTGTTCCTATGTCGCGATATAACGTTTGAACGTTACTAATACATTCCAACCTGTTCTATACAAAGAAATTTCGAAAAAAAAAAAAAATCAGCACTTCTGAGGTATATTCATTTAAAGTTGTTGACAGAAAAGTACAAGAGAAAATCTCACTGCCAACATGCTTAGTGATGTCCTTAAGTAATTGTTGCTATTTTGTTAGTCAAAACAAGCAGAACAGACGCTATTGTATGGGATTTAGTGAGCCGACTAAAAGAAGCCAAGCCAGTCTTTGAGGACGCTTTGGGGGCAATAGCAATGCTTCAATGCTGGTTTAAATTGGCGCAAAGGTTAGATTAATGGTATGTGTCCACTACGAACAGGCATTTGATAAATCTGCCTTTTAAATTGGTCAATGAGTGATCAATAAAACAATGTGATGAAATGAGCAGAGGACAAGTGTTTAAACAAATATGATAACCATAAGCTACAGAAATTGAAAATGCTCTAGGAACAACTTAAATTCTCGTTTATAACTAAATTGAACATATCTGCCATTTGCAGCTCACTAGTCTAATTCCAAACAATAAAAATTCTTCTTTAAATGGTCGTATTTCCCCAGATAGCAAAATACATAAAAGTCATGGGAACATTTTGACATTAAATATCTCATAAGTTATTGAAAAGATATAACACATTTGGTAAATAAAAAAAGTTTCTAATCTGTTTTTTTTTTTACATGGAATGTTCTAAGATGTTCTATGTGATCACCACTGGTCACATGATACATATCAATTCAACAGTCAAATTCTTGCCAAACGCGTCCAAGCATTGCATTGTCAATTATCGCAACAGCTTCTATTATTCGTGGAAAAGGGGGCACATAGACCAATCCTTTCACATATCTCCACAAAAACATCACATCGTGTGAGATCTAGAGATCTGGGTTAACATGAGAAGGTGATCATTTTGCACAGTCCAATCCATCTGTCTGACAGAGTTGTGTTCAGAAAAGGTCAAACCCTGATGCCCCAGAGTTGTGGGCCCTTCGTTCTTTCACAAACCACTTTCTCGTTCAATTTATCCTGGCACCAGTTTTCTAGCATGTCAAGGTAGGTATCACCATTGACTCTTGGTCTTTCAAAGAAGAATGGTCTGTAGAAAGGTTTCTTAGACGTAGCACAAAACACTGTCACCTTTGGGGAATCTTGGTAATGCTCAAGAAGTTCATGTGGGTTTCTCAGTATCCAATATGCGAGTGTTATGCTTGTTAACTTGGGCATTTATGTGAAAGACACCTCATCATTAAAAACAAGCCAGTCATCAAATTGGTCATCTTCCAATGCAAAAGTCACGACGAGCTGATTTAAGTGTCTACAACTGTTCGACTAACTGTAACTTGTAAGGAGCTATGTGCAGTCGTCTTCTTAAGACACGCCAAACAGTTGTGGAAGAATACTGAAGTTCCCTACTGGTACTGGTGCTTCTAATTGATTTAAGGGGGCTCCCTGGAAAGCAGTTCCAACTTTGTTAATCACATCTTGTGAAGTTGAGAGGCGTCCCCCATTCTTATATCCGGGCATAAGCACCCATCCATTATTAATTCACCATCTCACCATGGGCTTCTTCTTTGGGGATTCCAGTTTCGAATATTTTGGTGGAATTGAACAACAGTCCATGTTTTTGCAAATTCAAGCACCCACAACGTCTTTTCTGGTTGAGTGAACGCCATTAATGGGTCTGAAAAGAAATGTAAATAATCAATAGCCTTACAAAAATGTTATGCATTGGCTTTGGAATGGCACAAATTATATCTTACTACCATTCATAGTTAAGGAGGTAAGGGGTCTTCGAATGTTCCCAAGACTTTTGTAATACCCTGTATTTAAAAACAAATCTTGCAAAAATTAATTTTAATAGCTTCTAGATGAGTAAGCACCAAATTCTTAATTCAAATGCCTATTTCATAGTGGAGTGGATTCCACATCACCAGAGCCACGATGCCTGCTTGTCACAGAAGGCGCAAATAAAGCTATTAAGAAAACAGAGAATCAGGCCGTTAAAGCTGGTAGTACATTTTTCCTCCAACTGCACCAGATCAAAAATATGTGGACGGCCTCACCGGTGCTCAGATAGGCACGACTGCTATTGAGAAAAACCACTTTGGTTCAAGCTGTTGTTTCATGGCTGAAGTATTGGTACAAACCCCTTCCCCAAAATGAGTTTTACTTGCTTCACAGACACCCAAAAGCTGCTACTGAAAGAGTTATAAACACAACAATCCAATGGCGCTGGGAGCATACGATAGTGCCAGGCCAAGTGAAATAAATAGGAAACAGGTTTGTCATGCTCCAACTCAGCCCTTTCCTCTTTTTTTGGTCAATTGTGCTGCCAATTATAAACTATAAAACATTTTCAAATAAAAGTAATCTTTGGAAAACAATGTAAATATTGCATTCAAATATTCTGCTAACAAAGCGAAAAGAGATTCTGTTCATAAATATATTGACTAGACTACAGCGACTACAGTTATTTTAACAAATATTTTTGGTATAAGTACGCACCCACTCACAAACCCTCAGACAAAAGAGAAAAGAAAAAGGTCATGTCTCTCACATCAGCTCATCAATCCAGTTTTTTGGTACAGATACTGTGCACAAGTAGATACGTCGGTACTACCTTTACAAGGGGGTGAAACTGATGTCGCCAACATCACCATACATTTGGTGTGAAGACCACACCCCCTTACAGGTGACCTTAGCTCAAACAGCTGAGCCTTGTGGATCATTTGGTAACTTAAGTCTCAATGTCGCTCTAAACTTATCACAACATATGTAGAGGTCTGCTCTCCATCTCTAACCATTTGTGTCATCACTCCTTGTTTTCGTTGTTTTAAAGCTGTTGAACATTTCAGTCATTTTCTCATCAGTGTCGACAATCGGCATCAACATTTTAAACAACCGTGGAGGCTGTAAAAAGTCAGTGTTTCCAAAAAGAGAACCTCAACGAGACTCAATAGGTCCCTGCACTCCTTAAAGCAAGATAACCTTTATATCGGCCACTTATTACTTGTTATTAAAGCCTTACAACCACATTTAAAAGAGATATTTAAATATTAGACTTGTAAAGTTTGTAAAATGTAAAAAAAAAAGTAAAAGAAAAAAAGTTAATTACATTAAGAAAAATATGAAAATAAACTTGATATGAATTAAGTCAAGGCATGTCCCCAAAAAGTAATAGGTGATCATGTCTTATGAGGTTTGCATTAAATTTGGGATCAAAACATCTTTTGTTTAGTGGATCAGAAAAAAACCTCGAAATAGGAGATACAGTGGTACCCCTGTATACGAGCACTTTCACACACCAGGATTTCAGTTTACGAGTTTTGATTTTTTTACAAAAATGTACCTCGCTATACAATGGAAAATCCAGTTCATGAGCAGTCCCATACGCTTGTGACTGCTTAGCGCTGGCATCAGCTCGTCCAGTTGGCGCAAGCAAACTACCACAGGGAAAAAGATCATCAACAATTGTGCTATGACTCTCTTTTTATGTGTATCTTCATTTAAAGTACAGCAATTTAAATTTAAGTGTACAGTAGGTGCTCACGTATCATCAACAGACTCTTGATCTCATGCCGGTCAACCTTTGGCAAATATGCACCTTATTAATGACCAAAAATCCTTATTTAGCAATAATAAACCTTACAAACACACTACATACACAGCAAGACAGTGTATGTAGAATACTTCAAGAATATTACCAATCTACGATGACTAGTGACAGATTCAATGCAGATTAAAGTTGAATTGGGTAATCTTATGTCGTATTTATCATATTACTGTATTTTTTATGTTTTAGCTATTTAGCGTTACTTTAATGCTTTGGGAAGGTAGGAAACGAGCTATTTAGTTTTTAATACTTAATTTTGGGAAAAAATAGCTCGTTACACGAGCAATTCGAACTACAAGCACGATCCTGGAACGAATTAAGCCCGTATGAAGAGGTACCACTGTTATTGAGTTTAGAGTAAAAATGTTTATGTTTGTTTGGTTAGTCAGGGAAAAAAAACATTTAAACCATGAGATTGCATGAAATTGAAGGACATATGTTCAAAATGTGAATAGGTTTATGTTAACAAGAAGAAATCCTCTTCCTGGTCTTGGTACTGTGTTCAAGGATCATCGGGATAAAGGAAGACCCTGTGTGGTTGATTTTGTGATAGAAAAATTAAATCGATTAAATAATAATAATAATAACAGATATAATGGAGTGGAGGCGTTTGTGTTAGTGAAGCACAGAGCCCAACAACAAACAAAATTGCCTCGTTTCTGCGCCGTGTTTGAGGAGAGCAGTGCACAGCTGGAGAAACAGTGCGTTCATTCTGGATGCAGCCGGACTCACTGCGCTTTGGAGGCAGTGGTGATGGTCGTGGCTTGCACAGGCACAGCGGCCGTGGAGACCTGGTGATGGGTATCGGCGGTGACCTGCAACCCGCCCGTTCCAGCCGATACCAGGCTGACGGGGTTGCTGGTGAGCAACGACAGGTTCTGGGGGTTGAGGAAAAGCGGCGTGGTCACCAGGTTGGGGGTGCTGCTCCCAGATGTGTTGGCAAAAAGCAGGTTGCTGCCGTCTAGTGCCGTTATCGGGATGGAGCCACTCGATGCTAGGGCTGTGAAAATAACGTAGTGGAAAAGTGAGAAAGTTGCCTTTTGATTAACAAAACAAAAAAAAACACAGATGAATGCGAACATTGATTTATATATTCCTAAAGATTGTTAAAAAAACCATCAAAACTTAGTCAACAACAAATTTCAAGAAAACATACCGTATTTTCTGCACTATAAGGTGCACCGGATTATAAGGCAAACCCACAAAAAATGGGTCTATTGTGATATTTTTTTCACATATAAGGCGTAACGGACTATAAGACGCATGGAATTAAAAAAAATACTTTGAGGGCTAGGCTTGCACAAAAAAGATAAGAGTACCGCGTTTGCAAATTGCAATGGCAAAGCGAAGGTACCAGAGAGGAGTGTTGGGGCTGTGTTTAAGCAGACTTATTGAGAAACAAGAAAACAATTTCAAACATTTACAAGCACAGCCAAAATTCAAAGACTTTTCAACCTTGAAAACACCAAATTGAAAATAAAGCATTTTCAAAGATTTCAAGCACACGTCTAAGCCAATATTGAATGCAACGGGAATCAATCGCAGACCGCGGTGTTGAGTGCGCCGGATCTTATCCTCTAGATCACGAGGGATGCAGATGACACAAGAAAAGTTATTACGTTTTATCTTAACATCCCACCATTTTTTAGTCACAGTACCAAATAGTTGATATAATTGGGCCGGGCCGCGAGAATATTGTCAGACATTAAACCAGCCCAAGTTACAGCCAACTCTCCAAATCTTTATGAAGCGCATATCATTCTTAACTGAAGAGAACCCTTGTAGAAAGTAATTTGGCCATCCTGAAAGATAGAAACACATGGCTGCACGTATTTAAAAAGTTTGTCACTTACAATGCTTAGTTTGAGCTGAGAAAAAGTCAAACAATATTTTATACCAATTTTTAATCAAAAATTAAGGGTGCACACATTTTCATGAATACGATATATTGCTGATTGTTGTTTTTCATATTAAAAAATAAACACCTCTAAGTAAGCCAACAGAGGGGGAGGGATGAGGAAAGGAAATTTGTGAACCCGTAAATAGTTAAATTGCATTGATAGGAGATGGGTGGATGAGGCTAAATGCTATTGAACAGGCTTGGGGAGTAATGGAATACATGTAACGGCATATGTCAAATTACAGGTACATTTAGTTAAAATAAGGATTACTTAGCTGGATTCAGTTTTATTTAAAAGTATATTTACATATACAAAATGCGCCGTTGGGCAATTGTGTCAGTCATCATTTCAATCACTGATACTAGAGAGACAGAGAATACACACGATGTGCACGAGCCGTTGCACAGATAGTATATACAGCACTCATTCATCACTGTGTTTGTCCCACTATGTAGCAAGTAAAAGCACTTTTCTTTTTGTCTGCATTTCATTTCTCCTTCAATGTAGCACTCATTTTGCTTGTGTGTTTGCGTATTAAGCACTGAGCAGCGTATTAAGCACTGAGCAGCGTAGCTGCGCCCTAGTGATGTGTTCAGGGAAATTGAGTAAAATTGACAGTCTTTTTGTATTTTCCAATTATTTTTGTTCAAAATCCACTATACAATCACTGTATTGTTATGTTGTGAGAATGTTTCACTAAGCCTAGTAAATCTGAAAATTGTCAAGAGGTTTGGCATCCCCACTTCAAACAAGTAAAACTTGAACTTGGGCACAAGACATTCCAGGGTTTGTTGGAAATTTAGAAAGCTAACAGTGTGTCTTAAACATTATTACATCCTTATTGTGCTCTTAACGTGAATTAAAACAGAGCATATCTACAAGCAACTACCTGACCTTGGTTTCTTCCAATTATTTTCCAAGGTTAGATTGTTCATTTATCTTAACCTTCCTGTTGTCCTCGGGTCCAAATGACCCACCACTGTGTGGTTAAGAGACCCAAAAAAAAAACCCCCATAAATTATGTTTTATTTAACTTTAAATGTGACCTTTCGTAGATTGCTCCCAACAGCAGTACATATCTCCATGTAAACTGTTTAAAAAAAGGACAAAAATGGACCTTAAAATGAGAACCACACAAGAGTTAAAAATACCCTAGTAACGTTTTGGTTTAGTTTGTCTTTTTATCAGCATATTTGGTATCTGAGTAATTCAAAAGTAATCAAGTTACATTACTGCAATATCATAGTATTCGGATTACGATACCGATTACATTTTCAACAGGTAACTAGCAACTGTAAACATTTTTTAAGTGAGCCTCCTAACCTCGTTACTAAATGAAAATATATGAGTTCTCCCTAAGGCAGGAGACATCTGTTTATCAGCTGACCTTTTCTCTGAAACGGTTATTTGCATATTCATTGTTTATGTATTGTTAATTAGGCGTTAAGTTGTAGATGTCGTTTTAATGAGATGATTACATTTATAGTGTGGAAATCCATCAGACTCAAATTACATTTCCAAGAAGAGGTACATTGTTTGTCTGGAGGGAATATTTAAATAATCTTTAAACATGCAAGGGTATGATAGTGAACGCAATGGCACTGTAATGGAATGTAAATTCTCTATACGTCATGTACACATTCATCTCATGAAAATTCTCAACTGCTCTAATAGATTTTTTTGATTTATGAACCATCCTCTTGGTCTCCTTCCATTAAATTCTGCTCTGTAGATCCTCTTCAACATTCGCTCCTCATCCATACTCTCCATGAAAGCATGACCAACTTGGGTGCCGAGGTGCCCAACTTGTTTGGGTGTTTGGGCAATTGGGTTGGCCATGGTCCAAAAATTTTTGTGTGTGGTTTTTTTTTGCTATTTATTTCCCTTTTATTTTCTTTGTTATTGTAAGTGTGTGTCTTGCTGTCGGTCACCCCTCTTGAGGGATATGACCAAGGTAGATATATAGATAGATAGAATGAACCATCCAGGCACACACAATACAAAGCCTCATCATCTGCTATCCAAATATGTGGGAGTAAAAACATCATTTAGCTGGACAATTTTAAGAGATAATTAGAAGGCGTGTGAGTAATAATGTGTTTGTATGAATTTGGCAACAAAGGAACCCATTTTATTCATCTCAGAGGACTGCCATATAGTTACTCTCAGTCAACTGTGAATAAAAGTCAGACTACTCAGATAATGTCCATTAACAGCGAACCTGCTTTCTTGTTTGGGGCTCTGACATTTGTTAGTTTTACATCGACGGCAGCAATCAATGAGAGTTGTTTTGAGCTGTCTTTTAAGCAGGGATCAGAATGGAGATTTTCATTTTCAGCTGAAATAGCCAGGGTCCAGGGGCCGCAGGCCCCGGCCACGTCCAGGGCGGAGCCCGGTGGGGGGCTCAGGGGGGCAAACCCACCCGAAGCCAACGGCATTTATCTTATTTGCTATGTGAAAATTGCACTAGAATGAATTAAATCCAACAAAACAGAAACCATGTATTTTTTTCAGTTTTAAGATGTTTAAAACAACTGGGGGATTACAATGTTACAACCATCACCATTGTTGTTGTGTTTTGATGATGAAGATGGACCTTGTATTTAGCTACTAATCAACAATATATATGAAAATATATACATTAATAACCATTCATCATTAATTTGAAAATAGAATGCACAAACTGAACATGCTTATCTTGATTCCTTTATCAATCTCGGAGACAAAAGCCTCGTCTTCTTTTCTTAGTATTTTCATATTTACTTTTTCAAACACTCATTTCACCGTTTGAAAAGACCGAAAGGAGCGCCATGTTTGAGAAAGCCAATGCTCTGAACAAAAGCTCCGCTGATAGGTTATCAGCGAACCTATTGACCAATGGTAGGAGTCGATCTATTTGTTGTGTGTTATAGATCTAATGCACTGTGCTTCTTTTTGCCGATTTGTCACGCGAACTGCTAACTTGGGGTGATGAAACAGTCACGTATCATACCTCACCCCCCCAAAATATTTTCTCATCGAATTTAGACAATTTACGGGAATGACCTTTGGGGTTCAAAAACAGCGGAAATCCGCGGATCCGCGGAAAATTCTGATCACTGTTTAAGGGTCTACATCTGCTTTTTGTTAAAAATGTATCCGTCCAAGAATTTTGGGGACTTGTTTCCAAATATAATGCATGTATTTATATACGACATCATCAGCACATTTTTGTAAATGCAAAGTAAATCATGATAACCCTCACCTTGAATCGTGGCCAACATGTTGTTGTTCATGACAGCAGGACTCAGAGCACTGCCAAGGCCACCAGGAGTCAAACTGAGCACGGCCCCACTGCAAACATGCAGCAAGATTAAAAAGTCAGTTGTTAACTGTTGGGTAAAAAACACTGCAGCACAATAGAAGTTAATAAAAGGTGTTCCCAAACAAAATTGTATTTTCAATTGGGTACAGAACATTTAGTTGTTCCTCTCCACATTTTTATGCAAATATGTTGCAAAATATTCAGCACCTAGAGCTGTGACGTCATTGAAGGAACACACTTGCTTAATGGCGAATCCAATAAACACAACGGGCGACCCCCATAACAGACAGCGATGAAAAGTAATTGCAGGCCGCTCAATGATTGACAAATGGTAGACAAATAAGGATTTTTGTCTGTGGTTTCTGCCACGTGTGTCGTGATTGGAAAAATGTTGCCGTTTTTCGCTGAGGCTTCGGAGGCGTTTTGCTGATCAGTCCCAGTTAGGCCCCTTTTGGTGGCGCTTTGTGTGTACCAAGTAACCCATTTGGCTGCTTGCATATTATTGTACTGTTACTCAGAGGTGGGTGGTAACTGAGTACATTTACTCTGTTACATTTACCTGAGTAAGTTTTGAGAAATTTTGCACTTGTAGGAGTATTTTTAAATCCCTATACTTTTACTTGAGTAAATTTGTGAAGAAAAAAACTGTACTTTTGAACCGCTACATTAGGCAACATTGAAGTCGTTATTGCGTTACTTAATAAATTCCCTCCACGTAGGTACGCGTCTGTATTATGACGGAGACCTCCGCCAGCTTCAACCATGTCTAACCAATCAAACATAGCAGCCTCGTCACGTTACCATATTCAACTTCAGCGGGGGGGGGGATTTTTGTTTACGGATGAAACAGATAAAAAAATGTCGCTTAGCAATACAGACTAGGAAAACACAGAAGAGGTGGCGCACCCCTGGCCTCACCTCAAAAGCATTTTCCCCTTAAAAGGGTGCCAAACACCCGCTACAATACGCAATGTCTCCTTTATTTGCCTAAACAAAGGGAGATTTCTGCATTCAAGTATTCAACCTCGAACTTGAGGAAACATGTAGCAGTAAGTTTCCGAAATTCAAATTTCAACTTGACTTTGGTTTTATTTGCTATTTGTTACCTGCTTGTTTTATTGGGTGTCCTGAAAGGTGCTTAAAAGTAAAATGTATTATAATTATTATCCTCAACCATCCGCCGTTTTTGGTTTAACCTTCCTCTTTTAAAAATTATTTTTTACATTAAATACATATATGGGAAGGCTTTTTTACTGTGCCTTATGCGCAGTGCATATAAATTTAGCTAGAACCCACACCCACGCCCACTTTGTAGTTTTTAATTTTTTTAGTTTAATTTATACTATTTTTAATTCATTGTTTATTAAAGCACTTGAATTTACATTGATTATTTTATTCTACTTTTAAATTAAATGTATTTATTGTTGAATTGGATGGACTTCATTTGATGATCTGATTGGTTGTTTTAAAAAAAAAACAATAAGACATGGCTACAGTTACTCAGTACTTGAGCAATTTTTTTCACCAAGTACTTTTTACTTTTACTCAAGTATTTGGATGACTACTTTTAGTTTTATTCATTCATTGATTCATTATCTGCACCACTTATCCTCAGTAGGGTCGCGAAGGTGCTGGAGCCCATCCCAGCTATCTTCGGGCAGTGGGCAGGGGACACCCTGAACTGGTTGCCAGCCAGTCGCAGGGCACACAGGGACAGACAACTCATTCACACCTAGGGACAATTCGGATTGGCCAATTAACCTGACATGCATGTTTTTGGAATGTGGGAGGAAACCGGAGTGCCCGGAGGAAACCCACGCAAGCATGGGGAGAACATGCAAACTCCACACAGGGGGTTCAATCTCATGACCTCAGAATTGTGCCGCACTAACCACTGCGCCGCTGTGCTGCCCTACTTTTAGTTTTACTTGGGTAGTATTATTTTCAAGTAACAGTACTTTAACTTGAGTAAAACTTCCGGCGACTCTACACATCTCTGCCATTACTGAATCCACCTGCGACAGAATGCCTAGCCATTCTCCACAAAACTTATCTAAATTTCGCTTAAAACACACGTGACCTCTTAAGACAAATCCAAACGTAAAACAATATGGCGACTGGCTGTCTACGGTGCTGATATTCCTCCAATGACGTCACAGCTCAGGATGACAAAGACATGCTGTCTTCAAAATGCATTTCCTCGGGTAATTAGAATATAACTGAGAAATTATATATTTTATAGAATGCAAAAACCATGTACCATTCCCACACGTTTGCATGAATTTGGGAATACCTTTAAAATGATTGCTTAGAACTACAAACCCTGGAGCAAAGGAGGAAGAGCCCATTAGCCCCGGATTCAGCCCCGCCGCAGCAGCCATGGCTGCAAAACTCGCACTGGTGGGCAACTGGGCTGCCCCCTGAAACGCTGTGGACAAGTTTGGAGTGGCCACCATCACCTGGCCTGTCCCAAGCGTCGTGCCTATGGATGTTGGGGCCTGAGTGACGATGGCCTGCGCTTGAGTGTTGACCTTATTCTCTGTGGTGGTGGACTGAACAGACTTCGAGGGCGAACTTATAGAGGTAAGTGCAGTAATCACAGGTGTCGTGGAGATGACAGATGCAGTATTTGTTGCTCCGACTGTTGTGCCTTGAAAGTAAGGGAGGTTGTTACAAATTACTTGGAGTGCAGGGTAATATTTATTCAGTAGGACATCCCCCCTTGTGAAGGGCCTTGAAGGTCTAGAACAAGGGTGTCAAACTAATGTACCTTGAGGGCCACATGGAAGAAAAAACATTCTTACGAGGAAGAGACAAGTAAATGAATGACATCAAAAGTTTGCCTGATCTGAAGAGCTGGGTGTCTTTTTTGAGGCTCACAATTAAATGATTCACAAATGCAAGATTTGGTTATAAAACGATTTTTGAGGGTTTTGTTCACATCGATATATTTTTGTTTTTTTTTCAACCGTGCGTTCAAAAAAAACCCCCCAAAAAAACCAATGAATTCATTTACACTATTGATTTAACTCAGGGAAACTATAGAGACTGGAAAAAAAACAAAATAAGCACACAAAGAGCTAATTCAAAACATCAATTTAATGAAGTCTTTTTGCTTTTTATTTTATAATAAAAATATTTTCCTGATTATGAGAACTCCGCTGTTAGATTTCATATCTATTATAGAAAGGAGCTAAAGTTTATTATTATCTGCAAAGAGACCAAGTTGCTATTTTTTTTTAAATTCGCAAATTTTTGTATTGCCTTAAATAAGAATCTGTGACTTATTTTAAGTAAAATAATGACATGGTAGGTTTATTCAATTTGAGTTGATTAAGGGTAGTCAGCAAATACAGCTATGGGAGTGTAAGATACCTTTGGTGACATCTAGTGGACATATTTAAAGCTGCAAGTCATTGACGCTAATTTTTCTCTCAAGGTTCTCTCAGCATTGTCTCGCAGGCCACGAGTTTGACATATGCAGTATCGAAACTATTACTACTACTTTATTATTAAGTGTGTATTCTGTGTAGCACTATCTAGATACTCTATATAACACGCTACACTGGGTTTTAACACGTCACATTTGGTATTTGTGTATTGTATTCTTTTTGCTTTATTATTGTTTTTTTCTCCAGCACAGGGATGCTGCTGGAAGTGTAAATTTCCCTGCGGGGATGAATAAAGTATCTATCTATCTATCTACTATAATTTACATAACGTGTACAAATTGTGTGCTAAAATAACAGCAAATTGCATACGCCACCAGTTCAACATTTTGTGTTTCGCGCATCTTAGCATTTTATGTTATAACGCAAATATAAAGAAATTTGTCAAATGACCCATTAATCATTCTATTAACTGTAAGGAATGAATTTGATTTCAAAAGGAAACAACAGTATTACACGCACCTGTAAAAGACAAATTGGAGACACTGGTGCTGGTAAGAGGCATCACCGGATTTACAGTCAGTGTAGTGGGCGTGTTTATAGTTGGACTGCTCACTAGGCCTGCTGTGCTGGCCACCTTGAAAATAAGAATAAGTTGTTATGCTAAAATCACTCCAAAAATAATCTAGATCCAAATGTGAATGGGTTTCTTTATCCATGTTTTTCCTCACCAATGGGCTACTGGGTGTAAAGATGCTTTTGATGGGGGTACCGCCTACACTGCCTGTACTTGGAGGGTTTATCCTTTTCTCCTTCTGACGACGATTGCAGAACCAGACCCGGATCACCTCCTTTTCCATGTTGAGCTGGTCAGCGATCATGGTGATCTCTTCAGAGGTAGGTTTTTGGTTCTGCTTGAAGAGGGCAAAGACGCCAGAGAGACCTTGTCAGTACACACCAACCGATACCACCACATCTTTAAACATCTAAATTTGTCCGACCAGACATTATCATTTAACTAACTGTATAAAATAGTTTAAATGACTACAACATGTTTCTAACCTCCAGAAAGCTCTTTTCTAAGGCCACACGTATATTGGTTTCAATACTAGTCCTCTTCTTTCGTCTGCGATTAATCCCCTCAATGCCCATGCCAGGAGAGCCAAGGGCACTGGGGGAAGAAAGCCCCTGGTCAGACGACAGATTCTCTGCACAAACAGCACCGGGAAAACAAAAGGAGAGGAAGGTAAAGGCAAGGCACATCACTAATACCCAGAAACACATTAAAAATGTGAAAAGGTTTAGGGACAAACCTGCATCATTAAGCCACTTTTCCAGCAGTGGTTTGAGTTTGCACATGTTCTTAAAGCTCAAATTCAAGGCCTCAAACCGAGAGATCGTTGTTTGGCTGAAATCGTTTCCATAGAGCTTACCCATGGCCAGGCCAACGTCCCCCTGGTCAACATGAGGGATAATGCATGTAATGCTATGAAAGACTCAATATCACAGGTGCCGTCAAATGTATTGCATCAGGGAGGTACCTGTGTAAACCCCAGTTTTATCCGCCTCTGTTTGAATGTTTTGGCAAACTGCTCTAGTTCCTCCAGATCGCTTGGCTCCTCGAGAGTAGGTGTATCCAGATGCTTGGGCGGTGTTTGACTGTGGGGCAGCGTCTGCATGGGTGTGGCAGATATGGTACGCGTAGGAGTTGCAGGCTTGTTGTTGCAAAGGACAAAGTAATGCCAATTAGATTGGAGCATGGGTGCCTCAAATAATTATTTTTAAAAACGGTTCTGTGAAAACCCATTTTATGGAATAAAACACCAACCTGTGTTGCAAGGGTGATGCTAGGTTGCGTTGGCAGGGGGTTAGCTTGGCTTTGAGGTAGTTGAGTGAGAAGACTCTGCGCTTGCAATATGCCTATGAGGTAAACAAAAACCAAGGGGATGTCAGATAATTAAATTAATCATAATAAATCAGTTACAAATAAAAAACATTTCCCTGTGCAGTTGTCGTGCACTTACTCTGCTGGGCATGCGGCGTCTGAGAGATGATGAATTGTGCAGGTTGCAACTGGGTTGCAATATGATGACCAGGTTGCACAAGTACAAACTGGGGTAGACTTAAATTCTGCTGCTGCAGCTGCAGAGAAAAAAATTGATAATGTGATGATTGGGAGCCATTTGGGTTTATGGCCATTGATGAGGAATGGACTGAAGATTGCAAAGGATGTAACATTACAAATAAAGAGCATTTCCTCTAAAAGGATATCACTCTGACACTAACCCATTTCACTTCCATTGCAGTGAGTCAATTATTACTTCCCTTAATTATAAAAGAGCTACTATCACTTATATTTGTCATTACAACAATGTGTTAACTGCAAGCGGTCATTTGCAGTGAAACTCTGTAAGTGACAATGAGTGGAAGAGGAGGTGATCATCCTGAAAATCAAGAGTCAGCGGAAGTGACTACTCTATCTACTTTGCAAATTGGTAAACAGAGTTCACTACAAAACATTGTGTCTGCACATGTGCAACAAGACTCAATCTACTATACTTCAAGAAAAATGTTTGGCAAAGATAGACCACTTTTCGAGAGGGTTTACACAATTTGCCTGATGCATCATTTGTCTTGCGCCTTATAGTGTGCACCAGATTGTGAGGCCGTATTTACGCATTAATTGATCAGTCAGAATTTATCTCTAATCACAAATGAATAACTTTGAATGCAACAGGAATCGAACCCAGATCATTGCGTGGAGGCCGCCGTATCCCATACACTACACTCTGCAGACAACACATGAAAAGGCTCATCTCATCATCAGACTATTTTTAGTCACATTGCCAAATAGTTGATTTTATTACTTGGCTGGACGGCAGAAATATTGTCAGACATTAAATGGGTCTAGGGTAAAGCCAACTTAGAGAAGTTTTCACAAAGTGCATGAGATGCTGAACTGAATGACGATAAGGGCATTGTGGTAAGTAATTCGGGCGTCCTGAAAAATATAAATAAATGCGTGGCCGTACATTATCAAAACGTTTCTAACTTAGAATGCTTATTTTGAGCAGGAGAAAAGTGAAACAACATTCTCACTACTCAATTATATCTGACACCGTGACTAAAAATATTGTAATAATCAGAAAAGACTTAATGCCTTTGAATGTGTTGTTGTATCCCTAGAGGTCTAGTGGATTGGTTCTGGCACACTCCATGCCGCCATCTACTGTACCTTTGATTCCTGTTGCATTCAACGTTATGCAACTGTGAACAACCATCCATGTCCCTTGTGGCTTGGTGGTCACGTACCGGTGCTACTATCATTGCTATCAGGTTCAATCCGTGTTACCACTTTTGTTATGCAATTGTGGTCTGCAATCAAGTTTATCGGCCTATCAATGATTGCACAGACGTGGTAACGCATTTTTAATTTTGTCTGCATAAAAGGCACATCAGTTTATAAAGAACACTTTCAAATTTCTGGGAAATTTTGGGTTTTTTTTGGGTTGCACCTTAAAGTTTCGGAAATATGGTAACAGATTCGAATCAGAATTTATTTCATGCAGGACATGTGGCAAAACTATCTAAAATAAGAGATGTGGAAACACGCATACATTCACACATACACACAGTATATACAATATTGTACTGAAATAGCGAGGTCACAATCATTTGCTTAGCAGCTAACTGTTGTTCAATTAACAAATATCCAAGTGAAATAAAAATGAGAAAAAAATGATGGGAATAGTGATAATTTCTTACAGGAGAGATCTGGATGGGCTGTGATAGGGGTAGCTGGGTAATGGGCGTGGCTGCAGAAGCAGAAATGCTGGCCCCAGTGGTGCCATTCTGCTGGTTGGCTGAATGCTGCACGGCTGCAGCCAGGAGCTGAGCCTGTGCCTGGTGGAGCAACAGCTGCTGCTGGGCTGGGGTCAGAGTCAGCTAAGGGAGAAGTCAACAGTAGAATTACCCCATGAATAATGCAGTCTATAAATGTCTTACAATAAACCTGAAAATTAATGAAACTAAGGTAGGATTGTGGTAAGGAGAACAATATTGATGATGATTAATTATAGTGATTGTTTTGGGGATTATTATCCTCATAATCATTTTATTAAGCAGAGCCCTTTTCAGTCAGTTACAGTATGAATTCAGTTTTTGTTGATATGTATTTAACTGGTGCTTTGTAAGCATCTCATAACCACAAACAATTTAAAATCAATTTATAATTACAGAGAGGTAATATAATACAGTGGTTCGCACTTTATATGAACACCACCAAACGGAAAAATTTCGGCATACAATTTTTTTTTTTACAAAAATCTACCACGCTTTACTAAGGAAAATCTAGTTCACGAGCAGTCCCAGAGGCTACCACTAGAGACAGCTCAAAACTGCTCACTGCTCATCTAGTTTGTGCATTCAAAAAACTACGTTCTGATGTGACTTGCATTCGATCTCCTATGACTTCTATCCATCACCAGCGCAGAGAAGACAAGTGACGTCACACGCAATGCGTCCATAGTTTGCGGAAGTACTCATGGATGCTAAAGCCATAGCCTATCTAGCAATTTGAAAGTTATTTTGATACCAGAGGCTGAACATAGTTGTGCCACGAATTATCAATGAAATCTAAAACATATCCTTCCATTGAATGCTATCCGTGTTTCAGACAGGCACGGTGTGAAGAACATGGAAACCGAGCATCTGCGAGAGAATTGAAGATTGATGAATCGATAGTTCACAAGAGGAGGAAGCTGAAAAATGACTCAAGATGAGTTTTGTCCATGTTTTTACTTTGAATTTAATACCTAAATAAACCACAAACAAACTCAATTTTGCTCCTGCTGTATACGCACACTTATATTCTTGTCTCACATTCAATGTATCTAGCCCAGAAAAATTACTGACCTCATTTGTTTTTACCAATCAATTAAATGACTTATCAAATATAATGACCCCCCTTTTTGAGTACGAGAAAGACATTCAGGTCGAAGGAGAAGCGTACAATATCGAGCACTTAAAAATGTGCTGCAGCCATTTGAGACAAGGGAAGGGCGATGGATGGGAGGAGCTGCTTTTGCTAATTAAAATAGCTGTTATGCAGTGAATGTAAATCCTGCATAGATTTGCATATTCCTTGCCATCTGTTTCCGGGCAACGGCAGGAGCAGCTAATTAGCATACAGGCTTGATTAATCTGCCTTGTTGCCTGGCGACGCCAAAGGAGCCGAAGCTCATTTAAATGGGCTCATTCAGCCTGTGTGTGTACATGATCGCTGAAGGGCAAACCTCTTCAAACTTAACTTAAATTCCCTCTTCCACTGAAGCGGGAATGCTAAAATCCCATCTGTGATACTGGGTGGCTCCCAAGTTTGTAAAACATCAATAAATCAATATTAATTGACAACATCATTAAACCTTGCTTAAACAGGATTTAGCCTCCTCTAAGGCATGTGAATTAAATAACTTTGCATGAAAACAGTGAACTTGAAGCAAAATTGCTCAGGGCTTACTGAGCATTCTATTGTACTATCTTATAAACACCATTGGATTTTAAAAAGCAGTTTATGTAATTTCAGAGTTAAATGATTTGCTAAAAAAGTACAAAATTTCCTTTTAATTCAGGCTAAGCAAGACAGGTGACTTACCGCAGTGTTTTCAACCCTTTTTGAACGAAGGTACACTTTTATTTATAAAAAAAAATATCGAGGCACACCTTCCGTCGAAAATGTTTGAAAAGGAAATTATGTCAAATATTTCACTGTACTACCTCATAAGTAGTAATTAGTACATAAAAAGAAAATACTTAAAAAAGAATTATGTGCTTTATTTATGTTTTTATTTTTTACAGTGCAATCTTAAAACGCTTTGTTAAACAAATTAAGGTATTAAATGTCCTGTGCTACCTCATGAGCAGATAATTAGTATTCAAAAGTATGTAAAAATCTACTGCCACAGACTGATATGGATGGCTATTACAGTCTCTCGTCTGAAGATAGCAAAAATACTGAATAATGGACTGATTTTTTGGGTAAAATAAAATTGGGCAAATTCCAGCGGCACATTAGACAAGGTCTCACGGCACACTAGTGTGCACCGGCACACTTCATATTGTTTTGTGCATTAAAGAAAATCGCCTCACACGAAAAGACAATATAATGGTTGATGGAAAACTACATTTAAATTAAATTAAATTCTAAAATATTACGAATATCTTTGACTTGTGTTACTCAAGTTCATTCCAATCAATAAGTGCAACTCATTCTAAAAGGATTTTCAAAATTAAACTAGTGTAACCATATTATACCTGTTGGAGGAGAGCTTGTGCGTGTGCATTGGTGATCGCACTTGTAGTTGGCACTGTTGACCTCTGAAAATCCAATCCATTGATTGGGTTTCCTGCAAAGTGGTTAAGTAGTCAATCAACATCAGGGGAGTTCACGGATGTTTTTAAACAAAGTACAAAGGTATGTAAGCCCAAAATAAAGAATCACTTGGCTTATGCCAGAAAATCACAACACAAATGTTGGGGTCTTTTATAACAGCACCACCATACTATATAACTGAAATCAACAAGACTCTACCCGAGGGATGTAAAACTCAGTAAAAGAGTGTAAACTCAAACTTTTTAGCTTTGTTTTTCAGTATTATGCTTTATCATTCAGCCTACATAAGTAACCTAGTCCCACATACTAAAAACTTGGATGACAAGGGATCCAGCCCGCGAGCTGTATGCTTGACATGCTACTCTTTCCGAGCCTACGGACGGTCATGCCAAAAGCACAGCGGTGGAAGTAGTTGTGGAGGCGGGACAAGCAGCTGTCAATCAGGGACAAGCTGTTGTCACATTTCCCAGGCCAATGATGTACGCGTGTCGGAAGTGACTACGAGCAGTTGTACTTTGTTGAACATCGATATGGATAACATCTACAATCTGGCACATGCAAACGAAAAAGAAAATATGAATAGCAGTCATTTTAATTATTTGAATGATGGACATGGTGCACAGATGCACAGTTCCGACTTAATAACCAACTACAAATTTCAAAGAGGCAGGGATCGTGCTACCCCAGCCTTATATACTGATCTTCTAAGTCCAAATTCCATCACAGAACGGCTGAGATGTCCATATTAACGATATCACATTTTTTATTTAGTGTAGTTACTTCTATAAGCTGAAAAATGCTGCACATTTGGTATGTTCCCATTTCTAAATACATAGAAAAGAATCTAAAGTTGTCAGACAAGACAATCAAAAATTCTGACGCCAGAATTTTATCATGGTGCATTGTGGATGCAAGCTGATAAATCGTTGAGCATATCACACTAAATGATCACTACTACATCAGGACAACTCATGACATGCCATGTATCCCTACAAAATGCAAGTTGGTCCAGAATAAGGCTGTTTTCTTGTCCAGGGCATTAGACATTAGTTGTCAGACTAAATATCAATGTTGATCAATACAACCATGACTACAAGCATAGGATCGCAAATGTCGTGTTATAAATATTTATATTTGAATACATGATAAAACCCATGAGTTTCATTAGCAGCAGAGAAAATGAAATTAAAAGATTAAAGAACAGAATTTGATATCGAGTTAGATAACCGTCAAAAGTATGTATGCCTTTTTAAAAAACAAAATCATGACGATGGAGAGGTCACTTACCAGTGTTCCTGTCACCACTTTCCATTGCACATTTAGTAGTTTCTGAATGATTATTTACTTTAATATCTACAAAAGAAAGAAAAAAAAACACAGTCTGATTATCCAGTTTAAAAATATTCTGTTATACTCTTAGTACTTTGAATAAATTTGATCTGGGTATGATGTTCACGATAAAAGAAATGCAGACCAAAGCATTCAAAAAACCGTTTACAACAGAAAAGGAATTATTATTTTCAAGTACTTAAAAACGGTCAAGTCAGTGCTTTTAAAGTCTCCCCCCCCAAAAAAAAAAACACTGATCACAGCCCATTAACTCACCAACACAAGCTCCACCTGTGGTTTCAAGCATGCTTGCAGAGGTTATCTCGGGAAAAATGATCTTGGTTGGGCTAACCCCACCAACAGTGGGGGTCCAATGGGATGCTCCTCACAATGTCCCTTCTTTTAGGTTGCAAGTGGAAGTCAGCAGCTAGAGTAGTTCAGCTTTACTATGCAACACTTGACTACGCAGACTGGCACTCCAGCAAGGTTTAAGCCAACAGCACTCACACCCTCAATCTTCTTTTGCATGGCTCTGCCTCTCTTGCTCCCTCTCTGTCTTTCCCTCATTACCCTTTTTCTCTATCGCTGTGTCTCATAGTCTCCCTCTCTTCGGGATCTCTCTTCACAAACCCCCGAATCTACCTCTCAGCTTGCGCCTGCCTCAACCCCCAAAGAGTACAGTAATCACTCGTTTTTCACAGGGGATGCATTACGAAACGGTCCCGCAATAGTCAAAACCTTTATTAATTTATTAAATACGCTGTTATACATTGAAACCAAAAAAACAAACCCAATTTATAGGCTCAAGTATTTGCTAAGCAAATAATGCCTAGATGGTAGTGTGCCCGCTTTGAGACTGGGAGGTCGCTGGTTCGCGCCTCGACCGAGACATACCTAATTGGTATAATGGCGGCGCCCTCTGGCTGCGGCTGCATCGACCCGCTACAACGGGTCAGGTGTATCGACATTTCGTTCTGTGTACATTGTTACAAAGAATGACAATACAAAGGAAATTATTATTATTATTATTATTATATCAATGTACTTAATAAAAGTCGAATCATAATTTTAAAAATAATCACTCCGGTCTATTGCACAACTGTATTAAGGACGCAATCCACTTTACTAAAAATTATACTTTATCGCTATTGTGTGCAAGTTATTAAAACTGCATTTATTTTTAGGTTGCATCCCAAAGACAGAGCCATATAGGACAATTTTAAAAAATGGTAAAAGATGTCTGAAGCCAATAAAATTAAAGCCCTTGTATAAGCCTTATAATGAAGGAAACTGCAACACAAACATCAAGACCGTGTCCTCTTTGCCCTTTTGCGAAAAACATGTTTTTAACGGGCAGCACGGCGGAGCAGTGGTTAGCGCGTGTGCGCCACAGTTCTGAGATAATGAGATCGAACCTCCTGTGAGGAGTTTGCATGTTCTCCCCGTGCTTCCGTGGGTTTCCTCCGGGCACTGCGGTTTTCTCCCACATTCGAAAAACATGCATGTTACTCTTGTGTAAAAATACTAACAGTAGCATATGTCTACTTCAGCAGTTGTCTGACTAGAAATTGTGATTTATTCTATAGAGTGAAACTTCATATTGTTTTACAGTTGACTTTTGTTGTAAAGAAAAATAGCATGTCTAATTGACCAGTTGTAATATGTTGTGAGAGTTAGGTTTAATTAAGTAGACTCACTTTATATTATTTACCGTTTATTTTTATTGGACTTCAAGTGTAGGATAAATCTGTTGCTGGTGAGGTGCAATAAACATTACAAGGTTCTATAACACAAGTACCTGTCCTTGTCTATTCAAATGACTTGAATACGGCTCAGAAAATGTCAAAGTCTTTGACATACAACAACTTATTTTAAAAGTAACAGAAATAGTTGCTTTCCCTGGTAACTAGTAACATTTACTACAGAGTAGTTCAGTTACTAACTCAGTTACTTTTTGGAAGAAGTAGTGAGTAACAATAAAAAAATATTTTTTAAAGTAACCCTGCACTTTGACTGTAAACCTTAGTTAAAATTGTGTCCAATATATACTGAGGTGCACCAGAATTGGCTTGGCTTGGCTTCACATGTGCGACAATCAGCTCTGCATGGAACAATGTATTAAATAATTGCACAATTTCCATTTTATCTCCAAGTCATTTGTACTCATGATTAGAGCCGAATATGGCTCTTGAGCCATACGTAGGTTACTCCAGATGTGAAAACTGGAATAAGCGAACTTGGCATTTTTTGTTTTGCTGACTCAGCAGTGTTACGTTACAATCTACCATGCAGGAGCATCGTTCAATGTCAACATAATGTCTTGCAGGGAGTTACAAGGGTTGACCTATATGAAAAAAGTACTTCCTCAGATAAAAATGAAGTTTGTACGAATGAAAAACCTCAAAAATATCAGCAACCTTCTTTTTTTTTTTAGAGAGCCGTATCTGGCTCGCGAGCCATACGTTATCATAAAAAGAGCCATATCTGGCTCGCATGCCATACAAACTCATGAAAAGCGCCGTATATGGCTTGCCCTTAACCCATGGTATGGATATTGAAGGTGTCAGAAATGCAAAAAATAGCACCGAAGAGAAAGTTCTGTTTGAAATACATCCTTTCACAAAAGGCTGTTTTTCTTAGAAGTTTTCAGTTTGGAGTAGCGTGCGCTGCTCATCAATTCTCTTGGGATTTATTCCCGCAAGGCAAAGTTGTTCTGAATGAATATACAGCAACTGTGTGCGATGTCGGCGGCGCAGTGGTTAGCGTGTGTGCAGCACAGTTCTGAGGTCATGAGATCGAACCTTCTCGTGTGGAGTTTGCATGTTCTACCCGTGCTTGCGTGGGTTTCCTCCCACATTCCAAAAACATGCAAGTCAGATTAATTGGAGGGTCCAAATTGTACCAAGGTGTGAATGGGCGAGTGAGTTGTCTGTCCCTATGTGCCCTGTGATGGGCTGGCAACCGGTCTGGGATATCCCCTGCCCACTGCCCAAAGATAGCTGGGATGGGCTCCGGCGCCCCCGCGACCCTACTGAGGATGGGTGGTGCAGATAATGAATGAATGAATGTGTGCTTTGCGTGTATTTGTGAGAGAAAAGTTTTCCTTCTTTTGCTGGAATGAAACAAATGACAAGTGCAACTGCCGCACTCCACCCCAACCCACTTCTCCCATCTTTATAATGAAGCATTATCAGTATTCAGCTGATTAAAGCCGTATGCAAATCTTGAGCCGCCTCGTTAGCGATGCAAGACTTTGAAGTCCTACGAGTGACGCATTGCACACCGGGACGAAATGAAAGCTTCCTGCATAATTCAAAGGCCCCCTATAAATATTTATCAGCTCATTAGCATATTAATTTGATGTCTTTTGGAGGACGATAGGAAAAAAAAGCACGAAATTAGGAGGACAGTGAAGAGGAGAAGAAACTGGAGAGCATTTCTAAAAATTAATTAGGAAAGAGACAGTAAAGGCAAAAGGCTATCCAGACAGCAATGCAAGGTTCTGTCGACAGGCTGTATTAGAGGGTGCGTGGCAACTCAGAATTCTCAGAATACGTGGACCCCAGGGAAGGAGGGTTATTAGGATGGCTGCAAGAGGGTACTCAGTCAATTGGAAAGAAATAACTTCACATTATTGCAACACAACCATGCTATTATTTAAGCATTCCTCAGTATGAAAATGGCAGGAGGGTAGGGGGTTACCATTTTTAGATAAGCTTTTACATTTCCCTAGTTTTATTTTGACAGCACTTTAAATTTGTTTTAGTCATTGTTTTTATTCAGTGGGTGAAGAGTGTGTTGATGTGTGCAGAGTGCACTTGTATCCAGTGGAGCCCAACCACTAGATTGGAATGTGAGTCCTCAAAAGGAGGAGCTAAATTAAACTGTGTTCTTTAATCAACTTTAAGTCCCCCAACTTAATTTGTCTAAAAACCTAAACACTATTGCATTCTAGGTAAAGAAACCCAACAGTACCAATGAAATACAAATTTTAAAATGTTATAACCCCCGCGACCCTGCCAAGGATAAGCAGTGTAGATAATGGATGGATGGAAAATGTTATAACAATAAGTACTCACTCAGATAATAATGAACTTCGTACAAATAAAAAACCTAAAAAATTTCAGCGAAATTTCAGTGGCATTCATTTGATTTACAAAGAACACATACTTTGAAAATGTATGTTATTTGTGGTATATAAATAATTTCCAGCACAAATAATGGTCAATATAAAAAAGGAATTTTTCAAGCCTACGACAGTAGGCGCTCTTAAATTAACACAACTCATGTTTGCATTCCATTTCACCATTCCCAAAATTATTTGGCGTGTTTAGTTTTTACTTCAAAAATGCTGTGGGCTGTCGAGCATTACCTTTGACGCACCGTATTTTCTGCACTCAAGGCGTACCTTAAAGTCTTCAATTTTTTCAAAAGCTGAGCATGCGCCTTATAATACTGTGCGCCTTATATATGCATCAGTATTAAGTCTCGCAACTACGTTTAGCAGCAACCGATGCGATTTCTCCCCTGTAAAAGTAGCGTGCGGTGCATGCTTTTCCAACCAATGTGTCAATCATTTAAATCTGTAGTTATTAGCTCACGTTATTTGAAGGTAAAGGAGGCGGGTCCTTTTTAGCATTTACCGGCTCGTATAGGCTAAAGCGGGGTAAAACAAAGCCTGCAATTGGCCGAAAAACATCTGAATCACAAGTTATGTTGGTCTACGGCCTAAATGAAATATTTTTAAGGGCTAAACCGTCAGATAGCATCAGGCAACGTCCATCAATGCAGAGGTGCTATTTGGCTGATTTTGTTTTATTTGTCGGCATTATTGAGTGTTTTGGAGTACGCAAATATTTTAACAGTTGAATTCACTACACTCACGGATATAAGGGGACCATGGTTGCGTATTATCATCGAACGTGATGGCTTCAAGACAAGGTCTTTGGTGAACTACTCAGTCTTTAATATTTTGGGGTATCTACTTTCAGATTGATCGTGACACTTCTGTCATGAGTACATTTCTAAATGATCAACACATCTTCAATCCCAAGAGTTTAAACTTTTCAATAATATGTGGCATGACGTATTTCTGTGACTGGTCACATCGTACAGACAGCATGTCTGTACGCGTCGGACACACGTATCTGCTTCTCAATAGTCCGACGACCCGCCAGACCGTTAAGGGGTTAAAACATTTTAACCGACCAGTCTGACTGTTTTGGTGACGTTTCTACTGTAGCGCCTTATAGTCTAGTGCACCGTATGCATGGAAAATATTTGACAAGAGAGTATTTTTGGGGGGGTGTGCCTTATAATCCTAAAAGGATGTTTATTGTTAAACTTTAAAAATGCAGTTGCAAGACACCCAAACAGGTGGTTGCGTGAAAAGATCAATTTCTTATTCAAGTCTAGGTGGAACTTGGAATTGTGTTAAAGGGGTGATTGGGGAGTAAAAAAACTGAATAGCAATATACAGGAACTTAAAGAAGATGGGAGAAGATGGTAAACATTGATTACAGAATAAGTGGAAATCAAGTAAGGTAATAGCCGAGAAGAGGGAGGGCTATGAGTTGTAAAAGTAATAAATAAGGTGTATGGAAAAGGTAAACACAAAAAAATTGTAGAAGTACATTGCAAAAATGATGAAGAAAGAATTTTGTCAATGTCTAACTCTCCAACTCTCAGCTCTTTCTGGTGTTGTTTACAGTTAAAAATAATAAAGCAACAATAAAACTTATTTAGGCAGAGGTGCTGTAAAATGAGTAAAAAAAAAGTAAATGCTAGCTGTACAGTGTTTCAATTTGGAAGATATTTTTCTTTACATGATTTCGTGTGAGAGAGGTAGCGACAGAAGGAGGCAAGAGCCTAGCAAAAAGATTTTTAAAATGGCTCTTATTAGCGTAGTTATGTGACACAGGCTCTAAGTGGTTCAAAATTTCGCAGAGAGATTCGACACAAGACAGAGACCAAACCTAATTAGTTCACCCACTTTTTCCTCAGGTGCCCGTCGTCATCATTATACACACAAAATAAGTGAAATGTGTGTATGTTGAAGCAGTAAACTGACTAAAAAAATACTCAGAAGCTTGTGGTAGTTAATTGTGTCAATTTAAGCTAGGGCTTTCGCAAATATGACATTCGTCTAATCGCGAATAATTTTCCCATTCGCATTTACCGTCCTTTTCTCTCCACTCCTGTTTGGGACCACCCCTTGACTGAAATGTCGAGGAATTGGCATCAACGTGAAGCAGCGCAGATGCAGAACTACACAAGACTGGCTCTCTGTGTGTAGTCATTATAGCAGGTCAGTTTTTGGTTTCAAAACTATGCACCACTACAGTATTTTGAACACATTTGGGGTACACACCGAGCAACTGTGGTAAGCCCCAAAATACCCAAGAAGTGGTCTGCCAACTTTGTCTCAAGAGGGTGCTGGCCAAGGGAGCAAACACAACCAATCTCAAGCAGCATCTGAGTCCAGGCGCCCAGCCCAGTACAATTCGCAGAGCTAGTCGGCTAATGATGAATGGCAAACAATCCAGGGGTTACAACTTGTCAATTGGATATACATGATGTTTACACCCAAGTTACGACATACAAACAAGACAGTCTAAAATAGCGCACGCTCCATTTACGTATATAACACATAGACAAGCCGCACTCCACGATAGGGGGCAGGAACCCTGTGCTTGGGTACGCGTTACAACAACACAAGCAAGCATACATGTGTGCGAATTTAAAACTACAACAGAAGTAAACCTGAGTTTCGCTGTGGTTTGTTTGAGCATGGATTACAAAGTAAAACACATTGACAAACAAAACTAAAAATAAAAGCAGGTTCAAAACAGTTTGGCATTGACATTTTTTAACAGTTAATCCATAACATCAAAAGCCTCATCCTCTGTTTCTGATGAGAACAGCTTCGCTAAATCTCCATTAAAAGGTTCCCTTTCTTCACTTTCCGGGTCAGGTTCAGACAGAGTCACTTTCTGAAAGGAGGGGTAGACAATCCATTTTTGTCTACCGTGATTTTCTGTGTAACAGATTATCATTTCCAGAAATTCCTAATCGTGACAGCCCTACTGGGGCCTTTCAATCAGGATGGCGCATTTAATGATTTCGTCATAGTAACTCAATATATTGAAGAAAAAAATCATACTTCGATGTGAATGGGCTATCTGAATGTGTAGTGTGACTGACTGATGCTGCTCCAAGTCAACAAGGATACACAAAAATGAAAGGGTATGCATTATAAGACAATAGAATAGAATTGTCTTTATTGTCATCGATATCAGCTTGGTGAAACATTGAATGCAATAGGATTAGACATGGCAGTCCAGGGACGGTCAGAATAAATAGGCAAAAATGTAATGTAATTACCATTATGGAAAAGGAAATGAGAATGAGCGGCCCAATGGCCAGGCTACTTCGTACTCAAAACATGGATTCAAAATTCTAAACATTACTTATAGCAAGTAAACAGCAGTGGAAAGGAATAGCTTGTAGCTTTCGGGCCTAAATGAGATCTATTATCGCAAAGAGTTATCTGTTGATTTCACGTACACTCAATTGTGATTTGTTACAATTTTCGACCTCTGTGGCTAAAAAGTGTGCGCGACTGGAGTTTTCTCTGTACCTTCGGGAAAGGCATGTTCTGAATTCATTACAGCCACTGATGATGCATTATTCATAACGCCCTTGTTTACATCAATGAATATTCATGACGCAACTACAAGGCAGGAATCAGGGTGAGCGGTATAACTGATTAAATGGGGAGGGAGATGATGCAAATGAGTTCCCATCTGACGTAAATATTCAGGAGTTTAATAAGTCGCTTTTTAGGGTTGCTTGGTTTCTAGGGCTGACAATCTATTGAAATTTACTTCTAGAACAATTTGTCTTCATTTCCATATTTTCAAACTTCTGATTTTTCCCCCCTGTAGAAATAAAATGTGATATATGCAGTGTCTCTATGTAAAATATATCATGCAGATCAGGTGGCTTGATTGTGATGACTGGCATTACGTACATGATCAGTGCCTACGATGGCAACATTTACAAGATCAATCATTGACGTCATTGAGTGGTTTCACAAAATAAGAAAAAAACACAATCTTGTTTAATCCAAGTAAGCTCTCTACTATTTCCATATAAATGGAATCAAGCACCTGAGACAATTATTTTGTAGCCTTGCTGTTGTGCGCAATGGAAAGTAAAAGTACCACTTACTCACTACAACGTACCGCAACTGTGATGGTAATAATTGTGTGTTTGTATCATTTCACTTGTGTCAAATAGAATAATTTGCTATATGCGTGTTATCCAATTACACTAATGTTCTTTTTTTGAACGGTACCAACTGTCTAAGTAATATTAACTTTTGGCCATGCACATTCAGCCAATTATAAATGGAACACGCCAAGAGGCATCCAGTTGAACTCAAAAGGATATTCAGAAGCACAAAAGCTTTTAGCTGAGAAGGTAAAACAAATTGATGTTGTGTAACAAATCAAAACTATTAAGCTACTTTATAAATACTTACTTGTTAGATCACTCTAATAACTTTTAAGTGATTGATGCAAGCCATATTTACATAACAAAATTCAGTAAAACAGGAGAATACAAAAACTCCTTTCAATATCCCAATTTGACTTGCAAAGTCACTGCATATTGTTACCGCGCTCTGCGCACACACAAACATGCATGTGCAATGGGTGGAGAATGTTATTACCAGCAGTCCTCCCATGCCATAAAAAAAAAATGTATGCAACAGTAACTAACATGAACAAAATGTTTCTTGCACATGCCCTAGCGTGGATTTAAAGCATACTTTTTGGTTATATTCAACAACTGTTGATTTCACTGCAAAATTGGCATTGCTATACTTGAAGCACACACAGTATTAAAAGAAAATAAATAAAAAGGCCTTATAACTGTATGTGTGGGCAAGATTTAATCTAAATTAATTTTCCAATAATTGCATAATACAACCAAAATAGCAAAACCTAAATATGTTAATGATTATTTTGTTATTTGATTCATCTTATCAATATTTTCTCATTTAGATAATTTACAAATTTAATACAGTGGAACCTCGGTTTTCGAACGCCTCTCAGTTCGGACAAATCGGTGTTTGACCAAAAATTTAGAGAAATTCTTGCTTCGCTGTTCGGTCACTAGGGTGCGATGCTGAGCAGCGTACGGGCGTTTTAGCCCCTAATTATGCCTCCGAAGAAGGTCGGTGCAAGCAGGACAAGTGAAAAAAGACAAGTTGTTCATCCAACTATTGCCTTTAAGAAAGACATAATAGCTAAATATGAAAGAGGTGTACTAATTTTTGATCTTGCTATCTAATACAGCATGGCTAAATCTACTATCAGTACGATAGTAAAGAATAATGAGGCTGTGAAATCGAGTGATGCGGCTAAGGAAGTTAGCGCCATAAGCAAGCAACTGCCGCAAGTTTTGGAAGAGGTTGAAAAACTTTTGAGGACTTTTCTCTCCCCACCGTCCACCACAAAGGTAAGAAATCCTATTTATAATCCTTTTTTTATTTTTACACGTTCATGTTAGCGTAATCTTTCGTACGGAAGACTACGCTAACGCGAACGTACGATTAGCCTGGGTTACCTTCATGTTTACGTTCTGGTTAAACAGTCAGGGTGTTGGAACGGATTAAAACGATTTTACATTACTATTAATGGGAAAAACGATTTTCGGTGATCGACCAAATCGGTTTTCGAACAGGGTTCTGGAACGGATTATGGTCGAGAATCGAGGTTCCACTGTAACTGAAAAATATACATTTTGAAAGCTTTCATTATTTATCACCATGTTTTGAATTAGGCAAACAAACCAGTGAGGTAAGTTATTATGAATATTATTAATACAATTCGTATGTAACGTATTACTATGCTGAGTGTCAGCAGCGGAGTAAGGCAGGGGGCGATAGTGAGAAAAAGGGATTCTGATGAGACGCACAACCGCAACCAACACAATTAATAATAATAATAATAATAATTTCCTTGAATTGTCATTCTGTGTAACAATGTACACAGAACGAAATGTCGATTGCACCTGACCCGTTGTAGCGAGCCGATGCAGCCGCAGCCAACAGAGGGCGCCGCCGACCACTTTTTAAGTCTTAGGAATGACTCGGCCGGGGCGCGAACCACCGACCTCCCAGTCTCAAAGCGGGCGCCTTACCATCTAGGCTACTGAGCTGGTGTCATTAGTGATAGTATTGGCAAGCTAATAAAAAGTCAATCCATCCAGAATTTTTTTTCTCGTTGCAGAGAATTGTTTTCATAATGAAGGACTACCTATTGGTGCTTTTATTCAAAAGAAACAGTATGTAAAGTATTCCTGTGCCGAGCGTCAGCAAAAGTGAGACAAGCAATTATTTTGCTCTATGGCAGAGGGTCCAGTCACATTTATTTGTACAGCCCTTATTCACAAAATGTCTCAAAGGACTGTACGGACCACAATTACACAATCCCCTGATCTGAAACAGACAAGCGGGCAAGGAAAAGTTCCCCCTTCCAGGATGACCAGGCTGCAATAGATGAGGGCAATTATGAGACCAAGGATTTTGATCTGGCACACACGACAGACCCAAACAATAGAATCACTGACGGGAAATCAAGCTATCTAGTAAGTATTTTCTCGTTTTTTTACAAGAGGAAAACCCATCCATTGATGTTATGTTTTCAAAAGAAGCATACACTTAATTTAAAAGTTAAAAGTAAGAATATAAACTTTTTTTCCCGATGTTTCAGTTATTATTATTGTTTTCTTGCTCTGTCATTAAGAAGGAGCAGTGCATAAACTTAGTTTACAAGTTACGGTTGGTTGGTTAGGGTCACAGGGGCACCATTTTCTGTGGTATGCCATGGGCAAATAAAGCCTGCTGGCACCAATACCTCTCAGGCCAACAAATGTTTCCACCTGGTCTCGAATCGGGGACCTTTTGCTTATTAGGCGAATGTCCTATGGTGGGAAAATAAAAAATATATATTCTACAGTTTGTATATATCTTACTTGCTCTGCCAATCAAATGATGAATGAGATAAAGCTTTATTGATTTGTAAATCTGACTGTGCCTCACCGCACATCACTGGTCTCAACGTGTAAAATAAACAGATTTTCACCCCTTTTAAAAAAGCAGCAGGAAACACTGCCATCAAGCTGTGTCTTGCCCAGTCAACAGTTAAGAATGCCCTGACTGCCTGTTATTATTGTTCCTTTGCAGGATGTGGGCCTCATGATTGCCCCGGGGTGGGGAGAGGGCTAAAGAAAGTGTGGGTGGTGTGGGGGGATTACAGGTACGGTGTTTTTTACCTGTCCAATGAGACAAAAGTGCAGGCAAAAAAAGAAATGCAACTCATTTTAAAAACTCCTAAAACACAAGCTACAAAATGTGTGCAAACATTTATCACAGGAAAAAAAAAAAGGAAAAAAATGTATCTACTCCTTTAAACACACAGCTAAGTTTTCATTTAACTCTTATGTTGTCCTAAGCAGGTCAGCGGCTTGCATGGCCGCTATTGGTGTGTCAATGGTTAAGTGTGAAGCACATTGTAAAGCGCTTTAGGAGGTCTTGATTGTCTTGAAAAGCGCCATATAAATGCAGACCATTTACCATTTATATTAGGGACATTTTTTTTTACTTTTTTATACAGCTATCATGGAAATGGGAATAAAACAAAATCATATTTTTCTACCGTTTGGGACCAATCTAGGAGAAGTCATGACGTTTAAAGTTTAAGGGACAGAGAGTAATATTTGACTACTAGATGTCTCTGTATTGTATCGTGCAACCAAAAATGCATGCGGAAAAAAAAAAAAAAAAATTACGTCACAAAGTTTTTGGTTTTTGACGGTAACCTTAGCAGCAAGATTGCCGACAAACATGTCAGCTCCCTCTTGGTGAGCCCCATGCTATGTCAAATAAATACAAATTCCTCCACCTACAAGTATTTTAAAAAGTGCGCGATTGTATCATAATTAGTGTTGGTACTAACGCATTACGAATGCAATTTATTTTCTTAGTAACGAGTAATATAAGGTGTTATTAGTAAAATATTGTAACTGAAATTACGTTACTTCGCTACTTACAAATGGCTAATCATTAGTCACTATGTACTGAAGCCCTTAGAGACTATTTGTGATTAAGGGCTATACAAATAAAAATGACTTGATTTGACTATGTACTCTTATCTTCAACTGTCACTTCAAAGATCAGTTTTCACCAGCAGGTTATATACCGTATTTTCTGGACTATAGGTCTTTTAATCACAACAAACAAATTATCGGAAAAAATGTGACTTATAGTCCTGAAAATACGGTACCTTCAAAGTACATCTGATTACAGTTAGGGTGATGCTGTGTCAAGCACAGAATAAGAGGAAAATGATTTTTTTTTTGTCAGTTAGATGCTCTCCCAAACTTACTCACATCTTAGGCGTGTTTAAAACTATAAAACCAAATACTGAAATCAGGGGTAAGTTGTATGAGCATATTTGGTTGTAAGTGGCCATTAGTGAATGGAAAGCAGCTCTCTGTGAAGGGGGTGTCGCTTACACACGAACACCAACAAATGGTAAATGGTCTGCATTTATATAGCGCTTTTCAAGTCAATGAAGTCTTCCCAAAGCGCTTTACAATGTGCTTCACACTTACCCATTGACACACACTCGCACACTAATGGCGGCCGTGCAGCCATGCAAGGCGCCAACCTGCTTATTGGGGGCATTAGGGATTTAGTGTCTTGCGCAAGGACACTTTGACATATAACACGGAGGAGCCGGGAATCGAACCTGCGATCTCTTGATCCCAAGACGAGCGCTCTACCTCCTGAGCTAAAAAAAACCCTCATGTGAGCACTAAATTGACAATAAAAGTGTGCTGGATTTTGGTCTTTATTTGTAGAATTATCTTTGCAAGTCACCAAAACTGGTGAAAAAAAAGAAAATGCCTTGGACTTGTGTTAGAAATGGAGATGTAAATCTGAGAGTGGTCTGAAACAAAATGGATACGGAGTGTTCGTTTGCAAGCTCTTCGGATTGCACAAGACAGCCAAAGAAATATGAAGGCTTTACCGCTTCCACAGGTTGTGTTTTACATTTTCTTCAATTTCTTTTATCCATCCATTATCTGCACCGCTTATCCTCAGTAGGGTCACAGGGGTGCTGGAGCCCATCCCAGCTATCTTCTGCCAGTGAGCAGGGGACACCCTGAACTAGTTGCCAGCCAGTCGCAGGGCACACAGGGACATAAAATTCGCTTGCCCATTCATACCTAGGGACAATTTGGACCAGCCAATTAACCTGACATGCATGTTTTTGGAAAGTGGGAGGAAACCCACGCAAGCACAGGGAGAACATGCAAACTCCACGCAGGAGGTTCAATCTCATGACCTCAGAACTGTGACCACTGAACCACCGTTCTGCCCCAATTTCTTTTATTTGGCTATTTTAAAGCAGTTTTAGGATGTCCGCTTCAATGCAAGGTTTTTCTAACTAGATAGTCACCAAGATTGGTACATCTTTTTCATGGCCAGATTTAAGCACTTTTAGGAAGTTTAAAAACCAATTTCCCAAGTCCAGGGGAGAGACTCGTGTATTTGGCAAAGCCACAACTTGAACTACAATTTACACATGTGATTTGACATCATTTTAAGCAGACTTGCTGTGAAACATGGCAAAATTCAAGCATTTACAAGCACCTCCCCCAAAATGTAAGCACTTATCAAACCTTGATATTACAACAATAAAATTGAAGCATTTTGAAGAATTTCAAGCACCCTTCCAAACCCTTAGTTACTTTCAGAGTAGCACGCTCCTTTAGGGTGTCATATATTTGGTAATAAAGTAATCAACTACTCAAATTGAGGAACTAGTAACAGTAGATAATTACTTTTTTCATTAGCACGCCCGACACTGATGGACAGTCCGTGTTTTTTTCCTCAATATCCAAATCAATATTGTTTTTAATGAATGAGTGTTTTACCACGAAGAGGCGGATCATAAAACACATTAAATAAAATATATTTTTCCTAGGTTTTATCAACACAATTGAGGATCATTCTGACCCGGGGACAACATGAGGGGTTTAAACAACGTTTGCCGTATTCTGAGCCGATTCCTCGGCTTGTTTTAGCACCAGCTGGGATGAGATGTATCCAACACCGCACAACGGCTCTTCCAGGCCCCACATGAATAACACAACAGGCTACTGTAGATTCACACAAAAGAGGAAAAAAACACCCCCCAAACAAGCGTAAGGAAAGTCGCCCGGTACTATTCGCACACCGTAAAAAGAATGACCGGTGGTTTAATTCCAGCACAACGTACGCGTCGTATCCCAATGCTCGCCTGGCTTTCAAATATGAATATGCAAAGATCGTTCAAAAAGCGCCACACACAGTTTCCCGTCAACACAAAGCCTAGCAGCGTTTAGCATTCCCGGCTAACGCTAGCTCGTTCGCCATTTCAACCAAACCGCGAGTGTTAATGGAATACAGAAACGTATCAAACGCACAGTGGTGTTTATGAATAAAATATGTTAAGTCGTGTTTATCGACAGAGGTATGAATATGGAGGAACCGTACGAGCGTCTAATCACACAAAGGGGGAGGCAAGTTTCCCCATGTAATTTGCCTTCGTACGGCCAATAGCTTGTTTCCTGCTATGTCAAATTTCAGCTGGCTAGCGTAGGGGAAGATGAACCGGGAGAGTATTGTTGTAGTTGGGGTGACGTTCGCTTCCCGCGTGTATAGTCGTTACTGGTAAATTGTGGCGGCCGTTTGAATATGACTATGAATATGTAAAATGCTGTAATCATTACCTGCTCCTGAACTCTCATCTTGACTCGCTGCTCCTCCGTCCGCCATTTTGAATATTTAGCCCGAAAATCCCAACAGTCCTGCCTGCTGGGAGCGTGCACCCAGACGAGCACGCGCAACCTGTGCAAAGTAAATAAAGGGAGTGTCTTATTTACATACATAAATAGTCATCTTTTTTAAATGTTTGTCCTGTAAGTTAAATAGGGTAAAACAAATAATAATTCCAGGAAATTACCTTGATTTAACGTTTGTTATTTATTTTATTTCTAGAATAGGCGCTGCATGTCCCTCAAAACAAGGACAAATAGGCATCGTATTTTCCCTTACAAAATACAAAATAATCTAACACCATATCTTTTTTTCGACGTGTTTATTTATGTAGTTTAACATGTTATATTGTACATGTGTTTCGTTGTATCTTATATATTGTTAATTACCATTTTGTTGTGAGATCCTGAGTTGCTCGACATGAATGAGGTTTATTATAAACAAAAGTTAAAAAATGAATTAGCTTGGAGGTTCACTGTAGAAGGAAAAAATACATGCAAATATAATTAAGTAGAATAATGCATTTTATTATTCAAATTATGAATTCATTTTCTGCATTAAATTATTGTTGGTAATATACTGATTAAAGGGATAACCACAAACCTGTCTTTTTTCATTTTCTCCTTTTATACTTCCTTTTTTTCTTAACTTCTTTATACAACATAATAATTGGTAATATAATGCATCAAAGCAAATGAGCCGTTTGAGAGCCGGCTCTCTTTTATGAGTTGAGCCGAAAAAGCCGGTTCTCTAAAATGAGACGGACTTCCTTTCTACATCAAACCGCTCTCATCGTTTGCAACGGAAAAAAATGATACCGAGATAGAAGGTTCCGCGGCGAACTCGTTTGACTTGATTGATTTGCCGTTTTGTGATAGTCGGTGTATACCGGATGGTACCCGTAATTGACAAATTTGCGTTTTTCCGTACAGATTTTCTCGTACGTCGTACACGTCTTAAAATGCATGATAAACGTACTTTGTTCGGCAAAACCGTACAGGTTGACAGGTATGAATAGGCTCGGATGCAGCTTTCCCCCCTATAGTCATCGCCACCTTAGACAAGTGCAAATAACTGCGACTTATCTGGATTTCTCTCTCAGTTTTTTGGTTGTTGCTTAATGTTTTTGTAGGAAAACTGTGAAAATATATACATGGTGACCATAACAGTCCCAAGCCTTCATGGGGCCCTAAGCAAAATTTGCTCTGAGGCCCCCTATTACTTGATAGTTTGTGTCATGGTCGCCGTGGCGACCGGTCTGCCGCGCCCCCTGGGCACCAGCTGAAGCAGATCAGCTAATTGCGTGGCTGCTATTTAAGGTTGGGTGGTGGGTATTGCGGGTGTTGGCTCATTACACCTTTTCTGTTCTGTTATGCCTTGTCCTGTTTAGTTTAAGTCGGAGGAAACCTGTACCTGACCATTCTGAGTGTAAGAATGTTTTTGTTCTGTTTTGTCCCGGAGTTTTTGGAAAACTTTTATTTTGGTAAATAAAAGTTTTGATCGTCTCGCACTTGAGTTCTCCCTTTCTGCCTCCTGCCTCCGTTCTGGTCCGGTCTCACCCCTTCCACTTCGTGACAAGTTTGCATCCATACTAGAACTCATGTTCTACTCCAGGGGTGGGCGACTATTTGAAGTCGGGCGCGCATGAGACATGTTTTACCTCTTATTTAATAGAGCAGTTTCATCAAATTGGTTTTGAAACGCACTACGATTAGAGCAAAACAGTTTATTACGTCCCTGTTTAAGCACTTCCTTTGTTATTTAGTTTTGAAGTATTACTGTAGGTTTTTCAAGTTTCTTTTTGTATTTCTGAAGTCTGTTTTTTTTATTGAAGTTATGTAGGTTTTTTTTGGTAGTTTTACAGTTCTTTCATTTTTGTACTATTGTATTTTTGTAGTATTTCCATAGTATTATTTTTTATTATATCTATAGTAATTTTGTTGTATTTTGAAAGTAGATTTTTTGTTGTATATCTGGCGTATATTTGTATTATTACAGTAATTTTTTGAATATAGTATTTTTGTAGTGTTACTGTATAATCATTTTTTTTTTGTATTTTTGCACGATCTCTATTTTATTTTGAATGTTTTTTTGTATATCTGTTGTATTTCTGTAGTATTTTTGTACTACAGTGTTACAGTATTATTTCTGTGATATTTCCACGGGAGAATTTTTGTAGTAGCACCATGGGTGTAATTTGCAGTATTTCTGTTCTAGACCTCTTATAGTAGTATTCTTGTAGTGATATTTTTCAAGTAGTTTTTTTTCTATTCTAGTATTATGTATGTATATATTGTTTAGTATTTTAGTAGAAGTATAATTGATGTATCTCTAAAAAAGTATTTTTGTATTATTTTTTATAGATTCTTTAGTATTCCCATAGTAGTATCTTTGTCATATTACTGTAGTTGTCTTCTTGAAGTATTTTTGGAGTAAACAATTCTGTATTAGTATTTTCTAATAAAGTATTAATGTAGTACTAATTGGAATTGTAATTGTAGCAAATTCTATCCTATTTTTTTTGTTTTCAGGATGAAAGCAAAATATTATACGAGGTCCCTGTTTTTAAGCACTAGATTTGATATTTATTTTTGTAGTTATTGTGTAGTTTTTATTTTTATGTATTTCTGTAGAAGTACCGGTATTTTTGAGTGGAACCACAAAGTGACAATGAGGGCAATGTTTACACCCAAAAAGTTTTGCTTTGCATTAGACCACTGTGCCTTCTAGTGGTCAAATATTACACACTGGAGCTATAAGTGAAATGAAAACACTTTTTTAAACAGCCAGACACTCTGGGTGCTCAGCACCCCCAAAACTCTTAACCCAAAATCGCCCCTGACTTAGGCCAGTCTCCAAGCACTATGTGGTTAAGATTTTCTTTTTCTGCCTTTTGTCCTGATAGTCTCTTCTCTTTGTTCTCTTTAAATTCTCTATTCCACATGCACCAGGAGTGACATGTATTGGTTAATCTCGTTGTGTACAATGTTTCGCAAGGTTGATATCAATGACAATGCAGACAATTCAATTCACTAGAATATAAAGTCAATTCAATAGAATATAATTGTGTTTATTGTGATAAATATCACGGCTTAGGGAATAACAGACTAGTACATGTAACGGTGTGACGTATTCAGGATACAACAAGTGTAATTGTATTCTGTAATAGTTACACAACAGAAGTAATCAAATTACAGGTACGTTGAGTAAAAATAAGGATTACTTTACAGGATTACAATTTTATATAACAGTATATTTACATATCTATAATCCGCCGATAGACGAATTCTGTCTATTACAATTTCAATCACTGACTCCAAAGAGACAGAGCAAGAGATGACATCCCTGACTTTGATAGTATTTGGAAAGTAAACAGTTGGATTGTTTAAAATAATGTTGAGTTTTCAATGTTAAAATTAATAAAAACACATTTTTTGGGAGTTTGTTCAAGAAAATACCTGACCTTGGTTTCCTACAATTATTTTTCAACAATACATTGTTTATCTAAAACAAAAATTTCTAATTGTATTTACATTATGTTCATTTTGTGTTTTGGTAGCATATTTGGTATTGGAGTAATAGTAAAGTAATTGAAAGTAATCAAGTTACATCACTGCAATAATATGGTATTTGGATTACGTTGCTGATTTTATTTTTCAATAGGTAACTAGTATCGGTATAAGATTAAAGTTTTAAAGTGACCTTCCCACCACTGTAGGTATCAACCAGGTGAAACATGGTACGCAACAAGATTAGACATGGTACTCCAGAGTATACATGAAATGAAGACTTTATAGAGAAAAGTAAGGTAAATAAAACAGGAAATTAGGCAAAAAAAAAACATCTGCAACGTAGTGCTAAGAGAACGACCCAAGTTCTAATAATATTTCAATGAAAGAATATTGCATCGTAATAATAGTGTAATTAAAAGTCGTGTAATAACATTAGCAGAAAAAAAACCCAAATAAGTCACCAGACAAATATTTTTTTTACAGTTTTGTGCACTTTTTTAGGGTGGTTAATGGCTCTGGGAAGAAACTGTCTCTGGGCTGTAAGTCTTGTTTCTTTATTATGTTGAGTTTGTTGAGTTTGGACTTTGTACTTTGTTCTGCTTAATGTCAAATTATTTACTGGCATAATACATTACATTACCTATCAAATGTGCCCAATGATGTTGAAGTGCAGGATTGAATTCCTGCTACCGCAGCCTCCCCTTGCGGAATTTGCATGTCCTCCCCATGTGTGTGTTCCAAAAACATGCATGTCATGTTAATTGGCCGGTCCAAACTGTCCCTAGGTGTGAATGAGTGAGTTGTAGGTATCTGTGTGCCCTGCATGGGCTCCAGCGCCCCTGCGATCCTAGTGAGGATAAGCGGCACAGAAAATGGATGGTTGTTCTTTCTTTTTTTTTGGTTGCTTTGATGGAAAAGGCTTTTAGAATAGGTTGGAATTTATTCTCTGAGACAAGTAAGCGTTGCAGGACTCGGCCATGTTGTCTGTAGCTGCATTACCTACTTTGTCCGCCAGGGAGCGTCAGATGCCCCACAAAACCAGACCACACGAAAGTAGATGTTAATCAATTTTGCTGGTATTTATTGGGGGTGCCTTGACATGAAACCTAGTTAAAGACACCCACAGAGCCCTAAAGTACAACTGTGTAAAACTTCACAAAAATTGGCCCAGCCGTTTCGGAACCTATACGTCACGTATACACAAACAAATCTGGATTCATGAGGTAGTTTAGATTTCTTTGTTGGTTTGTTTGATTAATTAATTGGTCGTTTGTTTGTTTGATCAATTAATTGGTCGGTTGATAGTTTGATTAATTAATTGGTCGGTTGATTGTTTGGTCAGTTGATTAATTAATTGGTCGGTCGGTTGGTTGATTGATTAATCGGGGTGTATGTCAGGACCAGAATGGAAACAGGACCCGCTCGCGTAACGTTTCTCACAGTTTTATTGGGAAGAAGGGAAAGGATTGCACACACGATCCGGAGATCGCTGCGCGCGGGGAGCAGGTTGCTCAGACGCGGAAGTGGTATTTCCGTGGCGAATGATGGCGGTGTCGGGAACGGAAAAAACGGGTCAGTTGCCGGGATAGAAGAGCAAAAACGTGATCGGGATCGGAAACAAGTCGAAAGCCAGGAGAGGAGAGTAGACGTGGTCAAGATCAAAAACGGGTCGTTATTTCGGGACGGGAAAATAGATGTGGTCGATATCAAAACAGGACGTAATTCGGGACAGGAGAGCAGACGTGGTCCAGATCAAACGGATCGTAGCGGGAGACAAACAAGAGCAAAAACACGGGATAGGAGAAATAGAGCTTGTAAAAACAGATTCGCAGACAGACCGACTAAAAGGGACTGACAGGACAGAGTTTAAATACGGACAGGGAGTCAATCCGACAACAAGCTGCAGCTGGCGCCACACAGGCGGGGCCAATTGGGTGCCACGGCAACCGTGACAGTATGTGGATAGAAAAGTGGAACAACAAATTCTTTACAACATTAAACATACTGTTTGATTTAGGTCTTTTTTCGATATGGTAAAAAAGATAAATGTACAATGCTAGAGAGGGACAGGCGCGACCAGGCGGTACTTGCCCAAGTGACGCCGCAGGAAATGATGCAATGACCCTAGGAGTTAAGGGATCCAACGTACCAACAACATACCAAAAAGAGTCTTCTGTATTCTACTATTTGATTTGCAGCTAAGAAACTTTTTAAATGTTTGTTCTTTTATCCTTATCGGCTTAAAAAAATAAAATCGCTGTATTCTGTGCGGTGTTTCCAATTGATCGCTTGGTGCCCAATGTTCATACCCACTGATGAGCAAGCGACAATGGAAGTTAAAGTGCAAGGTCTGAGCACAATAGCATAAAGAAAATTGATGGCTGGCAAACTATTTTCAATCGAAACGTGATTATGTCGCCTTATAGTTAATTGTAATACTAAAAACTCTACACCTTATCTTTTCCCCCGGGAATAGCAACAAAATATCATTTTAGAGTGCAATGATAGAAACTATCGAACAAAGTGTCGTTCCTAATAAACCTCAATAGACACGTATGTTCCCCCTTGTTGGTGGTGTTAGGAATTAAATATTAAAATGTATCGTTCACCAAATTTTTCGAATTAGTTGTCTGACTCCATTAACCAAACACAACCTACATTCACCTAACAATGCGCGCTCGTTTCTTGATGGAAAAGATGGACAAGAGACCGGCATTTCCACACGGGGGCAGATTTAATTTCTTGAACAATTTAATTAAGTGAACTCCATAGAATATGGCCGAATTAGCCGAATTATTGTCACTTGAGTCTCTGTCAAGCCTCCTCTCTCGTTCTTCCTCTTTCCTACTCTCGGCCCACGTTTCTCTGCAAGCTGGTGTGCCGGCTCCTCCCATGGGCGTGCCAGGAAAGCCCCCACGTGGGCTCCACGACTCCACCACCTTGCCTCGATGTCTGGAAAACTCAAAACAACACAGAGCGTTTCTATGTCATCAGGGCCTTGTTCTCAAAACATCTGCCGTCCTCTGTCAGAGTCCTGTTGTCAAAATTCCCCAGCTAAAACATTCCGCATTTGGAACAGCGTGACCTGAAGCCCACTCAGTGAAAATCTTCGTTGCACTCAATAAATGTAACTTGTATTCCATTGTATAAAATCCCTTATAGTCAAATGTATAAAATCCTTCAGTGGTAAGGCAATTTGTGCAGTTAGCACATTCGCTCAACACGCTAAAGGTCCCTGGTTCGACACTGGCTGTACTGTACTTACTTATTTACCCAAGACACACCACAGGAAATGGTGCCCCTATTGTTTCCATCGGGCTAATGTGCTAAAGGTATCCTGTTCGAGATTGGATTGAAACATTTGTTGGCCCGGAGAGGGATGGGTGCCACCTGGCTGTACTTCCCCCAAGAAACACCACCCTACGAAACACACACCCCACCCACTAAAGTCTATTATATAAGCAGAGTGGTGCCAGTAGAGTGTGGGAGAGCTACAGTATTTGAGAAGAACTTGGGGGCAACAGAGTGCAAACACAATGTACTGAAGAGAGTATTCATCACAGGGTTGGAGGGTCACTATGGCCCACATTTGCTACTACTTCTTGGCACAACACTGTCAAGTCTGTGACTTGACTTCAACACACAAAACAATTAAGAATCTTGCCAAAACATTAAGGAATTTTAGTTTCCTAAATTTGTAAAATATTTTTGCCATTCTAAGCTAACGATAGCCCCCATAAACAAGCCAACATTATCAATGCTGCATGGTATTTGGCTGTGTTAGTAGCATGCTTATTACAAAATAGTCATATTGAAGTCATATCTCGTGAAACCTATGAACAAATCAAGATTTTTCTAAAAAGGGGCAAGATTCACTGCCAATATACTTGTCAGGAAGCAAACGTTGCTTTGTTACCCCATTGAAATTTCGGACAATGTTACATTCCTGCTCATCTTTAAAGGGACAGTGTGTCATATTTAGCGCCTCCTCATGGTACAAAAAAACCTTAATTCAGTAAAAATAAAAACATTGATATGAATATCGGGCAATAACACATGAACTATAATACCATTGTAATTTGTTTAAATAGTCATAGGTTTGAAACATTTGTATTTATTTTAAATAGTGAGATCCATACCAAGTAGTTGCCGCCATGTTTGCCTTTCATCTTGCTGCTACATTGTGCTCGTTTGGCACTGGTTTTTGCATTAGACGATACAGTAACACAAAGTAGAAGAGTACGGCAGTGAATAAAAAAAATACCTACTGCTGTGTTTAATTTATTAATTTTATAATTCTCATTGAAACACTCAATTAATTAAGTTAGTTATAGTTTGGGATTGAAAATTATTCTTGGCGTATTTTTACTCATAAAGATACACAGAAATTACAGAGTTATCACAAAATATGTGCAAAATATAAATACTTTACTGTAACTCTAAAGCAGACCTGGGCACTCCGGTCCTGGAGGGCCATACGTCCTGCCAGATTTTGAAGTTTGCTCTTCTTTAACTCAGGTGATACAAATTATAACATCGTTAGCAAGCTAGCAAGTGCTCGTTAACGATACTGGTGATTGGAATCACCTGTATTGAATCAGAGAAACCTCAAAAATCATGCAGAACATACGGCCCTCCAGAACCGGAGTGCCCAGGTCTGCTCTAAAGCATTTGCTTTGCTTTACCGCCTGAATTTTCTGCGCTCGTGCCCTCAAAAATGGTGAATACCAAAATTTGCACAAGGCATGATAGGACATGTCAACCCAAAGGTAAATACAGTGCCTAGCAAAAGTTTTGGCTCCCCAAGAACTCTTTGTCATATTGCCACATTTCAGACTTCAAACCTAAAGCTAAAAAAAAAGAACATTTCCTAAGAATCGACAACAGGTGAGACACAACCGTGAAGTGGAACCAAATTATTTCAACCTTCTATATAATATTTACAAAAAAAACACCCTGAAAAGCAGGTATTGCTAAAATATTGGCCGTTGATTCTCTTTGCTCAGCAAAAGGACTCCATAAGTCCCCTTATGACTTCTGAATTGTCCAATTTTGACCTAGACTAAATGAGTAACAATGACAGAGTGCAGCTATATGTTATTAAGTCTCAATTTGATTGCACCTTAACAGACAACATTATTAAGCATTATGACAGTGTTATGAAGACCAAGGAACCCACCAGGTTGGTCCGGGATGAAGTTGTTGAAAAGTTCAAATGGGATACAAGAAGATTTTGCAACATTTACACATCTCCCAGAGAATTGTGCAAGGAAAAATATAATTATTTGCTGGTTTAAATTCTTCCTAGGTGTGAATGAGCGAGTGAGTTGTCTGTCCCTGTGTGCTCTGCGACTGGCTTGCAAACAGTCCAGGGTGTCAAGCAGTGTTCCCTCTAAGCTGCGCGCGTGCGCAATTGCGCACTGCTCGCACATTCTCAGCGCACAGGAAAATCTAGCCAGCGCACAAAAATGAGGGCTCAAAATTACTACCTAACAATACACGTGAATTAAGAAGCGACTCAAGTCAAAGTTAGAGTGCATGAAGGTAAAAATACACGGGTTCCCCTGACGTTGTGTCCTAAATGCGGTATTTTGAAGTCGAGTCGAAGGAGAACGAAGTTGGGTAAAGTTAGTAGAGTTTGTCGGGGAACCGGCTTCTTCGGCTCGGCTCACTAAAAGGAACCGGCTCTTTCGGGTCCTAAACGGCTCTTCGGGTTGTTTTTGCTTCTTTAATCCCAACATGACCAAATATTATGTAAAAGTATGCACACAATGACTTAAAGGAAGGGGGGAATAGAACAAAAAAGGAAAAAAAATACCAAAATGAAAAGTAGTGAAAAGCTGAGAAAGAAATAAACAAAAAGATGAGAAAAAAGAAGGAAACATTCAGAAAAAAGCCAGAAAAAAAGAAAAGAAAGAAATGTAAGAAAAAAGTAAATAGAGAACAAAAAGAAAAAAGAAACACAATGAGATTTTTTTAAAGGAATTTAAAAAAAAGTAGAAAAAAAACACAGAAATATGAAGAAAACGTTTGTGTTGCATTCAAATAATTTTCAATTATATCAAGTGAATCTTGTTGCCAACATTGTACTTCCACTAAAAAAATGTGATTAAGTACAGTTCTGTATCTTACAACCGACTAAATAAGCCCCCAAAAATGTTAATATAATGCGACAAAAGATATCAAGAAATAAAAAGAAATGGATATCTTGTGAAAGAATTGAAGAACAAACGACGTTTGTAGGCCGTACAACCTTTGCAATAGTACATGAGTCAATTCATTCAAGAGAAAAAAATATTTTGCATTGCCGGAAACTCAGCTAAATGTAACTTGATGTCAAGTTTTGGACATGTTTGATAATTTTTTATCTTGCCACACTTGGGATTATGGTTGCTCACTGTTGTTTCAAGGCTGCTCACCGACTTTGTGTGAACGCTCAGACCCGTGGAAAATTAGAGGGAACATTGGTGTCAAGTCATGTTTATTTGTATAGCCCTTAATCACAAAGAGTCTCAAAGGGCCTCACAGATCTATTTTTTCTGTTTTTATTTCTTTCTCTTAATATTCTGTCTCTCTTTTTCCCCCCGTTTTCTCTCTTTTTCTTTTCTCTCTCTCTTTCTCTTTCTTTCTTTTTTTCTGTCTTTCTCATTTTTGCTTCTCTTTCGCTCTCTCACACTTCCTTTCTCCCTTTTTCTATACCCAATAAAAGGTCTGAATAAACCTTGTTTATTTTAAATAAAACTACTCTAAGGTCAAATAATAATTGTAGTCATCAATGGGAACTGACTCTTTAGCCAATCAGATTACAGAACGACAAGCACACAGGGTAGACCCAATCCCGCAACATTTTCTCACAATTTTATTGAAAGAAAGACAAAAGGCAGCGCCTGCGATCTGATGCTCACTGGACGCCGGAAGCAAGTCGCTCTCGTACTCTGATTGTGATCCAAATACGGAAGTGGATCTTCCTTAGCAAACGACGGCGGTGACAGGGACGGAAAAACTGTTTGATAGCCGGTACTGGGAGAGCAAGGTGTGGTCGGGGTCGGAAACGAGTTGTAAGCCAGAACGGGAGAGTAGACGTAGTCGGGGACAAAAAAGGTCGTAAGCCGGGACGGGAGAGTAGACATGGTCAGGATCGAAACAGGTTGTAGCCAGAGACAGACGGGAGCAAAAAGAGGACAGCTGTGAGTCAGGGTCGAAAAAAGGCTTGCATAGTATACACTGAGGTTCGCAGACGGACTGACAACAGGGGACAGACAGGACTGGGTTTAAATACTGACAGGGAGCCAATCAGAACCCGCGGTGGTTGGCGCCAAATGAGCGGGCACAGCTGAGTCACATCAGTAATCATGACAAATGCACAATGCAAACCAGTGAGGTAGCAACACCGTGTGAAGTGAACCTTGTGTAAGCGAGGGCATACTATACAAGTTTACACAGGTCACTAGAATCGATTTCAGAAGCATCTTACAAGTCCAGGAAACAGGTAAACAGCATTTGGGAGGTGGAATTCGACCCAGAACTTGGTAAATCTAAAATACACGCATTGTATATGATACATTATACATTTTTAATGATATTAGAGGAAGCACAGTTCCGTCCCCTGCCCACTGCCCAAATATACCTGTCATGGGCTCCAGCACCCCCGCAACCCTAGTGAGGAGAAGTGGCACAGATAATGGATGGACACAATCTGGTGGCAAAAGTTTGGACCGTCATCTAGTGTTTTACCTACTGCATACGTGTAACTACACAAAATTATAATACTGTACTTGAATTGACCGGGTCAATCCACAGATATAGTTGTAGATATAGTGAAAGTTCTACAGTTTTATTTTGAGGAGCAAGGAGTGGAAGAGTTTCTATGAAACTCTTATTGGTGGTTGGGTGTCAGGTGACTCATAAGAGTTCACTTATTACCTGGAAGAGTCAAGCACTCCACACTTGACTCAGACTGAAAGATCACTGAGAAGGTTAGAAGTCTTTGTCTAACAGAAACAAACTTTGTTCTTATTATTTCTCATTTGAGTTGAAGAATGTCAGCAAAGATGCGACTTGAATGGCGATATCTACTTCTGATATTAACCGGTACGCTCAATTTGTTTCTTTTTGCGCTCTTCTCTCAAAATCCTTACCACTCCTTGATTATATGATCCTGATTGTTAATTATCAACCCGACGGTTTTGCACTAGACCGGAAGCAGGTGAATTTGCTTTTATATGAAAAGACTTGTAAAGCAAATGGATTACTCAATTATTTTATATTGTCATTATCCACACATATATATATTTTTTCTATAAAACAGGGATGTCAAATTCAGTTTGGCTCTGGGGCCGGATCCAGACTTACTTTTCTCAGGGGGTGCGCATCAGTAAAATGTCAACTCCAAATGTTTAGCTTTGCTTTTCAGTATCACGCTTTATCATTCAGCCTACATTAGTAACATACTGTACCTTAGGTATTAAAATCACAGCATTGAATGTGTTTACTGTTTTTTTGTAAGTTAGTGAATGCAGTTATATACCTTAAAAATCTCCCTGTGTAATACAATCTTAACAATAGCCTCGAGCAGCAGGAGAGAGCGTTTGGTTTTCATCTATTTAAAGAGACAGTGTGTAATATTTTGTGCCTTCTAGTGGTTCAAAAACACTTTCGAAAAATATATTGATTTGAATACTAGGCAGCAGCACGGCAGATGAGTGTTTAGCACATCTGCGACACAGTTCTGAGGTCATGGGATAAAATCCAGCTACAATCCTTCCTGTGCAGAGTTTGCATGTTCTCCCCGTGCTTGTGTGGGTTTCCTCCGGGCACTCCAGTTTCCTCCCACATGCATGTCAGATTAATTGGCTGGTCCAAATTGTCCCTAGGTGTGAATGAGCAAGTGAGTTGTCTGTTTCTCTGTGCCCTGCAACTGGCTGGCAACCAATTCAGGGTGCCCCCTGCCCTCTGCCCAAAGATAGCTTGGATGGGCTCCAGCACCCCTGCGACCCGACTGAGGATAAGCGATGCATATTATGGATGGATGGATTAATACTAGGCAAAAAATATGAACTATACCAATGCTAATTTGTATAAAAAAATACTAGGTCGAGAAATTTGTATTTCTTTTACACCGTGGAATCCCCAGTTAATTTGGCGCCATATTTGCCTGATATCTGCTGCCACGCTGTGCCGTGTATCATTGGCCCTTGCTCGTACCAGAAAAAAAGGGCCATCTAGTGGTAAAATATTACATATTGGGGCTTTAAAAAAATTATATCTTTTAATAAAAATGACACGGAGACTTATTTAATTATTTGACATACAAAGAGATTCATTGTCTCATCTCTCATTAGCCGTACCGCTTATCCTCAGTAGGGTCGCGGGGGGGCTGGAGCCCATCCCAGCCATCTTCGGGCAGTGGGCAGGGGACACCCTGAACTGGTTGCCAGCCAGTCGCAGGGCACACGGGGACAGACAACTCATTCGCTCATTCACACCTAGGGACAATTTGGACCGGCCAATTCACCTGAAATGCATGTTTTTGGAATGTGGGAGGAAACCGGAGTGCCCGGAGGAAACCCACGCAAGCACGGGGAGAACATACAAACTCCGCACAGAAAGTCTGGAGCTGGATTCATTGTAAACCGGATTAAATCTCCGAGTCGTCTGGGTCCAGACCGCAGGCCATATGTTTGTCATGGCTGCCATCAAACAAAGAGTTTCGAGACATATATCTTTTTTATGGATTTTTGACTAATCAGCAAGGACAATGCAATTCAAATTTAGGTATAGAAATATGTTCTGTCTGACTTCAAATTGACACAAGATAACCGTTTTTGTTTCATTTTCATTCCAGTACTTCCTACGTGCAGGAGTTTGCATGTTTCAATCCCACAGGACGAATATGAGGCAGCAGATGGTGGCGATATTTCCATAACTTGTTCTTTTCTTCCGGCAAATCCTGACTTCCAATTTCTGCTCGTGACTTGGGAAGCGTATCCAGACGTGGTTGATGATCCAATGGTGAGCCATATTTACATTTATTACATTTGATATTACAATTAACAAGGTGCTTTCAACAGATTGGTGTGAAGAATGGTACGGTTGACGAAGAATGGTGCTATTCATTGCTTTTAGATCTTTAAGGGACAGCATGTATTTACACCATTTTGACATAGAAAATCTCTGCAGTGACTGAGGATTTCGGATCATTTTGATTTTTGCTAAAAAGCTGTGTGTGCGTTACATTAATACTCTTCTGTATGTATACTTTCCATTCACAAGAAAACCGTGGCCACCTATTATTTAAACAACGCAGTCGACATAGCACCACCGTATGAAGGACGGGCATTTATGGAGGTGGATGTTGACAAAAGACAAAGCACACTGCGTCTAACAAAGCTGACAGTACAGGACAGCCGTCACTTCCAGTGCAGCGTCAAAATACCAAATGATGACGAAGGAATCACCGCAGCCTCTGCTTCCCTTCTAGTGCTGGGTAAGAGGTTTGTTTGTTTGTTCCTCATGCTGGGGTCTTTGAGTTTTTCCTTGCTCACATAGTTGTTTCAGATCAGGGGATGGTGTTATTGTGGCCTGTGCAGTCCTTTAAGACATTAAAGACTATACCAGGGGTGGCGAACACGTGGCTCTTGAGCCTCATCATATTTTATATATACTGTGGCTCTTTGAATTGTTTCATGTTCAGTTTTTTTGTTGTTGTTGTGTGTGTGTATTGAGGTTGGACACTTTCCTTTCCTTGAAATCTACACAAGAACAATACTTGTATTGTAAGGAGAGGAGTGTGTTATGGGAAATAATATGTTTTTAATTGTGTGTGCTTGATTAATTGTGTCTGTCTGTCATGGCAGGTCAGTGCGTGGTGTGGCTCTTTGACTCTTACAGTCGAAAATGTCAGCTCTTTGTGTCAAACTTGTTCACCACCCCTGGAATATACAAATAAATATGATTTGACTTGACTTGTTTTATGATATTACATTGCATTAGTAAGCCGTCAGGGTTTGCAAGGCCTTATCTGCTGGCCTGAAAAATATCCGATTCAATGATTATAATCGTCCATTAGTAAGTTATAAATAATTTCAAATTGTCCATCAACTTCCTTTCATTGCTTCTCCCTGGTTGTGCTACTTCCAGACTTGTGCTTTCATGCTGAAGCATGAAACCAATCACATTTAAGCCGTTAGTTGTTGCTAGGCTCAGTAATCCACCCAGAGTCCTTCACAGATTTCTGAAGGCAGTGAGACTTAAAACGTCAGTGTTCAAGAAAGCTGTCTGTTTAGCCAATCAGATTTCGAGTTGGCGTTTAAGCACCTATTAGCAGGCTTTGGGAAATGTCACCAATTTCTCAAACTATGGTTGGCGAGGGTTGGGCCAACAGCTGTAAAACTTGAAGAAACAGAGCTGCACAAAGAAATATATTGTTCTGTTGATTTAATAGCGAAAGGTTGGGCAACTCCAAAGCGAGTAAGCCTTTCACAAGCAAGAAAATATATAGTCCGCCACTTTCAGCCTCGAGGTAAAATCTCATGCAAGAGCCCAAGCCCGACTCGACTCCAAATTTCTTTCGTTGGTGTAAAGCCAATCTTCTTTTCGCTAACTTTTTTTAATTCACCCTTCGTTGTTTTTTTTTGTCTCTGTTTATACAGTCTTGTTTAACTTAGATTTTGTTACAAAAGACAGACCTTAAGTGTTGCGCGCGGCGTGGTGCGGAGCCCTTTGTGTTCCCCTTCTCCCATTCCCCTCTCGAGCAGTTTACGTTGTTGCCGGATTCCAGAGCGGACTGCGCTCCGCGTCCAGCGCTGCCAGACCCACAGAACTGGGCTCGTGACGGGGCCAAGGACGGCCAAAGTCCTTCCCCTAGGGCCCACAGATAAAATAGAAAATTTCTCTTCCAAGACCTGGAAAAACTTGGGTTTTTCATACAGCCAGTTTGGTCGTGAATAGGAATCGCTAATTCAGACTGGAGCTGAAGGCCTAGGTGTAGAATCCACAGCCCGGTACTGGTTTTATAAAATTATAATGTTAATTTGTTTTCCTCTTTCAGTTCCTCCCTCTAAGCCTTCATGCAGACTGCAGGGAACAGCAGAATATTGGCACAATATCACCCTCACCTGCATGTCTGAGGAAGGCTCCCCAGAACCTACCTATATGTGGAAAAGCTACAGCGTAGAAAACAAGCCCAGAGCATTTCCACCCAAGACTACAGAGAGTATGTATACATTGAGGACATTTTCAATGGTATCTAAAGTGACCATCAATGAGTAATATCAGCAATAATTCACATTCCTTAACTTTTGTTAGTCCTAACATGTCAAAAAAACCTATCAAACAATTATCAAGTCATGGTATTCAACAAAGAACAAACTACAACCATTTACTTTTCCTGACCTTTTCTTTGTTTTAGAGGATGGAACGCTTTCTCTATTTAACATTTCAAGAGAGACGTCCGGATTTTATATCTGCGAATCGACCAATCGAGTTGGCTCCGACAGCTGCAACTTCACATTAGCAGTGATGCCCAGTGAGTATCAATATCCTGCTCGCCATTTTGTAATATGAGGGCATGTAACATTTAGCTTCATTTTAGTTACCACTGGAAGTACTTTGAGCCTAGAACTTTTATTGTGAACTGCTTCCAGAAAGCAAATTCCTTGAAAAACCGTAAAACCAATGTCATCGGACAAAAGCAAACCAAGAACAATGTAACAAAGAAGGGGTCACAGAAAAAATAACATGTTCAAACAAAATCAAACCTGACAACATCCGAACCAGAAACAAGGAACAAAATGGAAATGCAATGGCCCGTCCCAGTGGGCTGTCCAGGCAGTCAATATAAAGTCTTTAGATTATTATGGAAAGGGTTTTGGAGATTGGGCTCAGGTGTGTCTTGCTTCACACCCAATTGGCGCCATCACGGGGAAGGTGGCGTGCCAGATCCTGAGATAACCCAACCCTTAAAAGCCAGACAAATAATTTCAGAATCCACAATAAACAGGCCCTCTCCGGTGCTGAAGGTCCTTGACCCTCACTGCCAAGACAGGAACCAGAAGTGGGCAAGGGGCTTCCAGCTTTCCGTGAAGACAGGAACCAGAAGCCGCCGAGGGGCTTCATCCTCACCACCGAGACAGGAATCAGAAGCGACCGTGGGGCTTTATTCTCGAGACAGAGATATGAGGGCTTCCCCATGGGAACAAACAGTGCCAAACAAACAAGGCGTCACAAAACAAATAACATGTCAGTTTTTTGCCCACGGCCATCACCTCACTTAACAAGGGCGCAAAACTGTGAAAATATGTATTTTGCAACTTATCTGTAATTTACTTGTTGCTGCTAATGTTTTTGCACTTCTTTTAATTGCACTATTTTCATTATATGTTTATTATAACTTGGGCCAATCTCTAAGCACTACGTTGTAAATATTTTTGCCAATTTATTCTGACCGTCTTTTATCTTATTTTTCTCTTTAAAGACTTTATTACATGATTTCCATGGAGTGCTGTGTCTTATCTTGTTGCATATGATGTTTCATCGTGTTGATATCAATGAAAATAGAGACAATTCTATTCTAAAATATCCTGTATGTATATAACTGCACTTCTTATACATTTTAGGTAGCATGAATCACGGGACCACTCCGGGTATTGTTGTTGGTGTTGTCGCTGGATTTCTTCTTCTTGGGGTTCTCATCTTCTGTTGCTACAAGAAAAGGTCTAAAAAGAGCAAGGATCCTGAAGGGTTGGTTCCGTTGAATCCAGAATCTGAAAGGTGGCCTCACTAAACAATTCTTAACCTTTTGCTGTTTTTGTTCTTCGTGATTCAGTCCGCCCAGAGAAATAGAATTTTCAGATGCTCCTAAAGCGGGAACTCGATATCAGGATGAAGAGTCTCATGCTCAAACAAGCCAGTTGGAATACAAAGATTCCGCTCCTCAAAGCGGTCAGAACATTGGAACTGCCATTATCACACAGGAAGAGGACAATTGTCATGGGTCCAATAGTGGTATGCACCTCGGCGATCGAGACCAGGATAGCCAGCCAAATCGGTACCACGGAGCCCGGGACCACTTTGACCCGAATGACTACAGAGGAAGTCGTGACAGGCTCGAACATCGGAAAGACTACAGAGGGAGTCAGGACCGACTGGACAATCAGAAGGACTACAGCGGGAGTCGGGACCGACTGGACAATCAGGAGAACTACAGAGGGAGTCGGGACCGACTGGACGATCAGAAGGACTACAGAGGGAGTCGGGACCGACTGGACAATCAGGAGGACTACAGAGGGAGTCGGGACCGACTGGACAATCAGAAGGACTATAGAGGGATTCGCGAGAGGCTTGAGGAGCAGCACCTTCGCTACAGCAACGATAGGCTCAACGATCAGCGTAAACGTTATGGCGGCAGCGGAGATCGCCTTGAAGATGGAAACAACTACAGAGGAGGTCGTGAAAGCTCTGAAGATCAACCATTTCGCTATGGGGGAAGTCGTGATCGCCACAATGATCACTGTGACTACTAATAGTTTCTCTACTCGACATTAAAGTCATTCAATGCCAGACGTTTTTTTTTTAAATTTGGAGGGCCGATGCCGGTTAATATTTGCCATTTTGACTCGTATTTGAAGGCCTGCAGAAAATGTAATTCTGTGGCCATACAGGCAAAGGAAATGAAAGCTCGAACCCCAAGTTTTCATTAGAAAAAAAGGTATGTTTCTAGTTTTTACCATCATTTATAATAATCTGTAGTTTGCAGTAATGTGTGGTTTGTACAGCCCTTTGAGACTCCTTGTGATTAAAGGCTTACAAATAAACATGACTTGACTTGACCTTTGCTGTGATATTTTCAAAAATTGTGGAATTGACCTCAATATCATTAAAAGCTTTGAAAACATCCGTTTGATCCGACGATTTTAAACACAGGTTCTGAGGTTCATTCTTATTTTCTAGGGCTGTAACTAATGCTTATTTTAAAAATCGATAAATCAGTTCTTTAGTTTTTTGATGAACTGGATTTAAAAATATATAAATATATACTATTTCCTCCTCTATTCAAATATTAAAGTTTTGGACAGATACACAAACAGTGCTCAAAACAACACAATATTCTAAAATACAATAAGATAAAAAAATCCAAGGGTTTGTCAAATAGCCTAACAATAAACAAAAATACATTCAAATGTATTTTATACACTTGTAAAATTTGTAAGATACATAGTGTAAAGAAAAGATAGGCAACATCGAGTACTTTGTCGTATGTCATCTGATTTCTCAATTAGATGTTTTTATACAAAACTTTGCGTTGCATTTCGGTGTCTGACAAGTGCTACATTGCCTCGCAAAAGTATACAAATTCTAATAATCAACAACATGTGAGACACAATCGTGAAAAGAAACCAAATGTATTCAATATTTTTTATTGTGCTAAAAAAGAGAAAAGAAAGAAAAGTACACGTCATATTCTCTTAATTAATTGCTTAAAAATATTTGTTAACACTTGAATACATTTCTTGGTCTATGAAACCGGTGAATGGAATTTATTCATTTGAAATTCTTAAATAACAAATTATCGTCATGCTGGTTTAGGATCAGGTAATTGTGTAATTTTGTAATTGTAATCCTGTGCAGTCCTTTGAGACATTTTTGTGATAAAGGGCTATATAAATAAATGTGACTTGACTTGATCATGCTACTTCTATGTTGTTACTATGTTCTTACCAGGTTTAATATTTAAAATAGGGCTAAATAGACTCAGCCAACCAATTAACAAGAAAATTAATCATTTTACTAGAAAATCACAATTATCCAGCACTGGTGAGCTATTTTCAGGGAATGTCTGCAGGCACCTCAACTGTCCCCAGGGGGCACCCTTGGTGTCCGCGGGCACAACGTTGGAGCAGGTTGCTACGACGGTTTCACAAAAATCCAAAAACCTTCGAAAGGATGGGTAAAATCTTTAGAAAATGGTCAACTGTTTGTTCACCACACTCGGATCATTTAATTTATGTTTCCCTTTTCTTGTCGTTGTCTGTGATGATCCTAATGCGATGAAAAGAGTTTCCCACAGTTAGAAAGTTTGTTCTACGATATGTTTATTTATTTTTTTGTTTGGCGTCGTTTTGGTTTTGGCGAGTGTAAACGTTTTTAATCAAAGAAACCCTTCCCCCAGTTTCACCCCCCACTCACCATGAAGTGGTACGGTCCGTCCCGTTAGTTCAGGACAATCAGAGTTTCCCATTTTTTTATTGGCAGTCGCCTCGTCAAGACCGTTAGAAATGTCAATAAATGCCTGCGCTTGACGGAATAAATAATGAATTTCTATCACTTGGCTGTTTTAACAGGAGCTTTAGGTGAGTGCTATTGTTTTCTTTTTGGTTCAATAACAGATTTTATTGAGCGTCTTTAAAACTTCAACGCAACAGGTTCATTCACTTCACAGCCAGACGACACATCAAAGAGCTTTCAAGCTTACATTTGCAGGGTTTTATTTTCAAACACGAATCAAATGTATTAAAATGTGTTTGTACAGAACTTTTTGGACACCCAAATATAACTCAAAGTGATGCATAAAAATAATTATACACAATAAGAAAATCACCACTCCCCACCCATCATAACGGAACGTCAAAAAACAAGTACCGGTACTGTAAAGTACACGCACACAAAATAGAATTAAAAACATAAATACAATAAAACATGACATGATCCCACTCCTCAAAACACCTATATAGATGAACGAGAATTTTTACTTTTTAAGAAAAACGGTTTAAAAATAAAACAAAAACGAAAAAAGTTATCGTAACAAACTAACTATATTTTCTATAGAGTTAGAGGGGTGAAATCGAATAATTTCGTGATAGATAAGGTAACATTTTCACCAAAACATCTAATTAAATATTTCTCACCTTGTGGCACAGGAACCAAAAAGTGGGTTGTGGGCCTTTGCCTTGGCAAAATAATACCGGGAAGCTAAAAATATTAACTGAGAGTCAATTACACTCCTTAACATGAGATGGCGATAATGCCGTACAAATGCTAGTTGACACCTGTCAATTCACACCACAGAAAACGACTGGTAAAATTTGTTTACATGTTCCGTGCTTGGTAAAACCAAATACTGTAAGCCTTTTGTTAGGGTTAATGGGGACCAGAACCCCAGCAATATGCAAAAATCCACCAAGTAGCCCTCCCGATAATGGATCGCATCCGCACAGGTGCTGTTCATTTTAGGCGGTAAGAACAGCAAACAATAGCTGCCAACCTTGACAAAAATTTGCTCTCTCGGCCACCATTCTCAGAAATAATCAACTGGGGATAATGGATCGTGGACATCAAAGTGCATTTCATTGTAGGCGGACCAGGACAACACGACTTCCGTAACAAGTGTGTTCTGCCTGTCAATGCTCACAGTGATATGCAATCAGGGATAATGGATCATGGCCTCACGAGGGCAGTTTCAATTTTTGGGTCGACTGAACACCAGAAAAGAAACCAAGACCAACGAAAATATTGCAATTTTTAATTTCATGTTTGTTCATGTTGAGTCTGTTAAAAATGTCCGAAGCTACTGATATGAAACGTTTCGGATTTCATTGAAAATGCAGTTAATTACACATTTAACAGAATATTATTACTTGAAGTCCTTTTGGTTTTGCTGGTCATTTTGTTTTTCTGCTATCTCTGGTTAAAAGTGCCTTTCATTTAATAGATTTGAGAATGGGAATTATCTTTCTTGATTTGGTTCACACCTTGTCAGTGGGGTAGAATGTTGGGTCCTGAAGTCACACCAGTTGAGAACCAGTGTTTTAGAACACCTTTAAGAATGCAGGAATCATTGCATCGATCATATTTTCCAGCCTAGTTCCCCCCTGGCCAAGGTTTGACTAAGAACCTCTAGAATTTTCTAAAACAATGTTAATTATGATCATTATTTTTCTTAACATAATAGTTTAATTTGATTTAGTGTTTTAAAATCTTTATTCATACTGTAGTAAACCACCAGGCTGTACTTGCAATAGAAATTGTAGCACAGTAGGAAATGGTGCTTTTACTACCCTTGTGGCTAAGGGAACCAACCAACCAACCAATAAACCAACCAACCAACCAACCAACCAACCAACCAACCAACCAACCAACCATTGTAGTAAAACAAAACGCCCATTTTATGTTATTTTTCTTAAGCACTTTTTCAACACTTTATCAGTAAAATAATACTTAAATGTCATAAAGAATATTTTATTTCATCATTTTCCAATGAGAAGGGAGGTTTTACTTAGCTTAGATGTTGCTCTTTATTATATATTCTCATATCTTAAATGTCCCTTGAAGTGCCTTGAAGTATCAATACCTGTATTTAATAACTACAGTGTTATGCTTTATTTGTAGATGTCACAAAAATTATGATTCATGATTACCCACTTGACAAATACCAATTTTCAAATGTGTTTTTAAACATTTGTTTTAAATTAAGTATACATTACTTTAAAGTAATTACTCAATTTTATTAGTAATACGCACAATTTAAATAATGTAACCACAATATTATGTCGGCATATTAGAAATAAAAAATGTTTTAAAGGGGCATTGTGCATTATTTGATCACTAAATGTGGATGTGTCTTCCGTGCTAAAAAGCACAAGCAAAAACACAAACTACAGAAACGAGAACTGACCCATCTTCACATTTTATTATTATTATTATTACTTTCCCAAACCTTCACGAGGTTTTGGGTAATCAAAGCAGCAAGATGGCCGACAATTATGTCAACTCCCTCTCATGTTATGTAAAATAAATGCAAATTTCTCAACCTACAAGTATTTAAAAAAAGCACCTGTTCATATATTGTTAAAAACACAACGAAATTTTGGGGCATTTTCTAGAATTAAAAACAAATGATCCAATAAGGAAACCTACGGTAATACGGTCATTTCACCTCTAGCAAATTTGATTGCATGGCATTTTCTAAACATATTCTTTCTTCTTTAGTGTGACTCTTACCATTTTTTGTTGAACAAATGAGTCAATATTAAGGAATGTTCAACTGCGTAAAAAGCAGGAAACTTGGAAAGGAAAAGAGTGACAGGAAACCTGCTGCTTTGTGACCGATATACATGTTTTAAACAGGTTTATCCGTCGTATGAAGCTGTAATCTTTCCCAAAGAACTCCCAGCGGACAAGAAATGTTAGACTTTATTATATCTTACTTAAAATTTTCAAACTTCTTTGACATAAAAGCACAATAGCAACCGTTTGGCTCACCCACACCTTGTATAAAGGGCGTCAAACTTATTTAAGCCCTGGGGCCACATGGGAGGAAAATAAACTCTCACGGGGGTCGGACTAGTAGATTAAAGGGAAAGAAAGAGACAGATGAACAAAAAAAGACAAAGAGAAAGAAAGAGAGAGGGAGAAAGAGAGCAAGAGAGAGAAATAGAAAAAAATAGAGAAAGAAAGAAAAGGAGAAGAACAAGAGGGAAAAATAAATAAACAAAGAGAGAATGAAAGAGAGCAAAAGAGAGAGAAAACCAAGAGAAAGAAAGAAAAAGACAGTAAATAAGAAAAAGAGAGAACGAGACTGGCTGGCAACCAGTTCAGGATGTCCCCTGCCCACTGCCTGAAGACAGCTGGGATGGGCTCCTGCGCCCCTGCGACCCTACTCAGGATAAGCGGTGAAGATAATGGATGGATAACATGATTTTTTCCAAAAGAATAAAAATTCTTCTGGACTATTTTTCAAATTTATGATTCATTCAAAAAAATTAAAATGTTTTGCATTGCACTAATGTCATTTTAAACCAATTTTATTACAATAAGAAGAAACATATTTGATTATTTTTTAATTTTTTTAAAATATATTTTTAGTTTAGTTTTTTATCTTTATTATTCCTGTAATGTATATTTTGTGGGGGGGGGAAACCTCTACCCAAAAAACTTGGGAACCGTCAGGCTATACTTGCCCAAGACACACCAATGCAAGCGGTTCCCCGATGACCCTAGCAGTTGAAGGTTCTAAGCACGGACACTGCCCTACTTACTAAGTTTAATTTTTTCATAATTTTTTCGTAATTTTTTCGTAATTTTTTCGTAATTTTTTCGTAATTTGCTTCAGTGCTATATTTTTTAAGGAATCTATGTTTAGTGTTTATATAAGTATGTTTAAGGCTTGTATAAGTAACCTGTATTGTTTTGAAACTGAAAAATAAACGTTTAATAAAATAATATACTCTATAACGTTACAAAGCAGGCTTAATGATAAAGCATAGTACTGAAAAACAAAGCTACACATTAGGCATTGACATTCTGTTGTCTGTGAAGCCCTTTAAGACTCCTTGTGATTAAGGGCTATACAGATAAACATGACTTAACTATAAAGATAAATAAAGTTAATTAATTTCAACTTACTTTTGGAAGAGTTAGGCGACTTCCTCCTCTGTGGTAAAAATTGGACGAAAAAAAAGCTATCCGACCATTTTCTCAACCGCATCAAGCTTTCTTATTCCACTTTCATTTCAAAAGAAACGGCTCGCCTCTTCTTTACACTTTACACCAACCATATTGAATGGATGCACGAGATATTTAACAATAAAAATGTTCTTAGCGTGCTGGAGCTACAGTATAGAATGATTACACAAGAACTAGGAAGAGGAAGACTGATTTCTTCTTCAGGGTGGATGCTGGGTGACCTCTCACAGCGCCACGTGGCGGAAAGAAGCACTAAAGCACAGTCCTCGACCCGGAAAAAGGTGCACACAATACAAAATCTAACTTACAGCAATGTCCGGATATTTTTCGATATCCCGAAAAAAATGTTCCTATCGTTTTGCGTCAGTCGAATGGTCTTAAGTAGCGGAGCGTTTGTACTGAGAAATAATAATAATAATAATAATAATTTCCTTGTATTGTCATTCTGTGTAACAATGTACACAGAACGAAATGTCGATTGCACCTGACCCGTTGTAGCGAGCCGATGCAGCCGCAGCAATGGACATTATACAGGAATAAAGAAGGAAATACTGGAGTGGTTTTAAGACAAAAGAAAAAATGGCTATGGATTGTCTCAGCTGTTAAATTGCAAGCTCTCAAAATTGCACAAGTTAAGAAATATGTATACATTTTTTGACTCAGGATTTTGCCTTTTTTTATTTGACATTCTAACCTGATAGTGTTTTTTTCACTTGACATGCTAACTCCTTATCTGCAATCACTTTTCAAATGAAGTAAAAAGCAACTTTAATTAATCACTTTTTTTCGGCTACGTGCCAAACACTGCTGACTGTATTGGTGGGATGTAACGGTTCCTCATTAATCCTCAGCAGTCACTTGGTCTGTTTGAACACAGTTGGGCCAGGCCTGAGCTATATGCTCATTGGCTTAAAAGAAGCAAACTCCAGCCCCTTTCTGGTCCTCAAGTGGGACAGAAAAAGGGGGGCTACTGCTTACTAACAAAGGGAAACAAAGCGAAGACTTGTGGGAGGAATTTCGGTCATTTGTACGAGAGGTCGTTTGAGAAGTAAATCATACTTTTTCTCACATATATTATCATACTCGTGCACAACTTTACTCTCCTACGGACAGTCATACCCATGCACAACCAATATTGTACTCTTGTATACACACTACTATTCTCTCACACATATATTATGGTCTCATACACACACTTTTATACTCTCTCACGCATACTACTACACTCTCATATACACACTAATACACTCGCACACACATACTACTATGCTCCCAGAGATACATCATTTGCCCTCTCTTATACTCTCTCACATACACTACTATTTCACATACTCTACTATTCTTTATTACACACCAAATTGCTATTACTGTCGAGGTTTTTCACAATTAGTGTAATAATCACCTCACCTCTCATTGTTGTTTTCCTTTAGTTACTTCTTGTAACCAAGGCAATGCACACTGATCGGTGTGTCCTTGTTGTACAATTCAACTTCAATCTGGAGTTGCATCCAGTATAGCTGTATGTGTGAAAGAGTATAGTAGTACAGTGGTACCCCGGTCCTCAAATGCCTCAATGCTCAACCAAATCGGTGTTCAACAAAAAAAATGTGCGCGAAAATTGTTTCGATGCTCGACACGGAATTCGTTGCCCAACCCAAAATAGTGAGTCAAAATAGCCGAAAATAATATAATCGAATGAGATTTGGCGCGTAACGAGTGGAGCCAAGTGTAGTCGAGATGCCATAGGCGGCGTGAGTTGACCTAGCTTTAGCACCACTTCTATCTGGTCAATGAGTGAAGGTCAAGTCAAGTCATGTTTATTTGTATAGCCCTTAATCACAAAGAGTCTCAAAGGGCTGCACAGGCCACAGACTATTGCAAACTAATTATCACAGACTATTATGACATCATCTTACTGTAATGCACTACTCTCCGGTCTCCCTAAGTCCAAAATCAAGAGCCTTCAGCTGGTACAAAATGCTGCAGCGAGGCTTTTAACTAAGACAAGAAAGTTTGATCACATTACCCAGATTTTAGCTAACCTGCATTGGCTCCCTGTTCGCTTAAGATGTGATTTTAAAGTTCTGTTGGTATCATACAAAATCATGCATGGACTTGCTCCCTCATATCTTTCAGATTTAATTTCCCCCTATGTTCCGGTCCGGAGCCTTCGCTCTGAAAACGCTGGTCTACTAGTGATCCCAAGAACCAAGAAGAGATCCGCAGGTTCGAGAGCGTTCTCCATCCAGGCCCCGGTGCTGTGGAATGCTCTTCATTTTTAAAGTAATTTTTTTCCTAGTTTGTGCTTAGTTTGTGCTTTTGCGGTACCAAATTGGTAGTCAACCAACAACCAGGAACGCATTTAGGTTGAGGACCGAGGTACCACTGTATATGTGAGAGAGTATAATAGTATGTGTGTGACAGCATAGTAGTGTGTGTATGAGAGTCTAGTAATATATGTCTGAAAGTATATTGTTCAGTGTGAGAGAGTATAATTACTAATATGGGTGAGAGAGTATAGTAGTGGTTGTGCATGGTATAACTGTGTCTGTATGAGACTATAGTTGTGCATGTGTGAGAGAATTATTTTATATGTGAGAGCATTAATTATTTACTTCTCAAAGGCCTCTCATACATTTCTAGTGCTGCATTACTATATACTTGCTATCATCATGTTATTTATGATTAAGCAGTGTGGGAAGGTTTTAAAACTGACGTTGCTATCAGGTATTTCTTTTTAGGGCGGTTGCTTTTTTTCCTTTTTTTCATTTCCTGCCTTTAGTAGTTGTTTACAGAGATTTCCTGCCCCTCCTGAAGTTAACACAGCAGAAAGTAACAACAAGTGTCTGCCCACTCCATCCGCCGCCTACCTCGAAGATGACTCCCCCATTCCTCTTTTACCCTCCTCTGCTATTGCGCCCACTTCCCCCACACATATTGGAATTTAACCCTCCTGACCCTGTTAGTCTACCCCCAACACACCCAACAAATGCCTGCCGTTCGTTTTGATACTGGACTACTTATCTACTGATTCTGTGTGTTCAGGTGAAAAGTGGAGGAATGGTTGCTTGAAGGGACTGTGGTTAAAATAGAGTTGCATTTGAGTTTATTTTATTTGTTTCTGGGCTGACCAGATTACATTAAACTAAGCATTAAAATCACCTATATATTTGATTGTGGGTTCCCTAAAAAGGGGTTGGTCACTAATGGCCACTTATCCTTAGTTTTTGACATTAGTGCATTAAAACACGGGGCCGCTGACTGGTACCGGGCTATGGGTTGTTTGGTACCAAGCCAGAAAGAACAATAAGTTGCCTTATTTTTTGTGTATACAATATTTATTCATGATTATTGACCATTTATTTTGTCAAGAAATATCTTAAATTTGGGTACCCGTTACACGAATGTTTACAGTAGTACATAAGCCGTCTCTAAGCAATGATTGAAAATATCCCTGACACATTTCACCAATATTGGATAAAAGTGGAATCGAACCCAGATAGCAGTGGTGAGAGCACTGAATTTTAGCCTCAAGACCACTGTTTCTCAACTGTTCTGACTTGAGGAAACCACCATTCCTCCCTTATGACAAGCTGCAATCCAAATCAAGAAAATAATGCAACTTCTCAAATGTATTGTTCAGTTTAAAGAAGTGATAGTAGAATATATATTTGCCTTTAAAAAAGAACCAAATAATCAGAAAAACCAAAACAACTTCAAGTACCATAAATGCTCCCATATAAGCCTACATCTAATATAAGCGAGCCCTTAGAACTGCTTTAAAATGGACACATAATGAGAGAAATTAAATATAATTAATGAAATGTGTACGCAAATATCGATAATTATTTGATTATGTGGTTAATAAAGATTAATACTCTGGCAAAAAAAAAGCTAAAAATGTAACATTTTCAAACCATTTACTCTACGTTCCAGCGGTGCTTCAATCGCAGACGGTCGTACACATTTTCATAATTGTATCCTTCTGCGACTCGATCGTTGTTGTCACTCTTTTCCATTATGGGGAGAAAAAGAACTAAAACCGACAAAATCACAATAATATAGGATGTTGTCCCTCTCAAACACGCTGATTGACTGAACAGGTAGAAGTGATCAAGCAGGGTATTTTCGCTGCTATCCACTGTTTAAGGAGTGTAATTGACCATCTGTTTTTTCTTTTTTAGCATTATTTTTTCAAGGCAAATGCCCGCTACCGACCAGCTAAAAATACTGCACCACACCACTATTATCACTGTATATTTATGATACCACGTTATTGAATATGTAGGGCCACGATTAAAATAATTTGTTGACAACATAAACTATGAACACAATACTAACATTTACAATGTATTTATTTAATGTACTTCAAAGACCCCTTTGTTGTCATATACACTAAAGAGTATTTTCCTTTGTCCTGCTTTTTGGGGTTTATATCTTTCAGTACGTGCTTTTTTGGGTTTATATCTTTCAGTACGATGCAGTGACTAAAGACAGTGTGATAATGAGGTAAAACATATTGCCTTTTCCTATGTCATCTACATCCTTAGTGGTCCAGTGATTACACAGTAGATTTTAGCTTGTAATTATTATTATATTTATTGTTATAATCACTAATGTTTTTTGTGAGCCAGGCTGCGAGAATACTGTCAGAAATGGTAGTGAACCAATATGATTAATTCATGAGTTGATGACTCGTCCAATATTTGTATTGAAAATATAATGAAGTGTTTCTCAACTGGTGGGTCGAAAACTAAAAGTTGGTCGTGGACCCATTTTCAGTGGGTCGCAGACCTTTGCCATGCCAAAATGATGTTCTGCATAAAACCGAGGGTCAATAACATTCCCTAACATTAGATGGCGATAATGCCCTGCAAATGCAAGTTAAAACCCACAATTTCACAGTAAAACAAGGGTAGAGTTTTTGTTTTTCTTCTTATGTATGTTGAGCATGGTAGAGTTACAAATTTATGAAATATGAATTTTATTATGTTTAAGACAAAGGAGAACAAATACTTCAGTGTGTTTTGTGCAATATATATTCATCTCAGTAGCACATTTTCATATCATGTTAGTGCATCTTGAGTCTGTTAGAAATGGCTAAAGCTACTGAGTGAAAGTGAAACGTCTTTGCCATCATGGACTTTTTGGACAATTTTACTGGCATTGGAAAACTTTTACATACTAACCATGTTTTATTTTTATTATTATTAATGTTCACTATGTTCTGTGTATTGTGACCCAATGCAAAATCTTCATCCTGGAAGGGTGATTCCTACTTGTGAGGCCCATTCTCAAGATTTTTTTTAATTTTCCTCATGTTTTTGAGTTTTTCCTTTCCCGGGTATTGGTTTCAGATAAGGGAATGGTGTGATTGTGTCCTGTAATCCTTTGAGACATTTTGTAAGTAAGGGATATACAAATGAATGTGACTTTACTTGATTTCCTTACCGGTATATCATTTCACATGTTACTTTCACATTAAACCACAAGAGGGCGCTCTAGGTCTGTGTTCATGTTTGAGCTGGACAAAAATGGCCCCTAAAAGACTATAATATTCTGCAGATTACTAGGTGCAAATGGTGAAATACACAGCCAAAAAAGATAATTGAGCAGCAGAAAGAAAACTGGGAGTTGGCGAGAAGCAGAGAAGTGACTGAGTCTGATGTAAGCAACCTAAAAGAGGAAGCTGCTTATCGGCTACCTCCCGAGTTGGGGGAGTTGTTTACTGGTGACAGTGACACGGGGTGAATATTTCAATGGATTTAGTGATCTGGAGTAGGACTGATGGTTTCGTAGGCATGTTTTTTATAACTCTTAATATGTTACCTTGCTACTGACATTATTGACTTTAGTAGACAGTGCACTTAATTAGCCTGTTGTTCTCTATTTTATTTTAATTTCTAATTGCCTTTTATCTTTATTTCGAATTGACATGTACCAGTAAGTTTTTGGTGTTGGATTTTATCAAATATGTTTCCTTCTAAAATCCAGGTGGGACTTATATTATATATGTTTATTCCTTTTTAAATATGCATTTTTTTGTCTGGTGTGATTTATACTCTGGAGCAACTCATAGTCTGGAAAATACAGCATTTAACAAAATATATGTTCATATGAAAGTTCATGTATTTTTGCCTATTATTTAAATCAATATTGGTTGTTTTTGTTATGAATTAAGATTTGTAAGCACTTAAGGGCGTTAAATAATCAACATTGTGTCATATTTAACTACTAGATGGCACTGTATTGTCTAATGCGAACGAAAATCAGTGCTTAGTTAGTACAGCGTAGCAGCAAAAACAGACAAACATGTCGGCGACTACTAAGTACGGATTCAGCTGTGTAAAAGAAATACAAATTTCTCGACCTATGAATATTTATAAAAATTAACATTGGTCGGTCTTTTTGCTTATTATTCAAATCAATGGTATTTTGTCTGATTGAAGGTTTTTTGTACTACTAGGAGGCATTAAATGTTACCCACTGTTCCTTTAAAAATACAGCCAATTGAGTGAATATTATTTGGGTTTTGATGGTCATTTTTAAACATAAATATATATTCTACTATGGCAGCACGGCGGCGCAGTGTTTAGCGGGTGTGTGGCACATTTCTAATGTCATGAGATCGAACCTCCCTGTGTGGAGTTTGCATGTTCTCCCCGTGCTTGAGCGGGTTTCCTCTGGGCACCCCGGTTCCTACCACAATCCAAACAACATGCATGTCAGGTTAATTGCCCCTTCCAAATTGTCCCTAGGTGTGACTGAGCGAGTGAGTTGTCTGTCTCTGTGTGCCCTGCGACTGGCTGGCATCCAGTTCAGGGTGTCCCCTGCCCACTGCCTGAGGGTAGCTGGAATGGGCCCCAGCTCCCCCGCGACCCTACTGAGGATAAGCGGTGCAGATAACGGATGAATATTCTACTATGTCTGGTTTAAACTGCACAATCATTCAATAATTTTGAGAAGTGGAAAATTTATTCTTGATTTGGGTCACAGCTAGTAATGAGGGTGTGATGGTGGTTCCTCAAGTCAGACCAGTTGAGAACCATTGATGTAAAGGAAAATCGGATTGATAGCAATAAATTCTAATTGTAATGCCGTTTTTTTTTAGTGAGCCTGTGCGATGGCATGCACGTGATGGTGCCGGAGAAGCAGCAGTATGCCATGCTGTTCCAGTCGGTGGTCCTACCGTGTCACTACCAGACATCTTCATTACAGGCGCCAGTGGTTCAGTGGTGGTACAAGTCTTACTGCCATGACCGTACCAGCGACTCCTTCAACTTTCCTCAGCGTCTGCTGGGCACGCAATCCTCCAAGGCGCCCGACAAATCCCACTTAGACTGCGCCGACAGCGGCAGAACGGTTCGAGTGGTGGCATCGGCGCAGGGATCCTCCTTGACGCTAGCCGAGCATTACATGAACAGGGACATCTCCATCATAAACAGTAATTTCACTTTTTCATATTTATTGTTGCTGTATCCTTTGATTTAGGCATCATTTTTGTAATTTATTGTTTGATTGAATACTAAGCCCGTACATAATAGCAATATAATTGGGCCTGGTGAGTAAAAGAAAAAATGTAACAGCGTTACAAAAACTTATAATTGTATTCCTTTACAGTTTTAGAAAAAAAAAGAAGTAATCAAATTACAGGTATATTTTGTACAAATAAGGATTGCTTTGCAGGATTACAATTGTATTTAAATACATTTTCATATTGTGCCCTGTAGTGTAGTTTGAACTCTTTTTATTATTTTGTACGTATGGAATAGCTTTGTTTACAGTCGCCACGTCCCATCGCGCCCCTCTCTCTTTCTGCTGCCTCATTATTCCACACACATGCAGCGGTGCACTCACTTTGAGGTTCTTGATGTGCTTTCAATTTGAACTTTAAGAAAGGATATCTTATCTGCCATGTTAAAGAGATTATATTTTTGCTCAATACACTATACAGATATACAGACGCTCCCATACTTCCGAATGAGATACGTTCCGGACGATCGTTCGTAAGTTAAATTTGTTAGTAAGTTGCTTCAGTACTATATTTTGTATTTTTAAGGTTTATATACGTATGTTTAAGACTTGTATAAGTAACCTGTATTTTCTGGACTAAGAAATAAATATTTCATAAAATAATATGCTCTCTAAAGATCGATATGTAAAGTCAAGTTAAACTTACTTTTGGAAGATGAGCTTCAAGAGTTAGGTAACTTCCTTCTCCGTGGTAAAAAGAGGCTGAAAAAAAGCGATCCAAACATTCTCTCAACCGCATCAAGCTTTCTTATTCCACTTTCATTTCAAATGAAACGGCTCGCCTCTTTTTTACACCTTACACCAACCATATTGAATGGATGCAAGAGATATTAAACAATAAAAAATGTCAAAGTTCTTAGAGCGCTGGACATACACTTTAGTATGTTTACACACGAACTAGGAAGAGGAAGCCGGATTTCTTCTTTGGGGTGGATGCTGGGTGAGCTCTTACAGCGCCACGCAACAGTAGCGGCAGAAAGAAGCACTAAAGTACTGTCCTGTACTCGGAAAAAGATGCACAATCCAAAATCTAATTTACAGTAATGTCCCGATATTTTTCAACATCCTGAAAAAATATTCGTATCTACCGTTTTTCGTAACTTGAATGTTCGTAAGTAGGGGAGCGTCTGTACTAAGTGGTTAAAATGTGAGCACTTTTTTGTTGGTTTCCTCTATTTATTTTTCAATGTTACATTGTTCATCTATCTTAAACTAAATTTTGTTATTTGGTTTATATTTTGTTTATTTTGTATTTTATTAGCATATTTGGTATATAAGTAATCCCAAAGTAATCAAAAGTAAACTAGTTACGCAACAGAAATATTGCAGTATTCGGATTACGTTACCGGTTACATTTTTCATGTGGTTAGTGTAGTGACTGTACCGGATTATATTTTTAAAGTAACCCTACCAACCTATAATAAAATTGTTGGAAGGCAATTCTTGATGATCGGTCACTCGCAAACTAGTTGGCCCACTTTCAAAGCCTTAAAATAATTCCTTTTGTATTGACAAGACTATCGGCCCAGACCACCCATGAATACGACCTCTCCCCCCAACTTTATGACTTCTATTCAACCATGTACCCCTTTCACACACCAATCCTTATCAGGACAAGACACACATCTCATTATATGCAAATAGTGTTCAACAGAGGGTGATGCATGGCCCACCAACTTTATCTTGGCAGGTATAAACAGGTAACAATAGAAACAAAAAGGTTCAACAATCCTCAAGTTGTCCAAATTGTAATTTCATAGTTACCATATATGGAAATAAATCTTACCGAAAATGCAAACACTTTTTGTGGTATAATTGAAGCTGTCATCATTTTATTATTTTATACCCCAGTTCTGTTAGAACAGGGGTGGGAAAACTACGGTCGGTGGGGTGGGCTTCTGAAACCAGCCTGCTAAATTTAAAAAATGTAATGATAATGTGTATAAAATAGTGAGTAAAAAAGTATTAATTAAAAAAAACATATCTTGATTTAGTGCCACACTTATTTTCTGTGTCCACTTGTTCTGGCTACAACTATCTTTACATAATTAATAAAAAATTGCAAGTATTCATTTGATTTTATCAAAAAAATCATGCAAAAAAGACTTGAGCTTACCCCTATAGTAGTTTAAGATTTTTAATGCATATTATCAAATTTAGTGCTTAAAAAAAGGGACATGATATACGAATGTGCATGACTTCAGGGTGTTTTTAAACCCTATTTTTGAAAATATCTTTTCATAGTAAAAAAAAAAAAGTAATAAATATTTAATGAGACTGTTTATTATTTAACACCTTAGTGGTTGACAGCTTAATTTGTTGAAAACAAATATTGATTTAAATAACAAACAAAAATACATGAACTATTATATAAATATGCCTTTTTAAAGATACTCATTGGTCAAAAAATTTGTAGTGATATTACATAACTTGAGGCTCACCTAGAGGGAGGTGACACAATTATCTGCAATCTTGCTGCTATGGATACCCAGAAAAGCTGGGCAAAAATGTGCGATCCCTTCTCAAGGTTTCTTCATTTTCCTCATGTTGAGGTTTTTAAGTTTTTCCTTGCTCTCATGTAGGTTTTAGATCCGGGGATGGTGTAATAATAGTCCGTGGTTTGCAATAGTCTTTGATCTGTACAGCCCTTTGAGACTCTTTGTGATTAAGGGCTATACAAATAAACATGAATAGACTTGACCTGGCTTTTTGGTCATTTTAGGCTCTCTAGTTTGTATTCTTCCTTTTGTTTTTTTAAGTACTTGTTTTTGATCGCACTACACTGGGGGGGGGCCAAAGCTGTGGCCCCGGGCTCCTAAGGCCCCAAGTCAAAGTACAGCCTGGGGGCCAGTTACGGCCCGTGATCCAATTTTTACTGGCCCACGGCCTCTGTCATATAAAATAATCACAATTTCACCAGTTGATTCCTGAGACATTTTTAGCCCACTCAATTTCCAACTTGACCACTGTAAATACAAAATGGAATGTTGACTGTAAGGGTTGCTCCTGGAAATTTGAGTATTTTTTCACAGAAATCCAAAACAACAGCATCTGCCGAATTTGCCAAGAGACTGGCTGTTTGCAGATAATTTAATTTTAAAAGGCACTGCCAGACTGAACATGCTGACTAAAAATAGCTAACTGTAAAGGGACACTGTGAAAAGATGAAGCAACTGGAAGCTGTTTTAACGGCACAGCAGCCCCTTTTTACGAGACCCTGCGGGTCAAATGTAAATGCGACAAAGGCGAACTACAATGTCGTGACGCTGATCGCAAAGCACAGCAGACCTTTCGCGGAGGCTGAATTTATCAAAGACGTTTTAAAGAATGCCATGTCGAATAGTCAGCCCTCACATATTTACAGTTTACATAATCTGGCCCACTGAGTTGGCAGCACACCTGTTCTTAAAATAGCTCACCAGTGCTGGGTCATAGTGATTTTCTATTAAAATAATATAGTGATTATAGTGGTTGACTAAATCTATTTAACCCTACTTCGAATAATTAATGTGGTAATAACAAAGTCACATCATAGTAATAGCATGATAAGTTGTTATTTTAGACAGAAGAGCAGTTTCAGCGACAGACTGCTGTCACTATCTTGTACTACGGACAGACTGAAGAGATCTTTTCTTCCTCATGACATGAGGCTCTTTAACTCTACCCGGCAGAGTAAAAGCCCACATTAAACCACACCACCTACATTGCATATTACAGAATTTTATTGCAATATGTATTCTGTGTAGCACTATTTAGATATTCTATAAAACACGCTACAGTGGGCATTTGCACGTCACACTGGGTATTTGTATATTGTATTCTTTTTGTTTTATTATTGTATTGTTCTCAGCTCAGGGATGCTGCTGGAAATGTGAATTTCCCTTCGGGGATGAATAAAGTATCTATCTATCTATTTAGAAATGGAAATAAAACTTGTGCTAATTAGTAACCAAAAGTAGCTCTCAGCTACGTATTTTCTTTTATCCACGAATACATATCATTGCTGTTATTAATAATAATAATAATAATAATAATAATTTCCTTTGTATTGTCATTCTTTGTAACAATGTACACAGAACGAAATGTCGATACACCTGACCCGTTGTAGCGAGCCAGAAACTGTCTCAATTTTTGTGTCATTTTTTTTTCAATTTTTTTGCATGAATGTCAATTTAAGGATAGAGAAAAAGCTTAAAAACAGAGATATGTCTTTTGAAATGACAGGGATGATATGATACATTGAATAGGCTTACATGATATTTTTCCCTCGTATTATCAAATTATCAGATTCAAGATTGTATAGGTAGATACAAAAAATGTCTTTTTTCTCCCTTTTGCCATTTTTTTTTCAATCAATACAGCCCAAGCCTCAAAAGGTTTACCCACCTCTGCATAAAATAAGATAAATATATGATTTGTTTGTCAAAACCTCCATGGCAGGTATGAGTATATGCAAAGTTACCGTATTTTCCGCACTATAGGGCGCACCGGGTTATAGGGCGCACCCCCAAAAGAAAGTTTTTGGTCCTACATCTTCCATAGATAAGGCGCACCGGATTATAAGGCGCAACAATGGGAACGTGAACAAAACAGTCAGATGATTCAGTCAAACTGATTACCCCCTTAACATTCCCGAAGCTTGCAAAGAAGCAAATACGTGTCGTAGACACGTGCAGATGCGGTGTCCGTACGATGTCACTCAAATGCATACAGGGAGTGCAGAATTATTAGGCAAATGAGTATTTTGACCACATCATCCTCTTTATGCATGTTGTCTTACTCCAAGCTGTATAGGCTCGAAAGCCTACTACCAATTAAGCATATCAGGTGATGTGCATCTCTGTAATGAGAAGGGGTGTGGTCTAATGACATCAACACCCTATATCAGGTGTGCATAATTATTAGGCAACTTCCTTTCCTTTGGCAAAATGGGTCAGAAGAGGGACTTGACAGGCTCTGAAAAGTCAAAAATAGTGAGATATCTTGCAGAGGGAAGCAGCACTCTTAAAATTGCCAAGCTTCTGAAGCGTGATCATCGAACAATCAAGCGTTACATTCAAAATAGTCAACAGGGTCGCAAGAAGCGTGTAGAAAAACCAAGGCGCAAAATAACTGCCCGTGAACTGAGAAAAGTCAAGCGTACAGCTGCCAAGATGCCACTTGCCACCAGTTTTGCCATATTTCAGAGCTGCAACATCACTGGAGTGCCCAAAAGCACAAGGTGTGCAATACTCAGAGACATGGCCAAGGTAAGAAAGGCTGAAAAACGACCACCACTGAACAAGACACACAAGCTGAAACGTCAAGACTGGGCCAAGAAAAATCTCAAGACGGATTTTTCTAAGGTTTTATGGACTGATGAAATGAGAGTGAGTCTTGATGGGCCAGATGGATGGGCCCGTGGCTGGATCGGTAAAGGGCAGAGAGCTCCAGTCCGCCTCAGACGCCAGCAAGGTGGAGGTGGGGTACTGGTATGGGCTGGTATCATCAAAGATGAGCTTGTGGGGCCTTTTCGGGTTGAGGATGGACTCAAGCTCAACTCCCAGTCCTACTGCCAGTTTCTGGAAGACACCTTCTTCAAGCAGTGGTACAGGAAGAAGTCCGCATCCTTCAAGAAAAACATGATTTTCATGCAGGACAACGCTCCATCACACGCATCCAAGTACTCCACAGCGTGGCTGGCAAGAAAGGGTCTAAAAGAAGAAAAACTAATGACATGGCCTCCTTGTTCACCTGATCTGAACCCCATAGAGAACCTGTGGTCCCTCATCAAATGTGAGATTTACAAGGAGGGAAAACAGTACACCTCTCTGAACAGTGTCTGGGAGGCTGTGGTTGCTGCTGCACGCAATGTTGATCGTGAACAGATCAAAGCACTGACAGAATCCATGGATGGCAGGCTTTTGAGTGTCCTTGCAAAGAAAGGTGGCTATATTGGTCACTGATTTGTTTTTGTTTTGTTTTTGAATGTCAGAAATGTATATTTGTGAATGTTGAGCTGTTATATTGGTTTCCCTGATGAAAATAAATAATTGAAATGGGTATACATTTGTTTTTTGTTAAGTTGCCTAATAATTATGCACAGTAATAGTCACCTGCACACACAGATATCCTCCTAAAATAGCTAAAACTAAAAAAGCCCCACTCCAACTTCCAAAATATTCAGCTTTGATATTAATGAGACTTTTGGGTTCATTAAGAACATGGTTGTTGTTCAATAAAAAAATTAATCCTCAAAAATACAACTTGCCTAATAATTCTGCACTCCCTGTAGTTTCAAATATCATTCGGAAGGTTAAAGTCTTGGGATTCAAGAAATGCCAACCATTCCTTAGTTTCTATTTTCTTTTTTGCTCGCAACTTTACTTTGCATACGACAAACACTTGGAATTGAATTTAGTTTAAAAATGGACTCATCACAGAAACATCAAGATCGTTCTAAAACAAGATACCGGGAAAATATAAAGCCGCATAGCTCACCTAAGTTCTCCCGTTCAATAATGATACGCAATCATGGTCTTACAACCGTGAGTGTAGTAAATCCAGGAGAGTAAAATATTTACAAATACAGACTAATGAAACATGTTTCTTTATGGCGTAGTTTAGCAAGCTTGCTATTCAGTCATCTTTTTCGGCCAATTGCAGGGTTTGTTTTGGCCCTCTAGCCTATCCGAGGCTCCGAATAACTTCAGCCAATAGCGATCGATTTAACGGATGATTGACACATCTTTTTCGGCCAATTGCAGGGTTTGTTTTGGCCCTCTAGCCAATCCGAGGCTCCGAATAACTTCAGCCAATAGCGATCGATTTAACGGATGATTGACACATCTTTTTCGGCCAATTGCAGGGTTTGTTTTGGCCCTGTAGCCAATCCGAGGCTCCGAATAACTTCAGCTAATAGCGATCGATTTGAATGATGATTGACACATCTTTTTCGGCCAATTGCAGGGTTTGTTTCGGCCCTCTAGCCTATCCGAGGCTCCGAATAACTTTAGCCAATAGCGATCGATTCAAATGATGATTGACACATTGGTTAGCCAATGAAACGCCGGTATATAAATCCCAGCATACACCGCGGAGTACTCCACGTTCGGGGGAAAATCGAGTCGGCGGCTGTTGCGTAAGTTGCGAGACCTTGCGATTTAATATTGAGCCATATATAAGGCGCACTGTATTATAAAGGCGCATGGTCAGCTTTTGAAAAAAATTAAGAATTTTAGGTGCGCCTTATAGTGCGGAAAATACGGTACTTGATTAAATGTAACAAACGCAGCATGTTACTTAAATATGATAATGTTGTCAATCATAAATTTCATATGTTTCCAAGTCAAATATTTCATAATAAAACCTGCTTTCTTATCTTTGTGTGCAGAAGCAGATTTGCGCATTGGGCAAGTGCAGTGGGGCGACAGCGGAGTTTATTTCTGCAAAGTCGTCGTTTCGGATGACTTGGAGGGAACAGACGAAGCCCACTTGGAGTTACTGGTGCTAGGTAGGAAAAACGCCTCATTAGTTGAAAACGTTATTCAGCTCGTCAACAGAAAAAATACATCCTTAGGTTTTAGCAACAAAACACAAACAATGATCCTAATTATCATTGCAAATATATGCTGGCAAAAATCAGAATTCACTTCATAAAAACAGCTACTTTGTTATTAAATAAGTGCCTATGGCACGTTTGTCTTCTTACCCATTTAATATGACTTCTGTGATAAAATCAGGGGTGTCATGATTGGTTGAGTTACATTATGATGCTGCCGCTTTAAAAGGGGCAGAGCTTGGACTTACAAGGCTGAGCTTTAACACAGGAGGAAAAGGAAAACAAGTAGAGGATAGATTCCCCGAAGTTTTGCATTGAAGTTCTCGAGGCAGGTGTTCAACTATGAGAGTTACGACTTCACGTCACAATATATGAATTTGCTGCATTTGAGGCGACAACCTGTATCCCTTGTTTTAATAACCTGATACCAGTGAAAGAGCGACATTCAAGCCCGTTACTTCCCACCCAAGAACTCGTACCAGCTGATCTTCCCTCATGTCTCATTGTTATATAGTTACGCTCTTAGTTGAAATGCAATATTTCACCGCATTCAAAAATGTTAAGAGTGTTTGTGTAATGTTTGTCCTACAGAAACCATATTAAAAAAATATTTATTTCCATCTGCCATCTTTTGTTAATTTGTAAAGATTTTTGAAAAAGCGCCAGGGAGCCATTCGGTATTGCCTAAGAGTCTCATGTAGTTCCTGAGCCATGGGTTGCTAACCCTTGATCTATCCAAAAGGAAGCAGTTGTATAGCAAACAGAAGGAGGAGGCCAAGTTGAGAGACTCTGAAAAACTGTGGACGTGTAAATGAAATGAAATGATCTGCATTTTTATAGCGCTTTTCAAGTCAATGACTTCCCAAAGCGCTTTACAATGTGCTTCACATTTCCCAATAGCGGCCTTGCAGCCATGTAAGGCGCTAACCTGCTTATTGGGGGTATTAGGGGTTCAGTGTCTTACCCAAGGACACTTCGACATGTAACACGGACGAGCCGGGATTCGAACTGGGATCCCTTGATCCCAAGACGAGCGCTCTACCTCCTGAGCTAGGACAGTTTTTAATTCAATGTCTGGCACCACGTAGCAGCTCGGCAATTGATACGGCAATCTTGGCAGTCCGCCGGCACTGAAATCAACCACTGTACTAAGACATTTTGTTAGAAATATCCCCTCAAATTTGTGAATTTCGGGTTATTTTGACAAAATTTGGGTCATTTAAGAGTACATGTTGAAAATTTCCACTCCAGTGAATAGCGAAAGTATTGCCCCCCAAGGACATTTTGTCATGTTGCCACATTTCAGGCTTCAAACTTAAAGGAAAAAGACTGAAAATATTTTCTAAGAATCAACAACACATAAGACACAATAGTGAAGTGGAACCAAATTATTTCAACCGTTTGTTATATTTACATCTAAAAAAAAAACTGAAAAATAGGTATTTCTAAAAATTGGCCCCAGGTTCTCTTAGCTCAGCAAACTGACTTCACAAGTCCCCTTATGACTTCTGAATCATCCAATTTTGACTTAAATGACTGACAATGACAGAGTGCACCTATATTTTATTAAGTCTCACTTTAAATGCACCTTAACAGACAACATTGTGAAGCATTATGACAGCATTATGAAGACCGAGGAACTCACCAGGTAGGTCCGGGATAAAGTTTCGGAAAAGTTCAAATCAGGAATGGAATAAAAGATTTCGCAACTTTACACCTCTCCCGAAGCACTGTGGGACCAATAATATCACAATGGCGAGACCGTAAAACCACTGCAAACATACCAAACAAAGATAAAAAAATCAGAGAAGCAGCCAAGGGGGACATGATCACATTGAATCACCTGCAGACATACTCAGTTGAGTTGGGACAATCAGTGCATCAGACAACTATTAGTTGTACTCTGTACAAATCTACCCTGTATGGAAGAGTGGCAAGAAGAAAGCGCTTTCTGAAAGAATAGCATGAAAAGATCTGTTTGTTGCTCGCAGGGAGACACATTGGAGACATAAATAACATTTGGAACAAGGTGCTATTGTCAGATGTTTCTGTAAAAGTAAAAGTGCACATCACCCTTAAAACAACATTCCCACTGTCAAACATGGTGGTGGATGCATCATGCTGTGAGGTGGCTTTTCTTCAACAGGAACTGGGAAGAACGTTAGAGTTGATGGGAAGATGGGTGGAGCCAAATACAGGGCTATTTTGGCAGAAAATATGTTGCAGTCTGCAAGAGAACTGAGAATGGGGCACAGGTTCACCTTCTAACAGGACAACGACCGTTAACATAAAGCAGCATATACAATAGAATGGTTTAAAACTAACAATATAGTGTTAGATTGACAAAGCCAAACTCCAGACTTCAATCCTATAGAGCATTTGTTGAAAGATCCGATAAATGCTGTGCACAAGGATCACCAGCAAACCTTAAGGAACTTGAGCTGTTTTGTAAGGAGGAATGGGCAAATAGTTCTGTTTCAAGATGTGCAAAGATTATAGAGACATACCGAAAAAGACTTAACTCAAAGGGGGTCAATATTGCAACACCTACTTTTCTTTTTTTTTATTTCTTAGCGCAACATAAAATGTTTAATACATTTTTTTTTTTCTATTTTTAGGATTGTATCTCACATGTTGTTGACTCTTAGAAAAAAAATGGGGCATTTGTTTTTTTTTTTGCAAGAGCACTGTATCCACTATAAAGAAAACTCATGGCATTTTTAGTTACTACGGGAGGGCCTGTAGTTGTATTAAATCTCTTTTTATGCGGATACATTGTACTATAACATTCACGCCTTCTGCCTTGCCAACTATGCTCTCACCTCTCTTTCCACATTCCTTCATCTTTCTTGACTCTATTCATAACTCCTCCACTCTCTTTGTTTTGAAATCTTTCAGTTTATGAATGGTTCGACTCAATTACATTTTATCAGACCGTGACAACTAACAATTTTTAAAATTTGCCTGTTGCTTCATAGTTGGTGGACTAACACCTTTGCTGCTTGCCAATTTTTGCTTTTAGGTCAGTCTTTAATGAAGCATGTTCACAGAGACCCTCTCTGTCCTTTCTCACATAAACCTAAATGCGTTGTGTTGCCTTACATAGGGGAGGGGTAAGGCTTACTTTATTGCAGGTCTAGGCAAACTACGGTCCATGGGCCACATGCGACCCATCAGGCTTTTTCATCCGGCCCTCCAAACGAAAATAGTCAAAATATTCTGACAATATTTCGTGTATACGGTAATGCTAAATAAAGTAATACTAATATACAAACATACAGAAATTGTTATTTGTTTTACACAATTTGAAATGATCAAGAATAGTGTAAAATATGGGAAATCCATATAAGTTGATAAGTATGTTATTGTATGGTGAAACCTATTAGTGTGGGCTATTCAGGCTATTTTAGAGAACTGCCCAACTCTTTCAGCTTAGCTAACTACTATGAGCTGTCTTTTTTGATACACCTGTTCAGATTTTTTTTGCTGCCTTAACCGATATATTATCAATTATAATATAACATTATTTGTTTCACTCTTCAGTGAACTTCTAACTCATTCAAATGTGAACCTTTTTATATTATGTAAGTTTAATGTCAAGCAACACAGAAACCCTGAAAAACTAAATAGACAGTACAACAAAGTAACCATTAAAATATGAACTCTTCAATGCTCTAAAGAGACTATTAAATTTTTTTTAACTAATCGCAATTCAACTTTAAACCAATGTTGAATCAAACAACACAGAACCTCTAGCGACATACTAAAATAGAGATACAAATGTGTAAAACAAAAAGAAAAATATCCTTAGTCTCTCCTGAATATTGGCATTTAGGAACACCATGCACCTAAACTTTAAGGAACTGTTTTGGGTTCTTTAGTTAGTGATATACAATGCACTCTGCCTTGGAACCCATCATATAATTAAAATCAGACAAATCGGGATCTCTTTCCTGCTTTGACGTATTTTTTATTTCCTTTCAGTCTTTTTGTCTTATGGTCACTTCAGCAAACAAATTAGTGCAGTGACAAAGACAAAACCACGAATATTAACCAGTTGACCAAAAATAGGGGCATTTGTGAGCTTTTTTAGATGTGATATCTTAAAGTAATTTTGATTAACGTTCCATTTATATATGTTTAAAAATATGCTTATGAGACTCTGGTTGGAGAAATAAAACCATCAGCCAGAGACTTTCAATGGTATGGGAAACACTGTTGTTTTGTGACCTAACCTCTGTTCCATTTTAATTCAACTTCAGACAATCGGTCATAGATCATGACGGACATTAGATATGTGTAGATATTTACCATCAAAGAGTCAAAGACTTTTTTCTCCAAAAGCTATCGAAAATGTATTTAATTATTAAAGCTTTTAAAAAAATGAATAGCGATTAATTTGATCATCGATCGGTTGTCGATTAATATATTAGTTGCTGTAACTCTATTCATATAGGAACAATTGCTTCATTTGTGTATGTGGAAACTTGCAAATGTAAAGAGTCCTTATTAGTGATGCTGGCATATTATTGATTATTTCTGCTGAGCATCTCTCCAGCAAGAGCTTCCAATTTGGCTTGAATTTATTTGACTTGCACTCTTGCTTCATGCTCCCTCTGCGGACCTCCCCTCTTTATCTCCGTCTCTCTACAGGCAGGACATCTGAGCAGGCCGATATCCTACCTGAGTTTGATGTGGAGATTATGCCAGGTACATTTTCAACACTTTTCTGCTCTATGCTCTTTCTGCAATTTTACCTGCTTCATTTGTTTTTGCTGCAATTGGCCAGTTGGTCAACCAATAAGTACATACATTGGTAATGTGGTCAATGTCTATTTTAGCTGCAAATTTCTGTTTTTAATTATTTCCACATAGGTGTTTAAAAGCCCATTTCCTGCAACAGCACTTCAGTGTTCAAATAGTACATTCTGTTTTCTAAGTGCGTTAGGATAGATGAATAGAAAACCCTTGTGCAATCATGTTAGCACAGCTTAAAACAATTATAATAGCTGTTTATAGAGGCTATAAAATTGATCTTTCTTTGAGCTAGTCCAGTAGAGTTAAGATCAGGCCTAAAACATCTGCCCGACTCGGCCCACTGGTATTAAAGCTCGACCTAATTGGAGCCCCACTAATTACCGTCATTTGAGGGACCAAGCCAAACAAACCCAAATTTTCATATTTATTATGTGAGGACTCGGGAGGAGGAAAGAAGTGTGATTTTGGCCTCTTCCCCTCCACCAGCCGCGCGCCCACTCTGGGTCTGGTGCGCGCTGCAAAGTGTACATGCTGCGCTGAAAAATGACAGGTGAATACTTAAAAAAAAAAAAGTCAGCGAGAGAGTAGCCCGGCCTAAACCCTAACCGAATGATTGACATTTAAACTGGAACCGAATTTTGGGCCTTGTTCCGTCCGGGCTTGGGCCTAAGATCCTCTATAGTCGATCGAGTATCTGGAGCATCACATTTGTAGGTGGGATTAAACTCTCTAAATGGACAGAAAAAGAGAACTTTCGTGTGAAACTCAACAGTCTATTCCTGTTCTAAAATATGAAGGCTATTCCATTGCCAAGACACTGAAGATTTATTAAAACAGTGTGTACTACTCCCTTTAGAGAACAGCACAAACAGACCAGAACACAAGAGATGTTGGAGGCATCATGCTGTACAACCAAGCAAGAGGACGAGAGTTTGTAGTTTGAGAAATAGACCACTTACAAGTCTGAAACACATGCGGGGTTTGGCTTGCCCCAGTGGCTCACTGGCGCTTTTTCAAAAATGTTTGATAATGGAAACATATAGGGTTTCTGTAGGACAAAAGAGGGCACATTCTTTACTATTTCCAAAGAATTTAGATGAATACAGTTTGTGTTTCCTTTCTTGTATGGCTTACATAATGCTTTTACATTTTTGTGGCTCCTGACCTATGTTTTTGCTCTTGTCGTTTTACAAAATTGGTAAGCCCTTTATGAAAGAATACCATAAAAAGGCCCATTTTGCATTTGCAAGAAACCACATGGCAGACACACATAACATGTGGAACAAGCTGCTCTGGTCAGATAAGATCAAAATTGAACTTTTTGGGATGAATGCTAAGTGTTACATTTGCCGTAAAAGTAACACTTCACATCACCCTGAAAACACCAACCCCGCTGTCACACATAGTGGTGGCAGCATTATGATTTTCTTTAGCATGGAATAGAACCAGTGTTAGAGTTCATAACAAGATGGCTGGAACCAAATAAAGGGCAATTCTGACAGAAAATCTGTTAGAGTCTGCAAGAGACCTGAGAATGGGGCGGAGGTTCACCTCCAATCAGGACAACGACCCAAAACATAAAGCAAACCCTCCATTGTAATGTCTCGAAACTAACAATATAAAAGTTTTAGAATTGCCAAGCCAAAGTCCAGACCTCTTGGAAAGATCTGAAAAAAAAGTGCACAATCACCATCAAACCATCATACTTTTGCAAGGCACTTTAGATAAAGATTATCATATTCCGACTGTTATGTCAGTCTTTTGGGTGTATCTGTACATGCTTGTTGTCCTTATTTCAGAGTGGACGTTCGTGGGCTGTGTGGCATTGGGCAGCGTTTTGTTCCTGGTGCTGATGGGTATCTGCTGGTGCCAGTGTTGCCCCCACTCCTGCTGCTGCTACCTGAGATGCTGCTGTTGCCCTGAGACTTGCTGCTGCCCCAGACACTGTGCGATACTTTACAAATCGCTTCCAGATTTCAGTAAGATTTTCTATTTTCTGACACTTGTTTCTTACGCAGTGTATGAAGCAGGGAAGAAGGCAAGGAGTGCGCTGCCTGCTCAGGTGCAAATGTATCCCTACTACATTCCTGGGGTTCCCACTCTGGTGCCACTTGCTCGTTCGTCAGATGTGGATCCCAAGCTAACAACCATCCCCTCAATTCCTTCGATGCCCACGGTAGCCCCTATTCCATCAAATGAAAATAACCTAGCCGCAGGTGAGTGACATAAATGATAATGAACAACTATGATGTAAAGCAGGGGTGGGCAAACTATTTGAGTAGCAGGCAGCTTTGGGTTAAAAAAATGGAAAAATGGCAGAGAGGGGAAAAAAAAAAAGATTTATTTCATTTGCATCTAAGTGTGCAATCTCAAATTTGATACTGCGGGAATACATGAGGTAAATATAATCTAGGTTTTTCTCATTGCTGCCATTTCAAAATGTTGTACAAAGACACCTCGCTACTTCGCATTTCGGTTATTGTCGGTTCACTGCTTTACGGATTTCAATTGTGCACTGTGTTCTGGATTCTGATTATTATTTAAAGTGAAGTGGATCAAGTCTTTAATTCATAAAGTTGTGCAATAAAACAGTAAAAACGAATTTTAACAATAATTTGACAGTACAGTTGTTAGTTTTTTTTGTAAAAAAATTTGTATAAAGTACAGTACATTTGTTTGTTAAAAAATACTTGAGCCTGTAAATTGGGTTTGTTCTTGAGTAATAAAAAAATGAAAAAAATAAAGATTTCTACTCACTATACGTCTAGCGGTGGTTCGTCCCTCATTAACCGAGATCACCGAGGAATTACTGTATCTTTTTTTTTCCTTCATTTTTTTGCACATTCCATTCAGGGAGAAATAAAAGAATACAAACAGTGGAGAAAGTTGTTCATGTAAAACGCCCACCCGTGTATAATAATCCTTATTTTTCCATAAGAATCGGTATAAAATTTTGTTTCACTTTTTCTCAACTTAAAATATATATCATACACAACAAAGGTTGTCTACTTTGTGGCCATGGTTAAAATCATTGATTGACAACGTAAACGATGGACACAAAACCAACATAAAATATACATTGTATGTATTTAGGGCCTTTTAAAGTCCGATTCATTATCAGATACACCAAAGAGACTCGCTGTCTTCATTCTCTAACAGTCATCTCTGGTACCGGGAATAAAAATAGTGTGACAATAAGATAAGATCTAATGCCTTTCGTATGTCATCTTTAGCACTGGTGGTGTAGTGGTTAACATTCGTTCTTCTCATTGCAGTGACTCTAGTTCAATTCTTGTCACAATCAATGTATTGAGATTGTGGTCAGAGATATTTTGCAACTGATCAATTATTGCACAAATACAGTACAGTTATAAACTGTTAAAACTATTGTAAAACCTTGTGCATAACGCATACCCAAACTTTGAGTTTTTATGTAGGAATCAAAAAATGTGCGTTATAGACAAATAAATACAGTAATTATTTTAAGAATAAACATGTAGACATTTACAGTAAGTACAGTAAGTTATATATTTTTTTTGTCTATAAATAAACCTTTCATATTCCATTATCTGCACCGCTTATTCTCTGTTGGGTCACGGGTGTGTTGGAGCCCATCCCAGCAATCATCGGGCAGTGGGAAGTGGACACCCTGAACTGGTCGCCAGCCAGTCGCAGGGCACACAGAAACAGATATCTCACTCGCTTATCCACACATAGGGACAACTTGGACCGGCCAATTAACCTGACATTCATGTTTTTGGAATGTGGGAGAACATCCGAACCTAGAACAGGAAGACTGGTAGCTGGATTTCAACCCATGACCTTAGAACTGTGCTACAGATGCGCTAACCACTCATACACCGTGCGGCCCTGATTAAAATCCTGATAAATATAAATAATACATGATGAACATATCAAGTGAGTTTAAATGTAGGCGTCTGTTTCAATGTAGGAGACTGGGGGACAAGAGTGGTTTTAAACCATTTTATATATATCTATTGTCATTTTCTTTTACATTTTTATTTCCCGGAGCGGATGAAAAAGCTTTACGGGCTCCCAGGCTGTAGTTTGCCCGCCTTTGGTGTAAAGAAACTGACATTGGTCAAAGAAGAATTATAGTAAAAAAATAAAACTACAAAACAGTATCCACAGCAAAAAATAAATCCTTACTCTGTTACATTATATATTACATTCATTGTGATGCAATTGAGCGAATGTCCCTAACTGAATGGTGGTTAGGAATCAGAGCTCTTACCATTGGCATCTGGTTTGGTTCAATTTCCGTTGTCACCATTATTATCCATCCGACTGATCTGTAATTTACAAATATGGTAACGCATTTCAGTCAGTCAGTCACATTTATTTATATAGCCCTTAATCACAAAATTTCTCAAATGACTACACAGGATTACAATTACACCAACCCCTGATCTTAAACCAACATGCAGGCAAGGAAAAACTCAAAACCTCAGAGTGAGGAAAATAAGATACCTTGAGAAAGTGCCTCACAAATGGTAATATCCCTGTGTCCACGTATGAGGTGCGCTCGATTATAAGGCGCACATTCGAATATTTGGTCAATTAGGGGATTCTGGGTGCACCTTACAGTCCTGGAAATTACGGTAGCAATATTGACGTTGAGGTGCCTTTGTCTTTGCAGGCAGAAGCATGTCAGAACTCAGCTCTCTTCATGAGGGAGGAAACCTGAATTTCAGACACACCTACCACACCGTCCAAGTCAAGGCACTTCCGCCCATCGCAGACGCTGACGACCGGTCTTTGCTCAGAACGGCTCCACGCAAGCACCGTAGCCGACATAAGCGGGAAAGAGACAACTACTCCGACGATGAACTTGACAGGAGGTGTGTTTTCCTGTGTAGAAATTGAGAATGGACACAGTGACTATTTGAATCAGTAATTGAAGAGCGGGAGAGACGAGAAAAAATACCCAATATTCCAGACTTCAAGGTGCAGAGGGTTTTGTTTGGGTGCTTGAAATCCTTGAAAATTCTTGAATATTATTCTTGTGTTTTCAAAGTTTTAAAAGTTCTTGAATTTTGGGGGAAGTGCTTGTAAATGCTTGAAATGTTTGCCATGTTTGACAAAAGGTCTGCTTAAAAATGATGCAGACACTGCTCTCTTGTGGCTTCACTTTGCCAATGCATTTCTTCCTGAAAGGGGGATACCACATGTGCGGTCCCTTCTCTTTTCTTCATTTTCCTCACTTTGAGGTTTTTGAGTTTTTCCTTGCCCTCATGTTGGTTCCAGATCAGGGGATGGTGTAATAATAGTCTGAAATAATCTCATCATCTCATCTCATTAGCTGCACCGCTTATCCTCAGTAGGGTCGTGGGAGTGCTGGAGCTCATCCCAGTAATCATCGGGCAGTGGGCAGGGGACACCCTGAACTGGTTGCCAGCCAATCGCAGGGCACACAGGGACAGACAACTCGCTCATTCACACCTAGGGACAATCTGGACCAGCCAATCGACCTGAAATGCATGTTTTTTGGAATGTGGGAGGAAACCGGAGTGCCCGGAGGAAACCCACGCAAGCACAGGGAGAACATACAAACTCCGCACAGGAAGTCTGGTAGCTGGATTTGAACCCGCACAGGAGGTTCCCAAGACCTTAGAACTGTGCCCGCACACGCGTTAACCACTGCTCCGCCATGCTGCCCTGTCTGAAATAATAGTCTGTGCAATAACCTGTGCAGCCCTTTGAGACTCTTTGTGATTAAGGGCTATGCAAATAAAAATGACTTGACTTAATTTCCTTCATAATTATCGGCAGCTGATGTAGTTCATATGGTGTCCTATGCAGTGTCATCTCCTTACGAGTCGTGCACAAGAGGATAGGTGCACAAATGAAATGTGTAGTAGTGCAAGGACTAAGTATCAATTATGAACAATTATTATGGGCCATGCAAAAAATGAAAGTAGTGTTTCCCAGTTGTGAATTGTAAAGGGAAGAACCTCCTGCTACATTTTACCGTCATTTTACCCAACACCTATACCAGTATGGGGAGAGATTCGTCTCAAAAATATTTACACACAAATTGTTCAGATCCACAAATATATTCACGATTTACTCCATAGCTTAAAATCACATCATATGTTAAATACACACGCAAGATTAAAGATCGCAAATGTAAATCGCAGATACAGTATATTTTTTGATCTGCAAAGTACACGATTCACAGGAGAGATATTGAAAAAATGGCTTTGAAAGTCCTTAAAAGTGCTTGAATTTGGCCATGAAAAGGGTGTACAAACCCCCTGGGCACACAAAAAAAATCAAAATCGGCCATGGATTGCTTTCAGTGACTTTTTTCTTACTTCAAAACCAAATATTTTTATACAATATATCAAAATAAAATTGCTTCCTTTTGTTACAACTAACAATAATATTAATAATCTTTCAATTATTTATTTCTATTAATCAATCTATTAATCAATGACTCTTTATTTAAATATTAGTTTTTCACTCATAAAAAACAACAAAACAACAGAATATTCTGTAATATAAAACAATAAAAAAATCGAAGTATTTGTCAAATAGCCTAACAATAGACAAAAATAAATACATATGTATGCTAAACACCTGCAAATATGTAAGAACTGCAAAAAAAAAAAGAGAAAGAACATTGGAGGAGAATGCAAGTACTTTATTGAATATCACCTTTTATAAATTTACCAATGTTTTTATAAAGCACTTTGACTTAAATTTCATCCATCCATTATCTGCACCGCTTATCCACAGTAGGGTCGCGGGGGTGCTGGAGCCCATCCCAGCTATCTTCGGGCAGTGGGCAGGGGACACCCTGAACTGGTTGCCAGCCAGTTGCAGGGCACACATGGACAGACAATTTGCTCGCTCAATCATACTTAGGGACAATTCGGACCGGCTAATTCACCTAACATGCATGTCTTTGGAATGTGGGAGGAGTGCCCGGAGGAAACCCACGTAAGCACGGGGAAAACATGTAAACTCCACACAGGAGGTTCGATCTCATGACCTCAGAACTGTGCTGCACACGAGCTAACCACTGTGCCGCCGTGCTGCCCACTTGCATTGTGTTTACAGAAAGAATTGTTTAGATATTGGAGGTATCACAAATGCCAAAAAAGCACCAAAATGAAAGCCTGTAATGCATCCCTTCACAAAGAGCTGTTTTGTCTCAGTTTTCTTAGAAACAAAACTTTTTAAGAAACCTAATGTTGTTCAACTAATTTTACTAAACAATAGTAAAAGCTAGACATCCCTTTTTAAGTGAAAGATGAGGGTTCAAACCTTCATTTATCTAGATAGCTACAAAACAAAATTTTCTGTAGGCCTTCAAAAATGAGTTAAAATGGCTAAAATTGTCTGGCACCGGCTCTCTCAATTTGAGAAAAACGTCTGGCATTGAATGAGTTAAGAATTGATCTTAATAGATTTTATCGGTTCGTTGTTGCAGTCCTTATCTTAATTACATGTATCCAATTACTCCCCAAGCCTTGTGAGGAATTACTGTATTGGTACTTGCTCATTCCAAGTCTTTTTACTCAAGTGACCCCATCATGTCGTGTCCATTCCCACAGGTGGAACGCTCGCTCAGAAGATTTCCAGCGAAAGACTTTAAATCGGAGGGGCCGCACCGGCTCACTGGATGAGCTGGAGGAGTTTGCGCGTTCCTACGACTCCCGCAGCCGTCGAGCCGAGCCTCCAGATGCTCCTGATTACAGCCCTCCACCAAGGCGTCACTACAGAGACGACAGTTGGGACCGCAGAAGCCCTCCGATTCCCCGCCAGAAAAGAAGGGGCACGTGGGACAGCGAGCTGGCCTCCAGACAGCCTTGCTACGTGGACTATGACAGCGCTTTCCTCACACACGTGATGGAGAGCAAGGCGAGAGGGGAAAGAAGCCCCAATGAGGATAGCGACACTCCCTCCAAAGGCAGCTCCAGAGGCAAGGCCGGTAACAGCTTGTACAGCCGCTCCCCTAGCCACCGTCCAGAGGAGGACGACCCCCTGCCTCCGTATTCCGAGTGTGAAGCGGAACGTTATCGCAGGAGCGTCGACAGGCACAGGACCAGAGACCCCCTCAGAACAGAGCGCTTGGACACCTTAGAAACCACTATGAGAGCTCCTTCGCACCCACGGCACCAGCCAGGGATGCCCCTCCCGCCTCTGGAGAAAGACAGGAGGTGCAACCTGGTGAGTTATTTGTAGCAGGAGGAAATCTCATCTGTTCTCCCTCGAAATTGTAGTTTAGCCTTTACATCACTATTACTCCAAATCTTTTAATCTTTTTAGAGCAGTGGTTCTCAACTGCTCTGACTTCAGGACCCAACCACCTCAATGCCAGGCTGTGACTCAAACAAGAAAACATTTCGACATCTCAAATGTATCCAATGAAAGGATTGTGCAGTCTAAATCACAGATAGTACAATATATTCACCTTTTTGTTAAATAACAAAATGACTTGAAAGACCAAGCACCGTATATACTTACACATACGATGACATCAACTATAAGTGACCCCCTAAAACTGCTTTAAAATAAATTTTAAATGTTAATAAAGCGTGTACTTAAACATCAATAATAATTTAATCATGTTGTTGATAAAGATTATTATTCTGGTAATAAGCTAAAAACAAAATATTTTTAAACCATTTACAGTATCTTCCAGAAGCGCGTCTATGGCAGACAATTGTACACCCTTTTTGTATTTTGCAATGATTTCTTCCTTCGAATCGATCATTGTTACTGTTTCCCACTTTTCCTTACCCTTATCACTAACTTTCTTTTAACCATTATTATGGGCATGAAAAGGAAATACACCCAAATAATTCACAATAAAATGAGATGTAGTCCATCTCAAATTGAATGAAGAGATCAAGCAGGGCATTATCACCATCTACTTTTAAAAAGTGTAAATGACCCTGTGCTTTTTTCTTCTTAGCATTTTTTTTCCAGGGCAACGGCCTGCGACCCACTTTTGGGTCTGAACCCCCTGTTTGAATATATATGGCATTGCTAGATAACTTTGAGTTTAAGCTCTGCCCCATGTGAGTGGTGTACTTTGGATTATTTATATACAGTGTTGGGCACGTTACGGAAAAAATAGTAGTAACAGTCACTAGTTACCATATTTTCTGCACTATAAGGCGCACCTAAAAGTCTTAATTTTTTTCAAAAGCTGACCATGCGCCTTATAATACAGTGCGCCTTATTTATGGATCAATATTAAATCGCAAAGTCTTCCAACTAACTTGCAGCCGCCGACTAGATTTTCCCCCGAACGCCAAGTAGTCCGCGTGGTATGCTGGGATTTATTTACCGACGTTTCATTGGCTAACCAATGTGTCAATCATCAGTTGAATCGATCACTATTGGCTAAAGTTATTCTGAGGTCAAGGAGAGGATCCTTTTTATCATTTACAGGCTGGCATTGGCTGAAGCGGCAAAACAAAGCCTGCAATTGGCCGAAAAAGATGAATGCGTATAGCACGTGGTTTGACGGCATACAGAAAGCATTTTTTTACTATTCTGTATTTGTAAATATTTTATTCTCCTGGATTTACTAAACTCACGGATATAAGAGGACCATGGCTGCACATTATTATTGAACACAACGACTTCGGTGAGCTACTCTGGCTATATATTTTCCCAGTATCTTGTTTCAGACTGAACTCGATGTTTCTGTGATAAGCGGTGCAGATAATGGATGGAATGGAGTGTCTATTTTTAAATTAAACTCAATTCCAAGTGTTTATTGTCATATGCACAGTAAAGTTGCAAGCGAAAAAGAAAATAGAAACTAAGGAATGGTTGGCATTTCTTGAATCCCAAGACTTTAACCTTCCGAATGATATTTGAAACGATGCATTTGAGTGACATCGTACGGACACCGCATCCGCGCGTGTCTACGACACGTATTTGCTTCTTTGCAATATTTGGGAATGTTAAGGGGGTAATAAGTTTGACTGAATCATCTGACTGTTTTGTCGACGTTCCCATTGTAGCGCCTTATAATCCGGTGCGCCTTATCTATGGAAGATATAGGACCAAAAACTATTTTTGGGGGGTGCGCCCTATAACCTGGTGCGCCCTATAGTGCGGAAAATACAGTCCTTATTTAAAAAGCAACTAAGTTACCTCCCCAGATTACGGACACTGAAAAGTAGCACATTACTCCAAAAGTAACTATCTAGGTATAAATTACCCTACATATTCGCATAGAAGCCGATGGCCGGTGGCCCATTTAAATGCCACATAACAAAATGAATAGAAGAAAACACCAACGTGTGGAAGCAGTGAAGCCTTCATATTTCTTGGTTTATGCAATCCTGAACTAAGTTGGCCCAGAGGCACAAAGTGTGATGGAGACCGCATGATTTCTTTATTTTTATTTTAAGGATCACCAAATGTTTGTCCACTCACGTCTTCTTCCATATCATCTTGCACATTCTTGTCACCCAGATCCTCTTCCATGTCCTCTTCCTCCCTATTGTCACCTGGTTCATCGTCGTCAGAAACCTCTTCCGTTTGTCTCCCCTTCTGCCAAACAATCATGTTCAAAATCCTCATCGGAATAGTCCGGGATTTCAGAGGAAAAATAAATCCTCTGGTCCAGATCTTCCCTCCATAACCAAATGCAAGGTTTCATCGGCTGAGTATTTCCTTTCCATCATGCCCAAGTCAGTTTTGTTAGGGAATGGTCGCTGGGTTCAGTTGGCCCCCTATATAAAATTTGCCAGAGAGGTCACGGTCCACTCAGATTCAAACAGCTGACTAATAATATTTGAGAGTCGAACAAGTTTTTATTTGTTTACCTTTCCCACGCGAATCATTCAGATGTGTCTTTCTTCCCTGGTGATTAACGGCAGCTGGCATCAGTTTGTATGGCATTGTCCTGTGAAGCGCCATCGCTCTCTATGGGTTGCGTCCAATAGGACAGGTGCATGCTATACCTAAAAAGGGCACTGAAATGTGTATTACTGCAAGGATAGCGTATCAATTTCAGACATTTATTATAGGTTATCAAACCAATTAAGGTAGTGTTTGCCAGTGGTAAATTGTAATGGAAAGAACAACCTGTAACTGAAAGCTACATTTTACCGTAATTTTAGCCAAAACCTATATGGGTAGGGATTCGTCTTATATGATTTATATTTAATATTTACAAACGTAATTTTCAGATCAACAAATATATTCCTGACTTACTCAAGATTTAAAAATCATGTCTTGATAAATGCAAATGAAAGATTAAAAATAGCACATGTAAATCGCAGATATTTTTGTGGATCTGCAAAATACATGATTCACACCAGATTTCTTCTTTTAATGATGTTAGAGAAACTTAGAAATTAGCTTTGGCCATGAAAAAAGTGTACGAACCCTGTTAAAGGAACACATTACTTTCAAAATGGTAAATACCGTTAACACAACATGTAAGTCAGCTCCGAAACAGAGGGCGATTGTAGTGAACAGTGATTGCATATCGCTTATTTTTGCTTGGAAAAAATTGAACTTTGCTTACCCTGCTGCAGGAGGGCCTTTTTGTCAGATTTGCTTGCTCCAAAAGCTTCGTTGGATAAGTTTACCTGCCGCCGTTACAATGTGTGTTCCATGTTTGCCTTCTCATTTTAGGTAGGCAATTGTGGCTTTTCGTTTGTATTTTTCGCCTCGTGTGTTGCGTTTGGTATAATTTTGTTTGGCTGGATCCCCGTTAACATCGGGTCTGCCGAGGGCTCTCCTATTTTGTTTGTTCCCGGTTTGTTCACGGTTGGCACTTGTTGGCTGCCCACCGTGTTTGGCCACCCTACTGCCGGTTTTGCCATGTCCCTTGTTTACTCCTGGCCAGCTTCGCGTTTGTTGCGATAGCTGCTTTTTTGTTCTTGGTTTCTGATTAACCTGGCTGCTCAATGCGTATTTTTGGGTCGGCCAAGCTTACATTGTTCTGCTAAGATGGACGTGGCTGCATTTTGCGGCTCTGACCCGGTTAGGCCCTTGTTGGTGTCTCTCTGCGTGTATTTTTTGCCAGTTAGCCCCTTTTCGGCTGCTCACCCTTTGTTACTGCATTACTGCATCCACCTGCGACACAAGAGCTTGGCATAACCACAAAACCCTACCTAAATTTTGCTTAAAACACCAGTGACGTTTTCGACTATTTAACACGTAAAACAATTTGACTGGCTTGCTAGGTTACTGGTGAATACCGTTAACACAACATGTAAGCTTTGAGACTGGGAGGTCGCTGGTTCGCGCCTCGACCGAGACATACCTAATTGGTATAATGGCGGCGCCCTCTGGCTGCGGCTGCATCGACTCGCTACAACGGGTCAGGTGTATCGACATTTCGTTCTGTGTACATTGTTACAAAGAATGATTATTATTATTATCATTATTAAGGCAGCTCGGAAACAGACAGCGATTGCTAGGTTACTGATGTTTCTCTGATGATGTCACAGCTCCAGATGATATAGACAAAAATGCATTATCTCTGAAAACAATTGTAATATGCCGATGAAATATATATAGATTCTATGCAAGAAGCATGTACCATATTCTCATATTTTGCAGGTTTAAAAATTTGGGAATACCGTAAACCCTGTTTTGCTATCCATCCCACTGGTCTACAGCATGAATGCATGTTGTCTAACACGGGGCTTTCTTTCACTTTCTTTCATGGACAGAACACCCCAATGAGCAGAAACAATCTCATAGTGTGATCATAACTTCACAGCTGTCCTGATGGAACTAACGCCATCCTTCCCACCACACGGTATACAACAGACTTAATAGATATGAAGGACTTTGTTAGTGCCACCTTTGAATGCTGAAGTGCAACTCAGGTTTATTTTGTATTTGTGTAATGTATCAAAACAGATTTTCCTGTTTTTGAACACTGAAATGTATTTTTGTCACGCTTTAATTAAAAGACAGCATATTGTGTTAAATTATGTAATGTTTTTGTTGCAACCCTTGTTTCATGTTATTGAATCCATATACAGGGTTCGTAAGGATGCTTAAAATCCTTGAAAATGCTTGAATTTTAACGCTGTGTTTTCAAGAATTGAATAGTGCTTAAATTTTAAGTACTTGTAAATGCTGTATATTGTTGCCATGTTTCTCAACAAGTCTATTTAAAAATGACGTTGACACTGCTCTCTGGTGGCTTCACTTTGCCATTGCTTTCTTCTCTCGTGATTGTGGCAGCTGGAATTAGTTTGTATGGCATTGTCCTATGAAGCGTCCTCGCCCCCTATGGGTCACCCCCATGAGGACAGGTGCATGCTAGACCTAAACAAGGCACTGTGAAATGTGTATTAGTTCAAGGATTACAAATCTGTTATGGGCATGTATTATGTGCCATGCAAAATAAATTAAGATAGCATTTCCCAGTTGTAAATTGCAATGGGAAGATTTTCCTGCAACTGAAAATAAAAGCTACATTGTATTCATTTTTACCCAGCACCTATACGGGATGAGATCTATCTATCTATACATAATTTCTAAAAATCATGTCTTAATAAATGCTCACGCATTATTTAAAATAGCATAAGTATATCTCAGATATATTTGTGCCTCTGCAAAATACATAATTCACATTGGATTTCTTCTTTTACCTGAGAAATAGGAAAATTGGCTTTGAAAGTCCTTAAAAAGTGCTTGAATTTTCCCATGAAAAAGATGTACGAACCCTGCTTATACATTACATGTACAATCCATTTCCGATGTTTACAGGTTGCTGGAGCCCATCCCAGCTAACTTCGGACAATTATTTTTAAATTTTGTACTGTATGTTTCATATAACGCAATTCAGTGTATCTCAACATTTTATTTTCACTGACTTACCACAGGTGACATTTTTTTTCAGAGACTACTTGACGTTGTAAACGAAAATAAAACAAATAAAAAGATAAATAAATGATCTCCCGTTCACATATGTCGTTATTCATTTAAAATATTATCTTTGTTACTTTACTACTACGTATTACCTCAGTTGGTGATGGGAAAGCAGCTGCCCTCCTTGAGGGAAGTGTAAAGCTGGTCTTTCACATCTACAATCAAGAAAAGAAGACGGTCAGGGAGGCAGGGAGCCTAGTGGTGGAGGGGATTTTGGTCTAGGAGAGGACCAAGAACTCCGTCCCTTCCTTGTTGGATTCGCAGTCACCATACCTTTTACTAATATCAGATGAAACTGTGATCAATAAAATATGATATTAAAATTCAGTTTACCACCCAAATGTGACTCGGCTGTTTTTTCGTGTTCATATTGATCAATCGTTATTATTAAACACCTACATTATTTATTTGTGTGTCTCTACTGTTTTCTTTCTGGACTGATCAATCATTAACCACTTCCTACATGATGTTGTAATGACAACTGTAGCTGAGAGACGGGCACTGAACAAGCTGCGGTCAATCATGGACAATTCATTACATCCACTACACAGCATCTTCTCCAAACAGAAGAGCAGCTTCAGCGACAGACTGCTGTCACAGTCTTGTTCCACGGAGAGACTGAGGAGATCATTTATTCCTCATGCCATGTGGCTCTTTAACCCCACCCGGGGGAGTAAAAGCCTACATTAAACCACACCAGCACATTGCATATTACCCTATTTTTATTACAGTGTGTACTTTATGTAGCACTATTTAAATACTCTATATCAACACGTTACATTGGGTATTTATGTATTATATTCATTTTACTTTATTATTGTTTTATTTTCAACACAAGGATACTGCTGGAAGTGGGAATTTTCCTACGGGGATGAATAAAGTATCTATCTATCTATCTATCTATCTATCAAATATTGTTGTAAGTTCTGACCAAGGAGACAGCGATAACCCAAGCGCGAAGTAGCGAGGGATTGCAGTTATTGTGGGAGACAGAGTTAGCTGACGTCACGATGGGAGGGGGTGGAACAAAAGTCTTTCACCCGCCTCCTCCTGTGCACCTGTGGGAACACACGAGTGTTTTTGTTTCCACCTCAGAGACATTACACTCAAAAAAACATCTTTTCTGTGGGGAAAATGTCAGACTGTGATGTCGAAATGCTGTTACAGTCCATCTGACGGTATTTTTGTCGGACTTTGGAACAAGAACAAGCTAAAGCGGAAGGGCAGAAGAAAAACGCTGTGATGGGAAATTCGATACCTGCGACGCTTCTGCTGCTGTTGTACTTTCCGGCAGGTGAGCCTTATAAATATATTTGACGGCCTTAATTCCCTCTTATTTTTTTCAGCCATTGTCCGTTTTTTCCTCTTTTGACTGCCGTGAATGTTGGGAGAATTCCCTAAAGTAAACAGTCGAGCCTTAAAAGTTAATTATCAACAGTGGGAACTAGGGCAAGGCAGCTTGGGTCACGTGATCTATTAGCTAAAAACGCTATAAAGTAACTTGCATTTAGTTTGTAAAAACTGTAGATTAAACTGTTAAATGCGTTTGTTTTATCACTGTACTTAAGAATTCAAAATTGTCTTCGTTGTCATTGATAGCAATGTAGTCAACATTGTTTGCAACGAGATTGGACATGGCACTCTGGGATAAACACGTCATAAAGACTTAAGAGATTAAAAAAAAAAAGAATGTCAAAATAAATAGACAACATCTTTTTAAGGTATTGGGAGACTGGCCTAAGTTAAAAGTGGATAAGAACATTCGTGAATGACAAATGGTGCATCATCATTTTGTATAAACAGTGCAATAACATTTGGCAACAGAAAAAAAAAAATCGGTGAATAAGATGTGAATTAGGCGTGGGCGATACTTTGATTTTTGGTATCGATCCAATCCAAGTAAATACAGGGTAGTAAAGATCGATACAGATCCGATACAGATATTGCCAAATCGTCTTATTTTAAATAAACAGCACCAGCTTTATTCGAGACTTAATTTTGTTGTGTGCAGTAATCCCCAACCAAATCTTCTTCAGTTGTACTTGGAGGATAATAATTTTGGTAAAATAATTAACATAATTGTCTTTGTTAATCTTGTCCTGTACATTTTACTGTGAGGTGCTGAAAAAAGTGCTCCTCACACTATTAGGCTGTGGATCTGCTTTGGTGTTGGTTTATTGGTTGTGTAATATGTGATCGCTGTGTGTTATATCAGGGTTCTAAAAATCCTTGCAAAATGCTTGAAATTTGTCAAGATTTCGAAAAGCGCTGGAATTTGGGGTGAAGTACTTGTAAATGCTGAAAATTGTTGCCATGTTTGTCGGCAGTCTGACTCGATAGACCACGCATTAAATGAGGAAATAATAAAACAAGTCTGCTTAAAAATGATGCAGACACTGCTCTCTGGTTGCTTTGGTCTGCTATTACATTTCTTTTTGCCTCGTGATTAACGGCAGCTGGCATTAGTTTTTACGGCCTTGTCATGTAAAGCGTCATTGCCCACTATGCGCCCTATCCCCTACAAGTGTGACGTAGCCAAGCTGTGCGCGCATTGTTTAGGTAGAAGGGCACAATTAAGGTCAGTTGATTCCAGCGAAAAAAAGATTGTGGATCGTAACTTCTCAAAAAAGCACAAAGTATGTGCAAGAGAGCAATTTTATTTTAGTGATCAAACCCCACAACAAAATATTTTTAAAAAGTTATTTCGATCTGCTACACATAGATTCTCCCTATTGAGTCAGTAACGAGTGAAATATATTTTTATGCCAGACAGAGACAGCAGCAAACACTAAAGAAATGGGCCACAGAAACCATGTTTCAATTACAAGTTCAATGTCCCATTCATTCAATTATAGCTGCTGGTTTAACATTTCGGTTAGGATTTATCAAATTTTCTGGTTCATTTTCCTACACACAGCACCCAGTGGCCTTTTTAATGGTACTGGAGATATTGCAAAATTGGCTTTGAAAGTTCATAAATAGTGTTTGAATTTGGCCATGAAAAGGTTTACGAACCCTTTCCTGTGTAAATATTATAATTTGGACCATTGATACTATTAAGATTTGAGAAACGCTGAACAAGACAACCCAATCCTGTGTTTCTGATTACAGTCACAGTATAAATATTACCGCAACAAGCGATACATATTTCTATTCTGTGTGTTAAAAATCATTAGTGCATTTTTTCTTGACTCGCTACTAATCTAATTGTTATATGCCTTTGATGACTGTCAGTTGTCAACGTTCCTCTTGAAATGGTGTCATGGGGTGTAAACCCGTTCAGTCACTTTTGCAGCTATCCAGAATTGAGGATCAAAGTGTTGAGTAAACACGCAGAACAAACACCTTAGAATCATTTCTAAATCCTCTGTTCTCTTTGTCTATTAGAACTGCTGTGTATCCAGGTGATCGTTCCGGAAACGGAAAGAAGTACCATGTTGTTTGCATCTGTGATCCTTCGCTGCGAGTATTCCACCTCTGCCAACCCTCAGGATGTGCTGGTTACTTGGAGATTCAAATCCTTCTGTAAAGACCCCGTTCTCGAGTACTACTCCACAAGTGAGTCCTGCTTACTGCCTCTTTCTGCAAGAACTACTGGATTATTTGGAACCTTGATCTGATTTTTTTCCATTTTTGTGATCAACAGCAATTAAAAAAAATCTGAGCAGCACAATACAAATACACACAATATATATTGGCTTGTGAAAATTTCTCGCTGCTACTAAGGTATTCCTTCGCAATATCATGGTTTACTTTTCGCGATTGCGTACTTGACTGATTTTTAGCGGGCAATGTGTCCTGCATCGTGATTGGCTAAACCAGACCTGGGAACTCCAGTCCCCAACGCATGTCCTGGCTGAAGTTTCTCTGCTCCGATACAGGCTCCTGCCAGCTTCTTAACAAGCTCATAATGTGTATCACCTGAGTTGAAGAAGAGAAACCTCCAAATTCATGCAGGACATGCAGCCCTCGAAGACCGGAGTGCCCAGGTCTGCCTGTGTGTCAATAATGATGGGGTCTAAGGCTAGGGTCACACTGCTAATCCTAGTGCTCAAATCAGATTAATTTTGTTCTATCCAATGTTTGTGTGAGATTGTTCACATTTCCAACTAAATGTGACTTGTATGTGATCTCATGTGTAAACGCCACAAGTGACTCGCATGCGCAAAAGAGGACACGTGCCCTCAGTGTTTGCGGAAGGACTCATGGATGGTCACTGAGGGGTGAATCTAACAATTTTAAAGTTATTGTGCTACTGGAGGAAGCAATTGTACAACTTTATCATTTTAAGAAGAAAGAGAACCAGGATTTTGACTGTGGCGTTTTATGGGGCGGTGGCAGCTACGTCTGTCCGGTGAAACTTCTGGGTGCTGAGTGGCAGTGCAGGTTGCATGAATGCATCTCGATCGTTCAGACAGCAGTCTCATTCCAAAGGATCAGATATGTATCGAATTGACGGCCACTTATGAAAGTGGCCTGGTAGATTGTCATTGACAATATGTTTTGACATAATATAACTCTAGTTTGAAAATATTTAGTTTATGGGTTTGATTTATTGTCTCCATGTAAACCCAGTCTCAAGTTCTTCTGATCTATGTAATACATCTGCTAGCTGGAGTTGAGAATCGATTTTTCAGCATAAAATTATTGTAACTAATATATATGTGTGTGTGTGTGTTCACTGATAAACACATTTGTCACAAATAGACAAAGGGTTAAATGTGTGCATTAATGGGTCCCCACAAATGCAAAGGAGCGCCAGCGGCCACCATTGCTTAGTTTCTGTTTACCAATTGTTTAGATATGCCCTTTGTTAGACAAACTAGTTACAGGGTATGTATGGGTTCTTGAAATCCTTGAAATACTTGAATTTTAATGTTGTGTTTTCAATAATTGAAAATTTTTGTGAAATGCTTGTAAATGCTTGGAATGTTTGCCATGTTACACGCAACTTTTTAAAAATGATGCTGACACTGTACTCTTGATGGCTGTGCTTTGCAATTTCTTCCCTTGTGATTAACGGCAGCTGGTGTTAGTTTGTATGGCATTGTCCTAAGAGGCGTCATTGCTCGCTACGGGTTGTGCTCAAGAGGATAAGGTCTTTTAGTGCAAGGGTTCCGCATCAATTATTTATTATGAGCCATGCAAAAAAATTAAGGTAGCCTTTCCCATTGGTAAATTGTAATGGGAAGATTTCCCTGTAACTGAAACCTACATTTTACCGTCATTTTATCCAACACCTTTATGGAGAGAGATTTGTCTCGAAAATATTTACATACATATTGTTTAAATCCACCAACTTTTCGGGTTTTTCTCAAGATGTAAAAATTATGTCTTAAAATGAACATGTAAGATTAAATATTACACATGTAAATAGTAGACGTAATTGTGGATCTGCAAAATACATGATTCACGCCGGATTGCTTATTTTAATGGTACTGGAAAAATTAAAAAGACGCTTTGAAAGCCTTTAAAAAATGTTTGAATTTTGTCACAAAGAAGATGGCAAATTGAAAGAAACAAGTTACTTTTTAACGGTAATTTTCTTTCTACATAGTAAATGTGTAAGTATCATCTGCTACATTTTTTGGACAAATGTGTTTGCTGCAAATGTGTGTCCGTGAAGGTTACCAGGCTGGACTTCAGCTTGGTCAGGACCCTGCCAACGACTGCCCGGATCGCCAGCGCACAGTTCGCATTGTGGTCCAAAAGAGAGGCCTCAATGAGCCCATTCTGGGTTCAGAATACCGCAACCGCAAAATTACAATCCAAAACAGTAAGTTTGAACTGTAGCAGCCTAAGAGTCATGTTTGAATGCTTTCTTGAAAAAACCTTGTTTTGGTGCTTCACAGACGCTAACCTGGTCATCACCGAGGTAATGTGGTGGGATAACGGCGTGTACTTCTGTTCCATTGACGCTCCCGGCGACACTACGGGCGACTCTGATAGAGAGGTTAAACTCATCGTGTATCGTAAGCATCCCGCCTTAAGGATATTCATTTCTTCCCCTTTCATATTAGTCCTGTAAAGAAGTGTTTCTCAACGGGTGGTTCTGGACGCAAAAGTGGGTCACAAATCTGTTTTCAGTTGGTCGCAGACCTTTGTTTTGGCAAAATAGTCTGTGAGTCAATTAAACTTTGTAACGTAGATGGCGATGATAATAAAAACATGCCCAATTTTCCATTAATTCCTTCAAACCCAAGTTAGTGTTTAACGTGGAAATAATTACTGTTAATTTTCAGTATTTACCTATTGATAAGCGCGTGTGCGGCACAGATCTAAGGTAATGGGTTCAATGTTCCCTCTAAGCTGCGTGTGTGCGCGCAATTGCGCACTACACAGAGCTTTTCCGCGCACAAGAAAATCTAGCCAGCCTCACAAAAATCAGGGCTCCAAATTGCAAATTATGAAGCGAATTAAGTCAAAGTTACAGTGCATGAAGGTAAAAATACACGGGTTCCCCTGTGTTCTCAATGCGGTATTTTGAAGTCAAGGTCGAAGTAGAACGAAGTTGAGTAAAGTCAGTAGAGTTTTTCGAGAACCGGCTACTTCGGCTCGACTCACTAAAAGGAACCGGCTCTTTCGGGTCCTAAACGGCTCTTTAGGCTGTTTTTGCTTCTTTCATCCCTATATGACCAAATATTATGTAAAATTATGCACAAAATAACTTAAAGCAAGGGGGAATAGAACAAAAAAGAAAAAAGTACCAAAATGAAAAAGTAGTGAAAAGCTGAGGGAAAAAAAAGAAACAAAAGGAAGAGAAAAAAAGAAGGAACAATTCTGAAAAAAGCCAGAAAAAAAGAAAAGAAAGAAACAAAAGAAAAAAGTAAATAGAGAACAAAAAGAAAAAAAAGAACTGTATATTCTACTACACCTGATTTAAACTGCACAACTATTAAATTCAATACATTTTAGAAGTGGAATTTTTTACTTGATTTGTGTCTCAGCTAGTAATTTGGGTGAGATGGTGGGTCTTGAAGTCAGGGCAGTTGAGAACCACTGCTTTAAAGCAGGGATCTGGAACCTTTTTGACTCAAAGACCCATAAAAAACAAATATTGGGATTTTTTTTTGTCAGCGAAAGCCACACCATATATTTAAAGAAAAAAAAATCAAACTAAGTTGTTAAACCTGATCTCCAGACAAAAGCTAATTCTTCCATGCATTTTATTTCACTGTGTGACATTTTATGATTTTGTAAAATATTTGAAACAATAATAATGTCTGTATCCCATATTTACAAATATAACTTAAAATGTGTCTACGTCACTCATTACTTAAAGGTTCTGTATAGAATCCGGAAATGTTCTACTCCCTGATGCCATTTTTTGGCTTAAGTCATTATTGCAGTCTCTGTCAAATTCCTGTTGTGGCGTTTTCGCAGTTTGTTTTGGAGGCCATTTTGACTTGTGCGCTTGCCCCGCTGTTTGACTGTCAGCATACACTGTACCAGCCTATCACAATTTGCGCACAAATACAATCACGCCCACCCAACACAAACGGACACAACCTGCCCTCGTGATTGCATTTTCTGTGTGTTGTCTGCTGAAAAATACAATGCACGTTACGTAGATATCATTGACAATGAAGACAATTCAATCAATACAAAATCTGCAAAGCAGTGAAACAGTGATAACTGAATCAGAAAGTAGCGAGGGGTCTATGTATTTATATTTCCCTCCATTTTTTTCATTTTAGTTTAATGACTGTAGGTGATTCTATTTTCCCGTCACATCCATTAAAAAAACACTTTTTAATAGCATAAGCCAAACAAAGCATTAACTACAGCAGTGGTCAGCAACCACAGGCCCGCGGAATGGTACTAGTGGGTCGATTGGTACCAGACCGCCCAGAAAAGAATAAAAGTTGCCTTATTTTTTGCCAATACCTTATAGAACGCACTTTTGTTTTACCCACAAAATAACTCAAAGTTTTGGTGTTTGTGTTTTTCACCAGGTCTTACCATAGTATACTTGAGCAATGATTGATCAGTCCAAAAAATATCACAGACCACATTTGCACAACATGGGATGCAAGGGGAATCAAACCAGGATCGCAGTGTTGAGCACCCGAATCCTAACCACTAAACCAGTAGGGATGTAGACAACATAGGAAAAGGTAATCAATTGTATCTCATCTTTATTTTACTATTTTATTCATCATATTACGTTGTTGAATACGTGGGGCCATGAATACAATCACTCATTGACAATGTTAACAATGAACACTATGAACTATAAACAACATATTATTCCGTTTTCATTCAGATAGTTTACGTTATCAATTAATTATTTTAATTATGGCCCCACGTATTCATCAACGTTGTACCATGAGTAAAAATAGTGTGATGATGAGCTAAAATCTAATGCCTTTTTCCATGTCATCTACATCCGCAGTGATCTAGTGTTTACACAGTGGATTTAGGCTTATTGTTGTTATTGTTGAACCGGGCCAAGAGAATGTTGTCATACATCAAACTGGACCGTGATACAGAAAAGGTAGTGGACCACTGAACTACTGTACAGTGAACATAATATTTTGTACCACCAATCAGAGGATCTCACTATAACAACTGTCATGACATGTAGGGCTGTCGCGAATATAACATTGATCTAATCGCGAATATTTTTTACACTTGCGGTTACCGTCTTCTTTTCTCTCCACCCCTATTGGTGACCAATTGTGTTGTATTTCTATTTACATTTACTAGCAACTAGAAAAATGTCATTGTCACACAGAGCTATTACACTAAACTATGAGTCCAAAAGGCCAAGATATATTTTTGTTTACCCTCTGCAACTGTATGTTTACTTAGTAACTTACCTATTTTCACTGTGTACTAGTCTTTGTTTTCAAAGCCTAAAAACTTCAAAAAGAGAGATTTGTGTGCTACTTTTAGATGCATTCACTTGACATGTATTCAAATCTTGTAACTTAAAGCAAAGCGACATTTATCTGTTTTGCTGCTGTATTTACTATTATGTGTGTGGATTGAAACTAGAGTATTTTTTCTAATCTGTGCACCTCAGTTTTGCACTTTATTGCTGAAAACTTGAGTCAAAGTTCTCACGGACCGATATCTCCTTTGTGCATTGTACCTCAAATGGTTTTAGCTTTGACAGGCTGAAATCCTGCACTGAACAGTATGTTAGGTTATAATTTTTTTTCTTGATTTGATTTCTTGACCATTAAATTGCTCTTCTTTTTTAAGGTGTACAGTGTACGTAATAGCATGCTCATACTTTTATAGTAGCATATAATGGAAAGGGTAAAGCAAATTTATAATATATTGGTCAATCGTGATTATTTGTGTGGAGTTAATCATCTCCAGAAATGCCTTATGATGACAGCGCTACAGCTATGGAGTTCAAATTATTTTTTCACAATCACTTTTAGCATTCATGATTAATTTTTTTTACCCATTTGTGAGCTCATTTTAATATTGGCAATCTACCCAAAACACGGTGATAATGTTAATATCATGACGTGTGACATACTGGATGTGCTAATCTTACAAACAGCACTCATATGATTAATAAATGAAATACAAACTGTATGATTTACTTTCTTAAGAAGTAAATACTCTAAGAGAACTTTCCCCACATCTTAATTAGGGCTGCAACAACAAATTGATAAAAATGGATTAAAGTTTGGCAACAAATGTCACCATTGATTCGTTGTGTTGTACGATTTATGTCTACTCAGCATGTTAATTCAATGCAATTAGGAGTGCATTGAATTTTGTTGTGACGTCGAAGGAGACATGGTCTTAGTACCACTTTGATCCATCAAAGGGTGACTTAAAATCACATTTTCAATTAATGTGTCTTTATTGTTGTTGATATTAACGTTGTTTAACTTTGTATGCAATGAGATTTGCAATGGAAATACGTAATAAAGACTTTAAAGGTAAAATGTGATAAAGGACTGTCAGGATAAATACACTTAAATAATAACAAAGTATTCATAAGAGACTGGCTAAGTCATAATAATAGTTAAATGAAAGAATAGTACATCAGAAAAGTAATGCAATAAAAAGTATTGCGATAACATTCAGCCGCAATAAAAAAAAAACTCACAAATAAGTCGCAAGATACATAGTTTCAGTTTTTCTTGCTTGTTTAGGGTGGTGATGGCCCTGGGGAATAAATTGTCTCTCAGCCTGTTAGTCCTCGTTTTATAGGACTTGTAATGTCTACTAAAGAGCAACAGGTCAAAGAGGTGGTGGCAGGGGCGGGAAGAGTTTTTTTATAATTTTATTGCCCGACATCCTCTTGATCCGGCGACAAACTTGTAGTAGCTCTTTGGTTCGGCAGGCGGTGCCTCAAGACCACATTTTGATGCTCGAGGTCCTCTTGATCCAACGAAGAACTCACATTGTCCTCTGATATTGCCTTTTTTTTTTGCACTCGATTAAAAAAAAAAACTTTTTGGTGTATAGCATACATGTGTATGTATTTTTGTTAATTGTTAAGCTATTTGAAAAATGGAATATTTGTTTTATATTACAGAATATTCTTTTGTTTTGTGCACTTTTTTGCCAGTCCAAAACTTTAAGGTTTGAATAAAAAGAAGGAAATTAGAATTGTATTTTAAAAAATCTAAATCTTGGATGAAATCTGAGAAAATAATCAAAATATTGAATTAATCGTTAGTTGCAGCCCTACTCCCAATATTTATCGATATGGCTTTTCTGTATATAAAAATACAGTATTTTGTGATTTGTTCCAGACTGGCTGACCGTGCTGTTAATCATCCTGGGTGCATTGCTGCTTATCATCCTTTTGGGCATATGTTGCTGTCAATGCTGCCCACAGAAGTGCTGCTGCTACGTTCGCTGCCCTTGTTGTCCCAAGACCTGCTGCTGCCCGGAAAAAGGTATGCTAGAGCACATGTTGGGCACCGTGCTGGCATTTACTCAAGACGTAAAGCGTCAAAGTTGCCTACCTGTCTCAAGCTATGATAAATGAATGGCTATACTTTAGCTTTGTCCGCATTATCATTTGAAAGACTTAACTAGATTCCGTTTCGGTTTGCTCGTAGCTGTGATGCAACACAGGATGCTGCGTGAGGCAAAAAGAGCAATGGCGCCCTGGATGCACGGCCAACCAATTTACGCTCCCATCAGCTCGAACAACTCGATTCAGGGTGTGCCCCTGCTGTACAACGGTGAGCCTAAACGCGGCAAATCCATGTTTCTGACTTTTTGTCTTTCTCTCTATTCCTTTCCCTTTCTTTCCTTGTTTATGTTCCTTCGTATTTTGTTTCTTTCCTTGATTTTTTCTTTCCCTCTTTCCATACCTACCTAACTACCTACCCCTTACCTAATTACTTACAGCATACTTAACTAACTGCCTAAACCTTACCTAACTGCCTCAACATGACCCACCTGCCTAAACCTTACCTACCTGCATACCTAACTAACTATCTGCCTGCCTACCTACCTACCTAAACCTTACCTAACTACCTCCTGACCTAGCTACCTACCTACCTACCTACCTACCTACCGACCTATTAACCTACCTAACTAAACTTTACCTGACTACCTAAACCTTACCTAATCACTAAAACCTAACCTAACTTCCTAACTAGAACTTCACCAGCCATACCTATCATACAGCCCGGCCTGTTGGACAATTTCATCCTACACATCATACATTTCTGATTATGTCAATAAAAAGGAGAGTCTCTTACTGAGTGGTTTAGGACAAAGGCTTGACCGCACTTTACGTTTTTTACAGGTTCGTTCTCGGACCCCGGCAAACCGAACTTTGCCATGGCGCCAATGCAAATGTCCCCCGTGATGCTTCCGCAGCAGGCCGCCCCGCCACACGTTCTGAACGGCAGCGCTGCAGGCAGCCTCCAAAGCAACCGACAAGTCTTGGATTACCTGGAAAATCAGATGAGGGGGCTGGATGTGCCAATGCATCCGGTTCAGAATGCACCCCCACACGTGGCTCAACCTCAGCCCCCACCCGCTATTGTGTCCTATACCCCTGGACCCCCAAGTATGCTATCAGCCCTTGATGAGATGGGTGTGAGGGGCACGGAGAGAAGGGTGATCACGTTGCCTCCCATCGTCCAACGTGCTCCCAGCTTCTCCTCTCGCAGGGGAGCAAGAGGAGGTGCTCCTAACAGGGGGGTACAGTTCTCCAGCCAGTCCAGCAGTAGTACCAACCCTTCTGGAAGGAACGTGCAACAAGAACGCAGATACAGAGATTACTCTCCTCCAAGACGGGGGCCACTGCGCGAATACAGTGACGATTCTGACTGGGATGCAAGGCGAGGGAGAGGGAACCACCTCACCCAGAGGTAAGCTTGAGCCAGGTCCGGTCTAAAATGTCAATCTTTTAAGTACCAGTCAGGCCAGGCTTCTCTCTCGCTGCCTTTCTTTTTGTTTTGATTACCCATCCATCTTTGTTCTTTTTTGTCTCTCTCTCTCATGAATTGGTGTGCTATATCTTTAACTCACTCATTGCATTAACGTATAAATGCCTTTTCAGAAGTATTTCCCTGGAGTGCTAAAACGTGAAAATACGTTGTTTTTTGTTTTTGTTTTATTTCAACCCCTTAACGTTCCGACAGCCCGCCGTCAGATTGTTGGTAAAAAGTCGTGTCTTCACCGTGTCACCAGTAACTGAAGTACGTCATGCCACATATCATTGCCAAGTTTATACTCTTTGCATTCAAGATATGATGACCATTTTAAGATATATCCAATAACATTACGATTTGTCTGAAACAAGTTACCCGAAAAACTATAAAGCCGGTATGACTCACCCAAAGATGCTTAGAATTCTACTCATGACTCAATTCCCCGCAAATATGGTGTGGTTACATTCAGGAGAGTCCAGTAAATCTACCCCTGTAAAATATATACTATAGAATTCAGACTATAGGGCGCATGGTTAAAAGCCACACTCAGTGCATTTTGTACATACATAAGCCGTATCTGACTTTTTATAAACGAAGACGTGTCTGTACGATGTCACCCGTCACTGAAATCAGTCATGCCACATATCATTGGAAAGCTGACCCTCTTGTGATTCAGGATATGATTTCAAAATGTATGCATCAGAGAAACATCTCAATCGGTCTGCAAAAAGATACCCGAAAACTATAAAGACAGCGTAACTCACCACTACTTCCCCTGGACATTTTGATTGACATCACTCTTGGCCAATTGCAAGCTTCTTTTCATGGTCCTTGGCTTGTGACAACCAAAAAAGAAATGCCATGATCTACTACAGCTTCAAAAATCTTTTGCTATTAGTAACCGTTTCAAATGTGTATTGACACATTAGTTACCCAATTAATTCCCAACGTAATTTGATGCAATTTTCGAAAATAAACATGCGTAAATGCAACCCAGGATCTGTTTTTCCGTGTGGTTATCACGCGCAAGTGTGCACAAATTGTTGATAGACTCCTGGAGAGAGAAGTCAATCTTTACAACTTTTTCGCAATGTCTATAAGTTGGCCAAAGTAAAATACACAATTGCAAAGTGTTTAGGGCTGTTATCTGGTTGTCTCTTAATGGCCCCTTTTGGAAACGCCTAGACCTACCATTAGAAAAATGTGTAAAATAAAATGTTTAGTTTTCAGATTGTGATCAAATTTGACAAGGTACCTGGTAAGGCTTAAAGCTATTTTCTCACCTGTTTTCCAGGCATTTATTGGGAAAAAAAAAAATCAGTCGAGGGAAAAAAAAGTTATGTCTGTGCGTTCCAACTCCGATTACTCAATGTTAGTGGGACTTGCAGTGATCATTTCATGTTGAAACAAAATTTCAGAGTCTTACTTTTCAACTGAGATCAACACCCTCCATATGTTCCAAACAGTTCAAGAACAGAATTCAATTTACTTCAGGTACATCTTGGTTTGGGATTTTAGGGTAATTTTACAGCAGCATTGAGGGTTTAAAAACTATTCCTTAAAGTTTGGTGCAGCTGATCAGCAAGTGTCAAGCCTAGTGGGAATGATTTCAATATGAACACTTGAATGGCAGGAGTGGCTTTAATACAATCTTTGTCCACACATCTATGGAGCTCCCACTTTTAAATGTTGCTTCCTGTATCAGCCGAATGAGAGTTTGTGGGCGGCCCCACATTACGAGTAGGCGTACTAAAGCAGTGTGGTGACAGAACGGAGCTTAGACAGTTAGATATTGATACTTTATTCATCCCCGTAGGGGAATTCGAAAAACAATTACGGAAGTGAAAGTTCTGCTTAAAATACATCTTTCCAAAAAAGACGTTTTTTTTTTTTGTCAAAGTTTTCTGTAGGCCTTCAAAAATGAGTCGAAATAGCATAAATGGGCTGGCACCGGCACTTCCCATTTGAATGAGTTAAGGAGGTACTGCTTCTGTGGTTTTAAAACATTTATTGAAAAAAAGAGAAGAATAATTAAAAAAAAAAGTACGCTTTTACTCTTGCCGACCATACACTAGATGTTTTGGCTCCCCATTTAGGAGGTAGGAATGTAATTAGAAATGTCTCACATGGGTTACAGAAATTATGCAACTCCGAGACTATTTGATTTCGCCCCAGGTTCACCTAGTTTCTGCGTTCCTCGTTCTTTTATTTACCTTTGATTTCTTATTCGTCTCTCTGCCTAGCTCTCGCTTGTGTCGCCTTAGATTCTTAAGAACATAATGCTGCTGTGGTTTATGGCCCAATTTTCAATCTGTCAAAATGACGCAAAGCCTTAAAATGTTACCGTCAACTCTTAAAAAAAAGTCAATGATGGGAAATGCTCGGTTAATATATCCTCTGCTGACAACGAAATCCAAAAGATGTAAATATTTGGACAGCCTTTTTAAACCTACTGTATTAATTTGTAATAATTGTGCAAAAAAAAATCACTCAGCGTGTGGTTTATACACAAGGTTTTGGTTGTAACAGAATATGAATTCTGGTTGTAAAAGGTGAGAGCGCCATCCTCATAAAAAGTGATACAGATATTTGAAATGGCATTTTTCACAATGTTTAAAATAGAATAGAAGAAAAAAATGGATTTATTTTGTCATTGTAACATGTGAAATGCACAACATTTGTCCCTGGAACTGAAACTTAAAAGTGTGATGATTGCATAAAACCCTATGTCTTTTCTTATGTCACCTATCTCGCTTGTACTCCGATGGTTAAAGTTCGGCACTTTCTCCATGTCAAGTCAAGTTTATTTGTATAGCCCTTACTTAAAAAAGTCTCAAAGGGCTGCACAGACGACCATTACTGTATCCCCTGATCTGTAACCTACATCTGGGAAAGGAAAAACTCAGAAACCTCAGCTTGAGGAAATTAAAATATCTTGAGAAGGGGCTGGAAAAATTGATTGGTCTCTGATTGCTTGAATCCTACCTCTCAGGTAGAAGTTATTGTGCTAGATGTATGGTGATATGAGCTCTTAGCTTTTTAGTGTTATCTGTGGTGTTCAACTGGGCTCATTACTTGGTCCCCTCCTTTTCAGTATCTATATGCTTCCGCTACGTGATATAATCCGCTAGGCTTTAAAACCTGAAAACGCAGAAAACATGAAAAAGATTTTCATACCGATCAAACACTAAGTGTCTGCGTTATACACGAATGCGCCTAATACACAAATAAATATGGAAGATTTTGTTTCAAAAGACTGTCTTTATTTGGTATGATAAATTAGCTCTTTTCCCCCAAAGTTCTCAAATAAAATACATAAATTGGGGTTTGCTTCGAGGCCGGTCCTGTTAATCAAATTAATTGGTCAGGTTCGAGCTGGGTCTAGCTATAATACCTGCGGGCCTGCATCGGGTTAAGTTGGGTTTTCTGACCTCTGACTTCACCCGTAGGGAGCGCAGCAGTGGCGGATCAAGACCTCGTACCCACAGCCGGGACGACCTGATGGAGGAGCTGAGGAGCAGGAGCAAACGGAGGGAGAGGAGTTACTCTCCTCCACGCCATAAATCATCGTGGAGCTCGGACGAAGAGGTCAGTGGTAGGCGCAAGGCGGTCAGAGGGAAGGATTGGCCCGAGAAGCCTCCCAGCTACTCGTCGGTGGAGAGTCAACAAGGACACGCTAATGACCGTAGGACCCAGATCTATCTTTCTGTAAGCAATGCTAACACACGTTCCCTCTTTTGTTAACGCTTTCTTCTATTCTCTGGGTCTATACTTTTCCGTTAAAGGTATTCCCAAATTGCTAAAAAATTAAGGAAATCGTACATGTTTTATGCATAAAATCAATATATATTTCAACGGTATATTCCAATTATAAATTGTGAAGACAAGGTGTTTTGTCTTTTTCATCCTGAGCTGTGACAACATCAGAGGAACGCCAGAACTCTATTAGGCCAGTCGCCATTTTGTTTTATGTGTTAATTGGTTGAAGAAGTGAGCAGCAGGCGGAGCAGTGGTTAGCGCGTGTGCGGCACAGTTCTGAGGTCATGGGTTCAAATCCAGCTACCAACCTTCCTGTGAGGAGTTTGCATGTTCTCCCTGTGCTTGCGTGGGTTTACTCCAGGCACTCCGGTTTCCTCGCATTCCAAAAAACTTTCATGTCAAGTTAATTGGCCGGTCTAAAATGTCTTTGGGTGTGAATGAGCGAGTGAGTTGTCTGTCTTTGTGTGCCCTGCGACTGGCTGGCAACCAGTTCATGGTGTCCACTGCCCACTGCCTGAGGATGGCTGGGATGGGCTCCAGCACCCCCGCGACCCTACTGAGGATAAGCGGTGCAGATAATGGATGGATGGATGGTTGAAAAGGTTACGAGTGTTTTAAGCAAAGTTTTGGTGTTTTTTGTGGAGAATGCCTTGCTGTTGTTGCAGATGGATGCAGTTATACTACAACGAAGGGCAAACAGCAAAAAAGGGCTAACTGGCAAGAAAAACACAGAAAGGTGTCAATGGGGGGCTAACCGGGACTGAGCCACCAAAGGCAGCTGCGGCCTCAGCGGAAAAACGCGAGTGAGCACCCAGGCTAATGGGGAACCAACGAAACACGTGGCGGCAAACGCGAAGTCAGCAGGGAATAAACAAACTAAGTACTAGGGCAAAAGTGGCGCTAACGCCTGGTTAGCAGATCAAGAACCATGCAGTGAGCAGCTATGCTAACCAGGAATCAACAATAAGAAAAAGAAATGGATACGGCGATAAACGCGAAGACAGTCGGGAAGAAACCTAGTCGCACGGCAAAACCGGCGCTAATGCCACTTTAGCTGATCAAACAACACACGGTGGGCAGCCGACGGGAGCAAACCAAACAGAAACACCCTCAGCAGCCTCAAAGCTAACGGGGAGCTCGCTGGACAAAATTATACCACAATGAAAAGCCACTATCGCTTACCTCCAGAGAGAAATGAGTGGTCTTCAAATGGCGTTCACTACAATCGCTGTCTGTTTCGGAGCTGGCCTCATATGTTGTGTTAATGGTATTCGCCATTTTGAAAGTGTCTTTTTCCTTCAATAATGTCACAGCTCTACAGAAAACAAGCCAGATGGCTCAACTTTCAGTGGAATATCTATCAACATATACAGCATTTGCAAAATTTTGGGGAGGAACACTACCCGTTCTGTGCCTAATTAAAAAATAAAATACATTTCAGTTTGGGAAATACCTTTAAGTATTGTGGAATGGGGTAATACAACAGGTTCCTTTTTTACTTTGTTTGCATGTTTTCTCTTGACATTTGATCTGACCACGCCTATTTCAATTCTCTCCTTAGGATAGAAGCTCCGTTAGCAACAACAGCGTAGTCATCTGAAGCATTTCATTACTTGTAAAAGATTCCTTCATTTCCATCATCTCTGCTTGTCAATCTAGGGCAGACTTTTGAGGTGTAATTGATTTGTGGTATAAGTCAACTTCTTTTTTATATCCCAAACTTAATCCTTTGTGTATCGTGAGCATATTTGTCAGTCATTATGTGTGTTGTTGCCATCAGCAAAATATTGTTGATAAAAAGTTGTTTTGTGTTTTGTCCCCTCCCAGCAACATAAGTAGACTGACAACCATGACAACTTTGGTTTTATGGGGCAGAAAACTGGACCTCAAGGGACACTGCTCGTCATACTGTAACATTTGTTTGTCATTTAATGTGTAATGTTGTCTTTTAAAATAAAAACATTTCAATACATACACTGTAAACTCAATCTAATGTACATTGTTGTGTATCGCAATACTTACAAATGTGTCACTGGAACACTACACCAGAGAACGCACTTGCATATCTGTCAACCTCAGCTAATTTCTCCCATCATTAAGGATTGCAATTCTCTGGTGGACCTCACAGTCAACTTTCCTTTTTTATTGACAGTCGTTATGTTGGAAATGGGGTGGGCTAAAATTCTCTCAGAAAGCCAAGGACAAGGTGGCCAAAGGGCTACTGCCATCATCCGGCGAAATGGTGAATTTCTTTCTTGGTATTACTTTATTTTATACTGCAGTCAACAAAACTGGCGGGCCGCATATTATTTATGTCATGACAAAGGCCACGGCCCAGTAGAAATGTTATCATGTGCCGGATTTTGGGCAGGCCTGGTGTAGATCCAAGGACAAAATGTTTTGAGGCGAAGCAAATGCTGTAAGTGTCTGTATGATGTCACCAGTCACTGAAATCCGTCTTGCCACATATCATTGGAAAGCTTGGGATTCAGGATATGATGATAAAATTTCAAAATATACTTCTCAGAGAAACATCACAATCAATCTGAAACAAGATACACAAAAACTATAAAGCAGAGGTCCCCTGTCCGTCTTCAACTTCTTTGGATGTTTGGGAAAATGGCTTTGTTACATCAATGAAAATCCATAGAATCCAACCGTGTGAAATATTTATTCCAAAACACGATAGTGCTGACGGATATCAAAAATCCTAGAAGAATTTCTGCATCGTCGGACATTCCTTGTAGCAATCTATTTGTTTCAACACATACATTCAGTTTACAAATAAACAGACTTTCCTATACGGCCATTACCCCCTGACCTTTTGATTGACTTCACTCTCGGCCAATGGCAGGCTTTTTTTTTTTTACGATCCACAATCTGCATTAGCCGATAATTGATCAAACCGAAATAGCCTCCTTTAGTTCCGAATATCTTTAGCCAGTATTAACTGATTCAAATGATGATTGAAACTTTGGTCAGCCAATGAAATTCTGAACAGAACGATAGGCAGATATTCACTGTGTATTCAAATTAAACCCTAACATAAACATATCAAACGCCAATTTTGATTCATTTTCACTCAAAGTGAGTACAATCATTGAATGACTTCTGGAGAGGGAAGTCAAACATTTACAACTCTTTTAAAATGTCTAAAAAATGGCCGCAGTAAAATACATAGTAGCAGAGGATTTAGGGTTGCAAACTTTTTGTCTCCAAATGGCCACTTTTAGAAACGGCTCTCCTGCCCTAAGAAAAATGTGTAAAATATGTTTAGTTTTTCATATTGTGATCAAATTTGACAAGGCACCAGGTAAGGCTTCAAGCTATTGTCTCCCCTGGTTCCAGCTGAGATGCCCATGCTACACTCATCTGCAGGCATTAGATTGCAAAGAATTTATGGCGAGAATAAAAACCTGTGTGTTCCAATTCAGATCATTCAATATTAGTGTAATGGGTGTAATAATAACTTTTATTTTATTGAAATTCCTGCTAAAATATGTGTATAGTTTTTGGTAAATGTCCTGCAATGCTGAGTCCAACAGTGCCATCTGCTGGTATGGGGTGGGGTTTGGTTTTGGCTTCTAACATGTGACCAGGAGGCGGGGTTTTGTCAGTTTTACCAGAGTACTACAAAGAGATCAGACCCAGCAGAAAAAGCTAATGTTGTGACTCATCCATTTGCAGTTTTACCAGAGTACTACAAAGAACTGTAATAATAAAAACCTCATCATCCAGTCCAGCGTGAATGTGGATCTTTGGTGGGACACGTACAACGCGGTTACATTGGTGCCGTGACCCGTGACTTCTATCAAACTCGCCGAACCGAGGACTGTCCTACCTGCCACATGAGCTCACAGTATTTGAAAATTTAGTTACATGAGCGATATTGTTTAGCTCATTACAGTGCAGTGTCACAGTGATACGAAGGCTGCTGATTTATTTTGTGATTTTGACTTATTTACATTTTTTCTGTTAACACGCACGCGCACAAAAAAGAGAAAAAACACACACACAAAACGTCAGGCCTACGGACCCTGGGCAAAGATGAAGCAGCTGCTAAACGAATTGACGAGGTATATCAAGATCTATTGTCTCTCTCTGTACAGTACAGTTCATCTCAAATAAATAATTTTATAGCCATAGTAGTGTTGATCAACTTTGGTCATAACATATGCTTAGAAACATTCTAGCCTAACAAACAGTTAGCATCTTTAAAATATCAGCATCGACATTCAGGGTCGATGCTGGCGTGATGCTCCTTTGCAAGGAGGCGCTGGCGTTAAAAGTATTCAGCAGCGTCACCAAATTATCTTCCATTGCCGAAAAGTCACACCAAAGAATCTTTGTGACCCTTTTCCGATCGTACTGTAACACCTAGGAGAGTACTTTTCAACTAATTTGTATATTTTTCCCTTGTGTGGTTCCTTCATCAAAATTAAATTCAAAAACAATCTAGGTTAAGGTACAATTAAAGAAAAGGAAAAACCAATCTCAAAACAAAATTCTTTGTTCTTTTGGGAAGGCTTGAAGTTCACTTGCAATGTTTTTGGTTTTTTTTTACACAGAATTGGACAAAACTTTCGTGTGTTACCTTTTAAAGAGGCCAAAGGCGTCCATATTATCATAACGGTTCAAGAACAGCATTCAATTTACTTTGGATTGGACTGGCTGGCATCTCCGCAATTTTTAAGTAATTCCTAATCAAGATTTGAGCACACATAATCCCCAACCTAGATTAGGTCTAGAGAGTTAAGTTCACGATTTGTCCTTTTTAGTAGGCCACGTAATAAAAAACATATATGAAAGCCAATTGAATTAACTTCAACGTAAAAGTGCTGTATAAAACAATAAATGTTCAAGACATTGCATGAACGCCATCTACAGGCCAAACCATGTGTGGTACATATCTCAAAATTGAATGAAGCGAGTTGAATTATTTTTCGTCTTTTATTGAAGTTAAAGGAAAAGACGTTGCAACAATCATTATCTTCATGACGTCAAACAAAGGTAGAACATTGGTGGCTCACTGGCACTCAACCCCATCCATAGCGAAAAGATGGTCACCACATATGCTGGAAATTGACGGGCCGTGGTCTCTCGCCAGGGTCCAAACAACTAATTTAAAACACAATGTATAAATGTAACCGCGTTGTACGTGTCCCACCAAAGATCCACATTCACGCTGGACTGGATGATGAGGTTTTTATTATTACAGTTCTGCAAATGGATGAGTCACAACATTAGCTTTTTCTGCTGGGTTTGATCTCTTTGATCTCTTTGTAGTACTCTGGTTAAACTGACAAAACCCCGCCTCCTGGTCACATGTTAGAAGCCAAAACCAAACCCCACCCCATACCAGCAGATGGCACTGTTGGACTCAGCATTGCAGGACATTTACCAAAAACTATACACATATTTTAGCAGGAATTTCAATAAAATAAAAGTTATTATTACACCCGTTACATACACCCCCCTGAAATTCTGCTAAATATGGGAGTGCTACACTAAAAAGAAAAAAAAATCACATGCCAAAAAGGCAAATACTGATGAAAAAGAGGACACGAAAACTGGTACAGTATTACAAGGAACAAACTGAAGTGCATGTCAGTTCTAAAACTCTCCCAAAAAGGAGTGTGAAAAGAAAGGAGGCGAGCAAACTCCTAACTAAGCACAGACTCAAAGATGCCTGTTACATCTCTGAAATATCAAACATTGTTCCTGTAGTTGTAAGTGCTCACATAGGCACAATTCTTGTTTCTTACTCAAGCTTTGTTACTCAAACTGAAAGTGCATCTCTACTGAACTTAAACTAGGAACTTGCAGATATTGCGGACAGATGATTGTCACCTACCACATGGTCATTCATCTGACAAATAAGACGACTAGGAGGCCTGATGGACTGGCGGACCCTAAGACCATAACGGTTAGGTTGAGCACAAATAACCTGAGCTTGAAGGTCTGGGGCAGTCAAGTCTAAACAGTCAGTATCAGGGGAGTCTGCGTCCAGATGGTCAGTGTTCAATGGGGTCTCGTCTGGGAGACCCATACCCAAAGGGATCATGTTTTCAGAGCACTGTGATGGGCTTTCCGTATTGTCACTTGAAGTATGGTCAACATCTTGTTCGGGGATGTGCTGACTTCCTCGGCTGGATGTATCAACACTGCGAGAGTCGGACTGGGCATCAGATCTGCTGTCTAGTGAGTTATCCTCTACCTCTGGATGAACTTGCTCTTCACCTGCCTGTATCACCCAGTTTACTGTACGGACATCACTGTCTTCAACCGCGTCAGGTAAATCAGGGCATACATCACTTCCATGCATAGCAGCGTCAGACTCTGAGTGTTCAGATTCGCTGGCCAGATCATCCTCACAGGGCAAGAAGCTAACAGAGAGCAGCAAATTCCTGTGAACTACCTTCTCTTTGCCCGTCAGACAATCCTTGACTCTGTAGACATTGAGATCAGGCTTGCCTGATATGACTTCATACGGGGTTGACTCCCACTTGTCTGCAACTTTGCGTTTCCCCGGGACACCTCTGTTGGCGATCAACACCCGGTCTCCCACGACGAGAGGTGATCCTTTGGCCCTACGGTTGTACAGCTTGGCATGACGAGTCTGTTCTCTGAGAGTATTCCTCTGTACAATCTGAGCAGCTTCATGTAGATCTTTCTTCAGATGGCGTACAAAGTCAGAGTAGCTGACAACAGCATCATTGGTATTAGCATGTTGAAACATGACATCGACAGGGAGACGAGGGATCCTACCAAACACTAGGTAAAACGGTGCAAACCCTGTTGTCTCATGCTCTGTGCAGTTATAGCAGAATGTGAGCTGCTGCAGCATTTGTGGCCACTTTGCTTTGGGCTGAGGGGGAAGGGTTCTGATCATATCTCCCAATGTTCGGTTGAATCGTTCTGCGATGCCATTTCCCATGGGGTGGTACGGAGTGGTATGGGATTTCTGCACCCCTGCCATCTCTAGAAGCTCTTTGATCAGTTTGCTCTCAAAATTAGCTCCCTGATCAGAGTGGATACGCCGTGGGAAACCATAGACAAGGAAGAAATCCTGCCACAGACGGCGAGCAACTTGTTTGGCGGTTTGATTTCTGCAAGGGAAGGCGTGCGCCATCTTGGAGAAATGATCAGTTACGACCAGGACATCTACAGACTTGTTCTCTTGCTCAGCAGTCCAAAAGTCTATACAGACCAACTCCATAGGCTCAGAGGTGACTATGTTCTTGAGTGGTGCACGGTTGTGTGGTTCCGGTGTTTTCCCTACTACACAGCGCTGACAGGATTTGACATAATTCACAACATCACGTTCCATGCCATTCCAGAAGAATCGTTGCCGCACCAGAGACAAAGTACGGTTCTGGCCTTGGTGACCTGCTGAGTCATGTAAACCTTGAAGGACTTTCTGTTTCAATGAATCAGGCACCACAAACTGGAAGATTTTCTTGGCCATGTGAGGATCTTTCCTTATTTTGTAGAGCATGCCATTCTGTATGGTGAGTCTGCTCCAATGCTTCAGTAGTTTCATCACACTAGGCGACTCGACAGCTCTCTCACGCCTGGTAGGTCTCTTGTGTCTATGCACAAAGTACATGGTCCTGCTTATTGTGTTGTCCTGTTCTTGTAAACCAACAAGCTGACTCTGTGGGAGTGCCGTTGACTGATCTCCCTTCTGCAGAAGATTGAAGTTGGCGTCTGTTCCCATCACTTGACCCACGCCACCAGTGGACTGAGCACTGAAGACAGCAGCAACCTCTTCTGATGTCACAGAACCATTGGAGCCTGATGGAATTGCCCTTTTTACTGACTCGTCTGATGTCCCAGCACTCTCGTCTACAACAGCGTGACAATTGTTGGATACTCTGAACACCTCTTGCACAGTACTGTTGTTCACCCTGTTGACTTGGTCCAAGAGCGAAGTATAGGGCTCGGTAACAAGGCGATGACCCACACATGACCGTACAAATGGCTCACGGCTCAGAGCGTCGGCTACGATGTTCTTTGGTCCGGGAATGTACTTCAGGTCAAAATTGTATGCAGCTAGCTTCGCTACCCACCGCTGTTCACACGCATCAAGTCTTGGTTTGGTCAAAATGTATGTAAGTGGGTTATTGTCGGTCCACGTGGTAAAGTGTCTTCCTTTCAACCAATGGCTGAATTTATCACATACCGCCCATTTCAAGGCAAGAAATTCGAGCCTGTGTGCAGGGTAGTTGAGCTGGGAGCGAGAGAGCGTCTTACTTGCAAAGGCGACTGGTCTGGCTACTTTTCCACCAGGTGGCAGCTGTGACAGGACTGCTCCAATCCCATCAAAGGATGCGTCGACAGCCAGAATAAACGGCGCATCAAAATCTGGGTGGGCCAGAGTGACACCTGTCACGAGGTCGTGCTTCAGTGTTTCAAAGGCGTTCTGGCATGCATCGGACCAATCTGCAGGCGTCAGCTTCACTTGACCTTTCTTGCGGGCTCTCTTGCGCTTATGCTTGTCACCAGATTCAGATGTGAGCCTGAACAGAGGTTTTGCCTTCGCAGAACATGCTTCAATGAAGCTTTGGAAATACATCACCATGCCTAGAAAAGATCTGATTTTACTAGGGCATGGCGTCTTGCCATCCGACTCCATTAGATCAGTGACTTGTACGTCATTTATCGCTCTCACTTTCTCGGGGTCAGTCCGAATTCCATCCTCACTGATGACATGCCCAAGAAATTTCACAGTCCGTCTGAGGAAAAAACACTTTTTGGGTGCGAGCTTGAGGTTGTGTTCCTTAAGGCGAGTAAACACCATCTGCAGGTGTTGGAGTGCAACTTCCTCTGTGGGGGCAAACACCATCAGATCGTCGAGGTAACATAATAGGCTCATGAAATTCTGATCACCAAATATTGACATCATCATCCTCATAAATGTTGCTGGGCTGTTGCAAAGTCCCTGAGGGAGCCGGTTGTACTCGTGAAGGCCGAATGGTGAGGAGAATGCCGTGTACTTTTTGTCGTCAGGGTGCAAGGGGACATTGTAGTAGCCTGACGTCAGATCCATTGTGGAGAAAAAGGCATTTCCCCCAAGTGCGGCCAAAGCATCAGCTTGATGCGGTAGTGGGTAGGCATCCTTTATGGTTCTTGCATTAAGCCTTCTGAAATCAGTACATACCCTTAGTTCTCCATTCCGCTTCCATATGAGAACAAGCGCAGATGCATAGTCGCTAGTCGACTTCTGAATAATTCCTTTCTCTTCCATCTCGTTCAGAGTCGTCCTCAGTTTTTCATACTGACTTGGTGGTATACGTCTGTAGGGTAGACGGAACGGCTTATCATCAACAAGGTGGATACGATGTACAAACTCTTTGGCCTCTCCACAGTCCATTTTATGGCGAGAAAAGATTGACTCGAATTGTTCGATGATATGAAGGAGCTTGTCTTTACACTGCAGCGAAACCTCACATGACTTCAGGTCAATGTCTTGCAGTCCCAGAGCTTCCAATGCACGCATCATGTCCTCTTCTGACCTGGGTCGGACCTCTTTGCTCTGTACACTCTGCACGTTGCACTTGACCTCCTCTGCATTGGGCAGGTCTTCCGCTGCGATACAAGGAGACACATCTGCAATTTTCCTGTTTCTTCTCAGCACCACAACTCTGTCCGTGGGATTAAAGACTTTAACAGGCACCCATCCATCTCCCCAGAGTGGAGTAACAACTCGTCCGACAAGGACTTGTCTGGGCGCAGCCTTAGATTGGGTTGGCTCAACGACCACTGTGCTGCCCGCTGATGCCCCGGCCAACTCAGGTAACTTGCCCCAAATAACGTACTCGGTCCGTGGATTCAGCGTCACGCAACTCTTGATCTTTACTGTCCCTACCTTGTCTGGAATGCAATCACCTCTCCATCTCTCTGTGTTGGAAAGCATTGACAGGAATTGACTGTGGTTATCGGACAGACCGTTGTCAGGAGTGGAAACTAATCTCCAATAGCCATCAGTACTTTTCAATTGAGTCAAAATATATTTGATGGCATTGCTGCCAAGGATCATCTGTTCTGTCTGGCCTGGCACCACCATTACTGGTATTATCATTTGGCACCCGTAAACTGTGACGCGAATGTCGTACATATCTCTGGGAGAAACTTGGTGTCCACCGCAGCCTACAATGACATAATCATCGGCCGTGTAACTCATCATATCAGGGAATTGCTGCAGGAGGTACTTAGCTGTGTCCTCACTTACTGTACAAGCCATCGACCCGCTGTCCAACAGCGCTCTGAAAGTGGGGCCTTCTTGCACAAGTACAGGTGTGTAAAACAGTTCGTCAGTCTCCGCTATTCTCTGAAACCCCTGAAAGATCAGCTTCTTCGATGGAGGTATCTTGTTGCTATACAACTCATAAATTGATTTATTGTCTTGCATGTCAGGCTTCACATTAGTGGTGGGAGGTATACTCAGTTGATCTGCACTGTTCTCCCCTAAGCGCAGATCAGTTAGTTTCCCTGAGGCAGCGGGACAACTTTCGTCACTGGACAATCACGTCGAGAATGCCCTGGGGCATGGCAGTGAAAGCAAAGGTTTTTGTCTCGGCAATGAGAGAGAGCACTGTGTTCGACTTCTTTGCAAATGATACATGGCTTGGCAGTGAAACCATTTATTCTGGCTCCAGGTCGCCTGGTTGGAGCTCCCCCTCTCTCTTGAAACTGGTTCGAGGTAACACGTATCAGAACTTTCTCCAACATACTAATAACGTCCGTTAGAGAGACATACTGTGGGCTCGAAGTCTGAGGTGGCTCGTGCACGAGGGTTGGACCATGGTTCACCTCAGCTTTGTGTACGGCAATTTCCGCTCTATTCGCAGGTTGTTGTAGGGAATCTGCTTTGTAGCTCTTCTCAGCGTGGTATTCATTCAGCACCTCTAGTACCTCACATGCTGACCACTTTTCGATGGTTTTTGATCTGTAAGTGAGTGCCAGTTCCTTGCATGGGCAGTTCCTAATAAATATGCGAGTAACCTCTATTTCAGGGTTGTCAAATGTTTTGCCCTGCTCTCTCAAGCACTCAGAGGCAAGGTCAGCTGCTCTGTTTAGTCTCAGCCAGTAGTCATAGGGGTCTTCCTGGTCTTTGGGCAAAGTTGAATAAAAGTCAGCTAAAGGGACAGCAGAGTACTTGGTACAGCTAAAGTATTTCCTGAGAAGACTATAAATCATGTCAGGGCGGGTATAGACGTCTATATTACTGTTTCTAATGCTAAACCTAACTACATCTTTAGCTTTTCCTCTCAAATGTATAAGGATTTCCTCTGCTTGCTCTTCAAGTTTCACATCACTCCTTTTTATAAATGTCCTCATTAGATCTTCCCACTCATGTATTGTTATTGAGTCTGAGCCATCCCCAATAAATGACGGCGGTTCCTTAACCTTTCTCTGCGTTACCACCTGACTCAATCTGTTTGCTTCATCTTGTGTGGCAGCAGCGTTAGGAGCTACTATATTATGTGACTGTATATTTGAGAATATGCTATCAGCCAATTTATGTCCTATCTCCTGAATAATATTTGTCATGTGATCAGCTAAACCCTCAGAAATTTCACTCGCGGAATTTGGCGTAGATGTGGGTCTGACCTGAGGTGAAGGTAGGCTAGCATGTTGGTCAGCTGCATTATGGGTGCTCACACTGGAACTTGCCTCTACTCTATGTGTCGCACCACCTGGGGTAGAACTATTATCAGAGGGGATGGGGGTAAACATGCCCCTGCCCCTGCCAAAGTGAATAGGTGTGTCAAATTGTGGAGCTAACACATTGCTCTGATTAAACATGTTTCAAAGATTAACAGAAAAAAATGTAAATAAGTCAAAATCACAAAATAAATCAGCAGCCTTCGTATCACTGTGACACTGCACTGTAATGAGCTAAACAATATCGCTCATGTAACTAAAATTTCAAATACTGTGAGCTCATGTGGCAGGTAGGACAGTCCTCGGTTCGGCGAGTTTGATAGAAGTCACGGGTCACGGCACCAATGTAACCGCGTTGTACGTGTCCCACCAAAGATCCACATTCACGCTGGACTGGATGATGAGGTTTTTATTATTACAGTTCTGCAAATGGATGAGTCACAACATTAGCTTTTTCTGCTGGGTTTGATCTCTTTGATCTCTTTGTAGTACTCTGGTTAAACTGACAAAACCCCGCCTCCTGGTCACATGTTAGAAGCCAAAACCAAACCCCACCCCATACCAGCAGATGGCACTGTTGGACTCAGCATTGCAGGACATTTACCAAAAACTATACACATATTTTAGCAGGAATTTCAATAAAATAAAAGTTATTATTACACCCGTTACATAAAAACAATCACTGGCGGTTCTATACTAAATTGCACCCTGGCCGAGACCCACTTAAAATATTTTGTTCACATCAAAAGTCAAAAGAAAAACAATAATATGTGACTATCCCATACCCGTCAACCTGTATGTTTTGCCGTACAAAGTACGTTTATAATGCATTTTAAGACGTGTACGACGTACAAGAAAATCCGTACAGAAAAACGCAAATTTGTCAATTAATGGGTACCATCCGGTATACACTGACTATGATAAAACGGCAAATCAATTAAGTCAAACGAGTTCGCCGTGGTAGCCTCTATATCGGTATCTTTAATTCCGTATTTGACTGTTAGGGGAAGTGTATTAGTATTTTTAAGGGTATTGAGTCTTGCAAAGCAGGAAAAAGTAAGTGAAGTACCAGTATATCACCACTAGATGGCAAAGTCTCACAGGTCAGCGAAGGGTGCTTGGGCCAAGTCTCACGGGACCTCACGTGATTTAATGAGACTTGCTCAATAAATAATCCTTAATGTCAACAAGTAAATGGTGTCGTGTGAGACTGACATTAATCATCTTTTTTGCAGATGAGGTAAAACAACAACAACAACAACAAAAACTAAAATATATAAAACATATGTGCAACACCCGCTGGAGAAAGACCATCCATCTGGGTACCGTTACACTTTCATCTTTTGTTCTCAATATCCAGTATTTTTTAAATAATGAACAAGAAAACCACATACTATTTAACAGAACAATGTAAAGAACACTATACAGTCAAAAAGGTGTTACGTTTTATTTTATTTTTAATAATAAACAACAAAAGCACGCAATACATAAAAGGAAGAGGAAAAGAAAACCCCAAACTTTTTTAACTCTTTATTAAAAATGTTATCTTTACAAACAAAATTGGCATTAAACAGTCGAATAAGTATACAAAGTTAACAGTTTTCTAAGGGACAGAAAAAAAATAAACAAACAAATAAATAAATAAACAAAAACGAACATACAAATACACAAATAAATAAAATAAATCAAGTAAAAAAATACTTCATGTTCAACTCAACAAAAGAGGTAAATTATTAAGCACATTTTATTTAAACGTGATATGCTTAAAAGAACGACATTGCGTCACTTCCGGGTCCGTCACGATACTTCCGCACTAGTTAATAACATACCGGAGAGTATGTTTACGTTCTTTTTAATATTCTGTTAAAAAAACAACAACTTAATTTGCTCATTGTCGGACAAGAAGCAACCAAAATGATATCTTAAAACAATCAATAGTTGCGTGAGCTCTTCGGTGGACTAAATACAACTGCAATGCCACTGTCAGACCTTCTGGACAGTTTGAAGGACAACCCTTATTTTGGCGCTGGTTTCGGACTGGTGGGAGTCGGAACCGCCTTAGCGTTGGCCAGGAAAGGAGCCCAGGTGGGGATGGTGTTTTTCCGCAGACACTACATGATCACCCTGGAGGTGCCCAGCAAGGACAAAAGCTACCACTGGCTCCTGAGTTGGATCACCAAGCACGCCACTCGAACTCAGCACTTGAGCGTGGAGACGTCCTACATGGCTCACGAGAGCGGACGCGTCCAGACCCAATTCGACTTCCATCCTAGTCCGGGGAATCACGTCATCTGGTCAGGTCCACAAATGCTTACACTCCATCATCCATCCATTATCTGTACCGCTTATTCTCAGTAGGGTCGCGGGGGTGCTGGAGCCCATCCCAGCTGTCTCCGGGCAGTGGGCAGGGGACACCCTGAACTGGTTGCCAGCCAGTTGCAGGGCACACAGGGACAGACAATTCGCTCGCTCATTCACACCTAGGGACAATTTGGACCGGCCAATTAACCTGACATGCATGTTTTTGGAATGTCGGAGGAAACCGGAGTGCCCACGCAAGCACAGGGAGAAAATGCAAACTCCACTCAGGAGGTTTGATCTCATGACTTCATAACTGCCGCACACGCGCTAACCACTGCGCTTCCGCGCTGCCCTACACTACAACATATCAAGTAGAAAAGTGAAAAAACTCATTTGATAAAGTTGATTGGTACTTCATTTATAAAGTGACAGTGTTATACCCCAAATTACTGACACCCAAACGTACCCTGAAAGTATGTATCGAGCAGGGTTGGGTAGGGTTACTTTAACTTTATTACTTTCAATTACTTATGGATTACTCCAATACCAAATATGCTAATAAAAGACAAAATAAACTAAATATGAATAAAATTAGTAAATTTTGTGCAGGCTTGGGGAGTAACGGAATACATGGAGCGGCAAAACTGATGTTGGCAAGCTGGAAGGTTTTTATTTTGTTTCTGTCGCATTTTATGTTAGTTGTGCCGGAGAGCAAAAAGATCAAAGCCAGGAGAGAAAGCTTACCATGTGTTGTGAGTCATAATTGTATTCATATTTAGTTTCTTTTGTCTTTTATTAGCATATTTGGTATTGGAGTAATCCAAAAGTAATTGAAAGTGATCAAGTTAAGGTAACCCTACCCAACCCTGGTATCAAGATACTAATTACTCACGTTGAAGCCGACCCCCTAAAACTATCCGAATATAGCCCCTATCCATCCATCCATTATCTGCACTGCTTATCCTCAGTAGGGCCGCGGGGGTGCCGGAGCCCATCCCAGCTATCTTCAGGCAGTGGGCAGGGACACCCTTAACTGGTTGCCAGCCAGTCGCAGGGCACAAAGAGACAGACAACTCACTCGCTCATTCACACTTAGGGACAATTTGGACAGGCCAATTAACCTGACATGCATGTTTTTGGAATGTGGGAGGAAACCGGAGTGCCCGGAAGAAACCCACGGAAGCACGGAGAGAATATGCAAACTCCACACAGGAGGTTCGATCTCATGACCTCAGAACTGCACACGCACTAGCCACTGCGCAGCTGTGCTGCTCCACATTGAAACCGACCCCCTAAAACTATCCTAATATAGCTTCTGTAATAAATGAAAAAGAAAACGTGTACAACAGTCTGTGAAGGCTTGTCCAATCTTAATAGCCTGCAAACTAACACAGCTGAGACACTCCATATCCATTGTGCCTTCAGACCACTCACAGATTTCCTTCTCCATTTCTGTATAATGTCCAAGATCGTTTCTTGTACATGATTCAATTGTTTGTTTGTACATGATTCAAATTGAATCGTTTCTCCGGCGCCGTCACGAATGGCAGCCACTCCAGCAGCTCCCGTGTTATTTTCGATTGTTCTCAGTTATTTTCGATTGTTCTCAGCTTAGGGATGCTGCTGGAAAAGTGAATTTCCCTTCGGGGATGAATAAAGTATCTATCTATCTATCTATCTATGTTTTCTTTATTCTCCAGGCATAGCATATTGCATTAATAATTTTACAAATACGAAATACCTAAATTCAGCTCTCTTCACCGTATATATTCTGTGCTTACGTTTGCCCACTGATTTCGTTGTTCCCGTATTAACCAGGCCCCCTTCCCTTGCGTTGTCTACTTGCTACTGGTGACATAGAACCAAATATGCACATATAAACTGACCCACTGGTTTCAAATATGGTTTGGATGCAAGTATATACAGTAGGGATTATATCATAGCATTAGTAGGGAGAAATTAAGTCAAGTAAAGTCATGTTTATCTCAAAGGGCTGCACAGATCAAAGACTATTGCAATCTATTACAGACTATTATGACACCATCCCCTCATCTAAGACCTACGTGAGGACAAATAATACACATATTATCAACATAAAATATAGATGATTTATATGCTATAGAGTAGAAGTGTGTTTTAAGCTTAGATTTAAACATTTCCACTGAGGTTGCAGATCGAATCTCAGGGGGAAGAGCATTGTAGACCAGCCTTTTCAGAGTGAAGGCTGCGGACCGGAACACAGGGGGAAATTAAATCTGAAAGATACGAGGGAGCAAGTCCATGCAATTACATGTTCTCAAACTCTGAGCTTGAGACAGCTCCACAATAACTGTATCCAGTTGTATTTTGTTGGTGGATATAAACATGCCCATCCTTTTAGATTGAGGGTTGTATGGTATGTTACTTTGTGAACAAAGGAGAAATGGTTGGAAAACAGATGACATCATAATACAATATCTGCTTTTAAACAGTAGCTGAGTAAAGACACATGTTGAAATAACAGTTGAGTACTGAATTTTATTAATAACGCGTTGCAGTAGTTGTTACTGAGAAAAGCATTGCATTCCAGGAACACGATACTCCCAAAAATGATTACAAGACATGATTTGATGTGACCATAGAAATACTGCTTTCGTCTGCAAAGTCAAAAACAGTTGTTCGTAGGGTCCAATGTGCCTTTTAAGGGTCAGGGTTGCGAGGGTTCCTTTAGGCCAAGTCTGGTTTATCTGTATAGCCCTTTATCACAAGTAGTCTCAACACCCAACCACCCCTGATCTAAAACCTTCATGATGGTAAGGTAAAACTCAAAAGGAGCCGCACGAATAGGACAGCAAGGGCTGATGTGGAAGGCAGGAAAGTAGAGACTGTGTTGCCACGATTAAGGATCGGACATACTGCCTTAAACAAGGTAGCTCAGGAGGTAAAGCGCTCGTCTTTGGATCAAGAGGTCGCAAGTTCGATTCCTGGCTCCTCCATGTAGGAGTATCCTTGGGCGAGACACTGAACCCCTAATGCCCCCGATAAGCAGGCAGTTGCCTTGCATGGCTGACGCTGCTATCGGTGTGTGAGTGGGTAAGTGTGAAGCAGATTGTAAAGTGCTTTGGGAGGTCTTCATTTACTTGAAAAGTGCTTTATATATACATTTACTATCTATTCCCTCTGGGGAGCAAACCCTGACTCAAAACACCGTCACAACCTAGGTGGTTAAGGAATCCATGAACCGGTCACTGTGAACTGTAGTAGTAAAACAATCGTATTGTGAAATCGTTATAAATGCAAACGAATCAAAGTGTGTCTTGTCCAGGTATGGCCACAAGTGGATCCGGGTGGAGAGGACCAGAGAGAAACAGATGATTGACATGCATACGGGAACCCCGTGGGAGTCCGTCACATTCACGGCACTGGGCCAGGACCGAAAAATATTCTTCAATATCCTACAAGAAGGTAAACACTGCAGTCGCCCTCTCACGATGTAAGGTGAGACAATGTTCTGATGGTGTTTTCAGCAAGGGAGTTGGCACTAAAGCAAGAAGAAGGGCGCACGGTGATGTACACAGCCATGGGAGCCGAGTGGCGACCTTTCGGTTTCCCTCGGCGACGTAGACCTCTCTCCTCTGTGGTGCTGGATTCCGGTGTGGCCGAAAGGATTGTGGATGATGTGAAGGAGTTTATCGGGAACCCCAAGTGGTACACAGATCGAGGTATGACATTTGTGATTTCTTTTCAAGTCAAGTCATGTTTATTTGTATAGCCCTTAATCACAAGGAGTCTCTAAGGGCTGCTCAGACCACAGATTACTATTACACCATCTCCTGATCTAAAACCTACATGAGGGCAAGGAAAAACTCAAAAACCTTAACATGAGGAAAATGAAGAAACCTTGAGAAGGGCCCGCACATGAGGTAACCCCCTTCCAGGATGACAATTTAAAAAAAAAAAAAAACCCTGATGCCAGTTTCATGGATCAACAAAATTCTGAACTGACAGTGTGAGCTAAAGAGTATCCAGGGAACTGGAAATAGAAAAATAAAATCCTCATATCCAGCAGATTGCGGAATAAACCCCCAAAATAAGTACAAGAACAACCCTGGAAAAATCTGTTCTATATGAGACCAATAAAGAACCCCATAAATCTAACTTGGAGTGCAGTACAGTGTCCCTGCCTTATGATGACTTTCATTATTGGTGTGGAATAGGATGTACAGCATTTTCCTCACTATATAACATCAACATCAAATGAATGCGGGCCCGAAATGTATAAAATTCAAACTTATATGCCTGTCTGCTATTGGTCGACCTCATACAAAATGCTGGTCTGCTTTTGGGGCTTGTGTCTGATATGCTATTGGTGGAACTACCTCCCGATTTTTTTTATTTATTTAGAATCTTGTGTGCTTCGTAAAGACTGCACATACAAGAATGCATTTTTTGTACTGTATTCATTTGCAATCGGTCCCAAGACTTGGAGTGATGCCAAAATACGATAACATTTGAAACAAGCTTGTTATAATCAAGAAATAGGAACAAGGCACAAAAGTGGTTGACCTCGCTAAGGAATATGGCTGTAACCAATCAACGATTGTGACTATTATTAAAAATAACAAAGTTATTAAAGCAACAATTTCTTCTAAAGGCATGACAATCCTCACAGGTAGAAGTTTTTAAAATCAGATATAGTTTTAATCCAACATCCCGTCCCTCATGCATCCATCCGCTAACTGCACTGTACCAGCTCAAGTCACGTCACACCAGAGTGATGAGTTTAAATTTTTGTAGACCCTGAAAATAGGTTGAGAAGATATCATTGGATTTTGAACTAACTTGCAAGGAGAACCTCAGATACAAAATTCCAACCCTTTCTTTTATTTAAATCCCTTAGGTTACAAAGCTGATTTGCCCTAAAGGGTGAGGCTATCCAAGAACAGCAACATGATTGGCCGATAGTGACAATGACTGATGAAAAATTGATAATAATCAAAGCAACTAACAACAGTGCGCAATAATAGTCAAAACAAAAAACTGGCCTCGTATGCAATCTCCCCTCAGATGTCCAATATTGAAAACAGTATAAACTTATCACAAGATGAATTAAGTTTAATTCATCCTTTACATGCATATTTATTAATAGTGTTATTTAATCATATGCACATATATTACACATTAAGTAGTACCTAATAAACACTATATTTTAATGTTCATGTTTTTGTGTTTGGAATGGATTATCTACCTACTGTAGTTATCTGTACCCCGCTCTATAGCAGTTTTATCCTGCAATCCTCAACTCTGATAGGATTCATGTCGTTTCCTGGGGGTGTGCTTGATTTTATGAATAATTCTTTCCCCACAGGCATCCCTTACAGGAGAGGGTATCTATTATATGGACCCCCAGGATGTGGAAAAAGCAGTTTTATGTAAGTTCTTTTTTTTTTTTTTACCTATTTTTATATATGGATGATTAACACAGGTTTGAATTTCAGCACAGCTCTGGCCGGCGAGCTTGGTTACAGTATTTGCCTGATGAGCTTGAGCGACCGCACTCTGTCGGACGATCGACTTAACCATCTTCTGAGCGTTGCGCCGCAGCAAAGCATCGTTTTGTTGGAGGATGTGGATGCCGCTTTTGTTAGTCGGGAGTTGCTTCCGACAGAGAGTGAGTCATAAATGCTCATAAATCGCAATATTTCACGTTTTACACATTACAAAAGCTGCCCTACTTACGAACGAGATTCCGGATGATCGTTCGTAAGTTGAGTTTGTTTGTAAGTTGCTTCAGTGCTATATTTTGTATGTTTAAGGTTTATATAAGTATGTTTAAGGCTTGTATAAGTAACCTGAATTGTTTTGTTTAAAAAAAACAACATACAATTATATGCTCTATAAAGATACATTAAGTTAAATTGAACTTACTTTTGGAAGATGGGCTTAAAGAGTTAGGCGCCTTCCTCCTCCATGGTAGAAAGTGGCTGAAAAAAAGCGATACAACCATTTTCTCAAACGCATCAAGATTTCTTATTTCACTTTCTTTTCAAAAGAAACAGCTTGCCTCTTCTTTACAGTTTACACACACCATATTGAATGGATGCACAAGATATTTAAAAATAAAAATGTTCTTAGCGCGCTGGAGATACAGTATAGTATGTTTACACACGAACTGGGAAGAGGAAGCCGGATTTCTTCTTCAGGGTGGATGCTGGGTGACCTCTCATAGCGCCACACGCCGGTAGAAACACTACAGTACTATCCTGTACTCTGAAAAACGTGCCCACAATACCAAATCTAACTTAGAGCATTGTCCGGATATTTTTCAAAATCCCCCAAAAATCTTTGTTTCTGCCGTTTTTTCGTAAGTAGGGGAGCACCTGTAGCTTGTGCAGTACAGTACTTTGGTTATTGGTGGCTATGTAGGCTAGCCTTATTATCATATATTGTAATTTTAAGGGATGCATGATAAACACGAAAAGAAAATCCTACCGATACTTATAAAATTCTGCTTCTGGAGACCAACACCATTATTTTTTATTAATTGCATGCTATGTATAGAATAAAATAGATATTTTTTTGTATGAAGCATACACAAAATTAACACATTGTGTTGCCATTAATCCACTCGATTGTAGTTTTGGTTGGGAAACTGCCAATCTAAATCAACAAGCTGCTCATTTTGATCTAATTGGTACTTGCATGGCAGCATGGCGGTGCAGTGGTTAGCACATGTGCGGCACAGTTCTGAGGTCGTGGGAACCTCCTGAGTGGGTTCAAATCCAGCTCCCGGCCTTACTGTGCGGAGTTTGTATGTTCTCCTCGTGCTTGCGTGGGTTTCCTCCAGGCACTCCGGTTTCCTCCCACATTCCAAAGACATGCATTTCAGGTGAATTGGCCGGTCCAAATTGTCCCTAGGTGTGACTGAGCAAGTGAGTTGTCTGTCCTCGTGTGCCCTGCGATTGGCTGGCAACCAGTCCAGGGTGTCCCCTGCCCACTGCCCGATGATTGCTGGGATGGGCTCCAGCATCCCCGCGACCCTACTGAGGATAAGCGGTGCAGCTGATGAGATGAGATGAGATGGTACTTGCATACAAACACGCAGGAGTGCAAGAAAAAAACAGAAGAAGTAAATCCGAAAAATTTACTAAAACTCAATCTTCTCTCTAAAGTTAAGAACAATTACAACTGCTAGAACCATGCGACTGATCATGGCTGAGATCTCCAGTGCCTCACACAAATTACGAAGAGGTAGAAAGGCGACACAACCAAGTTGTGCTATTAATATTCTTAGTGATACTTGGTAAAGGTTTAGAAGCCTGTTACAACTCTTTATGGCTGAGTTCTCCAGCGCCTTGTGCACATTACAAAGAGGTATTGAGGAGACCTGACCACATTTTTCTTTTCTACTTCTATAAAAAAGCAAAATATATTCCAATGAACATAAATATTTAGAATCTTTCTAAAAAGTACTGTCGGCTGATTAGGGCCGAGCTCTCCAGTGCCTTGCACCCATTATGAAGAGGTAGAGAAGAGACACGACCAAATGTATTCTAATGAGGAACATAAATGCTTCAAATCTTTTTTGCTACTAGGGTCGGCTTATACTGGCCAAATTCTCCAATGCCTTTTGCATGTTATTGAGAGGTAGAGTGTAGACGAGAACTATTATTTTTTTTAAAAATCAAAATATATTGTAACGAGAAACAAAATGCTTAGAATCGTTCCAATATGTAGTGTCGGTTGATCATGGCCAAGCTCTCCAGTGCCTTGTGCACATTACGAAAAGGTAAAGAGGAGACACGACCGGATTGTCTACTACTTCTATAGAAAATCCAAATATATTCAAACAAAGAACATAAATGATTAAAATATTTTTAGTGCATAGAATATTGGGGCGCGGTATTAAGTGACTTATCATGTCTCTCTGGTGCCTCTTGCACATTATAAGGAGGTACGAAGGAGACACAACCAAGTTGTGCTCCATCCGGTACTTATATAAAAAATATATTTTAATGAAGAATATGAATGCTTAGAATCTTTCAAACAAGTCATGTATTGAGTATTTTAGCATGGCGTCAAGTGATTGATCATCGGGTCTTTTTTTTCTATGGGGCCAATAACTGCGACGATATTTGGTTGTTCTGAGCCCTATAAGTGTCGTCCCAATAGGTAACGTGCATTCCTGGTAATGTATAAAATATGTGATTATTGTAATTATTATAATTATTGATATCTGACCTATGTAATAAGTATATCTATGAGATTTTGTTATATTAGACACAAGAGAAGAGGATTTGTAAAATGTATTTAATAGGGAAGATAAAGGGGTAGGGAAAATAAACATCTGCTTCTGACTCCCCCTTTTCAAACATGTGACATTATTTTGTTGTTGACTCATTGTTTTTGTCCTGTTTTTATTTTAATGTTCGAAATAAAGTTTTCATTCATTCATGTATGTACTCTTCCCCCCTTCATAACAGATCCGTTAGCCTACCAAGGAATGGGAAGACTGACTTTCAGTGGTCTGTTAAACTCTTTGGACGGAGTGGCTTCGTCCGAGGCCAGAATCGTATTCATGACCACCAATTACATCGACAGGTATTCTTTAAAGAATTCAGACACAATCGTCATCGGTTTTCAACACCGCCTCGATCGTTTCCCGCAGGTTAGATTCGGCGCTGATCCGACCCGGCCGCGTGGATCTCAAGCAGTACATCGGCCACTGCACGCACTGGCAGCTCAGCCAGATGTTCCGACGCTTTTATCCCGATCGGGACGTCTCGGAGGCGGAACGATTTGCAAAGTGCGCCCTGGCGGCTCGGGCAGAGATCAGCGCCGCTCAGGTGCAAGGACACTTTCTGTTGCATAAAACAGACCCTGCAGGATCCATTGCAAACGTCGCCCACATGAAGGAATAAAAGGAAGAAGAGGATTTTGAATGACTCATGACTCCGTGTTTGTAATTGAGGACTAAACATGATCAGGGAAGAAAAGTAAGAACGATCTTACTGCACAAAACTATATTCAACTTCATTTTGTGTGCTTTGAAAGTTTTGAGTGGGACAGCATCCATTCCAAGGCAAGTCCGCTGATGATTTCAAAATAAAAGCTCGATAGAGATTCTTATCCATGCACCATATTGTTTGTTTGACTTATTGAAATTAACCGTCAAGCTTCTGTACGTCCCCCCCAAGTAAATGTGACATTTCCATTTCAGTGTTAAAAGATTTCTTAAACCCAATACAGTAAAACTTCGGGATTCCACATATACTCAGAGTATATATAATATACTCTGAGGGGGGGATCACATAGTGAAATAGCCATACAGTGGGGTGATCGAAACCTATGGTAACCCATTTTAATAACAAAGTAGTAAGATAAACTTCATTCCAGCTGCATGAACAGGTCTGAGGATGGGCAAAGGCCTCACTGTAGTTTCCGTCACCAATAGTTTTATTTGATTTGATTGTGCTATCTATTGGAAAACTATGGGTATTGCAGCAAAATGAGATGTAGACCTTTGCAACATGAAATTGCCGTATAGCGGGGACAAAAACCTATGCTCATTAGCTCCAAACCCCGTGTGACCCAGATAAAAAATACCTTAAGATAGAATGGGCAAGACACTGAATCCCTAATTCCCCCAATAAGCAGGTTGGCGCTTTGCATGGCTGCATGGCCGCTATTGGTGAGTGTGTGTGTGAAAGGGTAAGTGTGAAGCACATTGTAAAGCGCTTTGGGAGGTCTTCATTGACATGAAAAGCGCTATATAAATGCAGACCATTTACCATCTACCATAATAATTGTCATCTTTAATATACATGCATATGGTCAAATAACATTATCAATAAATGTAAAGGCAGACTGAAATTTGATTGACCTTTGGTGTGACGTGAGCTGGTACCGTGGAGTGAGTTGGATGCAGACGTAGGACAAGACAGTAGAATAAATATGAAACTAAGGTAAAAACTTCCATTTATGAGGATTGTCATGCCCTAAGAATATTTCCTTTTCATTAATTGCCTCCTTATTTGTAATAATAATTCCGATCATCCATTTGTTACAATCATGAAACTTACCAAGCGTCTCTTCGTTGTATTCTTTATTAAGCACATTTCCATGGTTATCATTTTTATGCTTATTTATCATAACTGCAAGTATTGGAACCCATAGGGAATAAATACAGTACAAAAATACAGTATTATATCACAATAACTCAAACATTTTTTATGAAGCGCATGAGATTCTGAATTGAATAAAGAGAAAGGTGTGATGGCAGGTAAGTTCAGCCAGTTGTGTATTATATTTTCCATGATGTAATGACGCAAACCAATAGCAGACCAGTATGTTATAGGTGTTGACCAATAGCAAACAGGCCTCTCTGAAATACGAGGCACATATGTACAAACTGCAAAATTTGAATCTGATAAGTATTTTGCAACACAAAATAATTGTTGATGTTGTCTGGTGAGGAAAATGCCATAAAGAAGAGCCAAAAAACACTTAAAAGTAAAAATATTGTAAGGCAGTGATGCTTTATCCCTGAAAAAAACTGAAGACCAAAAGGGGATAAGCACGTTATTAAGATCAACTACAATATAGATATTCTTCAATGGATATGTTTTTTTTTTCTGCAGAAAGTTCGATAATTACAAAAAAATGTGCGTGGATAAAATTAGTATTTTGTTTCAGAGTGTTTACCAGATCCTTTACACAGACCAAGCTAGGGTTAAACTGTGTGGAACAGCCCCTCCCTTGGCGCTCTTAAGTGTAATATAAACTCCCACGCACAAAGTTATTTTCTACCCAGCATGGCTACCGCACGACTGTTGCAGAGGAGCCTGCTCACCTTGGCTGGGATCGTCTCCAGAGGGTCAAGGGTTACGACCTGGGCCAAAATCTTCTCCAAAAGGTCGAGGGTTACCACCTCCGACTCCGGCACTCTCACTGTGAAGGATCTCCCACATGTCAGCGTTTTGGAGCTGCTTTACCGGATGGTGTTTCAGGGATTTTACAGTCGGGCGCATGAGCTGCAGGTGCTGTATAAAAGTCTTGTGTAACTAGGGATGCACGATAATTATTGGGCCGATGGGTATCAAACAGATAACTGCCAAATATGACGTCACAGTTATAGGCCTGATTGAAAAGAAAATAATCAATTAGTTGCTGAAATAAGTAGCGCTTGGTCGTGTCCAATGTTCCCTGTAATTTTCCACGGGTCTGAGCGTTCACACAAAGTCGGAGAGCAACTCTTGAAACAACAGTGAGCCACCATAATCCCAAGTGTGGCAAGATAATTAATAATCAAACATGTCCAAAACTTGACATCAAGTTACATTTTGCTGAGCTTCCGGCAATGCAAAATTATTTTTCTCTTTTGAATGAATTGACGCATGTACTCTTGCAAAGGCGGTACGGCCTACAAACGTTGTTTGTTCTTACAATTCTTTTACAAGATATCCATTTCTTTTTATTTCCTGATATATTTTGTCACAAAATATTAACATTTTTGGGGGCTTTTTTAGTCGGTTGTAAGATACAGAACTGTACTTAATCACATTTTTTAGTGGAAGTACAATGTTGGCAACAAGATTCACTTGATATAATTGGAAATTATTTGAATGCAACACAAACCTTTTATTCTTTTTTCTGTGTTTTTTTCCACTTTTTTTTACATTCCTTTAAAAAAAATCTCATTGTGTTTATTTTTTCCGAGCTGTTACATTTTTCTTTTTGTTCTCTATTTACTTTTTTCCTACATTTCTTTCTTTTCTTTTTTTCTGGCTTTTTTCTAAATTTTTCCTTCTTTTTTTCTCTTCCTTTTGTTTCTTTTTTTCTCAGCTTTTCACTACTTTTTCATTTTGGTATTTTTTTCTTTTTTGTTCTATTCCCCCCTTCCTTGAAGTCATTTTGTGCATAATTTTACTTAATATTTGGTCATGTTGGGATTAAAGAAGCAAAAACAATCCGAAGAGCCGTATAGGACCCGAAAGAGCCGATTCCTTTTTAGTGAGCCGAGCCGAAGAAGCCGGTTCTCGACATACTCTACTAACTTTACTCAACTTCGTTCGACTTCAAAATACCGCATTTAGGACACAACGTCAGGGGAACCCGTGTATTTTTACCTTCATGCACTGTAACTTTGACTTAAGTCGCTCCTTAATTAGTAATTTTGAGCCCTCATTTTTGTGCGCTGGCTAGATTTTCTTGTGCGCAGAGAATGTGCGAGCAGTGCGCAATTGCGCACGCGCGCATCTTAGAGGGAACACTGGTCGTGTCTCCTCTCGACCTCTTCATAATGTGCACACGACACTGGAGAGCTCATCCATCATCAGTTGACGCAACTTGTTAGAAATATTTTTAGAGTTTATTGTTCTTTTTAGATTATATTTTCATTTTACAGAGAAGTAATAGCGTAACTTGGTCATGTCCCCTCAAACTATAATTTTAAATCAGCTGACAATACTTGAAAATTCATGTTCTTCATAAGAATATAGGTTGATTTTCTATAGAAGTAGTAGCGCAACTTGGTCGTGTCTCCTCTCAACCTCTTTATAGTGTGCGTAAAACACCGGAGGGACCCCATAACAAGTCTTGTGACGGCAAACTATAATATTAAATCAGCAACAATGCTTGTTTGAAAATTTGTGTTCTTCATTAGAATATATTTTGAATTTCTACAGAAGTAATAGCGCAACTTGGTCGTGTTTCCTCTACCTCTTGGTAATTTGCGCAAGGCACAAGAAAAACACAAGAATTAGTCACATGACACTGTTATATTCACTCAGCCAACACGACTGGTTAGAAAGATTCTAAGCATTTATTTTGTTTTTATATAAAATTTGAAGGCAAACTGGGTTGTGTCTCCTCTCTACTTCTTAGAAATGTGTGCAGGGCCCTGTAGAGCTCAGTCTTTTCATCGTAGGTGCATGTCCACTGTGAGAGAGATAAACTAAAAAGAAAAATCCAGAAATCACAATGCATGCATTTTTAACAATTTATTTGTGTGATACAGCTGCAAATACGTATTTGAACAACTGTGTGTCATCTAGGATTCTGACCCTGAAAGACCTGTTAGTCCGCCCATTAAAAGTCCAGCTGCACTCCATGTATTATCCTGAATCAGATGCACTTGTTTGAGGTCCTTAGCAACATAAAGACACATGTCCACCCGATACCATAAGTAAGACTTAAAATTGTAACCTGGCGAAGACTAAAGAGCTGTCCAAAGACACCAGAGACAAAAAAGTACACCTCCACAAGGCTGGAAAGGGCTACGGAGCGATTGCCAAGCAGCTTGGTGAAAAAAGGTCCACTGTTGGAACAATCATTAGAAAATGGAGGAAGCTTAACATGACAGTCAATCTCAATCAGAGGGGAGCCCCATGCAAGAAATCATAACGTGGAGTTTCAATGAGTCTAAGAAAGGTGAGGAATCAGGCCGGAACTACACAAAAGGAGTTGGTCAATGACCTGAAAAGAGCTGGGACCACTGTTTCCAAGATTACTGTAGGTAATACATTAAGACGTCATGATTTGAAATCATGCATGGCACGAAAGGTTCCCCTGCTTAAAGTTTGCATATGACCATTTGGATGATACAGAGGTGTCATGGGAGAACGTTTTGTGGTCAGATGAGACCAAAATAGAACTTTCTGGTCATAACTCCACTGAGCGTGTTTGGGGGAAGAAAAATTAAGAGTACAATCCGAAGAAGACCATTCCTTGGTCTGAAGCATAGGGGTGGTAGCATCATGCTTTGGGGGTGTTTTTCTGTACATGGGACAGGACAAGTGCACTGCATTAAAGAGAGGATGCCTAGGGCCGTGTATTGTGAGATTTTGGAGAACATCCTCCTTCCCTGAGTCAGAGCATTGAAGATGGGTCCTGACTGGGACTACCAACACGACAACGACCTGAAGTACACAGCCAGGAAAACCAAGGAGTGGCACCGTAAGAGGCACATCAAAGTTCTAGCATGGCCCAGCCAGTCTCCAGACATGAACCCAATCAAAAGTCTTTGGAGGGAGCTCAAACTCAGAGTTTCTCAGCGACAGCCCAGAAACCCGACTGATATACTTGGTGAAAAACTACAGGAAACGTTTGACCAATGTAATAGCAAACAACGGCTGGTGTACCAAATATTAAGATTCATTTTCTCAGGTGTTCAATAAAGCTGCAAAGCTGTATCACACAAATTAATCGTTGAAAAATCATGCATTGTGATTTCTGTGCCTTTATTTTGTAGTTTATCTCTCTTACAATGGATCTGCACCTACGATGAAAATTTCAGACCCCTTCATGATTTCTTAGTGGGAGAAATAGCAAAATAGCAGGGTGTTCATATACCAGGTTGCCCTGAACTTTCACTCCTCATTGAACTTAAGCCTAATCGTTTAAAATCTTCTTTGCACTCAATAAATGTAACTTGTATTCAATCGCATAAAATCCTTTATAGTCAAATGTATAAAATCCTTCAGTAGATAGGTGACATTGATGATAGAGGCTACGGTACATTCTTTACTCCGATTGTGGACAAAGTACACGGGACAAACGTATTTCTTCGAATGTCCTTTTCTCTTACGGTGTTTCACAATTTGTGTTCACTCAGCTTTATGAAAAGAAGCTCTACGGGCCGATATACAGGGACGGACTAAAGACGGTATCAGTGAACACTGCCGAGCTCCTGGAAGAAGTTTTGAGATGTGATGAGAAGTTCCCTACAAGAGGCGACATGTCGTTTTGGAAGGATTATCGAGACATGAAAGGATTCGGATACGGACCTTTTACTGTGTAAGCACGAGAAACAACGGCTTGTAAAAGAAAATGAGCATGAGCAAAGTCCTGTTGTGTGAGAGCGGGCTGGAAATGCAGTCACACAAGCTAGGGTGAAAATACATAATAAAAACAAAAAAGTAGTGTTAGGAATCAAATATTAAAAATGTACGGTTTACCAAATTGTTCGAATTAGTTATCTGACTCCATTAACCGAACACCACCTAACAATGCGCGCTTGTTTCTCTTTGGGAAAAAATGGACAAGAATAGCCGAGATTTTCACATGGAGGCAGATTTAATTTGTTAAATAATTTAACTAAGTGAACTCCATCAAATTAGCCGAATTAGTGTCGCTCGGGTCTTCATCAAGCCTTCTCGATTCTCCCTCGATCTTCTCAAGTTCTTCTCTCGACCCATGTCTCTCCGCAGGCTGGTGTGCCGGCTGGTGTGCCGGCTCCTCCCATGGGCGGGCCAGAGAAAAACCCCACGTGGCCCCACGGCTCCACTTATGATTATCTTATCAGCCTTACGTCCCGTTCCCGCTGTTCCTGTAAACAACATTTCCTACCAGGGAGTCCTGAACCTTTACTGCTCATTGAATAAAGGCACAGTCAGTAAACAACTAGAGCGTCAAACTCAATAAATGTAACTTGTATTCAATCATATAAAATCCTTTAAGTTCAACATGTAAAATAAGCAGTTGTGCACCAGCTCGACCGCGAGTGAAAGCCAGTTTCACACGGCTCACCTCACATGAGTGTTTTTTCTTCAGTTTTCTTTGTTCTTTCAGCCGAAACCATAACTGTCTTGGTGATTTTCGGCAGAGAAAACCATACCTGTCAATCTCCAGGGCTCCATGCCCTTACAAATTGTCGTATATTCCCTTACAAAATACAAAAGAATCTTACACCATATTTTTTTTTCAAACGTGTTTATTTATAGAGTTTAACATGTTATATTGTACATGTGTTTCGTTATATCATATATATTGTTAATTAACATTATGTTGTGAGATACTGAGTTGCTCGACATGAATGAGGTTTATTATAAAAAAAAGTTCAAAAATGAAGTAGCTTGGACGTTCACTGTAGAAGGAAAAAATACATGCAAATATATTTAAGTAGAATAAAACATTTTTCTATCCAAATTATGAATTCATTTTCTACATTAAATTATTGTTGGTAATATACTGATTAAAGGGATAACCACAAAACTGTCTTTTTTCATGTTCTCCTTTTATACTTCTTTATACAACATCATAATTCGTAATATAATGCATCAAAGCAAGTGAGCCGTTTGGGAGCCGACTCTCTTTAATGAGTTCAGCCGCAAAAGCTGGTTCTCTAAAAAGAGACGGACTTCCTTTCACTACACAAACTACCACATGAAATCCGAGGCGGCAGACGCATGCGCACAGTAGCATCAAACCGCTCGCTTTGTTTGCAATGAAAAAAAACGATGCAGAGATAGAGGCTACCGCGGCGAACTCGTTTGACTTGATTGATTTGCCATTTTGTGATAGTCGGTGTATACTGGATGGTACCCATAAATGACAAATATGCGTTTTTCTTGTACGTCGTACACGTCTTAAAATGCATAATAAACGTACTTTGTACGGCAAAAACGTACAGGTTGACAGGTATGTAAAACATAGTTCCGAAAATTTTGTGCAACCCTTATAACTTTGGTTAATCTTTAGCGAAACTATCCAATGCAGTTTTGCTTTTTGTCTTATTTTCTGTGACTTTTACGCAATTTGGTTTCTAAGAGACGGTGAGGCCTGGTACAAGCTGAGGTCGGCGTTGAACAAGCGCATGATGCACCCCAAAGATTCGGCCTTATATCGCGGGGTCCTCAACGCAGTGGTCGTCGACTTCATGGCTAGGCTACGCTACGTACGCCTCCGTAGCCAAACCGGAGATTTGGTCATGAATTTGTCCAATGAATTCTATCGCTTTTCACTGGAAGGTTGGTACAGTTCTTGTCTTTTCCTCTAAAGACTCTCATTTGACCTTTTTATTATGCGCTCTCTAAATCAGCCTGACATATCAAAATATAGTACCCCAAAAATAGATTAAAAAAACAGGTTTTTGAATATCAGTTTTTTTTCATTTCATGTTTTGTTCTGTGGTGTCCTAACGTACTCCGTGATCTTTCTATCTTGTCTGTGTTCAGTTGGAGTGACTTAGTGTCTCAACCTATTTTGTGTTGTTTCTTTAATGTTTTGTGGAGATAGTGTTGTAAAATATTTCAGTTGTCCCCCTTTCATGTTTTATTTAGTTAGTTAAACAGTGTCCCAACATATTCTGAGTTGTCTTGCTTTCCAGTTTATGTTGAGTTAGACTTAGGGTCTCAACATATTCTGTGTTGTCTTCCTTTTCATGTTTTGTTTATTTAGAGTTAGTGTTTCAAAATATTTGTATTCTTTTTTTCTGGAAATGAGAGTATATATATATCCTTTTATATCGTTTTCATTTTTAAATTTTTTGTTCAGTTATAGGCAATGTTCCCTCTAATTTTCCGCAGGTATGAGCGTTCACACAAAGTCGGTGAGCAACGCTTGAAACAACAGTGAGAAACAGCAATCCCAAGTGTGGCAACTAAATCATTATCAAACATGTCCCAAACTTGACATCAAGTTACATTTTGCTGAGTTCCTGCAATGAAAAATTATTTTTCACTTTTGAATGAATTGACTCATGTACTATTGCAAAGGTTATACGGCCGACGAACGTCATTTGTTTTGACAACAATTATTTCACAAGATTTCCATGTTTTTTTTCCCTGGTATCTTTTGTCGCAAAATACTAACATTTTCGGGGGCTGATTTAGTTGGTTGCACGATACAGAACTGTATTTAATTACATTTTTTTAGTGGAAGTTCAATGGTGGCAACAAAATTGACTTGATATAATTGGAAATTATTCAAATGCAACACAAAGTTTTTCTTCTTTTTCCCTGTTTTTTTCTACTTTTTTTAAAATTCCTTTAAAAAAAAAATCTTATTGTGTTTATTTTTTCCCAGCTGTTACTTTTTTTCTTGCTTTTTCTTTCTCTATTTTCTCTTTCCTTTTATTTGTTTAATTTTGTTTTTTTTTCTGGCCTTTTTTCTGAATTTTTCCTGCTCTTTTTTTTCTCTTTTTTTGTCCTTTTGTTTCTTTTTTCCCAGCTCTTCACTGCTTTTTCAATTTGGTATTTTTTTATTTTTTGTTCTATTGCCTACTCTGGGCAGTGCGCAATTGCGCACCCACGAAGTTTAGAGGGAACATTATAGCTAGTTAGTGTCCCACCATAATCTATGATGTCATTCTTTCATGTTTTGTTCAGTCAGAGCCAATTCATGTTTTAGCATTATATTTCATGGTCTCGTCATCTTGGCTTTGTCGTTATTGTTATATTCAGAAGACGAGAGTGCATATGCTGCGTTTTCTTTTTTTTCATATTTCGTTCAGTTATAGCTAGTTAGTGTCCAACTATAATATATGTTGTCCTTTTTCTTGTTTCTTTCAGTTAGAGTTAGTGTTACAAAATATTTGTGTTGTGTTCCTTTCAGTTTGGTTCAGTTACAGCTTGTTAAGTGTGCCTGCATTGCCTTTCTTGGTCTTGTTGTCATCTCAATGTCATTGCTGTTCTGTACCTGTGACGGAATGTTTCTTGTGTCGTCTCTCTTTCATGTTTTGTGCTGTTAGAGATGTTTTTTAGTAGAGCATTATGTAGTTGTTCTATCCACACGTGATGACGTTCCTTCCGTTGTCTCTATTTTGTGTTTTGTTTCTGTTTTAAATAGTTGGTATTCCACGACACCCGACCTCTTCTTCCTTTCACGTTTTGTTCATTTAGATCTAGTCATTATTTCAAAATTACGTTGCAGCAGGGTTGCATGGTCGAGTCTGTGTTATAGTAGCTCTGATGTAATTTAATTCTGAAGATCCGAGTAAACTTTCTTGTTCTTATTCTGTGAAATATCTGATACCGATTCCTTTTCTGTAGATAAACCTTTTCTAAGATCTTATTTTTTGTCTACTTGAATTGAATTTTTTTTTCACACAGCTACAGCCACAATACTGTTTGAGACCCGATTGGGCGCTCTTGAGCAAGACATTCCGGCAGGTACGCAGCAGTTCATCGACTCCATCGGCAAGATGTTTTCCAACAGCCTGGCCGTAGTGGTCTTGCCCAAGTGGAGCCGCGATCTGCTTCCCTACTGGGGACGCTACATCGACGGATGGGAAGGCATCTTCAATTTTGGTAAAAAAGCCATGACATCAGGGGTGGGTGAAGATTTGGAGTCACAGGGACCGTAATACTTAATACTTGCAATTGCGATGCTTGTCATGCCATGCTTTAATCGCCTCCTTTCAAAGAGTAATCCCGATTGTCGATTAGTTACGCCCATGCAATTTAGCAAAAGTAGCAATTTGTGTCCCTCCTTCATTTTCTTGATCATTACAAGCTTTGTTTCCATGGTTAGCATGTGTTTGCTTCTCTCTTTCATATCACTCTGGGATCTGAAATAATTAAAAAAAAAATTTTTTTTAAATTAATTAATTAATTTATTTTTTAAGCATTTTTGAAGGGGCGTCGCTACTTCGTGGTTCCACGTTCGTGGTTCCACGTTCATGGGTTCAGAGCTTCGCTGGTATAAAAAAAAATAATAATAAAATAAAAATAAAAAAAATAAAATATATATATATATATTTTAAGCATTTTTTTAAGGGGCGTCGCTACTTCGCGGATTTTCACTTTTCACGGGTGGTTTTGGTCCCCATTAACCGCGATAACCGAGGGATTACTATATTGGAATTTTCATAATGTTGTGACACGAACCAATAGCAGACCAGTATTTTCTATAGTGTTGACCAATTGCAGAGAAGCATCTTTGAGCTGCAACTCATCACCCGCATGAACATTGCAAAGTTGGAATTTGATACGTTTTGAAGACTTGAAATTATTTTGTCGTTATCTTATAGTAAAAAAATGCCAACAAGAGGGGCTGAAAAACATGTCAAGTCAAGTCATGTTTATTTGTATAGCCCTTTATCGCAAGGAGTCTCAAAGGGCTGCACATAGCACAGATTATTGCAAACTACTTTTTTTCCTTTTTCTCTCTCTCTCTCTTCCCCTCTCCCTTTTTTGCCTCTTTCTGTCCCTTTTCCATTTCTCTATTTTTCTCTATCTTTTTTTCAGTATTTGCCTCTTTATCTTCTCTTCCCGCATTCTTTTTTCTCTTCCCCTATCTTTCAAACTCTTAATCTCTCATTTGCTCTCTCTCTTTTTCTATTTCTCCCCTTCTCTCCCGTTTCCTCTTGTTTTTCTTCTCTTTTTCTCAATATCTTCTTTCTTTTTCTTCCCACTTCCTTTCTCTGTATCTCTCTCTTTCTCTATTACTCTTAGTTTTTCCCCTCTCTCTCTTTGTCTCACATCTTAGTAATGTGAAAATATCGTAAAGCTGGGTCGCCATATCTTGGGGTTATAATGTCATGATTACCGATTAGAATCACCTGCGCCCGCTCATTTGGCCCCAGCCGCTGCGGGCTATCTGATTGGCTCCCTGTCCCTATTTAAACCCTGTCCTGTCACTCTACTTTTGGTCAGTCCATCTGCGAACCTCTGTTGATACAAGGCAAGCCTTTTTGACCCTGACTCCCACCTGTCCTGTGTTGCTCCCGTTTTTCCACCCGTCTGTTCTTGTTCTCCCCGTCTGTGTCCGGTTACGACCCGTTTTTTCATCCCGATCACGTCTGCTCTCCCGTCTCGGCTTACGACCCGTTTCTGACCCAGACCACGTTTTTGCTCTCCTGTCCCGGCTACCGACCTGTTTTTTCGTCCCTTACACCGCCATCGCTCGCTACGGAAGATCCACTTCCGTATTCGGATCACAATCTGATTGCCAGAGCGACTTGCTTCCCGCGTCCAGCGAACACCGGACCTTGGGCGCAGCCCTTCCTCTTTCTTTCAATAAAACTTGTGGTAAACGTTGCGCAATTGGGTCCCTATTCCGTTCTGGTCGTGAAATATCCTGTATTTTCGTTCATTGGGTTGGATTAAAAACCCTAAAGGGCTGTATGTGGCCTGCAGGCTGTGTATTGACCACACCTGGATTATTGTCCCAAAAAGTCTCAGGGATGCAATTTTATTGACACAAAATTGGTAGAATCATTAAAAGAAAACATGAAAAATTCTCAAGAACCCAGGCCTATCTGGTTTTTGGGCGATCTTTTAACAAGGTTTTGGCTTGGTAAATGTATGAAGACTTCACAAAGTTTAAATACCCAGTTTGATTTTGTCATGATTACCGATGTGAATCACCTGTGCCTGCTCATTTGGCGCCAGCCGCTCCGGGTTCTGATTGGCTCCCTCTCCCTATTTAAACCCAGTCCTGTCACTCTGGTTGTCAGTCCGTCTGCGAACCTCTGTTGATACAAGGCAAGCCTTTTTTGACCCTGACTCCTGCCTGTCCCGTATTTTTGCTCCCGTTTTCCATCTGTCCGTTCCTGATCTCCCTGTCTGTCTCCGGCTATGACCTGTTTTTGATTGTTTGCTCTCCTGTCTGCTCTTGGACATCACAAAGTTTAAATAGCCAGTTTGATTTAACTTCATGGCTTCATATTAGATATATATGTATCACATATTATTTTTATTATCTTTATTTTAGCCAAACCGTTGATCGACAAGAAGTTGGAGGACATTCAAAGGCGTTTCGAGCTGAAGCAGAACGTGCAAGGAGAATATCTGACCTACTTGTTGTCCACTGCAGAGATGGACAACAAAGACGTTTATGGAAGCATCGCCGAGCTTCTCTTAGCTGGGGTGGACACGGTAATTCAAACAAACAATAAAAGAAAACAATCTAAAACAGAGGGCAGCACGGCGGCGCAGTGGTTAGTGTGTGTGCAGCACAGTTCTGAGGTCATGAGATTAAACCTCCTGTGTGGAGTTTGCATTTTCTCCCCGTGCATGCGTGGGTTTCCTCCGGGCACTCCGGTTTCCTCCTTCATTCCAAAAACATGCATGTGAGGTTAATTGGCTGGTCCAAATTGTCCCTAGGTGTGAATGAGCGAGTGAGTTGTCTGTCTCCGTGTGCAACCAGTGAAGGGTGTCCCCTGCCCGCTGCCCGAAGATAGCTGGGATGGGCTCCAGATCCCCCGCAACCCTACTGAGGATAATGGATGGAATCTAAAACAGAGTGCCCAGCACAGGGAGAACATGCAAACTCCACACGGGGAGGCTGCGGTAGCTTGATTTGAACTCTGAACCTCCATACTGTGTGGCTGTGCGCTAACCACTCCGGCCCCGTGCCTCCGGATAAAATAAATTTATCACAATTTTAACTTGAATTGGTCCAAATTTTTTTTTCAATAGCTTGTTAATTTTTGGATTGGGACCTATAGCATTAACATTTGATAAATTCAACCAAGTTCATAAGTTGTTCGGATGATCATCATGTCAACCTTTTTCTTTCCAGACCTCCAACACTCTGACGTGGACGTTGTACCTCCTGTCTCGATACCCCAAAATCCAAGAGAAACTTCATCAGGAAGTCTCCGAAATAGAAATAGAAGATGGAAAATTATCTGCAGCGGATTTTACACACATGCCGTATTTAAGAGCTGTCGTTAAGGAGGCGCTAAGGTTCGTTTTTTGGCATTTGTAGTAGACCTTCGAGAGGGGAGATCACGAAGGTCAATTGCCTTATAGAGGGGGATAGAAACCAATGCTAATTAGCTAATCCTATCCGAACCCCCAGTCTCCCAGATAGAAATATTCAAATAACAAAATATTAATCGTTTGATATATAATATATCAAGATATTAATAGTGTATAGTAAGTATTATTTGCGTTTAGTATACGAGCATTTAATTGGATAACATTAAAATTACCTGAGCTGGTACAGTAGAGTAGTCAGTGGATGCAGAGAGAAAAGAAGATGGTGACAGCAAATTAAAAAAGAAATTGTTTTTTTTCATTCCTTTATAAGATTTTCTTGCTTTAATTGCTTCCCCTTTAATAATAGTCAAGTCATGTTTATTTGTGTAGTCCTTAATCACAAAAGTCTCAAAGTCCTGATCATCATTTGGTTATGGCCATGCCACCTGGCAATAGCAGCGATTGATGTGTCTGCTTTATATCTTCTTTTATAATCGCAGGCTTCGTTTCCATGGTTAGGTTCTTGTTTTGCAAATTCAACTTTGTACAACAGATTCTGAAGGAATTTTCATGCTTTTTTATATTTCTTTATAATTCCAAGCTTTGTTTTCATGGTTATCATGTTTTTGCTTCTCCCTTTTGCGTCATTGCAAGCCTTGGGACCCATAGCTAGACAAATTAAAGTTCCTTACACCATATTCCCAAGCAATTTATGTTCCTTCTTCATATACAGTATCTTGATAACCGCAAATTTTATCTCAAAGGTTATCATTTTTTGTTTCTCCCTTTAGCATCACTGCAAGCTTTGGCACTCATAGCCAATCCAATAAAAATAGTACAAAAAATACAGTAATGTACCGCAGACTTGTAAAGTCTTTACGAAACACACGAGATTCTAAACTGAAAAATAGAGAGAGAGGCATTGTGGGAGTGAGTTCAGCCAATAACATATCTGTAATTTCATGATGCTATGATGCAAACTAATAGCCAACCAGCATCTCCTATGACGTCGACTCATAGACAGGGATCTCAGAGACATACACACGAAAAATGCAAAGTTTTGGGGAATGCGAGGGAATTCGTTGTCGATTTCATATATTGGGGAAAATGCTGTAAAAAGAGGCACAAAAACAACTTATTCAACACCCTAAAGTTAAAATGTCTTAGGGCGGGGTTGCCATTTCCCGGGGGTCTACTGTATAATCAGAATAACTGTTTTATTTTCTTACAGAATGTATCCGGTCGTTCCTTTCAACGCGAGAGTCATGACAGAAAAGAGTATACACGTTGGTGGATACGCCTTCTCCAAAAACGTGAGTCGTCTCCTCAAAACCGGGTTTAATCTCCACTAAGACATTTTTCTCCTTTTTCACAACAGACAGTTTTTACCTTCTGCCACTACGCTATCAGTCACGACGAGGAAACGTTTCCGGAGCCGTTCACTTTTAAGCCGGAGCGATGGTTCCGTGACGGCCGGCAAAGGCCCAACGCTTTCGGTTCGATTCCGTTCGGCTTCGGTGTGCGAAGCTGCGTCGGGCGAAGGATTGCCGAGCTGGAAATGTACCTGGTTATATTTCAAGTTAGTCCATTTTCCTTTTCGTATATAGTTTTTTTGCATATACACAAATGGACACAAATCTTACATGATTATCTTTAAAGTGCATTAAATAATCATCGAGCAAATAGCTATCGGGTCGATGCAAAATATAATGTCTGTTATAGGCACGATTGTTAAGTTTTGGCGAGGCAGACCCAAGCGCAGACCCACAAGCTGAGGGACAAGGGTTTATTGGCGGCAAAGGTAATTAACATAAAGCCCTCCACTCAAGTGTGAAAGCGAGAAAACGATAAACTCAAATCACGGGTCAGAAAAAACTCACGGCTGAAAAAAATCCAGGAAGTTTCGCGAGCAGAAACATCAAAAAGACAAGCAACAAACCGACCACTTCTGGCGCTAGCACAGTCCTTGAATACCACTATCCCAGTTAGAGTCCGGTGCGCATCATCATGAGGTGTCCTCCAGTCGGTCTGCTTGTTTCTAGACACAATAAGGAAGTTCTGAGCTGAGTGACAAGAGTTCATTGGAGGTATATGTAATGAATAAAAGGCGCTCCGCACATGGGAGGAAAACAATAAACAAAACACACCGAAAAAATGTCATGGCTGACAAAGTTCAGGAAGTCCAGTATCGATCAAATGGGGTGAAAAAACATAAATTAAAAAGGCAAGCAAGTACACGCCTTTGCTGTCGACACAGTCATTAAACTCTCATCTCCCGATTAGAGTCAGGTGCGGGTAATGATGAACAGGTGCAGGGTCCCCTTGTTCATCTGTTTGTTGGCACTCTCTAGAGGACAGTTGTGTTCCGGATCCAACAGTGATAGAAAAAAAAAGACAAAATCATCCTCAACTCGACCCCACGCCATAATATGCAACGACACTACTTCTAAGATTCTAAGCATTCATGTGTTTCATTAGAATGTATTTAGATTTTCTATAGATGCGAAACACAACTTGGTCGTGTTCCCTCACTACCTTTTCCATACCTGTCAACCTGTACGTCTTTGCCGTACAAAGTACGTTTGTTTATGCATTCTAAGACGTGTACGACGTACAAGAAAATCTGTACGGAAAAAGGCAAATTTGTCAATTATGGGTACAATCCGGTATACACCGACTATGACGAAACGGCAAATCAATCAAGTCAAACGAGTTCGCCGCGGTAGCCTCTACTCGGTATTGTTTTTTTTGTTACAAACAAAGCGAGCGGTTTGATGCTACTGTGCGCATGCATCTGCCGCCTCGGATTTCATGTGGTAGTTATGTAGTGAAAAGAACCGGCTTTTTCGGCTCAACTCATTAAAGAGAGCCAGCTGTCAAACGGCTCCCTTGCTTTGATGCATTATACTACTAATTATTATTGTTGTATAAAGAAGTTAAGAAAAAAAGGAAATTAAAAAAGAGAAAATGAAAAAAGACAGTTTTGTGGTTATTCCTCTAATCAGTATATTACAAACAATAATTTAATGCAGAAAATGAATTAACGATTTGAATAAGAAAATGTATTATTCTACTTGTATTTGCATGTATTTTTTCCTTTAGAGTGAACGTCCAAGCGACTTCATTTTTGAACTTTTTTTCTAATAATCCTGGTTCATGTCGAGCAACTCAGGATCTCACAACAAAACGTTAATTAACAATATATATGATATAACGAAACACATGTACTATATAACATGTTAAACTACATAAATAAACACGTTTGAAAAAGAAATATTGTGTAAGATAATTATGTATTTTGTAAGGGAAAATACAACATTTTGTAAGGGCATGGAGCCCTGGAGCTTGACAGGTTTGCTTTTCGTACTGTGTGCAAGGAATTTTAGCACTTTGCCCTAATAAGTTTTAAGGCTAAGTACCGGTATATTGTGAATGAAGGGGCATCAAGTTTTGTTGTTAAAGTGTTTTTATTTTTTGGGGGTCGCACAATTTCGTTTGATTGTGACCGACTTGTTTCCACGATTCACTGGGAAGTAAGTCAACAGGACCTCACTGCTACTGAAATTCCCTGAAAATAAGCGGGATTTGAAAGCTATTCATGCTCTTATTAATCATTTACATTGAGCTTTTTTTTTCTTTCAGATCATCCGAACATACAAGATCAAGCCAGAACCCGGCGCCCCCGAGGTGAAATGCCTCAATCGCACCGTTCTCGTTCCAGACCGACCCATAAATCTCCATTTTATCGACCGAGGATGCAAGAAGACGACCTAGAAAATAAATCTACCTTTCCCGATATAACTTAGATTTTTTTTTTAAAATACAAATTATATTTCAAAATAATGCAGAAAGAAAATAAATGTCTGGCTTCTTTGGTTGTTGTTTATGTTTTATTCAGTTTCAGCAAGTTCTTAAGAATATTGCTTTCATCTTATTTTAAAATTGTAGCCAATGAAATGAAATGAAATGATCTCCATTTATATAGCGCTTTTCAAGTCAATGACTTCCCAAAGCGCTTTACAGTGTGCTTCACATTTCCCAATAGCGGCCTTGTATTGCAGCCATGTAAGACGCCAACCTGCTCATTGGGCGTATTAGGGGTTCAGTGTCTTACCCAAGGACACTTCGACATGTAACATGGACAAGCCGGGATTCGAACTGGGATCCCTTGTTCCCAAGACGAGCGCTCTACCTCCTGAGCTACTGCCGCCCCAATTTCTCAGATCTTAAATGGAATCCCAAGATTGCCAGAATGCATTTTATTTGTGTTACTGTGTTCATGAGTTTATTATTATGGCAGCATAATCTATTCGTTATTTCCCTGTCCTGGGGTCAGCCATTTTAGTATTGAAGCCTAAGAGTGCCAAAAAAACACAATAAAATACACTATTTAAAAAATAAATATTACATTTTGTTCCTCCTAGGCCCAAATAAATAGGCAGCCAGGCAGATCAAAATTGCAATGTTAATGTAATTTGTAATTTAGGTCTCAATTATAAAAAGTCATCAAGAGAAAAAATAAATATGTATTTAATATTTTGTTATGATGAGTAATCAACTGGATAGCCTGAAGCCGCTGCACTATTCAATTGATATATTTTGAAGAGTAGTAAGTACATATTCCAAAATGATAACTGTTATGTATAAAGATATTATAAAAGGTGTTTTTGTTTTTTTATACAATGGAAGTCTAATGAGTGACAAAATATAATAAGATACAATATCCAAAAACATGCATTTCAGGTGAATTGGCCGGTCCAAATTGTCCATAGGTGTGAATGAGCGAATGAGTTGTCTGTCCCTGTGTGCCCTGCGATTGGCTGGCAACCAATTCAGGGTGTCCCCTGCCCACTGCCCGGAGATGGCTGGGATGGGCTCCAGCCCCCCCCCTCGACCCTAATGAGGATAAGCGGTACGGCTGATGAGATGAGATGAGATCTTAAAAAACGTATTGTATTTTGGCACCTATGGGCTTCCATAATCTCATGCCATAAACTCCAACTCCATTATTTATATCCTTAACTATTAAACTATAGAGGTTTTTAAGTTTATTTGGAAGTTTTCTTCCTGCTTGCACAATTAAGTGTCACTGTGAAGTTGTCGTTTACACAAACTTTAGAAAGTTGACGTTTAGTAACCATGGCAACACAAATGGAATCCGTCCCGAAATGTCTGAATGACAACAACTTTTTTGCAAACTTTCCCCCTTTTTTCTGCAACCAAATCACCACACACACGTGAGTCAAAATACACTAAACTATAAGCTCATTTTAGTCACTTTCTAATTTTTAAACGATATATATTATATATCAATATGACGTCACCTATATTTTGCCGTGATTCACCTGAACGCAACGTAATATTTTTACTCGCTTTTCTCTGCTTTTGGACTTTGAAGTATGCGTTTTTGATACATTTTTACGAACGTCACGTTTGAAATGCATTTTTGATTTTTTTTTTAATCAAGTTGACTTTTAAAAGGTGTTCAGTTTTTTTTCACTGTGTTGACTTGGACCTCACTGATTTTTGCTGCATTTACTTGCTCCTCGAATAGTTGAGTAAAACAACTCTCAAACTGTTATACTATAACTGCAAAGCATTTTTTTTTAAAATTGTTTTTCGATTTTTTTTTTCACACGTATGTCCATGAAAATAATTTGACACGATTGTGTTATCTTCGGACCAGTAAGCTTTTACAGTGTTCTGTTTTAACTAGCTACCATAGTAACTATTTTTCCTGGGTAAAAACGCATCTTCGACGTCAGTCTCTTCCATTTCTAGTCATGCAATTCTCCGTTGCTAGGATAACGAGTGTTTTAAAACGTTTTATAAAGAAGCATTTGTTTTGATTAAAAATGGGGTAAATTCTGATCTTTCAACCGTAAGTATTGGTCAACCCCCTCCCTCAGAAATATATACATACCGTAATGTATATCAAAAGATTTGTTAAGCTACCATTGCAACTCGTTTGTGGCCAGTAAGATTAAACAACAGATTCTGCTATTTTCAATTATGTATTTATGTATTATATTTAAATTGTATATTAACAAATCATATGTATTTTTTAAACCCACTTTTACCTTAAAATGGAGCATATCGAGTTGTTTTACTTGTAATGGCCAGTACTGTACATTTTTTTTTTCTTACGAACAAAAATATATCACTCATAATAAGTGTCAAAAAGTGTCGCCACTCTTATTGCATTATTAGTAAACAATTAGCGTTTTAAAACATTTTTAAGATACATAACTTACTTTAAAGTGGGGGAAGTCTTGTTATTTTACTTATAAGTATTAGACCAGCGTTTTGATTATTCTGGCTACCATAGTAACAGGTTTGTGTCCGGTAAAATAAATGTATTTTTCTCTAACGAACAGCAGATTCTGCTCATAATCTTGATCGAAATGTATCTGTCGGCGCTCTTTTTTTAGTCAAAACGAATATTATACAAATATAGATAATTATGTTTTTATTTTGGAGACAGCAATGATGAGAATTATGACGGTGAAAATAGTGATGGTGGTGATGATGATGATGAAGTGACTGTGCATCCACAGAACCAATGTCAATGTGTATATTCATGAGGGTCTGTTACATGTAAATACACAAGAGATCTAGCAATAAAACAATTATTAAGGAAGTCCGGGGGTAAGATTAAATAAGCATATGCTTATTTCTATTGCTTTTTGGGCATGTTACATGTTTTTTGTTATTTTGATTTTGGACTTGTAGTCTTGTTTTTATCATGTTCGAAATAAAGTGCCATTCATTCATTCATGCATTCATTCATTCATTCATTCATTCCTAAAAAGTTAACTTTTAATTAAAAGTGGGATAGATCGTGTGGTTTGAGAACAGCATTTAATATGTTGATTGCAAACAGACATCTGAGCTCACAGTTCCCAAAAACACACAAAGTTTTGGGGCAATAATTTGTTGATGATGTTGTAAAGTATGAATATGCTATATTGAGTGGCCGAAAACCCATCTGTAAACTGAGAATCTTATTAGACTGAGACACCGTGTCCCAGGGGCCTACTGTCTTTATCTTAAAACATAAAACTCTTGAATTACGTTTTAGGGCTTTTAATCCATTGAATATTGAGTGGCGTCCATGAAGGATTTTCTGAAGATTAGAAGCTCACAAAAATGACCTAGTAAGTTACACGCGCAAAAATGCTTTCTGGGTAAATTCTGATCCCGTTTTCCATAATTTTTCTGTCTTTCAGAGGGTCTACAAAATCCAGATGTGGACCGAATCGAGACCTTCGTTTTCACCTCGGCTAAATCTTAATTCAGAGTCTACTGGAGCAGATGGAGAAAGTTAGTTCTATACGAATTAGAAATGTACTTAATGTCTTTGATAACAATGGAGTGAACATGGTTTACAAGACATTAGACATGGTGCAGACAGGGCTGAAAGCAGCCCATGATATTCTGGATTGTAGATGAAAAAAAACATTAAATATTTAGATTCTATACATTTATTTTATTGCCCGGCACGGCGGCTGGGTGGTTAGCGCACAGTCCCACGGTGCGGAGGTCCAGGGTTCAATTCCATCTGAGTTTGCATATTCTCCCCATGCTTGCGTGGGTTTCCTCCGGGCACTCCGGTTTCCTCCCACATTCCCAAAAAATTTCATGTCAAGTTAATTGGCCGGTCTAAAATGTCCTTGGGTGTGAATGAGCGAGTGAGTTGTCTGTCTTTGTGTGCCCTGCGACTGGCTGGCAACCAGTTTATGGTCTCCCCTGCCCACTGCTCCAAGATAGCTGGGATGGGCTCCAGGAACCCCCCTGACCCTACTGAGGAGAAGCGGCACAGATAATGGATGGATATTTATATATTGTTATTTTGTTTTTCATATTTCTAAATATTATATTTTTTTTTCTTTAGTCTGTGCCGAGCCTATGGGCGAAGAGTCCATTTTGGGACGATGTCTCATGAAAAGGCCCTCCAACGATGACCGCATGCTCCCCATTAAAAAACGGCGGAGTTTACGGAGGAGTCTAGTCAAATACATATGGTAGGTTACCATATAAAAACGATGATTTATTTGTAATCATTATTTATTTTTTAGCCAACAACACCAACTGCCAGATGATGAAATTGACGACACTTTAAAGAGTGACTTTGAAAAGGTAATATAATCAATGACGGTATTTCTCCATTGCTTTTGTAAGTTTCTCAGATCAGATTTGAAATTCTCAAAACTACTTTTTGCATTCTCACAACACTGTATCACTAGTGCACATGCAAAAAGCAGCTTCTTATTTCCTTGAAGAAGTTGTAGATGTTTTTTATACATCCATGCGAATGGTTTGGTACAATTCTCTGCTGTTTCTTACAATATCAGCTGCATGTGTCATGTTGGTCACAATGGATTATCATGGGTCACTATTCAATCGTCTCACCACCCGCAACATGTAGTCATTAACTCATTTTCGAAATCAGTCTTGAATGAATAATTTGCTACCAGGTAAATAGCTTTCTCTCACTAACAAGTAGAAGGGTAACCATCAGATCAACCAATGACCAGTTGGTACTCTGAGATAGGTCCAAGGTGCATGTTCCTATTGGCAAGTATGTAGAGTAAAGCTAGAGCAGACCTCAATCTTGCGATGTCTGACAAGGACAAGGAATTGGACGTGGTCAACAGCCGGGGAAAATACGATGGGGAAGAGGTGTGAGGCTGCCTGGTGAAAGATTTGGAAGACGGGGCGGAAGAGGCGGAGGATATAGGCGAGTTCCTAATTAGATCACACCATGTTCTTAACCATGGCCTTACAACAACTGAGGCTGGTAAAAACGTGCAACCAAAAGTTAGGAGATGAATCGCGTCGTCCATCATTCTTCACTTTTTGCCAACAAAATAGGGATGTAATCTAACAGTTATTATGATACTGTATACTTTCTTTACAATTATGCTACATACAAAATACAGTATATATGTTTTATTCAATGATATTTTATATTTTGTGTTTTGTATTTCTTGTTCTACTTGGCACTGCAAGGCAACGTCACAGGGGTGTAATCTGATTCTTGTCCAGTCACTTGAAATCAATCTCTCACACTCAAAGTTGTAATTTACAATTATCATAAAAACTTAGGTAAACCATCTTCAGCATTAAAGCCTTCCACCGGCGTGACTGAGAACGTGTCTCACCGAATTGACTGTTGTGTCGGTATAGAATGAAACAAGGACTTGGACAGAACTGCTTTGTTAATTGACACCTTTAATTTTGAGCGATAGACTTTGGAAGAATTTTGATCTCAAACCTTTGCAGGTAATCCATGATGCTTTGCTACTTGTTCAATGTGTTGTTTTAATAATCTGTGCAACAACCTGTGCAGCACTTTGAAACTCTTTGTGATTAAGGGCTATACAAATAAAAATGACGACTTGACTTATTCCAAGGCTATTTGAGAAACATACTGCACCGAATTTAGGCGAGTTCATTCTTTCAAACTCGCTTCGCCTTTTAGGAGCACCATATACAATACGTGTTTAAATCAGGAAAACTGATGAAAAACCTTGTAGTTAATCTGAAGGATTGGATACACAACATTTTTAAGTGAATTTTTTTCAACATACTTAAATCAAGACACGCACTCTTGGATTTAAGGAATTTTATTTACCAATTATATACAGAGGAAACTGAATAGAGCACAAAACAAAATAAGGATACGATAAAGACAACAAAGCTAGAAGTTGGGAGCTTGGCTGGCATCATTTGTATAGAAAAACAACGTGATCGGCTTAACTTTTTACTGTAGATAGAATTTAAGGCAACTGGGCGTTATTGTAATTTGATCTAATTCCCCTTTAACCGCACCAATTAATACCTGTAACCATTGCTTGAACTTTATGTGATGATCCAGGCAGTAGAGCTGCAAGCCTGGAGACTAGGTTGAGACCAGAATCACTGGATGCAAGGCGTTAAAGCTGTGGTTTTTAGCTAGCAGGTTCGGCCTTTGAGGTTGATGGCTCCAGTAGGACTTTTTGTCTCTTGCTGCTTTGCTTGTTCAGTTTAAACCTGGCTGGCTGGCGGCTCACTCCCAAAAACGTTTTCGTTTCTTGCTAAAAGAGACTTTCTTGTACGCAATATGTTCTCTCTCCTTGCTTGCCATTGGCTGGATCAGAACATTTGATCTCTCAGTAAACTTGTCCGTCTTGCACCCTCGTTGTCTACAACAGAAATCAATTTTTGGTGTGAGGCGTCAGGTACGGCCTCCTGGCTACCACGTAGTGTCTTTTGTTTCACAAATTAAAGATAACATCAAACCTCACGCCCAGTGCCACTTCAGGCAATTTAATCACTTTAAATAATTTAATTAGAGATATTGTGAGATTCAATGCACATGAGTTAACATTATTGCATTATTTTTTGGCATTGCAAACAGGTAATTTTTCAACGATAAGTTTTTTCTAGTGCGTTAACACAGCTAGGTTGTTTCTTGTGTAGTCCAGCTGGAGTAGTAGGAGAGAGAAAGGAAAAGTGGAGGGGGAGCAGGGGCGGTTTATATCTGTGTGACTTTTCCCACAATGCAAATCAGAATACTAACCCACAGTTGAATGCCTTACAGTACTAAAGCAATTGAGAAAAACTGTAAAACTGCAGATAATTAAACCACACCCCCTACATTGCATATTACCAAATTTTATTCCAATAAGTATTCTGTGTAGCACTATTTAGATATTCTATATAACACGCTACAGTGGGCATTTGCACGTCATATTGGGTATTTGTATATTGTATTCTTTTTGCTTTATTATTGTATTGTTCTCAGTTCAGGGATGCTGCTGGAAATGTGAATTTCCCTGCGGGGATGAAATAAAGTATCTATCTATCTATCTATCTATCTATCTATCTATCTATCTATCTATCTATCTATCTATCTATCTATCTATCTATCTATCTATCTATCTATCTATCTATCTATCTATCTATCTATCTATCTATCTATCTATCTATCTATCTATCTATCTATCTATCTATCTATCTATCTATCTATCTATCTATCTATCTATCTATCTATCTATCTATCTATCTATCTATCTATCTATCTATCTATCTATCTATCTATCTATCTATCTATCTATCTATCTATCTATCTATCTATCTATCTATCTATCTATCTATCTATCTAATGTCCATTTGGCTAACATTTGTAACAATTTGTCACAGAAATATTACCATTACATTCAAAATGGCATCAATTTGGAGAATCTAACTCCTCTGCAAGACTCCTGGGTGAAGAACATCATGAGAAAGGTGCCTAATCACCTCAAGACTCAGAACGAAACGCTCAACCTGTTGCTCACTGAAGTCAAGGAGGACTACTTGCTCAGCATCAAGTCTGCAATCTGTAACTATTCACTACTTGTACATATTTGGAAAAATTCCTTTTTTAGATCGATCGCATGGATGTAGACACAAAATTACACTTCAGAAAAAGCTTTATTTACAGGAAAGGAAACGGTTTGGGATAGTGTACAGCAGTTGTCTCCAACATGAAGCCGCCTAAGGACAGGAAATGGTTGGAGACCCCTAGTGTGCAGGAACAGAACAGTGACATTTATTAGAATATTTTGAATTCAAAGACATCATCCCTGTTACATAATATTAAAACACTCACTAGATATGAATAAACAAAACATTACGTGAGAAACAATGCAGTATATGTTCGAACACAAATTAATTGCACTCAACAAAATATAAAAGAAAGACAATGCGTTGTGTGTTGGAATACAAGCCAGTTATAACTAAACAAAATACAGAATAAAAAGAGAACAGGTAACATACACGCTTGTGGATTGAACAACACTATGTTCCAAAACCGACAATCTATAACAGAGCAAAACATAAAAGTAAAACGACTCAATAAACATTCTCACACGTGGACCGAACAACAAGAGTGCCATGACAACAAGACCATTAAATATAATGCAGGGACCCTATCAAAATATTAGAATCAACACAAAATATGTTTGAACATTATTTAGGTATAAACAGGCAAAACATGACAGGAGGAGAACCAACCGGTTCTAAATGAGGAAAAAAAACGAAATTAAAAGGACACAGGGAACAACTACAACAACTACTGTACATAATGTCCCATAACCAACTAGCTTCAACAGAACAGAACATGAAAGGAGGACGAAACAAGAAACATTCCCACTTGGTTAAAGTACAACGACACCATCAAGTATAATGCGGGTGCACTAACTGAACAAAACCATAAAGGAAAGGGGCGATTTTCGGTTCAGAGCTTTGGGGGTGCTGAGCACCCAGAGTGTCTGGCTGTTTTTTGTTTTTTCTTCATTTCACGTCAAGGGATTTAGGATCATTCAACATTGTTCAGGAGTGCCACTTCCCATATAGGAACACCCCATGACACTTTGTGGTTCGCATTTGATGTTGCATTCGATTCAATGCAGATAAAATGAGGACTAATATCTGTTGATAATAATAAAAAACTCATGGTGTTTGGTGGTAAAATGGTTGTTCAACATAACCACTTTATAACATACTTTCACCGTAATACACAGCAAGAGACAGTACCCAGGCGATTTATCATCATATTTAAGCCCATCCTGTCCTTTCTTAAGGAAATTAAAGTTTTAAAAATGCTATAATTTTTGGGGGGGGCTGAGATTGAATTTGGGTGTGCTTGAACGCCTCTAAAATTGGGCTGGTTTCGTCCATGGTTGGACCACTCCAACTGAATAAAAATATGAAAGAATGACAATGAGGGATATGTTGGGACACTAGCTCTAACTGAACAAAAAAAAAAATGAGACGATGCGTAATATTTTGGAAAATCAATTAGCTCTCTCTAAGCACAAAACATTAAAGGAACGTTTGGGTACTTTGGAACTCTAACGGAACAAAAACAAGAACGAAAGACAATTCAGGATATATCGGAACCTTAAGTCTAACTGAACAAAACACGCGAGGAAATAAATACAGAATGTGTTTGAACACTGACTAACAGAACAACCCATGGAAGTAAGAAATTACAGTATACAGTGAAACACTAACTCAGACTGAACACAAAACATGAAAGGAAGACAATGAAGGATATGTTGGAACACGAGCTTTTGCTGAACAAAAACAAAAAAGAAAGACAATGCAGAATATGTTGGAACATTATCCGTAACAGTGGGACACTAGCTCTAACTGAACAAAACATTAAAAGAAGACAACACAGGACAATAATTAGCTGTAACGGAACAAATCATGAACAAATATCCCACACATGGATAAAATAACGATAGTGCTATGATGACTTACTTACTTACTTATTGCTCCAGCGAAGGTCGGGGGGTCCCGTCCCTGTGCGTTGAGCCGACCAGATGAACCAGGTTTTTCCAATGCTGGCGGTCTTGTGCCAGCTGTTCTGCATCCTCTACAGCAACTCCGTGTTGTTGGAGGTCGCCCGCAACGACGTCGAGCCATCGAGTGCGGGGTTTCCCTCGTGGTCGTCTCCAGCCTGCGGCCTTTGGGTCAAACTGGAGAATGGCTCGTGTCGGATGGTCTGGTGGTAGACGAAGGACATGGCCAAACCAGCGGGTGCGGCGTTGTGCGACCAAGGAAGATGCTTGGGGCTGGCACGTGCGGGCTCTGAGCTCTTTATTGGAGACTCGCTGGGGCCACCTGATGTTCTCGATGGTTCTGAGAGCCCTGCTATCAAAACCATCGATTCTTGTGGCCAGGGTGTCGTTCAGGGGCCATGTTTCTGAGCCATAAAGCAGGATAGGGAGTACGACGAGGTTGTAAATGCGGAGCTTCGTCTTGCGTGCGATGGTCTGGTGCCGCCAGAGTGGTTTCCAGAGAGACTGCAGAGCAGATGCTGCCAGGGCTCTTCTGCGGAGAATCTCTGGTTTTAGGTCCCCATTGTCTGTCACCATGGACCCCAGATATACAAAGCTCTTGACAGGCTCTACGATGTCGCTACCAATTTGGATGGGAGGTGGATCTGGTCCATCACCGACATACATGAACTTGGTGCTATGATGACGAGACCATAAAATATAATGCAGGCACACAAGCTCTAACCGAACAAAACATGAAAGTAACAAAATTGAATACATTTGGACACAAACAAGCTCTAACTGAACAAAAAATAAAAGTGGATGACACAGGACTATATCCGAACACTAACTAAACAACATGTGAAATAACAGGACAAAACACAACACAGAATATATTGGACACTTAAATTGCTAATGATGTTTCATGTTAATTGATGACACTTTTATTAAATGTTGATTTTATTTTGAAAAATTGGTACAGGTTTTTTAATGGTTCTAAGAGCATGAACATAACATGTACTAGGAGGAACAAAACTCATCACAATGCCCAAATGTTGTTTTTTTTTTTTTAAATTGCGAAACTACGAGTTGGTCACAAAATCCATTTTCTGGTATTGCAGTGAAATATACGTTCAGTGACCAGGTGGAAACAGATGAAGACTCTGTGAAAGAACTTCCTCTTCACAGACTTGAGTACGTTCCCCTTAATCATCTATTTTGAAATCGTAACTGACTAAGAATCGAATGTCATTTTTGTTTTTCGACAAAGGTTGGTTTGGGTCCCCAAAGCATGGACCGATTCCTTTTTGTGGGCGCGAAAGAGGATCAATAAATGGCTGCATGCTTTTAACCCCACCATGCAACAGGTGCTTTATCTGTGGAACACCACCTACAGGTTGGTTGTCTCGGACATCACGATGACATCGAAAAACGACACGTTTTAAAAGTTTTCTTTTGCAGGGATTTGCGTTTGTTCGATACGTCCGAAATCCGGGAAAGAATTGAGTCCATGGAGTTGTCGGCGTTCCAGCAAAACGCCAACGGTCAGATCGGGAACGTTCGAGCGACGCTTCTGAACAAGTGAGCGACATATCCCAAACTTTAACGCTGCCAAACATGGAGCTAAAATGAGATTCAGTTCTAGTTACTTTCAGATTTTTTATTTTTTTTGGGGGGGGAAACTCGAGCTTTCTGGATCCAAATTTTTAATGCGGGCAATTTGGTACTAAAATGAGGTTCTGCTGTATGTACTTTTATAGTGGAAAACCCCCTTCGATGATTTCACATTATTCCTTTTAGAATGCAATTTTTTTAAGTCTCCAATGGATTGGAAATGCTCTACGGATCCTAAACTATAATGCTTTTGTGAGGGAAATTATAGTTTGAATGTGCTTTTGTATGATTTTATCCTTAAAAGTGCCTTTACAAGGACAAAGATTATATTCAGGTGCTGTTTGTCTTCTTGCAACAATTTTATCCTCTTGGGGCCCGCTAACAATTAATCAAGATGGCCTTTGCTTTGGTGCTGGGAAGTGCGTGGCAGAGTTTGCCTCCCTTTGTCATTGCTTTGATTTATCAGATAGGCATTGCACCTTTAGTGTTACAAAGTTTCACTATCCTTATTGTTCATTTATCATGCTCACACGCCACCTAGCGACCAGCATTATTCACTTCATTTAAACACGTGTTTTCTGTCTAAACCAAACAGATTTATTTCTTGCATTCATGTGACCTTGCTTAAGCCAATCAGATGTGTTGTTCTATGCTTGAGTTTTTCAATATACGAGTCTCTAGCCATAGGCGGAGCGTGATTCCTTCCTGAGCCGATCTTGGAAGCACGCGCCTCCGATTGAAGACCTAATTTCTGACTCAGAGTGTGCTCTTTTCTTCATCCTAATACAATCTCAAGGTTTAACCTTGACAGCTTCCAAATCAGAAACAAAAAAGAGCTTCTGCTGTAATTACTCTCCGATTGAAATATTCAATTCACAAGTGGAGTGGTAATGATCCCAAACTTTAAATCCGGACTTGGCAGCATTAAAAGTAGGTTCTCTTGTAATTACGTTTATATTGTAATTTTTCAATTCTCAAATCGAATGGGAATGCTTTCCGGATTACGAAACCTAAATGTCCAAACGACTTACCATTCCCGCCTGTCTTCATCCGACATGGAAGTGTCACAACCGCCTCGCTCGCTCCCGTTTTCCGTCAGTCCTCGGATCAAGCAAGCAAGCCTTACTCTCACTCTCTTTTCAATAAAAACTGAGACACGTATGCAATTGAGTCCTGTGTCCGTTCTGGTCGGTGACAAAATGCTGCCAAATCCAGAACTAAAACAAGTTTCTGCTGTAATTACTTCCAGATTACATTTTTCAACTCTCACAGTTTACTGGAAAAAAATCTAGATAGTTTTTTCTCACGTGACCTTTTTTGCATTTTGTTCCATTTTTTTTTTTTACTTTTTGAAAATTCCATAAATGCCAAAAATACAAGGAGTACAGACAAAAAAAATCATTGCGGTCCTGTGAAAAATAGTTCTCAATATTTAGACAAATATTTTTTTTTTTTTATGGGGACTGATGAGTTGCAGATGTGTGCCAGATCCTGACTAGTTTTCAATTTTTTATCTAGATGGCTTCCTGAAGTGCACAACATCTTCTACCATGGCAGCCGACGTAAACTGGTGCCTCCTCAAAATCAGATGGACAAGCTGCAGTCGTTTTTCAACTGCGCCGCCACACTCATGTCCATCCAGCTCCAGAACCTGGTTTTGGACTCCATGAGTGACTACACCAGGCTGGTCTGCCCCAATCCCGTAAGACCCATGAAATCTGTCAGTCTCTCGGCAGTTTCTGATGGACTCTTTTCTGACAGGACTCAGAGGACACCTTCGGCCACTCTGGATTTGTGCTGTTCCTGATCCTGGATGATCGGGATATCGTGTTGGAGCCGGATCTGAAATCCTTTGAGGATGTTTTGCTTAATGTGTATGAGTTCATGCTCAGGTCCGTCACCCTGTTGCCACGCGTGGAAACCAAGCTCTACGCCGAATGGGTCAGTGGGTTTTCCTTTTGTGTGCTATATGACGTGGGTCTCAAAGTGAAAGTACTCAAGGTAGCCAGGGTTAGTTTCTGGGTAAAGTTATCCTCAAGAAAAGACCTGATAAACACAGTCCAATGTTCTCAAATAAATATTTATTATTCTTCTTCTTCATAAATGTTGCCATGTTAAAAAAAACAATATTAAGAATTAGTGGGGCAAAAAATTATAAATCCATAATAAATAAATCAAACAATCATTTAGGAAATAAAGAATTAAGAAACTCATATTTGTGTAACACATTTAGGTTATTAATTATTCAAATTTAAATGTAAGTATTTACAATATTTAACCATCAGAAGACAAACTGTTCTGAACATGTTTTTTTGCCAATCATCCGTTGGAAGATTAAAATGAATAATTATGATTAAATGTTATCTGCAGACTTCTGTGACACATGACAACATGACTGAACCAAATTTTGTAAATGTGGTCACGCCGATAAAACACACTTGGCTCAAAGGCAGAAAACTCACGCAAAGTTAGGTGCAAGGTGAATCTACTGCCCTTTAAGCTTCAGTTCAATATCGATGATGGATGACGAAGCAAGTACGACCAACCTTTGTTTTTAAAAACGTGGTCAGCTGATGAAAAACTTTTAACATACTTGGCTTAAAGCAGAAACTGACGTCAAGTTACATGCAAGTTGAAATCACTGTTGTTCCATGTTTAGTTCAACATCGGTGATATATGACGACACGACTGTAACAAAAACAGCCATCTTGTGAACTATGACCAAAGTGCAACGGAAAAAACATTTAAAACACTTCATTCAGGTGTAGAAATACACATAACATTACAGACAAGTTCAATCCACTATCCTTTAAGCTTCAGTTCTACAGCGGTATACATCAATGCTGTGTTTCAGAACCGAAATCACGCAGACAACATCTTTCACACTTTTCTATGAGGTAGAAACTCATGTAAAGTTATGTATAGGTAAATTATCTGTCCTTTAAGCTAAGTTCAACAGCAGTGATGTAAAACAACACGATTAGCAAATATTAACGAGCATATAAAACATATTTAACAAACATGGCTCAGGGGCAGAAACTCATGTAAAGTTATGTGCAAGGTGCATCCACTGTCCATTTAAGCTTCAGTTCATAAGTGGTGACTATTTTTCTCCCCACCCAGTGGCCCTTTGTTCTGCGTTTTGACCAAAATGAATGGTTTAGGTATTGCACTGAAAAAAAGGAATTCGTTAATTTATCGAATCACCTAAGTTGTTGGATTCTATAGTCTGTGATGTGTAGTTGTGCATTCACATTATTCCCTGGGCAAACCAGAAAGTAGCTAGCCGATGTTGCTGCAGGCCAGACATAAACCGAACCAAAACGTTATTTCTCATCCTGTTTTTTGTGTTTGGCGATCCGAAACTGGATTGGTCCCAATTTCGAGCCCTACCTTCTCAACTATCACCGAGCTAGCATCCATATGAAAGGCTTCCATACTGTGCAGACTGCTACCAATGATTTTCTGGACTCTGTTGATGATTCTGTAAGGTTTCCCAAATAACTCCTCGTCATACTCTTCTCTTTTTTTTCTCAGGCAAGTAGTGATACTCTGAAACCAGTTATCCTACCGGAGATCATTAAGGTCCAGGAGGAGGAGGTCCGCAAGGTGGTCAACAACCAATATGTAAAACCTGTAGAATACATCCATGAGTACGACAAGTACACAACGTTAATAAACAAGGAGGCTGAGGAGGCCATGGAGCGTTTCCTGGGGGAGGAACACACCTTTCAGGAGCTCCTGGCGGAGGTGATCAACTACCAGCAGCTGATTGACCAGATCCAGTACACATCGCGTAAGGTGAGTTATAGACCATGATTGAGATTTTTTTCCAATGACGTGTAATACAGGGGTTCTAATGTACTGTACTTGATTACTTCACACCACCAATGTTCCGTTTTAGGTGGTGAAGCTGGGCATGTTTGAGGTCCAGGCTCACAAGCTGATCCAGGCTCTGGTGAAGCGTGCCACAGACTTGCAGCAAAAACTGGTCTCAAAGATGCTGGAGGGACATCAAGAGATCAATATTGCGTCAGTTGGTTTGGCAAAATTTAATCGAGCTGAGTCGTAGCCATTAGCTTTAGCATGCATACAATATGCTCAGATATGGTTTTTTTCACCAGGCAGCGACAATTTGATAGCTTTTTTAGTTACAAGTTATTTCACTAAGTAATTCTTATTTGTCTAGCCAGATACAAAACGTGAATATATGACTTAGAAAGTATAGTTTTTCATACTAAGTACAGGTACTGTGTGTTTTCTCGATTCCAAAGGCTATGCAATGAATTTGAGAAGATAGCAGATAGGGCCTTGAGCACCCCACCTGACACACATTCGCTGATGGAGTTGAAGGTATTTACAATAAAAAGCCTATATTATTATATTAGGGGTGCATGATAATGATATATATATATTCTATAAAACCAATAGGCCCAATAGGAAAAAAACGATAATCACTTATCACATATAATCAATCAACTGACAGTAAATGTTAAAAAGATTCTGTCAGGACCAGAACGGAAACATGACCCAATTGCGTAGCGTTTTATTGAAGGAAAGAGGAAGAGCTGCGCCCACGATCTGGTGTTCGCTGGACACGGGAAGCAAGTCGCTCTCGTACTCAGATAGTGATCCAAACACGGAAGTGGATCTTCTGTAGCGAGCGTTGGCGGTGTCAGGGATGGAAAAACTGGTCGGTAGCTGGGACCGGGAGAGCAAGTTGAGGTTGGGGTCGGAAACGAGTCGTAAGCCAGAACGGGAGAGTAGACGTAGTCGGGGACAAAAAGTGGTCGTCAGCCGGGATGGCAGGGCAGACGTGGTCAGGATCAAAACAGGTCGTAGCCGGAGACAGACGGGAGCAAAAAAACGGGACAGGTGGGAATCACGGTCGAAAAAGGCTTGCCTAGTATACACTGAGGTTCGCAGACGGACTGACAACAGGGGACAGACAGGACTGGGTACAAATAGTGACAGGGAGCCAATCAGAACCCGCAGCGGTTGCCGCCAAATGAGAGGGCACAGCTGAGTCACATCAGTAATCATGACGGATTCAAAGCATTACATTCCTTGTTTGAATATATTATAATTTCTAAAGAACTAGTTGCACAACTTGGTCGTGTCTCTTCTCTACCCCTTCGTAATCCACACGAAGCACCTGAGAGCTATTTGTTAAAAAGATTCAAAGGACAAATGTTCCTCATCAGTATTTATTTTGGTTTTCTGTAAAAGTAGCACAAGTTGGTTGTTTCTCATCTTGACCTCTTTATAATGTGCGAGAGGTACTGGAGAGCTCCGCCAAAACCAGTTGTGCGACTTGTAAGAAATATCCCTAGCATTATGTTCCATATTAGATTTTGATTTTCTATAGAAGTAATATGCAACTTGGTTTTGCCTCCTCTGAAGCGCTTCATAATGTGCGCAAGGCACTGGAGACTCATAATCAGTCGCATGGCTCAGAATTGTATGGGCTTCTGAACTTTAGCGAGTATTATATAGAAAAGTAGCGGCACAACTTGGTAGTGTCACCACTCTGCTTCTTCATAATGTGCACAAAGTACTGGAGAGCTTGGACATAATTAGTCGCATGGATTTGGAGGTGTTTGGGCTTTTGAAATTTTGCCAGTACATTGAGTTTAGTTTTTCTGGAATGTTGTTTCTTTTTTGTTGCACTCTTGTGTGTGTTTGTGCCGCTAATTGAATAAGATTGAGAGTTGATTAAAAATGACAAAGTACGTATGGATTGAGTCTCTCAAACACAAGTTTTGGAGACGTTTACAGGCGCATCTAAATGTAGCATGCAATTATCCGGTATCGGTCTCCAGAAGCAGGATTTTGTCCATTATCTTTAGGAATAAACAGTTATCGTGCACCCCCAATATATATTATACATAACTTATAATATCAACGCGTATCAACAAAAGTTATGGTCTTATTCCAAGGCTTTTGTGAATAAAGTGAAGACCACGGATCTGCCCCAGCTGGAGCAACGCTTATCAAACTCCAACATGCAACTCTGCTCTCTCATCGATTTTGTGTCACTCTCCACCTCCGACATGGACCTGAACCGAAAAACCATCCAGTGGCTTCGACGTCTTCCCAATATTTTCGAGGAGCACGAGCAGATCGTGGCCGAAAAGACAACACAATATCAGAACAGTCTCAAGGTGCCTTGCTTTCCGTTTGAACTACAAACAAAAATGAATTGTAAATATGTCAAAATATTTGACGGTTGCAGTTGTTTCGCGAGCTCTTCGAGGAGGAACTGGAGACCTACAGCGTCCAAGTAGAAGAGTTTGTGACTTTCGGTGATCTTGAAGATCTCAGCAAGTACCTGAAAAAGGCCCAAGCGCTCAATGGCAAACTGGATGCTGGGATTGAACGGGTAATTTAGGGTAGAACAAATTCCACGCCCACCTAATGATCAATTGCATCTAATTGAACTTGATAAATGTCAAGCAAATTGCTTGGAAGTTCAGAATTCAAGGCTGCAGTACACAAAAACCCTCAAGAGGGCAGCATTGGTTCGTCAATAAGTTCACTTGCGTGTGCTCCTTGTAGAGAACTTTGATTTATTTATTATTAGAAAATATGACATAAGATGTCTTCAGAAGTAAAAAATAGTTTTTATTTTATTTTTATGGTGTTGATACAATCAATTATCATGCACTCACGAATTCCTTTGCTTACCTTTGTCAGTTGAAAGGAAAGCCATTACTTATCTATTTATTTTAATTTACTAAAATAATATTACATTAGATAAAATATTGAAAATATTTTAAAAAAGGGAAGGCAAAACTATCATTCAGAGAATATTCATTATTATTGTTCAAACTCTGACAGCAACACACCCTTTATGCATCCTTCTCCAAATTCCTCTTTTGTCTCTCTGTCTGACTGTCTGACTGTCTGTGTCCGTCTGTGTGTCTGTCTCTGTGTCTGTCTGTGTTTCTGTCTGTGTCTGTCTGTGTGTCTGTCTGCCTGTCTGTCTGTCTGCCTGTCTGTCTGTCTGTTTGCCTGCCTGCCTGTAAGTCCTGTCTTTCCCGCTCTCTTTCTCACCCTCTCTCGCTCTCCCTTTCCCTTTTTTGCTCTCTTTCTCTTTCTTGCTCTTTTTCTCCCTCTCTTTCTCACTTTCTCTTCACTCTTTTACTTGTTCTTTCTAGCTGTCTTTTTTTCTCTCTCACTCTTTCTTTCTTGCTCTCTGTATCCATAAATGTATTCATCCATAAATCCTTTACGAATCCATCCATCTTTTAATCTATTTATCACCTTATCTATCCAAAAATGCTCAGTCAATTAATCTATCTATGAATAATATATCTATGAATTTATACGTTCATTGAACGTCCCTTCATTCACCTATCAATCCATGAACCCATCCCTCCATCTATGTAAACACAAACTAGATCTAAAAAAAACAAATCATGAAAGGAGAAAAACTCAGGATATGGTAGAATACCAACAAGTTATAACTGAAAAAAAAGAGGACACAGGGATAGAAAAACTACATCCCACTCTGCATTCTGGCAGCAGAAAGTGGATTTCATGAATGTTTCATCCATCCATCCATCCATGAATCAATGTATTTATCACTCCGTCCAACCATTTTCTTGCGCTTCAATCAGATCAACGAATTCAACCTGGAAGAAGAAGCCTTCGACTGGCCGTCCTCTCAGTACCCGCTTCGCAAAAAGACTCAGGACAAACTCACACCCTTCCTGCGTCTCTACGAGACCGCCAACGACTTCCTGACCAACTACGATCTGTGGCTCAACGGCCCGCTTTCTGGCGTCAATCCGGACAAGGTAAGCGACTTCTTCTTCTCGGTGGCACGGCACTCGAATCATTTCACAAAATTTTGTTTGTTTCAGATCGAAGGCGACGTCAGCAACTACTGGCGCTCTTTGTATAAACTGGAGAAAGGGTTCGGGGACGTGCCCAATGCTCTCAACATGGCGACCATCATGAAGGACAAAGTGGAGGTCTTTAAAAAGGACGTGCCCATGGTGCAGGTGAGGATAACCGAGGACAAGACCTTTAGAAAATGCCTTTGTTATTACCTTTTTAATGGATTTAGTTTCATAAATTCAAAGCACTCCTTTTATGCGAAACTGTAGAACCCCACGATACAACATGAATCCTTTCTTAAGTGGGTATTGCCAAGTGAAATTACCACATAGCGGGAATGGAAACCTATGCTAATTAGCTCTGAACCTCAGATAAAAACATTCAAATAACAAAATAGTATATGATAAATACTACTTATGTGTAATATATGTGTATCTGATCGAATAAGACAATAAATAAATATAAATGCAAAGGAAAAATGACATTGGATTTACCTTTGGTGTGGCGTGACTCCATCTGGTATAAAAGAGTAGGTGGGTGGATGCAGGGGGGGGCAGGAAAAGTAAGTTTTAAATTAAACTGAATTTACAATTAAAACTGCTCATAAACAATTTATTTACTTTAGTTGTCCCAATCATCATTTTTTACGGCCATATTTTTTAGCCAGGGTAACCATTTTCATAATTCTTGATAATCACAGTGCTCCCAAATCCTAAGAGTCTTCCGTAGTTTACTATGCCAGTCAAAATACTAAATAAGCATTTTCTTTGAAATCTAGATAGATAGATACTTTATTCATCCCCGCAGGGAAATTCACATTTCCAGCAGCATCCCTTCGCTGAGAACAATACAATAATAAAGCAAAAGGAATACAATATACAAATACCCAATGTGACGTGCTAATACCCACTGTAGCGTGTCGTATAGAGTATTTAAATAGTGCTACATAAAATACACACTGCAATAAAAGTACGGTAATATGCAATGTAGGGGGTGTGGTTTAATGTGAGCCTTTACTCCTCCGGGTGGAGTTAAAGAGCCTCATGGCATGAGGAAGAAAAGATCTTTTCAGTCTGTCCGTGGTACAAGTCAGTGGAATAAAGTAATTTTCATTTTTAGATTGAAAATGTGGAATTTTAAAAATATCTTGATTGGTTGAAAATTTGAAAGAGGAATGTTCATAAAAGAAAATTGTACAATAAAAGTATTAATTATTGCTACTATTTTGTTTTTAGTATTTTAAGTGATAAACACTATCTAGGATCTACTTTTAACTTGACCTCTTTATCTAATTTGAATTACGATTCTACTTGGCAGCTCTCGTCAAAAGCTTTGTTTCCATGGTTTTCATGATTTTGCTTCTTCTTTTAGCATCACTGTCGTGGGACCTATAGACAATATTGTATCAGTGACTTGCAAAGTCATATGAAGCGCAAAAGATTCTGAAACGAATGAAGAAAGAGAATGCATTGTAGGAGGTTGTTCAGCCAATATCATATCAGGTTGTTTATGATGCTGTGACACAAACCAATAGCAGACCAGCATTTCATTTGACGTCGAACAATAGCAGACAGGCATCTGAGAAATGTAACTTTACATACGCACAAACACTGCAAAGTTTTTGATCATGCAAAATACAGTGTTGAAAGAGAAAGCCACAGATTCTTTGTATAAGCGGCATGGTTTAAAAAAAACTAAGAAAAATGTAGCTCCTCATAGTGCACAATCGGGTAGCCTTGTTCTGGAGTCTAATGTACAAGAGTTGATGCGTTTGGTACAGGTTCTCTGCAATCCAGGTCTTCGTCCGCGCCATTGGGAGATCCTGAGTGAAATCTCAGGCAAAAACCTCTGCACGACAGACGAAGAATCCGCCTGCATGTCCCACTTCCTCTCGCTGAATATGGAGGAGCACCTGGCCGAGTTTGAAATGGTCAGCGAGGCCGCCAGCAAGGAGTATTCCCTGGAGAAGGCCTTGGAGAAAATGACCACCGAGTGGGCCGACATCACCTTTAAGCTCCTCCCTTACCGCGAGACAGGAACCTGCATCCTGTCTTCGGTAGACGAGATCCAGATGCTGCTGGATGACCACATCGTTAAGACACAGACGATGAAAGGCTCGCCCTACATCAAACCTTTCGAGACGGAGATCCGGTAAGTTTTTTCTTATCTTCTGGATCAGGGATGTTAAATGAACTTAATGCTGTCCTCGCAGAGAATGGGAGGGGACGTTGGTGCTCCTCCAGGAGATATTGGATGAGTGGTTGAAAGTTCAGGCTACATGGCTTTACCTGGAGCCCATCTTTAGCTCACCTGACATTATGGCTCAAATGCCCGAGGAGGGTAGGCGTTTCACCAACGTAGATAAAACCTGGAAGGACACCATGAAGCAAGTTGCCACGGTAGGTACTTGTGTCAGGATCGAGCTCTTTTTTTAGATCACAATCTTGTTCTATTCCCTTTTCGTGTTCTATGCTGATAATAAAATTAAGAAAAAACCTTTCGCATTGATCTGCTTTTTGTAACCTTAACGATAACTTCATCATTTAGTCCTTCGAGCCGGATTTCACACATTAGAGAATTGAAAAGAATTGTCTGATTACAAAATTGTCTACGTTGTTTACAAAATTAGATGTGTCACTCTAGGATAAACATATAACTTTCTCTGAAACTGTTCATCTTGTTTTATGGGACCGCTTGGGTCTGCCAGATGGCAGCAGGTCAAAGAGGTGGTAGCCGGGGTTAAAGGAGTCATTAATAATGTAGGGTTGTAACCAAAGATCTCTCCCTTTCACAGTGACCGCCGTGTCTCTTAGAAATAGGTCAAAAACCTGGGTCAATCGCTAGGGACTCAGTCCAGAACCAATGCTCCTCCGCCTTGACAGAATCCAGCCAAAGTGGCTCAGGCATCTGTCAAGAATGCCTTCTGGACCCTCTGGAGGTGTTTCAGGACAAAGTTGCTCGGGATAAGGAGGTTTTCCGTGCATGTTCCACTGGCAGGAGGCCATATTAATTCAAACTTGTGTTATTTTATTCATAACAATACAAATCTGATTCTTTTGTATGCATGGTCCGATGTAAGCACCATAATTACAATTTTTTTGCCGTTAGGAGATAGACAAAGTTCCCTGCTGATAAAGCGGCTCGGCAATTTCATTGTGCTTCACATCACACATTATCGTCCACGTGCGAACAGCGAGTGGAAAACCGGCAATTCATCACGGGCTCTATTGAGAGAGCCCCTATCAGTCTTTTAACAAACAATATGGCAGTCGGCAACTCATTAGGGTGTGGGGGAGCGGCGGAGCAAAATGACGGGCCACATTGTTAAAGCTAAACAGGTTCACGGTGAAAAAAATGGGATGTGCTCCCTATTATTACTTTGAATTGTCTATTCAGCGCTAGATAAATTGCACATTAGGAAAATGCAAAATGCTTTGTTATTGTATTCGCGCTAGTGTTAAGACATTGGAACAATGATTGACGATTATGTCTTGTTTAGTGTGACCTCATCTGACCACATGTTTCTTTTAAATTATTGTATTTACATTATTTTTGTCATTTGTAGTTTGCATCTTGGAAGTCACTTCTTAAGTCATCTTGAGTAAATAAAAAGAAAAAACAACCACCATAACAATTGTTTAAGGCAGGATTGGGCAAACTAATGGCTGAGGGCCATATATATTTTAATAACAGGAGACAGACAGACTCTTAGAGAAAGTCATTTACACTGCTCGTAAAATCATGGGCTGCTCTCTGCCCAGTCTGTAGGACATTGCTGAAAACATTATTTATGACTCCTCTCAACCTGGTCGGCACCTCTTCGATCTGCTGCTCTCTGGCAGATATTACAGTTCCCCTAAAACAAAGACTAAAAGGCTTAGGGACAGTTTTTCCCCTGGATCATCTCCAACGTAAACAAGCCTACAAAACTGTATAGAAAGATTTATATTCATCTTTTATTTCTTTATTCTTACTTTTGCACATTGATGTTGCTAATGCAATTGCACAATTTTCATTGCTGCCATGTCAAAATCATTTGGTGTTTTTCATCTGGTAGGACAAGCATGTGTTGGCCGTTATCCAAATCAATCAAATGCTGGATAGACAAAAGAAGTCCAATGAACATCTGGAGATGATACTCAAAGGGCTCAACAACTACCTGGAGAAGAAACGTCTCTACTTCCCTCGTTTTTTCTTCCTGTCCAACGAAGAGCTGCTGGAAATCCTTTCAGAGACCAAAGACCCCACCAGGTGAGCAAGGATTACACAGTTCTTTGGCAGTTTTTTTGTGCTTTTTAAGGGTGGTGATGACTGGGGAAGAAACTGGGTCAGGGCTTGTTAGTCTGTGTTCTAAAAGACCTTTAGCATCTGCCAGAGGGCAGCATTTTCTGGGCTATGTTGATGACTCTCTGTAAGGCTCTCCTGTCTGTTGCCGTGCACCCAGCCTACCACGCTGTGATGTCGTATGCACGTAGTCTGCAGCAATGTTATACAGACTGGGTAGAGTGCAGCTCATGATTTTCTGGGCTGTGTTGATATGTTTTTATAAAGTGATCCAGTCAGTGCCCTGCACCCAATATACCTCACCGTAATACTGTATGCCAATGGCTCTTTATAGCTTCTGAATTTGACATCTTCGATAAGATTATCATCACCTGGTAGTTGATGCTTTTCGGATTCTTTTCAGGGTCCAGCCTTTCTTGAAAAAGTGTTTTGAAGGCATCGCCAAGGTGACCTTCACTGAAGACCTGGACATCACTCACATGAGGAGCAGCGAGGGTGAAGAAGTCCAACTTGTAGACATCATTTGTACCCCCAACGCCCGAGGACAGGTGGAAAAGTGGCTTCTGGAACTGGAGAACGATATGCTTGCTTCCCTGCATAAGGTGCTGCATCGTTTCAAGTACTGTACTGATTTTTTCGTTGTCCAACTGAAGTCCATCCTGGGGTTCTTCTGCAGGTAGTCGGAGAAGCTATCATAGCATACCCCAAAGCCTTGAGGATCGATTGGGTGCGTTCATGGCCTGGGCAGGCGGTACTTTGCGTCTCACAAGTGTATTGGACTAAGGATATCCACGACGCCATTAAATCAGGACAAAAGGTAGTCATCTGGATGAGGTTTTAGGTTTTAGTGATCTTCGAAACCAGTAGTTTGTCTTTTTACATTTTGTCTTGAGTGTTCAGCGAACTTTTGGTAGATGTTTCGTCAAGTGACTGTCATTTGACGACTCCCCAGGCCCTGGACGCCTACTTGGCTCAAAACAACCGCCAGATTGATGACATCGTGGAGCTTGTGCGGGGTAAGTTGTCCAAACAGAACCGAGTCACCCTGGGAGCTCTGGTGGTACTGGATGTCCATGCCCGAGACGTGCTGGCCTTGCTGGTGCAAAAGGGAATCAGCGATGAGCACGACTTTTTGTGGCAAAGTCAGCTGCGCTACTACTGGGTGGTACGCAACGTACATGGGCAACGTCCGACTTAAGACTGGGATCAGTTCTGACCAACCGATTGTAAATCCAAGCCAATGACGCCATCAGCTTCAGAGACTGTATCTAGTTACCTCACTGAGTAACGTGGCGGATCGCTATGCCTGCTGGTCGCCAAAATTGCCGTATGTGTTGCCGGGCTATTATGAGCTATTTCCAGACATCACGTTTAGAAAAAAGTGCATTTTCTAGATGAAGTAAGCGCATTTCCTGGCCATGTCGTAAGTCGGACGTTACCTGTTTTGATGTCTTTATCCTGGATGTAATGAAATAGACCGTGGTTTAAATTGCATTGTGTCGGCAGGATAATGACCTCCAGACAAAGATGATCAATGCAGGTTTACCATATGGTTATGAGTACCTGGGCAACACCCCCCGTTTGGTCATTACCCCACTGACTGACCGCTGTTACCGGTAAGGGCACCTTTTACGGTTTTATTGGCTTAGCAGCGCTACCTCTTAGAAAATAGCCCAAGATACCGGTTTAATCAACTTGAAGTTAGTGGTTTGAACCATAAATGGTTCCTATTATTCATTATGACACATTATTTTTCAGCACCTTGTTTGGTGCCCTTCATCTCCATTTGGGCGGAGCCCCAGAAGGCCCGGCAGGCACAGGAAAAACAGAAACCACCAAAGATTTAGCCAAGGCAGTGGCCAAGCAGTGTGTGGTCTTCAACTGCTCCGATGGACTCGACTACATCGCCCTGGGGAAATTCTTCAAAGTGTGTCAGAGTTTCTGAGGGTTTCTTAGCGTATTCGAAGAGGACATTGTTTTGTCTAACGGGAATCATTTTGACTGAATATGTGATCAGGGTCTCTTGTCTTGTGGAGCCTGGGCCTGCTTTGATGAATTTAACAGAATTGACTTGGAAGTACTGTCCGTGGTGGCTCAACAAATTCTCACCATACAGAGAGGTGGATTTCTTTCATTCCATGTTATAGTTTTTCCAGCAACTAGACTTTGATTTGGAAATCATTCACTCTGTAATCACTGCTTTGTGTCATTACTATTTCAGGAATCGCAGCCCACGCTAAGCTGCTGATGTTTGAAGGAACCGAACTGTCCCTTGACCCATCTTGCGCCGTGTTCATTACCATGAACCCTGGTTACGCTGGCCGTTCCGAGCTCCCGGACAACCTTAAGGTATCTGGAGCTATTCTGATTGGCAAGTTACTAGTTTCAAGTCAAGTCAAGTCATTTTTATTTGTATAGCCCTAAATCACGAAGAGTCTCAAAGGGCTTCACAGATTATTACACTATATTACACAGACTATTTTTCAGCCGACAAGAAGAGTAGGTTATTATTCATATGCAATGGAGTAGAAGTGAGTTTTAAGTTTAGATTTAAACATTTCCACTGAGGTTGCAGATCGGATCTCAGGGGGAAGAGCATTCCACAGCACCGGTGCCCGGATGGAGAACGCTCTCGAACCAGCAGAACACTTCTTTGCTCTCGGGATCACCAGAAGACCGGCACTCTCAGATCGTAGGCTTCGTACCGGGACATAGGGGCAGATCAGATCTGAAAGATAAGAGGGAACAAGTCCATGTATGATTTTGTACAATACTAAGAGAACCTTGAAGTCACATCTTTGGCTAACTGGGAGCCAATGCAGGTGCCAAAATCGGTGTTATGTGATCGTACTTTTTTGTCCTAGTTAAAAGCCTCGCTGCGGCATTTTGTACTAGCTGAAGAGACTTGATTCTGGACTTCGGGAGACCGGAGAGTAGTGCATTACAGTAATCGAGACGGGAGGTAACAAATGCATGAATTATAGTTTCCGCATCAGACTGAGACAGTATTGAACGGATTTTAGCAATGTTACGAAGATGGAAGAAAGCGGTTCTAGTAATTTTCTTTACATGCATCTCAAAGGATAGATCAGGGTCAAATATGACACCTACATTTTTAATTGAGTCACTCTGTGTGATGTGACATTTGTCAATGTTCACAGCAGTTTTTGAGAATAAGTCACGGCATTTAGATGGACCAGTGACTAACATTTCGGTCTTTTCAGAGTTAAGACGCAAGAAATTGAGTGACATCCACTCTTTTATCTCAGTGAGGCAGGCCTCCAAATTTCCACAGTTTAGTGTGGAAGATTCCTCCAACGGAAGATATAGTTGAGTGTCGTCTGCGTAGCAGTGGAAGCTGATATTGTATTTGCGAATAATATCACCTAATGGAAGCATGTAAATGTTGAAAAGAAGGGGGCCAAGCACTGAACCCTGCGGAACACCGCAGGTAACATTAAAGGGCTCAGATGTCATTTCACCATATTTAACACAGTGCGTCCTATCTGAGAGGTAGGATCTGAACCACGAGAGGACGGTTCCTGAGAGACCAATCCATTTTTCCAACCGTTCTAGTAGGATATTGTGGTGCACTGTGTCAAAAGCAGCACTAAGATCCAGCAGCAGCAAAAGTGATGAAGCGCCAGAATCCATTGACATTAGGAGATCATTTGTTACCTTGATCAGAGCTGTCTCAGTAGAGTGGTTAGCCCTGAATCCTGATTGCATGGATTCAAAAAGGTTATTCTCGGATATGAAAGCATTCAGCTGCTGTGCCACTACTTTTTCGAGTACTTTAGAGAGGAAAGGTAGGTTTGACACAGGTCTGTAATTACTTAAGATTTCTGAATCAAGGTTGAGTCGTTTCAGTGTGGGTTTAATAACGGCGGACTTAAAAGCTGCTGGAACTACACCTGAGGAGAGTGATCTGTTCATAATATTTAGAACTGAAGGCCCAAGGACGCTAAAAAGACTTTTAATAAGTGAACCTGGGAGCGGGTCGAACTGGCAAGTTGTCGGTTTGGCCGCATTCACCACCTGTTTGAGATCATCAAGTGACAGTTCAGTAAAACCGGCCATTTTCCCAGGGCAGCCACCCTGTCTTGCATCTGTAAATTTCAGTCCTTTAATATGTGTGGTATTAATAATTTCTTTAGCAATTTCTTCCTGTATGCATTGAATCTTCTTAGTAAAGAAGACCATTAAGTCCTGAGCAGAGTGTGTCGAACTATCTGCGATAGTCTGTTGCCTAGTAAGCGATGCTACAGTGTCAAAAAGGGCTTTGGGGTTGTTCTTTTGAGACGCAATCACCTTCGAAAGGTAGGCCGATTTTGCAGAGGCAAGGGCCGCTTTATACTTTAACAGGCTGTCACACCAGGTTTGATGGAAAACCTCAAGCTTGGTAGCGCGCCATTTTCTTTCCAATTTCCTGCATTCTTGTTTAAGGGTTCTAGTTTCGTCAGTAAACCAAGGCGTGCGTCTTTTAGGACGTGATTTTAGTTTTATGGGCGCTATTGAATCCAGCACACTAGTCAGGGTGGTATTGAACTCATTCATGAGTGAGTCAATCGAGCCATTGTATGTAGGAAAGGACGCAACTGCTCCAGGAAGGAGTTCAAAGAGCTCAGAAACTGTGCCAGTGCTTATATTGCGTCCGCTAAATCCTTCAGCTTTTTTAACACTACATTTAGCTAGCACCTCAAATGTAACTAAATAATGATCCGAGATAACGGTAGTACACGGTAACACCATAATGTTTGAGGTTAAAACTCCTCGAGTCATAATCAAGTCTAGCGTGTTCCCATTTTTATGGGTTGGCAAATCAACCAGTTGATTAAAACCAAATGCATCAATTAGAGACCTAAAAGTTTAATTAAAGTTTTTTGAATGTTTCAACAGGAAATTCCACAGAAACAGTTTCTTCCCCGGAACGTTTGCAACCCTAAACAAGCATGAAATAACTATTTCATTCTAACACGTCACTGTCTTGCCCCTTATCGCAGGCACTCTTCAGGACGGTGGCTATGATGGTGCCAGACTACGCCTTGATTGCGGAGATCGTACTGTACTCATGTGGTTTTGTGACGGCTCGACCCCTCTCGGTAAAGATCGTGGCAACATATCGACTGTGCTCCGAACAGCTTTCCATGCAGCATCACTATGACTACGGGATGAGGGCCGTCAAATCTGTGCTGACTGCCGCCGGGAATCTCAAGGTACGGTTGTTTTGATCATGAACAATGTATGTTGTAGTAAAAACAACTTTTTATTCCATCTGGAATCTCAGATTTAATATTGTGTGACCAAAAGCTTGGTAATTTAGCATTTCCCTCTTATCCAAGAACTGATTTTGGCTAGTATCAGCAAAGGAATACTTTTTGCTTGATTACAAATCGAGCACTGTATTTCCCGGACTATAAGCGACACATAAAAACTCAAGCAATGCCAGAAATTCGAAAGTGCACCTTATATTCCAGTGCACCTAATAGACCAGTCAATACAATTGAAATGCATGATAACAATACAATTTTGGGAGGAAAGAACAAATCCAGACGGGCACACATGACACAAATTTGATCTCTCGGCCCACGGTCTTAGTAATAGTCGACTGGAGATAGTTGACTGCGGTCAACAAAGTGCAGTTCATTTTCTGTGACCGGAACCAAAAAAAAAGCACTCTAACGGCCTCTGCTCTCAGCAATGGTCTACTGGGGATAATGGATCGCTGCAACAACAGTGCAATGAATTTTAGCCAGGCCTTAATAATAATAATAATAATAATTTCCTTGTATTGTCATTCTGTGTAACAATGTACACAGAACGAAATGTCGATTGCACCTGACCCGTTGTAGCGAGCCGATGCAGCCGCAGCCAACAGAGGGCGCCGCCGACCACTTTTTAAGTCTTAGGAATGACTCGGCCGGGGCGCGAACCACCGACCTCCCAGTCTCAAAGCGGGCGCCTTACCATCTAGGCTACTGAGCTGGTATAATGGCACGCTAACCAACAAGAGTGTCTTCTGCCGGTCCGCAGCATAATGGGATTGGGGAATAATGGATTTTGGCTGTACTTGTGGTTCATTTTAGGAGACTATAACTTAAAAAAGAGCCTTCTGGCTCGATAAAAGTGCATAGGAAAATTGGATCGCTGCCCCACGAGTCCAGTCTACTATTTGCTGGACAGAACAGCAAAAATGAGCTGCCGAGCTGATAAAAATGAGTTGTGCTGGTCCCTGCTCACAGCAACCTGTGAACATATAGCTGAACACCTTTCAACCTACGATGCACTGAGGCTGAGGAGTAACAAAGTTTTAGAGTATTTATTGCCCATTATGTATATTTATATAGTCCTTTTGCTTGTATATTTCAAATTTATCATGATCTCTCTGTTGTTTTATTCCATTTTTTGCAGCTTGCTTTTCCTGATGAAAACGAAGACACGTTGCTACTAAGGTCCATTATTGATGTGAATTTGCCAAAGTTTCTGGCCCAGGACTTGCAACTGTTTGCGGTACATATGGAAAAAACTGGGATATTACTGGGATGTTATTTTCAATGTGCCAAAGCAGTTACAATAAAAGCATTCGTACAGTTATTATAGTTATATAATCCCATTTAGGGTATAACGTCGGATCTTTTCCCTGGCGTCACTCTCCCCAAACGAGACTATACCACGTTACTTGAGGCCGTCAAGGAGAACTGCGACGAGATGAACCTGCAGGTGACGGACTTCTTCATCGAGAAGATCCTTCAAGTGTACGAGATGATGATCGTCAGGCACGGATTCATGTTGGTGGGGGAACCCTTTGGAGGCAAGACCTGCGCCTACCGCGTACTCTCGGCAGCACTTCACGATGTCTGTGTCAAGGTAGGCACCACGTAAAAAAAAACATGATATTTTAGGGATGCACGATAATGATAAAATCCTGCTTCTGTATACCTATACCGATATGATTATGATTATGGGTCTATTCATGATGGCAAACTATGTCACCTCTAATCATTATACAAGTGCTCCTATCTTAAAGGGCACATATCCTTGGCTAAGAAAAATACATGACCCATTACTTTCTCATCTTAGCTGTACACAGTAGAAGATATTATAAGTAAAAATGGATTTACAAATGTTGATGCAGAGACTGGATAGTCAGGTCATGTTTATTTGGGCAAATGTTTACAGTGCCATGAAAAAGTATTTGCACTCTTTCTGAATTCTGTGTTTTTTGCATATTCATTTACAAAGGTTTTGGATGATCAAACTAGTTTTAATATCACACAGAGACAACCAAAGGCTAAGAAAATACAGTTTTGAAATGTTGATTCAATTCATTAAGGCACAAAAAATATATATGCCCATTTGGCCCTATGTGAAAAACTATTTTACACCCCCCCGTGTCAAATCACAAAGTAACTGTGACTAACCACTGATTTTGGAAAGCTGAGTTTAATTCCACAGGCCACACCCAAGACTGACTTCCAACACCTGTGTTGAAACAATTATTCACTTAAATTGAAGTAAATCTCAAGAACACAATTAACATGCCACGATCCAAAGAAAATCCAGAAGGAATTAGAAAAAAGTAATTCAAACTTTTTAGTCCAGAAAAGGTCACAAAGCCATTTTCAAGGCTGTTGGGCTTCAGTGAACCACTGTTAAGCTGTTATCCACAAATGGAGAAGATTGGGGACAGTGGCAAACCTTCCCTGGTGGTGATCAACCAATATTACTTCAAGAGTGCGACGACGGCTCACCCAGGTGGTTACAAAATAAAATCAAAAAACATCCAAGGAATTGCAGGCCTTGCTGGCCTCAGTTAAGGTCAGTGCTCATGACTCCACTTTAAAAATGACATGGGCCAAAAATGGCCTCCATGCGAGCGTTCCAAGGCAAACACCACTGCTGTCACTAAAGAACACTAAGAGTCGTCATATATTTGCCAAAAAGTGACTTGATTATCCTCAAAACTTTTGGAGAAACATTCTGTGGACTGGTGAGTCCAAAATATAACTTTTTGGAAGGTGTGCACTCCGTTACATCTGGTGTAGAAATAGCACAGCATTTGACAAAAATAAAGTGGTGGCAGTGTGATGGTCTGGGGATGCTTTTGCTGCGTCAGGACTAGGACAACTTGCTTTGCCTGATGGAATAATACATTCTGGTGTTTACCAGAAGATCCTGAAGGAGAACGTCTGTTTGTCAGTTTGTGCCCTCAAACTCAAGCGCTCTTGGATTCTGCAGCGGGAGAATATTCCAAAACACACCGGCAAGTCCACAAAATGAAGGTTCTGGAGTGGCCAAGTCAAAGTCCACATTTAAATCCTATTGAGATGCTTTGGTGTGACCTTAAACCCGCAGCTCATGTTACATATAGCAGATTTGAAAAAAAATTGCGAAGAATTGTGGACCAAAATTCCTCCACGGCGTTGTGAAAGACTCATTACCAAGTTCAGGTGACAATTACTTTTTCACATAGGGCCAGAAAGGTTTTATTTTTTGTGCCCTATTAAACGGAATTAACATTTCAAAACTGAAATTTGTATTTCTTTGGGCTTTCTCCATGTTTTATTAAAAATTGGTTTGATCATCTGAAACTTTTGTGAGTGATCAATATGCAAAAAACAGAAATCGGGAAAGGGGGCTGATACTTTTTCAATGCACTTCAATTATTTATTTTCTTTCTTGCTACAGTATGATGTTTTTGATATACCATCATTAATTATGCAATACAACTTTTTCTCACTGATAAGCAATAAATGAATAAAATCAGTTTTTTAACTGCTTTATATATTTACAAAAAAATAACACTTTATCAATTGATCGATCAAAACGTTGGCACGAATTACTATAATGACAAAAGGAAATCAACACATATTCTAATGACAAGCATGTTTAGAGTCTTTCTAACAGGTAGAGTCGAATGATAATGGACGAGCACTGCGGTGCCTCGCATGCATTAGGAAGAGTAAGAGAGGAATATTTTTCCAACGGACCAAAAGCTGAGATGTTTTATTTATCTGTTAACACCCCGATAATTATTGTACATCCCAAGTATATTTACACATAAATTGTGTCACAAACCACACACGCCTGGCCGGTGATTTATCGAATTTTTAGTTGAGAAGCGCTAGCAGCAGGTAGCGGGGGCAGGTTATTACTGCTTTTTCCCAGCGAGAAGACATGTGAAGGCCTGCTGATAGAACATCGGGAAAAGCCGAATTCATCACTGTCTTCCCCTTTACCGAACGTCCACTCATCATGTCAAAAACTAGCTTAGTTTTTCTTCCCTTGGAGAAACCTGTTCCGTCATGGTTTTGAGTTATTGTCTTGAAATCTTTCTTCTGGTTTCTTTTATCCTGACTTTTGATTTCAGTAGAGCGTACGTACTACCAGCGTATATATTTTTATAAGATGTCCCATTATAACTTTTTTCAAACAATACGATATAAACTGGAGATCTAAATTAGGGAACAGCTTATAAAAAATGGAATCGTTTTGAAATAACACTATCTTCACTGTTACTCCTCTACCTTTCAATGACTTTTTTAAACACTTTAGGTTTTGTCTTTTTCCAGTGTGTTGCCGAATATAATGGTTTCCATCAGACCCTAATAAATTAAATTTGCTTTCACAGCTGAACTTCTCCTCTTTCCACATAACATGCTCCTAAGCAAAGCTCATTTTAGCTTTTTATTATTATTATTTTCTTGCTAATGATAACTCTGGTCACTGCAGTGTGGGTCTTCAGTCCAAACGCTCTTTTGGACGGCGAGTCATTGTATAGCAGGACAGATCTTTACTATGTTCATCACGGAACTGTCGAGCAATTCCAGCTGCTTAAATGAGTTTGTAATTCGGTAAAGATACATTATGCTTGAAATCACAGATTTGAAACGATCAACTTGTCTTGCGATGGCTGACCCCTTTCGTTTTCATTGAGGCGACCTGGCGCCAGAGCCTTTCAGTTGCTTTGGAACAGCCCACCATTTTGCAAAGTCAATGAACTGGCAGTTAGAATGCCAAATAGATAAGGGTTGACAGAAATCAGCACCATGTGCTATATAGGCAACATTAAGTTGGAGGCACCTGAAAGTATTCTCTAATTTTGATCAGTGCATTTCTTGCAAAATACGTTTTTTTTTGGGAAATTCTTGATCAATTTTGTGAACATTTGTTGTAGTAGCATTGTATAGTCAACACAACATGACCTCAAACGGTTTTGCTGTGAACATGGCATTTGTTTTTGAGAATTATTCAATTTTGTATAAGTTGTTCCCTAATTTTGATCTCCATTGTAGATATCGTAGCCCACAGAGTTGTCTGATCCGGATACAATCCAAATTTATGTCGGTTACATATGTGCTGATGTTAGTTGTAATGATGGTGAATGTTTCCCATTTTTTATCATTATATGTTAATGACACTTAGGTCTTATATGTAACTATTTTTACAGGATTTTAGTTCTCTGGAATGCCTCCAGTTTGTTCTAAGCGTACATGTCTTTTTTATATTCTTTTGTGTATGACACTAGGGCCTGATGGAGGAAAACGAAGTGCAGATCACAGTCATCAATCCAAAATCCATCACCATGGGACAGCTCTATGGTCAATTCGACCCGGTTTCCCACGAATGGTCTGACGGCATCCTAGCTGTCAGCTATAGAAATTTTGCCTCTTCTCAGGTGAGACGATTCTACTGATCGATAACCAATCCATTCAACACGATCATGATTTACTCTTTCAACTGTAGATTTGGAAAGTATGACTAAAGTACTGGGAAGTTTGAACTTTAGTAAACACTCAAAATAAGAAGACAACACTTCAATGGATTTTGAACTTGCAAGGAGAACAGGGAGAGAAGTCTTCAGATAAAAACAACATACAACCTGTTCTAAAATCCCTCTCCTGAGCCCTTTCTTTTTATTGAATCCCCTAGGTTACAAATGCAGATCTGCCTTTAAACGGTATGGAATCAAAGAACAGCAACTATAGTGACAACGGTGTAATAGTCAAAATAATGAACAACAGTGCGCAATGATAGTCAGAATAGCAATCTGGCATCCTATAAAATCTGCTTTACAGGCGTATAATATCATAAGCAGAATAAACTTATTAAGTACCTATCGCCAAATATTTGCATACTACTACTGTGTTAACGCAGCTTTGGGTTTCCTCAAAGCTTCTTCCGCCACCTCAATTGTGCAACTCTGTCTTGTCTTGGTGACCTTCAAACAATGAAAAGACTTTGAGTCAATAGGGGCGTAGGGATTAAGGGATTTGGTCGAAAATACAGTTGGCTCCTCTTGAGCTCTTGAGTCTCTTTCTGTCTCATAGAGTCAACGCTCAAACATGGGTGGAAACAAAAGCAGGCAGCCGGTCCTTCTGTTCAGGCCTTGTTCAATCCAGAAAGAAAGACAACAAGCTTGATTTATTCATGCGGAAAGAGCAGCATCTCGCACTTACACTCACCCTCTGATTGCTGATTTCTCTGCATTTTATTGACAAAGTTTGAAGCACATTAAAATGATCATGAAATGTTTAGGGTCCACTCCTTTGTAGGGATTTGTCAAGTCATATTCCTGCTACTCTCTGAAAAGCACATTTTCCGTACATTATTAACCAAGTAACAAAATAAATTAGATTAGCTGACACAAGAAAGGGGTAAAAAATAATGAGGTCCATGGTAATGCTAGTACATGGAAGTGAGTGAATAAATGATATGTATATGTGTCACAAGACCCTGTATTATTCTGACACCAAAAGCCGACCCAAAAATAATGAAGTACATAGTGAAAATACGTTGTTTCCAAAGAATTTTAGCTTTTAAATATTAATAATTAATTATTATAATACATGTATGTATTTCCCTGTACTAACTCAGGACCAGATCATTTGTATGAAACAAATCACAAAAAAAGTAAATCTGCCAGAAGCTGTTACCCAAGCTATACTTTAACATGTTTGGCAGGAGCTGGATTACCGGATTGCACGTATACTGTCTCTCAGGTTGTGTACATATTGAACATTTGTCAAATAGTTTACATAATCATCTTGCTTGTGAATTTCTTGGTCAGATTTAGGAGATTAAAATCTTACGATCTTCACCATGAATACTTTATAATTTTATTTGCTTTAGCCATTTACTTGCTGTGATATTTACATCTTAATGGATATCCTTTGAAACACCCTATACACTATGTGTCATGCGCCATGCATGCCATGTGACACCAGAAGAAGGCCAACAAAATTAAGCCCCTAGTAATACTTGTAAATGAGTAAATATATAGCTATTACATGTGTAATGCACCCTGCTCATCTTGTGACACCACGAGGTGGCCAAAAAGAATCAAGCCCATAGTAATACTAAATGAGTAAATTTATAGCTACCTTCATCACATACTCTGCATGTCCTGTGACATCAGGAAGAAGCCAAAAATACTTCTTCTACCTATCAAAATTCAATAAAAATTACACTTTTATTCTTACAAATTAAGCAACATTTTTGTCAAGTCAGGTCATATTTACCCTTTAATATAAAAAATCTCAAAGGGCTGCATTTATTCTTCAGACCCCGGACAGAAAGTGGCTGATCTTTGACGGACCGGTAGACGCCGTCTGGATCGAGAACATGAACACGGTTCTGGACGACAATAAGAAACTGTGTCTGATGAGTGGCGAGATCATTCAGATGTCCCCTCAGATGAGTCTCATTTTCGAACCCATGGACTTGGAGGTGGCGTCTCCTGCAACAGTAAGTATTGAGTTTGTACTTCACCGGTGGATAGTAATGCACTGTATAAGGACTGTACACAATCTTGAGGTGCAGAATTTGTCATGCCTGTTCTAAAGGTTCTAAAGGTATTTATTCAAATTGCCATCAATTAAAAAAACTTGCAAAGTAATGTGGAAATATGTGGGTGGAAATTGAAAAAAATGAAAACTGGAGAGGATAATGCTTATCCTACCTGGGTGTATTTATCTAGACATGCTTAACTTCTCACACCCGACATTGTAAACCCACGCAAGCACGGGGAGAACATGCAAACTACACAGAGGAAGGTTCGATCTCATGACCTCAGCACTGTGCCGCACACGCGCTAACCACTGCATCACCGTGCTTCCCTCTGGCTGTAATTGATATGATAATTCTCAAGGCCACATCTCACTTCTGAATGAATTGAAAAATATTCCTGCTTAATTTCAAAATCACAACAACATGTAACAATTGTTTTCAGGTGTCCCGTTGCGGTATGATCTACATGGAGCCGCACATGCTAGGATGGCATCCCCTCATGTTGTCCTGGTTCAATGAACTGCCCGCCACGGTCACGGCAGCTCACAAAGAACTCATTGGGGGTCTTTTCGAACGCATCTTGCCGGCCACTCTGGAGCTCATTCGCAAAGCCACTACGGTATGGTAAAACCCGGTCTAATTTGTGTTGTGTTTTATCCAGATTCGGGTGAATCTGAAACACTTATTTCTAATTTTTTCCAGGAGTTGTCACCGACCTCTGACAGTAATTTGGTGAAGTCCCTGATGAATTTGATGGACTGCATGATGGAAGAGTTTCACGAAGCCAGCGTGATGAAGCGCATGAATGACAACGACGTCTGCTCTTGGTTGGAGGTTTGTATAAACAGCTTTTTTTGCGCCAATTGAAGGTCCAGTATTCATTATATAGCGAGCTTTAGTGGTGTAAAACACTTCAATAATTCCAATAAAACCCTGTTGATTCAAATAATGAGCAAAAACAAATGTACTATCTCATGAAAATGTTCTTATGTTCAGAAATTTTCAATGACACTACATAACTTGGAGAAACTGATATGTTTGTAATACTGAAGCCTGAAATGACCATTTTGCCAGGGTAGCTTGTCCCAATGTTGCTTTTGGCACACAACCTAGCCCTGCATCTAATATTTGCAGAGTCACGGGATTCAGACATCTGGTGCTTTTCCCCACTGTTTCTTTTTCTAGCCACTCATGCAAGCCACCTGTCTGCGGATTTTAGGGCTCGCCATTAGTCGCTATTTTTACCAACTCATGCTTTGTCCTTCAGTGTCACTCACCCTCCACTGCCGGTCTTGCAAGCGAACATCACAGAGTCCCGTGATTCATATATGTCTCTTCTTTTCCCAGTGTCTCGTTCTCTAGCCACTCATTAGCCTGTTGACTGCAAGGTATGGCTTGTCCCCTATTGTCATTGTTAGCCGCTCCTGCTTCGTCCTTCATGGACATTTGCCTACCACAGCTGCTCATGCAAGTGAACAATGCTGAGTCCTATTTTTCAGGCATTGGGCGTTTACACTCTTTTCCTGGCTATTTTAGGAAATTCTCCCACTGTCAAAAACTGTTTGCTGCTTACACCACCTCTGAAAAACTTCAGCTATTGAGCCTTTTCAGCTGCCTCAGATGTGTCTAGCTCGATTGGTCTTTTGTTGTCAGTCCAACAGCAGGGTTCACGCAAGAAAATCAGGAAGTAAATGTTCCGAATTGTGCCAAATTGTAATTTTGGGGCTTCTGTAGTCAGTCTTCTTGCGATGAACACGCTTAAGCTCCATTATAAGCTACAACAGGCTCTAGTGGTAAATTATTACACTGTATCACTTTAAAAAAAGACATGGTTCTTATTTTTCTAAGCACTCTATAAAGATGATATGTCTTGAAGCAGGTTTCCGGAAAATGAGCTGAATTTCTATTTGAAAAAAAGCATATTTTTAAGTTCAGCCACACTCCGAGTTACTATATTGGTAGCGCAATACAGAATTATATAATTTTTTTGTGGGGGTGGGATCCCACTATCATGTCTTTCAACCACTGCCGCTGGCCCCCACGGAGCCCGTCAGCGTAAAAAGCCAATCAGCGTTCTTCCCCCGGCTCCCCAGCTGGTCATTGTCATTAGAAGCATTCAATTAATCAACCTTTTAACAGCAGGAACTAACCCGGGACTCCAAAGTCATTTGCAATTCACGCAGAATTCCCGCTGTTTTTTTTCCCTCTGCACAACAAAGTCGTTTCTGCCGCTCGTAGGTTTTAATGACTGTGTACCGCTTGGAGCATTTATTCTACGTAGTACTGCAGTATACTCATTTGCACGGGGATAGTCCATTTTTACTGTATTGCAGCACTTAAGAAGTTTTGTGGTAGCTCGTTTGTGGATTTGTCTAAAATGTGACATTAAAACTACAGTAATTGTACTGTTTCATTTATCTGGAATGGTTTTTAGGAGTTACGATTGGTGGATGTGGACCTAGGGGAAGACACAAGTTTATAACGAGAATTTATTTAGAAGAACAGGAACAAAAAGTTAACTGGAAGGGGGAAAAAAACTATGAAAAAAAGTCCGGAGAAGTCCATAAACACAACTTACTGAATACAACTAATCCTGCCCAACCAAATAAAAATGTTGAAATTATAACAATTAATATAATGGTAAATAATGTCCGACTAATAAAAAAAATGTTCTTGCCCTTGTGTCCAGTTTCACTTTCTGTGCCTAATTATCTTTTCTGATTTGAGACCCTGCATCAAAAAAATCAATTATTTTTACTCCTGGCCACACTCTTCTGCTATTTTTTTTTCAACTCAATGTGGGGCAGGACTCAAAAGTTTGCCCATATCTGTTCTTGGGCGTGCCAAATTGGGGCTATTTTTTTCATGAAGGACCTTCGTAAATACCTAAAAAGGAGTGTAAGATGTAAATTTTCCTGTAATTTTCACGTACAATAGAATAGAATTGACAATAAAGTCATTCATATGATATAGTTTTTCACAGTTTTGTGTGCTTGTTTAGGTTGGTGATGGCTCTAGGAAAAACAATCTATGAGCCTGATAGTCTCTGTTTTAAGGTACCTGTAGCGTCTGCCAAAGGGCAGCAGGTCCAAGGGCCATCTGGGCAGGCCACGGGCATGCTGGATGGTGATGGAAGAAGGCTCAGTTACTCAGCGTAGTCCGATTGGAAGAATATATTATTAAAGATCAAGATTACGAACTTCTCAGAGCTTTTATATCTATCCTTCAGACTGGGAAAGAGCAGTCCTTGGTTTTCTGGACTGTGTTCATTACACTTTAAGATAGTCCTGTATGATAGTCCTGTCTGCTGGCATGCACCCAGCATAGTAGTAGGTTTGTGTTCAGGGTTATCGAGTTTTATTTTTTCACATCTCCTCCAGGGAATATTCCTCTTTTCCCTGGTGTGGTCGTTGGGTGCCAGCTGCAATGATGCAGGCCGCCTGAAATTTGACCACATGGTCCGAGAAATTCTGAGTGGTCCGCTTAGTGAAGAGACCCGCTCATCCCACGCCATCCTGACCAAGGTGGGACCACCAACAAAGCAGTTGACTGTGCCACCACCGGCCGAGGACACTCTCTATCAGTACCGGTTTGTTAAAGAGGTTTGTCTCTATCAGTAACGGTTTTGTCTCGTTTGGGTGGGTCATGACAGAATAACTAAACCGTCTTAAATTAATCAGGGTCCTGGGAGATGGGAACCATGGACAGAAGCGCTGAAGGCCGCTCCGCCTCTTTCCAAGGACATGCAGTTTAATGAGATCATTGTGCCCACTGAGAACACAGTGCGCTACATGACGCTAATGAAGCTCCTGGTCACCAACCAGAAACCCACCATCTTCATTGGCCCCACAGGGACTGGAAAAAGTGTTTACATTACTGTAAGTTCTGTCTCAACTTTGTGCTAATAGAACAATAATCATCTTACACCTCTCTCAACACAGGACTTTCTGCTGAATCACGTCGATAAGGAGGTGTACAACCCATTGTTTGTCAATTTCTCAGCCCAGACCACAGCTGCTCAGACTCAAAATATTATCATGTCAAAATTGGACAAGCGACGCAAAGGAGTCTTTGGTCCTCCTATGGGGCAGAAAATGGTGCAATTTAAAACAATTCTAATGCAATAAAATCACACATGTTCATTTTAATAATTGTGTTCGATCAGGTGGTATTTGTGGATGATGTGAACATGCCTGCTCGGGAAGTTTATGGTGCCCAACCTCCGGTGGAACTACTCCGCCAATGGCTTGACCACTGGAACTGGTACGATCTGAAGGACTGCTCCATGATAAAACTGGTGGACATTCAGGTCATGTGTGCCATGGGGCCACCTGGTGCGTAGTACTTTTAAACCAATCTGCAATTTGAATGTTTCATGTAGAAGCTTTGAATCTTTTTAAACTTGGTGATCTGCAGGTGGAGGACGAAACCCGGTCACCCCGCGTTACTTACGTCACTTCAACATGCTCACCATAAACGATTTTGACGAGAAAACCATGTATACCATCTTCTCCAGGATCATACACTGGCATTTTGCCATACGGTAAACAAACAATTTCGTTTTTCTGAGTAGTACAGGTAACATGATTGGAGTGTCTGAGCAGCACACGATACACGATTGGAGTGTCTTCTGATGTCTTGCTTTTTGATCCTAACTTGAACCAAGATGAAACAGTCCAGAAAAACATCATTTAAAGCAATATTTTCCTTTCCAGGTTTCCTTTCCCAAAGCCGTTTGCAAGCCTGACTAACCAAATTGTAAAAGGCACCATGTCTGTGTACATGGAGGCCACCAAAAACCTCTTGCCCACCCCACAAAAGTCCCACTACTTGTTTAACCTTCGTGACATTTCCCGCGTCATCCAGGGCGTCTGCTTGTCGCGCCCCGAAACTGCCGAAGACCCTTCCAGCATCAAACGACTGTGGGTCCATGAGGTAAGACCTGACTAGAAAACCAAAGATATAAAGTGAGTTGGTCTGGTCAGGTTTGGCTTATATTTACCTCTTTATTATCTCTCAGGTTTTGAGGGTGTACTATGATCGACTGGTCCAAGACGCAGACCGCTCCTGGCTTGTGGGCTATCTGCAAGAGGTGTTCAAAGTTTACATGGAAGTGAACTTCCATCAACTGTTCCAGAATCTAGACCAAGACCAGGACGGTGTGGTCACTGAGGACGATCTTCGCAGCCTGCTGTTTTGCGACTTCCACGACCCCAAAGGCGATGACCGCAGCTACCGTGAAGTTCTTGAGTTGGACCAACTTCGCCAGGTGGTAGAGTCCCACCTGGACGAGTACAACACCATCAGCAAAGCCCCAATGAAGCTGGTGCTGTTCCGCTTTGCCATCGAGCATGTTTCCCGAATCTCCAGAATCCTCAAGCAGCCTAGTGGACACGCCCTTCTGGTGGGCGTGGGCGGGAGCGGGCGGCAGTCCCTGACCCGCTTGGCAGCCCACATGGCAGAGGCAGAGCTCTTCCAAGTGGAGATCTCCAAGACCTATGGAATGGTGGAGTGGCACGATGATCTGAAGCTGATCATGACAAGGTCCACGTCAGGCGAAGCCCATGGCGTCTTCCTTTTCACTGACACCCAGATTAAAATGGAGTCCTTCTTGGAGGACATCGGAAACATGCTGAACACGGGCGAGGTAAATGGAAGTCTGCAGGATACCCGTTTGCTGTATACTATACAGTATTTGCAAGACTGTGTTCAAATGGATTGTTCTGATCCATTTGTTTGATTCTACCAGGTTCCCAATCTCTTTCTACAAAAGTATTGAACTAGCCTATTTAAACCAAGAGTGCCATCTGGAGACATAATTTCGTAATTTGTCATAAACTGTCCTACTAAACTACGAAAGATTCTTAGGAATTGCTAGCTCTGCAAATGTGGTTACTTGCAAAAAGTCCTGATCCCTTCTGTTGGTTCTAGGTGCCGAACCTGTTTGCAGTGGACGAGAAGCAAGAAGTGATCGAGAAAATGCGAGTTCTAGACCGCCAGCGCGAACGCGACAAACAAACAGATGGCAGCAACCTGGCTCTCTTTAACATGTTTGTGGAGCGTTGCCGCTCACAGATGCACATCGTTTTGGCCATGAGTCCGATCGGGGATGCCTTCAGGAACCGGCTCAGGCGCTTCCCTGCCCTCATCAACTGCTGCACCATTAACTGGTTCCAGGTAGGTGGGCGACAGGAAAGTAATCCTCTGTTTCGGATGTAAAAACCCTTGGTGTCTTGTGAACCAGACCTGGCCGGAGGACGCTCTTCAAGCGGTGGCCTGTCGGTTTTTGGAGGACGTGGAAATGTCAGATGAGCACCGGGAAGGTTGCATCGACATGTGCAAGACTTTCCACACCTCCACCATTGATCTGTCGTCTCGCTTTATGGACGAGCTGCAACGTCATAACTATGTCACCCCCACTTCTTACTTGGAGCTCATCTCCACCTTCAAGACTCTCTTGCAGGCCAAACGCGCGTGAGTCAGAAAATTTTGAGCGCATCCCAGGATACTTTTATTGAATGCAGTAGTCCCCTAGGATGTGACATGATTCTGAGGTGCTGAGTGCAAAGTAAAATTTCCCCGCTGTGCCTGATATTGAATTAAAAAAATAGACATCTGCCAGAAAAAAACAAGCATCTACTGTCTGTGGTTTAGGTCATGAAGTGGGGAAGGTGCGGGTAAAACAAGCTGAAAAAAAAAGTTTATTCCACACCATAAAGTGAAAATGTCTTAAGCCGCTGCATCCTGGGGGTCTACTGAACAATGGTGCCATCTGCTGCCGAGATTTTCTCTAGCTGTAGATGGCCGTGCTAGCTGGCAGTCAAACTTTTCGTGTGCGTTGCTGGGTTGCTACACATGGTGGTGCCAGATATCATTTCCTGAGGGTCTACATTTCAACATTTCCCATTTGACTCTCCAGTGAAGTGATGACTCAGAAAAGCCGCTACGTGGTTGGCTTGGAGAAACTGGAGTCGGCGGCGTCCCAGGTGGCCACCATGCAGGTAGAGCTGGAAGCGTTGCAACCTGAGTTGATCGAGACATGCAAGAGGGTGGATGAGATGGTGATCCAGGTATCTTTCTGATTTGTTTTACTTGCACTGAAAGGACAGGCCTCTCCAATTTTGTTCTACTGTTGTATAATGACAGTAAAGGCCATTCAATCATTCATTCATTCAGGTGGAGCGCGAGTCAGCGGAAGCAGCCGAGACAGAGAAGATTGTGATGATTGATGAGGCTATCACCAACGAGCAGGCCATGGCCGCCAAGGCCATCAAAGACGAATGCGAGAATGACCTCGCCGTCGCCATGCCCATCTTGGAGGCCGCGCTGTCGGCTCTGGATACGCTCACGCAGAACGTAAGCGATGACAAAAAAAAATATATTCGAATTATTATTCATCATTCAATGCAGAAATCTTAAACTCCATTCTCACGGGTGCTGGATTAGTACCATATTTTACAGACTTTCAGGTGCACCTAAAACACCAAATTGTCCAGATATTTAAGGTGCGCCTTATAACCCGGTCCGCCTTATATACAGCAAAAGACTGAATCTAAATTTGGAAATGCATACACTTTCTATACACTTGCGTTACTACACAAAGTTTCACAGTGCATAACGGTATTTGTGCAATGATTGATCTGTCGAAAATCATTGCTGACCAAAATCGTATGAGATTGTATGCAACGAGAATTAAACCTGGATCGCTGCGGTGACACCACTGACTCTAAACCACTAGACCACACTGATACGGGGGACCTGCGAAAAGTCATTAGATTTTGTCATTATCACACTATTTTTATGGTGCCAGAAACGAATGTTAGAGAATGGAGAAGACTGAAAATTGTCCTGAATTATACAAATGAACCGGTAGTGGTCAAGTCAAGTCAAGTCAAGTCATTTTTATTTGTATAGCCCTTAATCACAATTAGTCTCTAAGGGCTTCACAAGTTATTACATATAAGAAGATTAGGTTACTCGTATGCTATAGAGTAGAAGTGAGTTTTAAGCCTAGATTTAAACATTTCCACCGAGGTTGCAGATCGGATCTCAGGGGGAAGAGCATTCCACAACACCGGTGCCCGGATGGAGAACGCTCTCGAACCAGCGGAACACTTCTTGGCTCTTGGGATCACCAGGAGACCGGCGCTCTCGGAACGAAGGCTTCGGGCCGGGACATAAGGGCAGATCAGATCTGAAAGATATGAGGGGGAAAGTCCATGTATGATTTTGTATAGTAGTAGGAGAACCTTAAAATCGCATCTTAGGCTAACAGGGAGCCAATGCAGGTTAGCCAAAATTGGGGTGATGTGATCATACTTTTTTGTCCTTGTTAAAAGCCTCGCTGCAGCATTTTGTACCAGCTGAAGACTCTTGAGTCTGGTCATCGGAAGACCGGAAAGTAGTGCATTACAGTAGTCGAGACGGGAGGTAACAAACGCATGAATTATGATTTCCGCATCCGACTGAGAAGGTATAGGACGAATTTTAGCAATGTTACGGAGATGGAAGAAAGCGGTTCTAGTAATTTTCTTCACATGTGTTTGAAAGGACAGATCAGGGTCGAAAATGACACCTAAATTTTTAAGTGAGTCACTCTGTGTGATGTGGCAATTGTCCAAGTTCACTGCGGTTTTAGAGAATAAGTCACGGGACTTAGAAGGACCAATTACTAACATTTCAATCTTTTCAGGGTTAAGACGCAGGAAATTGAGTGACATCCAGTGGTATTCATAATCAAATACACCTAAGAGTTATTTTCCTTGTGCTTTTTTGCATCTTATTAAAAAAAAGCACAAATTCACGTTTGAAATAGTGAGACCATCTTTCAACTTAAGCAGTTAGCTATTATTTTCGTTATTCATCATATCTAGTGTTTTCTTTTGGGCTCTACTAGCACAACATTTGTACTAGAGTTGTTCAAGCAGCTAACATCTCAGACCCTCACACTATCTTTAGGGGTGGTTACCTACGACTAGAACAGTTTAGCAGCTAGCATTAGCTACTAGTATTTGCATCTTATTCAATTTAATGTTCATTTTATGGGGATCTTTAAATAAAAAAATGTGCATTTTGTGCCTATTGAAAATTAAAAATTACAGACCGAGCCATAAGAAAAAATGCTTTATTTATCTGATCATGTTGGAATATGTTTGTTTGGTTTTCAGTAAATTAAATTAGGTTCCCTTGACTATAAGCGTCTTTTGAAAGATTTTTAACTTCTTAAGTCTGGCCCTTGCTTTGATGCCCTTCTTCCATTAGTCTTCTACACCCCCTGTTTTGAAAACTCAAGTCATTTACAGACCAGCAGCAGATAAATTAACTCTTTTAGACCATGTCCCAATCAACTTATTTTGGATGTAAGTCCAGTCTGAACCTTTGCAGAGCCTTGGCTCCTAGATCCTAAACCCAAAAATATAATTCATTTGTCTTCAGGACATCACTTTGGTCAAGTCCATGAAAAGCCCGCCCAGCGGCGTCAAGCTAGTAATGGAGGCCATCTGCATTCTGAAAAAGATCAAAGCCGACCGTGTCACCGACCCCGGAAGTGGCAAAAAAGTAGAGGACTACTGGGGTCCAGCTAAGAAGCTGCTGGGTGACCTCAAGTTCCTGCAGAGCTTACGTGACTATGATAGGGACAATATCCCCTCCAACATCATGGCCGTCATTCGAGAAAGGTACATCAGCAACCCGGATTTCGTACCTGAGAAGATCCGGACGGCGTCCACTGCCGCCGAGGGCTTGTGCAAGTGGGTTTGCGCCATGGACAAGTATGACGGGTATGTTTAATGACACTTAACAGATCTGGTAGGAGAAACTTGTTTTACACTCAACAGGGTATTAATACAGGAGAACTGCCAGCTTTAGAAATTCTTGAATTAAACACACAATGTGAGACAAGACTCTTCAGATACATACCCCTGTACACAATCTGGCTCTGCTTCTAGACACCTCCTTTTTTATTCTTAGCATTTCAGACACACTATATGTTTCAAGGGAAAACACTCATAAATGAGTACAACAACAAACATACTTCAGGACCATATTATTAGGAAAATACAGCTGGTTTCTTCAGGCAAAGGTTGGGCGGTTGAGAGTGGCACTCCCCCAAAGGGTGATAACCTTATCTGGAGCAAGGACAATACTTTATTCAACTGTAGGGTCACTTGATGGTCAATAGGTTTCAGATCAGGTGATTATGTAACTGTGGCCTGTGCAGTCCTTAAAGACATTTTGTGATCAAGGGCTTAATTATTTTACTAAATGGGTGTTCCATAAGATGATTGTTAATCTATTATGCATTTACTAGAAAGTTAAGCATTAAACATTATAGGGATTTCACTGTTGAATAGAACATTATCCTATTGGAGGTGGCATTGTGATCATAGTGCTTGAAAACAAATTATAATAGTGCAACGAAAAATATTGCATCGTAACAATAGTGCAATGAAAAGTAGTGCAATACCATTTAGCAGCAACAAAAGATCCCAAATAAGACTGTGTTTGAGGTGTTTTTAATAAAGCAGGGGAGGTGTTGAAACGTTGGCCGGATGAGATTCAGGACTTGTTCTGATCTCTCATTGTGTATTCTATTCAAAAAAGTAAGGTGATAGTCCTAACAACTGTGTCCAAGGCCATTCTTACAACAAAATTAAACACAACTTAATTTACATCATTACAACAAAATAGATAACGAACATTTAAATAGAATAGAATAGAATATGCCTTTATTGTCATTGTTACAACATGGGATATGCTGTGACAACGAAATTGGACGACTCCAGGACCACATTTACAGTGAGGATAAGGAAATGACTGAAATAATAATGAAGAAGTTACAATGTAACAATTCTGACTAAATATCGTCCTGACATATTACAACAATTATGGGAACAGGATAGATCTGAGTTGGTTCAAATCAGGTCTCCCACCTCTTGGTGTGTTGCTGATTTTAAATATTTAATTTCTATGATTATGCTCCTCTCATCGGTACTTTTTTTTCACAGTTTTCTCCCCCTTTTTTTCTAGTCTTAGTATTACAGACTTGACATTTTAATCGAGACTCTTCACTTCTTTAATAGTGTGGCTAAAGTGGTAGCACCCAAGAAGGAGAAGTTGGCTCAGGCCGAATCAGAGCTGAAGGTGGCTATGGCAGTCCTCCAGAAAAAGCAAGCCGCCCTCAAAGAAGTCCAAGATGAAGTCTTTAACCTCAATCAGATCCTCAACGAACAAAAGAAGAAGAAAGTGGAACTGGAGGATCAGGTTCCTCGTATTTCTATACCAAATAGAAATCACATGCACATCTTAGGTACATAACCTAACTGTTCCTTTTTTATTCAGGTTGATCAATGCAAAAAGAAACTTGAGCGTGCCACGCAATTGATTGGCGGCCTTGGTGGCGAGAAAACCCGCTGGAACGAAATGGCGCTAAATCTCGGGAAACTGTACAACAACTTGACGGGAGATATTTTGATCTCGGCTGGGATTGTGGCCTACCTCGGAGCCTTCACCTCCAGCTTCAGACAGGTCAGTGGGCTTGCATATAACTTTTTGTGTGTGTGTGTGTGTGTATCCATTTATCTGCACCACTTATCCTCAGCTTTGAATAGATTAGTTAATTAACAACATCTTTCCTGTCCACTGGAGTCAAGCCAAATGTCTTCCTCTTTTCATTAACATTTAAGATACAATATTTTGCAATATTTGCCGTTTTTGGTAGGATTTAAACAGACTTTAAAACTTGAGTGGTCTAAACTTGTGACTTCAGAAAGACTTTGGTTGATGATTTAAATCATCAAAGAAGAGACTGTTGTAGAAAACACAGACTCATCTTTGTACAAACTTTGCAAAAGGTATTTGGAAAGGATGTTGTAATATAAAACAACTGAAGAAACTGTAACTCATTGATGTCTTGAAACCTTGATAGTCCAAATTTAGTTTGGTTGAAATATCCTCCTGCTGAAATGCCTATACAACCAGAGCTTGTATAGATTTGCTTTCTGCCAATAAAAAACGAGTTTGCTAATCACCCCAGCCAAGCCAACAGTATCTTCATGTGTTTCTTCTCATCAGCATTTAAGATACAATATTCTACAACACAGTGTGTTATAAAATGTGGTGCTCACATTTTATTTTTTGTCCAGGAGCAGACCAAAGAATGGACAGACCAGTGCAGGGACAAGGAGATCCCTTCCTCAGCCACCATATCTCTAACTACATCTCTGGGGGAACAAGTGAAAATTCGGGCCTGGACGATCGCCGGCCTCCCAACAGACGGCTTCTCCATTGATAACGGCATCATTATCTCGTGAGTATCAAAATGGGCTCCCCAATTAGGAGACAGGTCGCCTATTTTGAGAGAAGTTCATTTTTTGTTCTGTATCCATTATTTTACTATTCCACACATGTTTGTGTAAAGGAATGCCAGGCGGTGGCCTCTGATGATCGATCCGCAAGGCCAGGCCAACAAATGGGTGAAGAACATGGAGAAGGTCAACAGCCTGGCCATCATTAAGCTGAGCGATCCCGGCTTTGTTCGCACCCTGGAGAACTGCATTCAGTTTGGAACACCGGGTGAGCCAGCGTGACGGACGCCCTTAACCACTTTTGTGCTTCCGCTCTAGCTGTCATTGAAATGTATTATTTTTCTTTGCACATACAGTATTCCCTCAATTTTTGCAGTTAATCTGTCCATAACCACGTGTAAGTTCATTTCTGCAAGGTAGAAACTACATAATAGTCATACCGCTGTCTCGACCATAATCCTTTCGCGATCGGTGTTAGACTGCCGAATTGGTTGAGTACCTAAACTTTTTTCCCTTAGAAGGTTTTTATACTTTCCAACACATTCCAAAATACTTGAAATATGAATAAAAAGTGTGCCTGAACAACCATAAATACCCAAAATATGAATAAAACGTGTAACAAAAACTATAAATACCCCAAATATTAATAAAACATGTACTTAAATATGATTACTAATATAAACTGTTCATAAAAGATTTAACATAATAAAGATAGATATATAAAATCATTTTAAACCTTTTAATCTTACACTATTCTTGTATTTGGCAACCATATTCTTCTTCAACTCAGTTGTTATTCTCATCAGTTTTCTCTTTTACTTCCTCCTATCACTAACTTCTTGGAACTCTATAATATTGGCAAAAACAGGCATAAAAAACCTGAATTATAATGAGTTAACATGTGTTGTCGGACAAAACATCTTCCAAATGATGCTGGCCAACCTGGCAAGCGTCGCCAAGATGGCTGCTTATTTCTCCTTGGCTATGTTCAATTTCGGATGTTTTGTCTGAACACCGCAGCACAAATACAACGTACAGTATGTCCCTCCTCTGGGATATTTTTGGTTGATTTTTAAAGGGGCATTTCTGTTTTATTCTCTGCCCCACGGCGAAAATGCCATAGTTATATCCATCCAATGATAGTGTAAATCCATGATTCTGGCAAGTTACTGCAAGCACACATTGTAAACAATTGGAATGCAGCAATGAGGCACCCTTTTGAAACTCGCGAAAAAAGCCCTATGTGTATTTAGTAATTTCTCAGGGACATTTGTTTATCCCCCATGGTGAACATGCTACAGTTGTATCCATCCATTTAAGTCAATGCTTCTAGCAAGCATAGTACAAGCACACCTCGTAAACAAGACAGGATGGAGCAATGGAGCCCACTTTTGGAGCAAACAAGCACGGTACTTTGTTTTTTTTTTTATTTAATTTTTTAATCAACGTCTACTTGTGTCATGTGTTCACTTGTGCAAGCTTGGTTTGCTCTTGAACAGCACGTGTAAGCTGTTATTTGTTTGTCAGTGGTCTTGAAAACGATATTCTGATCGCTTCAGAGCGGCCAGGAAACAAAGGCAGTTCTCAGATTTGTTTGCGTATAAAAGTGCTTGTCAATTGATGCCGTAATTATGCAAATGTAAATCTAAATGTGATGAGTGTGGTGCATTAACATTGCAATAAAATGTATTTTGTTATTTGCATTGCAAAAGATACCGGATGAGGAATTTAACTCTGACAAATCTATGATGGAAAATTCACCTATATCCCTCTCCGCAATAGGCAGCCACAGACATCAAAGATCAATTTTAGCTAGGCTAGTAAATGAGTTACAAAAACAGAACAATGTGCTGACCTGTATTAAAAAAACAAAACAATCCAAGACTCATAAACTGTCCCGAAACCGCTTACGCCACACATATTTTCAGTTTTATGATTCACGGCCTTTTCTCTTACCGCTGATGAATCTTTATTTATTTTTTCAATATCTCCCGGTATTGCGGCTTTATAAGCAAGTTTATTAAACACACAAATGAAATATTAAAGACTGCTGCGCCAACTTGACTCTAGCCTTTGAATGCCACTTAAAAAGCTCGGCATTCCACCTTCAGGCATCTCAACGATTATAGAACGTCTTAATGTTCCCAACATGAGAACAGCATTATCATTTTTAATGGGGATGCGCATGAATATTCATGGAATGGGAAGCATTTGTAATAATTTATTTTCCCTAGCTGGTTTCTCATTACTGTGCCAGAATTTGAACGCAGGCAACAGAGACATGGCAGGCTAGACATCGTTGTTATGAGTTACGTAATTAAGACAAAAGAGGATGAAGTTTGATTTTGTTGGCCGGGTGACTCTAAACTAGAGAGAAAATATGCTATAGATGTATGTTTTGTTTCGTACCTTATCCTTGTCCATATGTGACTGGATCGTTTGAATGGTAAATGTTTATAGTTTTTAGGAGAGAACACACTAATTCATTTTGAACTTGCAAGGAGAACAAGGGAGAACTGTACAAAAGCCTCATGATCTACAATATCTGCCACTTCTAATATAGATATATTTGTATTAACAATGTTCTAGGTCACATAAAGTAATCCAACCATATTGGGTGTAGAAATACAAGAACAGCTATATGGTGCTATTATGGGTAGAGATCCACCTCAATGACAAACAGTGACCACAAGTAAAACAACCAATGGCATTGCAAGCATTCGACATGGCAAGAATTCAATGATCAAAATTGAATAACCATGGCGTGACATGTATTATTCGGGAATCCAAAGCACTGCTTTATTGCAAGCTTTTAATGTATAAAGTAAAACAACCATTTCATTCGAAGTACTGCCTGGGATTGCAAAGCACTTCTTCATTGCAAGCGTTTGATGATAAGGTTAAAAGAACCCTGGAATTACGAGCATTCTAGTCCCAGGCTGTTTAATGATTAAAATAAAACAACATTGGTATAAAAATTACCGTCCGGAAATGTAAAGCATTTCTTCATTGCAAGCGTTCTATAATAACAGCAACAAGTGGTACACTGATTTCGACAAATGTATAACATCTTTTGTAGTCCTGCTGGAGAATGTTGGAGAAGAATTGGACCCTATCTTGGAGCCTTTGCTGCTGCGGCAGACTTTTAAACAAGGTGGTGCCATCTGCATCCGACTGGGGGACAGCACCTTCGAGTATGCGCCCAACTTTCGCTTTTACATCACCACCAAGCTTCGCAACCCGCACTATTTGCCTGAGACCTCTGTCAAGGTGAACCGAGAATGTCTTGGATTGTTAAAAATTATCTTCTTGGTTTTGGAAAACATTGTCCTTGGAAGGAGGGACATTGATTCAAAATACATTTCTACGTCTGCCATTGAAACACAGTTTTGTGTGCTGATTTAGGAGGGTGATGGGTTTGTGTAAGATTTGGTGGCCATGTTGTTGGCTTTGCACTCCAAACTGGGAAGTTATCAGCCGACGATTTTCTGGGCCTGGTCTATGAATTCTTGTAAGTTCTGATGTGTATTGTCGGTAAGCGTGAGGAGCTGGTAGGCTGGCTATGATGTCGGAAGGATTAGTCAGATTGAAAGATGTTTTTGAAAATCAAGAATACAGGTGAAGCCATACTGAGGTCACTCACAAGGAAGCAGAGGAATGATTAGCTGTGAAGAAATTCTCAGGGTTTATGTATATTTTAGGACCACCCTCTTTTTGGGTCTTAGATTTTATTTAGGTACCTTCTCTCTTAGAGTTTTAAGATTGATTATTATCACCTTAGAAGTCAAGCAAAAGGTCCACACTTGTCAGTAGTAGCACCCAAGATTCTGATTGCCCACTTGATACGAAACTTTTAGTGAGGTAAAGTCAGCTCCGTAACAGCCATGTCATGTATTTTTATCTTCGCCTTAAACCATCCATTTGGATTTATAGCTATATACCTCGGATTCTTATGTATGCTGCTGTTCTCACAGGATACCACACTTTGATAGCACCAAATTGATCTTGGTTCTTCTTTACCGTGTAGGTGACCCTGCTAAACTTCATGATAACTCCAGAAGGCATTCAGGACCAGTTGCTGGGTATTGTGGTGGCCCGAGAAAGGCCTGACCTGGAGGAAGAGAAGCAGGCTCTGATCCTTCAAGGAGCTGAGAACAAAAGGTAGACCAACCAAAATTGCTCGCTTATTTTCTAATAGAAAATATAATTGGTTATTGTCTTCTTCCTTGCTATTTTTCTTTAGGCAACTTAAGGAAATTGAGGACAAAATCCTGCAGGTGCTGTCCTCTTCAGAGGGAAACATCCTAGAGGATGAAACCGCAGTGACCATCCTGTCCCAGTCCAAAGTCTTGGCCAACGAAATCACAGAGAAGCAAGCAGTGGCCGAGGTGACTGAAGTGAAGATCGACGAGACCCGTTTGGGCTACAAGCCCATAGCCATCCACTCGGCTATCCTGTTCTTTGCCATTGCCGACCTGGCCAATATAGAGCCCATGTACCAATACTCACTCACTTGGTTCATCAACCTCTTCATCCTCTCCATCGACAACTCGGACAAGAGCGACGACTTGGACGAGAGGTGAAGACCTGTCTTACTTAAAGTCGCGCCAAAAACTCAACGTTCTTGTTTCCCATTCATTCCAGGCTCATCATTCTTCGAGATCACTTTACCTACTCGCTCTACGTTAACGTGTGTCGCTCACTTTTTGAGAAAGACAAGCTGCTCTTCTCCTTCTGCCTCTGCGTCAGTCTGCTCATGCACAGGAAGCTCGTAAGAAAACGCCAATGATTTTATAACGTAAAATACACTTCTACACTTCTGCAACTTAAAAAGTTTCAATTACTGTATAAACTTGCACATAAACCTACATCACCTGTAAGCCGACCCCCTAAAGCTGCTTTAGAAATACGTACCTGAATCATTAATAAGAAGTGTACATCAACAACTATAATTATTCAAATTGGTATATGATAAAGATAAATATAAAGGTAATAAATATGGAAATAAACGAGTTTTTGACCATTTACTGTACCTTTAAGCAGTGCTTCAATGGCAGACCCTCGTACACCATTTTCGTATTTGATTGTTATTGCAACTGTTTCCATTTTTCTTTCTTGGGACCCATTATTATCAGCACAAAAAAGAAATAAAACACACTAGATCCAAATGAAATGAGATGCTGTCTCCTCAAACATAATCGGGATGCATCGACTGACTGAACAGAATAGATTGGTCGAGGGGCAGCATGAAGTCACCTCAACGCCGTGGTCCTCCAAGTGGCTATGCCTGTCTTGCACCTCCTTGTGTTAATCTTATTTAATGCACACATAAGCCGACCCCTTGGTTTCAATACTGTATTTTTTTTAATTTGCTTTATTTGGTAAGTATATGATACGCAATCGTTGATGTAACAAGCTAGAATCAGATTTTTTATCTTCTATTTAAACGCTGTACAATAGACCCCTTCTGTGGTGGGGAATCGCAAAGTAAAATTACGGAATAGTGGGGGAAAGAATAATGAGTGTGCCTTCTTCGTATCTTTTGATAATCGCAAGCTTTGTTTCCATGCTTATGATGTTTTTGATTCCCCCTTTGGCATCACTGCAAGTATGACGACCAATGAGAAAAAAATACAAAATTGTATTGCCGATTCGCTGAGTCTTTACGAAGCACACAATAGTCTAAAGTGAATAAATAGAAAATGACATTGTGGGAGATAGTTTAGCCAAAAGCATATTGGCATTTTCATGATGCAGGTAGACCGCGATCTAACGGTAGATCGCACATGTATTACTGGAGGATCACTGCATGACATTAAAACAAATATTGGGCTATTATTTTCATCCTGTCACCCAGCCAGTATAATAACAACCAAATTTGACATTCAAGTCTAACAAACAACGATTTTATGATGTTAGTCAATGAGCAATCCCAGTACTTGATTGGCTTACCAGTCAGATGGGGCAGAACTTTGACCTTTGAATCACCAATCATGCGCAAACAACAACACTAAGCTAATCTGCATAGGAGTTGAATCAATTGAACATTGTAAGCAATTCAAAAACGTTTCCTACATTTTAAGACCTGAAACACAAAAATGACAAAAAAAAATACCCTTTGCCACTTCAAAAATGCCATAAAACACATTCATTTCTTGTCGAAGCATCATAGTGAACTTTCTGTTGTCTTGCGATATCTTACTTTAAACTACGACAAACCAAAAATAATTACTTCCAAAATAATAGCATTTATGTAAAGACTACCAGCTTGGTTGCCTTGGGGCTCGTGTGCCTGCCCCGAGATCTGGAGATTGCTGGTTCAAGACTCGGCCGGGTCATACCTAAGACTTACAAAATTGGTACCGAAAATGTCACAAGGCTGCGGTCTACTGTACTCACCTCAAATGCAACTATTGTAACATCAACAGGAGTTGTTTCACAATCACAATTCAAAAGGTGGTTATGGGCAATTATTTCATAACAACCCGACGTTGCAGGTGAACGAGGAAGACTGGCACTTCCTGTTGACGGGCGGCGTGGGCTTGGACAACCCCTTTTCCAACCCTTGTACGTGGCTCCCCAAGAAGTCCTGGGACGAGTTTTGCCGTCTGGATGCTATGGAACCCTTTAAAGGCTTGCGAAGGGACATGGCCCAGAACAGGAATATGTGGAAGGAGGTTTACGATAGCACGGTGAGTGGGGGCAATACCTAACTTGAATTTGCAGGTTTTGTCCCACACTGATCGGCGTGCTAACAAACGCAGGAGTGTGATATAAAAAAAAAAAAGAAGAAGCTTAAGTTCAGAATCATGTACAATCAGAACAGTCTGAGCTATGCGCCTGAATCAGGCAAAATTCTCCAGTGCTTCAAGCACGTTATGAAGAAGTCGAGAGGATAAATGACCAAGTTGTACGATTACTTCTATCGAAAAGTAAAATATATTCTAATGAGGAACATAAATGCTTATAATCGTTCTAACAAGTAATATTGACTGATTATGGCTAAGCTCTCCGCTGCCTCGCGCACATTATTCAGGGGTAAAGAGAAGAGACAACCAAGTTGTGCAACTACTATAAAAAAATCCAGATACGGTATATTCTAATGAGGAACCTAAATGCTTTAAATCTTTCTTAAAAGTCATGTAGACTAATTATGTATAAGCTGTCCAGTGCCTTGCACACATTATGAAGAGGTAGAGAGGATAAACGACCAAGTTGTGCTACCTCTTCTATAATTTTTTTTAATCTATTCTAATGAAAAAAATGAAGGCTTCTAAAAGTTTTTCAGAAATGATGTCGACTAATTGTGGCCAAGCTCTCCAGTGCCTCACGTACATTATGAAGAGGTAGAGGGAATAAATGACCAATTTGTGCTGCTACTCCTATAGAAAATCAAAAAAAATTCTAATGAGGAACATAGCTAAGAATGTTTCTAACAAGTCGTGTCGACTGATTATGGCCAAGCTCTCTGGCGCCTTGCGCACGTTATGCAAAAGTAGAGAGGTGACACAATCAAGTTGTGCCACTACATCTCTATAAAATCAAACTATATATAATTATAACAAACATAAATGCTTAGAGTCTTTCTAACAAATCTTTTTGAATGCTTATTTCCGAGCTCTCCAGTGCTTCACGCAAACTATGAAGAGGTAGAGAAGATAGATAGATAGATACTTTATTCATCCCCGTTGGGAAATTCACACTTCCAGCAGTCTCCTTTGTTGTTTATTAACAGATTAAAAGGGATGCCCTCGGGGTGCTTGTTGTAGTTTAGCGGAGTGGATGATGTCACACGCTAGTCCAAAAGTTCGACATCCCTGCGGCAGATGGAAATCTTTGTGCCCAGGGATACACCACCTTGTGTTAGCGAGTCCACCTCCCCTCCGCTTCTCGCAGGCTTTCACGTCTCTGTCTAACAGAGCTGAAGCCGGGTAGCCGGATGGCTCCGGTCCAGGTAGCTCCGGGTGGCTCCACCTTGGCGTCCGGGATGCTGGACGTGAGCCACGTTTCCGTAAAACACAGCAAACTGCACTCCCTGTGCGCTTTGATGTTTTTCACCAGCATAGCCAGTTCGTCGGTCTTATTTGGTAGAGAGTTTACATTTACCATGATTACGGACGGTACCGAAGACTTATAACGCTGCTAGCCGCTTAGCTACCTCCGGCTCTCCATCCACCATAGGGCATCACGCCAGCACGAGAATTCTTCAGGGCAAGGAGTTGATTCCTCGAATAAACATATTTTTGTGCGTTAAAACCCATGTCCATAGGATAGAAAGTAGGCCAAATTGTAGTTGTCAAATGGGACGAAAAACACCAAAGATAGAAGCAGACAATAAAAACAATAAATCAATAAATCATACGGAGCTGCTGGAAAGGCTTCCGCTTGGGGCGGGATGACCAAGTTGTGTCACTTTTTCTATGGAAAATCCAATAAATTCTATTGAGGAATATCAATGCTTAGTCTTTCAAACAAGTCGTGTTGACTGATTATAGCCAAGCTTTCTGGTGGCTCGCGCACACTATGTAGGGATAACACAACCAAGTTGTGGTACAATTTTTAAATACAGTAATATACCAGCTCAGTACCCTAGATGGTAGTGTGCCCGCTTTGAGACTGGGAGTTCGCTGGTTCGCGCCTCGGCCGAGACATACCTAATTGGTATAATGGCGGCGCCCTCTGTTGGCTGCGGCTGCATCGACTCGCTACAACGGGTCAGGTGTATCGACATTTCGTTCTGTGTACATTGTTACAAAGAATGACAATACAAAGGAAATTATTATTATTATATTATTATTATCAAACTGTATTATGATGACAAATGTCAATGCCTAGAATCTTTCTGACAACTTGTTCAAAATGATTATGGCCAAGCTCTCCAGTGCCCCATGACCATTATGAAGAGGTCGAGAGGATAAATGACCAAAAATTTTGCGACTACTTCTATAGAAAATCAAAATATATTCTAAAGAAGAACTAAAATACATCAAATTCTTCCGACAAGTAGTATATGCTGATTGAATACAGCGTGGCGTCAAGTGACTAATTATCTTGTCTGTTTTCCGAAAAACCGATGTCATATTTGGCCATTATCAGTTCAATAACTACCAACTTGATAATTATGGCGCATTCCCAACAAACCTTGAAGAATAATCCAGACAATGGACGAAAAAACTTTTAAATCGGGTCGGCAACCTGTGGTTTGCGAGCAATATACTGTATGGCTCTTTTCATGAGTATCTATGGCTCGGAGACAACTTGGGCAATCACTTAATATGTTAATACGAATCGCGCCAGTCTACTTAAAATGAAGGCCAAGACTGTGCCTTCGGTCTAGTATACGGTGGAACCTCGGTTCTCGACCATAATCCATTCCCGAACCCTGTTCGAAAACCGATTTGTTCGATCACCGAAATCATTTTTCCCATTTAAAATAATTTAAATCGTTTTAATCCGTTCCAACACCCTGAATGTTTACCTTGAATGTTTAACGTAAACTTAAAGCTAACCCAGGCTAATCGTACGTTTGCGTTATTGTAATCTTCCGTACGAAAGATTACGCTAACATGAACGTGTAAAAATTAAAAAAATCAGGTCGTTTACAAGTCATTTAGCACCCGGGTCTCCACAACAAGTGGTTAGCGGTTCATTGCAAAGGGGGCTCCGTTCCAACACCCTCAATGTTGGTCTCCGTTCCAACACCCTGAATGTTTACTGAATGTTTAACGTAAACTTAAAGCTAACCCAAGCTAATCGTACGTTCGCGTTATCGCAAACTTCTGTACGAAAGATTACGCTAACACAAACGCGTAAAAATAAAAAAATAAAAATGATAAAGAAAAGAATTATGAACAGGATTTCTTACCTTTGTGGTGGTCAGCAGAAGGCACAGGTGGATGGTGGGGTAATCCCTTGCAAGATCAGCTCACCTTTTTCATATTTTGCTATTATTTCTTTCTTAAATGCAATAGTTGTACGCAATCCTTTGCTTTTTTCACCTGTAGCAACTTTGCTGCTTGCACTGACTTTCTTCAGAGGCATAATTAGGGGCTAAAAAACTTGTTACACCTATATTTAAAGCAAAAGCAAAACGAAGCACGTCCGCACGCGATAACAGTTGGTCACGAAAAGAGCGATCCACACCCGTACGCCGCTCAGCATCGCACCCTAGCGTACGCACTCACGCATTACCGGCGTTCGAACTCCGATTTTTTGACCGAACAGCGAAGCAAGAATTTCTTGAAATTTTTGGTCGGAATCCGATTTGTTTGAACTGAGAGGCGTTCGAAAACCGAGGTTCCACTGTATATCGGACACAATATTAACTACAGTTTACAGTAAAGTTGTCACACCAACAGACCCCTTCGTGACTGTAAATCGCTGAATAATCCTTAACATGGAAGCTCATTAAACAATCTATATTTATTGTTGAGACATTTTATAATGAAAAGCCACAAAACAAACTTCAAACCAAAACTAACTTTTTACCCAGAAGCGCTCTCAAAGCACTTAGAGCAATTTCATTGGGTGAGCAGTAGGAATGAGCAGAGCTATGCAGTATTTTGTGACATTATTACAAAAGAACTGTTTTGAAACCATTATTTAGGACAAATATGACAGTCAAAATGAGCCTTAACATTCTTAAGTAACTACGGGAGGGAGACACATTTTAAGTTGTATATTTATATCAATATAGATTTTATAGATTCTATCAAATCATCAAACATCATACAGTGAAAGAACATGGGCTAAAGAATGCACTCTTGTCTGAAGAGCGGTTTTGTGGTTTTATTGAATTTTGTCTTATAATATTTGATGCGGCTCTCAAGAAAAAAATTAAAATATTTTTGCTTTTATGGCTCTTTGGGTTAAAAAGGTTCCCTACCCCTGTTTCACCTAATTCTTTGTAAAGAAATAAGTTTAAAAAAACAGCAACACAGTGGCTTTTTCCAAAAAGAAAAGAAGTGCAATTCCATCTAATGAAATGTTTTTATTCCCCAGTTTGCTGGAAGCGTCTGTGCTATCTGGATGCACAAACAGCTGTTAAATAGATATGTGGTGCAAACACACATGCTGATTTCTAATCAACACACTCATCTGCTACACTTATAATTAAATGTAGTTTGTACCTACGAACCCCTAGAATCCCAGATAAAAACATTTAAATAACAAAACTATACATAGTGTAGTGAATATGGGTGGTCAATAGATAATTTGGACAAACAAACGATTGACCAATTGAATTGATGAGGAGAGTTTCAAACTTTTAGTTTGCACAGAAAATATCAATTTATGGTAACAACTGATATTCTTCATGTACAGTATTGTCTTTAGTTGCAGCCATACAGCATAGCGAGGCAGCAATTGTCCCTTCTTCATATTATGATGATCGCAAGCTTCCTATCTACAGTTGCTTCTCCCTTTAGCATCACTACAAGCCTTGGGACCCATAGCAAAAAAATGAATGCAGTACAAAAAATACAGCATAGTATCACCAACGTGATTTTTTTTTATAAAGGGCATGATATTTTGAACTGGATGAGGGGAAAGGCATTGTGGGAGGTAGTTCAGCCAGCAGCATATCCACATTTTTATGATGACATGACACGAACCAATAGTAGATCAGCATTTGATGACGTCAATCAGTGACACAAAGGCATGTAAAGATGGGACTTGTCACACAGAAAAACTGCAAAGTTCAAAATTGATATGTTTTGGGGTCAAGCAAAATACTTTTTTATTGATGTCATATAGTGGGGAAAATGCTGTAATGAGGTGTTTAAAAAACATGCTATTCCACACCGCAATGAGAAAATGTCTTAAGACAGTGTCGCCATGTCCCTGGGGTCGACTTACATGCAAAAAGGTTCCCATTTGATGTTTCTAAATGGACACACGCCTTGTTATTGTGGTCCTCTGTGCTTTCCCATCAGGACCCCCACCAGACTCCCCTCCCCAACGATTGGCAGGAGAAGCTGACTCAGTTTCAGAGAATGCTGGTGATTCGATGTCTCCGACCAGATAAGGTTTTGTTCTCCTTGAAATAAAATATGACTCAGATTTACTTGAGAAAAAACCAAATGGGACAAAAGGATTAAATGTTACGCGTCTCCATTACTTTCAGATTATTCCGATGGTGCAGGAATTTGTCTCTGACAGTCTGGGCCGGCCGTTTATCGAGGCCCCGCCCTTCAATCTGAGCAATGCTTTTGGCGATAGCAACTGTTGCGCACCTCTCATCTTTATCTTGTCTCCGGGCTCGGACCCCATGGCGGCTTTGCTTAAGTTTGGTCACGAAAAGGTATTGAAAATGACAAGAGCATGCAAAAAAACCTTTCAAACGTTGTCTTTCTACATTGTATGGCCCCTGTTTTTTTACCTGTTGGTGCTCAGTTCCTAGGTTCTCAAATCAGATGTTATAGATTATCTCGTTTTTCTTTCAGGGCTTTACAGGGGACAAGCTGACGTCCCTTTCTCTGGGCCAAGGCCAAGGTCCCATCGCCATGAAAATGATTGAAACTGGGATTGCGGACGGCACCTGGGTGGTCCTACAGAACTGTCACTTGGCCACGTCATGGATGTCCACCTTGGAGAGAGTCTGCGAGGTTAGATCTATATCAAAAATTGTTACTTCCACATCTATGGGACTTTGAACCATTTTGTGTCTTGGGTCCGATGATTAGGAACTTAACCCAGAGTCCACCCACCCTGAATTCCGTCTGTGGCTCACGAGCTACCCGTCTCCAACCTTCCCGGTAGCCGTGCTGCAGAACGGCGTCAAGATGACCAACGAAGCTCCCAAAGGTCTCCGGCCCAATATTGTGCGCTGCTTCTTGATGGACCCTATCTCAGACCCTAATTGGTTCGATGCCTCCAGCAAGCCGGTGGGTTACACAGGAAGGGCCTGAATGGGTCTTTGTCTTTGAATCGAAGCACGGATTTTGTTTGAAACAGAACAATCGCAGAAAAGACTATGACCCATAATTCATTGAAATATTTATCTCCAGCACATAGTTGAACCCCAGAATATAGCAACCCAGCCAAACTATGTGTTCACTTTAAATTTGTATTTATTATTTTTTATTCTCAGCAACAGATGATTTCATAATCCAGTAGATTCCCGTGATATGGCGTGCCCACCCTAAAGTTATTTTGCTGTGTCGGTGCTTATGACAACTCTCAGATGCCGATTTGTTATTGGTTTGTGTCACCACAACACAAAGATGCTGATATGCTATTGGCTGAACTCGCTCAATGCTTTTTTCTGTTCATTTTGGACAGGGGGCTTGACTAGGAAATGAATGGCATAAAAGGTGTGCCTTAACTCTGGTTGGGAATCTACCAGAGGCTCACAATGAAATCACAACCTTGATTCAGGGGTGTAAGACTCAAATTTAAAATGATTATGGAAGGGTTTTTTTTTCCTTCACTAAAATGGAATCACTTGCAGTGTTTTTTAACTGTGGATTTGTATAAAAACCGGAAACAACATTAGAATTCATTTTCACTACTGTTCATTTGAAGCCCCCAGTGTGTAATACCGTATTTGATTTTATTTGTCTATATTGTCTAACGCGAACAAAAACAAGTGCCAAACAGCAAAGCGTAGCAGCAATTTGCCAGACAAACAGGGTGGCGACCTTACTGAATTAAAGTTTTTGGACCATTGAGAGGCACTAAATATTACACACTGTCCCTTTAACTCAATGTTTACCGGTACATTAAAATGGTAACTTCGATGTTTGATTTATTTTTTTTTATATAAAGGAGCTACATATTTTTTTGAATTCTGCAAAGACACCCAGGTGCTATTTTTAAAAATAAATAAATGTGTATCTTTAATCCAGGTGCTAACCAATAATTTCCAGTCACTTGGAATAAAAAGCATAGTTGGTGGCAAATGTTGCGGTTAAGAGAGAAATCCACGCGAGAGTGCAATCGCCTTGCCTTAAAATGCTTGTCCGTGACCTTTGAAGTAAATTAACACCTGGACGGACGTTTCCTCAAATATTCTCTGGTTGATAAATGGTAGTAAGCAGAACGGCTACAGTGGGTTGTTTGTAGTGGAACTGGGATTTGGCGAAATCCAGCGGACATATTAAAAACTACAGGTCATTGTTTGTCTCATTTTTCTCCAGTGCTTCTCTGAGCATTGTCACGTGGGCGCGATTTTATCTGTTGGTGGGCCTCATGTTTGGCATTCTGTGCTGAAGAGGGAAGCAAAAACATGATTACCATCAAAACAAAACTTGGGATTACAAAACACTACGAAGAAGGCATCATGACTATTGCGGATTGCAAATAAATGCAGTGTGTTTAATCATTTCTTTCTCACTTTGTTACTGTATACACAAAAATCCAAGTGCTGCTGTCCTGGGGGCGTTTTATGCTATTCCAACCCTCTTTATGTAACTTCTGTTGTCATCTTCAGCTGTGGAAATATTAAAGCCGATTGATCTACATCCACACCTTATTCCTGACCGTTGTTTTGTTTTTTTGCAGGCTGTGTTCAAGAAACTGCTGTACGGCTTATGTTTCTTCCACGCCCTGACCCAGGAGAGGAGAAAGTTTGGGCCTCTGGGGTGGAACATACCGTACGAGTTCAATGAGACTGACCTTCGGATCTCCGTGCAGCAGTTGCAGATGTTTCTTGACCAACATCAGGTACATTTGTGGAAAAAGATTTATGTATTTTCACTCTCAAAAGCGGCACTTCAGAACATTAGATGTTTCTGTTGCTTTTTTTTTGGGCTACCCTTATCCTCACACTTGGTATGCTAATTTATTTACATGAGAAATATCCCCAAAAACCTTTTGACATTTTTGTACACTTCCGTCTCAAGGCCTCCCTTGTTACTATGGTGACATAAATGTATTATTTTAATGAGGTGACATTTCCATTCTCAAGTGCTCCCGAATTTTGAAGAGCCCGCTTCCAGAAAATGCCAAACGTGCAGCCTTTTCTTTACCCTTTTCTTATGTAAAGTAGACTTGAGAATACTCTGTACTCTGTCTAAAGCTCATCATTTTCCATATACCAGAAGATTATGGGGCTTATGAGTACAGTAGAGCCCCAGGATACGACTACAATCTGTTCTGAAGTGGGATCACAAAGTGAAATTGTTGTATAGTGAGGGATAGAAATCTGTTCTAATGAGCTAATTCCTTCCAAACCCCTGGTACTCCAGATAAAAACATCAAAAACAAAAAAATATTACATAGTGAGTATTACTTGTGTGTAAGTTACATATTTAGGGTTTAATTACATTATAGATAAATATACATTTAAAGAAAAATGTGAATTTTCTTTACCTTTGGTGTGAATTGACTTGAGCTGGTAGAGTGGAATTACTGGGTGGATGCAGAATGGGGAGGAGACGTTGGATTCAAATTCAAATTATTTTTGAAAACTTGTGAGGATTTTCATGCCTTCAAAAAATGTCTTTGCTTCAATGGCTTCCATTTGTGTGTCTTCTTCAGATTTCTTGATCATCATAAGCTTTGTTTGCATGGTTATCATTTTTTTGACTATCTCTTTATCATCACTGTACCCTTGGGACCAATAGCTATTAAATGCCATACAAATAATACAGTATCGCATTGCCGAAAATCTTTACGAAGCACACAAAATTCTGAAATAAATAAAGCATTTTATTTGACGTGGGCCAATAGCAGACAGGCATCTTGGAACTGTACTTACGTAGAAACACCACAAAGTTTGAATTTTCCAAGTTTTGGGGCGAAATAAATAATAAGTTGGGGGGAATAGCCTAAAGAAGGTCCGAAAAGGCAGGGTCACCACTCTACACGTACATAAAACAGCTTGTTGAATTTATGTTATGTACGTGTACATTAGGTTATCTAAGTTTCTCTAAAACCCATTATGGAACAATGATTGTAAAAAAATCATGGGTTTTTTCACTTCTGGGATTTCTATCGTGGGTTCTTTTTGGGTTCACAATACATCAGTTCCAATACTGTGTTCCTCAAAGAGCATTTTGTACGGATATCCAATATATCTCCAAACATGATCAAACCCCATCAGGAAGTTCCTTTCGACGCCCTCCGTTACATGACGGGCGAATGCAACTACGGCGGTCGCGTGACAGACGACTGGGACAGACGGACGCTACGTACAATCCTCGCCATCTTCTATGATCAGAAACTAGTGGAAGACCCCAACTACAAGTTCGATCCCAGCGGGCTCTACTTCGCACCGGTGGAAGGAGACGTAAGAGTTTTGCAAACAGTTGTTTTGAAAATGTGGTGTTACTTGTGATTGCACGTTGTTTAACACATAAAACATAAACCACTACCGCAACTTACACCACAAAATCATATTATTGAGGAATAAAAGACAACATATTACTCCGAAGCCACTGTAGACACAATTAGCCTAGCGTCCGCTCGGTGTTATCTTGGCATTGGCTGCGTACCCTTGCATACATTAAACATGAACAACTAGCTCAAACTACGACCATGTATGTATTGCTGGAAAAGAAACAAAATATCACTCAAAACTTTAACTGTTGTGTATTTGAAAGCCACCATAGTTAGCTTGGCGCTAGCTTAGAATTAGCTTAGCGTTAGCCGTGAACATTTACGTATATTAAACATAAACAACTAGCACAAACTAACACGGCGCAAATTGTATTATCGTAAAAGAATGAAACATAACAAATCACTCCTGTGTACATCACACCTTCGCCTACATTAAACATTGACCAGAAGCACAGACTAACAACATCCAGGTGTATTTATTACTGCAAAAGAAACAAAATACAACACTAACTGCATTGTACATGGAAGACACAGGTACCGTAGTTTTAGCCGCGCACGTTCGCGTACATCCAACATAAACCAATAAAAACACGCAAATGTTTTACTGAAAAAGAAAGAAACAAAAAGAGAACATTTCACTAACTGTTGTGTACGTCAAAGCCCCCATAGACACAATTAGCTTAGCGTTAGCATAACCACTAACTTTGCGCACTTTTGCATACATCAAAATTAAACCACTGACGTAAACTAAAACCAAGAAAGCGGTCTCTATACTTATGGGCAATCCAAGTTAAATTCAAATAAATTAATGAATAAAAATATGCTAGGTTTGCGAATAAAGCGCAGTCACAAAGGCAAACAATAAGTTTGAGCCTGAGTGTGTCTTTAGCAGTTTTAATGGCAGGCATTAGCACATTATCGACTAATGAGTAATCCAAGCTAAAAAATAGTACATATATAAAAGTAATTTAAAGTGGAACGCAATTTCTAAGGCTAATATTAGGTCTCACCTTGAATGTTTATTTGGCTTTTTAAACATTTAGCATTAGCTTTTAATCAACTTATAAGTACTCCAAGCTAAATCTAAACGGTAAACGATAAGTGAGACAGTGTGTCTTTGTTTTTTTTTAATTATTATTATTAATCTGTCAAGAGTAATCTAAGCTAAACCTAGATAAATATATATCACAAACTAAAACCACAGAAAACCTTTCTTTACTCTAATTGTTTTAAAGAAATGAATGAATAAAAAAATACGCTACGCTTGTGAGTAAAAAACAAAGGCTACCAATAAGTGTCAACAAGAGTGTCTCTGGCTCCTGCAATAGTTAGCAATAGCATGCTTTGGACTAATTGATCAATCTAGTCTTAATTTAATACATAAATGCATAAAACACAATTCAGAAAGGCAAATAATTAAGTGTGAGCCCGAGCGTGTCTTTGGCTTTTTTAAGGGTTAACATTAGCAAGTCATCGACTAATGAGAACCCAAGCTAAAAATAAATAAATAGATGCATCGAAATATACTACACTTGTAAATAAAACGCATTCTCAAAGGCTAATGATAAGTATCAGCTTGAGTGTGTCAGTATTTTCAAATGTTTAGCATTTGCATGTCTTAGACTAATTGAGCAATCTGGGTTAAATTTAATAAATAATTACATTAAACAAATGCTAAGCGTGGATGAATCACAATCAAAGGCAAACAATGAGTGTCAGGCTGTTTGTGTCTTTGGATTTTCAAAGAGTTAGCATTAGCATGTTATTATCTAAGGACCAATCCAAGCTAAAAATAAATTAATCCATAAAAATACTCGTGGCGTGGTAATAAATCGCAATCACAAAAGCAAACAATAAGCGTCAGGCTCATTGTGTCTGGCTTCTCAAATGTTTAGCATTAGCCCGTCATAGACTAATGAGCAAATCATGCTAAAAATGAAAAAATAACTATAAATACACAAAGTATGAGAATAAAACACATTCACACAAGCTAACGAGTGTCATTTTACAGTGTGTCTGGCTTTCCAAATCGTTAGCATTAGAATAATGAGTAATCCAGGCTAACAATAAATAAGTAGGTATAAGATTGGCTGCACTTGTGAATAAAACGCAATAACAACGTCTAACGATAAGTGTCAGCCTCAGTATGGGTTCGGCTTTTTTAAAGGTTAGCATTAGCCCGTATTCAAATAGTGAGTAATCCAATCTAAATATACTACATTTTTATGACCATAGGGTACACCATGTGAAAAGGCGCAGTGTCCATAGTTGGTTCTATTTCTGTTTTTAACAAATACATGGGGCGCACCTGACTATTGGGTGTGGGTGCCCAAACATACAAGTGTGCGTATTTAAAAATACAGTGGGAGAAAAACTTAGTTTGGTTGTGGTTTATGTGAGTATTCATTACAAAGTAAAATACACGGATACAAGAACATTTTAAAAAAGAGAACCGTAGCGATTCACACAATGGGGTCCGAAAAGTCTTCTTTTACTGTTGTGCTTTCCTCCATGATCCACTGCTTGTGTCTTTACTCCAACTCGGGCCACCTCACCTTATTTCCGCTTATCTGCGTATTGTTGACTTCAAAGCTTGTTTTTTAGCTTCCTCCTCTTGCAAACCATCGATTCATTATTCTTCAGTTCTCTCGCAGCTGCTCGGTTTCCATGTTCTTTCGCGTAGCGTCGAAATCAACAGACCGTGGCGGCCGAAAACAAGGAAAGCATTCAATGGAGGGAAAGTGAGGCTTTCGATTTAATTTATATTTGGGGGGACAACTCTGTTCAGCCTCCAATAGCACAATAAATTTCAAATGGCGAAGTATGCCACAGTCTTAGCATCCGGGAGTAATTTCTGCAAACAATTTGCGCATTGCGTGCAACATCGTGTGTCCTCTTCTATGCATGCTGGACTTTCATGCTATCCTCAGCTCCATCCGCCGCCTTACATCAACACACACTCAGGGCGCACTGCTCGATAGCCGCACAATTTTACGAAATTCTCAGAATTTTATGTGCGCCGTATGGTCATAGAAATACTGCAATTAAATGAATTAAAAATATGCTACACATGTGAATAAAACGCAATCTCAAAGGCTAGCAATAAGTATCAGCCAGATTGAGTTTGGCTTTTCCAACAGTTAGCATTAGCACATCAATTGAGCAATCCAAGCTTAATTTTATATACAAATATATAAATACATTAAATAGAATACAATAAATAAAAGGTTTTGTGTGTGGATTGTGAAATAAATATATTAAAAATGTGCCGTTAACTAAATTGTTCGAATTAGTTATCTGACTCCGTTAACCAAACACAACCTTCATTCACCTAACAATGCGTGCTCGTTTCTTGATGTGAAAAGACGGACAAGAGACCGGGATTTCCACACGGGGGCAGATTTAATTTTCTTAAATAATTTAACTAAGTGAACTCCATCGAATTAGCCGAATTAGTGTCGCTCGAGTCTCTGTCAAGCCTCCTCTCTCGATTCCCCCCCTCGATCTTCTTAATCTTCTGAAGTTCTTTTCTCGACCAACGTCTTTCCGCCAGCTGGTGTGCCGGCTCCTCCCATAGACGTGCCAGGAAAACCCCACGTGGGGTCCACCCCCTCGCCTCGATGTCTGAAAAACTCATAACAGCAGAAAGCTTATCAAAATAACTTCTCCAAACAATGCCTGCCTTCCTGCGTCAGAGTTGTTATCAACAGAACTAAACAAAACATTCTGCATTCGGATCAGCGTGACCTGTCATTGAACTTGAGCCTTCTCTGTGAAAATCTTCATTGCATTCAATAAATGTAACTTGTATTCAATCGTATTAACTCCCTTATAGTCAAATGTATAAAATCCTTTAGGATGAAATACAATCACAAAGGCAAACGATAATTGTCAGGCTGAATGTGTTTTGGGATTTTCAAACTGTTAGCATTAGCCCATTACTAAGGATAAATTATGGTAAAAATAAATAAATACATTAAAATACACTTGGCTAGTTAATGAAACTCTATTCTATAGGCTAACGATAAGTGTCAGCATGAGTGTGTCTGGCTTTTCCAACATTTAGCATTAGCACGTCTTTGAGTAATTGAGCAATCCAAGCTTAATTTTTATATACAATTATATAAGTACATTAAATAGAATAAAGTAAATTAAAAGTTATGTGTGTGGATAAAATACAATCACAAAGGCAAACAATAAGTGTCAGGCTAAATGTGTTTTTGGATTTTCAAACAGTTAGCATTAGCCCGTTACTCTTGACAAATTATGGTAAAAATAAATAAATAGGTATATTAAAATACACTTGGTTAGTTAATGAAACTCAATTCTAAAGGCTAATGATAAGTGTCAGCATGAGTGTGTCTGGCCTTTACAACATTTAGCATTAGCACGTCTTTGACTAATGGAGCAATTCGAGCTAAATTTAACGCAAAAATACGTTAAACAAAGCTACACATGTGGATAAAACACAATCACAAAGGCAAATAAGTGTGAACCTGAGTGTGTCTTTGGCTTTTATTAAATATTAGCATTAGAACATCATCAATAAATGATTAATCCAAGCTAAAACTAAAATAAATCAAATACATTTCGCGTGTTGATTGAATGCTATCACAAAGGCTAATGATAAGCGTCAGCTCAAGTGTGTCAAGCCTTATAACAGTTTAGCACTAGCCTGTCATTGACTAATGAGCGATCCAAGCTAAAGCTAAATCAACAACCGAATAAAAATGTGATACGCTTGTGCATAAAAGGCAATCACAAAGGCAAACAATAATTGTGTCGCGATCCTTTTGGTGCCGGCTTCCCGAGTGTGTCGGCCCCCGGCAGAGCACATCTTTTATTCATGGTGTCACATTAACATAGTCATTAGAACAAATGTCAGCCGTCTTATTTTTTTCTTGGTTTCAGTATGAAAGTTACATCGAATACACCAAGACGCTGCCCCTCAACCCTTCGCCGGAAATCTTCGGCATGAACTCCAACGCAGATATCACCAAGGACCAGTCCGAGACGCAATTGCTGTTTGATAGCATCTTGCTAACCCAGGTTAGCCAATAACACTACTTGAGTTTTTTTCGTTGTTCAAAATCCGCAATGTCTGACTTTTTCATGTTTTTTTTTTTGACTGGGCTGTTGGTTTTGTGTCCTATAGAGGCTTCTAAGGGTCACATGACTTTTTGAGTGGCAGCCATATTGGATTACAAGCGACAAGGGAAAAAGATGCAACTACAAATCAATTGGCGTACTTTATCAATTTAGTTAGGGTTTCGAGGACTATATATGAGAAAAGGTTGAGGGTAAATAAGGACATAGACGTTTATTTTATGAAAAGAAAGATAAGTTGTCATTGTATCGTGAAATTTTACCTTTGATTTCATACCCGAACATCGTAATCAACAACATAGACCATTACTTAAGATTCAGATTCAGATTCAGATCTACTTTATTGTCATTCTAGTACACGTGTATACAGAACGAAATGTCGATACATCTGACCCGCACAGTTTCCTTGAATGTACAGATATAAGTAAAAGTTGTATTGTATTATGGCTACGTATAGTATTTTACCATAGTGCCGATAGTGCAAGAGGAGTAGCTAACCGGATGTGCAAAATGGGCAGTCAGGTTAACAAGTCAGGTAAACAGTAACATTAACACTGTAACAATAACGCTGTAAGTACAATAGTGCAGAGAGCAAATGTGCAAGGAGTGGCAAGCTATAAAGAACTGCCAGTAGTGCAAAAAGTCAGATTAGCAGCCTTTTAGATTTAGGTTAACTATATGTTAGATTGACCATTTAACAGTCTAATGGCCAGGGGGACTAGACTACTGCGGAACCTGGTGGTCCTGCACCGCACACTGCAGTACCTCTTCCCAGAGGCTAGCAGAGTGAACAGTCCATGATGGGGGTGAGAGGGGTCCCCGATAACGTTCTTAGCATGGGATAGGCAGCGCTTCTGGCCAATGTCCTGAATGGAGGGAAGTGTAGTCCCGATTATTTTCTCTGCTGTCCTCGTTACCCTCCTCACACTACCCCAGTCGGTAGCGCTGCAGCCTCTGCTGTGCCCTCTTATCCAGTGATGCAGTGTTCACGGACCAGGTGAGTTTGTTTGTAATGTGCACCCCTAGGAACTTGATACTGCTGACGACCTCCACAGCCTTGTTGTTGATGCAAAGTGGGGCATGGTTGGGCTGGTTTTTCCTAAAGTCGACAATGATCTCTTTAGTTTTGTCAACATTCAGGACCAGGCTGTTGTCCCTGCACCAGTCCACCAAATGCTCCACCTCCTCTCTGTAGGCCAGGTCGTTGTCGTCCCTGATGAGGCCCACCACTGTTGTGTCGTCAGCATACTTCACGATGTGGTTTGTGGCGGACCTAGGGACGCAGTCGTGTGTCATCAAGGTGAACAGCAAGGGGCTCAGGACACAGCCTTGGGGGGAGCCCGTGCTGAGGTAGATGACATCTGAGATGTTCTGACCTATCCGCACTGATTGGGGTCTGTCACTGAGGAAGTCCAGCAGCCAGTTCCGCAGGGGGGTGTTGAAACCCAGGAGTCTCATTTTGTCTACCAGATGTTGTGGGATGATGGTGTTGAATGCTGAACTGAAGTCCAGGAACAGCATCCGCACATGGGTGTTCTTCTCCTCTAGGTGTGTCAGGCTCAGGTGAAGCGCAGAGGAGATGGCATCCCTGGTGGAGCGGTTTGTCCGGTAGGCAAACTGAAAGGGGTCGAATGAGGAGGGGAGACTGGAGGTGATGTGCCCTTTAACCAGTCTCTCAAAGCACTTCATTATGATAGGAGTCAGTGCAACGGGCCGGTAATCGTTGAATGATAAGATCTGGGGTTTCTTTGGCACAGGGATGATGTTGGCAATTTTGAAGCATGATGGTACTTTGGCTTGGTCTAGCGAGGTGTTGAAAATGTCTGTTAGTACACAAGCCAGCTGATCGGCGCACTCCCTAAGTATCCGCCCCGGAATGTTGTCCGGGCCTGGAGCCTTCCTTGTGGGGAAGGAAAGGAAAAAGAACCAATTGTTTTGCGATCCCGGAGTGTTATCTACTGTAAATAACTTCTTGAAGGAATAAGTTATTTATGTCAAATTAAGATAGGTGTGTATCTGTAAAGAAAATAAATACTTTTTTCATACTCGGACATCGTAAGTAATAACATACACCCGTTTGTCGTTAATCTTCAAACTAATCTTCCGTAATTATTTCTTCAACCTATGCACAAAAGGCAACGTCTTATGGTGGGGAAAATACCATAACAAGGTGCCAAAAAGGGTTCGTATTTCACACTATATCGTGAAAACATTGTAAATTATAGACACCATAACCCGGGGTGTACTGTAATTAAGTCTACTAATTTAAAGATTTAGTAATGCACAGTATTATCGAATTAGGATAAGAGAAACTACTTGCTGTTTATTTTTCCATTTTTGAATTGATATTCTGTACGCTCTGTGGACATATAAAGAAAACGATTACGAAGTTACACGTGTCAATTCCGGTTTTATAATTATCAACTTAAAACTCATTCACTTCTTTGTGTGGGTTCAATGATGAAGGAGTAAGGATTCCAAAATACATTAAAACCCCAGGATATTATGTTCATCGGTATGAGGTGCTGGAAAGATAGTGTGTTCCACATCATATTGCGAAAACATTGTAAACCATGGATGCCATAACCCAGAGTCTACTGTACTTAATTAGTCTGGCTCAAAGGACTAAGTCAGGTATGTCGAATTGAGATAAGTGTTTATCTGTAAAGAAAAAAAGTACTTATTTGTTCTTTTTTTGTTGTTCCTGAATTGATTTTATGTTTTGTCTGGTAATTCTGCTGGATGGTTAATCGAGATTATTTCCCTAATTAATCTCCAATAATTGATCCTTCAACCCATGCAGCACTAATGTTCAAAAAGATCAGATTCAACATCGTAAGGGGAAAGCATCGTAAGCTATGCATGCCATAACCTTGAGTCTACTGTTAATTCTGGCTCAAATGATGTTTTTATCAGTAAAGACAAAATGACTTTTTACTGTTTCCTTCAATTCACTGAGCATCGTTTTTTAAACTGCTCAAGAAACATTGTATTTCACATCCAAAAGTGAAAACACCGTAAGTTAGGTACACCCTAACACGGGGGTCTACTGTAATTAAGTCTGGCTCGAAAGACTAAATCCAGCGTGTCAAATTAGGATAAGTGTTTATCAATAAAGAGAAAACCACTTTTGCCGTTTTTCCCTTTTTGATTTGATACTTTTTACGTTTTGTACGGAAAACATCATATTGCACATCATGACATAAAAACATCATTAAGTAGGGACACCCTAACCTCGGGGTCTACTGTCGTTAATTTTTCTGGTTCAAAGTACAAAGTGTCAAATTTATCAGTGAAGAGAAAACCACTTTTCCTGTTTCCATCCATTCGCTGGGCACTGTTTTTGTATATATATTTTGTACAGAAAACATTGTATACTATATCGTAATGTGAAGGAACACCGTAACCCCTGGGGTCTACTTTAAGTAATTCCACCTTGAAGTAATAAAACAGGTTTGCCAAATTTAAATAAATGTTTATCAGTGAAGAGAAAACTACTTTTCCTGTGGTTTCCTTCCTTTTGCCAAGCATGGTTTTTGAACTGATACTAACTGATACTTTGTACGTTTCATATGAAAAATAATGTATCCCACATCGTAACGTGAAAATTTCGTAGGGTAGGGGCAGCATAACCCAGGGGTCGACTGTAATTAATTCTTCTGGCTCAAAGGACTAAGTATCAACCTAAGTGTTTATCAGTAAAGAGGAAACAATGTTTCCTGTTTCCTTCCATTCGCCAAACACAGTTTTTGATTTGATATTTATAAAAGTTTTGTACGAGTAAACATCGTATTCCACATCGGAACACAAGCAAGGTAACCTGGGGATCATATTGTTCATATCTCTTTTTGATTCTAATTAGAGCGCCCCTAGTTGTGGGAGAAATCCACAAAATAGCCGCATCTTTGTAAAAAAACGCACGGTTGAAAAAGTAGCGACAAATTTGAGGGTATTGCCAAACTTTCTTGGACGGCGTCCCGCTCCTTTCTTTTTTCAGGAAAAACTGGCATACAAAAAAGTCACAATCATCCACCGGAAGGTTCCCCGCCGTCTTTTTTTTATATCTTAACTTGCCAGGCCTGAATTTTTGATTACGCTGCATGCAAGATTGATTAAAAGCCAAAAGTAGGAATACATTTTTTAACGGTTTGTTGAAGGAGCTCCAAAAAGTCGATCTGGATTCTCCTTTGACGACAAGACCCCCGTCGTTAGCTGCCAAAATGAAAGCTTCGCCCCGTCAGATTATGTCTTATTCTGTCAGATTTAGAGCGAGACTCGTATACGTATTTTTCGTAAACATAGATTTCTTTTCGTTCTGGCTCAAAAGACTTATTGCGTCAATCGCAAGATTTTTGGGGGCCTTGAAAATATATGGAAACTCAGGCTACTCTTTTCCAATATAACTTTTACAATCCTGACTTTCTCGTCTCTTAATTTCATCACACGAAATCCTGGTTATAAATGTTTTTGTTGTTTTTTTGCTGTCAATTTTTAACATACGTCCACTGATGCAACTTGGACGTATCATCAGTGATGTTACCTGGGGCCACACACAGTTTCAGCTCTTTGAAAAATCATAAATTCTCACCCAGGCGGCCCAGCAGGGGTAGATCAGACCCCAATTTGTGTCCAGTTACATCACCCTTAATTCACCTCTCCTTAACTATAGCCACCTTGAGGCAACCTCTGCTGCCTCTTTGATGCCACTTTGTTTACCGGGCCCTGTGATACCCAGGATGTTACGCGCCCTGCAGAGACTGGCCAGCAAACTCTGCATCTGTCACGGTTGCCATGGCGCCCAGTTGGTCCCAGCCGGGTGGCGCCGGGTTCTGTCACGGTTGCCGCGGCGCCCAATTGGCCCTGCTCATGGACACCGGTTGAGACGCAGGGACTGATTGCTCCTTGGGAGTACTTAAACGCGGTCCTTTGAGCCGTTAGTTGTCTGAACGTTTGTGAGACTTCTGCAAGACTCCTGTTAAACTCTGTGTTAAATGCCTAGTTCTGTGAATCTGCCTGTGTTTGATCCTGTTTTATTTTTGGCCTGATTCGTTTGTTTTTGACAACTTTTCCTGTTCGGATTTGAATCCACTTCCGGGACCATCGATCCCCAGATCGAGTGTGCGCGCATTTTTCCTCTCCCTAATAAACTGTGAGTACGTTATGCTAATGGGTTCTAAATTCTGTTTCCTGCCCTGGTCCGTGACAGCATCCCAACTTAATAGGCTCGCACTGTGCTTTTCCACCCGTTGCTCCAGCACTCCTCTGCTAGCTCAGTTCTCTTCCTCTACGGTCCTCCCACAGTGAGTTCCAGGAGAACGATCTGCTTGGAGATAAGCAACAAGTCAGGTTACAGTGTTGTGGTGGCAATTGATTTGGGGAATTTCAGTTGCTTACCCAGGTCAAATTTCATCTCCCAGTCTAGTGCTGTTGCTAGCAAGCCAGGTGAGGTAACTCTAGCAGCTGATGGTGGCTTCTCCTGAGCCCAAAACTTCGCTCTGAAAATGCTGGTCTATTAGTGATCCCAAGAGCCAAGAAGAGATCCGCAAGTTCGAGAGTGTTCTCCATTCGGGTCCTGGTACTGTGGAATGCTCTGCTCCCAGAGATTCGATCTTCAATCTTGGTGGAACTGTTTAAATCCAAGCTTAAAACACACTTCTATTCCATACCTTATGAAGGACCTACATTTCATGTTGACAATATCTGTATATTATTGTTATTGCAACATCAGTTGCGGCCTCCTCATCCTGGAAGGGGGATGACCTCATGTGCGGTCCCTTCTCAAGTGTCCTTCATTTTCCTCATGTTGAGGTTTTTGAGTTTTTCCGTGCCCTCATGTTGGTTTAACATCAGGGGTACTGTAATAATAGTTTGTGGTTTGCAATAGTCTGTGGTCTGTGCAGCCCTTTTAGACTACTTGTGATTAAGGGCTATCCAAATAAACATGACTTGACGTGCAGACACAGGCAGAAAAGGGGTGGGGCGACTGTTTATCCAATCAGAATGCAGAACACTGCATGATACAAATCTCTGAAGAAGCAAAACAGGGAAAAGTAAACCACAATACAACGGGGTATCACTGTATACCAATTATCTGCTCATGAGCTAGTATGGTATGTGTCATAGCTTTTTGGTTGATTAAGCTGTTGAAAATAGCACTGAAAAATAAATCAAATAAAGTAATAATCTTGAATCTTGAATCTCGTGGATTTGTTCCATGTTTTAACCATGGTTTATATTTTTGGCATCTTGGTGTGATTTACTTGTTTTGATGCCCCTTTTCTGAAAACACATGTAGGGGGTGATGACGTTTTACATGACATCATACAAAGCACTAAAATCGCAGCATCCGTGTTGGCGTCATTTTTAAGCCGACTTTATCGTTTCATTTTTCTTTGTTTAATGTGTGGTCAGAGAAACATGGCAATAATTTCAAGCATTTTCAAGCACTTCACACAAAATTCTAGCAATTTTCTGACCGAGAAAACACAACATTACAATTTTAGCATTTTTCCGGATTTCAAGCACCAGGACGAACCCTGAATATAATATAATACTTTATCCAATCAAAATGCAGAACACAAATCTGGATGAAAATCGGCTAAGTGGCGAAACCGTGAAAAGTTTCTCTCGTTTCTGTCCCTGCCCAGTCTCGCTCGTCGGGTGGCGACGCCAAATCGTCGGACGACATGGTTTTTGAGGTGGCGGCCGACATCCTCAGCAAGCTTCCTCCCGACTTCGACTTGGAACTGGTCATGCTCAACTTCCCTACTAGCTACAACGAGAGCATGAACACCGTCCTGGTGCAGGAAATGGGGCGCTTCAATAACCTGCTCTCCATCATCCGAGACTCCTGCATCGACTTACAGAAGGCCATCAAGGTACTCTTGAAGCATTTAGACCAGGGGTGTCAAACAGGCGGCCCGTGGGCCAGACCAGGCCTGCTAGGGGATTGAGTCCGGCCCGCAAGACAACGCTCAGAAAACGCAAGAGAAAACGAGCTTAAGGTTGAAATATGTCCACTTGATGTTGCCAAAACCAGGTGCCTCTCACAAAGACGTTGTACTTGTATTTATCTCTCTCTCTTTCTTCCTCCTTTTTTCTCTCACTCTGTCTCTCTTTCACTCTCTGTGTTTTTCTCTTTCTTTCTTTGTTCCTCCTTGTCTCTACCCTTCTGTCTTTTTTTTCTCCTTCTCTCTTTCTATTTCTCTTTGGATTTCTTTCTTTCTCTCTTTCATTTCCCCCTCTCTCACTATTTCTCTTTTTATCTCTTTTGATTCTCACGTTTTGTCTCTCTCTCTCTCGCTTTCTACCTTTCTCTCTTTTGTTGTCCCACCCTCTCTACTTTTCTCTCCCTCTCTTTCTCTTAGTTCTTTCTCTCTTCTTTCTTTCTGTCTAATCTAGTAGTCTGCCCCCCGAGAGAATGCTTTGTCTATAGTGTGGCCCCCGAGTTAAAATGGGTTTAACACTATACTAACGAGAGCTGAGAGATCAAATCAGAATTTATTTGCATAGTACTTTTCAGGCAACTCAAAGGTATACATTTAATGTCCCAAAAATATCTTCCTCTAATGAGCAGTTCCTTTGAAATTAGGCACATTACGGAAGAACACTAGTTAGTTACAGTTACTCGTTACTTTGTCTAAACGTAATTCTGTTAACTCCTCGTCGTTTCCAATCTTTAATTCGATAACTTTCCTTCGTTCTAGCCAGATTCAAACAAACCCGCTGAGAACCGGTCAAATCAGTGTCTCATTCCTCAAAATAAAACATGGCCGTCATTGTGTGGTGAGCGCAGGGGCTGGTGGTGATGTCATCGGAGCTGGAGGAGGTGGTTAGCAGCATCCTTAAGGGGAAGATCCCTGGCATGTGGATGAAAAGGTCCTACCCCAGCCTCAAACCGCTGGGGAGCTACATCAACGACTTCTTGGAACGCCTTCAGTTCTTGCAGGTACTGAAAACGGAGATTTCTGGGCCATAAGGAACACCTGATCAAAAGCCTCAGGCCCCTAGACTGTAGAATAAGATAGATACCAAGAAAGAAGGTCCACAGAAAGAGTTTCCAAGAGTTTAATACCATACTGCACGTTTCGAAGGTGTGTCGTAACATGGAAGTTACACAGCACTAAAAGCCTTATGTTATGAAGGCTCGAATGAATAAAATTATGACTCACAACGCGTGGTAAGCTTTCTCTCCTGGCTTTGATCTCCGGCAAAACTAACATAAAATGCGACAGAAACAAAATGAAAATAAATCCAAACAGCTTGCCAACATCATTTTTGCCGTTCCATGTATTCCGTTACTCCCCAAGCCTGCACAAAATTGAGTCATTTTATTCATATCTAGTTTCTTTTGTTTTTTATTAGCATAATTGGTATTGGAGTAATCCAAAAGTAATTGAAAGTAATCAAGTTAAAGTAACCCTACCCAACCCTGGCTGTAAAGTATCAGTAACACGCCACTAAAAGCTCTGTGCAAAAATGTTTGTGAAGTTGTGCGCCCTCTGGTGGTCGATTTCTTGGGAACATTCCATCCGTAATAGGCATTTTTCCTAGCAGTTTTCAAGGTTTCGATTAGAAACGGTAGGTTTCCAAACGGTGCCTGAAACTTGGCAGTAACATGGCACTAGAAACTTGTTGGTCAAGTTATGTTTATTTGTAAAGCGCAAGTCTCAAGTGCTGTTGGCGTCCCATTTTAAACAGGCATGTTTTTGGCCACTTTTCGAAGTTTTAATCATATACCTGACCCTTCCAAACAGTGCCTGTGAGCTAGCACTTAAAGCCCTGTTATAAAAATATTTATATAGTTTAAGCCTCCTTGTGTGGTCAAGTTGATTGTTGTGTTCCATTTGTTACAGGCATGTTTTTGGCCACCTATAAATGTTTATTAAGCCCTACTTGATACCTAAAATGGCCACATAATCATATGATTAACGAAATGTACGATTTATAGTCCGGAAAATACGGTCAATAAAAAAACTCTGTTATTTAGATTCCATGACCGACCCTTGTAAGCTACGCTAACAACATTTTTTTGCGTTCCGACCGTCAGGATTGGTTCGACCTGGGCACGCCGGCTGTGTTTTGGGTGTCTGGCTTCTTTTTCACTCAGGCCTTCCTGACGGGCAGCCAGCAGAACTACGCCAGGAAGCATACCGTCCCCATCGACTTGCTGGGCTTCGATTTCGAGGTCCTGGAGGATGTCAAGTACAAGCGAGCTCCTGATGACGGTAAGAACGCGGCGTCGTAATAGGAAGTACTAAAAGAAGTAATAAATGAAGAAAGTACGAAGATAACGAGTATTTCTTCTACTTTCAGGCGTGTACATTCGCGGACTGTTCCTGGACGGCGCCCGCTGGTGCCGGAAGACCAAACTGCTGGCCGAATCCTACCCTAAAGTTCTTCATGACACCATGCCGGTGGTAGGTCTCGCAGGACTTCTGCCGAACTCTGTCAAAGATGTTTGTCTCAGAAGCATTCATTTAGCGTTAAAACCAAATCTTCATTGCGCAATTAAAGATTACCTGCTCGCTATTCTAACATTAATACATCAATAAGCGTGCCAAGAAATTAAAAATACACACTCACCGGATCATACCTGTCAAGCTCCACGACTCCATGCCCTTACAAAATGTTGTATTTTCCCTTACAAAATACAAAATAATCTTACACCATATTTTTTTTCAATCGTGTTTATTTATGTAGTTCAACATGTTATATTGTACATGTGTTTCATTATATCATATATATTGTTAATTAACATCTTGTTGTGAGATACTGAGTTGCTTTCACTACACAACTACCACGGAATGATGCTTGATGGGAAATCCCCAGGCGGCAGACACATACGCACAGTAGCATCAAACCGCTCGCTTCGTTTACAACAAAAAAAAAACGATACCGAGATAGAGGCTACCGAGGCGAACTCCTTTGACTTGATTGATTTGCCGTTTCGTGATAGTCGGTGTATACCGGATGGTACCCATCATTGACAAACTTGCGTTTTTCCGTACGGATTTTCTCGTACGTCGTACACGTTTTAAAATGCATAACAAACTTACTTTGTACGGCCAAAACATACAGGTTGACAGGTATGCCGGATAAATCAAAAGGTGGGTTGGCGTTAGCAATTAGCATCCTTCGAGATTGTTCACTTTCTAATCTATGTCTCGTGACGTATGGGGTCCATTTTCTAGCGTGAATGGCTAGGAACGGAAGAAGTTCGGTTTGATTCGTTCTTGTATCTTCCACGGACGGTGATGTTAAAGTAACAGTTGCATCGCGCAAACTACACTGATTTGAATTCAAGCGCACCACATCAAACAACCCATTAACTCCCCAATAAGAGCGAGGACATCACCAGTAGCTCAGCTGGTATGATACGCACACAGGCTTGTGGGTTTGATCCCTAATCAAGACTGCAAATTATTTGGGGTAAAGTTGGAGCCGTGGTTAGTAGGTTTTTGAGCTATGGTTAGGGATTTGGTTGAAGGTCGGGTTAGGCTTTGACAAGTCAGCCATTACTGGTAGCTAAACTGGTGAGTTGCCTGAATTCCCCACACAGGGTTATGAGTTTGATCCCCAGTCAAGCCAGTACAAATTCTAAGGTTATGGGTTTAGTGTTAGCGCTAGCATTTTGGTTGGAGCTAATCTTAGGGTTTTAGTTGAGCATTCTACATAACCAGTAGCTCACCAGTTAAGATGCTTGCTTTCCACACACATAAGTCAAGCGAACATAAATTTTGGGAGCCTAAGCTTAGTTTTGGAGCTATGTTTAGTGGGTTTGTGTTAGAGCAAGGTTTAGGGTCATGGTTGAAGCTTGGGTTAGTGTTTTGGTTGGAGTTACGCCAAGCGGTCGGAGCTAGGGTTAGGTTTGTGTTAGGGATAGGTTTAGGTTTGTGACCGAGCAAGGTTGACAGTTCCGGTTTTGAGCTTGGGTTAGTGTTTGTTGGAGCTAGGGTTAGGTTTGTGTCGGAGCGAGGTTGACAGTTCTGGTCTGAGCTTGGGTTAGTGTTTGTTGGAGCTAGTGTTAGGGTTTTGGTTGGAGCTAGGGTTAGGGTTGTAAGCATTCCACAATACTGTTAGTTCGACTGGTAAGATTCATGCTTTTCTTATACAGGGCGGCGGGTTTTTTGTCCGACTCAATCCAACACAAACCCTAGGGGTAGGGGCTTAGTTTTGTAGCCATGGTTATTGGGTTGGTGTTAGAACGAGGTTTAGGGTTATGGTTGAAGCTAGGGTTAGCGTTTCGATTGGAGCTAAGCTAAGCGTTTTGGTTGGAGCTTGGGTTAGGTTTGTGTTGTGACTTACCATTGCTCCGACCCTAGTTACAGCAAAAACCTTGACTTTAACCCTGTTTTTGTTTCTGAAAAGCCCAGTTAGCATGACATCATTTTTTTAAACCGGTGTTTGTTGAATTTTTTTTGTTTTGTTTTATTATGTAACACTTTGCTCTATTTTCGCTTCTGAATTAGCCTCACAAGTATTATGTGTTTTTCAATGTCTTTTCAAGCACTTTTCAATGCAGTTTACTCCTTTTTTCTTTCCGAATTAGCTAAGCTAAAGTTAAGTAGTAACATATTTTCAACCAGTTTTTGCTGGGTGTGGAATACAGTATAGTTTTTCGGATCATCAGTGTATTTTCCCATTTGTTTATTTAGAAGTTTCAACGTTTTCGTTTCCAAATTAGCTTAGCTTGCCCGATGCTTTTTTTAACATCTTTTCAACTCAATTTTGCTCGCTGTGTGGGATCCTTTTTCAGAACATCTGTTTTTATTTTGGTGATGTAGCTTTTACGCCGTTTTGCTTTCTGAATTAACTTAGCTGTCACGACATAGTCTTTTCAATTTCTTTTCAAGCAGTTTTCGCACGGTGTTCTTATTTATTACATAGCAGTTCGCGCCGCTTTTGTTTCCAAATTAGCCGAGCGAACGCGACGTAAACTCAAGAGAATTCAAAGTGCCGGCAGCGACTCCTCCGCAATTTCGGTGGCTTGTTTTTTCCACCTGCCGGTCGCCCCGAGTGCTCGTGAATAATGCAGGTGACATCATTAAAAAGGAGTTTATTATTATTTGCGACGAGCGCTAAACACAACAGAGACGTCTTTGAAATGCAAAAGAGGACCACGGCTTTCCTTTTTTCCCCCCCAGATGTGGCTGAAGCCGATAAAACGCATGGACATCCCCGAGCGTTTGTGCTATGTGTCGCCCGTCTACAAGACCAGCGAACGACGAGGCACTCTATCCACGACCGGCCACTCTACCAATTACGTCATCGCTATGATGCTCAGCACCGACATCAACCCCGAACACTGGATCCGCAGGGGAGTCGCCCTTCTTTGTCAACTCAGCTCATAGAAAGGAAACCTTTATGGCAGGGGTGTCAAACTCAGAGTATCATTGGGTTTCTCCAACGAAATTAAGGCTGCACTCCAGTTGGTAAAGTATACAATATAAAAAATATATACATAGAAAAGTGTAAAGTGTTCACATCTAATATAAAAACTATAGCTCAGGGTCCACTTGCTCAGAAACCCATTCTCATGGAACTGGACTAATAGATTGGAGAGAAAGAACGAGATAGGAAGATATCAAAAAGAGAAAGAAGAAAACGGAAAAAAGGGAAAGAAATACAGAAAGAGAGAAGGAAAGTCAGGAAGATATGAAAAAAAGAGAGAAAAAATGATAAATAGAACAAAAGAGAACAAAGAAAGAAGAAAAAATACAGAGAGAAGGAAAGCTAAGAAAGATATGAATAGAGAGAGAAAAGGGTGAGAAAGAGAGAGAATGAGAAAGAGACAAAGATAGAGAGGGAGATGAAGAGAGGGAAAGAAAGAAAAAGAAAGATAAAGTTAAAGAAAGGGGAAGTAAGAGAAAAGAGAGTGAAATAGATAAAGAAAAAGAGAGATAAAAAAGAAAGTGAGTCAGTGAAAAGGGGAAATAAAGTGAGAAAACGAAAACAAATGCAAGCGGAAGAGAGAAGACGAGAGACCCCCAGAAGGGGAAAGAGAAAGAAAGTGGCAGATAGAAGGAGTAAGAAAGAGAAAGAAAATGAGAGAAATAAAAGAGAAAAGGAAAAAAGAAAAGGAAAATGAGAGGAAAGATAGAGAATGAAAGAAAGTGATAAAAAAGAGGAATAAATACATCTCCGGTTTTGCGCTTCTCTCAGTGTTATCTCACAGGGGGTGCTAAAAACCATTGCCCATTTTACACCCCTGCTTTATAAGGTTTAATTGCATCTGAGGTTGTTTTTTGTTTCTTGTTTCGTTTGGGGGAGGGGCTTTTACAATTTGACAATTGAAATGTTTAACTTTTTGTAATGTCTAGTCGAATAAATTAAAACACGATGACGTTTCTAAAAAAGTCCCTTTTTATTTCAATGTCGTTTTATGGAAGAATGACTTGAGCTGTCAATCAAATCACAGGAGGCGGGGCCAAAAGTGAATTCTTTAAATATTGATTACATCATCCATTTTGGGTATTTTAGGAAGTGTCAACTTTCTTACCATGTTCCTTCATTTTAGAGCAGGGGTGTCAAACTCATTTTAACTCGGAGGCCACACAATAGAACAAACATTCTGTTGAGGGCCGGACTAGCAGATTAAAGAGAAATAAAAAGAGATAGAAATGAATAAGAGAAAGAGGGAGTGAAAGAGAGGGAGAGAGTGTGAGAAACAAAAGATAAAAAGTCGTGAGAGGGGGAAAAGAAAGGGAGAGGAGGAAAGGAATCCAAAGAGAAATAGAAAGACAGAAGGAGAGAAAAGAGAAAAGAAAGCGCGATGGGTATGGAGAAAGAGAAAAGAGAGGAAAGGAAAAAAGGAAGTTAGAGCAAAAGAGGTTAAAAGACACAAAGAGAGAGAGACAAAGAGCAACAAAGGAATAGAATAAGAGAGACACAGATGGTGAAAGAGACAGAGGGAGAAAAGGGGTGGAAAAGAAAGAGAAGGAGAGAGAGAGAGAGAGGAATAAATACAAGTACAGTGTCTTTGTGAGAGGCACCTGGGTTTGGCAACATCAAGTTGAGATATTTCAACCTGCAGCTTGTTTTTCTCTTGCGCTTCTCTGAGTGTTGTCTCGCGGGCCGGATTCAATCCCTTAGCGGGCCTGATCTGGCCCGTGGGCCGCCCGTTTGACACCTGTGTTTTAGAGTGTTTTTTTACAGAAAGAACGACTCGAGCTGTCAATCAAACCACAGGAGGCGGGGCTTCAGGAAAGACATGATCAATGTCCAGGAAAACCAAGCTATCCTAAAGATCCCTTGATTGACAGCTCAAGTCATTCTTCCGTTAAACGGATTTTTAAAATAAAATCAACATTAAAAAAAAAAATAAAAAAAAAAAATAAGAAAATTAACCCCTTAACGTTCCGAAGGCTAGTCGGACTTTTGATGAACAAATTCGTACGATGTCACCGGTCACTGAAATACGTCATGCCACATATCAGTCGAAAATGCAAACTCTTAGGATACAAGATATGATAACCATTTCAAAATGTACTCTTCAGAGAAACAACACCATCAGTCTGAAACAAGATACCCGAAAAGCTGGCGTAACACTCCAGTACGTCCCCTGGCCGTTTTAGTTGCAGTACATCTAAGACAATCCATAGAATCCGACCGTGTAAAATATTAACCCCAAAACACACGATATTGCCAGCAGATAAAAAAAAAAAAAAATCCGCCAAAAAGCATGTCTGCTTCTTGCATGTTTATTTTTAAAAGGTGGTTTTGGAGCAAAACAAACAAACTCGAAAAATGATTCCAGATATGGTAGTTACTTTCTTTCCATTGTTACCTTTCCAATAGCAGGCTTTTTTCACGGTCCACAGGACTGTTTGATAAAAGGGATATCGCCTCCAATAGGTCTGAATATCTTTAGCCAGTAGTAGGCAAATTGAATGATGATTGACACATTGGACGGCCAAGGACATTTCAAAAATAATTTGATGCCATTTTCCAGGTGTCGTGTTCAAATTAGAGCTGGAAATAACGTGCGCAAGGGGCACCATTGGTACGGGCAAGTGTGCACAATCATTGAATGATTTCTGTAAAGAGAAATCAAACATTTACAACTCTTTCACAATGTCTAAAAAATAAAATACTCAGTTGCAGAGGTTTTAGTGTTAAAATGTCTTTAAATGGACCCTTTTTGGAAACGCCTAAACCTACCCTTAGAAAAAAAGTACAATGTTTCGTTTTTAGATAGTGATCAAATTTGAAAAGGTACCAGGTAAGGCATCAGGCTGTTGTCTGAGCTAAGATGTCCATGCTACACTCATCTGCACTCATTTCATTGCAGAAACAAATTAAAGCGAGAATAAAAACCTTTTGTTTCTGCGTGTTCCAACTGAGATGACCCAATGTTAGTAGCATAGCAGTGATGACATTTGGAGTCTTACCTCTCAAAAGAGACCAAAACTGTCCATATTCTCCTAATCGTTCAAACACAGTATTCAAAACACCAACAGACTTGGTTGTCTTCCGGAGGGGGCATCTTTAGAAGTGAGAGACGGTCTAATCTTGTTGAAAAATCTTTTATTTTTTTGCCGCCCGTTTTTAAGGACGGCACAACAGCAAAGACATAAAGACATAGCGAAACAAAATGGCCGCCGTTCAATTATCTTTCCGTACAAACGATCGACTGAAAATTGGATTTCCGAAAATACAAGACAAAACGAGTACAGTAGTTGTGATGGAGACACTCGGTGGAGTGGAACGGTACATTAAATGTACTGTTTTTCTTCTGCTAGCAAGTTTTTAGGTCACATGGGAAGCTTTTCAAAAACAAAAACTTTTTTTGTTCAACCCTTCTGCTAGCATGTATTGATATTGTAGGTCACGGCACAAAAAAAACGTTAGCTTTCATGTTCGTTGAACTATTCTTTTGTTAGCTTCAATGCTAAATGCTATCGAAAGTCTGCTGGTATTAGAAATGGACTACAACACAAAACTAGGCACTCTAACGGATGAGATTCTGCAGTGGAACGTCGGTTACCATGGCGATAGCCATTCACGTAATAATGCTAACAAAAAAAGTAAAAAATTGGATTTCGGTTACAAAAACATAAAAAAATAAAATCTTGGCCTGCCCAAAAATGATCCAAATGACAAATGGAAGACTTGTGATTTTTCTTTCGGAAAAGAGCAACACGAGGGACTTTTTGGTATTTTTTGGGTCGTCATAGTAACGTTCAGACATGCGACAACAAGCTAATGTCGACACACTCGACGAGACGTGTGAAACGGACGAGACGTTAACGTGCGGTAGATGACTTCATAAATTTAAGAGGAAATAAACCTCGGCAAGTTCGCCTCAATGCTAACAGGGAAACAAGCCAAAGGTAGCACTTGGTGGAAAATAGAATCGACACAAAAACAAGACACTTCTAGAGGTTTCGGCCAAAAATGGCTCTTTTTGAGCGCTAACTTTTGTTGCGCAAATGCAGGATAAACCCGGGGGAACCCTTGTGAACATGCAAGCTTATGTCGACACACTCGAGACACGTAATAAGAAGAGACATTGACTTCTAAAAATAAACTCCAGCGAGTTAGCCTGAATGCTAACGTAGAAATGAGGCTCAAGTGGCAGGGACTAAAACAACATAGAAACGAGACCATTTTTTGTAGGGGGTTCTTGTCTCACGAGACATGCAACAAGAAAAGGATATGTTGTGCACTAAGCTGATTTACAAATATAATCTTCAACGAGTTAGCCTGAAAGTTAATGTGAAAATTAGCATTTGGTGAAGAATAAAACGACGCAGACACGGGACATGTTTTTGTAGAGGGTTCTTGTCTAATGATACAACAAGACACGCGTTTTCTAAAAATAAACTTTGAGTTAGCCCCACCGCTAGTTGCTAAATGGCTGCAACCTTTTGTAGCGCTTAAATCTTAGGGAATGGTTGTAAACATGCTACATCAAACTCATGTCGACACACACGAGACACGTAATAAGACGAGACTTCCTAGAAGAATGTTTGATGAATTAGCCTGAACGCTACGGTAAAAACGAAGCAAACGTAGCACTTGGCGAAAGCGAAAAATGACACAGAAGAGAGACAAAAGGTTTTTCTAGAGGTTTCTTGTTGCGGGTACCAAGACAAACTCTTTGGCGAGTTAGCCTAAATGCTAATGCAAAACCAAGCCGAAATTAGCACTTCTTGGAAATTAAATTGACACAGAAACGAGAGAAAGGGGTTTTTTTTGTCTCGATGATTTTCTGACTGCTAAATGGCTACTGTCTTGTAAACATGCCACATCGAGGCTATTTCAACGCACTTGACAAGACATGCGATACAACGAAACTTTATGACTTTACAAGTTAGCTTGAACGCTAACATAAAAATTAGGCTAAAGTAGCACTCGGTGGAAACGAAAAATGACACAGAATCAAGAGGGTTTTAGTGGGGGGTTCTTGTCTCGATCACGAAAATGGATAAGGCACAAAGCCCCTAAAAATAAACTAGTTAGTTGTTGGGTGGGGTTTCAAACGTTTTCACTGAAAAACTGAAAAAAATTAACTCTTTTTTTCCGCTAAATGCGTGCTAACTTTTGTCGCACAAAAACAAGATAAATTGAGGGGAATTTGTATAAACGTGCTAGCTCAAACTGATGTGGACACACTTGCGAGACATGCAAACGGACGAGACTTTATGATGTGCTCTCAGACGGTTTTCAAAAAATTAATTTTCAACCTGTGACAGGTTAGCCTTGATGCTAACATAAAAGTTGCTTGAAATTAGCGCTTGACAGGAACGTAATCGACAAACGAGACAAATTTTTTCTAGGGGTTTTATTGTCCAAATGATAAATAAGTTTGTCGAAAGTAACTTCTTATACTTTGTCAGAAAAAAAAAAAATCCCGAAAATGGATTTAACGGATAAACCTGGGGCAACGGTTGTAAACATGCCACATCAAGCTTGTGTCGACACACTCGACGAGACATGGTGAAATGTTGATGTTCGCTGAGTTAACTAATGAAAAGAAAATCACAATTTTAGAGGAAATACACTTTGGCGAGTTAGCTGCAGCGTTAGCATCACAAAAGTAACACTGAAACAGAAACAAGACAAAAAGTCTTCCTTCAAAGTTTTTCGAGGGATTTTTTGTTGCGATCACCGAGACCCAACATTCACAATCGTAAGACAAAATAATCTTTAACGAGTTAGCCTCAAAGCTAACGTGAAAATAGGGAAAATTAGCACTTAGCGGACACGAAAAACGACACGGAAATGAGACAAAGTTTTGCTAGGAGTCTCAAAGAGACACAAAATCTTTGACGAGTTAGCCTCAACTGTAATGTACCAACTAGGCTAAAGTAGCACATGGAGGAAATTGACATAAAACGAAACAAAAGGATTTTGTATTTTTTTGTCTCAATCACCGAGATGCCAAGCAAAATGTTACCACCAAAATTTGGAAAAGTTTGCTCTTTTTTGACTGCTAACTGGTTGCTAACTTTGTTGTTAACATGCTACAACCAGCTTATGTCGACACACATAACGAGACCTATAGCAAAGGAAAACATCGACTTCCAAAAATAAAATGCCTATGCTAAAGTAGCATTGGTGGAAACAAAGCTCGACAGAAACGGGACAAAAGGTCTTTTTTTATGGAGGTCTTGAAACAAGACTGAGGTGTGCACAGCCCGCTTCCAAAAATAATCTTCGACGAGTTAGCCTGAATGCTAACGTCAAAATGAGGCTAAAGTAACACTTGGTGGAAGCCAAACCGACACGATGCAACTAAAGGCTTTTTAGGTGGTCTTGTGTTGATCACGAAGACCCTAAACATAATTAAGTTTGTTTGAGGAGGGGCCTTCAAAACATTTTCACGAAAAAAACTGGAATGGTTGTAAACATGCTAGCTCAAGCTTATGTCGACACGCTTGCAAAAAGACCAGTGAGCATGCATGCTAATGTAAAAATGAGGCTAAAATAGCACTTCATGACACAGCAACGAAACAGTTTTCTTCAAAGGTTTCTAGTCGCAATCACCGACACACTGAATCCACAATTGTACGACAAAATATTCTTCGATGAGTTAGCCTCAATGCTAATGTAAAAATGAGGCTAAAGTAGCACTTGGCGGAAACGAGACAAAAGCATTTCATGGGGTTCTTGTCTTGATCACAAACATAAATAAGGCACCAAGACCCTAAAAATAAATACACTTTCTCACCAAAATGCTGAACTTTTTTTTTTTTGCTCGTGGCGGTTAACTTTTGTAGCGCAATTACAGACTAAACCTTAGGGAATAGTTGAAAACATCAAGCTACATTAAACTTATGTCGACACATTGGACGAAACATTGACAAGAGATGTTTACTTCCCCCCAAAAACTGACAAGGTTAGCCTCAATGCTAACATAAAAATGAGGCTTACGTAGCATCGGCGGATATGAAAATCGACTAAAAAACCGAGACAATACGTTTTTGTAAGGGTTTTCTTGTTTCACGAGACGCGCAACAAGAAAATTCACAGACGGATGCCAAGCCGACCTCCCGGAAAAATCATCTTTGACACGTTAGCCTGAACGCTAACGTGAAAATCAGGCTAAAGCAGCACTTGTTGGGAACTAAAACGACACAGAAACGAGACAAAAAGTTCTTCGCGGGGTTTTTGTTGCAATCACCAAGACTCTAAACCCAAATTTGTTGGACAAAATAATCTTCATTGAAGTTAGCCTCAAGGCTAACGTCAAAATGAGTATCACCAAGACTCTAAACATAAATAAGGCACGAAAAATAAATACCTTCGTGGATGGGGAGGGGGCTTCAAATACTTGACCACCAAAAATCCAAAATCTACTCGTGGCGGTTAACTTTTGTAGCGCAAATACAGGGAAAACCCATCGTAATTGTCGTAAACTTGACAACCGGGTCAGAAGAATACTGAAAAATCCACCTCTTATTTGGCTGAAGGGCGTGGCCTTGGAAATCAAAGAGGAGGGGCGTGGCTTCACAATCAAAGATAAGGGGCGTGGCCTCAGAAATCAAAGACGATTCTGTCCTCGAAGATAGCGATGAGCAGCATGATGGCGAAGCCGGTCAGCATTCCGAAGTTTTGCAGGACGAAATGTCCGACCTGGCAATGCTTGTGCGCCTCGCTGTCGCCGTGGAGCAACTCTGGCAACTGCCAATCAAAAAAGAGTAAATGTCGCTAATTGAACTTTTTGTGGGCGGGGCCCGACTCTTCATGTCCATTACGGGTGTCAAACTCAATTTAGCTCGCGGGCTACAAAGTAGATAAAACATTCTCATGAGGCCGGACTTGTAGATTTAAGAAAAAGGAAAAAAAAGACAGGGGGCGGGGGGGCAGTGGAGAAAGAAAGGGATAGAGAGAGAAAGAGTGAGAGAAAAAGAGAGAGGGAAACAGAAAGAAAGTGAGAAAGAGAAAGAAACTGAGAAATAAAGAAAGGAAAATAGAAAGAGGGAAATAACTAGATAAAGAGTGGGAGAAAAAGAAAAATCAAAAAAAGAAAAAGGAACAGAGAAAGAGAGACAGAGAAAAAAGATCTAAATTGAGAAAAGAGAGAGAGAGGAGGGGGGGACAAAGATTGAGACAGAGAATGACAATGGGAGAAAAAAAATAAAGATAGAGAAAGAGAGAAGAGAAAAATAAACAGAGAAGTAAAGAATGAGAGAAAGGGGGAGCAAAAAGAAGAAAAAGGATAGAGGCGGATAGAAAGACAAAAATAAAGCAAAAGAAAGAAAGACACAGAGGACAAAGAAAGAAAGAGGGGAAAAAAGAAAGAGAAGAGAGAGACAGAGAATTAGAGGGAGGAAAGGAGAAGAAAAGGAGAAAAAGATAAGAAGCACAGAAAGACAAAAAGAGAAAGAGGTGAACAAAGAAAGAGGGAACGAGGGAAAAGAGAAGAGAAGGAGAGAGAAACAGAAACAAAAGAAAAAGGGAGATAAAGAGAAGGAAAAAACAAGAAACAGATGGTAAGACATAAAGAGAGAGAGAGAGAGAAATAAACAGACAAAAAGCAAGTGAGAAAGTCCAGCTACATTTGCTTTGGGAGTGAACATTTTGGACTGCAACTCATTTTGCTTCTCTCTGTGTCATCCTGCGAGCCGGATTCGAACCCTCGGCGGGCCGCACGTTTGACACCCCTGACGCGGATGTTGCATTTGTGGGCGGGACTAAACCCACCACGTCCACAACACCGGCTGTATATTTGTGGGCGGGGCTTAACTCACCATGTCCACTAGCGCCACGTAGAGGAACATGCCGGCGGTGACGGCGAAGATCCAGCTGGTGACGTTGTGCGTAAACTGACCTAGGGCGGTGCCGATGACCATGCCCACGTAGGCCATGAGGGCCGACAGCAGGTTGTACACGATGGCCTGTTTGACTGACATGCCGGCTTTTAGCAGCACCGCAAAGTCGCCTGGCAACACAAACGGAAACACTCAATTGAGTTAGGGGCCTTGGAAGCTAGGGTCCGGGTGAGATTGGGCCACAAAAAACGCTGTTCTTAAAGGGACTGTGTTTTATATTTGTCCGCAAGATAAATCAGTCATATGCAGTGCAACCAAAAATGAGAATGGAAGCGAAGAAAAAAGCTGCCTTTATCCTCTAATTTTTACCCAGCCTCTCTTAAAAACTAAAAGAAAGGAAAATATTTCATTTGAAAAAAGAAATTTAAAAAAAAAACAGGGAAGAAGAAAAGGGGAAAAAGGCAAAAAGCAAAACACTAATAAAAAGAACAGTAAGGGAAAATAAAGCAAAAAGAGAATGAAAATGAAAAAAAAGAAAATTAAAGACATGTTGGTAAAAGCTAGGATCCGGGTGAGGCTGGGCCACATGGGGTCCTCCACAAAAACAGCTCTGAAAAAAAAAAACATTCTGCTGTTCTTAAAGGGACAGTGTTTTGTTTTTTGTTATTCTTTTTTCCGCCTTTTTTTCCTTGCTTTTTTCTTTTAATTTCCTTTTAATTTTTCTTCTTTTGTACCTTTTTTGTTTATTTTTGTTCTTTTCCCATCGCTTTTTTCTCTTTTTCTTTAGTCCCTTTTTCCTCTCAAGCTGTCTTCTTTCATTCTTTTTTTTTTTAATTTTAGACAACATTAGCCCCCACCCTATTTTCCCTTTCCTTCTCTGAAGGCCAGGCAAAAAAAAAAAAGGAAAAAAAAAAAGTGCGTTTTGGTGACTTCCAGTGTCTGTAGTTTATATTCTTTCTTGCGCGTCGTAGCGCTCGTTTTTGGTTCGTTACACAATGCAGCGACATATTGTAGTCAAATAATACAAGTGCAACCCACACCAGATGTCATGGAGTGCACACCTTCCAAAAAGTTCATCTCAACAGTCCACAGAATTTTTCTCCAAAAGTCTTGAGGATAATCAAGATGCTTTTTGGCAAAGGTAAGACGTCTCTTTGCGTTGACAGCAGTGGTTTTCACCTACAAGAGGACGGTTAAGGCTTCACCCCAAAAAAACTAAACCTAGCACAGAAAATGCACTTTTCTTTTAAAATCGAAAATGGCATCTTCTAAAAAAAAATAGTTTTCTTTCCCTAATTGTGCAGCCCTCATAAGTAGTACAAGTTCTTTTTTTTTTTGCAAAGCAGTGTTGAACAGCAGAAAGGCAGCTCCCCCCCATGACAAGTATCCCCTTTTCCTTAGCTAATTAGCAACGAGCGCCAACGCGCATTCATTCCCGTCAGCCGTCAATCAAAAGCGGAGCGCAAATTTCTGCTTCCCTCTGCGCCATTCAAAAGGAAGCTACGTCGCTAATTAGCTTCCCCTCGGGGGGTTGAGGATGGCGGCGGGCGACGCCTTTTGTTTTTCTCTGGGTGTTAGAAGAGCATCATGCTGGTTTCTTTTGTGCGAGATAGAAAGTTTCTGTCATTTTTAGTCTTTACAGTATGGAATATTTAGCCCGTCTTTACGACATTTCCCCATTATTTTCCGTGCCCGAAAACATAAAACTCACTTTGCAGTGACAACGACATGTTACATCTAGTGGCTGAACTACCTCCCACAATGTCTTTCACCGTCTTTGTTCAGTTATGTTTATTTGTATAGCCCTTAATCACAAGGAGTCTCTAAGAACTACACACAGATTATTGCAAACTACAGACTATTATTACACCAACTAATCTAAAACCTACATGAAGGAAAAACTCAAAAAACACAATAGTCCAGGAAGTACTTCACCCACTACAGCAGGGGTAGGGTACCTATGGCTCGGGAGCCATATATGGCTCTTTTCAGGAGTACGTATGGCTCCGAAATAAAATGTAACTATTGCACATCTCTCTGTGGCGTTCCAAAGTCAAGTGATTTCATCCCGATTTTGGTCCATATAAAGCCGAAGCAACTTCATGCAGAAGTTTGATAAACCATTTAAACTGATGAATAAAAACGCTGGCAAACGACTTTGATTGGGTGAGCGGTACAGGTGGGCGGATCCCTGCACACCGCGCAAGGCACTTCCTCAGTGCAGTCTACACTGAAAGTGAATATGACGATATGCTTATCGTTTGCAGTCATTTGTGACATTTTTACAAAAGAACTTTGCATGCACATTGTTTTGAAACTGTTATTAAGGACACATTTCATGGAAAAAAAATTGCCTCAACACTCTTAACTGAAGGTGAAAGACAAATTGTAAATCAAGTCACATTTATTTATATAGCTCTTAATCACAAAAATGGCATATTTACATTGATTTGGAACACATGATTTGGCATTATTATCATTTCACACGTTTGATTAAATCTTGTTTAAAGCTTGTTTTTGACTCTAAATACAGAAAAAGGCACGCAAATCAATACCTTCACTAAGAAATTATGGCTGGAACCAATTATTGATCTCTACAATCATCATGAAAATGCCAACGTGCCATTAGCTAAACTACCACTCCCACAATGCCTTTCTCTTTATTCAGTTCAGGAACCTGAGTGCTCGTAAAGACTGCAAGTTACCGTATTTTTTTGTAGTTTGTATTCCCGCCTTATGACTTTTCCCACTTTACAGTTGGGGATAACAATGTTTTCGGTCCCCCTTTATAGCATTTGCAACACAATTATCAACAACAAATTTAAGCCCAAGAAGTTGTACAATTAACAAAAGTTATAAAAATTAATAAACATGGAGCCGTAACAATCAATTTGTTTTGTTGAGGGTAGAGGAGAGTTAAACAGTAGACGCCTGGGATACGGCGACTTCAGCTTACATTTTCCCGCTGTACGCCATCAACAAAATGTACAAAATTCATTGATATGATGTATACTTCTCTATTGTTATTGGTAAACGCCATGTAAAATGCTTGTCTGCTATTGGTTTGCGCCACGGCATCTTGAAAAAGCCAGTATGATTATTAGCTGAACTACTTCCCACAATGCCTTTCTTTTTATAACACAATACCATATTTTTGATGCTGTATTTATTAGGTATGGGTCCAACGCTTGCAGTGATGCTAAGAGAAGAGGCTAAAACATGATAACTATGGAAATGAAACTTGTGGATATAGAGAAACACAAAAAAAGGCATGAATGGCTACCCTCTCTAAGATGCATAGCCGTAAGCAGTCAATGATTGGAACTATTATTAAGAGTAAGGATGTGATTAAAACGAGAGCATCTTCAAAGGCAGGGGTGTCCAAACTTTTCAGAAAGCAGGCCAGATTTTTAAGCTGAAAATGTGTGTGGGCTGACTATTTAGCCTGGCATTCTTTGAACAGTGGACAGCTTCCAGTTGCTTCACCTTTTCACAGTGTTCGTTAACAGTTAGCTCTTTGTAGTCAGCATGTTTCGTCTGGGAGTGCTTCTTGATATCATATTCTTTGAAAACAGCCACAGTCTCTTGGCAAATTAGGCATACACAGTTGTTTCGGATTTCGGTAATGAAATACTCCAATAGTCCTGGAAGCGGCAGCCCTCACAGTCAACTTTCATTTTTTTTTACATACAGCCACCATGTCGGAAATAGGGTGGGCTAAAATTCTCACAGAAAGGCCAAAGGGCCACTGCAATCACCTGGGAAAAAAGTATTATTTTTTTTTGTACACATTTATTTTATATTGCTGTCAATATTAATGGCAGGCCACATATTAATAATTTTATGACAGCGGTCACGGGCCAGTAAAAATTGATTGGGACCCTAACTGTTCATGAGGCAATCCTCGTAAGTGGATGTTTAAAATTTTTATTTTTTATTTTTAATATGATGTCTTCTCACCTCTGTGCATCCATCTGCTACTCCATTGTACCAACTCACATTACACCAAGGCTGAGTGAATACAATTTCATTTTTTCGTTACATTTCTTTATTCCTATACACACATATCACACATAGGTAGTACTTATACCAGGGATGTCAAACTCATTTTAATTCGGGGGCCACACGAAAGACAAACATTCTCTCAGGGACCGGACTAGTAATCTAGAGAGAAAGACGATGAGAAAGAAATAAGAGAAAGAGAGAGGGAATGTGAGAAAAAAAAGATAAAAAGAGAAATAGTGAGGGGGTAAGAAAGAGAGAGAAAAAGAAAGAGAAAGAGAGAAGGAGAGAAAATGGAAGGAGAGAAGGGAAAAAAGAGAGGGGGACTTCAAGGGAGAGAGAAAGAGAGAAGAGAGAGAGAAAATGAAAAAAAGGAAGAGAGAGCAAAAGAAGGCAAAAAGACACACAGAGAGAAATAGACAAAAAGGAACAAAGAAAGAGAAAAAGAGAGACATAGAGAGTGAAAGAAAGACGGAGTGAGAGAAAAAGAGTGAGAGAGATACAGTGCTTGTGAGAGGCACCTGGCTTTGGCGACATCAAGTGAACATATTTCAACCTGCAGCTCGTTTTTTTCTTGCGCCTCTCTCAGCGTTGTCTTAGGCAATGTAATTTTCGTATTCCGGGGTTCTACTGCATTTAGCTATGATACGTGTCGGTTTTCCAGTCGCTTTTGAAGGCCGACGTGTTGTACAAAACACAAATCGCGTTATGCGGTGGGCAACGTCAGATTTATGATTCATAAACAAGAAGTTGTCCGGTGATTTATTATTCATATTAAGCACGTTGCAGCTTTTCCAAGCCTCTCCTTTAATGAGGAGCCTCTTTGATGTTCTTGAAACCAGAAAAATATTCCTTGGCCCATTTGGCAACGTCAAAGGTAGAATACAAACTTGGAACCAGTGATGAAATTCTTTGACATCATTTAGTTTAGGATTTTTTGGAAGGAAAACTACACACTTCTACAGTATTACAAATAATAGTCAGTTAAGTATAATTCAAATATATTTTTCATAAGATAAATCCCATCTTCTCAAATAATTTAGCTTATTTCACTATAATATTCCTTATTTTATTACGTTTAATCCCTATCTTTTTCAGTATACTTTTTCTTATTTTACTATAAATAAATATTGCTTATTCTTAGTATAATCTTTATAATCTTATATTTTGACTCATTTTTCTAACTGCTATTTTACTGTATTTTTTTTTCAAGTAAAAATAAATGAATAAATCCCTAAAATGAAAATTAAAAAAAAGAAATGCCAAAGATGGTGTTGTAAGATTTTATGAAATATACTTTCTTATTTTAGTATATAATTTTTGTTTATTGGCAGAAAAAGTATTATTTGGCTTATTTTACCAGGAGAATAAATCTCACAAAAACCTGTACATTCATTTGTCGTATTTTGAGAATTCTATTTTAGTATTCTTGTATATGAATATCTTTTTTTGTATTTGCAAGAAAATAAAAGAAATAAATAAAAACATCCGAATTATTTGCCATATTTAAAGAATTATATATATTTTTATATTCTCATAAATAAATAAACTAGTCATAATTATTCTTTTCACTTTGAGAATTGTATTATATTATTTTGGGATATTTGAACTTTGTCTTATTTTATTAGTGATAATTATTTTAAATAAATAATGATACAAATAATTTTGCTCTAAAAGAAATTTTGTTTACCGTGTTTCCACAACCATAGGGTGCAGCGTGTTGAAAGGCGCAGCCTCTATAGCTGGTTCTATTTCTGTAACACTACATAGGGCGCACCGCTCGATAGGGTGCGGGTGCCCTGCTACAGCCATCTTACAACAACACAGACAAGCATACAAGTGTGCCTATTTCAAGAATACAACAGAAGAAAAAACGAGTTGTGGTTTATTTAAGTATTCATTATCAAGCAAAACACACGGATAAAGAAAAAAAAAAGTTTGATGCTCCCATTTTTCTTTTTACCAGTAATCCATAAGAAAACAAACTGTCGAAACCCTTGTTTCTAACCAGAACTGCTCTGTTAAATCTCGATTAAAAGGTTCACTTTTTTCACTTTGAGTCCCTTTCTGAAAGTTAGAACAACAGCCTCGACAGATACGTTAGTCCGAGCATCACAAAAAAACCCTCTTTTCATTATAATTCGCGCTACCTTAGTCTTAGTCCGGGTGGAAAAACGACAGTTTCATGAAAAAAAAAAAACAACAACATTATAACAATAACTTTCAAATTGCTAGATATGTTAGGGCATGGGTCAGGAACCTTTTTGACCCAAAATGCAAAAAAATGTTTTAAAATGAAATTAAGAGAGCCACATCATATATTTTCAGCAAAAATTGAAAAAAACTGCCAAACACACTCTCTAGACAAAAGCTTATTCTTCAGCACATTTTATTTCACTGTGTGTCATTTGATGACTTAATCAAATGTATGAAATGATAATAATGCCAAATCCCGTGTCCCAAATCAATGTAAATATGCCATTTACACTTTGTCTTCCACCTTCAGTTAAGAGTGTTGAGGCATTTTTTTTCCATGAAATGTGTCCTGAATAACGGTTTCAAAACAATGTGCATGCAAAGTTCTCTTGTAAAAATGTCACAAATGACTGCAAACGATAAGCATATCGTCATATTCACTTTCCGTGTAGACTGCACTGACTTTGGAACGCCACAGAGAGATGTGCAATGGTTACATTTTATTTCTGAGCCGTATGTACTCATGTAAAGAGCCATATATGGCTCCCGGGCCATAGGTTCCCTAGGGTCTTAGCAATTGTGAGCGCTTCACTGTCCTCTTCTGCTTGTGGGAAACTTGACGCCTTCACACGGGATATAATAGTAGCCGGAGATTGCACATTTTGTTAGAAATGTGAACAATCGCAAATAACATCAGATATTCCGGTGTTCTGCAGGGTTCAGTACTTGGCCCCCTTCTTTTCAGGATTTACATGCTTCCATTAGGGGATATTGTTCACAGGTATAATATCAGTTTCCATTGCTACGCAGATGACACTCAACTATATCTTCTGATGGAGGAATCTGCCACACTAAACTGTGGAAATTTGGAGGCTCGAGATAAAAGAATGGATGCCACTCAACTTCTCGCGCCTCAACTCTGAAAAGACCGAAATGTTCATTATTTGTCCCTCTAAATGCCGTGACTTGTTCTCAAAAACTGCTCTGAACATCGACAAATGTAATATCACCTACGGTGACTCAGTCAAAGTTTTTCCTTGCCCTCTTGCAAGTTTTAGATCAGGAGATTGTGTAATAATAGTCTGTGGTTTGCAATAATCTGTGGTCTGTGCAGCCCTTTGAAATTCTTTGTGATTAAGGGCGTCACAAATGAACATGACTTGACATATTACCCCCAAACTGTCTTGACTCTGCCAAGGCTCGGACCTATGACCTCCTAGTCTCAGGGGCGGGCATCACCGAGCTGATCTCAATGACACACAGGGTGCACCGCACAATAGGGGGCGCCGCACAATTGAAAGAAAATCTGAGACTTTTATTCCTTCTGGTTTTGAAAATACGGTATAATATATATTTCTTTCTTATTCTGTTATATTTCCGGGTTTTTTTTGTTGCCAGAATATTAGTTAATGTTAAGGATTATTTGTCTTATTTTCAATATTAAATTGGTCTAACCAAAATCATCAGAGTGACGAATAATCCTTGAGTTAATCAGAATTTTTTTCCAGATATATTTTTACTTGTTTTTCTATTTAAATAATTAAAATAATCCCTCAAATGAGCAGAAAATATTATTATTATTTGTTTAGGTTAAGAACTACTTTTTCTTACCTTTTTTGTATTTTCTGGGAGTATCTTAGCCTCTTTTTCTATCGAGAGCAAACTACTGAATGTGTTTCTTGAAGGATTATTTGTCCTTTTTTTTCTTCTGCTGTTTGCATTTGAAGTGCGCGGTTTCTTACCGAGTTCGTGAGGTAGCTCGTGGCAGAAAACGGCCACGGAAGTGCTGATTCCTCCCGTCAGGTTGGCACTAAACGCTGCGCCTGAAGACAGAAAAAGACAAAAAAACGTTTGACTGGAGTTCAGGTGTGGGCCATGCCCACCAGGGGACAAAACAACACAAAGCATTTTGTTGTTCTTATCTTGGGAAAGCAAACTTTTCCAGCGTGGAACTTTTAATGCTGCTCAATTGTCTGCAGGAGATTTTCAGGTTCTTTCAGGACATATACTTTTTTTTTTAAAAAGCATCATTTCAATGCAATACAAAACATTCGAGTCACATTAAAAAAAAAGGCAAATGTTTACAAAATATTCTTCTTATTATGTCTTGTTTTGACGACCAGACGTAAATACGACAAAAAGCCAAACATTTTTAAAATGACGTTACAAGCAGAGAGTCTTGAATTTCCCCCCAAACATGTCTCATTGACAGTAATTCATTGTTTATTACACTACTTTTCTTTTTTTTTTTGGTCTCCGATAAAATAAAAAATATGTAAAAGTGTCTTTGTTGTTTGATCCGGCAGATAAATGGAATGGTTTTAATCACTTTTCTCATCAAAATGATACTAAATATATTTTTAATTTTTATTCACAAGAAATAGCCTGCATTAAGTAAAGTTTTTCTTATTTTGGTAAAATTTGATGTTTGATTTTACTTGGAAATTGGAAAAAAAGAGCCACCACGCATGACACATATTTGCTCTCTGAGCCCCTGCTCTCAGGAAAAAAATGACAGCGGATCACGGCCAAAAGAGTGCAGTTTAATTGAGGTGAGCCCCAATGGTATGCTTAAGTGACTAAACTGAAAGAAATAAAAGCGCTCTGCCAGCCCTTGTTTTCAGCAATAACCGACCAGGGATAATGGATCGCGGATGCACGGATGCTGTTCATTTTAGGAGAGAACAGCAAAATAGGGCCATCATGCATTGCACAAATTTGCTCTCTAGGGCCCAAATTCCATCAATAGTCGATTGGAGGTAATGGACCGCAGACACTAGAGTGCAGTTAATTTTCAGCAGGCCACAATGGTATGCTTCAATGGCCTGAACCCCAAAGAAAACAGTGCTCTGCCGGCCCCTGCTTTCAGAAATATTCGACCGAGGATAATGCATCACAACCGCAACTGTGCAGAGAACCTCCTGTCTAAAGTGCATCATGCTGGTCTTCGCTCGGAGCAATATGGGTTTAGGGATAATTGATTGCTATCGTATGACCGCAGGTGGAAATACAGTAACAGCAGAAAAGAGCCACAAGGCCTGACAAAAGTGGGCTCTGCTGGTCCCCTCTTGCAACAATAGTCAACTGCAGATATCGGATCACATCCAAAGGTGCAGTTCACTTCAGGGTTTGAAATCTAAAAAAATGTTCTCTGCTGGCCCTTGCTCTGAGCAATAGTTGACTGTGGATAATGTATCCCGGCAACAACGGTGCATCCCATTTGAGGCAGGCCTTTTGACGTTTCCCACAGTCAGTAATATGGTATTGGTGATAATAGATCATGGCTACATGAGTGCAGTTGATATAAGGTGGAAATACAGAAATAGCAAGCAAAAAAAATCCCGTCCAAGCACACTTTTGTGGCAATATGAAATTAGGGATAATGGATCGTGGCTGGACAAGTGAAGTTCATTTTTTGGTTGACCCAACAGCAAAAAGGATCCACCAAACCCAAGAAAAATATGCTCCGCTGGCCCCCCTCTCACAGAAATATGCTACAGAGTATCATGGATTGTGTGATATTTTTCAACTTGTGATGTACTAAGACCACAAAGTACCAAGTATCTAGGCATTACAGAAATTCCCAGAAGCTTCACAAGGAGTATTGTTGAAAGTCTTCTTTTTCCATGAGCAGTTTCAAGAATAAGGAATGCGAGTGGATATAAATCTAAGCGTTACCGATGGCGAGTCCGTCGCTGAAGTTGTGCATTCCGTCTCCCATGATGACCATCCAGGCGATGCTGGCGATGCCCGCGTCCTTCATCTCCTGGTCAGAGTGGCAGTTGGCGGCGTGGCTGTGGCCGTGGTGGGAGTGGCCGTGATGCTTGACCTTGTGCCCGTTGACCTTGGCGGGCCTGGGCGAGTCAGGGAATTCCGTCAGTTGGGTGTCGTTGTGCTCGTCCTCGCAGGAAACGGCGCTAACGTCCGCGTCTGAAACACAAAGAGGACGTCAGCATTTGTTGGTAAAACGCATTGCACAGTAATGCGTTTCTTTGTAATGCAAATACCGTACTTCCCATACTAGAAGACGCACCTAAAAATTCCAAATGGGCCAGAAATTCGAAAGTGCGCCTCATTGACAGCAAAATATAGTGGATAAGATAGACATATTTGTGCAATGAACAATCGAAAAACCCTACAGACCATAATCACAAAGCATTATATCTGATCGTAATCAAACCCGGATCACAGTGGTGAGAGCGCTGACACTTAATCACTAGATCACCAGTGACACAGATAATATGCAAAAAGGTGTCATTTTATCTGGTTATCACACTATTTTTTACCCACAGTGCCAGAAAATAATGATTGAGAATGGAGTACACAGAACTTTTGCCCTGAAAGATATATGTAAATAAACGCAAAGTCCAATTCATCATCAGGTACAGTACACCAAAGAGTTGTTTTCCTTCCTTGTCGCCCTTTATGCCATTTGTTTATATCTTTAAAGAGGAGTTTCTGTTTTTGTCCATTCTCTAATATGGTCCAGTGACTAAAAATTAAAGGTCGACCGATTATCACGCGGGGCGATTATTGGCACCGATATTTAGAAAATTGACAGATATCAGTATCGGCTCCCCCGATTATCATTAAATCATAGATGCAGCCGCCTGAGACTTTGTTTCTATTGCTCCTACAAACCCTCTTCCTTCCACTTCCTCCCTTCTGATTGGATAAGCAACCAGGGGCGGAGCCGTAAAGCAGGAACAATAGAGCAATAGCTATGCCAACTTGCCCTGACATTTCTGTGTCGGCGATATTAAAACATGTTTGAGATTAAAGAAATGGCGTCAAAAATGTAGTTTACTTGTTTCGGAGAGGAACGTTCAGGTGGAGACTGATATATTAGCTCTTATCATAACAGTAGTTCGGTAATCAGGTGTGCGTGTTTGTGATTGGGAGCAGAAAAAGCATGCTAAATGGAAGTGTTTAGCTCTCTTACCATGACCATACATAAGTTTGTCAATCTGCCTTTAAACAGGAGAGCCCACACTTTTCCATTCACCAGCTTTGTTGAAATTCCCATGCACTTTTTTTAAGTTAATTTAAGTCATGTTGGTGATATTGGCATTTGTATTTGTTTATTGTAAAAAAGAGGGAGCTATTTAGGTTTTATGTACCTTTAGATGAGTTGCTGATGAGTGTAATTTTAATTCCTGCACGGTTAGTTTTTTTGGTTTAAGTGAAAGATTAGTCATGTTAGTTGTGTGGAAATTCCAATTTATATACTGTAAAAGGTTTCAGAGAACTATTAAAGTTTCATTTACATTTATAACAGATATCCTAATTCCTTATTCATTATTAAAATGCATCACACAAATTTTTAAGCATTTACGGAAAACGAATATCGGCTCCAAATATCGGTTATTGGCCTCCTCTTAATATTAAAAATCGGTATTGGTATAGTCCCTGAAAAACCCATATCGGTGGATCGCTACTAAAAATAGTGTGCTGATGAGATAAAACGTAATGGCTTTTTAAGGTTTTGTTTGCATCCGAAGTTGTCTAGTGAAAAGAATACAGTGCTCTACTTGCTGCAATCCTGGTTTGAATCCCGCAGCATCAGGGATATGTTCAAACTGGTTAAACAATGCACAAATATGGTACTCATTTATTTTTTTGTGCACCTATATCCCTTTACGGTAGTCTTAATAATTCCTTGCGCCTTATAGTCTGGTGCGCCTTATATATGGGAAATGTATAACAAAAACAGTTTTTGGAACACGCTTTATAGTAAGTTAACATTATAGTGCTGAAATTACTTACCGTCTCCCAGCGCCTTTAGGTGCACCCACTCAGCATCGGAGCGGCGGTTGAGTTGGTGGTCCGATAGTTTGCTGCCAATCTTGCCTTCTTCGTTGGCTTTTTTTGCAGCCTGCCAAGAAATAATAAAACAGTTTGATTAGTTTGATTATTATGAGTAAATAATTTATTTTGTCTTCAATTGCAAGCACGCAAGACGATTATTACTGTTATTTTTGGTAACTGAGTGGCTTAATTGTTTGTTTGTTTGTACATGATTCAAATTGAATCGTTTCTCCGGCGCCGTCACGAATGGCAGCCACTCCAGCAGCTCCCGTGTTATTTTCGATAATGGCAGCCACTCCAGCAGCTCCCGTGTTATTTTCGATTGTTCTCAGTTATTTTCGATTGTTCTCAGCTTAGGGATGCTGCTGGAAAAGTGAATTTCCCTTCGGGGATGAATAAAGTATCTATCTATCTATCTATCTATCTATCTATCTATCTATCTATCTATACCAGCTCAGTAGCCTAGATGGTAAGGCGCCCGCTTTGAGACTGGGAGGTCGGTGGTTCGCGCCCCGGCTGAGTCATTCCTAAGACTTAAAAAGTGGTCGGCGGCGCCCTCTGTTGGCTGCGGCTGCATCGGCTCGCTACAACGGGTCAGGTGCAATCGACATTTCGTTCTGTGTACATTGTTACACAGAATGACAATACAAGGAAATTATTATTATTATTATTATTATAAAGTAAAATGGCTTATTTCGACTTTTTTTTACCCAAACAGCCACCAGGGGGAGCTTGAGCAGAAAAAGTAAAAGTGAGACAGGTGGAATATATGATAGATAGATAGATAGATAGATAGATAGATAGATAGATAGATAGATAGATAGATACTTTGTTCATCCCCGAAGGGAAATTCACATTTCCAGCAGCATCCCTGAGCTGAGAACAATCGAGAACAATCGAAAATAACACGGGAGGTGCTGGAGTGGCTGCCATTCGTGACGGCGCCGGAAGAAAAGATTCAATTTGAATCATGTACAAACAAACAAACAATTGAATCATGTACAAACAAACAAACAAACAAAATATTCATGTTTCAATAAGTGGAGTGTTATATATATGTGCAGAGGAAGCAAGTTTTTTCAGCATGAGAATGATGATGCAGCTTTCAGTGCTGTGTTAGTGCCATGTTATGTCATTGCAATGAAATAAATGCAGTAATTGAAAAAAAGTTAAATATATATATTTTTTAAATCCAAGAAAATTGTTACTTACTTCAAGTTTGTTCCTAGTTTCAAGACATTTAACTTGTATTTCTAGTCAAATAAAAAAACGTATACTGAAATAACCAAACCATCTTATTTAGCTCATATTTGCATATTTTACGCGTTATTTTACTGACATGGGTAGAAAATATTACTTAAAATGTCCAAAATGTTCTATCCTGCGCCAAATAATTTTGCTTTACTTCAGGACGATTCATCTTATTTCAATATAGAAATAAGAAAATATATTAAGAAAAAAAATACTTAACATGAGTACAAATGACTGCCAATTGGGTAAAGTACACAAAATAAAAATAAAAAAGTTAATTTATTTTGCTCATTTAAAGCATTTTTTAAAATATATTTTAATATATTTTAAAATATCTTAAAAAAACAACCTCAAACAAGTAAAATGTACAGCCAATAGGGGAAGATTAAAAAAAAAGGTTTTTGCTCATTTCAAATGTATATACATATTTTAAAATATCATATAGAATAAAATGAACAAAATATGCACTTAAAATGTGTAAAACCTACTGCCAATGGGGTGAAGTAAAAAACAACATTTTGCTTATTATAAGGGTATATATTTTTTCTAATGTAAGATATTTTATTAGGGAAAAAACAGGAGGAAATAAACAAAATGATCTACAATCTGCTAGACAAAACATTCTTAACCTACTCAAAAACATTAATATCTGAATTTGTATTTAAGAAAAGAGATTAGAAAAACCTTCTACATGATCATAAATGATTAGGACTTACTGGCAATAGGATACACTGAGAAAGAAAGGCAGAAAATATAGCCCAGCATGTACGGATAGTTAAAACAATACATTTAAAACCTAAAATTTGCAAATCTTTCCTAGCTATTAAATTAAATTGTTTTGTTCATTCATTCGATCTGCAACCTCAGTGGAAATGTTTAAATCCAAGCTTAAAACACATTTCTATATCATATGAATAATCTATATTTTATGTTGACAATATCTGTGTATTATTTGCCCTCATGTAGGTTTTGGATCAGGGGATGGTTTCATAATAGTCTGTAGTTTGCAATTGTCTTTGATCTGTGCACCCCTTTGAGACTCTCTGTGACTATGGGCTATACAAATAAACATGACTTGACATGACATGACTTCATTTTAAGTATTATTTTTTAAAGTTGGAAGAACATATTTATTAAAATGAGAAAAATGATCGGCCATTTTCTCCATAAAATCTTTTTGCACATTTGATGGAAGAGGTTTTTTTTTAAAGGAGAAATAGGATTTGAAATAAAAAATGTATCATTGAGTGTACGGAAAATCGACTTACCCGTTGATCTTTGTAGTTCCTGAAGATGCCGATGCAATGCTCGAAAATGAAAAGGAGGTAAATGCCGGCCAGAGCTGTCAGGCCTTTCCACACACCGTCGTAGTTGCTGGACAAATCGCCATTGGCGTGACTACTGTGCCCGCCCTCGCTGTGGTCGTGCTGCCCTTGAGCCTGCTCACACAAAGAGTCCGTACTACATTTCAGTAGTCCGTAAAACCTTTCTGTAGCACCGAACGGTTTAATGTCTGATATTATTCTCATGGCCCAGCCCAACAATAATACAGACGCTCCCCTACTTACGACCATTCGACTTAAGCAAAAAATGGGATTTTTTTCAGAATGTCGAAAAATATCCGAACATTGCTGTAAGTTAGATTTTGTATAGTGTGCACCTTTTTCAGGACATTACTGTAGTGCTTATTTCCGCCGCTACCAGCGTGTGGCGCTGTGAGAGGTCACCCAGCATTCACCCGAAGAAGAAATCCGCTGCCTCTTCCCGGTTCGTCATACTGTACTGTATCTCCACTACGAACGTCAACGTTTTGAATATCGAATCTCTTGCATCCATCAAAATATGGTCGGTGAAAAGCAAAATGCTTCTACACAAAGTAAGGGTGGAAAAAAGAGGGGAGCCATTTTAGGCGAAAATAAGGAAGATTGATGAGGAAGTGAAAATGGTGGACGTCGCACTTGATTTCAACATGAATCGTTCGAAAATCAGTGCCATCTACAAAAACAGAGATCGCATAACGCAGCACCTGAAAGGTGTAATGCCGATCCAATCGACCATCATTTGCAAGAGAAGAGGGAAAATCTTAGATGAGATGGAGAAACTTCTCTCCCTTTGGCATGAGGATCAACAGCAACGGAGCATTCTTCTGAGCCTTATGCTCATTCAGGACAAACTCTTTTCGCTCATAGATAGAGCATCGCACTCTTCGAGCATAAAGGTTGCAAATCGAATGAATGATGCCAATACAGTGCTACCGCGTCATTTATGACAAGAAGAAGAAAACATGTGTGCAGTCATTGTTGGATCGCTTGTTTCGGCCACCACACCCTCCAAGGGAGATACAAAGCAACCCTCATCTTCTTGTTTCGGAGGAGGAAACTATTGAAGCTCATCTTCCAAAAGTAAGTTAAACATAATTATTTTATTAAATGTTATACTGTATGTTTATTTTTACTCTTACAGTGGTACTTCGGTCCTCAGCCATAATGCGTTCCTGGTTGTTGGTTGAGTACCGATTTGGTTGAGTACAGAATTATTTTTCCCCATAGGAAACAATAGTAAGTACTTTAATCCGTTCCACCCACAAAAAAATCCCTAAACCGTGTATCTAAACAACATTAAATACCATAAATGTCTCATCTCATCTCATTAGCCGTACCGCTTATCCTCATTAGGGTCGCGGGGGGGCTGGAGCCCATCCCAGCTATCTCCGGGCAGTGGGCAGGGGACACCCTGAACTGGTTGCCAGCCAATCGCACACCATAAATGTGTACATAATATATAATAAACATAAAGAAGAAATATCAGCTATTTTGTATCTGCTACATACCTTTGAACAGTGGTGAGATGGCATACAGAAATGAGTATGGAAAGGTTACTGCTTAGTCATCCTCTTCTCTTTTAACAAGAAACCTGTCCATTGCCAGGTGCTTCTTCCTCTTTTGCACTATTATTCCAAAGCGCGACATGACATTGTCATTAAAAATATTCCTTCCCTTTATCGCTGTTGTTCTTGGGAACCATGTTCAAAAGCAACACAAAAGCACAAAATGGGAAAAAAAGAACTTTGAAAATGACATACCCCTTCACTCATTGACGGTCTGGATAGAAGTAGCGCTAAAGCTAGGCTAACTCGCGCCGCCGAGTGGATCTAGGCTCCACTCGTTACACGCCAAATCTCATTCGATTCGACTATTTTCGGCTATTTTGACTCGGCTATTTTTGGTTGGGCACCCAATTCCGTGTCGAGCATCGAAACATTTCTTGCGCACATTTTTTGGTTGAACACCGATTTGGTTTAGCATTGAGGCAGTTGAGGACCGGGGTACCTCTGTACAAGCCTTAAACATACTTAAATAAGCCTTAAACACAATTTTATAAGCCTCAAATATAAATTCCATGCAAAATACAGCACTTGTGCGACTTACGAACGAATTCAACTTACAAACGAGCATCCGGAACGTATCTCGTTCGTAAGTCGGGGAGCGTCTGAATTACCAAAATTAACAATAAAATGGCAATAATCATAAGCCAAAATCTACAAGAGTGATCTAGGATGTGGCGTCACAAGACATAAGCTTCAGGGGGGGTTGCACACAGTGGGACAAATACGTATTCAGTCAACCACCAATTGTGTAAGTTTTCCTACTTGAAAAGACTAGAGAGGTCTGTAATTGCCAACGTGGGTAAACCAAATAAAGAGAGGAGAATCCTGTTGTTAGATCTTTAAATAATCTATTTCCAAGTTAGAGTGGAAAACATATTTGGTCTACAAACAAGCAAAAATCTAAACTGTATAAAGGAAAGAATAAGTGGGGTCACTTGTCGAGAGATTTTGAGTGGAAATCTCCTTCCATCAGCACGGGCATTGAAGATGAGCCGTGGCTGTGTTTTTCAGCATGACAATGATCCCAAATACACAGATAGGGCAAAAAAGGAGTGGCTTCCTAAGAAGCATTTCAAGGTCCTGGAGTGGCCTAGCCATTCTCCAGATTTCAACCCCATAGAAAATCTGTGGAGGGAGTTGAGAGTCTATGTTGCCTAACAACGGTCCCAAAACATTACTGCTCTGCATGGAAGAATGGGCCAAAATACCAGCAACAGTGTGTGAAAAGCCAGTGAAGAGTTACAAAAAAATAAATAAGAAAAAATATAAGAATTTTGGGGCTTCATGTGAAGTTTTTTTTATATTGTCTAGATTTCGTTCAAGTTTACGTGTTTGGTTTGATTAATCCTCGTAAAATAAATGATTTAATAATTTATGTTTCAATTGGGAAAATACTGGCCAACTTACATGAGGGAGGAGATGTAATAAGGCGTCTCCGCTGAGGGTCCCGACGGCAAGGGCCACCAAGAAGGTGAGCAGGAACTTAAAGCAGGACTGGTTGAGGATGGGCACCAGGACCACACCCAGCACCGAAAGCAGGCTGATGATAGTGATGGACACGAAGCCCCAAATCCACGTCCACACTGCCAAGCACAACAAGCGATTCAAGTTTAGTGACACCTCTACTTACAAATTTAATTGGTTCCAGCAGTGATGTATAATGAAATGGTTGTAAATCGAAACATATTTTTCCATTGAAATGAATGGAAACGGGATTAATCCGATCCAAGGTCATCAAATGCAACCAAACACCCATTAAAACAACTGTAACTGGCCTGGAGGTACACTAATGTTCAATAAGTGTCGATACATATACCACATAGTATAAATATAAACATGAAATAAGGTTAAAAAAAATCATACGATGAAGCTACTGTAAGAGTACAAAGCTTCATTAACACAGAACAGTTGGCACGCTTTTCCACTCACTGTGCAAAGATATCTTCTAAGGACATGACAATCCTCACAAGTGGAAGTTTTTATATCAGTTACAATTTGAATCGGGTGTCTCCTCCTTCCCTTTGCATTCACCCGCAACTTCATTGTACCAGCTTAAGTCACGTTGCACAAAAGGTAAATACACATTTATTCAAAATGCTATTCAATATTATAAATATATATTACAATCTACTATTGTCCTGTTTTTATAAAAGTACCAGGGATTTGAAGCTGATTAACATAGATTTTGATCCCCAGCTATACAGCAATTTTACTTCAGAACAGATTTTTGTCATATCCTGGGTGTGTACTGTAATCATGGCAAAATAAAATAGCCTACGTCCTGGAGTTGGCCTTTTACAGTTTTTTTTTAAACGTAACCCACACATCACACGAAGATTCACAGTACAGTCCTTGTGAGCTTTTTCAACCGCTTCACGTCACCTGGAACTTTTAAAAGCGCATTTCAGCAGAATTTTCAGTGTTTGACAGCGGATAAAAGCAGAAGCCGGGCTATCATTTCAGGTGTCAAAACAGCGCAAGGCCAAAGAGAAAGAGTGGAGGACTTTGTGGTCACAGAGGACAAGGCGCTTAATGTAGGATGAAATTCAATGTCACAGCAGCCGCTGCGGCACCGCCTGTTTGCTAAAGCGCACACGGATCCTTCAGCGCTGACATTTTGCCTCTCGCCTTTTATTGACTCAAACGCAGCGCGCCTGCAAACCACCGCGGAAAAAGCCGCGTTGGGCAAACAAAGGGGACCGCAAACTCCACTTTTTGTTCATTTTGTGAATCGCTTCATAAGAATAAATTGGAAGGTTATTCATGTATTTTGTTTGCTGGGCATATCAATACAAACCCGAAAATATTTTTTCGGGGTTACTTCAGATGTACAGTACTATATGGGAGAGGGGGGGAAGTGCAAGTGAGACTTTGATGCCTTATTGTGGTAGATGATGGTAATACATTGCATTTCTTTTATTTTTTTTTCCTGGATTTTTTTCTCTATCTTGTTCTTTCTTTCTTTATCTCTCTATCCCTCTATCTGTCTTTCTTGCAGTCTTTCTCCCTTGCTTTATTTTTTCCCCGCCTATCTTTCTCCCCCAATCTCTCTTGCTCTTTTTCTCTCTTTCACTTATTTCCTCTCTCTTTATCTCCCCCTCACTTTCCTTTTTCTGTCTCTTTCTCTGTTTCCCACTCTCACTCTCTTTCCCTGTTTCTTACCATCACTTTCTTTCTCCCTCTCTTACTTCATCTCTATTTCTCTTTCATGTTTTCTCTTTCGTTTTCTCTTTTGTCTTGCCCTCTTGCAGTTTTCAGATCCGGGGATTACGTAATGGTAGTCAGTACATCCCATTAAGATTTCTTGAGATTAGGGGCTATGCAAATGAATATGATGTGACTTCTTTCTCTCTCTTGCTTTCCTTTCTTTTTCTCTCTCATTTTCTCTGTCCTTGATTCTCTCTCTCTTTTTCTCTTTGAAAATTTCCCTTTCCTGTTGTTTCTTTCCCTCCTTTTCATTTTTTCTCCCTCTCTATTGTTCTCTTTCGTTCTCTATGTTTCTTTATTTGACCTGCTCTCTCTTTCCCCCATATTAATCCCAGTCTTTCTTTTCTTTGTCTTTCTCTCACATTTTGTCCCTATGTAATGTCTCATCTCATCTCATTAGCCGTACCGCTTATCCTCATTAGGGTCGCGGGGGGCTGAAGCCCATCCCAGCCATCTCCAGGCAGTGGGCAGGGGACACCCTGAACTGGTTGCCAGCCAATCGCAGGGCACCTATGTAATGTTTACAATGTAAAAATTATCTCCATAAAGTTTTCTTTTTTTTCTTGCCTTTACAGAATGTTTACATTGTAAACATCCTAAAAAACGCATTTTTTATTAATTTAGTATTTTTTTACTTTGTCTTTATAAAATACTAACACTGTAATCATCATATGCAAATATGCACTATAATTACAACTTCAGCCTGTTTACAAGATCTACCCTGTAAATATTTTTGACTATTTATCCTGACATTCTTTTCATTTATTTCATGTCGAATCTCGTTGCACACAAGGTCCACTACATTGTTATGGATGACGAAAGACAATCCCATTCTACGCATCTCAATTTTGTGGGCCACTTTTTACTCATTGTAAGGCAAAAAAATCAAAACCTTCAGTTGACTGCTCTAGTATCTATTAGGTGAGGGCTAAAGCAGCAACACGAATGTGAGCAGAGCTCATCTCCAGGGCCCATTACCTGCACGTGTGGGTGCCTTTATAAAGCACCAGCGTGTGAATGTGAATTTTTTTCCGGTGGGCATCTTCTCCCCAATTACGAGTCTCCCACGAGCGGCGTCTCAAGGAAAAATGGAGCGAGGTGTCACTTATGCGCGCCTAATTGGTGCTGCACCAAAAGAAAAGCATCGCGGGAGCTCACAGATAAAAACCTGCCAACCTTCCCAGCCGCCAGCGGGAGGTAAACGCAAAAAAATCTCCTGCAGTTGGCGCTGACGCCCGAGGATGAATCTGGTTGCTGCGTTCCGCCTGCTACGCTTACAAGGCGTTCGTTTTGCCCTTTTGGACAATTTGGTGACATTTTTTTTTACATTTTTTCCTAATTTATTTATGCAAGTAAAGTTATGTTAAAGGTCCTACTGAATAGACTGAAACCACAGGCTGAAAGCAGGTTTCAGGGAGGGAAGAAGCACCACAGAATGGATTTTTAATCACTGCATCTTAAGCGAGAGGTTAAACAACACCAGAGAAACCTCAATCACTTATGTGGCTGTATTTTATTCCTGCCAAATATCAGAGTCAGGATACAATTTTATTTTTCATGCACCAAAAAAGAATTAACGCTCAACATTCTCGTGGGCCTCTGAGAAAAAAACCTTACATGAATCCTTAAACTTGACTAATAAAAATATTTGCACATACTTCAGCCAGACTGTTTTTGAGATGTCCATTTTTTAAAATCATTTATTACTTATGTGACCCCCCCCCCCTTTTTTTTAGAACCAGGATTAAATGTTTTTGTATGCGCGGAAAACTTGCTGAAAGTCGTTCAACATGCCGTAACTAATTAACTCTCAGCATCTTCATTCTTGTGGGCCCCCGAGAGTAGTTTATAAAGTTGGACGAGGTGTAAAAACATACCCCGGACTGCGATGGCCGTTAACGGCTGTTAGGGGCTATTAGAAGCTCTGCAGTAAATGCAAAGAAAATGCACAAAATGCACGTTTCACAACACTCAGTAACAGTCATTTGTGTCCTATTAAACACTTTTAATTCAGCAATAAAGGACTGAAGAGCCCTGCATCTAAAAGGAATACTGTTAATGACTTTCAAAATAAAGTTTTCTTGTCTTTAAAGTGTGGCGATATTAACCGAAAATACACAATTAAGACACAAAGAAAAAAAATGAAAATAACGAACGATTTCCCACTTTCTTAAATAACTTCTTTTTTAGTTTACTTATCTTATTGCTTCCAATGCCAACGACGGCTATAGACATTTTTGGCATTTTATATATATATATATATATATATATATATATATATATATATATATATATATATATATACATATATACATACATACACATACACACACACACACACACTTTTTTTAACCTTTTTCACATTTTGAGATGGTTTGGACATATGAAAAGAATGGATGAAGACCGTTTCACTAATAAAGTATGTAGTGCAGAAGTAGTGGGAAATAGAAAGAGAGGAAGGCCCAAATATGGTTGGATGGATGTGGCAAAACGTGCTGTGGATCTCAGGTCGGTTAATTTAATGGATGCAAGAGCGTGTGCAACAGATAGAAGTGAATGGCGAAGGGTAGTTAAGAATGACTGATATCGACGCATATAATGTGGAGGGGGTAAACCAGTGTAAACTGTCGGGCCTTTCTGCTGACAAAAGGGTTGCATGGCACAGCAACTCACCACTTGTTGTGCTGGGGGCTTAATATTCAGTGTCAGGTTGGGAAGAGCAAAGAGGAATGAATGTGTAGCCACCTCCCACAAGGGGGGTATGGCTTTAGTATATAGATAAATAGATAGAAAGATTCACATATATTACCAATGTACATATATATAAATAATCAAACTTCGGAGCTAGCTTTAATATTTGGGGAGTTATTCAATACATATTATGTATTATGTATTTAAAGCTTAATAAAATCTAATATAACATGTACATGTAGATGTCTGCAAGTTAAATAATTCATAAATTCACAAGATAACGGATAGGTCGTTATTCCTTGTGTATTGCCAAGGTATCAGATGATTTAATATGGAGAAATTAATCTTCTGGCCACTCTGCCAAAATTTCTAACCCAATGCGTTTGCCCACACCTGACCTACATATAAATAAAAAAAGGACATAATATTTCATTTTATGACTCAACCAAAGTCTAACCATTGTTGTAAACCACACAAGAGGTTTGAGTGTGAGATAGTAATCAAGAGTGTTGGGACTATCGGGTTACAAAGCAATGCGTTCCTGCAATGCTCTTCTCTGTAATGAGTGCTGTAACGCGTTATTAATACAAACACGTAACTCCACTGTTGTTAATAAATAGTGTGTTATTCTGCTACCTATTGAATGCAGCCTATAAGCGCATATTTGAATGTGGTAAATGGGAGGCAGCATGTGGGGAGGGGAGATCAAAGAAGCAAAGGTGAGCTCAAATTTTACTGTAAAAGTGTGCTGAACTCTGGTCTTTTTATTTGTCAAATTATTTTTGCAATTCACCATTCCTGAAAAAAAAAGAAAATGAATATATTGGACAGTACCCAGAAACAGAGAAAGAGATCTTGGAGTGGTTTGAAGCCCAGAGACAAAATAGATATGGAGTGTCTTAGCTGTGTTCATTTGCAAACTCTCAAGATTGCACAGGCCAAAAGGTATACCGTCATTTGTAGCTAGCTACTTTCAGAGTTTGACACTATTATATTCCGGTCCGAAGCCTTCGCTCTGAAAATGCTAGTCTACTAGTGATTTCAAGAGCCAAGAAGAGAACCGCAGGTTCGAGAGCGTTCTCCATTCGGGCCGCGAAGTTGTGAAATGCTCTGCCCCCTGAGATTCGACCTCAGTGGAACTGTTTGAATCTAGGCTTAAAACACACTTCTATTCTATAGCTTATGAATGAACTGTATCTGTGTATTAATTGTTAGCTCAGGAGGTAGAGCGCTCGTCTTGGGATCAATGGATCCCAGTTCGAATCCCGGCTCGTCCGTGTTACATGTCGAAGTGTCCTTGGGTAAGACACTGAACCCCTAATACCCCTAATAAGCAGGTTAGCGTCTTACATAGCTGCAATACAAGGCCACTATTGGGAAATGTGGAGCACATTGTAAAGCGCTTTGGGAAGTCATTGACTTGAAAAGCGCAATATAAATGCAGATCATTTCATTTCATTGCAACATCCATTGCAGCCTCGTCATCCTGGAAGAGGGATGGACCTCATGTGCGGTCCCTTCTCGAGGGTTCTTTATTATCCTCATGTTGAGGTTTTGAGTTTTTTCTTGCCCTCATCTAGGTTTTAGTTCAGGGGATGGTGTAATAATAGTCTGTGGTATGCAATAATCTGGGCAGCACGGCGGCGCAGTGGTTAGCGCGTGTGCGGCACAGTTCTAAGGTCTTGGGAACCTCCTGAGTGGGTTCAAATCCAGCTACCAGACTTCCTGTGCGGAGTTTGTATGTTCTCCCTGTGCTTGGGTGGGTTTCCTCCAGGGACTCCGGTTTTCTCCCACAATCCAAAGACATGCATTTCAGGTGAATTGGCCGATCCAAATTGTCCCTAGGTGCGAATGAGCGAGCGAGTTGTCTGTCCCTGTGTGCCCTGCGATTGGCTGGCAACCAGTTCAGGGTGTCCCCTGCCCACTGCCTGATGATTGCTGGGATTGGCTCCAGCACCCCCGCGACCCTACTGAGGATAAGCGGTGCAGCTGATGAGAGATGACTTCACTTGACTTACTTTTTGGTGTCAGTAATCTGGGGGGGTAACTGAATTACTTTATAAATTAAGTAACGAGTAATTGTAACAACTTTACTGTTTTTACTAACAATACAACTAACTTAATAAAGCACCATAAAGGAGATTCTAACAGACGAAAAGCCAAATGTCACAGACAAAATCCGTAGCAAAGATGAAATAGATAAAAGCACTTGTGAGAACAAAGTAGCAAAGTCTGGTAGATGGAACTTCAAATCATTGGAGTGCCGTATGAAAGCAGACTTGTGTTAGTTGGTCCTCCTGATTCACAGTAAGTGCACTCCAAATAAAATTTCCGTCTCTCTCCGGGATTCCTCCGACCGGCTTAGCCATTACCGTATCGATGCCTAGCGGATAGATGGGGACGCTTACCAGAACTGACGTTTTCCAGGGCCTCCTGCTCCACGCCCGTCTGATGATAATGGCGAATGCAGAGGCGGCTGTCAATCTGGTAGAGGAGGGCGGGGCAAAGGTACGTGAACTGGGTGGAGGAGATAAGGGCGTCTGGGTTCAGGCCGTAGTCGTACAGGAGCTGGGTCAGGTTCAGACACTGTGCAGAGAAATAAAACCGAAGTTTATTTGCAAAAAAAATTTCATACACCGAAATGAAACTTGAAGTGATGGATGAATACATTAAAAAAAAGAACACAGACACCAAATGGGGTGAAAAATAAAAAAAAATAAAAAACATGATACCCCCAAAAAATCATGGTAAGTGAAAAGAATGTATCTCCTAAATTTGTTTTTCTCTGTTCAAGTTTACATAGTAAGTTTTCTGTCAAAATTAAATGTGTGTGACTTTTACATTAAAAAAAATCTCTAAATTATTCTGCGGGGATTAATGTTGTTTTGTCAGACCCCGGAAAACAAAACCAAATGTAATTAGGAGTTTTTTTCTGCAAAATTGGACTATTCTTAGCCCAAAATGGAAGTGATATAACTCAATCAACTGAAACAAATGTATAAAGCAATACAAACAGATTGCTCGATTGTTTCTTCCAACCAAAGCTAACATTTAAAATTAAAAAAGTTGAATAGTCATTCATTCCCGAGCACAAAAAAATTATCTTGAAGTCCTACCTCATCATGCTGGTGATTTAAACCACCCGGATGTCCTGGCAGAACTGATCCCGGCACCGTAGCGATGTTGCCTCCCCCATGCACTTCTCGTTTTTCTTTATGAGAATGTCCGTGATGGTGATCGTCTCCGTCTTTGTGCTCATGGTTGTCGGAAGCGGGAGACGAGATTGTTTTGTTTTGCTGTCCTTGGAGCTTTCCTAGTTTCCTTCTTCTCTTGGATTTGGTTCCTGCCGGTGTAGGGGAAGATTGCTGGTCTGTTTGGGGTACTGATGGATGATCTACCTTGGCCTGGGGCAAGTTTGTACTGTGGACCTCGTCGTGGGTGTGATTGTGATTGTGTATATCATCATGCTCTGGATCGAGATTATGTTCGTGCACGTGATCATGATTCTTGTCGAGATTGTGATTATTATCGTGGTCTTGCACGGGATCATGATTATGGTCGTGATCATGATTATGGTCGTGATCGTGATTATGATCGTGGTCCTCCCCACGATCCTGTTTCTGGGTGTGATCATGATTATGGTTGTGGATGTGATCCTGATTCCTGTCTAGATTGTGATTTTGACCGTGCACCTGATCGTGATCATGATTATGGTCATGCACTTGATCATTATTATGGTTGTGATCGTGTTTATGATCGTGATTATGGTCATGATGGTGTTTATGGTTATGTGCATGCTCTCTGGATGTGCCTGAAGGTGTGATGGCGGCTTTGTCTGGGCTGCATTGCGTGGGGCCTTCCTCGTGGTCGTGATGATCGTGGGTGTGATCATGATGATCGTGTGTGTGATCATGATGATCGTGATGCTCATGGCCATGAGCGTCTCCATGAGAATGGTGGCCCGCCTGCACATCCAGAATGTCCAAATGAGCCACGTGGTCGTGCCCCAGATCGTCATGTTCCAAGTCTACAATTTTGACCTGGCCTAGCCCCAAGCTAACCAGGAGACTTTGAAATCCGTAAAAGTCCAGCCGATCCTTCTTTCCATAGCGCCTGAACAACTGCTGGATGTAAAAGTCCTGCTCTTCCTTCAAGGACGCCTCCTTGTGATGTCCTGAACCTGTGGTAGGAGGGACCCTGCTGATGTAAGGAGCTTGGGAAATCTGCAAGCCGTTGTGGGCGTGCTCAGCGTGGTCGTCGTGGCGATGTCCGTGGTGCTGATGATGGTGGCTGTCGCCATGGCAGCGGCTAGGCTGATGGTAAATGAAGGTCAGCACGCAGAGGAAACAGAATCGGGTGTGCACGTGGACTCGCATGGCGGCCGACTTCTGGTACCCTGGAAAAAACATTTACTTCTGTTCATAATCAGGCAGCAGTTATGCTGGAGTTCAGTTATGATTACTGAGTACTTGTCTGAAATATTTGAAAACTCCATTCAACAATTTTGTTTCTCCTATCCAGGTTGCAGGTGCAACAGTCTCAGCAAGAAAAAAACAGACCTGCCTAACCCCAACCACTTTGTCCAACCCATCTGTAGGAACCCTGAGGTGTTCCCAGGCCAGCTTAGGGATGTAAGCTCTCCTGCGTGTCCTTAGTTGTCCTTAGTTGTCCCCAAGACCTCTCACCAGCGGGACCAGCCCACAACACCTCAACAGGAAAGCCTGGACCTTCCTATCCCCAGGCACTTTATCCAATTCATCCAACAGGATCCCGATGCGTTTCCAGGCAAGCACAGAGATGTATACATAGTCTTTAGGAGTGTAATGGTTCATCCCAAAAGCCTCCTGACACTTTGACATGCCCAGAACATTTTAATGTCCCCAGCCACTTCATCCAACTGATCAGACAGGATCCTGAGGTGCGTCCCAGGGGCCTAGTGTCGGAACATGTCAGGAACAGCTAACCAGGGAGGGGTCCAGGAGGCAATCGGAAAATATTCCTAAATCACCTCAACCGGTTCCTCTCAATGTGGAGGAGCAGTTTCAGGGCAGGTCACCAATAAAGCAAACACTTTGTTCGGAACACAAAAGATCATCCAAAATTCATTTATCGAACTCATTGTGGACATCCTTGAAAAAGCTCCAAGCAGAACAGTCAAATGATCCTCATAAGGTCTCTCATGAAGCCTGAGGGCCACAGACGTCCTTGCAGAATAGACCACATAAGTGAAAGGAAGCCATATATTGTGGACTCACATTTTTATAATTAAAGCTTCAGAATAGTTCATGTCTGCTAAGCATATTGTGACCGAAATAAATTCCCCGTATATATATATATATATTTTTTTTTTATTTATTTTTTTATTTTTTTTTATTATTATTATTATTATTATACGCTTGTTAGCTGGTCATCAGTTTTAGCATTAATTTCTCAAGCATTAATTTTATCTTACAATTAAAATATAAATAAAAATAAAACCAAAGACAGATTTATCGATTTGAATATTCATTGCACCTCTAAATTCTCGTTACGTGAATTTGTTTTTACCAATTAGGGCCAAATATTTTGCCATCTGAGAACATTTCTTAGTTCTATTATACAGAATAGTCAGTTTTGTAAACGTTTTTACCATATAAAGTAATTTAGGGAAACTTAAAAGCACCTTTGGCTTTCTTCAAAAGGAAATATTTACATTTTACAAGCGCTCAAGTGTGGAACTTATTTTGTCTTTTTTGGTAAGAAATCTTATTTTTGGAAACATTATTTTTTACATATAAACAAAATTGTTGTAAAAACTTAAAAACTGTTTTTATTTTGTATTTCCTCAAAAAGAAACATTTACATTATACTAATACATTTATTTCTTATCTATGTGTATGGTTAACCTGCCCATTTTCATTAATACAGTCAGTTATCTTGCAGCCCTTTACCTAACTCATTTTTCCCCTTTGATTCAATCAATTATATCAGATAAGAACACTGATTATGAAGCCGATGACATCAACAGTTTAGCAGTTACTCAGTATTGTCTCCATAATAACTTCATCTGACTAGTACAAATTATGTGTATAATAACGGAATAAACATTGTAAAATAAAAATGCTATGAATATAGTCATTTTTTTTTCTCAATTACCAATGAGTGGCAAAATATGAAGAATGAAAGTTACACTGCCTACCCCAAGGAGTTCATCCAGTTGAGAAAAATATTTCATTTAAAATATAACAATAATTTTTACAGGCTTTGACGTGGTTTCGAAAAATAGAATAATTAAAAAAAAAAAACAACAACAAAGAGGAGCAGCTTACCTCGTGTAAAGCTGCAGCAATCACGAGCCAAGGATCTCTGAGCAAAGGTTCCGCATTAAGTGAGCGTGAGACCTACTTTGTGGTTCGTCCACAGTGTTTATAAACATGAGACAGTGCTGACCTATGAACCTTGTTGCTGATAGGTTGAGACCGAGTCCCGTTTAAAGATCACACCCTCAAAGTTGCAACAATGCCCGACTGTGCTGGCTTGACTACAGCAATTTTGTGAGTTTTTTTGTTGTTGTTGTTGTTGTCAAAAACAGTAGGCCCCAGGGATACGATATGTATCTGTGCTGAGGTGGGGATCACAAAGTGAAATTGCTAAATGCCTGGTGATAGAAACCTATGCTAATTAGCACTGAACCCCTGGTACCCTAGATAAAAACATTAAAACAACAAAATTGTGTATAGTGAGTACTACACATGTATAATATGTGTGTATAGGAATAAATAAGTATAATGGAAAAATGAAAATGTATCTACATTCTGTGTGATGTGACTTAAACTGTTACAGTGGCGTAGTGGGTGGATGCACGGGGGAAAAGAAGGCGGATTGATAATGAAACCGAGAGTTGTTTAAATGGCCTCCTTATTCCCCAAAACTATTATGATCATTGCTTGGTTACAGGGCATATTCCTTTACGAGATTAACGATGCTTGGGCTTTCTTTGTGTTTCTTGATTCTATGATCTCAAGCATTTGTTATTATCTTGCTTCTCCCTTTAGCATCACCGCAATATTTGGACTAAAGGTAAGAGCTTCAGCCAAAATCACTCTTCCCCTTCTCGATTTCTCGCAAATAAAATTTGAAAATTAAGGTTTTGCCTCAGGCTTGGTCCCTCAAATCAAGTTAATTTGACGGACTCGGGCTGGGCCTGGCTATAACACCAGCGGGACGGATTTTTTTAGACACGATCTTACCTCTAATTTGAACCCATAGGCAATAAATACGGCACAAGTTACTTTTTAAGCATGGAAATTATTTTGTTATTGATTACGTCTAGTGGGGAAAATGCCATAAAGAGGGGCCAAAAACACCTTATTACACACCGTGAAGTGAAAAACTCATAAGCGAGGTGTTGCTGTATTCCAGGGGTCTACTGTACAGCAGGGATTCCACAACATCGATAAAATAGATTTAAATAAATTATTAAAAATGTTGGCAACAAATTTCATCAAAGATTTGTTGTGTCGCGCGATTCATGTGCCAGTCAGCACGTTATTTCAATGTAAATAAGAGTGGAGTTGAGAGGACATACTTGTAGTAGCATTTTTGTCTGGCAAAGGGTGCCTCGAGACTATTTTTATATACATATTTGCAGGTGTATAGCATACATTTGTAAGTATTTTTGGTAATCATTAAAGTATTTGAAAAACTCTTGGATTGCTTACTGTTTTTACTGTCATATTTTAGTATTTTATTTTTCTGTTTGTCTAAAACTTCAATATTTGAATAAAAAGAAGGAAATAAAAACCCTTTCAAATCATATTAATCGCCATGACAAACTGAATCATGCCATACCTGAATCATGCCATACCTGAATCATGCCATACCTTCACCGAAAACATCAGGCGCTGAAGAGTTCCTGCATTGTTCATGCATTAGTTCAGTGCTCTTGCAAAATTTTTTATTTTGCAGGCAAAGAGCCCTTGTGTTAATGGAAAGCATTGTTGGGATATTGGATGTATCACAAAAAAGTACCCAAGTAAAAGTTCTGCTTGAAATGCATCCTTTCACAAAAAGCCGTTTTTTTGAGAATATTTCTTGAAAACGAGTATTTTCAAGAAACTTAGCAATGTGCAACTGCGGTTTACTACACAATGGTAAAAGCTAGAAGCATACTGTTTTTTTAATGAAAGATGGGGGTTGAAGTTTTCTTTTGACATGTCCTATGCTTATATAGCTACAGAACTACATTTTCTATAGGCCTTTAAAAAATGAGTCAAAATGGGAAAAATTGGCTTCCCATTTGAGAAACGTCTGGCACTGAATGAGTTAAAATAATCGTTCGTTGTAGCCCTACTGTACAGTTAAAAACAATGATGTTCTTTTGCAACTTACGTGACTATATGTCCTCCTGCTTATGCCCCCTGGTGATGATGCTTCTATTTAAGGGTCTTCTTCGACTCTTCTGGCAATTGCACTGCAGGGGAAAAAAAGACACAAAAATAACTAATAAATGTACTTTATACAGCCCTGTACAGCAATCTCTTCGGTGTACCAAAGTGCTTTACAATAATAACAGAGAAACAATAGGTTAAAAACCAAACAAAAGAAAAAAATAAAACAATAAAAGACACTAAAAAACAATAAATACAATAGTATGAAATAAGGTAAAACCAAATTAAAGTGTCCTCGAACTACTGAGTATTAAAAACCATCCATAAGAAGCGCGGTTTTATCCTGGATATTAGGAGGCCCAGATCAGAAATAAGATGCAACTTAATTGGTAGTTCATTCCAGAGCCTGGGAGCAGCAACAGAAAAGGCTGTCACACCAGCATTTTTATTTTTACCTCAAAACTTACAGGACTGCGAATAATTAAAAGCTCAGAAAGATAACACGGGGAAAACCTGTTTAAAAACAAATATTAAAAGATTAAAATAAATCCTAAAATGTACGTTGAGCCAATGAAGAAAAGGAGCAATATGAGCACGTCGGCTGGTGTTGGTCAAAGGACTGGCAGCAGCGCTCTTTACAAGTTGAAGGCGATAATATATTACTTGGAGACAGAAATATTGCAAGTGCATTGCAATAATCTAACCCTGAGCTTAATAAGGCATGTATAACTTTCTCTAGGTCAGGACGGCTTAAAAACTAACTGACACAGCCGAAAGAAGCTCGTCCTGACAACATTGATAATATGTTTGTCAAACCTGAGGTGACTGTCAAAAGTCACACCCAGGCTTTCTGATGGATGAACTCAGCAAGACAGGGTGCCATGGCAGGCCGTCACGGTCAGGGTTGGGTAGGGTTACTTTAACTGGATTACTTTCAATTACTTTTTGATTACTCCAATACCAAATATGCTAATGAAACAAACAAAAGAAACTAAATATGAATAAAATGACTAAATTTTGTGCAGGCTTGGGGAGTAACGGAACACATGGAACGGCAAAAGTGATGTTGGCAAGCTGTTTGGATTTATTTTCATTTTGTTTCTGTCGCATTTTATGTTAGTTTTGCCGGAGATCAAAGACAGGAGAGAAAGCATACCACGTGTTGTGAGTCATAATTGTATTCATATTTAGTTTCTTTTGTCTTTTATTAGCATACTTGGTATTGGAGTAATCCAAAAGTAATTGAAAGTAATCCAGTTAAAGTAACCCTACCCAACCCTGGTCACGGTATCCTCAAACACCATAAATTTAGTTTAAATAAAGACAATTTTGGCCAAACCACTGCCTAATATTAAATATGCAATCAAACAAAAAACATTGATTGTTACTGTTTCGCTTTACTGACAGATTTGTACGTCTCCTGCATAACAATAAAAAAAGGGTTGTGACTGGCGATAATTGACCCAAGTGGTAGCATATACAACGAGAAGAATATAGGGCCAAGAATAGATCCTTGAGGAACACCACAGGAAAGAGGGGCCATGGAAGAGGACAGGTCACCAAGCATGACTTGTAGTCTTTTTTTTTGCTAGCACGCCAGGTCTCATATTGTGTTCAGCAGGCACTTTGTTCGGAACTTCGCAGGGAGTCAACAAAACAAACCAACTTTTGTGTCGTGTCCAAACCACTCATCAAATATTTCTAGGTCATGTTTCAACTCATAAAAACTTCAAAACCACTCAACTTTTTTCTTTTCTCTTTATTTAGCCCATTGAGAAACGCAACTGAACAGCTGTTTAAGAGCTGCACTTACAGACCGTTTAGCAGTTGATTTAACACCTCTTCAGGTGGTTAAACGTACAGCAGTAAAAAAATAACGTTTGCAACGCTACTTAAGAGCCTCGACGTTCATGCCCGTGTCAATTCCAGGTCAGCGATGACTGCTGGATTCCAATTATTTCTCTCATAAGGGAATAGCCGCCGTTTAAACCTTAAGCTGCTTCATATGATTCTCACATGACCGCTTCAGCTTTTTCTTGGGGCTAAAGGGAAAATGAGAAGGGAAACATACAATAGAAAAAAAAATCAGTGTGTGGTAAGGTTCCACATGACTCAAAATATCCTTTATAAGTGATTATAAACTAGTTTGAGACAATTCCACTATATTTCGTAAAAGTGTAGGTAGGTTATACTGTATACTATACGTTTAATGGTCTATTTTAATTGGTGGAAATCTTGTATCTGAAGCTAAGATCTAAAAATTAGTGTGAATCTAAAAATTAGCTATACTGCCTTCCTTCTCCATTTCAGCAAACAAAAACATTATGCAGTTCCAGTTTGTGAGTAATAATCGTTAAAAAAAGCACATGTTATGACCCAAAAAGTACTATTTACCAAAGGCACCAGAAATATTTTTTGTATGAGTGATTACAAACAAACCTAAGACATTTCAACCACATTTTTCTCAACGGTAGGTAGCTTATGACTTTAACTCGAACATACATTTTACAATCAATTCAAACAGGGTGGAAATCTTACGTCAGTAGCTAAAATCTAAAATTTGATCTAGCTTAACTGCCTTGAGCTACCTTTCTTCACCTTTGCCAAAAAATACTTCCACATAAATTTACTCATTTTCAAATAACATTGATTGGAAATACCTACCTAAATGAAACGTTACAAAATCGTTAATTAGTAAAATGCTCAGAAATAGTTTTTCAACTGCAACCAACACATCAACCAAACTAGAGTATACCTAATAAAATACAAAATTAAAAAGGAAAAAAGTTGAAAAATAATACACTTTTGTGTAATATAATTTACCAAGTTTTAAACTATACAAGATGCAAACATCGCATTAACTTTTTTTGTCCAGTATTGTGTTACATAAAGCAAAACAGAAAACAAAATATAAAAAAAATGGTTCAAAATATATTAAAAGCATGCCACAGTCGAGTCCAAACTACGCCTGCAATTAGTTGAATAGGGAAATAAATTTTGATGAGGTAAACACGACTACGACTATTTCATGATTAAAAATGTTCCACTTCGGATGAGCTAGATATAACCCGATTTTAGATGTCTATTTTAGGACTAAATCATGTCTTAAAAGAGACCAGACTAGATTTATCTTGAAATCTACCGTCCAAAAGACGTCTTCATTTGGTTGAAGACATTTGATAGACAACTTTGGGGGGTCAAATTTAGTTGGGGTATACAATGTCTATATTTACACAAAATTTGTCCACACAAGATGGACTAATAAACACATACCAATCTTGGGTGTCTATTTTGGGACTTAAAACATGTTTTAAACAAACCAGGTTGGTAAAAAAGAATTGGTAACAATAAATGTCAAGGTTAGTCTAAATTGTGACAGCTTTAGACAAACTAAATACAAAAAGGACTATTTTTGGACTACATTTGTTTTGCGTTGGATGGGCAAATCACAACAAAATTTGAGACATTCATTTTTGGACTAAATCAACTATAAACGGAATCAGATCAAATTTAGATCCAAATAGAATGGTTAAAAGACGTCTGGTACGAGGTGGGACCTAGCATCATCAAAGCACAAAAACTGTTCCTTACCCCTTAAAAAATCTTAAACAAATGCAACAATTGGAATACAGTAGTGGTCACTAGAAATCCAGTTAGGGGAAAACACATTTATATATTATCTTAAAGCTGCAAGAAAAGCTCCTTACCTCATCAAAACACCACAACCAAATACACGCCCAAAGAAATGCTTTCAAGTTGGGAGCTCAACTTATTTGTACAGGAGGTAGGGAGCCAAAGTGTGTGTGTGTCAGGTAAGTAACCAATTGTGTTCGGGTTGAAACACATGACCTGTTAAATAGGAAATTCTAAGCCCCAATATATCCCCAAAAACACTGAACGCCGACTTGTGGGACAACCAATCAGCTAATTTTAATTTGTCTGGTCAGGAACTGTCCAATATAAAAGTCCTTATAGTGTACTCCCTTGCTGTATCGCTATTTACTTTTCGTGGTTCCATTACTTCGCAGACATGATTCAATTGTTTGTTTGTACATGATTCAAATTGAATCGTTTCTCCGGCGCCGTCACGAATGGCAGCCACTCCAGCAGCTCCCGTGTTATTTTCGATTGTTCTCAGTTATTTTCGATTGTTCTCAGCTTAGGGATGCTGCTGGAAAAGTGAATTTCCCTTCGGGGATGAATAAAGTATCTATCTATCTATCTATCTATCTATTTTCATGAAACACAATGGACTGACAAGACTTTTATCGCCAACAGAGTTGGACTTCTTCACATGAAAAACAAGGGATTACTGCATATATATATATATATATATATATATATATATATATATATATATATATATATATATATATATATATATATATATATATATATATATATATACATACATACACAGCGATTCCTTTGCACTCAAATGACTATATTAAACAAATGGGTCGTCGACAAAATTTTATTTTTGGGTGTTTTAACGAAAAATCGCATCTCGAACACACCAGAACAATGCCACATGAGATGAGTGGCCATCTTTTCTATTCTTGCTCAGTTTACAAGCATCAATTTGAAAAATAGTCGCTTTGATAACATGTGTTGAGAATATATGAGCTTTAGTGGGTTTTATTGCCTTTTTTCGATGAAATTGTTATATAATATCATCTTTATTTAGTCCAATCTTTATTTTCTACAAATTCAAAAAACTAGCAAAGTTTAGGTATATTTTTATTTATATTTGGAGTGTTTGGTTTTTTAGGTAAGAACGTATTGAAATAAATACCAGTTGAAGCATTTTGAGATTTGAAATAATTTTTTCCTAGCAGCATTTAAGAACGCAATTTTAAGGTTGAAAAGGGTTCTTACACAATCTAATCACTAAAACAAATGCTATAATTATGGATTCCTTTACACAAGACACTTTGTTTAGAGATACACTAGAAATGTACTGAACTAGCCTTTGTATTTAATCTAAGCCCACCATCTAGAGGGGCAAGAATGAACTGTGCTCTGTTTTTCCGTAGTTTTATTTAAGATTTAAATTTAAAATGTAATCATTTGGTGTTAACTGGCATTGTAAACCTATCTTAGGTAGCTTTGGAATACCATTACTTTGTAGAGGAAAAATGTTTTGGTACTCGAACATTTTAGTAGCCAAACACCGGTACCGGTCCCAAAATAACATATCTCTAAAAAGTAGTGTTTGATATACTAAGGCTTGACTTTATCAATCAATTAATCAATACTTGTTTATTATTCATAACTTTGACGACAATATATTGTTTTGAGCATCAAAACACAGACATATAGATATTGCGGAAAGTGTAATGATTATGGGAGTCCATTCTGTGAAAGTACGTCACTTCTAAACATGATATACATTTTCCAATGTTCATACATGGCTTGGCAAAAAATAAAATAAAACATCACTCAATCTTATAAAGTGAAATTATAATAGCTGTACACAGCATTAGCTAGTAGCTAGAATCAATCACAGGAAAATAAACAAATGCTACATCATATTTTTCCCCAACCCAATTGTTACTTTCAAAACACAAACAACAAATGAAGGTCTGTAAGGTAGTAAAAAAGTAGCAAGGGAAGGAACAGAGAAAACTAATTAGGTTGTTATTGTCACATATGCATTATTGAGCACCGAAGCAACAGAATCGAGTTTTTGTGCTCTTTGGTTTACACAGGAAAAAACATAATTTTGCTTCTTTTGAAAATTAAAGCTTGACAGCCTGACAAGAGAACAATAATTACAACCTGACAGAATCATAATCAGCACCGAGACGTCTCGTTAATTAATCAGTTCAACTGTTTGTCGTAAATACAAAAGAGGAAAGGTAAAGGAATTGATTCTTCTTTTTTTGTCTTCCTTTTTTTTGAGCTATCTTTTTACAAGTGGTCATTGACATGTAAAAAAAACATCTCTGAAATTTGTTTCTTCCCCAGGATAAAAAACTCAAATAGCCCCTGAGAAATAGAGATTTGTTTTATGACATAAAAGCAACAATACTTTGAATAGTGACAGATTTAAAAAACAATCACCCTTAAATAACTCGTTAAAAGACAATTGAGGGACAATTTTGATCCAAGGGCAAAACAATCGGAGATTTGTTTTTATCACAGTAAAGAAATGTAAAATCCATACTTTGTATTCCGATGCTAATTTAAACTAATTTCTCATGGACGTTGTAATCCTTAACTGACTTGAAGTTAGCGAGCTCTGGGATGATTTGATCAAAAAGTTGCAAAGTGTGGGAAGGTTTTGACATGGGGCAGATTGCGGACGCTATGTGAAATATAATGAACGTGGCCGCCTGCTCTCTGTTTACTCGACAGCTAAGCCCTCGTGGCTGACCTTCGCTAGAGAGCTGCAAATGTTATGGCGCTTCCATTTATAAGTAGAATCAGCATTACCTTGCACCCCATCTGTGATTGTAATGTCATGAATCGAAAATAAATATATCGTATTTGTCATTGATACAAACGCAGTGCACATTGTTAACAACGTGATTGGAGTAAGCATGGAATTAACGCTTCAAATAAAACGTAAATAATATATAATATCATATAAATAATATCTCTGGCTACTAGCGAATAGTTGTTACATACGTTTAACATTTTAGTGAAAAAAGGCCTCACCAGGTGACTAAATCAAACCTCTCAGCAAAAACTGGTTGAAAATATGTTGTACACGCACCAAGGTTCCATTCAATCACTGTCGTTATTTGGTTCAAAAAAGTGAAAGTAGAAAATAATGTATTTTAGAGAGCTAAATTAGGACTGTCGGGGATAAGGTAAACACAACCAGTTCCAATAATAACTTACCAGCGATGGGTCATTTTGATTTTCTAAGAAATTTGACTTGTACTCTATTTTGACCTTTATGAATAATTTTAACCTGGTAATAAGATATTAGAGACAGTTATAATATTATTTAAGATAAATTAGTAGCCGTTCACACCAATTAGTGAAAAAAAGAATTCTCAGCTGTAAAAAAAATCAGTGATCCCTGGTATAGTGAACAGACACACAGACATATAGATAGATCGATCTATAGATCAATACAGTGGGACCTTGCTACTTCGCGCTTCGACGTTCGCGGATTCAGAGCTTCGCGGGCCTAAAAAACATAAAATATTAAATAAAATATTTGAGAATTTTTTTAATTTTTTTAAGCATTTTTGAAGGGGCGTCGCTACTTTGTGGTTCCATATTCGCGGGTTCAGAGCTTCGCAGGTCTAAAAAATAATAATGATAAAATAAAATAATTTAAAAAAAAAAAAAAAAAATTAAGCATTTTTGAAGGGGCGTCGCTACTTCGTGGTTCCACGTTCGCGGGTTCAGAGCTTCGCAGGTCTACAAAATAACAATAATAGAATGAAAAAATAAATAAAAAATTAAGCATTTTGGGATGGGCGTCGCCACTTCGCAGATTTTCACTTTTCGCGGGTGGTTTGGTCCCCATTAACCGGGTCTAAAAAATAATAATAAAATATTTATATTTTTTTTAAAGGTGCGCCGCTACTTCGCAGATTTTCACTTATCGCGGGTGGTTTTGGTCCCCATTAACCGCGATAACCGAGGTCCCAATGTACTTGATTCATCCCTGTAGGGAAATTCACATTTCCAGCAGTATCCTTGTGTTAAATAATAAGCAAGCATACCAAGTGAGGATTATTGAGTTCCACCTAACTATGCGTTTAGGACAAAATTGCTCGTTAGATACCGTATTTCCACAACCATGGGGCGCACTTAGAATTCTTAGATTTTCTCCAACTTGTGCGACGCGCCATTTCATGCAGTGCGCCTACTGTGTGTTTTAAGGCGGACGTAACAGACGACACCATGAGAATGCTTAAGGGTGAAGTGTGGAACTTCAACCGCTGGACCTTGTCAGTTCAAAGGCAGCGAGCACCGTGGGAGCGGTGGATGAGCGGAATGGGAAGGTGGCACTGGGCGGGTTGTGCCACAATTTGCAAATGGATGCTTGGGCCGACGTGTTTGCTGGTACTATTGTTGGAGCTTTCGCAAAAGCCAGGCTCATCTCAGAGGAGCCGCACGGCACGGAAAGCGACTCTTGACAGTGAAGAAAGTGAACCTGGCATGTTTGATGGGGGTTTAGCGCAGAAACAGGGGATGAGGACTTTGCTGGGTTTGACCGATTACAATTGTTAGTAAACAAAATGTAACAAACTGAAAATGAGTTTTGTTTTTGTGATTTAGCGGGCCTGCACCTATCGACTTTGTAATAAATTCTTAAATAAACTCAACCGAGCTCAGTTTTACTCTTGCTGTATTCGTAATTACGCACACTTGTATGTGTTATTGTAAGACGGACATAGTGTAGCCGCAGAAAGTGAGGCGCGGTTGGCTGACGTTAGCAGGTCGATGAATGTTGCGAGAGATCAAGTTCAGTGTTGCGTTTTCAATAAACAAGTCCCAACTATTCTCTCTCAAAGAAAGCTGTAACGTGTTTGTTTGGATTTTTTCTTTAACGATAAGCTACAGTAGCACAGGACACCCGTGCCCAATAATCAAGTGCGCCAAATGTTTGTGTAGAAAGAGAAGCAGCGACTGAGACTGCACATTTTAATATGGTGTGCACTATGATCGTGAAAATAAGTACTTTAGATATATATATACACACAATATATATATATGCCTGCTTATATTTCATACAAATATTCATAGTCTCCTCTATCATATTGATTATATTATCATGCGTTTACTTTTCACATGGTCTCACATAATCTTGTCAGTGTTACGTCATGATATTTGTTCCAAATTTCCTTTGCTTGACTGCCAAACTTCTGCCTGATCGAAAATTGTGGAAACCACCCAGCAACGGAAGTCTTTTGGATGATTTGATTTTGGGCTATATCTAGCTTGGCCTGTTTTTAGTCATGATTTAGTCAAAATTAGATAATTATTGTCTATAATGTCAGTGATTACAACATAGTCGACATGGTTTATGGCAGGATTAGATTAGGGCGTGATATTAAACATGTAATAAAATTAAACATGAAAAATGAATAGAGTAGCTAAATCCATCAAACTTGAAAAAAAATGTTCCAGAAATAGTTGTTTGCCGTATCCAATAGGGTCCAAAACTTAGTCCCCAAAATATTGTTTGAGTAAGTCTTGAAAGGCATTTTTGTTTTCAACAGTCGCTTTTTAATCCAATAGAAATGTGTTTAAAACCGGGGCTTGTCATGGAGTGTCTTTTAAACTGTTTTTCAGGTTATGCTGTGTGTGTTTCATTTTTATGTTTTTAAATTTACAAGTACATGGATATTCACAGTTCCCATATCCAATAACCACCTAGATATTTTTGTAGGAGAAACATTACAAGTTGGCATTGCAAAGGGAAAATCAAAACAAAATAAATAAATAACAAAATGGGCTTCTCGACACATAGTGCATAAGGCAGGGAGGAAAAGTGACTTCACGCGCATGCTGGCAATTTTTCGTAAATACTTTTCTTTTAAATGATTTGGTGAGCATTGTAACGAAACTCAATGTTTCATGATATTTAGGAAGACCAAATGCCCAGTTAGTTGATTACATCTTTTCCAGGCCACCCCCAAAAAAGCTTGGGAAATAACATTAAAAGACGCTAATGTTCTGTCTAATACATTGAAAAGGTACTACTACATCAGAAGAGGTAACCACCATGATGCATACATAGAACTTATTCTTTGTCTTTATAACGTGTTTATTCTGGATTGCCACTTCAAATTACGTTGTTAACAATGTACCCTACGTTATAATCAATGACAGTACAAAAAATATTCTAGTCCATTAGTTTTTGTAAGACATTGACTAAAATTTCAGAAGATAAACATAGTAGCTATCTTGGAACTATATTTGGCTCATGTTGGATGGGATGAACAAAATCCAATTATAGGCATCCATATAGCCTTAATCCGGTCTAAAATGGACCAGACCACATATAGCCCAAAATTTAACACCAAAAAGATGTCTGGTGCACAATATGTTTCTTTTATCAGCATAATAAAGTGATTAAGTTAATAATACAGTGAACCCTTGTTTATGGCAGGACTTACATTAAAAAAAAAACATGAAAATCAAAGTAGAAACATCTTTACAAATATTATAGGATCACTCTATTAAACACAACAAAATGAACAAACCCTTTTTGCAGGCTCAGGCATTTGTTTAACAAATATTAATACCGTATGTAGGATTTACAAATCGTTTGGATCCCTTAAACACTAGGGTTTAAAAAAATGTTCCAGAAAGTTGTTTGCCCTATCCAATAGGGTCCAAAATATCGTTTGAGTAAGTCTTGAAAGGCATTTTTGTTTTCAACAGTCGCTTTTTAATCCAATAGAAATGTGTTTAAAATTAGTAATATTTACACGGTAGTGGTGGTAGGCTGGTTTAAGTTGTATGTATGCGGCAGTGGCTCAGTAGGTAGAGCGCTCATCTTTTGATCAAGAGATCGCAGTTCGAATCAGTGTTACATGTCCTTGGGTAAGACACTGAACCCTTAATACCCCCAATAAGCAGGTTAGCGCCTTACATGGCTGCACGGCCGCTATTGGGAAACGTGAAGCACACTGTAAAGTGCTTTGGGAAGTCTTGACTTGAAAAGCGCTATATAAATGCAGATCATTTCATTTCATAGGGTCGTAAGGGTACCATTTCCTGCGGTGTGTCTTAGGCAAGTACAGTCTAGTGGCACACATCCCTCTCCAGGGCAACAGGTAACTACTGAACTAAAAAAAAAAAAATCAGATCATGAGGCACGAAGCAATGAGAATAGTCAAATGCTGTAGTTAAAATCTGACTTGACCAAATTAGCAATGATAAAAAAAGCGTATGTATGTGTGTATATATATATATATATATATACACATATATATACCTCTTTAATGTTAGTGAGAAGCTGCCGATCAGCTCCCTAAAATATCTGTTGGGAGTCCTTTCATCGCAAGTTGGTAATACAGTGAACCCTTGTTTTTCACTGGGGTTACATTACAAAAATAATCCATTAAGTAGAAACCTTTAATTCCCCAATTATAAGATAAATACTCTTATTATACAAATCAATCAAAGAACCACATTTGTACAACCAAAGCAATTGTTTAAAAGTGTACACAGTGCTTCTATTTGTTAGAGTAATAACTTCCGTACCACTCAACCAACTTTCGAGTCATAAGTGGAGAGATTGTTTAGCCAATCAGAATGGAGGACATTGCTAATCAGGGAAGAACGGAGACCGTGTTAAGTGAACCGCGTTAGGGCGAGGGTTAACTGTAAATCTAGCCCCGAAATAGCCCAGTGGGATTAGTTAAGGTGCCAGACACTTGACTACTTTCCATCAATAAAACGATTAATTTTCTTCGTTATGATATCAAATAACGTGTTAAAATTAACGAAAATAACAACAAACAGTTCCTTTAGATCAACTCCCCTCGCCGCACAAGGCTCCGACAACGATAGACGCTTCGAACGAAACCTAGAATAATCAGAATAGCAACGTAATAAAATAAAATAAATGAATCAAAAATCTAAAATAACTCCAATTAGCTTCGTTGTTGACGTTAGCAAGAAACAACCGACTAGCTAGCTTAAAACGCTTCGTAAAACGCGAAAGAAAGCTAGCGAGACGACCACACGCGGAAACCAGTCCAGGGGGAGAAAAACCTCAAAACGACACGTTAATAAATCGAAATATTTATTCGATAAAGATTGAATTTAGGACAGAACTCGCGGAGCAACGAAGCATGGCACTCGTGTCCGTGTTGTGGGAGTGAATGAAGAGTAAATGCGTTTTTTTTGATGGCGTTACCTCACTCGAGTGCCGTGTGCATCTTCTCTCCGCTCGGTACCAAAAAGGAAAAAAAATCGGCGTAAATGACGTAGGGCAAGTGAAGGGACAGAGATTCTTCAATTGTTTTTACGCGAGATTTGAGAAGGCGCACGAGATATGTGAGGGGTTGTTACGCAGATGACGTAAAATCGGGAAGGGAAGGGCGCCATGATAGATCACTGCAGCAGGCCGGGAGCACAAAGGCGGAACTACAACTGGGGTTGATTTCAACTATTACTTTAATTATTTTCTCTATATAACTAAACATAAAAGCGAACACATAATCGAACAAACAAAGATGGTAGAAACACATTAAAAGTAAATGTTGGATTGGAAAATAATTTTAGTCAAGTCATATTTATTTGTATAGCCCTTAATCACAGAGTCTCATGGGGCTGCACATACCACTGACCATTGCAAAAAAAGACTATTATTACACCACAGAATCAAAGGGATGCACAGACCACAGAGTATTGCAAACTACAGACTATTATTACACCATCTCCTGATCTAAAACCTACATGAAAGCAAGGAAAAACAAAAAAAAACCTCAGCAAGAGGGAAAATCAAGAAACTTTGATCGAGGACATGAAGTAATCCCTCTTCCAGGATGACCATGCCGCAATGGATGTTGCAATAACAGACAATACAATAAAAAATACAATAAAAAATAATTTAAATATACTATTAAAAAAATCTAATCAAAAGGATGACCAGGTTGCAAGTAGCATTAACAAACAATACATAGATATTGTCAACATAAAATATATATCGTTCATAAGCTATAGGATATAAGTGTGTTTGAAAATGTGGCGAATTTTAAAGTGACAGTGGTTATTATTTGAACACTAGATTTCACTGTATTGTGTTATGCGACCAAAAATGACTGCAAAAAGCACGAATAATACAAAGTACAGAAAGAAAAGTGACCAAACTGCACCATATTTTTCTCATTTTTTTTAGAATTGAATTGTATTTTTTGTCATTTACATCAACGTTGTAAAAACATTGTGTGCAACGCGATTAGATGTGACACTCCAGGGTAAAGATGTAATAAAGACTTTAATGCTCCGTTGTACTATATTTGATGACTAGATGGCACTGTTATCTAATGAGAACAAAAACCAGTGCGAAAACAAAGTTAATTTTATTTGACAATTTCTCAAAAAGGGGGCAGCAGGGCTGCTGGGTTGTTGGTGCAGAGCCCAGCTACCGCAGCCTCCCCATGTGGTGTTTGCATGTTCTCCCCGTACTTGCGTGGGTTTCCTTCGGGTTCTCCGGTTTCCTACCGCATTCAAAAAACATGCATGTCAGGTAATTTACGGGGCTCAAATTGTCCCTAAGTCTGAATGAGCGAATGAGTTGTCTGTCCCTGTGTGCCCTGCGACTGGCTAGCAACCAGTTCAGGGTGTTCCCATCCCACTGCCCGAAGACAGCTGAGATGGGCTCCAGCATCCCTGCCACCCTTCAGAGGATAAGCGGTGCAGATAATGGATGGATGGATGAATTTCTCAAATGTTCTTGACTTACAAAAAACAAAATTCAATTCCCCACTCTTCCATGCGCAGACAATTCACAATAATAAAGTGCAAATGCACAAAACAGGCCTAAACCTAAAATAATACTCAATAAAAGTGTCTTTACAGCTAACACTGAAAAACAACTGACATAAGACACGACATACAATAAAATGTTCAAAGAAGCAGCAAATAGTGACAGCGATATAAATAGCAGTAAAAGTGTAAAAGGTAAAAGATGAAAAAGGTCAAAATAAAAAAATACAATCAGCAGGCATGCAAGGTGGTGTGCAGTCATGAGTGATACCGGGTGTGGTGAGGGTTCAGTTGTCTCACTGTCTGAGGGAAGAAGCTTTTTGAGTCTAGTACAAACACTCCCCTCCTTACAACCATTAGGCTTACGTAAAACGTTAGATACGAACATTTTTTTCGGGATGTCGAAAAAACATCCGGACATTGCTGTAAATTAGATTTTGTATTGTGTGCACCTTTTTCCGAGTGGAGGACAGTACTGTAGTGCTTCTTTCCGCCACTACCAGCGTGTGGTGGCGCTGTGAGATCTCACCCAGCATCCACCCCGAAGAAGAAATCCGCTTCCTGTTACTAGTTTGTGTGTAAAAATTATATTCTGTATCTCCAGCGCGCTAAGAACTTTGACATTTTTATTGTTTAATATCTTGTGAATCCATTCAATATGGTTGGTCTAAAGCAGTGTTTTTCAACCTTTTTTGAGCCAGGGCATGTTTTTTACATTTGAAAAATTTTGCGGCACACCACTAACCAAAAATGTTACAAAATGACACTGAACAGTATGCTTAATTACAATATATTTTATAACAGCCCCAGTTTTACAGCACAGACACTTGACAATGACATAATTTTTGCAGAAAATGATTCATAAATATTTAATTAAATTTTAAATTTCAAAAAGTGACATTGGATAATTTCTCACGGCACACCTGGCGATCTCTCACGGCACACTCGTGTGTCGCGGCACAGTGGTTGAAAATCACTGGTCTAAAGTGTAAACAAGAGCCGAGCCGTTTCTTTTGAAATGAAAGTGGAATAAAAAAGCTTGAAGTGGTTGAGAAAACGGTAGGACCGCTTTTTTGGTCCACTTTCTACTACGGAGGAGGAAGTCGCCTAACTGTTGAAGCCCATCTTCCAAAAGTAAGTCAAACTTAACTCTATTTATCTTTGTAGAGCATATTATTTTATTAGATGTTTATTTTTCGGTACAGAACAATTCTGGTTACTTATAAAAGCCTTAATCATGCTTAGATCAACCTTAAACATTTAAAGTATAGCACTGAGGCAACTTATGAACAAATTCAAATTACGAACGATCAATCTCTTTTGTAAGTAGGGCAGCGTCTGTAGTGCTGGAGCAGAGGCTTCGGTATCTTTTTCCAGAGGACATGAGGCGAAAGAGAAAGTGTGCTGGATGGGTTGAGTTGTTGGAGATGGAGATGGCTTTGCGGGTGAGGCAGGTGTAGATAACTTGCAGGCAAGGAAGTGATACTCCAATTATAAATTTCGCTTTCCTTACAATGCTGTAGGGCCTTCCTGGTATAGTCTGTGCAACTGCCACCCCACACAACAATGCAGCTGGAAAGGATTTTTCGATGGTTCCTCTGTAGAATGTGGTCAGGTGGATGGTGGATCCCTTGCCTGCTTGAGTTTGCACAGGAAGTAAAAGCGTTGTTGTACTTTCTTGGTTAATGATGTGGTGTTGATGGTCCAGGAGAGGGCTTCACTGATGTGCACCCCCAGGAGTTTGGTGCTGCTCACTCTTTCTACACCCGGGCTGTCGATGGTCAGTGGGGTTTGGCCTCTCTTGAAATTGATGATAACTTCCTTGGTCTTGGGCGGCATTAGCTCAGGAGGTAGAGCGCTCGTCTTGGGATCAAGAGATCACAGGTTTGATTCCCGGCTCCTCCGTGTTATATGTCTAAGTGTCCTTGGGCAAGACACTGAATCCCTATTGCCCCCAATAAGCAGGTCGGCGCCTTGCATGGCTGCATGGCAGCTATTGGTGTGTGAGTGTGTGTGTGTGAATGGGTAAGTGTGAAGCACATTGTAAAGTGCTTTGTGAGGTCCTCATTGACTTGAGAAGCGCTATATAACCATTTAGCATTTTACAGTCTTGCTGACATTTAGCTAGTAGTTATTGTCTTTACGCCGCATGGTTAGGAGCTCAACCTTGCCCTTGGTAATTCATTTTACGAATATCTCAAAAAATACCCCAAAATAAAGAGTACTTCAAATGAGACAAAGCATCTGGCATTTGCTATATTTAAACATATTTTATATTTTTGCTCATTTGAAGTATTTGTTTTTGACTGGTCAATGTTTTTTGGAAGACACATTTATAACCAACTGTTATTTATGTCATAGAATTGAAAATGTAATACTTTTTCGAAGAATTCTCCTTGAAAAAGGTTCATTTTTGGTTCTGTTTGCCTGACTCGATTCAGTCAATCACGATATATTGGAATTTTATTGCTTTAAAGTTTAATCAGGCAATTTCCCAAACGACGGCCTCCGATGGCTGAATATTTTCATACAGTAATAATGAATCTTCAATTTCCCCCCCCCCCATAAAAAACAAGATTATTATCCAATTACAAATTCGTCGTGAAGAAAACGTTCCTCGTGCGTCCCAAAAACATTTGAGCCCGGCTCGCAATGTCCATAGGAGGAATAAAAACAACCAGATTAGCATAACATTCCAGAACAGCGGCTTACGTGCCGGCTTAGGCCCCGGGGCCGATTTTCTCCGTCGGAATAAGAAAAAACGTGATAAAAGAAAAGTGCGAAAAGTCCTCAAGCACGACAATGTTCTTCAGAGGATCTTATGATACGGGATGACATTTAGAGAATCGCGTATGAGTTTTATTACGAGCAAGTTGACGGTGAAAAGTGGAGGCGGAGGGCAGCCTAGGGTTCTTTTAAGTTCAAGTGCTTTTCGTGCAAAAAGGAGGTCGATTTTGCCTGTGCAATCGAAAGCCCCTGCAGTTGCTGTTTGCAGCCCCTGGCTATACAAAACACAAGAGACTTAAAGTTACATAACAGTCGGAGACGATTCACATAGAATGTTTTTTTTTTACGCTGAGTGTTTGGCTTTTATGTGGGGCTGTGAAAGAACATCAAACAAGTCGTCTAGTTTTCTGCTGTGCTCGTCTTCGTTAGGCGTTTGAAACAACTGCAATGTGGGTGCGAAAAATAGATATTTTTCGTTTTTCACACGTGACAGGAATTGTTCATTTCCTTCAGAATTGTGAAATAGACATAGTACAAGGCACACCTGACTATCGGTTGCACTCACCACATGTAAATATGTTGCAATGGCCCACGTTGTACTATACATATACAGAAGACCCCTAGAATACAGCGGCCCCGCCATTCGACATTTTCCCTGTGAAATAAGATGTTTTGGGGCTCTTCTTTACGGAATTTGAGCTACCATATGACATCGATCTAAATCTTGAATATAAATCCCGATTTGTGTTTGTGTGTGTGTTTTGTGTATTGGTATGTAACTTATAGGCTCCAAAACCGCCGAACTGATTTTTCAAGAACATTTCCACAGTGGTTTTTAAGGCCTCTGTGAGCGTTTTTAGCTACGTTTCGTGTCAAGGCACCCCCAATAAATACCAACACAATCGATAAACGTGGTGTTAAGCCACCCCTCTGCCAAGACCGGGGTCCCTGTTCCTCCCCCATACCGCTGGGCCATCTTTCCACCTCAGCCAGCACAGGTAAAGAGGATCACAAACAACCCAGCTGTAGCCGTCTCCAAACAAGACTGCACCCTTCAAAACTGCTGGAGACAGGCAAACAGTGCTTGAACTATGACCATTTGTGGTAGGTCGAAGCCGGTCCATGTTTGGCACGTCAAATTTGTCTTCTTGATTTCATCTCCCAGTTTTGTCTGAATGTCCTGCTAACCCCTTGCCTCTCCTCTTGCTCCTAGACTCCGACATTGCTGAAGACCAGTGTCTCCAGCCCCACACTCGCCCCACGTTCACCACCCCCTTTGTCAGATCCCAGAAGACTTCCTTGGGACTTTGGCTTCCCCATCCACAGTTACACTTGGTATCATTATTTCAATAAATCCTGTCTGTTTGCATTACAATTGGCAATCAGACTGAGCCTTTGAGCGTATAGGCATCACTCATTGGTGGTAAGAGCTGGTGAGGCGTGGGCATTCTTTAAAATTTTGTAGCCATTCGCTCCGGGCAGTGCTCCTCTGACAGCGGCGAGAGAAGCCGTACTTCTGCAAGCTGTTACCAGGAGGGATACGAGTGTCAGGTAGGAGGGCTTGTTCGGCTCGCGAGTTAGTTACGCTGAGTCCTTTTCGGTAGAGCGATTAGTGATGGAATTCGTCTCTTTTTCAGGAAGCGGCACAACCCCAACAACCTCGCCGAAGGAGAATTCCCAGCAACGCAGGGGCCATTATGCTTGTCAGGAACAAAGTAGAAGGGCTGTTTGCCAAAACAGTAACAACCATTTTGAGACGTGAAAGGATTTTTGGGTAGCTTGTCCCTTTTTGGGAAGATCATTCACCTCTAGGGTGACTTACCTGTTTGCTTGTGAAAGATTGTGGTCCTGGGCCAACTTGTTCTGGCCTGAGAGAGTAAAATATCTTTTTGGGAAAAATGCTCAGTCAGCTTTCACATCTGGGGTAACCTGACAGCCAGTATTGGTGTTGATAATCAATGTCGCCCTGGCCCGGGGGGGTGGAATGAAAAAATTCTGAGTAAACAAAACCAGAAGTGCGGAGTCGGTTTTCAGGGGTATTTTTCCCATCTAGGGTAACCTACCTTACTGCTTATGAAATATGGTGGGTTGAAAACATTATCACCACCCTCGCTTTGCTCGAGTGTGATAATTATTTTTCATGCCCAAAATCAACGACCATCGCCAGCAGATACAATCTTCTTCTAGCAGATGCTCATTTTATTATATCAATATCTGGCATCGCAGTGCGTAGCAGCCCGGCAATGCGTATGACAATTTTGGCAGCTAGCTGGTACAGCACAGAAATCTACAACTACACTCAGTAAGTAGATGGTCTCCCCAGCAGTGTGCGTCATTGTACTGTAGAACCCTAGGCGTGTTCAGGAGAGTGATCAGACATGTAGTCTCTTGATAATCGCTTGCCGCGCACTGCTGAACGTTTTGTAATCGCTCACTGTGATTGCCTTACTGATCCAAAATGGCCGACGACAGTACAATGGATTTCGTTCTACAGCTTGCTTTGAGCGAGTTGGCTGATATGAGCGACAGTTCGCATATTGACACAGTTAAGGTTATCCTAAACGCAGTGGAAGGGTCATACCTGTCTTGCATTGTTCACAAACATTACCAGGCAATGTAAGACGATATATTACATCGCCAACAGCATTCGTCAGGGCGAGATCCTCCATCTTCTGCACTGTCGACGCCATGTTGGAAATCAAAGTAAGCGGTCTTTCTCCCGTGATTACTCGGGCACGCGAGCGCTCAATAATCACTGGCCGTTCAGAAGCTAGCGATAGCTCGCGATAGCAATCACTCACTCTCCTGAACACGCCTCCTGTGATACAGCATCCCTGCCTTGTGCCATTTTCACTTTAAGATGTGGAATACGATGTTGTTCGGCCACCCATAACAGAAATTTCCCTACTATACAGCATCAACAACAACTTATCTCGCGTACCCAAAACCTTACAGAATCTGTGGTCTCCATGTGTAAGACAAGTTAAGTCTAAGATTTGTCTGCTATTGATCAATGTCATATCAAATGCTGGTCTGCTATTTGTTGGCTTAATAAAAATGGCGATAAGCTATTGGCTGCACTACCTCCAACAATGCATTTCTCTCTCTTCATTCAAAATCTCACGTGCTTTGTAAAGATTTGTGAAGTTGGTGATACAATACAGTTTTTATAAACTGTATTCATTAGCTCCAGGTAATAGAACTTGCACTGATGCTAAAGGGAGAGCCAAAAAGATGATAACCATGGAAATGAAGCTTGCAATTATCAAGAACTATGAAGCAGGGACATGAATCACTACCTGTTACCAATCAACCTTCGGGACTATTATCAAAAATAACAAAGTGAGCAAAGCAAGGAAATCTTCTAACGTCATGACAATTCTCACAAGTGGACGTTTTAAAATATATTCAATTTCAATTCGCGTTTCCCCTCCTCCTCTGCATCCACCTAGTAACTCTATCGTACCAGCTCAAGTCACATCACACTAAAGGTAAATTAAATGTCCTATATTTATTTTGGATGATATTTGATCATATACTGTACACGTACCTGCACATACTATCTGTATAGTTGTTCGATTGGTTGGATGGATCCCTTAACCACACGGGTCGTAATTTTTTTATCTGGAGTACAAGCGGTTTTGGAGCTAATTAGCATAGATTTCTTTCCCACGCTATATGTCAATTTCACTTTGCGATCTCTACCCTAGATTAAATTCATGTTTTATCCCGGGGCTCTAATGTATTTACAAAGAAATGTTGTAAACAATTGTAAATGATATACATAAAGGGTCTGCATCATGTTAAAAGCCGCATGGTTCAAAACCTGCGGAAAAAAAGGATTCCACTTTGTTCTTTTGACTGTGATCAGACGTGAATGAATATTCAAAAAAAGAAACCCACGCATCTTGAGTTTGATAAATGAGGATTCCAGATAGAGATGTACTTTATTTATTATACATAAACAAAGTTTGGCAAAGAATAGCTGGAGCGTGTCTCCTGTGAAAAGAGCTAGCGCGGCGCTAACCCACTTGCATCGCGCCTTGGGGGGATAGCTGCTTTCTGCGCTGATTGTGGAACCGTTTCGGGCCGTGAAAATGAATAAATCATGGAACACGAATACGAGCACGAGCAGCCGGCTGAATATTTTATTCTCGCCGGCCGGCGTCTTAATTTCTGACGGCAACAAAAGAGGCCATTCGGCGACGCGGTGAAAGTTCGTTACTGTATAAAAGTCTTATTTGAAACAAGGACCTTAAACTACGTTGTCATGGTAACTGCCGGTGGCTGGGAGGAAGAAAATTGAAATACATAGCTGTTGTACTTAAAGTTTGCCATAAAAAAAGTAATAAAAAAAGAAGCATATATTTACAGTAATAAACGGTTCGGTCTTTTCTTTGCTTCTGCAGTAGACCGCAAGGATACGGCAACGCCCGGTTTATGACTTTTTTGCTTAACGTATTGGAATACGAGGTTTCATCGCCCCCAACTGTCACGAACTAGGATAGGAAACAGAACCCAATCGCGTAACGTTACTTACAGTTCATTGAGGAGAAGAGGAATGAGCGCACACTCGATCTGGAGATCGTTGGTCGTGGAAGTAGATTGATCGGAAAGAGGAAGTGGTCAAAATCAAACGGATTGGGGTGAGAACAAAACAGGAGCCAAAACACAGGCAAAAACGGATATTCACAGGGCTTGGGAAAACGAGAGCAAAAACACAGGCAAAACGGGGATTCACAGGGTTTGCCAAAACAAGAGCAAAAACACAGGCAAAAAGGGGGATTCACAGGGCTTGGCAAAACAAGAGCAAAAACACAGGCAAAAATGGGGATTCACGGGGCTTGACTTATCACAACAGAGTTTAAGAGGAGTTTTGCAGACGCTTCGACAACAAACAGCTCAAAGGACAGCGTTTAAGTACTCCCAGGGAGCAATCTGTCAACGCGTTTCAGCTGGTGACCATGGGCGGGGCCAATTGAGCGCCGTGGCAACCGTGACAGAACCTGGCGCCACACGGCGGGGACCAATTGGGCGCCATGGCAACCATGACAGAACCTGGTGCCACACAGTGGTGACCAATTGGGCGCCATGGCAACTGTGACACCAACATTATAAACAACTTTTTTGTGTGCCCAAAAATCTTAGAAAGCACGACAGTAGCCCCCCTAAGATACCCCACCTTACAAGGTTTTCACTTGACGGTGTGGAATAAAAAGTTTCTTCGGACCCTCCAAAATTTTCAAAACTATCACCAAAATATCAAATTCCAATTTTGCTGTCAAAAAAAGCTACACTAGACCCCAGGATACAGTGAGCCCACCTTATGAAGGTTTCCACTTAACAGTGTGCAATAAGATGTTTTTCAACTCCTCTGGTATTTTCACCACTATACCACATCAACAACAAATTATTTAGAGTGCCAAAAACTATCAAATTCGAACTTCTCGGGTTACGGCGACCCCCACCTTGTGACATTTTTACTTCACAGAGTGGAATAAGATGTTGTATACTAGGAGCATTTTCAGTATTGTCAACAACAAAATATTTCTTGTGCCTGAAATATGATCACATTTAAACTTTACGATGTTTGGAGGATTAATAAAATACTACGGTAGCCCCCAGGATAAAGCAACCCCACCTTACAACATTTTAATGGGTTGTAGTCAAAGATGTTTTTTCAATGCCTTTCTGCTATTGGTTGACGTCAAAAATGCTATGGGTTTGCATCATGACATCATGAAAATAATATCAACAGAACTCCTTCCCACGATGCTTTTCTTTTCATTCAGCTCAGAATTTGGTTGGCTTAGTAAAGACTTTTCAAGTCATCTGTACGATCTGGCATTTCTTTGTAATGTACTTTTGCTCTATGGGTCCAAGCCTTGCAGTAATGCTAAAGGGAGAAGCAAAACATGATGACATTTGGACTATTATTGGAATAAGGTAATTAAAGCAAGGAAATCACCAATCGTCGATCGGGACTATTATTAAAAATAAAGCCAATTAAAAGTGTTGTAAAATATTGTATTTTAAATGCTAATGAAAGAAAGACTAATCAAGAGACTTTTGGCTTGATTTCAGTGACCAGGAAAGGCGTCTTTTTTTATATTGGCAGAAAGCTAATCTTATCGACAACACCAAATTTGAATAATCAGGGCATCAAGGCCCCTCGTCTGTCAGGGGTATAACAATAAAGCAAGGAATTATTCTTGGGGAATGAAAATGCTTGCAAATGGAAGTTTTAAAATCAGTTTCAATTTGAATCTGACGTCTCCTCCCACTTCGGCATTTACCCGCTACTCCATTGTACCAGCTCAAGTTATGGCATACCAAAGGTTGTTAAAATGCTATTTTCCCCTTACATTTATTCTATACATGTAGAGTACAACTTTGTACTACAAACTTGGTATTATTTGAATGTTTTTATCTGGGGCACTATGGGTTTGGAGGTAATTACCATGGGTGGTATGATGATGGGAGGGTCTATAGTTTCTAATGCCCACTATACGGCAATTTCAGTTTTTAAACCCCACTCAGAATGGATTCATGTTGTTGGTCTCTACTGTATACTAGACCTGGATCGGATTTCCTGTCATAAGCAGGAACAGCGCAGGATGAACGACTTCCACTGTCGATTCAATGGCCGATTTTGTTTAGCGCCGAGTTCAATTCTTTAATGAAGTCGCCAGCCGAGGAAAATCGTCCGGGAAAGCGACAGTGAGGATATGTGTTCAAATCATAAACTTTTATAAGCAGTCTTCCCCAAGGTTCCTCGTCCCTTCGACATGATTGAAGGACCACTTAAAAGACTGCGGGAAAAACCGTTAACCCGCATTTTATGTTTGAGCACGTATACTCTTTGTTGGGAGGACTGGATTTAGTTCATTATTTTAAAGAGATAAGCAAGATATCTCAGGCTTTAATTGTTGGGAGGTTTAACCGGTATAAAGACAACTGACAGCGATAGGTAAAAATATTGCATTTACTGTAAATTTTAAGACAAGGGTTCTTAAACTCAAGGCCTGCAGGATATCTATGTTGGGGTAGTTTAAGATTCTCACCGTAGTTGAATGAATGAATGTATAAAACTTCGAACATGAGCAAACCAATTTGAAACAAAACAAGTCAAAGAAACGAAAACAATGTTAACGTAACAGGAACAGGATGGGGCATTAGCTTATTTAATCCTACCCCAGATTTCCTTAAAAATTGTGTCGTACATCCAAATCTCTTGTGTATCTACATGTCAAAAACACTGCATGAATATACGTACAGTGGCTTGCGAAACTATTTGCCCCCCTAGTACTTTGTGACCTTTTGCCACATTTCAGACTTCAAACATAAAGATATCTCATCTCATCAGCCGTACCGCTTATCCTCAGTAGGGTCGCGGGGGGGCTGGAGCCCATCCCAGCCATCTCCGGGCAGTGGGCAGGGGACACCCTGAACTGGGTGCCAGCCAATCGCAAGGCACACGAGGACAGACAACTCACTCGCTCAGTCACACCTAGGGACAATTTGGACCGGCCAATTCAACTGAAATGCATGTTTTTGGAATGTGGGAGGAAACTGGAGTGCCCGGAGGAAACCCACGCAAGAACATACAAACTCCGCACAGGAAGTCTGGAGCTGGATTTGAACCCACGCAGGAGGTTCCCATGACATGAACTGTGCCGCACATGCGCTAACCACTGCGCCGCCGTGCTGCCCCACATAAAGATATAAAACTGAAATTTCTTGTGAAGCATCAACAAAAAGTGGGACACAATCATAAAGTGGAACACACTTTATTGGATATTTTAAACCTTTTTAACAAAAAAAAAAGAAAAAGTGGGTGTGCAAAATTATTCAGCCCCTTTCAGTGCAGAAAACTGTCCAGAAGTTCAGTGAGGATCTCTGAATGATTCAATGTTGATCTAAATGACTAACGATGATAACTGGAATCCACCTGTGTGTAATCAAGTCTATAAATGCACCTGCACTGTGTTAGTCTCAGAGGTCTGTTTAAAGCGCAGAGAGCATCATGAAGAACGAGGAACACACCAGGCAGGTCCGAGATACCGTTGTGGAGAAGTTTAAATCTGGATTTGGATGCAAGAAGATTTCCCAAGCTTTAAACATCCCAAGGAGCACTCTACAAGCAATAATATTGAAATGGAAGGAGTATCAGACCACTGTAAAGCTACCAAGATCGGGCCGTCCCCCTAAACTTTCACCTCATACAAGGACAAAACTGATCCGAGATGCAGCCAAGAGGCCCATAATCACTCTGGATGAACTGCAGAGGTCTACAGCTGAGGTGGGAGAATCTGTCCATAGGGCAACAATCAGTCGTATACTGCACAAATCTGGCCTTTATGGAAGAGTGGCAAGAAGGAAGCCATTTCATAAAAAGTGTCGTTTAAAGTTTGTCACAAGCCACCTGGGAGACACACCCAACATGTGGAAGAAGGTGCGTTGGTCAGATGAGACCACTATAAGTTTTTATAATTAAATCAAAAAACATTTTACCTTAATTGAGGTGCCACAGTGGGCAAGGCATGTAAGGAAGTCATCTTTTCTGTTGAACAGAAGCTTAAAGGACAGTGGGTGCATCTCGCACAAAACAAAGTTTTTTTTTGTAATTCATTTTAAAAAAATGACTTAAATTGAGGTGCTGCAGGGTCAGGGCGAGAAAGATGATCCTCGCCGCTGTTGAACTGAAGCTTAAAGGATTTGGGATGCAAAGAGAATATGATCCTTTTTCTTAAACATATTTCATTATTTCATTATCTTATTTTGTGTGGGAAAAAAGATAACCTGACCCAGTAAAAGTTCTTATTCAAATTAAACAAACAAAAAGGTCATCAGAATTTAAAAGCTGGTGCCCCGAGCGAGGACAAATTGTACAAAACACAGACGGCTGGTTGCAATCCCGTGATCATTTTTGTCCTCAACGGAAGAAATGTTTGTAGCTAAATGTGGGAATTGCACCATCAACATATTAATAGTCTCTCTTGCAAACAGAAACACTTCAATCCAATTCCTTGCACTAATGAAGCCATTATTTTTGGCGGTATCAGATTTGGTTGGTGTGAGGTTAATGGCTTCATTAGGCAACAAATCGCCACCCAGGGCTCGTGTAATGCGCTTTGCCTGCGCTATATTTCATCATTTGCCTCCTATGAATGTATTCAATTACTGCAAAATAGATTAACTTTGCTGGGCTTTTATTGCGGAATTCCGAGCGGCGCTTTAGATCTGAAAATGTGATAATAAATTACCACCTGATGGGCGGGATTCGGTTTGAGATATAAAAATGTAGACATTATTAAAAGTAGGGACATATACTGAAACACTGCGTTTGGAGTGGGGGGTTATTAAATCTCGCCCACGTTTTTTAATCCTTCTAATTTCTGTTACACAATGAGTTATATCTGTTTCCAGCTAGCTATTTCTTCTACCACAACAGGAATTTAAAGCAAACAGATTATTATGGGGGTTTTCTCCACCTTGCAAAAAAACAGATCCTGGAAATGATGCACCCAGGTATCACTGATCTACTATGGGTCTTTAGTTGAGTACCCTGAACTGTAGGCGGACAGTACTGGGTTACGAAATTATTTTGGGTGTGTTTTCCAGCCCAAAAATATCCGTTCCTGGGAAAGACACACCCAGCTGCCTTTGGAGTACCCCCTATCAACTAAGGCAGCCATGTCCAAAGTCTGGCCTGGCGGCCAGTAACGGCCCGTGATCAAATTTTTGCTGTGGCCTTTGTCATGAAATTAATAATATGTGGCCCCACCAGTTAAACCAATTTTTACAAAAAAAAAAAAAAGATAAAAACAAAAACATTTCACCTTTAGCCTACCCCATTTCTGACATGGCGACTGTAAATAAAAAAGGAAAGTTGACTGTGTGAGCCGCAGCTACCAGGACAAGTTGATATTGGATTATTTTTTTGACAAAATCCAAAATAACGGCATCTGCCTAATTTACCAAGAGACTGTGGCTGTTTTCAAACAAAATTATATCGATAGGGTCTTCCAGACGAAACACGCCTAGCTAACTGGAAACGAACAATGTGAAAAGGTGAAGCAACCGAAAGCTGTTTTAATGTACAGCAGCGCTTTTTCACAAGACCTCGCAAGTCAAATGAAAATGCTCCAAAGGTGAGCTACAAAGTTGGAACGCTGGTCGCCAAGCAATGCAGACCTTTTTCAGAGGGTCAATTTATTAACGACTGTTCAAAAAATGCCGGGCTGAATAGTCGGCCCTTACATATTTTCAGCTTACCAAATCTGGCCCGCTCTCTGAAAGGTTTAGACACCCCTGCGCTAAGGTCTTCTGTTGAGCATGTTAGGGAAAAAACTATTACAAAATGTAGCGTTTACCAAATTATTCTAATTAGTGATCTGACTCCATTAACCAAACATAACCTTCATTCTCCCAACAACAAATGCTCTTTTCTTAATTTAGGGAAAATATTGACTAGAGACCGGCATTTCCACACAGGGGCAGATTTATTTTCTTCAAGTATTTAACTAAGTAGGGCAGCACGGCGGCGCAGTGGTTAGCGCGTGTGCGGCACAGTTCTAAGGTCTTGGGAACCTCCTGTGTGGGTTCAAATCCAGCTACCGGACTTCCTGTGCGGAGTTTGTATGTTCTCCCCGTGCTTGCGTGGGTTTCCTCCGGGCACTCTGGTGCCTCCCACATTCCAAAGACATGCATTTCAGGTGGATGGCGGTTTGTCCCTAGGTGTGAATGAGCGAGCGAGTTGTCTGTCCCTGTGTGCCCTGCGATTGGCTGGCAACCAGTTCAGGGTGTCCCCTGCCCACTGCCCGATGATTGCTGGGATGGGCTCCAGCACCCCCGCGACCCTACTTAGGATAAGCGGTGCAGCTAATAAGATGAGATGAGATTTAACTAAGTGAATTCCATCGAATTTAGCCGAATTATTGTCGAATTAGTCTAATTAGTCTTTGTCGAGCCTCCCTCTCATTCTCGATCTGATCTCTTCTTCCTTCTTCTTCTGTCTTCTGAAGTTCTTTTCACAAGTAGGCGTGTTGGCCACCCCCCATGGGGCGTGCTGACTCCTCACGTGGCCTCCACCTAGTCGCCACTTCATCTGACCGGTGCGTCATGAAGGCCCCTCCCATGGGGCGGGTCAGGTGCCAGCTTCACCACCTCCTCGCTGAAAGGCGCCGCCAAATCTATAAAACTCACAACAAAAAAAGCCTATCAGAACAACTTCTACAAACAATGTCTCCTTTCCCACGTCACAGGCTCCTCCGGCGTCTGCCCTTGACCCAGTTCTTGCTGTTTTCTGTAAACCTCATTCTTGTCTAGGCCGCACTGACCCCAAGCCTTCCCTCTGAAAAATCCCCACTGCATTCAACAAACGTAACCTGCTAAAATTGTATAAAATCCCTTATAGTCAAATAAATAAAATATAAAATCCTTCAAGTACAATGATCTTTTCAAAGTGGGAAAGGCTGGCAGCACTAGGGTACATAATTATTTTTTACGTTTTTTCCAACCAAGTTCCATTCCTGGTATGGATCCAGGTGCCTTTGGAGTATCACCAATCAACTAGGGTCTTCAACTGGGGAACTTTGAACTGTTCATGTGGGGAAGGTTGGCAGTGCCAGGGTTTGTATTATTTTGTTTTCCACCCCAAAAAAAACATTTCGGAAACAAGACCCAGGTGCCTTTCAGGTATAATCTATTTACTATTCACAGTCAACTTTCCTTTTTTTATTTGCAGTCGCCATGCCGGAAATGGGGTGGGCTCCAATTCTCGAAATTGTATTATTATTTTTTTAATTTTGTTTTTGTACAAATTTATTTTATACTGCAGTCAACATTACTGGCGGCCACATATCATTTATTTTATGACAAAGGCTGCGAGCCAGTAAAATTGGATTATAGGCGGTAACTATCCCTCAGGCTGGATTTTAAATAGGCCTCTACTAGGGTCTTCTGTTGGACACCCTGAACCGTCCATGGGGGAAAGGCTGGCAGTATCAGGGTACATACATTTTTCAGACCAGTATTGAAATTTGAATGTGATGTTAAATTTTCAAGGAACAGTGCAATTTTTGTGCTAGCTTTGTTTTTGTTAGTACTTCACACTTGGATGCATGACCTACCAGTTCTTCCATGAGTTGGGTCGATAATTAGTGAGGAGAAAAATAAAAATACTAATGGCATACGCCTGTTTTATGAGCAATACTTGGAATATGACAATATTACAACTTTTTATTTTTAAAGATTTAAAAAAATTAGAAACCCATGCGGTCACTGTTGAAAATAACTGCAACAAATAAAAATCAAGTGAGAATAAAAGCCTACTATTTGTGTGTGTTCCAACTTAGATTGCTCATGCTAGTAGCACTTGCAGTGATTATTTCTCTTTTTGACAAAACTTTAGTGTTACCTTTCAAAACAACCAATTTTTATCCTCCAAAAACGTCCAATTAGAACCATACACAGGGTAGGATATCAGGATCATACTAATATTTTACTCCTGCAGTCCAAATTATTAAAATTGGATTATTAGATAACATTTTCCACTTCCCAACTGCTATTTAAGGTCAACAAAAACACAGTGCCAGAAAACATCCAAAAATGATTCACTCGGAAAGAGGGAAGTTATAACTTAAGGGGCTGTAGCAAATTCAAAATCCCAAAGGTGAGAACCACCAGGAAAAGTATGTGTGTGTCGGTGTGTGGAGTCAAATTTAGGAAGAATTTGCAAGACGAGATAAAACAATGTCCAAATATTCACGTGTTAAGATTTAAATACAAAAAAAAAACATGACTGGCAGAATACAGAGATGAAGAAAAGGGGGTATGAGTGATACTAGGGATTGGAAATACTGCGTAGCAAATGGATGGTTTACAACTATCGTTAACCTTGATGTTATTTTTACTATTATCATATAACGATAATAATGATAATAATGATAAACGTTATTATCATTGGTGTCACAATGATATTTATTGACTAGTAGCATTATAACATTAATAGATGGGTACTACTTTATAATGGTACTAATGTCTATGTTCTTGCACATGTCGACTGCACTACGTTTACTGCTCACCTTGCACAATGTCTGACCATTTCCTTTTTTCTGCACTATGTTGTCTATGTTTGCACCAATGCATATGCTGACTATTTTTTGCACTATGATGACTTTGCACCAAATGCAATATTGCACAACCCTTACGATACCAACGGTATCACGACAACACTGTATGTAACATCCCACATGCCGACATTTCTTGTGTAAATACCATGTAAATTATAACTATAGCCTTATCCCCCTTGTTTTATAACCTTATCTTCTCTGTTCCTTTATCTTCTTGGCTCATACCTCATTGTGAATGTGTAAAACTGGAGTGTCATGCCCAATTTCGTTGTCACAATATGTTAACCCATTTTGTAACAATGACAATAAAGGTATATTCTATTCTATTCTATTCTATTCTATTCTATTCTACTACGAGATTAGTATACAAAATTCGTGACTAATGTTATCATTATAACAATTGATATCCGACCTATGCAATATGTATATCCGTGAGATTGTATTATATTTAGACACAAAAGAGGAGCTATCTGTAAGAAGTAATTAATAAGGAAGATGAAAGGGTAGGGAAAAAAGCGTCTGCTTCTTACTGCCCCTTTTCAAACATTTTATGTCAACATTATTTTTTTTGTTGAGTCATTGTTTTTGTCCTGTTTTTATTTTATAATGTTCGAAATAAAGTTTTTATTCATTCATCCATTCAAAAGAGACCAAAACTGTCATGATTGCCAAAGTGAACACACCTGTGGCAATCGTTTGGCGCGCTGGAACGCGCTCTCTGATTTGCTGACGTTCACTTCTTAAGCGGTCAGCATCCAGACAAGGCCGTCCGATCGTACTCCTGTGTTCCTGTGTGTTTCGCCAGATTAGCAAGTACCAAAGACTACTCTCCTGTTTTGATTCCTGCCTTCGGTTCCGAGCTGTTTCTGCCCCGCGTTTACGAGCTACTCTCCTGCCCTGGCCATCGACCTGTCCGCTAAGACGTATTGATTCCGCCTACCTGTCACGGGACTGCTGTCCGTCCGATCGCTGCGAACCTTCAGCTGACCGCTAAGAGAAGTGCCACTTCCGCGTCACGGGCGACCTGCTCCCCACAATCAACGATGACTGGATCGTGGGTGCCAGCTTACATCTCCTTTCAAATAAAACCAAGAAATTAACGCAATTGGGTTATCGTCTCCATTCCTGGTTCCTGACAAAAACCATCCAAAATTTGGTTCAACAACAGTATTCAATTTACTTTGGGTGCATTTTGGATCGAGTTTTAGGTGAATTTTACAGGTTTATTGAGAGGTGAAATTTAAGTAAACAGCACCCTCCTATGGGGAGCTTTGGTAAGGTTTGCTGTCTGTAAATATTTGTTATTACAAAATTCATTGCACCCTGGTCGTCCTTGAACGGGGATTACCTTATGTGCGGTCCCTTCTCAAGGTTTCTTCATTTTCCTCATGTTGAGGTTTTTGAGTTTTTCCGTTTCCTCATGTAGGTTTTAGATCAGGGCATGACGTAACAATAGTCTGTAGTTTGCAACAGTCTGTGACTTGTGGTTGAGTCTCCTTGTGATTAAGGGCTATAAAAATAAACAGGACTTAAGTTGAAATTTCGGCTAAACATGCAGCCCTAAATGGCGGGGTCTTACCGCAAGTAGCCCGTGGGCTTCCAGTTTGACACCCCTGCCCTAACCAAAATAAAATAAACCGTTTTTGTTCCGCAGTTGTTTTTAATTCGTATTATTTCAGTGTATCCTCATTTGGGCGGGGGGCACACATTTTAACCATTGTGTCCCTCGTCAGTATATCACATATTTCGGGTTGTTGGGTGGGGATTCGATTTGAAAAGACATAGAACATGACGCAGTTTGTCTGTCGGGTTCTGTCTTCGAGTACGAGGATCTTAGATCACACAAAATCTCATATTAAAACGCTATACCGTCACTCGGTATAACCTTGAAGTGAAAACGTTTACCCAGCGACTGCAGCGAGATGTTTAATTCATGCGTCTGATTCCAATTTCCGGACTATTGCCGAGTGGAGTTGGTGGGAGGGCCGCTGGCAATAAAAATGATAATGAAACGTGAGACGGGGCTACACGGGCAAAATAGCCGGCGGAGGAACCAAAAGCTGACATCAGACTCTAGTGACCGGCTTTCTTCGGGTTGTGATTGGGTGTTAAATGAAAGTAAGGTTTGCGTTTGGTCCCAGGTGACCACCGTTGTCTTGCTCGCTTCGAACCACAGTGTTGGAACGTTGGATTGGGACCACTTTTCTTAATTGTTTTTGCTGAAATTAGACATTTATTTACTATATTGTAGCGCCTAAAAACCCCAAATTGGCCAGAAATTCAAAGGTTTGCCTTATTATCCATAAAACACAGTGGATATGTACGGTTACAATTAAATGATACTGCATACAGTAACTCAGGGGTCAAATTCGTTTAATGTCAGGGGACACATGGGAGAAGAGTAATCTCACAGGGGCTGGACTAGTGGTTTAAAGAAGAGGAGAGAGAGAAAGAGAGAGTGAGAGAGAGAGAGAGAGAGAGAGAGAGAGAGAGAGAGACAAAGAGAGATAGAGAGACATACAAAGAGGGGGCCGGACTAGTAGATTAAAGAAGAGGAATAAGAGAGAGGGATAGAGCAAGAGAGAGCGAGAGAGACAGAGGGAGCAAAAGAGAGCAACAAAGAGAAAGAGAGCAACAAAGAGAGAGAGAGAGAGAGAGAGAGAGAGAGAGAGAGAGAGTGAGAGTTGTACAAATAGGGGGATGAACTAGTGGATTAAAGAAGAGGAGAGAGAGAGAGAGCGAGAGCAATAGAGAGCGAGAGAGACAGAGAGAGCAAAAGAGAGCAAGATAGACAGAGAGAGAGAGAGAGAGAGAGCGAGCAACAAAGAGAGAGAGATGTGCAAATAGGGGGCAGACCTAGTGGATTAAAGAAGAGGGGAGAGAGAGAGCAAGAGAGAGAGAGGGAGAGAGAAGGGTTGGATTGGTGAATTAAAGAGGAGGATGAGCGAGAGAAAGTGACCGAAAGACAGTGTCAACAGAGAAATAGAGAATGGGATAGGGAGAGCTAAAGATATAAAATAAAGCTTGAGTGAAACAGTTACGCCTCTGGGTCCACCCTTTGTTTGGCTTCTGACAACTCCAGTACCAGTAAAAGAAGAAATCCGGTGTGAATGATCCGTTTTCCAGGGAAACAAATACATACGTGATTTATATGTGTTCTTTTAATCTTACGGGTGCATTTATGAAGACATATGATTGATAGATTTTGAGTAAATTGTGAATATATGGGTTTTCTGAGACAAAACTCTCCCCATAGAGGTAAAAATGACAATAATATGTAGCTTATATTTTCAGTTGTAGGAGTTTTTTGTCATTCTAATTTACCACTGGGAAGCGCTACCTTAGTTTCATGCATGGCCCATAATAAATGTCCATAATTGATACATAATCCTTTCACTAATACACGTTTCATACTGCCCTGTTTAGGTATAGCATGGACCTGTCCTCTTGGGTGTGACCCGTAGGGGGGTGTTGATGCTTCTTTGGACAACGCCACACAAACTAATGCCAGGTGCCGGATATCACGAGAGAAAACGATATGCAATGGCAAAGCAAAGGCACCATGTCAAGTCAAGTCATGTTTATTTGTATTGCCCTTAATCACAAGGAGTCTCAAAGGGCTGCACAGACCACATATTATTGCAAACCACAGACTATTATGACACCATCCCCTGATCTAAAACCTACAAGAGGGCAAATAAAACACAGATATTGTCAACATAAAATATAGCTTATTCATATGGTATAGAAAAGAAGCGTGTTTTAAGCTTAGATTTAAACATTTCCATTGAGGTTGCAGATCGAATCTCAGGGGGAAGAAACATGCAAATTCCACACAAGAGGTTCGGGCTCATGACCTCAGAACTGTGCCGCGGATGCGCTAACCACTGCGCCGCCGTGCAGCCTGGAAGCCAATGCAGGTTAGCTAAAATCGGGGTAATGTGATCAAACTTTCTTGTCTTAGTTAAAAGCCTCGCTGCAGCATTTTGTACTAGCTGAAGGCTCTTGATTTTGGACTTGGGGAGACCGGAGAGTAGTGCATTACAGTAATCGGGACGGGAGGTAACAAACGCATGAATTATAATCCCTGCATCCGACTGAGACAGCATAGGGCGAATTTTAGCAATGTTGCGAAGATGGAAAAAAGCTGTTCTAGTAAAATTCTTAATGTGTGTTTGAAAGGACAGATTGGGATCAAATATGACACCTGATTTTTTGACTGAGTCACTTTTAAAATGACTGAGTCATTTTTAAAAATTCTTTTTTTTACTTTTTTCTTGCAGACACACAACGTGGACTCAAGATTTTTGAGCTAATTTTTGCTCTTTTTTTCTTTGCTCAATTTTTCGAAACAAAATGATCAAACAATTATCAAGGCAACTTCTTATGGGTACCAAAAAGGCACTGACACATGACATGTGCCTTTTCCTATTCCTTTTTGGACATGTTACGATAACATGGTTATTATTTTTTTCGTTTTTGGAACTGTTGTTTTGTTTTTATATAGTTCGAAATAAAGTTTCCATGATACATTCATTCAAGACTTTTTGAAAAATATGGCAACAAATTTCAAGTATTTAAAAGCATTTCACTGAAAAAGTCAAGCACTTTTTAATCCTCAGAAACACAACATTAAAATTCACGCATTTTCAAGGATTTCAACGAACCCTGAAAGTTCCCGTGCCGGCTTGAACTCGCGTCACTCGGGGCTAATGTTTTCCTAACGGATACTCGACGGGCAATCGAATGAAGGAACATTGCATCGCGTTTTAATTGAATCGCGTTTCAGGTACCGAGCGGCGAAAGCAGAGTAAGCTTGACAAATAATGTCGCCGTTGAAAAAAAAGAATGATTCATCGGGAAATAACCGTCACTTGGCACTGATGGATTGCGAGGAGTACTTGTGGGAGATGAATGAGGTTAATAAAGATGTAATGTCTATAAATTTATGTTAGCCTTTTATTGATTACATACATTCAACTCTCATGAAATCCAGGGAGCGGTTTTTAGAGAGCTAACTAGCAAAAATAGGACAATGAAATGAAATGATCTGCATTTATATAGCGCTTTTCAAGTCAAGACTTCCCAAAGCGCTTTACATTGTGCTTCACATTTCCCAATAGCGGCCATGCAGCCATGTGAGGCGCTAACCTGCTTATTGGGGGTATAAGGGGTTCAGTGTCTTACCCAGGGACACTTCGACATGTAACACAGAGGAGCCGGGATTCGAACTGCGACCTCTTGATCCCAAGACGAGCGCTCTACCTCCTGAACCACTGCCGCCCCACGGCAAAAAACTATCTATCTATCTATCTATCTATCTATCTATCTATCTATCTATCTATCTATCTATCTATCTATCTATCTATCTATCTATCTATCTATCTATCTATCTATCTATCTATCTATCTATCTATCTATCTATCTATCTATCTATCTATCTATCTATCTATCTATCTATCTATCTATCTATCTATCTATCTATCTATCTATCTACTCTGGTTATATCTCTTGAGAGGGGTGACTGACAGCAAGACAAACACATACAAAAACAGAGAAAATTAAAAAAAAAGGGGGAAAGTAACAAAAACACACACAAAAATATTTGGACCATGGCCAACCCAAATGCCCAAACCCCCAAACAAGTTAGACACCTCGGCACCTGAGTTGGTCTCGCTTTCGTGCCTCCAGATGAGACGGGACACAAGAAAGCGGCCATGTCACTCGGGTCAGGGTGACACAACACACTCTTCTGTTCAACAGCAGGGCCTGACAGCTTTCACTGGTTTACCCCTGCTGCATCATACGGGTGCCCTGCCCATCCCTTAGAACACGTCTAAACATCCCACTATCCACCCATCCCACAGCGTCTCTTGCTTACCATCTTTTCACTTTTCGGTGGTGTGGAGTACAATGTTTTTTGAAAACCTTTTACAGCATTTTCCCTACAAATTATTTAGCCAGGCCATAATCGTACAATGTGAAAATTGGTGCTTAAACTAATGACAAATTACAGCTCTAAGAAGCCTGTCTGCTATTGTTTGGCATCGTATCAACAATATGCTGGTCTGCTATTGGAGTCATGCCGTCATTAAAATGTCAATATGCTTTTGGCTGAACTACTTCCCACAATGCCTTTATCTTTTGTCAGTTCAGAATCTTGAGGAACTTTGCAAGTCGGCGATACAGATACTGTATTTTTTTTCACTGTATTACCAATGGGTCCCCAGGCTAGCAGTGATGCTAAAGAGAGACATGAGAACACGATGACCGTGAAAAAGAAGCTTGCGACTATCAAATATAAAAACACATATCTGTCTATCTACCCTGACTATGTTGCATGTCCATAACCAATCTATGATCAGGAGAATTAAGAATGAGAAGGTAAGTTTAAAATCAATTTCATTTATGATCCGCTACTCCCCTTCTTTGCATTCACCAGCGACTTCATTGTACCAACTCAAGTCAAGTCAAACAAAAGATAAATAAGATATTGTTATAAGGAGTTAATATCAAGGGGATCTTCTAAGCGCATGACAATCTTTGCAAGTATGATTAGTAAAATCAGTTTTAATTGAACCCGCAGTCTCCTTGCCCTCTGCATCCAACTGCTACCCAACCCACCTCAAGTCACATCACAGATTACACCTTTACATGTTTATTTATTTAGAATGGTTATTTAGTCTGATTCACATATGTGATAAGTAGAACTTGCTACATAGTGTTTTGTTGTTTGCTTTTATATGGGGGTTCCAAACTTATTAGCATCCCCCACTATATGGCAATTTCATTTCCAATCCCTAGATTAGATCAGATTCATGTCGTATCCTGGGGAGTGTACTGTATAGATTATAATTCTCCATAGTAGCATTTTCTCATGTCTAGTTCTGTTTTTCATAGTCATTTATGAGCACGTTTACGGTTCACGGAACAATTTCTCTGATATTGACGGTTCCTGGCCTGAGTTTGGGTCATGGCAATTGATTGATGTAGTCGGCCTACTTCTTGTTGTTGGCCTAGTTCTTTTTCTCTCTTTTTCTTCCTCCGCCCCCTTGGACTGTACCCTGGAGAATGATCTTGGCCAGTCTTGATGATCTTGTGATGAGACCATACCATTGAAATTTTTGACTGCACAGTTGACAACAGTTGATCGTAAGTTCCCTCTGATGGTATGGCAATGGGCTATGTCGAGGCCTAGGTAATTCCTATAGCGCCGCAACTCCATGGCCTGGATTTTCTTTTCCAGCTTTGCTGTGAGAGTCCATGTCTCGCAAGCGTAGAGGAAGATGGAATCAGCGCTCGCATGAGTCCGATCTTTGATCTTTTATGCAGCCTTGTCTTGAAACCACACTTCAATGGTAACATTGATCAGTAACGCACTGCTGGCATTGGCTTACAGCTGAAATAATTTTTGGCCCATGTTGTACTTCCACATTGTGGCCCACAAGGCGGTTCGCCATATTCTGTCGAACCCTTTTTTCAAATCCAAGAAATCTGATGTTGTTGGTGTTGTGCTCCTTCACTCCCTGAAACCTGCCTGTTCTTTAGGTAGGATTTTTTAAGCTTTTGGTTTCAGTCTGTTGAGTAGGACCTTTAACACAATTTTCCCAGCATGTCACAAGCCAGAAAAGGAGACAGGACCCAGTAGTGTTTGTTTACTCAGTTTTATTGATCGTGGAAGCAGGGCTTGCTTCCATGATCAGAGGACGGACACGGGCAGCAGGAGGCTGGAACGCAGAAGTATCACTTCCGTGTTGAGCGAGGATAATCGTAGACTGCGGGGATACTGGTCACTAGCCGGGATGGGAGAGCAAGGGCGCTATCGAGTTCAGAAAAGAGGTCGGCAAACGGGTTGGATGTCGGGATGGCAGATCAGGGCAGAAACGGGTCCAAAACAGGTCCAGAAACAGGTCGGCAACAGGTAATCAGGCAGGAGAAAATAGAGCAGGAGATTGTCAGACGGAATGAGCTTGCCTAGCTGAGAGCAAAGGTTCGCAACGATCTGACGGCTTCCTCTTGAAAGCCAGGGGTTTAAAATGAGTCTCTTAGCCAATCAGCTCCCAGGGCTGTTGGCGCCAATTGGGTTGTTACAGGTGCCTTGAATCAGCAATCATGACACTGCATGGCTAATAAGACTTATGGTTCTGTAGATAGAGCATGGCTGGTGGTTTCCTTTCTTTGGTAGCATAATAAGCGGTAATTTTGTCTATGCAGATGGTTACTGTCCTGCTTGCCATATCTTTTTGCAAATCTTTGTCAAGATTTCTAGAGTTAGTTAACAAGATTTTCGTATAAGTTCTGATGTTGTCAATCTTTGGAGACTTTCCATTCTTCAGCGAGGTAATTGCTGCCTCTACTTCTTATCAGATGATAGGGAAGTTGTCACTTTCCCCTCGGCCGGAATTGGTAAGGACCAGTTTGGAGCAGTATTCTGTCCTTCTATTCATGATCTCTTTTTATCATCATAGGCTATTGCGTGCGTCATCCTGAATGCTGCTGACATGTTTTTGGTTTGTTTGTGCAAGGTATTTTACGATCTGAAAGTTTTTTTTTGAATTTTTCTTGTTGTCTTCTACCTCCATGCATTGGTCTTCGATCTACTTCTTCTTTGCCTCTCTTAAGCTTTTCCTTATTTCCTAGTTGGCTGCGCTTACTGCCACTCCAGGGCTGTTTGTTTTTTTCTTGAATTCTCGCCTCGTGTGCACTGTTGGAAACATATGTTTAAAACCCCCGTCTTTATATTCTTCTCGTCATGATCAGGTATGCCACTCACCCCAAGGGCCCCAACCAGGTTTTGAACTGGACATACCAGTGCCCAATCTCCCCATGCCTGACGGAGATTGCCCGGGGACGGGTCATTGCCATCTCCACACCACTTCTATCTTGTCTTCTGTCAACATGTCAGATTTAGTTTTTGTTTTTGGTTTGGACACTTTTCTATATGTCTTGCTGATAAATACCATCCTTTGTTGAGCACACCTGTATCCATTCGGGATTCCCTGCATTTGGGGTCACCAATGCAAATGTGACACATATTTCTACGATTTCTTTTGCTGCGTCAGTCATTGTCTCTGAGAACTTTATTTGCAGTAAAAAATACGGTTTCACATGCATGTGTAAACCCAAACAAGCAAGGTCATCAGAACTGGAAACGGAAATTGGTACCCCAAGCGGGGGCAAGGGGGTACAAAGGACAGACTCACATGAAAAATATTCAGTGATTCAGAATTTGAGGACCCCATCCCCATGTGACAAACGTCTCCGGATCGCTGATAAAAGACCGATCCTCCTCCGCCGTCCGAATCAATCTTCGACGTCGTTAGCGCCATATAAAAAGCGCAAGCTGTAAAAGTAAATGATTTATTTGGGCAAGAAGAAGCTGATGTTTTCACAGTTGATCATCTCCTCGGCTCCCCCTAGCCCCCCATTAAGATTTCTGCTCCCGTCTCGGAATAATGATCTCCTAGGAGGCCCAGATATGACTGGAGACAGCCGATTACAGAGAAAAAGCTACAATCGATGGATAATGAATGCCAATGAATCTCTGGCAGGAGGACAGGGGGAGGCAGAGCGGCTGGGGGCCACAGAAGGCCGCCGGGCTTTGATTAATGTCTGGCGGTGCATGGAAACCGGGACATCCCACAATGCATTGCGCTGTCTAGAGACTTCATTTTCGTCGTCTTCAATCCCCCTGCCGACTGCGGCTTTGTCCTCCCGTGTTTTTTCTTCCCGACGTCTCCCAGCTGACCGAGGCGCTAATGGGACCATTAAGAAATTTGCGGCGGTCATTAATCAACCGCAGTCAAACCCTGAAATGCCGTCGCAAATAATTTGCACGGGAGTCTTCGTTGGCCTCGTTTATGCTAGCACGTGCTCGGAAGGGATTTTAGCCCGTGTGCAAAGTAAACTGACACGGATTAAGAACTTTCTACTGTTGTTTGGGCATTGTGACCTGTTTTCCTCACATTTTTTAAACTTGAAAGGGAACCAAATAAATACAGTAGACCCTCCGGGATACAACATTAATCCATTCTGAGGCAGGTATTGCAAGGGGAAGTTGTATGTGTTAAATAACATTCTTTGCTAATTAGCTATTGCCTATAAAAACTTCAGATGAACCATTCAAATAACGAAATAGTAAATAGTAAGAACTACTTTCATGTAATATATGTGTATATGATAAAATAACATAATAACAGAAAAATGAAATGTTATTTATATTTGGTGTGAAGTGACTGAAACTGGTACAGAGGAGTAGCAGGTAGATGCAGAGGGTGGAGGAGACTGCAAAATCTGAATGAATACTAACACTTAAATGATTCCCTTGCTACTTATTCCTCATAATACTGTAGTCCCAATCTTCGTTTGGACATGGCCATGGAATTTAGTAAGGGTAGCCATTTGTGTGTCTTCTTTTATTTGTTGATCATCACAAGCATCTGTTACCATTGTTATTGTTATTATGTTTTTACTTCTCCCTTTAGCATCCATGCCAGTTTTGGGACCCATAGCTGATAAATACAGTTCGGTATCGCACTAACTCACAAAGTCTCTCTGAAGAAAACGAGATTTAGAACTAAAGAAAGAGATAGAAATGCATTGTGGGAATAAGTTCAGCCAAGAATATATTAGCATCCTCAAGGCACTGTGGGACAGACCAATAGCAGACCAGCATCTTGTATGATGAGCACCAATAGTAAACCGGTATCTTAGATACGTAACTGGATATTTGAGCATGCTGGTTTAAGATCAGGTAATTGTGTAATTTTGTAATTGTAATCCTGCGCAGTCCTTTGAGACATTTTTGTGATTAAGGGCTATATAAATAAATGTGACTTGACTTGACTTGATGAATAACTTTTTTTGATGTTATACAGTGGGGGAAAAAGCTGTAAAAACATTGTTTATAACTTTTAGCACCACATTAGCATTACAACTTGATGATTTATTGAGATGGCTACCTTAGTTTTAGCAGTCAAGGGTAAATATTTTGACTGCTAATGCTAGTATCACGGACCTGAACTACTAATGCTAGCATTGGGGAGACAGTTAATAGCTGCCAATGCTAGCGTTTTGTTCTTACAGAAGCTTTAAGCGCCAAGTTATCATTACACTTTGTTTACATTTTTAGGTGGCTAGCTTTGTTTTAGCCACTAGCATCACTTTAGCAGTCAATGCTAATACATTTAGGTGCTCAGGCTAATTTCACAGTCCTTAACGATTAATGCTAGCATTGGGGGCATGATTAATATAACTTTTAGCGCCACGTTAGCATTACGACTTGATTTTTTTTTTTTTCAGTTCACTCGCTTTGTTTTAGTTGCTAGCATCACTTTAGCAGTGAATGGTAAATAATTTAGCAGCTCATGCTAATATCACGGACCTTAACTATTAATGCTAGCAATAGGGACATGGTTAATAGTTGCTAATGCTCATGTTTTTTTGTTCCAGATGCTGTTTCCAAAACGTTAATAACATTAAGCGCCACATTAGCATCACAGCTTTTTAAAATTTCTTTATGTGGCTAGTTTCGTTTTAGCTAGCTTCACTTAAGCAATCAATGGTTGATAACTTAACTGATAATGCTAGTACCACAGACCCTTACTACTAATGCTAGCATTGGAGACACAGTTGATAGTTTCTAATGCTAGTGTTCCTTTCTTTCAGAAGCTAGCTCCGAATCGTTTATAACCTTTAGCACCACATTGGAATTGCAGCTTGTGGATTTATTTAGGTGTGTATCTTCGTTTTAGCTACTTGCCTCATTTTAGCAGTCAATGGTGAATAATTTAAAAGCTAATGATAGTATCACGGACCTTAACTACTAATGCTAGCATTGGGGACACAAGTGATAGCTGCTAAAGCTAGCGTTTCGTTTTTACAAAAGCTGGCTCCAAACGGTTTATAACTTTTAGCACCACATTAGCATTACAACTTGATTTTATTTAGGTGGGTATCTTAGCTGCTTGCCTCATTTTAGCAGTCAGTGGTGAATAATTTAAGACCTAATGCTAGTATCACATACCTTAATCACAATGGCTAGTTAATGCTAGTAGTTTGTCCTCACAGAAGCAAAAAAATATATATATTGTGAGATTTTCCTCCCATAATAACACGTTTCAGTTTCAGTTCAAGCCTCCTGAAGTTCCCCCTCCTTACATCAACACCATATATCAAGCTAATGGCAAACCGGGAGGGAAATGTGTTTAAAACCATATTTGACGGACAAATGACAGGAGCGGATAAAAGGTTTAAATGTAAAGCTCTGGGAATTGAGAGAATAGATCATTCGAAGTGGTTTTTATTGGGCCGGGGAGGTCACGCCGAGTGCATGCAAGCCACGGGGAATGGCGGCTATCAATATCAAGCTAACGTCGTTTGCTAGCGCATCCCGTTCGTTAGCGGGGGCCGCAAAAAGTGCTCCCCCGCTTGCCCTAATGACTGCCATGTCAGGAAAACTTATGTTATTACACGGCGATATTAGATAGAGCGGTTATTGACATTGGAGACTAGAGCAGTCGGGTGATTTCTCACGGATTGCGTACATTTTCACGTAGCTTTCTTTATCTTTCTGCACAGCTCGTTCTTTTCAATGAATCAAAGTGGTCTAAATAGGGCTGCAACAACTAATGAAATCAATGATTAAAAGCGTTGTCAACTAATTAGATGATCGATTTGTTGTATTATATGATTTATGAGCCACTAAGTACCAATGCAAATAAGAGTGCATATAATCCAGTTGTGAGAGTTGTAGTCCCACTTTGGTCCGGCAGAGGGCGCTAAGGCTGTTTTTAGAAAAATGCTATCTTCCTTTTTTTTTAATTGAAAATGACAATTTACAAATAAAATTGGATTGAAAGTTTCAACTTTGTAGCGGTTAACAATTTTCAAGGGAACGGAAAGTGCTGCTGAAGTACAGAGAAAAAAAAAATCAGAAAATAAATAAACAAAATAAATAAGGTAAAAAGAAAAATAATAATAACAACATTTTTTAACTCGACACAAGGGGCAGATTCTAAAGCAAATTAAATATCATTTTAATATGGGGAATGTTTATTATATTCAAATATTTGATCTTTGGATAAGCGGATATGAAAAGATTATCTTAGACATTTTCAGGTGTATAGCATATATTTGTATGTATTTTTGTTTATTGTCAAGTTAATTGACAAACACTTTTTTATTGTTTTATTTTACAGAATATTCTGTTATTTTGTGCACTATTTTTCCATCTGCCCAATACTTCAATAATTGAATCAAGAGAATGAAATTAAACATTTCTTTTGGAAATCCTATTCATCGATTAATCGAAAAAATAATGGACCGATTCATCAACTATGGAAATAATCATTAGTTTCAGCCCGAGTTTTGATGACATACAGTGCATTGGCAGTTTGACTGTTTAGTCAACCCCTAGCCTATATCAGGCAGGTTTAGTCAACCCCTCGAGTTTAGTCTAGTACAGTATCCTGTCTGGTTTAGTCACATTGAGTTAATTTATAGACCAGTCTGAACCAGCTTTATTCAGTCCATAGACTGAATAAAAGTTGATCTTTTGAGGGTTGATAACTCACAAATTCCTTGGTCAATCCAAAATCTGCTATAGTCAAATATGGCTTCCAGTTGGTTTAGTCTCATTGAGATAATCTATACTCCAGTCTGATCTGATCAAATTGAATTGCCTAGTCAACTCCAAGCCTAGTAAAGCCTAACATGGTATCAAGCCTGGTTTAGTCTCATTAAGTTTATTTATAGTCCAGTCTGGTCCAATCAAGTTTTTTTGCTTAGTCAACCCCAATTCTAATATCGTTTAATACATATCAAGTCTGGTTTAGTCTCATTAAGGTAATCTATGGTCCAGTCTGGTCCAATCCAGTACGAACGATTGTTTTTCAGTCGATTGATTTAGTCTCATTGAGTCAGACATGGGGACTTGAGACTTAGTGACTTGGACTCGAGTCGACTCGAGTCGCTGTTTTTATGACTTGTGACTTGACTTGGACTTGGCAATCTAAGACTCGGGACTTGACTTGTGACTTGACTTGCCCAAGAAAAAAATACTTGGGACTTACTTGGGACTTGAAGGTGAAGACTTGAGACTTACTTGAGACTTGCACATGTGTGACTTGGTCCCATGTCTGCATTGAGTTAAAATATAGTCCAGCCCGATTCGATCAAATTTAATTGCCTAGTCAACCCAAAGTCTAGTAAAGTCTAATACAGTATCAAGTCTGATTTAGTCTCATTGAGTTAGTATGTAGTCCAGTTTGGTCCAATCAAGTTGAATTGCCTAGTCAAACACAATTTTAATGTAGCCTAATACAGTATCAAGTCTGGTTTAGTTTTATTGAGTTAATCTATAGTCTAGTCTGGTCCAATCCAGTCTGAACGATTGTTATTCAGTCGATTGACTTATTCTCATTGAGTTAATATATAGTCCAGTCTGGTCCAATCAAGTTTAATTGCATGGTCAACCCCAAGCCTAGTATAATCTAATACAGTATCAAGTATGGTTTAGACTCATTGAGTTAATCTATTGTCCAGTCTGGTCCAATTCAGTCTGAACGATTGTTATTCAGTCGATTGACTTAATCTCATTGAGTTAATATACAGTCCAGTCTGGTCCAATCAAGTTTAATTGCATGGTCAACCCCAAGCCTAGCATAATCTAATACAGTATCAAGTATGGTTTAGACTCATTGAGTTAATCTATAGTCCAGTCTGGTCCAGTCTAGTCCGAACAATTGTTATCCAGTCGATTGACTTACTCTCATTGAGTTAATATATACAGTTCAGTCTGATCCAATTAAATTGAATTGCCTAGTCAACCCAAAGTCTAGTAAAGTCTAATACAGTATCAAGTCTGGTTTAGTCTCATTGAGTTAGTATGTCGTCCAGTTTGGTCCAATCAAGTTTAATTGCCTAGTCAACCCTAAGCCTTGTATAATCGAATACAGTATCAAGTACGGTTTAGACTCATTGAGTTAATCTATAGTCCAGTCTGGTCCAATCTAGTCTGAACAATTGCTATTCAGTCAATTGACTTAGTCTCATTGAGTTACTATATAGTCTATTCTGGTCCAATCAAGTTTAATTGCCTAGTCAACCCCTAGCCTAGTATAGTGTAATACAGTATCAAGTCTGGTTTAGTCAAATTTGATCAATCTATAGATAACTCTGGTTGGATCCAATCGGAACCAACCTTGTTTGGTCTATTGACCAGGAACAGGTTTCAGTTCTGAGCTAATGCTTGGTAACGTAGCAATGTCGCTAAGATCGCTATCTAGCGTTTTCATCACGACCCAACGAACGCCGTTAGCGTTGTGTTCGGATCGCAACGGCAGCAGCAACCTTTGGGGATTCTCAAACCGCCAAAAGAACCAAAAGAAAAAAATGAATCAAGCAGAAGATGGAAGTCGCCGAGGGACGTTTGATTGATGGCGAAGTTGTAGAACACCGGCGGGCCGGCCAGGCGAGTTGGACTGTAGTTCACTTTGACGGGAACGGTTTCAGGCTCGGGATTTTACAAAGTGCTCTGAAAAGGTCCTTTCACTTGTGCTAGATCATGCCTAACAAATTTAGCATTTCAATATGATTAATTTAACAACCTCCTACTGAGCACCAAGTGTTTTTTTTGATGTTGAAATTTGGTCTAAATCTGGTGTGGACAGTTCTGGACTTGAGTCCAAAAATTGTCCAACTAAAAGTGGGTTATGTTTAACATATACAACGTGGATCACATTTACTTCAAATATAGCGGCTGTTTTATTTTTCAAGAAATAAACACTCACATTTTTTGGGTTCCGGTGCGCCCTTTTACCCCGGCATTACTAGTTCCAGTCTGCAACACTAAAATTAGCTGCTGAATCATTCAGCATTAACTGGTAAATTAATGTTGGTGGCGAAATTGAAGATAGCCACTAAGAAAATGCTATTTGCTAACACTGAGTAAACATATGACCTAAAATCTAGGCCAGGGACAGCTGGAACAAGATAGGATATCACGGTCTTTTAATTTTTTTTTTGGGATCACGATCTTGTTTCACTGCGATTGGCTGGCGACCAGTTCAGGGTGTCCCCTGCCCACTGCCCGATGATTGCTGGGATGGGCTCCAGCACCCCCGCGACCCTACTGAGGATTAGCGGTGCAGCTGATGAGATGAGTGATGAGATGAGATCTTGTTTCGTGTTGAAAGTTACCATCGGTTTTAAACTGTTGAGAACAGGCCGAGTTAACATCAAAACACTAGCATTAGCAGCTATAAATCGTAGTCTGCATGTCATGATTACTGATTCGGGGCTACTGCAGCTGCCCCGTTGGCGCCAACAGCCACAGGACCTGATTGGCTGTTGGACTCTTTTTAAACTCCCGTCTTCCGAAAGGAACCCGTCAGACCGTCTGCGAACCTATGCTCTCAGCTAGGCAAGCTTTTGTACTCTCCGACACTATCCTTCCCTGTTTCCTACCTGATACCCGTTGCTGACCTCTTTTCTGGACCTGTTTCTGTTTTTGCTCCTCCGCCCCGGCCATCGACCTGTTTTCTTGCTGCCAACGACTACCCTCGCTCGGCACGGAAGTGCCACTTCCAGTGACCGACGATCATCGGATCGTGGATGCAAGCACTGTTCTCTTTCTTAATAAAAACTGAGTAAAACGCACGCTATTGGGTCCCGTCTCCGTTCCTGGTGTGTGACACTGCACACATTAGTAATTAAGGTCCTCGACACTAGCATGAGATGCTAAAATATTTAGCATTGACTGCTAAAGGAATGTTAACTGCTAAAGTAAAGCTACCCCCCAAATTAATGCCATAGGCTTTGGGAGCCAAAACTAGTGCTCTCAAAAAAAAACATTTTATTTGCCAAAGCGGTTCGCAAGGACCGATAAACCTGTTGAGGACTTATCCCTAATGCAAGCATTAGTAGTTAAATTGTCGGAACCAGAACAGGAGGAGGACCCAGATGCGCAACGTTTACTCACAAGTTTATTGAGATATAGAGGAAAAACAAACATTAGCGATCCGGTGCTCGCTGGATGAGGGAAGCAAGCCGCTCACGGGATCAGAGCGTGTTCGCAATGCGGAAGTGGATCTTCCGCAGCGGGAGATCGTAGCGTGGTCTAACGGGAAAAATATGTCGCTAGCCGGAGCGGGGGATCAAAGCGTGGTCGGTAGTCAAAAACGGGTCGTTAGCCTGGACGGGAGATCAGAACGTGGTCGGTGGTCAAAAACGGGTCGTTAGCCAGGACGGGAAATCAGAACGTGGTCGGTGTTCAAAGACGGGTCGTAGCCGGAGACAAACGAGGAATCAGGAACAGACGAGTGAGATACGGATGAAAAAATGGGAACGACGGCAGTCAGAGTCAGAGTGCTTGCCTTGTGTTAACAGAGGTTCGCTGACGGACTGACAAAGGGGGAGTGAGTGCACTGAGTTTGAATAGGAGGGTCAACCAATGCGGTGACCAGCATCAGCTTGCGTCAAACGAGCGGGCACAGGTGAGTGCAATGAGTAATCATGACATAAATTCCTTGGCACCAACATTAGCCGCTAAATTAGTTAGCATTGACTGCTAAAGCGATGCTAGTGGCTAAAGCGAAGCCAGCCACTATATAATGCCATTTCCTAGAGCATCTAGCACAGCAGTAGCAAAAATTCAAATAAGTAAAATCTAAGCCACGCCCACAAATCGTTTCTGTGTCTCAATAACCGTAAGAGCATTTCAAGGAATCAAGCAGCCGTGACGCTAACACAGCGTTAAAAAGTTAAGCGCTACATTCCTCTTTTGCCATCTGAGCTCAACATCTGCTTCCGAAAACATAAACAGATCGCGTTAAACGCTTCAAACGCTTTTCTTTTTTCTCCGGCACTCTCGGCGGGTGATATCTGTATTCGCAGCTAGCGTCGAGTGCAGCAAAGCGCTTTGGCATTGCCGGCACGTCTACGCCACTGCTGTCGTCCCGAGTTATATAGTGCCATAACCGGCTTTCGGCCCACTGAGTGCGAAGAAATGAGCATCAATTCCAGACTATTATAACTCAAGATGATGTTCAAGCTGTTGCTTTAACTTAACGCCGCTGTTGTTTTTTTTTTTTTTTTTTTTTTTGTGCTGACACGACTTGCTAGCTAAATGAATAGTCGGTGGCGCAAGGGCTTTTAGTTTGAGTGGAAGTGGAAACGATGGACCGGTTGCAAAAAATGTACACCTGTGTTGTCATTTGCTGCCACTGACGGCTTCAGTGGCATTAAAATAATCAGTTCATAACCCTCATTGGTATTGGATGAGTCAATGAGATCGTCTTCTTTTGCAGCAGTCACTGGACTGGATTTAGCCTGAAATTTTGCTAATGCTATTATATCTGCTTCAGCAGATAACATCTATTGGCTGGCTTCCCTTTAATATCACTTAAGCAGTTGATGCTGAATAATTTAGCATGGAGGGAAGAACGAATGAGAAAGAAAGAAAGACAGACAGAAAGTTGTTCATGCAAGAAAGAATGAAGGAAGGAAGGATGGAAAGAAGAAAAAAAGAAGAAAAGAAAGAAAGAAAGAACGAAAGAAAGAAAGAAAGAAAGAAAGGAGGAAAAGTCAAGAGAAGAAAAAAAGACAGCATTTAAAAGATGAAATAAAGAGATGTCAGGAGAAGAATTAATTATAAGTCAAGAGGAGAAGAGAAGGAGGACAGACAACAGAGAAAAGAGAGAGGGGGGAAATATTAATAGATACCAAAAAAGGAGGACAGAAGATAAAAAAAGTAAAAAGAGAAGACAAAAAAGAAGAAAAGAAAGCAAAATGAAGGAAGAAAGAGAAAGAATGAAACAAAGAGAAAGAAAATCAAAAAAGAAAGAGACAAAAGAAAGTAGGAAAGAAAACAGGTGAAAGAAGGAAAAAAGACAAAGGAAGAAAAAAAAGATATAAGGAATGAACATAGAAGGAATTAGCAAAGAAGACAAAATAAAGAAAAGAAAGACGAGAAAGAAGGAAGACAGAAGAAAGAAGGAAAAAAGACAAAAGGCAGAAGAAAAACGAGAAAAGATAGAAGAAATGAAATCATAAGGAGGGAGCAAAGAAGACACAAGAAAGAAGGAACGAAGAGAAACAAATGACACAAAAATGAAGGAAATAACACAAAAGGAGGAAATAAGAAAACATCAAGAAGGTAAGAATACAGAACAAAAAAAAGGCAATATAAATAAGGAAAGATGACAAATGAAGTGAAGAAAGAATTAAGAAAAAAAAGGAAGACATTGAGAGAGAAATTAATTTTCTTTTATTGTCATTGATGTCAAAATTGTGAGGAAGGAAAAGAGAGAGAAATATTTAGCATTGACTGCTAAAGTGATGCTAGCAGCTAGAGCAAAACCAGCTATCAAAACTACACTATTTGCTAAGAAAGCAAGCGTTAGTGAAAATTCCCTTTTACTCAAGTAGTCGCGTAAACAAAAACCCGGCAGACGCAAAAATCGTAAAGAAACGTCGTCCGTCTCCCGAAGATGAAACAGCTGAGAAAATACAGTAAGACGGGTGTCTCATTATCCGACGAGAGGCCGATCCGACCGGCGAGGTTTCCTTTCTTGACGTCGGCCTTTGAAATATCTCGCCGTTAGTAATTAGCGAACAAGGACGCCGCGCAAAAAGTCCTAATGATGCTTTCGACTTTGTTCCTTTTCTTTCTTCCCGCGGTGGTTTCTCGTGCCAGGTAAAAGGTCGCAAAACATCAGAAAGGATTCTTCCCGAGAATTGCTGCTACTCTGCTTTTAAATGCCGGGAAAAGAAGAAAAAAAGAAGAGAGTGTGGGTGGGGAGGGTTTGGTATTAGGGAATCTTTATCAGATAAGGAGAAAATTGCGGCGCACAAAAGGCTTTCGATCTTCAGATTAAAGTTGATTTAATCCTATTTTTAATAACGATGTCATATCATAGTAATAACATGATAAATTGTTATTTGAGAATTTCAAATAAACAATTTCCAGTTCATGGGACTCATGGATACAAAAAAATATATTCAAGTATTGATAATTATCATAAAGTAATTAATTAAGAAAATTGAATGTGAATCTATTTGTGTAATAAACAAATGTATTTATACATATCTTTTTCATTTTGCAGGAAATACAACAAACTAAATTCAAGTTATGGGTTTTATAAAGTGATTGGGGAAAACATTTTTTTAGATAGCTGTGTGGCTACCTTGTAGCTTTGAAGCTAGCTATTTTCCTACCTTTTTAGCTATTTAGCAAGCTATCCAGCTGGATTTTTACAATTTAGGCATTCTAGCTAGCTAACGTTTTACCTATATTTTGGCCTCCTTTCTAGCTAGCTATCTAACTTGCTATCTGGCTATTAAGATGTTTTTTTACTCTTTGAGCTAGCTATCCATCTTCTTTTTCATATTTTACCTTTTTAGATAACTACCAGGCTACCTTTTAACGATTTAGCAAGCTATCTGGCTAGACTTTTGCATTTTTGTGCATGCTAGCTAGCTAACATTTGACCGTTTTTTGCTAGTTGTCATGCTAAATTTTGGCCTCTTTTCCAGATGGCTATCTAGCTTTCGATGTAGTTATTTAGATGGTTTTTACTCTTATAGCTAGCTATCTAGCTCCCTTTTAGTTATTGACCAGTTTAGCTTTTTAGCTACTGCCAAGTTACCTTTTCTAACTATTTAGCAAGCTATATGAGTAAATTCTTGCATTTCTCTGCATGCTAGCCAGCTAACTTTTGACCTTTTTTGCTAGTTGTCAAGCTAAATGTTTTTGGGGGTAATTTTTCACATCATTTAAGGTTTACTAACATGGATTACATTTTAAAACCGTAAAAACACAATTTAATTTATAATGCAATGTAAATTGAATGTTTTTGAGGCAAAAAGCACTATTCGATTCTCTAATTCGATTGTTATTGACAGGAAAGTTTCAATGTGTTTCATAACTTTCTAATTTTTCTTTTAAAAACCTTTTATGAATAAATAATTCATTGTCATCTCATATCTCATCTGATGGCTCCACATGCGACTTTGCATCAATAATTCATATTCTCATGCTGCGATATTTGTGCATTATTAAACGTGCTGTGTAAAGTCATACGAAGATTAAAAAATAAATAAGTAAATACATAAAAAAGAACGAGTGGGGCTCCTGCGAGTATGACGTCATGCGCAATTCCCCCACCCGCCTGTAGAGAACGCACTGATTATTTTTAATTTCCTGTCTTGTAACTTGGATTCATTTAAGCATGACTTCGGTTTAAATAACCCAAACCTGAACTCGTTGAACATGATTTAAAGCTTGTAGTCACAGTAGCACCACCAAAATGTCCTAGCGGTTTTTAGAGAGCTAACTAGCAAAAATAGGACAATGAAATGAAATGATCTGCATTTATATAGCGCTTTTCAAGTCAAGACTTCCCAAAGCGCTTTACATTGTGCTTCACATTTCCCAATAGCGGCCATGCAGCCATGTGAGGCGCTAACCTGCTTATTGGGGGTATAAGGGGTTCAGTGTCTTACCCAGGGACACTTCGACATGTAACACAGAGGAGCCGGGATTCGAACTGCGACCTCTTGATCCCAAGACGAGCGCTCTACCTCCTGAACCACTGCCGCCCCACGGCAAAAAACTATCTATCTATCTATCTATCTATCTATCTATCTATCTATCTATCTATCTATCTATCTATCTATCTATCTATCTATCTATCTATCTATCTATCTATCTATCTATCTATCTATCTATCTATCTATCTATCTATCTATCTATCTATCTATCTATCTATCTATCTATCTATCTATCTATCTATCTATCTATCTATCTATCTATTTTACAAATCCTCCTTTCCTCTTATTTCTAATATAACGAAATCTCATGGATATACTTATTACATAGGTCAGATATCAATAATTATAATAATTACAATAATAACACATTTTACACACTAATCTTCGCAATACCCATCCCTCAACGTCATAATGCGCCTAGTTACCGAATGTCACTGCGGCACCAATGATAATAACAACAATTAAAATAAACATAATATTTATAATAACAGTTATGATATAATAATAGCAACAATAATAACAAGTTAACCATAGTTTTAAACACAGTATTTCCAATCTCCCTCATATCCCATTTTCTTCATCCCTGTATTTCGCCAGTAATGTTTTTTTGTATTTACATTTGAACACATGGATAGTTGTTTGATCTCATCATGTAAATTATTCCAAAGTTTGACTCCACACACAGACACACACCTACTTTTCCTGGTGGTTCTCACCTTTGGGATTATGAATTCACTACAGCCCCTCAAGTTATAATTTCCCTCTATCCGAGTGAATAATTTTTGAATGTTTTCTGGCACTATGTTTTTGTTGACCTCAAATAAATTTGTTAAGTGAAAATTTTTATTAAATCATCCAATTTTAATAATTTGGACTGCATGAATAAAATATTGGTATGATCCCGATATTCTACCCTGTGTATGGTTCTAATTGCACGTTTTTGGAGGATAAAAAGGGGCTGAAGTGAACTTTTGTAATTATTGCCCCAGACTTCTGCACAATATGTTTAATATGGCAGAACTAGAGAACAATAAAATAAATACAATGCATTATAATTGAAAAGAAATTTGGCTTTATTAATTATTGAAATGTTTTTAGATACCTTAGTTTGTATGTGTCTGATGTGTGTTTTCCAACTTATTTTATTGTCTATTATGACCCCTAAAAACTTAATTTCTGATGCAATGTCTATTGCAACACCATCCATCTTTACTTCTAAATCTTGATTTGCCTTACGATTACCAAAGAATATTACTTTGGTTTTGCTTAAAATCAAAGATAATTTATCTATATCTATCCATACTTTTAGGTTAATTAGTTCACAATTAATACAGGTTACCAAATCAATATAGTTATCATTTGAATTGAAAATGTTACATTACGACCACCGACATGTCATACTGAGGACTACTACGATATTAAATTTAAAAAATGCATTTTCTAGATCATTGCTGTACCCCAAACTTGGTGTTACTTATACCTGAACTCTAAAACCACATTTTAACCCTAAGAAACTGACTTTAGTCACATTAGGACCACCAAAATGTCTTACAAAGGACTTTTAAGACATTCAATTAACTCAATGCATTTCCTAGCCTCTTATCTGAACTGATTATTTAAACTTAACCCTTAACCTGACCCAATATAGGTGTAACTTAAACCTAGACTCCAAAAGCAGATTCTAACCCTAAAAGATGTCGTCTAGCCAGCTAAGAACCAACAAAATGTCCTAATGAGGAAAAAATAAATATAAATAAAAAAATACTGAAAATACCTAAACCCATCTTCAACATAAGTGCAACTTAAACCCAAACTCTAAGAAAAGGTTCTAACTCTAAAAACAGGTTTCAGTCACAATAGAACCACAAAAATGTCATAATAACAATTAGTCCCCAAAATAAAAAATCCTGAAAATACCTAAACCCATCTCCAACATTAGTGTAACTTAAACCCAAACTCTAAGACCAGGTTCTAACTCTAAAAACAGGTTTCAGTCACAATAAACTGCAAAAATGTCGTAATAACAACAATTAGTCCCCAAAATAAAAAAATCCTGAAAATACCTAAACCCATCTCTTACATAATTGCAACTTAAACCCATACTCTAAGACCAGCTTCTAACTCTAAAAACAAGTTTCAGCCACAATTCAACCACAAACATGTCGTGATAAAAACAATTAGTCCACATGATGAAAAGTCCTAAAAATGCATACATCTTACCCTTAACCTAACGCCAACCTTAAATATAACCCTCCAAAAAACAGGTTTTAGCTACAGTAGATCAACTAAAATGTCCTATGAAAGACTATCTTTCCCCATAATAATGATAAAAATCCTGAAACTGATCCAACGTATGTCACAAATATGAGTACAGTACACACAGAGTTTTCCAAGTCTCTTATCCAAACCCTTAACCTCGCCCCAACCAAAGCATAATTTATGCCCAAAACCATGTTTTAACCCTTAAAAACGAGTTTTAGCCACACTAAAACCACAAACATGTCCAAACAAAGACAATTGGTCCCTTAAATGATCCAAACAATCCGGAAAATGGTCATAAGTACACAGGATGACCAGGGTGCAATAGATTTAGCATTGGGTAACAGAACACAAAACATAGTGCTCAATAAAAAACAAAAACAAAGGTAATATTTTTAAAAGTTGTCCAGAAAGTGCATGACAGCAAGCAGGAACAACTTATAACCAAAACCAGGTTTAAAAACAGGTTTTAGCCACACTTGCAACCCCCAAAATGTCCTATTTGTGAAACCCATGTTAATGAGTGCATGAGGTGAGTAGGTGCTTGAAAGAGGGAACACTGCCAGTCACGTTATTCCATTTATATGTTCACATTTGTTTGTTGATGTTGTCTCGTTTGTTGCACTTAAATTATTTAACACTTGTCTGTTAGTTTTGACAAGTTTTTGGACATTTAGTAACGTTTTTATGATCAGGCGCCAGGGGCAGCTGTGGGGTCCTGAAAGTGAGCGTGTGAGTCTGTGCGAGTTGTATATTGTGAGAGATGGAATGAGAGACGGGCGGCACGGCGGCTGAGTGGTTAGCGTGTCCTCGGCACAGTTCTGAGGTCATGGGATCAAATCCAGCTCCCGGCATTCCTTAGCTGAGTTTGCATGTTCTCCCCGTGCTTGCGTTGGTTTCCTTCCGGCTCTCTGGTTTACAAAAACATGCATGTCAGTTTAATTGGCCAGTCCAAATTGTCCCTAGGTGTGAATTAGCGAGTGAGTTGTCTGTCTCTGTGTGCCCTGCGACTGGCAGGCAACCAGTTCAGGGTGTCCCCCTCCTACTGCCAGAAGTCACTTGGGATGGGCTCCAGCATCCCCGTGACCCTATTGAAGATAAACGGTGCAGATGGATGGATGGATGAATGGAATGAGAGACGAACGAGAGAACAAGCAAAGGCAAAGGACAACAAAGCTGTTGCAAATGAAAAGGATTAAAAACAAGAGTTACAACCAATGCACACTGGAGTCATCATTGTCCCCCAGAAGTGTGCAACATATCAAAGACTATTAGTCCTCCAAATATTGATAAAAACCCAGAAAATGGTCCTTGCAAGGTCACAAATACGAGCAAAGAATCCCAGGGAAGCAGAGCACTCTTTTTTCCCACTAGCGCGTCTCCATTTGTCAGCGTAAACGCAAGGTGAACAGTGCAACTGCGGCTCAAAGTGCTTTGTTGCGTTCAGGGACTCGTCGGTTCTTTCCACCCCGCAGGACGTCAGCGTTCGTCCCGGATTCCATCACTCGTTGGCGGCTTCGACCTTTTTTCTTTTTTCTTGCGTACCCCGGGGAAGTACAAAAATAAACAAAGTCGTCTCTGGTGTTTTGTGGCCGATCGGCACACAACCGTACCACGAGGCACTCGATCGCCAAGGAAGCGCAAGGCAGCCCGAGTAGAAAAATGTCACGTTCATAAATTATTTGCGCTTGTTTTTCGATTGAGGTCTGAGGAGAAGGTCATGGGCATTTTCTAGACCGTACTAGAAGGGATAAATCTAGCCTAGACGGGCACGGATTTGACGTTTTAGCACTTAGCGTCGAGAAAATTGGCCGGGGCACGTCCCGAAGGATGAGACGACAGGACTCCGATTTGCCCGAGCGAGGTTGAAACGTTCCGGCACAACAAGATTTTTTCCAGACTATCTTCAAAAATGAATACAAAAAAAACCCCAACAAGAAATGACTAAGGACTAGATGGCAAAAATATAAAAATAAAAGTATAATCACCCATTGCACACGCGTGACCTAACCGCTCTACGACACCATGACGGACGGCGGTAAACTGTAGTAAACAGTGGGTGAGGCAAGTAAACAATAGACAACAACAAAAAAAGCTAAAGTATTCAACACCGTTGGCAATGACTAGTCACTAGTCAAACTAATATTGTGCAGCTGTCAGATGAGGTGGCTCACCTCATTGAAAAGCACAAAGAGTGGTATTTGGAGGAAATTAGCAGGGCTAGCTATCGACCCATACAGTCTTTCTCCTTTCAAATTCACAGGTCTAAACGATTTCCTCAAGTCTGCCTAACCTCAGTCCACACAATCGGCACCACTATATTGTAAATGGAGTATCCGCATACACCAGTGCTGTTCTAAAAGCATATGAAGGTCTGGATGCTTACCAGTTCTTCATAGCTGGTATATGTTGCTGTGTTTTGTTGTGCTAAAAAATGCACCCTGTGCGTTAAATGTCCTCGCGCAAACGTTACTTTAAATGACTTTGTATCAGATTTTTTTTTAGGAATGTATTAAAACAGTGAAGCACAGGATATTCTTACCTTGTATAGAAATCACTTTTGAGCATGTTGAAAATACTTACTTTGGCACAATGACGCCTTATCTTCTGAACAATTGTTTTAGAGAATTAGATATTCCGATTCAGTGTAATAAACTTGATGGAAGAGCACATCACAATTTTCAATACATGTGATATTCAGAGGATTACTTCTTTGAATTTAAAAGCAGCTCATTTATGTGATAAGAATTGGCAATGGTAAAACACTAACATAGCTAGTTGGCATTAGCTAACCTATTATATTGAATGTCTATGAGGTGACTTCTACTCACAGTATTTAACATCCAGTTGCTCAGAAATACACCAAATGTACCTTGTAAAATATGCTCGCTGCAAATCCTACAAAAAGTTCTAAACATATTACATAAATCAGTGAAATCCGTCGAAGACAATATAAATGTCTGTACTATAACTACTTTAAATAATGTGGGAACGTACAATATAGAAAAAAATATAGAGAGCGTGAGAAAGAGAGACAAAAACGAGATGGATAGAAACAGAGAAAAGGGATGGAGGGACAAGGGAAAGAAAGAGTAAAGACAGAGAGAAAGAAAAAGAAAAGGGGTGGCAGAAAGAGAAAGAAAGAGAGAAAAAGAGAGAGAAACAGAAAGAGAGAAAGGGAAGGAGAGAGAGAAAGAGAAAGAGAGAAAGGGAGGGAGAAAGAGAAAGAGAGAAGGAAAAAGAAAAAGAGAGAGAGGTAAAGAGAGAATAGGAGAACGAAAGAAAGTAAAGGGAAGACGTGAAAGAGAAAAGACAGAGAGCAAGAATCAGAGACAGAGAGAGCGTGAGAGAGAGGGAGATGGGCAAAACTGATAGAAAAAGATAGAGAACTAAAAATATTTAGATATAGAGAAAGAGAGATAGAAAGCAAGTGAGAAAGAGAGAGAAAAAATAGATAGTGAAATATAGAGAAAGAGAGACAGAAAGAGAATGACAAACAGAGAGAGAAAAAAGATAGATTTAGAGAAATATAAAGCGAAAGAGAGAAAAATAAAAATGATAGAACTCGCGATAGAAATAGTGTAAGAAGGGAAAAAAGACAGAAAGAGAGAGACGGAGAGATAAAATGAGAGAAAGAGAGAGAGAGGGGGAAAGATAGAGAACCAGAAAAAGGGAAAGATGGATAGAAACAGAGAAAGAGAAATAGATAGAATAATAGAAACAGAAAAATAAAGAGGGACAGAGATATAGAGAATGAGGGAGAATTAGAGAGAATAAGAAAGAGAAATAGAAAGATGATAGATGAGAAAAGGAGAGAGAAAGAAAAAGTATGAGAGAAAGAAAAAGTAAGAGAGAAAGAGAGATAGAAAGCAAAAGAAAGTGAGTTTCAAAGGGAGAGGCCTCATTATTGACGGGGAGCCGGCTCACTGTTGCCTTCTGACGGTGCCTTGGCAACGTCCTCACGATATCAATGAAGAAAATTGACAAAACCTTGTTTGCGCTAATGGGAATTACTGGGGCATGTCGCGTAGATAATGCGGCGTGGCCGCGGCCAACTAACGCCGTCCCCTCGTCCCCCTCCCGCACCCGAGACTCGTAAACGTCCCGTTCGGTGGCCTCTTACGAGCCGCAATAGAGCCTCCCTGGACCCCGGGGGCCATCAACCGGGGAACGGATAACCGGAGCCGCTTGGCTAACGTCGCTACATTTAGCGGACGCAGCCCCGCTCTCGGTGCCGACCGTCAGGGGGGGCTGGTGGGGGGGGGGGGGGGGGGGGGGTAATTCTGCGATAAAAGCCATCCGTTTTCACGGACCGGAGACCTCCCACGCTACTCTCCGAGCCATTAATTCCGCCCTTTGCCAATGGACGTTCGCCGAGGTGCCCGTAATCCCTCCGCGTACCTTTACCTGACCTTCAAACGCTCGTCGGAAGACAGAGGAGTACGTAACAACTGGAAAAATATCAAAAATAACACACATAAAACACTGCAGGGGCTAAGAAAGCATTGAGTGTAAACAACGCTATTGCTAATTTCGTTTGAGAGGCGTTAGTTACCTGGCCACAAAGGATACAGGTCACTTTTCTGTTTTTAGCTAATCCTCTCATGTAGACATTACATACCTGTCAAGCTCCCTGGGCTCCATTCCCTTACAAACTGTCGTATTTTCCCTTACAAGATACAAAATAATCTTACACCATATTTTTTTTAAAGGTGTTTATTTATGTAGTTTAACATGTTGTACATGTGTTTCGTTATATCATATATATTGTAAATTAACATTTTGTTGTGAGATCCTGAGTTGCTCGACATGAATCAGGTTTGTTATAAAAAAAAGTTCAAAAATGAAGTAGCTTGGACGTTCACTGTAGAAGGAAAAAATACATGCAAATATAATTAAGTAGAATAATACTTCTTTTTATTCAAATTATGAATTCATTTTCTGCATTATTGTTGGTAATATACTGATTAAAGGGATAACCACAAACCTGTCTTTTTTCATTTTCTCCTTTTATACTTCCTTTTTTCTTAACTTCTTTATACAACATAATAATTCGTAATATAATGCATCAAAGCAAGTGAGCCGTTTGAGAGGCGGCTCTCTTTAATGAGTTGGGCTGAAAAAGCCGGTTCTCTAAAAAGAGACGGACTTCCTATTACTACACAACTACCACATGAAATCCGAGGCGGCAGATGCATGCGCACAGTAGCATCAAACCGCTTGCTTCGTTTGCAATGAAAAAAAAATGATACCGAGATAGAGGCTACCGCGGCGAACTCGTTTGACTTGATTAATTTGGCGTTTCGTGATAGTCGGTGTACCCATAATTGACAAATTTGCGTTTTTCCGTACAGATTTTCTTGTATGTCGTACACGTCTTAAAATGCATAATAAACATACTTTGTACGTCAAAAACGTACAGGTTGACAGGTATGGCATTATCATATGAGCGAGCACTATATCATTAAGCCGTCAGATTCAAATAAAGTTTGACATTTACTAACACGAACCATTTATCTTATATTAGGAAAATGGAGTAGGAATCAATGTCAAACACCAAGGTATTAAAAAAGCTTTTGAACTAGCAGCAAAGAACCATAATGCTAACGTCTCTAGCTAATCTTACTTGGAAAACAGGAAAATGATTCATATAAAACACAGCAAGGTCAAAAACCTCTTTGAGTTTAACAATAAACAATGCCGGGTAAAAATGGTAGAAGGAAAGCATTTATACAGTGCTTTTCAAGTCACTGAAGACTTCCCAAAGCGCTTTACAACTTACCCTTTCACACACACACACTCACACACCAATACCAATCTTAGAGACTGCGGATCTTTTGCTTGTTTTACTTATTTTTATTTTTATTTTTAGTATATTTTTCAGCGGATCTGTCAAAAAAAGGTTAAAATATGATTTTAATTTGTTTTTTTTTTTGCATTTTATTATTATTTTGTGTTTTTCTTGACTTCATGCCAGTCCAGTGTGTAAAAAGCTAAAATTGTGTTGAATTTTACAAAAAGAATTGGTGGATCTGTGAATATTTCGATGTATTTTTTATATGTTTTTCAGGGCCCCAGAAAAAAACATGGAATTACTAATGACTACATAACTTGGAGCGTAATGTTTTATTATTATTGATAATACATTGTTGTAAAAGGATAGTGGGATGTTTGGGCGCCTGTATGATGCGGCAGGGGTAAACCAGTGAAAGCTGTTGAACAAAAGAGTGTGTTGTGTCACCCTGACCCGAGTGACATGGTCGCTTTCTTGTGTCCTGTTTTCATCTGGAGGGACGAAAAACATGACCAACTTAGGTGCTGAGGTACCTAACTTGTTTGTGTGTTTGGGCATTTGGGTACCAAAAATTTTTATGTGTGTTTTTTGCTATTTTTACCCTTTTCATTTCTGTGTTATTGTATGTGTCTGTCACCCTCTTGAGGGATATGACCAAGGTAGGTAGGTAGGTCGGCAGATAGATAGATAGATAGATAGATAGATAGATAGATAGATCGATAGATAGATAATATATGTTATAAAAAAAAAAAAAAAGAGGAGACGCTTGGGAGCTCCTCTCAGTGAGCTGAGCCCCAAAAAACGAAACGGTTTTCTAAATAGAGCTGTCCTCTCGGGTTCGGCCAGCAGGGCGCGGTGGCGCTTCACATGAAAATGCCATAATGACAGAGAACAGGCGGTTTGGTGTCAATTTTACTAACTTAAAAAAATAAATAAATCTTTATTTATTGCGTGGTCTATAAAGTCAGACTGACAAAAAGCATGGCGATGGCAACAATTACAAGCATTTTCAAGCATTTTACCCAAAATGCAAGCGTTTTCTGACCTTAAAAACACAGCAAAAGCATTTTCAAGGGTTTCAAGCACCCGTACGAACCCTGAACACAGCAAGGACTAAAAAAAAAGCTAAGACTTTACACAATAAACAACGCTAATGCTATTAAGTTACGTCTTTACGCCTTGTTACCAGGCCACAACGGATACAAGTCTTTTTTTTTTCATTTTGTAGCTAAAACAATTTCTTGTTGTTGCGGTCTGGTGGGGACAAAAAACACACCTTATTCAACACTATAAAAAGAAATTGTCATATCCCGGGGGTCTTCTATCATGTATTTTCACCCCTCTGAACCCCCCCAATATTTAGAGATAACAAGAGAGACTTATTCTAATCAAACCTGACTTTTTTCCACTCCCAAGGTCTAAAAGTGGAGCAGGGTCGTTTGTCGGGAAGAAAAACATTCTTTTATGTACAGTGGAAGTCAAAATGAAGGTGAAGGACGAGGACGCCCCGGAGGCCGACTCGCTGATGAAGATAATCCCCAGTTGAAGACAAATCAATCCTGAGACAGACAAAAAGACCGACCGGATAAAAAAAGAGAAAATAAGTCAAATGAGGTCAAACTCTATGAAGAGATTCTGTCAGACTTTAGCGGAGACGTTCTGTCTTTTATTGTAAATGTAACCTCTTAAAGTTCCTGTAAAATTCGCCTAAAATCCCAAACCAAGACGTACCCAAAGTAAATTGAAAGCTGTTTTTGAACAGTCTGGAGAATATGGACGTAATAAAACGTGACATAAACAACTCGAAGGAAAGCCAGTTTGTGAAGTCATGCCGCAATTGCCGTTCTGCAGCCCAAATAACGCACCGCTTTTCTCTCAGAACAGTAACGGCAATGCCAATAACCAACGCTAATGAGCTACATATTTAGCCAATGTTACCTGCAATGACAGATGCAAGTCATTTTTTTCTGTTTTGATTTATTTCTCCAATAAAAGCATTTGCAGATACTGACGATCCCCGACTTATGAACATTCGACTTAAGGATTCCGGCAGATACCGTCATTTTTTTTCGGGATGGCGAAAAATATCCAGACAGAGCTGTAAATTAGATTTTGTATTGTGTGCACCCTTTTTGGAAAGTATTTCTGATTTGCGCTAGTCAAATGCATTTTTAGAAAATTTCTTTGAACAAAAGTGCATTTTTTTTTAGTTTAAACTTTTTTTCTCACGGTTTCCTTCTCTAGCCACACACAGCCACTTGGCTGCAGACTTCAACTTGCTGCTAGGCGCTATTATTACTATTGTTGTTAGCTGCTCCTGTTTGTCCTACGGTGTCACGCGCCTTACATAGCCGAATGGCATGATTCCGGTGTCTTAAACTTTTTTCCCCCGACTGTTTCCTTCTCTAGCCACTCTTTTTAGTCAATTGGCTGCAGGAAATGCCTCACTGCCAGCTGGTTTTGTTATTGTTAGCTGCTCCTGCTGTGTACTTCGGTGTCACTTGCATTTCAAGACTGAATCCCATGATTTTGGCGTCTTCAACTATTTTCTCCACTGTTTCCTTCTCTAGCTACTCATGTTAGCCACTTGGCTAAAGGTTTATGGCTCATAGCCAGCTGCTACTGTTAGCTTCTCCTGGTTTGTCTTTCAGAGTCGCTCGCCTTCCACAGTCAAGTCCCTTGCTTCCGGCACCCTCAACTATTTTGCCACTGTATCCTTCTCTAGCCACTCATGTCTGTTACTTGGCTACAGCCAATGACTCGCCGCCAGACGGTTTTGTTATTATTAGCTGCTCCTGTGTACTTTGGTGTCACTCGCCTTCCACAGCCAAATACCATGATTCTGTTAACTTCAACTTATTTTCCCACTGTTATCTTCTCTAGTCATTCTCGTTAACCACTTGGCTGCATGTAATGGCTTGACGCAAGTCGTTATTGATCGCTGTTACTGCTTCATACTTCAGTGTTACTCGCCTCCACCAGCTGCTCATGCAAGCGAACGTCACCAAGTCCCATCATTCTGGTATCTTCTGCGTTTTTTTCCCCCAGTTTCCTTCTCGAGCAATTCGTTAACCACTCACAACAATATATATATAGTTAGCTTCTCTGAGTAAATGAAGCTTGCCTCTTTTTTGAGAAAATGCAGAAATAAAAAAAAACTGCCTTTTTATTTTAGACTTATTGTATATACCCGAAGCCTCATTGACAAAAATGAGGCACTCTACACACTTGTACGACTTTAACTACTGATTGCCTATATGCTTTAATAAACACCCAAAGACAAAAATAACTCACCAGTGATGGGCCAATGTGATTTTCTAGAAAATGTGTTTTCTAACTGTTATGTTGTCTAAGTGGTTCAACGAGCCTTTTACAAGCCTACTCTCAATAATCACGACATGGTAATAATATAATTTTAAAGATCTATCTATCTATCTATCTATCTATCTATCTATCTATCTATCTATCTATCTATCTATCTATCTATCTATCTATCTATCTATCTATCTATCTATCTATCTATCTATCTATCTATCTATCTATCTATCTATCTATCTATCTATCTATCTATCTATCTATCTATCTATCTATCTATCTATCTATCTATCTATCTATCTATCTATCTATCTATCTATCTATCTATCTATCTATCTATCTATCTATCTATCTATCTATCTATCTATCTATCTATCTATCTATCTATCTATCTATCTATCTATCTATCTATCTATCTATCTATCCATCTATCTATCAAAGAGCGCCAAGTGGAGGACCCGACACCTGTTCCTAATCACCGGCACCCTAATAAGGAATCCAGTATTTAAGGACTGTGTCGACAGTAAAAGCTGTCAGATGGTTGTATGCCCTTGATCTTCCCGATCTCCCGCTCGGGAGTTTTTGACGGCTTGTGAGTTTTGTAAATCGTTTTCCGCTTTTATTAATGCTTTTGGACTCTTGTCAGCGTGTGTGTCTGCGTTTGGTTCCACCTTGCCAAAACATTATAATAATGACATTTTTATTTTGCAACCACATATCAAACTGTTAGCCTTTCATGCTAATATGTAACAAAAAATGAACTCAGAAAAGTGGAAGATCCCTCATATAAATAGGAAGTATAACGCAAGAAACCGGATTTTAGATTCGGATGCAGGAGATCCCTTGCTTACATTTCCTCCATTATTCCATTAAGTTGTCACCAGTGGCAAAAATTGAATGTATTTACAACGATTAATCGTTTCAGCCTAAAGCCGAAATGCCTTTTTTGTCCTCTATTCACTTCGCCTCTGTAAAGCCCGATGATATTTGCTACAGAGCTTTCCACATAAAAACGCTTCATTATGTTATCGCGAGTGGGAGTGAAAGCCACCTGAATACAATGAGCTAGCAGATCAAAACAAGTGGGCATTTTGTGTGTTGGGGGCTTAAACGGGTGCACCGAGACCCGTGGGGGTCTTAGACTTTTCATAAACTATCCCGCCATCTGCTCGTCTTTGCAAATTGCCAAAAATTCCGACGAGTGCCAGCACCTTTGTGACTGGACGACAGCCATCTGCACCTGCTAATGGGAAAGGGGTAGAAGCTAATTTCCTGCTAAATAACTGAGCGGGGAAACTTGAGCACACCATACCAGTTTAATATATATTTTTTTTAAAACGGACAATGTGTATTATTTAGCCCCACGTTGTGATTAAAAAAAGCAAAAATATATCAGCGATCATGTAAACTTGTTTGTTACCTCCAACAGATGGGTTGACTTGGCTAGAACTACAATCTCCTTACAACCTGCTTGAGCTGAGTCAACGACGCCTTCTTTCATCTACAGCGTGTTCGATTTCCTTTCGGAGGGCATCTCACCTACTTTTGCTATGCATCAAAATACATTACAGTTTCACTGAAATACCAATTTTTGTGTAAACTAAAAACCACATTTAGCGCCATCTAGTGGTAAAGAAAGGTAATTCTTGAAACAGAACAATTTTGATTGGGATAATACGCAAAAAAATGTAATGGTATGAACTACCATACCAATGTGCAATTTCTTTTAAATACCGTAAATTCCGGACTATAAAGCGCACCTGATTATAAGCCGCACCCACCACATTTTAAGAGGATAACAGATTTTGTACTTACACAAGCTGCACCTGAATATAAGCTGCATGCGCCAACATTAAAAAAATGTAACACAAACACAAAATTAACCCAAACCTGACTTTTAGTCCCGCGATTGAAACTGAATGTCCTTCATAAAAGTTTACAGTCCAAAAATCACAGCCGGCAAAATGAACGGAAAATGATACCGGTACTTAAGGTTTGATGCAGACCTGCAGAGTCCGGGTCCGGGCAAAACATATCAGAATAAGTGTCTGAAATAAATACATTACAAAAATATACAGTTGCAAATACATATTATACATGATTACACATATTTACAAAAAAAGACGGTACACCAAGAGAGTTTTTGAAGCTTGAATAAAAATAATATAACTTTCATCCCAAACGATGCCTGTGACAGGGCAGTTAATGGTAGCAACACGCTAGCAACACGCTTGCAACTGTCTGTTAAAAAAACATACCGTACTTGTAAAAATCATGGTAAACCGTCCTCATCTTCCTCCTTAGAACTGAAGCCATCAAAGTCGTCTTCCTCAGTGTCGGAAAGAAACTATGTCATATAGACGTCGTCCCACGCTCCCTTGTTCCAAAACACGCTAGCAACACGCTCGCTCCTTCTTTATTGGACTGCTCGATTGCTTTTAGCTTGCGTCATGTGCCTTTCTTTTTGCATTTTGCATGATGAGGGTATGTTTACGCTAATTTAATTTATGCACAAGCCAAGAAGTTACAGTCTTCCTCGGCGCATATATTTTACCGGTCTAAATCTTACTTTTTGTACTCGAGCGCCGCTGGTGGCCGTTAGAAAAATTACATAAATTGGCCGCATCACTGAATAAGCCGCAGGGTTGAACATTTGGGAAAAAAGTAGCGGCTTAAAGTCCTGTATTGATGAGTGGAGAAATCTGAGGCTCAACTATAGGGAACTGACATGATTGTTTGACATCTTGCTACTAACAGTACCCAAAAAAAATCAAAACCTTATGAAAGGCTGGAGAAAAAAACTGGACAAAAAATACAGCTGGTTGTTCATTTTGAGTCGCAGTAGTTTGTATCCTTTATTGTGCTTTGTAGCATTGTTTTCTGTTGCACTACAGCTGATAAGTTTATTATGTTTTCAATATTGGACACTTCTTTTTAGTTCAAATATAAATTTTACTTTCCAAAGACTTTCCAAAGTTGGATTTAAGACATTTTAATGCCAATTAAGGCCTTATTTTTAGAATATTGAATTTAATACCATTTAAGACTTTTCAAGGAGTCGCGGGAACCCTGACTTACACTCCACCATCATTTGTGGATAAATCCTTTACAAATCAAGCAATTTGTTCTTTCTCAAGTTTTCACGTAATGAGTGCAAAAGTAGCGTCGGGTTTTGCGGCATGGAAAGAGACAAGATGACAAAAATCTCCTGAAGCCCCCTCGAATCCGCCTTGATCATCGGCATCAATTTGCGTCGGATTGCAAGCAAGAATTAATCTGTAAACACAGATTACCTTGACGTGTTTTGACAGCACTCAAAGCGGACCGGAGGTTATCTGCTAAAGCCGAGACGCTAATAACGGCGCTGCGGCGAGAACTGTTTACAAAGTGATGAAAAGCGGGATCGCTTTGAAAGGACGCTATAAGAAAATCAAAGAGGTGATGGACGTGTCGATTTATTCCTCAAGATTAATGCAAAGTTGTTGTATAAATCCGGAATTACATGAAAAAGAGATGAACATCAAGCATCCAAACGATGCACCTAGCACGGGGTCATAAAAGTTTTGTATTCCAGCAGGTTTTAGGAAATGGATCTTAGTTGAATCGAAATATATGTGTAATTATTCTGCAAAGGCACTTAGGTAAACGAAATGAGTACAAATAACATCCACGGTAAATATTTTTTACTTTTGTTGGGAACTAAATATCAAAATGTAGCGTTTACCAAATTGTTCGAATTAGTTATCAGACTCCATTAACCAAACACAACCCACATTCACCCAACAATTTATGCGCGCTCGTTTCTTGAGGGAACAATGAACAGGAAAGCCGATGTTTCACACGGGGCAGATTTATTTTCCCTAACAAATTAACTAAGTGTTCTCCATCTAAAACGGCTAAATTAGTGACGTTGGAGTCTCTGGGAAGCCTTCTTGTGAAGTCCTTTAACTTTCTCCTATTGGCCATCTTCTCCCCGCATAATGGCGTGCCGACTCCTCCCATGGGCACGCCAAGGAAGCCCCCTGGGCTTCACCATCTCATAGAAGAGCGTCCCGATGCCGGGGTACTCAAAACGACGCCTGCGTCAACAACGTCTGGATGTGCTGATTATCTTATCAGCAGTACGTCCTGTAAACAATCTTTTCCACCACTTATGCCTGCCCTGAACTTTCACTGCTCTACCTAGAGGAAAACAGGCTTGTGTTTCTTCCTGTTAGCCCTTCCTCTTAGGCTAGTTGAGTAATGGGACAGTCTAGTGGGGTGTTTCTTCCAGCTGCTCAATTATTTGAGAAGGGCAGGACTAAGAAGAAGTTTGGTGTTTGTTCACTCTGACTTACCTAAAGGAAAAAGAGGCTTGTGTTTTTTTCTCTTACCCCTTCTCTAGGCTTTTTGAGTAATGGGACAACCTAGTGGGGTGTTTCTTCCAGCTGCTCAATAATCTGAAAAGGGCAGGACAAGGGAGAATTTTGGTGTTTGGTCACTCGGACCTACCTTGTGGAAAGAGGGCTTGTGTTACCTCCTCTTACCCCTTAGGCTTGCTGAGTAATGGGACAGTCTAGTGGGGTGATTTGTGGAATTTCTTACAGCTGCTTAATAATAAAGGGCATAAATAGGGAGTGTTTTCCACAATTGCTTCCAGGAGCAGTTTGGTCACTCCCGATCAATTTATAAGAAAGAAAGTCTTGTCGTTCCTTTATCTTACCCCCTACTCTATGCTTTCTGTAGTGATGAGACAGTCTATAGGGGAAGGAGGTGAAATGGGTTCGACCTTTACTGGCCCCCAAGAACCAGAAAGTACTGGTTGACTTAAACAGCTCGTATTTGAGTAGCAAGTGCTCCTCTGTTTCAAACAAGGGCTTTCCACCGGGCCAGTGTTGAGTTAATCAACGGAATCGTGTCTTAATTTGAATTTGCACCACCGACACATACCCCCTCAATCTACACTCCTCTCTGGTTTAGGAGATTTCTTGTAAGCGGATAGTAATCTGTCATATTCAAAGTGACACTCAATTAGTTGTGCGAGGACGAGCGCGAGCCACAAAGCCCTACAACGTCTTAAGAGTCTCGCAACGCAGATTCTTGTCGTTAATGAACTGCACTCTGCTGCCTGATGGATCAAATAAATCAAACTGGCAGCTCAGACAACGGCCCGCGGCTACGTTAGCCGCTAGTCGCTTTGGAATGGGCGGCTTCCATTTCACGTTTCTGTTCGTTTCGTATATCGGCACGATAGGGCAGGTCTTACTTTTAGAAATTAGTGAGAAATCAAAGTTCTTGAACGACTTCTTCATTTTGGAGTTTTCTCTGTGCAATATTTGTCATTTCTGTCTGGTCTTTGAATGCACCATGAGTCTAGTGAAGAACCTCCAGGTAGGACCTACTATAGATAGGCGATAAAACGATAATCAATTGTGAAAGACTTGAACCAAATCCGAAAAAATGAAATATTGGCAGTCATTATCCCGGATTTACTTCATATTTTCGCTGACACAACTGCTGCCTGCCTTAAACAAATAGCATTCTTTGGTGATTAGCTTTAAATTAACCGATAGCACCGCTTTGGTGGCTAGCTTCAATTTAACTGCTGACGTGGCTTTAGCAGTCAATACTAATTTGTCTCAAGGGCTGTTCCGACAGACGGATTTAACACATATTTTTGCTAATTCGACTGCTCCCCTCCTTAGAAAATAGCACGGAATTGGTGGCTAGCTTTATCTTAGTCACTACCATTGCTTTGGTGGCTAGTTTCACTTTAGCCGCTAGCATCGCTTTAGCAGATATTGGAAATTAGTCTCCATGGCTGTTCCAGCAGTCCGCAGCACAATTTTAGTGCATATCTTCACTGACAGAACTGCTCCCTGCCTTAAAACATAGCATCAGTTTGGTGGCTAGATTCAATTCAGCCACTAGCATCCCTTCAGAAGGTGATTCTAATTTGTCTCCCGGGTGTCCCTGGCCCAGATTTTGTACATAATTGTGCTACCTCAACCACTACCTGTCTTAACAAATAGCATAACTTTAGTAGCTAGCCTCAATTACGGTGCTAGCATTGCTTTGGCAGTTCATTTCAATTACTTGAGCACCTAATACTATAGTTGTCACAAATCATTATTATCACGTTTTATTTTTTTATCTTGTAGGACGTTGAGAGTGTGTCTAACTTTAAACTAGGGGACTATTATGAAAAAATAAAAATACAAATTCTGAAATGTTATTAAATGACAGCGACAAACGCTAGGTAATAATGCTAGGCAACTAGCTGCTAATGCAAATTTCTTAGCATTTCTGCCTATTGTATTGAACATTTTGATAATGCTAGAATTGTGGACGAGGCCACTTCCATCGAATGCTAATGTTTTTTCAATATCGCTGAATTTTTAATCATTATAAAATTGGGTAAAAAAATTGCAATTTAAATGAAACCCGGTTTAAAAATTAGCTACATTTCAAGTAAATTGAACAGAAAAAAAATCAGGATTATGCTAATCAGTTAAAAAAATTGACAATTGTGATCTAATCGTGATGCGATATTTTCGCCGCAAAGCCTACCTTTACGTTGAAAATAAGCTATAATCAAATTAACGCCTAAGTTTACTGCAAGAGAACTCCAAATCAAAGTCGACTCGTCTTTTGTAATCTAGGGTCCGTCTCGTCCTCCGCTAGCGTCTCGGTTTGTGGTCTCGCCCGTCCGTCACTTATGGGGCGCGCCCGAGGCGTTCTTGTCAAACTGTTATTGCAAAAGCGCCGCTGCCGGCTGCCTCATTAACGCCGTCCATTTTCACTGAGCGAGATGGACGACCTCAACGACGCCCGACACTTTATAGCGGCCGGACGTGCTAGCGTGCTACGCGGTAAACAACTGGTCATCTTTTCTATCACACTGGGATTGCCCAAATATTTAGTTTTTCAGCATTTGTTTGCATGTTAACTAGCTGACTTGGGGTTGCTAATCAAGCTAATTAGATTACCATAATCAAACCAGCATAAATGAGTTAAAGTACACTGAAAACAACCTTAAAAATGTCAAAAGATTTGGTTGCAAAGTGAATTCTATAAAAATGCTTTTTCAAGACTTCAACATACAAATTTTTGGTAGCTCTATTCGGATGTGTGACGATAAATTTGGATTCACAACTGTCGTTTACGAAAACAAAATTGACGACAAGTTTGAAGGACCTTGCTAAAATTCGTCCTATGCTGTCTCAGTCGGATGCAGGGATTATAATTCACGCGTTTGTTACCTCCCGTCTCGATTACTGTAATGCACTACTCTCCGGTCTCCCGAAGTCCAGAATCAAGAGTTTTCAGCTGGTACAAAATGCCCCAGCGAGGCTTTTAACTAGGACAAAAAAGTCCAATCACATCACGCCGATTTTCAAGGTTCTCTTAGTATTTTACAAAATCATACATGGACTTGCTCCCTCATATCTTTCAGATCTGATCTCCCCCTATGTTCCGGTCCGAAGCCTTCGTTCTGAGAGTGCCGGTCTTTTGGTGATCCCAAGAATTGTTCCACTGGTTCGAGAGCGTCCTCCATCCGGGCACCGGTGCTGTGGAATTCTTTTTCCCCTGAGATCCGATCTGCAACCCCAGTGGAAATGTTTAAATCTAAGCTTAAAACTAACTTCTACTCTATAACATATTAGCATATAAATAACCTATACTTTTCGTGGACAATATCTCTGTATTATTTGTGATTGCAACATCCTTTGCTGTCTGGTTATCCTGGAAGGGGGATACCACATGTGCGGTCCCTTCTCAAGGTTTCTTCATTTTCCTCATGTTGAGGTTTTTTTGACTTTTTCCTTGCCCTCATGTTGGTTCCAGATCAGGGGATGGTGTAATAATAGTCTGAAAAAATAATCTGTGTAACAACCTGTGAAGCCCTTTGAGACTCTTTGTGATTAAGGGATATACAAATAAAAATAACTTGACTTCATGGTGGGGTTGGAATGGATACTGTGTATGGTATGTGTGTGTGTGTGCAACACGTTGTGAGCAACGTAATTAAGCAGATACTAATCCCGAGTCAAGGTTGTTGTCATATAAATTTGAAGACGCGGTACATTTTTTTCCAAGCAGTAAGCATTTCTAAGGGGCAAAAAGCGATTGTTCAACATCTAAAGCAGTAGTGTTGGCAGGTATGTGTACCTCATAAGTTGCGCGTTACAATAACCTCCTGTAAACCATTGAAGAGGAACCACTATCTTGTCATGGCTGTCATCACAAAAGCATGGGTGCTGATATTTAATACTGTAATTTACCAAACCACCAATATGAGTATGTATTACATTTAATCAAATTCAAAACTCATTTGATTTGGTCTGTTAACTCACCGATACATTAAAATAGTACAGCATTAACATCGGAACAACACTAAATATTTTGTCTAATTAGATGACAAGGAGATCAATTTTTGCATTGAACTCCTGTCTCGTTTACCATGCTTTGTGAGTGTCACTTGTTTGCTGTGTCATTGCCTTTTATACCTAGCGTATTTATGATTCACTAGCTAAAAAGGGCACACATCCATTATAGATCTAGCATTCTTATTTATTCTTTGATTAATGTGTTCAAATTTAAAAAGTACAAACTGTTCTTATGAGGGAGCATGCACCCCACCAAGGAAGACACTGTTGATCTTGTCACAGACCAGAAACAGACACGGGACCCAATAGCGCTCGTTTACTCAGTCTTATTAATAAAGAGGGAGAGTAGGGCTTGCTTTCACAATCCGATGGTTGACGGACAAGGGGTAGCAGGTGGCTGGAGACGCGGAAGTGGCACTTCCTTGTCGAGCGAGAATGGTCGTAGATTTGCAGGATTACTAGTTGTTAGCCGGGACGGGAGAGTAAGGGCGGTATCAAGTTCAGAAACAAGGTCGGCAACAGGTGTCAGGCAGGTAGTGGGGTAAAACAGGTCGGATATCGGGGAGGCACAACAGGGCAGAGTCAGGTCCGGAAACAGGTTGGCAACGGATATCAGGCAGAGAAAAGTGTCTGAAAGTGAGAGCTTGCCGAGCTGGGAGCATCAGTTCGCAACGATCAGACAGGGTTCTCTTAAAAGACGGGGGTTTAAAAGGAGTCTATAAGCCAATCAGCTCACAGGGCTGTTGGCGCCAATTGTGCAGTAACAGGTGCCTTGAATCGGCAATCATGACAGATCTAGTCAGAAATTGGCATTGAATCATTCTGCTTAGCTAAAAAAAACAATACAAATAAGTCAAGTAAATAAAAAGAATGAAAATATATATTTTAATATGAATTTATGTCAATTCTTCAAGGATTTCTAGACCATAAATTGCCTCAAGGATTCTCTAACGGTGCTGGTAAACGTCACTCCTGTCATCTTCAATCATGTCCAAGGTAACGGATACGGTGGAGAAAACATGCCTTTCTTTCAGAGACCTGGTCGGAACGAAGCTAAACGAGCAAATTGTGGAACGTTATTCACATGTTTTGCATGCTTTCTTCATATTTCTGGATAATCGCAAGCTTTGTTTCCATGTTTATCATGTTTTTACTTCTCCCTTTAGGATCACTTAAAGCCTAGGGACCCATATTGAATGAATACGGCATACAAATACAGTACTTTATCACTGCAAATATTCTGACCAGAATTAAAATAAAGAACGGCATAGTGGGAGGTAATTCAACATAAATAATATCTGCATTTTCATGACGCTGTGATGCAAACCAGTTGCAGATCAACATTATATATTACGCCATTCACTAGCAGACAGGCAATCTTAAAAAAGGAACCTGTCATACAACATCTTTCATACCTAATGTATTTATGAGGGTACACGTTGATCATAGATCTAGCTTTCTTATTTTGGTTTAAAATGCACAGGATCAATGTGTTTGACTTTAAAATGTACAACATTTTGCATTATATAATTTTGATTTGCTAAAAAAAGCGATACAAATAATTCATTTAGATAAAAAGAATGAAAATATATACTTTAATATGAATTCATGTCCGGGCAGCACGGCGACGCAGTGGTTAGCGCGTGTGCGGCATAGTTCTGAGGTCGTGGGAACCTCCTGAGTGGGTTCAAATCCAGCTACTGGACTTACTGTGCGGAGTTTGTAGGTTCTCCCCGTGCTTGCGTGGGTTTCCTCCGGGCACTCCGGTTTCCTCCCACATTCCAAAAACATGCATTTCAGGTGAATTGGCCGGTCCAAATTGTCCCTAGGTGTGACTGAGCGAGTGAGTTGTCTGTCCCCGTGTGCCCTGCGATTGGCTGGCAACCAGTCCAGGGTGTCCCCTGCCCACTGCCCGATGATTGCTGGGATGGGCTCCAGCATCCCCGCGACCCTACTGAGGATAAGCGGTGCAGCTGATGAGATGAGATGAGATGAATTCATGTCAATTCTTCAAGGATTTCTACACCATAAATTGCCTCGAGGATTCTTTAACGGTGCTGGTAAACGTTACGTCACTCCTAGCATCTTCAATCATGTCCAAGGCAACGGATACGGTGGAGAAAACACGCCTTTCTTTCAGGGACCTGGTCGGAACGCAGCTAAACGAGCAAATTATGGAACGTTATTGACGTATTTTGCGAGCCGACTGTAGCGGCTTATTAGCATTCCGAGCGTGCCGCGGACGTCGATACACGCTTTGGCTAACTAATGACGCCGATTCGAGTGTTGATAGCTCGCGAAGCTAGCATATCGACCGAGAGTCATGCAAAGAATTGTGGGCGGAATCGTCTCCTGTGTTCAAATAACAATAAACATAAATATCGACGAGCTTCAAAGGGAGCTTGCGTGTGAATATGTGGAATGTTCCGCAAAAGGATCGTTTCTAAGGTCGATTGGAATGCGTGGAAAAAGTCCTGTACACAAAAAAAGCACAAAGAAAGGAGAAAAAATATTGACTAAAATGTACGTCCTCTTTCGATTACTTGGCTGTTCAATGAAGAAGCAAAAACATATCATATGTAATTGTAAGGCAGACAGAAAGTGTTGGCTCACCTCACCACCTGACAAATAAAAGCATAATAATTAGCATTAGCTCACCTTCTCTGCTACTAAAAGTTTTTTTTCCCTATAATATTGCTAAGCAAACTAAATATTACAAAATATATATCCACCTGAAAATGGTTCCAACAGCTTTGTGAAGTACACTCACATTTACAAAACCAATGGCCAGCATTACTTCACAATTGTGCTACCACACTGTAGCTTTCTCAATTACACATAGAGATACCATAAAACGAAGCTAACGGTAGCTTAGATATCAAAATGTGTCCCCTTACCTTTGTTACGACCAGTTGGATAAGAAGAAAAAATTGGTAAATAAAGACAGCAACAAATGTGAGCTAATGCTAGTAATTTGGGAACTTAAATCAGGATAGCTAAGCTTGCAAATCTTACAAGCCAATGCTAGCATAAGTTCAACTTCTATGCTATCACAATGTAGCTTTGTAAATTAAACAGAAAACAAAAAAAAGGTAGCTTAGTTATCAAAATATGCCCCCTTACTTTTGTTACTACCAGTTGGATAAGCATTAAAAGTGAGCTAATGCTAGCAATTAAAATATAGCTTGAAATTGTTACAGGCCAATGCCAGTATTATTTCAAATTCTATGCTATCACAATGTAGCTTTGTGAATTACAAAGAGATAACATAAAAACAAGCTAATGTTATCTTAGTTGTCAAAATATGTCCCTTTAGCTTTATTCCAACCACTTGGATATAAGATTTCCATAAAGAAAGCATTAAATGAGAGCTCAATAGCATTGTATGCCATCAAAAAGTAGTTTTGTAACTCACACAAGGAGATAATTAGGCTAGCATTAGCTTGTTTTTGATATTGGACACGTGTAGTTGACAAAAAAAAACAGTGAAAAGTGCAAAACACAAACAAAGTTTTGGAGGCTTCAACTTTGAAAGGGCAAAGAAGCGTCTGGCCTAGCAATGAGCTAGCACCGGAGATGACAAAGAAATCGGACGTTTTTTTTTTACTCAAAAGCCTGTGGGGAAGATATGCTGGAAAAATAGTAAAAATTCTACTTTTTATTCGTTTATTTTGAGTACATGTAAGAATAAAACCGGTAAGGGTAACGGGTCAAAAATGATTACAGTAGATGTCTGGTATACCACAATAATCCATTCTTAGGTGGGGAGCATACAAACAAATTGCGTATGGTGAGGGATGGAAACCAATGCTATTTAACTCCAAGACCGTAGCCAAGTAGCTAACATGCGTGGCAAGAATAGGAAATAGTGAAAACAAGTGGTAGAGTTATGGGTTCCAAAGTAAAATATCTAAGTATAAAAACCAATGACAATTAGCTAATGAGTACACACCCACACTACCCAAAGTCAAAACAATAAAATAATGATATAATATAAAGTAAGCACAATTTAGGTGTCATACACATGCATTTGATTAGGATTAAAAAAAAAAAATTTACGTAAAGGAAAAGGGACATTTAATTTACCTTGGGTGTGACATGATTTGAGCTGGTGGAGTGGATTTACGGGTGGATGCACACGAGAAAAAGATTGCAGACTGCAGACTAAAATCAAAACCTAATTTAAAAGTTTCAAAACTTTCTTAGCTTTGTTCCCATGGTTATCAGGTTTTTGCTTCTAACTTTATGATCACTTCAAGATTTGGGGCCCATATTAAATGAATACAGTATTGGAAATACAGTTAATAAAGTATTGTACCACTGCAAAGATTCTGAACTGTTTGAATAAAAGGTATTGTGGGAGGTAATTCAACAAAAAGCTTAGCTGCAATTTCATGACGCCGTAATTTAAACCAATTGCAGACCAACATTTTATATGATGTCGGCTACTAGCAGACAGCCAATTTTAGAAATGTAACCTGTTAAACACACAAACACAGAATTTTATTATTGTATTCGACGTTATGTAACGGGCAAAATACTGTAAAGAGGGGTAGAAAACCATCTTTCAAACCATACAGTAAAAACGTCATAAAATAGGGTTGCTGTATCCTGGGATCTACGGTATTAATTAACTATTAATCAAAAATGTGTTTGGAGTCGTGTTCAAAATCTTATATTAACATTGTGTCAAAACAGGACCCAGGAAATTAATACTTAAAAACTACTACAAAAACATTACTTCAGTAATACTATAATAAAACAATATTATTAAAGATACTCCAGAAATTACTACTACAAAATACTGTACTATCAAAAAAATACTAAAGATACAAATATTAAAGGAATACTACAAAAATACAGATAAGGAAATACTACAAAATAATACTGCAGAAGTAACACTAAAATATTACAGAAACACAACAGAAATAAGATAAACGATACTAATATGGAAATACCAAAAAACACTACATCAGAAGTACTACGTACACCAAAATAATACAAAAGTATTACTAAGGAAACTGTACCAAAATACTACAAAAGTAATATTTTAATACAAAAAAAACTACTACAGTAATACTACAAAAATATAATTACAGAAATCCAACAAGAGTAGTAATATGTAAATACTACAAAAATATTACATTAATACTTTAATACAGAAATACTACTACGGAAATACTGCTCCCAAAATACTGCTCCAATACCACTACAGAAATACTACAAAAATAATACTGCAGAAGTAACACGAACAAAATTGCTATAGATTATATTGATGTATATATATATATATATATATATATATATATATATATATATATATTAAAGTAATACTACCAAAATACTACAAAAGTACTACTATGTAAACTGTACGAAAATATAACTGCAGTAATACTTTAATATGAAAAATTACAACAGAGATACTACAAAAATAGTACTTTGTAAATACTACAAAAATAATACAGTAATACTATATCACAGAAATACTACTATAAAAATACTGTTCCAATACTACTACGGAAATACTACAAAAACCTTACAGAATTACTACAAAAAACAAGAAAAAAATACCCAAAAAAATATTGCAGAAGTAACAATATTATACTACAAAAACACAACAAAAATACTATAAATTATATTAATATGTAAATACTAAAAAATACAAATACAAAAGTATTTCAAAATCATATCCACAGTAATATTACCAAAATACTATGAAACCACTCCAAGGAAACGGTACCAAAATACAACCGTAGTAATACTTTTTATACAAAAAAAATACTATATAAATAATACACAAATACTCTTACAGAAAAAAATAAAAGAATAATAATATATGAATACTACAAAAATACTACAGTACTAAAATGCAGAAATACTGCTACAGGTACTGCTCCAAAAATACTGTTCCAATACTACTACAGAAATACTACAAAAACCCTACAGAAATACCAAAAAAAACCATTGCAGAAGTAACACTAAAATACTACAGAAACCCAACAAAAATACTAAAAATGATACTAATATGGAAATGTTAAAAAAAATACTACAGTAATACTACCAAAATACTACAAAAGTACAACGATGGAAACTGTACCAAAATGCTAAATAAGTAACAGTTTAATACAAAAAATACTACAGAAATACTACAAGAATAGTACTATGTAAACACTACATAAATACTACAGTAATACTATAATATTGAAATACTACTACCAAAATACTTCTATGAAAATAGTGCTCCAATACTACTACAGAAATACTACAATAATCCAACAGAATTACTACAAAAACTCTACGAAAATACTAAAAAAAATCGCAGAAGTAACAATAAAATACTACAGAAACAAAAATACTATAAATTATATTAATATCGAAATATGAAAAAAAATACAAGTACAAAAGTATTTCAAAACTATATCTACCGCAATACTACCAAAATACTATGAAAACACTCCATGGAAACTGTACCAAAATAAAACTGAAGCAATACTTTATTACAAAAAAATACTACATAAATATTACACAAATACAACTACAGTTATACAATAATAAAGAAATACTACTAAAGATTCTGCTCCCAAAATTTTGTTCCAATACTACTGCAGAAACACGACAAAAAGCTAGAATTTCCCTAAAAGAGAGTCGGCTATTTTGTTCTGGAAGGAATTTTGATCAATTACAACAAAATATCTCTTTTCTTGATTTTGAATGATACTAGTAACGCCGCTCGACCGTTAAAAACAGACACCATGATTACATAATTCAAGACTTCTAAAAGGGGGCTCTCTTCCGGATCTCATCACACGAGCTAACGCTAACAGCGGATGCTAGTCGGAATCTCCTGGGATTTGTGAGTTGACGGCGTCCTTTGTTTTTCTCGCCTTAAATAATGATGCAATCCGCTACAAAGGGCCGACACGACATCATTGCATCAGTCGTCTACTTGGATTAAAGAAGATGAATCTTTCAAGTGCCGGAATGGAAAATGAATGCCGCGTGTTCAACAGGACCAAGGGGAACGAAATTTACGCCAAACATTGGATGCAATGGGAATAGAACCCGGGTCGCGGCTGTGAGAGCACCAAATACTAACCGCTAGGACACTAGTGATATCGATATTTCACAGAAAGCTTCTTATCAAACAATTTTTACTCACAGTACCAGAGATGATTGTTAGAGAACGGAGAAAACAATGAAGTCCTGAATGATATAAATAAACGCAAACAAAATTTGACAAAAAAAATATGATGCTAACAGTAAAGGCATTGCGGTGGCAGTGGGTGGTCTGGGGCTATTTGGCTGCCTCAGGACAAGGACAACTTGCTGCGGTTGACAGTATAATGAATTCTGGTGTTTACCAGAAGATCCTAAAGGAGAACGTCCAGCCATAAGCGCGTGCCCTCAAACTCAAGAACTTTTGGATCATGTGAAAGGACAACAATCCGAAAAACACCAACAAGTCCACTTCTGAATGGCTCAAAAACCAAACAAAATGAAGGTTCTGGAGTGGAGTGGTTTATTTGAACTATTATTTAGTGCTTTCATATAGTTTGCAACATTGTCAATGTTCCTTATATTACTCGTGACTGAGTTTTTTTTGACTATTGAAAGAAAGCTTGGATGCCAGGGTAGGTTTATTTCAATGATTGAACGCTTGCATAGAAAATGCTCATTCTTTAAGGGTTGGTTGTCACGACCAGAACGGAATCAGGACCCAATTGCGTAATGTTAACCACAACTTTTATTGATAGAAAGAGGAAGGGCAGCGTCCGCGATCCGGTGCTCGCTAGACGCGAGAACCAACTCGCTCTCGCAATCGGATTGTGATCCGAATACGGAAATGGATCTTCCGTAGCGGGAGATGTCGGTGTCAAGGACGGAAAAACAGGTCGATAGCCGGGACAGGAGAGCAAAAATGTGGTCGGGATCACAAACGGGTCGTGAGCCAGGACGGGAGAGTAGACGTGGTCGGAATCAAAAAACAGGTTGTAGCCGGAGACCAACGGGGAGATCAGCAACGGACACGTGGAAAAACGGGTATACTTGTGATAGATAGCCAGGGTTGTTCTATTGGTTTACATCATTCCATCCATGATTTTGCAAGGAGCAAATCATGCTGCGGTTCCTTGATTCCCACACTCGTTAGAGTCGCTTTACTTTATATAATCTAGGAGGTTCTAAATGAAAACATTTAGGACAGGCTGGTTATTGTACATCCTGAAGGTTTTGTACAGTCCTCTCCTGTTCTCCTTACTAAAACGTATGTAGTTTCTTTCTGTTCTTTTCATTTGTCCTGGTTTGACTTTGGCTAATCCTTTCGCATTTTCTTCTTTTTTGGGGGTCGGGGGCTTGATGGTGGAGGGTCGGGGGCAATCCAAAAGGTCCCAGCCTGACCAGGACTCGGTTAACCCCGACTAAGCCGGCTTGTGCTTTATCACCTGGAGGAGGTGCAACTTTTGACAAACTCATTAAAGTTGCTTGGCTGGCTGCAGAAATCGGTGAGGGGGGATTAACGAATGTCGGAATGAGGCCCGTCTCTCTGCACGCTTAATCAAGAAGTCCTGATATGCAAAAAAAAAAAAGAAAAAAAAGAAATGGTGCTCATTATCGTACGACGTGGCGCTCTAACACTAGCAAAGTACAACTAGTTGGAGTTTTGCAGAAGACTTTTCTCTTTGGCTTTCTTTTTTTCAAAATGGATGTACAAAATGTTCGTGTTAGAAAACTAATGTTAGCAGTATGAAATTATTTAAAAAAAAAGTAAAAGAAAATATAAATAGAAAAAGGTTATAATAAAATATAATTAAAACAATAGGTCAAATGAGAGGAGGGGAAGTGGTATGTCATAAGAAAGCAAAAATATTTTATTTTCTCATTAGAAATATACTCCCCGAATTGCGTAGAGAGCCCAAAATTATCTATTTTCTTAAATTTTTTTATCGAAAAATATAATCACAACAAGGAAATGCTGGTTTATTTGTGATCCCAAGAGCTAAGAAGAGATCCACAGATTTGAGAGCGTTCTCCATACGGGCTCTGGTGCTGTGGAATGCCCTTTTCTTCCTAATCAAAAAAACAAAAAAAAACATCATTAACAAGAGTACAGAAAATCTTAATATAATTTTTTGATTTTCTTCTAAAAAAAAACAAAAAATAATAATATCAGCAAAAAAGTAGTAAAACGAATACAGCAATGAGAGCCATAAATCAATTATTTTCCTATATTATTTCCTAATTAATAACAAACAAAAGTTCATTCAAATAAAAGAGTGTAATAAACGTATTTATTTTATTTTAATATTAAAGAGAATAACGTATCGCAAACAAGAATAAGTATTGGTATTTCATTAAAACAGCACAGAAAATATTTATTATTCTATATATTTCTCTCATTAAAAACAATAAAAATTTAACAAAAGAGCAAAGTAGTACATGAAAGCATCAATTTACCTGCTTACATAAATATATCACAAAAAAGAAAAGTAATATGAAAAATGAGCCCCGAAAATTATTATTTATTTTAAATTTAAAAAAAGTTAAAAAAATAAAATTAATCCAAAAATAAAGTGCAAAGACATTTTCTTATTTGATTTTCAATTTTAAAAATGTGTATAAAAACAAGTCAAGTCAAGTCATGTTTATTTGTATAGCTCTTAATCACAAAGAGTCTCAAAGGGCTGCACAGACTACAGATCCTTTCTAAACTAAAACTAATAGGAAACAAAAGCAGACCTAAAGGGAGTCGAAATCAAAGGGGAGCAACATTACTGGCCGATAGTAACATTGACATAGAGTGCATCGCAGTCAAAATAATGAACAGGTACCCGAAGCAACCCCCTTTGCGTAAGTCCAGTAGAGAAGTACAGAACAGAAGAGACTTATTAAGTACCATTTCAAAATTCTCTGACTATTGTATGTTTGATTGAAGTACCACTAATCTAGTGTAGACTATTTTAATTGCATAATATATATAAACGGCTGAACCAATTTTCGTTCAAATGTACACAGTAGTACTTTAGGCTTCTGGGAGCAAGGTTTCTAGTCAAGGCACCCCAACAAATACCAACAAAATTGATAAATTATCTGCTTTCATGTACAAGCTGCTCTGGAGATGCATGCTCTTAGACACTCCTTAGTGGCTCCCCGATACTTTTTCCTCAAACAATAGCCCCAACGACCTCTCTCAAGTAGATTGCCCAACAGAAGCCAACCCCCGCAACAAAAAAAAAGTACCGTAATTTAAAAAAAAGAACATAGTTTTTTTTTTTCACAAAAAACAAAACAATAGAATATCACCAAAAAAGGAAATAAGAAATATGAGACCTTCTTTTGATTCTTCTGATTAAAAACAATGAAAATATCACAAAAAAAGTGAGAGTAATGAATAAATGAACGACCTCTATTGTCATTATACAAATATAATGAAATTGGAGTGTTTATCCTTTCAGTGCAAGTGAAACAAATTCAAATAAATAAATAAAAAATAACAATTGAGAGCAAAAAAATATGTTAAATAAGTAGAGTAAAATAATATGTTATATGTATACCATGACTATACATAGGTATATATTAAGTAATTAAGCTCCTAAGTAATTAACAAATAACATCATTAAATAATTAAATGCATAAAAAAGCTATTAAATTATCACAAATATAGAAAATAGTACGTACTATGAGAATTTTTCTTTTATGCAACAAAAATAAACAATAAATATATAACTAAAAAGTAGTATAATCAAATAAAAAATGTTTCAAAAACTCACAAAGAGGGAAGGTAGTACCTAATATGAATTCTTATTTTACTTTGGTAAAAGAAAAAAAAAGAAAAAACATCACAAATACGGAAAGTTTAGAAAAAATAGTAGTTTACTAGTAAAAAGTAAACAGTATAAAACTACTCTAAATAAGCGAATCATAAATAATTAAACTCCTAATTAATTAGCAAAGAGCACTTAATTAATAATAACAAAATTAATATCTAAAAATAAGCTAGAGAAGTAGAACATCTATCAACAAAATATAAAGTCATATTAAATGCAGACTCACGAGTTTTATAAAACCACGGAAATAATACCTAGTAAACGCCCAACCGAAACGTTGAATAATTTCCTCACATCTGAGGACACCCTTCTTTTTCCAGATAAAACATTCTTTTCGGATGAGAAGCCCTACGCTTTTTTTTTCTTGGTTTCCAATGCCGGCGGCAAGACAGACAGAGCAGTTTGAAAGGTGAATCTAACTCAGAACCCCCTTCACGTGTTTACATATCACAAGATGACTTCAACACATTTTTTGCTTGCGACCTTATTAAAAAAAAGCTCAACTGCTGCCCGGGAGCCCTGGTTTTTTTTATCTATTTCTTTTTTACGGGTAACGATGGCGTTCTAGAATTTTCGCAGGAAAAGGCCTTTAGCCACATCTGATAGCCGCCGCGCTATCGAGTATTTCTGCACATTTTCGCCCCGGGATTGGGAATTCACGCCGAGACTCGAGAGAAAAGTGTTGCTGACGCTGAAAAAGAAAATGAAAAGTGCCTACTTGATATAAACTGGCGGAAAAACAAGAGTTGCTATCGCTACCCTTAGCTACTGCTAATTAATCGCTAAGGAAAGCTTAAAGGGTCAATTTGTAGTAAGTTAATTTGAAATCCGGTTTCGTCGTCGTCATATAACAAATAAAATGATTAAATGAATAATAACAACGTTTATGATTACTACATCATTTTCAAATTAAGATGAATTTGATTAAAAAATTCCATGACAGTAATCCCTTGTATTTCACAGGGATTGAGTTCCAAAAATGAGCAAGCAGTCATAGTCAAAACATATTAAAGTATTTATTTATATATGATTAAATACTGTTTCGGGGTCTAACATTCCTCCCACAACCAGAGGGCCCCAACTAGCGTTTTTAACTGGGCACAGGTGTGTCCAACATCACACAAACATTTAAAAGGAAATTTTCGTTCATCAGACTCTGTCGGGTCATTTTTAGTTCTCCAGTCATCCTCCTTGCGTCATTTTCACCACCATGCCAGTTTTTTAAAATGTTTTTTAGGTTACTTTTCTACTTGCATTTTCCGGTTCCAGGTTAACTATTGATTTATCTCGTTTTGACCCACCTTAAGTGAAATTCATGGTCGTGGCTGCAATCCATTAGCCCCGGTCGACTATTGCTGAAAGAAGGGCCAAGAGAGCAAATTTGTGTCACTTTTTCCCGTTTTTTCCACGAACTTCAACCGTGGGGCCAAAATCTATTATCTTCAGTCGACTGTTCCTGAGAGTGAGGGCCGACAGAGTGCATTTCTGTCTGGTTCAGTGGCTATTTTTTGTTGTTTTGTCAACATAACTAGGATTGCACTCATGCGGCTGCATTTCATACTTGTTGAGTATTGCTGCAAGCGGGATCAGGTAGAGTGCATTTCTGTCAGGCCTGGCGGCTATTTTTTACTGATTGTCCACTAAAATGTGAACTGAAAATGTGCAGCCGCGATCCCTTATATTACCCCTTTCAATTATTGCGGCCAGGCTGCATTGCTGTCAAGTCTGGCGGTTATTTTTTCTGTTCTGTCCACTAAGAAGTGAACTGAACCTGTGCAGCTGTAATCCATTATCCCAGGCCACATATTGCTCTAAATTGGGGATGGTCGAGCGCCCTTTTGTCAGACTTGGGTGGGTGCGCTTTTTTACTGTTCTGCACACCAAAAAGTGAACTGCACTCATGCAGCCATGGTCCATTATCCCTATTGAGCTGCAAGCGGGGGGCAAAAGGACTGCATTTCTGTTGGGCCTGGTGGTATTTTTTAGCCATCCTATCCACCCAAAAGTAAGACGCACTCGTGCGGCTGCAATCCATTATCCCCATGTCTATATTTCAGTGTAACAGCAGTTGAAAAACTAAATTAGATAGTATTAGATTTACTACTTTCTTGTCAGTCATGTGAGTCATTGCCTAACTGCATCTTTAATACGAGCAAAGTGGCCTCGACGACGAATTCTGGCGAGTTTGGCTTTGAAAACGGTGCAGGCCTCGCCAATTCGTCCTTGACGGACGTCTGCAAAAAGGTTTTTGGAGACGTTTTCCGAGGACTATCCGACGGCGCGTATAATGGAGCTTGTCTGAAATCCGAGAGCGACCGATCGTTTCTAGCGGCGATGTTGCGAGATCTCGTTAAATATTCCTCGCGGATGATTGGACATTCTGACGCCGTCAGACGGCAAATTTTCTTCAATCTTTGAACGCAAGGTCACCACTCGCAAATAAATGTGAGCAAATGTCGGAAAACTATTCTTCAGACGAGCTAGGCGTGCTTCTCATGTTTAGACGATCTTGAGTCTGTAAAACACAAACTGAACCACAACTTTAGTTTTTTTTTCTGTGTTGCTACTCTGTTTCTCCTGTGTTACACACTCAAAGACATTTTTTTCCCTGGGGCTACCACCACCCTAAACAAGCGCACAAAACTAAAAATGATATATTTTGCCTATGTATAGAAAAATGTATAGAAATTTTTTATTTGTGGACTTATTTGGGAATTTATGTTGCTGCTAAATTGTATTTCACTGTTTTTTGTTGCATTATTTTTGTAACACAAGTCTGTCTCCAAGCACTAACTTCTAAATATTTATACATTTTATCCTGATATTTGTTTATATTGTCAAGGTTAAAATTTGAAATTGTATTAGAATGAAGAATAGAACACACTCTGAGTCGGGGATTTAGGTTTTTGATAGCCCTTCCATCAGAGGCACGTGCTTCCAGGATCGGATCAGGAAGGAATCGTGCTCCCCTATGGCTAGAGACTCATTTATTGGAAAACAGGAGAACGAAACAACACATTTGATTGGTTTAAACGAGCTTATATGAACACAGGAAACAAATCTGATTGGTTTGGACAGGAATCACATGTTTAAATGCAGTGCATAATGTTGGTCGCTAGATGGCGTGCGAGTACAATAGATGAGCAATAAGGATAGTGAAACTTTGTAACACAATGCGTCTCTTTAGATGTAGGGAGGCAAGCTCTCGAGTGGGCTTGGAATGTTGGGAGGCAAGCTGTCGAGTGGGCTTCCCGGCACTAAAAACGAACGCCATCTTGATATATAGTAAGCAGGCCCCAAGAGGATACAATTGTTGCAAGAATACAAACAGCACCTGCATAAAATCTTTGGCCTCTTTAAGCCACTTTTGAGGATAATATCATATGAAGGCACATTCAAGCTATAATCAAACTATAATTTCACTTACACATATTACACATTACTTATTTTCTCTTTTAAGTCTTTATTACGTGTTTATCCTAGAGTGCCGTATCTAATCTTATTGCATACGTTTTATCGCGTTGTTATCAACGACAATAAAAACAGTTCAAGTCAACATATTATACCTCTAACTTTTTATTTCTATTTTTTAAATGTTTTTTTATGGAAAAAGATAAGAAGTCTTTTTTCGTATTTTGAGTATTTATTCTTATAATCCTGGTAGAAAATACTTTTTTTGAATTGACCAAATTTGGCTAAGAATCTGTTTAATAGTTTGATGGATGATGTTTCTGATTTTGAGAAATAAAAAAAATTAAAAATGAGGAAAATAGACTTTTTTTCTTTGTGTTGCTGCTTTGTTACAGCTATGTTGTAGGACCTAAATTTACCATTTTTAAGTAAGATAATCTTTTTTTTTCTTGGTAAAATAGATGAGATCTTGTTTTTCTGTTCACTCTCAAATTGAAAAGATTTTTCGAAATGGGCAAACTATACACCCCACAAACTATGCACTCCACCTTTAAGTATTGTATTTTATTGTTCTAAATTCAACTAATATGCGAGCATATACAGCAAAACTGAAACTATACCTTTAGATGCCAAATTTATATTTCTTCAAAAACACAATTCTAATATAATTTTTTTATGGAATAAATTGAAATTATTTCTTTTTCCACTCATTTGAAAAGATAAATATATTTTGGGCTCTAACTGGTACTGAAAACAATAAGGCACAATTATATTTTATCTAATATTACTATCAGCAAAAAAAACAGCAATAAAACCAACTAAATCACAATAAAATGAGATGTGGTCCCTATCACACTCACAGCCAATTGACTGAACAGGAAGAAGAGATTGGGTGAGGGCAGTGCATACGTGCATGAGGAAACGGCACGGCTCGTCTTGCGCCCCCTTGTGTTCATTTTGTTTTATACGCATATGAACCGACACACGATTTCAGTATTGTATTTTGATGTTCTAAATTCAGCTTTTATGTGAGTTAATACGGAATTATTTATTTGCGTAAAAGAAAAAACAAGATAAAAGGATTAATCCTTTATATCCAGATTTTGTGGTTCTTGCACAAACTTCATAGCAATTTTAAAAGAAGAGATTGAAACGTTAACCCTTTTTCCAGTTGTTCAAAAAATAAAAACATTCTCGGCTTTAAGATGGGACCAAAAACGACGAGGCGCAATTCTCTCGCGGGTTAACTCTACCGCTGAAACGAGTGTCCTAGTTTTTGAACCGGCGTAACATTCGGGCAAGCCTAGCGTGCCGCAGGAAAAGCTTTCACGCGGCGTCCGCCTCTCACCTTTTTCAATGAAAGGAAATGAGACTTCCATTAGCGTTAGCGCCGCCACCTGCTGCTAGCGCCGCTGCAGTAATCCGCAGATGTCAACAACTGACGCCTCAATCACGTTCGCCATCTCCCCGAGAAAATTGCCCCGGCCACCCCGCAAAAGCTCCTAGAAAGATTCCTTTTTTGTTACCGTCGAGCTATTTTGCACCCCCTTAATGCTATGGTGCATTCAGAGCCCGTGGAGTTCAGCACTATGCAATTTCAGGTCATTAGGAGATAGTCGAGTCAAGTCAGATAGGCCCTAATTCAAATATCTTCACGGCATTCGAAGTTTTCTTAAGAAAGACGTTTTGGTGCAAAGAAAAAAGAGACAATTAGCTATGTACTATTGGACTGTGCCCACAGCAAAAGCTGTCTGATTGTTGTTTGTTGTTCCCTTACTCCAGCCTGAGTATACTTGTCAGTGATCTATTCTTCTTAATTGTAAGATCATATTTTCATTATGTTACGAGAAAAAGGAGGTGTATGGATTAAAGTATATAACTAATTGTAAAAATTGTACATTTTGTATGTTTTGGTGCAAGGAAAAATGCTAAAATTAGCGATGAAGCATTTTAATACATGTATCGAAAACTGATACACCTAAATAGATAAATTGAGAAAGGGCTCCCCCTATTTTAGCTCTCATGTTTACATGGTCATAAATCTGGCATCAATCTTTTTTTTTTGTCTCTTTAATTGGTTATTTTTTCTTTCTTTTTTTTTCCTATCGAGCTATTCTGCCTTGATGCTGGTGCATTCAGAGCCTCGTGGAGTTCAGCACTTTACAATTTCAGGTCATTAGGAGATAGGCCCTAATTCAAACAACTTCACTGGAATTTTTGAAGTTTTCTTCTGAAAGACGTTCTGGTGCGAAGAAAAATGATAAAATTAGCGATGTACTATCGGACTATGCCCACAGTGAAAGCTGTCAGATTCTTGTTTGTTGTTCCTTAATTAAACAAAGGACTGCCCATATTCATAGCATCAAACCTTTTTTTGTCTGTTTTAGTTATTCATTTTTCTTTTTTGTTTTGCTAACGAGCTATTTTGCGCCAGCTTAATACTATGGTGCAATTAAAAGATTCCTATGACATTTTGGTGCAAAGAAAAATGCTAAAATTAACGATTTAGTTCAATGCATAGGTATCGGAAACCGGCACACCCAAAAAGATGAAATAAACAAATGACTCCTTCCTATTTCAGCTATCATGGAATTGTTTCTCATTAGTCATAAATCTCGCATCGACCATTTTTTGGACTCTTTTAGTCGCTTTATTTTTTCTTTTGAGCAAATTTGCGTGAGCTTATTGCTATGGTGACGCATTCAGGGCCCCGTGGAGTCGGCACTTCACAATTTTATGTCACTAGGGGATTGGCCCTAATTAAAATATCTTCATCGGAGTGTAATTTCTCTTCTTTAATGGCGTTTCAGAGCCAAAAAAATAAAGCTAAGATTAGCTAAAATTAACCACGTAGCATCTGGCATTTGTATCACAAACCGGCACAACCCAAAAACATACAGAAGCTGCAATAAACAAAGGACTACTCCCTATTTGAGCTAATATGTAATTGTTGACATGGTCATAAATCTGGCAAAATAGAGATACTGATTACTGAGAGTGTAATATATATTGTAAAAATTAAGTACTTCTTATTACTTGACTACATAAAGACATATTTTTTAAAACATTTATAAAAATTAGCCATTGGCATACAATTGTAGAAATATTAAGTATGACGTTTTTTTTCTTATTTTACTCGTAAAAAGAAGCATAGAATAAAAATTATATACAGTATGAAATTAATTTTGATAAATAGATTAGTTTGATCACTTGACTAGATAGACATATTAAAAAAATGGAAAAAGGAGATTCAAAAGTACAGAATATATTGAGTAAATAATATATATTGAATAAAGAATAAAACAATTTTTGACTATTTAAAAACATAATATTAAAAAAAATATATATTAAATTTATATATATATATATGTAAGTATGTATGTATGTATGTATGTATGTATGTAGGTATGTATGTATGTATGTAGGTATGTATGTGTGTATATATACAGTATATATATATATATATATATATATATATATATATATATGTATACAGTAAATACATATATATATATATATATATATATATATATATATATATATATATGTATACAGTAAATACATATATATATATATATATATATATATATATATATATATGTATGTATGTATGTATGTAGGTATGTATGTGTGTATGTATGTGTGTGTGTATATATATACAGTATATATATATATATATGTGTATATATATATATATATATATATATATATATATATATATATATATATATATATGTATATATATATATATGTATATATATATATATATATATATATATATATATATATATATATATATATATATATATATATATATATATATATATATATATATATATATATATATATATATATATATATATATATATGTATACAGTATATATAGATTCATAATAGAATATAATAGATTAGACCATGCAAAAGACTACAGACTTACTAGATAGGTGCCGGACGATGGTTGGTAAGCTGTATATGTTCGTAAGTTTCTTCAGTGCTATATTTTGTATGTTTGAGGTTTATTTAAGTAACCTGTATCATTTTGTACCAAAAAAAATCATAAACTAATATGCTCTATAAAGATGAATAAAGTAAAGTGTAACCTTTTTTTGGAAGATGGGCTTTAAGAGCTCCTCTGCCATGTTAGAGAGTGGGCGAAAAAAAGCGATCCAACCATTTTTTCAACCGCATTAAGCTTTCTTATCCACTCTCATTTCAAAAGAAACGACTCGCTTCGTCTATACACTCTACACCAACCGTATTGAATGGATGCACGAGATATTTAACAATAATAATGTTCTTAGCGTGCTGGAGATACAGTATAGTATGTTTACACATGAACTAGGAAGTAGAAGCTGGACTTCTTCTTCAGTGTGGATGCTGGGTCTCACAGCGCCACACGGTGGTAGTGGCGGAAATCATCACCACAGTGCTGTCCTGTACTCGGAAAAACGTGCACACGATACAAAATTTAACTTACAGCAATGCCTGGATATTTTTCCACATCCTAAAAAATTTGTTCGTATCTACCGTTTTTCGTAAGTCGAATGATCGTAAGTAGGAGAGCGTCTGTATATATTTGTCTTATTTTACTCAAAAAGCCAGCATAAAATATATACACTTTTTAGTATATTTATTAAATATAGTTTATTATTTTACTTGACTAAATAAAGACATAATATCAGATTATGCAAATGAAGCCCACTGAACTGCTATTAGTCGTTCCTTCCGGAAACGTCTCCACCGGTTCTTAATAATTCATGAACGCTAATGCTAACCGCTGATAAATGGTACCGTGACAAAGTCATTATTATTATAATATTAGCTTGAATTGAAAAGACGTGTATAATTTAGGTAGCTTTCTATTTTTAGCACATTTATTTCATCCGTATTCAGAGGGAATTGTTTCGTTCCATGTTAAATCTCCGTGGTTACGCTAACAAACTCCCGCAGAGGGCTTTGTATTATTTTGCGTCGTCCTCGCCTAAAGATCACGTCTGGACTAATGAGGCCAAGGAGAGATTTCCATTCTTTATTCAGAGCTGAAGACGTCTTCTGATTTAAGAAAATCGATTCAGAACATTGGGGAGTAACAAATGACCTTTTAAACAAGGAGTGTCAAAACTCATTTTAGGCAGGGCCCACGTGCTAGAAGAAAAAAATCTCACAGGGGCCGGACTAGTAGATTTAAGAGAACGAGAGAAAGACTGAGACAAAGGGAAACAGAAAGGGATAAAAAGAGAGAAAACAAGGGACACAGAGTAAGAGAGCGAGAAAGAGAGAAAAACAGAGAAAAAGTGAAAGAAATAGAGGGAGAGAGAGAGACAGAAAGCGTGAGTGAGAGAGAGAGAGTGAGCGAGATAAAGAAAGAGTTAAAGAGAGAGAAAGAGATAAAGAGATTGTTAAATGAATGAGAGAACAAAAAATGACAGAAAAAGAGCATGAGTAAGAGAGTGAGAGAGTGAGAAAAAAAAGACAAAAAAAAATGATAAGGAGCAAAAGAGAGAAAGAAAGAAAGAGTGAGAAAGAAATGGAAAAAAAGCTATGACATTTGTTTTTCGATTTTAAAAGATCTAATGAGCGGGCGGCAGTGGCTCAGGAGGTAGAGTGCTCATCTTGGGATCAAGAGATCGCAGTTCGAATCCCGGCTCCTCCGTGTTACATGTCAAAGTGTCCTTGGGTAAGACACTGAACCCCTAATACCCCCAATAAGCAGGTTAGCGCCTTACATGGCTGCACGGCCGCCATTGGGAAATGTGAAGCACACTGTAAAGCGCTTTGGGAAGTTTTGACTTGAAAAGCGCTGTGTAAATGCAGATCATTTAATTTCATGATATTTTATGGACCTTTGGTGTGACAGGACCTGAGCTGGTAGAGTGGAGTAGCAGGTGGATACATTGGGGTGGGGAGACTGCAGATTCAAATTTAAACACATTTTAATTTTTTTGATTAAAGTCATCTTATTTCACTCTAAAAAATATGTTTGAAATATTGTTTCGTCAAAAATGACACGTCCAATTTGGATAGTGTGAGACCCAAGACGAGGACTGCATAAAAAGCTCCACATCCGGATCATCACTTCATTTGGCTCCTCTGCCTAGGTAAGTGCGTGATTAAGCTAATTCTGAAATTCGATAAGTTAGATTTTGTATTGCGTGCACCTTTTCCCAGAGTACAGGACAGTACTGTAGTGCTTCTTTCCGCAACTGTGTGGCGCTGTGAGAGTTCACCCAGCATCCACACCGAGGAAGAAATCCACTTCCTCTCCCTAGTTTGTGCGTATACACGCTGCACTGTATCTCTAGCACGCTATGAACTTTGACTGTTAAATAACTTGTGCATTCATTAAATATGGCTGGTTTAAAGTGTAAAGAAGAGGCGAGCCATTTCTGTTGAAATGACAGTGGAATAAGAAAGCTTGATGCGGTTGAGAAGAAGGTCGTAACATGGCTAAATTTAGCTAATCTTAGATTTATTTTTGGCCCTGAAATGTCATTAAAGAAGAGAAATTACACTCCAATGAAGATATTCTAATTGGGGCCCATTCCCTAATGACATAAATTTGTGAAGTGACGAACGACTCCACGGGGCCCTGAATGCGTCACCACAGCAATAAGCCCACGCAAATTTGCCCAAAAGAAATTAAAAAAGCGACTAAAAGAGTCCAAAAAATGGTCGATGCAAGATTTATGACCAATGATAAACAATTCCATAATAGCTGAAATAGGGAGGAGTCATTTGTTTATTTCATCTTTTTGGGTGTGCTGGTATCCGATACCTATGCATTGAACTAAATCGCTAATTTTAGCATTTTTCTTTGCAACAAAATGTCATAGGAATCTTTTAATTGCACCATAGTATTAAGCTGGCGCAAAATAGCTCGATAGTAAAACAAAAAAGAAAACTGAATAACTAAAAGAGACAAAAAAGGTTTGATGCTATGACCGTGTAAACATAAGAGCTAAAATATGGGCAGTCTTTTGTTTAATTAAGAAACAACAAACAAGAATCTGACTGTCGCCTGGATCTTTAAGCGCATATTCCAAAAGTAAGTTAAATTTACTTTTATTATCTTTATAGAGCATATTATTTTAAGAAATGTTCATTTTTTGGTACAAAACAATACTGGTTACTTATACAAACCTTAAACATGCAAAATATAACACTGAAGCAACTTACGAACAAATTCAACTTACGAACGTTTGTAAGTAGGGCAGCATCTGTATTTTGTCCTTGCTCCGTCTTAGCCTTGGTAAATTCTCTCCTGTTAACATCTTTGTCTCCTCACGTCACTTTTCGAGTGTCAAGTGTATCAAAGAGAAGCCATCAGAGTTCAAACGCTATTTCATCTCTCCTCCAGCTCGGGGGCCCCGGGCCCCCCAATCGATTGATCCGTCATACACCAGACGCGACATTTGCTCTGATCTAGAAAAGTTGACTTCTGAGACGATGGTGTCTTGTGGCGTCTCCGTGACAAAAACTTGTCTCGCTGGTGAGAAAAGTTGACAAACTCAGAGTACGAATCTCAGGGCAGATTTCTGGGGACCAAAATGGACGTCCAAGCCTTCTTTTCCTATTGTGAGGCTAAAAAGAACTTTCTTTAGAATAGAATAAAACTCCTTGGTTGTCATTACATATAGTGTCAATGAAATTCTAAGCTGCCCCATTTAGTGCACATATACATATGTAATTTAAAGTGTTAACATTTTTATTTCAAGAATTTAAACTTTCAACATATGAACCCATTTTTTACCATAAATTCCAGTAGTAGCGAGATAATAAGTACTGCTCATGTATAATGGTCATAAATTAGAGGTAAGGCCTATAAAAATCAATCCCAACTTGACCCAGGCCCGCAGGTATTAAAGCCCGACCCAGCCCAAGCCCAACCAATTAACTTGATTTGAAGGACCGAGCCCAAAGAAGACCCAAATATTTAGATTTTTTTGGTGAGGGCCTGGCCGAGCTTCTCTCTCTGATTTTAAAACAAAATTCCATCCGTCATTGTTCTTTGTTTCTTTTCTTTATGTAAGATCCAATCCCCCTCTCACGCAGCGCAGAGTGCCTCACTCACACATCCTTCACCGCGCAACACACAGAAAGAAAAAACCAAAGAATAACGATGAGTGGAAAATCTTTTTAACGAGTCAGCAGGATAGAAGCCCGGCCCTTACCCAAAACTAATGATTGACATTTTGGGCTTGAGGCGTGCTTGGACTCTCACTTCTTGTATGAAAGGTGTAACGTGACTTGAGCCGTTACACTGGAGTAGCAGGTGGAAGCAGGGAAGAGGAGGAGATGTTGGAATCAAATTAAAGCAATGTGGTAAGGCAGGGATGTTGTATCCTGGGATTCTTCTGCATTAAAATTCTGGTTTATAGGGTACACATTATTTAGGAAGTAACTGGTTTTGTGACAAAACGGTAGGAATGGAATGGAACGTCTGTTTTTTGTCATGTTTTAGGACTGGAATTTCCTGGACACTAAAGTTTCGACATAACTGGAGCTCAAACATACAGTAGCCCCCTGCGATACAGCGACATTTTCACTTTACGGTGTAAAAAACATGCTTTTTTTTTCTTGACCCTCACTAGCGCATTTTCCCCACTATACAACATCAATCACAAATGATTTAGTTGTATTAATATTTGGTTTCCTCTCTATCACTATATCATGTGTACAAAGGATGGGAGGGCTTAAGATCAGTTGCATGGCTCTGCATGTGTATAGGCTATTGTGATGGTGCGGCCTTGTGATTTTAAGTCAGGACATAGAGTTTTATGATGAGAATATATTCGTTGCACTCCTGACCGCTGCACTAATTGAATAAGATTGACGGCTGTGGACACAGTACACAAACGAGTGTCCTTAATTGCGGCACAATTTGTTACTTTTCTCAGACATTTCCCCGGAGATTTTTGCCAAGATCGCATTCTTTATCCATAAGGACAGTGGGAATCTTGTTCACCCATTGTTTTGTCTTGCTAATTAGAGGACGAACCATTTGGCTGCTGAAGGAGTTCTTAGTTACTCCCATCATTTACCTGCGCTTCATTGAATTCCTTCACGTTGACATTAAGAGCACTTGGCAGAAATCCAGATGCTGTGTCTTAATTAAACCTCTGCTCCTAAATTAATTGGCACAGCTTTCTATCCTCTGCTATACGGCAAATCTCACCGTGCAATCCACACATAAGAACATATTCAAGCCGTATCCCGGGTTTTGTAGATACGTAGATACCGTCATAGCAAATAAAGCGAATCTTAAAGAGTTAATTTGCAATTTGTTAGCGAATTGTCTTCTGCACGCTATTCCCGTCTCCTCCGTCGTCACTTTTCAGGACTCGGCATGCCGATCTGTCCCCCTCGGACGGAAGGAGACGATAGGAGAGGACAAGCGTGAGCTTAATGAACCCGAGTAAATGGCCGAGAGTCTCCGGCCGCGGGTGGACTCTGACGTGGTCGGCCGCTATAAATACATACAGGTTGTCAACTTGTTTTTGTTTCACTTGATGGAACTCGAGCTCGCGTTTCGACGTCCGTGGCGGCCGCCGTGCGTTTTCTGCCTCGTCGGCACGCATCTCGTCCACGGCCGGTGTCAGCAATGCATGAATGATATGGCCGCCCCCGGCGATCACCGGCGGCATGAGTCTCTCTTCTCCAAAAGACAAAAGCAATCAAGTTTTTGTGATATGACGGACCGCACGTTGGACCGAAGCGGAAAAAAAACTGATGAAATTAAAAAATAAAACCAAACACTAAAACTATATATGAATATGTGATACATGGATTAGTGCTACTGTAAACTCTCGTTTATCACGGTTAATGTAGACCAGTGCGATATGCAAAATTCAGCAAGATAGCCTGACAATTTTTAACATCCGCTAGCAGCAATATTCGACTGGGGATAATGAATCACACCTGCACTGTTGCTCTTCATGGTAGAGGAGAATGAACAGAAAAAGAGCTCTCACGCATAACACAAATTTGGTCTCTCTAACCCCGCAGGGGACTGGTGATAATGATTTGTGGCCAAAACAGTGCACTTCATTCTAGGCAGACAACAATTGCATGCTTCAGGGGCCAAAACCGAAAATGAAAAAATAGGATGTCGGCCACTGCTTTCAGCAACAGTTGATCGGGGTTAATGGATCGGGGCCAAAACTGTCCATTTTATTTTAAGCGAGCCAGAACTTTTGACGAAGGTGCCTTATTCCCAGCTCGCAAAAACGTAGGACTGGGGATAATGGATAGCAGTCACACTATTATGGTTCGCGTTTTGGTGGAAAGAATACAACTGAAAAGAAGAACTGACATGGAGTGTTACCTCTGAAACTAAATTCAAAAAAACATTTAATAATAAAAATGACCAGGAACAGGACCCCTTGCAAAAGCCCTATAAAGCCACAAAGTGCCCCATCCCTTATTTTTAACATGCGCTCTGCTGGACCCCACTCGCTGCAAACGTCGACCCGGATAATGGACTTCAACCGCAGAGTTGCTGTTCATTTCATTGGGAATGAATGGTAACAAATAGATGGAAAAAAGTGAATGAAAATGAGAGAGAGAAAACCAACAAGAGAGTGAACGAGAGAGAGAAAGAAAGGAGTAAAAAACAAATGAGAAAATGAAAGAGAACTAAAGCGGAGAGAGAGAGAAAACAATTGAGAGAAGGATAGAGAACAAGAAAAAAAGAGAGAGAAAAAGAGAGGGGGAGAGAGAGAGCGAAATGAAAAAAAGGGAAAAAGAAAGGGAGGGATGAAAACAGAAAGAAAGTAAAAAAAGAAATAGAAAGAAACAGATGGATAGAGAAAGAGAAAGAGAAAAGAGAAGAGGAGAAAAGAAAAGTAAGAGAGTTAGCGAATGTAAGAGAGAAGAGAAAAAGAGAGTGAGGGACAAGAGAAAAAAAGAGATAGAAAGAAACAGAGAGACAGAGAAATGGGAAATAAACTAAGAGGAAAAGAGACTAAAAAGAAAGAGAGAAAGACAAAGAGGGATAGAAAAAAACAGAGAGAGAGAGAGAGGGATAGGGAGAGAAAGAGAGAGAGAGAGAGAGAGAGAGAGAAAAGAGAAAGAAATTCCAACTCCGGTTGCTTTGCGAGTGGCTTAGCCTGCATTTGGCGACATCAAGTGGACTAATTTAAAACAGCAGCTCATTTTTGTCTTGCACTTCTTTCGGTGTTGTCTCGCGGGCGGGCCCGACCTGGCCAGCGGGCCTCGAGTTTGAAACCCCTGCTCAAGACAAAAACGAAAGATAGCGACAATTTGAAGCAAACTCATGATGACATTCTTCATTCGCCCTCCCGACGGCTTCATTACGACTTGGTTATGAGATCCAGGACGGGGCAAGAGTCGTCCGGGGGAGCGGGCGGGGGCACTCTACCCCGGCGGAATAACAAACGGCCCCCGGCCCCCGCAAGTGAGTAAGTAGAACGTGAAGGACACAGTGAATTAGAGAAGCGATAAAGACAAGTGGGAGCTTCTCGCCGATGGTACGAAAGTTCCCGTCTGTCGACAATCGCAGAAATGTTGCCGCGGCCGTTAACTGAAAACAACACGGAGCTTCGCTCGGGGCGACTGGAGACGCCTGATAAATGGGAGGGGGACGCCCGACAAGAGCCGGAAAATTGGATTCTATGCAAAGCGACTGAGCCGGCTTGTGTCCCGGGTCAGGCTTCTGTCTTTTTTGGCTTGGTGTTTGGGGTTGCGGGAGGCGAATCACTCGATGATGTTGGGAGAGTTGGATCAAAATAGAAGGACAAAAACCGATTCGTCCACAACTAAGTTTGTGAGGAAAAATAATATGAAAAATAGGTAACGTTGTGCCAATGAAGCTTACTGTTAGCTTAGCTTCATTCGATTATACAAGAGACACTGGGATACGACTTTGCTGTATAGCACGGGATAGACACCTTTGCTCATTCGCCAATAATAATGAAAACTTACTTTATGTGTGTACATATGATGATATAACATAAATATAAGGGAAAAAATAGATTTGATTTACTTTAGTGTGACATGGTAGAATGGAGTTGCGGGTGGATGCAGAGGGGCGAGGACACAGTGGTTTCAAATTCAAACAATTTTAATACGATTATTTAATTGCAATTTGAAAAAAGTTTGGAACGTGGCAAAATCAAATTTGTAATTTTTCTCTGTTTAATAGGTAAAAAAGGCAAAGAAAAGAAGCAAAGAAAAAAAAAATATATAAAGATTAACTAAAATGTTCAAATGGCTCCAGCTATGTTTGCTAGCAAAGGCAACCATTGCTGTAATTCTCTAGAAGCATGGTTTCCATGGTTATCACATTTTTGCTTCTCCCTTTAGCATCACTGCAAGCTTTGGGACCCATAACGAATGAATACAAAACGAAAATACAATATTGTGAATAAAAACATCTACACTTTAGATACGTTTAGACCCCCAGGATACAACATTAATCAATTCTGGGGTGCATTGTGAAATTACAAAAAAAAAACAAAAAAAACGATGGTAATTAGTTCCAAACCCCGGTAAAAAACAAAATACAGTATATAGTAAGAATTACTTATGTGTAATGTGTGACTCTGATCAAATTATTAATGAATATACATTTAAAGACAAAATGACATTTTATTTTCTTCATATGTGACCTAGCGTTTTGTGTGCCATCTTCATATTTCTTGATAATCACAAGCTTTTTTCCCATGGTTATCATAGTTTTGCTTCTCCCTTTAGCATCGCTGCAAGCCTTGGGACTTATAGCTAATAAATACAGTACAAAGAAAGTGCGGTACTGTCGACACAAAGCACCCAGATTTTGAACTTAATAAAGAGAACGGCATTGTGGGAGTGAGTTCAACCAATAGCATATTGGGATTTTAAAGATGTCTTGACCAAACCAATACGACATTGATTAATAGCAGTTTCACAAAGTCATATCCAAAATCATCAGAATTTGTGTGCCTTCTTAATATTTTTGGATTAACACAAGCTTTGTTTCCATGGTTATCATATTTTGCTTCTCCCTTTAGTATCATTGCTTACAAGGCACAAGAGCTTCTGAACCGAATGATGCAAAAGGCATCGTGGGAGAGTTCAGCTAATAGCACATTCGCATTTTTATAATGTTATAACCAAAACTAACAGCAGACAAATATTTCTTATGATTTAGAACAATTGCAGACTTGCATAATCTTAGGCAAAAACATTGGAGGTCTGTGTTCTTGGGCAGGCAAAAGAAATTAATTGTCGACGTTGTACGGTGGGAAAAATGCTGTAATGAGGGGATGAAAAAACATTGGATTTAACATCGTAACATTTGAACATCGTAAGCAAGGGATGCTGTAACCAGGGGGTATACTGTCCACCTAAAAGTAAGATCGGGCCTAAGGAATTCAGCCCGACCTGACCCGAATCACAGGTATACAAACCGAACCCGCCCCAAAAAAACAGAGAGAGAGAGAAGCCCAGCATTTTAAGCCCGAAGCCCGTATTTCGGGCCAGTTTTTGGTTGGGTATGTACAGCTAACACTCTACTTGATCCCTAAATTGGACTAAGCATTCTGTGACTAAAATGTAGCAGTTTATGGAAACACCGAACCGTGTTCGTGTTCTTATTCTGTGCCATTTTCTTCCAAAAATGTCACGGCCGTGCCCCCCGGGCTTTAACATTTTGGTTTTCTTGGCCACCGAGCAAGCTCCATCTGCAAATGGCGTGTGGCTTAATAAATCGGTGTAAAGGTTAGCATCTGGCTGCCTTGATTGCGTCCCGTTAGCGCGTGCTGACAAACCTTACAAACATCATAAGGCTTGTTTGTTTTTACAGTGCGCTCGTTTAGCGCTTTTCTCTGAGACAATTATGCTTTTCCGGACAAAACAAACCGAGCACGACGACCGAGATCGGCCACAAATTAAAGCCCAGTCTTGGTAGGTTGGCTCTAATGAGTGTTTTGCTGCTAGCGTAGGCTGTAGAGGTGGTTAGAGATGTGGAAACAATGTTCTAGGAGTTTCTGTTTACAGTGTCTTGCAAATGAACCTCTGGACATATTACCAGGCTTTAAACTTTGAGATAAAAATTAAATCTTTTTTAAGCACGACAACACATGAGACACAATCATGAAAATAAACCAAATTTATTCAATATTTGACTTTGCAAAACTAACGGCCCCAAAGTTAATTCATTGTTAATACATTGTAAAATCTTCTGTTGGAAGCACAGCCACAAGTCATTTTAGGTATGTCTGTATAATCTTTGCACATCTTGAACTACTCCATTTTCCCGTTCTACCTTACAAAACAGCTCAAGTTCCTTAAAGTTTGATGGTGATCCTTGTGCACAGCATTTATCAGATCTTTCCATATTGAGGTCTGGACTTTGCCTTGGCCGGAAAAATAACTTCATATTGTTAGTTTTCAATTAAATTAGATTTTGCTTGATGTTAAGAGTCATCGTTCTTTTGGAAGGGGAACCTGCGTCCCATTCTCAAGTCTCTTGCAGACTCCAATACATTTTCTGCCAAAATGGTCCTGTATATGGCTCCATCCATCTTCCCATCAACTCCAACAATTTTACTAGTCCATGCTAAATAAATGCAACCCCACAGCATGATGCTGCCACCGCAATGTGTGACAGTGGGCACGGTGAAGTGTTACTGTCATGCCAAAGGCTTTGCATTCAGCCCAATAAGTTCCACTTTTGGTCTCATCTGACCGGAGCACCTTGTTCACTTGTTAATTGACACTCATGTGGCCTTTTTATATAATTATATCAGAAGGGGCTTTCTTCTTGCCACTCTCCCATTAAAGGCAGAATTATGCAGAGTATGACAAATAGTTGTCTTATGCACAAGATTGTTCCACCTCAGCTATGTATGTCTGCAGTTCATCTTATGTGATCATGGGTCTCTTGGTCGCTTATCTGATTAGTTTTCTGATTGTCTGGGTTAAATACTTTTTGTGGACAATATCTCTGTATTATTCGTGATTGCAACATTCTTTGCTGTCTGGTAATCCTGAAAGGGGGATGCTACATGTGCTTTCCCTTCTCAAGGTTTCTTCATTTTCCTCATGTTGAGGTTTTTGAGTTTTTCCTTGCCCTCATGTTGGTTCCAGATCAGGGAATGATGTAATAATAGTCTGTATAATGACCTGTGCAGCCCTTTGAGACTATTTGTGATTAAGAGTTATACAAATAAAAATGACTTGACTTGACTTAAGGGTTTATAGGGACGACCGGGACTTGATAAGTTTGCAGTTGTTTTAAGCACTAATTTTGTCGTTGTAAATATAATACAAAATGTTGAAGTAATTTGCATGTTTTGCCTTATTTTTATGACAGTGTCTGTTTTTGGAAGATTATTTAAATGGTTTAGATTCTACATGTTTTATTGGGTATTATTGTATTCCATATCTCTTATTTTATTTTATTTTATTTTTAACATGAGGATACTGCTGGAAATGTGAATTTCCCTACGGGATGAATAAAGTATCTTTCTCTCTCTCTCTCTCTCTCTCTCTCTCTCTCTCTCTCTCTCTCTCTCTCTCTCTCTCTCTCTCTCTCTCTCTCTCTCTCTCTCTCTCTCTCTCTCTCTCTCTCTCTCTATCTCTCTATCTATCTATCTATCTATCTATCTATCTAACTTGGTTTCTACTTCCCGATTGTGTCTCATACTTTAATTTTTAGAAAATGTTTTCAGTTTTTTAGCTTAAGTTTGAAGCCTTAAATGTGGCACAAAAACTTCATGGGGGGGCAATACTTTTACTAGGCACTGAAGCCCTCTCGCTAATTGTCTATTTTACGCTAGCGCTTTGTTTCTCGTTCCTCCCCCAAATGATTGTCGTGCTTCAAAGACTTGGTTATTTTCCCGTCTTGTTTTTCTTTTTTTCTATCTCAGAGTAAATATCATACACTCGAAACGATTGGTAGATTGATTCTAGGAGAGTCAATAAAATCAAAATTCTTTAGGTATCATTTTATATATGAGGTCCAGTTATGTTTTTTTTTTTCTTTACAAATGTAATCGGTGCGACCAATAAAGCATATGCGCCTTATAGACCAGAATTTACGGTACACAATCTGTTATGTAAGAGTCGACCTGCAAATCGATAACGACCAAAAGGTTTTTCCCTTCACAAAAGTAATGGGTGCGACTTATACACACTTTCGCTCATTCGCTTTATAAAACCCATAAATTGGAATTTACTTTGTTGTATTTCCTGTAAAATAAATATGAATAATATAAGTATGTTTGTTTAATACCCTAATAGATTCTTATTCTATTCTCTTAATTAATTGCTTCAAAATAATCATCAATACTTGAAGAGATTTCTTTGGTCCATAAAGCCCGTGAACTGCAATGTATTTATTTGAATTTCTAAAATAACACATTGTCATGTTATTACTATGTTGTTACTATGATACCAGGTAAATGATTAGAAATGGTGTTAGACTACTAGAAAATATTAATTTACTTAGCACTGGTGAGCTATTTTCAGAACAGATCCGCGGGCACCTCAATTGTCCTTGGGGGGCACTCTGTCGTCCGCGGGCACCACGTTGGAAACCCCTGTCCTAGATGTATATACTGTAGCTACAGAACAACATAATCTGTAGGCCTTTAAAAATGGAAACAATTGGCTTGCATCTTCCTTTTGGGAGGAACCGGCTGGCATTGAATGAGTACATATACTAACGGGTGCGGCTTATAATCAGGCGGACCTCATCGAACCGAATATCCCACCATTTGCAAAAAAAATAATGAACAGAAAACAGCAAAACCGGCACGATTACAGAACATATTCCCGCTTCCCGCATTACCATTTGCAGTCGTCGTTTTGGCATAAGTGCTAGGGAAGAGCATCCTTGGGGGAAGGGGGGGTGTAGGGGTTATCTCGGAGCTGATTAGGGATCGCTTCAGAAATCCCAGAAAACAAGAAGGGCAAACAAAGAGCGCACAACAAACAGCGCTTGATTTATTTCCGAGTGTTTGAGGAAGAGAAAATCAACTGAAAATGATTTGCTGCCTGTTTACTTGAAAATGATCTTGACGGGTTTTGTCGTCCTTGGCAGTGAATGAGTTAAAGATCATTTCGGGTGGTTAAAACAAGCACTGCGCGTCTTTATGTAAAGGTGACTTCATCAAATTGATTATCAAAAACTGTTTTCATTTTCTATGTATCAAATAACTATAAAATGATAATAATCATATCAATGCTTTTATTACAAAATGTTCAATAATAATTAGAAAGGTCAATGGCTGTATAAGAAGAAAGTTTGCAATAATAATGGCTGACCATTACTTTTATACTAGAAAGGCGGTCCCTGAGTAAAAACGGAACTAATAGAATGGAATTTTCCAGTGGAAAGAGGCCGATTTGCTCAAACTGATTTTTAACAGGATGAATGAAACTTCTATTTGGAACATGAAAAAAGTAAAAATAAAACAACAATTTGAAAAAATGTTCATTAATATTGGAAAATTATAGGTCAATGGCTGTATACCTACAATGTGTGCAATCATAATGGCTGACCATTACTTTTATACTAGAAAGGCGGTTCCTGTGTAACAACAGAACTAGGAGGATGGCATTTTTCAGTGGAAAGAGAGCGATTTGCTCAAACCGATTTTAACAGGATGAATGAAACTTCTATTTGGAACATGAAAAAAGTAAAAATAAAACAACAATTTGAAAAAATGTTCATTAATATTGGAAAATTATAGGTCAATGGCTGTATACCTACAATGTGTGCAATCATAATGGCTGACCATTACTTTTATACTAGAAAGGCGGTTCCTGTGTAACAACAGAACTAGGAGGATGGCATTTTTCAGTGGAAAGAGAGCGATTTGCTCAAACCGATTTTAACAGGACGAATGAAACTTCTATTTGGAACATGCCAAAAGCAAAAATAAAACAACAATTTGAAAAAAATATATGATAATACTATAATTATTTTGAATAACTATAAAATAGGTATAATTATATGATGATATAATAATGAGTAAATTAAAATATAAAAGTCAAGTCAAGTCAAGTCATTTTTATTTGTATAGCCCTAAATCACGAAGAGTCTCAAAGGGCTTCACAGATTGTTACACTATATTACACAAACTATTTTCAACCGACAAGAGGAGTAGGTTATTCGTATGCAATGGAGTAGAAGTGAGTTTTGAGTCTGACGCTGCTATGCATGGAAGTGATGTATGCCCTGATTTACCTGACGCGGTTGAAGACAGTGATGTCCGTACAGTAAACTGGGTGATACAGGCAGGTGAAGAGCAAGTTCATCCAGAGGTAGAGGATAACTCACTAGACAGCAGATCTGATGCCCAGTCCGACTCTCGCAGTGTTGATACATCCAGCCGAGGAAGTCAGCACATCCCCGAACAAGATGTTGACCATACTTCAAGTGACAATACGGAAAGCCCATCACAGTGCTCTGAAAACATGATCCCTTTGGGTATGGGTCTCCCAGACGAGACCCCATTGAACACTGACCATCTGGACGCAGACTCCCCTGATACTGACTGTTTAGACTTGACTGCCCCAGACCTTCAAGCTCAGGTTATTTGTGCTCAACCTAACCGTTATGGTCTTAGGGTCCGCCAGTCCATCAGGCCTCCTAGTCGTCTTATTTGTCAGATGAATGACCATGTGGTAGGTGACAATCATCTGTCCGCAATATCTGCAAGTTCCTAGTTTAAGTTCAGTAGAGATGCATGTTGTGTATGTAGTCGGGTTGCGGTCGGATTCAGAGACAGGCACGGACGGTACAGTCATAGAGTGTTTACTCAACCTCTTCTTCGGTAGTTCTCTAGCACAAGTACAAGGCTGCGCATAAGTATACAGTGACACCGCAGGAAGGGGAGTGTATTACACGACACCACATATTCCCTTTTTGTTAGCATAGGACACAACAGTAGCATTAATCTAAAATACGCAATAACTCTTCGGTAAGTATGAGCTTGTAGAAAACATACATTTCAATATTCATTACCAGATTAGAGGTAAATATTTATCAGAGGTAAGCAATAACGTAAGGAACTATACTGTCAATATCGGTAAGCAAAAGTGTGTAAACCTTGTAAACTTAAGCAGACTGTATGAAGATCACATCATAAACAAACATGACAATTTTTTTAACAATGAACATTCATCATGTCTTTTTTTTTTTTTTTTTTTACATCATCACATCTTTTCTGTATTTTTTTTTTTTTTTTTAAGTCACATAATCTTGAAGCCATGCAGGAGCATGTCGTATTCTCGGTGCACTAGGAGAGGGATGTGTTGAGGGCACAGTTTCAGTTTCGGGTGGCTCAGCAACTTGGTCGCTTGGCAGGAGGCAAGCATCATTATCAGGAGGCTGTGGCGCTGAAACAGCAGCACAGGTGGAAGAATGGGCAAGGTGGAAAGCATTCCACACCTTTCCATCAGACAGCAGATACTTTTGGGCTACCACTGTCAGTGGCTTGGTGAACCTTGAGTGTCCTTTCGCAATGATTCCAGGTTTGCGGATGCGAACCGCAGAGCCAATCTGGAAGCTGGGTGATTTTGCACCGCGACGTTTGTCGGTGTATCGTTTGGACTTCCGTTGTTTGTTTTGTATGTTTTGTAGCATGTTGCCTTTGTCAGCAGTGGGACGCATGGAGTGAAGACCTGTGATGTGAAGCTTTGTATTCAGTGGTCTACCATGCAACAGTTCAGCGGGGGATACTGAAGTCACAGCATGTGGTGTGGCTCTGTAAGTCTGTAAAAACTCAGTGAAGAAGGCTTTCAGTGGTTTACCTTCGATGTTGGCTGTTTGTAGACAGTCCTTGAAGACTCTGTTGAAACGCTCAATTTCACCGTTGGCTTGGGGGTAGTACACAGAGCTGCGACGGTGTGTGATGTTCCTGTCACTAAGGAATGCTTCAAACTCGGTCGACACGAACTGAGGGCCATTGTCAGTAACAATTTCCTGTGGATTACCTTCTCTGCTAAACACAATGGAAAGAAAAGTCATAACAGAGGCAGAAGTAACATTTGAGCAGAAGGCAATCTCAGGCCATCGGCTGTAATAGTCAATGAGGGTGATGGCGAAGCGGCAATCAGCAGGCGCAGAGTGAATAGGACCAACAATGTCCACAGCAACTTTTTCCCAGGCAGCAGTTGGGGTAGGCACAGGCTGTAATGGTGCAGTACGCGTGGTTGCGGTTTTGTCATGCTGCAAGCAGGTGGTGCATGATTTGATGGCGAGCTCAACGTGAGAATCCATTCCAGGCCACCAGTACAAGTCTCTCAGTCTTTGTTTTGTGCGAACTATCCCTTGGTGTGTAGCATGAGCAAGTTGGATCATTTTTCCCTGTAGCTGTTGTGGTATCACAACACGATGAGTGCCACGCACAATGACACTGTTCTGCAAGGCAAGCTCATTTTGCACACGGAAGTATGGCACGATGAGGGGGTCAAGGCCTTTTGCAGTACGAGGCCATCCCTTCTGCATGTACTGTCGCACCTTCTGTAGCACTGGACATTCCTCACATGCACTGGAGAGCTCATCAGCAGTGACTGCAGCAAAATCAGGAGACACAGCAGCCACCATCTCCAACTCCATCTCCTCGTGGTCGTCTGTGATGGGTAGAGGCAAACGTGACAAGCAATCTGCAGTAACATTCTCATGTCCCGGTTTGTATTCGATTGTGTAGTTAAAACACAGCAGTCGGGCAGACCAGCGAGCTACCCTCATACCTGCACGTCCAAGGCCTTTGGATGTGAGTAGAGTGGTCAAAGGGCTATGATCAGTCCGTAAAGTGAAGTGATGGCCCCAGAGGTAAGTACGCCACTTTTCAGTCGCCCAGACGCATGCCAAAGCCTCTTTTTCGACTGTTGAGTAATTTCGCTCGCATGCAGTCAGCGTCCTGGAAGCAAATGCAATGGTCTGCTCTATGTCACCTTTCATTTGTGTCAACGCAGCACCGATGCCATAGTCTGATGCATCTGTTGTCACGACAGTTGGCAGGGAAGGGTCGAACAAGGCGAGTGCAGAGCTAGTAGCGATGATCTCCTTCACTTTGGAAAAGTTTGCTTGCACCTCTTCAGACCAGTGAAATGTAGCAGACTGTCTGAGTAGAGCACGGAGGGGTTCCACAAGCATGGCGTAGTTGGGGATGAACTTTGAGTACCACGCAGTCAGGCCTAGGAAAGATCGCAGAGATTGAGCGTCGTGTGGAGGTGGAGCTTCAACCACAGCCCGTACATGGCCAGGATCTGGATGTATACCAGAGGCAGAGATGAGATGCCCAAGGAAGGACAACTCTGTTTTCCTGAAGTGGCATTTTGCAGCATTGAGCTTCAGCCCACTCTCCTGTAAACGTTTGAGGACATCGTTCAATCTGGCGTCATGTATTTCAGGCGTCTCCCCACTAACAATGATGTCGTCCAAATAGCACTGTACACCCTTTTGACCAGCCAGGATCTGAGACATCATGCGTTGAAAGGCACTGGGTGCTGATGCCAGGCCGAAAGGCACTCGCGTGAAACGAAACAGTCCATCTTGTGTTATAAACGCTGTAAGATCTCTGCTGCTTGGATGTAGCTGCACTTGGTGGTATGCATTTTGTAGGTCAATCGTGGAAAACATTGTAGCGCCACGGAGCTCAGTGAACACTTCCTCAATGTGTGGCAGCGGATGACTGTCGATCACCACAGCCTTGTTTGGTTCACGTAAGTCCACACACACACGAAGGCCACCTGTTTTCTTGCTCACGACCACCAGAGGCGACACCCAGGCAGACGCGTCGACTCTCTCGATGATGCCATCATTTTCCAGTTTTCCCAGCTCCTCCGACACCTTGTCACGCACGGCATATGGGAGTCTGCGTAGCTTTTGCTGGACTGGAGGGACGTCTGCACGCACTTTAACTTTGTGTATAAAACCTGTAGCAACGCCTAGAGCATTTGTAGTGTTGACAGTGTAACTCATCTCCGATGCGGCAGGTGTTGCAATCTGCCCATCTTGTATGTGGAGGCGAAGTGCAGTGAACAGGTCCATTCCCAGTAGTGGAGTACCGTCAGGAACTATGTAGAAGTCAGTATGTGCACTCTGGTTGCAGTATGTAGCAGTAAGTTGAAGACAGCCCAACACTGGAATTGGCTTCTTCATGTAGGTCACCAGACGCACAGTAGGCTTTGAGAGAGGCAAGTGCATGAATGACTGTCTGTAAATTCTCTCTGGCAGAATTGAAACTGCTGAACCAGTGTCCACAAGCAGGTCAGTAGTAATTGACTGTTCATCATTCGCATGGAGAGCAACTGTACACGTAAGGCGCTTTGGGACTGCAGCTGTAGGGGCTACATGACACACAGTAAGTTCTGGGACAGTAACTTCTCTTACTGATCGAGTAGGAATTGCGCTGCGGCACACTTTACTAAAATGTCCAATTTTCCCACATTGGTTGCATTTTGCATTTTTAGCAGGGCATTTGGGGTCATTTGCTAGATGAGAGTTGGATCCACAACGGTAGCAGGTTTTGTGTTGATTCCTTTTATCTCTCGAGCGCTGTGTATGTGTACTGCTCTGATTCCTTTTCTCTCTTTGTTGCACAAACTTCACAGGAGTGTCGGACACGTGCACATGAGTAATAGCATTAGCTTCTGAAATAGCAGATTCGACTTGTGTAGCAATAGCGATCGCTTTGTCAAGCTTTAAGTCCGTTTCCAGCAGCAAGCGCTCTCTGATTCTCGAAGAGGACATCTTCTCAATGAATTGATCCCTGATCATATCATCAGCAAACGTGCCAAAGTCACAGTTAGCAATTAATTCCCTCAATGCGGCAATGAACTGAGCAGTGGTCTCGCCCGGTCTCTGAGCACGCTGACGGAACTTGGTACGCTGAGCAACGACATTAGTCTTCGGTACAAAGAAAATTTCTAGCGCATCACAGGCGGATTTGTAAGAAGTGCCAGTGTCAGGAAGGGAAAGAAAAATTCTCTGCCCTTCTGTGCCTAAACAGTGCAGCAGTAGTGCGCGCTTTCGTTTGTCCGGCATTTCGTTAGCAGTCAATGCTAGCAGGTAATTTTCGAACATCTGAATCCACGTGGAGTACAACATCGTAGGCTCACCCGGGGTTTCAAGCAAAGCAGGGGGTTGTGAAATTCCGATCCAAGTCATCCTCGTCGCCAATATGTTGTGTATGTAGTCGGGTTGCGGTCGGATTCAGAGACAGGCACGGACGGTACAGTCATAGAGTGTTTACTCAACCTCTTCTTCGGTAGTTCTCTAGCACAAGTACAAGGCTGCGCATAAGTATACAGTGACACCGCAGGAAGGGGAGTGTATTACACGACACCACAATGCACTTTCAGTTTGAGTAACAAAGCTTGAGTAAGAAACAAGAATTGTGCCTATGTGAGCACTTACAACTACAGGAACAATGTTTGATATTTCAGAGATGTAACAGGCATCTTTGAGTCTGTGCTTAGTTAGGAGTTTGATCGCCTCCTTTCTTTTCACACTCCTTTTTGGGAGAGTTTTAGAACTGACATGCACTTCAGTTTGTTCCTTGTAATACTGTACCAGTTTTCGTGTCCTCTTTTTCATCAGTATTTGCCTTTTTGGCATGTGATTTTTTTTCTGTTTAGTGTAGCACACCCATATTTAGCAGAATTTCAGGGGGGTGTATGTAACGGGTGTAATAATAACTTTTATTTTATTGAAATTCCTGCTAAAATATGTGTATAGTTTTTGGTAAATGTCCTGCAATGCTGAGTCCAACAGTGCCCTCTGCTGGTATGGGGTGGGGTTTGGTTTTGGCTTCTAACATGTGACCAGGAGGCGGGGTTTTGTCAGTTTAACCAGAGTACTACAAAGAGATCAAAGAGATCAAACCCAGCAGAAAAAGCTAATGTTGTGACTCATCCATTTGCAGAAACTGTAATAATAAAAACCTCATCATCCAGTCCAGCGTGAATGTGGATCTTTGGTGGGACACGTACACCGCGGTTACATATGATCTCAGATGCATAATACTTTTTCAGTAAAATAAAGTCTGGAATAATAATAATAAACCATAATAGTTATTTATTGGTTAATTCTATTTTAATAAAATATATATTTAATTTATTAAATTCATATAATAAAATATGATGTGACTTCTAGTGCATTGTATTTATTCAGTAAAACAAGGTCTATATTAATAATAACAATTATTGTTGTATGAAATAAAATGGTTATGTATACATCTGTGATTAATCATTAAAAAAAATAGTGTAATTTAAAAATTAAAAAATATTTAATTTTACATTAAATTGAAACGATTGTAAATAAAAATTCAAACTTTGTGACAACAGTTCAAATAAAACTAAAATCAAAATAAAATCATAAATAATTCCTCATTAAAAATATGTTATTATTTTTGAAAATAATATAATTTGTATGAATTTTTTTTTCAAAATCAATAAAAATTGTAAATAATGATAATAAAATGGATTTAATTATTTTATTTATTCAACTAATTGAATTGAATTGATCTGAATAAAAAAAAAATTCAAAACATGTATAAAACAATGAATAAATTATTTATAACTATTCAAAGGCATTTCCTTTTTCGGATAGTTTAATTACTTTGATTAATTAGAATTTAACAAAATTACAGAATAAATCATTATATTATTTTGAACAGCAATGTGTATTTAGATTTTCTGGTTTAATTTAATCAATTTAAATAAAAAATAATCATAAAATAAATGTTAACATAAAAAAATTATTTACAATTAATAATACGTATTTTTTTGGGATAATTTAGTACTATGGATTTAACACAACATGCAATTAATATTTCATAGATGAGGATACCTTTCATGTTTTGTCTCTATTTAATCATTGGTCTTGACAAATATATTATATAATATTTTAAAAATCATTAGATGATTTATTGCTTGAGTCTCTTTATTCCCTTTGAACCAAGTAATAAGTACAGTAATAAAGAAACTTAAAACTCTATTCAATTTATTGCAGTCTTTGTACAAATGAGACAATAAAAATCCCCCGCCAAAGTAAAAGCCTGACTTCAGCACTTTAACTATTAGCTCCTTTAATGGCCGTTATTGAGATGCTTGATTACGGAAGGTAATTGTCTCTTTCCGAGCCTCCCGGCCGGATCGTTTGAGGCAAATTCACCTTAATTGGCGAAAACTTGCTGAATTTGGGATAAACTCTTTCCCAATGATTATTTCTAAAAAAACGCACCCCGGCGCATTAAAAATATTAAAAATACACGTTATTGTATGCCGTTGTGGACATTGTGGCCGGGCAAATGAACCCAAAAATCGATATTATCAATACTGGCCAAGTACTTGGATCAGATCGATACTATTGTCTTGGGAGTTTTCCCCGCTTTAATTAGTACCAAAATAATGTAGGATTTAAAATTATACATTCCTAATAACCTTTAAATTGAATCCAATTGCATTTACGCTTTATTTGCACGACTGACTTTATTTTTCAAATATTTTACAATGGAAGGTATTTTAGTTGTCTTCATTCTTATACAGTATTTGTTCTCTGTTAGGTTGTGGAGCTTGTAAATGCTGGCTTGTTTACAGCGCTATTGCTAGTTTTGCATTACTAAGACTGCAATACGATAAATGAACCTGAAACAAATAATCTTTAAAACAATTGCCGATAACTTAAGCTAACACACCAAGCAGATACCGCTTGATTGTACAGCTAAAGCTACCTTTACACTGGTTTGTTTACTGACGCTAAAGCTATTTTAGTATTGCTTGGACTGCAATCGAAATAGTTAATCAGGAATAAGTTATACTAGCACAGCTGGTAAATCGCTAAAGCTAGTTTATATGAAATGAAAATGAAATGATCTGCATTTATACAGCGCATTTCAAGTCAAGACTTCCCAAAGCGCTTTACAGTGTGCTTCACATTTCCCAATAGCGGCCGTGCAGCCATGTAAGGCGCTAACCTGCTTATTGGGGGTATTAGGGGTTCAGTGTCTTACCCAAGGACACTTTGACATGTTACACGGAGGAGCCGGGATTCAAACTGCGATCTTTTGATCCCAAGACGAGCGCTCTACCTCCTGAGCCGCTGCTATGTCAATTAAGAATACATTATGCTAGCACAAAATGCAAATACTAGTTAGTTTACAGTGCTAAATCTAGTTAAAATGAATCATGACTAAGTTATGCAATCAAAGCTAGTAAATCTTGGCTTGTTTACAGCTCTAATGCTAATTTAAAACTGCTAACACTGCAAAAAAAATAAATCAGTCAGATACAACTTATACAGCTTTTATTAGCAGGGCTGGTAAACGCTGGCTTGTTTACACAGCTATTGCTAGCTTTGTATTGCTAACAATACAATACAATAAATGGACCAGAAACTAATCTTTTCTGAAACAATCGCCGATAAGTTAAGCTAACACATCAAGTATATACTGGCTTGACTGATAAAGTTACCTTTGTGTTTCTAGCATTAAATAGACACTGGTTTGTTTCCTGACGCTAACGCTATTTTAGTATTGCCGGCACTGCAATAAAAATAGTTAATCAGGAATAAGTTATACTAGCACAGCTGGTAAATCCTGACTTGTTTACAGCGCTGAAGCTAGGTTATATATCCATCAGGAACACATTATGCTAGCACGAAATGCAAATACAAACGCTGCCCTAATAAAAAACGAGATCGTTGGTAAGTTGAATTTGTTCGTAAGTTGCTTCAGTGCTATATTTTGTATGTTTAAGATTTATATAAGTATGTTTAAGCCTTGTATAAGTATCCTGTATAGAAGGAATAAGTTATACTTTTCGGGCTTTTAGCTACTAGCTTGTTTACTTTACCCATAGTAGTTTAGCATCAGTTGCAATGCTATTGGATATATTATTTAGGAATAAATCATGCTACAGCAGCTAGCCAATGCTGGCTTGTTTACAGTGATAATTCTAGTTTAATATAGTTAGCACTGTAAAAAAATAAGTTATGCTAGCAGGACCTGAAATGGTGGTTTATTGACAGCGCTAATACTAGTTAAGGAAACAATTTATGCTCGTGCAACTGCCAAATGCTGGCTTGTTCGCAACATTAATGCTAGATTACTATTGCTTGCACTGCAATAACATACATTAATCACGAATAAGTTAAACTAACAGGGCTATCTTGGGTTCTATAACACAACAGGGCTGGTATGTTTACAGCATGAATTTTAGTTTAGTATTGCTAGCAACAATTTATTGGGAATATGGTGTTGTTGGCACGGCTAGCAGATGCTTGCTTGTTTGGAGTGCTAATTGTGATTAAGTATTGAGAGGAATGAAAAAAAAAACATGAATATGGAATTAATTATGTTAGAACAGCTAGCAAACACTAGCTCTTTTGAAGTGCTAATGCTAGCTTAGTATTTCTGGGATGGCTTTTTTGTAGAGGCTGGAGTGAAGATTTATCACAGGTTCGCACTTTCTCACAGGGAAGACAGTTATTACGGTTTTAACAAGTCGGTAGAGCGGACGCTATTCCAATCTTTCTCATTAGCATCTTTTCAAAGGAAAGGTCGAGGATATTAATAGGCGCTGCTCTGAAAATATGATTTTATCACCCTTACAACCACGCAAAAAAGCGTTTTCATCCGATAACAACTGCAATCTTGGGAGTCCAGAATTGGATTGGGAGGCCGGGATGGTCGCGATAAGCAGTCGGACAAATGCGCACGACGTAGCGTGTTATTACCTCCCAAACGGCTAAGAAGCTAATCAGCGCTATCGCGTTTGTTTCTGTCGGCCCACACGGATGGGTAACCGCATTTTTTTTAATGAATTCGACGTGCTGCAGACCTCACTCCCCATCTCCTTTTCGATTTTCTGTTTCCTCCTGCGACGGAAAATTGAACTATGACGAGGCAGAAACAGTCAAGGTGACTTTGAGAAGCTTTCCGATTGCTAGCTGTCAATCGCTACTTCTGAAAAAGCTGACCTGACCTGTAAAAAAGAGCCAACAAAATTTTTATCGGAAATTCCATCCCTATAACCTTTCGAAAAAGTTTGCACCAAACCAGAGAGTAGCTTCGGCCACGCCCACAAAACATTTTTCAACTATTCATTGTCTTTCGGTTTCTACTTGTCGAGCACTACACCAGAAAATGTTGTCGGAGTGGTCAAAAAACGTAGAGTGGCATTGGCCGAGGCCACAGCCAATTATTCGGAAATTCGATGCTCTCCAGTTCCTACTTTGGAAGCGCTACTTTCCCAAAAACTTGTCAGGACTTGCGTAAAACATGACATTGGCTTTGGCCACGCCCACGAAATATGCATCAGAAATTCAATGCCTCTCCGTTTCTATTTGTGAAGCTCTACTTCCGAAAAAGTTGGCGTAGTGGTTCAAAAACGTATAGTGGATTTGGCTGAGGCCACAGCAAATTTATCGGAAATTCGATGATCCGTATACTACTTTTAAAGCCCTACTCTCCCAAAAACTTGCCAGGACTTACGTAAAACGGGACGGTGGCTTTGGCCACACCCACGAAATATTTATCAGAAATTCAATGCCTATGTGTTCCTACTTTTCAAGCTCTACTTCCGAAAAAGTCATCGTAGTTGCTCAAAAACGTAGAATGGCTTTGGCTAGGCCACAGCAAATTTATCGGAAATTCGATGCTCCACTTCCTACTTTTGAAGCCCTACTCTCCCAAAAACTTGTCGCAACTTACGTAAAACGGGACGGTGGCTTTGGCCACACCCACGAAATATTTATCGGAAATTCAATGCCTATGTGTTCCTACTTGTCAAGCTCTACTTCCGCAAAAGTTGTCGTAGTTGCTCAAAAACGTAGAATGGCTTTGGCTGAGGCCACAGCAAATTTATCGGAAATACGATGCTCCACTTCCTACTTTTGAAGCGCTACGCTCCCAAAAACTTGTCAGGACTTACGTAAAACTCTTTCGGAAGTAGAGCTTGACTAACAGGAATGGATACGCATTGACTTTCCGATGAATATTTCTTGGGAAGGGCCAAAATTCAATGCCTCTCCATTCCTATTTGTCAAGCTCTAAATCCGAAAAAGTTGTTGTAGTGGCTCAAAAACGTAGAGTAGCTCTGGCCGAGGCCACAGGAAATTTATCGGAAATTCGATGCTTTCTGATTCTTACTTTTGAAGCACTACTCCTCCAAAAAACATGTTGGGACGTAAAACAGAATGGTGGCTTTGGCACCACCCACGTATTATTCATCGGAAATTCAACGCCTTCCTGTTCCTGCTTTTGCTACTTTTAAAAATGTTTGCACAAAAATGAGAGAGTAGCTTTGGCCATGCCCACAAAACAATGACCAGATATTCAATGCCTGATCGGAAATTCGATGGTTTCAGGTTCCTACCTCTCGAGGACTTCGTCTGAAATAGTTGTCAGACTTCCGAAAACAAAATATTGGCTTTGGCCACGCCCGTAGAAAAATTTCGGAAATCCGATGCCTCCTGGTTCCCGCTTGTCAAGCACTTCTTACGAAAAATATTTCAGACTTTCACAAAACTGAAACGTGGCATCGGCAATCCCCACGAAAAATTGATCGGAAATTTGATTGGTTCAAGTTCCGACTTTTGAAGCGTTATTTTTGAAAAAAGTTGTCGGACTTGCAAGAAACCGAAGAGTGGCCTTTGCCCCGATGATAAAAAAAATAATTGGAAATTCAACGGGTGGCTTTGGCCCTTTCCACAAAATATTAATTCAAATACAACAGTATTATGCCCCACCCAGAAAAATGTACTGGAAATTCAAACATATTGTTCCCCATCCACGAAAGTTTAACGGAAATTTACAAATATGGTACCGCTCTACTAAAAAAAATCATTGTGAATTCAACAATATTTTGCTCCGCCTACAATAATAATAATAATAATAATTTCCTTTGTATTGTCATTCTGTGTAACAATGTACACAGAACGAAATGTCGATACACCTGACCCGTTGTAGCGAGCCGATGCAGCCGCAGCCAACAGAGGGCGCCGCCATTTTAAAACATTGATCAAAAAAGTTTATCGCTATGGTAACAATAACACACCGTTGCTTAAAGTTCCATCTACTGTAAAATACAACGCAACAACAGTTTTCTATCCTCAAGGTGCCAGCCAAAACTTCTTTGTTTTTGTCTTTTTATTGTGTTAACTTTTGTTTTGGGTTCTATTAAACTTTATTCTGTAAATGATTATTACAAAAAAATCCTTTAATCCTTAGATAATTGGAATGAAATTAGATAAATATTTTTCATTTCATTTTTTTCATTTTAAGTAATATTCTCATACGACAAAAAAATAAAATAAACAAAAACTAAAATAAATTATAACTTAAAATAAAACTAAAAATAAGTTGATAATAACACAACACAAAAAATAACAACAAAAAACAAAATGTAAAAATAAAGTAAATGAAATAAAATAAAAAGTAAAGTATTAAAAAATGTAAAAAAAAACAACAAGATAAAATAACAATAAAACAAAAGTCAAGTCAAGTCATGTTTATTTGTATAGCCCTTAATCACAAAGAGTCTCAAAGGGCTGCGCAGATCAAAGACTATTGCAAACTACAGACTATTATGACACCATCCCCTAATATTGGCAACATAAAATATAGATTATTCATATGCTATAGAATAAAAGTGTGTTTTAAGCTTAGATTTAAACAAGAAATATAAATAAAATAAAAATGAGAAAAAAACCTAAATTAAAATAAAGTGATTAAAAAAATAATAAAGTAAAATATAAATAAAATGGTGGGCAGCACGGCGGCGCAGTGGTTAGCGCATGTGCGGCATAGTTCATGTCTTGGGAACCTCCTGTGTGGGTTCGAATCCAGCTCCAGACTTCCTGTGCGGAGTTTGTATGTTCTCCCCGTGCTTGCGTGGGTTTCTTCCGGGCACTCCGGTTACCTCCCACATTCCAAAAACATGCGTTTCAGGTGAATTGGCCGGTCCAAATTGTCCCTAGGTGTGAATGACCGAGCGAGTTGTCTGTCCCTGTGTGCCCTGCGACTGGCTGGCAACCGGTTCAGGGTGTCCCCTGCCCACTGCCTGATTATTGCTGGAATGGGCTCCAGCACCCCCGCGACCCTACTGAGGATAAGCGGTGTAGCTAACGAGATGAGATAAATAAAATGAAAATAATAAATGCATTAAACAAAAATGATAAATAAACACAACAACCCCCAAAAAACAAAAAAAAAACAATGTAAATAAAGACAAAATGAGTAAAGTAAACAAGTAAAGCAAGATTTTTTTCCCGCATACACAATATCGTTATTTTAAAACAATGCAATCGTAATCAGGATTTGGGGTTATACGAGGCAAATCGGAGGCGAAACGTCGGCACTCTCCAATGAATCGTGGAAGACGACCGAAAGTGCTCTCGATATCGAGCGCTGCCGCCACCAGAAAGCATGCGCTCCATTTCCATGTCGGAAAGGTGTGAAAATATGCCACGAGTACCTGTAAAAAGCCACTCAGCGCTTTTTATGCCTGCTCGACTGGAGGATATATCTATCTATATATATATATATATATATATATATATATGCCAGCTCTCGCTATATGTCAGCAGGCATTAAAGACTTACTTGAAGGACATATTCAGCTTCAAGAGATTCTTCATGTTCTCTTCGAAAATGTCTGTCTCAGGGAACGACGATGAAAGACTAAATACAGTAACCCCCAGGATACGGCCTTACCACGTTTTCAGATTACGACGGGGGTGGGCAAACTACGGCCCACAGGACGCACGAGGCTTTTTCCTCCAACTCGCCAAATAATAACAGTTTAAAACCTAATGACAATATTCCTGAGAGTTAATGAAATACCACTAAGAAAAAATTTTTTTAGGTGCCAACTTTGTTACCATTGTCCATTTGAGTGTCTACAATCTAGGGCAAATAAGCGCAGCACAAAATATACTTCCTAGTAACTCAGAACTTTGGAACGGATTGAACGACTGCGTCCCCTTTTGGACAGTTCCCGAAGGTAGCAATTCACCACTTATCACAATGAAATCTGATAACATGAAGTTTGAATGTAATTAAAACATCCAAGGCTATATATTGATAAATAATGGAGGGGCAGTCTCTAGTACAGAACATTACGCAAATTTCCCACTTCTTTGGCTTTCTAACAAGTTTAGCAATTTCAATAACTTTCTTTTGAATTCTGGTGGTCTCAGATGTCTATGACCCCGCCTAAAGAGACATGACTTGGTCAAGCGTGCCTGGTCCATTTGTAAAGGGAATCCGATCGATAGCTCGCTCTCTTTTTCTCCTCCTTGCTTCATCGCAAGTTGACCACTTGACACAGTCATGAGGGCCTGCACTGTGACCTTGAGATGCACGTGTGCTATCCGTTGTGACCATACTGAAGGATAGTATACATTTGACTATAAGGGATTTTGTAAGATCAAATACAAATTACATTTAATGTAAAAGATATTCACTGGCTGGGCTGTGGGGTAGGTCATTGCAACCTAGTAGAGGATGATGTTTACAGTAAACAGCAGGAACTGGGACCAAGTGCTGATATGATAATCAGTGCTTCCCGACGCAAGAGGGGCCTTTGTGACGCAGGAACGCTCGGGTTCCAGACATCGAGGCGAGGAGGTAGAGCCCACGTGGGGATTCTCTGGCCCGCCCATGGGAGGAGCCGGCACACCAGCTGGCGGAGGGACGTGGGTCGAGAGAAGAACTTCAGGAGATCGGAGAAGAATCGAGAGCAGGCTTGACGGAGACTCGAGCGACACTAATTCAGCTAATTCGATGGAGTTCACTTCGTTAAATTATTTAAGAAATTAAATCTGCCTCGTGTGGAAATGCCGGTCTCTTGTCTGTCTTTTCACATCAAGAAAAGAGCGCGCATTGTTAGGAGAATGCAGGTTGTGTTTGGTTAATGGAGTCAGATAACTAATTCGAACAATTTGGTAAACGCTACATTTTAATATATTAAAATCTAACAATACGGAGCACAAGATTAAATCCCTCCGCAACAACAAGTACGAGGACGGTTTCAAATGTAACACCATGTTTGCTAGTTCTTGGGAATACCTTCTTTTTGTGCTAGTAACTTTCAGCGGTCGAAAACTCCCATATTCCCCCCCTCTCCTTTTCTTCCAACATTAATTCTCTGTGTTATAAATTGTGTGTGTGCTACTTTAATCGGCCTGGTTAATTGAATCAATTTCCTTGGGTTTAGTAATTTATATCAGAACTCAAAAGAACTTAGTGATAACGTAAGTTAAATTTTTTATCAGTGTAGGAAATTCTAGCGGAGTAAAAAAGATTATGGTGGAGCCAGGCAACACCTAGAGATAAATTCGTTTACTGGATGCAGTAAAGAGTAATTTCAATCCTAGCGATTTTCAAAATTAAAGCTCGAAAAATCCCTACAACAGCAATGGCTCTACTACAGAAGAAGTACACAAAAGTTAATGTCAAACGTAGTGCTTAAAAACAGGGAACTAATGCATCATTTTTTTTCATTATGAAAAGAAGAAAATACTATATGAATATTCTAAAAATACTAATACAGCAATGTTTCGCGTATCATATAAAAACCTTATTTGGTCCCCGCCAGGGTTCGGTAGAAAGGCATGATCTCCAGGAACGGCCATCACGATGGAAACTTGAGTGGTGTTGCGTTATTGGACTTTAGTGCCTGTCATGGCTTGTCCATACAAAAATCAACCCATCCATCCATTATCTCCTCCGCTTATCCTCAGTAGGGTCTGACACGCATGTTTTTGGAATGTGGGAGGAAACCGGAGTGCCCGCAGGAAACCCACGCAAGCACGGGGAGAACATGCAAACTCCACACAGGAGGTTCGATTTCATGACCTCAGAACTGTGCTGCACATGCGCTAACCACTGCGCAGCCGTGCTGACCCCATACAAAAGTACAACTACATAAATATTACAAAATAAAATCGACAAAAAAATTAAAAAAACAAAACGCAGCTATAGTAATACTACAAAAATATAGCTCGAGTAATACGACACAATGTATACTATGGAAATCAAATATTACAAAAATACAGCAAATATAATACTATGAAAATACAACAGAAATACGCTAAAAATATCACTACAGTAATACTAAAAAATACCAAAACAGAAATATTACAACATATACTTAAAAAATACAACTATGGTAATTATACAAAATACTACACACATACTACAAAAATTATCCCATGGAAATACTAAAAATATACTCCAGGAATACAACTATTGAAATACGGCAAAAAAATACTACTGCAGAAGTAATACAAAAATAATACAAAAATACAACAACGGTATTACTACAAAACCAAATATAAAATTGAGTGCTTAACTGGAACCAAATATATTATTGTCCTTTGATGATGAGATATTTAAATCTTAAAATTTTGATGAAACTATTTAAAAACAGAAATATGTACATGTCACCGTCTTTATTTAATCATTAATGAAATAAATTGGATAGGTCTCAAGGAAGGACAATTTTTTTTGACCCAATGCTGCACTTGACTCTAAATAGTTGCCCACCCCGACATCTGTCACAGATAATACACACTGTCCCTTTAAGGAAGGAATCAATTTCTTTATTTACAAATGATATTCCTCTTTCTCAATATTGTATTTTCTTTTTATGATACAGTATACTAGGGGTGTCAAACATTCAGTCTGATGGCACGCCTGTGATGACGCTGAGAGAAGTGCAAGAGAAAAACAAGGTGCAGTTTTACATATGTCCACTTTATGTCACCAAAGCCTGATGCCACTTGCAAAGACACTGGAGCTTCTCTCTCTCTCTCTCTCTCTCTCTCTCTCTCTCTCTCTCTCTCTCTCTCTCTCTCTCTCTTTCTCTCTCTCTTTCTCTCTCTCTCTCTCTCATTCTCTCTCTTTCTCTTTTTCCTCTCTTCTTCAGTTCTTTTCTTTCTTCCTCTCCCTTTTTTTCTCTATCTCCCGTTTTTTTCTCCTTTCTCTCTTTTCTCGTTTTTTTTGTTCTTCCGCTCTCTCTTTTTCTCCACCCCTCTTTCTCGTTCTCCCTCTCTCCGTCTCTTTCACTCTTGATTTCTTCTCCTTTGTCTTTCTTTCTCTCTTTTTCTCTCTATGTATTTTCTCTGTCTTTCACTCTCTCTTTTCCATGTCTCTCATTCTCTTTCTTTCTCTATCTTTATCTTTTCTCCCTCACACTCCCTTTAATGGTCTTTCTCCCTATTTCTCTTTTTTCCTTTCTCTTTTTTACTTTCTCCCTTTGTCTTTTTTTCATGTCTCTCAATTTTTCTCGCTCTCTTCCTTTCTTTCTTTCTTTTTAATCTTCAAGTTCAGCCCCCAAGAGGTTTTTTTTCCTATCTTGTGGCCCCGAGCTCCAATGAGTTTGACACCCCTGTATTATACGTTCAACCTATCAAAAAGTGAAACCACTCTGTCGGATTCCAAGTGAGCAAAAAATGCCATCAGGCGCTATTTTCTGGTATCGATTTGACTTCAAGCCGGTAAAAGCTTCGTTTTAATCTAAGTTGGAGGCGGGGTTACCATGGCGACGGGCGACCGAGGGAGAGTATCCTTTTCGGAGACGCGCCACTCGTCGCCGCACTCGCCGTTATCTCCGGTTGTCTCTCGCCGTTATCTCTTTTCCCTTGTACTGTCTCAACCGGACGCCAAACATACTGTGCGATTAAGTAAGCTTTTCCGACAACCGCCTAGCGCAAATTTTGTTTTCATTTCAATTTATGATGGCGCTCATAATTTAGCAGGGAGAGATCGTCTACGGTAAAGAAATTAGCGAGCTCCGCCCACATAAGGGACAACGGTCGACTGCTACAAAATTGAAATTTTCCAAACTAAAAGTTGATTTAGTGCTTGAATTAATGCTTCAATTAGCGTTTAAATTAGCGCTTTATTTAGAGTTGTCATAGCGCTTGGATTAGCGCTTGGGTTACCACGTGAATGAGTGCTGAGTTAGTGCTTGAAATAGCGCTCTAATTAATGCTGGAATTAGCGCTAGAATTAACGCTTGAAATAGCGCTCGCATTGGCGCTCAAATTAGCAGTCAAATTAACGCTCAGATTAGCTCAAATTTTGGATAAGCGCTTGAATAAGTGCTTGGATTAGAGCTTGAATCAACGTTTGAACTAGCACTTGAATTAATGCTTCAATTAACGCTTGAATTAACGCTTGGGTTAATGCTTGAATCAGCGTTTGGATCAGTGTTTGAATTAGTGATTGGATTAACGTTTGAAATAGCGCTCGGATACGCGCTCAAATATGCGGTCAAATTAACGTTTAGATTTGTCCTTAGATCAGATTTTGGATTTGCTTGAATTAAGGCTGTAATTAACGCAGGACTTAGCCCTTAAATTAACACCTGAATTAATGCTTCAATTAACGCTTGAATTAACGCTTGGGTTAATGCTTGGAATAATGCTTGGAATAATGCTTGGATTAGCACTTGGATTAGTGCGTGTACTAGCGCGTAAAATAGTGCTTGAATTGGGGTTTGAAATAGCGCTTTGAATCAACGCTTGAATTAGTGCTCAAATTTGTGCTCAAATTCGTGCTTAAATAAGCGTTTGAATCCGTGTTTCAATTAGCGATTGAATTAACGTTTGAAATCGCGCTCAGATACGCGCTCAAAGAAGCGGTCAAATTAATGCTCGGATTAGCGCTAAAATCAGATTTTGGATAAACACTTTAATTAGTGCTTGAATTAACGCTGGAATTAGCGCAGTAATTAGCGTTTGAATTAACACTTGAATTAATTCTTCAATTTACGCTTGCATTAACGCTTGGGTTAATGCTTGGAATAATGCTTGGAATAATGCTTGGAATAATGCTTGGATTAGCACTTGGATTAGTGCGTGTACTAGCGAGTAAATTAGTGCTTGAATTAGGGTTTGAAGTAGCGCTTTGAATCAACGCTTGAATTAGTGCTCGAATTTGTGCTTAAATCAGCATTTGAATCAGTGTATGAATTAGCTATTGGATTAACGTTTGAAATCGCGCCCGGATACGCCCTCACATTAGCGGTCAAATTAACGCTCAGATTAGCGTTTAGATTCGATTTTGGATAAACGCTTGAATTAGTGCTTGAATTAACGCTTTAATTAGCGGTGGAATTAGTTCTTGAATTAACACTTGAACTATTGCTTGAATAAACGCTTGGATTAACACTTAGCGTGTGAAATAGCGTGTGATTGGATTAGCGCTTTAAATGACTCCCTTTTTATCACAGGGACACAACTTTACGATATTTATTAATATTTATTAACAAAAGTCGCCTTAACCAGTTCCCACATTTTTGTAGGTTGTAAACATAACTTCCAAATATTTGTGTTACCACTAGCAATAGTCTCCGCAACCAGTTTCCATATTATCGTAATTTGTGAACACAACTTTCAAACATTTGTGTCCTCTCTATCAGTAGTCGCCTCAACGACTTTCCAAATTTTCTTAAATTGTTAACGTAACTTCCGAATATTTGCGTTACCACTTGCAATACTTTCTGCAACCAGTTTCCACATTATCGTAAGTTGTGGACACAACTTTAAAAAATGTGTGTCTTCTATATCGATAGTCGTCTCAACCACTTTCCATATTTTCGTAAATTCCGAATATTTTTGTTACCACTAGCAAAAGTCTCCGCAGCCCCATATGACATTTTCATTACTTGAGTCCAAATTTCCAACATTTGAGTCACTTCGAGTAGTAGGCGCCTCAACCACGTTCCACATTTTCGTAAGTTGTGAACGTAACTTCCTACTATCTGTGTTCCCGCTAGCAAAAATCTACTCAACCACTTCTGACAGTTTAGCTGCGTAATATCACGTTTTTTTTCGTCTTTTGACGGAAACCCGCCTCTTCCCATACCTCCCACCCTCCTAACCTCGGTGAGTAACGAGACTCGGGTGAGAGGCCCCTGACGAGTAATTATTTCCATTTGGTTGACAGCGCGGGCTTCCTTGGCCTATTGTGACAGTTCGCTATCTCCCGCCGACGGTAATAGGCGGCAGCTTCTCGTTATACGGCACGGCGCTAGCATGGCAAGACAGCTTGGAAATAACCGGAACGTTCCGCTAGCCACGCGTGCTAGAAGAACTCTGAATAAATAAAGACCGGCACTGGTCAGGAAAAGTTTACTCTGTGAGAATCTGATCTTTGTTTTGATGAGTTCAGTGCTAACAGTTAGCATTTACGGAAAAAATGGTAGAATAAACGTGCAAATTTAGTGTTGCACATACCGAAAGGTTCTTCAAATTTATTGATCTCCCTCGTACATTTCCTAAACATTTGAAGATAAACGAAGAAAATTTGTATTCGTACTGTCAAAAGTCTTATCAACCACTTCCCAAGTTTTTGTAAGTTGTGAACGTAACTTCCAAACATTTGTGTTCCCGCTAGCAAAAGTCGCTTCAACTACATCCTACCTGATCCTAATGTTTGGACATAGATTTCATTTTATTTCCGGTAGCAAGAGTTGCCTCAACCACTTTCCACATTTTTGTAAGTTATGAACGTAACTTTCGAACATTTGTGTTTCCGCTAGCAAAAGTTGCTCTAACTACTTCTTACCTTATCCTAACGTTTGAACATAAGTTCCAGACATTTTTATTTCCGCTAGCAAAAGTTGCCTCAACCATTTACTCCATTTTCGCAACGTTTGAATGTAAAATTCAGAACATTTGTTCCGGTCAGGAAAAGTTTCCTCTGTGAGAATCTGACCTTAGTTTTGATTAGCTCAGCGTTAACAGTTAGCAGGCACAAAAAGTGTCAAAATAATATTTTTCTAGTTTCTCAATATTTATGGTCCAAATTACTTCATAAATTAATAAGTTGTGAAATTAAGGAATCAGGGTGTTAATACTGGCAGGACGACGGGACAAAATCTGCTAGCGAAAATAAGTACAAATACAATCTCCTTTTTAATAGCACACGTACTGAAAAAAATTAACCGGATTTAATGAACGACCCATGTACATTTCCGAAACATTTGAAAATGAATTTTGAACATTTGCACTCACGCAAGAAAAAGTCTTCTTGCACATTTTCTGAAGTTGTGAAGGTAACTTCCGAATATTTTCTTTATCGCTACTAAAAGTATCAACCCCTTTCCACATTTTCGGAAGTTGTGAAGGTAACTTCCTAAAATTTGTGTTCACGCTAGCAAAAGTCTCTCCAACTACTTCCTACATTTTCCTTCCATTTTTCTTTTGAACGTGAATTCCGATTTTTTTTTTTATTACCGCTAGCGAAAGTCGCTTAAACTACTTTGCACATTCTTGTAACACTTTAACGGTAACTTCCGGACATTTTAGTTATCGGTAGCAAAAGTCGTCTTAACCACTTTCCACAATTCCGGAAGTTGCCTGCGTAACTTCCCCCCAAAATTTTCACGCTAGCAAAAGTCGTTTAAACTACTTCTTACATTTTCCTCACGTTTGAACATGAATTCCGATACAATTTTTTCCCGCGAGCAAAAGTCGCGTCAACTACTTCACCCAATTTGGGGAGAAGTGTAACTTCCGAACATTTTTGTCATCGCTGCTAAAAGTCTCAACCACTTTACACATTTTTGGAAGTTGTGAAGGTAACTTACCGCCAGCAAAAGTCACCTAAACTACTATTACATTTTTGAATTTTTATAATGTTTAATTGTTACTTGCGAACATTTTTGTTATCGCTACCAAAGTTCGTCTCAACCACTTTCAACAAATCCAGAAGTTGTGTACGTAACTTCCAAAATTTTGTGTTCATGCTAGCAAAACCCGCTGCAACAACTTCACACATTTTTTTGTAGCTTTTAAGTGTAACTTACAAACATTTTTTGTTATTGCTACCAAACGTTGTCCCAACCACTTTCCAAATTTCCGGAAGTTATGAACAGAACTTCCAAAATTTTGCGTTCACGTTACATTTTCAGAAGTTGTAATGGTACCTTCCAAAAAATTGTGTTCACGCTCAACTACTTCATTCATATTTGTAACTTTTGAACAATTTTGTTATCGCTAGCAAAATTAGTCTCAACCACTTCCTACATTTTCATAAAATGTAAACGTAAATTTTGAGAAACTGTTCTGGTCAGGGAAAAGTTTCCTCTGTGAGAATCTAAACTTAGTATTTATTAGCACAGCGCTAACGGCTAACATGCACAAAAAGTGCCAGAAGAACAAAACTTCTGTTTCAAGTTGAATTTAAAACTAAAAGGTCCAAATTACCTAAAAAAAAAAGTGTTTCTTTATTGAGTAGCGATGTACCGTATTCTCTGCACTGAATTATAAGACAAGTACTGTGATCTATTTTTCATATGTAAGGCGCACTGGACTACAAGGCGCATGGAATTAAAACTACAGTAAGAGCTAGGGCTTGCATACAAAAATAAATATAAATCAGAAAAATGTATTTCATGGGACATAACTTAACATTATGTCATCTGGTTTCACCACTAAAATTAATTTTAGCATCAAACAATTGAGCTGAGCATAAGGGGGGACAGGAAGACCACTCTATGTTTCCCAAAGACAGACTTTGTGCACTATAATTGCATTGTAACTATGCATTTCCAATTGTGTAGTAAAACTGGGTTAATTTGGAATCGGTTTATCCATAACTTCGCGAAATCCGGATAAAAAGTTTGGTCCGGATGATTTTGAATGGATTTCTCACGAAAAATCTATGCATATTCCGGATTTTATAATCCAGATCTTCAGCTATTCCGTATCAAAATCTTAATAATTTTGATCCCTTCTAATGCATTTTGCCACGTCTATTCTGGAGTGGTATTCCAGATCGACCTGCCGTCTCTGATGTCTTCTTCCCGGAAAGTGTTTGCCATCCTCTTGGCCATAAACAAACGGAGTTCTCTATGCGTTTGTCTTTGTGGGACATCTTCCAAGTCATCACTGACTGACTCTATCTCATTGTGATTTCATTCATGTTGTGTCACATCATGGCGTCAGTGAAGAAGGAGAGTCTTGAGGACAGGGCATTAGAAGAAAAATTAAAGATCATACAATACTGTAACAACCACCCTGGCATAAGGAAGAATAATATCGAGTCTTATTTTCACATGAAACCTCAAACATTGTCAGATCTTCTGAAAAACCCAGTATGTATGTTTCATTAATATTCTGTAGTGGGTTTATATAATTCACCCACGGAACACTGTTGTTGAGTAGAGAGTTCCAGTGGGACAGGTTAGGAAGTTGCACTGTCCTTTCTTCAGGTTAGAGAGATAGCAACGTGTTTTTGTTGTTGTTCCGTGTTTTGAAGAGCTATGACAATAAAGCTCCCGTTTTCTCTGCCATTTATCATTCCGCCTCGGACTCCTGTTTTTACATGCTACAATTCTCATTTTGTCTGTGTGAATAGAAACTGTTAGGGAAAAAACTATAAAAAAATGTAGTGTTTACCAAATTGTTCAAATTAGTTATCTGACTCCATTAACCAAACACAAACTTCACTCTCCTAACAATGCATGCTCGTTTCTTAATTTAGGGAAAATATTGACAAGAGACCGGCATTTCCACACGGGGGCAGATTTATTTTCTTAAAGTATTTAACCAAGTGAATTTTATCAAATTAGCCGAATTTTTGTCGCTCGAGGCTTCCTGGAGCCTCCTTTTTCGATTGTCCCTCTCATTCCCCGATCTGATCTCCCATCTCTCTCCCGTCTTCCGTCTTCTGTACTCTGCCCACGTCTTTTAAAAAGCCGGCGCGCACCCCAGAGTCAAATAGTGCTTGCCTTGCATGTGCGGAGGTTTGCTGACGGACTGACAATGAGTGAAAGGAAGCGTTGAGTTTAAATAGGAGGTGAACCAATCAGGCAACGAGCAGCAGTTGGCGCCAAACAAGCGGGCACAGGTGGGGGCAATGTGCAAACATGACATTGCCAACAAATAAGCTATTGTGGTCAGGTAGCTTTTGGACGGTGCCCTCTGCCAGAAATTGTAATTACATGCAGTAACAAGCCCCGTTTTATTTTTGATGTTTCCTTTTTTGAAGATATTTGGGGGTTGGTAATGGTCCCAAAGCTAAATTAGAGACGATTAATAGTTTAATTAGTTGTGTTTTTCTTGTCTGCAGACTGTGGGATGCACTTTCGAAAGCAATGTCATCGTTAGCTTAATAGATCCCAAAGCTACAGTTAGCGTAGGTCCGGAAACTCCATTTTGAGAGGCGTTTAATTTGTTTTGTTTTTTGTGTAATAATATTAAGCGGTCTAATTTAAATCAGAAGATCTTTCTTGTTGGTCTTGCCATGCTTCTTCTCTTTCCTCTCCTTCATCCGTGTCTTATTCTAGCTCTCTCATTTTTTTCTCCTCTTTATCTTCTTCTTTCCCTCCCTCTGGTCTTACACTATTTATCCTCCTCACACTTCTCTGTCTTCTCCTTCTTCCACTGCTTTCTCCTCTCTTTCTTAAGATTCCTCTTCTTCTCAAACTTCTTTTTCTTATTGTAATAATTTTCCTTCTTTCTCTACTTTTTTCTTTTGTCTTCTCACCCCCTACTCCTTTTTCCCCCATTCTAATCAATCTTCCTACTCCTCTATCTCCTTTTTGCTCCTAATTTACCTCTTCTTAATCTGTCTCCTTCCCCTATTTTACTCCTTTTCCTCATTCTAATTCTTCTTCTACTTATTTTTTTCTTTGGTATCCTTCTTTTTCGTCCTCCACTAACTCATCTTTTTGTCCTACTCCTTCTCTGTCTTCTCCTCATCCCCTACTACTCCTAATTCCCCCTTTCCAATCATTCTTCTTATTCCTCTCTACTCCACCTTCTCATCTCCTTCTACTCCTTCTTTAACTTCTTGTAATCTATTCCTCTATTTTACTCTTCTTCCTCATTGGAGTCCTTCTTCCTCTACTTCTCATTTTCCTCATTGAGATCTTTCCACTTCCCTAACTTCCCCTCTATGTCCTTTACATCCCCTTCTTTTCTTCCTCCTTCTCCTTCTTGGTCTTCTACTCATTCCCCACTCCTTCTCTCGCCCTTTTGATAATTCTTCTTGTGCCCCTCTACCTCTTTCTTCTACTTCCTTACCAACTTGCAAAACTCTCCTTCCTCTATTTTACTACTTTTCCTTATTTTAATCCGTCTGATTCTTCATCGACTTCTCTCCTCTCTTACAGCATCCATTTTCCTCTGTCTTCTACTCCCCCTTCTGATCAACCTAGTTCTTCCTCTCAGCCTCCTTCTTCTACTCATCTCCTTCACCTTCTTGTCATTTTCTTATTCCTTATTTTCCTTCTTGTTATTCTTCTCTTTGTTCTCCCTCTACTCCTTCTCCCTCTTCTCATCTCCTCTGTCTTTTCTTCTCATTCCTTTGTCTTTTGATTATTCTCCTTGGCATCTCCTTATTATTCCCATTCCAACCCATAACTTCCTTTTCATTCTCCTACTCCTTCTTTTCTTTCATGTAATAGTCTCTCTCTTCTCCCTCTACCCTTTCTCATCTAGTGCTCCTTCTTTTCCACATTTTATTCTCCTTGTCCTTCTTTTCCTCCTTGTAATCCTTCTTTTTCTTCTCCCTTTACTCCTTCCCATTGTTCTTCTCTGTATTCTCCTTGTCTTTCTTTTCTTTCGTGTAATCCTTCTTTTCTGCTTTCCAGTCCATGGCCTTCTTGTCATTCTTCTACTTGCTCTTTTGCTTTTTGTTATCCTTCTTCTCCCTCTCTGTCCTTTTCTTCTCCTCCTCATTTTTATTTTCTGTCTTTTCCTTCTCATTTCCTACTCCTCCTTCGTTCACCTCTTGTAATTCTTATTATTCTCTCTGTATTCCTTTCTTCTTTCAAATCCTTCACTTTTGTCATGATTACTGACGCGGGGCACCTGAGTCTGCTCTGTTGGCACCAACAGCCATGGACGCTGATTGGCTGCTGACCTCTTTGTAAACCCCCGCCTTCCTGTCAACAATTGGCAGTTCGTCTGCAAACCTCAGCTTCACGCTAGGCAAGCCCTTTTTGACTCCTGACTCAATCCTGCCCTGTTTCCCGTCTGATTCTTGGTGCCGACCTCTTTTCTGAACCCGTTTACGTTTTTGCTCCTCCGTCCCGGCCATCGACCTGTTTTTTCCTCGCTCTCGACACTGCCTTCGTTCGACACGGAAGTGCCACTTCCGCGTCTAAGCGATCTGCTACCCGTGACCGACGATCACCGGATCGTGGGTGCAAGCCCTTTCCTCCTTCTAAATAAAGCTGAGTAAATGAACACAATGTTCCTGGTTTCTGACAACTTTTTCGTCTCGTTCTACTTCTTTTCCTACTTCCAATTCTTCACTTTCTTTTCAATCTCTTACTCCTTCTTTCTCTCCTTGTAATAATTTTCTCTATTCACCCGCTACTCCTTCTTTTTCTTCTTGTAATTTTTCTTTTTCACCCCTCTACTCCTTCTCATTCTACTTCTGTTTTCTTCTGTTCCTCTTTGCAATCCTTCTCTCTACACTTCTTCCCCTTCTCTGTCTTTTCATCTCCAACTCCTTTTTTTACCCCTTGTAATTTTTCATATTTTCTAATCCTCCTCTTTATTACTCTCCTACTCCCTTTACTTTTCGTATTCTCCCTCTCACCCTTCTCAAATTCAGTCTACTTATTCTCCTATTCTATCTTATTCACATTGTCCTACGCCTTCTTCTTCTCCCTCCGCCTTCCTCCTTCTTCTTCTCCCCCAACTTCTGGAGGCAAAATGTCATTCGTCAATTGCAGCTAATGCCCCCCGGACTTTGGTGGCTAAAGTACCCTTAAAGGTGTATAGAAAAAATAAACCCCCCATTATGCTAATGCTAATCTTGCTGTGGGGTGGAAAGAATGCCCCCACACTTTCTCACCTGTTATTATCGGCCTTGCATGTCATGAAGGAAGGAAAGCAGAATCTCTTTCATGCAACCTGAGCCTTTGCACAGGATTCCATAATGGATTCTGAGTGGGGGTGGGGTCGGGTGGGGGGGGTCCACTTTCGCCTTGACATCTCTTTCATGCTGTCAAGAAGGCGCACAGGCGGGATATCATATATTGGCCTGACACGTGCTACTGCATGCAAGCATCACCGTACATTGAAAAGAGAACAAGAACGGCCACAATGAAGTCAATCCACACGTCGGTATTTGGAGTAATGAATACTTTCTCTTTATTTTTACACTGCTAATTTGATAGTTGGTTGAAGTGGCCAATGACTGGCGCTATGGCACTTCATCAGGGTTGGGTAGAGTTACTTTAACTTGATTACTTTCAATTACTTTTTGGATTACTCCAATACCAAATAGTAACGGAATACATGGAATGGCAAAAATGATGTTGGCAAGCTGTTTCGATTTATTTTCATTTTGTTTCTGTCGCATTTTATGTTAGTTTTGCCGGAGATCAAAGCCAGGAGAGAAAGCTTAACACTTGTTGTGAGTCATCATTTTATTTATATTTAATTTCTTTTGTCTTTTATTAGCATATTTGGTATTGGAGTAATCCAAAAGTAATTGAAAGTAATCCAGTTAAAGTAACCCTACCCAACCCTGCACTTCATACAGTAGACCCCAGGATAAGGCAATCCATTCCAAAGTGGAGATCACAAAGCGAAGTTGCCTCATAGAGGGGTATATAAACCTAGGCTAATGCATAGAAAATGTGTTCCAAACTTCTGGTTGCCAGGTAAGAATATGTCGGTAGAGGTAAGATCTTTGGCCCAAACGCGACCAGAATTTCTTAAAATGTCAATCATTAAGTCGGGCTGGCCGAGCTTCTTTCTCGTGGTTTTTTTCTCTATTTTTTTCCCTTTTGGGGGGATTTGCACAACATGCAATTACTTTTGCTTAAGTCAATATTTAGATCGATATAATGCTTACCAATTGCTTATCAGTTTAACTCAAAATCACTATATCCAAATACATTTTCCTCCTTGGTGTTAGGGTAAAAGATGCGCGGGTTCCTTCTTCAACCTCCCTCACGTCAGACATCATTTTCGCTTCTTGCCGATAGCTTAAGAACTTTCTGCTTTTGGGACAAATTATTTACTAGTTTCAGCTTGTAATCTGCAGAATTAGATTTTTTTTTCAGGGCCATTTTGTTCGGTTTCACTTTCGTTCACTGGACGTTGCCAAGATGCGCACATACGAGCCAAACCGTTCATTTAGGGTGGCCAACCCCGTCCTCAAATTTTTGGAGTTTCTCTGGTCAAATACAGTTGAGACCGAACACCTTTTAGGCCTGATCTTACATCTAGTTGTCAGGTATTGTACTTGGGTGAGGTTATTGTGGTCGGGGTTTGTTGAAAGGGCCAGGGAGCCACTAGGGAGCGGCAAAGAGCCGCATAGCGCCAGAACCGCTTGAACACGAAAGCAGATGTTATTGATTTAATTGGTATTTATTGCGAATGACTGGGCACAAAACCTAGCTAAAGACAGTCACAGAAGCCTAAAGTATAACTGTGTATATTTTCACAAAAAATCGGTTCAGCCATTTCGGGGCCTTTATGTCACGTACAAACAAACAAAAATCGGGATTTATAAAGTAGTGGCGATAGCTAGATTATATATTTAGAATAGATTTTGATAGATTAGATTATATAGATTAAATAGATGGATTACATGTGGAATATAATGTCATTGTAAAATCCACTATTGTTATCACACTACAGTAATCCTTCACTGTGTTTACTTTCCGTGTGTTGGCTATTTCGCAGATTTTCATCCTGTATTGTGTTCTGTATTCTGAGTGGCTAAACAGTCATGCGCCTTTGTCGTATTTCTTGATAATAGCAATCCTCGTTTCCATGGATATCCTTTAGCCTCACTGAAAGCGTAGGACCCATGGTGAATACAGTACAAAATACAGTATTGTATTGCTGACTTGCAACGAGAGAGATTCCGAACTGAATGAAAAGACGGAAAGGCATTGTGGGAGGTATTTTATCCAATAAAATGTTTGCAGTGATTTAAACCAATAGCAGACCAGGATCTTATGTAATGTTGACCGAGAGCCGACAGGAGTCTTAAAGACCAAACTAAATTTGAATTTGATAGATTTCATGTGAAACGGCTTGCTTGATGTCGTATAGTAAGGAAAATGCCAAAAAGAGTGGACGAAAAAAAACCCATCTCATTCCACATTGTGAAGTGAAAACGTCTTAAAGTGGGAACATCATATCCCAAGGGTCTACTGTAATAGAACTGCTTTTTGTTGTCCTCCAGGATGTTTCCTCGACCCATCACTCATCTTGTTATGTTTCCCACTGTTGGTCAAAGGTTTTATGTCCCTTGGTTGGGTTGTAACTATATTCGTCTTTATTACGCCCGGTGAAACAATAAAACTTGTGGGCTATAAAGTAATTCTCATCCTTTTATTGTATAGCATGTGTCATGTTATGGACTAAGCTAGAAATCATGTCAAATTATGAGAAATAGCAATAGCTTGTTAGCCAGTTTGTGTCAAATTTGGCATCATTGGAATATCAAACGAGTAGGTGGTTGATTTCATTGAATAAGACACGGGTGTCCAGATCATTTGAGATCGGGGCGACACGGTAGAAAAAACATTCTCTCAGGGCCTGGTTGCAAAAATAGAAAGAAAGAGAGTGGGGGAGAGAAGGATGGAGTAAAAGAAAGAGTGGAAGAGAAATAGAGTAGAATATAGAGAGAGAAAAAAAGGGAAAGAGAATGTGAGAAAGAAAGAGACGGACATATAAAGAAAGAAGGAAAAAAGAGAAAGGAGAAGGAGGGATTGAAAGAGAGAGACAAAAAGTGAAAAAGGACAGACAGTAAAAGAGAGGGGGAGAGAAAGTGAAAAAGTGAAATTAATAGGATAAGAGAGACAAAGAGTGAAAGGGAGGAAAAAAGAGAGAGAAAGGGAGGGAGAAAACGAGAGAGAGATATATAGACAAAGAGAAAAAGGATAAAAGTGTGAGAAAGAGAGACGGAAAGAAGAGAAAAAGAGATTGAAAGAGGGTGAACGAGAGAAAAGGAGAGGGATTAAAAGAGAAGGACAAGGAGTGAAAAAGTCAGAAAAAGAGGAGGGAGATAAAGAGAAAGCGAGAGACGAAGCGTGAAAGAGAGATGGGAATCGAGAGACAAAGTGAGAGAAAAAGAGAAAAGAGAGGGATACAATTAGAGAAGAGAAAGAGGCAAAAAAGAGACAGAAAAGAGAGAGTGCAAAGAACTACATTTGGATGGAGCCAAACACAGGCTGATTAAGGCAGAAAATCTGTTGGGAGTCTGCAAGAGACCTGAAAATGGGGAATAGATTCACCTTCAAACAGGACAACGACCTTTCTTCATTTTACTCATGTTGAGGTTTCTGAGTTTTTCCTTGCCCTCATGTTGGTTCCAGATCAGGGGATGGTGTAATAATAGTCTGAAAAAATAGTCTGTGTAATAACCTGTGAAGCCCTTTGAGACTCTTTGTGATTAAGGGCTATACAAATAAAAAGGACCTGACTTGACTTGACTTAAACATAAAGCAAAATCTAATCTAATTTAATACTAACAATATAAAGATGTTTTTCTAGTCAAGCCAAAGTTCAGACCTTAATACTATAGAGCATTTGTGGAAATATCCGAAAAATGCTGTTCACAAAACGATCACCAAGATACCATGGTGAACTGGAGCTGTTTTGTAAGGAAGAATGGGCAAATAATTCTATTTCAATAAGTGAAAAACTTCTAGTGACATACCCAAAAAGACTTGTGACTGTGATTGCAGCAGAAATGGTCAAAAGGTATTAACTCAGAGGGGGTCAATATTTTTGCAACACCTACTTTTATGTATTTTGTTATTAGCACAATACAGAATGTTAAATAAATGTGCTTTCTTTTCACAATTGGGTGTCAAATGTTGTAAATACTTAGAAAATACTTTGAGTTCTCAGTTTTAAGCCTGAAAAATGGTGATATGTCTCGGGAGGCCAATACTTTAGCAAGACACTCCATCAAACAGGTAGGTGCTTGATTTATGTTTCATTACTTAAGAAAAACAATTGAGTTGTGCAAAATAGGAAAAATACGCACTTAAACAAGCGAAGAGTTTTTCTCGCGAGGCAACCGTCACGCCAAATGCCACCGACGGACAAATATTCCATTTATGTTTGGTACATGCTGTAAAAAATGGAAGAGTTTCGCAGCACTTAGCGGGAATGTTCCGCAACCCCGAATTGCCAGCGTCTCATTTGTTCCGGCACCAATTCCAGTTTTGCATCTCATTAATTATCCAGCGCCGGCAAATGTCACAATAATAAGTGTCGTGTGGCTGCCGGAACAAGACTTTGTGATTATTTTTCAGTGGAGTGCTTACCGGGACATGCATTAGTCATTGCGCCTCTCACGTAAATGTCCTTTATTTCTTGCAAGTCGCACGAAACTGGTGAATCAGAGAGAAGGCTTGGATGATGTCGAAATAGGTTTGTTTCATAAGGAAGAATTAGAAACGATCACTTCAATATATAAGATTTTATTATAATCAATGTTCAATGGATATTCCCTTTTATGGTTTGAAGACATTTTTCAACACTCTTGGGTCAACAATTGCTGCACAGTTCATTCATGTACAACCCCAAGTAAAAAGTATGGAATTCCCAGTCTTGGGCAAGCCCTCATTCAGTCATTTTATTCTGTAGAAAAAAACTCACAAACATGAAACCATCGTATGGTCGGTCCAAAGTGCAACACATTGGCATTCAGAAAAACTAAGAAATTAAGGAAACACATTGCAATGGTCAGTAAGTGTTACTTTTATAAAGCAAGTGCAGGAAAATAATGTCACGATTGACCATTGCCCTCACCTCTGCCCGCTCGTTTGGCGCTAGCCTGATTGGTTCCCCTCCTATTTAAACTCAACGCTTCCATTCACTCCTGGTCAGTCCGTCAGCGAACCTCCGCACAAGCAAGGCAAGCACTATTTGACTCTGGCTCCCGTCTGTCCTGTCCTTATCTGTATCTTGCTCATCATCCCCTGGCTTCCCCATCGGCTCCCTGACTTTTTCCTTCCTTCAACCACGCTCCGATCTCTTGCCCCGGCTACTCGACCCGTTTTTGCCCACCGACCACCCTCTGATCTCCCGTCCCAGCTACTCAACTCGTTTCCACCCACCGAACACGCTCCGATTTCCCGTCCCGGCCACTCAACTCGTTTCCGTCTTCCGACCACGCTCCGATCCCGTGAGCTCCCTGCTCTTCCTGCCCAGCGATCGGCGGATTGCTGGCGCTTGCTTTCCCGTACATGATTTCTCAGCTTCCACAATGAAGTTTGTTATGAAATGTCACACGTTTGGGTCCACCATCTATTCTGGTTCTGACAAATACAAATGGAATCTATCCATACTGAGGGGACAAAAAATGGAAACAGTGCATTTTGTTTAGAAAATAAGGAGACACCCAGTCAATTTCCTTTCCTAAATTGGGCACCCTGCTTAGATTAAGTCTGCTCGTTAGTCAGTAGTTAAAAACAGTGCCGTTATCACACCTGGAGGGCTCCATGACTAAGTGTAATGGCAAGAATCATGGCTCCAACAAGAGACATGTATCTTGAGACAAAAGACAGGATCGTCAAACTTGAAACTCTCCTAGTATGGTTGCCAAAGATGAGGGCTGTTTACAGTCAGCTGTTTCAAATTTTTGGACCAATTACAAACAGCGTGGGAAAGTTGTTAAAGTCAAGTGTGCTGGTAGGCGTCAAGACAAATAACTAGAGGCCATATGTCTTAAAAACAGGAAATGCACCGCAAGACAAATGAAGAAGAAATGGGAGAAAGCTGGAGTCAAAGTATGTGATCGAACTGTGCAAAATTGCCTTGAGGAAATAGGATTTTCATGTTAAAAGCTAAAAGAAAACCATCGTTGACACTTAAACACAAAGGAACAAGACTGCAATGGGCTAAGGAGATAACTGTAGATGACTGGATGAAGGTTATCTTCAGTGATGAGTCAGGAATCTGCATTGGACAATATAATGATGCTGGAACTTTTGTTGGTTGCCAGTCTGGTGAGATTTACAAAGAGAACTGCCCAAAGAAAACATCCAAATTCCTATAGTCCTCATTGATATGGGTCTGCATGTCAGGCATAGGCACTGGGGAGAGATGGCTGTGGTCAAATCCGCAACGATGCACAAGCTGTTTTGGACAGCTTTCTTTCTTCCTCCAATTGATATTATGTTTTGGGATGGCAAGGCATCATGTCAAAGAACAAAAACTGGGAAAGCATTCCCTGGGGAAAGGTACATCCAGTCAATGTCATGGCCTGCAAATAGCCATGATCTCAACCCAATTGAAAACCTGTGGTGGACATTGAAAAAAATGTCCACAACGAGGCTTCGACCTTCAAAGATGATCTGGCAACTGCAATCAAAGAGAGTTGGCACCAGATTGATGAATAGTACTGTTTGTCCAAATTAAGTCCATGCTTCTGACTGCAAGCTATCATACAAGCCAAAGCTGGTGCAACTAAATACGAGCGATACATTTTGATTGTTATTTTTTTGTCTGTTTTTCCCGATTTTTTTTCTTCCTCAGAATGGAGTGAATCCACATTTATTTCCCTGCGCTTGCTCTATAAAAGTAGCATTTACTGACCACCACAACATTGTTTTTTTTTTCATTTCATTTACTATTTCTGAATGCCAAGGAGTGCATTTTAAAAAAAATGTTTGTTTTTGTCATGCTTTTTATCTGAGTTTGTTGTACAGAATAAAATATCTGAGTGAGGGCTTGCCCAAGACTGAGATTCCATACTATTGTCTAGGGGTTGTATGTATGCCCAAAAGACAGGATTGCTGAAAGAAGGTGAAGAAAAAATGAAGATCCAGTACACAGGGAAATACTCATTCGACAAATTAAAACCTAGAATAAAACACTTAAGCATAGTGTACTTCTCAAATCTTATTTCTGAAACTAAAATTAAACCCCAAATTGATTTTCTTCAAATTCGAACTATTAACTAAAGCTGATTTTAAAAAGTTTCCACTGGAGCAGACGAATGGTCCTTGTGCAGACCACTTCAGAAGTAAAACGACTAAAATCAGGTCTAGCCTTCGAGCCCGTCAGAATGTAAGATCTACAATAGCTGGACAATTGATTTTACCTGATGAAAAACTGGAACGTTTTTCCTCAATGGAGGCAAGGACTCTTGGTCGAGTTTTTTCACAACTCAACCTGTCTTTTAGGTTTAATCTCTTTTCAGGACATTTTATGGATTATTCGAGGAACAGATTTTAAATATGGTCAACTGCTCTCTCCAGGCGGACGTTTTCCCTGCCGCCTTTATAACGGCGGGAGTGAGGCCCCATCTGAAGAAGAGAAAGTTGGACTCAAGCTTTTTTAATAACTACCGTTGTCACAGTTGCCATGGCGCCCAATTGGCCCCGCCCGCGTGGCGCCAGCTGCGGCTCATTGACGGATTGGCTTTACGTCTATTTAAGCTCAGTGCTCTCATTTTTCCTTTGTCAGTCCGTCAACGGACCTCTGCCCCACAAGACATGGGTTACGACTCGGTCCTGTTTCCTGTTAGTATTCCCTGTCTGGTGTTGTTCCCGTTTGTATTTGACCTGTTAAATATCGGTTTTCAGGTTCGTTCCTGTCTATTTTTGTCCTGTTTATTATTCTCTCCAGTTTACGTTCCCCTCTAGTTTCTCCTGTTTGTTTTCGAAATTCTGTTTCATTATCTATCCTGTCTGTCCAGTCCTGTCCGATATCAACTCGGGCAGTTGGTATCGATCTCGTCGGCCTGTGGCTTCCGATCAATTCGCGCCAGACTGCTGCCTAAGGTGCATGACTCCCCATTTCCCGTAAAATAAAAGGCTTTTGTGAGTAACGTCATGCGTTTGGGTCCTGATCCTGTCCTGGTTCATGACAATCGTTCAATTTCCAAAATACCGTTTTCAAGGAAAGTTTTAGAAAAATTGGTTATCATTCAGCTGAATTCTTTTGGAGAAGAAAACAGAAATTTCAGTCTGGTTTGAGGAGAAACCAGTGTACAGAGACTGCCCTTTTTAAATTTTAAATAATATCAAGTATAATACTGATTTAGATAAACACACAGTTCGGGAGCTACTGGATCTCAGTGCTGCCTTTGACACAGTAGATCACCAGATTTTATTAAACAGATTAAGAAACCTGGTGGGCATCTCTGAAACTGTTTTAAATTGGTTTTGTTCCTGTTTCAATGACTGACATTTCTTTGTAGGTATAGATGCATGTTCCTCCTTCAGAACCCATGAAATTACATGTGGTGTTCCCCAAGGTGCAATTTTAGGCCCGGTACTTTTTAATCTGCATATGCTTCCCCTTGGGGAAGTCATCAGGAGACACGGAGTCAACTTCCATCATTATGCTGATGAGACCCAGCTCCACATTGTCGTGTCCCATGGTAACACAAGTCCTATTGATAACTTTTTAAATTGCATTTCAGATATCAAGTCAGGGATAATTAGTGTGGATTTTACTGTCTTGTTGTATGCCAAATGTTTTTATACAACACGTTGAGTGATAATTTTTTGCCTGAAAAGGGATTCACAAATAAATTTGATTTAAAAATCATACACAACTTTGTGGTTTTAATGCATATTACTAGTTAAGTCTCTAAAATGCCTGTCTGCTATTGGTTGACGTCACAGCAGTTGGCTAAACACATTCCCACATTGCACCCTCTCCCTCTCTTCAATCAATTCAAAATGTCTTCGTAACAAACTTCTTTGTTGGCAATTGCGTTTGTGGAATCGCAGCCAGACAAAAAGGAATAGCGCCAAGCGTGAGTGTTGCAAATTTGACTAGCTATGGGTCCCAAGACTTGCAGTGATGCTAAATGGAGATGGAAAAACCTAATAACCATGAAAACAAAGCTTGAAATAATACGAAGGAAGCAAAACGTTAGCCCTGCTAAGAGATATGAGGAGAACTATTGTTAAGAATAAGGAGGCGAACAAAGAAACACATCCGGACTAATCAGCATCTATATGTCAAGTCATGTTTATTTCAGGGTCGTACACCTTTTTAATGGCCAGTTTCAAGCACTTTTAAAAAAAATTCAAAGCCAATTTTCCAATTCCTCCAGGACCATCAAAGAGGAAATCTGGTATGAATCATACATTTTGTATAGCCAAATATAACTCGGTGATTGTCATATGCAATGTTTAATCTGGGGTGTTTAATTATTAAGATATATGATTTTTAGATCTTGAGTAAATCGCAAAAATACAGGTGGAGCTGAAATTTTCATGTGTGAAGATTCGAGAGACAAATATCTCCCGATATAGGTGTTGGGTAAAAATGACAGCAAAGCTAGATTACATTTTCAGCTACAGGAAGTTTTTCCGGTTACAATTCACCACTGGGAAACGGTACCTTCATTGTTTTGCATGGCCCATAATACATTTTGATAATTGATATGTAAACCTGTCACCAACCCACATTTTCTATTGCTCTGTTTAGGTGTAGCATGCACCTGTCCTCTTGGGCGTGACTCCTAGGGGGTGGTGACGTTTCACAGGACAATGCCATACAAATTAATGCCGGCTGCCGGTAATCATGAGGGAAGAAGAAATGCAATGGCAAATTGAGGCCACCAGAATACAGTGTCCTTGTCATTTTTAAGCAGAAATGTTGTGAAGCACGGCAACAAATGCAACCATTTACAAGCACTTCACCCAAAATGCAAGGACTTTTTAAATCCTGAAAAAAAACAATAAAATTTAAGCATTTTCAAGGATTTCAATCACCTGTACAAACCCTGTCTAAGGAAGAATGACAAATTACTAGCTCAATATTTTGAGGGCCACAGCTCTTTATCATAACTAATATTAAATCAATTTTTCCTTTAATACTTTTGGAACACATTTCTACATACGTGGGATTATTCTGTTACTAATATTGGACACCTGCAAAGGAGATTTCATACTTGTCATGGCCTGCACGGTTGTCATGGCGCCCAGCTGGCCCCGCCCCTTGACACCAGCTGACCTGCATTTCCTGATTACTCCTGTGGGTTTTTAAACGTGCCTTTTGGAACTGCTCCTTGCCAGATTGTTGTTTACCCTAGTTGAAAACTTGTTGATACCTGTTTATTCTTGTTTTGCTTGTTGGACTTTGTTGCACTCTGGTGTAACATTCTGGGAGATTCCTGCAAGTTCTGTTTGATTCTGAGAAATGCCTGGATTGTAATTTTGCCTGCATTTGAGCCTGCTTTGTTTTGTTTTTGGTCCGTTTGTGTGTTGGACAAGTTTTCTTTCTCAATTAAAGTGACAGATCGTCTACGCAAATGAGTTCCTACTTCCTGCTTCCCGACCCGTTTCAAGACAGTCCCGTTCCGTTTCGTGACAATACTAAGCCTCACTGTTATTTTGAATTTTATTGTGCACTGTTGTTTGTTGTTTTGATTTTAAATCATTATCAGTATAGGCCAATCATGTTGCTGTTCATTGATGTCCACACCCTTAAGAGCGGATCGACTTTTGTAACCTAGGATATGTGATAAAGAGGAAGAGCTCAAAGGAGGGCCTTCTCCATGTCCACTTTGCAAGTTCCATATACATTTCTCCTTATTTTGAGTGTCTACTAAAATTTTGAAATTATCGTTGGGTCAAAAATTGCTGTGCATCTCATTCATGTATTACGGTAGTAGGCCCCTGAGTAAAGGCGATCCCGCCTTACCCTGTCTTGATTGCATTTTCCCCACTATATGAGATAAACATTAAATTACTTTGCACAGACAAAAATGTTCAAAAATTCACACTTTGTGGTGTTTTCGTATATTTATTTACGCCTCCAAGATATATGTCTGCTATAGGTCGACATCATATAAGATGCTGGTCTGCTATTGGCTGATCTCCCTGCCACAGTGCTTTTCACCCCCTTCGTTCAGTTCAGATTCTTGAGAAAAAAAAGTTTAATTTGTTAATTAAGAGTACAGAGACTTGCAGTGGGGCTAAAGGGAGAAGCAGGGAGATAATTACCATGGAAACAAAGCTTGAGATAATGAAGAAGGCATGGAAAATCTTATCCTCGTAAAAGAATATGGCCATAACCAATCGAATATCGGGACTATTAATAAGAATAAGTAGGTGATGAAAGTTTTAAAATCAGTTTCAATTTTGAGCAGCATTCTCCTGCCCCCCAATTCATCCACCTGCTACCCCACTGTACCAGCTCAAGTCTTGTCACATTAACTGTAAATCCAAATTAACAATTTTTCAAATGTATGCACGTGATTTTCCATAGTGCAATGGTTAGCACATTCACTTAACACGCGGAACCCCTGTTCAAAACCAGGTGGAAACATATGTTGGCAAGGAGAGGGATGGGCGCCTTCAGGCTGTACTGGCCCAAGACACACCACAGGAAATGGTGCCCGTGGTCAAGGGATCCAACCTATTATATTACATTCAAGTAGCAGTTGATATATACCATTGATGTCAAACTTATTTTAGCTTGGGACAAAATGTTAAAAAAACCAAAAACATTATTTCGAAGGCCATGGTAGTAAAATATTGGCATAAAAAATGTGGATTAGCTGGAAGGCTGGGGTTCATTTTGGAGTCTCATAATTAAATTATGATTCAGGGATGTAAGGTTGGATTATAAAACGGTTATTGAGGTTTTTTTTAATTGATTTCATACAGTATGTATTACATAAAGTCCCAGCTAATTTGTAGCTTAAATGAAACACATGGATATAGCTAAGTGGAATATTAAATATATCCTTTCTTCTCTTTCATGCATTTTATTAAAACACTGATGCGGATAATTCCTTTTCATTTATTCGATAAGAGCCGTTCCCGAGATGTTGACACGGGCGCCGATAAAATATCGAGCAGGCCTGGCTTTGCGACTCAGCTTTGTTTGGATCTCTTTCCAGTAGAAAAACTAATTAAAGACGAAATATTTTGAAAGCTCATCATCGAAAAATCCTGCCCGAGGACCTCGACTTTTCAAGTCCGTAATCAAAAGCTGTTTTTTTAAAAAATTGACGCTGGAACCTGTCGATTGTTTACAAATGCTGGCGATTGCAGTTGTGGAATCGGAGCCAGAGAAGAAGAAGTAGTGCCAAGTGGGAGTGTAGCAATTAAAGATAGCTTTAATGGACTCCTGGAAATCTATCGGCCAAGTCACCGTGACTACAGGAATCACAGCCCCCTTCCAAAATACACAGATACACTTTCCAGGGATAGGGTTTACTAATAAACAGGGCTAGTTTTTATTAACTAACAATAATAAACCAATATAACACAAAATAACTGAGAAATGGTATGTTTTGTCTGTGTCAAAACTATGAATTTTGTACATATGACAGCATGACTGACTGTTATTTTGTAAACGTTTATCCGATTCACTTAAAATCTCAACTTTTGTAAATGTTCATCCTTAGCTCTTTTGCATTTAACAGAAACATCATTTGTTTAACAATTGGAAACTATTACATAGATAGATAGATAGATAGATAGATAGATAGATAGATAGATAGATAGATAGATAGATAGATAGATAGATAGATAGATAGATAGATAGATAGATAGATAGATAGATAGATAGATAGATAGATAGATAGATAGATAGATAGATAGATAGATAGATAGATAGATAGATAGATAGATAGATAGATAGATAGATAGATAGATAGATAGATAGATAGATAGATAGATAGATAGATAGATAGATACTTTATTCATCCCCGCAGGGAAATTCACCGTTCCAGCAGCATCCCTGCGCTGGAGATCAAAACAATAATAAAGCAAAAAGAATACAATACACAAATACCCAATGTAGCGTGTCATATAGAGTATTTCGATAGTGCTACACGGAATACACACTGTAATAAAAATACGGTAATATGCAATGTTAGGGGTGTGGTTTAATGTGGGCCTTTACTCCGCCGGGTGGAGTTAAATAGCCTCATGGCATGAGGAATAAAAGATCTCCTCAGTCTGTCCGTGGTACAAGACTGTGACAGCAGTCTGTCGCTGAAGCTGCTCTTCTGTCTGAAGATAGTGCTGTGTAGTGGATGTGATGAATTGTCCATGATTGACCGCAGCTTTTCCAGTGCCCGTCTCTCAGCTACTGTTGTCAGGCTGTCCAGCTCTGTGCCCACAACAGAGCTCGCTTTCCTCACCAGTTTATTGAGACAAGAGGCATCCTTCTTCTTGACGCTGCCTCCCCAACATGCTGCCAAATAGAAGAGGGTGCACAGAAGAAAAAACAGTTGTTTTGAGGAATGTAGCCCAATAAAAACGTTGTAAACGTTAATCCTCAATTAGTTAGCATTTATTTCTGGCATAGGGCGTCACCGTGTGATGTCCTAGGAGCACAAGAGCGTACAGGAAAAACTGTTTACAAAGAGTAATCAACACACCCTAGAATGTCATTGGCACATTTCTGCCCAGTCTAGAGGACATTGATGGCTTTTATACTGTAGCAGAGCCATCAACATCATAAAAGACTCGTCCTCAGCATTTAATTATGTACACCAGTGTCTGAAATAATGTCTGCCTGGACGCCTAGGGCGTGCATCTTTTACGTCGGGCGTACAACTTACAAAACGTCTCCGCCCGGGTGGCCGACATTGTTTTCAAGAAAGAAAGAAAAAAAAAAAACAACGAAAGATTTTTTTTTTTTCAAATCAAACGTTTGCTTTATTCTAATTTGGATATCTTAGTTTGGTTTGGAAATTTCGGTTTGTTTGGTAATGTGCATACTCGGCAGCTGATCGGGAGCCTGCATCGAATTTCTTCGTGCTTCCGGACTTTTCCGAGCGTTATAAGGTCGCTCATTTGCATATCATTTAGACGCACAGAGAACACAAGAAAAATGGATAAGTGGTTAGGAATCAAGCCAAAACCTCAGCCCCAGAAGAAATATTCAAAAGAAGCTAACAAAATTTTTGATGCTACTAAACGGAAACGTACATTTAAAACATCGTGGAAAGAGGAGTTCATGCGGCTTGTAGCAGACGACGCAACGCAAAGATTGCATGACTGAAGATGAGTAAATACAGGTATATACTGATGGCAGATGGAAAATAGCGATGTCATATACATGCAATGAATGTTATAAGTAGATTTGTAATAAACTTAAATCTAATGTGTTGTTGTTTTATATTCTGATTATCAATCCTTAACACTTTGCAACAATGGGTTTTATGGCGATTAATCGTCTTATTGTATTTCAAGTTGTGAAAAATGGGCCAAGCAACTTTATGGCTGGGTAGGCAACTTTTCAGAGTTGTCTGCCCTGGTGTCCGGTAACTTTTTGTCATGAGTTTCAAACACTGAGTAAATGTATGAAAACATTACCGAAAATTATTCAGAAAAATGTAGCAGTGTAACTGAAAGTCTTCGCTTTTATTGACGCAAATCCTCAGTTAAGATTCATTTGTCAGTTAAACATAATTTGTTTAATGTGTCAAAATTTTTCCCAAGACTTGACAGTTATGAGATCGAGAGACACTTAAAACTAAAGTTAGTGTAACTTTAAATTAACATAAATATCATTTTTACAGAACTTTTTTTTTTACCAGTAGTAGTTTACATGCGCAGACTGGACAAGCTGATGCTGGCGGTAAGCAGTCACGAGTGGGGAGCGGTCTTTAGCGGTAACCTGTGGGACTGTATTATACTTCAAAAAGCGAGGTAGATTTGTGTTAAAAAAAAGAAAAAAATGGTATCCCGAATTTTTTAGAGCTGCTCATGTACAGTAAATAGGTACCGCTGTGGTTAATTTTTAGTTTTAATTTTTTTTTTTTAATTTTTACATTGTGGGAGGTTGTTCTGCCTATATCTGTCTGTCTTTTTACAATGCTGTGACGCAAACCAATAGCAGACCAGCTTTTTATAGATTCTCAACCAATAGCTGACAGGCATTTTAAAGACATACTTCGTTATACGTAGAAACACTCCAGAGTATGAATTTTGTACAATTTGACAAAATAATTAAATAAGCATCTTACCCCACAAATGAACCGTGAAAACGTTGTATTCCAGGGTCCACTTTTGGGCGACTTTTCTGAGGTAACCATTTTGCTAAATCGTGATCAGAAACTTGAGTTTTACCTCAGAGAAAATTTAGAGTCAATCATGAACAACACCACCACATGTTCTTTTTGCAGAATGATCTATCGCAGTCCAATCCTTTGTAGACGGGCGGATTTTGCTTGATTTGCTGACTAGTTGCGGCATTCTTGTGGCCCAGCAGTTCATCAGCTCCCCTGCCTTCCCACTTTTCTACCATCTGCTCCATCAACTCTTGAGTAATGACCAAGTCCTGTGCTCTGTCTCATGGTTGCTACCTTTTTGGAGGTAAGCCTGACCTCAAGTGAGTGTACCTGTTCTTTTTAAGACACATAAACAGACTTTGCCTAGTGTGAAGAACAAAGTTCCCCGGATATATTTTACCAACTCCCCCATTTGCATCCAGAGCGCTAAGATAAAGAAATGAAAAGCCAAAAGCCAAACCCTATCCAGCCTGGCCAAAGGTGTGTTGCGTTAGCAGACAGTTGATGAATGTTAAAAACAAAGTCCCTAGAATACGTCTGAACTTTTCCCTGTCCGCATACAGAGCAGTCAACAAAAGTGATGAAAAGCCACACTCTTTCCAGAGGTAAACCGAGCCTCAAGTGTTTTTTGTTTGCAGACATTTTCCGAATATTGAGAACAAAATGCCTCAGAAAAATCTGACCTTTTCCCTGTGTGCATCCAGAGCAGTCAACAAAAGCTGTGAAAAGCCAAAAGCCAAACTCTTACAGAGGTAAGCCCGGTCTCTAGCGGGATACACTTTCTCGATTGTTCAGAGGGTCCCTCAAATAGGTCACCCATATCACCCACATGTTCATGCAGAGCAGTCAAAAAAGTTGTGAAAAGCCAAAACCTTTCCGGATGAAAGCCTTGCTGGCCTCAAGTAAAAAAATCTTATTTGAATATCAAGATCCCTTTCAAATTGTGGAGACAATGTTTCTCAGATAGATTTGCTCTCTTCAACATCCAGAGCTGTCAACAAAGCGATGAAAAGCCAAACCTTTTCCAGAACAAAGCCTGACCACAAGTGAGAGTTCTTATTCTTGTATAAGAAATATCCAGATACTATCTGAATGTGAAGAAAAAAGTCCCTCAGATTTAACAACACCCTGTTTGCATTCAGAACAGTCAAGAAAAGCGATGAAAAGTAAAAAGTCAAACTGGAGTCAAGGCTGGTCACAAGTGAGTTTTTTTATGCAGACAATTTTAAAATGTTTCAAACAAAGTCTCTAGAAAGTCTAACATTGCCTTTGTTTGTATTGAAAGCAGCCAATATTAAAATTCGAAAGGCCAAACTTTTACCAGAGGTAAGCCTGGCCTGAACAGGAATATGCAGACAATTCTCTAGTATTAGGAGTAAAGTCCCTGAAATTAGTCTGAAATATCCCCCCATTGCACCCAGAATAATATAAAAAAATCACTTTCCAGAGGTTAGCCTGGCCTCGGGTGAGTTTTGTTTCCAGATACTCTTCAAATGTGAAGAACAAAGTCCCTCTTATAGGTCTTACATCACCCCTCTTATGCATCCAGGGCAGTCGACAAAATATGTGAAAAGCCAGACTCTTTCCTGAGCTAACTCTGGCCTTAAGTGAGTGTTCTGGTTCCTTTTAAGAGCAATATCCAAACACTTTACCTAATATAAAGAACCAAATACCTTAGACAGTATTTAACAATTCCCTTGTTTGCATCCAGAGTAGTTAAGAAAGGTGTTGAAAAGCAAAAACCTATCCAAGGGGTAAGACTGGCCTGAACTGAGGGTTATGAAGAACAAAGTACCCGAAAAAGATTGACCAATTCTCCTATTTGCATCCAGAGCGGTCAACAAAAGTGATGAGAAACCAAGAGAATAACTCTTTCCAGAAGTAAACCTGGCCTCAAGAGTTTTAATTTTTTCTCTTTCCCTTAATTTTAAGAACAAATTTTCTCAGATAGACATAGCAACTCCACTCTTTTTAGCCAGAGCAGTATACAAAAGTGATGAAAAGCCAAAGCTTTTCCAAAGGTTAGCTTAGCTTCAAGTGAGAGTTTGTGTCCCTTTTAAGAGGAATGTGTAGATACTTTCTTTAATAGTCTCACAAATAGATTTAAAAACTCCCCCGTTTCCACCCAGAACAGTCAACAAAATCAATGAGGAGCCAAGAGGGTAACTCTTTCCAGAGGTAAGCCTGGCCTCAAGAGTTTTTTTACATATTTTTTCCCTTAATTTTAAGAACAAACCCCCTCAGATAGACATAGCTACTCCACAGTTTTTATATATGCATTTTCCCTAAATTTGAAGAACAAACTCCCTCAGATTGACATAGTGTTAGGAATTAATCTATTAAAAATGTATCGTTTACCAAATTGTTCGAATTAATTATCTGACTTCATTAACACAAACTTCATTCTCCTAACAATGCATGCTCGTTTCTTTATGGAAAAATGAACAAGAGACCGGCATTTCCACACTGGGGCAGATTTAATTTCTTAAATAATAAACTAAAGTGAATTCCATCGAATTAGCCGAATTAGCGTCGCTCTTCGTCGAGCCTCACTCTCCATTGTCCCTTGCGATTGATCTTCTGAAGTTCTTCCTCTGCCCACGCCTTTCTCCCAAGCTGGCGTGTAGGCTCCTCCCATGGGGCGGGCCAGGAACGCTTATGTGGGCTACACCTCGTCGCCACCTCGTCGCCTCGATGTCTGGACCGGTTAAAACATCCCCGCGCGTTTCCACGTCATCAGGGCTTTGTTCTCCAAACATTGCCTACCACATGCGTCAGAATTCTGTTATCAACAGAACTAAACAAAACATTCGCATTCGGAACGGCGTGACCTGTCATTGCACTTAAGCCTTCTCTGTGAAAAATCTTCATTGCATTCAATAAATGTAACTTGTATAAAATCCTTTATAGTAAAATGTATAAAAATCTTCAATAGCAACTCCGTTGTTTTCATCCAGGGCAGTCAACAAAAGTGATTAAAACCCAAACTCTTTCCACAGCTTAGCCTAACTTCAAGTAAGAGTTTGTGTCCCTTTAAAGAGGAATGTGTAGAAAATTTCTGTAATAGTTTCACAGATAGATTCATAAACTCCCCCGTTTGCACCAAGAGCAGTCAACAAAAGTGATGAGGAGCGGAGAAACTAACTCTTTCCAGAGGTAACCCTGGCCTCAAGAATTTTATATATGCTCTTTAAGAACAAATTTCCTCAGATAAACATAGCAACTCCATTGTTTTTATCCAGAGCAGTATACAAAAGTGATGAAAAGCCAAACCTTTTCCAAAGTTTAGCTTAGCTTCAAGTGAGAGTTTGTGTCCCTTTCAAGAGGAATGTGTAAATAATTTCTTTAATAGTCTCACAGATAGATTTAAAAACTCCCCCGTTTACACCCAGAGCAGTCAACAAAAGCCATGAAAAGCCAATCAAGATGATGGGGCGGCATTTAGAGATGGAATATTCAAAAGAATAAAATTGAAAGCAGAAAGGTTGCACGCTTGAGCTTAAAAGGCGCCTCTGGAAAGATTTGAGTGTGGGTTGATCCTTCTTTGAGTCCTTTAACCCTGCCATGATGTGTTGCCTCCTCCGCTTCAAATGAATTCCTCGCATCTTGTTTTGCTTTTATACCTTCTCGCTTTTCAAAATAACTCATCTTGCTAATGGCTCAGGTGGACCTCCAGGACCAAAAAACAGAAGACGATCTCACATCCTGCAGGATATTGACGCATATTTTCTGTAATTTATGTCTTGCCGTAACGTTCCCATAAAAGTTTACGAGTGTCACTTGCGCGTGGCCCCGCAAACGGCATCCGCATTATTCGGCAGCAACAGGACGGCCATAATTACCTGAGATTGACGGATGATAGTTTTCTTCCTGAAGCTATAAGAAGAAAGTTATTTGAACACAAACAAATCAATCGGAAAACTTTATAAAGCACTCGAATCAGACATGAGACAAATCCTAACGTATATAATAAATCGGACTCAAATACAGTAGACCCCTTGGAGACAACATGAATTCGTTCTGACGTGGAGATTGCAAAGTGGAATTGCTGTATAGCAGGGGATGGAAACCAATGCTAATGCAGAGCTAATGTGTTCTTAAAACCTGGAAACCCAGGAAAAAACAATGAAACAACAAAATAGCTTAGAGTAAGTACAACATATATGTAATATATTATTCAATACCATTTTGAATATACTAACTATCCCAAGAAAAATGACATTTTAATTTCATGGGGTGCAACGTGACTTGAGCTGGTAGAGTGGAGTAGCAGGTGGATGCATATTAGGTACAAGGTAGCAGATTAGAATGAAAACTAATTTTTGTTTTGTTTTTGCAAAGCTATTTTTTATTGATGTATAGTGGGGAAAATGCTGTAAAGAGATGCGGAAAAAAGATCTCATTCCACACAGCAAAATGAAAATGTTATTCTGCGGTGACGCTGTATCCCAGGGGTTTTCTGTAATGATGACTTTTGAATTTCTAAACCCATATTAATGTGAGTGCTCTAAAGTGGACTTAACAAAAGAATACCATCCATCCATGCATCCATCCATCTATTATCTGCACCGCTTATCACAAAAGAATACCTCTTCACTTTAAACAAACAATGAGGGCTCTGGGGGGGAAAATATCGTAAAGCAAGGACGCCGTATCCCGGGGTTTTAATGTATTTAAAAAAAAAATCAGCTTTCAAGTTTCTGCTGCTTTACTTATTTTTTCTCATTTTTTTTACATTATTTGATTGGATACACAGGCAGGTAAACTAGATGGAGGCCTATATCCCTTCCCCTTCTCCCTTCCCCTACAATTTGGAGATGAATGGGACAGTCATTTCTTTACAAAAATAAAAAATGGAAGGTGTCGAGCTGTAATTCCTGCTAGATCAATAGCAAGATTTGAGTGATTCTTATACAGGGGCGTCTACCTGTGAAGACATAATTTCAAAATAACTAGCCTTGTTTTAGTTGACCGATTCAGATAATTTAATCCTGTGCTAAGTCAATTTTCTAAACCTGCAGGATCTTCGTGGAATTTTAATTCCAAATAGTTCGTCGATGTATAATGAGGGAAAATGCTGCATAGAGGGGCTGGAAAATTCCACACTGTAAAATGAAAATGTCATAATGGAGACGCTGTATCCCCAGGATCTACTGTTGTTGACACAAGTTCATTAAAAAAACAAAACCAGATATTATCTAAAATTGCATGTCCAAAAGACGTCTTTATTGGGTTGAAAAGTTGCTTTTCCCAAAACGTTAAAAAGATGACTTTTTAGGGCTAAATTTGGACCAAACGACTATTTTTGGACTCAATTCTGGTCCTCATTAAATGGAGACATTGAAAAATACTACTTTTTGTGGGCTAAATTTAAACCAAACAACTATTTTTGGACACATTTCGTCCACGTTGACGGGGCTAAGCACAACCCAATTTTAAAACTCTGTTTTTGGGATAATTGCGTCTAAAACAGACAAGACCATGTAGCCTAAAATTCAATGTCTAAAAGGTTTCTTTTAACGACGTTTTTCAAGATGTGGAAAGCATCACTATTTTTGGGCCGAATTTTGTCCATGTTGGACGGGCTGAACAGAGTTTAATTTTGGACGTTTATTTTGGATTGTGCGCTTCACACAACCCAAAAATAGACGTGTATTTTTTGACTAAATTGTATCAAAAACACATAACAACTGAGAATCTAGCCTAAAACCGGGTATTCAAAAGATGTCTGTTTTGGTTTGAAAGGTTAAAAACAATACTAAGACGACTAATTCTAGACTAAATTTACACTAAAAGACTATTTTTAGACTATATTTTGTCCATGTTTAAGGGGCTAAACACAACCCAAAACTCTATTTTTGGAATTAATTTTGTCTAAAACCAACCTGACCAGATATAGCCTGTAATTGAATGTCCAAAAGATGTCTTTATTTGTTGAAAAGTGAATACATTTTACCAAAACTTTAAAAAGACGACTTATTGTGGGCTTAATTTGAACCAAGACTATTTTTGGACTAAGGTTCGTCCACGTTTAAGGGGCTAAACACAACCCAATTTTAAAACTGGAATTAATTGTGTTAAAACAGACCAGACCTGATGTAGCCTAAAATTCAATGTCTAAAAGGTTTCTTTAATTGATGAAAGAGTATTTTTCAAGATGTGGGAAACATCACTATTTTTGGGCCGAATTTGGTACTTGTTGGTCTGGCTGAACACAGTTTAATTTCGGACGTCAATTGTGGGTTGCGGGCTTCACACAACCCAAAAATACCCCGTTTATTTTTGGACTAAATTGTGTCTAAAGCACACCAAATGAGATCCAGCCTAAATTCAGATATTCAAACTACGTCTTTTTTGGTTTGAAAGGTTAGAAACAATATAAAGACGACTTATTGTGGGCTAAATTTGAACCAAACTATTTTTGGACAAAGGTGTGTCCACGTTTAAGGGGCTAAACACAACCTAAAACTCTAATGTTTGGACTAAATTGTGTCTAAAACAGATTAGACCAGCTGTAGCCTAAAATTTAATGTGCAAAAGATTTCTTTATATCATGAAAAATTATTTGTGAAATGTTGAAAACATCACTATTTCATACCTGTCAACCTGTACGTTTTTGCCTTACAAAGTACGTTTATTATGCATTTTAAGACGTGTACGATGTACAAGAAAATCTGTTCGCGCAAAAATAGAATTAAGAAATTAATGAAAAAAAAACATTATAAAAATATAGCTAGAAATAAAGTTGAAAATGTACGATGTACAAGAAAATCTGTACGGAGAAACGTAAATTTGTCAATTATGGGTACCATCCGGTATACACCGACTATTACGAAGGGGCAAATCAATCAAGTCAAACGAGTATCTCGGTATCGTTTTTTTTCGTTGCAAACGAAGCCAGCGGTTTGATGCTACTGTGCGCATGCGTCTGCTGCCTGGGGATTTCCCATCATGCATCATTCTGTGGTAGTTGTGTAGTGAAAGGAAGTTCGTCTCTTTTTAATAATAATAATATCCTTTGTATTGTCATTCTTTGTAACAATGTACACAGAACGAAATGTCGATACACCTGACCCGTTGTAGCGAGTCGATGCAGCCGCAGCCAACAGAGGGCGCCGCCATTATACCAATTAGGTATGTCTCGGCCGAGGCGCGAACCAGCGACCTCCCAGTCTCAAAGCGGGCACACTACCATCTAGGCTACTGAGCTGGTAGAGGACCAGCTTTTTCAGCTCAACTCATTAAAGAGCCGGATCTCAAACGGCTCCCTTGCTTTGATGCATTATATTACGAATTATGATGTTGTATAAAGAAGTTAAGAAATAAAGGAAGTATAAAAGGAGAAAATGAAAAAAGACAGGTTTGTGGTTATCCCTTTAATCAGTATATTACCAACAATAATTTAATGCTGAAAATGAATTAATAATTTGAATAAGAAAATTGTACTTAATTATATTTGCATGTTATTTTTCCTTCTACAGTGAACGTCCAAGCTACTTCATTATTGAACTTTTTTTAAATAATAAACCTTATTCATGTCGAGCCCAGGATCTCTCAACAAAATGTTAATTAACAATATATATGATATAATGAAACACATGTACAATATAACATGTTCAACTACATAAATAAACACGTTTGAAAAAAAATATGGTGTAAGATTATTTTGTATTTTGCAAGGGAAAATACAACATTTTTTAAGGGCATGGAGGTTGACAGGTATGCTATTTTTTAGCTAAATGTGGTCCATATTGGACGGTTGGAACCGAACTAAATTTTCGACATCTATTTTAGAATCTAACCGTGTCTTAAACAGACCTGAAAATGTAAAAAAAAAAAAATTATACTGTAATATGAAAACGTCATATGTTGGGGAAGCCGCATCCCGGGGGTTGCTTGTAATTGACACAACTTCATTAAAAAACAAACATGTTCTTGTGCACACAGCATTAAATCGAAATCTGAAAGCACAGACGTATTCATGAGGACGGAGAAACAACAGAGCCGATTACAGGAAAAGTCATTACGGGCGTCGCACACCGTTCGGAACGGGCGACCCTCGGGCCGACTTTCTGATGGAATCCCGAAATAAGATCGCGTTTTGATTTGACGTCCGCCAGATTCTCCCAGCGTGAGAAAAAAAAAACAAGCATAACCTTTCTGGGGTTTTAATTATAAAGCGAGATGCTGCGGGAGAATAAAGCAAATTGCAAAAAGGGGCCGGCTCGGCTGCACGTGACTTTTCAAATTAGGAGAAGACGTTTAACAAGCTAGCCGTGACGAATGGCGCGAGTAGGGACGTAATTAAGGCGCGAGGGATTCAGATTTACGTTTCGTAATGACATTTCAAGTTATTTGATGTCGAAGACGCACGATTGAAGTGGGAAAGAAATGCTTCCTGTTAAACATCCGTTCAATTATGTATGCTAATTTTCAAAAGCCCAGTTTTGGGTCGTGTACTTCAAGGTACATTTTTGGGGAGTCGGACAAAATGTCCGCTTTAAGATGACGTTAAATCATTCAATGGCAGACGTTTCTTGCCAGTGGAAAGAGCTGGTTCATTTTTGCCATTTGGATTCATTTTTGAAGGCCTAAAGAAAATTAGGTTTTTTAGCTATTTAAGCATAGCTTAAAACCTCATCTTTTTTTAGAAAAACATATTTAACTGTTGTTTAGTAAACAACAATTGAACAATTGAAGTTTCTTGAAAAAACTAATATCAAAGAAAACTTCAGAGAAAAATGTCTATGTGAAAGGACGCATTTCTGTCAAGACAAAAACAGGAGGAGGACCCAGATGCGTAAGGTTTACTCACAATGTCAGAAACAGAACAGATACAGGACCCAATTGTGTGACGTTCTTCCACAAGCTTTTTATTTTATGGGAAATTGGGAGTCATGGACGTTAGGAAGCCGGTCTGGTGTGGAAGGACAGGACGCCAGAGACTGACGAGATCGATAACGAATCAGGGTAACAAAAATAAACAGGAAAAAATAGACGGGAAGCGAAACTGGAGAAACTAACCAACAGGACAAGAATAAACAAAACTGGAACCCGAAATTAAACAGTACAAAAACAAACGGGAACAATACCGGACTGCAGACATCACAGGAAAACAGGACAGAACCCACGTCTTGTGGGGCAGAAGTTCGTTGATGGGCTGACCCTGAAGATAGAGAGCGCCTAGCTTTATAACCACAGAAAGTCAACCTCTAAATGAGCCGCAGCTGAAACAACATGGGCGGGGCCAATTGGGCCCCATGGCAACCATGACACCCACAGGCAGGGCCAATTGGGCACCACGGCAACTATGACACACACGGGCGTGGCCAAGTGGGCGCCATGGCAACCCTGACACACACGGGCGCGGCCAAGTGGGCGCTATGGCAACCATGACACACAAGTTTATTGAGATATAGAGGAAAAACAAACGCCAGTGATCCGGTGCTACCTGGACGAGGGAGCAAGCCGCTCACAAGATCGGAGTGTGTTCGTAATGCGGAAGTGGATCTTCTGGAGCGGAAGATCGTGGCATGGTCAAATGGGAAAAATGCGTCGATAGCCGGAACGGGGGATCAGAGCGTGGTCGGTGGTCAGAAACGGGTCGTTAGCCGGGACGGGAGATCAGAACGTGGTCGGTGGTCAGAAACGGGTGGTAAGCCGGAGACAAACAGGGAATCGGGAACAAAAGAGTGGGATAAGGGTGAAATAACCGGGATCGACGTGAGTCAGAGTCAAAGGTTCGATGATGGACTGACAACGGCTGAGTGAGAGCACTGAACTTAAATAGGAAGGGTGAACCAATCAGGTAACCAGCAGCAGCTGGCGTCAACGAGCGGGCACAAGTGAGTGCAATGAGTAATCATGACAATTTCAAGCAGAACTCTTACTTAGGTGCTTTCTTTTTAAAATGTATATTTCTAATATGTCTAATATCTAAACAATGCTTTACCTAAACACAGAGGCATTTTTCTGGCAAAATAAAATGTTATCGTAAGAACAGTGAACTGATCCATTACCTATGCAAGAACATCACAGTGGCCAATTTTTACAATAATCGCACGATTTCAGTCACCATGGGAATCGCAATCCCTCGATGTGTCCAGGTATATGCGTACGCGCACGTAACGTCATCCCTCTTTGACTAGATGATGACAATGGGCCTTTGTCATCTTTTCTTGAAAGAATAAGCTCTGTTAAAAAGTAATAACTGGCTATTACTGTTTATCTATATCTTCGCTATTTTCACCACACTGCTTCAGTACGCCTACTTGCCATGAGGGGCTGCCCACAGACTCCCATTTGCCAAAAAAAGGAGACAGCACAAGAAAGTGGGGGCTTCTTTGATGTGTGAAAGATCTGATCAAAGCCATTCCTGCCTTCAAATGGTGATTTATCATACTGTAATCTTCCCCAGAGGCTTGATACCAGGGTTAGGTAGGGTTACTTTTACTGGATTACTTTCAATTACTTTTGGATTACTCCAATACCAAATATGCTAATAAAAAACAAAAGAAACTAAATATGAATACAATTATGACTCACAACACGTGGTAAATTTCTCTCCTGGCTTTGATCTCTTTGATCTCCGGCAAAACGAACATAAAATGCGACAGAAACAAAATGAAAATAAATCCAAACAGCTTGCCAACATTATTTTTGCCGTTCCATGTATTCCGTTACTCCCCAAGCCTGCACAAAATTTAGTTATTTTATTCATATTTAGTTTATTTTGTCTTTTATTAGCATATTTGGTATTGGAGTAATCCAAAAGTAATTGAAAGTAATCCAGTTAAAGTAACCCTACCCAACCCTGCTTGATACCTATGAGCAGCGCCAAACCCTTTATATTAAAACAAGTGAAACTTATTTTTACGTTTTGATACTCAGATACAGTGCTTCTGAAAATGTATTTATACGTTATGGCACTGAATGGGTTAAAGATATGATTATGTTTTGGTTTAAAAGTCAAACTTTAAAAAGAATGTGGTCTTTTACAACATATTTCTGTCGAACGCTGGGTTAAACTGACATGAATTCCCATTCCAGACGCTCCCCTACTTACAGACAATCGATTTACGAAAAACGGCAGATACCAACATTTTTTTCGGGTTGTCGAAAAATATCCGGACATTGCTGTAAGTTCGATTTTGTAATGTGCACCTTTTTCCGAGTACAGGACAGTACTGTAGTGCTTCTCTCCGCCACTACCGGCATGTGGTGGCGCTGTGAGAGGTCACCCAACATCCACCCCGAAGAAGAAATATGCTTCCTCTTCCCAGTTCGTGTGTAAATATTCTATACTGTATCTCCAGCGCGCTAAGAAGTTTGACATTTTTATTGTTTAATATCTTGTGCATCCATTCAATATGGTTGGTGTAAAGTATAAAGAAGAGGCGAGCTGTTTCATTTAAAATGAAAGTGGAATAAGAAAGCTTGATGCGGTTGAGAAAATGGTTGGATTGCTTTTTTTGGCCACTTTCTACCACGGAGGAGGAAGTTGCCTAACTCTTGAACCTCATCCTCCAAAAATAAGTTAACCTTATCTTTATTTATTTGTGTTGGGCATGTTATTATACGAAATGTTTATTTTTCAGTACAGGTTACTTATACAAGCTAAACATACTTATATAAATCTTAAACATACAAAATATAGCACTGAAGCAACTTACGAACAAATTCAACTTACGAACGATCGTCCGGAATCTCGTTCGTAAGTAGGGCAGCGTCTGTATTCAGTCTCAACAGTAAGCATAGAACTATGTCACACTTGAATGAATGAAAACTTTATTTTGAACATGAAATGAAATGATCTGCATTTATATAGCGCTTTTCAAGTCAATGACTTCCCAAAGCGCTTTACAATGTGCTCCACATTTCCCAATAGCGGCCTTGCAGCCATGTAAGGCGCTAACCTGCTTATTGGGGGTATTAGGGGTTCAGTGTCTTACCCAAGGACACTTCGACATATAGCACAGACGAGCCGGGATTCGAACTGGGATCCCTTGATCCCAAGATGAGCGCTCTACCTCCTGAGCTACTGCCGCCCCCATAAAAACAGAACAAAAACAATGAGTCAACAACAAAATAATATCACATAACATGTTCGACACTTGTTTACACACACGGAAAGGACTCTATATATTTGCAATTTTGATTGAAATGGCCGCATCTTGGTCCGACACACCTGTCCTGATGCACCAGTAGGTGGCGATGAAGCTTCACATGACAACGTCCTACAATTCAATGCCAGCTGCTGTTACTCACGATGGAAAAAGAAAGGCAATAGCAGAGCAAAGCCACCAGATCAGGCATGTCGGCGTCATTTTTTAGCAGACTTGTTTTACTTTTCTTCATTTCATTGAGGGTCGGATTGTCGAAAACACGGCAACAATTACAAGTATTGACCACATTGAAATCCAAGGATTTCAAGCACCCATACAAATCCTGCTCAGTGTTTCTCAGCACGACATACAGTGGTATGGCTCAGTTTGGGGGGATGTTTCTCTACAGCCTGGACCCCCTTCGGTTTTTGAGTCCTTGATCTCAGTTCTGGCACCAATAAACTGCCAGTTTCTGCTTCAATGCTCACGCGAGCGAGAGGAAATTCGTCAAAACTAAAAAGCAATTCGGCTGTCAACTTGTAAGCAAACAAATCCTAATCAATTTTTTCATTTGTTTTTATTCCAACCCAATTAATTCCTCTGCAAATTCCGTCCACTCGTTCTTATCCGCTCTCCTCTCCTGCCGTTCCTTGGCGTCTTCTGCTGTATGTAGTGACAGTCTTTCATCTTTTTAATTCCGCCGGGGAAAAAGGTAAGGCATCAAACGCACAGCATGGCGGATGCTTTGTTTCTCGACGTTCTCCTTCGTCCCCGAATAATCATCGGCGGCAACGCCGCTAATTTTTTCTGTCATTTCTTTGACAGCCTCAGAATAGTCGACGATGCGCGTTTCTTTGGTGCGGAGCGTACTCTTTCGTCTTTTCTCATCTCGGGCGAGACCAAAGTGAATGCGAGGGCTCGAATCTTTGCGTCTTGAAACGACGGAGGCGCTCTATTTGAATTGCTGTGATTGGGGCAGGGCATGTAAAAGAACACAACTAGAAAATTGTACCAGGGAAACTCTTCCTGAAATCATCCAATTCAGACAATTGACACTAGGTTTGGTGGACTGATCTATGGTAAAAAGATTACAAAGACATCAACACAGCCAGAAGATCATGGGCTGCTTTCTACCCAGTGTGGAAGCTTTCAATGACTAAGAATGTTAACCACCATTGCTAAAATAAAATCAATTTCTAGTAAACACATTACGACGTTCTAAAATGAAATACTTCTTTTCTACATATATACACGTTACAGAGGGTCATCAACACAGCCAGAAAATCATGTGCTGCTCCCAGCTCAGTCTTCGATCTGGTTCTTTTACAGATGGTTCTCACAACAAATAGGGTAGCGTGACATTCCGTCACTGAAGATGGTCTTGAGAGTATTCACTTATTCATTTATATATATTTTTTTGCTTTCTACTAATCGTGATCTGAGCCATCATTGCTGAAACCTGATACATGTCCCATTTTTATTCATATCTACAGAGAGTGATTCTAAAGTGAGAAGCAAGTCTACAAGCACTACCTTGTAAATTTTGCCTATCATTATGTGTTTCGCAACAACAAATTTAAACATAACATATCATATTTACATATAACATGTGTATGTATATGTGTAACGGTTGCCATAGTGCCCAATTGGCCCCGCCCGTGTGGTGCCAGCTGCTGCTTGTTGACAGATTGGCTTCCCTTCTATTTAAGCTCAGTGATCTCACTCACCCTTTGTCAGTCCGTCAACGAACCTCTGCCCTGCAAGACGTGGGCTTTGACTCTGTCCGGTTTCCTGCCTGTGTTTCCTGTCCGGTATTGTTCACGTCTATTTTGTCCTGTTTAATATCAATCTTTAGTTTCATTCCTGTGTAGTTTGTCCTGTTTAATTTCGATATCCAGTTTTGACATCAATGCTGACAGTCCCGTCCTGTCCGGTATCTGCTCGAGCAATTGGTATCGATCTCGTCGGCTTCTGGCTTCCTGTCATTCCTCGTCAGACTGCTGCCTTACGTCTTATGGCCAACGACCGCCGAATCTCTGGCGTTTGGGTTAACATGCATGACTGCCCCATTTCCCGTTTTAAAAAATGTATAACTAAAATTAAAAAAAAATACGTAAATTTTTAAAGATTGTGTACAAGCTGTTGGATCAAACGTTTTTGCTTATGTAGTTAAAAATATATAAAAAAAAGAAAATATTAATTTAAGACCCAACATGTAATTTGACCACTAGATGGCACTTGGTTGTCTGGTGCGAGCAAGGGCCAGTGCCACAAAGCACAGCGTGGCGACAGGATGCTGAACAAACGTGGCGGCGACCTAAGTGGGGTTTCCACCGTGTAAAAGGAATATATTTATATATATATATATATATATATATATATATATATATATATATATATATATATATATATATATATATATATATATATATATATATATATATATATATATATATATTTTTTTTTTTTTTTTTTTTTTTTTTTTTAATACATTTTATACTTTTGCCCAATATATAATTACATTTTTTTAAAATAAAATTGAAGTTTTTTTGTACCACTAAGAGGAACTAATATTACACAATGTACCTTTAAATTGGCAAAAGTTTTCAAGGAATATAAACGTCAAATAAGAAAAGAAAAGCAACAATTGTAAGCTATATATGTCCTTTTAAAACAAAAAAGTTAAAAATACAGTGAATAAAAAATGTAATATATTAAAAAAAAATTAAAGAAATAATTTAAAATAAAATACTGAAAAATGGGTAACAATGTGTTTGAAACTCAAACACACACAAAATGTATTCACTGTCATTGTAGCTTGTTTTTTGAATTACATTTACAAAATATAAATAGACATTTGAAAAGTAAATAAAACAGCTTTAATAGAAGATTTTAATGAAATATCATCTGAAAAGTAGTATCTTATAAGAAAAGTTTGAAAAAAATTGACCACATTTTGCTAATGATATTGCAAAAGTTGTCTGGTAAATAATAATAATAACAATCTGATAACTGTAATGCATCCCTATTTTTTTGTAAAAAAGAATTCCAGGATAAAAAAAAACAATCAGACCGTACATGAAACTGAGGCTCCAACTAACAATGTTGATGTTAATGTTAATCGAATTTTACTGAGGCGAGTCAGACTCTATCTGGCAACTGTTCGACATACTTTCCCCTTAAATGTTGGTACCAAGTTACTGTCATGATACAAAAGGTCTGCTTTGCAAACCTTGCAAAGCCTCGTTTTATTGGCTGTGTCCAGGCTAAAAAACTCCGAACCTTTTCTAGTTTGGTTCACGTTTTTGATATTGTTGCCGTCATTTCTGTATGATTATGTTAGCACTCGAGATAAGAGACACTACTGTGCATGAGGTCCTCTCACCAGAGGTTATAATCATGTAAGATGCCTCAGTCTGTTGGAAAAACGTGTCTGAAGACAACTGTCGACAATGAGATCCATAGTCGGCTTTTTCTATTTTCCAATGTTGTCAACAAACTCGACTAATTGTTGCAGCCCTACATAAAACATGGCAACGTTTCACGATAGAGAAAAATCAGAGTGCTTTCCCGCAGAAAATGTGCTAAAAAAACCTCCCGACATTGTTACCGTTCCCTTCACATTGCACGAGTGGAAAAAAGGTTTCACCTGTTGTCGCAACTTTGTCCCGGGAGTCCCTCGAGACCATCAATCAGCGGTGGACAGCCCGATGCATCAAGGTGCCCTAACGCTCTGCTGATAAAAAAAGCTGATGTGGGCGGAGCGCCTCACTCACATCGTTGTTACAGCCGATGATATTCTTGTTGACTTGGGCGCTGTTATCTTTTTACAGCTTTTTCTGAACATCCCGAGTCGCAAATGGGGCAGAGTGACATTCGTGATTTCTAAGTGGGAGGAATAGCAAAATAGCAGGGTGTTCAAATGTTCTCATTTTCTTCACTGTATTTCCATCCATTCATTATCTGCACTGCTTCTCCTAAACAGGGTCGCGGGAACGCTGGAGCCAATCCAGGCTATCCTCGAGCAGTTGTCACAATATGTTCAACCCATTTTGTAACAATGACAATAAAGGTATATTCTATTCTATTCTAAAATGGAGTGGGCGGAGTGAGAGATCATTGCCGCAAACAATCAATGTCCTCCAGACTGGGCTGTGTTGATGACACAGATGGGGAAAGGCAGACTACATTTTTCCAGGGCTGGCAGGTTTTTCTGCCATTCTGTTCTCAAAAACTTGAACTGTACTCATGCACCCGTAATCCATTATCCCCGATCACTTTTTCCTTGTTCTTAAATGTCCGAATGGTGTTGGGCCATCCTATATGTCTTTTTTGCTTTCATTATTTCCAGTCCTCGTGGTCCCTGGGGTCCTCTGGCAGTGGCTTGTTGACTGTTCCCAGGGTGAGGACCAAAGCCCATGGTGAAGCAGCTTTCAGCCACTTAGGTCCTCACCTAAGGAACAGTCCGCCGGAGGACATCAGACCTCCAAGGACCCTTGATATTTTAAAGAGGAGGCTCAAGAATCACTTTTTAATATGGCTTTTATTCATTCATTCATTCATTCATTCATTCATTCATTCATTATCTGCAGCGCTTATCCTCAGTAGGGCCGCAGATGTGCTGGAGCCCATCCCAGCTGTCTTCGGGCAGTGGGCAGGGGACACCCTAAACTGGTTGCTAGCCAGTCGCAGGGGACGCAGAGACAGACAACTCACTCACTCATTCACACCCAGGGACATTTTGGACCGGCCAATTAACTTGTCTTTGGACTGTGGAAGGAAACCGGGGTGCCTGGGGGAAGCCCAAGCAAGCACAGGGAGAACATGCAAACTCCACACGGGGAGGCTGCGGTAGCTGAACTTGAATCCTGAACCTCTGGACAGTGGGGCTGCGCGCTGACCACCCATCCGTGCCGCCTCAATATATATAAACTGGAAACTCGATTTTGTTTTCTGTTAGAACAAATTAAAGACCCGACCTTTCATGGCCATAAGGCGCATATAAACATATTTTCTCCAATTTGTGGAGCGCGCCCTATGGTGCAGTGGGGCCTGTGTCTCATGTCGAGCGAAGGACAAAAGGTTGGATACCCGCCCTGAGACTTGGAGGTCACTGCTTCGAGCCTTGGCCGAGTCATACCTAAGACTTGCAGAATTTTGGGGTGAAATCTGATGTTTTTGTGAGATCGTTCATATTTCCTACTAAACGCCATCGCTCGTGACTTTTAACCGTCTTCTGTTTTAACGTTACAAGCTTCCCACTTAGAATAGAATTTAATTTTATTGTCATTCGTTGTAACAATGCACACAGAACGAAATGTCGATACACCTTACAGTTAAACCGTAGCGAGCCGATGCAGCCGCAGCCAAACAGGGCGCAGCCATTTTAGTCATTAGGTGACCAAACCCCCCAATTCCAACCCTTAATGCTGAGCGCCAAGCAGGGAGGCAATGAGTACCAATGTTGTAAGTCTTAGGTATGACTCGGCCAAGGCTTGAACCAGCGCCCTCCCAGTCTCAGAGCGGCCGCCCTACCATCTAGGCTACCGAGCTGGTAAAAGCTGTTCCCTGACCGGGAATTGAACCCGGGCCGCGGCGGTGAGAGCGCCAAATCCTAACCTTTAGACCACCAGGGACTTGTGCAGAAGACAACGCGTGACATCACACCTCAATACAGTGGTACCTTTACTTACGAATTTAATTCGTTCCGGGAGTAGATTTGTAACCTGAAAAATTCGTAAGTAGAGGCGCCTTTTCAATGTAAATTCGCCAATCCGTTCCAAGAATGCAAAAGTATCATATTTTTTCTTTTCAATAAATCGTGAAAAAGCATCAGAACATGAAAAAAATACATGTTGAACACACAACACCACACAAAAAACTTAACAAGAGGCACACGCAATGTAAAAAAAGAATATTATAATGTTGTCTTATTTTTTAACTGGCCTCTTTGTTTACTGGTCCTTAGCAGTGTTTTTTGCGTCCTGTTTCTCTAAGAACTGATCCAATGACGTCTGCTTTTGCCGGCTTTTGACAGTTGCGCGAGGCAAACGTCATCATAATGAGCAACAGCCCGATTAGTCAAAACCTTTTCTGGGTGATGAAGTTTCTCGAATTCCGAGACTTCATGGAATTTTGTCTTTAATTTTGCCTTTGCGCAAATTATTTCTTCGGTCACCGTGTCGCTGGTAATTTCTTTTCCCTTAATCCACAGAAGTAACAACCTCTCCATCTCATCGTTCGCAGGCGATCTTTTCTTTGAAATGACCAAGAGGCCTTTAGAAGGAGCCGTACATTTTAGCGCTTATTTCTGTGTAGATGTTTTACGACCATGAATTTCGGCGACATCACAAATAGGTATCCCCTTTTCGTACCGTTTTATTATTTCCTGTTTTGTTGTCCAGAAAACTTATTTTCCGTTTCTTTTCTCCTTGCTGCTCACTTTTCTGAATGTCGTTCTTGGGGTCTATTGTTCATTTTTCGTATTGCTAGCATATAGTAGAGTACAGTACTGTTTACAGAGCAGGAATGGGACCGGAATTGGACCTTAAGAGGATGTGGGCACAATGAATAAGCGGTAGACACACGAGCATGCGGGCAAATACGCATACGAATCGGGTTACCAGGTACGGTACTGCGAAGCGCCGAAAAGCCGCGCGCACGGTACTGGTCTGTTTATTCGTATCCTGAAAAAAATTTGTACCTCGAGGTAATTTCTTTAGGCTCAGTTTGCTCACAACCTGAAAAATTCGTATGTACAAACGTTTGTAAGTAAATGTATGAATGTACATTGTTAGCGGAAGTACTCATGAATGCTAATTGTGTAGTGTTTTAGGCAATTTGAAAGTTGTTCTGCAGTGGTTGTAACAGAAGGCACCAGCGCCCTATTGTAGGGTGCGCCGTGTGTATGTTTTATATACAGAAATAGAACCCGTTACAGAGACTGGGACTTTTAACACGGTGCGCCCAAGGGTCGTGAAAATACGGTCAGGGATTTTTGAACGTCTCGGCGTTGCTATTTTCGGTGTAATGGTAACATCAAGTTTGAAAGTAGTTGTCTAATGACTAAAATGTTTGCAACCCAAAGGTGAGGGCACACAAGCGTCGTTGGCAAAATGTCAAGTCTTAAAGAACTTCTCCTGAAGGTCACCTGTGCTGTTTTGACCGATTATTAGGACCACCAAGGAGCAATCTGGAGAGCTTACTTTTATTTATCCACCGTGAATGAACAAAGCAAAGGATTTGGTTCGGAGAAGAATGAAAAAAAAAATAAACTCAGTCTTGCGTCTAACTGAATTTACAGTATTCCCTGGATTTTCATAGTTAATCTGTTCTAACTGTTCTGTAAACCATTGCTTATCATGGTTAACGGAAGCCAGAAAACCCTGTGGTGCGCGAAAATCTGTAAAATGGTGCGCTATGCCGGCTCCGGGCAATAGTCAACCAGGGAAAATGGATTGCAGCCAAAACTGTGCATTTCATTTTAGGCGGCGCAGAACATCAACACTCCTGACAGAAGTACTTTTTGCCAGTCCAAACTCACAACAATATGCTATTGGGGATAGCGGATCATGGCCAGATGAGTGCAGCTCGATTTAGGCAGAAATATAGACAAAAAAGAGCCAACAGGCCTGACACCAATTACACTCTGAAGTTACCCACTCCAAGCTATAGTTAACTGGGCATAATGGATTGCGGCCATAACAGTGCAGTTCAATTTAGGCGGGCTGCTTCACATGACAGAAATGTGCTCTCTCTGCCTGTGTTTTTAGCAAGAGTTGACCGGAGATGGCAGCAACAACCGTGCATTTTATTTCAGGCATGCACAAGATCACTTTATTTTAGGCTGAAAAACGGTAATGGCGAAAAAAGGAGCTGCTGGCCCCTTCTTACAAAAATATGGGATTGGGGATAATGGAATGTGGCTATTAATTTTAGGCAACAATATTTACAGAATGGCCAGCTGCCAGGCCTGACAAAAGTGTGTTCTGCTGGCCCCCACCCACATAAATTGCCACTGGGGATAATAGATTGTGGCCACGGCTAACAACTTCAATTTAGGAGAGTCAGAACAACGCCCCAACCGAAAAAAAAGCGCATTCAGCTGGTCCCCGCTTGCAGCAATATGTGATTGGGGATAATGGGTCACAGTTGCACAAATTGCAATTCCTTTAGTCGGAAATACAGGAGGCAAAGAAAAGCCCGGACAGAAACAAATTCACTTTGCCCGTCCCAGCTTGCAGCAGTAATGATCAGGGAAAAAGGCCCACAGCTGGATGAGTGCAGTTCACTTTTTGGGGGACAGAAAGGCATAAAGCCGCCAGGCCCGACAAAAATGCCTCATGGCCACAGTAATTTGCAAAAAGGGATAGTGGATCGCGGAATATTTTCCAACCTACGTTGCACAGAGGCCGCGGAGTACGCAAGCTATTACAGTATATGCATGTAATATAGGTTAGCACAAGGAATCTCGAATCGTGTAAATGTCCCTCATGCAGAATATTTTTTGTGCCACAAGGCACTGTGGGACTTGTAGTACAGAGACACATAAACTTTCTAAAATATCCTAATGTGTATTGGTTAATTTCACATGGACATTTTAAATTTATCTCAGTAAAAATACCACAGTTGTACCCATCTATATAAAGTAGATGTCACAGTTGTATCCATTCATTTATAGTGTAAGTACTTGGTTTTGGCAATCCAAGTACAAGCGTAACTTAGTTCTTTGTTGATTATGGTGAGTTACACAAATGAAATCAACCATGGTTTCCTGAGAAAAAGGACGTCTATTTTTGTAATAATGTCGCTCGGGTTCAATCACTCTTTTCAAAGTATCAAATACAGATTTTTTAAAGTCGACTCCTGCTACAAACTCGTCTCTCCGTGTGAAATTTTCAAGGAGGTCTCTGCTGGCGGCTGCCACTCGATCTCATCAACCTCAGTCGGGTCAAAGAAAAATGATTTTCCCACCGGGCTCAGGCTTCAGGATGGCGTTCTCCAGAGGAAATTTCCTCCCGTGAGAACTCGAGACTCCAGTAAACGAAATCTCTTTTTGTGACCTGTTTCAGTTGTAACCTTCAGCGTGTCATCTGCATTTTGTTACAGTCTTTGAATGAAACTGATTTTACAGACTATGTTTAGCCATAAGCTTGCCCTAGTTTGTTGAAAAAAAAAGACTAGATATGAATGGCTATTTATGATTTATAGTACAGTAAACCCCGACATGAATCCATTCTGTGGTGGGAATCGCAAAGTAAAACTGCTGTAAAGCGAGGGATAGACACCTACAGAGTATGATCATTTCTTTCCCAGGAGGCCAAATAAAAACAGTTGAAATACACAATACTACATGATAACTACTCCCTGTGTTTACTTTACATACATAAGATTAAATAATAGTATAACTAAATCAACATGTAAAGGAAAAAGGAAATTGTATTTACCCTTGGTGTAACATGGCTTAGGCTGGTCGAGTGCAGTAGCTGGTGGATGCAAACGGGAGGAGATGGTAACTGTGCATTAAAACAAAATTGATTTTAAAATTTCAACTTTCAAGGACTTTTATGCATTCGAAGATTTCCTTGCCTTAACACTTCTGTTGTCCCCTAAGTAATAGATTTTTTTAACTTTACATCTTATGGCTTTCCTAGATTGGTTGCACTATAAGAAACTATGAATGTTGTGTTCACTCACATTTCCATGTAAACTGTATATACATTATTTGTCTCCTTTTCAATAAAAGTCCCAATCATCGGCAATATTCCTTAGCGAGCGGATTTGTGAGCCTAGATCGCCACAACCTTTCGTTTCCATCTTTATCATGTTTTTACTTCTTCCTATAGCATCACTGTAAGCTTTGGAAGACATAGTGAATAAATACAGTACACAAAAGAAAGTATTGTATTGTCGTCTCACAAAGTCTACATGAATCACTGAACTGAATGAAGAGAAAGGCATTGTGGGAGGTAGTTCAGCCAATATCATCATGCCGAAAAGCAAACCAATAGTAGACCAGCATTTGAAATGACATCGACCAATAGCAGACATACAATCTAGAGCTATAATTCGTTGTACGCCTTTAAAAGATTTCCTTTCTCTAATCATCGAACAAAAGTTCTGATTGTTTATTAGTTACAGGGTTGCAATCTGAGGGTAGCTTTTGGTGTGCCTTATTCACATTTCTAGATGCAAGCTTCATTTCCATGGTTATCATGTTTTTGCTTCTTGAATTAAAGTGAATTTGAATCTCCCACTTGTCAGGATTTAAATGTTCTTGCTGTGTTAGCCTATTCAGTTTTAATAATAGTCCTTATCGTTGATGGCCAAGTGACTTAGCTAGGGGTAGCATTTATTGTGCCTTCTCCAACTTTGTTTGCATTGATTTGTTATTTATTTTCAATTTAGCATCTCTCCAGGCCTTGGGACCTATAGCATATAAATATTTTATAAATGAAAGTGTTAAAGTCGTAAAGAATCTGAATTAAGAAGAAAGAAAGGCATTGTGTGACAGGGTTCAGCCAAAGGCATATCTCAATTTTCATGATGCAGTAACTCAAAACCAATATCAGACTATCATTTTATATGATGTCGACCAATAGCATACAGGCATCTTAGAGACATAACTCATCATATGCTGGAACAGACCAAGGTTTGATTTTTTATTTATTTTGGGGGCATGAAAAATGATTTGTTGTTGATGTTGTAAAGTGGGGCTAATGCCTTAAAGAGGGGCCCAAAAACACAATATTCAATGTAAAGCGGGTGCCTACCCCAGGGGTCTACTGGATTGAGACCTCCAATTTCTCCGCGGACCGTACAAATCAGAGTACAGTGGAACCTCGGTTTTCGAATGCCTCTCAGTTCGAACAAATCGGTGTCCGACCAAAAATTTTCAGGAATTCTTGCTTCGCTGTTCGGTCAAAAAATCGGAGTTCGAACGCTGGTAATGCGTGAGTGTGTGTGCTAGGGTGCGATGCTGAGCGGCGTACAGGTGTTTTAGCCCCTTATTATGCCTCCGAAGAAAGTCAGTGCAAGCAGCAAAGTTGCTACAGGTGAAAAAAGAAAAGTAGTGCGTACAACTATTGCATTTAAGAAAGAAATAACAGCTAAATATGAAGGAGGTGTGCGAGCGCCTTCTGCTGACCACCACAAAGGTAAGAAATCCTATTCATAAGATTACGATAACGCGAACGTACGATTAGCCAGGGTTAGCTTTAAGTTTACGTTAAACATTCAGGGTGTTGGAACTGAGCCCAACATTGAGGGTGTTGGAACGGAGCCCCCTTTCCAATGAACAGCTCACCACTTGTTGTGGAGACCCGGGTGCTAAATGACTTGTAAACAACCTGATTTTTTTATTTTTACATGTTCATGTTAGCGTAATCTTTCGTACGGAAGATTACGATAACGCGAACGTATGATTAGCCTGGGTTAGCTTTAGTTTACGTTAAACATTCAAGGTAAACATTCAGGGTGTTGGAACAGATTAAAACGATTTACATTATTTTTAATGGGAAAAATGATTTCGGTGATCGAACAAATCGGTTTTCGAACAGGGTTCTGCAACGGATTATGGTCGAGAACCGAGGTTCCACTGTAGATAAAAATTCACAAGAAAGTGCAGCTCTACAAAAAAACGATTGTCTCAAAGTGCCAAAACTGTGTTGTAATGGCATGTTTCCGTCCTTCCTAATAGAAAAGTTTGAAAGGACCATTGGAGAAACCACAAAGACCTCAGAGGTGATAAAGAACACAATGATTATCCTGACAAGAGCTGGACTTTTCTGACTCTATTGATGGAAGAGATTGAGGATAAACACCGGTGTAGCAGGGCTGCAATCATGTCTTTTTCGGCTTCGATGGCACAAAAGAATCCTCTCTTTGCTGTGCGGCACAGTAAAACCCTCTTTGAGCAGGTTTGCAAGTATCAAAACGGTTTTACGTCCACCCTCTTTTCGAGTTTGAGTGTTTAATACGTCATTCCTTCGATTTTTGTGGGTAATTCATTATATAACCACTCGTATTAAGGGACAATGTGTCACTTTTGACCACTAGATGTTGCTGCATTGTGTCGTGTGAATAAAAATGACTGTTCAAGGAATATTACAAACTATGGAGATTCAAAGGGACCAAAACACAACATTCATCTCCTCATTTTTTTGAAAGATAAAAAAAACTGATAAAGGAGGGAAAAAAAACTGGGTCGGGGGGTGGTCAAAAAACAAAATAACAGTAAGTGTAAAAAATATAGAAAAAATGGAAGAAACATGAAAAAAAATTAAATAAAGAAGAAAATAAGATTGTGTTTTGCAGGGATGTCATCAAAAATAAATGAAATTACTAATTGATAAATAATTTGGTGCACCATGATTTATTTTTAGTGATAATATCTCATTTCATTAGCTGCACCGCTTATCCTCAGTAGGGTCTCACGGGTGCTGGAGCCCATCCCAGCAATCATCGGGCAGTGGGCAGGGGACACCCTAAACTGGTTGCCAGCCAATCGCACGGCACTAGTGATAATATATCATCCCCAAAAAAATCCCCCCCAAAAAATCAGATCAGCCATCTGGGAGCCAAAAGAGCCAGTTTTCTATTTAGAGCTGTCCTCTTGGGTAAGCCCAGTAGGGTTCAGTGACGCTTTACATGACTTCTCCATAATGACAAACCACCATAGCGGGCGTGTCAGCCTTATTTTCACGCACTTTAAAAAAAAAAAAAAATTACGGGGTCTATAAAGTCAGACTGCTGGGTAACATGGCAAAAATTTCAAGCAATTCACCCAAAATTCAAGCATTTTCCCAACCTTGAAAATACAACATTAAAATTCACGCATTTTCAAAGATTTCAAGCACTCGTACGAGCCCTGTAGTTGATTGCTCCAGGACATTTCCGTTTTACTTTGTGGCCTCACGTCAAAAAGGAAACAGTTGTATCCATCTACATCTGGTGTAAGTCCATTTTCCTGCCAGGCCTCGTAGAGCACAACCTGATCATGACTCTTTCCTTACTCGGTGAGACACATAGGCACAGCAGAAACACTTTCATTTCGAATGAGATTCATCCGCATTTAAAGGTTGCTTTAATGAATTAAACGCTTTAACACTAAAGCGATTTCCTAGGATTAAAAAAATCAACTTGTAATTTTATGGCCCTGAGCAATCATTCCGCCAGGCAGTGCGGCTTGGAATGAACATCTAATTGCGCTTTTGTTTTATTTTTTAGGGGGTTTTATGTTGATCCAAGTATTTTAGCTCCATAGAAACTGAATCGTGTCTTCTGTAATTCCTATCTAAAGTCAGCTGTGGTGTATATTCAAATCTCTCGGAATTAAATTCTTAGTTTTGACCAGCAACATTCCCAGTTATATGTAATATAGTGTCAAAGTGCAAATATGGCAGACCCCCAGGGTACAGGGTCTTTAACCGTATGATGTTTTTACGTTATCATGTGGGATAAAATCATTTTTTCGGAAAGTCCTTACGGCAGTGGTCTCCAACCTTAACTTCAAGGGCACAGAGATATTTTATGTGAGAACTGATTTATAATTAATAATAATTATTCATAATGATTCAACAAGTGAGGAAACAGATAAACTTCAACATGCAGCCTTTTATTTCTTCTTTACCGTTCCAATTGTTTCAATTACAAATGCTCGAAAGGAAACAAAAAAAAGGGAAAAAAATGACTATTTTTTGTTATGATTACCAATGTGATCACCTGTGCCCGCTCATTTGGCGCCAACCGCTGCCGGCTCCAATTGGCTACCGGTCCCTATTTAAACCCAGCGCTGTCAATCCCCTGTTGTCAGTCCGTCTGCGAACCTCTGTTTATACAAGGCAAGCCTTTTTCGACCTTGAGTCCCGCCTTTTTGCTCCCGTTTGTCTCCGGCAACGACTTGTTTTGATCCCGACCACGTCTGCTCTCCCGTCCCGGCTTGCAACCCACTTTTGATCCCGTCTACGTCTACACTCCCGTTCTAGCTTACGAATTGTTTCCAACCCCGACCACGCTTTTGCTCTTTTGTCCGAGCGCGACTTGCTTCCTGCATCCAGCGAACACCGTGGGCGCAGCCCTTCCTCTTTCTTTCGATTAAACTTGTGGTTAACGTTAAGCAATTGGGTCGTGTTTTTGTTCTTGTCCTGACAATTTTCAAAACATTTTGCAAGAAACCAAGTTAATTTTTTTTCTATCATAAGTTTCAGTTTCATGGACTCAAATGATAAATTATGTAGGAAAGAAAATAATAAAAATGAAATATCACACTTCAACTAATCACTAAATATGCAGCTATTAAAACAAAACACATACAGGTATATTAAACTGACAGTTTTTCAATGTTTTATCTCCATCTTTGCCACTAATGGCATTGTCATTTGTGTGTTTGCCTCTTTAAGAACCTACCCGTCTGAAAATGCTTTCCCCCTCTTTCTCAAATTGTGTGGCTCTAAAAGAGGTTTCGGTTGCTTTTTGAGTTTTTTACCAGCCCGCTGTTTGCCCAAAGTTGTATTTAACTCGCAGGCCTTTTCTGTTTGTGGTGCGCTGCCGGGCGGGTTATTAAGGTACCATGGAAGCTTTTGTGACAAATGCTATGTGGCGCTCCACGTTGTGCCAATTTACCGCAGCCACCGCAAATAAGACACTCAGTTTTCTTTCACAAAAATAAAAAATAATTCTTCATCCCATTTACTACTAAAATTAAAATGTTTCTTCCTTACCCATACATAAAGTATGTAGAAATCAATTTGGACTCACTCACCTCTCACCTCACGTCAGAGTTTTCAAATTATCAGCTATGCTACCTTGATTTTTAGGTTTTTATATATTTTTTTATACTTTTCATTTTTCATTTAGATCACTGTAGATTCAATTTTCAAGAAAAAATGCAACACAATTTAATCACATATTAGTCATTGATATTTCGTGATTAGGTCTACTTTTAGAACAGGCGTGTAAGTGGGCCCAGGGGCGTGGGGTTGGCCACCCCTGCTTTACACTATTTTCCCTACCGTATGACAAAACGACAAAAGCAGAAAAATGCATGAAATTCGAACGTAAGCATTCATGCGTATGACAACCTAAGTTTCTAGGATGCCTGTCTGCCATTGGTCGGCATTATGAGATGTTAATCTGCTATTGGTTTGCATCATGGCATCATGAAAATGTTGATAAGGTATTGGCTGAATCAACTCCCACAATACCTTTCTAATTCTATAATCCAGTTCAGAATCTCGTGCTTCAGAAAGACTTTGCAAGTTGGGAATACAATATATTCTACTTTTTTCTCAGCTGTGGCCTCCAAGGCTTGCAGGGAGGCTAAACGCAGAAGCAAAAACATTATAACCTAAGAAACAAAGCTCGAAATAATTAGGAAATATGAGAAAAGCATAGAAATTGCCACCCTTGCAGAGACGTATGGTCAAAACCAACCTATGATAAAGACTATTAGTAAAAAATATGCACGCAATTGAAGCAAGACATTTTCTCGGGGCACGCCAATCCTTTAAAGTGAAAGTTTTAAATTAAGTTTGAATATGAATTCACTGTCTCCTCAACCACTCGGCGTCTACCCGCTACTTCCCATTTCCTGCTCAAGTCATGTCACACCATAGGTAAGGGCCCGGTCACACAGCCTTTTGCGTCTGTATCGCGGGTAAAATTTTTTCGATTTTTTTTTTGCCCGTGGTTGCCCGCGGTAGAAAATGCGCAAAATTGGCCAACCCGCTGTTCCTCATTGCGTCAGTTCCACGTCAATTCCGCGTGTGGACCACGGGTATAAAAGCTGCCGAGCCGGGCTGTAGAAATCATAACCGCTCGAGACACAGTCCCGTGAAGATAAAGATTTCAAGCTATGGCACCGAAGAAGAAGCCAATATGTTATTATTGTAATAGTTTTTCATTTTTATTTTATTTTCTTGTTATGAAATGAAAAGAAATGTCAAGAAATAAAAATGGATTAAGACGAGGTCACTACGGTGACGGGGATCCATGTTCACCCCTTGACGTCTCAAGCACAACTGACGTGTGCTCGGCAAATCGCGCTGTATATACGCGGAGAAAGGCGTTTGACCGTCACACGCGTTACACACGCTAATTCACATGATAACACCGCGATACAGGCGCAGAACAAACGTGCTATGACCGTGCTCCACCCGCGATTACCCGCTAAAATTTCGCGTCCTACCCGCGTGTAACCACGCCCTGGCCGCGGCCGTAGAACGTCGTTCCACGTCTGTACCGCGTCATTTCCTCGTGTGTACCACGTGTGCCGCCTGCGGTTACCCGTGGTCTAAAGTTTTCAGCAGCGCAAAACTTTTTCGTGCGGCCAGCCGCGTGTGAATTTCTTGCCGCGTGTAAAGCACGGCTGTATCTCGTCTGTATTGCGATCTCAAAGCGTCCAACAGCGTCTGCTTCACGGGCAGAAATTTCTGGCCGTGATTCAGCCTCGATACGCCCGTGAAAGGCTGTGTGACCGGGCCCTAAATCACATTTAAATTTTCCTTTTCATGCATATTTATTCATAATGCAATTTAATCGTCACACAATTGGGTCATGTTTCCATTCTGGTCCTGAGAAAACAACAATATCCGACATTTTATATTCCGTATGGTCATTGCTGTAAATATCTGCTTTTCTCCCACTCCTCCATAAGTTGCGAGGCGGATTTTCTTGCACTGCCACCAAGTCTGCTATTCTACAAAAGTACACACAGAGAAAGGTCAGTAAAGTATTGACAGGAAACTGCTTAGGACGGTGACATTTGAGCCCTGTCAGGATGTATGTTTGAGTCTGTGTTCGATAATGCCTCAGGTGTGACATGGGCCGGGCCACGATCGGATTAGCTTCACTTGTAGAAACCGCAGAGGGTCCGACAATTTTCTTTAGGACTAAAACATTAAGATATGCATGGATGACTTTTGACTTACTGTAAGCCCCCGTTTATCGCAGTTAAGTAGAACCCCCTGCGACATGCACAATTCTGCAGAGCAGCCCTCCCATGGTTAACTCGCTCTGCCTTCCCAAGCTCTCAGTAATAGTCAACCGAGGATACAGGAAAAAGGCCGCTCGGGAGCTGTTCATTTTAGGCGAAAAAAATCGCACGATTATGGTCTGAAACATTTGCTCTCTTGGGCACTGCTCTTAGAAACAGTCGGCTAAGGATAATAGATTGCGGCCCAAAAAATGCAGTTCATTTTTTAGACCGCAAAAACAGATGTACGCTGCAGTTCCCTGCCCTCAACCATGCATTTAATTCCAGGCAAGAATTGCAGGACACAACAGCATGCCTGGGATTAGGGATGATGGATCGCAGCAACAGGAATGAAGTTAATTTTAATTAAAAATACCAGCATAAAAGAGCTGTGATGTCTGACAAAAGTGTGCTTTGCCGAGTCGCTACTTTCAGCAATATTCGAAAAGGAAAATGGATTGTGGCCACAATTGTGCGTTATATTTTTGGCAGAACAGAACAGCAAGACTCCTGACAAAAGTGCCATCTGCCGTTCCTCGCTTGCAGCAATGTGGGATTGGGGATAATAGATTATGGCCGTACAAGTTTAGTTCAATTTAAGAGAAAATAACAACAAAAAATGAAATCTGTAATACCTGACAAAGGTGTGCTTTGCCGCCCTCTGCTCTCAGCAATTGCCGGGCAGTGGTTGTTTGAGTGTAGCTTACGTCTTGTTGGACTGAACGGCAGAAAAAAGCCAGGCCTGACAAAAGTTCTTGCACGTAGTAATATCAAATCAAATGAAATGTATCTGTAAAGCACTTTTCAGACAAAAAAATGCCACTCAAAGTGCTGCATAAAACTTTTCAGCAGACCACAAGACAGTAAAACCCCTGTTCCCCGTCCCCTCTGACAACCTAAAACAACTTATACACATGCACACACAATGGTTAAAATACAATAAAAACAGAAACAGTGATAGAGATAAAATATGATTAAGGCAAGGCACAGATTAACTATGTGAGGAAAGGGACTTGGGTTAGGCTTATCCACACTCAGGGATGGCACCCTCTGGATTTTCAGCCATTGAACTAGACCCTACCAGTGTGATACCCCGGAATGAGGAAACACTGAAATATAAAATAGAAATGAAAAATAAAGCAAATAGTATGAAATAAAAGTAAACTACTATACAGTAAAAGAATATAAGTGAAACAGATAAAAAATAAAAATGTTCAATTAAAAGCCATTTTAAAAAAGTGAGTCTTGAGCCTCCTCTTAAAAATATCAAGGGTGATGTCCTCTGGCAGACTGTTCCTAAGTGGCTGAATGCTTTGCCATGGGTTTTGGTCCTCACGCTGGGAACAGTCAACAAGCCACTGCCAGAGGACCCCAGGGACCATGAGGGCTGGATATAATGAAAGTAAATAAGACATATAAGATGGCCCAACACCATTCGGATATTTAAGAACAAGTAAAAAGTGATCGGGAATAATGGATTACGGGCGCATGAGTGCAGTTCAAGTTTTTGAGAACAGAACAGCAGAAAAATCTGCCAGCCCTGGAAAAATGTGCTCTGCCTCTCCCCACCAGTGTCATCTACACAGCCCAGTCCGGAGGACATTTCCTGCTAACGGCAGTGATCTCTCACCCCGCCCAGTCCGTTTTATCACTATTATCCTGCAGTGCTACGTCTAATCTTGATATAGGCAATGTACACAACGTTGTAATCAATGACAAAAAAGACAATTCTATCCTATTATAACCTAAAATGACCTCTTTCCATCCTATGCCAGACCACCCCAAGGTCCAAACCGGAGCCCCGGGGGCTTCTGATGGAGCTTGTGAATGCTTTGACAGCTTGATGCCGTGAATAAACGTGTAGGAGCTACCTTATGTGTCCTACTCAAGCCAGGAAATGCCCCCCATCACCCTCCCCGCCCCCTAATGGACCGCTAATGCCTTTTTTGCATTACGTCAGCATCTCTGATTTCGTTGCGTAACATCTCAAATGCTGGGATGAATTTTGATGGGACGGCCGTTCACAGAGTGTGACTGAAATTACATTTGCTTCAGATATGAAGAATATTCCCAAATCACGTTTCCAATTACTTCATGTTTTAATGCATGTGAATCTCCGCTATGAGTTTTTGATAGCGACAAAGCTGGGAAATTTTATAACTATGAACTCATTACCGTCTGGTTTGAATAGATTTCAAACGTTATGGAAACCCGAAGCATTACTACAGTAGACACCCTGGATACGACTTGATTTTTTTCTAAAGTAGGGATCGCATTTTGCTGTATAGCAGGGGATAGAAACACAAGGTAAAGCACAGCTTATGTGTTCCAAACCGCTGGTACTCTATTTATAACAAAATAATACATACTAAGAACTGCTTACGTGTTACACTGTATATGTGTATATAACCTTTTAATAAAAGCACAAAGTGACAAGAGAATTAAGCTCATGAGGAGATGTGATTACCTCAAGTCCTGATATTCATTTGACCAGGACCTTAGCAGCTCCCCTTCTTTATTGCAAACAGTTCAGTCACAGAATTGGGGGAGAAGTAACACAATCATAAAAAAGGGGAACATCAAAAAGATTTGTGTACCACGCCAATAGGATTATGTACATTATCTCTTCAGGCAAATGGTGGATGAGCTTGAGTAGATCACAAGACGATAACAAGCAACTCGACTATAATGTCCCTGTAATGTTGCAGTGAACTTAAATCTATATATTTAAAATAAAGTTCTCGATAACGAATTAAAAGAATAACTATGTAAAGAAAATTATGAAATTTGTTTTACCTTTGGTGTGACGTGACTTGAGCTTGTCAAGTAGAGTAGCGGGTGGATGCAGAGGGGGGAATAGACAGGAGGTTCAAATTAAAACTTCAACCAGTGGGGATTGTAATACCATAAAATATTCCCTAGCTTTAATTGGCTATTTATTTTCAAAAAATAGTCCTAAACGTTGATTGATTACAGCCATGCGAGCGTAACAATGCATGTGCCTTGTCCATTTTTCTAAAAACTGACAAGCTTAGTTTCTATAGTTATTATGTTTTTACTTCTCTCTTCGGCATCACTGCAAGGCTTGGTACCCAAACCCAATAAAGAAAGTTAAAAAAGATACACAATGATATCTCCGACTTGCAAAGTCTTTACAAAGCACAGAAAAATCTTAATTGTTTGAAGAGAGAAAGCCATTGGGGGACTTCAGCCAAAAGCATAACAGTATTTTCATGACACTGTGACACATTTGATATGTCTTCACCAACAGAAAACAGGCATCTTTTAAAATTTAACTTGTCGAACACACGAACATCACAAAGTTTGAATTCAATATTGTAGTATAGTAGGGAAAATGCCTTTAAGAGGGGCTGAAAAACTGCGTATTCCGCCTCGAAAGGCAGGGTCAGCATATCCTGGGGGTATACTGTTTTACAAATGGAACATGATGAATAATAATCCCTTTGGGTGGATTTCATTTTGTCGTTTCCCACCGACGTATTTACAGTCAAATGTCTTCATGCTAATTTTCTTGTAATAAAACCATCGTCCTGCTAAAGCGACCCAGGAGATGTGTGCCCTCTTTATATGTCTTTCTTCTAAGCCTTGTTTCGATGGTTATCGTGTTAAATCAAGTCTTGGGACCTATAGTGAATAAAAACTGTACCAGATATACAGTATTGGATTGCAAAGACTCAACAAAGCACACAACATTCTGAACTGAATGAAGAAAAAAATGCATTGTGGGAGGTCATTCAGCCAATAGTATCTGGGCCTTTTTCATGATGTTGCAATGCAAACCAATAGCAGAGCAGCATTTTATCATGGATGTAAGGAGACCATGGTTGCATACTATCATCGAATGTGATGGCTGCAAGATGACATCTTGGGTGAGTTACGTCGGCTTTGTAGTTCTCGGGTATCTTGCTTTCGACTGATTGTGACGAGTGCATTGTTACACGGTTAGCATATCTTGAATCCCAAGAGTTTGAGCTTTCTAACTGTATGTGGCACAACATATTTTAGTGACTGGTGACTTCATACGTTTGTATCTGCTCCTCAACAGTCCGATATCACGGGGCGTTACGGGGTAATGCAAATTTGCAAAGTGACTTCAGAAAATATGTATGCCCTCTTCGTTTTTCCTGTTTCTAAGCTTTGTTTTAATGTTTGTGCTTCTTCCTTTGGCATGGATGCAAGCCTCAGGACCCACAGTCAATAAATGCCGTACAGAAAATACAGCATTTTATTGCTGACTTATTAAGTCTTATGGGAGCAACCAAAATTCTGAGTGGAATGAAGAGATAAGTGCATTGTGCGAGGTAGTCAGCCAATAGCAAATCGGCATTTTCATGATATGTGACGCAAACCAATAGAAGACCAGCATTTTATATGACGCCAACCGATAGCACATAGGCATCTTTGAGACGTAACTCATCAAATGCATAAACTCCACAAAGTTTGAGTTTTATAATGATATAGAGACGCTGCCCTACTTACGATCAAGATTCCGGGCGATAGTTCGGAAGTTGAATTTCTTCGTAAATTGTTTCAGTGCTATATATTGTATGTTCAAGGTTTATACAAGTAACCTGTATTGTTTTGAAACTGAAAAATAAATGTTTAATCAAATAATACGCTCCATAACGTTACAAAGCAGGCTGAATGATAAAGAGTACTGAAGAACCAAGCTACAAATTAGGCGTGGTCTATGTAGCCCTTTGAGATTCCTTGGATTTTATGGTCTCGCACATGAACATGACTTGACTATAAAGATAACTAAAGTTAAGGTTAACTTACTTTTGGAAGTGTTAGGCGATTTTCTACTACGTGTTGAAAAGTGGACGAAAAAAAAGCCACCCAACCATTTTCTCAACCGCATCAAGCTTTCTTATTCCACTTTCATTTCAGAAGAAACGGCTCGCTTCTTCTTTACACTTTACACCAACCGTATCAAAGGGATGCACGAGATATTAAGCAGTAAAAATGTCAAAGTTCTTAGCGTGCTAGAGATACAGTGCAGTGTGTTTACACTCAAACTAGGAAGTAGATGCCGGATTTTGTCTTTGGGGTGGATGCTGGGTGACCTCTCACAGGCCCATGCGGTGGAAAGAAGCACGACAGTAATGTCCTCTACTTGGAAAATGTGCACACAATACAAAATCAAACTTGCAGCAAGATCCGGATATTTTTCGACATTACGAATTTTTTTTTCGGATCTACTGTTTTGCGTAAGTCAAACTGTCGTGAGTAGGGTAGCGTCTGTAGTATAGTGAGGAAAATGCTGTAGAGAGGGGCCAAAAAACACATTCTGCGTTGTAACGTGAAAACCTTGGAAAGCGAGGTCACCATATCCCGGGTTCTACTGCATTACTGGACCATGCCAAAAAACATTATCTGGGGGGATACATGTTAGTGTTGCTACTTACTGACCTATTTACAGTCAAATATCTTTTTAATGCAAATTTGCCGGTAATAAAACCCATCGTCCTAACCAGACAGAGCTAAAAAAAAGCCACCCAGGATAAGATCGAAAGCAAAAGAGTCAACCTGGCCAAGCAATTTGCTCTTCCATTTGTGAGGCCTAATGGGAGATGGACAGTGATGGACAGCGCGTCTGGCTTACTTATTAATCTGCTGGAGGCAATTGGAGAACCTCTATCGACCTGCACTAAATTAAATAAGGCCTTTCCCGAAACGCAGCCATTCTCCCCCCGTCCTGGCATGCTCCCTGGGATTAGAGCACCGAATAGAAGTCGCCCAGAAACTGTGATGGATATTTGACAAATGTGAAAGAAGGGAGAACGTTCCAGACCGAGGACTGATAAAGTATCGTGTCGGGGTTTTCCTTTTCTTGCTTTCGGGAAATGAAGATTTTTGCAGAACGGGCAGTCGATGTTGCGTACCTTGCCGGAAAATAAAGACACTTCTGATTAATTAAATTGATATATGAGGGAATATTACAAGTGGGTGACAGTAATTTATGATGATTGTTTAATGGTTTCGTCTGTTGAGGCGGCTTGGGGTCGATTCCTGCTTAGTGATGGAGCAAATTATCGTTTTGATTGTCTTAATCATAAGCTCTAAGCCGTTCGCTGCCTTTTAGAATTTTCGGAAATAACTTCTGAAGTAAAACAGTGAGAGAGAAGCGACATTATTATAAAAAAGAGTGGTCAAAACCTGGATCTGACTTTTATTGTAAGGACTTTTATGTCCATTACCTTTATTATTGTCAGGATCCAGCACACCACCGTACCTGACTCTAAACAAGATAGGGTTACTCAAAGACAGTGCCAACAGCAGAACCTGTTGGATTGTTGCTTGACATGTTGATATTCTTGCCTATGTATCTCTCTCGACCCCCTTGATACCTATCTTTGATAGATCCTGGACTTTGCTTTAAGTTTTTCCAGAATGTGATTTTGTTCATCATTTTCTTCCTTTCTCCTATGGACGGAGTACTTTCTAAAAAAAATACCCCAATAAACTCTTGGCATTTAGCTCAGCGCTTCCTCCTTTTTTGATGTCAGGGTACAGGCAGACTGACTGGAAAACCCAAAATCATTACACGTATCTGAGTCAAATCAGTAAAGGGAATTTTAGGACTGTGCTTACAGCAGAAGCTGTTGGATCTTGTTTCACCATTTCAATGTTCCTAGCCTACCTGTCTTTGATCCATCCTGGACTTCTTGAACCTTTCCAGGCGTAATATTTTTGAGTTCTGTTTTTTGTTTATTGTTCTCTCCTTTCCTTCACACTTTTTCTGAAATAAACATTTGCCCCCAAATAACTCTTGTCACTCAGTTTTTCACTTTCTCCTTTATGGTTGCCAGGAAACGGGCATACGGACTGAATGACACCACAAAATAACCGGCACCTGAAACTAATCAGAATAGTGTTATTTAAGGACTGTGGGGACAGTCAAAGCTGTTGGCATTGTTGCTCGCCACTTCGATCTTCCTTCCTGCTTATATTTCGCGACCCTCTGATACGAGTTTTTGATCGATCGTAGACTTCCTGAACTTTTCTGTCTGTGAGTTTTTCTGACTGTGTTTCCTTTTTTCATTTTTTTCTCTTCCTCCCATGTGTCTTTTGTCAATTATATACAACCAATAAGTTCTTGTCATTCAGCTTTTGTTTTTGTGCTTTGTAACATCTCCCTAAGACAATTGTAAGGACTTTCAGGTCGGTTCTGTAGTTTCAACTGACAACAAGAAGTCTGGCAAAAGATAACAAAAGTTGCGTCCTTTTTATTTCATGTGAATACATAAGTGGTGCGAAGACCAATCAATAACAGGAGATGCTAAAAACAAACGCACCCCTCCCCATCTTTCCTAACACAATCCCAATCTCCTCATCAGCATTGTCATTAACACCACTAACTAATTCCTTAGAGGCTCACTCAACTCCTCCCTTGATGGACCATTATCTCCACATTACCCATGCAAGAAAAGGAACACTTGGGAATAGAGTCCATTTCCTGATTCTTACTTGGATGTACCGAAGTACACTACTTATACAATGTGTACATAACCCGTTGGTCACATTTCAGGTAAAGATCACCATAAATTCAACCAAAGGTTGGATCAATAGTACTCCTTCAATTGTGCTGATTTTAAATCTAAAGTGATGCAGTTATCTACTTGGATTTGTTAGCTAAGGTAGTTCTTTGAAAAATCAAAGTTTAGGATGGACGGTCTTGATACAGTAGTGCTACAGCATCTTCACATCAATATATTTTCACTTTCCAGCGTAAATCAAAACGTTGAATCAGCAAAACAATATTGTATTTTTTTGTACTGTATTTATTTAATTTGGGTCCTAGGGCTTACAGTGATGCTAAAGGAAGAAGTAAAAGCATGATAACCCTAGAAACAAAGCTGATTAGAAAGAAATATACCTAGCCTACTAGGCAAAAAATAGTTAAAAAGGTGCCAAAGTTTCATCCAGAAGATTCATTTAGTTGAAATGTTGAAAAAGCATTTAAGATGTTGAAAATGAGATATATTTCTGGGATAAAATTTGGATTCACAACTGTTGTTTAGTAGGTCTCATAATCTAAAAACATTTCATACATTATCATTTGTTAGACTGTAAGCTAGCAAAATTGGGTTCGGTAAACAAGCATTCTATGTCAAAAAGATGTCAAAAGAGTTGAAAAAAGGTTTTAGTTTTTTTCTAATGTCATTATTTATATACATGTTTTCATATTAATAAAAATATATTAAAAAAAAATAAACAAAAAAGAGGAATAAGAAGTGAAAGTTGAAAACAGTCCAAAGAAGAAGTCAAAAGTTTGAACGTCGTGCGGTTGAGAAACCGCAAAACTTTTGTAGGTTTTGTAGTGAGTGATGGAACTTTGGCCAACCACAATTGTTACTGTTCGAGTTTTAAAAGCGCCGACCAATCAGAGGCAAGTTTTAATAATAGCACAAGCCAATAAACGCGATTCAAAGTTTGCAAGCACCACACAATGCCACACCCACTATGTGAGTTCATTGAGTGTCATGGCAGACTCACCTGAGTCAACAAACGAGAAGGAAACGTAACTTGCACCGAAGAATGGCGGTACATCACTTGTTTGGACCTATTTTGTTTTTTTATGAAGCGGACGTGGAACAGAAGAAATCGTCTGTTGCAAAATTTACTTTTGCTTAGTCGCTAGGTCCAGAGGAAACATGACTCATTTGTACCAGCAAAGAATTTTCACGGCATGTCAAAAAGGATTACAAGTAAAAGACGAAAAAGGTGCATTTACAAGTGAACTGGGAAATAAACAAACCTCCATCAACACACTGGGGAGCCAAGGGGGCGCCAGCCTTTAAGTGTTTGGGAACCATTCTGCTAAACAAACCCAATTTTGACATTTTAGTCTAAACTCTGGTTTAGACTTGACGTACGTTGCTAGGTGTGGCTAAGTAGATCAACTATAGAGACCCAAACGCGGTAATTTTGTCAAACGAGAACTTGAATTTTATCATTCTTCTCTTTTAATCGGTTTATTTGGTGCACGCCCCGGAGTGGGTAAAATAATCCCGTGTCGGATTCGAACCCAGAGCGTTTCGGCGTCCCGTTGCATTGAAGATAAGGGATTGTGTGCTAAAGGGAACGCCGTCAGCAGCCAAACAAGATGGTGCTCAAAAAAAAACTGTGTTTTTCTACTTCAAACGTTGATTTCCATACGTGCGGGGGTGCCTGCCTGAAAGCCGGCGATTTTGTTTGCACACATTCTGGGATTGAAAATATGGAGCAGGTTCTGCTTCTCATTCTCCCGTTACACTAGTAAGGAGATTGCGCCGGTTCCTGCAGCCAAATGTATTTCGATTTCACCGTTCCGTGAAAAAAAAACAAAAAACATGCCGCACGTGGGCAAATGTGAGCCAGCCGCCCACGCGCCGAGAAAAAGAAAGTCTGTTTGCCGGGGATGCGCCGCCAAGCTTGCCAAATTGCCATTTCTCGCTTTCCAAGAGAGAAGAAAACCTTTCGTTAAATTTAGCAGATTGCTGCCTTAGACTTCGAGGCAGCCTGGGGCTTTGAACCGTCGCCGATTCTTAACCGATTCTGCCTCCGGAGGACGGAACACATCTGCTGTCGATTGGTCGGCACGGAAATACCGGGAAAGTACGATTGGTCCTGTTGTGGGCTCGCACAGCTTAGATATTCTTACTTCAAAGTTCGGGTAGTCCAAAAAAATACACAGTCAATGGATACGCAACACCGCCTTCAAACCTTTTCACTTAACAGAGTGAATCAAAATGTTAAAACAGCAAGACAATACTGTACTTTTCTGTTCTGTATTTATTAAACTTTGGTCCCAGGACTTACAGTGATGCTAAAGGAAAAAGTAAAAACATGATAACCCTAGAAACAAAGCTGGAAATTATCCCAAAATATGAAGAAAAACTGTTATTACCTACGTCACAGGGTTGGGTAGGGTTACTTTACTTTCAATAACTTTTGGATTACTCCAATACCAAATATGCTAATAAAAGACAAAAGAAACTAAATATGAATACAATTATGACTCACAACACGTGCTAAGCTTTCTCTCCTGGCTTTGATCTCTTTGATCTCCGGCAAAACTAACGTAAAATGCGACAGAAACAAAATGAAAATAAATCCAAACAGCTTGCCATCATCATTTTTGCCATTCCATGTATTCCGTTACTCCCCAAGCCTGCACAAAATTTAGTAATTTTATTCATATTTAGTTTCTTTTGTCTTTTATTAGCATATCTGGTATTGGATTAATCCAAAAGTAATTGAAAGTAATCAAGTTAAAGTAACCCTACCCAACCCTGCTAGCTCACTAGGCAAAATGAGTTGAAAAGATGTTTAAAAGGTGTTAAAATTGTGCCAGTGTTTCATCCAAAAGATTCATTTGGTTGAAAAGTGAAAGTTGTAAAGGAAACATTTTCAGGATAAAAATTTGATTCACAACTGTTGTTTAGAAGGTCTCAAAAACTGAAGAAATTTCATAGTAAACATTTGTTAGACTGTAAGCTAGCACATTTGGGTTCGCTAAACAAGCATTGAATGTTAGCATAACCCACGGAGCAAAAACGTTAAAAAATATGTCAAAAAGTTAAATTTGAAAAAAGGTTTGAGTTTTTTTTTATGTCATAATTTATGTACGAAACACCACCTTATAACCTTTTCAACTTTACAGTGTGGAAGAAAAGGTTGAATAAGCAAAACAATACAATACTGTATTTATTGTATTTTTGGTCCCAAGGCTCACAGTGACGCTAAAGGAAGAAGTAAAACATGATAACCCTAGAAAAAAAGCTGGAGATTATCACCAACTATGAAGAAAAAACATTAGTACAGTACCTATCCCACTAAGCAAAAATTAGTTGAAAATATATTGAAAAGGTGTTGAAAAGATGCCAATATTTGATCCAAAAGATTCATTTGGTTGAAAAGTGAAACTTGAAAGAGCGTTTAAGACGTTAAAAATATTACAAATATTTCTGTAATAAAAATTGGATTCAAGACTGTTGTTTAGGTGGTCTCAAAAACGGAACATATTCGACAGGTTAGCTTTTGTTAGACTAAGCTAGCAAACTTCGCTAAACAAGCAATGCATGTTAGCATGACCCCACTACTTGGGGCGGCAGTAGCTCAGGAGGTAGAGCGATCGTTTTAGGATTAAGGGATCCCAGTTCGAATCCCGGCTTGTCCGTGTTACATGCCGAAGTGTCCTTGGGTAAGACACTGAACCCCCAATACCCCCAATAAGCAGGTTAGCGCCTTACATGGCTGCACAGATCACGGCTGCTATTGGGAAATGTGAAGCACAATGTAAAGCGCTTTGGGAAGTCATTGACTTGAAAAGCGCTATATAAATGCAGATCATTTCAGATCATTTCATTTCATTTCATTTCATTTCATTTCACTAACTAAAAACGTAAAATCTAATCTAATCTCTGTCTTTATATACACAACATCGCCTTAAAACCTTTTCACTTCTCAGTGTGGAAGAAAATGTTAATTTTGGCCATTTGTTTTTTGTAATTTCACCACTTTACAGTATCAACAGTAAATTATTGTATTTATTTATTTTATTTTGATAGTATAAAGAATATACTATCGCCCCCTGGATACTCAGCTCCGCCTTTCAACCTTTTCACTTCAAAATGTAATACAAATTGTTTTTGCCCCCCGCAGAGTATTTACGTATTTGCGTATATAAAAACGGATAAAATTCAAACATTGCGGTGTTATGTTGGTCTGCTATCGGTCAAAATGCTGGTTTTCTATCGGCTGAACTATCTCCCACAATGCCTTTTCTCTACATTCAGTTCAGAAGATTTTGTCACTGCGAGTTGACGATGTAATACTGTAATTTTGGTACTGGATTTACTCAGTATAATCCAATGTTTGCAGTGGTGCTGGAGGGGGATGCAAGAACATGATAACAATGGAAACGAAAATCTTAGACTACCACTCTTACAGTGCCTTTGCCTTCTTTCAATTCAGAATTTTGAGTGCTTCGTAAAGATTTATTCGCTCTGGGTCCCAAGGTTTGCAGTGATGCTAAGGGCCCGGTCACACAGCCGTTTGCGTCTATATCGCGGGTAAAATTTTGCGATTTTTTTTGCCCGTGATTGCCCGCGATGGAAAATGCGCAAAATTGGCCAACCCGCTGTTCATCGGTGGTATGCCCGCAAAACAGACGCCGGCGACTGTTCCGCTCCCTCATCGCGTCATTTCCGCGTCATTTCCGCATGTGGACCACGGGTATAAAAGCTGCCGAGCCGGTGTTATGCCGAGAAATGCATCCTTGCTACTACAACCACTTTTACCTCGTTTTATCTCACTTTTTTATCACTTCTAGGGAATTTAATGGCGAACATATAACCAAAACCACTTCGTCTTGCATTTGTTGGGAACGTAATACAACTTAAACCATTCCGTCTTTGTATTTGTTGTGAATGTAATCGAACGGTAATGCACGCCGTATACAAATCACTTTTGAGCAGGTAACATGTTTATTTTGCCTTTTTCTATTCAAATCGCTCGTATTGAAACTGTTATGCACTCTACCATAAAGCTTATTTCTGCATAATAAGCTTTACGGTAGAGTGCATAACAGTTCTCAAAAGTGATTTATATGCGGTGTGCATTACCGTTCGATTACGTTCACAACAAAAACAAAGACGGAATGGTTTATGTTGTATTACATTCCCAACAAATGCAAGACGAAGTGGATTTGGTTATATGTTCGCCATTACATTCCCTAAAAGTGAGATAAAACGAGGTAAAAGTGGTTGTAGTAGCGAGGGGATGCAAATCTTGGCAGGGATGCATTTCTCGGCATAACACCGGGCTGTAGAAATCATAACCGCTCAGGACACAGTCCCGTGAAGATCAAGATTTCAAGCTATGGCACCGAAGAAGCCAATATGTTATTATTGTAATAGTTTTTCATTTTTATTTTATTATCTTGTTATGAAATGAAAAGACATGTCAAGAAATAAAAATGGATTAAGACGAGGTCACTACGGTGACGGGGATCCATGTTCACCCCTTGACGTCTCGAGCACAACTGACGTGTGCTCGAGACGTCAAGGGGTGAACATGGATCGCGCTGTATATACCCGGAGAAAGATTCAGCCTCGATACAGACGCAAATGGCTGTGTGACCGGGCCCTAAAGGAGAAGCAAAACATGATAACCATGGAAACAAAGCTAGCAATTATTAAACAGCACACAAATGGCTGCCCTCGCTCGGAAAGTTCAAGGTTCACGGATCACTTCACAGCATAAAAGCATGGGTCGTCGGCCACTCATGAGGACGCAACTCTGGACAGGCTTCTCCACACTGTTGACGGTCCCTGGCCTGTTTTTGGGTCGTGGCAACGTTGGCATCAGTCAATTCCTCAATATTGTCGGCCGAGTTCTTTTTCGGTCCTTTGAATGTACTATATTCATTAAAAAGATTTGTGCATATGACAGTCTCCAAGTTGCCTGTCTGCTATTGGTCAACATCATATAAGCTGCTGGTCTGCTATTGGTTTGCGTGACGCAGCGCCATTACGAAGGCGCTGATATGGTATTGGCGTAACACCCTCCCATAATGCCTTTCTTTTTCTCTTCAATCAGTTCAGAAACTTGAATTTGTTTAGATATAGTTCCCAAGGCATGCAGTGACGCCTAAGAGACAAGCAAAAACATGACAACCATGGAAAAAGGTTTGCGATTATACAGCAAATATGAAGAAGGCACACCATTAGCTAAGGAAAAGTCACAACCAATCGATCCGGACTATTATTTAAAATAAGGAGGCGATTAAATCAAGAGAACCTTCTAAGGCATGACACATATCACAGGTTTTTTTCCCTCGCTATACGGCAAATCCACTTTGGGATCCCCACCTGAGAACTAATTCATGTTATATCCTGGGCTCTACAGAATATTGCAATGGTAAAACTATAAGTGTAAGTATAAACTATAAGGATTACAATTGACATTTTTGTTTTTACTATTTTTGATTAACCAAAAATATATTATATATTTTATATATTATTTTTGCAATTTAAAAGATTATTTGTGACACTTCCAACCATTCTCTCAAATTTTGAGTTTATAAGAGAGAAAGACCAAGCGTCCTTTTCCTCCTTTATTTACAAATTTAAAACTACGTTGTCCTCTTTGATATCATCAACTGCTACTTTCATCAAATGTCATTGGTACCGCCAGAGAAATAACAATGACACTCCAATGGCAATCGTAAAACCAGAAACAATACGAGAGCCCACAGGGAAAGGTCTTGAGAGGTTGTTATTCGGCCTCCATGTCAATAATGTCGACACCGAGTGTCAGAATCTGTTTTGATGTCACGCTGGTCCCGATAGAGTATCTCAGGGTGAGAATGGATCGCTCATCAGTCCCGATAGAGGCTCTCAGGGTGAGAATGGATCACTAGCCGCCGGCTCACTAAGACACTCACGTTTCGAGCCACTTATGCGCCGTCGTAGAGGGGACTCCTTCAATATCGACTCGCTGAAGTTAATTCTTCATAACGTGGCACTTTAACACGTATCCTTGGAAGTAGATCTTCTGGAATAATAAAGAGAAAGGATTGTGGGTAAATGGTGCTTGAAGGGAATCAGGTGGAGGAGTAGAAATTCGATACAGTAGACCGTCGGGATATGTCAAGAATATGTTCTTAGGTGAGGATCGCAGAGGGAAAGTGTCGTATAGTGGGGGATAGAACACTATGCTAACTAATGCTAATGATAGATAGATAGATAGATAGATAGATAGATAGATAGATAGATAGATAGATAGATAGATAGATAGATAGATAGATAGATAGATAGATAGATAGATAGATAGATAGATAGATAGATAGATAGATAGATTGATAGATAGATAGATAGATAGATAGATGGATAGATAGATACTTTATTCATTCCCGTAGGGAAATTCACACTTCCAGCAGTTTCCTTTGTTGTTTATTAACAGATTAACAGGATGCCCTATGGGTGCTGTGTTGTAGTCTAGCCACAGCGGAGTGGATGACGTCACACGCTAGTCCAAAGGTTTGACGTCCCTGCAGCAGATGGAAATCTTTGTGCCCAGGGATACACCACCTTGTGTTAGCGAGTCCACCTCCTCTCCGCTTCCCGCAGGCTTCCGTGTCTCTAACAGCGCTGAAGCCGGGTAGCTCCGGGTAGCTCATGGTAACTCCACGTTAGCATCCGGGATGCTAAACGTGAGCCACGTTTCCATAAAACACAGCAACTGCACTCCCTGTTCGTTTTGATGTTTTTCACCAGCACAGCCAGTTCGTCTGTCTTATTTGGTAGAGAGTTCACATTTACCATAATTATGGACGGTACCGAAGACTTATAACGCTGCTAGCCGCTTAGCTAGCTCCGGCTCTCCATCCACGATAGGGCCAATAAAGAATTCACGCCGGCACGAGAATTCTTCAGGGCAAGGAGTTGATTCCTCGAATAAATGCATTTTTGTGCGTTAAAACCCATGTCCATAGGATAGAAAGTAATCCAAAGTGTAGTTGTCAAACGGGACGAAAAACACCGAAGATAGAAGCAGACAATAAAAAACAATAAATCACAAAAGGTGCGAGATTACAGGGAGCCGATGGCGGTGCCGTGAGCGGCAGCCTTTAACTGAAATCGAATCGATATTGTGATGTGACGTAGTGCTATTGTGTAAAACACTGAGGTATCGTTGATTAGATGATAAACATGGTTTTGTCTCACCGTTGAGCTCCTATGTTTCCTAGAGGGTTGGTGGGAGTAGTTAAATGAAGCAATTCCCATGACATTATCTTTCAATCTACAATAAACCTTTACCCATGGGTGTAACCAGCCTGTTTTGGAGGTGCTCAAGCACCCCAAAATTCAACTCAAGCAACATTAATAGAGGGCAGGATAGGCTTAAATATAATTTAGAATGCTAGATAAATTGTCATGATTACCGTTGAGAATCACCTGTGCCCGCTGCTCGGACTCTGATTTGCTCCCTGTTCCTATTCAAACCCACTCCTATCTGTCTCCTTTTGTCAGTCCGTCTGTGAACCACAGTTAACACTAGGCAAGCATTTTTCGACCCTGACTCCCGCCTGTTTTTTGCTCCTGTCTGTCCCCCGGCTTCTACCCGTTTTTGATATTCACCATGTCTACTTTCCCGTCCCAGCTTTCGATGTCTTTTTGTCCGCGACCACGTCTACTCTCCTTTCCTGGCTTACCGACCTGTTTTTCCGTTCTCGACACTGCCATCGCTCGCCACTTCCGCGTTCAGAGCGACCTGCTTCCCGGGTCCAGCAATCACCGGATCGTGGGCACAACCTTTTCTCTTTCTTCCAATAAAACTTGTGAGAAACGCAACGCAAGTGGGTCCTGTCTCCATTCTGGTCTTGGCATAAAAGATCAAAATAAAGTACTACAATACAAAAATGTGAACAAAGCAGCATCAGAAATACTCCACTGCATTGAAATGGTTCAGTCTATTTGATTCCTAGCACTGCTCCGGAGCTAGGTTCCGGGTGAAACTGGGCCAAATCAAGTTTTCCACAAAAGAAGCTCTGATTAAAACTAGTTCAATGTTTTCAAATATATTTTCATCTGCTACAAAAAATAAAATTCAAAGAAAAAGCATAAAGTGGTACTGTGAAACTTTAAATCAAGTAATGTTAAATAACATCAAAGTTATTTACAGGAGCTTTACTCACATTTAAGGGACAATATGTATGATTTGACCACTAGAGATTGCTGTCAGCGCAAAAAAGAATACAATCTTTGGAGACACAAATTGAAGTTTAACTCTCATTTTCTTTTGCCAAGCCTTTTTGAGGTTTTTGGTTACCCGTAGCAGCAAGATGATTGACAATTAACTCATGTTATGTAAAACGAGGAGCGAGTATTTTATTTATTTTTTTAAATGCAGGTTTACATCATAGTTTGTGTATTTTGGATTATTTTATTTTAATGTTTTTCTTTTCAATGAATGTTTTTTTCTACCACATGGAGGTGCTAAATAATACAACCCCTAAAACTTTGGGGGTGTCAAAAAAATCACCTCGCAGGCCCGCAATTGGTCCCCAGGCCGCATGTTTGAGACCCCTGGCCTGGAACAACACAGAAAATGCAATTTAAAAAAAAATCACATTGAAATTGCAGTATCGGTATTGAAATTAAAATTGTGTAGCGGTAACCCCAGGTAAAAACTTTGAAATAGGGATCACTCATATATAACATATTGGTATCGGATTAAATAACATATATAGAATAGAATAGAATAGAATAGAATAGAATAGAATATACCTTTATTGTCATTGTTACAAAATGGGTTAACATATTGTGACAACGAAATTGGGCATGACAATCCAGTTTCACACATTCACAGTGCGGTAGAGACACCAAGAAGATAAGGAACAGAGAAGATAAGGTTATAAAACAAGGAGGATAAGGTTATACAGTGGGACCTCGCTACTTCGCGGTTCCACGTTCGCGGGTTCAGATCTAAAAAAGAATAATGAAATAAAATAATTAAGCATTTTTGAAGGGGGCGTCGCTACTTCGCAGTTTTTCACTTTTCGCGGGTGGTTTTGGTCCCCATTAACCGGGTCTAAAAAATAATAATAATAAAATAATAATTTAAAAAAAAAAATCTTTGTTTTTTCAAGCATTTTTGAAGGGGCGTCGCTACTTCACGGATTTTCACTTTTCGTAGGTGGTTTTGGTCCCCATTAACCGCGATAACCGAGGGATTATGGTAGTTATAATTTACACAATATTTACACAAAGAAATGATGGCATGTAGGATTTTACATACAGTTGGTATCGTAGGGGTTTGTGCAATATGCATTTGGTGCAAAAATAGTCAACATATAAGCAACTTTTTTACTTTTTGTGTCAAATAACTTGATCTGGTCAAGTGAAGAAGCAGGTGGATGCAAAAGGGGAAAAGACAGTTTAAATTCTCTACATTTTTGGCCATGCAATATAATTTGTTGTTGATGTCGTATGTTGGGGGTAATTTAATAAAGGGGGGGCAGAAAAACATTTTATACTCCACCATAAACTGAAAATATCATAAGACGCTGTATCCCGGGGGTTTACTGTCAAACGTAAACTTCTCCAATCCACATCCGATTTTTGTACGACGATAACAGAAAATCTTCATGAATCATCTACTATTTAACATCAGCGTTTTAATCAACAGTTGAAGGTCCTTTCTTAAATCTCCAGTGTATGACGTTTTATCTTTACTCTAATTTTGTAATTGGAACATTTGGCATCCTTACTTTAACAGGTTAATGTGGGACTTAATTACATTTTTCATCGTAAAATTAAAACGAATTTATTCCCCCGCTTCCCGCCAGCGCTTTACAGCACTTTTAACAACTAGGAAAGCGCTGCCAAATTGTCGCTAATTAGCAGCAGCGGCGATCGGGGGTCAAGTATCTGGCTCTTGACGTAGCGACGGCTAGCAACAATTAGCGACGGCTAGCGACGGGGCCGCGTGAGGTGGCGCGTGCTATTCACCCTCATTTGCATTCCAACAGCGACGGAGAAAGGTCTTGAAGGGGTTGCGTCCACTTACAATCAGCAGACGCTAACGTCTTTCCAGAGTTCAAAGGTGAGAGTGTAGCGCTAGCATAAAAAGCCAAATGTGAAATGCAGCTCGGCTCTCCACATGAACTTTGACGACCTTACAGTCAGTTAATATCACAGTTTTACTTCTTTTATTGGCGCAGTCTGGCTGAAGTGACAGGTTTGTCGCTATAGAAGCAGGTTTATCGCGATGTGACGAGGTATTATAGTGTAACCGCAAAACACTGCGTTTTTTTTTAAGGATTTATAGTTCTGGTTTGTTCTTTGAGTGATGGATTGTTTGGCCAACAAAAATGGTCACATTTCAGGGTTTAACAGCACCAGCCAATCAGAAGCATATTTTAATAGCACTAGCCAATAAAGGCAAGGCAAAGTTTGCAAGATGTGCGTGTGTCACCAAAACCAACCCAATAGATCGTAACTTTAGCGGCTTGTTACATTGAAAATGAATGGATCCAGTAAATCGGACTTTGAAGGTCAGAAGAGTGCTCCCTGAATTTTTATCGCGTTTCGGAATTGACTGACGGCGGCACAGTTATAAGGTCATGAGATCAAACCTTCCCGTGTGGAGTTTGCATGTTCTCCCCATGCTTGCGTTGGTTTCTTCGAGGCACTCCAATTTCCTCCAACATTCAAAAAAACCTGCATTTCAGGGTAATTGGCCAGTCCAAATAGGCCCGAGGTGTGAATGAGCGAGTGAATTGTCTGTCTCTCTGTGCCCTGTGACAGGCTGGCAACCAGTTCAGGGTGTCCCCTGCCCACTGCCCAAGGACAGCTGGGATGGGCTCCAGCACCCCCGCAACCCTACTGAGGATAAGCAGAGCAGAAAATGGATGGATGGATGGAGTAGCCCTCCAATTTCGTTGTACTTTTGTATAATGACAATTAATACCATTCATTCAACTGCAATTGTGTTCTTTTCGTAGATCAATAGTTGTTATTTTGATACAGTTGTATACTATCAGACTCTATGGAAGTCATCTCAAGGTAAGTTTGCACGTTGAAATGTTTAAGTTCTCCCTAAATGTCATAGTTAAGGCCACATCTGGCCCCTGAAAATGATTACTTTGGCTTTTGTAGTAGCGTATGTAGTACTTATTATATACGATGGCCTTATGGCTCACCATGCGAAAGAAAAACATGGGCTAGAAGTTAGGTAAGACTATTGTAAAAATGTACGCTGAAGGATTTTATACATTTTACTATAAAAGATTTTATACAATTAAATACAAGTTACATTTATTGAATGCAATGAAGATTTTCTCCGGGTAGGCTGAAGTTCAATGACAGGTCACGCTGATCCAAATACGGAATGTTTTGGCTGGGGAATTTTGGACTCTGACGGGGGAACGGCAGGTGATGCTTGGAGAACAAGGCCCTGATAACGTAGAAACGCTCTCCTGTTTTGAGGGTCTCCAGACATCGAGGCGAGGGGGTTTTCCTGGCACGCCCACGGGAGGAGCCGGCACATCGAGAGAGAAGGCTTGACATCCGATGGAGTAAATTGTTTAAGAAATTAAATCTGCCCCAGTGTGGAAATGCTGGTCTCTTGCTCGTTTTTTCCATCAAGAAACAAGCGCGCATTGTTAGGAGAATGCAGGTTGTTTTTGGTTAATGGAGTCAGATAACTAATTTGAATAATATTTATTTCCTAACAACGCCGATGCCAACCGTGCAGTATTGAACAATGGTACCATTGGAGCGTGGTTTCAAACCACAGAGTCAGCGTTAGATAAGGTATCATTCTCTCGCTAACTGTATTCAACGTCTTCTTGTAGAGGATCATGACCAAAGCTCTGGACCAACATGAAGGTACAGTCAGCATTGGGGGACTGTTTTTGCCGGACTGGCAGGAGATCAACGGGAACTTAGACATATGCTCCATGGTCTTCACAAAGCATCAATCCAGTATGAAATGGAAATCCGCATAGAAAAAACAAAAGTGATAACCAATAACCTCCAAGGTATCCCCACAAACATCTTCATCAACCACCAAGTGTTTGAACCTGTCACCCAATTTAAATATCTTCAAAGAAATCATGGCTAGGAATGCTCAAACCACAGCCGCACTTACCAGAATTAAACACTCCTAGAGGAACAAGATCATAGAGCAGTGAAATCAAAGATCAGACTCATGCAAGTGCTGGGGACTTTTATCTTCCTTTTCGCTTGCGAGACAAGGACTCTCAAAGCGAAGCTGGAAAGGAAAATCCAGGCTATGGAGAAAACTTCCAGGCTTGAGATACATAGCCCATCAAACAAAATGGTGTGTAATACCACTGAAGGCATAAGATAATTCTCCAGGGCACAGTCCAAGAAGGTAGGAGGAAAGGCAGACAGAAAAATATGGACTGGGGCTAACTCTGCCAAGACCCAAACTCGGCCATCAGACCGTCAGCAGTCGAGAAAGCAGTCCAGAGTTGTGTCCTCGGTGGTGCCCTGATGACCCAGGAGGTTAAGGGATTGATGAACTACAGTAAATTCCGGACTATAAGCTGCTACTTTTTTCCCTAACTTTCAACCCTGCGGCTTATTCAGTGATGCGGCCAATTTATGTAATTTTTCTAACGGCCGCCAACGGCGCTCGAGTATAAAAGGTAAGATTTAGACCGGTGGAATATATGCGCCGAGGAAGACTGCAACTTCTTGGCTTGTGCATACAGTCAATTAAATTAGCGTAAACATACCCTCATCATGCAAAATGCAAAAAGAAAGGCACATGACGCAGCTTTCAAGCTAAAAGCAATCGAGCAGTCCGATAAAGAAGGAGCGAGCGTGTTGCCAGCGTGTTTTGGAATAAGGGAGCGTGGCACGACGTCTATATGACGAAGTTTCTTTCCGACACTGAGGAAGACGACTTTGACGGCTTCAGTTCTAAAGAGGAAGATGAGGACGGTTTACCGTAATTTTTACAAGTAAGGTATGTTTTTTTTACCAGACCAGTTTACTGTGTTGCGAGCTTGTTGCTAGCGTGTTTTGGAATAAGGGAGTGTGGGACGACGTCTTCTTTTGACAAAGTTGCTTTTCGATGGCTTCAGTTCTAAGGAGGAAGATGAGGTCGGTTTACCGTGATTTTTACAAGTACGGTATGGTTTTTTAATAGACCCGTTTACTGTGTTGCAAGCGTGTTGCTCGCGTGTTGCTACCTGTCACATGCACAGTTTGGGATGAAAGTTATTATTATTAAATCTTTGAAAACTCTCTCGGTGTACCGTCTTTCTTTGTAAATATGTGTAACCATGTATAATATGTATTTGCAACTGTATATTTTTGTGATGTCTTTATTTCAGACACTTATTCTGATATGTTTCCCACGGGCGAATAAAAGGGGCAAAAACAAACGCGGGCTGACGGGAAGTGGGGACTGGTAAAGGTGAGTGTTTGTGGACGCGGCAGACAATAGTGGATATATATTCTTCCCACCCTTACCTTTGGAAATATACACTTTTTTCCTTGGATTACTTTCAACGGGACCCGGACTCTGCAGGTCTGCATCAAACCTTAAGTACCGGTATCATTTTCCGTTCACTTTGCCGGCTGTGATTTTTAGACTCTGTACTTTTATGAAAGACATTCAGTTTCAATCGCGGGACCTAGTCGGGTTTGGGTTAATTTTGTGTTTGTGTTACATTTTTTTAATGTGGGCGCATGCGGCTTATATACAGGTGCGGCTTGTGTGAGTACAAAATCGGTTTTCCTCTTAAAATGTGGTGGGTGCGGCTTATGATCAGGTGCACTCTATAGTCCGGAATTTACGATAATACTACTTTCTTTGTTTTCATTGTTCTTATCTGGGGTTCGGAGCACATTAATTTGCATAGTTTTCTATTTCCCCATATACAGTGATTTCACTTTAAAACACTAACTTCAGAACCGATTTAATTCGTGTCCTGGGGGTCAACTATATAGATGAACACCAGTAGATTTAAGGAAAGACAAACTGCAAAACATGTGCCCGGTGACTTCGCTACGAGTTGGCTAACTCCTTGAGCCTTAATTGCACTTGGAGCCTTTGCCCTATTTGTGGTCTTAAGCATGCTGTGATCTGACACAACGGGGCGCGAGCAGAAGCCGAGCAGTCCCTTCATCAAAGCCGAACGAGTAGAAAAAAAAGAAGAAGAAAAAAAGAAGAAAGGCTGGCAGCCGAGCGCAGCTATCAGTCAGCGGCGGCGGCGGCGTTTGTTTACGAGGGCTCTGCCAGAAAAGAACTCCTGCTATGCCCGACGCCTTCACGCTGTCGTTTGCATGCAAAAAGAAAAAAAAAAAAAAGCTAGCATGTGCTTCCTAACGTCACGTTTAGAGGCTCAGTAAAAAATGATGTGAGGTGAAACGGTTGCTAAAATTAAACATCATAGCATAGTTATAATCTCCAAAAAGAGCGACTTATACTCCAGTGCGAAAGACAAACTATAGACAACTATAGATGCTTCACTGAGTTTCTGTGTGTTTTTCATATTGAATCAACGTAAATTTTAAGGTTTAAGACTTAAGTGATGGCAGCACGGTGGCGCAGTGGTTAGCGCGTGTGCGGCACAGTTCTGAGGTCGTGGGAACCTCCTGCGTGGGTTCAAATCCAGCTACCGGCCTTACTGTGCGGAGTTTGTATGTTCTCCCCATGCTTGCGTGGGTTTCCTCCGGGCACTCCGGTTTCCTCCCACATTCCAAAGACATGCATTTCAGGTGAATTGGCCGGTCAAAATTGTCCCTAGGTGTGACTGAGCGAGTGAGTTGTCTGTCCACGTGTGCCCTGCGATTGGCTGGCACCCAGTTCAGGGTGTCCGGAGATGCTCCAGCCCCCCCGCGATCCTAATAAGGATAAGCGGTACAGCTATTGAGAGATGAGATGAGACTTAAGTGATACCCTTATTAGCTAGACGACTTTGGATGACAAAGATCTATTCTAGGCTAGACTCCCATGAATGGTTTCATATGTCAAACATGAATTTCTACTTGGCTGCCATAGACAACTTTGGACGTCGAAGAGCCTTTCAAGCTCGGCTGCTGTAGTCAGCCATTGACGTCAAAGATCCTTTTCAGCTAGGCTGCTGTTGACTTCTTTATAAAGATCCATTAAAGCTATGCTTCCATAGAAGGATTTGAACATTCCAGGTCCTTTGTAGCTAATCTTCCACGGATGACAATAGACTTTAAAGATCCTTTCTGGCAAAGTCGCCATAGAGTAGATGACTACAAACATCATGAGATCTTATAAATCAAGGGTCCTTTCTTAGTAGGCTGCCACAGATGACTAGAGGTGTTAAAGACCACTTCTCTGTAGACTGCCATTGATGACTATATAAAATGTATGGATGCTAGGCTGCCATAGATGGATCTAAGCCTCCAAAAGTCCTTTCTGGCTAGGTTGCCACTGACTATAAAAGTCGAAGATCCTCCCTAGCAAGGAAGCTATTGACATATGTATATACATATAAAGATTAATTCTAGCTAGGCTGCAATAGATGAGTAAAGATGTCATAATTCTTTTCTAGTTTGCCTGCCATAGACTTTATCGATTCCAAAGATCCTAGCAAAGATGTCATTGAAGACTTTATAAGGAGCCATACATTTTTATAAAGACATCAAAAATCCGTTCTTGCTAGGCTTCCATGACAGATCATAGACGTCAAAAGATCCATTCTAGCTAAGCTGCTCTAGATATCTATGTGTCAAAGATCCATTCTTGCTAGGCTCCTGAGAACGGCCATAGCCATCAAAAGATCCATTATAGCCATAGAACTTTAGACAGCTATAGGTGTCAAAGATCTTTTCTTGCAAGGCTTCCAGGGACGGCCATAAACATTAAAGATCCATTCAAGCTAGGCTACCATAAGGAACTATAGACGCTTCACTGAGACAAACAAGGCTAGGATTCTCCGCCGAGCCATTGTATGCTTTACTTTGTGGTTACTGCAGTTTTTTTTTTGTGAATTGATCTTACCTTTGTGATGTGGAAGACCAAATAACGCTGTATTTTTCCTACTATGTTTACCGTATAGTTATTCAGCACTTATTGGTTTTACTGCTTTTGTTTGCTAATAAAAGTACAAATACCGTAAATTCCGGACTATAGAGCGCACCTGATTATAAGCCGCACCCACCACATTTCGGGAGGAAAACCGATTTTGTACATACACAAGCCGCACCTGTATATTAGTTGCATTCGTCCACATTGAAAAAAAACGCAATACAAACCCGAAATTAACCCATACCCAACACGGTCCAAAAAACTAAGCCGGTAAAATGAACGGAAAATGATACCGGTGCTTAAGATTTAATGCAGACCTGCAAAGTCCGGGTGCCCGTTGAAAGTAATCCAAGGAGAAAAGTGTATATTTCCAAAGGTAAGGGTGGGAAAAATATATATCCACTATTGTCGGCCGCGTCCACAAACACGTCTCACCTTTACTCCACTTCCCGTCAGCCCGCGTTTGCCACGCCCCTTCTTTCTCATTTGCTCGTACAAAACATATCAGAATAAGTTTCTAAAATAAATACATTACAAAAATATACAGTTGCAAATACACATTATACATGGTTACACATATCTTCAAAGAAAGACGGTACACCGAGAAAGTTTTTAAAGCTTTATTAATAGTATTATAAATTTCATCCCAAACCGTGCCTGTGAAGGGTAGCAAAACGCTACTAGAAACACGCTCGCAACACGGTAATCAGCTCCGTTAAGAAAACATACCGTTCTTCTAGTAAGCACGGTTAACTGCCCTCATCATCCTCCTTACAACTGACGTCATCAAAGTCGTCTTCCTTAAGTATGGGAAGGAGACTTTGTCATATGGACGTCGTCCCACGCTCACTTATTTAAAAACACGCTAGCATCACGCTCGTTAAGTACAGTTTACGTGCGGTAGCTCTGGCTCCTTCTATACTGGACTGCTCGATTGCGTCTAGCTTGAAAGTTGCGTCGTATGCCTTTCTTTTTCCAATTTGCATGATGAGGGTATATCTACGCTAAATTAATTTGTGCACAAACAAAGAAGTTGCAGTCTAAATCTTACCTTTTGTACTCGAGTGCCGCTGGCCGCCGCTAGAAAAATTACATAAATTGGTCGCATCACTGAATAAGCCGCAGGGTTGAAAGTTTGGGAAAAAAGTAGCGGCTTATAGTCCGGAATTTACAGTAATATAAAAATCAGTTCCGAAAGACAGGCATAGAATTCTTTAAGTAGGTTGGCATAAACAGTTTGAGATGTTAAAGATCCTTTCTAACTAGGGTGATATGGTCGCTTTAGATAAGAACAATCCTTTCTAGCTAGGCTTCCCAAGACTTCAAAGATCCTTTGTGGGCGGGCTTCCATTAACAGCTATAGGTGATAAAGTTCCATCCTATCTAAGCTGCCATTGACGGATATAGAAGTCAAATATACATTTTGCATAGAATGAGTTGAGATTCAACGATTTTTCCTGGCAAACTAAAATAAGCTCAGTAAAACAAACGCCGTGGTGCACTTCATTGAACTTGTCCAGCCCCTGGCAGTCAACTCCTCAGCTCCACCTTTTCGCTGGTACTTCTACCCACTCGTCTTTCTTCTTTTTTGTTTGCCCGCAGAGAAACTCGCTTCGTTGTTAATAAAAAACGTTTTTTCCTGACACAATCTGCGTCTTCTTTTATCAGCTGCACCTGCGGAGCATCGCAACTAGCTAGTTTAAAAAAAAAAAACAGGACGGTAGATATCGCAGCTCAGTTATTGTCTACGGGCAGAAAAAGTCAATTGTTCCCGCGGCGACGTTCAGCTCCGTCGATAAAAGAGGAGCCAATCAATGAAATGCTGATTTTGCTTTTTATGTATTCCGTTTGGCTTTGATTGGCGGAATTCGTTGACATTCTCACATAATGGAGCTGAATGCGAAATGGGGAGACAGGAGACGAGTCTGTGATTTCTATTTATTTTTAGATAGGGGGGTCCCAAGGCGGAGCCCGGGGGCTTTCAGGGGAGCCGTTGGCATTTGGAAATGCTTACAGAGACAAACAAGGCTGGGATTCACCGCCGAGCTGTATTTTTTCACCTTTACTTTGTGGTTGCTGCGGTTATTTTATTGATTTTAAATATGTGATGTGGAAGACAAACGCTGCGTTTTTCTCACTATTGCAAGTTGTATGTTTGCTGTGCATTTATTGCTTTTTGTTTTCTAATAACATGACTGATAATATAACAACCAAACAAACCAAAATTTGAAACTACAGTAAACCCCAAGGATCCGTTCTTAAGTGAGGATCGTAAGGTGAAATGTACATATACAGACGCAGCCCTACTTGCGAACGAGACAGTCTTTCATAAGTCGAATTTGTAATTCGCTTCAGTGCTATATTTTGTATGTTTAAGGTTTATATTGGTTTGTTTAAGGATTGTATAAGTAACCTGTATTGTTTTGTACGAAAAAATAAACATTTCATAAAATAATATGCTCTATAAACATAAATAAAGAGAAGTTTAACTTACTTTTGGAGGATGAGCTTCAAGAGTTAGGTGACTTCCTCTTCCGTGGTAAAAAGTGGCCGAAAAAAAGCATTCCGACAGTTTTCTCAACCACATCAAGCTTTCTTATTCTTGTTCGCAATTCGATGGAATTACTAGTTGTTGGAGATTTTGTCAATTGTTTGTGGTCTGGGGTCAGACTCAGCGTTTTTGCATTGTATTTTTCAGTTTTCCTTTGTTTTGGAGTGAAGTGAAGCTTGGATGGTCATCTTGACCCAGCACTTTATTTTAGAGGAGTTGAGCTGCAGCTAAAAGTTATATTTTCAGTAACAGGTAATCTAGATAATTACCTTTTCTGCGGTTACAACGATGTTATCGCTACTGACAGTCAAAAGCAGTGTGTTTCTTTGGCTGCAGAATGCCATCAGGGGCGTATCTCTGCACACCCGAAGCTGTTTTCGCTCTCCTCAGTTTGTTACGTTACTCTTTTGGGATCAGGTCACCATTCAAAATAGCAACTTCCATATAGTTGATTAGTGATTACAAATACATCATTTACTAGTGTCTGACCGTACTTGTGTCTCCCTGTGTGTTTCGCCAGATTACCAGTACCAAAGACTTCTCCTACTTGATTCCTGCCTGCCTTTTGTTTCTGCCCCACTTTTATGATCTACTCTCCTGCCCTAGACACCGACCTGCCCGCTAAGCTGTATGCTGACTTTCCCGATCCCTTAATAAAGCATTTTGTGAAACGTAACGCATTTGGGTCCCCTGCTTGTACCGGTCAATTTAATTACCGTATTTTCCGCACTATAAGGCGCACCGGGATATAGGGCGCACCCCGAAAAAATAGTTTTTGGTCCTATTTTTGACATACATAAGACGCACCGGATTATAAGGCGCTACAATGGGAACGTGGACAAAACAGTCAGATAGTTCAGTCCAACTTATTACCCCCTTAACATTCCCAAAGCTTGCAAAGAAGCAAATACGGGCGTAGACACGTGCGGATGCGGTGTCCGTACGATGTCACTCAAATGCATCGTTCCATCATTCGGAAGGTTAAAGTCTTGAATCCTTAATTTCTATTTTCTTTTTCGCTCGCAACTTTACTGTGCATATGACAATAAACACTTGGAATTGAGTTGAATTTAAAAATAGACACTCCATTCCATCCATTATCTGCACCGCTTATCACAGAAACATCGAGTTCAGTCTGAAACAAGATACAGGGACAATATAAAACCCGGAGTAGCTCACCAAAGTCGTTGTGTTCATAATAATGTGCAGCCAATGTCCTCTTATATCCGTGAGGGTAGTAAATCCAGCAGAATAAAATATTAACAAATACAGAATAGGAAAAAAATGCTTTCTCTATGCCGTCAGCCACGTGCTATACGCATTCATCTTTTTTGGCCAATTGCAGGCTTTGTTTTGCCGTTTAAGCCAATGCCAGCCTGTAAATGATAAAAAGGATCCGCCCCTTGACCTCCGAATAACTTTAGCCAATAGTGGTCAATTCAACTGATGATTGACACATCTTTTTTGGCCAATTGCAGGCTTTGTTTTGCCGTTCAAGCCAATGCCAGCCTGTAAATGATAAAATGGATCCTCCCCTTGACCTCCAAATAACTTTAGCCAATAGTGATCCATTCAAATGATGATTGACACATTGGTTAGCCAATGAAACGCCGGTAAATAAATCCCAGCATACACCGCGGACTACTTGGCGTTCGGGGGAAAATCTAGTCGGCGGCCGAAGTTAGTTGCAAGACTTTGTGAATTAATATTGATCCATAAATAAGGCGCACTGTATTATAAGGCGCATGGTCAGCTTTTGAAAAAAATAAAGGCTTTTAGGTGCGCCTTATAGTGCGGAAAATACGGTACATTGTTTACTGTTTGTTTCAGTTGCACTTCAAGTGTAGGCTAAATATAATTGCAAGTTATTTGACATACAACATCTTCTTTTTGAAGTCACGGAAAGTGTTACTTTCCCTGATAACTAGTTACTTTTACTATAGAGTAACTCTGTTACTAACTGGGTTACTCTTTGGAAAAAGTATTGAGTAACTATAATTACTTTTTCAAAGAAACTCGCCCAACACAGTGTACCACACAGACAACGAGAGCAGGGCATAAATCACCATTCATTCTCAGTATTGTCGGATTTGCTATCTCAGTGCCTTTATTTTTCCTTCTGATTTTAGGTGAAGTGAAGTGGTTCTCCAATTTCTGTCCGACTTCAGAGAAACACCCGAAAAGTCGTCCCCGCAGCCGTCAATCAACCTTTTCCCGGCACATCTGGATTCGTCTCGTCGTCCTTGAAGCCTTATCTCTCGCTGACCAAACCGTCAAATATGCGCAGGCCCTCCCGCATCCCCCTCCTTCGCCTCCCCTGCAGCCGTTTCTCATTTGGTCCTTGGTCTTCGTCTCCAGCTGTGTAGACAGCTTGCTGCTTGTCGCGGCCTGGAAACTGTCCACCGCTGATTACGCTATCAGATTGAACCCCCCCAACCCTCAACCTGTGACGCCCCCCACCCCATTTCAATCCACTTTCATATCAGCCGTTAATGTTTTACAAGGCGCAAATTGGGTTTGGATAACCGTCGGCCCGGTGGGCTTCGTACGAGATCTTTGCGTCAGGCTGTGGACGCCACGTGGAATTTTTAATAATAAAATTGTTTTTAATTGGAGAATCATTGGAGTGAGATAAAAACAAAAATGTTTTTGTTGATGATTGGAAGATGATAGGCGCTTTGTACCTTCCTCACCTGCCTTCCTCTGAGTGACACAAACACCAAAAAAACCTTGGATTTTTGTGCATCATGGCAGGATCCGGCATGCCAGCTTCCCCCACAAGGCATTAATCAGGGGGGAGTGGAGGCACTGTGCACAACTGCTTATTATTACTTGTTTTCTTAAAGTGGTTTAATTATTTTTGATGGGTGGAAATCAATATTAACTCATGGAACCAAATGCAATTGCTACCTTTAGAAGCCCCCAGAAAAAAAAATGTCAAAAGGAGCCTTTTATTGGATTTATTATAATGAGAGAGAGTACTTACAATATATTTTTTTTGTGGTTTATTTTTGGGGGGTATTTTTTTGTTGCCTGATTGTAAATATGTGGAAAGCATTTCGTCATTTATAGAATGTTTACAATTAAGTTATTTTTATTATTCTATAATTTAACAAGAAAAAAAATTGAAATAAGTGTCACGGTTGCCATGGCGCCAATCTTGCCCCGCCCGTGTGGCGCCAGCTTGGCTTCCCTTCTATTTGAGCTCAGTGCTCTCACTCTCCCTTTGTCAGTCCGTCAACGAACCTCTGCCCCGCAACACGTGGTTTTTACTCGGTCCTGTTTCCTGTTGGTATTTCCTGTCCGGTATTGTTCCCGTTTATTTTGTCCAGTCTAATGTCGGTTTCCAGTTTCATTCTCGTCTAATTTGTCCTGTTTAATTTCGATATCCTGTTTTGATATAAATCCTGTTTGCCCCGGCCTGTCCGGTATGGACCCCATCTGTCCGATATCTGCTCGGGCAATTTGTATCGATCTCGTCGGCCTCTGTCTTCCTGTCAATCCGCGCCAGACTGCTGCTTAAAGTGCATGAGCCCCATTTCTCTTAAAATAAAAGCTTGTGTGAGAAACGTCACGCATCTGGGTCCTTATCCTGTTCCGGTTCTTGACAATAAGTGTTTGTTTTTTCTCTATTTTTTGTTTTAAATTTTATGAATGATGACATTACCAAATTGTAAACATTCCCTAGATAAATGTTTTTTTAATGACATGACAGCGACTTTAAAACACATCTGAAATGAATAACTTTTATGATTTTTTTTTGCATTTATGGTATGTTTACAATCATTGTAATCATTGCATAAATGCAAAACAATGCAGATACAAAAATGTAAATCTCTATTGGTGTGTGTGTGTGTGTGTGTGAATGGGTAAGTGTGAAGCACATTGTAAAGCGCTTTGGGAGGTCTCCATTGACTTGAAAAGCGCTATATAAATGCAGACCATTAACCATTTACCATCTATTTCGTATAAATATTTTTTTGCCATTTTTATACATCTTTTTTAGCATGTACAGAATGCTTACATTTCTTATGGGCATAAATAATATATAATAAATAAAAAATAAAAAAAAATAAAAATGACTAAAAATTGTGGAGTGTGATTTTTATTCTTTGAATATTAATTAAAAAAATACTTGTATGGTGTTTGATCAATTTAATAAATATAAATATTGACATCACGAAAAAGCTAGAAAAAACATTTTTTTAAACAACAAAACTTATAGACATAAAAGAGTAGCTCACTCCGTTGTGTGAGAAACAACCTGTTTGCGTTCACTCCCACAACGGGGCAATGGCCTTTGATTTTCTTGTCGGTGCACGACCTGTCCCAAAACAGATGGCGGCAAGGAAGCGAAATGGAGAAAGAAGCGACCGGGTTGTCGCTTGTGAGTTTCAGGGCTGAGCTAGCGAGAGAGTCGTCGGGATGACACTTCACGGGGGAAGAAAGGAAAGTGAAGGTGGAGGATGAGGGCGGCGGGGGGGTTACCTTTTCCCTCGACACTCAGCAGCTGTCTGTAGCAGCTGAGCTAAAACTGGAACTGTTTCCGCGGGAACACTGATTGCGTTTATTTCCAGCCTCAAAAGCTTACAGAGGGTGTTGTACTTTTGACGAATCTTAATTGCAAGAGAACAACTATCTGGATGTTATGTGTGGAAACGTTGCACAATGTTCCCCCCATTTTGTTCTTGAGAGGGGAAAACACGGTTTCTGTGACTTGTAGTCTTTCTGGGGGAACTGTACTGTCCGTTGGAGGGCAACAGGCCAAAAGGTGGTGGCCAAGGTGAGAAGAGTCTGCAATAACGATCTCGGCAATGTCCGTCACACTGGGCAGGGAGCAACACATGATTTTATGGGCTGCGTTGATGACTTCTTGAAAAGTTCTCCGTTATCTTGTCAGCAATATCCTCCAAATGACATTTTGTCAGGTTTTACATAATGTTACCAATGTCCTACAGACTGGCAGGAATCACTCAATGATTTTCTGGGCTTCGTTCAAGACTATTTGAAAGGTTCTTCGTTCTATTGTCAGTAGTGTCCTACGGGCTGGGCAGAGAGAAGCCCATGATTTCCTGGGCTGTGTTAACAACACGGTGTAATGTTCTCTTTTTGGTTGCCTTGCATTAGGATACAACGCTAGGGTGTAAGAAGTCCTTAATAATGTTATCAGTAATGTCCTCCAGACTGGGCAGAGATCAGCCCATGATTTTCTGGGCTGTGATGATGACCCTTTGTAACATTCGCCACGATCCTGGCAGCAATATCCTCCATATATAAGCTAATGATTATCTGGGCTGTGTTGATGACCTTCTGTCAGGTTCTCCATAATCTTGTCAGCAATAGCCTTCATTTAACAGCCCATGATTTTCTGGTCTGTGTTGATGACTGTCAGGTCAGGTTCTACATAATGTTACCAATGTTCTTTAGCCTGGTCAGGGTATAAGCTCATGATTTTCTGGGCTCTGTTGATGACTTTTTGGAAGGTTCTCCATTTTGTTGTTGGCAGTGTCCTACAGACTGGGTAGGGGGCAGCTTATGAATTACTGGGCTGTGGTATTTGACATGTGGTGTAATGTTCCCCCTTTTGTTTGCCTTGCACCAGCATACAACGCCAGGGTGAAATAAGTCCTTACTAACGTTGACAGCAATGTCCTCCAGTATTGGTAGAGATCCACTCATGATTTTCAAAGCTGTGTTGATGACCCTCTGTAAGGTTCTCCTGTCTGCCACCGTGCACCCAGCATACCAAACCATGATGCTCTATGCTGGTATGCGCTCGCCCATCCGTATGAATATTTTCCCATATGAGAATAGTTCCTGCAGGTGTTGCCTACAGGTGTTGGCCTCCTAGGGACGTGTAAACTTTTTTCTATTTTAAAGAAACATCTGCTGCTCATGTGGCAAAACAGCAGCACGGTCCAAAAATAAATCCGCCGGGACTTCATTAGCGACAATCGGAGACACCGGCTCTGTTTACAAGCAGCAGGCAATAATCCGATTTGAAACAAAATACTGCCTGTAATTGGATGATGTAAAGCCGTGTAAACGCACACTTTTATTCGATTGAACTTTTTGTCGGATTGCGAGCATTCCAACCGCAATAATTGGGATAGTTCTTTCGTTTTCAGGATACCCACGCATGCATACGCATTCATATGATCTGATTTGCGCTAAGCATTCTGGGACTTGTAGTACTAAGGCGCAAACTCTGATCCCTTGGCAAAATTGCTATAGTTATATTCATCCATGAATAGTGTAAGTCTTTTGGCAAGCCACATACAGGGAAATATGTACCTGTTTAGTAGAGGTAAGATCCTGGGCCTGAAACTTGGGCCGAGTTCGGGGTTGAAATGGCGTTCATTAAGTCGGGTCCGGCGTCTCTCTTACCTTTTGTTTTGTTTTTTCTTCTTCTGGGAGGATCTGCACAGCATGCACTTACATTTACTCAAGTAATTATTTAGATGACTTCTTTTTACTTTGAATTGAGTAATACTTTTCTCAAGTAACAGTACATTAACTTGAGTAACACACTTTAGCGCTGCAGTTCGGCGCCAAAATGCTTACTTAGGCGCCGAAGATATCATCTCATCTCATCAGCCGTACCGCTTATCCTCATTAGGGTCGCGGGAGGGGCTGGAGCCCATCCCAGCCATCTCCGGGCAGTGGGCAGGGGACACCCTCAACTGGTTGCCAGCCAATCGCAGGGCACACAGGGACAGACAACTTGGACCGGCCAATTCACCTGAAATGCATGTTTTTGGAACGTGGGAGGAAACCGGAGTGCCCAGAGGAAACCCACGCAAGCACGTGGAGAACATACAAACTCCGCACAGGAAGCCTGGAGCTGGATTTGAACCCACGCAGGAGGTTCCCATGACATGAACTATGCCGCACAAGCGCTTACCACTGCGCCACCGTGCTGCGCGCCAAAGATATATTAGTCGGAAAACTATATCATAAAGAACATGCCTACCAAACTATCATCTCATCTCATTAGCCGTACCGCTTATCCTCATTAGGGTCGCGGGGGGGCTGGAGCCCATCCCAGCCATCTTCGGGCAGTGGGCAGGGGACACCCTGAACTGGTTGCCAGCCAATCGCAGGGCACACGGGGACAGACAACTCATTCGCTCATTCACACCTAGGGACAATTTGGACCGGCCAATTCACCTGAAATGCATGTTTTTGGAATGTGGGAGAAACCGGAGTGCCCGGAGGAAACCCACGCAAGCACGGGGAGAACATACAAACTCCGCACAGAAAGTCTGGAGCTGGATTTGAACCCACGCAGTAGGTTCCCATGACATGAACTATGCCGCACAAGCGCTAACCACTGCGCCACCGTGCTGCGCGCCAAAGATATATTAGTCGGAAAACTATATCATGAAGAACATGCTTACCAAACTATCATTTTAACTCCAAATCATGGAATCCAAATAAATTTTCATCCTCAGTGTCACGTTTGAAAAAGAGCAACTTCCTCTTTCCACCTCTACGGAACGTAAAGTCAGATGTCATGTCCGCCTCTCATCAATAGTTTACAAGCTGCACAAACTTTCTTTCTGATTATCCGGCCAATATTTTTGATTAAGGGCTATACAAATAAACATGACTAGACTTAATCTGCAGGATATTAGTTTCTTTTCGGTGCCATTGTCATTTTGCTGCACTTCGTTGAAATGCGAACTTCGGCGCTGCACTTCGACCCAAGTGTGCACTTGATTTGAGGGACTCGACCCCAAGTAAACCTGAAGCTAAGTACTTCGGCACACTTTGGGCTTACCTGGGGCTCGGTCCTCGGATCAAGTTAATCTGACGGGTTTGGACAGGTTCAGGCTTATATACCCACGGGCCGGTTTGGGTAGTTTCTTTTTTTCAGGCCCGATCCTACCTCTACTGTCTAGTAACGCCGTTTGCGGGTATTTTGTTTACAAGAGCAACTTCACAACAGAAATAGACATTGTTAGATTAGGCCTCTCAGATATAAAGTAGAACCTTACAAGGCCATTTCTGGATTTAACTTCTGACATTACATTCATACTCGGTCAAGCACAGACCCAGCCCCACTCATCACCAATAGAGACTTTGTGGAGAAAGTCCACCTCTTCAATCTCCTGCAAGTGCACATCTCCGACAACGTATCCTGGTCTGCCAACAACATGGCCCACCAGCAACTCCATTTCTTGGGGGTTCTAGGGAGAAACCACCTGGAACAGAGGCTGCTGGTGTTCGTCTCCAAAGTCACTGTGGAAAGTATTCGGGCATACAGTATTACCGTGTGGTATGCTGGGAGCAGCGGACAGGAAAAACACGCAGAGAGTAATCAACACTACCCAAAATATCATAGACTGCTCTTTACCCAGTCTAGAGGACATTGCTGGCCTGCGATACCATAGCAGAACCAACAAATATAAAAGACACTTCCCACAAGAGCCACCACTTCTTTGAGCTATTGCCTTCTGGTAGGCGCTACAGGACCCTCAAAACAACAACAAACAGGTTCAGAGACAGTTAAAGCATATCTTGTGACTTTTTTGTTTATTCTTTTTTTGCTGCTGCTAAATGAGACTGATAATATATACTAATGCACGAGTCTGTGAAAATATATAACATTTCAAGAAACTGAAAATGTATACCTCGTGTTTTTTTTTTTTAATTGGTGCTGCTTAATGTTATTGCACTCTTTTACATTGCACTATTGTTATGATGCACTATTCTTTCTCATTCATGAATATTGCACTTATTAACTTAGGCCAGTCTCTAACCACTACGCTGTGAATATGTTTTCGGCCTTCTATATTGATTGTTTATTTTTTTCTTTGAAATCTTTATTAGATTTTTACCCTGGTGTTCATCCCCGTTGCATTCACAATGTTGATATCAAAATATATCAAAAAATAAAAAAAAATGTTCTTATTTGCTTCAAAAGAGACTGTGTCCCGTGTGTTTACAACGTACGCGATATGCGCCTTGCTAGAAGCATGGACTTACACTATATACGGATGGATACAAGTCTGATATCCAATTTAATTGTGGCATTTTCACAGTAACATCCTGAAACAACATGAAACATGTCTCAGAGAAATCTAACAATACACAAGAGAAAATGTAAACGGGTTAGAGTGGATCATTCATCCTTGTACTACATGTCCCAAGGTGCTTGGCGTGCTAAAAAAACTCCAAATGAAAGTAATGGACTCTAGCGAAATTCTTACTTCACAGAAATTCACTTGATACAATTCCAAACTGATTGCCATGGAACAAATGACCCGCCAGGTGATTCAGTACTGCAACTTTAGGGCAAACTTTTCGACAGTAATTTCTCAGTGGAGGTATATCACAAAGATTGTGGATAGGGCACGCGTGGACCAAGAGGCCAGGTCGCTCTCTGCTGCTAACTGCCGACTTGAAAGTCGACGGACAGAATCGAGAAAAACAAAAAGCGGACGCAACGACAGTTTGGCTGACCTCGCAGCTTCCTGTAGTTGACCCTTTGCAGGTCGATGCGGCAGCTCCTCATTTTTGCTCTATGGCTTACCACCGACACGATAACGGTGGAGCCTGGTTTATTGCACGGGTTCCGAAAAGCACCTGTAATAGGCAAAATCTGAGAAGGAGAAACCTTAGTTTTTCATTATTATCATTACATTAACCTAAAATTGCAAGAGAATTTGGATTTACTTGATGTAAGTTATCAAGCTGTTTTATGTGCAGTGTTTTATGTGCAGGGATACGTTTAACCCGCCATGCTTTTTTCTCGTTACAGTGTAGAGTAAACTATTTTCAGCCCCTCTTGACCACATTGTTCAACTCGGGATACACTGAGGCACAAAGTGTGATGCAGCAAGGAATGACAGTAATTCTGAATATTGCACACCACTATTTTTTAACAAAAATTGTTACACAATCTTCCTTTTTCGTCAGTTTAAACTTTGCGGTTTGATGCAGTGGAAATCGAACCTGGGTCCTGGCAGTGAGACCACCTAACTCTTATGCTACCAGTTGTATACATTATATATGAAAAGGTAGTAGATATTTGTCATTATTACACTATTTGTAGTCACAGTAAAAATGTTATAGAAGAATTAGAAATAATTTGCCAACATTGAAACGAGTGTCCCTGGTACTGTGAGTAAAAATAATGTGATGAGATTAAACCTAATACCCCTTTGTCAGTCATCTCTATCATTGGTGATGCGGTGGTAGGAGTAATGCACTCTCACTGCCGCGACCTGGGTTTGATTTCTGTTGTACTCAGCAATATTTTTTAGCAGAGAGCTAAAACCTTGTGTATAGCACGCACCCAAACTTTGAGTTCTTTTTAACGTAAAAAAAAGAGTAAGATACATATAAATACAGTAAATGAACTTGTCTGATTGTACTGTTGGTCTGAAATCCAAAAACAGATTTCATCTATGGACATTCACGCCGAGCAGGCATCCGAATTAAAGGCGAACGTCTTGTAAAAAAGCTGTCGCTTCCTGCGTGATTTGTGAGGAAATTGCAAACAGACTCCCAAAGTGCATATTTACCTGCCGTCGGCGTGACAGCTTCTCATAAATCACACTTATCTCTCGGCGCTGGCACACATTGCTTTTGTCCTTTGCACAATCATTGCCCCCCCCGAAAGACAGCGGGAGATGCCAAGCGAGGGGCAGGCTCCAGGCTCACAGACGTCACTCACCGATTCCGATGCGCCAACAGTGTCATCGTCTGCCCGTCGATTGGACGCTTATTTTTCTGCCTTCCTTTGTCGCCGGGAGGTTGTCGGCTTAGAAGAGCAAAAATAAAGGGCATAAAAGGTAAAATATAAAAAAAGGAGCGACAAAAAAAATTGCAAAACAACATTCTCCCTAATGAACCTTATTGTGGAGAATAGTTCCAGATCGCAACATGGACAGGACTTTTTGTGTTGTTGTTGGTTGTGGTGGTTGCTGCAGTAATGGACCAAATTGCATTCACTTGTTGACGTTCCTCGAGGATTAAAGGAAACTTCACCGACCTAAAGTTGATGTTGATGATACAGAAAGAGATGTAATAATGTCATATGCAGGGTTGGGTAGGGTTACTTTAACTGGATTACTTTCAATTACTTTTGGATTACTCCAATACCAAATATACTAATAAAAGACAAAAGAAACTAAATATGAATAATATTATGACTCACAACAAGTGGTAAGCTTTCTCTCCTGGCTTTGATCTCTTAGTGGAATATCACATTGTTCAAAACGCGTTGGATCATTAATGGCCTTTATATTTTTGTTGAAAAACAAACTTTGTGGCGGTAACGTAATGTCCTTTGCTTTTAGGACATAGTAAAGGCTCAATGGCTCTTTGTCTTTTAACGGACTTTGCCTTTCATATAATTATGGATCTATTTTTTTAAATTATGTATTTATAAAAAACTAATAACTAGCTAGATAGATAAAAAATGAATTGAATCTTTCAAGTTAAGTCATGTTTATTTGTATAGCCCTTTATCAAAAAGAGTCTCAAAGGGCTGCGCAGACCACAGATTATTGCAAACCACAGACTATTATTACACCATCCCCTGATCTAAAACCTACACGAGGGCAAGGAAAAACTCAAAAACCTCAACATGAGGAAAATGGAGAAATCTTGAGAAGGGACTGCACATGAGGTAATCCCCCTTCCAGGATAACCAGGCTGCAATGGATGTTGCAGTAACAAATAATACACAGATATTGTCAACATGAAGCTATAAAATATAAGTGTGTTTTAAGCTTAGATTTAAACAGTTTCACTGAGGTTGCAGATCGAATCTCAGGGGGAAAAACATTCCACAGCACTGGGGCCCGAATGGAGAAAGCTCTCGAACCTGCGGATCTCTTCTTGGCTCTTGGGATCATAAGTAGACCAGCATTTTCAGATAAATTACTTTAAAAAGATTCAACAAATGGTAAGGGTTAAAATACATGAATCAATAATTTAATAAAATGATTCCATTAAAAATACTTAAATAAATCCATGATGGTCTGAATATTTGAATGTGCATGATTGGTTCACGGATCCCTTAACCAACTTAGTGGCAGAGAAATCACTTCCTATGGTGTGTCTTGGGCAAGAACAGCCTGGCGGTGCACATCCCTCTGCTGGAAGATTTTTTTTTTTGCTCTCCCACATGCAACAGATCTGACTCAGATACAGCACTTTCTTCATTTGGTTGTATTTTTCTGTGTAAAGCGTCATCTTGCCCTTCAAAAATGAGCCGGATCTCAGCATTGGCAGGCAGCAGCATGTGACAATACTGATACTCGGGGGAAACCATGTTGTTCAGAAATAATGAGTCTTACGTGGTACAATACCTAAACCTAAAACTTTGATTTATGCTAACCAGTGCAGACTTATAAATCAGACTTAAAAAGGAGACCAAAAAATGAAGCGCAGCACCAGATACATAAAGAAAAAAAAGAGGGGTGGGGGGAGTAGCAGAGTGTAACATCAGTAGACAGTGGAGGTCCTTGTCATACGCCGCAGGACAGGAGAGGACACACCTGCCAGGACGCGACCAGCCATGCTAGCCCCGTACTTGGTCTAGGTCACCCGTCAGCTTCGGGAACTGCTGGGAAAACAGGGGGCAAAAGGTGGCAGCTAGAAATGGGAGGGGGGTGAAAATGCCAAATTGGAAACTGAGCTGAGGGGGATGCAGGATGGGAATGACAAAAGAAATGATTCGGGAAAACGATGGTTGGAGAGAGTTCGAGTGGGTTGATTCCAGCAACAGTCATTTCCAAAAATATGTATACAGTAGACACTAGGGCTGCACAATTTTGGGAAAAAAAACACATTGCAATTTTTTCAGACCAATAGTGCAATTTCGATGCAATTTTCAATTTTGAAAGATAAGTAGATTTTCTGTGCTAGTTATGGTTACCCACACTGTCATGACCCGGAACAGGATCAGGACCCAAATGCGTTACCTTTCTCTCACAAGCCTTGTATTTTATGGGAAATGTGGAGTCATGCACGTTAGGCAGCAGTCTGGCGTGGAAAGACAGGAAGCCAGAGGCCGATACCATCGATACCAATTGCCCGAGCCGATATCGGACAGATGGGGTCGATACCGGACAGGACGGAACAGACAGGATAGCTATCAAAACAATGTATCCAAATTAAACAGGACAAACTAGACGGGAACAAAACTGGAAACCGATATTAAACAGGAAAAAATAAACAGGAACAATACCATATATATATATATATATATATATATATATATATATATATATATATATATATATATATATATATATATATATATATATATATATATATATATATATAAAAGTATTGAATACGATTTTCATAACAGTTATGGGCAAAGGCAAGGAAGTAGTAAAACTATTTTTCTCTTAAGTGATTAAATCTTATCTATAATTTGACATGCTTGACTTAGTCCTTCAAGCCAGAATTATACTGGATACCGAAATTACATTAACCATAATTTTAGATATTTTCACGTCACAGTGTGAATATGATTTTCTTTCGGTACCTTTCCACGTCAATCCCGCCACCATATACAAAAAAATGTATGTGCGTGCCAAAGTTGAAAGATTGTATATTAACTGAGAAAATATACACGATTAACAACTGCAACTTCCAATTATACTGGGGAACAAGCATCATTTTTCGACAAAACATATAAAAATATATATATATATATATATATATATATATATATATATATATTCAAGAATTATGCAAAGGGAAGAAAACAGCGACAGTAGTTTTCTCTTTACTGATAAACACTTATCTTAATTTGACACGGCTGAATTAGTTCTTGGAGCCAGAAGGGGCATGACATTCCTCGCAATTTTAAATTTTCGGTTTAATTTTCTTATCTGGCGTAGCTGTCTCCTTCCCCTCTGCATCCACTCCCTACACTACACCACAACAGCTCAAGTCACATCACACCAAAGGTAACTAAAATATAAAATAATTTTCCCCTAATGTTTTTTTTTTGTAATGTTAATTTAATCCCTCACTATGACAAGTTTTTGGGTTTTTTTTTTTCGATATTTTACGAATTTGCGTCGTGCATTGTTTTCTGATTGGCTAAGCCAGGGGTAACCAACCATTTGGAAGATAAGAGCTACTGTTTTGTTACCGGTTAACACAACGGACTACCAGTTTGCAATGCACTTCTAAAATAACATGCTATTAATAATTGTTAGTACGCTATTACAATATTATAACCAGGTAGTAAGTATGTTCTTTTTTAACTCATTTTATAGAAAATCACAATGACCCAGGATATATCTTCAGAACCAGTCCGCTGGCTACTGAGGTGATATTAGGTGCCGAAGCTAAACAGTCTCTGTACTTATCATTCAATGCTACAGTAAATATTGGTAACGAATAAAAATAATTAAAAAAATATATTTTAAAAAGTACTTGAACCTGCTAAAAGGGGTTCATTCCTTAGTGTCTGTGTAGAATAGGGTTTTAGTCTTTAAGTCTTATAATAATTGAAAAAGAATTAAAGATTTTTATTTCATTATTTTGACTATTACAGGTTCTTTTTGGAACGTAACCCCTGCAATAAGCGAGGGATTATTGTACAAGTGCATTACATACAAATAGCCCTTACAATTTTTTTACAAATTCAAACCCTTTCTTAAGCACTTTCAAGACCAATTTTCAATTTTTTTCCGAGGACTATTCAAAGATAAGTTTTTAGTTGAATATGTTTTTCCATTACAATTTACTACTGAGAATACCTACCTTGGTTTTCTTAAAAGACTCTTAATAAATGTCCATAATTGATCCAGAATCCTTGCACTAATACACATTTCAGAGTGCCCTGTTTAGGTGTACCATGTAGCTAACCATTAGCAAAAAAAATCATAGTTAAACTGGTCATCTCCGTGAGTTACCTTCCATAGGACCGGAAAGCGCAGACTCTCCAATTGTGAAGAGTTGGATCTCTTTCGCGCACACTTTGCAGCATGATGTGTGTGGATTTGCTCCACGTTTTTACCATGATTTGTATTTTTCTTTTTCGAGCCATCATTCATTAAAACTGCATCCTCCCGGTATCTAGGTGTTAATTATCTGTTCTGATGCACCTTACCTAATGCAAGGTAGGAGGGTGATGTTACTTCACAAACCAACGCCTTACAAAGAACTGCAATTGCAGCAGTTTATGTGTTGGCGTCATTTTTTAACCAACTTTATAACTTAATTATTTTTCATGTTATTTGTTCAATGCGTTGTCTGTCATGTCAGACTTCCGAGAAACATGGCAAGAATTTCAAGCATTTTCTTGAACTTGAAAACACAATATTAAAATTTAAGCATTTCCCCAGATTTCCAGCATGCGTACAAACCCTGTGAATGTTTATATCTGGGGTACCAAGGGTTTGAAACTCACCAGCTACAAATTAGCAATGGTTTATATCAGCTGTTATAAGGCAAATTGACAGTACAGATAAGACTAATGTAACATACCGGAGGTCTATTTTATAATAAATGTAAATGTTTATTAGTTTGCTACCGATGTGAAAGTCAGGGGCTAAGGTGACTGATAATCACATCTGTTTCTTTCTTATTTTTTTCCAAGAATTATGATCCAATTTCCATTAGAACCGAACGATCCCTCCCACACGCCGACTTAAAAGCCGTCGATGCGTAATTCCTTGCAATCAAAGCGCTACCAAGTGGATGAATCAAAAGTGTGATACCTTTCTCGCCTAGCAGGTACAACAAAATGACAATTTTACACGAAGAGCATTTTGGGCTTTCTTTGAGCCAAATAGGGGAAAAAAAATCGCAAAAGCTTTCAGCCACAGTCAGATTGAAAAATGGACGTAAAGCCTGAGTGCAATTGTAAGGGATGTAATTGGATATATGTCCCCATAATTGTCTCCTACGTATCAAAAATATCTTATTTAGCAAGACAACTTTTTTGAGCTTCTCATACAAGTCATGAGAAGAACTCATGTCTTGACAAATATTGAAAATGGTACTTCAGATTGGAGTTTTTAGATTTGGAAGTAAAATCCTGGTGTCGTTTTAGGTCATTTTGGGGATAAAAGTGGTTCTTTGGCAATGTTAACACTTGTGAAAAAAGGGGGGGAAATATATAAGAAAAAAATGGGCGGAAATACAAAAAAAAAACCTGTAAAAATATGGGGGGAATGGAAAAAGGAACAAAAAAGCAGAAAAAGGAAAAGTGAGGAGATAAGGAAAAAAAGGTGTCTGTTGTTCGTGTCCATTAGTGTATTCCCGGTTTATTTATTTTTTGTTGCTGTAGCCGTTTTTCAAAATCCCCGGTAAGCCTGGCTACTAACTGCATGTTTTTGGTGGTCTGACCTTTGTTTTTCCGCAGGTCTGTCCCGGTTAGCCCTCACTTCATTGGAAACTTCTTCGCCTTCCTCCTCATCACGTTCGGCACGGCCCACATCGTGAATACCGAGCAATAGGCTGTAGTCCATGATCTTCAGCTTTACCAGGAACTCCACGTCTCGATTAAGTTTCTCCATGAACTTCTCTTTCTGCTCCTCGGTTACATACACCTTCTGCATGTTGTTCCTGAAGTCCATGTCCTTAAAGGTGGGGAGAAAATGCTTAGATTTTAGCATTGTGTTTTCATGGTCAGGAAAATTCTTAAAATGCCATGTTTCCCTCTTTAGACAGCCATGTCCATTGGTTTCTTTCTGGCTTTGTTAGAAATAACACGGACAACTACCAGGTCTTAGCTCTCCGCCTATTATTTTTTACAGTTAGCCTCATTCTGGCTGGTTACCAATTTTTTTGTTGTACATTCACTTGTGACACAATACATATGCATTGTTGACATAAAATAGCAAAACCTGGCTTAAAAAACTCATAACTTATTTGACTAATTAACATGTAAATCAATAGGGTGACTCGCTTGTGAGGGTACTGGTGTTACTCTGATGACGTCACAGCTCAGGGAGTCAAAGACGAGACAGGCTATGTTCAAAGGCCTTATCTTGGAATTTAATTGAAGTCAAGTCATTTGTATAGCCCTTAATCACAAAACGTCTCCAAGGACTACACAGGTTACAATTACAGCATCCCCTGATCTTACACCAACATGCGGGCAAGCAAAAACTCAAAACTTCAGCACAAATAAATCAGAAAATTGGAATACAGTGGGACCTCGGTTATCGCGGTTAATGGGGACCAAAACGACCCGCGATAAGTGAAAATTCGTGAAGTAGCGGCACACCTTAAAAAAAATATATATTTTTATTGTTTTTATTTATTTATTTATTTTAATTTTAGTATTATTATTTTTTTAGACCCGGTTAATGGGGACCAAAACCACCCGCAAAAAGGGAAAATCTGCGAAGTAGCGACGCCCCTTCAAAAATGCTTAAAAAAAAAAAAAAATATATATATATATATATATATATATATATATATATATATATATATATATATATATATATATATATATATATATATAAAACAGCTGATATATATATATTTTTTTTACTTTTTTTTTTACTTTTTTATTTTTTAAATCTTATTTTATTATTATTATTATTTTTTAGACCTGCGAAGCTCTGAACCCGCGAACATGGAACCACGAAGTAGTGACGCCCCTTTTATTATTATTATTTTATTTTATTATTATTAAATTGTGGAAATCAGGAGGCCTGCCTCACGGAGATAAGAGTGGATGTCACTCAATATTTTGTGTCTTAACTCTGAAAAGACCAAAATGTTAGTTATTGGTCCATCTAAATGCCGTGAGTTGTTCTCAAAAACGGCTCTGAACATCGACCAATGTAATATCACCCAGAGTGTCTAAGTAAAAAATGTAGGCGTCACATTTGACCCCAATCCGTCCTTCCAAACACATGTTAAGAATATTACTAGAACAGTTTTTTTCCATCTTCGCAACATTGCTAAAATTCGCCCTATGCTTTCTCAGTCAGATGCATAAATTATAATTCATGCCTTTGTTACCTCGCGTCTCGATTATTGTAATGCGCTACTCTCCAGTCCAAAATCAAGAGCCTGCAGCTGGTACAAAATGTGGCAGTGAGCCTTTTAACTAAGACAGGAAAGTTTAAACACATTACCCCGATTTTAACTACTCTTCATTGACTCCCTGTTAGCTTAAGGTGTGATTTTAAGGTTTTGTTGGTAGTATTCAATATCATGCATGGACTTGCTCCCTCATACCTTTCAGATTTAATTTCCCCCTATGTTCCGGTCTGGAGCCTTCTCTTTGAAAATGCTGATCTACTAGTGATCCCAAGAGCCAAGAAGAGAACAATTCGGGTCCCGATGTTGTGGAATGCTCTGCCCCCTGAGATTCGATCTGCAACGTCAGTGAAAATATTTTAATCTAGGCTTGAAACACACTTCTATTCCATAGCTTATGAATGACCTATATTTCCTGTTGACACTATCTGTGTATAAAATGTCATTACAACATCCATTGCAGCCTGGTCATCCTGGAAGGGGGATCACCTCATGTGCAGTCCCTTCTTCAAAAGAGATCTTTTCTTCCTCATGCCATGAGGCTCTTTAACTCCACCCGGCAGAGTAAAGGCCCACATTAAACCACACGACCTACATTGGATATTACCGAATCTTACTGCAATATGTATTCTGTGTAGCACTATTTAGTTACTCTATATAACACGCTACAGTGGGCATTTGCACGTCACACTGGGTATTTGTATATTGTATTCTTTTGGCTTTATTATTGTACTGTTCTCAGCTCAGGGATGCTGCTCAGGGATGAATAAAGTATCTATCTATCCATCTATCTATCTATCTATCTATCTATCTATCTATCTATCTATCTATCTATCTATCTATCTATCTATCTATCTATCTATCTATCTATCTATCTATCTATCTATCTATCTATCTATCTATCTATCTATCTATCTATCTATCTATCTATCTATCTATCTATCTATCTATCTTTCTCAAGGTTTCTTCATTTTCCTCAAGTTGAGGTTTTTCAGTTTTTCCTTGCCCGCATGTAGGTTTTAGATCGGGGGATGGTGTAATAATAGTCTGTGGTTTGCAATCATCTATCTGTGCAGCCCTTTGAGACTGATTATGGGCGTCCCAAATAAACATGATTTGACTTGACTTGACAATAGATTTTAAAACGCAAAAGTCTCCATAAATTTAACAACAGTTAATGTAAAACCTCCATCAGGTATACAGGTGCCCTTTGGAGAAACAGAATGTTCCCGTATTCTGGAAACCGTTGAAAGAGGGTGGAAAATATTCTCGCACGGATCCAAAAGTCTTTGTCTTTCTCGAAGCCGGCAAGGAGAAGACGGCTGCAGAAGCGCAAGGTAACCTTTCCCTAATTGATGTCGGCTCTGCAGGTCGCTGCCTTGTCGAGGGTATGAGGGGGTCACCTGGGTGCAAAAGATGGGGAAGGGCGGACCAAAGCGTGCTGCAAGGCAACTGGACGGAAAAGCTGCATGTGAGATTCATAGGCTAACCTGTGACCGACGGAAATATTCGGCATACATTTATTGTAAAAGCAAATGTTGAGGTGAGTGTTTCCTTCCATGTTCCTCAATGTCGTGTCATGCCATGCGAAACTACTACAGTAGGAGTATTGTTACTATGGAACAAGTGTCACTGATATTTTTTACGATTCACATGAAATATTATGAACATTATTCGTATTTTACCATATCTTTAACTTGGTTTATGAACTATTAGTAGAAACAGAATTCTCCTAAAAAAATACATGATTTATTTTATTTCTTAATTTTTTGGGGCCATTATGGGGAAAAAAGAAAATCAAGTAAATTAAGGAGTACAAACAAAGAGCATCATTTAACATTATTATCAATGTTTTAAAATTAATCGTGTAAAATCTGCAAAGTACAATAATATGGAGGAATATGTTTAAATTATCGTTATTAGTATCTGTTCAATTTTAATCCAATTTTTAGTATTTAAAAAAAACTGAAAATAGAGAAAGCTAATAGTTATTTTAGTTTTTGTGAGTTATTTAACCATATTTTAACTTTTTTAAGATTATAAAAATAAAATAAATTAAAAAGATAATGCTGAGAATAAACACTATTCTAAATACTGTCTTGTCTTTACATTTATGTTTCTATTTCATAATAAAGATATTAAAAATAAAGTAAAATCAAAAGTAAGATTAAATAACATTTATATATTTTCTTTTATAAATATGTTCAAATTAATTATTTGTTGAAAAATTTAAAATATGCAGTAAAATATGTCAATATTTTTATTAAATTGCATTAAAAACAATTAAAAATACATAAAATTCATTCTCATTTTAGTTATCATTTGCCTTATTTGATCATATTTCTATTTTCATATGTATTTTGTTTGTATTATGAAAAGTATAAATGGTTAACATAATTACTTCATATTTTTTTGCAATGTATTTATATTCTTAAAAATATATTTTATTTGCATATATTTAACTTATTTTTATATAAGTAATTACAATGTTAAGTATTTTTATATTTGACTATACATTTGACTAATTTTGTAAATAAAAATGTCACTTTCACGTATTATAATTCTTATGTTAATGAAGCTAAAACGTTTTAATGGAGAAACAAGCAAATATAATGAAAAAAATGTTCACGTTTGAGATTTTTTTTCCTAATTGGAATTTGCCTTTTTTTGTAAAGTCACAATCACAAACTATTGGTCATTTCAAGTATTATATCTTGTTTTAAAAGACATTGAAACTGTTTTTGATTAAACAAAAAAATGATAACAGAATCCTTGGGACCGCGGTGAAATTTTGGTGAATTGGAATGAGATTTTTGTAGCAGAGAAAATAAATTATTAGCAGCCACTCAAGCCACCAGATCAACACTTAGCCGCGACATTTCACTTTTTTTCTTTTTTTGATTGCCACCCCTTGACATTTATTTTCTTGTTTTTACGGATGCCCCGCAGCCTTTCAAGTTCATCGAATAAAGTCATGCAAATACACTCCATTAGAATTCGCCGTTGCGGCTTGATTTCTGTCCAAATTCTTCCAGGATTTCCACGTAGCTCTACGTGAACCTCTGGTAAGCTAGCACTTGATGGATGGGACAGGAAAAGCTCTTTAGTTGCCTGTGTAGAGGCAGAAATGAAGGATGAGACCTTACAGATCAGTCCGGGTTCATTAGGGACGCCGGGGGGCAAAAGGCCGGCAGATGGACTCTTGGATTAGGGCCAGGAACGCCCCCCGCCTCGCATACTGAAGATCCCACACCCCACAGAAAAAAATGATAAATGGCAAAGGAAAGTGGCTTACATGATCAACAAAGACCTGAAGCTTGACCAATCAGGACCCTTTTTTGTCTTATCTTTACGGTCCTGCCCTGCAACCTTAATGACACTAGTTAATTTTAGTTCCAAGTAGCCGTTTTTGCTCCTCCCGGGCATCCTTCATATTCTATTGGTTCATTGTCAGGGAGAAGCGGCCCCCATGACAAAATACAATTCGAGGATTTATTGAAAGGAAAAGAATCCATATCGGATAAAGTTGAGGAACGGAACAATTCCGTTTTTAAGGAATTTCAGAACTCAAAACTACTCTTTACACATCCCTGCTATAGAACGTTGAAAACCAACTATATCTAAAAAAAACATACAATGAAGTAAAAGACGATGCAGGATATGGTGTGATACCAACTGTTTCTAACTGAACAAAACACTAAAGGACAAAGCCACAGAGAAACCCACTCAAAAATGAATAGAACAACTACAAAACTCAGCATATGTTGGAAAACAAACTATTTTCGATTGTTCTCAGTTATTTTCGATTGTTCTCAGCTTAGGGATGCTGCTGGAAAAGTGAATTTCCCTTCGGGGATGAATAAAGTATCTATCTATCTATCTATCTATCTATCTAACTAACCAAACAAACAAAACAAAGCTGATAATGCAGGATATGTTGGATCATTAAACAAGCTCTAACTGAACAACACATGAAAGTGAAACGGTGCAGGACTAACACTGACCAAACAAAAACAAGGAAGGAAGACAATGCAGGATGTGTTGGAACACTAACTAACTGAACAAAACATAAGGAAGACCATTCAGGGTATTTTGGAATGCAAACTAATTCTTACTGTATAAAACAAGATGTTACAAGAATGTAGGGTATATTGGAACACCAACTAGCTCTAACTCAATGACACAGGAAATGTTGGAACACAAACTAATTGAACAAACAGGAGAAAGAAAATGCAGGATATGTTGGAACACTAACTTTTTGTAACTGAACAAAACATACAAAATAAGATAATGCACCAACTCTAACTAAACAAAAAAGAAAAGACATAATTCAGAATATGTCAGAACACTAATTGTAACAGAACAAAACATGTAAAGTTGATGCTTTATGTCAAAACAACTCACTCTAACAAAAAAAGGAGGAAGACAACACAAAATATAGATTGGAACACTAAAAGTAACAGAACAAAAACATGAAAGGGGGATGACAGAGGAAATTATGGAATGCAAACTAATTCTAATATGTTATGAATACCTAACTGAACAAAGAAAAGAAACACAAAGCAGGATATTTTGTAACACTAAATAGCCTTAACTAAACATAACGGACAGGGGACAACACAGGATAAATTCCAATACAAACAAGCTATAACTGAACAAAACATGAACGTGTAATCAGGGTGCATTTGAACATAAACACTAACAGAACAAAACAGAGAGCAGCATATGTTCAGACTGTAACTTGACAAAACGTGAATGGTCGACAACACAGGATATTAAAGGTCTAAACACAGACGTTTCAGTCAAGAAGTACTGAGCATGAAAATTTTAAGACAAATGTACATATATAATCAAATATTTTCAATCATGTATTCAGTTCGTACTGGCTCATGTTTTTGTTAATGACGTTCCGATCCGATGAATCGCAGCTAGCCGCCGATTTCACATAAAGAAACGCGAAAGTCGCCTAGCGTGACATTTACGAGAGCTTGGGCGAGCAGGAAACGAGCATCCCGGCTGTTTGTGGTTCTCGGCTAATCAGACGAGAGCCGGAGGATGCCAGGACAAATGGTGGCGCTCTTCATTCCCGGGGTAATTACGGGCCATGTGATCAGATTCACGCACACAATATGGCGTCATTAGGTCGGGCTATATTTGTCTGCGCCGTGACGCTCTCCTGAATGCTAATTTGCCCGAGTAGAAAAACAAAAGCGTCGATAGCTAATTAAATGTGCGACGAGCGTGGAAAGAATTAGAACCTTATTGTCGTCAGGGGTTATTACGTCATGCTCTTGCACGGAATCCGTTTGCAAATACTCCTTTATCAGGAATAAATGACGTGTTTTACGAATGTATTTTCATTTATTTATCATATACAATTTTTTTCCAAAATCTATACAGAGATACATGGGTATTTACGCATAATCTGTTCAAGATCATTGAAATAGTCCGATTTATGAAACATGTTTCCCATACAAATTAATGTCGTTGTCATACATTCCTACGCTTTCCGAAAAACCCCAAATACAAGTAAAACGTATACCCAAACAATCAAAAATACACAAAATATGAAAAAAATGTGTACATAAACAATGATAATTATTTAGATGTGCAGATAATAAACATTATATGTAATATTTGACCACTAGATGGCATTGTTTTGTCTAATGCAAATGAAAATCAGTGCCAAATGAGCACAGCGTAGAAATAAGTTCCCAGACAAACAAGACAATAACTTTATTTTTTTAGTGGGAAAAGAATGGATCTCAAAAAGAGGGAAAATAAAGCCAACTTTGAGATGGCTTCGAGAGCAAAACAAAATCTTCCAAGGGATTTGCCGCAGAACGAAGACGCTCCCGATGATGGGATCAACATGGCTGTGTCCCTGGAGATTAAAACCACCATCTCCGCCCTGGATGTAAAGCATTGTGCAGTCAACTCTAACAACTACCGGAGAGCTGATCTCTATGGAGACCTTTACAAACTTTGTCATCGAGAGTTGACACGTTGGAGGCGACATTTGCAGAGCTAGCAGCCACCAATGTTAAGCTAAAAGCTAAGAAGTCCCATCAGGGGGCATGTAGCGCAACAAAATTCGCAACATTGGCCTCCCAAAATCGCTAAAGGGCGCGGAAGCGACGACATTCTTACGTGAGATCATCAGCGACACCATCTTGACAACTCCCGCAACCCAGCTTTGGACCGCGCACACCGATCGCTAACAGCTAAGCCTAAATACGGTCAAAAACCAGGACATGTCATGGTCAGGTTTCATGACTTTCAAATGAAGGAAAAGGTCGTCAGGAAAAATATTGACTAAACCTGGTCGGTGCAGCATCTGCTTCTAGGCTCATTCCTAGATTAGCATCCCCAACCGGGTTGATCCTCACAGATCCAAAGGAGATTTGTTACACCTTCTCCGATTACTACACATTATTCATTCTTCTGAGATGCAGTCATACAATTGGGAAGCAACCTAACGATCTGTGGTATCCTCAGCGGACGTAAATGCATATAATGCGTATAATGGCTGTCTGGGTGGCCCGATATTAATTGCTGGGATACAGGAAGCCATAAGGTCCTTAATCTTTCTAAAACCCTGGCCCGGACATTTTTTTCCACAGACTACTTTAAGACATATTTTACTGCTCCAATTCTAACAAGAGTGTTTAATGATGCTTTTCAAAGTGGACGTTTGTCTCCAACTTTTTTAATCAATCAATCAAATTAATTGCGATAAGATAAGCACAATTGGCTTGAGCCATGTATAGCTTTTGAGAAGAAGAACAAAAAAGGAATATGGGAGGGAGGGGGTTAGAGGGGTTTTCAGCTGCAGGGTGCTGCCGAATATTTGTCTCGTACCTCCTAGAATTTCTTGGTGGTCGGCCAGAAAACCTCTTGAAACAAGCCATTCCAGCAGCACGAACAGCCGCTTTAACCGGAACTGTGGCAGTTGCATCCTTTGGGAGTGACCGCGTAACTATCTCTGCGGTACATGCGTGGAGAACAGCTATTGCGGGTGATACACGTTTCCATTAGAAATATTGTAGGCCAGGATTAAGTCGCTACAAGCTCTCCTGCTCTCCAGTGACGAGATGTTGAGTCTCTGAAGCCGTTGAAGGTGTTGGATGTCCTTTACCACAAGATGCCTGGATCCCGTATTTAAAAATGGATTTCACCAGAGACACACACAGGGGTAAGAATATGTCGACCTACACTGTGTCAAACGACTGGTAAATAGGAACAGGATACAGCGAGCCTTGTTTCGCTGTGGGATTAAAGGACGAGTCGAAAAGGATGCCCAGGTCTTTTGCTCGGTTCGTCACTGGTAGGAGCAGGTTATCAGGGTGCAAGTCTAGAGGACTGGTTGGTTGGGAGCCGATGGCCAGATGACTGCATTTGTCTATATCTATATCCCAAAGATGTGACCATCCCCAGACTTGGTAGAGGCATCAACGATGGTCTTCAAAGTCGCTTTCTGGGAGTGACAATCTTGACATTCTCAGCAAAGAGAAGAACCCTTTGGCAAATAAGCTTTAGCAGCTCATTCAAAAACACCAGAAAGAGGAGGGAGCTGATCACCGAACATTGGGGGTGGGCAGTGGGGTGCACTTGGAGCAGTTAGATAGCTGGCCACTCACTTGGACCTGCAAAGATCAGTCATAGAGGATCGCACAATCCATCTCACAACCTGGGGTTGTACGATGTAGGTGTGAAGCTTAACAAGGAGCAGCCGGTGGTTGACAGTATCAAAAGCCTTGGCGAAGTCAAAAAAGACAATGTCAGCTGTATCGTCACCGTCCATGATTTTAGTGAAACAATTCCCCATAACCGAACGGTTGGTGAGGCAGGGTCTCTTTGGTATAAAGCCATGTCGTGATTGATAGATTGATGCATTGGAGAGGAAGGGGATCATTAAGGCTGGCTGGCGGACAACAGAGGTGAGGGAAACTTAGTTTAGAGAATCTTCAAAGTCAGCTTTTTTGACAATGCCAGTTTGTAGAGCTAAGAATTGGGAAAATGGGACAGAGTGGTTCAAGGAGCATACTTGTCAACCTCCAGGGCTCCATGCCCTTACAAACTGTCGTATTTTCCCTTACAAAATACAAAATAATCTCACACCATACTTTTTTTTCAAACGTGTTTATTTATGTAGTTTAACACGTTATATTGTACACGTGTTTTGTTGTATCATATATTTTGTTAATGAACATTTTATTGTGAGATACTGAGTTGCTTGACATGAGTGAGGTTTACTATAAAAAAGTAGCTTGGATGTTCGCTGTAGAAAGAAAAAATACATGCAAATAGATTTAAGTAGAATAATACATTTTCTTATTCAAATTATAAATTCATTTTCTGCATTGAATTATTGTTGGTAAAACAGTGATTCAAGGATAACCACAAACCTGTCTTTTTTCATTTTCTCCTTTTATACTTCCTTTTTTTCTTAACTTCTTTTTACAACATAATAATTCGTAACATAATGCATCAAAGCAAGTGAGCCGTTTGAGAGCCGGCTCTCTTTGATGAGTTAAGCCAAAAAAGCCGGTTCTCCAAAAAGAGATAGACCTCATTTGCAATGGAATAAACGATACCGAGATAGACACTACCGCGGCGAACTTGTTTGACCTGATTGATTTGCCGCTTTGTGATAGTCGGTGTATACCGGATGGTACCCATAATTGACAAATATGCGTTTTTCTTGTACGTCGTACACATCTTAAAATGCATAATAAACGTACATTTTACGGCAAAAAAACGTACAGGTTGACAGGTATGAAGGAGAGAGCTTTGAGAATGCAAGAGTGGACCTAGACTCTTGGTAATGATCAGGGTCCCTGGAGCCTTCTTTAATTTGTTTTTGTCTTGTTGTGTGACTGTGTGTCTGAGTGTGTTGTTTAGGTGGGAAATGTCATGCTTACAAATTGTTTTTCAATGGAGACTCCTATGTTTACTGTCTCTTTCAATCTTCTGTACCACTAGTAAAGGGAAAATGTAAATAAAAATACTTGAAAACAAATATTTACAGTAATAAAATTCTAGCCATTTGTTTCTTGCCGCTAGCTTGACTGGCATCCCATTGTTCCCCTATTGAGCACATTTTTTGTCCTATTGTTGATCGTACGTGATAGGTTTTCTGAGTTGTAACCACAACAACGACAACAAAACCCGAATGAGGCGAGTGATATTGTAATAAGTCTGATCAATATGTTTTCTGATTGACATCTTGGCTTTGTGAATTGTAATCGATTTCTTTTCGCATCTCTTCCAGCGCTAACAATATCATCAATCGTCACTTATTGTGACAGGTGTCACTCACAACAATTTCGCTCCGTGTCAATGGAGAGAAAAAGCTCAGGAAGGCTGATCAATTCATGCCAGTGACGCGTCCACGTCGCCTTACAACACGTCGATAAAGGTCACTTAATTAGTTGTTGTTTTTCTTTCTGGCAGTGTTGAAGAATCCAATCGAAAGAGAATGTTACCCTACGTACTTGTGTCACAGATCACAGCATTTCTGCTTTTCATCAATGACACAAAGAGAATTCTACTAAAGGTCCGAATGGCTTTGAATCATCGTTTATTAGGTGATTACGTTCCCAAATAAAACTTCTTCAGTGGCGAAGTCTGTCAAGGAAAAACCTTGATTTTGATGTTTTTTTAACTACTATTTTACAGTAGTAATGTTACGCTAGACGCAGACACTCAAAACAATGGTCGAGGGCTCTCGGCAGAAGTATCACAATCAGTGGTCTCGATGTCTCGCTGAATCCAATGACGCATATGGTGATGTCACACTTGAAGCAGCAGCAGGTGTCACACGCTCACTAGAGTCAGTCAATTTTCTTCAGTCAAACTCACGAAGCTTCATAAAAGAGGTAACATTGCCTAAAATGTTGTGACAATGGGAGCTTTTGAGCGCATTACGTCATATTAAGAGTGCTCGGGAAAGAGGTAAAGTTAGATCACGATTCATTGGCAATTGCACAAAAAATAGGCATTCATCGACACTCTGTACAGACGCTCCCTTACTTACGACGATTCGACTTACGAAAAACTGTAAACACGATGTTGAAAAATATCTGGACATTGCTGGAAGTTAGATTTTGTGTTGTGTGCACCTTTTTCCGAGTAGAGTACAGTACTGTAATGCTTCTTTTTACCGCTACCGGCGTGTTGGGCTGTGAGGTCACCCAGCATCTTCCCCGAAGAAGAAATCCGTCTTCCTCTTCCTAGTTCGTGTGTAATCATTCTATACTGTATCTCTAGCGCGCTAAGAACTTTGACATTTTTATTGTTTAATATCTTGTGCATCCATTCATTATGGCAGTGGACTGTAACAAGCGCATCCACCATTAACCCTTTTCAAATAACTAGCTTGGCTTGCATATGCACAAATTTGTGTACTTTTGTGTAGGCAAAATCATTTGTTTTCGATGTGGTATGGGAGGGGCAGGTGCTGTAATAAGGGTCCGAAAAAACATCATATTGGTTATTCATCTGCCTTTTTCGTCTTTTTTTGATAACCAAAAGCTTTGTTTCTGTCGTGATTGCCAAAGTGAAGTCACCTGGGGGCAATCGTTTGGCGCGCTGGAGCGCACTTCCTGATTGGCTGATGTTCTCCTTTTAAGCAGTCTGCGTCCAGAGATGGACGTCAGACCGTACTTTTTGTATCCCTGTGTGTTTTTCCAGACTACAAGGTTCCAACGACTCCTCTTGCCTGATTCATGCCTGCCTTCCGTTTTTGACCTGTTTCCGTCCCACGTTTTTCGACCTGCTCTCCCGCCCTGGCCATCAACTTACCTGCTAAGCTGTACCTTCCAATTACCTGTCACGGTGCTGCCATTCCGCCCAAAGAGGTTGATGACCGACAAGCGCCGGCGTCACAAGCCAGCTCCAACAACTTTTTCCAATAAAAAGTCCTTTGAAAAAAACACTATTGGATCCGAGAGTCCGTCCTGGTTCACGACAGTTTCCATGATTAGCACATGTTTTTGCTTCTCCCTTTAGCATCACTGCCAGCCTTGGCCCAATAGCCAATGAACAGAGTACAAAGAAGATAGAATTGTATCACCGAAAGTGCCCTAAAGGGGCAAAAACATTATCACAAGGTGGGGTCGCCATCTTCAGAGAGTACTGTATATGGGAGGTTCGGGTTCGCGCCCCGGCCGAGTCATTCCTAAGACTTAAAAAGTGGTCGGCGGCGCCCTCTCTTGGCTGCGGCTGCATCGGGTCAGATGCAATCGACATTTCGTTCTGTGTACATTGTTACACAGAATGACAATACAAGGAAATTATTATTATACCAGCTCAGTAGCCTAGATGGTAAGGCGCCCGCTTTGAGACTGGGAGGTTCGGGTTCGCGCCCCGGCCGAGTCATTCCTAAGACTTAAAAAGTGGTCGGCGGCGCCCTCTCTTGGCTGCGGCTGCATCGGGTCAGATGCAATCGACATTTCGTTCTGTGTACATTGTTACACAGAATGACAATACAAGGAAATTATTATTATTATTATTATTATAAACAAGTTTTACGAATAAGTACTGCACTGTAGAACAATGTATTTACTTATCAGGTAGAGAAGAAGCAGAGACTGTTTAGCCCACCAAAATGCAGAAAACAATGCACGATGTTAATCAGTGAAAAAACAAGAGTGTATAATAACGATGTTTTACCCCATATCACAAAAATAGGCCCAAAACTAGCTTTCAATGATTTCTATATAGTATATTTTTGCAACTGTGTCAACAGGACATTTGCAAGAATCCAGCAGAAAGATAGAAAGGGGGAAAAGTGTCAGAGGAGGCTGAAATGCCTTCAGGCTACACGGCGCAACAATTATCACCTTATCAAAGGCGGACTGTGATAAGACCCCTGGGCGGCAGCTTTGGAAATGGACCGTTTACTTCCTTTTTTTAATATAAGATTGCCTGAGGACAGGCCATCTTGTTCCATTTCACCTGGCAGATTCTGCAAATATGCTTTTGCCGGTCCTCGCTGACCCAATATACATTTATATTATTATTATTATTATTCATTATTGAATATATTTTTAAGTAAACTTGAGTTTCATTTGTGATAAAATGCTTACAAATCAGTTGCTCGTTTTTACATGCTGCATATTAGTGTTTGAATCGTAATTGGACTGAATCAGATCGATGCATTTTAAAATTGTTACATTCTTTCATTATTTTGCAACCAAAGTATTTTCTTTTTTTATACATGTTTAAGACTTAAGTGATTGATTTGCCGGGCGGCATTAGCTCCGGAGGTAGGGCAAGACACTGAATTCCTAATGCCCCCAATAAGCTATTGGTGTGTGAGTGTGTGTGTGAATGGGTAAGTGTGAAGCACATTGGAAAGCGCTTTGGGAGGTCTTCATTTTCTTGAAAAGCACTATATAAATGCAGACCATCTACCATTTCACTGTGTACAAATTGAAAACGTAGCATCAAAGAAGAAAAAAAAGACCTCTGTTCAAAGTAAGTGGGAAATTTCATTTTTTTTAAAATTTAGTCTCAGTTCCGACTTCAAAACATCCATCATCCATCAATCCATTATCTGCACCACATATCCTCAGTAGGGTCGCGGGGGTGCTGGAGCCCATCCTAGCCATCTTCACACTGTGTGGGGGACACCCTGAACCGGTTGCCAGCCAGTCGCAAGGCACACGGGGACAGACAATTTGCCCGCTCATTCACACCTAGGGACAATTTGGACCAGCCAATTAACCTGGCATGCATGTTTTTGGAATGTGAGAGGAAACCGGAGTTCCCGGAGGAAACCCACGCAAGCACGGGGAGAACATACAAACTCCACACAGGAGGTTTGATCTCATGACCTCAGAACTCTGCCGCACACGCGCTAATCACTGCGCCGCCATTCTGCCCCTGACTTCAAAACATTTGATGTAAAAACAAACTAAAAAAAAACTAACCAAATCACTAAACCTCATCCCTAACCCTTAAATAAGGGGTCTTAAACTAAATTTACTTAGGACTAGGGTCCAGGTGAGTTTGGGCCGCATCAGGTTTTCAAAGACAGAAATTTATCAAAAGTTTCATGTAAGATGCATCCAATGATAAGCTTCAGTTCAACAGGATCAGGGTTCCTACATTTTAGGGCAAGTTCAATTCAAGACGTTTTAAGACTTTTAGTGCCTTTTGAAATCAAATTTAAGACCAAGTCGAGAAAACAAATTACAAATTAAACATAAAAACACAAATATTTCTTGCACACATCGTGCTTCCTACACATTCCCTGGCACATCTTTTAGCCATGGCGAACAAACGATTTCTCATGAAATGTACACTTTCCTATGGTCCAAAGTAAATATCCGTCCGAAGTTTCTATGTGTATTGTGGGTAAAATAAAGACACACGTCTGCTTTAAAAAGCCCGAATGAAACCACATTTCTGTTTTTGTAGTTCCCTTATTGTGGTCACGCCATGTTGCCACAGAGGTAAATCAGTGAATTATTACAAAAAACAATGGATGCATTTTAATACACCATTTTAGTTCAAACCAATACAAATCTTAATAATGTTTTCACATTTTTAAAACTTTTGAAAACATGATTTACGATATTTTAATGCCTCATATTTAGAATAACAATTTCAATACCTTCTAAGACTTTTCAAGGATCCGCGTGAATACTGAACATTGACTATCTCTTTCCACAACATGGCAGACCCTCGTTGCACATTTCAATTTGTGTAAAATATTTAGCATAAAGTTTGCAAAAAAATGATGATAATTTGTTGAAGACTTATGGTCTTTGATGTGTGCAATAGAATGTTTTTTGATTTTCTATAGAAATAGTCCCATTAATAATGTGTGCAGGGTACTAGAAAGCTCGTCCATAATAATTCTACACAACTTGTAAGAAAAATTCAAAGCATTTACATGCGTCATTATAGTTTGATTTTCAATAGAGTAGCACAACTCTGGCGACACAGCGGATGGATGGTTAGCGCGCAGCCCCACGGTGCATAGTCCAAAACCCGCGACCGCCCTGTGTGGAGTTTGTATGTTCTCCCCGTGTGTGGGTTTCCCCCGGGCACTCTGGTTTCTTTCCACGTTCCAAAAACATGCATATCAGGTTAATTGGCTAGTTCATTTTGCCACCTAGGTGTGAATGAGCGAGTGAAATGTCTCTCCCTGTGTTCCTAGCGACTGTCCGGCAACCAGTTCAGGGAGTACCTTGCCCACTGCCCGAGGATAGCTGGAATGGGCTCCAGCACCCCCTACGACCCTACTGAGTATAAGCGGTGCAGATAATGGATGGATGGATAGCACAACTCTGTGGTTTATCCTTTCTCCCCCATCATAAAGTGTGCAGTGCACCAGGAAGATTGTCCATAATAAGTCCAAACTACTTGTTAGAAATATTCTAAGCATTTATATTCCTCGTTATGTTTTCCCCTACAAGTAGTAGCCCATCTAGTTACATTTCCTTTCTACCTCTTCACAATGTGCCTGGGGCTGCGGAGAGCTCGGCCAAGATCAGTTGCACGCCTCAGGATGTTGTGATTGGAGAGGCTTCTGAACTTTAGTTTTGTTTTAAAATGTACTTTTTTTCGTATTGGTAAGACAAAAGTTATCATGCATCCCTTCTATCATGATTTATATATTATACGTCACACTCCTCATTGAACTTCAATCAAATAAATATGTCAAATCCCAAAATATCGTTTTGCACTACCCGCGCCACAAGTTAGACCAGTTTCACCAGGTTCAACTTCGTCAGGCATTGCTTAAAACTGCCCTATGAGATCTGTAGGACCCCCGAACAAACTCAAATTTAAAATAGATTTTGTCTGGCACACAAACAAAGATTCCAAAAAATTGAAATGACATATATTCAAGTTTTATTATTCGAATAAGACGCAACAAACGCGACACTATTGTCGGTAAAAGCAGTACGTTTATAGTCTTCTTTAGTAACAGTTTTTATTCGCACGGTTTATGAGATACTACGCAGTGTCATCTTTTTCGAATTTACATACGGCGTGGAACGAAATAAAACTTTATTAACAGATGTTGAACAAACACCGCAGGTGGGAAACGGGTCATAAAAGTGAGACCTGAAAACAGCTGCCAAGAGTTCGCCATCTCCATTCGGAAATTCCAGTTGCCATAGCGACGTCGTGATATTTCAGCATCATTGTTACGGTTCAATATTATAGTCGCGTTTTGTTTACTTTATTATCTGGAGTGTAGCTTCTCGGATCATTTTATTGGGTTTTTTTGTATTTTCCCGTCTGGCTCCACACAAAGACTTTTTGAAGGACGCGAGTTGAGAAATGTTTTCATTGCGTGTTTTATAACAATTAAATGTCCGTATGTAATTAAAGCTGCCTCCGGAGATGAATGGGCGTTGAGGTCTGACCTTGCAAAGCTGATTTATTGGAGTTTTGTGTTTTATGAGAACTCGTCAAAATTCTCTTTCCACGGGGGCTGATAAAAACCTGTTTGATTTGAGCGGTTTGTTGTGTTACAATGGCGCAATGTGGAAAACTTTGAAAAGAACATTTCAAAATATCTCAGGTTCCAGCATCAGCTGATTAGCTAGCATTTTATATGCTAATATAATGCGAGGCTCATCCTAACCTACTGCATCAAATAGTGGTACGCAGGATGCTCTGCAGCGGTGAGCAATGCCCTAAAGAGGATTATAAACTTGGCCCAAAAAGATCACTGGTTGCCCCCTGCCCAGCTTGGAGGACATTGCCAGCTCTCACTACCTCTGAAGAGCTAAACAAATCCTGAACCACTGATTACACCCCAGCAAAAATCTTTCTGAATTGCTACTATTGGGCCGCCGGTTTAGATCCCACAAGGCCTGAATGAAACTGACTATATCTTCTTCCCCAAAGCTATCAGCACAATAAACCACAATTGTTTTAAAATGTTCCTGTTAAGAGTGCAGTGCCCCGGCTTTAAGGGCAATAACTCGGTTTAAAGTACAACATACCAGTTAAAGTAGTTGTTGAAGAAATATTGCAGTTTTGTACTGTTAAATGTTTTTACATTATGTTTACTTTACTTATTTTTCAACTTCATTTCTAAAATATTGTGCAAAAGGAAGTTATTTTAGTTGTCATGGTATATAATTTTTTGGGGGGATATGAACTTCATATTAGAGATGAATCCTTTTATTTTTTTCTATTCATTAGTCTTTTGCCAACTGCAATGCAACTGTAATTTCACTGTAGCAATACAATGATAATAATGGTTGGATTGAAATGCTAACAGTTGCTACACGGGGGTCAACAGCTTTTTCAAACCTTTAGTGAACATGATTCGGAAGTGTCAAGATCCGGCATAAAAAAGATATCATAATATGATTTACGGAAAAATAAATCAACCTTGGATAGTGTTCAGATACAGAACAAGGACGTTTTCTAGGATTTCGAGAATTACAAGTCATGCAAAATACGAAAACACAGACATGACTGCGCATCCATGCTACATCATTTTCAAAAACTAACTAGATCCAAACAAACAAAACATTAAAAAAAACTAGCTTGCATAGAAAAAAACATGAAAGGAACGACACCAGAAAGATCCCCACATGTGGATGGTGCCAAGAATACGTGGCACTATAATACAGAATATAAATAGCTGTAATATGCTGGGACACTTACTAGCTTTCATTCACCAAAATATAAAAGATGATTCTGAATACCTTTGGGACACTAACTAGCTCTAAGTGATCAAAAACAAAAACGCAAGACAGCCTGAAAGAAAAGCAGTCAGAATATCTGGTGATATACCAACTGGTTCTGACTAAATGAAACATGAAAGAGATTATAGGAACATACTCCAGGCTGAACAACTATACACTGTTCCAACAATAATCAGTTCTAACAGAACAAAAACATGAAAGGAAAACAACGTACGATATGTTGGAGCGCAAACAAGCGCAGCCTGAACAAAACATAAAAATAAAACAACGTGGTGTATGTTGGAATACCAACTAGTTCGAACAGAACAAAACATAAAAGTAAGATGACACAAAAATCTTTCCCACTACAACGAGACAATGAAATATAATGCAGACACACAGAATATAAGGGAACACTAACAAGCTTTACCAGGACAAAACCTGAAAGATGAAAAAACATCCGACAAAGCTGTAGAAGCTAAGAGTGACCTTATAAAGCCCCAACAAATCTTGAAGACATCAACAAACACAACATGACAGTACAGAAAGTACAGAACATGAGCAAAAAAATTCAGCCAGTATCTTATTATGATTTATAACAGGTTTTTCTGGACATTCCTCGGCTCGGCTACACGGTGAAGCAGCTCATTATCCGGCGTTAGCGTCTTTGCGCTTAGCTGTGCCGCATCCTTGGAGACTGGCCTAGAACGGATAATCCCGGGCTGACGCTGAGCCCGATCGGCCCTTTGGATGCAGTGTTTAGGAAGGCATCAATCAGACAAGAACTCTAACTTCTTCCTTTCATAACTTTTTGTCTCTGAGACCATTCATGTTATCACCAAACTTTTCAAACACATATTTAAAGGTTCCCTCAAAGATGATAAATAAAACGTTCAGGATTGCTTCCCCAACACCTGCGTTACATTAAACCTGCGAGACACAGATACAAAAAAACATAAAATATGCTTACTGCTTAGTTGGTGTTATAGGGGGCCTTTGTGGATGAAAGTGAAATATTGCAAAAATATATTTTTTATGAGAATGTTGTAATACTTATGATAAATCCAGTCCAAGGTAACAAAGTGTTGTTGCTCAGCAATGGTTTTGCAATTCCGCATCCGCAGGCCAGGTTTCAATACGAATTTCTCAGCGAAAATAATTGTGAGTCGGAACAATAGCACCCAATGTTTATGTCCATGTGAATTAAGTCAAAGAAAAAACCTTTGCTAATCAGCTAATGTGTTCATAACCCGCAATACCCCCTAGTAATAATGTTCAAATAACAAAATAGTATTTTGTAAGCACTAATTAAGTACAATATACATACATATGGTATCTAAAAATACCCGTATAATTGAATTAAAATGATCTTTTTTAAAACTTGGTTTAACATGACATGATTTGGTATGAAGGAGTTAGCGGGTGGATGCAAGAGGAGGATGAGAAATAAAAACTCATTGAAACATCCACTTACGAGGATTATTGTGTTGTTAGATTTCCTCTTTGCATTTGCCTACCTATTATTAATAATTATCTCCATACAAATTGGCAAAGGGTTGCCATGGGTGTGCTTTCTTCGCATTTCTTGATAATCATAAGCGTCATTTGTATACTTATCAAGTGTTTTGCTTTTCAGTTTAGCATTCCAGCAAGCCTTGGGACGCATTGTGAATGTATACAGTGCAAATACAGAAAGAACAGCATTGTGGGAGGTAGTTCAGCCAAAAGACTAAATTGGCATTTTCATGATGCTGTGACACAAACCAATAACAGACCAGCATTTTATTTGACACTGACCGAAAGCAGACAGACATTTCAAATATGTAGCAAAGTTTGAATTTTACACATTTGCGGGCACAAAAATAATTTATTGTCAATGTGGTATACTGGAGAGAATGCCGTAAAGGACCAAAAACTATTTTACTCCACTCTGTAACATCAAACATCAAAAGGCAGGGACATTATCCCGGGGGTTTACTGTAGCCTAAAAATATAGTACCTTTCTTTTGGGAAATTCAAGCACAACGTAAGACACAAAAACCTACTTTTAAAAGCTTTGACAATGCACCATATCTTATAGCTACATGCAACTCCGTTCCTGGATCGTGAGAAAAGTAAATCTATGGAAAAAGTAAGGTAAATAATCTAAACACTTTGAACAGTATTGATCTGCTCAAAAAATACTGGTATGTTTGGGACATCAAGAGCCAAGAAGAAATAGTCAGGCTCGAGAGCATACTCCATCCAGGCCCCGGTGTGGTGGAATGCTATGCTTCCAGAGATAAGATCTGCAACCTCAGTGGAAGTGTACAGCATATCTAAAACTTTAGACACACTTTAGCTTATGATGTATGCCGACCTCATACTTTTGTTTTCCTGTCTTTTGCGGCTGCCTGGCTAGTGGCATAATCAGGGAAGAAATATGAACTGAGAAGAGTCAGCGGACCAGCACCTGGACCTGGTGCATGTCATCATCTACATCAGCCAGCTGGCTTAGATGGGGAGCTGCGTCACTGCCGTCTTGGACCTCTTGAACAATTTCACATATTACCTTTGTTTCGTGTTCATGTTGACTAAGTTTTGTGTATGGTGATCCATCGATTGCAGCCTGGTCTTGCTGGAACAGGTGTTAGTTCTTGTGTGCTCCCTTGTCAAGGTTTCTTTTATCATGGTGAGGTTTTTGAGGTTTTTTTCTCCCTGAATGCCGGTTTCAGATCAGGGGATAGGGTAGTTGTGGCCTATCCTTTGAGTCGTTTTGTGATTAAGGGCTATACAACTAAATGGGACTTGACTTGATCCTAATTAGGATCTTCTCCCTCGACTGTTGCTCTATGCAGTTTAAAGTTGTTTCCATACATTCATATAGCCTTTAAACCATTCAAAACGGATGTATTTATAAAGAAGTCTACTGCAGTCTAGCTAAAACAGATCTTTGCCGTCTATAGCCATCAAAAAAAGCCTAGGTCAATGGATCTTCCAAGCCTAAGGCCATCTATTGCAACCTAGCTAAAATGTCCTTTCGACGTCAATAGCCCTGTACGGCAGCAAACGAGACCAAACATTTGCGGTGGCATGTTATCGTTTCTCCGACAGAGCCAGCAGGTTAGCATTAGCTTCACACGCTTGGCTATAGAAAAAGCTCATTAGGCGAACAATAACGAGGGTCCCCTTCTCATCGAACGTGGTCTCATTGGCAGCAGATGATCCCATCAAAGCTTCCATCAGTCCAATTAAAAAACGCTCCCTGCCTTGTTTTTGCCCACCTAATCACATAGCCATTATTACCTTTTTGTTGCTTTTTTTTCTTTTCCGCTGAGCAATAGCGCCCGCCGCTAATGCGTAAATCTTTAATCTCTCGACGGTGATTACTTTTTTTTTTTCGGAGCGCCTTATTTCAAGACCGTATACCGAGCTTGACACTTTTATGAGCCAATAGTAATTCTTGCGAAAAGAATTACGGGTCCCAAATATTGGCATACACCGTGTAAAAGATGATATATGGCGCTGATGTGGGAGTTATTATTTTTCCACATTTCTGCACTGCTACGTAATACCCGGCATATGTGAAGGGGAAAACTCTGGGAAAAAAATGTTTTTTTGAGTAGCCACACATTTTAACTGACATATCACATAGTGCTAATTTTGTGTGATACTACGTGCTCATTTATCGCTAGGGTTAAGTACAAAAAAAACCTGGTTCCGGTATATACAAGTATTTAAATTAAATTATGGGTTTACAGCTGTTGAAAATAAGATAATTTTCACAAATGTAGTGTATATTCGGCAAGCTGTTGTACCTAAGTGTAGAGTAGATCCCGAGATTCGGCGTCCATGCCTTTTTGGCCCCTCGTTATGGCATTTCCCTCATGATACGACATAGACAACTAGTTATTTAGGGTACCCAAAAAACCCTAAAAAACCTTTTCAAGCTGTTTAACATATGTGTACAGTAGACCCCCAGGATACAGTGTATTGGGCCCCTCGTGACAGAATTTTCTCCACGTTACGACGTCGAAAAGTTATTTTAGGTGCCTGTCATAATGGCCGATTCAGAGCATCGCGATTGACGTGGATGGATGTTCTTATGAGTGCACTGGAGAAAAGAGGTCTAAATATAGTGGAAGATAGAGCTCTTGTTGGTGATAGGAATGAGTGGAGAGATGTTGTAAAAGGAAAGTGGGATAATTGGATACGTTCTAAGGGATGGGCAGGGCACCTGTATGCTGCGGCAGGGGTAAACCAGTGAAAGCTGTCGGGCCTTGCGGTTGAACAGAAGAGTGTGTTGTGTCACCCTGACCCGAGTGACTTGACCGCTTTCTCGAGTCCCGTTTGCATCTGGAGGGACGAAAGCATGACCGACTTGGGTGCCAAGGTGCTTAACTTATTTGGGTGTTTGGGCATTTAGGTTGGCTATTGTCCAAAAAATGTGTGTTTTTTTGCTACTTTTTCCCTTTTTTTTTTTCTTTTTTTTTGTGTATGTGTTTGTCTTGCTGTCTGTCACGAGGGATATGACCAGCGTAAACAGATCCACCGTATTTTCTGGTAAATGGAGGCGCACCAGATTATATGACGCACTTTAATATTGGGGATTTTAGGTGCACCTTATATTCCGAAAAATAATTGTATTTTTTTGGGAGTGAAGCAAGAAGAGCGAAAAACTGTTGGGCCACTAGTCTATGCGTCTCCTCAGGGCCATGGCCCCCTGCTGTCCCCTCCCTCATTATTCTGTACATTTGCTCATGAAAATACATGCTGCACCTCTGTGGCTTTTTTTTCCGACCGCAAAACGCAGGAGATATTTGAATAAAACATGATTTTAGCGGCGCCTTGCCGGAAACAATTCCCTCAGAACGGGGAGGAGATACCACCTGTCAGGTTCCGATGTGGAAGAGCGGAACCCATAAATGTAAAAACAAAATAAGATTTTGGAAAAGCTTTTATTTACCGAAAATAAATTGGTACAAAAACATTACACGGAAGTCCACGAGCAGTTTCAGAAATCAATGAGGTAAAAGCTACTCTAGCAAAGGCTCAACGATGCATCCCTGCCACATCATGACTGCATTTGAATGAACAAAACATTAAAAGGAAATGCAGCCTATGTTAGAACACCAACTTGTTCTAACTAAACAAAACATGAAAGGAATCGACCATAGTTGACTATTCACGTACCAATAGAAAAACTACATAATAGTCCAACTATAATCAGCTCTAACAGAATAAATACATAAAAGAAAGACCACACAAGATATGTTGAAACACTAACTAAATCTAACTGAAAAACACATACAAGGAAAATAATACAGAATATGGGAGAACATGCAAACTCCACACAGGAGGTTTTATCTCATTATCTCAGAACTGTGCCGCACACACGCTAACCACTGTTCCGCCGTGCTGCACAAAGCACAATATATATCTTAAAATTGTTTATGAGCCGCACTCATTACATTTTTAAAGGAAAAAACATTTTGCACATACATTAACCGCACCTGACTATACGCATATTGCTGAGGTGCCCGCAGACTTGTATAGAAAATAGCTTACCAGTGCTAGGGCATTGGGATTTGAGACTAAAATTATTGTTTTTAGGAGTTGATTGAGTCTATTTAACTCAACTTGCAATAATTACCTTTGTTATAACATAGTAACGCCATAGTAATAACAAGTTATATTAGAAATGCATATCAAACTGCGTGCGTTTTCCACTAATTGAACAAAACATGAAAGATATTCCACTGATACCATTATACTACAGAACTTGACAATAGAAAAAGTAAAAAAAATGAACCCACCTCACACTATTCGATGAGCCGTTTTGAGGTAAAAAAAAAAACAACTCATCCCACTCGTCTTCTCTGGTAACGATTCCTCATTTGTCGGACGTCCAAAACGAATGAAGAACCCGGCGCCGACTGCAAATGGAGGAATATTTTTTAAAAATTGAGACGTGAGTAAACGTTCGCCCTGCGTGCATGAGATGGGTGACAATTCACCAGTTAATTTTTTTCTTCACTTTGCAGAATCCAATTCTGACCAAGTGCCACAAATAATAAAGATGAATGGAATAGAAAAGTGAATCAGCGGCGCTTGAATTGGTTTAGTAAAAAGAAAAAAATACAGTGACGTGAATATCAAACTTTCTTGAGTGAATAGAAAGCCGAAAAAATATAAAATAAATCCTGGAGACTCGAATAAATGATTCCATGAACGGATCTTTTAAACAATGGCTATCAAACCAGCCCAGGATATGGCGACCCCACCTGACGACATTTTCAATTTACGGTGTGTGTGGAATACCAGGTTTTTAATGCCCCTCCTTACACCGCTTTCCTGACATCAACGACTAATATTTCGCCTGCGCCAAAATTATTTTGGGTGCCCAAAAACATACTAAATTCTGACTGAGGCTCAAAGATACCCATCTGCTGTTGGTCAACATGGTATGAAATCCTGGTCTGCCATTGGTTTATGTCACGCCGTCATAAAAAAGCCAATATACAATTGGTTCAACTAGCTCCTACTTCTCTCATCCTTCTTTTCAGAAACTCTTGAACTTAGTGAAGACTATTGGCTATAACATATTGTATTCTTTTGTCCTATATTTATTCGCTATGGGTCAAAGGCTTGCACTGATGCTAAAGAAGAAGCAAAATCATGATAACCACAGAAAGATTGTGATTACCAAGAAAAACAAAGACACATGAATCGTTGTTTTTGCTAAGTTGTGTGGCCGTAACCAATCATGACATGAGATATGATTTGTCCTATAGGTGAATATTCATTTTTAAATTTTATTTAATAATTACACGTATATTACATGCCCTGCGACCGGCTGGCAACCAGTTGAGAGTGTCTCATGCCCAGCACCCGAAGACAGCTGGGATGGGCTCCAGCACCCCCGCGACCCTGCTGAGGATAAGCGGTGCAGATAATGGATGGTTGGATGGACATATGTTCTATCTACCTAACAACCCTGCTCATATGCCTCGAGAGGGGTGACCGACAGCAAAACAAACACATACACAAGAAAAAAGAAAAGAAAAAAAAGGGAAAAGTAGCAAAACACACAAAAGATTTGAACATGGCCAACCCAAATACCCAATAACCCAAAGAAGTTAAGCACCTCTGCAGCCAAATTGGTCATGCTTTCGTCCCTCCAGATGAAACGGGACACAAGAAAGCGGCTATGTCACTCGGGTCAGGGTAACACAATACACTCTTCTGTTCAACAGCAGGGCCCGACAGCTTTCCCTGGTTTACCCCTGCTGCATCATACGGGTGCCCTGCCCATCCCTTAGAACGCGTCCAAACATCCCACTATCCTTTCACAACACCTCTGTACTCATTTCTATCCCCAACAAGAGCTCTAGCTTCCACTACATTTAGACCTCTTTCCTCCAGTGCACTCATAACACCACCCATCCATGACAATCGGGGCCTTCCTCTTTGGTCTCCTTCCATTTATTAATTTTGATAGTTTTATTCTGTTTTTAATAACTGATACCTGCAAAGCAGATTGTATAAGATACCAGTGTGCTATTTTGATCACAATACCTCACTGTTGTACGTTGTTTTGACTATTATTCACCATTTACATCATTGTCGCTCTCAACTAACGTTGCTGTTCATTGATTCCCGCACCTTTTATAGTGGATATGCTTTTGTAACCGAGGAGATTTACTTGGGCAGCACGGCAGCGCAGTGGTTAGTGCGTGTGCGACACAGTTCTCAGGTCATGGGAACCTCCTGCGTGGGTTCGAATCCAGCTACTGGCTTTCCTGTGCGGAGTTTGTATGTTCGCTCTGTGCTTGCACTCCAGTTTCCTCCCACATTCCAAAAACATGCATTTCAGGTGATTGGCCGGTCCAAATTGTCCCTAGGTTTGAATGAGCGACTGAGTTGTCTGTCCCTGTATGCCCTGCGATTGGCTGGCAACCAGCTCAGGGTGTCCCCCTGCTCACTGCCCGATGACAACTGGGATGGGCTCCAGCGCCCCCGCGACCCTACTGAGGATAAGCGGTGCAGCTGAGATGAGATGAGATTTACTTAAAAAAATGGCTCAGGGCATGGCATTTAGAACAGGTTGCAATTTCTTATCTTAGGTTTTGGGCCTGCTCCATTGTTTCCCTGCAAGTTTAAAATCCATATATGTCTTCTCTCTTTATTATGAGATTTTGCTGAACTTATAAACTTATTAGAGTTACTTAGTCTATGCAATTTTTTCATTTGATAGTTTTAACTCGGGTACAGATTCGGAGCCAATTAGCATCGTTTTTGTATTGTATTTGTATTTGTATTGAGGATAAACCTAACACATGCGTTTGCTCTGAAAGGCCCGACTGAAACCACATCACCGTTTTGATGGTCACACGATGTTGCCACGAAAGTAAAATCTGTGAATTATTTAAAAACAAAAAACATTGATAAATGCAGAGGTGGGTGGTTACGGAGTACATTTACTCCGTTATATTTATTTAAGTTTCGGAAATGTACTTCTAGGAGTATTTTTAAATCCCTATACTTTTACTTCAGTAAATTTGTGAATAAAAAAACAGTACTTTTACTCTGCTACATTAGGCAACATTGAAGCCGTTACTTCGTTTCTTAATAAATCCCCTCATGTGAGTATGCGTCGATCTTCATTATTACGGGGACCTCCGGTTGGCTCTACCATGTTTAACCAATAATGTGTAGCAGCCTCGTCACGTGACCCTATTCAACTTCAACGGGGGGAAAAAAAATGTTACGGCATGTTCCCCTTAAAAAAGATGCCAAACACCAGCTACAAAATGCAATGCCTCCTCTGTTTGCCTAAAACAAGCGGAGATTTCTGCATTCAGGAATTCAACATCGAATTTGAGGAAAGATGTAGCGGTCAGTTTTCTAAATTCTAATTAAAACTTTACTTTGGTTTTGTTTGGTATTTATTATTTGCTTGTTTTATTCTTGTTTGATATTCTGTGTACATGGAACTTGGGTGTCCTAAAAGATGCTTTGAAGTAAAATGTGTTATTAGTATCCTCAACCAACCAGTGTCTTTGATTCAAGCTTACTGGTTTAAAAATTATTTTTACATTAAATACGTAAATAAGAAGGCTTTTTACTGTACTGTATGCACAGTGCATAGAAATTTAGCCTCACACTCACAACACCTATATATATGCAAATACTTGGTGCTACATGTGCTTAATTTATTTCTTTGATTCATACTATTTTTATTTTATTGTTTATTAATGAAATGCACTTGAATTTACTTTGATTATTTTAATCTACTTTTAAATTACAAGTATTATTTTGTTGATTGAATAGACTGATAATTTGATTATCTGATTGGTTGTTTTAAAAAAAAACGTTACTACAGTTACTCAGTACTTGAGTAACTTTTTCACTTTTACTCAAGTAAGTATTTAGATGACGACTTTTAATTGTATTTGAGTAATGATATTCTGAAGAAACAATACTTTTACTTTACTCTACCCACTCCTGGATAAACGTTACTAAATATTTTTCATTCAAACAAATATAAGTCTTGTTAATGAGTTCACATTTTTAAGACTTTTGAAAAATTGGGTTGACTACATTTTAATACCATTTAAGGCCTTATTTTTAGAATAAAGAATTCAATGCCTTTTAGAACTTTTCAATTATCCGCGGGAACCGCGTGTCATAATCCGGGGGTCTAAATGGTAAATGGTCTGTATTTATATAGCGCTTTTCAAGTCAATGAAGACCTCCCAAAGCGCTTTACAATGTGCTTCACACCTACCCATTCACACACACACTCACACACCAATAGAGAGTCAGCCATGCAAGGCGCCTACCTGCTTATTAGGGGCATTAGGGATTCAGTGTCTTGCCCAAGGACACTTCGACATATAACACGGAGGAGCCGGGAATTGAACCTGCGACCTCTTGATCCCAAGCGCCCTACCTCTACTGTTTAATGTTTATCTAACGAAATAAGAAAACCATCTTGCAATATGATCTTATTCAATAGCTATTTTGCCCATTAAGAAAAAAATACGATTAAATATAGAACAAAAGCGGCGGAATAAAAATGTTTCTGGTCCTTTCGATAGTCGTTTCGGGAAGATCATACACCAGTACTGAACAAAAAATGCCCAAGAGAATTTGTAGAAAAAAAACAAGTATAGAAACGGCTTTCCAATAAATGGTTTGTGAGGCAGTGCGTCCTCGGCGGCATTAAACATTCAAGGTAGCAACAAAAGGTAGCTTACTGCGAGTGTTTAACGAATACTCACCTTTTTTTTTCCCTCCGTATAATCACCGGCATGATTAATGCGTGCTGCGTTCCACTTGACCATTTATTTTGTCTTTTTAAATCAAATTGTGCTTTGTTTGCTTTTCTTGAGCCAAGAATGAAAAAAAAGGTTTTTGATAACGCCAGAACGTTGTTAATTTCATGCTAATGGAACGGCCAATGCTTTTAAATGTGTTAAATGAAAATGTGGTTTGATAAAAATTCGTTGTTTTTACTCTCATTGGCACCTTGAGTTGTTAAATCGACAAATGTCATTTTATTATTAAAAAGCAAATTTATTCAGTTTTTTTCCTTTATTTTATTAATCAGCAAAATTGTCATTTTTAAATTCTTCTTTCGTTATTCTATTTCTTCTTCTTTGGTGCCGCAAAAGATTCAAATTATATACGCTAACTAACGCTAACTCACCAAAAAGGCCTCATAAGAATTTGTTGACGTAACTGTGTAATTTTCACTTTATACTGCACATACAGCACTTATGTTTTTTCCTTCTACTATTTTCTTTGTCGTAGGCTCTGTAAAATGAATGAATCATACATTTTAACCCAAGCTAATTCGGTAAACTAGTCTGAATAAATGTGTTCAATATATTACGTGCAATTTTTCATCTGTATTTCATTTGTTCTGTTAACCCACTTAGCAAGCCTTACAAGAAATGGTTGATTTAACCAGCCGAAATATTAAATTGTTTACGTGAATATTCGATTTTGTTTTTCTTTGGGTAGTTTATTTCTTCTTCGTTGGTGCCACAAAGACACAAATTACACGTACTAACTCTAGCTCACTTGCTAAACAAGCCTCCTAATTATAACTATAGCCTTATCCCCCTTGTTTTATAACCTTATCTTCTCTGTTCCTTTATCTTCTTGGCTCATACCTCACTGTGATGGTGTAAAACTGGAGTGTCATGCCCAATTTCGTTGTCACAATATGTTAACCCATTTTGTAACAATGACAATAAAGTTATATTCTATTCTATTCTATTCTAAGAATAGGCCGATTTCTCCCCTGAAAACGTCTATTTATGTCGCGTATAATCGATTTCTCCTGCAGTTTTTTTCATTCTTTGTGGGTGTCGCCGAAGAAAAGAATCATAGACTCTAACTATGGGTTTGCTAAACAAGCCTTGCATGAATTGGCTGGATCCTCCGTAAAAGTTTTGCCTAATTATGAGCATGTTAGATTTAATTAACTACTGTAAGTTGGTGTTACAAAGGAAACAAATTAGACACACGGTGGATTTTTGAACAAATAATGCACATAATCAATTTTTTCTTCAGCTATCTTATTCTTTGCTATTGACACAAAAGAGAACACTTTATACACGCTAACTCTGTCTAACTTGCTAAACTAGAATTTTTCACTTAAAACGTATTAGGTGCTTGCTATTTCAAGGGGGTTAGACAATATGCTTTGGTCACAATTCCATTGTATCACGATACTGAGGTGCCGATTAGATTTATATCACCATACTCGATAATTGCGATTTTACAAGTATTGCAGTTTGATATAATTGATGATTGCGATTTCATTATATTTCCTGAAGAAAAGGCAAAATAAATCATACCCTTCTGGGACAATAAACCCGGAATGATGTACAAACATTCAGAGTTGGGTGGGGTTATTTTAACTTACTTTCAATTACATTTGGATTACTCCAATACCAAATTTGCTAATAAAATACAAAAGAAACTAAATATGAATAAAATTATGACTCACAACACGTGGTAAGCCTTTTCTCCTGGCTTTGATCTCTTTGATCTCCGGCAAAACTAACATAAAATGCGACAGAAACAAAATTAAAATAAATCCAAACAGCTTGCCAACATCATTTTTGCCGTTCAATGTATTCTGTTACTCCCCAAGCCTGCACAAAATTTAGTAATTGTATTCATATTTAGTTTGTCTTTTATTAGCATATTTGGTATTGGAGTAATCCAAAAGTAATTGAAAGTAATACAGTTAAGGTAACCCTACCCAACCCTGCAAACAATGCATATCAGTCAGTGTCATTTATTTCAACTAAGACAACGTACACTGTGCAACAGCTTTGGTTAGTTGGATCCCTTAACCGCTATGTTTGTATGGGAACTAGTTCTCATCGGCATCAAATGCACTCTCTCTAAAGTTGACTTCTCCTCTCTTTCCATTGACAATTCCTCAGTAACCCACCCCCCCCACCCCCCCCCTCTGGTCAAGAGTCTGGGTGTCAATCTCAACAGCACACTCTCCTTTAACTTACATATAAATAACATCACCCGGTCAGCCTACTTACACCTGCGCTCCACCAACCGTCTCCGCCTCTACCTCACCCCACACACAACAGCCATCCTTATCCATAGCCTTGTCACTTCACGTCTCCATTACTGAAATTCCGTCCTCTACTTTTTACCTCAAAAGTCCCTTCATAAACCTCAGCTGGTCCATAACTCTGCTGCACGCATCATCACCAAAAACTTCTCCCGCAATCACATCAGAACTGTCCTTTAGCAACTTCACTGGCTCCCAATCTACCTTAAAATCATTTACAACATCTTGCTCTACACCTACATGGCCGATTCATACTCTCCGACCTCCTTCACACTGCCACGCCATCCCGCACCCTCAGATCATCTTCCTCCCTTCATCTCACTATATCCCCTGCCTGCCTCATCTCCATGGGGAGCAGAGCTCTCAGGCGTTCTGCCCCCAGCTCTGGAACTAATTGCTGCCTGCGTCTCTGTCCACCTACAAATCCGGACTCAAATCTCACCCTTTATTTACCATCTGGCTCACATAAGGCCCCCTTTTAACTTTAATGTGTTTTATTTGCTATTTATTACTTGCATGTTTTACTCTTGTTTTACTTTTGCTTTATCGCTGTGTCCTACTACATCGAAACCAAGAGGAAGGCCGCGATTGACGTGGATGGGTGGTGTTATGAATGCACTGCAGGAAAGAGGTCTAAATCTAGTGGAAGCTCGAGCTCTTGTTGGGAATAGGAATGAGTGGAGAGGTGTTGTAAAAGGATAGTGGGATGTTTGGACGCGTTCTAAGGGATGGGCAGGGCACCTGTATGATGCGGCAGGGGTAAACCAGTAAAAAACTGTCGGGCCCTGCTGTTGAACAAAAGAGTGTGTTGTGTCACCCTGACCCGAGTGACATGGCCCCTTTTCTTGTGTCCCGTTTCATCTGGAGGGACGAAAAGCACGACCAACTTGGGTGCCGAGGTGCCTAACTTGTTTGGGTGTTTGGGCATTTGGGTTGGCCATGGTCCAAAAAGGTTTGTTTGTGTTTTTGCTAATTTTTTCCCTTTTTTATTTTCTTTGTTACTGTATGTGTTTGTCTTGCTGTCGGTCACCCCTCTAGAGGGATATGACCAAGGTAGATAGAATAGATAGATAGATTTACTTTTGCTTTATTGCTGTGTCCTATTACATCGACAGCGACTTTGGGTGACCTGAAGTGTTACAATGTATTATCATTCTTATTATTTCCTGTGGTGTGTCTTGGGTAAATACAGGCTGGTGGCAACCTATCTCTCTCGACCTTGTCTCGCATGGGAGACCTTTTGTGGTATAGGCGAAAGTGCTAACCACTGCACTAGCCACAAAAAGTCAAACTGAAATGTCAACTTAATACAAATTCGGTCCTTTATTGATTCTATTTACAGTTAACACTGTTCGCGCACTTTCCCCCGCCATTTTCCACTTTCGTTTACTTTCCAGTATTTTTACGTACCGGATATGACGTCACCAAAATTTGTTCCAGGGAGAAACATCGATTTTAAAAATTGCCAAAAGTAGGATCACTATATGTAGAAGAAACGAGTTTTTATCCCACCCCAAACTATTTATTTTTTGGCTGTTGTATTTCTTCTTCTTTGGTGGCACAAAGGAAAGTTATGAAACATGCCAACTCTGGCTAATATATTGGTGGTGAATCTTCCTGTTTTTGGTTACCGAGGCAAAAAGGCCAGGTCTTGCTCTTCAATATCACGTCACTAATCCCGAGGCCCCCAAACACATCGCGACCTTCCCGACCTTGCCTCCAATCAGCATCCTGAGAAGGTTCCCTGCCGCGTCGTTAGCAATCTCGCTGCTAGCAATCTCCGCCGCAACAAATTTTCCAATCATTTCATCGCCGCTGTCTGCCCTATCACCTGCAGCTTGACCCTGGCCCCCTACTGGTTATATAGAGCTTCTTGTTGTTTTGTGTTATCTACCAGTGTTACTTTTTTGATCGACAATTACAAATATTTTACTAATGTAGATTTTTTTAATGTTTTGCTGCACAGACCCAAATCCCAGTTTTGATTCACATAGTGTATTTACTCTAAATACTTTTAATACAAAAATACTATTTCAATTGAATATTGATTCTTGAAGAATTTTTTATTAGACTTTTTAGCATATTTATGACAATTTACCCTTTTAAAATACGCCTACTGTTTCAAGGTTAGTGCATTTCTTTATATGAATTTTTTCTTAACAATAAACAGCCATGCAATAACACCATCATTAGCAGCTATCGGCCGTGACCACATTCTTAGCATTAATAGTTGCAGGACATGTAACTAGAATTATCGGCTAATTTATATCATATGCTAAAGTGATACTAGTGGCAACAGCCACCAAACTGATGCTATTTACTCATGTGGTTGGCGGTTGTGTAAGCAAAAATATCTGCCAAGATCTTTCAATTCTTGATATTCCATTCTTGTTTAAATCCTTCCCGATGTAGTAATGTTACATCACCTTAGCTAAATAGCTCCAAAATAGCGCATCTGCATTAAAATATTTTGCGACTGGACAACCTTCAATTTGGGCGCCTAATAGCATTTGTTTTACAGCTCGCAGAATCAAGCTCACTACCAGAAAAAACATTTTTGAAATTTCAAGTGACTTGAAAGACGACCAGAAGCCAAATATAGCATCGTTAGCAAGGTTCGTAATCTAGAACTGGGTAGCAGCACGGAGAGTGAATGGGTTTAGCAATGGCTTTTTGTTTCAGTTGAGAGCTTGAGCGGTGCTTTGTGTAAATGCTGCTAGCAGCTGTGTTAGCGCTAAAGGCCAGGGACCGCCGTGACAGATTAGAATCAGCCCCAGAAATTGTTCAACGAGCTTTTCACTTTTATGATATAATGATTTCGTGTGTATTTTGTAGAACCAACGAAGAAGAAATAAAGTAGCCGAAGAAAAAAATCAATTTAGCTAATGCGAAGAATTGAATAATTTCTCGACTAAAATTTTTCAATTTATTTTATTCTTATTTGTTGGCACTCAAATTAACATCATATCACCGAATTAGCTTATTAGCAATCTGCTTCAAAGTGTTTTGCGACCTGATAAACTCCAAAATGGCTGCTTACAAGCATGTATTTTACAATGCGAAGATTCAAATGCGTAACCATAAAACAAAAACTGTATTTTCTAGTGACTTGGATGACAACCAGAAGAAAAATGTAGCATTTTTAGCATATTTGGTGTGGCTGAAAAGCGTCACAGCGACTCAACGGGTTTAGCGACGCTTCATGAATAGCGCATGGAGAGTCGATTTTGGCTAGCGTACTCCAACAGCGTCTTCCCTAAATTGTCCCCCGCCAGTGGAATAGTAATCAGCGTTGTTTTGTTAGTGTTTTGTGAGGCTGGGCCATTGTGATGCTAATTCTCCGCTGCCGCCAAACTCGGGAATACTTGACATCAGATTTGCAGTGCCATTGATTTGTTGATCAAATAATCCTGTCGCACTCTTCTACTTCAAACGCGCAAATGATATCAAAACACTGCTAGCTTTGACATGCAAATTACATGTAACACAATTTTTGGGGCTATTTTTCTTCTTTTTGTTTTTGAAGCACAGCTGCTTACGCTAGTTTTGAAGTATGAAAAATACGTTTTTACAGATGGTCGGCTAACTTTAGCCCACGTCTTAAACTTCTCGTTTGTCTCAACAATGAAGACGAGACTTTGGATGCAATTAGCTTCAAATGTTAATGGAGTATGGTAAATTTCTTGTTCAATCATTTAAATCCTTTTTGGTGCTGCGAAACCTACAAATTACACATGCTAACTCTGGCTAACTCGCTAAACAAGCTTTACAAAAATTGGTAGATTCATACACTGAAACTTTTCCATTATAGCCAGGGTTCAGAGACATTTTTCACGGCAAAATTCATGCACTTTTCAAGCACTTTCAAAGCCAACTTTTCAAATATTCCAGAACCTTCAAACGAAGAAACGAGAGGTTGCGGTAGTTGGAACTGAACCCTGCACCTCCCCATCATGACTGCTGCAACAGCCCCTTAAGTAATAATTTCCCTCTTTCCGAATGATTAATTTACGGATGTTTTCTGGCTTTTTGTTGACCTTAAATAGCAGTTGTGCAGTGAAATGTTTTACTAAAACATCTCATTTTAATAATTTGGATTGCAGGAATAAAATATTAGTATGATCTCGATATCCTACCCTGTGTATGTTCATCGCTAAGGGGAAAAACGTTGTAAGGTGGGGTACAGTACAGTATCCATAACACAGGTGTCTTAAGTTGTCTGCCTCAAAACACTGTCACAATTAAGATAAGACTTCATCAGTAAAAGGAAAAGTTATGTAAGGCGGTGTTGCTGTATCCTGGGGTCTTCTGTGTGGTTTTTTTTTTTTTTTTTTTTGTAGCTCCAATGACTAAGTGAGGCGTGTCAATTAAAAATAAGTGTTTATCAGTAAAATGTCGTAAGGTGCGGTCGCCATATTCGGGGGTCTATTGTTTTTGATGTAGTATATTTGACATTTGTAAGAGTTCAAATTGTTACACTTTTTTTACCCCAAACTGTTTTAAGGGGGAAATAATGAATGCATTCATCTTTGATTCAGGAGATAACAAGGAGGATGGAAATCTGACAGCCAGAAAAGAGGTTGACAAACTTTGATGTAAGATTTGTTATCAGCCGCCGTCCTCGATGATGCAAGAAGAAGAAATCGATGGAAAAATAGCAAATCTGTCCCTCGGCTTCTTCCGTTTTTTTTTTTCCCCACATCAAAGGTGTCAGTTGGCTAACAGATGCGTGAAAACGCGAAAGAATACGGTGGGCTCTGTTCCCGCCCACTCCCAGATGTCTCCATAAAGATCTATGCTCGACACATCATTAGACGCTAGGGACCGGTCGCCATGGCAACGCACTCGACCGGCGACAGGCAATCGTGATTTCCGAACATTAGCGTGAATCGCGTCGTCGCTTCTGGTGGTCGGAGAGTGAAGTTTTTGTTTTGAGTTTAGTGTTCTCTTGATAAGAATCCAATCAGCACTGTAATCCCTTGTTACTTTGCGCTTTGTAATTCGCAGCCTCGGTGCATCACAGGTTTAAGATTATCCTGATTTTTGCCCGGTAGGAAGTGACGGCAGAGCGCATGTTTTCGAGCGTGGCGGCTCTTTTTTGGCGTTCTGTCCACCAAAAAGTGAACTGCACTTGTGCAGGTACAATCCATTTTCTCGGATCGATAATTGCTGCAGGCCGGGACCTGTATGGCACATTTTTGTCGGGGCTGGCAGCTCTTTTTTGCTGTTCTGTTTACTAAAAAGTGAACTACTTTCAAGTCGCCCAAATCCATTATCCATGATTGTATATTGGTGTGAGTGGGGGCTGGCAAAGCATTTTTTGTCGGGCCTGGTGTCTCTTTTTTGCCATTCTGTCCACCCTAAAATGAACTGCACTCTTGTTCCAAAATCCATTATCCCCAAATGCATATTGTGGAGAAGAAAGACAGAAGGCAGAGTGCATTTTTATCTGGCCTGGCAGCTCTTTTGCAGTTATTTACGGCTAAAATGAAGTGCACTTGAGAGGCTGCGATCCGCTAATCTCATATTTCTGAGAGCAGGGACTGTCAGAATGCAATTTTATCAAGAGGCGGGCCACAATGGCACACCTCTGGATAAAACTGCACTGATTGGCTGTGGTCCATTATCCCGGGTGATTGTTGCTGAGAGCAAGGTGCAAAGTGCATCTTTTTGGGTTCAGGCCGCTGAAATAGGTCATTTTGGCTTGCCTAAAATAAACTGCAATCTTTAGGTCACAATCTAACACCCCGATTAATTACTGCTGAAAGCAGGGGCCGGCAAAGCATCTCAAGTGTGCCATGATGGCCTGCCCAAGACAAACTGCACTGTTTTGGCCGCGATATATTATCCTCAGTTGACTATTGCTAAGAGCAGGGGCCAAGATTTCAAATTTGTATTCCATGAGTCTATTGCACATTTCTTTACCAAAAGAGGAAAAACAATCAGGCGCGCCTGCTGCTCCTGTAACCATTGTCAATAACGCTTGTTAAACGATCTTCACCTCCAGATGGCCGCCGACTGTCACTCTCCGCCACGCAGCTAGCGCGTGGCACTCGGATCGAACTGACAGCTCATTAGGACTTTAAAATGGAGTCGAGGCGGGCGCGCTTATTCATCTGCGAGTCAGTCGCCGCCGCCGCGTTTACAGTCGAGCTCTTCATTAAAGGCCAACAATGGCGCTTGATTTATGACCCGCAATCAAAAGCACGTCGTGGCAGCACATCAATTGTGTTGATGCTTGCCCCTGTCGCCATGTTCAAGAGGAAAGTGGACGGGAAGTCACATTTTTTCCATATGGCCCTTTGCCGCCTTTGACTTGACTTGATTTCAGCGATCGACGTAGGAAGGACAGGTAATAAAAATCCTGGGGGGTTTTAACTACATTTTCGAAGTAGATTAGTTCAGATGTCTGGTTAGGGTTTTAAGAGAATTTGGAGTTTCAAAATAAGGTTCTGGGGTTTCGGGGTAGGGTTTCAAATGAGGCTGCACCAACTTAGCAATACATTAAAATCAATTATTAAAAGCGTTGGCAAGAAATTTCATCATCCATATGAATGATCGCAAACTCCTAGGGCTCTCTGAGTTTTTTTGTCGCTTCTTTGGTTAATTGGATAATAAACATGGCTTTGTCTATGCCGCTGCGCTCATTGTTAGCACGGGGGATTCAAATGATCGCAAACGCCATGGCTTGTATTTGTGCTCCATATCTTTTAAGGTTCCCTGAAAAACAAACGACACAACAGAAATGTAAAGTAAAGATCATTACTTTTCAGTGCAAAAAATGCAATAGGAAATGCTGGAATAACCTTTGTTGTTTTTTCACACAACAAATTCAAAGTGAAAGAATCCCTGAAAAACATGTGCATTATAGATTATATAAAATAAAAATAATTGCAGATCTACTATTGTAAAATACAAAACAATTTTAACATTTTTTTCACTGAACTCATTTAGCTTAAAAAGAGAATCCCTGGAAAAAAATGCTAAACAAAGCTAAAATATTAACTCTGCAGTGCTATAAGTAACCCCAGCTATAGCCCTAACCCTAGGTCATAACCCTAGCTCTAGCCGTTACCCTAGGCATAAGCTTAATTGTAGGCCTAAGTCCTTACCCCTACTAATAACCCAAACAAAACCCTAATCCTAAACCTTAACCCTAGGTGCTACATTTAAGCCCAAAGAGTTTACAAATCCCAAATCTATTTTAGACTGAGACCCTGATTTTAACTTATATTTCTGTGTTCTGTGTTTCAATAACATGTACCCTACTCTGAAACCTTGATCCACTTAGAAACTGTACCCTGAAACCGTACTCTGAAACCTTTAACACTATTTTGAAATGGGAATGGCCATGGATCTAGGGTTGGACTAGAGTTGGGGTTGGAGCTAAGGTTATTGTAGCTCAGCAAAGGATTGTAAGTAGGGCTACAGTTGGAGAAAGGGTTAGGGTTGGATCTCGGATTGGCTTTACATTAAACCAAATCTTCTGTGGCTTTGTGACCAACATTTAACAATACAACCCCTAGCAAAAAGTATGGAATCACCAGTCGTGGGCAAGCCCTCACTCTGAAATTTTATTCTTCATAAAAAAATCAGATCACAAACATAAAAGAATTGTAAAGTCATTCCAAAGTGCAACATATTGGCATTCAGAAACACCAAAATAAATTAAGAAAAAAATTGCACTGCTCAGTAAATGTTACTTTTATGGAGCAAGTGCAGGGAGATAAATATGCAATCACTCAATTCTGAGGAAAAAAATATGGAATCATGAAAAACAGACAGTAACAAAAACCGACAAATAACAATCTAAACATATCACTAAAATTAAAGATCTGGGCTATTTGCAGGCCATTCCATTGACTGGATGAGTCTTTCTCCAACGAATACTTTCACAGTACCTGTCATCTTGAAAAATGAGTTAATCAACCCCAAAACATTTTTCAATTGAAGGAATAAGAACGCTGTCCAATATGTCAATGTAAACTTGTGCAGTTATTGCAGATTTGACCACAGCCATCTCCCTTGTGCCTTTGCCTGACATGCAGCCCCATATCATTAAGGACTTTGGGAATTTTGATGTTTTCTTTGGGCAGTTCTCTTTGTAAATCTCATCGGAACGGCACCCAACAAAACTTCCAGCATCACCTTGTCCAATGCAGATTTGTGACTCAGCACTGACGATAACCTTCATCCAGTCATGCACAGTCCATGATTGCCTCTCCTTAGCCCATTGCAGTCTTTTTTTGTGTGTTCAAGCATCAACAATGCTTTCCTTTTAGCTTTCCTATTCAAAAATCCCATTTCCTTTAGGCGATTTTGGACAGTTCTGTCACATACGTTGACTCCAACTTCATCCCATTTCCTCTTCATTTAAATTGTTGTGGATTTTCTGTTTTCAAGACGTATGGCCTTTAGTTGTTTGTCTTAACCCCTACATGTCTTCCTTGGCCTACCAGTACGCTTGGCTTTAACAAACTTTCCAGGCTGTTTGTACTTGGTCCAAATCTTCGATACAGCTGATTGTGAACAGCCCACATCTGTGGCAACCATACGAGTGGAGTCGCCTTTAAGAAGTTTGACGATCCCGTCTTAGCCTCAAGATACATATCTCTTGTTGGAGCCATGATTCTTGCCAATCCACTTAGTCTAAGAGCCCTTCAAGGTGTGATACCTGCACGTTTTTTAAAAAGCTGACAAACAGTAGACTTAATCTAAGCCAGGTGCCCAATTGAGGAAAGGAAATCGACTGGGCGTGTCGTTATTTTCTAATCAAAATGCAATGATTCCAATTTTTTTGTCATAATTGAGTGCTCTATAAAAGTACCATTTACTGACCATTACAATGTTTTTCCTAATTTTTTTAAGTGTTTCTGAATGCCATTAAGTTGCACTTTGGAATGACCTTACGAGTTTTTTCTACAGAATAAAATGTCTGCGCGAAGGCTCGCGCAAGACTGGTGATTTCATACTTTTTGCTAGGGGTCGTTTTTTAATAGTCTAAATGAAAAAAAAACTGGTGTTGAAAAAATCAGCAACTGGTCAGTCTTAGTCGTACTTTCCTATCTAAAGGTCAGCCGGGAGAGATGTTAGCTCTCCCGCAAGCTTAATGAGCAAAACGGATGGATTAAAAGTCAATGTAATTTGAATTGCACTGTTTAAAATCCTTTGACGAGAAGTGTGTTCATTCCCCACGTAGCTGCCTGCCCGGGGTTAAGTTTAGGGTCAAACGGGCCGGCATAGCAATGAGCGACCTGGCAGGTAAACGCCGCTATCGACAATAAACATCGATCCCGCGCAAGCTCATCATCGGTGTCTCAAACAGAGAAATAGCGACGCCAATTAGTAAAACGTCTTTCGCGTTACACAGCTGTCCTGAAGGAACGGTTGGAACCTGAACAACTGTTTAATGACGCGGACCCGGTTCGGATTCGGGTGGCTTGTTCATTTGCGACCCGCCGTGGTTTTCCCCCGGGTTGTTCTTGTAATTAATATGACCTTTCAAAACCTCCACCGGTTGTTCCCTTAATTACTTTTCCAACTCTTTTTCTAAAAGCGTCCTTTCTGAACCAGAGACTGATTTGCATTCCAGACACATCTTGTTCCCCCCCCCGTTTATTAATGCAAACATCAATACAAAATTAATCACGCTTTGGTTCGACAAAATAATTAGCGCTCTTCTGAAATTATTATTTAAGCACCTTTGAAGTTAAATTGTCTTTAAATAATGTATATTGCACATTTTGCAATTAAAACGCATTTTTATTACGAATTTTGGGGTGAAATCCCATGTTTTTGTGAGATTGTTCACATTTCCAATTAAAGACTTCTATGCGTCTCCTGTGGCTTTTAAGTGTCTCTTATTTGATTGCCATTATATCCGGCTTGCACGGAAGAGTATGCCTGACGTCACACACGATGCATTGTTAGCAGAAGTGCTCATGAATGCTAACGCCGTAGCATATTAAAGGATTTTATACATTTTACTATAAAGGATTTTATACGATTAAATACAAGTTACATTTATTGAATGCAATGAAGATTTTCACCGGGTAGGCTGACGTTCAATGACAGGTCATGCTGATCCAAATTCGAAATGTTTTGGCTGGGGAATTTTGATAACAGAACTCTGACGCAGAACGGCAGCCATTGTTTGGAGAAGTTGTTTTGATAAGCGCTCTGCTGTTATGAGTTTTTTCAGACATTGGGATGCTCTTCTCCGAGATGGCCACGTGGGGGTTTTCCTGGCACGCCCATGGGAGGAGCTTGCACACTAGCTTGTGGAAAAAAACGCGGGCAGAGGAAGAAAGGCAGGATATCGAAATGAACTGCAGAAGATTGAGAGAGGAGGCTTGACAGAGACTCAAGCGACAATAATTCAGCTAAGTCGATGGAGTTTACTTAGTAGAATTATTTAAGAAATTAAATCTGCCCCTTTGTGGAAATGCCGGTCTCTTGTTCAGTTTCCCATCAAGAAACGACCGCGCCTTGTTAGGTGAATGCAGGTTGTGTTTGATTAATGGAGTCAGATAACTAATTCGAAAAATTTGGTAAACGGTATATTTTAATAATTATTTCCTAACAGTATCTAGCAATTTGCAAGTTATTGTGCTACCAGAGGCTAAAAAGAGTTAACCCCCAAATATGAATTAAATCCATAACCTCACTTTCCTCCATTTAATACTCAGTGTTTTCCGCCGCCGTGGTGTGTTTATTTATAAGCTGCGCGCAGCTGCGAAAGAATTGAGGATTAATGTATCGAAGGTTCGCAAATTGGATGAAGCTGAAAAACGAACTCCGATAAGTTTTTATCCACGTGTTTTACTGTGTAACCAATACTTAAATAAACCACAACCAAACTCAGTTCTGCTACAGCTGGATTTTTGAAGGCACACTTCTATGCTTATCTGCATTAGGCCGAAAGATTACCCAAACGAGCAGGAAAATGTCTGTCTCCGCGGCGCAAACGTTACTGAAAGGTCTTCCTAACTTATTTTGGGGGAATGTAATAGATCAGTAAACCACTAAGCATTTGCACATCTTATGCGGGAGGGGAAACATTTCATGCAAGCCGAGGGGGCCGGGGCATTATTTGGCGTGTGCTCCTCTAGAAGTGTTAAATTCTGAAATAGAACCAACTTCGGAGACTGCGCCCTTTCACACGGTGCGCCCTAGGGTAGGTGCTGCATGGAAGATTGCGTGTGCGTGTATTGCGTGCGCGGCTGTGATAGGCTCGAGTAAACTGTCAAACAGCCGGGGTGGGTAAGCTAACGGCCGTGGCTAATTATAGCATATGTGCTCACTCATAGTAAACCATAAAAAACACATAGCTTAGTATTCCTTTTTAAGTCTGGGAGTCCCTTCTTGAATGTTTGCCAGACGTTTCATTTATCTTTATTAACGTGTACAGTATTTGTTGCGATGAAAATCTGTCCTCTTCATTTTAAAAAAAAGCTGCGGTCAATCATGGACAATTCATCTCATCCACTACACAGCATCATCTCCAAATGGAAGAGCACCTTCAGTGACAGACTGCTGTCACAGTCTTGTTCCATGGACAGACTAAGGAGATCATTTCTTCCTCATGCCATGAGGCTCTTTAACTCCACCCTGGGAAGTAAAAGCCCACGTTAAACCACACCCCCACATATTACCCTATTCTATTACAGTGTATATTTTATGTAGCACGATTTAAATACTCTATATCAACACGTTACATTGGGTATTTATGTATTATATTCCTTTTTCTTTATTATTGTTTTATTTTCACCACAAGGATATTGCTGGAAGTGTAAATTTGCCTACGGTGATGAATAAAGTATCTATCCATCCATCCATCTATCTAAAAAAAAAACATAAGAGTTTGTTTTCGGGTTTAAAAATAATTCTGCAAATAAACCACTTTTGCTGCCCAAACTGTTATGGTTGTATAAATGTTGTATTTTGGTACTGTAAGAATAGCTAAGAATATCTAAAGAATTGCTCCTGCTTAGAAAATAACAGCGAATACAGCATCATACAAATTTATGCATTCATGACCACATATTCATATTGTAAATTCGAATTTATGGCCCCAGAGACATATCAGTAATTACATTACACCCCTACAAAAATTGTCCCACCCCTATTTTATACATTTTTTAATCATTTTAAATTATATGTGATACTTTAAAGTATTTATGGTCACAAGTTTGGATGGAAAATTAGCCAAATTGTTGTAGTGTAGGTTGCGAATTTGACCTCAAGAGAGAGTATGTCACCAGTGCATAGTTCTGACATCAATTCACAGTACCGTGCAGTACGACTGTAATGGAAAAAGAGACTCGGAAAAGTACTTCCAGGAGCGAAGCCAGGCGAAGAGAGCAGGAACCATGTAGTAGAAAAAGGGCCTTAAATGTATAGGGATGTTACGGACAGGATTAAGAACTCTGTACTTAGGACTGAAGCCATTATCAAGGCTGCACTCTTCATTGTTTTGAGACCAGGAACTAATATATACAAATAAATAAAACACTGCAATTTTTAATCTATTTTGACACAAATCACACATTTCTTTTGAAAGCATACAAATGTGACAAAAAGTCAGATTCGGAGACCAAAGCACAGTTTTGTAACAGTAGAGAAAATTGTATTTATTTTTAATTTGGGACATCTGAAAAGGAGAGTTCATTGGGTGCAAATTCATTATTTTGACCACTATGCACTGTTAACATAGCTTTCACTACCGGCCAATGAAGTTCTTGTTATTTGATTTCCACTCTTTAGCACGTATCTGCCTTTGTAACCTAGGAGAGTTAATAATAATCAAGATTGTCTTTAATGAGATCAACATAAAAATGGCAATGGTTTTTTTGCAAAAAGAAAATGCTCAGGGGAGAGCCTTTATTTGAAGGTTCCTCTATCGGTCCTAGTTGCAATTTCAAATTCCACTGATGTCTTCTCTCTTTATTTTGAGCGTTGTCTAAAATTTAAACTAATCAAGCAGAAATAAAGTTTTTCCTTTGTCTGACCTTGTCATGGTAAAAAGTCCAGTCCTAAGCCTCACCGACCCAAAAGTTTTCTTATTGGAGCGCAGGATTAGATGTAATCAAGCTTTTCAGGAAGGTCATTGAGGGTTACGGCCTCTGCTCCGACCTGCCAGCCCAGCAGGCCACCTCATCAATGGCGGATCTCTGTCTTCATTGAGGGTCTGGCAGGTTCTAGCACTGGAGTACCCAAAAGCGATTGTGATGAGAAGCCGGGCTTAAAGTGCTAATTACAACTGCGAAATAAAAGCTTCATTTTTCATGTTTGTTTTTCTCCGAATCCGATTCAGTTAATATTAATCATGAACCGCCGAAGCCGTTAAGGGGCATTTTTCATCAAGCTGCGAGATGGCAGAAAAGAAAAATGAGGGAACGTATGTCAAATAATCAGCTTTTGTGTGTCCTGTTTTCCTGCTGTTCCGTTTTATCTTCTGTTTTTTTAAAGAGGTGATATATTTATTTTGCTCTTAATATTGATCACCTGCAAAGGAGATTGCACAGGATGTTAGTTTGTTATTTTGACTATAATACCTCACTATAATTCTTTGTTTTGACCATTATACACCGTTTACATCATTGTCCAGATCGGCCAATTATGTTGCTGTTCTTTGATATCCCTCCACATTTATCTTAGAAAGAGAAAGCTCATTGGAGGGCCTATTCTTCTTGCACGTTCAAAATCCATTGATGTCTTCTCTCCTTATTTTGAGTGTCAACTCAACTTTCAAGTTCATCTCATCTCATCTCATCAGCTGCACCGCTTATCCTCAGTAGGGTTGCGGGGATGCTGGAGCCCATCCCAGCAATCATCGGGCAGTGGGCAGGGGACACCCTGGACTGGTTGCCAGCCAATCGCAGGGCACACGGGGACAGACAACTCACTCGCTCAGTCACCTAGGGACAATTTGGACCAATTCACCTGAAATGCATGTTTTTGGAATGTGGGAGGAAACCGGAGTGCCCGGAGGAAACCCACGCAAGCACGGGGAGAACATACAAACTTCGCACAGTAAGGCCAGGAGCTGGATTTGAACCCACTCAGGAGTTTCCCACGACCTCAGAACTGTGCCGCACACGCGCCAACCACTGCGTCGCCGTGCTGCCTAACGAGACCTAGCAAATTTAATGAAAATGCTACAAAGGCGGGTTACGAGGTTTGATGCTGATCGCCAATAGGGATTGACGGATATGTGATTTTCAAGGCCGATACTAATTATTAATACTAAGAGGAGGACGATAACACATATTTGGAGCCAATATTCGTTTGCTGTAAAAGCTTAAAATTGGCGTAAATAAATTATAAAAATGAAAAAGAAACATAATATTTATTATAAATTTAAATATAACTTAAATAGCTCCCTGAAACCTTTTACAGTAAATAAATTACAATTTCAACACAATTAACATGACTAGTCTTTCACTAAAATCAAAACGTAACAGTGTCACGAGACGTGGTGGCGTGGAAGGTGACCGGACCAGAACGGAGGCAGGAGGCATGAAGGGAGAACTCAAATGCGTTGACGATCCATAGGTTTTATTTAATAAAATAAAAGTCGCCCAATACTCCGAGGCAAAACAGAACAATACAGAGTTCCTCCGACACGAACTCAACAGGACAAGGCATAACAGACTAAAACATGACAAGGCATAACAGACTAAAACAGGACAAGCATAACAGACCGGGATTGTGTATAAGAGTAGTAATGAACCCGCAACCGCAGAGCCCACCATGCAGCCTTAAATACAGACCCACCATTAGTGGAACTGCTTTCAGCTGTTGCCCAGGGGGCGGGGCAGACTGGTCACCAAGGCGACCGTGACAGAGCCCCCCTCTTAAGGGACAGCTCCCGAGGTCCCAAAAAAGAAAAAATTACAACCTCACGCCCCGGAATGGTTCGACGCTCACGATTGGGGCAACCCCGCTCCCTCCTCCGAACACGCAGGAACGGGGAGAGGCAGGCGCCATCTGCGTCGGGCGGATCGGAATCGGCGCTCGGCAGGGGGGGGTCCGGCGGGCAAGCTGGACAGCGGATAACAGACAGGCAAAATCAGGGCAGAATCAGAACAGGTAAACAGGACAGGCAAAATCAGAACAGGCAAAATCAGAACGGGTAAACAGGACAGGCCTCTACAGAAGAGTCGCACTCAGGTCAGGCCGATGCAGAAGAGTCGCACTCAGGGGGTTCAGGTGCAGAAGAGTCGCACTCAGGGGGTTCAGATGCAGAAGAGTCGCACTCAGGGGGTTCAGGTGCAGAAGAGTCGCACTCAGGGGGTTCAGGTGCAGAAGAGTCGCACTCAGGGGGTTCAGGTGCTGAAGAGTCAGACTCAGGGGGATCAGATTCAGAAGAGTCAGACTCAGGGGGGGATCAGATTCAGAAGAGTCAGACTCAGGGGGGGATCAGATTCAGAAGAGTCAGACTCAGGGGGGGATCAGATTCAGAAGAGTCAGACTCAGGGGGGGATCAGATTCAGAAGAGTCAGACTCAGGGGGGGATCAGATTCAGAAGAGTCTGACTCAGGTGGGGATCAGATTCAGAAGAGTCAGACTCAGGGGGGGATCAGATTCAGAAGAGTCAGACTCAGGGGGGATCAGATTCAGAACAGACAAGACAGGACAGGAAAGACTGAACAAAATCAGTACAGGGAGACTCAAGGCAGGCATGGGAGTCGAACAGGCAGGCATGGGAGTCGAACAGGCAGGCATGGGAGTCGAACAGGCAGGCATGGGAGTCGAACAGGCAGGCATGGGAGTCGAACAGGCAGGCATGGGAGTCGAACAGGCAGGCATGGGAGTCGAACAGGCAGGCATGGGAGTCGAACAGGCAGGCATGGGAGTCGAACGGGCAGGCTTGGGAGTCGAACAGGCAGGCTTGGGAGTCGAACAGGCAGGCTTGGGAGTCGAACAGGCAGGCTTGGGAGTCGGAGTCGACCCGACGGGCAGCGGAGTCGGAGTTGGCCCGACGGGCAGCGGAGTCGGAGTTGGCCCGACGGGCAGCGGAGTCGGAGTTGGCCCGACGGGCAGCGGAGTCGGAGTCGGACTTGCACGCAGGGGAGAGGGAATAGCAGGCAATCGGCACGGGCGTCGGGCAGGCAGGCGTCAATTCTTCCTGGGACCCCATTCGAGGCACAGCAAGGGCCACGACGGGCGGGGCCGTGGTTCGAACGGGCAGGGAAGGCCAACTCAGTAGGCGCCTGCCAAACTGCGCACTCCAGCTCTCCCCAATGTCGCGCTGGGATCGTTCGCTGAGTTCTATTTGTTGGCGGGTTCATTCTGTCACGAGACGTGGTGGCGTGGAAGGTGACCGGACCAGAACGGAGGCAGGAGGCATGAAGGGAGAACTCAAATGCGTTGACGATCCATAGGTTTTATTTAAAAAAATAAAAGTCGCCCAATACTCCGAGGCAAAACAGAACAATACAGAGTTCCTCCGACACGAACTCAACAGGACAAGGCATAACAGACTAAAACATGACAAGGCATAACAGACTAAAACAGGACAAGCATAACAGACCGGGATTGTGTATAAGAGTAGTAATGAACCCGCAACCGCAGAGCCCACCATGCAGCCTTAAATACAGACCCACCATTAGTGGAACTGCTTTCAGCTGTTGCCCAGGGGGCGGGGCAGACTGGTCACCAAGGCGACCGTGACAAACAGTGCAAGAAATGAAATAAAGCTCAGTGGCAACTTGTATATAGGTATATAGAAACTTAGATAGCTCCATGTATTTTTTACAATAAATACATAAAAATGTCAATACAACCAGAATGAATTAAATTACATTAAAACAAAAAGTGTATGGAAATGTTGACGAAGCTGTACAGAGCCAAATTGATGAACATCTGTTATGATAACAGCTAATCACTTAGCGTTCCACTTTAGCTTGCTTTTTATGATCTCAGTCAATCACAAACATGATCAAAACTGTTCGAATAGTAAGCCCTCACACATTATTACCTTACAAATCTGGCCTCCTTTCTGAAAAGTTTGAACACCCCTGCTGTATTCTGTAATGCATCCGATAGTAAGTACTAAAAAGCACAAGGAATAATCCAAACAACAGAGTCGAAGTGACCAAACCAAACCATATTTCTTCTAATTGTTTTGCCTTCTTAAAACTTTTTGTTTTTTTTCAGGTACACATAGTAGCAAGATGGCTAACTTTAGGTGAGCCTCATGTTATTTATTATGTTATTTTATGTAAATTAAATACAAATGTTTTGGCGTATTTTTCTTTTTAAAACATGCACATTTTTATGGAAAATTTGTACTTCTATTTTAAATTAATATTTTTTAATGAGTTAAATTGTTTTACCACTAGAATGTGCTATACAATACACGCAATCCCTTTAGAGCCAGAATGTCTCAGTCCAGTAACTTGAATCTCAAGTTTACGACTCAATCAACAAACTTCATAAGATGAGCTCCAATTAACCAACATAGCATCACACTAAATACAAAAATAAGCACTTTATATGGTCGCCTCTGCCTTTCTTCTGAATAATTGGCGGCTGGGATCAATAACGATCGTAAACACGTTTGGAAAAATAAATGTCCAATTTGTCACGCTTTATGAACATGAGTGCAAGCGTGACGATTGCTCTCGGTGGTGCTAAAAAAACATCAGCAAAGTTATGTCTGAGGACAAAATGTTCTAGAACAGAGGCCAAGTGTGCATGTGTGGATTAAAAAAAAAAACAATAGCGTCAAAAGCCAACTAATTAGTTTGTTATTGATGCGTGACCGCTTCAAGTGAGGGGTCGCGTTGTTGCCAAAAAGGAAAATGAGCAAATATAGTAGACTCCTGAGATATTGCAACCCTGCCTTATGTTTAACCTGGAAAATAGTATTTTTTCAGGCCTTCATTACATGATTTTCCGAACAATACGACATTAATGACTAATTATTTTGCATGTCTAAAACTTCTCGTGTATCACAAGTTACTTCTCTATGATGCTTTTCTGCTATTGGTCGATGTGATGTGAGATGCTGGTCTGCTATTTTTTTCCGTCACGGTATCGTGAAAATGATAATGATGATGTACTACCTACCAAAATGCCTTGTTTTCATGCGATTCAGAATCTTGTGTACTTTGTCAAGACTCTACAGGATCGGATAAGATGTTTCTACTGTATTTGTTCTGGGTCACAAGGCTTGTAGTGATGCAAAAGCAAAGGTGGACAAACTACACCAAAGGAATATATCTATGCAGCGGTTTAATCCGACCCGCCAAACAAAAGTACCCTAACCCTAATGAAAAAAACAATTGTCTTGGTGCCACTCTTGTCCCTAATGTCTCTTCATGTGCCTCACCTCTATTATTCTTTTCTTGAATATTAAATCAAGTATTTATTTCATTCAGCAAGATATAAAGTTGCATGCATAAATCCCTTTTGAGCTATCAATAATTTTGGAGTTATCCAATGCAAAATTTAAAATGTAGTGCTCAAAAAAGGGACAAAATATATTATTGTATGTTTTAAACCCAATTTGATGAAAGTCATAAACAAATATAAAACCATATGTAACATGCATGAGTAGATGTCTGCAAATTTATTTATTCATGAATTCATAAAAAATGGGATAGGTCTTTTTTCCTTATGTGCGCTCAAGATTTCAAATGATTCAATATGGAAAAATCCGTTTATCCCGGCGATATTCTGCCAAATTTTCAAACCCAATGCGGCCACCACTCAAAAAGTATGCCCACACCTGTGCATATTGGAGAGGCAAAAAGATGATAACCATGGAAACAAAGCATGTAATTTTCAAGACATATGAAGAAGATGCACGTTTGGCTACCCTTGCTAAATTGCATGACTTAAACCAATCAATGATTGGGACTATAGTTTAAAATCAGGAGGCAATTAAGTAACAAAATCTTCTGAGGGCCTGACAATTCTCCCTACATCACTGGACCACCTCAAGTTACGTTACAACACCGACCCCCTGCCATGCGCCGGCTTATTGGTGCCACAGAGTGCGCGCCACTGGGCGTGCATGCTGCACGGACAAAAAAAAAGAGCAATGACGGTTGGATAATTTTCTTTTTTTTTAAAGACTCAGCTAGAGAAAAGCCGGTACGGACATATCCCCTATGGAATGACTATCATTTGAGGACCGACCTGACCTGAATTACCAGCCAGGCACAGGCCAAAGATCTTACCTCCAGCGTGACTTCTTTGCATTTATTAATAATCACAAGCTTCGCTTTGTAATTGGGCATCAGGGAACGCAGAAGAAAAATGAAAAGGTGTGATTCGCAGAGGAAGGAAATGGTGGTATAGGTAAGAAAAACTAAAAAAGAAAGTCTAAAAATACAAAGCTGGATAAATACAAAGACTTACTAAACATAATGGAGCTGTCAAGGATTTTAGAGAGCGGTGCGGATGGAAAGAAATTTCACACAAGCCAACGCTGGGGATCTGTCCGTGCTGATTACAACAGACCATTTTTATTTTAAACTGGGGACAGAACATGTAAGGTGCCTCCCCATAATCATGGAAATATATATTCCTTGTGACATAGGTTTCGAATAATTGATTTTCAAAGTAGATACTTTGACCCTTATACCTCAGAGAGCTGTGACGTCACCAGATGACGTCAAAACAAAAACTCGGCTGACCATCTGGCTTGCCTGCTATGCTCATTTTTTTTTTTCTCCCGCCTTGGTTTGTGTTTTATTGTTGTGGTAATTTTTTGGTTCTTGGCTTGTGGTTATCCTGGCTGCCTACTGCATGCTTTTGTTCGCCCAGCCTCCAGTTTTCTCCACAGGTCTACTTCAAATCACGTCAGAGTTCAGGAAGTCAAAGACGAGAACAGTATGTCTTCAAAATGCCTTATCTTGGAATAAAATTGGAATATACCTATGACATATCATATATTTACAAATATATATTATGCAAAAGACATAGTATTTTCTCACATTTTCTATGTTTGAGAATTTGGGTACACCGTTAAATGCATCAGTTTTAATGAGCACAAGGCATGCCTAATCTGGTAATTAGTCTCCTAGGCCTTCTGGCGGACAATGGCTACGATTTGTTTCCACTGTTATGTTTTTGCATCTCTTATAGCATCCCCGTGCTTCCGTGGGTTTCCTCCGGGGACTCCGGTTTCCTCCCACATTCCAAAGACATGCATTTCAGCTGAATTGGCCGGTACAAATTGTCCCTAGGTGTGAATGGGCGAGCGAGTTGTCTGTCCCTGTGTGCCCTGAGATTGCCTGGCAACCAGTTCAGGGTGTCCCCTGCCCACTGCCCGATGATTGCTGGGATGGGCTCCTGCACCCCCGCGACCCTACTGAGGATAAGCGGTGCAGCTAATGAGATGAGATGAGATGAGATGAGACAATATTATGAACTGAAAGAGAAAGACATTTTGGGAGAGAGTTTAGCCAATCAAATCTGAGTATTTTCATGATGCAGTGACGCAAACAAATAGCAAACCAGCATTTTGAGTTATGTCGACCAAAAACAGATAGGCATCTACGAGACATGACTCTTCATACATACAAACACTGTAGTCAGTTGTTTATGTGGTATAATGGAGAAAATGCCGTAAAGAGGGGCTGAAAAATATTGGACACTACAGAGTAAAGAGAAAACGTCATAAGGTGGGAACAACGCACCTCGATGGTCAACTGTATCTTTCCTCTCCTCAGGAAATGATTTTTATTCCCCAAAAGGACAATGTGAATTCGCCCCACCTCCCAATAAATAAAAAAATAAATATATGTATAGACGTGCCCTTATCTTGTGTAACCTTCCCTGTTAGCCAACGTTCATTATGCGCATCCGCCGACATTTCAGAACTAATTAAATGGATATTAGCCAAAGAAACCGGTTACATTCCCCCTTACCCCCCTCAAAGAAGACCATTATCGTCTTGTCGCTGATCAATAGGCAATTTATAATAAACAAACAAGTGCAGCAGCCGAGATAAGCTCTCGGTTAAATGTAAACCGAAACGAAGGAGGGAGAATTGGCCGGCAAATTTTTTAAAGCGCCCCGGGCTCCTTGAAAAGAGGGCAGGCGTAATATATTGGCTGACAGGAAACAAGCTGGAGGAATAAAAAAAAAACTGTCAGAGGAGAGAACCGCTAACTGATTACATTCACGTCAGCCCACCTGAGCCCCCCCAACATCACAAAATAGACCTGACATGCAATCACACATTTTCAGGCCAAGACTCCGACATTGAAATGATCTATTTGTTGCATTATTTTGATTCATTCTACACTCGTTTGCAGACTAAAAGTTAAAATATGTCTTTGGCGTACCGCATTAATATGTGTATAACACACACGTCATAATTTTTTCAGTTTATTTAAATCTTTCTATCTATCTACCTGTCTACCCTGGTCATATCCCTCAAGAGGGTTGACCGACAGCAAGACAAACACATGTACAAAATAGAAAATAAAAAAGTCAAAAGAAGCAAAAACACCAAAAAATTGAACATGGCAAACCCAAATGCCCAAACACCCAAATAAGTTAAGTACTCGGCACCCAAGGTGGTCATGCTTTCGTCCCTCCAGATAAAATGGGACACAAGAAAGCGGCCATGTCACCCGGGTCATGGTGAGACAACACACTCTCCAGTTCAACAGCAGGGCCCGACAGCTTTCGCTGGTTTACCCCTTCCGCATCATACAGGTACCTGCCCATCCCTTAGAACGCATCCAATCATCCCACAATCCTTTCACAACACCTGTCCACTCATTCCTATCACCAACAAAAGTTCTAGCTTCCACTACATCTAGACCTCTTTTCCTCCCTGCACTCATAACACCATCCATCCACGTGAATCGCGGCCTTCTTCTTGGTTTCCTTCCCTTTACTTCTGCTCTGTAGATCCTCTTCAACATTCGCTCCTCATCCATCCTCTCCATGTGTCCAAACCAAGTTCTCTCTCTCTCTCTTTCTCATATACATATATAGGCAGCATGGCGGTGCAGTGGTTAGCGCGTGTGCGGCACAGCTCTGAGGTCATGAGATCACACCTCCTTAATGGAGTTTGCATGTTCCCCCTGTGCTTGCGTGGGTTTCCTACTACATTCCAAAAACATGCATGTCAGGTTAATTTGCCTGTCCAAAACAAAACCAAATTGCTGACACGAATAACTACGTGCACAGACAACCTTTAAAATAACAACTGATACGCACAATCACACATCATCAGGCAGAACTGCATAAATGAAGAAGTATTGGTTTCATAATTTTGATTGATTCTCCATTCGGCCCGGGTGCTGTGGAATGCTCTGCTCTCTTAGATCGTATCTGCATTCTCAGTGGAACTTTTTTTAATCTAGGCTTAAAACACACTTATATTCTATAACTTATGAATGACCCATATTTTATGTTTATGTGTGTGTATTGTTTATTGATGCCCTTGCAACATCCTTTGCAGCCTGATCATATTGGACGGGGATTGCCTCATGTGAGCCCCCTTGTCAAGGTTTTTAATTTCCTCATGCAGAGGTTTAGTTTTTCCCACCACCCTGATGTAGGTTTTAGATCAAGCCATGTGCAAGCACAACTTGTAAACAGATGGCATCAATGAGGCACACCTTTGAATCGAACAATAGTTGGTTGAATGTGGCGAGTTGAATGCATATAATAATCGTTTAATTAAAAAAAATTAAAGTTTAAATTTAAGTTAAATATGGAAACTATGTCTATTTGAGGTTTTAAGTTTTTCCTTGTAACCTACATAGTCAGATGATTAGATCAGGGGATGGTATAATAATAGTCTGTAGTTTGCAATAATCTGTGGTCTATGCAGCCCTTTGAGACTCCTAGTGATTAAGGGCGTTTAAAATAAACATGACTTGACTAAATGTAATTCATTCTTGCCCACCTGATCAGATTGCTCATAAATGGCTTGTATACAAGTTATTTGTAAGATATCCAAACAATTCATTCTGATTTCTCTAATCAGCGCCCAGGAAACATAAGGCAGTTCTTATTAGCTTACGTCGTGCTTAAAAGGGACAAAGTGTACTGTATTATGTGACCACCAGATGTTGCTGTATTCTGTCGTACAACCGAAAATGCGTGCTTAAAAGCAAGAGGAAAACTTTAGAGACTCAAAGTGACCAAACTGCACCCATTTTTTCTTTTTTTCCAAGTCTTTTGCAAAATGCCAGATATTTAAGTTATGTAAAATAATTTTAAATTCTCAAAATAGAATTACTTAAAAGAAACAAGTTTACTGTACATGAATTTTTACATATTTTATATAAAAATAGTTTTTAAATGAATGAGGTTTTTTTAACAAAAGAAGGGGCGAAACTATTGCACAAAGTCCCTTAAAAGTGACGCCGATACTGCCATGTATGTGATAATTTTAAAATTTAGTAAACATTCAAAATAATGAGAAGACATCAGATGATTTTAAACTAGCAAGTAGAACTGAGGAGTGAGCCTTCAGTTATAAATTCGTACCTGTTTGTCATGTCCTGCATGGTCGCCATGACACCCAGCTGGTCCCGCCCCTTGACATCGGCTGACAAAGATTGACTTAACTGCGTGTGGGATTCTTAAGGGCTCGTTTTGGGACTGCCCGTTTCCATACTATTGTTTTGTTTGACTCGAGGAAAAACCTGTTCATGCCCGTTTGTTCTGAGTTACTGCCTGTAAGCCTGTTTTTGTTTTGTCTGTGGTCCCTGCGTGTTGGACAACTTTTATTTTCTAAATTAAAGTGACGGATCGTACACGCAAAATGAGTTCACACTTTATGCCTCCTGGTCCGTTCCTTGACACTGTTCTAGAGTCATCTCCTGAACCCTTCTTTTGGATTAAATTTCCTGTTAGAAAAAAGATTTTATGTAATGGCCCAAGAAATCAAAATACCTCGACATGATTGGCCGATAGTGACAATGATGTAGACAGTTTATAAAAAAAGAACAATGAACTAGCATCCTACGCAATCGCCTTTGCCAGTGTCTAATTCAAAAACAAAAGTACCTTATCATTTCACAAAAATCTGCAAAACTAATTCATCTTTTTAAAAAAACATAAGTCGGACCGCGATATAGCGGGCAACACTGAATCTTCTATCGTGCATCAATTAAAAAAATCTCAACCAGGTGTAGGCATGGAAGTATAAAATAGGGCAGGGATTTTCCTGGATTTTATTGGTAAACCCGTCGGCTTATTTTACCCTCACTTTTAATCATTTTCTTCAGCCACTTTCCCGATGATGGGAATGAAACTTTAATGGAGCAAATACGGGCAAAGCCGAGAAGATATCTGCACACGAGCCGGCGCTATCTGTTCCGGTGTTGGAAATTTCTCTGAAGTTTATTCTCCTGGAAAGCAATTATATCAGAGCAGCAAATTAGACGGCGCTCGGGGCTGGCCGAGAAAGATCGAGAGGCCATTACCAAACTCTCAGCTGATAAAAGCGCCGACGTATTTCATCGGGGCGCGCCGTCAATTCCTTCACCTCTCGTTATGTGTGCGGCAGGTATTATCTTAGGTAATGACTGCATGGCCCTCATGAATTGGCATTTTACAAATATTATAATAAATAACGCATTCTATTTCCGAGGCGCACTCAAATCGCACGCAGGGGATGCATACATTACGGAGGTAGCTGGAGCCATGTTTACTGTGCAGTAGACCAACAGGTAAGTCCCCACCTTTGAATTATATTATGCAATGGAATAGGATTCTTTGGGCTCCTCATTAAGGCATTGTTGCCACTATATGTCATCACCAAAAATTTTATTTTGCGTACCCAATAACATAATGCAGCCTGTTCTAGAGGAGACTGCTGGACCCGGCCTGGACCCCTCAATTCATAGATCCGACAGCGCTTGTTTGCACCCAATCAGAACTCGAAGAAGATAACAGCAGATGGCTGCCGTTTTAGCTCGGTCATCTATGTGTCACAGACAAAGCACATGTAATCCACACGCTTGTACAGTGTTTTGTATCAAAATGGTTCGACGATGTGTCTGGGGCACGTGTAATATAGATCAGAGGTATCCAGAACCATTGGTAGGGGTGAGGTTCGACCCTTTTCCTCAGCCAAAAACTATTTTGGAGAAAAGTTTGAGATGTATAAAAGGTCAAGTCAAGTCATGTTTATTTGTATAGCCCTTAATCACAAAGAGTGTCAAAGTGATGCACAGACCACAGATTATTGCAAACCACAGACTATTATGACACCATCCCCAGATATAAAACCATGAGGGCAAGGTATTTACAGAGCTAAGGCGCAAGAAGTTGAGTGGCATCCATTCTTTTATCTCAGTCGGGCAGGCCTCCAAATTTCCACAGTTTAGTGTGGCAGATTCCTCCATCAGAAGATATAGTTGAATGTCATCTGCGTAGCAATGTAAACTGACATTATACTTGAGCATAATATCACCTAATAGATGCATGTGAATGCTAAAAAGAAGGGGGCCAAGTACTGAACCCTGCGGAACACCACAGGTAACACTAAAGGGCTCAGATGTCATTTCACCACATTTAACACAGTGCTATCTGAGAGGTAGGATCTGAACTATGAGAGGACGGATCCTGAGAGACCATTTTTCCAACCGTTCGAGTAAGATAACATGGTCCATAGTGTCAAAGGCAGCACTGACGTCCAGAAGCAGCAAGCGTGATGAAGCGCCGGAGTCCATTGCCACTAGAAGATCATTGGTTAGCTTAATCAGGGCTGTCTCAGTTGAGTGGTTAGCTCTGAATCCTGATTGCAATGATTCAAAAAGACTGTTCGCAGAAAGAAAATCATTCAGCTGCTGTGCCACAACATTTTCAAGTACTTTAGAAAAAAACGGTAGGTTTGACACAGGTCTATAATTACATAAGCTTTCTGGATCAAAGTTGGGTCGTTTCAATGAAATAACAGCGGACTTAAAAGCCGCTGGAACTGCACCTGAGGAGAGTGACATGTTTATAATATTTAGAACTAAAGGGGTTATTCTTTTGAGCCCCAATCACCTTTGAAAAATAGGCTGATTTTGCAGAGGCAAGGGCTGCTTTATACTTTAACAAGCTGTCACGTCAGGTATGACGGAAAACCTCAACCTTGGTAACCATTTTCTTTCAGATTTCCTGCAGTCTTGTTTAAGCGATCTAGTTTCATCAGTAAACCAAGGCGTGAAACGTGCAGAGTATCGGGGAAAACAAAACAATGTTATTTGTTCTAAAGCACGTGTTTTATTTTTATTACGCTGCTGTTGGGTCGGTTGGTTGTCGATGAGAACATGGTACCGTGAGCTTTTGGCCATTGACTTTGTCTGATGAGACGTCCGTCACTTGGTAGTCGGAGATTGGCATTCTATTTCAGTATTTGATGTGTAAAAATTAAAAATGTCTAATTCGTTTAAAATTAATGGATACCTTTGTTGTTTGCGTTTTTCAGTAATTACTGTAGATCAATATTCACGATAACCAATGCAGACTACATTTACTGGCATGAGGTTTTTAAGTTACTGCGGCCGCTTTACTTACACTTTCTTTGAGTACATCACTGCACCCTCATTTATTATTTATCAACTACCATTGAGAACGCAGTACATGACTCTGATCTCTTCTTTAGCCTGTAAAAAGCAGGTTAGTCAAGTGTTCTTACAATGACCACAATCCAGTCATAGATACTGCTAAACATTTGCAGAATGTGTAAATTGAGTCATGATTGTGAAAATCGCCGGGCGAACTCTTTTAAGTGTAAAACAAAACTATTTTCGTTTTTTGTAGAAAACACAAGGTGGCCGTCTGGCGAGCATTTTGTTACATTTTGTATAGCTACTGGGCACTTTTAGTGAATTAGGTTAAAGTGCAATGTGAAACACTGTGTTCGTGCCTGTGACGAGTTACCTCTCTAAGATGCTAGTCTGCTATTGGTCAGCCTTACATAAAATGCTGGTCTTCTATCAGTTTGGGTCACAACATCATGAAATTGCTAGGCTAACACCTCTGTTAATCCGCCGCTCTGGACCCTGTATTTTGCCAATGCCAGGTCCATTAGCCATTAAAGCAATGACCGGCATTTGGGACTCTTATTTAATCATCGCGTGGACTTGGCTCAAATTGGGACACTCGAAGCTAGCTCCCATCTAGCCAGACGCTCTTTGAATGGCCTCATTCTAAATTTAGTTTTACTATTGTATAATGACAATAAAGCCACCAATTCAACAGCATTTACTGTATGTGTAAAAAGAAGGGGGCAAAGTACTGAACCCTGCGGAACACCACAGGTAACACTAAAGGGCTCAGATGTCATTTCACCACATTTAACACAGTGCTATCTGAGAGGTAGGATCTGAACTATGAGAGGACGGATCCTGAGAGACCATTTTTCCAACTGTTCAAGTAAGATAACATGGTCCATAGTGTCAAAGGCAGCACTGACGTCCAGAAGCAGCAAGAGTGATGAAGCGCCGGAGTCCATTGCCACTAGAAGATCATTGGTTAGCTTAATCAGGGCTCAAACTTGGTAATCACGTCATCTTGAGGTAAGTTTAAACCTTTTTTTATGATGGTGCGACGCTACTTCACAGATTTTGACGTTTTGCTGGTGGGTCTGGCCCCTGTTAACCACGAAAAGCAAGAGATCTCTGTACTGTATTTTTGTCCTATATTTTTTGGCTTTATGTACAAAAACTTACAGTGATGCTAAAGGAAGAAGCAACAACATGGTAAAAATGGAAACTAAGGTTACGATTATCAAGATCAACTTCCCGACCAAGGACATCAACTACAACTTATTTGGAACATTTCTCTTTAACTCTTACCCTATTTTTATTACAGTGTGTATTTTCCGTAACACTATTTAAATGCTCTTTATCAACATGTTATATTGGGTTTGTGTATTCTATATTTTTTATCATTTGATTTTTTAACACAAGGATACTGCTGGAAGTGTGAATTTCCCTACGGGGATGAATAAAGTATATCTATTTATGTATCTTAAGAGTACAGTAAACCCCTAGGATATTACAACCCAGCCTTCTGACCTTTTTGTTTTAAAGTGCCGAAATGTATGTTTTTTCAGGCCCTCATGACATTTTCCCCACTATAAGACATCACCTACAACTTAATTTGCGTACCCAAAATTCAAACTTTGCGATGTTTGTCTTACGTGGTTACGTCCCTAAAAAGCATGCCTGCCATTGGTCTACATATCAAAAGCTGGTCTCCTATTGGTTTGCATCATAGCATTATAAACATGCAAATATACCATTGGCTGAATTAGCTCCTCCAATGCCTCTCTCTTCAATCGATTCAGAATTATTTTATTATTATTTTGTTTAGGTTTTTAATTCTAGGCTTAAGCAGTGTTTAATTGTGCTTTATTTAAAAAAAAGAAAACCTCAACTTGCAGACAATGGTGTAAATAAGTTTAAGCATCAAGTTTTACTTTTGTGGCAAAGTCTGAGTGATTATTTTGTCAGAATAATCCTCATACTATACACTCTTATCTCAATAGAAAACAATGGCAAGCGTCATGATGAGAAAGAGACATCATGCATGCTTGGCTATCAGCTGTCATCACTGAGATCCTTATTGACATGCTCACATTTTTGCATTGCAATGCAAGGTTCTTAAAGAAGGAAGAGTGAGTGAGTTAGTGAGCAAAGATGATAGTGGTTACTTTTTGCTTGTTGAAAAATCTTGTTACTGCGTTTTTCCATTTGCATTTATTTCTTGTTCCAAAAGCTGATGTCCTAAACATATCATAAACAACAAAAATAACTATTTTTTTGCACATTTTGAAAGACTCCCTTATACATTTGCAGGTGTATAACACTGATTTGTAAAAAAAAATGTTTTATTGTTATTTGACAACACTTGAAATGTTAACGTTATTGTTGGTACGTGTCACTGGGTTTTCACATTTGCACTTGTTCCAAAAAGCTCATGTCCCTCAAACAGCAAAGATGCATTTTTTGCACTTAATGAAAAAAAGTATATATTTGCAGGTCTATAGCATACATTTGTAAGTTTTTTGTTTGTAATTTGAGAAACACAGATTTTTGTTTTTCATCTCATCTCATCAGCCATACCGCTTATCCTCATTAGGGTCGCGGGGGGGCTGGAGCCCATTCCAGCCATCTCCGGGCAGTGGGCAGGGGACACCCTGAACTGGTTGCCAGCCAATCGCAGGGCACACAGGGACAGACAACTCATTCGCTCATTCACACCTAGGGACAATTTGGACCGGCCAATTCACCTGAAATGCATGTTTTTGGAACGTGGGAGGAAACCGGAGTGCCCGGAGGAAACCCACGCAAGCACGGGGAGAACATACAAACTCCGCACAGGAAGTCTGGAGCTGGATTTGAACCCACGACAGGTTCCCATGACATGAACTGTGCCGCACAAGCGCTAACCACTGCGCCACCGTGCTGCCATTTTTGTTTTTATTGTTTTGTATTATAGAATATTCAGTTTTGTGCACTATCTTCTATTTTGTCCACAAATTTCAGTATCTGAATGAAGAGGAAATGAATGTGTTCTTATTAACCCGATACATTAATTATTCGAAAACATTATCTTTAGATTAATAGATTATTAAAATAATCGTTAGCTGCAGCTCTACTCCAGGGGGATTACTTCATGTGTGGTCCCTTCTCAAGGTTTCGTCATTTTCCTCATATTGAGGTTTTTGAGTTTTTTTCTTGCCCTCATGTAGGTTTTAAATCAGGGGATGGTGTAATAATAGTCTGTGGTTTGCAATAAACTGTGGTCTGTGGAGCCCTTTGAGACTTGATGTGATCAAGGGCTATAAACATGACTTGACTTCACAAAACAAAAAAGCGCGTGACTTGCAAGCTTTCCAAAAGTTATATAGCATGGCACGGGAGCACAACGTATTCTTTTTCTGGCAAAGTGTGAGTTAATGTGTCCTTTTCCCATAATACAAACTTTCAAATCATTAGAAAACTGAGAACAATGACAACTTTTATGATGAGATAGAGACCTCATGCACCCCACAGCAAGCAGCTAAAAAGTATCCTCCACATGATCCTCATCGACATTCTCACATGTTTGCAATGCAAAGTTCTCAAAGATTGAGGAGTGAGTGAGTGCTATTTGGCAACACTGATCTTATATTGTATCACATTCTATAAGTCAAAAACTTCACAAATTTAATATAGAAGAAGATACAGACGCTGCCCTTCTTACAAACCAAACAGGTTCCGGATGATCGCTCGGAAGTTGAATTTGTTCGTAAGTTGCTTCAGTGCTATATTTTGTATGTTTAAGGTTTATATAAGTATGTTTAAGGGTTGTATAAGTAACCTATATTGTTTTGGAACTAAAAAATAAACGTTTAATAAAATACTATGCTCTATAACGTTACAAAGTAGGCTTAAGGATAAAGCATAGTACTGAAAAACAAAGCTACACATTAGGCGTTAACATTCTGTGGTCTGTGAAGCCCTTCGAGACTCCTTGGGATTAAAGGCTATACAAATAAACATGACTTGACTATAAAGAATAGGGCAGCACGGCAGCGCAGTTGTTAGCGCGTGTGCGGCACAGTTCTAAGGTCTTGGGAACCTCCTGTGTGGGTTCAAATACAGCTACCGGACTTACTGTGCGGAGTTTGTATGTTCTCCCTGTGCTTGCGTGGGTTTCCTCCGGGCACTCCGCTTTCCTCCCACATTCCAAAGACATGCATTTCAGGTGGATTGGCTGGTCCAAATTGTCCCAAGGTGTGAATGAGCGAGCGAGTTGTCTGTCCTTGTGTGCCCTGCGATTGGCTGGCAACCAGTTCAGGGTGTCCCCTGCCCACTGCCCAATGATTACTGGGATGGGCTCCAGCACCCCCGCGACCCTACTGAGGATAAGCGGTGCAGCTAATGAGATGAGATGAGATGACTATAAAGATGAATAAAGTTAAGTTCAACTTACTTTTGGAAGAGTTGGGCGACTTCCTCCTCTGGTAAAAATTGGCTGAAAAAAAGGGCGATCCTACCATTTTCTCAACCGCACCATCCTTTTATATCACTTTCATTTCAGAGGAAACGGCTCCCCTCTTCTTTACACTTTACACCAGGGATGTCAAACTCATTATAACTCGTGGGCCACACGATAGAACAAACATTCTGTCGGGGGCTAGCTATTCTATGAGACAGTAGTGGCAAGCGCCCTCTTCTATGCGGCAGCGTGTTGGGGAGGCAGCGTCAAGAAGAAGGATGCCTCTCGTCTCAATAAACTGGCTAGGAAAGCGAGCTCTGTTGTGGGCAAAGAGCTGGACAGCCTAACAACAGTAGCTGAGAGACGAGCACTGAAAAAGCTGAGGTCAATCATGGACAATCCATCGCATCCACTACACAGCATTATCTCCAGACAGAAGAGCAGTTTCAGCGACAGACTGCTGTCACTGTCTTGTACTACGGACAGACTGAAGAGATCTTTTCTTCCTCATGCCATGAGGCTCTTTAACTCCACCCGGCAGAGTAAAGGCCCACATTAAACCACACCACCTACATTGGATATTACCGAATCTTACTGCAATATGTATTCTGTGTAGCACTATTTAGTTACTCTATATAACACGCTACAGTGGGCATTTGCACGTCACACTGGGTATTTGTATATTGTATTCTTTTGGCTTTATTATAGTACTGTTCTCAGCTCAGGGATGCTGCTGGAAATGTGAATTTCCCTTCGGGGATGAATAAAGTATCTATCGATCTATCTATCTATCTATCTATCAATCTATCTATCTATCTATCTATCTATCTATCTATCTATCTATCTAGTAGAATATAGAGAAAGAAATAAGAGAAGTCCAGAAGTCAAGAGGTCGAGAGATAGAGAGGGTGGGGAGAGAGAGAGAGAGAGAGAGAGAGAGAGAGAGAAAGAGAGAGAGAGAGAGAGAGAGAGAGAGAGAGACAGAGAGAGAGAGAGAGAGAGAGAGAGAGAGAGAGAGAGAGAGAGAGAGAGAAATACAAGTACATCTATCTAGGCATCTAATTTTCCATGTGGTCGCACAGTGAGTTGAAAGTTTCATAGAATTTTGGAGTTTAGTTATCACCATTAGCATGCTGCGTAATTGCTAATGGCAGTACAAAGGCCAGAAAGTATAAAAGAAAACACAAAATCGCAACAAATAAACATAAAAATAATCACAAAAAGGTTTCATGAATATAATTATCAATACTTACGGCATTACTGACAGATCAAGGCAGTTGGCAGTCGATTTTATCTTCAGGTCACATGGTGAAGACGGCCATGTGCTTTCCTAGGAAAGTGGGAATAACCCGGAAGTGTGATTGAGAAAACGAAGTGCCTCTTTAAAACAGAAAATTCCCTTTGCAACAGTGTATTCCTTTCAAATGTAATAAAAAATGACTATTAGATAACAAAAACATGCTTTGGATAACTTCTACAAAAGCAGAGAAATACTTTGACCCACCCTAACCCCCTCATCACTAAAAAAAAACAAGCCGCCATAAAAAAGGGTGTCAAAAAGTAGGAACTTTCTCACCTAGTAGGAAAGAAATCATAAAAGTCTAGCCGTGAAGAAAGTTTGTGCAATTACGCTCAAAAGGTTACCATGATTTCACCATTTAACTAGGTTATAAAGACGTCAACTGTAATCACTCAGTGTAGGTTGCAAAAAAATAATTATGGGAGAGTGTTTTTTTTACTTCTTCTCTTGACTTATGCCATTTTCATATTTTATTTCAACGCAGTCGAGTTAGCGAGACTCATTAGGGAGTGAGAAGTTGCGGTGCTGCACAGGAAATCATTACTGACATCACCACACCTTAAGTGTCAAAGTTTCTTGGTATCGCAAATATAATATGGCAACATAAATTGAAATGTATTTTCAAGCTTCTAGTCTTACTTATTCTGTAGTTATCATTCCTTTTGCAATAGGAAAAAGATCAGATTTTATTTTGCATCTGAAGAAGAGGAGGGCAGCAAATTTAGCCCCCAAAAATTACATTTTCAACTTTCACTTTTTACCCAAGTACATACAGTACATGTAGATGCATGTATGTCTTTTGAAAATAGAATTTTGACCAAAAACCGGTCTGCTTTAGACATGATTTAGCCCTCAAAAAGACGTTGTCCCAAAGTCTTAAAAAGGCAGACTAACGAATGTCATCGCTTATTTAGCTCCAATTTTGAGACCCACAGTTGTCAAGTCAAGTCAAGTCTGTTTGTATAGCCCTTAATAACAAGGCGTCTCAAAGGGCTGCACAGACCACAGATTATTACAAACCACAGACTATTACACCATCCCCAGATTTAAAACCTACATGAGGGCAAGGAAAAACTAAAAACATCAACATGAGGAAAATTGTGAAACTTTGAGAACAGATAACCATGATAACCAATTAGCTGTTAACGGTAGTACAGGGAATTATATTACATAACCTATTTTGTTTGATGAATCCATTTAAGACTGCATTGCCCAAAAAGTAATAATAATAAAAAATCAAATAAAGACGAAAATTTGCACATAATTTTGTTGATTTTAATTATATTTTCTTGTTTTGCCAAAAAGAGTGGACAAATCTTGTTCCACTAACAGATTTTTGCCCATTTTAAGTGTAATTTTTGTTATTTTTACAGCAATCTAAATGAAAAATGAGTAAAACTTGAAAAAAAAATATTTAAGGGACATAGTGTAATGAAATAACCTGAAATGATTTATATAGCGCTTTTCAAGTCAATGACTTCCCAAAGCGCTTTACAATGTGCTCCATGCTTCCATTAGGTGATATAATTCGCAAGTACAATATCAGCTTCCACTGCTACGCAGACGACACTCAACTATATCTTCCGTTGGAGGAATCTCCCACACTAAACTGTGGAAATTTGGAGGCCTGCCTCGTTGAGATAAAAGAGTGGATGTCACTCAATTTCTTGCGTCTTAACTCTGAAAAGACCGAGATGTTAGTCATTGGTCCATCTAAATGCCGTGATATATTCTCAAAAACTGCTGTGAACATTGACAAATGTCACATCACACAGAGTGACTCAGTTAAAAATTTAGGTGTCATATTTGACCCTGATCTATCCTTTGAAATACATGTAAAGAAAATTACTAGAACCGCTTTCTTCCATCTTCGTAACATTGCTAAAATCCGTTCAATACTATCTCAGTCTGATGCGGAAATTATAATTCATGCGTTTGTCACCTCCCGTCTCGATTACTGTAATGCACTACTCTCTGGTCTCCCGAAGTCTAGAATCAAGTCACTTCAGCTGGTACAAAATGCCGCAGCGAGGCTTTTAACTAGGACAAAAAAGTACGATCACATCACACCGATTTTGGCTAACCTGCATTGGCTCCCAGTTAGCCATAGATGTGATTTCAAGGTTCTCTTAGTATTGTACAAAATCATACATGGACTAGCTCCCTCTTATCTTTCAGATCTGATTTGCCCCTACGTCCCGGTCCGAAGCCTACGATCTGAGAGTGCCGGTCTTCTGGTGATCCCAAGAGCAAAGAAGTGTTCTGCTGGTTCGAGAGCGTTCTCCATCCGGGCACCGGTGCTGTGGAATGCTCTTCCCCCTGAGATCCGATCTGCAACCTCAGTGGAAATGTTTAAATCTAAACTTAAAACTCACTTCTACTCCATAGCATATGAATAACCTACTCTTCTCGTCGGCTGAAAAATAGTCTGTGTAATATAGTGTGGTGATCTGTGAAGCCCTTTGAGACTCTTCGTGATTTAGGGCTATACAAATAAAAATGACTTGACTTGACATTTCCCAATAGTGGCCTTGTATTGCAGCCATGTAAGACGCTAACCTGCTTATTGGGGGTATTAGGAGTTCAGTGTCTTACCCAAGGACACTTTGACATATAACACGGACGAGCCGGGATTCGAACTGGGATCCCTTGATCCCAAGACGAGCGCTCTACCTCCTGAGCTACTGCCGCCCCCAAGTGTATCATTACCCCTAGTGGTAAAAAACTGAATTTGTTTGAATAAAACAATATTTATTTGAATCCTAGGAAAATATACATTAACTTTTATGTATATGTGCATTTTTAATAATAGAAGGTCAAGAAATCTAGAATTATATTACACGAGGATCTCCTAAAGGGAGCTGACATGATTATCCAACCCCCTAAAACCAAAAACCTTAATATATATACTGTAAATGAGCCATCACAAGATTAATCTGAGGATAAGTGGTGTGGCTAATGAGATGAGATGAGATGAGTAGTTATGGTATTTCTTTTATCATATAGAGTTGATTTAGGATTGATGGAGTCATAAACCCAAACTATGACAGGTGGGGTCTGAAATCTATCAGAAGTAATGAAGAACCTAGGCATTTCATGAACCAGTTTTTAATGGGACGGTAAGCTTAAAACTACTGTTTTGAAAAAATAAATACATGAATAAATAACAAAACAAAGTGAGCCATAATCTTGTCAAACTTACCGTATTTTCCGCACTATAGGGCGTACAAGGGTTATTGGGCGCACCCCCAAAAAATAGTTTTTGGTCCTATATCTTCCATAGATAAGGCGCACCGGATTATAAGGCGCTACAATGGGAACGTCGACAAAACAGTCAGATGATTCAGTCAAACTGATTACCCCCTTAACATTCCCAAAGCTTGCAAAGAAGCAAATACGTGTCGTAGACATGTGCGGATGCGGTGTCCGTACGATGTCACTCAAATGCATCATTTCAAATATCATTCGGAAGGTTAAAGTCTTGGGATTCAAGAAATGCCAACCATTCCTCAGTTTCTATTTTCTTTTTCGCTCACAACTTTACTGTGCATATGACAATAAACACTTGGAATTGAGTTTAATTCACTCAACTCATCACAGCAGCATCAAGATCGTTCTAAAACAAGATACCGGGAAAATATAAAGCCGCATAGCTCACCTAAGTTCTCACGTTCAATAATGATACGCAATCATGGTCTTCTTACAACCGTGAGTGAAGTAAATCCAGGAGAGTAAATTATTTGCAAATACAGACTAATAAAACATGTTTCTTTATGGTGTACTTTAGCAAGCTTAAGCTTGCTACGCCATTGCTAAACTCGGCCAATTGCTGGGTTTGTTTTGGCCATCTAGCCAATCCGAGGCTCCGAATAACTTCAGCCAATAGTGATCGATATAACGGATGATTGACACATCTTTTTCGGCCAATTGCAGGGTTTGTTTTGGCCCTCTAGCCAATCCGAGGCTCTAAATAACTTCTGGCAATAGCGATCGATTCAAATGATGATTGATACATCTTTTTTGGCCAATTGCAGAGTTTGTTTTGGCGCTCTAGCCAATCCGAGGCTCCGAATAACTTCAGCCAATAGTGATCGATTTAACGGATGATTGACACATCTTTTTCGGCCGATTGCAGGGTTTGTTTCGGCCCTCTAGCCTATCCGAGGCTCCAAATAACTTTAGCCAATAGTGATCGATTCAAATGATGATTGACACATTGGTTAGCCAATGAAACGCCGGTATATAAATCCCAGCATACACCGCGGACTACTCCACGTTTGGGGGAAAATCGAGTCGGCGGCTGTTGCGTAAGTTGCGAGACCTTGTGATTTAATGTTGATCCATAAATAAGACGCACTTTATTATAGGGCGCATGGTCAGCTTTTGAAAAAAATTAAGACTTTTAGGTGCGCCTTATAGTGCGGAAAATACGGTAATATTTTGTATTAGTTTATAACCCCATCTGTGATCATTTTAAATACGAGCTATCTCATAGGACTAATGACAGTAATTATTGCATTAAGTGGAAATCCTGATATTTCATTTATGATTTATGATTGTTTTTTTTTTTACTTTGGGTCATAAATCCTACATATGACAGGTGGGGTCATGAATCAATCATACTTCACAAAGTGCATTGGTGTCTTTTTGACCTGTTTTAATGGGCGATTTAACTTGAAATTGTTGTTCGTCACATAAACGTGAAAAAGAATTTGACCAGGGGGGAAGAAGCTGCTCTGATTATAAAGTTGGCTTTGTATGTCCCCCTGATTTGTGCAAGAATTGTGTGAAATAAAGTTTATTTTTACAGTGATTAAATAATTAATCTGCCCTAATAGCTGCAGAAAAGCAAAATCTAATGTTCATACTTGTCAACCTCCACGGCTCCATGCCCTTACAAAATGTTGTATTTTCCCTTACAAAATACAAAATAATCTTACGCCTTATTTGTATGTATTATTTATGTAGTTTAACATGTTATATTGTACATGTGTTTTTATATCATATGTATTGTTAATTAACTTTTTGTTATGAGATACTGAGTTGCTTGACATGAATGAGGTTTATTATAAAAAAAGTTAAAAAATGAAGTAGCTTAGACCTTCACTGCAGAAGGAAAAAATACATGCAAATATAACTAAGTAGAATAATACATTTTCTTATTCAAATTATGAATTCATTTTCTGCATTAAATTATTGTTGGTAATATACTCATTGATTTGCTGTTTTGTGATAGTTGGTGTATACCGGATGGTACCCATAATTGACAAATTTGCGTTTTTCCGTACAGATTTTCTTATAATATGTCGTACACGTCTTAAAATGCATAATAAACGTACTATGTACGGCAAAAGCGTGCAGATTGACAGGTATGAATGCTGTTCAAGAGAAATTGGCCTATTTTTTTTCTTAAATATTTTCAATGTGTTTTCAACCCTTTTTGATGAGTCTGATGACCATATCGGTCATAATAATGCAAATGAGCTGTCATATGAAACCAAATGAGCTATAAAACAAGAGCTGTGACTGTAGTAGTGACATTCCTGATATTCCTGGTATTCTTTGATGCATTATGACTGACTTATGAATGGTTGGGTCTTATAGAAACTTGACATATTTTAATAGGGCTATCTCCCTCCTGTCACATGGGAAACAGCCCACATCTGTTGCAGTTTTTTAAAGGGAGCTCAAATCAAACGTGAAGTGCACCAATCGATAATGTTCATCCCCTCTCTCTCTGTCTCTTTCCGTCTCTCTCTCTCTCTCTCTCTCTCTCTCTCTCTCTCTCTCTCTCTCTCTCTCTCTCTCTCTCTCTCTCTTCTCTCTCTCTCTCTCTCTCTCTCTCTCTCTCTCTCTCTCTCTCTCTCTCTCTCTCTCTCTCTCTCTCTCTCTCTCTCTCTCTCTCTCTCTCTCTCTCTCATATTTTACACTTTTTATTGTTTTATTGGCAGGGACGTCTCCCATAAAGTCAGTCAAAACTCGCTGGAGGCAAAGAAGAGGCCTGACTGTTTCATTCTATTCTAGATTGAAAAAAATAAAAAATAAAATCGTAAACATCATTATGTTGAGCAAAAGTTTTCAAGTCTTTTTTTTTGTAGGTGAATCAAAACTCTTCAACTGCCGATTTGTTTCCTTCCCTGTTGTCCCTGCGCTCTTCTTGTGAAAAATTTAAAGTAAAAAATAAGAACAGTATACACATAAAAACCTCTAGAGTCTACGGCTGCTCCTGTAATAAATGGAATAGGAAAATAGGAATTGGAAAAGGTAGATAACTTTATTATCATTCTTAAGTTTTGCAGCGATTCTTTGTTCTCTAATTAAATGCACCTCCATCCAATAGAACGTAATAGTTAAGTAAATATTTGCATACATTTTTTAGTTGTCCCTTATAAGTTTAGCTTATTTTAAAATTACATTTATTATTAATATTATTTTTGTTGTCCAACAAACCGGAAGTTGTACTTCTCAAGGTGTCAAGGCAGAAGTATGAAGCGACACAAGAGGAAAAAACGAACGGCTCAGAATTATGTTAAAACAAGCAAAAGACAACAACACACAACCCTTCGAGGGCTTACACGGTAAATAAAAGAATTTTTGTTGTGAATATTAAGACATTTAACGTTTGTTGTAAAAACGTCTATTGAATACACACAGTGTAAAACTAGCTACCTTCCCGTTGGCTTTTAGTGGGGAGTTTTATGAGTTACATGATATATTAGCCAGACAAATCATGTTTTTACTATTACATATAGCTTATTATTTCGTTTATGTAAAAATATTTTCTGTCAGTGTGCATAACAACAATTTATAGACACAATAATTTGGCTTACAGTAAACCATCGCTATAACGCGGTTTACTTTTCATGGTCTCCCTACTTCACTGATTCTCATTGGGTAATATCAGACATGGGGACTTGAGACTTAGTGACTTGGACTCGAGTCGACTCGAGTCGCTGTTTTTATGACTTGTGACTTGACTTGGACTTGGCAATCTAAGACTCGGGACTTGACTTGTGACTTGACTTGCCCAAGAAAAAAATACTTGGGACTTACTTGGGACTTGAAGGTGAAGACTTGAGACTTACTTGAGACTTGCACATGTGTGACTTGGTCCCATGTCTGGGTAATATGTTCTGCATTTTGACCGGCTAATCAGGACTTTGATAGTAATTATTGGTCAGAGGTAAAAGTTTACATTATACAGTATCCGTACTATTATTTGTTAAATGAAGGCTTGAGCCTGTGAGTTTTGTTCATTGTAGTATTATAGAGTATTATATTGGGTTGAATTGTCTTTTTTATCATTAATATCATCATCGTGAAACATTGTATGCAAGGAGATTAGATGTGGCGCTCCAGGGTGAACATGTAATGAAGATTTCAGAGATAAAAATGATAAAAAGATTAACAGGATGAAAGGAAAACATTTTCAATTTAGTGCCTGGAGACTAGCCGAAGTTGTAATAATAGTGAAATATTAGTGAATGAGAAAGAATAGTGAATCGTAACAATAGTGCAATGAAAATAATTTAGTTAATATTAAAATGATTTATATCATTATGTACAACAATTTATATGTCACAATGTTGGATTTGGGTTGCAGTGGACCATCGCTATATCGCTGTTCACTTTACCGTCTGACTCCTTTACTGATTTTCATTGTGCTTTGTACTCTGCATTTTGATTGGCTAGTCAGTCTTAAAGATAGTAGTTATTGGTCATAAGTAGATACATGTTTACAGTTTACTTTTATTTGTTGAATGAATACTTGATCCTGTAAGATTTGTTCTTTGATTTCAATGTATTGTAGAGTATAAAATTGAATTAAATTGTTCTTATTGTCATTGTTATCAACATGGTGAAACATTGTATGCAACGCGATAAGACGTGGCACTCCAAGGTAAACATTAAATATATATTTCAAAGGTAAAACAAGGGGTAAAAATTAAATAAAGTTTTTAAAGGTTAAAAAGATAAAAAGACTAACAGGATAAAAGGCAGGAAAACATTTGTAACGTAGTGCTTACAGACTAACCTAAGTTTTAATAATAGTGCAAGATCAATGGTGAGAAAAAATCATGCATGGTAATGTTAGGAATTAAACTATAAAATGAATTTAGCGTTTACCAAGTTGTTCGGATTAGTTATCTGACTCCATTAACTAAACATAAACTCTATCCTCCTAACAAACGCATGCTCGTTTTCTTAATTTAGGGAAACATTGAGAAGAGACAGGCTTTTCCACACGGGGGCAGATTTATTTTCTTAAATTATTTCTCAAGTTAACTCCATCGAATTTTGCCGAATCATTTTTCGAATTAGTCCAATTAGTCTTGTCGAGCCTCACATCTTTTCTTCTCTGGTCCTGTCTGTGCTCCTCTGGGTTCCGTCCTTTTGATACGTCGGGGCGTCGGCCCCTCCCCCTTGGGCGGGCTGACTCCTCCCGTGGGCGTGCTGACTCCTCCCCTGGCCGGGCCAGGAACTCCTCACGTGGCTTCCACCCAGTCGCCACCTCCTCCTGGCCGGAAGACAAGACGCTGCCATGTCTGAAGGGCTCACAAACAAGAAAGCTTATCAGAAACCCCCTCTCCTTTTCGCGCGTTAGCTTCTTGTCCTTGTTCTCGTTTTTATGTAAACATAGTTCTTGTCCAGGCCACACTGACCCCAATCCCTGGATCCCTGTGAAAAATCCCCACTGCATTCAGAAAATTTAATTTGTACTATATTAAATCCCTTATAGTCAATTAAATAAGATAAAAAAATCCTTCAGTAACATTAGTGCAACGAAAAGAATTGTAGCAACATAAAAACCCAAATAAGTCACTTGGTATGTATTTTCCCATTTTCAACTTTTTTGCAATCGTATATATTTTCACAGTTTTGTGCAAAAGTACATATTTTCACAGTTTCGTTTATCAGCAGCAAAAAAGAAAAAAATTGTTGCTAGATATGTTTTTACAGTTTTGTGCGCTCGTTTAGGGTGGTGATGGCCGTGGGGAAGAAGCTGTCTCTAAGCCTGTTTGTCCTTGTTTTGATGGATCTGTAGCACCTACCAAAGGGTAATAGGTCAGTAGGTGGTGGCTGGGGTGGAAGTGTCTTTTATAATGTTGAAGGCTCTGATGAGGTATCGTTCATAATTTAAAAAACACAAAACGTTTCTACTTCATAGATTTTGCCTGTCATGGGTTAGTTTCGGACCATGAACAACAGTTCACCGTACTTGTAAACTTATAAAGGAAATATGTTTACAAATACGGATTTTGTTTCATTTCCTCTTTTTTCTTTTCATGTTATCAACAAGCAGACAAAGTTCATCAGGACACGCTCTGATTTGCCAACCAAATTATATTCCTTTGTTTGTGCATTAGCAGGTAAGTGCCTCGTTTAAAGTATTATTGAAGTATTATTAGTAATGGTAAGAATGTTTTATATTATTGGCTGACACCGCACTACTCCATAAATTGGCTGCATCATTTTTGCATGGTGTATAAACTAATGTATTATAGTTCAGAATATACGGGAAACAAACAAACAAACCCATTACTTGACTTGACTGGGCCAGTTAACCTGTCATGCATGTTTTTGGAATGTGGTACGAAACCTACGTAGGGGCAGGGAGAACATGCAAACTCTGAACAACAAGACTCGTAGCCAATCCATGACCTCAGAACTGACCTCAGAACCGACGAATCAGCAGTCGTAACTCCCTATTTGGATTTAATTGATTAAGTAAAACAAATATATGCATTTTGTGAAGTACATTAAGTGGTCACCTGCAGAGTTCGTAACAAAAGTACTTAATAATTCTCTATGTTTTTAACAACAGACATTTGTAGTTTGTAATGTTATAAAAATTGATGTTTCATCTCTGGACTGGATGCATTTAATTCCAAATACGTTTGTCAGGCTCCTTTTTATAGCGTAATATATGAGTATAAAATGTTCAATGTATATCAAACCGTATTGGCTTGAATGTTACTTGAATCGTACAGAGGCAAGTCAGACTCCGTTTCGTTAAACTGTCGAACGTGCTTTGTCAATAAATGTTCCTAGCTCACCAAGGTAATTCCATGATTTTTAAGGTCTGCTTTGAAAATTTTTGCAAACATGTTTTTATTCATCATGCTCTCAAACTTTAGAGGTTTCGGTATATGTACTTGGAGGCTGTTATGGCCGTGTTACCGCTCGAGACAGAGACACTATTCCGTATAAGCGCCTCTCAGCAGAGATTACAATCATGTAAGATGCTGTCTTGAAAAACTGTGTCTGGCGACAATAGTTGTTGATGGAATTGTCGACTATTTCTATAATTGATTTTTGCTGACTAACTGTTGCAGCACTCATTTTTTATTGACTATTTTTAAAATTCTCATCTCATCTCATTAGCCGTACCGCTTATCCTCATTAGGGTCGCGGGGGGGCTGGAGCCCATCCCAGCCATCTTCGGGCAGTGGGCAGGGGACACCCTGAACTGGTTGCCAGCCAATCGCAGGGCACACAGGGACAGACATTTCATTCGCTCATTCACACCTAGGGACAATTTGGACCGGCCAATTCACCTGAAATGCATGTTTTTGGAAAGCGGGAGGAAACCGGAGTGCCCGGAGGAAACCCACGCAAGCACGGGGAGAACATACAAACTCCGCACAGAAAGTCTGGAGCTGGATTTGAACCCACGACAGGTTCCCATGACATGAGCTGTGCCGCACAAGCGCTAACCACTGCGCCGCCGTGCTGCCCTATTTTTAAAATTGTTTTCCAAAAATATTAGATACATATGGAGAGAATAAGAAAATGAATAAAGGAATTGTCAATTGCTCAGCCGAGGGTACCGTAAGTAAGCTGGTGGCCACCATCCCGGGCGGCCCTACTTCACCCAATCACTTTTGAAACCTGGAAACTTTTTCAAAGCGACGTAAACAAGCGTAGGTCCAAAAGTGAAGGACAAAAATCAGGAAGCCATCGAAAGAATAGCAGTTTCTTCTTGTTTGACATTTTCTTGCCCTTCTTGCACGGGCAGCTGCATGTCTGCACTGATTGTGTGCCGCCGGCAATCATTTCCCTTTTCGGACTTGAACAAGCTCGCTGTGCGGATTTCAAACTGCAGTCAAGACTTGATGGTTTGCTTCGCTCTCCCAGAGGACACTTTGCTGTTTCACAATCTCTAGAATCATTAAGAGGAATCAAAAAAAAAGAAGTACTTTTGATTGGCATGTAAAGTATGTTGTACAATAGACTCCTGTCATTAGTCTGTTAAGAAGTTGTAGGAAACATTAGGGGAAAAAATACTGGATTTCAAAATGATATGGTATGTGATAATGGCTATTATCACACAGAAAGTATGTAAGTAATTAAGGCCAATATCACATGCCAACAATTAAATTAGGGAATTTATAACGTTAATAATTCTTATATTGAAACGGTTATAAAATATAAATAACTGAGACGGTCTTCCTAGCTCCTATGCTTAAAAAAAAATCCTAAACAAATTCAGTAGTGTCATTTTCGCTTGATAATATACAGTAAGTACTATTTGTGTACTATACTTCTTTATGATTAAATAACATTAAAGAAATTAACAAGTAAAGGAAAAATTAAATCCTTTACCCTTGAATTGACTGGTGCAGTGGAGTAGCGGGTGGATGCAGAAGCGGAAGAGATGGCAGTTTATAATTTAAAGTGATTTTTAAACTTTTGGTTTTCATGCTCTTAGAGATTTTATTGTCTCTTTAATCATTGCTAGGTTATGGACACGCAACTCAACGAGTGCAACCATTCACGTGCCTTTCTCGGATGTCTCTATAGTTACAAGCGTTGTAACCATGTTTATCATGTTTTTGCTTCTCACTTTAGCTTCAATGCAAGCATTGCAAGCCTTAGCTAATACATACAGTACCAAAAAATACAGTAAGGTATTGCCGAGTCACAGTCTTTATAAAACACATACGATTTTTAACTGAATAAAGTAAGAAAAGAAATTTCAGCCTATTGTATATCCCATTTTTATGATGCCGTTGTGCAAACCAATAGCAGACCAGCATTTGATATGATGTTGACCAATTGCAGACAAGCATCTTAGAGACAAAACTTGTCATACACACAGACCCCGCAAAGTTTAGATTTTGTTTTAAGTTTTTGAGCACCAAAATAATGTTGTTGATGTGATAAAGTGGGGGAAAAGCCATTACATTTTATTTCACACCCTTATGTGAAAACTTCGGGGTCGCTTTATCCCGAATGTCTTCTTTACTAGATGCTTAACAGGTTAGCAAGTTCTAGGTAGTTATTGATCCTACCCAATTAGCAAATGAAGTGTTTTTGCCCTTCACAACACTTGCTTGTGTAATTTGGTCCCTTTAGTTTTTTCATATTTTTGTAAAGACTTGTTTGGTAATTCTGACCAATGTTGCTTTACCTACCTCATTAAGGGGTCTTGACAGAAAGAGGAAGACCTTTTGACATTCTTCACATTCAGCCTTGAATCACATGCTGTTTCGCCAAGCAAAAGAAAAACTAATTACATTTGGAATCCAATTATGGGAGTGGTAATGAAATTTCCAAATGGGGAAACTTGTAATCTGCTCATTGAGGTATTTAATTACGAGTGGGCCTGTGGATTGGAGATACGTTCAACCTTCTTCAGTAGGTGCGATGTTTCTCGAAGCTTCAATTACCGTTTTCACTACCATAGGGCGCAGCGTGTTAAAAGGCGCAGTCTCTGTAGCTGGCTATATTTCTGTATTTAACACATACAGATGGTGCACCGCCTGATAGGGTGCAGGTGCCCTCGGCTGCGGCCACCTTACGACAACACAGACAAGCATACAAGTGTGCATATTTACAATGAATAGAAATGAACACCATGGCGGACGAAAACACGCAGAGGATTTAGTGGTGGGAAAAGTGGGGTTTTGGATTTGATTAATATTTGGGGAGACAACTCTGTTTAGCCTCCAGTAGCACAATATCTTTCAAACTGCCAAATACGCTATGTCCTAGCATTCATGAGTACTTCCGCAAACAATGGACGCAATGTGTTTTACGTCACGCGTCCTCTTCTGCACAAGATGGAAAATTGTCGCGTTCACACAGGAGATCGGATTCAAGTCGCATTTAGTTGGAAATGTGAACGATCTCACAAAACATTGGATTATACCCAAAAATCTAGTAAGTCTTAGGTATGACTCACCCAAGGCTTCACCTGTTACCTTCCAGTTTTGGGGCAGACGCCCGATTCTAATGCAACCGAACTTTACATCACACACAGAGCGCACGAGTGGTGCGCTGCACAATATGAATAAAATCTGAAAATTTTATGTGCGCCTTATCGTTGTAAAAAAACGGTACATATGCCTTGCTTTCCATGCTTTTTTTGGGGGCTTTTTGCTAACGGTTAAGTTCAATGTTTCCTCTTAGGGATTGTTTTTTTAAACAGTGCAAATTTAAAATAAATTACTATAATACAATCATATTCACGAGACAACAGGTCACGCCAAGATTACACAATTGAGTGGATGAGCTAATTGGTCAACATTAGCAGCCAGATTGTTAAAACCATGAAGACTGGATGAAGTGAGAAAAATTAATTAAGACATTTTCCATCAATTCTCTTCAAAACTATGCCACAATCCCCAAAACACTGAACATGACTTTGAAGCTGGAGAAAAACAACTTTTAGGGTTCTAATCAATACAAGGCTGATATCACACGCTCTACAAAACAATTTCAGTCCATCAAATGCTTATTGTACACTTGCATGGAATATTTAGTGGTTTATCAGCCTTTCTAATAAAATACTGCAAGAACTAAACTGTTCTTGGAATTTTGATATTTAACGTAAAACATCGCCTTTTTTGTTGAAGAGCAGTCAAGAACTTCCACAAAACCCCAATAGTGCTACAGGGTATGTACATAGAACCACGTACAACTGATTCATCACTTCATTTTGGTGTTTTTGAAGCGAACCAACCATTATACAAGATAGCAAGAACTAAATCATTTTTGGACACAAATCCAAATCTATTATCTAAAACTCAATCACCGTTGTTAAAGGAGCAGTCAAAAACCATTTAAGATGCCCAGTAGGAGAGAATGATGCCAATGGGTTGCTACGTTGAACCAAGTATAAGTGGTTTATTAGTTATTCCTGGGGATTCTGTAACAAACCAACCATTATCCAATACAGCGTAAAACTAAGTCGTCCTTGGATGTGAATTGTAAAGTAGTAGGTAAAACGAAAACACAGTTGTATGTGGACCAGTCAGAACCTCTTGAATCCTGTAGCCCAATGGGGTCCAATGGTGCCACAGGGTTCCTACGTAGAACCATGTACAACTGATTCATCTTGTTCTAGGTTCTGAACTGAGCCAATCATTATCCAGTTAGCTTTGTATTGGGAGCCGTCATTAGAAGCCCTGCAGGATCCAACGATGCCACAAGGTTGGTACGTAGAAACACATAGATCTTATTCATCACTTGTCGGATCGTATGGCGTTTCCGCCCGTCTGCACTGCTCTTCAAAAACCTTGGTGCTTAGCATGACTTTTGTATTCATCCAGCTTCTATTTATTTGACTGGGTTTTTGTTGCTGTTATCTTCTCTCCCTCCTTTGCTGAGTGTTAATTTTTCATTCACCTTGGCCCCAGTGAAACTTTTAACTCGACGCGTGCTTGTTTGCATCTTGTCTGCCACACACAACATATTTATTTAACTAAAGAACGATTTAATTTTTGTTGTCTTAAATAGGTTTCGATAGTTCTAAAGGGTTGTTACGCAGAACTGGAACAACATGACTGAACCTCTAGAACAGGTTCATTCAAATTTCGGCCCGGAGCCCAGTTAACACCCGTGGTCAAATTGTTACTGGCCCGCAGCCTCTGTCATGAAATTAATAATATGTGGGCTGCCAGTAATGTTGATCGCAGTTTAAAATAAATTTGTACAAAAACAAAAAAAAAGAATCCAGCGGATTCCTGACGCGGCGAAATCGGAAACAACTGCATGTCTCTAAATTGCCAAATGACTATAGCTGTTTTCAAAAAAATTAATATCAAATCATGCTGACTACTAAATCTAACTTAAAAAAAGCTAATTTTACAGCATGGCAGCGCTTTTCAGGATAGCCTGAGAGAAAAATTAAAATGCTACAAAGGCAAGCTACAAGGTTGCGATGCTGATAAGCAAGCACTGCAAACCTTTCAGGCGTGGTAACTTTTCAGCTTACCAAATCTGGCATGCTTTCTGAAAAGTTTGGTCACACCTGCCTTAGAACGTCTCTTAGAGAATGAGGTCACAAATAAAGTCAGTGCACTACAAGACACTCAAAGACTATACTAAAGTAAAAACAGATTTTTTTTTATCTAGAACACACTGGGGATAAACATCTTTTCCACTTCAGACGTGACCCTTGATCAAATTCTTAAGGGTCCTCATTGCCAGTTTGCTGGTCTTGTTTTTAATGACCGCCCTTCCCCCCACTAGCTTGCCAAATGTCGATCCTAACCGAACAAAACGAACCCGACCAATTAGCCGGGCCGGCTGCTTGAGCAAACACCATTAGTGGCCGACCTGCTGGCCTGGCGGCGACGCCGTCTCTAGCTGCGAAGATTTAAGAAGCGTTTGGAGTCCTGAGCCAAGCACGACAATAATTACCTTAAAGGAAAATGATGTACTCGTGGTGTCCTCAGGGGCCACAATTGAATTGCTTCAGCGTTGCTGCAAATTTAAATCAAGCTGACAAGAGAGGTAAAATGTGTTTGCGGGCTCACGGGCACGAATGATTGCCGAGCTTTTGTTTATTAGCGCATAATGATTCAATCCACGTCGAGATAAACATTTTCTGTGAGTCGCTCTCTCTGTTGATCTAATGACTGCGTATCATTCAGTTTCCAAATTAGAGCAGCGGACGAATGAGAAACACACTTTGAAAATTGAAAACATGTTCGTGTTCAACGATTGCAGGCATTGACCCTTAAGGAAAAGAGTGTTTGTACAAAAGAGGCTATTTAGTATCAGAACGTAAATGTTAAAGAAATTCTGTGGACAGTGATTCTTTTGTTTCCTCCGTGTATATTTTGGAGTGCAAATTTTCCAAATGTGTCTTTGTGATTACTACTACAGCCGCCCCCTGGGATATGACAATTGTTCATTCTGAGGTGGGGATAACAAAGTAAAATTGCTACTATTGTGTGGGATAGAAACCTCTGAAAAATGCATCGTTAATGGGTTCCAATTGTAGTAGTGATGTGGATCAGCAAAGTTTTGGTCTTACTGGCAGACAGAAAGGCTAACTTGGACAGTGGAAGTGTTATTAAGGAATCAATAGACTGTTTAAAACATGACATTCCTCAGTTACAAAATGCTTTGAAATATTTGATGCAATATTGTAATAATCAAAAACATATTTGTGATTCCTGTGAGTAGATTACCTGTGCAAGAAGGGGAAACACATATTTGGTCTAAAGCAAAAACGATTTCAAATAATGATGCTATTTGTGACATTAAGGTTTCTATGACAAGGAGTGTTTTTTAAAATGTTTACTCTGATATTCCCACTATTATGAATCATGATGCAGGTGTCTTTGTGAATGAAAAGGTTGATGACGAAGTCGCACATAAACATTTCGGTTTTGGCATTGGTATAGACCCAAATGACTGTGTTTCTAATGTAAGGAGCAGAAGATTACATGGCAAAGGGTCACATAGATTCTATGTCATAGAAGCTCAAATAGTGGCAGGTCAAGCACGTACTCAGCCAGGGTTTTGTGCTTAATGCTGACGGATCTGCGTTGGTTGCTGGGGATTGTGACTTATTCTATTGAGTGAAATTCAATAAATATTGTTTTACAATTGACTTTTGTGAACAAAATACTTAAAGTACAGTAAGCTATATCTACTTGATCAGTTGTCACAGGTTGTGAGAGTTAGATTAAATTCACTTTATAATGTTTACTGCTGTTTTTTTCATTTAATTGTTTACGGTTTACGTTTGTTGCATTTTGTTGATGAATCTGTTGCTGGTGGGGCGCAATAAATATGACAAGTTTCTATGAGGCAGTTACATGTCTGTTCTTCTCTATTCAAGAGACTTGAATACTGCTCAGAAAATTTCAAATGATTTGACATACAATATTTTAAAAGTAATGGCAAGAGTTACTTTCCCTGGGTACGAGTACTTTTTACGATAGAGCAATTCAGTTACTAACTAAGTTACTTTTGGAAAAAAGGTGTGAGTAACCTAACTAATTACTTTTTTAAAGTAAGATGCCTGCCACTGGTTACAGCTATGCAACTGGACGATGGTAGCAATTTGTCTTCCTTTTTTTAAATATTTTTTGATCATAGCAAGCTTCGCATCCATAGTTATCACGTTTTTGAGTTTTCATTTTAACATCACTGCAAGCCATGCAGTACAAAAATAATCCAATATCAAAACACTTACTTACAAAAAGAGAAAGGCATTGTGGGAGAGAATTGATGAATTCTTGACATAAACCAATAGCCGACCAGCATTTTACATGACATGGACCAATAGGAGACAAACGTGTTCAATACATATCATACGCACAAACACCGTAAAGTTTGAATTAGATTTATTTATATATTTGAATTATTTTTTCATGCATATTTGATATTAGTAAAATAAATGTTTTGCTTCACTGACAGATTGTCTTCATTTTAAGTAAGTGTTTGTTTTGGTTTTCTAAAAAATGAACGGAGTGATCGGAGAATTTCACATGAAAATAATATTTTATTTAGTCAGTTTTTGTTGTTGGACTTTTCAGTGTTTACAAAAGCATGTCTTTTTTTGTGAAAGTGGGTGCCACTTTTTTTTTATTGTCCAACACACTCCAGTGAAAAAATAAATGTCTTCCCCTTCAACTTGTGCCAGCTAACAAATAGCAAATACTGAGGCTGAAAAAGGGCCACTGCATTATCCCAGCCAAGTGGACTTCAGGCCAAAGTCGCAATTAGAACAAGCGCTTGAAATCTGGCACTTGGAATAACTATGATAGATTCAAAGATAGAAAATAAATAAAATGCTTTTCTAGTCCCAGTGCGTCCTAACCCAATTAGCACCTGGCTTTCAACATGCCAAACAATAAACACGAGGAAATGATTCGGTAGGAAGTCGTCCATCTCTACTGGAGTCCAATCTGACTTTTTCAGAAGCTTTGACCTGACTCAGGTGCTTTTTTCTTTTTTTTTCCTTTTTCCTCCTACCTTTAATCATTTATTCAGGACGATTTTCTGATCCCAGCCAGTGATATTTATAGACCTGGCCTAGGTTATTCCAATGGCATTCAAAAAGACGGCTCTCATGAAAAATTGAATCCGGTATTTAGAATTGTCTTTATCGTCATTGATTAAAACATAGCGAACATTGTTTGCAATTAGATCAGATGTGGCACTCCAAGAGTAACATGTCGCAAAGACTTAAAAGAGAGAATCAAGATAAACAGGTCAGGATGAATACAATATTAACAAGGTAGTACTTGGAGACTTGCCCAAGTTGTAAGTGCATCTGAACAATAGCACAATTAAGAGTAGTGCAATTATATTAGCTGAAACATTGTGCAAATAAAACCCCAAAAACATTTAAATATACATTTTACAATACACAGGCAAGATAGTTACGTTAAAAAAAACATGACAAAATAAGGATAGACTACATCAAAGGATTTTGAACTTGCAAGTAGAACAGGAGAGAACCTAACCCAGGGGTCGGGAACCTTTTTGACTCAAAGAGCCATAAAAGCAAAATATATCAATTTTATTTTGGGAAAGAGCCACACCATATATTATGAGACAAATTTACTAAATTGCTAAACCCGCGCCCCAGACAAAAGCTTAGTCTTCAGCACATTTATTTTTGATGATTTGATAAAAATTATGAAAAGAGAATAATGCCAGAGCCCGTGTGCCAAAATCAACAAACATACCACTTAAACTTGTCTCTTTCTTGCAATTACTCAAGATCGGTTAAACTCATTTTGACCCTTTTTTTCATACATATTGGTTTCAAAACCAGATGTAAGCAGTTATTTTGTAAAAACGTCACAACATTCTGCAAACAGGGAGCCTGATGTGCTTATCTATGGTGCAGACGGCGTAGGGCGAGAGATGGGAGGGAGTGCTTGCACTTTTTGCATAGCTCCACCCATCCCTCCCACTCACCCAATCAAAAAACTTTAAGTTCTCTTCCGGTGTTTTGGCGTATTTAAAGTTTGTTCTGTGGATTCATCATAAGGTATCTGAACACTGAAGACAGATAATATAGTGAGGTTTTATATAACGGATTCTTTAGCGTTGTACAGCCAGAACGAGTTTTTTTTTGTTTTTTTTTTGTGACACCTTGACTGTAAATTGTAGTGAAAAACGTGCCCTATATATTCTGCGAAGTACTGCCTCTTTGTTAACTTTGGTTAGGCTTTGTGTGTATCTGAACAGATATAATAGTTTACGTTTTGGACGAGATGGAGAAAATTTGCATGCAATCAAATTTGTCTCTGAGCCACAGGTACTCATAGAAAGAGCCATAAATGGCTCGCGAGCCATTGGTTCCCGACCCCTGACCTAACCGTTCTCAAAGGCCTCTTCTGAGCCCTTTCTTTTTATTAAATCGCCCACGTTACAAAAAAGCAGATGCACCCAAATGGGCGTGGATATCAAAGATCAGCAGTAGCTCAGGAGGTAGAGCGCTCGTCTTGGGATCAAGGGATCCCAGTTCGAATCCCGGCTTGTCCGTGTTACATGTCGAAGTGTCCTTGAGTAAGACACTGAACCCCTAATACCCCCAATAAGCTGGTTAACGTCTTACATGGCTGCAATACAAGGCCGCTATTGGGAAATGTGAAGCACACTGTAAAGCACTTTGGGAAGTCATTGACTTGAAAAGCGCTATATTAATGCAGATCATTTCATTTCATATTGGCTAATAGTAACAATGATGTTAACATTTGCATAATGGTCAAAATAACCAACAGCAGTAAGTTATAATTGTGAAAATGATGAAATGGCATCCTCTGCAAACTTTCTGCAGGTGTCCACTATTGAAAACTGAATAAACTTATCAATAGTCTTGTGTGCTTGTTTAGACCTGGCCTGGCGAAAAGCAGCCGAGGATATTCTGGGCTGTGTTGATGACCCTCCATAAGGCTCTTCTGTCTGCCGCCGTTCACCCACAAAAAACACACCCATTTATGCAAAGATGTTTCAAAAGAATAGGATCAAATGCAATTGAGTGGTCCACCTTTAGGCTACTTCGTAATTGCTATTAAAGTGAGTGTGCGAAACAACATGACTCAGCGGGTGAGAGGGTGGGAAAAAAACAAAACATTAATTGACTGAGGCTGTAGAAAAGTAATATACCACGATAAAACCTTGTGTATAACGCGTACCCAAACTTTCAAGTTTTTTTTTTCAGTAGGAAAAAAGGCGCCATGTACATTCATAAATACATTATGTGTGATTTTCTTATTTTTTCTTTTTGTCTCATTGTCTTGCACGGTTGACATATACTGTACCTTTGAAGATAACTATAGACCTTGATCCTTTTTTAAAAGTATGAGGATAATTGTTTATTGATCAAATACTTTTTTTTCCCCCACAGTATATATTTTTACCCTGCAAGTGAGACCACTTGTATATCAATGCAACACTGTCTAAATCATTTACAAGTACTGAGTGTCAGCGCTAAGTGCTAACCCACCGCCGGGCTGCTTCTCTCTCCCTTCTGACATTTTGGCGCCGCCGTGTTGTTGTTGTTTTTCCATAAAATGTTTTTGTGTTTGCCACTTTCACACGGTGCCATTGTGCGGACTCGTGTTTGTAAATGTCAAGCCCTTGATGGATCGGCTATAGGATGAATCGATTAGTGCGCCACATCAAGGAAACAAAATGAGCAATGAGAAAAAAATTGTCACGCATTATTGCTCAAAGTGGATGCGTGCTGTGATAAAATATCGGCGGAAATGGCAGGGCGGTCAGGGGGTGCACCTGAGGGACTTTGTGCAACAGATGTGGCCCGGATAAGAATTCAAGGTTCTATCTGAATGTGCTGGTATTGGGATTTTTGAAAAAATATGATCCTGATTTTATCATGGTTCATAATTTGGACTGGTTTATTTGATACTTTTTAGTTAATTTAATGTTTGGTATGAATACATATAATTAGGAGATGAAAGTGGCAAAAGGGAAATGTATACACCCTATTTATTCCTATTTTTATTAAAGTCGGTATACAATTCGTCTCCCTTTTTTCCGAGCTCAAACTAAGCATTGTAAGTGACAAACGTTAAATATTTGCGGCAATGATTAAAGTAATTTACTGACAACGTCAACTATAATCACCATACCAAAAATAATATTTACAGCACATTTACAGAATTTCATATCCCTCAAAGTCCGATTCATCAAAAAGATACTAAGGATCGCCCCATACAGGTTTTTCAAGGTGGATACCGATAATGATTATTATCATTAAGAGGGGGCTGATAACCGATATTTGCGTCCGATATACATTTTCTGTAAAAGCTTAAAAAATGGCGTAAGAAAATGTTAATACAAAAAGAAATAAAGAATATCTGTTCTGAATTCAAATTAAATATTAATAGCGCACTCAAAGCTTTTACAGGTAATACATTAGAATTACAACACAACTAACATGACTAATCTTTCACTTTCACATGACTCATACGTGTGTTGGTTTACACGGGATAAACCAATAAAACCAGGGTCTCAGTCACAATTCTGCCCTGGTTACAGCAACTATATACAATAAACATGCATTACAATAAGACTATTGTAGCACATGGTTAATATAGTATGCTATCTAAAGCCTATTGTGTACTACTAGTCGTGTTCGTGAACATAGGAGTAATCAGCCCGTTTTGGAGGGGCTTAAGCACCCCCAAATTCAACCGAAGCACACCAAAAATATATAGCATTTTAAAAACTCCCTTTTCCTTAGTACAGGACAGGATAAGCTTAAATATGATAAAAATGTGACATAAATACATCTAAAAAAAGGAAAACAAAACTAAATTGTGTACAATTCAGCGTCTGAAACACTCCACTGCCTTGAAATTGTTCAGTCCTTTTGATCCCTACTGCTGCGTTAGGATGTTTTCTGATTTTTGTGTATTTTCTCCTCATCAGTTGAGCACATTATAATCACATTTTGATGGATAATCTATACACCATTTTCAATTAAAAAAATCATTAATTGATACTGATTTTTATGATACTCTATTCTTATCTTCTTAATAATACAGAGATCAGAATTTTCCGCGGATCCGCGGATTTCCACTGTTTTTGAACCCCAAAGGTCATTCCCGTAAATCGTCTAAATTCGATGAGAAAATATTTTGGGGGGGTGAGGTATGATACGTGACTGTTTCATCTCCCCAAGTTAGCAGTTAGAGATCGCGAGAAAAATCGGCAAAAAGAAGCGCAGCACATTAGATCTATAACACACAATGTGGTTTAGCTAACAAATAGATCGACTCCTACCATTGGTCGATAGGTTCGCTGATAACCAATCAGCGGAGCTTTTGTTCAGAGCATTGGCTTTCTCAAACATGGCGCTCCTTCCGGTCTTTTCAAACGGTGAAATGAGTGTTTGAAAAAGTAAATATAAAAATACTAAGAAAAGAAGACGAGGCTTTTGTCTCCGAGATTGATAAAGGAATCAAGAATAAATTTAAGTGGTCACGGCTGGAGAAGACTGTCACAGTAAACGTTAAAATCGGCGCAAAGATCGAGGAAGTTACAGAAACTTTGAGCCAGTTCATCGCAAAGTGTGATGTTCCAGGGAAAGCAAAGTGTCTATACTGTGTCGATCTGATCAAATATGGTACGCAGGGTTGTGTGGCACTGATCGATCATGCTAAAATAAACAAGCACAAAGCAAAAATAGCTTGCCGGCGATCAAATTATGCACTCGGATCCGCATTTAAAATCGGCAGTAACACCACCGGTTCAACATTATTGGCAGTTCCAAATCCTACCACTTCAAATACTAGCAGCAGTCAACCACTGGTTCCCCTGTGTGACAGAAAATCCCAATCTGAGGTATTTATAAATCTATTTATTTATGAAATGATTTTATCTTTTGTGTTTATACAATATTTAGAACAGGATAAACAAAATTTATGACATGTATTTTCTTTAAGCATGTTCAGTTTGTGCATTCTATTTTCAAATTAATGATGAATGGTTATTAATGTATATATTTTCATATATATTGTTGATTAGTAGCTAAATACAAGGTCCATCTTCATCAAAACACAACAACAATGGTGATGGTTGTAACATTGTAATCCCCCAATTGTTTTAAACATCTTAAAACTGAAAAAAATACATGGTTTCTGTTTTGTTGGATTTACTCCTTCTAGTGCAATTTTCACATAGCAAATAAGATAAATGCTGTTGGCTTCAGGGGGGCTTTGCCCCCCTGAGCCCCCCACCGGGCTCTGCCCTGGACCCTGGCTATTTCAGCTGAAAATGAAAATCTCCATTCTGATCCCTGATAATAAAACAGCTTGAGTTCGATTATTTATTTATCATTTCATTATTTATTACTTTTTTAAATGGCTAAATTAACATGTTTAATGACTGAGCTTATGACACTAGCACAGACAGTCACGCCCACCCATACACAAAACCCTTCCTAACATAATGAATGATATGGTGATATCAATGACAATAAAGAAAATTAAATGCAAAATCCGCAAAGCAGTGAACCAGTGATAACTGAGTGCAAAGTAGAGTGCTTTTAGTATGTTTTGTAATTCGGACAATTCAGTGTTTGAAAAACGATCCAGAAAGGATTATAGTCAAATAGGGGCGGCAGTGGCTCAGGAGGTAGAGCGCTTGTCTTGGGATCAAGAGATCGCAGTTCGAATCCCGGCTCCTCCGTGTTACATGTCGAAGTGTCCTTGCGTAAGACACTGAACCCCTAATGCCCCCAATAAGCAGGTTAGCGCCGCACATGGCTGCACGGCCGCTATTGGGAAATGTGAACCATAATGTAAAGCGCTTTGGGAAGTCTTGACTTGAAAAGCGCTATATAATTGCAGATCATTTCATTTCAATACCGAGGTATCACTGTAGTAGTAGTAGCTTGTAAGCACAGAACAAATATTCAAACCATAGCTTTCCCTTTTTTTCGATGGATCGAGTCCTTGTTTGTTTCTCATTTGCATCAACTCTAACTCGAGGCCAATCAGCGCCAATCAATGAAACCGAAACGACGCAGGAATCAAATATACACAGCAACCGCCACCGAGATCCGCCAGGTTGGCTTCTTGTTAACGCTAACTTTTCCTTTTTGATTGCCGGCGGCCTCCGCACGACAGATGTAATCAACGTTACCGTTTTCCATATCAAATCAGACAGTTCCAATAAAACGGCCGTTATTGTTTCACAGCGGGCCCAGTTCGGGAAATATCCAAATTTTAGACGTGTGATTGTGTGTTCTCATTTGCACATATGTGACGAGACGCTCGCTGGTGGGCTCGTCACGTGTTGTGGGTGGACGGATGACTCACCGCTACCTTACACACCAATGCACACTTTGTTTATTTTTTAATTTTTTTTCATATGCGGTTATAAAAAGAATTTGCACAAAGGAAGCCAGAATACAGACGTTCAGTCAAACGGTAGGTAAAGCTTTGAGCGCAAGAACTCCACTCCAATTAGAGCTACTTGGAAGAGTTCATGTCCCTTAATGGATGTTCTCAACTTTAAATAAAGCGCGACCGACGGTGCATGGAAAAGTCTTATGCGTGAAGTAAGAGGTTGTGAAGAGTTTGACAATACTTTAGAAAAATATAACAGTCCCTCAAATAGAACCTTGGTTAACACCTTTGAGGCAAACAAGACAAATACAAAGTGTCCTCGGGCAAGACACTGAATCCCTAATGCCCCCTATAAGCAGGTAGGCGCCTTGCATGGCTGACTCCCTATTGGTGTGTGAGTGTGTGTGTGAATGGGTAAGTGTGAAGCACATTGTAAAGCGCTTTGGGAGGTCTTCATTGACTTGAAAAGCGCTATATAAATCCAACCCATTTACCATTTCACTCAAATGATTGACACGAGAAGCATCCAAAGGGCGTCTAAGGCGGAATATGAGGCTACCAAGCCTCATATTTAATACGTCAGCCATTTTTTTTATGAGCATGCTCGAAAATAAAACAAAACTGTAAACACCCCCCCCCCCAAAAAAAAAAAACAAAACAAAAAAAAAACAACATACTGTTAACACTTTTTTTTACTTCATGCTAAATTGTTTGGTTGATCATTTTTATGAGATTTATTGTATTTACAGGTTTATGTTAACACAGTTTACTACATTTTTTAACATCTGCCTTTCGGTGTAACTCTTACATGTTTAAATGTGAAATGTTCTCCTTCTCCGTACATTTTTGAAGTAGTCTTACTCGAAAAAAAAGTTATGAATAATTTAAAATAAGAAACTGCAAACATTTAATGAGCAAAACGTTCTGTTGATGGGATAGGATATTATTTTTAAAAGGATTGAAAATGTGTTTACCGTTTGGTGTGACTTGAGCTGGTCGAGTTTGTGGATGGATGCAGAAAAGTGGGGATGGGACTGCGACGAAGGATTAAAATTGAACTTGCGAGGATTCTGATGCCCAAAGAAGATGTCCTTGCTTTAATCACCTACTTATTTTTTAATAATTGTGCCAATTGTTGATTCGTAATGTAACTTAGCAAGGATAGCAATTTTGTATTTTTGTAAGCTCCGTTTCAATGGTTATCATGTTTAGCTTCTCCTTTTAGCATCATTGCAAACATTGAGACCCATGCCCAATAACTACAGTACAATAAACTATATTATGCTATATAATCAGAGGTGGGTAGTAACGGAGTACATTTACCCCATTACATTTACTTAAATAAGTTCTGGACATTTAGTACTTCTAAGAGTATTTTTAAATCCCTATACTTTTTACTTGAGTAAATTTGTGAAAGAGAAATGGTACTTGTACTCTGGTAAATGAGTCAAAATTAAAGAAACTACATATTCAATAAAAGTACGCGCCGGTCTGTCTCCGCTGAGGCGCATTTATTTTGATAGAGACGTCAACCAGGCTCTACCACATTTCACCTATATTTCACCTGACCATATTCGATTTCAGCAGGGAAAAACATTATTTACGAATGAAAAAGGCCAGAAAATTTCGCTTTGCAATGGCAACTATGAAGACACAGAAGAGGAGGAACCCCCCTGGCCTCACATCAAAAGCATGTTCCCCTTAAAGGGGTGCAAAACACGAGCTACAGCAAAGTACACAAAAATGCTTTGGAGATGTCATAAAGGAGCCTTAGCTGATTGTAGAAGCAATACTCCTTCCAAGATTCAGAACATCCTGGACTACAGAGGAATACAACTTAAATGCTGGTCAATATACTTTATGTTTCTATACAAATGAATAATATACATTTAAAAATACCGTCATCTAGTATTAGAATGGGTTAGTGATAAACCATAGTGTGCCAATATAATTAAAGGTAACTTAAAGTCAAACATCAGCAGCCTGACAGCCTATACAGGAGAATAATTAGAATGATGTGTAGACATTATTTTAAAAACAATGTATCTTGCCAAAGGCCTATACTCCATCAGAAATCACCCTGACAACAACTTTTCACCAGCTCCAACAACAGCCAATCTGATGAAAACGACTTTTTTGCATCCTTAAGAGACAGAAAAATCAGAAGTAGGAGAGCTGGAAAGGTAGCTTTACTGTCTGTTTCCTACAGGTATGGATCTTCCTGACACTTTTCCTCTCATCAAGAAGCTGTCACTCAAAGTCAACATAGGTCTTTCTGCATCCACGGCTTGAGAGAATCTGTTCAGTCATGCTGGATTTTTGTCCGCTGCGAAACGGTCATAGCTTCACTGCAAAAACCTTGAGAGTCAATTGCTGTGGAAAATTAATAGTAACATTACTGAGTGACTCTTTAGGGAAAATGTCTGTTTTTGCCTGTTTTGTACACACACAGGCAGAATCACACACACACACACACACACACACACACACACACACACACACACACACACACACACACACACACACACACACACACACACACACACTGCCTGCAGACCCTGTTCAAAAAGTACTAGGGCTTTAAATGTGTTACATGTTCTTCATTTATTTCTTTTATTTCTAGTATTTTTATTTTATTGCTTATTAAAGGAATTTAATTTACGTTGATTATTTTAATCTATTTCTAAATTGAGTGTATTTTTATTGATTGGATGTACTTGATTTGATGATCTAATTTAATGGTTGTCAAAAACGTCAATTAATACAGTTACTTAGTACTTAAGTAATTATTTCACCTATCATTTTACTCAAGTAATATTACCGTATTGTCCGCACTATAAGGCGCACCTAAAAGTCTTAATTTTTTTCAAAAGCTGACCATGCGCCTTATAATACAGTGCGCCTTATTTATGGATCAATATTAAATCGCAAAGTCTTCCAACTAACTTTCAGCCGCCGACTAGATTTTCCCCCGAATGCCAAGTAGTCCGCGGTGTATGCTGGGATTTATTTACCGGTGTTTCATTGGCTAACCAATGTGTCAATCATCATTTGAATCGATCACTATTGGCTAAAGTTATTCGGAGGTCAAGGGGCGGATCCTTTTTATCATTTACAGGCTGGCATTGGCTTAAGCTGTAAAACAAAGCCTGCAATTGGCCGAAAAAGATCTGTCAATCATCAGTTGAATCGATCACTATTGGCTAAAGTTATTCGGAGGTCAAGGGGCGGATCCTTTTTATCATTTACAGGCTGGCATTGGCTTAAGCTGTAAAACAAGCCTGCAATTGGCAGAAAAAGATGTGTCAATCATCAGTTGAATCGATCACTATTGGCTAAAGTTATTCGGAGGTCAAGGGGCGGATCCTTATTATCATTTACAGGCTGGCATTGGCTTAAGCTGTAAAACAAAGCCTGCAATTGGCCGAAAAAGATGTGTCAATCATCAGTTGAATCGATCACTATTGGCTAAAGTTATTCGGCCGAAAAAGATGACTGTGAATAGCAAGCTTGCTAAAGTACGCCATAAAGAAACATGTTTCATTAGTCTGTATTTGTAAATATTTTACTCTCCTGGATTTACTTCACTGACGGTTGTAAGAAGACCACAGTTGCGTATCATTATTGAACGTGAGAACTTAGGTGAGCTATGCGGCTTTATATTTTCCCGGTATCTTGTTTTAGAACGATCTTGATGTTGCTGTGATGAGTTGAGTGAATTAAACTCAATTCCAAGTGTTTATTGTCATATGCACAGTTGCGAGCGAAAAATAAAATAGAAACTAAGGAATGGTTGGCATTTCTTGAATCCCAAGACTTTAACCTTCCGAATGATATTTGAAATGATGCATTTGAGTGATATCGTACGGACACCGCATCCGCACGTGTCTACGACACGTATTTGCTTCTTTGCAAGCTTTGGGAATGTTAAGGGGGTAATACGTTTGACTGAATCATCTGACTGTTTAGTCGACGTTCCCATTGTAGCGCCTTATAATCCGGTGCGCCTTATCTATGGAAGATATAGGACCAAAAACTATTTTTTGGGGGTGCACCCTATAACCCGGTGCGCCATGTAGTGCGGAAAATACGGTAATCTAAAGTGACAGTACTTTTACTTGAGTAAAATGTTAGGCTACTCTACCCACCTCTGTATATAATACTGTCGTACATATTCTGTACATTGCACACAAAATTCTAAACTGAATGAAGAGAAAGGCATTGTAGGGAGTTAGTTCACCAATAAAATGATGCAGTGACTCAAACCAATAGCAGACCAGTATTTGATATGTCGTCGACCAATGGCAGGCAGACATCTTAACGACGTAATTTGTCATACGCATCAACAAACAGCTTAAATTTTACATGTTTTTGGTCACACAAAATCATTTGTTGTCCATGTTAAATACTAGGGAAGATTTTATCAAGAGGGTCCAAAAAATATTCCACTCTCTAAAGTGAAAATAATGTAAGGCGGGGTCACCGGATCACAAGAACGATTCCTTTCAATGGGGTAAGAATTTCATTTTCCAAAAAAACAAACAATGTTTGATCCCAAGTCGTATGTATAACAAAATTGTTAATATTTCAACTGGTATGTTTTACTGAACCGGCGTTTCCTCAGCAAGCATGATCTACTAAATTTTTCAGGGCACAGGGATCGTTGTTGCCTTTTTTTTTCAGGCAAAAGTGGGATGGCTCGAGTGTAAGTGCCGTTTTGCCAGCCAACTTGGGCCTGCACCGCAGGCGATCGCCCTCGGGGTAAATCTATTAGTTCCCTCGTGTGGTCTGGATGGAGACAGAAAAAAAATATAGAGGGAAAAAAATGAACCACTTCATTCTTTCCAGCATCCATTCAGCCGGAAACACATTTTTCATTCACTGTGTAGCAAAAGTGATAAAATGAGATTTTTTTTTCTCTTTAAACGTGGCTGTTATGACAATACCAACCTAAAAAAAATGCCATTTATTTAGATTTCTTTTGAAAAGTTCATCTTCTCAAAAGGGAATCTTTTTAAGTGCAGGAAAGCAGTTCTAATAACGTAAGACTTCCAATATCTACAGTTACATAAGAAATACTTAAGTACACAAAATATTTCCAAAACAATTTTAATCTGGAATTTGAATCAATTTTAAAAGAAAAAACAGAATTGTGTCTTGAACATGACTAACTTATTTTTGTAACAAAATGAAATAGGAAATACATAAATTTGCTTGTTTTATTTTTGCAAAAAGATATGTGTTAAAAAAAACCAATAGAATGAACCATTAACAGAAAAAAAACAGTAAAATAATGTGAATAAGATCATTCTACTTTAAGAGGATTATTTTATTACTTTTATCTCATTTTATTCCTAAACTGTTTTTTTACTATATTGTAGTGAGCTTTTTTTAAATCATTCATTTTGGATAGTTTTACTTGAAAACAATGTATTTACTTATTTTATCTGTTTATATTTTAACCAATTTTAATACATTTTATCTTAATAATTTTTCTCATTTTAAAGAGACAGTGTGTAACATAGAATGTCTCCTAGTGGTACAAAAACTTTCATTCAGTAAAAAAAACATTGAATAATTGGAAAAATACATAAACTATCTTGCTAATGTTAATTGTTATGAAAAATTAGAAAAACTCGCTATGTGCTTTGAATGTTGAAAAAAGAAAAAAAATGAGCAAAGCGTCTGATTCCAGTGCAGCTTCGAGTGTGCTGGCTATTGATACATGTAACAGATTACATGTACGCGGTCCTCGCTCAAAGCATGGAGTTGCCGCACCAGTAAGAGTGCTGTGTGTTTTTGTTCTGAAGGTACTTTGTTACTTTGTTGTAGTCAACTCATTTCATAGCAATATTTTCCAACTGCTAGCCATGTTATTAGCCTTGTTCTTCCCAAAGTAATAGAATTCACAGCCAATCCTGGCCCGTTGTTAGAACTACTTTGTTTGCATTTTTAAGATTATACTACTTTATTCTGAGTCTCATTTATTTTTCTTCGTAGTCATTGTTTGCAAAGCTAAACTCTTCGAACTACTGTGATATTCGGGTTGTAAGGCACACGTGAGATTATAAGCGGCACCCAGTAGATTTTTAAAGGAAAAACCACTTTGTACATACATAAGGGGCACCTGACTCCAAGCTGCATGTGCCCACATTGAAACATGAGATATTTACAAAGAAAGACAGTACAGTGTGTTTTGGGCTGCAGGACTTTTGATAAACAAATACATGTTTGTACAATTTCACCAGCCACTGAAATACCACATATAATTGGAAAGCTTAAACACTTAGGATTCAATATATGATGACTATTTCAAAATATTTTCGTCTCAGAAACATCACTATCAGTCAGAAACATGATACCCGAAAACGATAAAGATAGCGTAACTCAGATTTATGTACCACGTCTGTCTTCAACTTCTTTGAATGTCTGAGAAAATGGCTTCGTTACATCAAGGATAAACCATAGAATCTAACCGTGTAAATTTGTCATGATTACCGATTTGTATCACCTGTGCCCGCTCATTCGGCGCCAGCCGCTGCGGGCTATCTGATTGGCTCCCTGTCCCTTTTTAAGCCTAGTCCCGTCACTCTCCTTTTGTCAGTCTGTCAGCGAAGGCAAGCATTTTTTGACCCTGACTCAAGCCTGTCCCGTTTTTGCACCCGTTTTTCCACCTGTCCGTTCCTGATCTCCCCGTTTGTCTCCTGCTACGACCTGTTTTCGATCCCGACCTCTTCTGCTCTCCCATCCCGGCTTACGACCCGTTTTTGATCCCGGCCACGTCTGCTCTCCCGTCCCGGCTTACGACCACGTTTTTGCTCTCCTGTCGTGGCTATCGACCTGTTTTTCCATCCCTGACACCACCATCTCCCGCTACGGAAGATCCACTTCTGTATTGCGAGAGCTACTTGCTTCCCGCGTCCGGCGAGCACCGGATCGCGGGCGCTGCCCTTGCTCTTTCTAATCCATAAACTTGTGGTTAACGCTACGCATTTGGGTCCTGATTCCGTTTTGGTTCTGACAAAATTAGTTACTCCAAAATACTCACGGGAGAGCAGACGTGGTCGGGATCAAAACAGGTCGTAGCCAGAGACAAACAGGAGCAAAAAACGGGACAGGTGGGAGTCAGGGTCGAAAATGGCTAGCCTTGTATACACAGAGGTTCGCAGACGGACTGACAACAGGGGACTGACAGGACTGGATTCAAATAGTGACAGGGAGCCAATCAGAACCCGCGGCGGTTGGTGCGAGATAAGTGGGCGCAGGTGATTCCCATCAGTAATCATGACAGGTTCAAACACCCTTCTAGTATATCTTATTAAAATATTGTGTTTTTCAGGCACAAGCTCATTTTAAAATATTTTATTATATATATTTTTTTACTAAATATCGCTTAATTTTTTTTCTAGAATAAGTAATACAATTGAAAAAAAACAATAGCCAAATAATCTGCCAGGTGAAAATGATCATTTGACTTGAAACTATAATTATTTTTCCAACAATTTTTTATAAACTCTCTGCATCCGATCTCATCCTGCAGTACAGACCTTAATTTATGTTCTTATTATTTTTCCGGATGAAAATCGCTCTTGCATATTGAACTGATTCTCGATCCAATTGCTCATGATTCTCACGAGATTAAATAAATCCTCTCGTGAGCGTATTTAACATGGCCACAGGCGCTATATCATTAGATAAGGAACTGGATTTTTTTCTTTTTTTTTAAGACTTTGAAGTTACGCAAGCCCAACGGATGAGAAACAAGCGCTCGGAAAGTCTCAAAGACTCCTCATCAAGCTGGAATCTTATCGTTACCCGCAACATTGTAGATGAGTGATTGCGTATGAGCACTCCAAGTTTTCTGATCGAATATTTTATAAATTTTACCTTTCTGAACTGTGATCTTCATGAACTTTGGATAACAATATCAAGGACATAAATAATGACCCTTATCCCTAACCCAAAACTTAAAACCTAACCCTTAACCCAGGAGTCAGGTACCTTTTTGACCTAAAGAGCCATAAAAGCCAAAATATTTTGGCCACACTTGTCTTCAATTCTCTTGATCAGATATGTTTTAATTTGAGCTCGGAGACTTGCTTTTGTTTTAACAAGAAACTTTTTTTACAATTTGCTGTCCAGGTGCTATTAGTAAGTTTTTTTAATGTGCCTTTTGAGCAATTTTGGCCTTCATTTTGGTAAGATTTTCTTTGTTGTAGACTTTTCGACTTTTGGTCCCTGCCTCAAAATAGCACGCTTCTCCAAACGGTTGGAAACCAGCAGCAAAATAGATGGCGGTCTCTTACTTTCCAAAGAGAGTTGATAGCAGAATTAAACAAGGTCTTTTTTTACAGTTTTATTCAAATATCTGAGAAATTACCTGTCTCCGTGTTTTGCTTTGGGTTGGAATTTATTGTGCGCAGCTGAATTTTCACTCCTGTAATGCGGGATGGGTACCACCAGGCTGTACTTGACCAAGACACACCACTGGAAATGGTGCCCATACGACCCAAGTGGTTAAGGGAAATGATAAAATCTTTGAGACAAGCACATTATTAAAAATCGTATGTCTTTATCTCATCTCATCTCATTAGCCGTACCGCTTATCCTCATTAGGGTCGCGGGGGGGCTGGAGCCCATCCCAGCCATCTCCGGGCAGGGGGCAGGGGACACCCTGAACTGGTTGCCAGCCAATCGCAGGGCACACAAGGACAGACAACTCATTCGCTCATTCACACCTAAGGACAATTTGGACCGGCCAATTCACCTGAAATGCATGTTTTTGGAACGTGGGAGGAAACCGGAGTGCCCGGAGGAAACCCACGCAGGCACGGGGAGAACATACAAACTTATGTTGTAGGTTTTTAATCTTCTCTTCCATTTCTTTAAGTTGCTGTTGATTTTCTTTGATGATCTGTCTATATGGCTCGATTTCCTTTTTGTTTTTCTCAAATTCTGTTTCCACTCACCACGTTGTTCTTAAGTCCCATCTATTCATCCATCCATTATCTGCACGCTTATCCTAGGGTAGGGGTGCTGGAGCCCATCTCAGCTATTTTCGGGCAATGGGCAGGGGACACCCTGAACTGGTTGCCAGCCAGTCGCAGGGCACAGTCTTTGTTTATTTCTGTCCTTTTTTTCCTCGCATCTTCCATCTCCCTTTTTTTTTCTCGATCATTTCAGCATTTTCTCCAGTAGTAATGCATCTTTTAAAATCCTTTTACTACCCCTATTTCTCGTTTCATTCGGTGATGCTCTCCATCTTTTCATAGCTGATTTTATTGAGTCCATGTTTTTGGCATTCCTTGCGTTGGACATTTTCCGTTTTTAATTCAAATGTAAGTTTATTGGATAGAAGAAAAACAAAAAAAGAAGCAGCTAAGATAGAACTGAGAAAAAAATCCAAAGGGATAGTTCAGGGAAGTGAAGAAGGTAACATTCCAGATCAAGTGTGATAAGAGTCCTTTCACGAGAAACTTCGGAAGAAGTCATTTGTAAAAAAAAAAACCCTAACCCTTTACTTTTGTCTGTCAAATATATGCTTGAACCTGTAAAGAGTTTTAGTTCTTTGGTTTTAATGTGTCATAAATATTTTATTAAATGATGGTTTCTACTTTGCAGATTTTTTGGGGGAATGTAAACCATGCAAAAAAATGAGGGACTACTGTATTTTACCGTGGTGGTACTCGTTAAATACAGTTTTGTTATTTTAATGTTTTTATTTTGGGTACCAGGGTGTTGAAGCTAATTGCCATAGCTTTCTATCCCTTGCCTTATGGCAATTTCACATAACACCCTACCTTAGTCAATATTTATTAGCCATGTTGCCATAGACGACAACAAAAATCAAAGATACATTTTAGCCAAGTTAGCAGTGGATGATTTTAAGTGTTTTTAACTGTGTTCGTGGTTATTCTTATTCTTTGCTGGTTTTTTTCAGACATGGGACCAAGTCACACATGTGCAAGTCTCAAGTAAGTCTCAAGTCTTCACCTTCAAGTCCCAAGTAAGTCCCAAGTATTTTTTTCTTGGGCAAGTCAAGTCACAAGTCAAGTCCCGAGTCTTAGATTGCCAAGTCCAAGTCAAGTCACAAGTCATAAAAACAGCGACTCGAGTCGACTCGAGTCCAAGTCACTAAGTCTCAAGTCCCCATGTCTGGTTTTTTTTGTGGATACTTGCAATATTTTAATGTGTGTACCATTTTTCCATTTTTTAAAAACAGCTCACATTTCCGCCATGTAAGTGCAAGGTGCGAGCGCTGAGAGTATCCGTACTGGAGGCTAATGGCCGGCTCCCAAATACTTGGAAAGGGGCCATCAATTATTGACGAAACAAATCAGGCAGCGGCTCATATGTGCTCGGGCCGACGTTTCGTGTCCTGACCATTCCTGACAATCGACGTACACCATTTTGACACGAACCAGAACGTTCTCCTGCTCTTTCAACTTTAGCCCATTAGCTATAAACGCCAGGAAATGACAGACATTTCACTAGCAAAAAGAAAAAAAAAGTGATTTATTAAAGCATTAGTGGACTGATGAGGTCGAAAATCAATCGGGTGATACATGATAGCGGCTTGAGTGTTATGCCAGAATGTTCTCTTAGGAGACGGTGTACATTTCAGCAAGTCCAGAACACGATTAGCGCATATTGCCCGGGGCTAGACCTTTGCTAGCACGCTCTTTTCTTTTTTTTAATTCTTGACTGCAGTATTTGAAGGCAAAATTATTGTTGGCCAGAAAGTCCATATTTTTGTTTTCAAACATTCCCACTACTCACGAGAACGTCCAGATGGTGCAACATCACGGTGCTCCGTAAACTATTGCAAAAACACAAAGTATCAGGACCACCTGGGACATATAATTCCATTCGTTTATATTTCTTGCATTGTGTAAGTCGCGACGATAACAAAAACAAGATGTTTTAATGCCGCTCAGTGGCCGGGTTCAAGCACGGGGTGCAACAAACTTCGATATAAGATGGAGTTTCTCTGTCAAGACTATCAATCTGTCACCACTGATAACACGAAGCTGCCAAATAGAAAGCAGAGCAGATCACATTCCAAGCCCTTAAGCAGATTTTTTAAAAGGACGAATGAGGTGAAACTTTTTCACCAATGATTTACTTGCCTCTTATGAAAATATTGTAAAAAACCATTATTAAGAGATAAAGTAGTGCTAATATACTGTATACTGATAGATACAATTCAGGCTGATGCTTGTACATTTTTAAATTCCAAATCTCGTGTATTTTTTTTTCTGCTTACTTTTTGACTTGTTATTTGTATGAATGTCTTATGTATTGCATGTTAGTACACAAGGTGAGAGGAAGTAATGCTATTTGTGCTTTGTGTTGTGCAAGTAACATATTTGATTACACATATTTATGTATATATGTATATATATATATATATATATATATATATATATATATATATATACATGGATATATTTATACCCGCGAAAAGTGAAAATCTGCGAAGTAGCGACGCCCATTCAAAAATGCATAAAAAAAAAAAATAAAAAAAAAAAAAATATATATATATATATATATATATATATTTTTTTTTAATTATTTTATTATTATTATTTTTTAGACCTGCAAAGCTCTGAACCCACGAACATGAAACCACGAAGTAGCGACGCCACTTCGAAAATGCTTAAAATATATATATATATATATATATATATATGTATATATATATATATATATATATATGTATATATATATATATATATATATATATATTTTTTTTTTATTATTATTATTTTTTAGGCCCGCGAAGCTCTGAATCCGCGAACATGAAACCACGAAGTAGCGACACCACTTCAAAAATGCTTAAAAAAAATATATATATCCTATATATTTTTTTAAATTATTTTATTTTAGCTCTGAATCCATGAACGTCGAAGCGCGAAGTAGCGAGGTCCCACTGTACATATATATATATACCAGTATATATATATATATATATATATATATATATATATATGTATGGATATATGTATGTATATGGATATGGGCAGCATGACGGCGCAGTGGTTAGCGCGTGTGCGGCACAGTTCTGAGGTCGTGAGATCAATATATAATGTATGTCAGAACCAGAACGGAAAGAGGACCCAATTGCGTAGCGTTTACCACAAGTTTTATTGAAGGAAAGAGGAAGGGCTGCACCCACGATCCTGTGTTTGCTGGAAGCAGGAAGCAAGTCGCTCTCATACTCGGACTGTGATCCGATCACGGAAGTGGATCTTCCGTAGCGAGCGATGACGATGTCAGGGACGGAAAAAACCGGGTCGGTAGCCGGGACTGGGAGAGCAAGGCGTGGCCGGGGTCGGAAACGAGTCGTAAGCCAGAACGGAAGAGTAGACGTAGTCGGGGACAAAAAGAGGTCGGAAGCCGGGACCGGAGAGCAGATTTGGTCAGGATCAAAAACAGGTATCAGAAAATGCTCATTAGCAATCGAGAAAATATCGTGTAACATTTAGCTGGGTTCACTTGGAGTAAAAAAAGAAAACAGCTTTGCACAAATATTTAAACATTTCTTAATTTTTGTTTATGACCCTTGTTCTAATGTAAATCTATACAATGTTTTTATAATGAATTAATTATTTTTGCACCACACTTATGACTCACAACACGTGTTAAGCTTTCTCTCCTGGCCTTGATCTCGTTGATCTCCGGCAAAACTAACATAAAATGTGACAGAAACAAAATGAAAATAAATCCAAACAGCCTGCCAACATGATTTTTGCCGTTCCATGTATTCTAAGCCTGCACAAAATTTTGTAATTTTATTCATATTTAATTTCTTTTAACCCTGGGTCACTTGCACGTGTTAAGTTGCGAACGAGTTGTGTGCTCAATTCTGTGTCCAAATATGTGCGGCGACGATCGGGTCCGGAACGCGGCGACACGAACCCCTGCAGCTGCAGTAAACGCCGTGGGCCATTTGTGTGAAATTATCGGCGAGAAAGCAAGCACGAGTAAAAGGGCCGCTCTGTTTGCTTTTCTTAGCGGGTCGGCATCATGAGGTAAAGCGTCTTTTAGCCGTGACGGAGCGCCACAGACACTCCTTTGTGTGCTTCATGTAAGGACCTTTCCATGCACATGTCGTTTCCTCTGCGGAAATTCAACGTTCAATGCCTGATTTGGGCCCTCCAACTTATTTATTTGTGCCGGTGGCGTTTTTTTTTTAGGGCTTTAATGGTGTACTTGATGACCATGAGCCACATGCTCGTTCATGTGACAGCAGTCTGAATGCTAAAACTGGAACATGTCCTTGTTTCAAAGCGATCTTGTTATTCATGTTTTTTTCTCAACATTTGAAGGGGAATCACAACCTCAAGTACAAGTTTAAGGGCGAAGTATTTTCGATTAAAGAGCATTTGGAATATTTTAAGTATAAGTTGTGAAGAATCTATTTGATTGAAAGCTCTAAATACATGCGACATTTTTATAGCTGAGAGCTAGTTTTCGCTACTGATCAAAACAACTTATCGTGTAAATAATATGTTACGACTTGATTGTAATAAATAGAAATAGTCCTAAAATATGTTCAGTCAACTTTCCTAAAATGTGTCTTTTACACATAAGTGCAACAGTTTGACATGCATTTTCGAAATAACAACTCATCATGTTATTATCATATCATACCATTCGCGACGTATAAGTTTCGGCACAAAAATGCCCTACGAGGCATGAAATCATTGGAATGAAATGAAATGATCTGCATTTATATAGTGCTTTTCAAGTCAAGACTTCCCAAAGCGCTTTACAGTGTGCTTCACATTTCCCAATAGTGGCAGTGCAGCCATGTAAGGCGCTAACCTGCTTATTGGGGGCATTAGGGGTTCAGTGTCTTGCCCAAGGACACTTCGACATGTAACACGGAGGAGCCGGGATTCGGACTGTGATCTCTTGATCCCAAGACGAGCGCTCTACCTCCTAAGCCACTGCCGCCCCGAATGTTAAATGACCTTTGTCATTTTACAATAGTACAACAAAATCAGAAGTGTTTTCCTTTCAGTGCAAAGTAAAGACGAAACTAAAAAGATTAAAACGTGTGAAAAGACCCAACATGTAAAAAACAAAACATTAAAAATATACAATAAACTTTTGCATATTTACAAAATGCGAGACAAGAGAATGGAAGAGTTTTAAAGAAAAAGATAGAAAGAAGTAGAGAGAAAATGATTAAAATAGAGAAAGAAAATTAGAGATAAATAAAATGATAGAGAGAAATAAAGAAAAAAGGAAAATGAAGGTAAATAGAAAATAGTGAGAGAGAGACGCACAAAAAGAGAAAGAAAACAGATTGAGAAATACACAAGAGGGAGCAGTGGATAGAAAAATGGAGGGAAAAAGAAAGTGGAAGAAAAACAAAGAAAATAGACTGAAAAACAAAAAAGTAATATAAAGAGTAAAAAGACACAGGGGGAATGGAAAGAAACAGGAGAAAAAGAGATACAAGAAAGAAAAGGAATAAAAGGTAGATACATGGAAAAATACATAGAGTAATAATCCAAAAGCAAACAGAGAGACAACAAAATGGAGGGAGAGAAAGAAATAAAGAGGAATGACAGCATAAATGACAGAGAGAGAGAGAGAGAGAGAGAGAGAGAGAGAGAGAGAGAGAGAGAGAGGGTAAGAAAGCGAGTGAGAAAAAGGGGAGGGAGAAAAAAAGAGAAATGAAGAAAGTAAAAGACAGATGGAAAGATAGACCTAGATAAAATACAGCAGAAAGTAAGGAGAGAGAAATAAAAGAATAACATAAATGAAAAGACTGCAACTGGCTGGCAACCAGTTCAGGGTGTCCCCTGCTCACTGCCTGAAGATAGCTGGGATGGGCTCCAGCACCCCCGAAACCCTACTGAGGATAAGCGGTGAAGATAATTAATGAATGAATAAATTAAAAGAAAAGAGACTGCAGAAATAGAAAGGGAGGGAAAGGGAAAGAAAACAATAAATGGCCAAAGACATAGAGAGAGAAAGAAAAAGATAGAAGGGAAAGACAAATGCAGAGACAATGAAAGGGAAAGTAGAAAGATGGAGAGAGAATTAAAGTAAAATAAAACAAAAAGGAGCTAGGGAGAGAAATAAAGGAAAAACATAAAGAGAAACAGACTAAATATAATAGAAGGAGAAAGAGTGAGAGAATGGGGAGGGAAATGGAGAGAAAAGGGAAAGGGCCCAAGAGGTAGAGACATAAACAGAAAGAAGGCAAGTGAGAGAAATACAAGTAGGGAGGGAGAGATAGTGAAGAGACAGCAGAAAGGAGGAAGAGAGAAATTTAAAAAAACGTAAATCGAGAGAATGAGACTTCAGAAATAAGAGAGGGTGAAATAGAGAAATGGGGAGAAGGGAGAAGAAAAAGAAAGCACAAGAAGTAGAGAGCAACAGCGAAAAAGGAGAAAGGCATATAGACAGCAAGAGAAATAAAGAGAGCCAGACAAAAGAAATGAGAAAGAGGAAAATAGAGAGAGAGAGAGAGAGAGAGAGAGAGAGAGAGAGAGAGAGAGAGAGAGAGAGAGAGAGAGATAAAAGACAGATAGAGATACAACGAGAGATAAAAGAGGTAAGGGAGAATTAAAGAGAGGGAAAGAGAGCACAAAGAAGAAAGAAGGGGAATTAGCGAGAACGAGATACAGCAACGGTGAAAACTGGACAAAGAGAAGCAAAAACAGAAATAAGACAGGAGAAATGGAGAGAGTGAGAGAGAAAGGGACAAAGCGAATCAGAAAAATATTTGAGGAAAGACACATGGAGAGACCGTGAGAGAAAGACAGATGGATCGAGAAATAAATAGGGAAAGAGACAGCAGAAACAAGAGAGAGAATAAAAAGAGGGGAATAGAGAAATAACAAAAAGGAGAGAATGACCAATAGAGAATAAATATAAAGACAGGGAATAGACAGAAATAGAACAAAATAGAAATAGAGAAAACAAAAAAGGCAGAAGAAAAGCAGGAAAAAGATACCAAAAACAGATAGAAATTGAGAAATAAAGTGAAACAACGGCACAAAGAGCTATAGAGACAAAAACAAAGAATTAAATACAGATACACAAATAGAAAAACATAAAATAATAAAGGAAGAGAGCAGAAAAGGGAGACAAAAAAGAGACAGACAGAAAAAACAGAGAGCGAGAAACAGAAAAGGAGAGAAGAGGGAAACAGACAAAAAGAAAGAGAAAAGGGTAAAGAGATAGATATATAGAGAGGAATAGTAGAGAAAGAAAAAGGAAGGGTGAGACAAAAAGAGAGAGAATGAAAGTAAGAGAGCGGGTGCAAGAGAGCGAGCTCTGTATTGTGAAGGAAGCGAGCGAAGTGAGAGCTTTCCCTCCCGCCAGCGTCCGCGCAGGACAGCAGCGCGCTTTCTCTTCCCTCCTGTGGATTTTATTCTTATTGTGATTATTCTCGTCGCTCTTGTGGGATTTGGGACATCTGCGCCACTTCTCTTGCATCCTTTTCGGTGGGGGGGGGTGGCTTTTGTATTTTTATTTCTTCATCATTATCTTTTGTGGGATCATCTCTTCCCTGCCTGCGAGCATCTCTCTTCCCCGGATAAGTTTTGCAGACCTCCTCGCTCGGAACGGAATCGGAAGCGGAATCGGATCTTTTAGATGGGTCTCTCGACGGCGTGGTGCGCACGATGTGCCGCTGCCGGCTTGTGAAGCAGCCGCGATCGCAGTGAGCGGACAAAAATGCTTGCGGCGGACGGCGTGCCGGAGCGGACGAGGCGCAGGAGCGGCGCCGGAGAAGGATGCTGGTTCTGGATGGCTTTGGTGGTTGCGCTCGCTGCGTGGCCCCCGGAGCCGGCGTATGCCTTCCCGTCTTCCCTCAGCGACTGCCAGACGCCCACCGGATGGAACTGCTCAGGTGAGGGTCCCACTTTAGGGTTTGGGTGGTGCGTGCCGAGCTACAGGATTTGGGTTGAAGAGAGGTTTTTGTGATCTCTCCGGACAAAGGAATTGATTCAAAGATTTTAAATAAGATGCATTTCACCGATAACCATATGTCTTTTGAATGTCAGATTTAGTTGAAATCTGATATGTTTTATGACAATTGTGGGGTTTCATTGTTTTTACCTTCTCCAAATTTAGTACTCAAAAAGACTTCTGTTCAACTCTTCAAAGAGATGTTTCTTCAACAAAATAATGACAACCTTTTGGATTTTGGCCCAAATCTGAGCTGGACCATCTTAGACTTGATTTGGTCCAAAAATATTTGTCTAAATTTGGGTAATTTTTTAACCTTCCAAGGAAGGCCAAGTATTCCACTGAATGCAGGGTTCAAGAAAGCAACACATTTGTACTTCTTTTTGGCAGAAAGCCAAACCATATATTTTAAGACCTTAGATGATTTGATACATTCTATGAAATATTAATAATGCCAGAACCTGTGTCCCATATCAATATAAATATATCACTAAAGATTTGTCCCGCAGCTATTTAAGAGTGTTGAGACTCATTTTGACCTTCAGTTTTGTCATAATAGTTTCAAAACAAGGTGCAATTTCTTTTGTAAAAATGTCACAAAATAGTGCAAACAAAAGGTTTGCAAATGTATTACCCTCCTGCCCATTGGGCGAGTGCGAGAGAGAGGAGATTGTGCTGTGTGTACCGCCCACCCAGACCGCTCACCCAATCATATTTTCCTGGGTGCTTTGCTGCCGTTTTCAGGGGTTTATAGTTTGTTCTGTAGGTTTTCGTCATAAAGTCACTTAAAAGTGAACATAAATTGTTCTGTAAGTTTCCATGTATAGGATTTTTTAGCAACGTACAGCCAAAACAGGGTCTGTTGTCGTGACACTTGGTGTGACTGTATATTGTTGTTAAAACTGTGCCCTATATATAATGGACTAAGCCATACATAGTTTCAGTTTTGAATCGGCTCCTTATGTACTTAGGTCGGCTCCACATCACTCATATTTGGAATGACCCAGGAAACAACTCCATAATTTGAATTTTATTTCCGAGCCAGATGGACTCATGAAAAGAGCCATAGTGTATATGGTTAGTGAGCCATAGGTTTCTGACCCCTGCTCTAATGTTTGGGTTGAGTGGGTGTTTGGTGGGTAAATCCCTTAACCATTATGGTTGTAGGAGCACCACTTCCTGCGGTTGTGTGGTGTAATGGGCAAGTACAGCCTTGTGGCGCCCATCCCTCTCCATACCAACAAATCTTTCCAGCCATTCTCGAACCGGGGACCTTTCGCACGTTAGGCTAATTCGCACTTTGTCCTAATTTAGCCCCCAAAAAGTTGTCCTTTTCAACGTCTTGCAACAGACGTTTTTTAACTCACATTATTCAACCAAACTGATATGTCTTTTGGACCGCGGATTCTAGGCAAAGTCTGGTCTATCTTGGATATGATTTAGTTCCAAAAAATTCACCAAAAATCAGGCTCTGTCCATCAAATCTAACATAAAACACATTTTGTCCAAAAAGATTACATCTTGTCCAAATATAGCCCTCGAAAAGACGTCCTTTCAACTAGTCTGTTTTTGTCCAATAACAGAGGTCTAAAGTTGAGTTGTGTTTAATCCGGGGGTCAGCAACCTTCGGCTCTAGAGCCTCATGTGGCTCTATAGAGCTGCTGTAGTGACTCCCTAGAGATTTTATTAAATTGTTTCTTAATAGAAAAAGGGGCGAGGGAAATATTTATGTATTTTTCTCTGTGATGTGTTTTTTAGAATACATTTTGAATGATAAACTTTTATGTATGATTAACATTTTCTTCTAATTTATAAATTTAAAGACATTTTTTTTGTATTTTTCCCATTTTCCCCCCAAAATTAACAGGGTTCTATGAATGCTTACTTAAATGTGTAAAAACCGGCAGTGGGTCAGTTTGACCTGTATGTTGGAAAAAAATTGTATCTCGCAGTGGGTACAAAGATTAGTGTGTACTTTCGGTTTAATGAAAAAACAAAAAAACAACATCACAAAAAAAAAAAAAATAACAAATGCGGAAGCTACATAAACCAGGAAAAGGAAGAGAAAATAAAATACATATTAAGAAAGGAGTAAGCAGAAGCATAGCTTATGAGCTCTCACCCGTTTCCGAAACAAAAACAAATGAACGTGTATACACATTCGTATACATATATATATATATATATATATATATATATATATATATATATATATATATATATATGCCTGCAACCAGGTCAGGGTGTCCCCTGCCGACTGCCCGAAGATAGCTGGGATGGGCTCCAGCATCGCCTCAACTTTACTAAGGATAAGCGGTGCAGATAATGGATGGATGGATATATACATATATACCGTATTTTCACGACTGTAAGGCGCACCAGGTTATAAGGTGCACCCTCCAACAATAGTTTTTTTTCCCATATTTTGCATACATAAGGCGCACTAGACTATGAGGCGCAACAGTGGGAACGTCAACAAAACAGTCAGATAGTTCAGTTAAACATATTAACCCCTTAACATTCCGACCGCTCTCAAAGAAGCAAATACGTGTCTAAGACATGTACGGACACGGTGTCTGTACGATGTCACCAATCACTCAAATGTTTCATTCCACATATCACGAGGAAGGTTAAGCTCTTGGGATTCAAGAAATACAAACCATTTCTAAATCTCTGTTTTCTTTTTCGCTGACAACTGCGTGGACATCAAAGTAAGAATTTCATTGTGCAGGGAAACGTGGTTCTTTTCTGTGCATATGACAATAAACACTTTGAACTGAATTGAATTGAATTTAAAAATTAACTCTTCACAGAAACATCAAGATCAGTCTGAAACAAGATACTAGGAAAGTATAAAGCCGGGGTAGCCCATCAAAGTCGTCATGCAGCCATCACGTTCAACAATAAGACTCAACCATTACATCCGTGATTGTGGTATATCCAATCGTGTAAAATATTTACATATTCCAAAACACGCAATAATGCTGACAAATAAAAGAAAAAATCCCCCAGAAGCATCTCCGCATCGATGGACTTTTTTTCTAGCTGTCTGTTTAGACCCATAATTCCTGTTTACAAATAGACTAGTAAAAATTATTTTCTCAATACCTTTCATGTGATTTACATTCATCTTTTTCGGCCAATTGCACGCTTTGTTTTGCCCCGCCTTAGCCTATGTGAGCCTGTAAATGCCAAAAAGGACCTGCCTCCTTTACCTCCTTTAATAGCTTTGGCCAATACTGACCAATTCAAATGATGATTGACACATTGGTTAGCAAATGAAACGCCGGTGTATATATACCAGCATACACCGTGGACTAATTCACCTATGAGGGAAAATCCAGTCTGCAGCTGTTTGCCTTAGTTGCGAGAGCTTGTGACTCAATATTGATCCATCTATAAGGCGCACTGTATTATAATACAGTATATTCAGATTCAGATTCAGATTCAGATCTACTTTATTGTCATTCTAGTACACGTGTATACAGAACGAAATGTCGATGCATCTGACCCCCACAGTTTCCTTGAATGTACAGATATAAATAATGTTGTATTGTATTTTGGCTACGTATAGTATTTTACCATAGTGCCGATAGTGCAAGAAGAGTAGCTAACCAGATGCGCAAAATGGGCAGTCAGGTTAACAAGTCAGGTACACAGTAACATTAACACTGTAACAATAACGCTGTAATTACAATAGTGCAGAGAGCAATGTGCAAGGAGTGGCAAGCTATAAAAAAAACTGCCAGTAGTGCAAAAGTCAGATTATATATATATATATGTATACGTATATATATATATATATATATATATATATATATATATATATATATATATATATATATATATATATATATATATATATTTTTTTTTTTTGGGGGGGTTTCATAGTAAGACAAATTAGCAGCCTGTCGCATGGACCCAAAAGCACATATATCTGTTCTATATAGACGAAACAAATTAGCAGGGGGTCACACTGACCCATAGTTTTATCTGCTCACCAAACAGTGGGTCATAAAATAAATCCTGGGTGGTATGAATTATAATTTAAATATTCAAAATGAACTGGTAGTAGGTCAGTTTGACATATGGGATGGTGAGGGTTATATTGTATCTTGCAATAGGTTATCAAGACCCGTGAATGTTTTTGGTTTTATAAGAAAACAAAATAGCAGCCTGTCGCACATACCCAAGAGCATTTTTCTTCTCAATTCTGTATGAAAGGAACAAATAAGCAGAGGGTCACATTGACTCCGGAGCCTTTTCAGTGTACTCGCCCCATATTTGCAACACGCTCGGACAGTCATAATTCGAAGGCCGCTGGTATATTTCCCCCGTCGGCCGTCCCGAGCCTTAAAATAGCCCCCGGCCAATTACACGGCACGGCGCTATCGATATTATAGCTCATAAGTGGCGCACGTCAATAGGAGTGGAGGACTTGCAGCGCTTCCTTTCTCCCCCGTGGTCTGATTGTTATCCCGGAGCGAGGCTGGACGTCCGACTCGTACAAAAGCTCGTAATTGGATCTGCAAAGTGAGGAAGGACGCTGGCAGATCAAATGGCTCATGATGCCCTCGAAGGAAAAACACCAGGGCTTCCTTTGTACACAGAAATGACAAACATGCCTTGACGCACCGCCCACCCCCCACTCCCCAAAAAACAAATAAATAAATAAAATAAATTAATTAAATTTTTAAAAAAATATATGTACATACAGTATGCCACAAAAGTGAGTGATTTCATTAAATTGTTTAATGGAACATCACTGAAGAAACATCGCTCTGACACAATGAAAATAAGTATGTCAACAAAGGCCATGGCTGACTGGAAAGATATCTTCTGGTCTGAGGAGACAAAGATCACTTATTTATTTATTTCAGAAGGTTTGAACTATGTGTGGCGGCAACCAGGTGAGGAGGACAAACATGTTTATGTCGTGCCTAAAGTCAAGCATGATGTAAATGTAAATTGTCTGCATTTATATAGCACTTTTCAAGTCAATGAAGACCTCCCAAAGTGCTTTACAATGTGATTCACAGTTTTCCCATTTACACACTAACTAACCGATAGCAGCGTCAGCGATGCAAGGCAACTATCTACTACCGGGCACATTAGGGATTCAGTGTCTTGCCCAAGGACACTTCGACATATAACACGGAGGAGCCAGGGATGTTGGAAGTGTCATGGTTTGGGGCTGCATCAGTTCAACTGGAATTGGGGAGTTGCATTTCATTAAGGGGAAACACAAACTCAAGGACGTACTGTGAAATACTGGAGCAGGGAATGATCCTCTCCCTCCAGAAACTGGGTCGCAGGGCAATGTTCCAGCCTGACGATGACCCCTAATAGACTTCTAAGATGACCAGGGCTTTCCTAAAAGTTGTTAATTATTTATAGATCTTTTTTTTCTCCAGATTTATTTTTGCCTTTCCTTATCCAAGATACAAAATTTGCAATAACCGATTTATCATTTAGGAAATTACTCACTTGATGCACCTAGGGACAATTTGGACCGGCCAATTCACCTATCATGTATGTTTTTGGAATATGGGGGGAAACTGGAGTGCCCGGAGGAAACCCCAGCAAGCATTGGGAGAACATGCAAACTCCACACAGTGAGGTTTGATTTCATGACTCCAGAACTGTGCCACACATGCGCTAACCACTGCGCTGCCATGGTGCCACCATTTTTACATTATTTTATTTACATTTTTTCAGATGTTTCTTAACTACTCCTAAAATCAGAGATATATTCTTAATTTTGAACATTTGGTGCATGGAAAATACATATACAATAAAAACAGATTTTACATCATTTTGTGTGTAGAAAATGACTCAGTTAACGCCCTAAGACTCATTTTCACATCATTAAAATTTTCGTAAAACGAAAAACCTGCCTGAAACAGAACATGAAAGGCAACATTTCAAAAAAGAAAATTTATTAAAATTCATAATATAAATAAAAAAAAGACTAATTAAAATCCGCCACAAAAAATATAATCAGCTTCTTTTGTCAGCCTCCTCCTGCTGTTTTATTTCATTCATTTCTTTATTTTTGAATGCCAATCAATATTAATGATTTACCGGTAACGAGCGGCGATAATGGTGCCCAAATGCAAGCAATGCCCCACCCCCCTCCTTTCACTCTCGCATTTAGACAAAAGCTTTTATCCGACACTCCTTGCCGAGGCTTAAGTGCAGACAGCATCGAGCGCCAACACAAGAAAAACTGAATACAAAGACAACACTGTTGTGCTATGCTTCCATTTAAGACCAAACTGTTTTGGCTTTGTAACAAATAACAACAAATCATTGCAGGTAGATCAACTGTGGAAAAATCAGAGTTACTCATGTCCTCTAAGGGGCACTTGTTTGAGGTGAGGTGCTATTTCATCCTTTCATCAGCACAAACGCAAGGAAATAAGTTGGACATGGAGTTTTTTTGGGGGGGGGAGCGCTATCGATTGCTGTTAAAACCAAGTTCAAGCACGTCTGAAATTACCCAAAAATAGATTTAATAATTATCTCTCTTTCTGTGTTACTTACATTTTATTGTAGATCAATTCAATTGCATTTTGGGTCCCTAAAACACAGACAACATAATAAAATGCCTTTTTTCCTATATTTCTGTTACTTTATTCTGATTGTAGCTTAATAAAATTGGAGTTGGGGTATATAGGTCCCTAGGTCCGCCACAAACCACATCGTGAAGTATGCTGACGACACAACAGTGGTGGGCCTCATCAGGGATGACAACGACCTGGCCTACAGAGAGGAGGTGGAGCAGTTGGTGGGCTGGTGCACGGACAACAGCCTGGTCCTGAATGTTGACAAAACTAAAGAGATCATTGTCGACTTTAGGAAAAACCAGCCCAACCATGCCCCACTTTGCATCAACAACAAGGCTGTGGAGGTTGTCAGCAGTATCAGGTTCCTAGGGGTGCACATTACAAACAAACTCACCTGGTCCGTGAACACTGCATCACTGGTTAAGAGGGCACAGCAGCGCCTGTACTTCCTGCGGAGGATGAGGAGAGCCCACCTGCCCCCACCCTCCCTCATCACATTCTACAGGGGCACCATAGAGAGTATCCTGACCAGCTGTATCTCTGTGTGGTGTGGAGGCTGCAGCGCTACCGACTGGGGTAGTGTGAGGAGGGTAACGAGGACAGCAGAGAAAATAATCGGGACTACACTTCCCTCCATTCAGGACATTGGCCAGAAGCGCTGCCTATCCCATGCTAAGAACATTACCGGGGACCCCTCTCACCCCCATCATGGACTGTTCACTCTGCTAGCCTCTGGGAAGAGGTACTGCAGTGTGCGGTGCAGGACCACCAGGCTCCGCAATAGTCTAGTCCCCCTGGCCATTAGACTGTTAAATGGTCAATCTAACATATAGTTAACTTAAATCTAAACGGCTGCTAATCTGACTTTTTGCACTACTGGCAGTTTTTTATAGCTTGCCACTCCTTGCACATTGCTCTCTGCACTATTGTAATTACAGCGTTATTGTTACAGTGTTAATGTTACTGTGTACCTGACTTGTTAACCTGACTGCCCATTTTGCACATCTGGTTAGCTACTCTTCTTGCACTATCGGCACTATGGTAAAATACTATACGTAGCCAAAATACAATACAACTTTATTTATATCTGTACATTCAAGGAAACTGTGGGGGTCAGATGCATCGACATTTCGTTCTGTATACACGTGTACTAGAATGACAATAAAGTAGATCTGAATCTGAATCTGAATCTGAATATATCAACCACCTAAGAAAATATTTTTGACAAGTTGGTGAGATAATCTTCTTAATTATATGCAGCAAAACTATTGAAATACCTTTCTTTTCCTGACTTTCTTTGATCACAGCTTAATCAAATTGGCCTTGACTCATAAATCTACCACCTTAAAAAAATTATGACAAGTACTATATAATACACATTAAAAATTGAAAACGTTGGTGTTTCTATTTCAGACTTTCTTTTTAATGTACCGTAAATTCCGGACTATAGAGCGCACCTGATTATAAGCCGCACCCACCACATTTTGAGAGGATAGTCGCTTTTGTACTCACACAAGCCGCACCTGTATATAAGCCGCATGCGCCCAAACTAAAATATGTAACGTAATCATAAAATTAACCCAAACTCAACTTTGAGTCCCGCGATTTTAACTGAACACGAAGTTCACAGTTCAAAAACCACAGCCGGCAAAATAACGGAAAACGATACCGGTACTTAACATTGGTTGAGACCTGCAGAGTCCGGGTCTCGTTAAAAGTAATCCAAGGAAAAAAAGTGTATATTTCCAAAGGGTAGGAAAAATATATATCCAATATTGTCTGCCGTGTCCACAAACACTCACCTTTACCGGTCCCCACTTCCCGTCATCCCCCGCTTCTGGTACGCCCCTTCTTTTTAATTGGTCAGTGCAAGACTTATCAGAATAAGTGTCCAAAATAAATACAAATAAATACATTACAAAAATATACAGTTGCAAATACATATTATGCATGGTTACACATATTTACAAAGAAAGACACCGAGAGAGTTTTCAAAGCTTTAATAATAATATTACAACTTTCATCCCAAACCGTGCCTGTGAAGGGTAGCAAAACGCTACTAGAAACGCGCTTGCAGCACAGTGAACCGATTTGTTAAGAAAAACAATCCATTCTTGCAGAAACCACGGTAAACCGTCCTCATCTGCCTCCTTATAATTGACGTCATCAAAGTTATCTTCCCCAGTATGGGTAAGAGACTTTGTCATATAGATGACGTTCCACGCTCCCTTAGTCAAAAACACGCTAGCAACACGCTCGCAAGGTAATTTACCTTGCGTGCAGTAGCTCTGTTTCCTTCTTTATCGGAATCCTCGATTGCGTTTAGCTTGTAAGCTGCGTCATGTGCCTACAATTCGAGCGCCGCTGGCGGCTGTTGGAAAAATTACATAAATTGGCCGCGTCACTGAATAAGCCGCAGGCCTGAAAGTTTGGGAAAAAAGTAGCGGCTTATAGTCCGGAATTTACGGTAGTTCAATAAATTTGTATTTGGGGTCATAAATCATCTACCGACCATCTAAACAAATAATGATGATTTAGTGGGATAATCGACATCAAAGAATTAAAATATCTAATGTATTTTTCTACTTCTGACTTACTTTGGATTGGACCTCAATCCAAATGGACTTGGGGTCCTAAAACTCATTAAATCAAGTATGAACTGTAGAAAAATGACACTAATGTTTTTGATTTTCTAGGGCGCGCCATGCGTAAAATTCAAAGTTCGAATCAAGCACATATAATATAACCCAAAAGCTCAATGTAATTGTACTTGGGGGGCTAAATCAACAACTTTAAAGTATTTATGACTCGTTGGTACGATGAACAACTTAACAATAAGTTTACAGTTCTTCTGTTTTTGATTGGAGCTTAACCTAATTGCGTTTGGGTACTAAATCAACGAATAGAATGTTTTTTACTAGTTTGCAGAATAATTAACTTAATGATTGATTTTTAAATGTTTCTATTAAATTGTGCTAAACTTATCTGCATTTGGGCCCCCAATCAACAACCTCGGTTTCATGACGAGTGGGATACTTTACTAAATGAGGAGTTTAATTGCACTGCTTTGTATTGGAGTTCAAACAAATATCATTTGGGTCACAAATCCACAACGATTCTGTAGACTAAGTACCTAAATGATGATTATATTTGTATTGCTTTTGATTGAGCTAAATTGGGGTCCTAAATAATCAATTTCAAATATGTATGACTAGTTGGTAGGTTAATGAACTAAAATGATAAGTTAAAGTTATAGCTTTTAATTGGATCTCAACCTAATTGCTATTGGGTCATAAATCAAAGACTATAGTCAATGTGTGACTAGTTGATAGGATATTCAACAAAATAAGATTTATGACTAATTGAATGGACGGGTAACTAACTTTATAATATTTGCTGTTGACTGTAGTTCAATCTAACAGTGTTTCGGGTCCTAAATATACAACTCTAAAAGAGTTGTAACTACTTGGTAGAACAATCAACTCGGTAAAAAATAAATAATTGGAACTCAAGAGTGCTGCATTTGGGTCCTAAAGCAACAACTGGAAAATAACTTATTGGTTCATCAGGAACTCATGAAAAAAAATATCTTAAGGTGACATTGCTAGTTCCTATCAACGATTAATCGATTCCGCCCGACAGCATAAACAAGACAGCCCATACTTTAATAAACGAGTTCGTCTCTATTTTCCAAATCTTGCTGGCGGCAAAGTCAAGGACTTTTTTCCCCGTTTATTTTGGATTTTGCATTCCGACTCCAATTAGAACTCCATTCCGACTCTGGCAGCGAGAGGACGTGTCCACAACCCGGTCATTAACTTGGGGCCGCTGTGTGGCGCTAATCGTTTAGCGCGTGGATTCATTAGCGCCGTGGAGCAAAGCATCTGCCTTTTGCCGCTACAATATAGCTAATGAGCGCAGCTAGCTAACGGTCAAATATGAAAAGAAAATGCTTGATTTCGCCCACTTGAATTATTCAAAGAAAATACTTTTCCGATGGAAAGGATTGATGGTGGGACTTTTCGTTTCTTTTCCGTGATTGATTTATAACTCCGAGGGCGACGCGTGTTTTACGTAATCGGCTTCAGCTATACTTCTCTGACTTTATTCCTACACGTCGAGTTGTACAAAATAATGGCGGTGACGACAAATGAGTAATGAATTATGAAAATGTATATATGTAAGATGAAAGCGATGCTTCATAATAAGGGTAGGCAAACTAGGGCAACAGGCTTTTTCATCCGGCCCACCAAACAAAAATGTTCAAAATATAATGACAATATAATAATAATATCCTTTGTATTGTCATTCTTTGTAACAATGTACACAGAACGAAATGTCGATACACCTGACTCGTTGTAGCGAGTCGATGCAGCCGCAGCCAACAGAGGGCGCCGCCATTATACCAATTAGGTATGTCTCGGCCGAGGCGCGAACCAGCGACCTCCCAGTCTCAAAGCGGGCACACTACCATCTAGGCTACAACATATATTGATTAAAAGAAAATCTTTGGGGTGCCAAGTTTGTCCGAATTGTTTTTTTTTTGTTTACAACAAAAATACTACTACAAAATAGTACAAGTTCACAATAAAACTAAATATCAATTTAGTGCTTGAAACAGGCAAACAATCTAATTTCAGTTTAATTCTGAAAAGAAAACAATACTATGGAAAAACTACTAAAATACTGCTTAAAATAATATTTTAATACAAAAATACTACAAAAATGCAACCACAGTCATATTACAAAAATACTACTATGGAAATACTACAAAATACTACAGAAATACAGTGAAAAACATTTATTCAGAAATATTAAAATACCACTACAGTAATGCTATAATACAAAACTCCTACTACAGATATACTACAGAAACACAATCACATAATTACTGCAACAAAATACTACAAAATATAACTAAAGTAATGTTAAGAAAATACTAAAGATATACCACAAAAAAACTACAAAGTAAATACTATAAAAAATATGATTATTGATATACTAAAAAATACTACTGTTGAATCAGAAATACTACTAAAATACTACTATGGAAATGCTACACAATTCTCTCAAAAACCAAACTACATTAATACTCAAAAAATACCAAAATTCCGCAAAATTCTGGCTTCAGAAATACTAAAAAACTACTAAAAATAAAGTACAACTACAGTATTACTACAAAACTAAAAATGAAATATAGTGCTTAAAACAGGGACCTATTTTATTAGTTTGCTTTAATAGTGAGCATTTCAAAAGCAGTTTGATAAAACACAATGCGGCCCACCAATCAAAATAATAATAAAAGTCCGAATCATACAATATATATCATGTATGACATTGCGATTTATGACAAGGACAATTTATGACAGTGATGATTTATGACAATGACAATTTATGACAGTGATAATTTATGAAGGTGACGATATGTAATGATGTGACAATGTGTACTTCATGGCAATGAAAATTCATGACACCATACATGACAAGATATTAATACAGTGATCTATGACAATGACAGTGACAATATATAGCTTAATAGTGACGTTATATAATGATCATGTTTAAATTTTATAATAACGACAATAAATAACAATTAGGATTTATGACAATGATTATAGCGGTGATCCATATATAACATGGCAGTGACAATATGTTATGATATGATATGACAATGTATGATAATGGCGATTGAAATTTATGACACTAACTTTATATGACAAAATATGAAAAGGATGATTTATTACAATGACGGTGACAATATATACCTTAACAGAGACGCTATATACTGATCATGGTGACAACTTATAATAATTTACAATACATCACAATTATTATTTATCGGGATGATATATCACAATGATAATATTTATAATTTAACACAAAAGTGACAATACATAATGATGTTAATAAAAACGACGATAAATTACATTGTTTAGGATGATGATAAATGACAGTGACAAAGGCAATCTACAACATGACAGTGACGATATGCAATATGGACAGTGCCAGTATATAACAATGATGGTTTATGACATTGATGGTTTATGTCAATGGTTATGAAAATTACAATGTGTTTGACTGTGTTGTATGACAATGAGGATCTTTAATGAAAACAATGAAAATTTATAAAAATCGACAATTGGAAATAAAACCATGATAATGAAAAACAGTTACAATACATGACAATACATGATAATGACAATGATTAACAATTAGAATATATGACAACACATGACATTGACTAAATAAAATAATGACAGTGACCATATATATAACACAACAATGATTATTTAAGACAATGCAGATATGTTAATGGTGATGTGTATGGTGAAGCTTTAAAAGACAAGGATGATAAATGACAATGAGGATTTATGACAATGACAACATATGACAATAAATAACTAACAAAAATGTGACAGTGACGTATATAGATACCTGTGTAAATATATAAGAATTACAACGAGGACATATGACAATGCTGATAAATTACAATGATGATATATGACAATATATTTAACAATGAAGATATATGACAGTATTGCTGACGATACATAACTTGTTGCTCCATTATTCGGGGGGGGGAACGTTCAAAGCAGAAGGGAGGTCAAAAAAGAGAGCCTCGCCTCCCTGCTTGTCGGCCGCCCATGATTAATTTATGACCCTTAATAATTCATATGGGCGACGCTGAAAAGGGGCTTGTGAAATTCCAGGTAGGTCGGCAAAAGCCGCGTTTGGCTGACAGAGTTTTTTCCTTCAACAAGTTAGCGCTCCTTTTGTTAGCTTAATCGGCGGCATGCAAAGATCGGCGTTTGAATATTTTATGTTTGTCGGCTTGTTTTCTTGAATTATTCAGAAAACGGAAAGTTTGTGACAAAGCAACCGGTCGCTCAATGGAAAAACAACAAACAAGGACAACAATCATTTGGCTCTCGTTTAATTGTGTCTTAAATTGAGCACCTGCTGCGGCTTGGGCGCCAACTAATCGGCGACAAGGTTTGCCGACAAATGAAAGCATAAAACTTTACAACGTTGAGGATTGGAAATACGTTACACACGGTGAATAAGTGACCAATAAGAAGTGAGAGTCAGAATTCTGTAACTGATTTCTGCCCACGTTTGAATGATTGCTAGAGCTCTGGGTGATTTATGACGCCAGCTGAGCCGGGCTTCCCGCAGGATCACGGTTGATTCCACGCTCCACCAGTGCACTTCATACTTCTTTGTCAGAAATCGAGACCACTCCTCTTTTGTTTTCTGCCGGTCATAAATTGCAGTCAGCTTTTCGAGGAAATAATTAACACGACTTGTTAGGGACATCCATGCAAAACTTTATTTTGAAAACCATTGAAGTGGAAAACTATAAATAAACGTTCCCAAATAGTTTATGGCTTTGAATTTGCCAACAAAATTGACCGTTTTTTTGTACACTTGAAGTTGCAGGCAATTTGTCTCTTGTGAATGGCTTGCTCAGGTGATTCATAACAGTTATAATCTTCCCTTAGGGGTGGACATAAATCTTTCAATCTACCAAAAATGTACATTTGTTAATTGTCCACTTTAAGCTGTGGCAATTTTGTCTCACAGTAGTCTACTGTTATTAACACAGTAATATTTAGATCTCTTTGTGACAACACAAGATTTCTTAAAGTCATAACTTTAAGAAATCTTGGATGGACCTAAATCGTTAAAACTTCAAAAAAAAATTAACAAAAAATGTTTGTGGGGGATTGCCTATTTTAGGCTGCGGCCATTTTGTCTCTCACTGTATTGAGTGTAAATGACAATACTTTTCCCTCTGTGTGAACACACCCACAAAGTAGGTGATTCGTTACGGTGATCATCTTAATTTGTGAGCGGACTTAAATATTTGAAACTTAAAAAAACATACACAAATTTAAATTGTTGACTTTAAGAAGTGACTCTTTTGTTTTTTGTCGTAGTGGACTGTGAATGACATGATATTCATCTTTCTCTGTGACAACCCCCACAACGCAGGTGATTCGTGAAAGTCATAACTTTTTCCTGGCGGTGGACATAAATCTTTTAATCTCCAAGAATATTTTTATATTTTCCACTTAAAGTGGCGGCCATATTGTTTTTTGCAGTACTTAATTTGTGAATAACCTGCGCAGGTTGTTCGTAACAGTTATAATCATGACTTGGGGTGGACATAAATCTTTGAATCTTTCAAAAACACACTTTAAAAATTGTCCAATTTAAGCGGTGTCAATCACAGTCGCTCAAGTTTTTTTATTTGTCCACTTTACGCATCGGCTATTTTGTCTTTTGCTGTACTCGACTGTAAATGGTTAATGCTCGTTGTGACCTCACTCACATGGAAGGTGTATTCATGTATACATTTTATATATGTATGTATGTATGTGTATATATATATATATATATATATATATATATATATTTCGTCCCCAGCAATGTTTTTCTTTTAATTGACACAATTGGCGAGCCAGCCTCACAGCGTTGATGAATCGTATTCGATTATGAAGTGGATGCGCTTGCCAGGCCATCTATAATCGTGTAAAGGGGTGGACGAGGGGGGTGCGCCCACTGCGCAACATCAAACCCTTTTGACAGCTACAAGAAGTAAACGGGACGAAGAGCGATGCTCGCTTGTAGCACAAAAGCGCCTCGTATATTTAAGGGCCTTCGTGCATATATTTTAAGGCCTTCGCGCACACTGCACGCTCTACGTTTGGGTGAGTTATCGAGACTCACTAAAAGGCAGAAACGATCGTGGATACGCTACGATAAATATCAATTGTGCCGCACTAATGGCAGATTTTCTTGCCTGTTTGAAACTCCATCACGTCCCTGTCATTTAAAAACACTCAATATTCATTTGTTTCCAAGAGAATGAAACAAAAGAACATGTATTCATATATTGGGGCAGATATATTCACAAATTGCATTCAAAGATACCGTTTGACAGTTTGACATGCATTTCTAAATTATTGGTTATTACTATGTTAATATTATATTAATACTATGTTATTACTAGGTTACTACTGTGTTATTATTGTAGTGTCGTCGATATGACACTGAGCTAAACCACCAAAGATGAAACGTGAATACAGTGGGCCTTTAACTGAAACTTTAATTTCTTCCCTGAATGGTGAAAACTGCAAAAACAATAGTTTCAATGCATTCAGATCATGTGCCAAAGAATTCATAAAAATAAACTTCATAACCTTTACCCGTCCGAATTCTTACAGAAAATTTGTTGTGACATCATATTAACACTTTTTCAAACTTTCGCCATTGGTTTGTTTATTCTTCAGCATGGATGAAGATTGATTAGAACATTCATTCATAAAATCACCCTTTGTGAAACTATTTATGACAACAGAATCAAAGAACAGGAAGTGAAAACCCGGAAGTAGTATTACCCGGAAGTAATATTATTTTACTGTATTTTTCAACTTGAAGCTCAAATAAATACGACATACTTCTTAATAAACTTACATCCGTGTTTAGCCTTGTAGTTGTCAGGACCAGAACGGAAATAGGACCCACTTGTGTGACGTTTACTACAATTTTTATTGAAAGAGAAAGGAAGGGCTGCGCCTACGAGCCGGTGTTCGCTGGGCGTGGGAAGCATGTCACTCTCGTACTCGGATTGTGATCCGAATACGAAAGTGGATCTTCCGTAGCGAGCAATGGCGGTGTCAGGGGCGGAAAACTGGTCGGTGGCCGGGACTGGGAGAGCGAGACGTGGTCGTGGTCGGAAGCCAGTCATAAGCCAGAACGGGAGAGTAAATGTAGTCGGGGGGGGGGACAAAAAGAGGTCGTAAGCTGGGACGGGAGAACAGACGTGGTCAGGATCAAAAACAGGTGGTAGCCGGAGACAGGCGGAAGCAAAAACGGGACAGGTGGGAGTCAAGGTCGAAAAAGGATTGCCTAGTTTTCACCAAGGTTCGCAGACGGAATGACAACAGGGGACTGACAGGATCGGGTTCTTATAGTTCCAGGTAGCCAATCAGAACCCGCGGCAGTTGGCACCAAATGAGCGGGCACAGGTGATTCACATTGGTAATCATGACAGTAGTACATTTTAAACACAATAACTTAGTGAGTAAATAAAATTAGTTGTTGTAAGGACAAAACAGTTTTAATATTATTATCAGAATTAAGGTTAAAATGGGCTCAGTCAACCACTAGCACATCTGCTTTGTGTAAGGGCAGTAAAGGATTTACATACAGTCCATCAGTTGCAGTAAACCCTCGTTTATGATTGTGGCGATATATGACAATGACCAGATGCTTTATAACACTGACAATATATGATGGTGACAATAGGTAGCGTGGCAGGGAAAATATATAACGATGATGGTGACAATCTATCTAGACTAGACTATACATTATATAAATCCCGATTTGTCTGCGCATATGTGTGTCCGTATATGGCTTATCGGCTCCAAAATAGCTGAACCGATTTTAGTGAAAATGTACACAGTCGTATTTTAGGCCCCTGAGCGTGTCTTTGGCTAGGTTCTCTGTCAAGGCATCCCCAGTTAAAAAACAACTAAGTTGATAAACATCTACTTTCGTGTACAAGCTAGCACTCTTTAGTATTTGTTTATTAGTATTGTTGCCATGTTTTTCAACAAGTTTGCTCATACATGACACTGACACTGCTCTTTTGTCACTTTGCTTTGCCATTGCATTTCTCCCTAACTGCAGCATGAGTTTGTACAGCATTGTCCTATGAAGCGTCATCGCCCCCAACTGGTCGCGCCTTAGAGGACAGGTGCATGCTACACCTAAACAGGGCACTATGCAAAGTGTATTAGTGCAAGGATTATCGTCTGTATCAATCATGGACATGTATTATGGGCCATGCAAAAAAATGAAGGTAGCGTTTTCCAGTAGTAAATTGTAATGTGAAGATTTTCTGCAAATTACAATGTAAGATACACCGTACTGTCATGTTTACCCAAAACGTATATTGGGAGGGATTTGTCTTAAAAATATTTATATTTCCCATTTGCTTTTGATCTAAAAGTCATATCTTTTGACAAATGCACACGCAAGAATAAAAATCACATATGTAAATGGAAGAAATATTTGTAAAAGGTGTACGGACCCTGTAAAAAGTGTGCCATAGGAGGGCTAGGGGTCTTCTCAGAGGCTCACAATTAAATCATGATTCAGTGATGTAAGATTTGATTATCAAGCCATTGTTGAGGGTTTTTCTTCTTAGCTAAGATTTAATCTCTTGCAGTGGGTTATCAACTTGCACATTTGTAAAAAACAAAGCAAAACAAGTAAATGAATTTCCACAACAGTTTATTTTACTCAGGGAAACTTGCAGACGGGAAAGTGACAAAATAGAATACATTGGAGAACAACTAATCAGAGAAATTTGAGAACAACTTATAAAGAAGGACTAATTCACTGTTCCTCAGTTAAATGGCATTTTAGTGTTTCTATACTATGGCACTACACTTTTTTCACAAAATGTCTAAAGGCCTTCCACACGAAAAAAAAATCAGAAAACGCACTGATCAAAATTAGAGAACAACAATGACTGGCACAGAAGAAAAATTATGAAGGTTACAACAGTCAGCAATTGGTAAGAAGTGTACAGGCCTCCGCTGTGAGTGACTTCAGAACATCTGCAGCTACAGAATAGCACTAGTCTCTTACACTGCCCTGGTGTTATTTTGGTCCATTCTTCTTCCAGCCTCCTCCACATTTTGGAGATTGTAGAGGGTTTCTTGACCATAACTTTGTCACTAAGGATTTTCCAGAGGTTCTCTAATGGGTTGAAATAAGAACTTTAAAAAAAATATATACATATAATTTTAATATTGCCTCAAACAGCGGTGTCTGTGACTCTAATCTTAAGTAAGATAAAAATGGGACTGGTTTCTTCAATGTTCTATGGTTGATCGATTGTAGTCAACCAATAGTTAGCTTTGCAAGTGGCGCCTGGTTTTGGTGACATCCAGTAGACATATTCAAAACTGCAGGTCATAGCGGCTCATTTTTATCTTGTGTTTCTCTCAGTATTGTCTCACGGGGCACATAAAATGACATGGCGGGCCATTTTTGGCCTGCTAGCCATGAGTTTGACACTCGTGTCATAGCTGTGTTTAGGACCATTCCATCCAGCAGAAATTGGTTAAAAGATGGTAAAACAAGATGAATATTTTGAGGGTAAGCCTTATAAGTAGGTGCGCCTTATAGTCAATTTGGTATATATGTCCGTCAAATTTAACAAGTTGGGAGTCCATTTCCCTGCATACTCCTCTGTCTCAAAAATCCATAAAATTAATGAACAACTAGACGAGACAAATGCTTTTTTTACCCCTGAAAACGTACGTAGATGGTTTTCTCATGGCAGACACTTCAAGCACCTCTTGACTCAGCAATTGTATATTTGCGGCGAGAGCCGGCACTTTACGGTCATTTATGGTCCCGGTAAATTGCGCCTTGATTTCGCAATCGGTCTAGCCTGCTGCGAGTTTATGGCTAGGAGGGATATATAAATATATATAGAGAGAGATTTTTTATTTTTTTTTCCTTTTGGGAAGTTGTGGTTATAGTACGAGGAGGCACAAAGGACCCTTAATATCTATTGTCCGAAGGTATCTATTAAAGAAAACGGCAGATGGCCGTAATACTTGTTGCAAGCTGCTCCGATTATGAAGCTTCAATAGTTGTGTTGGCGATCTCATTTGCATAATATAAAAATGTAAAACTAGAACAATAAACTGAAGTGCCGTTTATAGCGTTTAGTCTCAATGGGTGAATTGGAGGGTAGCTATTCTGTCAAAAATGTATTTTTTTTCTCGACTTTCCGGTTCTTAACAATTAACCTTAATTCTTACTGCATTTTAACCCTTTCATTATAATCATACACCCTAACCTCTTAAGCTATAATACCGAGCTGCAAACCCCCTAACTCTCAATCCTAACCCACTACACCCGAAGACTAACCCTCTCACCTTTAACCTAACTATAAACCACAACTCTTAAACCTTAACTCTACTCCTGTCCATAACCCCTAAGCCTAAACCTGGAAACCCTAATCCTCACCTAACTCCCGAACACAAAATCCTAACTCATCTAACCAACTACCCCCTAACTCTAACCCACCCCAAATCTAAACCCCTAACTCTACTCCTAACCATAAACTCTTAAATAGAACTGGTAAACTGTTATCCTCGCCTAACCCTAAATCCTAAACCCCAACCCCTACATCATAAATGTAACCCACTTAACCCAAAACTCTCACCCCTTCACCCTAAGCTCTAAATCATAAATGCTACCTACCAACCTAAAAAAACACTCCTAACCTATAACCATAACCCCTTACCGCTCCCTTTAACCATAAACCTAAACTTGTAACCCCTAATTCCTAAAATCTAGCCCTACCTAATAACCCTTACCTCCCAAATCCTAAATCACATCTCTTAACTTACCTCTACCCCTAACCATAAACCCTAACTCCTAATCCCTATTCCTCACATAATACTAAAACCTACCCCCTCCATCATAACCCTAACCCCCCTGATTTCCAAACCACTACTTTTAATCCCTAAATCTACCCCTAATCATAAACCCTAACTCTTAACCACTAAACGCTAATCTTCACATAAATCCTAAAACCTAACCCCTACATCATAATGATTATTTCACTAACCCCACACCCTTACCCCATAACCATTGGATGGCCAATACGGACCTCGAGAACTGCATGTCCTACATGTTTTGGGGGTTTCTCTTCTCCAACCCAAGTGATGCAAATTTTCAGTTTTTTAGCAATCCAGCATCCAGGTGATAGGAACCACCTGTATTGGAGCAGAAAAACTCCTAAAACAAGCAGGACATGCAGCTCTCGAAGACCGGGTTGGCCACGCCTGACCTAACCTATTTGCCCCTAATCCTAACCTCCAAACCCTAACCGCCTTTACTCTAACCTTTTATTTTTTATGTCTTTTCCGATCGAAGCCTTCTCCAAACACCGGATTATAAACCTCCAGGGTTTCCCAACAGAGATGGGAGACGACGTCACAGGCAGTTGTTTTATGGCCCTCTTTGACAGTTCTATGTTCCTACTGCTATTACTCCCCGTGATTTCTGTTTTCTTCTGGACCTTCCAAATAGCCGATGGGCAATATTTGTTCATTGGCCTGTTGAGGATTCTTCATCATGTTCTAAAAAAAATAAAGAAATCTTGGCTTCTCATTCCACTCGGGAACTGCTGAATTATAAACCTCCGCTGGGGAAGAAAACACGTTCCAGTGTGTTTAAAGAACAGAATAGAATCTTTATTGCCGTTATAAAATGTGAGAAGTGAATTTTATATCTTCAACCTAGGAGGTGAAAATATTTTTTGTGGAGGGTCACGTACCTACGAAAATTAACATTTCCCGTCCAGCGCCGGATTTGTGACCTTGGATTTTGGACTAAATCTGTTCTGGTCCGGTTAAGAGAAGATTTAGTCCCCAAATGTACTTCTACAATTCAATCATTATCATTACAAAAAACAACACATATTTTAAAAAAATATTAAATTAGACTACCTGTCAAAGTGAGCCATAAACCTGTCAATATCTGCATTTTTTTTATTGATTCATGACTCTACCTGTGCTATTAATGCAAATAAGCTATAAGCATTGAATCTATGATTGTAGTAATTGCATTCTTTGCATATATCAGTACATGTCACAAACTGCTTTACAGATTGACTTTGACACTGCCTGTCAATGGAGCCACTCTGTCTTATGTGAATCATAGTCAATTTTTTATAATTTTGGGTTGATTGATGACAGGTAAGGTCATGAGAAATCACCCCTAATTCATAAAGAATTACGTATGCTTGCTTTATGACAGAAAGGGTCATGAATGATGCCTTTGACATGCAGGGTAAAAATCGGTCATAATCTGTAAAGCAGTAAATAACATTTACAATCAGAATTGAATCCCTGTTCAAAAAGGATTTTAAAAACTGATTGATTTGAAATGTAGTGTTTATCACCCTCTCTGTCATAAAACAATTATGCTCCATGCTTTATTAAATAGTACAGAAATATCAGGACCCCACCCGTCATTATTATGACCCTTCCTGTTGTACATCAATCATAATTTATAAAACATGACATATGATTGGTTTATGACAGAGAGGGTCATAAACACTGCATTTGGTTGGCAGGGTCAAAATCAATATTTTTTTTCATTCCTTTTTGAATGGAGATTTAATTCTGAGTGTAAACATTATTAACTGCTTTACAGATTGATGAATGATTTTGACCCTGCCTAACAAATGTAGCGTTTATGATGTTTTCTGATACATACAGTAAAATACTTGGTCTGTTGCTTTATTTGATGTGACTGATTTTATTTGATGTGAACAGTTGCATAATGCCCATAATGTGTTTTGTAGCTTGAGTCTTGTTTCTTCCATTCAAAACTCTTGTCTTGTCAAAAACGAAACTCTGCAAAAAACAGCAGCTCATTCAAATGCTATCTCGCAAAGGGAAAAAAAAAGCGCAGCACAGCAAAAACAAACACGGTTTCATCTATTTCAGCAGGGACGGCGTCTCCGGAGAAAGGCTGCAATCTTTTTAGATTATCAACAAGCTAATATTAATCAAACAAACTTGCAGAATATAGATAATGGATTTGCTTTTGAAGTACAAAAGCGGGAATAATTACAACGCTGCTCAGATTCTGTAAACAGGCCGTCGTTTCGTATCGCGCATTTCATGTTGATGTTATTATGCCCTTGAAACATCCCGTTTGTCTGTCGCCGTCAACTGCAGCCAAGCTAAACTGGATATTTGACGTCTATGGCTGTCAATGGTAGCCTACCTAGAATGGATCTTGGACATCTACAGTATAACCGTCATTTGCAGACTAAGTAGAAATGTTCCTTGACATCGACAACCGTTTATGGCAAACTGAATCTTTGCTGTCCATAACCCTCAATGGCAGCTAAGTTGGCATGGACCTTTGCTGTCATAAGCCTTCAATGGTAGCCTAGCTATATTGTATCCTCGGTGTCTATAGCCATTAACGTTAGCTTAGCTATATTGTATCCTTAATGTCTATAGCCATTAACGTTAGCTTAGCTATATTGTATCCTTGATGTCTATACCCATTAATGGCATCCTTGCTAGATTGGATCTCAGCGCTCTATAGCAATCAACAGCAGCTAAGCTAGAATGTATTTTTGACATATATGACCGTCAATGGCAGCTTATCTAGAATAGATCTTTGTCGCTTATGGTCCTTGGCAGCCAAGCCAAAATTGATCTTTGCCATCTACAGCCATCAATAGTAGCCTAGTTACAATGGACCTTAGACATCTATACCCGTCCGTGGCAGCAAAAGAGTTAAGGTGTGTATGATATAGTGACCCCATAGTGGTGTAAAAATACTTCATTCATTGGACACTGTTGGTCCAAATAATGAACAAAAACACATGAACTATCTCACAAACACTATTTTAGGTTTAGAATTGTTTATGGTATCACACATTTTGATTAAACTGACATCTTTGGCCGCCATCTTTCTACTATGTAATGAATGAGGAATTTACAAAGCTAGCTTGTCTCAGTTCTGCTTTAAGCACAAAATGGCCATTCACTGCACACAGATGAGCCTCAAATGTAATGGTTTCTGAGTCCCGTCATTCTGACATGTTTGACTTTTTTCCCCACTGTTTCCCTCTCTAACCACTCATGTTTGCTGTAGGCTATGGTTTGATGCTAGCAGCTATTGTTAGCTGCCGCGTGTAAATAAAGCTTTCTGATGGAATCTTTTACTGGCCTTTTTAGTAGTCTCCTGATTGCTGCTAAAGTTAGCCACTTTAACCAGCTCTGACCCATGCCAGCTACTGGCTCTTTTTCAGTTGCTTCTTGCGTATCAAGTTCACTCAATTTTTTGTTGTAGATGGCGGGGATTAACAACAGGTTTCATGTCCAGTCGCTGGCCTAAATTCAAGAAAATATTTTTGTGCGCTTGGTTATTTTGCCTATCCGTATCCTTCGGGGCTCCGTAGTGAATTATCCTTCAATACTTCAGCTCTATTCTTAGCTACAACGACCTCTTGTGGTGGATTTACACACTGTCACTTTAATAAATGAGTTGTTTTTGGAAGGGGACTCACTCTGGCATTCTTTCGCCAGGTTTCGACGATCGGGACACAGACCTGTTTTTGTGCGACACCAACACGTGCAAGTTTGACGCCGAGTGCCTACGAATTGGAAACATGGTGACTTGCATTTGTGACTTCAAGGTAAGATGCGCAAAAAAATTTGAGCTTTAGTGGATATCTGCCGTGTCAAGAATGCTGAAATTAGTGTTTTAAGTATGTGACCCTGTCATTAGCTAGCGAATTATTTTGCATTAAGTACTAAAGTGATGCTAAAAGGAGTCTAGCCACTAAAAGGGTGCGTTTGATAATGCGGCTGCACTCGCAGACATATGCGACAAAACCAGGCCAGGGATTGCCTGAATAGAAATGATCTAACAATCCTCAATGTTTCTATATCACAATCTTGTGTAAGTACTTCATAACCTAATATTTGACAATTTATTGTTTTTTTGTTTATTTTAACGCATATTAATCCAATTCGGTGTGGTCTAAACAATCCTCCAACTTAAAACAAGAAAAACTGACGATCTTTCATTTGTTGCAGTCTTTCAAAATCAAATAATTGACATTTAATGGTCTATTTAACCACCCTATATAAATCCTACTCAGCGTGGTACAAACAATCCACTAAGTTTAAAATCGGAAAAACGTATTGAAATGTGATCATTTACATTTTAATGGTCTTTGTTTCTTTACCAACCGCGTATGAGTATAACTCAAAGTGATCCAAACAACCCTCTGGATAAGAATAAGAAAGACTCAATGATGATCAACTCAGTGACGATCTTTCCATTATTTGAAATCACAATCTTGTTTGACTCCTTTAAAATCTAATAATTGACATTTTATTGGTGTTTGTTATCAACTTCTTCCTGATTTGATAACCGCTTGATCATTTTCAACCTTTTGACAATGTTTCGATTATTCAAAATTACGATTGTGTTGAAGTTCTTTACAATCTAATACTTCAGTTTGTTGTGCTTCATTTCTCTAAGAACTGCATAGAAATCCAACCTGTGTTGCACAAACAATCCTCCAAATGAAAACATGAAAAACTCCTGCATTATGGAATAATTGAAATAGTAAAAACTTGGTGGCAATCTTTTGGTTATTTGAAATTACGATATTGTTTAAGTCCTTCGAAATCTAGTACTTGACGTTTTATTGTTCTTTATATAACAACCACATATGAATCCAAATGAGTGTGATCCAAACAATCCTATAGATTAGAATAGAAAAAACTCAGTTATGACCAACAACTGTTTAACGATCTATTGATTATTTGACATTACAATCTTGCTTAAGTCCTCCACAATCTAATGATTATTGTTTTATTGTCTTAGTTTCTTCAACAACAACATATACATCCTCTTGGGTGTGATCCAAACTATCCTCCACATTAAAACCAGGCAAAACTTAGTGACAATCAACTACTCACAATCTTGTTTAAGTCCTTTACCCTCTACAGCAGACCTGGGCACTCCGGTCCTGGAGGGCCGTATGTTCTGCATGATTTTTGAGGTTTCTCTGATCCAATACAGGTGATTCCAATCACCAGTATCGTTGACGAGCACTTGCTAGCTTGCTAACGAGGTTATAATTTGTATGAGCAAACTTCAAAATCTGGCAGGACGTATGGCCCTCCATGACTGGAGTGCCCAGGTCTGCTCTACAGTAATAATTGCCGGTTTATTGGTCTTTATTAACAGCATATAGATCCAACTGGCTGTGATCCAAACGATCCTTCAAATTAAAAGTTGAAGCGGTCTTTGACGATCATTTCTATTATTTGATATCACGATCTTGTTCAAGTTCCTTGGAATCAAATAATTTACATTTTATCAGTCTTTGTTTCTTTAGGAACTGCATATAAATACAACTCCCTATGATCCAAACGACCTTCCAGATTAAAACATTCTAAGCTCTGTGGGGAATCTTTCGATTACTTGAGATCACAATCTTATTGAAGACTTTGGAAATCTAATAACTGAAATTTTATCGGTCTTTGTTTACTAGCAACTGCATATAAATCCAACTCAGTGTGATCCAAACAATTCTCCATATTAAAACAGGAAGAATCGATCTTTCTCAGCAGAGCCACAGTCCTAAACCAGGTCCAGAAATCATCAGGAACAAAACCCATCGTCCAGATCGGAGATAATTACAAAGCTCGGCGCCGATATTAACCCGAGTCGCTTTATGAGTTCCGATCACCCCCCGTGTCGCGCTCGTAAACAACCTTGACACTGACGAGAGCTCAGACTCGTTAATAACATAAATCTCGGAAACTATGCTATTCCTGATAATGGCTCCTACTTAACTTTATGAGCTCTCCTATAAAAAAAATGAAACCAGGACGCTAGCTTGCTCGCTATTGATTGAACGTTTGAAATGTTATAAGCACATCTGGAAATTGATAAAGACGCTCCGATCCGGCCACGTTTTCTCATTGTTTTTTGTTGGTTATCCGTGCATCAGAACAACGCAGCAGACCACATCGGTTGCCTGCTTTTTATCGTCAACGTCGGACGCACGAGTTGTAGATTTATGACATGGCAGCCCACAAGATTTGATTTGATTCCGCTATCGAGTGGGCCAGACTCAGCACAACCACATCGTTTTACTCTTTATGTTGAATCGCTTTCTTTTGACTGCGATAAAAATAAATCAGTGCCAAATAGTGAAGTCAAGTCATGTTTATTTGTATAGCCCTTATTTATAAGGAGTCTCAAAGGGCTGCACAGACCACAGCTTATTGCAAACTACAGACTATTATTACACCTTTCCCTGATCTCAAACCTACATGAGGGCAAGGAAAAACTTAAAAACCTCAGCATGAGAAAAATAACGAAACCTTGAGAAGGGACCGCACATGAGGTCATCCCGAAATCCGAGTTTTGTGTTTTTATCAAGTCAACGGTACATTATGAACTGTTGAATGGGAATGAAATTTGGACATTCGTGACCAAAATAATCACGATAGAATAATAAAAAATGTTGATTATATCATTTGGCTCGAGCTATTTCACATTCATGAAAATACCATCAAAAATGTATTCAGATCAAAACAAAAATATTTAATATTGTTTGCTGAAAGAATAATTTAAGAAAATAATAAAATATTTGAGTTAATTTCACATTGATGTATTTGATTTTTAAGGATTTTTTTGCTAATTTAATAATAAAAAAAAGTAAAAATAATTTTAAATGAATTATTTTTAATTAAATTAGTATTACAAATGTTTGCAAAAATAAAATTGTAAAACATTTTTTTTAAAAAGTATTTTAATTAATCAATTTAAATTACACTTGTTTATTTAAAAACAATCAAAAGAAATAAGATAAATTCAAAAAATGTATATTTGGAATCAATTAATAGCTGAAAGTTTAATTAACAAGTTGAAAAAATATTGAAACTTATTAATTCAAAGGTAAATTCCTCTATTTAATAAAAATAGTCTGACAAAAAAGTAATTTAATAAAATGATAAAACTAGTTTATATGAATTTCTGATAATTTTTGTGTTTTTTTGCCAAAATAATTTTGAAATATAATACAAAAATTATTTTGCAAAATGTAAATTAAAATTAATTGTTTTTTGTTTGCTGAGAGAATGATAAAAATAATAAAAAATAATTAACTCAAGATTACATTAATTAATTTGATTAAAATGTCTTCAGGAAGAATAATTAAAAAACTATATGAATTGATTAATTTCAAATTTAATTGATTTTTTTTTTAACATTTTTATTTTCCAAAATAATAAAACAAAATCTATTCTATCTATCTGTATACCAAAGCCATATCCCCTTAGTAGGCGGTGACTGGCGTCAAGCACACGCTCAAAATCACCGAACATTCATTCCCCTTTGCTCTTCCCAACATGACACCGAACATTAAACCCACAGTACAACAAGGGGTGAGTTGCTGTGCCATGCAACCCTTCAGGAGAATGGCCAGACAGCATACACTGGTTTACTCCTTCCGTATCATTTGCGTAATTATCAATCATTCTTAACTATCCTTCGCGATTCACATTTATCCCTAGCACAGTCTGCATCCATTGAATATACCGACCTCACATCCAAAGTACGTTTTGCCTTTTCTATCCAACCATATTTGGGCCTAAACAACTTTCATCCATTCTTTTAATATGTCCATATATATAATACACAAAATGATGAATTTATTTCATTTAAAAATTAATTAATTCAAAATGTTGTTTTTCTGAAAGAATCACTAAAAACACGATCTCAAATAGTTAAAATAGATTATTTTGAAAGTACAAGTATTCCTTTAAACACAATATTTTAAGATAAATATCTTTAAATTCATCAATAAAAAAAGAATAATTTTAAATAATTTAAGTTAATTGTTATTGAGTAATTTAAACTTTATTTCGATAAATAATTAAAGATTTTCAGGGACTTGTTTAACTCTTGGCACACAAAAGATAGCAATTAGGCAGTTTTTGGACGACTAGCCAAAACGTTGGCACAATAAAGCTAGCAAATTCCGTATGGAAGGCTCGAACTGATCTTGAACCTCTCGACCTACGTGTCCATCTACTGTACTAACTACTAATTGGAAAATAGAGCTGTCTCCAACATCGCAGTGCACAGAATACAAAAAGGAGGCGCCGAAGCAGCTGCTTTCTCTCACAAATGCAAAATGCATTTTTAACGATGAGAAAACACTATCAAGCTGTAGTTTTACCTCTTTCATATTTCATATCCCGAATGAAAATAGGAACGAGCGTTTCCAGTTTCTAGCGCAAGGACAGACTTGAGACGTGTGAGCTACTTGAGAGTTATTCAATCAATGGCGCTCATTCATAGACAAGATCAATCCCTCATTCACCTCAAACTTACTCCAAAGATTCTGTAGCTGAACCACAATTCTAATAATTCAGGGGTCCTCAAAAACAGCAAAAGTGTTTGTAAGTAACTCACTTCATGCTACCATTGGTTGATTCGCTTTTGTAGCTTGAGCAATTCAAGGCTTTCAGAGACCTATCCTTGAAATTGAATTAGAAAACCCCAAAAAATGAATAAATAAAGTAAGCCTTGATGTTCAGGGACTCATATTAGTTTTTGAATGCTTTATTTATTCATTTTTCTGTTGATAGTTTTAGTGGTTGTGGTGTGGATCTGGAGAAATTAGAAGTATTACTCATTTTCGTGTTGGCTGGATTATTTTTACTTGGTTGTTTTGTAAGGAGCTCATATGCTGAATTAGTGTGAACAAGTTGATTAAATGGGGTTGTAATTATATAAGCTTTTGAAAAGAATTTTGCTGTTTTTGAGGACCCCTGACTTATCGGAATTGTGGTTTAGCTACAGAATCTTTGGAGTAAGTTTGAGGTGAATAAGGGATTCATCTTGTTAATGAATGAGCAGCATTGATTGAATTCTGTGAAGGCTGGATCGTTTTGACTCTGACAGTTTCTAAGAAGCTCGCCTATTGAAAAAGTGTGAGCACCGTTCATTAAATAGGGTTGTGATTATTTGGGCATTTGAAAACAGGTACATTTATTATTATTTTTATGGTCGCTAGATCATTTTGACTTGATCATTTGTAAGTAGCTTGCAGGCTGAGAAAGTAAAAGCAATGTTGATGAAATGGGGTTGTGTTATTTAAGGATGAAAATAATGAAATGTTTTGTATTTTTGTGGTGGGTAAATCGTTTTAACTGGGTCATTTTGTAGGTAGCTCGCATTGAAGTTGCCATGAGTGGAACTCATTTTTTTTGGTTTTATTTAGATTGATTTTCTACATTCTATAGTTTATGAATGACCTATATTTCATGTTGACCATATCTGTGTATTGTTTGTTAATGCTAGATCCATTGCAACCTGGTCATCCTTTTTATTTTATATTACACTTTAGTCCGCTGCACAGTTTTGAGGTCATGGGCTCAAATCCAACTACCAGCGTCCCTGTGTAGAGTTTGCATGTTCTTCCCGTGCTTGTGTGGCTTTCCTCCGGGTTCTCCGGTTTCTTCCCACATTCCAAAAACATGTATGTCAGGTTAAGTAGCCGGTCCAAATTGTGTGAATGAGCGAGTGAGTTGTCTGTTCTTGTATGCCCTGCAACCAGTCGAGGGTGTCCCCTGCCCACTGCTCAAAGATGGCTGGGATGGGCTCCAGCACCCCTGAGACCATACTGAGGATAAGCGGTGCAGATAATGGATGTATGTTTGTTAATGCAACATGTATTGCAGCCTGGTCATCCTGGAAGGGGGATTACCTCATGTGTGTTCCCCTCTCAAGGTTGAGTTTTTCCTTGCCCTCTTTGTAGGTTTTAGATCAAGGGATTTTGAAATAGTAGTCCGTCGTTTGCAATAATCTGTGGTCTATGCAGCCCTTTGAGATTCCTTATGATTAAGGGCTATACAGATAAAGATGATTTTAAACAAATACAGTTTGTTTTTTTTTCAACGTTGAAAAACAATTGATGTTTTTGCCTTTTTGTATTAGCGAGATCATTTTGACCTGGTACTTCCGTAAGTAGCTCGCATGCTGTGAACGTTTGAGCATTGCTCTTTAAAAGGATAGTAGTTGTTTAAAAATTTGAAAAGAATGTGATTTGCATTTTTTGGTAGTTCATTCATTTTTCAATTAGCTTGCATGCTGAAAAAGCCGTTCAACTGGTAGAAACAACGTCAGTTTCTTTATTTGTAGCCCAAATTTGAATAACGCGCAGCCTCACTTCGTCTGGCGGTCGGATTAGCTGATTTTAATTTATGTAAACCCTCTCCACTTTGCAGTCGGGCGAAGTTGAGCGCCAGCAAATTTAAAAACGCTTCTTCACCGGTGTCCCTGAAACTCATCGGGCATCTTAATCAATTTCTTGTCCGGTGGCGGTGATCCGAAAGATGAACGTTGGGCAGCCGACAAACCCCCTGAAGACGGCCGGATGACCGAAGTTGGCACTCGCCTGCTCTTTAAAGCGCAGTTTGCACATAAACTAAGGGAAAAAATAATTACACAACGTGTTATCCAAAAATAAATCCAGCCTTAACCAAACAAAATATGTATGACAACAATATGTTGCCTTTTAACTAACTCTAACTGAACAAAACATAAAAAGACAACGACACAGTAAGGAATCCCAGATGACGACGAACTTAAAAAATATTCCAACACCAACTAACTTGCTGTTCAAGTTCAGTCAGAAAAAACACAGGATATGCTTGAACGCTAACTAACTCTTAACCAAACATGGAAGAGAGACAAAGCGGAATACATTGGGACAATAATTAGCTTTAACTGAACATAACACAAACGTTAGACAATACAGAATATGTCGGGACATTAATTAGCTGTAACTGAAAAATACATATAATGACAACAACACAATAAACATTACCACACATGGATAGATTTAAATAATGTTCCAACACAAATCAACTCTAACTAAATATGTAAGTGAAACAATGCAGGATATGTTGGAACGCTAACTCTCAACAAAACAAGAAAGGAAGATGATGCAGAATATCTTGGGACACTAACGAGCTTTAACTGAAAAAAAAAAACAACATAAAATATTACAATGCAAGATATATCGCGACATTAACTAGCTCTAACTGAAAAAAAAATAAAACGTTAAAAAACCCACAAGAAACATTTCCACACGTGGATAGAACTCAAATATGTTCTAACACCTACTAACAAACTCAACCCGAAAGAAAGGCAATGCAAGATAGGTTGGGACACAAGCTACCTCCTAACTGATCAAAACATGAAAGGAAGACAAAGCAGAATATGGTGAAGCACTCTTTTGCTTTAACTGAAGAAAAACATGGAAGGATGACGACGTAAGAAAAAATACCCACATGTGGATAGAACTGAATCGGATAGAATATGTAGGACAATACTTAATTGTTACCTAAACAAAACATGAAAAGAAGTCAAGGAGGAATATTTTGGGACACTAGTTTTGACTGAACAAAACAGGAAAGAAAGATAGTCCTTGTTATGTTTAAATATTAAACATTTACTGAATAAAACTTAAAAAAAGAGAAAGGGTAATAAGTTGTGGACACTAACTAGTGTTAACTGAACAAAACACGATAAAAAATGACAACGAAGAATATGTTGGAACGCTAAATATCTCTTAACTGAACAGAACATGAAAAAAGACAACGCAGGAAATATTTGGACACTAGCTAGCTCAGACTGAACGAAACATAAAAGACGGACAACGCAGGACACAAACAAACAGCAGAATTCAGGGTTCCAATAGATGCTCCTGCAATCTTGTACTGGCTTTTTTAGTAGCGTCTCCTGCCAGCCGCTAGAGCTAGCTGCTAATACAAACTCTGACCATCTTTAGCTATGTGCTCTTTTCAGCCACTTCGGGTTAATCCATCTTGTTTTGTCTTTTGCTGTCACTGGCGGGGATTGACAGCCCCGTCCATGTTTTGTTGCTGGCTGCAATTCAAAAAATGTTTGTGTTGTTAATGTCGGTCCGCTCTTAAAATATACTATGAGGCGATCTGCAGACGACTGAATGACTAAAGCTAGCGCTGGCTCGCTCTTCAAAGCGCTCGCTGCCTGGTGTTGCTACGTGTGATGTTGAGGAAGGAAGAGCGGCATGTCCTTCAATTTTCACTCGAACAAAGGATTAACAAGAATAAAACGAGTTATTATCCAGAAAAAAAAATCAGTAATGATCCACTTCCTGTTCCATGTTTTGGCGCCAGTGACGAAGACCTCATTGCATATATTTGCATTCATTTCCCCCTTTTTTGTTATCCGGACTGAGCATTTTTTTCTCAGGGATTTTATAACCCGGACTGAAAGTAAAATATCTCCACCTGGAACAACAAAAGCTCACCTCAGATGCCGTTTTGCCGCCGGTCCAACAGGGAAGAGAATAAACGATTTTCCTCCTGGTACACAAAGAAAGCCTTGAGATAAGACTCATGTTCACGTTCCAAATGGGTTACTTCTATAATAGTTCTTCAAGACTGTAAATGATCCTTTCTAACTACGTGTTCCACGCACAACAAGACAAAAACTGTTGAGAGGTCCATTAGATGTCTTTTGAAACATTTTACGGTTGAAAAGTATATATTTTCGAGACTTTGAAAGACATCCAAAAAACGTCTGTTCACAGGGTTCGTATGTGTGCTTGAAATCCATGCTTGAATTTTAATGTTGTGTTTTGTTTTCCAAGATTGGAATGTGGTTGAATTTTGGGTAAATTGCTTGTAAATGCTTGAAAATGTTGCAACTGCTCTCTGGTGGCTTCACTTTGCCATTGCATTTCTTGTTCCCTCTTGATTAATGGCAGTTGGCATTAGTTTGTATGGCATTGTCCTATGAAATGTGTATGAGTCCAATTATGTACCAATTATGGACATTTATGGGCCATGCAAAAAATGAAAGTAGTATTTGGAAGATCTTCCTGCAACTAAAAATGTAAGCTATATATGACTGTCCTTTTTACCCAACACCTTTATGGGGAGAGTTTTTTTTCTCCAAAATATTTTTAGTCAGACTTGTTGAGAAACAAAATATTATTTAGATCCACAATTATATTTGCAATGTACTGTAAGAGCTAAGAATCATATGTCTTAATAAATGCACACGCAAGGTTAAAAAAGTGCATGTGTTAATCGCGAAGATATATTTGGATCTCATATAGTTTTTTCTTTTGATGTAAGTGGAATAATTAAACTACTGGCTTTGAAGGTCCTTAAAAGTGCTTTCATTTACCCATTAAAAAAGAATACGAACCCTGTGTTGCGTTTGCCGAGCTGGAGCCAAGTTGGGCACACAAGTAGAGTTGACAGCTTTATTTGTGGTTAAAGGGAATTAACAAAAAGCACTCTGCATAGGGAGGAAGGTACAAAACGGGCAAAACAAATACAGTCAAAAAACTCACGAAAGATTACAAGAAGTTTTTCTGGGGAACGGCACGGGTGGCAAAGAGTCAGCAACTTGGCAGGGGCAGCATGGAGAGGAGTGATTTGACAGAAGAGGCAGTCAATTTATACTAGGTCCTTATTGAGAGGGAAGTGTCAAGGATTAGATGAAGTTGTGGGATTTTTTAGCACTTTTGTTCGTTGACACCCTCTGGTTAACAATGGCATACTGGATCATGACAAACTCTCCGTTTAGAAACTAAGAGTCTTTTTCAAGACGTTAAAAATATTTGGGGGGGGATTGAAAAGTGAGTATTTTTCAAAATGTTAAAAACTTTAAAAGGCGTCTTTGAAAATATAAAGGAATTTTCAAGACGTTGAGAAGAGGTACAATATATGTCCGAAATGCAATTTTTGAAGGGATTGAAAAGTGAGTCTTTTCAATATGTTAAAAAGGTGTCAAAATATATATTTGTTTAAAGATTAAACATATTTTTCAAGACATTTAAAAGACATCCAAAAGATGTCCATAAACCGTTTTTTTCTTGGGGTTGAAAAGGTGAGACTTTATTCAAAACATTTAATCCATTCAGTTTCTCTCAAATAGGAAGCGCCAATGTTTGCTCATTTGACTTATTCCTGAAGGCCTATAGAACATGTAGCTATACATGTTATATAGCTATACAGACGCTGCCTGACCTACAAATGATCGTTTGTAAGTTGAATTTGTTCATAAGTTCAGGAGCTTCAGTGCTATATTTTGTATGTTTGAGGTTTATATAAGTAACATCTATTGTTTTGAACTAAAAAAAAACATTTCATAAAATAATATGCTCTATAAAGATAAATAAAGTTAAGTGTAACTTACTTTTGGAAGATAAGCTTCAAGTGCTCTTCCGCCGTGTTAGAGAGTGGCCGAAAAAAAGCAATCCAACAATTTTCTCAACCGCATCAAGCTTTCTTATTCCACTTTCGTTTCAAAAGTAACAGCTCTCCTTTTCTTTACACTTCATACCACCCATATTGAATGGATGCACTAGACAATAAACAAACAATATAAACCCTCAAAGTTCTTACACGTTGTTATGATCACACACAAACCAGGAAATAGATTTTTTTTCTTCCGGGTGAATGCTGTATGACCTCTCAAAGTGCTACGCGGCAGAAAGAAGTACAACAGTAATGTCCTGTACTCAGAAATAGGTGCACACAATACAAAATCTAACTTACAGCAATGTCCGGATATTTTTCGACATCCCGTTTTGCGTAAGTCGAATGGTCGCAAGTAGGGGAGCGTCTGTACAGGCATAAGACACATCAAAAGAAAACTTGAACCCTCATCTTTTATTAGAAAAAAAAAGTATGTTTCTAGATTTTACCATTGTTTGGTAAGCAACAGATGAACTTTGTTAAAATACCCATTTGTAAGAAAATTGAGAAAAACGCCTTTTTGTAAAGTAATGCATTTCAAGCAAAACTGTTACTCAGGTTCTTTATTTAAATATATTTGTGATACAACTTATATCTAAACAATGCTTTCCATAAACACAAGCGGCACTTTAATGACAAAATCAAATTTAATTGCAACACCACCGAACTTATGCTTAAACGATGTATTTTTACGTTTTGGCACTCAATTGTTCTGAAAGCGTATTTATAAGCTATGGCACTGAATGAGTCAAACAACTTCCAAAAGACGGCGAAAAGATGTCCAAAAGACGTTGACAAGATGTCTTTTTTTGCCAGCCAGTCGCAGGGCACACAGGGACAGACAACTCACTCGCTCATTCACACCTAGGGACAATTTGGACCGGCCAATTAACCTCCCATGCATATTTTTGGAAGTTGTGAGGAAAATGGAGTGCCCGGGAGAAACCCACGCAGGCATGAGGAGTTCATGCAAACTCCACACGGGGAGTTAGCTGGACTTGAACTCTAAACCTTTGCACCGTGGGGCTGCGCACTAACTGCTCAACTGCCATGCCGCCCCCCAGTTATTTTTCAAGATGTTGAAAATATGACAAAATACATTTATTTGAAGATCAAAAGTATTTTTAAAAACGTAGAAAGTATTCAAAAGACATTGTAAAAATTGTCCATAAGATGTCCAAAATGCATTTTTCGGGTAGAAAATTAAGCTTCTTTCAAGAGTTTGAAAAGACGTCCAAAATATGTCCAAAACATGTCTGTTGTCATGGTAGGAAAATGAGTATTTTTCAAGACTTTGAAAATACATATTTGTTTAATTTTTTATTTTTTTGTAAATGTTTAGAAGACATCCAAAAGACACATTTTTGGATGAAAAGCAAGACGTATCTGTTAGAAAATTAAAATATTTTTGTAAGACAATGAAAAAAGGTCCTAAAACTGTTTGATAGTTGTTTTTTGGGGGGAGGGGCTGTTCAGGGGTTTTGAAAATTGAGTGGTTTTGAAATCATGGCTGACTTCCAAAAGACGTCCGAATAAGACATTAAAAAATGTTCGCAAGATGCCTTTTGATCAAAAAATGAGTCTTTTTTAAGACATTTGAAAGACATAAAAAACATATTTGTTAGAACATTTCCAATGTTTTCATAGACGTCGAAAGGGTTTTGAAAGATGCACAAAAGATGGGGGTTGAAATGCGACGTTGGAAATACGTCACAACACAAATTTGAAAATGTTATTGTGGTTAGCGCGTGTGTGGCACAGTTCTGAGGTCATGAGATCGAACCTCCTGTGTGGAGTTTGCATGTTCTCCCTGCGCTTGCGTGGGTTTCCTTCGGGCACTCCGGTTTCCTCCCACATTCCAAAAACATGCATGTCAGGTTATTTGGCTGGTCCAAATTGTCCCTACATGTGAATGAGCGAGCGACTTGTCTGTCTCTGTGTGCCCTGCAACTGGCTGGCAACCAGTTCAGGGTATCCCCTGCCCACTGCCTGAAGATACCCCCGCGACTCTTCTGAGGATAAGCGGTGCAGATAATGGATTTTACTTAGGGTGAATTTCAGGCTGTCAATTCATCAGGTAAGGGGTAAAGTCACCCAAATAAGAGGCAGGTGTCCTAACTAGATGGGTCAAACGCTAATGCTAAATTAGCAGGCCTATTTTTTTGCCATTTAACGTGAAGTTGTCCGTAAATTTGTTTTTCCAGGCAGGAACTTTTCGTTAAATCCAGGCTTGCGTACTGAGTAGGTTAGAGATCAAATAGTCACAATCCGAAACAAGTGTTTAGGACAGATGGGTCAAATGCTGATGCTAAATTAGTAGGCCTTTTTTTTGTCATTTTATGCGCGGTTGTCCATATTTTTGTTTTCTAGGCAGGCACTTTGGGTGAATTCCAGGCTGTGTATTGAGTACATTAGAGCTCAAATAGTCCCAATCCGAAGCAGGTGTCTTAACCAGATGGGTTAAATGCTAATGCTAAATTAGCCATCCTTTTTTGTCATTTAACGTGGGTGTAGCAAAGATTGACCCTGAAAGCAGGTGCGGTGAGGGCCCTGCTCGGCTTGCCAGGCGGCTCCATTTCTAATTATTCTCCAGAGACGAATGAAGTCCCTGACAAAGACGGAGAAGGTGAAGAAAATGGCCACGGAAAGATACGGCAAGTGTGTCAGCTCCTTGGCGACTTCTCTCTAGCCCAACTGTCAGACAGCATTACAGAAAAGCTTGTCTCCTGTGACTTGGCCGAGGACATTCCGCGGGGACGAGGTCCTAATCAAGAGAAGACTGCCAAAGCCGTCAAACGGCAAAGGCACATGCCAGACAATGTCCCAGTGTCTGTTCTCCCACCCCTTACTCGCAACTAATGACTACTCTGGGTTTGGACGGAAGCTTGAAATGTTTTCAACGGTTGAAAATGGCTTGGATTTTGGATGAAGTGCCTGTAAATGCTTGAAAGTGTTGTCGTGTTTCTCAACAAGTCTGACTAAAAATGAGGCAGACGTCTCTCTCTGGTGGTTTAGCTTTGTCGTTGCATATTTTCTTCCCTTGTGAAAAACAGCAGCTGGCATTAGTTTGTATGGCATTATCCCATGAAGTGTCATTGCCCCTTAAAGGACAGGTGCATGCTACACCTAAACAGGGCATTATAAAATGTGTATTAGTGCAATGATTACGCATTAACTACAGCCTTGCAAAAAACGAAGGTATCGTTTCTCAGTTCCTGCAACTAAAAGTGTAAGTTACATATTGTCATTTTTACCCAACACCTAAATTGGGAGATATTTGTCTCAAAAACAAATATATTCTTAATATACTCAAGATCTCAAAATCATATGTATTTATAAATTGGCACAGGTAAATCACAGATATATTTGTGGTTCTGCAAAATATATGATTCACATCATATTTCTTCATGTAATGGTACTAGAGGAATTGGAAAATTGACTTCGAAAATCCTTTACAGTGCTCGAATTTGGTCATGAAAAAGAACTCAGATGATTCGTGACACTCTAAGCTTCTTGGCGGTGACCTAAATCTTTGAATTTTTCAAAAACAAAAAACATTCTTTTTTATTGTCCACTTTAAGCGGTCACCTCTTTGTCACTTTGTCACTGTACCCAACTGTAAATGAGATGATTCTTATCCCTCTGTTTGAACAAACCCACGACGCAGTTGATTTATGACTGTTACAACCTTGACTTGGTGTTGGAATCATTAAATCTCCAAGACTTTTTGATAGTCTACTTTAAGCGATGGCCATTTTAATCTGAACTTTTTTGAACCTTCGAAAATGTTGTAATGTTCGTTTTTGATGTCCACTTTAGGCGACGGCCATTTTGTCTGTTGCCGTAATCAAGTCAAGTCTTGTTTATTTTTATAGCCCTTACTCACAAGAAGTCTCAAAAGGCTACACAGAACACTATTACAGACTCTAGGCTATTATAACACCACCCCCTGATCCAAAAACTTACACGAGGGCAAGGAGAAACTCAAAACCTCGGCATGAGGAAAATAAAGAAACTCTGAGAAGGGACCGCACACGAGGTAATCCCCCTTCCAGGATGACTCGGCTGCAATGGATGTTGCAGGACACATACATCGTCAACATGAAATAGGTCATTCATTATCTATAGAATATAAATGTGCTTTAAACCTAGATTAAAACAGTTCCACTGAGATTGCGGATCAAATTTTAGAGAGCAGAGCATTCCACAGCACCGGGGCCTGAATGGGGAAGGCTCTCACTAAAGGTTCCGTGCAGGAACATAGGAGGAAATTTAATCTGAAAGATATGACGGGACAAGCCCATGCATATCAACTGTGAATTACATTGCAGTCAACTGAAAATTACTTCATTAGAAAAAATAACAAAAAAATATGAAAAAATACACATTAATATGAAAATACAAAATTACAAAGGAATGTATATATTATATGTCTATGGATGCTAAAAAAAATCTTAATATAACAAATTCTATGTAAAATAAGCAAAACTTTTTGCAAAATGGGCATGATTGTATGTACTGAATTGGCTGGTACACTTTATAACCGGTTCGCCTTATGTACCAGCAAATATAGTGGATTAAATTTAATTTTCATAAAAACAATTGAATGATACTGCATACTGTAACTGTTCTAGCTTTGAGAAACAAACAAAGTGGTGCTTGACTGTCTTTTTGTGGTCAACATGTTAATTGTACAAACATGCTTGTTACAACCAAAGACTAAATGGATGTATACACTATAATAACCAAAATGCTTTAATATTATTTGTCGTCTTTATCCAGTTTCCAGTTGTCATTTATATGAGAGCTTTTCATCAAATATTTTGTGTTTCTTTCATTGTGTATGTTTATTTAAATAGCTATAGACAATGTTTGGTTTACAGCCATTTGTGCTAGTGTGAAGTCACTGTTGTGCATTTGAGAAACATATTAAGCGCCCTCTTTTAGTTAATATGTTGGTTGTTTGTTACCAAAAGGACAAAAACCTTAGAACTTCAACGGCAGGGCAGATGCCGACTTTCATTTTGTTTAACTGGCAAAAAGGGTATACTTCAGAGAGATTCTTTTATGAGTGAATTAATTTTAGTGGTGAACCCAAATGTCATAATTGTAATTTTTGTATTTATTTATTTGTTCTGCAACCTTAGCCCCTATGCTAGTTTTAACACCATGTGCCTTCTATATGAAGAATGTATCACAAAATATTATTTTTGGGGGAAAATACATTACATTCAATGGTAAACTGCCAAATCTGTAACGAAATAACTTAATGATTCGCAACAGTTTGAAATCAAACAGTTTTGAAAACTGATGTTTGTCGTTTTTATTCTTTTAACAACTGACGTTTGTTCTTCAGACTGCATGGATTTAATTTCCTAAATGTTTTTCAGGCACAGTCTGGCATAGCGCTCAACCTCTCTTTTATATATGATATAATCGCATAAGTTGGACAATGCATGCCATCAAAAGCGTATTGGCTTGAATGTTACCTAAATCTTACTGAGGCGAGTCAGACTCCATTTCGTTCAACAAGTCAACGTTGTTTTTCGTGCATCATCAAGGTACTGCCTTGATACGCGAGGTCTGCTTTACAAAATTTACAAGTAGTCTTTTAATTTGCTGTATCCTGCTAAAATTTGACCAAACTTAAGTTTTTGTACACGTAGTATGTGGTGTTGACATCTTCATTGTTGTATGTTACCACTCAAGACAGATGCTATTGCGCATGAGCGACTCTTAGCAGAGATTATAATCATTTAAAGGTTAATCACTTTGTTAGAAAAACATATCCGGCAACAATGAAATTCATTGTCGAGTATTTCTATTTTCGCTTTTTGTTGACAACGTTAACTGTTCTTCAAAGTCCTACGAGATTCCATGGTAGTCCAAATCAAGTGAAGACAACCGAAGCCATCAAACGGCAAAGGCACATGCCAGGGGACGTTTTACCATCTGTCCCCATTTACTCCCGACCTGTCTTTTCCTCTGCCTCATTCTGATGACTAAAACTCTGTCCTCGATGCGAGGACACGTGTCTTTGTCTTAGCGTACATTGCGATTGGTGTTTGTAAACGTGATGCCCGTCAAGTAAGAGTGTGTCACTTATCCGGTTCCAATTCGTCCCTCGGGGGAATAGAGCTTGGCGTAAGCCCCTGGACCTTGTCTGTCCCGGCTGAGTGTTTGTCTTTTCCGGTTGATGTGCTCAGTGAGACAAAGTCTAAAATAATTGGGAGGGAAAGAAGAGTCGGGTGATTGTTGTTGCTTACCATTATGTCTAGACACAACCCTTTCTTTGGACCAGACCTAAAATATACTTTATATTTATTCCTTGCCAAATTACGGAATATGGCATGGATCCTTTCTGAGGTGGCGATCACGGAATAAAATTGACATTAGGGGGGGTTGTGAGGGATATAGATACTAATGCATAGTTACTATGTTCCGAAACGCTCATATCCAGATGAAAATATCAAAACTACAAAACGTCAATGCTGAAAAGATGTTGAACAAGCTGATTGACAGGCCTTTGGATGTACGATTTGGCGCTAAATTTAGTCTGGTCCGTTTTAGACATGATTTTGTCCGAAAATAGACGTCTAAATTTGGGTTGTGTCCAGCACACGCAACGTCAACCGAATTTAGTCCAAAACATAATCTTTGTGTTTACCTTGTTTAAAGTTTGTACCTCGAATTAATCTTTTCAACAGCATGAAGAACACGTTTTTTTAAACTTTCCATTATCATCCAGTTAAACACGTCTTTTAGACGGACTCTGGTGTTTTTTCAGTCTTTCAACTCGTTTTTGCTGGGTGGGTTATCCTAACATAATAAGCTTAGTGAGCGACCCCAAGTCGGCTAGCTTACAGGCTAACAGAAGATTATATACAAGATAACTTTTTTGAAAACTAGTGAACACCACATTTAGAATCTAACTGCAGTGTAAAAGATAGTAGTCATTGTCCTTGCCTGGCTGAATTCAGATGGGCTAATTGCTAATGCTAAATTAAATTCAGAAAAATAAGTCTGGTTATTCGGGATGTTGTTTACTAGAAAATGGTCAAACTTTGGTGTAAGAACAGCACAACTTACGTGTAATATACCTGTTAGACAATTTGATAACATAAATATACAGGGATGCCCTGCGACTGGTTGACAACCAGTTCAGGGTGTCCACTGTCCACTGCCCGAAGACATCTGGAATGGGCTACGGCACCCCCGCGACCCTACTGAGGATAAGCGGTGCAGATAATGAATGAATGAATTAATATACACAGAAAGGAAAAATGACGTTTTATTTACCATCAATTTGACGTGACTTAAGTTGGTAGAGTGGAGTAGCGGGTGGGTGCAGACATGGTTAGAAGAGGGCAGATGAAAATGAAAATTGTTTTTCAAACTTCCACTTGCTAGAATTGTCATGCCCTTAGGAGATTTTCTCGCTTTAATCGCCTCCTTTTCTGGTCTTTGGTCAAGGCGCTTTAATTTAGTGATTCGTGTGCCTTCTTGATACTTTTTGATAATAGCCTGCTTCATTTCCAGGGTTATTATGTTTTCGCCTCCCCTTTAGCATCACTGCAAGCCTTGGGACAAATACAGTACAAAAAGTACTGGATTGTATGCCAAGATGCAAAATCTTAAAGAAGCTCACCAGGGAAAACATGGCCATAGTTTTACTTAGTTCTATTTTGTTTCCTTACATTTTTTCTTTACAAAGCACACAAGATTCTGAGCTGAATGAGGAAAAAGGTATTGTTTATTGTGGTGTGGCAAACCTATAGCTGACCAGCTTTTTAATGTTAAGTTTGTGAACATGCAACATAATTTATTGTTAATATTGTATGGTGGGGAAAGTGCTCTAACGAGGGGTAAAAATGTCATAATGTAGTAAGGCAGGGACGCTGTATTCCGAGGGTTTACTGTACATATATATTTGTAGAAATTCACTTAATACCTGCAAAAAATCAAAGGAATACTGTATGTCAGGACAAAATCCCCTTCTGTGGCTAGGTAAAAAACATACATTTTGTGTTTTATATTCCTTGCCAAAGTACTTAAAAAAGCATTGTGCTATGTCCCATTATAGTCATAATATCCATAATCCTGTCGAGAGGCTGGAAGAGCTAAGACATTTTTCCCTGCATGTTCAATTGATTTTGCTCTGTATAATGGTCTATTTGTAGGCCAGTACTTGCGTACATTCATCCATGTCCTCATTAGGGTCACGAGTGTGTTGGAGACCATCCCAGATGAATTTGGAAACAAAAGCTAAGAATTGGTCTGCCAGACGGTGGCAGGGCACACCAAGTCTATTTTTTAGTCATTCTTTCACCCTTATACGATCATTTTAGGGGGGTTCAATTAATGAGGACCAAACAAGCTGACGCTAGCGACATTAGTGCCAGATTATACCAGATCCTTGACCCAGATGTAGTTATATGCAGACCAGACTGGGGCCCAGATCACAACAGACAGGGCCCAGGCGCCTAGTACCCATCAAGACCCAGATAAATACTGGTCCTGTAACTGATACTGCAACAGGCAAGTACAAGATAATAGCTAAATTGATGAAGAAATGTCATTAGGACCAGATTAGTACCTTGCAAAACCCAGACGAGGTCTGGTTAAGCACCAGGCTCGGATCATACAGGGCCAGAGTTGTCTCTCACCACATTAGGAGTGAATTATGGCAGAACCTTGACTAGAGTATAACTAAACTCAGACCAGACTGGGGCCCAACGCACAAATGACCTGGACCACAGGACGAGAACCCATTTAGATGTAGGTGAGTCCTGGTAAAATAACCTATTTTAGACCGAGGACAAGATGGAACCAGACAAAGAACCTTACAGTGACCGGATTAGTACCTTTGCGAAACCAAGATTAGATCCCGCCAAGCTTTAGTACTACAGTTCATTCCCACCACATTAGGAGCGAATTATAGCAGATCCTTTACCAGAATAGACCTCTACTCATACTAGCCTGGGGGCAAACTCACAACAGACTTGGACCACCATGCCAGCACCCATCAAGGCCCAGACTGGTCCTGCTACTGTAACCAATATTCAACTGGGAAGTACAAGACTATAGCAAAATACATCCATACAAGAAACGTTAATATGAGCGGAGTAGTACCCCGCAAAATCCAGACTAGTTCTAGTTAAGTATGAGGCTCGCGCCATATGAGGACCGGAGTTCACTCCAATCACATTAGTGCTGGGTAATGGCAGATCTTTGACCAGAATAGACCTATAGTCAGGCCAGACTAGGACCCAACTCACAACATACATTGACCACCAAACTAGCGCCCATCTAAACCCCTACTAGAGCTGGTACTATAACCAATATTGGACCAGGTGGTACAGCACTATAGCAAGACTGTGGCAAAACAGATCCAGACCTTATGAGGACCCCAGTTAACTCCAACAACATTAGTCCTGGATTCTGGCAGATTCTTGACCAAAATAGATCTATACTTAATTAAGACTGGGGCCAGACTCACAAAAGACGTGGACCATAGGACTTGCACCCATTTATATGCAGATTAATCCTGGTACTGTAACCATTATTGGACCGGAGAGTAAAAGACTTAAAATAGATCTAGGCAAAATAGATCTAGGAAGGAATCTCATTATGACTCGCTTAGTACTACTTCCTGTTGGTTATCAGGCTAGGACCACTCGAGGACCACAGTTGACTCCAACGACGCTAGTGCCACATTATGGTGGATTCAACCAATAGTGTACAATAGCATTATAAAATAAAAGCCAAAGAAAGACCGGGTTCTATTCAGAGGTAAAACCGATTCATTCCAGTCTGCCTAATAACCTCATGGTCATTGTTACAAATCCAAAGTTTGCGTCCTTGAACTTTAATCAGCGTAAACCGCCATTATTCCGAGGTTAATGGAGTACATCTCAGGCATTTACAAGAACCAGACAGATGGACATCCAGTCTTTTAGAAAAAAAAAACGAAAAAACACCTCAGGCTACAGCTGGGGCCACACTGGAGGTGGGTTGAAATGCGAGGGTTACGATTCCCATGAATTGAGGATTTACTGCTTGCTTCATGCGTTATACTGCACGTAGTTACCTAATACACGGGGGGTGGAGAGTTAAAATTAATGATGGTGGAAAGGTAGGGATCATCTCAATTCTCATGGAATGTCATTAGATGTCTTTTTTGGAGTTGCCAGGTGCATAATTCACAATAGGATGGAGATTTTTGTCAGGAGTCAAGTATCATGATCTAGATAAGTTTTACCTTTTTGTGTATTACTCAGACAAGGAAGTCACCAAAGACTTTGGGATTTACAAACGGAATGTCTTGATTGGCTAAATCTTCAATTTTTTGCTAACCCCGAAGGCTAGGATTCTTCAAAGTGGTAAAAACCGTTCTTTAGTTTTGTCCTATGAGCTAACGGACGATAAAACTCAATGACAAACCATTATCTGAAATTGTCTACACTTTATTAAATTAGTGGTTACGTTTTTGGGAGATCACCATTTTGTAAAGTTCTTCTTGTTCTAATATTGTTACATCGCCCATTCTGATTGTGGTCTATGGAATTATTGTCTTTTCTTAAAAGAAATAATCAAACATTTTAGAAAATGGATTTACTTTATGAACAGGGTTTAATTTAAATAGTGCCATTTTTTAATTAAAGTCAATTTAGGGTTAACATAAAACATTAATGTGACGACATTAGCTTTAGCGTCCAAATCCATAATGTTAGCAGTAGTATCTTTAGTTAGGGTTTGTGATACTGGCAATATTTGCTAAACTTTTTATTATGCTGAAGTTATGACTGCGGCTAAAGCAAAACTAACCACCAACAGAGACAATCTAACAATCTTTTCGACTTTATAGATCACAAGTCTTTCACCATCTAGTATTGAGGTCTTTGCAATTGTTGGCGTAGTGTTTTAAGGGCAAAATGTAGCATAGTTTTCGTTTTTGTCAACAAAATAGCCCGGCTTTTCTTTTTTACAAAAAATAGGTCAGTTGTCTTCACTGAAAGCTAGTCTAGTCTTCTAAGCCGAAAGGTAGTCTAGTCGAAAAGTAACAAGTCTTTTTTTTTTTTGCCCAAACTAGCCTAGTCCTCTTCTTTGGCGAAAATAAGCATAGTCTTAATTATGGAAAAACTTGCCGTAGTAATGTGTTTTGTAAAAATCTAGCCAAGTCTTCTTTTTCACAAAAAATAGCATTGTCTTCTTACTTGCAGAAAAGTAGCACTGTCATGATTACCATTGTGAATCACCTGTGCCCGCTCATTTGGCGCCAACCGCTGCGGGCTCTGATTGGCTCTCTTTCCCTATTTCAACCGAGTCCTGTCAATCCCCTGTTGTCAGTCCGTCTGCGAACCTCTGTTTATACAAGGCAAGCCTTTTACGACCCTGACTCCCACCTGTCCCGTTTTTGCTCCCGTTTGTCCCAGGCTACGACCTGTTTTGATCCCGACCACTTCTGCTCTGCCGTCCCGGCTTACGACCCACTTTTGATCCTGACTACGTCCACTCTCCCGTCCTGGCTTACGACTCATTTACCACCCCGACCACGCTTTGCTCTCCCAGGCCCGGCTACCGACCAGTTTTTCTTGTACCGTTCCTGACACCACCATCGCTCGCTACGGAAGATCCACTTTCGTGTTTGGATCACAGTCCGAGAGCGACTTGCTTCCTGCATCCAGCGAACAACGTATCGTGGGCGCAGCCCTTCCACTTTCTTTCAATAAAACTTGTGTTAAACGTTACCTAATTGGGTTCTGTTTCCGTTCTTGTCCTGACGAGCACAATCTTGTTTTTCGCCAAAACTAGCATTGTCTTATTCTATGCGAAAAAGTAGCATAGTCTTTTGTTGGCGCAAGAACAGAATAGTTTTTCTTTCTTTTTCCCCCCTAAAAACTAGCCTGGCCTTATTTTTCGCAAAAACTAGCCTTGTCTTCCCTATGCCTAAGTTTATGTGAAAGTATTTAAACCAAAATATGAGTCAATTAATATCCAAGCGAACAGGGCTTAGCGCTCACTGAAGCGCAACTCCATAGGACATCTCCGTTGTCAGTTTCATTAAAAGTAAACCCGTTTGGAGTTCATCTGGACCCCGAGTGAGTTTTTTGCATGGAGGATTTCATTTCCGGGACGCATCCGAAGGCCACCGGCGGAGCGTTTAGGGAAAACCCGAAAGAAAAAGAAAAATCTGCAGAGTGGGGAAATGCCAAAGTTGTAGCAGAAATTGCTTGTATATGCCACACATGCTGATGCAGCGCTAGCAGCAAGCCGAGCGTTTCATTCCCCGTCCGTTTTATGTCGAGGTAAAGCCTGGGAAGCTCCGGCGGGAAAGTTCCCAAGAGTGTCCTTCAGCCCAATAAAATCTCTCTTCAGCAGTTCTGAGCTATTGGCTCTAGCTGTGTAGGAGGAGGGCGCTACATGCGCAATGAGCCGCCGGTCAAACGTTTCATTTTGTCCTGAACCGCTTTGACTTTGATCTATTGGATGCCTCCGATTGTCTTTCGGGTCGAGTGGTCGCTTATATTGTTTGATGGGCCCCATTGGAGAAATATCGACAAAAAACATGCAAAATGATATCTCTTTTTCTTTATTAACCCCTTAACGTTTAATCTAAAATTAATCTAAAACCCCAATCCCAAGACACACCCAAAGTAAAATGAAATGCTGTTCTTATATCGTTTGGAGAAAATGAACGGTTTTGGTCTCTTTTGAGAGGTAAGACTGAGGTTTTGTCCCAAACTGAAAAATCCCTGCAAGTGCTACTAACATGGAGTAATCCAAGTTGGAACACACAGAAATGGAAGGGTTTTATTCCGGCCTGAATTTCCTTTTTGCAATTAAATGCCTGCTGATAAATGTAGCATGGGCATCTTATCTGGAAAACAGATGAGACAATAGCTTGAAGCGTTACCTGGTATCTTGTCTCATTTGTTTGCAATCTGAAAAACGAAACTTTTTATTTTACACATGTTTGTAAGGGTAGGTTTAGGTGTTTCCAAAAGTAGCCATTTGAAGGCTAGCAGTTTACAACACTAAAACATTTGCAAATATGTACTTTACTTTGGCCAATTTATTTTAGACATTGTGAAAGAGTTGTTACTGTTTGACATCTCTTTCCAGTAGTCAAATCAATGATTGTGCACCCTTGGACATAATAATGGTGTGTAAAAAGTAATCACAAATGGCTTTGCGCACATTAATTCAGACTCTGATTTGAATACACCCCCTTGTCAATCATCATTCGATTTGTTACTACTGGCTGAAGGTATTCGGAACTCCAGGAGACAATCTTCCTCTTATAAACATGCCAATATAGGCTAATGTGGGTTGTGGACCATGAAAAAAGCCTGCTATTGACCGAAAGGGGTGTTAATCAAAAGCCAGAGGCTGACTACCATATTAGCAATAATTTAATGAATCTGTTCATTTTCAACAGGGAGTTTGTAAGAGCAAAATGTACAAATTACTACAAGGAACGTCCAACGAAGCATATATGCTTTTAGGTGGATTTTTTTTTTTAATTTTGTGGGTGATCTTGTATGTTTTGGAGTAAATATTTGAAACGGTTGGATCATCTGGATTTTCATGGATACAATTAAGCCATTTTAGCGGAGATTCAACTAATTTGATGACGGCCAGGGGACGTAACTAATGAGTTTCAGGAATCTTGTTTCAGACTGATCGTGATGTTCCTCATGAGTGTATTTTGAAATGGTCATCAAATCCTTATTAAAAATGTCCAAAACCTGTGATCAAATCAAGTTACATTTTGCTGGCTTTTCGTCAACACTAGTTAGTTTTTTCAAATTTTAATAAATTGGCTAATGTTAGGTTGGCACGGCGGAGGGGTGGTTACCGCGCAGCCCCACGGTGCGCAGGTCAGGTGTTTAATTCCAGCTATCGCAGCCTCCCCATGCAGAATTTGCATGTTCTCCCCGTGCTTCGGTTTCCTCCCACATTCCAAAAAAATGCCTGTCAGGTGAATTCGTCGGTCCAAATGGTCTCTGTGTGCCCTGCAACTGGCTGTCAAGCAGTTCAGGGTGTCCCCTGCCCACTGCCCGAGGGCAGCTGGGATGGGCTCCAGCATCCCCGCGACCCTACTGAGGATAAGCAGTGCAGATAATGGATGGATGGATGGCTAATGTTATATTGGAAAGGTTGCACGGCCCACACACGTCAGTTGTTAGCTATTACATGTGATTATTAATTTTTGAAAAATGATCTCTTGCTACATAATACTAACAGTTTGTAGATTTATTTAGTTGGTTGCACAAGGCAAAACTGTATTTAATGACACTTTTTAGTGGAAGTACAATGTTGGCAAAAACATTGACTCGTTACATTCAAATCATTTGCAAATGATCAAATGCGATCAAAGAGACACCAAAAAAATGTGTCCTTTTTTCCTGCTTATTTCTTCTTTATTTATTTACCCTTCTATATTTTTCTTCTTTTGTTCTCTACTTTCCCTTTTCCTTTTATTTATCACTCCCTTTTCTTTTTTCCCAGCTATTGAATTTTTTACCTGCTCCCCCTTCTTTTTGTTTTTTTTTCGTCTCTATTTTTTTCTTTTATTTCTTTTTTAATTTTTGTCTATTTTTATTTTGCTTGTCATTTTGTGCATTATGTTACATAAAAATTGAAAATACTTAATATGGATGAAGGCAACAACAACAATCTGAAGAGGCCAGTTGGGTCTCGTGAGCTGAGCCAAAACAGCCGCTTCTCTAAAAAAGACGATAACTTGCAGAGCAACATAGACAAAGTCACTTAGGTAAGAAAGGTCTCGTATGTAGTCTAACAGTGCTGGCGGTAATTAAAGTAAACCACACTTGTCTCTCTATATTTTAATGTCTTAATTTTAATGTAGACTTATCTAGTTGGTTGCACAAGGCAAAACTGTGTTGACGGAAAGTCTTAAAAATAGTACAATAATATATATTTGAAAAAAACAAACTCATGCAAGCCAGCCGACTTACCCACCTCCAACCCAGTCCGACTCTCTTGCAATAACTCGAGCTCACATGCAAGCTTGCTTTTATTTACTCAATCTAGTGCTGACATTGACTTCAAGAGACTGCACCTAAAAACCACAAAGGAAAGCTGCATTGTTTTTGCCCGCATGCAAGTAACTCTGGATGAATTTCTAGTAAATTATTTTCCATTTTTTGTCTAGACCAAAGACTAGCGTAGTTTTCTTGTATCCTGAAATCAAGTTAAATGTAGCTTGGACTTTAAGGGTGTGTCATTTTAGGTGTTTTTAGATAGTTAAAAGTAGAATATTTTCTCCACGCAGTGTGTGTTAACAACGCCCAAATGAGTTTAAAGAGCCTTTATATTTTTTCCCCACTGTGCCTTTCTACTTTTTTCTTTTAGAGTCGCTGTTCCAGGACTTGCAACACATTAGGAAGCAGGAAAGGGGGAGGAGGGCATGTAAAAGTGGCGAATTCCCGTCTCATGAAGATGGCGGTATTCCAGAACTTCCCCTTAGCTTTTAATGGAGAGGACGTTGTTGCTATGCTGACACTAATTATCTACCCGGGTGGCGTATCAAGCGCCATTGAGTGACTCTCTCCATTCGTTGCCGAAAAACTATAATTTCACGAGCTCCAGCGAAAAGCATGGACACAAAACAAAAATACTGCTAGTTTTCGACATAGAAAATGACTAGGCTAGTTTTGGGTGAAAAAAAGACTGTGCTAGTTTTCGGCAAAGAAAAATACTAGGCTAGTTTTGGGTGTGAAAGATTTTTTTTTTTTCTAATTTTTATTGTAGACTATGCTAATTTGGGATAAAAACAGAAAACAAAAAAAACTACTAATTCTTCCTAAGAATACAAGGATATTTCTTGTGAAAATAAGACCTAGCTAGTTTTTACTCTAAAAAGACTAGGCTAGTGTTTGCCATACGAAAAAAATTGGCTATTTTGATTGTAAAAAAGAAGACTGATAGTTTTCGGCCAACTTCAGGCCACTGGATTTTATGAATCTGTTCTTGGGATTTTTAATAGTTTGTTTCTTTGGGCATGTACTCTGGAGTAACTTTTAGATTAAAAATAAAATATGTAGCATATAAATGTAATTACTGCATAATGAGTTTTTATTTGTTGAAAAAAAATAGCTTGGTTTTATTCTACCCTGAAAGTGACTGAAATTTACTGTCGACTTTTAAAAGGATTTAGACCGGAAAACCGTGACTTATACTCCAGTTCGACTGTGTTGTTTGATGTTTTAATGCATTATTTCCTTAATGCGAGCCTGGAGTGAGTTATAGTCCTGAAAACAATGTTAAACTTTAACTGGGGAGCAGTCCTAGGCGTGAACACTCGAGAAACAGGATCGTTTGGATTTTCTTCCATGAAACGAACAGCACAAAGCGCAATCAAGGGACTATGAATTCCGGTCGTAAAATCCAGCAAATGTCACATTTGCCCATATGACCGACATCGCCATCGCACAATGACTTTTTCGATTCGCGTCTTGGGAAGATGGCGGTTCTCCAGAACGTCCTAGGAGCTCTACACATCGACAATTGCGTTGCTATTTTGACACTAAATAAGGAGCCGGGTGGCGTATCAAGCGCCGTTGAGTGACTGTCTCCATCTGTTGCCGGCAGAAGTGCATCATTTCACCAGCTTCAGCCAAAAACACGCTAGCGTACACACACGTTTGGTAGCCTGAGTGACAGCCCGATTCATTTCCTGCAGAAAATTAGACGAGCCTCCAGATTATGCAATTCCTCCCTTGGCTATCATCTACCTCTATCAATAATAAATATCTCTATAAAACTGGGGCTAGCCCCCGGGATCGGCAGCGGCACCACTACAGTTCTACTACACTAATAGTACTACAGACATACTACAAACTTCATATAAATTTTTAGTGCTTAAAAAAGGGATTCCATGTATTATTTTGCTTTCATTCTAAAAAGAAAGAAAACACAACATCAATACTGCAAAAATACTACTCCAATAATACTACAAAAATAATACTACAATAATACTATGAGACAGAAATACTACTACAAAATAATACTAGATAAATATAGTACAGAAACACTACATACATACTACCACAGCAATCCTGTAATACAGATATACTACTACAGACATATTATCAAAAACTACAGAAATACCACCAAACACTACTACAGAAATACTACAAAATACAATTACTATAGAAATACTACAAAATACAACTACCTCATAAATACTACAAAAAACCACTACGGAAATACCACAATAGTAATACGATGGAAAATTCCAGCAAAATACTCTCAGAACAATACTATAATACAGAATCACTACTACAAAAATACAAAAAAAATACTTCTATAGCATTGCTATAATAAATATATACTACGATAGAAGTTCTACTACAGAAGTACTACAAAATGCTACAAAATACTAAAAAACATACTACAGAAGTAATGCAAAAATACTACCACAGAAAAACAAAGATTTTATAGAAATATTACAATATACTACTACAGCATGACCATAATGTAAGAATACCATTACAGAAATATTACACAAATTAAGAAATATGATAAAATCTACAGAAACACATGAAAAAAAAAGAATACAGAAAAACGACAGAAATACTACTACAGACTTACTACAAAATGCTACAGAAATACTTCAAAAATACTACAAGAATACTACTACAGAAATATTCCCAAAATAACAGTGCAGCAATACAATAATACAGAAATACTACTAAAGAAATACTACAAAAATACTACAGAAATGTTCCTCCCATGGCTATCATTTACTTCTATCAATGCAAATTTCTCCATAAAATCGGGGCAGTGCTTTAGCAGGTTGTAATGAGCCCCTCGGTGGGGCTAGCTTTTCTTTTTCTCTACGCTTGGGTCGGGACGCCCCCCCAGGCTAGCTTCACTTACGCTTCATCACTCGTATCAAAGCTGCGACTTTATCGGACGTGGCACGGAGCCGTGGTGGGTTTTCTGGTGGCAGCAGACGTGACCTGGGGTTCAACAAAATGAGACAGCCCATCTGCCCGGGATTGGCATGTGTCCTGACCAACATGGAGTCGAGCTTTTAATCTTAGAACTCGCAGTACCCTCACAGGTGGGCACACTTGTGAATTTTGCCGTGTGTCGGACCCTTTTTCCATCACCATAATCAGTGTGTTATTTCAGGCAACAAATAAGTGACTATGTTTACATGCAGGCAATACAGTCTGGGCTAGGTTCCAAAAAGAAATCTGTGAAGTGCTGTTAATTCCAGACTACAAGCCGCTACTTTTTTCTCGCATCTTAAATGCTGCAGCTTTGAATACGGTGCGGCTTGTTAGTTTTTTTTCCAAGAGGGCATCAGTGACGACTTCGGACACACCCCCAGTCCTTTCTCACGGAGCTCCCGAGCTGAGGGGCCTTGGATTCCCCGGCGTGTGGTCACGGCTGGCTCCGAGCAGTTAGTTTAAAACTGGTGCGGACCAGGAGAAAAAACACTCACCTGTTGTATATTTATATGTAAAGATCAATAGAGCAATACTTAACTCATTCAATGCCATAGCGTGTGAATGTTTTTCCAGAAGCAATGTCCCCTGAGTGCCAAAACCCTAAAAATATGTTTTTCTTGTTTGATCCTAAAAACTGTTATTAAGGGTTTGGCGCCGCTCATCGGTAAGTGTCAAACCTCTGTGAATTAAGTCCGTATAAAAATAAGATGGCAGGTGTTGCTTTGATCAGAAATTTGTTCCCACATCGAGGAAGCCCCCACTTCCTTTTTCGGGCGAATAAGTGTGTGTGGGCGGCCCCATGTAGGTGTACTTAAGTAGTGTGGTGAGACTCGCAAGGTATGGACAAACGAGCTTCAACAGAGGTTAATCATTTTAAAAAAAGATCATCGTTGGGCCAGAGGGGATGGTGACCACGGTAAATGAAATAATGTAATAACCTCACCAGCTAAGAAAAATACCAGGGTAACTTTTTGCGAAGAAAGAAGACTATGCTAGTTTTCAGCACAGGAACAAAAAAGGGCTGGTATTGGCGGACTACAAGACTATGATAGTTTTCAGGTAAGAAAAAGACTGGGCACTGTTTTTGTAAAATGAAGACTATGCTTGTTTTCAGCTAAGAAGGAGATTAGGCTATTTTGGGGCGAAATAGAAGCTAGTCTTGGCCAAAAAGACTAGGCTATTTTGTCAGGTGAAAAATAAAACTTTCAGGCCAAAAAAACTATTTGGCTTGTGATACAAGAAGATAACAGGTCTTACTCCCCACAATGGATCCTCTCCGTTCTCTCTATTGGCATTTGACAAAGGTTGGTAGTGTGACCAAACTTTTACTCAAGCAAAAGTACTGTTACTTCACAATAATATGACTCAAGTAGAAGTAAAAGTAGTCATCCAAATACTGACTTGAGTAAGTAAATAAGTCCCTGGTAAAAAAAAGTCCCCAAGTACTTAGAAACTGTAGCAACATTTATTGACTTTTTCAACAATCATTCAATTAGATCATCAAATCGAGTCCATCCGATCAACAATAAGTTTTAAATTTAAGTAAAAATGATATGGAAATAATCAAGGTAAATTGAAATACTTTAACAAACAATAACATAATAATAGTATAAATCAAATAAATAAATCAAGCACAAGTAGCACATTTAAAGCCCTAGTACCTTTTTAAACAAAATCTGCAGGCAGAACCACAAGCTAGCCCAGGGGTTAGCAACCCAAAATGTTAAAAGAACCATTTTGGACCAAAAAGTATCAAATACGATATAAACTTGTCAAGAGCCACACAACACAGACACGCATAGAAGTTTGCGGTAGCAAAACTGAGTTTGGTTGTGGTTTATTTGAGTATTGATTACAAAGTAAAACCCACAGATAAAAACTTGTCGGAGTTCGTTTTACAGCTTCCTCCAACTTGCGAACCTTCGATTCATTATTCTTCAATTCATTATTCTTCTGCGTAGCGTACAATTCAAGACTCAGATTCAGATTCAGATCTACTTTATTGTCATTCTAGTACACGTGTATACAGAACGAAATGTCGAGACAAGACACCATCCCGGACAAAAACACTGAAAGCATTCAATGGAGGAAAAGTGAGGTTTTGGATTTAATTAATATTTGGGGGGACAACTCTGTTCCGCCTCCTGTAGCAGAATAACTTTCAAATTACTATATATGCTACGGCGTTAGCATCTGTGAGTATTTTGCTAACAATGCATTGCGAGTCACGTCATGCGTCCTCATCTGTGCAAGTGGGATATGATGGCGATCAAACAAGACATGCTTAAAAGCCACATGAGACGCATACAAGTCAGATTTAGTTGGAAATGTGAACAATCTCACAAAAACATCGGATTTCAACCAAAAATGTATAAGTCTCGACTTGGCCAAGACTCTAACCTGTGAACTGCTATTCTCGGGAGCGAGCACCTAACCCTAAGGCCACCAAGATGATCTCAGTGCGCCGCTCTGCATGAGAGACAGGGTGCACACTGCCTGATAGGGCGCACCCTACATTTTGAAGAAAACCAGAGGCTTTTTTTGTGCCTTATGGGCGTGAAAATACAGTTAGTTAAATGCAGCACATCCTGAGAAGAATGACTCTGCTGTATAATGAGTTTAATTAACAACGTGCATAACGTACCCCTTATCTGGGCAACAAAAAGGGTGCAATAAAACGCAGCATGCATCTTTTTGAGAGGTATAGTAGATAAAAACACATTCATAGTTTAAGTGTAGTTATTTCTCCCTTTTTATTTTTGGGGTCCTCGGAGGATCACACACACACAAAGGGGCGAGACTTGGGCCGCAAAGCTGACTCCCTCAGGAGGGGACTCAAAAGAAAACAAGGTGGAATAGACGTACTTTTACTATAGTAATTGGCTAAATCAAACATAATGTTGGGGAGTAAGAGTATTGTTCCTTTCTCACAAATCCTCTCGAATAGTGATTTAGAAATACTCCTAGAATTACAAAATGTTCCAAAACGTCAAGTCATGTGTATTTGTATAGCCCTTAAAAACAAAGAGTCTCAAAGTGCTGCACAGACCACAGATTATTGTAAACCACAGACTATTATGACAACATCTCCTGATCTAAAACCTTCATGAGGGCAAATAATACACAGATATTGTCAACATAAGATATAGGTTATTCAAATGCCATAGAATAGAAATGTGATTTAAGTTTAGATTTAACACTTCCACTGAGGTTGCAGATCAAATCCCTGGGGGAAGAGCATTCTACAGCACCGGTGCCCGAATGGAGAATGCTCTCGAACCTGCGGATCTCTTCTTGGCTCTGTGATCACGAGTAGACCAGCATTGTCAGAGCGAAGGCTCGGGACAGGAACATATGGGGGAAATCAAATCTCAAATATATGAGGGAGCAAGTCCATGGATGATTTTGTATAATACCAACAGAACCTTAAAATCCCATCTTACGCTAACAGGGAGCCAATGCAGGTTAGCTAAAATCGGTGTAATGTGATCAAACTTTCTTGTCTTAGTTGAAAGTCTCGCTGCAGAATTTTGTACCACTAGAGGGCTCAAATATCATTTCAACATATTTAACACAGTGCGTCCTATCTGAGAGGTAGTATCTGAACCATAAAAGAATGGTTCCTGAGAGACTAATCCATTTTTCCAACCGTTCTAGTAAGATATTACTGTCCACAGTGTCAAAGGCAGCACTAAGGTCCAGCAGCAGCAAGAGTGATGAAGCGCCATTGTCCATTGCCAGTAGAAGATCATTGGTTACCTTAATCAGGGCTGGCTTAGTAGAGTGGTTAGCCCTGAATCCTGATTGCATGGATTCAAAAAGGTTATTCTCGGATATGAAATAATTCCTCACGTAAATGTAACAGAGTGACTGCAATTCGTTACTACCCACCTCTGGCATTAGCATAAGATAGAACCACAGCAGCCCCTGAAGGAGACTCTGCGTCAGAACAAAAGCACATCACTGGGGCGAAATGATCTGATCTTGTGTAGCGTTTCGTCTCGCCTGATTCGTAAGACGAGGAAAGCGTCGGCGTGGCCTTGCCGCCGATGCTCATGCATCTTCTTCACCTGCCATGTTATTTAAGAAGTGGCGGCACGCTTGGTCAGGTTTTGTCAGCACCGCCAACGTGGGTTGCGCACCTTTTTTTCACTTCCAGAGCCAGCGGGCACAGAAGGCCGTGCCATATGGCCCCGGCCAATAACCCCCGCTTCCTTGTCTGAAGAGAATTACAAAAGATCAAATTCTTTTGGCCTCTGTTGAGCCTCCAATTCCCCAAAACGTCACCAAGACATGCAAAATTTGCTTTGACTAAATTGCTGTGGAGTAGATGAAGGTTAGCGATGCAGTTTGAGCAGTTTTTATTGATTAATTGTAGCTGTGGTAAGAATAACCTGGTTTATATGATTTTTTTTTTTTTAACAGCATAATTATTTGGACTGTCAGCACGGCGGATGGGTGGTTAGCGCGCAGTCCCACGTTGCGGAGGTTCAGTGTTCAAATCCAGCTAGCGCAGCCTCCCCATGTGGTGTTTGCATGTTCTCCCCGTGCCTGCGTGGGTATCCTCCGGGCGCTCCGGTTTCCTCCCACATTTCCAAAAACATGCATGTCAGGTTAATTGTCTTGCCCCCAGGTTAACTGTACATCCTGCGGCAGTAGCTCAGGAGGTAGAGCGCTCGTCTTGGGATCAAGGGATCCCAGTTCGAATCCCGGCTCGTCCGTGTTACATGTCGAAGTGTCCTTGGTAAGACACTGAACCCCTAATACCCCCAATAAGCAGGTTAGCGCTTTACATGGCTGCAAGGCCGCTATTGGGAAATGTGGAACACATTGTAAAGCGCTTTGAGAAGTCATTGACTTGAAAAGCGCTATATAAAATGCAGATCATTCCATTTCATTGTCCTAATTGTTCGTAGGTGTGAATGAGCGAGTGAGTTGTATGTCGTTGTGTGCCCTGCGACTGGCTGGCAACCAGTTCAGGGTTTCCCCTGCCGACTGCGTGAAGATGGCTGGGATGGGCTCCAGCACTACTGCGGCCCTACTGAGGATAAGCGGTGCAGATAATGGATGGATGGATGGATTATTAGGACCATTGGCAGTAAGGAAGACAGACTAGTTTAATTGATTCTTGGCTCTACAAACAATGTGCTTTGTGTAATTCAAAATAAAAGTTTAATAAAATATATACAGTAGAACCCCAGGATACGAGATGAATGCTTTCTGAAGTGGGATTCTCGAAGAGAAATAGCCCTATGGGGGGTCAGGACCAGAACGGGAACAGGACCCACTCGCGTAACGTTTACCACCAAGTTTTTTGAAGGAACGAGGAAGGAGTACACCCACGCTTCGAAATTCACTGGATGCGGGAAGCAGGTTGCTCTCGTACTCGGCTTGTGATCCGAAAACGGCACTTCCGTGGCGAGCGATGGCGGTGTCGGGGACGGAAAAAACGGATCGGTAGCCAAAACAGGAGAGCAAAAACACGGTCGGGGTTGGAAGCGAGTCATGAGCCAGAACGGGAGAGCAGACGTGATCGGGGTCGTAAACGAGTCGTAAGCCAAGACAGGAGAGCAGACGTGATCGGGATCAAAACGGTGTTGTAGCCGTAGACAAACGGAAGCAAAATGGGACAGGTGGGAGTCAGGGTCGAAAAAGGTTTGCCTTGAACACACGGAGATTCACAGACAGACTGGACAAAGGGGAATGACAGGACAGGGTTTAAATAGTGGCGCTCGGCAATATGCGTTGGAATAGGGGGTTTGGTCACCTAATGACTCCTAACGCAATGTTGCAACACATCAGTTGGGTTGAGCGAGGGGGCTGGGAATCCCCTCCTCTGTATCAATCGCCCGGAAAGAGTCACGAACGTTAGTGTGTTCTTGACTCTATCCACCTACTACTACGGGGATATTGCTCGGGTATATACACATATATATATATGTGTAATGTATGTATCTTTGACCAATATTAAAGGTAAATACGGAGGAAAAATGAAATTAGATTAGCCTTTGGTGTGATGTGACTCGAGCTGGTACATTGGAGTCGCGGTTGGATGCAAAGAAGGGAATAGATTTTAAAACTTCGAATTATGTGGCTTGTCTCATGCCTTTAGAAAATGTCCTTGCTTTAATCGCCTTTGAAATTGTAATAATTCTCAGCAACGACCATTCATGTGCTTTTTTCATATTTGTTTATAATTACAAATTAAGGTTCCCTTGTTATCATGTTTTGCTTCTCCCTAAACCCATTTTTCTGTGGGGCATGCCAAATATTTTGTTGTTCATGTGGTGTGGAGAGGGAAAAGCCATAAGGAGAGGCCGTCAGAATGTCGTTAGGTAGGGACGCTGTATCCTGGGGTTCATCTGTATTTCAAATCATTCGATCATAAACTCTTGAATATTAGCTTGGAGGATTGTTGAAATAATAAAATGTTACTTGAAGACTTTGTAATATGGCATATAAAGGGACAGCGTGTATCATTGAAATACTACTAGGTTGAGAAATCGGCATTTATTTTAAATAAAATGAACCCCACCTTGTGGGAGCAGACATAATTGTCGTCAATCTTGCTTTCATTGTAACCCCAAAACCCCAAATCTATTGAAAGGTAAAAGGCAAAAATGAAGAAGAAAAATGGTGCCGTTTAGTCACTTTGAGACTCTGAAGTTTAGAAATGTCCTTGTGTTTTTAACGCCTGTTTTGGTTGCACAGCTCAATACAGTAACACCTAGTGATCAAATAATAAACATTTTCCCTATATGTGTTTACAAGAGGACAGTTTAAAATATTCAAATACAAAATAAAAATTATAAAAACTATTGTGGTGCCTTCCAAAAGATGTACGAGTATGCTGTTCCTTACAGTTCCCGTGAACTCAATTCGTATCGCAGTTACAAATGAGCGTTCAACGATAACCGGGTTATGCTACGAGAACGCCACGCATCCAATTGGGTTAGCTAAAAAGCAGGACGGTCGATCTCATCGTCTGATGGTCACATCCGTCAAAAACGAAACGGTCATTTGTCTGATGAATTTGTAAACCGTAACGATAGCCACAAGCATCTCGCATGCTCTCCATCACTAAAGAAATCTCACTTCAGTGGTATCAGTTGACGGTGCTGAATAAGATCAATGTTGGAGAAAAATGTACCGATCGGAGACTCGGCCGATCTGACACAGACTATAACGCTGATACCTTTGTTTCTATTTCGGGTTCTGCGCGAGTACTAAGAGTGAGGAGAACAAAGCCCGGCGTGGGAACAAAGGCCGGCCTAATGAAGGCTGTGATAACAAGGTCAATGGCAGTCGTGAGGGAGGGCGTGAAAGCGTGTCGACACGCTTTTGTATATGACTGGGGAGTGCAAAGGAAAATTTGCATATACAGGAGAGCCCCTGAATACGATATAAACCTGAAGTAGGGATTGCGAAGTGAAATTTCTGTATAGCGGGGTATATAAACCTATGGTAATTAGCTCATGGTTTCTGAACCCCAGTACACCAGAAAACAACATTGAAATAACCAAAAATCGGTGCTCAGCCGTCAGGGCCAGCAAGGCCTTTCTGCCGGCCTTAATAATATCGGAATCATGGGATGTTTTTCTCCTGTATATTTTCCATCCATCGATTATTTTCACAGCTTATCCTCAGTAGGGTCTCAGGGGTGCTGGAGCCCATCCCAGCTATCTCCGGGCAGTGCTCAGGGGACATCCTGAACCGGTCAACAGCCAGTCGCAGGGCACAGAGAAACAGACAACTCACTTGCTCATTCACACCTAGGGACAATTTGGACCAGCCAATTAATCTGACGTGCATGTGGGAGGAAACTGGAGTGCCCGGAGGAAACCCACACAAGCACGGGGAGAACATGCAAAATCCGCACAGGAAGGTGATCCCATGACCTCAGAACTGTTCCGCACTCGCGCTAAACACTGCGCTGCCGTGCTTGTATATTTTCCATTCTAACTTATTAAATAATTCCAAATGATCTTTCAGCTTCCTTTCATCACTTTTCACCCTGGCTGCACTGCTTCCAGGTGTGTGTTTATATATTTGAGCACCAATAAAGCTTCGGCCATTACTCATTGTCAGGGTCTGTAATCTGTCCGTAGGCCTTCACAAAGACTTCTGAAGGTCGAGAGGCCTAACATCAATGTTCAATAATTCTGCTGGTTTAGCCAATCAGATTTTGAATTTTCTGCTAATGGGATTTGGGAAACGTCACAGGTTTCATCAACAGTAATAGGCTAGGGGTGGTAACCAAGGTTTCACAACAAAAACATGAAGAAATATTTCCCGTGTCCCATGCCTCTGTCAAACAGACATTTCCAGGCCTAAATCAAACAACGTTTTTTGCCTGAAATACGATAAGACAGAATCAAAATTCAACATTAGCTTCATGGAGATAGAACTTCTTATTGGAAATGAAATGCAAGTATGACAGAGTAATTAAAATATTCATACGCGGAAAAAAAGGAGGATATATTTGTGCACAAATATAAAGTCTAATAATATTTCAATTTTGAAGTTTTTATTGATGCTTTTTCTATGTGTTGGGGTTTAACTGCAGTCAATGTTTTTTAGTCATAAGATATTTATCGAGGGTTGGATTGTTTCAGCCCACTCAAGGCTTAGGTGTGGAATGCACGTTCCGCCACTGCCAAATAGTGTATAGTAAGTACTAAGGATAGGATTAAACACAAAGAGAACAGGAGAGTACCCAAGTCTCTGATAAGAAATTCCAACCTGTTCTAAAGGCCCCACCCTGAGCCCTTTCTTTTTAATGAACTTTTATAAAAGAAGATCCGCCCTCAGGGGCCGGTCACACAGACATTTGCGGCTGAATCACGGCCAGAAATTTCTGCCTTTGAGGCGGACGCTATTGGACGCATTGAGATCGCCATTCAGACGAGATACAGCGGTGCTTAACACGAGGTCGGAAATTCGCGCGCGGGTGGCAGCGCGAAAAAGTTTTGCGCTGCTCAATTCTTCAGAGCGCGGGAACTCAGCCTTTCACAAGCGTATTGAGGCTGAACCACGGCCAGAAATTTCAGGCCGTGAAGCAGATGCTGTTGGGCGCTGTTGGACGAGCTGCTCAAAAGTTTGAGCACGTGTTAAACCGCGTGCCGCACACGTGGTCAACACGAGGTAATGACGCGGAAATGACGCGGAACGACGTGCTCTGGCCGCGGCCAGGGCGTGGTTACACATGGGTAGGACCGGAAATTTCAGCGGGTAATCGTGGGTGGAGCATGGTAATAGCATGTTCTGCGCCTGTATCGCGGTGTTATTTCGTGAAATTAGCGTGTTACGCGTGTGACGGTCAAACGCCTTTCTCCGCGTATAAACAGCGCGAATGCTGAGCACACGTCAGTTGTGCTCGAGACGTCAAGGGGGTGAACATGGATCACCGTCAGCGTAGTTTCTCTTCATTTCGAATAAATCTTTCGGTGCATTTGCAATGGTCGCAGCAAGGCTTTAATGCTAGGACCTTAGCTTGGCCTTTTGGCTGAGAGTAAGAGTCCCGGCTCTTAAGCTTTGTAGCGTATTATGAACTGATTGATAATGGATAATGAATAAAGAAGATAGAACAATAACCCTTAACAACCCCCCCCCGTCAGCGTAGTGACCGCGTCTTAATCCATTTTTATTTCTTGACATTTCTTTTCTGGATAATAAAATAAAAATGATGCCATAGCTTGAAATCTTGATCTTCACGGGACTGTGTCTTGTGCGGTTATGATTTCTACAGCCCGGTGCCGAGATTTGCATCCCCTCGCTAATACAACCACTTTTACCTCGTTTTATCTCACTTATAGGGAATGTAATGGCGAACATATAACCTAAACCACTTCGTCTTGCATTTGTTGGAAATGTAATACAATTTAAACCATTCCGTCTTTGTTTTTGTTGTGAACGTAATCGAACGGTAAATTCTCCCCCCCTCGCGTGAACGCGCATTCTGCTGCGCTTCCAACGAAAGCGATCGTATTCTATATAAAACGCTTATTAAAACTATAAAGCGAGCTAATTATAACAATTGGGAGATCCTAGTCTATATAACGCGTTTATTTAAACAACAAAGTGCGATCGTATCCTACAAAATGCGTTTGTTAACGTGGATGAAAAAGTCACGCGAGGGGGTGGGGCGGTGTGGCAGTTGCGTAGGAGTCGGATTTGGGCACAACACCGGCTCGGGAGCTTTTATACCCGTGGTCCACACGAGAAAATGACGCAGAAATGACGCGATGAGGAAGCGGAACAGTGGCCGGCGTCTGTTTTGCGGGCATACCACCGATGAACAGCGGGTTGGCCAATTTTGCGCATTTTCCATCCCGGGCAACCACGGGCAAAAAAAACCCGCAAAATTTTAGCCGTGATTCAGCCGCAAACGGCTGTGTGACCGGCCCCTCAGGAACAGCAACATGATTGGTCGATAGTGATAGTAAACAGTACATAATAGTCAAAACAACAGTGAGGTATGTTTGTTTCGAGGTTTTCAAGAAACTTGCAATTGCAAGGGAATTTACAAATAGGTAACATGAACTTGCCAAGCTGTTTTACGTTTGTCTACAAATTAAACGGCAACACTATTGACACCCAGGTAGAGAAAGAGCTGAGAGGCTACTGAGCCAATCAGAACGCAGAACACAGTTCACCCTGCTAATCTATGAAGTAGTGAAACCATAAAAAGTCAACCGCGTCATAGCGAGCATGACCAAATCCCACATGGAAAAACAATCAGGCTCCAATTTACAAAAACATCGAAGCTAATTGGTTGGGACAAAGAAAACTGATGGAAACGAAATCTTCCCGAACAAAACAGGAAACAAAAGGGATTCCGAAACAAATCCAACGAAAACAAAGATCACAACAGATGTTGGGAACTTCCCAGAAAAACACTTTTTTGTGGCTGTGAAATTTCAACCGTCCCCCAAGCTGAAATCTTTCACGGGGCCTCTTTTTATTGGCCGATGTTATCGAACCCACCACAAATCATATCGGCAGCTAATGCGTTACAAAGGAGCACGACTGCATTTCTCGGTAATGAATACTGTAACGTGTTATTAACTCATTCAGCGCCAGACATTTCTCTCAAATGGGAAGAGCCAGGGGCCAGCAAATTGTTGCCATTTTGACTCATTTTTAAAAGGCCTACAGAAAATCGAGTTGTGTAGCTATTTAAGCATAGAATATATCAAAAGAAAACTTCCAACCCTCATCTTTAATTAGAAAAATAGTATGTTTCTAGCACAGTTAAACATTGCCAAAGTTCTTGAACATTCTCGTTTCTCTGAGAAAAAATGGCTTTTTGTGGAAGGATTCATTTCAAACAGAACTTTCACTTCAGTGCTTTATTTTTTTTAATATTTGTAATACCTCCAATATCTCAACAATGCTTTCCATAAACACAAGGGCACATTGCTCGCAAAATAACATTTCATTGTAATAACGCTGAACTTATGCATGAACAATGCATTAAATGTGAAAAAAACTTTTCAGTGCCCGATGTTTTCAGTGACGTGATCACACGATTTTGGTTACCATGGCGATTGAGTTCCTGCTGGCGTGCACAAAACGTCATCCCTCTTTTGACTAAGGAAAAAGCTCTGTTGTAGCGTGTCTCTATCATTGTTCGCTTTTGTATGCCATCCAAACTTTGAAGTGCGTTATTCATGAATAAATATGGTATGTAATGCATTATAAAATAAAATATTAAATATATATATGTTAAGCAAAAGATGATTTGGCTTGCACAGATATATGGATATATGGACCTGGTACAGCGGTTGGATGCAGATTGGGGAGGGGAAGGCATACACAAATTAAAATTGATCTTAAAACTTACACTTGCGAGATGAAATCTAATGCCTTGTCATATGTCATCTTTATCACTAGTGGTCCAAAGGTTAGGAGTCAAGGTTCTTCCCGCCACGACCCAAGTTCAATTCCTGTCGCATCCAATATTGTGCAATTGTGGTCAGCAATATTTTTCAGCTGATCAATTATAGCACAAATACGGTAATATTTTACCGTAAAACTGTATAACGCGCACCCAAACGTTGAGGTAATTTTTTTTGTATACAAAAAGTGCATTATACATAAATAAATACTATCATCAACTTCCTGCATGGAAAAAAAGCATGTGGATTTATTCGGATCCTCTAAGATCCCCCACAAAAAAGGCTCAGATCAACCAAACAAGTAGAGACAAAGGTGGAAACATAACCTTCCCAGAACAGGAAATAAACTGAATTCAAGAACAAATCCAACAAAAAAAGAGATCACAACAGATGTTGGGAACTTCCCAGAAATCCACAAATGCATTTTGTAGCCGTGAAATTGTAACCGCCCCATCTCCAAATTTTCATGAGGCCTCGTTTTATTGGCGACCCCGCCACAAATCCTATCGAGGTTTTGAACCCGGCATGAGCAAAGTGCAAAAACACGGCAGTGTATCTCTTCCAAGCCAAACACCCGCTGAGATCAAAGGATGATGGGGCGATGTTGGGGGATGGTTATTGGGATTGATTGAGTTGAATTCTATTTTTGCTTGCAAAGACGGTCTTAAATGCCCTCACACATGGCACCATTCCTCGGCCTAGTGTCATGTCAGCCTCCAGGTAAAGAGCACCGCCGGTTTTGGTTCTCTTTATAAAGCACATGTGTCAAACTCATAGCTTCCGGCCCAAATGTGACCCGCCATCTCATTTCATGTGGCCCGCGAGAGCTTAAAATGTCCGATTGTCTAAAAATGAACGGGTCACGAGAGTGCTTTCACAAAAAAATGCATTTCCCACAATGCCTGTCAACTACCGTATCCGCGGAGTGAAGACCCAGAGCCACTACACACCAGTTTTTCAACATCGCATGCCAATGCGTGAAAACGAGAAATAAATTATCTAAGACGATTGTGTTATTTTGTTATACAGTGAGATTTTTTTGTTCCCAAATCGTGCCTGCATCTTGTGTAAATTTTCCTGATACAAAATAACTGAAAACCAGTTAATTTGTTTCCAGCCTCCTAAAAGCATCCAAATTACCCTAAATAGCTAGAAAAAAAATTTCTGATCACCATAAACGAGTTCAAATTTTAAGTAAACATATAAATACAGCCGTGTGATAAATAAAATCATATTAAAATGACCTATCTTTGGTGGTAACGTCAGGAATTCTTTGATTTTTTTTCTCGTATCTTGAAAAAATATTTGCTGGAAAGATATCTCATGAGTCAAGTAGGTTGTATGTAGACGTATCACTGTATTTAGTGTATAACACACAGTACATTTTTTTCAATACAACTATAATGTTTGTGACTTGATAAAGTAATAACATTTAAGTTATTTTACATAAAGTAGTTACCGTATTTTCTGAACTATAAGGCGCACCCCATTTGTTAAAGACAGAACAGTTATGCAGCTTAATACTAACTACGCATTTCCAATTGTATACAATGTATTTGCAGTATGTCAGGTAAATGTTGTAATTTCTGGCCAATATTAAATTTTTAGGTACACCTTAAATAATTCTGTAATTTTTGATGTCACATATGGTCGAAAGGCCCTCGCACGGGGCATCATTCTTTGTCAATGCATCATGCCACGTATCTGCACCAGCCTTCGGGTTAAGAAGGAGTCTGTGAGCCAGCAGTAAGCTCCCGCCGGTTTTAGTCCTCTTTACAAAGCCACTCTCGGTCCAGTTTCGTGGCCCTGATTCTTCATCTCGCTGGTGTTGTGTGCTTTGTCCCTTTTCCCTGCAGTGCTTTTTCTGATGCCGCCAAGTCGCTTGAAGCAGACACTCTTTCTGGGCTCCTGCAGAACCTATTTGATATTCTCTTTTACTGTCATTGGTTGTTCTGTCTCCCATCCGCCCAAATTTGAATTTTGCTTTGCTCCGTCCTGCAGCCAGGCGCCTTCGCCATGTCTTTGATCAAATGAGCACTGTTTGGTTTTCCCTCCTCGCTTTCCCCCCACTGATTTTCCAGTCTTTTGTTGTGCCCTTCATCCGCTCTTTTTCCTGCCGCTCGGAAACAGCGTCGGCAATTGATCGTTCCGATGATCCAGGGGTTCGGAATCGATGCTTTCGTTTGCCTTTTCACCTTCGGGTTCCTGGCATGTGCAGGCATGCGTGTTTATTTCAGGGAGGGAAATTGTGTGCGGTTGTGTACACCGAGTGGTGGATATAATGCTTAAGATGTACTTTAGAATAAATCTAAAATGTGTATGGTAACCGATCATGTTTACATAACCTAATGTCAACCCTGAAAAGGTGTAAGTCTGAGTCCCTTTTATAAAAAGTATTATAACTTAATTCAGTTAGTTACGTTATGTTATTTTACAGTTTATGTATGTGATCTGGATTATTGACGGCATGTAAAACTAGGTCAGCCCTTTTGTTTGTTAGCTGTAATACACTGGCTACTCTTAGTTTTGACTGCGATCAGACTATTGGAAGTATTTTGATCATGTAAAGCCTTGTAAACATACATAAATATGATGAAGGTCTGAGTCCGACTGCGAGTATTCCGATATTTGTAGTAATCCTTTCATTTTTTTGACGACTAGTGCATATATACTCATTAGAGTAATCTGATTTCTTAAGGGCACAAGCAGTTTAACTCATATTTATTACACAGTATTTATGCCAGAGAGCAATGTACATTACAGACAAAATAAGAGGCACCAGACCCTACAAAAGTCTGATATGCTGGTCCTTGCCCACAGCATTTAGCGTTCGGGGAAAAGGCACTGCGGCCGCAAGAGTGCAGTTCATTTTTTGATGCACACAATGGCAAAAAAAGTGCCGCTTGGCCCAGGAAAAATGTGCTCTGCTGGCCCCATCTCGTGGGAATATATGATTGTTTATAACAGGTTCGCAGACATTCAAGTGCAGTTCAATGTTTGGTGGACATAACAGCATAAACGTAGTTGCCGACAAAAATGCTCTTATGCAGTCCCCTTGCTTGCAGAAGTATGCGATTACATATAATGGATGGCAGCCGCGCAGGTGCAGTTCCTTTTTCGTGGACTGAACGACAAAAAAGAGCTGCCAGTCCTGACAAAAATGTGCTTTGACGGCCTCCGCTTGCGGCAATATGTGAACAAGGATAATGGATCTTGGGATCAACATGCACTCTGCTGGCCGCTGCTTGCAAATTGATGCAACTGGGGAAAATGGATCGTGGAAAATTTTCTAACCCACAATGCACTGAGGTATTAAAGTACAAAGCCTTAATTAGCTAGAGATTACAGTAGAACAACATTGATTTTATGTACCATTGCAGGAATACAAAGCCTTTCTTCGTTGCACACATTTAATGATCGACAAATGGTCTGCATTTATATAGCACTTTTCAAGTCAATGAAGACCTCCCAAAGTGCTTTACAATGTGCTTCACACTTACCCATTCACACACACACTCACACACCAATAGCGGCCATGCAGCCATGCAAGGCGCCGACCTGCTTATTGGGGGCATTAGGGATTCAGTGTCTTACCCAAGGACACTTCGACATATTACACGGAGGAGACAGGAATCAAACCTGCGACCTCTTGATCCCAAGATATACCTCCTGAGCTAATGCCGCCCATTGTAACATAAACATAAAATGACTTATTAGGTTCAACCAGAAGTGGGTAGAATTGTGGGTAGAACGTAAAAGTACTGCTACTTCAGAATAATATGACTCAAGTAGAGGTAAAAAGTATTCATCTAAATAATTAGTTGAGTTAAAAATAAAAAAGGTACTTGATAAAAAAAAAAAAAATACTTACCTACTGAGTAACTGTAGCAATGTCTTATTTATTGACAACCATTCAATCAGCTCATCAAATCATGAAAGTCTGTCCAATCAACAATTAATTACATTTAATTTAACATAGGTTAGAATAATCTGGGTAAATTAAAAACTTAAATTAAAAAATAATAATAACAATTTGAGTATACATCAAAGAAGAAAATAAAGCACAAATAGCACATTTAAAGCCCCAGTAACTTTTTTAACCGGGCTATGCGGGCAGAAAAAGCTAGCCCAAGGGTCAGCAACCCACATTTTGAAAAAGCCATATTGGACCAAAAAAAAAATGGTCAGAAGCCGCAAATAATTAAAAGCCTTATATAAGCATGATAATAAATGAACACATGCTGTATGCATAGATATTAGCCTACTATCACAGCCACTAAGTTGGATGTTCGTTACAATCAGTGTTTGGCACTTTACTTTTTAACAAAGTCATTAGTTATACTTAATCACTACTTCCAAAAATAACTGAGTAACTGAGTTACTCTATAGTCAAAGTAACTAGTTGCCTGGGAAAGTAACTATTTCCCTTACTTTAGAAATAAGTTGTTGTAGGTCAAATACATTTCCGACATTTTCTGAGCAGTATTCTATTCAGTTGAATAGAGAAGAATCGACAGTAGTTGTGTTATAGAACCTTGTAACATATATTCCACCTCACCATAAATACATTTATCCTGCACTTGAACTGCAACATAAAGAAACACTAAACAAGATCATAAAAAGTAAAAATCAGTATTAAGCCATATAAAGTGAGTTTAATTAATTAAATATAACTTACAACCTGAGACAACTGGTCAAGTAGCCAACAGTATTAAAGTATTTTGTTCAGAACAGAAGTCATTTGTAATATAAGATTATTATTTTCTTTTTGCATGGACCTGTATCTCAATTGTTAAAGTATGTTGAACGACACATATCCGCTTTTTTCACACCAGACCCAGGTCACTTAATTTGTGGTTCCAAATCTGATACATATCTGATCTTTTAGAATGCGTCTGCTGTATGAACGGCACATTCATACGACCTGCTTCTCATCGAGAGGCGGGAGGAAGCGGACAAATCAATAACCATGGCTTGAGAAAAATACAGAGCTTTCAATGGAGGGAAAGCAGGGTTTTGGATTTAATTTATATGTTGGGGGACAAAGTTCAGCTACGTGGTTAGCATCCATGAGTACTTCCGTAAAGACTAAGCACATTGCGTGTGACTTCACGCATGAGGGGCACTTGTGGCTTTCACACAGGAAATGCATAGAAGTCTGATGAGATAGCTTACAAGTCGCATTTAGTTGGAAATGTGAACGCTCTCTTTTTCTGAGTAACGCATGGCTTTTGGTCGTCTTTAACAGAGGAAAAAATAATTAGTTAAATTACCTCGTTACTGAAAAATATGGCGCAATTAATAACACTGGTTATTATTAATGAATTACAAAATGTTGTTTTGTTTTGATAACATTTAAGAAATGCAATTAAGATATCAACTTTTTGTTGTCATTTTTATTTTAAGGATTGGAAAAAAGAACAACAAAGCTGCATAATGTGTCCCTTACCTGGGCAACAAAAATACAATTTAAGAATAAAATAGCAACCTTTTGAACAGGTATATAAAATCACATTTATACAGTTCAAGTCTGATTTGTTTGCATTTATCTTTCTCTTTTTAACTTTGGGGTTTGTGGCAGAACACACACACGCCGATTTGCTACTTGTTTGGCTTGTGACACGGCTCCTTTAAAAGGGGCAGAGCTTTGGCTGCACAACTCGGCTCTCACACAGGGGACATGGGAGGGAAGACAACAAACGAAGAAGGAATGCGCATACTTACGTGAAGAGAATTTAGGTAACGGGTTCAATGTAGCCTAATGTAGCGGAGTAAGAGTACAGTTTCTTCTTAACAAATTTACTCAAGTAAAAGTAAAAATTATAGTGATTTAAAAATACTCCCAGAAGTACAAAATGGGCCAAAACATACTGAAGTGAATGTAATGGAGTAAATGTAACTCTTTACTACCAACCTCTGGGTTCAACAGACCCGAAAGTAAAGAAGACTCAATCCTGCCTTCAAATTCCAGCGATATCACTGAGTTTAATTCCCCCCTGCGATATCCTCCAGTACCTTCAATTTAATCACGGCACGGCCCCTCACCGTGAAGTTGCATTTTTCTCTTAAACCACAGATAAGCGTTCTAATCCTGAAAAACAGCGCGGCGAATCTTCCCGCTGAATTATCGCATTTTTTATTCATGCAGCGCGGCGGCCGTGTCAGATCAATATCAAATCATATTAATATCTCGCCCGTGAGACGCCGCCCACCGCGTTTAAAATAAAGAAACAAAACCGAGATGTGGAACAGGACTATCAATCACATGAAAAAGCTCAAGTTTTCAGCCAGGCGACAGGACAGTTGGGGAAATAAAAGGAGCAAACTTCCATGTAGAGAGTCACTTAACCTGAAAACGCTCCGATGGAGCAACACTGAAGGATTGATGTACCTGCACGGCGCTGCCTGGCTCGCTGCTTCTATCCTGTCCACTTTTGTCCTGTTCTATTTTAAACTCGTCACATACCTTTCATTTTTGGTGAAGTTCAACAAGTGCAAACTCCAACCATTTTTATCCATCTCAGAGTTGTTAATTTGGCTACGTGATGCTTCTGTCCTGTCCACTTCTGTCCTGTCCTATTTGGTACTTCACACAATTTATTTAGAAGGTAGGGATTCTTCTATTTTGTGTTAAAAAATAAACATAAGACCTTTTGATCCATCTCTGGGTCCTCCAGTCTGCTACCTACTTTTCCTGTCCTGTCCACACCTGTCCTCTCCTCTTTTATTATTGTCACAAACCTTTCATTTTTTTGAGGAATTTGATGTCAAAAACTTTTTTATTCATTTTAGAGTCTGTCATTTTGCTACTTCGTGCTTCTGCCCTGTCCTATTTGATATTTTTCATTTTTTTGGTGGAGTTTGACTTCAAACTCATACTCTACCCATTTATATCGGTCTAGGAGTAGGCCAGTTTGCTACCTACTGCCTCTACTACCTGTCCATTCTGTCTTGTCCTATCTCCTTATTCCAATTTTGGTGGGATTTGACTCCAAATACAAGCTCTCCCAATTTCTATCCTTCTCAGGATCGGTCGTTTTGCTACATACTGACTCTGTCCTGTCCACTTCTGGTGTGTCTTATTTTATACTTGTCACATACCTTTTCTTTTTTGAGAATTTTTGATTAAAAACGCAAACTTCACCAGTTTGTATCCATCTCAGGGTCAGTCACTTGCTAGTTACTGCTCCTGTCTTGTCCATTTCTGTCCTGTCCTATTTGCTAATGTTAACACCCTTCCCGTATAATTTCAGAAGCAAACTCTACCCATTTGTATCCATCTCATGGTTGGCCAGTTAGCTACTTGCAGTGATTTCTTATAATTCAAGAAAGTCACACTAATCCTGTCCTGTTCTTTTTTTGTTATTCCATTTATCTTGTGCCTACTATTTTGTCAGGGAATTGAAGCACTAGTTGGCCAAAAAACAAAGCATCAAAGTGAAAGACAGGCATCCCAGCTTTGTTCATTCTGCTATGTTCAATCCAGAACAAGAAAGACAATAGACACTCAAGCTTGAATTGAGCATGCGAGAGGAGCAGCATCGCATACTTACACTCTCTCATGATTTTGCTCCTCTACCTTTTTTTAGTCGACAAGTATAATTTAGGAACTTCCGTCCTTTTTAATGAGCATGACCTTCATTTGACTCTGTTGTTTTCATTCTTTTTCTACAGTGCAACAACGACTACGCTCCAGTTTGCGGCTCCAACAATCAAAACTACCAGAACGAGTGTTACCTGCGTAAAGATGCCTGCAAGCAGCAGACCGAAATACTTATCTTGTCCGAGGGCGCCTGTCCTGTGGGTGAGTACGTCTCCCAAATTTTGCTACTGATGTTTTTTTTTTAATTACTGTATTTCAGCACTGTAAGGCGCATCAAATTATAAGACGCACCCCCCAAATTAGTCTTTTGTGATATATATATTTTAGATAGGCGCATTGGACTGTAAAGCGCATAGAATTTAAACTTCAATACAAGCTAGGATTGCATAAGAATGTGTAAATACATTTACATTTAAATAGTTTGTTTCATAGAACACAAAAAACATTATGACATATGGTTTACATCTTACATATTACCATAATTTTCACCCCACACTTACATGGGGAGAGGTTGGCTCAAAAAGAAACATATTTGTGATTTACTCAAAATCTAAAAATCATCTATCTACCTTGGTCATATCCCTCAAGAGGGGTGACCGACAGAAAGACAAACACATACAAATACAAAGAAAATGAAAAAGGGGAAAAAAATAGCAAAAATACACACACAAATATGTTTGGACCATGGCCAACCCAAATGCCCAAACACCAAAACAAGTTAGGCACCTCGGCACCTAAGTTGGTCATGCTTTCGTCCCTCCAGATGAAATGGGACACAAGAAAGTGGCCATGTCACTCGGGTCAGGGTGACACAACACACTCTTTTGTTCAACAACAGGGCCCAAAAGCTTTCACTGGTTTACCCCTGCCGCATCATACAGGTGCCCTGCCCATCCCTTAGAACACGTCCAAACATCCCACTATCTTTTTACAACAATCATAAGTCTTGATAATTGCACAGGCAGGATTAAAAACCAAAAAAAAAAGTGCATGCTACACCAAGACAAGACACTGTGAAGTGTGTATTAGAGCAATGACTACGTATCAATAATGGACATTTATAGTAGTTAAGGTAGCAGTTCCCAGTTGTGAATTTTACTGGGAAGAACTTCCTGCAACTGAAAATATATGCGACATATACGGTTATTTTTACCTAAAACCTATATGGGAGGAGATTTTGCTCAAAAACAAATATATTAATGATTTACTCAACATATAATTCACAGGCAAGATTAAAAACCGCATATGTAGATCATAGATATAATTGTGGCTCTGTAAAATACATGATGAACACAGGATTTTTTTCTTTTGATGGTACTGGAGAAATTGAAAAATTGGCTTTGAAAGTCCTTAAAAAGTGCTTGAATTTGGCCATGAAAAGGGTGTACGAACCCTGAACGGACAAAGGAGTATGAAATCCATCTTCTAGGACCCACCACCACTTTGTTGTGAACGATTCTGCCAACATAGTGATGGGAACCGCTTCTGCAATGGTCCGGAAGCTTCCGTGCATTTGCTGACACGAACATGGCCGTAACAAGGAAGCAGGTTAACAGGTCCCCAGGAAAGCACTCTCCAGGGAGGGCCCCATCCGCCTTTGAGCTCCTAATGCGCTGCCGAACAATCATGTTTTTATGGGTCAGCGACGGAACAAACAGCCTTTGACTGTATCTCCTCGCTCGCCCTCGGGTCTCGTCGTCTGGCGAGAGAACGTGAGGCGCATTTCAATGAGGACGGCGGAGAGAACGCCGCCGCTCAAAAGGAACTCGAGTCCAATCAGAGTGGTTTGGGCGTGACGCTGCAACAAATTACGCCATGTTCCTCTTCCTAATGCGCTTGATAACATCGGATTACTCGGCGGAGTCTGAGGAAATCAAAGAACAACTTGTGAGTTTGCAGGTAGATAGGACTTATTGCTTTCCTAGGTTTGATTAGTATTCCTTCTGGGGGATAGGGCCTTTGCAAACCTGACACGTTGAGATACTTGGATGCTGGGGTAACATGTTTTTGGGTTATTAGCAGGTTGGACAATCACCTAGCAAATTATGTCCAAAGATACTTCGGTACTCGACCATTATCTGTTTAGGATCTGTATTCGACGATTGATTAGATTTGACCTACCAAAACAAATTTCCCCTTACAAAGTCATGCAGGGATTTATTTTTTTACCATACTATGCATTTCAAGATACCCAATATATAAATGTAATGTGTACCTAAACAACCTTAAACACCCAAAATATCAACAAATGATGTACATTACCCAGGATACGATATGAATCCATGCTGAAGTGAAGGTTTTTAGAAGAAATTGACATATAGCGGGGGATAGAAACCTATGCTTATTAGGTAACATTTAACGAACCCCCGATACACCACATACATAACATAATAACAAAGTAGTATAAACCATAGTTTCCGGACAATATGATCTAGTTTTATTTTATAGTTTGGCCAGAGGTGCGATTTATACCCAAGTGTTATTTTTATGTGAAATTCTCAACACATTATTACCGGGTATATCATTTCTCATATTATTTTCACACTAGACACCTAGAGGGAGCTTTAGGCCGTATTAATGATTTCACCCTTGTCGTGACGAAAAATAACACCTGCAGTATACGTCACCCGCGCAAACATCACTACAATATCTTGTATCTAATTTTGGGGGGATGTAATTGAACAATTATGCGCAGAGCATTTGCAATTAGTACAGACATCCCTTTTTAAGCAGGTTGAAAATATTGACTTTGGTGAAGTGACACCTCCTTTTCTTACCACATGGGGCACGAATTGTCACGGTTGCAATGGCGCCCAATTGGCCCAGCCCGTGTGGCGCCGGCTACAGCTGGTTGACGGTAGCCTGTCCCGGCTACCGACCCGTTTTTTCCATCCCCGACACCGCCATTGCTCGCCACAGAAGATCCACTTCCGTGTTCAGATCACAAGCCGTGTTCGAGTGCGACCTGCTTCCCGCGAACTTCGGAGCGTGGGCGCACCCTTTCCTCGCTCCTTCAATAAAAATTGTGGTAAACGTTTCGCGAGTGGCTCCTGTTTCCGTTCTGGTCCTGACACGAATGTTTAGAAGATAAGTCGTCGTGTCGCCAAAGTGAATACTTCGTTGTTGTATTTCTTTTTTTTTTTTTACAGTCATGTTGCAACAAACACAAATCACCTGAAAAGAAAAGGTGGAAGCCAAATGCTTATAAACAAATGATACTATCTAACATCTTGTTAATCCATTGAACACATTATTGAATCACGATACAGTATATACAGTATTTTACAGTTGCTGAGAACTTATTTTTTTCACATCATTTTTCTCCTCATTCTCAAACAACAAATTTAAAGTTTACCTCTTTCATTTTCTCAAGTTTGATCTCCATTTTCACCGTGTTGTCCCGTGAAGTCTTTCTTGATTTCTGTCATTCATTTCCTCACATCCTCCAGCTCCTTTTTTCCCCATCAGTTCATTCCACATTTTCTCCATTTTCTCAGGATTTTTCTCTATTTTATTATCCATCATATCAAAGCAATCTTGGCTCTTTTCAAATCCCTCTTTTATAGCTGATTTTATCGAGTCCATGTTGTCTGCTTTCCATGTTTTGGACATTTTTGTATTTGTAGAATGTAGCTTAGTAAGATAGAAGAAAGAAAGAAAACAGCTGCAGCAGAAAAACAAAACATTTCAAAGTGATTAAAAAAGTGAGGAGTAGAAAAAAAATATTCGAAAGGGTTTTTGAAGACGCGGCTGTTCTCATGAGACCCTGGAAGAAGAATTTTCAACTTGCTTGAAAGGGAGTTTTATACATAGTGGAAATGCTCTGTTCTATTAAATTCCCCCCAAAAATGAGCTACAAATCGTGACATTTGCGCTAGAGGGGACATTTCACGCGGAGGGACATTTTTCGGCTCCGGTCATTTATAAAAGCAACTGAACAAAAATGGCACCAAAAGAAAATAATATTTTGCAGATTACAAGCTGAAATTAATGAAATATGCAGCCGAAAAGCAGAAAGCGGGGTTGACGATGAGTCTGACATAAGCGAAGTTGAAGCGGAAAGCGGAAGCGTCGGATCGTTTACTGTGACAGTGACACAGAGGATGAAAATGTCATTGGATTTAGTGATTTGGAGTGGAGCTGATAGTTTAGTAAGCACGTTATCTATGCTAGAGTTATCTGAGTAAGACTTAATATGTTACGTTGTTACTGAAATGAACAGGCATGTCAATCATGCAACATTAGTATACCGTACTCAGTAATCAGTCCGTTCTCTTTTATTCTATATTGCTCTTTAGAATGACGTCTATGTTTTTAGTGACTTATACTTCAGTGGGACTTATATATGGTTTTTCCTTCTTAATTATGCATTTTTTGGCTAGTGCGACTTATTCTCTGGAGAGACTTATAGTCCAGAAAATATGGTAGTAAATACTACTTTAATCTAATATACTTGATTATAATAAAAGGTTTGGATTTTAGCTTTAATATATGTTGTGTGTTTGGAGTTTGTGGTCAAGAATTATCTACATTGCAGTAATTCAGTTATTCAGATTACCCAACAAAGGCCGCCAGAGTTTTACCACATTAATTTGTTTTCCGGTTCCAAATGCTCAATATCAGTCTTACAGTGTTCTCGTTTGCCCGCGTCCCCGCGTCCTAGACGCATCATTTTTGCTAGGGACGCATAGTCTCAAATCAACGTGCGTCCGCGGGACGCAACCCTTTTTGCCACAAAAATGTCATTATTACCCGATTACTTTTTTTTAACAAAGATTTACTGCACTTCAAACTTTTCTTCAGGCAGATCCGCCATTGTTGTTTTGGTCTCGCGGTTCGAGTTTTCGTCTGCACGCCGATCTCAACCAACGAGATCTCGTTGTGTAGTAAAAGGAAGTCCGTCTTTTTTTTGAGAAACGGCTTTTTTGGCTCAACTCATTAAAAAGAGCCGGCTCTCAAACGGCTCACTTGCTTTGATGATTGATATTACGAATTATGTTTTATAAAGAAGCTAAGAAAAAAAAGAAGTATAAAAGGAGAAAATAAAAAAAAGACAGGTTTGTGGTTATCCCTTTAATCGGTATATTACCAACAATAATTAAAAGTGGTGGTTAAACTGTGGAAAGTGAAAATGGCTGCTGAAAGAAATGAGCGTAGATTTTCTAAAGCATGTTCAAAGTATTTGTCCTCAGTGCCAAATAGACATTTTGTGGTTGAACGATGTAGCTGGAACTCGCTCACCTTTAGGATGAGCGAGGCTGGCTTCGGGGTGGTTTGAGAGAGGTGATGGACGAGCGAGCTATGTTTTTCTTCTTTTAGTTGAGTTGTGGCGCATGTGGGATGGACGTCTTTGAGAACCTTTTAGAGTGACGCTTGGGGTAATGAGTCCAGGGACGGCGTCAGTAGGCGAATGTGATTCTGTCCATCTCAGGTGTGAGGGACGGGGGTAGGTCACAAGATTGGACCTGGTACAGTGCAATTTGTTGGTGGATGCAGACAGGGGAAGGAGAAGGCAGATTTGAATTAAAATATATTTAAAAACTTCCATTTGAGGGGATTGTTATGCACATTAAAGACGTGGTTGGTCTTATCACCTTCCTATTATCAATAGTTGTCCCTATAGCTGATTGGTTACAGTCTTGCAACTTAGCAACGTAGCGAATCGTGTGCCTTTTTTGAATTTCTTCATAATCTCAAGCTGCATTTCCATTGGAAATATGGTCTTTCCTTTTCCTTTAGCATCACTGCAAGTCTTTGGGCCCATAGCTAAACAAATTCAAGTTTCTTAAATAAGATGATAACTGAGGGAAGAGAAAATAGAACATTGTGGGAAGGAGTTTAGCCAATAGTATAAACCAGTCATGTCAAAATTTCGGCCAGGGGGCCAGTTACAGCCCGTGATCAATTTTTTATTGGCCTGCAGCCTCTGTCATAAAATTTATAATATGTGGCTCGCCTGTAATGTTGATTGTACCATAACGTAAATGTGTGCAAAAAAAATAAATCAAATCAAAATTTCACCTGATGAATAACCCTTTGGCCACCTGCCCTTTGCTTTCTGTGAGAATTTTAGCCCACCCCATTTCTTACATGGCGACTGTAAATAAAAATAGGAAAGTTGACTATGAGGGCCTCCTCTTACAGAAAGAGTGGAAATTGTTTTTTTTTTCACCCAAATCCGAAACAACTGCGTCCGCCCAATCTGCCAAGAGACTGTAGCTGTTTTCAAAGAATATGATATCAGGAAGAACTGCTGGACAAAACACACCTACTACAACAATCTAACTGGAAACGAATGGTGTGAAAAGGCGAAGCAACTGGAAGCTGTTTTGATGGCAAAGCAACTTTTTTCACGAGACCCTACGGGTCAAATGAAAATGCTAGAAAAGCTAGCTACGAGATTGTGACGCTCATCACCAAGCACTGTAAACCTTTGATTGAGGGTTAAATTATATAAATACTGTTCAAAGAATTCCAGCTTTTTAGTCGGCTCTCACACATTTGTAGCTTAACCAAATCCGGCCCTCTTTCTGAAAAGTTTGGACACCCCTGACATAGACTATAGCATCATGATGCCATGACGCAAAACAATAGCAGACTAGCAATTTATGTGACGCTGACCAATAGCAGACAGGCATCTAAGAGACATAACTCATCATATGCACAAACACCGCAAACATCTTTTATAATGCGAAACAATTTAAAGTTGATTTATAGTTGGCGAAATACTGTAACGAGGAGCCAATATTTTTGAAAATTCACTTTGTATTCCCACTGACTCAGGTGTCTACTGTAACTCATCTTGGACACAATTCTGATTCTTTTTCTCTTAAAATAATTTTATTATTTCTGTGGAGAACAGTTGATGAAAACCACGTCTCTCTCAGGCAGACCACCCAGTTGTGATTTGTGCATTTAGAGACCAGATTTATAGTCAGAACTCTCAATTATTTAAAAAAGTTTGTAAATGTTTGACATTTCCCTGTTATATTTCAGATGTTTGATGTCTTAGTACTTCGTTACAACTACACAGATTCCAATATCACCGAGGACAAGGCCTCGGCAATAGATCGTAATCAGCAGTCTGAGTCATTAGCAGATAATATTGCTGACAGATTTGACTCCAGAGCCTTCATTTCCTGTCTCTATCTATCACGTTGGCAAATATGCGCCGTTTTCACCATTCTAAGATATTTTCAAGATGCTCAAAATGAGATGCCTCGTTTTTTTTAACGACTCAGAACTCATTGAACCGGACTCGGGAAGAATCTCCCTCCATTTTCGAACAAAATTTAGATTTCGAACAGCCCACCCGGAGGCAAGAGATTATTGGGCTAGCGAAGTCATGCTAAATCATGTGCTGTGTGGGTCTAGACTCTGCCGCCGCTAGTTTTATTGATCTGAAAATGAAAATTGCGGGTACAGGCAGCACAGCAATGTTAAAAGTGATGAAAAGGGCTTAACTTTTAAAGACAGTCATTGCTCCTTTGAAAAGGTAAGTGGAGAACTGATATCATACTTATACATTATGGAACGGTTAAGAAGACGTACACACAAGGCTAGGGTGAGAACCGACAGAGTTGTTGATAAACTGCAGAAAGTAAAAAGGTTTATTGTAATTATTATAGAGTATGACAAAGATAATGTGAAATATACTGAGAACCGTTATATGTAATAATAGAAGCATTCTTCCTCTCACAAATGGTTGGTGTGCCTTAAGGTTAAGAAGACGCACACACAAAGATAGAGTAAAAACTGATAAAGCTGTTTATAAAATGACTAAATGTAGACACGTGTATTTGAATAATTCTAGAGGACGACAGAGGCTGAGTCAAACATGCTAGGAACCGGTATCTGTAACAATAGAAGCATTTCTCCAGTTATACATTGTTGGTGTGCTGAGGACTTAATAAAACACACACACAAGCCTAAAATAAGAATTGACAGAGCTGATGATAAATCACTAAAAGTAAACAAAAAGTTAATTGTAAGGATTCTGTAGTACAACAGAGAGCTGAGTGAAACATGTCAAGAACTGGCTTCTGTACCAAGATAAGAATTGTTCCATTTATATGTTTTTAGTGTCCAAAAGAGTTAGGTAGACGCACACACAAGGCTAGAGTGAGAACCGACAAAGATGTTAATTAATTGCTGAAAGTAAACAACTTCATTGCAATCATTCTGTCGTACAACTGAGAGCTAAGTGAAATATGCTGAGAATTGGTATCCTTAACAATAGACACGGTTGTTCCATTTATACCTAATTGGTGTGCGGAAGACTTGAGAAGACTTAAACTTAAAGATAGAGTAAAAACTGATAAAGCTGTCAAACATGATAGAAACCAGTATCTGTAACAATAGAAGCATTTCTCCACTTATACATTGTTGGTGTGCGGAGGACTTAATAAAATGCACACAGAAGCCTAAAATTAAAATTGACAGAGCTGGTGATAACTTGTTAAAAGTAAACAAAAGGTCAATTGTAATGATTCTGTAGTACACCAGAGAGCTGAGTGAAACATGTCGGGAGCTGGCATCTGAAACAATAGAAGCATTTTTTCCATGTTTACGTTGTTGTGCGGAAGAGTTAAGAAGAGGCAAACACAAGGCTAGGGAGACAACTGACAAAGCTGTTGATAAAGTGCTAAAAGTACAGGGAGTGCAGAATTATTAGGCAAATGAGTATTTTGACCACATCATCCTCTTTATGCATGTTGTCTTACTCCAAGCTGTATAGGCTCGAAAGCCTACTACCAATTAAGCATATCAGGTGATGTGCATCTCTGTAATGAGAAGGGGTGTGGTCTAATGACATCAACACCCTATATCAGGTGTGCATAATTATTAGGCAACTTCCTTTCCTTTGGCAAAATGGGTCAGAAGAGGGACTTGACAGGCTCTGAAAAGTCAAAAATAGTGAGATATCTTGCAGAGGGATGCAGCACTCTTAAAATTGCCAAGCTTCTGAAGCGTGATCATCGAACAATCAAGCGTTACATTCAAAATAGTCAACAGGGTCGCAAGAAGCGTGTAGAAAAACCAAGGCGCAAAATAACTGCCCGTGAACTGAGAAAAGTCAAGCGTACAGCTGCCAAGATGCTACTTGCCACCAGTTTTGCCATATTTCAGAGCTGCAACATCACTGGAGTGCCCAAAAGCACAAGGTGTGCAATACTCAGAGACATGGCCAAGGTAAGAAAGGCTGAAAAACGACCACCACTGAACAAGACACACAAGCTGAAACGTCAAGACTGGGCCAAGAAAAATCTCAAGACGGATTTTTCTAAGGTTTTATGGACTGATGAAATGAGAGTGAGTCTTGATGGGCCAGATGGATGGGCCCGTGGCTGGATCGGTAAAGGGCAGAGAGCTCCAGTCCGCCTCAGACGCCAGCAAAGTGGAGGTGGGGTACTGGTATGGGCTGGTATCATCAAAGATGAGCTTGTGGGGCCTTTTCGGGTTGAGGATGGACTCAAGCTCAACTCCCAGTCCTACTGCCAGTTTCTGGAAGACACCTTCTTCAAGCAGTGGTACAGGAAGAAGTCCGCATCCTTCAAGAAAAACATGATTTTCATGCAGGACAACGCTCCATCACAAGCATCCAAGTACTCCACAGCGTGGCTGGCAAGAAAGGGTCTAAAAGAAGAAAAACTAATGACATGGCCTCCTTGTTCACCTGATCTGAACCCCATAGAGAACCTGTGGTCCCTCATCAAATGTGAGATTTACAAGGAGGGAAAACAGTACACCTCTCTGAACAGTGTCTGGGAGGCTGTGGTTGCTGCTGCACGCAATGTTGATCGTGAACAGATCAAAGCACTGACAGAATCCATGGATGGCAGGCTTTTGAGTGTCCTTGCAAAGAAAGGTGGCTATATTGGTCACTGATTTGTTTTTGTTTTGTTTTTGAATGTCAGAAATGTATATTTGTGAATGTTGAGCTGTTATATTGGTTTCCCTGATGAAAATAAATAATTGAAATGGGTATACATTTGTTTTTTGTTAAGTTGCCTAATAATTATGCACAGTAATAGTCACCTGCACACACAGATATCCTCCTAAAATAGCTAAAACTAAAAAAGCCCCACTCCAACTTCCAAAATATTCAGCTTTGATATTAATGAGACTTTTGGGTTCATTAAGAACATGGTTGTTGTTCAATAATAAAATTAATCCTCAAAAATACAACTTGCCTAATAATTCTGCACTCCCTGTAAATAAGACCTTCATTGCAATCATTCTGTAGTAATACAGGGAGCTAAGTGAAACATGCTGAGAATCAGTATCCTTAACAATAGACACATAGTTCCATTTATACATTATTGACGTAAACACAAGGCTAGAGTGACAGCTGACAGTTTTCCAATTAAATCGCAAACAAGTAAACACATTCATTGTAATCATTCTGTAGACGGACAGACGTTTGAGTGAAACATGTTGGAAAAGTCTAGTAATCAGATGCGCTCTGTAGTCAGAATTTACGGTATACCTCGCCTCGTCAATGGAAAAACCTGAACCCCCGGAATCCCCGACACGGGGCTCGTAACATAACCGTGGAGCGTTAAACACGAAGCTCCGGCGTGGAAAAGCCTGGCAGACGTTACGGCTTAATGAAACGCGCAAAACGTTCAAGTCGCTCCAACTGCAAGAAGAAGCTTATCCACTTTCTCGCACCTGTGCCGCGACAGAACCGTTTTTGCTGGTTGCTTTTCCCGTGCTTCAATTCTCCTCGGCCTCTTTTCCCGTTGCCTTCATCTGAAATCCCATTAGTGGCAGCCAGGTAGAATGGATTGGATGGATGTCAGCCTGATGCTGCCAATTCGTGTTTACAGGCGGTAAATATCGGGGAAGATGCTCCTTCGTTTGAGGTACCTGGATTTAAGGCTGGGGATGTTGGTGTTGGTTATTGGTTTTGTCCAATCAGGCTCAGTCGTCCCAGTTTGCCTCTGACACTCATTATACAGTGATTTATCCTGACCGTCTTTTATCTTGTTTTTCTCTTTTAACACAATTTAAGCCTTTAACAATCTTGTAAAATTCGCCTACTATCCCAAGCCAAGACGTATCCAAAGTAGATTGAATGCTGTTCTTAAACCGTTTGGAAAATATGGACAGTTTTGGTCTCTTTTGAAACACTCTCAAGTTTGGTCCCAAATTAAAATAACCACTGCAAAGATGGCCGCTTTTCTCACCAGCTTTGCCTTTGGTTGTGTGAGGGTTTGTTTGAGTTTGGATTTATTGTTTGAATACTGGAGCAAAAATGAATACAAAATTTTGGTCAGTACCGATTTGATAAATACAGTCATTCAATAAGAGCTGTATCTCTTAACAAAATGTAGTATATCATGGTCGTATATTGGTGGACCATTAAAAAAGTCTTTTGGTGTTCAGGATATTATACAAATGCAAAGAAGTTATCTCAAACAGCTTACGATGTTGGATTTTAGTCTAAATCTGGTCTGGTCCATTTTAGGTCACATTTGGAAATTGGATTCTGTTCGGCACATTGGATGTGTATCAAATTTAGTCCCAAAAGAGTAGTTACTCTAAAATTATCCCCCTAAGTGCTGTCTTTTCAAGGTCTTAAAGAAGACTGTCCTATTTCAACCGGATAAAGATATATTTTGACCGTTAAAATTTGGGATGAATTTGGTCCAGTCCGTTTTTAAACAAGATTTGTTTCAAAAATTGACATCTAAAATTGGGTTGTGGACCAAGTTTTGTCCAAAAATACTTACTGATACTGCCCTACTCACGAACGAGACGGACGATCGTTCTTAAGTTAAATTTGTTCGTAAGTTGCTTCAGTGCTGTATTTTGTATGTTTAAGGTTTATATAAGTATGTTTAAGGCTTGTATAAGTAACCTGCATTTTTGTTTTACTAAAAAACTAAACATTTCATAAAAAAATATATTCCATAAAGTGTTACTTTTGGAAGATAAGCTTCAATAGGTCCTCTTCCATGGTGTTAGAGTGGCCGAAAAAAAGGGATCCAACCATTTTCTCAACCGCATCAAGCTTTCTTATTCCACTTTTGTTTCAAAAGAAACGGCCGCCTTTTCTTTACACTTGACACCAACCATATCGAATAGATGCACGAGATATTTAACAATAAAAACGTCAAAGTTCTTCGCACGCTTGAGCTACAGTACACATAGTATGTATACACAAGAACTAAGTAGAAGCCGCATTTGTTCTTCCGGGTGGATGCTGGGGGACCTCTCACACCTCCACACGCCGGTAGTGGCGGATAGAAGAGCTACAGTAATGTCCTGTACTCGTAAAAATACAAAATCAAACTTACAGAAATGTCCGGATATATTTTGACATCCGGAAAGAAATGTTCTTATCTACCGTTTATGGTACGTCGAATGGTTGTAAGTAGGGGGGCGTCTGTATTTCGTGTAAATTTAGCCCCTAATAAGTCTTCTTTTTAATGTCTTGAAAAAGACTCAAACATCTACCAAGTAAAGATTGAAATTTGAGCTAAAGCTACTTTGGTCACTTTTTAGACATGATTTACTCCAAAAATGGATGTCTAAAGTTGGGTTGTGTTTATTCCTTCAAACATGGACCAATGTTTGTACCAAAATTGTTTTTTGATCTAATGTCTGCCCCAAAAAGTCATATTTTTCACATCTTGAAAAGTACTCACGAATATATGAAATAAAGATTTCTTTTGAGCCTTGAATGTTAGGCTAAATGTGATCTGTTTTAAACTCGATTTAGTACAAAAATAGACAAGTACAATCAGTGTTCGGATCAAACAAAATAATTGTTGTACTTAGCTCCTCTAAATTTTGCCCCTAAAGTCATTTCTTCATCTCTTTGAAAAATACTATTTTCAACCTTGAACAGTGTTTGTTATAAAAAGTGAAAACAAGTCAACACCAGCCTGTTAAAGGCTAGATAGACTTACTTCCCCAGGAAGTTTCCTGCCCGTCCTCCGATTCTTCTCTTTAATGAATTGTTTGGATATTCCCTGAAAGCATCTGCATTCGGTACCCCTGCGGAGATGGTAGCTGATGTTTGTCTATTCCTACTTTACAAGGTTTGAATTGTTTCGACGGTCAGCTGCCGTTATTCTCCTCGCTTGACACGTCAACATCTGTTAGCCAAAACACCGGCGGGTCTCGTTTCTTCTCTGTAGCTGCACTTTTCTAGTGTGATTCCAACAATTGATATTTCCTCGTGTTGGAATGTTTTAGGTGGTCTCGGTTGACCAACTCTGGATTTGAATTTCCACCTGTTACATACATTTGATCCAAGTAGGATGAAATTAGAATTATGAACAGATTTTCAGTTTTCTTGGACAGTAGAAACATTGATTTGAGGCCACTTTTGATCCGTTTGAATTCTTTTTCGATTCCTAGATCAACGAAATAAAAGCCGTATTGAGTTTCTGTGTAGTTCTTTTCTTATATTTTGATACTTTCCTGGATTAGAATCTACTCAAATAAACGGGGAGACAACAATGGATTTTTATCTTGCAAGGAGAACAGAAAAGTACTGTATCAAACCTACAGATAAGAAATTCCAACCTATTCTAAAAGGTCCATCCTCAAGCCTAGGTTAAAAGAAAGCAGATCAGCTAAAGGGGGTGGACTCAAAGCACCATGGTTTCCTAATAGTAACAGTTTGAAATAGTCATAATAACAAATAAAAGTGCAAAATAAAAATTAAAAATACCAAAATTGAGCCAAAACACAACAACTGTGTGCAATAATAATGGTCAAAATAATGGAAAAACCTGGCATCATCAGCAGAATTATTTGCAGGTGTCTAAGTGTAAAAAAGAATAAATGATCTACTTATCCTTCCCCTTTTTTATATCACACAAATTATAAGCAGTTATTATTGTCAAAAAAACAGAATAACAAACATTACATTATTTACTTAACAATGTATTTTATTTTCTATATTATATCTCTAGCAACACATTTAGCCTATCTTTAATATCTGGCATTGTAAAGAATGCTTTTTCTAAAATTTCGGGTTATTGTCCCGGGCACTTTGGATTTCAAATCAGCATTATTATTCGGAATAAATCTTTTTTTAATAAGCATTTTCCAGATGGAGTATAAACAAAGAATTTTTATTCCAATCAGGCTTTTAAACCTCGTTAATGTGTCTATGTAGAATCCATCAACCTTCAGTTCTGCCTTCCGTCTGTCAATGAAATTAAATGGACTGCATTTATAAAGCGCTTCTCAAGTCACTGAAGACCTCCCAAAGCACTTTATATTGTACTTCACAATTGCCCATTCACACACACAATCACACACGCAGGGTGGCAGTCAAAAGTTCGTCAGGTGGTACTAGTGATCCGGAAGGGCAAGCAAGGTCTGATACGCTGGAATAACAGGTATCAGAGACAAAAATGATTGGATAGTGACATGGAAGACAGCAAACTAGCACAGAGCCAAAGAGAATGCACGTTTAAGTGGTGACGAGGGAGAGATGTTATAGGAGGGAAATCAAGACAGGTGACTGCAGCTGTAAGGAGAATAACTGGACCCCTTAAAAGACCAAATAAGGTGTGTTTGAGAGTGATGGGAGAGATAAAGAGAGCGTGATAGATAACCAGGAACCTCCAGAAAAAGGGAAACTCACTGCATGACACAAAAAACTTTCACTTTGGTCCATCAAGACGGTGACTGTATTTATCAGTATCCCTTTCACAAATGAACATGTTGTGTTTTCAGGTGGTTTTGTGAAATTTACGAGAAAGAAGTCTAGTAGAGAGAGTGGTCGGCTAGCTTAAAACATTGACTCGACACACGCGAGAGGCCACTAAGGTCCACAGTAAAAGAGGTTATTTTCAGTCAAGCGCTGAAGACTTATGCAACCGTACCATTATCTTTTCAGCCTTTATACTCGGCTTGCCTTTTTTTCATGTCCGCTTTCATCTAAGATCCCTAGAGCAGAAATATCAACCATCCTCTTACTAGCCCGATGCGGGGTTTGAGGGTCTACGTGAGCATTCTCTTGCCGATTCCTTTTTTCCACAGAAAAGTGGAATCTTCTTCGCCCTGCCGTCTGGTTTTATTTATTCCGCGATTCACAAGAAGAGCATTGCAACGGATTGTTTATTTTTCTTGAATGGCCCAGAAATAATTTATTTACGACAACCAAGCCAGTGGTGTTGTTAAGTGGTGAAATCAGCAATGTCAATGCAGTCAGAAGCGCAGTATTATAATAAAATATCAATTGAGTTCTGCATACACAGTTTAAGAAATACTTAACTGTTATTGTTTTTAAATAAACTAAATATAGGTACATTTATATCTGTTACATTGGTCGGAGAGGATCCACTTGCTGACACACGAGTCAAGTTGACAGATTAAGTTAGAGATAAATTAAGTTATGAAAGGAAATCAAATAACGGGTAACAAAAACACAGTCCAAAAAAATGAGAGGCTGGATAAATACAAAATCTTACTCTTCATAAAGGAGGCATTGAGGGTTTTTATAGAGCGTTGTGGACGGGTACTCACACCAACGATCTGACACTGGGGATCAGTTCTTGCTGTCCTTAAGCGCTGGAATTTTAATGAGCACCAAGTGTGCCTAATCATGTAATGAGTTGCCTGGCGCCCTCTGGTGGGTGTTGTCACGCTATTGCCTAATAGTAATATTGCAATCATATGAAAATAATTATTTTCAAAATTCTTTCTTTTTTTCATGATCTTAATCTTCCTCCTAAGTTTATTCAAGAATAATCATTTTCTAAACCTGTGAGTATCAAACGTATTATTGCTTTCATGTGTTATAAAAGGCATTATTTGGGGGGGTATAATTACAAAGTTTCTTTTTTCATACTCACAGAAAAAAAAATCACATGACGATTTGTTCAACGAGTCTAGGAAAATGTTGTTCTTTCGTTTTTTTTGTAAATTAATTGTGAATAAAAACTAAGGTTACAACTAGAAATTTCCCAATACAGCATTTTCATTTCAAATACTGATACGATGTGATTTCAAGATTGATGATGTTTGTGAATTATTTTTCCGAAATATTGACTTTGGTTAACACTGACACTGAGATGTTAATTTATAGAGCCTTAAATCACAACAAGTTTCAAAGGGCTGCATAGACCACAGACTATTAAAGACTAGAGACTATTATTAAATCATCCTCTGTTCTAAAACCTACAAGAGGGTAAGTGAAAATTCAAAAACTTCAACATGAGGTAAATGAAGAAACCTTGAGAAGGGACTGCACATGAAGTAATCCCCCTTCCAGGATGACCCAGGCTGCAATAGGTGTTGCAATACACAGACATCACCAACATGAAACATGGAAGTGTTTTAAGTCTAGATTGAAACAGTTCCACTAAGGTTGCAGATCAAATCTAAGAGACCGGCGCCGAACGGAGAACACTCTCAAACCTCCAGATCTCTTCTTGGATCACTGGCAGGCCATTATTTTCCAAGCGAAGGCTCTGAGCAGGAACATAGGGGGTCATTAAATTAATTTGGAGTCTTTGAAGTAATCACCACAGGATGTCGACGTTCGGCCATGTTGTGTCTCTGACGATGGCAGGTACCGTTATAGTTCCACATCACTGAAATAATGTTGACAGGCGAGATCAGCAAATAAATATTGATCGGCTGAGGCACAGTTCCGTCATGCCCTTCTCTGCTGTTTCCAAATTCATTTTTGCAGTCCCGCCGATGTTGCTCCCTTAGCTTAGTATCAAATCACGAGCGACTGCCTCGCTTTTGTTTGCGATCCCTACGCCGTCTGCACGGCTTCGTAAGTGATCACGCAGCCTCTTTTGATTTCTTATGGGTTATCAAATGTGGCTTAAGAGTTGCCAAAAACGTCATAATTCAGACTCAAAACTCATAAGGTCATGGCAACTGTAGGCATTATTGGCCAAACGTGTCAAGAAGTGAAATCAAAATAGACAAGAGAACAGTCACAAATAGAAAATTAGAGCTGTGAGCCGCTGCACTAAGGCGTACCGCCATCTTGGTTCAACAAATAATATACATCAATAAAAAACACGATAACAAATGTATTGAATCCAGGAGCAGAGTTCAGAATATATTCCTTGATTTCGAATGTCAATATCAGAGATAATATCAGGGTTTTTTAATAAATTTCATTCCTGGTTTGGGGGATAATCTTACTCCAATATTGGTTTAGGACATCACTAGCTACTATTTCCTGAATTTCACCTCTTACTTTTTTGGGGGGAACATAACCACCACAGGGAAATATAAACTTTTCTCAGTTTGACATTATTAACGTACATTCTGCCACTGTTTTGAACACAGTAGCCCCTTGTTTTTCGTGATGGGTTGTGTTTCAAAACCGTGAGGAACAAACCTTTATTTATTTATATATTTGTTTGTTTATTGCTGAAGAACAAACCGAATCTACTGGCTCAAGTATTTGTTTAACCAATTAAAAACTGTACTTTCAAAGTTTTTTTTCCCCAAATATTATTGGTACCTTTAAATTTCAATTGTATAAATAATCTTGCTGTTTTATTGCACAACTGTACGGATTAAGAACCAGGCCCACTTTACTTTAAATTATACTTTGCTGCCATCATGTTGCCATTCTGTCCTACAAATACGCTATATATAAGTGCCAGGGACCATCTGATGAGCGCCAAAGAGATGCATATGCCTCCAGAGCAAGTTTAGCATGTGGACAGGTCCAAATTTGTTGGCAATAGAAAGCATTTTCCTCTGTTAAACCAATCAGAATGTAAAATACAGTACACAATGAAAAGCCACCATGTATCGAAACCACTCTAAGTTAACTGCGATACAGCAAGGGATTACTTTATTTGTTCTGTGTCCATGAAATTTTTCGATCTTAAACTCCCTGCCTCGTATTAGCGAACTCCAATCCAAATCTTCTCAGTCGTCATCTTCCTCCTCCGAGATGTTCCCTCCTCCATGTCGGCTGCTTTTAATGATGTGTGTTTAGCGACTCTGTTGTTTTCGCGAGCAAATTGTGATGAAGCCATCTGTCTCCTCTTTTTCACAACTAAGAAGCTATTCACTAAATTGAATTTGATTACAGCCGGTGCAACTAAACTATTATTTTCCTTTTTTTTCCGACCTCAACTGAATTTCTTGGCGTTGCAGTAAGCTAGCAAACACATCAAAGGAAATGATGCAACCTTGCCCGAGCGTTTAAATGTAATCGGATTTTATGACATTTTCTTTGGGAGGGTTCAAAACAAACGTTACCTCAAACGATCAGATATTTTACAGATTCGCGGATTTAATAGCGAGAAAATGTTCAGCTATGATAGAACCTGCACGGTAAATAGGAAAGTTGGTCTAAGCTTTGACTCTTGAAATTATTTTATTAAACAGTTTATTAACTTTTACTTTTCAACCAAATAAAGAAGTCTTTTAGGTGGAACTTTTTCATCTTTTTTGCCGCCTTTTCTAGGTCTTTTCTACAAAAGCTTTTTGTTGGATGGGAACTGGTCTCTCAAGTCAGAGATCCCCCGTAGCACCAGACATCTTTTGGATGTTGGACTACTCACGAACCAGACTTCTAGAGATAGCGTTAAATACATTTACTGCGGACTAAATGTCGTCCTGTTGTCCTTATCTAATGTGGTCCAAATTTAGTTCCTAAAAATACGTCTTTTGGACTTTGTGATTAGTCTGGGATAGTCCTTTTAAAAGCATGATATAGTCGCAAAGTACACATCTAGAGCAAATGTTTTGTTCATTCAATGTGGATCAAATTTATTCATGTCCATCTGATCCTATGTGGTTCGAGATGTCTTTTGGATGGCGGTACCCCATCCTGCAAGCTGCTGTTTTCCTTTCCCTCCCTGTTAATCCCATGGCTGTGAGCATCCTCCTCTACAACCCACCTTAGCTGGGAACAACCAAGTCTGCCACCCTTACCCCCTGCAGTTACGCAACAGGTCATTATTTTTGGCTCTCTTCCTTTCGGATGCTTCCTCGCATCCCTCTTCCCATGTGACTGTCAGTTCTACGAGGATGCATCACCCTAAGGTCTAAGCAAGGGTTGCGAGCACCCAATCCTGGAGCTACCTGTATCTTCCATGGGTGAGAGCTACAGTACTTTACACCCTGACCCAGTGGATCCATAGTGCCCTTTTCTCCACGAAGCTTGCAAAATGGGCTCTCCCTCACTTGTGCAAGTTAAATGGTGTCGACAGTGTGTTTTAAAAATATCTTAGCAGGATCTTTCTCTTGGGTAGGTCCATGCTCCCTAGGACGCGAGCTCCACTGCTTTTGCCCCCTGGCCTTCCTTTTTAAGGCTTCGTACACCCTTTTTCTTTTCTGATCACAATTGCTCTAGATTTCTTTGGCTTATACGTTATTCTGGCTCAGGTCGCCATTTGGTCCAGAACGGTTAGTACCTACGCAGCCCCTCCACGTGGGTTTTGGTTATTACCGTGAGATCGCCATGTGACCTCTAATTGGGGGTTCTCCTTTGGACATTGGACTTTAGCACAAATCTAGACTAGTCGCATGATTTTGTTCAGATATACACATCTAAAATAATGTTTTGTGAATTTAATGTGGACCAATTTTAGTCCTGTCCACCTTGTTGTGGCACAAATTCAGTCCACAAAAAGACTTATTTTGGATGTTAGATTTTGCAAGTTATAACAGTAGTCAATTTTTTACATCATTGAGTCCAAATATACACATTTAAAATTTGTGAAATTATTTTGAACCAAATTTGGTCCTGCTTGCCTCGCTTAATATGGTCCAAATTTAAAGTCTAAAAAGATCTTTTGGACTTTGGATTATGGCCTAAATTTAAATTAATCATTTGTTAAATCATATATTTCAAATACACACATCTAATCTAAAATCCATATTTACTCCATTCAATTTGGACTAAAATTAAGCCTGTTTACATAATCTTATGTGGTCCAAATTCCAAAAAGACGTCGAACTTTGGCCTGGACCTAGGTTGTTTCAGATGGGATTAAGTCCCTAATCAAACATGTAAAATAGTGATTCAGATTCAGATATACTTTATTGTCATTCTTGTACACGTGTATACAGAACGTAATGTCGATACATCTGACCCGCACAGTTTCCTTGAATGTACAGATTTAAATAAAATGTTGTATTGAGTTGGAGTATTGAAGTACTAATAATATACTAAATAATTATAGCTATGTATAGTATTATACAGTAGTGCAAAGAGTGCAAGAGGAGCAGTTAACCAGATGTGCAAAATGGGCAGTCAGTGTTTAGTCCATTCACAGTTGACCAAATTTAGTCCTGTTCACCTCGTCTGATCTGGTTCAAATTCAGCCCCCAAAACGACTTATTTTCAAAATCTTGAAAAATAAATATAAATAATTAACTTTCACTCTTCAACCCCCCTTAAAAAATGATGTTTATGGAACTTTGACATCTTTTTACCACATTTTTACTGAGTGGAGTAATTTTGTTTGCAGAATTGCTTTGGTTATTGTGTTTTTCTTGTAATGTGTCCAAATTGTTTCACATTTAATCCTTACTAACACAGTCAGAAATGTATATACATTTAAAGTTATACGCTCAGTTATGACATTTCACTGAAAATGCTTACTAATTAGTGCTTTTGCTTTGCCCCGCAGATGCCGGTTCGGGTTCAGGAGACGACGGTAAGATTGCGCAACCTTGCGAGGATTTAATCCTTCACACTTACACAATCCCTCACAATTTTATTTTATTATTATTGTTTTTTTGTGCGTAATTTAGTGCTTAGTGCACACTGAAGTTCATATAGCCAAGTTGCACTCGTGGCAGTGAAGGAGAAATAAAATGCATCACAAAGATTTGAACTGGAAAGCTTTTTCACCTCTAGATTTTTGCTGTTGTCAATTTAGCTGCAAAAATTTAACATATACATGTTTTTTTATATGGTTTTATAGAAGGGCTTGAGCAGCCGTCAGTAAATGGGGTCGGTCTGTCAATGATTAATTGGTGGTTATCTGTGAACCCATTTTTTTTTCATGAGAATTGAAAAAGAAAGATTACTTGGAATATTTGCAATGTTTTTTAACTCGTCTGCTTAAAAATGACGCTGACAATGTTCTCTGGGGGCTTTTCTTTGCCTTTGACCTTCTTATTCCCTCATGATTAATGGAAGCCTGCATTAGTTTGTCTGGCATTATCTTATAAAGGATCATGACCTCCTACTAGTCGTGCCCCAAAAGACAGCTGCATGCTACACCTAAATGGGGCACTACAAAATGTGTATTAATTCTAGGATTACATATCATTTATTTATATTTGCAAAGGACCATGCAAAAAATGAAGGAATCGTTTCCCAGTGGGAAATTGTAATGGGAAAAACTTCGGGTAACTGAAAATGTAAGCTACATATTTTATAAATATTACATATTATCTTTTTTACACATATATGGGGAGAGATTAGTCTCAAAAAACATTATACCGTATTTTCCGGACTATAAGTCGCCCCGGAGTATAAGTTTCACCAGCCCAAAAAAAGATAATTAAGAAAGAAAAAACATATATGAGTCGCCCCTGAATATAAGTCACATTTTGGGGGGAAATTAATTTGATAAAACCCAACACAAAATTATTTTTTATTTTTTGGGCACAACACCGGCAATGTTGAAATGATCAACTCTGGCTTGGAGAGACCTCTTTTGGTTGAGTGTGAAAATAACATGTGACATTAAATACTTGGTATTATTTGGCAATATTTCACGGATAACTCTCACCGGAAGTAAAATCGCACACCCAGCCAAACTATAAATAAATTTGCAAATTCTAGTCTGTCAAATACGGTATTCATGATTTTCCCAAAATATAAAAATTACATGTCTTAATAAATGCCCCCGCAAGATTAAAAGTCACATATGTAAATCGCAGAAATATTTGTGAATCTGTAAAATACATGATTCACACCGGCCTGCTACCGGACTTCCTGTGCAGAGTTTGTATGTTCTCCCCGTGGTTGCGTGGGTTTCCTCCGGGCACTCCGGTTTCCTCCCACATTCCAAAAGACATGCATTTCAGGTGGTTTGGCCGGTCCAAAATTGTCTTTAGGTGTGAATGAGCGAGCGAGTTGTCTGTCCCTGTGTGCCCTGCGATTGGCTGGCAACCAGTTCAGGGTGTCCCCTGCCCACTGCCCGATGATTGCTGGGATGGGCTCCAGCACCATAAGTGGTGCAGCTAATGAGATGATATATATATATATATATGTATATATATGTATATATATATATATATATATATATGTATATATATGTATATATATATATATATATATATATATATATATATATATATATATATATATATATATATATATATATATGCATATATATATAATAAACTAAGCTTGATAATCTCCAATTGGAATCGACGCGGGCCTGGGAGTAAATGAATCTGAATAAATGAAGTTGCGACCGATCCATAATGTCGGAGGTTCCAATCATTAGATTAACAACAACAATCAGGCTATTGTATTTCAATTAGCTTCACTGTTTATCTTTTTATTAGTCAACCTTTAACGTAGACAAAAGACGAGCTGCTGACTTTGCAGGCTTTACGTTGTAATAACACGAGGCGGCTGTGTCGAGATTACAGACAATTAAAAGACACAAAAGAGTGACAGGCATTCAGGAGACGTCATAAATAAGAGTAATTACCCGGCTACTCTTCTGTCCTTAGCGGAATAATGAAAATCCCTTCCTGGCAGAAAATAGCTTTGATAAGTTAGAGGACACTCTTTTGACCTTGACAAATTGCTTCGTTTAGATAAGAGTTAGCCTTGCAGTGAAATAGGTCACTTGAATGCCAACGGAGTCCTCCCGCCCCCACAAGGCACGAGGGGAGTCTTACTTCTTTCTATTTGGGGGCTCATTTCAACCCACGGAGAGATTTCATCTGTTGAAACAACCAAAATGAGATGCGAATTTGAGGTGAGGTGAGGATTCGGTTTTGAAAGTGACTTTGGGAGTACTAGCAAACTGTATGCGTACCTCCTGATGAACCCTGCGAGCAGACTAGTATGTACAATTCAATAGGCCATCACAAAAACTTTCAAAAAGTGGATCCTTTGTATTTTCTTATACAAAGAACTGATAAACATCCATTAAAAATATCCTCCTCATCCCTTGAATGCTAGATAGTCCTCCACCCCCACAAGGCACAATGGAAGTCTAAATGTTTTCTATTTAAACCCAGAGGAAGGATTTCACCTGTTTGAAACTCATTTGATGCCATAACGTATTATTGTGTTTCCAGAAGGATTGTCTATGAGTGCCAAAAAAATATGTTTCTTGTTTTATTTGAAAAATCTATGACAAAGGGTTTGATGATCATCATTAAGTAATAAACCTCTGGGAATTACTTCAGTATAAATCTGCATAAGATAACTTGGCATTGGTCAAATCTTTGTCCCCACATCAAAGAAGCACAACTTCCTTGTGTTGCTAGTGTGTAGGCGGCTCCATATGACAAGTAGGTGGAAATGCAAATGGTAATAGGCAGTTAATTCTTCTACAGAGCTTATTCTTTTGAAAAAAAGATGACCTTCGTCTGGTCAGGGAGGGATGATGTTTCGTGCACGACTGCAGGAACGTGATCGCCATAGGGACCAAAAGCGTGTGATCACGTCACCGGAAACACCGGCTGCTGAAAATGTCTTAAATAGTTCATGCATCAGATAAGTTTCCCTGCAATAAAATGTTATTTAGCAAGAAAAGTGCCCCTGTTTTTATGGAACACATTGCTTCAGTATTGAAAGTATCACAAATGCAAACCAAAGTGAAGGTTCTGCCTGAAACGCATCTTTTCACAAAAACGTTTTTCTCTCAGAAATTTTTTGGAAACGAGTATTTTCACGAAACTTAGCAATATTCAACTGTTGTGTACTTAACAATGGTAAAAACTAGAAACATACTTTTCTTTGAAAGATTAGTGTTGAGGTTTTTTATTTATTTATCCATGCCTATATGAATACAGAACCCAATTTTCTGTACGCCTTCCAAAATGAGTCAAAATAGCAAAAATGGGATAGCATCTGCACTTCCTACTTGAGGAAAAACGTCTGGCATTGAATAAGTTAAGGCAGACTGTTATGTACTGTTCTACAGCCAATCACAGAAGCTTTCAACTACAGGATTTTTCAACTAGAGGAGTTTTATTTTCTTATATGAAGAACTGGTTATCTCAAAATTCAAAATAACAGTGGAGTCTTCCTAGGCTCACAAGGCACAGTGGAAGTCTTACCTCTTTCTATTTCAGGGCTCATTTAAACCCAGGAAAGGATTTCATTTGTTTAAACAACCAAAATGAAATGTGAATTTAAGTTGAAGTGAGGATCCTCTTGAAAGTGACTTTGGAAGTACTGACAACCTGAATGTACCTCCCGATGAACCCTTGAGGTGGATTGTTATGTACAATTCTACAGTCAATATCAAAAGACCTTGCCAAAATGCCTTTGAAGACACTCAAATGTTTTGGTTTAAGTGGTGTCCTATAGTGGTGCAATGCTTTTTGTAAATTTAACGTAAAATATGTATAATGTGTTACAAATTTGGGATGTTTAGGGAAAATATTGTCATTATTCAAATAGGGAAATAAGTAACTGCAATTGGTAACATTGTATTTGTTTTTCTTTTTATGTAAAATGTGATTTCGAAAGGTAACTATTTTGATTCCAGAAATGGTGAACTTGTCATTAACCAGAACTGGACGAGAACCTAAATGCGTGACGTTTCTCACACAAAGCCTTTTATTTTACAGAAAATTGGGAGTTATGCACGTTAGGCAGCCGTCTGGTGTGGAATGACAGGATTGATATCAAACAGGATATCAAAATTAAACAGGACAAACTAGACGGGAAGGAAAACTGGAGAGAATAAATAAACAGGACAAAAATAGACGGGAACGATACCGGAGAGGAAATGCAGGCAGGAAACCGGATAGAGTCAAAACCCACGTCTTGCGGGGCAGTGGTTCGTTGACGGACTGACAAAGGTTGAGTGAGAGCACTAAGCTTAAATAGAAGGGAAGCCAATCTGTCAACGAGCCGCAGCTTGCACCACACGAGCAGGGCCAATTGGGTGCTGTGGCAACCGTGACAGAACTGAATAATAGAGTGAATAATAGTTTTTGCAGGATTCCTTCTTAAAATTAAACCTATCCATCCATCCATTCATTATCTTCCGCTTATCCGGGGTCAGATCGCGGGAGGAGTAGCCTTAAAAGGGAAGCCCAGATGTCCCTATCCCCAGCCACCTCCTTCAGCTCATCCAACGGGATCCCGAGGCGTTCCCAAGCCAGCCGAGAGACATAGTCTCTCAAGCGTGCCCTGGGTCGCCCCTGGGGCCTCCTGCCGGTGAGACATGCCCGGAACACCTCCCGAGGGAGGCATCCTTATCAGATGCCCGAGCCACCTCAACTGGCTCCTCTCAATGCGGAGGAGAAGTGGCTCTTCACAGAGTCCTTCCCGGATGACTGAGCTTCTCACCTTATCTCTAAGGGAGAACCCAGACACCCTGCGGAGGAAACTCATTTCGGCCACTTGTATCCGGGATCGTGTTCTTTCGGTCATGACCCAAAGTTCATGACCATAGGTGAGGGTAGGAAGGTAGATCGACCGGTAGCTCCCTCTTCACCACGACAGGGTCCGAATGACGACAGACGCTGCACCGACCCGTCTGTCTATCTCCCGTTCCATCCTACCCTCACTCGTGTACCCCAAGATACTTGAACTCCTCCAAGATCTCATCCCCAACCCGGAGGGAGCATGCCACCCTTTTCCGACTGAGTACCATGGTCTCGGACTTAGAGGTGCCGGTCCTCATCTCGGCCGCTTCACACTCGGCTGCGAATCGCTCCAGCAAGAGCTGAAAATCACGCCCTGAGGAAGCCATCAGCACCACGTCACCTGCAAAAAGCAGTCACGCAATGCTGAGGCCCCCAAACCGGACTCCATCCCCACCAAGGCTGCGCCTAGAAATTCTGTCCATAAAAGTTATGAACAGAATCGGTGACAAAGGGCAGCCCTAGCGGAGTCCAACCCTCACCGGGAACGAACCCGACTTACTGCCGGCAATGCGGACCAGACTCTGGCACCGGGCATACAGGGACCGCACAGCCCAGATAATACTGTGCGGTACCCCATACTCCCGAAGCACCCCCCACAGACCCTCCCGAGGAACACGGTCGAATGCCTTCTCCAAGTCTACAAAACACATGTAGACCGGAGAGGCAAACTCCCATGCACCCTTAAAGCCCCTGCAGAGTGTGTAGAGCTCGTCCAGTGTTCCACGGCCAGGACGAAAACCACACTGTTCCTCCTGAATCCAAGATTCGACCTCCTCGTCTCCAGTACCTCTGAATAGACCTTACCAGGGAGGCTGAAAAGTGTGATTCCCCTGTAGTTGGAAAACACTCTCTTGTCCCTCTTCTTAAAGAGGGGAACCACCACCCCAGTCTGCCAATCCAGAGGCACTGTCCCCGATGTCCATGCGATGTTGCAAAGACGTGTCAACCATGACACGCCCACAACATCCAGAGCCTTAATGAACTCCGGGCGGATCTCATCGACCCCCCAAAATTAAACCTAGAATATGTAAAATGAATTGCCACTTCGTAGCAATGACTCAAAGGAAAATATTTTAATTCCCGGAGTACTGAACTGAAATAGTTACATTTTCTTTTGTAAAATGTATTAAAAAATTGGTTGTGATGACCAAAAGTCATGAAATAGTGAATAATAGTTTTGATCATAATATGTTTTATATGTTGGTAGAGATGAATAACGAGAAGCAGCACGGCGGCTGAGTGGTTAGCGCGCCTGCGGCACAGTTCTGAGTTATTAGATCAAACTTCCCCGTGTGGAGTTTGCATGTTCTCACAGTGCCTGCATGGGTTTCCTCTGGGCACTCCGGTTTCCTCCCACATCCTAAAAACATGCATGTCAGGTTAATTGGCCGGTCCAAATTGTCCCTAGGTGTGAATGAGCGATTGAATTGTCTGTCTCTGCGTGCCCTGCGACTGGCTGGTAACAAGTTCAGGGTGTCCCCTGCCCACTGCCCGAAGATAGCTGGAATGGGCTCCAGCACCCCCGCGATCCTACTGAGGATAAGCGGTGCATATAATGGATAGATAACAAGGATGATTTCAATACCCAAAATTGTGAACTGAAATAATGACTTATTTTGGAGAACAGATTGCACCAGTGACCTGAAATCATTATTTTAATTTTGGAAATATTTTACAAGTTAACTGAAATAGAGGATAACAGTTGTTGTTTTCTTAAAACAGATCACACATTCATAACGATGACCAATGGTAAGTATTTTAGTTCCCGAAATAGTTACTAATCGTCCTTCCCAAAAACGTAATCCAAATCCTTAGCAATCACCAAAAGGAATTCTTTTCATCCCTGAAATTGTAAACTAGTAAACTGAAACAGTGAACAAAAGTAAAAAGAAATAGGATTCAATTCCTGGCACGTTTGTGTCGGAACAAGTAATGAACAGAATAAGAAATGTCGCGGTGTTGTTCCTCGGCCGCATTGTCTTGTCCTCGGTTATCTTCCGACTTTTTCTTATCACCGTTCTTCTCCCACATCTCTCGCCGCCGTTATCTATTTTTGCCATTTTCCCGGGGCCATTCTCTTTTGTCCACAACAGCCCGCCCCGTGCTCGTTCTTGTCAACGCTCTCTTGCTTTTTTCTCTCTCTCTGCGTTGATCAAGCTCTGCTTTCATTTACACTCTTTCATCTGACGTTTTTTTTTTTTAAGAGCGGGTCAAAATCTCAGATATACATATATTTTCAGAATCAGAATATTTTCTGTCGTCGTCAAGGACCAATGAAACTTGGCTTGGAGCATCCATTTACCCCATACTTAAATGAAACTATAAAATGAACTGTATAAATATCTAGATTAAATATCCATAAAATATCCATTGTATATACGTTTAGACAGTGGTGGGCCGTGAGAGCCCGCAAGACCTTGTCTTCTGGCCTAAATACATCTGAATCATGTGATGTTGTTCATATTTTGTGCACCAATACTTGTTAATTGATTACTGATGCTCGTTTTGTGCTTTGCCTAAATAAAGCCACAAATGATAATAAACATGGACAATAATTCAAAATTATCTGTCAGTTTCCTTTTATTGCTTCTACGCTGCATTGGCTTCTTTCACACGTGTGCTTTCATATCAAAGCGTTTAACCAATCGCATTTCGGCATTACTTTCAGGAATCTGCCCTTAGAAGGGGTCCTCACAGCTCAACATCACTGTGATAATGTTGTAGGTTCAGCTGAACCAATTTCGAATTTGTTCGAATTTGGATTCTGGAAGGCCTAGACAAACGTTTCGAATTTCACAAACATAGGGGGCGGTAATTCACTAAAATTACTCAAAGAAAAAGAGTACACACACATATATATATATATATATATATATATATATATATATATATATATATATATATATATATATATATATACACAAATTGCGATGATATATCCATGTTTTGGGGGGCAGGTGAGTTCAGAACTAAACAGTGACCTCGTTTATCTTCTCCAACTTTGAAATTTCTCGCAAGAACAGACTAGAAATTAAATTTGTGGACGACCTCCATCCCCTCCAATGCTTTTTTTTCTTCAACCTGACCTGCTGTCACAGTCCCAGTTTTCTAGTCGCCAGGCCAGTCACCTTGCCATCGCCATGGCAACTAACTCAAGTTTTACGGGAGTAATCTAATCTTACCGCTTGGCGATAAGGTTCGACCATGTTGGCCGGCCCACCCTCATGTCTTTGTGTGTCCTGATTGGTCACTGGATGTCACATGGCTTTTGGCGTGCACGTGCGGCCCTGCAGGCTTTTTCATCTGGTCCCCTGAACAAAAATTGGGAAAGTATTATGACGTTATTTACAATAGTAAGCAAAGTAACATTCCTAAAAATATTGTTGTTTTTTTGTGTGCCAGCTTTGTCCCCTATTGTCCCTGTGGGTGGTTAGTACAAAAATACTACTACAGAAATACTCCAGAAAATACTACAAAACTAAATGCCAAAATTAATGCTTTAGAATAGGGACCTATATTTATTTTGCTGGAAGTACTATAAAGATGCTACAGAAGTGCTGCAGGGATACTACTGTAGAAAGAAATACTGCAAAATTACAGCCACAGAAATGCTACTACAGTAATGCTAAAAAATTGACCATGGAAAAACTACAAAAACTGCTGACAGAAATACACCACAGTAAAAGTACCAAAAAATACTACTTAGAAATATCACCACAGTAAAAGTACAAAAAATACTACTTAGAAAATACTACCACTGTAATAGTAAAAAATTACTACTACAGAAATCTACCTTAGAAATACTACAAAAAATAATGCAGAAATGCAACTTCAGTCATACTACAGAAATGTTACAGAAATACTACTACAGCAATACGACAAAAAAACTATAGTACAACTTAAAAAAAGAAAACAGCAATACATTAAAAAGAATACTACTTTATTTTCATGCCTATAAGGCGCACCGTGTTAAAAGGCGCTCTACGTAGCTGGTTCTATTTCCGTTTTTATCAATAGAGGGAGAAAATCTGAGTTTAGTTGTGGTTTTTTTAGGTATAGATTCCAAAGTAAAACACACAGATAAGATCTTGTCAGAGTTCATTTCCAGCCTTCAACTTGCAAACCTTAGATTCATTAATCTACAATTATCTTACGACTGCTCGGTTCCCACGTTCTTCCGTGGATGAAAACACGGAAAGCATTCAATGACAGGAAGGTGAGATTTTAGATTATAATAATATTTGGGGGGACAAGTCTGTTGCACCTTTAAAATTTCCAGGCACGCTACCGAGTTAGCATCCATGAGCACTTCCGCTAACAATGCATTGCGTTTGATGTCACACCTCCTCTTCTGCGCAAGCAGGATATGATGGCAATCAAATAAGAAACGCTTAAAAGCCACAGGAGACACATATGTCACATTTAGTTGAAAATGTGAAGGATCTGACAAAAACATGGGACTTCACCCAAAAATGTTTTAAGTCTTGACTCGGACAAGGCTCGAACCAGTGACCTCCCAGTCACTGGAGCGAGCGCCCAACCCTGAGGCCATCGAGCTGGTCTCCGTCTGCAACTCTGCATGAGAGACAGGGTTCACTGCCCGATAGAGCCCGCCCTGCAATTTAAAGAAAATCTGAGACCTTTGTGTGCGCCTTATGGGCGTGAAAATACAGTACTACAGTACTACTACAGAATACAACTAAAGATATACTACTAAAGAAATTCTTAAAAAATACTGCAGTAAGTCCACTAGAAAAATACTGCGCAAATACATCTACCGGTACATTAATACTACTAAAATACTACAGAAATACTCTTAAAAAACTACTACTGAAATACTACAATTGTAATAGTACTGAAATACAGTACAACAAACATGCTACAGAACTACTTATCCAGTAATACTACAAAAATATCACAAATTATAACCACAGAAATGCTAGCAAATACTAGTACAGTAATACTTTAATAGAAAAATACTACTACAGAAATACTACAAAAATACACCGACTTGCTAACACGAGGTGGTGTATCCCTGGATTTTCACAAAGAAAAGTTTTCCATCGGCCGCAGGGATGTCGAACTTTTGCAAGCATCTTTGACTTTTTTTCCACATTGCTTCCTTCTCTAGCCGCTCTTGTTAGCCACTCGGCTGCGGGCTATGGTTTACCGCTAGCCACAATTGTTGATGTTAGCTGCCCCGGGTAAATAAAGCTTGCTTTTGTAATCGTTTAATGGCTTGTTTTAGTAGCTTATCCCACTAGCCACCAAAGTTAACTGCTTCCACCAGATCTGACCAAAATCAGATTTTGGCTCTTTTCAGGCAGTCCGTGGTTAACCATCTTGCTCAGTTATCATTCCGTAAATAGTACGATAAATGTTATTTTGTAATAATTTAAAATAAGTCTAGTCATGTTTATTTGTAGCCCTCAATCATTAGAAGTCTCAAAGGGCTCTACAGACTACGATTACACCAACCCCTGATCCAAAACCTACGTTAAGGCAAGGAAAAAACTCAAAACCTCAGCATGAGAAAAATGAAGAAACCTTGAGAAGAGACCGCACATGGGCTAATCCCCCCTTCCAGGATGACCAGGCTGCAATGGATGTTGCAATAACAAATAATACACAGACAGTGTTCATTTTACCTCTGAAAAGTGATGGGTCCCGGGGACTCGCATGCTCAAAAACAACAGAGATCTATGAGTCCCCAAAATTTAGTGTTATCAAGGTTGAAATTGTAAATCGGCAACAAATATATAAATAAATATATAAATTTCTATATTCATTCAGTTTAATAAAAAGCAGTTATCACTTCAGATTTTTCTGTTCACAAAAATATTGTACATTATACAAAATAATATTGCTGAAATATTAGTCTATATATTCATGCAGTTTTAATCACTTCAGATTTTTCAGTTCATATATTCTTCGCGGTTTGCTGTCCCGCCATAGTTGTAATGCCTTCTCAAGGTCCAATTGCAGCAACGGAATTTCCATAACTAATTTGTGGTTTTCATTGTCGTTGTGCCGATCCAATGTGCTTTTCTGAAAGTTCTTATTGCGAAATGATTTATGCAATCCAGTTTTTTTGTCACGCTGGGTGCACGTATCACAGAACATGTAGCCTCCATTATCATCCTCCTCATAGCGTAACCAGGAGTATAATTGAGTCCATTTTGGCAGCAAAGTCCTTTTCCTGCTAGGAGTATTCTTTTGTTTATCTTTTGTCGAATCCTTCGCTTCAAAACACATGTTTTCCTTGCCTTCGCGGTCTTCTGAAGAATTTCTCCGACGTTTTTTCGTGCCGGAATTATTGCAGCTGTTACCACTTTCTGTATTATGTTTCGACTTATTACCGACACTGAAGAAATTACCTTTTTTTTTTTTTATTTGCACCTAATACCAACTGTTTTTATGGAGGCATACTTCTCTTTCACTCGACAACCACCAAAACAATGACGTCATCTCGAAGCAACGAGATCTCGTTTGCCGAGATCGGCGCGAGACCAAAACAACAATGGCGGATCTGCCTGGCGAAAAGTTTGGAGTGCGGTAAATCTTTGTTAAAAAAAAAAAAGTAACCGGGTAATAATGACAATTTGGTGTCAAAAAAGTTGCGTCCCGGGGACGCACGTTAATTTGACACAATGCGTCCCCAGCAAGAATGATGCGTCTAGGACGCAGGGACGCGGGCAGACGAGAACACTGCACAGATATTGTCAACGTGAAATATAGGTCATTCATAAGCTATAGAATAGAAGTGTGTTTTAAGCCTAGATTTAAACAGTTCCACTGAGGTTGCAGATTGAATCTCAGGGAGCAGGGCATTCCACAGCACCAAGGCTCGAATAGAGAACATTCTGGAATCTGCGGATTTCTTCTTGGCTCTTGGAAACGCTAATAGACTTGCATTTTCCGAGCAAAGACTCCAAGTAGGAACATAGAAGGAAATTTAATCTGAAACATTTGAGGGGGCAAGTCCAAGCATAATTTTGTATAATACGAACATAACCTAAATATTATATCTTAAGCTGATAGGGAGCCATTACAGGTTACCTAAAATCGGGGTACTGTTATCAAACTATGTGACCAATTACTTTCCTAAATAATAAATCACTAAAACTATTTTTGAAATAATTTAAAATTATTATTCCTAATGATTTAATAGTTTTATAAAAGCTAAAAAATATTTCTGTTTTTTTATTATACTGAGAAAAACTTTAAACCGTTGTAAAAGAAGAAAAAATACTGTGAATGGTGTTAAAATAATACAAATACTAAGGTTTTCTTTTGAAAATAATTTTTCAAATACCAGAAATGTTCATTTAAATGTATTAAATTATATTTTTATCTTATTTAATGGCATATATGGATGTTTTTTTTTTAATTCTGAAAATAGATTTGTAATGATTTTGGTTGTTTGTTTGTTTTTTTCTCACTTGGCATGTAATTTATTTATTTATTAAATTACTTTCAAAGTCTTGTCATTTATAATGCATGTTACTGAGTTTTCCCCCAATCCTGTGCTCCAATTAACGCAGCCTGATATAGGGTTCTGGTTCTTTTGCCCTTTCAGGACCTGCCAGGTAAACTCCGTCTTTTATAGTACTTATTATTTCCTTCTTTGGTGAAATAACACCAGATGAGGATGTTGGCCTAGACAGGGATGGGCGCCACCAGGCTGTACTTGCCCAAGACACACCACAGGAAATAGTCCCCTGCAACCCTAGTGATTAGGGGATCCAACCAGTGTGCATTAAAGTCCATTTCCCTCTCATGTAAAAGCTTGGGCAGATAAGCTTTTATTCTGGCAGGGGCTGTCATGTTGTATTAAAGTACTTCTCAGGGTTCGTATGAATGCTTGAAATCTTTGAACATGCTTGAATTTTAAATTTGTGTTTTCAAGGATTGGAAAGTGCTTGAATTTTGGGTAAAGTGCTTGATCATGCAAGTCTGCTTAAAAATGACGCCAACACTGCTCGCTGGTGGCTTCGCTTTGTCATCGCATTTCTTCTTCCTTTGTGATTAACGGCAGCTGGCATTAGTTTGTATGACATTGTCCTTTAAGTGTCAGCGCTCCCTACGGGTCGCCCCCAAGAGAAAAAGTGCATGCTACTCCAAGACAAGACACTATGAAATGTATATTAGAGCAATGACTACGTATTAATTATGGACATTTATAATAATTAAGGTATCAGTTCCAAGTTGTGACTTGTAATGGGAAGAACTTCCTGCAACTGAAAATATATGCTACATATAACTGTCATTTTTACCTTTGGCCACAAACAAATATATGAATGATTTACTCAAGATCTAAAATCATATGTCTTAATAAATGCACACGGAAAATTAAAAATCGCTTTTGTAGATCGTAGATATAATTCTGGCTCTGCAAAATACACGATGAACGCAGGATTTTTTCTTTTAATCGTATTTTAGAAATTGAATGTTGCTTGAATTTAGCAACAGAAAAGCTGTCCTATCCCTGACTTATATGTTCCTTTTTAAGTGTAATAAAAAGTTTAAGAAACTTCCAAGCCAAGCTTGGTGCACACATTAAGTCCTGCTTCAGTTCTCCAGATCAGGTTTAATACCAACCCTATAGAACCGATGAAGTGCACATTAAAGCCCATCTACCTCTCATGCGAAAGGTTGGGCAGATAAGCTTTTATTTTGGCGGGGGGATCATTTTGTAATCTAAAGCGAGGGGGACGGGATCCAAGCGAATTTGTCGGATTCCCTTCATCTCTAGAGGGAAACGGCCAATCACGTCGCTCTGAAATGATGATTAAAATTCCTATTGGCTTGTTGAGAGGGGGAAGGGCGTAATATGGGAGGGATTCGAATGAAGAGCGAGGCGGATGATAACGTTGGGGTCACCTTGGGGCCGGCCCTCCATCTCAACTGCATTAAGGATTTGATGGCCATATATTTTTGTCATCTTGGAAATAATGGTGGGATTTTATGGGGGCTGGGGGTGGTTGTTTCGTGGGAAGTAGGGGAGAGTCTCAGGTTCTGGTGTAACTGGAGAGTTGAATCCCATAAATATACACACAAAATAAAGTTCTTCCAATTTTTTACAGAAAAGCATTTGGTATTGTTTGTGTTTGCGTGTAGACTCGGAAGAGGGGGAAGCAGAAACTGAGGCAGGGGTGCTCGGAATAAGGAGGTTATTCATTGACAAAACTAGGAACAAAGTAACAATCAGACATGTACAAACAAAAAACTAAGACTGAACTTGGAAATGGAAAATGCAGGGAACAAAGCAACAAACTAGCAACTGGGTACTAAGTTACTAACAAATGTCCAAACAATAAACCAGAAGCAAAAGAATGCAAAGCCAGTGTATGAGCTTAAATGCAAGGAACAGAGTCTTCAGTCAACAAAGTCAGCAAAGCTGCATTAAATGAGGCTCCGCCTTTCACCTTTAAATATATTGCGTTACAAATGGAATCTTGTTTTGAGAACTGTTTTAGAAGAAAAAGACAGATTGGCAACATTTCAAAAAAAATAATAATACATTTAAAAAAAATTAAAAATATATAATATATTTATATATATATATATATATATATATATATATATATATATATATATATATATATATATATGTGTGTGTGTATATATATATCTATATATATATATATATATATATATATATATATATATATATCTCTATATCTATATATATATATATATATATATATATATATATATATATATATATATATATATATACACCGTAAATTCCGGACTATAGAGCGCACCTGATTACAAGCCGCACCCACCACATTTTAAGAGGAGAGTCAAAATATAAAGTTACTCTTACAGTATATGCTTTATTTTCCTTTTCTGAAGACAATGCTTTTATGATGATGATGACCCGCTTTTATGTGGTAAAAAAATATTTTATAATGTCTACATATTCCAGTCATTACTAAATATTTTGTTTTAATTTGTTAATAATATCATTACAATAATTTAACGTGAAATTGTATTGGCCTTATTATGCATTGCAAAAGTTTTGGAACGGGACAGGATGCGCATCAACAAATAACATGTATCTGACGAACCTTTCTTCAAATAAAGATCGGAAAATATTATTATACAACACTGTTACTTCAGGATGAGATCTAAAAATCGGTTCTAAATCTTTTATTGCTGATTTCATGATATAAGATCAACAAAAAATGATTCAATTTTTAATGTCTGCAGCTTCAAAGACAACAATATTTTGTTGAATAAGTTCATAAAATATGATAATTTGATTTGATGGGGGGGGTTATGTCTTCGTTAAGCATTTCGAAAATAAATCACCTAGAAGCAACTCGCTGTTTTATTCATCTTCCGTGACCTAAATAATCGTAATCGGCGTTTAAACAGGTTCCTGTTTTTTTCTCGCTTCAAAAAATTTTCCAGCTTTTTTTCTTCTTTGGGGACGATTCTCCTGAGGGGACGTTCGACAGCTCAAACATCTAAAGGCTCGTTTCTATATTTCTGCAACACATAACAAAGACAAAAGAGCTCATACTACAGCCCCGCTGTGCAATATTTGACCACTAGACAGCACTGTATTGTCTAATGCAAACAAAAACCAGTGCCACAAAGTGTAGGGATTTCCCTATTTAAAAGGAATGCTGTCAAGAACCGGACAGGAGGAGAACCCAAATGCGTGACGTTTCCCACACAAGCTTTTATTTTACGGGAAATGGGGCAGTCATGCAGGTTAACATTAAACGCCAGTGATTCGGCGATCGCTGGGCGAAAGAAAAAAGACAGAAGTCTGGTGTGGAACAACAGAAAGCAAGCGACAAAAGATATCGATACCAGTTACACGAGCCGATACCGGCCGGATGATGTCGATACCGGACAGAACGGGATTGAAAGGATTAATAACAGATATGGGAGACTGGAGACAGATATAAGACAGGACAAGAATGACGGGCACGATACCAGACACTGGAGACTGGAGACCGAAATCAAAACAGGACGAAACAGACGGGATCAATACCGGGGTGGATACACAATTGGGATACCGGACAGAGTCAAAACCCACGTCTTGCGGGTGCAAAGTTTCGTTGACGGACTGACAAAGGGTGAGTGAGAGTACTGAGCTTAAATAGAAGTCAATCTGTCAACAAGCCGCAGCTGGAGCCGATTGGGCGCCAGGGCAACCGCGACAAATACACATTTCTTGACCAATGTTTTTTGTTGATGTTTTTTTTTTTTTTAATAAAAATTAACATTGATAGTTCGAGCATGATTTTCCTCATATTCAAATCTTTTTAGTTTTGTTTTTTTGCTGAATTACATTTTTTTGCACCACTAGGAGACACTAAATTATACACACTGTCCCTTTTAAGTCATTGTAATCGTTTTTTTCATACTTATTAACCAAAATAACTATTGTTCACCTTAAAAACCAGACATTTTAAAAAGTTTGGAACCTTTTTGTTGTTTTTATAACATGAACAAAAAATCATTAGGAATTGATTTTTAGATCTTATTGCTTCTTATTAGTATTTGGAGAATAATATTTTCCGGTTATTGGTCAAAAAATGTTTGTTACGTACGAAGTTTATTGTTAATACGTATATCGTCTCGTTTCTATACTTATGAAATGCATACCGAAGACAATACGGTTTACATAGAATAATCGTTATTTGTATTGTGTTTCGTTCTTATACTTTTTTCCTTAACTGAAATTGTAGACATTGAAAATAATCAAGATCTTTTTTATTGATCTTGTCTGATGATTAAACAAATAACATTTTGAAACAGATTCCATTAAATCAAATCATCAGATCAGTGTCTTGAGAACGGATTTTTGGCCGAGGTTCGTCACGTCCGAGGTTATTGGTAAAATACGTATTACGTCTCGTGCCAATACTCATGGAATGCATACCGTAGACAATACCATGTCAAGAACCAGAACAGAATCAGGACCCAAACGCGTGACTTTCTCACACAAGCCTTTCATTTAACGGAAAATGGGGAGTCATGCACGCTAGGCAGCAGTCTGGCGTGAAATGATAGGAAGCCAGAGGCCGACAAGATCGATACCGGACAGGACGGGACTGACAGCATTGATAATGAAACAGGATATCGAAAATAAACAAGACAAACTAGACAGGAACGAAAACTGGAGAGAATAATAAACAGGACAAAAATAGACGGGAACAAAACTGGAAATCGATATTAAACAGGACAAAAATAAATGGTAACAATACCGGACAGGGAATACCAACAGGAAACAGGACCGAGTCAAAACCCACTTTTTGCGAGGCAGAGGTTCGATGACGGGCTGACAAAGGAAGAATGAGAGCACTGAGCTTAAATAGACGGAAAGCCAATCTGTCAATGGGCCGCAGCTGGCGCCACACGGGCGTGGCCAATTGGGCGCCATGGCAACCGTGACATATCATTTACCACAAATTCATAATTCTATGGTTTTAATTTACTAAACATAATATTCAGGACTTGAAACAGTAGACATTAAAAAATAAATTGATTTTTCTTGTCACATGATGAAAACAAAATTGAATCTCTTGAAATCGGGTCACCCCTAAATATGAGGATTCCATGATTTTTTCCGATTTTAGTCGAAAAAAGGTTTGTCACGTATGAGGTTAGTTTTTATGACGTATGATGTCTGGATCCTATACTTTTGTAATGTATACCGAAGACAATACAATTTACATAGAGTAATCGTTGTTGTTTCTTTTCAACGTATTAAACTAAATATTTGTTGTTGACTTGGAATCGTAAACATAGAAAAAAAAATTCAATATTTTATGTTGCACTCAAAAAAAATCAGATCAACACCCATTTTTAAACTCATATAACAGAATTATCCCTTTACATATATATAGTATATAACTATTTTATAGTACACTTTTCAGATTTTTTGTAAGGTTATAGTTATTATGTATTGTGTCTCGTTTACAGTACTTTCCCAATGTATATCAAAACCTACAAAAATCATATTAAGTTATTGTAATTCTATGCTTTTAATGTACTAAACATACTATTCATGACTTGAAACTGTAGACATAAAAAAGACATGTTTTTTTCTGTCACATGATGAAAAATGGAATCTCTTGAAATCAGGTCATCCCCAAAGATGAGGATTTTACAATATTTTCCGATTATTGGTCAAAAAAGGTTTGTAACGTACGAAGTTATTTGTTAATACGTTTATCGTGTCGTTCCGATACTTAGGAAATGCATACGGAAGACAATACCATTTACATAAAATAATCTTTTTTTTGTTTGTTTGTTTGTTTTCAATGTATTAATCTAAATATTTAGTCTTGACTTAGAATCGTAAACGTAGAAAAAAAAACTTTTTTGTTGCTCTTGAAATCCCTATATATATATATATATGTGTATATATATATATATATATATATATATATATATATATATATATATATATATATATATATATATATAGTATTTTTAGAGAAATATTTTCACATTTTTGGTTAGGTTATAGGTCTCTCTTGAAATTGAGTCATGCCTAAATTCCATAACATTTTACGAGTTTAGTCGAAAAAAGGTTTGTCACGTACGAAGTTTTTTGTTATTACGTATAATGTCTCGTTCCGATACTTTTGTAATGCATAACGAGGACAAAACATGAAATGATTGTTATTGGGGTTTTTTTAAGCGTTAAACTAGATATTTATTCTTGGCTTGAATTCGTAGACAGAGAAAACAAATCATTTTTGTTTGATCTTTAAAAAAATCCTAAACCACACTATGTTCTGAAGTCAAATAATCGGTTTATCTCTTTATATAAGTATTTTAAAATAATGTTTTCCGCTTTTCAGTCAGAAAAAGGTTTGTGATGAACGAGGTTATAGTTGATATGTATCGTGTCTCGTTTACATAACGTTTGTCATGTACAACAAAGACTAAAAAAAGAAAAATCAAGTTATTGTAATTCTATTTATCTTCCGTGACCTGGATAATCGGAATTGGTGTAAACAGTTCCATGTTTTTCTCCCTTCAAGTGCTTTTCCAGCTTACTTTTTCTTCGGGGACGTTTCTCTTGAGGGACATTCAACAGCTCAAACATCTGAAGGCTGTATATTTACGCTTTTCGATACTCATCCGAGCGAATCGAATCTTTTATTCTGATGGAAAACGGCAGTGTCGCAGATTATAGTGCATGGCGAGGTCAGAGTTGATTGAGGTCACCTTGTGAAAACATAAATATTCAAATCTCTGAAAAATTCTTAGTTACGCATAATGTCGGTTTTCGATACATCGGACGCAGGATTTTGATTTGTAGGATTATCATCTGACATGCTAGTACTAATGTACAGAAAACCCCTTAGGTTACAACGTAAATCCAGTTTTAGGTAAGGTTCGTTAAGTAATCCCGCTGTATAGTGGGGCATAGAAACCTATGCTAATTAGTTAATGTCTGGTACCCCAGAAAAAAACTTTAAATATGAGAATTGTATACAGTAAGTATTAGATATGTGTATTTTATGCGTATAGGATTCAAACAAAAATGTAAAGAAGTATTAGTTGGTGTGACGTGACATGAGCTGGTAGAGTGGAGTAGCGGGTGGATGCAGAGGGGTAAGGAGACCGCAGATAAAAATATGAAATTGACTTGTGGGCAGGATTGCGTTAAAAACATTAGTAGATGCGCTAGACAATGAGGAAAACATTTTTTGGGTGTTTGCCAATACAGAACCCAAATACAAATTCAACACTTCAGCAATACATGTGAAAATGAGAGGACACTGGGAGCAAGAGTGGCACCAAAACAACACCTATTTAATTAGTAGTTCTTTATTTACCATTCTATGTATCCTTATATTTTCACCATATTCATTTGGTGACCTGGATTAAAAAGTCTCTTGATGGCAGGAGTAGGGAACCCAAAATGTCTAAAAAGCCAAAAATAAGGGGGTCTGAAGCCACAAAAAGCCCTTACGTAAAGCAAATTTTAAGAAAAAAAAAGATTAATACATAAGATTAAATGTAATTGTATAAATATTATAAATATTTTCAAAGCATAACAAAAATCTACACAAAAGAAAAAACTATATTTCCCTTCCCCATCTTTTTGTTTTTTTTTAAATATATCTGACGACGCCCTTGGAGCCACTGGGGCAGCAGCGCAAGAGAGCTACATGTGTCACAACCTTCGTTTTAGGTTAACATTCCGTGTGCCTTCTTCACATTTCTCTGTAACTGCAAGCTTTGTTTCCATGGTTATCATTTATTTGCTTCTCTCTTTAGCATCACTACAAGTCATGGGACCAGTAGAAAATAAAATGGAAAAAAACAGAGTGGTAATGCAGACAAAGTCTTTATGAAGCAGACGAGAATCTGAACTGAATAAAGAGTCAGAAAGGCATTGTGGGAGGGAGTTCAGCCAATACCAGACCAGCATCTTATTTGATGTCGACCAATTGCAGACAGGCATCTTAGAGGAGTAACTCGTCATGCACACAAACAATGAAAAGTTTGATTTTTCTATGTGTTTGGCTGCACAAAATAATTTCGTTGACATTGTATAATGGGGAAAATGCTGTAAAGAAGGGCTCGTAGAACATCTTATTCCACACCTTAAAGAGGAAAACATCATACGGCGGGGTCACCTTATCTTGGGGTCGACTGTAACAAATTATCAGTAACTTAAATCCCTGCTTAAACAACACAAATAGACCTTGTTTTTTCTGCCTTTAACTTTTGACATGGACTTACACTCTATATAGATGCATAGGACTGGGGCATTTTCACAATTGTATACTTTCTCTTCTTTTTCTCTCTTTCCTCACGAAAGGCTTAGCAAAAAAAAAAAAGAATAAAAACATGGCGTTTTGAGTCTTCTTAGTCTCCCTTGTGCTTCAAAGCACTCCTTTTCGACTCATGCTGGTCAAATATTACACAGTATCCCTTTAAAGTGACCAATCCCCCATTGTGAGCAACAACAAACAAGTGGAACATGTGACTGTATTTCCGTTTGTTTTCCCGGTTTTTGAAAAAAGCCAATTTGAGTGTGTTCTACTTTTGAGTCCATCAGCTGCTGCGACGATCACATGAGCTGCAGAAAATGGAAAATCATTATCGGCCTTCCCCTTTGGCTCCTCGCTTCGTTTCTCTGTTGGAAAATTGCCATTGCTCAAATTTTTTTTGCTGGTCGGCAGCCTTGAGGAACAGAAAGATTTGTTCCAAGAGAACTAATGAAGTGGTGGGATGCAGTCAGAGGTTTTTATCTGGGGCCAAATTCATAAAAGCACGAACACCGTCGGGAGATTGATTTTCCCATTGACGCCAGGTTGATTTGGTTAACTGCGGGGATAAAAAAGGATATTCTTTAAAGGCAGAATGAGTATTGTTTCAAGTCGAGATGTCACCGTATTGCACCGAAAGACCATAAAGAATCCAAACTTTAAAACTTAAAAGTGAAAAAAAACAGCAACATTTTGCTTACTACTAGCAGGCACTAAATGATTTATTCTAAATGATTCACACACAAAAGGTTAAAAATGGAGGAAATGTCACCGACTCTCGTATTGAACTACGAGTTTTGTTTCTGCTCAGGTTTACAATGAAAAGGTGGTCTTTTTTCCCCCTTTTTCCATTTTATTCATATTTTTGTCATTTTATTTTTTTCATAAACCTCTGTTTTGGTCACTTTAAGTGTCATGGTAGCCAAGGGGCCCAATTGGCCCCGCCCGTGTGACAGATTGCCTTTCCTTCTTTTTGAACCTGGTCCTGTCACTCTCCGTTTGTCAGTCCGTCAACAAACCTCTGCCCCGCAAGACATGGGTTCTGACTCAGTCCTGTTTTCCTTTTGGTATTTCCAGTCCAGTATTGTTCCCGTTTATTTTTGTCCTGTTTAATATCGATTTCCAGTTTCGTTCCCATCTATTTTTGTCCTGTTTATTATTCTCCTCAATTTTCGTTCCCGTCTTGTTTGTCCTGTTTATTTTCGATATTCTGTATCATTATCAATCCTGTCTGTCCGTCCTGTCCGATATCGACCCCATCTGTCAGATATCCACTCAGGCAATCTGTATCCATCTCGTCTGCCTCTGGCGTCCTATTATTTCACACCAGACTGCTGCCTTTAATGTTCTTATTTGGAGTACAGGGGATTTGGAAGGCTTTATCTTATGAGTATCGGTTTCTAGCGCCATCATTTTCACCTTACCATCCCTATATCCCAAGTATCCTGTATTCAAAAGTGTGTGTGACGATGGTGAAGGCGAGAAAGGAGAAAAAAAAACATAACATGTTTATCACCACCCTCCAGTTTTTGCCCTGTGGTCCTGCCCGCTTGAGCTGAGCCCCTGCCGTTCCCCACGGGAGGGCTTCAAGGCCCCTCTCCAGCTCTCAGTGGCGTGAGATTGGCCCCTGGGGGCCGGTGGCAAGATAAGGCGCGGAGGCTTTAGTCGGCAAGTCAGTTTTGTGGCAAAATATGTGGAGTGTAGCGAGCAGGTGACGGGCGCAGAAGGTGGAGAGCTTTGCCAAATTGAGTGTTTGTGTTTGGGGGGCAGAAAGGGTCTTTGAGGAGATTTTGTGCAAAGCTCCACAAAGTCATATGTTAAACTTCGACTAATGAAGAATTGTCGTTGAACACGTAACCTGCGTGTTATATATATATATATATATATATATATATATATATATATAGTTTCATTAATTTAAGTTGTTAGTTAGCTTCATTCGTTAACTTTGTCCATTAGTTGTGGTGTTTTTTTTTCTCTCTCATTAGTTTCAGTTGTTTAGGTTGTTAGTTTTGTCCGTTAGTTTAATTTATGTGCCAGTTTTGTTGACTATTTATTTTCATGTGTCAGTTGACTTGATTGGCCAACTTTGTTTACTAGTTGTGTTCATTTGTTAGTTTTGGTAAGGTTTAGTCATTTATTAGTTTCTTTCGTTAGTTTAATTTGTTGGCTAATTCGTTTCATTCTTGAGTTCATTTTTATTTTCGTTCGTTTCCTTTGTTTTTTTTGTCCGTTCCTTTTCATTTGTTAATTTCATTTATGTTACTTTTGTTCGTTCAAGTAAGGTATGTTTCTTTCTATTTTTAACGTGAGTATGAAATATTTTCTTACCCAAAAGTCCAGGGTCCACATAATTGCTTTGGAGAAATTGTGTAATTTTCTCTATTGTTTAGTGTCTGTTAAACTCTGCTAGCGCTTGATGGTTTGTATCAAAACTGTAAAAGTAAAATTAGAAAGGAAAGAAAGTTTTAAAAGAAAAATCAATTCCAATCTTTCCCTTTGTCAAAATGTCCTTCGACTTTTAGTTTGTAATATTGTTTGTTTTTGTCATGGAAACTGAAAAAGGTCTTTCATCTCTTGAGTCTTTCTAAGGTTGGTAGCATGTTTTTTTCCTCCTTAGGGGTTTGATTAGCATCGCTCCAGTTTTTGTCTGACATTTGATAACATCAAACTTCTTTTAGGACAGAAAACTACTAATTTCTGAAGCGTCCGCAGAAATTGCCAAAAACTGTTTTAAGAACCGTACTTTTCGGAAGATAATGTGCACCTTGAAACAAAAAAAAATCCAGAAATATGCGGGTACGCATTACAATCCGGTGCGATTTATGGGCCTAAAAATATCATAAATTAAATTGAAATGCATAATGACCATGAAATGCTACTAATGAATTTATAGTTTCGTAGACACTCAAAATAAGGAGAGAAGATATCAATTGATTTTACAAAAAGAATAGGACAGGACTGTAAAAAAACCTCACAATGCTAAATTCCAAATCTGTTCTTAAAGCTCTTCCCTAAGCCATTTTATCCAATAAATCTTCTAGGTTACAAGAGAAGATGCGCCCTTGAGGATGTGGGATTCAAAGAGCAGCAACATGATTGGCAGTCATTGGCAACAATGTAAACATGGCATAATAGTCAAAATAACAAATTGGCATCCTGTGCAATATCCTGAAAACAGAATTTTGAGCTTTATTGTAAGCAAGCAGAAATGGGACCTGACTTAAGTGCTAGACAAAGAGATGGGACTTGCCTTAAAAGCCATACAAATACACAACACTTGATAAATAGTGATACAAAGATATGTGACTTGACTTTGAGGCCAGACAAATAAATGTGATGTGACTTAAATGATAGACAAAGCAATGGGACTTGACTAAAGAGATAGACAGAGAAAGAGCTAGACTAAGTTATGCGACTTGACTTAAAGGCCAGACAAATGAATGGAATGTGACTTAAAAGCTACGAAAAGCAATGGGACTTGACTAGAGAGATAGACGAAGAAAGAGCTAGACGAAGATATGTGATTTGACTTAAAGGCTAGACAAAGAAATGGGACATGACTAAAAAGTAAGACAAAGAAAGGGGACTTGACCTAAAGGCAAGACAAAGAAATGGGACTTGACTTAAGGCAAGACAAATGAATGGGATGTGACTTAAAAGCTACAAAAAGCAATGGGACTTGACTAGGGAGATGGACGAAGAAAGAGCTAGACGAGGGTATGTGACCTGATTTAAAGGCTAGACAAAGAAATGGGACGTGACTAAAGAGTTAGACAAAGAAATTGGACTTAAAGACTTGACAAATAAATGGGACTTGACTTAAAGGCTAGAGAAAGAAACGTGACGTGACTAAAGAGTAGACAAACAAATAGAACTTGACAAAAGTCCTAGACAAAGAAAGGGGACTTGACTTAAAGGCCAGACAAATGAATGGGACTTGCCTCAGGGTCGCGAACCTATGGCTCCTGAGGCATACATGGGTCTTATCATGTCTATATGGCTCAGAGATAAAATATTTCGAATATGTAATTTTTCGTGGTGTTCCAAAGCCAGGATGTTGTGACCGGATTTTGGTACGTGCGAAAGCTTAAGCAACACTGAACTTTGGTTCAGTCCAGATTATTCAAGGCACTACAATTTACAATCTGGGTAAACTGATATACCCTTTTGGCAAAAGGTTGCTAAGAAACCCTTTGAATGGAAACCTAATAAACTATGTATGTTCACTGTTGAAATACTTTATGATGAAAACTCTCTGATCAAACTGTAAATAAGGTGAAATGCCAGCAAACCGTTCCGATCAATTTGATTGGGTGACCTGTAGAGGTGGGCGGATTTCTGCACACAACGTAAGGCACTCCCTTCTTTCTATCTCGCTCAGTGAAGTTTGCGCCAAAGGATAATACGCAGATATACTTATCGTTTGCATTATTTTGTGACATTTTTACAAAATAACCATGCTTTTACCTTGTTTTAAAATCATTATTTAGGACGAAAATGATGGTCAAAATGAGCCTCAACACTCTTAAGCAACTGAGGAAGGGAGACGAATTGAATGAGGTATATTTTAGTGATATGCTCTGACGTTATTATTCTTTTATAGATATTCGATCAGCGGGTTTGGCGGTTTTGTTGAATTTTATCCTAAAATACATGGTGTGGCTCTCTCAAAATTTGTTTTTAAATATGTTTGCTTTTATGGCTCTTTTGGTCAAAAAGGTTCCCGACCCCTGAGCTAGACAAATAAATGGGACTTGACTTAAAAGCTTCACAAATAAATGGGACTTCACTAAAGAGCTAGACGATAAAATGAGATTTTACTTAAAAGCTAGACAAAGCAATGGGACCTGACTTTAACTTTGAACCTTAAGGAACCCTAAATTTGCGTTTCACGTGAATAAATATGCATACAAATAGATATTTTTGAAGGCTCGCCTTATGGTCCAGAAAATACGGTAGTCATATCCGATTTTTTTTTTTTTTCGCTTCGTCCCTGAAACAAGCAAATTCAATGCTGCGACGAGCGGCGTGGGAACACGCTCATTTTTCTTTACGGCGTTCGCATTCTGTCAAGAGAAGGTATGCAGCAAGGACAGTCAAGTGGCTCTCAGCCTTACTCGCCATTTAGCCCTCTTCAATTGATATCCTTCCTCCTTGGATGACTTCTTCTTTTAGTCATTGTTGCGCACCCTTCAAACGTCGTGAACTGTAAGCTGCCTGCCTACACATGGCAAAATATTACGGGACTCAGATTACCCAGGGTACCACACAACAATATTGATTTTAAAAATGCCAAGGCCTCACCCACAGGGTTTCTGTAAGATCAGGAGATTGTGGGTTTGAATGAGACTGTGTGGACCACTCTGCTTGAATCCATCCACTCCTTTTATTTACAATAATCAATAACAAATATAATCCATAAACAAGTCAAATATCCAAACAGGGTAAACATAGAAAATAAACAAGTTCCCTTTGTAAAGTTCCACATGAGTTCATCTAATGGAGGGGTGTCAAACGGGCAGCCCGCGGGCCTGGTTCAGGCCCGCTAAGGGTTTGAATCCGGCCCGCGAGACAAAGCTGAGGGAAGTGCAAGAGAAAAACAAGCTGCAGGTTGAGATATGTCCACTTGATGTTGCCAAAGCTAGGTGCCTCTTACAAAGATGTTGTAATTGTATTTCTTTCTCTCTTTTGCTCTCTCTCTCTCCCTTCCTTTTTCTCTCTCTATCTCTCCTTCGCTCCTGTCTCTTTTTCTCTCAGTGTCTTTTTATCTTATTTTGCTCTCCCTTTCTTCCTATTCTTTCTCTTTTGTTTTCCCCTTCTCTCTTTCTCTCCTCCTCTCTTTCTCTCGAATTCTCTCTGAATTTATTTTTCTCTCTCTTTCCCCCTCTCTCACTATTTCTCTATTTATCTCTTTCGTTTCTCACATTCTTGCTCTCTTTTTCTCTCCCTATCGTTCTTTTCTTTCTTTTTTCTTTTTTTCTTTCTCCTCAATCTACTAGTCCGGCCCCCGAGAGAATGTTTGTTCTATCGTGTGGCTCCCGAGTTAAAATGAGATTGACACCCCTGATCTAGTGCATGTTTATTTTACTACAGTAATCAATAATAAAAGCAAAAGTGCACACTCCTTCATTACTCTTTCAACTATCAACTCCAAACAGACACATCTGGATAAAAGATAGAGGGACACACTATATCAAAGAGGTGAACTGAACCTGCTTCTTAGTGAATTCTCTTTTTTCAATAAACCTCTTAAAACTCAGAAATAAGAACTTATTTTCTACATTCGAATACAATTGAATAGAATAGAAAAGAATATACCTTTATTGTCATTGTTACAAAATGGACTGAACATATTGTGACGAAATTGGACGTGCCACTCCAGTTTCACATTTAACAGTGAGGATAAAAGAAAATAAAGAAGATAAAGGAACAAAGAAGATAAAGGTTATAATTTACACGATATTTACACAAGAAATGTGGGCATGTAGGATGTTACATGCAGTTTTGGGATGGTATTAGTGCAATATGCGTTAGTGCAAAAATAGGCAACATTGTGCAAAGTGAGCATAGGCATGAATACAATTTGACATCTGTATGAGGTAGTGTGTTTGCAAGAGTTTCAGTTTTTTGTGCGGTGTGTGTTGAAGAAACTGTATCTGAGTCTGTTTGTTTTTGTTTTGTGTGACCAATAGCGCTTGGCGGGAGGCAGCAGGTCAAAGAGGTGGTGGCGGGGGTGAGAAAAGTCCTTAATGCTGAGGTAGCGAGAGCAGGCAATGTCTTCCAGACTTGGTAGAGAGCAACCAACGATTCTCTGGGCTGTGTTGATGACCCTCTGAAGTGTTTTGCTGTTTGCTGCTGTGCACCCAGCATGCCACACTGTAATGCATTCCAGACCTCCATTGCTGCAGATAAGAACATTTATAAAATTATAAAATCGTATATAGTAAGTATTATGTGTAATATATGTAAGTAACATAACAAAATGATATGCATATAAGGGAAAAATGACATTTTATATATCTTTGTTGTGACATGACTGAGCCGGTCAAGTGGAGTAGCGGGTGGATTTAGAAGGGGGCAGGAGACAGAAGACTTAAATAAAACTGTGAGGATTGTCATGCATTGAGATTTCCTTGATTTAATTGCTTTATTCTTGATAATAATGCCAAAGCGATTCGTGCACCTTTGTGGTATTTCTTGATCATCGCAAGCTTGTTTTTCATGGTTATCATGTTTTTGCTCCTCTTTTAGAATCACTGCACGCCTTGGGACCCTTAGTAGATAGATATACAAGAAATTAGTATTGTATCGCCAACCCACAAAATACTTACAAAACACACCAGATTCTTGACTGGACAAAGGGAAACGAAATGTAGGAGGCAGTTCAGCCCACGGCATATCTGCATTTTTCTAATGCTGTTACACAAACCAAAAGCAGACCTGCATTTTTTATGACTGACTGATAGCATACAGCTATCTTAGAGACGTAACTTGGTAAAGGCACAAACACAAGTTTTAATCGTAAATGGTCATTTTGAGGCTCCATGGTTTGTACTTGTGATTCTTACTCTCCGGTTTGTTAGGAATTTAATATTAGAATGTACCGTTTACCAAATTGTTCGAATTAGTTATCTGATTCCATTAACCAAACACAAACTTCATTCACCTAACAATACGCGCTCGTTTCTTAATGGAAACATGAACAAGAGACCGGCATTTCCACACGGGAGCAGATTTAATTTCTTAATTCAGCTAAGAGAACTCTACCCAATATGGCCGAATTAGCCGAATCTCTGTCAAGCCTTTTCTCTCGATCTTCTCCGATCTTCTCTTTCTTCCTCCGCCCACGTTTTTTCCGCAAGCTGGTTTGCCAGCTCCTCCCATGCGCGTGCCAGGAAAAAAAAACCACGTGGCCCCATCATCTCGGAGAAGAGCGTCCCGATGTCTGAAAAAACTCATAACAGCAGAGCGCTTATCAAAACAACTTCTCCAAACAATGCCTGCCGTTCTGCGTCAGAGTTCTGTTATCAAAATTCCCCAGCCAAAACATTCCGAATTTTGATCAACGTGAACTGTCATTGAACTTCAGCCTACCTGGTGAAAATCTTCATTGCACTCGATAAACTTGTATTTAATCGTATAAAATCCTTTATAGTAAAATGTATAAAATCCTTCAGGTTGCACAATCAAATATAGTGACATCTAGATACTATAACGTTCATATTAAATTATCATCGGGGCGGCCGCAAGTTTAAGACCCCTGATCTAGATGGATTCGATGACCTTTGTCTTTCCCTGACCCCTAAATAAACCTCCCTGTGATGAAAAAGCCTGTTGCCAAAAAATTCCTCAGAATTGTTAACGATGTGTACAGCAACATCAAAGATGCCTCCCTCTCCCACCTGGATGGATCTTACCACCTCTGTATGTCTCTCACCCGTAAATATAACCCCCTTAGGAGGAAAACAAAGAATTCTAATTCTGAAACAGTCCTGTTGGAAAAGCTTCAAAGAGATAATACATTTTTAATCAATGACCATTCATTCTGCAAATCCCTCACTCGGGGCACCATTATGTTCAGTATGTTGGTGTCTTTTTCAGTTAGGCGACGTATTTCTTTGGTTGTTGGTGCTAGTTTGTACTATTCATCCTGGAAATTACTCTCTAGACTACTTCCTCTACTCTTCATATTTTACGAACATAAACACAAATTCGAAACCGTAACGACCGTTCGGCATCAGCTTAAGATGGAATCGAGCGTGACATTGTCAAACCAAAGGGATTGACCAAGTTCTCAAAGACCGAGCCGGGCCATTACTCAATCTCACTCAAGAATTGCCGTCATAAAACTTTTCTTCTTTTTTTTTCTTTCTTCTTAAACACGCCACGCTCGCCTCCTGGCTGACTGTAGATATACGCCTGAATTGAAGGGCGGCCGGCGAACCATTCAGGCGAAAAGGGAAACATAATGTGCCGACTAATCCTCGCAAAGCTGGGAAAATGTTTTTAATGCCGTAATTCCTTCTTTTGAATCTATTCAGCCAGGCAGATTGGAGAAGCTGTAAACGGGCTGGTTAGTGTCCAGTCTAGTGTGTCGCTCTCAACCTGACTAAAGTTATGCTAGGTTTTGGATCATCGTTTACCTGGTTGAGGACGTAGAGTTTGGGGGTCAAAAATGTACTTGAAAATCGATCATCTGGTGTTAGCGCTGGTTAATTTTGGGATATAATTTTACTTACATAGGACACAGTACAATACTCTCTTGATTTTCATGGTTTTTTATATACAGTAAAAAAAATAAGTATTTGAACACCCTGCTATTTGCTATTTCTCCCACTTAGAAATCATGGAGGGGTCTGAAATTTTTATCATAGGTGCATGTCCATTGTGAGAAACTAAAATTGTTGTCTTGCGGTCGTTGGGCTTATTGGTTTGGGAATTTAACTATTAAAATTAGTTATCTGACTCCATTAACCAAACATAACCTTCATTCACCAAACAATGCATGCTCTTTTCTTTATGGAAAAATGAACAAGAGACCGGCATTTCCACACAGGGGCAGATTTATTTTCTTAAAGTAAATGAATTCCATCGAATTAGCCGAATTATTGTTGAATTAGTCTTCGTCGAGCCTCCCTCTCCATTGTTCCTCGCGATCGATCGCCTATATTCTGAAGTTCTGTCTTCTGAAGTTCTTTTCATAAGCTGGGGTGTCGGCTCCTCCCATGGGGCGTGCTGACTCCTCCCATGGGGCGGGTCAGGTGCCAGCTTCACCACCTCCTCTCCGAAAGGCGTCGCGATGTCTAAAGAAAACTCATATCAGCAAAGCGCTTATCAAAACAATGCCGGATGTCCTTGTGCATCTGGCTTTTTCCGTCAGATTCCTGTTATCAACAGAACTAAACTAAACATTCGCATTCCGAACGGCGCGACCTGTCATTTACCTTAAGCCTTCTCTGTGAAAAATCTTCATTGCATTCAATAAATGTAACTTGTATAAAATTGTATAAATTCCCTTATAGTCAAATAAATAAAATATAAAATCCTTCAATTGACATGAGGCTCTCTTTGGATAATACAGTTCTTTTATTCAGTCTCTGTTTTTTCAAGTGGTGTTAATTTTCATTTATGAGAAGGTCTCAGGTTCTAGCAACACATTCTAGGCTTGGTCTAGCCAAAGGTCAAGTGTAAAACAGGGATTTTTCTTCTATCTTTGAGTTTTCATCATGGCCCGCCCTCCTGGTATAAAAGTAAATGTCGGACATTTTGGCGGTGCACTTGTAAGAAATACAAAACATTTTGCTATAGCTAATTTGTGCCAGGAATATTGTGCTATAATAAAACTAGTCATGTAAAAGATTAATTTGGGTTGAGTGTCCTGGCGCTCTAAAAGTGACAGAGAAATTTCGCGCTATACGCCGAAATCCAGAGAACAAATTAAATGAGGAATCTATGATGCACCAAGGATGTGCAAGTCAAACAGCAATATGGCAAAAGAATACTGCAAACTAGCATCGGTTAATCCTCGATACTTTTGAACTGAGGTCTGTCTACCGTCTCTTCCAGTTTTTCATTGATTAACTCTTGAGATTTCAGAACTGAGATCTCTCTACCTCCTCTATCAGTTTTTCTTTACCCAGATGATCTCATTGAGCAACTATTGTTAGTCCAGAACCAAGGTTTTATTACCAGTTTTTCTGGACCCAGATTACTTCATAGATTAACCCCTCCATATTCCAGACCTGAGGTCTCTCACCCACCTCTTTCATTTTTTTCGGACCATGATGACCTCACTGATTAATGCTTGATATTCCGAGAGTGAAATCTCTCGACCACCTCTTTCAGTTTCTCTAGACCCAAATGACCTCATTGAGCAACTTTTGATATTCCAGATCTGAGGTTTTTCTACCACTCCTGTTTTTCTGGATCCGGATGACCTCATTAACTCATAATATTCCAGAACTGAGGCCTTTTTATCACATTTTGACTGATTAACGTTCAATATTCCAAAACTCGGGCAGCACGACGGCGCAGTGGTTAGCGCGTGTGCAGGCACAGTTCTAAGGTCTTAGGAACCTCCTGTGTGGGTTCAAATCCAGCTACCGGATTTCCTGTGCGGAGTTTGTATGTTCTCCCCGTGCTTGCGTGGGTTTCCTCCGGGCACTCCGGTTTCCTCCCACATTCCAAAGACATGCATTTCAGGTGGATTGGCCGGTCCAAATTGTCCCTAGGTGTGGATGAGCGAGCGAGTTGTCTGTCCCTGCGTGCCCTGCGATTGGCTGGCAACCAGTTCAGGGTGTCCCCTGCCCACTGCCCGAAGAGGGCTGGGATGGGCTCCAGCACCCCCGCGACCCTACTGAGGATAAGCGGTGCAGCTAATGAGATGAGATTCCAAAACTAAGGTCTGTCTGACCTCATTGTTTAACTTTCAATATATCAGAACCGCTGTCTCTCTACCACCTCTTTCTGTTTTTTTGGACCCAGATGACCTACATTGTTTATTATCCCAATTCCAGGCCTGTCCACTCAATTGTCCACACGGGAATAGTTTATTTCGAATGTTATTCATTATTCAATCCCGCACAGCGAGTCACCGATGACATCATTATTGATGTCAGTCCTTCTTTTTAGCGGCTAATTCATTTTGCCATTTGCTTCAGCCGAACAAGCGCCCTCGGCTGAGTTTTTTCGGACCGGGCCTCCGAGCCCGCCGGCTGACAAATGACTTTGTGAGCGGCGATACGGTCTCCTGCAGGAACAAAAGGAATAGAAATTGAATCCTGGCTTTCTCGCCGCCGTCTCATCCGTCATCTTTTTCAATATTGATGTCTATTAGAGCGGGGGTGTCAAACTCATTTCAGCTTGGGGGCCACACACTAGAAAAAGTACCCTCTCGGGGGCCAAACTACTTCAATAGAGAAGAAGAAAGAGATGGAGGGAGAAAAGAAAAAGAGGTAGAGAGGTAGAGAGAGAGAAGTAGCAAGAGAGAGAGATGAGAGATAGATAGAGAGAGAGATACAACAAGGAGAGAGAAAGAGATACAAAAAGGAGGGAGAGATACAAAAATGAGAGAGAGAGAGAGAGAGAGAGAGAGAGAGAGAGAGATACAAAAAGGCAAAAGAGAGATACAAAAAAGAGATACAGAGAGAGAGAGATACAAAAAGGGGAGAGAGAGAGAGAGAGATACAAAAAAGAGAGAGAGAGTGAGAGAAACAAAAAGGAGAGAGAGATATACAAAAAGGAGAGGGAGAGAAAGAGAGAGAGAGAGTTAGAGAGACATACATACATAAATGGGAGAGAGAGAGAAAGGAGAGAGAGATACAAATAGCAGAGAGAGAGAGAGAGAGAGAGAGAAATACAAAAAAGAGAAGAGAAAGATACAAAAGAGAGAGAGATACAGGAAGGAGAGAGAAAGAAACAAAAAGGAGAGATATACAAAGAGAGAGAGATACAAAAATGAGAGAGAGAGGGATATAAAAAGGAGAGAGAGAGAGAGAGAGAGAAAAAGAGAGAGAGAGAGAGAGAAATACAAAAAGGTAAGAGAGAGAGATACAAAAAGGAGGGAGAGAGAGAGAAAAAGAGAGAAGAGAAAATAAGTGACACAAACGAGAAACAGAGAGAGAGAGAAAGAAAGAAAGAAAGAGAAATACAGCTATTTGGGAGTGGTGCTTTGATTTGATGACATCAAGTGGACAGATTTATAGCTTCACCTCATTTTTCTCTTGCGCTTCTCTCAGTGTTGTCTTGCGGGTCGGACTTAAACCTTTGGCAGGCCTGATCCAACCCACGGGCTTTATGTTTGACACCCCTGTAGCAGAGATATAGATTGTTTTTTTTTATCTGCTCTGTTCATGTATCTGACCCGTCGGTTCTGTGGCTTTAATTGATGGGTTTTGCCGTTTAATTGGCCCTTTTTGAAATGATCGGCAGCACCAGCGGATAATTCCCCCGTCGAGGCCGCTCACTATCGATTGGGTAACGTTCGAAACGGGGCCATTATCGGCCCTTGGGCTCGTGTTGATTTTTTGGGCAGATCGCCTTTCGTGGATAGCCCGTGGCTTGACGGGAAGATTGCCTCTTTGGGTTACGTTGGCCCCGAATAGACACCAGTCGGGTGGTTCTGACGCATGGTTTTGAGCATTGAGCAAATATCGATAACGTGTTCGCCTGGGTTTTATTTTGTTTAGGGGTAGGACGATATGCTTTCGTCATGGTTCGATTGTATTGCAATACTAAGGTGCTTATTCGAATTTTTGATCACGATTCTTATGCACGTCAGTCTGTGTGAGTTAGTTCGCAAGTTGACATTAATTTTACCTGAGACATCCATCCAACCATCCATCATCTGCACCACTTATCCTCAGTAGGGTCGCGAGGGTGCTTGAGCCCAGGGTTGGGTAGGGTTACTTTAACTTGATTACATTCAATTACTTTTGGATTACTCCAATACCAAATATGCTAATAAAAGACAAAAGAAGCTAAATATGAATAAAATGACTTAATTTTGTGCAGGCTTGGGGAGTAACGGAACACATGGAACGGCAAAAATGATGTTGGCAAGCTGTTTGGATTTATTGTTTTCTGTCGCATTTTATGTTAGTTTTGCCGGAGATCAAAAAGATCAAAGCCAGGAGAGAAAGCTTACCACGTGTTGTGAGTCATAATTTTATTCATATTTAGTTTCTTTGATAGAAAGGAGTGGAGAGGTGTTGTGAAAGGGTAGTGGGATTGTGGACGCGTTCTTAAGGATGGGCTGGGAACCCGTATGATGCGGCAGGGGTAAACCAGTGAAAGCTGTTGGACCCCGCTGTTGAACAAAAGAGTGTGTTGTTTCACCCTGATCCGAGTGACAGGGCCGCTTTCTGGTGTCCCATTTCATCTGGAGGGACGAAAGCATGACCAACTTGGGTGCCGAGGTGCCTAACTTGTTTGGGTGTTTGGGCAATTGGGTTGGCCATGGTCCAAAAATGTGTGTGTATGTGGGTTTTTTTTTTTTTTTTTTTTTTTTTTTTGCTATTTATTTCCTTTGTTATTGTATGTGTTTGTCTTGCTGTCGGTCACCCCTCTTGAGGGATATGACCAAGGTAGATAGATAGATAGATAGATAGATGGATAGTTTCTTTTGTCTTTTATTAGCATATTTGGTATTGGAGTAATCCAAAAGTAATTGAAAGTAATCAAGTTAAAGTAACCCTACCCAACCCTGCTAGAGCCAATCCCTGTTACCTGAGACAATGAGAACGTAACAGAGGTAGGATACGGGTCTGCAACAAAGTTTGCAGATATTTTGGTCATGTCTAGCTCCGTATTCCCGGGAACTGTGTAAAAACCAAAATGTGTCCATACTTTGGATTTAAAATTTATGGATGCTGGCCTTAGTTCTCGTTGCTCGCTTTCTTCCTCCGTTTTCCACTTACATTTGCCCTCCTGCATTTTTACATACCGTATATGATGTCACAAGATTCAGGGGAGAAACGGAAATTTTTAAAAACCGTAAAAAAATAAAATCACGATATACAGACGCTGCCCTACTTACCAACGAGACAATTGTTTGTAAGTTAAATTTGTTCGTAAGTTCCTTCAGTGCTATATTTTGTATGTTTAAGGTTTGTGTAAGTAACCTGTTTTGTTAAAGTGACCCAACCATTTTCTCAACCGCGTCAAGCTTTCTTATTCCACTTTCATTTCAAAAGAAACAGCTTACTTTTTATTTACACTTTACACCAAACATGTTAGATGGATCCATGAGATATTATACAATAAAATTGTCAAAGTTCTTTGCGCACTGGAGGTACAGTATAGTAGCGGCGAAAACTAGCACTACAGTGCTGTCCTGTACTCGGAAAAAAGGTGCGCACAATACAAAATCTAACTTCCAGCGATGTCTGGATATTTTTCGTATCTACCTTTTTTTGTAACTCGAATGTTCGTAAGTGGGGGAGCGTCTGTATGTAATGAATTGATTTTTCATCCTGCCCTTAAATCCGTTAGTTACAGAAAAAAAGACGTAAACAAATTACAGGTTCATTTATCTAAAATAAGGATTACTTTACGGGATTACGATTTTATTTAAAACTATGTTTTGTATACGTGATGCGCTGAAAGACGAATCGTGTCATCATTTCAATCACTGACACAAGAGAGACAGATATAGATTAAGTCAAGTCACATTTATTTATACTGGACTGTCTCAGAAAATTAGAATATTGTGATAAAGTTCTTTATTTTCTGTAATGCAATTAAAAAAACAAAAATGTCATACATTCTGGATTCATTACACATCAACTGAACTATTTCAAGCCTTTTATTATTTGAATATTGCTGAATTTGGCTTACAGCTTAAGAAAACTCAAAAATCCTATCTCAAAATATTAGAATACCATGAAAAAGTATACAAGTAGGCTATTCAACTAATCACCTGAATCATCTAATTAACTTGAAACACCTTGCGAGGGTTTCCTGAGCCTTAAAAACACTCAGCTTGGTTCAGTAAACTAAATCACAAGTATGGGGAAGACTGCTGTCCATAGGACCATCATTGATACCCTCCATCAGGAGGGTAAGACACAAAAGGAAAATTCTCAAAGAGCAGGCTGTTCACAGAGTGCAGTTTCAAAGCATATCCACAAAAAGTCTGTTGGAAGGGAAAAATGTGGCCGGAAACGCTGCACAACCAAGAGAGATGACCGCAGCCTTAACAAAATTGTGAAGAAGAGCCGCTTCCAGAATTTGGGGGAGCTTCAAAGACAGTGGGCTGAAGCTGGAGTCCAGGTATCAAAAGCCACAGTTCACAGACGTGTCCGGGAAATGGGCTACAATAGCCGTATTCCCATGGTCAAGCCACTTCTGAACTCAAGACAACGGAAGAAGCGTCTGACTTGGGCTATGGAGAAGAAACACTGGACAGTTGCAGAGTGGTCCAAAGTCCTCTTTTCAGACGAAGGCAAGTTTTGAATTTCATTTGGGAGTCAAGGCGCCAGAGTCTGAAGAAAGGCTGGAGAGGAGCAAAATCCAAGTTGCTTGAAATCCAGTGTGAAGTTCCCACAGTCAGCAATGGTTTGGGGAGCCATGTCAGCTGCTGGTGTTGGTCCACTGTGTTTCATCAAGTCCAGAGTAAATGCAACTGTGTACCAAGAGATTTTAGAGCACTACATGCTTCCATCTGCTGAAAAGCTCTATGGAAATGAGGATTTCATTTTCCAGCATGATCTGGCACCTGCCCACAGTGCCAAAACCACTAGTAACTGGTGCACTGACCATGGCATCACTGTCCTTGATTGACCTGCTAATTCCCCTGACCTGAACCCCATCGAGAATTTGTGGGGTATAGTTAAGAAGAAGATGAAAGACACCAGACCTACAAATGCAAATGAGCTGAAGGCCGCTATCGAAGCATCCTGGGCATCAATAACACCTCAGCAATGCCACAGGCTGATTGCCTCCATGCCACGCCGGATTGATGCAGTAATCCGTGCAAAAGGATTCCCAACCAAGTACTGAGTGCATCAATGGACATTTTCAAATGTTTGATTTAGTTTTGCTGTTATAAAATAATTTTTTTACTTGGTCTGAGGAAGTATTCTAATATTTTGAGATAGGATTTTTGAGTTTTTTTCAGCTGTAAGCCAAAATCAGCAATATTCAAATAATAAAAGGCTTGAAATAGTTCAGTTGATGTGTAATGAATCCAGAATGTATGACATTTTTGTTTTTTTAATTGCATTACAGAAAATAAAGAACTTTATCACAATATTCTAATTTTCTGAGACAGTCCAGTATAGCCCTTAAGCACAAAAATGTCTCAAAGGACTGCACAGGATTACAATGACACAATTACCTGATCTTAAACCAACATGCGGGCAAGGAACAACTCAAAACCTCAGCGTGAGGAAAAAGAGAAACCTTGAGAAGGTACCTCACAAGTGGTGATCCCCCTTTCAGGATGACGAGGGTGATTTACATTTAGCATTACAATACACAAACATAATAAATACTAGGTAATATGTTGAAAATTTGTCCGGAAAGTGCAGCCTGCAAACTAGTCCAGAAAGTCACGACGCAGATTTTCCAGGCCATCAATTTATCCACCAATGCATTTTTATCACAAAATGTTGTATGTAAAAGCACTTTTCTTTTTTCTTCTGTATTTTATTTCCCTTTCAATTTAGCACTTATTTTGCTGAATTGGCACACGCCTGCAGTTTTGTGAGGCTGCTAACGTATGCAGTGATGCGTTTAAGCACGTATAGTAAATTTGACTATCTTCTTTTTGCATTTTGCAGTTAATTGTTGTTCCAAATCCACCAATCCATATTGATAATTTAGCTTGCACAAAATTGATTTTATCTGTATTGTTTTTTGGTCTTTATTAGCATATTTGGTATCGGAGAAATTCAAAAGTAATCGATAGTAATCTAGTTATATTAATTAAAAATATAATATTGGGATTACGTTACCAATTTCATTTTTCAACATTCACTGTATTGGATTACTTTACATCCAAAGTTACATTTGCAAAGTAACCCTCTTAACCATGGTCTTTGGCATGCTCTACCTCACAAAATTAAAACAACGGCCACGTTTTTCCTAGTGTGTTTCTTTAAGATTTAGCAAGTTGGCGGAACAATATTTTGTACTGTATTTATTGGCTACGGGCCTTGTGTTGTCCATACTGTTTTTCTTTTAAGAAGTTAGTTACTGTGTTTTAGATATAACACAAGGTTAAAACAGATGAAACTTCCTTAAGAAGTTGGTTTACATATTTTTTAGTGCTAATTTGAGGTTTAAGTTGAAAAGTGTAGCAAAATAATACGGCTCCCGGGTTTCCTGCGTAACTTCTGGTTCTGCCAGCTCAAAGTAAACAAACAATGGCAGACAGGACTGTTGCATGTCCAATCCATCTCCATCCATATTGAGAGATTGAAAAGGCATTGTCGTAAGTGTTTATATGATGCATTAAACAACCAAATGTTGTAATAGTTCAGATAGGTGTAAAATGTGTGCTCTTTAGTTTCCTCTTTATTACTATGCATAAGTATTAGCACATGGTCTGAATGTATTGTATTTTACTGTTGCAAATTTCACCATCCGAAGAAGGAAATGAAAGCTTCAATTACACGTTCTTTTGTGCTGACAGTCTTTCTTAGGTGGTTTATTTTGGTGTGTCATATCGATGACACAGCAGGCCCCACTGTTTGCAGTAATTCCAAAAGCAAAAGGCAAAAATACGAAGAAGGAACACAAATTAGAAAATTGCATGGTCGTAACCAATCATTGCATGGCTGTAACCAATCGGCGATCAGGACTGTTATAGGATATAAAAAGATTGTGCAGCGAAAAGTCGATTTGCGGTGTTGCCTCGCCGATATCTCCGGGACTCCACCGTACCGGATTCATCACTCATCCTTCTCCTCTGGCTGACTTCTCCCCGATGAATTCCCGAGCAAGGTCGTGGTCTGTTTCCCGGGGCTCCCTCAGCCTTCATTCATCATCCGGACGAGGCCTTCGCCATAGTGCTCCACTTCTTCGCATCGTCTTTTATGTTCTCGTTTTCGGCGTTCCCGGCGATAACGTCGTTCACGGGAAGGACGCCAAACGATCCGAATGTTGTCTCACGTTAACCGAACTTTGAGACCGTTCATGCGAAAGAACATTTGTCGGGTCACACAAGTCACTTCCTGATGCATAAAATTGTTTTTTGTGACTGATTGAAGTGGTTCAGATAATAGAAGGAACACGCAGAGGATCGGATTCGTGTTCTCAGTAGGGCTGCAATTAACCACTATTTTAAGAGTCGCTTAGTCACCGAGCATTTTAAAATCTCATCTCATCTCATCAGCCGTACCGCTTATCCTCATTAGGGTCGCGGGGGGGCTGGAGCCCATCCCAGCCATCTCCGGGCAGTGGGCAGGGGACACCCTGAACTGGTTGCCAGCCAATCGCAGGGCACACAGGGACAGACAATGCATTCGCTCAGTCACACCTAGGGACAATTTGGACCGGCCAATTCACCTGAAATGCATGTTTTTGGAACGTGGGAGGAAACCGGAGTGCCCGGAGGAAACCCACGCAAGCACGGGTAGTTGAATAATCAGATAATGATTTTTTTTCTTAGTATGAAGTTGATTTATCGTATTTGTTTGAGTATAACGTGCATTTTTTTTTTTTTTTAAAGTTTGGATGCCCGCTATACATAAAGTTTCACGGCAGTATATTACTGTATTTGTACAATGCATCTCAGTTGTTCCCCTCATCATGCTTTTTTGTGTTCATTTATTTTTTTCAGGACTAATTTCTGTTTACTCTATTCTCTAACATTTGTCTCTGGTACCTTGAATGATAAAAGGTTTTATTATATGAGAAAATCTAATGCCTTATTGTATGTCATTTATATCACTGGTGGGTTAGAGGTTTGGATTCAGCGCACTCGACCCAGGTTCGAGTCCTACTGTATCCAAAGTTGTGCTATTGTGGTTTGCGATGTTTTTTGACTGATACACTACCATAAAACTTCATGTTTAACGCACACCTTAACTTAAAATCATTTTTAGGTAAAGAAGAAAAAGTACAAAGACAGACCATTATACACAAATAAATATGTATTTTAATAATCAACTAGTCACCGACTCTTTAAATGATTGGTCGAATAATCAGATAATTATTTTGTTTCTTAGGGTGAAGTTGATTTACCGTATTTCTTTAAGTATAGCATGCATTTTTATTTTATTTAGAAAAACACTCAAGGTGTGGGTGCGCGCTATACACAGATTTTACGGAAGAATATTACTGTATTTGTACAATGCATCTCAGTCCAAGAATGTTTCCCCTCATAATGGTATTTTGTGTTAATTCATATCTTTGAGGACGAATTTTTGTTTACTCCATTCTCTAACATTTGTCTCTGATACCTTGAATAAAACTAGTGTAATAATGAGAAAATGTAGTGCCTTATTATATGTCATTTTTATCACTGGTGGCTCGTGGTTTGGATTCAGCACTCTCGACCTAGGTTCGATTCCTATTGCATCCAAAGTTTTGCGATTGTGGTGTGCGATCATTCATTGCTAAAAATACGGTATTGCACTACCGTAAAACCTCATGTATAACACGCACCTTAACTTTAAGTTATTTTTTAAGATTAAAAAAAGTGCATTATACACAAATTAATACGTATTTTAACAGTTGACAAGTCACCATTGTAAGACTTATCCGAAAGATTGAATAATTATTGAGTTATTCTTAAATTTAGCATTAAGTTGATTTAATTATATGGCAAATGATAGTAAACACAACAAAAATTGGAACAGTGAAAAAAACATCTTTTATTGAACATACTTCAGATTCGTACAAAAATAACAATAGTCAACAACGAAATTCTATGATCGATTTTTGTCTTCAATGTCAACTCATCGTTGGAGCCCGATTCGGGGAAAGTTTGTGAAAGCTACAAAATTATCTTCTGTCAACCGGACTTTAAGACCATTCATGCAGGAGAACATTTGCCAGGTCACATACGCGACTTTCTGATGCATAAAATTGTTTTTAGGGGCTGATTGAAGTGGTTCAGATAACGTCAGGGAAACAAAACAAAAGCAGAGGATCGGAACTTATGCTCGCAGAAGCACATCAAAATGATGGTTTATTGAAATATGACACTTAGAACCTCAGGCTTTCTTTCACCGGAGTTGACTGGAGTGTTTGTCTGTCTTGTTTGAGCAGATGCGGATATCCGCTCTGTGCTTTTCTCAGATTATATCCACTTAAGGACCGGGATGATTCTGATCTGAAGATATTGGACTCAGTGCTGTGAGTTCATGCCTCCGTGACACGGATCCGCATTGTGTTGATATAACTTAGTGTGTGGGCAAACGTAGAGTTGTTTAGTAGAATTATAGTACATTTTGGACAGTGTTTCTATAGGATTTTGTGAGACCCTGATGGATGGACAGTCTAGGGGGGGGTCCAGGGTCAAGTAAATAAGAACACTTTGAGCACAAAAACACACATACAATACACTACAGTGACATTATTCATGTAATACAGAACAGGAGCAAATTGATACTTTCAGTCTGTACTTTATTCAATGTTTGCAATGTACTCACGGTATTCTATTTTTGCACCCACAAATCAAGTCATCAGTTTATACATTTAAATTGAACAGCAGCGAATGTTATCCATCAAAAATCCTACACTTCTCTCATCGCTACACATGCATCAATGTCAGGTCAGTGGAGTTTCCTTTAATCCACGAGAAACGATGACAAGCAAATGCAATTTGGTCCATTACTGCAGGAACCTCCAATAGCAGAAAAACAGAAAGAAACCTCACCTCATTTTTATTTTATTTCCGCGCGGTAGTAAATATGTAAGCACTTCGTAATCACCATCTTTAATGGTCACATGATCCGAAAACACGAGACAGAGGCAAATAAAATGTCATTCTTGGCCTCAGTATTCCAATGTTTTATTCGAGCAACACTACATGTAAATGCAAGTTGCTAATGCTAATATAGCCAATGACAGGGTCTGTATTATGTGCATTCACTGTCAATTTTCTTTTTCAAATAGAAGATCGATGCTAGAAGTCATTATTCAAGCACAATTAGTAGCCTAGTGTGTCTGTTTTAGCAAAGTTGGCTTTATTGACTTCCAAGAAAAAAAAATAATGGCAAAACTTTAACATTACTGCAACACATATATGTATTATTTAAAAGAAATGGATTGAAATGCGATGGAGTGCAAAAATGTATTAACCATAAACAATACCTTCCACACGGAGGAACTTGGTACAGTGTGAAAAAAATGTTCCTGCTCTATGTACGCCAGTGTCCAATCATGTATCAAGATCATCTCAGTGGGCTGTAGAAAACCTTCGCACGGGCCATATCTAACCCGCGTTCTTTCACTATGACGTGTGTTCTACACCATTAACGTGGAAACGTTGTAAGGTAGGGACGCCATATCCCGGGTGTCTCATGTACTTGACCAGTGGAAGCTCAATGACCATGGACTCTTGAGAAATTTTGGTCGGTCCTTTGGATGCAGAAGGTTTCTAGTTCGCTTCGGCCAACCCTTCAGGTTTTTCCTGAGGTCATTCTAGTTGAACAAAGCACAGTGTGCAACATTCCAACGCCGATAAGTTCTTCACACGCTCCCAGCATGACCAAAGCCCGGACGGCACTCATCGGATTACCGAAGCTCATTAATCGCCACGGGTTTCCCCCTCCACCACCTCTGCGTCTGATTATTGCTTGCCGCTCCTCTGTCCTTTTAATGTTTATCCACCTCATCTCCTCTAATCTGCTATCATGTCGCCTTAATCTTCTCCAGAAATGTAGTCCTCGCTTTTTCGGTCGTTTATATCTTGACCTTGCTTGTTGTTTTTTTTGTTTTTTTGAAGTAGAGGAAAATGATGCAGACTGGTCATGGATCGATGCTACGTGATCTAGCTGCGTGTTGTTGCAAGAGCGCTATCAAGGCTAATCATGTCGGTCATTATCCGCCGTGTCTCTTGATTCCGGGGGATTTAGCAGATGTAGGAACAAAGGGGACGAGACTATGAGGGATTTGAGGACCGCCGAACAATGGACGTCCCTGTCGCCGATCGTAATTGTTGTTGTGAGATTGGAGGATGAGAGCGAGGGTCTGTTTTGTTGGAGCACTTTGTGAGTAGAACAAAACTCAGACAGGGGTTGTAGTCTGGTGTTTTTTATTCATCTGAGGACGCCGCCATTTTTCTATGTGCCGGCTACTAAAAAAGACCTTGTTTTATCAGGGCTTCAGTAATGACCAATTGTGGCAGTGGTCAGTCTCAATGACTCCCTACCCCTACACTGGAGATTGGAGAATAAGAGTGAGGGTCGGATTTGTTGAACAAAACTCGGATTGGGTTGTAGTGGAAGATTTTATAGTTTGCAATTCGTTATTTTGACTATTTTTACTCGCTGTTTTTTGTTGTTTTGACTATGACTAAAGTTTAAACTTATCAGGGGCAAACCAATGGTAATGCCATAAACATTGCATTTCATACTGCATTGAGCTACTGGGGATCTATGTTTGGATGCCTTCAACTTTGGGTTCATCACTTGTTTCAACTGAAAATTCCTCCTTGTTCTTCCTGGGGGTGTCACAGGGATCTCAAGAAATAAAACATAAATTAAACATTGCCTTAGTGGCAAGATTTTAACACAAAAGCCGTTGTAGACCTTAAAAATTCCCAGTTAACCCGAACCTCATATAACCAGATTGTGCTTCATTCACACCTTTCATTCATTCATTCATTATCTGCCTAAAATTCTAAATTTATTTTCTTGGGTTTGTCACAGGGATCACATGAAACAAAGGGCTCAGGTCTTCAGTGGCAAGATATGAACACAAAAATCAAACCAAAGAAAGCTAACCAGTCATCACCAACTTAATCCAATCAGGTTTCAGCTAACCATTTAAAAAAGTTAACCAGTCATTGACCATGCAAATTCCAAGTCAACCCTAACCTAATCCAATCAGGTCGCTTGTCCTTGGATGTGTTACTGGCATCTCAACAAATTAAACATGAACTACTAAGTGGCAAGATTTGAACACAAAAGTCAAACCACAGAAAGCTAACCAGTCATCACCAATTTAATCCAATCAGGTTCCAGCTAAGAATGATTTCTCTTTTTTTTTTCTCGCTCATAGAATAACACGAAATAAAACATGAAGTGCTCAGGCTTCCAGTGCCAAGATTTGAACACAATTGTTATGCTAGAATGGCTGTGTGCCATTGGCACATGAGAACAGAAAACTCAGATACTAAGAGTCTATATGGAGAACAAAATCCTGAAATCAGGATATGAATACCCTTAATGTGTAATTTTACACACATATTGTATATCCAAGGAAATAAACAAAAGACCATTGAAGACTGGAAGTTGAAACGCCATTGTTAAGTCATCCTCTTGCTCTTTTTAGCTGAAAAAATGTCAACAAAACCAAAAGTGCTCGGTCAGCTTTTTTGGACTTTTTTCACGCCTAGGGCAACCTCCCTGACTGCCTTTGCGGGATTTTGGTCATATATAACCTTCTTCACCTTTTTCTTTTGTGTAAAAACAGACAAACAAAGCATGTATATACAGTATATATACACTTATATCCCTGACAAAAATAGTATCACCACCTCGCTTTGCTCGCAGGGCATAATCAAAGAAACCTAACTAGTCGAAAAATGTCCAGGTTCTGTGTCAACTCTAATTTAATTCAGTTAGGTAGCTTGGTCAAGGGGATCACAAGAAATAATACATGAAGCGTTCATCCCCTCAGTAGCAAGATTTGAACACAAAAGTCAAACCAAAAGAAAGCCAACGGTCCTTGACTTTCCAAATTTTGAATAAACTCTGTTAAACGCCGGATCATCACAAACTCTAACTTAATCCAATCAGGTCATGCTTCCCACCGAGAGTTTTTTTTCTCTTTTTTTCCCAGGTGTGTCACGGGGATAAAAAGAAATAACAAGCGTTAAAAATCAAAAAGGAGGAAAATGAAAGAGGCAACACCAGGGACCCACACGGCAGCGGTGTGGGTGTCTGCGTGGCAGGGAGATTAAATACACGACACGGGGAAATGATGCCAAGTTCCGCCCCCTTCGCCTTGTTTTCGGAGTCTGACACCCCTTCTGCCCCCCACTGCGACGTTAGAAATAGAACGCGTTGAAGGAGCCCGCTAAGGAAGGTGTGCTGGGACTATCATATGCCCGGGGAATGCAATTTCACATCATATAAATTGCCTTTTCTTTTAGCTGTCAAAGACCCCCCCACCCTCCATCCTTTGCACAGTCCCATCCCCCAATCCTCACCCTCACCGGCAGAGTCCCTAAGCCGGCGTAAGCTGAACGGCAGTGAGCACACTGTGAGAAAATCGGCAGGACGGAATAAAAGAGGCAGTCCGAGAAGATCAGCAGGACTTAGCGAGCGATGGATGAGCGGCGCCAGAAGACAATCTTTTCAAACGTAAACCCGACCCATCTCGAGTAGGGGAGGGGACATAGTGTGAGAACAAATATATCATTTCTGTCTAGTGCTGATTACCTGAGATTTGCTGCTGGGAAGCATTTCAAAATGGGAATAGCGCTCTATAAATCCCTGGAGAAAATGTTCAGAACTGTCTATGTGCTAATCGGTTAACCACCATGTAGCCCTATGTAGTTCCTACACTATTAGGCCAGTGTTTCTCAAATACAGTGGAACCTCGGTTCTTGACCATAATCCGTTCCAGAACCCTGTTCGAAAACCGATTTGTTCAATCACCGAAATCGTTTTTTCCTATTAAAAGTAATGTAAAATCGTTTTAATCCGTTCCAACACCCTGAATGTTTACATGAACGTAAACATGAAGCTAACCCAGGCTAATTGTACGTTCGCGTTAGCGTAATCTTCCGTACGAAAGATTACGCTATCATGAACGTGTAAAAATAAAGAAAATCAGGTACCGTATTTTCCGCACTATAGGGCGCACCGGGTTTTAGGGCGCACCCCCAAAAAATAGTTTTTGGTCCTATATCTTCCATAGATAAGGCGCACCGGATTATAAGGCGCTACAATGGGAACGTCGACAAAACAGTCAGATGATTCAGTCAAACTGATTACCCCCTTAACATTCCCAAAGCTTGCAAAGAAGCAAATACGTGTCGTGGACACGTGCGGATGCGGTGTCGTGGACACGTGCGGATGCGGTGTCCGTACGATGTCACTTAAATGCGTCATTTCAAATATCATTCGGAAGGTTGAAGTCTTGGGATTCAAGAAATGCCAAACATTTCTGTGTTTCTATTTTCTTTTTCGCTCACAACTTTACTGTGCTTATGACAATAAACACTTGGAATTGAGTTTAATTCACTCAACTCATCACAGCAACATCAAGATCGTTCTAAAACAAGATACTGGGAAAATATAAAGCCGCATAACTCACCTAAGTGCTCACGTTCAATAATGATACGCAATCATGGTCTTCTTACAACCGTGAGTGAAGTAAATCCAGGAGAGTAGAATATTTACAAATACAGACTAATGAAACATGTTTCTTTATGGCGTACTGTAGCAAGCTTGCTACGCCATTGCTAAACTCGGCCGATTGAAGGGTTTGTTTTGGCCATCTAGCCAATCCGAGGCTCCGAATAACTTCAGCCAATAGTGATCGATTCAAATGATGATTGACACATTGGTTAGCCAATGAAACGCCGGTATATAAATCCCAGCATACACCGCGGACTTGCTACGCCATTGCTAAACTCGGCTGATTGCAGGGTTTGTTTTGGCCATCTAGCCAATCCGAGGCTCCGAATAACTTCAACCAATAGTGATCGATTCAAATGATGATTGACACATTGGTTAGCCAATGAAACGCCGGTATATAAATCCCAGCATACACCGCGGACTACTCCACGTTCGGGGTAAAATCGAGTCGGCGGCCGTTGAGTAAGTTGCGAGACCTTGCGAATTTAATATTGAGCCATATATAAGGCGCACTGTGTTATAAGGCGCATGGTCAGCTTTTGAAAAAAATTAAGACTTTTAGGTGCGCCTTATAGTGCGGAAAATACGGTAGTTTACACGTCATTTAGCACCCGGGTCTCCACAAAAAGTGGCTAGCGCTTCATTGGAAAGGGAGCTCCGTTCCAACACCCTGAATGTTTTACGTAAACAAAGCTAACCCAGGCTAATCGTACGTTCGCGTTATCGTAATCTTCCATACAAAAGATTACGCTAACATGAACATGTAAAAATTTAAAAAAGGATTATGAATAGGATTTCTTACCTTTGTGGTGGACGGTGGGGAGAGAAAAATCATCAAAAGTTTTTCAACCTCTTCCAAAACTTGCGGCAGTTGCTTGCTTATAGCGCTAACTTCCTTAGCCGCATCACTCGATTTCACAGCCTCCTTATTCTTTACTATCGTACTGTGGTTCTAAATTTGTGTACTATAACGGACAGGCTGTACTTGCTCAACACACGCCACAGGAAATGATGCCAACTTATGCTAGCTTTGATTTTTGCAATCCGGAGATGGAATAAGAGCTTGCTCTGTCCACTCCACGCATCGGCCCGGTATTGCAGTACCTCCGGGAACGGTGCATTCGCAATGATCGCATCAAGGCTTTAGGGCTAGGACCTTAGCTTGGCCTTTTGGCTGAGAGTAAGTGTCCCGGCTCTTAGGCTTTGTAGCGTATTATGAACTGACCGATAACGGATAATGGATAATGAATAACGAAGATAGAACAATAACCCTTAAAAACCCCAAACCCCCACTGATAGTAGATTTAGCCATGCTGTATTCACTAGCAAGATCGGAAAATCGTACACCTCTTTCATATTTAGCTATTATGTCTTTCTTAAAGGCAATATTTTTACGAACAACTTGTCTTTTTTCACCTGTCCTGCTTGCACCGACCTTCTTCGGGGGAATAATTAGCGGCTAAAACACCCGTACGCCGCTCAGCATCTCACCCTAGAACTCCGATTTTTTTGACCGAACAGCGAAGCAAGAATTTCTCGAAATCTTTGGTCGAACACCGATTTGTCCGAACTGAGAGGCGTTCGAAAACCGAGGTTCCACTGTACATGAATTTCTTGTTTGTGTCCGAAGTGGAAAACGTGTTTTTAAGTCTCAGATATCAGGAACACAATATATACAACTGCGACAAATTAACAACCACAGATCTACAAATTAAAACATTTTCACTATTTCAGATGAATAAATGATTATAGCATAGAAGGGGGGTTCAAAGCTCTGTCCATAGTGAACATTTTAATTTGACTGTCCAAGAATAAAGAGCGATCGCACCTCCACTACATTAGGGGGCAGTGGTGTTTTCTTTGACAGGGTGTGCGATCAATGGGAAGGAGAAGTAAAGCTTTGCACATCGCGCAGAGTAGGAAGTGTAGACACTAATGATCACTAAAGCTAATGCAAGAGTTGTTTTTCTTCCTTGGTAGGGCATGGCAGAAAATAATTGAGAAGTCAAGTCATGTTTATATGTGACGCCCTTATCACAAGGAGTCTCAAAGGGCTGCACAGACCTGTATTAGGCAGAGGGAAGAAAATCTACTGGACTAGTTCTAGGTTTGATGAGTGGTAAAATTAATAGAGGAAACAGCAGAGTCAAAATTAATTTAAACAAGAAAAACTGTCATTTAATAAACAATGGACAAGACAATAGACAACATCTAACTCTCAGGACCAGAATGGAGACAGGACCCACTCACGTAACGTTTCTCACAGTTTTATCGGGAAGAAGAGAAAGGAGTCCACACACGATCCGGAGATCGCTGGTCACGGGGAGTAGGTTGCTCGGACGCGGAAGTGGGACTTCCATGGCAATCGGTGTCGGGAACGGAAAAAACGGGTCAGTAGCCGGGATAGAAGAGCAAAAACGTGGTCGATATCAGAAAATGGGTCGTATTCGTGACGGGAAAGCAGACGTGGTCGAGATCAAACAGATCGTAGCGGGAGTAAAACAGGTGCAAAAACACAGGACAGGCGAAAAAGGGCTTGCGTGTAAAACCGGATATTCGCAGACGGACCAACCAAAGGGGACTGACAGGACTGAGTTTAAATACTGACAGGCTGCAGCTGGTGCCAAACAGGCGGGGCCAATTGGGCGCCATGCCAACCGTGACACTAACATACATTCGAGTAAAAAAAAAAAAAAAACTCTAACTTGATTTAAATCAAGAGTGTCAAACTTATGGAGACCACATTTGTAAAAAAAACATTTTCACAGGGGCCAGGTTAGTAAATGAATGGCATAAAACGTGTGCCTTTTCTGGAGGGCTCGGGGTCTTTTTGGGGGTTCAAAATTAAATTGTGATTCTGACATGTACGATTTGATTATGAAACGATTCCTGAGGGTTTTTTTTTCTTTAAAATGCTTTTTACTTCACTATGATATAATTTCTTGTAATTTTTATATATCGCGCATTTGTAAAAAAAAATTAAAAAAAACATTTCCACTACAGTTGAAGACTGGTAAGTGACAAAAGTAGTATACAAACACTGATTTAAATTATTTCATTACTATACATCCATCTGATATTGTTTAAGTTAATATGTTAACCTGAATATGGGAAATTCGCTGTTAGATTTCATATCTCTTAAGAAAGGAGCTAAAGCTTCTTTAACATTCTGCAAAGACACCCAGGTGCTATTTTTTATTTAGAAAACAGCGCGTTTGTGACTTATTTTATGTAAAATAACATTGGGATGAGATTCTTCAATGTTTTCTGGTTGATTAAAGTCAGATAGATACAGTTACTGTGTGCTGTGTGTTGAGAGACGCGCCATCCAGTGGACATATATAAAACTGCTTTAACCCTAAGCCCTTAACTCTAACCTTTAGCTCCAAATTCTAACCCTAAGCCTCTAAACCTTAACCATTCCCCTTTTAAGTCTCATTTCCCTTTTTTTTTTTTTTTTTTGCTTTCAGGAGGCGAAGGCTCAGCGGAGGCGGGCCAAAAAGAAACTTCCACTTGTGACATTTGCCAGTTTGGGGCCGAGTGTGATGTGGATGCCGAAGATGTTTGGTAAGTAAATTTCCAAAAAACAAAAATCGTGGATTTAGTTTTCAATGCGGACCTTGAATGTGCTAAAAGGTTCTGCTTCCTGTTACGAGTTGATATTTCATTTTTCATGTGAGGGCCATCACAACCCTAAACAAACACACAGAACTGTGAAAACATATCTTGAGACAAGTTTCTGTTTATGACTCTTTTTGTTGTTGCCAAATGAAAAAAAAAAATCGAATACATACATCTATCCATCCATTATTTGCACTGATTATCATCAGTAGGGTCGCGGGGGTGCTGGAGCCCATCCCAGTTATCTTTGGGCAGTGGGCAGCGGACACCCTGAACTGGTTGCCAGCCAGTCGCAGGGCACACAGAGACAGACAACTCACTCACTCATTCACACCTAGGGACAATTTGGACCGGCCAATTAACCTGACATGCATATTTTTGGAATGTGGGAGGGAACACACGCAAGCACAGGGGGGAACATGCAAACTCCACAAAGGAGGGTTTGATCCCATGACCTCAGAACACTGCCGCACACTGGAAATATATAAACACTTCTGGAAAAAATAAATCAGACTGAGCAGGGAACAGCCTATAATTTTCTGGGCTGTATTGATGACTCCTTGCTAGGTTTTCTTATACATTCATTTAATTATTGAGAATTTTTAAAAATAAAGGTTCACAATACAAGTTCATAAAAACCTCCAGTTTTAAAATTTGACATCTAACTAAATTTTTGTTTTGTCACTCAACGATCTTTGTTTTAGCCAACGAGGAGCGAGCTAATAACCATTTTGCTGCATTTAATCAAATTACTTTCCATTACAATGGGATTTATAATGCCACAGTTCAGTTTTTACGACCACGTCGTCCTTCCCTCACCCGAATTCGAACTTCTTTGATGAGTTAGTGCTCGTATGAGAACATTTTCAGCATCCGTCGAGGTTTGGTGCACGACTGACCATTTGGTTTAACCTCAATTACGGCGACGGGGCTCCGAGAGAAAGCAGAGTTGTGCTCGTTGCGCAAATCCAATTACCGTCTTTACAGGACTCGCCAATGTCAGGCCCGAACCGATTGGGCTTGCACAAAGAAAAGTCCACGAGCGACTATGAGCACGTACGTTCGGGCTTCTTTGTTTTTCTTGATCGACTCGTTTGCATGCGTTGTCGCATACGAGAAAGAAATGAAAATCGCAATCAGTCGGTTTTTGTGCTGGGAATTGTCGGATTAAAATCTGAATATTGCGGCTATTCGGGTTATGTGAGGCCCTGCATACGAGCACAGATATCCGAAAATGCTCATATTTGGACTGTGAATATTCAAATCAAGATGAGAGAGGTAGTTTTTTATATTTGGATTACTTGTTTGTGTATACCCACAACATATTGCTTATATTCAAGTTATGTAACCCGTGTACACAAGCAGAGATATAAGGAAATTCTCATATTCAGACGGAATATTCCGATCAAAATAATTAAGTTTGTGTTTTCATAATTTTATCACTTGTTTGTTTGTTTAGGCTCATAATGTAAAAAAAACGAAGAAGAAAAAAATAAAAATATTCATTTACCTTTTTACCTCGCGTTTATTGAAAAACCGATCCAATGACATCCGCTTTGGCTAGCTTTTGTCAACCCGTCGGAAATCCGCAAGGCAGGCGTAGCGATAGCCTGACTTGTTTACACTTTTTCTGGGAAATTCCTTTCCACAAATTCCGCGACTTCATGAAATGTTGCTAAAATGTCTTCAATTTCGGTTGATTGAATGACGACTGCGTGTTGCAGGAAACCCCTCCTCCTCGTCTGTGAACTCTAAACTGTGATGGTGACACAAAGAGCATACTGGGATCACGCATGCGCACTGGTTGCCAGGCAGATTTAAAGCGATAGCCCGTTTGTTGATCTAGGACAGTTAGTGAAAAGCGTCACTAGGGGGTGCGCTATTACTGTCTATTGTTCAGAAAACTTTGCTCTGCTATTGGTCAAATACTGTACTGTCGCTTTGACCTAGTAACTAAGGGCAATATTTTCAAGATAAGGTACTTTGTCACCTGAAACGTTCGTATGTAGAGACATTCGTAAGTAGAGGCACCAATGTATTCCGATCAAGATGACTTAACTAGTCTTTTCATATATGGATCGCTCGTTGGTGTACACCCATAGAATGTTGCCTATATTTGGTTATGTAAGGCTGTGTATACAAGCAAGTACAGAATACCTGAATCTTTGCATATTCAACTGCGAATTTTCAGATCAAAATGATTGATCAAATTTTTCATATTCGGATTACGCGTTTGTGTATACCCACAGAATAGTGCTTGTATTCGCATTATCTACGCAAGGTTGTGTATACGAGCATAGATATCCAATTTGGACTGTGAATATTCCAATGAAGAGTTTTTTTCATGTTTCCATTAGCCTTTTGTGTATATTTATTAGACTCGTCAAAGTCCTTGCTTACTCCTTTGTTTTTATTTCCTTCCTTCAAAAGGAATGATATACAGTAACTTTGACTGTCTTAAGAAGCTTCTGTTGTTATTTCCCTTGACTCCTGCATCATTTTGACTAGGTATAAAATTTACTTTCAACCCACTTGAGCTAAGTCAACAAAGCCTTTCATTGCCATCCAGCGTGTCCCATTTATTTTCGATAGGGCATCAGACAACATTTGCCATGCATTACCATACACTATACTAACTACTATTAGAAAGATGTTAACAAGATATCGGAATCAAGGCAAGGAGAACCCAAATGAAGGCCAGAAAATGCAGCATGAGGATCGCCGTTAGCGAACAGCCCGAGGAAACGCAAACCGCTTTTCCGGAAGCACTGTTTATCAAGAATCCACAAGGGCCCCGCTTTAAAACAAATAAGCATATGGCACACCGTCTTCGGTTCTAAAAGACAAGTCTTACCAATCATGCGTCTCGTTAACAAACACAATTGACACGATGGAAAAATATGGTCTCTTTGTAATCCTTATTGCCATGCGGGAAGCTCAAGTACACTTCATCGTCCCCGAAGCCTCCTGAAGCTGAAAAGAGTCGTGTTTAATATTCCGACAGATCCTTTCCTGGCGAGGAGAAGTCATTTCCATCGGGACACCGACATTTGCCTTTGAAAAAAAAATTGTGATTAAAATGACTTTTTTATTTGGAGAGCGTCTGATTCCAATCAAAGCAACTGCCAGTTTGTCAATCAAGTGAGGACTAATCAGGGTAATAACCAAGATCCACTCCCCGTTTCAACATGAAAAGCTAATTTCCCTAGCTAACACGGAAAGCTAGCGCTGTCAAAAAACACCTGAAACGTTCTGTATGTGTGAAGCCAGCTTAGAAACAAGCCTGACAAAATAACACTGAAAAGTAATTTGGGTTGCTAGTTTAAGAATCCTGTATCAGGATGTCAACGTGGGTATATTACAAGCTGAGCTGATAACTAACTCAGTTAACTCACTTGCATGTCTTAAAAAAACATCAAATATCATTTTTTTCCAATTAGTCACAGAACTTGCAGTGTTCCTTCCCACAATAATGCACATTTGTTGCAAAATATTCTATGTGCCGGAGGACCTGAGAAATTCTGTCTTAAAGTTGACCAATTTGGCTCATATTCTCTCGAGCTGTGACGCCATTGGATAAAAACAAGACTTAAAATTCGCAAGTCCCGTTAAAGCAACATACAACAGATTTGTGAGGCAAATTTAACTCACGCTGTTACACTGTGCATTTGCTTTTTGTCTTTGCCTCATTTTAGGTCGGCAATTGTAGCTTTTCTTTTGTGTTTTTCACCGCATGTCTCGGGTATTATATTGTCTGGTTAGCTACCCGTTAGCATCAAGGCTGTCAAAGGTTTCCAGTTTTGTTTGCTCCAGGTCAGCCCCCGTTAGCAGTTCGCTAGCCTGCCCCGTGTTCATTGGTTTATTCCCGACTTGGCGCGTGTTTGTAGCGGTATCCGCTTTTCGTTGTTGGTTCCCGGTTAGCCTGGCTGCTTACTGACTGTTTTTGGTCAACCAGCCTGGCGTTGACCGCCCCTGTAAACTCTCTTTAGCAGCCGGTTAGCCTGCCCTGTCTATTGGGTTCGTCCTAGCTGGATTCTACTTGTTGCCATAGCCGTTTTTCACTGTTGGTTTACTGCATGTTGTTGGTTGGCTCGGTTAGCTCTCTGGTGTTATTTTTGCCAGTTAGCCTCATATTGCCTGCTTGCCTTTAGTTGATGATGATTACTGCATCCACCTGGAACACAACGCCTATGCATTCTCCTCAAAAACTACCAAAGCTTGCCTTAAAACACTCATAACATCTTCAACTAATTAACACCTAAATCAATATGGTGACAGGGTTACCAGGTTGCCTGTGTTACTCTGATGACTTCACAGCTCAGGAGGTCAAAAATAAGACAGGCTGTCTTGAAAATGCATTATATCGGAAAATAATTTGATTATACCAAAGAAATATACATACATTCTTTGCAAAAAGCATGTACTATTTTCTCACATTTTGTATGCTTTAGAATTTGGGAATACCTTTAAGTGAAAATAAATGTAGCACCATTATCAAATGCTAACATTAACGTGGCTGTAATTTTGGAACAAGGTTGCTCATGTGATAGTACCATTGACTTAGCCGCCATGTTAGTATTGTGCTTGCAAGGACCCTTGCTATCTTAAAGCTAACATGAACATGGCCCCCTTTAACGAAAGGCCCTGGCTTGCTTAATGCTAACATGAGCTTAGTGGCAATTTTGGAACACCCTACCTAGCTGTATGCTTCATGCTCGCTTTTGTTAAATCAATTAAAAGCAATCAACGCCGGTGACGACTTTGAGCCTCAAGCATGCGTGACAAAGTAGCTCTGGGGTCCAATTGTCTGTAGAACGCAACTGAGATTTTCTCAGCGGCGTGCGGTCACTTTATTAGAGGCGTTTTTGGAAGCAGCATGAATGGTTTGCAAATGTTGGCTAATTAACATGCAATCATGCTAATTTCCAAATATTGTTTCGCTCTCGTGGTCAGGAAACATCAGGTACTTGTCAGTGACCCGTTTGCAGTCCGACTCCCACTGAGTCTGATGAAAGTCTGAAAAGAACTCTTAAGACCATATAATCTTTTCAAAATATTTTCTTCTCAAGGTGAAATTGCCATATACCTGGGGATAGGAACTTATGCTAATTAGCTCATGCATTCCACACTCCTGGTACACCGGGTAAAAACATAACAATTGTATATACAGTTGGGCCCGTTCTGAGGTGGGGATCATGAGTTGAAATTGTCCTATGGCAGGGGATATGGTAATTAGTTGATGTTTTCAAAGCCCCTGGTACCCCCAGTCTAAACATAAAAATTGTTTATAAAGTAGGCCCCTGAGATACAGCAATAATCCGTTCTGAGTAGGGATCTGCTCATGTGGGTTTTTCAGGGCTCATACCAACTATTACTATTATTGAGAGGAGGCTGATAACTGATATTTGGAGCCGATATTCATCTTCTGTGAAAGCTTAAAAATTAGCACAAGACATTTTTAATAATAAAAAAAAGAAATGAAGAAAATGTGTTATACCGTAAATTCCGGACTATAAGCCGCTACTTTTTTCCCGAATGTTCAGCCCTGCGGCTTATTCAGTGAAGCGGCCAATTTATGTAATTTTTCTAACGGCCGCCAGCGGCACTCGAGTACAAAAGGTAAAATTTAGATCGGTGGAATTGTGCGCCGAGGTAGACCGCATCCTCTTAGTTTATGTTCAAATTGTCCGTATGACAGAGGTTCGTTCCGATTATGAGGAAGACGCCCTTGATGGCGACAGTTATGGGGAGAAAGATGGGGACGGTTTACCGTGTATTTCGCAATTGTGGTACGCCTTTTTTTAACAGCTATGTTTGTGCGTTGCGAGCGTGTTAGGAGTAGCGTGGTGGTACCTTTCACAGGCACGGTTTGGGATGAAAGTTATATTATTATTATTAAAGCTTTGAAAACTCTCTCGGTGTGCCGTCTTTCTTTGTAAATATGTGTAACCATGTATAATATGCAACTGTATATTTTTGTAATGTATACATTTTAGAGACATATTGTGATATGTTGTCTACGAGCGAATCAAAAAGAAGGGGCGGAGCAAACGCGGGCTGACGGGAAGTGGAGTAAAGCTGAGTTAAATCTCTTTGTTGTTGCAGCGGACAATAGTGGATATATATTTTTCCCACCCTTAACTTTGGAAATATACATTTTTTTCGTTGGATTACTTTCAACGGGACCTGGACTTTAAAGGTTTGCATTAAATTCTAACTACCGGTATGATTTTCCATTCATGTTGCCGATTGTGGTGGATGGATTTTGTACTATATTTGTAGTTACAATCGCGGGAACCAAAGTCAGGTTTGGGATAAACTTGTGACTGCGTTTCATGTTTAAATGTTGGCGCATGCGGCTTATATACAGGTGCGGCTTGTGTAAGGACAAAACCAATAATGTCTGCAAATAATCAGGTACGCTCTATAGTCCGGATTGTACGGTATAACATGATCAATCTTTCACTTAAACTAAATACTAACAGTGCAGGTAAAAAAAAAAACGGGGCTTGCAGCAACTCATAGATGGGTACATAAAAACTTGAATAGCTGCCTGAAACCTTTTCCAATAACCTTAAAAAATGTCAATACAACCAACATGACTTAAATCAACTTAAAAAAAATGCAACGGAATTTCAACGAAGCCCATACATTGAAAAGTGCGGGGACCCCTGTTTTAGAGCCTGATTGATGAACTCATGTTATAACAGCTCATCACTTCTACTTTAGCTTTACCGTGTTTCTTTATGCACTCTTAATCATAAAGAGACGCTAAATTGATGAACTAATGTTATAATAAGAGCTAATTTATCAGTCTCCACCTGAACGTACCTCTGGAAAACAAGTCAACTACACTTTTTACGCCATCTCTTAATCACTTACACGCTTTTCTATCACGGACAGAGGCATGTCAGGATACATTAGCTGAGCTGTACTTCTCCAGCTGCCGCTCTCTCCTGCTTCAGTGGGTCCTTCCCCAGTCGCTTATCCAATCGGAAGGTGTGGGGTGGGTAGCAGGACGGAGGAGGACGGGAGGAATTTTTCAAGTTTCATAAGAGCATGCCTTAGAAGACTTTGTTGCTTTAAAATCGTCCTTATTCTTAATAATTATCCCTACCATCAATTGGTTATGATCATGTAACCAAGCAAGGGTGCCTTCTTCGTATTTCTTGATAATCTCAAACTCAGTTTTCATGGTTTTTGCTTCTCTTTTAGCATCCCTGCAATCCTTCAGTGCTTTTTTTTCATTTGTATTTTTTGTATTGCATTAAACATTGCGTTCATGACTTTTATTTTAAGTAAAATAACACAGGGAAGGGTTTCTTCGATGTTCTCTGGTTGATTTTTTATTCATTCCCGCAGGGAAATTCACATTTCCAGCAGCATCCCTTCGCTAAGAACAATACAATAATAAAGCAAAAGGAATACAATATACAAATACCCAATGTGACGTTCTAATACCCACTGTAGCGTGTTGTATAGAGTATTTAAATAGTGCTACATAAAATACACACTGCAATAAAAGTACGGTAATATGCAATGTAGGGGGTGTGGTTTAATGTGGGCCTTTACTCCGCCGGGTGGAGTTAAAGAGCCTCATGGCATAAGGAAGAAAAGATCTCTTCAGTCTGTCCGTGGTCAGATTAATGATAGTCAGCAAATACAGGCGCTTTGGGAATGGGGCCTGGCTTTGGGGGCATCAAGTGGACGTATTTAAAACTGCAAGTCAATGTTTGACGCAATGCAGCATGTTTTTCTTCTTGTTGCTTCTTAAATTGTCTCATGGGCCACATCAATTGATGTGGTGGGCCACTTTTGGCCCACAGGCCATGAGTTTGACACGCATTCTGAAGGGTACGGTGCAGACTGTTGATCTCCCCCATCTGCAGTGTCTCAAATTGGCTGATTCCCCCACCCCACTCCTCCCAAAAAGCTGGTGAGACTTCAAATGTTCTTCAGACCTTTCACAAGGGATCATTCCATTGTTCTCTTGATGTTTTGTAACGACTGCAGTGAGCAGCACAGGACAGAAAGCGCCTGCAGGTGAGCTATTTTTCCCCAACCTGCACCTGTAGACAAGCCAGATGATTGGATCGCCTTTCCTCAGCAAAAGACCACCGCCACCCGATGTCAGATAATGGACGGATGCATAGCCCAGGGCCACTTTTTTCTGACAACTTTTTCGGCCTACTAGGAGACGAGTTATTTTTAGCCGCTTCGGTTTGTGAGACGGCAGCAAATTGAACCCCAAATCAGCCTCCTTTCCATTTTGACAGGACAGAGACGATAACAAACGTTGACAAGCCTCGGGTGGATTCAAATCCCAAACGTATTACCATCAGTCAAAGGAATGACAAAAGAAGTAAATTTGAACAGATGAGTATTATTAGAACGGCGAGAATAAAGCAGGTGGGACTGTTTTGGGGCTTGGGTTTGTCTATTTGTGTTGTGTGATTGATTTATGACCAGGGAAGGGTAGGTACGTGCAGTTTTATAATCTGACTGTACCCTATTTTCTTCAGTGTATGTCATAAAATGACTTAAAAGACGCAATAAAGAACAAAAAAAAAACATTTAAGCCACACTGGGACTGTTTTGGTGATCTGGTTTGTCTATTTGTGCCACATGATTGATTTATGACCAATCCAGGGTAGGTTTGTGTAGATTAAAATCTGACAGTACAGTATTTTACGGACTATGAGTCATAGATGAATAAGGAAAAAATGAATACAGATCGCACTGAGCCTTTTTTCGGATTGGATTTGTCTATCTGTGCCATATGAATTATTTATTATGACAAGTGTAGGGTACATACACACAGCTTTATCATACGAAACTACTGTATTTACAGGACTACAAAACAGAAAATTACTTAAAAGGCATAATAAAGAACAAAACAACATATCTAAGTGATAAGGTTTTCGATTAATGCCATGTGATTGATTTATGACCATGGTAGGGTAGATACAATCATTTTTATAATTTGACAGTACCGTATATTCTATAAGTCGCACCAGCAATAAATAAAGAAGTAAACATCATATTAGTCGCACTGGAACTGTTTTTGGATTAGGTTTTTAGATTTATTCCGCGTGATTGATTTATGACCAGTGCGGGCCAGGTATGTGTACTGACAGTCAGGTACTTTCTGGCTTAAAATGCATAACAGAGAAGGGACTGTTTTGAGAATTGTTTTTGTCCATTTCTTGCTGTGTGATTAATTTATGATCAGTGTAGGGTAGGTGTGTACAGTTTTATAACCTGACAAAACTGTATTTTCCAGACTATACTTTCATAAAATGACTTAAAAGGCATAATAGGAAAAAAAAACCATAAAATGTCGCAATTGGACTTTTTAGTGGGATTGGATTTGTCTATCTGTCCATGTGTTTGATTTATGACCAGGGCAGGGTATGTAGAAGCAGTTTTATAATCCGACAGTACTGTCCGTACCGGACTATAAAACACATAATAAAGTATGAAAAACACATATGAGCCACAATGGAACTGTTTGGAGGATTGTGTTTGTCTATTTGTGCCGTGTAATAGATGTATGACCATTGCAGGGTGGATACATGTATGTTATAGTCTGACGGTACCATGTTTCCCGGACTATAAATCGCTCAGGATTAGCATGAGTCCTAAAATGCAGGATAAAGAAGGAAAAAACGTATAGATGATATTGTTTTTGGATTGAGTTTGTCTCTTCGTGCTATGGGATTGATTTATGACCAGTGCATGGGTATAAACTTGCTGTTTTATAATCCAACACAACCATATTTTCCGGACTATAATTTGTTTAGGACTCGCACCAGCCCTAATATGCATAATAAAAAATGGAAAAACATGTAGAAGTCACAATGTACTATAAGTCATATTTTTCACAATAGTCTTCCCTTCAGCTTAAGGACATTGCTCAGATATGCAACAGGATTAAGATCAGACATGAACAATTGTCAAGCTCCAACTGCGTGGGATGGTGTGAAAAGTTGCCAGATCATTATAGTGTACTGCGGAGACTACGTTTTTTTTTCTTTTCACGCCCAGTTACTACAATGCGCTAGCTTTTGTAGAGGTCACTTTGACACCTCCAGGCACACTAAAGTAGCCTGCCTGCTCATTATTCCAACACTGGAGACATCCTTGAGACTCCTGAGACCTCAAGAGCTTCAAATGCACACTTGCTGCCCATTATCGCCTTTTCAACAGCTGCTCTCTGAGTAGAAGAACGTCCCTTAGCAAGATCTGAATCTCGTCACAGACAAATTAGCGCAACCTTTTGCAGTTCCATGGCTTCACAGTGTGTCCATCTCTTACTGGCTATTGGATGTGATGAGCTTTTTAAGCTGTGATCCTGTAGGTCCACTCAGTCCGTAAGCAAAATGATACATTTTCATATTATCAATGACCTACGTCTAAACAGAGCAATAGCAGAGAAAGAAAGGCCACAGGGTTTAATTTCTTAGTCCATGTTCAATCCAGAATAACAAAGATATCAGACATTCATGCTCAATTTACTCAAGCGGGAGGAGCAGCATCACGCACTTACATTCTTTCAAAGTTTTGCAGCTCCCCGGGCATTTCATTTACACACTTGGAAGCACATTAACATGATCACAACAAGTAATATGGCCCACCCTTTATCAAGCCTTATCACGCAATCCATGTGAGACCAGGAAGAAAAAAGCTAATAGTGAGACTAGTAAAGGGTAAATACATGATAAGGCCGAAAATAATGACGCCCGTAGTGAAACCCTGCATGTCTTTAGAGGGTAGGTATAGGCCAAAAAGAATAAAGCCTATAGTTAATAAGTCATATGATAATTATGTCTCACACCCTGCCTGTCTTGTGATATTACAAAAAGTACAAAAAGAATGAGGCCCTTCAGAAAAGAGGACAAAAAGAACAAAGTCCACATAAATACAAGTAAAGGAGCAAATATATGATAACTACACATGTCACGCATTCTGCACTTCTTCTGATACCATGAGATGGCCAAAAAGAAAGAAATAGTTATTTTACCAAGTATATATACGATATCTTTATGTGTCACGCGTCCTGCACCCCTTGTCACACCCCGAAGGAAAAAAAGATAGGGCTAGTAGTGAGACCCCTGCACATCCTGTGACATCAGGAAGAGTCCAAAAGAATAAAGCCCATAGTAATAATAGTAATAATAGTAATAATAATGCACACTGCACATTGTATACTGTGACACCACAAAGAAGCCACAACGAGAGGGCCAAAAAAGAATAAAGCCCACACCAAAACTGGTAAATGAGTAAATTTATGATAACTATATGCGTGACACACCCTGCATGTTTTATGACACCACAAGGAGACCAAAAAGAATGAAGCAGATTGTAATACTGGTAAAATACGTAAATATACGAAAACAATGCGTTTGACACTGCTGTACGTCTTGTGGCACGACAAAGAATCCACAAAGAATAAGTCCCATAGTGAGAACCTGCACGGTTTGTGACACCAGAAAGAGGCCCAAAAAAAGAAGTGAACAGTAATATTAGTGAATGAGTAAATATGTGTTAACTGCTGCACATGCATAACACACTCATCTTTTGACACCAGAAAGAGGCCAAAAAAATGAAGTGAATAGTAATACTCGTGAATGAGTCAATATGTGATAACTGTCGTACATGCATAACTCACTCATCTTTTGATTTCAGGAAAAGGCCAAAAAATGAAGTGAATAGTAATACTAGTGAATGAGTGAATATGTGATAACTGCTGTACATGCGTAACTCACTCATCATTTGACACCAGAAAGAGGCCAAAAGGAAAGAAGCCCGTAGTAATGATAGTAAATGAGTAAATATATGATAACCAATTGGGTGATCCATGTTTTGTGATATTACAAAGAAGCCAAAAAGAATGAGGCCCTTAGTGAGATCATGCACGTATTGTGACAGAAGAGGCCAGAGAGAATGACAATAAGTCAATAATATTAATTATAATAATAACGATATATGATAATTATTCGCGCCACGCACCCTGCACATCTTGTGGCACCATTAAGAAGCCAAAAAGAATGAAGCCAATAAGTAAATGATTAAGTATATGAATACTACCGTAAATTCCGGACTATAGAGCGCACCTGATTATAAACCGCACCCACCACATTTTAAGAGGAAAACCGATTTTGTACTTACACAAGCCGCACCTGTATGTAAGCCGCATGTAGCCACATTAAAAAATCTTACACAAACACAAAATTAACCCAAACCCAACTTTAAGTCCCGCGATTGAAACTGATTATCCTTCATTAAAGTACACAGTCCAAAAATCACAGGCGGCAAACTAAACGGAAAATGATACCGGTACTCAAGGTTTGATGCAGACCTGCAAAGTCCGGGTCCCGTTGAAAGTAATCCAAGGAAAAAGTATATTTCCAAAGGTAAGGGTGGGGAAAATATATATCCACTATTGTCCGCCGCGTCCACAAACACGTCTCACCTTTACTCCACTTCCCGTCAGCCCCCGTTTTTTGCGCCCCTTCTTTTTGATTCACCCGTGCAAAACATATCAGAATAAGTCTCTAAAATAAATACATTACAAAAATATACAGTTCCAAATACATATTATACATGGTTTCACATATTTACAAAGAAAGAGGATACACCGAGAGAGTTTTCAAAGCTTTAATAATAATAATACAACTCTCATCCCAAACGGTGCCTGACAGGGCAGTTGATGGTAGCAAAATGCTAGCAACATGCTCGCGACACAGTAAACGGTCTGTTAAAAAAACATACCGTACTTGTAAAAATCACGGTAAACCGTCCTCATTTTCCTCTTTAGAACTGAAGCCATCAAAGTTGTCTTCCTCAGTGTCGGAAAGAAACTTTGTCATGTAGACGTCGTCCCACGCTCCCATCCAATCCTGATTCTGTGCCCTCCTCTCTGTCACGCAGCAGACCGGCTTTTCGGAACCTGTTGGTGATGGTGGATTTTTTGATGTGCCTTTCTTTTTGCATTTTGCATGATGAGGGTATGTTAACGCTAATTTAATGTGTGCACAAGCCAAGAAGTTGCAGTCTTTTTCGGCGCATATATTCCACCGGTCTAAATCTTACCTTTTGTACTTGAGCGCCGCTGGCGGCCGTTAGAAAACTTACATAAATTGGCTGCATCACTGAATAAGCCGCAGGGTTGAACGTTTGGGAAAAAAGTAGCGGCTTATAGTCCGGAATTTACGGTACATGAAATCTTTGACATGAGTTTACATCAAAGATCAAGAGCGCATCTTCCAAAAGGCATTTGGGTCCATTTGAGGTGTTAAACAGTAATTATCCATGAAAAGGCCCCCGCTTTTGAATGTGGAACGTTTGGCGGACGTACAGTGACGCTCGGGGACTCTTGCTTTGGGAGCGTGGGCGAGTTCAGATGTTCCCAAAATAGCAAAATCGTCCTTTTGTGCCTCCATTCCCGAAAGAATTTGAAACGATAAAAGACACAAAGGCCATTCAATGTTGGAGCATCAGCAGGGAGCCTTCAGCGACTACACTCGGCTGTAGAGTTTTCAACGTTTTTGGAATTAGGCGACAAAAAAAATGACTGTGATTGACTGGCGAGAACCACAGGGGGGAGCTGCTTTCATTGCCAGGGTCGTCTGGCAGAGGACCGGGGCTACCCAAGACTTTGATGAGAAAAAACAAAGAGTAGAAAATTCAGGATTGTTTTCTCATGGTTTAGTGTTCCGATTGATCTCGAGTAGGATGTTTTATGGCCTGGATTTTTATGACAGTTGTCAGTTTTAGGTAAGTAGGTGTGTAGGTAAGTGGGTACTACGTAGGTAGGTAAGTGGATAGGTAGGTATTTAGTTAGTTAGGTCCTTAGGTGGGTAGGTAGGTAGATAGGTCCTTAGGTAAGTAGGTATTTAAGCACTTAGGTAGGTAGGTAGGTAGGTAGGTAGGTAGGTAGGTAGGTAGGTAGGTAGGTAGGTAGGTAGGTAGGTAGGTAGGTAGGTGAGTATGTGGGTGGGTTGGTAGGTAGGTAGGTAGGTAGGTAGGTAGGTAGGTAGGTAGGTAGGTAGGTAGGTAGGTAGGTAGGTAGGTAGGTAGGTAGGTAGGTAGAGGCCCAGGACAACTTGCGGTGGTTGACATAATATTGATTTAGACAACGATCCAAAACACACCAGCAAGTCCACCTCTGAATGGCTAAAAATAATTTAAAATAATGAATGTTCTGGAGAGGCTAAGTCACATTCCAGATTTAAATCCAATTGAAATGCTGTTGTTTTACCTTAAATGGGCAGTTCATTCTAGAAAACCCTCCAATATGGCACATTTGAAACTATTTTGCAAAGAAGAGTGGGCAAAAATTCCTCCACAGTGTTGTGAAAGACTCATTACCAAACGTTTAATTTCTGTTAGTGCTGCCAAAGGTGGCCTAACTCGTTACTAGGTTCAGGGGGCAAATACTTTTTCACATGGGGCCAGATACGTAGGTTTTATTTCACATTTTTGCTCTAACAAATAGTATCAACAATTAAAAACTGCACTTTGTATTTCTGTGGGTTGTCTTTGTGTAATATTAAAATCGGTTTGATGATCTGAAACCTTTGAGTGTGAAATGTACAAAGAACACACAATTCAAGATGTCAGCGATTACTTTTTCATGGTACATGTCAGTAAGTAAATAATATATATTATACATAGTTCTTGCAAGTATCACCCCAAAAAAACTTGTATCTCAAGGCCCCCATCGTCCACAAGTGTCCAACTCCTTTGTTCCATTTCACATTGAATGGGTAGACAAGACACTCTCGAGACACTCTCGAAACAACCTCTTTGTCCTCCAGCAATTAAAACGTCAATACGTCCCCTTTCAACGCGTTCACTTTTGAGGAACTCTTGGTGTCTACGTCACCTTCAAAGTGGCTTTTAGTCTGTAAAAGGAGGTTTGGGGGGCATCAGAGTGAAATAATCAAGGGATCAATACGACACATCCTGCTAGGCCGGCCTCCTCCGAGACGCGTCTCGCACACGCCATTAACTTTCATGTCCTGCTTTGTGCGGACCTCGAGAAATAAATAAATAAAACGGCTTCGTAAGCATCGGGACGTGTTGACGCAATGCAGTCTCGTGGAGAAAACATTAAAAATGAATGCGGCCATGCGAGGGGGCAACAAAGACGAACTGATTTTCTGGAGCAGGGGTCGGGCCGTCTGGTTACAAGGTGTCTTTTGGAAGGAATTTTGGTGTCTGTTTTGGACAGAACCTTAGCATCTTTTTAACGTCTTTTAAACGTCTTACTTTTCTTCCCACTTTCATTTTGAACCAAATTAACGACGTTTTTTGGATGGAATTATGTCTTCTTTTAATGTTTTAATTTTTTGACTTTCACAAAAACGGCATTTGGACGGAACATTAGCATCTTTTTAATGTCTTTAAAGCGTCTTAAACTTTTTTTTCCACTTTCATTTCGAACCAAATCACGACGTCTTTTGGATGCAGCTATGTCTTTTTTTAATGTATTTTACACTTATTTCTAACTTCTTTTTTATATTTTGATTAAGACATTTTTTCGGCTTTTTCAACGGCATTTGGACGGAACATTAGCATATTTTTAACGTCTTTTCTACGTCTTGAAAATCTCTTTTTTTTTTCAATTTCCCTTTTGAACTAAATCACGTCTTTTGGCTGGACGTATGTCTTCCAATATCTTTTACGCTTATTTCTAACTTCTTTTATACGTCTTGATTAAGGAGTTTTTTGGGGCTTTCACAAAAACAGCATTTGGACGGAACATTAGTATCTTTTTAACGTCTTTTTTACGTCTTCAAAAACAGTTTTTTTTTCCGATTTTGCTTTTGAACCAAATCGCAACTTATTTTGGATAGAACCTTGGTGTCTTTTTAAGGAACTATAAATAAATGTTCAACTTATTTTAGATTTCTCGAAAGAGAAAGATTTTTGACTGTCAAAAAGACATTTTTTTAGGCGGAACCTTGACATAATTTTAACGTCTTTAAACGTCTCAAAAAGATGAAAAAATTCTACCAAATTGAGTTGTCTTTTTGAGGAAGTTTGAGCATCTTCTTAAGGTCGTAAAAAATGAAATCAGCTTTCACTTTTAAACAAAATTAAGATGTCTTCTTGGTGTCTTTTTAGCATCTTTTCAATGTATTGAGAAATAGTTTCAACTTTCACAAAGACGGCTTTCGGACTGAACCTTAGCCTCTTTGTAACATCATTTAGAAGTCTTTTAGACATCTTGAAAAATATTTTTTTTTTCAATTTGCACAAAAAGTGCTTTTGGACACAACTGTAGCATATTTTTCATGTCTTTTATAAGTAGTTTAGACGCCTTATGGACATCATTTAGATTTCTTATAAGTATTTTAGATGTCTTCTAGACATCCTGAAAAATACATTTTTTTCAACTTTCATAAAGATGCTTTTGGATGGAACTTTGGCGTCTTTTTATTTTTTTTTTACGTAAAAAAAAAACAAGTTTTTGAATTCCACAAAAACATATTTTCGATGGTACTTAAACATCTTTATAACGTCTGTTTACCACTTTTCCACCAAAATAAAAAACTCTTTGGGCGTGTTGTCTTTCAGATGCATTTTAGATGCCGTTTAGATCTCTTTTCAAAAATTTTTTACTTTTTTAGAAAAGCTTAATTCACATCTCACTTCAAGACAATTGAGTTTTTGTCCATTTATATTGAGGACTTGGAAATGGATAACTTTATTCTGTTTTATTAACACCTGATAATCGCTATCCTCCAATCATGTTTCTGTTTTTTGATACCACATCCTCTGCTTATTTTAACCTCAAATGTTTAGTAAAAAGAAAAGGCTTGAGGGAAAGGGCCTTTAGAACAGGTTGAACCTTTTTATATTGCTGTGCATTTGCAAAAATAAGGCCAATAATCTTGACCGAAACAGTAGGGTCCTTGCAATGGTAACTACACAGAACCTGACAACATCCCGGACTTATTTTTATCAGCCAGGGGTCGGGGTCCTCTCGTTACTCTCCCACCTCACTTCACGTCCTCCTTTAGAGATCTGTACGATAAACGCAGCAGAATCCCAAATCCCGTCTTGGGGCTAATTTGAAACGGGATTAAAGTCAATCTCCCTTTGATACGTTGGTTTAATATTCTTGACTCCATGGCAACCGGTTTTTCTCTTGAGGTTCGGATTTGACAGCTACGTTAGCGCTGGTACGGCATAATTAGCTTTTGAGACTTGGCTTCAGCGTTGACATTTTGGGGGGGATGGGATTCATTTTTCTACTTTTTATCAGTGTGTGTACTCAATTAGCACCAACTGGTTGAAAGACATCGAAAATACATCTAAAATATGACAGGATAGCTTTTCAAAATAGAAATGTATCTGGTTGAAAAAAGAAAGATGAGTTGACGTCTTTTTCAAGGTGAGAAAGATATGAATGTGTGAAATCAGCCAGCACTGGACGTTGTTTGAATGTCGGATTCAGGCCAAATTTCGGTCTGGTCTATTTAAGACAGGATGCAGTCTTAAAAGAGACGTCTTAGGTTTAGTTGTTGTCAGCCCATCCAACGTGGTCCAAATTTAGTCCAAAAAATGGTAGTTCTGTCCAAATTTGGCCCTCATAAAGTCATCTTTTCAATTTCTCAAAGAATTATTTCACTTTGAAACCGAATACTACTTTTGAACGGTGAATTTGGTCTGGTCTGTTTTAGAAATGATTTAGTCCTAGAATAGATGTAAAAAGTTGGGTTATGTCTAGCCCCCATTTGAGGTGGACAATATGTAGTCCCAAATTTGTTGGTATTGTGTTTACTTTAACAAAGATGGCTTTGGAAAGGAACCTCTTTAACGTTTTTTAGACGTCTGGGAAAGGACTTCATTGTCCACAGACGAATTTTTGAAAGAGACTTCAGCGTCTTTCAATGACAGGAATTTTTTTTATTTTTCAACAACTTAGTCATCATTTTAATTTAGTTTTTGAAAAATATATATTTTTTTTACTCTCTCACTTTTCAACCAAATTTAGCCATGTTTTGGACGGACTTTTGGACGTCTTGTAAAAGACCTTTTTAATGTCCACTTTCACTTTCAAGTCAATTTAGGTGAAACTTTGGTTTCTTTTCAACATATTTAGACGTCTTTTCGACATCTTGAAAATTTTATGTTTTCACTTAGACAAAGCATCTTTTTATCATCAGTATACCACTTCAACTTTTCAAACCAAATAAAAGTGTCTTTTGGACAGTAACCCCGTCTTTTTAGAACTCTTTTAGACCTATTGTAGATATTTTCTTAATCAGCTTTTGCCTAAAAATCACTTAATTTATGTCTGACCCGAAGAATGTGCAGTTAGTTTTATGTCATGATTAGTCATTGCACTCACCTTTGCCAGCTCATTTGGCGCCAGTTGCTGCTGGTTACCTGATTGGTTCCCCTCCTATTTAAGCTCAGTGCTCTCACTCGCCCTTTGTCAGTCCGTCAGCAAACCTCTGTTTACACAAGGCAAGCATTTTGACTCTTCCACCACGTTCTGATCTCCCGTCCTGGCTAACGATCCATTTTTTCCGTTTGACCACGCTACGATCTCCTGTGCCGGAAGATCCACTTCCGCATTCCAAACACGCTCCGAATCCTTGAGCGGCTTGCTTCCCTCGTCCAGCAATCACCGGATCGCTGGCGGTGGTTTTCCTTTATATCTCAATAAACATGTGAGTAAATGTTACACATCTGGGTCCTCCTCCTGTTCTGGTCCTGACATTTTATTCCAATTTACGACTTAAAAATTTCAGTTCATTTACAAAATAAGAACATTAAAAGATCTTTATGGAATTTTCCTAATTTTTTTACTTTCATTTTCTAGCATTTTTCATCATTGCTACCTTAGTCAGCTCTTTTATGATGTGCGTGCAAGTACCTGCATTTCTTAGTAGTGCTCGAATAAACTATTCTTTTTCATTTTTTGGGAGGTCTGGGTTGGTGTTTGGACTTGGACCTGTTCTTACCTTCACCATTTTCATGCTACACTAACAAATAGAACCCAAAAGACGCGTGGGAATGACACAGGACATGACACTTTCCACTAAATCCCATGGTATCTTTATCCTTTGTGTCACTTTTAACGGTAAACAACTCCCCCGACTCAGGAGGTAGACGATAAGCCTCCTTCCGTTTCTATGTCGCAGTCAAGTTTGAAATTACCAAAACAGGCCTAAAGCACCCTCTTGCGGTTTAGTGTGAAAATAACATGTGTAGCGAAAATTGCTTTAAATCATATTTATTTGGTTCAGAATCTAATTTGTTGGTTACCCATTCAGCCAGCAGGTAGTCCTTCCAGTTACCCACCCCAATGAATTTGAAATAGCCTCATATTGAGTCTCGCATCTATCACGAAGGAAGCCCTACTTTAAACATATTTTTATTTTAGTTTCAAATTTTCGATTTTTTCAGTTGATTGATATGGATAATGATATATCAGTCCAGAAGGAAAATAGTAGAGACACACAACTGAATAATGCAAGTGGTTTGATATTAACAAACTATGTTTTTTTTACATGACAAGGAAAATTGAATCAAACAAAAGAATAAAGGCCATTGTTGACGGGAGAAACTCGCATTTCTAATAATCAAAGGAGAGAAGTGTGGGGAAAAAAGAAATACGGCAACGTTGTAATTTCTTAGAGAAGCACAGGATTCTGTATTGTTGTGCCAAATTCGAGAAATGTGTCTTAATGGCTATGCAGAAGACAGTCAGCTCATTGTCCATTTTGCGCCCGAGTTATTTTGATGAATGAGGCTCAGTTTGTCAGTCACCTCTTGGCATATGGCAGGAAGCATTTGGGGGCCCCTGGGTGATCTAACAATCTTGTCCCAGCCCCTAGGGTGGGTGCATGGTTGAGAGCCCATGCTCGTCTACAGGAGAAAGAGATAGGTGCAGGAAAAAGAGAGCTTGAGAGGTAGATGCATCCACCATTTATAGCGTGACCAAAATTCACCCAAGTGGTTGGAGGGAGGGGAGGAAGGCTGACCTTCCCCATGTGCCCCTCCCCTGCGGGCTCTGAGTAGAACTTTGATTTGATTACCAAAAAGAAATCCCACAAGTTGGTTGGCAAAGGTTAGCTTTTCTATCAAGCACGCATGTAAAGGTATATTTCTAAAACTAAACATTTTATGATCAGGAATCATCTAATATCGACGTATTGTGACATAAGAGCACAGCCATCGATTTCTATTATACAATGGAAAACCTTGTCAGTTGGCTCCTGGAATCTGATCATCTGGTAGAAAAAAAGAGTTGTCTTGTGGGGGAATGCGTATTTGTGGGTGTGTGGGGGGCTGTTTCTTTAACATGAATGAAAAAGAAGGGAATTTCTGTAGCCCGTCAGAGAATATCTCTACATATTATCTACACCTGTAATAAAGTTTTAAAACTCAATGATTTAATATTGTGTTAATAATTTATCATATAAATTCCACTTGGAGTATAAGTCCGGAATACACGATATTTAATAGAGAAAATATTCTACTTTCAACTTTTGAAGGACGCATCAGATGACACACCCCGCTTTTAAACTCTACGTCCCGGATGCTGCTGCCAATATCGTTCGGTGTATCATCAATGTCGATTGGAAAAGCTGCTTTAACCTCAAATGTGTCTTTTGGACTTCAATTTTGGGCTAAATCTGTTCTTGTCTGTTTTAGAAGTTATGTAGTCCTAAAATAAACGTCTAACATTGAGTTGTGTGTGGCCTGTTTTGAAAAATACAATACAGAATCGTTCCGTATTTTCTATTCTTTTTTCAGACGTTTAGACTTGATTTTTTTTTTACTTCCAAAAAGACACCTTTTAAAAAAACCTTGATATGTTTTTATGTCTTAAAAGTCTATTTTCCACTCTCACTTTCAAACCAGTATATTTTAGACGTCTTAAAAATAATTTTTTTCAACTTTTAAAAAGACTACATTGAATGCCAACATCATTTTAACATTTATTAATGTCTTTTAAAAGTTTTTTTTTTTCCAATGTCAAAATATGGCTTTTGAGGCGGAATGGTCAAGAAATGTTTATTTGTATAGCCCTTAATCACAAAGACTCCCAAAGGGCTGCACTGATCAAAGACTATTGCAAACTATTATTACAGACTATTATGACACCATCCCCTCATCTAAAACCTACATGAGGGCAAATAATACACATATTATCAACATAAAATATAGATTATTTATATGCTATAGAGTAGAAGTGTGTTTTAAGCTTACATTTAAACATTTCCACTGAGGTTGCAGATCAAATCTCAGGGGGAAGAGCATTCCACAGCACCGGGGCCTGGATGGAGAACGCTCTCGAACCTGCGGATCTCTTCTTGGCTCTTGGGATCACTAATAGACCAGCGTTTTCAGGGTGAAGGCTCCGGAGGGGAACATAGGGGGAAATTAAATCTGAAAGATATGAGGGAGCAAGTCCATGCATGATTTTGTTTAATACCAACAGAACCTCGAAATCACATCTTAAAATAACAGGGAGCCAATGCAGGTTAGCTAAAATCGGGGTAATGTGATCAAACTTTCTTGTCTTAGTCAAAAGCCTCGCTGCAGCATTTTGTACCAGCTGAATAGGTGTATTTTTATTATCTTCACATCATCTGGAGAATGAGATTCTTTTTCAACTTCAACTTTTTAACAAAGACAATAATTGGGCGGAACCTTATCATATTTGTAATGTCTGCGGGCAACTTTCAAGTTTTCAACCAAATAGGCAACTCTGTTGTATTTAAGGGGCCGGTCACACAGCCGTTTGCGGCTGAATCACGGCCAGAAATTTCTGCCTGTGAGGCGGACGCTATTGGACGCTTTGAGATCGCCATACAGACGAGATACAGCGGTGCTTAACACGCAGTCGGAAATTCGCGCGCAGGTGGCAGCGCGAAAAAGTTTTGCGCTGCTCAAAAGTTTGAGCACGTATTAAACCGCGTGCCGCACACGTGGTCAACATGAGGTAATGACGCGGAAATGACGCGGAACGACGTGTTCTGGCCGCGGCCAGGGCGTGCTTACACATGGGTAGGACGGGAAATTTCAGCGGGTAATCGTGGGTGGAGCATGGTAATAGCATGTTCTGCGCCTGTATCGCGGTGTTATTACGTGAAATTAGCGTGTTACGCGTGTGACAGTCAAACGCCTTTCTCCGCGTATATACAGCGCGATTTGCCGAGCACACGTCAGTTGTGCTCGAGACCGGCCCCTTAGATGTCTTTTGTCCGTCTCTTAGATCCCTTTTTCAAACATTTTCTCCTTTTTAAAATATCTCCATTTATCTTTTATTCAAAAACAGTGCAATTTGAGTTTTTGCTAATATTTAAGATGGGATACCTTTTATCTAAATTATGCCTATTATATATAGATATATAGGTGTTATGAGTGCACTGCAGGAAAGAGGTCTAAATCTAGTGGAAGCTAGAGCTCTTGTTGGTGATAGGATTGAGTGGAGAGGTGTTGTGAAAGGATCGTGGGATAATTGGACACGTTCTAAGGGATGGGCAGGGCACCTGTATGATGCGGCAGGGGTAAACCAGCGAAAGCTGTCGGGTCCTGCTGTTGAACAGAAGAGTGTGTTGTGTTACCCTGACCCGAGTGACATGGCCGCTTTCTTGTGTCCCGTTTCATCTGGAGGGCTGAAAGCATGACCAATGTATGTGCCGAGGTGCCTAACTTGTTTGGGCATTTGTTTGGCCATGGTCCAAAAATGTTTGTGTGTGTTTTTTTGCTATCTTTTTCCTTTTTATAATTTCTTGTTATTCTATGTGTTTGTCTTGCTGTCGGTCACCCCCTCTTGAGGGATATGATCAAGGTAGGTAGGTAGATAGATAGATAGATAGATAGATAGATAGATAGATAGATAGATAGATAGATAGATAGATAGATAGATAGATAGATAGATAGATAGATAGATAGATAGATAGATAGATAGATAGATAGATAGATAGATAGATAGATAGATAGATAGATAGATAGATAGATAGATAGATAGATAGATAGATAGATAGATAGATAGATAGATAGATAGATAGATAGATAGATAGATAGATAGATAGATAGATAGATAGATAGATAGATAGATAGATAGATAGGAAAAGAAAGGGCTCAAGGAAGGGCTTTAAGAACTGGTTGGAATTTCTCATGTGAGGTTTGGGTCCTCTACTGTTCTCCTTGCAGTTTCTAAATCAATTGATTCCTTGTCTCCTTATTTTGCGTTTACTAAACTTTAAACTTGGCAAAACTTGCAGTTAATTTGTAAAATAGAAAGGAAGAATCTTTACCGTAGGGTCCTCACAACGGTGGCTACTCAGACCCTAACAAGTTCCTGGATGTCGCCGCCGGGTATCTTATTTACTCTCCTCTAGGGTGGTCCTTATTTTTCGACTTTTAAAATTTCATGCTCTGACCCCTTGAATATGTTCCAATATATACAAAACGTAATTAGGCAAAGTTTCATCAAAATCAAAGGATATTTAAAGGTCGCTCAAGGCCTCTGAAATTTTGGTATGAAAAATAAGGATTTTTCGCACATTATATCAGACCTAGTGTACAAAGTTACTTGTAACTTTTCTTGTGTTACAATTATAAGCAATGGACTGAAATTGGATGTTCTAAAACGCCGTACACATAGGGTTAAGATTTCCGTTTTTTCTCGAAAATTGCCAAAATTTTACCATTTTGGGAAATTTCAAAGTCGTTGAGCTACCTCTAAATATTATCCAAATTGTTCAAAATTGCACACAGTGTGTTTTTATCGATATAAGAACATATGCGGGGGGTCAGAGCCCAATATTTCAAAAAAAAAAATTTCGACCCCCATTAAGGACCACCCTACTCTCCTCGCCAATTCTGTTTATCACGCGTGAGCAAAGCACAACAATCGTGTTTTCTCCCGATCCGTCATCATAAGGTGTCGCCGCCATACTTTCCCGTGCGGCGTTTCAATGAACATCGACGTTCGGCGGATCATCAAAGCCGATTGGCCGAGCCGCTTTTCCGCTCTTTCCGTCGGGAATCCTGCAACACGCGTGCGCTCAGGCGGTGAAATGAAAAGGCTGCGAGAATAATGACAGATTTCTAATTACAGTGTCTGGCATCTGCTCAGGGGAGGTTATCCGCAAACTCGGGCCTAATCAAAGCCGACACGCAGCGCCGTCCGTGAAAAATCTACACAAGAGGCGAGTGTTTATGGCGCTCGTCGGATAAGCGAGGCGTTGATTAGAAAATCGAACAATCTGCAGTGTTTCGGACTTCGGCGGGGTGGCAGGTGCACTGGAGTCGAACCCGGCAAGGTTTCGGACAAGATAAGAGCTTACAGGAGAAAAAAGGGAGGTAGATTTCGTCTTAAATTCTGCTGATGTGTAAGAGGACGGCAAAAATGCCATGAATTTAACACAAATTAGAAATAATTGTTATGCTTGCGCTTATATTACACAGTGTCTAGCAAAAGTATTGCCTCCCCAAGAATTTTTGTCATATTGCCACATTTTAGGCTCAATCTTATAGTTAAAAAAATTGAAAATATTTTCTAGGAATCAAACCAAGTGAGATGCAATCATGTCATAAGGGGAACCAAATTACCTCAACATTTCACATTTTATTTACAACTTAAAAAAAACTGAAAAGTAGGTGTTGCCAAGATATTGCCCCCCCCTGTTCTCTCAGCTCAATCAACTAACTCTAGGAGTTCCTTGAGAACTTCTGAATAATCCAATGTCGACCTAAATGACTAACAATGACAAACATAGTGCACCTGTGTGTCATCAAATCTCAGGTTTGATGCACCTGAACAGACAGCATTATGAAGCATTATGCTGATCAAAGAACACACCAGGCAGGTCCGGGATAAAGTTGTGGAAAAGTTCAAAGCAGGAATAAGATACAAAAAGATTTTTCTACATTTACACATCAAACGGAGCCTTATGTAAGCAATGATATCAAAATGGAGAGAGCATAAAACCACTGCAAACCTACCAAGACCTGGCTGTCCCTCTTAACCTTTGGCCAAAACAAGGAGAAAACTAATTAGAAGCAATCAAAAGGCCCGTGATCACATTGGATGACACAGCTGTGGTGGGACAATTTGTGCGCAAGACAACTGTTAGGCGTACTGTGCACAAATCAAATTATTTTCCAAAAGAATGCTTTAAAAAGGTCTGTTTGGCATTTGCAAGAAGCCACATGGGGACTCATCTAACATGGGGAACAAGGAACAAAATAAAACATTTTGGGCTGAATGCCAAATGGTTACATTTGGCGTAAGAGTGGCACTGCACATAACCCTGAAAAGCCCATCCCCAATGTCAACCATCGTGGTGGCAGCAATTCTCTGTGATTGTTTTTCTTTAGCAGAGACTGGTAGGATGTTTAAAGTTGATGGGAAGATAGATGAAACCAAATTTGGGGCGATTCTGGCAGCAAGTCTGTTTGGAGTCTGCAAGAGACCTGAGAATGGGGAGAAGGTTCACCTTCAAACAGGAGACAAAACTAAACATAAAGCAAAAACTACAATGGAATGGTTTAAGAGTAACAATATAAAGGTGTTAGAATGGCCAAGCCAAAGTCCTGACCTCAACCCTGTAGACCATTTTTGCATCTTTAACGATGACCATCAAACATTAAGGAAGCTATTTTGTAAAGAAGAATGGGCAAATATTTTGGTTTCAAGATGTGCAAACACATAGTATATGTATCTGTATTAGCTATTTTACCCTACTTTCAAATTGACTAAGTTGGATACATAACATCCTGTGGAGAATGATGCACTACGTGACTACTCTGTTAAAGGATACCACCTCAAGTCTATCTACATTACAATATTAATAAATGAATCAAATGTTGATTTCATTTTTTAAAGCTTTGGGAAAAAATGGGACATGCATAATTAGAGTGCAATAAAACGCAGCATGTATTTATAAGAAATAAAAAGTAGCCTTTTGAAAAGGTAAATAAAATCAAATGAATAGAGTTTAACTTTGATTTTCGTGCACATGTCAAACAAGTCAGTGAATGAGTAAAACACAGCAGTGTCCTTTTCTCACTCTCTTTTGATACCAAATCAACGCACCCATCCTTGGGCCTGAGCAGCAAAACACAAATAATTTCCCTAAATCTTATTGCAAATATTTACAAAGGAGAATCAGAAATAATTTCATAAAAACAGCTATTGTGTCACTAAAAAGGTGCTTATGGCAGGTTTGTGTTCTTACCAGTTTAATATGACTTTTGTGTTGAAATTAGGAGTGTAGTGTGAGGTTGAGTTACATTGTGACGCTGCCCTTTTAAAAAGGGGCGGAGCTTGCATCCCACTCTATCACAGGACACACAGAAGAGAGAAAACTATGCGAAGGAGAATGCCGCCGGAGTCGTTGTAATGTAATATTTATACTACAACTTTTTAAAGCATTGTAAAACATTGAAAGGTTTTGCGTCATGTTTGTCCTCCCACAGAAACCATATTAAAATAACAATATTTTCCCCCCCAATCTTTTTCAATTTGTAAACATTTTTGGAAAGTGCCAGGGAGCCACTCGGCAGCGCTAAAGAACCGCATGCGGCTCCTGATCCGCGGGTTGCCAGCCCCCGCGTCAGGCTAATAGCATGCTAACTCAACAATAGCATCAGCAGCCGACTTGCAACTTGCCTGTTTCGGAGAAGACGCTATTTTCTTATCTCTGTGTTCCCATTGTGACACGCTTTTATCAGAGCAGCCTTCTTTTTTTCCCTTTGCAAAGTTTCATTTATCCTGCCATTGTGTCACAACATAACGTGGACGAGATTACCATATCCTGGCTGTGTAAATGCTTTGGAGCAGGGGTGGGCATACTACGGCCCGCGAACCGCCCGTCTGGCTTCTTGATCCGGCCTACCAGACGAAAGTCTTAAAAATATCATGATAAAATATATATATGTATATATATATATATAAAATAGTGAATAAAATGCTCTACTAAAATGACATTACTGCAAAAATATGACACAATTACTGCATAACTAAATATCAGATTTAGTGCTTAAAATAGGGACCTAATATATTACTTGGATTTAATTCTGAAAAAGAAACGATGTAAAAATACTACTATTACTACCGTAATACCATAAAACTACAACTAGGGAAATGCTACAGAAAACATATGCAGTAATACTACAGAAATATTACGGAAATACTACGACAGAAATACTACAAAAATACAGCTACAATTATATTGTAAAACAATAAGGAAATATTACAAAGATACTACTACAAAAAATACTACAATTTACCGCAAAACTACAAACCAAATGTAGTGCTTAAAAATGGGGACCAAATATACTATTTTAATTTAACTGTACTAAAGTACTATTACGGGCAGCACGGCGGCGCAGTGGTTAGCGCGTGTGCGGCACAGTTCTGAGGTTGTGGGAACCTCCTGCGTGGGTTCAAATCCAGCTCCCGGCCTAACTGTGCGGAGTTTGTATGTTCTCCCCGTGCTTGCGTGGGTTTCCTCCGGGCACTCCGGTTTCCTCCCACATTCCAAAGACATGCATTTCAGGTGAATTGGCCGGTCCAAATTGTCCCTAGGTGTGAATGAGCGAGTGAGTTGTCTGTCCCCGTGTGCCCTGCGATTGGCTGGCAACCAGTTCAGGGTGTCCCCTGCCCACTGCCCGTTGATTGCTGGGATGGGCTCCAGCACCCCCGCGACCCTACTGAGGATAAGCGGTGCAGCTGATGAGATGAGATGAGATGAAAGTACTATTACAGTAATACAACAAATTAATACTACAGAAATGCTACAAATATTCTAATGCAGAAACACTACAAAAACATCTACAGTAATACTAAAGAACTCCTCCAAAAATACCACTGCAGAAACCCTACAAAAATAAAACTACAGTTATACTACATTATACTACCGAAATACGAATAAAAATACTACTACAGTAATCCCACAAAACGACTACCACATAAATACTACTGCAGAAACACTACCAAAATATAACTACAATAATACAACCAAACACTACAAAAATACGTCTGTAATTAATCTACAGAAACATAACAAAAATACAACTATAGTGATACTACAAAATAAGACAAAAATACAAAAATACTTCTACTGAAGTACCACAGAAAATTGAACTGCAGTGATACTACAGAAATACAACAAAACCAAATATCAATTTGTACTTAAAACAGAGACCTAATCTATTATTTTGCTTCAATTGTGAGTGTTTCAAAACCAATGTGATACAACTAATGTATTCAAAAACAAGTATAAAGAAATATAACGTGTAGAAGCCTGCATGTATATTATCATGGTTGCCATGGGGCTCAATTGGCCGCGGCTGTGTGTGTCACAGTTGCCATGGTGCCCAATTGGCCCCGCCCGTGTGCGTCATGGTTGCCATGGTGCCCAATTGGCCCTGCCCGTGGGACGCCAGCTGCGGCTCGTTGAGAGATTGGATTTCTTTCTATATTAAGCTCAGCGCTCTCTTGCTGTTTGGTCAGTCCGTCAAACAAACTTCTGCCCCACAAGACGTGGGTTCGTTTTCCTGTTCCTAGTCCAGTATTGTTCCCGTTCATTTTTGTCCTGTTTAATTTCGGGTTCTAGTTTTGTTTCCGTCTGTTTTTGTCCTGTTGTTATTTTCTCCAATTTTTGTTCCCGTCTAGTTTCTCCTGTTTATTTTCAATATTCTGATTCGTTTTTTTATCCTGTCTGGGCCTTCCTGTCCAGTATCGACCCAATCTGACATCAACTCGAGCAATTGGAATCGGTCTCGTCGGTGCCTGGCTTCCTGTCCTTCCACGCCAGACCGGGTTCCTAACGTGCATGACTCCCCATTTCCCGTAAAATAAAAGGCTTATGTGAGAACGTCACGCGATTGGGTCCTGTATCTGTTCTGGTTATTTATTGCAAATGAAAAACAGTGTATACGTACATCTTCAAGCCAGGGTCTTCAAGATGATTGACTCTTTTTTCAAAATGTTCTATTTTTATGTGGGCAGGTGCGTTTGCAACATCGACTGTTCCCACATCAGCTTCAACCCGGTCTGCGCCTCGGACGGCCGTTCCTATGACAACCCCTGTCAGGTGAAGGAGGCTTCCTGTCAGAAACAGGAACGAATCGAAGTCAAGCACCTGGGACACTGCCAAGGTCAGATACCATGTCGGATACGCATCCGCAAACAATTTATTTTCAAAATCCGGGATATGATTGGATAGATATGCATTAAAAAACTTTCTGAATGAGATACCCTCACTCGGGGCATCAAATTTTATTTCATACATGTCATGATTACTGATGTGATTCACCTGTGCCTGCTCATTTGGCGCCAACCGCCGTGGGTTCTGATTGGCTCCCTGTCCCGACTTAAACCCAGAGGCGTGTTCAGGAGAGTGAGTGATTGCTATCGCGAGCTATCGCTAGCTTCTGAACGGCCAGTGATTATTGAGCGCTCGCGTGCCCGAGTAATCACGGGAGAAAGACCGCTTACTTTGATTTCCAACATGGCGTCGACAGTGCAGAAGATGGAGGATCTCACCCTGACGAGTGCTGTTGGCGATGTAATATATCGTCTTACATTGCCTGGTAATGTTTGTGAACAATGCAAGACAGGTATGACCCTTCCACTGCGTTTAGGATAACCTTAACTGTGTCAATATGCGAACTGTCGCTCATATCAGCCAACTCGCTCAAAGCAAGCTGTAGAACGAAATCCATTGTACTGTCGTCGGCCATTTTGGATCAGTAAGGCAATCACAGTGAGCGATTACAAAACGTTCAGCAGTGCGCGGCAAGCGATTATCAAGAGACTACATGTCTGATCACTCTCCTGAACACGCCTCTGTTCTGTCAGTCCCCTGTGGTCAGTCCGTCTGCGAACCTCAGTGTAAACTAGGCAAGCCTTTTTTGACCCTGACTCCCACCTGTCCCGGTTTTGCTCCCGTCTGGAACCTCTTCCCCGCAAGACGGGGGTTCTGACTCTGTCCTGTTTTCCTGTTGGTATTTCCTGTCCGGTATTTTTCCCGTTTATTTGGTCCTGTTTATTATCGGTTTCCAGTTTGGTTCTCGTCTATTTTTGTCCTGTTTATTATTCTCTCCAGTTTTCGTTCCCGTCTAGTTTGTCCTGTTTAATGTCAATATCCTGTTTCGTTATCAATCCTGTCTGTCCTGTCCGGTATCGACCCCATCCGTACGATATCTGCTTGTGCAATTGGAATCAATCTTGTCGGTCTCTGGCTTCCTGTCCTTCCGAGCCAGACTGCTGCCTAACGTGCATGACTCCCCATTTCCCGTAAAACAAAAGCTTGTGTGAGAAATGTCACGCATTTGGGTCCTGATCCTGTTCCGGTTCATGACAATACAACTCCCACAGTCATGAGCCCAGGCGCTGAGCTTTACACTTTTCCAACAAGTCTCAACAACGTGGATAGTTTATACATGATCTTCAGCTATTTGCAACACCCTTACATTAAAAAGTAATAATAATCAAAATGTATATTTATAATTATTTCATAATTATATTTAGTAAGAAAAAAACATAAGAATTAGTGACAATCATCATACAGTAATCCTTTGCTATAACGCAAATTGCTTTTCTGTCATGATTACTGATGTGACTCACCTGTGCCCGCTCATTTGGCACCAACCGCTCCGGGTTCTGATTGGTTCCCTGTCACTATTTGAACCCAGTCCTGTCTTTCCCCTGTTGTCAGTCCGCCTTTTCGACCCTGACTCCCACCTGTCCTGTTTTTGCTCCCGTTTTTCTCCAGCTACGACATGTTTTGATCCCAACCACGTCTGCTCTCCTGTCCCGGCTTACGACCCATTTTTGATCCCGACTATGTCTATTCTCCCGTCCTGGCTTATGACTCGTTTTTGACCCCGATCACGATTTTTGTCCCGGCTATCAACCCGTTTTTCTGTCCCTGACACCGCCATCGCCCACTAAAGAAGATCCACTTCCGTATTCGGATCACAATCCGATTGCGAGAGCGACTTGCTTCTCGTGTCTAGCGAGCACCGGATCGCCGGTTTCTATCTCACTAAATTTGTGAGAAACTTTACGCGATAGGGTCTAGCCTTTGTTCCAGGCACGTGACATTTTCACGTTTTCACTACTTCACGGATTTGCATTCTGCATTGTATTCCGAATATTGATCGGCTAAACGTTCTGCCCGCTTATTATTAATCGACGGCTTATAATTAATCGACGGCTTATAATTTTTGCCTATCATGTTTTGTTTCTTTTAAACCTAACCCCTGCAAAAATGAGAGGATCACTGTCTATAAATCAGTATTATTATTTTTGTTTTATCACGTACAGAACACAAAATTGAACGGCATACCCTCACTCAGGGCACCACTTTAAAACTGTCTACATACAACCACCGTTACCATGAGCCTGGGGGCGGGACTTAAGACTTAAGTCTAGTCAAGTCAAGTCATTTTTATTTGTATAGCCCTTAATCACAAAGAGTCTCAAAGGGCTCCACAGGTTATTGCACAGACTATTATTTCAGACTATTATTACATCATCCCCTGATCTGGAACCAACATGAGGGCAAGGAAAAACTCAAAAACCTCAACATGAGGAAAATGAAGAAACCTTGAGAAGGGACCGCACATGTGGTCCCCCCTTTCAGGATTACCAGACAGCAAAGGGTGTTGCAATTACAAATAATACAGAGATATTGTCCACAAAAAGTATAGGTTATTCATATGCTATAGAGTAGAAGTGTGTTTTAAGCTTAGAAATAAACATTTTCACTGAGGTTGCAGATCGGATCTCAGGGGAAAGAGCATTCCACAGCACCGGTGACTTACCAGGCAGGATGCATGACAAAGACAGTTGATGCAGGATACTCAACTATTTTCCATTCTATCGCGTTACAAACATTTTGCAACTTTAAAAGTAGTGACAATCGTCATGTATAATGTGTTACGTGTATAATGTGTCATGTGGTACGCTGTGTCAGATTTGCATTTACAAACAAATTACTTTCGAGACTGAGGATATGATTTAGTAGATATGTGTTTAAAAACACTACTTTTACGCCATCAATATTGAGGATTGACTCTAAGGAACACACATAGAACACAAGATTGAATTGCATACCCTCACTTGTGGCACTAATTTATAATTTCAAATGCCTCCCGTAGTCATGAGCCAGAAGGAAGGGCTTCATACTTTTCGTACAATACCCTTACATAAACGCTTGTTCATTCTTCCACAGCTACAATGCAATTACTTCTCACTCCTGCTTTCGGGCTTGACCTTGTCTCGGATTGTATTGTTGCTAAAGAGTAAGCAGGAAAAGGAAGTTATTGTTAAAAAGAAAAAAATAAACGAAAAAAGTTTGAGAAATACAAGAACCTACCAGTTCTTTTTTAAAAATATGAACGTTTGTATGATAGTTAATGTATTTTGATTATTATTATACTCAATATTGGTTCTTGTATTCATCAAAAAATAAATGTTTTTACCACTATGAGGTGCTAAATAATACACTTTGTCCCTTTAATGCTTTCGGGATATATGATGCAGAGTCTATAGCTATTTGATTACCAAGGAAGGACGTTGGTTGCTCAAATATGAGTCAAATATTAAATTGTCATAATTACCGATGTGAATCAACTGTGCCCGCACCTTTGGCGCCAACTGCCTTGGACTCTGATTGGCTCCCTGTCCCTATTCAAACCCACTCCTGTCTGTCCCCCTTTGTCAGTCCGTCTGCGAACCTCAGTTAACACTAGGCAAGCATTTTTCGACCCTGACTCCCACCTGTTTTTTGCTCCTGTCTGTCCCCCGGCTTCGACCAGTTTTTGATCTTGACCTCGTCTACTCTCCCGTCCCGGCTTTCGATCTCTTTTTGTCCCCGATCACGTCTACTCTCTTTTCCTTCTGACCTCGACCACGTTTTTGCTCTCCCGTCCCGGCTACTGATCCGTTTTTCCGTTCCCGATACCGCAATCGCTCGCCACGGAAGATCCGCTTCCGCGTTTAGAGCGACCTGCTTCCCGCGTCTAGTAATCACCGGATCGTGGACGTAACCCTTTCTCTTAAACATGTGAGAAACGCTACGCAAGTGGGTCCTGTCTCCATTCTGGTCCTGACATAAATGTGATATTACATTTAGAATGTATTTATTCAAATATTTCCTTAAATTATAAATTGAATAATACTGCTTCTCTGAGTAAAAGCTTCAACATTTTCTGGGAGGTGATAAGAGTATATTACTAGTCATACCTGGATTAGTGTTGTCAAGGTAAAGCTTTAACCTCTTAATTAAAGCTTAAAGGGGGTTAAAGTATTAACTCTGAGTTAAAGCGCAAAAGAATGTGGTCGGGGGCGGCAATAAACCACGTTACCCAGTGACTAATCATATTTATTTATGTGTTACTTGGATTAGTGCTGTCAAGGTAAAGTTTTAAACTCTTATTAAAAGCTTTGAAGCGTCATTAACTCTAACATAGGTTTGCAGAATGAATTCTTGAGTTAAACCTTTGAAATTGTCTCAGGAGGAATACTCTATATCACAAATAACCAGTCATGTTGATTTATTTGGTAATTAAATTAGTGAAGTCGAGATAAAGGTTTAGAGTTTTAACCTTTTGGTTAATGTTTTTCTGCTTCCTTAACTCTCGGGTTAATAATGAGTTAACGCTTTAAACCCCTGACTTTTAACAGCAATAAATTGGACCAACATACTTTTTCAAGCACCGTTCAATCAAATCTGTCAGTGCAAGTTTTTCGTAGAATTTCGGGTCTTTTCTTTTCTCGTCTTTTCCGACACAGTCGACAGCAAAAAAGTTTTAACTCCTCAGACTTTTCGAGCGTAACGCCGCTTGTCGACAAATCACAGACAAGAAGCATCTGGCGGCAACACGCGTGGCGAGAACGACACGACACGGAAAGTTGCCCTTTAAAATACGTGCATTTTCCTCACCAACCTCGCTCAGGAACAGAAATACATAACAACATGCCGTTGCTATTTTTAGAAATGATCCGCAGGCTACTTACCTCGGGCGACCCCGTTTATGACTAAAGTATATCACAGCCTCGATTCTCCACGTTTCCCTGCCTCGGCACCTTTCACTGTCATTGACAACTCGTTAATCACATTAGCCGAATGTCTGCGACAGTAATCTGCCGCCCCCGACATACAGTTAGCTGGCGTATAGTCACAGCATTAGCGAACGCTAATTACCTTTTAGCCTAATGTCTCCCATTTGGATTCAGTGTTTGTTTCTTAATGTTCCACGACACTAAGATATTTTATTCATCAGCCTGGTTATAACCCATAAAGTGACTCATTTTGTTTTTTTGGGCATGTGACTGTTTTTTGTTTTTTTTTTCCGTCACATTTTCTTTCGTCTACTCTTGAGCGGTGTTCCGCAAGGTTTGGAATCGGCGGAAAGTGTTGTCATGTGTGCGAAAACTCCATCACAATCCGGTAAAAGATGCTCACATCAGTGCCTCTGCAGGGGGTATTTAGGGATAATCCAGGACACAGTTATCGGTCCTTGCAAACCTTTGAGACTGGAAGACACATACCTGTTAACCTGTACGGTTTTGCCATACAGAGTACGTTTATCATGCATTTTAAGACGTGTACGACGTACGAGGAAATCTGTACGGAAAAACGCAAATTTGTCAATGATGGGTACCATCCGGTAAACACAGACTATCACGAAACGACAAATCAATCAAGTCAAACGAGTTCGCCGCGGAAGCCTCTATCTCGGTATCGTTTTTTTTCGTTGCGAGCTGTTTGATGCTAATGTGCGCATGCGTCTGCAGCCTCGGATTTCATGTGGTAATTGTGTACTGAAAGGAAGTCTGTCTCTTTTTAGAGAACCGGCTTTTTCGGCTCAACTCATTAAAGAGGCCGGCTTTCAAACGGCTCACTTGCTTTGATGCATTATATTACAATTTGTTATTTTGTATAAAGAAGTTAAGAAAAAAAGGAAGTATAAAATGAGAAAATGAAAAAAGACAGTTTTGTGGTTATCCTTTTAATCAGTATATTACCAACAATAATTTTAATGCAGAAAATGAATTCATAATTTGAATAAGAAAATGTATTATTCTACTTAATTATATTTGCATGTATTTTTCCTTCTACAGTGAACATCCAAGCTACTTTATTATTTAACTTTTTTTAATAATAAACCTCATTCATGTCGAGCAACTCGGGATTTCACAACAAAATGTTAATTAACAATATATATGATATAACAAAACACATGTACAATATAACATGTTATACTACATAAATAAACACGTTTGAAAAAAAAATATATAGTGTAAGATTATCTTGTATTTTGTAAGGGAAAATACGACAGTTTGTAAGGGCATGGAGCCCTGGAGCTTGACAGGTATGAAGAAACAACCGAGTCACCCACGAAGCACAGATATCAAGATTGGCAGTAAAGAAGTGCACGTACCCTCACTCGGGGCACCAATTTTTGTAATGGTTATCTTTGACAGATTTTGACTCCTCGAGGCAATTTTTTTTTGTAATACTACAAAAAAGTGCATTTAAAGAGCATTTAAAACACATTGTGATTCCTTACAATCATCCAACTGGACTTTAAATAATACATGTATTTGTCTATAATTTTGTCAATTAGTCAATAATTCTAATAAATCAATTGATTGGAGAGTCCTTACTCCGGGCACCGATTTTTATATAGTAGTCAAACCTTCTTTGACAGTTTCTGACTATTAGCGACAAACCTTTTCAGTGTTATCCTGGAAAAAATGTGACTCAAAGTTTAGTAAAAACTGCATTTTCACAATCATTCAACTGGATTTAAAATATTAGTTTAATACTGTACATCTAATATTTCGGGGGGTTTTTGCAGTAATTTACAAAAACCCGGTCGCCTGTGAAACACGTTTCACGAGATTGACAGCCATATACGTGACGTTATTTATTTCAATTTGCTTAAAAGCGCAACAATATACTTCACTCTGGGCACAAATTTTTTTCAATCGTAATCAAATGTTCATGATTCTGAGTTGTGTTCTTGTTAAACAAATGATCCAATCTTTAATGCATATTGCCATTCCTCCCAATCATCCAACCTGCCTTTAAATATTACAATGTTGTCATATATTGTCAGATTTTGTCAATTATACAGTTATTTAAATCAACCCATCAGAACAAAAATAAAACTAAAATGCTTTTTTTTCCAGAGAGGAACAAAGGCCGAAATGGACACTTTGCACCCACTGACATCACCGGTAAGTTAGTTTAGAAATATATTTTCTTATTTTTTGTCAAGTCATGTTTTTTGGACCGGTTTGAGGGATTACGACTTAAAATCAGAATTTGCCAAAAAGATAGAAAACACTCATTATATACTGACACTGCTTTGATCTTGTTTTAAGGACAATTTTTGTATTAATTTATTTTATTTTGTCTTTATTTATTTTATCTGGCTGTTGGTTGATAACTTAGACATTGAGATTTTCTAGGAAATGTGATTTCTAAATCGCACGGTGTTTAGTGGTTGATAGAGCCTACTTTTACCTCAAATAACTACAACCTGGTAATAACATCGTAATAACATAGTAATGCCACTTTATTCTCGAACTGCATATCAAATTGGTAGCACCAACAAGTAACAAAATGCAGCTCTCCGCTTCAAAGACCCTGTGTAACATCTTTGTTGTGCGTATTTCCTAAGTTCCAGTTGTATATAGGTATATATATTTTCATATTATATTTATATATCATATTTATATATTATATTTATACATTATATTTATATATTATATTTATATATTATATTTATATGTATATGATATATGATATAGTAAGTAATTTTGTAATTATGGGCAATTTTGACAGGAAACGGCCAAGCAGATGGTCTGTACACCCCCTGCCCGGACCTCTACAAAAACTACTGCGTCCACGGAGATTGTCAGTTCCCAAGCATACCTGCCCAGCCCTCGTGCAGGTACGCACTTACAAATATAAAAGTATCACATGTACGCAGACAAATATAAAAATATGAAACGCGGAAGTTGCAGCCGTCTTGTCCTTGACAGAAAGGAAATCCTTGTGTGAATCGCACACACAGCAATTATTTCCGACTTCATTTTCGTTCGGGAATTGCCAGATAAGAGCTTTGATTAATCCCCAAGAGAAAAGGGAAACAAAGCTGTTGATGAAAAATGTACTGACTCTACAGTAAGTTCAATTTGGGGGCGGGGGTGGGGGGTGTAGTATTGTGGCATGCAAATGAGAGTCTGCATAGCAAATGCTGCAGAGGGTCAGGTGACGCTTGTGGGCCGAGCTTGGTCTCAACACGGATTAGTTAGATTTTCAGTCATTGTTTTGCTTTGAAGTGAAATATACAATAATCCCTTGCTGTATTGCGGTTTCCCTACCGCAGATTTTCGTTATGTATTGTGTTCTGCATTATAATTGGCTAAACAAAGGAAGATGCTTTCTATCGCCAACAAAACTGGACCTCTCCACCCGCTAAACTTGCTCTGGAGCCACACCCTGGTCTTTGGTGCTCCCAAGTGGCTTCTTGGCGGTTTTTCAAAAATGTTTGATAATGAAAATGTATATGGTTTATTTTGGACAGAACCGGAGTTTTCCATACCGTCCACATGATGGCGGCAAAGTTTAATGTAAAGTAAGGTGGAACCAGTTCGTAATCTGTAGTTATTCGATGAAACATTGAACAATTGTACAGGTGAAATTATTTGGAAAATTGTAATTTGACAGTAAAGAAGTTGTTTGTTAAGTATTTTTATTTGTTTATCAAATATTTGAGCCTGTGAATTGGATTTATTCTTAAGTAATTAATAATAAAATCCAGGTTTATACTTCGCAGATTTTGACTATCGCGGGACTTTTTGGAACGCAATCCCCCGCGACAATATATATATATATATATATAATACACACACATATTTAAAGCCATTAAAAACAAGGATTGGATTTTTGGTTGGTTTATGTAACAAAACACCTCCTAAAAGGTAAGCTAAACATCAAACAAAGCCGTGCAAACAACTCGGACGACCTAGCATATAGCTTTCAAAGCCAAGTGGTATGTTTTGTTTATTCAAAACTCTAGGACGTGATACTTTAAGTTAACGAGATCTTCAGCGTTCAAAAAATTTCAACCAGCTTAAAACAAAATGGCAGACTTCCTGTTTATTGAGGATTTTGGAGACTTGAGCAAAAGTAGTGAAGGCTAATGCTAATATAAGCATGAAGATAGCAGGACTCAAACTAATAACAAAGTTTTAGGTTTTAAAAAGAAGTGTTGAAATGTTCAAAACAGTGGAAAGTAATGCAGGAATCATACTAAAAACTAATTTCAGATTCAAAACAGCTATATTGAAATTTGCAACAACAACAACAAAAATCGGAACTCTAAGACACGATACTTAACGTTAACAAGATCTTAAGAGTGTTCAAAAATATGTCAACTAGCTTAAAACAAAACAGCAGCCTTCCTGTTTATTGAGGATTTTGGAAAAACAATGGAAGCTTATGCAAACGTTAACAGGACTGAAGTCAGGTTCAAAAAGGGAGTATTCAAAATGTTATGGAAGTGTATGGTAACATTAGCAGAACTCATCTCATGTTCAAAAAGAAGTATTAGAAATGGCAAAGCCGTTAGAGCTAATACTAATGTTAGAGTGTGCTCAAAGATAGCAGGATTCATACTAATAACAAATTTCAGTTTTAAAAATAAGGCGGTGAAATTTGCACACAAAAAACAAACAAACAAACAAAAACAGAAACTATATATATACATATATATATATATATATATATATATATATATATATATATATATATATATATATATATATGATTAATCAAAACTCTAAGATATGATACGTTAACAAAATCTCAAGATTGCTTGAAAATGTCGACTAACTTAAAACAAAATTACCAAATTCCCTGTTTATTTGGGTATTTTGGGAAAATTCTCTTAAAACAAATAAATGACTTACTTCCTGTTTTTTGTCGGATTTTTGAGACGTGAAGCGAAACAGCAGAAGCGACAGCAGAACGCTAACATTGGCACATTCTCAAAGCTAGCAGGATTTAAAAGCAAAACAAATATCAGGTTTAGAAAAATAAATATTGAATTTTCTCCTTGAACATAATTTGTATGAAAACCTTTCAGAGAAAAGTGAGAAGTTATGGTTAATCAAAACTGTAAAACATAATTTAAGTTAACAAAAAGTTTTTGAAAAACGTTAGCTCGTTTAACACAAAAGAACCCCCTTCCTGTGTCCGACATCCTGTTCATTGTGGATTTCACAAAGGACCCCAAATTAGGAGCAGAAATCCGGGCCTGCTTAAAAACGTCAAATTATTTCCTTTTATAATGGACGTTTTAAAAGTCATAATTACGTCGGAGAGGGGAATTTTCGCAAATAATTCACGTTTTCAGCTCTTTTCTGCCGTTTCCTTTTCATAAAAGACACAATGGAAAACCAGAGAATGTCATTGTGAGGCAGCTCCCTCCCTAGCTTGAATGGACTCATATCCCTTTGTATGGACAAAGATCTTTGCTGCCCTCTAGTGGTTACACGGAAAAAAGTAACACAGCAAGTCCTGCGTGTGAAATAGAGAGCGAAGCAGTAAAGGTGGCATTTTTGCGGTAACAAGATCCCCCGAGACCAAAGCTGGAGCGTTTAGCTCCTCTCTCAGCCAGACTCCGTCGATTTGAGTCTTGCCACATCCCCCCAGAAAATAAAAACATATCCGAGGACTGTACTAGCCTCTGCATCATATCATGGATTTAAACCAGGACAGAATAGATGAGAGATCCCTCCATCTGTGCCGCTTATCCTCAATAGGGTTTTTGGAATGTGGGAGGAAACCAGAGTGCCTGGAAGAAACCCACTCAGGCACGGGGAGAACATGCAAACTCCCCACGGGGACGCCGGTAGCTGGAATTTAAAACTGGACCTTCGCACCACATAGCTGATGCGCTAACCACCCATCCAGATTAGAAAATGATTATTTTCTTTCTTAATCGGCATTGTATGGTGTACAGAAAAAATCAAGAATGTTTAGGACCTTCTGATCTCAAAGACACATTCCTGCTACATCATGTTAAAATACAGGCTACAGTAGATATAAAGGAGCAAAATCTTAAAGAAAGGTGCATGGGATGTAAAAACACCAACAAGGTCTACCTGAAAAAGACATTAAAGTCAGACAACATGGGACACGTTAGAAAGGAAACCGGTTGTTACTAATCAAAGGAAGAGAACGCAAAGGAGTACATGTTTCAAGTTCAACCAGCCCTAATAGAACAAAACATGAAAGAGAGATAACCAAGAAACATTTCAACACATGGAAAGAACAATAACGGAAGTGATAAGACAATGATACCATGAAATATAATGCAGGCACACTAACTGACTCTAACCAAATCAAACATGAAAATAAGACAATGCAGAATATATTGGGACACTGAATTGCTCTAACTGAACCAAACGTGAAAGAAAGATAATGTCAATTGGTTGTAACTGAACAAAACACCAAAGGACGAAGGTGCAGGAAGTCTACTCTTGTGTGGTTGTAAGAATAACATAATATCCCACCTCCAACCAGTTCGAACAGAACAAAACATGAAAGTAAGACAACACACACACACAAAAAAATCCCATACATGGACAGAACAACAATAGTGCCATTACATACAGTGAAATGTTAAATGCAGTAACACGAACAAGCTCTAACTTAACAAAACATGTAAGTAAGAAAATACAGAATATGTTTGGACAATGTAATTATATAGCTGAAGAAAACGTGAAATGAGGACAATAAGTTGGGACATTAATTTTGTCTTCACAAATGTGAAAGGAAGACAATTCCAGCTAGTTCTAATTGAACAATTAACATTAAAGACAATGCAGAATATGCTTGGACAGCAAACTGCTCTGACTGAACAAAACATGAAAGCGGGACAACACAAGAAAATTTCCTACACGTGGACAAAAGAACAAGAGAGCCATGACGACAAGGCTAACAATTATAACGCAGTCCCCCTAGCTGTAACTAAACAAAACATGAAATAAAGACACAGCAGAATGTTCACGAATTAGTTCTTACAGAACAAAAGGTCTTTGAGTTGTTGAAAAGAGAAATATATTGCCATTTTTGATTGATTAGAACTTTAGATTTGTATTTAAAACCATTTTCCTTCCATGTTGTTTTCAGTTGCCACTCAGGTTTCAGCGGGCCCCAGTGCGACACGAAAGAGTACAACGTGCTCTATGTAGTTCCGGGCTCGGGCAAGCTGCACTACGTCCTCATCGCATCCGTCATCGGAGCACTGCAGGTGCTCGTCATCTGCGTCGTGGTGCTCTGCATTACCAGGTATGGCCACAAGGGGGAGCAGCGTATCATCTATTGTAAAAAAACTCAAATGATGTTAAGCTACTGTTAGGAAATTAATATCAAAATGTACTTTACCAAATTGTTCGAATTAGTTATCTGACTACATTAACCAAACACACCTACATTCTCCTAACAATCCGCGCTCGTTTCTTGATTTGAAAACATGGACAAGAATAGCCGACATTTTCACACGGGGGCAGATTTAATTTCTTAAACAATTTAACTAAGTGAACTCCATCGAATATATGGCCAAATTAGCCGAATTAGTGTCGCTCGAGTCTCCGTCAAGCCTCCGCTCTCGATCTTCTTTCCTCTTTTCGACCCACATCTCTCCGCAAGCGGGTTTGCCGGCTCTTTCCATGGTCGTGCCAATGAAAGCCCCCACGTGGTGCCACCATCTCGGAGAAGAGCGTCCCGATGTCTGAAAAACTCATAACAGCAGCGCGCTTATCAAAACAACTTCTCCAAACAATGCCTGCCGTCTGCGTCAGAGTTCTGTTATCAAAATTCCCCAGCCAAAACATTCCGAATTTGGGACAGCTTGACCTGAAGCCCGCTCAGTGAAAATCTTCATCGCACACGATAAATGTAACTTGTATTTAATCGTATAAAATCCTTTGTAGTAAAATGTATAAAATCCTTCACTACTTGATGGAAACTTGTTACAAATAACAAGGAATCGCCTAAAATGCATTATTTAAAGTGATGGCAACGACTTATATCAGGGGTCCGGAACCTTTTTGACCCAAAGAGCCATAAAAAATAGCCACACTATATATTTGAAGACAAAGTTCAAGAACACCGTCAAACCCGCTCTCCAGACAAAAGCTATTTCCCTGTGTGACGTTTAATGATTTGATCATTTCTATTAAATACTAATCATGCCAGAGCCTGTGTCCTAAATCAATATACAGTATACAGTACATACAGCACCACTTGTGTTGAGGCTTTTTTTTTTCGTCATTTTTGTCCTAAATAATGTTTTCAAAACAAGGTGCAAGCAAAGCTCTTTTGTAAAAATGTCACAAAATACTGCTCGCAAGCCATAGGTTCTTGACCCTTGACTTAGATCATTTATTTGTTTGCTGTCATCTCTCAGCACGTCTACTTAATGCATATAGGGGTGCATGCTTTTGTCTGACAAAGGGGGCCCTGAGACAGTGTTTTGTTGCAGCAGATCATTTAGAGCCAAACCTAAATGTATTTATCTAACACTTTTCAGATATTAGAAGTGCTGTATAAAAAACATTCAATGTACAATAAGGTGTAGCTTTTGCAGTTATGAGTAGATGAAGATGTATAATCGACCCAAAAACCCTTCATTTAATGTACTGTACATTCATTTGCCTCGCTTAAGTTGTTGTCCATCCATTCATAATGCATAGATGAATGAATGGGAGTTATTGTATAGAGCAGGGGTCTCCAACGTAGTGCCCCCTTAGGACAGCTGAGGTGCCTGTTCTAAAAATTCTTCACCGGTGCTGCGTCATTGTGATTTTCCAGTTAAAGGTTTTTTCAGTGGTTGGCTGAGTCCACTTAACTCTATTTTTAACAATAAACCTGATAATCACATTGTAACAACATAGTAATAACATGATCAGTAGTTCTTTTAGCAATTTAAATAAATTCGAATTCATAGGCTTCAACCTGCAGACGCACCCCTACTTTCGAATGAGATTTCGGACGATCGTTCGTAAATTGAATTTGTTTGTAAGTTAATCCAGTGCGATATTTTTATGTTTAAGGCTTGTATAAATAACCAGTATTGTTTTGTACTAAAAAAGTAAACATTTCATAAAATAATATGCTCTATAAAGATAAATAAAATTAAGTTTAACTTACTTTTGGAAGATGAGCTTCAAGATGCCCTCCACTGTGGTAGAGAGTGGCCGAAAAAAAGCGATCTGACCATTTTCTCAACCGCATCAAGCTTTCTTATTCCACTTTAATTTCAAAAGAAACGGTTCACCTCTTTACACTTTACACCAATCATATTGAATGGATGCACGTGATATTAAGCAAAATGTCAAAGTTCTTAGTGCGCTGGAGATACAGTATAGAATGTTTACACATGAACTAGGAAGAGGAAGCGGATTTTTCTTTCTTCCGGGTGGACCTTGCACAGCGCTACACACTAGTAGGGTCGGAAAGAAGCTCTACAGTATGGTAGTGTCCTGTACTCGGAAAAAGACCCACAATACAAAATCTAACTTACAGCAATGACCGGATATTTTTCGACATCCTGAAAAAATGTTTGTATCTACTGTTTTTCGTAATTGGAATGGTCGTTAGTAGGGTAGCGTCTGTACTGTATTATTGTGAAAAATAAAAACCCACAAACAAACATATGATGAAGTACTCGCATTCCCCTGAAAAGTTGCCTTTCTATTCATTTTATTGCACTTTATAAAAAAGTATCCTACATCATTGCAGGTATATACTGTAGCATAGATTTGTATGTTTTCTTAAGTTATTTGATGGACACTTTTTTTATTCTTTTATATTGTTCAATATTCCTTTGTTTTGTGCATTTTTTTTCTATCCGTCCAAAACTTCTATGTTTGAATTAGGATTAGGAAATTAAAGATAGGAATTTGAATAATCCGATAAAAAATTATCGAAAAAAGAATCGAAAGATTCATCAATTAATAAAGTAATCGTTAGTTGTGGTCCTAGTCTCAAAAATGACCGATTTGGCTCGTTTCCTCTAGAGCTGTGACGTCATTGAAGGAACCCAACACTTTCAAAATGGCCAATCGCATTAACACAACATGTGAGGCTAGCTACGAAACAGATGACGATTGTAGTGAACAGCAATTGCATACTGCTCATTTGTGCTCGGAGAAAGACAGAAAATAACGACTGCCTTGGTCCGATTATTGCCTGCATGTAAACGCAGGTGAGTTACTTTCTGACTTCTTTTTTTTTTTTAATACCCCCCATGCAGGAAGTGCCCCCGCACCAACAGGATCAACCGTCAGAAGCAAAACAACGTCCACTTCAGTTCCGAGAACACAATGCGAGCATCCACCCGGCTCATCTGAGCCCCTCGGATGTGGGGGGCGGGGGGGTTGTCTTGTCATATGCTTGCCCCTTCACCCACCGAACACCACCTCAAAAAATGTAGGACCTGCTTCCCCCTTCATGGCCGCTATGAACTTCCAAGAATGCCCCCAAGGGGAGAATGTTGAGGACAGTCACTTTAGAGAAGTGGGGGGGGGGGGCTTGTAGAGGGTATGGGGGTCTTTGAGAATACTGAATGTGAGTACGTAAGTGTGAATATGTAAATTCGATGTTTTGGTAGACGCGGGTTAGCTGGTGTCTCATCTGTAGGCGAGGAGGGGAGGGGCAAAGCCAAGCAGGGTAACGGGGAGGGGGGCTTTCATCCAGATTTTTCTTTGTTACTGTTAATTTTGGGGGGGAGGTGGGTGGTACACGTGATGCCTTGCACTCTGTGTTATAGGACCCACTTGAGGTCACGATCTTCATCTAGATCTTATCTCGGTTTGTGACGACCTCGACGACTCGGCCGACTGTATCTTGAGTTCCGTTTCCATGACGACGTTGTCTTAATGGGGTCATTTTTTTGTTTGTTTTTTTTCTCTGTAAATGTAAATAAATAATTTATATCACGAAATGTAAACGATGTGGCTCCGAGTTTTCATTCTATTTGCAGGGACTCTAGAAACAGGGTTGGGTAGGGTTACTTTAACTGGATTACTTTCAATTACTTTTGGATTACTCCAATACCAAATATGCTAATAAAAGACAAAATATGAATAAAATGATGACTCACAAAACGTGGTAAGCTTTCTCTCCTGGCTTTGATCTCTTTGATCTCAGGCAAAACTAAGATAAAATACGACAGAAACAAAATGAAAATAAATCTAAACAGCTTGCCATACCAGCTCAGTAGCCTAGATGGTAGGGCGCCCGCTTTGAGACTGGGAGGTCGCTGGTTCGCGCCTCGGCCGAGTCATAGTCATACCTAAGACTTATAACATTGGTAAATGGCGGCGCCCTCTGTTGGCTGCGGCTGCATCGGCTCGCTACAACGGGTCAGGTGTATCGACATTTCGTTCTGTGTACATTGTTACAAAGAATGACAATACAAAGGAAATTATTATTATTAACATCATTTTTGCCATTCCATGTGTTCTGTTACTCCCCAAGCCTGCACAAAATTTTGTAATTTTATTCATATTTAGTTTATTTTGTCTTTTATTAGCATATTTGGTATTGGAGTAATCCAAAAGTAATTGAAAGTAATCCAGTTCAAGTAACCCTACCCAACCCTGTCTAGCTATAGGTGGAAGCAAGCCTATGAATGGAACACTAATGCGACAACGACCACCAGAGGGTGCTAAAACTACACAAACAAACGTCATTCAGCAAGAGGAATGGGTTGAGGGAGGGCGGAACAGTGGAGGGAGAGGTAACGGGAGCCTGAAAGACAACGTACAAGAAAGGAGAAAGAGGGCCGCAAACAATCGTGTGTTTGTGAGAGAGTGGAAGGGGGTGCGGGCTTAAGGAGCACAAGTGAGAGAAAGATCAAGTCTGATAGTACAAGAAAGAAAGAAAGAATGAGAAAGATAAAGACAAGAAAGCAGAAAATTAGAGGTGTAACGAGAGCCAAACAAAAAAGAGAATGAACAAGAAAGAAGGCAGAGGGAAAGAGAGAAAAATGAGTGAAAGATAGCACTAAAGATAAAGAGACAGAATGTAAGAGTGAAAGAGAGTTGTAGTGAGAGCAAGAAAGATAAGAATGAGAGTAAAGTGAGAGTAAATCAATAACAGAGTGTTAGGAATTTAATATTAAAAATGTAGCGTTTACCAAATTGTTCGAATTAGTTTTCTGACTTCATTAACCAAACACAACCTTCATTCACCTAACAACGCGCGCTTGTTTCTTGATGGGAAAAGATGGACAAGACTAGCCGACATTTTCACACGGGGGCAGATTTAATTTCTTAAACAATTTAACTAAGTGAACTCCATCGAATTAGTGTCGCTCGAGACTCTGTCAAGCCCCCTCTCTCGATCTTCTGCCTTTCTTCCTCTGCCCACGTTTTTTCCGCAAGCTGGTGTGTTGGCTCTTCCCATGGGCGTGCCAGGAAAACCCCCACGTGGGGTCCACCCCCGCGCCTCGATGTCTGGAGCAACTCAAAACAGGAGAGCGTTTCTACGTCATCAGGGCCTTGTTCTCCAAACATCGCCTGTCGTCCCCCCGTCAGAGTCCTGTTATCAAAATTCCCCAGCCAAAACATTCCGCATTCGGACCAGCGTGACCTGTCATTGAACTTCAGCCAACCCGGTGAAAATCGTCATTGCACTCGATAAATGTAACTTGTATTTAATCGTATAAAATCCTTTATAGTAAAATTTATAAAATCCTTCAAGAGATAACAAGATATTACAAAAGAGAGAACGAGACAAAACGGGGGAGAGGTAACAGATGCCACACAGAACCAGAGAGGAGAGAACAAGAGAGATATCAAAGGAGAGAAAACAAGACCGAGTGAGTGAGGGAGGAGGGAGAGAGGTAACGAGAGACAGAAAGAGAAAGAACGTGAGAAGGGAGAAATAAAGATGAGAGAGAAAACAAGAAAAATAATACAAGAAAGTAAATGAGACACAATGAGAGATTAGGGAAGAACAGAGAAAGAGGGGAGCGAGGAACAGAAATTGAACTAGAGATGTAATGAGCGAGAATAAAAAAGAATGAAAGAGTGTTGAGGAAAAGAGAGAGGTAATGAGAGATAATAAGAACAACAAAAAGGGAGATTATTAGAGGGAGGAATAGAGAGGGACAATGAGTAATGAATAAATTAGGAAAGAACGAGAAATAAGGGGAGGGAAGGAATAAGAGAAAGAGAGAGACGGATGATGTACTGGTGTATTTTTTCCTAAATGTTCAAGAGTAACAAAGGAATGTCCCAGAGACAACATCAAAGGCAACTTTTGATAAATAAAAAAGCTTACCAAGTATAAATTAGTCGTATTAATATTTTAATATTTTTTGGGGGGTATCATTCAAAATAGTCATACTCGTTAAATACAGGGTTGGGTAGGGTTACTTTAACTACATTACTTTCAATAACTTTTGGATTACTCCAATACCAAATATGCTAATAAAAGACAAAAGAAACTAAATATAAATAAAATGATGACTCACAACAAGTGTTAAGCTTTCTCTCCTGGCTTTGATCTCCGGCAAAACTAACATAAAATGCGACAGAAACAAAATGAAAATCAATCCAAACAGCTTGTCAACATCATTTTTGCCGTTCCATGTGTTCCGTTACTCCCCAAGCCTGCACAAAATTTAGTCATTTTATTCATATTTAGTTTCTTTTGTCTTTTATTAGCATATTTGGTATTGGAGTAATCCAAAAGTAATTGAAAGTAATCCAGTTAAAGTAACCCTACCCAACCCTGGTTAAATATAAAAAATGGGTAACATCATTTTCGTCTTCACATAAATATCCAAACATGTTGACACCTAAGACAGGGTTTGTAAGCCTTTCTTAAGGACTTTCGCCAACCTGCATTGGAACCTGAACAGCCCTTTGGAACTTTTAGCGATTAAGTGCTATACAAATAAACACGACTTGACTTAACAACAGCCATGAAGATAAGAATAGCGATTCCTCATTTTACCGTCAGAGGGCACACTACCGACACTTCAATGGCAGAAGCGCAGCCATGCTGCTCAGGTGACAAACTAGGAAAATCCAATTCCACGACATGTTTCCAACGTGAAAACACTGCGAGGGGAAATAGGAAACCGCTGGGAAGCGAGAGACACGACAGAAGAATGACAGGATGGGAACCTCTTTCCCTACTGAACCCTGACGAAATATCACATCTTTTTTCACAGGAAAAGAAAGTGAATGTGTAAAGAAACCCGGACAGATGTGTTAAAAATGCTTTTAAAAATAGTTAGCTCAGCTCCATTCAACCTCAGTGGTTATAGTAACAAAAGCTGAGAGAAACAGGCGACAATGTAACTATATACCGACATACTTCAAATTTATGAAATACTGAAACGTATCATATCCCGCGTCAGTTTGTTCTCTTTTGTGTCGTTCGATCGATTGACTTTGATAAAACAATTTAGAAAACAGAAAAACGTGAAAAAGCCAAGGCTTAGCTTTGTCACTCGACACTAATAAAACTAATAAAACCATGTAACCTGTCAGAATCAGAACAGGAGGAGGACCCAGATGCGTAAAGTTTCTTACACAAGCTTTATTTTACAGGAGTGGGGCAGTGATGCATGTGAACACAAACGCCTGTGATTCAGCGATCGCTGGGCGGAAGAAGTAAGCACAAGTCCGGCGTGGAACAACAGGAAGCCAGAGGCAGACGAGATTGATACCAGATACCTGAGCAGATACCGGACAGACGGGGTCGACTCCGGACAGGACTGGACAGACAAGATTGATACCAGATACACGAGCAGATAACGGACAGACAGGATCGATACGGGACAGACAGGATCGATATCAGATACAGGAAACTGGAGCCAGATATCAGACAGGACGAGACAGATAGGATTGATCCCAGACACTGGAGACTGGAGTCCGATATCAAACAGGACGATATAGATGGGAGCGATACCCGATACTGGAGATTGTAGCAAGGTATCAGACAGGACGAGACAGACGGGATCGATACCTGACATTGGAGACTGGAGTCCGATATTAAACAGGACGAGATAGACGGGAACGATACCCGATACTGGAGATTGTAGCAAGGTATCAGACAGGACGGGACAGACGAGATCGATACCGGACAGGATACACAAGCAGGAAACTGGACTTAGCCAAAACACGCTTCCTGCAGATGCAGAGGTTCATTGACGGACTGACAAAGGGTGAGTGAGAGCACTGAGCTTAAATAGAAGGGAAGCCAATCAGTCAACAAGCTGCAGCTGGCGCCAAACGGGCGGGACCAATTGGGGGCAATGGGCAACCATGACATAACCAGATATTATATAACAAGGTATTGTATAACAAATTAATCGCATCTCAACATCATTCAAAGAAAATCAAATATGAATGAACGCTTAACATGAAGTCAGATATTAAATGTAGGATTATAATTTTTCATCACACCGTTTTATTCAACCTAATGACACACACAGTTAACAAACAGTTTTGACAAATGGATATATGTAAGTTTTTGTTACTTTTTTCATTTATGGTCACATCTGAACAATAAGGGGTCCGAATGACTCAACATTTATAGTATGATTCCTGCTTCATGAATGTAATCTTGAATCAATTTTGCTTTGTATGCTCCTTTAAAGGTTGTAAGGTTTAAATATTAAAATGTACCGTTTACCAATTTGTTCGAATTAGTTATCTGACTCCATTAACCAAACACAACCTACATTCACCCAACAATTTACGCGCTTGTTTCTTGAAGGAAAAGATGAACAAGCGAGCCGACATTTTCACACGGGGGCAGATTTAATTTCATAAACAATTTAAGTGTACTCCATCGAAAACAGTCGAATTAGTGTCATTGGAGTCTCTGGGAAACCCTCTTTTCAAGTCCTCTAGCCTTCTCCTCTCGGCCCACGTCTTTCCGCAAGATGGTGTGCCGGCTCCTCCCATGGGCGTGCCAATGAAGTCCAACGTGAGCTCCACCACCTCGCCGCGATGTCTGGAAAACTCAAAACAGCGGAGAGCATTTCTCAAACAATGCCTGCTGTCCTCCGTCATCAGGGCTTTCTGCGTCGTCGGATGTGCTGACTATCTTATCAATTTCACGTCCCGTTATCGCCATTCCTGTAAACAATATTTTCTACCAGGGTGCCCTGAACTTTCGCTGCTCGTTGAACTTAAGCCCACTCGGTGAAAATCTTCATTGCACTCAATAAATGAAACTTCAATCGTATAAAATCCTTTATAGTCAAATGTATAAAATCCTTCAAGGTGCAAAGGGTCAACTAAGTATTCCACAATTTTAGTTCATTGCAAGTATTGGTGTAAAATGTTGGCATTGTTCGTGGTCTTCTCTCGAATAGTTTATAATTTTCTCTTAAATCCTAATTGTTTTCTGTGGAAGTAGCATTGTAGATTTGCTGGTGAGCTTCTGTTTGCAGCCCCATCTGGGCAGTTTGATTTTTGATCAAATCATGTCCCTTTCGGAGTTTTGCCTCTATAATTAGGTTATGTGTATGTGCTATATAACGGTTGGGTTGGTTTGGGTTGGTTGGATCCTTTAATCCATTGGTTAAGGGCTTGTAACTAGTTTTAAAGAATACTCTTATTGCTTTTTTTCTGTATAATAGATTTAGGGTTGTGGAATATTGCTGCGAATGATCTTAAATAATGTAACATAAATGATCAATGAATTATATAGAGAGCTGTTTGGTTCAGGAGTTTTTTGAGCACGCCCGAGTATAGAAGTTATCAGTGCAAAAAAAAGGGAGCTTGTCATTGGCGGTCGGTGACAAAGAGGTCAGGGATGAGCTCATTGTTGTGACAGGGATTTCCACATTACCATGTCGGAAGGAGGGAAGGACAGTTTTTAAAAAAAAAAATCAGCATTTTGGAGAAAAACAAAACTCCTTTGTTATTAGATTCCCTCAATGTCAGATTCCGGCATGGCCAGAGAAACATCTCCCATAAATGTAAACAATAATAGGATTATAGGAAATCATTTATTTACAGAAAATGAATTGGTATGGGAGAGTGTAGGGGAACAGAACAAGTAAGTTTATGAGGATCTTCAGAATTGAGAGAAATCAAATTAACTAACAGCCTCGACAATACGTCCCTGCCCCATTATGTTGAAACATTAACTATCTAAATGAACAAAACATAAAAAGAATAAACCACAAAATATGGCAAAATACCAACTGGTCCTAATTGAAAAAAAAAAAAAAAAAAAGCTACCCTTTATATGGGTACAACTACACATCCCTGATACCTAATCTAACATAAACATAATAAAACAAAACATGAAAGAATTATATTTTGGAATACAAACTAGCTGGGACTGAACATAACATGAGAGGAAAAGATCAAAGCTACAACACTACTCTAAGGCTCGACGACACATCCCTGCTACATTATAATAATATAATAATAATAATTTCCTTGTATTGTCATTCTGTGTAACAATGTACACAGAACGAAATGTCGATTGCACCTGACCCGTTGTAGCGAGCCGATGCAGCCGCAGCCAACAGAGGGCGCCGCCGACCACTTTTTAAGTCTTAGGAATGACTCGGCCGGGGCGCGAACCACCGACCTCCCAGTCTCAAAGCGGGCGCCTTACCATCTAGGCTACTGAGCTATGTTGAAACATTAACAATATCGAAATGAACAAAACATGAAATGGCTAAAATTTGGGATATGAAGGAGTATCAATTGGTTCTAACTCAAAAAAACATGTAAAAAAGACACCAAAGGTACTCTAACACAGGTTTGGTTATACAGTACATCTCTGCTAACTTAATGTTGAAACACTAGACCTTATTGAACAAAACATGGAAATAAAGAACAAAACTGCAGGTTATGCTGGAACACAAACTAGCTCCCAGCCTTACTAAATGGTAAATGGTCTGCATTTACTGTATATAGCGATTTTCAAGTCAATGAAGACCTCCCAAAGCGCTTCACAATGTGCTTCACAGTTACCCATTCACACACACACTCACACACCAATCGGGAGTCAGTCATGCAAGGCGCCTATCTACTTATTGGGGGCATTAGGGATTCACTTACTTTGAACAAAACACGAAAGAATTTTAAACTAATAACAAACGTCAGTTTAAAAAAACAAGTGTTGAAATTTGCCAAAAAGGTATTAAAAGGACAACAGGAATAAAAATTTTTGGGAAAATAAATAAGCTATGATTTATCAAAACTCTTAAGACACGATACTTCCTGTTAACAGACTCCTAATGGTGTTACAAATATGGTGACTAGCTTGAGACAAAATGGCTGATTTACATGTTTATTGTAGATTTTTTGAGACTTGAGGCAACTTGAGAAAGCTAATGCTTACGTTATGCTTGAAGATTGCAGGACTCAATTTATATATCAGCTTTAAATTGTAAAAACATAAAATAAAAACGTGATACTAAAAGTTTTCAAATTAACAAAATCTCAAGGGTGTTCAAAAACCATAGAACAGTTAAAAACAAAATGGCTGACCTATTACTTTGTTTTACTTCTTATTTTTGAGATCCAAGCAAAGCGGTAGAAGCTAATGCTAACGCTAGCATACAACAAAGTCATAACATGACTATGTTAGTTTAATCAGTGATGTCACTCACCTCTTATTTATTTATCAAGGCAAGGAAAAATACACTTTAATCAATTAAGATTTTGTTCATCAACTATGACTCCCTGCTCGGCAAAGGACCCCAATTTAGTAGCAGGCAAAAGCGCCTGAGTAAAAGGCACAAAAAAAGATATCTTCTCTGAAGGCCGATTCTTGCCATAGTTAACCCATACTTGTCAACCTGTACGTTTTTGCTGTACAAAGTACTTTTATTATGCATTTTAAGACGTGTACGACATACAAGAAAATCTGTAGGGAAAAAGGCAAATTTGTCAATTATGGGTACCATCCGGTATACACCGACTATCACGAATTGGCAAATCAATCAAGTCAAACGAGTTATAGTTTGCAATAGTCTTTGATCTGTACAGCCCTTTGAGACTCTTTGTGATTAAGGGCTATACAAATAAACATGACTTGACTTGACTTCGAGTTGTGTTGTGAAAGGAAGTCCATCTCTTTTTAGAAAACCGGCTTTTTCGGCTAAACTCATTAAAGAGAGCCGGCTCTCGTTCAAGCTACTTAATTTTTGAACTTTTTTATAATAAACCTCATTCATGTCGAGCAACTCAGTATCTCACAACAAAATGTTAATTAACAATATATATGATATGACGAAACACATGTACAATATAACATGTTAAACTACATAAATAAACACGTTTGGAAAAAAAAATGGTGTAAGATTATTTTGTATTTTGCAAGGGAAAATACAACAGTTTGTAAGGGCGTGGAGCTTGACAGGTATGTTAACTTTTTAAGTCACAAATATTATGAAAAGTTGATAAATTGGTAAATACAAACTTTCAATTCCTCTTTTTGCTTGGCACAAAGTCTGGCGATAGAAAGATAGCAATTTGAATGTGTTTGTGTAATTAGCACAGAGCTCAACTCGACCGGTCGGTTCTGACGCCAACAACAAAACAAGGAGTAACGCCTGTGAAGGTGGGGCAAGGCCTGGGGGTTGCCATGGGAACCGAACCCCTCCCTTTTATTGGCTGGGGAGGTCTTTCGAAAAAAAAAGTTCCCGACGTGTTTGCGCTTGTGTTGGTGCGCGGAAGGGAGGTGTGGTCCGGAACCCGGTTCACTTGCCCGAAAGTCGACAAGAGGTGCGGTTCGGAACCCGAATCACTCGCCACAAAATCGAGTTGCATTCACTTCTACCCGACCCGGAACCGTCAGAATGGAAGAAGAACCGAAACCTGAGACCAGCAGCGTCGCGGAGCCAGAACCGCAACCTGAACCCGAACCAGAGGATGTCGAGCTTCTCATCCCGAGTACCGGCCAGACGTCCCCCACAATTGGGACTGGGACCAGTTCCAGTACCCTGGCCCGACTAGGTCTCAAAAGCCCACCTAGCCCGTCCCCCTCCAGCCCGGTAGAACGCGGACAGGTGAGTCGGGCTGCAGCTAATAATAGTTTACTAGTCAACTAGTCACTGACTATTGAAAAAATTAGTTTAATCATAGGAAAATGGTTCTTTTTTTTCTTACAGGGAGTGTGTAACAGAGGCCATTTTAGGTTGAGAGCTTTGAGGGTGCTGAGCACCTAAAGTAGGGATGGAAAATCTATGGCCCGCTTAACAAAAATGGCCAAAACATAATCAAGATATAGATATAATACATACCTGTCAACCTCCAGGGCTCCATTCCCTTACAAACTGTCGTATTTTCCCTTACAAAATAATCTTAACCATATTTTTTTGGTCAAACGTGTTTATTTATGTAGTTTAACATGTTATATTGTATATATTGTTAATTAACATTTTGTTGTGACATCCTGAGTTGCTCGACATGAATGAGGTTTATTATAAAAAAGTTCAAAAAAGAGGTAGCTTGGACGTTCACTGTAGAAGGAAAAAATACATGCAAATATAATTGAGTAGAATAATACATTTTCTTATTCAAATTATGAATTTATTTTCTGCATTAAATTATTGTTGGTAATATACTGATTAAAGGGATCACCGCAAACCTGTCTTTTTTCATTTTCTCATTTTATACTACATTTTTTTCTTAACTTCTTAATGCAACATAATAATTAGTAGTATAATGCATCAAAGCAAGTGAGCCGTTTGAGAGACCGCTCTCTTTAATGAGTTAAGCAGAAAAAGCTGGTTCTTTAAAAAGAGACGGACTTCCTTTCACTACATCAAACCGCTCGCTTCGTTTGCAACAAAAAAAAAAACGATACCGAGATAGAGGCTTCCGCAGCGAACTCGTTTGACTTGATTGATTTGCCGTTTCGTGATAGTCGGTGTATTCCGGATGGTACCCATAATTGACAAATTTGCGTTTTTCCGTACAGATTTTCTTGTACGTCGTACACGTCTTAAAATGCATAATGAACGTTCTTTGTACGGCAAAAACGTACAGGTTGACAGGTATGTTAATTTATAGATATAATACTAAATATTGTACTCGTGATCAACATGTTTTTCTTTCTTTTCCCAACTTTGAACCTATTGTCATTTTTCTGTGTCTACAATGAAAATACTACTACAGAAATACTACAAAACTAAATGTGACAAAACCAAGTGGTTAAATCAAGGTCTAACATATTTCTATGTCTTCATTCTGACTAGAAAATACTAAAGAAATACTACAAAAATACTACCTCAGTAATCCTAAGAAACAAAATTACTATGACAAAAATATTACAACAGAAATACTGCAGTATTCTTAAAATACTTGAGAAATACTACAAAGCTACTCGTATGGACATATTTGAAAATACTTCTACAGAAATACGACAAAAAACACTTCAGTAACACTATAATACCAAAATAATGCTACATACATATCAAAACAGAACTACTACAACAATTATAATATGGAAATACTACAAAAATACTACTGTAGATATACTACAAAAAAGTATTGTAAAAGATACTACAAAAAACTGACTGTAGAAATACGATAAAAATACCACAAAAATGCACCTCAAGTAATACTACAAAAATACTACGGATATAATACAAATATTCAATGAGGGAAATACTACAACAATACAAATGAAATGTTACAAAAATAAAACTACAGTAACACTGCAAAAATGATGACTACAGAAATAATCCAAAAATACAACTTCAGTATTACTGATGTACTACAAAAATTCTACTTAAGAAAATACTCCAAAATACTACTGCAGAGAAGCTACTCCACCATGATAAGGCTGTGGAGTATTTCCGATACTGAGTTGTTCACATTTTTTTTTCTTTTTTCTTTTATCTAGTGTTTTTTTGACTAGTGTTTTTATTTTAGCGTATCCTGCCCTTTATTAAGGAAAGGAGATTTTTCAAAAAGCTATCATGGGGGGTGTGTTTGGGGGTGCTCGGGTTGAATTTTGAGGTGCTTGGGTGGAATTTTGTGGTGCTTGAGCACCCGCCCCCCCAAAACGGGCCGGTTATGCCTATGGTGTGTAATATTTGACAGCTAAATGTTGCTGCATTAAGTAGTGCAACGTAAAACAAGTGCATTTACATTTTTATTTACCTCTAGGAGGCGCTAAATGATTGCATGACGTTGTTGTAGTTATGAGGCAAATAATAACAAGAAAAAGATGGTACAATGAAAAGTACATCCTTGATCAAACATACTGTGAATTCTAATAAAAAATAAATAGAAATGCAAAAACAAATAGGCACAGTGCTTGGTAGGCGTGGTTGTTACAAGAAAATACAGGGTAGTAATGATAAATACCGATACTTTTTGGTGTGCAAATGTTATGATCATTTAATAATTGACCTTTTGCGTTATTCCAAAATTACGATAAACACAGCAAAAACAAATTAGGCGCTTGAAGTGTTTTATCTTTTATCAAAAAATTGAAATGCAAATTTTACCAGTATGGAAAAATACATAAATATCTCTATTACAACTGTTACAAAACAATAGTCAAAAGAGTCAAATCGAAAAAGCAGCAAGGTAACAAAAACACAAACACTGTATAGCAGTGTCAACTAGAGAACTAAAAAACCGGTCCATTCCAAGTATCATTTTTACATCACTGCCTGCAGCTATTTGCTCTCTTTTTTTAAATGTGTTTATGTCAATTTGCAGTGTTGCCACAGTAGCAGACCACTTGACCACACAAATGACATTTTCTTCTGTTGATGAACAAAAAGTCTACACCGCACTGCACTTCCTATTTTCTTCTGTCATTTTTAGCTTCTAATAGGAAGCATACCCATAGATAGGCCCTCTTTTCTGCCTGGCAGGCAGGATGCAGCAGCAGGCCTGGAAGGGAGAGTTGCTAAAAATGTGTAAAAGTGTGTTCATCAGTTATAAAATGGCCACGAGTGCTGGTTGAGAGAGAGAAGGGCTGCACCATCACCATAGAGAAGTGACGTTTTGAGGAAATTAAAGGAGTCGAGTATCAACACAGGACAAGTGTATCGTTTCGATCCAAGTTCTTGCTTAGTATTGATAATATTGATATTCGGATCAATCCGCCCTGCCCTAACAAAGATGCAATTGTGCATGAGAAACTCTTGTTAGAGATTTTATTTATGTGGAGATGGCTTACCTCAGGGGTGTCGTTCTAGCTCAGGGGCTGCATAGTAGAAATAGCACTTGTGCAGGGGCCAGGCTAGTAGATAAGAGACAGAGAAAGAAAGAAAAAAGAAATTAGGAAAAAGATAAAGAGTAAAAGAGAAAAAGGTCTAGAGAGAGAGAAATGAGGATGGAAAGAATGTTAGAAAGGAATCGTAAAAGAAAGATAAAGGAGAGCAAAATGGAGAAAACGAAAGCAATTATTTTTTTTTCCTTTTTCACCCTCTTTTCCCATTTTTCTTTGATTTCTTCCTAATTTTTCTTCTTTCTTTTTTGCTTTTTATTTCTTTTTCCTGTTTTATCTATCATTCTACTTTTTTTTAATTTTCTTTCTTGTCAAAGCTTGGCCAAAAGAATGAGAAAAATATTGCTGTTTTGTCACTTTGAGTTTCCATAATTTGTAATCTCCTGGTATTAATTGCACAACATAACACAACATAATCCAGTGGTAAAATATTACACAGTGTCTTTTTAATTGAACTAATTACCAGCTCAGTAGCCTAGATGGTAGTGTGCCCGCTTTGAGACTGGGAGGTCGCTGGTTCGCGCCTCGGCCGACTCATACCCAATTGGTAAAATGGCGGCGCCCTCTGTTGGCTGCGGCTGCATCGGCTCGCTACAACGGGTCAGGTGTATCGACATTTCGTTCTGTGTACATTGTTACAAAGAATGACAATGCAAAGGAAATTATTATTATTATTATTATTATTATAGAGTGACAAACTCTCATTTAAGTAAAAATAATTGAAATGATTTCTTTAATGATTTAAAAGTATTTTTCTGCTTTTTATTTCTATGACATTTTTCTTTACTGATTTAAAGCTGACGGCCATTGCGCTTCTCTCAGTTGTCTTGGGGGCCAGATTCAATCATTTGGCGGGCTTGATGGAGTACGCGGGCCGTATGTTTGACCTCAATGCCTTAATCTGATGAAAAACATGTCTGGCAACCACAGTCGACAATGGAATTCATTGTCGACTATTTTTATTATGGATTTTTGTGGAAGGTAGACTAAGGATCTCATCCCTACAGGTGAGCGCCATCACAGTGGTGGCGCTGTTGGACAAACTGGTCCACATGATGGAGGCGGTAGAGGAAAACCAGCGGCGCATGGAGCAGAAGCAAGCCGATCTGGAGTCCAACGTTCGAATCCTGCAAGGTGACGTGACCCGGCTGAGCAAGAACCACGCCGGAACCTCCAACGGGGTCTGCAAGCTCCTGGAGCGGTCCAGGAAGGTCGGGGGAGGCCTTAAGGAGGTTCGGGAGCGACTCGACAAGCAGGCCGCGCAAGTCAAGAAACTGGAGGCCAACCACGCGCACCTGCTCAAGAGGAACCACTTCAAAGTTCTCATCTTCCAGGTCAGAACCTACCAAAACTCGAATGTTTGTGGTTAAGAACTGTTTTGGGACTCGTAGAGGACCTCCTCTTAGATTGTTCCATAATATAAAAGTAAAGCTTTTGTGTCACTTTGCGAGCAAATAAGATCAGGCCTAAAAAAAAAATCCAGCCCTAGCCCGACCAAGTATCTTTAATTTGCATCTTTTATATTTTTGCATCTGCAGAGGTGACATTAACTGACCATTTTCCCTCATAGATGGATTTTTTTAGGAGTTGGCAGGAAAATGTGAAGGCCTTCCATCAGTTTTACGGGTTGAAAATACCCACAGCAGCAGTACGTCCTTAATCTATCTCAACAATTTAAAAAAGAGAGAGGCATAGAGACAAAGGAGATTAATGACGGGTAGATGATAAAATTAACCAAAAGTCTGCAAGAGAAGCCCAACCCCAACGTAATGATTGACATGTTACCTAGTGTTTACTATGTTTGTGTACTGTAATCCTGTGCAGTCCTTTGAGACATTTTTGTGATTAAGGGCTACATAAATAAATGTGACTTAACTTGACTTTTAGCCCAAATTTTGGGTCAGGTCGCATTTAGGCTCAAAGGCCCAGTGTATAATATGTTACCACTACATGGCACTGTGCAAACGGAAATCAGTGACACAGAGCACAGCGTAGCAGCACGTTGCCAGACAAACATGACGGGATTCTACTATGTACAAGATTCAAGTGAAGGGCGGAGCTTCTAGTAGACAAGCGAAAATGCTTTTTAATATCAAAGTTGGGTTTTGGCACCTATGCAAAATCCATTCCTCAATGCAAGATTCTCCTTTCCCTCTTTAATACTGATTTTTCCTCCTGAGAGTTAGCAAAAAAAGGTGTGTCTGGGAACGAAGCTGCACAGGAAAAGCGGGCGGAGTCTGGAATCAGATAGTCTTTCAGGCCCGTGGCTATTCAAGTGCCAATTCAAACTCCGATCAGGGTAACCGGAGATGGAAATAACTGTCACTCATATGTATTTTATTTTTGCAGTTGTAAAAAAATCCTGTCTCCATTTTAATATCTTTTGATCGATTTTTTTAAGGATATACTTTTTACATTGCAGTTTTTATATTGTGATAATTCAGTCAGTGAAAAAATAAATAAAATAATTTTAGATAAAGTAAATATCAATGCATAAAATAAAATGTAAATAATCAGCTTTGATTTCACATGAATTATCTATTTGCATATCTCCAGATTTTTTAACTGTTGTTTTCCCCTCTTTTTTTCCCCTACCTTTTAGTTACATTAAGTTAAATTCAAGCCACCATTTTTTACGCTTTTTTCCCTTCCTACGACAATTTATTTCTAGCCATTTGTAAAAAAAAACTTTTAATTAATGCTCCAGCACCCCCGCGGGCCTACTGAGGATAAGCCGTGCAGATAATGGAAGGGTGGATGTATGTATATATATATATATATATATATATATATATATATATATATATATATATATATATATATATTTATATTTATATTTATATTTTATGTTTTAAAGTCATGTTTTAATTATTCCCCATAATTTTGGCAATTATTTTCTCATATTTCCTTTCTATCTCCATTTACATTTTCAAAAAAATTCACAGAGAACCTTTGGGCTTGTAAAAACATATATATCAATCCATTATCTGCACTGCTTATCCTCAGTAGGGTCGCGGGGGTGCTGGAGCCCATCCCAGTGGGCAGGGGACACCCGGAACTGGTTGCCAGTCAGTCGCAGACCAGACAGACAACTCACACCTAGGGACAATTTAGACCGGCCAATTAACCTGACAGGCATGTTTTTGAAATGTGGGAGGAAACCGGAGTGACCGGAGATAACTCACGCAGTCACAGGGAGAACATGCAAACTCGGGGAGGTTGAGGTAGCTGGACTTACCAGCTCAGTAGCCTAGATGGTAGTGTGCCCGCTTTGAGACTGGGAGGTCGCTGGTTCGCGCCTCGGCCGAGTCATACCTAATTGGTAAAATGGCGGCGCCCTCTGTTGGCTGCGGCTGCATCGGCTCGCTACAACGGGTCAGGTGTATCGACATTTCGTTCTGTGTACATTGTTACAAAAGAATGACAATACAAAGGAAATTATTATTATTATTATTATTATTATTATTATTGAACCCTGAACCTTTGCACCGTGGGCACTAACTACCCAGCCGCCATGCCACCTGAAACATATAGAAAATTTGTTGTTTTATAGTATAATAATCATTCATAATGATTATTTTTTTATTGTTTGTTTTCTTATTTATTGTTTTAAGTGCAAACCAGTGTTTGTCTGTGCAATTAAAACGTCTTTATTTTTATATATTTATTCACTTTCTTTAACTCATATATTGAATATTTGGTATCTTCAAGAAGAATCTTTGGACATGCAAAAAATACGTACACAAAAATTATTAGAGTATATTAAATTATAATACATATTCAGTAATATTTTCGTGTTGAAAATAAAATGTATTGCATTTTATTTTATTGTCTGCTAACTAGTGCTTATCTGTGCTGTGAAAACTCAATAGATGATTGTTTTTTATTTTGTTTTTATGTTGTTTTTTTCCACATGAGTTGTCTGAAAATGTGCTAGCTCTCCCCCTCAGTTGTCATGGTGACCCGATATTGTTGACACAGCCGAAGCATTTAGCCATCTGGGTTATCTGGTTTCCCAGGTACATAGAACAGGTGCACTTTGTCACTTGTTTTTCTTTTTTGTTGTTTTCCCCTGCAGGCAAAAGAGTGTTTGGACTAAAACGAGCGCTGATTTTTATTGACTCTTTTTTGATTGCTGACAATTTAAGAAGGAATATAAAAGGAAATTGTGAAAAAATGTACCACGCGATTACAAGGTACATTCATTTACGTAGGGTGTGTCGAAGGCCTATCAGGTGTGCATGCAACAGGTGGCAATCTTGCAATCGTTCGTGCTATTATCCGCCTGTTTTGGCTCAGGCGTATGTAATTACATGCTTATAGCTGACACTTGGCAAGCCTTAAAGTGACAGTATGTAATAACCTGCTGTAAGGGGTTGTAGCTCAGAATGGAGCTAACTTTAGCGGCTAGTGGGAGAAACTACTAAGTGGCCAACTTCAGAGGCTAGTGCAGGTAAGCTACTAATAATGCCAGTAAAAGATGGCTAAAGTTGGTCAGAGCTGGTGGAAACAGCAGACTTTAGCAGCTAGCTGAATATAGCTAGCTACTAAAAAGGCCAGTAAATGATAGATACGGTTGATTAGAGCTGGTGGTAGTGGCTCACTTTAGCGATCAGAGGGAGAACCTACTACAAAGACGAAAAATAAATCTTTTGTCACAGCTTGTGTAAGCAGCTAAATTTAGTGACTAGTGTGGGAACCTACTCATAAGCCCAGTTAAAGATAGAGTTGTTCAGAGGTAGTTTAAACAGCTCACTTTAACAGCTAGCAGGGGGAATCTACTAAAAAGGGCAGTAAAAGATAGCTGGAATTGGTCAGAGCTGGTGAAAGTGACTAACTTTAGCGGAAAGCAAGGGAAAACTACTGAAAAGGCCATTACAAGAGTTTCTTATAGCTCAGGGGTCGGGAACCTATGGCTCGCGAGCCATATATGGCTCTTTCTATGAATACCTGTGGCTCAGAGACAAATTTGATTGCATGCAAATTTTCTCCATCTCGTCCAAATGGTAAGCTACTAATACTGTTCAGATACACAAAAAGCCAAATCGAAGTTGACAATGAAGCAGTGCTTGGCAGAATATATAGGGCACGTTTTTCACTACAATTTACAGTCAAGGTGTCACACGAAAAAAAAAAAAAAAAAAAAACTCGTTCTGGCTGTACATCGCTAAAGAATCCGTTATATAAAACTATATTATCTGTCTTCAGTGTTCAGATACCTTATGGTGAATCCACAGAACACACTGTGAATACGCCAAAACACCGGAAGAGAACTTAAAGTTTTTTGATTGGGGGAGTGGGAGGGATGGGTGGAGCTATGCAAAAAGTGCAAGCACTCCCTCCCATCTCTCGCCCTACGCCGTCTGCGTCATAGATAAGCACATCAGTCTCCCTATTTGCAGAATGTTGTGACGTTTTTACAAAATAACTGCTTACATCTGGTTTTGAAACCAATATGTATGAAAAAAAGGGTCAAAATTAGTTTAACCGATCTTCAGTAATTGCAAAAAAGACACAAGTTTAAAGTGGTATGTTTGTTGATTTTGGGACACGGGCTCTGGCATTATTCTCTTTTCAGAATTTTTATCAAATCATCAAAAATAAATGTGCTGAAGACTAAGCTTTTGTCTGGGGCGCGGGTTTAGCAATTTAGTAAATTTGTCTCATAATATATGGTGTGGCTCTTTCCCAAAATAAAATTAATATATTTTGCTTTTATGGCTCTTTGAGTCAAAAAGGTTCCCGACCCCTGTTATAGCTGGTGTAATCAGCTAACTTTTGTGGCTAGTAAGAAACGCTAATTAAAAAAAAGTCAGTAAAAAAAAAAAACAGTTGGTGCAAAAAATGGCAAGACCAAAGAAGAAATTGTCAAGCATCAGCACCCTGAATACAAAAACTTAGTGACATGAGTGGCTAAAGAAGGAATAGGCAGAAAAACAGTGCCAGATGCCTGTATTGCAGAACTAGGCAATGTTCACTTGCATGAGCAGCTGTGACAGGCAATTGAAACTGAAGGACGAAGCAGGAGTAGCTAACAATGGCGGCTAGCGGCAAGTCACAGCCTGCAGCCAAGTGCTTAACATGAGTGGCTAGAGAAGGAACCAGTGGAAGAAATTGAGGATGATGGAATTATGGACTTCAGTTACCTTCGCTCACATGGTCAGCAAAAGTAGGTTACGTCTCCCTCGGTTTTATTGCGCGTCTCAACTTGAATTCATTAAACAGGAAAAAGGCTCTAGGGTGAGGCTGCTTAACCACACCTATTTGGTCAAGCGTCAATGACTGATGGAATGGCAAACAAACCATTGTGAGTCATCCTCAAGCTTTTGTGCGATAGATAAAAGTCAAATCGTAATATTGAATCGCTAAGAGAGTCGTTAAAGTTCAGTCCTCAACTCTGAGAAACATTTTTCCCTTCTACCTTCCTGCCTGCGCTTGAGTTTTGGTAGCATCCCCGCCAGTCACGTTGCAATTACGATCAGCTCACACGGATCCCATCTCATTAAAGGACAACATTTTCAAATCGGGACGGGGCGGCTCATTAGTTGTAATACAAGATGTTCCCGTGAGAGTTTGCCCCGAGACCGGCGAGTTCTGGCTAACAAACGGCCTCCCGGAATGTCCTGCGGGGAAGCGACAACATGATCACAAGTTGAGGCGCGTCGGTTGTTAGCAGCGACCCGGTTCTGCGATTTACATTTTTTGTTGTTTTCTTGGTGGCAGAGATTTGCCGATCAATGAGGTTGACTTTTTCACCAGGTCATGTCGCACGTCCATTGTTTTTTGTGGTTAATGGGGACCATAACCCCTCATAATATGCGGAAATCTGTCAAGTAGACATCCCACATTTTCGTTACTCTGCCAGCCACAACTTACTTACACAAACTAGGAAGATGAATCCGGATTTCTTCTTCATGGTGGATGCCTGGTGAGCTCTCACAGCGCCACACACGGGTAGGGGCGGAAAGAAGCACTACAGTAATGTCCTGTACTCGGAAAAAGGTGCACAAAAAAAATCGAACTTACAGCAAATTTTCGACATTCCCAAAAAAGTGTTTGTAAAAATTATATATATATATATATATATATATATATATATATATATATATATATATATATATATATATATATATATATATATAATCTCTATCCATCCATCCATTGTGGTCTGCACCGCTTATCCTAATTAGGGTCGCGGCGGTGCTGGAGCCCATCCCAGCTATATATAATATATTATTTCTCCGCTTTCTTCCAACTTGTTAAACGTAGAATAGTGACGTGCAGGTCACATGAATGCGTCTCAAGTGTTCGCACAGAAGTTGCATTCCAAAAGATCAGATATGTATCGGGTTAAGGACTGCATATGAAAGTGGCCTGGTGTCATGGTCGCCGTGGCGACCGGTCTGCCCCGCCCCCTGGTCACCAGCTGAAGCAGATCCGCTAATTGCATGGCTGCTATTTAAGGTTGGGTGGTGGGTATTGCGGGTGTTGGCTCATTACACCTTTTCTGTTCTGTTATGCCTTGTCCTGTTTAGTTTAAGTCGGAGGAAACCCATACCTGACCATTCTGAGTGTAAGAATGTTTTTGTTCTGTTTTGTCCCGGAGTTTTTGGACAACTTTTATTTTGGTAAATAAAAGCTTTGATCGTACGCAATTGAGTTCTCCCTTCCTGCCTCCTGCCTCCGTTCTGGTCCGGTCACCCCCTTCCATCCCGTGACACCTGAGTCTGGTGTGGAAAGATCTGATATGTGTCGTTTGGACTGACATAAACAGATCAGATACAGGGCTTATTTTTGCAAAAAAACTAAACAAAAAAAACAAAAATTGCCTCCAGTGTGAACCTAGCCTTAGCCTATGGCCTTCAAACGGCACTTGAGTTACAATATTTCACTATTAATGCGTTACAGTATCCGTCACTGAAAAACTATTTGCGATTTAGGAACACATTTCTTTTTGAACGTGACAAGCTGTTTTTCCCCAGTTCTTTACGCTTATAATGAACTGTACGGTTTTTGCCGCGATCCATTATCCCCACTTGACTATTGTTGCGGGTGGGGTTTGGCAGAACGCATTTTGAAAATTAGATGGGGATAGTTGGGGGCTGTACTTCTCTCAAACCCAGTTTTAGAACCATAGTGCCCGATTCTCGTGTCATAAATCGCCTCACACTGTCTGACGTTAGTCCAACCTCACGCAAACAAAATCTATGACCCCCTCTTCACTTTCACATTTACGCCCGAACGAGCGAGCAAAATAAGGACAGAGAACACTCGCCAGTCTGTACGTGGCCGCTGAAGCGAAAAGAGAGAACGGCCCAGTTATGTGCATGTTGCACTGTTGAGTGACAGAATTTTTTTTTATCCAGAATATATACAAACAAATAGAAAAACCTGACAATGGATCCTGATAACTTCTCTTGCACAAACAAGCACTAATGAAGGCCCTGATTGCTAGTGTGCTTCCATTTTCTGACTTGCAAGCTTTAAAGTGACAGTGAGTATTAAATTAATATCCTTTTGTAAAGCTTAAACTAGTTGAAAGGATGTTAAAAAAGTCAATATTCCATCCAAATAAGTCTTTTTCAAGACCCTATAACAACGATTTTAGCGGGCTTAATTTATATGAGTTAAAAGCAACAGATTAAATTCCAATTAAATTCAACAATATCATGATTTAAAGTATTCCTTTCTTGGGAGCAAAATATTTTTGAAATCTTACAACTTCAGAGTTTGTTACAAAAATGCAAAAATGTCAAGCAAGGCATTTAAATTGTCGTGTCAAAAAAACTGGTTTACCGGCTTAACTTTAAAATATGAACAGTATGTCACCATGGCTGTTTCCAACTAGGCGGCTTGTTCCAGGAGCTAACAGCTTCTTAGCTGTTAATGGTTAACGTTAATAAAAAAGGAAAAACATGAACCCTCCTCCTTATCACCGGATGTCTTTTGGACGTAGGATTTTAGATGAAATCTGGTGATCTCGGTTTATACAGTTTAATCCTGAAATGGGTGTTTAAATTGCGTTGTGATTAGCTCATTCAACGTAGAACAAATTTAGTCCAAAAGTGGTCATTTGTTCAAAGTTTGCACCTTAAAAGTTGTCTCTTCAAAGTCTTGGAAAATACTCACTTTTCAACCAAGTAAAGATGTTTTTTGTAGTTAATTCTAGTCTGTTTAGAAATTATTAAGTCCAAAAAAATAAGTCTAAAATTGGGTTTATGCCCATTCAATGAACACCAATTTTTTTGCCAAAATAGTTGTTTTATCCAAATTTCGTCCCAAATAGTCATCTTTTAAACGTTTTGAAAAGGACATAGAATTTTCTACTAGGTAAAGACGTCTTTTGGACCTTGGGTTTTGGGCTGGTATGGTCCAATTTAGACATTAATTAGTCCCGAAATAGATGTCTAAAACTGTTGTTTTTTTGTTTTTTTTATCCCATTAAACACACACCAAATTTAATGCAACAACCGTTGTCTGGTCAAACTTTTTCCCCCAAAAAGTCATCTCTTCAACATCTTGAAAACTAACTTCACTTTTTAACCAAATAAAGACATCGCTTGGACATGACATTATCTTGCCAAACCTCATCTGGTTAGTTTTAGAAATGTATTATTCTATAAATTGATGTCTAAAACTGGGTTGTGTTCAGCATAGTGTTGCACGATTTTGAAAAACAAACAAAACAGAAAAACAATTATAATTTTTCAGACCTAAATTGCAATTTGATGCGATTTTCAAACTGCATTCAAAGTGCATTTTTTATGCTAGTTCTTTTTTTGTTTCGGGCAGAGCATAAACATAGTGACATGGAAACATAACTTGAGATGACGTACTTAGAGACTGAGAGTATATGACTTTAGCAAAATATTAACCGTAGATGTACAAATAAAAACTGAATTGCAGTTGAATAAATGGTCTCTAATGTCATTATACAAAAGGACATCAAAATTGGAGGGCCATTCCTTTCAGTGTAAGATAACGATTAAGAGAGCAGCTGGCAAGCCACATGCTAGAGTCGGGTCCCTGCGACTTTTGCAAGGTCTTAGTGATGATTAAAATTCAAGAGTCACAAATGTCGCGGTTTTCCTTGAGTGGTAGCTCCAAATCGTCCGTTTTATTGGCAATAGACCTGGCGTTGGTGACTAGCCACGTTTGGCAGTGGTGGCTTGAGAGTTGTTAGCCTAGATGTTAGCGTTCCCTTTTGACGCCGCTTCAGTCAATTCCGGGACGCGATAAATAAATCAGGGAGCACACGCTGGTGATCATCTTTTTTTTTGCGCTGTTCTGACTTCCCTCAGAGTACGATTTAATTGATGATTTCATTTTCAATGTAACAAGCTGGTAAAGCTACGGGCTGTCGTGTTCGTTTTGGTGGCCAGTTGTGCACCACGCTGCTTGACTGGCAGCTTACACCAGCCTATCAAAGTCTTGCACACACGTCTTGCAAACTTTGCCTTTATTGGCTGGTGCCATTAAAATTTGCTCCTGATTGGCTGGCACTGTTAAACCATGAAACGTGACAATTCTTAGTAGCCAAAGACTCCATCACTCAAAATACAAACTGGAACTATGAATCTTTGAAAAAAAAAGTGTTTTGCGGTTACACTCTCGCGAGATCGATTCGATTTCGGTTAATTGTACAGCCCGAGTTTAATTTATTTAACGTAGACAAGATTTAGTCCAAAAATAGTCATTTTGCAACCCAATTGTCTTTCAACGTCTTGGAAAATACTTTTTGTTTCAAACAATATAAAGATGTCGTGTGGGCATTTAATTTTAGGCTAAATCTGGAGCTGTTTGACTTTTTATCGTCATAGGCTTTGTGTTCTTCCAGAGGGGGGTATATTTGGTGGTCAGAGAAAGACTTGTACTTGACATCTCATTTCCACTGGGAAAAAAAACAAAATCCCACTCATATAAAACGTGTCACATAACTTGACTCGTTGATTTTATCCGCGTACGCTCTTATGCAACAACCACTCACCGACATTTCGCGGTGCTCTTATCAGAAACGCTTTCCTCCAAACAATCCAGCCGATTACTTTCGCCGATTCGAGCGCTACTGACGCTATCTTGTGAGAGAGAGACAATAACAGGAACCGTGAACCGATGTCATTCTTTTTGTTTTTTGTTTTTATCCATCAAATACTTGCGTTGCGTGGACTGTTGTTTTCCAGGACGTGCGCTATCAAATACTTCTGTTTCCTTTCCGTCTTTTTTGCAAACTGTCCAATGACGTTGCCAACCACTTTGGTACAACCTTCATGCTGGGCTAATGCTAGCATGCAAGAAACACTGTTAAAATCAAATTGCAGGGGACAAAACGATGAATCATTCAGATAACGTACTACTGCTTACCTGTTGGCTTCCCACACAGCAAAAATTGGTTGAAAATACATAAAAAAGATGTAAAAATTGTGTCCAAAAGACAGCTGTATTTGGTTGAAATGTGAAAGTTGAAAAAAAAAACATTTCCAGACAAAAAGACGGTTTGGGGGACATTATGAATTGGGTATAGACTATAACCACTATTTTGAGACTAATTCCTGTCCAAAATAGACCCAAATTTCAACGTCCAATCAACGTTAGGTGCTGGGTTGGTCAACAGTTGTAAGGTGGCGGCTTTAACACAAGTTAAGCTTCTATGACGTTCCAATTTCATATACCAATTTTTTACAGTAATGTCCTGATCAATATTTTCATGATATTCTTGGGGAAAAGACATCAAACTGTCCAGTGATTTTCGTATCCGCTTCTGAATTACCTAGATGAATACATTCTGCGCTAATGTTAGCATACACAAATAATTCTAGGAGAAAAACCAAATGAACTTTCAGATAATGCAGTTAGCTAGTTGCAGCTCTGCTTAAATGTTGGATTCCTACCTAGCAACCACTTTCCTGGTCTAAGTTTCCTCCCATGAGTTTTTTCTTGGCATGACTGCTAGCTTTCCCTCATGACTGTTAGCAAAAGTAGCTCTGAATACACTTTGTGAGTTTCACTCTAGACTTTGTTCCAACTTTGAATTATAACATCAAAACTTTTGTTGTCCTACGTCACCGCATGCTGTTCGCAAACGTAGCGTTTAAGTACAGTTGGTCCTCAACCTGTAAATCTGGCTTCTTGTTTTTTTTAATCCCCTAGCGTAAACTGTGACCTCAAAAGGTGTGTCCTCTTTAAGGTTTTCTTTTCTTTTTACGTTGCACAATACACTGCTAGGACTTCCTGGTACCCAACTGTGACAACGCTTTTACTACCAGTTGTTTACAACGGAAATTCAATACTTGAGTGCTACATCGACGTCTTTACATTTCAAGTAGGAACAGATCTCAGTTTCTCCTGTCTTGTCTTAATGTCTTAATCCATCGGTCTGAACAGTCCAAGGAATCGCCAATCTCACATAAACGCTCATTTGGCTTAATTTGGCTGGCCCTCCATTCTCCCCTATGTCCGGCAATTTGGGGAACTGGCAAGGGAGCGCCCAACTGTGCTTGATCTGAAGTTTGGTGGCCCCTTTTGCCTGAAGGTCTTTCTGCCACAGCCTCTGTTCTCCCTTTCACCCCCAGCCTTGGGACTATTTTTTGGGGCTATCTGGCATCTGGAACATCATCCCCCTATAGGCGCCGACATGAGAGGATTGGCTGGAGTGTGCCAGCCTGTACTCATTCCGTCCCCACGCCTGCAAATCGTTAGTCTAGCTCTTTGCCTGACAGCAGAGTTTGTCGGGTCATTGCCATTGGTTGTTTTTGTTTTCATTTTTTTTTTTTTTTCTAGTTTGGACACTTCATTAGTTGCTTTAAGACCACTCTCTGCTTCCCTGCATACTGAGTCCCCCCCACAAAATCACATGTACCCAGATTTCAAATTTACTGCCAAGATTTTCTGATACAGACAGATGTTTGTGTGAAGGTTTTGGTTCAGTTGATTTAGAAGTAAACCTAGATCTGAATCAAGAGTCCTTTAGAATCTGACCATCGATTTAAACATACATGCAAAACTACAAACTGAGACACTTTCAAACCTGTCAAACATGAAGACGCTAAAGAATGATAACCTTTCCAAGAATGTCAGGAAGCTCTTAAGACATTGTAAGAGTTCTGACGGAGTTCTTAAGTTATTCGAAAACCTTGCAATCAGCTCGCGTGGGGTGTTATTACCCTCATCCTTAAGTCCATGTGGACAAGATCATCTAGAAGTCACTTGGCTTGGAAACAAATCCAAAAATTCTGTAAAAAACAAAAAAATCAGTCCTAACATGATTAAAAAATAATTTGAAAAAAGAATTGGGATCAATCTTTTTTGTAGCTGATTTTGGTCATTTACGATTGAACGGTATTCAGGAATTATCGATGATTTGTCTTGTTTAAACCTCTGTGATTGATAAAGCAATGAAATAATTTATTTTTTAATTATAAAGCATTCATTTTTAAAGATATGCCATGATGAATTTTTGTTACCGACTGTTCTTGCCCAAGACACACCACAGGAAATGGTGCCCCTACGACACTAGTGGTTAAGGGATTACATACATACATTTATATAATTATTTCCTCCTGTACAGTTCAGAAGCCCAAAATTTTGATCAGCCCTCAAAAGTAAAAAAATCATCAACGACTTGGACGTGATACAACGTGACATCCTAGCGCTGGCCTCCTTTTGTGTGCACTTGTTAATGAGCATACACGTTTTTCGAAACTGCCATCAAAGAGAAACCGGCATCTAATAGGAGCCAAAATATTCATGCCACAACCAGTTTGTTCTTGTGCAAATGTGCTTGTTGCATAACGCCCCAAGTTCTAAAATGCATGAGCCTCGTTTGCATGAGTTGTGTTAAGGTCTGCGTGTGGAAACGTAATGCGGGAAAGCAGGAACTGGGGAGGCGTGGTCAAACAAAATGTTTAATAATAAAACCAGGGAACAAAGTAAAATGCAAAACAAAAGTGGTCCTAAAACAACTTACAACATGTCTGAACCACAAGCAATAAAAAAAAACTCTGCTGCGAGGTACAGGCAATATAAAGACCTGAAATAATGAACTGCAGGTGTATGAATAGATTAGGTGCAGCTAGGCGCTCACAAGCCATTCCCTCTAGATTGGCGCCCTCTAAAGGGAGATATGGTGTAGCAGACCCTGACATCGCACCTCAAGGGTGCCATAGGGCCCAAAAAACAAATCAAAAAGCAGTCCTAAGCCTAAGGGGGTAAGGGAGGCTATGGCGGACAATCATTTGGTGCTGGAACAGGGAACAAAGCAGAAAAGGGTCCTGCGCCGTCGAAACCAAGGACAGAGGCAGCCGAGGATCGTTCGCCGCAGAAACCAGGAACTGAAGTGGATGATATTTTGCCGCGAACTCAGGGACAAATCAGGGACAAAAGTTGCCGAGGGTCCTTCATCACCAAAACCAGGGACAGATGCGGCAAAGGATCCTTAGCTCTTGAAAGCGGGAATAGAGAAAGTTTAAATTCCTTTGCCGCTCAAACCGGAGAGGGAAGCACCCGAGGATCCTTTGCTGCCTAAACTGGGGCCGGAAGTAACAAAGGGCACTTGGCCGTCAAAACTGGGGACGGAAGCAGCCTGGGGTCCTTTGCCACCAAAACCAAGGACTGATGGCACAGATCAAGAACAGGAGTGTGGAACCTCACTGCTGGTTCCCTTGATGCTTGTGTCCATCTATCACGATTTGTGTTTGGATCTAATACGTGGGGAAGCAGGAACTAAGAGAGGAGGGACTCAAATAAAGGGGAACTTGGGACCAAATTAATAAACAGATGCTCTCAAAGCAATTGACATACCAGTAGTTTCCAAACGAGAAACAAACCACAGTCACTGGTGGGTGCTCTCCAGTCACTTCTCCCATGTTGATCCTGGAACTATCTATGAACTCCCACTAGCTTGTACCGACCCTTGTAAGTGTGGAAACGCTCTTTCTTCTGGTAGCTTATATTTTGTCAATATCGCTGGACACTTAATGTCTCTGGTGAGACACTGTGTCTTTATGTTAATAGTCTTTGTTTTTTCCTTTTCCAGGAAGACAATGAAATCCCCTCCAGCGTTTTGGTCAAAGACTCCCTCAAGACACCTCAACCGAGCCAGTACGACGCCGAGTCCACCCAGCCCGACATGTCGGTCGCCAGCTCTGTGGACGGCCTCCAGACCATCAGCCTTTCCTCGGATGAGGACCTCTCGGTGGAAAGAGCCGAGGCGGACCTCCTAGAGTGCGGCGCTTCTGGAGGAAGTTCTCACGGGTACGAGCGGCGGTCCGACAAATTTAAGCGCTCCAGTCTCAAGAAGGTTGACAGCATCAAGAAGGCTTTTTCGCGCCAGAGCATCGAAAAAAAGGTGCACCAGATCACCACTAAGATTGTACCGCCTGAGAAACGGGAGAAGATTATAAAAACCCTCAGTCCCACCCACCCCAAGAGTCCTTCTTCTAAAAGTTCCACCTTTAAGGTTTCTCCCATGACCTTCAACGTCAAGAAAGTCCGAGACGGCCAAGTTCTTTTACAAGACCGGATCTCAACCGAAGAGGCCCATGTGGAGATCGCTCCTCTGGAATGCTTAACTGGAGACCAGGAAGCTGAAGCTCAGATTCCGAGTCCGTCCACTTCGGGCGACGTGAAAGCGGAGGTAGCCGTCAACGGAAATTCGGCGGGCGTCCAATGTGAAATCAATGGCGCTCGTTCGGCCGGTCTTGCTGTTCCCGAGCGTGACGACGATGTCGGAGAGGATGAAGACGAAGAACCGGAGGAGGCCTGCAAAAACCAAGCCAAGATTACGGCCACCGAAGCCGTTACAGTCAAGGAAATTTCTTAACCACTGATCTTTGTTTTCTTGACCTCCGTCAGGGAGGACTGAAATTTTCCTCTGTAGTTAAAGGTAGTACACTGGGTCCTGATATACGTCTTTAGACCAACATACAGTAGACCCCCAGGATACAACATTAATCGGTTCTGAGGTGGGGATCGCAAAGTGAAATTGATGTATGGCGGGGGATAGAAACTTATGGCTATTTCTGTATTTAATTGTGCATAACGCACATTTTTATTTTCCTAAAAAAAGAACATAATGTTTGGGTGTGCCTGAAATATTGCTGACCACAATCGCAAAACAGTGGATACAGTGGTAAACAAACGTTGAAAGAGACAAATCATAATCATTGGACCACCCGTGGTATATATATTGTATGCATTAGGTTTTGTCTCATTATTACACAATTTTTAGTCTTGGTACAAGAGATCAATGTTAGAAAATGGAGAAAACAGAAAGTTGTCCGAAAAGATGAATAAACGGAAAAAAACCCAACCCAAAAAACGAGAAAAAAATGAAAATAGAAGAATAGAATATAATCTATTGTCTTTGTTACATGTGAACGAAAATTAACATTCATCTCTGGTACCATGAATAAATATGATGTGCTAATAAGACTTAAACTAATTGTTTTACGTATGTTATCTGTACTACTTGTAGTCCAATGGTTAGGATACGTAACTCACAACACTGCGACCCATATTTGAGTCCCGTTGCATCCAACTGCAAAGTTAAAGCTAAGAAAAAGAATAAAAAAAGTTTTTTAATGAAAAAATAGGGATTCGCATTATACAAGAATGTGTATTATGCACTAACAAACATAATTACCTATGTATACCTCTGATAAAAACTTAAGAATAACAAAATACTGTATAGTAAATAATACTAATGTCTAAAATACGTATATATGATTAAACAACATTAGAATTAAAAATACATGTTAAGGAAAATTACTTCTTATTTTCACCTTTAGTGTCATGTGAATTGAGCTGGTCCAGTGGAGTTGCGGGTGGAAGCAGAGGCAGGAGGAGTCAAAAAAGAAAACCGATTTTAAATCTTCCACTTGAAAGAATTCTTATTGATTTATTCACCTCCTCATTTTTAATAATGCTCCTGATTGTCTATTATGTACGGCTATGCAACTTAGCCAGGGTAGCGATGTCAGTGCCTCCTTCACATTTCTTGATAATCGCAAGCTTTGTTTCCATGATTATCTCTTCTCCCTTTAGCATCAATGGAAAGTCTAGCAATCCATAGCTTAACAAATTTAAGTTTGTTGCATGAGTTTCTTAACAAAAAAGGGATTGTGGGATGTAGTTAAGCCAATAGCATGTCAGTGTCTATGTGACTCAAACCAATAGCAGGACCAGTGTCTTTTATGACGTTGACCAATAGCAGACATGTATCTCAGAGACATTACTCGTCATATGCTTGAACACTGGTCATTTTATACTTTTCTGAACAATTGTATAGTGGGGAGAATGCTGTAAAAAGTCGGAAAAAAAATATGACACCATAAAGTGAAAATGTCATAAGGTGGGTATACTATCCTGGGGTTCTACTGTACCATTTTTGTTTTTGAACAGGGCTCAATCGCATTTTGTAGGAAGTTTTAAACAAATGACACATTTTTGTATATAAAACTAAATAAAAAAGATTAGGTATAGGCAGGGTGCTATAAAGTATTTCAAGGAGAAATCAGAATAAATGTAGGTTTGATGAAAACGAGAATGGAGTAGGCTGTCTTTTCACATCCCCTCCATAAGGTTCTCGGACTTGTTGTGGACCACACCAAGTAAAGTATCTCCCCAGGACTTGGAACGTGAATCTTCCCCAAACTTGGACAGTAATAGTAAATCTCCTAGGAACTGCTCCACCAATCTCGTTTCTCGCTGGGCTCCGATGTCACTCCCCTGAAAAACGGCCTTTGTTGTGGCGCCCCATCTAAAAACGAGTAAATCTTTGGGGACGAAACCGCTTCTGTAGCTAGTTTGTTGCCAGGTTATGCAAAAACAGGAATGAGGTCTTGGGTTAGTCTTCAAAGCTGTTGTGCTTATAAACATAGATGAGGATACCATAAATGTAGAAAACAAACCATGATTTAAGAAAAGGATTTTTACTGTAAAGAAATTGGATAGTGTACAAAAACAGAACAAGGAAGTTTATTAGGTACTCCAGTATTCAAATACATTAAAGGCAACATAGAATCGACTACACATCCCTGTTACATACCCAGATTTAAATGAACAAAACATATAAGGCGGAGAAAACAAAAGATATGCCAGAATACTATCTAGTTCTAACTCAACTAAACATCCATGTAAGCAAGACATTGCAGCAAATGTTGAATACCAACTCGTTCTGACTGAACAAGACACGGGGATGGAGGGAACATACCCAGATGTGAATAAAACAACTACATAATGCTCCAACATCAAACAGCTATAACATAACAAAACAAGAAAGGAAGAAGACTCAAGAAGCATCCCCACACATGGACAGACCAACAACTGGAGTGCAATGATAAAGAACTCGTAAAATATACATGTAGACACATTCTAACTAGATCTAACTGAGCAATAACATTAAAGTAGGACAACGCAGGATATGGTGGAATACAAACTGGTTTTAACGGAAAGAAAACGTACTCACGCACAGAAGGGACAAATCCTTAGTGTTCACACACCAGCTGGCTAAAACAGAACAAAACATCGCAAGAAACGTTCCTAAATGTTTCTGATAGGGAGTGCCCTGACGGGGAGACCATGACATATAATGCAAATGAACAAAACCTAAAAGAAAGAACGCGAGTTACGTTGGCAGACTGAACAAAATGTGAATGTAAGACAGTGCAGAATAATAATAATAATAATAATAACATAGGAACATGAATTCACTCTATGTGCACGAGGTATACCCCTATGGACACCTGGAGAAGGGTAATTACAATTTTCTGGGAAATTAAATTTCTAACTGCAAACTGGACAGACAACCTAGAGTAAAAAAACAAAACATTTTGGGCTCATTGACCTCCAATATGAGTCTAATGTTTGCTATATTTTGTGAACGCGATGTAGCATCAACACATCTTTCGGAACTACCGATTTCTAATCATTACAACCTGGTAATATAGTGATTACACAATAAATTGTTATTTTTGTATTGCATATCAAACTGGTAGCCATTTGTGCTAATTAATAACCAAAAACGGTATCTCTTGGCAAACCAGATGTTTCAGAGGTTGAGACAATTTGAACCCAACTAAAAGAATCACAACCTGGTAATAACATGGTAACAACAAAGTAATAACACAATAAGTTATTTTCAAAATGCAAAATAATCAGCTAGCACTTTCTGCATGATGTTTTAGTGTTTTAGTGGTTGACTGAGTCTTTTTTAACATAGTCAAGTTGAGTCATGTTAATTTTTATAGCCCTTAAACACATACAACTTGGTATTAACATTGTAATAACACGATACGTTATGAAATTTCTTTACTCAGTAACAAAAAAGTACAATAGTTCAATACTCCCAAAAAGCTTGCCTACTCCTGCACTGAAGATTGTTTTTCAATTCGAAACAATTACCGAATATAAAGAAACCAAGTATCTTTCTCAAGGAACGATACGCTGCCGGGTAGATTCAAATGTTTAGTCGTATTTCTTATTTTCTGTAGCTTATCTTTGCAAAAGCGTTTGCAACGTGCACAAGCTAGTATGAGTAATTGCGCTCCTCAAGGAATGCGCTTGAGGAGATAAGAGCAATGGGAAAAAGAAAAGGAGGCCTCGCCGCCGACCCACACCCCCCACCCTCTCTTTTGTTATTTTCTTGTTACATTGCAGAGGTTGCAAAGAAAAAAACTCAATTTTGCTGTATTTTTTGTCATAGTATATGATGTGGGGAAATGGAAATAACAAAAGAAAAGCTCATGTTTTTAGTTACTTTTTTTTTAGTTAGTTACTTTTAATTCAAAATTTTACAAAAAAAGTTAATTTGTCCTATCTTAATGTATACATGTATTTCAATAAAAAGTGCTGCCTCTACAAAATAAAATGCTCCTGTTTATTTGTTAGTGTCCCCTTTTGTTATATATAACATACTGTATACATACATATTTGTGTGTATATATATATATATATATATATATATATATATATATATATATATATATATATATATATATATATATATATATCCATCCATTATCTGCACCACTTATCCTCAGTAGGGTCGCGGGGTGCCCATCCCAGCCATCTTCGGGCAGTGGACACCTCACTCACTCATTCACACCTAGGGACAATTTGGACTGGCCAATTAACCTGACATGCATGTTTTTAGAAAGTGGGGGGAAACCCACGCAAGCACAGGGAGAACATGGAAACTCCACACAGGTAGGTTTGGTCCCATGACCTCAGAACTGTGCCACACATGCGCTAACCACTGCCGTAAATGAAATGAAATGATCTGCATTTATATAGCGCTTTTCAAGTCAATGACTTCCCAAAGCGCTTTACAGTATGCTTCACATTTCCCAATAGCGGCCGTGCAGCCATGTAAGGTGCTAACCTACTTATTGGGGGCATTGGGGGTTCAGTGTCTTACTCAAGGACACTTCAACATATCACACGGAGGAGCCGGGATTCGAACTGCGATCTCTTGATCCCAAGACGAGCGTTCTACCTCCTGAGCCACTGCCGCCCCGTATGTAGATATATATATATACATATATACATATATACATATATATATACATATATATATATATATATATATATATATATATATATATATATATATATATATATATAGTGCATCCGGAAAGTATTCACAGCGCTTCACTTTTTCCACATTCCAACGCAACAACGACCGAAGCACACAGCCTGGAAAACCAAGTAGTCAAGTCAAGTCATGTGGCTCCGTAAGAAGCACTCAAGGTTTTAGCATTGCCCAGACAATTTTCAGACCTGAACCCAATCGAAAAGCTTTGGAGGGAGCTCAAACTCCATGATTCTCAGCGACCGCACAGAAACCTGACTGGTCTAGAGAAGATCTGTGTGGAGGAGTGGGCTAAGATCCCTCCTGTAGTATGTGCAAACCCAGTGAAAGACTACAGGAAAAGTTGACCCCTGTAATAGTAAACAAAGGCTACAGTACCAAATATTAACATTCATTTTCTCGGGTGTTCAAATACATATTTGCAGCTATATCACACAAATAAAAAATCGTGCATTGTGATTTCTGGATTTTTCTTTTTAGTTTTTCTCTCACAGTGGACATGCACAGACGATGACAATTTTAAATCTGGTCTGAGAGTCATTCAGGTGCTTTTTGGGTTAGGGTTAGGGTTAATTCCAGACGGGCTTCCATGTTCCTTTTACTAAGGAGTGGCTTTCGTCTGGCCACTCTACCATACAGGCCTGATTGGTGGATTGCTGCAGAGATGGTTGTCCTTCTGGAAGGCTCTCCTCTCTCCGCAGAGGAACGCTGGAGCTCTGACAGAGTGACCATCGGGTTCTTGGTCACCTCCCTGACTAAGGCCCTTCTTCCCCGATTGCTCAGTTTAGAAGGCCGGCCATCTCTAGGAAGAGTCCTGGTGGTTCCAAATGTCTTCCATTTACGAATAATGGAGGCCACTATGCTTATTGGGACCTTCAAAGCAGCAGACATTTTTCTGTATCCTTCCCCAGATTTGTGCCTCAAGACAATCCTGTCTCGCAGTTCAACAGACTGTTCTTTTGACTTCATGCTTGGTGTTTGTGCTCTGACATGCACACTCAACTGTGGGACCTTATATAGACAGGTGTGTGCCTTTACAAATCATGTCCAATCAACTGAATTTACTGCAGGTGGACTCCAATTAAGCTGTAGAAAGATCTCAAGGATGATCAGTGTAAAAAAAGATGCACCTGAGCTCAATTTTGAGCTTCATGGCAAAGGCTGTGAATACTTATGTAAATGTGATTTCTTAGTTTTCTATTTTTAATAAAACCCCCAAAAAAGTAAAAAAAAACGTTTTCACATTGTCATAATGGAGTATTTTGTGTAGAATTTTGAGATAAGAGATTAAATTAATACAATTTGGTATGAGGCTGTAACATAACAAAATGTGGAAAAAGTGAAGCGCTGTGAATACTTTCCGGATGCACTGTATATATATATATATATATATATATATATATATATATATATATATATATATATAGAGAGAGAGAGAGAGAGAGAGAGAGAGAGAGAGAGAGAGAGAGAGAGAGAGAAAGAGAGAGAGAGAGAGTGAAGAAAATAAGTATTTGAACACCCTGCTATTTTGCTATCATGGAGGGATTTAAAATTGTCATCGTCTGTGCATGTCCACTATGAGAGAAAAACTAAAAAGAAAACTCCAGAAATCACAATGCACGATTTTTTTATTTGTGTGATATAGCTGCAAATATGTATTTGAACACCCGAGAAAATGAATGTTAATATTTGGTACTGTAGCCTTTGTTTACTATTACAGGGGTCAACTTTTCCTGTAGTCTTTCACTGGGTTTGCACACACTACAGGAGGGATCTTAGCCCACTCCTCCACACAGATCTTCTCTAGACCAGTCAGGTTTCTGTGCGGTCGCTGAGAATCACGGAGTTTGAGCTCCCTCCAAAGCTTTTCGATTGGGTTCAGGTCTGAAAATTGTCTGGGCAATGCTAAAACCTTGAGTGCTTCTTACGGAGCCACATGACTTGACTTGACTACTTGGTTTTCCAGGCTGTGTGCTTCGGGTCGTTGTCACGTTGGAAGACCCAGCTACGACCCATCTTCAATGCTCTGACTGAGGGAAGGAGGTTGTTCTCCGAAATCTCACAAGACACGGCCCCACTCATCCTCTCTTTAATGCAGTGCACAAGTCCTGTCCCATGTGCAGGAAAATACCGCCAAATACCACCATGGTTCTGAGTAGGGATGGTGTTCTTCGGGTTGTAGTCTTCATTCTTCTTCCTCCAAACACACTTAGTGGAATTATGACCAAAAAGTTCTATTTTCTGACCACAGAACTTTCCATGACTCTGTATCATCCAAATGGACAAACTTAAAACGGGCCTTGACTTGTGCTGGTTTGCGCATGGGAACCTTTCGTGCCATGCATGATTTCAAATCATGACGTCTTAGTGTATTACCTACAATAACCTTGGAAACGGTGGTCCCAGCTCTTTTCAGGTCATTTATTCCTCACCTTTCTCAGAATAATTGAGACCCCACAAGGTGATATCTTGGGGCATGGGGCTCTACTATGATTTAGATTGCCCGTCATGTTTAGCCTCCTCCATTTTTTAAGGATTGCTTCAACAGTGGACCTTTTTTCCCCCAAGCTGTTTATTGTTAAATGAAATGATCTGCATTTATATAGCGCTTTTCAAGTCAATGACTTCCCAAAGCGCTTTACAATGTGCTCCACATTTCCCAATAGCGGCCTTGTATTGCAGCCATGTAAGACGCTAACCTGCTTATTGTGGGTACTAGGGGTTCAGTGTCTTACCCAAGGACACTTCGACATGTAACACGGACGAGCCGGGATTCGAACTGGGATCCCTTGAGCGCTCTACCTCCTGAGCTACTTCCGCCCTTGTTGTTTATAATTCACCTCTAGAGGTTGCTGTAGCTCAAAATCGAGCCTGCATTGGAAGGAGACACACTATGAAAGACCTGAAGGCAAAATTCCCGTGCCTATTTCCTTATTTTCTAAATTTCAGCCAGTGAAAGGACACGAACAAGCGAGCTGGATACACCCGTGGCAGTTGAAAAGACACAATAGCTAAATTTAGTCAGAGGTGGGTAAGTGGCTAACTGTAGCAACTATCGAGAAAAGCTACCTAAAAGGGCCATTTAAAGATTGAATTTCTCAAGCGTTAGGACTCTGAATCATGGGTATCAGTGGAATGAGTGACTAGAGAAGAAAACAGTGGGGGGAGTGGAAGATGCCTAAATAACGGAACTTTGCGGAGTTCTCTTGCATGAACAGCTGTGGATGGCGAAAGACACTGAAGAACAAAAAAGGAGCAGCCAACAATAACAATAGTGGCAAGGACTTGGACTCAGCTGTGTGCAGTAAGTGGACATTTTGTGCTAATAGCAGCATTGGAACAAGCTAACTTGTCAAAACCCTCATTCAGGCTTCTCTAGTGGTAAAATGGCTGCCACAAATGTCGACTTATTCAAATAGTAAAATATAAATACTAATTTTCAGACCTAAAATCATGTCATATGATAGTACACGTGTTTTTGCATATTATTTGCATCAATGGTGTTTAATTTAAATGAATGACGTATTTTACACCACTAGAGGTGGCTATAAAACACACACCAGGGCTTTAAGATAAGTTGAGGAACATTGTGTGTGAAAACGGTAGGAAACAATTTTACAAATATATAATCCGGCGTTTTGAAGTACAAACATAACTTAGAAAATGTATTTTAGACGTCATTTTAAAGGCGCCTGTGGATTCCGTCACGTGATTTGCCCCTTTTTTTTCTAAATAAACATTTATTACAGACAAAATTGGCATGAAAACACGCCAAGAGCAATACAAAGTTTACAATTTCAAGGAAAAAGGGTTCAGAAATATACCAGCGATAATAATTAAATACCATATATAAAGTAAAGACAAATAATAGTAATCACTTGTTTAACCCTCCGGTTGTCCTCATTTTAAAGGACATCTTTATACATTTTTACAGAATATTATTCACACACAAATGTGTATTGAAAATAACCTTATATTATCTTTGTAATCTTGGGACCAATCTAGGAAAAGTCATCACATTTAAATTGAAAATAATTTAAGGGATATATTCTAGGTTTTAACAACAAATTGGACAGTCATTTTGACCCAAAGAACAACGGGAGGGTTAACTCAACACAAGAAGGGATTCTTAGGTGTACTACGTACCACTTGTACATTGAGAATGTCAATATATTTCATGATTTAGCCTCAAAAACAAATTCGTTGACAACATTTGGTACGATATTTAAAACTTGATTTTCAAGGCACCTGATGATGACGTCAGAAGACTTATCACTTTGCTTTATCAAAGCAAACAGAACGTCATAAAACCCACACAAAAACGCATTGATCAGAGAGATGACAATACAGTATATCAACTAAAGTGAACATAAATTGTGGTGGATACATTTGTTTAGAGGTGGTTTGCGTCCTCTAGCGTTTAAATTACGTATTGTCATTTACACGATGACCTTTTTTTTTACCCAAAAGATATTTATACGTAATGGATGCCTTCCTCCTATGGATTAGTATGTTTTATACAAATGCATCGATATTATGTATACACTAAACACCTCAAAACGTTGCATTCACAGATGTAAAGTGATCTACTCTCTGTTTCCTGTAAACGTTGCATAGTCACGGTGGCCGAGAGGTTAAGGCGTTGGACTCGAAATCCAATGGGGTTTCCCCGCACAGGTTCGAATCCTGTTCGTGACGACATTTTTTTTCGTTCTTTCAACTGTTTGCTCAAATTAAAGTTGTTGGTCATGAATTCATGTAAACAAAAATGTCATTGAAATAACGTTTATTACGTGTTGGTCTACACCATTTGATTAAAAGTCGGGAAGTAGCAACTGACTAAGTAACCTATTACCTTTTCAGAGACAAAAAACAGAGTTTTCTTTTTTACTGTATTTGGAGAAACTTTTGTCGAAGTATAAACCGACTTTAACGATTAGAGATATATAAAAACGCGTTTGAAAAGTGTACTACCCCCCTCTCAATAAGCTGAATAAAACAGTCCATCGTGCTTGTGAGGTGAACGACATAAAGAACGCAAGTGTCCCACTGTATAGTTTTATTTTATATATATATATATATATATATATATATATATATATATATATATATATATATATATATATATATATATATATATATATATATATATATATATATATATATATATATATATATATATATATATATATATATATATATATATATATATATATATATGAAATATAATAGTTAATTTCGCCCCTCACCGTGACAAATGGAACCGTCAGACGCCAAAACCTGCTGTTTGTATAAGTCAATTTATAACAAAAGTTGAGAGTTTTACATGTAATCGTTTTTAAACGACATAAAAGAATAATTAAAATAAGGTTCACTATTTGTCGACAACGTGCACTATCCTTCGTGTTGGTTTACACCATTTGGATTTCAGTCGACGCCGAAAAACTAACTAACTTGTAGTTTTAACAAACAAACACGGCGCTCTAGTTTTTAAATATCGTTTTATTTTTATTTAATGAACATTTGGTCCATACAAAATTTCATTTATAAATTGGGAACAGAGATATTTAGAAAAAAACGATTATGAAAAGTTGACTCCCTCCTCTCAGCAAACCTAATGGAACCGTCCATTGTGTATAAACCAGCGGCGAAGACGTGTGACGTCAGACGTCATGAACCATAGTGGAAACATTGCAGTGAACAGCCGAGCACACCAAAAACTTAGTGTTTTTTACACTTTCATCTAAAATAATCTGAAATGACAATTTAACGATCTTTAACTTTGGCCAACTTTAGCCGAATTTTCATTTAACGGAACACTCCAGTTGTAACACAACTGCGTGCTTATTTATTCCCACTAAAGGCAACACAAAGGAAGCACGGTTTGTTAAGATTTCTTTAAAACAGCTTTATTTTTTTCCATTTCAAATAATTTCTTAATGTCTTTCCCCTCTCGACTTGCAGCCTAAATGGCGAAGAATTTTTGACTCCGGATTTGTTGGTACATTTTAAGGTGCAGTTAGCGCTTTGCTTGATTAACCTATTATACAGAGTTTTTTTGCGTCATTTTTTTTGATAATATTACTAAAATATTTTTGACCCTCGGCCATGAGAAGAAATTCATCCAGGAAAACCAAAGAAAGTAGCTAGCTTTCGTTGTAGCCACATAGTTGGCACTAGCACCGGCGCCACCATCGCCCTGTCATTCGATATTTTTCAAAATATCTTGAGTGGCCATTGTGTGCGTTTTAATCCCCACTAAATACATATTTATTATTTAGTGTACACAAAAAGCGGCGTGGTTGCTTTGTCGTTTCCCAAGCTAACATGCCAGCGAGGCTAATGCTAACGTAGCTTGCGGAGCTAAGCTAGTTTTCTCCGCCAGCGGGTTAGCATCGACACGGACAATGGCAGCGCCCTCGACCGAGGTGATGTCTTTGATTAAAGATGTCAAACCCGGCTTGAAAAATCTGAATATTCTTTTCATCGTTTTGGAAATCGGTAAGTGTTAGCCGGTACGGTCGCATCTTTTGGTTGTCCTATATACCCGGTCCGAATGTTCTCTTAAAGGGACAGACGTCTTTTGTGCGTTCGTCTTACGACGTCGTATGTCGAATTTGCTCGCAAAATTGTTTATAAATAAAATTTCCATTATTGTCATTGATAACGAGGTTACACGCTGTTATCCAGGAGGGACATGTAATAAAAGTGGGGAAAAAAATGAATTAAATTTAATATATTTGATTAAATAGATAATGATAAGGTATACACATCAATTACCACCAAAGATTAAAATATTGGTGTTGATTTTTCAAAAAATTAAACTGGAAAATTCACACTTTTATTTCAACATTTTAACATCTTAAAGAAAAAAAACTTGTAAGGCAGTGTTTTTATAAAATAGTTCAAAGAAAAAAGTGCAATGCCACTTAGCAATAAGACAATTCAAGACCATCAAGTCCAGAATTTACGGATTGAAAATTAACTTGCACGCTGCAAAATAAAACACTGATTAACCATGCTTTGGACCTGTATTGTGCAATAATGACAATAAATCCGTTTTTTAAAATGTAATTTATACTATAACCCTTTATTATTGTGCGCTCTGTTATGTTGTAAATTATCTTGCGCCATCAGGATGTCTTTTTTTTTTTAATTTCCTTTTGCATTTGACATGGTACTATGACGACTAATTGGGCAAAAACAAAAAAGATGAATGGTAAATTGTTTGCATTTATGTAGCGCTTTTCAAGTCAATGAAGACCTTCGAAGGCGCTGTACAATGTGCTTCACACTTAATCTTTTTCAATACATGGACACAATATTCTTGTGCGCTTGTCCAGGGTAGAGATGGGTATGTGTTTACATGACTGAAAATTTATATATATCTAAAATAAGTTTGATAAACAACAAAAGTTTTGTAAGCTGTATTTTTCATAAGTACATAGGAATAACTAAAAACGATCATTTAGATGACAACATAACTAAAAGTGCATTACTTTTCCAGTTCATATATATTAACATTTGGAAATATTTTTATTTAAGACAAAACTAATTAGAAATAAAACTGTTTTTTTGTGGTTTATAGTTGTATGAAGAAAAAAAACCTGAGCGGTAGTTATTTAATACTGTTAAGCATGGTTTATGGTTGTTTCCAAAAAGAATATGATATCCGTGTAGTCAAAAATGTAATTTTATTACTATTACGGTAGTTAAATGCTATCCCTTAGAACGATAAACTGACTCCTTTAAAAGGTTCAAGCATTTGCTTAAAAAGTACTGCATAGACGATTGTATCTAAGTTTTTTCAACAAATAACGACTGTGAAAAAATTATCGCAGTCAATGGAAACTGATGCGGACAGCCATTCGGAATGCTGAACAACGCACTATATAAATCAGTGAAGAAATGAGAGAAAATTGTGAAAATTGAACAGCGTCATAGCGAATGGTCACTGTAAATTAAATTCAGGACTCGTGTAACAACATTGTAATTCCATTTGTGTTTTTGTCCAACCAGGACGAGTGACCAAGACCAAAGATGGTCACGAAGTACGATCCTGCAAAGTGGCGGACAAGAGTGGCAGTATCGCCATCTCTGTCTGGGATGAGCTGGGAAGTCTCATTCAGCCCGGCGATATTATCAAACTCACAAGAGGGTAAGGCATCAAGTGCACAATCTCGACATTTCAGTCTGATTTCAACAAGATGTGTTCAGGTACGCGTCCATATGGAAAGGATGCCTGACGCTATACACTGGAAGAGGTGGTGATCTGCAGAAGGTTGGAGAGTGAGTAGCATCAATTACAAGATTCATTTTGGGGGTAATGTGCCAGACAAGAAAGTTGTATCATTACTAGAGGAGTAAAAATATACACTTGACCTCCAGAATATGACATTCATATGTTGTAACGTGGGAGTTCCAAGGTGAAATTGATGTGTTGTATTAGGGGGTGTAGAATAAACTTATGGTTATGTGTAGATAAAGCATTTCAAATCTCCGGTAGACCACATGAATACATTATAATCGTGTATACATATGCAAACTTAGTAACAAAATAGTGTATATTAAGTAATCATGGTTCACGGATCCCTTAACCGACAGGATCATCGGCGCTCTACTTTCTGTGGTGTGTCTTGGGCAAGTGTGGCCTGGCGCCACCCATCCCACTTTCAGTGCGGTTTTTAGGTATGAGTTTTCTCCCCCACATGAAACGGATAGTACTGCTTCATTTTCCTCATATTAAGGTTTTTAAGTTTTTCCTTGCCCTTGTATAGGTTTTAGATCAGGAGATTCTGCAGTTTGCAAAATCTGTGGTCTGTGCAGCTTGTGATTAAGGGCTATACAAATAAACATGACTTCATTTTCATGGTTACTTGTAGGGCGGCATGATTTTGGACAAAACCTTATTGCGATTTTTCAAATCAGTATTGCAATTTGAATGCAATTATCGATTTTAAAAGAAAAGTGCCTTTCCTGTGCAAGTTTTTTTTTTTTTTTTTTTTTTTTTTTTTTTGCAAGTACCTAATCACAGTGAGCAGTGTTTCCATTTAATTTTGTGAGACCCCAATGGGTGGACAGTCTAGGGCAGGGTTACTGTTACACAATTCCCTGATCTAAAACTTTCATGAGGGCAAGGAGAAACTTAAAAACCTCAGTATGAGGAATCGAAGAAACCTTGAGAAGGGGCGGCACATGAGGTAATCCCCCTTCGAGGATGACAAGGCTGCAATAGATGTTGCAAGGGCAACAGACAGACATCAACATGAAATATATGTAATAACAGAATGTCTGGTTGACACCCTACTGACTTAAACAACATTCACAAGCTATTCAATATAAGTGGGTTTTAAGCCTAGACACTTTCACTGAGGTTGCAGATCTAATCTTGAGTGCAGAGCATTCCACAGCACCGGGGCCCGATTGGAGAACGCTCTCGAACATGCCGATTTTTTCTTGGCTCTTGGGATCATTAGTAGACCAGCATTTTTCAAGCAAAGGCTCTGAGCAGGGACATGGAGGGAACTTCAATCTGAATATGAGGGACCAAGTCATTGCATTGTTTTGTATAACAAAACAGAATCTTAAAATCACATTTTAAATTGACAGGAAGCCAAAAAATCTGAGTAATGTGATCAAACTTTTTTGTCTTAGTTAAAAGCCACGCTGCAGCATTTTGTACCAGCTGCGGGCTTTTGATGCTAGATTTAGGGAGGCCGGAGAGTAGTACATTACAGTAATCGAGATGGGAGGTTACAATTGCACGTATTATATGCCACTACACAAACCAATTACTGACTAGCAATTTAGATGATGTAGACCAATAGCTGACAGGAATCTTGGAGAAATAATGTGTCAATTACAACAATTCCATACGTTTTTGTTGTCCTTGTCGTATGGAGGAGGAAATGCCAAAATGATGGACGTAAAAACCTCAAAATCCCCATTTTAAAACGCAATAATAGTTAGCTAGGGACACTTTAACTACGGGTGTCTACTGTTTTTTGGTTTGTTTTTGAAAATTTCTCATTGTTCTTTCCAGGTTTTGCATGGTCTACTCAGAAGTTCCCAATTTCAGCGAAGCTAATCCGGAGCTTCTTGCACAGACAAACCAGCAAAACAAGTCTGTAAGTGCTTCAGCGGTTTCATTACCCTAAAAATAATTTAGTGTTAAATGGAAAATTAGTCAGTTCACAAAGGTATGCAATGAATTGTCTTCCTCTGGAAAATCTGTGAGCATTTTCTTTGCAACAGGGGAAACCGGACCAGAATCAGAGAGGAAACTCTCCGCCAAATCAGAATTCAGGTAGCTCGGTTGCACCAGGTAATTCATATTCAAATATCTCTTTATGTAGTTTGTGACACCAATTCCTAATGTATTACTCTTGTAACTTGGGGAAAATGCGCAAACATTTGCAGGTAAAATCAACTGAAATTGTTTGTCCACCCCACAGGAAATGGATCCATGCCCCCATTTTCCTCCAACAACAACAGTGGCGGGGGTCCGGCACCGGGCGGTACCCGCGACTCTGCGTTCGGGCGTGCCAACGGGCGGTCCCCCGGCAACGGATCGGCCTTGCCGACTGGCCCCGCCACGGCTAAGACGTCGGTTAGCATTAGCAACGGCAGGGATCCTCGACGTGCCAAAAGATGAAACTGGGAGGGCGCCAGGTGCGCTTCTTAATACCTCCCTTTTTAAATTTTACTTTGGGTAACCTAATTTCCAGACTACAGGCCGCAACTGACTATAAGCCAAACGTGCCCAATACATTTAAAAGGAAAATACATTTTGTACATACATAAGCCGCACTTGACCAGGTTGAGACATAAGATATTTAAAAAGAAAGTTCGTAGACTTACAAAGTTTTAATAACAAATGCACAAGGGGAAGAGGCAGCAGGACACAGCAACACGTGTCACAACGCTAAGGGGGCTGGTATTACTTCATTGTTGTTTTTTGACAGTTTTAACTTTCTTGAGACCACTTTCCCACTCTTAGCTTTCTGCCCGAGCATCCCTGGCGGCCGTTAAGAAAAATGCATCTGAAAATTGTGTGTCAAGAATTGCGGCTTATAGTCTGAAAATTACAGTAACTCTTACTTGACTCCCACTTAGCTGCATTTTTTTCTCCACTGCTGGCTAATATTAGCATTAGCGCCCCAGAATTCTAGCACTCTTGAAGACTTGGTGCTCTTCTATTAAGAAAATGGAAACATTTTCTGTAGCTAGTGCATCCTTTTTTGGGGGCCATAATTGTGAAAAAAAACTTCATCAGGACCACTTGAAGCTTGAAAGCGGACAATTCACAAAATAAAGCTTAGGAAAGTTGTAAAGCAAGAGTTTGATTTTTGTTTTTCAATGAGAGCCCAACCAAAGTTTGCTTCTCTTCTGAGTGCAGATTATTTTTGCACAATTTCCTCGGTTTCCTCATATTTGTTGCACCAAGCACCTCCTTGTAATCCATTGTTTTCTACATTATGCTCTATGAAATTTCAGTGAGATTTATTTTTTTTGTAAACACTTTTGTCTGTTAATTGCTGCAGTTTTCGTTTGATTTTCAATAAATCCAAGAATAATTCAGACACGGGTGAAAAATCAAGCATGCCTGATGTCTATCAGTTGTGCTAGATTTAAGACTTGGTAGTCCCATTGCAATAAATGCGGTTAATTTGATTTTGAAATAAAAAATCTGATTTTTAATAAACCTAAGAATTATCACACTCAGGTGAACGAATGCAGCGCACCCAATGTCCTGCAGTTGTGCTCCAATAGCAACTTAGTATTTCTAATGCAATATAAGTGGCCAATTGAAAATAAAACCTACTAAAATCTAATTTTCAATAAAGCTTAATTCGGACACTCAGGTGAACAAAGGCAGCGCACCTATTTTTTTTTTTTTTTGTACCTTGTCCTGCTATATGTGGCTGTTCTTTTATTTTAGTGCTACCAAATTCAGGTTTTCAATAAACTTCACAATTCCGACACTAGGGATGAACAATTGCAGCTCACCCGCTGCCTCTCACACACTTGAATTATGATCTCGTAATTCTGTTTTAATATACGAGGGTACATTTACAAATCACAATGGAATTTTCAATAAATTAATGAACAATTTTAGAAACAAATGCCCCTCACCCGATGTTCATCTTAAGCAGTTGAATTGTAACCTTGTAATTTTGCTGCAATACATATACACAAATAAAGAAATCACATTTTTAACAATGAAGACACTGAAGAAATGCAATACACCTGGTGTCTGTCAGGTGGTCTTAAATTGTTACTTTGGAGCTGTTTTAATATATTTTGGCAAATTTTACAAAGAGATTTTCCACAAACCCAAAACAATTCAGATACACTGGTGGTTAAATGTAGTGTACCCGGTGTTTGTCAGATGTGCTCTAATTGTGACCCCTGCAGTTGTGCATTATGCATGGCCACATTTATAAATAAATGTTCCAAAATTGCATTTTCAAAAAGCTCAAGATCGATTCACTCCCACTGGCTCTCACATGGGCTCGAATTGTAACGTGGTAGTTCTGCTTTAATAGATATTGCCAAATTTAAAACTCCTATTTTTAATAAACCAAGCAAGTTTGACACCGAACAAATGGCAGTGCACCTGATGCCCCTCAATTGCACTTGAATTGTGACCTAGTCGTTCTACTTATTGTTTGTAGCCAATTTGACAAATAAATGTTCCAAAATCGAATTTTCAATCAACCAAACTTACGACACCCCAGTGAACAAATGCAACGCATCCGATTCCTGTAAATTTCGTTACAATATGTTAACCCATTTTGTAACAATGACAATAAAGGTATATTCTATTCTAAGTGCGCTTGAATAATGACCTTTTAGCTCTATTTTAATATATGTAACCAGAAAGTCTTCAAAAAAAAAACATTGACAATTTAGACGCTCCGGTATAAATACAGCGCACCCAATGTCTGTCAGGTGCGCTTGAATTGTGACGTTACAACTTAAATCAATAAAATTCTAATTTCAATGAACACAAGAACATTTTAGACACTGGTGGATAAATAAAACACATCTGATGTCTGTTACGTGCATTCGATTTGCAACCTCGTAGTTCTACTGCAGAGGTTGGGTACCTTTTTGATCCAAAAAGCCATGAAAATAGAATTTTTTTTTTTTTCGTGGGGGTGGGAGGCACTCCATATAGTTTAAGACAAAATATAGCAAAACCTCCAAACCTGCTCTTGAGACAATAGCTGATTCTTCAGCTCATTTTATTTCTCCGTGGGACGTTAGATGTGATAAAATCCATTAAAAATGATTATGTCATAGCCTGTTTCCCCATATCATTATAAATATACCACTTATAATTGGTTTCCCTCTCGCAGTTGCTTCAGAGTATAGAGGCTCATTTTTGCCCTAAATAATGGTTTCAAAATCTGGTGCAAGCAAAGTTATTTAGTAAAAATGACACAAAATACTGCAATCAAGGATACCAATGTATTTATGTATAGCTACGCCCATTCCTGTTGCTCATTCAATCAAATTGCTTTACATTCTTTTATAGAGCTTCTTGGTAAAAGGTTTGTTTCTGGTTAAAGCTGTTCTGTGGCTTTTCAACAAAGAACAGAGAATGTTCAATGAGCTTGATAGCCCAAACAGGTCTGTTGGTGTGACACCTTGATTTTAAACTGGTTAAAATTGTGTCCTATACATCTACTGGACCAAACCATTTCATGATTATCTCTGCTTCGCATGTGCAAAAACTGGCCCTTCATGAATTAAGATACTGAAAATTTGCCCCATTTCATCTGTGTGCTATATGTGTTCATGAAAAGGGCCACAGGTTCCCGACCCCTTTTCTACTTGAACATGCAGCCAAATATATTTTAAAAATCTAAAATAAAATTTTCAACAAACCTGGCAATTAAGACACTCAGGTGAACAAATGCAGCACACTTAATTTATTTTGTGACGACGTTCTATTGCAATATATGTGGCCAATTGTATTTAAACCAATCTACCAATAATCAGATTTTTATATAATCCAGTGAATTATTTCATCTGCATTAGAATTGTTACTTGATAGTTTTCTTTTAATATATGTGGCTAAATTTGAAAATAAATCAAAATTTAATTTTCAGTAAAGCCAAGAACAATTTAGACTCATGGTTGAATAAATGTAGCACACCCAATGTCCATCAGTGCACTTGATTTGTGGCATCAATTCTACTGTAATATATGTGGCAAAATTTACAATCAAATACAAATTTCAATAAACCCAAGGACTATTTAGACTGAGTGTCAAACATAGAGCCTGTGGCCGCCAACAGATTGAGTCCGGTCCGCGAGATGAAACTGCGAGAAGCGCAAGACATAAACAAATTGCAGTCCACTTGATATAGTCAAAGCCAGGAACCACTCCCAAAGATACTGAAGCTGTTTTTATTTCTCTTATCTTGTTCTCTTTCTCTCCTATGCCTCTCCCCTCTCACTCTGTTCTATCTTTCTCTCTTTTCCCTGTTTTGTCCCGGTATTTTTTCTCTTCTCGCTCTTTTTTCTCTTCCTTGCTCCCATTCTTTATCTCTCTCCTGATCTAACTTTTTTGTTCTCTCTCCTTTCTTTGTCTTTGTAACCTCAACAAATACTAACCTAACTGCAATAGTTTTTGATCTGTGAAGCCCTTTGAGACTCATTGTTATTAAGGGCTATACAAATAAACATGGCTTGACATCTAGAGTTAAAAAAAAAAATACCATATGGCCCCTGAGCTAAAATCACTGATTAAGAAATTCTGATGATTAAATGCAGCACACCTAATGTCTGTGTGTTCGGAAAATGCTTCTGCTCATGAATGTGGGAGTGACTTATTGCGTCTTAATGAATTCCTTTTCTGTGGTCTTTATCATTCAACATTTCCTAAACTCTGTATCGCTATTTTACGTTCACAAATGGTTAAAAAAAAAACGACGAAGGGGAAGTTGTATTTTCTTCTTTTTTGGGGGGGAACCAAGCACCCAATCATGATTCCGAGAAAACTTCACCAAAAGGAGACGAGCTTAGAAGCAAATATGAGTAAGTAAACATTTCTTAATTGAAGCCACGCGGATACCTAATAGCAATTATTAATTAACTTAGACCAAATGTTGCAAAGTGAGAAAAAAAATCTTATCTTTTAACACAAATTAGCGTATCAAATCCTGCAAAGGACCTGCCAAAATGCAAGGTAAATACTCGCTAATATTTCTCTTTTATATTGGATTTAACTGAAAAAAGTATCAAATAGTCTTTTTCAACAAGTTGGCAGTACACCAGTCTCTGCATTTCTGTGGTTAATCCTTTATACAACCACGCCTATCAAATGAATTTCCACCAATTATATATTATGATGTAACACAATTATTACACATTTTTCCCTGGGATATAAGGATGCCGCAAAGCACTGTGAGACTGGTAGTACAGAGATAAATGATACAAGCAAACTCCCTTGTGAAAAAACCTGTATTGTTTGATTTCTCAAGAGTTATTTGTGTTTTATTTTCTGCCCCCACGGGGGTAGTGCCACAGTTGTATCTTTCCATCTATAGTGTAAGTCCATGCTTCCGGCAAGCCAAGTACGAGCACAGCGTGTAAATGGACAGAACGCAGTTATAGAGCTCACATTTGTAGTAAACAAGCACAGTACTTGGTTGATTTTGGTGAGTGACATATCCTTTGAGGGGACATTGTGTTTAATTCAGCGCCTCCTAGTGCTAAAAAAGTTAATTAAAAAAAATAATATTGATTTTTGATTTGTCCCCTGCCCACAGTCCGATGATTGCTGGGATGGGCTCCTGCACCTCCGCGACCCTAGTGAGGATAAACGGTGCAGCTATGAGATGAGACTATTGATTTGAAGAAAATGCAAACATACATGGACTATCCTAATTAAGTATTCCTTAAATTCTCAAAATTTGACAAATTTGTAGTTATTCTACATAACATAATTCTCACTAAGAGGGTGCTGACATGAATCCGCCATCTTGCTTTTACGGGTACCCGGATTACCAAAAACCTTGCGAAAGTTCGTCCCCCAAATAAGAGATGATAAATTGTGCTTCATTGATCAGTTTTGAGTCTCCGTAGTTCTCATTCTTCTTGTGCTTTGTAGCACTAGTTTTTGGTTGCACTACACAATACAGCGACATCTAGTGGTGAAATATAATACAGTGTCCCTTTAAAGTGACACTGTAAATCTGCGAAATACGTATTTATAGAACAAAATCCGCGATACACCTGATGTTTATCATTTATATGTAAAACAAGCATATTCATCCTGAGTGTAAATGTGGTTTAGACTGTGGGTGAATGAGGTTCACATCACCTGGCCAGGAATTGATCTCTATAGAAAAACTATCCTTATTGTGGATTAGTTACAGAAACCTTCCTTAGCAAGGGTAATGATGTGGTGCCTTTTTCATATTTCGTGACAATCGCAAGTTATATTTCCATGGTTGACATGTTTTTGCTTTTGCCTTTAGCGTCACAAAAAGCTTTGGGACCTTTAGTTAAATGAATTCAATTTTTTTTACATGAGATTCTGAACTGAAAGAGGAGAGCGAGAAGGGGTGCATTGTTGGAGGGCTTCCAGCCAATAGCATATCTGCATTTTCATGATGCAGTGTCAAACCAATAGCACGCCAGCATATGATGTCAAGCAATAGCAGACAGGCACACTAGACACTTGCATAGTCTCATCTCTCATTAGCCGTACCGCTTATCCTCAGTAGGGTCGCGGGGGGGCTGGAGCCCATCCCAGCAATCATCGGGCAGTGGGCAGGGGACACCCTGAACTGTTTGCCAGCCAATCGCGGTCCACACAGGGACAGACAACTCATTCGCTCATTCACACCTAGGGACAATTTGGACCGGCCAATTCACCTGAACTGCATGTCTTTGGAATGTGGGAGGAAACCGGAGTGCCCGGAGGAAACCCACGCAAGCACGGGGAGAACATACAAACTCCGCACAGAAAGTCTGGAGCTGGATTTGAACCCACGACAGGTTCCCATGACATGAACTGTGCCGCACAAGCGCTAACCACTGCGCCGCCGTGCTGCCCTGCATAGTCATACGTAGAAACACCGAAACTTTTAAACTTGTTGTTTATGTCGTATGGTGAAGGAAAATGCCTTAACGAGGGACTGAAAAAGCATTGTATTCTACATCACAAGGTAGGGATACCGTAACCTGGGGGGTTTACTGTATTTTGTATTTGTTACCAAGTGTTTGCTAAAGCTTAAGGTCCATCCTTGAAATGTGACATTGTTCCGATCTCCCCCTCAGATCTAACCTTCTTGTCATACACACTCGACTTCGGCTCGGAGTACGACGATTACAACTACACCTACAACGACACAGACTTCATAATCGACCCCGGGACTGTACCCTGCAACCCGTTCACCATCCCAGACACCGCCGCCCTTTGCGTCAGCGTCTTTTACATCCTGGTTTTCCTAATGGCCGTTCCCGGAAATCTATTGGTGGGTTTGGTCATCGGTCTGAGCCGCCAGGCACTCCCCCCTTCGGACCTTTACCTTCTGCACCTGGCCGTGGCCGACCTCCTACTGGCGGTTACCTTGCCCTTCTGGGCGACGTCAGTCATCAGGGGTTGGGTTTTCGGAGACGGACTTTGCAAGATGATCACCATCGTCCAGGAGCTTAGCTTCTACTCTAGTATCCTGTTCCTGACTTGCATTAGCATGGACCGCTACATGGTTATAGTCCGGGCTATGGAAGCCCGCAGGTCCAACCGGCAGCTGTTGAGCTGGGGGATCTGCGCCGGGGTTTGGACGGTGGGACTTTTGCTGTCCCTACCGGGTCTTCTCTACTCCTCTTTTTCGTCCTCGGGTCACATGGTCTGTGCTGAGTACTACGACCCAGGTAGTGCCGATGCCTGGCGCCTGGCCACCAGAATCCTTCGCCACTCCCTTGGTTTTATAGTCCCGTTGATGGTCATGCTGCCCTGTTACGGAATCACCATCCAGCGACTCTTTCGGATCCGAGGCGGGTTCCAGAGACAAAGAGCCATGCGGGTCATTGTCTTTGTGGTGGTGGCCTTCCTGCTCTGCTGGACCCCGTACCACTTTGCTGTCATGACCGACACGTTCTTCCGGGCCAGGATTGTGCAGTATGATTGCCCGGCTAGGACTGCGGTGGACCGGGCCATCCTGGTCACGCATAGTCTGGGTTTGCTGCACAGTTGCGTCAATCCGGTTCTGTACGCCTTTGTGGGCGAGAAGTTCCGTAGGAGGCTGCAGCAATTGATGAAGAAGATGGGAGTTTTGGAGAGGACGGCGGTTTCCAGGACCAGCAGGTCTTCGCTCTCGTCTGAGGTCACGTCCACATTTATGTGAAGAACTGATGGTCACTGGACTCTTGTCTTTTTAAAATAGGCCTGTTTTTGAACATTTCTATTATATCAGTACTTTTTTCTCGGGTTTTAAAAGGGTTTTGCTATGTCAATGAAGAGTTATCCGGTTTCATTAGATCACCAGGAAATAGTTTGTGTTTCTGCCAATGCATCAGTTAGAAGGCAACAGCAATAATTCACATAAAGTTAATCTACCCATGATGTTCGATTTAATCATGTCTTTATTGCACCATAACGAAGTATTACCAGTACCAAAAAAAGCGTTTCCAATAAACGTAGACATGAAATAAAGATGTATTTTTAGAAACTGAATTGATATCAGATAGGATGCAGGAACAGAACAAGGAAGTTAACCAGGTACTTCAGAAGTTGGAGACATCAAAGGCTCGACTATACGCCCCTGCTACATAATTTGTTTCCACATGTATGTGGACCGAACAACAATAGTATAATGGGACCATTTAACATAATGCAATCACACTAGCTCTAACTGAACAAAACAAGACAGGCAACTTAAAATGGTAGAACACTAAAGACACCTGAACACATCATGAACTTAAACAACGGAGTCTATGTTGAAATGCTGACTAGTTCTAACCAAACAAAACACAAAAAGAGAGGACACAGAAAGCAAACTTACACCTAAAAAGAACCCTGACATAATGTTCCAACAAAACATCAAAGAGGCCACACTTGGACAGAACAACAAGAGTGCCGTAATGGCACTCCAGTCACTGTTATATCAATGTGTGAGTATGTTTTTGCCATTGTTTCCTTTCATGTTTTGTTCTGTTAGGACTAATTGGTGTTGGACCTTTAAGCAGTTTTTCTTTTCAAGTATTAATTTGGTCCCTGTCTTCTTATTTCATTGTTTTGTTTATTTAGAGCTCGATAGAGTTTCAATATATCCTGTGTCCTCTATACATTCATGATTTGTTCATTCCGATCAGGGGTCTCCATCCTTTTTCAAGCTGAGAGCTAGTTTTATTATTATTATCGCAATGGGAACAAAGTTTGATTTACATTTAAAGATAGAATGACTTTATGTTATTACTATGTTGATACTTTATTTTTACCAGGTTAATTATTGGAAAAAAACATTTTATTTGAAAATCACAATGACCCATCAGTGATGATTTTGAGAACAGGTCCTCGAGCACCTCAGTTGTCCTTACGCGGGCACCACGTTGGAGACCCCTAATTTGTGTTTCAACATAATGTAGCAGTAATGTGCCTGTGTGTGTTTGAGTACTATTGATAGCTATTGAATTCCTTGTTCTGTTCCATACACATTCGATAGCGATCCCTTTTCTGAAAGTGAAATCATTTTTTTCAAATTTTGTTTTATGTCTTTATTTGTGGGAACCTGACAAGCAAATGTCAACATCATGACAAAACAGGAAGTTTTGCAGCACCTCAAGACAAAATGAACTTTTCTAAACAATGTTTTACTTACTGAAATGGGAAGTTTTGACATTTTATGACAATCATCAAGATCCTTACATTATAGACTTTAGACCTTATATAATACAGGGGAAAAAATGAAACATTAATTCCTAATGAACACCTGATACAATACTCGTTTTTTTTTAGTTTAGAAAACCGTTTTTAAAGTGAAAGTGTGTAATAATTCTCCACTAGAGGTCATTGAAACTTAGAATGGAGCTTTAGTGTGCAATGGATGAAGACAAACTACGGAAGCCCAAAGGCAAAATTCCCAATCTTGCTTTCAGATTTCCCCCTAATGAACATGGACAGGACATCAAATTTACGGTTAAAACCCACAAGTGAAAACATAAGAGCAAATTTGATACACTTATAGCGGCTGATAGCCAACAAGTAGCGCTGCTGTAAGTGGCTATCTTTATCAGCTAGCGGGAGAAGCTATTTAAATGAATAACCAGCTGTGGAAGGGAGTAACATTAAAGGACAAATCAGAAGCAGATAATAACAACAATAGTGGCTAGTGGTAAGCCACCGCTTGCAGCCAAGTGGCTAACATGAGTGAATAGAGAAAGAAACTGTGACAGAAGAAGTGAAGTATGACTAATTCCCTGAACTCAGCTACATACAGCACTGAAGAGCAAAGCAGGGGCAGCTAACAACACCAGTTTCTCTCTTTAAGCCATAACCTTCAGCTAAGTAAAATAAATGGCTAGAAAAGGAAACAGTGGGAAAAAGTGGAATATGCCTTAATCACTGGTCTCTGTGACCATCACATGCAGGGCTCAGCTTTGGAAAGACAAAGCTTTATTCACACAGAGCCCGCTAACAATAATAGTAGCGGCTAGTGGCTTGTCATAGCCTGTAGACAAGTTACTAACCTGAGCGGCTAGAGAAGTAAACAGTGGAAAAAAGTTGTAGCTGCCTGAAACAAGGGACTTGGCAATGTTCGCTTTTATGACCAGCTGCGGAAGGCAAGTGATATGGAAGGACAAAGCAGGAGCAGCTAAAATTCCTGAATCATGGGAATCACGCTCAGCTGTGTGCCGTAAGTAGCCGTTGCTTTGCTAAAAGCTGCAAAATCAAAGCTCAAAATCCTCATCTGGGCTTCCGTACTAGTAAATTGAACCCCGAACTTGACAGCCCCCCTTCAACTTGTGTAATCTAATTAAACATTTCTTAAGCTTAAATCACATCTATAAAAAAGTACTACATGTAATTTCACTCAATATTTGAATCATTGTTTAAATCAGTGGGGGGCAAACTAGGGCCGGGGTTCACGTGTGGCCCTGGCAGGCTTTTTAATTTGGCCTGCTGAACGAAAATGGTTAAAATATAATGATAATTTATATAATTGTAAATAAACTATTACTAGTAGAAAATGTTTTTTGGGGGGTGCTAGCTTTGTCCCCTTTGTCTCTTTGTGTGTCTACTGCAAAAACAATACTACAGAAATACAAGACAAGACTAAATTTTGTGAATTTCCCTTAGGGGATGAATAAAGTATCTATCTATCTATCTATCTAAATGTGAAATTGAGTGCCTAAAAACGTGGCCCTAATATTTTATTTTTATTTTTATTTTATTTAAAAAAATACTACAGAAATACTACAACAATCTTACATTAATAAAACAAAATACTTGTAAGAAATCATTAGAACATAAATACTCAATTCTACTACTGCAGCAATGCAAATAAATCATGGAAATATTACAAAAATACTGCTACAGTAATATTAGAATACTACCATAATACTTAATAAAACCAGCTCGGTGGCCTTGGGGGTAGGGCGCCCGCCCCGAGACTGGGAGGTCGCTAGTTCAAGCCTCGGCCGAGTCATACCTAAGACTTACAACATTGGTACTCATTGCCTCCCTGCTTGGCGCTCGGCATTAGGGATTGGAACTGGGGGTTTTCTTCACCTAATGACTCCCAACACATCAGTTAATTTGAGCGATAGGGCTTGGAATCCCCTCCTCTGTTTCAATCTCCCAGAAAGAGTCAGAAATATGAACGTGTTCCTGACTCTAGCCACCTTCCACGAGGGGGATATGGCTAAGGTATTTATATATATATATATATATATATATATATATATATATATATATATATATATATATATATATATATATATATATATATATATATATATATAAAATAGTACTATACAAACATTTTTACAGAAATTATATTAAAGTAATACTAAAATACTACAGGAATACTACAACATACTATACAGTAATACTAAAAATACTTTGGAAATATTGAAAGAAATGCTGGAACAGAAAAACCTACATTTACAGAAATACTACAAAAACAATACAGAAATAAAAAAAATATTACAGAAGTACTACAAAATACATCTGCAGTAATACTACGTACATACTACAAAAAAACTACCACTGAAATTCTAACACACATTTACAGAAGTATGAAAAAAATACTATTATGGGAAAAGTGTAAAAATATTACCACCGAAATAGTACAAAAACACTGGAAAAAAATACAACTACAGTAATACTGAAAAACTAAATATCCAATTTAGTACTTAAAACAGGGACCCAATATATTATTTTGCTTTAATTGTGAACATTTCAAAACCAATTTAATGAGACGAATATTATTAAAAAAACATAAAAAGAAATGTAACATGCATATGTATCTACAGGGAGTGCAGAATTATTAGGCAAGTTGTATTTTTGAGGATTAATTTTATTATTGAACAACAACCATGTTCTTAATGAACCCAAAAGTCTCATTAATATCAAAGCTGAATATTTTGGAAGTTGGAGTGGGGCTTTTTTAGTTTTAGCTATTTTAGGAGGATATCTGTGTGTGCAGGTGACTATTACTGTGCATAATTATTAGGCAACTTAACAAAAAACAAATGTATACCCATTTCAATTATTTATTTTCATCAGGGAAACCAATATAACAGCTCAACATTCACAAATATACATTTCTGACATTCAAAAACAAAACAAAAACAAATCAGTGACCAATATAGCCACCTTTCTTTGCAAGGACACTCAAAAGCCTGCCATTCATGGATTCTGTCAGTGCTTTGATCTGTTCACGATCAACATTGCGTGCAGCAGCAACCACAGCCTCCCAGACACTGTTCAGAGAGGTGTACTGTTTTCCCTCCTTGTAAATCTCACATTTGATGAGGGACCACAGGTTCTCTATGGGGTTCAGATCAGGTGAACAAGGAGGCCATGTCATTAGTTTTTCTTCTTTTAGACCCTTTCTTGCCAGCCACGCTGTGGAGTACTTGGATGCGTGTGATGGAGCATTGTCCTGCATGAAAATCATGTTTTTCTTGAAGGATGCGGACTTCTTCCTGTACCACTGCTTGAAGAAGGTGTCTTCCAGAAACTGGCAGTAGGACTGGGAGTTGAGCTTGAGTCCATCCTCAACCCGAAAAGGCCCCACAAGCTCATCTTTGATGATACCAGCCCATACCAGTACCCCACCTCCACCTTGCTGGCGTCTGAGGCGGACTGGAGCTCTCTGCCCTTTACCGATCCAGCCACGGGCCCATCCATCTGGCCCATCAAGACTCACTCTCATTTCATCAGTCCATAAAACCTTAGAAAAATCCGTCTTGAGATTTTTCTTGGCCCAGTCTTGACGTTTCAGCTTGTGTGTCTTGTTCAGTGGTGGTCGTTTTTCAGCCTTTCTTACCTTGGCCATGTCTCTGAGTATTGCACACCTTGTGCTTTTGGGCACTCCAGTGATGTTGCAGCTCTGAAATATGGCAAAACTGGTGGCAAGTGGCATCTTGGCAGCTGTACGCTTGACTTTTCTCAGTTCACGGGCAGTTATTTTGCGCCTTGGTTTTTGTACACGCTTCTTGCGACCCTGTTGACTATTTTGAATGTAACGCTTGATTGTTCGATGATCACGCCTCAGAAGCTTGGCAATTTTAAGAGTGCTGCATCCCTCTTCAAGATATCTCACTATTTTTGACTTTTCAGAGCCTGTCAAGTCCCTCTTCTGACCAATTTTGCCAAAGGAAAGGAAGTTGCCTAATAATTATGCACACCTGATATAGGGTGTTGATGTCATTAGACCACACCCTTTTTTATTACAGAGATGCACATCACCTGATATGCTTAATTGGTAGTAGGCTTTCGAGCCTATACAGCTTGGAGTAAGACAACATGCATAAAGAGGATGATGTGGTCAAAATACTCATTTGCCTTATAATTCTGCACTCCCTGTATAAATGTGAAAAACTGGATCCAGGACGGCCCCTTGGCCACATTTTTTAACCCAATGTGGCCCACCACTCCAAAAGTTTGCCCATCTCTGATTTAAATTATTCAAGTATTTTTTACCACTAGGGATTAATATATACCATAAATTTGGTATTCTAAAGCAAAACCTCAATGATTAACCAAGAATTATTTCTACTCGTTTTTTTAATAATTATTCTTGGCGTTAATGATCTAATTGTCAAAACAACTTTATCAAGTTTGAGTGTTGGTACAGTTCTATTGAGTCCCCAGGTCAGCTAAAAATGACAAAGGGGGTGGGGCCCTTTCTGGTGGCAGCTGCTATCAGGGCCCAGGAGAGTCATTTCCCTTAACAAACTGGTAGAAGTATCGCTGGTAACTGTGGAGGTACAGCGAGGGAGAGGTTAGGCTCTGGAGGGGTTAGCTCATGGGAAAAGAAAGGCAGGGGGTCCGGTCCAACCCCCTGAAAGGTAGCTTGACATTCAGGAACCGAACCTAAGCAGGACTTGAGGACTACTGTGCAAAACCTCACAGAAGATTCATTGTCAAGTTTCAAGTTCAGCAGAAGAAGAAAAAGGTGTAAAGGTCCGAGGAGCTGGTACTGCAACATGATCCGTGTGGTCCTGCATCTAAATATACCACTGAGTTCGAGTGTGGCACCTAGAACACCAGGTAACCTTTTTTTCAGTTCAGCAGCAAGAACGATTGACAGACTTTCATGCTCTAAAAGCTCTGAAAATGTGACCCCAAGTGTTCCTAAATTCAACCATTAAGAAAAACTCTGTAAGCAAGAATGAAGAAATCTAAAGGGGACACGTCCCCGGAGATGGGGGCGAGGGACGCTTCCCCAAATCTTGGCATTCCTCCCAAATGCTCAAAAACCAGTCCAGAACCCCGAGGCCGGGCTCGCCCTAGCCCGACTCCGCCGGTTTTCACGCGGAAGATGAGGAACGCCGCTGTGGGGACGGGGTGTGACATCCGGCTTAAGGTGACAGTTTCTGGAGACCCGCAACCGTCCCTGTACTGGTACCACAATGAAGAGATCCTGAACATGGAAAACCAAGAATACGGAGGTCTTTGGATTAGGGACTGCAAGCCCAGTGATGCTGGTCTGTACACCTGTATCGCCACTAACCACCTTGGGGAGGCCCGGAGTAGTGCTGTCCTGGCTGTCTTGGATCTTGGTGAAGGTAAAAAACACTTATAGTATTATTTCGATGTGGTTTTCATCATATTTTTATATTACATTTGGAATAGAAATTCCAGAATTGTAAGGACTAAGCCATAAAATCCTTTGGACAAAAATGGTAGACTTCCAGCGTTGAAAATCCAGGTCCAGAAAGTAAAAACCCAGCCAAAAGCAGGCCAGTTAAACTGGCAAGAAAATAACTCCTTATCTCTTGTTTTAGGTCAAGCACCTGTGGTTTTCTGGACCTGAAACCTCAATTACTTGGTGACTTTCTGGGTCCTTAAGACTTTTTCATTCATCCTTTCATGATATGACTCGATTCTGTGTAGGGCTACAAAGATTTTTTTAAATTCCATAAAACGTTTTACCCTTTGGACTAAAACAGAGGACTTCCATTGGTGGTCGTGGTCAAGAATGTAAAAACCAAGCCAAAGATTTGCCAAAAGTGTGTCAATTAAATTAGCGAGTCAGCAAACTTAACTGAGAGCTGAGTACCAGCACTGGTGGAATGGAATTCCAAGTTTAAAACTTCAGTTCCAGTTGTGAAAAATCCAGGTCCAGAAAGTAAACGACCTGAGAATTTTTTGCAGGAAGTGTAACAGTTAAAATCTGCATGAAAACAAACTCGTTACCTGTTGCTTGATGACCAGCACCCATATAATGCAATTTCTAGCTTTGAGCATCATGATTAGGCCTTGAAACCTGTTGGACTAAAATGGAGGACTTCCATTGGTTGAAAATCCAAGTCCAGACCGTAAAAACCTAGCCAGAAGTTTGCTGAAAGTGTATCAGTTAAATTGGTTGGTTAATTGACCTGTTAACCTTTGGAATGTAATTTGTAGTTTTCATCGTCAGAATTACGCCATTGACTATTTTGAACTAAAATGGATGCTTTCAGGTACAGAAAACTACAAGTGCTAGTACTCAACCGAACGGTAACACGTTTGTTTATCAGACACTTTAACTCGGCAAAGCTTTGGCTGGCTTACTACTCTTAGGACCGGGATTTTCCACTTCCTGAAGGTCATCCATTTTATTTCCATGATTTATGGATTTTCTAAAAATCATTCCTGCCCAACACAGATTAGAGTCCCAAATTTTAAGGACCACAATTTACCAGGAAGTCTGCAATAGGTTGAGGTTTCAGGTTCAGAAAACTACAGGTACTGGTACTCAACTGACCTAAATGAGTTGGTTTGCCTGCCAATTTCAATTAAAATTTCAATTTCAAGAATTCTTTGGCTGGGATTCTAGTTGCTGTACCTGGATTTCCCACTAGTGAACCGTTTGACATAAGTTTGAAATCTTTTTGTCAAGCATCGACCGCCGTCTCACAATCCCTGATTTTTGAATGGGTTTGTTATGGGCAAATTCTCAAAAGGCTTTTTTGAATTTGTCTAACAATTCAAATGTTTAAAGTATTACTTGGATCTCTTTCTTAAGAGTTTCTCCTTTCTCGTTTTGGTATTTTACATACAGAATTTGTTCGAGTTAGTTATGAAACACAGCATCCTTTCCAGGTGCGTCTTGTGTAGTTCATACAAAGTTGACTCTGTGTTCTCCACAATATTCCCCCTTTGATTATTTTCAATCTGGATCCAGGACCGAATTGGACAGATCTTGGATTTTAGGCTTTCTGGCATTTTTGGGCCATGAACAAAAAGGTTGAAGCACCTAAGACCTGGTCTAAGGTACACTTGGTCTAAGGGGCTTAAAAAAGTGCTGGTTAAGACCAGCACTTGGTATGATTGCGTGACAAGTTTGGCACAAGTGATTTAACCTTTTTGGACCTAGTATAAGATACACTTGGTTAAAAGAGCTTAGACTAAGTGCTGGTCTGAGCTCCTTAGACTTAGACGAGAACTTGGTCTGATTTAGGAGACAAGAATGGCCAGCATTGACTCTCCTGGGAAGGAAAATAGGATTAATATATTTTCCAAAGTCATGTTAAGCAAAGCCTTGGACACTGTAGTCTAAGCTAAGTTGTTCATCAAAGTTTCAGCTTCTAACACTGTCACAAAACTGAATTCAGTGAATTCTTGTTTCTAGCCGCATTGTCAAAGACTAAAAGACCAAAAGACTCAAAGGGGAAAGGTTTGTTATTGTTTTTTCAATTATCTGACATTTGGTCTGAAAAGTTTCTTGAGTTTTAACCTTCAGTTCAACTACCTTTGATCACCCATGCTCATGGTCGACAGCTGTCCCATCACTCGAGCCCCCTCCAAAACGTTTCTATCGCTCACTCCCACTTCCAAAATGGCCCCCATGTCCACTCACTGACTCTGGAGATATTTATACTGTGGAATTTGCCAGGCCTCAGATTTTTGGGATGTCCACAAGCCGACGGCTCTCAGGTTACACGGGACGACATCAGCGCTAATTTTAACCCTGCCTGGGACAACTGTTTCTTTCCCTTCACTTGATTCTGTAAGACGCTAAATTCGTAAATACTTGGAATTTGTATCGTACCTGCTGCGATCATTTGGGCAACCAGAACCAGTCCCACTTTTAATTGATAGGGTTCCGCTGCTAGTTATGAGGGTACAGTGTCAACTGCAAAGGCTATTTTTACACATAGTAACGAATTTGAATTTTCGGAAGTACGTAATCAGAGAAGTTATCGGTAATCATAGTAACTGGACCAATTCATGATCGGAAACACAAACAGCACACGTCAATGTTGTGTCATGGTTTTATGTTTCTTGTCGAAATCGGGACTAAATTTGGACTTAATTATGTGTGAAACTGACAAGAACAGAATGAGCCAATATCCAAATGACATCGTTGGCTGGGTGGTCATTTTCTTGATATGACAATCGTCCCATGTGGGGGAGAAAACCCCACACCCCTAAAAACAGTCCTGAGAGGGACGGATGCCCCCAGGGTGTACTTGCCCAAGACAAGTGTCATGATATATTGCCGGACTGGAAGGAGAACAGAATCTCAAAGCTCTGATCAATCGACCCAGTAAGGAATGGAAATCTGCACAAAAAAACCCAAACAATTAGTTTAGTTAGTATTGGGAGACACAACATCACTAGCCTCTGTTTTGCTGATATTATTGCCGGATTGGCATGAGACGAACCATAACTCAGAGACCTGGTCAATCTCCTGGACAAAGCATCAACCTAGTATGGAATGGACAACAGCACAGAAAAACAGAAGTAATGACTAACAACACCCAAGGTATCACCACAAACATCACCATCAACCAAATTTAAATATTTTGGAACTTCCATTTCAGAAGAAGGGTCAGAACCAAAAATCACAGCCAGGGTAGCTTGAACCACAGCCACACTTGCCAGACCTAAACTCATCTGGAGGGACAAAGAACATAGAAGTGAAATCAGACATCAATCTCATGGAAGCGCTGGTTACTTCCATCTTTATAAACGCTTGCAAGACATGAACTCTGACAGCAAAACTGGAAAAGAAAATCCAGGCCATAGAACTGTCATGCTACAGGAAACTTCTAGGCATCAGCTACATAGCCCATGTGACAAACGAAACTGTGCGCAACACCATCAGGGGGCCCCTACCAAGAACTGTTGTCAACTGTGCATAGACCAAAACTGCAGGGGCATGGCCAAGCTCATTCACCAGGGAACGGTCCAAGGGGATGGAAGGAGAGGAAAATAGAAAAAGAACTGGGCCGACAAAATCAAGGAATAGACTGATGCCATTTTGCCATGACCCAAAAAACGGCCAGGAAAACAGTGGAAAACGCTGTCAACAACAAAGACACAGTCGATATCGGTATTGCAATTCAAACATTTCTAAAATGGACCTGAACTGATTTAGCCAAACTTTATCGTCCAAAAGACATCTCGGGCTGGCTGGAAATTGTATTTATATGTCAGAAATTACAGTTTTATAGACTTATACCTCTCGTTAAATTCACATACACTCAAATGTTAATAAATAAGAGAGACCCAGTAAGTACTAATTTTTGGACTAAATCGTGTCTTAAACCAATCAGACCAGATTTACCCAAGATCCAACGCCTGAAAGGTCCAGGGCTGAGTGGCTAATATCTTTATATGTAAGTAGTCACTGGTTTATAGACTTATGTCTCTCGTCTGAATTCACTTCAGTGGGTTTTGAATGAATTTGTATCAAACATCACTGATATCTAACTTTTTAAAAATAAGATATTCCCCACAAATATCTGTCGCCTAGGCAACCAAGAGATCCCCTTTTGTTGCAGTTAACAGAGAGGAGTGTGTGGAAAAGGGAACGAGGATGCCGAGCAGTGCCGTGGAGCTCGGTTATAAGGCTTCAGGGAGGCAGCGGGGGAGGATGCTTGCCGGCAGATGAGGGGATGCACGGACACGCGCTCTAAAACCAGCTAAAAATGGAGGCTTTTGTCCAACAGAGGAAGGAACGGCGAAGAGCGCTGAGCTGGAACTTGTTACGTAACGAGGAGAGTGGCTCTATGTCTCTGCCTCAAGCGGCGTATTATTCTCCTCTTTAACGCGGGAAAATACCTGTTGAGTATTTCAGTGGAATCCCCTCATGAAGCTGAAGGTGATTCCTTGTTCTTGGAGCACCCATGCAGGAGAACCGAATTAGTGAGCAGGCAAGTCAGGTTTATGTTTACTGTTTATATGTAAGATTTTAAAGTTGTGAGTTAAAATTTAATCTGAATTGTCGGATTTCTCCGATGTTCTCCTCAAAGCTGGTGTGATCTTTGGTCAGCTTGGTGAGTGTCTGGATCATTTTTTCTGCACATCTTCTGACTGACTGGTGGTCACTGTGGAATTCCCTTGTTTTCTTAGTGCCATTAAAAAGTGAATAGTACTTATCTGAAAAGGGGAAGCTTTTCTTCGTGTGTGTATATGCTGAAGTCAAGCATTAAATCCAGTACATATCTTTATAGGTCACATACCTCAGAATCCAGTCTTTGAGGGCCAGAGGTCTGCAAGATTTAGAGGTTTTCCTCATTAAACACAAGTGAATCACACTAGAAAGATTGCTATTCAAGTTTTTTCAGACCTTGCTAATGAATCAAGTATGCGTGGAAAGGAAAACTTAAAAAAAATGCAATACTCCAGCCCTTTTGGAACCAGTTTGACATGTCTGTGACATAGATCCTCGGCCATGCCTGCGTATTTTCGACTCAAAGCTGACTCAAGTCATCTAAATAATCGTGCAAGGGGGCTTACACTTATGAATTTTGGTAGGTCCTGGTGTATTGGAAGAGCCTTGAATGTGAAAAAAAAAAACTCATCAAAAAGGTGAAGAGCTGTCACCCAGGACCTGATTGGGCCAAACCTCCCACTATTCCTCCGACCAACCCATTCCCGGAGGCCTCGGCAGCACCAGGGCACACCATCCCTACCCCAGCGGCAGCACCTGCTGGAAAACAAGCCCCAGACCCCTAAGCAACCCTACCAAGACGGCCCCCCGCCGGCCCCAGACCTATTTCCTCCCTGCCAAGACTTGGGCGGGGTCAGGTAACTAGGGGACACTGGCCCGCAGCCCCCTGTCTATATGTCTGATAGAGGTGGGATATTGGGAATGGGATGGGATAAGGGTGTTGCCCCTTTCAATGCCCGTCAGGGTAAGACCTACTGAATACTCCTCTTCCTTACACACTATTTTTACATCCACTTTGGGTTTACTCCAATGCTTTGAACATCTGGCGGGCTGCCATTTGGTGCCACAAAATCTATAGCAAGCATTGTTAGGGTTCCGGTGCAACTTGGACTATTTAGCTTCGAGGAGCAATAAAAGAGGACCGATCTTTTGCTGACTGCTAGGATTTAAATTGGAAAAATACTGGAGTGCTTTTAAAGTGACTGCATAGTTTTGATAAATGTGAGGCACTTTATCCAGTAATCAATAATTTTAATACATTGCTGTGTTTCTCTTCGAGTCTCTTTTCATTTTTAGTTCAATTGATGACCTTGCATTCTTTCTTGATTCTCACTTTTTCTGATTTTGTGAAACGCTGTAATTGGAAGAGGTTGTGCAATCCAATCCAGAAGTATCAAAACAGAGAAGATATATTCTTAATTTTTGTTGCAGACATCAATAGTTGAGGACAATTGTCAAGTTTTGGGGACTGTCTTCAATCGTGCCACTGTCTTTGAACTCAATGTGAATATTTCAGCAACATCCGAGCTCTTCTCGCTGTTGCGTCTGTGAAAATGAAGTACCCCCGTTTACATAATCCCACCTACTGTGAAGCAAGACCCCATGAGAGCTGCCAATGACTCAGCGGTTCTTTCTATTTTAAGGCCCACCAGTTACTGGATTCCCTTTCAACGTGAACAAATCTTAGGTTCATACCGGTTTATTGAATCCTGATTGTTAGTAGTTAATTTTTGTGAAAGATTAATCTTTTGTCCTTCTTCCTGCATTTTAGAATCAGACAGCAGTGAGGACGAAGGACAAGTTCAATTTGAGACCAATGGACATGGTGTGGACGATGAACACCATGTAGGACGCAAAGGTAAACAATTTGTCCTCAAATTGCTAGTAAAAAAACCCTTAAATAAAACTCGAATTTGTCTTTCTTCATGGAGTGATGGACTCGAATGCAGAAAATGAAAGCAGAACATGTGAAGATCTCAATCAAGCAAGGTAAACATTCATCTGAATGTTTTAAGACATTTTTTATTTAGTGGATACGACATGAACCTATTCTGAGGTGGAGAACATAAAGTGAAATTGTCGTATAGCGGGGGATAGAAATGGTAATTAGCTCTGAACCCTCTGTACCCAACATAAAAACATTATAATAACAAAATAGTAAGTACTACATACAGTATGTGTATTATATGTGTGTAGGATGGAATAATATTACAAATTAATATACATGTATTAGTAAAATGGCATTCAATTCACCTTGTTTTGACATGACTTGAGCTGGTAGAGATGAGTAGTCGGTGGATGGACTGTAGTTAGATTAAAAATGAAAACGTATTTTAAAATATTCACTTGCAAAGATTTTTAGGCCCTTAGAATATTCCCTTGCTTCAATCGTCTCGTTATTTGTAGTAGAAGTCACAATCGTCGATTGGTCACAGCCATGCAATGTAGCGATTTAGATAGATGGATAGATCTTCATTGTCCCCAAGGAGAAATTTGTTTTCAAAGACACTGCCTGATAAACGTAAAAAAGGAAAACACAATGCAAAGGACATCACACGTGCAGATGACTGAATAAGATTATTACAGACAGTTAAGTGCAGCAATAGCAGAAGGGGCAGAGCTTTGACTGAAGTGTAGCCGCTTCCACCTCAGAGTTCTGAACCTGCAGCCCAAGGGCAACAGGCAGAAGTGAATGTGTAGTTGAAGATCTAAATGTCTCATAATTGTCCCGGCCATAAGTGTGATGGCTTTATTGATGAGGTGTGAGAGGTCCGTAATGGGCAGATACGGTATTTTTATGACCGTAGGGCCCACTGTGTGAAAAGGCACAGTCTCTGTCGCTGCTTCTGTATTCAACTCATACACAGGGTGCACAGCACGATAGGACGCGGGTGCCCTCTACTGCGGCCACCTTACGACAACACAAACAAGAATGCAAGTGTGCGTATTTAAAAATACAGCGGGAGCAAAACAGAGTATGGTTGTGATTTATTTAAGTATTTATTACAAAGTAAAACACCCAGATATAAACTTGTCAAAGTTTGTTTTTCAGCTTCCTCCACTTGCGAACCATCAATTCATTAGTCTTCAATTCTTTCACGGCTGCTCGTTTCTATGTTCTGACGCATAGCATAGAAATCAAGACACCATGGCAGACGTAAACAAGGAAAGCACTTAATGGAGGGAAAGTGAGGTTTTGGATTTAGTTATTATTTAGGGGGGCAACTCTGTTCAGTCTCCAGGAGCACTATAACCTCCAATTTGATAGATAGGCTACGGCTTGTTCTTCTTCTTTTTCTTCTTCTTAGAGTTTAACAGCGGTTGTATCTACCTTTGTGATGCATTACCTCCCCCTATCACCATATCCTCGTCACCGTTCCAAATCTCAAATCCTGTTAAAAGGTCCCATACTCCTCAAAAAATGTTTAAGAATCCGTTTGTTGAGGCCCATTGTCCGAGTGAAGCAATCTGTTCCTTGAAAATTACATTACTCCCCCCTTCACCAACTTTTTCTTCATTTCCTCCCTCTGAACGATACGTTATGCTGAGTTGAAGTCAATGAACAAGATTGATGCGAATCTGTCAGGTTACTCAAGATGTTCCAAGAGTAGTTGGAAGAGACATGCAGCAGCATCCTCTGTTCCCCGTCTGGCCTTATAGGCAAACCGAAATGGATCTAGCAGAGATCCAACCGTTCTATCCTCCATAGAGTGGTCTTTCCAGGCTATTCATGATGATGGGTGCAATTGGTCTGTCGAGATTCAAGTCAGATGGAGGGAGTTTTTTGGAAACCGGGATGATTATAAAGGTTTTCCAGGCTGTAGGAAAGGATGCGATCGTTAGAGAGATGAAGTGCACGATTGGTGAGTTTGGCCTTTATTATATCCTTTATTATATCTGTCTGTTTAGGCCAATAACAGAGTTTCAGTCCCCACACTGGAAGGCTTAAAGTCTTGATTTCATATGGATTTTAATGAAAGATGTGATCCAGGGATGTGAGTTGGGGTATTTCTTAAATGTATAGTGGATGATATGCAGAATTTTATGTTGTCCGTGATTACAGAAACCCTGTTCTCCAGAACACTTTAAAAGATATCCCAGTCTGTGCACGCTAGTCGGTGCTGTGGATGGTGGCTTAGGCATGTTTCAGTTCCGTTTTGTAATGAAGAAAAAACCAAGCACATTATGGTCGGCGTAGCCAAATGGAGGATGTGCCTAGACAGTGAACGCATCCGAAATGTTCCCATAGCATTGGTCCAGGTTGTTGCGCCTCCTCTTACATACTGGTACAGTGATGGCATATCACTGTCCAGCCTACAGTTGTTAAAATCACCTTGGGATACTTAGCCATTATAAAGCAAGCACCCTGGGCCAGAAGTTTCGCTGGCGTCCCGGTGCTAGCTCTTGGGGAATGTCGACACAGCTGATCACCATGCAAGGGAATAGAAAGGCAGAATTGTCAACAATTCTAGATCAGGGGCGGCAGTGGCTCAGGAGGTGGAGCGCTCGTCTTGGGATCAAGAGATCGCAGTTTGAATCCCGGCTCCTCCGTGTTACATGTCGAAGTGTCCTTGCGTAAGACACTGAACCCATAATGCCCCCAATAAGCAGGTTAGCGCCTTACATGGCTGCACGGCCGCTATTGGGAAATGTGAAGCACACTGTAAAGTGCTTTGGGAAGTCTTGACTAGAAAAGCGCTATATAAATGCAGATAGTTTCATTTCATCATCAGACATGCAGATTATGTTAGTACACCATTATTTATTAACGAAGATGCAGATACCGCTGCCCTTGTTTTTTCAAAACTTGCTTGTCCGATCAGCCCGCAAGATGGTGAAATGATCAAGACTGACCTCGGATTCTGTGATGGTCCCGTCCAGCCAAATGTCTGTCAGGCATCCATGAAGGTCCCTTCGAACTGGTACTTGACATCTATTTGATCCGTTGTGTTCCTGAGAGAGCGGATATTGACCAGAATAATGATTGGGAAAGGGGGTCCGGAGAGGGGGTCTAAAAGAACGCTTTCTCAACCTGGTGCGTACCCCACTTCGCCTACCCTGTTTTCTTGGTTGGAGTTCAGGTGGAAGATTGACTGCCAGCTTCAGGAAGCAGAGCGAGGAAGAGCAAAGCTGGAGACGCTCATTGTGGCTATAGTTGAGCTAACCAAGGTCCAACATTCTGCATTTGTTACTTAATATAATGATGCCAAAACCACAAAATATTTCGAGACAAGTGACAGGCTGTGTTGTTGCACCAGAGGTAGTGTTCCCTTTTTGTATTTCTTGATAATTGCAAGCTTAGTTTCTATGGTTGTCATGTTTTTCTTCTCTCTTTAGCATCGTTGGAAGCCTTGGGACCCTAAATACCCTCCAAATAAAGTTAAAAAAGAAAGTATTTTATTGCCGACTAAGTTTTTCCAAAGCACACAAATTTCCGAACTGAATTGTGGAATTTCCTTCTGCCAATAGCATATTAGCATTTTCATGATGTCATTACCAGAGTTGGCCACATTGCTTTAGAAAAGTAATTAGTTATAATTACTCACTACTTCTCCCAAAAATTAAGTGAGTTAGTGACTGAATTACTTATTAGTAAAAGTAACTATTTTACTACTAAACTTTCCTTTTTTATATTGACACATTAACACTGAAAAACACAGGACACATGAATTACAGTCATTATAATATACAAAAAATATCAAATAAAAGACAATTTTAACATTTTTTTTCAACAAACTTAAAGTCAACAACAAAGAATCACAGGGAACAGGCTGTTAATTGGTGGGAGCCAGCTCCCTTCGTTCACATTCAAGAGCCGGCTCATTGAGGCGTTTCGTTTGCGAATGACCCAAGTCGGTTGTGCCGCATCTAATGGTGGATCACATTTTTCACGACCAAGCCATCATTTGTCTTTTCTTTCGGCACATTAGTAAATACTATATTCGTAATCGCTTTCTAACTATCTAACGTGCTAGTTGCTAGTTTGAGTGGTGGTTGGTTGGTTTGTTGATGGAACTTTTAACCACTCGGGTCGTAGGGGCACCATTACCTGTTGTGTGTCATGGCAACTACAGCCTAGTGGAACCCATCCCTCTCCAGGCCAACATATGTCTGAACCGGGGACCTTTTGTGAGTCAGGGCGATGTGCTAACTTCTGCACTACGGAAATATTTTGAATGGTGACTTGATCCGAAAAAGATGTGACGTAAACAATCTGAAGGAGAGCGGAAAACCGTTTTATTCATAGTAAAGAACCGCTTTTGACTGTCAGCAACGGTATCGGCATTGTAACGGCAGAAAAAAATAATTTGATTATTCTGTTACTGAAAAAAAGAATGCCAATAGCAGATGAGCAATTTATATGACATTTACCAACAGCAGGCAGGCATTTTGGCGACAAATGTCGCAATGTTTTAAATTTTAAATAGTTTAATGTTGGTAGTTGTAAAGCGAGAAAAATGCCATAAAGAGGGGTCAAAAATATTGTTTCCCAAACTATAAAGTGAAACCATTGCAGGCCTTACCCCATAGGTCAACTGTAATTTGAACTGAAGCCCAAACTTTTCCTCCAATCCTGCAATTTAGGAACCACACAAATGATTCTCCAAGAGGTTCTCCTTCTGATGTTCTGCCACCACCATCTCCAAGACCTGTCAAACGGCCCTCCGATTCGCCTTCATCAACACCTGTCAGCCTGCGGAAGAAAGCTGTTGTACCCACAGAATACCAAGACACAGTACCAGCAGAGTTTGAAGAGAAGGTAAAAGTGCCAAAATCCCTTAATAACACCCAGGATTCAAGATCTCAAACGCCACTAAGCGAGTCCATTAGGACAGAGTTTCCTCCAAGGCCGTCACCAAAGTTAACCAAGGCAAGTTCAAAAGTTTTTGAGAAAGTCCGAGATCTGGAAGAGAGAAGGCGAAGTTTGGACTTTCCCGAAGGTTCCGTATCAGGAAGATCTTGGGCAGGGTTCAACCTAGCGGGTTCCGTAGACTCGGATGACGCAGGTAGCCGGTTGGGGATTTCCAGAGAAAGTTCCAGGGAAGACCTCAGAGAGGCCCTCACAGAAGACGCGGCAGAACGAAGGTCCATGTTTCGACAAAGGGCTGCGTCGCTGGAGGAGAAACCACGTTATTCTCAAAAGGTTCAGGATATTGAGAACAAGTTTACGAAAGAGTTGCAGCGTATTAAGAAGCTTGTGGGTAAACCCCATCTGAAAAAGTCCTTTTCAACAGAACAGCTGACTTCCAAGGCCAGACAGCGCCAGCCTTTCAGGAAAATTGAACCGATCCCCCCACAGGTCCTTCAAAGACTACAAGAAAGAGAACGTTCTCTGTGGGGTAAAACACCAATAGTAGCCAATCAGGGACAGGAAATACCAGAACTACAGGGTCCTCAAATCCAGAACTGCAGCACTTGTACCAATACCACAGAGTCAATGCAGTTATCGGACCTGCCAGGAGTACGATCTCTTCGTGACTTCAATCGTATCAGCCCAGTCACCGAAATCATACAGCGATCGTCATCACCAGCATTGTTTCATCAACCGATGGAAGACTCGCCGAGTTTGACAAATCTGGAACAGAAACTTGAAAAGAGACCTCCGAGTCCACTTGTCCAAAGGGGTTCAAGAAGCCAAGCCTCCTCGCATAGGCATGAATTGTCAAAGCAAAGTCATGAAACATCTGGGAGAACAACGCCAGATGAAGTAACGTTAAGAAAAGTTGAAAAAAGACCAGAAAGTCCACTAGTAAAAAATGGTAGCCTTCCAACTCAAGATCCAAGTCCTCAAGCACCCCCCAAACCTCCTAGGATGATACAAACTGACCCAGAGGAGGAAAAGATACAAGTGGAAACCCCAAAGTATGCTCCAAATTTAAACATCCCAAAGATTGTAGTGGAAAGTGAAGATGCCACCACAGGGACAAAACAACTTAAGCGGGCCAAAGGAAAACCATCAAAGACCAAAGTTAAGCATCGGCGCCCACGACCCATGTCTCCAGAAAAGGGTTCGATGCTTTAAATCTCTTCGATAACTTTTTGAAGTTGCTATCTAACGAACAGTTCTCCTTCCGTGATACCTCAGATTCTTCAGACGATTCCTACGTGTCTGCTGAAGAAGACCCAATGGAAGCTCCTGTATTTGAGTTTGGCCTTCAGGATACGGTTGCCAGAAGTGACTCGGACGTGCTACTCAAATGCAACATTTCTGGCACTCCTATTCCTGAAGGTACTTCACACTACTTGAGTAGAACCTTAAACTGGTTTCAACTTTTATTCCATCTCCAAAGTTATTTAACTAATGAATTGATGTAATTTTCTTAAAGTTACTTGGACTAAAGACAATGTGGAGGTCCAAAGCCTTTCCAATTACGTGATCAAGGTGGAAGGTGAACGACACAGCCTACTCATAAAATCAGCCCAGTCGAGCGACGGTGGAAAGTATAGTGTGACTGCAGAAAACCAGGAAGGCAAAGTGACCAGCAACGCTTCTCTCATAATTAGAACAGGTACGTATTATTTAAACATTGGATATTTTAGCTTCAATGCCATCGGAGATTACTTAATCAGGCATCCGTCCTTCAATCGTATTCGTCTTATTGAGGATGGGTCGCAGGGGCAGCATCCTCAGCAGGGAAGTCCAGCCCTCCATATCCCCAGCCACTTCACCAAGCTCATCCGCCGGTATCCGGAGGCATCCCCAGGCCAGCCTAGAGCATGTCCTGGTTATCTTCTGGGTTTCATGCTGGTTGGACATCCCTAAAACACCTCCAGAGGGAGGGGTCCAGGAGGCATCGTTACCAGATGTCCGAACAACCTCAAGTGGTTCCTCCCAAAAGGTGACAATCCATGTCCCAAGCCAGGGATCGGTTCGCCATGGTCTCCTCCCATTTCCATGGCTACCGCCTGGCTCTCTAGGCGCCCCTTTGGCTCTGGGAAAGGGGATCCACATTGTACCTTCCAGCTGAGCCCTACCAGACCACAAGGCACTAGCCAGCAGAACCCAGTTCCAGGCCTGGCTCTATATGGGGCCTTGTGAACTGTTCATAGTCCAAAGTTCCTATGCATCATGAGGGGTCTCTGAGGTGTATGTTGTTTAGCCCCTCATCGAGGACCCTTTTATCGTGGGTGACCTTACGAGGGCCATGAAAACCCAGACTTAATTGCTCCTGGAACCATTGGGATAAGCAAACCCCTCCATCAGGGTAAGGTGACAGCTCATGGAGGGGTAATTAGGCCTAAAAAATTGTAAACGTTTCTCTTCACTAACGAGATGATGAGCAAATCTTAATTTTTAATTCTGCGTCTTCGCCTGCTCTAGCTTTCTTCTTTCGCTGTGCCAGTAGTACATGCAATATATTCCAGCTCGACAACCACACTTATAGTTACCATAGCAACGAAGAGTGAAACTGAACCTATAAATTGCTCACTGGGGGCTTGGTTGCTTTGTCTCTGTGAAAATGTGTTATTGTTTGAATGTGACATTTAACAGTCGAGTTAATGTCGAGGGGTTCTCTAAGTGATAGGAATGTCTTCTGTCTAAAGGAGAACAACAACCGATTTAATTAACTTTGCGGTTCTACAATTTGGAACAACCACTTCAGTAGTCTAATTGGGTCGTGGGTGTTCTAATTTACGTCAGTTAATTGTGTAGTTAAAATTAAGTGGTTCTCTGAATGGTAGGAACTTGTTCTTTCTAAACCAGCTAAAGATTTCATGAACATTGTGCCATTTGACAGAACCACTTCAGGATTCTAGGGGTGTCCTGGAGGTTCCGATTGACATCAGCAGTCCCATAACATCCGACGATGAGTACCTCAGTCCCCTGGAGGAAGCTATGGATTTTAGTTCACCGAGAAAGACCCTAGACACCAAATTCAAAGAACCTCCTGCGTTTCTGGTGAGACCTGAAAACGATCGTACATTCTCTAGCAATGTAGTCTCCTGACTAATCATATTTTAATTGATTATCCAAGTTTAATGCATATCGACCAAACTAAAACTCATTCAGAGTTCTTATTTTTTCATTTTCAACAGGTAACAATGACTGATCAAGCCGTTTTCGAAGGACAGGAAGTCACAATGTCCGTGCGAATCAGTGGTCAACCAAAACCTTTACTTTATTGGTAGGTATCATCATTCCTTAATTTCCAGAATCTGAATCTGTTGGGTGTATCCTAACTCCTGATAAAACATTTTCACTTGTGATATGATGCTGTAGCCCTGAATATTATTTACACATGATTTCATTCAATTCCGATTAAGTAACCAGATTTACAATTAGTCCTTGTCCTCTCAAATATGGTTTAAACGTTTCTCTGGTGGGACAGGGGCTCGTAGAGATCCTGATATTTCCCCTCTGAGAATAGGTACTTTCTAAAAGTTACTGCATTGGAAAACCCAAATCCAACTGACAAATTAGCTTTGATCAACGCAGCACCCACCCCATAAGCGATTCAGGGTACTCAACAGAAGACTCTAGTTAGTGGACGGATTCATTCTCAGGGACTGATTTTTGGGTGAAAAACATTTGATGCACATGTGCCAGAATCCAGTCATCGAAGGTTCTGCAAGTTTTAGAGGTTTCCCTAGTTTAACAGATGAATTATATCAGATAGATTGTTATTCAGGTTTTTGCAGAGCTTGCTAAGGAATCAGCTTTGTATGGGAAAGGAAACGTCTAAAACATGCAGAGCTCATGTCCATTTGGGATTCATTATGACATGCCTGACTTGATGAGACAGACAGAAGGACACTCAAAGCTACAATAAACCCAGAAAATTTCCTATGGTGGAAAAACGACTATTCAATTTATTATCAGGGATTCTGGATGAAATCTGATCAAGTTCTTGGGGTGATTTTGGGCTGATCTCCACCGTCAAAATTGTATCGTGATTTTATTTTATTTTATCGTGGCAGGTTGAGAGACAGAGTTACGGTCAAAAGCGGTCCCCGTCATACTGTAGGGGAGGTAGAGGACGGTACTTTTGAATTGACCATTAAGTCAGCTCTGATGTCAGACTCAGGGGTTTACACCTGCAAAATCGTCAATGAGTTTGGAATAAAACAATGTGAAGGGAAGCTCGATGTCAAAGGTAAGAACAGAAACATTTATACAATTTTCTGTTAAAGATGACCTGTCCTGTCCTGGCTCCTCAGTCCAGAAGATACCTCTGCTGTTTTCTTTTATGTTTTAGTCAGTTCTTGTACCCTCCAACTTGTTTTTAGTATCCCCAGTCGAACCAAGCTTGGCCGTCCTTCGACCAGTAAAAGACATCACAGCCAACGCAGGGGACACGGTACTGTTTGAGTGTCATGTGACTGGGCCCAAAGACACGGACGTGGACTGGTTGGCGAACGGGAAACTGATCCAGCCGGCGTTGCTCAACTGCAAGATGCACTTTGATGGAAGAAAATGTCGCCTGTTGCTTAATTCGGTCCATGAGGACGATAGCGGGACATACACTTGCAAGCTAAGCACAGCTAAAGGTTTGGCTAGCGACAGAAATACATCTTCATCATTTTTAGAAGTACATATTTTCACATAATAAACACACATAAACATGCATTTTCTGCAATAGCTTTATATTCTCATAGTTAATATTGACACACAAATTAAGTACGGATCAATCATTTAATAAAGTCAATCTCTAGTGTCTTAAACAAAGCTTTTTAAAGACATGTATCGTTATGATGTAATGAAAAACAAATATAAAGACTCACATAAAAATAATGGGATTTTGTATCTATTTTAAACCATTTTCAGACGAAATGACATCATGTGGAAAACTACGAGTAATTCCATCAATTGAGCCCCTCTTTACACGGAAACTGGATGTTCTAGATGTCATTGAGGGGCGCAATGCTCGATTTGATTGCAAGGTCAGCGGGACCCCTCCACCAAAAGTCATCTGGACTCACTTTGGTAAGCTCATCTTATCAGACTCTGCCTTTTTTATAGTTATAATATATGAAGTCATTCACTCGTCCTACCATGTTTTTTTGGCCTCTTCCTGGTGTCACCAGTACCTCATGTCACAAGACATCCGTGATACGTGATAAGGCTTAAAAAATCACTATTAAGAAGTGGACCGTGTGACGTGTTATGAGGATGTTAATCTACTTTCTCAACCACTTTTTTAATATAATTCTGTGTGAGCAGGAAAACAGGAAAAGTCAATAATGGTACCACTCCCGCATTTTCAAACCAAGCATGAGTGTTTGTTGTTTTTATTGTTCTGTTTTGAACAAGGGCCAAGTACCTCGTTTAGTGCATCGAATTGATGATTAAATCAGAGGATATGTCACAGCATAACAAAATAGAAATTTGGAAATGTGTCGTTTGAAAACAAAACGTTGTTTCTCAGCAGATCACCCACTCACCGAGAGCGAGGACGTTCGCATTTTTCAGGAGAACGGTCGTCACTCCCTGATCATCTCTCATGTGACCAACGACGATGAAGGTTTCTACACCGTGACAGCCACCAACAGTCACGGAGAAGCCGAATGTTCTGCCGAACTCTACATACAGGAACCACGACCTGCCATTTCTTCACAGATGTAGGATCATAATCTAAACTTTTCTTGGCATTTTCTTCATTTTTAAAGTGGTTATTATCTTCATTATCCACAAAGGGCCAAGCTAGAGAAGATGCCATCCATCCCAGAGGAGCCTGAAGTTCCAGAGAACGAAGTGGAGCGTTTCACGATGCCCGATTTTATCAAACCCCTTTACGATCTGGACGTCATAGAGGGAAAGGAAGCCATTCTGAAATGTAAAGTGGCCGGACTGCCGTATCCCACCATTTCCTGGTTTCACAACGGAAAAAGAATTGAGAGCACGGAAGACAGAAAGATGACGCAATGTGAGTGTTGGCTCCCCAAAAAACACAAACCACAATAAGACATTAGCACCTTTGATTCTGTCACGACCTTACCGCTCTTTTCAGTTCGCGATGTCCACGGTCTGGTTATTCGCTCGGTGTGTCACGCACACGGTGGCGTCTACAAAAGTGTCATCGCCAATAAAATTGGCAAGGCTACATGCTACGCTCATCTTTATGTCACAGGTAAACTATTTCACTAGAAATACGCACATTCTGGAAATTCAATGTGAAGGCACAAAGGTGGTGAAGATACAGTTAAAGTACTGGAAACGCCAAATTGAATGAGAACAAAGGGAATTGGGAATAAATTGAAGCATGAAATCAAGACAAAGTATGTGCAAATTAGGGGAACGTGCTGAACAGTGTAACCATGTACTAAAAAGTACTTAGAGTAAAAACTGTTCTGAAATGTAATGAAAAGTCAAGTAAGAAAATATGAAAAGGTAGCTGTTGTAAATAACCTTCCAGTTGAGAACAGGTCACTTTTGGTTTGAAAGCGCATTCTCAAAACCTGCACTTTTGGTTAAAAAAGTAACATTTTGGTCTGCTCTTGTAGAAAACAGATCACTTCTGGTTCTAAACAGGCTCTTTTGCTCTGAAAGCCGGAATTTCAGGGTAAAAACAGGACACTTACGGTCACTTCCTGAATAAAATTGATCACTTTTAGTTGGAAATGGACACTTTTGGTCTAAAAGCTGGCACTCCTGGCTCCAAACGGTTCACTTTCAGTCACTACCTTATGAAAACAGTTCTCTTGAAACAGGCACTTGTGGTCTTAAAACTGGCCCTTCTGGTTCAAAACACGACACTTTCAGTCACTTATGCCCTAAATATATGTCAAAAATCAGATATGCTCCAATTTGTTGAGTCCTGATTTTGTTATATTGGTCTGTCTGTCTGTCTGTCAAAAGAAAAAAAGACAAGATCGTACAAAATGGAAACCAAGTTTGAAGTGATGTTTAAAAATCTGTTACTCCAGTTTGTTTCAAAGGTCTAGCCCAGACCTCATCTTTAAAATCTTAGAACCATACCTTTCTAAGGTTTATTCACACAGCTCAGATAATCATTGGCTTTTCTCTGCCCAGTTGTAATCAATGACAACAAAGACACTTTACTTCTATTCTTCTATTTTTAGATATCCTCCCTGATCCTCCTGATGGAACTCCAGTAGTAGAATCAATCACTGGTAAAGTGATCTGTCTGAGCTGGAAGAAACCAAGGAGACTGGACCCTTCCATTGGTACCACAATATTTTTTTCCACACAATCCCTCACCTGGTATGATATTTGAGTGAGTGAGTTTTTTCCCTGTAGATCCAAGCTCTTTGATGTATGCCATCCAGCAACAAACCCTTGGCTCTATCCAATGGACAATTATTGCATCTGGTCTGAAGAACACCACATACACCATCAGCACCTTGTCCAAAGGTCTTCGCTATTCCTTCAGGGTTTTGACCATCACCTCCAAAACCTTTAGCAAACCGTCACCTGGCACTGAGCCGGTGCAACTGCTGGACAGAGGTACTTGAAAGCTTTTGGTCTCACTGTGCTGATTCCTTTGACAAAAAGACTGACTGTTGTGCTTTGGATTCCAGGTCCCTATCTTCAAGAAGCTCCAGTAATTATTGATAAACCAGAAATGGTGTATGTGATGGAAAACCAGTCAGTCACTATAACCATCACCATCAATCATGTCAATGCTGCCGCCGTCTGGAAAAGGTATGGTAACTTCACCTGGTGCTGCCTAATCCAGATCAGTGTCGATTCTCAATAGTATGGTACGTAAAATTACAGAATGTGGTGTACAATGAGTGAAGGGGAGATCGGGGCCAATTCAAATTATTTCTTTACAAAAAGAAGAGTAGTCTGATTCACCTATCTTAGAGAACAGAGTTAAGATTCTAAAAAAAGGGACATCCACTGTGTTTCACAGTAAAGCTAACTGAGGATAAATCTTTGTAAAAGTTAAGAAGTTCAATAACTTTGCTCAATTAATCAAAACCAATTTTTATCATGTCCTCCTATGTGCACAGAATTAAACACATCAGCTAAATTCATGGTTTTGACACATTAAAATGACACGACGTATAACATTTCATAGTTGTTTTCTGTTTTGGAAAAGAGGAAACTGTAAGGTTATTTTGAATCAATCTTCAGGTGAGAGGCCCCCGTCTCCCTCGCCTTTAGTGGGGGGGGTTTCCAAAGTTGGCTGGTGGTCTTGGTAACTTACTTCCTGTAAAAGTTGATTTGTCAAAGATGTTGGTTGTTCATCTATTGCGGAACAGGGTCACAAATAACAATTAAATCAACAGGAAAGGTGTGATCTTGGACAACAAACGAGACATGTATGAAATGGCCATGCCAGATGACGACCAACACACATTGAGGCTGACCAAAGTGAGGAGTGCGGACGTTGGAGAATTGACATTCACGGCGTCCAATAAATATGGGAGCGACAGCTGCACTTTCAGCGTGGAAATGGCAGGTAGGTCACGTATTACAGTGGGTCTAAAACATGGGGACAGAGCAACGAAAGCAGGTGGCAGGAGGGAAATTGTGTGTCAAATCCTGACAATACCTCACCCCGAGGGCCGGATGCTTCACAGCTGAAAAAAAAATAGTCCCAAGCTTGAGGGTGGAAGGGAGCACGGACGCTGTGGTGGACAGTCCATTCCTGCCAAAACAGTGGACGATAGTGGCCTCGGGACTTTTTCTGCTGAAACCAAGTACAAAAGTGGTCAAAGGGACCTCCCCTGAAACTGAGAACATGAACAGCCAAGGGACACTCACTGCCCAAACCAAAGCAAGAAGCAGCTGAGGGACCTTTGCGAACAATAGCTGGAACAGAACCAGTTAAGCGTTCTTCAACTGTGATACCAGGACAAGCATGTGAAAGCCTCCCGTTGAGTCCTTTGATGGTCGAGTCATTTTTTCACACATCGCCGGTGGAACCAATATGCTCGGAAGCAGGAACACAGAAAAGCGCGTTACAAAAAAAAATATGTTCGATAAAAAAAAAAACAGGAACAAAATAACAAATAGTGGTCCCAAAACAACTAACAGTATCTAAACAAGCCTAATCTGTCAATAGCAAAAACATGACAACCTCTCCTGTCAAATACAGTCAATATACAGGGCTGAAATAATGAACTGCTGATATCAGGGTTGATTAGGTGCAGGTGGGTACTCTCCTTAAATTGGTGTCCTCTAGGGGGGGAGATGGGGTACCAGATCCTTACAGGCGGCACTATCACCTGTCCTTGTTTTTATAGGTTTGTTGACTGATTTTTAGTTTATAAGTAACCTACCTCTATAGGCATAGCTCACCTTCTCTTCTAATGCCAAAAGGTTTGAAGTTTCTATTGGTCTACGCTTATTTTCCTAAAGCCATTATTTCCACAGCTCTTCCATCATTCGAGTCTATAATGGAGGATATCGATGTGTGCTCCGGGGAGTCCCCTCGTTTTGCCGTGGTGGTGGAAGGCCGGCCTATTCCTGACATCCTCTGGTTCAAGGTTTGTAGCTTTCAGTCTCAAGTGAGAACTGAATACCAATCTGTCTAAACCACGTGATATTATGATGGTTTCAGAACGGTACCTTGCTCTCAGAGGGCAGCCATTTTACATTTGTGTACGATGACAACGAATGTTCCCTGGTAGTCCTCAACGCTTGTCCTGAGGATTCAGGAGTGTACACCTGCACCGCCAGGAATTTTGCGGGTTCTGTTTCCTGTAAAGCTGAACTTACTGTCAATGAAGGTGTCCTACTTAAACTTACTCATGTTAATGAATTCTTCCAATGTTTGACATTATGATTTCCTAATATAACATAGATTTCAGCAAAGAAGAGCCCATGGAAGACGAAGCAACCATTTTGAGAAAGTTGCGACGACTGACTGACCATTATGACATACACAAGGAAATTAGAAGGTATGGTGTCTTCTGTAAGCAAATATCCTACCTGGTTAAATCTTAGGTATTTTTAATAAATATCAATGTAAAAAAAGGAAATAAGTTTGTAGTGTATAGTAATGCATAGCAAAAGTGGGTCAAATAAAAGTTAGACACAGTGGCTGGAGATGAAAAAAGCCTTTGGAAACTTGCAAGGAGAATTTTCCAGGTCCTGTTTTTCCATATAAGCCTTGCAATATGCTCTCCATGTGCTATCTTATCTGTCATTTTAAAAAAAACATGTGCTTTTGGGGTGTTTTAACTCTACACGTTACTTAGCTTCAAAGGTTTTAGGCCTCTTAATGCTTTTGTTGAACTGATAAAAGTCAATGTTGAAACATTGGTGTTCCCCCTAGAGGAACATATTCCTACGTGAAACGTGTGACACAGAAAGGGGACAAAACAGAGTATGCTGCCAAGTTCATCCCCACACGGGCCAAGAAGAAAACATCAGCTCTGCAAGAGATGAGGCTTCTCTCCATGATGGACCATGATCGAGTCGTCCACTTCCATGAAGCTTTTGAGAAGAAGAATGCGGTTGTCATCATCACGGAATTGTATCCAACTTTTTTGGGACTTACACTGGTAAAAAAAATAATGTGAACCTTTATGAACTTTTCACTTTTCTTCATCAAATCACCATCAAATGCGATCTGATCTTTGTCAAAATCACACAGATTAAAAAAAAATGGTTTCCGCTTTAATTAAAAGCACTAAAACATTTGCAAGTTTTCATATTTTTATGAGGATATCATGCAAACAATGAGATGGAGGGGCGGAATAAGTAACTGAACTCCATAACTGAAGAGTCTCAAAGAGCAATTAAACCTATTTTCACCAAATATTTGTAAGTATACATTTTTAAATGAGGATAGCATGCAATCAATGAAAGAAGGGGAAGGGATAAGTAACTGAAGCTTCATTGTTTGATTGCTTTCCTCATTAGAATATGAAAACCTATTAATGTTTGGTGAAAATCTGTTTCTATTGCCTTATGTATCTCCTTATAAAGTGGGTTTAGTTACTTATCCCCCCTTCTGTCATTGTTTGCATGCTGTCCTCGTTAAAATATGAAAATTTGAACATATTTGGTGAAAATTCGTTTCAATTGCTCTCCTTAGGCATGTGTTTCAGATAGTTATTCCAACCCCTTTCTCTCATTGTTTGCATGCTATCCTCATTAGAATATAGAAGCCTGTAAATGTTTGGTAAAATGTGTTTATTTTGCTTATGTATCTTCTTGGGCAGAGGGTTCAGTTACTTATTCCTCCTCCTTCTGTCCTTGTCTGCATGCTATCCTTGTTGAAATTTGGAAACTTACAAATGTTTAAGTGGTTTTAGTTTAAACAAACACTCTTCTTTCATCTGTATGGTTTTAACAAAAATCCTTTTGATGGGAATTTTATGCAGAAATGTCAGAAATTCTAAAGGGTTCACCTACTTTTTAATATCACTGTAAGTACTACAACATTTGAGACTAACTTTCCAAATGAATAGCTGATTTGAATTGTTTAAAAGGACCCAACCTTCTTGCCAAATGTATTTTTGCTCCAATATTATTGACTTTAATGTTTATTCAAGATGCCACGAAGAGATTCTTGAAAGATTCACACGGAAATCAACACTCATGGAGTCTGACGTAAGCTTTGGATTTGTTACAACCATAAAGTGGGGTTATGAGTTACAGTTTTCAGTGAAAATCTTTGTTATATCGTAGGTACGATCGTGCATCAGACAATTGCTCGACGGAGTGGACTACCTTCATCACCTTAACATCATGCACCTTGATCTGAAGGTTAATATTCCAAAAGTCTTTCGTAATACATATTTTTAAAAACAATTGTTTTAATTTATTTTTTAGCCTGACAACATCCTAATGGCCGATGCATTCAGTGACCAGCTCCGGATTTGCGACTTTGGCAATGCGCAGGAGATCACCCCGGATGAGGCTCAGTATTGCAAATACGGCACACCAGAATTTGTCGCACCGGAAATTGTAAACCAGACCCCTGTGTCCAAGGCTACCGATATTTGGTATAAAGACAATCTTGATTCTCAAATATGATGTACAGTAGACCTGACAAATATGACTGTTGTGTGGTGGAGATCGCAAAGGGAAACTGCCTTAATACGGCGGATAAAACCCTATAGTATTAGCTTATGCCTTTTCAACCCTGGTTTTCCAGATAAACATTAAAATAACTAAATTGTATATGGTAAGTACTACTTATATAGAATATACTTGTATATAGTTAAATTAATATACTTGGAAAGAAAAATTGTGATCTACATATGGTGTGACGTGACTTCAGTTGGTGGGTCGAGTGTAGTGGCGGATGGATGCAGAGGGGGAGGAGATGGCGGATTCAAATTAAACTGATTTTTTTGTACTCTTCCACTTGCGAGGATTCTCATGCCCTTAAAATATTTTGTAGCTTTAATCACCTCCTTATTTTTAATAATTGTCCGAATTGGTAAACTACCATGCAACTAAGAAGGGGTCGTGATTTGTGTCCTAATTCATATTTGGATGATTGCTTTATTTGCATTATTTCGCGTTTTTGCTTCTCCCCTTTAGCATTACAGTAAATATTGGACCCATAATTAATAAATACGGTAAAAAAAGTACCGTATATTATCACCAACTCATGAAGTATTTTCAACGTATACAAGATTGTGAACTGAATTAAAAGAGAAAAGGCAGTGTGGGAGGTAGTTCATCCAAAAGCATGTCTTCATTTCCATGATTCTCTGACACAAACAAATAGCTTAACAGCATTTTATCTGACGTCGACCAATAGCAGAAAGGCATCTTAGAGACCTGACTCGTCATATGCACCAACACGCAAAATAATCTGTAGTTGATGTGGAATAGTGAGGAAAATTCTGTAAAAGGGTGCTGAAAAAACATCCTCCTCCACACACGAAAATGAACCTGTCTTAAATCGTGGTCGCCATATCTCGGGGTTCTACTGTGCATTAAATGTTTTTGTATATACTTCAGAATCACACTTTTTTTCCATCTCTTTAGGTCAATCGGAGTAATTGCATACCTGTGGTGAGTTCATCAATTTTCTAACATGAACAAGGATTGTGGTATGAAATCTACTTTTTTTTTTAACTTAGTCTAACTGGAGTTTCTCCATTTGCTGGTGAAAACGACCGCATCTCTGTGCTGAACATCCGAAACTACAATGTGGCCTTCGAGAAAACCATATTTGCTAATCTCTCCAGAGAAGCGAAAGGTTTCATAATTAAACTGCTTGTATCAGACAGACTGTAAGTGACCTCTTCTAATTATTTCACTATACAGTGGAACCTCGGTTTTCGAACGCCTCTCAGTTCGAACAAATCGGTGTTTGACCAAAAATTTTGAGAAATTCTTGCTTCGCTGTTCGGTCAAAAATTCGGAGTTCAAATGCTGGTAATGCGTGAGTGTGTACGCTAGAGTGCGATGCTGAGCAGCGTACAGGTGTAGATCGCCCCCACCCCTGGTGACCAACTGTTATCACGTGCGCACTTCTCTGCCTCTTTTTGCTTTCGCTTTTAATATCGGTGAACTGAGTGTTTTAGCCCCTAACTATGCCTCAGAAGAAGGTCGGTGCAAGCAGGATAGGTGAAAAAAGAAAAGTTGTTTGTACAACTATTGCCTTTAAGAAAGACATAATAGCTAAATATGAAAGAGGTGTGCGACTTTCCGATCCATCTAGGGAATACAGCATGCGCCTTCTGCTGACCACCGCAAAGGTAAGAAATCCTATTCATAATTATTTTCTTATCTTTTTTTTTTTTTCACGTTCGTGTTAGCGTAATCTTTTGTACGGAAGATTACGATAACGCGAACGTACGATTAGCCTGGGTTAGCTTTATGTTTCGAGGTAAACATTCAGGGTGTTGGAACTGAGCCCAAAATTCAGGGTGTTGGAACGGAGCCCCCTTTCCAATTAAGCGCTAGCCACTTGTGGTGCTAAATGACTTGTAAACGACCTGATTTTTTTTCATTTTTACACGTTCATGTTAGCGTAATCTTTCGTACGGAAGATTACGATAACGCGAACGTACGATTAGCCTAGGTTCGCTTCATGTTTACGTTAAACATTCAGGGTGTTGGAACGGATTAAAACGATTTACATTATTTTTAATGGGAAAAATGATTACGGTGATTGAAAAAATCGTTTCTTGAACAAGGTTCTGAAACGGATTATGGTCGAGAACCGAGGTTCCACTGTATTACGATTTTTGAAAAAAAAAAAAACATTTCATTATGTATTTGTTTATGTTTTCAGGAGACCTGAAGCTCAAGAATGCCTTCGACATCCCTGGTTCAAGGTGCCCACTTCGTTAAAAACTTTATGCATTGGGGGGAAAATGGAATTGCTTTATTTACCTGTTGTGGCAATACCACCTTGAGAATACCCGCTCTTGAGAAACTAAGCAGGGTCAGGCCTGGTTAGTTCCTGGCTGGAAAACAGCCTGGGAATACTAGGTGCTGTTAATATGTCATTTGGATCACACTCTGTTGTGACAGCACTGACTGCTCATGTTATAGTAGTTCACTGTGTTATCTTCATCAGCTGTTATTTTCTCTGAAAGGGAATTTTTTTTTCCTTCCAGACTCTCAGTAAGGGGTCAGCTATAAACACGGAGGCATTGAAGAAGTTTGTATTTCGCAGAAATTGGCAGGTAATGAAGAGTTGTTAAAAAATTCCTAATCTAGCATACATTAAGAGGATGTAATCATTTTGTCTGTTTTTTTTCAGCGTTCAATAATCAGCTACAAATCCAAAATGGTCATGAGGTCAATCCCAGAGTTGCTAGACGACTCCTCAAGTCATATCTCCATCGCTATTCCGAGGCACCTTCAAAACTCTTCACCTGTACCTTCGTCGTCCTCGGATTCGGATGAAGACATCGATGAGCTTCCTTTCATTCCGATGCCACTTCATATGGAGTTCTCAGGCTCCAGAATGTCCCTAAATGACATCCAGACTGATGAGAAGAACTTAAAGGTCCAGAACGGAACTTGTAGGCGGTCACCATGTGATATCCAAGAGACTGCAGAACAAGAAGTTGAAATCAACGACGACTCAGGAGATAAAAGACAGGATGATAACATTTCGTCTGATGAAGAATTATCAACTGAGGCAACACAAAAAACTCTAAAAAGAAATCAACTCCAAAGGGGTTACAGCACAGAGTCAAACAAACCTGAAATTCCTAGACAAAAAGGAGAACTTAGGCGTGGAGCATCAGCTGACAGTGCCTTGCTACTTCGCATCACACTGGATGAAGAAATCCCTGGAGGAAACAAAGAAGGTGGAAAAAAAATCCTTAAAAAAGCCGCTTCCATGGAACTTCCCAGGCGCAGCCCCAGTCCAGGAACAGCCAAGATGAGCCAAGAAGATTACGCTCTGAAACTGGAGCTGATGAGACAACGATTGCTTCGTGGCGGTTCCGTGGATAAAAAGATGAGTGGGCTACGAGGGCCTCTATTGGAAACCTTAGGAATGGGTGATGAAAAAGACTCAGATCGGTATTCGCACAACACTCGCTTAGGACTCCCTTCCATGGCGAGAGCAGCATCAAGTGACACACCAAGGGATGAGCTAAAACCCAAGGTACTAAGCAAAAGTGCTTCCTTTAGTCAAGGGGATACTGAACCAATAGCACTACACAGACGGTCCGGAGCTCCTCTTGAGATCCCTTTGGCTCAGGTGGAGGAACGACGACTCAAGGAAGCGATATCAATGTCGGCTCTAACTGAGCAAATCAAGCTGGACTCTCGTCCGGTAACTCCTTCTGAAGAACCTTCACCGAAACCGGCAGGGTACAATCAGCACGACAGTCCTTTAAAAACTGAAAGTGAAGAATCCTTAAGGGATGAAACCATCAGTGAAAAGAAAGAAGTGGTTACCGACAGTAATTATGATGAAAGGTCAAGCACAAGTGGTTTTTCTGAAAAGGACCGGAGCATATCAGAGGAAATACTGAATGAATCTGAGGTTCTGGATCACATTGTTCCCCCCTCATCCGTCATGGTCCAAGGCTCTGAAATCCTGGGTATTGGGGAGACAGTAATAAAGACAAAAGAAGAAATGTTAAGAGAAGATAAAAAAAGTGGATCTGAAAATATACTAACATTAGAAGTAGAACCAGATCAGTTATCAGAAGTCGTTACTGCAAAACCAGTCACCATAGAACCAAGACAAGAGAACTCTGACCCCGCACAACAAATTTCATCTCATTCAACATACTCACCATCGGCACAGACTATCCTTCCTGATGGAAAGACTTCAGCATATGCTAGTATTATGCAGACCATTATGGTTCCTTCCCTTCAACCTCCTATCCCAGTTGATGGACTCAAAACCGTGTCAATGCCAGCCTTAACTCATGTGTTCTCGCCCCAACAAGAGATTGTTTCAACTACTGAGCATCCGGCTGTTTATGCTCGAGTGGCATCTCCCGAAACTATCACTAAAGAACCGAGTCCAACAAAGACAATCGCGCAGTCTTCTCCAACATTAGTAGGAGTGGACCTAGAAGACCTCACTTCTGAAACGATTTTTGAGTCGCGGTTCAAAAAACGTGACTCATCCCTGACAAGAACATTGAAATTTTTATCTCGATCAAAGAATGATGATAAATCGGATTTAATGTCTTCAGATTCAATTGACTCTGGTGAGGTCGTATATCGGCCTGGCCCAATGGGTGCCCCACTAGAGTTAGCCCAAAGGAGACTTGAAGAGAAGTCTAAATCGGTGCAGGATCTACGTGAAGCTCAAAAGGACCAAGGTTTTATGAGAAGGCTTTCCTTGAGGTTGAAGAAAAACCCTTCGACTGAACTCAAAGACGATATAACCAAAGAAGAGAATTCAGTGCCTTTGAGACGTAGGTTGTCATGGACACTTGGAAGACGAGGATCACAGGATCATAGGGAAGAAGAAACTGTTCAAAAGGAGGACAAGGAGCCGAAAAAGTGCAAAGAATCTCCTGTTTTGACCATACGTAAGAAGATCGAGTCAACAGTGGCCGGCATTTCGACCAGAATCCGCAGCTACTCCGAAGAAAGAAAAATGTCTGAAGAGAAGGAGCCGAAGAAGACGCCAATTCTTTCCATCCTTCGTCGGGCGACGTCCGAAAACCGTGGAATAATAGCCCCTGATTTACCTCATAACCAGCTAGCATCCCAGACCAGTAACGGGGCTTCATCTGAGTCCCTGAACTCCATGTCCAGCTTTAAATCGGATACGTCAAAGGGTAGGATTTCTCTTTGTTTTGGTTTTTAACAGTCCTGAAGTTTGACAATTTGCTCACAGGCAAACAGTCTGCATTAAAGTGGCACTACAGTATGAAAGATGTGGTTCTTGTACAGGTATCGAAGGGGAGCGAAGATCCCGGTGGGATCGATGGGGTCTTACCAGAGGTAGACGTTCCCAGGCCACATCACAACCAGATATACCCACGGCCATCTCCAGAGAAACCAGCTCCCAGCCATCCCGCCAGTATTCCAAACTAGTATCTGGTATGTAATTGAATGGCAGCATTCTTTCCTTCTATTTTACACACATTGCTTATCACTTTAATTTGGAACATACATGTTTAATTCTCGTTTGACAGATTTTTCTCCAGTGTTCCACATTAAGCTAAGAGATCACGTCCTGCTTGAGGGGGATCCGGTCACACTTAGTTGCCTGCCTGCAGGGAGCCCTCAACCGCATATCACTTGGATGAAAGGTAAAACTGAACCAAGAACACACTCCAATCATATTTTTGACGACAAATCATGAATATAAAGTGCATTATTCAATTTAGATAAGAAACCGTTGAAGATAGACGCAAGAATGAACATGATAGCCTGCCCCGACGGCAGGCAGCTTCTGATGATCATGCAGACCACAAAAAAGGACGCAGGGGTTTATGAATGTGTTGCCACTAGCCCCCTGGCTTCTGTTTCCAGCTCTTGCACGATTTCACTCGCACGTAAGATGTCTTTCATGTTTGTGTGTATGTGTGTGACTTTCTAAGTTTGGAGGGAGGACGGCTTCACAATGTTTTTGTAAAAAGGTCTGCCTAACCGTCCTGGAACACCCGAGATCCCACAGAAGTATAAAAACACAGCATTGGTGGTGTGGAGACCCTCTGACACGACTGCACCTTGCACATATTCTCTGGAGAGGAAGTCTGAAGGTTTGCAGGATTTTGTTTTATACACGTTTGACAGTTTAGTGGATTTTTGTTTCATCATTCTTTTGGTACACAGGGGAGACCAACTGGTTGATGGTGACCACAGGGGTTGCCGACTGTTATTACAATGTAGTTGATTTACCAGCAGGGGGTGCTTTCAGATTTAGGGTGGCTTGTGTAAACAAAGCTGGCCGAGGACCTTATAGCAACCTCTCTCAAGTTGTGCGACTAGTTGCTTCAGGTATCTCAGTATTATTTTACAAAGTTGAATTTTTTTTAATTTTTAATGTATATTCCTCTCCCTTTTAGAACCAGAGCCTAATGGACCAGCTGTGGTCAAGACCAGCTCAACCTCAGGTCATAAAGCACCGGTGTTGAAGATGTCGTCCATGAAAATCCCACCAATGAAACTTTCTCTAAGTAAAGCATTCAAAAAGACGACTGCCCTGCCACATACACCCTACACGACAGATCTGCCTGCCTCGAACAAGACAACTGCCCTGACACATACCCCCGTTTTAATGGAGACACTTTCTCCTGCAAAAACCACTGCCCTAGACAATACCTGCGTCAAAACAGAGACACCAACCTCAACAAATGGGACTGCCCTGACACGTACGCCCATCATAACGGAGACACTTTCCCTGTCGGAGACATCAACCCTTACCCAATCACCTACTCTTATGTCCGCCCCATTTGCGCCTCCATCTGGTCCTACAATGTCCGCAAGATCTCAATCTCCTAAAACCGTCAATCCGACGGTCGAAATAAATCTAAATCAATCCATGTCCATGGAACCTTCTGTCCCAGCATTGACTGCTCCCAATACGATGGCTGGCAAAGCAAAATCCATGCTCAGCATCAGTGTGGGCAAACCCAAAACCAAGAACCCTGTTCCGCCAGTCGTCCCACCCAAACCCCAGACTCCCATAAAGGTGTTGATTAACAACAAAATTCCCAAAACATCACCCACGCCTGTCATCGGAAATCCCATTTCCTCGGTTCCGATGTATGCGCCGACTGGCATTGAAAGTGTTACACCCTCTTTGCAGTCCACTGTCACCCCAACCGTTACCACGACCTCTGTTCCTGCCGTTAAAATCTCTGCCCCAGTGGTGGTTTTGCAGAACTTGACACCGGGACTGCATAGTGGGGACAGTCGAGGTACCCTTTCAGGACAGGCCACCCCGTCAGGGAGAATCACCCCCTCAGGAAGAGGAACACCTTCCGGAAGGAGGACACCATTTGGGAAAGTTGGAGAGGGAAATTTGCGCCAGGGAGTTCCGCAGAAACCGTACACATTCATGGATGAAAAAGCCAGGTATAAACAGCTTCTGCCTGTGCCTTTGGCTCAAAAATAGTAATTTATCACACGACTATCATTTTTTACAACACAGGGGACGCTTTGGCGTGATTCGAGAGTGCCGTGAAAACGCCACAGGGAACCTGTTCATGGCCAAGATCGTCCCGTACGAAGCAGAAACCAAGAAAACTGTGCTACAGGAGTACGACATCCTCAAATCACTTCATCACGACAGGATAATGGCGCTGCACGAGGCCTACGTCACGCCACGCTACCTAGTGCTTATCTCCGAGTATTGCAGCGGGAAGGAAATGCTCCTGAGCCTCGTTGACAGGTGGACAACTTTGCGACCTTGCAGTACAGTGAACCCTCTTTTATCGTAGGGGTGACTGCTATGTTTTGGGAAGGGACCCATGCGTAGACACAGAAGTTAAATGACAATTTATTTGGGGCGTAGGGACTTAACAAAGGCGCTTCACACATAGGAGAGGGAAAAAAACTGAGTAACATAAAACACAGTCCGGAAAGCACACACAGCTGACAATGTCCACATTAGATCGACACATTATATCAGAAATCAAGGGCAAACAACGATCCGACATTTTTGGTTGTCGGCCCGGTCTTTTAATAGGTTTTTGATTAGATTTAGGTGCAGGTGATGAGGGAAAGGTGTGGGGTCTTCCAGTCCGTCTGCCTGCATTAGCAACAGATGTCCCCTGCCAAATGGCAATATCACTTTGAATCCCACCTCAAAACGAATTCATGTTGTATCCTGGGGGTCTAATGTATCTCATTCGAAGGATGGACCATGAAGAAGGGGTTTCAGTTTTATCCATCTTTCAAACGTCTTCTCTCTTAAGGTTCCGCTACTCAGAAGAAGATGTGGCAAGCTACATTGTACAGACCTTCCAAGGGTTGGACTACCTACACACCCGAAGAATCCTCCACCTGGACATCAAGCCCGAAAACATCATGCTCACACACATGAACGTCATCAAGATAATCGATTTTGGCAGCGCACACAACTTCAACCCGCTTTTCCTTAAGCAGTTCAGCCCACCTGTTGGGACACTGGAATGCATGTGTAAGATTTAAAATTTATAATAAACGACTTTTAAAATAAAATAAATACAATCCAGACCAGACAGAGAGTGGCCAACGATTTTAAGGGCTGTTTTGATGACTCTCTGTCAGGTTTTTCTGTCTGCTGAGTGACATTTTTTTTACCTGACTAATGAAATCCCATTTGCCTTTTCTGTTTTTACAGCTCCAGAGATGTTGAAAGGGGATGTGGTGGGGCCCCCAGCAGACATCTGGAGCGTGGGTGTCATCACTTTCATTATGTAAGCTTTGCATTCACACTGCTTGCAGCCAGTGCGCTCTTTGAACATTGCCGTCCGACTGGATTCAACATGAGAATTAAACTTCTTTAGCGGTTATCCTTAAATTATGATTAAAGATGTCTGATAATAATGAATGAAATGATCTGTATTTCTATCGCGCTTTTTCAAGTCAATGATTTCCCAAAGCGCTTTACAATGTGCTTCACATTTCCCAATAGCGGCGTGCAGCCATGTAAGGCGCTAACCTGCTAATTGGGGGAATTAGGGGTTCAGTGTTTTACCCAAGGACACTTCGACATGTAACACGGAGGAGCCGGGATTCGAACCTGCGATCTCTTGACCCTCAGACGAGCGCTCTACCTCCTGAGCTAATGCCGCCCCAATAATGAGATAATTGATCCAACACAGCATGCAAAATCTTCCACCAAATGCCAAATGTTTGGGTTTTGGGTACAATCTGTAATGTTCTTCAACATAAAACAGAAGATCGAGCAATTTTTTTAACCGGTAGTATGTTCTCGATTATTCAGGTTGAGTGGCAGGTCACCTTTCATGGAAAACGATCCCCAGCAAACTGAAATGAAGATCCTCGCTGCAAAGTTTGATCTATCTAAACTCTACCAAAATGTGTCTCAAAGTGCCTCGCTGTTCCTGAAAGAGATCCTCTGTAGCTACCCGTGGTAAGTTGAACAAGAGATGACAATTTGTGTCCATAGCCCCTTTTCCACCAAAGTAGCACATGAACTTTGAAGACCAAGAACACATTTACCAGGAACTAAAGATGTCATCCAATAAAGCCTGATTTACACATGCAGGAGGAGCGGCATTACGCACTTACACTCTCTCATCCGTTTTGCAGCTTTCCCGGCATTTTATAGACCTTGTTTGCCTCCATTTACATGTTTAAAACATGTTTAAAACGAAGCAGTATATTTCATATTTTAACATAACGCTGCTCGCATTTTAACCGTCATCCCTCTTCAAACATCTTGCACAAACAGGAAAGGGCCATACAGGATGAGATGGTAGAAAACGGTTGTGAAATGCTGCAAAGGCCAGCAGGTCCATGATCAACTTTCCCTTCCTCAACAGGGCCCGACCTTCAATCAAGGACTGCTTAAACAATCCCTGGCTTCAAGACGCCTACTTGATGCGCCTTCGTCGGCAGACTCTTACCTTCACAACCATCCGTCTGAAGGAATATTTGACCGAACAGCAGCATCAACGAGAGACAGCGGCCACACAGCATAAAGTTCTCCTTCGAAACTACCAAAACTCTCCCCAAACTCCAACCAGTCCAGTCACGGCAACTTCTCCGGTTCTGCGTTGAGTTGGATTCTGAACTAGAGATGTTGACCCAGTGGAAGAATGGGAAGAACAACCAGCTTTGGACGTTTGCATGCAGGCAAAAATCTGATTGGAAAGGGAATACCGGATTTCTGGAGTAATGTTGATTATTTTTTTAAGCCAAATGAGCTACCTGTATACATGTCATTTGCAAGTAATCCGATGACAAAGACAAACCGGGTGCAGCGTCATGACACAAAAAGGTATTGTTTCCGCATTTAACTTTTGACATGAACTAAGAGACTAGTTAATCCATGTCGCTCACCAAAATCAATGAATCTCTGCGCTAGCGAAAAGCATAGACTTACACTATATAAGGATGGATACAACCTTGGCATCCATTATATATGAACTGTAGCATTGAAAGTAATATGGAAATGTCTCTGTGAAATGAACCAATACAATCAAGGGTTTTTAGCAAGTTGCAAGTTAGCTGGAGTTTGCGTATATACTTTGTCTCTGTATATACAAGTCCCACAGTGCTTTAGGGGATATACATACCCAGCATGAGAAAAACTGCACATGTTTGTCATCCAGGTTGTCACAGAGTAGGTCTGTCAAAAAGTTAAGGGATGAGCAGTTCCTTTGAAGTTTTAATTACAGAATTTTCCGGGCACAAATAAGCTATAAAACACCAGCTGTAGGAATTCCCAAGTGCCAAGACTGAGATGACTTACTATCATTCTTACTATGAAATTCTTTGTTTTTGTGAAATTGTTCACATTCCCAACTAAATGCAACTTCTACGCAATCGCCGGTAACCTCTAAGTGGCTCCATATTCAACGACATCATATCATGAGTGACATGTGACGTGAGACGGAATGCATTGTTTGCGGAAGTGCTCATGGATGCTAACGCCGAAGGGTACCTAGCAATTTTTATATATTGTACTACCAGAGGCAGAACAGAGTTGTCCCTCCAAATATTAATTAAATCCAAAAGCTCACTTTCCCTACATTGAATGTGTTCCGTGTGTTGAGTTCTACGCTACACAGAAAAAGTAAAGTGAGCATCAGCAAGAGAATTGAAGATTAAATAATCGAAGGTTCGCAAGTGGGGGAGGTGAAAAACGAACTCCAACAAGTGTTTATCCCTGTAGTTTACTTTGTAATCAATACCTAAATACATCACAGCCAAACTCAGTTTTGCTACCGCTGTATTTTTAAATATGCACAGTTGTATGCTTGTCTCTGTTGTAAGGCAGAATTTTGCCAAAAAATGAACCCCCCCCTCCTGCATGAGGGAGAACGTAATAGAACAGTAAAGCGCGGAGTATTTGCACCTTGAATGCGAGAGGGTGCGCCCTATGGTCTTAAAAATACATTAATCAGAGGTCTGTGCGTGTTTACATAACCAGAATACATGCAATAGTCTGTTTCCAATCGGATTGTTGCCTGCATGTAAAAATACCCATGATTAGACGCTGAACTGATCATTAAAAACAAAACTTCAGGTCATGGTTGTTGAACTTGGTTGGCAAAAGGACACAGAAAAACCAGGCGACACATAGTCTGGATTCTATACTGGTTTTGTTACACATTGCAACAATTTTGAATGCATTTTATTTAAGTGCTATCTTTACACATGGGATGGTCTCATGCTAGTAGAAGTTGTGTGTGCTTGTTTTGGACGGTGATGGCTATAGAGAAGAAAGATGGGCAACAGATAAGCAGATAAGATTCCTTAATCACGTCGTCGGCTTTTTTTGTGGTAGAGCTTGGCGACAATATCCTCCAAACTGGGTAGAGAGCAGCCCATGATTTCCTAGGCTGTGTTGATGAATGGTTGTAAGGTTTTGCCAAGGTAACGCAAGCCGGCAATGTCCCCCAGACTGGGCATAGAGCAGCCAATGATTTTGTTTCTTTTTTTTCTTTTTTTTTTTAAAGTGCAGAGTATAGAAAATGCATTTGTGTGTTTTTAACAAGGGCTACAACAAGAAAAGAGTAAGCCTACTTGAATCTCAGGAGAAGCATTTAATTCCAAAATGGTTACAATTTTCTCGGTGTGACACATGGAAAAATCATCTAAAATTCACCTTTTTTGTCCCATAAACTGCTCGCTCGTCTTGAACATGAAATACGCTGATTTCGCTCCGACGAAACTAAAACAAAACAAAACGGAAGACTCTTTTTAATCCCCAAAACATTGTTACTTTATATATATAATGTAAAAGCTTCAGGGTTTTCTTTAAATACGACATTTTGTACAAAATGTAACTCTGTATTTTGTGAACAGTGCTGTGTCTCATAATTCGAAAAACTCCCCCCAAAAATTACTTAAATGAATTGTTTGCTACAGTAACTTTTGTGAATGTGACGTTCTGTATGTGATTTATTTATTTATTTCAGTGTCTGCTTTTCTTTTTTGTGACTTATTGTTTTGGCATGGAAAGTGGTATGAAAGAAGGCTATGCAATAAACAAATTGGATGATGGTATTCATTTTGATTATAATAGAATTGTGACCAAATGAAAATCTAAACATGAAACTCTCATACTGTGACTTTAGTTTTCAAAGTAAAATACTTGTCCACTAGAATTTTTGCTAAAAATGACACGTAAAACAAATTTGATTACTGTTTTCTAGGCAATTTGGTGACCTGTAGTTTTGTGGTTGCCTTTGCTAATGCTAAATGCTATCGTGCTAGCCAGTTCAACAGTACTAAACAAGTAACTCACCATTAGTCAACCTTTCCGTGTTGCAGAGGCTATTTAAGGTAGTTATTCTGTTTAGCCTCCATGTTTTTTTTTTTTTATTGGTTAGCTATAAAATTTAAATCATGTCCGAATGGTGAGTTTAGCATTCGGCTAGTGCTAGTCAGAAGTGGTTCAACGGTGTGTAGGAAACACAGCAGTGGTGAATGTAAGCGACAATTTGAATAAAAAAATATTCAGTTGCTCATACAAAATATTTACCGAAACACATGAATATATTTACAATATTATTAATTATTATTAGTATAATAATAATAATAATAATAATAATAATAATAATAATAATAATTATTATTATTATTATTATTATTATTATTATTATTATTATTATTATTATTATTATATTATTAGTAGTAGTAGTAGTAGTAGTAGTATTAATAATAATAATCATGTTAATCATAATAATAATAATAATAATATTTTAAATGGTCCGCAATAGGTTCAATAGGCCTGACTAATGAGGGTAGCATTAGCTCAGTCGGACTTCATATCCCACAAGACCCATAAGAGTCGAAAGTGATTTTACTTTCCGTTTGTCGTCCAGTCACACCTGTCTATTTTTATTACAAATTGGCGTTTGAAGGTAAGAAATAAGTTGAATTTAAATGTATTTTCAATAATTATCTCGTACTAATTGCTTTTTACATACACCGGCCTGTTTAAAACAATTCAGTATGCCCACCTAAACAAATAAATATGTATACATGAATGAGCGTGCGTGTCAGGAACTAGCTATAAAGTATCATCACATAAACGCTTTAAAGTTTAAAACATTAAAATACTAAAATAAAAACGGATATTGGGCTCCCAAGTCGAGGAAATATAAAAATAATCCCTTTACAAAAATGGAATAATGTAGTTTTAAATATTTCTGAAATTGGCTATCAGGCAAGTGACTTTTACAGTAGAGGCTTCAGAAGATACAAACATAAATTGATCCGTTACAAGTTTACCTGGGGTTTCAAATACGAACGAAAGCTGAGGGTAATTAACAACATAACACGTATTTCACCAGATCATGGTGTTTTACGTGCAATTTTATACATGTACTTTGCAAAGTACTTGATATAGCAACAAACCTGCATATCCTCAAAAGGTTCGATACTGTAAAACCCTTGAAGCATATAACTGGTTTATTAGTAGCTGGGTGAGAAGTACAATCTACTGAGATAAAAGGTTATCATTTAGTTCTTGGATAGGTAAGTAGTTTATTAAATTGGGTTTGAAATTGGGAGGTAAAACGCCAGGTTACGATGACAACTTGTCATTTTTCACCAAATATGGGTCCGTGTTGTTAATTCATCCCATATTTTTGCTTGTATTAGTCTTCAAAACCCTGCTTAACTTGTAAATTATGGGGATCAATTTGTAGTTGTGTCTTCTTTTTGCTTTTAGACCAATATGGAGTTGCTTAAAACGTTACGTGGCCTCTATATTTATTTTGAGGCAAATTCAATACTATAACTTTTCCACGACATATTTGCTGAGCTGCTAAACATTGAAAACCATATTTCAGAAATTATAAAGAGTTTCCAGATTTGCAAAAGTTTTCCCAGCAGTATTTAAAGCGGTATTTTTAGGTTGACAGTGATTTTTAGACATTGTAATCACACACACAACACAGCAAACAACAAAGTACCGATCATTAATCACTATTGTAAAAAATAATTGGTGTAACTGTTTTAATATTTGTAAAAACAAATATTTTAAATGCAAAGATGAACATTGGCTGATGTTTTTATTTTCAATTTTCGTAGTTTTCATAGAAAATGTGTATTTAGTCATTTACAGTGTCTGAAATAATGTCTGCTCGGACGGGTGCATCTTTTACGTCGGGCGTACAACTTACAAAACGTCTCCGCCCGGGTGGCTGACAACTTTTTCAAGAAAAAAAGAAAAAATATATATATATTTTTTTTCCCCAAATCAAACGTTTGCTTTATTCCGATTTCGAAAACTCTGTTCGGTTTGGAAATTTCGGTTCGTTTGGCAATTTGCATACTCGGCAGCCAATCAGAAGCCTGCACCGAATAACTTCGTGCTTCCGGACTCATCCGAGCGTTATAAGGTCGTGCATTAACATATCATTTTCCAAAGTAGACGCACAGAGAACACAAGAAAAATGGAGAAATGGTTAGGAATCAAGCCAAAACTTCAGCCCCAGAAGAAATTTTCAAAATTTTTGATGCTCCAAAACGTAAACGTACATTTAAAGCATAGTTGAAAGAGTACACGTGGCTTGAAGCAGACGATGCAACGCAAACATTGCATGAATGAAGATGAGTAAATATAGGTACATACTGATGGCAGATGGAAAACTGTGATGTCATATACATGCAATGAATGTTATAAGATTTTTTTTGTCGCCTTATTGTATTTCAAGTTGGTAAAAATGGGGCAGGCAACTTTTCAGAGTTGTCTCCCCTGGTGTCCTGTAACTTTGTCATGAGATTCCGACACTGCACTGTCATTTGCCATAAAATGGCGTATTAAACTACAGAAGGTTTGTAGAATTAGTAGCGCTGTGAGCGTACACAGTTTTGGAAATGTATGTAGTTTATTTGTGAACCAACACAACCCTAATCGTTTACATTTTAACACATCGTAAACCATACATGCCAACCTGTTGACATTAAAAAACAGAAGATTATATCGTACACTCTGTCTTTATGCGTGGAACACAATCCGCCTCCAGAATATTACAAAAACAACATCATGTGCTTGTTTTGATACCAAAACTGGTAAATTTGTGTCAAAATGGCACTTATTTTCGCTTTTAAAAAAAAGTAGCCGTAAACCAAAATACTAATCTCGAGTCAAGATTTTGGCTGTTGTTGTTTTAATTTTAGTGGGCTGGATAAAGAAAAAAAAGAGTTTTACGGGGTGAAGATAAGTACCGTAGTCTATGCTTCAAGCGGTAGTGTTGGCAGGTATGCGTAAACATCAACAGTCTCTTTTAGGTAACTATTTGGTCCTTATGGAAGAGAATCAAAGCATGAAAGGTAGGCACTAATTACATCCCAAACAGACATTTGTGATTGATGGCAACTAAAACATAAAATCATCTTAGCTATGAAAATGACGTAAATTATTAAATCTTGCCCCACAAATAAGTGCTTGAAGTCAGTTGTGTATGTGATGGTTCACCAGCAGGGGACACAATGACACATTTTAAAAGACAGCCTTGAACCTCTTGACCCAAAAGTTCCCAAGAGAGGTCACAGACCAGGAATGCTAGTGATGTCTTCAGCTTCACGTTACAAGACATTCGCTCTCAGAGTAGGCACGGGCCCCACAAAAAATTCAGTATTCTTTTTTAGCACAAGTTTTTTTTAAAAGCTGACTTACTCCATACAGTCAAAAGTTCCTTAAGTGATTAATACTTTACTTATAGCCTGTAGCTTCTGGCTTTCCAGAGTCCAGTTTGGCCAAGATGACCCAGCCCATTCCATCTGCACCGAAGTGGTGCGAAACAGGTTGTCAGATTTTAACACCCTATTGGGTATCAAACTAGCAGAAAATTGGCAGCAGTGGGGGTTTGTATATTTATAGAAACTGAGACGCTGGCCTTGGCCGAGGCCTTCATTATAAGAACCGTTTTTCAACCGTGCAAGCGAAACATGCCGATGCGGCGTGAGATCGTTGCTGCCCCTCGGAAACGCTGTAATCTCGTTATCGGCTCCAAGGCCTCTTGGAATGACACCAAGATGTAGGCCAACGGTTATCCGGTGCCCGGTGAACAATTTTGTGTGACGCAGAGTTCAGAACATGTGTTTTGCTTAACGTTGCCCCTTTGACAAAAGGAATTTAGAGCCTATTTGGTTTTGTCCCCTCATCTCTGACCCTATATTTAATGCTATACGGTTGACCCCCAGGATATGGTAATGACGTTTTCAGTTAACAGTGTGTATTATGATAGGGTTTTGGGGTCCTTTTTACAGCATTTTCCCCACTATACGTCGTCAGCTACAGATTTGTGTGTCCCATTTCAATTTGCGGTGTTGGTGCGTATGATGAGTTATGTCTCTAAGAAGACTGTCATATAAAATGCTGGTCTGCTATTGGTTTGCGTCTTGTAGCATGAAAATGCAAATATGCTTTTGGCTGAACTACCTCCCACAATGCCTTTCTCTTTATACATTCCATTTAGAATCTTGTGTTCTTTGTAATGACTTCAAGTCAATGGAAAAAAATAATGAATTTCTTTGTACTATGTTTATTCGCTACGGGTCCCAACATTTACAGAGATGCTAAAGGGAAAAGCAAAAAATGATATCCATGGAAAAAAGGTTTGAGATAATCAATGAATACAAAAAACGCACGCAAATCGCTACGTTGCATGGCTGTAACCAATCAACGAGACTGTTATTAGATATAAGAGGGGTAATTAAAGCATGGAAATGTTCTTAGTATGACAACGTTTTGAAATGGGTTTTCACTTAATCCTTTGTCTGCTCACGTAACACCAAAGGTAAATCAAATGTCATTTTTCTTTTGCATGTACATTTATTGATAATTTTATTTATTTCCATATATGTAAGTTATACATAAGGAGTACTTGCCACATACTTCAGGTATTTAGTTGTTCCTATGTTTTTATCTGGGGTACCGGGGGTTCAGAAGGCATTGGCAATTTCCTTTTGGTATCCCCACCTAAGAAGGGATTTATGTCATACCCCGGAAATGTACGATATTTGAATGTAGGCATAAAAATGTGATCATTCAAAATTGAAAAGCAATGAAATATTTTCTGGATTATTTTTGAATTTTTTTATGAGCGCTAAGTAGTGTGTGTCTTGTAGTTCGCACTCAGCAGCTCGAATGGGCTATTTTAAACCCACCGATGCGTGTAACATTAGCCAGGGTAATGCACTGGGCAGCGTGATATTTTTTTACACTACAAGCTCCAGCTGCCTACTTTCTTCACACTTGTTTGCACACAAACTTTTTCATTTGGGACCAATGAGGAATTCCCTAACTAGCATGCCCCTACTTTAAGGTCCAACGTCTCGTGACTTGGTCCATTTTCAGCATCGGTTAATGTAAACTGGTCAAAAAAGCCTTGGGGAATAAGGTGGGGAATCAGGTCAGATTTTGATAGATGAACTGGGTCAAATACAAATAAATAGAATTAAAAGCTCTTAAAAATCTATTAGCTGACACTGCTTGTTGGATTATAAGACTTATAGTTCCTCTATACAATATATTCGGATTTTCTGTTGAAGTAGTAGCACAGCTTGGTTGTGTCTTCTCTCTCTTTCGCCATAATGTGCAAGAGGCATCGGAGAGACTGATGATTGGTCACTTTTAGCTACGCTATATTGTTCAGTCAGCCGACACTCCTTGTTTGAATGCCTAAAATGCCATAATCATGACAAAATGTTACTTTTTGGTATTTTATATACACAAAGTGTAGTGTGCATATTTGTTTTTTTTTACACCTTTATCAAATTATGGCTGCCAAAAATTAGTTTCAAGTTTGCCGCTATAAGAGACCTCTATACCCGTAATTGGGTAAACTTTACATCTCCTGATGTTTCATTTGTATGTATATTTTTGTTTCTTATAACTAATAATGAGTACAATTAAGACAAGTAACAAGTAAACGATTTTTGTTAGCTAAGTGTTTTATGTCGAAGTGTCCTTGGGCAAGACACTGAATCCCTAATGCCCCCAATAAGCAGGTAGGCGCCTTGCATGGCTGACTCCCTATTGGTGTGTGAGTGTGTGTGTGAATGGGTAAGTGTGAAGCACATTGTAAAGCGCTTTGGGAGGTCCTCATTGACTTGAAAAGCGCTATATAAATGCAGACCATTTACCATTTAAGGCAAAGGTGCCACTCAGTATTGGAGAATTTTTATCATATTTAGAAGTGACGTATTATCACATCATGAACACACGCATTATTATATGCACTTTCTACAATGTCATTGTCAGTGTTATGCGGCAAATATCAATATTTTCTCATCATAGTTATTACTGACAAAGTACTCATTAGTCAATTGATTTATTGATAAAGTCAAGCTCTAGTCTCTCAAACACAACTTTTTGGCGAAATGTTTTCCGAAGATGGAAAATGTCATGTAATTGTTAAGAAAAATAGAGACACACACACAAAATAATTGGATTTTTGGGTTATTGGTATTTTTCTCAAGAAGCAGGATTTTATCAATTGTCTGTATCTGTACAGGTCGGAAAAGTTATTCTGTATGCCTAATATTTACTTAGTCCAGGAAACATAACCTTTAATCATCACCAAGTGTCTTGATGTGTGTTTCTTTATGGGGTAATGTATGTTTACTGTATGCACTTTTTTATTTCCTGGCATGTGGAAATATAAATATCCATTCATCAATAAAACCTAATACTAATATATTGCATGTTTTACCAATAAAAATGTCAAACAGTTGGCCAAGATTACACTGTTTTGAAAAAGAAAATATCTACAAGACTGAATTGATTTTTTTTTTTATGGTTGCTTCTAAAAGGTGGACCCATTATGCAATGCCTTCTAACCTTTTACTTCGTATCCAAAATAGAAGTTGTCAAGGAATACACAAGATGTCAGACACTGGCGCGATCTCAACAACAGCTTGAGTGATGCGCCCGCTTGGTCACTGTCACTACTATCATAAAAAAGAAAAATACGATGTGGCTGTGACATAAGCACATTTGTAAGCTCCATGTTACTGATACGGCATGGAAGCATTGGCAATTATAAAGACGCTAAATGGTACATATAGGAACTTACAAAAGAAAATGTTGACGTAATTGTTGTAATGTTTGTTGACAGTCACAACATAATGCGGTAACTTACCATCTACAACTAGGAGCTGCATATTTCAGACACGAAAGTTACTCTAACACAAGCTCAACTAGACATCCCTGCTTTGTAATGTTGAAAGAGCAACAACATCTAAATGACTGAAACATGGAGGTAAGGTCACAGGATATGTTGCACAACAAACTAGCAAACAATGAAAACATGAGAGTTTGTTTCTAGGCATCTAAACTGTTCATTCAAAAAGCTCGGAAATCGGTATCGAATAGTGTACTGTAACAGATCATGACAAGATCATCAGGACTGACCAAGATAATTCTCCAGGGCACAGTCCAAGAGAGAAAGAGGAGAGGAGGACCGAAAACGAACTGGGCCGACAACTTTAAGGAATGAACTGGTGCCAACTTTGCCACAACCTAAGAACAGGTCATGGACAGTCAACACTGGAGAAGGCTGTGTCCTCATTGGTGCCCCGAAGACCCATGCTGTTAAGGGATCTGCAAACTGTGAACCATGAACAGAACATCAAAGATAACGTGGAGCTTCAGAATTCAGACATGAAAGGTACCTCAACACAGGCTTGACTACATACCCCTGCTACATAATGTTAAAACTCTGAAAAGATCTGAATGAACAACACAAAAGTAAGGACACGGGATATGTTGCACCACAAACTGGCTCACAATGAAGAAAACATTTGTTTCTTAGCATGTAAATGATTTATTTGAAAAACTCAAATACTATTTATGACCCCAATCAGACTATTGCTTGCATGTAAACGTAGTCATTGTTTAGAATGGTAGTGTTATCCTATCTGCCAAATACAATTAGCGGGCTAATTTGTGATATGTCCTAGGGCTAGAAAGTAGACCAGGTGTACAGATGTCATCATACGTCATGGCAAGGACACGTAGGTTGTAAATTTCATGTACTAGTAGTTGCGTAAGATCACTATTTCACCAAAATCAATTTACGGGAAGTGTATTTTAGTACTCTTATGTGTCAAATTGGAGTATTACTAGAGTACAAACTAACAATTAAGCATTTAACAAATGTAATTTCCTATTGAATACCCCAACTTCTTTTGTAATTCAATATGGTTATCAGAGAAGGGCACCAAACCCATGTATCAAATGAACACATTGTAGTCGGACTTCACCTTTAAATTTCATCTATTAGTTTGTCCTTTTAAAGAGATTTGATATTTCAAAAGCTATTTGTCACTTCTTTCCAAGACCCCAAAATAAGTAACTCGCTCTCTGAGAAAAGGGGTTGGGGGGTGGAGTCTTGTCCGGTTCTAAGTTGTGACGAGCTGTCAAATGCGTGTTGATCCTACTTTTTTTTTCTCAGGGGAGTTTGTAGTCTTATTTCTCCAGCAGGCCATCTCCGTTAATACCCCCCTCCTCATGGGCACCAGCAAGTCAGTTGAACTACTGAGTTGAAGTCTGACTCCAGCCTTTGTGTAGTGTGACTACTCCAAAGGAGGAAATGCATTTGGAAGAAATTGATTCCTACGATCAAGACCCTCAACCGACTGATGGCATGATTGCAGAGCACTGCCAGGTTGCCAACGCAGGTGCAGACCTTGACGGTAACGTCCTCATAGAGCTTTCTGAACGGTTGATTAGCAGTCGGGATATTATTCCTTCTGAACTTTACACAGAACCTTGTAACAACCTAAAAGAACTTACAGATAGTAACAGGGACTCAAAGCTATCTGACCAGTATTCTGAAATAAGCCACCTTCTGGAATGCGTCACAATCCACGATAAGACTTTGAGGTTCAGTCGCCAATTAGAAAGATGTTCTGAGCTTTGTGTTAATTGTAGTCTATCCCAGAACAGTTGTACTTGTTGCACAGAACAGCCACAACAAGACGTAACCCATCCGCATGTGATTGTAGATACATTCAACAACAACTTTGACAGGTTTGAGAATGATGAAACCTTGTCTTGTCCATCTGAAGACATAGAGCAGCTGGTCTTATCACAACAATACAATCTATCGGCTATGCAGTACAGGCCAAAAACATTGATTGAGGACTGTGAGAATCACAATATGACCAGCTTCGTACATAAGACTTTTGAGTCAACTGATGAATCGGACTGCGATACGGAACCCGGTGAGTCAGCCGACCTCCAGAATCAAAGTACGGTTTCAGAAGACGATGAGTGCGGTTATTTGTCAGATGAGAGCCAGGGAAGGGGGACTGACGATGAATTGTTTCCTGTCCCAGAAGTCTGCTTGCTACAAAATGGCCTTATTAACACTAATTTTGATAAAAACGAGGGACTTCTAGAAACAAGTCAGACATCCAAGCAAACGTACTGTGACGAGAGCTTCTTTACAGAAGATAACTGCTCAGACAGCTCCTCTGAGTTTAAGTCCTTTAAAACATGTCCAGAAGACTCTGAAAACGGCTTCAATTCATCAGGATATGAATCTGACAAGGAAGTCCTGGGAGACTGGGGTGATGAGCAGTGGGAGTCATTTGAGGATGACGAACAATGCGATACAAAAGAAAGTTTTGACCTTGAAGATCACTTTGACTTATTTGACAGGGATGACCATTATGTCCCTACTTTGACACGATCGAGTTATGTCTCTTGCTTTGACGGAGGAGACATTGATGATTATTTAAAAACGGATTTTGTAAGGGATGAGAAGCACCCGCGAATTAACATCATTTCCAATCACCCTTTTGATAAATCTTTGAAAAAGGCATCAAACACCAAACCAGAAGACTACAAAACACAACTAGATCTCTATGAAACTGATACGAGACTTAGAGTGGACAACACAGAGTGTAAAAAAGAGCCACCACGTACATTTTCCAGTCTCGATGTACTTCAAGTTTCTTCTGAGATTTCATTAAAACAAGTCCCGCACAATCAGATAATTGCGGCAACAACGCCATCATCCAATCAAGATCCTTCAAGTAACTCCTGGAGTGAAATCGAGTTCCAACATGCTCAAGTCCATATTCCCTGCTTGGAAGAAACTCAAGTGTGCACTGAGGACAAAAGCAACATCTCAAACGAAGATGCAAGTTCAATTGAAATCTCAAGCCAAGTACCCGCCAGTGTTATTCACAGTGTCGTCAACAAAACTGAGGAAGAGGACAACATCCTGCAGACCACAAGGAATGAGGACGAGGAGAATGAGGTCGACTCGGACGGTGACGCTGATGATCACTGTGACTGCGAGTACTGCAGTCCTCCGAATGGGGAGGTAATTAATTAAAACTTTTTTTGTGGTTGTCAGTTATCCAGGTCAAAATGAGGAAAACTTCTTAGTTTTAACATCCAGGAACAATATTTCACTTCTAAATTTACTAGCCTAGCTTAAAGTTGTTTACTCCAAACAGGAGTTCCATGTGTCACAAACCTTGAGGTGGGCTTCTGTTTATTTTTACATAGATACCGACAAAAGTGCTTCTTCCACAACTAAAATCTCATGACACAGGGAAGATCTGCGTCGTCATCGACCTGGATGAAACCTTAGTGCACAGCTCATTCACGGTAAGTTTAGGTCAGAGAGTCTGAACTGCACCAATACATTATTTTCAGGGAAAGATTTTAAGATCATCAGGTTAAAAGCAGTATGCTTATCAAACTTTAAAACCCTTTGAATTCTGAGCATTACAATTTACAGTTCATAGACTTTCCTGTGAAAATCTCAGCCAGATGATCTTGTGTTAAAAAATTGAAAGCATCAGTGTCAAAAAAACGGCAATGTAGAGAAAGCTTGGCAGCAGCGCCTTTTTCCTTGGGCTTTGTTCAATCCAGAACAACGAAGACAAAATACACCCAAGCTTGACTTACGCATTCAGGAGGAGCTGCATCACACACTTACACTCTGCCATCTGATTTGCTGTTCCCTTAGCATTTTACATTACCCTTAAATTAGTCAATATTTGACATACATTTTAAATCCAAGTCCAGAAGAAAACAACCCAGCCACAGTTAGTTTACCACCAAAAACTTGAAGGTTGCATCTTTAACTGTATGCTCTTGAGTTATGGTTTGCGTCATTCTTATACCCAGCGTAACAAAATATGAACAAGACAAAAAAGTCATAATTTAACCACCTAGCTTGTCTGCAAAGAGCAAAGTCTGGAGCGTTCTGTTGGAGTTATGTAACGCATTCCGTGCAGTATGAAATCCATCTGTGATTAAAGACCCTCCCAAAATGATGTCACTGGATATTCCTTCATGTCACGTGTAAATTTAGATGGTACGATGTACATTCTTACAAAAGCTAAACTGGTGTGCCGTGCATAACAAGGTTGTTGACATGCACTAAACAAAAAAAAATCACAGATAGATTTCTGGTGAGGTCAGGTTATTTTGGGCTGAGGTACTCTGATTTTTTAGGTAACCATTTTAAAAATATTTTTAAAATATATTTCATATTTATTGTCCCACAGCCTGTGAACCATGCTGATTTCGTCACTCCAGTGGACATTGATGGAACAGTTTACCAGGTATGTTCTTTGCTTGCCTTTTCAATTATCAAGTGCGTTCTTGTTCTACTAAGGTATATTTTGATACTAAATATTAAAATTATTGCAATGGGTGGTTTGAGTGAACAGGTAGCAATGCCTTTAAGAGAGCACCAAAAATCCCAGTGTCAAATGGGATCTCAGTATCTCAGCACTCTCACAGTGTTCTTTTTCGACTCCATGGTGTGGGGATAATAAATCTTGATTATTTAACCCCTTGGCGTTCCTGTAAAATTCGCCTAAAATCCCGATCCAAAACGTACCTAAAGTAAATTGAATGCTGTTTTGAATCAGTTGGAGAATATGGACGCTTTTGGTCTTTTTTTTGAAAAATAACACTGAAGTTTTGTCCCAAACTAAAATAATCACTGCAAGTGCTATTAACATAGAATAATCTGAGTTGGAACACACAGAAATAAAAGGTTTTTTATTCTTGCTTGAATTTTTTTTGCAATCAAATGCATGTAGATGAGTGTAGCATGGGCATCTTAACTGGAAAACAGGTGAGACAATAGCTTGAAGCCTTACCTGTTACCTTGTCAAATTTTATCACAATACAAAAAAACTTAACATTGTATTTTACCAATTTTTCTAAATGTAAGTCAAGATGTTTCCAAAAGTGGCCATTTGAAGACAAGTTTACAGGAACTGAAATTTTTGCAACTGTAATTTACTTTGGCCAATTTTTTGGGACATTTTGTAAGAGTTGTAAATGTTTGATATATATTTCCAGAAGTTAATCTACCATTGTTCACACTTGCTGGGTAAAATGCTACGTAAAAAAGAATCATGAGAGGTGTTGCACACGTTTTTTTTTATGTCTAATTTGAATACACAGTGAATCTCTGCGTATCGTTTTCTTCAGAACTTAATTGGCTAACCAATGTGTCATTTATCATTTGAAGCGGTTACTACAAGCTGAAGATAATCAAACTGGCCTCGATTGGCTAATGCAGCCTGTGGACCATGGGAAAAAAAGACTGCTATTAGCTGAGACAAGTCCTAACAAAAGTTCAGAGGCTAATGGCTATTTTAAAAATAATTTCACAAGTTTGTTTATTTGCAAATAAAAATTATGTGGGAAAACAAACTCATTACAACAAGTAACGTACGACAATGCTGAAATGATTTTAGGCGGATTTTTTATTTCATCTCGTGGCATTACCGGGTGTTTTAGAATAAAAAATTTACACGCTTGGATTCACTGGATGGTCCTGGATGTAATGACTCCCTTTTTGCAGAATATCTGGCTACCCAGGGGACTCATTAGTGAGCTATTAAGACCTTATAGTTCTCGGGTATCTTGTCTTAGATTTGATGTTTCTTTAATGAGTACATTTTGAAATGCTATTATCACTTGAATCCCAAGAGTTTTAGCTTTCCATATGATATGTAGTATGACGTATTTCATTGACGGGTGACATCGGGCCAGCAAAATGTTAAGCGGTTCATGGGGAAGGTATCTTGGAAGTAAAACAGATGATCTGCATTATCTTATCGCACACGAAAAGGGCAAGCGATATCATGAACTGTATGAACCCTGGAAAAACTCTTGACCAGGTGTCTTTTTTTGGAGAGACCATCATTCATTAGCTCAGCATTTTAGAAAAAATAATCTCCTTCCCACCCAGTTGAGCTGAGTCAACAAAGCTTTCTTTCATTTCCAGCCAGAATGTCCAATTTCTTTCTGACCAACTTTTTCCATTCATCACTGTACTATTAATTGTTTTTTCATTTCTATCCACTCAGGTTTACGTCTCCAAGCGACCTCACGTGGACGAATTTCTACGGCGGATGGGACAGATGTTTGAATGCGTCCTATTCACCGCCAGTCTTTCCATGGTTAGTTTACTGAGAAGAGTGAAGAATTTTGTCACAGTACTAACATCTCACTTGAAATTGATACCAAAAAGGCTTCCAACCAAAGTCCTGTGGCTAATTACAAATAACCAAATAATCAACAATCACTCACTACATTTATGTGCAGGCAATAATGGAGACAGACTATTGCTAGTATTCAGACTATGGTGTATTGATTCTGAATCTGATTAAGGTCTGAGTAGGAATGTGAGAATTATGATTGAAGTGGTTGGGTTGGTCATTTTCTGATCACTCGTGCATGTATACGCATTCAAATAATCCGATCGCTTGTTTGCACGTGCAGTTTTCCCCATCCAGTATATTTTCTGTGTGATGACGTCTATTTGCATAATGACTTCACACATGCTTTTGCCTTTGTAATCAGAATACTCGCATACGTCATGTATATGGGGTAAATTGTTTGTGTCTTGGCATTAGACGGTAAATGATTGTAAACGATCCCACTCGGCCTATATCCTGCATGTAAAAATAATCAGTGTTTTTGCGTGCTGTGCTGGTTGTCAATACTTAGCACATGGCAGAAAGCCAACGCTGGTAGCCTGCTGACGCCAACAAAACAGCTGCTGCCGCTGCTGACTATTGACTTTAAATACTAGTCTAGCGTAAAGCCAAACGAGGAAGCTTGCAACTACTAACAAAAAAGCTCAAATCTATCGTGAATTCTGGACTATAGAGCGCACCTGATTATAGGCCGCACCCACCACATTATAAGAGGAAAACCGATTTCATACATACACAAGCCGCACTTGTATATAAGCCGCATGCGCCCACATTTAATCATGTAACACAAACACAAAATTACCCAAACCCGACTTCAAGTCCCGCGATTGAAACTAAATGTCCTTCATTAAAGTCCACAGTCCATAAATCACGGCCGGCAAAATGGACGGAAAATGATACCGGTACTTAAGGTTTGATGCAGACCTGCAGAGTCCGGGTCCCGTTGAAAGTAATCCATGGAAAAAAGTGTATATTTCCAAAGGTAAGGGTGGGAAAAATATATCAGATGAACACATTTACTCACGCAACTCCTTTTTCTTTAACCAACTTTTTACCCCCTCTTCTTTCCTTGTCTGTCCCTCACCTTTAGTGGTCCCCACTTAAACTCTGCACCCCGCGTTTGTTCTGCCCCTCATTTTTCCTTAACCCGTGCAAAACATATCAGAATAAGTGTCTAAAATAAATACAAATAAATACATTACAAAAATATACAGTTGCAAATACATATTATACATGAGTTACACATATTTACAAAGAAAGACGGTACACCGAGAGAGTTTTCAAAGCTTTGATAATAATAATATAGCTTTGACAGGGCAGTTAATGGTAGCAACACTCGAGCGCCGCTAGCGGCCGTTAGAAAAATTACATAAATTGGCCGCATCACTGAATAAGCCGCAGGGTTGAAAGTTAGGGAAAAAGTAGCGGCTTATAGTCCGGAATTTACGGTAACTGCTGCAGCCGACTTTTGGTTAGCCTACTCAATGAGCAGGAAGCTGACCACAGTAGCCAGCTACAGAAACAGCCAAAAGCTAACTGCGGTAATTGGCTTCTTGTGTCCACACGTTAGGTTGTGTTTTTAATGAATTCCTGTTTAAAATCAAATATTTTCTTTGTTTTTCGACAGTATGCAGATCCTGTGTCGGACGAGTTGGACAAATTTGGCGCCTTCAAAAGCCGTCTCTTCAGAGAGTCATGCGTATTCCACAAAGGCAATTACGTGAAAGACCTGAGCCACTTAGGGCGGGACCTCAACAAAGTCATCATCATCGACAACTCGCCCGCTTCGTACACATTCCAGCCAGACAACGCGGTACGTTTGCTTTCCGGCGACAATTCCCCCAAATTGTCTCGTAATTGTTCGAATCCCTCAGGTCCCGGTGGAGTCCTGGTTCGACGACGCGGCCGACAGCGAGCTCCTGGACCTGCTCCCCTTTTTCGAACGGTTGAGCCAGGCGGACGACATTTATGACGTTCTTAAAGAGCAGAGGTCTCTGGGGTGAACGCATGAGCTACAGGTTTTAGTCATACCAAGGACCCTAAAGCACAAGTTTGTACTCGGGGGCAGCAGGGACCAGCCAGGTAAAGCAAGTGGTGCTATGATGACATGGCAAGCTATGGTAGAACGTCGCAGGATGTTGTTTTGGAATCTATGGTTCCAAAGAAGGGCAGAGTTTTGAGAGCAGTTTTCTGTACAGAGTATTTTGTGATTTAAATCCAGTGTGAACTATTTCGTACAACTAAAACAAATGAAGTCGTGTAATCCTTATTGTTCAGTGGGAATAAACAGCTGGCTAAGATATGTGATGGACATTTACCGAAGAACGTTTCATGTGAATTTTTGTTTATTGATTATGCTATTCATCTATTATATTGTTTTGTTTCCCAAATAGCTGTTTATAACACCAGCATGCAAAACAAATATTTGTTAATATTCATACAGTTGAAGAAAACTGACTGTTACATGAGAAAATGTCAGCTTTATTAAATAGTAAACCACTTTTATTATAATTATTTTATTAGTATTAGTATAAAATATTGATTGAAATCATGGCAGTAATAGTTCAATTTTATACAGCGTTACAGTTTATTCATTTTGTGTTTGCCTGTTTTAGTTTTTTCTTTACACAATTCTTTAAACCGGTCTATCAACTGTTTTTTTGAATAAAAAAACACAACGGTGATGAAAAAACTTAATGCCTGAATGTGTAATATTTGACCACTAGATGGCACTGTGTTGTCTAGTACAAGTGAGGGCCAATGATACACTGCAGAGGGTGGTGTCAGGATGCTGAAAGAACATGGCCTCGATCCAAGAAGAGATTCCACGGTGAAAAACAAATAAAAATTTCTTTACCTATGTTTTTTTTTTTTTTAATAAAAAAAAACTTTTGTGATAGTCTAGTATTCAAATCATTTTTTTATTTTTGGATAAACGTTTTTTTGTACCACTTGGAAGCACTAAACATTACACACTGTCTCTTTAAAGATGTTGTCAAAAATTAGATATATTTTTCATTCTTTGAGGCCTCATCATGGTGTCACAAAAATTGCAGGGTCCATGCCGTTTACATTTTATACTAACTCGTTTACTAGTATTACAATGGGCTCTATTCTTTTGGCTTATTCCTGGTTTGATAAGACTTGCTGGGTGTCTGACACATACCGTATGTCACAAAAGTGAGTACACTCCTCACTATTCTGCAGGGATTTTATCAGCATGTTTAATTGAACAACACTGAAGAAACATCGCTTTAACACAATAAAAGGTAGTCTGTGTAATGCTTATACAGTAAGACCTCGGGTATCGCGGTTAATGGGGACCAAAACCACCCGCGATAAGTGAAAATCCGCAAAGTAGCGGCGCACCTTTAAAAAAAAAAAACATTATTTTTTTAAAAAAAATTTCGACCCGGTTAATGGGGAACAAAACCACCTGCAAAAAGTGAAGATCTGCGAAGCAGCGATAACCCTTCAAAAAGAAAAAAAAAAGAAAATAATTTTTTTTGACCCGGTTAATAGGGAGCAAAACCACCCGCTAGAAGTGAAAATCTGCGAAGTAGCGACGCCCCTTAAAAAAAAAAAAAAAAAAAAATATATATATATATATATATATATATATATATTTTGTAAACCATTACAGACCGCGGAGCTCTGAAGCCGCGAACGTCGAACCGCGAAATAGCGAGGTCCCACTTTATAAGAGTGTAAATTTATTTTTCTGCCCAAGCTAACTCAAAATGTAGCCATTAGTAGCATAATCCCTAGGAACAAAAGTTAGGACACCATTAAGTTAAAGTTCCTGAAGTTCAATATTTTGTGTGGCCAACATGATTTTGCAGAACCAATTTAATCCTCCTGGCAATGTATTTCACCAGAGCCTCACAATGTGCCACTGTAATGCTCTTCCACTCCATGACAACATGACTGAGGTGGTGGGTATTTAAGATCTTCTGCTCCTCTACCTTCTGCTTGAGGATGCCCCAAAGATGTTCTATTGGATTTAGATCTGGAGACACACTTGGCCAATCCATTCCCTTTACCTTTAGCCCCTCTAGAAAAGCCTTGGTCACATTAGAAGTGTATTTGGGGTCATTGTCAAGCTGTTTCTGGGGGGAGGGGATCATTTCCTGCTCCAATATTTCATAGTACATGCTTGGATTTGTGGTTTCCCCTGATGAAATGCAAATCCCCAATTCCTGTTGCACTCATGCTGCCCCGAACTATGACATTCCCAACACCATGCTTGACACAAACATGATTGAACTCCTCACCTGGTTGCCGCCACACACGCTTCACACCATCTGAGTCAAATAAATTAATCTTTGTCTCATCCGACCAGAGGATATAATTTCCAGTAAGCCATGGCCTTTGTTGAGAGACTTATTTTCATTATGTCAAAGCGGTGTTTCTTCAATGATGTTCATTAAATTAAACATCATAATGAAATCTCTGCAGAAATGCGAGGGCTGTATTTACTTTTGTGACATACTGTATAGTTATGATAATTACTCATTTATTAGTGTTTAGATCATCTTATCTCTTTTTGGCCTCTTCCTGGTGTCACAAAACTGGTTTTAACTATAGTTCAGTTCTTCTCTCTTCATTAATTGTCCTGTTAAATACATTTCCAATGAATTTGTGGGCCAAACGATCATGTTAATGGTTTCAGAGTTCCCCATAAAATGCCAGGAGAGCTGCACGACGGAAAGAGCGTGTAAATAGGCAGAACCTTTTTTCCTGCATGTGTAAATCAAGTGTCTGTTGTATTTGTTCTGGATTAAACAAAGCCCAAAGAAAAAGGACCCAGTGGCCTGCCTGTCTCTGCCATTGCTTTTTCCACCTATGATTGTTTGTCGATTCTAAGACAAGTATTCTTTTAGTTTAAAACAACTGCAATGCATATTCGTTCAGTTTCGAAAATCGATTACACTTCCTTAAAAACGTTTGGCATGTCATATTTTAAAAACAGCATAATCCAAACACTTTGAACTAAAAAACATGTAGAAACACTTCAAAACATATGTATAACTTCCATTTATTGACATTTAAACAAAAATGACTCAAGCAGGTTGACGCAAAACAATATTTACATGACCTTCCCACATTTCCAAACAAGACAAAAACGACACATCAAATGCAACACGGTTTACAAACTGATGGGAATTTTTGCATCTGAAAGCCAATCTAATTCAAGATAAAAAACAAAAACAAAAAACATGACATTGGAGCTGAGCGTTCTACAACTTGTTGATACGTGTCAGGTAAAAAACAGGATGAAGGTCGACTGCCGCCCACATCACTCACGACCCACCTGAAAGTCCAACACAACAACAGACTTCAAAGTAATTTTCTCAAGTTGGAGTAAAACCTAGTAATTGTTCACAACTGTCTAATTTAAGTTTTAATAAAAGTCTAAAAATGAACGGATGTACAGCTCTGATGACTTTGATGGATAAAGTTTGGTAAGGTAAACACCATGGATACTGTGTTTTAAAGGTCATCACTGTACGCTTTGGACTAAAGTTTTTCAGCCCTTTTATATGAATTTTTCCCCACTATGTGACAACTTCTTTCCCATGCCCAAACATTTTGCACTGTTAGTCTTTAAGATGCCTGTCTGCTATTGATCAATGTCATATAGAATGCTGGTCTGCTATTGGTATGCTCCACAATATTTTGGAAATGCTGATATGCTATTAGCTGAACTCTCTCCTACAATGCCTTTCTCTTCATTCAAGTCAGAATCTCGTGTGCTTGGTAATGACTTAGCAAATTGGCGATACAATACTGTATTTTTTGTACTGTATTTATTCATTTTGGGTCCAAGGCTTGCAGTGATGATAAAGCAAGAATCATAAACATGACAACCCTGGAAAACAATGATCAAAACCTATGAATAAGGCAAACACATATCGCCAAGTTGCATGGCTGTACCAAATCAACGATTGGGACTATTGTTAAAAATAAGGCGAGGACATGAGCTAATTAGCTTAGGTTTCTATTCCCCGCTATTGACCAATTTCACTTAGCAATCCCCACCTCAAAACGAGGTTGACCAACTATGGCCAGGGAGCCACATATGGCGTCAAACCGGCTAGCCAAATGAAAATTCTAAAAAACTATAATAATAATAGTATTAATCGTATAAAGTAAAAAGCACAACTCATTAACATTTTTAATTTGGTACAACTCTTGTCCCCAGTCCCCCCAGCATTCAAATAGCGGGCCCTTTTTTTTTTTGCAAATTCTTTATCATGTACTGGTATTTCATTTATCAAGCTATTTAACAAATTGAATGAAAATAAATCAACAGAGCACGCCATATTGCATTTTAAGTTTCAATTTACTACTTTGTCTACAAGCCAATTTAATGAGATAGTTTATTTACAGACAAAAAAAAGGACTATATCATCGCTGCTATTCTAAGAATTCTTAAAAATTTTGCCTGAGTTACGTATTTTCACGACTATAAGGCAAACCTAACAGCCTTTATTTTTTTCACAAGCTGACCATTAACCTTATAAAACAGTGCGACTTATATATGTATCAATTTTGAGTCACAAGGTCTTGCAACTAAGGCAAGCAGCCACCAACTGGATTTTCCCCTGTAGGCGAATTAGTCCGCGGTGTATGCTGCAACATATATACCGGTGTTTCATTTCCTAACCAATGTGTCAAATCATCATTTGAATCGGTCACTATTGGCTAAAGTTATTTGGAGGTAAAGGAGGTGGGTCCTTTTTAGCATTTACAGGCTCGTGCTAAAACGGTGTAAAAGAAAGCCTGCAATTGGTTGAAAAAGATGTGAATCACAAGTTAGGTTGCTAGTAGTCTGTATTTGTAAACAGGAATTATGGGGCTAAACAGACAGATAGCAACAAACAACGTCCATTGATGCAGAGATGCTTCTCTGCGGATTTTTTCTTTTATCTGTAGGCATTATTGCGTGTTTTGGAGAATGTAAATATTTTACACGGTTGGATTTACTACACTCATAAGTAAGAGGACCATGGTTGTGTATTATTGTTGAACATGATGGCTGCAAGACGACTTTGGTGAGCTACCGTTGCTTTAAATTTTCCCAGTATCTTGTTTCAGACTGATCTTGATGTTTCTGTGATGAGTCTATTTTCAAATTCAATTCAAAGTGTTTATTGTCATATGCACAGTAAAGAACCATGTTTCCCTGAACAATGAAATTCTTACTTTGCTGTCCACACAGTTGCTAGCAAAAAAGAAAATAAAAACTAAGAAATTGTTGGTATTTCTTGAATCCCAAGAGTTTAACCTTACTCATAATATGTGGAATGACGTATTTGAGTGATCAGTGACATTGCACAGACACTGTACGTGTCTGAGACACGTATTTACTTCTTTGCGAGCCGTCGGAATGTTAAGGGGTTAATACGTTTGACTGAACTATCTGACTGCTCCGTTGACATTCCCACTGTAGCGACTTATAGTCCGATGCGCCTTATGTATGGAAAATATAGGACAAAAAAAACATTTTTGGGGAGTGCGCCTTATAAGCCGGTGCGCCTTATAGTCGTGAAAATACGATAATCATGCAAAATAAATAAATAAGGCCAATAAAAGAGAACTACGTCCTTCTGAAATACCTGCAATTTTTTTTTTTTCCCTCGAGAATTGCAGAGGTATTGGATTCGACACTGAATCAGTAGATGCAAAAATAAAATTAATTATTTTTTGTTTTCCAACGCTTTTACAAAATGTTTCATCCAGTGTGGCCCGTGACTCAAAAAGTAAGCCCACCCCTGGGAAGCTTAGCGTAACCAAATACTTTGATGAATAAGGCTTAGTGTAAGAAAAACAAGATGTTTTTGAGATGTGATCTCTGGCACGTTTTCCAAAGTAAAGGTCTCGTGAGCTCTTTTTCGCCTGACCCACATCCACCACAAATAGACTTTTGAAAGCGTGTTACAATCTACAAAATGTGACACTGTTCCTTCCAAACGGGACGCCTTATTTATAGAGGCGCCCAATCACACTTTTCCCCACAGGGAATCTTTGGATTTTGCAGGGTCTTGGCCCTTTCTTTAAGAATGGCCAGAGCCATTAGTGTTTCTAATATTGGCCATGTTGTTTGAAATGTTATTTTAAGTGCTCCCGGTGGAAAGTGAACAACTTCAAAGACTGCAAAAGCAAAGTAAATTACAGTGGAACCTCGGTTCTCGACAATAATCCGTTCAAGAACCCTGTTCGAAAACCGATTTGTTCAATCACCAAAATCATTTTCCCATTAAAAGTAATATAAAATCGTTTTAATCCGTTCCAACACCCTGAATGTTTACCATGAACGTAAACATGAAGCTAACCCAGGCTAATCGTACGTTCGCGTTAGCGTAATCTTCCGTACGAAAGATTACGCTAACATGAACGTGTATAAAAAAAAGGATTATGAATAGGATTTTTTACCTTTGTGGTGGACGGTGGGGAGAAAAAAATCATCAAAAGTTTTTCAACCTCTTCCAAAACTTGCGGCAGTTGCTTGCTTATAGCGCTAACTTTCTTAGCCGCATCACTCGATTTCACAGCCTCCTTATTCTTTACTATCGTACTGATAGTAGATTCAGCCATGCTGTATTCACTAGCAAGATCGGAAGTTCGTACACCTCTTTCATATTTAGCTGTTATGTCTTTCTTAAAGGCAATAGTTGTACGAACAACTTGTTTTTTTTTTCACCTGTCCTGCTTGCACCGACCTTCTTCTGATGCATAATTAGGGGCTAAAACACCCGTACGCCGCTCAGTATCACACCCTAGCGTACCGGCGTTCGAACTCTGATTTTTTTGGCCGAACAGCGAAGCAAGAATTTCTCAAAATTTTTGGTCAAACACCGATTTCTCCGAACTGAGAGGCGTTCGAAAACCAAGGTTCTACTGTAAATGATCAATGGATTTTGAATTGCTGAATCGGATTTATACATTTTTTAAATAATTTAGCTTTTACTTTAATTTTTTATTTTATCTAAATTAATTTGAAAAACTGAAACAGGACAAAATCAAACACATTTACAATTCTTATCTTTTTTCATGAATTTTTTTATACAACTGGCTTCATATTTTTGTTGTTTATTAGTATTTTTGATAATAAAATTCTGTTTTTTTTTATTTCATTGGGAGTAGTCATATACAAGATCACAAATTTTTATTTTATTTTTATTTTTATTCATGATTATTTTATTAATTTTGGAATATATTTTATTTTATATTTGTTATATTTTGATATTTTAAACTAGCCAATTGTTAGGTGTTTTCTTAAAAAAGATCATGCATTTATATATATAATATATTTTTTATTTTATTAATTTCAAATTGTTTTTTTTTCATTTCATATCTTATTTTTATTTTTTTTACATACAACCTAGCTCAGTTCTTATTTTATTTCATTTATTAGTTTTATATTTTAATTTTACTTTTTGGATTTTTCTATTAAAAAGCCAATTTTGGGGGATCACCAATTTATATTTTGTACTGAATTGAACAATTTTTAAATGTATTTTAATTATTTTCATATAATTATTTTTCATTTGTATTTTTATTATTTGTTTTAGTATATAAATAAGCCAATTACTGGGAATACAGTACTCTTTGACAAGATCGCCTTTTTTTTCCATCCATCCATTTTTTTCTGCGCCGCTTATCCTCGGAGGGTGCTGGAGCCCATGACTTTTTTCCCCCAAAATACATTTTTTTACTCTTTTTTTATTACGTTAATTTCCAACTAAAGGCTGGTTTCTTTACTCAAAACTGTGAGCCGGACCGAACAATACTTGCTTAAGAAGACATCAATAAAACTGGTTTCAATATTTCCCGTTTTGTTTGGGAAAAAAAAAAATATATATATATATATATATAAAGGAAACAACACTTTAAATATTTTGTTTTTGAAGAGCCATCTAAAAACAAAACTGATTGCAGTTTATTTATGTTTTTATGTTTAATGTTTTTAAATTTAAATGTTCGATTTTCAAAAATGCAAAACAAAACAAATTGGTCGCTCGTCCGCCCTCTAGTGTACAAAAGTGGAAGCCCAGGTGTGCCAGAATGCAATCAATAAAAACGACAATCCCCAAAATAAAAATATCTTTCTGACAGGATATTTAAACAAAAAAAAAACACAATTATTTTAATATTAGAATATTGAATTATTACTGTGAAATATGCGTGTAGCGTCTCTTCTTTCCCGCCTATTTAAACATATTTCCCCTTTTCATTAATTTGTAACTAAAGACGGATGTCCTTACTCGAGACAGTGAGCCGGGCAGAACTTTTGGCATCCCCGCAAGCGAAGCCGACCTCGGCGCTGGTACCGGCGGATGTTGGGCTGAGGGTGAGTCTGTGGACGGTTCCCTGCTTCTCTTTGCTAATGCGCACTCGAGGGCCAGCCTGTAGCGGTTCCCCGTTCAGGGTCCAGACTGGTGCCTTGTTGGCCGGACCAGACACTTCACACTCGAACACGGCATCGTTGGGGGACATAACCTCCACGTCGAGAAGTTCTCGAACCATCTGGACTGGCTGGGCTGTGGGAAAGGTTTTTGAACATCAATGCTGACATCTAGTGGTGAGAAGGAGAATTCCATTCCACATTTCGACGAATACTGTACGTCAGTGAAACCAAAACACACTAAATAAGATAAAGGGGACATCAAAATAATGCACTTTTTGTGAACACCTTCAATGGACACGCTCTGCCCACCCAAAGAAACCTTGTGCAGTGAGTGGTGAGGCCAGTCTGGAAAAAAAAAAAAAAAAAAAAAAAAAAAAACAGAAGAAGAAAAAATAAAGGAAAATGGGTAAAAAAATAATATAAAGCAGGGGGAAATAAGTGAAAAGCTAAGGGGAAGGAAACAAATGAAAAAAGGAAAAAAAAAGCCCAAGGAAAAAAAGACAGCTTTTGGGGGTTCCCTTTTTCAGTGTATTACTACTACTAAAAATGTAATACTAAATTATAATAACAATTTTCTTTTCTCTGCAGTGAACTTTTAACTCATTTAAACTTTATTTTCCACTAAGCAACTTTAAACTGGAATCCCTGAAAAACACAACGAAATGTCTGTTAAAAATGTTGACTTTTCAAGGCAACAACAAATTAACTACAAAATACAAGAATAACCTATACATTTAATAAAAGCTAACCGTCAAATACATCCTTGAAAATCACTGAAAACAGTGCTGGGCAAAGGATTTTAGGGGGTAATAATAGTTGTGTGTCCTCGTGCATTTTATATGCCCCCTGAGACTCATGTCGGGCAACGGCCCTGCTTGGAATTACAGAGCTAGTTCGACAGCAATAATGTTTTTTTCTCACACATTGCAAGGTGATAAATTTATTCTGTTTTTAATATTAGAAAATTGTCACTATCGGCCAATCAGGTTGCTGTTCTTTGATGCCACGCCCTTTTGAGTGGATCTGCTTTTATTACTTAGGAGATTTAAGAAAAAGAAAGGGCTCACGGGAGGGCCTTTAGAATAGGTTGGAATTCCTTATCTGAGGTTTGGGCTCTCTCTCTTGTTCTCCTTGCAAGTTCAAAATCGATTCATGTCTTTAGTCCTTTTTTTGGGTGTTTACTGAACTTCAAACTTGGATGACAGATGGTCCTTACCCTCCACGGTGAGTTTGGCCGAACAAGTGTGCTCCCCGACCTGCATACTGTACGTGCCAGCGTCGTCCAGCGCCACCTGCTGGATGATGAGCTTACGGTAGCAGCCCTCGCTGCTAATCTCAAAGCGCTCGGAGGGCAGCACCACGTTGCTGCCTTTGTACCAGCGGATGCTGCAACGCGGGTTGGAAACGGTGCAGTCCAGCATCACCCGGGTCTTCTCCAGAGCAGTTTTGTCTTGCAAGGGCTTCACGATGCTCAGTGGGATCTCTGTAACAGTAAGGGTCTGTCAGAATCTAGCAACCCACCACAGGACGCCGACCCGGGGGGAGTGGCGGAACTGCGCACATCTACATCCAAACTTCCTGCACACACCTCTTGTTATCTATGGACTTTATAATGACTGTTATGACAGCATTGGCAATAAAAAAGGACAAAAGGTAAAGCACAGATCTTACCTTTTACCTGTAACTTGGCCACAGAGTCGACGTCCCTGGCGACAAATCGAATCTCCCCCGAGTCCTCAGGTCGAGCGTTGCAGATGAGGAGGAAGTGTTTGGTACCTTGAATTGCAAAATCTTAAGTTCAATTGAGACTGCAGAAATAAAAACCTTAAAGAGAGTCATCAACCCAGCCCAGAAAATCATGAACTGCTCCCAGCCCAGTCTAGAGGACAAAATGTCATGTTTAATTTGAATGTGAACAATGTACACTATGTTGTATCAAAGACAATATCAACATTAATTTTCTATTCAGCGGCTATTTTGCAAGTTTCCTGGCGGCGCAAACCTTCCTGTCTGGTCCTGATAGTACTGGTCTGATGGATCATCTCCCCGTTCTTGTACCATTCCCCCGGCACGTCTTCCACGGAGATCTCGCAAACAAAGACAGCATTCTGGTCTTCGGAGATGCTCAAATTCTCTAGATCCTGGACCACCAGGAGCTCTCGTTCTGTCAATAGACAGTAAATTAGAGCTGGAGTGAGACATCTTGCTTTACAGGATCACTTTATGATGCTAAGTTTACATTAATTTAAGGTTACAAATAATTCCTTAGTTCTTAAATCAACTTAATATGTAAAGATAAAAGCAGTTGGAGTTTTTTTTTTTTTTTTGGTTTGAACAAATTTATTGACACTAATAACAGAAAACAATCATGACAATCTCAACAGCAATTAAGCACGTTCACAATATTATATTTCAATATGTCTTTTTTAACAGCAAGCACAATGTGAGGTTTGAACAACCCTTCTCGAAAATCTTAATAGCAATCAAGCATATTCACAATTTCATTATATAACATTTTGTTAGTGTCAATAGATCCGTCCAGGCCAAAGTCGATTATTTTTGGTCTGTGGTTTGAACAAATTTATTGACACTAAAAACAGAAAACAATCATGACAATCTCAACAGCAATTAAGCACATTCACAATATTATATTCCAATATGACGTTATTAACAGCAAACACAAAGTGAGGTTTGAACAAACCTTCTCGAAAATCAAGCATATTCACAATTTCATTATATAACATCTTTGTTAGTGTCAATAGATCCGTCCAGGCCAAAGTCGATTGTCCTCGGTCTGAACAAATCCACCGACACCAACAGCAGCAAAACAAACACGACAATCTCAACAGCCATCAAGCATATTCACAATTTTTTTATATCTGACAATATGACGTGACGATATGACGTGACGATATAACGTTTTAACATTTTTTCCTGACATTTTCAACATCAATTTAACAATTTCAGAGTTATTTTCTTTTAACAGTAGTTAACCAGCGTGTAAAAGGCAATACTATTGAGACATTATTGCTTTTCAGAGAAAGCAGGAGCATCTGTCTTTCAATAGTACAGCTTTGGCTTAATTAATCAAGGTTTACCGGTACTTTTTGTACTCCCGACACTTAAACCTTGGTAAACATTCCTCTTTGTAAGTATAAAGACTATTTGTGTATGACGTTACTTTGTCTTATTTTATTACACAATATCTTTGTTATGTTTTATATTTATGTTTATATTTATTTTTTTCATATGCGAAGGTGCGCGGCTAGCGCTAAGCTAACTGTTTATATTTGGCGTCGACGAAGACTACAGCGGTTGGTGATATGTCATATTTTATTTTCAGTTACTATAAATGTATGCAGTAATGTGTCACATTTCTGGTTGTCTGGCAACTTCATAAAAGTACTTAAAAAGAGAAAAAAAGCATGCCCTTCGTAAAGTTTGCTGACTAGCTAGCTGCACTAGTTTTATCCATCCAGGCTTGGTACGGTATACTGCCAGTACGGCTATGCTATCCCTGTCCTGCAGATGGCAGTGTCCCACTGGATGAATTTACTTGTTACCTTGTTTCCGAGTGGAAAGCTAAACTTTCATAGCTTAATTTTGCGATAACGTACACCTCTATTTAAGTGCATTTTTCCAGGTACATCCATGTACCGTACACAAAACTTTTCTAAGCTGCCCGTTTGCCATTGTTCACAGGGATATACGATGCTGGAGTGCTATTGGTTTGTGTCATTTACATGTTGTTAATAATAATAATAATAATAATAATAATTTACTTGTATTGTCATTCTTTGTAACAATGCACACAGAACGAAATGTCGATGCACCTGACCCGTACAGTTAAACTGTAGCGAGCCGATGCAGCCGCAGCCAAACAGGGCGCAGCCATTTTAGTCATTAGGTGAGCAAACCCCCCATTCCACCCCTTAATGCTGAGCGCCAAGCAGGGAGGCAATGAGTACCAATGTTGTAAGTCTTAGGTATGACTCGGCCGAGGCTCCAACCAGCGACCTCCCAGTCTCAAAGCGGGCGCCCTACCATCTGGTATGCTATTTGCCAAAATAACTACCACAATGCTCCCTTTTTCTTTATCTGTTCAGTTCAGAATCCTGTGTTACAACATTTTGTGTAGCTGTGGGTCCCAAGACTAGCAGTTATGTCAAAAGGATAAGCAAGAAGATGATAACCATGGAAACAAAGCTGGACAAATCCATATGAAGAAGGCACATGCATTGTAACCCTCACTAAGGAATATGGTTGTAACCAACCGATGATTGGGGCAACAGGAATAAAGAGTTGATTGAAGCAATGACAATCCTCAAAAGTGAGATGTTTAAAAATCAGTTTCACCACTCCTCTGCGTTAACCCACTACGCCCTTGTACCAGCTCAAGTTATATCCCACCAGAGATAAATAAAATGAAGATTTTCCTCTACAAGTATATTTATTCATAATGTTAATCATTTACCCATACTCCATACCTTTCTACTTATTCGGTTTCATATATTTTTTTCAAATTATGTAGTCCAAGTAACATTTTTTGTAAGAATTTTTTTAAAGACTAGTTTTTATTTGTTAGACAGATCATGCCATGCTGATTTAGTCTCTAATCAGGATCGTCTCGGTCACTGGTAGCAGAGGACAACATCCTCTTAGATTGTTAATATTGTCTCAGTATTTTACATTGTCTGTCTTGCTGTGAGTAAATGGGTGCTGCATTATGTCGATGCAGTTTATTGTCACTTAATCAGGAAAATTGCAGTCATTAATAAGGAGAGCTGAGGTTGACAATAGTATGATACTTAGTATGATAATTTCACTCTGCGGTCCCCACCACAGAACCGAATAAAGTTATAAACTGTATTTTTTTGTAAACAACAAATTCCCTGATGGGTTAGAACTAACCGTAGACTTCCAGGGCTCCACTTGTTGCCACCTCTCCGGCATCGCAAGTGTACATGCCGGAATCGTTGACCAAGCATTTGCTGATCTGAAAAAATCGTTTTCGCCCAATGGAGTAAATACGTACATTTTTGCCAGGTTTCACCTCGCTGCCGTTCTGTGGAGGATTATAAAACAAGCTAATTAGGCTAACATTATCAGCGTGTCTCAGCAAATCACCCCTTGGGGTTGTTTTGCCCATATATGGTTAATTTGCCCATATATGGGCTTATCAAGACAAGCGCAACCAAAACATTTCTTCAAAACATGGGTTAGTAAAGCATCTATTGGGCTAATTTTGCCCATATGTGGGTATACGAGGATGAGGGCGGTCACTACTCACCTTCATCCATTTGACGTCCACGTTGTGCCTTGACAGCTCACATTCGATGGTGACAACCGAGCCCTCAGAGATTTTCTGATCCTCGATTTTGCGGAAAATGGTCAAGGGGCGTTCTGGGGAAAAGGAGGAATATTAAGTCAGTTTTGAAAATGGAGCATTTCAAACTGAAACTGTCTATCATGTCCAAACTATGGCTTTATAAACAATATTTTATGGTCTTGCCATAATAGCACTCTTGACATTGTTCTGTGTTGTCTTTGTTGTGTATGTTTTGTTTAGTTGGAGCTAGTTTAGGTGCCTGCAAAATACAGTATCGTAATTTTATTTATTGCTTTTATTTGATCCCCTTGGGGAAATTTATTTTCACCGACTGTACCAGGCGGATACAGTCAGTCTGTTGCAGCAGAGCGTTCATCAAATAACCGATTAACAGCACTGGGTATTCCCAAGTGGGCTCTCATCCAAGTACTAACCAGGCCCAACCCTGCTCAGATTCCTGAGATTGGACGTTTTCAGGGTAGTATGGCCGTAAACACTGTCATCATGGCATTCCATGCTAATGTTTAATGGAGTCCTGGGTATATTTCCTGTGTTGTCTTTCACAGTTTGTTCAGTTAGAACTAATTAGTGTGCCTGCATTATTTTCTATAGTCTCATTTTCATGGCACTCCTGTTGTCGTGTCCACTTGTGGGACTCTTTTGTGCCGGGTTGTTTTGTTTCTGTAAGAGCTGGTTGCTGCTGTAACATTAGCAGTGGTTCTGTCTACTCATGTTTCCTGCTTCGTCTTCTTTTGAGTTTTTTTTCAGTAAGAGAAGTAGTTCTCAAATAGTTGGGCGTGCCTGCCCAAGAGCCACGAGCCTTCGTCAAGGGGGGTGCGGGGGCGTTTGACCTAGGGTAACATTTTTTTTAACTTTTCCAGAATCAGGTGCAATTGCACTTCCACTACACTAGGGAGTAGTGGCACTCTCATTGGCAGAGTGTTTTGTTTACATGTAGCATCCACGCAGTGCACTCCATACAATAGAGTGGAGTCTAAGTGAAGTAGACTCTCATGTGAACCCATTAAAAAAATTACCACGGATTAGGAGGGAGACAAACAGAGACGTGGTAAACCCAAAAAAATGCTCGTCTTGAACGCTGTAACGAGGAAGTTTGACTTAGCGTACCATAGCACTTCATTGCGACCACGGAGGGGGAGATGAGGGAAGAGGAACCTAATAGCTTGCTTTTTCAAAACTCTTGGCAGCAGACAACATGAAGCCATATATATTGAGCTGTCACTCAAAGTATTTCTTCTTCCGGGGGGGGGGGGGGGGGGCATGACAGAAAATAATTGAGAAGCACTCATTAGAAGAAGTTGTTATTCCAACATACCACTATTGTCTATTTCACGTTTTGTTCAGTGCGAGCTAGTTAGTGTTCCAACACATCTTGCAAATACATTTTAGGATTTTGTTTGGTTCTTAGAGTCGCAACATATTCTGCGGTGTCCTTCCGTTATCTCGTCTTACTTTAAAGCTGGTTGTTTTTTGAACACTAGTAGTTGTTCTATCCACTTGAGAGTACGTTCCCTGTGTCCCCTTCTTTCACTTTATTTTAGAAAAATAATGCTTTCTGGTCAGATAAAAGTGCAGCAATGTAAACGTAGAACTAAATTGCTAACAAATAATTTGCCAGCTAAGCCCCACAAGTATGGAAACACTACTACCAAAACTCTAAAATAGACATCCAGAGAAGTTGTGCAGGGTTAAGCATGATTATATTTTGATCCCGTTGTCATCAAGCGAATAAAAGTCTCAGCGCCCAAGATGAATACTGAGTGACTTGGCACCAACTTGATTATTTAGGCAATTCAATGAACAGCTGGCAGAAAATATATCGCCGCCTGCGGCACGCTGGGCTATTTTGCGTTTTGGAACGAGGACCGGGACAAAATGTGGCCCTAGAAATTTCAGCGTGTCTTAAGACTTCAAATTTTAACGGCGATAATGTCCAAAAACCCATTTTATTATGTATCCATTAAGTAGCCATTTAATTTCAGCAAAAAACTAATCATGCGCGAGAACAGGGTTCTCAAACACATGGCTTGCTGGCCATTTATCACTCGCAAGACGATAGTTTGGAGCCTTTGCAATAGTATAAAAGCTTCCTTTTGTGCGAGTTTGCTACGGATGCTACCTCCTGCTATTTAGTTAGCCATGGTTCAAAATGTACACGCTAATGTTTGAGATGGATGTAGGTCTGCCCTGCAATATGATTTGCTAGCCACTTCCTTCTTTGCCACATGTCTGCACACACTCCAGTTAAAAAAAATGGCTGATTAGAATATTTTTTTTTTTGCAATATAATCTCGGAATTACTTTATCTCTATTGGAACAAGTTGCTGCAGCTGTTGGAAAGGAGATCGTCACTGTTGTTGAACAGAAGCTGAAAGGACATCGGCTGCACATTTTACTTAACATTTGGTATGTTTTTACCTTCGAGACAAGTTTATCTAGGTTCGTCACCACTGTTGAACTAAAGCTTAAAGGACAGTGGATGCACCTTGCATGTAACTTTTAATGAGTTTCTTTCTTTTTTGGCAATGCAATCACAAAATATTGACTTAACCTGAGTTACCGCGGTGGACAGGGTGCGGAAGGGATTGTCAGCGCTGTTGAATGGAAGCTTAAAAGACAGCGGATTCACCTTGAATGATACTTTAAGTGAGTTTCTTTTTTTCATTTTTTGGTAACGTAATCACTAAATTTTGCGTTGCAGGAGACGGAGCATGGGGTGATGGTCACCGATGTTAAACTTAAGCTTAAAGGACAGTGGATGAACCTTGCACCTAACCTTTGGTGAGTTTGTGCTTCTGAACTTAGTTTGTTATACTGTAGATATTCAACTATTCTATTTTTGTTATCAATTCCTGACATCGTTTTTTTGTATATTTCTAAAAAAAAAGATATGTAAAAACTGTGGCTTTATCGAGTACAAGGGGTCTCCAACCTTTTGCAAGCTGAGAGCTACTTTTTGCTACTAGAAAATCACAATAACCCAGCACTGGTGAGCTTCATTCAGAACAGGTGCCCGGGTGCCTCAGTTGTCCTCAGGGGGCACAGCGCCTGGTCTAGGGAAATTGTACATGGGATTACATTTGAAAAGATGCAATTCACATTTTCTATCCTGACCAAAAGAGGGTGTCTGCAATCAGTATCTGCACGTTTTGTGAGATTTGATTTTTTGTAATGGGGAATGTTTCAGATGCCCTGTTCAAATTCTGCTCACTTATAAAAGAATAATCTAAATAGTAATACATTATCTGTCGCTTATATCTGCTGAATTGTATATAGTTTGACTTTGGTAACAGCTCTCTGGGTAGGGTGGGCTGCCCATGACAAGAATGCTTTTGACCCCCCCTGCCGCCTCCTAAGCAAGCGGTGTAAATCCCGGCCCTTAATGTTGAAAGAGCCCACCCATGACAAGCAGCCGGCCGGACGTTTTCAGCCTGTCAGTGCAGAACATGAAGGTGGCGCTGTCGTCAACGGACAAGTTGCAGATGGTCAAACTGTGGACATGTCCCTTGGCGCTCATGCGGAAGTGACTGGTCAGCTTCAGCTGGCTTCCATTTCGCCACCAACTGCCTGACACATTGGGGTGGGATAGCTCCACTTCGAAGGTGGCCGTTTCACGCTCCATGGTTTTCACGTCATTCAGGCCTTTCTTGATTGTCACTTTTCGAGCTGCAAAGAAAGATAGCAGTGAATGTTTTGTGATTTTGGGGGGCTTAGCATGCTTCAATATAGAAAAGTATATCATTTCATAGATTGGATCTCTTCCCCTTTCTATCTCATCCCCTCTCCAGAGAACAAGAATGGCCCTGATCACCTCTTTTTTTTCTCTGACCCCCGAAGATATTCCACACTGGAGAAAACCAAAGTATGATCTGAACACCTCTGTCTTTATCCTATCCCCCAAAATTTACCCCCTAGTGAGTATAACAAAGCCTGTAACAAGGATGGATCCGATCACCTCTGTCTTTCTCTAAACCCTACATATACCACCCTCCATTAAACAAAACAAAAATCAAACCCTATAACTAGGATAGATCTGATCACCTCTGCCTTTCTCTGACCTATAAATATACCCCCTTTCCAGCGGACATCAAAGTCTGTGACAACAACAATTCTAACAGTTTTAGGCTTTAAACGGACTGTTTCAGAATTATGACCTACAGAAGAACACTGATGCTAAACTTTGATATCTAAAAGAAATATAAATAAGTGCCTTTAGATAGATAGATAGATAGATACTTTATTCATCCCCGCAGGGAAATTCACATTTCCAGCAGCATCCCTTCGCTGAGAACAATACAATAATAAAGCAAAAGGAATACAATATACAAATACCCAATGTGACGTGCTAATAACCGCTGTAGCGTGTCGTATAGAGTATTTAAATAGTGCTACATAAAATACACACTGCAATAAAAGTACGGTAATATGCAATGTAGGGGGTGTGGTTTAATGTGGGCCTTTACTCCGCCGGGTGGAGTTAAAGAGCCTCATGGCATGAGGAAAAAAAAGATCTCTTCAGTCTGTCGTGGTACAAGACAGTGACAACTGTCTGTCGCTGAAGCTGCTCTTCTGTCTGGATTTAATGCTGTGTAGTGGATGTGATGAATTGTCCATGATTGATTTTTAGAAAATCGCTTTAAAGTATGTGTTAGTAATGCCCAACTGAGTTCAAAGAGCCTTTGTGTTTTGTTTCACCGCGCCTATCTGTTTTTATCTTACTTTAATCATCGGTGTACCGGCCATGGAGTGCATTTTGCTAGAGGAAAAAACGTGGGAGAGTGGGGTAGAGAGTTATTTCATGCTCATGCTTGTTGTTTTCTTTTATTCTAGAATGAAAACGGTCAAAGTTAGAAAAATAGATATAAAATAAGAATAAAATGTCTCAAATACAGTCCAAATACCAACCAAAACCCACACAAAATGAATACAGAGGAGTTTATTCAAGTGTGTTTAAGATGGGCAAGTATGTGCAGCTTGACAGAAGCTGCAATGATGATTTCAGCCAGAAGACGGTGTGGATCGGACAATTTTCAAATTGTAGACCAGGGGTCGGGAACCTTTTTGACTCAAAGAGCCATAAAAGCAAAAAATATTAATTTTATTTTGGGAAAGAGCCACACCATATATTATGAGACAAATTTACTAAATTGCTAAACCGGCGCCCCAGACAAAAGCTTAGTCTTCAGCACATTTATTTTTGATGATTTGATAAAAATTATGAAAAGAGATTAGTGCCAGAGCCCCTGTCCCAAATTCAACAAACAGACCACTTTAAACTTGTCTCTTTCTTGCAATTACTCAAGATCGGATAAACTCCTTTTGACCCTTTTTTCATACATATTGGTTTCAAAACCAGATGCAAGCAGTTATTTTGTAAAAACGTCACAACATTCTGAGAATAGGGAGCCTTATGTGCTTACCTTTGGCGAGAGATGGGAGGGAATGCTTGTACTTTTTGCATAGCTCCACCCATCCCTCCCACTCACCCAATCAAATGACTAAGTTCTCTTCCGGTGTTTTGGCGTATTTACAGTTCTGTGGATTCATCATAAAGTATCTGAACACTGAACACAGATTATATAGTGAACTTTTAAATAAAGGATTCTTTAGCGTTGTACAGCCAAAACGAGTTTTTTTTCCCCCTTTTTTTGTGTGACACCTTGACTGTAAATTGTAGTGAAAACGTGCCCTATATATACTGCGAAGTGTTACTTTTGAATTTAGTTTTGGTATGGCTTTACGTGTACCTGAATAGGATAGATAACTCCGGTTTTGAACAAGATGGAGAAATTTTGCATGCAATCAAATTGGTCTCTGAGCCACAGATACTCATAGAAAGAGCCATATATGGCTCGCGAGCCATAGGTTCCCGACCCCTGTTGTAGACACTACCTTTAAGTTCAGAATAAAACAACATTTTGCCTTGATGCCAAAGAGCTAGCCTTCAATTTCCTCATCAGAACACCAAGTACAGTAAACCCCATGTTGGGGCGTCCTTAGTTTATGATGTCATCATGTTGGGATGTGGAATAATGTTTTTCCAGCCCCTTGTTACGGCACATTCCCAACCATAGGACATCATTACCAAATTATTTTGCGCAGCCTAAAACTTTTAAAACTCAAACTTTGCGATGTTCGTGCCCATAACGAGTTACATCTCTAAAATGCCTGTTTGCTATTGGTTGACCTCAAATAAATTGCTGGTCTGAAATCGATTTGAGTCACAGCGTCATGAAGATGCCGATATGCTATTGGCTGAACCCCTTCCTACAATGCTCCCTTTTCTGTTTTTTGTTCAGTTTAGAATCTTGTGTAACAAACTTAAGTTTGTATAGCTATTAGTCCCAAGCCTTTCAGTGATGCTAAAAAGAGATGCAAAAATATTATCACGATTGAAATGAAGCCTGAGATAATACGAAGGAGGAACACCCATTGCTGTCCTCGCTGAGGATTATTGACATAACCAATTAACAATCTGGAGAATTATTAAAATACAGGCATTCAAAGCAAGAAAATCTTCCTTGGGCATGACAATCCTTGCAACAGAAAGTTTTAGAATCAGTTTAAAATTTCATACCCCGCTGCATCCACTCACTACTCCTCTTGACCAGCTCAAGTCTCTTTTCACCAGAGGTAAATCCAATTCCTTTTTTCCTTTATATTATAATATTCTTTAATTATATGCCCGTATACAATTTAAATGTTTTTACCTGGGGAACCGGGGATTCAGAATTTATTAGCTAATTACAAAAGGTTTTTATCCCCATATGTCAATTTTACTCTACGAGCCCAACATCAGAACAGATTATCGTATCTCAGGTGTCATGGTTGATTAAAGTGCACACTACCAAAGCTTAACGCAGAACTTTGTGTATAGGCACACTAAATAAGATACATTTACAGTAAATGCTGATTGGCTCAGCTTTTGTTTTGCAGGATGCGGTCTTGATGAAAACCCCATAGATATTAAATTAATCCGACAAAAGCCCACTTCGAACCTGCCAACATTTTTAGCAATTCTGACATGGACATCTATTCCCCATGGAAAATAAAGGCCTGTTTATTTTGGAGACCCGATGACAACAACCTTAGATTTGAAGGCCAGGATTTAAATATAGAAGCAACGAGGAGATCCAAATTCAACGGCTCTGCCAGTGGACCAAGGTCCTGACTTTCTCCTTCATAAGTGATGAGAGAAAAGACCCTAAGTCACTCTACAAGCAGGCAGCGATTGGTATAATGGCATTTATGGGGTATGTGTGCCTGCTTGATGTGTCACAACTTCAGAAAACATAAAAGAGTACAGTTATCCCTAGTTTATAGTGGTTAATCGGGACCAGAACCCTTTTACAATATGCAAAGTTCCACAAAGTAATCCCATATTGAAACATGTGCTCTGCCAGCACCCGCTCGCTTAGTCGCCCGAAATTAATGGTTTGTGGCCGCCCAAGTGCTGTTCATTTCAGGTGGTAAGAACGGGAAGAAATATGCCACGAATAACACCGGAATTGTCGGCTTGGGATAATGGATTGCAGCCAAAGCAGTGCAGTTTATTTTACGTAGGCGGCAATGGACAGCTTCAGTAGCCCAAAATAAAAGACAAAAAAACGCTCTCCCCTACTCCCAGTAACAGTTGATCGTAGATGATGGATCGAGACCACATGGATGCAATTTATTTTAAGCAGAAAAAATTAAAAAAAGAGCCACCATGAATGACAATTTTTTTTCTCCTTATACCCTTGCTCTCAGTAATAGTCAATGGGGATAAAGGTTCGTGGCTAAAACAGTGCAGTTCATTTTAGGCGGGTGAATGGGCGATGTGATTGGGGATAATGTATCACGGCCACACTAGTGCAGTTCACTTTTTGGTGGACAGAATGGTAAAAAGGGACTCGAAGCATGCGATTGGTGATAACGATAGCGGAATATTTGTTTCAACCTGCAAGCACTGAAGCTGCGAAGTACAAAGCCTGAAGTAGAGAGAGATTAGACTAGTCATTTTATTTCTTGGCTATATTTTTGTTCTTATTTTGTTTAATTCCATTATTGTTCTAATGCATTTACATCGCATGCAAGTGTCTAAATATTTTCCATTTTATCCTAAAGGTAGAAGCAAAAACATGATAAGCATGGAAACCCAGCTTGTGATTATCAAATACAATGAAGGGACATGAATGGCTACCCTCGCAAAAGTTGCATGGCTGTAACCAATCATCTATCAAGTCTTAATGACAAATGAGACAAAAAGTTAGAAAATTAGATTATGAAAATGGCATGACTATCCTCGCAAGTGGAAGTTTTAATATCAGTTTTCGTTTGAATCCACCGTCCCCCACCCTTTTGCATCCATCCGCTACTCCGCTGGTCTGACTCCAGTCACACTGTAGGTTAATGTTTATTTTTTATTAACATGTGTATTCGTTTATTTTGTTGTTTAATCATCTATATGTGTAGCACTTACTATACACCTTTTGTTATTTTAATAATTTCCTACAGGTTACCCCCTGCTACAAGCTATTTGGCTTTGCAATACCACTTCAGATCATGTCATATCCCGAGGTTCTTTTTTAGTGAGGTCACATACGATGAAGACCCCAAATATTTAACTCTAAGTGTCTAATCGATTCAACCCTAAGCACCACTTCAATTCCTTTTTTTTCTGGCTGCGCTCTAAAGCTCTTAAATACTGCAAAGTTGACCCATGCCAGGTGGCAGTCAGCTGTCAGTTGCAATCAGGTCCCAGTAAAAGCACCCTGCTAGTCCCCTCACTCAAATTACCGGTATCCAGTCATTGCATCCAAGACACGAAGGTAAACAAACGATTGCTAGCGTGACTATGACACGTGCGCACTCACGTTCCACTGTTAGCAGGGCTTGGGTGCAGTCATGGAGCGTCTCGCAGCTGTAGGTACCCCGGTCGATCAAGGCCACTTTATGGATGGTCAGGGTATGTTTTAGGCCCTTCCGTTTTAGGGAGTATTTGGCCCCTGGGTGGATCAGCACCCCTTGTCGCATCCATTGCACTTCCCTGCAATCCAGGCTCACCTCCACCTCAAGTGTGGCCTCACCGTATTCCTCCGCCGTCACCGGCAACAGTTTCTTGGTGAAGATCACCTGCGGTTCTGAAAGCAAAAATAATAATTTGTTACTCTCATTTTGAGATTTACTGCTGTAGATCATATTTATCAGATAGCTGTATTGTAATCCAATGTTTATTGGGGTTAATTGGGACCAGATCGCCCCATGATATGTACAAATCCGCAAAGTAGATTGGTCCCTGTACTGTTCCATCGTGGTGAAGAAGGAGCTGAGTTGAAAGGCAAACCTCTCCATTTTCCAGTTCATCTACGTTTGTACCCTCACCTATTTTCCCGAAGTATGAGTAGGGACCCAAAAAACAAGGTCCCGACTATAAAAGGCTAAAAGAATTGACTCTTCCCCAGAAGCTCAGTCATCCAGACCAGGCTAAGTATAAAACCACTACTCCTCTGTGTTAAATGGAGCCAGATGAGGTAGCCCGGGAATATGATCCAGATACCTCCTGGTCGCCTCCCTATGGAAGTGTTCTGGGCATGTCCCACCAGCAGGAGGGTCCTAGGACGACTCAGGACTTGCTAGAGGGATTAGATCTCTAAACTGGAGTTGGAATGCTTCTGGATTATGTCAGTTTAGCTGGCCGAAGTGAGTAAGGATAAGGGAGGTCTGGATTTCCTGCTGAGGTTGCTGTTCAGCTACCATACCCTGGATAATGGATGTCCGACAAATTTAGATGCAAATAGGGTTCCTTTTATGCCAATTTATCAAAACTTTAGGTGACATCTTGGGACTTTATGTAAATAAGTGCATGTCAGTTAGGGAATAGATATGTTATGACCCTACTTTAATCTAGCCAACCTTTGACCGGTTCTAAAGTTCCCCATGAGTGCTCAAGAAACAGGTGGAAATTTGAGGGAGTAGTATACTTTGAAAACACTTGTCGTAAACCTAATACTTTTTAAAAAACAACTGGATCTTTGTGGTGTTGTGCTGTTTTTAAAAGAAATCATTTTTAAAGATTCACCAAAGGAATAGGTGTGGCTGACTGGGACTAATATGCAACGTGAAGTTACACAGACTCAAATTTGTATGAAATTTGCGAGACACATCTGAAAAACATGTTTTGTTGTAAGGATGACCTGAATAAATTGCGTAATCCTTATTATTCATATTTGGTGTCCATAAGAAATTCCTTGTGACTAAACCTTCTTAAACCAGGGTTTGTATCTATTAACCTGCAAAAAACAAAACTATGCAGATAAACACTGTCTGTCCTGGTCATAAGAGTCAAGACCATGGTCTCCTTTATCTGTCTTTTCATCAATATTTAAGATTAAATATTCTACAATATTTAGCGTTTTCAGCAGGATGTACGCAAACTCGAATTTGAGCTTGGACTGGACTCCTGACTAGGCTCTTTTGTAGGCATCCGTGGGGCCTCGGGGAATTTGGAAGAGACACTTGATTGTTCATTTTAAATCATCAAAAGGGGGAATAGTGTGGAGAAATCTTTTACAAAGGTTGCAAGACACATGTGACGATTGTTGCTTTATATAACTGACCTGAGAAAATTGTAAAACCTAGAGAGGTCTTGACTTCCTGATTGTCCAAAGTTGGTGTTCGTAAAATTTGGGTTTTCATTGGACAGAACCATTGTATAACCAGAGCTTGTATATATTATTTTTCTGCCAAGCTGAGTGGACCCGAATGACAGGACTCACCTTGAACCTGAAGTTCAGCCTTTGATAGCAACCCTTCTGCATCAGCCGTCACAATACCACGATCCGAAAGTGCGCAATTGCTGAGGCAAAGTGTGCGGCAGAGTCCGTTACTGGAAGCGACAGCGCGCTCATTCCCGGCTACCACTTTGCCGTTTAGCCGCCACACCACCTGAGTGTCTGCCGGTGAAACCACGCACTTGAATACTGCGTCTTCAGTTTCGCAAACCGTGACGTTACGGAGCTCTACGATGAACTCCACCACACGTGGGGCTAAAAGCAAAGAAATTGGTTTTAGGTGATATTAACTGAATGGTTGTAAGAGCACTTACCAGTGACTGTGACAATAGCTGAAGTTTTGTCGTCTGTGCTTTGGCAGGCGTAGTTCCCAGCATCTTCTTCAAGAACTTCAAGGATGGTAAGACTACGCTCTCGACCCTGCGTCCTCACACTGTAACGACCACTTGGTGAGATCACCAAGCTATCTTTCAACCAATGAACGTCTCCTTTCGCCTTATTGATCTCACAACGTAAGGTGACACTGCTACCCTTCAAAGAAGTTATGTTCTCCAAAGTTCTTGTGAATTTAACTTTCATATCTGACAGAAAAAGATGAAGGTGGTGACAGTCATCATCAACAAAATATTTACGATGGAAATGTTTTGATTATCGGGTGTTGAATTCTTACCTTTGACTAAAAGGGTGAAATGCATCTGGTCTGTGTTTGCATCACAGACGTAGTCTCCAGAATCGGACAGCTGCAGGGGATTAATGGTGAGCTTGTGGGTATTACCCTCGCTGGAGATGTGAATGTTGTCCTTGTTCAGGAGTTGGCCGTCTTTCAGCCAGCGTATGTTAGCTTTCTCTTGGCTGACCATGGCGTGCATTGTGACGCTCTCATTTTCATAGGCTAAAATTTTCTTAGGTGGGTTTTTATTCATGAACTTGACAGGGATCTCTGCAGCGGGGCAGACCAGAAATCCATATTTGATTTCATCAAATATCATAATTGAAAATAAAGTAGACCCCAGGTTACGGCATATAATGTTTTTGCTTCACGATGTTTAATAACTTCACACTTTTTTCCCAATTATATTCTTACTACGTCAACAACAAATTATTTCCTGTGATCAAAAACTTCAACCCTTGCTGTTTTTGTGCATTTAGAGCAGAGGTTGGGAACCTATGGCTCGCGAGCCATATATGGCTCTTTCTATGAGTACCTGTGGCTCAATTTGATTGGATGCAAATTTTCTTCATCTCTTCCAAAATGTAAGCTACTAATCCTGTTCAGATACACGCAAAGCCAAACCAAAGCTGCGTTAGAGCAGTACTTCGCAGAATATATAGGGCACGTTTTTCACTACAATTTACAGTTAAGGTGTCACAAAAAAAAAACTCGTTCTGGCTGTACAACGCTAAAGAATCCGTTATATAAAACCTCACTATATTATCTGTCTTCAGTGTTCAGATACCTTATGATGAATCCGCAGAACAAACTGTAAATACGCCAAAACACCGGAAGAGAACTTAAAATTTTTTGATTGGGTGAGTGGGAGGGATGGGTGGAGCTATGCAAAAAGTGCAAGCACTCCCTCCCATCTCTCGCCCTACGCCGTCTGCGCCATAGATAAGCACATCAGGCTCCCTGTTTGCAGAATGTTGTGACGTTTTTACAAAATAACTGCTTACATCTGGTTCTGAAACCAATATGTATGAAAAAAAAGGGTCAAAATGAGTTTAACCGATCTTGAGTAATTGCAAGAAAGAGACAAGTTTAAAGTGGTATGTTTGTTGATTTTGGGACAGGGGCTCTGGCATTATTCTCTTTTCATAATTTTTATCAAATCATCAAAAATAAATGTGCTGAAGACTAAGCTTTTGTCTGGGGCGCGGGTTTAGCAATTTAGTAAATTTGTCTCATAATATATGGTGTGGCTCTTTCCCAAAACAAAATTAATATATTTTGCTTTTATGGCTCTTTGAGTCGTAAAGGTTCCCGACCCCTGATTTAGAGAATAACGTCTCTTGGATGCATGTCTGTGATTGGTCAACATCATATAATTTGCTGGTCTGATATTGGTTTGCATCAGGAAACTGTTGATATGCTATTGACTAAAATACCTCCCGCAATGCTTTCTCTTCATTTAGTTCAGAATTTTGTGTGCTTCGTAAGGAATTTGTGAGTCAACAATACAAGTCTGTAAAATGGTCAACGCTTTACTAAAAAATCTTGCAAATACTCTTACACCTCGATGCACAGGTAGATAGGAAGCAGTCACAGTTTGGCCAATCAGAATGCAGAACAAGATGCATGATGCAAACCAGTGAAGTAGTGATACAGTGAAAACAGAAGTGCGTTATAGTGAGGGTTCACTAAGTTCCTTTTTCAACCTACCTTGCACCTCTACAATGGTTATCAGCTTGTCATCTTCCGCATCACATTCATATATCCCAGAGTCGGACGGCTGGATTTTGGAGACCACAAGCTTCCTTGTAGTGTCGTGGCTGGACATTTTAACGCGAGTGTCGGCTTTCAAGATCTCGCCATTCCAGAGCCATCTAACGGCGGCATTAGCCCGAGATACCTCACACTCTAAAGTGAGTTCTTCTCCTGCCAGTAATATGTGATGCTCTGAGTGACCAGAATTTCCAACGATCTTCACCGGAGGTTCTAAAGGAAAACACCGTAGCGCTTTAGTAAAGTCCTGCCTAGCCAAATTACATCTGAATGGTATTACCTTTGACAGTGATATGGAAGACCATCTTATCATCCACGGCATCACAAGTGTACTCCCCCGAATCCTCCAGCAAAGCGTTTAGGACCACCAACGATCGGAAAACGCCCTGCTCTTCGCAACAGTATCGTTTGGTGTCATCTATCGGTTTGCTGTTTTTGTACCAGCGGACGGATGCGTTCGGTCTGGACAGTTCGCACACTAAAATGATGTCATCCGACACCAGGAACTGCTTTTCTGTTTTAGCATCCGTTTTCCCGATTATTTGCAGAGGTGACTCTGGAAACAAACCAGAGAACACGTTAAAACAGATATGGGCAAACTCCAGCTCATGGGTTTGATCAGTTCTGCCAACAGAGACAGAGTTGCGAGAAGTACAAGAAAAAAATGAGCCCCAAACAATAACCTGCAGTTTTAGGTATGTCCACTGGACGTCGCCAAGGCTAAATGCCACTCCTAAAGCTGCATTTTTTGACTACCATTTATCAACCAGAGAACATTTGAGGAAACAGCCTTTCTGATGTTTTTTTACTTGAAAACTAAGTCGCAGACGCACTGTTTAAGGCGATATGATTGCACTCCCCTAGATTTCTTAGCATGTGTCCCTTTATAAACGCCGATAAAACGTATATTTTTCATTGCACTAATGGGCAAAGCAGTACTTGCTACTTTTTTAATCAATTTTATTAATTAAGATATTAAATTTTAATGAGTGAATGACACCTTTATTTCAAACGCGACAAAAGTTAACAAAAAACAACAAAACGGGGAAAAAAAACACAATGTTAACATACATGTTCCAAAGGGAGTAGGAAGAAGCATATGCTTATTGAATCCTACCCCGGACTTCTTTAACAATCGCATCACACATCTAGATCCCCTGTGTATTTACATGTAAAAAAAATAACTTATGAATTTACATATTTATATTGGTTCTGTGGAAACACAGTATGTTCATTATCATCATCATCATCATCATCACTACTTCCATCACTTTTTTTACAGTCATTATTATCATCATTGCTGTCTCCATACATTTTTAGCAAATTATATAATTAGAGTATCTATTATGACGATGGGCGCTCATGGTGAAACTGAATGCTTTGTGGTGTGCCCGTCCGTTATACAAGTATCTTTGGACCTGCTACCTTAGGGAGTCTGACCCCAGGCAGCAGGACCACCTATTCTTGAGTGTCCTGATCCGTGCATTAAAAAGGCAAGGTACAGGAACTTTAGCCAGATGCCTTCAGCATCAAGCTCCCACTTGTCTGACCTAACTATGAGATGTGCAGTAATACATTTAGGTTAGGTTAATTGGCCGGTCCAAATTGTCCCTAGGGTTGAATGAGCGAGTGAGTTTTCTGTCTCCCCCGCGACCCTACTGAGAATAAGCAGTGCAGATAATGGATGGATGAAGATCGGTCTAAGAAAAAAGAATCTTTAAATAAACAATAAACGTTCCTGTAAAGAAATTATTATACGGCATGCACAAACAATTTGAAAGAATCAAAAACTAATATAAAATGTTGACAGGTAGGGAATATGAATATATTTTGAGTGTTTGAAAACCATTTTCATGAAATAGTCCCTTTTATAAACCAATAGACAATGAAACAAAACTTGTTGCAGGGAAATGCAAAAGAGAAAAAAGGGATTAGTTTATGCCTTCATTTTTCCTCTGTATTGGCATATTCAACAAAATTAAATACATCAATGAGACATTTTTTTTTTCTCCAGCCTGGCCCCTAATGTAAGTGTTTCCAACCCAATTTGGCCAGCGACTCAAAAAGATTGCCGACCCCCCGCGTTAAAAGGAAGATAACTGGATGACGATTTAAAAAATGTGACCGACCTTTTATTTTCACATGAAAATCCATGACGTCGTCTTTGGCATCGCAAACGTAAACGCCCGCATCTTCCAGCGTCAAGGAGTGAACCGTCAATTGCCGAAGAGTTCCGTCTTCAATCACGCTAACGTTTTTGGAGTCTTCAACTTCTTCTCCGTTCCTTTTCCAGGTAACGACGGCATTTGGTCTAGAAACATCGCAGTCTAGAACCAAGGATTCACCGACCGCTTTTTCCAGTCTGTTCACAGTCTTTCGTGGACGGACAAATCGGACTGGAGGTTCTGTGAAAGTATGACATTTTGATAAGACGAATTTATGGGTACAGTAGGCACTGGACTCCTTTTTGATGTTTTCACTTTGAGATGTGGGATAGGTTTATGACATTTTGCCACTATACGATGTCAACAACTTATTTCTTGTTGCCAAATACTTTGCGGAGTTAGTGCATATGATGATTACGTCTTTAAGATGCCTGTCTGCTATCGGTAAACGACATATAAGATGACTGTGTGCTATTGGTTTGCGTCACGTCATCATGAAAATACAGATATGATATTGGCTGAACTACCTCCCACAATACCTTTCTGTCTAATTCAGTTTAGTGTCCAAATTGAATTGTGTTTATAACACGGGATAATATACGAGATTGGACATGACAATCAGGAATAAACAAGTAATAAAGACCAAAAAAGGGAAATATAAATGAATATCAGGATCAACGGGCAAACATATTTAAAAGGTAGTCCGGGACTTGGAGACCGACCTAAATTGTGAGTTCAAATCCTTGGTAATACTGTCAACGTGTGGAGTAGTGTAGAGACACAGTTAAAAGTACAGTCAAACCTGGGTTACTGTGTCCCCGCTTTACAAAACTTTCATTTTACAGTGTGGAATGAAATATTTTTCCAACCCTTTTTTTCAACAGTTTCCCCACCTTACAACATCGACATCAGATTATTTTGCGTGTCCCGAAAAATTCAATCTTTGCAATTTTATAACATATGACTAATTACATCTCTTAAGATGCCTGCCTGCTATTAGTAGAGGTCAAATCAATTGCTGGTCCGCCATTGGTTTGCGCCAAGGCATCAGAAAAATACCAATGTGCTGTTGGTTGAACAACCTCCCACAATGCTATTCTCTCAAAATCTTGTGTTCTTCATCAAGACTTTAAGAGTATGATACAATACTGTTTTCTTCTGTACTTTTTTATTTGATATGGGTTCAGGGGCTTTGATATTGCTAAAGGGAGAAGCAAAGACATTATAAACATGGAAACAAAGTAGGTGATTGAAAAAAAATGTCTTACATTGTTTATTCTTGCTAAGGACTTTGGCATAACCTATCAGGGATCAGGATTATTTTTTCAGAATTATAAGGTCATTGTTATCCTCACAAGAAAGTTTTTAAATCTGCTTTAGATTAAATCCAGTCTCTCTTTCTTTTCCCCACTATGCATCCACCTTCAACTCCACTTGACCAGCTTAAGTCACGTCAAAGGTAGATAACATTTTGTTTTTTCTTATGAATGTTTATATTGTTGCCTAATCGTATGCACGTATATTCCACATACATTGTATTTACTATACACAATTTCGTTATTTTAATGTTTCTATCCGGGGTGCCGGGGGCTCGGAGCTAATCAACATGTTTCTATCCCTGCCATACGGCTTTTTACTTTGCAATCTCTACCTCAGAAGGGACTCATATCATTTCTATGGTCTCTATTGTAAAAATTAATCTCGTGCTATTCTTACCAGCGATATTCACAAAGAACGTCACGGAATCATCCGTTGTGTCGCAGACGTATTCGGCGGAATCTTTTATGTTGGTTTCCGGTATGATGAGCCGCCTATAGACGCCGTCAACCTCAAGTAGTAGGTTGGCGCTCTCCTCAACTTCGAGCCCGTCTCGGTACCAACGGACCACCGCATTGGACCTCGAGATCTCACAACTTAGGACCATTCTCTCTGATGTTTGTTGGCACAGTTCCATTTGGGACTGACTGGGAGATACGATCCGGACAGGAGGTTCTGGAATTTGACACAATTGATTGTTATGAGAAGCTGTTTGAGAAGTAAATCATACTTGCTCTCATGTGTAACAGCATACTCCCACACATGCACAACTATAATCTCATGTATACACAATCAAACCCATGCACACATTACTCTCTCATATGCTCTACTATAGTCTCTTACACATACTATTATATTGTCATGTACTCGACTATGCTCTCGCACATACTACTATACTCCCCTCCCAGACACATATTAATATGGACTCTCTCACAGACACTTCTAGAGACCGTCACACACCCTATTATCCCTCTCATACACACTATTCTCTCCCACATACTACTTTACTCTCATACACACACAACTATACTCCCACACGCACACTACTATAGATTCTCTCATACACTATTATGAGCTCTCACGCACAATTATAGATAGATAGATAGATAGATAGATAGATAGATAGATAGATAGATAGATAGATAGATAGATAGATAGATAGATAGATACTTTATTCACCCCCACAGGGAAATTCACAATTATACTCTCTCACACACACTACTCTCTCGCACTTACTACTATACTCTCATACGCACACTACTATATACTCTCTCGCACACTATTACACTCTCTTAGAACACTATTATACTCTCTCACACACATTATGATACTCTCACACACACACCACTATACTCCCACACACAGACTACTTCAGACTGCCACAATAGTTTAATCTCTCACTCACAGTGCTACCCTTTTCCACACACCATTAAAATTGCCATTAATATAGGGTTTATTACACAGTGTAATGAAAACCTCATCTCTCAGTGTAGATTAAGTTTGGGTACTTTTGGTAACCATGGCAATGCACATTGATGTATGTATATATGTTGTGCAGTTAGACGTCAAACTGAAGTGTAGTTGTGTGTGTGAGAGAGTATAGTTGTTTGTGTGTCAGCATAATATACAAATATAGTGTAGTATGTATGAGAGAGTATAGTAGTGTTTTTGAATGGGTATGACTGTGTCTGCACCAGAGGTAAGATTGGGCCTAAAAAAATTCAGCCTGACCCAACCAGGGTCACGGTTATATAAACCCGAAACAGCCTGGACCCGACGGATGAACTTGATTTGATAAACCAGCTCGAAATAAACCAGAAGCTTTAATTTGCCATTAAAGTAAACACTGAGTTTTACTCCAGCCGTGCGTACTTCAGCGGCGAACTGTACATTCAGCTGAACTACTCAGCTTGGAGTTTACTTGGGGCCAAGTTCCTCAAATCAAGTGTGCACTGCAAGTGGGGCGCCAAAATGAACGATTCGGCGCCAAAGTGTGCATCTTAACGACGTGCAGCGAACTAAAGTCACAATAGAACAAAATGGCACCGGAAAGAAAATCAAATTCTGCAGATTACAAACTGCAAATAGTGATTTGGCCAAAAAGCAGAAAGAAAGTTTGTGAAGCTTGTAAACTATTGGCAAGAAGCAGAATAGGCGTCTGACGTGAGGGAGGTGGAAGGAGGAAGCTGCGTGTCTTTTACCCCAACACTGAGGAGGAAAATTTCGTTGGATTTAGTGATTATGGGTTAAACTAATAGTTTGGTAAGCATTTTTTTTATCTAAAAAATTACTTGAGTAAAAGTAAGTGCATGCTCTGTCGGTCCTCCACAAAGGGAAAAAAACAAAACTTAAGAGATAAGCCTGACGGCCCCAACTTAATGATTGACATTTTAAGCCCGAACCCAGCCTAAATTCAGGCCCGGGCCCAAGATCTTACCTCTAGTCTGCACGAGAGTATATTTGTGCATGTGTAAGAGTATGATGTTATATGTGAAACCAAGTATGATTAACTTCATGTACAATACAAAAAAACAATACAAAAAAACCCCTTAGTGGATTTTACCTGTAATGCTGACATTAAAGAATATGGAATCGTCTGCTGTATCGCAAACATATTCTCCAGAATCCTCAACTCTGCTCGCCAGAATCTTCAGTCGTCTGTAAGGCCCTTCAACCTTCAGCTTGATGTTCTCGCTATTCTGGAGTTTTTGTCCATCTTTATACCAGCTGACAACACCGTTTGCACGGGAAAGTTCACAACTGAGGATTATTTCCTCGGGGACGTGACGTTCCAGATGTACATCTTCTTTTGGGAAGACAATCATCACCGGGGGTTCTTGGAAAGAGAAATTGGATTCTTTCAGAGTTAGCAAATGCTAAGAATCTACTGTAGTTTACTTTGGAAGAATATAGGAATTTATGAAATACGCATTTCCTATGAAATTTTATGAAATTGAAAAAAAGCAAACAATGTTCAGTTTTACTCCTTTAGATGTTGCTCTTGGTTTAAATGCAAAATCTAGTTTGATACATTTCATTACATTGTTAAAATGTAGCGAGGGGTGGGCGTTTATCTTTTTGTGTTTAGTCATTGTTGTCTCTTTTTTAATTTTTTTACTCATTTTGCACTTTTCCCGATTTCTACTTTTAAAATTGGTTCCCTTTTTGTTTACTCCTTTTTTTAGAAGTGATAACATTAGGCAGGCACGGCTGCTTAGTATTTAGCGCGTCCGCTGCACATTTCTGATTTCATGGGTTCAAATTCAGCTACGAGCGTCCCTGTACGGAGTTTGCATGTTCTCCCCGTGCTTGCGTGGGTTTCCTTTGGGCACTCCGGTTTCTTTCCACTTTCCAAAAACATGCTTGTCAGGTTAATTGGCCGGTCCAAATTGTCCCTAGGTGTGAATGAGCAAGTGAGTTGTCTGTCTCTGTGTGCCCTGCGACTGGCTGGCAACCAGTTCAGGCTGTCCCCTGCCCACTGCCTGTAGATAGCTTGAATGGGCTCTGGCACCCCCGCGACCCTACTAAGGATAATAGGTGCAGGTAGTGGATGGAAGGAACTTTGTCTAAGAACCCATTTTCATTTTTCAATATTTGGCAGCTCTGTAAAAGCGTTGGCCACAGGTTTCAAACACAAGGCCCTAGGATCCAATTTGGTCCACCACCTTCTAGTTTACGCCCTGGAATATCTAAATTTTCATGATACTTGCTATATTTGGCAGCTCTGCACTGGATTTATTAGAATAGGACATTTTTCTTACCTCGAATGTTGACTTTGAACAAGACGGCATTGTCCCCAGCCCGGCAAGCGTACATGCCTGAGTCAGATAACTGAGCCAAATGAATCTCAAGATGTCTCCCGGTTGCTTCAGCTCGCATGGAAATCCTGGTGCTGGTCTGGATCTCGGACCCATCCTTGTACCACTGGACAATAGCGTCCTTCCTAGACACGAGGCACGATAGGCAGAGCTCGGAATTCTCTACCACGCTCTTGAAACGCTCCTCCTCTGGGATGTCGGCAAACGTAACTGGCGGGGCTGAACAAAAACTGAGGTTTACATTTGACGGTCCTATAAACTTGGTCCTGAAAGTCGTTTACAGCAACCACATAGCAGAAGAGGCGTGCACGTACACAGTAGAACCCCGTCACACATTATATATGTGTATGTGTGTGTATATATATATATATATATATATATATATATATATATATATATATATATACAGGGGTGTCCCAAAATGTATACACACGGTGACTTTAAATAGTCAATAGACATTTTTTTTTCAGTAAGAAAGGCAGATAATGGGCTGAGCTTGTGCAAAAAAATGTTCTGAAAACATTTTAGAATTATAAAACCAAGCTCACCCTTATCCGTGTTTGGAACTCTGCACTTCAGCTTTATTTTCACATTTCCAGAACGTTTTCAGAACATTTTTTTTACCAATGTAAGTCCAGTATCTGCCATTCTTACTCCAAAATCAAATCGGAAATATAAAAAAATCTGTATATTTATTACGAAAAACACATAAAAATAATTCTAAAATAGCTGAAAAAATACTTGGGGGGAACCAGTGAATGCTTCAAAATTAGTTTTCATTTTGATCCACCGTCTCTTCCCTTTCTGCATGTATCTACTACTTCACTGTATCATGTTACATCAAAGGTAAATACACTTTTATTAAACATATAAACATAACCAGTTCCATATTTTTCAGAGTACAAGTTGTTCGAGTTGAATACGCACCAGCCAAAAAATGAATAATTAGGAAGGCAAAACATACACTATATAAATCTCACCTGGAGCATGAATCATATTTTGGGGGAAATTTATCTCATAAATTCCAACACAAAAAAAAATATATGTCATCTTGAAAGACAATAAAAATTTAAAAAAATGTCCCCTCCCTTCACACGTCACTCGCACAAACGTTACACGAACAACTTTGTATCTCGTATTTAGGGAAGGTATTAAAGCAATAAAACACAGAGCAATTGCACCTTATATAAACATCACTTTTAGGTGAGTTGAAAATATTAACTTTAGCGAAATGATGCCTTATCTTCTGAACATTCGTGTCCTGATAAAGAAAAAGTGGTGTCATATCGTCAATTTAAATATTTTCAACTTGCTCTAAAGTGATTTCTATACAAGATGCAAATTATCTGTGCTTTACTGTTCTATCAGTTTTCCCTAAAAATGAAATACAAATTCATTTTAATGATGTTTTCTTGAGTGGCATATGCTAGCATGGGCATTTCACGCGGTAACATGGCAATGTTGAAATGATCAACACCGGCCTTAAGCGCCCTCTTGCATTTTAATGTTAAAATAACATGTGAAAGGATATACCGGTAATAAAAACATAAAACTCAATGATATAATGATGTGTTGATAATTTCACAAATAATTTGCACCAGAGTAAACGTCGCACCCCGGCCAAACTATGAAAAAAAAAACACAACTTGTACGCTGAAAAATACGGTACTTACTATAGAATCGTTTGTTATTTTAGCTGAAACATTCGCTATGCTTTTCTATAGGCTTTCTTTCCTCCGCTATATGGGAATTTTACATTGTGATCCCAACCTCAGAATGCATTCATGTCGTATCTCGGGGCTCAACTGTATCTTGTTTTCCTTTCTTAATCACCAGTCCACGTAAAAGTTAGTAATGGATGTTAATGACATTTAAAGCGATGTAGCAATGGGACGTGAAGCACTAAATTCCAAAGATCGATGAAATGGAATTAGAGCGTTTTGACAAATGGCTCGACCGTTTTATTAGCACTCTGCAAACAAGAAAAAGCTAATTGTATCACCTTTCACCTCCACAAAGAAAGGGTCGGGCTCTGACACATGAATACTTTTAGAACCGTACTCCTCGGAAACTGGAGAGAGTATCGGGTCCAGGTCTGGTGTTCTTGCCAGGTATTCTGAATCGGTCTTTTCAGCCGATTTGGCAATGTGTTTGACTCCATCTTCAGGCAAATCTGGGCCAGCTATCGAGTCTGAGCCCTTGCATTTTGTTTTTTCTGCCTCAATTGCCTGTTTGGAATTATTTTCTGGAAAACCTGAGAATGAAATCAGCGCTACAAGGATTGTAGAACTTTTTTCCACGCTAGGCTTTGTCATATGCATGAGATTAATGCCGAAGGAATGTGGTGTTTAGGAGGATGACCGAACACCATTTGTGGGTTTAACCAGCATGCAATATGTTTTATTGTGACTTTGTTTGAAAAGCACCAGTTAGACCAAACCAAACAATTCTCAAAAGTGAGGACAAAATGATGGTAAAGGTCACTGCAGGTTTGTCACTCTTAATGATTAGGTAACCGTAATCTGCCGTTATAATCTGGCTCTAGTACAGTGATACCTCAGTACTCAAACGTCTCTGTATTGTAACAAATATGTATTTGACCAAAAAATATGTTAGATGAGTGGCCATCTTGGCTACGAAATTATTACCCAAAACAAGATCAATATGCAAGTTTCTGCCATCAAACCACTGCTCAAAGGTAGGGTAAATGCTTTTGAATTGTATCATAATTTTATCTGTACTATGTTTGATTTAATTCTTTACTAATTTAAATATTATTGTTGTTAAAGGGATATTGAGTAATATTTAGTGCCACCTAGTGGTATAAAAAACCTTTATTCAATTGAAAAAAAGAATACAAGTTAAATCAAATAATGAAAAAATAAAAAACATTGATTTGAATACTACGCAAAAATACATTTGTTGTTTGCTGGTTTTCATTCGCATTAGACAACAGTGCCATCTAACGGTCAAATATAACACACTGGGACCTTAACCCGTTACCGTTCCTGTACAATTTGTCCATAAATTCAATTGAAGACGTACCCAAAGTAAATTGAATGGTGTTCTGGCACCATTTGGAGAATATGGACGGTTTTGGTCTCTTTCGAAAGGTAAGACTCTTAAGTTTCTTCCCAAACTAATTACTAATTACTAATCACTGCAAGTTTTACTAGCATTGAGTAATCTGAGTTGGAACACAGAAATAGAAGGTTTTTGTTCTTGCCTATTTATTAATTTTTTCTGCAAATAAATTCTTGCAGATGAGTGTTGCATGGGAATCTTTGCTGGAAAACATGTGAGACAATAGCTTGAAGCCTTACCTGGTACCTTGTCGAATTTGATCAGAATCTGAAAAACTAAACATTGTATTTTACACACTTTTCTAAAGGCAGGTTTAGGTGTTTCCCAAAGTGACCATTTGGAGACAACCACTTTACAATACTAAAACATTTACAAATTTGTATTTTACTTTGACCAATTTCTTGGACTTCGTGAAAGAGTTGTAAATGTTTGACTTCTTTTGCATGTAATTATGGTGCGTAAAAATGAATCACGAATGGTGTTGCTCACGTTATTCCGGGCTGTGATTTGAATACACCCCAGAAAAATGGCATAAAATTAAGTTTGTATTTTCATTGGGTTACTAATATGCATCATTCCATTTGTTAACAACTGGCTAAAGATATTTGGTAATGGAAAAAATGAATAGATAAATAAATACCATTACTTTTCTCCCTTTTTTTCTTTTAGTGCAGGGAAAAATATGTTTAAAAAGAAAAATATGGATTTAAGAAAAGGACAAAAAAAGGAAAAACAAGAAAAAGAAGGAAGTAACAAAAACGGTAACCACCATAACCAACTGTTTTGGTACCCGACAAATCGGTTGCCGAACACTGATCCTGAACAGATTATAGTCCTGTAAAGAGGTATCACTGTATGCGACGCGTGTACTGTTGTGTAAAGTAGTCAAAGTTGTTTTAGTACCACAAAAACACCAAAGCGTCTTTGAAAGTTTAGCAAACAAATCACCTGCAACGTCCACTTTGAACTCCACGCGGTCATCTTTAGCATCACAGCTGTATATTCCAGAATGTCTGACTTGTGCAGCTTTGATAATCAAGGCTCTCAAGGTCTCCTCCGATTTGATTTCAAAATCGTTTTTCTGGAGCAGTTGCCCGCCGTCCTTGTGCCATTCCACAAGGGCGCTCGCCTCCGAAACTTGGCATTGCATCTCGACTGGATTGCCAGCCTCCACACATTTGTTCCTTTCTTTTTCCGGGATCGCCGCAAACCTCACTGGAGCAGCTGGTGAGTAGAAAACGTAACAGAAATTATAGCCGCAGAGATACAAAAGCCTTTCAAAATTAAAACAAAGAGGGTATTCATGCATAAAAGTTAGCAAGCATTTTTAAAACTTAAATGTTTTTTAAACATTTTTGCAATGTTGGAAATTTTAAGAATGTGTGTGTCGTGATGATAACTATGCAAACATCAAGAATACGAATAGGACACTTGAATTACTACCCTCGGTAAGATGTATGGCAAAAATCAATGGACGACCGAGACTATCATTAAAAATAAGGAGACAAACAAGGAAATGTTTTAAAGGCATTGTAATTTTTGCATGTGGTAGATTTAAAATCATTTTTAATTTTAATCCGCCCTCTTTCCCCTCCGCATATACCCGCTACTCCACCGTACCAGCTAAAGTCACGTCACACAAAAGGTAGATAACATTTAATTTTTCCCATGCATTTATATTTATTTAGAATGTTATTTAATCAGATACACATATATTAAGTAATACTTAACATAAACCATTTTGTTATTTTCAGAGAGTAATTGATAAGCACTGCTTGAAATAAAGTGTTTACTTTTGACAAGTTTCAAAACAATCACAAAAAAATCCCACCTTGAACATCCACATGGAACGTGACAACATCTTCAGCCAGTTTACATCCGTACACTCCCGAATCTGACGTCTTAGCTGAGTGAATGATTAATTTCCTGAAAGTCCCATCTCTTTTCATATCCAGGCCAGTTTTACAAAAGAGGTCAGCTTCGTCCTTAAACCAGGCCACCTGTGCAACCGGATCCGATACCTCGCACTGAAGGATCATCGGAGAACCGGCTGCAACTGTCTTGTGTTTTTCTGATTGCGGGACTGGCTTGATATGTTGCAAGCGACCTAAGAGTAGAAAAACAGTGAGGGCTTTTGGTATACGCACAGCACATTTTTGAAGCTTTGCTGCTGGGGAAAAGCTGAAGAGAATGTTAAAACTAAAAGAAGATGACAAGCAATTCAATCACCTTTTACGTTTACTTCGAACGAGACGGTGTCGTCAGGTGTTGCACATTCATACAGGCCACTATTTGTGCTTTCAGCCAAAGGTATGGAAAGTGTTTGTCTTCGGGCATCCGTTGGGAACTGCAAATTTATATCCGGGTGTAGTTTAATCCTTTTATTGGAGCAGTCAACTTCTGGCTCCTGAGAGAGCTCACAACCCAGGACGACAGCACAGCCCTCTTGATCTGGCTTTTTTGTTTTTGCTTCTTGACGCTCTGTAAACTTTGCAGGAAGAGCTAGTAGAGTCAAAGAGTTAGTGTAAGAAAGAGAGCTTGGTGTTTGAAAAGAGTGAGTTGGACTAGGAAATTTCAAACTCTCTTAGGTCATGGTCCTAAATAGCCCTGTAACTATGTTGTGACGGATTTCAATGCGTAAATATATCTGTAATTGTTGTGTCTGAAGAAGATACTGTGTCTGTACAATAAAATGACACGGAACGGATTTTAAATTCAGTCACAGCTGCAAAAACAAGCTAACACTACGGTTGCTGTCACCTTTGACTTCCGCAGTGAACTGGATGTCGTCGCCCTTTGACTTCCAGTCGTCCACACAAGAATCTACCACCTCTGTAGATTGACTGACTATACTCCCCGAATCATCGTTTGACAGGATTTCTATCCCGGTTTGCGGTTGGAGCCTGATTTCGTTATTGAGCCCCAGGACTTGTCTTCCGGGGTCCGATAACCCACACCGGAGAGTAACAGGGCTGTCTGTCATGACTGACAGTTTGGTTGTAGCTGAAAGGATCTGAAATGGAACTAGAAGGGGGGGGTGCAAAATGCAATTGGTATGAAAACTTATTAGGGAGCCAAACCTGCTAAAAATGATCAAGAAAGTGACAATGTATGTATTCAAAAGAGCACTGAACACTGACTTGGCAGTTCTTTCAATAAGTTCAATTGTTACAAAAATAGACTTGTAGAAGGTAAGGAAGGGCAAACAAGTAAGAATTTCCAAATTAACCCACTCAGTGTGTTTTAGACAAAAAGAATGTTAGTATTTCATATTGCGTTGCCCTGATAGAAGACATTAGTACTAGTTTCGATAGGTTTGAAAAATATTTGCCTTCTTTGTTTAGCTACCATTCTAATTCAAGTAGCTCGGGATAAGTTTAAGACTCTAGGATTTAGAGATAGACCAGAATGTCAGAAAGGCGGCTCTTGGTATTGGTCAAGATTTGAGGATCAAAAGTCAAAGGTGGGTTAAAGTGATTTGCAGCGTAGTGTGAGGTGGCTAGGATAAATATCAGCAACTCAGAGACCACGGTTCCCAGCCAAAAAAGCCTGGCATGCCCTTTCTCAGTCTCCCCGATAGAAGAGGATAAATGGATGGATTAAAGGTACCTGGGCAAAGGTCTCAGAGCTCAAATGTATGACATGTACAATTCACTTGCACACTTTATCCACATCAATCCACCCAAAATAAATAAGAAAAAACTTCTCATCACCTGTAATTCCCCCTTCAATAGCATCAACTTTGGTCTCACAGACCACAGGAGGAGAATTTGTGCCTGATTCACTTCCACAAAGGTCCTCAATTGGTTCATTGTTGTCCACTTCAGATGGTTTTACTCCGTCCCAATGCTGGGTGACCTTCTCGTTGAGAGATGCTGGCTCACACGACAGCACTACAGGGAGTGCTACAGGCTCATTCACTTCCAGAGACTCAACCTTCTCAGACAGACCAGGTTCGGACATTTTCTCAAGTGAAGCTGTTGGAACTTTGAAGTAAAGAAATTTGCATCACTGTCACTAATTAACCAAAACAGTGGAGCAAATCAACACTTTTTTAAGACGTTAGAAAAATGCATCGATGTAACTTGTAAAGGCCAAGTCAAGAGAAGTTGTCATATTTTATCTTTCAAATAGTGACAATTTAATCTTTCATTGCCCAATAGTTATTTAGTATTTCTTGAGTAGAGTTGCAAACACACAATCGATTTTATTGCACTACTTTGCTAATGCTAACCATCACCTTCAACAGCCACCTTATTTGCAGTGACTTGAGTGCCACATTTCCTTGATGGGTAACTCCCTTGTGATGGGCCACACAGCTCGTAACTGGAGGAGTCTGCAAATGTCCTTGACGAGCTTCGGTCGGGCTTCAGTGTGTCTTTCACTTGGTCCTTTTTAACTTCCGTATTGTGGTGATCATCCTTCAGGACTGTGGTTTCCAGCATGGGCTGGTATGGTTTGGTAATCACAGCATGTTTGGTTTGACGGACCTCGCTAGGTCCGGCTAATGCCGTATGGACATGGGAATTTTCCTTAAGCTGGACAATTTCTGGATGTTGAGAGTCATTCAGCTTAGTTGACAAACCATGCATAGTGTCAGATATATCCGTCGCGGCTATGGAACAATTTGATATCTCCTCTGGTTGAGGACTATCATTCCATTTGGTTTTACTGTTGTTCCCTGAAATGACAAGTTTAGTCTCCGTTGGGTGGACATTTGTTGGATTTTGAGAAGCATGCAGTTCCATTGACAAACAAGGCATATTATCTGACATATCAGTCCTTGCTACAAAAGGAGTTGCTATCTCTTTTGGCCGAGGACTATCAGTCCATTCGGTTTTGTGGTTGCCTGAAATTAGAAGTTTAGTCTCTGTTGGCTGGACATTCCCTGGATGTTGAGAAGCATTCAGTTCCATTGACAAACAAGGCGTAGTAATGGACATATCAGTCTTTGCTGTGGAAGGTGTTGATATCCCCTCTGCTAGAGGAAAATCAGTCCATTCGGTTTTACTGTGGTTGTCTGAAACGAGAATTTTAGTGTCCGTTGGCAGGACATTCGTGGAATTTTGAGAAGCATACAGTTCCATAGACAAACTAGGTGTAATAAAAATCGTATCCGTCTTTGCTGAGGTCATTATCTCCTCTGACAGATAAATATTAGCCTGGTTGTTGTCTGAAATACATAGTTTAGTTTGGATACTATTAAGAATATTATTTGTCTCAAAGTCTGAAATCCCTGTGGAGTCATGTGTCTCCTCTGCATAAACTTTTCTGGACTTCTCTGTGTGGGGACCTTTCACAGAGTTCCTGTCTAATTGGACTGACCCGGTCTTGTTGCCGTTCGTGAAGAGCTTTGACTGGAGGGCAGACGTCCTTTGGTAATTACCTTGGTCTAACGGAACAGGATTTGGTGCTAGGCTACGGGGCTCCTCTAATTCAACTGATGAAGTCTCAATGCAGTTAGTGAAGTGCCTTGACCTAAGGGCAGGATACCTTTTCTTGTAACCTGTGTCTGACGGAACAGTATTTGGTGCTAAGCTACAGGGCTCTTCAAACGGGACTAATGCGGTCTCAATGCAGTTTGTGAGGTGCATTGACTGGAGGGCAGAAGTCTTTTGGGTGTTACCTAGATCTAAATGATCAGGATTTGGTGCCAAACTACAGTGTTCTTCTAATTGGACAGATTCGTTCATGAGATTTGATTTAACTTGTGTTATTCCACAAGTATTTTGGTTGTTAACTAAATCTAACAGAACATCCTTTGGTGCTGAGCTACAGGGCTTTTCTAGTTGAACCGCCACAGTCTGGGGGGAGCTGGAAAAGTGCCTTGACTCAAGGGCAGATGTGTTTTGGTTTTTATATCGGTCTAACAGAACAGTATTTGGTAATGAGCTACAAGGATTTTGTAATGGGACTGACGCAGTTTCGATGCTGTTAGTGAAGTGTCCTGACTGGAGGGCAGAAGTGTTTTGGTTGTTACCTAGGTGTAACGGAACAGGATTTGTTGCAGAGCTACAGGGTTCTTTTAGTTGCACCAAAGCTGTCTCAATGAAGTTAGTTAAGTGCCTTGACCTGAGGACAGAAGACTTTTGGTTCTTGCCTAGGTCCAATGGAATATAATTTTGTGTTGAGCTACTGGGCTCTTCTAATTGGACGGACGCGGGCTTGATGCAGTTAGTGAGGTGCCCTGACTTAGGGGTAGGATTCTTTTGGTTGTTACCCAGGTCTAACGCAACAGCATTTAGTCCTGACCTGCGGTGCTCTTCTAACTGGACAGAGGTGTTCTTGATACCTGATTCAACTTGTCTTATCCTACAAGTCTCTGGCGGAACAGCTGAGGAAGAAATTTGGGGTTTCGAAACCTGAGGCTCTTCTGTTTTTGGTGATTCCTTAGCTTGGGACTCTTCAAGATTTCGAGTTTGGTAGTAAGTGTCAAGTTTCATGATTGATGCATCAGAGTTAGATAGATATTTATGAGATGCAATTATTTGTCGATTGTTTTGCTTGTTTTTGTTTTGGGCTAAAACCCTTTCATATGTGTTTTCGGGGGTTGACTGAGTATTCGACTTCGGTGTGGAATGTTCTTCAAATGCCAGAAAATGGTTCTTCTTGTAGCTTGAGCTGTCCGACTTGCGCTTTGAGTGAATTTGCACGGCATCTGTTGAGTGGATCTTCTCTTCTTCAGACCTTGGTAGTCCAGCTACAAGCAGAAAGGTTTTTGTTGGTCTCAAAGCTTCCTCACAACAGAAGTGCATTGACATTGTTGTGGTTAGGATGAAGTTATGCGCTAATCCATTGCAAAGACAAACAAGATGTTTGACCATGTTTGGTCAGAAATTGAGCTCTGATAGTCCCGCCTTCTAAACTATGGTCACTAAATCACAAGAAAGACCTAACTGATTTCTTTTTTTTGAAGAGTTTCTTGTCATTGCAACAGTGCCAAGTTTTGGAGGATCTGCTGATGCTTGATGTGAAAAATGGAATGAACTAAAAGAGTTGAAAGCAGCAGTATTTTAAGAGCAAAGATGAAGGTTACAGTAAAAAAATGACAAGACAAACACCATGTATTAGTTTGCGCGAGTTCACGAGTTTTTTTAAACAATGCAGACAACTGAACCATCATAAACGACAAAATGGTATAAAGCAATTTTATGGGGCAAAAACAATCAAGTGCCACAGATGGTGGAGCCAATAGTAGAGCACCACTACGGTTATTGGCATGTATGGGCAGGGTTAAATTGATGACTGATGACGAATAATACGAAATCACCTTTGTCATCCGAAGTCAATTGGGCAGAAACCTCATCAGTCTCGCCACCGTAGTGACACTGCTCTGCTGTTCAGACAAACCCACAAAAAACAATGAGTGCGGTTATATCTCCCAATTACTTAACTTATAATGTGACGGATGAACACCTTTTATGTCCACATTCAATCGTGTATCAGCAGATGTTTCACTGTTAAAAGTGGCAACACCAGACAAGTCAAGTCTGACTGGAGGTGCAAAGGTTTGGAGTCTACTCCCATATTTTGATAGAGCTTCCATTTTGGTGAAGATTGGAGTTCCGTCTTTGTACCAACAAGCTCTTGCAACAGGGTCGGAAATTTCAAATTGTTGCACGATCGGGAAGCCCTCTTCAGCTGACTTGGCCCTTGCAACATCGGGACCATGTGTTACAACTGGAACTATGGACAATTGTTCAGTGGAGGAAGAGGAAAAAATTTTTGGGATATTAGCTTTGGACACAAACATTTAAACAGACAAAACACAATCACCTTGAGTATTTACAACTAACTGTGCAATGTCTTCTGCTGTTGCAGAGTAGTACGATCCAAAAATTGACGGGTGGCTTGGTTCAACCACAAGAGTTCTCTTGTTTTCTCTTTCCGATTCCAGTTCTGAATTTGACTCAGTAGCCTTGTGCAATGAGCCCTGGTACCGGCTTGGGCTTTTATTTTCAGGCTCCGAGATTTGATCTGGTGGTTCAATGAGGCGAGATTTTTTCTCCACAAACTTCAAGGGTGACTTAGACGCCAGTGAATCTAAAAGATGATTCATATTATAATTGAGGGAATTTTCTGTAATTCCACACTCTTAGTAAGAAGAGGGTTAAAAAATATGTCTGAAGTGTAAAAAACTAGATCAATGACAAAACAACAGTGTACAGTAGACTTCCTTAGAACGTTTTCACTATACAGTGTGGAGTTAGTATTCTCTCCACCATACAACATTAATAATTCATTTCATATGTCCAAAATCTAAACTCTAACTCGTATGTATGACCAGTTAGACTTTTAAGATGCCAGTTTTCTAATGGTCAACCTCAAATTTTCCCCACCTCAAAAAAAATTCATGTCATATCTACTGTACTAGTGCTTGTAGTGTCATTTAGAAGAAATCAATATATGTTAAAGCTAAAAGACCAGTTCAATATTAGTCAGTCAGGTGTTTCATTTGATGTAATCACCTTTTATATCCACAGTGAAATGTATGTTGTCATCCGATTTTTGGCTGTCGTAACGCCCTGCATGCTTAAGCTCAGCAGAAGGGACAATGAGTCGACTCAAGATGTTGTTACTCTTTATGTCCTGCTCTACATCTGGAAAGAGCTTAAAACATTCTTTGTATCGTTTTGTTGGCAACGTTGAGTCTTCTACCTCACTTTCCAGGACCAAAGCTTTGTCACTTTTGAAGGACTTGGCTTGCTTTATGTCCAAGGTATCAGAGGATGTCACTGGCTTGGCTAGTATTGGAAATTCAAAAAATACTTTCCTTTTCATTGGGAAAAACAGTCAGTACCAAATGTCTAAACTTTTAAATTATAATCATAACCTAAAATAAATTTTGTTCAAGCATAGTTTAGGCTAATATTTCGATACAGAAGACAAAAAGATCACCTTTTATCTCAACTTGAAAGTCCACGGTGTCATCTTTGGTGGTACACTGGTAGACACCAGTGTGGTGCAGCTCTGCAGCCGGAATGACTAAACACCTTGTGGTACTATCCGACTGGATTTCGAACTCTGAATTCGAAACCAGCAGCGTTCCATCCTTGGACCAGAAAACATCAGCTTCTGGATCAGATACCACACATTGGAGAGTAATGGGACTCCCAGGTTTGATTGATTTGGTCCTCATTTCTTCAGGAAGGGGATCAAACTTCATCGGGGGAGCTACAGGTATAGTTGAATATCTAATATCAGAACTCAACCAATTGTAAATATTTTTTCCAGTTTAGTGACTGGTTAATTCCTTACACAGTCGGAACTAGGGTTGAGAAACACCCAACACACTTATTGTTAGTGCCTTTGCATAGAAGTTTTGTTTAGGTGAATCACCTTGGATGTTGACATTGAACGAGACGGCATCACCCCTTGTCTTGCAGCAGTACAACCCCGAGTCGTACAAGTCTGCTGAAGTGATAACCAGCTTCCTCACCAGTCCGTCTGCATGAATATTGACTCCGTTTTGAGGGAAAAGCTTCGAGCCGTCTTTGTACCAGTGCACCTGGGCATCGCGGTCTGAGAGCTCACATCGTAAAAGAATTTGGGAACCCGCCTGGACAGTTTTGTTCCTCGACGCTTCGGGAATGGCTGAAAACCTCACAGATGGGGCTATGGATGATTCGGCAATGTATTTTTTTTCATAAGCCAGAGAAGATCAAATACCAAAAGAAGTAGTCAAACAATTTGTATATGATAACAATTATTTTCTTACCTTCGACTTCCACATTGAATCGTATAACATCGTCAATGGCATCGCAACAATACACTCCTGAATGCGAGAGTTCAGCGGACTGTATCACGATCCTCCTCATGGTACCCTCGGACTGGATATGAAGACCATCCGTGGTCTGTAATTCCACTCCGTTCTTGTACCAATGCACGAGAGCCGCTGGGTCAGAGAGCTCACAATACAGGACAATAGGGTTCCCAACTTCCACAAATTTGTTTCGATCCATTTCTGAGAGTGATGAAAACTTGACGAGCGGAGCTGTTGGTATAAGGGAGTAGAAGGGTAAGGTTGGTAACTTGATGAGTGTTTTTGTCAGACTTTGGCACTCTTTTGTCCAACAGACACCCAGGTTTCGACAACCCTGCTTTATGACGTTTTTTTAACTTCAAGGTGTGAAATAAGTTGTTTTGGGGACCTTTTTTACGGCATTTACCCCACTATATGATATCAACAACGTCTTATTATGCGTACCCAAAGACATTTTGGTGTTCATGTGTATAATGAGTTATTATTCTTTGATGCCTGTCTTTCATTGGTCATCAAATAAAAGTGCTTGTCTGCTTTTGGTATGCATCACTTGAGAACGGATTTATGTTGTATCCATGCGGTCTACTGTAGTTCTAATACTACAGCACATCGTCTTCGAGATGCTGGTCTCACCTTGAATATAGAGTGCGGCAGAATCCCTTATGCCATACGCAATGAATGTGATTTCAGCACCGTTTTCGGTGTCTCTAACCCCTTGGATCCGAAGAGACTGGTGTGTTCTTGAGCGCCGCATGGAAAACCGTTCGTCATCCTGAAGCTGCGTCCCATTTAAGAACCACGAGCCAATAAGAGATGCTGATAATTCAATGCTAAAGACTGCATCTTGTCCTTCTGGGACCAATGCGTCTTGTAAGGGGGTTTGGATCCTGGCAACTGGAACTGCAGAGTGAAAAACATAGAAAAAACATGACGGTACCAACAATGACCCAAATTATTTTGAGGAACTAAACTTACCCAGGTGGACCGCCCTAGGAAATTCCACATTATTGCTTTTTCCATATTTGTTGACGCTACAAATCCGGAATCGATAATCAGCCTCACAAGGTACACTGTCACCAAGGATCTCTACTGAGGTTGCTGAGTCAGTTGTCAGACACTGAAGCCATTCTTGAGAACCTGTTCCCACTTCCTGGCGCTCTAGTACATAACCGGATGGAGGGTTCTTGCGGGAGTCTTGGGCAGGAGTCCAGGAAAGAAGTGCTGCGTTTGCCCGTTCCGTGTTGATTTGGACTCCTACTGGACAAGTAGGAGGACAATGTTTGGCCGCTGAAAGCAGATTAATGACACGTTAAAAGATATTTATGCTCTTTCAGTCATGTACATCATATCATATTTTAAGTGCTCCCTTTTTATGTTCCCTGCATTAGTGGGACAGATGTATGCCAGGAGGAGCCCTTGGACCCCTGATTTAACAGACTCTGGAGTTTGAGCATGGACTGGACTAGTGAGTTAGAAATTTGACTAGGAGGCTTGAAAAAGTCTGGTTGAAGATTCCTTATCAGTAAAGAGGGGGATAAATGAAGAGAAACTGTCAACTTTGCAGGAAAAATCTGGAAAGGATGTTGTGACAAACTGTGTAACCAATGAAAGTCTTGATTCTCTGGCCAGATTTTGTGTTGTTGATGGGATTTCCTTGTGACAAAACTGTTAACAACCAGAGATTGTAATATTACCATCCTGCTAAGATTGTCTTCATGTGTCTCTACTTCACTACCAATATACAACATTCTGCAACAATTTTAACTCCTAGTGATGCCACACCGTCATTTGTTACCGCCTACCTTTCACTCGGAGCTGCGAGGAAGTCTTGGATCTCCCCACAAAGAAAGTCACAAAGCCCGAGTCTTGGGGCATTGTGTTGACAAAAACAAGGATGTGAGTCCGACCAAAAGATTTCAAGATGGTCTGGTGGGTTTCGCGTAGTTCTACACCATCTTTGTACCAGTGTATGTCCATCTCCTCTTTTTCTACTTCAACACAAAAAGCGGCATTTTCACCTTCCAAAACGTCGACTTTCCTCGGAAGCTTTCTCATTATTGGACCTAGAGAGATTGACAAGCCATATATAGAAGGAAATGAAGAAACAAATTCACAATAATGGAAAGACTGAAACCAAAGTGATGTTCCAACTAACCTTTCACGGCTACCTCAGCGATGCTTCGCCCACCGTCAGGCATCTCGCACAGGTAAATCCCATCATCATCAACACCTATGTCTCGGATTGTGAGTCTGCGCTTAGTTCCCCACTCTTCCATCCCGTATTTGGCTCCTGGTTGTAATCGGCGATCCTCCAGGTACCATGTGATCGGGACAGAGTCCTCTGGAACTTCACACTCGAGAACGGCCAAGTCCCGCTCCCATACCTCTAGATCGATGAGGGGCTGCTTGAATCGTACAGGTGGCTCTAAAACCAAAATAGTACAGTAGTATATTTGTGTTATAGGTTGGTCCACGGAAAATCAAGTATGTGGAAACAAGCCCTGAACTATTGGTCCTTAAAGGATGGGGGGGGGACGGTTAGGCTTTGAACTGCTTATTAGCCACTAGCGGACAGACAACTTTTCACTCTCCCAATCATACCTTGACCTTCCTAAAGGGTTCCCGTTAACTTATTATGCTACCAAAGTACCCTTAGGCAAACATGCAATCTCCACACAGTAAGACCAATTCCTGAAATATAACCCAAATAATTGGTAGATAAGGTAGTTTGAAACAAAACAATGTGGACCAATGAAACACATCATACAACTTCTTGTTTACCTTCTTGGAAGGAGAAAAACATGACTGTACATACCATGTACTGAATAACTCCTACAGCCCTACCTGAAATCTGATCCCCTATTCCATGGTGATCACATAGTCACTCCAGTAGTGCTTCTTTACAAGTAAGTGACTTTGCGGACATTATTACAGTGTCGGAATTTGTCTCATGATCTCAATGCACCTTCCTGGATATATGTCTCTGAGACCACCCGGGCATCAAGTGGAAGGTAATCTTATCTGAGGGTGCACAATATCACCATCACACCCCAGACTGAACTCCCCACTTCCCTTTAAACCTTTTAACCCTTTGAGCACACACACCGTTGCATCCTAACAGTGTTAAGGTGGAGACTCAAGCAAGTCCCCCGAATTAAGAACCTTGGACTGAAGTTGTATCGACTTACCTTTAACTGAGAGGTGCACGGCACTGAGGGTTTGACCTGCCGTATTGGATGCCGCACACACATAGACACCGTTATCCTTCTGTTTACAGTACAAGACCTTTAGCGTAAAGTATCCTTCTCGATCCTCATACAACAAATACCGTCTCCCAGAAAGTATCAAGCGTCCGTCTTTCCTCCAAATGATCTCCGGTTTGGGTTTTCCTGTCACGAAACAACGGAATTTTGCATGCTTCCCCTCTGTCACTGCAAACATTTTCACCCGGGTTGACTTGGTCTTGGTCAGTTGGTCTTTGTTCTGATTGGGCATCTGCCTGCTGATCCTCTGTTTTCCTTGGTGAGATTTCCGATGTCCATTAGTGTAGCCGTTGCGGTTTCCGTCCTCTTCGTGGTTGGGTCCAGCGTCTACGAGTAACACTGCTCCTGCCAAGGCTTCGCCAAATTCGTTTCTCGCCTTACATGTGTACACACCGCCGTCGGGTGCGCGAGTCTTAAAAATCTTTAGCTGGAACCAACCCCCGTCCTGGTAGCTCACGCTGAAGTGAGTGCTTTCAAAGATCTCGCTTAGTTTCCTGCCATCCTTTTCCCAGGTCACCTCCGGCCGCGGACTTCCCCACAGCTTGCAGGAAAAGACTGCGTCGTCTCCACGACCGGCGCGAGTGGATAAAGGTTTGATGAGGAACCGCGGTTTGTTTTCTTCTCTTAGCTCCAGTTCTTGTGCCTCACCTTCCACTTTCAGTGTTGCCGCTGCATATGTTTCACCAATGCTGTTCTTTGCTTTGCACATATATTGCCCGCTATCCTCGATAGTAACTGCAGTTATGATCAAGTTATAAACGTTCCCATCCTCGAAAACACGGTAACGCCCTTGAGGGTTGATCTTCTCGTTGTTCCTCTCCCACATGACCGCCGGTCTGGGATCTCCACCGATCTGACACTTAAGGACAGCGTCGGCGCCGCTTTGCACCCCAACTGGCCGAGGGTACGCCAGAAAGCGTGGTGCACCGCCAAATACGTCCATGGTTGGAAGTCTTGTTTCACTTCAAGCAGTTAGAGAGGGCGAACTTGAAAGGTATTCACAGGGGCTGATATAGTTCCAATTCCTCTCAGGTAGTTTCTAAAAAAACAAATCAAAGATAGATGTTATTTGAAGGAACTTTTAGTTACATGATAATCATTTATCCCTTTTAACAGTTGGATTCTCACATTGTACATTTGTCGTAATTCTTTTGCGGTTTTAGGCCTTAAATTAAGCCCCTGCCAGAATCTTAAGTTCCCGGCACACCTGGCGCCTCCTTTATCAATTCCCCTAGCATTTTGTATTTAGCGTTATGTGTGCCAGCTCGGTAGCCTAGATGGTAGGGCGCCCGCTCCGAGACTGGGCGGTCGCTGGTTCAAGCCTCGGCCGCGTCATACCTAAGACTTACAACATTGGTACTCATTGCCTCCCTGCTTGGCACTCGGCATTAAGGGTTGGAATTAGGGGGTTTGGTCACCTAATGACTAAAATGGCTGCGCCCTGTTTGGCTGCGGCTGAATCGGCTCGCTACAGTTTAACAGGTGTATCGACATTTCGTTCTGTGTGCATGGTTACAAAGAATGACAATAAAAGTAAATTATATTCTTCTAGGAGCTTTAGACACTACTGCTTAATTTTTAGAGTTGAACCACCACAATTTTAGATTTTTGGGAGAAGATGGTGTTGAGTATCAAACATCATCATAATGGTCAAACATTACTTTGGCGCTCAGTCGCCAAATATTTTACTTGCTCTGACATCTGAAAACATTTCAGAGGTCCTTCTGTGTGTAGAAATAAATTGATATTTTTGGTCAACATTATTCATATACCAAAAAATTAGGACTTTTTTCCCAAGCTTTCAACCCTGCGGCTTATGCAATGATGCGGCTAATTCGTGCATTTTTTTCTAAAGACCGCCAGTGGCGCCTGAGCTGTACAGGTAAGTTTGAGAGACATGGTATATATGTGTCGAGGAAGTTTAATGTAACTTTGCGCTTTATGCATGAATAAAACTAGCATTAAAAGACCCACATCATGGAAAAATGATCAATTGAAAGGAAAACGCTCACGACCACATTGGAAATAATGTTACAACAGTGTCTGAAATAACGTCTGCCCGGACGCCCGGGGCGTGTGCATCCTTTACGTCGGGCGTACAACTTACACGACGTCTCTGCCCGGGTGGCCGACAACTTTTTCAAGAAAAAAAAAATCTTTCAGTTTTATTTTTTTATTTTTTTATTATTATTATTTTTTTTTTTCAAATCAAACGTTTGCTTTATTCCGATTTAGAAATCTTCGTTCAGTTTGGAAATTTTGGAATTTCGTTTCGTTAGGCAATTTGCATACTCGGCAGCCAATCAGAAGCCTGCATCGAATAACTTCAGGCTTCCGGACTTTCCCGAGCTTGATATGGTTGTGCATTTGCATATCATTTTCCAAAGTAGACGCGAAGAGAACACAAGAAAGTGGTTAGGAATCAAGCCAAAACCCCCAGAAGAAAGATTTGAAAGAAGCTAACAAAATTCATGACGCTACTAACGTAAGCGTACATCAAAAGCATCGTGAAGAGAGGAGTTGACGTGGCTTGTAGCAGACGACGCAATGGGTACATACTGATGGCAGATGGAAAACAGCGATGTCATATACATGCAATGAATGTTATAAGTAGATTTTTAATAAACTTAAATTTAAAGTGTTGTTCTGTTATATATTCTGATTATCAATTCTTAATAATTTGCAACGACAGGGTTTTTTTTTGCGATTAGTCGTCTTATTGCATTTCAAGTTGTGAAAAATGGGGCAGGCAACTTTATGACTAGGCAGGCAACTTTTCAGAGATGTCTGACCTGGTGTCCGGTAACTTTTTGTCCTGATTTTCAGACACTGCTTACGAGTCTGTTTACTTTTCAACAGAAATAACGTGGTCAAACAAACTGATGACAAGAAGCAACGTCCAACAAAGCAGAAATGTTTTAGGCGGATTCCCATTCATTTGTCGCCATAATAGTGTGTTTTGCAGTAAATATTTTACACAATTGGATTCTATGGATTGTCCTTGCTGTAACAAAGCCATTTTTGCGGACATTCAAAGAAGTTGAAGACGGCCAGTGGGACATAATGGTGAGTTACCTCGGCTTTATAGTTTTCAGGTACCTTGTTTCAGACGGATAGTGATGTTTCTCTGAGAAGTACAGTATATATTGAAATGCTTATCATCTGAATTCCATGAGTTTAAGCTTTCCAATGATATGTGACATGTCATATTTCAGTTACTGGTGACATCGTAGAGACACGTATTTGTTCAAAAGTCCGGCGACCCAAAACTCTTTCTGTGTACCATCTTTCTATGTAAATATCTCATATTGCAATGTGGGCACATGCGTCTTATAGTCAGGTGCGCCTTATAGTTCGACTTCATCAGTAATTTAAAACGAGAGCAAAGCTCGAGATTTGATGGTACCTTATTTAATATCCACAATATTTCAACATTTTTACCAACATATCAAGCAAAGTTCTTAATTTATACATCAGAATTAAACACAAATTCTCAGGAAAGTTGCAGTGTACAGTTCCTTTGCTGTATCGTCTGAGTCAAAGTCCTATCACTGGAGTTCCCTTTAATCCTCAAGGAACGATGAGAAGCGAATGCAATTTGGTTCAAGTCCCTGGCAACCACCACTGCAGTTGCAATCTGCAGCTATTTCTCACAGTTTAGTTCTTTTAGCACTGAAAATGTGAATTGTCTCTGTTGTCGTTGATAACATAATAGTCTACAAAATATAGGGCACATTTTACGCAGCACCGCCCTTATTTGTGTTTTTTTTTCTTCGCAGTGGTGCTCGTATTTGTAAACCCTATTTGACTCTGTGGTAGTGGCCGTCTTCAATGGTTGTGTGTTCGGAAAACATGTAACCTAGACAACTTGAAGTAAAGCTGAAAATGGCATGAGGTGTGTAAGGGCACAGCGCCTTTGGTGTTCTGCAGTCAACAGCATGGATGCCAAATTCGCCATGCTAATGGTCTTGTCTGATCTGGTCCTTGTATGGTCTTTGTCTGGTCCTAGTTCTCTCCTTCCCTGCTCTAGTCCTTGTCTGGACTGATCTGGTCTCGTCCGTGTCTTGGCTGATCCTTGTCTCATCCCTGTCTGGTTCTTTTTAGGTCCTTTTAGGCTCTTATTTGCTCATATGTTTGGTTTGGTCTTTTCTGGTCATTGTCTTGTCTGGTGCTTTTCTTGTTTATTCCATGTCTTGGCTAGTACTTGTTTTAGCTGGTACTTGTTTGGTCATTTTCTTGGTGGTTTGTCTTGTTCTGTTTTGTCCTACCTGGTCATTGTCTGCTCAAATACAAATGTATTTTATGTAAAATGACATGAAATGTGTGTGAGGTTTTACCTTATCCTTGTTAGATTCTCACATTGTAAGGTTGTTGTAAACTTGAAGCAAATCTACACTGAAAACGAAACACTTAAGAGTCTTAAGAGTGACGTTCCGGGAATGTCGTTTTCTTCTTGATTTATGTGAACAGCCAATTGCTGTTGAAAACACAACAATAACCCAAAAAATAAACTTACTTTTCCTTAGGACAAGATTATATATTTTTTTGTGCTTGCAGTTCTCAGTACTCTGTCAATCTTTCCCCTGCCTTGGCTACCTCTTTGCCTGCAGATCTGTTGCTGACAACGTCCCAAGATTTATTGTTACTATTTTAGATGGTGGTAGTAATACTAGCAGTAGTTAAGTTCATAGTACGCATGTTGCTAAAGCAATAGCACTGCTACTGCTATTGGCATTACTATGCGTATATTTCTTCTGGTCAAGGAAATCTAGGATACTGCAAAATTACCCAAGAGTCTGTTAACCCCCTGGCAATGCTTGAACATTCCGATGAGTCGGTGACCTATAACCGTTTAACCTGTACTCCACAAACGTGCGTGATTCGTGGATGGTATGACAATTAGCTTAATTAAATTTGAGTTGTCTGAATGACAAAAAAACACAAACCGGCCGTGCGATTAGGTGTAAGTAACTTGCCGACACGTGGGGAGTACAGCTGGTGCTGTATTTCAGTGGGAAAGTGCCTAAAATAGTTCAAGCTAAATAAAGAGCAGGTGCGAGCTAGCGTGTGTCGGGTTACGTAAAGAAGCTTCTGAAACACAAACACGGGGGAGCGTTTTGCAGTGTGCTCACCCAAGAGACCTTACAGTTGAAATTTGTCTGCGTCATAGACTGCGTTGTCATCCTGGTCGGAACATTCCTAGAAAGCTGTGATAGTATTTGTTGTCTGCAATCTCAGGCTTGAAATGTTCCTGTTTTGGGGTTCCTTAGACCTTAACTTATGGCCTGTCAGTTTGTCTGTCTGTTTGTGTGTTGTAATGTGTAATGTAAACATTTTAATTTAATCTTATACATTAAGGTCCGCCCTATGAGACCTTAAAGCTTAAATTTTCTTTCGTCATAACATAGGGTATTGCTGGTCTGTCCTTGACTCATCCTGGTCTGGTGTAGTCTGGTCCATTTCTAATCAGGTCAATTTCTGATCCTGTTCTGGTACTTGAATATTTCTTGAACTGGTATGGTACTCCACTGGTCCTGATCTGGTTTGGTACTTGTTTTGAACTTATCTGGTCTGGTTCTTTTATTGTCTGGTCTGGTCCTTTTCTTTTTTTTTGTCTTAGTGTGATCTGGTCACTGTCTTGCCATTGTCTGGTCTGGTCCTCTTTGTATCTGGTTCTTGTTTGGTCTAGTGCTTGTCTTATCTGCTCCTCGTCTGGTCTTAGTCTGGTCCTTGTTGGGTCTGGTCCTTGTCTTATCTGGTCCTTGTGTGGTGCAGTCCTTGTCTCTTCCAAGTCTGGTCTTGTCATTGTCTGGTTTGGTGTGGTCTTTGTTTGGTCCCTGTCGGGTTCTTGTCTGGTCCTGGTCTGGGCCTTGTTTTGGCTGTTCTTTGTCTGGTCCTTGTCTGGTCCCTGTCTGGTCCCTCTCTGGTTCTTGTCTGGTCCTAGTCTGGGCCTTGTTTTGGCTGTTCCTTGTCTGGTCTTTGCCTTGTCTTATGCTGTTGTAGTTTATGTAACGTGAATAAAACAAAACATTCCTTCTTAAAATTAAAGCATTTATAATCAAAATGCCAGAAGCCCATTGATAAAAATACTACAAACTTTTTAATACAATCTTACACAATTATAATTAGGTCTGTAGTGAAACACTTGTTTAAAAACATAAGTAATAACTGGGAAAAAGAAAATAATAATTATCTTTACATGTAATTTTTTTTTACTTCATTACACTAATTATGACATGTGTGTGTAGTATAATAAATGGTATCCTAAAACTTTAAATTATTTGAATCTAACTTGATAAATTAGACTGCAATTTCTAAATGATACCACCCAGCCTTTTTCCTAAAAGGAACATATATGCTTAATTTAGTGACAAGAATATATTTTAAAGTTATCTAAAAAAGTCCACCTTGTTTATCTTGTTTATTTGAAATCCACTTGGATTGAAACGCAGCTTGGTTAGCATCATATCCTAAGCACGAGGTCCCTGGGACATAATGTCCCCGTTAGGACTTTACTTTCAAAGTGTCATGAATATTCCCACTGGCGTCTTAAAGAGCCAAATAATTCCCTTGTGTTTACATGTCCATTAGAAATGAAATGAACTTTGACCCCGGTTTCGACCTACCTTGTTCGGGTCGCCAATGACGACCGTCAACAAACATTCCGCCGCCGCGGGGACCGGTCCTAATTCCCAAAAACTGCTCCGGCAGTTTCCACTTCCCAGGTCCGACCCAAACTCATATTTTCCTTAAAGCTCCGTCTGTCCTATCCCGGTTCATGTTTGAAACATTCCCTTCAGTGGCAGGTTCTTCGGCGCCCTCGGACTGGAGAAGGGTATGGTGTTAGCGTCGTGCACTGTTAGCGTACTGCATTGGGCACCCCGAGTGTCATTGTTGGCGAATAGCGTTAAATGCTTTTGCAGCTGCTGCTGTCCCCTAAAAATAGTGAGGGGAGATAAGTATGGCGCTTCCATTCACTCGCCAGCCAGTGCTAAGGATAGGCTAGCTGTGCGCTACGCGAAAGAGCGTTAAGCGTAGCCTTCATAAGAGGAAGCTTCCGGTATTTTTGCGGACTGATTAAGCTCGCTCAGAAGAATTCAGGGGCCAAACGATTTAGATTTGTAGTTAGTTGTAATGTTAGCGTCTTGACAACGTTTTTTATTGTAAATGGCTACGCCAAACAATGACAAATTAGGCATTTTCATTTTAACTGATTGTTACTATTATCATTTTTACCCCTTTTATCTCTTGCGTTTCCTTTCACCTGTCAGCCAGTGCTAAAGATAGGCTAGCTGACCGCTAGGCGGAAGAGCACTTAGCTTGGCCTTCCAAACTCATAAGAGGAAGGTTACGGTATTTTTGCTGACTATTTCCCTCTCTTTGAAGAATTCCGGGGGCGAAGTGTTTTCTGTTTGGCGTTTAATATAATGTTAGCATCTTGGCTAAAGCCAGCTAGCAAATGCTAAAAATCTATTGTAATTTGCTAAGCCAGACAATAACAAATACGACATTTTCATTTTCATTGTTATTAATATCCTTTTTTTACAAATCTTTTGATCGTTTTAAATATTAAGTTATATTCATACTAACTAACAATAAAGTTATTGAAAATCGCTTTTTTTACCTCTTTATTTTTAATTTTTGCCTTTTCTCTCTCTACTCTTTTTTGTTGTCATTATCCTTTTATGTTTTGTTTAGTTAGAACCCGTTGTAATTCCACTATATCCTGTGTCTTCCTACTTTCATGTTTGGTTCATTTAGATGTAATTACTGTTTCTGTCATGTCCTGCACGGTTGTCATGGCATCCAGCTAGCCCCGCCCCTTGACACCGGCTGAGACGCATTGAACTGGTTGCTTGTGGAGTACTTAAACGCTCCTTTTGGGACTGCCCGTTGCCAGACCATTGCTTTACGATGTTGAAGACCTGTTCATGCCTGTTTGATCCGTGTAATGCCTAGTTTTTAATTTTGATTACCTTTGAACCTGTTTTGCTTTGTCCTTGGTCCGTTTGTGTGTTGGACAACTTTTGTTTTACAATTAAAGTGAAAGATCGGCTACGCAAATGAGTTCCGACTTCCTGCTTCCTGGTTCGTTTCCTGACAGATTCAACATGAAGCACAGATGCATAGTCGATCCTGCCAAACCATGTGAACTCAGCGAACGATCCCAACCCAATTTGGGGAATACTGGAGAACGCCGTTTGGCTATCGCCCAGTGAGGTCACCGCCCTTCAGCTGCAGGTCGAACAAGCTCTAAGCATACAATGCCAGATGGAGCAATTAGCTCAGCGGATTGAGCTCCTATCGGGAACGGTCCCGCCTTCCGCGGCTCCTTCTCTGGCCGCGATGTCACCTTCCCTGCCCACTCGAGCCACGGCCCCGCCCATCGTGGCCATTCTGTGCCTCGAATTGAGTTCCCGGGAAGATTTGGCGCCGAGCTGTCCAAGGCGTCTGTCGGTCTGACTCTCCTGCTTGCCTGTCTGACTCTCCTGCTTGCCTGTCTGACCCCCCCTGCTTGCCTGTCTGACCCCCCTGCTTGCCTGTCTGACTCCCTTGCTTGCCTGTCTGACTCCCTTGCTTGCCTGTCTGACTCCCTTGCTTGCCTGTCCGACTCCCCTGCCTGCCAGTCCGACTCCGCCGATCGCCAATCCGACTCTGCCGATCGCCACTCCGACTTTGCCGATCGCCAGCCCGACTCCGACGATTGCCAGCCCGACTCCGACGATCGCCAGCCTGACTCGTCCGCCTTCCGCTCCTGCCTCTCTCCGTTCCTGCGTTTTCGGAAGGGGGAGTGGGGTCGCCCTCATCGGAAGCGTCGACCCATTCTGGGGGGCAATGTATTTGTTTCCTTTTGAGACCTCAGGAGCTGTCCCTTGAAGGGGGGGTTCTGTCATGTCCTGCACGGATGTCATGGCATCCAGCCTGCCCCGCCCCTTCACACCGGCTGAGACGCATTGAACTGATTGCTTGTGGAGTACTAAAACACTCCTTTTGGTACTGCCTGTTGCCAGACCATTGCTTTACGATGTTGAAGACCTGTTCATGCCTGTTTGATCCGTGAAATGCCTAGTTTGTAATTTTGATTACCTTTGAACCTGTTTTGTTTTGTCTTTGGTCCATTTGTGTGTGGACAACTTTTATTTCTCAATTAAAGTGAAAGATCCGCTACGCAAATGAGTTCCGACTTCCTGCTTCCTGGTTCGTTTCCTGACAGATTCAACATGAAGCACAGATGCATAGTCGATCGATCCTGCGTTGTGCGTTTTCTAGCATGTGTTGGAGTAACTTCAATGTCTTTGAATTTTGAAGATCCTACTAAATTTTCTTCTACACCAGGGATGTCAAAGGTAAATCTACTAAGGGCCAAATCCAAAATTGTTGTGTTGAAAGTTAGCGGCTGCTGGTGCTAGTTGCTTATGTTGTGCTTGTCGCAGCTAGCAACTCCTCATGCGACCTTGGGTGTCCTAAAAGGCAATTCAAAATTAAATTTACCATATTTATTATTATTATTATTATTGTTATTATTATATTGAGTGTAGAAGGGAAAGTGTTCTTTAGCATTGTTAGACTGAAGACTGACCGAGTTTCTCCTCAAGAACAACTACATCGACACTTCTGTCCAGAAGTGTGGGATTCCTGGAGTGCCCGGCTGCCTCGAGCACACTGGTGTAGCTTATCAGAGAAGCCCACGAGAACAGAGGAGACCTTGCTGTGTTGTGGGTGGACCTGACTAATTCCTCCAGGTCCATTCCACACAAACTAGTTGAGCTTGCACTACACTTCCACCACGTTCGCAACTCGATCAAGCACCTGATCCTGGATTATTATGACAACTTAAACATTCCCTATTGTAATATACAATAATGTATCGAGATCTTCTCAGGGGGATGTACACTATCTGTTACTGTTTTATTTTTTTGGTCAATAAGTCATCTTCTAAAATTTTGTTTCGTGTCTACATAAACATAAGCTTCTCAAGCCATGCCAGAACCGGACAATTGGAAAGTGAACACTGTCCCAATCATTAGAAAATTAGAAATACAGAATTGCAAAAACAAAAAAAATAAATATACTTTTCAAGACTTTAAAGGACTGCTTTTCCCCCTTAAGGCGATTTTCACCTTTTGAGCTCCTTGACACTGGAATGTGAGCAGAAGAGACACCGGCAAAGTTCCGGACATGTTCAGGCCTGGAAAATGACAGCAAACATGCACTTTCCCTGAACTGGACTCCAGAAATCTTTCTTTATTGCTTCTGTCAATCGAGGCCAACAAGGAACCTGGAGGCAGTTATATCAACAGTGTCTCTCATCCTTTCTTTTTTCTTCTTTTTTTGCAAATGCAAAGTCTACAATCAATATTCAAACAGGAAAAGAACAAGAATTTCTCCTCAACTTTTCTTGCAACCGGATGACTAGAGAATCATCAACACAGCCCAGACAATCATTGGCTGTTCCCCGCCCAGTTAGAGAACATTGTAGATATGTGCTACCACAGCAGAACCTTGCAGACACTTATCAACAAAGCCCATCAAATTATTGGCTGCTCTCCACCCAGTCTATAGGGCATTATAGGTTTTTGCTACTGCAGCAGAACCTTACAGAGAGTCATCAACACAGGCCTGTAGATCATGGGCTGTTTTTTGCCCAGTCTGAAGGACATTGTTCACTGGCGCTACTGCAGCAGAATCTTACAGATTATGGTCTGCTCTCTACCCAGTCTGTAGAACATTGTTGGCTTGTTCTACAGCAGCAGTAATTTACAAAGTTGATACAGCACAAAAAAACATGGGCTGCTTTCTGACCGGTCTAGATTACATTGTTGGCCTTTGCTACCTCAACAGGACCTTACAGAGAGTCATCAACACATCCAACAAAATCATAGGCTGCTCTCTGCCCAATTTGATGGTCATAATTGGCCTGTGTCACTGTAGCAGAACCGTACAAAGTCATCAATACAGTCTAGAAGATCATGGGCTGCTCTCTTCCCAGTCTCGATGACATGGTAGTCTTGTCCTATCTAAGCGAACCTTACAGAGAGTCATCAACACAGCCAAGAAAGTCATGGACTACTCTCCGCCCAGTCTAGATTAGATTGCTGACTTGCGCTAAGGTAACAGAACCTAACAAAGAGTTATTGACAAAGCCCAGACAATTATAGGCTGCTCTCTGCCCAGTCTGGAGGACATTGTGGCACTGCAGTCAATCAATACAGCCCAGAAAAATCATGGGCTGCTCTCTGACCAGTCCAGTGTGCATAGCTCATTTTGTCTTATATAAATAAAAAAATTTCGACCAACAATTATCTAAAAGAATGCACGGTTATATCATTTTTGATGAGTTTTTCAGATTCAGGATGTCTATTGTCAGTGTCAAACGCTAACAAAACTTTGGATCATCCATCCATTCATAGTTAACAGAAAATACCGAATTCACAGAATGATTATTCAGACCGATATCTATGAAACCCAATACCCATAACCCAGTATAAACATTAAAAGTGCAGACATGGTACCATAAAAACTTAGTAGCAGTTCAATGAATTGAGTCAATGTTTAAAGTGAAATCCTGCCACTACCTTATACATATTACCTCTCTTAATTTTCTTTCATATTCTTTTTTTTCTTATTTTTGTCTCATTTATTACTTGCTTGTCCTGGCTTGGTGGATCAAATATCGCTACCAATGCACACTTCTTTTGGTCCCAATGACATTAAGATACTTAGATTGAATAACAACAGCCATCTCTAGTGGTCATCTTTGGTAAGTGCAAGAAAAAAATTGCTACGGACGGGTGATAGAATGAATTTATTTTTGTATTTATTTTACCCACTACTTTATTAATGCATGTTTGAATAGAATTAAAAAAATACACACTGGCTTGCACTTCTGCATTCATATCAAGATGAAAAGAATATATGTCAAAGTTCAAGGCCTTACACGCCTAAATATTCCACCTTTTACTTCATTTTTTTCATTTTTTTTTTTGACGAGAGATTTATCTCCTAGTGAGGTTAATCGTTAATGAGAGAGACAACTCCGGAATGAATGACAGAGATTTTTCCTTTGGAAACATGTTTACACGGCTCATTGTAGTGTTTCTTAAACTTAAAAAAAATACATATAAAAATGTAAAGAAGATTGTTGACAAAATGACTTTTCAAGATTGTTTTGAATTTATATCTAGTATTTGACTTTTAATAAAAAATACAGGTTTGTATATTGAATATTTAGAGGTGTTTTAATCAAATAGATGTGAAACAACTAGATATAAATCCGTTGTATTTTATTGACTAATTCAGTGTTTTTCAACTCTTTTTGAACCAAGGTTCACTTTTATTTATAAAAGAGTTCCGAGGCACACCGTCAAAAATGTTTGAAAATGAAGTTGTGTCAAGTATTTTACTGTATTACCTCATAAGCAGATAGTTAGTATATAGATAGATAGATAGATAGATAGATAGATAGATACTTTGTTCATCCCCGAAGGGAAATTCACATTTCCAGCAGCATCCCTGAGCTGAGAACAATCGAGAACAATCGAAAATAACACGGGAGCTGCTGGAGTGGCTGCCATTCGTGACGGCGCCGGAAGAAAAGATTCAATTTGAATCATGTACAAACAAACAAACAATTGAATCATGTACAAACAAACAAACAAACAAAATAATCATGTTTCAATAAGTGGAGTGTTAATAAAATGGGGGGAAAATAATTTCTAATACTGATATAATGCTGTTTAATAATCCGTTCCTCTGTCATCGTAACTTTCTTACCTGAATCAAGTGACCGAAATTTGACAAACAATACAGCATTATGCTACAGTGTTCAAGGTATATTTAAAAGTGTATCTTACCCCACTGTTCTTGGAAAACCAGGAAAAGAAGTTTGAGGCTCTCTCCTTCATGAAATCCGATGAAGTCCATGAGATCCGATATATACTGGTGTATAAAATCACTATATAAAAAGAAGAAAATAATACTTAAAATAAAAAAGAATGATGTGCTTTATTTATGTTTTTATTTTTTAAATTCCAATCTTAAACTGCTTTGTTAAACAACTCAAGTTATTAAATGTAGTCTGCTACCTGATGAGCAGTAAAAGTATATAAAAATCTACTGCCACCTACTGATATGGATGAGTAGCTCCTCAGTGGCTTTGCTTTGCCATTGCATTTTTGCTTGCATTAGTTTGGTCTAGATCAGGGGATGGTGTCATAAGAGACGGCTCAGCTAAAAAGTCTCTGTAGTGCGAAGTGGAAGGAGAAGAGGACGACGAGGTGAGCGGAGAAGATGAGGTAAAATTTTGGACTATTTGATAAAGTTTCAGGAGCGAGCAGAGAGAGTGGGAAAGGTGAGATGGCACAACATTCATTTGGACAGGTAACTTAAAATTAGTTTTACCTGGTTATATCAGTATCAGAAATTATTTTCCCCCCATTTTATTAACACTCCACTTATTGAAACATAAATATTTTGTTTGTTTGTTGTACATGATTCAATTGTTTGTTTGTTTGTACATGATTCAGATTGAATCGTTTCTTGTACATGATTCAATTGTTTGTTTGTTTGTACATGATTCAAATTGAATCGTTTCTCCGGCGCCGTCACGAATGGCAGCCACTCCAGCAGCTCCCGTGTTATTTTCGATTGTTCTCAGTTATTTTCGATTGTTCTCAGCTTAGGGATGCTGCTGGAAAAGTGAATTTCCCTTCGGGGATGAATAAAGTATCTATCTATCTATCTATCTATTGCAGTTCTCCGTCTGGAAAAAAAGCAAAAATACTGAATAATGGCCTGATTTTTTTGGGAAAGATAAAATTGGGCAAATTCCAAGGGCACACTAGACACGGCGGTCTCACTGCACACTAGTGTGCCCTGGCACACTGGTTGAAAAACACTGGACTAATTTATGTGTCCATGTTGTTCAAGGTAAGGTTCGTATTTTATCCGTCAGCCTTTTTCCGTTTTAATCCTGCTAACTTTTTTTTATTTTTGCACATTAGTCACGCATTGGACATTAACTTACAGTATCGAATAAAGAAGCCGTACCCTGATTTGAAAAAAAAAAATAATAATTCAGTGACTGGCAAATAAAAAAGAACCGGTTGGCATCTTTGGCTTGAAACTTCTCATCTTTTTACCCCATGAAAATCTATATGTTTACTTTGTTTCTTTGTTTGACATATTTACAGTTTTCCCTTAATTAACTCCTGCCACTTGCTGGCAAGAAGTTCATGGTGTCCCCTTCCCACTTCCTGAGGATGGCTAGGTTGAGCTCCAGCCTCCCCACTACCCTACTGTGGATAAGCGGCGCAGAAAATTAATTAACTCGTCAAGTTGTCTGAGGTTATTTTTTCTGAACGGAAATGAGGGTGGAAACAAAACAAACAAAATGAGAAATTAAGGACGACAAAAAAAATCACTTTTGTTATGATAGAAACAAAAGGATTTTTGTATAATTTGCATCCTTCAGATTTACACTACTGATGGATTAAAATCAGACGGGAAGTAGACGTCTATATCATTGTAAAAAACATTTGGGAACTTTTGTTTCAATCTTTTTATCTTTTTTCTCCCTTTGAAAACTGTAACCATATTTTTTTTCTTTTCGTTCAGTTAACTTTTTCTGCTTTCTTTTATTTCATCATGTAGTAAAGTTGTTGGTTGTAACTTTTCCTGAGATGTGGTAAAATATAACCACTAACATTGGCATTAAAATATCATTTTTACATTAAAAAACAAATTAAATCAAACGGGGGCAGAACGGCAGAGCAGTGGTTAGCGCGTGTGTGGCACAGTTCTGAGGTCATGAGATCGAACCTTCCTGTGTGGAGTTGTATGTTCTCCCCGTGCTTGTGTGGGTTTCATCCGGGCACTCCGGTTTCCTTCCACATTCCAAAAACATGATGGTTACTTGGCTGGTCCAAATTGTCCCTGTGTGTGACTGAGCGAGTGAGTTGTCTGTCTCTGTGTGCCCTGCGCGACTGGCTGGCAACCAATTCAGTGTGTCCCCTGCCCACTGCCTGAAGATAGCTGAAATGGGCTATGGCACCCCCATGACTACTAAGGATGAGCGGTGCAGAATATGGATGGATGGATAAATCAGACGGGAAAATTACATAGGATTTTCTTTATTTTTTTACTTTTGTTGCAATCGAATACAATGTATGTGTCTATAATAGGCACGCTTAAGACGATAAATTCCAGTTGAAAAAAATGAAGCCAGAGGTTAACATCCATCCCTGAATTATCTATTTTTAGTTTTTTTCCAGAAACCCAACTAATGGGCAACTTTTGCTTTAATGTTTTATCCTAGAAAACCATCGCATATGCAATCTATCTATCTATCTATCTAATCTCATTTTTATCTCTTTGCCTTCCTTTTCTCCATTTTCTCTCTCCCTCTCTCTCTCTCTCATTTATTACCATTACTCAACAACACGGCCGCTTTATGCGTCGGACTACTGCTTTTCTGCCTTTTAAAAAGCCTACTGATGAAAACAAAATACCGTTTCATTTTCAAACATTAACTATAAAAAGTGTCGAGATTACTAGTATTTTGTCATGCGGCTGCATTATTTTGAAACTAGACTAACTACTTCCGCTTTCAAATAAGCACGTGTTTTATATTATTTGAGATAGATATTGTTTGGCAAGTAAAAGTAGTGGGTATGATAATATTTACCGGGTTTTAATGTCAAAAGTTTTGTTTGTATGTTATTTCTTTTTTTTTTTTCGGGAGGCGAACTTAATATGTCTATCTGCGCCGCCTCTGTCCGTCCCATGAGAAGGGCGCCTTTTAGGACCTGGCGGAAGCCCCGTGCGAGTGAGCGAGTGGGTCTCCAGCCTTCCTGGAGCCCCCCAGCGCGGATCACTTGTTGCGGGACCGGCCTAAGAGGACGTCGGAGTCCCCCCTCCTAAATTGTTTTTAATTAAAATAAAAACCTCTTTGGAGGTGCGAGGCACGCGGCAATGAGGTTGGTATTTCATGTTGTTTCATTTCTGCAAAAATGACCGATTTGTTCTCTGCTTTCGGTGAAGAAAAAGGTCGAATTTTATTTTATTATTATTTTTTTTTTTGCAGGTGTTCCATACGGTTGGACAGTTTTTTATGCTGCGTCCTCGTTTTTGCTTGCAGGGTTGCGACGCAATGGCCAGGTAAAGTTTACTTTTTAATTTTAATTTAATTTAGATTTAATCGAGAGTTGATGAATGATGTTCATGAGTTGGAGAGGGATTTGTGTTGTATGGGAAGTCAAGAGTGCCAAAAATAGAAACGAAATCTACAGCAAAATTCTAGGTTACTATGTAATTTGGTTGCTTATTATCTGATTATTATGTAAAATAGAACAAATATCACTACATTTGTTGCTTTGTTAACATGTGCTGTCAAACTAACTTGGGTGTGCTCAAGTCTTGAATTTGATTAGTTTTCCAGGACATCGTTTGATTAAAAGTTAGTGTCATTGCTTTAAAATATGCTTTTTTTTAAAATTATTGAAATATATTCATTTCAAAGGTAAAACCATAACATAGTCTCTTAATTTAATTTTTACGTGTTTTTTAAACTAATAAATTCACTTATTTATGATAGATGTAGATGTGTGTGTGTGTGTGTGTGTCATTAGTTAGTAATATTAAATATTAATATTAAAATTAAAATTATGCTGTCAAACAAAGCTTGGTGTGCTCAATTCTTAAAATCGATTGCTTTTCCTGGACATTAGTCATGTCTGTCCTGGAGCCCAGCCTCCTTTTGTTTGATTGACAGCTCTGCTGAAAAACAGGATTCTGAAATTAAAACGCCAGGCAAAAAAAAAAATAGTCAATGAAAACACATTGTTGATAAACATGAAGTTAATTTTTAACGTGTCAACTTAATATTGTTGTTAAATCTATCAATTTTAAAATGAGACTCTTCTTGTCAATCTTAACATTGATTGCTATTCCCTGGTCATTGGTCACTTTTATTCTGTAGGCCCGCCTCCTAAGGTTTGATTGACAGCTCTTAAAGAAAATAACACTTTTTATCTTTAAATAAAACAATAGAAATTCACAATTTATGAAAATTATGAAAGATTTAAATTTGATAAACAAAAATAATGAACAGTCATATTACATATTTACCTTTTAATCAGCAACCCTTTTTTAAATGTGTAACTAGTCATTTTTATTTATTTCATTTTGTCACTCTTGGGTTTCCGTAGCCTTTAGGTTGCATTTTATTGGCTGAGATCCAGATGCTGTTTTGAATAATTGACGGGTGTTCCCTTTTTTGCTACTTGCAAGCAACACGAAATGAAGAAGGTTTGATTAATATTTGATAGATTTGCAAACAGATGAGTTGTGGGCTAGCATGGTTTACGGTTAGCGATTGTCTTTGGAAATCTCAATGTTCTCTGGTGGATGAGAAAGCAGCCTTTTGGTTAAAGTGACCGTGTGTATTATATAACAACTCTTAGTGATACGAAAATACTTAATTAGTTTAAATGGAACACTTTAAATTCAGATCATTAGCAAAAACACTGGCATTTGTCATATTTGACCTTTTTCCCACTGTTTCCTTCTCTAGCCACTTAGCTGCAGGGTGTGGTTTGCTGCTGGCTGTTATTGTTATAGTTAGCAGCTTCATCCATCTCTACTAGTCATGCAAGCAAACTTTACCAAGTCCCATGATTCAGGCATCTTCGGCTAATTTTTGTCACTGTTTCCTCTTTTAGCCTTTCACTTTAGCCTCTTGGCTGGTGGCTATGGCTCTCTGCTAGCCGCTATTGTTAATGTTAGATGTTTTAGCTTTGATCTTCTGTGTGACTCGCCTTCCACACTAGAATTCCGTGATTCAGGCATCTTCCATTTTTATCCAAGGTTTTCTTCTCTAGCCACTAACTTGTCTGCAGGACATGGCTACCTGCTGGCCACTATTGTTTTTGTTAGACACTCGAGCTTTGTTCTTCAGTGTAACTCATCCAAAGTTGCTTATTCAAGCTAACATCGCTGAACATCATGATTTCAGGAATATGGTCGTTTTTTCTACTGTTTCCTTCTTTAGCCACTCACTTGTCTGATGGCTGTGGCTCGCTGCTAGCCGCTTAGTTATTGTTGGCTCCTACTACTTCGTCCTTCAGTTTGACTTTGCTTCCACAACTGAGCGTCGCGGAGTCCGGTGATTCAGGCATCTTCTGCTTTTTTTCGATTGTTTCTTTCTTTAGCAACTCACTTGGCTGCAGACTATGTCTCGCTGCTAGCCTCTATTGTTATTGTTAGCTGCTCCTACTAGGTCCTTTTGTGTCACTTGCCTTCCATAGCTAAACATCTCTGAGCCCTGTTATTCAGGCACACACCCCCCCACACTGTTTCCTTCTCTAGCCACTTGGCTGTAGGCTATGGTTCACCACTAGCTGCTATTGTTATTGTTTGCTCAGTCCTTCTGTTTCATTTGCCTTCTACAGATGCTTATGCAAGCGAATGTGGCTAAGTTTAGGCAACTGTGACTTTGTTTCCACTGTTTCCTTCTCTAGCCACATATGTTATCCACCTGGCTGGAGGCTATGGCTAACTGACACTGTTATTCTTAGCTGCTTCTGCACCGTCCTTCCGTGTCACATGCCTTTAATAGCTGAACATCGCTGACTCCTGTTATTGAGGCATCTTCCGATTTTTTTTTTTGCTGCACTATTTCCTTTTTTAGCAACTCTAGTCACATGGCTGCAGGCTATAGGTCGCCGCTAGCTGCTATTGTTATCTTTAGCCATGTCCTTCAGTGTCTGGGGGAAACCCTAACGCCTAAGATGTTTCATGTGAACTTTGCTAAGTTCAGGCAACTATAGCTTTTTCCACTGTTTTCTTCTCTAGCCACTTCTGTTAGCCAAGTGGCTGGAGACTATGGCTCACTGACTTGGTTATTGTGAGCTGCTTTTGCACCGTTGATCAGTGTGACTCGCCTTCTGCAGCTTAATGTGGCTAAATTTTACACTACAGGCATCCGTCGCTTGTCATCCTTTTCTTTTTAAACTACTCTTTCCTTCTCTAGCCACTCATATTACTTAGTTACGTGATCCAGGGTTCTGAGACTTGGTTTGCGTGTGTAAGTGGCATCCCCTCAGGCTTCCATAGTGCACATACTTCAGCTTTAAGCTACAACTCTAGTACTAAATTTAACACACTGTCACTTTAACCCACCTCGATCTTTGAATAAAGGTTATTTGGATGTGTCTCAGGTACTCGCAGTAAAGCGAGACCACTGCTGCCTCTGGCCACTCATCCGTCATGCATCAAGAACTAGACCCCCTCCCCAGAAAGACCCTTTCACGCACCTGCGATCCTGAATCGCAAAGACCTGGGGCCACATGACATAATGTCGTACCCCAGCCTCAATCAGGATCCGATTCAGACCCGGTCCCCGGCTGGGTTAGGAATCTCTATTGTCATGTGATCTTTGACATTTGGCCTGAAGGGGACGGAGGGGGAGGGGCTCAAAGGGGGACTTCCCGCCGGGCTATTTCACGGATGAATTAGATGCCCCTTTAAAAAAAATCAAGTTTCGGGGGTCTACTTTTGGGGGTCTTGGGAACACAGGGGAGCTGTTTAAAACCTATTTGGAAGACCCTAGTTTAAAGTCACAGAGAGGTTATATTGGACCTCATTCAGTACCTTTGCATGTACTACAAAAACGAAAACTCCTAGAATATATTAAAACAGGGTTCCCCCCAGTGCTCTAAAAGCCCGCTGGACCACCCAGGATTTTGCGACATTCGTAGACTTTTTCTGACCAACCCTAACTACTACCTCAGGAAGTTTTCAGGGGAAAATCCTAACACACAGCTACAGCAGAACCTCAGGGATATGGCATGAATCTGAGGAGTGGATCATGAATTGCCGTATAGAGGGGGGAGAGAAACCTGGATTAATTAGCTCCAAACCCCTGGTACCCCAGAAAAAAATAACAAAATCGTTTGTTGTGAGTACTACTTAAATATGATTGCATGTAAATATACATAGATGGGAAACTTGGATTTACTTTCGTTTGACTTGAGCTGGTAAAGTGGAGTAGCAGGTGGATGCAGAGTGGGGTAGAAGACGGCGGATTTAAATTTATAATGAAATCTTTAATAGTCGTCCTGATCATCGATGCATGAAATTGAGCAAACCGTGTGCCTTCTTTGTATTTTTTGATAATTGCAAGCTTTGTTTCCATAGTTGTCATCTTTTAACTTTTTACATACAGAATTGTATTTCTGACTTGGAAAGTCGACAGAAAGCACATATGATTATGAACATAAGGAAGAGACAGAAATGCATTCTGGAGGGTAATTCTGCCTATAGCATATTGGTATTGACATGATGTAATGCCAACCAATAGAAGACAGGAATTTTACTGTATATGATGTTGACCAATAGCAGAAATTTGTTTTTATGTCTGTGAAATAATTTGTTGTTTATGTGGTATCTTGCGGAAAATACTGTAAAGAGGCACTCCGAAAAATAATTGTGTAAAATAAAAATGTCTTAAGGCGGGGTCACTGTATCCTGGGGGTCTACTGTAATCTAGCTTCTGAGAAAAGGGCGGCCACGCCCCCTTTTTGCCTGCAAATGTTAAATTTCTGTTGGTCCTAGGTTACAAAGTTCTCTGGAAACAAAAACGTCCATCTTCTTGCAACGGGGCAGATGCTTTAGCACCAGGCGTGTGCACTCGCCAGCTCATTTTTGTACCCAAATCCCTTCGAAAATGTTGTTTCCTTCTATCTAAGTCGAGCTTCAATGCAAATGGAATAAACGGTCGTTATATCATAATATCGTAAGAAACTGACTTTTGTTGAGTCACTTAACCATAACCACCAGGCTTAGCAAGTCTTCAGGGGGAAACCCTAACACTCATGTGGTTCCAGGGAAAGGTGGCCCCGCCCCTTTTTGTCTGCGAATGTTCATTGTCTTAGGGTTTCCCCCAGAAAACTTGCTAACACTTATCTCGTTCCTGGGTTAAAGATCGCCACGCCCCTTGTTTGCCTGCAAATTTTGTTGGTCTTATCTCACAAACTTCTCAGATTGATCAAAACTTGAAATACATTGGGTCAGTTTTTTTGGAACAAAGACAATATACTTTATTAGGGCAGGTGCTTTAGCACCAGGCGCTCATTTTTTTTTTTTCACCTTTCAAAATGAAGTTTTCTGTTGTGCAACCAAGGAGTCGGGTCCACCAGGTTTGAACTTGGGGGGGCAGAAGGGGGGTGGGTCATTTAAAGTGTCAAGTGGTCTACAGCTAGCTTAGCGGGTAAGCCATTACTCCCATTAGCACAAGTGATCCATTTAGCTTCGGTGTCACTCACCCAGACCAAAATCGGTTCTCCTGATTTATTGACCCGGGATTGTTTTATCGAGACTCGTCCCGATGACGAGACCATTCATGGACAAGACGAGAAGAGACATGTAAAAAAGTCGTTTTTTAACCTTAACTTGGATGTTTTTTTGTGATCACATGGACCCATCTGGATTTTGTTGCCAATCTTGGGATTGAATTAGGACTCTGAAAAACCTTGCCTGCTTTTTAAACAAACAAAGCGTGTTTTCTTTCTTTTGTTCTTTCAGTCATTTTTTTGTTTTGCTTTCTTTCTGTCCTTATCTCTGTCTGTGTCTTTCTCTTTCTCTTTGTCTTTCTTTCTCTTTCTCTTTGGTTATCTCCTTCTTGATTTCTCCCTGTGGATTATTCTCTCTCTTTCTCTTTTTTCGCTTGTTTTTTCTTTATATATTTTTTTCTCATTTTCTTTCTTTCTGTTTTTTCTATGTTTTCTGTCTCCTTTTTTGTTTCACTCTTTTCTCCTCACCCCCCTTCTTTGTTTTTCTCTCGCTTTCATTCTTGTTTTCTATTTTTTCCTTAATTCACTCTCAGTTTCAATATTTCTATGTTTCATTTTTTTCTTTTTCTTTATTTCCTTTTTTCCTCTATTACCCTCCCTATTTTTCTGTATTATTTTATTTATATTTGTCATTTTCTCCATAAATTGGTTATTTTTCTTTTTTGCCCTTTCAGTTTCTCCTTTTTTTCTATATTTCTCATTTTCTCCCTTTCTCTGTCTGTCCCTCTATGTTTCACCCTCTCTTTTTTTCTCTTTCTTTTTCTAATTGTCTCTCTCCCTCAATTTTTTTACTCTCCAGCTCTCTACTTTTTCTTGATCTTTTTTTCTCTGTATATCTCTCTATTTCTCTCTACATTTCCATCTCTATCCTTTTCTCCAAATGTATCTCTTTCTCTCTCTTCATTATTTCTTTCTTCAACTGTACCTCTCTATTTATATCTTACTCTCTTTTTCGTTGTTTCGCTCTCTTTCTCGCTCGCCACATGCACATTCTGTTTAGAGTGCTTGTTTATAGAGGAAACATTTGCACAAATACTTCAGTTATTTGTCATTGAGTTTTATTTTTATCAGAGGAAACAAACATGTCGTTCTTTGTAAACAACACAGTGAAAATTCTTTCAGGCATTCAGAGCTCCAAGTTCAGTAATGCTTTTAAAGGTACCAAAATCCATTTTGGCCATGAATTAGCATAAGAGGAGGCCATCTTTTTTAAACGTTTTGACAAAAACATATTCACAAACCCGTAATTATAACACCTGGGCGATGTTTCCCGATCCATTTCCTCCCTAAAGCTGTAATTTGAGTTTTTACATGGCAGAACTTGTTTCAGGTGCCGTCTACTTCAGTTTGGAGCTCGGAAAATACAGAGGCATCCACGGTGTAATTGCTAGCTTGGACGCGAAGGGAGCGAGTCGGCACGGCTAACTTCTTTAGCGCTAATGGCTGACTAGCGCTAGGCCAGTTCTCGGCTCTTTACTGTTTGGTGCTAAACCATCACTTATCTGCACGTTTTTGAACCAGCCAGGACCTGCTCGCTATGTGCTAACATTAACAAGCTAAACATTAGTTCGCTGTTAGCATAGACACCATAGCAAACAGTAGAATACTGTATACATACGCTGCCCTACTTACGAACGAGATACGTTCCGGACGATCGTCCGTAAGTTGGATTTGTTAGTCAGTTGCGTCAGTGCTATACTTTGTATGTTTAAGGTTTATATAAGTATGTTTAAGGCTTATATAGGTAACATGTATTGTTTTTTACTAAAAGATAAACATTTCACAAAATAATATGCTCTATAAAGATAAATAAAGTTGAGTTTAACTTACCTTTGGAAGATGGGCTTCAAGAGGTCCTCCTCTATGGTAGAGGGTAGACAAAAAAATCAATCCAACCATTTTCTCAACCGCATCAAGCTTTCTTATTCCACTTTAATTTCAAAAGAAACGGCTCGCCTCTTCTTTACACTTTACACCAACCATAATGAACGGATCCACAAGATATTAAACAATAAAAACGGCAAAGTTCGCTAGAGACCTTTGACAGCGCCACACGGCGGTAGCTGCGGAAAGAAGCACTACAGTGCTGTCCAGTACTCGGAAAAAGGTGCACACAATACACAATTTCACTTACAGCAATGTCCGGATATTTTTCGACATACCCCAAAAAATCGTATCTACCGATTTGCGTAAGTCGAATGGTCGTAAGTAGGGGAATGCCTGGTATGTGATATCAGTTCTATGATTTATTTGGAACTTTCAGTGGAAATGCATGTTTTTGTTGATGCTTCAAATTATTTAAAGATTGGAGTTAAACAATTGAATGGATTTTGACGTTTCGATGGCAACATAATTGATTGATTGAAAAACTGGATTTTTTTGGTGTATTTGAGTCATCCATTGCTAAAGTTAACTTGATCTGATAACTACTATCTAAGTTTAGAGAATTGTATTTATTAAGGTTGCATGCTAATAATCAGGTCAAATATAACATCACAATTATCATCCGGAAAGAAAAAAAGAGCCTCTGATTTGTCATGTTACTCTAGAATATCTAATTATCCGGCACTACTTGTTAGAAAGATTTAAAGCATTTGTTCCTCATTTGTCTAGATTTTAGATGATCTGTAGAAGTAGTAGTACAACTGGTCACTTCTCCTCGATACTTCTCGGTAATAAAGACATTGGTTATCGGTCTCCAGAAGCGTGTTTTTTTTCTGGTTATAGATATTGGGAGGAAAAATCGTTATTATGCATCTACACTTACATTAGCTTATATTCCTGTGTTATTTCTTGATATATTTATCAGGCTGATAGTTAACGGACCGATAGCATCCAAATATAGGATAGCCCGATAGGAGGATTAACTGAAGGTTTTATGTACCTCATTTGATTAGATCTGGATTTAAAGAGCATTAGGAGCACAACTTGGTCATGTCCCCTCTCTACCTCCTCATAATATGTGCGACGCAAATGTTAGCAGAAAAACAGAGAGACAAAATAAATATTCTAACCAATTTTCTCCCTCACTAGAACATATTTTGGTTTCCTTATGGAAGTAGCTCAATACTGGTTTTATTGCACAAATTTTCTTACTTTATTTTATTTTTTACTGTACATATTTTCATATTCCTATTTATGCGTGCACTTGTGGTGGCACTCAAATTTCAATTTACTTGTATAATGACAATAAAGGCATTCAATTCAAATCAAGTAGTAACACAACTTGGTTGTGTCCCTTCTGAACCTCTTCATAATGTGCGCAAAGCACTGGAGAGCTTGGGTATATTCAAAGGATTTACATTCCAAATCGGAATCTATTTTCATATTCTGGAGAAGTAGTAGCATAGTTTGGTCGTGTCTCCACCCGACCTCGTCATAATGTGCACGAGAGACTGGAGACTTGGGCCAAAATCAGTTGCATCGTCGGGATGTTTTGATTGTATGGGTTTCAGAACTTTGGAGAGTTGTTTTTGTTTTGACAATGTTTTTTTTCTTATTATTTTGTTTATAAGATTGCAGATCTAATTAAGATTGCCTGCTCCTTCATTAAGACCGAGAGCTGCCATGCCAAGTACGCAAACATTTGTCTTAATCGTGACACATTGTGTTACTTTTCTGTCCTCGATGTCTAATGAGTGTATTCATTTTGAGTTAGGATTTGAGTTAAGGCTTAGCTGGCTCCAGAAGCAGGATTTGATCGTTTTTTGATGTCATTAGTAAAAGTCGTTATTACATGCACATTAGCTTCTACATATAGCTCGCCACATTTTAAGTCGACTTTGATTGGTCTGCATTGAAATATGTTATGACTCCGCCCAAATTCAATAACTTTGTCAAGAGTCAACGCAACTGCGGAGGATTTCACGTCTCAAAAAGACAAGTAATTAACCCAGATAACCTTGACACAGATAAGTTTCAGTTTTCAGTTACCCAGAAACCAGAACCGGCTACTTACCACTTTGTTCTCGGCGTCTCACTTTTAGGAAACACCAGCCGTGAAACCGAATACCAACCCCCCAACTCTTGTAAGAAAAAAAACGCGTCACCGGATTTTCCATATTTGGGAATATTCAGATAGACCTGGGTGACATTCCACTAAGGTCTTCCCAAGCAGATTTTTAACGCCAGATGTGAAAATGGTTGAATGGAATCGTCGGGTTTAGAACCTGTGAATGGACCATTGAAGGTCTGGAGAGGCCCCTTAAGGGAATGCCTTTGTCCGAGCCTCTGTTATGTATCCGTGCTTTTGCTCCGGGCCTGGTCTTATCTCCTGATTGACTTCAGCAATTCGAATTCCGGTCATTCAGCCGTCCCTCATGAGTGGCCACCTTTCTGGGGCGCTGGTCTTTTTTTTTTCAACCCAGATCTCACACCGTTGGGGTGCGAAGTGAAGGGATCCCGGAGGCCAGGCGGATTACCATCGAGTCTAGGGCTATTGTGACAAAAGGGGGATTTGCTAAGTTTTCCTCAATGGGTCTTGTTGGAAGTAAGGGTATGATAATAGGAAGGGTCTTCTGATGTCTCACGGCAAGAGTCGTTTTGGATTTAATAGCTGCTGAGGGTGTCCAAACCTCGTCCAGAAGTTAAACGCCGTATTGCAGGTTGGTTTCAGATATGGATCCAGGTTTTTCAGGTCCAGAAATTGAAATCCTCCCATGGCTTGGCTCCAGGATTTTCAGCCCCATAAGTTAAACACCCCGTCACAAGTTGGCTTCAGCTTTTGCTTCAGGTTTTTCAGGTTTAGATGTTAACCACTCTGCCATGAAGTGGAATCCAGGTTTTTGTGATCCAGAAATGAAAGACCCTGCCAGGAGTTGGCTCCACGTTTTTCAGGTCCAGAAATGGAACACCCTGCCAGGGGGTGGCTCCAGGTTTTTGAGGTCCAGAAAAAAAAACACCCTGTCACTGATTGTCTTTAGTTTTTGCTCCAGGTTTTTCAAGTCCATAAAAGTAAAGACCCTGCCATGGGTTGGCCTCAGGATTGTTCCACTCGTTGCCTTTTTTTTTTTTTGTTCCAGAGTTTCCAGGTCAAGAAGTTAAATACCGTGCCACTGGTGAAGCCAAACGTTTGCAGGTCTTTTAGGGGGAAATTTTGAAAATTGACTTAAAAGTACCAGATGCAGTGGTGGTTCATAACGGCTCAGTTTAGAGGAGCAGTAGAGGTGCAAGCATGGCCCAGAATCCAGTCACGAAGTATCAATTGTCAGCTTCTGTAGTTCCACATACAAAATAAATAAAAGTCAACAAACTAGACTGTGTCTGAGACTAGTCCATTGAAGCTTCTGCAGTTTCTGAGTGTCCCTGTACCCCAAAAGTCGGTGGACCTTTCCCCAAGTTGTTGTGTGTAGAATCAAATTTCCTAGTTCCCAATAAGGGAATGCCACTTGATAAGAACCGGTAATAGATTTGCCTTAGCCAAGGCATGTATTACATTCAGTTTTGAAATACTTGTATCATATTTAAGTGTCCAGAGGTAGGATTTAGGTTGTTATGGTTATAAAAAACTGTTATTGTGTCCATCTCTGTTAAAACAATTCAAAAAGCTGCGGTTTTGGATTCTGAATCAGCAAAAATCCCCCCGAAACGAAGGCCTCTGCTGCTCATAACTGGTAATCGTGTGAATCATGAGTATGCAGACAATAATGGGTGCCCTCTATTCCCTTCAGCCAGGTGGCACAGTGCCATCTATTCAACATTTTCATGCGGGGGCAGCACAGGTCAGCTATTAGGACATGAAATATTTAAAAGTCCGCTGAGAGATTTGCGGGGGCCGCCGGGCTACTCAATTCCGGGGCGAGGTAGGCCGGGAAGTCTGCAGTCGATTGTCCTCAGATGTTGTCGCGTTCCCCCGCAGTTTCATAGCCATGTGGAGACCTTGATAATTGTTTCCTGTCCTCAATCTGGAAAGCAGAAGACCAATGCATAGGTTTGCAGGCAGGAATCATCCAAAGTTAGATTTCTGGAGTGATCCCAAATAATCAGTTACATGGCGGGAGACAAAAGGATGACCAGCCGAATAGCGAAAGCTAGCCAAAAGCATAGACTTACACTATATATGGATGGATGCAACTGTCACCGTGGGTTGGCATTAACTTTTGCTCCAGTTTTTTTTCAGTTCAGAAGTTAAACAACCTGCAACAGAGAGAGCATGCAATTTCCACCAGGAAGGCTGTTACCTGAATTTGAACCCATGACCTCAGAACTGTGATTAGCAGTTTGGGTTTTAAAAACCCTCCCACAGGTTGTCTTATGTATTGCCTCCAGTTTTTTAGGTCCAGAAATAAAACGCACTGCCACAGGTTAGCTTATTTTTCAGCTTCAGTTTTTTCGGGTGCAAAATTTAAAGACCCAGCCACATGTTGGTTTCAGCATTAGCTCCAGGTTTTTCAGCACCAGCAGTTAAACACACTGCCACAGTTTGGCTTTGCTTTGTCGCCAGGTTTTTCGGGTCCAAAAGTTAAGCACCCTTCCTGTCATGATTACTAATTCGGGGCATCTGCAGCTGCCCCGTTGGCGTCAACAGCCCTGATCGCTGATTGGTTCCCTGACTCTTTTTAAACCCCTGTCTTCCAAGAGAAAGTTGTCAGACCGTCTGCAAACCTATGCTTTCAGCTTGGGAAGCTCTGTACTATCCGACTGCCCTGTTTTCTCCTGCCTGATACCTGTTGCCGACCTGTTTCTGGACCCGTTTCTGCCCTGCTCCTCTGTCCCGGCCATTGACATGTTTTGCCCTGTTTCCTGCCTGATACCTGTTGCCGACCTCTTTTCTGGACTCGTTACTGCCCTTGCTCCTCTGTCCCGGCCATCGACCTGTTTTCCCGCTGCCTACGACTACCCTTGCTCGACACGGAAGTGCCACTTCCGCGTTCCTGCCATCAGCTACCCATGTCCGACGATCATCGGCTCGTGGAAGCAAGCACTACTCTCTTTTTTTTTTCTCAATAAAACTGAGTAAAATGAACGCTATTGGGTCCTGTCTCCGTTTCTGGCATGTGACACTTCCATGGCTTGGCTCCAGGTTTGAAAACATTGGTTGTCGATGTGGTTTAGTGGTGAAAATGACATAAAGGGAGGCTGAAAAAACCTCTTATTCCACACTTTAAGGTGAAAAAGGTGTCCCAGGGTTCCGCCACATGTATACAGTTCCTACTTTTGCGGAAATTCACTTAATATGGCTGGTTATGGAACGGATTAACCACAAAAATCAGGGGAATACTGTATTCTACTGACGATTAGCTCCAGTGATCTCCTCCGCCTGTGGCCTCCTTATCTTACTTGCATCTGTAAAAGTATGATGAGGTCGGCAGTCCATTAACGCCGCAGGGAAGGAATACCTTTCCATGTTTACCTGCTGGGCGGAACTCTTCGCTCCGGTATCGGAGCAGCGAGCGAGTGAAACAATATTTGCACGGCAACGTCCGAGGCAGTACTTTTTAAGCGCCTACTATTGTCGCTGTTTCTTTTTTTTTTCTTCAAGCGGCCACCTCGGAAATCCCCCACGTGGGGGCATCAGGTTTTCCGACAGGTTCACGAGGTTCAGTGGAAATCAGGTCGCTAAAGCTCCGTCACGTGGATTAGAACATGCCTGTACTTGGTTTAAGCAAGGGTGGGCAAAATTTGAGTGGCAGGCCACGTTGAGGTAAAAAATTTGGCTGTGCCAGAAGGGAAAGAATTAAGTAGTTGGGCAAGTTGGTTGTGTTTCTTCTCTACCTATTCATATTGTGCAAGAGGCACAGTAGAGTTTTGGTTTCATCCCCTGCATGGCTGTAGAAGTTGTTATTCTAAGCATTTACGTTCCCTATTACAATACCATTTCCAATAGAAGTAATAGCACAACTTGGTCGTGTCATCTCTCTAACTCTTCATAATTTGCACAATGTGCTTTAGAGTTTGGCCATAATCACCCATGTGGCTCAGATTGTTGAGGTTCTAAGCGATTATGTTTCTTACTAAAATATGATATCCTCAAGAGGTATTTGCACAACTCGATTGTGTCTCCTCTCTACCGCTTCATTATTTGTGAGAGATTGGCCTGTTAACAAGATTCCAAGCATTTACTGTATGTTTTTCATTAGCATATGTTTTAATGTTCTGTAGGAGTACTAGCACAATTTGGTCGTGTTTCCTCTAAACCTCTTAATGATGTTTGAGAAGCATCAGAAAGCTTATAAATATAGCATGCAGTTAAGTTAGAAAGGTCCTAAGCATTTTTGTTTTTCATATTTTGAGTTTTTACCTAGAAGTAATGGTTAATGTAACTTGGTTACAGTAGCATGCAGTTACAATAAGATTCTTAGCAATTATGTTCCTCATCAATCCATTATCTGCCACTACTTATCCTCAGTGGGGTCATGGGGGTGCTGGTGCCCACCCCAGTTCTCTTCGGGCATTGGATAGGGGATACACTAAACAGGATGCCTGCCAGTTGCAGGGCACACGGAGACAGACAACTCACTCGCTCATTCATACCCAGGGACTATGTGGACCAGCCAATTAACCTGACATGCATGTCTAATACTCAAGACGAGTTGTAGCACTACTTGAGTGGCACCAAAACAAAAATGTTGTTTGTAGTGCTTTACCTTTTGTTCAGCTGGCGGGATAAAAAGGCCTGACTGTATATGACCCACGGGCCGCATTATGCCCCCCCACCCCTCATTTCCAGTCTGCCCCCAGCAGAAGGGGAACAATGAAATCCGGCACCCTGGACTGTAATCTTTTGTGTACTAATTGATTGTCTTTGGCATGAAAAACGTTTTGGTAGCTTAACTTCGCTTCTAAAATGCCGTCGGAATAATGTCACCCTCTCGCCGACAGTTTTCGATTTAGTAAAGAAGATTACAGTCCCTTGAAAAAGTATTTTTTTCCCCCTGATTTCTGTGTTTTTTGCACATTTATCAGTCACAAAGGTTTCGGATCATCAAACCAATTTTGATATCACACAGAGACAACCCAAGGAAATACAAACTGCAGTTTTGTAAAAAGAATAAACATTTCAAAACAGCATTTTGTATTTCCTTGAGTTGTCTCTGTGTGATATTAAAATGAGTTTGATGATCTGTAATCTTGTGAGTGATAAATATGCAAAAAACAAATGAATCAAAAGGGGAGCTTTTTTTCGATCGCTTAGAAATTTCCATTCCTTGACAAAAGAAAAGTTTAAACGATAAAATTGTTTTTTCTAATAAAAAACTGTTTTTTAATCTTCTTAATCTCTCCAATAAACTTTCTACTCATTTTGCAACTAATTTGATATTAAAAGGTGTGACTTTTCATTGAAAACACAAACTTGTCTGAGTGACCCCCAAACCTTTTGAACAGTAGTCTAAAGTTCTAATAAGGTCCCCAAATTTTCTATTTTTCTTTTAGACCAATTTTTGACAGATTTTAGACCTTACTGGAAAAATGTTCAATTTAGTTTAATTTTGTGATCTAAATTTAGCTGTTGTAAAATAGATACCAAAAGGTTACATAACTGGCACATAGTTTTGGTTAATGTCTACCTAAAAAGGTATAAATGTCAAGCTTTAGCCTTTTTTTTAAGATTTCACAGGAACTTTTTTTAAACTTCAGAGGGCGGCACAGCGGATGAGTGGTTAGCGCGTCCGCAGCAAAGTTCTGAGGTCATGGGATTAAAAACCTTCCTGTGCAGAGTTTGCATGTTCTCCCCGTGCTTGCTTGGGTTTCCGCCCACATTACAAAAACATAAATGTCAGGTTAATTATTCATTCATTCATTGTCTGCACCGCTTATCCCCAGTGGGGTCGCGGGGGTGCTGGACCCCATCCCAGCTATCTTCGGGCAGTGGGCAGGGGACACCCTGAACTGGTTGCCAGCCAGGTTCAGGGTGTCACCTGCCCAATGCCGAAAGATAGCTGGGATGGGCTCCAGCACCCCCACTGAGGATAAGCAGTGCAGATAATGGATGGATGGATAGATGAATTGTGTGGTCTAAAATTCACCAATGAGTAAAATTAAGGTGTCAGAAGGTGAAGCAAAGTTAACTGGCTATTGTCTACTTAAAAAGGTCCTAAAAAGGTCAAAATTGTCTCATGTTTACTTCTGACCAGTTTTCGACCTTTTTTAGAACATACTGGAAACCAGCGGAAATTAATAGAATGTTTTGGTCTAAAATGACCCGATGTGCATAAAAATAGATGTCAGAAGGTGAAGCAAAGTTAACTGGCATGCTGTTATGGTCAACGTCTTTTTCTAAATGTCTTAATATTTAGACCATACTGGAAGAATTTTGAATTCAGTAGAATTTTGTGGTCTAAAATTAGCCAACTCATTAACAAATAGACATACGAAGGAGAAATAAGTTACCTGGCATACTGTATAAGTTCATATCTACCTAAAAACGTCCTAAATGTCTGTTTCACCTTCAGATCAATTTTTAGACTTATTTTAGATCATACTGGAACAATGTTAAAATTTGTCAGCGACACGTATAAAAAATAAGAAGTTGAGGGGAACACTGTTCTGCTCAATGTTTGCCTAAAAATGTCCTAAATGTCTAACTTTTACTTTTGGACCAGTTTTGGACCTATTTTTGACCGCACTGGCAAAATGTTCAATTTAGTGGAATTGCCCAACCTGTATAGAAATAGACATCAAAAGGTGAACTTAAGTTAACCGACATGCTGTTCCTGGTTAATGTCTGCCTAAAGAGGTCTTAGATGTTTCACGTCCTTGCTTTTCGACCAGTTTTTGACCTTTTTTAGACCACTTTGGAAAAATGTTGAATTTAATGGACTTTTGTGGTCTAGAATTGCCCAACTCGTGTAGAAATAGACATCAGAGGTGAGCTAAAGTTAACTGGCATGCTGTTCCTGGTGAATATGTGCCTAAAAAGGTCTTGGATGTTTCACGTCTTTGCTTTTCGACCAGTTTTTGACCTATTTTATAACACATTGGAAAATGTTCAATTTAGAGGACTTTTGTCGTCTAGAATTGCCCAACTCGTATAAAAATAGATGTCAGAAGGTGAACTAAAGTTAACTGACATGCTGTTCCTGGTTTTTGTCAGCCTAAAAAGGTCTTGGATGTTTCACATCTTTGCCTTTCCACCATTTTGTGACGTATTTTAGACCACATTGGGAAAATGTTGAATTTAGTGGACTTTTGTGGTCTAGAATTGCCCAACTCGTATAGAAATAGACATCAGAAGGTGAACTAAAGTTAACTGGCATGCTGTTCCTGGTTAACATCAGCCTAAAAAGGTCTTAGATGTTTAAAGTCTTTGCTTTTTGACCTGTTTTGGACCTATTTTGGACTGCACTGGAAAAATGTTGAATTTAGCGGAATTTACTGGTCTAAAATTTCTCAACTCGTATAGAAATAGACAACAGAAGTTGAACTAAAGTTAACTTGAATGCTGTTCCTGGTTAACATCTGCCTAAAAATTAGGAATTTAGTTGTCTAAAATAGACTTTTGAAGATAAAACAAGTCAACTGAACAAAATCTGTTCATGTCTACCAAATAACGTCCTAAATGTCTCACTTTTACTTTTGACAAATTTTAGACCTTTTTAAAACTGCACTGGATAAATGTTGAATTCAGTATAATTTTATGGTCTAAAATAAGCTGTTTATTTTTTTATTATTATTATTATTCAGCCAGTATCAACCATCAACATGATATCTACTGGAAATCATTTTGTCACGCGAAGCTATCGACGTGACTCGTCGCCTTCGATCGGCGCCGGGTTTTTAGACCCAACTGCTGTGTTGGGAGTCATTAGGTGACCAAACCCCCCAATTCCAACCCTCAATGCCGAGCGCCAAGCAGGGAGGCAATGGGTACCAATGTTGTAAGACTTAGGTATGACTCGGCTGAGGCTTGAACCAGCGACCTCCCAGTCTCGGAGCGGGCGCCCTACCATCTAGGCGACCGAGCTGTTGTCTCCAAGTTGATTTTGGAGGGTGAAGCAAGTTAACCAGCACGATTTACTCGTTAATGTCCATCTAAAAAGGTCCTTAAGATGTCCAAAATGTCTCACGTTAAATCTAAAACCAGTTTTTGATCTATTTTCGACCATTCTAAAAAATGCAGAATTTTATGTTTTAAAATTGGCTGATGACAGGCGTTAGATAGACGTCAGATGGTGAAACATGCTACCTAACATGAAGTGGTGGTTAATGTCTACTTAAAAAAAGGTCCTTAACTTGTCACTTTTGACCAATTTTTGACCTATTTTAGACTAAACTGGAATCAATTACAAAAAAATATCATGTATTTTTTCTCAGGTTAAGGTCAAATATTTGGTCTAAAATTAGCCGTTGGGTATTGAAATAGATGTCCGGTAGATGAGTGGGGTCATACATGTGAAAGCTAAAGTAAACGCTTAATTTGAAGGCAACGAGTGTATTCTTGTGAAAGTGTGGCCCTCGTGGCCCCCCGGGCCCTATCGACTATCAGTCCATAAGTTGGCGTGCATGAGTGGCAGGAGAATGTCAAGAATGCCGATGGCCTGGGAAGTTGGTCGCTTGCTTTTCTGGATTTTATTAGATATGAGTGTGTCTTGGAATGTCACCAACTTTTTTGCCTTTTGATTTATGAAGCTAGCAAGCTGGAGCACGTCCAGGGCTCCTCATTATCGACCAAAGGTTAAGTAGTGGGGATTTGGACTTTTCTTGCTATAATTTCAAACTGTGCATGGTTTAACATTTGGTATTTATTCAAATACGCTAGCATTAGCGGCTAGAGGTCATGTCCAAAATGCTAGCATTAGTAGTTAAGCTTCATGCAACTGGCATTAGCTGCTAAATTTCTTAGCATTCGCCTCGAAAGTGATGCTTGCAGCCGAAGTAATTCTAGCTATGAGAGCAATGCTGTTTGCTAATGCAGCTATCAGTTGTTTTCACTATGCTATCACTAATATTAGTAGTTAGTGTACATTAAATTTGCTACTTAGCTGCTATTTTATTTAGCATTAAAATCTAAAGTGATGTTAGCGGTAAAAGCAATACTTGTTACCAAAAACAATGCCATTTGCGAATTCAGCTAGTGATTCTGTCCACCGGTCTGTGAAACTGGCATTCATTCTAAAATAACTTCTATGATTATGCTAGGGGCTAAAGACATTTTATATATTAAATTGACTATTTACTAATGCAGCTAGCGTTAAAATTGATAGGGTCCAATAAACTGGTGGCTTAGCTACTAAATTTTTAGCCTCAATTTTTTAAGGTTATACTAGCAGCTAAAGCGATTCTAGCTATTAAAGTGATACTGTTTGCTAATGCAGCTTGCGGTCTTGTCCACAATGCTAGCATAGTAGTTAATGTCTGTGAAACTGGCATTATCTCCCACATTTTTTAGCATTAACTAGCAATGAGTAGTATAAGGTCTATGAAACTGGCCTTAGGTGCTACAATTTTAGCAACCACTTCGAAGTGATGCTAGCAGCTGAATCAAATCTAGTTAACAACGTAATGCTGTCTGCTAATTCAGCTAGTGGTCATTTCTACGTTCAGTGGTTAGGGTCTGTGAAACTGGCACAAAGTGATGCTAGCGTTTTCCAAAGGGATGCTATTTGCTAATGCGGTAAGCGGAACGGAATCGAATATGGCCCAGAGATTATCTAAAGATCAATTTTTAGGAAATTTTACCTCCAAATATATCTTCAAATATATTCTATATGAATACTGTGACAAATCCTGCCTTCTTTTTAAGAGAGCCAAATACCAAGCTCTCATTCCTTGATCATCACATCCTAATTTATGATTGACAGCTTTATGCTTCTTCCAAAATTCCTGAGAATTGAAGGCCATAAAATTGTCAACCGGGTGAATGTTTGACCTCTAGATCAATTGAGTTTTTCCCAGAATTCTCGGCTTTTAGTCAGATTATGGATTAGCAAGATCAGGCATAAACATAACGTACAGTATTGCTAAATCGTTCTCTTATGAAACCACCAATAAACTCTGAAGATATCGTCTGGGGACCTTCAGAAACTGGAACTTTGCCCAAGTCGGTGGGAAATGAATAACTCTTTGACTACAGTGGACGGTTTTATCAAAAACAACCTTTTGATGACAAATGAAGTGTGGTCGTTGACTTTGAGCACAGTTTTTCAGTTGAAGAAAAAGATTAGGGGGTCTTGTTTAGTGTGGTTTTCCGAGTGCAAAGTAGACATATTTGGCTTTTGACAACAACTTTTAAGTTAAAGACATATATTAGGAGGTGAATATTGTTTTGTGTGGTTGGCTGGAAGCAGGGAACTTAATAGTCTTGATGAGGTGAAGAGGCAAGACAGTAAAAATACAATTTTTATAACCAAAAATATGGAGGTTGTTAGCTTTTCTGACAACAACCTTTTCAGTTGAAGATAAGAAGTTGAAATGTGTTTTGCATGGTTGGTCGGTAGCAGGGAAATGAAAATCCTGACAAAGTGAAGAAAGAAGACAGTAAAAAGAACCTTTTACTGACCAAAATGAATAGAAAATATGGGCTGAAACCACAACTTTTGAGTTGAAGAAAAAGATTAAGAAGTGAATATTGGTTTAGTTAGTTTATCTGGTTGGCCAAATGCAGGGAAATGAAAACTCAATATTGGCCTGTGAGCAAAACCTTTAGATTTAAAAAAAGATTAGGAAGTGAATTTGGTTTTGTCTATTTGGCCAAAAGCAGGAAAATGAAACGTCTTGATGAAGTGATTAGGGAAGACAACCAAAGCAGCATTTTAATGAACAAATATAGATGATGTTATATTTTTGCACATCTTTTCAGTTGAATTAAAAGATTAGGAGTAGTATTGTGTTTTGTGTGGTTGTCCAAAAGAAGGAAAACTAAACTTATTTGAGAAGTGATGAGAAAAGACGGTAAAAAAAATACCTTTTAATGACAAAAATCGGGATCATGGCTTTTAGATTAGAATAGAATATACCTTTATCGTCATTGTTACAAAATGGGTTAACATATTGTGACAACAAAATTGGGCATGACACTCCAGTTTCACACATTCACAGTGAGGTAAAAAAAACAAAAAGATAAAGGAACAGAAAAGATAAGGTTATAAAATAAGGAGGATAAGGTTATAGTTATAATTTACACAAAATTTACACAAGAAATGTCGGCATGTAGGATGTTACATACAGTTTGGTATCGTAAGGGTTTGTGCAATATGCATTTGGTGCAAAAATAGTCATCATAGTGCAAAAAACGACAGTCAACATTGTGCAAGGTGAGCAGTAAACATAGTGCAGTCAACATTGTGCAAGAAACATAGACATGAGTGCCATTTACGTTCGTATGAGGTTGTGTTTTTGCAAGAGTTTTTCAGTTTTTTGTGCGGTGTGTATTTTAAGCACAATTTTTAAGTTGAAGAAAAAGAAAATTTTAAAGAGTTAAAAAATAGCATTTTTTATAGTGATGAAATAAAGAGGTAAGACCCTGAAAAGAACCTTTTTATGACAAAGAAATAGAAGTTGTTTAATTTGTAGAAAAGGATAAGGAGGGACATTTTGGTTTCTTGGGTTAGTCAAAAGCAGAATAATGAAAATTCCTATTGAAGTGAAGACAACAAAAATAAGCATTTGATGACCAAAAAAATATGGATTCTTAGCTTTTAGCACAGCGTTTGAGTAGAAGAAACTGATAAGGATGTGAATATTGTTTTCAAAACAGCAGAAAACACCCTCAATCTTCTTCAAGATGTTTCAAAGACATTTTCTTCTTCTGGTGAACACGTCGAGCCAGACAGTGGATAGGTCCTGAGGCGTGCCCCCTCCCTGCCTTCCCTTCCGCGGTTTTACGGGCCAGGGCTTGTTCCCGACTTCAGAAAAAACAATAAAGTCAAGTGCCATTTTAAAGACTCATGCCTGGATGAACAAAACGAGCTTGTAGAGTCGTTTAGCACTGTGCTAATGATGCTAATCGTGACGTTAAATGCACGGATTGTTTTTCGGGAAGTAAAAGTCGTATTTTAAATGAGACATTTACGTTGCGTGATGTTCTCAGTGGTAAAAATGATGAATGGGCTTTCAAATTTCGACTTGTAACTCCAGGGGAAAAACATATCTCGTATCCCAGCTGACAAAAAAGCAAAATAAATACACCAACAAATTGAATTTGAAAGTTGCCCTGCGACCGGCTGGCAACCGGTCCAGGGTGTCCCCTACCCACTGCCTGAAGATAGCTTGGGTAGGCTCCAACACCCCCGCGACCCTACTGATGGATAAGCGGTGCAGATAATGGATGAATGGATGAATTTGAAAGTTTAGGTTTTTAGTCTGTGCATTCCGGCCCTCGCTCCTTACATCTGAGATCTGTTAACAAGGTCTGGATTGACAGGTAAAACTAATCAAATACAGTATGTGTATGGATGTAATAATACAATTTATTCATAAAAATAAAAGACCCCCTAAATCCAGCATACAGTTTACAAACTAGGGTTAAAATTATAGGCCTGACAGGACACAGGGAAACCGTGTGAGGAAAAAGAGGGAAGAAATTATTCCTGGCCCAATTGGGCAGGGCGGATCCCTTTACCACTTAAATATGTCCATACAACACTGCCGCCTATTTTATAAAAATCATTTATATTTATAACGTAATCTATGAACACAATACCAAAATCAAATTTACAAAGTCTAATTTATTATTAGATGCACCAAAGAATTATGTCCCTCCTAATTCTTTTTTGCGTTTATATGTTTTAGGACGACTTTGTTTTTTTTCATTCTCTTACATTCGTCTATGGTACTGTGAATTTTTGGTTAGCTGCCCGATCTCCATGAATTTCAGCATGATCGGCAACTTTGAGCATAAAAGATGCTTCATAGACTGAATGTTTCCTCTCGCTGCCTGAGGTGAGGTGCCATCTAACAGGTATATCATTAAAAATATGAAGACTAAATTGAAAATAATGCTGATAACGCAAACATGCAATGCCCAATTCATATTTTAAGAAATCAAGAAGCGCTTTTGCCTTTGTCCACATATTACTTATTATTAAATGTCCATGCTAGTGAGTTAGATATTGTTACTAAAATGGAGTGTAGGTCTCTTGTGGGTCAAGACATGTGGTTGCGATCAATATTATGCTATATTTGGACTGATCAATCCTTGCGAATATACGATATAACCTTGTTTATAACGTGCACCGAAACCTTTGAGTTATATTTTAGGTTACAAAAATGTGTGTTATACACAAAAATACGCTCAACATATCAATTATGTAACACCACAACAGAAATATTTTTCTTTTTTTTTTTTTTTTCTAACTGGAATTTTCACAGTGTGTACCATTCCTACAGGAAAAGCCCATTACACAAAAAATTACTGTAATCCCTCATTTATCCCATTTAATGGGGACCTGCTCTCAGCAATAGTTGACCTGAGATAATGGATTCTTGCCAAAACAGTGCAGGTCATTTTTAGGCGGGCCACATTAGCACACTTCAACGGTCTGCCACCCGGGGTTCTCATCAATAATTGACAGAGGATAAAGTATTTCATTGTATACAGGCAAGAACGGCCCACTTCCTTTCTGAAGTGCCTTTTGCCAGTCCCTGCTCGCAGGAATGGCAACAGAGACAATATATGGCGGCCATGCGAGTGCAATTCATTTTAGCAAAGAAAGGGTCACAAGGCCCGACAACAGTGCACTGGCCTTTGTTTGCAGTAATGTGCGATCAGGGATAATTGAATGCAGCAGCACAAGTTCGGTTCATTTTAGGTGGACCACAATGGCACGCTTCCGCGGTACGCCAACACCCGTTCCCAGTAATAATTGACAGAGGATGAAGGATCGCAGCCATAGCTATGTATTTCATTGTATACAGGCAATAATGGAACACTTCCTGTCTAAAGTGCCTTTTGCCAGTCCCTGCTCGCAAAAATATGGCAACAAGGCCCGACAAAAGTGCACTCTGGTGGTCCTTGTTTTCAGTAATATGCGATCAGGGATAATGGAATACAGCAGCACTAGTGTAGTTCATTTTAGCCGGAAATAACAGCAAATAAGAGCTGACAGGCCCAATAAAAGGGTTCTCGATTAGTCCCCGTTTGCAGCAATATGTAATCGGAGATAATGGATTATGGAATATTTTTAACTCCGTGATGCACTGAGGCTTCAAAGTACGAAGTGCCAAAGAGCGATGAGGTTACAGTACATACAACACGTACAAAAAACAACTTTTGTTTCATTTGTAGATCATGTTCTCATTTTTGAAGCTCTAAAATATAAATATAATTGTATGTTACCATTTTTAACTCATACATTTTTTCAAAACACAATTTAAAAAGTTATATAATAATCAGAAATGTTTGACTTTTTGAAACCTTTAGAACTTGTATCACTTTTGACAAATGAGCTGCCATCCATTGTCCTGAAAAACGTCCGATGAGATTTAACGGTGGCGTCCCAGAAAGATTTATGAGTGGCCAGCCCAAAAGGGGGCGGGGCTTCCAATTCCCTCTCCCCATCACTAATGGAAATGGCCCTAAGCTTAGTGTCTGAAGTTGAAAAGTGGAGGGGAGGGGGGGTTCTTTCTGGGAGCTCACTGACAGACACACAAATGGAGTCAAGTCGCCTCGGTGAATTGTTCCAACTTGTGGAGAATGTCCCTACAATGTCTGTCCATCTTCTTTGTCCTCAACTATTTTCTTCATACATCAGCACGTCCAGATTCCGAAGATTGTTGCCTGAACAGGCTCGGTTGTGTGGACTGAGATTCTCCGGAATCGAGAAAAATTAAAGCAAAATGCGCTACCTATGATTTGAGCGTGAACGATTGCTCGCAGGAAGCAATTTCCGCGCTCGTGCTGCCCTGGCGCTAGCTAGTCTGCACTTTAGCATCTCAGTTGTCCTTTGTTTGATGTGAAGGGATGAAAGGACGTCTTGTCACTCATTTCCAAGGTCATGTTTGTTTTGAAGTGTGCCTCAAACCTTGAATCTTCTCGTCCCACCCAAACATCAACACTAACTCGCACACAACAGAAAGACACATACAGTATTAAGTACAGAGCTACTAAGAGGTGCTATGTGGCCAACAGTCCTTAAAGTGACTTCCTCTTTTGTGGCCCTTTCCTGAGGTCTTGTTCAATCCATAACAAAAAAGACAACAAATACTCAAACTTGATTAACACATGTGGGAGGAGTGACATCATGCACTTACACTCTCTCTGATATTATTGCTCTACCAGCTTCTTAATGACAAAGTTTCAAGCACATTACCAAGCTGTATTCTTACAAACCATTTATGAATACATTTTGCCTACATAATTACTGAGCAATGAAAGAAATTGGAAGAGTTGATACCTTAAGTTAACATTAGGGTCTTATGACACCATAAAGAGGCCTAATAAAATAAAGCTACTAGTAATATTAGTAAATGTGTAAATATAACTCTGTGTCACGCAACCACCATGTCTTATCAAATTAAGGTGTTGTGATACCAGGAAAAGGCCAAAAGTGAGGCCCATAGTGACTCGTGCTTCTTGTAAATTCTGAAAAAGGCCAAAAATATAGAGGCCCATAGTGACTTCAGCTTCTTGTGAATTCTGGAAAAGGCCAAAAAGAACGAGGCCCCTAGTGACTTCTGCTTCTTGGGAATTCTGGAAAAGGCCAAAAAGAACAAAGCTGCTAGTATTACTAGTAAATCAGTAAATGTATGTTAACTATGTGTCATGCATGTCTTGTGATACCAAAATTGGTACCAAAAAGAATGGCACCTGTAATATGAAGTTAATGAGTTAAACTATGGGCAGCACAGCGGCGCAGTGGCTAGCGTGTTAGCGGCACAGTTCTGAGGTCGTGGGAACCTCCTGAGTGGGTTCAAATCCAGCTCCTGGCCTTACTGTGCGGAGTTTGTATGTTCTCCCCGTGCTTGCGTGGGTTTCCTCCGGGCACTCCGGTTTCCTCCCACATTCCAAAGACATGCATTTCAGGTGAATTGGCCGGTCTAAATTGTCCCTAGGTGTGACTGAGCGAGTGAGTGTCTGTCCCCGTGTGCCCTGCGATTGGCTGGCCGCCAGTCCAGGGTGTCCCCTGCCCACTGCCCGATGATTGCTGGGATGGGCTCCAGCATCCCCGCGACCCTACTGAGGATAAGCGGTGCAGCTGATGAGATGAGTTAAACTATGCTAACTACTGGTATATGCTTCATGCACCTTGTGCATCTCGGGACACCAGGAAGAGGCCGAAAGAATGAGACCAATAGTAATACTTGTACTTTATATACATAATAACTACAGGTATATGCATTACGTGTTCTGCCTGTCTTGTGACACCAGGAAGTAGGTCTGCACGATTAACCAAAATCTAATCAACATTGCGATGAGACATTGTGTGATTCTGTAATCCCAACACTCTGCGGTTTGTGCCATTTATGTGCAGACAGAAACCCTAACAAAGCATCCCAATAAAAGTGCGCTGTTTTCTTAGTAAAGCATGTCAATAGGATTAACAGTAAACCTCGTATTGCCTTTATTTTAAGGACCATTTTTATACAGCTTACATGGAAATGTGAATAAAAACAAACTTTCATTTTTCTATTGTTGGGACCAATCTAGAAAAAGAAGATTTAAAGTATAGTAAAATATCATTCAAGGGGATTTTTATGGATTTTTGACAACACAGAGGCATGTCGTTTGGACCCACCAGGAAGAGGCCCAAATGAATGAAGCCCAAATTAATACTGGTATTAATACTGGTAAATGAGTAAATATTACATAACAATATGCCCCAAGAACCGCGCACTTATTTTGGCAAGCTAGCAAAAAAGATTGAGGCCAATAGTTAGACCTTGCATGTCTAGTGACACTAGGAACAGGCCAAAAAGAATGTAGCTCTGAGTAATGCTGGAAAATAAGTAAATATTTGATAATTATATGCCTCACGCATCCTGCATGTCTTGGGACACCAGGAAGAGGCCAAAAAGAATGATGCCCTCATTAATAAATGAGTAACTATATAACTATACAAACTGCATATAATATTTGACAACAGATGAAACACAAAACACTTATCAACGTCTATTTTTGAACTAAACAAAGTCTGAAATGGGCCGGACCTTATTAATCCATCGTCCCCAAAATGTCTGGTATTGGTGCGAATGTATCTTTGTTTTTTGGGGGCTACCAAGTAAAACAAAAACACGAAATGACAGGAAGTCCAGCGTCTGTTAAAAATATTACAGACGCTATTCGATTTTGTAGCTTGCACATGTGAAGTCCATCACACCCCCTCCTAAATGACTTTTTGCCTCATTCAAAACCCCAAGGAATTGTTTGAGTTATTAGATTTTTCCGGAAGTCTCCTTTCTTGACCTCAAATAAGCAGTAGCCACATTTATTACATGAATACTTGCGTATATGATCCAGACGTAGGCGCAATCTTCGTCTTAAAGACAAAGAAACCCTTTAAAGATCCCTTGAATTAATACACAGGTAGCTCACAAGCACAACAGATCAAATTTAGCTATGGTTTATTGAACTTTATAGAGATTTTCAATGACACAACAAGTCAATAAGAGCTAAATAATACAAATAAAAATACAAATGTACCCGATTTTTCAGCTGGAGGTCACCAGGTTTGCACAAGTCACTCACAATAACACTAAAGTAAAACCTCACATGCCCCTTCATAATCAAATTATTTTTATTGCTGTCCTGTTTGAGGATTTATTGTGATTCTAGCAATTGTGCAATCCACTTCTCTCAATCCCAAATACCAGTTGTCCAGTTGCTCACATTTACGCAAAATTAGAACAAAAACTCATATGTCCCTCATATTCAAAGGGTTCTCATTGGACATTTTGGCTGTTTGTGTTCCTATCTGAAGTTTGTAGTAGCTTAGCAATAGCCTAACTGTCTTGACCAGAATTTAATCAGGACCCAATTGCGTAACGTTTACCACAAGTTTTATTGAAAGAAAGAGGAAGGGCTGCGCCCACCATCCAGTGTTCGCTACACGCAGGTAGCAAGTTGCTCTCACACTCGGATTGTCATCGAATACGGAAGTGGATCTTCCGTAGCGAGCGATAGTGGTGGCAGGGATGGAGGAACAGGTCGGGGTCGGAAACGAGTCGTAAGCCAGGACGGGAGAGTAGACGTAGTCGGGATCAAAACAGGTCGTAGCCGGAGACAAACTGGAGCAAAAACGTTACAGGCGGAAGTCAGGGTCAAAAAAGGTTTGCCTTGTATCAACAGAAGTTCGCAGACGGACTGACAACAGGAGAGTGACAGGACTGGGTTTAAATAGGCACAGGGAGCCAATCAGAGCCCGCAGCTGTTGGCACCAAATGAGGGGGCACAGGTGATTCACATCGGTAATCTTGACACTAACTTGCTTCTCTCTAATTCCAAAACCCGGTTCATTAACTCACATTATCTCTAAAAAAGAACTAAAGCTCACATATTTTCCTAATTAGCAATTTTTTTTTCCCGAAAGTAGCTCCTCATAGCCTGTGACTTGAATGCCACATTCAACTTGCTAGCAACTGTTAATAGATATTCACTACAAATTATAAGCAACTCCAATTAAAGTCCTAAATTCCTTCCATTGAATTCACAAATTAGAGAATTGACTGAATCAGTTTTAAGGAAAGACAGTAATTATTAATTAATGCCAAAAGTAGCCACTCCGCGTGCAACTACATGCTACAATTTATTTCCTTTAACTTTTTGGGACATATTTAGCACAAGTTAAAAGTAGCTCAAATAAAGCTCTTAAATCCCTACAATTTAAAAAGTTTCCATAATCAATTTTAAGAAAAAACAAAAGTTATCTAAAATGCATCTATTAACTTGTTAATATTTGTCAGTAGATAATCAACACCAGTTTTACGCAACTCAAGTTAAAAACTTAAATTCCTGCCCTAGCAATTCAGCAAAGTTCCCAGATCAATTTTAAGGAAAAACAAACATTCATAGTTTATTCCCCCAAAAATGTGACTGATATGCCTTTTGACAAGTTGTCTGGTACCATTCGTAAATTATTAGCACCAGTTTTTGGTAACTCAAACAAAATTCTTAAATACTTGCCATTAATATCACAATTGAGAACAATTTCCAAATTTGTTTAAGCAATCTTCGGAACTTCTCATCACGTATTTATCTCCATAGTGTATTTATTTTTTGACTTTAGTTTTGGATGACGTTAGGAGGGACATGATTGGATAGATTGAGAAATGAAATTGTGAGAGACAGAACTGGAGTAGTAGTGGAACTGTGTAAGCATGTGGATAAGAGTACTCTGTTGGTTGGACACATGGAGAGGATGGATGAAGAGCGGATGTTAAAGAGGATCTACAGAGCAGTAGTCAATGGAAGGAGACCAAGAGGAAGGTCGCGATTGACGTGGATGGATGGTGTTATGAGTGCAGGGATGAAAAGAGGTCTAGATGTATTGTAAGCTGGAGCTCTTGTTGGTGATAGGAATGAGTGGAGAGGTGTTGTAAAGGGATAGTGGGATGTTTAGACGTGTTCTAAGGGATGGGCAGGGCACCTGCATGATGTGGCAGGGGTAAACCAGTGAAAGCTGTTGGGCCCTGCTGTTGAACAGAAGCGTGTGTTGTCACCCTGACCCGAGTGACATTCTTGTGTCCCGTTTCATCTGGAGGGAGGAAATCATGACCAACTTGTTTGGGTGATTGGGCATTTGGCATGGCCATGGTCCAATTTTTTGTGTTTTTTTGCAATTTTTGCCTTTTTAATTTTCTTTGTTTTTGTGTATATGTTTGTCTTGATGTTGGTCACCCCTCTTGAGGGATATGACCAGGGTAGATAGATAGATAAATAGTTTTGGATGAGCTAGTCACTGCGGACAAGCAAAAGGCAAATGTCTAGTGTCAGTTTAATAAAATCCACATTTCGTGTCTTAAAAAAGGTAACAACTTTGTGGTCTTGGCTAGCAACTTTAGTCGGGCAATTAACACGATACAGCATCAAAAGGTCGGAATCGGCTCTGTTGTTTTAAATTACAGGCGCTGCCCTACTTACGAACGTTCGTAAGTTGAATTATTTAGTAAGTTGCTTCAGTGTTTTCAGTATTTTGTATGTTTAAGGTTTTTATAAGTATGTTTAAGGCTTGTGTAAGTAACCTGTATTGTTTTGAAACTGAAAAATAAACGTTTGGCAACATCAAGTGGACATATTTCAAACTGCACCTCGTTTTTCTCTTGCTCTTCTCTGAGCGTTTTCTCGTGGGCCGGATTCAATCCCTTAGTGGACCTGTTCCAGCCCGCATGTTTGACACCCCTGCTTTACATCGTATTGAAAAGTTCTTTACATCTTTTAATTTTCAACCAATTAAAATCGTCTTCTGGACATGATTTACACCAAAAGAAGTCATTTTGGGGTTTTTTCTCTGTGAAACGTGGTCCAAATGTAACCCCCCAAGTTTCGTCAGATTTTTCACTTTTAAATTAAAGATATATTTTTGGCGATGAATTTTAGACAAAATCTGGTCCGGTTAATTTTATGACATGATTTAGAGCAACAACAATAGTAGTCTTTGGCTTCGTGTCCTGAAACAAGTCACGCCGGGAATGTTGGCACAGACCAGCTTCCCTTAACCACAAAACTAAACGCCTCAAGACTGATTTATCTTTATCACTTTACAGTCAGAATGAATGTCCCGGACGAGTTTATATCCGTTGTTTGCCGACTGCCAAGATGAGTAACAGGTCGCTCTGCGGTTTTACGGCGTGACTCAGCAACGGAATCGAAGAAATCGGAAATTTCTTACAAACGGATCCAGATGGGGACGGAAAATGACCTTGAGGAGATTAGCATACATTTCCACTTTGATCTCCGATTATGGGTGTTTTTTATTTCAAGAGACATTTTCAATGAATAAGGATTTAAGGGTTTGAGTTAAGTTACTCCGTAAGTGTGTAGGTATTCACCTCAAGAGGTTGCTGTAGCCTGGAATGGAGCGGCAAGTGGCTAACATGAGTAGCTAGAGAAAGAAACTGAAAAAAAGCACCAAATGCCTGAATAATGGGACATGAAATCCATCAAATGCAGAGCTTAGGAAGGCGGGTGACACTGAAGGACAAAGAAGTTAACAAAGACAAACAGCAAGCCAGTACCTGCAGCCATGTGGCTAACATGAGTGGCTAGAGAAAGAAACTGTAGAAAAAAAGCACCAAATTCCTGAATAATTGATCATGAAATCCATCAAATGCAGAGCTTAGGAAGGCGGGTGACACTGAAGGACAAAGAAGTTAACATTGACAAACAGCAAGCCAGTACCTGCAGCCAACTGGCTAACATGAGTGGCTAGAGAAAGAAACTGCAGAAAAAAAAGCACCAGATGCCCGAATAATGGGACACGACAACTATCAAATGCAGGGTTCAGGAAGGCAAGTGACACTGAAGGACAAATAAGTTAACATTGACAAACAGCAAGCCAGTACCTGCAGCCAACTGGCTAACATGAGTGGCTAGAGAAAGAAACTGCAGAAAAAAAAGCACCAGATGCCCGAATAATGGGACACGACAACTATCAAATGCAGGGTTCAGGAAGGCAGGTGACACTAAAGGACAAAGAAGTTAACATTGACAAACAGCAAGCCAGTACCTGCAGCCAAGTGGCTAACATGAGTGGCTAGAGAAAGAAACTGCAGAAAAAAGCACCAGATGCCCAAATAATGGGACACGACAACCATCAAATGCAGGGTTCAGGAAGGCGAGTGACACTGAAGGACAAAAAAGTTAACATTGACAAACAGCAAGCCAGTACCTGCAGCCAAGTGGTTAGAGAAAGAAACTGTAGAAAAAAACACCAGATGCCTGAATGATGGGGCACGACAACCATCAAATGCAGGGTTCATGAAGGGGAGTGACACTGAAGACAAAGAAATTAACATAGACAATAGTGGCAAACAGCAAACCTTTACTTGCAGCCAAGTGGCTAACATGAGTGGCTAGAAAAGGAAACAGAAAAGTAAAAAGAAACATGACAAGCTGCAGTGTTTTCACATATTATTTATATCTTTTTTTTCAAATGAATGAAATACTTTTTCACCACTAAGGGTCGCTATGTATTACACACTGTTGCTTTAAAATAAATTGGTAAAGTGTGTTATGTGCTTTGGTGTAAAGTTGTTTATCTAGCGCCTTGTGTTGACAAGCCTCTTTGAGACAGCGTGTTTGATTTTCAGCAGGTGTGTTTTTGTTTCCCTGAGCGTCACCTGGAAACAGTCGCCTTTGATTTGCCGCCAGTGCCAAAGATGCAGATAGTGGCTAGCCTAGCTTAGCTAAGCCTAGCGTGTGCTGCTGCAGAAATTTGGAGCAAAAATACATTTAGTTAGAGTATTTTTTCAATTACAAGTTTATGTATTTTTTTTTTTATAGCTACACAAATCACAAACATTTCTTGGCAAGGTTTTTAAATTTCGTGCTTTTTGATTCGTGGCCAGCCGTAAACATGCCAGATAGCTGCAGCTAGCTTAGCTTACCTTAGCGTTTGATGTTGCACAAATGTATTTGTGTTAACTGTATTTTTTTCAACTAACAAATTTATGTAAATCACTTTTTATAAGATTAAAATTTAAATGTTTTATCACATAAAAATATAAATACAGATAAAATCACCAAGTAAAATTACTATTTGACAAATAGCTTGCCAGTTCTTGTTTATTTTTTATTTTTTTCAGATTAAGATACGTGTATTTTTTCGTATTGAACATTTCCCACAATTCCTAGCGCCAAAAACACAGCGTTCTCGTTTTTAAAAAGCAAATAAAGAAAATAAATATATAATAAAGAATTATGTGAAAATATTATCAAATTTATTGAGTAAAAAGTGGTTTGAATTGATCGTGTAAGAACATAAAATTATTATACTTAGTTCAAGATATAATATTTAAAATGTAAAAAATGGTAATGTAAAACAAAAATCTAATATGATTTTGAGTATTTTTGAATGAATCGTCGCTAAGCTCACAAGAACCAAAGGTGATGTTTGCAACTTTGGCCAGCAGAGAGCGCCATTTTCCCACATCCGAGCCTGTCTGGTTTGACTATCAGCCTTATGCAGTATCATGGATGGAAATTTTTCCCCTTTGTCTATATTATCACTATTATTAGTATTATTATATTTTTGTTGTTATTATTATCTGAAAAATTAACAAATTTTTTAGATTTTTAATTGTATTTTTTTGTTTTTATAGAAAACAGTTAAATATGGTAAATTCAGAAAAATAGTGAGATTTACATTTCAGCAGATTATCATTATTCAAAACAATGTATAATAATTATTGGTATTTCAAATTATAAAAAAAATAATTAAAAAATACAATTTAAAGCAGAATCACATAAATAATATTTACACATAAAATGTTCTTGGATGATTGGTCAAATGTATTGTTCTTGTTATTAGTGCCATTGATGTTATTTTGTGTTTGTATTTATAATATTATTTTACTGGTTTTAAGAGAAATCGAGTTAAAAAAAATAATCAAGATAAATGAATAAATCTTTTTTTCATAAATCAAGGTTTTTTAAGGTTTTATTTTATAATTAAATTATTATCCAAATAATTTATAGGATTATTGGGGGTATTTTAATAGAAAAAGCCCTTCACATTTAAGAATATTTAAGAATATGTGAATTAAAAAGCAAACTCATTAATAATACGTATTAGTATTATTATGTTTTTTTTAAAACATTACTTTTTATGTTTTAATAGAAAACGAGTTAAAAGTAGGGTAAAATAATAAAGAACAGCTAAATTATTATGAATTAGATTTTATTATTACTTTTACAATAATTTCTAGATTATTTCTGGTATTTCAATAACTGCATTTGAAATTAAAAATAAAAATACACTTTCGCATCCCCAAAAATTAACCTCATTTTGAACTTCTCAATAATGATTTGGATGATTATTTTCTTAATGTAAAAATAAGTAAAAAAAATTGAGTAACAGAAAAAATATGAAAAAAGCATTTCAAATTAAAAATATGTATTTTTTATTTTCTACCCAAACCATTACACTTATTTTTGTTATCAGTAATGATATTATTGGATAAATACATAAATAAAAGAGTAAAATAAGAAAAATATGAGAATACTATTATTATTATTGATTATGATTATTATTATCAGTGATTTGATCATTAAATGCGTTTAAATTAGCTAATTTGTCTGCCAACAAAATGTTGTAAAAATATGTAATACATAATCAGTCATGTTATTTTTAATCTGTTTATTGAGGGGAAATACATCTTGTAAATATGATAAATTGTTTAAAAATGTAACAAAAAATTGTATTGTTTTATTTTTTACTACTATAATTTTTATGTAGTACAAATACATCTATTTACATTTTATTCTGACATTTTTAAACAAAAATATGCTCTTTGTTTACCCTCTGTGATCGTAGCCGGGACATTTGTTTGTTTTTTCGTTTATACTATCATAAATATTTTGTAGCGACCTCAAACAAGCGCTCCAAAAATCTGTGGTTTGTTTACCCTCCGCCTCAGCTGAGATCGGCACCGGAATATTTGATTCCTTTTTAGGTTTTATTATTACCGTATTTTCCGCACTACAAGGCGCACATAAAATCAGATTTTTTTTTTAAAAAAGCTCACTATGCGCCTTATAATCCGGTGCGCCTTATATATGGATCAATATTGAATTGCAAGGTCTCGCAACTAAGAGAAGCAGCCACCGACTCCATTTTTCGTGTAGAAGAAGAAGTGCGCTGTGCATACTGGGAAATATTAAACAACAATTCTCTTTTATCTGTGCATTTGTATAAAGACCCTGAAATGGCTCCTATTAAGAGACACGCTTACAACGCAGAGTTTAAACTCAAGGCGATCAGTCACGCAGTAGAACACGGAAATAGAGCAGCAGCGAGAGAGTTTAACTTTAATGAATCGATGGTGTGGAAGTGGAGGAAGCATGAGGATGAGCTGTTTACGTTTTACAGTTTACAGTTATTATGTTATTGCTTTATTGTTATTGTTTTGCACTTGTTACTGTTTTTGCACATTACGAGTGTCACTATATTGCGATTGCACTAACGTTTAATTTACCATAAGAGTATCAGACGTTTTTTTTGCGTGTTGACTAAACGGAGGAAAAGTAAAATGTTATGCCTTGCTGCTGTTGTTTAAAGATGTGTCACGAAAATGCTTTACCTCAGAGAAAATAATAAAACAGCTGTTTATTCATTTTGGGAGTGAATGGAGTTGTGGAAAGCTTGTTTGTTATCTATTAATAAAGTTTGACTGACCTCTCTGACTGTTTTGTTGACATTCCCTTTAGCGCGGCACCTTCTAATGGTTGCATAACGTAACTACGTCCTCTACTGTAGCCAAGTCAAGTCACATTCATTTATATAGCCCTTAGTCACAAAAATGTCTTGAAGGACTGCACAGGATTACAATTACAAAATTGCACAATTACCTGATCTTAAACCAGCATGCACCTATAGCGCCTTATAATGCGGTGCGCCTTATGTATGGAAAAAGTTTTAAAATATATCATTCTTTGAAGGTGCGCCTTATAGTGCGGAAAATACGGTATAAATCTTTTGCAGTGCACAGACATAAAGTATTTGGAACCTTCTTCACTGTGATTTGTGCTGCCATAACTTTAAACAAGCGCTCCAAATATCTGTCGTTTGGTTACCCTTCCACCTTAGCTGTGGGTTCAAATTGAATGGCCCATTCATTTTGAATGGACCCATTCAAAATGTTATTACAGTGTAATAACAGTGTTATTACTATGTTATTACCATGAATGTGAACTACGGAACCAAGTTAAAAATTACAAATACATCTCTCTGAGTTGATAACTTTCTGCTAACTCATAATGCAAACAATTCAACGCTACCAGTTCTCTACCATCATCTTCCTGATCCATCACAACTCTCACAATTGCCTCGGGAATTGTCTAGTTTTAATAATTATTTCGTAGTGCACAGACAAAGAGTATTTAGAACCTTATTTACTGCAATGTGTGCCGCTTTAACTTTAAACAAGCGCTCCAAAAATCTGCGGTTTGTTTACCCTCCGCCTCAGCTGTGATCGGCGCCGGAACGTTTGTTTGTGTACATTTTTTTCGCTCCGCTTGTGTTGTGAAGCCGGCGCCTCGGACCTCGTAAAAGAGTCCGATGACCCCGAGCTTTCTGAAATAACATTTCAGACGCTGCAGGGGTGTCGTGGGAGGACCAGGAGACGCTGCAGGGGGGTCCGGGGTGGACCCCCGTATTGCTTTTTCCGATGGTCTGTGTTTGGACAGCGGTCTGACGTCTCGCTGAGGGCGGAACCCCTGAAGGACGGCGTGCAGCTGCAATGCCTTCAGGTGTGGCGGTGGGGGGACCTTCACTACAATGCTATCTCAAGGGGGTCAGGGAGCCATTTTTTTTTCTCTTATCTCTAGGACAAGAAAATTAAGTAGTTAATAAACAAATTAAATCGGTAATGAATGAATAACTGATATTTGTTATACAATAAAGTTACTAAAATGTACACAATAATTGTATGCACATATTTGGAATCTAAAGCCCCAATGTGTAATATATCGACCCCTAGTGGTGTAAAAATACTTAATTTGTTTTGATAAAACTCTCTTGATTCAATTAATAAGCAAAAACATATGTACTATTTCATAAAATGATATATTTTAAGAGCTATGTAATTGTATTATACAACTTGAAGAAGCTGACATGATCGGTGGCCATTTTGCTACTACAGATTTTGAGAGGATAGCTTATTCTAGTGATGCTTTTAGCACTAAATTGTTACTTACTACACACAGCTGAGCCTCAAATAAGATGGTTGCCTAATCCTGTGAATTTGTTTCCACAATTTCCTTCTCTAGCCATTCTTTACTGCAGGTTATGTATCGCCGCTAGCCGCTATTGTTATTGTTGGCTGGTTCTGCTTTGGTTTTCAGTGTTAACCACCTTCCAAAACAGAATGTTACTGAGTACCATGATTCTGGCATCTTTGATTTATTTCCCATTGTTTCTTTCTCTAGCCACTCATTTTAGTTACCTGGTTGTAGGCTATGGCTAGCGATTGTTGTTGTTAGCTGCTCCTGCTTCTTCTTCAGTGGCACTCACCTTCCATAGCTAAATTTTGTGATCTAGGCTTTTTACCCCTTTTCCCCTGTTTTCTTCTCTAGCCACTCATATCACTGAGTTCTTTGATTCAGGGTCCTGATGCTTGATAAGTTTTGGTTTGCTCTTGGAATTTTATACTAGGCTTTAAAAAAAGCTTGTCTTGCTAGCTGATGAAGTTAGCAGCTTACACCTAAAAGGAAAGTTAAAACATTTTTTTAGTAATTTAGAAAAGATTTATATTTATATTCCTAATATTCTTTTTTTTTTGAGTGAACTTTTTATTTTTTCATTATTTTATTGTATTGTAATATATACTTTTAATCTTAGTTTTTTTATTTATTATTTATTAATTGGCTCAGTTATTTTCCAAGTCAATATCACTGCAAACCACTAGAGTTATGCTTACTCGGCTTTGTCGTAGCGCTTAGACAAACTCTGACCAACTCCAGCCATAGGCTCTTTTCAGCTGCTCCAAGTGTATCCAGCTCACTTGGTCTTCTTTTTCATTGGACATGGCTCAGAGCTTTGAAAACATCTGGAAGTAATTATACTGTTATGTAGACATCTTGCACTTTTTCCCCCACTTTTTCCATCTTTAGCCACTCATGTTAGCCACTTGGCTGCAGGCTATTGATGCCACTATTATTATTGTCAGCTGCTCTTGCTTCATCCTTTATTGACACTCACTTTCCTCTCCTTAGCTGCTAAAGTTGGCTGCTTCCACTAGGTCTGACCAACTACAGCTATTGGCTCTTTCATTTGTTCCGGGTTTCTAAACTCACTCGGTCATTTGTTGTTGCTGTAGTGTAAAGGTAAATGGTATGCATTTATTTATTTAGCGCTTTTCAAGTCGATGAAGACCCCCCAAAGCGCTTCACAACGTGCTTCACACTTTTCCCTTTTAAACAGAAACTAACCGATAGCAGTGCCATCGAGGGCATTAGGGATTCAGTGTCTTGCCCACGGACACCTCGACATATAACACGGAGGAGCCGGGAATCGTTCCTGCGACTTCTTGATCCCAAGACAAGCGCGCTACTTCCTGAGCTAATGCCGCCCAAAGTTGCTCAATTGAGAAATTTAAATCTTTTATCATTCATGCATGCCACTTTTTCTTCTGTTTCCTTCTCCAGACACTCATCATTTGCTTGCTGCTAGCTGTTGGCAGCTTGTTAGCTTCTCTCTGTAAAAAAAACCTTGCCTTTGCTTTGGCCTTTTTAGTGGCTTCTGCTGTTCTTGTTGTATAATGTTAGCTGCTTCCACCAGCTCTGACCAACTCCAGATTTTGGCTCTTTCCAACCACTCCGGGAGTATCAACTTTCAAGTAAAATCCTTCGGGCTTCTATAGTCCTCTTCTTCCGCAAAAGCTTCCGCTCAATTCCAAACTACACTAACTAGTGGTGAATTATTACACACTGTCACTTCAAATTGTCTTTTGAACACTTTGTATTTGTAAAAATTGACAATTTATACCACAAAATTTACAAGGTCAACGAGGTACTGTTACCTGTGGAAATTAGCCAATCATTCCTCACCGTTTATAGTCTGGGCTGGCGGACAGCTTCCAGGTTTTGAGTTTCAATCTTTTGTTTGGGTTCGCATGGAATTTCAGGTTATCCTTTGGCAGACGTCTCGGCAAATAATTGACGAGGTGACGATAACCTCAAAGGCGCTCCAATTAAGCAGACGGCACGGTTAGGCTCTTTGTTTGTTGACGCTTAGAGGACCTGTTGAAAGGGGCCGTGGCCTAGTTCGTTTGAAGAAAAAAAAAGAAGTTGAAGCGTAGTTGGATGATCTATCTCCTGGACAAAGCATCAACCCAGGGATGGACAACAGCACAGAAAAAACAAAAGTAATGATCAAAAATCTCTAAGGTATCACAAACATCACTGTCAACGACAGAGGGCTAGAACCTATCACTAGATTTAGATATCTTGGAGCTGTCATATCAGAGGAGGGGTCAAAACCAGAAATCATGGCCAGGATAGCTCAAACCACAGCCTACTTGCCAGACTTAAATCCATCTGAAAGACACGAACATAGCTGTGAAATAAAAGATTCGACTCATGCAAGCGCTGGTTACTCCCATCTTCCTCTACGCATGGGAGACATGGACTCTCACAGCAAGACTGGAAAGGAAAATCCAGGCGATGGAGATGCTATGCTGCAGGAAACCTCTCGGCATCAACTACATAGCCCTTGTGACAGACAAAACAGTGCGTAACACCATTAGGGGGCACATTGCTGTCAGGAAACGAAGCAGTAAGTCGGAACTCATATGCGTAGACAATCTGTCACTTTAATTAGGAAATAAAAGTTGTCCAATAAACAAATGGAACAAAGACAAAACAAAACAGGTTTAAAGGCAATCAAAATTACAAACTAGGCATTACTCGGATCAAACAGGCATGAACAGGTCTTCAACAAGGTAAAGCAATGGTCTGGCAACGTGCAGTCCCAAAAGGAGCATTTAAGTACTCCACAAGCAATCAGTTCAATGCGTCTCAGCCGGTGTCAAGGGGCGGGGCCAGCTGGGTGCCATGACAACCGTGCAGGACGTGACAATTGCACCCTACAAAAAACTGTTGTTAACTGTGCGCAGAAGGAAACTTCCGTGGTATGATCATTAGGACTGACCTAAATAATTCTCTAGACCAGGGGTGTCAAACTCATTTTAACTCGGGGGGGGGCCCACACGATAGAACAAACATTCTGTCGGGGGCCGGACAAGTAGATTAAAGAGAAAGAAAAAGAGATAAAGAAATCAGAGAAAGAGGGAGGGATAAGGAGGGAGGGCGGGACAAAGAAAGAAAAAGAGAGAGAGGGAGAGAGCGTGAGAAACAAAAGATAAAAAGTCGGGAAGAGGTAGAGGAAGAAAGAAATCCAAAGAGAAAATAGAAAGACAGAAGGAGAGAAAAAATAAAAGAAAGTGCAAAGGGTATGAAGAGAGAAAGAAAAAAGAGAGAAAAGAAAAAAAGGAATTTAGAGCAAAAGAGGTTGAAAGACACAGAGAGATAAAGAGACAGAGTGGGAGAAAAGGGGTGAGAGAGAGAGAGAGAGAGAGAGAGAGAGAGAGAGAGAGAGAGAGAGAGAGAGAGAGAGAGAGAGAGAGAGTCTTTGTAAGAGGCACCTGGCTTTGGCAACATCAAGTTGACATATTCCAACCTGCAGCTTGTTTTTCTCTTGCGCTTCTCTGAGTGTTGTCTTGACACCCCTGCTCTAGACCATAGTCTAAAGGGGCAGGATGAGAGGAAGACCGAAAAAGAACTGGGCCGACAACATTAAGGAAGGGACTGGTGCCAACTTTTCCACAACCCAAGAACAGGCCAGGGACTGTCAACAGTGGAGAAGGCTGTCCAGAGTTGCATCCTCATTGGCGCCCCGTGTGGTTAAGGGATCCGTGAACCATGAACAGTAAACACAAATAAAGAGAAAGAAAAGAGGCGTACTGATTTGGCCAGAGGTAGGAAGCAGTACTAGCTAATTACATTTTAGCCCAATGCTAACTGAGGCATTATAGCATTTTAGATGCTAACTGAGGCATATCACCCCCCGGTTTAATATTTTCTAGGTACGAGGGGTCCCGCGGTCCAGTGAAAGATAGTTAAAGAGTTGGACTCGTTTGCGTTGGACTTTCTTATAGGGTTTCGCTTGTTATTAAACAGGATTTTTGGGGGTTTGTTGCTAGTCCTACTTTGTAATCAATGGTAGAGTGTATTGAGGATAGCCATTTTAACACTAATGTTAGCATTTTAAACCCATAAACTGTGTTTGAAACTCTTATGCACTCTTCGATTCGAAATACTGCTATTATCAAAAACTAGAATGCTAACATCTCATTTCGTAAGTGTCGCAAAAGCTAACATACTAACAGTGAGTTAGCCCACTAGCAATATGTTCCAAGGGTGCTTGAGTAAAGGCTAGTAGGCTAACAATATGCTAAGATTGATTATTTAAAATGGAAACAAGGGTAAATACTAACCAGCATGCTAACGTCTCATTTCAGTAGTGTCGTTTAGGGTGGAAATACCGGTTTTATTTGTGTGTAACGTGCACCCTTAATTTCTGAGTAAAAATCGTTTTACAATTTTTTTTCAACTTTACTCAGCATTGGGATTGACAAACGTTTTTGATTAATACTGACAACGTAAACTATGAACTCAATACTAACATAAAATTGACAGCATATTTCCTGTATTTCATGTACAACATCATCAGATACACCAGAGTTGCTTTTCTCGCCGTGTTTTGTTGCCTTTATTCATATCTTACAGGACACTTCCTGTTTTCTCCATTCTGTATTGTTTGTCTCTGGTACCGTGAGTAAAGGTGTGATAATGCCTTTTCATATGTGATCTATATCACTGATGGTCTAGTGGTTAGGTTTCAGCGCCCTCACCAATATAAACGGGTTAGATTCTTCGATATTTTTCAACAGATCAATCGTTGCACATCTCCTTTTTTTTGTTTAATAAAAATTGAGCGCTATACACTGGGGCTGCAAGTAATGATTAATTTCATAATCGATTAATCGGTCGATATATATTTCGATTAATCTATGAATCCGATTTCTTAAAGAGATTTCTAATTTCCCCTTCTTCATTTAAATATGGAAGTTTTGGAATATGATAAACATTTCTAATATGAAAATAATACATGCTCAGTAATTTGCTCCTTGGGTAGAGTGAAACATGTTATTGTTATCATTTTTTACTTTTGCTTATTTTATTTTATTTACTTTTTTTCAGATTTTTTTTTTGTCTGTGTATTTCTGCAGCACTGTTTGTTCCCTTGAAAATCGTTATCTTTGTTTCATGATGAAAAAGTCAAACACTATAAAGTGGAAACTTACATGCCAGTTTTGTTTGAATCGATGATCTAATTCGTTGCCAACGCTTTTAATCAGCGATTTTAATCGTCTTTATCAATTAGTTATTGCAGCCCTACCATTCACAAGTAAATACGGTAGTTGAGTCTTTTAAAAAAAAAAAATAGAGATTGAAATATTGCACTTATTGGCCGGAGAAAATGTTGGTCAGACAGAAAGCGTATAAAAATTAGAAATATTTTGTTTCCCTATCTTTTTCCATTTTCAAATGTCTTTGAAAAAGCTTTAAAGAGCCAGCAGGGCGGTGCTAAAGAACCCTATGCAGCTCAAAAACTGTAGTTTCTCTGACCCCCAGGCTAAACAGCATCTAAGACAGTTGTTATTGGTGAAAATGAGATGAAACCCAGGATATTGCAACCTGCCTTAGTACGTTTTTACTTTTTACTGTGTGTAACAAGACATTTTTTTGCCTCCTCTTTAGAGCATTTTACCTAATATACGACATCAACAACATATTTGCATGCACCAAAACAAAATAAAATTCAAATTTGGCAGTGTTTGTGCATATGACAGTTACCCATAGATGCCTGTATGCTATTTGTTGACTTCTTAAAAGATGCTAGTCTGCTTTTGGCTGAACTACCTCCCACAATGCCTTACGGTCTCTTCATTCAGTTCAGAATCTTGGTGATTCAATACTGTATTTGTGTACTGTATCTACTGGCTATGGGTGCCAAGGCTTGCAGTGACGCTTAGTGGGAAGCAAAAAGATGATAACCATGGAAACACTCTTCCGATTATAAAGAAATACAAAGGAGGCAATCGAATCGCTACCCTCACCAAGTTGCATTGCCATAATAATACTGTTACAATATAATACTGTATTATGATACTTTATTTATTAGACTTGCAGTGATGATAAAGAAAGAAGCAAAACATGATAGCCATGAAAACAAAGTTTGTGTTTATCAAATGTTTTATGGCCGTAACCAATTAACAATCCGAACTATGATTAAAAATAAGCAGGCCATTATTGCAAGGATATCTCTTAAGGGCATGACAATCCTTAGTAGTGGAAGTTGTAGTAATAAGCCACTGTCATCTCTTCCACTCTGCATCCACCCACTACTCCCCTGTACCAGCTCAAGTCACTTTAAAGGTGAATACATTTCATTTTTTCTTTACATATATATATTTTTTATCGTAAAATATATATACACATAAGTAATACTTACTCTATATGATTTCATTTTTTATGTTGTTTCATCAGAAGCCCATAACTTTCTATGCCTCTGTATACAGCAATTTCACTTAGCATTCCCCACCTCACCATCCTGGGGATCTACTGTATTCTGATGTGACCTGGGCCCCACTTTCTTGTCCGGACTGGTTTCTCTGTGCTGTCATCGGGATGAGTTGACAGAGACCTTCAACTTCAGTTCCAAACATAAAAACACCTTTCAGCAGCTGTTCTCACCCAAAGAAATTCCGCTTTTAAATGTGAGCTACAGAGGAGACGGTTCGGGAAATGTGTCTTTATTACGGCAGTCCTCAGTTGCAGCGAATTATCTACAGATTCACAAATTTGAAACTACATTTGACATCGTCTGGTTGCTGTTTGAAAAGTAACTCTAGTGTACTGTAGAGGCCTGAGATGCAACATGAATCAATTCTGAGGACGGAATCGGGTGTGAAATTGCAATATAGCGGAGGACAAAAACCCATGAAAATTAGATAATGTCATCCAAAACCCAGCTACTCAAGATTTAAACATTAACATAACAAAGTGGTATGCCCTAAGTAGCACTTATATGTCACAATGAGGAAAATGAGAAATTTAATTCACCTTTGGTGTGATTTACTTCACTTGAGTTGGTACAGGGGAGTAGCAGGTGGATGCAAAGTAGGTTAGGAGATTAGGCAAATGAAAATGAAAATTGATTGTAACTTAAACTTGCAAGGATTGTCATGCCCTTAAAAGATTTTCTTGCTTTAATCGCCTTCTTACTTTTGACAACAGTACCTATTACGATTGATTTAGGACCACGCGACTCCTTGATCATTGCAAGCTTTGTTTCCATGGTTTTTATGTTTTTGCTTCTCCCTTTAGCATCAATGCAGGTCTCAGCTAATGTATGCAGTACAAAAATACAGTTTGTATTCTAACAATGTTGTTATGGCCATGCAACTTAGCGGGGGTTGAGATTTGTGTGCCTGATTTGAATGTCATTCTAATTACAAGCTTTGTTTCCATGGTTATCATCTTTTTGCTTCAACATTGAGCATCATAGAAAGTCATGGATAATAAATACAGTTGTATAATACAGTATTGTAACAGTGTTCTTATGGCCATGCAACTTTGCGAGAATCGCGATTCGTGTAACTGTTTTGTATTTCTTCATTATTGCAAGATTTGTTTCCATTGTTACCATTTTTTTCTTCTCCCATTAGCATCATTGCGAACCTTGGGACCCATATTGAATAAATACAAGGCAAAAAATACAATATTGTATCACTGAGACTCACAAACAAAGGAGATTCTGAACAGAGGGAAGAGAAGAGTTAAAACAGTTCAAGACACTCCTATTCAGAAATGCTCTTAAACATGCAATGCCTTTGAGAGACAACGTGATAATGTCACTGCTGCGCCTTTCCAAAAAATCGGTATCGTCGACTCACAAAGTCTTTACGAAGCACTCAATAATTCAAACTGTTAGAAGAAAGAGAAAGGCATTGTGGGAGATAGTTCAGCCAATAAAATATCGGCATTTTCATGACGCCAAAATTCTGCAAAGAGGGACTAAAAAATCCTATTCCACATTATAAAGTGAAAATGTCATAAGATTGGGTTGTAGTGTGTTTTTTAATAATATAATAATTGCAAAAATAAAATAAAACACAAATTTGGCCCAATATGGGTTATTTTTAGTATGTAACCCCCGCATTAAACGAGATCCTGGCGACCCTTCAACACGTAAATAATTTGAACAAGAAGAATCCTCTTAAGGGTGTGCTTTGTCTTGGGAGTTGTAGTTCCTTAACAAGGGAATCAAAGGAAACAGAAGCCCCCAACCGTGTTAAAACCTGAAAGAAGAAAACAAAAGAAACGCTGCCAGAATTCTCTAAGGTGTAAGTCAACAAAAGAACCCACTCATTTCCACAAAAGGAGGAGGAGTCCAGTTAGGTAACGTGGTCCGGGCAACCAATCAGGGCTACAACTCCTCCTTGTCACTCTCTCCAACTTTTCTGAATGGACTTTTCTCCTCACTTGCTGTCATTGTGGCTGCCGGGACATGTCCTAGTCCATTCAGGGAGTCTGAAGACCAAACAGAACCAAGATGAGGAACCACCATGAAGTGCTCTTTGTATTGACCCTGTTTGTGGTCCAGTCCCACGCTTGGTTTTGGTCCTGGACCGGGACCACTACGCCCACCCCGGATCAGGAAGGGTCCGGCAGTCCGACAGGTAGCGGAGAACCACCGACCGAGAGTAGTCCGAGTCCTGGGGTGGAGGTGATGGAGGATAGAACTGTTGAAGGTACTTGGGAGAAAACCACGGAGGTTCTTCAACTGCTTACGGCGACGCCGATTGTGGAACTGGAACGTACGACGATTGTGAAACTGGAACGTACGACAGCGATTGAACACAGCACAAGGGAACCTGGTAATAATACATCACCGGAGAAAGGTACGAGTCCTTTTGGAGATCTTCGTGAAGGTTTTACGAGAAAGGTTTCAGAAGTTGGGTTGCAATTTGGACATTCATTCCTCGTATTTTGCTCAATTCTGTAAAATGGGATTTTAAAGGACGAGAAAGTCAAGGTGTTATTGGGGGAAGCCCCCAGAAGTCGATAATTCACAAGTACCTTCCTGAGTTTGAGAGAACTTTCTGAAGTTGAGGATCTGAAGTTTCAAACACATGTGAGTGGGAAGTGATTAAAGTAATTATTAGTCTACCGGTTTGTCGGATATTCCTCATGATTCGGCGCTCTTAGATTCTTCAGGAACTATTTGTATTCCTGTGCAATGTGCTCCATTACACCAGGATACAACTTGAATCCTTTCTGAGGGGGATCGCAAAGTTAAATTGCCGTACAGCTGGAGGATACAAACTTATGGGAATCAGGCAAAACCTTCCGAAGGAAAATCAAAATGTTATTTACCTTTGGTGCTATGTGACTTGAACCGGTACAGTAGTGTAGCAGGTGAATGCAGAGGGGGAAGAGATGGTGGATACAAATGGAATCAGAATTTAAAACTTCCACTTGCAAGGATTGTCATTCCCTTGGGAGACTTTGTTGCCCATATTCTTAATAACTCTCAAAAATAGTCCAGATCGTTGATCGGTTATGCCAATGCTGCTTAGCACGGTTAGCTGTTCTTGTACTTTTTTCATATTTCATGATAACCACTAGCTTTTTTTAGTGGATATCATGTTTTGCTCCCCCCTCCCATCAATGCAAGTCCTGGGACCTAAAGCCTATAAAGACAGCCAAAAAATAATACATCGTAACTCGTAACCTTTGCTTCTCCCTTTAGCATCACTGAGGATAAAACGTTTTTACATTTTTTTTTTTCCGACAGATAGCAGATAGGCCACCACGTATATGGCAACACGAAACAATTTCTAGCTCATGTTCTATATTGGGGAAAATGCTGCAAAGAGCGGCCCGAAAATATTCCATACCCTTAAGTGGAAACGCTATAGGCGGGGATGCTGTTTGCTGTACTATTTTCGGCCATTTTGTCAGCGGTGGGAAATCCAGACTCAAAAGGTAAAAAAAAAAACGGCCACAGTTCCAGCTTGATCTGTTCCCTCGTTTATCTAAATTTGTTCCCACAAGATCTGCCTTGTATTTACTGGGACAAGAATCAAGGACTCGCTTTCCTCTTAGACTTCATATCAGTTTGGTCCAAGGTGGTCTTTTTAAGGCGTCGCTATCTTTCTCGCAGCTTGTTCTGCTGACAGCCCGAGTGGCCGGTTAGTCTTCCCTTTAGTTTCACTCTGCTCCAGTTCAACGTTTAATCTTGGGGTTGTCACAATGTTTGAGACGACGAATGTTGTCCCGGAATTTTAATGGACATGGCAAGACGTCTGTAAATGAGTTGTATTTACTCCAGGCGGGTTTTATGTCAGAATGTGAAGTGAAGTAAAAGTCATCATTCTCTTTGGTTTATCTGGGACCGGGTCGTGGTGGGCAAGGAATCTTAGACCTCCCTATATCCAGCTGCTTTGTCCAACTCAACGGACAGAATCGCGAGGCGTTCCCAGTCCAACTTAGAGACATATTTTCTCCCGAATGTACTTGGTCAACGCCGGGTCCTCATGCCGTTGAAAAATGGCCAGAACACCACCTTCTCCCCATCCACTACGTCCAGCTCAACTGACAGGTTATTAAGGCTTTCCCGGGCCACCCTAGAGGCAGAGTCTCTCCAGCATGCCCTAGATCATTTCAGGGGATTCCTGCAGTAGAACATGCCCGGAGCATCTTCTGATCCCTAGCCACTTTATACAGCCCATCTAACAATACCTTAAAACTTTTCCCAGACCAGGCCTGGTTGTTCCAGCATGTCCTGAGTCGTCCCCAGGAATTCCTGTCCTTGTGACATGCATTCAAAAGTATTTTCAGTATCCAGGATCTTGTTCTTTTACTCCCAATCCAGAGTTCTTGACCATAGTTGAGGGTAAAAATGTAGATTGACTGGTAAATAGGGAGCTTTGCCTTTTCGTTCAGTTACTTCTTCACCACGGTATCCTGGTACAGGGTCTGCATGGAGGCAGACACTGCAACAATCCACCTATTGCGTCCCACTCCATCCTGCCCTCTGTCGTGAATGAGACCGTGTGATATTCCAACTCCTTTACTTTTCCAACCTGGAAAAGGCATGCCACCCTTTTCCGGCTGAGTGCCATGATGGAACTTGGCGATGCTGATCTTCATTCCAGCCGCTTCACACTTGGTTTAAGTCCATGGTTCCGGACTTAGATGGGTTGATTTTCATCCAAGCCGCTTACACTTGTTTTGGGATTATGCTTTCAGAGGTGATGATCTTCATCCCTGGGCTTCACACACGGCTGAGACCATGGTGTAAGACTCTCAAGTGTTGAGCTTCATCCGAGCAGATTCACTCTTGGTTTAGGACAAGGGTCTCAGACTTATATATGTTGTTCTTCATCCCAGGGCATCACACATGGCTTAGACCATGGTATCGGACTTTGTGGTGTTGAGCTTCATCCGAGCCATTTCACATTCTGTTTAGGACCATGTTCTTAGACTTAGAGGTGCTGACCTTTATCCCAGTGCTTGACGCTCCAGTGGGAGTTAAGGATCCTAGCTTGTGGTTTAGTAACATTACCCATCAAAATAATTTTGCTAGCCTCCTTGAAAGACAGGAAGTCCACTATTTTTTGGTTTTTAAATTCCTAAATTTAAAATACAAATTGAGTCGCGTGTTTTCTTTTGTAGGCTGGATACACCGGACAATCTCTCACCAATTTTGAAACTGTATCACTTCATCCATAAATCAAGTGTTTAATAACCACTGGCACATGTTGAATGTTCTCACACTCTTATAGCTCAGTGGTGATTCATGAACGTTATGAGACGGATCTTTTTGTATAATACATGACGGGGTCATTGCCCCCTTGTCAGCGGGATATTTTCAATCAGGACAAGACAAAGTCCGTAAAAATGTGACTTTCCTGCATGATTGACGTTTTTTCTTGAGTTATACCCAACACAATTGGATTTATACTCTCACAATAGTGGAGCCCCATCGCGGAATGTGGTCAGGATAGGAAGACGCTTTATCGACAAGACAAACGAGCACCATAAAACTGGCGCGACTCCATTCACTGACCTTTGGGCAATCTTGAACAAAGCTTGCGGAGAAAGCGGTTCAAATGCTAATGGTTTTGTTTGTGTGGATGGGGTCGGCTATGTTGTGCTTTGGTCTGTTCTGAAAACATGCCGAAGAAGCAAGAACACATCCTGTGAGATTTGAGCCCTCGCACCATGGCATGTTTGTTTCCTGGAGAAACTTCAGTAGTACATAAAACTGGCATCCGTTCAATAATTTAAAACAAAATGTAAGAACAAAGCCATAATTTCTTGAAGGGTTACAAGCTATGTGTTCTTTTAAAATGTGTAAGTTCACAAGATGGAACCATTGTTTTGGGTGGTAGAACCTTGTAATGTCATAGAAAATGTTAATGTATTTTATTGAAAGGCAGGAAAACCACATATGACACTTGAGCCCTGCATCAAGGCATGTTTTCTTTGGCGGGTAGAACCTTCCGGTGTCGTAGAAGAGGGGTTTTGGTTTAACATATCTAGTTAAGAAGCTGGAAAACATCCTGTGAGACTTGAGCCCTCGCATCAAGGCATGTTCCTATGCTGGAGAATTTTCGGTAGGATGTAAAATTTGCATCCTTTGAGGCATTTGAGACAATACATAAAGACAATTCAGAATATCTTGAAGCTAGTCAAGTCAAGTTTATTTGTATAGCCCTCAATTACAAGGAGTCTCAAAGGGCTGTACAGACCACTGATTATTGCAAACCACAGACTATTATGGCACCATCCCCTGATCTAAAACCTACATGAGGGCAAATAATACAAAGATATTGTCAACATAAAGTATAGGTTATTCATATGCTATAGAATAGAAGTGTATTTTAAGCTTAGATTTAAACATTTCCACTGAGGTTGTAGATTGAATTTCAGGGTGAAGAGTATTCCACAGCACCGGGGCCCCAATCAAATTTAAAAAAAAAACGTACAAAGTGGAATGTTTTTTTCTGACGGGTAGAACTTTCCAGTGTCATTGAAATCGGGTTTTGGTTTAACATCCATTTAAGAAGCTGGAAAACATTCTGTGAGACTTCAAGGCATGTTCCTGTAAAACTGATGTCAAATTGGCATCCATTGAAACATTTGAGACGATATGTAAAGAGTCTACAAGCTATGTGTTTTTTTACACACGGGTTACAAAATGTGTAACCTTACAAGGTGGAACAGGTTCTTTTTGGTTGGTACAATGTTGCGGTATTATAGAAAAGGTGTTTTTGGTTTAATATACCTAATTAAGAAGCAGGAAAACATCCTGTGAACGTGAGTCCTTGCACCAAGGCATGTTTCTTTGAAAAAACTTGTTGGATGTAAAACCAGCATCTGTTGAATAATTTGAGCCGATACTTAAGGACAAACTCATAATTTCTTGAAGTGTCTACAAGTGTTCTTTTTAAATATGGGTTACAAAATGACAAATCCTACAAGGTAGAACCTTGCGATGTCATAGGGAAGAGTTGAATCCATATAAAAATTATAGGCAGGTAAACATCCTTTGAGACGCGAGCCCTCACACCACAGCATGTTCGTTACCTGGAAAAAAACCCCGGAGGTATGTAAAATGGGCATTTAAAACTAAGTTATTGTTCAGTGAAGAGTCTGTGAAGTTATTTTGCTACCATGGTCTAAAACGTTCAATCCTACTGGAACTGTTTTTGGGGGGAGACGTTAGCACAGGGGTCGGGAACCTTTTTGACTCAAGAGCCATAAAAGCAAAAAATATTAATTTTATTTTGGAAAAGAGCCACACCATATATTATGAGACAAATTTACAAAATTGCTAAACCCGCACCCCAGACAAAAGCTTAGTCTTCAGCACATTTATTTTTGATGATTTGATAAAAATTATGAAAAGAGAATAATGCCAGAGCCCCTGTCCCAAAATCAACAAACATACCACTTTAAAATTGTCTCTTTCTTGCAATTACTCAAGATCGGTTAAACTCCTTTTGACCCTTTTTTTTCATACATATTGGTTTCAAAACCAGATGCAAAAAAACCTCACAACATTCTGCAAATAGGGAGCCTGATGAGCTCACTTTTGGCGCAGATGGCGTAGGGCGAGAGATGGGAGGGAGTGCTTGCGCTTTTTGCATGGCTCCACCCATCGATCCCACTCACCCAATCAAAAAACTAAGTTCTCTTCCGGTGTTTTGGCGTATTTACAGTGTGTTCTGTGGATTCATCATAAGGTATCTGAACACTGAACACAGATTATATAGTGAACTTTTATATAAAGGATTCTTTAGCGTTGTACAGCCAAAACGAGTTTTTTTCCCCCCTTTTTTGTGCGACACCTTGACTGTAAATTGTAGTGAAAAATGTGCCCTATATATACTGCGAAGTAACGCCGTAAGACTTAGCTCTGGATTGGCTTTGCGTGTACCTGAATAGGACGGACAACTCAAGTTTCGAATAGGATGGAGAAATTTTGCATGCAATCAAATTTGTCTCTGAGCCATAGATATTCATAGCAAGAGCCATATATGGCTCGCGAGCCATAGGTTCCCGACCCCTGCGTTAGCACCTTGCAGTGGTCTTAGAAAATAGGTTTTTTTTTTTTTCTAAAAAGGTCAATACAGTAGTTACTTGTTTTTTTTGGGTTCATACATTTTATATATACATATATATATATATATATATATATATATATATATATATATATATATAATATTAAGTCAAATGCGGAAACAACGCCTATTTGCGTGGTGGATGGATGGTGTGATTAGTGCTCTGCAGGAAAGAGGTCTATATTTAGTGGAAGCTACAGCTCTTGTTGGTGATAGGAATGAGTGGAGAGGTGTCTGTAAAAGGATAGTGGGATGTTTGAACGCGTTCTAAGGGACGGACAGGGCACCTGTATGATGTGGCAGGGTTAAACCAGTGAAAGCTGTCGGGCCCTGCTGTTGATCAGAAGAGTGTGTTGTGTCACTGTGACCCGAGTGACATGGCCGTTTTCTTGTGTCCCGTTTCATCTGGAGGGACGAAAGCATGACCAACTTGGGTGCCGAGGTGCTTAACTTGTTTGGGCATTTGGGTTGGCCATGGTCCAAACGTTTCTGTGTGTGTTTTTTGCTTTTATTTTAAGTTTTTTTGTGTGTGTTCTTTTTTAAATTTTCTTTGTTTTTGTATGTATTTGTCTTGCTGTCGGTCACCCCTCTTGTGGGATATGACCAGGGTAGAAATATATTAAGTCCGCATAGTTTTCCTCATGCTTTGATACTGTAAAGCACTGTGGGACTTGTAGTACAGAGACGAATGATACGCGCAAACCTCGGCTGACTCGCTATATAAGCCTTGTGTGTATTTGTTGATTTCCTTGAGACACTTCAGTTTTATTTTCTGCCCCTGTGGCAAGAATGCCACTGTTGTATCCATCCATATATTGTGTAAGTCCATTCTTCTAGCAAGCCACATACGAGCACAACTTGTTAGCAGACGGGACGCAGCAACAGAGCTCACTTTTGGAGAAACAAGCTCAAGTGTTTCATTGATTTTGTTTGATTTACATGAATTAAATCATGTTTTGATTTAATGTCAAAAGTCAAATGCGGAAACAAGCGTCGCAACATCCCCCTCGTAGAGGAATGTTGTAAAAGCCATGTATACGGGGTTATCAGCTTCGAAGCACATAAAGTACTCAATTGAATCCCTCCAATCAGCACCATTGAAACAGAAGGCTGTTCTCTGATTGGTTTGAACAGAAATTTCGCAAACTATACAAAAATCTGATTCACTGCTGACACGAAAGTGGAACTGCGATATGGCGGAGTTACCTTTTGTATTGCTATTGATATGGTGTGTGTGTATATATATATATATATATATATATATATATATATATATATATATATATATATATATATATATATATATGGTGACCTACAGTTCAGTTTTTCTTGATAGGTCACTAAAAACTTGAGTTCACTCATCTCTAAGATGCAATATTTTTTATTTCTCTTCACCACAATTTCAAGTCTTGTTTAAAGAGTCTTGGATGCATGCACACCTGTTTGGAAATGGTGAGACATTTAATGAAGGGGTCTGGGAGGTTTCCATGACTCACATTTCAAGGAAAAGTTTGACATCCCTTTGGTGAATTAATCAGGAAGTGGAACGGAGGAAATGAATCTGAAGATCTTTCCTGGTTCTACATTTTCGTAAAGAATCATTTTTTTCTGGTGTTTGTGAGGAAATATTTTATAAAGATTCCTTTCAAGTTTATGTTCAATATGACATGAATACGTTTTGAGGTGGGGATCGCCAAGTGAAATTGTCGTATGGCGAGGATAGAAACCTACTATTAAGATCCATCCATCTATCTATCTATGGCAATGCATTCCAAACCCCGGTATTCCAGATATAAACATTAGAATCCATAATTAGCTACAGCCGGAATAAGCTGTAAATGTGTTTTGTCATGTCCACAATGCTAGCCTTCCTATCAGTAAGTAAGGTCCGCAAAACCAGAATGAGCACCTTTTTTTTTTTTTTACATTAACTTCTTAATTGATGCTAGTGACTAAAGCCATTCTAACACCCAATGAAATGCTGTTTGCTAATGCAGCTAGCAGTCTTGTCCACAATGTTAGCATTTGCATCAGTAGTTAAGGTCCACAAACCCGGAGTTAGCTGCAAATATGTTTTTGCATTAACCTCTAAAGTGATGCCAGCAGCTAAAACAAGATTTGCTCCCCAAGAAATGCCGTTTCCCCATGCAGGTAGTGGTCATGTCCACGGTGCTAGATGCTGGCATTAGCATAAGTAGTCAAGGACCCTGAAACCAGAATTAACTTTTTTTGCTTTGACCTTTAGTAAAGTCATGCAATATGCTAATATAGTAGAACCCCAGGATACGACATGAAATAGGGATAGCACAGTGATCTTGCCGTACAGCAGGATATCAAATCCAAAGGTAATTTAGCTTCAACCTCCTCAGATAAAAACACTGAAATAACAGAATGGTATATAGTAAGAACTACTTATGTGCAATATACGTGTACAATGAATATACATGTAAAGGAGAGAATAAAATTGGTTTGAGCTATTGTGTGATTTGATTTGAGCTGGTACATTAGAGTTAGAAGGTGGATGCAGATTGGGGTTGAGATACTAGATTTAAATAAAATTGATTATAAAACTTGCAAAGATTTTCATTCCTTTAGAAAATTTCTTTGCTTTAATCGCCCTTTTATTTTTAATGGTAGTCGGCCATGGAACGTATTGATTTGTGTGCCTTCTGCACATTTTTTGATCATCCCAAACTTTATTTATATGGTTATGTTTTTGCTCCCTCCTTTAGCATCACTATAAGCCTTGGATCCCATGGATAAATAAATTTAAACTTGTTACACGATATTCCACATTGGGGAAAAAAAAATATATATATATATATATATATATATCAAAAAACGTCAATGCCTTGAACAAAATAATTCCAGAAAGTGAGTGACTGAATAAGGTAAGGCCAACCAAGAGAAAACAAGAAGGAGAGAGAGTGGTTAAGAAAGAGAGAGAGTGAGAGAGAAAGCACACAGATAAGCAAGCCTCAGAGTGCAGATGGTGACAAGAACACAACACACCATGCTAATCAGCGAAGTATGGAAATAGTGAAAAGTGAACTGCGGTATAGCGAGGGTTGACTGTATCGCAGTCCTGTTAAGACTCGATTTCTTGTCAACAGGGGTTCAAAACAGCAAACAGTAATGTTCCGATTCGTGTCACGGGTTGTCTAGCATAAAGTGAGACACAAACACCCTATGTGTTTAGGATCTTGACACAGACAACCGCAGACCCCACTGATCTCCGGCATTTACGGCAGCAGGGAGGCTTTGAACCTGCTAAGGGAACTTAAACCCTGAACGCCGGGCGGTAAAGCAAAGCTTGTCTTCAAAGAATGAAGACTTTGAGTGATATGCCATCAAAACATGACTGTTTGTAATCAGGAATACGAGTTCCTCTGATGTGGGATGTCAGACACGTCCACACCGAGTTCTGTCGACGTTTTGTTAGCTTAAGCCCGCTTCATTTGTCTTGTAAAAAGCGGCAGTCAGTCACCCAGGGAGATGGAGGAATGAGGTCACCATGCATGGGGCCCAGCTGATGGACTCTGAACAATGGTGCAGTGTCAGTCACTTGAGGCGGTACCACATTGATGGACTTTATGACTCCGGCTTTGAAGGAACTGGTGTCCAAACAGACCAGAGACAGCAGAAAAAAGCTCTATTGGCTTTCCTAAGACGAGTTCGCGGTAGACCACAAACGAGCCATGTCCATAAAACCAAAACAATGTGATGTAAAGTTCTTGGAACTTCACCTGGTTTTGGGGTTTGCCTGTTTGACTGTCCACAGAAACAAATCAGGGACAGCACAGAGCTTGGGTCTATGTCTACCAGTCATTACACACCTTGACTCAAGTTGGTTTTAGCTTTGACTTCAGGTTTTTCTAGTAAACCAGTTCCTTAAGATCTTGTTTACCTGCAAGTTGAGGATAATTTGTCTGGATGTAGACGGGCCTTGGACCTTTTGGACTCTGCCGGCCTTGACTGCTATCGGACTGTGTTCCTATTTGTGTTGATTGACTCTGCTAGCCGTGACTTTTCTAGACCGTATTTTTTATTGAATGTTTTAGTTGTCCTTGTTTACCCTCATAAATCCTTACCCAAACCCTGCTAAATCTGCCCTCAGGTCCACACTCACCACAGTTCTTTGCAAACAGTCCAACTTAAATTCTTCTTTTCTTACTTTCAGAATACAGTGGCATCTCCCTGCTGCAGCTGATCGGAGACCCTCCTCCCCCAGAGATCACTAAAGTCCACGGGCCTGACTCCACCCCTGGCTACGTCTTTGGTCCCAATGCCAACACTGGCCAGCTGGCCCGCGCCCACCTTCCTAGCCCCTTCTACCGGGACTTCTCCCTTATCTTCCACCTGAAACCCACCTCCGACCAGGGCGGCGTGATCTTCTCAGTCACGGACGCCACGCAACAGATCATGTACGTGGGCGTCAAACTGTCCCCAGTCCAGGCCGGGAAGCAGAACATCATCCTTTACTACACGGAACCCGACTCCGAGACGTCCTACGAAGCTGCCAGGTTCCCAGTGGACTCCCTGAGGGACACCTGGACCCGGTTCGCCATCGCAGTGAAGGATGATAAGGCCATGCTGTACCTTAACTGCGATATCGATCCTCGAGTGCTGCGATTGGAGAGATCACCAGATGAGATGGAACTGGAAGCTGGGGCCGGGGTCTTTGTGGGGCAGGCTGGGGGTTCGGATCCTGACAAGTTTCTGGTATGTAGATTTAATAGAATCTTGGGACGATCAGGTCAGTCACTAATTGGAACAGTTCCTCGAGATACGATTGCCCAGAATTTTAAGTTTTACGTTTCATTTTTTTTCTCAAGGACCATTGTCCTACTATACAATATGTTTGCATTATGTTGTAACTTCTTAAATTACAGAAAGCAAATCATTGTTTGGTAAAAATATCTACTCTTTCGTTTTTTCTTAATCCCAAAATCCACTCACCATGTCTTTCAGAATCAGAAACATTTTTTGGTGTTCCAGTAACTTTTCCTGTAGAAAATTCTGTTCATTTTGACTAATTGACCTGATTTGAGTTAGTCCAAGTTCATGTTGTTTTAAATAATGAAATATATTATTGTTTTTATCCTTATAATTGTACCACATTTTCTATCTTCAGGGTGTGATCAGCGAGCTGAGAGTGGTTGGGGACCCCCGAGCCGCCGAGAGGCATTGCGAAGAAGATGACGACGACTCTGACATGGTCAGCATCTCTTTGCTCATGTTCCTGAAAGTGGTTGATGTTTATAATAATGGGTTTCTTCATTACGTCGAAATACCTAAATAAGTGCTCCAATACTGAATGTCGCACATTCCGAATGCTAAGAAAAATAAATCTGGGGATTTTAACACAGTGGCGGGTCATTTTCACCCAACGACAACATCAAAGTTAAGAAAAGGTACAGTGGAGACACGACCAAGTTAAGCTACTATTTTGGGAAAATAATACAACTATATCTAATAAGGAACATAAATACTTTGAATTTTTCTAACAACTGGTATGACATTCCGTGTGTAAAATGACAAGCTGTCAGTCACAGGATGTTTTTTTTCCTTTCACAATAAGAGATCACTTGAGCGGCAGCTGTTTTCCGGGAGAAACTTTCCGACAGAGAAGCGTGTCACTGCACGCTCGCTCGCCTGTAATAAGGGTTTTTAAGCATTTGGGAACAAATATTAGTTGCGGGATTTTATTGACAAGACTGTTTCATTTATATGCCATTTAAAATTTGCAGTTTTTTTTATTGAACACAAAAAAACAACAGTAATGATAATCTTTGAATTAAAAGGAGAACTTTCCCTTTCTTTTTATTTTTTTTATTGTGATTTTGAGACTAACATTTAAAAGTATCATTAATCTGTATGTTACTTTTTTATATGTTTTAGGAGAAGTGATATTATTTTAATTTTATTAACTCATATATTGTACTATCGTATATTTTAATGTAATACTTTTCAATATAATTTTATGTTACATTGAATTATTTAATATTTATTTGTATTATATTCTATTACACTATATTATTACGGCTCACAGATCCCTTAACCACGAGGGTCATAGGTACACCACTTCCTGTGGTGTGTCTTGGTCAAGTACAGCCTAGCGGCACCTATCCCTCTCCAGGCCGTGTTTGGGGGGTTAGTATTTGCTCCTCCTCATGAAATAGAAAGTACTCGTTTACATGGTTACCAGTTGCAGGATAAGCCTCCTGGTCTGACTGGGGTATAACACCTTCATCATCTGGTTGCTGTTGCTCTTCAGTGTCATCCTTTTCTTAAGATATGAGCTGGACCTCAGCATATTATTTTTTATTATGTTTTATCAAAAAAATCCTGTAATTATTTTTATTACTATTATTCTCCATATAATAATAATAATGTTATATATTCTGCCTATATTCTTTTGTATTGTATTGTATGTTTTATTTGTACTGTTGTATTATTATATTTTATTTCATTATAGATATTCTATTACATTATATTCTTAAATTAATAGATTATCCATATTATATTAAATCACCATAAATTGTATCAAATATATTTTTCCATCCTTAGTATTTTAAATTGCATTAAATTATTTTTTTCTACTATATCATACGATATTTTTTTATTGAAAAGTATTGTATATTTTATTTCCATATTGTATTATATAATTGTGTTGTATCCTTTTATTTGATATTATATTATACCATATTCTTTTTTATTTTATTGCATAATAATTTATGTAGTATTATATTATAAATAAAAATGTAATATTGTATTATCTGTTTCATAGTAAATTACATTTTTATCTTCTGTTTTAAAGTATAATAAACCATATTATATTTTATTAATTTGCACAAAATACTGCCCATGTTATATGAAATTATATTATATTGTCTTACTGTATATTTTTTTTATTAGGGCAGGCTTAAAGTTATCATTTATTGTTTTTTTTTATGGTCTAATAATCTGATTGAACAGACTCTGAGCGCATGCTTGTTTGTTTTTTCAGAGCTCAGGAGAAGGAAGCGGAATGGTGCAAAGCAAACCACCTGTGGAAAAACATACCTGGACGGTGAGGAAACGTTTTCCCATTTTACATATATATATATATATATATATATATATATAATACAATTCTTTATAATATGTATAATTCTTTATAATATAATTCTTTATAATATATATTACAAAAAAATTTAAGTGTCAAAGCTGTGCAGCAGACAAAAGTGGGCAGGGCTAGCATTGCCATCTTTCCGTCTAGACAGCAAAATGTCTTCATTAAAATGTCATCATCAGGAAAAATGCAACAGCTGCTCCTGAGCAAATTTTATTGATTTTTTTGCATTTTTTTCCCACGTGTGATGTCCGTCCTCTCCGATCGTTACAACTCAGACGTGTCTGGACAAAAAGTCGCGATAAGGAAAAGTTTCTGTTTCGTCATGCAGGAATTTTATGTCTTTGCAGTGTCCCACTCAGATCATGTAATGTGTCTGTTCATTTTTCAAGAAAATCTATACATATAAAATATAGATAGGGTGCATTTTAGAAATACATCTGGCTCCATTCATCTTCGCATCAACTCTAACGATTTTTCCAGTGCCTACTGAAGAAAATTAACCCAGAGCCTGATGCTGCTACCCCCATGTTTGACAGTGGGGATGTGCAATGTTACTTTTACGCCAAACGTAACACTTTACATTCAGCGCAAACAGTTTTGGTCTCATTTGAACAGAACACTTTGCTCCACATGTTAATTTTGTCTCCCATATGGATTTTTGCAAATGCCAATATGGCCTTTTTATGGTTAACTTTCAGAAAGGGCTTTCTTCTTGCAACACTTCACTTAAAAGGCAGATTTATGCAGAGTACGACTAATAGTTGACTTATGCACAGATTGTCCCATCACCGCGGTATATGCCCGCAGGTCATCCGATGTGATCCTGCGTCTCTTGGTTGCTTCTCTGATTAGTTTTATATTTGTTTGGGCTGAAAATTTAGAGGGATAGCCACATCTTGGTAGGTTTGCAGTGGTTTTATGCTCTCTCCATTTTGATATTGTTTCTCTCACAGTGCTCCAAAATCTAAAAAAATGCTGCGAATCTTCCGTATCGCATTCCTGCTTGGAACTTTTCCACAATTTTATCACAGATCTGTCTGATGCATTCTTTGGTCTGCAGGTCATCCGATGTGATTCTGCGCCTCTTGGTTGTTTCTCTGATTAGTTTTCCATTTGTTTGGGCTAAAAATTTAGAGAGATAGCCACGTCTTGGTAGGTTTGCAGTGGTTTTATGCTCTCTCCATTTTGATATTATTTCTCTCACAGTGCTCCAAAATCTAAAAAAATGCTGCGAATCTTCCGTATCCCATTCCTTGCTTTGAACTTCTCCACAATTTTATCACAGATCTGTCTGGTGCATTCTTTGGTCTTCATAATACTGCTATACTGCTTCATAATGCTCTCTGTTTAGGTGCATTTTAACAGAGAATTAATGACACACAGGTACACTTTGTGTGTCAATATTAATAATTTAGGTCTACATTGAATCATTTAGATGTCATCAGAGAACTTTTTGTGACAGTGAGAACAAGGTGTTGATATTTTTGCAACACCTACTTTTAAATTTTTTTCCTTGTAAATATCATAAAAAATGTTGAGATAATTTGGTTCCACTTCACGATTGTGTCTCACATGTTGTTGATTATTAGAAAATAGTTTATTTGTTTTTTTAACTTTAAGTTTGAAGCCTGAAATTTGGCATTATGAGTTATTGGGGAGGGGGGGAATACTTTATTTAGGCAGTGTAGATATGTTTTTCTAATGTAGGTACAAAAATATTTTCAAATGAACAACCTTATACACCATCTTCTAAAAAGGGAAAAATGTGCTTATTTCAAATGTTTTTTAAATTATTTTATAAGATAAACAGAATTAATTTATTGAAATGAGAGCAATTGTGACTAAAGTGAGCCACATTTTATCCCAATGTTTTAAGAATGTAATTTGTTTATTTTTCCAGCGTAATATTGGCTTGAGTACAAAAAATAGGATATGTAATATTTATTTTAGATTATTAGTATTATCATTTAGCACTATTATTTTGTAATTAAAATGAAATTATTTTATTTTACAGAAGCGCTGATGTTACCATTTTTATGTTACTTTCAAACTGGATTCATATAATTTCAAAGATAACTTGACTATTTTTATTTTATTATTAGAATTATTTATTAAATATAAATATTCATAATTGTTATACTTAGTATTTTATCATTAAAATTTATTTTAAAGAACAGCTGATTTATTACTCTACTTCGAAAGTAACAAATATGTTATTACAAATGTAACTAGGATTCCTATTTTATTATTCTTATTATAATTATTATTTTCAATCATCCCTATTGATTTACAATTTAAAAAAACAATGTTTTGAACAGAAGAGCTGCTTTTATGCTTTATTGATTACTGCATTTCAAAAGTAACTTATATGTTGGTACAAAAGTAACTAATTACTCAATACCCAAGTTTTAATGTAGCATGCTACTCGAAGGTTTAGTTGATTTACTAATGTGAGAAAAATAAAAAAATGTGAACCTTGTCCTTTCTTGGGCTTCTTTGGAATTTTGGTCACCATGGAAACTGGACGTCAACATTGAAATTGCCCCCCAAACCCCTCCCACAACATGAACAACTATCTTATCGTGTTATTAATTATGTCAAGACAGAGTGAATAATTGCAAGGCAGAATTTTTAGGCAGGCCATTGCTTGGCGACGCAGTGAGGGGGCGGAGCTAAGGCCTCTCCCAAGGCCACGCGTTAATTATCAATGGGGTCTGGGCGTTAATCCCCCCGCCTCCCTTCCCACCACTACCCCCTACCCTGGAGCTTTTTGACATTCCTGGCAGGTGACGCTCCGTTTGTGTCACAAGTGAGGAATGATTGGCCGTGGGTGGGAGGGAAGGGGGACAATAATAGCTGCAGGGTTTGTACGGGTGATTGAAATACTTGAAAATGCTTGAATTCTAAATTTGTGTTTTCAAGAGTTGGAGAGGGCTTAAATTAAAGTGCTTGTATACGCTTGAAATTGTTGTTGTTTCTCAACAAGTTTGCATCAAAATGAAGCCGACACTGCTTTCTGTTGGCTTCGCTGTGCCATTGCATTTCTATTTCCCTCGTGATTAACGGCAGCTTGCATTACTTTGTAGATCATTTTCCTATAACAGGTGCAGGTGGTGCATGTTACACCTAAACAGGGAACTATGAAAATGTGTATTGCTGCAATGATATCGAATCAATTATAGACTTTTATTACGTTCCATTGAAAAAAATTCAAGTATTATTCCCCAGTGGTAAGTCATAATAGGGAGAAGAACTTCCTGCAACTGAAAATGTGAGCTATATGTCATTTTTATGCACCTACATTGGGAGAGAGTTGCCTCAAATATTTTTACACGCATATTGTTCAGATCCGTGCATTTTTTTGTGATTTACTCAAGGTCAAAAAATCATATGTCTTGATAAATGCGAACCCAAGATTAAAAATTGCATACAGTATGTAAGTTGCAGATATATTTTGGGCTCTGTAAAGTGCATGATTCACACCGGATTTCTTCTTTTAATGGTACTGGAGAAATTGGCTTTGAAAGTCCTTTGAGTTTTCAACATTATTGGATACAAAAATAAAATAAAAATCCCAACCCAAACGAACTCAAAGACCGACAGGCAAAAGAACAGTTCATATTCTGGAAAAAAATAAAATGAATGACATTACACCAAACAAAGCTTGTGGGGTTATGAACTATAAGTATGAAATAATGAATTAATATTAATATTATAATGTATATTAATATTTATGAATAAACTCGAAATTTTCATTGGTATGTCTGCAACACAAGCAATCACCGTCAAGGATCATGGACTCATGCAGTCTGCTTTGCAGGCAAAATAATTCTTAGAGCTTTGGCGCCACCAGCTGGTGTGACGATGTAAACACTTAACAACAAAAAAATGACTGCATACAATTGACTCTAGAGCACTGGAGAGAAAAATACCAATATCCCGGGAAATGAAGTGTACTACACCGGAATTATGATACATCAAAGATGATGAATCATAATGGATTTCTAACGCAATAAGACATCAATCACAGTGCAATGCCTTTTTGAACATCTACGTGTTTTGGGAGGACATTTTAAGTGTTTATTCACTTTTCAATGCTTTTTTTAAAATTAAAAATACACACAAAAAACATAAAAATGTACATAAAAAAATCACAAACTGCGTGCAATTGTTTTTTTAGTTTTTTATTTCAAGCATATTTCTTGGCTATATTAGCAGTCAATTAAAAAATATTAAAAACAATACAAAAGCCAAATCAAGCAGACAACTGACAAATCTTCCTACAAATATTTTTTTTTGTTAAAAATATATAACTAATAGGCAAATATATATATATATATATATATATATATATATATATATATATATATATATATATATATATAATTTTAATGTGACCGATTTCTTTGTTTTTAATATGTAAACATTGCTTAAAAAATTAAAAGATTAATAAAAATTGTTTTTAAAACAGAACAAAAAATGGCACACGTAGTTTTCGTCATTTGTGTTAAAAAATAAATACTGTATTTGGCTTTTTTAATATTGGTTAAATAAAGAATATATTCAAGTCAATTCAAGTCATGTTTATTTGTGACACCCTTAATAACGAGGAGTCTCAAAAGGCTGCACAGACTATTACAAACTACATATTTAAATTAAAAAGTAAAATAAAAAACAACAAGTTAAAAACATAGCTTCTTATGATTGTATCTGAAAAACTGAAGGGAGTTTTAAGAGTAAATAAATAAAACATTAAAACCAATTTAAAAAAATGGCTTCTTTCAATTACATTTAAAAAATGTCAGGCATACTTTATTATTTCTGTCAGTATTAGCAATACATAAAAAATACATTAAAATGGAAAGAATTTAAAAAATAGTTCTTTCAATTATATATGAAAACAGATGTGGGGCATATTTTATGTATACTGAATCGTTCATAATACAATGAAACCCCTAAAATATATGTCATATAATGTACAGGTGATTTATTTTCTTTTTCAACAGACAGCGCCACCACCTCTGAGGCCTATTCAGCAGCCGCCGGTGGCCAGGTTACCCGAGACGCACACAGGTGAGCTGTCAAAAAATCCAGAATTGTTATCAGGATCACATGTACACTGAAGATAATGACTGTATTATCATTTGAAAGAAGAAAAAACTTGTATTACATTAGATTTTGTTAAATTTAAACAGTTTTATAGTCTATTGTTCGAAAAATAAAGTAGGTTAAAAAATATGAAGTAGTGAATCCCACCATCTAGTGGTCTTGGGTGATCCTAATAAAATAATCGTGATAAGGATAATAATAAAACAAAAAAACAATTATTAATATTATGGTCGATAAACATTTATCAAATGAATTAAATAAATGTGTAAAAAAATATTAAGTAAATATATTTAACACTGCAAACTCAAGTAGCGAATCACGCTATCTAGTGGACATGCGCAATTCTGCATGGTGTCGCCATCACTAAATAGTAGTGATAATCATAAATAAATCAATAAAAAATGAATATTGTTTTGTATGAATAAAAAAAAATTGAAAAATACATTTAAAAATAAATTAAAATTAATCATCAAAAATATTTGAATAAATGAATTTATTTAAAAACACAAACTAAATAAAAAATAATACATTTATAAAATAATAACAGTTTGAATGTATGTAAAAAAAACTAAATGAAAATAAATAAATAATTAAAAAATAGTTAAATGTATGTCGGGATTTTAAAGTAAAATTAAAAATGAATGAATAATAGTCAAATGAATAAAAACATGTACAAAAATACAAAATAAAATAGATAAATAACAAACAAATAAAACATGTATAGAAAAGTAAAAAAATTATATATATATATATATATATATATATATATATATATATATATATATAAAAAGCTAAATTTGTACCGAAATAAAATAAATAAGAATCTAATCAATAAATAAATCAAATTATGTAAAAAGAAAAAAAAGACTAAATAATAATCAAATACATCAATAAAGAGATTTGATTAAATAAAAACAATAACAATAAAAATGAATTGGAAAATATATATTAAATAATAATTAAATAGATGAATAAATAAAATATTTGAACAAAATAAATTAAAGGAATAATTATGTAATAATCCAAAAAATAAATAATAATCTGTGATAAATACATAATAATCAATTTTAAAAATAAATGCTAATAATTATGATATAAATGTTTATTTTAGGATCAATTGGGCCCAAGGGAGAAAAAGGAGACCGAGGACAGAAAGGGGACCGAGGTGTGTCAGGGCCCAAAGGAGAGCCCGGTTTGGCAGGGTCCCCTCACGCTGGAGCCAGATTGGCCAAGGTGTCAATGCTTTCTGTATTTTCTTTTTCAAAATAAAAAGCTAACAAAATACATCTTGCCCACATTTTTAGGGCGAACCTGGAGAAAAAGGAGCAAAGGTGGGAAATGTCTTCACCAAAAGCAGCTTTTCGTACCTGCTAAAAGTTTTGTGTCCTCCAGGGCAGCGCCGGTTTCGGCTACCAGGGTAAGAAAGGAGAACCCGGCCCCACAGGTCCGCAAGGACCACCTGGCTCCCCCTCCGAGGTCCTGGTCTGCAAAGAGGGCTCTGATCCTTCTTGTGTCTCGGGCGTTCGAGGACCACCAGGACCAGCTGGGGTCCCTGGTCCCGAAGGACCACCAGGAGAGGATGGAGAACCGGTCAGTGACCTTTGAGATTCTGGCAAAACCTGTATCAGAAATCTAATCTAGGTTTTGTGACAGGGAGATCCGGGAGAAGACGGCAAAAGGGTGAGTAGCTTAAAAAACTAGTTTTGGTACAAGAACGGATCTGGATCGATTACCTTCCTTCTGGATTCAGGGTCCAGATGGACCTCGGGGCTTCCCAGGAACCCCTGGAGATCCTGGACTCAAAGGGGACAAGGTGAGAAAGACAACAACTGTTGACCAGTAGTGGGTAAGCTAACAGGAGTGACGCTTACAGGGTGACCGTGGCGAGGGGCAACCGGGCCCCAGGGGCCCACCAGGACCCCCAGGACCTCCTGGAACAGGGAGCAGATCTGTGAGTGAATCTCGAGTCTGGAAAGTGACTGTTTCTTTTGGGTAATGGTTTTTGATGTTTCAGACTTACGTGGACATGGAGGGGTCTGGATTTCCTGATCTGGAATCAGTTCGGGTAAGTCCGATAACAAAGGAAAGACCGGATTTGTTTTAATGCAGAATTGTCTTTCAACAGATTTTTTTCCGTTTTTTAGTGACTCAAATCAAATATTTCAAACCCAAATAAAACAAGAGATAAATCGGGACTTTATCCATTTCAAAAACTTCTACTCAAAAACTGTACAGTTCTAAAATCTAAACTGCTAATGTTGCTCATTACAGACATTTTTGAAGCTGAATCCAACAATGGAGCATATTTAGTTCTTCATAGCATGTGTTTTTTTTTTTTATTCATTTTAGGGTCTGCCGGGTCCACCAGGTCCACCAGGCCCACCTGGAGTTCCCGGTCTTGCTACGCCAAATACCGGATCCAATTCGGTAGCAGTTGGTCCCCCTGGACAAGATGGAGCACCGGGGCAACCTGTAAGTGCCAAAGTTTACCATTACATTTTGCATTAAATACAAAATACATAGCTATCTTAATGTCATAGACTGGCTACAGATTAGCAATTTTGTCATTTTACTGAGCCAGTTGAGAGATTTTAGAAACAAAAATAAGCCACCGAAAAATAAACTTGCATTAAAAACAACAACAATAATGGCTAAATGCTAACACTTAATATGGCATCTCATAGAATGGCTACCAATTCACATGTACTTAGATAGCTACATTCATGCTAACACTTTATACAAAATTGCATTGCTTGGCTACAGATTAACGTTGTAGTCAGTCCTTTTTCTCCAGGTTCATGCTAAAAATTACTTAAAATCTCATAGGGTGGCTACAGATTAGCATCATTGTCAGGTAGCTGGATTCATGCTAAGACTTTAGACTTAATCATACTGACTGGCAGATTGATATTGTAATCAGGTAGCCAACTTAATGCTAACACTTAACAAGAGATTTCATAGACTGGCTAGAGATCAGCATTGTAGTCAGGTTGCCAATTTAATCAACACTTAACACAAAGTCTCACAGACTGCCTACAAATGAATTTCGTAGTTGGGAAGCTAGCTTATTGCTAACCCTTAACACAAAATAGCATCGACTGGCTACAGATTAGCATCATAGTCAGGTAGATAGCTTTATGCTAAAATTTTATACAAAATCCTAAAGACTGGCTACAGGGGAACGCTGTAGTGAGGTAGTTAGTTTCATGCTAACACTTCACTTGAATCCTCATATACTGGCTACAGAGTAGCATTTTAGTCTGGTGGCTAAGTTCCTGCTAACACTCAACACGCGAACTTAGACTAGCTACAAATTAGCATTGTAGTCAGGTAGCTAATTTAAAGCCAACACATAACACGGAATCGCATAGACTGACTACCAATTAGAATGATTCTCATTTAATTTAATTTGAATGAGCTATTCAGGAGATTATAGGGGAAAAAAAAGTTTCAAAAATGTTATGACGACTTATCCTGACCCGAGGTTCTGGTCCACAGGGTTTGCCCGGTTTACCTGGTGTTGACGGGCATCCGGGAGCCCCAGGGCCCAAGGGAGAAAAGGTCAATCTGGCATTTGTAATAACATAACCCCCCTTTTGATTTTGTATATTCACAGGGAAACTTTTTGTATGTTTTTTTTCAGGGGGATTCTGGCTTACTGGGTCATCCAGGACCAGGTGGACAAAAGGTAATCATATAGTTTTGTTTTGTTTTTTTCAGTTAATTAATTCTAATCACCTTAATGAACCATTTGTGTGGGGTGTTGTGTTGTTTTTGTTTTTTGTTTTTTTGTCAAGGGTGCTCAAGGAGAGTCCGGCTTGCCGGGACCAAACGGAGAGCCTGGTTTGGCCGGTTTGCCTGGACCCATGGGACCTGCCGGACCCCCCGGGCCCCCGGGGTCCAGAGTCCGTGTTGGATTTGTAAGTTCTGGCCCCCAAAACGTCAGTTTCAGTTTTAAGGATATAAATATTTGAATTTAAATCCTTTAAAAAACATGGAAGTCCCCCCCCCAAAAAATGCACTCATTCAATTTGTTTTGGAAACAGTGACTCCAAGTGGACAAAAGTAAAAACTGCAACTGAAATTGCAAATATTAAATCAATTATTAAAACAAATAGTAATAAATGAAATATAAATTAATACATATTTAATATTTTTCACGTTTTTTCAAAAGGACGACATGGAAGAAGGATCTGGCGGGATTTTCTCTAATGGAATTCCTGGGGCAAGAGGACCTGAAGGAAGACAGGTTTGTTATCGCAGAAAACTAATATATTGACGTAAAAAAACGTATTTGGGACTAAGTGAGGTAGTATATTCTCGGTTTGTCACGCAAAATGAATAGCCTTGGCACAGATTATATATATTTTTGGGGTGCGAGGCCCTGTAAACTACAACAACAAAAACGCACTGGAAAAAGTGAATGACGTGAAAATCCGTCTTTGGCACTCTGTGAGTTAATAAACTATACTACGTGGTTAAAATGTAAGCACTTTTTGTTGGACAACAGGCAATTACCCAACCTTGGTTTACTCCAATTATATTTCAATGTTACATTTATCTTAAACAAAATTTAGCCATTTGATTTGTATTGTTTATTGTGTCTTTTATCATCACATTTAGTATTGGAGTCATTCAAAAGTAATCTAGAGTAAAGTTACATTACTTTAATATTATAGTAGTTGAATTACGTTACATGTTTACCCTGGAGTGCCGTGTCTATTCTCGTTGTCAACAATGTTCACTATGTTGTTATCAATGACAATAAAAACAATTCTAACTTGTCATACTTGACATTGTTATATTGATTGAATTAGGATACAGAAAACATTTGTTAAGATTTGTGTGAGGGAATACCGTAGGGTGATATAGAATTTACTAAACTGATGGAACACACAAAACAGAATGTAAAAAATGTAATAGAAAAAAATAATTTTTGGTTGATGAAAAATTGTTAAAGGATAAAATAGGTTGAGGTATCCACTCAGTGCCATGCCAGTAAGAAGTCACATTTCCTAGAAAATCACAATGACCCATTATACATTTTAAGAACCAGTCCGCAAGATACTCATGTGGTCTTAGGGGTCTACTTGGTGGCCGCAGGCACCAAGTTGGAGACCCTTGATCACAAGAAAAAATGTTAACAAAGAGTCATCGCAGCCATCCATCCATTATCTGCACCGTTTATCCTCAGGGTTAAGCATGGGTGGGAAAACTTGGGGCGCGGGCCGCACTGGGTTGAATAAATTGACGAAAAGGCCAGGTCAGAAGAAAATATGATTGAATAATTTGCGTTTTTTGTATCTGCTGATACATTAAAAGATACAAAAATATAACAGATCACAATGAAATATCATTAAGATTACATTCTTCAACAGGTAACTAGTAACTGTGTCCCAACCCTGAGTGCCAAAGACATATTTTCAAGTCATTAAGAATTATGATGATAATATATAATAATAATAATAATACATTTAATTTCAAAGTGCCTTTCAGGAGACAAGAGGTTGCCGTACTCAGAATAGAAAACAGTAATATTAATTTTTAAAAAAGAATAAATACAAACAAAAAATAACAACAAAGCATTTTAATGTTTTAAGAGCACATTTCAAAGCAGAAATTGAAGATTTTCTTTGTATTTTCAGGGTCCATCTGGCTTGCCTGGACTTCCAGTAAGTAACCAATAGATTTAGATTTATAACCATTTGAGTTATTCAAAACCAGACTATGTTGATTCCTGCAGGGCAAACCAGGTTTACCAGGTCTGGCCGGTCAGAAAGGAAGTGAAGGTCCTGAAGGACGAGACGGACAACCGGGATTGGACGGATTCCCTGGAGTCCAGGTCCTGGTCTTATTTTTGTCCCCCAAGAACATATATAACTTTACCTTTTCTATATTTTTTGTGGTTTCCTTTATTACAGGGCTCAAAAGGCGAAAAAGGCGATAAAGGAGAGCGAGGCGATCCTGGTCGAGACGGAAGTGGACTCCCCGGTCCACCTGGACCACCAGGACCACCTGGACAATTATTTTACCAACCATCTGACAATGTAAGAGGAAGTTGCTAAAACTTCTTTGCAAAGATATTGTGAACTAAAAAAAATTTTTTTTTCACTACAGTTTAACAGTGCTGTTGGCGGTGTTGGCCCTCAGGTGTGTATCAAACCTTTTTGATAAAAATAACTAATAATTAAATTTCATGTCAAAGATATCAGGAAAAATACCTGAAAATGAGTTACTTTTAACTATACTATTGTATTCAATCAACTGACAATGCTTGTTTTCAGAAGATTCAACGCATTTAAGTTGTTCGTTCAAAGTTATTTTGATTTTTCACAGAAGTCTTCTTTTTCCCTCTTTATAATGTGCAAGAGGCACTGGAGGCCCAATATTTAGTCATTTGGAGCCATGCTATAATATCCAATCATCCAACACGGCCCGTTAGAAAGATTATAAGCATATATAATCCTCTCCTTATTTGGATTTTCTACAGAAGTAGTAGTACAACTTGATCGTGTGTCCTCTTTGCCTCATCACAATGCCAGTGAATTCGTCACACAAATCGCTAGAAAGGTTCGAAGCATTTTATGTTATTATTATATAATTGGATTTTCTCCAGAAATAGTATCACAACTTGGTTGTGTCTCCTCTTCACCTCTTCATAATGTGTGCGAGGCACTGTAGAGCTTGCCCATAATCAGTCAGCACAACTTGTTAAAAATATGATAAGCATTTATGTTCCCCTTTAGAATATATTTGATTTTCTACAGAAACAGTGGCAAAACTTGTTTGTGCCTCCTCTGTATCTCTTTTCAATGTGCGCAAGGCACTGGAGAGCTCATCCATATTCAGTCAACACTATTTGTTTGAAAGATTCCAAGCATTTATGTTTGTCTTTATATTAGATTTAGATGTTTTATATAAGTAGTAGCACAACTTCGTCGTTTATCCTTTCTACCTCCATATGATGTGCATGAAGCACCAGACACGACTTGTTATAAACATTCCAAGCATATAGGTATGTTATAAGATATTTTTATTTTCTATAGAATTACCGTATTTTCCGCACTATAAGGCGCACCGGGTTATAGGGCGCACCCCAAAAAAATAGTTTTTGGTCCTATATTTGACATACATAAGCCGCATTGGATTATAAGGCGCTACAATGGGAACGTCGACAAAACAGTCAGATAGTTCAGTCCAACTTATTACCCCCTTAACATTCCGAAGGCTTGCAAAGAAGCAAATACGTATCGTAGACACGTGCGGATGCGGTGTCCGTACGATGTCACTCAAATGCATCGTTCCAAATATCATTCGGAAGGTTAAAGTCTTGGGATTCAAGAAATGCCAACCATTCCTTAGTTTCTATTTTCTTTTTCGCTCGCAACTTTACTGTGCATATGACAATAAACACTTGGAATTGAGTTGAATTTAAAAATAGACACTCCATTCCATCCATTATCTGCACCGCTTATCACAGAAACATCGAGTTCAGTCTGAAACAAGATACTGGGAAAATATATAGCCGGAGTAGCTCATCGAAGTCGTTGTGTTCAATAATAATGTGCAACCATGGTCCTCTTATATCCGTGAGTGTAGTAAATCCAGGAGAGTAAAATATTTACAAATACAGTACAGAATAGTAAAATATTGTTTCCTCTATGCCGTAGTTTGACCTAACATGCAATTCACATTCATCTTTTTCGGCCAATTGCAGGCTTTGTTTTGCCCCTTAGCCTATGCGAGCCAGTAAATGATAAAAAACATCCGCCCCCTTTACCTCCAAATAACTTTAGCCAATAGTGATCGATTCAAATGATGATTGACACATTGGTTAGCCAATGAAACGCCAGTATATAAATCCCAGCATACACCGCGGACTACTCGCGTTGGGGGGAAAATCTAGTCGGCGGCTGCTTGGATTAGTTGCAAGACTTTGCGACTTAATATTGATCCATAAATAAGGCGCAATGTATTATAAGGCACATGGTCAGCTTTTGAAAAAAATAAAGGCTTTTGGGTGCGCCTTATAGTGCGGAAAATACGGTAGTTGCAGAACTTGGTTACAATTACTCTGTACCTCTTAATTATGTGCGCGAGGCATTGGATTACTCCTTCATAATCAGTAAACACAACTTATTAAAAAGATTAGAAGGATTTTTGAAACTCATTAGAATATAGTTATATTTTCTATAGGGGGAATTGCAAACTAGGTTGTGTCTCCTATCTACCCTTTTATACAGTACACAAGGCACTGGAGACCCTGGCCATAATCAGTCCCACCAGGCTATTGCGATTGTACAGGCTTCTGAGAGTTAGGAAGTATTCAATTGTAGTAGCACAACTTGGTTGTGTCTCCTCTCTACCTCCCTAATGTGCACGAGGCACTGGAGAGCTCGGCCTGGGTCAAGTTGTTGTTACTTAATGGCCTTTAAAACTATGAATTTTGTTTTGACACCAATAGCCATAATTGGCTAATATTTAGATTTCCGTGCTATAGAATTTGTAAATTGTGAATATCATTTATCCCTAAAAAAATGCATCATATGTCCGTCCTAACAATTTTTGTGTGTTTCCGTCAAGGGTGGACCTGGTTTTCCGGGTCGAGCTGGATTTCCCGTAAGTCAGTCTTTTGAATCATTTATTAGCTTAACATGTCTAGGTAGAATGTCAAAGAATTCTAATGCTGGATTCTGATCTTTGCGGTTTTGTTAGGGTCCTGTGGGTCCAAAGGGTGAACCGGGCAACCCTGGCTATCCAGGTTATGGCGTCAAGGTCGGATTGAAGTTGAAAATCATCACTTATGCTACATTCGCTAAGAAGTTGTTGATTTTTTTCAGGGCGAGAAAGGTGAACCGGGTGTGGTCCTAGGACCCGATGGAAATTCCGTCTTCTCGCCAGGCCTTACTGGTTTAAAAGTGAGGACTAGAACTTCTAGAACCTTTAGGTTTGGATCTTCTGATGTGTGTTTCCACTGTGATTTCAGGGAGATCGGGGACCTCCTGGACCTTTGGGACCCCCTGTAAGAATTTACTTATTTAAAAATATGTTTTTGGGTACTTGTTTTTCAGACCTTCTAAGGAAATAAAGTTTTAAATTAGAAGTTGGATATTTTCGGGATATATTATTAGGAGGGTCAAACAGAGTTCCCGAATGTTTGATCTTACATTACACAGTCCAGCGTTTTTCCGAATTGCTCAGTCCACAATTAGTAGATTTTGGGAGTCCACAATTGAAAGGATTTGGGAGTACAGTCAATAAACATGCCCAATTAAAGTCGCCGTCGACGATAAAGCTCCGTTGGGGTAGTGCAAGCTGATGTTTAGCAGCGGGCAGGAGATATAGCGCTATGCTAACGTTAGCATCTGGTGAAACTGTTAGCGGTGGAAAGTATACAGCAAACACAAAGACCACAATTAACTCTCCCGGTACATAGCTAGAAACTCCATATCAAGTGAGCATTGTGTATCAATGGTTCGACTATTATTGTAGCGCGTAGTCTCCAACCCCTGTTTTTACCGGAGTTCTCGTCTCGTTCGAGCCGGTGATGTAGTGCGGCGTCGGGAAAGCCAAGACTCCGTGATGGCAAAAAAAAGTCCTCCAATTCCGGACGTTGTTTGTGGCGATCCGCAGCTCAATTCACTCATTGTGGACGGATGGATCTGGCGTTGGTTGAACATGCTTGGGAGCGCTGGTCTGTGTGGTCGCCTTCTTAGCTTAGCTCAGCCTTTGCTCCGTCATTGTCATTGTCGGCAGGCAGCAAATCTTCCAGGGAGATCCGGTGGTCTCTGTATATCCCTCGGGATGTAGTGGATATTATTAATTAATAGATTAATAGTCCTTTTAGGACATTTTAATGGTTCTAATGTGGTTAGAATCATAAAAAAAATAGGAATGTGTGATTCTGTACTTGTTTTGTAAGACCTTTTAAGAACCTCTTTTCAGATTTGTCAATCATTGTGGGTACCAATATTCCTTAAGTGGATAAACCCATTTTCCACTGTTAAAACATGGTTTTAGAGTTAAGCTTTATATAAGACTGGTTGGGCAATCATAGAATAATTAGTCCCCCATTTCAGTTTTTTTTCCTTCAAACAGGGACCATATGGACCTCAAGGGATCAAGGGTGAGATCGGAATGCCTGGAAGACCTGTAAGTGCCAAAAACACATTACCACGTCATCTGTACACAAGAACACTAAAAACAAATCTCAAAAAGGAACGTTGCCACTCCTAGGGTCGGCCTGGCGTAAACGGTTACAAGGGAGAGAAAGGAGAGACAGGTTCTGGTTTTGGATACCCGGTAAGTGACTTTGAGTCCATCTTAGGAGACTTTTGAAATTTGGGGGGAATTATTTAATAATTTATTTCATCAGGGGGCTCCTGGACCACCCGGTCCACCAGGACCACCAGGACCAATGGTACCACTGGATCGCTTCAGCGTGAGTTAGCAAAACTGTTAGCATAGCATGGCAGCATTGAGTAACACCAAATTGTATCTCCTCTGCAGTCCTACGACGGAACCTCCAGGAACTACCCAGGTATGAAATTGTGGAAATAAATCCATTTTTTTCACATTACAAGGAAGTCAGTGATCCTGTCGGGAAGGTACGATTAAAGGAGGCTCTCAAGATGGGGGAGGAATAAATGAATCCTGGTCTGAGCTTCTATTGTTGCAAGATTAATCCATCAAGTCTTACTCAAGTTGAGATATAGAACGATTAAAAGCTGAACTTCCATGTGACTTTTTCTTTCTTTTTTATTGCAGCAATTAAAGGAGAAAAGGGAGAACGAGGCCTACCTGGCGTCCCTGGTAAGTCCTTGAAATTAACTCGTTCGCTGCCATAGACAGCTATGGATGTCAAAGACTGCATTTTAGCTTTTTTTGACATAGCTAAGTGTCAAAGATCCATTCTAGATGGGCTGCCGTATTCGCCTACAGATGTCAAAGATGTTATAAACATCTAAGATCCATTTTTGCCAGGCAGAAATTGAAGGATTCAGACGTCAAATATCCGTTGTGACCAGGCTAACAGTGATGGCCACAAAACACCAAAAATATGTTCCGTAATGGCTGCTATAGACGACTACAGACGTTAAATATCCATTCTAGCTAGGCTGGCATTAAAGGCTACATATGTTAAAAATCAGTTTAGATGGCCTGTAACCTTTAGCAAAAAAACATCCTAGCTAGGCTGTCATTAACATCAAATATCCATTCTATCTAGGCTGCCGTAGATTGCTTTAGTCGACAAAGATCCATTCTAGCTAGGCTGTTGTTGACGGCGAAGGACATCAAAGAGCCATTCTTGCATGCCTGTCATCAAGGGCAATTATCTATTTTAACTAGGCTGCAAATTTTTAAAAAGATCCATTCTAGCTACACTGTTGTCGAACACTATAAATGTCAAATATCTATTCTAGCTAGGCTGCCGTTTTGGCTGCAGATAATGAGTTCAACGCAGAACAAAATATTATCCAGGAAACTGTTTACACAAACTACAAAAACACATTTGTATTTGCAGGAACTGGCTCTAATTTTGATCTTCACGCTTTAAAGGTGAGCACAAAAATCAAAATTAGGGAATTGAACTATCGTTTTTAATTCTCGATATACTTTATGCATTTTTCTAACAGAGAGAGCTCAAAGGCGATCACGGCGAGCCGGGAGTCAAAGGTGAAAAGGGTGAACCTGGCGGCTATTACGACCCTCGTTTGGGAGGACCTCAAGGACCTCCTGGCAATCCGGGCTTACCAGTGAGTGACCCAAAGTCCAAATCCTCTCAAGCTGAGCACTTAAAGTCTTGTTTTCTTTCTATTAGGGTCCAAAAGGTGATTCCATAACAGGTCCGCCTGGACCTCAGGGTCCACCTGGTCCGGCTGGGGTCGGTTATGATGGACGCCCAGGTCCTCCTGGACCACCTGGACCACCAGGCCCTGCCACGTCTCCATCGCTGCCTGGTGCTTTTTGGCCCGGTCAAAGTGAGTCTAGGTCTCGAACAGGACCTATTGAAAAAACGATCCGTCATAACTCCCATGTTTTGTTTTGAAGCTGCCAATGTACCAGGACCTCCTGGTCCTCCCGGTCCACCGGGAAGTCCTGGACACTCGTCTGGAGTAAGGAAGTCTTTACTGTTTTGGAGCATAATTGGCAACCAAATCCAGTCCTCGAAGACGAAGATCCTGCATGTTCTGATTCGGTTTTCTGCACTACTGTCCACAGGTGACGGTTCTCCGGTCCTACGATACTATGCTAGCTACCGGCAGACGGCAACCGGAAGGGAGTCTCATCTATGTCCTCGACAAAGCAGACCTGTATTTGCGAGTCAGAGATGGTCTGCGACAAGTTCTGGTACGGTATTTAATCTTTATCGAAATACAGTGAACCCTCGTTGATTGCGGGGGTTCGGTTTAGGAAATAATGCGTGATAGGCAAAATCAGTTAACTAGGACCTTGGAGTTTGTTTTTACAATTGTTATACAGTAGACCTTGGAATACATTAGTTTGTTCTAAGGTGAAAATCGCAGAGTAAAAATGGCATATAGTGGGGGATAGAAACCAATGCTACTGCTTAAGCTTTTGTCGCCTTCTTATTTTTAATAATCGTACCGATCGTCGAGTTGATTGGTTACGGCCATTTTACTTAGCCAGGGTAGGGATATGTTTGCCTTCTTCTTATTTGTTGACAATCAAAAGCTTTGTTTCCGTGGTTATCAAAATTTTGCTTCTTCTTTTCACATCACTGAAAGCCTTGTGACTCATAGCTGTAAATTCTAATTTCATACTCCAAATTTTAAAGTGGTTTGTGTGCTTCCTTTGAATTTCTTAATAATCAAGGGCATCGTTTCCGTGATTATATTTTAGCTTCTCCGTTTAGCATTACTGCAAATCCTCTGTCCTGTATGTCTGAAGCGATTTGTGTGGCTTTTTTGTATTTCTTAATAACCGCACGCTTTGTTTACACGGTTATTCAGGTTTTTGCTGATCCATTTAGCATCAGTGCAAGCTTTGAGACCCATAGCTACAAATTTACATTTTTATACTAGATTTTAAAATGATTCGTGTGCATTCTTGTCTTTCTTGATAATCGCATGCTTCGTTCCATGGTTTTTGCTTCTACCTTTAGCATCCCGCAAGCTTTTGGACCCATAGCGAATAAACACAGTAGGAATAATATAGTATTGTATCACAATAAAGTCAAATACTTTTTAGCGAGGGTTCACTGTGACCCAAATTTAGTCCGAGTGGTACGAGTACAGTAATCCCTCGGTTATCGCAGTTAATGGGGACCAAAACCACCCGCGAAAAGTGAAAATCCGCGAAGTAGCGATGCTTAAAAAAAAGATTTTTTAATTTATTTTTTTTTATTATTTTATTTTATTATTATTATTTTTTAGACCAGCAAAGCTCTGAACCCGCGAACGGTGAACCGCGAAGTAGCGAGGTCCCACTGTAAAAAAAAATTTTGTTTTCTTTCTCCACAGTTGGGAGACTACAACCCTTTCTTCCGGGATTTGGTGAGTCCAATTCCACACCGTTTTCCAAAAACCGAAACCTTGAATCTTCCACTAATCTCTTGTCTTAAAGGACAATGAAGTGGCTGAGGTCCAGCCCCCGCCTATTGTCTCGTACCCGCAGTCCCACGAGCAGTCCCCCAACAATGGGGCTGGACGTTATCCTCAGGGACCCCTTGAACCGCCATCCCACCCTCCGGTGGACCCCCGTTACCATCCTCGGTATGACCCAAGGTTACCGGACCCGAGGAACTCGGGTCAAACCGACGGAACCCTGGCGGCAGGCCAGGCTGAGAACCGATACCCTGTCACTCCATCTCGAAGACCCAACCAGCCTCTACAACCTCCTGTGGTCCACAGACATGGATCCGGGGTTGGTTTCTTTACCTCGGTCCCTAAGGTTCTTTAACAACACCTGATCCATGTCGGTTTTTCTGCTTTTTAGCTTCACCTGATGGCCCTGAACGCCCCCCAAAGTGGAAACATGCGCGGGATCCGAGGGGCAGACTTCTTGTGCTTCCAGCAGGCCCGAGCTGTTGGACTTAAGGGGACCTTCAGGGCTTTTCTTTCCTCCAAGCTCCAAGACCTTTACACCATAGTCCGCAGGTCGGACAGGGACGGCTTGCCCATCGTTAACCTCAAGGTCAGAGCTTTTGAACATTTATTTTAAATGATACTTATTAACATATTTGCTTCTTAACGAAGGAAAACAACAGGGGTTTTGAGGGGTGACTTCCTTAAGAAAAACAATTTGTGTGCCAATTTAATTCTAGTGGAACAAAAAAACTTTTATTAGGTAAAAAAAAAGAAAAAGATTAATTTGAACACTAGGCAAAAATACATGAACTATCAAACCAATGTTAATTTTTTATGGAAAAAAAAAAATCATAGGTCAAAAAAATTGTATTACTTTTACTTAGTGAAATACCTAGCTAGAGATTGCTGCCATGTTAGTCGAGAATCTTGCTGCTACTCTGTGCTCTGTAGCACTGGTTTTCATTCGCATTCGACAATAGACCCATCTAGTGGTCGAATATTAGACTTTGGGGCTTTAAGTAAATAAGGTTGAAAATATAAAACTATTTTAATTATTATAAATAAGTAAATAAATAAATAGAAAGGGGGCATCACGGCGGCGCAGTGTGCGGCACAGTTCTAAGGTCTTGGGAACCTCCTGTGTGGGTTCAGCTACCGGACTTCCTGTGCGGAGTTTGTATGTTCTCCCCGTGCTTGCGTGGGTTTCCTCAGGTCACTCCGGTTTCCTCCCACATTCCAAAGACATGTATGCCAGATTAATTGGCCAGTCCAAATTGTCTCTAGGTGTGAATGAGCGAGCGAGTTGTCTGTCCATGTGTGCCCTGCGATTGGCTGGCAACCAGTTCAGGGTGTCCCCTGCCCACTGCCCGATCATCGCTGGGATGGGCTTCTTTACCCCCGCGACCCTACTGAGGATAAGCGGTGCAGCTAATGAGATGAAATAAATAGAAAGGCAAATAGGGGAAAAAATAAAACTATCTACTAGGGTTGCGTAAAAAAGAAAAAAGAAAAAAAGAAAGCTACAACTACTACTATGTTTTGGTAAATCGAAAAGGAATACAAATAAATGAAAAAATAAATCTGCCTACTAGTGTTGGATCAATAAACATGAAATAAATAAAAAAGCTAATCACAGGGTAAATTAAAAAGAATCTGTTATGTGAGGCGGAGCCACCGCTGACTGACAAGAGTTTACTTGGGAACAAAGAGAATTACCTAGATCGACAAAGGAGATCAGGAACATCAAAGGCAAACACAGATCTGACAGCCTTTGCTGTTGGCACATTCAGGTGCGGGCAATGAGTAAGAGGTGTAGGGTCTGCTAGATCATAACAGGATCACCTCAGTCTTTCGCTGACCTCTAAATATATCCTCCTCTCAGGATCAAGTTCTTTTCGACAATTGGGAGTCGATCTTTGGCAACAACGGCGGGAAAATGAGAAGTGGCGTACCCATTTACTCTTTCGACGGCAGGGACATCTTAAGGGACAGCGCATGGTGAGTCTCCACCGTCCAATCGTGGATCCAGACCACAACTTGACCCCGCACCCATCCCCCGTGTTTTTTCTGGGCAGGCCCCACAAGATGGTTTGGCATGGATCCAGTGCTAGCGGGCAACGGCAAAGCGAACGCTATTGCGAAACGTGGCGAGCCGGCGAACCCGCCGTGACCGGGTTAGCTTCGGGTCTGGAGGGCGGCCATCTTTTGGAGCAACATTCGAGAGGATGCGGCGAGGCTTTTGCTGTCCTCTGTATTGAAAACGCCTCAATGGCGCCACACGCCGCCAAATAAAACCATTGCGGCAGACTTTTGAATCCAGGCCAAAGATGGAAGGCTGCCTTTGTGTTCTTCTGAGGGTCCGGCAGTATGGAAGCCCTGAAGGGATAAAATGCAATAGATGAAATTTAAATGTCATTATTATAAAGTATGTACGTCATAGTCCTTAAAATCTATGATTGAAATATTTCATCATTCTTGAATTCAATAACATTATACTTTCATGATCATGTACAAACATGCTATTATCATAGAATGACCCCATCTGTCAATTAAACCACAGGAGACTCAAGACCAATGATGCAGTATTTATCTGTCCTGTATTCCCCCTGGTTTTATTGACAGCCGGGGTCATTCTGTAATAAGACACTCTCATGTGTGTGTGTATATATATATATATATATATATATATATATATATATACATACATACACCCATCCATTATCTGCACCGCTTATCTTCAGTAGGGTCGCGGAGGTGCTGGAGCCCATCCCAGCTATCAAGGAACAGACTGAACTGGTTGCCAGCCAGTCGCAGGGCACACAGAGACAGACAATTCGCTTGCTCATTCACACCTAGAGACAATTTGGACTGGCCAATTAACCTGGCATACATGTTTTGCGGAATGTGAGTGCCCAGAAGAAAACCCACACAAGCACGGGGAGAACATGCAAACTCCTCACAGGAAGGTTCGATCTCATGACCTCAGAACTGTGCAGCACACACGCTAACCACTGCCCCGCCATGCTGCCCATATATATGTCTAAAAAAATAATGAAATGGCATTTTTCATCATTACATTTTAAACAATAGTAAATGCATATAATAATAATTACAAGTTGCCCGTTATTTCCGAAAATCCTTCGTTCTACTTATTTCATTTTTGCAATTCAGGGCTTTCATACAGAAAAATTAAAAAAAAACAGTAAAAGTGTTGACAAATTGTATTCATTGTTTCGTTGTGGTCAATTTTGACCTTTTCAAATGTTATACTCCTCTTTTTGTGTTGTTTTCTGATTATGTCTATTTTTATTTTGTAGTGGTGGGGTAAATTTTGGGCAAAGACGATTTTGAATTGAAAGAAAATATTTATTTTTGAAATGAAGTTATATAAGGACTAAAAAAATGAGTTTAATGGAATTACGGCTTGCCCAAATAGTCCCATTTTTTACTTTTGTTATTTTTTAATGGTGCCTTTTCCATTTCGTAAACGCACAAACAGCACTCCTTTTCAAATTTTCAGATTTTTTTTTCTGCAATCATTGTTTTTTTTTTATTGTTTTTGTTCATGACCGCTTTTCCATTTCTGAAGCACATATGACACTCAATTTTTTTGAAAAAAATCCTTTATCATTTTTTAATTCAATTTTTGCATACATTTTATTTTTTTCAATTACCTTTTACAATGCCTTTAACCATTTCATAAGCACAAGTACCACACTTGTTTTAATTTTCTTCTTTCTCCCGCGGTGCTTTTTAATTTCATAAGTACTCCTATCTAAATTTTTAATTTTTTTCACAATTCCTTTTACATTTCATAAGTGCTAAATAATATTTGTTATTCTCTTTTTCCCAGTTTTTATGGTCCTTTTTCAATTTCATCAACGTATATGCAACTCTCCTTTATTTAGAAAGAAAAGCCTATCTTTTTTTTCATGGTGCCCTTTACATTTCATAAGGGCACATACCACATTCCTTTTTCTTTCTTTTTTACTGTCTTTTTATTTTTATTTTTTTTAATTGTCTTTTGTTGTTCTTTTTCATTATTTTTCCTTACTGTCCCATTTCCATTTCATGAGGGCACATCAAACAAATTATTGTTTAACCAGTTTTGTATTCCTTTTTATATGAATTTTAATTTTCCCTTTTTATTTTGAACATTTTTCATTTTTTTTTCCATTTTTTAATGAATACCGAGGACCTTTTTTCCCCCAATGAGATTTAATAACCCCTGAAACTGGTGAGTACAGATGACCATTTTGAATAAAGTTTTTTGTTTAAAGAAATATTTTCTTATAACCCGTCTTTTGAATGCTTGACTATGCATTTCCTTTTTTATTTTTTTTTGGGGGGGGCGAGGGGTCTTTAAGGCACTGAATAAACGTCTTCAATCGCCAGGGTAACAGCATGTTTTTGCACCCTTTATTTTATAAGTATCATTTCTTGTTAAAAAAAAGTCAAGTTAGGTTGACCTCACACTCCTCAAGAATCCTTTTTGAGACGTCCTGCTGTGTTAATCGTGACGGTTATAAAATTTGAATCCATTTTATGAGTCGATTTGATGCTTTTAAATTCCGACTTGTCAATTTGTCAGGGAATATCTCTCTTAAATTGGAGGATTTTAAAAGAAGTAAAATTGGGTCAACGTTGCCCAGTAAATCCTTTTAAATCTCCACTTGATAGTTGCTAGGAGTTCTGTGATCATATTTGATGAAAGGAGACTAATTTGAATTATTCAGGTTGGCCTGATTTGCTGGATTCGGTTCTTCGAAAAACCACACAGGGAAATGTTTTCTGACACAGGTCTTGTATCAAAGGCTAATTTATCATCCCTTTAGAGTGACAGTGTGTAATAATTCAACACTAGAGTCCTTTCGGAAGCCTAACAGAAATCAGTTGGTAAAATTAGCTAGCCTTTAAATCTCCATTAGTGACAACAAACCACCGATCGAGCTGGAAACACCCGGAGCAGCTGAAAAGAGCCCATACCTGGAGTTGGCAAGAGCTTCTGTAAGTGGCTAACTTTACAGGCCAGCGGGAGATACAGTGAAAGATGGAGTTAGCCAGAGCTGGTGTAGGGTGCGGGAGAAGCTACTAAAGGTCACAAAAAGAAAGTTAGACTTGGTCAAAGCTAGTGGAAGTGGCTAATTTTGGCAGCTAGCGGGAGAAGCTACCAAAAAGCCAGTAAAAGATAGCTGGAGTTGGTCGGTGGTTCTGCAAGTGGGTTATGTTAACAGCTAGTGGGGGAAGTTATCAAAAAGGACACTTAAATATAGCTGGAGTGGGTCAGAGCTTCAGTAAGTGGCTAACATTAACAGCTACTGAGGGAATTTCTGAAAAGACCACTAAAAGATAGCTGAATTTGGTCATATGTTGTGTAAGTGGCTAACTTTGGTTGCTAGAAGGAAAAGCTACTAAGAAGGAAAGTAAAAGATACCTGGGGTTAGTCATAGCTGGTGGAAGTGGCTAACTTTAGTGGCGAGCAAGTGAAGCTACTAAAAAAGCCAATAAATGATATTCGTGCGAGTAAATCTGAAAAACAAAGAAGCAGCTAACGTTCAAGAAGATAACTTTATCAGAGAGAAGCTACTAAAATGTATGAACAGCTGTGTAAGGTGAGTGGCACTGAAGAAAAACGCAAAATGAGCTTACAAGAATTTTAGTGGCTAGCTGTAGCTATAACCTGCAGCCAAGTTGCTCGCACGAGTGGCTAGAGAAGGAAACTGTCGAAGGTGCCTGGATGACCTCACCTAACACCTTTTGCTTGCTTAACCAGCTGTAGAAGGTGAATGACACAGAAGGATAACGCAGGATCAGCTAACAACACCAGTAGTGGCTAGTGGCGAGCCATAGCCTGCAGCCAATTAGCTAGCATGAGTGGCTAGGGAATGAAACTGGAAAAACACACTAGATGTCTGAATATCGGGACTCTGCAACCAGTACACGCAGGTTTCAACCATGGAAGGTAAGTGCTAGTTAAGCTAGGTTAAGTCAAGTCAAGTCATGTGTATTTTTATAGCCCTTAATCACAAAGAGTCTCAAAGTGCTGCACAGACCACAGATTATTGAAAACCACAGACTATTATGACACCATCCCCTCATCTAAAACCTACATGAGGGCAAGGAAAAACTCAAATACCTCAATATGAGGAAAATAGAGGTAATCCCCCCCCTTCCAGTCGGGTCAAGATATTTTTGTTTATACTTGAATAAGCGGTAGTTTTTTTTTAATCCTTAATTGTTTTAATGGGTAGAAACCTAGGTACCACTGGTAAATGTTATCTTGGAAAATCCCTTATTTGGGCTTCTGTAGTTTAAAGATGGCGGATAAACAGGTCATGGTATGTCATGAAAATATTGTGAAAAAAGAAAAATCATAAGTCATGTATACTTAAATAAGAAATTATGTTTGTTAATGTGAATTTGACTAAATGTGTTATTTTTTAATGATGTATTTTAATATACAAAAAAAAGAATTTATAACCTAAGTAAAACAAATTCTCAAGGTCAAAAACACACAGAACTAACAGGGAATGCATATTCTTGTGAAGCCTCATTGAATACAAAAATGAATGTGTCCAGCGCATTTCCATTAGAAATTTCACTTAACATGCCAATCAAACTTCTCGTTTCACAGCTTAGACGAATTGAGTGTCTTAAAAAAAATCCTGCCGTATCGCCGTTTCCTCAATGTCTCAGCTCAAGAAAATCTTTACCGATTCCTCCAGCTCTTAATCGGCCACATCTGGCTTAAGTGACAAGCCTCTAGCCTCCGGGGCAGCTATATTTAGTGGCTGATAAGTAATAACTAAGTCCTAACAGTGGGAGTTAATTACAATTGGGGGAGTGCAAAAAAAGACCGGCTTGGCGGCAATCGTTGACAACCCAAACCACAAATTTAGCATTAAGCAAACCAATTGTGCAAACTTAAAGGAAAATTCATGACTTGTGTAGCGACCCTCTTTCATGCACGACACAAGGTTTCACAATCTCTGGGTTTATTGCCTGCATTCAATAAACAAAACAATACAAAAGTCAGGGGCCTCTGTTCACGACTGCAATTATCTTCAACGCTTACAAATTCACATAAGCTACGGCAAGCAGACAACATGCGAGCACATTAATAATGAAACTTCGATAATAACAATGAACATAACTTTCACACGTACCTGCATTCAATAAACAAAACAATACAAAAGTCAGGGGCCTCTTTTCACGACTGCAATTATCTAAAATATTAAAGATACAAAAGAACGGGTCATCACTCAACAGGCCGCACCTCGTGGCGTGTTTGCATCAAAACACGTTGCATCTTCATTTCAAGCTGTATTGCTTAACTTCTTATTTAGTGCTTTTTTAATATATATCATTTAGAACAACTTATATATCTTTATATACAAAAATAATTTCGAAAGCAGCTCAAATATCTAGCAAAATATGCATTTTTTTTATCCAACTGATATTGGGCACATCTTACCTTCAACGCTTACAAATTCACATAAGCTACGGCAAGCGCTGAAGCCCATAAAGTGCCAAACGAAAAAAACAGTCGCAGACGCCCATGACTTAACAACTGAATGAGGTACCGGAATATTAACAGTAATACAACAAAAACACAGATTTTTTGAGAATTCAAAAAAAAATTCAAAACAATCAAATTTCAACTCTGTTACACCTGGTTGTCCGTAAATGAAGTAAATCTCCCAAAAGATGTATTTGACTGTAGCTAGCTTATTCACAAATGTAACATTAAACAAATCAATGAAGTGCTGAACCCATGAAGAAAAAATCAGGACTTGCTTGTATGGGAATGCAATGAAAGTTACTGGACAGCATTTCCCTCTGACATATACATAGCTAACGAGGACAACTGGAGATCCCTCAAACCGCAAAAATATTTATCTGACAGCAGTGCAGCTTGTTTACAAATTTAGAACTAAACAAACTAATAAAGTGCTGCACCCATGAAAGAAAAATCCTAACTTGGTTGTCTGGAAGTAAATAAATTGACATTGTCTGACATTTAGATAGCTAACGTTTACATCCCCAAAACCCCTAAAAACATTTGTCTGACCACAGAAGCAAATTTTGCATTACAAACACACTAAAGATGTGTAACCCCATGACTACCATGGGGGCGCTGGCGCCCCCTATTTTCCAAGTGCTGTTTAAAATACCGTAACCAATATGAATAAAAATATCAAATTGAATCAATGTAGTTTTCCAAAACACCCACAAGGTGGCAGCAACTTCTTACAATCGTATCTCACAGGCATTTACGTATGGCAACGGACTAATCACAGGCAAGAAATGACACAGACTGGGCATAATAATTAATGTATTTTGTAAAGCATTTTTGTTATCTGTAACCAATAAAAACATTTGAATCCTTTGAACATTACTTTATTAGTTTTTATTGTCAGAGGGGTACTGCATTGGGGTATTGATGGGTTATGTTTGACGTGGTGTCTCCAGGATTGACTTCACCGTCTACCACTCAGGCCCATAAATGCCTGTTTCATGGTGAAAAATAGTTGACTATATATCGACAACTTTTGTATGTATTTATAACAGTTCATATTTCCAGTTTATGTGTTCATGTTCAGTTCCAGTCTGTATTTTATTATAATCCTGAAAAATCCAAGTCCGTTTTGTGTTTTGTTTTCATTTTAAAATTGTATCAAATTATCTTAACACATATTTATGGTAGATATTGAAAGTTTTGGGTTGTTCTGGAAAAAAAGAAGTGTCAAAAGTAATAATATGGCCAAAATAAAACATTCCAAGCGGCCTGCCTGTATGATATTCGGTCAATAAAGGGTTAAGAAAAATTCATGACCAGCTGCTCTAGAAACAACAGAAGTAATTGGATAGCATTTTCCTCTGACATTTAGATAGCTAATGAGTCCGACCCATTAGATTTTGGCATTGACATCCCCTAAACCCCCCAAAAGATTTGTCTGAACACAGCTAGCTTGGTTACAAATTTAGCATTAAACAAACCAATTAAATGCTGCACCCACTGAGGAAATTTCATAACTTGCTTGTCTAGAAATGAAATAATTGGGCAGCCTCTGGTGTTTAGCTAGCTCTCGAGTACAACTACATATCCCCTAAACCCTTGAAAAGATGTATCTCACCGTAGCTAGCTCGGTTACACATTTAGCATTAACAAACCAATAAAGTGCAACACCTATTAAGGAAAATTCAAACTTTAATAGTATGTAAATTTCCCTGTGACATTTATATTGCTAACAAGTACAAGTAGAGCTCGCCCAAAACCCCAAAAAGATTTATCTGACCAAAGTTAGCTTTATTACTGATTTAGCATTTAAAAAAACAACAAAACAATGAAGTGCTACACCCATGAAGCAAAATTCAAACTTGATAGTATGAAAAACAACTAAACAACAGTATTTACCTGTGACATTTAGATAGCTAACGAGTACAACTAGAGATCCCCCAAAACCCCCAAAATATTCATCTGACCACAGCTAGTTTGTTTACAAATTTAGCATTAAACGAACCATTGAAGTGCTCCAACCATGAAACCGCATATCATGGTTTGCCTGTCTGGAAAGGACGTAATTGAACAGCCGCCGACATTTAGTGAGCCAACAAGTGCAAAATTGTACATTTCAGGCTTTAGAGATTCCCCAAACCCCTTAAAAAGTGTTTTTTTTTTCTCATTGCAGCTAGTTTGCTTACAAATTTAGCACTTAGTAAAGCAATAAAATGCTGCACCCATGAAGAAATATTCATAAATATTTGTCGGGAAATGAAGAAATTGGACAGCCTCTGAAATTTAGATCGCTAACAAGTAGAACTAGGGATTCCCCCAAGCCCCAGAAATGACTTTAGTTAGCTTTATACAAATTTAGCATTTAACAAACCAATGAAGTGCTGCAAGGATAAAGAAAAATTCATACTTCATTATCTGAAAATTATCTAAGTAATTGAATAGCATTTTTTTGGATAGCTAACGAGTCTGACTCGTTAAGTTCTGGCTTTTAAGATCCTCAAACCCACAAAAAATGATTTTCCTGACCATAGCTAGCTTGTTTACAAATTTAACATAAAGCTAAACAATGAAGTGCTGCGAACGTAAAAGAAAATTGATGACTTGTTTGTCTGGAATTGAATTGAAGTAATTGGACAGGCTTTGACATTTAGCTAGCTAACAAGTGCGGCTCATTGAATCCACACGTGATCTTCTGGCATTTGAGATCCCCCTCAGCCCCGCCTCCTGCCCCGCCCACCCACTTTACAGTATTGTTTGAATATTTAATGAGAAAATTTCCATGCAATTGGGGAGCTTGAGCATTTCATAGAATGATATCAATGATCAAGGAAAATTTCGTTTAGAAAAATGAAATTTTGAACTTTCGAAGCAAACAGAAAATGGAAAAGAAGTAATTATACAATTTCCCCATTGTATTAAATGAGCTACAAAATTCAAAATAAAAACAGATTTTGAAAAATTGTGCTGTGTGAGAACTCCTCTCCACTAGGTGTCCTCATCCCTAACGGAGTCAACCCAAAAATTAGAAATAGCTCAGGAGTGTGTGTTTTTTATTTTAAATCGAGCCAATTGTTTTTGTTTATTAAATGAGTCGTATAAAAAGACAATTACAAGTTTGGAAAATTGTTCTTCCCATTTACATTACTCCAAAAATTTGAGTTATACTGAGATTGTAAGCAGATTTTTAAAGATAAGCATATTAAAAAGATAGGAAAAAACTTATTAGGCAAAATTGATGATCTACAGAAGTAGTAGCACAACTTGAATGTGTCTCCTCTTTACCTCTTCGTATTTTGTTCATGGCACCGGAGAGCTTGGCTCGTTAGAAAGATTCCAAGCATTTATGTTGCTCATGAGAAAATATTCTGATTTTCTATTGAAGTATTTACACAACTTGGTTGTGTCTCCTCTCTATGTATTTATACTATGCAAGAGGCACTGGAGATCAAATAAAAAAAATGTTCCAAGCAATTTTGTTCCCCATTAGAATATATTTTAATTTTCTATAGAAGTAGTAGCACAACTTGGTTGTGTCTCCTCTCCCTCCTCATAATGAGTGGAAAGCAATGGCAAGAAGAAAAAAAGAATTATACCATGCATTTATGTTTCTTGTTAGAATATGTTTAAATTTTCTATGAAAGCAGTGGCATGAATTGGTCGTGTCTCTTCTGTACCTGTTAGGTAATGTGCGTGAGGCACAGTAGAAAAAAAAGAGGCATGGGAAAAAATGGTTTTAAGCAATTTGTTTCCTCTTCAGAATATATTTTGATTATCTATGATAGTAGTGGCAAAACTTACTTGTTTCTCCTCTCAATATCTTCAGAATATGCAGGAGGCACTGGAGAGCAGAAAAAATGGGAAATATTCCAAGCAACTATGCTCGTTATTTGAATATATTTACATTTTCTGCAGAAGTAGTATCACAACTTGGTTGTGTCTCCTCTGTACCTCTTCATAATGTACGCGAGACACTGGAAAGCTCCCCCATGATTTGTGATTTATTTTTAGCTATCAAGGAAAAACATTGATATAAGTTTTTAATTTTTACAATTAAATATTCATAAATGTTTTGACTCAATTTTATGAAAAAATAAAAATAAAAAACAAACAGAGCAAGTGTTAAGTGCTATCGGGAGTGATATTTTGCTAGCAAGCTAATTCTCAAAGCATCCCTTTAACCTTCCACGGCTCACTAACTGCATTTGTCAGTGCAGCTAGCGACTTATCGGAAGCGACAAGAGCTTCCATCTCCTGATGAATTTTTCATGAGTCTGGCTAGTGCGCTAGCTAGCACGCACGCTAGGCCGCTATCAGCCTCGCAGTGTAAAACAACGCCGCTGCAAGTGACAGGGACTCTTTCACCGTGCGCTCGACGGATGAAGGTCACTTTTTATAGCTAGTGTACAAAATATGTTTTATCTTTATTTGTGGTTCCTGTTTTTTTTTTGTTGAAATATATCATTTATTATGGGAGCTTTTTCATCCCCAAAATTTGGGTGCACTACTTAAAAAACCTACAGGCTTCCTGTTATTTTTCATTATTTTTGGGGGTAATTTTGAAAAAAAAATTGTAGATGGTGTGTGACCATACCTGGACAAAATATTGAATAACTTCACTAACTTCATGTCTTAACTGGAAACATAATGCTCTTTGAAATAAATTTGGGTGCTTAACTTGTTTTGGACAGTTTGTAAATAGTTTAGTGCCAGCTTATTTGTTATTTTGTTCATTGTATTTCCTCTTCTGGTTTCTGTCTTTGTTTCTGATTTAGATTCGGTCAGTTTTGTTTGGTTTGGACATTCTGTTGTTTTCTAATCATTTCTGTTTTCTGCTTTGTAACTCATTTTGTTATTAAATGTCATCCTAATTTCCTCAGTTCCTGCTTACCCTGTATTTGGGTCCACTGCCCCAAAACTTAACACCTGCAGTATTACTGTTATTTATTTTATTTATTTTTAAGTATTTTTGTTGTTTTTTTTCCCCTAGCTGTTGCGTGACCAGACTTGGACAACATTTTGAATAACTTTGTTAATGTCACCTCTGGAAACACATTGTGCATTGAAATAAATTTGGGTGCACATTTTTGCAAACCTATTGTAAGTTTGTTTTTGGGTGCATATTCTTCTTTGGACTTTTTGTTAGTAGTTTAGCTACCACCTATTTGTTATTTTGTTCATTGTATTTCTAATTTCAGTTTTGGTCTTGGTTTCTTGTTTGGGTTGGGGGTCTGGTTTTGTTTGGGCATTTTGTTTTTTTGTTTTGGCCTCGTGTATGTTTGCTACTTTGTACTTCCTTTTCTGTTTTTGGAAAAAATAACTAAGTTTGTTAGTGTCTTTAGTGGAAAAAAATAGTTTGTTAAAAGAAATGTGTGTGCAGTACTTGGAAAACCTACAGTCTTCCTATTATTTTCTATTTAGGTTTTATTACTTTTGGGGTTATTTTCCCTACTTAACATGTGACCATATTTGGACAAAAACATCCTATGTTTTGAAGTGTCTTCCTTGCAAATACATGGTTCATTGAAAGAAATTTGGGTGCACGACTTGGCAAACCTCCAGTCTTCCTGTTTTTCATTTACTTTTGACTTCTTTTTTTTGGAATAATACTTTCAAGTCAGACTTTATAAAAGGCTCGGGGAGACATTGGCAAGAACATTTCCTGCTTTTGTTGGTTTTAATAACTACCTATCACTGATTAGCAATTAGTTTGGAAGCTTGCCAGGTTTCTTTCTTCTCACACAATGAGCGTGAAAAAAACAGAAGCTTTGTGAATGTCATGAGACAAAATGTATATTTACTTTTTAGGTCGTGTTTCAATGTCTTAAAGCCTCAGTGTGTAAATACATAGCAAGCCCCAGTGGTTTATTTCAATAAAACACAGTTGATTCAAATATTAAGCAAAACACTTCTATCTTATGAACATGATTATTTAGTGTTTAGGCATCTTGTACTTTTTTCCACTGTTTCCTTCTTGAACCATTCATGTTAGCCACTTGGCTGGACACTTTGCCTCGTTTGATTGCTAACTGCTCCTGCTTTGTCATTCATTGTCACTCCCCTTTGGCATGGTCATGCAAATGAATGTTACTGATTCCAGTGAATCAGGCATTTATCACTTTTTTTCCTCAATGGTTTCCTTCTCGAGCCGCTCATGTTAGTCACTTGGCTGCAGGCTACGGCTCGCCACTAGCCGTTGTTAGCTGTTCCTGCTTCATCCTTCAGTGTCATGTGCGTTTTACAACTGTCTGTGCAAGATAATGTCCCCCTAAATCCCATCTGGCGCATTTTCCCACTGTTTACTTCTCTAGCCACTCATGTAAGCCTCTTGGCTGAACGTTATGGCCCGCCGCTACTTTTTATTGTTATTGTTAGCTAATTCGTGTAAATAGAGATCGCTTTTGCAATGTTTTACTTGCTGTTTTAGTTACTTCCCCTGCTAGCCTCTAAAGCAGACCTGGGCACTCCGGTCCTGGAGGGCCGTATGTTCTGCATGATTTTTGAGGTTTCTCTGATCCAATACAGGTGATTCCAATCACCAGTATCGTTAACGAGCACTTGCTAGCTTGCTAACGAGGTTATAATTTGTATCACCTGAGTTAAAGAAGAGCAAACTTCAAAATCTGGCAGGACGTATGGCCCTCCAGGACCGGAGTTCCCAGGTCTGCTCTAAAGCATAGATGTCCAATTTCTTCAAGCAGAGGGCAACTTTTTTGTAGTGCAAAGAGTACTCTGTTTGATTTGTATTTCTAAAATAGTATTGTTACTGTGTTAATAATTGGAAATAGGCTAAAATTGTTTCAATCAACCACAATAACCCAGCACTAGTGAGCTATTTTCAGAACAGGTCCATGGGCACCTCAACTCTCCGTAGAGGGCAACATGTTGGAGACCCCTGCTCTTATGTTAGCCACTTACACCACCTCTGACCAACTCCACTTAGTCAAGTCAAGTCGTGTTTATTTTTATAACCCTTAGTGATAAATTTGACTCATTGTCACTTTAAGGTAATGCTACTTAATCATTTTCCGTCACAAATCTTCTCCACTTGCTTCTTCGGAAAGTTCCCTGAAGGCAAACGCGCCCACACCCCTCTTGACGGAACCCAAAGGGGGCACACCCCACTAATTGAGAACCACTTCTTTAAGGGCATGTTTAAGGGTTTTCCAAAATGTTCCTTGCATTAACCAATCAGCTTCTTGTATTCACTTGCGCTGCTGTGCCTGATTGCCCGGTCAATTTTTAAGCATGTAGCGTTTTCGATTGGCTGACGTTAGCTAACATTCCCAAGAGTCTTTGGAGAAATGAAGGAAAGAATGAGGCTAACTCACGCAGTGGCGGGCGGACGATAAGCTGCTTACCGTGTCAGCACTGACGGAGCACAAAGTCAAGCTCAAACACATTCGAAAAGACACATTTAGAATAGTTCAACATATTAGCAAATAAATCTATTCAAGCAGCTCTTTGTAAACATGTTTGTTTTGTATGTCAGTTTGAGATGTGACTTTAAGGTTCTGTTGGTATTTATATAAAATGTTGCATGGACTTGCCCCTTCATATTTTTCAGATTTGCCTCTCCCTAAAAACTGGTCTATGAGTGATCCCAAGAGCCAAGAAGAAATCGAAAAGCAGTTCAAAAAGCGTTCTCCATTCGGGCCCCGGTGCTGTGGAATGCTCTTTCCTCTGATATCCGTACCTCAACCTTAGTGGAAGTGTCTAAATCTAGGCTTCAAGCACACTTATATTCAATAGCTTATGAATGATGTTAACCTCAGGAAGCGGTCAACCGTTCATTCTGTTATTGCCTATATTTCATGTTGATGATATCTGCGAACTGTCTGTTAATTCTTCCTATACTGAGGTTTTTGAAATTTTCCTTTCCCTCATGTAGCTTTTAGATCAGGGGATGGTGTCATCGTAATCTGAAGTCTGTACAGATCTTTGAGACTTAGCTTGAATTGCTAAATGTGGACTTGCATTGCAACATATTTGCCTATCCAATTTGTAATATATGTTTAAAGGTACACATGAAATTAATTTTCGGCTTAGAGTAGAGTTGAATAGAATAGAATAGAATGGTCTTTATTGTCATTTTTAACAACGTATTGTATTTGTGTACAACCAAATACACAGTAATTTGATGTAAAAACCAGAAGTACCCTACATTGTTTACAATCAGATTCATGGTTGTTTCTGGTGTATTTTGATGAGGTCATAAGCACAAGAAGTGTACGACTAAACAAAATAAAGTAAATAGAAAATAATAATTGTGACAAATTTATTTATTTTCTCTCCTAATCACAAGTACTGTAAAACTAAACATAATTTTTCTTTTTACTTTGGTTTATTTTTTTTGTCATCAATAAAGTTGCAGAGACCGGTTCTTTGGTCAGTAGGATTTTCTCGGTTTAAAGTACCACTAGAAGTACCACATAAAGCCATTTGGCTTTCCTACATAAAATCCCCAAAATACATCCAACTGACTGGATTCGTTTTACCATTGATCTGCAAATTAGCCAAACTCTAGTGTGAACAACACAACTCAGTGGTGACACTTGGCATGCTAATGTGAAGAAAAGAATGTTTGGTGGGGGCATAACTGGTCCATATTTTTGTAGTATTACTGTACTCTCGTTCATTTTTGTGGTATTTTTTAATTGTTTTTTGCAGTCTGATCATGTAGCATTTGTATTATATAAGTGTACTTTTATTTTGTAGTATTTTAATAGGATATGTTTGTAGCATATCTGTTATAGTTTTTTGTATAACTGTACCAGTGTTTTGGTGTTATAGTATTACAGTTGTGGTATACTTGTAGTATTTCTGCAGGAGTATTTTAAAGAATTTCCATACTAGAGTCTTTGGAGTATTTCCATATGTTTTACTATACTTTATTTTTTGTTGTATTTCTGCTGTAATATTCCTGTAATAATGTTTATTTATCATGGTATTACTGTAGTTTTTATAGTATTATTTCTTATCAGAATGAAAAAATATCATCATTTTAGGGCCCTGTTTTAAAGCACTAAATTTAATATCTTTACTCCTTAGTTGAGTGAGTTATTGAACAAGTTGTCCTGTGTCCAAGATCTCTATACATCTATCAATACCACACCCACCACATTTCATTTGAACAACCCAATTTTGTCGCATTTACAGAACAATTGTGACAAGATGGGCCGTTGATTTATCAGTTTTGAATAACACAGCCTTTTGGGTGTTTTCTGGTCATTCTGGAGGGGTAAGAAAATTCCTGGGACTTCTAGTGTTAAGTAACCTACTTAAAATGTGTGTTTTAAAGCTACTTCCTAAGAGTTCTAAGAGTTTTGTGTAAAACCTAACACTCTGTTGGGAAGGCAAATGCAATTTTGATTTTGAATTAATGATACTGTACTATAGGTAAATATGTTTTCATCTATATCAGAATTAAATTAGTTAAATGTTTTTTTGTTGACTTTTCAACATATCCCTGATTTTCCTCCGAATAAAAATGCACCTTAAGAGCTCGCTGCTGTTCCATTCATTCAAATTCAAAACTCCCGGTCTGAAAAAAGAGCCTACTGTCTGTGAGTATTGATTCTGCGTTCTAGATTTAGAACGGTTAAAGCTAGTTAGTGTTTTTATACTACAACTTTGTCAGATTATTGTCTATTGTCTGGTACTTTCTGTTTTCTGTGGTCTCATTTTCATGACCCTTCTGTCATTGATGCATCCATGGTTGAATCATTTCTCATGTTTTGTTCAGTTAGAACCAGTAAGCAACATTGTTTAATTGTCCTGTCATTTTTGCATTCTTGTAATTGTTCTATCCACGTGTGAGTACATATCTTCCTTTTAATGTTCAGTTACCGCTACTGTTCCAACATATCCTGTTGTCCTCCTTTCATGTTTTGTTCAGTTAGCGCAAGGGTGGCGAACCTGATCCTTGTTATATGCATGTTTTGGAGGTTCCTCTTCTCCAACACTGGTTATGTAAATTTTCAGCTTGTTAGCAAGATGTGCAGGATCTTGGTAATAATCCAGGTGATTCCCATCATTGGATTGGAGCAGAGAAACTCCAAAAACATTCAGGACATGCGGCTCTTGAGGACCGGGTAGGCCACCCATGATATCGAGCATTTTTCAACACAATTGGATATTTAGTTTTGTAATATTACTCAAGTTGTATTTTTGTTGTACAGTATTTCTTTAAAAAAATGTTTTTTTCTAATACAGTATTTTGTAGTTTTTGTAGTACTATTGTAGTTTTTTTTGGTAGTATTTCTGCAGTACTATTCTTGTAGTAGTTCCATGGTAGGACGTTTGTAGCATTCCTGGAGTATTTTGTAGTGTTTCCAGAGTCTAATGTTTGTGTTGTATCTCTATTTTCTTAGTAGTATTAGTGTAAATCTATTTTTGTTGTGTTTCTGTCATATTATTTCTGTAGTACCATTTTCATAGTATTTCTGTCGTAATATTTTTGTAGTTATATTTTTGTATAATACTTTTACTTCATTAGAAATACTACAATATACCACTGTAATCTTTTTGTAGTATGTATGCAGTAGTTTTGTAGTATTTCCAAAGTCAAATACTTGTATTATATCTGTAGTATTTTTGTAATATTTCTGTAGTATCTACATGGTGGTATTTTGGTATTTAGTATTTTTGAGTTGTGTTTTTGTATTATAGTAGCAATATTTTGCAGTATTTCTAAAGTATCTCATCTCATTGGCTACACCGCTTATCCTCAGTAGGGTTGCGGGGGTGCTGGAGCCCATCCCAGCAATCATCGGGCAGGGGACACCCTGAACTGGTTGCCAGTCAATCGCAGGGCACACAGGGACAGACAACTCGCTCGCTCATTGACACCTAGGGACAATTTGGACCGACCAATTCACCTGAAATGCATGTTTTTGGAATGTGGGAGGAAACCGGAGTGCCCGGAGGAAACCCACGCATGCACGGGGAGAACATACAAACTCCGCACAGGAAGTCTGGAGCTGGATTTGAACCCACGCAGGAGGTTCCCAAGACATGAACTGTGCCGCACATGCGCTAACCACTGCGCCGCCGTGCCGCCCTTTTTCTAAAGTTTTCTTTTTTTTTTTTTTTTTTTTACAAATAAAAGCAAAACTATACATAAGGTCCGTTTTCAACCATGATAAAAAGTCGTATTTTTGTGTTTTAGTATTATTTTAGTACCGTAGTTTAGTGGTACTGTATTTTATAGTATTTCCATTTTAGTGGCCCCAGCCCTTGCTTCGAATAGAGGCGAACGGCTCCCATTGGATGGCTGGAGGTGAGTAGGCGCGGCTTCAGCCTCCCTCCCCCATTCTCCCTCCGCGGCTCTAAATGTAAAGAATCCTTTTTCGTGCCTTCGAGCGCCTCACAGCCAGAGAGGTATAAACGGAAAGCCAATTTGATTGTTTCTTCCCCTCCATTCTCCCTTCTCCCTTCTCCCTGCCGCTCCATCCTTCTTCCCTTCCCTTACACCGGGACCAGCGACCCCCCTCTTGCCCCCCTTTACGAGCAGCCAGTCCACACCAGGACCCCTTCGACTCTCCTCACTTCTACCCCTAAAAACCTTACACCAGGTAACATTTGATATTTCTGTCTTTTATTTTGAAAGTCTTGAGCTCTGAAGTGGGTATAGCAAAGTGAATTGACGTATGGCGGGGGATAGAAACCATGCTAATTAGCTAATGCTACCCTGGATTCAAACATTAAAATAACAAACTACTTATCGAACAAGGGTGGGCGATTTTTGGCCCGTGGGCCACAATCTTTTTCATCTGGCACTTCAAACGAAAATGGGCAAAATACAATGACGGTAAAAATATAAAATAGTAAATATAGTACTACTAATAAAAAAATGTTTTAAGTGCCAACTTTGTCCAAATTGCCCCTTTGTGTGTCTACAACAAAAATATTACAACAGAAATACTACAAAAATAAAACGATACTGTATATCAAAGTTAGTGCTTAAAAACAGGGACCTATTATATCATGTTGCTTTCATTCTGTAGTAATACAAAAATACAACTACAGTAATATTACTAAAATACTAAAGAAATACTCCAAAAATTATACTATGGCAATACTACAAAATACTACAGAAACACTATTTTGAAAATACCTTTACAGAAAAACTACTAAAAACCACTGCAGTAATTGAATACAAAATACCTCGAGAGAAATATTACACCACAAATACAATTAACAGGGATCAGAATTTTCCGCAGATCCGCGGATTTCCGCTGTTTTTGAACCCCAAAGGCATTCCGACTTTTTCACTTTTTCTCTTGCGTAGCAAACAAATTCAAAATCTGACTGTCTCACTCTTTCCTTTATTGCTCTGGCGCACCCTGGCGGCCGTTAGAAAAATTGGCCGCATTGTCGCACAAGCTGCAGGGACTGAACTGCATTTGAACTTATCTTGCAGTATTTACAAAAAAATCAGTTATGTGGGCAAATTATTTTAATCTTCTAAAAATGTTACTAAAATGATAAATATAAGCATGGTTTTGGACAAGTAAATTGCCTAAAACCCAGGTTTTGGGGGTGGGGGGGAGGGGGGGGGGCTCCGCCCTGGTTTATTCCTGGACGCTGGCTATTTCAGCTGAAAATGAAAATCTCCATTCTGATCCCTGAATTAAAGTAATAGTACAGATATACTATAAAAAATGCTAAGGTAAGACTACAGGAAAACTACTCAATACAACAAAAGTATTACTACAAAACACAATAAAAAATATTCCAAAATAAAACTACAGTAATAATACAAAAATAAAACTACAGTAATACTACAAAAATCAGACTACAGAAATGCTACAAATGTCCGACTGTAGAAATACTACTATGGAAATAGTACAAAATAGTACAAAAATACATATGACAAAAATAAAACTCCAGTAATACTAAAAAAAATGTTACAGAAATACTATAAAAATCTGACTGCATAAACACTACAAAAAACTACAGAAATACCATAAAAATACTACATAAATACAACAAAATACAAAACAGTAATTCTACAGAAATACTTCAAAAATACTACCACAGAAATAATACTGTACAAAACTAAATATCCAATTTAGTGCTAAAAACATTTTATAGTGTTTCCAAACCAATTTGTTGAGACTAATCTAGTTTAAAAAATATATAACATGTATATATCTGCATGTATTTTCATGTATAAATGAAACCAATTGGATAGGTCTCCAGAATCGGCCCCCCGGCCACATTTTCATACTTAATCCGGCCCAACGACTCCAAATAGTTGCCCACCACTGTTATAAAAGCACTATTTATCCGTCATATATGTGCATATGATAAAATGACATAATACATGTCAAAGAAAAATAAAATTTGATTTATCTTTGGTGTGACGTGACTTGGGGTGGCACACTGGACTAGCAGGTGGATGCAGGGGAGGAAAGAGCAGCTTTTTCTCCTTTTTTACTACATTGCAATAAAACTTACGGTTTCTTTACTCTTTTTTTGTTGTTTTTTCCCCACTTCTTTTTATGTTTTTTTCCCTATTTTCTAACAATGGAAACATTACTTTTTTTCTCTCCTATTGAAATGAAATGTGAAATGAAATGATCTGCATTTATATAGCGCTTTTCAAGTCAATGAATTCCCAAAGCGCTTTACATTTTGCTTCACATTTCCCAATAGCGGCCGTGATCTGTGCAGCCATGTAAGGCGCTAACCTGCTTATTGAGGGTAATTGGGGGTTCAATGTCTTACCCAAGGACACTTCGACATGTAACACGGACAAGCCGGGATTCTAAAACGATCGCTCTACATCCTGAGCTACTGCCTTGTTTTTTTTTTAATTTCCTTTTTTTCTTTTTTCTCTATGGTTTACTTTTTTCTACTTTCTAGTTTGATGGAAAAAAAGACTATTTTATCTCTTTTTCTAGTTGTATCAATTTATTTTGTAGTTTTCCCCCTATTTTTTCATTCTTTTCCATTCTTTTCCATTTGTTTTCTATTTTGTTATTAAATTATTTTTTTTTTTTTTTTTTACAGTTTTCTAAATGAATCAACTGAGAAAAATACTGTTCCATATTATTAATGTTAGTCCCGATTATAAATTGGTTTCAACATATTCTTTATTGAGGGTAAAATTACCAGACGCCATGTCCTGGGTGTCCACTGAAATGGCAAGCTTTGTTTCTAAGGTTATCATGTTTTTTGCTTCTCCCCTTAGCATCACTACAAAACACCCCAAAAGGTGGCCTTCAAAACCACTTTTCCCACACCTTTAAGTTAAAACGTCATGAAGCAGGGTCACCATATCCTGAGACTTTATTGTATTTCTGTCACTCTTATTTCTATTTTGTTATTTCTTCATATTAAGCAAAACAACTGCAATCATAAGCTTTGTTTCCATGGTTATCATTTTTTCCCTTTAGCATCACTGCAAAATTCCATAAGAAGGGGCTTGAAAAACATCTCACTACATAGCTAGAAATGAAAATGTTATTAGCATTACTGCAAAATTACGTAAGAAGGGTCCAAAAACATCTTATTCTAACCCTTAAAGTAAACAACATTGTAAGATGGAGATGCGGTATTTGCTTCTCCCTTTAGCATCACTGCAAATCTTGGGACCCATAGCCAATACATACAGTACAAGTCGCTGTATCCTGTGTGTCCGCTGTAGTCTCAAACTTTGTTTCCATGGTTATTATTCTTTTTGCTTCTCCCTTTAGCATCACTGCAAATCTTGGGACCCATAGCCAATACATACAGCACAAGTCGCTGTATCCTGTGTGTCCGTTGTAGTCTCAAACTTTGTTTCCATGGTTATTATTCTTTTTGCTTCTCCCTTTAGCATCAGAGCAGAATTCTGTAGAAAGGGTCTGAAAAACACATTTTTTCATGCCATGAACTCAAAATATCATAAGCAGGGGTCACCTTAGCCCAGGGGTCTACTGTATTTATTTATCTCCAATCTCTTCATCTTAAGCAAAACAATGTAGAAATCTTTTGATTTTAAGCCTGGAGCAGGTGGAACAAAAACCAAGCCGGCCGTGCTTTTGTTCCACCTCTAATTGATTTGTTATGCTTCGGAAGGTTCTTGCTAGCTGGGGGGCTAAATATAGATCTGACAGGCCAGATCCGCCCCCCATCCTCCTTCCCAGGTCAGTTCTGCCCCCCCAATGATGCCGGTCTCAGATCGAGACGTGAAAAAAAAACTAGACGATAATGCGGAAACTCCTAACGACTCGACTCTTGATTGAATCATGAGACGGGAAGCCCATAAAGCATTCCCGCTATTAGCAAAAAGTGCTTAGTCCTGCGATGGCACGTCCTGTTCTTTAGCGGGAAATAGATCTCGCTTAAGTCGTCCGGTCATCGATACCATTTGCCTGCCTCGGCGGGATTCTGCAGAGGAGACGGGTTTTTGTTTTTTTGAATCTCAGCTTCTGTGCCCCCTCCCATGTTTGGGACAAAAACAGCATCTGTTGAAAGAGCCTTGGGGAATATTGTCCTCAAGAGATAAACGCAGAATAGTCTTTGGTAGCTGGAATTGTGGAGCTACAGCCACATTAACCAAGACCCAAGTATGAGCAAGACTAATATTTTGCAAGAATAAGATTTTCAGAGGTCTAGATTGAGAGAAGGTTGTGACTTCAGGAGCTCCAAATTGTCAATTTCAGTGATTTAGATGACTAATATCAATACAAGAGTAAGGCGGGACCATGACTTTTGGGCCTCTAAAAGTCTTGAGTTTGCCTTGTCTTGGGCTTGTATTGCCTGGAGATGAAGTATAAGGTCCAGATTAAGAATTTTGGGGCTTTTAATGATCAAAATCAAGACTGAGAATTTCAAAAGTCTAGTCAAGAGAAGTCCAAGATAAGTCAAGATATCTAGAATGACTCAAAAATGAAACGGGACCAACACTTTCAAAGGGGCAGACTAGGCTAAATCCAAGACTGAGGCATCCCAAGGATTGGCCAGAATAGAAGGACTCAAAATCAAGCTAAGACCATGACCGTCAAAGGTCCAGACTGGGTTATATCCGAGATTAAAGTAAGACAGACTTCAGGAGGTTTAGGGGTTTAGATGATCACTATCAAAGCTTGAAGAAAGCAAGACTGACACTTTCAGAGGTCCAGTCGAGGCAAGGGCAAGATAAGACAAGACCAAGAACTTGACTGGGTGGCCAACCCCGGTCCTCGAGAGCCGCATGTCCTGCATGTTTTGGGGGTTTTTATTCTCCAACTCGGGTGATTCAAATTTTCAGCTTGTTAGCAAGCTGTGTGGGAGCTTGATAATGATCCAGTTGAATGGAATCACTTGTAATGGAGCAGAGAAACTCCAAAAACATGCAGGACAAGCGGGTATCGAGGACCGGGTTGGCCATCCCTGACCTAGAATGACTCAAGAACAATACAAAACCAAGACTTTCAAAGGTTGAAATAAACACGGAAGCGACCTAAGCATTAGCCTGACCACAACAGAAGACAAATGCGGTTAACATTACAGTCAGGGTTAAGTCAAAGATCAAGACCAGATCATTATTTCAGGAGGGTAGGCTCGATTACAAATCTGGGGGGTTTAGATCATCGGTATCTAGACTAGTAGAAAATATCCCAGCACAACTACCGAGACCCACACATTAGCCAGACTCGAGTGTCTAAAGAATGAGATCAAGATATTCAAGGTTACAGACTGGGTTAAGTCTAAGATTGAGGGAACCCCATGACTTCAAGAAGTCCAGATTTATAATTTTTAAAATCTGGATGACCAATCCTGGGACAAGAGCAAGGCAAGATCAATTCTTTCAGAGGTCCAATCAAGGCAAGTCCAAGATAAGGCAAGAACAAGACTTAGCGTTCGGGAACAAGTAGATAATATAACTTTAGGAGGTCCAGGAGGCAATACAAAGACTTTTGGGGTTTAGGTGACCAAAACTATGTGTCATGTTCAAAATAAGGCAAGAATGAGACATTTGGAGGTTGAGAATGAGTCAAGATCATGACAAAGTGGTCCAGGTGAAAAGTCTTGGGGCTTTTAGATATCAAGACATAAGGAAAGACTGAGACTTAGAATGATTTTTGGTGGTTCACAACGAGTAAAGACCATGACTTACGGAGATTCAGGAAGCCAGACTTTGGGGTTGGGGGGCAGTGTGTTAGAAAACTAATGTGACTACAGAAAAATGACCTAGCACAACTATTGAGACCCAAGCATTAACTAGACAAGAACAAGACAAGACCAAGACCTTTAATCGTCCAGACTGGGTTGAGTCCATATTTCTTAGCCAGGGTTCCAATGTGTGTGCTTCTTCATATTTCTTTGTTATCACAAGCTTTGTTTCCATGGTTATGATGTTATTACTTGTTCCTATAGAATAGTGCAAGCCTTTGGAATCATAGTGAATAAATACAGTGGATAGAAAAAAAATACATTATTTTGAACAGAATTAAGAGAAAGAAAAGCATTGTGGGAATTAATTTCGGAAACAGATCTAAAAATAGTAGTAGTGAAAATATGTGGAAACCTAAATAAATAGAGTAATAACAAAAATAAATCAGAAATGGCATAATAACGTTTGCATCTAAAATGAAATAAGATTGGAAACTGCAAAATTTTAAAGTAAAATATTTACCCGAAATATTTTGGAAGGTGGATCCAATTAGAAAAACAGACATTTTGAAAACGTTATTAAATATTCCTACCTTTCTACATGCAATTAAATAGCATTGTTTTGTCCCTAGTTTCACCTTTAATCTTACAAAGTGTTCATCCAGTCCCCGGAAAACAAAATCCCTGAATGAAAAGTGATGATTCATTTGCAGAGGAAAGGGTTGATGACGCAAGAGTTTGAGATTTTGCGACTTTGTGGCGCTCGTTTGATGAAAAATGTTTCTTGCTAGCTGACAGCTTCAAGCTTCTTATGCTAATCCCGAGTGACGTCTCGCGCTAAACTAACCTGTTGTCTTGGTGACACACCAATTCCTTTATTTACTCGTAATCCGGCTCGCTTTTCACTTCTATACTAGAGCGCCTCGTTGTACGAGTGTCCGGGGTGTTTGCTAGTGTTTTTTTGATGCCAGCGTGGGGGGGGGGAGAAATCTGGCGTAAAAATAAAAAGCCGATACAGCAGACCCCCAGGATATGGCATTAATTCATTCTGAGTTGGGGATGGGAAAATGAAATTACGGTATAGAGGGGATAGAAATCAATGCTAATGAGCGAAATTCTCCCCCCAGTATGTTTGATACAGGATAAAATAACATAATGAATAAACATACACATAGAGAAAGAATTACATCTTATTGACCTTTGGTGAGATTGGACTTGAGCTGGTCGTGTGGAGTAGCGGGTGGATGCAGAGCAGGCAGGACATGCCGGATGAAAATTAAAACTGACTCTAAAACCTCCAATTGAGAGGATTATCATGTCTTTTAAAGATGTATTTGCCTTCTTTCTCTTTTTTCAATGAGTTCTATATTTTCAATCTTTTTCTGTTATTTTTCTGTTTTTATTTTTACCGTGTTCTTTATTTTTCTATTTTCTAATGTAATTACTTTTTATTTTGTCTTTCTTTTCCTTTTTCAAAATGTTATTTTTACCCTGTGTTTTCTATTTTCTAATATAATTCTTGTTTTTAAGTCTTCTTTTTCCTCTATTTTGTAATACAATTACTTTATCTTTTTTCCTATTTTCTTCTTTTTTATTTTCAAACAGAATTAATTAATTTATTTGTTTCAAATTAGCTTTTTTCCCTTAACTTTCGTATCCTTTTTTCAATTTTCCATTTTCTAATAGAGTTTTTTTGGTGTATTTTCTGTTTGTTTCATTTTTTCTTATATCTTTTATTTCTACACTTTCAAACAAAATCGAACAAAAAAGACTGTTGCCTATTCTTAATAATAGTCTTGATTGTCGATTAGTTACGGTCATATTTCTAAGAGAAGCTAACGATTCGTACAACTTAATCATATTTCCTAACAATCACAAGCTTTATTTTCATAGTTACCATGTATTTACTTTTCCCTTTAGCATCACTGCAAGCCTTGTGACCCATAGCCAATAAAGACAAAAACACAGTATTACTTCACCAAAAATATTTACAAATGACATGAGATTCTGAAGTGAATAAAGAGCGAAAGAGAAAGGAATCGTGGGAGGTTGTTCAGCCAATAGCATATCGGGATTTTCATGACAATAATTAATAGCAGAGCAGCATTATATTACATGGACCAATTGCAGGCTTTGATTTAACATAGCTACTAATGTGTACAGCTAAGTAAATGAATGGCAGTTGATAGGAATGAGTGATCTATTATCCAAGGTGTGACTTTCAATAATGGAGCACTTGAATACTGTTTGGAAGTCCGTTTAAGGTATTTTTCTGAAAATAACAAAGGTATTTTGTTTGTTATCAAGTCTAAACACAGCTAAGATTGTCACGACAGCATTGCAAGCTGTTTTTGTTTTTGCTAGCTTAGCGTGAGCGCGGGATTGTGTTTGGGGGGAGGGCCAGGTTTTGGACTCTGGTTCTGGACCGACAGATTGTTCTCAGCAGGGCTAGAGAAGGAAAGCAACAATTTTGCAAATACTGCACGCCTCCTACAGGGACTTTTCTTTTCCTTTAGCGCTTTTGTCACATAATGAATGTCTCAACCCGTTTCATCTATTTCTTTTTTTCTAAATAAGAGTATTACTTGTTGTTGTGTTCCACCATATCCTGTGTCTCCCCCTTTCATGTTTTGTTCTGGCACTGTCCCGGCATATCCTGTGTTGTTTTGTCACCTTGTTTTTAATCAGTTTGAATTAGTAGGTGTGCCTAGATGTTTTCTCATCTTCATTGTTTTTCCTGTCCATGTGTGTGAATGTTTCTTGCGTCGTCTTCCTTTTTTGTTTTGTTCTGTTAGAGCTGGTTTGTGTAAGAACATTATATTGTTCTAAACACACACACACACACGAGTAGGTTCCCGTCTTCCCTCTCTCACATTTTTTTCATACTGAACCATTTTGTGTTCCATCATATTCTTCATCTCCTTTAATGTTTAGTTCATTTTTAAGTAGTTAGTGTCGAAACATATTCTAATTTGTCCTCCATTCATATTTTGTTGAATGTTAGTAGGTTAGTGTTCCAACATAAACTGCAGTGTCTACGTGTTCTGCAGTCTCATTTCATGTTTTGTTCTGTTAGGCCTGGTTGGTGTTGAAATATTATGCAGTCATTCTATGTACACTTGAGTATGTCCCCTGTCCTCTTTCTTTTTTTAGTTTGTACAATGTGAGCTAGTGTTCCAGTATTACCTGTGTCTTTTTCATTTGATGTTTTGTTCAGTTAGATACAGTCAGTGTCTGAATTGATTCTGTATTTTCTCACGTTCGTGTTTTGTACATTTAGAGCTAATTAGTGTGCAAACATATTCTGTGTTGTCTCATTTCATACTTCTTCTCTGAGAGGCTAGTTGGGAGTTATGTTTCCTGTGTCTTTTTCTTTCATATATTGTCCAGTGTGGGCTAGTTTGTGTTCCAACACATCCTGTGTCTGCCTACTTTCATGTTTTGTTCAATTAGATCAAGTTAGTGTTTCAACATGATGTTGCAGGGATGTGTAGTTGAGCCTGTGTTGTCGTAGCTCTGACGTATTTGAAATATAAAGAGAGTAGTCAACTTTATTGTTGTGTTACGGTACACAGTACTGATTCCTTTTCTGTTCACAAATCCTTTTCTAAAATCTTTTTTTGTGTCTATGTTGATGGGATCCACCACACCAGATCATGTATGTTTTTATTTTTTACAGACCATTCTGATTTAGGTGGTTATAAGTTAGAAAAAATAAAAAGTCTTTAAATTGAGAGCATAGTGCGACAAGGATTCATTTGCATGTAGGAGTTTGTTCGCGATTTTCCCGTCTTTGGGATTAGAAGCGTTTAAGACGCAACTTCAAAGCCGAGTGATACATCCCTTTACTATCCCTTTACTGGAGGTGTGAAAATGTCAAACGCTGCTTAGTCCAACCAACGCTATATTACATTCTTTTTTTCCCACAAAAACGAACGCATCAAAAGCCATAATGACGTTCTCAAAAAACTGTTCTTTTCCCTAACCTTCTACAAACAACCTACCTGACTGGTTAAAAATGTTATTTGAGACAAGAAATAAATACGTAAAAAGATATTTGTTCTTAATTCAACATCAGAGGCCAGGATTGGCTGCCAGGTCTTGTGATACACACATCTGACACAATTTTCCCCACTTTTTCCTTCTCTAGCCATTATGTTAACCACTGGGCTAGAGGCCATGGCTTGACGCTATTGTTATTAGCATCTCCTGCTTCTTCCTTCAGTGTCAGTCGCCATCTGCAGCTGAGTTCCTTAACATGGTCAGCTGGCATTTTTTTTCAATTATTTTCTTCTCTAGCCACCTATGTTAGCAACCTGACTGCAGGCTATAGCTCCCGCTTTGCCCTTCAGTGTCTCTCATCCTCTGCAGATGAGTTATTTGATTCAGTCAACTGGTGGTTTTTTTCCACAATTTTCTTCTCTAGCCACTCATTTTAACAATAGCTGCTATTGTTATTATTAACTGTTCCTGCTTCAGTGTTATTTGTCTTCAGGCATCCAGTGCTTTTCACCTTGCACTTGTTTTCCACTGTTTCCTTCCCTAACCACTTATGTAAACAAATTGGCTTCATGCTATGGCTCGCGGCTATCCATTTTTATTAATGTTAGGTGCCTTTGCTGTGTCTCTCAGTGTCCCTACCCTTCAGGTATTTGGCGCTTGCCATCTTCCATTCTGTTCGACAGTGTCCTTCTCTAGCCACTCACTTAAGCCAATTGGCAGGAGGCTGTGGTTCACGGCTGGCTAATATAGTTATCGTTAAATGCTCCCGCTTCACCCTTCAGTGTCACTCGCCTTCGACGGCTCAAGGTCGCCGAGTTCAGTAATTCAGGCATCTTCAACTTTTTACCCCACACTTTCCTTCTCGAGCCACTGATGTTAGCCGCTTAGCTACAGGCTCACATCTGTTGTTATTGGTAGTTGCTCTTGTTTCTTTAGCTCTTCTTCTGCTCTGCGAAAAAAAAGCTAGCTGCTAAAGTGAGTTGCTTACACAAGCTCCATTCTAAGCTACACAAGCCCCTAGTGGTAAATCGTTACACACGGTCATTTTAAAATATTCAAATTTGTTTTCCTTGTTATATAAGAGACGTATTCTTTAAATTTGGGTGGACAGCTTTAAGGAAAAAATATGCAAATTGCAGTTCTGTCTACCGGCTTTGGTTCTTGGCCGTTCTGTAATGGCAGAAGCGTCCGACCTCGGCGGTTATAAATCCGTCCCGTCCGTCCTGGAGATATAAAAATGGCAATCCTTAAAGCGCCAATCCCATCTGCGCTTGAAGCTCAGCCAATCGCACCTTCAAGGATGCAGCGCCAGCCAATCAAAGAGGTCATGGCAAGGGTAGCCATGGAGTTATTATGAATTATTATTATTATTATGGAAATGCGCATGTAAATTATGGGGCAATTGTGTCTGCCTGACGCGGCTTTATAGACACACAGGTTTTTTCCCGGTTTAATCGAATGATTTAGAATAGTGTTTGAGTTCTTTTTTTTATCGACTAATTTTAATTTTGAAAAACTTTGAAAGCTTTTAATATTATATAATAGGTATTGGGTTTATGGCCAAAGTTAGGGTTTATGGTTAAGTTTTAGGCTAGGGTTTGGAGCTAGGGTTAGGACTACCTTTTGAGGTTAGGGTACTTGGCAAGAATTAGGGTTTAGGGTTCAGGCCAAGATTTATGGTTTGAATTATAACAGGGTTGGGGCTTAGAGTTTGGTTTAGGTTCAGGGCTAGGGTTTAAAGTTAGGGCTATGTGTTAGGTTCAGGGTGAGTTTTTAAGATTAGAACTAGAGTTAGGTATTAGGGTTTGGTTTGTGTTAGCCTTAATGGCTAAGGTTTAGTGCTAAGGTTAAGTGTCAGGGCTAGAGAAAAGGTTAGACTAGGTTTAGGACTAGGTTTAAGGTTTATGGTTAGGAATAGGATTAGGGCTGAGAGTAAAGCTCCGGTTTAGGGCTAGGGTTTAGAGTTAGGGCTATGGTTTATGATTCAGTGCAAGTTTTTAAGGTTTTGAGGTCTTTGGGCTTGGTTTGTGTTTAGGGCTACGGCTTGGAGCTAAGTGTGTTACACCTCGAGCAAGTTTTATGGTTCAGGACTAAGTTTAATATTTTTAGTTTGTTTTTGCTTTTTAGGTAAAGAGTATTAAGTTTGGGTCAAGGGGTTACTGATTGGCTAAATCAATATTTACAGGACAGATATGAGTGCACTGCATGAGAGAGGTCTAAATGTAGTGGAATGAGTGGAGAGTTGTTGTGAAAGAATAGTGGGATGTTTGGACATGTACTAGGGGATGGGCAGGGCACCTTTATGATGCGGCAGGGGTAAACCAGTGAAAGCTGTAGGGTGCTGCTGTTGTACAGAAGAGTCCGTTGTGTCACCATGACCCAAAGAGTGTGCAGTATCACCCAGACCCGAGTGACATAGACGCTTATTGTGTCCCGTTTCATCTGGAGGGACGAAAGAATGACCAACTTGCGTGCCGAGGTGCTTAACTTGTTTGGGTGTTTGGGCATTTGAGTTGGTTATGGTCAATTTTATTTATTTTTTGCTACTTTTTTTCATCCATCCATTATCTGCACCGCTTATCCTCAGTAGGGCCCCGGGGGTGCTGGAGCCCATCGCAGCCATCTTCAGGTAGTGGGCAGGGGACACCCTGAACTGTTTGCTAGCCAGTCGCAGGGCACACAGGGACAGACAATTCGCTCGCTCATTCACACCTAGGGACAATTTGGACCGGCCAATTAACCTGACATGCATGTTTTTGGAATGTGGGAGGAAACCAGGGTGCTCAGAGGAAACGCACACGAACACGGGGAGAACATGCAAACTCCTCACAGGAAGGTTCGAGCTCATGACCTCAGAACTGTGCAGCACACACGCTAACTACTGCGCTGCCGTGCTGCCCGCTACTTTTTTCCCTTTGATTTTGTGTAAGTGTTTGTCTTACTCTCGGTCACCCCTTCCGAGGGATATGACCAGGGTAGATAGATAGATATAGAAACGAAATGCTGGCAATTCAACATTTTTAAAAAAATGCTAAGCCAAGTTTTACCTCCTCATCATCATCTCCTACACAAAATTTGTGCTGAAGTCTAAATGGACCTCACACTGCCATTTACTGGGATTTATTTTGTGAATGCATCATACATTTCACAGCAAAAGCCTCTTAGGTACCTTAACTGATGCAACTCCTCGTTTTTTTTTAATCTAAGCCACCTTTTGTGCAAAACTGACAGCATTCTTCTTTTTTTTCTGAGAGTTAGCATTTGCTAGCGTCGGCTTTGCGCGTCAATGCACTTGTGAGTGCAAACGTGCTTACAGCCGCACTTCATCTATTTTTCAATTTTATGCACTTAGCGCACTCACGTTTCCGGTGGTTGAGATTTTACAGTGCTCTGCACTTACTACCTCTTAGCTACAATGCCATATACATTATTATTTTTGATTGTAAGTTGTTTACATCAAAGTAAGCTAAGCAGCTAGCACGGGTACAAGTGTTTTTTGACTAATTTATTTGTTATGAAATGTAAGGTTTGTATTTTGCTATTTTAGTAACAATGCACTAACTTATAGTATATTTACTTTTTTGTAGTTTTTGTGCATTCACTCGTTTTCTTAATCAAGTATTAAAAATTTTACATCCAAACAAGTTACCAAAAATTTTTATTTTGGTAGATAATTCTTTAAAATAGCAATCTGCTGCCATCTACTGGTACGGATAATCATTAGAGTTGCTTCACAGTGACCACAAATAGAACAACCCTGGTAATACAAGCACTTTCTTGGAATGCAAAGCATTTTTTTTTTCATTACAAACATTTAATATTGAAAATAACACAACCCTGACATTACAGGCAATGCCTGGAAATCCCGGGCATTTTTTGCTAGCATTCAATGATAAAATTAGACAGGTACCATCCAGTAATGCAAAGCACTTTTTCATTGCAAGCGTCCAATGATCAAAATCTTCAGAATTTTAAGTACTATCCCTGATTGTAAAGCACTTTTTCATAACACGCGTTCCATGATCACAGCTAAGCATCTCTTCCTTACAAGCATGTAATAGATATACTTTTTAATCACCGTAGGGAAATTCACATTTCCAGCAGTATCCTTGTGTTGAAAATAAAAAAATAATTAAGTAAAAGGAATATAATGCATAAATACCCAATGTGTAACGTTTTGATATAGAGTATTTAGATAGTGCTGGATAAAATACACACTGTAATAAGAATAGGGTAATATGCAATGTCAGGGTGTGGTTTAATGTGGGCTTTTACTCCCCCGGGTGGAGTTAAAGAGCCTCATGGCATGAGGAAGAAATGATCTCCTCAGTCTGTCTGTGGAACAAGACTGTGACAGCAGTCTGTCACTGAAGCTGCTCTTCCGTTTGGAGATGAATGATCAAAGTAGAACAACCTTGGAATTACAAGCCTTGAGATCCAAAGAGACATAGTAGGAAAATATTTTGATTTTTTTTCTTTTGAGAGACCCATACTATATATTTTAAGACAACTGTCAGCGAAATCACCAACCCGCTTTTCAGACAAATCAAATTTTTCAGCGCATTTTATTTTACTTATGACGTTGGATGATTTGATAAAATTTCTGAAAAAGGAATAATGCCAGAGCCTGTTCCTCATATCAACAAATATACCAATTTAAACTTGTCCCCCTCCAACAATTACTTAAAACCATTAAGGTTCATTTTAAACTACATTTTGGTCATAAATGAATGTTTTAAAACAAGCTGCAAGCCTAGTTCTTTTGTAAATACTGTTAACAAGGATACTGACTATTTACCTTTGGTGCAAACGACGCTGGGCAGACAGAGGTAAGCTGTGTGCATAACTCGGGCCTCTCCTATTGCTCACCCAATCAAATTGGCGTTTCTGCCCGATTACAGTTTTCCTTCGAGATGTTATCATTAAGTGTCTCAACGGTGAATGTAAATTGTTTATTGAGGTTCCATATAAAGGATTCCCAAGCCACGTACAGCCAAAACGGGGTTTGTTGATGTGACACACATTGACTGTAAACTGTAGTGGGGAGTATGCTCTTTATATACTGGGCCGAACCACATAAATTTCAAGTACTATATCAGCTATGTGCGCGAAAGACTCGATTGGACGCGTATGAGACTTGGATCTCTGCAAATGCATGACCTTAATTTTATCTTCGGGCCATATGTGCTCATCAAAAGAGCCACATATGGATCGCGTGCCACAGGTTACCAACCCATGCTATACAGAAATGCAAAGCATTTCTTAATGCAAGCACCCAAGAATCAAATTGGACCAACCCTGGCATTGCAGGGCCAATCTGGGAATGAAAAGCTTTTATTCTTTGCAAGCGTTCAATAATCACAGCTCAGCATCATTTCATTGCATCTGTTTAATGATCAAAATAAAACAGCCTTAGTGGTAAGAGAACTGTTTGGTAAATTAAAGCATTTCTTTGTTGGAAGTGTTCAATAATAAAAAATATAACGAGCTTGTTATTATGGCAACTTTTGGGAATGCAAAACATTTCTTTATTGCAGGTGTTCCATGAACAAAGTAGAACAACGTTGGCATTACGAATACTGTACAGGAATGCGATGCACTTTATCGTTGTTAAAGTTTAATGACCAAAATAGAACAACCCTGACGTTACAGGTCCTTCTGGGAATGCACAGGACTTCTTAGTTGCAAATATTTAATGATCCTATCACTTGCTCTTCATTGCAAGCATCAAAACATCAAAATAAATCAATCCTGACAATACATGCCTGTTGGAAATGCAAAGCACCTCTTCATTGCAACCGTTCACTGATCACGTCTAAGCATCCCCTCATTGTAGGGACTCAATATTTAAAATAGAACAACCCGGGGATTACGATCACTGTCTAGGAAAATGTAAAGGATTTTTTTGTTGCCAGCATTTAATGATCAACTGTAACAGTGATGTCTCTAAATGTATACGAAACATAAAATGGTCGTTTTATGACAGCAGGTGAAGGATATTCGAGGAGGGCATAAGTGCAACTCTATGGGGAGCCGACATTAAGCTTTTACCTCATTAAATATTAAAAGCGTCAAGGGAGAGTAGTGGAAGGGGAGGGGGTCTCTTTCATTGACTTTCAGACCAGCCGCTAATAGGCATTTTCTCGCGAGCACTCATGAAAAAGCTGAAATCAGATTGGAGGATTACTTTAATATGAAATGGGGGGTGGGGTGGGGGTTGGCGGTTGGGTATTATACACTTATTCCCTTCCTGTTTGATGCTTTCGGGAGATCAGGTCACCCAGGATTATGCAACTCACAGTGCTACTTAACCTGAAGTGTAACAACTCTCTTCAATTTTGGCTCAATAGGGTCACTTTGAGCCCCCCCAAAAATCTCTTTACTGTAATTGCAAAAAAAAAAACCCACAAAAAAACCGACAAGCAAAGTAATAATTTAAGGATGGAATCGCAAGTCAACAGATGTACTGTATTGGTTGTAATACATTAAGTTGCAAAAAAAAAACTTCAAACGAAAGTTGTAATTTTGGAATATTACAGTTTATCGTACATAACAAATAAATAAATGTGCTATATTTCTTAAAATGATAATAATAAAGAAAAGAAAATATTCCGTTGCTGAAAAAAAGCACAAAAATGTAGTGAGATCGTGAGATATTTCGGATTAAATTACAAGTCACCAGCTCTATCATATTTTCAATAATAATAAAATATGTATTTTTTCCTAAAAAGCACACGGTACGTAGTAATTTTGAGATGGTATAGATTAAATTACAGATGCATTGTATTCCTCATTTTAAATCCTTTACCATTTTCTGGGAAAAGTGTTTATTTTAAGTGTTTTTTTTTAATGTTAACATCTCATCTCATTAGCTGCACCACTTATCCTCAGTAGGGTCGTGGGGGTGCTGGAGCCCATCCCAGCAATCATCGGGCAGTGGGCAGGGGACACTCTGAACTGGTTGCCAGCCAGTCGCAGGGCACACGGAGACGGACAAGTCGCTCGCTCATTCACACCTAGAGACAATTTGGACTGGCCAATCCACCTGAAATGCATGTCTTTGGAATGTGGAAGGAAACCGGAGTGCCCGGAGGAAACCCACGCAAGCACGGGGAGAACATACAAACTCCGCACAGGAAGTCCGGTAGCTGGATTTTGAACCCACACGAAGGTTCCCAAGACCTTAGAACTGTGCGGCACACGCGCTAACCACTGCACCACCGTGCTGCCCAAATGTTAACATCTCATCTCATCTCATTAGCTGTACCGCTTGCTTATCCTCATTAGGGTCGCGGGGGGGCTGGAGCCCATCCCAGCCATCTCCGGGCAGTGGGCAGAGGACACCCTGAACTGGTTGCCAGCCAATTGCAGGACACACGGGGACAGACAACTCACTCGCTCATTCACACCTAGGGACAATTTGGACCAGTCAATTCACCTGAAATGCATGTTTTTGGAATGTGGGATGAAACCAGAGTGCCCGGAGGAAACCCACGCAAGCACGAGGAGAACATACAAACTCTGCACAGGAAGTCTGGAGCTGGATTTGAACCCACGCAGGAGGTTCCCATGACATGAACTGTGCCGCTCATGCGCTAACTGCGCCGCCGTGCAGTTTTTTTCCTCTAGTAAGTGTTCGTGTAGTGCAAGCATATATTTTTTTCCGAAATGAAGATATTTTATCTGGTTTCCTTAAAAAAAATATTGAAAAGAAACACTTAATACGAAACATCTTAATTTGTGTTTTTCCCATAATTCCTAGTAAAATAGGTGCAACTATAGGTTATATATTTTGTTATTGAATAAAAAAGATAAATAACGTTAAAAAAACAACTCTGAAAAACAATTATTGTCTAATTTTATGTTATTTTGATTTGTTTTTTTTTTTCTAGTAAGTGTTAGTATAGTTTAGAGCAGGGGTGTCAAACGGGCGGCCCGCGGGCCGGACCAGGCCCGCTAATGGATTGAACCCGGCCCGCGAGACAACGCGGAGGGAAGCGCAAGAGAAAAACAAGCTGAAGTTTGAAATATGTCCACTTAATGTTGCCAAAGCCAGGTGCCTCTCACTAAGACGATGTACTTGTATGTATTTATCTCTCTCTCTCTCTCCTCTTTGTCTCTTTCTCTCTCTCTCTCTCTCTCTCTCCTCTTTGTCTCTTTCTCCCTCTTTCTTTCTCTCTCTCTCTCTCTCTCTCCCCTCTTTGTCTCTTTCTCTCACTGTGTCTTTATACCTTATTTTGCTCTCTCTTTTTTCTTTTTCTCTCTTTCTATCTTGCTTTACCCTCCTCTCTTTCTCCCCTTTTCTCTTTCTCTCCTTCTCTTTTCTCTCCTTCTCTTTTCTCTCTTTCTATTTTTCTTTGGATATCTTTCTATCTTTCTCTTCCCTTCTCTCACTATTTCTCTTTGTATCTGTTTTGTTTCTCACGTTCTCTCTTTCTGTCTCTCGCTTTCCCTCTCTCTTTTTTCTCTCTCTCTCTCTCTCTCTCTCTGTCTCTCTCTCTCTCTCTCTCTCTCTCTCTCTCTCTCTCTCTCTCTCTCTCTCTCTCTCTCTCTTTCTTTGTCCCACCCTCTTTCTTTTTCTCTTCCTCTCTTATTTCTTTCTCTCTAATCTACTAGTCCGGCCCCCGAGAGAACGTTTGTTCCATCGTGTGGCCCCCGAGTTAAAATGAGTTTGACATCCCTGGTTTAGAGTGTAAGTACATTTTTTGCCCAAAATGAAGATATTTTATCTTGTTTCCCTAAAAAAAATTTTGGGAAAAGAATGCTTTGAAAAACAGACATTTTTAAAGTGTTTTAGCTAATGTTTTCTAGTAAGTGTGAATAAAAAAGTCTTAGAAATATCCTCTAAAAACACAAACATTTCATTAAAAAAACATTTAGAATAACTTAATTTTTATGTCAATGGGGTGCACTGCAAAAGTATTTTGTTGACATAATATTTTTGTAATGAAATAAGGAATGTGTACCGAAAACAATTAGAATTGCTAATTCAAAGATTTTTTAAAGGTTTTTTTCCAAACAAGATTTAAAATATTTCTTGAAATCTGCTCAATTAAGCAAATGTGCTCATTTCAAATGTTTCTTCTTCTTATCTTCTTATATATATTTGTATAAATATTGTGAAAAAAATATAAAATTATTTTACATTCGCCATCGAATCTCACAATAAAATAAAAATGAAATTTAAAATGTAAATAAATTCAATTAAATACACGCTTTGTTGTGAGATTCGATGGCATCACCTTAAAAAAGGAGACATGGCGCTGTTACGGTTAATGAGAGCTAAAAAGCACTAGAGGGCAGCAAAGTCACGTTGTATTTTTTTTTCTTGGGAAACAAGTAAAATACATGTATTTTAAAACATTAATTATTCAAATTTTGGGATTATTTTGGTGTCAAAATAATCCATAGAATATTTGATCGCACGTATGGAAAAATAAATGGGACCGGTTGTATGAGATACAAATTTCTTGCTCGTTGTAAAATAATTGTGTTTATTTTAAGAATGTTTTTCTTATTCGAATATATGACCCTTGTTTCTTGATTAAAATGAAAAATCTGAATTATTTAACAGATGGTAGATTCATTGATTTCAAGTAGCGCTTATCCTCACACGGGGCAGAGGGTCGGTTATTTATTCTTCTTATTTTCATTTATAAATTTCCTAATTTCCCAAAATACGAGTTCAAATATGTTGAACCAGAGAAATTATATTTAAAAAAAGCTTTCTGTTGATAAATTCAAATTGTGTTGAACTTTTCATTGATTAAATAGGCCAGTTGTCGTGAGAGATTCAATGACGTCACCCTAAATGTATAAAGGCAGCAGTGATAATAAATAGCCACTAGAGAGCAGAAGACTCAAGTTACAAAATGATGTGGGTGACGTTTTCAAATGGTTTTATTTTCAAGTAGGCGCTAGAAGGCGACGTTTGAATACATGTGCTTTTAAATATATTTTTCAAAATGTAAGCAACAATGACGATTAATTAGATTTTATTTTGAATTTTTAAAAATAATTTCGTTTGACGACTCTTCTGCTTGGATCGTGATTTGTGTAGGTCGAATGGTCGTAAGTAGGGGAGCGTCTGTACCTTTTTATTACTTCTTTCACACGGTTCAGTGGTTTTACTACTTTTTCATACTTTCTTGTGCTTTTTCTTACTCTTCAGTCCTTTGAACTGTTGTTTTCATACCTTTCAATACTCTAATACTTTTCTCTAACATTGTAGCACTCCTTTCTTTCTGTTGAGTTTTTCTTGGTACTTTTTCATACCTTTTTGTGCTTTTTCTTACTTTCTTTTTTAAGCGTTTTTCATATCATTCAGTAACATTTTAGTTTTACCTTTTCATATTTTTCTGTAGTTGTACATACATTTCAATATGTTTTGCATTCTTTTTGTGATTAAGGGCCAAACAAATACATGTGAATTAACTTTTAAATGCTTTTGAGCATTAGGGTTGGAGCTCGGGTTTAGGGTAAGGGTTTAGGTCAGTACTAAGGTTTAGGGTTAGTTTTGAGGGTTTTAGTAAGGATTTAGGGTAAAGGCTGAGGATCAGGGCTAGGGTTGGGGTTTAAAGCCTCAGTGTGTAATATTTGACCACTAGATGGCACTGTACTGTCGAATGGAAACTAAAACTGGTGCCGCAGATCACAATGTAGAAGCAAGATTCCAGACAAACATGGCAGGACTTCTAGATAGGGATTAGATTATGTAAAAGAAATACAAATTTCTCAACTTATGATTTTTTTTTACTAAAATAAATTACATTGGTATGATAGTTTAGGTATTTTTGCCTGGTATTAAAATCAAAGTTGTTTTATTTTTTTATTTTTTTTACTTAATGAAAGTAGTTCATACCACTAGGAGGCACTAAACATTACACTTTGTCCCTTTAAGGGTAGGGTTTAGAGTTAAGGTTTAGGGCTACAGCTTTGGGATTATGGTTTAATCAGGGAAAAGTTGATCAGCTCTAGAAAATCGTCTGAATTTGAATTTGACTGTTTTTTGTGTTTGAAGGTTAGCATGTGCTGCAAATTGACTCATTAATGGCCGATGGACAAAGATAGCGTGAAAATCCTCCACGACCTTCATGACCTTGAAAGACATCCTATATAGAAAAGTTGGTGAGTTGAATGAACGAATGGATGAATGAATGAATGGGCTTTGTAGTCACTCTACAAATACAATGGGAGGGGGTACTCCTTTCAGTGTGAGTAAAACAGATTAAAAAGGTAAAAACGTGCAAAAGAATTATAATGTCCAACAAGTTGACATATGACATCCCTTTGGTCAGGAAGAGAACGCTAAAATGGGCTAGTGTCCAGACTTTGCAGTACTTGATTTGCATCTACTCTTTAGTTTTTTTTCTCACTTATTTCAGTAATTTCAGGTACTTTTCAATAATTCTGTAGTGATTTTTCATATTTTTCAATACTTTTTGAATCCTCTTTTTCATACTTTACAGTAGTCACTTCATGTGTATTTGTACATCTCTTAATCATGGAAAGTGTGAAAGGGCTGCACTGAGCACCATTACATTATCCCCTGATCTGAAACCTACATGAGGGAAAGGAAAAGCTCAAAACGCTCAGCATGAGGAAAATGCAAAACCTTGAGAAGGCACCACACAAGAGCTTAACGCCTTTTCTGGGATGACCAGGCTGCAATAGATGTTGCATTGGCTAACAATACACAAAATGTAGCCGATATCAAGAATAAATTCAGACGCTCCCCTATTTACGACCATTCAACTTAAGAAAAACGGGGGATGTCGAAAAATACCCGGGCATTGCTGTGAGTTAGTTTTTGTATTGTGTGCACCTTTTTCTGAGTAGAGGACATTACTGTAGTGCACGTCGCCGCGTGGCGCTGTGAGAGGTCACCTAGCATCCACCCCGAAGAAATCCGACTTCTACTTCCTAGTTCGTGTGTAGACATACTGTACTGTATCTCCAGCACGCTAATAATTTTATTGTTTAATATTTTGCGCATCCGTTCAATATGGTTGGTGTAAAGTGTAAAGAAGAGGCTAGCCCTTTCTTCTGAAATGAAGGTGGAATAAAAAAAGCTTGATGCGGTTGAGAAAATAGTTATATTGTTTTTTTCTACCACAGAGGAGGAAGTAGCTTAACTCTTGAAGGCAATCTTCCACAAGTGAGTTAAACTTCACTTTATAGAGCATTATTTTATGAAATGTTTATTTTTAAGTACAAAACAATACATGTTACATATACGAGCCTTAAACATACTTATGTAAATTTTAAGGATACAAAATATAGCACTGAAGCAACTTACAAATTCAACTTACGAACGATCGTCCTGGACCCAACTCGTTCGTAAGTAGGGCGGCGTCTGTATAGGTAATAAAAGTATGTCCGTCCGGCTGACAGTTTCCTGTTCCAAAATCTTGACCGATGCAGCAGGTTTTATATGGTGGCAGATGATATTTTGTTTTGTTTTCAGTACGTAAATTCCTACCTCTAACTCCCTTGAGAACGTTTTCATACTTGTTCAGTGGATTTTCATACTATTCAGTACTTTTGTCATACTTTTTTTTCTGCACGATTCAGTGCTTTTTTAAACTTTTCACTACTTTACAGGATGTCACTAGTTGTCAGTCCTTTTTGCTGATTAGAACTACTATTCAGTACATTTGAGTACTTATGATTACTGTAAATTCTGGACTATAGAGCCGCACCCACCACATTTTAAGAGGAAAACCGATTTTGTACTTACACAAGCTGCACCTGTATATAATCCGCATGCGCCCACATTAAAAAATATAACACAAACACAAAATTAACCCAAACCCGATTTTCAGTCCCGCGTTTGAAACTGAATGTCCTTCATTAAAGTACACGGTCCAAAATTCACAGCCGGCAAAATGAACGGAAAATGATACCGGTACTTAAGGTTTGATGCAGACCTGCAGAGTTCGGGTCCCGTTGAAAGTAATCCAAGGAAAAAAAGTGTACCGTATTTTCCGCACTATAAGGCTCACCTAAAAGCCTTTATTTTTTTCAAAAGCTGACCATGCGCCTTATAATACAATGCGCCTTATTTATGGAACAAAATTATTTCGCAAAGTCTTGCAACTAACTTGCAGCCGCCGACTAGATTTTCCCCCGAACGCCAAGTAGTCCGCGGTGTATGCTGGGATTTCATTGGGCTAACCAATGAGTCAATCATCATTTGAATGGATCACTATTGGCTAAAGTTATTCGGAGGTCAAGGGGAGGATCCTTTTTATCATTTACAGGCTGGCATTGGCTTGAACGGCAAAACAAAGCCTGCAATTGGCCAAAAAAGACGTGTCAATCATCAGTTGAATCGATCACTATTGGCTAAAGTTATTCGGAGGTCAAGGGGCGGATACTTTTTATCATTTACAGGCTGGCATTGGCTTGGACGGCAAAACAAAGCCTGCAATTGGCCGAAAAAGATGAATGCGTATAGCACGTGGCTGACGGCATAGAGAAAGCATTTTTTTCTATTCTGTATTTGTAAATATTCTATTCTCCTGGATTTACTACCCTCACGGATATAAGAGGACATTGGCTGCACATTATTATGAACACAACGACTTCGGCGAGCTACTCCGGGTTTTCTATTGTCCCTGTATCTTGTTTCAGACTGAACTCGATGTTTCTGTGATAAGCGGTGCAGATAATGGATGGAATGGAGTGTCTATTTTTAAATTAAACTCAATTCCAAGTGTTTATTGTCATATGCACAGTAAAGTTGCGAGTGAAAAATAAAATAGAAACTAAGGAATGTTTGGCATTTCTTGAATCCCAAGACTTTAACCTTCCGAATGATGGAACGATGCATTTGAGTGATATCGTACGGACACCGCATCCGCACGTGTCTGCGACACGTATTTGCTTCTTTGCAAGCTTCGGGAATGTTAAGGGGGTAATCAGTTTGACTGAATCATCTGACTGTTTTGTCGACGTTGCCATTGTAGCGCCTTATAATCCGGTGCGCCTTATCTATGGAAGATATAGGACCAAAAACTATTTTTTGGGGGTGCGCCCTATATCCCGGTGCGCCTTATAGTGCGGAAAATACGGTATATTTCCAAAGGTAAGGGTGGGAAAAATATATATCCACTATTGTCCGCCGTGTCCACAAACACGTCTCACCTTTCTCCACTTCCCGTCAGCCCCCGTTGTTTTCGCCCCTTCTTTTTGATTTGCCCAGACATGGGACCAAGTCACACATGTGCAAGTCTCAAGTAAGTCCCAAGTATTTTTTTCTTGGGCAAGTCAAGTCAAGTCAAGTCACAGGCTGTGTCAAGTCAAGTCAAGTCAAGTCCTGTAATAGGTCAAGTCAAGTCCAAGTCAAGTCACCTTTGGCGTACTGTTGTAATTTTAGCTTCAGAATCTGATCTTAATAAAGTGAAAGGCAATATATAAGAAATCAAGTAATCATCCTTGGCTAATGTGCCTAACCTGTAATAAAATATTTGTATCCTAAATACTCATGTTCAGTAAAATACATCATAGACTCAAACAAACAGTGATATCGTCAGTATTTGGTATTTATTGACAGAAAAAGTGATCTGTAGATCGAAACCCAAACTTTTACTTTTTTTTTACTTTTACAAAGTAACAATAACAGCTAAAACAAATACTAACTTACAGAGGATTAAACTGTCACATTTCTCTTGCTCTTTTCTTTGCAGATTTCTCTCTCACACGCTTTCTGTCACTCACTCAAACAGTATATCCATAAGTCAATCCCTTTTTATGAGGAAACAAATAACAGCTAAAACAAATAGCTTATTATTATTAAACTTTGTTACATTTCTCCTCTCTCTCTCACTCACACACACTCACACACTCTCACTCACTCACTCACTCACTCACTCACTCACTCACTCACTCACTCACTCACTCACTCACTCACAATGACACAAATTAACTCACTCACTCAGTCACTGTATATCCATCAGTCATTCCCTTTTTACAAGGTATTGCATTTGCAAAATAGAAGATTAGACAGGGTCTTATCTGCAAGCCGAGCTCGATGGGGTCTCATAATGATTCCACCATGGCTGAAGACTCTTTCCACTGGGGAACTTGAGGCTGGCACTGACAAAGCTTTCATTGCAACAGGAAAAAGGGCAGGGAGGACAGCCCTGTTTGCGTCCCAGAAGGACAGACAAGGCTGCCCACAACAAAGAGAAAAATAGTTATTTAGTTGTGTCTCTGGGTTGGTGGTTGGGTCCTGCTTGCGGCGTTTTTTGTAGCCTGAGAATAGGCCAGTGCTGTCTTCTTGCTGGCTTTCGCTTTCCTCCTCTAGGAATTCAGGACTCTGGGATGTTGTGTGAGGTTGCACCTCACGTAGAATCAGATCTAATTAAAACAAAGAAAAAAAAGGGCAAGCGTAAGATCTCATGAGCATTATTCAAAATTGAACATCCACAGTTTGATACGCTTGCAAAATCATCTCTAAAATGGATTATAATACTCATATAACTGTTTTGAATTACATTTCCATAATTTGATAATGGTGACACGCCTAAGTGTACATCACGTTAAAAAAAAAAAATCCACTGACCTTTTACCATGTCAACAATGTTATTCTTGACATCATCGGTGACAAGCACATCATGCTGAAGCCACATCATGGAGAAAGCCGGGTCCAGGACAGCTGACCTGATGTAGACTGGGTCTGCAAATGGCAGCTCTTCCCCTGATGCAGCTGACAACATCTTCACATTAACGAAGATTCCCCGGAACCGTTTCTTCAAAGAGAATTGCAGGCTATGGATCATGCTTCCCAGGAAGCGCACTTGCGGCTTGAGTCTTTCCAAGTGGTGGTTAAGAGACAATACACAGGGGAGGACAGAGCTAATCGTCACAATCTTCTCTCCCTGAGTAAAATCAGTGGCCTCTGCAAATGGCTGTAGCACATCACAAAGTTCCTTCATCAAGTTCCACTCCCTAATTGAGAAGACCAGCTCACTGTGTCCCGTGTTCTGAACAACACTGCACAAGTCCTGGTGACTGAATGAGAGCACTGCCTTGACTTGTCGGAAAGTTGAATTCCACCGTGTGTTTACAGCAGCGGGTATCCCTCGCTGATCAAACTTCTCCTCAAACGCATCTTTAAAGGTGCTGGATGTATGCAAGAGAGAGCTAAGCTTGGAGCATTTTGCAAAGGAACTGTTCATGATCCGTGCATCCTTGAGACCATCACCAACAGCTAACTGCAGAGTATGCGCAAAGCATTGCTGACGTTTAGGGCTTCCTCTGTTGATTGTGCGGTCCACAGTCTCCCAGTCACCTCTGGAGAGGTCTTCCCACAATTCTTCATCATCCAGATTGTCATCATCGGTTACTTCGTCATCTTGATCCTTCGGAAAACAGACTGAAAATGCTCGCTTCATATTCGCAGCATTATCACAGATTATGAAGTCGAGTTTTTTCCGAATGCCATAATCCTCACACAGGGAATCAAAGGCTTCAGCAATGCGCTCTCCTGTGTGAGATCCCTTGAATCTGCTGCATGCCAGCAGGTATGACTTCAGCATGACTCCTTCTGAGGTTGTTAAGACATGGCCAGTGACTCCCAAAAAGCCGCGCATCCTCCTATCTGACCAAATGTCTATGGTAACCGACACATGGTCTACACCAGCAAGAATCACTTTGATCTTTTCTTGCATGTCTGCAACAAGTGATTCTATTGTTGAAGTTATTGTTCTGCGGCAGATAGGCTGGTATTTGGAGTCGACCACAGACATGAAGTGCCTGAAATGTTTATTTTCCGTCATTGAAAGGGGCATGCTACATCCAATCACAAGATCTGTAACAATAGCATTGGTTATGGACTTCTGTTTGGGATGATTTGCTGAATATGCTTCCAGAGGACGAGACTGGATGAACTGTGATATTGCAGGCTGTGTAGTATCAGTGCAGGCGTTTCTTGTCCTTTCATACTCTGCATATCTGTGAAGCAGATGCAAAAACAAGAATGAGATGTCCTGTATGGTTGGGCAGACATGAAATCATGACATATGGTTAAAAAAACAGTTGTTTGAAACTTTCTGTATTTTTTTTTATCTATCTTCTGGATGATATTACTTAATATCAAATCAACTGTAACTGAAGCTTTTACCACATTTTTTTACTTTTTTATGCTCATAAAGCTGGTATATCTTAACCATGTGATAGTTAATAAATAAAACAATTTATTTAACATTTCCAACCATGAAATCAAAATTTTTAAAGAAAATAATGAGCTAATATTTATTTTTATACTAAAAAGTTACTAAAAAAAAACTACAAAAAAAACTTCCATAATTGTCGACTTAGTGGTCTTAATTATAAGATTGGATTAACATTATTGTCACTATTTGATTTGGAGACTACTGGCATAACTTTTGATCTAGCCTGCACGATTGAGGCGGTTTTAGCGTGATGACGTTGTAGTCTGATTGGTTGTAGCATAGTCCAGTAGTACACAGAGGCATTTGATCAACGCAGCCTCTCGGATGGTTGGCCAGACTAAACTCGTGTGATGAGTTTATCACACGTTTATCACAGTTTATTAATAGTCGCGATAGCCAGGCTTTATTGTTGCACTTTTATTGCACTTTATTGTTGTCAATGTCTACGCATAGGACAGTGTGGAACGTAATTTCGATTCCGTTTTATGTCAAGTACATTTGAAGGAACTGGCAAATAAAACTGACTTTGACTTGACTATGTACGATCAGCATGCCTGTGAAAAAGAGCGGATCCCCCTGCAGCTGCCGCCAACCCCACACTCTCCCCAATCGTGGAAGGTGCCCTTTTGCCAACACTTCCAAATTATATGCAGATTGAGACTATAACATTAAGGCAAAGACACATTTTTGATCATGTACAGTGCACGTGTCCTTCTCAACTTCACCGCTTAGCCTACCCTATTTTCTCAATTAGACAGCCCGTTTATCCGTAGCTCCTAGCTCAATATGCCTGGCTTGTCTTTTGCGTTACCCGTTGTAGGATAGACGAGGCACTATGAGCACAAATGCATTCGTTTTACTCAAACATACTGCAATGTTTATAAAAGTAAATGAATGAAGCATCATTGACGCAGGTTACGATAACCTCTCGTCTCTGCATAAGAATGTCACAATGATAAACTGAAACCCCCCTGTGCAGCGGCTAAATCGCCCTGCCGCTCACTCTTAGCTAACAACCAAAGAGTAAGCAACTGGACTTTTTAGAGATTGAGCTGTAGATGTTCCTCATGGAAGTTCCTCAAGCTCAAATTAGAAGTCCAGTTGCCTACAACTAAACTGTATGGATAAAATGACCTGGGTGAATGACAATATTCACAGACATTAGCCAACATCCAACTCACCAGATATTAACACATTGACAAACAGATATTAACACTGACAAACACTTACTGGGCAGAATGGCTCTTCAAATGTCGGATGAAATTTGAGGTGGTGGTCTGGCTGTCCGAAATTTTCCCGTTGCAAAATTTGCACTGCGCTGTTCGCCGTTTACCTTCTTCACAGAAGTTTTTGAAGCCAAAAGTTACTACCCTCGGAGCAGACATGCTGACTTCAGGTGGTTGCCGTGGAGGTGTGTGGCGCATGGGCAGAGTGGGCGTGACATGAGAGCGTTTCTCAGCCCGCATCCCGTACTGTAATTGTCAACATTATTTAAATAATGAAATATATATATATATATGAACACGCAAGTCATTCAAGTCATCGTGGCTCAAGTCAAGTCAAGTCCCGAGTCTTAGATTGCCAAGTCCAAGTCAAGTCACAAGTCATAAAAACAGCGACTCGAGTCGACTCGAGTCCAAGTCACTAAGTCTCAAGTCCCCATGTCTGGATTTGCCTGTGCAAAACATATCAGAATAAGTCTCTAAAATAAATACATTACAAATATATAGAGTTGCAAATACATATTATACATGGTTACACATATTTACAAAGAAAGATGGTACACCGAGAGAGTTTTCAAAGCTTTAATAATAATAATATAACTTTTATCCCAAACGGTGCCTGTGACAGGTAGCAACACGCTCACAACACAGTAAACGGGTCTGTTAAAAAAACATACCGTACTTGTAAAAATCACGGTAAACCGTCCTCATCTTCCTCCTTAGAACTGAAGCCATCAAAGTCGTCTTCCTCAGTGTCGGAAAGAAACTTTGTCATATAGACTTTTGTACTCGAGCGCCGCTAGCGGCCGTTAGAAAAATTACATAAATTGGCCGCATCACTGAATAAGCGGCAGGGTTGAACGTTTGGGAAAAAAGTAGTGGCCCATAGTCCAGAATTTACAGTACTTTTAAGTACTTTTCAGTAATTTCCAAAGGCTTTCATTTTATCAATTTTTATTTAAACTTCCCTTTTATAAATAAAAATGTCAAAATGTTATTTTGTGTGCGATGCTTGGCAGGTTCGCACCTGGCTCGCATCCTGTAGCATTCCTTCTGAAGGTTCGTCTCCGTCGTCATCATCATCTTCATACTCATTGAGTCTTGCCATGGAGTCCAGCCAAGTCCAGTCCGAGGGCGGCCTCAACGTCACCCTCACCATTCGACTCCTCATGCACGGAAAAGTAAGACAAACAACACACAACATGACAGGTGAAGACTGAAGTGCTGCACTACCATTGAAAAAACTGAAAAGATATCCAGGATTGGCCCTTTAGACAATTTTTTTAACCCAATGTGGCCCCCCCACTCCAAAATATTGCCCACCCCTGATCTTGAAGATCATTCCTCACATGAAGTTGATTTAAATCATTTCTCGAGTACATCGGCTATCTTTAAAAAAAGAAAAAATCAGCGTAACCAAGGACCAATTGGCCTTCGTGTGCGAGTTCCAATCGTTTATCGGAAGTCTTTGCGGTATTCCAGCCATCTTCCAATTTATATCTATTCAACTCAACATCATCCTTGAGTCGATTCAAAGTCACGGGGCATTCAAGCAAATCAGAAAATAAGCAGTTGATCACGTAGCGAAAAGGTGGGCGTCAAGCATCACGTTCTTCCGTGGCAGTGTCTGCGGCGCCTTCCGCCACTGCTGTCGACAAGTGCACACAAACCTACAGGGTTTATACAAGTGCTTGAAATCCTTGAAAATGCTTGAATTTTAATTTTGTGTTTCAAGTTTTGAAAAGTGCGAGAACAGGATTAGGGCTAGTGTTACATCTAGTAAGGGTTTTAAACTGATTTTAGGATTTCCAAATTAGTTTGGGGCTAGAGTTTTAAACTAAGGATTAGGCTCTCGTTCTTTTGATCAGCTCTGGATTTCTTTTTTTAATGCTACTGGAAAATTTGTAAAAAAATTGGTGCTTGAATTTGGCCTTGAAAAAGGTGTATGAACCTTTCACCCAGATATGATGAGTTTTAAAATAAATAGAATAATAGAATTAATAAATAAATACAAAATGAATAAACAATTGAAAAGGTAAATAATTTACTTAATGAATAAAATGATTGCATTAATACAGAAAAAGTTTATAGATAATTCAAGAGAGACAATATGAAAATCAATAGATGCAATTAACTAAATGGACAAATAGTTAAATAATAAAATAAGTAAGACATTTAATAGATGATTGAATTAATACATGATTGAATAAATAAGTAATTAAAAGAGTAAATAAATACACAATTAAATTAATGAATAATTTATTAAATAGTAGAATTAATATTTTAGTAAATATATGATTGAATGAATGAAAACAAATAATAAGTAATTACATCATTGACTAAATAAATACATTATTTCATAAATATGTTTTTATAAATATTCAATAAAGAAATGATCAAGTAAATAGATAATTAAATGAATTCATGAATAAACAATTGAATGAATAAATGATTGAATGAGTAATTAAATACTTGAATGGATGATCTAATAAATGTTTGACTAGGCAATTGAAAAAAGTAAACCATTATTCACTTACATGAATAAATACTTGACTAAATCAAAACAATTCATGGATAAGTAAACATTTAAATGAATACATGAAATGAATGAACAAATGATTGAAAACAAATAAATACAAGACTAGATAAATAAATCAGTTAATAAATAGGTGAATACATGATTGAATGAATAAATAGATGCATGATTACACAAAAAAATTAACAGAGTTGAATAAATAATTAAATGATTAAAAGTTTTAATAAATGATTGAATAATTAAAGAGATATAGGATTACATAAAACATATAATTTAAGAGAAATAATCACATTAATAATTAAATGGACGCATTGATAAATAGTTGAATAAATAATTGGACAATAGATGGATAAATAATTTTGTAATATGATACATTAATAGATGACTGAATGAATAAAATAAATACATAAATAGTTAATTAAGCACATAAACCAATACATAAAACAATTCGACAAATAATTAAACGGATAAACAGTAATTAAATGAATAGACTGATTAATAAATCATATTAATAGTGAGGTAATTTGATAACTTATTGGAGGAATTAGGGACGGGTACTTAAAATATGAATATAATAAATAATTGAAGAAATCAATAATTGAAGAAGCGCAGTGGTTAGTTTGTGTGTGGTACAGTTCTGAGGTCATGAGATCGAACCTCCTGTGTGGAGTTTGCATGTTCTCCCCGTGCTTGCGTGGGTTTCCTCCGGGCACTCCGGTTTACTCCCACATTCCAAAAACATGCATTTCAGGTTAATTGGCCGGTCCAAATTGTCCCTAGCTGTGAATGAGCGAGTAAGTTGTCTGTCTCTGTGGCTGGGAACCAGTTCGGGGTGTCCCCTGCCCACTTGCCTGAAGATAGCTGGGATGGGCACCAGCACCCCCGCGACCCTACTAAGGATAAGGGGTGCAGATAATGGATGGATGGATATTAAATGAACATGCGAGTAGATAAATAAATATAGCATGTACTGTATAAGTAAACAGTGTTATGATAAATGAAGTGAAATAAATAGGCTGTTGTAAATTGTTTAAAAAGCTGCAAAAAGAGGTAAGCAAGGAAAAGCATCTGACTTATGAAAGGCTTTAGGGCTTATTTATGAATATTAATTCCTATGCGGGGGGGCATTGGGCGGCCTGCGGCTTTAAAGGACGTCCACTTACTTGCTGAGGAGTTATGCTGCCTCACCTCTGCCCGATAAAAGTGATAAAGGGGGAAAAAAAACAACATTAACATTTGGCAGCACAAGTATGACACTTAGTTTTCGTTTTTTTCGTCTTAGGAGGTGGGAAGCATCATCGGAAAGGTATGTTCACCCTTGCGTCCTTGTTTTGCTTTTTATGCAAATGATCGTTTCGCTTTTTTATTGCACACAGAAAGGAGAAACTGTCAAAAAGATGCGAGAAGAGGTGAGGCACATTTTGCAGTTTCTTAATTAATGTTATTATTGCTCTTGTGTTTTGGGGTTGTTCCACCAAATTGGCGTCATTTGCATTTGTGAGAAACAAAATAGAGATAAGCGCTTTGGGAGGTCTCCGGTAACTGTAAAACCGCTATTTAAATGCAGACCATTTACCATAAAAACGGAACTTAGCAAAGCCAAAGTCGACTGTGTTAGGAATAGGACTAGAGCTAGGGTTAGGTTTTGGGTAGGGTTAGGGTAATGGTTAAGGTCAGGGTTAGAAGTAAAGGGTAAGGTTAGGCCTAGGGTTTGGATTTGGTTGGGTACGAGTTTATGTAGTATTAAGGCTAGGTTAGGGCAAGGCTTTGGGTAGCGTGACAGCTAGGTTTTGCATTAAGGGCAGAGCTAGAGTTGGTGTAGGTTTTAGGGTAGGGCAGAGTTTGGGGTTGGGGTAGGGTTTACATTAGGTTTTAGGGTAAGGCTAGGGTTTGGGGCAGGGCTAGGGCTGGGTCTATGTTTAGTCAGGGGCTTGGTGTTAGGGTAAGTGCTAGGGTTAAAGCAGGACTAAGGTTAAAACTAGTATTAAGGTTTGAGGAGGGTTAAGGTATGGTTTAGGGCAATGCAAGGGTTTAGTTAGGGTTTAGGTTAAGTTTTACGGTAGGGATAGGGTTTCAGGGTAGGGCTAGGGTTTGGGGTAGGGTCTGAGTCACATTAGGGGAAGGGTTATGGTTTATGTTTAGTCTAAGGCCAGGGCTAATACAAGTATTGAGGTTTGGGTATGGTTTTGAGTTAGGATTAGTCATGTTTTTGATTAAAAAAAAAAAAAAAAAAGTGTTTTTGGCTGTTGCCTGCATGCTTGCACAACACTGTACCGAACACACATACTAAATTTCACCAATTTCATTTGTAGTATTAAATGGAAATAAAATACTTAGTGAGCAGTTATTTGATTTCAGAGCGGTGCTCGAATCAACATTTCAGAAGGAAATTGCCCGGAGAGGATCGTCACCATCACCGGACCCACTGACACCATCTTCAAAGCTTTTGCTATGATTGCGTACAAATTTGAGGAGGTTAGCTTAGAAATTTGAGGAATGATTTTTTAAAAATGTTTTTTCAAATTGAGTGTTTGCTTTGCAGGACATCATTAATTCAATGAGCAACAGTCCGGCCACCAGCAAGCCGCCCGTCACCCTCAGGCTGGTGGTTCCAGCCAGCCAGTGTGGCTCTCTCATCGGGAAAGGAGGCTCCAAAATCAAAGAAATGAGAGAGGTAAGCCAATATTTGGTTCAATTTAAAGGGACACAGTTTAAAACCCCATCTCATGTTGGTCAGAGATGCTGTAAGCAGCTAACTTTAGGAGAAGATACTAAAAGGCAAGAAAAAAAGCTGATTTTTGACAAGCGTTGGTACCCTAATTCAGCAAGATGAGTGGCTAGAGAAGGAAACATTTGGGCAAAGTGGAAGATCAAGAAAGTTGGCGACGTCTGCTGTATTGGCAGGTGTGGAAGATGAGTGACTCCGAAAGACAATGCAAAAGAAGCTAACAATGATAGTAGCAAGCAGCGAGCCATAACATACAGCCAAGTATCCAAAGAGGAGAAAGGTGGGAAAAAAGAATGAATGACGGAACTCTGTTACATTTGCAGCTAGAAGTGGCCATTGGTGACTAGAGTAGGAAACAGTGAAAAAAGGGCCACATGCTCCCTATTTGGTGCTCATTGTGGTTAGTGTCCGTAAAGTCCTAAAAACAGCATCGGGATAAGCTTGCTTGGCTAAATGGTCTTTTTGGCTTCAGTAGTCGTACAATTGCTGCCAAATGTGTTAGTAAAATAATTTTGTGAGATAGTACATGAGATTTGGTTATATTTTTCGAATCAATAATGTTTTATTGAAATCAATGAAGTATTTTTACACGGCTTAGGGTCTCTGTATCATACACACTGGGCTTTTATGATTTTACGCAACCAGGATTACACTAAAATACTGGCATTTTTTGCAGTTAGTGATTGGTTAAAATGTCCTTTTTAGTCTACAGGTGCGCAAGTTCAGGTGGCGGGCGACATGCTCCCCAATTCTACGGAGCGCGCCGTGACAATCTCGGGGACCCCCGAAGCCATCATTCAGTGTGTCAAGCAGATTTGCGTCGTCATGCTGGAGGTAATACTTACAGACAACATCAATAAAGAAAAATCACGTTTAATTTTAAAATTGTTTTTTCTCTTAGTCTCCACCCAAAGGGGCCACCATTCCTTATCGCCCAAAGCCTGCTTCCACTCCTGTTATTTTTTCAGGAGGACAGGTAAAACCCAGGAGTAACTGGAAAGTCACGACACACAATATTAGGCAATTTTGACATGAAGTTGGGATATTATGATGAAATTAAGAATAGTTACTACATATCCACGCGGGCAATAATCCGAGCAATCTGATTGAATAGTTTACATGCCTAGAAACAAAGGAGTAACCCCCACGGTTCCTGCCAGGTCTTAAAAACTTAATTTTTAATATCCGCAAATAAAAGCTTTGAAAATGTCTTTGTCCCTTTAGGGTAGGGTTTAAATGTATTTTTTCTACAAGTCTTAAACTTAACTTTAGTGTGCTCGCTTTTGGGGGGGGGGCATTTCACTTGTTATTTGGGTTAATTGGTTCATAATAACTTGTTTTTTCTCCCCTGTGTTTGCTGCTGTCCAGCTATTGTGTTTGCTGAGCGCGGTGAGGGGGGGCAAAGGTGTCCTAATGTGTTGGCTTGCCGGTGTTTTGCCTAAATTCGACTTCCTGACAAAATCTGCCCCCCCTCACGCGTAAACGCGCACTAAGCTTCTCAGCACTGCACTTCCGACACAGTTTTTCACGAACATAGTTTATATAATTAAGGCATATCGATTGCCGTGATTAAAAAAAAAAAAAACAGTCTATATAATGAGTTGATAAGACATGCAAACGTCACAAACTACCGGAGGAAACCCAATGTAACCAACCACTATAATCTTTACGATCACTAGTTATACACAAGTAGGCTTTACTTGGTGTACTTTCGTAGCTTTGTTGTAATGTATGTTTATTGTATGTCGTTGTTCACAAATTGTAACCAGAGGACCACTGTGAATGCGATACCTGCCAAAATCTGACTCCCCCAGAAGTCCCGAGATAAAAGTCTGAAACACTTCAAAATCACTGTGGTGGCATACTGCGATTACAGAATTGTACTCTATAAGTCACAAGTCTGTGGCTCAAACGGGGATCACTTTATTAGGGGGTGAGTTTGTGGCAACACCTGCCAAAATCTGACTTTCCACCCCTTCTAACTTCTAAGAGAAATGTATGAAAAAGTTCAAAATCACTGAGATGACATATTATACAAGGCTACTATTGTACACCAAATAAAGCCTACTTGTATGCAACAAGCTGTGATCGTGGATATTAAATAGTCTTTACATTGGGTCGCCTCCGATGTTGGTGATGTTTGCATATGACTTGTTAACTCATATAGACTATAATCGCTTGTTTTGTTTTAATCACGCCAATCAATTTTCCTTCATGAACACATTAAACAGACTATGATTGCAGCAAACTTTCTGTTGAAAATGCTGCGCTGAGAAGCATAGTTCACGCAAAGGGGAGTCGGATTTAAGGACAACACCGGCTTTTCTTTGGCCTCTGGCGTGCTTTATTGGTTAATTGGTTGATTGGGTAATAAGCATGCTTTTTCCTGTGTCGCTGCGCTCTTTGTTCATTGGGGTTTAATCTGCCTATCTACAGTGAACTTCTACCTCATTTAAAGTTTCAAGTTTTTAAAATGTGTGAAAGAAAATATCAGCCGTGTCTACTGAAGAATGGCATTTCTAAAGAGCTTTAAGGCACTGACTGGGCTTCTTCTGCCACTGATAGACAATGCACTCTGCTTTGGAGCCATCCATTTCATTAAAATAAATTCAAATTTGGCGCCTTCTTTTGTGTTGACGCTTTTTTTTATGTACAGTACTTTAAGGGCCCCAAGGTCCATTTCACTTAGGGCCTGGAACTAGGGTCTGGGTGAAACTGGGCCAAAAAGGTTTTCTTCAAGGAAAGCTCTGTTTAAAATATCTTCTGTTATCGAATATTTTTTTAATTTGCTACACAAAATAGGATCTAAATAAGCACACTAAATTATTGTGAACTTAATGTTAAAAAAATCTAAATTAATCTGTAATTTGCATGGCCTTTACTTGTATTAAATGTACAATGTGTATTTTACCATGAGATGCTGCAACCAAAAACGAGTGCAAGAAGAATAAAAACAATGGAGATTCAAAGTGACACAATTGTTCCTCTCATTTTCTTGCCCAGACCACAATTAGCTAATATGTTAATACATGTACATTTTCAAGCAACAAGTATTTTTAAAAATAATTCTCGTTTATATCATATAATGTATTTTGGATTGTTTTCTAAACCAATTTAGTTCTTTTTGATATATTTTTTTCTACCACTAGTCAGCGCTAAATAATACAACTGTTCCTTAAAACTTTCATATTACGGTAGGGACAGAGCTTATGGAGGACCGGGAGAGCGCGCAGGCTTTAGGGGTCGGGGAGAACGGTCGTCGACGGTGTAATTGGGTTCTACCGCAACCCCATTGCCCTCCCCCACCTTCGGCACGGAGCTTTAAAGTCCTCGCCGTCACGGTCGGATGGTGTCAAACACCGGTGTCCGTCACGACTCTGCACTTGCGTCTGTATGCCAGAATATATGCCAGATTGGTCTTGAATTTAATTGGATGTGGTCTCTACAAGTCTTAAAAAGTCTTAAATTTGAATGAAAAAAATCCTGGGGGAACCCTGAACCCCGTATACATGGCATTTGCAATTATTGCGATGACAAGGGCGACGTCATGACACAAATTTCACTTTCATTTATAGAACTCAATAAATTGTGATTGTTACTCCAAAAGTGGGTTCCATTGCCACTTGTTGTGCTCGTATGCGGCCTGCCGGAAGTATCGATTTACACTACATATAGATAGATATAAATGTGGCATTTTCTTCTTAAAGACAGAAAATAAAAAGAAAATGTCCAGGAGAATTAAACTGATACTCATGAGGCTTTTTTAGAAAATACGCGAGAGTGGAGCATTAGGCTCTGTATTGCAAGTGCCACAGTGCTTTGTGGCACAAAAAATCCCTAACTGCAATCGGATTACATGCACGAGTAATTGGAAAATAATTAGGCTAACACCAACCATTACACTCATAACACCCGCAAAATGATAGTGAAAATAACCCGTAGACACGAATTATATAAAGAACAGGGACAATGATTCAAAGGGTGCGCACACGCTCAATAATACTCAAAATATTCACTGCGTGCATTTAGTCGTCAAAATAAAACAACCCTGTTGTCATGAGTAATAGAAAGAACAGTGACAATGATGCAAAGAAGTGCACAAGGGCTCAATAATAGTCAAATAAAAACCAATCCTGGCATCACAAGCAATTTTCTTTGCAAGCGTTTAATAGTCAAACTAAACCAACCCATGGTCATATATGAGTGAAAATGATGCCAACAGTGCACAAGTCTAAAACATATGAGAAATACCCCAACTCTGGCATTATAAGCAATATTCTTATACAAAAGCCCTCAACAATAAACAAACCTGGGCATTCTAAGCATACTTCTTTGCAAGCATTCCGTAGTTAAAAAGTCAAGTCATGTTTATTTGTATAGCTCTTAATCACAAGGAGTCTCAAAGGGCTGCACATACTATTACAGACTACAGACTATTATTACACCATCCCTTGATCTAAAACCTACATGAGGGCAAGGAAAAACTCAAAAACCTCAACATGAGGAAAATAAGGAAACCTTAAAGAAGCAATCTTCTTTGCTCGAGTTTAATAACTAAAAATTGGACTTCCCTAGTATTACAAGCATTATTACTTGCAAGCATATTAAAAATTAATGTGACTATAATTTCAACAAATGTTTAAAAAACAAATTATTTTCTTATCAAGTAATAAGGTTTATTTTTTTTACAATTATTATCCAATGAAATACCCTTCAGTGCATTCAGACCCAAACATTTGTTTTAAAAATAAAAGTACTAAATACGGTACCTGTAAACATTCATTTCTTTGTTTTTACCAATCACTATTTCATAGGCACTGTTTAGCCAATCAAAATGCAGGACATAATGGATGATGAAAATGTGAAGGAGCAAGACCAAGTCTATTACCTCCATGCATACAGACTCACAGTTGAAAACCGGCTTCAATTCAGATCCATTTTTTTTCTTTCTACAGGCCTACACGATTCAAGGACAGTATGCAATTCCACACCCAGATGTGAGTTTTTATTCTCTTCCTTGGACTAAATTATGAAAAATAATCTTGTGACATGTACTTCAAGATTTGATTTAGGTTTTGGTGATAAGAAGTTGTTGTTGCAGCCCATTCCTTAATCTCCTGCCAATCATATGGGGGCCCCCTTAATAATCAGACTTGTCCCTGTCAGATTTACTAATTTGGAGTTGAGTAGTGATGGATGCACCAGGAGAGAACGTTTGAAGGGATAATCCCTCAAAAAAATGGAATTGATGTCCTTTTCTGCCCATAGGAGGCATAACAAACGCCAACAACATCTAGAAATACACATTTGGGGAGAGGTTTCACTAATATTTAGTGTGCAATGAAAATAAATTACATAAATAAAATTATCTTTATTGTCATTTATTTTGAAGGTAATATACAGTGCCGTGAACAATTATTTGCCCCCTCCCTGATTTCTGTTTTTTGTTTTGCACATTTATCACGCACAAATGTTTCAGATTATCAGACCAATTTCAATATCACACAAACACAACCTTAGGAAATTCAAAATGCTGTTTTAAAATGTTGATTCCATTTATTAAGGCAAGAAAAATGTGAAATCCCTATGTGAAAAAGTAAACGCCACCCGAACCTAAAAGGAAGTTGGGCCACCTTTGACAGTGATAACAGAAATTAAATGTTTACGATAATTGGTAAGGAGTCTTTCACAATGAGAAATTATGTCCCACTCTTCTTTGCGAAAGTGTTTGAAATCTGCCATATTGGAGGGTTTCCGAGCATCACACCGCAACGTCTCAATTGGATTTAAATCAGGACTTTGACTTCACCACTTCAGAACATTGATTTTCTTCTTTTGAGCCCTTCAGAGTAGACTTTAGAATCAGAATCAGAATCAGAATCAGATCTACTTTATTGTCATTCTAGTACACGTGTATACAGAACGAAATGTCGATACATCTGACCCGCACAGTTTCCTCGAATGTACAGATATAAGTAAAAGTTGTATTGTATTATGGCTACGTATAGTATTTTACCATACCATAGTGCCGAAGTGTTTATGGTGAGTTTCGAATATTGTCCTGATCCAAGAGATTTCGAGTTTAAGGGCACGAGCTGATGGGCGGACGTTCTCCTTTGGGGTCTTCTGGTAAACACCAGAATTCAGTATTCCGACAACCACAGCCAGTTGTCCTGGTCGTGAGGCAGCACCAAACCACTGCCACCGCCATGCCGTTACTGTTGGCATCATGTTCGTTTTTTTTCAAATGCTGTGCCATTTTTACGCCAGATGTAACGAGGCTGCTCACCTTCCAAAAAGTTACATTTTTGAATCATCAGTCCACAGAGTGTTTCTCCAAAATTCTTGAGGATAATCAAGACAAGTTTTTTGGGGAAATGTGAGATGACTTTGTGTTCATTTGTGACGGCAGTTTTGGCCCCTGTCTTTCTTATAGTGGAGTCATGAACAGGTTCCTTAACTTGAGGCTAATGAGGCCTGCAGTTCCTCGGATGTTTTTCATGATTCTTTTGAAACCGCCTGGATGAGCCATCGTCGCATTCTTGGAATAATTGTAGTTGATTTACCACTCCTGGGAAGGTTTGCCACTGTTTGCAATTTTCTCCATTTGTGAATAATGGCAGAGACAGTGGTTTGCTGGAGCCTTTCAGCCTTGGAAATGGCTTTGTGACCTTTTGCAGGCTAATACATCTCAATCCCTTTTTCCTCGAATTTCTTCTGGAATTATCTTTGGATCGTGGAATTGTGTTCGTGAGATTTTGTAACCTACTTCACTTTGTCTAAAAGATTTAATTTAAGTGATTACTTGATTCAAAATAGGTGGGGGCAACCGATTTGGGTTGTGGCCTGTTGAATTGAAATTCGCTTTCCCAAAAATGTGGCTGGTCACCTTTGTGATTTAACAAGTTTTTCACATAGGTTGTGCTTTTTTTGTGCCTTAATAAATGGAAACAACGTTTGAAAAATGCATTTCGTATTCCAATGGGTTGTCCCTGCGTGGTATTAAAAATTGATTTGATGTTTAGAAACCTTTGTAAGTGAGAAATACGCAAAAAAACACAGAAAGGGATCAAATACTTTTTCACAACACTATATTACACGAGGCATTCCAGGAAAAACATGCCACATTGTGTCATGCTAAACCCACAAGGAAGAATCAAAACTAGGGAGACTCAAAGTGAAAAAACTGCAAATTTTTTTTTAACTACAATCACTAAATAATACACAATGTCCCTTTAAGTAACTATTTTAAGTAATGCCATGCATTTTAAGTGACTATCTTTGAGTGACTAAGTATATTTAAGCAACTCTATGTAACTAAGTATCTTAAACTATTTTTAAGTGAATATCTTTAAGTTATTTTACGCATCTTCAAACAACCCTATTTTAAATAACTCTTGAGTATCTTTAAGCAACTAAGTATCTTCAAATTACCATTTTGAGTTACTCTTAAGTATTTTTAGTTATTCTTAACTATTTTTAACTGAATATCCAAGTAATTTTAAAGCAACAACTCTATTTCAAGTAACTAAATATATTTAAGCAACTCTTTTTAAGAAACTAAGTATCTTTTAGAAACTCTATTTTAACTCTCGGTATTGTTAAGAAACTATCTTTAAGTAACGAATTACTCACTAACCTCATCTAAGGGTTTAGGATGTCAAGTCAAAAAAGCAAGTAATGGGTTACTGTGTCAAGCCAAAAAAGGCATAAGGGATGAGCATGTCAAGTTTAAAAACGCTTAAGGAGTTGTTAGCATGACAGGTAAAAGAAAACACATCAGGTTTTAGTATGTTAAGTCAAAAAAAACAGGTAAGGTGTTAGTATATGAAGTAAAAAACTTGTAAGGGTTAGCATGTCAAGTTCGAAAAAGTTAGCATGTCAAGTTCGGAAAATTCGTAAGAGGTTAGTATGTCAGGTAAAAAAAAACCCATAAGATGTTAATATGTGAAGTCAAAAAATAGGTAAGAGTTTACTAAATATGTCAAGTATAAAAAACAAGTACCGAATTTTCACGACCATAAGGCGCACATAAAGTCTTCAAACTGTGGGGCGCGCCCTATCAGACAGTGCGCCCTGCGGCGAAGGAAACGTTGGGCGCCCGCCCTGAGACTGGGAGGTCACTGATTCGAGCCTTGGCCGACTCCTACCTAAGACTTACAACATTTTTGTGAGATCATTCACATTTCCAACTTAATGCGACTTGTGACCAATTGCGATCTCCTGTGACTTTGAGGCGTCTGTTGTCTATACGCCATCATATTCAGCTTTCGTGGTCACGTTATGTCTCACATTATTAGTGGAAGTACTCATGGATGCTAACGGTGCAACATATCTAGCAATTTGAAAGGTATTGTGCTACCGGAGGCTAAACAAACAAGCCCACTTTTGCACCATTGAATACTTTCCATGCTTTCGTACTCTATGGTGTGCCTAGATTAGACTCCCCTGCAAGATCTGACTTCCATTCGCATGAACGCGCAATATGCTTCCGACCGAACGTTTGTCGCAATCGTATTCTGTATATAGTTTTTATTAAGGAATATTGATTGTTATGAGGCGGCATGGCAGCGAAGTGGTTACCGCGTGCGTGGCACAGTTCTGAGGTCATGGGTTCAAATCCAGCTACCAGCCTTCCTGTGCTGAGTTTGCATGTTCTCGTGCTTGCGTCGGTTTTCGTCTGGGTACTTCGGTTTCCTCCCACATTCCAAAAACATGCTTGTCAGTTTAATTGGCCGATTCAAATTGACCCTAGGTGTGGATGAGCGAGTGAGTTGTCTGTCTCTGTGTGCCCTGCGACTGGCTGGCAACCAGTTCAGGGTGTCCCCTGCCCACTGCCTGGAGATAGGTGGGATGGGCTCCAGCACCCCCGCGACCCACACTGAGGATAAGCGGTGCAGATAATGGATGGATTAAAACAAGAAAGCGATCGTAGTCTGTGATGAGTTTATTAAGACAAATTCAAGTGTCACCTTAACTGCAGTGCTGAAAAGTGTATTTCACATGAAGGGGAGTCTGATTCAAGAGCAACAGCAGCGGCTGCAATAGAAGGCACCAGCGCCCTATTTTGTAGGACGTCCTGTGTATGGGTTGAATACAGAAATATAACCAGCTACGGAGACTGCTCCTTTTAAAATGGTGCGCCCTACGGTCATGAAAACACGGTAAGGGATTAGTATGTCAAGTCAAAACACTTAAGGGGTTAGTATGTCAAGTCAGAAAAGGCATAAGGGGTTAGCATGTCAAGTAATAAAAACAGTTAAGGGATTCGTTTGTAAAGTCAAAAAGGCTTAAGGGGTTAGTATGTCAAGTAATCAAGACATGTTAGGCAGAGGTGTCAAAACTTTTCAGAAAGCGGGCCTGATTTTGTTACCTTAAAATGTGTGAGGGCCGACTCTTCAGCCTGGCATTCTTTCAACAGTCTTTAATAAATTCACCCTCTGTGAAAAGGTTTGCAATGCTTGGCGATCAGGTTGGCGACCTCGCAGCTCAACTTTGTAGCATTTTCATTTGACTCACAGGGTCTCGGGGATTAAAAGCTGCTGTGCTGTTAAAACAGCTTCCAGGTGCTTCACCTTTTTACAGCTTTTGTTTCCAATTAGCTTTTTGTAGTCATCATTTTTGGTCTGACAGTGCCTCTTGATATTATATTCTTTGAAAACAGCCACAGCTCTTGGCAAATTAGGCAGACGCAGTTGTTTCGGATTTTGAAAAATGTCTCCGTATTCCACTTGTCCTGGAAGCGGCGACCCTCACAGTCAACTTTCATTTTTTTGTATAGTCACCATTTCAGAAATGGGATGGGTTAAAGTTTTCAAAGAAAGCCAAGGGTGGCTAAAGGGCAACTGGTGATAATATTAATTTTATGACAGAGGCCGCGGGCCAGTAGAAATTTGATCACGGGCTGTAACTGGCCCCTGGGTCAGATTTTGGATATGCCTGACACAAGAGGTTAGCACTTAAAGTGAAAAAATACAGGTAACTAATTACTCACTAACCTCCTAAGGTTTTAGTATGTCAAGTAAAAAAGGTAAGGGGTTAGCATATCAGGTCAAAAAAGCAAAGAAGGGGTTTATATGTCAAATTAAACACGTCAAGTCAAAAACGACACGTAGGGGTTAGCATGTCAAGTTAAAAAAACCCATAAGGGTTAGCATGTCAAGTCAAAAAAGAGGTTAGAGGTTAGTATGCCAAGTCCAAAAAGGTGTAGTTAGCTGTCCTTTCCCTCCTAACCCTTCAGCAGCTGACCAAGCTCCACCAGCTGGCTCTGCAGCAAACCCCCTTTACCCCCCTCGGACAGACCACCCCCGCTTTCCCTGGTACGTACCCCTCGCTGTCCTTTTCTGTCCTCATCCTTTCCCTTCTCTTACCTGCCACCTTTTTCTTTTTTTTCATTTCAGCATGCTCTCTGGAGGGTTTTTAAGGCCTGTAAAAAACAACATGGACACTTAATGTCATAATGTAATTATTACAAGCATGTGCCCTTGAAAACACTTTGGGTTATTTCATTTCCTACAAAACGAAGGTCTAATCATATAAAGAGATGGGTAATGCCTAAATGTTGCTAACGGTTGGTGCTATGTCAGGAATTGCTAAATAGCATCTGATGGCTATTGTAGGGCCCACTGCAAAGAATGCGGTTTTATTTGATCCATTTTCCAAAGGACAAAAACTTACATTAACTGTACTTCATTTACTCCAACATAGGGAGGGTACACAACCAAAACGGAAAGTTGACGTCATCTGGAACGAAACCAGTTTTTGTTTCAGTAAAACTTGATGTACCTGGAGATAGCAACTGTACAAGATCAAAACTAAGGAAGGGAATTTTTAGTTTCAGTGACACTTTTTGTAGTTGGAGACAGATCGGCTACAAGACCCAAAGTAAAATGTAAATTCGGAGCGATGCAAGTTTTGGTATCAATGACAATGTACTCTGTGATAGTAAGGGTTCACAACCAACATTTAAATTCAAGTTATTATGAGAAAGGGAAGTTTTGGTTTTATTGGCACTTGATCATCTTTGAGATAGCAAGGGTACACAACCAAAACTACATCTTGAAATCATTTGGAGGAAGGTAAGTTTTGGTTTAATTGACACTTGATCTACTTTAAGATAGTGAGGGTACACAACCAAAACTGAAGTTGGTGTAATCTGGAGCGAAACCAGTTTTGATTTTAGTAAAACTTGATGTATTTGGAGATAGCAAATCAACAAGATCAAAACAAAAATTTGAGGTCATTTGGAAGAAGGAAAGTTTTGGTTTCAGTGACACTTGATACAGTTGAAGACAGAGCGTACGAGACCAGAACCAAAATGGGAATTCGAAGCAATGGAAGTTTTGGTGTCAATGACTCTTGATGTACTCTGAGATAGTAAGGGTTCACAATCAACATTTAAATTTTGAAGTTATTCTGAGCAAGGAAAGTTCTGGTTTCATTTCCACTTGATCATTATAACATAGCAAGGGTACACAACCAAAACTACAATTTTAAATTATTTGGAGCAAGTTAAGTTTTTGTTTCATTGACATTTGATCTACTTTAAGATGGTGACAGTACACATCCAAAACAACAATTTGACATTTTTGCTTTCAGGGACACTTGATGTACTTGTAAATAGTGAGGATACACGACCAAAACTAAATATTGAGGTCATTCAGAGCAAGGGCCGTATTGGTTTCAGTGACACCAGATGTAGTTGGAGATAGTGAGGCTACAAGAACAAAGCTTAAAGTTGATTGATGTCATCCGTTGCGAGGGTACACAACCAAAACTTAAATTTGTAGCCATTCGAGGTGGCGCTTGTGGGTAAAGAATTTGTACACTTTAGGAAGAAATTGGGTGAACGATTTTCTTTTTTTCCCCGAAAGTTTTACTTTTCAAACAACATTTTAGGTCTTTTTCTGACTAAATAATAACCAAGCAAGATCAAAATCAGGTTGGATTTTTTCCAAACACAATTGCAATGACTAAGGTTAGTCTACAAGATTCAAGTTGCTAGCCCTCTGTTCTGTGGCCAGAAGAGATCAACTCGATTAGCGGTTACAATTTCCTGAAAACGATGTCTCAAAAATCTGGATTTGATGTCCTTAAACATTGTTTTGTTGTCTATATCAGGTCTGGATGCCAGTCCACCGGCCAGTACCCACGAGCTCACCATTCCTAATGACGTGAGAAAACTCTCTCTCAATACTATCTGCAGCTTGTCATAAATTTTACATTTGTTAGTCATAAATGTGTCATAAATAACCGGTTATATGTGGAAAAAAAAGTCTCTCTCAAAACTATCCACAGCTAAGTCATATATTTTAAATCAGCTAGTCATAAATATGTCTAAAATCATTAATGTGTATACCCCTTGCCATATTTTTTTGTAAAACTTTGACTATTTCCATTTCTGGATCCATCTGTACGACGATCAACAGGTATTTATTGAATAAAAACTTACACTGTTTGCTTACCGCTTTAAGTAGCCACAAGATAGCGCCAAATTTCCAATTAAAAGCAATGCAGTTACAGTAGACCCCCGGGATACAACATGAATCCGTTCGAAGGTGGGGTGCTCAAAGTTAAGTTGCTGTATAGCGGGAATGGAATCCTATGCCAATTAGCTAATGCCTTCTGAACCCCAAGTACTCCAGATAAAAACATTAAAATAATCAAATAGTAAATAGTAATAACGAATGTAGAATATACCTTCATATGAGAAAAAACAGCAGCACGGCAGCGCAGTGGTTAGCGCTTGTGCGGCACAGTTCATGTCATGGGAACCTGTTGTGGGTTCAAATCCAGCTCCGGACTTCCTGTGCGGAGTTTGTATGTTCTCCCCGTGCTTGCGTGGGTTTCCTCCGGGGACTCCGGTTTCCTCCCACATTCCAAAAACATGCATTTCAGGTGAATTGGCCGGTCTAAATTGTCCCTAGGTGTGAATGAGCGAATGAGTTGTCTGTCCCTGTGTGCCCTGCGATTGGCTGGCAACCAGTTCAGGGTGTCCCCTGCCCACTGTCCGGAGATGGCTGGGATGGGCTCCAGCCCCCCCGCGACCCTAATGAGGATAAGCGGTACGGCGGATGAGATGAGATGAGATGAGATGAGAAAAAACATACCAAAATACATGTACATGTAAGGGAAAAATGAAGTTATATATACCGCTTGTGTAACGTGATTTGAGCTGGTAAAGTGGAGTAGCAGGGGGGGAGGAGACAGCCGATTAAAAATCAAGATTTGAAAACCTTAACTTTGGCCATGTAACTTGGCGAGGGTACTGTAATGTGTGCCGAATGACTGTTTAAAGTAAGCGACTCGCTGTTCTTCCAGCTGATTGGCTGCATCATCGGGCGCCAAGGAACGAAAATCAACGAGATCCGTCAAATGTCGGGTGCCCAGATCAAAATCGCCAACGCCATTGAAGGATCGTCCGAGCGGCAGATCACCATAACGGGCACGCCAGCTAACATTAGTTTAGCGCAGTACCTCATCAACGCCAGGTAAACCCAAACCCTAGGACTAAATGCTACTTTCTAAGAATGAGTGATCTAGTTTTGTTGGTCAAGGCATGTGTGACCTCAAATATTGTTATGTTTATAAGTGCTGTTTTCCGATTTCCGGCAGGTTCAGGGACGTGGCGGCTATGTGGAACGACCCATCGGCGATGGCGACTTCCTGAAAAGAGCAGTTTCCCACAAGACCCCCCTCCCGACTCCCAATATATCCCCCCACACAAAATTAGGCGTGCATTTGTTTGCCATCAACATATCCAGCTTGTATCTAACTACTGTGATGATATAGACACTAAAGTGATTTTGTGACCAATTAGTTTTTTGATTTATCAATAAGTGAACATGATATCTTGTTTAGAACATTTTAATGGTTGTTTTTTTCTCTCCATGTAAGAAATATTTCTGTGAGACTGTCATTAAAATCCGCTTTCGAAGCAAGTCAATCGAGTTTTAGAGCAATAATAGTCATGTTTAATTGTAAAAAAAACATGTATATTATAAATATATAGCATTACATTTTATTTTTAAGTCAATTGTCAAAAAGGTTAATTTTAGAATTGATGAAGAAATATTATTATTTGTATTATTGTTGTATGACTAATAGGGATGTGCCAAATATTCAGCACCAAAAAAAAAAAAAAAAAAGTGTTTTTAAATTAAGCTGAGAGAAAAAAATAGAACCTAAAACCTAATGATAAATAAATAATGAAAGCATTTAAAATCAGCACCGAGTAATATACAAGTTATTTATTAAAGTATTTGTATTTTTTTTTTACGTCAATTTATTTCAGTTGTACCATTTTCGCTGCTGGAAGTGTGAATTTCCCTACGGGGATGAATAAAGTATATATCTATCTATCTATCTATCTTTTGGTATTTCAGGCAATCGTTTAACATTTTTCACACACAATTTTCATTTGGGCACATCCCTAATAATTTATATTGTATGTTAATTTCAATGTGTTCCTGGGAACGATAGGTATGCGTAAATACACATGTTGCAGGTACACTCCAGGCCTGAGGTGGCAGTAGCGGATAAAAAGTGGAAATTATGTAAAGAGCCTTTAAATTTGTCCTTTTCAATTTTCAATTTTTTAAATATATTTTCACTTTTAATTTTTTTTACTTATATTTTAGATTGGTAACTACACCAATATTATATATTACATAAAATATATTTCACATTTATTCATGCGATGAAATCCATTTTGTCAAAAACGTTTGCAAAAAGCTATTTGTTACCCATTTTCTCTATTTGATATTCGACAATCCTTAGAAACAAAATAGCAGAGGCTTCACACAAGAATTCTATGCAATTCCATAATTTCTTCACGATTTTAAATCACGGAAAATTAACTGAATTAAGCGAGCATGTCAGTCTCTTTTTGTATATTCTTATACGTTGCTAATATTGTGGCACACAAATCAATAGCATGTAAATATAAAATGCATCATCAACAAGGCAATAAATCACATCACATACTGTTCTAGAAATATCACCATTACATACAGTTTTGTTGTTTTTGAAGATTTTATGGTAATTATCTTTTTTTTTCAGTAAAAAGAACGAAAATCCGAGCAGCAACTGTAATTAATCAAGTTGTACTTACAAGCATTGAGGACTTGTAGTTTTATTCCAAGTAACTTTGAGTTCAGATCACTTGTAGATGAGTTGCAGTTCCACCCCAGTCCTCTAGGGGGCAGCATGTTACCTGGAAGAGTGTTTCTCATTTAAAAACATTGTTCCTTTTCCGTGTCGCTGATTTATTTTTTTTAAATGAAAAGAACTAGATGTACGAACTTTTCCGGAATTTTGGCGTCCCTTTAAAGCAGACCTGGGCGCTCCGGTCCTGGAGGGCCGTATGTTCGATAGATAGATATATAGATAGATAGATAGATACTTTATTCATCCCCGTAGGGAAATTCACACTTCCAGCAGTCTACCCCGTTGTTTATTAACAGATGAACATGATGCCCTAGGGGTGCTTGTAGCGAAGTGGATGACGTCACGCCAGTCCAAAAATTCGACATCCCTGCGGCAGATGGAAAACTTTTCTTTGTGAAAATCCAGGGATACACCACCTCGTGTTAGCAAGTCCGCCTCCTCTCCGATTCCCCCCGGCTTTCGTGTCTCTGTTTAGCGGCGTTGAAGCCGGATTGCTCCGGGTAGCTCCGGGTGGCTACACGTTAGCGTCCGGAATGCTAAACGTGAGCCACGTTTCCGCAAAACACAGCAACTGCGCTCCCTGTGCGCTTCGATGTTTTCCACCAGCACTCGATGATCTTATTTGGTCGTGAGTTCGCATTTACCATGATTACGGATGGTACCGAAGACTTATAACGCCGCTAGCCGCTTCGCTAGCTCCGGCTTTTCTTCCACGATAGGCCCCTTCATCACGCCGGCACGAGAATTTTTCAGGGCAAGGAGTTGAAATTCCTTGAATACACGCATTTCTTGTGCGTTAAAACCCATGTCCATAGGATAGAAGTAATCCATAGTGTAGTTGTCAAAACGGGAAGAAAAAACACCGAAGATAGGAGCAGACAATAAAACAATAGGGCAGCTGCTGGAAAAGGCAGCCGCTACGAAAAAGTCATGCATGATTTTTGAGGTTTCTCTGATCCAATACAGGTGATTCCAATCACCAGTATCGTTAACGAGCACTTGCTAGCTTGCTAACGAGGTTATAATTTGTATCACCTGAGTTAAAGAAGAGCAAACTTCAAAATCTGGCAGGACGTATGGCCCTCCAGGACCGGAGTGCCCAGGTCTGCTTTAAAGGGACAATGTGTAACTGGATGTCACTGCAGTATATACTATACCCAAAAACGAGGAAGGAAGAATACAAACTCCGTAGACTCAAAGTGATCAAACCGCAATTTTTTTTGCCTTTCGCAAGCTTTTTGTTAATTCTGGGTACCCGTTGCAGCAACATGGCCGGAAAAGCTGTCAGCTCCCTTTAGGTAAGGCCCATGTTGTGTAAAATAAAAGTCAATTCCTCCACCGACCAGTATTTTTAAAAGGCAAAGTTCATGTATTTTTGCTCATTATTCAAACATATATCGTGGTTTTTTTTTCACCACTAGGAGGCGCTGAATAATACACAATGTCTATTTACTGTTCAATGTATAAAAAAGTGAAATGAGATACATTTTATTTCGGTTTATTGTTCATTGTGCTTGACAATAAATTGTTTTGTAGAGAAAAAAAAAGTTTTTCTTGATTCTTCTGTTCTTTATCTGTTATGACATTTCAACGGGATATAATGAGGATGAATTTTTAATGTACAAAAACATTCAAGTCCTCTATCTCTGAATTCTATTGTTAAAACATCTGGTGATATCTTTACAGTATGTTTATTTATAATTTTAAAAACAAAAGCACGGTGTTGGCTCTTACGGGCATTTTATAAGTACAAACTGAATGCTTCCCTCAGGCAAAGAATGAGCAGATCGAGCAAAACTCCCCCAAGGATGATGACATCTGGAAGTCGGACAACTATAGGGTTCCTTTGTTTTATTTTGTAGCAATACATTTTGGATTATGAAGCGTTTGTTAATGTCAGCAACTTTTGCTATTTCACATTTGTATTGCCGGGCTACCCTTCGAATTTCTTCCACTTATGACTTTTTATGTGACAAAGCCACATGGGACGTGTTGAAGAAAAATGGTCAAGGTCACCTTGTCAAACGACCCGCCCCCTTCCTGTCCTCGCCCCAGGGGGGCCATGATTGCTTTCGCACATTATTGAATGATGCTTTTTGTCCAGGTGATTTTCACAACTAGAAGGAAAATTCATTCACAAACTGCAGCTCGGTGCTCAACTCTACACCCTGGATACAACATTAATCGGTTCCGAGAAGATGTTATGGTGAAATAGATGTATAGCGGGGGATGGAAACCCATGATAATTAGCTAATGCTTTATGAACCTCCACTACCTCTGATAAAAGCCTTAAAATAACAAAACGTTAAATAGGAAGTGCTAATTTTACATTATCATTGTTAGTGTATTTTTCTAGCTTAGCTTTAGCATGACACTGCGTTAACTCTGCAGTGGTTTTGAGTTACATAGTGTTAGCATTACATAGCGTTAGTTTGACGTCAGTGTAAGATGATGTTGGCTTTACTTAACGTAAGCTCGTCGTTACTTAACATTGGCTTAGCATCAGCGTTAGAATACTTTAGCTTAGTGTTAGAAAGCACTAGCTTGGTGTTACTTAGCCTTAGCTTAGTGTTGGCAGTACAAAGGGTTAGCTTAATTTTGGCAGTAGACAAAGTTGGCTCAGCGGTAGTTTGGCATTACTCAGTGATAGTGATTTACTTAGCATAATTGCTTCGTTATTTTTAAAACCGATTTGGCTGCCGATTGGGTCAGCAATTAAGCTTTATGTCCATGGTTATGTTTTCCATCTTTTTACTTATCCCTTTAGTATTACTACGAATTTTGGGGCCCGTACCTTCCAAAAAAAAAATCAAGTTTGTCATGCAAAATTTTGAACCGAACAAAAAGCAAGAATGAGAGCATTGTGGAAAGTAGTTCAGCCAACAGCAAATCAGTATTGTATGACCCATTATACACACGAACACTGCAAAATAATTTGTGTTATAGCGGAGACAATGCCGTAAAGAGGGGCATAAAAAACATCTTATTCCTCACAGTGAAGTGAAAACGTCATAAGGTGGGGTCTCCGTATTCCAGGGGTCTACTGTACCTATGAAAACACGACAGAAGCAAATCCAGGAAAGCATCCTATGTGGTCTCAACCAATAGCAGACGTGATTCTGAGAGAACGAAGGCGAAAGGACATTTCCAATGTCCTTTTCCTGGACCAGAGTTTTCGGACTTTGAAGAAAATAGAGCTGGGGAAGCACTGCTGTTAAGGACATTTATTAGTTTCAAATAAAGACCAAATCAAAATGCACTCAGGACCAGTCGATGGGAAGCGCTCTCCAACCTATGGTCAGGAGTGCGCTCCCACCAAAAGGCTAGGAAGAATGGTTTCCCTGTTTTATAGGGAAGAGGTGTGGATTTGCAAAAAGGAACATGAAACTCTAACAAGGACCTCTGGGATCTTGCATTACAGGGCAAAAGAAAGGAGAACTACTCAATACTACCCAATAATTGCAAAACTAAATATCAATTATAGTGCCTAAAAACAGGGACCTCATATATAATTTTGCTTTCATTCTATAATTTAAAGAATATAGAATTACTCCAAAAATACTACCTCAGTAATATTATATTACAAAATACTAGTAAAGAATTATTTACTCCAAAAATACTACTATGGAAATATCACAAAAATTCTACAAAAATACAACTCAAATACTGCTTTGGAAATACATTAATTATACTTCTACTCAATACTAATACTAAGAAAAAATCCCATACATAATACAATATAAAAAACTACTAGAGAAACATTACACATTGGAAATACTATATATAAATATATATTATTTGTATTATGAATATAAAAATACAACGACAAGAGGTTTACAACAAAAAAAACGATACCACAAAAATTTCCAATTGAAATTTCACAAAAATAAAGCTAAAGTACCACTGTACTACAAAAATACTACACAAATACTACAGATATACAACAAACATTCTTATATGGAAGTACAAAATACAACAAAATACTAAAAAAAATAATACAAAAACAATATTACAAAAATACTATTATGATAAAACTACTGTAATAATACAAAAATACAACAGATATCTATCTACCTTGGTCATATCCCTCGAGAGGGGTGACCGACAGCAAGACAAACACATATACAAAAAAAAAGTAAAGAAAACAGGAAAAAGTAGCAAAAAACACAATCCAAATGCCTCTTTTCGACTTCTTTCCTGCAGTAGCTCATAACACCATCCATGCACGTCTATCGCGGCCTTCCTCTTGGTCTCCTTCCATTTATTTCTGCTCTGTCGATCCTTTTCAACATTCTCTCCTCATCCATCCTCTCCATGTGTCCAAACCAACCGAGTACTCTCTTATCCACACGCTTGCTCAGTTCCACCACTACTCCACTTCTGTCTCTCACAATTTCATTTCTCAATCTATCCAATCTTGTCACTCCTAACATACTCCTCTAACACTTCATCTCAAAAACATTTAATTTCCCTCTCAAATGTACTACAGATATGCAATTAAAAATCTGCTTTTGAAATACAACAAAAGTAATACAGAAATACTAAAAAAGTACTACAATGGAAATACTACATAAAATACTTCAAAAATACCACAAAATTAGTACAAAGATAAAATTACAGTAACAACAAAAAACTACAGAACTTGAACAAAAAACCTAAATATAACTCTAGTTATACTTCAAAACTGAATACCAAATGAAGTGCTTAAAAGAGGGACCAAACATACAAAAGACTGAGGAGATGATTTCTTCCTCATGCCATGAGGCTGTTTAACTCCACCCCTGGGAGTAAAACCCCACCCCCACAGTTGCATATTACCCTATTTTTATTACAGTGTGTATTTTCTGTTGCATTATTTAAATACTTTATAGCAAAACATTATATTGGGTATTTTTGTATTCTACATCTTTGTTGTTTTATTTTTCAACACACAGATACTGCTGGAAGTGTGAATTTCCCTTCAGGGATGAATAAATTATCTGTCTATCCATCTATCTATCCATCTTTTTTGCTTCAATTGTGGTAATTTCAAAACCAATTTTATGTAACTATCCATCCATCCATTATCTCCGCCGCTTATCCTCAGTAGGGTCGCGGGGATGTTGGAGCCCATCGCAGCTATCTTTGGGCAGTGGGCAGGGGACACCCTGAACTGCTGGCACACAGAGACAGACAACTTACTCGCTCATTCACACCTAGGGACAATTTGGACCGGCCAATCAACCTAACATGCATGTTTTTGGGGAATGTGGGAGGAAACCGGAGCGTCCGGAGGAAACCCACGCAAGCACGGGGAGAACATGCAAACTCCACACAGGAAGGGACGATCTCATGACCTCAGAACTGTGCCGCACATGCGCTAACCACTGAACCATGAAATGAGTTCTAGTAGGTATGCAAATTAACAAGTAATAGGGGGCCCCAAATATAATTTTGCCTAGGGCCCCATTAAGGCTTGGGCCCATCCTGCTTCACTCATATATGTGAATGAACATAGGTGCATTTATAACAACTAAATGAGTAATGTTATTATTGAAGTAATGCTCTCATGAATAAATATTAAACATAATATACCTGGATATGGTGACAACATTCTCAGTGACCTATTTTAATAACCTAAAGAGACGTAACGTTTTTCAAAGTGATTTTGTTGATGTCGTATAGTGGGGAAATTGCCATAAAGAGGGCCAGAAAGAACATTGTAATACAGATCGTAACCTTAAAGTTCCGTAAGCTATGAACGCCATGAGACGGGGGTCTTCTATAACGAATAATTCTGGCTCAAAGGACTAATTCAGATGTGTCAAGTTATTTTGATGTGGTATGGTGGGGAAAATGTGATAAAGAAAGGCCGAAAAAACATCTTACTCCACACTTTAAAGAACAACAGAGACGCTGTAACCTGGGTAAGGGAGTCTACTGTATGTTTTATTTTTGGTAAAAAGAGTGAGGCGTTATTTCGACTGACATATTTTCGCGATTCCTCGCCTGATTAATAACCGACTTTGTTATCAGGTCAAGGGGAACCGGAGAAGCGTCACGCCTTCTTTTCTAATGAATGATGAAGCGAACAGCCCGATCAATTTAGAAGTGATTAAAAGTCATTTTTCTCTTCTGTTACTTCTCCAGTTTTGTTTTCTTCTTGGGAAATTGGTACAGATGCTCCCCGACTTACGACCACTCGACTTAACGTAAAACAGTCGATACAAAAAATTCAGGATGACGAAAAATATCCGGACTTTGCTGTAAGTTAGATTTTGTATTGTGTGCACCTTTTTTCTGAGTACAAGACATTACTGTAGTGCTTTTTTTCCGCCGCTACCGGCGTGTGGCGCTGTGAGAGGTTACCCAGCATCCTCACTGAAGAAGAAATCCATCTTCCTCTTCCTAGTTTGTATGTATTACTGTAGTGCTTTTTTCCGCCGCTACCGGCGTGTGGCGCTGTGAGAGGTTACCCAGCATCCTCACTGAAGAAGAAATCCATCTTCCTCTTCCTAGTTTGTATGTAAACATACAGTGCTACGTGCTCAGAACTTTGACGTTTTTATTGTTCAATATCCCGTGCATCCATTCAATATGGTTGGTGTAAAGTGGAAAGAAGATGCGAGCGGTTTCTTTTTTAAATGAAAGTGGAATAAGAAAGCTTGATGTGGTTGAGAAAATAGTCGGAACGTTTTTTTTCGGCCACTTTGTACCACAAAGGAGGACTTCTTGAAGGGCATCTTCCAAAAGTAAGTTAAACTCAACTTTATTTATCTTTATGGAGCATATTATTTTAGGAAATGTTTATTTTTTAGTACGAAACAATACAGGGTACATATACAAGCATTAAACATACTTATATAAACCTTAAACATACAAAATATAGCACTGAAGCAACTTACGAACAAATTCAACTTATAAATGATCGTCTGGAACCTATCACGTTCATACGTAGGGCAGCGTCTGTGGTTTCTTTTTTACTTTAAGGGCAGTTTCAGCATTATAGTACATATTGATAGTAACTGTAAAAAAGAAAACTACGAGACATTGGAGCCAAACACACAACAGGCCTAACATACACACAATTACATTAGTGTTAGCTTAGCTTTAGTGTGACATTAGCGTTAGTTTAGTGTTAGCCGCGGACCTTTTAGGAGTATAACACATCACAACAAATACACCAACATCAGACAAACAATATGTCTACATTCGAGCAGTTAGCTTAGCGTTGGTTTGACATTAACTTAGCATTAGCTTAACGTTAACTTAGCATTAGTTTAGTATTATCGGCAGAGTTTCGAGGGGTATAGAACATCAAATCAAACACACCAACGCCAGACATACAACAGGTCTACATTCAAGCCCAATAGTGTTTTTGCTACTTTTGCGTCAGTTTGACGTTAGCCTAGCTTGATGTTAACTTAGCTGACTTTTGAGGGGTATAAAACATCAAAACAAACACACCGACGTAGAGATACAATAGGTCTTCAAGGAGTTACCTTAGGATTAGCTTAATGTTGGTTTGACGTTAGCTAAGTGTTAGCTTAGCTGTAGCTTGATGCAATCTTATAATTTGTTTACTGCTAGCCGCAGACTTTTGAAGAATATAAAACGTCAAAATGAACACACCGACGCCAGAAATACAATAGGTCCACATTCAAACTAAGTGTTAGCTTGGCATTAGTTTGTCGTATGATAAGTTTTAGCTGACGTTAACTTAGCGTTAGTTTAGCGTTACCCTTGGACCTTTGAGGGGTATAAAACATAAAAGAAAACCACATTGACGCCAGTCATACTACAGGTACTATATTCAAGCAGTGAGGTTAACGTTAGCTTAACGTTAGTTTGACAATAGTTGAGCATTAGGTAAGCGTTAGCTCGTTACATTTTCCACATGGTTAGCTTAGTGTTACTTGCTGTTAGCTTAGCGTTAGTCGCATACATTTGAGGTATGTAAAAAAAAAAAAAAAACACAACCCCACACAACAACCCTTGTACTTACAAAGCTGAATTTCTCTCAAAGGTTAAGTATTTGGAGCAGGGGGAAAAACACATTTATATATTTATATTATAGTTTATTATATTATATTTATATTTATAAACGACATTGTGGGAGGATATCTTCCTTAGCAGCACATCAGAAGAGGCCAAAGCTATACTATTGACTACAGATGCTCTTGCCTCTGCTGAAAGTCATTGACGAAGCGAGAGTGTTCTTTATGTACCTAAGAAATCAAGGCTGTAGTATTAAATTAAAGAAGCTCCTACCTGCGTCCAAAAAATAAGAGCGTCCTTTAGACAGGCAACAACTCAAAAATGTACTATTGACAACAGATGCTTATAAAATGCTGAAAACCAGAGCGATTATCGAAAGAAAGATGTTTTACTCCAACTATTTTTAACTTTGCAGTAGAAATGCATGCATTTTTCACAACCTTAAACTATTATAAATAATAAATGAACCGACAGTGACCCTAAGTCTTGTAACCTCGTTTGCAGTCATCCTAACGAGGACCGGAGCTATTGAAAAACATGTATTTTTTTTGTTTTCCTTGTCTGCTAGCTTGACAGATTTCCGCTGGAGGGCATTAGCATCCATTTATAGTGGTGCGAAGCTCAGCTGTGGTTCTTTATCGGGACCGATTTATTGTTTGCTTTTGTGGCCCTGCAGGAAACACGAAAAAAAATCATCGGGAAAAAAAGAATCATGAAATTCATGAAATATTGATTTTAGCGGAGTAACAAAAATGAACGTCAACAAAGAAATCTGACAAGAAAGCAATAAGGAGGAATTAAGGCATCCTCGTTATTAATTTGCCGGTTTTGAATAAAGATATATTGAATGTGGATTGCAATATCGGTTTTGTGTTTTATTTCATTTAAAACTTTTCAATAATTGAAACCAAACGTGTCGTATCATAAAATGAAAATGTGCTAAATGGTTTCCTTTTGCACAAAAAGTATTTTAAAATATATTTTTTATAATTAAATTCGTTTTAATACACCACAATTAGCGCAAGTAAATTTTAATAACACTACAATATTCAGACGATATTCATGTTCCTATTTAGAATATATATGGGCAGCACGGCAGCGCAGTGGTTGGCGCGTGTGCGGCACAGTTGTGAGGTCATGACATCGAACCTACTGTGTAGAGTTTGCATGTTCTCCCCGTGCTTGCGTCAGTTTTCTCCTGGCACTTCGGGTTCCTCCCACATTCCGAAAACATGCATGTTAGGTTAATTGGCCGGTCCAAATTGTCCCTAGGTGTGAATGGTTGTCTGTCTCTGTGTGCCCTGTTGACTGTCTGCCAACCAGTTGAGGGTGTCCCCTGCCCACTGCCCGAAGATAGCTGGGATGGGCTCCGGCACCCCTGTGACCCTACTGAGGATAAGCGGTGCAGATAATGGATGGATGAATGTGTACAAGTAGCACAAGAGACACTGGAGAGCTTGGTTTGTTCTAAATATTCCAAGCTTTTATGTTCTTTGTTAGAATACATTTTCATTATCTGTTAAAGTAATAGCACAACCTAATCGTTTAGCCTCTCAACTCTTCCTATGTGCACAAGGCACTGGAGAGCCAAATAAGATGGTAAGCATTTTGTTCCTGAATTGGAATGTTTTTCGATTTCTTTTATAGAAGTAGCAGCACAACTTGGGGATGTCTCCACTCTACATTTCCCTATGTGCACGAGTCACTGAAGGGCTTGGCCAAAACAAGATTTTAAGTGTTATGTTCCTGATTAAAATATATGTAGATATTCTAATTACGTAGTAGCACAGTTTGGTCTTGTCTCCTCCCCACCTTTTCATTATGTGCGGGAGACACTGCAGAGCTTGGCTTGTAAGAAAGATTCCAAGCAATTATTTATGATCGTGATTATAATGCTTATTTGTTTTTTTGATGAAGTAGTTGCACAGTTGGGCAATATCAGCAAAATCGCCTGAACAAAGCATCAAACCAGTATGGGATAGAAATTAGCACAGAAAACACAAAAGTAATGACCAACAATCACCAAGGTATCCCTACAATTATCACCATTAAATATCTTGAAGCTGTCATATCAGAAGAAGAGTCAGACCTAGAAATCATGACCAGAATAGATCAAACCACTGCCCCACTTACCAGACTTAAACCCATCTGAAAGGGACAAGAACATAGCAGTGAAATCAATGATCAGACTCATGCAAGCGCTGGTTACTTCCATCTTCCTCTACGTTTGCGAGACATGGACACTCACAGCAAAACAGGAAGAAAAAATCCAGGCGATGGTAAAGTAAAACTTCTAGGCATCAGCTAAATAGCCCATGCGACAAACCAGTGTATGAAACTCATGACAAAGAGTTAGCGGACACCAGGGCAGACAACTCTGAAAAGTTGCCTGCCTCATTTTTCACAACTTGAAACACAATAAGACAACTAATCACAAAAAAGCATTGTTGCAAAGTATCAAGGATTGATAATCAGAATATAAAACAGAACAACAATTTAAGATTAAGTTTCCTATAAATCTACTTGTAACATTCATTTCACGTACCGTAAATTCCGGACTATAAGCCGCTACTTTTTTCCCAAATGTTCAACCTTGCGGCTTATTCAGTGATGCGGCCAATTTATGTATTTTTTCTAATAGCCGCCAGCGGCGCTCGAGTACAAAAGGTAAGATTTAGACCGATGGAATATATCCGAGTGTGTTGCTAGCGTGTTTTTTGAATAAAGGAGCGTAGGACGACGTCAATATGACAAAGTCTCTTTCCCATCCTGGGGAAGACGACTTTAATGACGTCAGTTATAAGGAGGAAAATGAGCACGGTTTACCATGATTTTTACAAATACCGTATTTTTTTAACAGACCCATTCACTTGTGTCCCGAAGGCGTGTTGCTAGTAGCGTTTTGCTACCCTTCACAGACACGGTTTGGGATGAAAGTTATAATATTATTATTAAAGCTTTGAAAACTCTCTCGGTGTACCGTCTGTCTTTGTAAATATGTGTAACCATGTATAATATGTATTTGCAACTGCATATTTTTGTAATATATTTATTTTAGAGACTTATTCTGATATGTTTTCCACGGGCGAATCAAAAAGAAGGGGCGAATACAACGGGGGCTGATGGGAAGTGGAGTAAAGGTGAGAAGTGTTTGTGGACGCAGCGGACAATAGTGGATATATATTTTTCCCACCCTTACCTTTGGAAATATACATTTTTTTTCCCTTGGATTATTTTCAACGGGACCCGGACTCTGCAGGTCTGCGTCATATGTTAAGTACCGGTATCATTTTACGTTCAATTTGCCGGCTGTTGATTTTGGACTGTGTATTTTATATTTAGCTAGTATTGCCTTTTACACGCTGGTTAACTACTGTTAAAAGAAAATAACTCTGAAATTGTTTAATTGATGTTGAAAATGTCAGGAAAAAATGTTAAAACGTCATATCGTCACGTCATATTGTCAAATATAAAAAAATTGTGAATATGCTTGATGGCTGTGTTTTGCTGCTGTTGGTGTCGGTGGATTTGTTCAGACCGAGGACAATCGACTTTGGCCTGGACGGATCTATTGACACTAACAAATATGTTATATAATGAAATTGTGAATATGTTTGATTTTCGAGAAGGTTTGTTCAAACCTCACTTTGTGTTTGCTGTTAAAAACGTAATATTGGAATATAATATTGTGAATGTGCTTAATTGCTGTTGAGATTGTCATGATTGTTTTCTGTTTTTAGTGTCAATAAATTTGTTCAAACCAAAAAAAAAGCTACAAATGTGGGACTCAAAGTCGGGTTTGGGTTAATTTCATGATTGTGTTTCATGTTTTAATGTGGGCGCATGCGGCTTATATGCAGGTGCGGCTTGTGTAAGTACAAAAGCGGTTATCCTCTTAAAATGTGGTGGGTGCGGCTTATAATCAGGTGCGCTCTATAGTCCGGAATTTACGGTATATGACATCGCTGTTTTCCATCTGCCATCAGTATGTACCTGTAATTACTCATCTTCATTCATGCAATGTTTGCTACAAGCCACGTGCACTCCTCTTTCCACGATGCTTTTGATGTACGTTTACATTTTGTAGCGTCATCAATTTTGTTAACTTCTTTCGAATCTTTCTTCTGGGGCTGAGGTTTTGGCTTGATTCCTAACCATTTATCCATTTTTCGTGTGTTCTCTGTGCGTCTACTTTGGAAAATGATGTGCAAATACACGACCTTATAACGCTCGGGAAAGTCTTTAAGCACGAAGTTATTCGAGACAGGCTTTTCATTGGCTGCAGACTATACAAATTGCCTAACGAACCGAAATTCCAAAGCGAACGAAGATTTCAAAATCGTAATAATGCAAACGTTTCATTGGAAAAAATAATTTAAAAAGAAAGATCTTTTTTTTCCCTTGAAAAATTTGTCAGCCACCCGGGCAGAGATGTTGTGTAAGTTGTATGCCCGACGTAAAAGATGCACACCCCGGGTGTCCGGGCAGATGTTATTTCAGACACTGGACAAACGAAACAGTGTGTCACACAATCAGGGGGCACATTGGCCCCTACAAAGAATCGTTGTCAACTGTGCGCGAACTGAAACTTAAGTGGAATTGTCATCAAAAGATCATCAGGACTGACAAAGATAATTCTCCAGGGCACAGTCCAAGAGAGCAGGATGAGAGGAAGACAGAAAAACAACTGGCCCGACAACATTAAGGAAGGGACTGGTGCCTACTTTGCCTCCACCCAAAAACAGGCCAGGGACCGTTGACAGTGGAGAAAGCTGTCCAGAGTTGCGTCCTCATTGGTGTCCCAAAGACCCATGTGTTGAAGGAATCTGTGAACTGTGAAGTAGTGTTAATAATGTGCATGAGGCACCGTATAGCTTGGTGTGTTAGAAAAATACAATGACGTGTTTACCAAAGCTGCATAATGTTATTTTCTTTGTAAAGAAAAACATATACACACATAGAGATAACTGTGTGACACTAAAAACAATGTAGTTATGCATATTGGTGTTTTTATAAGGCATCGATAGGAAAAAAACAGTTCTGGTGCTTTTGAAGCTTACATCCTTTTAAAGATAAAAAAAAACATAGTAAGTGTACCTAAGGCTTCAAGCAGCTCTGTAATTTGGGTTATGGAAAGCTTCTGGCCCCGACCTGTGCGATTCCATTCTGACTTTCCCGTGGGTTTTTCAAAGTAGGCCGTGGCTCTCATTGTTCCACAAGCGGAGCATTATTTTCTTTTTCCCGTAGAGCTCGTCTCGCGCCCTCCTTGCTCCACTTGGTATTGCTCGCTATTGTTCCGTGATGGCCAGGGGGGACTGTCACCATTTCTTCGAACATTTCTGGGCAAAATTTCTCCTATGAAGAGGTAAACACATGACACACTCAAATGACTATTTTACAAAATAGTACTAATTTGTAATAATTGTTCTTGCGGCATCTCCAGCTTAAAATATTTTCACGCTACCATGAAGAATATTTTGTTTTTCTTATCCCTTTATACAGCATTTTTTTCACATACAATATCAACAATAAATTATTTTGAATGCAAACTAGCCATGTACCTCCTGCTAATATGCTATATGCTGAACTCCTTCCCACGTTGCCTTTCTCTCTCGATTCACAGTTCAGAATCTGTGTGCTCCATAGACTTTACGAGTTGGCGATACAATACTGTATTTTCCTTTTTCTGATCATTTGCTATGGGTCCAAAGATTTGCAGTGACATTAAAGGAAGAAGATGTTGTGGAATGTGAATAATAACTAATGATAAATATGTAGGCATCTGGTCGTGGGATGACGTTGTTGCAAGAGGTCACAAGCTGATATGCTGAGGGAGCTGGGACGGAGGACCTTCACGAGATACCTTAACTTTATTTAAGAACACTATAGAAGCCAATGTTGAACGTCTGGAACTTTAAACGTGTCTCGAATTCAATAAAATGTGTTCCCTTTCTGCCATTTCTACTCTCTGCGTATATTTTGGGGCAACGCCCAACGACGTTTCCTCCAAAATAGGTGGCGCCCAACGTGGGGCCCCAAAATAAGTGGCGCCACTTATTTTGAAGAGCTCGTTGTTGGGCGTCGCCACAAAAAATACACAGAAAGGAGATATGGCGAAAAGGGAACACGCTTTATTGCATTCGGGAGACGTTCAAAGTTCCAGACGTTCAACATTGGCTTTTATAGATATAAGATATCTCGTGAAGGTCGTCCTCCCCGGCTTCCTCAGCAGATCAGCTTGTGACCTCTTGCAACGTCATCCCAAGACCTTCACCAGATGCCTAAATACTTATCACTAGCTATTATTCACATTCCACAACGAAGAAAACCACGAAAACCAAACTTGGAATCATCAATACGAAGAGGGCACACAAATCACTTCCAAATCTGGTGTAACGTACTTGATTTTCTTAGTAAGGATCCCAGAATTGCAGTGATGCTAAACGGCGAAACATAAACATGATAACTAACCGGTATTTGCCAATAGTAGTTTGCAAAGGACTTCTTGAATCATTCCCCTCGCTAAGGAATTTGGCCGTATCCAATCGATGACCAGGATAATTATTAAAAATAAGAAGGAGCTCAAACCAATGGCATCTTGCATGAAATTTATCACAAGTGAATGTTTTAAAATTAGTTTTCATTTGAATCCTGTCTCCTCCCCCCTCTACATCCACCTGCTACTCCATTCAACCAGCTCAAGGCACGTCACACCAAAGGTAAATAAAATGTTTTTTTAATGTATTTATTTATAATGTCATGTAATCCTTAACACAAACATTACATGGAAATAGTAAGTTTTATGTATTACTTTATTTGAAAGTTTTTATCTGGGGTAACAGAGGTTCAGAACACAATTTGCTTTATCCCCCGCTATACAGCAAATTCCCCAAAGAGGAATCATGTTGTAACCCGAGGTTGTGCTGTATTCATTTTATTTATGTTTATTGTTTTTCAGCCAAAGGATTAAGACTGCAGTCAGTTTTGAAAAGATTGAAGAGATCTTAAACACGTTTTTGATTGCAATGTAATTACCGGCTTTTTCCGTTTCCCGGACAGGCGACGGTCATTTGTTTGACAGCGGTTTAAGCCGTCCAGTCACGATAATAATCTTTGGAAATTCAAGCCGTGTTAATAGGGCGACTGTTTTTCACAAACGCGTTTCACCGTTGGGGTCCCAAACCAATCAAATTGCCTCATTATTATTTTTTTTTTACATTCATGCAAAGTCTTACTCGTTCCTCGGTCAGTCTTCATCAATAATCCAAAATCGTTTCTGTCGGCTTCAGACTCAAGCAGCGAGCGGCAGACTCCATTCCCAATGCATTATTCAAAAGATAGAAAGAATCTCCACATGCCGGCTGACTTGGAGAATTTCTGAGAATGCTTGGAAAAAAACATCCAGGAATGCCCCCCCCCTGTCAAAAAAAGAATCCAGGTTTAATGGTTTCAAATAGGAAACAAGCTTTTCTATCAAAGTTATCTCAAGACTATGAATAGGTAGAGGGGAAACAAGATACAGTACTCCAATACCAAATGTCACACATGCATTGTGTAGCTAAATTAGGGTGGTCAACAAATTATTTCATCAAATATTCGATTGACCGACTAAATTGAAGAGGCGAGATTGTCCTTTTTCTAAACTTGTCTAGCTTTTTGGAGCACCACATATGTTAATGGATCATCAGGAAAACTTACAAAAAACGATTTTAGTTATTCTGAAAGGAAGGCTACACACGACTTTAGGTGATTTTTTTCCCGGTTTTTGACAGTTTAATGTACTTTAATTAAGACATGCACACTCTTTTGGATTTATGGAGTTTTCAAAAACTATTGTGTACAGAAGAAACTTGAACAGAACTGTCTGGACCAGAACAGAAACAGGACCCAATTGCATACCTGTCAACCTGTACGTTTTTGCCGTACAAAGTACATTTATTAAGCATTTTAAGCCGTGTACGACGTACAAGAAAATCTGTACGGAAAAACGCTAATTTGTCAATGATGGGTACCATCTGGTAAACACCGACTTTCACGAAACGGCAAATCAATCAAGTCTAACGTGTTCGCCGCGGATGCCTCTATCTCGGTACCGTTTTTTAAAAATTGCAAACGAAGCGAGTTTGATGCTACAGTGTGCATGCTTCTGCCGCCTGGGGATTTCTCATCATGCATCATTCCGGAAAAAAAAAATGTTGAAAGATTATTTTGTATTTTGCACGGGAAAATACGACAGTTTGTACGGGCATGGAGCCGGGGAGGTTGACAGGTATGCAACTGCGTAGCGTTTATCACTAGTTTTATTGAAGGAAAGAGGAAGGGCTGCGCCCACGATCCGGTGTTCGTACTCGGACAGTGATCCGAACACGGAAGTGGATCTTCCGGAGCGACCGATGGCGGTGTCAGGGACGGAAAAACTGGTCAGTAGCCGGGACTCGGAGAGCAAGTCGTGGTCGGGGTCGGAAACGAGTTGTGAGCTAGAACGGGAGAGTCGACGTAGTCGGGGACAAAAAGAGGTCGTAAACCGGGACGGGAGAGCAGACGTGGTCAGGATCAAAACAGGTCGTAGCCGGAGACGGACGGGAGCAAAAACAGGACAGGTGGGAGTCAGGGGCGAAAAAGGCTTGTCTAGTATACACGGAGGTTCGCAGACAGACTGACAACGGGGACTGACAGGACTGGGTTCAAATAGTGACAGGGAGCCAATCAGAACCCGCGGCGGTCAGCGACAAATGAGCGGGCACAGGTGATTCTCATCGGGAATCATGACAAGAACTCAAAGCAAAAAAAAAGATATAAAGCAAAGAAAGGAAGAAGTTGAGATCTTAACTAGCACAATTTAGATGGAAAACAACGCCATCTTAATTATTGCGTTTCTGTAATTTGATAGAATTCCCCCTAAATGCCACACCAATACCAATACCTTGCACCTTGAGATGGACTGTGGTTCTTTTTCAATGAAGGTGAAGACCCAGTCTTGATGTCCTCAGTGTTAGAGCGGTGCGAAAACCTCAAGGAAAGAGGCCCGGTCGAGACCACGGGATGCAATGTGTTTGAGCCATGGTTGGCTGCTGGTGGCTGGAAGCTTTCTTTGAGGTTGCATGCTGGGTCCCACCAGTTCGGCCACTGGCTCGGCAAGGTTCTCTGGTTGTTTGTTAAGCTGGGACTTGGTCAGATCCTTTTTTTTGGTTGCTCACGGGCCAGGATTCTGTCCTGTGCTGCTTGTTTGGCTAAAATCTAGCCCGCTGGCTCCAGAGACTCTTTTGGGCTTTTGTAAGCCGGACCTATGAAGGAACTGAATTGCGAGGTGTCAGGCGCCTGTCTCCCGGCTCCAGGGCAGGGGGAGGGGCGGGACTGGGGGACGTGGGTTGCTCCCACCAATATGACCGGCCCCCTGGGGACTCGTCGTAAAGACAACCGGACTGTTTATTTGTTTCCCACATGAATGATAACAAATCTCACGCCCAGATAACTCACTGTGTTTCACTGTGAATAATTGCAATAAAGAATAGTATTTTCCCCCTATGTTCCGGTCCGGAGCCTTCGCTCTGAAAACGCTGGTCTACTAGTGATCCCAAGAGCCAAGAAGAGATCCGCAGGTTTGAGAGCGTTCTCCATCCGGGCCCTGGTGCTGTGGAATGCTCTTTCCCCTAAGATCCGATCTGCAACCTGAGTGGAAATGTTTAAATCTAAGCTTAAAACACACTTTTACTCCATAGCATATGAATAATCTATATTTTATGTTGATAATATGTGTATTATTTGCCCTCATGTAGGTTTTAGATGAGGCGATGGTGTCATAATAGTCTGTAATAATAGTTTGCAATAGTCTTGGATCTGTGCAGCCCTTTGAGACTCTTTGTGATTAAGGGCTATACAAATAAACATGACTTGACTTGACTTGAGTATTCGATGCACATTTTCATGATATTGTTTCATCATATTTTTTTGACATTGCAAAACGGAATTCTGTCCCAACGTTGAATGCGCTACAATTGGCTGACAAAAATAAAAACAAACGCAAAATCCAATCATTTTTATGTTTGTTTTGTTTTTCTAACTGAATGCTCTATCTACACAAACACAAAGTGGGAAGAGACACAATCAAATTATGCTACTGCTCGGACAGAAATCAAAACATATTAGAATGAGGAACATAATGGCTAAGACTCTAAAAAGTCAAGTTTTCCAGTGAATCGCACACATTATGTAAGGGTAGAGAGGAGACACGACAAAGATGTGCTACTACATTTATAGAACAAAAATATATTTTAATGGGGAACGTTTGGAATATTTTCAACAAGGGGAGCTCTCCAGTGCCTCTAACAAATTACAAATAGGTAAAGAGGAGACATGACAAAATTACTTCAAATCAAAACACATTCTAAAGAGGAACATAAATGCTTTCTGGTGCCTCACACTAATTATCCACTGGTATAGAGGGTATATGACCAAGTTTTGCGACTACCTTAATAGGAAAAGAGGCAGCTGATTGAATATTATAGCATGGCTAAAAGTGACTAATTATCGAGAAGAGGCATTTATTTATTTATAAGTTTATGAATAAATGTATTTTTTATTAGTTCATTTTGATTATATATTCACTTACACAGGAGCTTATTTTCCTCATCCACAAATATTGTTAGCCAATTCCCATCAAGATGGGACATTTTTGGCCGGAACCCTCGAGGATGGGAGGTGGCGGTTGGCCTGGGTGGGAGGGAGAATGGGGGAGTTAAGGGTGAGGGAGTTAGGGGGTGTGGAGGAAAGGAGGCGGTAAGGGTAAACGTTCACTGGCGAGACATTCAGCAGCTTCACCTGCAAAGAGGAGCATATTCTTTCTCCTCTTCTTTGGACCGATTACCGATTCTTCCAGATCTTTTTGCTGCAAAAGGAATTTATTATCATTAGTATTAGTATTTTTTACTTTTCATCATGTGATAAACTTCCTGCCGAAGCCTCATCAGATGTGGATATAGCTGACAAAAGAAAGATAATGTCCAAATGGTAATGCATGCTTTTTATGAATGGAAACATTAGTTATTACATTGTTATTACATTATTTCTACAACTGCTGACAGACTTGTATGCAAATCAATTAATGCATATTCATTTTTTTTCTTGTTCTAATTATCTTTCTATGCAATTTTCTTTAACCGTGTGGTCATGCATTGTTTAGGGGCAAGTCGCATCCTGCGAAGTTGAGAAGAAAGCGAACACGATTAATGATCACAAGCTCTTGCAGGTCCTGCCAAGTCAACAAAAAAAATAATGAAAAGTGTGAGCAATTAGGGGCATCTTAAGAAAGATGTTAAAACAAATTTTGGGATGCACTGCCGAGGTAACTTGAGGAAATTGCATCCATTTGTGAGCGGCAGGTGGGAGAGAATGGTGGGGGGTTGAGGGGGACATCCAATTGGGCCAGATGACCCCATGAGGCTGCAGGTAAAATAAATTGGGTTTGCTTACAATTAGGAAACAAAATCGGACGGGAGTTTGCCAACAGAGTTGTCCTAACATTATGAATTATGGAGAGGTAAAGAGAGAAATGACCAAGATGTGCTATTACTTCTACAGAAAATCAAAATGTATTCAAATGTTAAACACAAATGCTTATAATCTTTTTAAAAACCCAAATTCTCCAGTGCCTTGCATAGATTGTAAAGAGGTAGAAGGGGAGACACGACCAAGTTGTGCTAATACTTCTACAGAACATCAAAATATATTGTAACCAGGAACATTGATGGTTGGAATCTTTCTAACAAACAAACTCTCTGGTGCCTCTCCTCGTTGTAAAGAGGTTGAGAGGAGACATGACCAAATAGTGCTATATTTTATCATAGAAAATCAAAATCTTTTCGAATGAGGAACGTAAATGCTCTAAATCTTTCTATCAAGCCAAGTTCTCTGGGGCCTCACGCACATTATGAAGAAGTACAGAGAAGATACAACATATATTTTGATGAAGAAAATAAATGCTTGGAATTTTTCTAACAAGCCAATCATTCCGTTGCCTCACATAAATTATGTAAAGTTAAAAAGGAAGCATGACCAAGTTTTGCTATTACTTTTATAGAAAATCTAAATATATTCGAATGAAGGACATGAATGCTTAGAATCTTTCTAACAAGCCAATCTCGCCGGTGTTTTGCACATATTATGAAGAGGCAGAGAGAATATATTTATATATAAATCAGTAGGGAGCATACATCTCTTGGAAGATTTCTAACAAGCAAAGCTCCATCGTGTGTCACGCATATTGTAAAGCTGTAAAGAAGAGACCTGCCAAGTTGTGCTAATAATTCTACAGTAAACAAAATATATTCTAATAAGGAACATAAACCCTTGAAATCTTTCTAACAGGCCAGGTTTTCCAGTGCCACACGCATAATGAGGAGAAGTACAGAGTACACACAAAGAAATCGTGTTACTACTTCTACAGAAAAGGCTGATAAAATAAACGAAAATCAGAGAGATAAGATAGCCTAAGAACATTGAGACGTTTAAAAATTGTAAAAGCAACATTATAGTGATCCTGAAACGCACAGGGAGCAAACACAGTGATTTAAAAACTGGTTTAATGTGATCCCATAACCCCTGTAAGCCACGTGCTGGTGCGTGATGTAATTGCTGCAACCTGGAAATGCACTTTTTGGGAAGACCGGAGAGCAAGGCATTACAATGATCTAAATGAGAATATATAAGCGCATGCATACTACTGAAAAAAATGCTTGGACTCTTTCTAGCAAGCGAACCCCTCAGTTGCCTCACATAGATTATGTAAAGCTAAGGAGGAAACATAACCGACTTTTGCTATTACATCTATAGAAAATAAATATTTTAGAATGGGGAATATAAATGCCTGGAAGTTATCAAACAAGCCAAGCTTTTCAGTGTTTCGAAACATATTACGAAGAGGCAGAGAGGACACATGACCAATTTATGCTACTACTTTTATCCAAATGTGCTAGTAATCTTATACAGTAATGAAAATACATTGTCAAGAGGGACATAAATGCTATAAGAATATTTCTTAGAAGCAAAGCATTCCGGTGCCTCAAACAAATTACAAAGAGGTAAAGAGGAGACACTACCAAATTGTGTAACAACTTCTGTAGAAAATCAAATATAAGTATATTAATGCTTAGAATCTTCTTAACTAGTAATGTTGGCTGATTGAATATTACAGTAGACCCAATGATGCGATGACCCCTCTTTACAGCATTTTCCCTTAACAGTGTGGAAAAAGATGTTTTTTCATCCCTGTCTATGGTATTTTACCCACCATACCACATCAACGAATCAGAGATACAACCACAGGTCTGCTAACCTTTTGTAACTTGGATACAAATGTGTTTAGAAAGGTCAGATTTAATTATGTATAATTCATAAAAGAAAAAAAAGTGGATCGCCAAAATTGTCCCTGCCGTTTCTTAATATGTCTGCTTTTTGTGGAGATGCAATTACGAAGTCAGTTTGTTGACTTGGGAGGAAAACGAGCGCCCTTTTGTCCGTGCTCGCTTGCAAGCAAATGAGCGCAATTACGATGGACGCAAGAAAGTCATTGTTTCTGACCAGAACACAACAAGGTTTTTTTTCTTCTAATTAAAAGGAAAGAAAAATAGAGCCATGAGCTATAAACACGGAAATGAAATGTGCACAAAAAATAATCGCATTATTCTATGGGCAAACTCGTTTGTGGCGATGGAGGCAATTTGTATTCATGAAATGGAATTAGCAATTTTGTTCTTTGGATAAAGAGGAAGCATTCAAAATGAAAAAAATACATATGTATGGTGGGATTAAAAACTTTTAAGCCTTTGTTTTTAAAAAGAAGTTTAGAAATACTGCTGCTTCATTTAGTTTCTTCTCACAGATCTCTTTACACTTTTTTTGGCATTTGACGGTTTTATTTTAATTTTTTTGTGTACATTGAAAGGAATTATTGTTTTAGTATAAACATTTCAACATCAAGGTCCTCATTGACATTTCTTCATTCATGTCATCATCCAGGTCTTCATTGAATCCATGTATGTCTTTATCCATCCAGATCTTCATCTATCCACCAAGGTCTTCATCCATCAATCCATCCATACAAGTCTTCATTCATCTAGGTCCTCATCTATTCATCCATCCATCCAGGTCTACATCAATCTCTTCAACCATCTGTGTCTTCATCCCTCCTTTTGTCCATGTCCTTATCCATCTATCCAGGTTTTCATCCATCCATTCAGGTTTTCATGCAAGTCTTCATATATCCATCAAAATCTTCATCAAGTCATCCATCCATCCATCCATCCATCCATCCCTCCAGGTCTTCAGCCATGTCTTTCTCTATTTACCGGTGTTGTTTGCACCCGGTCATCCAGGGCTCTTTCTAGGTCTTCATCCATCTATCCATCCTTGCAAGTATTCATCTTTTCATCCAGGTCTTTATCTAGGTTTTCATCCATCCATCTACCCATCCAAGTCTTAATCCATCCATTCATTAAACCAATTCTCTCAGATAACAATTTTCTCTTTCTCTTTGTAGCAACAGGAGCAGCTCATTTGATTCCAACTCTTTCAGACCCACCAATGCGCCACCCCTACAATCATTTTGGATGGTTCCTCAGAAGACATTTTGAAAAACATCAACTCTAAGAGACAATGTGACACACTAGGTCGAGCCCAACTTAAAAAGTCTGGTGCCACAGAATTGATAATATGTTAATTTGTGACGGATCATAAACTAGAAGGATGAGCGCTTTGACCTTGGAGGACTTTTGAAAAAGGAGGATGCAGCAAGCATCCAGGAACGCTCCAAAATGCTTCACAGTTGTGTGGGTGTGGCTTTTTGAACTCCTCCTAGCTAGCATAGCGGCAGCATCTTGTCCTAGCGGCTGCCACTGCACCGAAAAAAGCGGCATGATGGCGGTGCATTGCACGTTCTTAAACTTGGACAAGATCCCGGAAGACCTTCCGAAAGACACAGTGGCCCTGGTCCTTGCTTCCAACCGCATCACTAGGATCCCGGACCACGCCTTCAGAGACCTGCGCCACCTCAAGGAGCTAGACCTCTCCAACAATGCCATCGAGAGCCTGGAAGCGGCTGCCTTTGGGGGACTCTCAGACAGCCTCCTAGTCCTGGATTTGGCCCACAACCGAATCAAGACTGTCCCTAAAGAGGTCTTTGCCCACCTGAGGGCCAAGATTAACCTGTCCAACAACCCTTGGCACTGCGAGTGTGTCCTACAGGAGGTTCTTCGGGAACTCAGGCTGGACCCGGAGTCGGTGAAGGACGTTTTATGCCAGACGGCGGTCCAGGAGGAGTATGCCGGTAGGTCCCTTATCCAGGTCCTTGACTCGGGGATCAACTTCTGCAGTTTTCACCACAAAACTACCGACGTGGCCATGTTCGTGACCATGTTTGCCTGGTTTGGAATGGTCATCGGGTATGTGGTCTACTACGTTCGCCACAATCAGGAGGACGCCAGGAGACACCTGGAGTACCTCAAGTCCTTGCCAGGAAGCTCAAATGTGGCCAAAGATTTGGACACCGTTAGCACAGTTCTCTAGCACCGTATCCACTAGTTCATTAACAAAATCTCAAGGACTGGTAAAAACATTGCTAGGTCCAGTTTTAACATTTGAACATTAAAATCAGGGGTCTCAAACTCGTTGTCCACGGCCCATGTGGTGTCCACAAAAATATAGTTTGGGGGCCTTGCCATAATATGAAAGCTTCATCCACGAGTTTGATATTGATGCTAATCGGTTAGCCAGGGCTCAAATTTACTTGCTAATATTTGGGATTGATGTACAGTTGACCCCCGGGATACAACATGAATCCGTTTTGAGGTGGGGATCACAAGTGAAATTGTCGTATAGTGGGGGAGAAAAGCCTACGCTAATAACAGGGTTGCCCCAGGATTTTTACATTCAAATTTCAAAATATTTTTAACTTTTTCAATACCACATCCAATGAAATTTAAGACTTATCTCACACATATTCTGGCAAACAGACACTGGGCCTGACGCCACATATCCACGACGGCGGGGGGGGGGGGGGCTTTAAAGCCCCACGCCGAAGGTGGGGCAGGCGGGGGTTTGTACTTAAGAAATTTGCATTTAGTTTACATATCATAAACTTAATGTCAGCCATTTTGTTGCTACGGGTATTGAAAAAACGGAAAAAAATATCTAACCTCATTGACAGAAAATGTTGCTCTTTTTAGGTACAATTTTACAAAGAAAATTTTAAGAATTTATTGTTTTAAGATATGGATCAAAATGGAGACAAACACTAGAACGTTTAAGCATGTTAGTCATTTAACAATGTAGCTCGAATGTTAGTTTTTACGTGGTGGAAAATAAAAGGGCTCTCTCTTCCTTGAGTCACATTGTTTTGTTTATTTGGGAGATTTATGTAAAAATTGTATCAGTGTTTGTGAATAAAACCAATTTTCCAAGATCAACCAAATTTTGTTGTGTTTTTGTGGAGTTGTATGCATTATAATAAAATCATTTTTTGAGTGACAGTGTGTTATAATCCTTCCGTATTCTCTTGCTTGATATAATTTTGCTCATATTAAGGTTTTTTTCTTTCAGGAGACAAGATGAAATATCTTAAAACAAGAAAACAATAGAGTAAAGTGGAAAATAGCTGGAGTTGGTCAGAGCTGGTGTAAGTGGCTAACTTTAGTGGCAAGCAGAGGTTAGTTGGATCCCTTAACCACTAGGGTTGTAGGGGCACCATTTCCTGTGGTGTGTCTTGGGAAAGTACAGCCTGATGGCGCCCATCCGACTCCAGGCCAACATACCCTACTAAAAAAAACTCAGTGGGTGATTGAAGGATGAAGGCTTTATTTACACGGAGCAGCTAACTAAAACAAAGTGGCGAGACATAGTCTGCAGCCAGGTGCCTTGATGAATGACTAGAGAATATAACAGTGGAAAAAAGTGGAAGAACCCTCAATCATAGAATTCAGGTACAATCAGGTGTTGCAGGTCAGTGACAATGAAGTAGGATTTGTAACAATAATAATAATAGAGGCTAGGGGCTAGCCATAACCTGTACACAAGTGGCTAACGTGAATGGCTAGAGAAGGAAAAAGGCAAAAAGAGAAAAAAACCTGAATCACGGAACTCAGTTATGTAAGATGATTGACATGGAAGGAAGAAGCAGGATCAACTAACAATAACAATAGCGGCTAGCTGCGAGCTGTAGCCTGTAGCCAAGTGGCTAACAAGAATGACTGGAGAAGGAAACGGTGGAAAAAAGTGAAATATGCCTGTATCATGAAACTCATCTGTGTGAAGAGTTTGACTCTGACAACTAACAATAACACCAGTGGCTTACATGAGTAGAAGGAGAAGGAAAAAGTGGGAAAAAAGTATAAGTGAAAGTGGAGGATGAATGTATCTCGCGATTCTGTGACATTGGTTTGTATGAGCAGCCGTGGAAGGTGAGGAACACTAAAAAACAGAGCAGGAACTGTTAACAACAACAGCAGTTAGTGTCGAACGATAGCTAGATGAGTGGCTAGAGAAGTAAACAGTGGAGAAAAAGTAGAAGATACCTAAAGGACAAGGTTTGGGCTTAACTGTGTGCGGGTAGTCAAGTCAAGTCAAGTCATTTTTATTTGTATAGCCCTTAATCACAAAGAGTGTCAAAGGGCTGCACAGGTTATTTCACAGACTATTATTACACCATCCCCTGATCTGGAACCAACATGAGGGCAAGGAAAAACTCAAAAACCGCGACATGAGGAAACCTTGGGAAGGGACCGCACATGTGGTAGTGGCCATTAGGTGCTAAAAGCAGCACCGAGACAGGCGAGCGAAATCAAATTCACATTTGGGCTTTTGTAGTAGCAAGATGAACGCAGAACATGTTGAGTCGAGTCATATGATTACAAATTTCTAAACCTAAAATTACATTTATGGGATTATATGTGTGATTACTTTTTATTTCAATTTAATAGTTGTTTTTATTTAAATGAATTTAGTATTTTTTCACCACTAGGGACATCTATATAACACACAATGTTGCTTTCAAATGAAAAATGCTGATTCTGATTAATGTTCTTTAGCCAAGCAAGCAGGTCATCTAAAAATAGCTTTTTGTGTGTCCTTTGTTAACAACGTATAAAAAAGTAAAGCTGCTGCATTAAAAAATAAATAAAAAGATAAAACGAGGCGAAACTGGCTGGATGATGAAAATGGGTGTGAATCGATTCCGATTCCGTGGTTATCGTTTCACTCTTGAGATTAGCGTCCTCTTTGACTAGTTTATCTCCGCTCCAGTCTGCACTCATCGATAGATTAGGTCACATTCATGTGGGTAATTGCTTTTGATTTTTGCCAGTTTTAACCAAATAATGAATTCTTTAACAATCAATTCGACAAAAAAAACCTTTAACTCATACTTAAGTGTTCATTTCCCATTGCATTGAAAAAGCATAGAGGGACTTAATAAAATAGAGCCTAAAGCAAAATAAACATACATAAACAATGAGTAAAACTAATTCAAAAGTCGATTCAAGTCACGCTTTATTTTGTAAAATATTTATACAATATAAATATAACAATAAAAAGTAATACAATAAAACATTCAATAATATCATATAAATATAATATAACATTACATATTGTATGACAAATAATATAAATACACAATTAATCTAATAAAATGTAAAAATAATAACATAAAATATTATACATAAATAAAAATAGATAAATAAAATAAAAATCATTTTTCTGAAAGCATGCAAACAATTATTTATAAATGAAACTCGATTTACTAAAATAAATAAACATATAAATTAACAAACAAACAAAAAAAGAATACAGTCTTTCTCATAAAATATGAAAAAAATAATTTACATAAGAATGAAACTTGATTTACCGTAAAAACACAATTAAAAATAAATCTATTCTTTCAAAAGTATGCAAAAAAATCATTTTATTCTAACTTGATTCCTCCAAATGAATAAATAAATTGAATAATTAACTAACTATGTAATAATTAAAAAGCCTCTTTTTCCAAAAGTATGCAAAACAAATATTTATTATGCTAATTAAACTAGATTTAATATAAGTAAATAGATAAATTAAATAAATTAAAAAAAATCACATAGTCTATTTTCCAAAATCATGCAAAACAATATTTTGGATTACAATAGAATTTAATTCACGAAAAAACAACAACAACATACAAATAAATATTTTCCGAAATTATGCAAACATATTTTTGATTATAATGAAACTTAGACTTTTTCCAAAAGTCTGCAAATATAATTTTTTTGTAATGTAATTTGATTTACTGAGCAAACCAATCACAAAACAAAAACAGTATTGTATTTCAGAGTCACAAAATCTGTACGAAGCTCACCAGATTCTAATTTAAGAGAAAGGCATTGTGGGAGGGAGTTCAGCCAATAGCATATTGGCATTTTCCCATGACCCAAATTAATAGCACACTAGAATTTGATATGACATCGACCAATAGGAGATACCATCTTACAGACATAACTTGTGAAGTTTTGGGAGAGTGAAATAATTAGTTGTTAAAGTAAAATAGTTTGGCAAATGCTGTAAAAAAGGAGCTGAAAAAAAATCTCATTCCACTCTGATTTGTGAAAATGTCATAGGGCGGGGATGCTGTATTGTGAGGATCTACTGCACCGGAATTATCTGCATTACCTTGGGAGATTTTAGATGTTTATTTCTTTCATTCCAAAAGAGATGATGCAATCCCAATTGATGCACACACACAATCAAGAACTGTGCCCTTATTTTGTTAGAATTCATTCCCTTCTGATGTAGTGAGCACAGCCATTTAGGAAATCCATTTACTAAAAATTGCTCCTCTTCATCTACAGAAAATTTGATTTGCTCCGCTTGGCTGCCTGTCACTTTCTGTCATGGATTTTGCTTTTTATTTTTTTTCCTCAACAGAGTACAGTATTGATTTCCAGGAAGTGGAGCGTCCTCCAAAATGTGGAGCAATTTACACCACAAAAGAATGAGATTGTGCCGCTATCGAGGAGCGTGCCCGCCCTGTCATGTGAGATTTTCATCTTTGGGAGAAAAGTTCACCTTGGCTTCAGTGATCGCACACCATTACAATTTGTTTGGGTTTTTTTTGTGTCTGTGCGTCTGCTCTACAGTTAAGTCAATAAAGACATTCAAAAATCTTAAAGCCATAGTGAGTAAATTTTAGATTTATGACTTTAAATCTCTGAATAAAACACACGATGACAGACAAGAAATAATCATTTCAGCTCATGAGGAGATGTAATCAGTTCCGGGCCTGATTTTCATCCGACCAAAAATTCAACAAATACCTTTTTTTATTACAACACAGTCACAGAATTGTTGAGGGAAGTTGGGGGAAGACAAAGGGACATTCTATTGCTGACAGGGGAACATCAAACAGAAGAATGCAGCTTGACACCACAGGCAAATGGTTAATGGGTTAAGTAGATCACAAGAAGATAAGACTCTTTGAAGTGAAAGAAATACTTTACTCAACTGTAAGGACTTTGTAATGATCAACCTTTTGAGTAAATTCATTTTAATTACAATAATCCTATCAGTAAATACATAGCAACCCTTAGAGGTGAAAATATACTTATTTAAAAAGACTTGATTAAAATAATAAGCAAAGACACATTCACTATCTCAAAGACACAATATTAGGTTTAGTAATTTGTAATAATAGGACACAACTTAAAAACGCAAGCATGTTTGGCGGCTATTTTGGTACTGCGGAAGCTATATTGAGGACATTGCGAAGTTGGCTTGTCTCTGTGCTTATTTTAGCATGTAATTGCCACTTACCGGACAAAGCTGATCCTGAGTACTGTGATTCAGTCATTTCCACTGTTTCTTTATTTAGCCACTCTTGTTGGCCACTTGGCATAGAGCTATGGGCTTACCGCTAGACCCAATTGTTATTGTTGCTCTATCCTACCGTGCTTTCTACACCTGCGCATGCAAGCAACATTGCCAAGTTATGTTTCTCAGGCATCTGGGGATTTTTCTCCACAGTTTCCTTTTCTAGCCACTCATGTTAGCCACTTGGCAGCAAGCTATGGCTCGCCGCCACACACTATTGTTTTTTGTAGCAAACCCGCTTCATATGTCAGTGTCACTACCCTTCCACAACTGATTTCTATGATTTGGTGGGCATTTTTCCCGACCGTGTCCTTCTTTAGCCACTCAATTATCCACTTATCTGCAGGCCACGAATGGCCGCTATTTTTATTAGCTGATCCTAATTCTTCTTCAGTGTAAATTACCTTCCACAGCTGCTCATGCAAGCGAACGTCGCTGAGTCATGGGATTCAGGCATCTGGGGCTTTTTTTTCCACTTTCTTCTCTAACGACCCATTTTAGTCACGAAGCTCCAGGCTAAGGCTCGCCTCTAACTGCTATAGTTGTATAAGTTGTTTGTATAAATAAAGCGGACTTTTGCAATCTTTTAATTGACTTTTAAGTCTTTTCTCCTAGCTTCTAAGGTTAGCCACTTCCACCAGCTCTGATGAACTCCAGATGTTGGCTCTCTTCAGTCGCTCAGGTTGTTTCCAGCTCTCTCTCTCTTTTGATCTCATTTGTGTGGATTAACAGCTTCTTTACAGTCCTGTTGCTCACTATGTCACCCTTGCTCTTTTCAGAAAAAATGGAAGTAGGAGTTGGAAATTCCGCCTTCTGGTTTCTGAAGTATGTCTTCTTCCAATGCTTTAACTCCCTTCTAGGCTACAAAGACCTTGACTGAGGAATTCTCACACAATGTCCCTGTAAAACAACCTTCTGCTAAAATAATGCTAACACAAAATTAAAAGCGCCATTTGCACAAACTCACCTCCATTTTAAGCTTCAACCTCTAGTGGCGAATTCTCACACACTTTCAATTTATGATTTGTTTTCTTTCTTTTTTTTATAAATGGGAACATAAATCAGAGAAGGTGTTGAAAAGTGCTTTTATGTGAGCTTTCTTTGAGCTCTGCCCTCGCAGCTACCAGTTGAAAAAGAACATGTATATGGTATGTTTCTCCATATTCACATGTTAAGATCAGAAAGCTTAGCACGAAGTCCGGCATCATTACCCCACAGAAACGGCATGAGCCGTTAGCATGTCATGTTCTTCGATTAGCCTTCATCTTTAAAAAAGCCGAGCGGTCCTTTAACTAGGGACTGTCAGAAGGACTCCACGACATACCTGACAACTTATATGTTTGCCACATATTTTATATCTTCTTTGATCATTTCAAATAGTGTACCCCATATAACATTTTTTGTACGAAGGAAAAAATATTTTTATTTATCAGACTGATCTTGTCTTGCCCTCTTTGGCTCTAATCAAAATTGTCTCGGTCAATTGAATAGACAATGTCATCGTAGACAGCCAGTATTGTCACAGTATTCTAAATAGTCAGTCTTGCTGTGAGTAAGTAGATTAGTAGTGTTGCGTTTGTAAGGTTTTTTTAATCACTTAAGAGGAATTGTCATTTTTAATAAGCTTGGCCTGGATAGGAATGGGCGCCATCAGGCTGTACTTGCCCAAGACACACCACAGGAAATAGTGCAACCTACAACCCTAGTGGTTAAGGGATCCAACCAACCAAGAAGGGAAGCAATTGGCTGAGGTTGACAGATATGAAATGAAATGATCTGCATTTATATAGCATGTTTCAAGTCAAGACTTCCCAAAGCGCTTCACAATGTGCTTCACATTTCCCAATAGCGGCCCTGCAGCCATGTAAAGCGCTAACCTGCTTATTGGGGGCATTAGGGGTTCAGTGTCTTAGCCAAGGACACTTCGACAGGAGCTGGGATTCGAAGTGTGATCTCTTGATCCGAAGACGAGCGCTACTGAGCCACTGCCGCCATTGTCTGTTTTAATATCTAGCTATGTTTTTTCTGGACATTTGACAATTGATTTTTTAATTTTGGACGTACAGAATCCCCTGGATTGGGGATTGTGAAATGAAATTGCCGTATAGTGGGGAATGAGAAACCTATGCCAACTAGCTAACCATGGTACACCAGGTAAAAACATTCGAATGACGATATAGTCTACAACAAGTAATGCTAATGTCCACGATATATGTATATCTCATCTCATCTCATTAGCTGCACCGCTTATCCTCAGTAGGGTCACGGGGAATATATGTATATGATTAAACACAATTACAAATAAATATGCATGTAATGAAAAAAATTCAAATTGATTTACCTGTCATGATTACCTAATTGGAGCCACCTGGGGTAATCATCTGACGCGCTGGAATGCGCTCCCTGATTGGTTTATGTTCCCTTTTTAAGCACGCTACGCGGAGACCTCTTGGTCTGAGGATACTTTTTACCCCGTTTGACTCGCCTGATTTTCCTGTGTCTTTTTGACTTGTTTACCTGATTCTGCCTGCCTCCGATCCGACCTGCTTCCGTTCCACGCTACGATCTTCTCTCCAGTCCCGGTAAACTCGACCTGCTTCCGTCCCACGCTACGATTGGCTACGTGTCCCGAAGTTGTCTTCACGGCGTTGCTGCTGACGTTCGACGGTCATCGCGTCTCCCGCTAACCCTGTACGCTTCCCCAAATAAAAGACTTGTAACGAACGTTCTGGGGTCTCCTGCTCTGTTCTGGTCCGCCCTGACATTACCTTTGGTGTTACGAGACTTGAGCTGGTACAGTGGGCTAGCGGTGGACGCAAAGGGGGTAAGATACTGCATATTAAAGTGAAAAGAAAAATAACATTTTATTTCTGGTGTGACATGACTTCAGTGGAGGAGCGGGTGGATGCATTGGGACGGGAAGGAATGAAATAGACTTTAAAACTTCCACTTGCGAGGATTGTCATACCATTAGAGGATTTCCTCATTTTGATCGCCTCATTTTTAATAATAGTCCTGATCGTTGATTGGTTATCGACATTCAACTTAGCGAGGGTAGGAATTCATGTGGCCTTTTTGTATTTATTGATCATAGCAAGCTTTGTTTCCAAGGTTATAATGTTTTTACTTCTCTCTTAAGTATCACGACAAGCCTTGGACACATAGTCAATAAATACAGTAAAAAACTTCTTATTCCATACTGAGAAGTGAAAAAGTCCTAATGCGGGGTGGCCATATTCCAGGTGATCGACTGTAAACCGATGACACGATTAAAGCTTTATTTTGAAATTTGAATATTTTTTTAATAAAGGTTTTGGTGCAAAACTTTAACTGAAAGTGCTGTTAACCTCTTAGACAGGAAAACAGCAAGGGTGTCTCATGTCCTCAGATCATTTGTCACCTGAGGGTATTTTATGGTCATTTTAAGAATGGACACAGCTGTTAAAACAAAACCCTGCCCAAGACCCCCCACTCAGCCCCCCTGGCCACTTTCGTCATAGATAAACCTTGCAGACTTGTAGAATGCTGAAGTTGCAGAATTTAAAGATAGATACTGTTACAGACTTTTCTATTGAGAGGGTTGCACACGTAAACAACAAAATATCCATTGTAAATGTTTTGTCGCCAACCAGTGGCACAAACAAACCAGTGCAACTATTTTATCTGGAATTTTTTTCTGTTTGAACAAATTTATTGACACTAAAAACAGAAAACAATCATGACAATCTCAACAGCAATTAAGCACATTCACAATATTATATTCCAATATTACGTTTTTAACAGTAAACACAAAGTGAGGTTTGAACAAACCTTCTCGAAAATCTTATTAGCAATCAAGCATATTCACAATTTCATTATATAACATCTTTGTTAGTGTCAATAGATCCGTCCAGGCCAAAGTCGATTGTCCTCGGTCTGAACAAATCCACCGACACCAACAGCAGCAAAAACAAATGCTTTCTATAGTTTGTTTCCGTAGCTATTTATTCTATCATTTAAACCTCATTTGTATTGATCGTTGTGATTCTTGGACTGTAATATGATGTAGCAAACGTCATTTTTATGACACGAAGTCCTGGATGTCTGATGACGTCAAAGACACAAATTAATTTTTACTCAGATGGCCATGATTATTTTCATGTATTTTTTATTCTCGATTGGTATTTCTCATAAAATATGCATTTAATTATTGTAATGTTTATGTACACTAAAATAATAAATAATAAAAATCAGTTTGGAGTAGTTTTCCGCCCCCCTATTCCCTAAGATATTGAAGACAAAATTTGTCCCGGGGCTTTTGATTCCCTCATTCAAATTAATTTAATGTTAAATATTGCCACTATCTTTTAATTATGTAAGAAGAAAAAAATGTAAACATTGTTTAGAACGGCCGTTGCTTGATGACGTCACCAGAATTCGCGAATGAAGTTTACTGTTTACGGTCACCGGACGTATATTGTAGTTACATTTCAATTTTTAATTTGTTTTTTCATCTAATTTGTAATAATAACTAATACAATACATGTTTGTTCGTGTAAGGTAAAAATAATATTTGAGTAGACAAAAAAAAATACAATTATAGGGGGGCGGGGCCAGGCAGGCAAAACCCTCCCTCCAAAGAGGCTGAAGCCAAAGATGGATGCCCCTCCAACGCTCGTGTGATACTTTTTTTTCGTTTCTTTCTTTTGCCCTTATTGTTTTTTTCATTTTTTCCAATTCAGAACATGCTGCTACCGTTTTTGTTATTTATTGTGACGTTATCCGCTAAGGAAGCGACGGGGGAGTTCGACGGAACCGGGACCGGACCCCCCAAGCTTCGAACGCTCGTTGACCGAGATTGGGGGAACTTTTCTGGGGAGCCCATGCCGAGAGTCGCCCTGCCATCGAACGGTTGGTTGGGAATTAAACATTTTTCTCCCCTTTACCTCTATATCAACGCACAGTATTATTCATATTAATGTATTTATCTATCTATACACTTGTTTATTTTAAATTACATATTTTGTATGTTGTAGATGGTGAATTTGCTATCAACAATTATTTACTATTGTTATCTTAAACTCTTCCATCCATTCATTATCTGAAAGATAGCTGGGGTGCTGGAGCCCATCCCAGCCATCTTCGGGCAGTGGGCAGGGGACACCCTGAACTGGTTGCCAGCCAGTCGCAGGGCACACAGAGACAGACAACTCGCTCTCTCATTCACACCTAGGGACAATTTGGACAGGCCAATTAACCTGACATGCATGGTTTAAGAATGTGGGAAGGAAACCAGAGTGTTTGGAGGAAACCAGAGTGTTTGGAGGAAACCCTCGCAAGCACGGGGAGAACATACAAACTCCACACAGGAAGGTTTAATCTCCTTACCTCAGAACTGTGTCGCACACGCGCTAGCCACTGCGCTGCCTTAAACTTATTTTTTAATCATTCCGAATAATTGACTATTGAAACACATACAATACATGTAAATGTCCTTGGAAAAGGGGTTTGGGAATCCTTTTGACCAACAGAGCTATAAAAGCAAAATATTTTGATTTTTTTTTTTTTGAGAGAGCAAGATAGCCATACTATATATTTTAAAACAAATTTCAGCAAAACTACCAAACCCACCCATTCTCCAGACAGTGCATTTTATTTTTCAGTTTCGAAACAATACAGGTTACTTATACAAGCCTTAAACATACTTATATAAAGCTTAAACATACATTCCTTACAAAATATAGCACTGGAGCAACTTACGAACAAATTCAACTTACGAGCGATCGTCTCGTTCATAAGTAGGGCAACGTCTGTACTCGTGAAAACAGCCATTTATGGCTCATGAGCCATAGGTTCCCTACCCCTGAGCCTTAGTTTTTTTTGCCTTTATGGCCTTTTTAAATCTTGATTACAGTAATTCTTAATTGTCACAATTGTCAATTGGTTATGACCATCCAACTTAGCCAGGTTAGCGATTCTAGTGCCTATTTCATATTATTTCTTGATAATCACAAGCTTTGTTTCTATGGTCATCACGTTTTGCTTTTCTATATTTAGCATCACTGAAAGCCTTGGGACAATAGTAATTACATACACACAAAAAATACAGTATTGTATCGCACCAAGACGTAAGCACACAAGATTCTGAACTGAACCAAGATAGGGAAAGGCTTTTTGCAAAAAATAATTTAACACTATCAAATTCCGAAATGCTTTTAAACTGGCTGTTTGTTGAGAAACAACTTGATAACGTCACAGCTGTTCCTTTACCAAATAAAAAAAGGGGGAAAAAAGAGTATTGTAATGTCGATTCTGAAAATCTTTATGAATAACACAAGATTCTGAACTGAACCAAGAGAGAGAAAGGCTTTGCCAAATGTTCAATGAACTCATATCAGAAATGCTATTAAACATGCTGTGCGTTTACCAAGCAATTTGATGATGAGCTTGCTGTTCCCTTACAAAATAAAGTTTAAAATCACTTTCTTACAACGTCTTTTCAAAGCACACAAGATTCTGAACTGAACAAATAGAGAGAAAGGCATATTGGGAGAGAGCCCTTAGAAAATCAGCATTTGCCGGCTAGTGTGACACCATGCAATAGCAGACCAACGTTGACCAATAGCGGACAGGCCTATTAAAAATCTGACATGAAATATTTTGTTGTTGATGTAATATGGTGGGGAAAATGCCATAAAGAGAGGCCAAATAGCATTCAACACCGTTAAGAGAGAATGTCCTAATGCAAGGACACGTAACCCGGGGGTTTACTGTAACAGGACATGGAGCACAATTTTCTTAGTGCTGTTTTGTGTTGATTCAACACGGACACAAATGCTCCTCGTGAGACTGTCTCTCTCACATTAGAGATGTGACAAATCTGGCATGGTAGAAGCGCTGATCACATGAGTTTCTAGCTCTAGCTCAAAACTCGCTCTTGGAAGGCATCGGCCGCCGCGGTTGTCACCGGTGTTTCTATGGAGACGCTACAAAAAACATGTGCTTCGCTTGTTGATTGCTGAAAGCATTTTTTTTTAAATCCTGAGAAGCACTACACAAATAGAACAGTGGCAAAGTTGGCACCATAGGCACTTTAGAGCAACAGTGGGTAAAAAGAATGGAGCTGAAGCGAATGGCTGGAGTTGGTCTGAGCCGGTTAAAGCGGGTAACATTAGCAGCAAGCAAATTGAGTCACTAAACGTTTAGAGAAGCGGCTAGCTGTGAGCCATAGCCTGCATCCAAGGGACTAACATGACATGAGTGGCTAGAAATGAAAACAGTGAGAAAAAGTGGAAGACCAGCACCAGCTAAGTGGTTACAATGAGCGTCTAAAAAAGGAAACAGTAGGAAAAAAATGTGGAAGATGTTTCAGACATCCGAATCACAGGAACTGGTGTAAGTGGCTAACTTAAGCGACTAGCTAGAGTAGCTACTAAAAAGCTAGTAAAACAGTGAAAGAGCAAACTTTATTTGCACAGATCAGCGAACAATAGCAGATAGTGGCAAGCTATGGCTTGCAGCCATGTGGCTAAGAAGAGCAACTAGAGAAGGTAACAGTGGAAAAACTGACAATGACAGTGTCTGTGTTTTATCTGTTGATACCCTTGCAAAATCTTCTTATCATCCCTTCTTAAGGTTTCTTCATTTTTCTCACGCTGAGGTTTTTGAGTTTTTCCTTGCCCTCATTTAGGTCTAAGATCAGGAGATTGTGTAAGAGTAGTCTGTACAGCCCTTTAAGACTTCTTGTGATTAAGGGCAAATGAACAAATAAATATGACTTGACAAGATGCCTGCATCACGCAACGTCGACGTTCGTTCAGAAACACTAAAAGAGCAGCGAACAATAATAATAGCGGCGGGTATGGCCTGCACCCAAGTGGCTAACATGAGTGGCTAAAAAAGGAAGCGGGAAAAACAGAAGATGCCTGAATCACATGATGAATTCCAATAAGCAACAGGAAAGGACCAAGTTTGCTGGATGCATCTTGAGCGAATGAAAAGAGATTTTAAGAAACTTAGTTACTCAAAAAAAAGTAAAAATGTCTTAAAATGAGAAAAAAATATTTTAAAATATTTTTTTGCAGGGTAAGTACTTATTTTTTCTTAATTCAAGATATGTTATCTTGTTTCATGAAGAGATCTCAATTTTAGAAAATACTGAAAATAACCAGACTTTTTATCCAACGGCCAGAAGATGTAGCTTATTTTAAGTGTAATTTTGTGACATTTTACCTTTTTTTCCAGTGAAATACAAATTTATACTTAAAATAAACAAGTACCTCACTTTAAGAATTTGTTTCCCAAACTACATTGAAATCCCGGAGTGACTTCAAAGACCAAAAAGCTGAATATGGTCAGAGCTGCAGCACAGCGGCACAGTGGTTAGCGCGTGTGCAGCACAGTTCTGAGTTCATGAGATCGAACATCCTGTGTGGAGTTTGTATGTTCTCCCCGTGCTTGTGTGGGTTTCCTCCAGGCACTCCGGTTTCCTCCCACATTCCAAAAACATTTCAGGTTATTTGGCTGGTCCAAATTGTCCCTACATGTGAATGAGCGAGTGAGTTGTCTGTCCCTGTGTGCCCTGCGACTGTCTGGCAACCAGTTCAGGGTGTCCCCTGTCCACTGTACGAAGATAGCTGGGATGGGCTCCAGCACCCCCGCTAGCCTACTGAGGATAAGCGGTGCAGATAATGGATGGATGGATGGATGGTCAGTGCTTGTGGAAGTGGGTAACTTTTGCAGTTAGTGTAATATGCTATTTAACATAGGTCAGGAAAGGATTGCAAGAGCAAAGTTATTTACATGGAGCAGCTAACAATAACAGCTAAATGACACAAGTGGCTAAAGATGGAAACAGTGGAAATAAAAGTAGGAAATGCCTGACTCACAAGACTCAACCGTTTGCCTGTACGAGCTAAGTAGTTGTTAGTGCTAAATGCACCACTGGGAAAAGTTACTTTTGAAAAATCCTCACTCAGGATTCTATAGTATTTTATCTGAACAAATAAAGTATTTTTTACACCTCTAGGGGTCGCTTTATAATACACACTGGAGCTTTGATGCCAACATGAGAAAAACGGGCACACAAAGTTACTTTCTTCTATATGCTCTCACAAAATGTAAATGCATCGATTTTAAGACACACAGGTATGCAGTTAAACAATCTTTTTCTAGCTTAATGCTAACAGAAAATTAAGAGTGGCAGTCAATGAAATTCAAGTCTTTGAAAAATATTTTCAGCTGCATGTAAAAACTACAAAAAAAGTCAGAATTACACATACATCGAGTCTTGTTCTTCTTCAGAAGAGACACATTAAACTCCGGTTTACATTTCTCTCTCTGTTGTGAAACATGTGACCTCATTCTGATACAAACACCACGTTTATATCTGCAAGGGTGGGTATTGCTGTTTTATTTCCCGAGAGCTAAGTCGCTAGCAGACCATCTGTTCAGCCTGTCTGGTGGAGTCCTGGAGAACCCACCGTTCATAATTCGCTTTGATTTCAAAAAGAGGTTACTGGCGGATGGTGGGATTATAATCTTTATTTGTTTACCTTTCAAATATTTTGTGTGGATTGAATTAAAACTAGTGCTACACAACGATAAATTTTAAACATTTTATGTCAATGCTCGTCATATAAACCTCTTTTCTGCATGCTGCGTTCAGGGGGGGAGATTATTGTAATCTCGCACGCGACTACCTCCACAGAATCAGATTTAAGGGAGAACAAGCGTCATCTGGTCTGGTTTTCTAAAACTGGAAGTGTTGGTTGTTTTTTTTTTTTTTACGTGAGAGGCGCAACCAAGAATCTTGTTCATGCCTGGATGATGTCATCCCGGACTGTTATGTAAACAAGTCTTCATACAGGACAAAGCAGGAGCAAAGACTGACGGAGTAACATATTTACACGGAGCAGCTACCAATAATAGTAATTACAGCTAGTGGCAAGCCAAGGCCTGCAGCCTAGTGGTAAACAAGAGCAGCTAGAGAAGGAGAAAACTCAAAGAATAAGACAAATGCAAATGGAGACTAAAATCTTAAAATAGGGGTATGAACAGCCCAAATGTGTCATTCTACATTTATATTGTTTGGAAACATGTAACCTTAGGATGTATTGGATTCAAGAGGGAAACAAAAGAAAACAGGAGACTGAAAGTTGAAAAGCAGCTGTTGAGTCATCCTCTTGCTCTTGCTTTTTTTGCTGGAAAAAAAGTTGAAACAAAACAACTTTGGCATTTTTCACATCTAGGATAACCTACCATACTTACTGTAAAATATTTTGTTTCTTCATTTGCCTCACGCTGAGGTTTTTGAGTTGTTCCTTGCCCTCATGATGGCTTTAGATCAGGGTATGGTGTAATGGTAGTCTATGCAGCCGTTTGATACTTGTTATTAAGGGTTTTACAAATAAACATGACAATGCCGTTCTGGCCTGGGAGAGTGAGAATGTCTTTCTGGGAAAAAAAACAGGAGTGCCGGATCAGCTTTTTTGGCATATTTTACATTAAGGGTAACCTACCTGACTGCCTGTGAAAGATGGTGGTCATATCTAAATGTATCCCCCCTTTTCTTGGGTGGTCAAACAAACACACACTTATAAAGGGTTTCCCATAAAATGTTGTGAGACCCTGGTGGGTGGAAAGAAATTGTGTTTGTTTGTCAGGAGGTAGAGCGCTCGTTTAGACGTTGCAGGTTCGATTCCCGGCTCCTCCATTTTATATGTCAAAGTGTCCTTGGGCAAGACACTGAAACTCTAATGCCCCTGATAGCAGATAGTTGCCTTCCATGGCGGACACTGCTATGGGTTAGTTGGTGTGTAAAAGGGAAAAGTGTGAAGCACATTCTAAAGCGCTTTGGAAGGTCTTCATTGACCTGAAAAGTGCTATATAAACGCAGACCATTTACATTGTACATTTTAAATTCAAATTTGTATCTGCTGCAATTTAGGGCCAACTAGAAGCTAGATCCATGATGACTGTGGGACTTTGTAAACTATTGAATCCTAAATACACTAATTATGTAAGGAAATGAGACGGCAATGAAGTCACATCCACAAAGCATGGTAAACGAGAAAGGATTTTAATGAAAAAAAAATCTTCTCATCATCTAATTACTCTTGAAAAATAATGTGGTTCTAATGCTTATACTGTCCCTTGACCATAGGGCACCAATTCCTCTGGTGTGTCTTGGGAAAGTACAGCCTTGTGACACACATCCCTCTCCAGGCCCTAGCCTGTTTTTGGGTGGAGGGAAAGTTGGCACCAGTCTATTTCTTAATATTGTCGGCCAGGTTCTTTTTCAGTCTTCCTCTCCTCCTGCCCTCTTGGACTGTGCCCTGCAGAATTATCTTAGCCAGTCCTGATGGTTTTGTAACGACAATACCGCTACTATTTCAGTTCTCGCACAGTTGACAACACTTCTTCGTAGGGTCCAACGTGCGCTCTGATGGTGTTGCGCACAGTTTCGTCTCTCACCTAGCCCAAGTAGCTGATGCCTAGAAATTTCCTGTAGCATAGCATCCCCATGGCCTGGATTTTCCTTTCCAGTTTTGCTGTGAGAGTTCATGTCTCGCAAGCGTAGAGGAAGATGGAAGTAACCAGCGCTTGCATGAGTCTGATATTTGATTTCACTGCTATGTTCTTGTCCCTCCAGATGGGTTTAAGTCTAGATACATATATGTATATGTCTATATACACACACACACACGTTTAAATAGCCAAAAGAAAACATTATCAAGTTCCTAGGGGTGCACATCACAAACAAACTCACCTGGTCCGTGAACACTGCATCACTGGTTAAGAGGGCACAGCGCCTGTACTTCCTGCGGAGGATGAGGAGAGCCCGCCTGCCCCCACCCTCCCTCATCACATTCTACAGAGGCACCATAGAGAGTATCCTGACCAGCTGTATCTCTGTGTGGTGTGGAGGCTGCAGCGCTACCGACTGGGGTAGTGTGAGGAGAGTGACGAGGACAGCAGAGAAAATCATCGGGACTTCTCTTCCCTCCATTCAGGACATTGGCCAGAAGCGCTGCCTATCCCAAGCTAAGAACATTATCAAGGACCCCTCTCACCCCCATCATGGACTGTTCACTCTGCTAGCCTCTGGGAAGAGGTACCGCAGTGTGCGGTGCAGGACCACCAGGTTCCACAATAGTCTTGTCCCCCTGGCCATTAGACTGTTAAATGGTCACTCAAACACATAGTAAATCTAAACTGCTGCTAATCTGTACATCTGTGGGTTCTGTTTGACTTTTTGCACTACTGGCAGTTCTGTATAGCTAGCCACTCCTTGCACATCTGTTTCTCTGCACTATCGTACTTACAGTGTTATTGTTACAGTGTTATTGTTCTGTTTACCTGACTTGTTTACCTGATTGCCCATCTTGCACATCTGGTTGGCTACTCCTCTTGCACTATTTGCGCTACTGTAAAATACTATACATAGCCATAACTATTTAGTATATTATTAGCACTCAATACTACAACTCAATACAACATTTTATTTATATCTGTACATTCAAGGAAACTGTGCGGGTCAGATGTATCGACATTTCGTTCTGTATACACGTGTACTAGAATGACAATAAAGTAGATCTGAATCTGAATTATCACCACCGTCGCTTTGGTCGACTAAGTCATGGAACTCACTGACTATTAGTCAGTGAAGGACAAAGTAGAAGCACCTAACAATAACAATAGTGACTAGCAGCAAGTCTTGGGATGAAAACGGTGAAAATCTTTTTTTGTTTTCTCATAACTATTATGCAATTAAATACAGGAGACTTTCAACTACTAACCCTATTGATCAACAAAGTGTTAACTGTATTATTTTCAATCAGGTCCCAACTTCAACCTTAAGGTCCATGTTACGGACCTCCTTACACGGCAGTTCCTGAGCGGGGCCGAAGTGGACCTTTACGCCAATTACAGCAGAACCAAAGCCGTTCTTACGGGAGAGGACGGCAGCGTTTTGCTCCGAGTTCCATTCGAAACCGGATCGCCTGTCACGGTGGCGGCGTGCAAGGACGGCTATGTTTGCACTTTGCTTCCTTACACAACTTCAAGAACACCAAGTAAGATTCTGAAATCAATAAGAGCTGCAACCAACGGTTATTTAAATAATCGAGGAACTGGTCGATTATTTTTCTGATTAATCAATTAATCAGATTTTTTTTAAATACAGAAATATAAGCTTAACAATAAACAATACATTGAAATGTATGCTATACACGTGCGAATATTCAAGAATATTTGATAAAGTGCAATTTAAAATCATTGAAGGAAAATGCGAGTAATTTATCAGATCAAGAGGACTTTGCGCATTTCAAACGTCTTTATCCTTTGCACATGTTTAAGTTTTTAATTTGTCTTACTTGCACTGAAAGGCAAAGCCCTCCAATTTTGTTATACTTGAAAAAAGAAAATAAAGGTCATTCATTCATTCGTGCATCAAAATAGGCGCCCTCTGCCTGAGTAAGGTGCTACTACAACTTCATCACCTAACCGAGAATTAGTCGCAGAACAAAATGTGGTCTCCAGTCGCCCTTTGCCGGATCGAAGTGGTCTTACTAGCATATTCCCTCAACATCAAAATGAAATTCAATGCACTCTCGTTTGCATTGAATTAATGTGCTGAGTGGGGGATAAATCAGGCTACACAATAAATCAATGCTAACATTTATTTATAACGTTTTTAATAATCGATTGTACTGATTCGTTGTTGCAGCCCTAAGATCATTACTGTTGTTTTATTGGTTTGAAAACATCTAACGATGACTTTTTCAGTTTTTTCCTCAGTCACGATGTCGCTACTCCGTCTGGTGCAGGGAAACATCTGGCTTTTCCAAGACTCAGTCCTCATCACGGACAAAACATCTGGTATTCCGTTTTTTAGCCGTGTTGACGTTTGCAAACCCTTATGAATAGCAGAGCTTGTAAATATTGAAAATATTTCAGAATGGATTCAGAGAATTTTCAGATTTCAAAAACATGTTCCTAGTACAGGGTTAGGCCTTTGCCTGCAGACAAGTGACAAACACGATTGGCTAGAGAAGGAAGCAATGGGAAAAAAAACATCAGTTGCCTGAAAGTTGTGGACAACATACTTATTTGGCCCACTAAATGAAAATTTTCAGTTTAGTGACAATAAATTTAATAGGAAATAAAGTACTACAGATTAAAAAGGAAGATTTTTTTGACGTGCCAATTTTCCTTTGTGTGTCTACCACAAAATACTACAAAACTTGACTACAAAAATACATAACTACTACAAAACCAAATATTCAATGTAGTGCTTAAAAACAGAAACCTTACACATTATTATGCTTTCATTCTGAAATGAAGAAAAACACGGAAATATAAAAAGATACAAACACAGTAAAACTATAATACAGAAAAAATACATCAGACATGACAAATACGAGAGAAACAACACAAAAATACTACCACAGAAATACTTCAAAAAGACTACAGGAATACTACAGAAATGCTACAAAAGAAGACAAATACTACAAAAATATGAAAGAAATTCTATAAAATACTAAGATGGAAATGCTATAAAAATCGTACTACAGAAGTACTACACAAACACTACAACAGAAATACAGAGATCCCTCAGTTTTTGCGATTTACTTCTACAGAACTACTAAAAACACCACAGAAATTCTACGAAAATACTATGACACATACTACAGAATTACTAAGACAATTCTACAGAAATACTCCAATAACACTTCAGAAATACTATAATAATCCTACAGAATTACTACAAAAATAATACTACTGAAATACTCCAAAAAATCACTACAGAAAACTACCTAAAAGCCTACAAAAATACTACGACTGAAATACATAAATACATCCACAGTAATACTACTGTGGAAATACTACAACATATTAATACATAAATACTTCAAAAACCCTATCAAAATACAAGATGAGTTATTCTTAATGAAGCCCTCGTGATATTGATTCCTAGATGGAGCTCTTTATTTTACGATTGATTGAAAATAGTTTAAAACTATCTTTTGTATTTATACCCAGGACACCATGTAGAGGAGCAAAAATAAACATTTCCTAGTTTTAAAATGTTGGTAGTTTTCATATAAAATGCATATTCGGTGATTTGCTAAAAACTGGGCTAGTATACTACGCAAGATACATAACATTTGGTAGGTCTGAAATATCAATAAAAGACTCTGTTGCAGATGCTAGCTTAGCGCCCGTGGTCCAGTTCTCTAAAAGCCTGCTGAACCTGAGTGAGGGTACCGAAATCTCCTCTTTAAGATCCTACTTGACCGTCCCGAAACCTTCTTCACGAGAACCGGATCTTCTCAAGGCTTTGGGTGTAATGGACAACGCAAGAGGTTATTACACTTCTACCTTGTTGTTGTCGGTCCGATCATCACGACGACGTGTGTTTTGTGTCTTTGCCAGGATACGTTAGCATGGAGTTGAAGCCAGTAGCGGCTGTTAGCGTGCGATTGTTTTCCGGGGATACAGAGCTGCACGTCAATGGAGCCGTGAAGATCAGCCTAACTCTTTCCGACGATTGTGGACTTAAATCATCGAGCGCTGTTCCTGCTTGGTTATATAACCGCACCACGGGTGGGTAAACCGAGGCTATGTGCTGTTCTTGTGCTTGATGCGTGTCACTACTCGTAACATTTAAATAACAAGTCCTCATAGAAGGACTGCATTCTTGACCTCCACTTGGATTATACAGTAGATCCCCATAATCATGTTCTATACATTGTCTGTATGACTAAGTCTCGAGTGTATGCTTTTATGATGCTTTAATAACACACCCGAGCTCGTCTGTATCTGATTCATACTGGCATTCCGGGAATGAGCTACCAACACAAGCACAATTGTTTCACATATTGGTTCCTAGTAGAGGTAAGATCGGCCTAAAAAAATCTAGCCTCACTGCCTGCAGGTATTAAAGCTCGTACCAGCCTGAGCGCTACCGGTTAACTTAATTTTAGCGACCAAGCCCAAACCAAACTCGAATTTTCTAATTTTAATTTGTGAGGACTCGGTAGAAGGGGGGCTGTTTTTGGCCGATTCCTTCGCATCAACCCTCTACTCCACTGCATCATCTTAAAGGCGCAGTGTGTAATATTTAGTGCTTCCTAGTGGTACAAAAAACACTTTTATCCAGAAAAAAAACATTGATTTCAATACTAGGCAAAAAAACCAGGAATTACATCAATGTTAATTTCCGAGAAATTTTTAATTCTTTTACATAGTGGAATCCCTACCTAAAAGTCGGAGCCAGGTTTTTGTGGCATCTTGCTGCATTTGGCACTGGTTTTCATTCGCATTAGACAATACAGTGCATTCTAGTGGTCAAATATTACACACAGGGGCTTTAGGTCATGTCACGCCAAAGGAAAATATGTCATTTTTCCTTGACATGTATGTTGATTTATATTGTTTAACCCTTTACATGTGGGGCAGCACGGCGGCGCAGTGGTTAGCGCTTGTGCGGCACAGTTCATGTCATGGGAACCTGTCGTGGGTTCAAATCCAGCTCCAGACTTCCTGTGCAAAGTTTGTATGTTCTCCCCGTGCTTGCGTGGGTTTCCTCCGGGCACTCCGGTTTCCTCCCAAGTTCCAAAAACATGCGTTTCAGGTGAATTGCCCGGTCCAAATTGTCCCTAGGTGTGAATGAGCAAATGAGTTGTCTGTCCCCGTGTGCCCTGCGATTGGCTGGCAACCAGTTCAGGGTGTCCCCTGCCCTCTGCCCAGAGATGGCTGGGATGGGCTCCACCAATAATGGACATTTGTTGTAGGCCATGCAAAAAAAATAAGGAAGCGTTTCACAGTGGTAAATTGTAATTGAAAGAACTTCCTGCAACTGAAAGACACAGATATTATTGTTATTTTACCCAGAACCCATATTAGGAGAGATTTGTCTCAAAGACAAATACATTCGCGGTTTACTCAAGATCTAAAAATCATATGTTTTCATAAATGCACACACAAGATTAAAAATTGCATATGTAAATCGCAGATATATTTGTGGTTTTGAAAAATACTTGATTCAAACCGGATTTCTTCTCTTAATGGTACAGGAAGAATTGGAAAATTAGCTTTTAAATTCATTGAAAAGTGCTTGAATGAAAATGTGTATGAAGCCCGAACAATATTCTATGCATCGTCTGTTTCACTATGACTCACAAAACACATTTTTATGATGCTTCAATAACACACTCGAGCTAATCGTCATCTAAATTGTAGCAGCATTCTGGGAATGGGAGTTATCCTTAATGAACTGAGTCAGCTACCAACACAGGCCCCTACCAATACCCCCACATCCCCCCCTTTTAGTGAGTTACCTACATGTCTTAACAACATCAGTGACTGCTTTCTATGTAAGATGTTTTTGGGCCCTCTTTAAGGCATTTTCCCCAATACACCACAAAAATAATGCATTATTTTGCATTCCCAAAATAATAAAATTCAACCTAGTTACGTCTCCCATTGGTCAACGTCATTTAGGTTGCCTCACGACAACATTAAAATTATGTTATGCTATTGATTGGCCTCACTACGTCCCACAATGCCTTTTTGTTTTTTCATTAAGTTCAGAAGCCTATGTGCTTCATAAAGACTTTTTGAGGCGGTTATACAATACTGTATTTTTTGTAAAGTAACAGCAGTGACATCATCAATTTGTTTCTTAAAGGCACAGCATGTTTAAGAGAGCCTTTCCAAATAAAATAGTATTCATCTATTTTAGCATAGTATTCATCTATTTTAGCAAAATGCCTTTCTCTCTCTTGGTTCACATCAGAATTTTGTGGTCTTGTGAGTTGGTGAAATACAATACTGTATTGTTTGTGTATGTATTCTCTATGGGTCCCAAGGCTTGTATTGATGCTAGAAAAAATTTGATGACCATGGAAAAGAAGCTTGTGTTAATGAAAAAATATGAAAAAGGCACATACATCTTTACCCTCTGTAAAGAATATAGTTGTAACCAATTGAAGATCGGGTCTATTATTAAAAAAAAGGACCAAATTCAAGCAAGATGATCTTCTAAGGCCATGACAGTCCTCGGAAGTGAACGTTTTAAAATCAGTTTTTGTTTTAACCCATTAACTCTTTCCCCCTCTGCATCCTCCTGCTACTTTACTGTTCCAGCTCAATTCACGACAACAACAACAGATAAAGATTTTTCTTGTACGTGTATATTTTTTAATGTTAATTATATGCATGTGGATTCCACTATTTTTTTTATCTTACTGTTTTATCACTAATTAGCATAGGATTCTATCCCCCTCTACACAGCAATTTCACCTTATGATCCCCACTTCAGAACGCATTCATGTCGTATCCCGGGGGTCTACCGCATTACCAGTTTTCTTTGGTTTTTCGTGTAGGTGGCTGGATGAGAAAGGGTCTAGGGACGGTGGTGTCTGAAGGTAAAAAACTGAGTTGGACCTTCACCGCTCCTCATCTTGGCTACTGGCTTGCCGCACCCATGCCACAAACGCAAGGTAAGAACGAAGTATCAAACGTTTCATTTGTGCGGCTTCATTTTCAATCTACGTTTCTAGATGCCTTCGAAACGGAGATCCATAGTGACTTCTTCGTCCAATATTCGTCGTTGCTGATGTTTGTCATCGGAGGAATAATCCTTTTTCTTGCCTGTCTCCTTGTCGGATTTTTGTGTTGCCACAGGTAATGGCGGATTCTACTTTTATTGTTTTACATGAGGGGTGGGTTTAGCCAAATCGAAGATGTTTGTCAATTACACTAACAATCACAGTTTTGGACCATGGAATGGAAAACTTCACAGATTCATGAATTAGTGCCTGATATTTGATACAAATCTGTTTGGAGTTGGGGGCCGGAAAGGTAAATTGCCATATGGTGGGGGATGGAAACCCATGCCACTTAGCTAATACATTACATTTCCCCGGTGCTCCAGATGTAGTAAATTAAGTTTACAATACGTACTACCTACACATAATATAATTTAGCATGATTCAGTAACTTAGATAAATATAAAGGTGTGGTCCAGTGGAGTAGCAGAAGGGTGCTAAGGAGGGGATGAGATGGCAGATTAAAATCAAAACTACTTTTTAATCGTTCACTTAGAAGGATTATCATGCTCTTGACAGACTAATCGCCTCATTTTTTTAACAATGGTCCTGATTGGCGGTTGGTTGAGGCCATTTTCATTAGCATATTGGGTCTTCTTCATATTTCTTGGTAATCGCAAACTTGGTTCCCATGGTTATCATCTACCGATAGCATTACTGCAAGGACCCATATCAAATACGTACAATAGAAAAAAAATCCAAGATTCTAAAGGGAGGAAGAGAGAGAAAGGCGTTGTGGGGGAGAGTTCACCCAATAGAATATAGACATTTTCGTCATAACGCAAACCAAGAGCAGAGCATAGCTTGATATGATGTCTACTATTAGCAGATAGATGTCTTATAGACAGAACTCATCAAACGCACAAACACTGCAAAGGTAGAAGATCATAGGTTAGCGTACATGCAAAATAATTTGTTGATGTTGCAGGGTGGTGAAAATGCCTTACAGAGGGACTGAAAAAAAACCCTCTTATTCCACACTGTAAAGTGAAAACACTGTAAGATTGGGAGGCTTTATCTTAGTGGTCTACGGTATAACCTCAACACAGTCATACATACAAACACAGTTTGAAAATGCAAGATTTCTAGGAATGTCAGATAAGTTGTTGTCAGTGTCCTCTAGTGGGGAAAATGCAGATAAGAGGGGAGATATTCCACAATGCATTATAAAAATATCATCAGCTAGGCACGCCGTAACCCAGGGTCTACTGTATTTCTAAGGATTATTGGTTCGAAGCTTAAGTGATGATTTTCTCCTCTCTGTAAGGTCCGCAAGACAAACTAAGCACATTCTACCACTGACCCAACAAGACAAATCCACCTCCACCGGAAGCATCCAAAACCTTGAAGGATCGTCTCAAAACCAGCTCAATGTCACACACTCGTTACCACAAAGAAAGGATGACAAGCACAACATGAACCTGTCCTTATATGACAGCAATATCATCACCAATCGCAATCCTCTAGATGCCAATGCCGAACCCATGGTTTTTATCCCCCCGGGCGATACCAGGGAGGTTATACGAGTCCCGGCATCCCTGACGGACTCCTTGCTGTTTTACAATCAGCCTTTAGCTGTTTTGCACGCATCGGCATTGTTTCAAGTGCAGGAACAGCCGCGGCGGGATCAATCACAAATGAAAAGTGAAGAAACTGGACACACGAATGAATCATCACAAGACCAGGATGGAGGACACGCAAAAGACTTCAAAAACCCTCCAGGAACCAGAGTCCAGCACGGTCTCCAGGAATCGGCTTCCGTCCCAGAAACATTAAGCAAAATGAGAACCGATAGGCGTTCGATGGATGTGGCAGCGGAACTTTGCCAAGCTGCACCGTCACAGCCCTCAAGGGCCTGGTTCGTCAGCCTGGAGGGGAAACCTGCAGCTGAGATCCGGTACGCGGTGGAGCAACGACGCAGAAGGGGGGCTACAGGGAGTCAGGACGCCAGTTTGGCAACCGGTAGTCAGGACGCCAGTTTGGCAACCGGTAGTCAGGACGCCAGTTTGGATTCAGGTGTGGACATGATGGAAGTGAATCCAGCGGCGGGGCGTAGAGCCGCCACGCTGGAACGAAATGCCACTTTTATCAAGAAAATGTCCAGTGAAAAAAACGCATCGCAGTGATGACAAGCAAGGTCTGGTATTTACAAAATCACATCTACGTATGTAGGTGCGGGGTGGTCAGCGCGCAGCCCCACGGTGCAGAGGTCCAGGGTTTGATTCCAGCTACTTCAGCCTCTCCATACAGAGTTTGCATGTTCCCCCTGTGCTTGCGTGGATTTCCTCCGGGCACTTTGGTTTCCTCCTACAGGTCCAAATTGTCCCTAGGTGTGATTGAACCTGTGAATGGTTTTACGTCTCCCCCTGACTGGCAACTAGTTGTGGGTGTCACCTACCCACTCCCCGGACATGGCTGGGATGGGCTCCAGCACCTCTGCGACCCTACTGAGGATAACCAGCACAGAAAATGGATTGATCGACCTCTACGTATGATATTTTCATCTTAGCCATGGCATGTGTGTTTTTTTGGGGGGGAGAAAAATGTTTTTGATAATGTCCCTTATACAAAATTAAATTCTTCCTCCTTAATAGGCAGAAAAATATAAGCTAATTTTAGTGGACCCCTGGAATACGACAGAAATCCGTTCTGAGATGATCACAAGGTTAAATTTCCATATGATGGGGTAGGAAAAAAACAATGGTAATTAGCTAATGTGTTGTCAACATTGACACCCCAGATTAAGACATTTAAATAACTAAATAGTGTATTGTGAAAACTACTCATATGTAATATATGTGTATAGGATTGTTGTAAATTAAGGAATACAGGCCGCTACTTTTTTGTTCCAGCGGCTTTAAAAATGGTGAGGCGTATTCGATTGCTATAAAACAGTAGTTTCACCTTTCCTGAATTCAGGTTTTTTTTTCTCATATTTTTCACTCACAAAAGGTTTCATATCATCAAAACAATTGTAATATTACACAGAGAGAGCCCAAGCTGAGTCTAATTCCACAGGCCATAACCAACATTGATTGCCACCCCGTGTGTTAAATCAAGAAATCACTTAAATTTGAGCTGTTAGACAAAACGAAGTAGGCTAATAAATCGAGAGAACATTATTGACATGCCACAATCCAAAGCAAATTCCAAAAGAAAAAAAAGTGATTGAAATCTTTATGTCTGGAAAAGGTCACAATTCAATTTCCATAGCTATAGAGTTTCAGAGAACCACTGTCAGAACCATTATACACAAATAGAGAAAAATTGGAACAGTGGCAAAACTTCCCAGGAGTGGTCACCCAACTAAGATAACTCCAAGAGTGCGATTAAGGCGCATCTAGGAGGTTACAAAAGATCCTTGAGAAAAGAACTACATAATTGACATGCCACAATCCAAAGAAATTTAAAAATAAAATAGAAGAAAAAGTGATTAATATCTATCAGTCCAGAAAAGGTCACAAAAGAATTCCCATCTATAGAGCTCCAGTGAAACACTATTAGAGCCATTATCCACAAATGGAGAAAACTGGGAACAGTGGCAAACCTTCCCAGGAGTGGTGTGACTACTGTATATTCAGGCTGTTCATGCTGGAAACACTTCCAATATGGCGGATGTAAAACATTTTGCAAGAGTGGGCCAAAATTCCTCCTCAGCAATGTGAAAGGCTCATTACCAATTCTCATAAAATTTCGATTTCTGTCATAGCTGCCATATGTGGCCCCAGGTTACTTTTTCACTTTGGGACATATAGATTGATTTTTTTTTGGTGCCTTAATAATGGAATCAACATTTCAAAACAACATTTGTATTTTCTTGGGTTGTCTCTGTGTGATGTTAAAACTGATTTGATGATCTTAAGCCTATGTGAGTGATAAATATGCAAAAAAAAAAAGAGTTCACAGAGGATTCAATTGTATGATTAATTACAACTTCTGTTGTTATCAGTCACAAATTCCAGAACGTATGCGGTTTAAATGCTGATGTCTTGAATCATTTATGATCCCCTTTGAGAAAAACAGAGCAACAGCAGATTCAAATCGACACTGATATTTAAACTTACACTTGCAAGGAATATATACCGTTACAATATTTCTTTGCTTTAACATTCCCATTATTTTTGGTCTCATTTTAATACTGTAGTTCCAATCGTCAATTGGTTACAGCCATGCAACCTAAGTGAGGGCATCCATTCTAGAACCCTCTTCATACTTTGTTGATCACCGCAAGCTTCATTTCTCTGGTTATAACTAAAATACCAGTACAAAAAAATATGGTATTCTATGCACACAATATTCTGAACTGAATGAAGAGAGAGGAAGGCATTGTGGGAGGTAGTTTGGCCAATAGCATCTCAGCATTTTTATCGCGGACATGCATTTTATATGATGCTAACCGATAGCAAATATCAATCTTCGAGATGGGAAAAATGCTATAACGAGGAGCCAATTTTTTTTTACTCTAGCCCGTACAGTGAAAACATCATAAGGCGGGGTCGCCATATCCTGGGGATCTGCTGTAGCTTAATAATCAAATTCAATTTTTGCATTATGCTGACAGAAAGGACACTTGAAAACAACCTAAAACCAGCTCTAAAATGTGGCGCATGTGGTTTATTACATTTGTGGTGGTATTAACATTTTTTTCAGTTCTGTGAACGAATCAGGTGGATGTCATTGTCCATGGTTCATAAATCAGAACTCATTTCATATTTTTAGAATGGCCTCATCGTTTTAATACTCAAGTATTGGCCTGCATTACATTGATTGCATGCAAAATATTGTTTGTTTTTGTTGCTCTTGAGCTTCATGTTTGTTTTCTGTCTATGCGCTCATGATTGCATTAAACAAACGCATGGTTGATGCCAATTAGTATTTCTCAAAAATACCAAAAGCTATCGCCGAGTTGCTTGTGCATTGTCGTCAAATTTTATTGACTCCAAAACGTGTTAATGTAGATAGCATTCCTCCCTGTTTCTATTTCTTTTAATCCACTTATTTTTTTTAGTTTTTACCCAAAATAAACTTCTTTGTGCAATTTAAGTGTTGCCTTCCGTTTCTCTTTTTTGTTGTTTTTTTTGAGAGTTTGATGAATTAAACATCTTAAATTAGCATCTGGTAATCTGCCTGTCAGTTATGTTGTATATAGTCAAGTCAAGTTTATTTGTGATGCCCTTTATCACAAAGAGTCTCACAGAACTGCACGGACCACAGATTATTGCAAACTACAGACTACACTCTAATCCAGTGCAGTCCTTTGAGACATTTTTGTGATTAAGGGCTATATAAATAAATTTGACTTGACTTGACACCCTGATCTAAAACCTACATGAAGGGCAAGGAAAAATTCAAAACCTCAACATGAGGAAAATTAAGAAACCTTGAGGTAATCCCACTTCCAGGATGACCAGGCTGCAACGGATGTTGTAATAACAATTAATACACAGATATCGTCAACAGGAAGTACAGGTCATCCATAAGCTATAGAATAGAAGTGTGTTTTAAGCCTAGATGTTGAAGGATTTTATACATTCAACAATAAAGGATTTTATACGATTGAATACAAGTTACATTTATTGAGTTTAATGCAACGTATTCGCTGACTGGGCTTTAGTTCAATGACAGGTCAGGCTGTTCCAAATGCAGGGAATTTTGATAACAGGACTGACGGAGGACGGCAGGAGTTGTTTTGAGAACAAGGCCCTGATGACGTAGAAATGCTCGGCGTTGTTTTGAGAAGCCCCAATTTGGTCTTCCTTGGTATGCCCATAGGAGGAGCCGGCACACCATCTTGCGGGGAGACGTGGGCCAAGAAAAAAAGCTAAACGACTTCAGAAGAGGGCTTCCCAGAGACCCCAACAACACTAATTCGGCCGTTTTCGATGGAGTACACTTAGTTAAATTGTTAATGAAATTAAATCTGACCCGAGTGAAAATGACGGCTTTCTTGTTCATCTTTTCCCTCAAGAAACGAGCGCGCATACATTTTTGGGTGATAGTAGGTTGTGTTTGGTTAATGGAGTCAGATAATCAATTCGAACAATTTGGTAAACAGTACATTTTGATATTTAATTCCCAACAATGTGAACAGTTCCATTGAGTTTGCAGATCGAATCTCAGGGGGCAGAGCATTCCACAGCACTGGGGCCCGAATGAAGAACGCTCTTGAACCTGAACAGTATAATGATCGCCTAATGACCATAAAAAATAAAATATGATGGCAGTTGTTTTAATGTTTTTACACGTTGAAGTAGATTTGCTAATGATTGTTATTGATTTCTAGTATTTAGCTTTTGAATGTGTACAATGCTCATAAGTTAAGTATTACATGTGTTGAATTACACCTCAGCGCATAATAGAAAATTGAATACCATGATTTTTGTTCCCATAATTGTTGTTTACATAAGACAACAGTATGGTAAGACAAAGACTAATACCTATAAAATCCAATATTCATCAGCATCAGTCTGACAAAAATTGGATTTTCTTAGTTCTTCCAGAGTACTTTTTTTAATGTAATCTTTGATAAGCTTTCATAAAAAAACATGCTCTGTGAAGAAAAAAGTCCCACACATTTTTGCTCTAAATCTTGTCTCTCCTTGTGACATTATATAGTGATTATATAGTGTGAATTAAGAATTTTTTATTACTAGATTTAATTTTCAACGCTTCCTTTTCAGTTTTCCGTGGCAAATTTTCTTTTCAGTTTATCTGTACTTTAAATATTTGGATCAATTTACCCTTTCAGAAAGTCTGCAACGGGTATAAAAACGTCCACTAGGGGCCAGCCTTTCACAAGGTTTGTTTCTGGGTCAGGGGTTGCCTTCAGGGCCTCCATTTAATGGAAAACATGAAAAGATCTTACACAAAAACGTTTTTTATATCCTCGTTAAATTGATATGATGGAACTTATCTTAACATTAACCATGAACACCAATTAACAACTTAACCCCAACGTAGGTCTACCTCAGGTCAATCTTTTAAAACTAACTTAACCTTGAAATGGGTTTAGTCCTTGGGTTGATAAAATGGGTTAAAAATGTGGGCGGAGGCAGAAAAAAATGAATTTATGATTTGATTTTTTTTTGTATCTGCGAATACGGTCCCAAATTCTGTATTATAAAGATCCAATTTTTCTCTCATATTGATGCTGCTACATTGAAAAAAACACATCTCCATTTTGGACCATTTTTCATTGTAAACATTCAATTTCTGCAAAGAATAAAAGATAACAAAAAATGTAGATAAGTCTTTTTAGAATAGCAGAGACGACTTGCATCTATGAATAAACATACATACATATATCTGTTACATTTCATTTTATATTTATCGATTGAACATTTCAATTTTTTTAAAACACAGAATTAAAGAAAACCAATATTTGAGGTCCCCTTTTAAAAGCACTAAATTTTATTCTATACATTGAAAATCTCAAAAACGTCTTTCTGTTTGTATGACAAAATGATAAACATCTTGTTAAATAAATACACGGTTAAAAAAAAACAGGTAGAAGAGCATTTCCGGGGACTTGTATGTTGGACTTAAGCACAGTACATACATTAATACTTAATGAAAAATGTATTTTTTATGTGGCCGGGAAGACGCACGAAAGGACACTGGTGACAAGACTGGCACCCAATCCACACAGTACTAGTTATGGTACTATTTTTAAACATTTTTTTGTCACACTAATTAGATAATTTCCCAAGTCGTTCTTACTTACTTACTTACTTATTGCTCCAGCGAAGGTCGGGGGGTCCCGTCCCTGTGCGTTGAGCCGACCAGATGAACCAGGTTTTTCCAATGCTGGCGGTCTTGTGCCAGCTGTTTTGCATCCTCTACGGCAACTCCGTGTTGTTGGAGGTCGCCCGCAACGACGTCGAGCCATCGAGTGCGGGGTTTCCCTCGTGGTCGTCTCCAGCCTGCGGCCTTTGGGTCAAACTGGAGAATGGCTCGTGTCGGATGGTCTGGTGGTAGACGAAGGACATGGCCAAACCAGCGGGTGCGGCGTTGTGCGACCAAGGAAGATGCTTGGGGCTGGCCCGTACGGGCTCTGAGCTCTTTATTGGAGACTCGCTGGGGCCACCTGATGTTCTCGATGGTTCTGAGAGCCCTGCTATCAAAACCATCGATTCTTGTGGCCAGGGTGTCGTTCAGGGGCCATGTTTCTGAGCCATAAAGCAGGATAGGGAGTACGGCGAGGTTGTAAATGCGGAGCTTCGTCTTGCGTGCGATGGTCTGGTGCCGCCAGAGTGGTTTCCAGAGAGACTGCAGAGCAGATGCTGCCAGGGCTCTTCTGCGGAGAATCTCTGGTTTTAGGTCCCCATTGTCTGTCACCATGGACCCCAGATATACAAAGCTCTTGACAGGCTCTACGATGTCGCTACCAATTTGGATGGGAGGTGGATCTGGTCCATCACCGACATACATGAACTTGGTTTTCGTCCAACTCACTTGCAGGCCAAGCCGCGCTGCCTCTTCGCTGTAAATGCCCAGAGCGTCTCTCAGCTGGCTGTAGGAAGTGCTGAGAATGATGGTGTCGTCAGCATACTCCAGGTCAGTCAGGTGGTAGTTGCCGAAAGACACTCCGGGGATGCGCTCACTAACCCTGAACATCAGATGGTCGATGATGCAATTAAAAAGGTCGGGAGCAGCCACACAGCCTTGGCGAACGCCGCTGGAGATAGCAAACCAGTCGGAGTCAATGCCGTTGATACGGACACAGCTCTCTGTGTTGCTGTAGAGCAGCTTGAACAGGGCTATGATCTTGGGTGGTGCTCTGAGAGCTTGGAGGATGTTCCACAGTGAAGAGTGGCAGACGGTGTCAAAGGCGGCCTTCAGATCAATGAATCCGATATATAGATGGCGATCTTTACGGAATTCACGGGTCTTTTCTATCAGCAAACGGACGGCAGAGATGTGGTCCGTTGTGGAGCGGTTGGGCATAAAGCCAGCCTGCTGGGGACGGCGGCAGCTTCTGATTGCTGGAAGGGCACGGCTGAGCAAGATCCTGGTAAAGACCTTGCCCGGGATGGAGAGTAAGGTTATGCCTCTGTGGTTTCCACAGACAAGCCTGTCGCCCTTGCATTTCCAGAAGGGCAAGATGACTCCTCTGGTCCAGTCGGTGGGCAGCTGCTCCGATTCCCACACCTGGTTGAATAGGCGGGTTAGCCACTCCACCATGCCATCACCGCCGGCCTTGAGCATCTCGCCGGTAATGGCACAGATGCCGGGGGCTTTCTTGGTGTTCAGCTTCTTCAGAGCAGCTCTCACTTCCTCGGGTGTTACGGGGTCTGTGCAGCAGGTGTCGTTAGGAGGTGCTGTGCTCGCAGCCCGTAGGAGGGTGGGATCAGCCGGGATGGTGCTGTGCTGCAAGAGGAGGCTAAAGTGCTCCTTCCAGCGCTCGAGGCAGTTGGCTTCTGTCATGATGAGGTTGCCGTCTGAGTCCTTTACCAGGGCTGTCTTTATGTGTGGGCCGCTACGGGCTTGGCGTAGTAGACTGAATACGCGGCTCATGTTGTTGTTGTTGGCCGCGGACTCAAGCTGTTGGGCTTCTGCCTGCCAAAACCTCTCCCTATCTTCAGCAATGGCCACATTGCGCAGGCGATTCAGTCTCCGATACTCTGTGAGGTCGCCTCGGAGTCGGGCCTCACGCCGCTGGTCTATGATGTTTAGTGTCCTCTCTGATATCCAGGGCTTTCTCGGGGAGGATCGCGGGCGTCCGAGGACATTGTGAGCAGACTGGAGGACACTTTCCTTGAAGGCCGCCCAGTCTGTCAGCTTGTCAGGAGCCAGGGTATCAAGAGAGCGGCGGATGGAGCAACTGAAGTCTCTGGCGATGTTGGGGTCGCTGAGTCGGGAGGAGTCGGGGCGAGGCAGAGTCTTGTGCTGGTTGGCTCGGAGCTTTAGCTTGAGCTGGGCCACCAGCAGACGATGGTCTGTGTTGCCAAGCTGTGCTCCTCTGAACACCCGGCAGTTGGTTACAAACGACTTCCAGCGTCGTGATATCAGGATGTGGTCCAATCCCTTCCTGGTTCTGCCATCTGGGCTGTACCACGTCCAGTGATGGATGCATTTCCGGGGAAACCAGGTGTCAGCAGCACAAAGGTTGTTTTGGTGGCAGAGGAGGAGGAGGCGGTTGCCATTGTCGTTTGTTGTGCTGTCAACGAAGGTGGTGCCGACAGGTGAGCCGGGGGACCGATCAATGCTGGATAGAGTGGCGTTGGCATCAGTGAGGATGATGGTGACGTCGTGTGGTGGGGCTTGGTTGACAGCCTGGTGGAGTTGGTCAAAGAACGCGTCCTTCGCATCCTCATCAGCGACATCGGTGGGGGCGTAGGCGACGATCACTGTCATCTTGCCGTGATGGTGGAGGAATCGAGCAGACAGTAGTCTGTCACTTATTGGTGTCCAGCTGATGAGGGACCTCCGGAGGGCTTTTGGAATGGCAAGAGCCACACCGTAAAGGCCGGTCCGACTCTCGGGGCCACTCCAGATGTAGCAATGGTTGCCAGCTGTTGTTTCACCATTGCCTTGCCATCGTACTTCACAGAGCCCTGCCATGGTGATGTTATAGCGACAGAGCTCTCGGGACAGCAGGGTGGCAGCTCCGGGGCGAAGGAGTGTCTGGACATTCCAGGTGGCGACACGGGTCTTATGACGAAGATCGATCCGTACTCGTTGGTCGGGGGCAGGCTGGGGTCCGTTACCGTGTTGGTCAGTCCGGCTTCTTTCTCTGGTCAGTTTCGTAACAAAGTGTGTTTCTCCTGGGTGAGTTGTTAGCCCTCCGCAGGATAGTCGGTTGGTGGGGCTGCCACCTCACAGCGTACCGACACGCTGGGGTCTTTGTTTGTCTGGAACCTACCCCGGAGACCGGCCCGCCATGGGTGACCCTACCAGGAGCAAGCTCCCGACGGTATCGCTCTCCAGGGTCACTGGAACACGCAAGCCCCCTCGCCGCATCAAGGCCAGACCCATCCGAGGGGGAGTTCTTAGGACGTTGTTAATCATCTTTTTATTTTTTGCCTGTTCATTTGATTCCATAAAGCAAAAGAGTAGGTTATAAAAATAAAAGGTAGAGATGGTGAGCACTTATTTCGAACGTTTTACTTGCAGAATATTCTGGGCACAAATGAGATACAGACAATGGGGGTAGAAATTCACAGGTGGAAAGAAGAAAATGGCTGTACTAACAAGGCAGTCCATAGCTCAAATGAAACCTAAACTATGTGGGAAATGAAACTTATGGTACAGAAGTGGTGGAAATTTCCACTACACAATGAATCTTTGTACCGTTTCTAACATATCTGGCTACAAAATAGAACACAACTGAAATATTGGCGAAGCTGAATAATTATGATTGAATAAATTAAAAAAGAAAATGCCTAAGTTAAGAGAAAAAACATTGAAGCTAAATAACGATTTGAGTATAAATGCTGTTTGTTTTGTTATGTACAAAATGATTGATTTGGGAAGTCCCAGAGTGCTTTCCGGCATCAAAATGTCCTGGATTAGACTATAAATGGATGGCTACAACTACGGAATTTTCGTTGTGGGGGCAGAAATAAAAATAAAAAAATCAACGAAAAAACAGGAAGTTTTTTCTAGCAAGTAAACCGGAGTTTGCGTGTATCATTGGTCTCTGTACTACAAATCGCACAGTTCTTTTCGGCATAAAAATATCCTGGATTATAGTATAAATGGATGGGAGTAACTGTGGCGTTTTTTCTCTGGATGCAGAAAATAAAACCGAAAAATCCCAGAAAAGTTAACGAATAAACACGAGGCTTTTGAGCTGGTAAACCAAAGTTGGCGTGTATCATTGGTCTCACAGTGCTTTGTGTAACAGAGTTGAAATTTGATTGTTTTGAATGTTTTTTTGAATTCTCACAAAATCTGTGTTTTTGTTGTATTACTGTTAATATTCCGGTACCTCATTCAGTTGTTAAGTCATGGGCGTCTGCGACTGTCTTTTTGTTTGGCACTTTATGGGCTTCAGCGCTTGCCGTAGCTTCAGGGAATTTGTATGCGCTGAAGGTAAGATGTGCACAATATCAGTTGGATAAAAAAATGCATATTTTGCTAGATATATGAACTGTTTTCGCAAATTATTTTTGTATATAAAGATATATAAGTTGTGCTAAATGATGTATATTAAAAAAAGCACTAAATAAGAAGTAAAGTAATACAGCTTGAAACGATGATGCAACATGTTTTGATGCAAACACGCCACGGGGTGCGGCCTGTTGAGTGATGACCCGTTTTTTTGTATCTTTAATGTTTTAGATAATTGCAGTCGTGAACAGATTCCCTGACTTTTGTATTGTTTTGTTAACTGAATGCAGGTACGTGGGAAAGTTATGTTCATTGTTATTATTGAAGTTTCACTATTAATGTGCTCGCATGTTGTCTGCTTGCCGTGGCTTCAGTGAATTTGTATGCGCTGAAGATAATTGCAGTCGTGAACAGATGCCCTGACTTTTGTATTGTTTTATTTACTGAATGCAGGCAATAAACCGAGTGACTGTGAAACCTTGTGTCGTGCATGAAAGAGGGTCTTTACATTTGCAGTATCAAAATTTCCATGATAAAGGAAACAAGCTATCGGATTACTTGAATGCATGCATGAGTCAACGGAAAATGAAAGGACCCAGCCATTGCAGATAGACTAAGACCTTAAAGGGACAGTGTGTGTTATTTGGAAAGAACTTTAAAGAATTTAAATTCCTTTAGGGGACTCTAGGAGCCAAGATCAAGCGTAAAAGCAGGACTGAGAGGCAATTTCAGTGAAGATGCGGAAGAATGAACAATACTTGTAAATGTTTTTCTCATTGAAGTGACATTGTGTATTAGTAGTAGTAGTAGTAAAAAACAAATAATAATATTTTATTAAAAACGAGCAAAAATGCATGTACTATCAACATGCATTTAAGATAAAAATGAGCAACTATTGGATTAAATTCCTAAAGGGGACGGTGCGAGACTAGGTAAAGCCTAGAAGAAGGCGATTGCAGTGACGATGCAAAAGAATGAACAAGGCTTTTTTGAGCGCCCCCTAGTGATAAAAATCCCAATTCATTAAAAAAACAATATTTATTTAAATAAGCAAAAATACATGAACCACCATATAAACATGTATTTAAAATACTCATGATAAGAATTTAGCATTCTTCTACATAATATGAGCCTTAGTAAATGCGGTCTGAGATAATTGTCAGCCATCTTGCTGCTAAGGGTACCCAAAATCCTCAAAAAGGTTGGGGAACAAACAAGTATAATGGTTTGTTTTGGTCAATTTGCGTCTACTTAGTTTGTAATTGTCCTTTTGCTTTACAGCACTTGTTTTCAACGACATGCAGTGGTCAAATATTACACAATGTCCCTTTAATCGGACTCATTTGCGCATTTATCGTAAAATTGGCAATAATTAGATTATTGCTTGAATCTAAAAGTAGATTATTTCTTGAATCTAAAAGTTACCACTGACCTATTTTTTGTTTTTTACATGATTTATCACGTGGGTTAAATAAAAAGATTTATAAATGCCCAACTGTTAAGTGTAATCAAACACTCACTGTACTAACCGTTGAAAATAGAATGTCTCGTCGTCAATGAGCACTGAAATAGCCAGCGGGTAAAATAAGCCAGCAGGAGAAACCTCGGGGGATTCTTCTTCTTCTTAAGTGACATCTCATTTTTCCCAACATTTGTCTATGTGCCGCGCTGTAGCCACCACATGGCACAACATAATTTCCACAACTTGTTACCACAGGAGAAAACATTAAGAATGTCATGCTTATCTTGATCTTCTTTCATTTCGTTAGTTTTTTTTTTCATTTTTATACATTTTTTAATTTGGGTCATTCAAAATGAATTCGAAAAGAAGGATCGATAACAACAGAATTCTGGGCGGACATTTTAAAGAAGGCGCGAAATATCGTGATGATTTAAGACAGACGGGACAGAAGGGTGCGAGTTAACGAAATTTCATTCTAAAACTTTCAGCAAAAGTTACCGTAAATTACGGACTATAGAGCGCACCTCATTATAAACCGCACCCACCACTTTTAAGATATTTTGCCACTTTTGTACTCACACAAGCCGCACCCATGTACAAGCCGTGTGCGCCCGTATTAATACTTGCGACACAATCACAAGTTTAATCCAGACCAGGTTGTGAGTTCCTCGATTGTGACTACATAGATTCTAGAACCCCAGTTGACATCATAAATGATAAATAATACCCGGAATTAACGTATGATGCAGACTTGTAAAGTCCGGGTCCCGTTGAAATCCAAGGAAACAAAATGTATATTTCCAAAGTTAAGGGTGGGAAAAATATATATCCACTATTGTCCGCTGCGACAACAGACAGATCTACCGGTAACTCAGCTTTACCCCTTCTTTTTGATTCGTCCGTAGAACACATAACAGAATACATCTCTAAAATAAATACGTTACAAAATATACAGTTGCAAATACATATTATACATGGTTACACATATTTACGAAGAAAGACGGTACACCGAGAGAGTTTTCAAAGCTTTAATAATAATAATATAACTTTCATCCCAAACCGTGCCTTTGAAAGGTACCAACACGCTAGTAGGATCACGCTCGCAATGCATCAAACGTGTCTGTCAAAAGAAAGCATCCCGTAATTGTGAATTTCACAGTAGATCGTTCTCAACTTTCTCCTCGTAACTGTCGCCATCGAGGGCGTCTTCCTCAATATCGGAAAATACCTTAACTTTACAAACAGTATATGCTTAGACTTAGAGGTTGCAGTCTTTCTTGGCGCACATATCCTACTGGTCTAAATCTTACCTTATAAACTCCAGCGCCCCTGGTGGCCGTTAGAAAAATTCCATAAATTGGCCGCTTCACTGAATAAGCCGCAGGGCTGAACATTTGGGAAAAAAGTAGCGGCTTATAGTCCGGAATTTACGGTAAATCGAAACCCTAAAAACCCTATTTTTTCCATGTTTTACTTAACTTTTATTTTGTTTCCTGATTGACTCATAGAAATAACACTTTCGTATTTTTGGCACAAATACTTACTGTATAAAACGCAAGACAGTATAAAGTTTGTATGATAAAATACATTAAATATAAATAATTGTTTTACTTTAAAAAAAACTATACATAAGAAATAGTGCGTCACTAGTATGACATACTTACTATTTTATAAAAATCTATGAGATGTTTTTTTCTTGGAAAAAATTGTTTTTTTTTTCTGATTTAAGAACATCATACGTTCCTTAATCTCTTTAAATTCTATTTAATGTATCACGTTTTAATTTAAAATCTAAACAAAAAGCGTTTTTTTAGTACAGTACACCATCATTTTGTTTTGCGATGCGAGCTGAAAATTGCTACTTCCTGTTTTGTTGTAAACACTGAAATCAGAAGATTGTAGAAAGTTTTCCATTAAACTATGGGAGCCCAACAGAGCCAAAATGCACCAAGAACGAACGCTCTCTGGAAAGTATTTATAACTAAATCAAGAAAGAAAATTCAGACTACATCTTAAAAACTCTCAAACTTAATTTGCCTGAAGTTTAAGCTTAATTGAGGTTTCCACACGAAAGACCCAATAAAAACATAAATCTCATCTCGTCTCATCTCATTAGCCGTACCGCTTATCCTCATTAGGGTCGCGGGGAAAAACATAAATCATCCTTCATATATCTATAATTTCAGCACGGCGGCGCAGCAGTTAGCACGTGTGCGGCACATTTCTGAGGTCATGAGATCGAACCTTCCTGTGTGGAGTTTGCATGTTCTCCTCGTGCTTGCGTGGGTTTCCTCCGGACACTCCGGTTTCCTCCCACATTCCAAAAACATGCATTTCAGGTTAATTGGCTGGTCCAAATTGTCCCTAGGTGTGGATGAGCGAGTGACTTGTCCGTCTCCGTGTGCCCTGCGACTGGCTGGCAACCAGTTCAGGGTGTCCCCTGCCCACTGACCGAAGATAGCTGGGATGGGCTCCAGCACCCCCGTGACCCTACTGAGGATAAGCGGTGCAGATAATGAATGAATGAATATCTATAATTTGTGTGTGTTTACGATTTGTGTTTATTATTTGACCACTAGATGTTGCTGTCTTATGTACTGCAACAGGAATGTAGTGCCAAAATGCACATGGAACAATAAAAACTACAGAACCTTAAAGTAACCAAACCGCAACGTTTTTCTTTTAATTATTTTGCCAAACCTTTCACTGTGCTGTTTTTTTTTCATAAACATATTTTTCTACCACTGAGAGGGACTAAGTTATATACACTGTTCCTATAATCAATTCAATCAAGGCGGGGGCCTCAATTTATCATCCCGCAGGGCGCAATTAGCCCTTGGTCTGTGAAATTGAGACCTAAATCTAATCCTTAAACCAATTTATAGATTTTTGTATTTGAATTGAATAGTTTATATTTGTTTGACTTAAAAACATCATACTTATCTTAACCTTATTTCTAATTTCATTTATATGTTTTCATTTAAAAAAAAGCTTTAATATCAGAAAACCATTTTTTTTGTGATGGGCACTGAAAAAAAAAACACTACTTCCGGTTTTGACTATAAATGCTTTTATCGCAATTGGTAGAAAGTTTGCAACTAGCTATGGAAGCCTACATGTGGCAAAATGAAATCAATAAATAGATATTTAATTTGAACTGACAACCTGTATATCATAATTCACAAATATCGTAATCTCTTTTAATTGACATGTTTTGATTTTCAGAAAAAAATACATTTATCTTTCTTGCAAAGTGTCTTCGTGCAGCAAAATAAAAAACGTTACTCATGAAGCGGCGATGGAATTTTTTGCAGATGCGTAGCAGCTGTTAGTGTCTCTGTTTCTACTCAAACATATGTGACATTTTACTTTTATCTTCCGCTTTTTGGCATTCCTCTGACTTGAAGCCTAATAACCCTTGTTTTTTGTGTCTGTTCTTCATCTTTTCGAATAAAACATCTTTTTTCTTCTTTGGTTTTGTGTCTAGTGAAACACATCAACAACATTGATCAAAATGATGATCAAAATAAATATGTATCAGTGGTATCAGGTCTCCAGAAGTTTTATTGGTTATTGGTATCGGTAGAAAAAACAGTTATCATGCATCCCTCTCTTTGACATCTGTATTGTGAAGTCAAGTCATGTTTATTTGTGACACCCTTAATCACAAGGAGTATGAAAGGGCTACACAGACTATTGCAAACTACAGACCATTATTACACCATCCCCTGATCTAAAACCAACATGAGGGCGAGGAAAAATCTCAACATGAGGAAAATTACGAAGCCTTGAGAAGGGACCACACATGAGGTCATCCCCCTTCCAGGATGACCAGGCTACAAAGCGCCTTGTGTTTTGTTGCAATAACAAACAAAACATAGATATTTTCAAAAAAAATATAGGTTATTCATATACTACAGAATAGAAGTGAGTTTTAAGCCTAGATTTAAACAATTCCTTTGAGGTTGCAGATCGAATCTCAGGGGGCAGAGCATCCCACAACATCGGGGCCCTGAATGGAGAACACTGTCGAACCTGCGGTTCCCATCTTGGCTCTTGGGATCACTAGTAGACCAGCATTTTCGGAACATAGGTGGGAATTTAACCTGAAAGATATGAGGAGGCAAGTCCATGCATGATTTTGTAATAACCAACAGAACCTTTAAATCACATCTACCAGGGAGCCAATGCAGGTTAGCTAAAATCGGGGCAATGTGATCAAACTTTCTTGTCTTAGTGAAAAGCCTCGCTGCAGTATTTTGTACCAGCTGCAAGCTCTTGATTTTGGACTTCGGGAGACCGGAGAGTAGTACATTACAGTAATCGAGACGGGAGGTAACTAACGCAAGAATTATAATCTCTGCGTCGGACTGAGACAACATAGGGCAATTTTTCATAATGTTGCAAAGATAGAAAAAAGCTGTTCTAGTCATATTCTTAACCTGTGTTTGGAAGGACAAATTGGGGTCACCTAAACTTTTGACTTAGTCACTCTGGGTTACATTTGTCAATGTTCAGAGCAGTTTTTGAGAACAGGTCATGGCATTTCGATGGACCAATAATTAACATTTCGGTCTTTTCAGAGTTAAGGCGCAAGAAGTTGAGTGACATCCAACTTTTAATCTCCTCCAAATTTCCAAAGTTTGGTGGGGAAGATTCCTGCATCGGAAGATATAGTTGAGTGTCATCTGCGTAGCAATGGAAACTGATATTATACTTGCGAATAATATCACCAAATGGAAGCATGTCAAATCTGAAAAGAAGGAGGCCTAGTACTGAACCCTGCGGAACACCACAGGTAACACAGGGCTCAGATGTCATTTCACCATATTTAACACAATGCGTCCTATCTGAAAGGTAGGATCTGAAACATAAGAGGTTGAAATATGTTTCTTTTCATATTTAACCACAATTATAACTCCATATTTAGGCATGATTACAACTTTATCTTTCTTATTTCATATAACAGCGTATAACCTTTATCATTTCAAAGTGCCTTGTGTTTTGTTGCCAAATATAGTCTTGAACGTGATCGTATCAAACTTGTCTGAACCGGTTAAAACCAAGAGGCCTCGTTCAGTACAAAATTTCCACTCTTTTAAGTTTTGTTTTCATCCGCTTTGGAACTGCCCTTCTAGTATAAAAGTGATTCTCTGCCAGTTTTAATTTCCTTAGGTTTTGGTTCTTCAGACGGCCCTCCTAATATAAGAGTGATGGTCAGCCACTTTAGTCTTCGCACTTTTTCACCATTTTTGAAGCTCATTTTTGCCCTGAACATTTTGTAATAAAAACTTCGAAGGAATTGACAATACCTCCAGCTTTTTGACCAAATTACTGTGTTACAATCCAGGTACAAATAAACACTCAGAGTAAGGGAATAGCCTTTATCTCTAATATTTAATCCAAGTGCAGTGAGACTGACCCAGGCCTCTATTGTGCAAATAGCAAAAGGCGCCTTTTATGTTTGAATCGCCGTGTTTGCACTTTGCCACCTGCAGGTGCGGAGATAATCTAGGACAACATTTTGCTCAAGAACAAAAATGGTTCAACAAACACACAACCGCTAATTTGGAAATATAGCCAAAGCGCTAATTGGTAGCTCGAGAAGCGAAGCATCGGTTTCCGAAGGGAAAGCAGACGTGAAAATGTCAACTTAATGGAGGCAAATGATCCGAGTGGGGTTCGCGGCCAGGTCAGGAAGACGTGGCTATCTTTAGTGGCGGCTAATGGAAGCACAGATGCGTTTGCTTGCTCGCTAGCTCGGAGGCTCCAGGAAGCGTTTGCTGGAAATTCTAAACGTCGGCAGAGCACATGTGTTTTGCATTGAGAGGAAAAAGGGGAGAGGGGCTTTTGTTCGGGGAACGTGATTTATGATTTTGCAAATCGAAAAAAGTTAGGCTCGGAGCGGGATATTAACAAGAAAGTCTAACCCTTCTGATGGTTAAACTGCCTTGGAATAGGGATTAGTCGAAAGTGTGGGTTATATTACTCGAGTTTGGTGGAGACTTAATCATTTTTCTTCCATGGCGTGTTCGTTTATATGCGGTTTGTTGGACGGAATATTGTTCAAAATAAAAGCTAGAGGGATGAGCAGTCCTTTTGAAGTTTTTTATTACAGAATATTCCAGATGAAAATGAGTTACACAACAATGACTGTAGGAATTCACATTCGCAAAGACTTAGATGGCTGATGATCATTCTTAAGGAAATTTGAAATGGCGAACAATCACTCTTATACTGAAAGGGAAACTATATATATATATATATATATATATATATATATATATATATATATATATATATATATATATATATATATATATGTAACGGGTGTAATAATAACTTTTGTTTTATTGAAATTCCTGCTGAAATATGTTGTATAGTTTTTGGTAAGTGTCCTGCAATGATGAGTCCAACAGTGCCACCTGCTGGTATGGGGTAAAGTTTGGTTTTGTCTTTTGACATGTGACCGGAAGGCGGGGTTTGTTGGCAGTCTATCAGCAAGCTGTCAACGGCAAGACATGATCTTATGGTGCTCCAAAAAAAGTTAATTTTAAACATTAAAACCAAATCTCTCAATATGCACAGTAATGTGATTGATGTTGGCAATCTGTTTGGATTTATTTACGTTTTGTTTCTGTCACCTTTTATGTTAGTTTTGCCGGACGTTGCATGTTGTGCTAAAATGCTAATTCCCCTTATAGAGATCAAAGCCAGCAGAGAAGCTTACCACGTGTTGTGACTCATTCATTTGCAGGTAAATTGTACCCGGATTTATACTCATTATTGTTATTATTTCTATTTTCTCATATATATAAAAAGGATGATGTTGGTTAAAATTCAGACTAAAGAAAAATATGTTGAATTCATTGTAAACGTTAAAAAACCCCTATACGATCTCTTGTTAAAAGTATCTTGTTAAAATGGATGTAAAAATGTATTATCATGGTTGATATTATAAAATGTATTTTATGTAAACTGAAAAGAAAACTCTTTGATATGTTTGCTGGCAGTCTAACAGCGAGCTGTCAACGAGATTAAAGAGATCAAAGCCAGCAGAGCAGCTTACTACGTGTTGTGACTCATTCATTTGAAGCAACTGTAATAAAAACCTCATCATCCAGTCCAGCGTGAATGTGGATCTTTGGTGGGACAGGTGCACCGCGGTTACATATATCTCATCTCATTAGCTGCACCGCTTATCCTCAGTAGGGTCGCGGGGGTGCTGGAGCCCATCCCAGCAATCATCGGGCAGTGGGCAGGGGACACCCTGAACTGGTTGCCAGCCAATCGCAGGGCGGTTACATATATATATATATATATATATATATATATATATATATACATATAAAAATTTTGCTTAATTTAACTATGTTTGTATTTTAAGAGAAAAATGACACTTAAAGACAGTGTCTAAGAAGTCACTTGGAGAAGTTTCTCATAGCTATGCACGTCACGCAAATTTTGTCACGATCCAGGACAGGAAACTGGAATAGAGAACCCAATCGTGTAACGTACTCACAGTTTATTGGGGAGAAGAGGAATGAGCGCACACTCGATCCGTGGATCGATGTTCGCGGAAGTGGATTGAAATCAGAACAAAAGAGTTGTCAAAATCAAACAGATCAGGCTAAAAATAAAACAGGATCAAACACAGGCAAATTCACAGAATTAGGCATTAATAGGAGTCTTGCAGACGCTCTGACAACTAACGGCTCAAAGGACCACGATTAAGAACCCCCAAGGAGCAATCTGTCAACGCGTTTCAGCCGGTGTCCATGGGCGGGGCCAAATGGGTGCTGTGGCAACCATGACAGAACCTGGCGCAACACGGCTGGGACCAATTGGGCGCCGTGGCAACCGTGACAAATTTATGTTTTGCTAAACCAGTACAAAACCTGAAAACAGGTACACTACAGGCTTAGCTCTCCTGTGCCTCACCCAAGTTTTAGAGAGGTAGAGAGGATACATGACCAAGTTTTGCTCCTACTTCAATAGAATAAGTTAAGATTATAAAATGTTGGAATTGTTTGGTTTTTTTTTTCTCTTTTTTTCTCCTCCCCAGTGTCTCGTGCACAATGGTTTAAGCAGGATTTAAGCACTGCCTCGTTTTGCCATCTTGTTCGCCGTCTTGTTCGTATCACCGCAAGGTTAGCTTCCCTGGAGACATTTGAAAAGCTAACTGTTTTCATCACGGTCACCTGGTGCACGAACACTGCTCATAACGTAACACTCTTTCGTTTGCCGTCTTGTTTTCTGTCTCATTCGTGTCTCGTTTGTCTCCCCGCGAGGTTAGCTTCCCTGATGACATTTGACAAGTTAGTTGTTTTCATTATGGCCACCTGGTACACAAACACCACTTGTTACGCAATGCTCTCTGTTTTGCAGTTTCGTTTGTCGTCTTGTTTGCCGTCTCGTTTGTCTCCCCACAAGGTTAGCTTCCCTGGAGACGTTTAACTATCTAGCTGTATGTTTTCATCCTGGCCACCTGGTGCATGAGTGCTGCTTGTTGCTAAACACTCTCTCATTTGCCGTCTTGTTTGTCTAGTCGTTTGACGTCTTTTCAACCGTTTGAGAAGCTAGATTGACTATCATCATTATGGCCACCTGGTGCATGAAAACTTCTCATTATGTAACGATCACTCGTTTTCCGTTTTGTTTGCTGTCTTGTTTGTCTCCCTATCTGATAATCTTCTTCTGAGACGTTTAACAGGCTATCCGTCTGTTTTCATCACGGCCACCTGGTGCACGAATGCTGCTTGTTACGTATAGCTACCTCATTTACTGTCTCGTTTTTTGTCTCGTTTACAGTGTTGTTTGTCTCCCCCAAAGGTTAGGTTCCCTGGAGACATTTGTGAGGCTATCTGTCTGTTTTCATTATGGCCACCTGGCGCCTAAACGCTGCTCATGACGTATCGCTCCCTCATTTGCCGTCTTGTTTGCCATTTTGTTTACCGTCCATTTACCACCTCGTTTGCCGTTTTGTATGGCATCTCTTTTGCCGTCTCGTAAGCCATCACGTTTGTCTCCCCACAAGGTTAGGTCCGCTGGAGTGGTTTCAACCGTTTAAAAGCTAGATTGACTTTCATCATCATGGCCACCTGGTGCATGAAAGCTTTTTATTATATAACGATCACTCGTTTTACGTTTTGTTTGCTGTCTTGTCTCGGGACCTGGTTATCTTCTTCGGAGACGTTTAACAGGCTATCTGTCCGTTTTCATCACGGCCACCTGGTGCACGAATGCTGCTTGTTACATAAAGCTTCATCATTTACAGTCTCGTTTTTCGTCTCGTTTGCTGTCTTGTTTGTCTCCCCCAAAGGTTAGGTTCCCTGGAGACATTTGTCAGGCTATCTGTCTGTTTTCATTATGGCCACCTGGCGCCTAAACGCTGCTCATGACGTAACGCTCCCTCATTTGCCGTCTCGTTTGCCATTTTGTTTACCGTCCATTTACCACCTCGTTTGCCGTCTTGTTTGGCGTCTCTTTTGCCGTCTCATAAGCCACCACGATTGCCTCCCCACAAGGTTAGGTCCGCTGGAGTGGTTTGAGAAGCTAGATTGACTTTTTTCATCATGGCCACCCAGTGTATAAAAACTTCTCATTATGGAAGGATCACTCGATTTCCGTTTTGTTTGCCGTCTCGTTTGCTGTCTTGTTTGTCTCCCGACCTGGTTATTTTCTTCGGAGACATCTAACAGGCTATCTGTCCGTCTTCCTCACGGCCACCTGGTGCACGAATGCTGCTTGTTACGTAAAGCTTCCTTATTTACTGTCTCGTTTTTCGTCTCGTTTGCAGTCTTGTTTGCCATCTTGTTTGTCTCCCCCAAAGGTTAGGTTCCCTGGAGACACTTGTCAGGCTATCTGTCTGTTTTCATTATGGCCACCTGGTGCACGAACGCTGCTTGTTACGCAGCGCTCACTTCATGCTCGTAAACCTCTTGACCGGCACACTTGGCCTTGCTGCTAAAGGAAAAATGGTTTCATAAATAAAACAAAACAACCATTTCCACCCTCGCATTGCTTGTGGAAAAAATGGATAAATAATTGAAAGGATAGCCTACGGCGATAAATTATGCGATTGCGGGGTGATCAAGTATCAGCTATAAAGGCGAGATTAACTGTGTTTACCAATCTGTTCAACAATGGAAAAGACGAATAAATCAAAGAAGGAGTAGAGAGGAACACTCCAATATTTAATTTGCAAAAAAATTGGACCCTCAGGATACTACATTAATTGGTTTTGAGGCAGGGATCATACAGTAAAATTGCTGTAGAGCAAGGAGAGAAACTTATACTAATTCCCTAATATGTTCCAAACCCTAAGTATCCCAGGGACTGGGCTTTGTTTCTTCAGAAGAACAAGACACCTTTGGGTAACCGCGATGTAAAACAAGGAAATCATTCACAATGGACTGTTTTGGTGCGGGGGCAACTAATAATTCATTTCAGACATGCTATGAAAATAATTCATGATCTTTAGAATGAGTTGAGTGTTCAACACCATGATTCAGTTCTCCTTTGTCATGTCAATAAATTCAGATTATTAGTATCAAACACGTGCATAATTTTTTGTGTGTCTGTACTGTTTTCCTTCTGGACTGATCAATCATTATCCTCATCAATTAACTGAAAAATCTATATCTTAAAGCTAAGGTTAAAATATGTTTAGAGTATTGCTTCCTTCGTGATAAATGCTGGAGACAATGTGAGGCTATGTCGAATTAATTCAGGTGGGAAACTGTGAGCCCCACTTGCTGGCCAATTCTGTAACCACCAAATTAGATTCTGAATTAAATAAATATAATTTAAAGCAATTATGTAGAATCGAGAGTTTTCCTGTTGACTAAATCAAATTTTGAATTAAATAATTTAAAAGCAATGATATGGAATAAAGAATTTTTTGGGACAAAAAGTTGAGTCATTTGAAAGTCAAGTATGTTTATAGAACCAAAAATTGACCTACTGTGCTTTTTTTTCGAGATAAGTATGAAGTCATTTGATAGCCTTGTAGGTTTATAGAACCATAACTGTTCTAAGATCTACCTTTGTTGAAAAGATTTAAGTAATTTGAGAAGAGTCACTTTCGTTTTTTAAACCAGAAATGTTCTCTTTGAGATATCTAATTTACTGGAGAAGTGTGAAGACATTAGATTGTCTCATACATTTATAGAAGCAAAAACGTTCTTGTTGAGCGATCTGATTTTCAAGAAAAGTATGAAGTCTTTTGATAGTCACGAACATTTATACAACTAAAAATGTTCTCGTGTGCTTTTCAAGAAAAGAATGAAGTTGTTTCATGTGTTAGATATGTCTATAGAAGCCCAAAAGATCCTGTTGAGATATCTGCTATTCTAGAAAATTGTGAAATCAGTTGACGATGGTTTGGCGATGATCAACAAAACAACGCAATCAATTCAGATCTTATCTAATCGGCAGCTAATCGAATTCGCCAACTCAATTTTGACGACAGGGATAATTCGTTCTCGATTGCTCCAAGACATTTGGCGCTGTCGCTTCCTTCCCTGCCAGACTCGATTCTTTTGGTGCGCTGATCGGAATGGTATCATCCATCTTTACCGATTAGACGCTAGCCGCCGGGTCTCCTGAAAAAAGAAAAACATACAGGACTGTTTCCTCCCCCCTCCCCCATTTCCTGTGTTCTGGGATGGATGGTGGCCCCCCCGTCCCACTTTGACAAAATAAACATTCCCGTTTTCTCTCGGGCAGGAAGAAGGTTCTTTCTATTGTCCGTAGCCAGGAGGTCATCCATAATGTAACGCTCACTTTGTGTCCTTCACTGAGAGCAAGACTTCCATATTTATGAGGACATTTTGAGGACAGTTTTTTTTAATCACTGCCTGCTTGAAAATATAGAGACAATACATTAGCAACACGTTAATGCTACAATCCAAAGTATACATTGCATCTATGAATACCCAGCAAAATCTGGTTTAAAGAGGTTGAAAATACGTTAAAAAGACGACAAAGACCGTCCAAAGGTGTCTTTGCTATGGTGAACAAACCAAAAATTATTTTCTGACCAAATCCACTATGGCGGTTGGATGGATGGATGGTGCAAAGGCAATTGGATGAAATCAGACGTTGCTGACTACCAAGCGCAAGATAGCAGTATAGTATCTTACCGATATTACCCAAATCTTCGGTCCGGAATCTTTTTAACCCACACAGTATAGACGAGATTAAATGACCTTAAAACGATCTTGAAAAGACTTTGAAAAGATGTTAAATATATGACAAAATTCTCTTCAATTAAGGTCTTTTTCAAGACTTTTTGAGGGCGGAATTCAAACCCCAATAGAGAAGCAACATATTGCTTTGAACTAAATTTGATTTACATTGGACTAGCAAACACAAGTTAGCAAGCTTAACGATGTTAGCCATACCCTTAGTCCAGAAAAAAGTAGTATCACAATCAGTGAAAACAGTTTGAAAAGAAGCTCAAAAGAGGCAAAAGTTCCACCCAAAAGACATCTATTTAAGGTATTGTTCAAGACTTTAAAAAGATGACTATTTGAGCTAAATTTGTATGAGGTAAATACAACAACGATTATTCTTGGACATTTTGGGTCCATATAGAATCGGTTAAATTTAGATGTTGCTAAACGAGCAAGCGCAAACTTGCACAGTAGCATCTTAGTGAGATTAGGAAGATCCCTCGTTTGGAAAAAGCGAAAACTGGTTGAAAAGACGTTAAAAATATTTAATGTTTCATCCAGAAGACGTTTACATATAAGTATTTTTCAAAATGTGGAAAAAAGCTCTTTTTCAGGCCTGAATCTGGACTACAGTAAACACAACGATTATTTTTGCGTTATATTTGGTTCAAGATGGGTGGGCTGAATTTTATCTAAACCTAGCACAGTAGCATTTTAGCAATATCATCCACATCCGGAAAAAGTAGCAACCCACGCAGCAAAAACTGTTTGAAAAGACGTTAAAAAGACGTCTCAATTTGGTGGAAATAAGGTCTTCTTCAAGCAGATAAAAATATGTCATTTAAAAGGCTACATTTGGACAAGGTTAACACAACTAAGATTATCTTCAGACTAAATTAGCTCAACATTGTGTGGGCCAATTTTGATGTGTATTTTTAGACGAGATAATGTCTAAATTGAACCGATTTAGAATTAGCCTAAAATCAAATGTCTTCCTTATGTCAATTTTCTTATGTTTAAAATGCACCAGATTTAATTCATGATCCATTTTCCAAACGACATCTTTATTAACGGGTTTTTCAAGATGTTAAAAAGACATCTTTTTTACAAGGACAAGGTAACCACAACAACTACCATTTTTGGACAAAATTTGCTCTATTTAGGATGGACTCAACAAAACCCAATTTTTCACACCCATTTTTGAAAAATCATGTCCAAAGCGGACCTGACCAGTTCCAGTTCAGAATCCACTGCCAAAAGTCGTCCAGCACTGGTACGAAAACCAACAACAGGAATACATAATCAAAACAGTCATTAATGGTCAGGTTCAAATGTTACCTGAAAACGTTGAACTCTAGATGAGTGTCTTTGAATATAAATGCAGCTTATTGTTGATTTTCCTGGGTATTTCACGTCATATGGATGTTGTTTCCCATCGAAGTTAAAAAACTGGACGGGTGGGCGATTGTGCCATTTTTTGTATAATCGCAAGGTCTAAAGTCACCTGACTCAATGTTGTGATGACTCACCGGCGGTGGGAAGTGGTGGTACAAAAGAACTCAGTATCGGAGGTGAGCACTATTTTTAGCGCCCTTTCTCGAGTTATCGCCGTACTCAGCACTTGTCGGAACACTGCGGCTTTTCCACTTCCAATTACGCCCACGCGGGAAGTTCCGACGGGGGCGGAACCTTTAATAAAAACTCGTTTCCGGGGGGAGGCTACTATCAAATGTTTTGCATCAGCTGAATCAACCTTTGAGAAATATATTTAGGCGTAAGAAAGGTAAGGTTTCAGATCACGGTTAGAGTTTCCAAGATTTAAATAAGATTCCTCACTTTCATAGTAGGAATCTAAAATCAGTTTTAGGATAAGAATAGGAGTTCCAAAGCCAATCATTAAATGGATAAATTCAGGCCATAAGAGGTAGGGTTTCAAATCACAGTTGTTGAGTTTTATTAAACTGAATAATGTTTAAGACTTTCAAAGTAGGACTTAAAGTCTCGGTATCATGTTAGGGTTTTCGGACAAAAATTAAGATTACAAAGTCAACCAGTGAACTATAGAGTGCTTCGAGGTCCTAAGATGACCCACAATGCATTGCTGGCGGCCATTTTGGAAGTCCACAAAGCTTTTCACTTCATTGTTATTGTTCAGCGAACCAGTTAGATTCTACATTGTAATGCCGAATACGTGCGTTATTGTTGGCTGTTGTAGCCGAGGGGGAAAGGGTGGGAAGGGCTTCTTTAGACTTCCGAAGTGTGTTTACAATCAGGGGATTGAAGCTCAGGAGAAAAGTGAACGGCGAAGACGAATGTGGCTGGCAGCTATCAACCGGTCGAATTTGCCAAAGCTTGACTGTGTTCGTGTTTGTTCTGACAGGTAAATTGAATTATTTATGATGTAGAAATAAATTTTAAAAAGGTTATGGGAGATGTGTACTTCATGTACATCTGTCGACACCATTCAAGTATGGCTAGGTTAAATACTGTAGGTGTTGCTTCTTGAGTAACATTTCTGAAAAAATATTCTTAAAAGATCTAGATGTTGAACAATTATATACCAAGAATATATAGTAAATGTGCATTTCATCCACTTTGGTGATTTATTTCGTCTCTCTCAGTGGATAACATTATTAAATAACTACTTCACCATACACATGTATCAAACAAACATGAAGTATGCGCTGTTTGCAATTGTATTTATTTTCAATCTTTGTTTAGATGAAAGGCTCATAATTAACATCTTTAATTTACAATGGCTGAGGGGGCGGGATAGCGTTTTGAGTTTCAGTGTAGTATCATCCAATGTTCGCATGTTTTCGCCACATCACAAACCTTGACAAACACAGTAAGAGGATTCCTCAACAAATCTGTCGTAGGCTTCCATACTTTTGTAATTTTGAAAATCCTTCAGTTCACAAAAGGGACTTGGGTGGAAAATAAGATAGTTAACAAGTTCGATGTAAGTCACACACGGCAACAAATCGGGATCAGACTTCCAGTCCTTGTTTTTAATTTTGTAGGGATCCAATTTTCCAATAAAATGCAACTTCGCAGCGTACCGCTCGCGTGCTTGCTTGTCTAAACTCTCCACGTAGTTTTCCATAGTGTTGATGGACAAAATCCGTACACAAACGAAGCTAGTTGAGTAAATAAATAGACAAACAGAGTAAATATTTGCTCCTCTCGCTATCACCGCTTGTAATCGACAGACTTCCAAGATGCCGGCACGAAGCCGTGTTACTATTTTTAGCACAAAGCGCGGCGCCCTCTATATTCAGGCATCATGAGGTAAGGTTTCAAACTATATTTGGGGTTTTAAGGCTTTAAACAACTTGAAATCTTGTTTTCTGATTAGGGTGTGTTTCAGACTAGCAATTGAGTTTCGAAGTAAAAGTTAAACGTCATCCTTGCGTTTTAAATTTGGGCTTTAAACCCGAATTAGGGTTCCAAAGTAGAGTTCAGAACTCAACTCAAAGTTAAAAAAAGTTAGACTTTTAAAGTAGGACTTGAGTTCAGAACTCATCTGAGGGTTTAAACAAGGCTCGAGACTTTTAAAGCAAAACGTGAAATCAGGGTTTCGTTTTAGGCATTTCAAACTAGAGTTTCGAAGTAAGCTTTAACGGTCACTTTTGGGTTTTGAACTATAATTACAGTTTCAAATTAGGGTTTACAACTAAACTATGGGTTTGGAATTGCTGGGAATTCAAATTCTAAATGTTTGGAGAAGCCCCAACCTTTGGGTTTTAAATTCTGGTTTTGAACAAGAATTTGGGTTTAAAGTAGGCTTCAAAGCTCAACTGAACTTGGAAAAGCCCTGAGTTATTTCTCAGGGCTGTCAATATGTCAAGGACTACAATGTTCGGAACATGGACTTGCCTAATGTGTTTTTCTTTGGTTTTTGCTACGTTTAGCCACAGAAGCTTAAACGACAAACATTGAAAATCTGACAATCACAGGAAGACTTCAAAAAAACGGCAGACCTTCACGGTAATTAGCCGGCCAGCCGAACAAACTTTTCCTTCTATAATTGCCAATGATGGACTTGAGTGAAGTCAAAGTCTGGAGGGCTTCGCTTCAAAAAAGCTTTCCTCTTCTTCTAGGCTTTAAATTTCAGAATGTTATCATTTAAATGAACAATTGAAACAGGGAATATGGTTTCAAGTACTTTAGGAGTTGGAAATCAGGTCAATGGTGTTGAGACCTGGGTCAGAGTTTCAAGCTAAGTACGGGCCAAAATTATAACAATTCAGTGACTGAGACACTTTCAGCCTAAGCCTGGGATAAAAACACGGAATAGGACTCGGTTCTGGTTCTTAATAAGCACCCGCTATCATCCACTTTGAGTTTGGATGTATCGGCGAGACTTCCAAGTTGGCACCTGCCCATGTTGTGATCCAGCCGCGGACTTATTTTGGTTCTTAAAGAGCCCCCATGGTGTAGTTTGAGGCTGGTGGGGTCAGCAAAACTCCTGTTGATTTTGTGATCCCGCCGAAGAATTGGTTCTGGTTCTTATGGAGCCCTGTTAATGTGCTGTAAGGCTGGAGGCCTCAGAGAGACCCTTAAAAGTTCTTACATGTCTGTGTTGTGATCCCACCGAGGCTTGGCCTAAAAACTTAGAATAGGACTCTGTGTCTCAGTGTTGTTATCCCCACAGAGGACCGGGTCCTGGTTCTGGTTTTTAAATAGCCTCCATTGTCCACTTTAAGGCATCAGCAAGACTCTTAGAATTTGGTACTAGTTGGTGTTGTGATCCCACTGAGACCTTGGCTGAAAACTTGGTGTAGAACTTGGTTCTACTTCTAGAGGAGCCTCCATAGTTCTCTAAGGTTTGAGGCATCAGCAAGACCCTCAAACGTTCGTAAGTGACGGTGTAATCCCACTGGAGCCTGAGCTAAAATCTTTGGATAGGACTTGGTTCTGGTTCTTATGAATCTCCAATGGTCCAGCAACTCTCTTAAAAAGGTCAGACTCTGCCCGAGATGTGATCTCTCCGAAGCCTCGGCTGAAAACAAGAAAAGTTTTTCAGTTGCCCTTTTCTTGGCCCCTTCCCTCCCATGAAGCCACGTTGCTCAACAGCCAGATAAGCTCCCAAGAAATTCCATACGGGAACTGACTGAGAGGGGGGGAAGCGGCCGGTGCTAAAATACTGAAAGCAGACTTGCTAATCCTGCGAGTAAGGTTTCAAAACATCTTCGGGTTCATATTGCCATTCTAGACTTGTTTTAGGATTTAAAGTTAGCTTAAAGACTTGATTTAGGTCTTCAATGTAAATTTCAAAAATAACTTTGGGTTTCAAATGAAGGTTCTTGACTAGGTTTTGGTAGGGTTTTAAAGTCCAGGTTGAAACACACTCTAGTGTTTAAAATTTGGATTCTAAACTTGTTTTAGGATTTCAAGTTCAGATGTTTGCCGTCAAAGAAGGTTCAGACATAACTTTGGGTTTCCAATAAGGGTTCTTGACTATATTTTTGTTTTGAGAGTTTGGTTTCAAAGACACTTTAGTTTTTCAAACTGTCATATTACACTTGGTTTAGGGTTAACTATAAAACTGGATTTAGGTCTTGAAAGTAGGTTTCAGACTTAAATCTGGGTTTTAAATGAGTGTTTTTGACTAGGTAGCATATAAGTAGGGTTTCAAATTAGGGTTTAAAACAGACACTTCAGTATCATCTGGGTTTGAGACTGGATTTAGAGCAGGAGTGGGCAAAAAAAAAACAGAAAACAAAACTAAAACTAAAAACGGAGTAATTTTGTTTTAAAAAAGTTGGATTAAAATAATCCAAGGAATAAATCAGTCAAATGTGCGTCATTTTCCACCAAATGTTTGTAAGAATGTGGGACCACACCAAAAAAAAAGAAACAACGCGTTTGATTTTTTTGGGTTGATATTTTTTCTTTCAAATGTTTTCTTTGGATCAGGCAATTTGTTTCATTAAAATTTTTAGAAAGCTCAATTTGTACAATTCTTTGTGCGGTCGCAATCCAAACTTTGCTGGACTAGCAAGCGAAAGCTAGCACAGCAGCACCTTAGCGATATTAGCCACATCCTTTTTCTAGAAACATGTACTAACCCACCTGGCAAATACTAGTTAAAAACGTTAAAAGACACCAATGATCTGTCCAAAAGAAGTCTTTATTCGGGTGTGAAATACGTACTTTTCAAGACGTTGAAAATACGTCCTTTTGAGGGCTAACAAACAAACGCAACAAATGTTTTTTTGCGGGTTCAAACAAGCTACGTATTCATAAAACATTCTCCCAGTACATTGACTGATAATCATAGGGACAAAAAATGTCATCGTTTATTCATTTTTTTCATTCACGCTCACATTCAATACAAACATCTGTTCAATTCATGAAAGCTAAATACAAGCGCTAATGCTAATACTGCATCGTGTGTTCAACACACCAAAACATTCACATAAATTCAGCTGAACCCCGCCCTTCTTTTCCAGTGTTAGAAGATATAATGAATAAACCACCAAAAAATTACTGTTATGTGCCATTTGGTGAAGAAATAAAATAAACCTCAGCTTATTCAAACAAATATAATTCTATCCTGAAAAAAGCTTATCAACAGCAAAAAATAAATATGATCACGTTATTTATAGCAGTTATAGCAGTTAAAGAAATACAGTATGATATATATATATAGAGCAGACTTTCACATAGTTTATATATATATATATATATATATATATATATATATAAACTATGTGAAAGTCTGCTCTGTATTTCGCTAAATCGGGTGCCATAAGAACCGTCGTCTCGTGTCGGGGTGTTGTTTTGTCCAAAATGGCATACTTTGGGTTGATTGGTTGATTTGTAAAAAGATAGTATAAAAAGAGATACATACATACATATATGTATATGCGTGTGTGTGAAAATCTGTTCCGTATTCCGAGAACCAACGTCTCGTGTCACCAGTCGCCCTGTCTTTTTGGTATATTTGTGAAACGGACATCTGAGACTTGTGGAAGATATACTAAATCTAAAACTATGCGAAAATCTGTTCCATATTTTGATAAATCAGGCGCCGGAATAACCGCCGTCATGCATCACCATTTGTTTTGTCAACAAAAAACTGGTCCAAAACCACCAACTTCCGGTTGATCTGTAAAAACGACACCTGGGACTAGTAGAAAAATGTACAATTTCTGCAGCTTGGTTAATCAAAATAAGAATAAACGTAAATACTAAGAGGGTTGAACTGTGAATCAGACATCTAGGACTTGTCTTATACAATATCATATATAAAACTAAGTGAAAATCCAATCTGTGTCACGAAAACCGTTGTCCTGCATCGCCTGTTTTTTTGGCAACAAAAACTGCTGCGAACAACCAACTTCTGGTTGATCTGTGAAAACGACATCTGGGACTCATAGAAGATATGATGTATATATTTTATTTATCTACATAACTTCGGAAAAAGTTCCGTATTTTACCAAATCGGGGCTCAGGGCTTGTGTCGACGGTTGCTTTGTCGTTTTGTCGACAAAGAATTGGGCCAAAAGAATTGAGGTTTATCTGGGAAACCGGCTTCTGGGACTCCTTGAACACATTTTTTCGCATATATACCCATACATATACAAAACTTGGTGAAGATCTTTTCTGTATTATGATAAACGAGTGCCACAAAAAAGTAGTTTTGCAGTCGTCTCAAGCCGCCTTATAGTTTTGTCAACGAAAAAAGTGATCCATAATGGCAACCTTCCGTTGATCTGTGAAAACGTCATCTGGGAGGAACGTACAGATTCTGGAGATTAGTCAAAAGAAGAATAACCGTCAATCCTAACGGGACTTGGAGGCGAAGATTTAGGATTCTGGCACAATGGTCCAAAGGATTCACCGATAGTCCTCTCATCCAAGGCCTTCAGAGAACAACACCGACTGAAGACCTTTTGTATTCGGTCTTTTCCTTTCAGTCCAGTCGCGGCTGCCTGGGGGGTCGGAGGAGGCCGTGAATCAGGCGAAGGGGTTGTCGGACCTTAGGATGGAGGCGTCTGCGTCAAAGCACCCTTTTCCGTTCAGGTGCTCCGAATGTCCGTCAATGCTGTAGCAACCTGGCACCTCGGTGATGGAGGAGGCCGTGTAGGACGCCGAACGAAGGGCGTCCGAATGGTTTCCCACGCTGCTACCGAACTGGAGGTTGTACTGGTTCCAGTGCCGCCGTAAAACTGCTTGGACCTAGTTTGGGTAAGATGAGAAAAAACAGTCAGTTGCTGAAAAAAGTTCCTGCTCAAGTTCTTTCCTCAGAGACTATAAACATTTCAAGGACTATGACAAGTTCCAGATTATTTTGGACTTCCAGTCTTCGTCATCTTTACTTTGGTTAGCTATTACAATAGGCCCCCAGGATGCACCTGCTTACAGCATTTTCACTTTACGGTAAAAACGTTTGCGTGGCCAAAATCTGTGGCTGCCTTCTACTGGTCGATTATCAATCAGGAGCTATACATTTGAAGGAAAATGAAGTAGCATTTGTTACAGAAGAGGATACAGCAACCCCAGCTTACGCTTTAGGACCCTGGGGTACGGCGACCCCGCCTTACGAAATCTTCAATTTATTGAGTCCAAAAATTGTGGCTGTCCTCTATGTCAGTTTAATAATCAAGAGCTATACATTAGAAGGGAAAAAAAACATTAGTTACAGGATACGTCAACAACAATTCACGTTTTCCACCCCTGTATATATCTTTGGGAGAATCTAATTTTGTTGTTGTACTGTTAAAAAATGCTGTAACGAAGGGGGCGAAAAAACATGGAATGCCACACAGTAATGTGAAAGCATCAGAAGGTAGGAACACTGTATACTGCGGCTCTACAATACATATATTCTTTCGGAGGATTTGTTGTTTTTGTATCGTGAGGAAAATGCCGTAACGAGAGAGTTGAAAACACTGTATTCCAAATCCTAACGTAAAGGTGTCGTAAAGTGTTGTTGCTCTCATATGACGGGAAAAATGCTGTAACGAGGGGCCGCATAAATTTATATTCCACATCGTTACATAAAAACATCATATAGTAGGGATGCCGTACATATATTTTTTTCAGAAAATTGGTTGTTGATGTGGTACAGTGGGAAAATTACCGCGATGAGGGGGCCAGAAAAACACTGTATTCCACTCCTAATGCAAAGACATCTCAAGGCGTTGTTGTTGTCAAATGGTGGGGAAAAGGCTGTAACTTGGGGCTGACAAAACCCACCGTAAAATAAAAATGTTCTAAGGCAGTGGCGCCATCCATCCATCCATTATCTGTACCGCTTATGCTCAGTAGGGTCGCGGGGGTGCTGGAGCCCATCCCAGCAATCTTCGGGGAATGGGCAGGGGACACCCTGAACTGGTTGCTAGCCAGTCGCAGGGCACACAGGGACAGACAACTTACCCGCCATTCACACCTAGGGACAATTTGGACTGGCCAATTAACCTGACATGCATGTTTTCGGAATGTGGGAGGAAACCGGAGTGCCCGGAGGAAACCCACGCAAGCACGGGGAGAACATGCAAACTCCGCACAGCAAGGTTCGATCTCATGAGCTCAGAACTGTACCGCACACGCTCTAACCACTGCGCCGCCGTGCTACTTAGTGGCGCTATAACACAGGAATGTACCTTACATGTATATTTTCAGAAAATGTGTGTGTTGCCATATGGTTGGGAAAACACCGTAACAAGGGGTTCCAAAAACATTGGATTCCACACTGTTACGTGAAAATGTGGGGATTTCGTAACGTGGGGGTTAACTGTACATATATTTTTTCGCAAAACTGGTAGTTTTTGTCTGATGGGAAAAATGCCATAACGAGGGAGATAGAAATGGAATATGATGTGTTTTAATGTGAAAACATTGCAAGGTGTTGTTGTGGTTCTGGGGAAAATGTTTAAAAGCGGGGCTGGAAAAAGTTCAGGTCCCACATCGTAACGTGTAAAGGTTAGTTAGGTACGATATAACCTCTGGGTTTACTGAACATAGGTAATCTTAAAATTTGTTGTTGATATCGCAGGTGGGGAAAACGGCTTACAGAGGGGCCAAAAACATGTAATTTGGTATCGTAGGGTGAAATCATCATAAGGTGAGGACGCCGTAACCTGGAGGTCTACTGTAATTGTGTTTTTTGTGAAAATGACGCGCAAGGACAATCCCAAAAACAATAAAGTCTTACTTCTCCGTTGAAAAAGCAGAAAATGGTGGCCACCAGTAGACCCTGCAACAACAAGCAAATGTGGAAAAAAAACGTGAGTGGAACAAAAACAAAAAAATCAAATATTTCATCTCGTCCGGCTCGAACTCTCCGGTTTGTTTAGGCGATCGCCCCCACTTGCATAAGAGACGCTTCCTGTAGCGCCCATCCTGGAAACGCGCTAAGATAACAAGTAAGCTAACGGGCCGGCTACTTCAACACTTCTCCTATCGCATCCATTCCCACTTCCTTCCTGACGCCCAAGACATAAACAAAAGGAAGGGGAACTGTTTCTTTATTCTAATCGTTCTCCTTCTTTAAAATATGTCACAATACCTTTTTATAGTTTATTTAAAGTGATACACTATGTGTGAAATATTGAAATGTACCTCTGCCCTGATTCAGTAATGATTGTATTATTTATTCTATTATAACGTATTTAATCATTATTATACAACCTTTCCATCATTTCAGTTGTGCCTTATTTTGTAGCCAGCTGTGGTCTTGAGCGCTATCATATTAGACTTGCTAGAACTAGTTAAAACAAAGGGTCGCTGTGCAGTGGAAATTTCCACCACCAAAGTACCACAAGTTTTGTTATCTGTTAAGGCAGACCTGGGCACTCCGGTCCTGGAGGGCCATACGTCCTGCCAGATTTTGAAGTTTGCTCTTCTTTAACTCAGGTGATACAAATTATAACCTCGTTAGCAAGCTAGCAAGTGCTCGTTAACGGTACTGGTGATTGGAATCACCTGTATTGGATCAGAGAAACCTCAAAAATCATGCAGAACATACGGCCCTCCAGGACCGGAGTGCCCAGGTCTGTGTTAAGGGTTTGTTTCAGCTTAGGGGCCACCGTTTTTGTACAAGAATAATTGTAAGCCATTTTAGTCTTTGTACTTGTGATTAGTCAGTAGTCTTTGTCTGTATCTTGTTTGTGCGTGGAATATTCTGGAAGTAAAACTTTCAAAGGAACTGCTTATCGTCTCTGGCCTTTATTCTTAGAACCTACATTCTCACTACCCAGAATCAAATTAACATGCAGAGAAAAAAAAATCATGATACTTGTTTTTTTCTGTATGTTATGATATTTATACTTTGTTTTTACTTCCTTCTTTCTTGTTTTGTTAAGTTAAGAGTTATGGGTCATCGAGCTTTCTTTACTGACCAATCAAATTCTATTCATTCTCTTTCCAAGTATCTTTGACATATATTACGATATCATTTTATAATTTTTAGAGTGATACAACACGTGTGCATATAAATATCCTTCATTGCCTTACTTTATTGTATGGTTAAGTCAGAGATACTTTGTAATACTAAGTGGCAGGGATTGGTCTTCAAACTTGCTTCAATAGCCAATCACCTTGTAAACATGCTCCTTCCAAGTCTTTAATTACCTATGTATATCCTTTGATGGCGTTAGAGTTACCTTGGTTTAATAGGTTGTCAAGCTTGCTATACTGACCAATTGCATTCTAACCATTCTCCTTTCAAGTCTTTTTAAGTACAGTTATATATTTCCTTCCTTGCCCTTCTTTCTTGTTTGGTTAAGTTAGATCTACTTGGTGTTCGAATACTACCTGACAATTATTGGTTGTGAAGTTTACTTTAAAGCAGCTTTAATGACCGAAACCGAAATATTGTGGGTAGGAGTCTCGTTGTTTTTTTTTTTTTTTTAAATACTAGACACCTGCAAAGTACATTGGCTTGGATTAAAGTTAATTATTTCGACTATTATGCACTTTTTTCATCATTGTCATTATTGGCCAATCATGATGGTGTTTTTTATCTTTTTATTTCAACACCCCTTTATTGCAGATTGTAACCTAGAAGGTTTATTAAAGATGAAGGGTTAAGAAAGGACTTTTAGAATAGGTTTCATATTTGAGCGTTAAGCTCTCTTGGGTTCTCCTTGCAAGTGCAACATTTATTTATGTCCTCTCTCCTTATTTTGAGTGTCCACTAAACTACATTTATCACAAGTACATGCAAAAAACAAAGACCAGATCTTTTAAAGGTGTTTCTGACCTGATAGTGCATGAGAATGTGCATGACGTAGTCGTAGATCTCAGATGAGATCCGTCCGTCCGGCTTGTAGGGAAGCAAAACGAACTGGATTCCCAAAAGCGGCACCAGGATGAGGGTGGCCCTTACGGCTTTCATGTACAGGCTGGACTCGGCCTGGTGGGTCACCTTCAGTTTGGTGATCAAGACCCTCACGATGTTCAGAAGGAAGAACAGATTAACCTAAGGCGGGGGGTACAACATACGGATTGGGCGTTAATGGACCTGGATCGTTGTTACAAATTTTTATCTTATCAATTCAACTTACTTTGCACTGAAAAAAGAAGCCCTCAAATTTCGTTGCACTTTTGTATAATGACAGCAAAGGCAATTTCATTCAATTCTATTCTATTCTACTCTATTCTATTCTTCCATCCATCCATTATCTGCACCGCTTATCCTCAGTAGGGTCGCGGGGGTGCTGGAGCCCATCCCAGCTATCTTCAGGCAATGGGCAGGGGACACCCTGAACTGGTTGCCAGCCAGTCGCAGGGCTCACAGAGACAGAAAATTCAAATGCTCCTTACACATATGGGGACAATTTGGAGCGGCCAATTAACCTGATATGCATGTTTTTGGAATGTGGGAGGAAACCAGAGTGCCTGGAGGAAACCCACGCTAGCATGGGGAGAACATGCAAACTCAGGAAGGCTGGTAGCTGGATTTGATCCAATGACCTCAGAACTGTGCTGCAGATGTGCTTACCACTCAGCCGCCATGCTGCTCTGCTCTATTCTATTCTAGTCTATTTTATTCTATTCTATTCAAAAGGAAGCTGTCGTAGTTTTGTGACTATTATAAGTGGAATTCAGAATTTTGTGACAGTGAAATTTAGATTTTTTTATTTACCGAAACACAGACACCCCAAACACAAAAAATCTGAAAATCACATGAGTTTTGGTTATTCAAGTCCAGTAGACCCTGGGATAGGGTGTCACCCCCTTAATTCTTTTTCTCATTACAATGTGGAACAAGAGGTTTTTCGGCCCTTTCATTTAGGCATTTTTCCCACGATACCACAAAAACGACAACAAAGGATTTCTCGTGCATAAAATGTTTATAAAATTAAACATTTACGATGTTCATGCATAAGCCGAGTTACGTCTATAAAATGCCTGTCGGCTATTGATTGACGTCATGAATTTCTAGGATGTAATAGGTTTGTGTCACGGCGTCATGAAAATGCCAATATTTAGTTCAGAAATATTGTGCTTAGTAATAAATTTAGTATTCGGCGATACAATACTGTATTCTTTTTACTGTACTTATACACTATAGCTCCCAGGCTTGCAGTGATGCTACAGGATTAGGCAAAAACATGAACCATGAAAGGGAAGCTTGAGATAATCAAGAAATATGAAGAACGGCCAATAGATGCGATTTAAGCAAGGAATTGGCGCTAATTAGCATTATTACATTTTCATATCCATCGCCCCTTTCTTTCTTTGCATCTACCCACTAACTCCAAAGTGTTAGCCAAAGTTAAACCAAATTTCATTTGGTGATACTGTATTTCTTCACTGTGAGTCCAATGACCTGAACACATGAATGTTGTATCCCAGGGGTCTACTGTATCACAGTATATCCAGAACAAGATTATTCTGGTTTACGGTACGAATGAGTTCAAGATGGATTTGACATGGACAAGAAGTTCTTACCAGAAGAGCAGCACAGATTGGACCATGGATTATGTAGAGGAGTGATGTTTTGGAGCTAATCCAACAGCTAATGAGCAGGGGATAAAAAAAATAGGATTAACACCACGTGGGGCAAGTGAGCCACGGCATCACAGAATTCCTAAAAAAGGGTTTACTCACTTGTCATTGTAGTAATAACTTCTTGCAATGGCGTGGATAGACGCAGGAATAAGAGGAAAACCTGAGAGAAAATAGATTATTTGGAATAAGTTCTTGGAAGTACTTGTGACAGGGGAAAAATTGTAATAATCGGACGTACCCCAGCCCAGCAGGTAATACCACATGAGGTGCTGCTTCTCAGCAAAAACAGCCACCACGATCAGAGTGTGCAAATATATGCCTTCGCAAAGCATCCAGAAGTAATTGCAACCGAACAGGTAGAGGTGGATGAACTGTGAGACTTTGCAGCTTGTCTGGGGGAAAAAAAATCATAATTAATAAAATTCAAAATAAATAATTCCAAAAACATTCTCAATAACTTGGCTTCCTCAAAATAGGTTCTCCAACTTTCACTAGAGTGGTTCGCAGCCGAGTTTAAAGCGGCTGGGAGATCAGCACATCCAAATCCAAGACCACGGTCCTCAGTCAAGTAAGAAGCGACTGGGATAAATACTATGCTGGCCAGGAAAGGCTTCTGGATCCATGTCAGATGACTTGGACAAAATGGCTTGGGATCAAGCAGGTGTTCTGGCCACATCCCACCAACTGTAGGTCTAAGGGACAACAAAGGACACCTTGGAGAGACTACGTCTCTAGGCTGACCAGGGAATGCCTGAGGATCCTGTTGACTGAGCTGGACAAAGTGGCTGGGGGTCAAGAGGTTTTCCGGGCATGTCTGACTGGCGGGAAGCCTTCGGGGAAACCCAGGACACCATGTAAAGACTATGTCACTGGGTTGACCTGGGAATGTTTCAGGATCCCATTGCAGTAGCCAAACTAAGTGGCTGGTAAAAAGGAGGTCTGGTTTCTTGACAATCTCAGTTAAACGCAAAAGAATAAATGAATGGAAGTTTATTTCTGGACTAGATATGGACTCAGAAGCTAGGCTGAGTAAAGCCCTTTATAAGCAATTGGTTCAGAATCATATAATATTAATGAAAAAAAGCAGAGGTACAGTGTTTAGTGTCGAAGTGTTGCCTCTGTGAATGAAAATATGACCCATGTTAGAACATAACCACCCTTATTTTGTCAACAAAGCCATGCTTCTTTGCACAAGGTTGCTGAGGAAAAAATAGTCGACTTTTCATTTTTTGGAAGTGGAACTGCCCCCATGGATTCTAGAGACAGGCATGTGTATTTTCTATACGGAAGGACAAGCACTCATAAGCTAAGCATACAATTCTGGAACTCACCCCTGATGACTTAAGGCAGTGGGTAGGGGATAACCCCAGACTGGTTGCCAGTCACAGGGTACACAAAGACAGACGACCATTCCCACTTCAACCAAGGGACAATTTGGACCTGTCAATCAAGGAAGGAAACAGGAGTCTGCAGAGAAAACCCACTCGGGAACCCCACACAGGAAGGTCTGTGGCTAGAATTTAACCCAGGGCCTCTGAACTGTGAGGCGGACATGCTAACCACTTAGCATGTCTCATATATAAGAAAGCTTCTTTCAAGAGTCCAATTGAGAAAGTTTGTATAGGAAGTCCTGAAACCACATCCAGGATCTCCGAAAACTGCTGCAAATCATTCGTCACAGAAAAAACGATCCATGTGTTATCTCCTAAGACTGACCGGGTTCCTCTGGACCAGTTCTTGGTTGTTGGCCACGGCAGTCAGCCAGATGATGGTGATGACAGAGTTGAGGACAAAAGAGAAGAAAAGGTTCTTGTGGAGGGTGATCCTCTGGCAGCTCAAACTCCTGTGGGGACAAGGGAAGTCAGGAAAAACTGTAAAAGTCCTAAGAACTGAATCTGAAGGGACTCACTTGAAGTGGAAGAAAATCGCAAGGGAGACGAAGAGGGAGGTCACAGAGAGTCCGTGTCCAATGAGGGCCAAGTAGAAAAGATTCATCGCTGTCTGCGGGAAAAAACAAATTAGATACCATGTTACCAGTATTGCTTCGATGCTAATTAGTTAGCCGGGTTTCAGTTCAGTATGGGTGCATCAGCTGGCGTTAGTTTGATACGGATGCTGCCTCTGAGCAAATTAGCTAACTGGGGCTGAGTTCAAAATGGATGCTAAATCTGTGCGAACTAGTTACTCAGGGGTGAGTTCAATACAGTGTGCTAATTAGTTTAATACAAATGCTACTTACTGGCTCAGTTTGATACCAATTCTACCGCCGCATTAATTTGTTAGCCGGGGTCTGTTTGAAACTGATGCTACTTCTTTGCTATTTAGCTAGCAGGGGCTTAGTTTGATAGAGACGCTACCTCCATGCTAATTAGTTAGCGGGGTCTAAGTTTGATACTGATAATATTTCCGTGCCTAATAGTTAGGCATACTCAGTTCTATACTGAAGTTACCACCAGTTTAGTTTGATACAGGTGCTACCTTTGTTCTAATTAGTCAGCTAGGGCTGTGTGGAATAATTGTGCAGACCACATAACAGTGGTTCAGCCAAAAGCAAGGTGGGAAACAGAAAAACATTTGACAAGAATATACAACAATGACAAGGGCTCTTTGTCATTAGCAGGTCATAAATCATCCTAAAGGTTTTTCCTAAGCTTTGTCCTACCACTCTTCCTTCGTTTGTATGTTCATTGCAGCGGGTGTAATTGGTCCAGGTCCGGTTGCTGTCTGGGTGCAGGAACCACTGACCTCCGTCAGTGCAGATCTTGGTCACCATCTCTGCAGGCCAAAAGAACAAAAACCACATCACCCCACCACCCTGGACTCAATGACGGAACTTAGACTCACCTGAAGGATCAAAATCCTGAAAGTAATCTGGGCAGTGTTGTTCTGAGGTGATACCGGCCAAGGTGTCATCCCAGCATAACCAACCGTCCCAGGTCCGGTTACACATGGGTTCTAGAACCAGATCGGCAGAGATTAGGAATGGGAACGCTGAAGAAAAGGATAGAATTGCTGCAGAGAGCAAGACCACCTAGTCTATCAGGAGGACTGTCTTTGAGGATCTTCTGGTAGCACTCGAACTGGGCAGTGACGATCTTGTTCCTGGTCAGGCCAATGTCGTGGTAGACATTGGTGGGGTTCTGTTGCTGGGTTTCGTTGACTTCCAGACTGGCCTTTGATCAGATCAGAGAAAAAACTGTTGGGAACCTTGTGGATTCTGGCCAGGAACGGACGTTAAACTGAGTGTCCTACCGTCGTGACCGAACACATTAGCAGGAGCGCGGTGATGGTTTTCATCCCGATGATCTCCATTTTCCTGCCGGCCATTGAAGATTCAACAGCTGCAGATCTAGAGCAGATAATTGGGACAGGATTTTCTAGGTGACTTTGCTTCACAGGGTTAAATTCATAATTTAAAAACAGTTCCAAAAGGGATCAATTATTTTGAAACACAGCAGAAGTGAACGCCACCAGCAACTCCACAAAAACATCTAGAACAAAAGCTGCTGGTGTCCTACTAGAGTCAACAACACAGCCTAGAAATTATCGGCTGCTCTCTACCCAACAGCTGAATAAAAACAACACAAAATTAGAACTCAATTCCAAGATTATAATTTGATTAATCAAAAGTCACATCCCAAGAAAATCATGGGCTTCTCTCTGTACGATAAAGAGTAAATGGTCTGCTTGCCTTACAGCTGCAGAACCTCACGGAGAGCCCTCAACACTACCCAGAATACAATGGGCTGCTCTCTGCCTGATGCCTTATGATGACACAAAACCTAAACTCAATTGTAAGATTTTAGGTAAACCAAATGACAGATTTAAAGAAAGACAAAACTTGGCATGGTCATCTACAAAGCTGAGAAAATCATGGGCTGCTCTACTAAAAATTAAACTCTAAAAAAAAGTCATCAACAAAGTCCAGAACGAGGAACGCTCTCTGCCTGACAGGCTAATTAGAATGACACAAAACCAAACCTAAATTCCAAGATTATAGATTAACTAAACTATAGATAAACCCAAAAAAATAAACTTTACAGAGAATTATCAACACAGCCCAGAAAATCATCAACTGCTTGCTCCCTGGAAGCCAAATTACATTAAAACTAATTCAAAACTCAATTCCAAGATTATAGGTCATTCTAATTATAGATGTACTAAAAACTAAACCTTAGAGAGAGTAATCAACACAGCCCAGAAAAAAACATTGGTTGCTCTCTACCCAGTCTGGAGATATAGCCAGCCTGAACTACTGCAGCAGAACCTAAAGAGTTTAATTAACATAGCCCACGAAATAATAAATTGCTATGCTCGACAGCAAAATTAGAATGACACAAAATCAAAACTCAATTTCAAGATTATAGATTACACAAAACAACAACTTCACAGACAGTCATTAACACATCCCAGAAAATAACTGACTGTCCCCTGCCAATCAAAACACAATTTCAAGATTAAATTTCAACCCATCTATAGATCAACCAAAAAACAAACTTCACAGAAAGTCATCATCAACACAGCCACATCTACATCAACGGCTGTTCTCTGCCCAGTCTGGAGGATAAGGCCGGCTTATGGCACAGCAGCAGAACATCACAGAGAGTCATCAACACAGCCAATGAAATCAACAGCCAATTTAGAATGGAACAAAAAACTTGAATCCAAAATTATAATCAAAAACAAAACCTTACAGAGAGCAATCATCACAGCCCAGAAAATTATGGTTTGCTCTTTGCCCAATCTTAATTATGGAATTTATAAAATAATCTTTTTTTTCTTACTTTTAATGACATGTTTATCATAGAGTATCATGTTTTATCTCATTGTAAACAGTGTTTTCTACGTTTTTATTAATGACAATGAAGACAATTCTATTGTTGAGAAGAAGTACATATAAAACGGCAATCGAGCAAGTCCGTCGGTGTAAACAGGAAAATTTTCCCTCAGGCTTCGAGCTCGAAAAGTGTTGTAACTGAAGAGGAACTGGACGACAGGAAGGATCAGCTTGGAAACACACTCCCATTTCCTCTCTCACTCCACCAATTTTAGCTAGCGGACGTTTCCCGTGGGATTGCTCTCCTTTTGCTAACCCTTGCCCTCATTCCTTAAACAAATGATGTATACATGCATCCAAATTTATCATCTAGGGGACTTTATAAATCTCAAGACATGAGAACGATCTTTATGGTTGCTGAAGGCAAAGCAAGATGTCGAGAAAAATCGTTCCCACGCAGATGTGAGGGTGGAGCTTATTTACGTTTGCGCTGAATTTTATTAGCTGAACGCAACATCGGATCAGTCGATAATCGAGTTGTTGTGTCTATAGCCGACTCAGCGTATAACTTGAATGTGTGCACACATATTACTCAAATTTGTACAAATGAACTGTTTTGGTTTTCTGTCTAAGTTGAAACTTAATGCATTTCCTCGCTCATATCCCGTACCCTTAACCTTACCCTCAACAAAAGTCCAACTAAAACCATGACTCTAAAACCACATTCTAATCTTAAAAAGGGATCTAGCCACATTCCTTGCCCACATGTTGGTTTTGAGATCAGGCGATGGTGTAATTGTAATCCTGTGCAGTCCATTGAGACATTTTTGTGATTAAGGACAATACAAATAAATGTGACCTGACTTGACTTGATTAAATGTCTATTAAAATCCTGGAACGGGTCCTTAGAAGGTCTCAAAAACAAGTACATTGAAACCAGGGTTGGGTAGGGTTACTTTAACTTGATTACTTTCAATTACCTTTGGATTACTCCAAAACCAAATATGCTAGTAAAAGACAAAAGAAACTAAATATGAATAAAATTACTCAATTTTGTGCAGGCTTGGGGAGTAACGGAATAGATGGAACGGCAAAAATGATGTTGGCAAGCTGCTTGGATTTATTTTCATTTTGTTGTGAGTCATAATTTTATTCATATTTAGTTTCTTTTGTCTTTTATTAGCATTTTTTGTATTGGAGTAATCCAAAAGAAATTGAAAGTAATCCAGTTAAAGTAACCCTACCCAACCCTGATTGAAACACAAACATTTTGGTTTTCTGTTAAAGTTGACTTTAGCCTTTAACCCTAACCCTTAATCCAATGGCGACCAAAGTCCAATATTAACTCAAAAACCAAGTTCGAACTTGAAAAAAATAGTCTAGCCAAAGTAAATGTTCTTAGAAATGCGCAAAAACACACAAACGTTTGTTTTTCTGTTCATGTTTAGACCTACCCTTGACTCTAGCCCTTAACCCTAACCCTTAACCCTCATCTGCAAGTTCAACACAAACTCAAATAATATGCTCTAACACAGGGGTCGGGAACCTATGGCTCGCGAGCCATATATGGCTCTTTCTATGAGTATCTGTGGCTCAGAGACCAATTTGATTGCATGCAAAATTTCTCCATCTTGTTCAAAACCAGAGTTGTCAATCCTATTCAGGTACACGTAAAGCCAAACAGAGCTAAATGTAAAGGTAACACTTCGCAGTATATATAGGGCACGTTTTTCACTACAATTTACAGTCAAGGTGTCACACAAAAAAGGGGGGAAAAAAAAGTCGATTTGGCTGTACAACGCTAAAGAATCCTTTATTTAAAAGTTCACTATATAATCTGTGTTCAGTGTTCAGATACTTTATGATGAATCCACAGAACTGTAAATACGCCAAAACACCGGAAGAGAACTTAGTCATTTGATTGGGTGAGTGGAGGGGATGGGTGGAGCTATGCAAAAAGTACAAGGATTCCCTCCCATCTCTCGCCAAAGGTAACACATAAGGCTCCCTATTCTCAGAATGTTGTGACGTTTTTACAAAATAAATGCTTGCATCTGGTTTTGAAACCAATATGTATGAAAAAAGGGTCAAAAGGAGTTTAACCGATCTTGAGTAATTGCAAGAAAGAGACAAGTTTAAAGTGGTCTGTTTGTTGAATTTGGGACAGGGGCTCTGGCATTATTCTCTTTTCATAATTTTGATCAAATCATCAAAAATAAATGTGCTGAAGACTAAGCTTTTGTCTGGGGCGCCGGTTTAGCAATTTAGTAAATTTGTCTCATAATATATGGTGTGGCTCTTTCCCAAAATAAAATTAATATTTTTTGCTTTTATGGCTCTTTGAGTCAAAAAGGTTCCCGACCCCTGCTCTAACAGGAAAAATGGGATACAGCCACTGAAAATGTTCTTATATGTCCACAAACATTAACCGTACATAAACACACCAAAATGCCAAAATAAGGAACATTAGTCTTTAAGTGTATAATAAAAATCCCAAAATTGGCCCAAGAAGGTCACAAATATAAATGAACACAAGAAAGTTGAGACTTACCACTGACAATGACTTTCCTAGCCCTTGTCCCTAACCCTTAACACAGTACCTCAACCAAAGTCCAAGTTTTAACCCTAAAACTAGAGATCTAGACACATTAGATGCCCTATCAAGAACTATATTGGGATTTTTATGATCATCATTAGAAAGGGTCAGAAATACAACTATAGTCAGACACACGTGTATAAAAGAAGGAGCGGAAAGTCTGTGCCTTATCTCCGGCACCTGTGGAAAAATCCCGGAAACCAGCTGAGGATAAATATTTTGACTGTATACAGGGAATTCACAAACATTTCCTTTTTACTCAGAGACCCAAAGGATGGCGTGGAATTTACTCCTGAAAGCAAACTATAACGCAATAACCTATATATTAAATTGACAGTAAATATAGAAAGATAACTTGAAGTCAAGTCAAGTCATATTTATTTGTATAGCCCTTAATCACAAAATGTCTCAAAGGACTGCACAGCTTACAATTGCACCATCCCCTGATCTTAAACCAGCATTGGGGAAAGGTAAAACTCCAAACCTAAGCATGAAGAAAATAAGAAATCTTGAGAAGAAGACTCACAAGTACTGGAATTTAAACTGGGCTAATCGAAACCGTTTTTGATCATTTGCAACTCACCAAATCGTTTGAAGGAAAATATTAAGTTGTTCCGTGTTGAACAACTGCTGGAATAAATACGAGCACTTCACAACATGTGGAAACTACTAGCAAACGGATGGCGTGCTGATACCAGTAGACCCTGGGATATGATGACCCAATTTTCCAACATTTTTATTTTACTGTGCTTCATTTTCTCACTATAAGACCACAACAACAGAATTATATTATTGGTTGAGATCATTAAGGATGTTTGTCTGGTAATGGTTTGCATCCTGGCATCATGAAAAAGCGGATATGCTAATGGCTAGAACTATTTCCCACAGTACATTTCTCTGTACATTTATTTCACAATCTCAGGTGCTTCATAAAGACTTGACGAAGAGGCGTAACAATACTGTAATTTTTTGGACTGCATCTTTTTTGCTAAGGCTTCCAGTGATGCTAAAGGGAGAGGCAAAAACATGATAAACATGGAAACAAAGCTTGCGATTATCATAAAATACAAATAAGGTACATGAATGGCTACCCTCGGTAAGTTGCATGGCTGTAACCAAGTGGAAATCGGGATGAGTATATAAAAATATGACGCGATTGCATGAAAATCCACACATTTGTTGTATTAGAATCATTTTTTATTCTAATCTGCTGTCACGTACTTCTGCTGAAACCATCCACCACTCCAGTAGACCATCTAAAGTCACGTCACACCAAAGGCAATTAATATGTCATTTCTCATTAATATGTCTCATTACCCATCTCATTAGCTGCACCGCTTATCCTCAGTAGGGTCGCAGGGGTGCTGGAGCCCATCCCAGCAATCATCGGGGAGTGAGCAGGGGACACCCTGAACTGGTTCCCAGCCAATCGCAGGGCACACTGGGACAGACAACGCGTTCGCTCATTCACACCTACGGACAATTTGGACCGGCCAATCCACCTGAAATGCATGTCTTTGGAATGTGGGAGGAAACCGGAGTGCCCGGAGGAAACCCACGCAAGCACGGGGAGGACATACAAACTCTGCACAGGAAGTCCGGTAGCTGGATTTGAACCCTCACAGGAGGTTCCCAAGACCTTAGAACTGTGCCGCACACGCGCTAACCACTGCGCCGCTGTGCTGCCTTCATTAATAAGTATTTTTATCTAATTTTTATTTGTTATGACAAAAATGCATATATTACACATACGTAGTGGCATTTTGTTGTTTTGTTTTTATCTGAGGTCTAAGGGGTTTGGAACACATCAGCTAATTAAAATAGGTTCGCTATACAGCAATTTTCCTTTGCGATCCACAACTCAGAATGGATTAATGTTGTATCTTAGGGGTATTTACAAAATACACATACCAATTTGCACCCAAAAAAATCCCACAAACAAGAATTTTACTTAGATTTGTTTGGACCTGATAAGACCATAATAAACTGGTTTGGGGCAACCAGGTGCGGAACACCTAAAAGTCTGCAAAGCTCTGGATACTGCAAAAGATCTACCGGAGAAGCGAACTGTCAGTAAAACTCAGCAATCCCCCCATACCCCCAAAAAACAAAACAAAAAAGGACCCCAATTAGACGTCCAGCCGTCCACATACAACAGACATCTTTGGGAAGTAGGCTTTTGGAGGCTCACTTGGAGGTCTTGAATATATGCCAGGTCTGATGTCATGGAAAGATGAAGCAAAGTATAACACGTGTGACAAAATTACAGCCCAAGAGAATTGTGGAAACAACCTTTGACACGTGAGGGGTTTTAGTTCTTGATAGGGTTGGGGGGAAGTCGTAGGACCAGATGTACAAAAAGCAAACAGAGTGTCAAAGAAAAAGATTGAATAGAAAAATTGAGGCTAACAAATGATCTGGCAAGAACTGAATAACCCCTTGGAGACAGGGTGAGAATCTCAGTCGTCTGCAGGAGACTCATTGTGGACAATAGCCAGTTGAAGTGGTTTAGGCATTTGGTAAGGATGCCTCCTAGACGTGTACCTTGCTAAGTAGGGCTGCAACAACTAATTGACAACATTGATTATTAAAAGTGTTGACAACTAATTAGATCAATTTGTTGAATCAAGTGATTTATGAGCCACCAAGTACGTTAAATCGATGCAAATAAGAGTGCACACCATTCTGTTGTGACGCTGCGATTTGTTGTTCTACTTTGGTCCGGCAGAGGGCGACCTCTTTATAAAATAGTTATGTTTTTTTTTTTTTTTTAAATACGGGTGCTAAATATTGAACATTGCATCATTTACAAACAAAATCGGTATGGAAGTTTAAACTTTGAAGTGTCTGACTGTTCTATCTTGAAAGAAAGTTAAACATTTTGAAGGTAACAGGTAGTGCTACAGAAATACAGAGAAACAGCACAGTTTTGAGCATATACTGTATCATTTTCATACCAGGAATGTTTATCATATTCCAAAATTTAACACCAGAAAACTAATTTGCTGACAACATTTTGAAAAATGGGTTTGTTTACATTTTTTGTATATTTTTCTGCATATAAAAAAAAGGATTTACAAAAAAATAAAACCTATTGCTCTTTCTTTTTTTGGTGTTGTATGATAAGTCCAAATACAATATGATATTTGGATAAGGTGGTATGAAAAGAGTATCTTACATATTTGCAAGTGTATAGCATACATTTCTATGTATTTTTGTCTATTGTCAAGTTAACTGTCAAATTATTTTTTGATTGTTTTATATTACAGAATTTTTAGTTGTTTTGTGCATATTTTTTCCAAAATTTCAATAGTTGAATAAAGAGGAGGAAATTAGAAATGTCTTTAAGAAATCAGAGTCATCAATTAATCGAGAAGGTCCCGGGACAACTCAGGACATGCTGGAGAGACTAGGTCTCTAGGTTGGTCTGTGAATGCCTTGGGATTTCACTATATAAGACGGATGAAGTGGGTGGGGATCAGGAGGTGTTCAAAGCATGTCCTACCGACAGAAGGCCCCAGGGACAACCTAGGAAATAAAAACGTATGAAAACACAACAATCTAAATGACAGAAACTTGAGGTGGGTCATGCATTTGGTAAAGGTGCCTACAGGACACCTCCTTCGGAGCATACTTCACTGGCAGGAGGTCACAGGGGCAACTCAGGACACGCTAAAGAGGTTAGTGTGGAAATGCTTCGACATCCCATTGTGCAAGATGGATGAAGAGGCTGGGGATAGGAGGTGTTCCAGGCATATCCAACAGGCATAGGGCCCAAGGGCGGCCCAAGGGCAACCCAGGACCCACACTGGAGGGACCATATTTGTAAACAGGCCCGGGAATGCATCAGGATCACATCGGATGTGGTGGATGAAGTGGCTGGGGGTAGGGAAGTTCCATACTGAGGCCCTTCACCCAGCAACCTGACCCTGGATAAGTAGAAGAAAATCCAAGAACTGAATGACGAGGAGCAGACTAAACTCATGGGGAAGAATCTCACAATTGAGAGAAGTGACCGGGGAAGCTGATTTATAGGCAAAAAAATGGGGATATACAAGACCATGGACTCAAACCAGTACACGGGTTCTACAACAAAATCAAAAAACACAATCTAGACATGACTCAAAACAAAACAAAATATCTAAAAAAAGGATCACGTTAACCAGGTCCCCCACGATGGTACTCGTGTTCCATATCTAAAGTTGACTTTGGCCGGCTTTAAGAGCACCAAGGTCTTCCCATAGCGAAGGGATCCAGTTCCGGGGGCCTCCCGTCTGCGCAAGGGAAAAAATTGTACAAATAGCTTTGATAAAAATACAGTGGATATAAATAGAGCTGGCCCCGTCATGGCACTGCACCTGCAAAGCTGCTTGTAAATCTGCTGGGGCAGGAGTCCAAATGTTTTGATGTGGTTTTAGGACGTCCTAGTGTTCTTTTAAATGGGTTCACCTGTTAAAGATGACCCTGAAGGAGAAAAAACTGATTTGGTCCACCGATTTGTTTTCTAGATTTGCACAGATTGTTTTATTTCAGGGGTCAAACCAGGACAAACCCAAGGATTTTGAAAGAAAGCATACAAGTTCCTCACAAGCGCTCTCAATTTAGTCAATTGAGTCAATTAAAGCACGTGAACGGTTTCACCAACTAGAACGGTCCCACCAACCAGTTACAGTGCTACTTGTCTCTGTGTCGAACCAGGAGTAACCGAAGTCCTCTGATTATAGCATACGAGTTTCTCACAAGATTGGTTCAAATTGGTTGGTTCCAGGCCCTGGTTTTGGCATGATGTGGTATTAGGGTGTCCTAATGATCAAAACGCTTCACCTGTTAAGAATGACCCTGGAGGAGAAAGTATGACGTACAATTTCCTCACAAGTGCTCTTGATTTTCTTGGTTTCAGCATCAGGTTCTGGGAAGGTTTTACGAAGTCCTGGTGGCATTTTCAAGTGCTTCACCTGTTAAGGATGACTCTTGAGAAGTAACACCTGATTGGTTCCACCAAATTGTTCCAATGATACTTATTTCTGGTCTGAGCCAGGACCAACCGAAGGCCTCAGACTGTAACATACGAGTTGCTCACAAGTGATTTCGATCGGGTCGGTTCCTGCATCGGGTTTGGGGACCATGTGGATTTAGGACATCTTGATGGTCTTTCGAATTGCTTCAGCTATTAAGTATGACTCTTGACAAGGAAAACCTAATTTGTTCTCACTTCAGTGCTACTGTACTTGTTTCTGTGTGGAACCAGGACCAACCAAAGGCGTTGGATAAAAGCGTACAAGTTCTTCATGAGTTTTCTTGATTGGCTCAAATAGCTCCATTTTCAGGTCTGGGACAATTTCATTTTAGGACATCCCAATTGTCTTTCAAATGGTTTAACCCGTTAAGGATGACTCTGGAGGAAAAGGAAGGTCTAAGACAATAGCATACGGGTTTTTCAGACGTAATCTTGATTGGGTGGGTTCAAGGATCAGGTTTTAGGAATTCCTGAAGGGCTTTCAAATGGAGTTACCTAGTAAAGACGACCCTTGAGGAGAAGGAACGCCTCAGACAATAGCATACGAGTTACTCGTGAGGGTTTTTAATTGTGTTGGTTCCAGGATCAAATTCTGGGATGATGTGAGTGTAGGATGTCCTAATAGTTTTTCAAATGGTTTGGCCAGTTAAGCATTAACTTTGTGGAGAGGAAGGCCTTGGGCCACAGCATAGGAGTTCCTTGGAAAGGCTTGAGTTCTAGGATCAGGTTCTGGGTCAAATAACGGCCCACATCCTGATCCAATTTAGAGGAAATAATGAAAGTGCCGTTGTCCAATACTTTAATTAGCAGCTGTTTGTCTTGGGGCTGAACATTTTGTTGGTGGGCCAACAAAAACGTCCATCTCTACTTGGAATTTTTTCAGTCCAGTAAAAACAAAAAAATAGTTATAATTTATGCTATAGAAATACGAGCACAAGTTTATCAAACTGTTCATAAAGTCGAAAGTAGCAACTGAAGAGTTAACTGGCTTGTTCTGATTCCAAAAATTTTAAGGAAAAAAGACAAAGTACAGTAAATATTTTTTGATGGAAATACACATGCTTGCAATAACTTTTGGGTTGGCTGGATAAAAACATCATAGAAATAATTTAAAAAAAAAAATCGTGGAACATTTTAAAGAGATTGGAATAATTTTCCATTGACAATAGCGACTGGGGGGGGCAGCACGGCGGCGCAGTGGTTTGCGCGTGTGCGGCACAGTTCTGAAGTCGTGGGAACCTCCTGAGTGGGTTCAAATCCAGCTCCCGGCCTTACTGTGCGGAGTTTGTATGTTCTCCCCGTGCTTGCGTGGGTTTCCTCCGGGCACTCCGGTTTCCTCCCACATTCCAAAAACATGCATTTCAGGTGAACTGGCCGGTCCAAATTGTCCCTAGGTGTGACTGAGCGAGTGAGTTGTCTGTCCCCGTGTGCCCTGCCCACTGCCCGATGATTGCTGGGATGGGCTCCAGCATCCCCGCGACCCTACTGAGGATAAGCGGTGCAGCTGATGAGATGAGATGAGATGAATAGCGACTGGAAAAACAAGCATGTTCTAATTCAAAAGGACTAGCATGAAAGCTAACCACTAGCTTAATACTGAGAAACAAAGGTTAATTTCTGAAATCGTGAAAGAATCCTAACCTTTGAAACATATTTTATAAGTGTAATTCCCTCCTCCCAAATAATAATAATGATGATTCAAGCGCTGAGTACAACTGATGCTAGCTATCATGTTCCAATTCACTTATGCCACGGAAGAAATGCAAGCTGGATCCATAAAAAAGGTAAATCATGTAATGGCTGTAACCAAGTGGAAATCTTTATGAAGGTAAATGATGAACACATCATGTTTATGTAATTTTTCAAGCGTATTTAAAAAAAAAAAAAGTTTCTGAAATTTTCCTTTAGTTGCCAATAGCAACTTATGAGCTAGCTAGCTACAGGGTTTCTACAGCTTAGAGCAAGTAATATCAAAGACTTTTCGAGACTTTTTTAATGCTTTTTGAAATCAGATTTAAGACCAAGTCTACAAAAAAATAAAGTTGAAACACCCAAAACAGAAAAACACAAATATTTCTTGCACACAATACATGGCACAGCTTTCAGCCTTGGAAAAAACTTTGCCGGACAGCCACTTCTCAATAAATGCACACTTTCCCATGGTCCTAAGTAAACGTCACAAGCTGCTATGTGTATTGTGGGCAGACCCAAGCCTGCTAAGTCTGCTCTGAAATTGCCTGACTGAAACCACATCACTGTTTTGATAGTTCCCTTTTTGTGGTCACGCAATTTTGCCAGATAGTAAATTGGTGATTACTAAAGACAATTGATAAATGTTACCAAATCTTTTTAGTTCAAACAAATAAAAATCTTATGTTAAGCTTTTTGAAGATTGGATTGAAGAGATTTAAATGCCAATTAAGGCTTTATATCTTTAGAATACTGAATTCAATGCCTTTTAAGACTTTTCAAGGATCCTCGGGAACCATGTCGCAAGCATGTTCAAAAACATTTGAATGAAAGAAAGCCCTTTCTGAATATTTTAACAGGTATACTTAGACGTACTTTAATGTTGGCCTAAATGCACTCCTGTATGAAAAATACTTGAGGGTATTAGCTCAGGAAGTAGAGCGCCCATCTTGGGATCAAGAAATCGCAGGTTCGATTCCCGGCTCCTCTGTGTTATATGTTGAAGTGTCCTTGGGCAAGACACTGAATCCTTAATGCCCCCAATAAGCTGGTAGGTGCCTTGCATGGCTGACTCCCTATTGGTGTGTGAGTGAGTGTGTGAAAGGGGAAGTGTGAAGCACATTGTAAAGCGCTTTGGGAGGATTTGAAAAGCGCTATATAAATGCAGACCTTTTACTATTTGAGGAAGTTCTATGGTAAGCTAAATAAATTATTAATAAATTATGTAAATTTTCAAACAAATGACAAAAATGCAAGAGCGCTCCCATCTCCACCCCAAATAAAATAAACTACCAAAAAAAATGCATAAGTACAAAGTTGTTTGTCGAACCTTTCACAAAACCGGATATAGCTAGCATGTTAAAATCATTTCAAGGAAAGACAATCACACACTATCGAAGTGTCTGGGCCGCGTATCACAGAACTCAGATAAACGAGAGGCTGGAAAGAGAAACAGTGGAAAAAAGTCTGTTTTGGCTATACTAATTATTTGTAGCACATAATGTTGTTTGAAAATGCTTTTTGAACTCAAACACCCAAAATAATAAATATTAAATGTTGATGTCACATATTAGTATTTTACATTTTTTTTTTTTAAATCACTGCTCAGATACAGCTTTTAAAATTTTTATTTGAAAACATTAATTATAACTGGGTCAAGTATTTCAGAAATGTTTAAATGAATACATTGATTAATCATTAATTACACATTGTGATTTTTTTGTGTGCATTCTTCCCCTTTTCAATTTTTTTTACTGCTTTTACTACTAAATTACTATTAAATTATTTTGGGAAACGTCCTAATGGCGTGCAGTTTTCTTTTGAAAAGCCTGACCGGAAGTAGAATTATTCAAATATTCTAATAGCTTGGAGTACTGTCCAACAACTCTTTGGCGTGAATTTTAAAATACTGTAATCCCACCTATAGATGTTGTTTATAGACCTGATAACAACGTATTGTATTATTTTGAAAAGCCTGACCAGAAGTAGAAATGTCCTCGTGTTTTATTAGCTTGTAGTAGAACAAATGAAGCCCTCCCTCCATAATTCATGAGCAGAAATTTAATCCACAACTGTTTCAATGTTGCTTTTATGTAACAGGAGAAGTACAACAGAGTGTATTCAATTGTTTTTATGGCGTTTTAATGGTCTCCCTCTTTCAACACATCTGAGCCAAATGCATGTTAAGAGAATTGTTGAGACGGCCGACTGTTATTTCCCCCCCACAGTACTTAGTGGAGGTCATCTGAATGGGTCAAAAAGAGAAAGTTTCCCGGACCGCAAAGTTTTTCCACTGGAAACTTCCTCTTCTCGTATTATGGAAAAACAAAATGTTCTAACAGAACAAAACATTAAACATTAGACGAAACAAGAAACATTAACAGTCGAGAGAGAGAACAACAACTAGACTGACAAGGGGATGACGAGAGAGCAATTACAAAGAGACCATGCAATATAATGGTGTAACATTAACTAACTCTAACCAAACAAAACATTGAAGGGGCACCAACTTGTTCTAACAGAACAAAACATAAAAGGACAAGACAATAAAAAAAAATCCCCCAATTGGACAGAACAATAACAAAAGTGGCAGACCATCTAATACAATGGTGGAAACAAACACGCAGCAACTGAACAAAACATGAAAGGGCCAATGATACAAAATACATTCCCTCACTTAGCAACAAATACAACTAGAGTGCCAAGATGGTGAGACCTTGCAATATAATCTTGGAACACTAAATAGCTCAAAGTGAACAAAACATGAAAGTAAGACAATAAAGGATACCAACAACTTTTAACAGAGTGAACAGAACAATGACTATTCTGCCATTACAACAAGAATAAGAAATCAAATTAATGCTGGAAAATAACTAGCTTTAACTTAACAAAACATGAAAATACAACCACTCAAGTGCCATGACTGCAGAACCATAATGTTTAATACTGGAACACTGAGTAGCTTCAATTAAAAAAACATGAAAGGAGATTACGCCGGATATGTTGGAATAATAAGAGGTTCTAACGGAATGAAATATACAGTAGAAACAATCCCAATCATTGACAGAATAACAACAAGAGTGCCATTTTGACAAGATCATGGAATATAATGCTGGCACAAATACAAGATCTAAAATAACAAATCATGAAAGTCAAAACAGTGTATGTTACAACTTTAACTCGCTCTAACTGAACAAAACCTGAAAATGAAAATGCTGTTGCTGAAATTGAGGATCCAAGACAACGGAGCCAATTTGAGGTCTGGTTTACATTACGCAACTCGAATCAGAGGTTTCCAATCAGTCAATAAGGCAGATTTTCCCCTCCAGCCTAAACACATAATAGCCACTTATCTTAACTTATCTTAAGATTAATCTCTGGTAAACTCGATTTTGTGACTTTCCCTGGGGGCAACATCGAACAGATGCAGCTCATTTGGAACACAACATGGAGGGTAGAAAATTCCACTCCAAAGCTGGGGAAAAGGGCAATACAAAAAAGATACAAAAAATATTGGATACAATGTTTTGTTCAGTTACGGCTGCTTAGTGTCTCATCATTTCCTGCGTCGTCTTCCTTCTATGTTTAGTTGAGTTACTGCTCCAACGTGTCCTGCGTTACTTGTATGTTTGGTTCAGGTAAAGCTCTGTTCTGAAATATTCTGCGTTGACTTTCATGTTTTTGTTCTGTTACAGGTAGTTAGTTTTGAAATCATTTTGTCCTCCATCTTACCCTGTGTCTTTTTCCTTTTCTTTCATGTTCTATGTGCTGAAATGTTTCTTGTGTTGTCTCTTACATGTTTTAATTTGTTTGAACTTGTAGGTGTTGGAACATTATTAAATTGTTATATTCAAATATGAGTATGTTTCCTGCAACATTACTTTCATGTTTTGTTCAGTTAAAATAAGTTGGCATTCCAATACAACTTGCATTGTTCTTCTTTCCGTTCGGTTTAGTTAAGAGTTAGTGTTTCAAGATCTTGTGTCTTGTGTTGTCTTACCGTCATGTTTTGTTCTGTTTGAGCTAGGTGGTGTCAGAACATTATGTCGTTGTTCTATCCACATGTGAATATGATCCCCACAACTTCACACTTTGTTTTGTTCGGTTAGAACCAGTTACTATTCCATTATATCCCAAATTATCTTTTAATTTTTGTCTTCATGTTTTGTTCAGCGCCAACCAGATTGTGTTTCAATATATCCTTTGTGTTCTTTCTATCATGTTTTTTTCCAGTTAGTTAATTGTTCAATATATCCTGTGTTATATTACTTTCATGTGTTTGTTTATTTACGTTATTACGAGTCTGCTTTGTTTTCCTTTCATGTTTTGCTCTGTTAGGGCTGTCTGATATGGGAAAAGTATGTGGTTGTTCAATACACGCATGAATATGTTCCAAACGGCCCTGTCGTTTTGTGTTTTGTTCGGTTAGAACCAGTTGGTATTCCAAGATATCCTGTGTCTTGCTCCTTTCGTGTTTTGTTCATTTGGATCTAGTTAGTCTTTCAATGTTATGTAGCGTAGATGTTCAGTTAGAGCGAGTTAAAGTCCTAACATACACTGTTTTGACTTTCATGATTTGTTCTTTCAGAGCTTGTTTGTGTGCCAGCATTATATTCCATGATCTTGTCAAAATGGCACTCTTGTTGTTATTCTGTCAATGATTGGGATTGTTTCTAGTGTATATTTCATTCCGTTAGAACCTCTTATTTTTCCAACATATCCGGCGTAATCTCCTTTCATGTTTTTTTAATTGAAGCTACTCAGTGTTCCAGTATTAAACATTATGGTTCTGCAGTCATGGCACTTGAGTGGTTGTATTTTCATGTTTTGTTAAGTTAAAGCTAGTTATTTTCCAGCATTAATTTGATTTCTTAGTCTTGTTGTAATGGCAGAATAGTCATTGTTCTGTTCACTCTGTTAAAAGTTGTTGGTATCCTGTATTGTCTTACTTTCATGTTTTGTTCACTTTGAGCTATTTAGTGTTCCAGGATTATATTGCAAGGTCTCACCATCTTGGCACTCTAGTTGTATTTGTTGCTCAGTGAGGGAATGTATTTTGTATCATTGGCCCAATATTGCAATTCCATCCATCCATTATGTGGACTGCTTATCCTCAGTAGGGTCGCGGGGGTGCTGGAGCCCATCTCAGCCATCTTGGGGCAGTGGGCAGGAGACATCCTTAACTGGTTGCCAGCCAGTCGCCGGGCACATATATGCATTTTTGTTGAATGTGGGAGGAAACCCGAGTGTCCGGAGGAAACCCACACAGGCACGGGGAGAACATGCAAACTCAACACAGGAAGGCTGCAGTAGCTGGACTTGAACCCTAAACCTCCGCTGTGGGGCAGCGTGCTAACACAACTTTTGCATTGTAAATACTTCACACAAAAATCTTAACCCAATGCAAATACCGAATAAACTTTCAAAACCGATTAGCAGATTTCTGTGTATCTACCATCTATCCCGCCAACCTTATTTTGACCACCACAGCAACGTTGCGCAATCGACCGCTTGAAAGTACAGGGGAGAAAAAAAAACACGTTAAGCGATTTTACAGAGCGCATGCGCGCGCCCAGCTGTGCCTTCCAATCCCTGCGCATCCGTGTTATGATTATTCCACGTTGGCCTGATTGTCAATGGGTGAGGAAGGGAGAAAGGGTGAGAAAAGGGGATGAAAAAAAGAGGTTGCTAGTGCCACTGCCATGTATGCATTACGCATCAGCACTTGCATTCACGCATTCATTCCGCATCGCATCACCTCTGCACATTTCTGCATAACGCAACATAAAGCATTCATTTCGCACGCGTACTTACCCGGGAAGGTGCGTTCCGGATCCGACCCTGCTCCAAATAATAAAAACGGTAGTGACAATGTGCAGAAACCGATTCAGATCCGTACTCAGCGCAGCCAAAACGAGAAATGTTGCTGTCAGGTTGGCGTTGGGAAGCAGCCCACCGCTTCCTGTGACGTCACTGCCTGCCCCCAGATGCCGCGTGCGCGCGCACGGAGTACGGGCGCGCCCCCATGGACGTCAAGTTCATTCATAAATGACGTGTCTGTCAAATACTTAGTTCTATAATACAAATAGAGGAAATTCTAAGTAATTGATTCTGAAAAGAGCTAAATGCTAAAAAGTTCTCTAAGTTCCACAAATGAAAAGTGAAGTGCAGGATCAGAAAGGGGTCAAAAGCGAGCAACAGAGGACCGATATATTTCTAAATGAAATGTACATTTAGTAGATAGCTTGAATACGACATGAATTCGTTTGAAAAGGGGGGTGGTAAAAATAAATTGACGTATACCGGGGGATACAAACCTATGCTAAACCTTGGTACCGGAAAAAAGCATTAAAATAACAAAATAGTGTGTAATACTGCACATGCAGACCTGTCAGCCAATGGCCCCCCTTATTAAGCGATTACAAACCTGACAAGCACAACACAGCACCTATTTACTCACAGAAATGCAGACTATATAACAAGAAATAATAATGGTAAATGGTCTGCTTTTATATAGCGCTTTTCAAGTCAATGAAGACCCCCCAAAGTACTTTACAATGTGCTTCACACTTACCCATTCACACATACACTCACAGGAAGTCAGCCATGCAAGGTGCCTACCTGCTTATTGGGGGCATTTGGGATTCACTGTCTTGCCCAAGGACACTTCAACATATAAGCCGGGAATCGAACCTGCAACCTTTTGATCCCAAGATGAGCGCTCTACCTCCCAAACTAATACAAGCTCTTTGTTTCTGTGTTTCTAAATGACGCGTGGCTTCCTCCTTCCACCTCCCTCACGTCAGATGTCATTTACGCTTCTTCCCAATAACTTGTGTAAAACAAATTCATTTTATTTACCTAACAAGGAACACAAACAACTATTTCACCATCTTTCTTAGTTACTTCCCCAGTTGCAGAAAATGTAGTGTTGCTCTTTTTACATAACACAATATTTTCTTGAAAATCGTAAAACTGTTAAACAGCATACACAATTTAACATGATCAAAAACCCTTGAAAATACAGAAAAATCCTATTGGTTGAGAGGTATGTATATGTGTAATATATGTGTATATGATTTAATAACATCAATAAATATACAAGTTAAATAAAAACGAAATTTTATTTACCTTTGATATGATGTAACTTGAGCTGGTCCAGTTGAGTAGCGGGCATTTGCAATAGCTTAGTTATTTCTCCACTTGCAGGGAGTTTAGTGTTGCTTATTATACATAGCAGAATATTTTACAAAAATTGTCATACGGCGTACACAATTTCAAATAATAAAAAACATAAAATATAGGGAAAACTTATAAAGTATTATATACGTGTATTTTGATTAAATTTCATTATGAATACATATACAAGTAATGAAAATAAAAAATTATTTACCTTGACTTGAGCTGGTTCATTGGAGTAGCAGGTGGATGCGGCATGGAGGGGAGTACATGTCAGATTCAAATCAAAACCGATTAAAAAACTTTCACTTTAGAAGCCTTGTTGCTTGAGTTTTCACCTAATTGATAATGACAGTTCTTATTCCCCGATTGGTTTCGGCCATATTCCAAGGATAGCGATTTTCGTAATTCCTGAAAATCGCCAGCTTCGTTCCCATGGTTATGTTTTTGCTTCTCCCTCTTGCATCATAGAACGCATTGGGACTACTGCATCATTGCCTCCCTTTTTTAATCTTGATTTTTATTTACTGGTTTTAGTAGGGTATGTAACCTTTGAGGTTACCAAAAATTAAACATATATGTGTAATTATATACATATGTATGTTGGAAAAAATGACTCCTGTTTCAATAATTTGATTGATAAAAGGAGAAATGTTTTATTTGTCCTAAAATAAAAGATCATCCATCTGCAGGTTTGCTAAATTGGGCAACACTGCCCCTTGCTGCCACAGTCAGAAATCGCCGGGAAAGAAAATCAAGTGCTATATTTTTGAAAACGTAAAGGCAAAAAATACTCATAGTAAAATGTAAAATTGTTGATTAGTTATTTTGTTCGCCCCCCCAATAAATCATTGTAAATATGGTTTGTTAAAACAAAGTGTTCATTTTTCAGACAATGAATTAAATGTGTTTATATAAACAAATAATACAGAAGGATAGGAGAAGTTAAATAAAGCACAAATGTGGCTGACGATCTTCAGACTGAGGCGTGAAGAAGTTTGGACAAGTTTTTTCTTTTTATCCGGGCCATTTTCATCACGCCGTCTGTAAAAAAATAAACATAAATAAAAATGAAGTGGTTAAACATCGTTTCTTTCGGCAAATATTTTTAAACTTTTCATATTTAAAAGAATTATAAATAAAAAGAACATTTTGCAAACATATGTGCTCTCTAAATATATATATATAAATATATGGCACTTTCATATGCGGTCCTAAATACAATACATATCTGATCTTTTGGAATGCGACTTTTGTGTGAACAGTAGAGATGCCATCAGGCGACCTGCACGTCATCGGTGGGCAGTAAACTTCACTGTTCTGCCTTCAATTAGGCGAGATGAAGCGGAGAAACAAACAACCACGGCGGAACAAAACGCGTATAATTAAATCATACATTCATGGTAGATGAAAACTGGTTTATTTTGTAACTCAAGGAACAGTCATCATCGCATTATGGATTCAAATGTCGCTCGAGTTCATTCTTAAAGTGATAATATCCTATATTGCAGGGTTGTCGAGAAAATCTCCTCGGGGTCGGACTACAGTAGTAAGTTTAAGAGTAAGACAAAAAGAAAGAGATAAAAAGAGAGACAACAAGGGAGCCCGAGTAAGAATGGTGAAGAGAGCGAGAGAGAGACAGAAACATGGACAAAGAGTGAAAGAAATAGCGAGGGAGAGAGAGAGAATAAAAGAGAGAGAAAGAGAGCAAGAGAGAGGGAGAACAAAAGAGAGAGAAAGTGAAGGAAAAAAGGAGAAAGAAACATATAGAAAAAGAAAGACGACAAAATAAGGGATAAAGAAATATCAGAGAAAGAAAAAAGTAAGAATCAGAAAGAGAGACAGAGATAAAGAGAAAGAAAGGGAGTGGGGAATAGAGAAAGAAAGAAAGAGGGAGTTAGAGATAGAAAAATAGAGAAAAAGAAAGGGAGCAAGAAAGAAAAAAAGAGATGAAGAGAAAGAGAGATAAAATAGAGAGAAAGGGAGAGTAAATGAAAAAGAGAAAAAAACTTGACTCCAGTTGGTTTGTGAGTGGTGCCTGGCTTGGGTGACCGACAGTATTTGAAAATTGCACATAATTTTTCTCTGTGTCGTCTTGTGTGCCGGATTGAAATCCTTGGCGGGCCTGATCCAGCCTGCGGTCCGCTGGCCTGACACCTGTCCTCTAGTGGTGGTTAACAATATTTACATTCAAATCACACCCAAAAGACAGCGTTCAATTGTGGAAAGCCAGGTTTTGGATTTATGACATTTTTGGGGGTGCAACGCTCCGACGTTAAACATCCATGAGTACTTCTGCAAATATGAGCGCATTGTGTGTGACGTAACATGTCCTCTCCTGTGCACGTGTGACAGTTGTTGTTGTTGTTGAGTCACTTAAGGCGCCTAAGGTAATCCTTAGTAGCGCTAGACTCGCTCGTGGGAGGCTCCATAGATCTCCGAAGGAGAGGGGGCTGCGACTGTCCTGTGCCGCCAGGCCTGACGGGGTGTGACCCAAGCAAACCAAGCATACGAAGCCTCCGAAGTCCTTAGTACGTTCAGTCAGGCCGGTGCATGATTTATGGAAGCCCGGTGGGCAGGCAGTACAGGTGATTGGGGTGTGGTCGCAGCGAATGGTTCGAAAGCACCACTGGCATTTGGACTGGGGGCCAGGGTTGCTCTCGAAGTCGCCCGCCCTAAGAAGAACAGAGAGAGGAGAGTAGAAGAGAGAAAGAGAGGGACGGATAGAAAGAGAGAAAGACAGACAGGGTAAAATGCAAAAAGGGGGAAAAGAGAGTGGTGGGTAGAGAGTAGGAAAGAGAGGGATAGAGAAAATGAGAGACAAGAGTGTAAAGGGGGAAGAGAGAAAAGGAGAGACAAAGAAGGAGAGAGGACCAAGAAAGATAGAGTGGATCGAGTTGGATTCGTAAGGCTCCCCCGGGAGAGAGCCCTTCGCAAGACACCACGGGAAGGTTCCTAGTCTTTGTCCTGCTGTGACAGTTGTGGCGTTTACAAGTGGCATACCAGTCACATTTAGTCATAAATTAGACCGCTTTGACAAAAACATCGGATTTCACCCAAAAATCAGAACTGAGCATTAAGCTCTGCAGTGTGGACCAAGTCAGATCAGAAGGCTTCTCTTACTGCTGGTAACCATGGAAACCTGTTTCATGCAAAGGGAGCAAGCCCCTACTCAAACAACCGGTCTGGAGAGGAATAGTTACCGCCAGGCTGTACTCGCTCAATTCACACCAGAGGAAGTGGTACCCCATACGAACATGGCGATCAGGGGTATGTGAACTGTGAGCGCGAGTTTGATTCTGGTATGCTATCAACAGTGCTTTTGTTTATCATTTCTTTTCGAGTGTGAAATGAGTACACAGCAATCCATCCATCCATTATCAGGACCATTTATCCTCAGTAGGGTCGCGGGGGTGCTGGAGCCCATCCCAGCAATCATCGGGCAGTGGGCAGGGGACACCCTGAACTGGTTGCCAGCAAGTCGCAGGGCACACAGAGACAGACAACTCACTCGCTCATTCACACTTAGGGACAATGTGGACCGGCGTTGTGCAGAAAATTGTCCCCCTCTGCATGAAATGTGAAGGCAAAACGACTCCAAATCTAGTTTTGGGGGTATGGAACAGTAAAGCATGGAACATTTGTCGCTTGTATACCTTGTAGAAATCATTTTTGAGCATGTTGAAAATTTTGACTTTGGCAAAATGACATTGCCCTGCATGAAAGGACTAAAAGGACTAAACCTTGACTTACCAATTGATTGTCATGTAAATGAGCTGATTTTACTGCAACTAACTAATGAATCAAAATAATAATCTTCCGAATTTCGCATCTATGGAAAACTGTTATGTCCTGTAACATAAAGCGTATTACAGACGCTCCCCTACTTACGACCATTCGACTTACAGAAAACGGTAGATACGAACATTTTTTTCGGGATGTCGAAAAATATCCGGTCATTGCTGTAAGTTAGAGTTTGTATTGTGTGTACATTTTTCCGAGGAGAGGACAGTACTGTATTACTTCTTTCCGCCACTACCGGCGTGTGGCGCTGTGAGAGCTCACCCAGCATCCACCCCGAAGAAGAAATCCGGCTACCTCTTCCTAGGTCGTGTGTAAACATTCTATACTGTATATACCATGTCTATACTATCTCTAGCGCGCTAAGAACTTTGACATTTTTATTGTTTAATATTTTTGTGATTCCATTCAATACGATTGGTGTAAAGTGTAAAGAACAGGCGAGCCGTTTCTTTTGATACGAAAACGGAACAAGAAAGCTTGATGCGGTTGAGAAAACGTCGCCTATCTCTTGAACCCTATCTTCCAAAAGTAAGTTAAACTCAACTTCATTTATCTTTATGGAGCATATTATTTTAAGTATAAAACAATACAGGTTACTTATATCAACCTTATTATACAAAATATAGCACTGAAGCAACTTACGAACAAATTCAACTTACGAATGATCGTCAGGATCCTATTTCGTTCGTAACTAGGGGAGCGTTTGTACTTTTAATACAACTATCAAATTATCAAAGTTGAAAACGGAAGAAAAAGGTGTCCTTTCGCCAAAGTCAATGTTTTCAACTAGCCCAGAAGGGATTTATATACAAGGTGCTTTACTGTTCTATTATAGTCCCTAAAATATGAGATACAAAGTTGTTTTAGTAGAATTTGTGCGAGGGGGGACGTTTCATGCCGGCGGGACAATTTTCAGCAAACACCGGACAATCGCCCCAACATGCATGTTTTTGGAAAGTGGGAGGAAACCTGAGTGCGTGGAGGAAACCCACGCAACCACAGGGAGAACATGAAAACTCCGCACAGGAAGGCTGGTCGCTAGATTTTGAACCCATGACCTCAGAACTGTGCCACGGACGCGCTAACCACTCACCCGCCTGAGTTCACAACAAAATAACATTAAAAAGGGGAAAAGGATGGGACAAGAAAAAACCTTTATTGGTGCGAAGGCACTTCCTGACGCAATGTCGTCGGTTTCGGAAATTGTTTTGATTTCCTTGGCATCCGCTGTAGAGGAAGGCGTGGCACTTCCCGCTTCGGGCGTCGTAAGCAAAACGCCGAACGTTCCCGTCGCACGTGCCGTGTTCCGCCGGACTCAAACACAGATCCGGCACCTGCGGCTCTAAAACAACAACAAGAAAAAACCTAGTCATTTAGTTTTCTTTTCCTTTTTAAAACTAGCAAAATTTCCGAGTTACACTTCTCGGCCTCCCTGGTAAGATCTACTTGGGGGCACTGGAGAGCAGAGGTGAGTAGAGTAGCCAAAACCTTTACTCAAGTAATAGTGCCATTACGTCAAGGTAATATGACGAGAAATACAATTTAGTCATTTAAATAATTACTTGAGTAAAAGTTAAAAAGTATGTGGTTAAAAACATCTACTCAAGTACTGAGTAGCTCTAGCAACGTCTTATTTATTGTTTTGTTTCAAACAACCACTCCATCAGATCATGAAATCCTCAATGTCCATCCAATAGACTATAAACTATAAGTGTGTGTGATTGTCAGTCTGTGTATTCCGACAGTTTGTTTGGGTGTCATCATCCTTCCGATCTCCTCTTTCTTCCACTCAGTCGCTTTACTTCCACATCCTCTCACATTTAGTGACCTTATAACTAGGGTTTGCAAGACCTTCCGGTCTCCGGCCTCCCTATCTCGTCACCCCTTTTGAGGGATATGACCAGGGTAGACAGATTGTTTGGGTGAACCCTCTGTGGATTAAAACAATATATATATTGTATTTGAGACTACAGCTATACACACTGCACATACTGTTCACGGGTAACGGATCCCTTAAACACCAGGGCGTGTGACAATAGTGTTACTAGATCCTAAATCACTGGGGAAAAGTATTTTGTGTCGAAATTTGGAGTATCACATAGTACAATAAGTATTGCATTCTTGTCTTTCATTATTTAGTTGAAATACAAACTTTGTGGCGACGACGTTATGTCTGTTTGCTTTTGTGACATATCAAAGTCTATTTATTTCGTATATTTTTGTATTTTGTATTTCATATTTGTATTTGAATTCAAATTATTTATATATTTAAATAAAAACACAACTAGATGGATGAATACATAAATAAAACAAGCCGAGGAACAGTGGACCAGCTCTACACACTCTGCAGGGTCCTCAAGGGTTCATGGGAGTTTGCCCATCTGGTCTACATGTGTTTTGTGGACTTGGGGAAGGCATTCAACTGTGTTCCCCCGGGAGCCCTGTGGAGAATACTTTTGGAGTTTGGGGTACTGGACAGACTGATACGGGCTGTACAGTCACTGTAGGACTGATACTGAGTTTGCTCTGCATTTCCAACCATAAGTCTGAATTGTTTTCAGTGTGAGTTGGACTCTGCCAAGCCTGCCCTTTGTCACAGATGCTCTTCATAACTTTTATGAACAATATCTCTAGGCACAGCCTTGGCATTGAAGTTGTTGGGTTTGAGGGCCTCGGCATTGCATCTCTGCTTTTTACAGAAGATGTTGTGCTGTTGGTTTCTCAAGCCATGATCTTCAGCTCTTATTGGAGAGGTTTGCAGCTTAATGTGATGAGCCAGAGATGAAGATCGGCACCAAGTACTGAGTATCGGTAACCATGGTTCTCGATTTACGGGTTGATCTACGTTCCTACCCTCACCTGTAGTCATAAACTGTGGGTTATGATCGAAAGAACAATATACATGCGGCTGAAATGAGTTTCCTTCACCAGGTGGTTTGGATCTCCCTTAGAGATAGGCTCAGTGATCCAGGAGGGACTCGATGCTACGCCTCCCTCTGAAGTGGTCCCGGGTGTGTTCCACTGGCAGGATGCGCCAGAGACAATCCAGCACATGCTAGAGAGACTTCATCTCCAGGCTGTGTGGGAGGGCTGAATTAATTAATAAAATTAATAAACTATTAGTGGGAGGTGGCTAGTCTTTTCTGACTCTTTCTGGGAGATTGATACAGAGGAGGGGATTCCCAGCCCCTTCGCTCAACCCAACTGATGTGTTGGGAGTCCTTAGGTGAAAACCCCCAATTCCAACCCCTAATGCCGAGCACCAAGCAGGGAGTCAATGAGTACCAATGTTGTAAGTCTTAAGTATGAACCGGGCCAAGGCTTGAACCGGAAACGTCCCAGTCTCGAGGCGGGCGCCCAACCTCCAAGGCCACCGAGCTAGTAATACTATAGCACCTCGGAACCATCTTGGCTCACCCTTGCTTCTATGCCCCTACTCAGTCCCCCCAAGGGGGAATGGGCCTTCAGATAGTTGGTGGTCTCTTTTTTTGTGTGTGTGACGTCATCGTGGTGCCGACGTCTAGTGGGCGGGGCTTATTCCCCATTAAGAATGAATGGGAAAGTGGGGCCGAGTGCCGAGGTGGCTGGATCATAATAAGGGGAGGAAAATGGATGGATGAACTAGAGTAATTTCACCTACAGAACACACGGGGGCGCTCACTCACCATTCTGTCGTCCTAATTGGTCACAATTTGGAAGAACGTTATATCACACCATCTTTAAACCAATAGTGATACTGACCAAACAATAACGGTAAATTTAGAATTAATTCAAATTTTGAACCAAGAAGTAATTAATTAAGTAGTACTTAACGGGAAAAGGGGAAAAAAAACCCGAATACAGAATATGGAATTATGTAGAAGTTATTAACTAGCAATTAAATGATAACTTGGAACTATTAATTAGTAATTTAATACATTCGGAAAATAGAAAAATGTAAAATAGCAGAATATATAATTATTTAGTCATTATTGAAAAAGTAAAAAAAGTGGAAGCAGTATACAATTATTTAGTAGTTGTTATTGAGTCGTAAATAATTATTTAAAAAGTTAACTTTGAAAGAAGAAAATAAGCAGGAAATGGAAAAACAGAATAAAGAATTATTTGGTGATTATTAAATAGCTACTAATATTATAAGAAGTACCTTAAAAAGGGGGAAAAAGGGAATAATGTAGAATTAGTACATAGTGATTAATTAATGAAACAGTTAAGTTGGAAATTATTTAAAAAATGGGAAAAGAATGAAAACACACAAAAAACACAGGATGTAGATTTATTTATTAGTTATCAATTAAGTTGTGAATAATTATGTATTAGTTCAGGAATAAAAGGAAAACAGAACACAAAATTTAGAATCAATAGGAAGTAATCAATTGTTTTATTAATTATTTCATTTGTTGCTATCATGCACTTTCTGGACAATTTTTGTACACATTACCTATGTTTATTTCTTTTTATTTTCATTCTTTTTAATTTATTGATGTTCACTATGTTTTGTGTATTGTTACCAAATGCTAAATCTATTGCACCGAGGTCATCCTGGAAAAGGGGGATTACCTCTTCAAGGTTTCTTTCCTCGTGCTGAGGTTTTGAGTTTTTCCTTGCCCGCATGTTGGTTTAAGATCAGGGGATGGTGTAATTGTAATCCTGTGCAGTCCTTTGAACATTTTAAGGGCTATGAAATTAATGTGACTTGAAATGAACACTATTCTAAAATTATTTAGTAGTTAACTAGTATTTGATTACCGTAATTAAGTAAAAATTAAAAAGTATTGTCACGGAAAAAGAAAAAAGGCAAAGTATGTAGAATTAATGATTAGGTATTAATAAAGAAGTAAATATTTAAATCGTAATTCAGGAATTAAAGGTGGAAGGGGTTAAAACAAGCTTGGTACTTCTTCCTACTACCTTTTTTTTCTTTTTCGACCCGTTATGTAATACTTTTTTCTTTTCATAGTTTTGAAAATAATTCCAATTAATTATTTTAAATGTGTTTGTACAGCTCTTTTTATCCATTCATAAATTCCTAAAAATATTTCCCAAATTGGCCAACCGGAGTTTAAACGCACTTTGTCAATTCGTGACGTCATAGCATTATTTGCAGTCCTGTTGTTGCGGGTCTTTTTCAGGCCACAAGAGGTCAGTGTTTTACCTCAGTTGGAAAAAGGCTTCCAGCATACTAAAGGGGATTGTTAAACTCAGATGAATTTTTTTGCTACTTTATTTGGGGAATTTGGGGATTTTTCTCACCTGGAGCGGCAGTTGGTTCAACTTCCACATTTTGCGCAGGGGCAGTCCGACTTTCCTGACTTTGTGGGCTTTCTGCACAAAGTCAGACAAAAGACAAGTCGGGACAAGAAGAGCCAGGACAAAAGGAGGTGGCTTTGGCAACGTTGCTACAAACAAACTTTAGCCAAGGGGAAAACAAAAATGAATTAGGGCATGTCTGTTAAAATTCAGCACATTTCAAAAAGCTACTCCTTTCCTTATTTGAGGTGAAAATGTATTGGAAATAATTCCAATGCTAAATTATGAATGTATGAATGTCCCTCATTTGAATTTTTTTTTTTAAACTTCATTTCAAAAGTATTTAAATATTATTTGAGCATCATAACTTTCAAAGAAAATAATAAATATATAGTGTTTTACTTTGATAATAAAATAATTGTATTATTATTTTTATATCAAATTACTTATTATTTTTGTATTATTGTTGGTGCTACAATTACAAAAAATATAATGTTTTTAAAATATTGATTTCAATACAAGCAAGGCATTATATTTTTGTTTAATTTAAAACATCTTGTATTTTCATGTATATTTTGGGGGGTTAATCATGTTATAATACAATTAAAATATTTCAAATTTTTTAACTAATATAATGAGTGTTATTTTAAAATTGTGTATGTATTATAAAATAATCTAACTATTTTTAGCAATTAGGAAATGTATATTGAAAATGTGAAAATGTTATCGTTATTATTATTTATTATATAATCAAAGTATTATGTTTATGTATTTATTTTGAAATAATATTTATAATATAAACACGTATGATCATGTTCTTGGTTTTGAAATGTATTTATCATTGTATAATCAAATCATTATTATCATTTAAATTAGTACAACAATCATTTAATTTTTTATTTTGAAAAAAATAAGGCGGGTTTTTTGTTTTCTTTATTTTGAAACATATTTGTTGAAGTGTAATCAAACTGTTATTTAATTCATTTTATTTTGAAAAAAAAAAAAACAAAACAATATAAATAATCTCATCTCATCTCATCTCATCAGCCGTACCGCTTATCCTCATCAGGGTCGCGGGGGGGCTGGAGCCCATCCCAGCCATCTCCGGGCAGTGGGCAGGGGACACCCTGAACTGGTTGCCAGCCAATCGCAGGGAATATAAATAATGGGTTATTTTATATTTTTATTGAAAAAAAAATATATTTATCACAGTCCTTAACCACTAGGGTCATAGGAGCATTTCCTATGGTGTGCCTTAGGCAAGTCCAGCCTGGCGGCCCATCTTTCTCCTGTGTAACATATGTTTCCACCCAGTCTTGAAACGGGACCTTTCCCGTTATAGATGAATGTGCTAACCACTGCAATATGGAAACCTTTGCCACAATGTACAGCAAAGTATTAGGATTCGTTTTATCATGTGACACATGATGTCAAAAACTGTCAAAGTGTAATTTGACACCAGGTAGAGTCAATATGGAGGGGAGGAGGTTGGGGGGACCTACCTCCCTTCAGACATCTTGCCCGGCACTCTGCTTCGTTCCTAAAATTGTTAGCGTTGCCAAAGCAGCCGCCGTAGAAGAAGCGCTTGCAGTGCCCGTCCACGTCATCGAAGAAAAAACGCGTTATCAGGCCCCGGCATGGACCCTCCGCCTGGGGGAGGTGGCAAGGGTCTTTGTCGTCTGAAAAACGAGACGCAAAATTGATGAATACGAGTTGTGATGCACTCTCATAGTCGACAGTTTGCGTCATGGACTCTGCCCCTGGGGCAGGCAGCACGGGTCTTTATGATCTGAAAAACGGGACGCAAATAAGATTAATACGAGTTGTAAGGTACTCCACTTGTCACCAGGTGGCGACACAGAGCCCCCGCCTGGGGGATGTGGCACGGGTCGTAGTAGTCTGAAGACAGAGATGCAAAATAGATGAATGCGTACTCTGGCATCAGCAGGGTGCACCACAAACCCTGAGGCAGGTAACACAGGTCTTTGTTGTCATATCGATGAAACTAAAAACCATATGACGACACAATTGAGACTCAAAACAGATGAATTAGAGTTGTGGCGTACTCTAGCCCCACCAGTTGGTGACACAGACCCTTGACCTGGGAAGAGAGGGCCCGGTCTTTGCTGTCTGAAAAACGACAAAACGAGATGTAAGTAATTGCAAAAGTTGTGACATACTAAAGTGCCACCAGGTAGCAAGATGGAACCTTCACCTGCAAAAGGTGGCACAGGCCCTTGTCATCTGAAAAAACACAGATAGGACGCAAAATACTTGAGTATGAGTTGTGGCTCAGGTCTTTTTTGTCAAAGAAAATAAAACGACACAGAGGAGTTATAACGTACTGTAGCCCCACCAGGAGGCAGCATGCAATCTCCGTAGGGCAGAATACGAGTTATGGTGTGCTCTTGTTCCACCAGGTTGGAACGCAGACATTCTGCCTGAGGAAGGTGGCACAAATTCTGGTTGTTCGACTAATACCACAAACGAGATGCATACAAGTTATGATGTACTGTTGCACCACCAGGGGGATACAAAGAAACTGCATCTGGGACAGGTGACACAGGTTTTGTCATCTAATGATTGACAAGAACGCTATGATTAAGAGTTGCTCCAGTGCCTCCGGGTGGTGATGCAGACCCCCTCCCTGGGGAAGATGGCACGGTTTTTGTTATCTGACTGATGGCACAAGGACGTAAGCACTAGGTGTGACGTACTGTAGCTCCACCAGGCGACGACACAGACTATGCACCTGGGTCATATGACACAGGTTTTTCCGTTTGGCAATAGGCATGAACACTACGAATACAGGTTGTGATGTACTCCAGTGCCACCAAGTAGCAACACGGACCCTCCACTAAGGCCAGTTGACACGGGTCTTTGTCGTCCGACCAATGACATAAACGGGATGAATACAACTCGTGACATACTATAGCACCACCGGGTAGCGACATGAACCCTGCATCTAGGTCAGGTTGCACGGGTTTTTGTTGTCTGATGATTTACACTAGCGCTCCAAATAAGGGTTGTGATGTACTTGTTTGCCACCAGGTGGCGACGTAGACTCTCTGCTTGGGGAACATAGCACTGTTTTTTGTCATCTGACCAACGGCACAAACTAAATATGTACTAGTTGTAACGTACTGTAGCACCACCAGGTGGCAACACTGAATCTGCACCTGTGGCACGTGACACAGGTTTTGCCGTCTGTAGATTGACTTTAACGCTATGAATACCAGTTTGATATATTCTAGCGCCAACAGGTGGTGACACAGACTCTTCGCCTGTGTTAGATGACACGATCTTTGACGTCTGACATATGACACAAACAAGGTAAAAGCCATTGCAAAAAAGATGATTAGGAGTTGTGATTTGTGAGCAGTTTTCACTGACCTGAGACTACGCAAGTTTCTTCGCACTCGTCCAAGGTCTGGAAGTTGTTTGCGTTGCCCCCGCAGCCACCATATTGGAAGCGCCGGCAACGTCCTGTGTCCACGTCGAAGAAGAAGCGGTCCCTCAAGAACCGACAGGGCCCCGGGTCCTCCTTGAAGGCACAGAGCTCATTGAAGATGAAAAGCTCCGTTGGAGCCCCTGGTTCTGAAAATAAATTATCCAGAAAAAAACAAGTAGTTAGAATTGGTAGAAATGGTTTGGTAGTTTTGTATATTTACACATTTTTTAGCACCAAAAATGTTTATTTAACTGCTGCGTTATTGTGAAAGACTTTAACATGCTGTCATGGCCAGCATGGTTGCCGTGGTGACCGGCTGGCCACGCCCCCTGGGCACCAGCTGAAGCAGATCAGCCAATTGCGTGTGTGCTACTTAAGGCTGGGTTGTGGGTTTTGCGGGTGCTGGCTCATTACACATTTTCCGTTCTGTTATGCCCTGTCCTGTTTAGTTTGAGTCGGAGGAAACCTGTACTTGCCCATTCTGAGTGTAAGAATGTTTTTGTTCTGTTTTGTCCCGGAGTTTTGGACGAATTTTATTTTGTTAAATAAAAGTTATGATTGTCAACACAATTGAGTTCTCCCTTCCTGCCTCCTGCCTCCGTTCTGGGCCGGTCCACCCTTGTGACACATGCGTATGTAACAGGACAGAAAATCTTAAACCCATAAATATGTAAATAACCCTTAGTCACAAATTCAACACATAACTACATATGTAACACTACGCTAGGTCCTTAACTTGGCCAATGTGCTCTGTGAAGTGTCCATTGGTAATGATGCTAGGTCCTTAGCTTGGCCTTGTTGTTTTTGGACTGTGGCTTTGATGCTATGTCAGTCCTTAACTTGGCCTTTGCCATGATCTTTGATTTTTGCAATCCGGAGATGGAATAAGAGCTTGCTATGTCCACTCCACGCATCGGCCCGGTATTGCAGTACCTCCGGGAACGGTGCATTCGCAATGATCGCAGCAAGGCTTTAGGGCAAGGACCTTAGCTTGGCCTTTTGGCTGAGAGTAAGTGTCCCGGCTCCTAGGCTTTGTAGCGTATTATGAACTGACCGATAACGGATAATGGATAATGAATAACGAAGATAGAACAATAACCCTTAAAAACCCCAAAACCCCCACGTATATATTGAAACAACCCATAATTAAACATATAACATTACATATATAATTTATACCCCAAAAACTACTAATATCACGAGGATAAGCGGCACAGAAAATGGATGGATACTTACATAATCAAAAACTACGTAGACAATCCATAACTAAATATATAACCTTTAACTACACGTATAACCCATAACTAGAGATATAAAACTACATCAATAATATATAAAGATGTATAAATCTATTACGTACATAACCCATAACCATATATGTAACCTATAACTTTGTATATAGCCCATAAATATATAACACTACGTATGTAACTTAGAACCCACAACTACATAAAACACTACATATATAATCCATAACAACATAGACAACCCATAGGTTTTTATATCATCCTAAACTCCATGTATTACCCAGAAATAAATATATGACACTATTTTTTCAATCTATAACTATGTATACAACCCTTACCTATGTATACAACTCTACATATATAATTTATGACTACTGTACACCCGTAACTATGTATATAACCCATAACCAGGGTTGGGTAGGGTTACTTTAACTGGATTACTTTCAATTACTTTTGGATTACTCCAATACCAAATATGCTAACAAAAGACAAAAGAAACTAAATATATATAACCCTGCCCATAACTATGTAAACAACCATGAAAGAAACCTATAACTACATATACAAGCTATAACTACATATAAACCCTTAACTACTAGATAGATAGATAGATACTTTATTCATCCCCGTAGGGAAATTAACACTTCCAGCAGTCTACCCCGTTGTTTATTAACAGATTAACATGATGCCCTAGTGGTGCTTGTAGCGGAGCGGATGACGTCACACGCTAGTCCAAAAGTTCGACGTCCCTGCGGCTGATGGAAATCTTTTCTTTGTGTCCAGGGATACACCACCTCGTGTTAGCAAGTCCGCCTCCTCTCCGATTCCCCCAGGCTTTCGTGTCTCTGTATAGCGGCGCTGAAGCCGGATTGCTCCGGGTAGCTCCGGGTGGCTACATGTTAGCGTCCGGAATGCTAAACGTGAGCCACGTTTACGCAAAACACAGCAACTGCGCTCTACCAGCACTCGTTGGTCTTATTTGGTAGTGAGTTCGCATTTACCATGATTACGGATGGTACCGAAGACTTATAACGCCGCTAGCCGCTTCGCTACCTCTGGCTCTTCTTCCACGATAGGCCCCTTCATCACGCCGGCATGAGAATTCTTCAGGGCAAGGAGTTGATTCCTTGAATAAACGCATTTTTTGCGCTAAAACCCATGTCCATAGGATAGAAGTAATCCATAGTGTACAGGTAGTTGTCAAGACGGGAAGAAAAACACCGAAGATAGAAGCAGACAATAAAACAAAGAATCACAAAAAGTGAGAGATAACAGGAGAGCTGCTGGAAAGGCAGCCGCTCGATGGCGGCGCAGCTTTACTGACTTAATAAACAATTACTTCTATAATCTACGACTAAATTAAAAACCCTTCAAGGATACACCTATATATATAACCCACATCGATGTATATAACTCTTAATATATAACACTATGTGTATAACCTATAACTACTGTGTGTATACAACCAATAACTATGTATATAGCCCATAACTACATATATACAGAGCATAAAAAAAGTTTATACATTTTTCCTACGATATGAATACTTTATACGATATGATACTTTGAATCTGCCCACCCTGCATTTAATTATATAGGCTGTTGCCGTTAGCACGGACCCCTCGTCGCCTCTTGTATTTCCCTCTCTTCCTCCGGGAGCTTTTTTGCTGACATGTAGCTTTTTGTCACCCGGCCTTAAAAAAAAAAAAAAAAATTAGGAATGAATTTCACCTTCCGGCTAGCTATGCAGCTGACAAAGAGAAGAGGAAATTTCGCTCCGTCGCCGAGGGAACCAGGTTAGAATTAGTGTACCCTGTCAGACCACGATTTACGACCCCGTTGAGTGCGGGGGCCTTATCGGTTACTCGTAAAATCCTCCTTCGCTGCCCTGTGGAATCGGTATTGACCGGAAGACTAGAGCTGATAAATGGCACGATCGGACTCAGGCTAGCACAGGGCTGGACTTCTGCTTGCCCCTCTCAAAACAATTTTCTAGCGTACCAAATATCGGAAAAAATAAATCAAATACATTGCAGAGTACGTTTTTAGAACAGAAATTTAATCTGATGTATTGACAGTTAACGGTTGTAGATTCGTCGATATGACACCAGGCCAAATCACCTAATAAGGACGGTGAACATGGGTGGCGTGTTGTTGAAGCTTTAATTCCCTTCTCTGGATGTTGAAAACTGCAAAAGTACATTACAATGAATTGAGACCACGTGCCAATAAGTACATCCGTCTGAACTATTACAAAATATAGTTATAATGTTACTATTAGTCATGCTCTGTATAAAACTATCTTTTATAAAGGAGTGGTGAGAAGAAAGCCCTATCTGAAATTATACCATTTAAAGGCATATTTGGCGTTTGCAAGAAGCCGTAGGGGAGAAACAAATAATATGTGGAACAAGGTGCTCTGGTCAGATGAGACTAAAATTTAACTCTTTGGGCTGAATGCAAAGTGTTACATTCGGTGTAAGAGTAACGCTGCACATCACCCTGAAAACACCATCCCTACTGTCAAACAGTGTGGTGGCAGCATCATGCTCTGGGGTTATTTTTCTTCAGCAGAAACTGGAAAGATAAGATCGTTACAGGAAGATAGATGGAGCCAAATACAGGTAATTCTGGCAGAAAATGTGTTTGAGTCTGCAAGAGACCTGAGAATATGGCGCATGTTCATCTTCCAACAGGACAACGACCCTAAACATAAAACATAAAGTGTTAAAATGGCCAAGCCAAGTCAGACCCCAATCTTATAGTGCATTGTGGAAAGATCTGAAGAATGCTGCGCACAAACGATCACCATCAAACCTTATGAAGATTGAGCTTTTTTTGTAAGGAATAATGTGCGAATATTTCTACTTCTTAAAGTGACATACGCAAAAAGGAATCGCGGCTGTGATCACAGTAATATCAGAAAAGCAGGACAGACCAGTGGACCCCAGAGCATTCGTTTCAGTCTTTTAATAAGGAAGCGTTCAGGGCTTGCTGGAGACGTGATGACCGTCAGACGTCAGCAGCGGCGCCGGGGAGATAACTTTGGAATGAGTCGTCAATCATAGTGCGGAAATCAGGCAGGTCAAGTTTACCGGGGTTGGAGAAGAGATCAAAACGTGGGACGGAAACAGGTCGGATCAGAGGCAGGCAAAAATCAGGTAAGCAGAGTTCTAAACGAACGGGATATCGGGAGAAACACACAGAGTTACGAGAATGTACGCTCTGACACTCCTCTCAGGGCGCTTAAGAGAGGAGTGCCAGCCAATCAGAAGGCGCCCACCCAGGAGCCACATGATTGCTCCAGGTGATCTGAGTTAGTAATCATGACAAGAGGTTGCACAAAGTATTAACCTAAAAGGGGCCAATATTTTTGCAACATCTACTTTTCAACTTTTTGAGGGAACAAAATAAAATGTTGAATAAATATTGTTTCTTTTCACGATTGTGTCTCACACATTGTGGATTATTCGAACATATTTTGAGTTTTTTATTTATAAGTTTGAAACCTTCTTTATGGGTATATGTCAAAAATGATCGGGGGCGACGGGGCAATACTTTGCAAGGCACAGTAAAACCGGATGAAAAATTCAAGGGAAGACAAATTTCTACCCGCATTATTTTCCAGGGCATCTCCGTGACAATCTCCTTCAGGGACACACAATACACAAAAGCGAGATAATAATCTGAGTGCAGAGCCAAGAACATGAACATGGGATCCGTTCACTCTTGTGCAGATTAATTCAATAATTGCAGGGGTGGAGTACTCATGCTGAGGCTGAATTCCACTGGCTGAAGGTTATAAACGTGTTTTTTGTTTTTTGAGGTATTTTGAAGAAGGCGGGGCTACTTTACAACACATTTTCCGGTCAGGTAGGGCGGGTAAGGCTCACCAGTGTGATGTGATCATGACTTCATTTGAGTCAACAAAGGGCAACGAGTTACTCAACACTACGATAAATAAAACTGCCCCCCGTCTTACAATAACCGATAAACCTTGACTTTAAGACCCACCTCTCTTTGATAGCTCATGATTGATGCCCACCTCATACTATTCTTTTCCTGTCTTTTTCCGACTGCCTGGCTGGTGGTGATATGAGGTAGAACGATTCGAGATGAATCAGCGGACCAGCGTCTGACCCTGAAGCATGTCAACGACTGCATCTACCAGCCGGCAGAGATAAGAAGCTCCATCTTTACTGTCATGTAGTTTTTGGACTTTATTTCAGGCTTGAGGCGTCGTTGCTGTTATGTACTTTCTGGACAAATTTCAAAATAATACCTATTGTTTTCTTTTATTGATGTTCACTTGGTTTTGTGTACTGTTTCTTATTTGCCTCTTGCTGGGGTTTTGAGTTTTTCCTTGCCGGCATATTGGTTTAAGATCAGGAGATGGTGTGATTGAAATCCGTACAGTCCTTTGAGACATTTTGTGATTAAGGGTTATTCAGAGAAACGCAATTTGACTTGAATTACCTCTGTTTAAAATATTTACTGCTTTAATTATTGGTATCCTAACCTCATTACTTGTATGCATAGTTGTAGGTTACATACATGGTGATTGGTCATTTATTTAGTTATTAGGGGCAAGATCGGTCCTAAAATATCCATCCCGAACCGACTGATTCTCCTAATCCGAGGAAAAAAACGCATTTCGGCGGCATGCGAAGTATGCGCTTTGGCACCCAAGTGCCTTCGTTGGCTGAAGTAAGCATGGCGCCAAAACGCAGCTCCGAGGTGGAGCTTCGGGTTTACTTCGGCTCGGTCCCTCAAATCCAGTGTGAACTTTGGCGCCGAAGTTCGCGAGTTCCCACAGGGCATGGACAAAGTTTATACTCAAGTAAAAGTACAGTTACTTCAGAATAATATTACTCAAGTAAAAGTGCAGTTACTTCAGAATAATATTACTCGAGTAGAAGTAAAAAGAAGTAATCCGAATAAAACTGGCAAGACCGGCCTGGCTCAGCCCAATTTAATAATTGATATTTGATGCCCGAATTTTGGGCCGGGTTTGGGCCCAAGATCTTACCTCTCTCTATTAGTTATGTATTATATACTACCGGTATATGTAGTTAAGAGTTATGCATTAACTTTTCTCCATAGTTATTGGTTATATTCAAAATTATGGACTATAGTTATGGGTTGAGTACGTTGTTATAGGTTATATATGTAGATATGGATTGTATATCCCAGTAAGAATAATATTCATAGTTGTAGGTTATAAAGGTAGTTATAGGTTAATTGTCGTATACATAGTAATACGTTGTATACGCAAGTGTTGTATATGTAGGTATACTTTATATATGTAGTTGTATATATGTTATGGGTTATATTTGAAATGAAATGAAATGATCTGCATTTATATAGCGCTTTTCAAGTCAATGACTTCCCAAAGCGCTTTACAATGTGCTAAACATTTCCCAATAGCGGCCTTGCAGCCATGTAAGGCGCTAACCTGCTTATTGGGGGTACTAGGGGTTCAGTGTCTTACCCAAGGACACTTCGACATGTAACACGGACGAGCCGGGATTCAAACTGAGATCCCTTGATCCCAAGACGAGCGCTCTACCTCCTGAGCTACTGCCGCCCATACTTTTGGTTATGGATTGTATAAATAGTTGTGGGTTGTAGACGGTTAGCTTGCATTTAAAGACATGAGTTGTATACAAAAGTAAGGGTAGTATACATAGTTATAAGTTGTATATGTAGTAACATGTTAGATACCTGTCAACCTCCAGGGCTCCATGCCCTTAAAGATGTTGTATTTTCCCTTACGAAATACAAGATAATCTTACACCATATTTTTCTTTCAAACATGTTTATTTAGTTCAACATGTTATATTGTACATGTGTTTTGATATGTCATGTATATTGTTAATTAACATTTTGCTGTGAGATACTGAGTGGCTCGACATGAATGAGGTTTATTATAAAAAAAAGTTCAAAAATGAAGTAGCTTGGACGTTCACTGTAGAAGAAAAAAATACATGCAAATATAATTAAATAGAATAATAAATTTTCTTATTCAAATTTGTTATTTATTTTCTGCATTAAATTATTGTTGGTAATATACTGATTAAAGGGATAACCACAAACCTGTCCTTTCCCCTTTTATACTTCCTTTTTTTCTTAACTTAATACAACAATAATGATTCGTAATATAATGCATCAAAGCAAGTGAGCCGTTTGAGAGCCGGCTCTCTTTAATGAGTTGAGCTGAAAATGCCAGTTCTCTAAAAAGAGACGGACTTCCTTTCACTACATAACTACCACAGGAAATCCAAGGCGGCAGATGCATGCGCACAGTACCATCAAACCGCGCGCTTCGTTTGCAACGGAAAAAAAACGATACGGAGATAGAGGCTACCGCGGCAAACTCGTTTGACTTGATTGATTTGTCCTTTCGTGATAGTTGGGGTATACCGGATTGTACCCATAATTGACAAATATGCGTTTTTCCGTACATATTTTCTTGTATGTCGTACACGTCCTAAAATGCATAATAAACGTACTTTGTACGGCAAAACCGTACAGGTTGACAGGTATGATGTTATATATGTGCTGTTATATACTTATCTATGGATTACATCCATAGCTAGGGGTTGTATAAGTAAAGTACTTATATAATATATAAAACTATGAGTTGTTTCCGTAAGCAAGAGTAGTATACATAGTTTTTGGTTGTGTGTGAAGTTTGAGATTATTTATGTGGTGATATATACTTATTTAAGTGTTATATCCGTAGCTATAGGTTGTATACATATGTATATATGCGCTATTTTCTCATTTTTAAGCTATATACATTGGTAAGAGTTGTATACATATTTAGATATTTTATACATAGATATGGATTTTAGTAGTTATGGGTTAAATCTGTAATTCTAGGTTATATTTATAGTTATGGCTTGTAGACATAGTTATGCATTACATATGTAGTGTTACATACTTATAGATTAAATATGTGGTGTTAAATATATGTATAGTAATGACTTATATTTTGGTTGTATAGGTACCAGAGTAACTGTTTATACATGCACATATGCGTTATATTTGAATTCATAAGTTTTAAATGTAGTTCTAGATTATAAACAGTATTATATCCTCAGTCATATATGGATTATATATGTAGATTAGGGTCTGTAGGTGACGGTTATATTTATAGTTATGTGCTATATAAGTAGCTATAGATTACATACATAGTGTTATATATTTAGTTGTGGGCTAAAAACATAATTACAGGGTTTAATAATCAATTTTATATTATATTTTGTGATTATTTTATACAATTTTAAAATTGTGACCCATATAGTTAGCCAGAGACCAACTGTGAATAAAATTGGGTCAAAGCAAATATACGTTAACTGTACAGGTATTGCTGACAACGAATGTCTGGCAAGGATTCTGCAACAGCAGCTCTTACGAAGCACTCACAATAATAACCCTAACGGGACGATTGGCGTGCGGTCAAAAGGCAGACTTTCACAATTAAAGTCAGCAGTTATCGAAAGTTTATTATGTAGCTGTGACGTTGTGCTAATGATAGAGAAATATGAGGGTGTAGAGTCCTTGTTTTGGTCGTCCGTTTGGAATCGGTTCCTGATCTGACGTCCGGTCACAGAACAATGGAGAGATAATTAATCGGAGTGCCGGGATATCATGCGTGATTTGGTATGCCTCGGCCGATTCTCCACAGTCGGATGCAGATTGGAGCTGATTGGCGCGATTGCGACCATTAGTGATGCGGAGCAGTCAAGAAAAGGGGCAAAGTTCAAGCAAATCCAAGAGGAAGCAATTGCCTTGTGTTCATTAGCGGCGCAACTATTGGCAGCCAATAGAGACGACGGGGCTATTCCCTTTTTAAATATACATTTTTAACGTTGAGGCTTTATTATGGCAACTTTAAAAGTACTTAAGAGCTTTCGAACGAGTTTGACTTGACGGATGCTAATTGTATAAAGAGAGTGGATAAGGAAATACATTCACAGTGACGGATCCCAACGTTGTAGGCCGTCGGTTGGGTCTTGAACGATTTCTTTTCAATCTGACAATTGTTCATTATCTTAATCCGTAACCTTAATACTAAGGCCTACTTATAAACCCGTAACTTAAACGCCAAAATCGTAGCCTATGCCCTTAAGTCTACACATGAATTCTAACCCTGAATCCTGGCCTAATCCATTGATCATAACTCTACCCAAAGCTTTCGGTCTACCAGTAAATTCGAACTCGAACCCTACCCCTAAATAACAACCTTAACCCCAATCCCTATTCCTAACCTTAAACCCTCTCCCTAATCCTAAAGATACCCCTAATCAGAGCACCTAAATTATTTTCTCTCACGCTCCCCCCCTTCAGAAAAAAAAACTATGCGCTACCTTTTACATCTTATCAACAACACCAAAATTTGACATTTTGAGTGTCCAAACCTTTGGATCAGGTAAGTTCCTCAAGTCAGTCATATATACATAAAATCTCCTTCCGGAAGTATTCTGCCAAGTTAGTGCAAAGTTGACTGTATTCCTCAACAATATTAAATAGAAGAACAAAATACTGGGGGGGAAAAATCATTATGCAGTCCTTGGCATAATAAATGGGTAAATAACGTGTTCTGGAACGGCATCCATTAAACATTTGACAAACGTTTTCATTATTTATCTGTCACCTCGGGCACGCTAATGCAGAACCGACCGTAGCAGCGGGCGGGAAATTGCTTCAGGACGTGAAATTCGTCAATCTCGATTTCTTCGGGCCACTGATAAAAAGCGAAACGATACCAGAGTGGTGTGGGAGATGCTGTGCTCGCTCACAGGTGGCGAAAAAAAGTAAAATGGTACCGTGTATACACTGGAGAAATATTTTTGCTTATTTGAAGTTAATGTATGTATTATATATACACATCTACATACCGTAGAAACCCACAACAGGAATCCGTTTTGGGTGTGGATTGCAAAGTGAAATTGCTGTATAGCGGGGGATAGAAACCTATGCTAATTAGCTAAAGCGTAAACAACCACTGTTAACCCAGATAAAAACATTTACCGTAATTTCCATTTTATAAGCCGCACCTGACTATAAAATGCAACCAGTACATTTTAAAAGGAATAAGAATTTTAAACATACATAAACCGCTCACCTGACTATAAGTTGCACTTTCCATGAGTTGGTTTATACTAATCGTATTCATCTAAAAGCAATTAAACTTATTTTATGGTGTTTATTGGCGGTTGTGTTTTATTACTGTCTTGCATATTCCTTGACACCAACTGTCTCACAATTAATTTTTTGCCTGAGCAACCCTGGCAGATGTTAGACAAAGTGTAGAGTTGAAATTGTATGGCAAACGTTGCGGCTTATAGTCTGAAACTTATGGTGGATAAAATAGTATATTGTTGTCCACACCCAGGTATTTGTAGGTCCTGCATCATCCCAGTCCCTCCTGCATCATCCCAGTCCCACAGAAATCAAGACCTGAGGAACTCAACGACTTCAGGCCGGTCGCCCTGACATCACATGTGATGAAAACCATGGAGTGGTTGCTGCTGCACCACCTGAGGCTACAGGTCCTCTGCAATTTGCTTATCAGGAGAAGGTGGGAGTGGAGGATGCTATAGTCTACATGCTACACCGATCCCTCTCTCACCTGGATAGGGCTAAGGGGGCTGTGAGGATTACATTTTTGGACTTCTCCAGTGCCTTCAATACCATACAGCCTCTACTACTTAGTAGGAAACTGACAGAGATGGGAGTTAGCTCACACCTTGTCGAATGGATTACGGACTACCTGACAGGCAGACCCCAGTATGTGAAACAGGGGGGCTGTACATCGGACACTGTGGTTAGCAGCACAGGATCTCCCCAGGGGAACGTGCTCTCTCCGTTCCTATTCACTCTGTATACATTGGACTTTCAGTACAACTCTGAGTCCTGCCACGTGCAAAAGTTTGCTGATGACCCTGCGATTGTGGGATGTATCAGATGTGGGCAGGAGGAGGAGTACAGGAAATTGATTCAGGACTTTGTCCAATGGAGCGACGCAAACCACCTGCACCTGAACACCACCAAGACCAGGGAGATGGTGGTGGACTTCAGGAGAACTAGAACTCACCCGGTTCCTGTAACCATCAAAGGAGCTTGTGTAGAATTGGTTCAGACCTACAAATACCTGGGTGTGCAGCTGGACAACAAACTGGACTGGACTGCCAACACAGAAGCTCTATGTAGGAAAGGTCAAAGCCGACTTTACTTCCTCAGAAGGCTGGCCTCCTTCAACATCTGCAAAAAGCTCCTGAAAATATTCTATAAGACAGTTGTGGCAAGCGCCCTCTTCTATGCGGCATCGTTTTGGGGAGGCAGCGTCATGAAGAAGGATGCCTCTCGTCTCAATAAACTGAGAGAGAGCTCTGTTGTGGGCACAGAGCTGGACAGCCTGACAACCGTAGCTGAGAGACGGGCACTAAAAAAGCCCCTTTTTATCCTTCAAAAACGTGCAATAAGAACCATACACAGGGTAGGATATCGGGATCATACCAATATTTTATTCATGCAGTCCAATTTATTGAAACTGGATGATTTAATAAAATTTTTCACTTCACAACTGTTATTTAAAGTCAACAAAAACATAGTGCCAGAAAACATACAAAGATTATTCACTCGGAAAGAGGGAAATTATAACTTGAGGGGCTGTGGTGAATTCATAATCCCAAAGGTGAGAACCACCAGGAGAAGTATGTGTGTGTCTGTGTGTGGAGTCAGACTTTGGAATAATTTGCAAAATGAAATCAAACAATGTCCAAATATCCATGTGTTCAAATTTAAATACAAAAAAGCATTACTGGCGAAATACAGAGATGAAGAAAATGGGATATGAGGGAGACTGGAAATACTGCACTTCAAACCATGGCTAACTTGTTGTTATTGTGCTATTATCACATCAGAACTGTTATAAATATTGTGTTCATTTTTATTGATATTATCACTGGTGCCGCAGTGACATGCGCATTATGATGTTGAGGGATGGGTATTGCGAAGATTAGTGTATAAAATATGTGATTATTGTAACTTATAATTATTGATATCTGACCTATGTAATAAGTATATCCATGAGATTTTGTTGTATTGTACACAAGAGGGAGCTATCTATAAAATGTATTTAATAGGGAAGATAAAGGGGTAGGAAAAATAAGCATCTGCTTCTGACTACCCCTTTTCGAACATTTTGTGGGACATTATTTCGTTGTTGACTCATTGTTTTTGTCCTGTTTTTATTTTTATGTTCGAAATAAAATTTTCATTCATTCATTCAATCATGGACAACTCATCACATCCACTACACAGCATTATATCCAGACAGAAGAGCAGCTTCAGTGACAGACTGCGTATTACCATGCAGTCTGTCGCACTGACAGACTGAAGAGATCTTTTCTTCCTCATGCCATGAGGCTCTTTAACTCCACCCGGCGGAGTAAAGGCCCACATTAAACCACACCCCCTACATTGCATATTGCTGTATTTTATTGCAATGTGTATTTTGTGTAGCACTATCTAGATACTCTATATAACACGCTACAGTGGGTATTAGCACGTCACATTGGGTATTTGTATATTGTATTCTTTTTGCTTTATTATTGTATTGTTCTCAGTGCAGGGATGCTGCTGGAAATGTAAATTTCCCTGCGGGGATGAATAAAGTATCTATCTATCTATCTATCTATCTATCTATCTATCTATATAGCAAGTACTACTTATGAGTATTATACGTGCATCCAATTAAATAAAAATATGTGTAAAGTAAAAGTTACATTGTATTTATCTTTGGTGTGACATAACTTGTGGAGGTAAAGTGGCGTATTGGGTCGATGCCAATTAGTGCTGATTTGTTGCTTTTATTGCCCCTTTGTTTTTCTCTTCTTTTTTATCCTTTATTGCCTCATTTTTAATAATCGTTCTGACCTTCAATTATTTAAGGCCGTGCAACTTAGTGAGGGTAGCATTCAGGTGCCTTCTTATTTCTTGACAATCGCAAGCTTTGTTACCAAGGTTACAATGTTTTTGCTTTTCCCTTTAGCATCACTGCCAGCCTTCGGACCCAATGCCAATAAATTCAGTATTGTACCACCGACTTAAGTCTTTACGAAGCACACGAGATTCTTAACTTCGTTGCACTATTGTTACGATGCACTATCCTTTTCATTCATAAACATGGCACGATTATTAAAACTTAAGCCAGTCTCTAAGCACCACGTTGTAAATAGATTTTTGGGGGGCTTTTATATATTTGTTTCACTTTAAAGTCTTATTATGGGTTAACCCTGGAGTGCCATGTCTAATCTCATTGCTTTTAATGTTTCACGGCTTTAACATCAGAGACAATAAAGACAATTTAATTCAATTAGGAGAAAGGTATTGTGGCAGAGAGTTCAGCCGATAGCATATTGGCATTTTTATGATACAGTCACGCAAACCAGTAGCAGACCAGCATTTTACATGATGTCAACGAATAGCAAACAGGCATATCAGAGACATATGAGGCAGGTGACTAGATTGAATATTCTTGTTGCTGTGGCATAGTGGGGGAAATGCTGTAAAGAGGGGCCAAATGTCATCTTATTCCACAGTATAAAGTGAAAACGTCGTAAGGAAGGAACGCCATATCCCGGGTCTACGTTATATTTCGTCACATTTAGAATGAACGAGAGATCCAACGGCCATTGGCCGAAAATCCAATAGGCAGTGACCACTCAAACAGCAGCGCAGCACTCTCTCCACGGCAATAAACACCAACCGGGATATATTCGGGCAAGTGTATAACAACAAAAGTTTTTCCACTTGCAAGCTAAGTCAACTCTGAGTCACCCGGGCTTCGTCATGCATTAGGGTTTTTATTCCAGAAATTAAAGACTGAAAACAGGCCAACTTCCTTATGATTCATTCCACATGAGTATTTATATGGGAAAAATTTAGCACTAGTTATTTTCAGTGAACCGGTTTCCTTACGTTGAAATAGGAATACCATCTTAATCGGCTATCAAGCTTGCCGCTCGACAATGTTTCTGGGAAAGGAAACACGTTCAGGAAGTGCTGAACTCTCCTAGTTGATGATAACGAGAAAGTTCTATGGAAACGATCATTTGCACATTTTGTGAAAATTACTTATACCCGTAATGGTTTTCAGAAACGAGACAAATCGAGTCTGTTTTTGACATGATTTAGCCCTCAAAAGACAGCCCATTTTGGGTTGTATTTAGTCTTTAAAAATGGATCTGAATTGGGTCAGATTTAATTTATAAGAGATGTCCTAATCTGGGTCAAGTTTAGCCCATAAAATATCTCTGAAATTAGGTTGTGTTTGGCCGATGAAATAGCTCCACATTGAGACTTGTTCATCACGTAGAAGACATCTGATATTAGGTCGTGTTTAGCCCATAAAAAGCATCCAAAATGGAGTAATATTTTAGCCCATAAATTACGTCAAAAATTGGTCGACTTTAGCCAATAAGAAATGTCCAAAATTAGGTTGTCTCCCAACCATTAGACATCCCAAATTGGGTTGTATTTAACCCATAAAAATGTCCAAAATTGGGTTGTATTTAGCCAATAAAATACATCATAAATTGAGTCTTGTTCAGCACATAAAAGGCATCTGATATTAGGTCATGCTTAGCCCATAAAAAGCATCCAAAATGGAGCAATGTTTTAGCGCATAAAATACATCAAAAATTGGTCGGCTTGAGCCAATAAGGAAAGTCCAAAATTGGGTTGTCCCTAACCCATAAGACTTCCCAATTGGGTTGTGTTTAACCCATAAAATATGTCCGAAATTGGGTTGTGTTTAGCACATTAAATGCCTCCAAATTGATTATTGTTCAGCACATAAAAGACATTTGATATTAGGTTGTGTTTGGCCCATTAAAAACATCCAAAATGGAGTAATGTTTTACCCCATAAAGTACGTCAAAAATTGGTCGTCTTTAGCCAATAAGCAATGTACAGAATTGGGTTCTCTATTACCCTTCAGACTTCCCGAATTGGGCTGTGTTTAATAAATAAAGGTGTCCAAAATTGGGTCGTGATTAACCCATAACAGTATAAATTGTCCAGCCCATAAAATACGTCCAATTTAATGTCTCGCAAACAGATTTCTATAACTTTCACTTATTTCACCAACTTCAAACTATTACTTGAGACAGAACTTTGGTTTCTCTTGAACTTCTTGAAAAATACCTGTTTTTTACTTTCCAAACAAATTTCAATTCTGACTTCTTTGGAATGAAAGAATTGCATCTTTTTGGCAGTTATCAACTGAAAAAGACATATTTTAGACAAAACCTATCCATCATTGTAAAGCCTTTCAAAAGACTGCTTTTTAAGGTCTTCAAAAGGACCTTTTTCCACGTTCACTTTAACAAATTCACTTTTAGGGATGAAACCGTCACATGTTTTTCCACATCTTGAAAAGGACACTTTTTAACTTTCACTTTTCAACCATATTCGGATGTCATTCGGGCAGAACTTAGCTTCTTTTTAAACGTCTTTCCAACCAAATTTTGCTGAGTGGGTGTTGACATTATTTTCCCACTCCAGAAAAAAACGTTATGTCCCCAAAAGATGCATTTAATGGCTTGTTAAAGCCCATTAATAGACGCCTCTTCAACATTTTTTCAACTTTCACTTTACAAATAAATTCACATTTGGGGATAACTACATGGCATTATTTTGATGAAAGTCGTCTTTTCAACATGTTGGAAGGGACGTTTTTCAACTTTCCAACCAAATTCAGATGTCTTTTGGGACGAAATCATGGAATCTTTACGACGTATTTTAAACCAAAAAAAGATGTCTTTTGAACAAAAACCCCCAAAACACTATATTGGAGGGAACCTTGGCATCTTTTCAACCCTTTTGTTTTACTCAAAATATACATCTTTCGGACAAAACTATACACAGAAGACGTCTTGTCAATATATTGCAAAGGACATTTTTAGCTTTCACTTCCCAAGACATCTATTGGACCAAACTTTGGGGTATTTTAACCTATTTTAAACCATTTTTTTCCCAAGTGCTAAGTAGTCTACGAGAAATACTTTTTATCAAAGTCTTCAAAAGGACACTTTTTAACGGTCACCTTTTAACCAAATTAAGACGTTTTAGAGCAAAACCATGCCATATTTTTGATGGTTATTTTTCGAACCACCAAAAGACGTCTCTGGCCAAATCACGATATCAATGTCTCACTCAAGGATAATTGTAAAGCCCCGGGAATAAGTCTTTTCAACGTTTTGAAAAAGTCGTCTTTCCAACTTTCACTTACCAAATTTTTTTAAGCAAAACCCAAGCCTCATGTTCATCTCTTTTCAACCACTTTATGCCGAGTAAGTGGTTTATTTTTCCACCCAGCATTATTTCAATAACTTTAAAAAATGACATATAACGCGGAACCACAACAGCCTGATTTCTTCACTCGCCAAGGCGCAGCAGGCGCGCGCACTTGCGTGCATAAGTGTGGACTTCGGACGCTTCTTTTCACTTGAAAACTATCACACACAAACGACACTTAACCACACAAAATTCACCCCGAAGGTGAATTTTTGCATAAGTTACCTTGCGCCGTCGTGCTGCAGCAAATAAACGACCACATCCAAAAGACGCACCAGATCCAAAAAACGCATCTTGTCCGAAAGACGCACCGCGTCGCGTCGTCGTGGCGCGTCGGCATGTTTGCTTTTCTTGCTCCAAGTGTCCCAAGTGTCCCAAATGTCCCCCTCCCTCCAAGAAACACTACTCGAAAAGTAAAAGAGAGCGCGCACTTCCGTCGGTAACGAGCACGCACTTCACCCTGCACGCCTTATGATAAGGCAACGTGATTATTGCACGTCCGCGAAATGCGTCATATTAGAAATATGACTAAGAAAAAGAAACATCAAACTATCTATCTATATACCCTGGTCATATCCCTCGAGAGGGGTGACCGACAGCAAGACAAACACATACAAAAACAAAGAAAATTAAAATAAGGGAAGAAGTAGCAAAAAAGACACACAGCAATTTTTGTCCATGGCATACCCAAATGCCCAAACACCCAGACAAGTTAAGCACCTCAGCACCCAAGTTGGTCATGCTTTCGTCCCTCCAGATGAAACAGGACACAAGAAAGTGGTCATGTCACGCCGGTCAGGGTGACACAACACACTCTTCTGTTCAACAGCAGGGCCCGACAGCTTTCACTGGTTTACCCCTGCCGCATCATACAGGTGCCTTGCCCATCCCTTAGAACGCGTCTCAACATCCCACTAACCTTTTACAACACCCCTCCACTCATTCCTATCACCAGCAAACATCAAATTAATGAAAGCATTTACTGCTATTTTCATTTTTAAAAAGTGCGGTCTATGTTTAAAAAGTATATTTTAAAAACGTATATGAAATCTTAACTTTTGTCAATACCTACGGTAGATTTTTAGGTTCCAACGTGGCCAGACAGGCAAATCCGATGAAGAAGCCACAAAACCAGATTTTCGAAAAGATTTGTTTCCAGTAAAATAATTGGTATCGGATAGTCCACAAGAACAGAACAAAGAAGTTTACTAGCATCGTGAGAAATCAAATACAACTGATAAAGACATCAATGTTACTCTAACACAGATTCAAAAACCTAATTTTGAAATACTGAATATGTCGGAATACCAATTAGTTCCAACAGAATAAACATGAAAGACAAAACAAGAAACATTCCCACATGCATATGGCAACAGGAGTGTCAAGACAACGATACTATTGAACACAATATTGAAACAGTAACTGTAACTAATAGAAGTAAACATTAAAGTAGGTGTCATGATTACTGATGCGGGGCACCTGAGGCCGCCTCGTTGGCGCCCACAGCCACGGACCCTAATTGGCTGTTGGACTCTTTTTAAACTCTCGTCTTCCTGAAAGAACCCGTCAGATCGTCTGTGAACCTATGCTCCCAGCTAGGCAAGCTTTTGTGACTCTCCGACTCTATCCAGCCATGTTTTCTGTCTGATTGCTGTTGCCAACCTCTTCTGGACCCGTTTATGTTTTTGCTCCTGCGCCCCGGCCGTCGACTTGTTTTTTCTCGCTGTCAAGGACTACCTTCGCTAGACACGAAAGTGCTACTTCCGCGTTCCTGCAATCTGCTACCCGTGACCGACGATCATCGGATCGTGGATGCAAGTCCTGTTCTCCTTCTCAATAAAACTGAGTAAAACAAACGCTATTGGGTCATGTTTCCGTCCCTGGTCTGTGACAGTGGGATGACACAGGATTAGTTGTAACACTAACTTCATCTCATCTCATCAGCTACACCGCTTATCTAAACAAAAAATAAGGTAAAAATACTCGGGATATTACTTACAAATAGAAAGAACAATAACAAGAGTGCCAATGCAACAATACCATGATGATAATTTTGGAACAATACTTGAACAAAACATGAAGGGCGACAACTCCCATTATTTTTAGGATATCACACTTGCACTGAAAGCACCAAAGCACAGAAGATGTCAATTAAGAAGTACAAAACATGACAATATTGTAGCACCATATTTCATTTTAGCGTATTTAATTAGCTTATATAATCTTGATGATCTTGTTACGTTTCCTTAAACAGTTGAAAATGGTGTCATCCTCGAAAGGATAATATATTATTTTCTGAATCTTTTGTGATATGAAAACGGCTTCTTATCAATGCTAAGACTCAACACATGTTTATATTATTATATACACACACAGACGGCAAGCAAGATAGTTGATTCCTGTTTCAACTCAAGGAAACAGGTTGAGCAAAGATAGCGCTATCTTTTTTCCAATATAAAAACTCCAGAGGAATGAATCATGAGAACATTGGCCTGTTTTACAGTTTTTCTTTTCCGAAAAAAAAAAAAAAGATTGACAAAGCCTGAGTGACTCAGAATTGACAGAAACACTGTACTTTCATTTCTGTAGACTTGCCCAATGGAATCCCATCTGGTGATTGATTCTGCAGGGAAGGGAGTGCTGCGCTGCAGTGGGAGTGATCACTGCCCACTTGAACTATGCCCAATTAAGGTTGGATCTCTTCTTCCCTCTAAATATGATTACACACACCGTATTTTCCAGACTATGAGGCGCAACCTAAAAAACAAAAATTTGAGAGAAATTCCAAAATGAACCTTATTACCAGGTGCTGTCATGATTACCCATATGCATCACCTGTGCCCGCTGCTTTGGCGCCAACTGCCTCGGACTCTGATTGGTTCTCGGTCCCTAGTTAAACCCACTCCTACCTGTCCCCATTTTTTTAGTCCATCTGCGATCCTCAGTTTACGCTAGGCAAGCCTTTTTTCAACCCTGACTCCCACCTGTTTTTTGCTCCCGTCTGTCCCCCGGCTTCGACCCGTTTTTGATACTGACCACGTCTACTCTCCCGTACCGGCTTTTGACCTTTTTCGTCCCCGACCACGTATTCTCTCCTTTCCTGGCTTACGACTCGCTTCAGAACCCCGACCACGTTTTTGCTCTCCTGTCCCGGCTACTGACCCATTTTTTCGTTCCCGACACCACCATCGTTCGTCACAGAAGATCCACTTCCACGTTCAGAGCAACCTCCTTCCCGTGTCCAGCAACCACCGGATCATGGGCGCAACTCTTTCTCTTTCTTCCAATAAAACTTGTGAGGAACGCAACGCAAGTGGGTCCTGTCTCTGTTCTGGTCTTGACAGGTGCACCTTATAACCAGAAATAGAGTCAATAAGATCAGAAATGCATAATAACAATGCAATGCTTCTAGACACGGTAACCATTTATGAATTAATCAAGTTAATTAAGTTATGAAACAGCATTTCCCAATATTGTTTGTTTTATGATGAGTTTTTTTTCTTTCTTCTGATGTTTTTCAATGCAACCCTCGTTCTTAGTTTAGTTTTATAATCAGGTGTGCCTTCAAGTCGGAAAAATACATTTTTTTGATCACATACGGTTTATGAAATATAAGTTGTGTCATATTTTATTGTTTGAAGATTGCTTTAAAAATAAACGCGTTTTATATAGTACACAATTGAGGAGATGAGGCGTCCGAATGTTTAATCAGTGAGCCACGAATGAATCACACCTTGAGTCAACTTTCAACATGACTCTTCGTTTGACATTTGACTCCGATTACAATGGTTGTCACAGCGACTAAATTCCTGCGCGGAACTCCACAAATCAAAATTTGAAGCTTGGGTTCTTTTAATGCCGTTACGATTTGTGAAAAAGGGCAACGTTTTCTTTCTTTGCTGTTTCTTTCAAGTGGCAATGTGTAATAATTCAGCACTCGAGGTCACTGGAGCTTAGAATGGAGCTGAAGTGTGCACACTGCAATAAAACACCTTACGGAAGCCCAGAGGCAACATTCCCAAGCCTACTCCCCATTTTTTTTTTTTTTTTTTGCGTGAGAAAGATGACATTTTGCAAACAGCTGGACAGAGACAACAAATCCTGGGACAACAAAAGGCCAAGCAAGCTAGATACACTCAGTGTCAGAACCAGAACAGGGATACATAACGTTTCTCACACAAGCTATATTTTACAAGAAATGGGGCAGTCATGCACGTTAACACAAACGCCAATGATTCGGCGATCACTGGGCGGAAGAAGTAAGGCAGCAGTCTGGCGTGGAACAACAGGAAACCAGTGGCCGGCGAGATCGATACCAGTTACACGAGCAGATACTGGACAGATGGGGTTGATACCGAACAGGACGGGACAGACAGGATTGATATCAGATTAATGAGACTGGAGACAGATTTCAGACAGGACGAGACTGACGGGATCGATACCAGACACTGGAGACTGGAGTACAATGTCACACAGGACGAGATAGACGGGGACGATATCCAATACTGGAGATTGTAGCAAGGTAACAGGCATGGCGAGACGGACGGGAACGATACCAGACACTGGAGATGGAAATAAAACAGGACAAAATAGACGGGAACGATACCAGACACTGGAGATCGATATGAAACTGAACAAAATAGAAGGGAACGATACCGGACAGGATACACAAGCAGGAAACCGGAAAGAGTCAAAAGACACGTCTTGCGGGTGCAGACGTTCGTTGACGGATTGACAAAGGGTGAGTGAGAGCACTGAGCTTAAATAGGAGGGAAGCCAATCAGTCAAAGAGCCCCAGCTGGTGCCAAACGGGCGAGGCCAATTGGCAACCGTGACACTCGGAGCGGTTGAAAAAAACAAACAAACAGCTGGAGTTGGTCTAAGTGGCAAATTTTAGCGGCTAGCTATAGAAGCTACAATAACCAAACAACTGGCAGCAAGCCATATCCTGCAGCCAAGTGGCAACCATAAGTGGATAGAAAAGAAAACTGGGGGAAAAAAAAACAAAGAATGCTTAAATAAAAGGAAAAATAGTTTCATATTTTCTCAAGTGAGCATAACTGAATTTCAGCTGGCGACAGGACATAAAAGCTGGTGTTAAAATACCAGCAAGTGACTACAAAAGGGTAAGCAAGCTGGATACACCCGGAGCAGCTGTAAAGAGCAGGAGTTGGTCGGAGCTGCTGTAAGAGGCAAAGGCAAGCTTTATATACAGAGATCTACAAAAAATAAAAATAGTCGCAGCCAAGTGCCTGAATATGAAACGGGAAAAAAAAAAAACCCACCAGTTACCTGATTCACATAACTCAGCGACATACGTGGAAAGCAAGTGACCATGAAGGACGAAGCAGGAGCACACTAGCAGTTTGTGATGAGCTATATCCATAGTTAGAGGAGGAAACAGAGGAAAAAAAGCATGGGATGCCTAAATAAGGGAACTCAGTTATATACCTGTACAGTTGCAAGTGACACTGAAGGATCAAACCGGAGCATCTAACAACAACAATAGTTATAGTCTGCAGCCAAGTGGCTTACGTGAGTGGCTAAAGAAGGAAATAATGGGAAAAAAAGTCAAAGCCTGAATCACAGGGATTTTACAACATTTGCTTGCATGAACGGCTGTGGAAGGCGGGTCAGACTGAAGAAAGAAGCAGGAGCAGCTCACAATAACAATAGCCATAGCCTGCAGACTTGTGGCTTACATGAAAGGCTAGAGAAGGAAACGGTGGAAAAGTCGAGGATAAATGATGACGGGAACTGGGCTCAGCAGTGTACCCACTGGAACAGAGGTCTGGAACCTTTTTTATTTGAAGAGCCGTAAAAACAAATTATATATATATATATATATATATATATATATATATATATATATATATATTTTTTTTTTTTTTTTTTTTTTGGAGAGCCATACCATATATTTTCACCAAAACCGCCAAACCTGCTCTCCAAATAAGACCAATTTTTTTTTCAGCGCACTTTACTGTGTGACGTTAGATGATTTAATCAAATTTAACGAAATAATAATTCCGGAGCCTATGTCCATATCAACAAATATACCACTTTAAAATTGTCTCCGTTCTTCAGTTACTTCAGATTGTTGGGCTCATTTTGACCTTAGTATTTCCCATAAATAATGGTTTCAAAACAAGGTGCAAGCAGAGTTCTTTTGTTAAAAAAAAAAATACACAAAAACTGCAAACGAAAAGTTCACGGTTGGATTTCCATTCAGCTCAGTGGGTGTGTGAGAGAGATGGGAGAAAGCGGCCGTCCCTAACGGTCACCCAATCAAATTGCTCTGTGTGCTTGGTTAGCAGTTTAGTTCTGGGTGTTTACAGTTTGTTCTGGTTTTTTTTCTCATAAAGTGTCTCAACAGTGAAAATACATTATTTATGAGCTTACATATAAATTATTCCTTAGCAACGTACAACCAAAACGGGCTCTGTGACACCTTGAATGTAAACTGTAGTTCAAACGGCGCCCTTTTTATCGTGAACCATACAGCTTTTGGAATCAGCGGTGCTGTGATTATGCATGCATCAAACTCACCTTGAGCTTATCAGAATTGAAACACTACAAAGGAATTTCGCATGAGCATCATTTTATCTCCGAGCCATATGTACTCATGACAAGAGCCATATCTGGCTCGCGAGCCAAAGGTTCCCACCTCCTGCCTCAGAACCTTGAAGCCAACCCCAAGTCTCCCCACCTCTATCCCCAAGCCCCCAAAATGGAAGCTTGTAAACAAGGAAAGCCATTTGTATGCTCCAAATCTGTATGCCCTCCACAATAAGGCTCAAATTTGCGCTGGCAGCTTTTCAGAAGCGGCACAAAAGCCACAGGGCCTTTCAAGTCATCGGGATCCAAAACAAAAGCTTAGAGACATCACATCCAATTTGGAGCACACGCAAAACAAATCTCTTCCTCTCGCCGCTTTCGCATTTGCCTTCGTGCTTCAGTTCAAAGGAAGGACGACGCGGAGGAAGGAATGGATATAGAGTCAATCCTGGTTTATTGCGAATGGAGGCCGTTAGTAGAAGTAAATGCACAGTATGGTTGATTAGTGATGAACAAATCGGCTACTAGACCGATCCACCAATAGGGGAACGACTCAGCCAGTTTGTTGTATTTATTTCTGTTTTGGAAAACATTTTCTTTTTTTCAAGTGTTTTTTTTTCCTGTTGTTTTTCAACCTCTTTCAGTTTTTAGGGAAAACATTTTTGTGTTTGAATTATTCTTTTTCTAATTTTAGTAAAATATTTTTTTCCAGAATATATTTAATTTTTTTACATATATTTTTAATCGCAATGTAATTTGAAGGGATGACTCCAAAACAACTGAAGTTGAAGTGCTTTTTGTCTGTATTTTGGAATTATTTTTATTTTTTGGGGGGAGGAAAATTTTTGTTTCCATTATTATGTTGTTACTTCTCCTTTTAGCATCACTTCAGTCTAGAACGCTTGGCAAATACACCCAATACACAGTATTGTATTGCCCACAACAGTCTAATCAAAACATATTACAGTGTGTATTTTATGCAGTACTATTTAAATAATCTATATCAACACGTTATATCGGGTATTTCAGTATTATATTTATTTTATTTTATTATTATTTTATATTCAACACAAGGATACTGCTGGAAGTGTGAATTTCCCTACGGGGATGAATAAAGTATCTATCTATCAATCTATCTATCTATCTATCTATCTATCTATCTATCTATCTATCTATCTATCTGTCTGTCTATCTATCTATCTATCTATCTATCTATCTATCTATCTATCTATCTATCTATCTATCTATCTATCTATCTATCTATCTATCTATCTATCTATCTATCTATCTATCTATCTATCTATCTATCTATCTATCTATCTATCTATCTATCTATCTATCTATCTATCTATCTATCTATCTATCTATCTATCTATCTATCCATCTATCTATATTGACATAAAGGCAATAAGAGGGATTTTTTTCTTATTTTGTTCTTCCAATTAAAAAAAGTTATTTGAACAGTTTTTAACAGTTTCCTTTTATGAATGTCATTTTCTCCAAATTTTTCATCCTCTTATTTTTCTATTTTTTTCTGAAAATTAATTGTATTGGTTTTTAGACTATTGTTTTTTTCTGTTTATTCATTTTTTTTTAATAATATACATTCCTTTTTGTTTTTGCACAATATATTTTTGTCTTTTTTTAGTAATTTTTTTTAGCCTGTATTTGATGATTATTTTTGCTTCCATGATTATTCTGTTTTTGCGTCCCCCTTTAGCATCACTGCAAGCCTTGGGACCCCAAATTGAAAAAAAAACTGCATTCTATCACTCATTCACCATTTTTAAGAAGCATACAAGACTCTGAACTAAATGACAAGACAGAAGGGCATTGTAGGAAGTAGTTCAGCCAGTAGCATACTGAAATGAAATGATCTGCATTTATATAGCGATTCTCAAGTCAATGACTTCCCAAAGCGCTTTACAATGTGCTCCACATTTCCCAATAGCGGCCTTGTATTGCAGCAATGTAAGACGCTAACCTGCTTATGGGGGTATTAGGGGTTCAGTGTCTTACCCAAGGACACTTCGACATGTTACACAGACGAGCCGGAATTCAAAATGGGATCCCTTGATCCCAAGACGAGCGCTCCACCTCCTGAGCTACTGCCGCCACTGGTGTTCTAATGATGCCAAGATGCAAACCAACAGCAGACTAGCATTTGATATGACGTTGACTAATAGCAGACAGGCATAATAAAGACGTCACTCGTCGTACGCATCAACACTGCAAAGTATGAATTTTAAAAGGATGTGGTATATAGTGAGGAAAATGCCGTAAAAACGTCTTATTCCACACCATAAAGTCAAAATGTCATAAGGTGGGGTCGCCATATCCTGGGGTTCTCGTGTAAAATTAAAGATTGCATTCAAATAGTTAAGCATTTAGTGGAGTAACTATATGACTCTTAAAAGATTTTTTCTTTTTAATTTTAACGTCAGCAAATGAAACTCCACCTAAAGAAATTTGTTTTTTAATATACGTTTAGCGAGCCCCAAGGTGAAGTTCTATTTACGCGGCATTTGGGGATTTTGCACAGTTTTTGCTGACTTCTTTTTAAACCTTCTTAGAGTCCTGGCAGGCTTAAAGACGTGACGCTACCTCAAACACTTTTCATCTTGAAAGGGAGATGGAATTTTTACACATTTAACACTTTTACCTTTTTAATTTGTTTTCAAAGAAGACCTCCAATTTTTTTTTATAGCTGTACAATGACAACAAGGCCATTCATCTATTCGCTTAATTGTCACCATATTTTCGATTGTTGGGACTCTGACCCTTTGGAACGTGAACAGGGCCAGGTGAAGGTTTTTTGTTTTCAGAGCAGAGATTTCATTGGTGGAAGCAGAATTAAGGTTGAAAATAACATCCCTGGTCTACAAATATCAGAATTCTCTTGATAAAGAAGCCCTTTTTGGTGGTCAACCAAACATAGTTGACTCTTTTCCTCTGTCTTTATGTGCCTCTCTTCAAATACACTTATAACAGGCATGTTATCAGCCGTCTATAAACATTTATCATGCTCTAAAATATTACTTGTCTCAATTAACAAGCGCCTTTCCTCTCATCTCTTTCATAATGTGCCTATTTCTCGACAGCATTTCGAACAGGCATGTTTAAGCCCCCTATAAATATTTCTCCAGGCCCTTCAGGCATCCATGCTCTAAAAAAAAAAACACTGGCCTCAAAATTAAAGACCACATTTCCTTGATGACTCGTCTCCTTGTTCTAAATGTGCTTCTTTTTTTAACAACATTTATCACATGCATGTTATTAGCCACCTAACAACATCTTTCAAGACCCCTGAAACATCTACGCTCTAAAAATATTGCTTGTCTCTCGATAAATGAGAAGCTTTCTTGACTTGTCTCATGGTTCTTGATGTACCTCTTTTAAAAAAACATTTTAAAAGGTTTATAATCAACAACCTAGAAATATTTCTAAGACCCCTGCAACATCAGACCTCTAAAAATATGACTTGTACCTCAATAAACAAGCGCATTTCTTTGGGGACTTGTCTCCTTGTTCTTAATGAAGTACGCCTCTTTTTTTAACAACATTTCAAAAGGCATTTTATTAGCCACCTATATACATTTCTCAAGACCCCCACGAGATCCACGCTTTGAAAATATTACTTTTAATAAATTGAATCGACATTTCATAACTGCATTTTTTATTTCTTTGCATTGTCTCTGTGTGGTATTAAAACTTGGTTTGATGATCTGAAACCTTTGTGAAAGATGAATATGTAAAATAACGCAGAATTCAATGAAGGGGAGAATATTTTTTCAGGCTCATAAAAAATGAGATGACAGGACCCCTGAGCTCAGTTGACAAGGAAAGGACACTCGCTTATCAAGACTCAAGAAATATTTTTAGAGTGTGGATATTGACATTTTTTTTGTGTCCGAAAACATGCCTGTTATTGATGTTGTCGAAAAGAGACTCGTAAAAAACAAGGAGACGAGACAGGTTAACAAGGAAAGGGTGCTTGTTCATCAAAAGATACAACTACTTATTTTAACGTCATGAATGTTAACATTAATAGGGTTCTGAAAACATGCCTGTTAAAAATTGTTGTCGAAGAAGAGGCACATAAAAAAACAAGGACACAAGTCCCCTGAGATCAGTTGACCAGGAAAAGGCACTTATTTTTTATCAAGAGACAACTAAAATTTTTGGAGCATGGATGTTGGGTCTTATGGAAAAAAAACATATAGGTGTCCCAGAACATGGCAGTTGAAAATGTTGAATAAGAGTTACTTAGAAAACAAGGATAACAGTTATATGAACTTATTTTACCAAGAAAAGGCGATCTTATTACAATTTTAGAGCGTGAATGTCGCAGGGGTCTTGATAAACGTTAATAGGTGGCCAAAATAATGCCAGTAATAAATGTTCTGACTAACTAGATCACTAATTGTTCTTTAGATAGATAAGATAAGATAAGATGAATAGATAAATAAATAGATACTTTATTCATCCCTGTATTCATCTTTCTCACCAACGTTTATGACAGGCATGTTTTTGGCCACATATAAATCTTTCAAGCCGGCCATACAATTAAATGATTTGACTAAATGTTATTTTTAACATCTACTCATTTAAAATAAAGGTAAAATTTAAAATGCAAGAGTCTGTGCTAGGGATGGATGTACCGTAAATGGCAAAAGACAGTTAAGAATGACTTATATTGGCGCATAAGATGTGGAGGGGGTAAACTAGGGTATGCTGTTGGTTCTCTGCTGATGAAAGGTTGCATGGCACAGCAACTCACCCCTTGTTTTGCTCGGGGCTTGAAGTTCAGTGTCAGGTTGGGAAGAGCGAAGGGGAATTAATGCTTGGTGAATGTGAGTGTTTTAGACTCTAGCCAATTACCGATAGTGGTATAAAGCTTCAGTATATAGATAGAAAACATAAAAATATATCCAGAGTCCAATGGGGTTTTATGAGATGTGATCAAATGAATAGAAAAATGAGCAATTTTCTGAGCCCTCACGCTCTGTAATTTGTATTTAATTTTGTTTTCATTTTGAGATGAGGTACTAGGGGCGTGGAAAATCTCTTTTACGCTCGACTGCAAACCATTGTCGGAATTCAGGACCTCAGGAATCCCATCATGCATTGACCCGAATCAACAACTTGGAGATAACTTTCTTCTAACGTCCTCAAATTTGCTGATATTGTTTTTGCAAGGCACAGACACATTTTTTTCTTCCCCCCTCGTTAAACGCCAAGCTGCTTAACAAAGCAGAACGTCCCCTCAAGTCATTTCCATTTAATTAAGCTCGGCCGGCAAAGTCGGGATCAAAACTCTTCTTGCTAATGCACACAGCAAGTACCGCCACAATAATCCCAATAAAAAATTTCAATAACTATTATACTGCCCAAAAATTACCATAAATTATTATAAATTTGCTGTCAAATTTCAGATCAGATAAGTGATTTATCGTCCATATTTACATATATTCTTTTGTATATATTCAATGCTATTATTCATTACATGTATTTTATACATTATCTATCTAAATCTGAATTTATGTTTTTATATATTTTTTTATTTTTGAAAATGTGTAAAATTTTTAAATAATATAATTTTATACTGTCATCATTTTCTAAATGAATATATTTGCTCAATCAAAGGGTTCACGGATACCCAAACAACCTGGGTTGTCGGGCACCAATGAGGACGCAACTTTGGACAGCTTTCTCCACTGTAGACGGTCCTGGCCTGTTTTTGGGTCGTGGCAAAGTTGGCACCAGTCCATTCCAAAATGCCGTGGGCCCAGTTCTGTTTTTGGCCTTCCTCTCCTCCTGCCCCCTTGGACTGTGCCCTGCAAAATTATCTTGAGTGTCTTGTGACGTGACCATACTACTGAAGTATCCATTTGTGCACAATTGACAACAGTTTTCTTTTCCAGTTTTGCTGTAAGAGTCCATTTCTCGCAAGTGTAGAGAAAGATGGAAGTAACCATGGCTGGCATGAGTCTGATCTTCAATTTTACTGCTATGTTCTTGTTTCTCGAGATGGGTGTAAGTAAGGCAGATGCAGCTGTTGTTTGGGCTATCCTGACCATGATTGTTGGTTCTGATCCCTCTTCTGATATGATAGATCCAATACATTTAAATTTGGTGACAGGTTCTAGCTCTCTGTGGTTGATGGTGATGTTTGTGGTGAGATCTTTGAGATTGTTGGTTATTACTTTTCTTTTTTCTGTGCTGATTTCTATCCTACTGTCTTGATGCTTTGACCAGGCGCTTGACCAGATCTCTGAGTTGATGTCTGTCTCCTGCCTATCCGGCAATATCGTCAGCAAAACGGAGGCTAGTGATGTTGTGTCTCCCAATACTGACTCTACCTTCATGTTGCTCCAGAGATTCGGATATGATCCTCTCCAGGAAGATGTTAAATATAGTTGGAGGGAGAATGCAGCCTTATGTCACTCACACAATCAAAGGCTTTGAAACCACACTCCACTGTAGGATTTGACATACATTTGTTCATAGGTCTGAACTTGTTTTTGGCCCATGTTGTACATCCGCATAGTGGCCCATAAAGCGGCTTGCCATACCCTGTCAAACACCATCTTGAAAAAAAGAAAACGTGATAGGGGTTTCCCTGGTGTTATTGAAACTTCCCACATAGGATGTGCATATTAAAAATCTGTTCCCTGTAATACACTTACTAAATGCACTGATGCAAAACACAAATGGTGGTGCAACTCATGTAGAAAGCTAACACTGAAGATTTTTCAGCTCAGGTTTTCCCCTACAATGACCAGTAGTATCCATAAAAAAATAAAAAATTGCCACTGAAACTGTAAACTTGACTAAATTAAAAAAAAAACATTAAAACTAAGAAAAGGAACAAAGAAACAAGAAAGCCAATTATATCTTAAATTTCTACTGAAAGCTAAAAAAGCGGCAACCATGAAATTATTTTAATAAACTTCAAACATTTTTAAAAACAAAAAATGCATTTACTTTTCTATTAAAGAGGAATGCATTATAATTTCAAATGGGAGCAATATTTTTCGAGATTTGCCTTCTGTTACGAGTAGAATCTTAGAATATATCAAAAATCGCATCTCTAGGCAAGATTTCGGAAGCGGAAGAATAAACGTTCGGCAGTCATTGCACATCGTAAACTCAACGATGGCTCTGAAATCTAATCGAATTTTTATGAGGCGGATTTTCATCACCGCAGATCCGAGTGTCAACAGCGCCTGTCGAAAGCCCCATCCCTCCATATTGCCCCCCCCCCCTTTAGCCGACCGCTGCTTTCCCTTCACGGCTCGGGCACAAATTTGCTTTTGATGAAGTCTGACATGCCGATTAACCGTAATGAGCCGATCTGCAGGCGCCGAGAGCAACAGCGCTCACTAATGTGAAGAGCCACGCCCCCTAGCGAGCTCTAGAAAGTGGAAATATGAGCTTGTTAATGTAGTAAGTCATATTTTTAGTAATATCGGTACCCGAGGAATATTGCAATTTCCAGATTCTGAATGGCATTGCTTCACAAAAAGCTGACGCTAGGTATTCAGCACAATGTATTGCGACACTCGATGCAAAATATTGTTTTATTTTTCGGACAATAATCATGCAAAATGCACAAATAAATGTGTATTAATTTAAAAGCCTGTACAAAATATTTTGATGTAAGTATCTATCAATTCATCTGTAGATATGTTCGATTGGTCCAACTTTAGCTTGATCCGTCAGTTATTACAGGCTGTATATCAATGTCTGTCCCTAGATCAATCTGTGATTGTCGATGTCAATCTATCAGCCTCAACATAAAACTGTTTGTTTCAGGATCAATCTGTGCCAAGATTGATCTGTCAGTCACTAGGTGGCTCTTTCAGCCTTTGATCAATCTGTCTCCAGACTGATCTTTTATATCTACATCATTCTTTATCACAATATCAATCTGCCTTTTCTATATCAAATGTGTCCCTTTCTACAGTATAATTTATCATTCTCTAGATCTAACAGTCTCAGGTTTTAGCTGTCAGTCCTTTGATTGATGAGTCTTTTTGTGAATCGATACTTCTCTAGATCTTTTTTCTATCTTTAAACTAATCTGTTTGTAAATCAATCAGTCCAGGATATGTCAATCTGTGCCTGTCTAGATCGTTCGGTTTGTCTCTAGATCGGTCTCTTAGTCAGTCTGTCATTCTAAATGAATCTGTCAGTCTCTAAATCAATATCTCTCTAAATCAATTTGTCAGTCCTTTTTATTTATCCGTAGATTTATCCATTTGTTCCTTAATGGATCGCTCCGCTTCCGGAGATATCTTTCTTTAGATAGATCTGTTACTAAGTTAATCTGTCTCTAGGTAAGTCAGTCTCTAGGTCAGTCAGTTTCTCGGTCCATCTGTCTCTAGATGGTACTGTATCTGAGTCGATTTTTCTCCTGTTTTATCTATAAATCTGTATATATATCCAGAGTATACATCACATTATAATAAAATTATAACCTTACAAATCATTTTATAAAATGTCTAACATTACCTCCAAATATATTTTCTAATTCTCTTCCATAAAAAAAGTAAACTGAATCTTTTTTAATCCTATTAAATCTTTAAAATGACAATATAACAAGAAACAAAATCAGCCAGTTCATTGTACCGTGATTCCATATTTTTTCCTGTTTTGGAGTCACTGTTTGTTTCAAGGAACCAGTGAGATGCAACCGATTCCCAGAGGTGTCGATTATTACTGTGTCTTCTACTGAGAATCGTTTTCATCGGCGAGGCGTCTTGTGCTGCCTGCAGGCTTGCGATAACAAGGAAATAATTGGCCAAGTGCTTTACAAGTCAGGCAAGACCAAAGAGGGGGGATGGCCTATACCGGGTACTCAGACGCAAAGCTTTGATTGGTTGCTATAGTAGCACCGTCATACGATTCATAACCAATTTAAAACAAAAACAGGACGACTTTCAAATTGAAAAGGCATGTCTCTTTTGAAGGTTGCATCTTGCTCAGCAATTTGAAATTTCATCCATTTAAATGCAGTACTACATTTTCTTCCACTATTGGTTGGGTCGCTGTAGCGCTTTTCTACTTTTAAATAACAGTGTGTAGTAAATGACCACAAGAGGTCGATGTAACTTAGAACGGAGCTGATTCATTCGAAGAAGACACATAAGAGAAGTCCGAACGATGCTACTTGGCAATATTTCCAAGTCTACAACAAGATTTACTGTAAACTTTGGCAAGTGATAGGACATGAAACAAGAGTCCAAGGGAGCAGGATTTAACCAGAGACTGAAAAGAGCCAAGAGCTGGTGTCAGTCGCAGCTAATGGAAGTGGCTAATGTTAGCTAGCAGGAGAAGGTACTAAAAAGGAATGTTAATAGTTTGATTTGTCAATAGTCTCGCCACTGAATCATAAAACTCAGCAACGTGAATTGCTAGAGTAGGAAGTGGTAATAAAATATAAAATATAACAAACCTTAATCACAGAACACAGCTGTGAAAGGGGACAAACTAGGAACAGCTAGCAATACCAATACCGGCTAGAAGTGAGCCTTCTCCTGCAGCCAAGTAGTTAACATGTGTTGCCACAAAGAGAAACAAAAAAAATGCAATATGCCTAAATAATGGGATTTGAGCTCAGCTGTGCATGTTGGTGACGGTTGTGTGTTAAAAACAACACTGGACAAGCTACCTTGGCAAAATCTCATTTGGGCTTCCGTATTTGCAAGATGGCCATCGAATATGTCAACTTCTTCAAGATGTGTAATATTTCACAAATTTTGAAACCTAAAATCAGGATTATAAGATAGTTCATGTGTTTTACTTATTACTTGAATCAATTGTGTTTTCTTTAAACGAATTAATTATTTATACACCAGTAGGGGTCACTATATTGTGAACAATGGGGGTTTAATGTAATCAATTATTGATTTAATTATTGTTTATTTTCTCTTTTTAGAACATTGGCCAGCGACAATATAAAGTAAAAATATGGCCATATCCATTATCATTGACTTTCTAAAAGAAAAGGAAAGAAGTAGTCATTAACTTTGGGGTGGTTGCATAACGTGGCAACGATCCATCCGACCAGCTTGCGCTCATAATGCTCCTGCATGGATTTCCAAATCCAATTACAGCGGTGAGCTTCACAAGCTTTGAGAAATCCAATAACCTGAGACAAAAACTATGACATGACACCTCACGCTGAATAAAATATGCACTAAAATGTCGGTTGCCATCTCAAAAGAGAGCTACACGCTAACGTTCATTTAGTAGAAAGAGGGCAACTGGTTTGGTGAAGAAACACGAATGAGGACCCAAGGAAAATAATCACATGTGAATACAACTCGTTAATGTTCCAACACTAACTAGCTTTGACAGAACAAAACATGAAATGAAAATGGCACAAGAAACATTCCCCCACTTAGAACTACAACCAGACCATAAAATGACAACGAGACCATGCATAACAAAAACAAAGCGGCATACAAAGGAGACAAAGTTACATTAACATAACAAAACATGAAATGTAGACAGCACAGGATATATAGATATAGAGAATAACTTGCTACAATAGAACAAAATATGAAAAAGGAGAACCTAGCATATGTAGAGAAAAAAAATTGATCTAGAAGAACATGAGAAGAAGACGACATACAGTCTATAGGCAGACTAGCTACCTCTAACATAACAAAATATGAAAGGAGGACAATCAAAATATGCAGGGACACATAAGTTGCTGTAAGAGGAATTCTACTATTCTGATATCCTATCAGCCCTCGTGTGAGACAATAGCGAGGTGATGACTTACCTTTGAAGTGACTTCAGGCTCGCCACTTTCTAGATGAAAACTTAAAAAAATGATTTTGCTCAAAAGAAAAGGAAGAAAGTCTTAACTTCAAGTCAAGTCAAGTCATGTTTATTTGTATAGCCCTTTATCACAAAGAGTCTCAAAGGGCTGCACAGATCAAAGACTATTGCAAACTACAGACTATTATGACACCATCCCGTCATCTAAAACCTACATGGGGGCAAATAATACACGGATAAAATATAGGCTATTCATATGCTAGAGAATAGAATTGTGTTTTAAGCTTAGATTTAAACATTTCCACTCGGGTTGCAGATCGAATCTCAGGGGGTAGAGCAGGGGTGTCAAACTAATTTTAACTTGGGGGCCACATGATAGAACAAACATTCTGTCGGGGCCCGGACTAGTAGATTAAAGAGAACAAAAAGAGATAAAGAAATAAGAGAAAGAGGGAGGATAAGGAGAGAGTGCGTGACAAAGAAAGAAAAAGAGAGAGAGAGCGTGAGAAACAAAAGATAAAAAGTCGTGAGAGAGGGGAAAAAGAAAGGGAGAGGAAGAATGAAAACCAAAGAGAAATAGAAAGACAGAAGGAGAGAAAAGAGAAAAGAAAGCATGATAGGCATAAAGAGAGAGAGAGAAAAGAGAAAAAGAAAAAAAGGAAGTTAGAGCAAAAGAGGTTAAAAGACACAGAGAGTGAAAGGGACAGAGACAGAGAGTGGGAGAAAAGGGGTGGAAAATAAAAGAGAGAGAGAGAGAGAGAAATAAATACAAGTACAGTGTCTTTGTGAGAGGCACCTAGCTTTAACAACATCAAGTTGACATATTTCAACCTGCAGCTTGTTTTTCTCTTGCGCTTCTCTGAGTGTTGTCTCGCGGACCGGATTCAATCCCTTAGCGGGCCCGATCTGGCCCGCGGGCCGCCTGTTTGACACCGGTGGGGTAGAGCATTCCACAGCACCGGAGTTCTCAAAAGGAACAACCTGGAACCGAAGTTGCTACTGTCCTTCTACAAAGCCAGAGTCGAAAGCATTCTGGCAAACGGCATCACCGTATAGTATGCTGGGAGAATGGTAGCGGACAGGAAAAAAAAAAAAAAAAGAGTAATCTATACAACCCAAAAGATCATCAGCTGCTCTCTGCCCAGTCCAGAGGACTTGCCTGCGTGCAATACCACAGCAGATCCATTAACATTATAAAGGAGAATTCCCACCTCGGCCACCACCTTTTTGACCTGTTGCCCTCTGGTAGATGCTACAGAACCCCCGGAATCAAAGACAAAAAGGCTCAGAGACAACTTCTTCCCCAAGGCCATCACCACCCTAAACAAGGGCACAAAACGGTGAAAACACATATTGCGTCTTATTTATTTTTTATTTTTTTGCCTTTTTTTGTTGCTACGTAAAATTAGAAACAATTTGTGTCAAAAAGTTTAGTCAAAATTTAGTCCCCAAAGAGACATCATTTCAACATCTTGAAAAACGTTTTTCACCTTTCTGTATTCAACCAATTGAAGTAATTTTGAGGTTGAATTTCAGGCTAAATCTTGTTGGTTTAGGACATGATTTAGAACAAAAAGAGGTGTCTAAAATTTGCTTATGTTTATCCTCAGAGTAAAAAGGAACAAATAGCCTTTTAGTCCGAATTTTCATCAATCACTTTTTAAACAATTTAATTTAATGATACATATGAACTGGTTTGGGGAGGCACAGCAGCGCAGTGGTTAGCGCGTGTGCTACACAGTTCTGAGGTCATAGGATTGAACCTACCCATGCAGAGTTTGCATGTGATCCCCGTGCTTGCGTGGGTTTCCTCGGGGCACTCCGGTTTCTCCCCACATTCCAAAAACATACATTTCAGGTGAATTGGCCGGTCCAAATTGTCCCTGGATGTGAATGAGCGAGTGAGTTGTCTGTCCCTGTGTGGAATGAGGGAGGAAACTGGAGTGCCCGGAGGAAACCCACGCAAGCACAGGGAGAACATTCAAACCGCACACAGGGAGGTTCGATCTCATGTCCTCAGAACTGTGCCGCTAACCACTGCACTGCCGTGCTGCCCAGCAAAAAATATATAAAACCAAATCTTAAAAACATAAAAAAATAATGATATATATTAATAGTTAAAAATGTTTTATAATTATTCAAATGTCATTTTTTTATATATACCTATAATGAGAATCACTTCCATATTACCATCTTGAGTGGTTAATGTGCCTCAGGAAATCGACCAACTAAGTAAAAATACGCCACTTAATCATAATTGCATTATTTATGTGAAAATTCGCTTCAAACTTCTTCGCAATTACGGTATAATACTCATGGCAGCAGGTTGCCTTAATTCGGACAGTACAACCGCGCATGCGCATTTATTATTCAAGTATTTTGCGAGCCAATGACGTCAAGAGGAGAGCGTGAACGACAAATTTCAAATGCAATAAAATATAAAAGTAACTGATCAAAAAAGTTATTTTTCCAAGAATATTAATCCAATAAAAATGTTTAAAAAAAAACAACTTGTTGGCATTCTTTAACTGCAAGGGGAAGCTTCTAGATTAATTTTCTCGAGATTCAGATGGTTAATGGAATACAATGCATAATAAATTCAACTTATAAACCAACTAAACAAAATTATTTTTATTATAATTTTTAAAGTTTGCTTCAAAATATCGTTGCAATTTCAAAAAGCAGCAAGTTTTATTTTCTTCCGGGCGGTCTGACTACGCATGCGCATATTTTCTTCAAGTCTGCCGAGCGCCATTGACTAATGGTCGGAATTCCGACACATTTTGGAGAATGGGCTTTTTTAGCACGGCTCACTGAAAACAGGGCCGACTCTTTCGGCTCCCATACGGCTCATCAGATTGTTTTTGTTACTTTAATCCATATATTAACAATTATTACGTGACATGATGCACAAAATAGCTTAAAATGGGAACCAATGAAGCAAAAAAGACAATGAACACCAAACTAAATAAAGTAAGAAAAATAAAATTTAGAAAATACAAGAAGAAAGAAGAAAAAGAAGGCAGGAAAATACGAATAAAAAGCTAAGCAAAGGAAAAAATGAAGGAAAGACAAAAAAGCGAGGGGAAAGGAGGGGAAGTAGTTTTTGGTTGTTTCTTGTCATATTTGCTTTTTGTTGGGGGGCATTTTTTTCATTTTTAGGGTCGTTCCTTGACATGTTTTATCGTCTTTTTTATTATTTACATTTTTTTTGTATGGGGGGGGGAATCACATCATTCTCTATCAGACTTTGGTCGTTTCCCCGGTCAATTTTTGCTAGTTTTACATTTTTGTTTCGTTTTTCAGGTTGTTTCCTGTCATATTTTGGTGGGTTCCTTGTCAATTTTTGTTCATTTCTGTCAGATTTTGTTTAGGCATATTTTGTTTTTTTCCTGGTCAGTTTTTGTTGCTTTTTTGGTCCATTTTCTATTGTTTCTCGGGCAGATTTTCGGTCCTTTTATTGTGGGTTTTTTTGGTCATTATTTGACGTTTTTTTAAATGTGTGTCTTTCCCATATTTTGGGTTTTTCTTGGTATTTTTTTTCTTTATATATATATATATATATATATATATATATATATATATATATATATATATATATATATATATATATATATATATATATATATATATATATATATATATATATATATATATATATATATATATATATATATATATATATATATATAAATAAAATCATGGTCAATTAAAACAACAAATTTAGAGTCATCAACATGAGTTCCTGGAAAAATGCATATTGAGCAATCACTAAAGAAAAAGCGTCAGAAGGGAGCAGGTTCCTGCCTGTCACCTCCAGGAGCCAGCTCGATACCTCGTTTTGTTCGCGAAAGACACATCCCTCACAGAGAGGAAGAGAGAAAGTGAGGGAAAAAGAAGGGAGGAGAAAATAGAAAGAAGAGGAGGAGAGAGACTTGTCAGACTGTGGGTTGGATGTACCCGGAGCGAACCGAAGAAGAGAGGTTCGCTTGGATTTGGATTCCCGAACGGTAAGTCAAAACGACAGCGTCGCTTTCAATTGCATTGAAATAAAATGGTTCCAAAAGTTGCGTGTGGCGTTTATGGAGCAAAGGTTTTGGAGGTGTAATTTTTGTTTGCGAGCTGTATTTTTGAGGAGTTGTAACGGCCCCCACCACCAAACTTTGTTGCGCAAGTCTGAGCTGCACTTTTGCCCCAAATACGGCTTCCTTTTTCCGATTGTTTTTGGAGCATCTGCAAAGCGAGTCTCGGTAATAATAATATATTAGAACATTTAGTGTAATCCACCCTCCCATTCATGCATATTTCTTATTTCATATTCCATCCTCGCCATTGCTCACAGGCAAGAAAATATACAACATACAAAAAAAAATAAGATGACTTGTGAAATATACATGAATTTAAGATAAAAATTTGTCTTTTCAGAAAAAAGAAAAGAGTATTAATGAAAAACTGAAAAAAAATGATAACATTTAAGATATTATGAAAATATATTACACAATTACAGTATGTGTGTATATATATATATATATATATATATATATATATATATATATAGGCAGCACGGCAGCGCAGTGGTTAGCGCTTGTGCGGCACAGTTCATGTCATGGGAACCTGTCGTGGGTTCAAATCCAGCTCCAGACTTCCTGTGCGGAGTTTGTATGTTCTCCCCGTGCTTGCGTGAGTTTCCTCCGGGCACTCCGGTTTCCTCCCACGTTCCAAAAACATGCATTTCAGGTGAATTGGCCGGTCCAAATTGTCTCTAGGTGTGAATGAGCGAATGAGTTGTCTGTCCCTGTGTGCCCTGCGATTAGCTGGCAACCAGTTCAGGGTGTCCCCTGCTCACTGCCTGGAAATGGCTGGGATGGGCTCCAGCCCTCCCGCGACCCTAATGAGGATAAGCGGTACGGCTAATGAGATATATATATATCTCATCTCATCAGCTGCACCGCTTATCCTATATATATTCCAGTTACTGCAGCCTCCCCCTTGAGGAGTTTGCCTGTTCACACCTGCATATGTTTCCTCCGGGCACTTTGGTTTCCTCCCACATTTTTAAAACATGCATGTCAGTTTAATTGGCCGGTCCAAATTTGCCCTAGGTGTGGATGAGCGAGTGAGTTGTCTAACTGTGTGCGCAGGGTGTCCCCTGCCCACTGCCCGAAGATGGCTCGGGGTAGGCTCCAGCATCCCTGCGACCCTAGTGAGGATAAGTGACGCAGATAATGGATGAATGGATATATATCTATATATATGTATATGGTTCTTTACTGATGTGATAACTAAGTCTTTATAATTGCAATTCTGATCATTCTAATCCTGAAATCTCTTTACAAATCCATCTCCCTAATGTTTATCCCTTGAAGGGACTGTGCTGGCCCCCATCCTGGTGGAATGAGGCCACTCTTGTTTTTCTGAAATGAATATTCTGGTGTAATGTCCTAAATATGCATTTCAAAGGATTGACAGAGCTCATCGTAGCAAACGGAGGCGTGTCAAATTGTTTACATCAGCAACCTTGTATATGTTTACCGTATTTACAATACCATACGGCGGACATTAGAGTCTTAGGTTTTCTATTAATAATAATAATAATAATAATAATAATTTCCTTGTATTGTCATTCTGTGTAACAATGTACACAGAACGAAATGTCGATTGCACCTGACCCGTTGTAGCGAGCCGATGCAGCCGCAGCCAACAGAGGGCGCCGCCGACCACTTTTTAAGTCTTAGGAATGACTCGGCCGGGGCGCGAACCACCGACCTCCCAGTCTCAAAGCGGGCGCCTTACCATCTAGGCTACTGAGCTGGTGATGGTGCGCCCTATGTGTGTAGTAAGGCGGACGTAATAGACAACACCATGAGAATGCCAAAAGTTGAAGTGTGGAACTTCAACCGCTGGACTTTGGTGTGAACCAGCCGTTCAAAGTAAGGCTCAGGCGGAATAGAAGTGATGGATGAGCGATCAAGACCACAGTTTCACTAATTAGAACACATGTGTCAAACAGGCGGCCCGCGGGCCAGATCAGGCCCGCTAAAGGATTGAATCTGGCCCGCGAGACAACACTCAGAGAAGCGCAAGAGAAAAACAAGCTGCAGGTTGAAATATGTCCACTTGATATTGCCAAAGCCAGGTGCCTCTCACAGATACACTGTACTTGTATTTCTTTCTCTCTCTCTCTCTCTCTCTCTGTCTCTCTCTCTGTCTCTCTCTCTATCTTTTCCACCCATTTCTCTCTCTCTGTCTCTCTCTGTCTTACTCTTTTCCACCCCTTTTCTCCTTCTGTCTCTTTCTCTCTTCATACCCTTTGCACTTTCTTTTCTCTTTTCTCTCCTTCTGTCTTTCTATTTCTCTTTGGATTTCTTTCTTCCTCTCCCATTCTTTTACCCCTCTCTCATGACTTTTTCTCTTATGTTTCTCACGCTCTCTCCCTCTGTCTCTTTTTCTATCTTTGTCCCGCCCTCTTTCTCTTATTTCTTTATCTCTTTTTCTTTCTCTTTAATTTAGCAGAATGTTTGTTCTATCGTGTGGCCCCCGAGTTAAAATGAGTTTGACATCCCTGAATTAGAATTAGAATAGACATTTTTGTTTTATTGTCATACATTTGAACGTTGTGAAACATTGTATGCAACAAGATTAGTACGGTCACTCCAGGGGGAAACATGTAACATAAAGACTTTGAAGAGAAAATAAAAGACTATCAGTATTAAGAGGCAAAAATAGTAGTTACAACATAGTGCTATAGAAAAACTGGCCGAAATTGTAATAATAACAATGTAATGAAGAAGAACAGCACTATTAAAACAAGCGCAATAACTTTTAGCAATTTGAAGAAACAACATGTAATTCACAAGGTATAGTTATTATTTTTTCTCTCACCAGTTTGTGCAATGGTACATATTTTTCACTGTTTCGTTTGTCAACAACAAAAAGAGAAATAAACCCAAAATTATTGCAAGATATGTTTCCACAATGTGTGCGTTTGTTTAGGGTTGTGATGGCCCTGGGGAAGAAGCTGTCTATGAGCCTGATGGTCCTAGTTTTGAGGGATCTGTAGTGCTTACCAGAGGGCAACAAGTCATAGAAGTGGTGGCCAGGGTGGGAATTGTCTTTTATAATGTTAATGGCTCTGCTATGATATCACAAGCAGGCAATGTCTACTAGACTGGGCAAAGAGCAGCTGATGATCTTTTGGGTTGTGTTGATTCCTCACTTTTTTTTACTGGTCTTAATGTGTCTAAAACCTTTATTATAGTTGAAAACATGTTTTTTTGAGTCAACATTTTAGGAAGTATATTGGTTGAGGTAAGTGTTAGGGGTTAGGGCTAGGGTCTTTAATAGCTTTTTAGAACCCTTTTCATGATTTTTATTATTATATTAGGGACAATTGTCCCACATAAAAACAGTTTCCTAGTCATAATGTGGCAGGACCCCTATTTTAGAGTTGAAACGTGTTACAATTTAAATGCACATTTGAGTTAGATTTTGGTTAAGGTAAGGGTGTTAGGCTTTTTGAGACCTTCTAAGGACCATTTTACAGATTTTTGCCATCATTTATGGGACAAATTAATCTTCTAGGGATGTTTTATTGATCTTAATGTCATGATTACTGATTTGGATCACCTATGCCCGCTCATTTGGCGCCAGCCGCTGCGGGCTATCTGATTGGTTCCATGTCCCTTTTTAAGCCCAGTCCTTTCACTCTCCGGTTGTCAGTCCGCCAGCGAGCCTCTGTTGTTACAAGGCAAGCCTTTTTTTGACCCTGACTCCCGCCTGTCCCGTTTTTGCACCCGTTTTTCCACCTGTCCGTTCCTGATCTCCCCGTTTGTCTCTGGCTACGACTCATTTTTGATCCCGACTACGTCTCCTCTCCCTTCCCGGGTTATGACCCGTTTTTGATCCCGACCAAGTTTTTGCTCTTCTGTCCTGGCTATCGACCTGATTTTCGGTCCTTGACACCACCATCTCCCGCTGTGGAAGATCCACTTCCGTATTCAGATCACGATCCGATTGCGTGAGCGGCTTGCTACCCGCATCCAGCGAGCACCGGATCGCGGCCGCTGCCCTTTCTCTTTGTATTCACTAAACTTGTTGTTAACGCTAGGCATTTGGGTCCTGATTCCCTTCTGGTCGTGACACTCAATGTGTCTTGAACTCTTTTTCAGAGTTAAAACATGTTTTTAAGGTAACTTTGGTTGTGGTTGGGTTCATAGTTAGGTTTCATTGTGGAAGCCAATTTTTGTTCGTTACTAGGACAATTTTTTTGTAGTTAAAATGTCACTTTAGAGTTATGGTTTGAGTCGGATTTTGAGGTTAAGAGTTAAATAAGGGTTAAGGGTTAGAGTCAAGGGGTAGGAAATGCATTATATCAAAGAATGTTCCCACAAGTCTATATATTAAAGCATGTGTGTGTGTTTGTATTTGAGACCTTCTAAGGACTCTTTTCAAAATTTTGACCAACATTTTTCCCATAATAGGATATTTTTGTGGTTTTAATGCGGGTAGACCCCTTTTTTAAAGTTACAACATGGTTTGGCTTAGGTTTAGATTTCATTGTGGTAACCTATAGTCCTTATGACATTTAGGTGGTCTTGCAGTCAAATTATGGTTTTACAATTTTGGTAAGACTTCCGCTTCAGTTGAGGTTGCGTTTCTACCCCAGGTTGATCTTTTTTTGCAAGCTGGATCTGATCCCGAGCGCCACTTCATCAAAACCAGCCTGTGGGAGTCCCAAAACATGTTGGGCTAGCTTAGGCTATTCGTCATCGGCGACGGTGACGGATGAACTCCCCCCTCCAAGATGGTATTGGCCCCCATCCCAGGCTGGACTGGGTCCGGCTTTCCCGCTCTCGATTGACGTTTACAAGCACTCGTCCTGCCAAGGAATTCATTACGAGAGCATGAAATACGAGTTGAGATATTGATTGACGTGCATGCAAAAAGGGGGAAATGAAAAAGGCCGTGTCAGCATGCGTGGGGCTTATTGTAGAGATCAAATTGATCTATTGGAACCACAACTAAGAAGATGATGCAAAAAATGCAGGTTGCACATGCCCAGAACCCTTTGCTCTCCCCAGCCACTTTGTCCAGCTCATCCAGAAGGATTCCCTAGAGTTTTTATCCCAGTCTATCACAGATATATAGCTTGAAGGACTACCAGTTGTATACACATTCCTTAAAAAAATGTATGTTATTACTATGTGGTTACTATGTTATTACCAGGATGTAATTATTAGAATTAAAATAAGCTCAGTCAACCACTTAAGCATCATGACATTTAGAAATTAAATTTCCTAGAAAAGTACAATGACCTATTACTGGTAAGTTATTTTCATAACCTGTCCACGGGCTACTCAGGCGCTCTCAGGCGGCTACTTGGTGGCCACAGGTGCCTCCCAGGAAACCTCTGCTTTACAGAGTATCCTAGGTTGTCCCCAGGGCCTCCTGGGACATACCTGGAACATCTCCTGACTCCAAGCCGCTTCATTCAGCTCTTCCAGTGGGATCCTAAAGGGTTTTCCCAGTCCAACCTAGAGATTAAGTCTCCACAGAGTATCCTGGGTCATCCCAAGGGATACCTGTCCGTGGAACATGTCCAGAACGCTTTGTTCTCCCAAGCCACTTTGTCCAAGTCATCTGATGGGGTTTCGGGTGTGTTCCCAGGTCAGTCTATATATTCTCTACAGAGTATACTGGGTCATCCCAGGGGACTCCTTCAAGTGGGACTGATTCAAAACACTTTATTTTCCCCATCCACTTTGTTAAGGTCTATCTGACGGGATCTTGGGTGTGTTTCCCGGTCAGTTTAGATATATGTAGCCCCTACAGAGTATCCTGGGTCGTCCCCAGGCCCTTCTTCCTGTGGGACATGCCCGGAACACCACTTTATCCTTAGCCACTTTGTCCAGCAGAAGGATCTCAAGGAGTTCCTCGACAGGGATAGACATGTTGTCTCTTCAGCGTGTCTTGGATTGTCCCCTGGTGGTTCCTGCATGTGTGACACCACCTGACCCCAAACCACTTCACCCAGCTCATCCAACAGTTTCCAAAGGCATTCCCAGGCCAGGCCAGACAGATTGTTTCCCCAGAGTGTGTTGATTTGTCCCTGTTCTCTCTTGGTGATTGGACATTGTCGGAACACCTACTGATCCCCAGCCACTTCACACGGCACATCTGAGAGGTTTCAGTGGTGTTCTCAGGCCAGGCTAAATAAATAATCTCTTCCTTTTTTAATTGTAATTATTCAGAATGGCATCTAGAGTCGAATAATTCATTTTAATTGATATCACAGACCCCTAGTTTTATCTTTTCTGATGATATGAGCCATGTGTCTCATTGTTTATACTATTATTGTTTTCAAATGTTTCAATGACCTTCCTTTTTTCAATAATCGTTCTCAAACGAAAGGAATTGTCACCGATTTCAGTCTTTATTCACCCAGCAATACATGAACCTTCTGACAATCATTACAGAAGACGGAAGAAAATGGAGTGGGTGGAGCTTCCTAAGGAGCTCTGTTCATGTTTTTTCTTGGGGGCCCAAACTCGATTAAAAAGAATTATTAAGGCGGCTTGGCCACGGCGGAGTTCATCAAAGAGAGTGAAATGTCTGAGGACACTCAAAAAGAAAATGCTGATTGTCTGAATGGGCAGAAAAAGTGGGCCCATTAGGATTTCTGAGGGCTGAGCAGTTTCGGGGGGTTGACCTGGTTTAAAATTCAGTCTTTAGTTTAGATTTTTTTACAGGCAAATTTGGGAAAAGGCACATGCAAAACTACGAATGAAAAGTGAAACATTTTGCGTCCCAAAAACTACAAGTACAAATATGGATGCTGCTTGAGTAGTCAACAATCGTGTCCCTCCTTTGACATCATCCTGAGTTTTCACGCCTAAACCACTTCTCTTTATGATACATCCCAAAATGAATTCCTCGATTATATGCGGGAGAATACGATTTTCAATCAAGTAACAAAGTTTCACTGTCACGGTTGCCGTGGCGCCCAATTGGCCACGCCCGTGTGGCGCCAGCTGCGGCTTATTGACAGATTGGCCTCCCTTCTATTTAAGCTCACTCACCCTTTGTCAGTCCGTCAATGATCCTCTGCACCAGCAAAACGTGGGTTTAAGACTATGTCTGGTTTCCTGCTTGTGTTTCCTGCCTGGTATTGTTCCCGTCTATTTTGTCCTCTTTAATATCGATCTCCAGTTTCGTTCCCATCTAGGTCCTGTTTAATTTCGATATCCAGTTTTGATATCAATCCTGTCTGTCCCGTCCTGTCTGGTATCAACCCCATCTGTCCGATATCTGCTCGTGCCATTGGTATCGATCTCGTCAGCCTCTGGCTTCCTGTCATTCCACACCAGACAGCTGCCTTACGTCTTCCACACAACGATCGCCAAATCACTGGCGTTTGGGTTAACGTGCATGGCTGCCCCATTTCCCATAAAATAAAAGCTTGTGTGAGAAACATCACACATTTGGGTTCTCCTCCTGTTCCGGTTCTTGACATTCAAATTTTTGAAGGCAAGAACCCAAACTAATACCTAAAAGTACTATGAAGAAAACTATGAAAAAGACACATTTTTAAAAATGGTTAATTATTCCAATGGTTTCGAAAAGAGTCTTCGATATTTTTTTTTGTGTAAATAGAAGGTTTGTCATATTCGATGCAGATCAAAGAAGACAATAAGTCAGTCCAGCTAGAGTGACTCTAATCCAAAACTAGTTTTTATGATTAAGCTTAAAATTAATAACGCAATTTTGGAGGCAGCGCAGTTAGCGTGTCCGGAGCACAGTTCTGAGGTGATGAGACCGCCTTTCTGTACCTTTGTGGGTTTCCTCCGGGCAGTCCACCCACATTCCAAAACATGCATGTCATGTTAATTGTCCGGTCCTAAATTGTCCCTAGTTGTGAATGAGCGAGTGAGTTGTCTCTGTGTGCCCTGCGACGTGCTGGCAACCAGTTTAGGATGTCCCCTGTCCACTGCCCGAAGAAGTCTGGGATTGGCTCCAGCTTCCCCGCGACCCTACTGAGGATAAGCAGTGCAGATAATGGATGGATGGATGGATTTTGGAGGCCATTTCGGGCGATTACGATTATAGATCGGGTGATAAAATTTTAAACCATTACATTTATAAAGGCACCAGCCAAAATTTAGCTAAAAATAAAGGTTTAAAAAAAAACTTTAAAAAAGGTTACAAAAAATTCATAGATTATTACATCATTTTGGGGAAGAATTTCCCAAATAATTTTTTGTGTTTTTGTGTAAACGGGAAGTTTGTCGTTTTTCTATGCAGATCAAAGCAGAAAGTAGGTCAGTGCAGCTGAACTGAATCCAATCTAAGGCTAGGGCTTTCTGATATAGATCTAAATAAATAAGACGCTGAACGAGGACGATCGTGTGTAAGTTGAATTTGTTTGTAAGTTGCTTCAGTGCTATTTTTTGTATGTTTAAAGTTTATATAATTATGTTTAGGGCTTGTTTAAGTAACTTGTATTGTTGTGCACTAAAAAAATAAACATTTCATAAAATAATATGCTCTATAAAGATAAATAAAGTCAAGTTTAACTTACTTTTGGAAGATGAGCTTCAAGAGTTAGGCTACTTCCTCCTACGTGGTTGAAAGTGGCTGAAAAAAAGCAATCCAATTATTTTCTCAACTGCATCAAGCTTCCTTAATCCACTTTCATTTCAAATGAAACAGTTCGCCTCTTCTTTACACTTGACATCAACCATATTGAATAGATGTACGATATATTAAACAATGAAAATGTCAAAATTCTGAGCACGCTGGCGATTCAGACCAGTATGTTTACAGCAGATTTAGTCTTCGGGGTGGATGATGGGTGACCTCTCACAGCGCCACCACACGCCGGTAGCAGCGGAAAAAAGCACTACAGTAATATCCTGTACTCGGAAAAAGGTGCACACAATACAAATTCTTTCTTACAGCAATGTGCGGATGTTTTTCGACATCCCGAAAAAAATGATCATATCTACCATTATTCGTAACTCGAATGTTAGTAAGGGAGCGTCTGTAACTTGGTATTAAATGCCATTTTGGGCAATTCTAATTTTAAGATAGAGTCACCAAATTTCAAAATCAGCAAATATGTAAAGGTTCACGCCAAAACTAAGTTAAAAATAGAATGAGTGTAGAAAAACACTAATAAAAAACAGTAAAAAGAAAGTCATGCATTATTAAAACATTTTAAAAAGAATTTCCGATTAAAACCCTGCCCACTGCCTTAAGATGGCTGGAATGGGCTCCAACACCCCCACGACCCTACTGAGGATAAGCGGTGCGAATAATGCATGGATGGATTTCTGATTAATCGTTTTTTGTGCAAACAGAAAGTTTGTCATTTTTCGATGCGGATATAAGCAAAGAGTAGGTCCGTCGAGCTACACTAAATCGAATCCTATTTTTTTAAGGCCAATGCTAAAACTTATACAATAAAACCTAGAAGGACTTTGATGACAACTATTAGACAAAGGACGTTTAAACAAATGTTCTATTAATCCATGCTTCTGGAGACAAATTTTCAATGAATCGTTGTCTTGCGTAAACACGATGTTTGTCATTTCTTTCAGATAGTCCAGTTAAGTTGAATCCGATTTAAAAGTTGGGCTTTGTAGCCCAAAACGAACAACTCGATTATATATGCCATTCTTGGCGATACAGATTTAAGATAAGATAAGATCCACTTCCGTAGCAAGCAATGGCGGTGTCAGGGACGAAAAAAAAGGTTGGTAGCCGGGACTCGGAGAGCAAGGCGTGGTCGGGGTCGGAAACGAGTCGTAAGCCAGAACGGGAGCGTAGACGTAGTCGGTGACAAAAAGAGGTCGTAAGCCGGGACGGGAGAGCAGACGTAGTCGGGGACAAAAAGAGGTCGTAAGTCGGGACGGGAGAGCAGACGTGGTCAGGATCAAAACAGGTCGTAGCCCGAGACAGACGGGACAGAAAATGGCACAGGTGGGAGTCAGGGTCGAAAAAGGCTTGCCTTGTATACACTGAGGTTCGCAGACGGACTGACAAAAGGGGATTAACAGGACTGGGTTTAAATAGGGACAGGGAGCCAATCAGTCCGCAGCGGTTGGCGCAAAATGAGCGGGCAGAAGTGATTCACATCAGTAATCATGACAATGCCATTCTTGGCGATTCAGATTTTAAATCGAGTAACACAATTATAAATCTTATTTTTTTTAACAAAACCTAGATAAACTTAATAAAATAAAACCTAGAAGGAATTTGAAGAAAACTTATAAAGAAGGACATAAAAAATAGATATATTAATCCAAGGATCTGGAGATGAACTTTTGATTAATCGTTTTTCTTGCGTAAACACGATGTTTGTCATTTTTTGGTCAGACAGTAGGTTAGTCCAGCTAGACTGAATCCAATCAAAAAGTAGAGTTTTATAGAGCAAAATGAATAACTCGATTTTATATGCCATACTGGGCGATTATTATTTCAAATCGAGTAACACAATTTTAAAACGTATTTTTTTTTAAAGCCCTAGCTTAAAATAATAAAATAAAACCTAGAATGACTTTGAAGAAAACTAACAAATGAATGACGTTAAAAAAAATCTTCAATTAATCTGAGGTTCTAGAGACAAATTTTCGATGAATTGTTTTTCTTGACACAATATTTGTCATCTGTTGGTCAGACAGTAGATCAGTCCAGCTAGACTGAATCCAATCCAAAAGTAGGGCTTCATAGCCAAAAATGAATAACTCGATCTTATATGCCATTCCGGGCAATTATTTTAAATCGAGAAACACAATTATAAATCTTCAATTTCCTAAAGTCGCAGTTAAAACTAATAATTGAGACCTAGAAGGAACACAATTTTCGTCATTTTTTGTTCAGACAGTAGGTCAGGGGAGCCAGGCGATTGCTTAGAAAAGTAGAGCGCCCCGTTCTTTCCACTTCTCCGATTCTTTTGTCCCGCTTGTATGAAGGACGGCCTTGTGTCGGGACAACAATGCGACGCTGTGTCCATTTATCGGTAAATTAACATCTCGCAGTGGATGCGATCTCATCTCATCTCATTAGTTGCACCGCTTATCCTCAGTAGGGTCGCGGGGGTGCTGGAGCCCATCCCAGCAATCATTGGGCAGTGGGCAGGGGACACCCTGAACTGGTTGCCAGCCAATCGCAGGGCACACAGGGACAGACAACTCACTCGCTCATTCTCACCTACGGACAATTTGTCCGGCCAATCCACCTGAAATGCATGTCTTTGGAATGTGGGAGGAAACCGGAGTGCCCGGATGAAACCCACGCAAGCACGGGGAGAACATACAAACTCTGCACAAAAAGTCCGGTAGCTGGTTTTGAACTCACACAGGAGGTTCCCAAGACCTTAGAACTGTGCTGCACACGCGCTAACCACTGCGCCGCTGTGCTGCCCGCAGTGGATGCGATATTTGGGAAAAACGATTGTGCTGTATTGGAATTTACAAGGATTTCCTATGGTGTGTCCTGGGCAAGTACAGTCACAGTAAAAATAGAAACTATTGAAATATAAAAATAATTAAACCAAAAATAAGACAGAATGATATTACAGCAAAATAAAACTACCAAAATTAATTTATAAGCATAAAAACAAAAAACGATCAAATAAGAAATATACAATCATAACAAGTAAATTAATTTACAAAATAAAATAAATGGAAAACAAAGATAAAAAAAATAAAATAATAAAAAATATTGAAATTTGATAATAAAACATAATGACATATAAATAAGTACATAAAAAAAACGAAAATAACAGGGCAAAAAAATCCCCCCCAAATATATCAAAATAAAAAATAAAAAGAATAAAAAACAAAAATAATAAACTTAAAATCTAAATATGTAATTAAATAAAATTATGTAATAATAATGAAAATAACAAAACAATAATAGACTATATTATTTAAATACAATTATGAAATATAATAATAATAATAATAAACAAATATTTAAATGGAATATTAAGAAATAATGGTATAAAATAATAATAATAATAATAATAATGATATAATATATTATATAATATAATAATAATAATAATAAAATACAATATTGATACTAAAATAATCGATAAAATTAAATAAATAGAAATAAATAACAACAAAGATACATATAAATGTATTAAAAGGTTAATACTGTACATACAAAATATAAAAAGATACAATTTGTGTATAAAAATGGAAAGGGAATTAATTAATAAAAAAAAAACAAAAACAAAAATGAGGTGAGTTGTGCAGGAATATCAGGCAGACCCAGAAAAATACTTTAACCGGGTCATTTGTTTTCCTGACGTCCCTTTTTTCGGCATCTGTTTTTCCCCCCAAGCGATCTCTCCTTCATAAATATTGTCTTCTCCCGGCTGCCAAACAGAAAAGGAATATAAACTCTCAGCCGGCCTCACCGGCACCATGACAACCGCCTCCCAGACGCTATCCAACTCCATCGATTAGCTCCTCTGCCGCCACACTTTCATTGGGGAGGATGTTTTTATTTTTATCGTGACGGATCCAGCACCTCAAAGTATCGCTGCACAAAACTTGCAAATCAAAACATTTTATTTTGAAAAATTATCCACAAAACTCCAGTATAGTAGACCCGCATGATACGACATCATCCGGTGTGTGTTTTAAGGTGAAACTGCCGTGTAGCGGGGGATAGAGACATATGGTAATAAGCTAATAGGCTAATGAGTTTGTAAACCCGGTACAGCAGACATAAACGTGAAGAAAATAACAAAATAGTATATTGTAACTAACATGTATAAAAACTGCATTTTATTCATGTTTGGTGTGATGTGACTTGAGCTGGTAGAGTGGAGTAGCAGGTGGTTTCAGAAGTGGAAGGAAACAGTGGATTCATATTAAAACTTCCACTTGTGAGGATTGTCATGCCCCAAGTAGATAGCAATTTGTGTGCCTTCCTGTGAATCCTAAACTTTGTTTTCATGGTTGTCACACAGTACCCTATAACACTAACCTGCAAAGATCCTTATTTTCTGCTTTTAAAAATATTAAAGTATAAATTATTTGTGAAAATATTAATATTTATTTAATTATATTTTTTAATATTCATATATATTTTGTATTTTGGAAATCTTTTTTATTTTTGGGATTTATTTTTGCTCTGTTCTTTTCAACTATTTTTCCTGTTTTTTTGGAATTAATATGTCCTATTGTAGGGCAGCACGTCGGCGCAGTGGTAAGAGCGTGTGCGGCCTTGGGAACCTCCTGTGTGGGTTCAAATCCAGCTGCTGGAGTTCCTGTGCGGAGTTTGTATGTTCTCCCCGTGCTTGCGTGGGTTTCCTCCGGGCACTCCGGTTTCCTCCCACATTCCAAAGACATGCATTTCAGGTGGATTGGCCGGTCCAAATTATCCCTAGGTGTGAATGAGCGAGCGAGTTGTCTGTCCCTGTGTGCCCTGCGATTGGCTGGCAACCAGTTCAGGGTGTCCCCTGCCCACTGCCCAATGATTGCTGGGATGGGCTCCAGCACCACCGCGACCCTACTGAGGATAAGCGGTGCAGATAATGAGATGAGATGAGATGTTTTATTGTATAAAATGTCATTCTCCTTGTCGAATCACATTTTTTCAGTTATTTCAGAATACATTTTTGTCTTATATTTTGAAATTGTAATATATTTTTTTAGGTTTTTAAAATATATTTTTTGTTTTCAAAATCATTTTTGGAAAAAAAATGTTTCCAGGTCTTTTCAACTATTTTTCTGTTTTTTTAATGAATGTTTTCTTTATTTTTCAGAATATTATTTTTCATTTCTTAAAATCTTTTTTTCTGGTTTATGTTTTTTTTTCCGGGAGTTATATATTTTTGTTTTTTCACAATCTTTTATATGATCAACTACAAAAAACAGAAGTGAAAGTTCTATTTTACCTTTTCTTTTATTTATTTATTTTTTGTTTCTTTTTGTATTTGTTTTTTCTTTGTATTTTCTTCCATTGAGACGTACGGGCTTGTCGTCGTGATTGAAGGCGTCTTTATTGCTCGGGAATCGGAGGTGATTGAGGATAGGGCGCCCGCCCCGAGACTGGGAGGTTGCTGGTTCTAGCCTCGGCCGGGTCATACATGTTTTTTATTTGTTACACAAAAATTTGTACCCATTGCCTTCCTGCTTAGCGCTCGTCATTAGGGGTTGAAATTGCGGGCATTGGTCACCTAATGACTCCCAACGAGATGTTGCAACACATCAGTTGGGTTGAGCGAGGGGGCTGGGAATCCCCTCCTCTGTATCAATCTCCCAGAAAGAGTAAAAAAAATATGTTGTGTTCTCGACTCTAGCCAACTCCCACTAGGGGCATATGGCTCCGGTACATAAATATATTTTCTTTTTTCACCCTTATCATTGTCCTCTTTTTCTCTTTTATATGTAATTTTCTCTTTTTCTGTTAAATTATTATTGTTTTTCTTTTCATCCTATTTCTTTGAGAAAGGCTGGGCAAAAAATAAGTAGCAAAAAGCAGTTTGTTCACTCCATAGTTTGTGTTTTTACTTGTTCTATTTAGTACATGTTTCAGTTGCATGACACAAAACAGCAACCTTTAGTGGTCAAATATAACACACAGTCCATTTATACTCCAATCTTCTCCAGTATTTCAAGCATAAATCTGTTTTGGGAGGCTTTTGATGACCAGAGTGACAACTCCATCTTGTATTTTTGTTTTTGAGCTGTAAAGTACCAAGATTGGACTAGATGTTTTTTTTTTTTTGGTGGCGCTCGGACGCTGCGTCTGATATCGGGAAGATATATGGGCCTGTCAGTGACATTTATACCTCCGGCTTGAATATTTCCAGCACAAGACTAATTTGACGGGCGATACATCACTCTGGGGAAAGACTCCGGCGCAGATAAGAGGAATATTTTTCTAAAACGGAGTTTTATTATTCAGAGTCCTTTGCAGACTTTGAAATATGCGTCAGATGTCAAGTGCATTCGAGCCATAAACGAAAGCCATCAAAATCTTCCGTCGAGACGTACGAGCTAGTCGCTGTGATTGAAGGCGACTTTATATTGCTCGGGAATCGGAGGTGATTGTGAACATAAATTTTGAGCCGTCGGCCAACAGGGCTCTAAAAACAAACCACAAAACCTCCAAACAAGAAACAGTAAAAACTACAACTGACGTGACAATAGTAACAATATCTGGTGTAGAAACACGTCAGTATAAAGAGCCCAAAAAATGAGGTGCAGGTGTGGACACTGGTTAGTCACAGGTGGGCAATGTCCCGCAACTCCCCTCAAGTTGGTACCCTACAAGGGAGAAATGGAGTGCCATATCCTAACCATTATCCTCCTCAAGGACCAGATGCCAGACGTCCCAAAACAAACAAAAAAGTCCCAGCCTGAGGGTAGAAGTGAGGTTCTGGTAGAAAGCCATTCACTGCCGGAATAGTACCGGGCCTGGCCAAGAGACATTCACCGCAGGAACATGGGATTAAAATGGCCTAGGTACTTCATTGCCGTTGGGCCTTTGCCGCTGGAATAGGAGACAGGGTGGCCGAGGGACCTTCCCTGCTAGAATATGGGATGGAAATGGCCAAAGGTACCTTCATTGCCACTAAAGGGATGGGGCAGCCAAGGGACCTTGGCATCTGGAACATGGGACAAAAATGGCCAAGGTACCTTAATTGCTGAAACAGGCTTGAAAATGACAGAGATACGATCATTGCCGGAACAGGGACAAGGCGGCTAAAGAACCTTCACTACTGGAAGCGGCAAGGTCCCTTCAATGCCGGAACAAGAGAATAGGGGTGGCCAAGGGATATTCGTCGCCGGTCCATGTGATGGCAGAAACAGAGTGACCTTCGCTGCCAAAACCAGAAACAAGACAAAACAGAAGCAGCCGAGGGTTCTGAGGTGCTTGGTCCATTCTGTTACAGTTCACAGAAGGATCCTTATGCAGGGAAGCAAGAACCAAGACTCAAAAAAGATGATGTTTAGGAACAAAGCCCAAGAATAGAGTATAAAAAAACACTGATAGCAAAACAACTCACCAAAAGTTTAAACCAGAACCAAGAAATAAAACAATACACCTGATATTGCGATAACGTGGCAATCTCTGGAAAAAAGCAGGAATAAATAGTTGCAGATGTGGATACTGATTTTGAAGTTTTTTTACTTTTTACTGTGAATGTGTGAAACTGGGGTGTCATGCCCAATTTCGTTGTCACAATATGTTAACCCATTTTGTAACAATGACAATAAAGGTATATTCTATTCTATTCTATTCTGATTGAGCACATGTGGGGCCTCTACAGCCACTCCCCCCATGTTGGTGCCCTCTAGGGGGGCAGATCCTGACAAGCTGTATGGTAGATGTTCCAGGTTGCTTTTTAAATTAAAAAATTCATCAAAAGGACTCACTTCCTGACTTCATGAAAATAAAAAATGAATCCTAGAGTGGACTTCACCAGGGTTTATAAACCAAAATCCGGTTGTGTAGTTTCTCTTTCTGCTCCTTCTAGGATATAGGCGTCAAAATCCAGCATTTGAGGAACAGACCTTCACACCTATTTGTAAAAAGTCAAAAGTTTAGAGAAGTCCAGAAAAGGGCTGCACATTTAACCGAAATTGTATTTCTACCGCAACGTGACGTAGTGCGATTATGTAATCGCAAAACACTGCGATTTTTTTCAAGGATTAATAGTTTGCTATTTGATCGATGGAATGTTTGGCCAACTAGAACTGCGTAATATAATAGAGCAAATGCGCAGGAATTTTCGCTTGCTTTTTTATTTTTGTTCATCTGTCACTCTTCATTTAGGTTAATTTGTTTATTGGTAAATTATTATGTTTTGTATCATTGATCGGATGGAAAAAATAGTTTTGTCTCGCCGCTGCGCTCCTACGTCCCCTGGTGGGGTAAAGGGAGTAGTTGAACGATGCAATCCCCATGGAGCTATCTTTCAATCTTCAATGAATTGTTACCCACGGGCATAGCTAGCCTATTTTTTTTTTTTAGGGACCAACCCCTGTTCCCCAATTTGACCAAAGCACATTCGACCCAAAAATTATAGCATTTTAAAAACTCACTTTTTAAATATGATAAAAAAAGGCTAGATAAAAAATACAAAATGTCACAGTTGCCATGGCAAGCTTGTTGACAAATTGGCTCCCTGTCAGTATTTAAACCCTCTTCTGTCAGTCCCCTTTTGTCGGTCCGTCTGCGAATCTCTGTTTTTACACGGCAAGCCCTGTTTCGCTGTTTCGCTCCTGTTTGTCTCTCGCTACGATCTGTTTTGATCTCGACCACGTCTGCTCTCCCGTCCCGAATTACGACCTGTTTTGATCTCGACCACGTCTACTCTCCTCTCCTGGCTTTCGACTTGTTTCCGATCCCGACCACGTTTTTGCTCTTCCATACTGGCTACTGACCCGTTTTTTTCCATTCCGACACCGCCAGTCCCACTTCCGCGTTCAGAGCGACCTGCTTCCAGCGTCCAGCAACCCCCGGATCGTGTGCGCAACCCTTTGCCTTTCTTCTAATAAAACTGGTGATAAACGTTACGCGAGTGGGTCCTGTTTCGGTTCTGGTCTTGACACAAGAAGGAAAAGAAAACTAGAATTTAAACAATGCAGCGTCAGAAATACACTGCCTTGAAATAGTTCAGTCCATTTGAGTCCTAGCTGTGGAGATTGGGTCCGGGTGAAACTGGGCAAAATCAGGTTTTCCACAAGAACACTTAAGATTCAAAACATTCTACTGTTCTCAAATATATGTTTTTTATTTGTTACACAAATAAGATCTAAAAAAATATTAAGAATTAATGTGAATTATAAATAAATTAATGTGAAAAAATATAAATGAATCCGTAACTTGCATCGGCTTTACTAACGTTAAAGGGACAATGTGTATTATTTGACCACTTAATGTTGCTGCATCAGATAATGCAATAAGAACAAAAAATGGGTGCAAAGAAGAATACAAACTATGGAGACTCAAAGTGACCAAAAGACAAAATTTACCTCCGATTTTCTTGCTTAGCCATTTTTGTGGTTTTTAGTTACCCTTAGCTGCAAGATGCCTGAAAATTAGCTCATATTATGTAAAATAAATGCATATTTCTGGAGCAACAATTATTTTTTTTTATATAATGAACGTTTTTATCACAGTGTGTATTTTGGGATTCTTTTTTGAGCTAATGGAAAAACCTGTGGCCGTAGCAAAACAAAGGCAAGGGTTTTTGATATCTGGACCCGGATTTGAATTCTTTGAGGGACCGTTCAGTAAAGTTTGAAAACAGTTTATGACCGTTTGGAAATTCCATCCATAAATTGAAGCTTTCCAAACATTTTCGGATGTAAAAATGGATAAATGTTTTTTGGGCGCAGTTGTCTTTAACACCCAAGTTTTTAAGGGGTTAGAGACCAGGGGATTTTGAGACTATCTCAACTGAGGATGTGGAAAGCCCTTGGAGACTATTTTTTTAATCAAGCTTTAGACTTGATTTGAATTCAAGTCCACTAGTCTGTCTTGCCACCAAACCCCAGACTTAAAAGTTGTAAAGACAAAGCCGGTTTTATGCCTTGGTTTTTTTAGCATCAACTTCAGAAGAATCTGTGTTCTTTGGAGTTGAACACTGCCCTTTATCCGTAACACATTTTGTGCTTCGTGGTCTGAAACTGCCAGCGCATGTTCGCTTACATATCTCACTGAAAGGCCAGTTTCCCCAGGATAAAATCTTCTGGGACAGGAAAAAATTCAATCTATAATTCGGGAAGAACTTGCAGAAAGTAGCTTTCAGGCATATGCTCAGGCCCCCTTTTTACGATAGTTTTTGCATTTATTGGGGTACGTATTGTCGGTTCTTGCGAAATTGTTTCCAGGAATGGACGCACCCCAGGTGCCTTTGGAGTACAGACGCTCCCCTACTTACGGACGATCGTTCGCTAGTTGAATTTGTCAAGTCAAGTCATGTCTATTTGTACAGCCCTTAATCTCGAAGAGTCTCAAAGGGCTGCACAGACCACAGATTATTGCAAACCACAAACTATTATTACACCATCCCCTGATCTAAAACCTACATGAGGGCAAGGAGAAACTCAAAAACCTCTTGTTTCTTCAGTGCTATATTTTGTATGTTCAAGGCTAATAAAAGTATGTTTGGCTTTTATAAGTAAACTGTACTGTTTTGTAATGAGAAATAAACATTTCGTAAAATCATATGCTCGATAAAGATAAATAGTCAAGTCAAGCCAAGTCATGTTTATTGGTATAGCCCTTAATAACAAAGAGTCTCAAAGGGCTGCACAGATCAAAGACTATTGCAAACTCATACCTGTCAACCTGTACGTTTTTGCCGTACAAAGTACGTTTATTATGCATTTTAAGACGTGTACGACGCACAAGAAAATCTGTACGGAAAAACGCAAATGTATCAATTATGGGTACCATCCGGTATACACAGACTATCACGAGACGGCAAATCAATCAAGCCGCTATCTCGGTATCGTTTTTTTCCGTTGCAAACTAAGTGAGCGGGTTCATGCTACTGTGCGCATGCGTCTGCAGCCTCGGATTGCATATGGTAGTTATGTAGTGAAAGGAAGTCTGTCTCTTTTTAGAGAACCGGCTTTTCAACTCAACTCATCAGAGGAAGCCGGCTATCAAACGGCTCACTTTCTTTGATGCATTATATCACGAATTATTATGTTGTATGAAGAAGTTAAGAAAAAAAGTATAAAAGGAGAAAATGAAGAAAGACAGGTTTATGGTGATCCCTTTAATCAGTATATTACCAACAATAATTTAATGCAGAAAATGAATTAATAATTTAAATATGAAAAAACCTTTTTTTATAATAAACCTCATTCATGTCGAGCAACCGAGGATCTCACAACAAAATGTTAATTAACAATATATATGATATAACGAAACACATGTACAATATATCATGTTAAACTACATAAATAAACACGTTTGAAAAAAAAATATGGTGTAAGATTATTTTGTATTTTGTTAGGGAAAATACAACATTTTGTAAGGGCATGGAGCCCTGGAGCTTGACAGGTATGCAAACTAGAGACTATTATGACACCATCCCCTCATCTAAAACCTACATGAGGGCAAATAATATTTTCAACATAAAATATAGGTTATTCATATGCTATATATATATATATATATATATATATATATATATATATATATATATATATATATATATATATATATATATATATATATATATATATATATATATATATATATATATATGTGTGTGTGTATATATTTATCTCTTATATTATCGATCATATTTTTACCATTTTCTTTCACCAGGCTGGATTAAAAAGCCTGATTTGTACTCCAAAGGAACCTGGAATTTTCCCAGGAACCAATTTTTTGGCTGGTAAATAGACCAAAAAATTCCTTCTTATTTGCAAAACCTCTTGAAAAGTTCCTGCAGTTGAAAAGAGAACCACCATTTCATCTTTACCTTTTCAATTATGCTTCGTTCCCCACGAGCAGCTAAAACAAATTATGCGTGAATGACTTCGTTTATAACTCATACTCCTGACTATTAATTAGACCTCCTGATGATTTGAAGGTTACGATTGGCCATAAACAACGAAGCCACGCCCACCGCTTCAGACATAGCAAATCATATACCAGGAAAGTAAAAAAAAAAAGAAATCTAATCCTCCTGTTTTGATCGACCTTGTGACAGCGGGTTAGCGGCTAACCGCAGAGCGCAAAATTGATTCGGGGCGAGGTGCAGGACAACCTGCCAAAACAGATTTTGTCCTTCGCTCCGGGGTTTTGTTTTTCCTTGAAAGCTTATTTAGTTTCAAGCCGACCTTCAAAATGCCAGCTAGCGGCTTTAGCATTTAGCATAGACTTTAACATAGCTAGCGTCAATATTTGGATTTCTGGGTGGTCCGCATACGATCCATGACTTTTTAAATAAAGCTTTCACTCACATTAGCCACATGGCTGCAGGCAATAGTTCGCCACTAGCCGCTATTGTTAGCTCATCCTGCTTCAGCCTATAGTGTCACTTGCCTGCCACAGCTTTTTTGATTTAAGCATGCTCTTTTTTACATTGTTTCCATCTCTAGCCACTCATGTTAGCTACTTGGGTGTAGGTTATGGCTTACCACTATTATTATCTTTTAGCAGCTCCATAAAAATAAAGCTTGCTCTTGCAATCTTTGACTTTTTGTAGCTTTCCCGCTAGCTATTAGGCGCTCACACCAACTCCCATAATTCAGGCATCTGGCTCTTTTTTCCCCACTACTTTCCTTCTCTAGCCGCTTACTGCAGGCTATTGTTAGCTCCTGCTGCTGCTTTGTGTTTTAGTCTCATTATCCCTTCTCAGCTGAGTGCCGTGGTTAAGTAATTTTTTTTTACCCATTATTTCCTTCTCTTGCCACTCATGTTAGCTACTACAGCGAGAAGAAGGTCATTTGTTGGACTGTAAAACAAAGTGGTTGTTTCATCACAATTGAGACAACAAATAAAGGAATGGCTGGGATTACTACTTTTAAAAAACATACAACTCATATATAATTTTTTTACAGTAATCTAAACACACTGTGGGGCCCCCTCTCAAGGTTTCTTCATTCTCCTCAATCTGAGGATTTTGAGTTTTTCCTTGCCCTCATGAAGGTTTTAGGTCAGGTGTAATAATAGTCTGGATTCTGGAGAGACACTTCTTGTGATTAAATGCTGTACAAATAAACATGACTTGACTTGATTTGGCTGCAGGCTACAGCTTGCTTTCCACAGCTGAAAGCCCCCCACATTTTCACTTCTTTAGCCACTAGCAGCTGAAGTTAGATACTTACAACAGTCATCTGGTGCTTTTTTTTCCATTTGTTTCCTTCTCTAGCCTCGCATGTGAACCATTTGGCTGCAGGTTATTGTAAGCTGCTTCTGCCCTGGCCTACAATGTCACTCACCTTTCACAGCTGAGTTAAGTGAATTTTTTCTACACTTTCCCTCTCTAGCCATTCATGTTAGTCACTTGGCTATCTCCTACTGCTATTGTTAGCTGCTACTGTTGCTACTTTTTTATTATCCTTCCGCAGCTGAATTCCATGATTCAATGACTTTTTGTCCCCACGTTTTCCATCTCTAGCCACTTATTCTAGCCACTTGGCTGCAGGGTACGCCTTGCCTTCCACAGCTGAATGTATCTGAGTTCCGTGATTCCCTCAGGTTGCTGAATTCTGTGATTCATGCATCTGGCACATGTTATCTTTGATATGTTTCCTTCTCTATTCGCTCATGTCATTGAATTATTTGATTCAGTTATCTGGTGCATATTGTCTTTGACTTTGTTCCCCAGTTTCCTTCTCTAGCCACGCATGTTGCTAAGTTTCATGATTCAGGAACCCGTTGCTCAAAATATTGTGCTTTGTTTTATCTGCTTTTTATAGCTAGCCGCCAAAACTAGCAACTTGGAACTGATTCCGTAATTGGGGTATCTGACCCTTTTTTCAGCTGTTTCCTTCTCTGCCCACCCATGTTCCATTATTTTTTTGGTCCCTTTAGTTGCTTTTCCTGCGAGCTGCTTATGTTAGCCACTGACTCAAGCTCTGATCAACTTCAGCAATTGGCAATTTTCAGCCGCTCCGGCTGTATCCATCAAGCTTTTTGCGGCTTCATTTTCGTGTCTTCTTCTCATGCACACGTTTTAGCTTCATTCTAAACTGTATTGACATTTAGTGTCAAACAGTTACACACTGTCACTTTAAACGTGAAATGTGCGTTTTCTTCTGAAGGAAGTCGTGATTTCCGAGGTCATCTATTTCCGAGGCGATTCTTTTTGGAGAGCGTTGCCGTGAAACGCGTGTTTACTCGCAGAGAGGATCTTATGACGGATTCCAACTGCTGAGAGACTCCAGTTGAATAACAGAAAAGAAAAAAAAAGAAAAGAAAGAAAAGAAAACGCAATTCATGTCAAGCACGGAGCAGAACATCCAGTCCATTAACTTTCAAGTTAACTTTGGTTACTGATTAATTGTATTAATCACCGTTTGGAGGAAGGTGGATTTCTGTTGCCGTGACGATGACTTTGCGTCGTCCTTTGAGAATATGAAGGAAATCTGACCAAAATCGGCAGAAAAACAAAAGTATTCATTCTAGTTTTAAGCTGATTTAGGTTTATAATAGCTTTATTGTTGTTATAATATTTTTTATTTATTTGTTACTATTAAATAATTGTTTATGTATTGTTTAAATGTATTCAATTTATTTATTTATTATTTTTATTTATTTATTTGAGGTTTTTATTATTTTTATTTATTCATTCATATTTCATTTTTTTAATTTATCAAAATCTTTTTATTATTATTTTATTCATTCGTTTTTTACCTTTTTACTTGACCACAGAGTCTCCTCTCACACTACCCTAGTGAGGGAATAGGAGTGAGAAGTTAAACTAGGGACCTGGAGAAGATGGGCAATGACTGGCCATCACTGCTGGCCAGGCAACTTAAGGGAGTTGATGTTCAAGAATGAAAGATCTAATGAGTTGGACACCACCTGATGATCTTCTCCTGGTTGAAGGCTACAGTGACTTTTTGGAGTGACTGTTAGAAGTAGCACTAGTTTCTGTATGTAATAGTTTATTTATTACTATCCATTTTCGATTAATTTTATATATATTATATGTATTAAAGGATTTCATTAGTTTCTGTTTTTCTTATGATCTTATTTATCATTGTATTATTGTTATTATTTATTTCGGTAATTATTTTTGGTTTTATTTGATTAATTATCTTTATTCTAGTAATTCAAACATCTATTAAAGCTGTTGAGTTCATAAAATGAAGAAAAAGCACAATAATTGCTATTTTTAACCTTTTTAAACATCAAAATGAAAAAAAACACACTTCAAAACTAGCTACACGGCAGAATTTGCTTTTTGTAAGTATGTTATTTCCCCTTTCATGTTTTATTAAGTTATAAATAGTTGGTTTCCCAACATATCCTGTGTCTTCCTTTCATGTTTTCTTCAATCAGAGTCTAGTGCCCATATATATGTCCCGTAATATTTTCATGGCTCCTTTTGTTCTGTTAGATTCAGTTTGTGTTCCAACATATCATGCATTGTCTAGTTTTAATGTGTTGTTCAGTTAGTGTCAGCCGGGACGGAAGGAAAACTGAGATCACTTGCACTCGTTTCTTGTTTTTTATTGGAAGGAAAGAATGACAAGGCGTGATTCTTCGATCCGTTGTTTGACGGATTGACGAGGCTTGACAGGCGGGTGAAGGCTTGGCGGGAATGGTCGTGGACAGGCGTAATCGTCGTGTTGTTGGTCGGGGCTGGAGAAGAAGGACGTCGTCGTGTTCGGAAGAGTGATCAGGAGTCAGACGGGCAGGGCAGGTCGTAGGCAAATTCGGAAACGGGTCGACAACGGAGATCAAGCAGAAGAAAACAGGAGGCAGGCAAAGTGTCGGAGGTACGGGCTTTCTGAGCAGATGGCAACAGGTAGCATTGTACAATCAGACAGCTTGTTTCCGGAAGCTGAGGATTTAAATGGACAGGGTGCGCCAATCAGCTGTCCTGGCTATTGGTGCCAAATCCTGAGCACAGGTGTTCCAGATCCGGGTGATTGTGACAGTTAGAGCCATTAAATGTCTGAAAATATCCTGCGTAATTATTTCATGTTTTTTTCAGTTAACGTTTGTGTTGCAATAAATGTCTTGTTTCATCTTCCTTTTGCTTTTTGTTCTGTTAGATTTGGTTAGTGTTCCAACCTATCCTCTGCTGTCTTACTTTCATGTTTTTTCAGATACAGCTAGTTAGTGTGCCTGCAATACATTTCACGGTCTCATTGTCCTGGCACTCTGGTTCTTCTTCTCTCCACGAGTGGGAACAAACACTTCTTGTGTCGTCTTACTGCATCATAATGCTTCGTTCAGTTAGAAGCAGTTGATTCTCCAATAACATTCTTTTCATGTTTTCTTCTGTTCGCATCTTCATGTTGGTGTAACATTATGTGGGTGTTGTCCTGAGTCGTCTACCTTTCATTTTTTATTCCACATTCCTTATGAGTTTAGTACAGTTGGAACCAGTTGGTTTGCAACACGCCCTTTGTTGTCTTACTTTCGTGTTTTGTCATGTTAGAGCTGGCTGTTGGTGAAACATTATGTAGTGTAGTTCTTCTATCCCTGCATTAGTTTGTTCCCTGCCTCCTCTCCCTAACATGTTTTGTTCGGTTAGAAACAGTTGGTATTCCAACAAAGTTTTCGCTGACTTTTTTCATGTTTTGTTCAGTTAGAGCTAGTTCGAGTCCCATCGTATTCTGCATTTTCTCTTTTGTATGTTAAAAACAGATTAATGATGTCTCAAATTGTAGCCAATTAAAATGAACAGAATATTTTCTACAGTTGAAAAGAATCGATTCTCAAGCTTTCCCCATAATAAAAATATTTTTAAAATAAAATGTGATAGCGTCTCCATGAAGCTTTGTAGTTCGATTTCTCGTTAGCGCAGACAAGTATGGATTTCTACGCTCTGAACAAGTGGGGGTGAAATATAATCTGCCATACGGCTGACTGCGCTTTATATAAACATTCCCGATACTTTTTTTTTAACAATATGCTCGCTTTTTTCACATGCACTTGTGGGAAACAATGAAAGGCTCTAATGCCCATCATAAAGAAACGCTGCTGCCATGGCTTGGGGTGATGAATCACGCTTGAAACATAAAACAAAAAGAAAAGTCAACATAGCCGAGTCTTGTGATTTTGCATCTTGCACTCTTTCCTACTGTTTCCTTCTCTAGCAACTAATGTTAGCCACTAAGATGCCAGACATGACTCACTACTAAGATAACTGATAGTATCTTTAATTAGCTGCTTCTGCCTCATCCTTTAGTGTCACTAGCCATTTACTTCTTTCCATAGTTTCCTTCTCTAGCCACTGTTGCCAGTTGCTTGATTGCAGGCCATGGCTTGCCGCTATGCGCTATTTTAAGTTGTTCCTTCAGTGTCCTTTAGTGTTAATTGTCTTCTACAGCTGCTCATGCATGTGAACGTCATCGAGTACTGTAATCCAGTCATCTTCCACCTTTTCCCCACTGTTTCCTTCCCTAGCCACCCACTTTGAGGTTGGCTGTGGCTCAATGCAAGCTGTCATTGTCATTTTTGGCTTCGTCCTTTAGTATCACTCGCTTACAGTGACTTTTTCCCACTGTTTCCTTTTCTAGCCTCCTGTAGTAGCTACTTGGGTGCTGGCTATGGCTTGTTATTGTTAGCAAACTGTGGCACACCACAAGGCTTTATTGATTCTGGCATCTGGTACTTTTTTCCCACTGTTTTCTTCTCTTGCCACTTGTATGCACCACTTGTCTGCAGGCCACAATCATCTTTGGATCTTTGTCTTTTATAGGTCACGTCTGGAATGCACTGCGAGCAAAAGAATTCAGTGGGCGGAGTCTAAGTGGAAGTGTGGCCTGAATGCTTTGTGGTTGATTTTGCCCACCAACATCTGGCCAACATCTGATTTCCATTAAAGCCACTTCCTTTGCTGTTCTCGCCCACGTTTCCTTACGCAAAGAATTTTCTCCGTCCATCTTGGAGCTGGACACGTTTGTTTTGGACGCTTCTTTTTACCGGTGAGTGAGAAGCACAGAAACAAAAGACACATTGTTGATTTTCTGTCGCTGGGAATGATTTCATGGATGCTGTGTTCGGGTGCTGCTGAGAATTTGAACATTGTACTTAATGGTGTTTTTCTCTTTCATGAATGGAGGGACTTGTTTGTTGTTAAACCTATCAAATTTGGCCTTTTGTTAAATGATAGATGTTTAGGTTTGTTGTAAAGTTGAATTGTTTGGTTCGGTTCAGTTTACAATATATTCGTTTCTGTACCCTATCCGATTCCCTCCTGTCATATTCTGTTCAGTTGCAGCTTGTTAGTGTGCCTGCACTTTATTTCATGGTCTTGTCATCATGGCACTCTTTATGGTCTGTCCATGTGCGACGATGTTTTTTGTGTTGCCTTTCATGTTTTGTTTTGTTGAAGCTGGTGTTGGAACATAAAGTAGGTGTCCTACCCACGCCTATTTTCCCAGTGTCCTCCTTATTTCATGTTTTGTTTAGTTAGAACCAGTTGTCATCAGGGGAGTGAAATCTTAAAATCATTTTTGGGAAGTATCGTAATGTAAACACAGATGCCTTTTGCAGTTCTATTTTTTTTTGTCCCGCAAAAAAATATTAATAACAATACGGCAGGCGCTTGCTAGTCCTGAGGACAATGTTTAAAATCTATTGTAGCACACCTATGTTACTGTCTTAGATTTAAAAAAAGGTTCTAGTTCATGGGTCGAAAACTTCGTTCACTTGAGCAGCACCAGAGGTAAGGTCTCGGTGAGCTGGGGGCAAATCTGTTCTCAAATACCTTTTTTAAAAATGTCTACACAAAATACGATTTGAGTAGAAGAGACGTTCCACAGCCTGCTGGGGGTTGGAGGGGAAGTCCATAATCCAGCTGCAGATGAAGCAGGAACGCCCCAGTTGGATTGTTTCTTCACTAGAACCTTCGGGACGATGGTGTTGAACGCAGAATTGAAGTCCAGGAAGAGCATTCTGATTTATATTGGATTAGATTAGATCGGCAGCACGGCAGGGCAGTGGTTAGCGCTTGTGCGGCACATTTCTGAGGTCATGAGTTTGAACCTTCCTGTGTGGAGTTTGCATGTTCTCCCCGTGCCTGCGTGGGTTTCCCCGGTGCACTCCGGTTTCATCCCACATTCCAAAAACCTGCATGTCAGGTTAATTGGTCGGTTCAAATTGTCCCGAGGTGTGAATGAGCGAGTGAGTTGTCTGTCTCTGTGTGCCCTGCGACTGTCTGGCAACCGGTTCAGGGTGTCCCCTGCCCTCTGTCGGAAGATAGCTGGGATGGGCTCCAGCACCCTTGGGACCCTACTGAGGATAAGCGGTGCAGATCATGGATGGATAGATAAGATAGATTATGACTTTGATGTCCTTTTATATATTGTCATTCTCAGGTGTTAAAATACTTTTTGCAGCTGTAACACACAAATAAATTGTTAAAAAATCATGCCTTGTGATTTCTGGATTTTTCTTTCTCACAGTGGACATGCATACATATACATATTTTATATATACTGTATTTTCCGCACTATAAAGCGCACCTAAAAGTCTTAATTTTTTTCAAAAGCTGACCATGCGCCTTATAATACAGTGCGCCTTATATATGGCTCAATATTAAGTCGCAAGGTCTCACAACTTACGCAACAGCCGCCGACTCGATTTTCCCCCGAACGTGGAGTAGTCCGCGGTGTATGCTGGGATTTATATACCGGTGTTTTATTGGCTAACCAATGTGTCAATCATCATTTGAATCGATCGCTATTGGCTGAAGTTATTCGGAGCCTCGGATAGGCTAGAGGGCCAAAACAAACCCTGCAATTGGCCGAAAAAGATGTGTCAATCATCCGTTAAATCGATCGCTATTGGCTGAAGTTATTTGGAGCCTCGGATAGGCTAGGGGGCCAAAACAAACCCTTCAATTGGCCGAAAAAGATGTGTCAATCATCAGTTAAATCGATCGCTATTGGCTGAAGTTATTCGGAGCCTCGGTTAGGCTAGAGGGCCAAAACAAACACTGCAATTGGCCGAAAAAGATTACTGTGAATAGCAAGCTTGCTAAAGTACGCCATAAAGAAACATGTTTCATTAGTCTGTATTTGTAAATATTTTACTCTCCTGGATTTACTTCACTCACGGTTGTAAGAAGACCATGGCTGCGTATCATTATTGAACGTGAGAACTTAGGTGAGCTATGCGGCTTTATATTTTCCCGGTATCTTGTTTTGATGTTGCTGTGATGAGTTGAGTGAATTAAACTCAATTCCATGTGTTTATTGTCATATGCACAGTAAAGTTGCGAGCGAAAAATAAAATAGAAACTAAGGAATGGTTGGCATTTCTTGAATCCCAAGACTTTAACCTTCCGATGATATTTGAAACGGTGCATTTGAGTGACATCGTACGGACACCGCATCCGCACGTGTCTACGACACGTATTTGCTTCTTTGCAAGCTTTGGGAATGTTAAGGGGGTAATAAGTTTGACTGAACTATCTGACTGTTTAGTCGACGTTCCCATTGTAGCGCCTTATAATCCGGTGCGCCTTATCTATAGAAGATATAGGACCAAAAACTATTTTTTGTGGGTGCGCCCTATAACCCGGTGCGCCCTATAGTGCGGAAAATACGGTATATATATAATATATATATATATATATACTGGACTGTCTCAGAAAATTAGAATATTGTGATAAAGTTCTTTATTTTCTGTAATGCAATTAAAAAAACAAAAATGTCATACATTCTGGATTCATTACACATCAACTGAACTATTTCAAGCCTTTTATTATTTTAATATTGCTGAATTTGACTTACAGCTTAAGAAAACTCAAAAATCCTATCTCAAAATATTAGAATATCATGAAAAAGTATACAAGTAGGCTATTCAACTAATCACCTGAATCATCTAATTAACTCGAAACACCTTGCGAGGATTTCCTGAGCCTTAAAACACTCAGCTTGGTTCAGTAAACTAAATCACAAGTATGGGGAAGACTGCTGATCTGACTGCTGTCCAGAGGACCATCATTGATACCCTCCATCAGGAGGGTAAGACACAAAAATAAATTTCTCAAAGAGCAGGCTGTTCACAGAGTGCAGTTTCAAAGCATATCCACAAAAAGTCTGTTGGAAGGGAAAAATGTGGCCGGAAACGCTGCACAACCAAGAGAGATGACCGCAGCCTTAACAAAATTGTGAAGAAGAGCCGCTTCCAGAATTTGGGGGAGCTTCAAAGACAGTGGGCTGAAGCTGGAGTCCAGGTATCAAAAGCCACAGTTCACAGACGTGGAAATGGGCTACAATAGCCGTATTCCCATGGTCAAGCCACTTCTGAACTCAAGACAACGGAAGAAACGTCTGACTTGGGCTATGGAGAAGAAGCACTGGACAGTTGCAGAGTGGTCCAAAGTCCTCTTTTCAGACGAAAGCAAGTTTTGCATTTCATTTGGAAGTCAAGGCGCCAGAGTCTGGAGAAAGGCTGGAGAGGAGCAAAATCCAAGTTGCTTGAAATCCAGTGTGAAGTTCCCACAGTCAGTAATGGTTTGGGGAGCCATGTCAGCTGCTGGTGTTGGTCCACTGTGTTTCATCAAGTCCAGAGTAAATGCAACTGTGTACCAAGAGATTTTAGAGCACTACATGCTTCCATCTGCTGAAAAGCTCTATGGAGATGAGGATTTCATCTTCCAGCATGATCTGGCACCTGCCCACAGTGCCAAAACCACCAGTAACTGGTGCACTGACCATGGCATCACTGTCCTTGATTGGCCTGCTAATTCCCCTGACCTGAACCCCATCGAGAATTTGTGGGGTATAGTTAAGAAGAAGATGAAAGACACCAGACCTACAAATGCAAATGAGCTGAAAGCCGCTATCGAAGCATCCTGGGCATCAATAACACCTCAGCAATGCCACAGGCTGATTGCCTCCATGCCACGCCGGATTGATGCAGTAATCCGTGCAAAAGGATTCCCAACCAAGTACTGAGTGCATCAATGGACATTTTCAAATGTTTGATTTAGTTTTGCTGTTATAAAATTATTTTTTTACTTGGTCTGAGGAAGTATTCTAATATTTTGAGATAGGATTTTTGAGTTTTCCTAAGCTGTAAGCCAAATTCAGCAATATTAAAATAATAAAAGGCTTGAAATAGTTCAGTTGATGTGTAATGAATCCAGAATGTATGACATTTTTGTTTTTTTAATTGCATTACAGAAAATAAAGAACTTTATCACAATATTCTAATTTTCTGAGACAGTCCAGTATATACAGCCGTGTTTTCTGCTGGCCTATAAAATCGCTGAAACATGTAATGTTAATTATATTTTGTTAATTAATGACTAATGCTGTTTTTTTTGTGCTTTGCCAAAATAAAGCCGTATAGGAAACATCAGAGGGCAAGCCAGCTATCGAGACTGATATTTAGGAATTTGATGGATATCGGTATTGGCCAATTTATTCATTTTGATGGGCTGATTATTTAGGCTTTCTTATTCAGCCGAGCTCATTCTCTGTCACTCCCAATCATTGTTCTCCCCCTCCCCTTGCTACCAACCCCGCCTTTGGATTGGATAAGCAACGGGGGGCAGAGCCATTAAAGTAAAAGTCAAGTCAAGTCATGTTTATTTGTATAGCCCTCAATCACAAAGAGTCTCAAAGGGCTGCACAGATCAACGACTATTGCAAACTACAGCCTATTATGACACCATCCCATCATCTAAAACCTACATGAGGGCAAGTATTACATATTATCAACATAAAATATAGGTTATTCATATCCTATAGAATAGAAGTGTGTTTTAAGCTTAGATTTAAACATTTCCACTGAGGTTGCTGATCGAATCTCAGGGGGAAGAGCATTCTACTGCACCGGGGCCCGAATGGAGAACACTCTTGAACCTTGGGATCTCTTCTTGGCTCTTGGGATCACTAGTAGACCAGAGTTTTCAGAGCGAAGGCTCCAGACCGGAACATAGGGGGGAATTAAATCTGAAAGATATGAGGGAGCAAGTCCATACATGATTTTGTATACTACCAACAGACTCTTAAAATCACATCTTAAGCTAACAGGGAGCCAATGCAGGTTAGCTAAAATTGGGGTAATGTGATCAAACTTTCTGGTCTTAGTTAAAGGCATTTTGTACCAGTTGAAGGCTCTTGATTTTGGACTTCGGGAGACCGGAGAGTAGTGGATTACAGTAATCGAGACAGGGAGTAACAAACGCATGAATTATAAACTCCACAACCGACTGAGACAGCATAAGGCGAATTTTAGCAATGTTGCGAAGATGGAAGAAAGCTGTTCCAGTGGTATTTTTCACGTGTGTTTGAAGGGATAGGTCGGGGTCAAATATGACACCTAAAAGCTTTTCCTGACTACACAGAGCAAACAACGGGAGGTCTGCTAAGTCCCCGACATGTCCAGACATGCATGGGTGTAAATCAGCCCGCTATTGAGATTTTTAAAAGTGTATGTGTAAAGAGATAGCGTAAAAAGTTTAGTTAACTTTGGGTGGAGGCTGATAGACTAGCTCTTATAACACTAGTTGGTCAATCAAACGTGTCTGTTTGTGATTGAGAGCATAAAAAGCAAGTTAAAGTGAAAGTGATGAGCTCTTACCATAGCATTAGTTCATCAATCTGGTTCTAAAACAGGAGTGCCCACACTTTTAAATTCTCCAACTCCGTTGAAATATTAAAGCACTTTTTGTTTGTTTGTTTTTTTGACATTTTTAGTGTATAAAATCAAAGAGCTATTTAAGTGTTTATGTATCTTATTACAAGTTGCTGCTAAGCCTTATTTTATTTCTTGCAAGGATAGTTTTTGGTTGAAGTCAAAGATTAGTCATGTCAGTTGTGGTGAAATAGTAGTTATAAAAGGTTTCAGCGAGGTGTTTAAGTTTTATTTGAATTTTCAACAGATATTATTCTTTTCTTTTTGCATTATTAACAATTTCTCACACCAATTTTTAAGCGTTTACAGCAAATGAATATCGTCTCCAAATATCGGTTATCGGCCTCCTATCAATACTTAAAATCTGTCAGTATCAAACCCTAAAAAAACATATCGGTTGATCCCGAGTAAACATAGAAGACAGTATAATCCATTTCTTGCCTCAAGTCACACTGTTGGAGAACTTTGTTTGTAACCCACAGCCTGATCTTTTTCCGGTGTTTTCCTATAATTTATTTTCCTTCATCGACTATGAGAACTCGGTGGACAGGGTTTCGACATCTTTGTCCAAGGCGAGCAAAGGAGCAAACTTCCTGCCGATTAAGGCCTGGATGCTCTCGACCACCTGTGGGTCTTTCAGTCACTAAAGGTTAAACGCGGGAATTCATTATGACCAGGTCGTGATTGCTTCCCACGTCCGCTCCTGGATATGTGGGTGTGTTTGCTGTCTTGATTCCACTTTTGAAATGTTGTGGAATAATGATGTCGTCAACCTGACTGTGGTCGATTTTTTTCCCCTCTTTGTTGATCATAGCTTTTTCTGTGTTTCTCAGGTGAAAAATCTAAAGACGTTGGGGAGAAAAAGTGGCCTTCCTTTTCCACTATGAATCGTGCCTTCAACAGGAAAAAAGGTGACAAAAAATTTATTGAATAAAGTATTTGATATAATTATCATTTAGTTATATATATATATATATATATATATATATATATATATATATATATATATATATATATATATATATATATATATATATTATATATTAATTAGATGTTCTTGACACATTTTAATAGTTTACTAGTATTAATAAGGGTCGCATCCTTTTTGCCTTTTTTCTGTCGTCACAAAACACATATGGTTGTAGATTTAGTCATTTTCCAATATTCCTATAGGCTTCCTTTTTTTGGGCCTCTTCCTGGTGTCACGGGACATGCATGGGCCTTATTCTCTTTGGCTTCTTGCTCATGTTCACAAATTATGTCGGGTGCGTGACACATAGTTATCTTATATATACTCATTTACTAGTGTTACTATGGGCCTTGTTCCTTTCAGCCACCTCCTGGTGTCACAAGACTTGGCAGTGTGGATATTTTTGTTTCCTTTACTAGTGTTACTACAGGCTTAATCCTTTTTGCCCCATTTGTGGCATCACAAGACAAACAGGGTGCATTATAGAATAGAATGGAATAGAATAGAATAGAATAGAATAGAATAGAATAGAATAGAATAGAATATACCTTTTATTGTCATTGTTACAAAATGGGTTGAACATATTGTGACAACGAAATTGTCACATTTAACAGTGAGGATAAAAGAAACCAAAGAAGATAAAGGAACAAAGAAGATAAGGTTATAATTTACACAATATAAAGGAACCAAGAAGATAAAGGTTATAATTTACACAAGAAATGTGGGCATGTAGGATGTTACTTACAGTTTTGGAATCGTATTAGTGCAATATGCGGTCGTGCAAAAATAGGCAACATTGTGCAAAGTGAGCATAGGCATGAATACAATTTAACATCTGTATGAGGTAGTGTGTTTGCAAGAATTTCAGTTTTTTGTGCGGTGTGTGCTAAAGGTGGTAATGGCCCTGGGGAAGAAATAGTCTCTGAGTCTGATTGTTTTTGTTTTTTGTGAACTGTAGCGTCTGCCGGAAGGCAGCAGGTCAAAGAGGTGGTGGCCGGGGTGAGAAAAGTCCTTGATTATGTTTTCTGCTCTGCTGAGGTAGCGAGAGCAGACAATGTCCTCCAGACTGGGTAGAGAGCAACCAACAATTCTCTGGGCTGTGTTGAGGACCCTGTGAAGTGTTTTTCTGTCTGCTGCCATGCACCCAGCATACCACACCGTAATGCAGTATGTTACAATGCTCTCCATTGTGCCTTTGTAAAAGGACACCAGCAGCTGCTGTTTCAGATGATTTTTCCTGAGCACTCTTAGGAAATTGAGTCGCTGCTGGGCCTTCCCTACCACTGCTCTGGTGTTTGCAGACCAGGAGTGGTCATCAGAGATGTGCACACCCAGGAATTTGAAAGAGTGGACTCTCTCTACACAGTCTCCTTTTATAATGAGTGGTGCTGGGTTCCTGCCTTTCCTCCTGAAGTCCAGTATGAGTTCTTTTGTTTTTGTGGTGTTCAGTATGAGGTGGTTTTTCGAACACCACGTTGTCAGTGACTCTACCTCATCCCTGTATGCCTCCTCGTCCCCTTCAGAGATGAGGCCGACCAAGGTAGTATCGTCGGCGTACTTATCAATTGTGTTTGTGAGGTGGGTCGGTGAGCAGTCGGAGGTGTATAGGGTGAAAAGCAGGGGGCTCAGTACACATCCTTGAGAGGAGCCAGTGCTCAGTTTTAGGGTGGGAGAGACGTGGTTGCAGAGTTTCACGGACTTTGGGCGATTTGAAAGGAAGTCCATTATCCAGTGGCAGATGGAGGAAGAGAGTCCTAGGTGAGAGAGTTTCTCCACCAGGATCTCCGGGATAATGGTATTGAAGGCTGAGCTGAAGTCCAGAAAGAGCATTCTGACGTAGCTACCCCGGTGGTCCAGGTGTCTCAGCGCAGTGTGAAGTGCTGTGTTTATGGCCTCGTCAGCGGTTTGCCCTGTAGGCAAACTGGTGGGGGTCCAGTGTGGGTGGCAGGGAGTCCTTGATGTGCTGGGACACCAACCTCTCAAAGCACTTCATGACCACAGGCGTAAGTGCGACAGGCCTGTAGTTGTTGAGGCTTTCCACTGCTGACTTCTTGGGGATGGGAATGATGGTGGAGGTTTTGAAGCAGGGTGGGACAATACCCTGTGACAGGGACTGGTTGAAGATGGTGGTGAAGACCCCAGCTTGCGGATTGGCACAGTCCCTGAGTACCCTGTCTGGTACTCCATCCGGTCCAGCTGCCTTCCTGGGGTTAACTGTTTTCAGCACACGCCTTACTTCATGCTGCTGAAGTGTCAGTGTGTTACTGCTGGTTGTTGGTGGGTGTGATGTGACTGTTTGTGGCCTTCCAGCTTCAAAGTTAGCAAAGAACTACACCTATACTCCTTTACTAGTCTTACTATTACCCTCATTCTTTTTGACCTCCGTCTGGTCACAAAAATTGCCGAGTGGATGACACAATTAACTATCATGTATTAACTCACTGTTGGTATCATTGTGGGCTGCATTTTTTGCATCTTCCTGGTGTTACAAGATGTGCAGGGATTCACAATACGCCTCATTCTATTTAGCAATTTCCTGATGTTATAACTCCTGTAGGGTGTGTGACACATGAATTTATCATATTTATCTTTTACTATTATTTCAATGAGTCTTATTTTTTTCTGGCATCTTCCTGGGGTCCCACGACATACATACATCTCACTATAAGCCTTATTTTTTTAGGCTTTTTGTGGTGTCAAGCAGATGCATGATGCATATAGATATCATATATTATTTATTTACAAGTTTTACTATGGGTTTCATTCATTTTGACCTTCTGTGGAAAAGATCCCAGCTGGATTCACAACATGGTATGACAAGACAGATTGGTGGAATTGATGGAAGCTTTTCTCGGACAAATTGGTTGCACCCAGGCGGTCCCAGGCACACTTTCCATCTCCTTACTCGTTCCCTCTTGGCCTCTTCCACTGATTGCTACACGCTACTTGGCCTTTACCTAAGATCCGAGTAAATAGGAGGGGGAAAAAACGGCTGTTTCGGTTTTCTTTTTCAAAGCTTGATGTCTTCTCAGAACAACAGAAAAGTTCTCAGATGAGCTTGCAATTTGAGTTGTTAACGCCTCGTAAGTACTCGCAGTAAACGCTGATTTGCTGCTAATGGAGGAATTGGATAGGAAATGCTCTTCCGTGAATTGATTACTTGACACTCAAAAGTGACTCGATCTTTACATCCGTTCAAACAAATGAGATTCTTTATTATTTAGAGATGTTGATGTTTTTAAAAGCATCACTCACTATTGTCATGCACCAAAGTAACTGGAGAAGCGAACCGATAAATGTAGACACAGAATAAGATTTTATTAAAGCATTTACTTGCAGAAAAGTAATCGGTATCAGTTAGTGTAGAGAAACAAAACAAGGAAGTTTATTAGGATTTTCAGAATGAGTCCATGCTACATCATTTGAAATACTAACTTGGTAACAAAACATAACATAAAAGAGAGAAAACGCGGGATGTATAGGAAAACTAGCATGCGGTAAACAAAACAGAAAGAACAATGTTGAATATGTTGAAATACCAATGGTTCAAAGTAAACAAATCATGAATAATGGAGGACACAGGGAACATACATACACGTGGATAAAACAAGTACATCGTATTCCAACACCAACTTGCTTTAACAGAACAAAACATGAAAGGGAGAAAATGCAGGATATGTTGGAATACTACCCCTTGTGACCGAAATATGTAAGAAAGTCAACGAGGGATATGTTTAAATACTACCTATCATAAACTGGACAAATACCTGAAAGAGGACAGCACAAGATAGTTGGAACACTAACTCTAAGTGAACAAAACTTTAAAAGTAGAAGATAAAATAAAAGAACACCAAAGAGTTCTAACTGAACAAAACACAAAAGAGGATGACGCAGGGAACATGCCCAGATGAGGATAGAACAACTACAGTACATATTGTTCCAAGGGCAACAAGCTCTAACATAACAAAACATTGAATGAAGAGGACACCAGAAACATTCCCAGATGTCGACAAAACAATTCTGAGGGCACCAGTATGACTAGAACATTAAATATAATCCAAATACCTACAACTGAACAAAACCAGAAAGGAAAAACAACAGAGGATACATTGAAGTCCAACAGAACAAAACATGAAAAAAGGCACAGTAACAGAATACCAACTCATTCTAACTAAACAAAACACAAAAAGTAAGAACAAAGGGAACAAACACACATGTGGATAAGACAACTACATAATTATGCAACAGCAGTCAGATCTAACAGCAAAAACATTAAAGGATATATAAAGGATAAATATGTGGGCAAACTAACTAGCTCAAATTAAACAAAACATGTTATTAAAACAACTTACAATTTTTTAAGCTCTAACGAGCTATAACTAAACAAAAAATGAAAGTATTTAACTGTTTGTTTTTGTACTCAGATAAATCATGGATGCATACGCCTGAGGCTCTGGCCAAGCACTACATCCCCTACAACGCTAAGGTAAGTTTCATTTAGCAAAAAGATTATTTTGCAGTCTTCTTCGTAGAGTCATAGGGCTTGCAGGGTGTTTGACACATTTGTTATACTGTATTAACTTCCTAATAGTGTTACGCTGGACTTAATTTTCGGTGGCTACCTCCTGGTGCCAAAAGATGTGCAGGGTACGGTATTTATTCTTTTTGGCCTCTTCCAGGTGCCACAAAACATGCAGGATATGTGACGCATATAGTTTTCATATATCTACTCATTTACAAATATTACTATGGGCTTCTATAGGTTTGGCATCTTCCATGTGTCACAAGATATGCAGGGTGCGTGACGCAGATATTTTTCACATATTTACTCATTTACTATTACGGCATTACTGTGGGCTTCATTCTTTTTGGCCTTATCCTGGTGTCATAAGACATTCAGGGTATGTGATATGGCTTGGCAAATTCCCTATTAAGAGTGGACCATACGACGTGTTATGATCATGTTAATGTGTTTCAAATTATGTCAATAAAATTCCAGGAGAGCAGAAAATGGGAGATTCAAAGTGCATGATGCCCCTCCTCCCAAATGCATTTACTGTATCAAGCTTGAGTATCTGTGTCAAGACCAGAACGGAGACAGGACCTACTTACGTTACGTTTTTCTCAGATTTATTGGAAAAAAAGGAAGGGGTTGCACCCACGATCCGGTGATCGCTGGGCGCGCGAAGCAGGTTGCTCTAAACGCGGAAGTGGGACTTCCATGGCGAGCAATGGGGGTGTCAAGAACGGAAAAACGGGTCAGTAGCTAGGGCAGGAGAGCAAAAACGTGGTCGGGGTCGGAAGCGAGTTGTAAGTCAAGACGGGGAGCAGACGAGATTGGGATCAAAACGGGTTGTAGCCGGAGACAAACAGGAGCAAAACGAAACAGGCGGGGGTCAGGGTCGAAAAAGGCTTGCCTTGAACACACGGAGATTCGCAGACGGACTGACAAAAGGGGATTGACAGGACAGGGTTTAAATAGTGAGGAAGCCAATCTGTCAACAAGCTGCAGCCGGCGCCACACGGGCGGGGACAATTGGGCGCCATGGCAACCATGACAATCTGTTGTTTTTATTGTTCTGGATTGAACAAGATCTAAGGAAAAGGGCCCTGCATTTATCTGTTAATGCTCATTTCCTACCATGTTTTTGCGTCAATTCCATTTAAAACTAAAAAAGTGAATCTCAAAACAAGCAAAAGTTTCGACCAACAAGGCGAGTATTTTTCCCTCGAATGCAGGTAGCATATTTATCCGGTTAAATAGAGCTTGCAAGACAAGAATCTATAATTAGAGTGTGTCTCTGAGCGCAGGATCATTAGCCGGCAAGCCGAGAAGCAAACAATCGTTTTTCAAGAAATCGAGTCTCAGTTTTCTAAACTTTTATGGGGCCAACCGTCAAGTTGATGAGGCAAAGACATTGGATGGAGAAGCTCCCCGTCAAGCTCACTGATGCGCTGGTGCGTTTCATGGTGCCATCTGCCGAGGAATAAAGTACCGGATTCTTTCAGTCATATTTTGTACTTTCTTTACTGTCATGTTCTGCATTTGGGGTTTTCTGTGGAATTTTACTCTTTGGTGTCTCAAAGGTATGATGTCTCAAAGAGTTTGTGGGGAGTATGGAAGGACACTCACAGCTCCCACAGACAACTTTCATGTTCATTTTTTTCCGTTACTTGTTTCCTCACTTTTACTCTCTCCCTCTTTCTTTTCAATGTTCATGTTATGTGCAGTTTTAGGTAATTAGTGTTCCACAAATAATGTTTGATGGTCTTGGCTTGGAACTTCTGTTATTGTTCTATCGATGTTTGAGAATGTTCCCTGTAGAATTACATACACTCCATTGGCTTTCTTCCATGTTTTTGTTCAGTTATGTTGTCTTTCATTTTCATGTGTTGATTCAGTTACAGTTAGTTAGTGTCCTTACATTATTTGTCTTGTCTCTCTTAATGTTTTCTCCAGTTAGAGCTAGGTAGTGTTCCAACATAGTCTGTGTTGACTCATTCATGTTTTGTTCAGTCAAATCTGGTCAGAGTTCCAACTTATCCTTCCTTGTCTTTCTTGCATGTTTTGTTCAGTTAGTGTTAGTCCGTTTTCAATATATTCTGTGTTGTGTCCCTTTTATGTTTTGTTCAGTCAAAGTTAATTATTGCTTTAACAAATCTTACGCTTCAATTTTTCATGTTTTGTTCAGTTAAAATTAGCTAGTGTCCCAACATATCCCATATTTTCTTTTATGTATTGTGTATTAAGATCTAGTTAGTGTTCAACATATCTTGCATTGTCTTTCTGTCAGAATTTTGTTCAGTTGGAGTAAGCCAACATATCCTACGGTGTCCCTTTTTCATGTTTTTGTTGAGTAAGAGTGAGTTAGTGTTTCAACATATTGTGTTGTCACAGCAAGTTAATGTCACAACTAATCTTTTCTGCTTTTGCTTGGTTATATCTTGTTGGTGTTTGTTAATTACATCTAGTTAGCGTTTGAACATAATGGAGCAGGGCTTGTGTTAGTGCAGCTTTGAAATCTTTGTATTCCTTTGTGAATTTCCCTTCGGGGATGAATAAAGTATCTATCTATCTATCTATCTATCTATCTATCTATCTATCTATCTATCTATCTATCTATCTATCTATCTATCTATCTATCTAGAGATCCTAGTAAACTTGTTTGTTCTGGTTAGGTACACTATCCGAAAGTAATTCATTTTTCTGTAAATAAATCATTTCCTAAAATTGTATTTTGTGTCTGCATCTGTGTGGTTTTCTTTTCTGGGCTCGCCGGAACTGGACCTTATGTATAAGATCTTGAAAATACAACTATTTCTCTGATTAATTAAGGTCCATGTATCGTGATCTACAAATCCAACACGATTGAAGTTATTCTCTTGCAGTTCCTCGGTAACACAGAGGTGGAGGCCCCGAAAGGAACCGAAGTCGTCAAGGATGCTGTCAGAAAGCTTAAGGTAAAATGTCAGACTCCCCAAAAACACCCGTCTTTAAAACTACAACCGTTTTATAAATTTGTGAGCGAAAGCAGACGGTGATGAATGTTTGACCATCAGCGACTGGCAAGGTGCCTTTGCACTTGAGTGTCCTGCAGGGGAAGACATTTAGTGACTCCATAAAGGAGGTGATTTATCAACCGCAAAACTGTTATCAAATTCTCCACTTGAAACTGCCACGATTTAGGAATCAAGGCAGGCATGCTAAAAAAAAAGTTTTTGTTTGATACCAAAACGCAGGAATAAAGTAACAAACAAGTAAAAAGGTGCCGAACAAGAAAAAACAAAACAAACCTGACATAATGCGACAGAGACAAAGACCATTAGAGGACCTCAGGAAAAGCCTCCAGACTCATGCCCTGGATCCGCACACCTCCAGGCCCCTGTACCCCTGTACTGGTTCTGTACCACTTCTGTCCCCAGTTTTGGCTGTGAATGACCCTTAGCCGCTTTAGTCCCTTGATTTGCCGGTGAAAGACAGTCCCTCAGCTGCTTTGGTTCTGGGTTTCAGCGTTAAAAACCCCTTGGCTGTTTCTGTTCCTGGGTTGGGCTTTGAGGACCTACGACCAAGGACGCTCAGCCAGTACTGTCCCCGGTTTTGGCGGTGAAGGACAGCACCCTCCAATACTTCTGTCTTTGGTTTAGGCGCCCAAGGGCTCTTGGACACTTTTGTCCCATGTTTAAGAGGCGAAAGACCCTTGGCCGCTTTTGTACCTAATTTTGGTGACAAAGGACTACTGTTTACGGTTTGGGCAGTGGCTGCATCTGTCCTTGCCTCCAGGAGCAAGGGACTGTCATTCCTCGGGTCATGTCATGTCAGGTTTATCTTCCTGTTAAGGGCCCGGTCACACAGCCGTTTGCGTCTGAATCACGGCCAGAAATTCGAGCCTGTGAAGCAGACGCTGTTGGACGCTTTGAGATCGCCATACAGACGAGATACAGCAGTGCTTTACACGCGGTCGGAAATTCACACGCGGTTCGCAGCGCAAAAAAGTTTTGCGCTGCTCAAAACTTTAGGGCCCGGTCACCAAGCCTTTCACGGGCGTATCGAGGCTGAATCACGGCCAGAAATTTCTGCCCGTGAAGCAGACGATGTTGGACGCTTTGAGATCGCCATATAGACGAGATACAGCAGTGCTTTACACGCGGTCGGAAATTCACACGCGGTTGGCCGCGCGAAAAAGTTTTGCGCTGCTCAAAACTTTAGACCACGTGTTAACTGCGGGCGGCACACGAGGTAATGACGCGGAAATGACGCGGAACGACGTGCTCTGGCCGCGGCCAGGGCGTGGTTACACATGGGTAGGGCGCGAAATTTCAGCGGGTAATCGTGGGTGGAGCACGGTCATAGCATGTTCTGCGCCTGTATCGCGGTGTTATTACGTGAAATTGGCGTTTTCCGCGTGTGACGGTCAAACGCCTTTCTCCGCGTATATACAGCGCGATTTGCCGAGCACACGTCAGTTGTGCTCGAGATGTCAAGGGGTGGACATGGATCCCCGTCACCGTAGTGACCTCGTCTTAATCCATTTTTATTTCTTGACATTTCTTTTCATTTCATAACAAGATAATAAAATACAAATGAAAAACTATTACAATAATAACATATTGGCTTCTTCGGTGCCATAGCTTGAAATCTTGATCTTCACGGGACTGTGTCTTGAGCGGTTATGATTTCTACAGCCCGGTGTTATGCCGAGAAATGCATCCCTGCCGAGATTTGCATCCCCTCGCTACTACAACCACTTTTACCTCGTTTTATCTCACTTTTAGGGAATGTAATGGCGAACATATAACCAAATCCACTTCGTCTTGCATTTGTTGGGAATGTAATACAAAATAAACCATTCCGTCTTTGTTTTTGTTGTGAACGTAATCAAACGGTAATGCACACTGTATATAAATCACTTTTGAGAACTGTTATGCACTCTACCGTAAAGCTTATTATGCAGAAATAAGCTTTATGGTAGAGTGCATAACAGTTTCAATACGAGCGATTTGAATAGAAAAAGGCAAAATAAACATGTTACCTGCTCAAAAGTGATTTGTATATGGCGTGCATTACCGTTCGATTACATTCACAACAAATACAAAGACGGAATGGTTTAAGTTGTATTACATTCCCAACAAAAGCAAGACGAAGTGGTTTTGGTTATATGTTTGCCATTAAATTCCCTAAAAGTGATATAAAAGTGAGATAAAACGAGGTAAAAGTGGTTGTAGTAGCGAGGGGATGCAAATCTCGGCAAGGATGCATTTCTCGGCATAACGCCGGCTCGGCAGCTTTTATACCCGTGGTCCACACGAGAAAATGACGCGGAAATGACGCGATGAGGAAGCGGAACAGTCGCCGGCGTCTGTTTTGCGGGCATAACACCGATGGACAGCGGGTTGGCAAAAAAAACCCGCAAAATTTTACCCGTGATACAGACGGGCCCTAAGCACTGTTTTAGTTGTTTTGAAATCATTTTTTACCTGATTTTTGTAATAAACACCATCTTTTTTTAGCATGCCTTCTCTGGATCATGCTTCCCTGCATATAAGGTCCAGTCCCGAAACGTGACAGGAACCAAGAAACAATTTAAAAACTCAAAGTCACATCTAATCTTCTCAGATCACACTAAGTTGCTCTTAAACATCATTGGCAGATAATTGAAGACCTGAACCAGTGGCTGGTGGCCACATTATAACCACCACTTGTTGTCTAAAATGGTCAGACATGCTAACAAAAGTCCTTGAACCCTTTTGAAGTTTCAGAGACACATAAAGAAGTCAGAGGGACAGAAGACCCCCAAAGTGGAGCTGCAGATTTCAATTTATGGGGTGAAGATTCTCGAGCCCAAGACTAGAGTAAGTGCTGCAATGTCTAACGTGGTCTGTTGTTGTACTCATTGCCACTCTGAATCGTACACTCATGGGGAGCCAAAGAAGCCAAAGTCTCAAACACAGGTAGCGAAAGTAAAATCCCATATTGACTTTAGTTACAGGTTCTTCTACAAAAAATAACTGGTCACTGGGCCAATGTGCTCATTAGCAAACACTGCAAAATTCAATAATGTGATCAGAGACAAGACCAAACCACCAATAAAGGAACAAGGATAAACTGTGGCTTCAAAATAAAAGCAGAACAAGACAGAACATCAAACAATTTCCTATTTCAGGATGTCCAGCACAACTGCCAGCTCCACCGAATCTCCTTTTGCGCTGATGACAAAACCGACAAACGGATCTTCACCTTCATCTGCAAAGATTCAGAGTCCCACAAGCACCTTTGCTACGTCTTCGACAGCGAAAAGTGTGTAAGTGCCCCGTCGGACATCAATACCCGTTTCTGTCAATCTCAACCATTCATATCGCAGGCTGAGGAGATCACGCTCACCATTGGTCAAGCATTCGACCTGGCCTACAAGAAGTTCCTGGAGTCTGGAGGCAAGGACGTGGAAACCAGGAAGCAGATCGGGAGCCTGCAGAAACGAGTACGCGCTTGTTTGTTGTTATCCACTTTAAGCGCTACTTCAGCCTTAATGAGGCGTCGTTCGATAGTCCCGAGCTTGTGATGGAGCTCTTTGTTTCATTGGTTTGGCAGCTCAGTTATCATCGACGGAGGAATGATTAAGCAAACTACGTTTAAGTGGCTGTGTAACGCCATCGATATGACACAGTGCTAACCACCTCAGAAGGACTGTGACGTGTAATTGAAGCTTAAATTCCGTCTCCGTTTATTAAAACAAATCAAGACCATGTGCCAAAAAGTTCATGAAAATAATGTGCATAATCTTTGGATTGGAGATCTTCATTGACTTGAAAAGCGCGATATGAATGCAGACCATTTACCATTTTTCTGAACTATTACAAGATATCGATTTTGCATACATCATACACACACTTACAGTATTGCATTGTTAATCCTTTAACATGGATGGAGACGGATTGGACATGCAACCGTCCTGTCAGCCATTGTGTGAGACTACTGATGACAACCAGATCACAGAAGCGAAGTAGTATTATTTCGCAATATATTTCAACTTTAAGCTCAGATAAACACAAGATATTTATGAAGAAGACTTTCTAATGAACTTACATTTATTTTAGCCTTGTATTACATTTCAAACACAGAAGCTAGTCCTTCAAAGGAAACAGTTGCCACATGGGCAAAACAGGGGAACACTGTTCGAAAGTCGTCATGAAATAGTGGTCCTTGTACAGTAAAACCCCAGGTTTCAACATGAATCCGTTCTGAGTTGGTAATCACAAAGGAAAATGGCTGTATAGCTGGGCATAGAAAGCTATGCTAACCAACCAATGCCTTCCGAAGCCTGCCTATCCCAGGTTAAAAACCTTAAAGTAACGGAATAGTATATGGTAAGTACTTCTTATGTGTAATATACGTGCATATGAATAAATAATTCCTTGTATTGATACTTGCTAGATTTGTTTCTGTGGTTATAATGTTTTTGCTTTTCCCTTTAGCGTCATAGCAAGTCTTGAGACATATAAATACGGTACAAAAAACAGTATCATATCAAATTAATTAGCAAAGATTCTGAACTGAACAAAGACAATGTAAAGCATTGTGGGAGGGAAATCTTTTGATATGTTTTTCGAAATTGTTATTTTTCTTTTTTAAAGTATTTTTTCTCCAGTTTTTAAAATATTTGTATTAATATTAATAATACATGTTTTAATAATATTTTGTATTTGTTTTTCTTAATCCTTTTTTCACGTTTTTCTTTTAACTATTTTTTTGTTTTTTTGAGGAGAAAATGATTTTTTTTAACAAATTAAAGATTTTCCCAAGATTTTCTTTTTTTCCCAATTTTTCGATGACTCCAGAAAAACAAAAGTCGATGTTCTGTTTTTCTCATTCACTCTTTGTCGTTTTTTGGGAACTTTTTTTTTTTTAATTTCCGTGATTATCCTGATTTTCTTCTCCCTTGTGCGTCACTGCAAGCCTTGAAACCTGGAGTAAATGAATAGGAGACAAAAAATACATTATTGTGTCGCCAACTCGCAAAGACTTTATAAAATACAAGAAATTCTGAACTTAATGAAGAGAGAGAAGAGCATTGTACATCTTAACCCACATCGTAAAGCAAAAAGGTCATAAAGCCATATCCTGAGGTCTACTGTATATATAATATACTGTACTGTGTTTGTAATAACAATAAGTAATTCTACTTCACAAATTTTAGCCATCACGGGTAATTTTTGGAACTCAACCAGGGGCATTATACAAGATCAGTGGGCTAAGGCTTATTCTAAACCCCGTCTGTTGTGGTTTTCGTTGCAGATTCAAGACCTGGAAGCTGAAAACTCTCATTTGAAGCAGCAACTCCAAGATCTAGAAGAACAGTTGATGATAGCTCACGTGCCGCCGGTAAGGACGAAGCGATTCTCAGCTTTGCACGACCCTGAACCGCCTGCCGGACTCATCCGGCACCGGCGTCCGCCATCTTTTCTTCTTAGCCGTATGCTAACGGAGCTAGCGAATCGCAAAGACCTTCTTCTCTCTTCTGGTGTCACGACCTGTTTCTGGAGGTGTCGTCTGTCACCCTTACTCCCATGAGCTCGCCGGACTCCAACCTCTCTGCCGGACTACTAACTCCGCCTCCTGGCAAACGTGCTTCTCTTTCTTCTAACGCTACAGAGGGCATCCCACAACCTTGCGTAAACTTGCTTGATGTCTGTCCACTTTCTGACTTTTAACACAACCTAGTTCATTTACGAACTTCCATCCACAGCCAGGGAGCGTTTCGGCACAACCGCGGTCCACGGACGTCTTCGACATGGTTCCGTTCTCACCCGGGACGGTCCTTGTGCCCACGCAAGCTAGCAACGGCTGTCAGATGTCCCCGGATATAGGTGTGAACAAGACCCCTGGTGTCACTTTTTTTTGCTAGAACAACCTCTAATGTTTACGTTCCATGTCATGGAAAGGGAAAGACCTGTTCGGAGCAGAACCATTCGATCCATTCACCTGCGGTTCTGCCGACTTCCCTCCGGATATTCAGTCCAAGCTGGACGAAATGCAGGTGAGCAACAATTTCGGTTCGGTCAAGGGATTGTTTTTAAGATCCTTTTTAGTCCTTCGTGATGGAAACGTACGTATATCTGGAGTGGAATAGGATTTTAGCCTTAATCCTATGACTCTGAGAACAAGGTACAAGAAAGGTAAAGTCCAGGGATCAGGTCTTAGCTTGTGGCAGGCAGGCAGTTTAGTTATGTCAGATTTTGTGAGCCGCAGACCCAAAACACAATGTTAACCACTTTAGCGAAAGATAAGGGTCTCAATTGAAAGGTAGGTGGACCAACGGACTCAACAACCAATGACCTGGCAAGGAATAATCAAAAACCGGTAACTAAATACACATTGACTCACGTGACAAACAATAACAACTTGGACGATGTAAGGGGGAGCTTCCCCGATCCTGGACCTCAATGTTTTTGAAGGTTTTGAGATCAAGAACCAAAGTAGAAAATGTGAAGGGAGTCAATTGAAACTTGGGAAAATTAACTTAAACAACAACCAGGCGTGACATGATTTGAAAAGGACTAACCGAAACTCAATAACTAAATACACATTGACGAACAAGACAGACAAGGTTTTTGAACGTTCTGAAATAAAGAACCAAGGTCGCAAGCTAGACTGGAGTGACACAACAACCAATTATGTGTCAAGCACTAACTTAAACACGTTAACTGAGTACATATTGACTAACAAGACAACCGAGACACTCCTTAACCGGGTCAACATTGGAAAGGGAATTAACAGACAAGACCAAACTACAATAGAGAGACACAAGAACACAAAATTTCAAGATAAAGAATCAAAGTACATCAAAAAAGAATCTGACAAAGATTAACCAAAACCAGTTAACTAAATAATGTTAAGTAACAAGACAAGGTTAACATACAAAAGGAAAGGAAGGGGTGAGGGTCAAAACAGAGTTGCCGGATGTTTGATCTTACATTACACAGTCCAGCGTTTTTCCGAATTGCTCAGTCCACAATTTAGTAGATTGGGAGTCCACAATTGAAAGGATTTGGGAGTACAGTCAATAAACATGCCCGATTAAAGTCGCCGTCGACGATAAAGCTCCGTTGGGGTAGTGCAAGCTGATGTTTAGCAGCTGTGGTTAAATACAATTCTACATTGACTAACGAGACAAACGAAAAACACCTTAATCAGGTCGACATCAGAACCAAGAACTACAGTTGGACGAGATAAAATTCCAAGAGATGGACAATACAGTATTTTGTTTTATTCCACTAGGTGGCAATGTTTGAAGAAAATCTTTGAACGCTTGCTTTGTAATTGTCTCTTTCCTAACTTCTGTCTGTACCCTCAATTGCTTGCAGCGGCAAAGATGGTTTGTACTTTTCTCTGAATCATTATCATCATTATTATTTTGATCGTTTTATTTCTGTGCAAAATTTTCAGAGAAAAAATATACAGTATGTAAAACAATTCACTAATAGCTCACACACAAAAAGGTGTTTGATGTAAACCAGCTAGTACTCTAAAATGCTTTTAGTTTATATTTGTAACTGCAGTGTACCCGTCCCACCAAGGATCCACATTCAGGCTGAACTGGATGATGAGGCTTTTATTTCAGTTACGTTAGCAGCACGCTGGAGACTGCAATGAGCGACACAACATACACACACCAAGTAGTTAGCACCTCCGTTGGTTCTCAACATCGTTAACTGCGCGCTGGAGACTGCTCAAAGCATAACAAATAGTTTTCTTTACAGTTGGGATTCAATAAAAGTTCAGAAAATCAACCATGACAATTATTTTTACATACATTTTAACAAGATACTTTTAACAAATGATTGTATAGTGGTTTTAACTTTTACAATGAATTCAACTCGACATATTTTTCAATCTGAATTTCAACCAACATCATCCTGTTTCTATATTTGTGAAAACAGAAATAATTATAATAACGAGTGTAAAAACGGGAACAATTTACTTGCAATGAGCGACAAAACATACACACACCATGTGGTTAGCACCTCCGCTGGTTCTCAACATCAAATTAGCCTTTAAGTACAGTGCAACATACGGCAAAACTAACATAAATGGTGACAGAAACGAAACGAAAATAGATCCAAACAGCTTGACAACATTGGTTACATTACTGTGTATGTTGCAAGATTTGTCTGTTGTGGTTTTAATGTTGTCAATTCACTTTTTGCGGAGCACCAAAAGATCGTGGCTTACCGTTAGCAGCGCGCTGGAGACTGCTAACAATTTCCGCCTTCCGGTCATAAAACCAGAGGCTAAACTGAACCTTACCCCATACCAGCAGGTGGCACTGTTGGATTCGTCATTGCAGGACCCTTACACACCAACTATACAAACATATTTCAGCAGGAATTAAAAAAAAAAAAATAGAGTTAATATTACACCCGTTACATATTTATTATCATTAAGAACAATATCTTGAATAAGAAGCACTAGGTTTAGATCTTATAGATTTTTATTCTTTATTTGATCTTTTATCAAATATTTCAGGCAAGGTTATTTTTTTTTGTAAGATTCTGAGATGGATTTAATCTAGTATGTAAAATAATTTGTTTGTAGTTCTTTCAAATAACATATGTATGCGCTAAAATAATTAGCTAAGAGATAAACAATATTTGTTAATTAAAAGAAAAAATATATTATTTGTGCAAAAATCTTGATGAAAATAGTATGAGTGGATTCACTTGTAGCTCAAACATAAATAAATTCTATTTACTAGCTAAAATAACTAGCTAACCAGCTAAAATAATCATGATAATAATAATACATTTAATAAGAAGCACTAATTATATTCATTTTAATGACATTCCGTTTTCGCTCTGTACTTTTCTCTGTAACAAAAATAGAAAACTTGTTTGCCCTTTTCATGCATGCGTTATTTTCTATTGAAATGCATGCTAAATGTTGACAATTATTAGTATTATATTTTGTCCCCTTTATTATGCTAAATGAACTGATTGTGGTCCGATCCTGTTCCAGGAGGGCTTCGATATGGGACTAACACTAGAGGGCGCCATCTTCTCTCTGGACCCGCTGGACGGTCGCTGCTGAGTGGGTTAGGGTTAAGGGTTAGGATTTGGGATTACCCCTAACCCTTAATCTTTGCCCTAGATAAGAGTTATTCTAGAGAGAGTCCTATTTTTCTACAAACTGGAAGGGAAATTTGCTAACCACGGTACACATATTTTCTATGTCTTTATCACTTGTAATTGGTTTTACTTGTTGTCATTTTGTTTTATTACTCATATTTAGTTTTTTTGTCTTCTTTGAAATATGATTTTTGTATAAGTGCCCGATGCACACTTGAGTTGGGATGTCACATTCTGATATTTTGTTTTTTTTTAATATAAAAGGGTTAAGGTTTGGGATCTGTTCTAACCCTTAACCCTAACTGTAGACTAAACACATCTAGAAAGAGTCCTATTTTTCGACCTATTGGAAGGAAAGTTTTGATAACAACGGTACACATATTTTTTTCGTCTTCATCACTTGTACCGTGTTTTACTTGTTGTGGACGTTTTGTTTTCTTCCTTACTTTCAGTTTTAGATTTTGTTGTGTCCTCTTTTTTTTAAACACCATTTTTGTAAAAGTGCCAAAATGTACACTTGAGTTGGGATGTTACAATTTTAATTTCTAAAAAGGTTAGGATTTAGGATACCACGAACCCTTAACCCTAAAACGAGATGAAATGAATTCAAGAAAGAGTCCTATTTTTCTACAAACTGAAAAGGAAATTTTGCTAACGATGGTACACACATTTTCTTTGTCTTTGTCATTTGCAATGTGATTTACTTCTTTTTAACTTTTTGTTTTCTTCCTGATTATTTCAACATTTTTTTGTTGTTGCCTACCAATGTCTTTCTTGCACGGTTTGGTTCTGGGAGGCACCCTATGTATGAAATTTCTTTATTTTTACCGTTGTTTTCTAAAATACTGTTGAAAAAGGGTACTAAAGGAAAAGAGTGATTAAACATTTCTTGTAAGGGCATATTATTTGTGACAGTATTAATGCGAGAAAATAAATTGCCCAGAAAATGTAGTATAATTTGTCATATTTTAAGATATCTACTCGAATAAAATGAGAAAATAAACCCTTAATGTCCCAGTGTGTTATATAGTGACACCTTAGGGCAGGGGTAGGGAACCTCTGGCTCGGGAGCCATATATGGCTCTTTTCATGAGAACATATGGCTCCGAAATAAAATGTAACTATTGCACATCTCTCTGTGGCGTTCCAAAGTCAAGTGATTTCATCCAGATTTTGGTCCATAAAGCAACTAAATGCAGAATTTCGATAAGAAACCATTTAAACTGATAAATAAAAAAGCTGGCAAACGACTTTGATTGGGTGAGCGGTACTGGTGGGCGGATCCCTGCACACAGCGCAAGGCACTTCCTTCTCTCTCTCCCGCTCAGTGCAGTCTACACCGAAAGTGAATATGCCGATATGCTTATCGTTTGCAGTAATTTGTGACATTTTTTAAAAAGAACTTTGCATGCACATTGTTTTGAAACCGTTATTAAGGACAAATTTCATGGAAAAAAATTGCCACAACACTCTTAACTGACGGTGGAAGACTAATTGTAAATGGCATATTTACATTGATCTGGGACACAGATTTGGCATTATTATCATTTCATACATTTGATTAAATCATCAAATGACACACAGTGAAATAAAATGTGCTGAAGAATTCGCTTTTGTCGAGAGAGCGTGTTTGGCGGTTTTTTCAATTTTGTCTGAAAATATATGATGTGGCTCTCTCAATTTGTTTTTAAAACATTTTTTGCTTTTATGGCTCTTTGAGTCAAAAAGGTTCCTGACCCCTGCCTTAGGGTGTAGAAATACTCCAATTTTACACTGTTGATTCAATAATAAAGCAAAAACACATGTACTATCTCATAAATATGATTTTAGGTTGAGACATTTGTAATTTTATTCCAAAATGTGAAGAAGCTAACATGTTTGGCGGCCATCTTGCTGAATGCAAGATGGTGGTGGTGGTGGTGGTGATGATGGAGATTAACAACAGCTTAATGTCCTCTTGCTGGCTGAAATTCAAAACTAAGGTAGTAGAGATTTTTGGGCCTGGGCTTCTATAGTGCCGTTTTAAGTTAGTGACCTCTTGGGGTCATCGTGAAAAACAACAAGCAAAGTGGATGAGTCTCAAAGTTTGTTTCAAAGCATGAAACATCCAATATGTCCGTTCATTCACTCATTACCTGGACCGCTTATCCTCACTCGAGACCATCCTGGAAATCTTCAGGAGACAATCTGAACTAGTTGCCAGTCGCAGGTCTCAATATGTCAAGTGTTAGGTCCTGCATTTCAGCTTTCTATCCTCTATGATATGAAAAGGAATATTTAAATATAAACGAAATGTTAATGTACTACAATAGTAATTTGAAATAGTATGTTTATTTTGAGTTCAATTTTTTTATCTTGAAACAAAACGAAAACTTGCTCCTCCTAAATTAACAAGACGAGAGTTTAACAAGCATTATGTTGAATGTGTTTCATAGCAAAAGGTAGAAATTGGACGAGATTAAAAAAATGTGATAAAAATAGCCCTGTCTCTGTTTGAAATAATGATTTAATGGTTTCAATAAAGGGCAGCACGGCGGAACAGTGGTTAGCGCATGTGCGGCACAGTTCTGAGGTCGTGGGAACCTCCTGCGTGGGTTTAAATCCAGCTACCGGCCTTACTGTACGGAGTTTGTATGTTCTCCCCGTGCTTGCGTGGGTTTCCTCCGGGCACTCTGGTTTCCTCCCACATTCCAAAGACATGCATTTCAGGTGAATTGGCCGGTCCAAATTGTCCCTAGGTGTGACTGAGCGAGTGAGTTGTCTGTCCACCTGTGCCCTGCAATTGGCTGGCAACCAGTTCACAGTGTCCCCTGCCCACTGCCCGGAGATGGCTGGGATGGGCTCCAGCCCCCCCGCGACCCTAATAAGGATAAGCAGTACAGCTAGTGAGATTAGATGAGGTTTCAATATACTGAAAATAAAGAAGGTACATACATACAGAATATAATAATAAGTACTTTACATTACATTTTCTGTTTGGGTGGCACGGTGAGTGGTTAACGTGTCAACAGCACAGTTCTGAGGTCATGGGATCGACTCCTCCTGTGTGGAGTTTGAATTTTCTCCCCGTGCTTGCGTGAGTTTCCTTCGGGCAATCCAGTTTCCTCCCACATTCCAAAATCATGCATGTCAGATTTATTGGCTGGTCCTAATTGTCCCTAGGTGTGAATGAGCAAGTGTGTTGTCTGTACCTGTGTTTCCTGCGACTGGCTGGCAACCATTTGAGGGTGTCCCCTACCCACTACCCGAAGATAGTTGGGATGGGCCCCAGCACCCCCGCAATCCTACGGAGGATAAGCGGTGCAGATAATGGACGTGTTCTGTTTACTATTTAAAGAATACAAATTAACAAATGTAACAATAATTTTGCAAAGCACTACTTCCTTATGCAATGATGCAATGTTCGAACTAAAAGGCGTTAAACGAAACAAACAACTCCTAAAAGAAATACGTAGAAATAATTTTTGACGGTCGCAATGTTTAAACGGTGTAAACTATCCAATGGCGCCCTCCACAGCTTGCTAAAGTTCACTACCTGCTTTTATACAAAACAGCACCCACATATTACAATTTTGTTTTTAATCGACCGGAAAAACTGCTCGTTGATAAAGATAAAACAAAAGACATTTTCAAAAGAGAATGTTTGGTTTCTATTCGGGCATATTCACCAAACCTACCGTTCTACGCGTTAGACTTCTGCTTTTCTCCCCTTGAAAAATGACTACCGCCAATGCCAGTGATGCAAATCGGGAAGAACGGGAGATTTCCCAAAAGACCAGCTCACGATGGCTGGATGATAATTTGAATATGTATCTGTCACTTGAGGGATATGACCAGGGTAGATAAATTGATGGATAGATCTGTCACTTGCAATATCTTAACTTACTCGTGCATCCATTTTCTAATCAGTTATTTAAGCCACATTCAGCGCAACAGAAGAGCCTAGTTTTATCATCTGGGGGAATTATCTCCTCCCAAAGTTGGTTTGTACCACCACCACTCCTCTTAAGCAGTAAAATGAACACAGATTAGCGCAAATGATGTGAGTCATGTACAATGAAAGGCAGAAAGGTGCTGGGTGGAGACAAAAAAGCCAGGAAAAGAAAAAGAAACGTGTTAAAACAAGGACTGATATTATTCAGTTCACTCATCTGACACTTTTTGCCTGTCATCTGCATACCTGTACAGGTTGTACGTTTTTGCCGTACAAAGTACGTTTATTATGCATTTTAAGACGTGTACGACGTACAAGAAAATCTGTATGGAAAAACGCACATTTGTCAATTATGGGTACCATCCAGTATACACCGACTATCACAAAACGGCAAATCAATCAAGTCAAACGAGTTTGCCGCGGTAGCCTCCATCTCGGTATGTTTTTTTTGTTGTTGTTGCAAACGAAGCGAGCCTTGTGCACATGCATCTGTCGCCTCGGATTACATGTGGTAGTTATTTAGTGAAAGGAAGTCCGTCTCTTTTTAGAGAACCAGCTTTTTAGGCTCAACTTATTAAAGAGAGCCGGCTCTCAAACGGCTCACTTGCTTTGATGCATTATATTACGAATCATTATTGTTGTATACATAAATTAAGAAATAAAGAAAGTATTAAAGGAGAAAATGAAAAAAGACAGGTTTGTGGTTATCCCTTTAATCAGTATATTACCAACAATAATTTAATGCAGAAAATGAATTAATAATTTGAATAAGAAAATTGTACTCAATTATATTTGCATGTATTTTTTCCTTCTACAGTGAACGTCCAAGCTACTTCATTTTTGAACTTTTTTTTATAATAAACCTCATTCATGTTGAGCAACTCAGTATCCCACAACGAAATGTACATCATATAACAAAACACATGTACAATATAACATGTTAAACTGCATAAATGAACACATTTGGAAAAAAAATGGTGCAAGATTATTTTGTATTTTGCAAGGGAAAATACAACATTTTGTAAGGGCATGGAGCCCTGGAGCTTGACAGGTATGCATCTGTGTGTTGTGCTACGTACTGTATTTGCAGAATTTAGCAGTTAAATGCCTTCACCAGAGAGCTCCATCTATCCATCCGTTATCTGCACCGCTTATCCTCAGCAGGGTCGCGGGGGTGCTGGAGCCCATCCCAGGTGTTTTCGGGCAGTGGGCAGGGGACACCCTGATCTGGTTGCCAACCATTCGCAGGTCACACGGAGACAGTCACTTACTCATTCGCACATAGGGACAATTTGGACCGGTCAATTAACCTGACATGCATGTTTTATGAAATGTGGGAGGAAACCGGAGTGCCCGGAGGAAACCCACGCAAGCACGGGGAGAACATGCAAACTCCTTACCTCTAGGCTGGCATATAAATCCCTGTTGAACCTTTCCTGTACTCAGGTTGAATGTGAAAACTAGGCTAAAAAGCTAACTGTCTTCATGCTGATGTACACTGAAAAGGAAATTCTCATCAACATTGTCATCAAAAAAGTTGAAGAGACCAGCGCTTTGATTGGGAGCATTTTGATGTTTTAGGTAGCCAACTTTAAATGAGTGTAGTGAAGCTACTTCGTAAGAGTTTAGTGTAAAGCCTAACAATCCGTTGGGAAGTCAAATGCAAATATGATGTCAAATGACCGATACTGTATATAGGTAAACATGTTTTCATCTACATCAGAATCTTTATATAATTTTCCATTTGCATTAAAATGGTGGAGTGTTTTCTCTTAACTTATCAACACATACATATATTTCTTCCCAATAAAAATGCATCAGAAGAGCTTGTTGCTGTTCCTTTCATTCAAATCCCTCCTCCATATCTAAGTGGGCCTAGGGATTTGGGTAGAAAACTCCCAGGCTGAAAAAAGGTCCCATTCTGGCCCTTTTTACTGCTTTTTCAAATTTACTAACAATAATAAAAATCTTGACTGGAGACTACAGCTACAGAAGCGAGCCTCAGTCTTTGTGCGTGAATAAACAGCTCCAACGATTGCATTCGTTTTCAATTTTGGTAGAAGTTTGCCACTTCCGGTTTTAAGCAAGCACCTTATTTTCCCCTTTGTTTTTGTAGTATTCTGGCGAGGGATTTTCTATTTTCGTGAAAACATAGTGCACAATAAATATTTCTTTTATCCTTCGTGATTGGTGTATTTTTTAATTCCCAGAAAAAACAATATCTATCTATCTACCCTGGTCATATCCCTCAAGAGGGGTGACCGACAGCAAGACAAACACATACAAAAATAAAGACAATTGAAAAGGGAAAAAGTAGCAAAAAACACACACAAACATTTTTTGGACCATGCCCAACCCAAATGCCCAAACACCCAAACAAGTTAAACACTTCGGCACCCAAGTCGGTCATGCTTACGTCCCTCCAGATGAAACGGGACACCAGAAAGCGGCCATGTCACTCGGGTCAGGGTCACGCAACACTACTCTTCAGCAGGGTCCGACAGTTTTCACTGGTTTACCCCTGCCACATCATACGGTTGCCCGGCCCATCCCTTAGAACGCGTCCAAACATCCCGCTATCATTTCACAACACCTCTCCGCTCATTCCTATCACCAACAAGAGCTCTAGCTTCCATTATATTTAGACCTCTTTCCTCATCCATCCTCTCCATGTGTTCAAACCAACCGAGTACTCTCTTTCCACACGCTTGCTCAGTTCCACTACTACTCCATTTCTGTCTGTCACAATTCCATTTCTCAATCTTGTCACTCCTAAAATACTCCTCAAAAGCTTCATCTCAAAAACATTTGTCATACCCTAAGATATTTAATCTTCTCGAATAAACATGAAAAATAAATTATTGAATTGTGGTACGTTATTTTATCTAAAAGACCAAAATAAGATTATCTAAAAAAAAAAATGAAAACGTTTTTCTTTACATTTGCAGGGCAACAGAATCAGTTCATTAGAATTTCAAAATGGCCAACATTGCGTTTGAGTTGGGAATGTCCAACTGTTTACATTTTATTTTTTTATTCCAAGAAAAAACAACAAAAATAAGAACTTGTTAAAAATCAAAGACGTTTTTGCAAAGTTAGTGACAGTTGGTTTCTGTTCAGGGTGCGTTGAAAGTCACAAACAATTGCCACATAACTTTTGTGTTAACATTTTATTTCTGACAGTGTTACATCTTTGTTCACTGCAAAACATAAAAATAATTATACCCATTTTTAGAAGATTTCGCTCGTTTAAAGTATATAATTTTTTTATTCTCAGGTATAATTCAATGTCCAATAATGAAAAAAAAAATGGCAAAATTATCTTGGCTATTTTTGCTCATTTTAAGAAACCTTTTTTGGGGGGGTAAATCTAGAAAACTGTGCTCACTTAAATTTCTTTTAAAAAATACAAAATAAAAACGAGATCACAACTCAACGGTGACAGTCGGTAATTCTCAATTGATATTTTAATGAATGCAGACCAATTTATGTCCACTGGGTGACGCCACCACATTTCAAATCCATCTTGTGATAAACATAGTCAACATTTCCAATCTATTATCTGTATTCGTACATTTAGAAGAGGGAAACAAGACAACCATCATAAAAGGGAATGATTTTGTCTAAGTTAGACATAATATGAGCAGGTATGAAATGTTTGGATGCGTTCTGTGTTGAAAGACAAAATAAATATCCGGCTGGCAGGCCAGAAAAGTCCTCAGAACTGGTATGTACAATTGGGCTGAAGGGGCTCAGCTGTCAGTTCAAAAAGTCTCGGGATGTGCGTAGAACCAATGACTTTTAAAAAGTGTATTTTATTTTATTTTTTATTATTATAAAAAGCAGACGGGACCAATATCGATGCCAAATTCCTGGTTGGGGCCACCAATGTCCACAGGGGCCAGATCCACGATGGGAAGTCTTGCTGTTTTCTGTGTCCTGTACTCAAACACCGTCTTGCCCCAGTTGCCATTCGCTTGCTGCATAAACAAGAGAAGAGAAACATGACTTTAAAAATGTATGCTGTATCGATGAAAGTGTGTAAAACAAAAACCAAATCATTTGGAACCATTTCCATGACATTTACACAGAGAAGAAAATCATTGATATACAAAATAAGCTCAAGTCGCAACCATGAGTGGCTAGAGAAATAAACAGTGGAAAAAATATGGATACACCCGCAGCGGCTGAAAAAAGCCAATAGCTGGAGTTGGTCAGTAAGTGGCTAACTTAAGTGGCTAGTAGAAGAAGCTACTAAAGAGGGAAAAAAATATTGCAAGAGCAATCACTAAAGGACCAAGCAGGATTGGTTCCACGAGCAGCTGATAATAACAGCTAATAGTTAGCTGCAGAAAGTGGCTGGAAAAGAAAACAGTCTTAGAAAACGATAGAACATGACAAGCACTAGATGTCTGAATCAAGGGACTTCGCGACGTTCATATGCATGAGCAGCTGTGAAAAATGAGCGACGCTGAAGGATGAAGCAGGAACAGATAACAATAACATTAAGGGCTAGCTGTGAGCCGTAGCATACAGCCAAGTGGCTAACGTTAGTGGCTGGAGAGTAAAACAGTGGGAAAAAGTGGAAGATGCCTGAATCAACCAACATAGCCATGTTCAGCTGCGGAAAGCAAGTGACACTGAAAGACGAAGCAGCTAACAATAACAATGCTGGTTCTCGGCGAGCCTCAGCCAGTAGCCAAATTACTAAGATAATAGGTTAGAGAAGGAAACAATAGGAAAAAAAATATTCCATGTTTTCTTAAGGACAATATGAGGCAAACTTACAGTGCAAGAGTCTTCAACCACGGTGTAGCGGAATCGGTTGTTGCCCTCAGCTTTGAGCTCCAGATCGTTGGAGGCTTTAAGGACCACAGCCTTCTTCAGGTTTCCGGTCTTCTGGTCTTTGTAACCCACCGAGTTCTTGCAGTGGTAGGTGATGGACTGAGAGGCTTCCTTGGACAGCAGCCTCATGAAGGTCATCTGGACCCGCAGGGCGTTGGGTGACTGCTCTTTGTTACCATAGGTGAACTGCAAAGGGGGTCAGAACAAAGTAAGGGATTGGTATTTTACACAACACCGCAAATGTTTGTTGTTTTAAGGTTAAGAAAACTCACTTGTGTTTCCCTGCTGATGTCTGCTCCGAACCAGACGGGTTTTCCCCTGGAAGAAGAACTCCACCAGTTCTTACGAGGTATGCTAGCCGGGTTTGCCGAGATGCAGGTCTCGCCGGAGTCTAAGTTGCAGTAGACTTTGATTGCGTCTTCGATGCTGCCTTGGTTCGGGTCCACCCAGAATTCTCCTGTATCACAGTTTTAGCGCAAGCGTTAACCTTTGGACCGATATTTAGCTTCGCCTTTTGAAGAGCATACATCCAATTTCGGACCAGGATCGGTTCTGAACAACCCGGTCGTAGGTCGAGTAGATTAATTTTAGCTCAGCTGTCAAATTGTAAAATCCAAAGTACGAATGAGAGCATACATTTACCGGGATCGGTTCCAAACAAACTGGTCGCAAATTTATTGCAATAGAACTATCTGCTGCCAAGGCAGTATTTAGTTCCTTAGTGGTAGATTCCTGTGCCGGCTTGCTGCCGAAAATGACATAGGTGGTGCCGGGCTGCTACCCACTACGGTACTTGATATTGAATTAAAGAAAAAAATGCATATCTTATGGAACACAATGAGGATCTGTTGCCACGTGCAACATCCCTTTAAGCATTAATTGCAAACGTAAAGCAGAATTGTCGTATCTTGGCGTTCCACTGTACTTAGCCAACTCACCGCTCTTTTTGTTGGGGTAGCATCTCTTGAGGTCATCGCAGGTCCTGGCTGGATGCTTACGGCTGCCGTCTGGGCTCTTCATGCTATCGATCTGGCTGCTGAGGGCTTTGAGAGTCGCCTGAACGCCAGGGTCCACTGGCAGCACTGCTGAGGCGTTGGTGTTGGGTAGAGCTTCGTCCTCGCTGAACTCTGGTGGAGGAGGGGGAGCGTCTTCGTACTCGTGGAAACCTCCAAACAGATCATCAACAGCTGCCACAGGAGGTCCTGGTGGTCCAGGCAGGCCTGGAGGTCCTGGTTCTCCTGTAGGTCCCTGTGTAGCAAGTAAAAAATGTTACTCACACTTTGTTCCTTTAGTTTTTTTGGTAGAACTACCAGCTGCCAGACATCTGCTGTAAAGATGCTTTTATCTTCTTGAGGTCCTCCCGACAGTCAGATATTACAATGGTAACTTCTGTTCATACTAATCCAAGGAGATAATACCTCTGGTCCGATTTCTCCCGAGATTCCTCGAGTTCCAGGAGGTCCCATGGGTCCAGGTTGCCCAATGTATCCTTCTTTTCCAGGGGGGCCAATAGGACCAGGTGGGCCCTGAAAAACAAAGGGTTCTCTCAATGCTATAGTAGATACAAACACTTAATTTGCTATTCATTACTGGCAAAGAAATAAATGACAATTTGACATATACCCTTGCACCGTTTGGTCCGACAATTCCGGTAGCTCCCTGTTCACCAGTAGTACCCTAAAAGAAAAAAAATACTGATTAAAGCACATTAATTGAATTATGTCAAAATGTACTCCAAAGTGAATGTGACGGACTCTGACTTACCGGCGGTCCAGGAAGTCCCTGCAACCCAGTAAATCCACGATGACCCTTCTGTCCTCTCTCTCCGTGATCACCCAAATCACCCTTATCTCCGCGTGGTCCTTGGGGTCCCTGCAGGTTATCACAGGTATACATTCCAATCTTGGACCTGTAAGTTTGCCTGTCAACTGGTGTAAGTACTGACCACTAGGCCTCTCTTCCCTGCTGCTCCGGGGGGACCAACAGGTCCTCTGGAACCCTGCAAAATCAAGTCAAAAGTCCTCAGGGGTTGAATGTTTCTGCTGACACCTGTTCATATGCATTTTAATACCCTTATAGCACATAGCGGTTTCATTTCATTTATGTTCCAACATGCCCTAAAAAGTCAGAGAAAGTTCAACTTACAGCATAGCCTCGTTTTCCAGCTTCCCCGGCTACACCTACTGGCCCTGCAGGGCCAGGAAGTCCCTGAGGACCAGTCAAACCTTCTGGGCCATGGTCGCCTCTGTCTCCCTGGAATATGACAAATGATTGGTGTCTTCAGTTCTTAATCACTTCCTAATGTCAGTGTTTTTTGATGGGGCGCTCACCCGCTGTCCAAGAACACCTTCTTTCCCTGGAGGACCATCAGAACCAGAGGGACCCTGAGGTACAAAGTAATTAGTCTCATGGAAGACACTTGGGGTTAAGTCAAATGGAAACCAGAAACAGTACTAACATCAGGACCAGGATCACCGCGTGGCCCATTGGCTCCTGGAGGACCAACTGGTCCTGAAGGGCCTTTATCTCCAGTTGATCCAGGAGCTCCCTGTTTTCCTGGTGGTCCCTTTAAGTAAAATATATGACTATAAAGGGTTGAATGCATTAGCATGGTGGAACTGCAATAAAAATAATACACACTGCTGTCCCTGGGAGACCCCCCATTCCTCGTTCCCCTCGCTGACCGGGAAGGCCCACAATGCCTCTCTGGCCTGTAGTTCCTGCTGGGCCGGGGGGACCATCAGGGCCCTATAGCAAAGTGTATGCAACCCATCTTTAATTCAATCGAAAGTGTTTTCTCAACACAAAACCAACAAAACATACTGTAGGACCGTCTTCTCCTGAATCCCCTTTGTCTCCTGGGCCTCCTGGAGGCCCTGGTGGTCCACGCTCTCCTTGTCTTCCATTAGCTCCGTGGTCACCACGAAGACCGGCAGGACCATCTTTTCCAGGAGCTCCAATTGGTCCGGCTTCTCCGATTGGGCCCTGAGGAGATCATTTACACTCATGAAGGATTACGATGCAGGTCAGGTATAGTCCTTTCTTGGATAAAACATTCATCTAAGTTGACTAAACTTCTTACAGTTGGACCTGGTGGGCCAACTCTTCCAGCTGATCCAGGGAAACCAGTAGGACCCTGGGAATAAAACGTGACACAACATCATTCTTGTTTTATATCAAGAAGGACAATTTAGTCTGGGTTAGTCCACTCTGGTTTAGTCTATACTGGTCTAGTCAATGGTTTTGTTGGGGGCCGTCTTATCCATTTGCTTGGTTTGTCCCGTGCAGTTCAGTCTATAGTCAAATGAGGTGAAGTCTGGTCCAGTCTATTGTCTAGGCTGGACTATTCTGGTCAAGTTCATAATCCAGTCTAGTCTATTCTAGTCTTTTGTTCAGTCAATAGTCTCAAATCATCCAGTCTCTAACCTTTTAACCAAAAGCATTAGTATTCTATGACTATGGACTATCCATACCGGTGCACCCTGTGTCCCTCTTCCGCCTTTAAGTCCAGCAACACCAGTTGGCCCCTATGAAAAAACAAAATAATTTCATTTTGAAAAACTATTCAAACTGTACAAGGTAATTATTATTGCAACATACAGGAGGACCGTGAGCACCAGCTAATCCTTGAGGTCCAGGTGATCCTGCATCCCCTTTCTGGCCAGGTTCTCCTGTCTCTCCTTTGACTCCAGGTTGACCATCAGGACCCTGTGATAGAATGATAGAAAAAGCACATTTTTAATCACATCAAATCCTAGGTTTCTGTCACACAGTGTAACGGGCGAGGACTTACAGGTGGCCCAGCAAATCCAACAGAACCGATTGGGCCAGGGTCTCCTCTGCTTCCCTGCATTTGATGATCAAATACTCAGAAACCATTGTACATTACAGGGCACATTTGCGATGTAAACATAGGCCGGGTTTTCTCACAGGCACTCCTCTTGAACCGGGAGGTCCAGCGGGCCCTCTAGGTCCAGGTTCTCCCTGAAATGTTTCACACTCTCACTTAAATTGCCCCTTATGATTCTGTTTTTTAAACAGTTTCAGCTTCTGAAATATGCAGTACCTTGTCACCACTAGGTCCTGCAGGTCCTAGGGGTCCAACAGGTCCGGGGGCACCCTTAAGATGCAGAAAACAGTTTTCTACTTTCTCATTTTTGTGCAAAAGGAGGAATGAAGCCAATTAAAACAATTTGCATACCCTTGCGCCGTCATTTCCAGGTGTACCTTCAGATCCTTTCTCACCGAGGGATCCCTGCACAGAAGAACATTGGAACAAGGTTTTGGGGATTGTCTCATTTGAATTAGATACCAACACTACCAACAAAAATATTGATTTTCACGAAAGAAACAGAAAAAAAAAAAAACGTACTCTATCTCCTTTCGGCCCAGATGGGCCAGAGATTCCCCTTTCTCCTGGCATTCCCTGAAGACCTGGAGGACCTATATCACCAAGGGCACCGGCAGGACCAGGACTACCCTTCAGGAACACACGTAAATTGCTCTTGTCAGCATATTTGCAAAGGATACTAATTGTGCTACAGTGTGTTACCTTTGGTCCATCAGGACCAGGAGCTCCAGGGATTCCCTTGGGTCCCTGCAGACCAATCGGACCAAGTTCGCCTCTCTCCCCTGGAATTCCACGCTCACCCTGCAGATGAAAGGTCAGTAGTTCTTAAACTCAGAGTTAAGCCCAGTTTTTTGGCACAGTGCAGTCCACCTACCCGTGGTCCAATTTGACCTACAGCACCAAGTTCTCCAGGAATTCCCTAAAAAGGAAAGAGCACATGCTCAAAACTTCACTCATAAGCCAGGACATGACACAGTCGGGACATGCAAACAAATATACCAACCAGGTCACCAGGTTTTCCAGATTCTCCAGGAGGGCCTTGATTTCCTGGTAAACCCTGATAAAGCACAGCCAGGTCAAACTTAATCTGTTTTGAGTTAAGCAATTATGTGTTGGGTATAATGACACACCTGGAATCCGTTAACACCTGGTGGACCCTGCTCTCCTCGTTCTCCTGCAACACCCTGTGGATTGATTTTAGTCAGTAAGGATATTGACAGAAAATAAACTGTATAGGTATTCATGTGCAAAGCTCTTACAGATGGGCCGGGTGGACCAGCAGGTCCGACCTCTCCATCTTTTCCAGGAGGACCCTAGGGTTCCAAAAGAGTCACAGTGTAATTCCAAGAATCAATTCCCAAACTTTATCTCAGTATTACTCACCCTTTGACCAATTACTCCCGCAGATCCTTGTTCACCAGTTTTTCCTGGATCACCCTGGTAATGTTAAGATATTTTTAGAGTCAAAGACAAATTTGTAGGGATGATATGATGAACTTACATTGAATCCTTTGGGGCCAGGGATTCCCATAGTACCTGCAGGTCCTCTGTTGCCAAGGGATCCTGCGGCACCTGGACGACCGTCCTCACCTGGCGCACCCTAAAGGAAAAGCAAAGCCATACTTTGGATTACATCTGCTCGTGTATCTTATGTTCAAAAGGATTAGGGTTGTTGGCATACCAATGGTCCGGGCTTTCCCTCTGCTCCCTGGACTCCAGGAGTACCAGTAAGACCCTTTTGGAGAATAAATTCATCAGTTACTGATCAAAATATTTGAGACATAATAACTATCAGAGACTGTTGCTAAAAATTCAATGTCAGAGTTACCCTTGCACCTGGTAGACCAGGTTCTCCTGTGCGGCCTGGATCTCCCAAGGAACCCTTTGGTCCTGATAGGCCTGACGTTCCACGATCTCCTTGAGAGCCCTTTGGAGATAAAACACGATGTAGTTTATATGCCATATCAAACACTTATCACATTTTTTCAAAAATATAAGTCTACCTTAGGTCCAGGTAGACCATCAGCACCCGGGAATCCTCGATTACCTGGTGAACCCTGAAAACAGAGCGGAGATCACATGAATCTCAAGTGGTTTGCAAGTTTCAAGTCGTATTTGATTTTCTAAACAACGTGGGAAGTCTCATCTCAAAGATGGACAAAGACTCACTCGCTCACCAACAGGACCAGGAGGGCCAACTGTTCCAGGATCTCCTCGAAGTCCTCGCTTCCCTTCCTCACCCTGGGGTCCAATCACTCCCTGGGATCCTGTGGGACCCTAAAATGTCATAAATGAACGATAATGATTTACTTACTCTGGGAATATAACATGTTATCACATTTTTGTTATTTTACATATGACTTCTCACAATTTCTCCTTTGGGACCCGCCTCTCCCTTAAATCCTGGAACACCAACATCTCCCTATAACCAAAAACAAATTATAAAAATAATGGCAAACCCTGGAACCCATCAAAACAGCTCTTGATCTCATGGAGCCAACATACCAATTGTCCTTTGATACCAGGCTGTCCAGTGCTACCCTGTGGTCCTGGAGGACCAGCCGGTCCAAGGTGCCCACCTTGGCCTTGTGGACCCAGGTTTCCCTGTGATAATAAAACATTGTAACTCAAATATTCCGATGTATCTCTCTCTCTCTCTCTCTCTCTCTCTCTCTCTCTCTCTCTCTCTCTCTCTCTCTCTCTCTCTCTCTCTCTCTCTCTCTCTATATATATATATATATATATATATATATATATATATATATATATATATATATATATATATACATATATACATACACATATTTATTTATTTATTTATTTATTCATTTTCAACTGTTTCGTTTACATACCACAGGTCCTTTCGCACCTGGACCTCCATCTGTACCTGTGGGTCCCTTTGGATGGATGATAAAAGGAGTTATAGAAATTTAACTGATACGTCTGTCAATAATCTGCAACAAAAAGGCTGTGTACAATTAAGGTAGCATGAAAGAAACTATTACCCTTAGGCCAACAGGTCCAGGTCTCCCCAGATGACCGGTCTCTCCTCTCTGCCCCTGAGGGCCTTCTGGACCTCGAACTCCGGTGGGTCCTTGTTGCCCCTGTAATATAGAAGCAGAAATAAAATTCCTGGGGGTCCATCTCTGGAACCATGTTATTGGAGAGGTAGTTTCCGGACACTTGCCTTCATGCCAGGCATTCCTGGATAACCAGGAGGTCCACTAAGACCCAGAGGACCCTGGAAAAGCACAACAAGTAAATACAAGGTTTTGATTTAACCTTACTTAACTGTGATCGATGATTTAAACTCAGCCGATTATATCAGGTCAATTTAATTATTTTTGTAACTTCAATCAGGTGAATCCAGACTTACCAATGGACCTGGTTTTCCAACATTCCCAGGCAGACCACGTTTACCCTAGGAGCAAAAAACGTACCAAAACACGCAAAAATGATGAAACTGTCTTGGACTCAGACCCAATAATTCCTGGTGGTCTGAATTTATATCTGCAATAAAATGTTTCCCAACAATGAGTAGTTGCATACCGCTGTACCACCGGGTCCAGGGCGGCCCCTTTCCCCTGGCATCCCTGAAGGCCCCTGTTAACATGAACCATCATTTGTCAGAGGATCTTCTGAGTAATACAGGTAAAAAATGAGTATATAATGAAAACAAATACCTACCATTGGTCCTGGTGCTCCCATTGGACCAGGTGGGCCAGTGGAACCCTGAGGAAGTCAAGTCAAGTCATTTTTATTTGTATAGCCCTTAATCACAAAGAGTCTCATGACTAAAATTGTGGAACTAGAACTCAACATGATCCTGTCCCTCTGCTAGTACAGGACTCAACATTATTAACTGACATCAGTCTGGTTTTACCTTAGATCCAACTGCTCCATGTTCTCCCTTTTGACCAAGAAGTCCTGAATGTCCCTGAAGAAAAAAAAAAAGACTTCATATTTGCAGGACCGAAAACCCTATTAACTGCGAGTACGCATTTACTTACTCTGTGACCTTTAAGCCCAGGAGGTCCTGGTGTACCAGGAAATCCTCTTGCTCCCTAAAATGTAGGCAACAGTTAGAATACTTCAACAAGACCAAAAAAAGTCCAAAAACCAAAAGGTAAAAGGTCTTACTTGAGAACCAGGGAATCCAATTTCTCCTGGATTACCCGCCTTGCCTGCTTCGCCCTATGTGAGGATGAAACACAAGTTGCATTTCTCCAGTTTTACCTCAAAAATTTAACATGCTAGTTTGACGTACATCTTCGCCTGCTTTTCCTGCAGGGCCCTCAGGTCCTCTTTGCCCAGCTGGACCCTGAAGATACAAAATCTTCCTCATTAACATCTGGAAAATCTAAATCTATTGACAAGAAGTAGAAAGGATACTATACCATGTGTCCAGGATCACCGACATCTCCGGGAGGTCCTTGTGGTCCAGACTGACCCTTTTAGAAATGAGAAAATGGAAGTTTGATGATCAACAAATCTTGGAATCAATCACAATGCACCAAGTAGTCCCAACTTCAGGGCTATTTCCCTCAGATTAGGGTGCATAACTGATAGTGGCCACAAGGTGGTGGTAGTGAACAAAACTCAACGGAAATATAAGAATAAAAACAAAGAAAAACAACAAGTAGTCACACTAGTGGGCGCCTTCCTGCAAGGTGGTAAAGGAAAAAGCAAGAATGTGCCAAAGATTTTTTTTTTTTTACCAAAAATTAAGTGAAGAACTGGTCATGACAACGAGGTATCCATAACAGTGATGTACAGCACACCCCAGGTTAAGAAGACCCTGCCTTACAATGTTTTAATAATAATAATAAGATATTTTTTAAGTCACTCTTTTCAGCATTTTTCCCTAGAGGACTGGAGGATGCTGCTTGGGAGGGTGGGATGTAATCCCACTTGAGAAAACAGAGCTATGCCCTTGCACAATAGTATCACCCTTTACACATTGGTTAACTGCTGTTAAAAGTGTCGATAAAAATTGTTCAAACCTCATATTGTTGGAATATGATATACTGAAATTGTGAATGTATTTAATTGCTGTTAAAAGTGTCGACAAAAACTATTGTTGGGATATGATATAATGAAATTGTGTCAAAAATGTCAGAAAGAATTGTTAAAACGTCATATTGTCAGATATAATGAAATTGTGAATATGCTTAATTGCTGTTAAAATTGTCAAAAAAAATTGTTCAAACCTCACATTGTTTATTTGCTGTTAATAGTGTCAATAAAATTGTTCAAACCAAAAACCAAAAAAAAACGCATCAACAACAAATTATTTTGCGTGGCCAAAAACTTGCACGTAAGCAATGTAAATTTGGCAAGCTATTTGATCTATGCGCTGAGTATGCCCCAGGATACGCTGACCCCGTTTTATTGGCCATTTTTATTCACATTAACAACTTACAATGTATACTCAAAAACTTGAAATGTTTGCATAGTCATGGCATATGACGAATAAGGTCTCTATAATGTCTGTCCTTTATTGGTCCACTTCATAAAAGATGCTGCTCTGCTATTGTATTGAAAATACAATATGTTATTAGTTAAACTAACTCCTACACTGCCTTTATGCTTCTTCATTTAGTTCAGAATCTCATTTGTTTCATAAATATTCTGTATGTCTGCCATATGATATTGTATTTTTTGTAAAAGAACAGAAGTGACATGATCAAGATATCTCTTAAAGTCACAGGGTTTTTAAGAGCAATTTTGAATACAATCAAATAGAACTATTTGAAGAATCAAGTCTTTATTTTCAGAATCTTGTGTGCTTGTGATACTGTACTGTTTTTTTAATACCATATTTATTCACTATGGGTCCTAAGGCCTGCAGCATCAAGAAATATGAAGGCACAAGTTTGACTACCCCTCGCTAAGTTGCATGGTTTAACCAGCAAGGAAATGCTTTGAGGTCATGACAATCCTCAGGAGAGAAAGCTGAATTTTAGTTTTAGTCACTATCTTCCCCACCCTTTGCATCCACACGCTACTCTAACCGACCAGTTCAAGTCACATCCCCACCTCAGAACAGATTCAGATCGTATCACGGGGTCTAATGTATAGGTAGAAAGGTGGAAGGATTCAGGTAACAAGGACAACAAACTTACAGGGGAACCAGTTGGACCGGGAGGTCCTCTTGCTCCAGATTCCCCCTAAAACAAAGGTTTTGAGTCAAGAAATAAATAAGAATGGACAAAGGGGTTTAATGTTCTTCTGACGTCTTACCCTTTGGCCGTTCAACATGCTCTGAGGTGCATTCTTTCCATGTAACACTCCGGCCATCTGTGATTCGATACCCTGAAATTTGACCAGACAAATGATGTTGACAGAAAGCTGGACCAGACGCTAATTTTGAGGTTTCCAGTGGTCGGGGGACTTTATTACATACCCCGGGATGAGTCGGGTGTCCTGGGGGTCCGGGTTCACCAGGCTGACCCGGGATGCCTGGCTCTCCGTCATAACCTGGAGAGCCTCGCAGGCCCTTAGAACGAAGGAAGATTGACCTCAAAACAGTTCCAAATTCCTTTTGTGTCTAATGGTCTTTTGGGTCTGACTAGTCCACACTTGGTACTATTCTTGATCTCTTGGGGAGATGCTGACGAATTCTAAGGAACATATATGTGGGTCTGACGAGTTATGGACTGGGTTGAAAATGATATATGTTGTCTTTCATTGTGTGCTATAGTCTAGAAGTTAGGGGATAAACCTAGATGTCCTTGCAATAAATTAGGTGGTGTCGATCAGCTGAGCCAGAATGTGTTCTGGGTTTTAGCTGATCAACCTGTCCTCAGGAGTTAATGTGTATTCTATGAGTGCCAGACCTGACAATTATGTTATGTTTTTAACAACTGCTTAGTTATTGTTTACCCTTTGCTGACCAAAGAAAAACCAGTTCCCAAGATTTGAAATGTACCTATAAAGAAGTGGATCAAACTTACAGGTCTTCCTTTGTTTCCTCTGGGTCCTCTATCTCCTGGAGCACCGGGTGGTCCCTACAAAAAGCAGAGAAGTCATGGATACGTTCGATCAAACTTCAAGAATCGCCAAGAAAGTAAGACGCTCACCATTGGTCCAGGACGGCCTCGAATTCCGGTCACCTACGAACACAATTGTTGTATTATAAGTTTTCTTTCCAGGTTCACAGAATTTCGAAACCAAAATGGTACTCACGAGTGGAACTTCACCAGGCTCCCCTTTTGGTCCCTGTGATCACAGACCGATAAGGTTGAGACAAGTCAATCGAAACAGATCTAATCTTGTGCTTGCATACCTTGTAAATTCTGCCACCACCTACGAGAGAATCAAAAAATTAAACATGAATTTTTGATTTTTTTTTATCAAAGGTATGACTTCAGGTATCTATCAACAAGGGCTTAGAGAGGGAAGCCTCAGGAGCCCAGCCACAAGGACTTATGGATTCAAAAACCTGTAAATCCTCACCATAGGATCCGCCGCCGCCACGGCCAGCCTCGCTCTGACAAATAGGACAGCACTCGCCCTCGGGGACCACCATCTTCTCGCAGTTGGTCAGCTCTTCACACTGGATGTTGTCGCAGAGGACCTGGCCATTGTCGCAGACGCAGAGTCGGCACGGCTCAGGCTTCCAGATGTCTCGGTTGGGGTACACCTGGCCGTCAGCCTTGCAGCTGCCATCTCCTTGGGAAAAACAGAAAAAGAGTTGAGAAGGATTAATGACAATAGTTCCCCCTTTTTTATTTGTACGGCCTACACATAGATAGATCTCAGGCACAATTCGAAGTTCGAGAAAAAACTTTCTGGTCCCCTGTAAAAATAAGGCACTCAATTTCATCAGTGTCAACACCTGCACCTCATTATTACAGCTTTTAAAATAACTGGCTTTAGCACCAGAATATATTGGGTCATTGCCACATAAAGATTGTTTTTCGTTTGGACATTTTATTAGTTGTTTGTTTATTCTCAGTTTTTTTACTTCACAACTGTGTTTGTTGTTAAATATAATCTTTTTATAAGCGCACCGGCCTTAGTAACCTGCTTACCGGCATGTTGGATCAGAATTACCTGACCCGCAAAGGACCTAACGGGCAACCTACGGACCACTGTTTTGGATTTGTGCCCCCTCCAAGGCCCTGTTCCGGCTCCAGCCGCCTCTGTCCCCTGACCGTCAGTGGCACACGTATCCTGTCCTGGTGGTGAAGAACCCTTGGCCTTCTCCATCCCCTGCCTCCAGCCCTTGAGCAATCTGCCACTGAATTTACATCCTACAGAGTGCTAACCTGAAAGAAATGGCTGGAGTGCCCACCTTTGCCTAATCAGTGTCAAAATCTGCACCTCAATATTTGGTCTTACTTCCTGCTTCCCCATATATTGGGTTCACTGCAAATGGTGACAGGTACCCTGTCCAAATTCATCTATGGTGTGTATAGCCTCAATATATAATAGATCTGGAACTTGATGATTCCTGAAGGTGTCATCTAAGTGCAGCAGATAAAAAAGCAGAAGCCCCAGAAGTGAATATCGTAAACCATTGTATAAAAATGGGAGCGGTGCGAAAAACCAAGGATAAAACACAAAGTAAACCAAAACAACTCTTACTCAATACCTCAACCACTGCTGCCCACCTGGTACTGAAACCAAAATCATGGAATACTATTAAAAAAACAAAGCTAAAACAAAAAAGAATACCAAAATCTTTTAGGACCACAAGTACCACTACTTTCCACTGAGTATTGGAAACAATACCACGGAACATTAGGAAAAAGCCAAAGCTAAAACACAAAGTTTAACAAAACCACCTAAGACCACAAGTACCAATACTTTACTCCTGGTACCGGAGAAGTGACAACAAAACTTGAGGATCACCAAAGCTAAAACACAAAGGAAAACCAAAAACACCAAAGTACCACTACCTTCTGCCGGGTACCTGAACCAAGACAAAGCAATACTTGCAAAACACCAAAGCTAAGACACTACGTAAATCAAAACCACTTAAGACCTCAACCACTACTGCCCATCTGTAACAGGAACCAAGAACAAAAAATCTTTCTAAAACACAAAAGCAAAAACACAAAGCTAACCAAAACGACTTAAAAACCCAACCACTACTTGCCACCTGCCACTGGACAAAAGATCACAGAATACTTCTGAAAGACAAAAGCTAAAACATAAAGGAAACCAAAACCATCAAGTACCACAGGTGCCACTACTTTCTGCCTGGTACTGGAAAAAACAACAACACAGTTTTAGCGAAAAACCACGCTATTGGAGGCCGGGTACTGGAACTGACACAATAGAATACTTACGAAACACAGAAGCAACAATTCAAAGCTAACCCAAACCAGTTAGGACCTCGAGTTATACTGCCCGCCTAGTACTGGACCTGAGACTACAAAATACTGAAAGAGAACGTTAATGTTTTCAACTGAATCTCGGAAAATGTAACTTAGCGCCCAATTTCTGCCGATCCAATCAAGCTACTAAACCACAAATGGTGGAAAAAAATTCCTGATTTTTTTGAAAATTTTGATTGATTTGAGTTTTTAGTACCCGCTGAGTATCGATCTGTTACCAAAAAAATTGATTTTTATAACAATGAGGTGCAAGTGTGGACACTGATTAGCCACAGGTAGGCGCTCTTCAGCCACCCCACCAGGTTGGCACCCTCTAGTTCCTAGGCCCGGGAACATTTTTCTCATATGTATCTATTCAAAAATACACATGCAGGCCAAAGAACTTTTCATGGGGAAACCGGGGACAAAAGCAACTACAAATTTTTGTTTGTAATATTTATTAAATCTTTTTTTTTTTTTTTTTTTTTGCGAGCCGGGTTAAACAGCGTGAATCGAGAAAGCTAACTTGACATAAATGGAATTTAAGCTCCGCATGCTCAAACATGATCGAAAAAATGGTCGCCCAATGAATATGGAATCGTGTTCAGTCTAGCTGAGAAGGAAAATGCGAGCGATTGTATCAAAGTGGGAAAATTAGCCTCGGGTTTTGTGATGTGGGTTGGACGGCTTTCTCTTTTATCAAACAGTCACTGTTACTGTGTTACTATGGTATGCTTTTGCACAAAAACAGATAAAAATAACATTTTTAAATGAGAGCCCAGCAGGACACAGAGGGTACAGTTCAGCTTTAGGCCAGAGGTGGCAGTTACAAAAAATCTGCCTCAAAGTCATGACATTGCGAATAGAACTTTTTTCAACTTTATATATTTTTTTAATTTCATTTGATGTTGACATTTTTCAACTTTTTAATTTTTAAAAACTTATTTAAGCTTTATTTTCTATGTTTATTTTTTGTAAATGTTTGTGTGTCTTTATATTATCTTTTTATTTATTTTTTCAGTATTCTTTTTTAATGTAATCTTCATGTTCTGCTTTGATTTCAGACAAATTACTTTCATTATTATTTGTGATTATCTAGTTTTTTTTTTTTTTACTTTGAATTTTTTATTATACGTTTTTTAAAATTTCATTTTACCTCTAATTTTTGCATACCCCAGCTTGGATTCATTTGTCTACTTCAAAACGTTTCATTTGTTAAACTTTTTTTTATTATTTAGTCTTTTTATATTTTAATTTACTTATTTTTCTTTATTTCTATAACTTTTGATACGATAGTTTTCTTTTTTCTTTTTTGACTGTTTAATTTTTGAGTTATTGATTTTATCTCTCATTTTATATTCCTATATTGTTCCTCTGTTATATTTTCTTTTTGAATTTTCATTATGTTTTTTTTTTTATTATTTCCATTACCTAATTCTATTTTTTATTCATTCACTTGACTTGACTATTCATATTTTTTCCTCCATTTATAAACCTTTTACTTTTTTGTCCTTATTTCATCTTATTTTAATTAAACCTTTATTTAATTTGCATACCCAAGTAGTTTACAAAATAAAAAAAGGGCAAAAAAGCTCCAACAATCCCCCCCCCAAAAAACAGATACTGGAATAAGTGTAATCTCTATAAAAAAACTAGAACAAGCTGCTAAATATTAGACACATGAGTATCGAACAAAAACTTTCTAAATAAAAGCTACAAATAAACAAAATTGAAGTTTTTGTGGGCAAATTTCTGACGACCTTCTCAACATCATTAATAGAGACGTCGAACCTCACATTTGGAAACCAGATTTTCCTTTTGCCTTTTTTTTCACCGAAAGATTCTACATACATTTAATATTTCACAGAAGACTCCTGCGGTTTTCAAGTCTGAAGAAGACCGGCACCCCCCCTTAATGTTCCTCATTTTTCCATAAACGTACAAAGCTCACGGCGAACGAGGCCCATCCTGCTTCCCGTGTGTCAGCGTGATGTGGATTTTCCAGCAGTTACCAGTTTTTCCTTTTCGATCTCAGACACAAAATAAAGCCTGGAAAGTCACAAGGCCATCCTGCTACTTTTTAAGCAAGGAAAACAAAGACTGGAAAGACAGGACGGCGGCTAACGAGTCCACTTAGCTAGCAATAGCTTGAGCTACAACCAAAGGAGATGATACGTCGGTGGAACTTAAATATTGGCAATGATTATCCAGTCTAAAGCAGACACTAAAATGATCCTGGACCCCAACTCAGTCTAAAGCGAACCCTAGAACTAATCCTGGATCCTAACCCAGTCTAAAGGGCACCATTCTTAAAAAAAGCTCAATACATTTTAGGTGATCCATTATTAGTGCCTAACACTTGAGTGGAATGTGACCCAGTCTGAAGTGAAATCTAAAAGTGATCCTGGACCCCGACATACTTCGAAGCAGACCCTAAAACCAATTCTGGACCCTGACCCAGTCTAAAGCGGACACTAAAACCAATCCTAAAACAGAACTTGACACATTTGAGGTACCTAACCCTTAGAAATGGGATTAACTGCGAATTAAACAGATCTTGGTCCCTTGCCCAGTTTTAAGCAGACAATAGAAATAATCCGGGACTCTCACCCAGTTTGGTGTGGATCCTAAATGTGACCCTACAACAGAGTTCCACACATTTGAAGGCAGTTATTTAGTCCATTTGGCTAGCCACAGTTTGAGCTACAATGTACAAAGAAAATAACCCAGTGGTACATAACCACGGCAGAAAGGAGCAATGCCTAGTCTGAAGCGGACCCTAAAACAGATCTTAAAATAAAGCTCAAACATTTGACGGCAGCTAACTAGTTTTCTTGGCTTTCGTGAAAAGGAAACACACTGGTTGTATGTAACCAATTGGCAATGAGAAGACCCTGACCCAGTCTGAAGCTGACCCTAAAACAGAGCAAAAAACATTTGATGGCAGCTAACTGGCCCATTGGGTAGCCATAGGTTAAGCTACAACATGGTGTGGGCGCTAGCATTGTGTGACATTAGGCGAATGTAACAAACAAAGTAACAAAACAAACAAAAAGAAACAAGTGGTTTCGAAACGACAAAATGTCCAGACAAGAAACCAATCTGTGTAATGTGCAAATGTGGAGAGAAATTCACACATCTGAGCACTCTCCAGCCACTCCTCTCAGGTTGGTTCCCCCTGAGGGGTGGAATTGGTATGTTAGATCCTGACAGAAGGTTTTAAAAACATAAACGTAGTGTTCTAAATCATCTCAAATCAAGGCCTAGGTTATTAAAACAAAGGCTGATAAATAATAACCAGGTTTTATTTACAGAATATTCTGGGAATTACTAAGCAAACAATGGTCATAAAAATTCACAAATGCGAAGACTAAGGTGGAGTACTATCATCTTTATATAAAAATAAAGTCCATAAGCTGATTGTAAATCTATTAGAAAGTTAAACATTAAAGGGACAGTTGAATAGATCGCTGTCTTACTGACAATAACCCTATGACCTTTGAGAGAAGTCTTGCTCAAGCCCATCAACCTTTGCCTGAGGAAATCATATTTGTTAAAAGAGATCTTCCATTTGAAAAAGAAGGTTGATAGACCTAACAATGGCAGGCAAGGGCACTTCTGGCTACAAAATGAAACGGGAAAGACGGGAAAAAAAATAGCAGAATGATGGTAAGTTTAACTTTGTGCTATAGAAAGTCTAACAATAAAGCCATGTTCAGTTCAGAGTTAGCTTTCTGAAAACCTCCAATGGAAAGTGCGAAGCATAATTTAAACAAGTCCCAACTGCCTGTTCCTGCTCCAAGAAGTGTCACGGCAACTCATAAAACTTTCGCCTCTACCAAGCAATGATTTTGTTTTCCTGAGGGACAGAACCCAAGGTCAAAAGTAGCTTGTAGCAAACACAACGTCGGCTAACATTCGGAAATTCATCTCCAAGCAAGAAAAGCTGAGGTCTGTTTCAAGAGGATTTGCTGCATTACACTTTGTTGATGAGGCTTAAAAGCTCCGGCTGGAAACGCTTCTCCAAACAAAAGATCAGGCTCACAAAGAGTGGAGCTAGCTTCAGAAACCCCATACAGGAGAATGGAAATGGATTACAGCTTGTCCACATCCATCACCTCCTCTCCAAAACAGGTTAGCATGGATTGCAGTACGCCCAGGCGTCCAAAACTAAACCCACAAGTGTAATGATCGAAGGGTGGACCTAAAAAAAGATTCTGTTTATTAACAAAACAGGAACAAAAAAACAGAGAAACAAATGGTCTTAAAATATAACAAATTGTGCCAAACAAAAATAAAAACAAACCTGATATGACAATGGCAATGACTTGACAAACTGTTGTCGGATACAGGCAATATAAAGACTACAAGTAATGAAGTACAAGTGGGCGCTCTCTTGCCAATCCCAAATAACAAATGCCCATAGGCTGGCACCCTCTAGGTGGGAAAAAGGTGAGCAAGATCCTGACAGGGAATGGTGGGGTGAGAGACTATTTCTGTCTCTGGTTTCGGCAACGAAAGGCCCTCGGCCATCCTGAGCTTTGGCAGCCACCCCTTTCCTCTCTTTCGGCAGGGAAGGGGCCCTTGCCCAATCTGTCCCTGGTTTTGGCAACAAAGGACCTCAATCATCGCAGGCTTCGGCGGCCACTCCTTGGCTGTTCTTGGTTGGGAACCACCCTTCGCTACCTCAGGCTTTGGCGGCCACCCCGGTCCCTGTTTTTGGCGGGGAAAGACCCTCGACCACCCCAGTACCTTGTTTTGACACAGAAGTACCCTTGGCTGCATCTTTCACTGCTTTTGGCGACAAAGAAGCCTTGGCCATCCTTAGCTTCAGTGGCCACCCATGTCCTGAGTTTTAAAGAGAAAGGGCGATCGGCCACCTCCATCCCTGGCTTTGGTGGCAAAGACCCTCTAGTAGCTTATAACCCTGCTTTTGGAAGTTAAGAACCCTTAGCTACCCCTGCTTTTGGTCTTGGTGGCACAGGACTGTTTACTAAAGCCACCTGGGATCTGGCCTTTGAGAGGGCAGTAATATCATGATCTGGCACCCCATTTCTCCACATGAGAGCGCCAACCTGGGGGGACTGGCAGGAGAGTGACCATCTGTGCGTAATACATCCCCACACCTGTAGTCTGTTATTCCAGCTCTTTACTAACCCTTGTTTAGTGTTTCCTGGGACACAATGTTGTTTGAGACCATTGGTTTGTTAAATTGTTACCCGGGTTTTGCCATTAAACAAATCAGTTTTTTATGATCACACCTGCCTCAGTTACTTTTTTAACTAACCGTGAATCGTGGAGCCAATGAACTGCACGACACATGAAAAATTCTAAGTCCTTTTCGGGAGTATAGAAAATTCTTCAAGGCAAGCAAGGTTTACAGTAGCTGACTTGACCTTGACACCAGCTAAAGGTTGCTTCATCCTCACTGATGACCACTAAATACATGAGGCATCATTTTTCTGTCTGTCCACACCCCCATCAGTTTTTCACAATGTCCAGTATCCTTATCACTATTCGAGCACTCTAATATCCTACTCACGACACTCACTTTTTTTTCCACAAACTCGATTTCTCCTTTTCTTACTTGGTGTTTCCGTCTCCATTTTGTTATTCTTTTCATTCCAGGAAAGAAAAGCAGCTCCCAAGATTTAGTGCTTTGACGTACTGCTTCGTATATATTCCCCCCTTCCCCCCAAAACAACATCCACCCCGGAGGCCAGGAATGCCTAAAGTTGCTCCCATTGGGAAGCAGACTTCTACATTCACACGTTGATGGTTTTTATTTTATGCTACAGTAGACCCAGGGATCTGGTTAGCCCACCGTACGAACCTTTCTAATTCACGGTGTAGAACAAAATGTTCCTCAGGCCCCTCGTTACAGCATTTCAAAATGAGCATTTTTCTGAATTTGAAGAAGAGAGTTCCGGTTTCTTGGTTGATTTTGGAAGTTTTGAAGTCTGCTAACTTTAAGCAATTAGAAAGTCTTCAAGATGTACAAAAAAAAGCTAAAATTGTCCAAAATTCTGCACTTTGAGACTTGATAGGTTCAAATAAAACCAACATTCCGGACTCACTTTTGTAAGGCAAAAAAAATATGGAAAGGATTCTGTATCTGTAACGAAAACAGTTAACGGATGGTTCGAATTAAGTGGGATCATCTCCAAAATGCCAAAGCTGAATTTTCTGAACGAGATCAAGGCAGCAGATGACTGAACTCATAAACTTGGAGAGGATCTTGTTAGTCCAACGGAAGCTTTCGTAGGCTTGCTCTCAGGAGAGACTAAGGAAGCTCATCGTCCTAGGTAAAGCTAACGGAAGCTAAGGTATTTATCACACCCCTCGGTTGTTTAATGTCATTATTTCCCCCTCAATTCAAGAGCATGTTGACAAAAGTTAAAGAAAACCAGGTGACCTCTATCTACAAGTAGGAGATAACGGCAGGCAATCAGTCTGCTAGCGAACAACTGGAGACAACAGCCAAGTAGCAGACTGCAAAAATGTAAAACAATTGTAACCCCTAACCCTCTAACCCAGAATTCGGCAACACTGTCCTCAAGGGCCGCATGTGCTGAACATCCCTAACCCTCTAACTCTATCCCTTAACCCTTTTCCTTTAACCCTAGCCTTACGGATAATCCCTAAATGTTACCCCCAAAGCCCATTCCCTAACCTTCAAACCCTCAAACCTTAACCCGTCTAATCTTAAACCCCGTTCCTAATCCGTAATGCTTTCACCCCGACTCTAACTCCAACCCTTATCCCAGACCCATAACCCTCAATCCTTAACCCTAACACCCCCACCCTAATCTTTGACAGAGGGCTTTCAGAACAATCATTAATCTTTTATTATTAATCATTATTTACTAATGGATATACATTTTTGATCCTATGTCCAGGCGATAACCCCAAAACAATGTATTTGTGTTGCTGGTGATTTGCAATCCATGCAAGTGAAATTTTGGGAAAAAAATCCAAATCAGGGGTGTCAATCAGGCGGCTCGGGGGCCGGATCAGGCCCGCTAAGGGATTGATTGCGGCCCGCAAGACAATGCTGAGGGAAGCGCAAAAAAAAAAACGGGCTGCAGGTTGAACTATGTCCACTTGACTTGCAAAAGCCAGGTACCTCCCACTAACACTGTACTTGTATCTCTCTCTCTTGCAATCTCTCTCTCTCTCTCTCTCTCTCTCTCTCTCTCTCTCTCTCTCTCTCTCTCTCTCTCTCTCTCTCTCTCTCTCTCTCTCTCTCTCTCTCTCTCTCTCTCTCTCTCTCTCTCTCTCTCTCTTTTTGTCTCTTTTTCTCTTTCTTTGTTCATCTTTGTCTCTTTTTACCTTCTTTTGCTCTCTGTTCCTTTATTCCCTTTATTTTTTCTCTCTTTCTCTCTCTTTCTCTTGCTTTCCTCTTCTCTCTTTCTCCCCTTCTCTCTCTCATTCCCTTTTATCTCATTCTCTTTCTTTCCATCTATTCCTCTTTGTATTTCTTTCTTTCTCTCTCTTTCTTTCCCTCTCTCATCATTTCTCTTTTTATCTCTTTTGTTTCTCACATTCTCTCTTTCTCACATTCTCTCTCCCTCTCTCTCTTTCTTTGCCCCACCCTTTCTCTTTCTCTCTCCCCCACTTTCTCTTATTTTTTTCTCTCTCTTTTTCTTTCTCTTTAATCTACTAGTCTGCCCCCGAGAGAATGTTTAGTCTATCGTGTGGCCCCAAATTAAAATGAGTTTGACACCCCTGCTCTAGATTATATCTAGGCCTCCAACCGAGAGCTTTTTTTCTGTTACAAACAAGAAAAAGGTCCTCCCAGTTTGTAATACATTTCTGCAATAATTTAAGTTACTATGTTATCACTACTAATATGTTATTTCCAGGTTATAATTATTAAACATACAATAGGGTTAAACGGGTCAGTCAACCACTAAAACATAATTAGAAATCACATTTCCCAGAAAATCATGATGACCCAAAACTGGTGAACTATCTTTAGAACATTTCTGTGTTTAGGTTGCTAGCTGTTGCCCGTGGGACCCATGTTGGTGACCCCTGGTCTACACAAGCTACAAGCCAAATTTATCAGTACTAAAATTCATTGTTTGAGTACTAAAGTATAAGCAAGCTGGCATGCAGTGAAAGTGGAAGCCCCTCCCCTAATGACTCACATTCTTCACACAAAACGTCACTCACATCTGTTCCCTCCGTGCACAATCGAACTGAAGTTGGATACACAACACTGTTGAAAATGCAGCGTCCGTCTCCCGATTTGAAAAGGACACCAAATGAGTTCCATCGCTAAGGACGGAGCAGAACCAGGAACAAAAAAGGAACCCCACTTGCCCTTGCTCAACAAAGCTGTTCTTACACTCGAACTGGTGTCATAGAGTACGACATTGACTCATGGAGGAGGACAAACAATGCGTCCTCTCTGTCCACTACCTCATCCACAGCCCTTGAACTGAATATTCATTCAGACCATCTCCGATATGATCCTGTGCACTTTGACATTCACGCGACCTTGAAGATGTTGCTAATAACTCAATGTGGGTGTTTTATGCACGAGCGGTGACCTTACAGCCTTAGTTCGACCACCCACCTCATTAAAGCGCCCAACTCCCCACCTCTTAGACAAAGATACACAATAGCTGGACTATCATAGTCATGTAATTTTCAAATTCAAGTCATAAATATGTCACCACTCAACAATGTGAGGGATGTTAAAAATGCATGCAATACATTCATAATTCATATTTTTAGAACGGATTTACATACATATGACAGCTATGGTCATATACCAATCAATACATGAATGTATGCAAACGGAAATAATTCATATTTTTCTAACTTGTAAGCACAGAAAGGCTAGGTCGAACCACAAATTATTCATGAAAAAAGGAATATCTGGGATACAGGGATTGCATCAAATCACTACAGATGCTCCCCTACTTACGACCATTCGATTCACAAAAAAAGTTAGATAGGATCATTTTTTCGGGTTGCGAAAAATATCCGGACGTTTCTGCATTACTGCAGTGCTTCTTTCCGCCACTACCGGCGTGTGGCGCTGTGAGAGGTTACCGAGCATCCACCCCAAAGAAGTAAAGAAATCCGGCTTCCTCTTGCCAGTTCGTGTGTAAACATACTGTACTGTATCTCTAGCTTTGAAAATTTAATCTTTTTTTGTTTATCATCTCGTGCATTTATTTAATACGGTTGGTGTAAAGTGTAAAGATGAGGCGAGCCGTTTTACCACGAAAGAGGACCTCTTGAAGTGCATCTTCCAAAAGTAAGTTAAACTCCACTCTATTTATCTTTATAGAGCATATATTTCATAAAATGTTTATTTGTTTAGTACAAAACCATACAGGTTCCTTATACAAGCCTTGAACATACTTGTATAAACCTTAAACATACAAAATATAGCACTGAAGCAACTTACTAACAAATTCAACTTACGAAGTAGGGCTGGGTCTGTATAGTCATAAATTCCATTTTCATAACTCATTTGCAGGAATATGACAGGTAGTGTTATACTTTGAAATATAAATAATGTATTTATCATGTATTTCTAATCTGTCAGCATTTAAAGGCCAGGTAGGATCATTAATCACTCTTATTGTATAAAGAATGCAATAAATGCAAACAATCCAATAGCCAGAGAAATAAATCACATTTTCATAATTCATTTCCATACATATGACAGTGAAAGATCATACAACAATCAATTAATACATTAAGGCAAATATGCGCACGTCCAGTTTCCCTAATTTCTCAGCATTGAAAGGCCAAATCGGGTCATAAATCGTAAATAATGCACAGATGGATTTCGATAATGTAGGTATGCATCAAATAACAACAGTCATGAATCCTGTTGTCATAATTCATTTGCAGGAATATGACACCTAGGGTCATTTATCGATCAATGAACTAATTCTAATATGCTTATATTTTCCAAAACCGAGAGCATAAAAATATAATAAAAACAGATAATTCAATAGCCACAGTCAAAAATCACATTTTCATAACTCCTTTCAGGACATATGACAACTAATGTCATACATCAACCAATGAATACATTACTGCAAACTTGCATTTGTCCAGTTTTCCTAACTCCTCAGCATTAAAAGGCCAGGTCGTGTCTTAAATTATCCTTAATACATAAATTGATTTCAGGAATGTAAGGAGTGCAACAAATAACTACGTTCATAAATCATATTTTCATAGATGTGCAGGGAAAAGTCAAATAAAGGCCTATAATCAATTCAATGACCATAGTCATACATTTCCATAGCTCATTTGCATGAATATGCCACAAAAAGGAATAAAGCAATCGAAGATCATAAATCATTTGTTAAGAAGAAAAATCAGAAACTTAATAACGACAGTCATAAATCATATTTTAAAGCTCATTTGGAGAAAACGACGCTTATGTCATAAATCAACGTGCAATACCTGCTGTTATAAATAATGCCCCAAAAATGAATAACTACAGTCATAAATGACGTGTTCATAGCTTCTTCTTTTTAAAAAAAATTTAGACACTAATGATTGAATCCATCTTAACAACAGCTATCTTGAGGTATATGACCAGGATAGATAGATTGATAGTTAGATTGTCTTAAATCATGTTTTTATAGCGAATCTGCATTGATATGACAGGTAGGGTCACAAAACAATGACAAAACACTAGATTTTTACAGGTTTATGGCTCACTAGCCAAACGCGAACATGGTCAAAAAACCTGAAGCCAAATCTTGGATCTGTTTTTAGAAAAAACGGAAATCGTTTTTTATCGGTCAATGTTTTCGATGTTTTCCCAATGACTTTTGCACGTTTTACGCAACATCTGCAATATTGCAGCAGCGTCTCCGATTTTTTTTTTATGAATCATGTGAGGACATTCGAACCAGCGAGGGATTCCCAAATACAATTCCAGATTTGGTTGGCCAGCGAGAATAAGAGCGATCCATTTCTGAAACAAGCCGGATCCACTCAATGTCAATACATTTGAAATGGGAAGTTGTTACTGTATTCTAATCTTAGCACAACTTGCTCGAGTCTCCTATTCATAATTTGTGAGAAGCACTGGAGAGCTTGCCCTGTTAGAAGACTCCAAGCATTTATGTTCCTCATTAGAATGTATTTTTCTATAAAAGTATTAGCACAATTTGGCCATGTCCCCTTTCTACCTCTTAATAATGTGCACGAGGCACCAGAGTAACTTGATAATTAATCACTTTTACCCACGCTAAAATATCCAATCAGCCGATACAACTTGTTAAAAAGATTCAAAGTATTTATGTTATTCAGACTGGGAAGTTCGGGTTCGCGCCCCGGCCGAGTCATTCCTAAGACTTAAAAAGTGGTCGGCGGCGCCCTCTGTTGGCTGCGGCTGCACCGGCTCGCTACAACGGGTCAGGTGCAATCAACATTTCGTTCTGTGTACATTGTTACACAGAATGACAATACAAGGAAATTATTATTATTATTATTAAATATATTTTAATTTTCTATACAAGTATTAGCACAATTTGGTCGTGTCCCCTTTCTACCTCCTCATAATGTGCACAAGGCACCGGAGTAACTTGATACTTAGTCACTTTTACCCACGCTAAAATATCCAATCAGTCAATACAATTTGTTAGAAAGATTCAAAGTATTTGTGTTTCTCATTAGAATTTCTTTTAATTTTCTATAGAAGTAGTAGCACAACTTGGTTGTGTGTGCTACCTACTAAGATCGTTTTCAAGCGAGAACACACGTTGAAGTCATGAATAAAACTGAAATATTCTGTGTCGCTACTCAAGAATGTAAAAAATGTTCCATATGCATATAACAGTCCCCAATCATAATTTAATTACTTATGTGCATAAATATGACAGGTAGGGTCATAAACAAATCAATAATAGAGAATTCCAACACGCATGTGTCATTATTTCTTAACTTGCTAAATATGCAATCAACATTGTCTTAAGTCATATTTTATAACTCATTTACGGGAATATGAAATTCAGGGTCATAAAGGGATTCAAAGAGTGCAATTACCAATGTCTTATATAATATCCTCCTAACTGATTAGCATAGAAAGGTAATAATAGTGAACAAAGAAATGTTGGTGGATGTGAGGAATTCAAAGAATTCAATGACCATAGTCATTAATTATTGTTTTAATTTCCCATTTGCATACACAAGATTCGAAAGATTTGAAGCAATTATGTTCCTCATTATAATATATTTAGATTTTTTTGTAGCGGTAACGGAACTTGGTCGTGTCTCTTCTCTACCTCTTCGGAATGTGCGCGAGGCAACGGAGAAAAGCAAAAAAAATTCTTAACCTTTAGCCACGCTATAATATTCAATCAGCCCAATCTGCCAGATCAGCAATTATGTTTCTCTTTATAATCTATATTTATTTAAAGAAGTAGTGGCACGACTTGGTTGTGTCTCCTCTCTACCTCTACATTGAGTACATTGAGTTTCTTTTTCTTTTTTGGCACAACCGTGTGTGCATTTATGAGTGAGTTAATTATGATTAAAAGTTAATTGCGATTGACAGATTGTAATTGAGAAGGAAATAAAAAGAGACATAAAAAATGATTTTCTGTGTATATTTATTTGTTTCATAATATAGCATATCATTAAAAAGAAGATAAAGTTAGCAGTCATCAGTATATTAAGTTATGATTATTATCTTTCTTCATTTACAACATCTTCATTTATTTAAACGTACTCATGTACCTTAAGTTTGTGTTTTATTTGATATTTTCACCTTAATTATTTGAGTGGATAACACAATGTATGTCAGGAAACATCAACTTCTGTTCATGAAGAGATGTCTAAACAAGCACGTTCCTGAGAAGATCATATTAACTTGAGTCCAGCTTTTGTCTGTTTGATCAAAATTATGGATTTTTCTCACTGAGAGTTGAGCGCCTTGAGTAAAACTTCTAGAATGGTGCACCATTGAATTGTATATTTGACTTGAAAACGGACCTTTCTGCATAAAGATCATCGTGTAACACATCACAATTCACAATTGAATGCCTGCAGCTGATGTCTGTTAGTTCATTAATGCCCAGAATATCTTCCGTAAATAAAACTTTCGATGGATCTGTTTCCAGCCTTTATTTTGAAAGACGGCCTTCTCAAAATCCAGAGAAAAAAAAACAACACACTGAGGAAGAAAGCCATTCCTCGAAATTCTCCGGAAACCGGATTTTATTGGTCATCAGTATCAGTAGTATAAAAATCGATCTTCAAAATGAGAGAAACCCGTGTGGAGGAAGCCGAAAGATAAAAGGTCTGTCCTACAAGACAGCCGAGTGTAAACACAGCGACCACATCGCAAAGCCTTGTGGGACGCCAAGATGGCCGCAACGTAGAATTTAACGCCGTTCGAAACCGGCAATTACGGGCGCAAGTCTGCATTTTGCGGCCGCCGACAAAGTGAGCGAGACCGGTTTGATGACGGATGACTGACATTAACCAGTGGACCAGAGGTGTCAAACTTGTCTGAGGTAGATGGTAGAAAAAAACTCACAGGGGGGGGGGCAGACCAGTAAAGTAAAGAGAAAGAATGAAAGAGATACATGGATAAAAAGAGGGAGAAGAGAAAGAGGCAGACAGAGAGGGAGAAAGAGAAAGAGAAATAAAAAGAAAGAAAGAAAAAAAGATATACAAAAATACACATATATACGTATTAAAAAACATAAATAAACAAAAATATGAAAATGATTGGAAAAATAAATTAAAAATTAATTCGCAAGTAAATGAATTACAAAAAAACACTTTAAAATAAAATAGAGACAAAAATACAATTAAATTTAAAAATAAATGAAGTACATAAAAAAATAACAAAATTAATTGACTAAAACAAGAAGAAAGCACTGAATAAAAAGAAGAATCAGAATAAATAAACAAATAAACGAATAAACAAACGTCTACTTGGCACCGACCATCCCTTTACAAGTGTTACAATTCACATTAAGTTGAATATTAAAGGTACGTGGTGTAATATTTGAACAATAGATGGCACTGGATTGTCAAATGGGAATGAAAACCACTGCCAAATGAGCACATTGTAGCAGCAAGATGCCAGACAAAAATGGCCACGAAATTTCTCGACATGTGAATATTTATAAAAATTAACAAATCAATGTTTTCTTTTTATTAAATAATGTTTTGTACCCCTAGGAGGCACTAAATATTACACACTGTCCCTTTACACAAATTATGTTTTATTTAAATACAATGTGTATCATTTAACTTCTTAGTTCAAAAAATAGACTTCAAGAATTACATCTCTGTATAACGACGTGGTACGCAGGAGGACAGAAACGCCCTACAGAGGATTATAAACACGGGCGAAAAGATCACCGACTGCCCCCTGCCCAGCCTGGAGGACATTGCCAGCTCTCGAAAGACTCATTATACCCCAGCAACTGTCTTTTCGTACTGTTATTATCAGGCCGACGGTTCTCAGATCCCACAAAGCCTGAACGAACAAACTGAGGAATAGCTTCTTCCCCAAAGCTGTTGACACAGTGAAGCGCAGTCTTGAAACACAGTTTTAAAGTGCAATGTCTTGCTTCTAATTGCAGTTTTAGGTGAGCAATATCCCAGTTTAAAGTGCAATATCCCGGTTGTGTAAATAGTTGATTTTAGAAGTGAATACTTGATACCTTTCTTTATATGACATTGTTTTATACTGTATACATATGTTGGCCTGGAGATGAATGGGCACTACCAAGCTGTACTTGCCCAAGACACACCACAGGAAATCGTGCCCCTGCGAACCATGTGGTCAAGGGATCCAACCAACCAAGCAAGCAACTGTACTTTGCCAACTGGAGTGCATCCCTAATTTCATTGGAGCAAAACAATGATAATAAATGAGATTCTGGTTCAAATTTTCGAAACAGCAAAACCTATAATGTGGGATTTTTGTTAAAACGGCTGCAAAACATTTTCGAGAAACAAGCCATTCAATCAAGGAACGATAAAAGACCGTTTTTTTCAGTCGACATGAAATGCTGTTCCGCATTTCGGGGGCCCATTCGAGCCTTATTTTCCAAACAGGGCCAGACATCTGGAACACATCGCCCCGCTAAAAACCCCCTCCACCCTTTTGCTGACTGCAATCGTTTCGTTCCTTAGCGCTTCCCGGGAAGGCACATTCGTGGACTTTGTCACTTTCACCAGGTCAATTGCGGACCCCCTTTTTTTCAAAAGGGAGACCCCAAATTGTGGCCGGAGCCTCAAATTGAAAAATGCCGCTTATGGTTCTGAAATGTCGCAGAACAACTGCAAAAAAAATGCTCAATGAGTGAACTCCTGTGGATCTGCACGAATTGTGAGAGCTGTCCTCAGTTTATTTGGTTAAAAAGTTCTCACAATCAGGGTACCCGTACAGGATAGACCATCAGTTGGCAAACTATGGCTCGTATTAATTTGGCTGGCCAAACCAATAAAACAACTCAATTTAATACATTTAATAAAAAGTGAAATACAATTTAAAAAAAATAATCTAAATTAAATAATTATTTTAATTATCTGAAAAAAATATGAACTAAATTAAAGATAAATAAATGTAACAAGTTATATTAAATTATTTTTATTTAAATTATGTATTATTATATTTAAAATTCAGATAACAATAAAATTTAAATTAAAGAGACAAAAAGATTGACAAAAAAATGTATAAAATAAATGTTTCCTTTGTTTTTTCAGATTCAAGAAAAAAATCAATTACCATTCAAATTTTAACACATCTAAATAAAAATGATATGTTAATTAAAGAGAATGAGCCAATAAAATAAAATGAATAGCAAGAAATTAAAATATCAAAGAAATCTGGATGAACAACAAAAAACTACATTTAAAACAAAAAAATAATGGCAATTACAATAAAGATAACTAAATTGATTAACAATAGAATTAAATCAATTTAAATAACAAATACAAATAAATTAAAAAAAACAAAAATACAAAATCAATTTGAAAAGACAAATATGAATAAATTAAATAAATGTAAATATTCAATCAATTTGAAAAAAACAAATACAAACAAATTAGACAAACAATATAAAAATAGGAAATCCCTTTTTGAAACAAATAAATTTAAGAACCGTTGGGTTGTGAAATGAAATAAACATTATAGGACAGAATTCCGTAACGTCGCCAAATCAAACATCACAGAAGCCCAAATGATACAAAATTTAATACTTTCAGATGTTCTGGGGTGAGAGCAAATAGCTGGAGTTGGTCAGACCTGGTGAAAGGACCTAATTTTAGTGGCTACCCGGAGAAGCAATAAAAAGGCCAGTAATTAATTGCATGAGCAAAATTTGTCTAGCGTCGGGACCCTAAATCACAATATTCAGCAGGAGCAGACACCAATAGCAATAGCGTCTAGCAGCGATACTTAGTCTGCAGGAAACAGTGGAACAAAAGTGAAATATGTAACTACCATTGACAACAATAACAAGTGCATTGAGCCAAAGCGTGCAGCCAAGTGGCTAAAAAGGGTGGCTAGAGAAGAAAACTGTGGAAAAAAAGCACCAGATGCCTGAATCACAGGACCCAACTATGTTGCTTGCATGCCCAGTTATGGAAGGCAGGAGCAGCTAACCATAACAATTGTAGCTAGCAATGAGTCATACCCTGCAGCCAAGTGGCTGAGATGAGCGGTTACAGGAAGAAACAGTGGAAAAAATGCAAGATGCCTGAATCATTGGACCCCTATGACGTTGGCTTTCATGTGCAACTGTGGAAACCGAGTGTCACCAGAGAACACAATACTAATCGAGGCTAGTGGCAAGACATAGCCTTCAGCCAAGTAGCTATCATAAGTGGCTGGAAAAGGAAACAGTGGAAAAAATGGTCAAAAATGGCTAAATGACAGGTCTCTGGCTCATCTGTCTATGGTAAGTGTCCATGGCGGGTTAAAAGCAGAACCAGGAGAAATTAGCTTGGCGAAATTCTCATTTGGGCTTCCATAGTTTAAAAAAGGCCACCAAACGTGTCAGAATGTAGTCCATTGCATTGGACTATGAGCTGGTACATGTGTTTTTCCTTTTTATCACAATCAAGGGTCTTTTGTTTGAATAAACTAAGTATTTTTCCACCACTAGGGATCACTATAATATACTCTCTGGGCTTTTGATATTCATGTAGAGATCATAATATCATACAATTCTGCCAAACGCCCGACCATAGAAAGCATTATAACTTTTTGTTATTACTAGAAAGAGGTTTTCCTTCTTGTGCCACTTATCCTCATTAGGGCCGCGGGGAATATTATTACTTATCTTGTTAATTAAGTAACTAAATCATTAATTGCAAAAACTTTTTCGGAATAATTCCATTTTAAAACAAGTTTTTAATGTGTGGATCATTTAACTTAAATATTCAATTAGAGGGCAAATCTTTATCATTCAATAGCCAGAAGGGGGCGCTCCATCTGCACTATTTAGCAACTTTGTGACAAACTTTCCGACGATTTCACTTTAACGGCGATTGCCGACTTCGTTGAAAATGGTTTTGGGTCAGCACAGTAGGAACCAATTGGATGGTGACATCATTTCTGGGTGACATCAGGAGATCCAATTACCCCAATATAGGGTGAGGGGGGGCTTTAGTCAGGGGCCCAAACAATAGGGGGCGGGGCTCCGCTCAAACAAGACAACTCAGGTGTTCCAACTTCTCAAATTGCAAACTGAAGAACAGAAAAAGAAGAAAATTCGGACCTTCCTGTGACTCAGAGACTCCAAAATTGCCCCCCCTCCCTCCTCAAAAACTCATTCCCCCCTCTTTTTCTTCAAGTCCCTTCACATCTGCCCCAAATTAACATAGCATTGAGTGCGTGTTCCCTTTCCGACGCCTCAGCAATGGAATCGTCTTTGCAGATGTGCATCAGTCGGAGGGGTTGGGGGGCATAAAGGGGGGTGTCTTGTGGTAAGACATAATGAATGTTCCAATGGAAGCTGTGCAGGAGTCATGGAAAACCGCAAAAGGTGCTCCGTCCCTTTTTCTTTTTCTCAATTTTTCTGACTTCACAATTACTGACAGATGTTCCCTTTTCTAGAAAAATAAATTTTGGAGATAATCAACACTACAGCATCACCCCTGAGTGTTGAAACTAGCACACAAAAAAACTTGTTTTAAAACCAAACAATCACACTCTCACAGAATTGTTTTCCTACATACGAGTTCAAACAAACAAGTAGCTCAAAAGGAAGAAAGTCACTCACCATCATCCTGGCTTCTCACTGGCAAAACCTGAGCGATGGAGACCAGCAAAAACAGGAAAATCCTCAAACGTAAAAAGTCCATCATGTCTACAAGAGAGACATGCGTCCCCCAAAAAGGGATTCCCGAAAAAAATGAAGAAGAGCTGATCAGTGCATGAATAGAAGAAGAGCGTCTACTCGTAAGCAGCGAGCCGACCCAGCCCCGACTGCACGAGAACTTCTTTTCCTTTTTTTTTCTTTTCTTTTTTTTTTCTTTTTTGGAGCGGTTACAGCTTTAAATGAGAAGAATGCCGGCCAGCCTCGTTTTCCTCCCCCTTTTGTCAGCCCTCACCCATCCCTCTTGCAATAGAGTACTACACCCCCACGTGTTCCTTCACAAGTTCTTCAGGCGATTGTACCAAACTCTTCCTTTTGCTTCTCTTTGATGGGGCAAATTGGTACAAGTTATGCTGAATGGTCTATAAAAGTCAAGGTCATCAAATTAGAAATTTGACATCTTTAAAAAGATCTTTAACAGTCCAGCCTAGAGACAGTCTTTCCCCTGGGTTGTCCCTGAGGCTTCCAGTTGATGGGACATACCTAGAACACCTCCCTACCTCACATTTGTCCAGCTCATCGAAAACCTTCAAAGCCAGCTTAGAAACATGTCAGGAAAACCTCCTGATTCCCAGCCAATATGTCCAGTTTTTTAGGGCATCTCAAGGCCAGCCTTGACACATAGTCTTTCCAGCATGTCTTGGGTTGTCCCTGGGGAGATGCCCAGAACACTTTCTGGTCCCCAGCCGCTTTACCTTAAAGTTGACAATGTTCTTTCTTGAGAGGAGTCATCAAAGCTTGCAATTACCATTACAACCTGTCAGAAAGTGCATAACTGAATTCATATTTAATAACGCATTTCTGTATCGTTTAACAATCTGTTTTACATGTAAACAAATTCAATATGGCTGTTAGCCTTTGACCTTTTAATTTACACCACTCCTACCGATTGCAAGCTTTTTTCACGGTCCACAGCCTGCAATAGCCAATGAGGCCTTGTATTGAAAATACGGATATGACCTACTATGGGTCCAAAATCTTCAGCCAGTAGTGATTGACTCAAATGGTAATTGACAAATTTGTTAGCCAATAAAATTCCCGACATAAATATATGCATATTTACGATGTGTACTCAAATCAAAGCAGAAAATAAACATGCAACCGGGGTCCATTTTCACATGCGATTATTAGGCGCAAGTGTGCGTATTTTGTGATTGACTTCTGGAAAGATTTCAAACATTTACAACTCTTTCACAATGTCTAAAAATAGGTCAAAGTAAAATAGATTCAAACGCTGTAAACTGGTCGTCTAAAAATGACCACTTTTTTAAAAGCCTTGACATACCCTTTGAAAAATGTGTCAAATCTAATGTTTAGTTTTTGAGATTGTGATCTAATTTGACCTGGGATCAGGTAAGGCTTCATGCAATTGTCCCAGAAGTTTTTCAGCTAATATGCCCATGCTACACTTTTCTGCAGGTTCGTGATTGCAAAAGAAAAAAAAATCAGGCAAGAATAAAAACATTTTATTTCTTTGTATTCCAACTTAGATTACTCAATGTCAATAGCACTTGCAGTGATTATTTCAGAACAACAAAAAGAAGGACACCATACAAGTTGACAAGACACAATGACACAGAGCAACCCTAAAGTCATACAAAATCCATGGACAAAAACGGGTCTACTACATAAGAGTTTTTATTGTCGCCTTTAGCGCCATCAAACCAACCAACAAGCATTAAGCTTTGGTTCTGTTTGTCATCAAACAAAACAGTTTATGGGGCACCAACTTGCCGGGTGTTCTACGATTGGACTACCCGAATACTTTAAACTGTCAAACTGTGGGTGGTCTTGGTCATTGGATGTGGTCTGGCCGTAGGAATCCAGGGTGAATATTTACAGTGTCACCTCCTGATTTTTTGAGAGTGGAACTTGGCCAACACAACATATTATTTGTCCATGGGTGAAGTGAGAAATTGCAATTGTTTTGACGGACAACAACCCCTAAAGTGAATTAAAATATTTCGCCACTAGAGGTCGTTGTATGTTAGAATGGAGCTGAAGCCTGTGCCTTGTGAGAAAATGCACAGGTGTCTAATGGGAGTGGCTAGAGAAAGAAACAGTGGGAAAAAAGTAAACAATGCCTAAATCACAGGAGTTGGTGATGTTCGCTTGCATAAGCAGCAGTGGAAGGTGAGTGAAAGGACAACACGGGAGCAGCTAACAATTATAATAGCCGTAGGCTGTAGTCTGCAGCCAAGTTGTTTAAATGAGTGGCAAGAGAAGGAAACTGGGAAAAAGGAAGATGCCTGGATGATGGCGACCATCGCATTCCGGTGTTTAGCTGGGGAAGGTAAATGACAACAAGAACAACACAGGAGCATCTAAGAATAACAATTGCGGCTAGTGGTTAGCCATAATCTGCAGCCAATGGCTAACATGAGTGGCTAGAGAAGGAAACAGTCAAAAAAGTGGAAGATACCTGGGATTTTGTCACAATCATGTGCAAGGCTTTGCTATGTTAGCTTTACTAAAACAAAACAAAGGAAAAATAATCCTTAAGATAAACCAAAATATAAATTACTTCATTTCAGGTAAACACTTCTATGAAATTACAAATTAGCAATGTGATCTACCATTGGCTAGATAAACAACTTTGCTTAATATAAATACGTTATTATTATTTCACTAAAAACAAGTCAAAATATTTTGCATTTTATGAAAAAAATAAGCTTGAAATTTGATGAGCTAGGATCTTTATTTTATTTTGAAAGAGATGCAGAAGTGCCCTTCTCCAACAAATTTTGGAACCGTGCTTTCTGAACTTTTGCCCATGATACCTGAGCCTGTTGTCAGGAAACAAATGTTTACAGGGATGTTGTAAGATTTTGTGAGTCCAACAAAGAGGCGGGTTTTCTCAAAGACTAATGACAAGCACAGCTGTCTTTGGAATCAGCACCGTCTCCAAAGTACGCCAACTCGGAGATCCTTCAGCTGCCTTTCTTCAAATCCAACAACGAGACAAGACAACCTGAAGACTGCCAGAATACTCGCGATTACAAACACGGAAGAGTTGGAGAAAAAAACGTTTGTGTTTCCTTCTAATCAAGTCAAGCTACGTTTATTTGGATAGCCCCAAATCACACATTTTCAGTTCTTAGGAGTTACAACACTCTCTAATCTCAAAGGCCAAGGAAAAACTCCAAAAATTCATAGGAAAAATAAAGAACCTGGAGAAAGGACTACACAAGATGTAATCCCCTTTTCAGGACCATCAGAATGCAATAGACCAAATATGATCAACATCACCAAAAACTGGAACTATGCAAATGTCCAAAACAGAAATGACTAAGCTTCCCACCTGAATAGGCCAAACCATTAATAAGGTCCAGATACTCATCTCCTGACTCATTATACAGCACAACCCCGGGACACAACATAAATTGCAAAGTGAAATTGTAGACCAGCATTTTATAGGACGTCGACCAATAGCAGATGGACATCTCAGATACGTAATTCCTCAGGTTTTGGGTATGCAAAATAATTTAAATAAGACTGATAAAAACAAGCACGGCGGCGCAGTGGTTAGCGCTTGTGCGGCACAGTTCATGTCATGGGAACCTGTCGTGGGTTCAAATCCAGCTCCAGACTTTCTGTGCGGAGTTTGTATGTTCTCCCCGTGCTTGCGTGGGTTTCCTCCGGGCACTCCGGTTTCCTCCCACATTCCAAAAACATGAATATCAGGTTAATTGGCCGGTCCAAATTGTCCCTAGGTGTGAATGACCGAATGAGTTGTCTGTCCCTGTGTGCCCTGCGATTGGCTGGCAACCAGTTCAGGGTGTCCCCTGCCCACTGCCCGAAGATGGCTGGGATGGGCACCAGCCCCCCCGCGACCCTAATGAGGATAAGCGGTACGGCTAATGAGATGAGATGAGATGATAAAAACATTGTATTCCACACCATAAGGTGAAAACAACATATGGCAAGGTTGCCATATTTGGGATGTCTTCTTCACATTAGGATCAGGATAAATGGGAAGGTAAAAACTGAGAAATGACTGTTTTAGTCTATTTACTGTTGTTTAAAATCTTAAAAACTTTAAAGACTAATGTAAAAAAGAGAGACACAAAACTCTGCTCCTGTTCCTAATACAGAAGTTATCCGCCGCCTTTGGACCTCCTAGTGTAAATTAATCAAGAACAATGCAACAGGAAATATTTTAAACGGAATGTTTGGAAAACTTCTGTGCTATCTTTTTCCCACTCGTGTGATCCTCCTTCAACCTTTTAGATTATGTTCCACTGCCAAGGAAGTTCTGAACATGCAGTTTCTTTTCCTCATCTGCTCAAGTCATTTCACTTCCTCACTCATCTTCCCTCGACAAAACAAGACGTCGGAGGCACATAAAATCAAAACATGACTCGGGAAAGAGGCAAAGGACAGTCTGTTGGAATGGAGCATGAAAAAAAAGAACATTTAGGGTCGTTTACTGACGCAAAGACCATCTTTGGAAAATCACATATTGTCCATTTCTGCCTACTCTAGTCTGAGTCTCTTGGGGAAACTGTTTGTCATTGGCTTACACCGACTTCAATTGTTCAATTGAGTCTTTTTATGTATAGGGTAAGTTTACTTATCCCTCCCTCTTGTATCACTGTTTGAATGCCATCTTTAGAGTATGGAAATCTATGAAAAAAATGATTGTATTTGTTTAGTGAATATTGGTTTCAATTGCTTTTTGAGTCTTCCTGACCAGAGGGTTCATTTACTTATTCCTCCCTCATTCTATCTATTTGCCTGCTTTCCTTATTAAAATATGGAAACCTCTAAATGTGTGTTGAAAATTGGTTGCAATTGCCTTTGTGTTTCTTCAGGAAGAGGGATCCGTTACTTATTCCTCCCCCTCCTGTCACTGGTTGCGGGCTATCCTTATTTAAATATGGAAATTTATAAATGAAAAGGTGGTTTTACTCAAAGCACTGGTATTTAATCCTGGTGATTTGCCTCCTGTCATTGTTTGTTTGCTTTCCTCATTAAAATATGGAAATCTTTACATGTTTGGTTGCTTTTAGTTCAAGAAGTCACAGTTTTTTTTCATTGTTGTGGTTTTGACAAAAATCACATCATATTTTGTTACTCATTCCTCCCTGTTGTGTCTCTGTTTGCATGCTTTGCTTATTAAAAAAATAAAAACCTATAAATGTGTTGGTGTGTAAGAGTTATTCTACTTGTGTGATTTTGAGAAGGATCATATTTGATGGGGATTTGATGCAAAAATGTGAGAAATGCCCAAAAGTTGACATACGTTTTCATACCACTGAAAGTTATAATAACAAAAAAAGGGGCCAGAGGCAAAAGTTGGATAAAGAATAGTACAAGTCCCAGCGTACTTCCCATTAGAAGCCAGCAGGAATGTCGGCTGACAAATGATAAAGTTCAACCATAACAGGATAGTCATCGACTTGAAAGTTTCACCAAGCAATCACAAAACTACCAGAGAAACCGATGAAAATGAAGGTATTCTGCAGTTTTTTTAAGATCAACCTATTGATGGAAAATTATTCCCATTGTACCCAAATAGCTATTTGGGAAGTTTCGGTTCAAATGAACACACATTAATCGTTTTTTGAATGCACGTGCAGCATGGAAAAGAGGAAACAGTGTGTGGAAAATGTGAGGAGGAACGAGTCCACGGAGCATGAGTCATTGGCCAGCTATCTTTTGGGGGGGGGTCTGTTATAGTCTGGCATAGGCAAGATGGTCATGTTTATTTTTCAGACACAGGACTTGCAAGGCACAAAAGAGGCAGGAACGACAGCTAGAAAATGAAAAATGGTGTCACACTTAAACATGTGACATCATGCTGTCCAATTTCCCACTGAGCAATCAACCTCAGCACAATATTCCATGTGCTGATCCAAAACTGCTTACAGTACTTATTCCTCCCCCTTTTTTACGTTCTTCTGGAATCAGAGAAGATGCCCTGCTTGTTGGAACAGAACCTCTGTTTCCTTTGTAAAGGAAATGTTCCAACCTGTCGTTCCTGATCCTCTCTGCCGTTTTAACATCTACAAGCCACTATAACACAGGCTTGGTGCATCCCAGGGAAATCATTTCAAAATACTGACTACATCTTTTTCAACAAAACATGAAAAAAATGATGCAGGCTATGGAAGAAAACCAATTGATTCAAACTAAATAAAACATGAAAGGACAAAGGCCGAGGGATAGTAATGCGTGGATAGAACAAGAACGAAATGTTTCAATACCAACCAGATCCAACAAAACAAAACATGAAAGTATAAAGACACGTGCTATATTGGATCACTAAGTAACAAAAACTTGGATAAAAGACAATACAGAATATGTTGGGACACTAACTAGCTGTAACTAGATAAAAAGTGAAAGACAACCATGCAGAACACGATGGACACTAACAAGCTCTAACTGAACATCAGATGACTTAGGATATGTCAGAACACTAACTTTAACCAAACAATGAAATGTACAACGCAGTATATGTAGGGACATTAACTAGCTTCAACTGAACTAAAAGTAAAAGGAAGATGAAACAGAGTATGTTGGAACAATAACCAATTTGAACTGAACAAAAACGTAAAGGAAGACAAAATAGGACATGTTGGAAAACTAACCGAACAAAATAAAAAAGACTGATCGCAAATATGTTAGGACTCTGAGTGGCTCTAACTGAACAAATTATGAAAGGAGAACAAGGCAGGGAATGTTGGGACACTCATAGTGACAAACAAAACAAAAAAAGTCAACAATGCAAAATATGTGGGACACCAACAAGCAATAAAAGAACTGAACGTGAAAGGAAGACAGCGCAAGCAATGTTTGGAGACAAACAGACTAACCCAAAAAATATGAAAGAAAGACAACATAGGATATGTTAGAACACACCAACTAGCTCCAACAGAACAAAACATGGAATATGATGCAGGGTATATTGGAAAACAACTGGTTCTAACTAAACATAACATGAGAAGACCATGAGAAGTAATTTTGAACACGGCCTTACTCTAGCTAAACTAGACATCAAAGGAGGACAATGCAGAATATGTTGGGGCACCAACTAGCTCTAACAAAACAAAACATGTAATACATTTAAGGTATATTGGAAAACTAACCGGTTCTAACTTAACATAACATGAAGAGAAGACCATGTCGGGTTTTTTGGGACATGACCTCACTCTGAATAAAACATAAAAGTAGGACAATGCAGAATATGTTGGGGCACCTACCAGCTCTAACTGAACAAAACATGTAAGAAGTCAATGTAAAATATGTTGGGACAGCAACTCGCTCTAACCAACAAAACATGTTAGAAGACAAATGAGAATATGGTAGGACACAACCAACACCAACTGAGCAAAAAAAAAATAGGACAACGCTGAACACGTAGGTACACTAACCCACTGAACAAAACATGGAAGGACTTGTTCACCATCCTTCCAAGGCCCGAATCCATTTCTGCTTTTCCTAATTCAGCAATGAGAAATTTTAGTGTGGAAATGTCAGACCTCCTCCGAGCACTTTTAACCACAAACTTGGAAGACAATTTGCAAACGGAGGCAGGAAAAACTCCAGGCCTTGTGGTGCTTCAAAAACATTGTGTCTCGTCTTACAAATGATTGTAGATGAGCTCAACTTAATCTCCAGTTTTTGCAGACGTCAAGACGTGACTTAGATCCTATTTATTCACAAGGCTCCTAAAACGTCCGGCAACAAAAATACTTCAATGATGTTACAATTTTTTATTGTTGGATCCCGAGTTCACGGCCAAAAAAGGGCAGGAGGCGGAGTTAAGAGGGTGGGCGGCATCATGACTGATATATTCCGATGTGTTTCTTCTGTCTGGTGTGGGAAGGGGAGTGGGCTGGGGCCTGACTTTCTCAGAACTGGAATGCAAAATGTAACGCTCTTTAAGGTTTATCTGAAGAAAAAATACATGCCATGATTACAGTAAACCCCAGGATACCATATCAATCCATTTTGAGGTGGGGATAGCCAGGTGGATTTGACATATAGAGGGGGATAGAAACCCATGCTAGTACCCAAGTTAAACATTGAAATACATTATTATTTGTAAAAGAAAATCTATAGAGTAAGTACTACACATTTTTAATATACATGCACAGGATTAAATAACATAAAGGAAAAAAATATGTGTTTTTTATTATATCCTTGGTGTGGCATAAGTTGAACTGGTAGAGTGGAGTAGCAGGTGGATGCAGAGAGGGCAGGAGACTGCTGTTTAAAATGAAAATTAAGTTATTAAACGTCTACTTGGGAGGATTGTCATGTCATCAAAACAGTTGCTTTAGAGGGAGAGGGACATTATGTGTTAATTCGTGCCTCGTAGTGGTAAAAAACGTAAATTATTTTAAAGAAAACGTTTTGATTTTAATGATAAGCAGATATACATGAACTGACATATAAACGTGCATTTTTAAATATTAATATGTAGAAAAGTTTTTTACTTATTTGAACATCTGTAGTAAATAAATACACAGCATGATTACAGTTGACCCCCCGGTTCTGTGTTGGGGATTTTTGGGTGAAATTGCCCTATAGTAGGGGATAGAAACTTATACTAACTAGGTAATGCCTTCCGAAACCGCATTGACCAGGTAAAACATTCAAATAATAACATTGTATAGACTAAGTGCTTCTTGTATGTAATTCAAATGTGAGAGAATAAATAGCATTATAAATAAGGAAATATGAAGTTTTTTTTAATCTTTGGTGTGACTTGACCTGGTGAAGTGAAGTAACGGGTGGATGCAGAGAGTAAGGAGACTACTGACTCAAATTAAAACTGATTTTAAAACTTCCACTCAAAAGGATTGACACACCCTTAAGCGATTTCTTTGCTCTAATTGCCTCCTTACTTTTGATAATATTCCTGATCGTCTATTGGTTAGCATGGGAAACGATGTGTGTGCCTTCTTTGTCTTTCTTGATCATTGCAAGCTTTGTTTCCATTGTTATTATGCAATTTAGCGAAGGGAAGCTATTTGTTTTAAGTTGATGTATTTATATGTCCTCTTATTTCCATGGTTATATTTTAGCTTCTTCCTTTAGCATTACTGCAAGCATTGGAATCCATAGCTAATAAATACAATACAAAATACAGTTTTGCATCGCACAAACTCACAAAGAAGATTCTGAACTTAACGAAGAGAGTAAATTTTTTTGTGCAAAACTGTTCAATACAATCATATTCAGCCATGCTCTTAAACATGCTGTGCCTTTAAAACACAACTTGATATCACCGATGTTCCCTTACAAACAATACCGCATTCTACACAAGAGTATAAACATTTCAGTCTGAACTAAATGAATGAATGAATGAATGAATGAATGAATAAATGAAACTTTTATTTCGAACATGACAAGACAAAAACAAAACAACAAATCGGGAAAAAAAAACTATAACAAAAAACAAAAATACAATATCCGAAAGAGAGTAGGAAGAAGCCTATGCGTATTAAATCCTACCCCGAATAAAGAGAGTCATTGTGGGAGATAGTTCAGCTAATAGCATATTAGCATTTGAATGACGTCCTGGCAGAAACCAATAGTAGGCCAGGATTCTATGCGCATAGCTTAATAGCAGAGAAAAATGTTTGTCACAAAAGTAACACAAATGCAAAGGTTGAAGTTTTTTTGTTGAAAGTGGGGAAAATGCCCTAAAGAGGGGCCTAAAAAATACTTATTTCACACTGTTTAGTTAAAATGTTGTAAGATACGGTTGTAAATGAGCGAGAGAATTGTCTCTCCCTGTGTGCCCTGCGATTGGCTGGCAACCAGTTCACGGTGTCCCCTGCCCACTGCCCGAAGATGGCTGGGATGGGCTCCAGCACCCCCGCGACCCTACTGAGGATAAGCGGTGCAATTAATGGATGGAAAGATAGGGTTGCTCTCGCATGTAGGTTAGGTCATTTGGAAAGAATTTAAGAGATGGAACTTAAAACGTATTTTATCATTATGTGAGAAAGTTAATTATTGGAAAATACAAATTTGTGGAGCGGTTTTCTGCGGGGACAGTAAAGACCCGAGTCCTGAAACTGGTCTCGGTAGCAAAATGGAGTGTTAAAGTAACGCTGACCTCGGAATGACACTGTAGCAAATAGCTGACAGATGATTTATGATTGTCGTACATTTACCTGAGTCGGTGCAGGAAAGGAGTTAGAACGGCTTTTGCTGTGAGGCACTTGCAGTTTCTTATCTTTCGATTTCACTCGTCTGTCATCATTGACAATAAATCGCGGGGCTCACTTTCTTTTCATGTACTGACATGTTCGCTAAGCTAGTTGTCACATAGCATGAAGGAATACTAATTTGTGAGCTTCGAGATGTATTTGGCTTGCTTTAAGACCTAGTGTGTACGATAAAATTGACCCTTAGTGGTATAAAAATACTTTATTTAAACAATGAGGAAAATAACATGTATTTTCTCATAAACATAAATTTAGGTTTAGAAATGTGTCTTTATATTATATTACACAACATGTTTGCTACAATCTACTGGAAAGGCCAACTGACCATTTTGCTAAGCTAGCTTGTCCATGTGGGGCTTTTAGCACACTACAGCAACTTACCGCGCACTCCTGAGCCCCAAATGTGATGGTCGCCAAGTTACGTTGTTCAGTGACATTTTTTCCACTGTTTCCTTCTCTAGCCACTCATTAGCCACTTGACTGCAGGGCATGCCTTACCGCAAATGTCATTGTTTAGTGTCACACTCATTCCACAGATGAGTTTGTGATTCAGGCATCTTCCAGTTTTTTTCTACTGTTTCCCTATTTAGCTAGTCCTAATAGTCAATTGGGTGGAGGCTATGGCTAACTGCTATTGTTATTGTTAATTTTTCCTGCTTTGTATTTCAGTGTCACCTACATTCCTCAATTGCACTTGCAAGCCAATGTTACTGAGTTCTGTGATTCAGGCATGTTCTGTTTTTTCCACTGTTTCCTTCTTCAGCCAGTGATAATAGCCACTTGGATGAGGGCTATAATTTTCCTGTAATTGTTGGCTGCTCCTACTACCTCTTTCAGCATCACTCACCTTTAAAAGCTGCTCAGGTGAGCGAACATTGCTGAGTTCTGTAATTCAAGCATGAGCTATGGTTTTTTTCACTGCTTTCTTCTCTTGCCACAAATGTCAGACATTGACTTAAAGATAAAGCTCTCCGATAGCTGGTATTAGTGCTTCCTCTTGCAGTTTCACTCGCATTCCATAGCTGAGCTTGCTGAGTCCAATGATTCTGGCATTTTCCACTTTTTATCCAGCTATTTCTTTCTCTAGCCAATTTTAACCCTCAGACTATCATACCATGTCTTTTTTCCAAGCTTCAGCTCCTTCTTAACTCTAAGGACCTCAGGGGGAACTTTTTTACAGACTGTCGTTACAAGTAGTTGGTAACATCCTGTATGTCACTTCTTGGACCTTCTGGAGATTTCAGAAAGAGTGTTTTTTGACTAGGCATGGCAAAACCTGGTCCTCAAGGGGTGCATGTCCTGCTTCTCTTTTCGATCTGAGGTGATCCTAGAGAGAGAAGGGAAACGCCAAAAACATGCAGGACAGGAAGGCTACGAAGACCGGGTTCACCCAGCCTTGTTCCAGGCAGCAAATTATATTGTTACATTTAATTTCCTTCCCATTTTTTAATTGATCCAATTGGACCCACAATTTAGCATCTTCACCAGACAAATCTACAACAACAAACCTTTTTTTAGTAAGTGAGTCCAGAATTTGAAGCCGGATCTCAAGTACTGTATAAACCTTGGTTGTGTTAAGCTCGTCAGACTGGAGGAGGCAGAGACATTAGCGCGTTTCCTGTAAACTCAAGTAGCCGGAATCCCCCAGTCGGCGGAGATCAGATCGCTTTAACCCTTCAGACTGCTTAGTCAGACCCTCAAGTAGTGGTCAGTGGGGTGAGAAAAATGTTTACGGAGAAAAACTGTTATATTTTGGGTGTGGACACAAAGACTGAAGGTTTCTTGGGCGCCAGAACAGGGGACCAAACCAGAGCCTGAGACAGCCTAGGGTCCTTTACCACTAAAACAGGAACAGGGTCGGTGGTCAAGGGTTCTTCGCAAATGGAACAGGCAGTGGCAGAGGGACCTTCACCGTTGTAACCTGGGACAGGGATGGCCTATGACCTTTCCCCTCAAAAACAAGCGACAGAGGCAGCTGAAGCTCCTTTGCCAGTGGGTGGACGATGGTCCTTTGCCGTCTTAAAAGGGGATAGGGGTAGCCTAGGGTTTTTCACCGCCAAAACAAGAGACAGGGGCGGCTGAGGCTTCTTTGCAATTGGGACAATGGGTAGCTAAGGGTTATTTACCACTGGAACAGGGTTGCCGAGGGTCTTTCATCATCCACATAGGGTTTTAGGGGCGGACAGGGACTCCCTAGCCATTGGGACATTAGGTGGCCGAGTATCCTTTACTGCTATAACTGAGTACAGGGGGAGGCATAGGGTCTTTCATTGCAGAAACAAGTGATGGGGCCAGCTGAGGCTCCTTTGGAACTGGGACAGGGGGTGCCTAGACACAGGCCTGAAGTCGTGCAAATCCGTAATAGGGGTCTGAAGGCTTCCCACTAGGGCTTTTGGTGGTCTGGTTGGACCTAATATGGGTGGACATCGGTAAATAGGCTGTTGTGATAAAAAAGAATTACATTAAATAGCAAAAAAAAGGATATAAAGTAACAAATAAGGTAAAATAAGTAAGTGGTCGAGAAAAAACTAACAAAGTGCCCAAACAAGAAAACAGATGTGACCATAGCAATGAGATGACAACCTCTGGTGTCAAAGACAGTCAATATAAGGAGCTGGAATAATAAGACGCAGGTGGGCACACTTCAGCCACTCCCCCCAGCTTGGCGCCCTCTAGTGGGAAAACAGGGTGCAAGATCCTGACATAAAACCTCAAATCTGGGTTTATTGTCTCTCAGTGATTCAGACCCTTGCTTTGTTCTAAGGGAGCTTATAAACGACTAGTCTAGTCCAGATGCCAAACTTCTATTCCACGGTATTTGTTCTACGAAATCGTATTTAGGATCACAACTCAGTCAAGCCAGTTCCTTTAACGCCAAGGAAAGCGCTCCCTTGACTATGATTTTCATCATTGGGACATTTGCGGTCTCTGGTCTGCCAATTTCTATTGCTAATGTCTGAGTTGGCTTCGCTCTGCGCCATTTTGTTTTCTTTCAACATTTTTTATTCAGTCCAATATAATGCTTGTGCTTTGGAATTCACACCAGAAGACAAAAAAATGTAAAAATAGGCCGTGGAGCCTCTTTTGCTGCTTCAACTTGGAAACTCTGTCAGCGATCCATCATCTGAACAGCAACGTACAGAAGGTACGAGTTCCAACAGGTTCTGATGAACAGAAGGACATTTTACCTTCTGGGAAAAGTGCAGCAGCAGTACAAAAGAATAATCAAACATCTTGAAAGATTTAAAGTAGCATTTATGAAGCTTTTTGAGCTACTTTTTTGATACTGGTTAAAATAACAACCTACGCTATTACGATGATAATACGAGGTTGTATTTATAGAAAGTAGGGTTAAAATACGATCAGTCAACCGCTAAAACTGCTGACTAGTAGAGAACTACATTTTTGTTACTGATTAGTGCAAAGGGATACCAGTTTGGTATGTATTTATTAAATAAAAAACAATTGTGTTATTACTAAGTTATTACACTCTTATTGCAACTTTGTAATTATTATAATTCGGTTTCAGATAGGTTCAGTCAACCATTAAAACACCTCCCTGGTAGAGAGCTACTTTTTTGTTACAATTCTCTGGCACGTAGGATTAACAATAAAATAACTAGCTATATTACTATGTTGTTTCCATGTTATTACCAGTGATAGGAATGATGCCATTGTAAATAATGTCGTTACATAACAGCATTACCTTTTTCAGTAACAGGGTAATCTAACTAATTATTTTCTCCGCCGTTACCGTTACTTACGATTAAAAGCCGTGTGTTCGAATAGGAGATCGTTCACATTTCCAACTAAATGTGACTGGTAAGCTATCTCCTGTGACATCTGAACATCACCTGTGTGAACGCCAAATGTGTCCCGTATGCGCACAAGAGGACACGCAACGCAATCAGTGTTAGCGGAATTACTCATGGATGCTATCGGCTAAACTTTTTTAGCAATTGCGAGTATTTAGCAATTCGAAAGTTATTATGGTACAGTAGGCTGAACAGAGATATCCCCTCAAATATGAATCAAACCCAAAAGCTTGTGTTTTCATCTTCAATAGTTGTTGTTTTCACCTCGTCATCCTGCCTATCGATGACGTGCAGGTCACGTGAATGCGTCTCGTTCGTTCACACAAAAATGGCGGATATATATTGGAGTTAGCACCACACATGAAAGTTGCTTAGGTCTGGTGTGAAAAAAGCAGACATTTTTAGATGGACTTTAACAGATGGGATTCAGGTCGGGCCTGTGCAAAAGAAAATCTGATTTTTTTTTTACGCTATTGTTTTACAATTGACTTTAGTTGTGAACAAAATACTTGAAGTACACTAGGCTACTTGCCAAGTGATCTCAGGTTGTGAGAGTTAGATTTGGTTTATAAAAATTGTATACTGCTGATTGTTACTTTATTATTTACGGTTTATTTTTGCACTTAAAGCGTATTTTAAATCTGTTGCTGGTGAGGTGCAATAAACATTAGAAGGTTCTATAACCCAAACTACCTGTCAGTTCTTTTCTATTCAACAAACTCAAATATTGCTCAGAATATTACAAATTCTTTGACATACGACTTATTTTTAGTAATGAGAATAGTTACTTTCCCTGGTAACCAGTTCCTTTTACTATAGAGTTATTCACTATCTAGCTCCTATATATCCTTTGGTCTGATGAGGTTGGTTGGTTGGATCCCTTAATAGGGTTGTAGGGGAACCATTTCTTGGGATGTCTTTCCGGGCAAGTACAGCCTGGAGGCACCCATTCTTCTCCAGGCCAACATATGTTTCCACCCGGTCTTGAAAGGGGGACCATTCGCGTCTTAGGCAAATGTGCTAACCACTGCTCTACGGAACCATGGACTAATTTATTAGGTTCAGATGGTGTGAAGCATGTGTGGCGACAACCAGGTAAGGAGTACAAACACGTTCATGTCTTGCCTAAAGTCAAGCATGGTGTTGGGAACGTCATGGTTTGGGGCTGCGGGAGTACAACGGGAGTTGGGGAATTGCATTTTACTGTAGAAAACATGAACTCAAGCATGTAATGTGAAATATTGGAGCAGAGAATGATCCCCTCCCTGCAGACAAGGACAATGTTCCAGCCTGACAATGATCCCAAATTAACTTCTTGATGACCAAGGTTTTTCCAGAGGGGCTGAAGCTAAAGGTGACAGACTGGCCAAACATGTATCTAGCTCTAAATCCAATAGAACATCTATGGGGCATCCTCAAGCGGAAGGTGGGGAAGCACAAGATCTCAAATATCCCCCACCTCAGTCATGTTGTCATGGAGGAGTGGAAGAGCATTCCAGTGGCAATTTGTGAGACTGGTAAAATCCATGGCCAGGAGGATTAAAGTGGTTCTGCAAAATCATGGTGGCCACACAAAATATTGAACTGCAACTGCAGGAACTTTTACTTTAGTGTGTACTCACTTTTGTTACCAGGGGTTTAGCTACTAATGGCTATATTTTGAGTTTTTTGAAAGGGAAAAATAAATTGAAATTGCTATATAAGCTTTTCACAGAATAACTTTCATGGTGTCAAAGTGATCTTTGTTCCGTGTTGTTTAATTAAACATTTTAGTGAAATCTCCGCAGAAATGTCAGGGGTGTATTCCCTTTTATGACATACTGTAACATGCCCGACACTGTTTATTACCAGGTTTTGATTGTTAGAAGACTAGAACAGGTTAGAAATCCGCGTTGGTAAACCCACCTTAAAATATTATTGATATTAGCGGGGATTAGAAACTGAAGTATATGACTGAAAATCTAGGATTATTTTCTCCCCAAATAAAAATTTGAATTTGGATTCAATGTTTTTCTGCCTTTTCTTATTTTCTCCATCTCTGTATCGTTTTTTTTTCCGTTGCAAACAAAGCAAGCGGTTTGATGCTGTACATATGCGTCTGCTGCCTGTGGATTTGCCATCATGCATCATTCTGTGGTAGTTGTGTAGTGAAAGGAAGTCCGTCTCTTTTTAGAGAACCGGCTTTTTCGGCTCAACTCATTCAAAAGAGCCGGCTCTCAAACGGCTCACTTGCTTTGATACATTATCATACCTGTCAACCTGTACAGTTTTGCCGTGCAAAGTAAGTTTTTTATGCATTTTTAGACGAGTACAACGTATAAGGAAATATGTACGGAAAAACGCAAATTTGTCAATCGCATGCGTCTGCCGCCTGGGGATTTCCCATCATGCATCATTCAGAAAAAAAAGATATCGTGTATGATTATTTTGTATTTTGTACGGGAAAATACGACAGTTTTTACGGGCATGGAGCCGTGGAGGTTGACAGGTATGCATTATATTACGAATTATGATGTTGTATAAAGAAGTTAAGAAAAGAAGGAAGTATATAAGGACAAAATGAAAAAAGACTGGTTTGTGGTTATCCCATTAATCAGTATATTACCAATAATAATTTAATGCAGAAAATGAATTAATAATTTGAATAAGAAAATATGATATTCTACTTAATTATATTGGCATGTATTTTTTCCTTTACAGTGAACGTCCAAGCAACCTAATTTTGAACTTTTTTTAAAAATAAACCTGGTCGAGCAACTCAGTATCTCAGAACAAAATGTTAATTAACAATATATATAATATAATGAAACACATATACAATATAACATGTTAAACTACATAAATAAACACGTTTGAAAAAAAAAATGGTGTAAGATTATTTTGTATTTTGTAAGGGAAAATACAACATTTTGTAAGGGCATGGAGCCGCGGAGGCTAACAGGTATGGGTTAGAAATCCGCATTGGTAAACCCACTTAAAATGAGAAACTGAAGTATGAGAGTGAAAATCGAGGATTAATTTCCCCCCAAATATAAATTACAATTTGGGTTCAATGTTTTCAAGTTTTTATGCCTTTTCTTGTTTTGCCTTTTTTAACCTAAATCGGGAATGCATGGTAACGAGAGAGAGAGATAAAATCTTTTTAGCTTAAATAGAATAGAATAGAATATACCTTTATTGTCATTGTTACAAAATTGATTAACATATTGTGACAACGAAATTGGGCATGACACTCCAGTTTTACACATTCACAGTGAGGTATGAGCCAAGAAGATAAAGGAACAGAGAAGATAAGGTTATAAAACAAGGGGGATAAGGCTATAGTTATAATTTACATGGTATTTACACAAGAAATGTCGGCATGTGGGATGTTACATACAGTGTTATCGTAATACCGTTGGTATCGTAAGGGTTGTGCAATATTGCATTTGGTGCAAAGTCATCATAGTGCAAAAAACATAGTCAGCATATGCATTGGTGCAAACATAGACATCATAGTGCAGAAAAAAAGAAATGGTCAGATATTGTGCAAGGTGAGCAGTAAACGTAGTGCAGTCGACATGTGCAAGAACATAGACATGAGTACCATTATATTGTATGAGGTAGTGTTGGCACGAATTTTCAGTTTTTTGTGCGGTGTCTGTTTTGAGCAGTGAACAAACATAGTGAAAATAGCGAAATACAAGGATGTTAAGAAATGCTCTTAAACATGATGTGTCTTTAGGAAACAACTTGAGGAGGACATTGCTGTTCCTTTACAAAAAACCCTCTATTGTATCGCCACTGGCATATCTTTACGGAGTACACGAGATTCAGAACTGTATGAAGAATATGGGGGGCATATCGTTTTGAAGCAAAAGTTTGATAAACTACACCTGAATTCTTTGAAAGGAGTTATACGGTACTAGCAAGATGCCTCTATTTAAATGAATGCGCATATACTGATAATGACGTCATAATCCACGTCGGAAAGAAGCACGACAGTCTGCCCCTTCAGAACTATATTTTCGTGTCAAGAAAATGAATATAGCAAGTTAGGAACCCTGTGATTCATGAATTTTTTTTTTCAGATTTTAGCTTTTTAATTCCGTTTGATCTGTTTAAATGGAGCCATTTCATTACGATTGGACGTAAGGGTTGATTGTAATCAGATTACATGACTCTTTGTAAACCAGGTTCATGTTTGCTTTGCTTTTAAACATAGTATGCGTTTTTAAAACAACACATCAGCACACAGATGAATGTTTAGGTTTTTTTGTAAACAAATTGTGCACTTTGCCGAGAAAGCTTAACGCACGATTTCCTGCAGCTGGAGCAGCCTTCTGCTTTTCCAAATTTGATGTTATGGCGGCCTCTTGTGGCCATATGAAGAACATTTCCTTTCTTTGTGTGGATCCAAATTCTGCAGAAATGCTGCCTCTATAAAGGGACAGTGTGTGATGTTTAGTGCCTCCTAGTGGAACAAAAAGACATTGATTGAAATGAGAGGCAAAAATACACGAACTATCTAACCAATTATATATATATTTTTTAAACTGCACTTTTTTTACATAGCGGAATATATATCCTACTGCCATGTTTGTCTGGCATCTTGCTGCTATGCTGTGTTCTTTTGACACTGATTGTCGTTTGCCTTAGACAATACAGCGACATCTTTTGCTCAAATATTACCCAATGTACCTGTAAAGAAAAAGATAGTTAATTGAAATTATCCTTTTTCTCTGAGGTCTATTTAACCCAATTTTCCCAAAAGAGAAAAATAAAATGGTTACTGATGGTGCCTGAAAAATAGTGGCTGGTGTAACTGAGGCAGCTTCTAGCATCTATCGTCGCATTTAAAAAAATGAAATGAATGAAATTGAAAATGAATGCAGATAATACACCTCAAAACAATGATGTAATTAATAATTCATTTAACTAGAGAGCGCACATTTACCTTTAACGGTTAGCAAATAGCTTTATAAGTACACAATTAAGAAAAGGAAATTTACTGGGAGTGTCCTTATTTTCTACACAAAATGTACTGATTCCATATTTCTTTCCCCAGAAATGAGTCATTCCACATTTATTTCCCCGCACTTGCTCTATAAAAGTAACATTTAGTGACTATTGCAATGTTTTTTCTTAAATTTCTTTTATTATTTCTGAATGCCAATATGTTTGGAATCTTTGGAATAAACTTACGATTGTTTCATGTTTGAGACCTGAGTTTTGTTCAACAGAATAAAATGTCTGAGTGAGGGCTTGCTCAACACTGGTGATTGCATACTTTCTGCGAGGGGTTGTAAAACATTTAAACATAGACACTTCTGGATTATTTATATTAGATTTATTTGGTTTTTTTTGTGCCAACCTTTCTGTATTTAAAAAAAGAGATTTGAATGGAAGGAATATTCACATTTTTTTTCTAAATTTGTTTTGTGTTTTATAGCTGACCTCTGTATTTGAAATATGTTTCTTTTTTCATACAAAAAGTTGTAAAGTAACTCCTACTTTCCACTGAATTAGCCTTATTTGTATTTGTAAAGTAACTCATATTTTCCTCTGAATTAGCCTTATTTGTATTTGTATGCAGATTTTTCTGTATTTTTTCAAACAAATGTTTTTTTTTGAATACAGTATATCCTACTTTCAATGTATAAGATATATTTGTTTTATATTTGTGGTTTATGCTGACCTTTGTATTTGTTTCTTAAAACAAGGCAGTTTTTAAATACAAAAAGCAGTAAATTATACCCTACAACAGGTGTCAGGAACCTTTTTGACCCAAAGAAATTGAGAGAGCCAAATCAAATATTTTCAGACAAAATTGAAAAAACTGCCAAACACGCTCTCTAGACAAAAGCTAATTCTTCAGCACATTTTATTTCACTGTGTGTCATTTGATGATTTGATCAAATGTTGGAAATGATAATAATGCCAAATCCTGTGTCCCAGATCAATGTAAATATGACATTTACAATTAGTCTTCCACCTTCATTTAAGAGCGTTGAGGCAATTTTTTTCCATGAAATTTGTCCTTAATAAGGGTTTCAAAAAATGTGCATGCAAAGTGCTTTTGTAAAAATGTCACAAATTACTGCAAACAATAAGCATATCGTCATATTCACTTTCACTGCACTGAGCGGGAGAGATAGAAGGAAGTGCCTTGCGCTGTGTGCAGGGATCCGCCCACCTGTACTGCTCACCCAATCAAAGTTGTTTGCCAGCATTTTTATTCATCAGTTTAAATGGTTTCTTATCAAACTTCTGCATTAAGTTGCTTCGGCTTTATATGGACTAAAATCAGGATGAAATCACTTGACTTTGGAACGGCACAGACAGATGTGCAATAGTTACATTTTATTTCGGAGCCATATGTACTCATGAAAAGGGCCATATATGGCTCCCGAGCCATAGGTTCCCTACCCCTGCCCTACAAGTTTTCCCTTGTGACTTTTCGTTGCAGTTGCAATTTCCGTCTCGGCCACTACAAGGCAGTCTAAGATAACAGAAAGCATACATGACCAAGAGCATCTTGCCTTTCACACACAATGGTATTAAAAAAACGTGTTTTAAAGCCCAAGTGTGCAATATTTGACCACTACATGGCGCTGGTGCGAGCAAGGGCCAGTGCCTCAGAGAACAAGGTGGCAGCTGCATGCCGGGCAAACATGGCTGCGACCTAAGCGGGGATTTTACAGCATAATAGAAATACAAATTGCTCCACCTATGATTCTTTTCACAATATGTTTTTCAATATATATATATATATATATATTAATATTGGTATGATAGTTCAGGTATTTTGCCACGTTTTCAAATCAATATATATTTTTTTAAAACTGTAAAGGTTTTTTGTGCCACTAGGAGATACATACCTGTCAACCTCCAAGTGTCATGTCCTGCACTGTTGTCATGGCGCCCAGCTGGCCCCGCCCCTTGACACCGGCTGACCTGCATTTTCCTGATTACTCCTATGGGTACTTAATCGTGCCTTTTGGAACTGCCCTTTGCCAGATCATTGTTTACCCTTGTTGAAAACCTGTTCATGCCTGTTTGATACCTGTTTATTCTTGTTGGGCTTGTTGGACTTTGTTGCACTTCGGTGTAACATTCTGAGAGATTCCTGCAAGTTCTGTTTAATCCCGTTAAATGCCTAGTCCGTAGTTTTGCCTGCATTTGAGCCTGCTTTGTTTGGTTTTTGGTCCGTTTGTGTGTTGGACAACTTTTCTTTCTCAATTAAAGTGACGGATCGTCTACGCAAATGAGTTCCAACTTCCTGCTTCCCGACCCGCTTCGTGACACCAAGGCTCCATGCCCTTACAAAATGTTGTATTTTGCCTTACAAAATACAAAATAATCTTACACCATATTTTTTTTCAAACTTGTTTATTTATAATAATAATAATAATAATAATGTAGGTTAACATGTTATATTGTACATGTGTTTCGTAATATCATAGATATTGTTAATTAAAATTTTGTTGTGATATACTGAGTTGCTCGACATGAATGAGGTTCATTCTAAAAAAAGTTGAAAAATGAAGTGCTTGGACGTTCACTGTAAAAGGAAAAATACATGCAAATATAATTAGGTAGAATAATACATTTTTTAAATTCAAATTATTAATTCATTTTCTGCATTAAATTATTGTTGGCAATATACTGATTAAAGGGATAACCACAAACCTGTATTTTTTTCATTTTCTCCTTTTATACTTCCTTTTTTCTTAACTTCTTTATACAACAATAATAATTCGTAATATAATGCATGAAAGCAAGTGAGCCGTTAGAGAGCCGGCTCTCTTTAATGAGTTGAGTCGAAAAAGCCGGTTTTCTAAAAAGAGACGGACTTCCTTTCACTACATAGCTACCACATGAAATCCGAGGCGGCAGATGCATGCGTGCAGTAGCATCAAACCGCTCGCTTCGTTTACAACAAGAAAAACGATACCGAGATAGAGGCTACCACGGCGAACTTGTTTGACTTAATTGATTTGCTGTTTCGTCATAGTTGGTGTATACCGGATGGTACCCATCATTGAAAAATTTGCGTTTTTCCGTACAGATTTTCTTGTAGGTCGTACACGTCTTAAAATGCATAATAAACGTACTTTGTACGGCAAAAACGTACAGGTTGACAGGTATGGAGGTACTAAATATTACTTACTGCCCCTTTTTACAACAGAGAGCACCAACGTATATTTGACTTCTTAACATATTCCCTTAATTAGATTGATTTGTTTTTATGTCAATCTCCGTCCTTTTAACATTTTTTAAATAGAAAGTTAAAACAAATGTCAATGTTGCAGTTCTCCTTTTCTCCACTGGAGTTCAGTCTGGGATAACAAAAGCAAGCAAAATGGCGGATAATTACGCAGCTCCCTCGAGATGAGCTTCATAATATGTCATAAATACCATTATCTTGACCTGTACATTTAAATATAGTTTATGTATTTTGTCTATGCATTTATTAAGCATTTTCTGGTTAAGAAGTTATCTTAATGTCTGGTTCAGTTTTCTGCAACAATTCTTGAGCCTTCTTTTACTTTTTTTTCCCAGTTTAAGGCAAGATTGTGTTGCAAAATATCATGCCTCTCCTACCTTTCGTGTTTCTTTCATTCAAATCTGGTTAGTCAGAACATGATTTAGTAGAGATGCATAGTCGAGCCTGTGTTATCAAAGCTTTGCTACCTTAGAATTCTGAACATCCTAGTAAACTTTCTTGTTCTGTTTCTTTACACTATCTGAACCGAGTCCTTTTCTAAAACCTTAATTTGCACGAAAACCTACGCATGTGCCGCGAGAACATGCAAATTCTGCACAGGAAGACTGGTAGATGGATTTGATCTCATGACCTCAGAACTGTGCCACGAATGCTCTAACCACTTCGCTGCTGTGATGCTACCAGTCAGATATAAGACGCAAAAACACTAACTAGTTTCTTTATTACGTGTTTATCCTGGAGTGCCATGTGTAATCTCTTTGTAAAGAATTACCTGCGTTCTTATCAAGGACAATGACGACGGTTCCAATTCCATTTTTAACTGACCAAAACACGTCAAGTCATGTTTATTTGTATAGCCCTTAATCACAAGAAAAAGGTCTCAGGGGCTGTAAGGACGAGAAACGACCATAACACCATCCCCTGATCTGAAACTTACATGAGGACAAGGAAAAACTAGAAAACCTTAACATGTGTAAAAATAAAAACAAAAATAAACAAAACATGAAAGTAGGAAAATGATAATCTGAAAATTACATGAGGGCAAGGAAAAACTCAAAAACCTTAACATGTGTAAAAATAAAAACAAAAATAAACAAAACATGAAAGTAGGAAAATGATAAATGTTTTGCGACACAACAAAAGAAAGGACGCAGGGCAAAGGGAACATACTCATGCATGGATATCATTATTATTGTCCCTAGCATATCCAACAAAACCTGAAACAATCCCACACATGGACACAACAATGTTGAAAAGTCCAATAACAATGAGACCATGGAATTTAGATGTAACTGGACAATCCACCATGGACCGAACAATATCAATAATGACATGCCTACGAGACTATCAATCATATTGCAGGCACAGTAACTAGCTTTACCAAAACAAGACATGAAAGTAAGGTGAAACATTAAATGTTTTGGGACACTAAATAACTCTAACAGAACAAAACATGAAATAGAGACAACACAAGAAAGTTTCCCACACATAGAACAACATCGACAATGACATGACGAGTAGACCATGAAATAAATTCCAAACGTGATAATTCAAAACATTAAAGTAACAAGGCAAATGTCTTGGGACTTCATTTTTACAGAACAAAACGTTAAAAGTGAGACAACAGAAGAAACTTTCCAACAAATGGACAGAATCATACCTGGAAATATAATCCTAGCACATTAAACACAACAAAACATGACAGAAAGAATGCAAAATGCCCGCACGATAACTCGCTCTAACAGAACAAAACACGAAAGTGAGACGACACAAAAAACCTTCCTTTTCATAGACAGACGGAGAGTGGTGTGCCATGAGACCATGAAATATAACCCAGGCACATCAACTAGCTCTAACTGAAGAAAACATGAAAGGAAGACAATGCAAAATGTCTTGGGACACTGACCTGTTGAAACAGGACAAAACAGAAAAGAGCGACGACACAAGAAGCAATCCAGGGCATGGAAAAACACACTTAGACAACGCCATGAGGACGAGATCATGAAATATCGTTCTAACTGAACAAAACATGTAGGCCGAGGCCGGACATGACACTAAGTTGATGGAACTGATTATCGGATTTATTTTTCTTTGTTAGGAGAAAGTCATGATTTGAAAGGCCAGTTTCTCCGGCACATTCCAGTGGACACTTTGTCCGTCCTAACAGTACGTCCTCTGTGCTTTTTTTTCTGTGCTTTGACTTCTACCTGCCGAGCTGATTCCGACTGAACAAAAGCTCCTCTGTTTCTTCGTTTTCGCGTTCTTTGTCTCGTACGACGCTTGAGGAAATACCACGTTTTCATTTTTTTTTTGAATTCTTGAAACCTGCCAAGGGCATGTCTTTTGGGGTTCTTATCTTTTATGGAGGCCCATTCTGCCATATTTAGACATAAATGTAGAAGTAAATAAACAGATAAAAAATACGCCATAGAAATGAACACATATTACGAAATACGTAATAATATGATGAAAAATGCAATTGATGGATTTGTTGCGAATTTTATTTCTTTCGTGATGTATTCTGTTATGTATTTTCTCGTTTATTTCATCATGTTTTTTGTCACATCAAAATGCTATTCAAATGAGGGGGCGGGTCAAACTGAGTGAGCTTTTCACTTATTGGTTGATCAGCTGATTCGCTCAACGCTGATCAACCAATAGGTAAAAAGCTCAGGCAACTGGACCGCCTCCTCATTTGAATAACATTTAGTTCTTCAAAATAAAATATTTCACAAGTACATGACGAAACAAATGACAAAATATCAGACAAAATACATTAAGCATCAAAATATATGTCAAAAGAATGTGACGAAATATAATATGTCACAACGACAACATAGGTAAGAAAAACAATGTCTGATTACTCATGAAAATACGGTACAAACTGCACAATAAAATATGCGACAAAATACCTGACAAAATACACGACATAATACCCGACATAAAACGCGACTCAATGGAAAATACATAAAATAAATGACAAAATGCAGTACCAATTCCATCCACTCATCCACCCATTACCTTCACCGCTTATCCGCAGTAGGGTTGCGGGGGTGCTGGAGCCCATCCCAGTTATCTTCGGGCAGTGGGCACCCTGAAATGGTTGCCAGCCAGTCGCAGGGCACACAGGGAAAGACAATTTGCCCGCTCATTCTGTCACAGGTGCCATGGCGCCCAATTGGCCCCGTCGGGTGGCGCCAGCTTCTGTCATGGTTGCCACGGCGCCCAATTGGCCTCGCCCATGGACACCAGCTGAAACGCGTTGACGGAGTGCTCCCTGACTACTTGACCGCAGTCTTGTGAGTCGCCTGGTGTCGGATCGTCTGCGAATCTCCTGCTTAACACTGTTGTGATACGTCAAGCCCTGTGAATCCCCGTTTTTGCCTGTGTTTTTGCTATTGTTTTGCCAAGCCCTGTGAATCCCCGTCTTGCCTGTGTTTTTTTTTTCTTGTTCTCGTACCGATCTGTTTGATATTGACCACTTCCTCGTTCCGATCCCCGGATCAATTTTGCGCTCATTCCTCTTCTCCCCAATAAACTGTGAGTAACGTTACGCGATTGGGTTCTGCTTCCTGTTCCCTGTCCTTGTCCTGACATATTCACACCTAGGAACAATTTGGACTGGCCAATTAACCTGACATGCATGTTTTTAGAATGTGGGAGGAAACCGGAGTGCCCAGAGTAAACCCACACAAGCACGGGGAGAACATGCAAACTCCACACAGGCGGTTCGATCTCATGACCTCAGAACTGTGCCGCACACGCGCTAACCACTGCTCCGCCGTGCTGCCCTATACCAATTCATTATACTTATTGGTGGCTGGGGCACCAGCACCCCCGCGACCCTACTGAGGATAAGCGGTGCAGATAATGGATGGATGGATGGATATTGGTATATCTATTTATTATTTTTGGCACTTTTGATCTTCTATTGTAAACAGTGCATCCACCCCCCACCCCAAATAAAAACAAAAAAAAAATAGTTTTTAGATACAACAATGTGAATAAAGTAATTTCCTCATTATAATTCTGTTTACTTTTCACAGTCTTGATACTTCCTGGGTTTACATCGTGTATCGTTTTCTGCATTCTGATTGGATAAACAGTCTCCCTGCTTAATATTATTTAACGGCACAGTGGTTATCACATATAATTATTATATAATTAAAAAAACATCTATGATTATTTGTTAAAAATGCATTTGCCTGTAAAAAGGTGTTATTCTTTAATTTTGCAATAAAATAGAGTATTGAAATGCACAATGATAATATAGAATAGAGATTTTTAGTTCACGGATTTCGCCTTTCACGGGTTCTTTTTGTAACGTAACCCCTGCGAAAAACGAAGGATGACTCTAATGGGAAATTGAACTTTTAGAAAATGGATGCACAACAGTAGTGCAATTTTGGAATATAGACATGTCAAAAACCCTTGAGTTGTGTTCACAATTTGGGGAAACACAGCGACCTTGTCCAAAAGTTGAAGGACAAACAGAAACTTTTCATGTTTTGTTTTGGCAGAGGCGATCTTTCCATGATGTTGCCGGTTTCCTCTCCGGCGTTGAACAATGGCGTTCTCAGGAAGCGAGTCAGGATAAGGGCAGGACGGACCACAAGGATCAGTTTTGTGTCTCAGAGTATCGGGGACAACGTATCGGGAACGCTCAAAAGTCGATTTGGATGTGACGGCTAAAAACGTCTTTGCCGGACAGCAGCCATGTCCCTTTTCTTGGTGAGTGATGATGTCATCGTTTCGGCTTTATCCGGGTTCTGCTTTCGTTTTATTCAAGTCGCTTTAACTAGCTAGTTAAAAACCGTACCACAAAATTGAAAGGTTCTTGTTCTGCTACCCTGCCCAAAAATATTTATTCTTGTCACTAAACATTGTAGAAATCTACTGTCAAGTTCCGACATGTACCATAAATGTAGACACAGAATATTAAAAATGATCTGTAGAGGATAACATACAGAACATGAAAGTTTGCTTAGATCTACAGATCCCAAATATATCAAAGCTACAACAAAACAGTGTACTGCCTATCCGCTAGACCAGGGTCAGAAAGCTATGGCTTGGGAATTATACATGGCTCTTTTCACGAGTACATCCGGCTCAGAGATAAAATAATACTCGTGCAAATCTCTTTTAGTTCCAATTTTAATATGAGTGAAGTCAAGTCTAGTGTAGGATTAGTGTCAGTGGTTTGGTCCGGTACATAAATAGCCTACTCCCCACTACAGTTTACAGTCAAGGTTTTACACTAACATACCCTATTTTGGCTGTATGTTGCTAAATAATCCTTTATATGGAATCCGATTAAACAACTTAGGTCCACTGTTGAGACACTTTATGATCAGAACCCACAGAAACACTGCAAACAGCCAAAACACACCAGCCAAGCACACAGAGCAATTTGATTGGGTGAGCGGTAGGAATGGGCGGGAGCTATGTACACAGCGCCGTCTGCACTGAAGGTAAATACAACAGTATCTTCTTTTGCGGTATTTTGTGACATTTTTACAAAAGAACTCTGCTTGCACCTTGCTTTAAAACAATTATTTATTGAAAAATGAAGGTCAAAATGAGCATCGACGTTCTTAAGAAATTGTAGGAGGGAAACAAGTTTAAAGTGGTATATTTGTTGAATTATTATTATTTCATAAATTCTATCGAATCATCTAACGTCACACTGTGAAATAAAATGCGCTAAAACATAAGATTTTGTCTGGGGGCGGATTCATGGTATGGTTTTCTCACTCTCTCGCGCTCTCTATCTCTCTCTCTCTCTCTTTCTCTCTCCATACACAGAATAGATATATTGCTATAATGGCTCTTTGGATCAAAAATATTCCTGACCCCTGCACTAGACAAAGCATACTTGCTACATCATTCTAAAACAGTCACTGAACCTAAATGAACATAACATGAAAGGAAATGCATGGTATACAGGGAGTGCAGAATTATTAGGCAAGTTGTATTTTTGAGGATGAATTTTATTATTGAACAACAACCATGTTCTTAATGAACCCAAAAGTCTCATTAATATCAAAGCTGAATATTTTGGAAGTTGGAGTGGGGCTTTTTTAGTTTTAGCTATTTTAGGAGGATATCTGTGTGTGCAGGTGACTATTACTGTGCATAATTATTAGGCAACTTAACAAAAACCAAATGTATACCCATTTCAATTATTAATTTTCATCAGGGAAACCAATATAACAGCTCAACATTCACAAATATACATTTCTGACATTCAAAAACGAAACAAAAACAAATCAGTGACCAATATAGCCACCTTTCTTTGCAAGGACACTCAAAAGCCTGCCATCCATGGATTCTGTCAGTGCTTTGATCTGTTCACGATCAACATTGCGTGCAGCAGCAGCCACAGCCTCCCAGACACTGGTGTACTGTTTTCCCTCCTTGTAAATCTCACATTTGATGAGGGACCACAGGTTCTCTATGGGGTTCAGATCAGGTGAACAAGGAGGCCATGTCATTAGTTTTTCTTCTTTTAGACCCTTTCTTGCCAGCCACGCTGTGGAGTACTTGGATGCGTGTGATGGAGCGTTGTCCTGCATGAAAATCATGTTTTTCTTGAAGGATGCGGACTTCTTCCTGTACCACTGCTTGAAGAAGGTGTCTTCCAGAAACTGGCAGTAGGACTGGGAGTTGAGCTTGAGTCCATCCTCAACCCGAAAAGGCCCCACAAGCTCATCTTTGATGATACCAGCCCATACCAGTACCCCACCTCCACCTTGCTGGCGTCTGAGGCGGACTGGAGCTCTCTGCCCTTTACCGATCCAGCCACGGGCCCATCCATCTGGCCCATCAAGACTCACTCTCATTTCATCACTCCATAAAACCTTAGAAAAATCCGTCTTGAGATTTTTCTTGGCCCAGTCTTGACGTTTCAGCTTGTGTGTCTTGTTCAGTGGTAGTCGTTTTTCAGCCTTTCTTACCTTGGCCATGTCTCTGAGTATTGCACACCTTGTGCTTTTGGGCACTCCAGTGATGTTGCAGCTCTGAAATATGGCAAAACTGGTGGCAAGTGGCATCTTGGCAGCTGTAGTATAGTAAAAAGTATAAAATCCTTCATAAGTCTCCATTAAAAGATTCACTTTCTTCATTTTCAGAGTCACTTTCAAGATTCACTCTTCGAAAGCTCGAACAACAATTCCAGCAGACATGTTTGCTCAAGCGTCGAAAATCCGTTCTTTTCAATATAAACTGAAGTTTCTGCGCCACCGTAGTCCTAGACCGGGTGGACAAATGACACAATTTCATGAAAAGAAAACACCATAACAATAACATTTCAATGTTTGCTTGCAGCTTCATAGACTTGTTGTTTTCGTAATAGGCAAGTAGCCCAACCGAAGTCCGATCAATCGGAGCGCAACGTACACTCCATATAGAGTCTGTCCAATATATTTCAACCGAGACAAACGACTTGTCTGCCTTCTGAGTGGTCCGCATCAATTTGGCACGCTAATTTTGTTTTCTTGCCACCAATCACATTTGGCGCCGCTGATGGACTAGAAAATAGGCTGACTCGAGATACAAGTTCAGCTTTTTATGCACTGCTAATGAAATGAGCTGAGAAGTCGTCCCCGAGCTCTCCATCCCAAAAAAAGAAAGATCAATAGTGGGCGAGGCAGGGGACGATTGAAACAATCATAGGCCCTCGTAACCTGTCTAAAAAGTAATAGTAGTTATTGTCCATAATATAACATGTAGTGGACATTGTTCACAACTGGATTAATCCTTTTTTTGTGGGTCTCATTAAAGACAAATAGGCGTTTGGAATTGGAACAGGTGTGTCCAATCACCACACATCTGTTCCTAATCTTCTTTGTTCCTTAATATTGTGTAAATTATAACTTTTATCTTCTCTGTTCTTTTATCTTCTTCGTTTTCTTTTATCCTCGCTGTTAAATGTGAAACTGGAGTGCCACGTCCAATTTCGTTGTCACAATATGTTCAACCCATTTTGTAACAATGACAATAAATGTATATTCTATCAGTGTTCTCGTTTGCCCGCGTCCCTGCGTCCTAGACGCATCATTTTTGCTGGGGACGCATAGTCTCAAATCATCGTGCGTCCCCGGGACGCAACTTTTTTGACACAAAATTGTCATTATTACCCGATTACATTTTTTTTAAACAAAGATTTACCGCACTTCAAACTTTTCGTCAGGCAGATTCGGCAGATGTTGTTTTGGTCTCGCGGTTCGAGTTTGCGTCTACACGCCGATCTCGAGTTTTGTGTGGTGAAAAGTCCGTCTCTTTTTAGAAAACCGGCTTTTTCGGCTCAACTCATTCAAGAGAGCCGGCTCTCAAACGGCTCACTTGCTTTGATGCATTATATTACGAAAGATGATGTTGTATAAAGAAGTTAAGAAAAAAAGGAAGTATAAAAGGAGAAAATGAAAAAAAGACAGGTGTGTGATTATCCCTTTAATCAGTATATTACCAACAATAATTTGATGCAGAAAATGAATTAATAATTTGATGATTAAAACTGAATGAATATATAGATTTTATTATATTATTTGTCACCGATTTACAATTTCAACCTCGATAACACTAAATTTTGGGGACCCATAGATTTTTGAGCATACGAGTCCCCGGGACCCATCACTTTTCATAGGTAAAATGAACACTGCTATTCTATTCTATTCTATTCTATTCTATTCTATTCTATTCTATTCTATTCTATTCTAATCACCCCAAGCCTTCATAAGGACATTTTGGACAGAGCCTGTTGTCGGGTTATGATCCATTTTTCCTCATTTTCCACCATCCCTACTGCCAGCACTGGTTTCCAGGTTCCATCCTGGTTTGTGAGGTTTGGTTTTTATTTTCCGCTTTGTATAGATCATTTGTTCATTGACCATTTTTTTGTTACTTTACTGATGGTTTTGTGATTACATATGATCATTTTTGAAACATTCCATTGTTTTGTCTTCCCTGGGTTCAGGTCCATCGCTAATCACATCGAAGGTTCTGTCAAAATACCTCTGCATTTGGTTGCAAAGACGATTATTTAGGGTCTAAATTTAAATCAAATAAATGAGATAAAGGTGATGACTATTTGCTGGACTCCACTGCTTGAGCTTACAAATGTTTGGCCCTAAACAGGAAATAAAGTGAAAGCTCAACAGAAAAGGCTGAAGAAACACTCCTTGGAGTCCTTTCAAGTGAAAAAGCTTACATACACAAAAATTGTTGTATATGAGCAGAAAGGATCCTGAAACCCAAGATCCCAAAATGTTTCTCCATGGAACAACCAGCTCGGGCTGGGCTGGTGGACTCAATTCAATTATTTTGATTTCAGAACTTTGGTGATTGATCTTAAAGAGCTAATGATACTGACTCTTGGTGTGGGTCTTTGTTGAATTGTCTGGTGGCTGGACTAGACTCACATTTTTGAAGGGGGGTTGTCGAAACTGGTCCCACTGAAACAACTGGAATTGACTCCAACTTCTTCACATTGATATACATAAAAGACTGTCTGCGACTAGAACTGATCTGAGAAAAAAAGATATTCCGATGTTCTCCAAAGGAACAACCAGCCCAAGCTGGGATGTAGGACTCAAATCCAGGACTTTACTTTGGCGATTGATCATAGGGAGCTAATAATACTGTCTCTTTGCGTTGGTCTTTGTTAAAGCATCTGGTGGCTTGACCAGACTCACAATTTGGATTGAGAGTTGAACTGTCAGAAATTTTCAAAAAGATCTTGAGACCCTTTCCCCAATTTTTTTCTTCTACTCCAAAAACTTAAAAATGGACTATAGCTGACGAGTTTGGTACATTTGATCAATTAGTTAGTTGAAGCTTAGTTGAGTTGAAAAGGACCTGGGACTCTGTCCCTCCAGACTCCTGGTTCTTTCAAGTACGGGAAAATGCTCGGCTTGCAATAACGTCATTTAGTCTAGTGTGAAGGAGGAGGACACATCTGTCTTGTGTCAACAGACGTCGTTAGCCCGAGTACCCGCCCTCCCTTTTTCATCACTTAAAGTTCCTGCCTCGTAATGCAAGGGGGCCTGCTGCCTCCCACTATTGCTTGAACTGCTGATGGAAGACCTGCAGCATCCTTGCCATCAAGGTGGCTCTCTGGCTGGATGGCCGGCTTGCCGGGAAGAAGGGACAATGCCAAACCGCTTCCGAGGAGTCTACATATACATGCTCCGGCTCTTTATTTGATTGGGTCAGGAGCCTGGCTGGGATCGTCTTTGTGATTTTGTCATTGATCACTTTGGAAGGCAAAACCAGCGAGACAGACCGAGACTGAGGACACCGGCGGATTTTACAGAGAGAATGGGAAGATTGGACCTGTGTCTGGCCACCATCTTCAGTTGGGCAAGACTCTTTTTCTGCTGCATCTTCCCATTTTGGAAACGTAAGAAGAGCAGACAAAAGGTATTGCCATTCACAGTCTCTTCTGCTTCGAGAAGTCATTGAGGATGGATTTTGGGTCAAAATGTAATATTCAATGTCAATTTTAGAAGGTCGTGTCATTGTTAAAAATTGAAGGTTCGTTTGATCGTCTTCTCTTTGGACAGTCAGTGACCTGGGTTTAAATATTTTTGCTCAACTCTAATACTTGCCAAATTAGCAAAAGGCAACATTTTTGTGGCAAACTTTATTTTAGCTGCTAGCATAACTGTATATGGCGTTATTAAATGGTGAAGGACTCAAACTAGATTGTGATTTGCAAAAATAAAAAGATCATCACATTGTTTGATTCTTTGACAGTCTCTGGCTTGGCCTGATTTAGCTCATATTCCAGCCGCTAACCAAATTAGTAAATAAAACAAAAACAATCTTGCGGTTAGCTTCGCTTTAGCTGCTAGCATCACTCTATATGACGTTTTTAGATTGTGAAGGACTTATTCAAGCTTGTGATCTCTAAAAATCGAAAGATAGTCAGATCTTGTTCTGTTCTGACAGTCTTTGGTCTGGAGTTACCTTATATTTCTGCTAACATAACCAATAGCCAAATTAGCAATAAGCAACGCTTTGGTGGTTAGTTTTTGGATTTTGCTGCTAGAATCACTGTACAGTATTTGAGGACATTAAATGGTGAAGGACTGAAACAAGATTGTGATCTCCAAAATAAAAAGATTGCTTCTTCTGTTCCGTTACGACAGTCTGCGGCCTGAATTTATTTTTCATAATGCATAAGGATGCAAAAATTATTGCTTTGGTGGTTAGCTTCAATTTAGCTGCTACTATCACTGTATATGATTATATTAAACGGTGAAGGACTTAAACAAGATCGTGATCTCCGAAAATCAAAGATCGGCTTTTGCTCTGACCGTCCTTGGCCTAGATTTAACTTATATTTCCGCTAACGCAGTCGCTAGCAAAATTAGGAAAAAAATGGGCGATTTTTGCTTTAGTTAGTACTATTACTGTGTATGACAATAAATGGTGAAGGCCTTGAACAATAAAAATATCGTACGATTGTGTTCCGTTCCGACAGTTCCTGGCCTGTATTTTACTTGTTCTTTTCACCAATGGTCCTGCTAGCCAAACTACCAAAATGGCAATCCCTTTGGTGGCAAGCCTCGCTTTAGCTGCTAACACAACATATATGACAGTATCCAATGGTGAAGGACTTAAAATAGATCGTCTCGTTTGTGATCCGGATTAAACTCCTATTTTTACTTATGCTTTGGTGGCTAGCTTTTCTTTAGCTACTAGCATCACTGTATATGACAATATTCAATTGTGAAGGACTCAAACTAGATCACGATCTCCGCAAATAAAAAGAGCGTTGGATTGTGTTTTGTTTCCGACAGTCCCCGGCCTGGACTTCTCATTGTCGTTAACGTAGCCGCTAACCAAATTACCAAAAAGTAACTTTGGTGGCAAGCTTTGCTTTAGATGCTAACATCACTGTATACCCCGTTATTAAACGATAAAGGACTCAAAATAGACTGGATTTTCCAAAATAAAAAGATCATTAGATCGTGTTCTGTTCTCACTGTCCTAGGCCTTGATTGAACTCATATTTTCGCTAACCCAGCCGCTAGCGTTACTTTAGCTGCTAACATCACTATATACCACGTTATTAAATGATAACGGAATCAAACGAGACTGGATTTCCCAAAATAAAAAGATCATTAGATCGTGTTCTCACAGTCCTAGGCCTTGATTGAACTCATATTTTCGCTAACCCAGCCGCTAGCTTTGCTTTAGCTGCTAACATCACAGTAGTAGTTAACTCTAAATACTCAAGCTGCTCATGCTGGGTTCATGGACCTTGACTATTATTGCTAGGTTTGTGGCTGCAGTTAGAAGCTGTTAATGCTATTTGTTTTCACAAACCACAAGTATGTCAGCACAACATCAAATACACTTCGAAAATAATATAAATAAATCTGATAATTCCCAAAAAACTCATGCAGATATGAAAATCTATGTTAAACAAAGTCCCAAAATATAAATCTGGCATCTTTTATCAATGCTAATTTGGCAAATACAAAATAATACATAAACAGACGGTAGTTTTGTATAATTGTCCATCTCGGCATTTAATCTCGTTTGAAGGACAGTGAGCAAGCCGCCTCCGACTGACTTCTAATCTACTTAATGGTGTGAGCGCCTCCATTTTTTTTTTCTTTTTTTTTCTTGCAGCTCCACAAAAGCACAATGTCAGCGTTAAAGATATTTACGGCATTGGAAAGGCTCTTCACAAATTGACTCTTTCTTTCTCTCGTGCATGATGAATAGCGATGGGATTTATTCTTTTTAAGGGTTTGATTTCACAATAATTAAGAAAGCAACATGTTTTGGAAATTTTGACCACGAGACCCTCGTGAAAAAAAATAGGTAAAAAAACCATGCGTGTTTTCGTGAATGGTTTTGAATTTGTGAGAGATGAATCTCATCTCGAGATTATTTTGTGCAATGAATGATACTCGACATTTTCTGTTAGTTTCAGTGAAATGGTTGCAGTCTCCATTGTGACTTTGCCTCTTTAAGGGTGGTCTGCAGGAAATAGCTGGGGATTATTCCCGTAGTTGGACTTGATTATTTATACAGTGTGTGAGAAAGATGTCAAGTAGTGTAAAAAGTGTACAGGTGTCAGGCGTAGTCTTCTTTAGTGTTTGGTTTAGTTACAGCTAGTTGGTGTCCTTCTCTCATGCTTTTTTCCAATTAGAGCTATTAAGGGACCCAACAAAACTGAGTTGTTAGATTTTTGCTTTTCTATAAAAGGTTAGCGTCCCCCAAAATGCTGCGTTCCCTTAATGCTTTGTTCACTTGGAAGTAATATTTCAACATATCTTGAACTTCATGTTTTGTTCAGTTAGAGTTGGTGCCCCTGCAAATCTTGTGTTGTCTTCCCTTCGTGCGTTTTTTCAAAGTTAGAGCTATTTTATGCCCCAACATATACCCCGTTATCTTTATTTAATGTTTTATTTAAATATAATTACTCCATGTCCGCCAAAACACTGCGTTATTGTGCATGTTTTGTTCCGTTAGTTAGTGTCTCAACATATCCTGCGTGGTTTTCATTTCATGTTTTTGTTCAGTTACAGCTAGCTAATGTACATATTTGCCTTATATACCTTGTATTTCATGTTCTCGTTGTGATGGCACTGTCGTCCATCTACCTTTCATGTTTTGTGCTGTTAGAGCTGATTGGTGTTGGAAAATGATGTAGTTGTATAATACACATGTGACTATGCTGCTCTTTGTTTTGTGTATTGTTCAGTTAGAATAAATTGGTATTCTGAAGTATCCCGCGTCGTCTTTTCATGTTTTGTTCAGATAGAGCTAGTTTGCGTTCCAACTTATCTTGCATTTTGTCCATTCAGATCGAGTTGGTATTTCAAAATTAAACACATACTTTTGAATTTGTATTGACATAGTTTCTCTCTGTACCTTATTTTTTGAGTCACTATGTCTCTCATTTTTTGGTTTATGTTTTTCTTCTTACTTTTTTATGTTTTGTTCTGTTATAGTTAGTGTTCCAAAAAACACTATGTTGTCTTTCATGTTTTTGCACAGTCAGATTTGGCTAGTGTGCCTGCATGATAATTTATTGTCTTGTCATCATAAAACTGTCATTATTCTGTCCATGTATGGGAATGTTTCTTGTGTCGTTCTTCCTTCCATGTTTTGTTTTGTTAGAACTAGTTTACCAGCGCTTGGGCAATTTATGGGATGTAAATCTTTACATCATAGCACTACTCGCTCGAGTACTAAGTCCTGTTACCATGCATCGAGGTTGTCTCTTTATTGGCTGGTTTAAGTTTTAGTTTGGAAGTGATCAAAATCCTTCTCGTGGTTTTTCTTGGAGATCGGCTCCAGGGAAAAGAAAATCGGACTGCTTAGATTTAGTCGCATTATCTGTGCTTGTCTTGGATCTGGATGGTCTGCAGAAAGTTTCTTTGAAGTCCAATCTAAGACGGTGTCGTGTCAAATCAACAGATTTGACACATGAAAAATTATAACTGTCCTGAAGACCACGTCAATTAGCATTGTAGGAACAAAGCGTTAAGTGTTCCGAGACCAGTAAAAACGACTAAAACAGTCATGAAAAAAGATGTCGGGAGGGGTGAAGGGCAATGGATGCTGAGGGGCACCCACAGGCAATGGGGGCAAGGGGGCAGGGGAACCTTCAACAGGATCAAGGAAAGAATGAAATTAGAATAAGTGGGGTTAAGAAGGGGGCGGGAGAAGTAGGATGAAATAGTAGGAGGGGCAAGAGAGATGGATAATAAGAGAGCCCCCCCCACCCCTTTTTGCTCCATGTGGAGAAGTTGGAGCTGCCTGACCCCCTCCCTCTTTCCCCGACCCCCCACCTCCCTTGCTGCCAAAGAGCTTTGTGAAACTTTGCCCCGGCAGAAGGAAAGAGCTGCAGAGTGACGAAGGAGAAGAGTCGCAGTCGAGATCCATTACGAGGACCGAGACGAAGAAGTCGAAGGATCAGAGGACTTAGGACAAACTGAAGATTCAAAACCGAAGGATACGGACATTCCCTAGTGGCCATGCCAGCGCCTTCAGAGTCTTGATGGCCGGGACAGCCGGGACAGCCGGGACAGGACATTGGGGGCAAATCTGAGCACCCCGGAGGCAGCAGCATCCTTCGCTCGGCACTATGCCATCCGTCTCGCTCAGCCTGCCGACGGTTATGGCAGCTCCTGCTCGGACTTGGGTCTGCCTGTCCTGCATGTTCTGGGTGAGATCCTGTTGCCCTTTCTGCTCTCTGTATCTTTGGTGACTTTTTCTTGTCCTGCATGCACTGACACCAACCGGGAATTGATGGGGCACTGTTGTTTTCGTGTCATGACTAAGACAGGACAACCAAAATCATCTGGGAATCAGAAATGCACTGTTAGTTTTATTTCATGATTAAGGCAAGACAAGATACTAATAAGTTGTCCTGTGTCCATGCTCCATGTCCATCTGTGATGACTTTCCCAAGTGGTTCTCTAGCATGACAACAGAAGGATGAGATAATTCGGTTGTTTTTGTGTCATAAAAAAGACAGGAAATGTTCTTGGTTTCTTGTCTTGTGTCCATGCTTCTTGTCCTTTTGTGGCAACTTTCTCTAGTCCCGTTTGCACCAGAACCACCTGAGAGTTACAGAGACGTTGTTGTTTGTATCATGAATAGGATAGGATACTGAGAAGTTCCATGCTCCATGTCATTCTGTGGCAGCTTTCCCAGGTGCATGACAAGTGACAGGACAAGAGAATTGACGGGGCACTGTTGTTTTTGTGTCGTGAATAAGACAGTACATCTTCTTGGTATCTTGATTCGTGTCCTAGTTTATGGACATCTGTGGCTACTTTCTCTAGTCCTGCGTGCATCAGAACCACCTGAGAGTTGATGAGGCACTGTTGTTTTGGTATCCTTAATAAGACATAAAAACGTTTTGGTACTTTGTCTTGTGTTTTAGCTCCATATCCCTGCAAAAAGTATATTTTGCTCAATTCAGACGGATTTAAAGGGATTTTTTTTCTGATAAGTTAATTTGCAAACCTGTTGTGTTTGTGTTATGAATAAAAAGGACCACTTTCTAGTATCTTGTCTTGTATTCATGCTCAATTGTCCGCATGAGAAGCCAACACTTTGGCCAGGTTCAGAGTTCTTCAGGGGGGTTTGTATCTCACATGTAATATTTGGGTCCAGATCAAGTAAGCTGTTGAGTGTAATCGACACAGCATTGTTGTTTTTATGTCATGGATGAGACAGGACAACTTGTTAGTATTTTGTTTTGCTTCCATTCCAAATGTCCATGCAAGGTGACAACCCTTTGGCCTGGTTTAGGGTGATTTAAAGGGTTTTTCTTGAAATTTCAGAAGTGATGTTTTAGACTAGATCCAGATTGAGTAAGCTATTGGGTGGTCTACCGGCCGGGGGTTGGGTGAAGGCGTTGCTCTCAGGCTGTGGGGGGTCTTGCCCCTGTGACACTTTGGAATTTGGGACATCTCAAAAGGATGCTGGAGATGAGAGAACATACCTACAACTGCCTTTGTGTCCCCCTGTGACCGCCTTGAGGTGGTTGGGTCAAGCAGCAGTTTTTGTCTAATTCAATCTGCCGCGCATTCCCGCGAGGGTTTGTTTGTGCAATCCCAGTTTAAAAGTGCAAGCAGATGTTTCACGGCTCCACATCCTTAAGCACCGTGGACCGACAACATGAAAAGAAAAATGAGCTCAGACTTGACCCTTATTCCTCATTTCCGGCGTTTTCAATGGACCGAAAACAAGTCTGAAACTGGGATCTCCCTTGGGCTTGCTCAGAACTGTGCCGGTGACCGGATCATTATCCAGAGCTCTTCATCAGTTAATTACAATCCTTTCCGAGGCGAGGTGAAAGCAGGGGGGTTGTAAAAGACCCTGGGAGCGCTCAACCCCCTCGTTTGGGTCACTGATTGACTGGATCAGGGATCTGTTGAACAAAAGCCGGTTGCTGTATTTGAAACGTGAATTAAATAGACCTTGGTGTGGTTCATTGGTTGCATCATTGGTTTTCCAAGATGATGTTAACTACTGATGGATGGACATCTTCGAGGATACTCAAGATTTATGTAAACTGGAAATAGTTCATTTTCAATACCAGTGACTTCTCCTGTACTTATGTTAGTCTAGCTATTTTTAAAATTTGTCATAGTTCAGAATCAATCGTCAGTTATTTACCCGGGAAACTCCAGCACCTTGGGTTTTCTTCTTGCCAAATAATCACAGATCAATGTAAAATTGGGGCGGTCATGTTGAGGAAAAACCAATAATTATTTCTGTCCATTAGAGACCGCCTTAATTTATCAAATACAAGGCCTTTGTAAGTTAGCAGAAGGGAAAGAATGTGTCATGTTCACTTTGTATAGTTAGTGTTGCAATATATAATCTGTTGTCTATCTTCTATGTTTTGTTCGATTCGTGTTCCAATATATCCTGGTTTGGCTTCTATGTTTTGGTCGATTGGATTTAGTGAGTGTTTCAATATATGCATTGTTGTCCTTCAATGTTTTGTCCAGTTAGAAGTGCTCCAACATATCCTGCATTCTCTTTCTTCTTGTTCAGTTACAGTTAGTGTTCCGAAATATCCTACGTCGTCTTCTTTCAAGATTTTGTTCAGTTAATGATCCTAAATATCCTGAGATGTATTTCTTCTATGTTTTGTTTGGCTGGAGTTAGTGTTCCTATTAGAGGTACCTGGACCCAAACTCCCTGTTTTTTTCCCCTTTGTAGAGGATCTGCGCAACATGCACTTACTCTTACTCAAGTAATTATTTAGATGACTGTTTTTTACTTCTACCTGAGTAATATTTTTCTGAAGTAACAGTACTTTTACCTGAGTAACACACTTCAGCGCTGCAGTTCGTCACCGAAACGCGCACTCGGTTCTATCATAAAGAACATGCTTACCAAACTGTCATTTGAACTCCAAATCAAGAAATCCAAAGAAATTTTCATCCTCTGTGTCCAGGTAGAAGATGCACCGCTTCCTCTTTCCACCTCAACGTGGCTTATGTCAAACGTAAATCCGCTTCTCGCCAATAGCTTACAAATTCTAAAAATGTTTTGCTTTTCGACTGCATATTTACTATTTGAAGCTAGTAATCTGCAGAATATAATTTCCTTTCGGTGCCCTTTCGTTCAGTTTCATTTAGCTGCACTGCCAAAAGGCGCACTTTGGCACCAAAGTGTTCATTTCGGCGCTTCACTTCGGCCCGAAGTAAACCCGAAGCTAGGTACTCCAGCAAAAGCTTTACATGGCACCAAAGTACGCACGGCCCCGGAGTAAAGCTTGGGGATTACTTCAAGCCCGAGTCCCTCAAATCAAGTTAATCGGTCGGGTTCGGGTGGGTTTGGGATTATATATCCACGGCCCGGGTCAGGTTGGGCTGGATTTTTGTTGGCCCGATCTTATCTCAAGTTCCAACCTATACTGCATTGTCTTTTTCTATGTTTTGTTCGATTGGAGTTAGTGTTTTGATATATCCATTCTCCTCCTTCTATATTTTGTTCAGCTAGAGTTAGTGCTCCAAACAGGGTTGGGTAGGGTTACTTTAACTTGATTACTTTCAATTACTTTTGGATTACTCCAATACCAAATATGCTAATAAAAGACAAAAGAAATTAAATATGAATAAAATTATGACTCACAACACGTGGTAAGCTTTCTCCCCTGGCTTTGATCTCTTTGATCTCCGGCAAAACTAACATAAAATGCGACAGAATCAAAATGAAAATAAATCCAAACAGCTTGCCAACATCATTTTTGCCGATCCATGTATTCCGTTACTCCCCAAGCCTGCACATAATTTAGTAATTTTATTCATATTTAGTTTATTTTGTCTTTTATTAGCATATTTGGTATTGGAGTAATCCAAAAGTAATTGAAAGTAATCAAGTTAAAGTAACCCTACCCAACCCTGGTTCCAAAATATCTTGCGTTGTATTTATTTCCTTTTTTGGTTAGTTAGATCTACATAGTGTGCGATGCTATTTGCTAATGTGGCTAGGGCTTACAATAGCAAAAGTAACAGAATAGATCAATTGATCTCTAATTTTTTATAGATCACAATCCTCTTCATGTCCTTTAAAATCTAGTGTCTCAAGGCTCTTAATGTAAATGAACTTTATTTCCTTCCTCACTGACACAATATGAGTGACAACTTCTTTTTTTGTCTACTATCTTGTACCCCCTACATTTTGTTTTTAAGACATTTTGATCAGATTTGGCACAAGAGAAGGGAATGAAAAGAATTCAAGTTTGTGTGCAGTTAAGTTGACATAACTGATCTTAAGCTCCTTGGATCAGGCGGCATCAAATTTGAGAAAAGTGAGCACGCATGCCAAAAAACATGGGAGGTTGAAGGCCAGTCAAGCGTGACCCAAGCTGGGAGGGAAGAGGGCACCACGGCCACTGAAAGGCCTGGGAGGGGGTTGACACAAAGCTCAACATGTCTCCTAAATCAACCGAGTCCTGGTTGAACTTCCCTTTTTCCTTGTTTGGGATTTTTCATGCAAGTCATCCAAAGCAAACGTGTCAAAGGAGCCACAATTGATCAAAAATGGACAATCAGTGGGTGGGGGTGGGCATGGGTGGCGGCACTGCCACCCATGAGGGCTGCTTCTACTTTATGTTTCATGCTGTCAGGTTCCGGCGTGCCCGGAAAAGGGTATCCCATAAATGTAAATACAAATTCAAATTAAGAAAAACTAATTTACAAAAAAGGAATCCATATCAGATGGTGTACACTGTACAGGAACAGAACAAAAAAGTTTACTTGGATCTTTAGAAATCTAAGACTATCAAAGCTATGACAACACAGGCTTGACTATGCACCCCTAATACATCATGTTCAAACACTTACAACCTATAAATGAACATAACATAAAAGAGAAAGAAAGAAAGAAAAAAGGAAGGAAGGAAGGAAGGAAGGAAGGAAGGAAGGAAGGAAGGAAGGAAGGAAGGAAGGATGGAAGATTCAGGGTATTTTGAATTGCAAACTAGCTTTAAGAGAACAAAACACGAAAGAATGAGGATGCGAGAAATGTACTCAGACGTGGATAGAACAACTGTATAGTATTCCAACAGCAACCAGGTGTAACAAAACAAAACAGGGGAAAAACACAAGAAAAATCCCCACACTTGGACAGGACAAAAACACGAGTATGATGAATTCAAAGAAGTCAAAGCTACTCCAACACAGGCTGGACTGCACATCTGTGCTACCTAATCTTGAGAAAAAAAGAAGACGGTGTAAATATATAACATATGAAAGGGAACACACTCACATGTAGATAGAACAACAATTAGAGTGCTATAATGATGAGACCATGACGTATAATGCTGAAACACTCACAAGCTCTAACTGAGCAAAACATGAAAGGAAGACAACACAAGAAACATTACCATACTTGGTTAACTTAAATACTTAGTTCTATGACGATAAGAGACCATGCAACATAATGCTGGAACCATAACTAGTGCTAACTGAGTAAAACATGAAAGGAAGACAACACTGGATATGTTTAAACAGCAACTATATCCAACTGAAAAAAAAATCAAAAGAAGGATGACACAGAACATGTAACTTCTTATGGCCTGAACAGTAACGAGAGAAAGAAAACATAAGAGACATTACAACATATGGATAGAACAACAAGGAGAGTAACATGATGACGAGACGACGGAGCATAATGCTAGAACACAGACTGGCTGAGTAAATAATGAAAGAACAAGATTGTCATGAAAACTTAACAATGATAATATAAAGCTGGATCCTAGCTACCCCTAGCCGAACAAAACATTAAATATGAATATGCAGAATATCTTGAGACACTAACTGCTTCTAACGGAACAAAACATGAAAGGGATGACACAATGTATGTACTCACACACGCATAGAACAATAACAAAAGTGCCATGATGACGAGACCATAAAACTAAACATGAAAACATACCCAAGTAGCGAAATTCCACTGAAAGCACAAAAACACAGAACATTAAAGTACATAAAGTAAAGAACAAATATAATCAGTTACTATGTGCAATGGTGCAACATTCTATAATACCTTTTCTCAATAAAGATCAGAAACATATTTACTCAAGTAAATATTTAAATGTTATAGGCACTGCGCAATATCTTCTCTGGAGACAACTGATCACCTTGCCTCATCTACAGTTTTTCTTAGTTAGCTAGTCGAGATCGGCTCCAACACTAACACACCAAAGGATTTTGGTGTCGGACCCTGTCTGGTCCTTCTGAATCAGTGGCATCTATTCAAACAGATATTGGGATTTGGGATTTGGAACACCTCACATTTGCTTTTTCTGAATCGATTGAGGACTGGATCCTCTCAAACCAAAAACTTTTGCATAACTTCTGCCAGTCTAGGATTTTGGATTCTGGCTGTGTGTGCCGCCTCCCATACTTCTGCATGAATGGGTCATTTCCTCCCTGAGAATCCATCTTCCGGAGATGTTGAGGGTGGGGATGTCGCCAGTGGGGGCTGGCAAGGAGGGAACAAGTCCAGACTGGAATGCCTGGAGTACATTTAGCGCGCCCCCTCTGCCTCCTAATGAAAAGCACGTGAAAGTTGATTCTAAAGCCATTTGGACACTGGACAAAAGAAGGAAGGAAAAAGGTCTGTCCAAGTCTTCCTGAATTGTCGTCCTAAGAACGTGTTAGACTTTCAGGGATGCTTCCATCTCCAATTTGGAGTTACTGAAATAAACCCTTCGAAGCAGGTTTGGTTTTGATGAACCCTTTGCAAAAGGTACAATATCCCTTTTTACACCAAATAGCCCAGGAACCTTTAATCCAAAGAACGTCTTTAGCAGGAACCTGAATTCCCGTATGCAAGTTCTGTAGTTCTTTAATCAAATGTAAGCACTTACCATGAAATGAAATTAAATGATCCGCATTTATATAGCGCTTTTCAAGTCAATGACTTCCCAAATCGCTTTACAATTTGCTCCACATTTCCCATAGCGGCCTTGTATTGTAGCCATGTAAGACGCTAACCTGCTTATTGGGGGTATTAGGGGTTCAGTGTCTTACCCAAGGACACTTCGACAATGTACACGGACAAGCCGGGATTCGAACTGGATCCCTTGATTCCAAGACGAGCGCTCTACCTCCTGAGCTACTGCCTCCCCAAATGTCTCTCCTTACATAGTACATCATGCCTTTTATCTGACAAATTCATCTTTTCATGGTCTTGCCGTGCCGGTACAGTAGTCCGGCTCTTGTTTTATAAAAAAGTGGTGTCCTTTTTTAATGTATTGTCCAGTTAGAGCTTGTTAGTGACCCAATATATCCCGCCGTGTGGTTCTTTCATGTTTTGTTCATTTAGATCTTTTTAGCTTTGGAACATTATGTAGTTCTTCTGTCCAGCCAGAAGTGAGTATGTTCCTTGTGTCCTCCACTTTTGTGTTTTGTTAAGTTAGAAAATACAATCTAACGTCATCCCTGATCCAATTTGACTTGCAGAGACCCTTCATTTAGCAATTGATTGAATATCAACGAGTTGGATTAAGTCCTGCATCATCACTATTTTACATCTAGTAAATGTCCCAACATATACCATATGTTGTCTTTTCTTTCATATTTTGTCAAAGGTTGTTAGTGTGCCTTCTTTATATTTATCGCCTTATGGCACTTTCATCCTGTCCATTTGTGGGAATGTTTCTTGAGTCGCCTCTCTTTCTTGTATTATTCTGTTAGAACTGATTTATGTTTGAAACATATGAAAGTGTTACATCCAGATATATGTTTCCTGCGTCCTCAGTCTTTTGTGTTTTGTTCAGGTACAGCTAGTTGGTACAGTAGTCCGACCTAATCTTTGTTTTCCTCTCATGTTTAATTCAACTCTAGTTAGTAAGTATTGAGACATGATGTAGTTGTTCCATCCTCATGTGTGTTCATTACATCATCCTCATCCTTTCAGGTTTTGTCCAGTTAGAAAATACAAACAGGAAAGATGAACTCACGTCATAATTTCTGGTAAAATTTGACTTACAAAGACATTATATTGGGGTAATTATCAATGGTTTTATATATATATATATATATATATATATATATATATATATATATATATATATATATATATATATATATAAATAAATATATATATATAAATAAATAAATAAATATATATATATATATATATATATATATATATATATATATATATATATATATATATATATATATATTCCGCTTATCCAGGGTCGGGTCGCAGGGGCAGCAGCCTTAAAAGGAAAGCCCAGACGTCCCTTCCCTATCCCCAGCCACCTCCTCCAGCTCTTCCGACGGGATCCCGAGACGTTCCCAGGCCAGCCCAGAGACATAGTCTCTCCAGCGTGTCCTGGATCACGGCCTGAGGAAACAAACAGCACCACGTCATCTGCAAAAAGCAGTGACGTAATGCTGAGGCCCCCAAACCGGACTCCCTCCCCACCAAGGCTGCGCCTAGAAATTCTGTCCGTAAAAGTTATGAACAGAATCGGTGACAAAGGGCAGCCCTGGCGGAGTCCAACCCTCACCAGGAACGAATCCAACTTACTGCTGGCAATGCGGACCAGACTCTGGCACCGGGCATACAGGGACTGCACACACACACATATATATATATATATATATATATATATATATATATATATATATATATATATATATATATATATATATATATATATATATATATATATATATATATATATATATATATATATATATTCTGTGTTGTATTCCTGTAATATTTTGTTCATTTAGCTGGTTGGTGTGCCTGTATAATATTTTGTTATCTCGTCCTCATAGCATTCTTGTTCTGTCCATGTGTGGGAATTTCTTCGGGTTTTGTTCAGGTTTATTTCGAAACATTATGTATTTGTTCTAACCACATGTGATTATGTTTCTTCCATACTTGTTCATTTGTGTTTTGTTTGGTTACAGTTGGTTGTAACTTCGTTGTCACAATATGTTAAACCATTTTGTAACAATGACAATAAAGGTATATTCTATTCTATTCTAATTACAACATATCCTTCGGCATCTTGCATTCATGTTTTTTCAGTTAGAGTTAGTAAGTGTTGATCTAGTTCTATCCACACATGAATATGTTCCATGCTTCTTCGTGCCATTGTGGTTTGCTCAGTTCCAAAACAGAAACAGATTTTGCAAAGATGAGCTAAGGTCATCGTGTTTATATCAAATTTAACTTACAGAGAAGCTCCATTTGTAAATTATTGAACACAGACAAATGGCATTGTCTTTTTCAAGGTTGAACTCAAACCAATGAAAACGACTTAGCACGTTTAAGTTACATATGTGCTGAGCACAACACAGAGCGCAGAAAATTGACCATCAGACTTTCTAAGTTTTCCTGATAACTCACTGCTCGTACGACAAGATTACCAAAATGGAATTTCTAAGTTGGGCTTTCAGTCAACAAGATTTTTTTCTACCAGGAGAGCGGAAAGCAGTCAAATCCCTTGTCCAAAAGGCAAATATTCTAGCGGTTATGTTCAAGACAGTTGGTCAAAGTTCAGACCTGTGTGTCTTACGCTACTGGAAAGCGTTGAAGATGTTTATCTGCTGACCATTTCTTCTTACCAGAAGAGTTGGCCCGGCTTTTTTATGCTGAGTTTGTGGATACGGCTGAAAATACTGCCTGATCGACTGATCAGGGGTCAGACTGGCGCAACTGAGTTTCTAATTCAACGCCATGATGCCACGTTGGTAAGGGCCTTGCCGAAGAGACCACGACGCTCTAAAACGCCTTGAGCAAGCTGAAAGCTAACTTCTACAGCAAGTTCAACGACACGTTCGACGTTTGCAATGTCAAAAAGGAAAACTAAATGACCGGCTGGATTGGTTTCATCGGATCAAGATCGACTTTTGGATCTTCTCGCAGAAATTAAAATGTAATTAGTGAAAACAAATGATCAAAATTGAGGGTGACTTGTGCAGACGAACATAAACCTACCTTTCCCCCTTTTCTTGGAAAACAGACATACAGATCTATCTATCTATCTATCTATCTATCTATCTATCTATCTATCTATCTATCTATCTATCTATCTATCTATCTATCTATCTATCTATCTATCTATCTATCTATCTATCTATCTATCTATCTATCTATCTATCTATCTATCTATCTATCTGTCTGTCTGTCTGTCTGTCTGTCTGTCTGTCTGTCTGTCTGTCTGTCTGTCTGTCTGTCTGTCTGTCTGTCTGTCTGTCTGTCTGTCTGTCTGTCTGTCTGTCTAACTATCTATAAACTATCAACTTGTAGGTATATGTTCGGTCCATCTTTTTTCAGTTAGAGTCCAAACATATCATCTTTTGCCCCCCTTTCATGTTTTGTTCAGTTACAACTGATTAGTGTGTTGGCGTATTTTTAATTATCTCATCCTCGTGGTCTCGTTTTGTCCATGTTTTGAGAATGTTTCTTGGGTCATCTCATTTTCACGTTTTGTTCTTCTAAAGCTATTTGGTGTTGAGATGTTATGTGGTTGTTCTGGCCACATGAGAGTATATTCCCTGCGTCCTCATGCTTTTGTGTTATGTTCAGTTAGATCTAGTTGGTAGTTCAACATATCTTTCATCTTCTCTTTATGAAGCTTTATTCAATTAGATATTGTTGGAACGTGATCTATCTCTTCCTTACGTCCTTGTGCTTTTGAGTTTTGTTCTGTTAGAACAGGGGTCGGGAACCTTTTTGACTCAAAGAGCCATAAAAGCAAAAAATATTAATTTTATTTTGGGAAAGAGCCACACCATATATTATGAGACAAATTTACTAAATTGCTAAACCCGCGCCCCAGACAAAAGCTTAGTCTTCAGCACATTTATTTTTGATGATTTGATAAAAATTATGAAAAGAGAATAATGCCAGAGCCCCTGTCCCAAATTCAACAAACAGACCACTTTAAACTTGTCTCTTTCTTGCAATTACTCAAGATCGGTTAAACTCCTTTTGACCCTTTTTTTCATACATATTGGTTTCAAAACCAGATGCAAGCATTTATTTTGTAAAAACGTCACAACATTCTGAGAATAGGGAGCCTTATGTGCTTACCTTTGGCGAGAGATGGGAGGGAATGCTTGTACTTTTTGCATAGCTCCACCCATCCCTCCCACTCACCCAATCAAATGACTAAGTTCTCTTCCGGTGTTTTGGCGTATTTACAGTTCTGTGGATTCATCATAAAGTATCTGAACACTGAACACAGATTATATAGTGAACTTTTAAATAAAGGATTCTTTAGCGTTGTACAGCCAAAACGAGTTTTTTTCCCCCTTTTTTTGTGTGACACCTTGACTGTAAATTGTAGTGAAAAACGTGCCCTATATATACTGCGAAGTGTTTCCTCTGCATTTAGCTTTGGTTTGGCTTTACATGTACCTGAATAGGATAGACAATCTCGGTTTTGAACAAGATGGAGAAATTTTGCATGCAATCAAATTGGTCTCTGAGCCATAGGTACTCATAGAAAGAGCCATATATGGCTCGCGAGCCATAGGTTCCCGACCCCTGTGTTAGAAAATAGAAAAAGGAGGGACAAGGTAACGTCTTAACCCCCGGTCAAATGTCACCTGCAGGGGCCTTTGTTTGTCTTATAATCAACAAGTATGCATTCTTCCCTCCATTTTTTGTTGAGTTAATGTCCCAACATATCCTGCATCGTCTTACTTTTATGTTTGGTTCAGTTAGATATAGTTAGCATGCCTGCATACATTTCCTTATGGCGTTATCGTTATGTCCATGGGTGGGAATGTTTCTAGGGTCTTCCTCTGTCATGTTTTGTTCTGTTAGAGCTGGTTGGTCGAAGGAAAATTATTCAGTTCTCTTCATATGTGAACATGTTCCCTATGTCTTCGTGCATTTGTCTTTTGTTCAGTTAGAACTAGTTGGTATTACGCCATACCATATGTTTTGTTCCTTTCATGTTTTGCTTATCTAGATATAGTTAGTGTTAGAATATTAAGTAGCAGGGATTCATCTTTGAGCCTCTATTGTTGTAGTTTTGAATTCTGAACATCCCATTAGACTTTCTTGTTCAGTTTCTGTGCACTATTCGATACCAATTCCTTTTCTGTTAACAAATCGTTTTCTTTTAATCTTTTGTCTCAAGTTTTATGGGTTCCGCTTCCCTTGACACACTAGATCATGACACTAAATGAGTGCGGGGCTACAGTGGCCCCCACTTTGTCCATCCATGCATATGGTGTCCCATATGAGAGACGTCGGCACGCTAACTCGCCGATTAACTCGGTCGATGGGGGGCGGCGGCCTGGGCCCAGAACAATAAAACTCGGCTTATTAGGATTCAGTTTTTTATAATGAACCCCGTTTAGATGCTGGGAAGTGGCCCAGACACAAAAGTCCTCATGTTCAGACAAAACGATCCTCAGTTTCATGTTCTTGTCTGGACAATTGTTTCAGGCGTCCTAGCAATAAATCGTTGGCGTAATTCAATTTGTGGCGAGTGGAAAATAATAACTCAATCTCCCCCTCCTTCCCCATTAGCGGATCAAAAACAAACAGTCATGGTCCAATTTCAAGACGCAGCACAATTGTTTTTCAGAGGTCGGCATTTTCATTGTCGATCGGCCTTCCAATTCCAAAGAATTTTTCTGAAATTTTGTCTGCCTTATGCTAATTTGCATATTGCACTAGCAATCGATAGTAGCATTCGTATGGTTTTGGTGGATAGCTTCTTACTTTATCAGGTCATATCAAAAATTAGCTCCAACATGCTACTTCTAACCAAAATGGATGAAATGATGCCAAAAATCGTGACGGATTTAAACAATTCGGAAAATAATTAAATTCAACTACTGAATCTATTATTTTATGTTTTACTAATGCTAGTGTCTTATTATTAGCCAGGATTTAGAACAAACAATTGCTAGCTACAAATAGCATCACCTTGGTGAATAGCTTCACCTGAACTTAATTTAATGCTCATTTATTTAGCAGCTAATGAAGCTGCCATTGTAATCACAAACGCTAATCACTAATGCTATAATTACAGATCACTAATACCAGTCTCTTAGGTTTTGGTTTTAAAATTGCTAGCTGTTTTAACAATCAGGTTAGCTTTGGTGACTGGATTCACTTTAGCAGTTAACACAGATTCATTTAGCGGCTTATGTTGGATTCTCAAACACCAATCACTAATGCTATAATTCCTTGCTACTAATGCTAGTTTCGTAGCATATACATGGGTTTAGCGTTAGCAACTGCCAGCTGCATTAACAAATAGCATGGTTTTGGCATCACTTTAAAAGATGAAATGAAATAAAATGATCTGCATTTATATAGCGCTTTTCAAGTCAATGACTTCCCAAAGCGCTTTACAATGTGCTCCACATTTCCCAACAGCGGCCTTGCAGCCATTGGAGGTATTAAGGGTTCAGTGTCTTACCCAAGGACACTTCGACATGTAACACGGACGAGCCGGGATTCGAACTGGGATCCCTTGATTTCAAAACGAGCACTCTACCTCCTGAGCTACTGCCGCCCTAAAAGATGATGGCTATTCATTTCATAGCTAATTTTAATGTCACAAACGCTAATCAGTAATGCCATAATTACTAGCCACTAATGCTAGTATCTTGGTATTTTCATGAACTGCTAGCTGTGTTATCAAATAGCATTGCTTTGGTGGCTAGCTTCGGTTTAACATATAAAGGCAATTCATTTAGAAGCTAATTTGAGTGTCAGAAAATGCTAACTACCAATGCGATAATTGCTAGCCACTATGCTCGTTTCTCAGCATCTGCATGGGTTAAGCACTAGCAACAGCAAGCTGCATTAACAAAAAGCCTTGCTTTGGTGGCTAACTTCACGTTAACAGTTATGGCCAATTAATTTAGTGTCATGAAAACTAACCACTAATGCTAAAATTGCTAGCTGCTACTGCAAATCTATTGAAACAATTCTAATTCGACAGGCGGAGTTGGCGCCAGCCAACAGCCGTTGTGATGGAAACAACGATTGTTTTTGTCAATCCGTCGTAATTTTGCGATGACATCACTCCTGAGTCAGGCTTGTGGAAGCATTTGAGGAACGAGTTCTGCAGTCGAAAGAGAAAAACAGACATCGGGTTACCTCCTGGAATGCGTCGATTTCGAGTCCAGACTGGACTCAATTATCTCTGCTTATATTAAAAGGAATACCTAAGAGATTTTCCATCAAAAAAGAAAGATTTAACACTTGAAATTTGCTTGTTTCTTTTATACGTTCTTGGAGTTGTTGCTTGAATTACAGCTAAGTATAACCAAAAGAAACAGCAGAAATAATAGACATGGAAAATGTGGTTAGAACAACATAACCTGGTCAAAAAGAACAAAACATGATAGGTAGACAACATGGGATATGTTAAAACCATATCTCTTACTGAGCAATAAAACAAAGGAAACAAAAACAGACTATTTTGGAACATGAACGAGCTTAAAGTGAAGAAAACAAAAAGGAAATAATGCGGAACATGCTGCAATACAAATGGGTGAGAACTGAACCAAACTCAAAAGAAAGAGGACAAAGACGATGTGTATATAAAATAAATACACCAACACGAACCAGATCTTACAGAAAAAAACATGAAGTAAGAGGACCCAGATACAGCGCGGATAGAATACCTACACCAATACGAACTACCTCTAATAGAAGAAAACATGAAAGTGATAGAACGCAGGATGTGTTGGAACACTAATTCTTACTGAAAAAAACACAAACAAATGCAATGCCGACCATTTGGGAACATTAACTAGCTTGCAGTAAACAAAACATGAAAAAAAAACATGAGATATGTTGGGACCCGAGCTAATCCTTAACAAAAACACGAAAGAAATATGTTGGAACCCTAACTAGCTCAAACTGAACAAAACAAAGCTGAATATTTTGGAACAAATGCTTTCTTGCAGTGAACGAAACATGAAATAAACACTGGATATGTTGGTCTACCATCAGTCCAAACTGAATAAAAGATGGAACAGAGAGGGTACAGGGAACGTGTACACAATACTACCTACTCTTCCAACACCAACCAGCTCTAACAGAACAATGTTGGTTGCTGAACAAAAACACGAAGTGAACACAGCAGTGAATACTTTGCAACACAAACTAGCCTGCATTGAACAAAACCGGATGGAACAACACAGGATATGTTGTAATATCAACTGTATCCAACTGAACAAAACATGGAAGTGAGAGGACCCAGGGTTTGCGTAGATGGAACAACATCATATTCCAACACCAACCAGCTGCAACAAAACAAAACATAAGAAGAAAATGATGAAACCCTACCCCCAACTGAACAAAACATGGAAAAAAGACACTGCATGATATATCAAACAAAAACACAAACAAAACAACGCTGAATATTTTTTGAACAAACACATAGATTACAATAAACAAAACATCAAATAACAAAGAATAATGTTACCAAAAGAACAAAACATGGAAGAACAATGGCACGGGGAACTACTCACTTGTGGATAAAAAAGCTACACAATGTTCCAACGCCAACCACCTCTAACAGAACGAAACATAAACTTTCAAAAAACCTTCACACATGGAAAAATAATCACGAGTGATTAAATTCTCACCCCTCACACGCCCCCTCGTTCTAATAAAGCAGGACTTGATGAATGCGTAAACAGGGGAAGTTTGTCTTTTCCCAGGGTGGGGGGAAGGTGCTGGGGGTTTCTACGAATGCACCCGGACCCAAGCTGGTGGGGGGTGGTTGTTCCGTGCGTCATGTCCAACTGCTTTAATCATTTCCTATTTTGAGGCATTCTTAACAAGGATTTTTAGGGGGAAGTTTTTAAGCCCTTGAACCTAGAAAGCAAAAAATATATATTAGCGTTGGTCTTCTTGATTGCGAAAACTGTCCGAGTTACTTTAAAAAATGTAATGAAAAAAAACAAACCCCAAAACAATACACTTTTATTTGCAGACGTCATTAACATTTTCTATTCAAATAATAACTATATTACTTTGGTAACCTGCATTAATCGTGAATTAATTAACCTAAAAGTATGGATGGATATAAATAAATTATCTTTAAATTTGAATAAAACTGTCAAGAAACGGACCGGGGAGCAAGAAGTCGGAACTCATATGCGTAGACGATCTGTCACTTTAAATAAGAAATAAAAGTTGTCCAACACACAAACGGACCAAAGACAAAACAAAACAGGTTTAACGGCAATCAAAATTACAAAATAGGCATTACTCATATCAAACAGGCTTGAACAGGTCTTCAACCAGGTAAAGAAATGGTCTGGCAACGGGCAGTCCCAAAAGGAGCGTTTAAGTACCCCACAAGCAATCAGTTCAATGCGTCTCAGCTGGTGTCAAGGGGCGGGGCCAGCTGGGTGCCATGACAACCGTGCAGCACATGACAAAAACCAAAGTAATATTCTTTGGTAATCGTTTTTAGGGGTCATAATAGAAAATAAATCAAGTTGGGAAACACACATCAGACTCATACAAACTGAGGTATCTAAAAGCATTTCAATAATTAATAAAGCCAAATTCCTTTTAAACTATAATGCATTGTATTTATTATCTTGTTCTCTAGTTCTGCCATTTTCAACATACTGTGCAATAATTACATAAGTTCACTACAGCCCCTTTTTATCCTTCAAAATCTTGCAATAAGACCATTCACAGGGTATGATATCGGGATCATACTAATATGTTATTGATGCAGTCCAAATTATTAAAATTGGATCATTTAATAAAATGTTTCACTTCACAACTGTTATTTAAGGTCAACAAAGACATGGTGTCAGAAAACATCCAAAAATTATTCATTCGGAAAGAGGGAAATTATAACTTGAGGGACTGTAGTAAATTCATAATCCCAAAGGTGAGAACCACCAGGAAAAGTATGTGTGTGTCTATGTGTGGGGTCAAACTTTGGAATAATTTACAAGATGAGATCAAACAATGTCCAACTATTCATGTGCTCAAATTTAAAGACAAAAAAACATTACTGGGGAAATACATGGATGAAGAAAATGGGATATTAGGGAGATTGGAAATACTGCATTTAAAACCATGGTTAACTTGTTGTTATTGTTGCTATTATTATATCATAACTGTTATTATAAATATTATGTTTATTTTCATTGTTGTTATTATCATTGGTGCCGCAGTGATATTTGGTAACTAGTGGCATTATGACGTTGAGGGATGGGTATTACAAAGATTAGTGTATAAAATATGTGATTATTTTAATTATTATAATTGTTGATATCTGGCCTATGTAATAAGTATATCCATGAGATTTTGTTATATTAGACACAAGAGGAGAAAACATGTATTTAATAGGGAAGATAAAGGGGTAGGGAAAATAAGCATCTGCTTCTGACTACCCCTTTTCGAACATGTTATGTAACATTATTTTGTCGTTGACTCATTGTTTTTGTCCTGTTTTTATTTTAATGTTCGAAATAAAGTTTTCATTCATAAATCTGGTGAAGTGTCAACAGGCGGAAACAATTATTAACTCACAACAAGAAAAACAGGATGATATTTACTGTAATCTGGAGTTTTTAGCTGAATTGTCTGAGGTTTATTAGTTTAAGATCAAAGGTTGGTGTCATTGTAACCTGTGCAGTCCTTTAAGACTTTTGTGATTAAAAGCTATACAAATAAATGGGACTTGACTTGACTTGGACTGAAAGGATACTAAGGGTGGAGCATCACAAATAGACAGATAGGAGTTTTGCTCCATTAAGCTTTCCTTTGTGTTTATTTTTCTCTGTAACTTATTTTCTCCCGTCGCTGTGTCTCTCTTTATCGCCTTTGGTAGGATAAATTTGATCTTTTATGGTCTTGCCCTCATAGAACTCCTGTCATTGTTCCTGCTTCTTCTGCTTTTCATGTTGGGTTCAGTTAGAGCTGTTGAGTGTTCTAAAATATTCTGCATTGTCTTCCTTTCGTTTGTTTTGTTCACGTTGAGCTGGTTGGTGTTGGAACATAATGTACTGTGGTTTTTCCATCCATGTGTGAGTATGTTCCTACTTTTATGTTTTGTCCAGTCATATATTATGAACAGTTACGTAGTAACATTGTCATCCCTGATCAAATGTAACAGGCAGAGATAATTTTTTGGAAAATCATCACCTTTCAATGTGCGGGTATACGGTATGTCCTGCGGCGTCCAACTTTCATGTTTTGTTCAGTTAAAGCTAGTTAATGTCCCGACATATACCACATTGTGTTTCTATCATGTTTTTGTTCAGATAGAGCTGGTAAGTGCTGTAAAATATTCTGTATTGTCTTCCTTAAATTGTATTTGTTCACTTTGAGCTGGTTGGTTTTTGAACATAATGTACTGTAGTTTTTCCAACCATGTGTGGGTATGTTCTTTGCGTCCTCCCATTTTCATGTTTTGAACAGTTATGATGCAAATTGTCATCCCTGATCAAATGTAACTGACAGATATCATTTTTTGTGGAAAATTATTACCTATCAATGTGCGGATATACTGTATGTCCTGTGGCGCCCACCTTTCATGTTTTGTTCAGTTAGAGCAAATGTCCCGAAATAAACCGCATTGTGTTTCTTTCACGTTTTTGTTCAGTTAGAGCTGTTAAGTGTTGGAAAATATCCTGCATTGTCTCTCTTGGATTTAATTTGTTTACTTTGAGCTGTTTTGAGTTGGAACATAATGTATTGTAGTTTTTCCAACCATGTGTGAGTATGTTCCTTGTGTCCTACTTTCATGTCTTGTTCAGTTATATATTATGAACAGTTATGATGTAACATTGTCATCCCTGATCAAATGCAACTGACAGGGATCTTTTTTTTGGGAAAATGATCACCTATCAATATGCGGATATACTGTATGCCCTGCGTTGTCTTACTTTCATGTTTTGTATAGTTAATGTCCCAAAATATACCGCATTGTTATCTTTCATGTTTTTGTGCAGTTAAAGCTACTTGGTGTGCCTATATTATATTTCACCGTTGTCATAGTGCTTCAACATAGAGTGGTCGATGTTGTGTTGTTGAGCTTCAGTGTATATGAACTTTGAAGATTCTGGAAAACTTCCTTGTTTTGTTTCTGGACACTATCTGATACCAATTCAGGTCTATGTTTATGGCAGGGGTGTCAAACTCATTTTAACTCGGGGGCCACACGATGGAACAAACATTCTGTCGGGGGCCGGACTAGTAGATTAAAGAGAAAGAAAAAGAGATAAAGAAATAAAAGGAAGAGGGAAGTAAAAGGAGAGAGGGCAGGACAAAGAAAGAAAAAGAGAGAGAGGAAGAGAGCGTGAGCAACAAGAGATAAAAAGTTGTGAGAGAGAGGGAAAAGAAAGGGAGAAGAAGAAAGAAATCCAAGGAGAAATAGAAAGATAGAAGGAGAGAAAAAGAAAAGAAAGGGCAAAGGGTATGAAGAGAGAAAGAGAAAAGAGAGAAAAAGAAAAAAGGAAGTTAGAGCAAAAGAGGTTAAAAGACACAGAGAGAAAGAGACAGAGAGCAACAAAGGATGAAAAAGAGACACAGAGAGTGAAAGAGACCGAGACAGAGTGGGAGAAAAGGGGTGGAAAAGAAACAGAGAGAGAAAGAGAGAAAGAGAGACAGGGGGGGGAGAGATAAAGAGATAGAGATAAAGACAAGTACAGTGTCTTTGTGAGAGGCACCTGGCTTTGGCAACATCAAGTTGACATATTTCAACCTGCAGCTTGTTTTTCTATTGCGCTTCTCTGAGTGTTGTCTCGCGGGCCGGATTCAATCCCTTAGCGGGCCTGATCTGGCCCGCGGGCCGCCTGTTTGACACCTGTGGTTTATGGGATCTGCATCTTCTGACACATGTACTGCCCCTAGTGGCCAAAGCTTGCATATCATGCCCATTGATATTAAAGGACACATATCCTTGATTTCAGGCCCTTTTCACACACAAAAAAATCAGAAAATGCTGATATCTTTCACACAATTATTATCTTTCATTAGTTCTTTCAGCTTTACAAGTGTTTTGAGATACAAGCATGTTGCTAGATGGAATTCTGCTCTTTTGTATAAGCTTCTTTTCCATTTTTTACGTTTCCCTGAAAGCATCTTTGCTGCTCGTGCCTGGCTGCGCAGGCTCATGGGCCCAATTCGATTAAGCTAATTACATTAAGTGGCCCCCACCCACCGAGGCAGGGCTGTACCACCGGCATCTCGTAAATAGAAACAAGGCAGCTGTCACACGGAGCAAAACGAAAAAGTGTGCTCATCGTCTTCTTTGGTTAGAATGTACGTGAAAATACAGTGCATGAGGAACAAAACCTTAGACTGTTTTCTTTAAAGAGCAATTTCATTTGGGATGTCTGACCTTTGGAGCGGGTCAGTTTGACCCGAGGACCTCACAAGGGCGGTCGATGAGCCCTAGAGAGAGAAAGAGGCGGGGGTTGAAACAACAGCTGAAATAACCACACAAAAGTCGTCATTGCTCCCTTTTGGGCGGTCAATCCGGCAAAAGACCTGTGCGCTATTAACTGATGTTTTGACAAGAAAGCAAAGCAAGCACACGCTGAAACTCCACAGATCAAAAACAAACATAAAAACGAAAAAAATACCAATAAAAGTCTGTGTCCTCCCACCCCCAAAAAATGAATGAATGAAAACTTTTATTTCGAACATTAAAATAAAAACAGGACAAAAACAATGAGTCAACAACTAAATAATGTCACATAACATGTCGAAAAGGGGTATTGAGAAGCAGATGCTTATTTTCCCTACCCCTTTATCTTCCCTATTAAATACATTTTATAAATCCTCTTTTCCTCTTGTGTCCAATATAACAAAATATCATGGATAAACTTATTACATAGGTCAGATATCAATAACTGTAATAATTACAATCGCATATTTTATACACAAATCTTCGTAATACCCATCCTCAACGTCATAATGCGCTGAGTTACCAAATGTCACTGCGGCACCAATGATAATAACAACAATACAATAAACATAATATTTATAATAACAGTTCTGATGTAATAATATAATAATAATAATAATAATAATTTCCTTGTATTGTCATTCTGTGTAACAATGTACACAGAACGAAATGTCGATTGCACCTGACCAGTTGTAGCGAGCCGATGCAGCCGCAGCCAACAGAGGGCGCCGCCGACCACTTTTTAAGTCTTAGGAATGACTCGGGCGGGGCGCGAACCACCGACCTCCCAGTCTCTAAGCGGGCGCCTTACCATCTAGGCTACTGAGCTGGTAGCAACAATAGCAACAAGTTAACCATAGTTTTAAACGCAGTATTTCCAATCTCCCTCATATCCCATTTTCTTCATCCCTGTATTTCGCCAGTAATGCTTTTTTGTATTTAAATTTGAACACATGAATAGTTGGACATTGTTTGATCTCATACTGCTAGCAGTGTCAGCCAGGCAAGGCGTCGACCTGCTTATTGGGGACATTAGGGATTCAGTGTCCTGCCCAATGACACTTCAACATATAACACAGAGAAGCCAGGAATCAAAACTGCAACGTTCTAATTATAGGGCGGCATTAGCTCAGGAGGTAGAGCGCTCGTCTTGGGATCAAGAGAAAAAACGGAAAAGATGCTTATACAAAAGAGCAGAAATCTATCTAGCAGCATGCTTGTATCTCAAAACACTTGTAAAACTGAAAGAACTAATGATGAACATAATTTTGTGATTTTTTTGTGTGTGAAAAGGGCCTGAAATCAAGAATGTGTGTCCTTTAATATCAATGGGCATGATATGCAAGCTTTGGCCACTAGGGGCAGTGCATGTGTGTGTGTGAATGGGTAAGTGTGAAGCACATTGTAAAGCGCTTTGGGAGGTCTTCATTGACTTGAAAAGCGCTATAGAAATGCAGACCATTTACCATTCACCATTTAATCCCAAGACGGGCGCTTTAAAACCCCAGACCCCGGACCCCGCCCTCCTTAGAATAAAACTCATAAACATTTATTTAAAAGTGGGCTACGTCGTTTGTCCTCAAAAAGTTGAAAGTTAAATGTTTTCTCTTTTTAGCATGTGTTAACGAAGCCCAACTGAGTTCAAAGAGCCCTTATGCTTTAAATTCCACTGTGCCTATCTGCTTTTATCACAGCCATAAGGCACACCAAGTGAAAGGGCGCAGTCTCCGTAGTTGGTTTTATTTCAGAACTTAACACTACTGGAGTCGAACCGTGCCTCATAGGGCCCCGGGCCCCTTGCATGCGAGAGGAGACAGTTTCATGCAGAGTTTGGTTGCAGTTTATTCAAATTTTGATTACAAAAGTAAAACCCACATGTAAAAACTTGTCAGAGTTCGTTTTTCAGCTTCCTCCAACTTGCGAACCTTCGATTAATCTTTAACTCTCTCGTGGCGGATGCTCGGTTTCTTCCACGTAGCGTAGAAATCAAGACACCGCGGTGGATGAAAACAAGGAAAGCCTGCAATGGAGGGAAAGTGAGGTTTTGGATTTTATCCATTTTTGTAAAGTAAGCTACTTTTAGTTGTGTATTTCTCAGACTCTATGCTATGAAATTAACTTGTTTAACCTGTTTTTCTATTTTTAATATACAAGTAATCATCACACACACACATAGTCACGTTTCAAAGATCAGTCTATTTCCATTGTTTGTAATACGTTTTCAGTCTAATTTCCATTGTAATGTAATGTAACACGTATGTGCGACTCCATTTAATGCGCATGCGCGACCTTTCAATAAACCACACTTACTGTACCGGATGTGGTCAGTTTGGCCTGGGCGGCCAAGCAAGATGGCGGCCGGGCCGGGCTCCTACATTCGCGAAGTAGTAAAACTTATTTAAATGCTTTTATTTGAATGCTATAGCCAGCAATGGGTTTATATCTTCATAAACCCGACAATTTTTTGAGTACAACTCTGTCCCGCCTCCGGTAACACACTAACTTTCAAATGACTGGATACGCTACGGCGTTAGCATCCATGAGCACTTCCGCTAACAATGGACGCCTTGAGTGTGACGCTTCCTCTTCATGCAAGCGGGATACGATGGCCATCAAACGAGAGATGCTTAAAAGTTAAAGGGGGTGCATAGAAGTCGCATTCCGTCGAAATTGTGAATGATCTCACCCAAACGTTGGATTTCACCCAAATATGTTGTAAGGCTTGACTCTGCCAAGGCTCAACCCTGTGACCTCCCATTCTCAGGAGTGGGCCCCCAATTCTAAAGCCACCGAGCTGGTCTCCATCCGCCATCCTGCATGTGAGACAGGACAATTTGAAGAAAATATGAGACTTATGGGGGTAAAAATACAGTGCTTTTATCAAAGCTGTTCGGGGCGGAACACATCAGGTATGGGGGCCGGGGGAGTGCTGAAGAGTGAAGTCATGCTTGTACCCGTAGGTCTTTAAAAAATGTATATTTGTCAGTGTAGCAAGACAATCGTGAACGTAGGAAGAGTCCTATTTCAAGCACAGTTAAACCACTAACCAAAACGCTAAGAAAGATAAAAAAAAAGATGTTGAAGCGTGTCTAAGAAATGCACATAACTGCACGCGCATCATGAATGAGCTGACCGGGGCTGCAATGATAACACAGGCCAAGAGATGGCGGCAGAGAGTAAAACAGCTCCATGTTTCCTACAGCTCTTTAATATGCAACTCTCCCAAAAAACAAAAAACAAAAACTCACATCATAAAAAACACCCCCTCTCCTTAAAAACAAAAAACAACCCCCCTCAAAAAAAAACCTGAACCCACCATAAACACAAAACAACAAGACAAATAAATAATTCACCCAATAGAGACCCCCCCAAAAAACAACAAAACCCCCAAACCTAGGAGCCTCTCACCCAATACCCCCCAAAAACAAACAACACCCACCCCAAAAAACATAATCCCCCAGAACAGTAAGAAAAAACCCTAACCATCCCCCAAAGATCCCCCAAAGCCCAATAAATACAATGTGCCCCCAAAAAAGAAAAATACGAACCAACACAAAAACAAGACAGCAGGGCGGCGCAGTGGTTAGTGCTTGTGCGGCACAGTTCATGTCATGGGAACCTGTCGTGGGTTCAAATCCAGCTCCAGACTTCCTGTGCGGAGTTTGTATGTTCTCCCCGTGCTTGCGTGGGTTTCCTCCGGGCACTCCGGTTTCCTCCCACATTCCAAAAACATGCATTTCAGGTGAATTGGCCGGTCTAAATTGTCCCTAGGTGTGAATGAGCGAGCGAGTGAGTTGTCTGTCCCCGTGTGCCCTGCGATTGGCTGGCAACCAGTTCAGGGTGTCCCCTGCCCACTGCCTGGAGATGGCTGGGATGGGCTCCAGCCCCCCGCGACCCTAATGAGGATAAGCGGTACGGCTAATGACATGAGATGAGACAAAAACAAGACCAATAAACAATCCACCCAAAAAAATAGACTATGAAAACCCCCAAACCCTCAATAAAACATGTGCCCCCCCCCCAAAAAAAAAAAACCCAAAACAAACCAAAAAAAGACAAGTAAACAATCCAGAAAATCCCCCTGAAAACCAAAACACAAAACCCTAGAATCCCCAAATACCCCCTGAAACCAAACCAAAAGCAGTAAAAAAAAAACCTTAATCCCCCAAAATAAAACTCAAAACAACTAAAATCAAAATAAATAAACACAAAAATAGAACAAAACAGGAAAAAAAATCGTCATGTGACGCTTGATACACCCCTCCCCCTAAAAATTTCACTGTCACTTCACACAATGTCCCAGCTTTTATAATTTAATATTCATTCTTTGTCTTTCAAATTGCTCAAAGAAAAAAAGTGCTCCCCTCTAGTGGACGAATGTTGAATGACCCCATCGTACACAACATTTTCCATCATGTTTTTTTACAGAAGGAACATAAAAAACAGACATTCTTCATACATGGCGTTACACTGTCTCAATGTAGACCAGCACATGAAAGTGCCACCGAAAACGTGATGTGGTGGATCAAGTATATCCATTTTTTTGTGTCTTTGCAGCCTGAGGAATGCGAGGCGGGACATTCGCACACTTTCCGGGAAAAAACCTTCAAGAAGTCCAAGAACTGCAACGTCTGCAAACAGATCATCGTCCACGATGGACTCGTCTGCAGAGGTGACTCTCGTCCTGGTTAATTAACTCGATTAATCTATTTACTAACTTCACAATGAATTGATCGGGGGGGAGCGTCTTATTGAGAAAAGAATGATGTGAAACGCCAGCTCATTATCAAGGGTGTCAAAACATGTGCCCCAGGGGCCGGATCAGGGCTCTCCAAGCACAAGAGAAAAGAGCTATACACACACACACACACACACACACACACACACACACACACACACACACACACACACACACACACACACACATCTCATCTCATCTCATCTGATCACCTGCACCGCTTATCCTCAGTAGGGTCGCGGGTGTGCTGGAGCCCATCCCAGCAATCATCGGGCAGTGGGCAGGGGACACCCTGAACTAGTTGCCAGCCAAATCGCAGGGCACACAGGGACAGACAACTCGCTCGCTCATTCACACCTAGGGACAATTTGGACCGGCCAATCGACCTGAAATGCATGTTTTTGGAATGAGGGAGGAAACCGGAGTGCCCGGAGGAAACCCACGCAAGGGGAGAACATACAAACTATAACATACATATACGTATACATATACATATATATGTATATATGTATATATGTATATATATATATATATATATATATATATATATATATATATATATATATATATATATATATATATATATATATATATATCTATATCTATATCTATATCTATCTATATCTATATCTATCTATATCTATATCTATATCTATCTATATCTATATCTATATCTATATCTATCTATATCTATATATATCTATATATATATATATATATATATATATATATATATATATATATATATATATATATATATATATATATATATATATAATTGTTTTTAAATTTCTACCAAACTCTTTTTTTACACTCGCTCTCCTTTTTGTTTCTCTTTTTCTCACCTTCTCTGGCCCCCTCTCGTTTTCCTCTGTCACTCCATCTCACTTTATTTTTTCTTTCTTGCTTCTTCTTGCTCTTTCTGTTTTTCTCTCTGTTCTTCTCATGATTTGTTTTTCTCTCTCTCTTAATCATTCTCTCTTTTCTTTTTGTCTCTTTCCCCTCTATTTACTCTCTTTTTCATTGTCTCTCTCTTTCTCTCCCTCATCAGCTACATGGACCCAGGGCTCAATCGAGATTGACAACCCTGACCCACTGACCAGCAGAGGGTGCTAAAAACTACAAACAGAAGTTTCCATCAAAGTAGCCCTGTGTCCATTTAACCCTGATTGTAAAATTCTGTTTTATAAGCTGCTATAAAAAGGACTAGAAGCATTCACCACTTTGAAATTATTGCGCAAATTTTTCATAAAAACACACATCCAACCACTCCCCACGTCCTCACAAACTTAACCCTTTTAGCTGTTCTTGTTTACATTTATAGCTAACTATCAAGCTTCCTTTTTAGCTTTTTTTTAGCAAGCCATCAGGCTAAATTAATGTTTTTAAAGTCATATCAAACTGTGTGCCCTTTGCGCTAATTAGCAACGAAAAGCAGCTCTGCGCTTGAAAAAGGTTGGAGAAACCTGATTTACCCAATAATTATTCCTTGCAAACACACTGTATTCAATTCGTGAGCGACATCTAGTAGTCATTTGCCGTCATTACAAGAATCTCCACCTTATAGACACTACATAAGGTACACCTGCTTGTGTAAAAAAGGGTTGCTCACTCTGCTAAAATCAATTTGGAGATTTTAAGCCGATATCAAATATATTGAATACGTACTATTCATACACAAATATAATGTACTAAATATACACACAGCAAATTATTTACTTAGTATTATACAGTCTGCAATTTTGAGTGAGGGTACAGTCTAGCGGGGGTCGCTAGTCATTACAAGCAATTCCACACACTTTATTATGAACATATGCTTGTGGAAAAATTTATTGTTTTTGATCATTCAATTACATAAAAAAATATTACAGAGGAATTGGATCAATAATCATGATTTTGTGAAATCCGTGCATTTAACATCAAATCATATCATTTTGGAGAAACCCACTAGATGGCGACAACGTTCTTTTTATTGGTCTGAGACTCCCCAACCAATAATCATGTACAAGCACTGGCACTTTTTTTTGACTCGGTTACATTTAGAGAGTACTGTAGTCAGTTTTAAAATGATATTGTGTCAAAAAATGACCACTAGTAGTCGCTGGTGCTCATAATGAAGCTAAAACATTGGAAGACACACTCCAAAAGCCCACAAGATAAAATTACCAAGCCGAATTCTAGATTTTCTCAAGTAAGCAAGAATGAATTTTAGCCAGAAAGAAGACATGAAAGCTAGAGAGCAACTTAAAAAGACAGAGTGTGCTGGATAGTCCAGCTGAAAAGAGCCAAAAGCTGGAGTTGGTCGGAGATGTTGTAAGTGGTCAACTTTAGCAGCTGCAGGAGAAGCTACTAAAGGACAAAAGTAGAGACTCTAACAAAAACAAGCAGCGAGCCTTAGCTTGCAGCTTTGTGGCTAACATGGGAGGCTAAAGAAGGAAACAATTGAGAAAAAGATACCTGAATCACAAGGCTCAGTGAGGGAGGAAGCAAGCTTAATTTACACAGAGGAGCTAACATGAAAGCAGCTTGCAGTACATCATAGAGTTTAACCAAGTGGCTAACAAGAGTGGCTAGAGAAGTAAACAGTGGGAAAACATGGAACTTGCCTGAATCAAAGGACTCAGTGACATTGGCTCGCATTAGCAGCTGTGGAAGGCAAGTGACAAATAGGGACGATGCAGGAGCAGATAACAATAACAAAATGGGCTAGCGACAAGCCATAGCCTGCAGCCAAGTGGCTGAGATGAGTGGCTAAAGTAGGAAATCATGGGAAAATGGAAAAAAGCCTGAATCACCGGACTCAGCGAAGTATACTTGCTCAACCGTCTGTAGTAGACAAGTGACACTGGAGGATGAAGTAGGAGCAGCTAACGATAACAATAACAACCACCAGTGAGGTAAAGCTTGTAACCAAGGGGCTAATATGAGCGACTCAAGAAGGAAACAGTGGAGCAAAATGTGCCAGATGCCTTGATTACAAGTCCCAAGGGGAGTGACTCTCAAGGATTAAGAAGGAAAAGCCAACATGAAGGATATCTGCTAGTGACAAGCCAAAGCTTGCACCCAATTGGCTAACACAAGTGGCTAGAGAATAAACATTGAAAATGTGTCAAATATAACTGAATCACATAACTCGTTTGTGGTAGGCAAGTGACTCTAAAAGACAAGGCAGGAGAATAATAATAATAATAATAATTTCCTTTGTATTGTCATTCTTTGTAACAATGTACACAGAACGAAATGTCGATACACCTGACCCGTTGTAGCGAGCTAAAATAGCTGTGAGCCTTAATTTGCAGCCATGTAGCTAACATGATTGGCTAGAGAAGGAAACAGTGAAAAAAGTAGCATCTTCCTGACTCGTGGGGCTTGGCAATGTTAGCTTGCATGAGCAGTTGTGGAAGAAGAGTGACATTGAAGAACAGAGGAGGAGCCGCTCACAATAAAAATTGCGGCTGGTGATGAGCCATAGCCCGCAGCAAAGTGGCTAATTTGGGTGGTTGGAGAAGGAAAAATAAAAGTGGAAATAAAAGTGGAAAAATGGCTGTAGCACAAAATTCTGAAGCAGGAGCAGCCAACGATAAGAATTGCAGTTAGAGGTGGGGCTTAGCCTGCGGCCAAGTGGCTAGATAAGGAAACGGTGAGAAAAACATCTATGATGCCTGATGCTCAGCGACGTTTGCATGCAGGAGTAGCTGTGAAAAATGAGTCACACTGAAGGACAGAGCAGAAGAATCTAACAACAACAAGCAGCTAGGGACTTTAGTATGTATAAGGCCTGATGTTCTGATGACGTTCCCTGTTTCTCATTTCAAAAATATCTTCCTGGTGAGAAATCTGGCGCAGTGTTGTGAGCCGGTCGACGCTAACGCCCCGTTACTAAGGCTGTCCGTGTTCAAGCGCAGCTGAGAGGAAATTGTGCAGCCCCGCCTTCCCATTGTGAACATACTGTACTGGGATGGGAGGTGCCCGAGGAGGGGCCCCACCCAACCCCGGTGGGAGTCGTGACCGAGAACGGGGAAGGAAATCGGCCAACTCTCCATCATACTTTCCTTCCTCTCACATTCGTCACTAATAGCCGACGCCACTTAAGCGCAGCGAGAGGCAGAAGGAAACAGAACAGAACAGTAAATACCGGCTGTTGCCAGGCAGAATAATTTATTTATCGTGTGGTTTTTACAGAAGAATGTTGAGACACTGAAGTATAGTGGCATAAAAAGAGAACTGTAAGAAAACCAGGAACTAAACACATAGCAACTCATGACACAAACAAGACACTTGGACAAACCAAACAAGACTGACACTAGGGAGAGGAACACAAAAACATGATGATTATAAAGGAGGTGAAAAATGCCGCAAAAACCTGACAAGAACTGAAAGAAAACCAGGAAGTAATTACAAAAAGACACTTGGACAAGCCAAAGAAGTCCGATGTCTGGCACGGGAACACAGGTTGACACAAAAACAAATTGAAAATATGAATCAAAAATGCCATGAAAACTTAACAAGAACTGAAAGAAAACCAGGAACAAATGGACCGCTTGGACAAGCCAAACATGTCCAACACCATGGAGGGGAACAGAGGTTCAAAAACAAGATGATAAAAAGTGAACTGAAAAGAGCCACGGAAACCCAACAAGAATCGAAAGGAACACAAAGACAAAATGATTGAAAATATGAATCGAAAAGTCCCACAAACACCTAAAAGGAACTGAAAGAAACTAGGAACGAATTACAGAAAGACACTTGGACAAGCCAAAGTAGTCCGACATCCGGCACGGGAACACAGGTTGACACAAAAACAAAATGATTAAAAATATGAATCGAAAAGTGCCACAAAAACCTAAAAGGAAGTGAAAGCAAACCAGGAACTAAATACAAACAAAACACTTGGGCAAGCCAAACAAGGCCGAGAGCAGGGTGTGGAACACAAAAACATGATGATCGGAGGCGTAAAATGCCACGAAAACCTGACAAGAACTGAAAGCAAACCAGGAACTAAATACAAACGAAAAACTTGGGCAAGCCAAACAAAGCCTACACCAGGCAAGGGAACACAGGTTGACACAAAGACAAAATGATTAAAAATACGAATCGAAAAGTCCCATGAACACCTAAAAGGAACTAAAAGGAAAGTAGGAACTAATGACCAATGAGACCCTTTGACAATTCCAACAAGGTCAATGCCAAAAAGACGAAGAAAAATACTACTTAACACAATGTGCATGAAATGAAATGATCTGCATTTATATAGCGCTTTTCAAGTCAAGACTTCCCAAAGCGCTTTACAGTGTGCTTCACATTTCCCAATAGCGGCCATGCAGCCATGTAAGGCGCTAACCTGCTTATTGGGGGCATTAGGGGTTCAGTGTCTTACCCAAGGACACTTGGACATGTAACACGGAGGAGCCGGGATTCGAACTGCGATCTCTTGATCCCAAGACGAGCGCTCTACCTCCCGAGCCACTGCCGCCCCTGACAAAAACAAATTGTCAAGACTGTCACAGACAAAAAATGGCCCCAAAAAACCCAACCAAAAAACAAAGAAACACAGAACATAACATGAAATACAGGCAAGTCGGATTGATTTATTTCCTTGTACAAAAACGTGTAGAAAATGGCATATTTTTCAACCCGCAGTCAATTTTTTTGCTTTACTGGACCTGTTTGAAGTAACAATGTACATTTTTTTTCTTAGCCAAGAATAAATGCCATGAAGAAAAACACTTTGTAGAAAAAGTCTGTGAAGAGAAATGACGTAAATAAAAATGTCAGGAATAAAAATGCCGTGAAGAAAAACCCTGTATAGAAAAGTGGCATGTAGAAAAACAGCGTGTACAGAAACGCCGTACAGAAAACCGCAGTGTAGAAAAACAGAATAGAAAATTACAATTAGAAAAAAGGTGCAAAGAAAAACAGCGTATGGAAAAACAGCATGTAGAAAATCTCAGTGTGGAAAAAACACGCCATGAAGAAAGACAATGTGTACAAAAACGAGAGTACAAATACACCGTGTACAAAAACGCAGTTTACAAAAACATAGTATAGAAAACAGCATGTAGAAAAACGGCATTTAGAAAACACCGTCCTTAAAAACGGCGTGTAGAAATAAGCAGTGTAGAAAAAAAACGCTGTGTACAAAAATACTGTATAAGAAAACGTATATGGAAAATGGTGAACAGAAAAACAACGTATAGAAAAACGCTTTACACACTCGTGACCTAACTACGTGACAACACCATGATGGACGGCAGTAAACTGTAGTAAACAGACAAAAAAAAAATATATATACTTTTAAACAGCATTGGAAAAGACTAGTCACACCAATATCTCACAGCTGACGGATGAAGTAGTTGAGTTTGTCTGAGGAAAACATTAGCAATGCTAGCTACCGACCCATACAGACTTCCCCTGACATATTCACAAATCTAACCGAATCCTCCAGACAGCCTGACATTAGTCCACACCATCTGTACCATTATATCGTAAATGGAGTATCCCTATACACCCGTGCTGATCTAAAAGCTTATAAAAGTCTGGATGTTTACCAGTTTTTAATAGCTGGTATGCATTGCTTCGCTACGCTGTGCTAGAAAAAACATTGCAACATAATAAGCTTTATGGTTTATAGTACATAACAATTTTCAATTCATGTAATATTAAGAGGATTTGTCACGAACCAGGACAGGAAACAGGAATGAGAACCCAATCGTGTAACGTTACTCACAGTTTATTAGGGAAAAGAGGAATGAGTGCACACTCGATCCGAAGATCGTGGGTTGCGGAAGTAGCTTGAGCGGAACAAGGAAGTGGTCAAAATTAAACAGATCGGGCCGAAAATAAAACAGGATCAAAACAAAGGCAAAAACAGAGATTCACAGGGCTTGGCAAAACACAACAGAGTCTAGCAGGAGTTTCGCAGACGCTCTGACACCAGGTGACTCACAAGACAGCGTTTAAGTGGTCCGGCAGCAATCTGTCAACGCGTTTCAGCTGGTATCAATGGGCGGAGCCCATCGGGCGCCGTGGCAACCATGACAGAACCTGGCGCCACACAGCGGGGACCAATTGGGCGCCATGGCAACCGTGACAGGATTACTGTTTTGAATCCCTGGTTGACTACAATTAAAGAAGATTATTTAAGTAGTAAGAATTGGCAACAGTAAGACATTAATGTAGCACTCGGTAATTTATATATATTAAGTGTCTTTGTGACTTGTACTTACTTAACATAAAATTCCTCGCAAATACCGCAATCTCTGTAAAAAACGTTCGCTGCAAATCCAGTAATACCTGAGGGCTGCAAACTGGTATTGTGCCCAGGCACAATACCAGTTTGCAGATAAACACCGCCGTCTTCTGTCTTCATCAAAAAAGATAACATTCTAAATCTTTCCCACCACACAGGATTAAATCTCAAGTCAAGTCACATTTATTTGTACAACACTTAATCCCAAAATGTGACAAACCAGGACACGAAACAGGAAGCAGAACCCAATCGCGAACGTTACTCACAGTTTGTAGGGGAGAAGAGGAATGAGCGCACAGTCGATCCGTGGATCGTTGGTCACGGAAGTAAATTGATCGCCACGAGGAAGTGGTCAAAATCAAACAATGCAGGGCGAGAACAAAACATTGGCAGAACACGGACAAAAACGGATGTTCCCTAGCTTGGGATATCACAACAGAGTTTAACAGGAGTTTTGCAGACGCTTCGACAACAAACGGGTCAAAGGACAGGGTTTAAGTACTCCCAGGGAGCAATCTGTCAACGCGTTTCAGCTGGTGTCCATGGGCGGGGCCAATTTGGCGCCGTGGCAACTGTGACAGAACCTGGCGCCACACGGCTGGGACCAATTGGGCGCCATGGCAACTGTGATAGAACCTGGCGCCACACGGCGGGGACCAATTGGGCGCCATGGCAACCATGACATAAAATGTCTCAAGGGACTGCACAGGATTACAATTACACCATTGCCTTATTTCCATGGTAGAAAGTGTTGAGTATATTCTTCTGTCATGGTTATTAGTATTTGTTTCAACTCAAGTGTCTATTTAATTGCCGTGTGCTCGAGTGTTTCCTATCGTCCGTCATGGCTCTCGTTCTCCCAGAGAAGACAACATGATGTGATGTTCGAGGGTCTTTAGAAAAATGTTGCATTTTTCCGCTTTTAGAGAATATAACGCTTAGCTTCATCAGAGTCTGTAAGAAAAATGCTGTGTAGAAAAGCACTGTTTTTTCCCACCTTCATTGAATGTAACATTTCGCTTTATCCGTCCAGGTCGAGATTACCATGTAAAGACCTTGAGATATGGTATTTTTTTTCGCCCGAATTTTCCGTCGCTACCCACTTTTGATGACCTATAATTACCGAGTCGAGATGCTTGGAGTTCAACAGCCTCCCCCCACTCTCGCAACAAACTTTCCCCGATTCTCTAAAACTCAAATGGGAACCAAATGGACGACGATGAAGATGATGTCATCGGATTTCTCGAGTGGTTTGCAAACGTGTAGTCCAATATGTGAAAACTCTTCTTGCTTTACAAGAGACGTATTATACGTTTTTTGTTTTTTTCAAATTACACCCCCATTTCAAAGTGGTCCCAGATGTGATTTTTTACCAACATTCACCAAGGATCAACAATTAAAGCCCGCTTTTGCTTGACATGGTGGAACCTTGTGAGCACTTTTGGAAGAACAACGTGAAGCTCCCTCATGGGACATTAAATAGACGTCTTGAGGGACATCTGGGGAAGTACCGACAAGGACATTTGAGGACACAATCCATTGTCCTGTAATAAACCCCATATAGTTCGTAATACTACTATGAAAAAGTATGTTAACGTTTTGAAATTTCTCGCATTTCTGTGTAAAATCAGAAGGGAAAAATAAGTAATTAAATGTGATCTAATTTTTGTCCATCCCACATATGAAAAAATAAGTCTGTTTGAACAAAAAACACCCAAACATTTATAGGTTTCTGTGTTTTAATGAGGATAGCGTGCAAACAATGACAGGAGCAGGAGGAATATTGTGATCTGATCTTCGCAAAAAAGACATAGATGAAAAAACAGTGTCTGCTTGAACTGAAAAGCACCTTAAACCATCCATTATCTGCACCGCTTATCCTCAGTAGGGTCGTGGGGGTGCTGGAGCCCATCCCAGCTATCCTCGGGCAGTGGGCAAGGGACACCCTGAACTGGTTGCCAGCCAGTCGCAGGGCACACAGACACGGACAACTCACTCACTCATTCACACGTAGGGAGAATTTGAACTGGCCAATTAACCTGACAGTGCCCGGAGGAAACCCACACAAGTACTGGGAGAACATGCAAACCCTGTACAGGAAGGTTCGATCTCATGACGTCAGAACTGTGCCGCACACGTGCTAACCGCTGCGCTGCAGTGCCCCATAACCTTTATATTTTCCATATTTAAATGCGGATAGCATGAAAACGATGACAGAAAGGGGGGAATAAGTAACTAAATGTGATTCTTTGTCAAAATCACACTGCTTTAACTAAATTCACCCTAACATTTATGGGTTTCCCTTTAAGGATAGCATGCGATCAATAACAGGAGGGGGAGGATTAATTAACTATACGTGATGGGATCATTGTCAAAATCCCACAGATCAAAAAGATTACGTTAAAAATCATCCAAAATATTATACAGTCTCCATATTTTAATGGCGATAGCATGCAAACACTGACACACAGGGGAGAAATAAGTAACGAAAACTGTCACAATTAATATTGTAAGTATGTTCCCAAAATGTGTTAACTCACAAGAAATCAGACATTTATATGTTCCCATATTTTAATGAGGATGGCATGTCAACGATGACATACACTGGAGGAATAAGTAATGAAATTGTCACATTTATTATGGTGTGGCTCGCAAAAGGTGTCTGTTTTAACAACAACAAAAAAAACATTCATAGGTTTCTATATTGGGCAGCATTGTGGGGCAGTGGTTAGCACGTGTGCGGCACAGTTCTGAGGTCATGGGTTCAAATCCAGCTACCGACCTTCCTGTGCGGAGTTTGCATGTTCTCCCCGTGCTTGCGTGGGTTTCCTCCGAGCGCTCAAGTTTCCTCCCACATTCCAAAAAAATGCATGTCAGGTTAATGGGCCGGTCCAAATTGTCCCTAGGTGTGTATCAGCGGGCGAATTGTCTGTCCCTGTGTGCCCTGCGACTGGCTGGCAACCAGTTCAGGGTGTCCCCTGCCCACTGCCCGGAGATGGCTGTGATGGGCTCCAGCACCCCTGCGACCCCACTGAGGATAAGCGGTGCAGATAATGGATGGATGGAGGTTTCTATATTGAGAATAACATTCAAACAATGACAGGAGGGGGAGGAATAATTAAATAAATGGGATCTGATCTTTGTCAAAATTACAAAGATGAAAGAAAATTACAAAATATGATAACTTTTTCATATTTTAATAAGGATGCCATGGAAACAATGACACAAGAGGGAGGAATAAGTAATGGGACTGTAATAGTCAACTTCTAATGGGATTTTTGCCTGCATGAAAACATTTCCACTAATAATGTTTGTTATTACTAGTCATTCCTCTCCTTATCTTTGTTTTTCTAAGCATTTCCCTTTTTTTCTTGCAGTGTGTAGAACTTCTTGCCACAAGAAATGCGAATCCAAGGTAAGAATCCCCAAGACCCGTCGGATGTCCCGAAGAGCATTTAAAGAACTTCCAAATGTGTGTGTTTGCGTTGGACACACTTGTGAAAATGTTCCAGTGTAGAAATAAAACACCTGGGGGCCTTGAGGGGCCCTTGAGGAGGCCTTGAGGAGCCATCGCTAACTTGATTGATGCCGTTCAAGGGAAGAACGAGGCCCGACACCTGCTTTACTTCGGAAAGTTACAGTAGCTGCGGTTTGCTTCCAATTAAAATAGTTGCGCTCCCTAAGTCCTCATTGGGACTTACAGGAAATGCCACGGCTGCATCGCTAGCACGCTAGCGTCGCTAAATACCATGTGGGGGGAAGAATGAAGGCGGTGACTAACAACACATATTTTGTAATAAACTTAGAGTCCCTAAACGTTTAGAAGTCTTACCAACAACCTCGTGAAACTGTCCTGCAGCTACAGAGACTTTCAAGGGTCACTTGACTTTAAGCGGTCGCCATTTTGGATTACAAGTGATATATTATATATATATATATATATATATATATATATATATATATATATATATATATATATATATATACCACAGCCATAGCCACCTAGTGGGAGGTGGCTAAAGTCATTTCTGACTCTTTTTGGGAGATGATTCAGAGGAGGGGATTCCCAGCCCCGTCGCTTAACCCAACTGAGGTGTTGGGGGTCATTAGGTGACCAATCCCCCCAATTCCAACCCTTAATGCAGAACGCCAAGCAGGGAGGCAACGGGTACCAATGTTTAAGTCTTAGGTATGACTCGGCCGAGGCTTGAACCACAACCTCCCAGTCTCGGGGCGGGCGCCATACCCCAAGGCCACCGAGCTGGTCACAAGTGATATAGGAAGAAGCAAATACAAATTCATCTGTGTACTTAATATGTACAGAAATAAATTACTTGTAAACATGATATACAAGTGCTCTCTTGGTCCCTTCACACAGCAATAGTCGAATTAGGATAATGGATCGCGTGTAGTTCATTTTAGGCAGTCCACAATGGCTCTGTTTAGTGTTGTGAACTGAAAAAAAAAGTGTTCTGCCGGTCCCTGCTCTCAGCAATAGTCAACCAGGAATAATGGATCACAACCACAACTGTGCATTTCATTTTAGGCTGCCCAGAATGCCATGTCTCTCGACAAAAGTGATTTCTGATGGTCCTCGCCTGCAGCAATATGGGATTGGGAATAATGGATTGCAGCCACACAAATGTAGTTCATTTTAGAGGGATAAACAGCAACAATAGAAAAATGCTGCCAGGCTCAAAAGGCCCAAACAAAAGTGCTTTCTGCCAGTCACAGGTTTCAGCAATATGTGATTGTGGATAATGGATCACGGCTGCAGTGCAGTTCATTTTAGGTGAAAATCACGCACATAGAAATCCATATTCAGTACACCCCAATTTACAACATCCCTGGTTTACGATGTTTTTACATTACGTTGTGGAATATGAGTGTTTTTCATGACTTTATCACAGCATTTTCCCCACAATACAACGTCAACAAAAAACCCTCAGAAAATATATGTACAGTAGGCTAATCTTCTAAGGGCATAACAATCCTCAAGAGTAGAACGTTTAAAATCAGTTTTCTGCATCCACTCACAAAATCCACCGAACCACTAAATGTCACGTCTTACACACAACATTTTATAATTTTGTATTCATATATATCAAAGATAAGTAGTACTTACTGTATACTATTTTTTTGGAATGTTTTTATGAGTGGTTAGTGCTAATTACCATAGGTTTCTTTCTTCCACTATACCGCATTTTCCACTTAATGGTGTATCTTGGGGGTTTGCTGTAATGAAATACAGCCCACGTACAGTAGTTGCTGACTTGAACACATTTCAGGTCTGGGACTTGTCCCGGTCTTAAGCTCCAAAGACCCCAAAGCGTACTCGTCTCTTTCGTGTATACAAAAGTGAAACATTCCATATGGAGGAAAATCCCAGCGGTATTTCCTTGTGCAAACATTTGAGAGGAACGTGTCATGGACTCCACGGGAAACAATTTGCTAACCAGATGACAAACAAGGGAGGGGACGCTTCCTCGCGATGCCAATCAGGGACCTTCTCGCTGCTTGTTAACTTTAGGAATCGGGAGGAAAAAAAGATCAGATTACACCAAAAATTAGAAATACATAATTTGTGTACCGAAAACCCTAGTTTATCACGGTTAATGGGGATCAGAACACTCAATGATATGCAAAAATCCCACATTTTTAACTTGTGCTCTGCTTCACAGCAATAGTGAACTGGGGATAATGGATCACGGCCGCATTAATGCTGCTCATTTAAACTGGAAGAAACGAGAAAAAAGAGCCCCTATGCATGGCACAAAATCTTTCTCTCAGCTCCTATTCCCAGCAATAGTCTACTGGAGATAATGGATCCAGGCCATAACAGGTGTTATTCATTTCAGGCAAAAGGAATGGGAAAAAAACGAGCACCCGCGCATGAGATAAGTTATCTTTCTCAGTCCCCGCATCGAGCAATAGTTGACTGACGATGGTGAATTGCAAAACAGTGCAGTTCATTTTAGGCAGGCCTCAATGGCATGGTTCAGCAGCCAAAACCAAAAAACAGCACTCTTTTGGCCAAAAATGGCATCCATGGGAGGGTGCCCAAGCAAAAACCACTGCTGTCACAAAATAACACATAGAGTTGTCTCATATTGTCAAAAAGCACCTTGATTATCGTCCAGACTTTTGGAGAAACATTCTGCGGACAGACGAGTCAAAAATTGAACCTTTTGGATGGTGTGCAGCCCGTTACATCTGCCGTTAAAATGGCACAGCGTTTGACAAAAAAACATGATGCCAACCGTAAAGCATGGTGGTGGCAACTATCGAGTCCCCACTCACCGCGTTATGCAATCGGGGATAATTGATCTCCGACACAGGAGTGCAGTTCACTTTTAGGTGAACATAAAGGCAAAAAAATAGTTAACAGGTGTGATAAAATGCACTCTGCTGGCCCCCACTCACAGCAGTATGTGATCGGTGATAATGTTTTGCAGAATATGACATAGATGCTATGTCACCTGTTTTCTTTTCATCTCAAACCTTCAATTTGGATTTACAGCTGTCACCTATGAGAATAGACCTCACATGCTTCATTATGAAAGATTGCATAAACTAATAAAACATATATTTATTTTATTAGAGAGTCTGGAACGGATGCAAGACCAGGTCACATTGCGTGTGAAAAAAATGCCGGTAACAAGTACGTGTTTATTTGCGAACAAACGTGAAAAATGTTTTTGGCGTGTCGGCGGAATTCCACGTGGCGGTGCGGGGAAAACAAAACACGGTTACCAGCTCCCAAACATACTAACTTGCCCGCCAATTTCGCTGATAAACCTTCTGACTTACATATAACTATTTTTTCCCGTTGTTTTCATTAAATCGGTTTAATTTTCAAGTATTTTTGGGGCTACTAGTTCAGGGTTCCCGTGGATCCTTGAAAAGTCTTAAAATGCATTTAATTAATTATTCTAAAAACATGGCCTTAATTGACATTAAAATGTCTTAAATCCAATTTTCGAATGTCTTAAAAATCCATCCATCCATCCATTATCTTCACCGCTTATTCTCAGTAAGGTCGCGGGGGTGCTGGAGCCCATCCCAGCCATCTCCGGGCAGTGGGCAGGGGACACCCTGAACTGGTCGCCAGCCAGTCGCAGGGCACACAGGGACAGACAATTTGCTCGCTCATTCACACCTAGGGACAATTTCGACCGGCCAATTAACCTGACATGCATATTTTTGGAATGTGAGAGGAAACCGGAGTGCCCGGAGGAGAGCAAGGGGAGAACAAGCAAACTCCGCACAGGAAGGTTGGTAGCTGGATTTGAACCCATGACCTCAGAACCGTGCCGCACACGCGCTAACCACCGCGCCGCCGTGCTGCCCTGTCTTAAGAATGTGAACACGTCATATACTTTATACTTGTTTGAACTCAAACGATTTAGTAAGAGTTATAAATTGTCTTTTTTAATAAATAGTGGCAACATTGCATGACTGCTATAATGGAACTATCAAAACGGTGATGTGGTTTCAGTCGGGTCTTTCCAACCAGACACATGTTTTAGGTCTACCAACAATACACATAGAAACTTCAGGCAGATATATTTACTTTGGACCATGGTAAAGTGTCAATTTAATGAGAAGTGGCTGTCCGACAAACCTTTTTAGCTAGGGCTAAAAGCTGTGCCAGGTCATTTGTAGAATGTATTGTGTGCAAGAAATATTTTTGTGTTTTATTTTGTTTGTTTCAATTGTGTTTTTTTTTTGTCGACTTGCTCTTAAATTTGATTTCAAAAGACATTACAAAAGTCTTCAAATATCTTGGAATTGAACTTGCCTTAGGCGGTAGGATCCTTGTGTTGCAGTTTTGTACAGTGGTATCTTCTGGACTTGCTTGAAATCAGTTAAAACACGTTGGAAAATGTGCCTTCTCCATGTTACTGAATTCTAAGTAGTGGTAGTTTGTGGTGGTGGCTGGCTGCCAAATTTGTCGTACCTCTTGCCGGGCTGCTATATGCTGCAGTGCCAGGCGTTGGATATGAAAAAATAAGAAATAAACCATCTGCAAGTGTTTGATTTTTTTAATATTTGGGCACTCAAAAAACGTGTCGTTAGAGTCGTATGGTGCGGAAAATACCGTAACGAGAGGCCAATCAAATATTGTATTCTATTTTCTAACATGAATATATTGTAAGATAGGGACACCGTAACCCAGGGCTTTACTACATTTCGTAAAGTGGGGCCGAGAAAACATCGTATTCCACATCGTATTTCATGTTGTAACAGCTTTATAGTTCTCCGTATCCTGTTTCAGATTTTTATGTTTCTGTGATGAGAACATTTTGAAATATTCATATCTTGAATCCCAAGAGTCAAAGCTTTCCAATGATGTGTGGCATGATGTATTTCAGTCACTGGTCATATTGTACAGACACCTATCTGTTTATAAACAGTCCGGCGACCCCGACGGCGGGGTTCGAAGAAGAATGCCTTTACGGGGGCCAAAAACACATAATATTTTACATTGTAATGCTAAAATATCGTAAAGTGGGTGATCCGTACGACGGGCCTTTACTGTAGAATTATATTCTAAATGTGTTTTATAATAATGATAATTACATTAGTTCTATTTATTTTATTTCAATGAAATTCATTTTCACCTACAGTGTTGGGGGTACAGTTAGTGCTGTCGCAGCAGAGTGTGCGCTAAATGACCGATGTATAGCACCTATTGTTCCCAGGCGATCTCCCATCCAAATACTAACCAGGTCTGATCCTGCCTAACTTGCAGAGATTGGGTGTTCTCAGGGTGGTATGGCCGTAAACAGGTGCTGATATTGTATAATGGGGAGAATGCTAAAATGAGGGGCCCCAAATTTGTTTTATTCCACATTATATTTTCAAAATATCGGAAGCTAATGACATTTTAACCTGGGGTCTACTGTGTTTTTATTTCTATTTGTGTTAAACAATCGGAATAACTGCAGTATTAGGATCCTAATCCGACTATTCTCTGCCTGTAAAGGTCTTCACTGTTCTGTACTTCAAATTCTGGTTTCAATTCATCCTCATTCGGCAAAAACCAACCAAATTCTTCACGGACACATGCAAGAAAAGAGAAAGTCAGGAAACCGAGCCGTTTTTTCCTTTTTTTCAGATAGGGGAAAGGAGGAGTTATATTTAACCGGTAACTCGAGACCTTGATAAGACGGACAGGATGAAGAATGGACTTTTCTTTCCCTCCTCCCTCTTTCCCAAGTCCAAATCCCGGCCTGGGAAATTCACTTAGAGTCTCTCTCTCTCTCTTTTTCTCGCCACTTTTCGTGACTCCAATGAGGGGAGGAGAAAAAAACTTGCTGCAAGAAAAAAAACTGTAACTCAGAGCGCCAGACTTTCTTGTCCGGCGAGTGCTGCCGTGTTTCCAGCTGCGGGATGTTCGGACTCGCAAACACTCCGGCGGCAGTTCTGCAGACTTTTTGGGACTTCTTGTGGAATGGCGAGGGGGAAAAGGACTGAGAGCAAGACCTACCGGCTCTGAGCTTCAAAACCGACAACCCTGCCTGGATTCTTGGATGCACTCAAGCTTTTCTAGGCTGTAAAACTGGGAAAAAACATCTGGAGCAAGTCTGTAAAACCTGAAGACTGGCGAGAATTGACACAAAACAGCCAGAGTGAGCCTGCAGAACCTGAAAACTGGCAAGAACTAGGCAATACTATCGGGACGACGTCTGTAGAACCTGAAAACTGGTGAGAGCAGAGGGAAACCATTCAGACTGAAACCGTAGAACCTGAATACTAATGAAAACTGACAAAATACATCCGGAGCAAGTGTGTCGAGTATGAAAACTGGCTAGAATTGAGAAAAAATATCCGGAGCAAGTCTGTAGAACCAGAAACTGATGTCAAGATCTAAACTGGGACAGTAGAACCTGAGAACTGGTGAAAACAGAGGAAGACCATCTAGACTGAGACAATAAACCTAAAAACTGATGGGAACTGACAACATCTGGAGAAAGTCTGTAGAACCTGAAAACTGGCTATAACTGAGGGAAAGATTATAGACCGAGACTGTAGAACCTGGAAACAGGTTAGAGCTGACGAAAACCATTCGTAAGTACTCTGTAGAACCTGAAAACTGTCGAGAACAGAAGATAACCATCCAGACTGAGACCATAAAACCTAAAAACTGAAAAAAATTGAGGTAAACCATCGGAGTAAGTCTGAAGAACCTGAAAACTGGCGAGAACAAAAGATAACAATCCAAGCTGAGACAGTAGAACCTGAAAACTGAGGAAAACAGAGGAAGACCTTCTAGACTGAGACCGTAGAACCTGAATACTGGTGAAACCTGAGGAAAACCATCCACACCAAGACCATATAACCTGACTGAGGAAACCCATCTGGGGCTAGTCCGTAAAACATAAAAACTGGGAAAGTTAAAGTGAGCAGGATGGCCACTGCATTGTTCCAAGTAAGTAGTACTTTTTTGGAGTAGTGCAAATGAGAAACGTGCTGGTCCAATTGGCTTCCGTTATGTTTCTTGTTTGGTATCGCCGTTGTGTGTGGTCCGATCTTGCTGCTGCGTGTTCGCTGCCTTCACTCACAGCTGGGGAGGGGCTTGGAGAAACACCCTGCTGTAACACACCACAGCTCATATCTAATAAGCAGAAGATAAAAAAACTGTATCCTGTTGGCAGGAAATTTTGCTTGCTTTTATGGAGGTTTTTCTTCCAAGTTTTAAAACACATTAACTTGTTTTTCAGGTAAAACAAACTGTATACTTAAGATGATAACACATATCTTAACCCATCTGCAGACAATATTGCTTATTTCTTTCTAGTTTCAATACTTTTGAACTTGTTTATCCGGGAAAATCCATTTTTTTTTAATAAGAAAGAAATGTCCAGCAGGAGGTTGATTTGATTTTGTGTTTCTAACCTGGGGAGAATAGATTTTTAAAGATAAGCAAAATAACATACCGTCTGCTAGATATAATACATTTTCTTTTTTTCAAGGTATATTGTGGTAATATTTGACCACTAGATAGCACTGTATTCTCTCATGTGAATGAAAACCAGTGCAGAGAGATTCCAGACCAACAAGGCCACTCCTACTAGGTATGGTCCATTACGTATAAGAAATACAAATTTCCCCACCCATGAATACCATGATTGGTATTGATTTTGATTGTTCATGTACTTTTGCCTAGCATTCAAATCAATTTTTAACTGAAGAAGGGTTTTTTTGTGCCACTTGGAGGCACTAAATATTACACACAGTCCCTTTAAGGATTTTGATAATGATACATAATTATTGTTGAAATAATACTCTTATGGATAATTAATTTTCATGAACTGGAACCCTATCTATCTATCTATCTATCTATCTATCTATCTGGAGGAGACCGGACCAAAACGGAGGCAGGAGGCAGGAAGGGAGAACTCACTTGCGTTAACGATCCGTACTTTTATTTAGCAAAATAAAAGTCGTCCAACACTCATGGGACAAAACGAAACAAGGCAAACAGACAAACAGGAACTAAGACCAGGGAATACTCACAAAACAAGTTTTAACTCAAAACGTGCAAACACAGGTTTCTTCCGACTCAAACAAAACAGGACAGAGCAAAACAGAACGGAAAATGTAAACAGAAAATGTAATGAGCCAGCACCCGCAAAACCCAAAAGTAGCGGACGCGCAAATTAGGCGATCTGGTTCAGCTGGTGCCCAGGGGGCGGGGCCAGCCGGGTGCCACGGCGACCATGCTGGACACTATCTATCTATCTATCTATCTATCTATCTATCTATCTATCTAGCTAGCTATCTAAAATAAATAGCGTAACACAATTAATTCGTTTAGTTGTGCAAATTACATGCACAGTTTCCCTTATCTGTAATAGTTTGATGCTGCAAAGTACTGTTGGATTTTCAGTCCAGAGACAAATAATAGACGTTAATTCGGCTCACTAAAAAAGCCTCTGTATATTGGTTGATTTTTTTCCAAGACATAGACATTTTATTTTCTGCCCCATGACAAAAATAACACAGTTGTATTAATCCATACATGTGTATATCAGGGATTAACACCTTTTAGGTGTATCAATACGAAGCTAAAATGTGAAAAACAAATGCTAAAAATATTTTTATAGAAGCCGGATTCGTTTTTTTTTAAGTTCTCCACTCTTATTTTGTTCACCAATAAATATTGCTAAATTTTACACACACACACACACACACACACACACACACACACACACACACACACACACACACACACACACACACACTGATCAATTTTTTTGCATTACTTTTTGTTTTGTTTTTCTTAATATCACGTTATATTTTAGGTGCAAGATTATTTGTTGATTATTTGTTTACCTTTATATTTTACATTATTTAATCGTGCTTTTTTACATTATTTAATGGTATAAAGTGAAGAAAAGGTTGGTAAAAGCTGTAGTGGAAGCAGCGAAAAGGAAAGCAAATGATGAATGGTGTCAAGTGTGAAGCACATTGTAAAGTGTTTTGAGAGGTCTTCATTGACTTGAAAAGCGCTATATAAATGCAGACCATTTACCATTTACCATGATGTCCCAAACAACTGTGGTACTTGTAGTCCACAATGCTCTATGCAAACTTATTCTTTCAAAAACCTGTATTTGTTTGTTTGTAATAGTTGATTTTTTTTTCAGGGGACAATTCCTTTATTGCCCCCTCGGCAAAAATACCGCAGTTGTATCCAACCATATACGGTGTATCCATCCATAGTAAAGTCCATGCTTCTAGCAAGCCACGTACGAGCTCAACTTGTAAACAGATGGGAGGCACTAGTGGAGCTCAATTTAGGAGCAAACAAGCACAATACTTAGTTGAATTTAGTGAGTGATACAAATGCAATCATCCTTTCATCATCATCAGATCTATTGTATACATCATGTATACGGGGGTTATTCATTTTGTTAACACTTCATCGGGATTGCTCCCGGGAAACGGAAGGCGGTTCTCTGATGGTTTTGAGTAAAGGCGCTTGTAAGGTGATGCAGAAATCCCATGATATATGCACCGAGGATTTGAAAGTCTGCCCTGCAACGGGCTGGCAACCAGTTCAGGGTGTCCCCTGCCCACTGCCCGAAGATAGCTGGGATGGGCTCCAGCACTCTTGCGACCCTACTGAGGAAATAAGCGGTGTAGATAATGGATGCGAAAGTCGAACAACAAAATAGCAAAAGGAATTATCAAGACTTCCAACAAAATATTAGACAACATTTAGTTTCCTAAAGGGACAATGTGCCATCCTAGTCTTCAATTATTTATTAAAAAAAAGACCAAGAATTGAATTGAATTTTTTGTGTTCAATGATATTGGACATGGCACTCCAGGGTATAAATATGTAATAAAAACGTTAAAGATAAAAATAAGATTAGGGAAAATCATTTACAGTGTAGTGCTTCGATCCGGCCCAAGTCATAATAATAGTGCAATGAACAAAATAGTGCATCGTAACAATTGTGCAATAAAAAGTAGTGCAATAACATTTCACAGCACCCAAAAAAAAAAAAAAAAAAATCACAAATACATTGTAAGAATTATTTTTGCGCGCTTGTTTAGGGTGGTGATCGCCCTGGGGAGTTCAGGGTAAGAAGAGTCCTTTAAAATGTTGACGGCTCTGCTGCGGTTTTCAAGCCAGGAATGTACCTCTTGATTTACATAACATGTGAAGAAGTATCATATAAACGCGCATTTTTTTTAATTACTCTTGTTTGCCTGTATTTGACAGAGCATGAGCCTGGCCAAGCTGACATAGTTGTCGGCCATTTTGATCCTAAAACATGGCAACAAAAAAGAGAAGAAAAATGGTGCAGTTTAGTCACATTCTTGTTTGGGCTTTTTAGCACTCGTTTACATGACACAGTTCAGCCAAATCAGGTTAGCATATCGTACAAACTGTCCCTGTAAGTCTAGATTTTGTCCTAATATTTGCTTGTCGTACAAATCTTTTGATTTAAGAATACTTCACGTAACATTTTGATTTTCGAAATTGTAGTCAGTCTGAATTGGAGGTGGAAACTTGGGCCTGGGCCTGAACCCAGCCCGAACTCGACCCGAATTTTGCACTTCATATGTCAATCGTTAAGCCGGCTTCCCTCTCACAATCTGACTTACTTTTACTCAAGTAATTATTTAGATGACTTATTTGACCTTCTACCTGACAAATATTTTTCTACAGTAAAAGTATTTGAATAATTGAATGAAAACTTTTTTTGAACATCAAAATAAAAACAGAACAAAAACAATAACTCAACAACAAAATAATGTTACATAATATGTTCGAAAAGGGGTAGTAAGAAGCAAATGCCTATATTCCCTACCCCTTCATCTTCCCCACCAAATATACCAATGATATAACCACAATTGTAATGATATTAATGATAACAGTTCTAAGAATACCAGCAATAACACAAAGTTAACTAGATGCACTATTTCTAATCTCCTGCACCACTCATACCCCATCCTCATCATCTCTGTATTCCGCAAGAATGTTCCTTTGTATCTAAACCTGAACAAGTCAATAGTTGGACACCGTTTGATCTCGTCTTGCAAACCGTTCCAAAGCTTGACTCCACACACAGACACACACATACTTTTCCTGCTGGTTCTCACCTTTGGGATTATGAATTCACTACAGCCCCTTAAGTTATAATTTCCCTCTTTCCGAATGAATAATTTATGGATGTTTTCTGGAACTATGTTTTTGTTGACTTTAAATAGCAGTTATGCAGTGAAAAATTTTACTAAATCATCTAATTTTGATCATTTGGACTGCAGGAATAAAATATTAGCATGGTCTCGATATCCTACCCTGTGTATGGTTCTAATTGCACGTTTTTGGAGGATAAAAAGGGGCTGTAGTGAACTTTTTTAATTATTGCCCCAGACGTCTGCACAGTATGTTAAGTATGGCAGAACTAGAGAACAATATAATAAATACAATGCATTATAGTTTAAAATGAATTTGGCTTCATTAACTATTGAAAGATACTTTAGTTTGTATGTGTCTGATGTGTGTTTTTTAGCCTAATTTATTGTCTATTATGACCCCTAAAAACTCAATTTCTGATGCAGCGTCGATTGCAGCACCATCCATTTTTACTTCTAAATCGTCTTTGCCTTCCGATTACCAAAGAATATTACTTTGGTTTTATTTCAATTTAAAGATAATTTATTTATATCCATCCATACTTTTAGGTTAATTAATTCACGATGAATACAGGTTACCAGATCAATATAGTTATCAATTGAATAGAAAATGTTAGTGTCGTCTGCAAATATTACTATTTTCAATAGTTTTGAAACATTAAAAATATCGTTAATATCAACTTGAGTAACACACTACGGCGTCGCAGTTATATTATTCAGATAACTCTGTCATAAAGAACATACTTACCAAACTATCAGTTTAACTCCATATCACTAAATCCAAAGAAATTTCCATCCCTGGTGTCACGGTAGAATATGCGTCACTTCCTCTTTCCACCTCCTAGTCCCTTACGTCAGACCTCATTTCCGTTTCTCTCCAATAGCTAATTTGCAGCTTGTAATCTGCAGAATCTGATTTCATTTGTGTGCTATTTCGTTTTATTTCGCTGCACCTTGCTGAAATGAACGGCGCTGTACTTCGAAGTGCACACTTGATTTGAGGGACTCGGCCTGAGGTAGACCTAAAGCTGCGTCCTTCAGCCGAAACGCGCACTATGGTGCTGTGCGAAGCTGAAGTAGACCCGAAGTAAAGCTTCGGTCCCTGAAATAATGTCAATCAGGCGGTTTCGGGCTTATAAACCCGCAGGTCGGGTCGGGCTGGATTTTAGGCCCGATCTTACCTCTATTCTGAATGCTAGTTTTATTTTGTTGTTATTAGCATAGTGAGCGTGTACTTCTCCCTCCCTGAAGTAAAGGACGAGAGGGCAAGAGAGAGGCCGTCTTACATGCTTTCCCATGTCCTCCATGCTCGTATGCACAGCAGCAGCTGGCCGCGATGACATCACACGGAAAAATGTTTTCACTGGCTCGCGTCTTCCAAACGGAAGATGTTTAAAAAGCTCCTTTGCTTTTTGATGAGGCTTGCAATGAGCCAAATTTCCACTGCTGAGCTAACATGTTTCTTTGTATAGCGTTGAAAACTCCAACAAGTTCAGCTGGGAACATTGTGGAATGAAAACATGGAATGAGAGACCCACTCATAAGCGTCTTCACAAGGAGCCACTGTCTGGTGGATGGCAACCCTCCTTCAGATCTAGCAGTACCGTATTCCCTTGCCATTTCACCCTTTATTTTCCTACTCCCAGTGCATTTCCGTTTTTTTTCTCTGAATACAGTACTTTGCAAAAGTATTGTCCCACAAAAACATTTTGACATATTGCCATATTTCAGGCCTCAAACTTTTTGACAAAAAACTCAAAATCTCATCTCATTAGGCGTACCGCTTATCCTCATTAGGGTCGAGATGAGATGAGATGGAAAACTCAAAATATTTTTTTATAATTAGGAACATGTGAGACAAAATCGTGGAAAGAAACCATTTAATATTGTGTTTACAGATACAAATTTAAAAGTTGGCGTTGCTAAATATTGCTTATACTATGTACAACCTAATTTCGCTGTAATCACAGCCACAAGTCTTCTTAGGTATGTTTCTATATGTTTTCACACATCTTTAAACAGAAATATTGCCCATTCTTCCTGGTAAAACAGCTGAAATTCCTTGGTAATCGTTTTCGCACGGCATTATTCATATTTTTCCACAAAGGCTCTACAAGATTGAGGTCTGGACTTTGGCTTGGCCAGGAAAACACCTTCATAATATTAGTATTAATTCCATTGTAGATTTTGCTTGATGTTGGAAGGTGAACATGCGCCCCATTCTCAGTTCTCCTGCAGACTCTTTTTGCCAGAATGGCCCTGTATTTGCCTGCATCGATCTTCCCATCAACTCTTCCCAGTCCCTGCTAAAGAAAAGCTACCCCAGAGCATGATGTTGCCGCCACCATGTTTGACAGTTGGGATGGTGTTTTTTGTCTAAGATGATTGGTTACTCTTACGCCAACCGTTACACTTTGCATTCATCCCAAAATGTTTAATTTTGGTCTAATCTGATCAAGGCACCTTTTTCCACATGTCATTTGTGTCTCCCATGTGGCTTCATGGGCCTTTTTATGGTATTCTTTCAGGAAGGGCTTTGTTCTTGCCACTCTTCCATAAAGGGCAGATTTATGCAGAGTGCGACTTCTAGTTGTCATATGCACAGATTGGTCCACTTCAGCTGTGTATGCCTGTAGGTCATCCAATGTAATCATGGGTCTCTTGATTGCTTCTCTAATTCATTTTCTCTTTATTTGCACCCAAAGTTTAGAGGTTCAGTGAGGTTTTGTTAGATTTGTAGTGTTTTTATGCTCCCTTCATTTTGATTTTATTGCTCCCAGTGTGCTCTGGGAGATTTGTAAATGTTGTGAAATCTTCTTGTTCCGCATTCCTACCTTGAACTATTTTCGCTAGGCAATGTAGTCTCTGCAGATAAATACGAACTTTCTGGAATCACGGTGACATCTTAGGAGCGCAGGTACACTTAAACCAATCAGAGAACTGCCTTCTGTTTCCTGAGCAATCAAATTCAATTGTTTAGATTCTGGGTCTCAAACTTGCAGCCCATGGGCCATTTGCGGCTCGCAAGATAATAGTTTGTGACTGTCGTCTAAATGTGAAATGAATGTTAGTGCGCCCGCGCTAGTTTGATATGGATGCTACGGTCTTCCTAATTAGTTATGTCGAGCTCAAAATGAACAAGCTAAGGTTTTCAGATCGGTGTACATCTGCCCCGTAATGTGATTGGCTAGCTACCTCCTGGTTTGACTCATGGAAGTGACTTTGAGTTTAAAATATACTCGTAATTTTTTGCAATTTAATCGCTAAATATTTTACCTAAATAAATACACAGAACGAGGGGCTTCCGAGGTGTTGGAGGAGATTGTCATCGTTGTTGAAATGAAGTTTAAAGGACAGTAGATGGACATTGCACATAACTTTGTGTGAGTTTCTGCCTTTGAGACAAGTTTGTTAGTTTGATTTTCCACCAACATATTTAGATTTTTAAGTCTTTATTATTTGCTGCATTCTTTTCTTTATTACATTACAAATGTATTTTGTATGTTTTTTTCTTTTTCCTTTTTCTAGATCTTATTTTGAGTAAAAAAGATCGTTGATAACATCCATCCAAAAATTCAATTTTACAATATCAAAGTATTTAGTGGTGGTTACAAACTAGTTGAAGGTTATAAACGTATTTTGTTTTTTTGTGTGGGTTATACCACGAAAGCCAGATTATTTAGTGGGTCCGACCAGCCCATTTATCAGTACGGCATTTAGTTATTTTTGAGGCTTAGTTTATGTGAAATATAAATCAACAGCATTCTGACAGGAATCGTTTTTAAGGCCAGGTGCTTTGGCCCGCCTTTTGGATTTTACTCTTTCACTAAGCAAAGAGAGCCGTCGCTGATCTAGCAGTAAAGACAACTCACTATCACGATATGCCAAGTTAACTCTTGCTATACTGCTCATTCTTTTGGTTGTACTGTAGTCCCTTGTTGGGCACAATTAATAGGGACCAGTATCCCCCAAGATGTGCGAAAATCCCCAAAATAGCCTCCCCCTAATTATAACATGCGTCTGCCGCCGCCCGCTCGCACCAGTAGGTGACTGGGGATAACGGATCGCGGTCGCACAGGGGCTGTTCATTTTAGGCGGAAACAACAGAAAAAAAAACCCCGCCACACTCTACACAAATTATCGGCCTTTGCTCTCAACTATAGTCAACTGGGGATAAGGAATCGTTAATAAAAACAGTGCAGTTCATTTTAGGTGGCCATAACAACACTTTTCAGCGGCCCGAACTGAAAAAAAAAAGCACTTTGCAGGGCCTGCTTTCAGCAAAAGACCAGAGATAATTGACCACGGCCACAACTGTGCATTGTATTTTAGTCGGCCCTGAACGGCGTTTTTGGTGGAATTACACGAACGGCAAAAAAAGAGTTGCCAGGCCAGACAAATATGTGCTCTGCTGGTCCTAGTTTATAGAAATATGCAAACCAGGGATAATGGATCATGGCTGTACAGGTGTATTTTTACTTTTGGATCGACAGAATGGGAAAAAAAGAGCCACGGTCCCCGCCTGCTGCAATATGCGTTTAGCGATAATAAATTGCGGTCACACAGGTGCTGTTCACTTAGTTTTTGATAGAACGGCAAAAAAAGAGCTGCGAGAGCTGACAAACATGCCCTGCGGATATGTTTCAACCTGTAGTGCACTGAGGCTGAAAATGTGAAGTAGTGAGGGATTACAGTTGTACACCATTGAATTTCTAAAGTTGGTAGGTTCTAGACCTGGACCTGGTCATAAGAACTAAGGAAAGGTAAAGGGACTTTATTGTTAGCATTTAAGACAATAAGTGAATCTTTGAGATGGAAAGCGGTAATTTACACTAAGATCCGATTGGGTCCTTTGTCTGCAGGAAACGAGGCCCGGCTTAATGTCGTTAACAAGAGCATGTGGGGAATGTGACGACACAATTAGCTTCTTTGACATGACAGCGCTTTTGAATAATGGCCACGTGCCTTCTTCCCACGCCAAGGACAAAGGAACTGTCACATATGCATGTTTGGCATTGTGTGGAGGCAGATTCTGGAAGAGACGCCCTGGCGACTCCTGGAAATTGACTTTTGATACCATGCTGGGCAGCGTGGGATAAGAAATGTGTTGATCTTTTTTCAATTGTATCAGATGTAAGAAAGACTTGATCTAAATGTAACGAAATTGCAACGAATTTAACAGAACCAGTTCTGGACGATCTCAAGTGCTCTCCAACAAACAAGGTCTTTTTGTGGTCCATCCATGTTGACGCAACAGTTTTTTCCAGGAGTTGGCCATTAGATGGCTTTCAATCTGCTTCCATTCGAAGCGGAAACACTGACTGAAATTTGTCGAGACTTTAAAATCTCTCGAACCCGTCCTGGAAGCTCTTAATCCAATAAGTCTCCTGCAGGAATATTTTTAGGGTCCATCCATGTGGATGCAACAAGGAGTTGGACGCTTCCACTTAAAGCGAGAAAACGCGAGTTGGTCAAAACTTTTAAAGTTCTAGAACCATTCTTGGAATCCTATAAACTAATCAGTCTACAACAGGAATGCTTTAAAGAGGTCCTTCCATGTTGATGCAACTGACCAGGAGTTGGACACAAGGGGGCCTTCTATTCAGAGCAGAAAATTAGCTGGTTTTAACCAATACTTCAAAACAAACCAGAATCTACTTAAATAATTCTGGTGAACCTCAAGAACCACCAGTCTCCAACAGACAATATCTTTATGAGATCAATTCATGTTGGTACAACTGTCCAGAAGCTGGACACTACAAGGCCTTAAATCTGCTTCCATTTGAAACCTGACACAAGTTAGTCAAGACTTTAAAATCTCTCAAACCAGTCCTGGAATATCAAGCACAGTCTGTCCCCGAAATGCATGGTCTTTATTGAGTCCATCCATCAAGTTTGTTTCAGGAATTGGGCACCGAAGGACATCCTTCTGAAATGACAAAACTCAAATTTGTTTTGACTTCAAAACTACAAATCTCCAAAACCAGCCCTGAAAGCTCCAAATCAGCATAAGTTTTGGTGCAAGTTTGTTCCAGGAGATGGACGCTTGAGGGCCTTCAATTTTGCTTTTATTCAAAGCGTGAAAACTGACTCGAGTTTGTCAAAACTTAGTATTTGGAAGCTCTCAAGAACCATCAGTCTCCAACAGTTGACATGGTATTTACAACATCCATCCAGTTTTTTCCAGGAGTTTACCACAAGAGGACCTTCTCTACGAAGCAAGAAAACCTGATTCTTATTTCACAAGACTATAAAAACCAACCCAAATTTTCAGAACCAGTCCTCTCAAGCAGCACCGGTCTCCAAAAAGACAATTGGTCGTAGTGGTCCATTCGTGTTGGTGAAACAGTTCCTCTCTAGGAATTAGGCATTAGTGGCCCTTCAAACTTGTGTTCTCCAAGCCTTCAAAACCAAGTCAAGTCATGTTTATTTGTAAAGCCCTTGATCTCAAAGGGTCACTATTATGACACCATTTCTTGATCTAAAACCGACATGAGGGCAAGGAAAAACTCAAACTACAACATGAGCAAAATGAAGAAACCTTGAGAAGGGAGCGCGCATAATCCCCCTTCCAGGGTGACCAGGCTGCAATGGATGTTGCAATAACAAATAATACACAGATATTGTCAACATAAAATACAGGTTATTCATATGCTATAGAAAAGAAGTGTGTTTTAAGCCTAGATTTAAACAGTCCCACTGAGGTTGCAGATCGAAGAGAACCACAATCCTAAATCTCCAAAACAGTACCTATAAGTGCTCAAGCATCATTGTTCGGCAATAGGCATGGTCCTTGAGTATTACTCATCTACATGAAAAAACATTCAACAGTTTGATCTACAAGTTGTCCACTAGGACCAGGCAGTAATGCGAGCCAGTCGGACGTAGGTGGAGCACCAACCTCAGCCCTGTCAATAATCAAAATAAAAAAAGACTTGCAGAGCTTTTCTAACACCAACGTGACTTTGATTCTCAGCCAAAATCTTGTCAGGTGGAAACACAGACCAGGCCCGACAGTTCAAGGATCTCGACGGCCACTTCAAGGCCGATCCAACTGACCCGAATGTGATAAGGGAGCCTTGGAATAACTTGGAGCTCCACCAAGATCCTGTAGCCCCTCGGCAACCTGACAGATGTGATTGTGGGTAAAAAAAAACAAGAAAGGCATTCCACGGCGGTGCCCTCACGCGTTATCGAAGCTCTGGTCGAGGGACTGCTTGTCCGGGTACCGACAAGCATAAATATTTGTGGAGGAAGTCAAACAAAAACTTTAGATGAGAACATCACAAAACGGATCTCAACTGCTTGGGCTGATCATGTCATATCATGACAATGTTAGAAGGTTCAGATTATTAATATCCTACATCTGTGCCAATTACTTAGCCAGAGCTCCAAATTCACACATTTTTGAGATGGATTCACGACCACCCTGCAATCTGATTGATTAGCTAGTTCTTAGTTCGACCAATGGCAATGTTTTCACATCACAGACTGAAAGTTTTAAGAAATCAGCGGGTTCCATTCATATTTTTTGGTGATGCAGAGAACTATTTTATACAAATGTAAACATGGAATTTGGAACTGCATTGGAGGGGAACGAGATGGTAGAAGGTGTTGAACTGAAGCTTTAAGGACAGTGGATGTCCTTAGCACCTAACTTTTGGCATGTTTCCTAACCTGGTGGAAACAAATGTTGGCCTGGAGCGGGATGGGCGCCACCAGGCTGAACTTGCCCAAGACATATTACAGGAAATGGTGCCCCTATGACCCTAGTGGTTAAGGGATCCAAGCAACAACCAATCTCAAAATATATGACTTGTATTTAGTCATGGCGAGGGACGGGTTGGGACAAGATAGATGGTGGATGACCCTGCCAGTAGCTTTCAATGAATTTCTTTTTTTTTTTGCTGTATAATCACAAAATATTTCACTTGAATAAAGGGGAAATTGAATATGGTCACTGTTGTTGATATAAAGGTTAAAGGACAGTGGATGCACTTTAGACATAACTTGATGAATTTCATTTTTTAATCTCCAACTTTTTTACTTAAATTGAGAGTCGGTAGTGGGCACGGAAAGAGAGTTACTGCTGTTGTACTGAAGCTTAAAGTCAAGTCAAGTCCTGTTTCTTTGTGACACCCTTGATCAGAAGTCTCAAAGGGCTGCAGAGACTACAGACTACAATTACCCAATCCCCCGATCTAACACCTACATGAAAGCAAGGAAAAACTAAAAAAATGCAAAAATGAAGAAACCTTGAGAAGGGCTTTAAGCAATCAGATTCTGATTTGGTGGATCCAGGGCCTTCTAGCTGGCCTAGAGAAATGTCAGCAATTTCACAAACTAGGATTGGATACAGGATTGAATTGGAAACAGAAGATTGAAAGAAGTATACAACTTTCTTTCCTATGCTACATTTTAAGATATACGTAAGCCTAAAGTAAAACATATGCACCTTGGAGTTTATTTTTTGCAATGTATTCACAAAATAGCTGTCCATCCGTCCATTTTTTGTGCTGCTCATCCTCGCTAGGGTTGCGAGGTGCCTATCCCAGCTATCTTCAGACAGTAAGCAGGGGACACCCTCAACTGATTTCCACCCAGTCGCAGGGCACACAGAGACAGACAACTCACCCGCTCATTCACACCTAGGGACAATTTTACACCGGCCAATTAACCTGACACGCCCAGAGGTAACCCACGCAAGCATGGGGAGAACATGCAAACCCCACACGGGAGGCTGCGGTAGCTGGAATTGAACCCAGGACCTCTGGGGCTGTGTACAAAATATTCCACTTAAGTTGAAGGACTTCAGGGAACAAGGCAGGGGTGGAGAGGGTCACTACTGTTGAACTGAAGCTTAAAAGGACAGTGGATGCACTCTGCATGTAACATTCAGCGAGTTTCGCTTTTGAGGAAAGTTTGTTGAACATGTTTCATTATTTTATTGATTGATTTTTTTTAAAAAGCAGGCACAACTAATACAATCCCCCGAGATATTATCATTATATCTATCTTCTTCCGCCAAAATTTAACGGGTATCTCCTCCCAGAGCTTTTGGAGTAACCCAACGATTCATGTACCAAAAATTCCGGCCCGACCGGGACTCTTGTGGGTTGTCTTTTGACAGCGATACGAGTCGGAAAAAAGTCCCCATCCGCTCTAATCTATTTTGAGAGTCTCCCATCCGGAATACATGGGCCCATTCAATATAATGGGGAGCCATGGTAAACAAGGCTTTTCCAAAGGGTAGTAATAGGAACCAGGGACTGTCCAGGGTGGCTTGAGGGGGCCCAACCCCACACTACTTTTAACATGGGTAATTGGTGAATTCCAAAGAGTGGATGCTAGCGATAGTATGCTAACAGCTATGCTAACGTTTTCATGCTAATTTTTTTTCGTAATGGCTATATTTTGACGAATTCATATTTACAATTTATGCTAATGGCCTCATGTTGATGAGTTATGCTAGTTGATACATGCTAAAGCCTAAATGCTAACTGTTTCATGCTAAAAAAAATTGGTAATGGCTATATTTCAACGACTTCATATTTACAAATTATTCTAATTGGCCTTGTGTTAATGAGTTATGCTAACAGATACATGCTAAAAAGTGATGCTAATGGCTAAATGCTAACTGCGTCATACTAAAAAATTATATAATAATAATAATAATAATAATAATTTCCTTTGTATTGTCATTCTTTTTGTAAGAACGAAATGTCGATACACCTGACCCGTTGTAGCGAGCCAATGCAGCCGCAGCCAACAGAGGGCGTCGCCATTTTACCAATGTTATAAGTCTTAGGTATGACTCGGCCGAGGCGCGAACCAGCGACCTCCCAGTCTTGGCCACATGCTAACGAATTAGCAAAATTAATGGGCTCAATGGATTCCAGATGGGCCAACTCCTATCGAACGGCCCATTCTATTTGAACATGTATACTTTAAAAGTTTTTAAAGTGTAATAACAGTGTTATTACCATGTTTTTACCATGAATTTGAATTTTGGACCTCCACAAGGCATATCTTTGTTGTTAACGATTATGGGCCCATCTGAAAAAAACTTGCCAGTACCGGAGGGGGTGTGGAGGGGTGGAGTCCCCCCACAGAACCAAGTAAAAAAATGACAGAAAAATCTCTCTGGGTTAAAAATGTTATGCTAACTCATAATGCTAACAACCGGGGTTATATATACATGACGAGATCATCTTCCAGATCAATCACAACTCTTACAATTGCCGCGGGAATTGTCTAGTTTCTTCTTATTCCGTTTGTGTGGATATGAGGATAGTGATTTTATCAAATCAATATCATTCTACCAGAATGATTTAAATATTTTTTCAAATCTGGAACAGAACAAAAATGGGTGAGATGTAACAGATGTTCAGGAAGGAAATATCCATGGTGGGCTTGCATTTGTCTGGATAATCATGGCTAGCGATTAGCGCCACACGCTTCCTGTCATTTCTAAATGATGCTAATGGCATTGAGCAACAGATGGATCGGGAGTTCCTTTTGGAGAATTCGGACGCTCCCTTATTTTTTTGCTTTTTGCCCTCTCAGCAAATCTGAGGTCGTCGGTTTCTCTTGCAAAACATTAATTCTCAGTTGCCCTTTGGTTTCCAATGTTTTGCCATCCTGTTTGTTCTGTGGTCAGAGAACTTTGTGAAACTCACCAAATAGCATCGTTTTGGTTTACAACATGAATCGGTGGGTATTGCAATGTTATTTATATACATTTTAAATACTTTTATATATTTCAATAAAAGCAGTTTGAGAGACTCTGGCGGGATGAACTAGACCCTGGCAGCCAGCAAGGGACTTACGATGGTGTAGGAAACACTGCAAACTGCAAGGAATACAAATCTGTTATGTCTCGGAACCCCTGGTAACCCAAATAAAAACATCAAAACCACAACATAATATGTAATAAGTGCTATTTATGTGTAATATATGTATATATAATCTAATCTAAAACATTATAACTATTTGTAGACGTAAAGGAAAAACACTATTCTATTTACTTTGTTGTGATGTAGTTTGAACTGGTATTGTGGAGTAGCAGGTGGATGCAGAAGGAAGAGGAATCAGCGGATTATAATAATAGATGATTTGAAAACTTCCACTTATTTAACTTCCAGGTAAATAAAGTACTACTCATGAAAAATGTATTTATTGTTCCAACTTTATCCCTAATATCCCTTTGTGTGTCTAAAATACTACTATGGAAATACGTCAGAAATACTTCTGTGAAAATACTACAGAAATACCACTGCAGTAATACCAGAATACTACTTCTGAAATATTACGACAAAAATACCACTAGAGAAATACGGCAGAAATACAACTACAGTTATAGTATAGAAATACTAAAGATATACCTGAAAAATTATATGACAGAAATATTACAGTAATACTCATAAGGACATGCTACAAAAATACTAATGCAGCAATATTACAAAAGCGTTTTTTAAAATACAACTACATTAATTCTATAAACCAAATATCAAATTCCTATTTTGCTATTTCTCCAACTTAGAAATCATGAAGGAGTCTGAAACTTTCATTGTAGGTGTATGTCCACTGTGAAAGAGATAAACTATAAAGAAAAATCCAGAAATCACAATGCATGATTTTTTTAACAATTTATTTGTGTGCTACAGCTGCAAATAAGTATTTGAACTCCGAGAAAATGAATGTTAACATTTGGTACAGTAGCCTTTGTTTGCTATTACAGAGATCAACCGTTTCCTGTAGTTTTTCACTAGGTTAGAATGTTTTTGCTTCTCCCTTTAACATCATTTCCTGGGGACACATGACCATTAAATACTGTAGAAAAATACAGTATTGTATTTTCCTAACTTGCAAATATTTTACAAACCATACAAGATTTTGAAACGAAGGAAAATAAATGCATCATGGGAAGTAGTTCAGCATATCGCATTTCTGAGTTTTCACGAGGCCGTAAAGCAATTCAATAACAGACAGGCATCTAAGAGTTGTAAGGGGTCATATGAATGAATGAATGAGTGATTAAATGAGTGAATGGCCGTTATTGCCATCATACAATAGTATAATGAAGATGAAGGGCTTCTCTTACGCACAAAATCAGCATAATTCATCATTCGTTGTTGATGTCTTAAAGCGGGAAAAATGCTGTAAAGAGGGGGCGAAAAACATCTTATTCTACAATGTGAATAGAAAACGCAGCAAGGCGGGGTTGCAGTTTCCGGGGGAGTCTATTGTTTTTTAAAAAGTTGTTTATGAAGTGACTCATGAACTATTTTTCAAGAACAGATATCGTCATGTGTAATCTAACAGACTTTCATTCCTGTTTTAGGTTTCATCGCCTTGTGTTCCTACGGCCAACTATGAGCTGGTAAGTGAATTGTCTTCTACTAGATCTTGTATTTCTGGGCTCATTTCGCGTTCACTCAAATTAAATCTCCATTGGTGGAAAAAAAAACAATAGAAAAACTCAGAATCTTATGTGCTTCAAAGGGAGTCAGCAATAAAATACTGCCTGGAGTGATGCTAAAGGGAGAAGCAAACATGATAACCATGGAATCGAATGATGCGATTATTAGGAAATACAAACAAGGCACACAAATTGATACAGCAGAGCAGGGGTCTCGGACATTTTTGCAGCTGAGAACGACTTTTTGTTACTAGTTAGCACGAAGGGCTACCAGTTTGAAATGCATTCCTATAATGACAACGTATCCTGTTATATCTGTGCTGTTTGTTATTACCAGGTTTAATTATTGATAATAGGGTTAAATAGACTCAGCCAAACACAAAAACATATTTTTCACTAGAAAATCACAATGAATCAGCACTGGTAAGCTATTTTCAGATCCGGTCCGCAGGCTACTAAGCTTTTCAGAGGTCTACCTGGTGTCCACGGGCACTACGTTGGAGACCTCTGCTCTAAGACATGGACATATTCTAAGAACATGACTGTCATGTTTGCCATGGCGCCCAATTGGCCCTGCCTATGGACACCGGCTGAAACGCGTTGACAGATTGCTCCTTGGGAGTACTTAAATGCGGTCCGTTGAGCCGTTAGTTGTCAGAGCGTCTGTGAAAGTTCTGCAACACTCCTGTTAAACTCTTTATGAAATGCCCAGTTCTATGAATTTGCCTGTGTTTGATCCTGTTTTATTTTTGGCCCGATCTGTTTGATTTTGACAACTCTTTTGTTCGGATTTCAATTCACTTCCGTGACCATCGATCGCCAGATCGAGTGTGCGCGCATTGCTCCTTTCCCTAATAAACCGTGAGTATGTTACGCGATTGGGTTCTCCATTACTGTTTCCCGTCCTGGTTCGTGACAATGACAAGCCTTGAAAGTTGAGGTTTTACATTTGAATCCATCGTTTCATAAATGCTTTGCATCCACCCACTACTCCACTTGACCAGCTATCACAAGTAGTACTATATACTATTTTGTTTTTGGAATATTTCCATCCAGGGTACCATGGTGTTCGGAGTACATTAGATAACTACCATTGGTTTCTATCCCCCGCTTTAATCTAACTTTGTGCTCGCCACCTCAGAATGTATTTTAACGTGTCTCGGGGGTCTACTGTACAAATATGTGTCCTTTTTCTGCAGCAATGAATCCAAAAATAGTGGTCTGAAATCAACAGGAAAAAAAGAGAGTGTGTTCTGGGAAAGTGCTGTTCAGTGATGACATATTTTGGAAGTAGACTGGAGTAGAAGTAAAACACACACTTAACTGGACTCATTGCCTTTTTTGGTCATGAAGCCCGGGAATACGTGCCGCTCGCACTCGCCTTGTTTTCGATTCCAACTCTTTCGGATGCTCCGCAAAGAGTTCAAAACGGGGAAAACGAATCGAAATATGTCTAAAAAAGGGACGTTAGAATGGAAAACCCAAAGAGTGAGAAGGAATCCAGATAGAGACTCAAATCTTAAAATAAGGGTAGAAACAACCCAAACATGTCATTGTCCATGTATATATATTGTTTGAAAACAATTAACGTAAAGATGCAAAGAATTTTAGGAGAAAACAAGACAACTGAAGACCCGAAGTTAATAAAGAGACTGTAACTCTTTTGTGCAAAAATAAAAATAAAACTAATGCTGAGTCACCAAAACCAAATACCAAAAGTTTTGAGTCAGTTTTTTGCATTTTTCACATCTAGGGTAACCTACATTTCCTTCTTTTCTTGGAAAACAGACCCACAGACACATCTATCTATCCATCTATCTAAATTGTATCCATTATCTGCGCCGCTTATCCTCAGTAGGGACGCGGGGGTGCTCGAGCCCGGGCAGTAGGCAGGGGATACCCTGAACTGGTTGCCAGCCATTCGCAGTGCACACAGATACAGAAAACCCATGTATAAACAAGACATTAATACCCTCTTTTGCTAGCAAGTGATAATAAGTACTCCTTATCGCTAATATATGTGATTAAATAACATGATGAATAAATTAAAACTGCAATTGTATTTACCTTTGATGTGACGTGACTTTTAGATGGTACAGTAGAGTAGCGGATGGATGTAGAGGGGGGCAGAAGCCAGTGGACGAATGAGAAATGATTTTAAAACTTCCACTTGCATGCCCTTTCAAAGATTTCATTATGTTCTCTTATTTTTAATAATAGTTCTGAAATTTGATTAATTACGACCATGACACCAAGCGATTGGAGTGCCTCAATTGTATTTCATCCAGAACGCAAGATTCGTTGCCATAGTTATCTTTATTTTGGTTTTGCTTCTTCCTTTAGATTCATTGTAAGTGTCGGGACATATAAATTCAAGCTTGTTACACAAAATTCTAGATTGAAAAAAGAGGTATATTAATGTCAACTTTTTGAACTAGGGCCCTTTTAGCATTAACTTTAGCATTATACGAAAATGAAGCTTGTTTTGCATTAATATTTACAGTATTTGCTATTTTTCTTTTTACATAGTCATTTATTTGGACACTTTCTAAGGGATGGGCAGGGCACCCGTATGATGTGGCAGGGGTAAACCAGTGAAAGCTGTCGGACACTGCTGAAGAGTGTGTTGTGTCACGCTGACCCGAGTGACATGGCCGCTTTCTTGTGTCCCGTTTCATCTAGAGGGACGAAAGCATGTCCAACTTGGGTGTCGACGTGCTTAACTTGTTTGGGTGTTTGGGTATTTAGGCATGGTAAAAATGTGTTGTGTTTTTTGCTACTTTTTCCTTTTTTCTTTGTTTTTGTGTATGTGTTTGTCTTGCTTTCGGTCACCCCTCGCGAGGGATATGACCAAGGTAGATAGATAGATTGAAACAGTCATTTAAAAAGAAATCGGATGGCAAGAGAGAAAGTCATTGTGGGAGGGAGTTCCGCCAATAGCATATCAGTGTTTTAATGAGGCTCTGAACAAACCAATAGCAGACATGTACCTCACAATATAATTTGTTGTTGCTGTGGTAAAGTGAGGAAAAAAACAAAAACATTGTAATGTGAAAACGCTGTAAGGTGGATGTCGCCGTATCCCGGGGGTCTTCATTATTTCCAGCTCTCTCAGCTGTTCCCACACAGAAGAAGGTCCAATTCGGGGTAAAGTCCTGAGGGATTCGGACCGAGCAGAACCTCAGGGAATGGGAACAAGAACCGGTCCAAACTTAGTCCATGTTTACGTTTGTGGTGAAAGCTGCAGGCGTGCGAGAAGAGCGCCACTCCGCAAACTCTGATGACCCGTAATCATGTTATTTTTAAAGCTCGCTAAACAATCGTGATTTACGGAGGAATGTTTCTGAAACAGAACTCGTAAGCTGAACATTGTTGACCTTACAAGTGATTTGCGTGTTTTTTTGCTTTTTCTTCGGCTTTCCCGGGCTAAATGTTACATGATGACTCGGTCATTCGAGGTAAAAACTATGAAAATCGTGTGAACGGATTTCCAAATATAATAGAGTGTTTTGAAATGATTACTCCTCCCAGAAGGACAATCTTGGTATGTTAGATGAGAGTTACAGGAAGTCAATCCTGGGTCTTGACAGGAATACACAATATTTACGCTTATACAAGCCTTTGATCAATGTTCCCTCTAAGTTGCTACCCAGAGCTTTTCCGCGCAAAAGAAAATCTAGCCAGCTCACAAAAATCAGGGCTTAAAATTGCTAATTAATAAGCGAATTAAGTCAAAGTTACAATGCATGAAGGTATAAATACACGGGTTCCCCTGACGCTGTGTTCTAAATGCGGTAATTTGAAGTCAATGGTAGAACGAAGTTGAGTAAAGTCAGTAGAGTTTTTCGAGAACCGGCTTCTTCGGCTCGGCTCACAAAAAAGAACCGGCTCTTTCGGGTCCCAAACGGCTCTTCGGGTTGTTTTTGCTTCTTTAATCCCTACACGACCAACTATTATGTAAAATTCTGCACAAAATGACTTAAAGGAAGGGGGGAATAGAATAAAAAAGAAAAAATTACCAAAATGAAAAAGTAGTGAAAAAGCTGAGAAAAAAAACAAACAAAAGGAGAGAAAAAGAGAAGAAAAGAGCGGGAAATTTTCAGAAAAAAAGACAGAAGAAAATAAAGAAGCAAATAAAGGGAAAAATGTAATAGATAAATAAACACAATGAGATTTTAAAAGGAATTTTAAAAAAAAGAGAAAAAAAACAGGGAAAAGGAGCAAAAAGTGTGTGTTGCATTCAAATAATTTCCAATGATATCAAGTGAATCTTGTTGCCAAAATTGTATTTCCACTAAAAAATGTGATTAAATACATGTGTATCGTGCAACCGACTAAATAAGCCCCCAAAAATGTTAGTATTATGCGACAAAAGATACCAGGAAAAAAAAGAAATGGAAATCTTGTGAAAAAATTGTAAAAACAAATGACGTTCGTAGGCCCAGCAACCTTTGCAATTGTACATTAGTTAATTCACTCAAAAGTGAAAAATAATTTTGCATTGCCGGAAACTCAGCAAAATGTAACTTGATGTCAAGTTTTGGACATGTTTGATAATGATTTAGTTGCCACTCTTGGGGTTGCTGTTGCTCACTGTTGTTTCAAGCGTTGCTCACCGACTTTGTGTGAACGCTCAGACCCGTGGAATATTACAGGAAACATTGCCTATGATTTATTTTTCTTTTGCGTTGGCCGACTTTGTTTTTTATTTTTAATGGAGTGACGATAATAATCAGAACACAGTGGTACCTCTACTTACAAATGTCTTTTCATACAAAAGTTCCAGGTTACGAAATACCTCATCTCTCATCTCATCTCATTAGCCGTACCGCTTATCCTCATTAGGGTCGCAGGGGGGGCTGCAGCCCATCCCAGCCATCTCCGGGCAGTGGGCAGGGGACACCCTGAACTGGTTGCCAGCCAATCGCAGGGCACACAGGGACGGACAACTCATTCGCTCATTCACACCTAGGGACAATTTGGACCGGCCAATTCACCTGAAATGCATGTTTTTGGAATGTGGGAGGAAACCGGAGTGCCTGGAGGAAACCCACGCAAGCACGGGGAGAACATACAAACTCCGCACAGGAAGTCCGGAGCTGGATTTGAACCCAGGACAGGTTCCCATGACATGAACTGTGCCGCACAAGCGCTCACCACTGCGCCGCCATGCTGCCTTTACGAAATACCTGAACAAGAAAATATTGTTTCAGGATACAAAGTCCAAAATACAGTACAAATCCCAATGCCATTTGCCACTCCCCAAGTTCTACCTGGAAAACCAGTGTGTATGCGTGAATCCCTGCATGCTCTTCGTGTCCCCAGTTAAAATTACAAAGTACATTCATATCTGTATTCATATATTACTTTATTCTTTGTTTTTCACATTATTTGCACCTCGTCTTATTGTTAGATAGATAGATAGATAGATAGATAGATAGATAGATAGATAGATAGATAGATAGATAGATAGATAGATAGATAGATAGATAGATAGATAGATAGATAGATAGATAGATAGATAGATAGATAGATAGATAGATAGATAGATAGATAGATAGATAGATAGATAGATAGATAGATATATACTTTATTCATCCCCGTAGGGAAATTCACACTTCCAGCAGTCTACCCCGTTGTTTATTAACAGATTAACATGATGCCCGAGGGTGCTTGTAGCGGAGTGGATGACGTCACGCCAGTCCAAAAGTTCGACATTCCTGCGGCAGATGGAAATCTTTTCTTTGTGACAATCCAGGGATACACCACCTCGTGCAAGTCCGCCTCCTCTCCGATTCCCCCCGGCTTTCATGTCTCTGTTTAGCGACGTTGAAGCCGGATTTCTCCAGGTGGCTCCGGGTGGCTACACGTTAGCGTCCGGAATGCTAAACGTGAGCCACGTTTCCGCAAAACACAGCAACTGCGCTCCCTGTGCGCTTCGATGTTTTCAAAAAGCACTCGATGATCTTATTTGGTCGTGAGTTCGCATTTACCATGATTACGGATGGTACCGAAGACTTATAACGCCGCTAGCCGCTTCGCTAGCTTCGGCTTTTCTTCCACCATGGGCCCCTTCATCACGCCGGCACGAGAATTCCTCAGGGCAAGGAGTTGAAATACACGCATTTCTTGTGCGTTAAAACCCATGTCCATAGGATAGAAGTAATCCATAGTGTAGTTGTCAAAACGGGAAGAAAAAACACCGAAGATAGGAGCAGACAATAAAACAATTGGGCAGCTGCTGGAAAAGGCAGCCGCTCGTGGCAGCGCCGCTTTGATCGATAGATCCTTGTGTTGAAAATAAAACAATAATAAAGGAAAATGTATAAATAATACATAACTACCCAATGTAACGTGTTGATACAAAGTATTTAGATAGTGCTACATAAAATACACGCTGTAATAAAAATAGGGTGATTTGCAAATGTGTGGGTGTGGTTTGATGTGGGCTTTTACTCCCCCGGGTGGAGTTAAAGAGCCTCATAGCATGGGTAAGAAGTGATCTCCTCAGTCTGTCCGTGGAACAAGACTGTTATCGTGTGGTAGTCTGATTTTAACATGATTTGTTTCAGATTCTGAGGCTATGATTTATTAAAAAATATATCATACTTTTGGGGGGCTTGGAACGGATTAGGACATTTACATAGAAAAGGCGTCTCGACTTACAAATATTTCAGCTTCTCCCAGAACAAATTAAAGTCATAAGTAGATAATAAACCACAGCTGCTATACATTTTGAGGGCCTAATTTGTAATATTTGACCACTAGAGAGCGCTGTGTTGTCTGGAAAGAGCGAGGATCAGTGATGAATAGCAAAGCGTGGTAGCTATCCAATAAACAGGATGTGTAAGGAAGTGATAACTCTTTCCCTGAGAGACAATCTTTGTATAATGAAGGGAGGCAAGGAGTTTTAGCCTGCGTCTTGTTGGGGTGTTTTTTGACAAAATAAGCCCAGGTGTGTCAAACATGCGGTCAAGGGGTCACATCAGGCTCGCTAAGGGTTTTAATCCGGCTTGCAAGACAATGCTGAGAGAAGCACAAGAGATAAAATAGATGCCATTTTGAATATGTCCACTCGATGTCGCCAAAGTCAGGTGTCACTCACGAAGACACTGTAGCTGGATTTATTTCCCCCTCTCTTTCTCTTTATCTACTTTGATGCTCTCTCTTTCTCTTATTCCCTGTCTGTCTCTCTGTCTCTCCTTTTTTCTCAATTTCAACCCCCCCTCTCTCTCTTACTCCCTTTATCTAATTCTGTTTTTCTCTCTTTCTCTTTCATTCTCTTGCATTTTCTTTTTTTCTCTCTCTGCCTTTCTCCCTTTATTGTATCTCTTTCTCTGACTCTTGTATTCTCCCTCTCTTTCTTGTTTCTTCTTCTTTCTGTCTTTTTTCTCTCTTTCCCTCTCTCATCTTCCATTCTGTTTCTCTCTTTTTATTTTCACCTCTTTCTCTTTCTCTATTTCATCTTCTCGTTCTTCTTCCCTCACTCTTTTTGTTTCTCTTTTCCCACCATTGTGTTTTTCTTCTTTTCTCTTTATCTTTTTTTTCTCACATTTTCTCACTTTGTCCCTCTTTTTCTCTTGTCTCTTTATATATCGCTCTCCAATTCTGTTGTTTTCTTTTTTCTCTGTCTTTCTCTCTTTTTCTCTTTCTTCCCCTCTTTCTCTTTCTTGCTCTTTTTATGTTCCTTCTATTTTCCCCTCTCTTTCTCTCATTTTTATCTTGCCTTTCTCCTTCTAGTCAAGTCAAGTCAAGTCATTTTTATTTGTATAGCCCTAAATCACGAAGAGTCTCAAAGGGCTTCACAGATTATTACACTATATTACACAGACTATTTTTCAGCCGACGAGAAGAGTAGGTTATTCATATGCTATGGAGTAGAAGTAAATTTTAAGCTTAGATATAAACATTTCCACTGAGGTTGCAGATCGGATCTCAGGGGGAAGAGCATTCCACAGCACCGGTGCCCGGATGGAGAACGCTCTCGAACCAGCGGAACACTTCTTTGCTCTTGGGATCACCAGAAGACTGGCCCTCTCAGAACGTAGGCTTCGGGACATAGGGGCAAATCAGATCTGAAAGATAAGAGGGAGAAAGTCCATGTATGATTTTGTACAATACTAAGAGAACCTTGAAATCGCATCTAAGGCTGACTGGGAGCCAATGCAGGTTAGCCAAAATCGGTGTGATGTGATCGGACTTTTTTGTCCTAGTTAAAAGCCTCACTTTCTCATTCTCTTTCTTTCTCTTTTACCTCTCGTTTGTTTTCTTTCTTTCCTTCTCTAGTTTTTGTTCTTTCTTTCATTCGCTCTTTTTCTCTTTTACTCTTTTTTCCTACCCTTGTCCCTTTCTTTTTCTATCTGTCTCTATTTTGGTCTCTCTCTCTCTTTCTATCTTTTGTCTTTCTCTCACTGACTTTCTTTCTCGCGTTCCTCTTTTGTTTTACTTTTTTTCATTGTCCCTCTCTTTTTATTCCTCTCTCTCTCTCTCGTGCTTTCTCTCTCTTTCTCTCTCTCTCTCTCTCTCTCTCTCTCTCTCTCTCTCTCTCTGTGTGTCTCTCTTTGTCTCTCTCTCTGTCTCGCTGTTCCTCTCTCTTTCTCTGTCTCCCTCTCTGTCTCTTTATTTCTCTCTTTTTTTCCTTTTTACCATCGCTTTCTCCTTTTCTCTCAATCTTTTTCCTTCTCTTGCTCTTTTTATTTCTCTCTTTTTCGCCCCTTTTATTCTCTTTGTCCCTATATGTCTCTTTCTCTCCCTCTCATTTTTGCTCTTTCTCTTTGATCTACGAATCGGGCCCCCATGAAAATGTTTCTTTCTACCATGTGGCTCCCAAGCTAAAATGAGATTGACACCCCTGTCTTAGCCACAATTCACGCCCCTTCACTTCCTTTTTCCGCTCATATAATCACCACATGAAACACTGAGAAACAACGTGTCATTAGCATTTTATTTTGAAAATACGCCTTTTGTGTGCCCCTTTTACCCTTTCACAATCCCTGCCGGCGACTTTTTGGACGTTTGCAACCACAAAAAGTGTCCGTTTGCAACACAGCATCGTCCACAGTCAGCAGGGCGGGCCAGGCGTGGTATATTTAGCCGCTCCCCCTTGAAAGGTTTCATTTTAGTCCTGCGAGTCAGGGAGGAAACTCCCAAGATTCTTGGCGCTTTCTCGGCGGACGTGGACTGTAATTAGCAAACTCAAAGGAGCTTGTGTGTTGATTTGAAAGGAAGCACATGCAGAGAAAAAAATGGTTTTTTTTTTGCTGCACTCGATGGGAGGGAGACAGCAAGACACGTCATATTAAAGGACCAGTGTTTATGATATAGCGACCTCTAATGAAGTAAAACTGATAAATCCTTCGAAATAAAACAGTATTGGTTCCAATAAGCATGAGATGGCCGCCAAGTTACTTGATTCAGGCAACTTACACTTTTTTCCACTGTTTCTTTCTCTAGCCACTCATGTTACCCACTTAGCTGCAGGATATGGATCGCAGCTATTGTTATTGTTCAAGTGAACTCAAATCACATGTATTCGTAAAAGCCTTCGACACAAAATGTCTAAAAGGACTGAACAGGTTACAATTACACCATCCCCTGATCTTAAACCAACATGCGGACACGGAAAAACTGAAAAACCTCAACATGGGGAATATAATTAACCTTGAGAAGGGGCCTCACAGTGTTAGCTGCTCCGGATTCATCCTTCAGTGTCACTTACTTTCTATGGCTGCTCATGCAGGCGAGCATCACTAGATCCCGTAATTCCCACTTTTTAAACTTGTTCCCACTGTTTCCTTCTCTAGCCACTCATGTTGGCTACGCAATCAATTGGGAATACAGGATGGTGGTGTTCCTGCCGGGCATTTCTGCCTGAAGCACTTTCTCCGGCACCTTTGGAATGCTAGTGTAGCCTGAACACTTGGGCCTGACTGGGTCATCAGCTGGGGACCACGGGTCATTGATATTTCGCTCCTCTAAACCCGGGACATCTCCCAATGGCGGAACGATGGCTGGGAAGTCTTCCCTACCAACCCTGCTGATGTCCTGGGTGTTGCTTGAAGCCCCCCAGATCCAATCACAAGATAGCATCACTAGATCCTGTGATTCTCGCCTCTTGAACTGTTTTCCTCTGTTTCCTTCTCTAGCCACTCATGTTACCCACCTTGCCGCAGGCTATGGCTCGCTGCTAGTTGCTACCGTTGATAAAGCTTGCTCTTGTAATATTTTATTGGCCTTTTTTTAGTATCTTTTTCAGCTAGCTGCTAAATATACAGTAGCTGCTTCAACCAGCTCTGATCAACTCCAGCTACGGGCTCTTTTCAGTTGCTCCGAGTAAATCCAGCTTGCTTGTTCTTTTGCTGTCGCTGTGTAGGATTAAGAATAGCTTTCATGTCAGGTCGTTGGCCGAAATTTTGAAAATCAAAATATATGTTTCCAAATTTTCCGAATGCTTTATCTCATTGACTTAAAATGGTCGGTTGTTACACGCTGTGACTTTAAAATGAGAACATGATAAAAAGTTTAAATAATAGCAGTATATTTATCCAAAAAACTTAACATATTTTTCCTAGCTAACTTTTTAACAGCTTCAAAAACAAATTTTTTTCTACAAGAAATTTTTTGAGGTTTTACCCAATCACGGGAATAAACACGAGCTATTGAGTTATGCTGAGGTTTTTTTTTTTTTTCTGTTGGTTAGTGGTCTGGTCTGGGTGTGTAAAAATGTATTCTGGTCTTCCTCAGCCAGACTGTAATTTGGTTTCTGGATTTAGTCCACTGGAGCATTTTACAACCAAAGGAATGCTGAGCGTTATTTGTCATCTTTGAGTTTGCCCCGTGAGAAGTTTAGCTTTTTGTTGCCATTCACAAACGTAATCAACTCAAGCAGAAATTTTTGGTTCACATTTTTAGGGTTTCTATATTAACCGGGTTACTGTTCCTTTAAAATTCGCCTAAAATCCTAATCCAATACCTACCCAAAGTAAATTGAATGATGTTTTTGAACTGTTTGGAAATTATGGGCGGTTTTGGTCTCAAAGCCTACTAGCATCGAGTAATCCGAGTTGAAACACACAGAACTAAGACATTTTCTTGCCTGAATTTATTTATTACAATCAAATGCCTGCAGATGAGTGTAGCAGAGGTGAAACAAAAGCTTGAAGCCTTACCTAGTAACTTGTCAAATTTGATCCCAATCTGAAAAATCAAACATTGTATTGTACTCATTTTGTAGGTCTAGCTGTTTCCAAAAGTGGCCATTTGGAGACAATCAGTTCCCCTTTAAATTTTGCATTCGTGTATTTTACTTTGTCCAATTTTTAGACATTGTGAAAGAGTTATAAATGATTGACTTCTCTTTCTAGAAGTGAATCTATGCACTCTTGCACGTAATAATGGTGCGTAAAACTAAATCACAATCGGCTTTGCGCACGTTTACCTTCGGCTCTGATTTTAACACATACCTTAAACATGTACATATTTACATTGGGAATTTATTGGCTAGCCAATGTGGCATTTGAATTGGTCACTCTTGGTTAAAGATTTTTTCAGCGGAATTGGTTATGACATTTTTTTTTCAATACAGGCTCTAATAAGTTGTCACAGGCCAAGGACAGTAAAAATAAATTGCAATTGCCCAGAAGTTGTGTCAATCAACAGGTCAGGGGCTAACGGAAGTATTGAAAATAATATGCTGGGTCTGTTTATTTTTAAAGGGGAGTACTGAAGCAAAATAGACGGATACAACGAAGATTGTCAAACAAAGCAGGGATGCTTTTAGACTCATTTTTTTTTATCTGTCGGCAATATCACTGTTAATTGTGAACCTGGAGTGCCACGTCCAATTTCGTTGTCACAATATGTTCAACCTATTTTGTAACAATGACAATAAAGGTATATTCTATTCTATTCTATTCTATTTTATTATAGAGTGTTTCAGAGGCGGGCTGTCGGAAGGTTAAGGAGTTGATGACTTAATTACAAGCAATGGTAGCTCTATGATGATTATGTTTGTCAAATTAAATTTTGTTGACCCTAGAACAACACTAGGCAAACTACGGCCTACGGGCCAAAGGCTTTTTTATCAGGCCCGACAAACGAAAATGTTAGAAAAACAATGAAATGATGTACAAAATGGTTTTGAATAGTACCACTAATAAAAATGTTTTGATTTGGAACCCCTCTTGCCCCGAGTGTCCCTAACATTCCAATAGCTAGCTTGATTTTTCTTTCATGTATTTCTTTATCAATTAAGATAAGAGCTAGCTGTATTGCCTTTTTGCGTTTTCAATGCACATTAATAAGTATAGCTTTTAAAAGGCGGCACGGCGGATGGGTGGTTAGTGCGCTGTCCCATGGTGCAGAGGTTCAGGGTTCAAGTCCAGCTACAGAAGCCTCCCCATGTGGAGTTTGCATGTTCTCCCTTTGCCTTTATGGGTTTCCTCTGGGCACTGTCAGGTTAATTGTCTGGTCCAAATTGTCCCTAGGTGTGAATGAGTGAGTGGATAGTTGTCTGGCTGGCTGGCAACCAGTTCAGGGTGTCCCCTGCCCACTGCCCGAAGATAGCTGGAATGCGCTCCAGTGCCCCCGCGGCCCTACTGAGGAGAAGCGGTACAGATAATGGATGGATGGATAGCTTTCAAAAGGGACATCATTTATTACTTTGGTTTCCTTCTAAGGGTTTTAAAACAATTTCATAAAAGAAACAGAAATATAACACGTACTTGTAAATGGCTTCATGTTTGTTTGTACATACAGGTAAATGCAAATCGTCTAAAAAGGGTATTTTGGGGGCATTCAAAAACATATTTTTGCCTGAATCGAATGTGCAATAAAAGCAATTTAGATTCAAACCAAATAAACAGAAATGTACCTGTGATCTCAAATATCTTCGAATAAACATTTTATCTGCAAAATAAGTCATAAGATATACATAGATTGGGAAATAATAGGAACATCCATTCATAAAACAATTCAAAGAGTCAAAAAATGGAATGGTCATAATTTAGATTGTAATGTATGTCTTGTCTTTAATTTTCCAAACACAAACTGTTTTAAAGATGGCTTCCTGCAAAATAATTTACAGTATCATTAAACTTATTCAATGTATGAAAAAAGCAAAATCAGCCAAATAGTTTTTTTATAACCATGGTTAAGAAGATATAACATTATATTTTTATATCTTTCCTTTTGTACTGAAGAGGTTTCATTTTCGAGATACCAAAAATTAAATCTGTATTTTTTCTTTCCCTCTCAGCCCTTACGCCATTTTTTTTAACCCAATTGACTTTGTAGATCTTATGAATATCTCTCCCAAAGAATAAATGTCAGTCTTAACATTTGAAGTGCAAATGTCTGAAAGACTTTCTCTTGTGCTGGATATTTTATCATATTAGACAACCCCAAATCATAAAGGGGCCTTTTATTGATAGTATTGTGGTTACAAAGAAGGTGTCAGGCACACCATTTTCCCCACAGAGGGGAGTGGCCGGAGAGTGCCCAACTGCTTCTAAACATGTCCACTACGTTGTCATCAATGACAATAAAAACGATTCTAATTCTAATCAGTCCCCATGTCTGCTGTGAATGATTAGAGCTCTTCATTTCTAACCTTTGAGGAGTTGGCTGACGGTCAAGTAGATGATGTAGATCTTAAGTTCTACCTCCTCCTCCCTTTTGCCGGGCAGGTTGGATGTCTGTATAAGGCTTTGAAAAAGGCATCCGACGCGGGCAGCTAATGGACGAGCGTCCCTCTCGCTCTCTTTAAGTAAATATTTGTGCGAACGAGGTGGAGCGACGTCTGGTTTGGAGGCCACATTAGGGCAAGGAATGATGCTGGGGGAACTCAAGAAGAAGGATGATCTCATTTGTTGTTTTCCCTCAACAGGCGCCCGCCACTGACCTGCCTCTCAAACACGTAGAAACCATGGTGAGTCCAAAACTTTTTCCACGTTTTACTTAAGAAACCGTACAAAAAAGGAAAAGGCTTTCCAAGGTCATTATAAAAATGAGACATGTTGCAAATAACAGAATTTCTTTAGATTTCAAACATTTCCCTTCTTTTTTATTAGTATTTTTCAATTTCACGGCCAATAAATCACATATTCTCATCATTATGTTAATTCTTATGACACCTCTGTTTGCCTTATATTTTTGCCATTTTCAAACCATTTTTTATATATATATGCATATACGTTTTCAATTATATTTTTAGATTTTATTTATCCGTTATTTTTATTAACAATAATTTTTATTTTTTATTTTTTTTAATTTAATTTGATGATTTTACATTTTTTTCTCCATATTTCTATTTATGTATTTATTTTTATTTATCAACAATTACCTTCCCCTGTTTACATTTTTATACCTGTACATTTCTATTTATTTCTATTTTTATTTTATATCAATAGCTCCGTATTATTTGTAATTGCAACATCCTTTGCCTGGTAATCTTGAAAGGGGATACCACATGTGCGGTCCCTTCTCAAGGTTGCTTCATTTTCCTCATTTTCCTCATGTTGACGTGTTTTTCCTTGCCCTCATGTTGTTTCCAGATCAGGGGATGGTGTAATAATAGTCCAAAATAATAGTCTGTGAAATAACCTGTGCAGCCCTTTGAGACTCTTTGTGATTAAGGGCTATATAAATAAAAATGACTTGTCTTGACTTATTTAAAAACACATCCCCTTTTTAAGAAATGTTTAATATATGTACTTAGAATTTTACTTGTGTTTATTTATTTTCATTTATTAATAAAATAAATGTGTTTGCCTTTTTGATTAAATTACAATATTGATTGCAATATTTTCAGAAATAACCAAAACAACTAAACTGAGGTATAAGGTGTGCTGCGGACAATAAATGTTTTCTCGATTTTACTACAGTTCTTCTTATTTCAGGATTTGATCTATTATTTCACCTTTAATATGGGCAGAAAATATTTCAGAAAATAAGAAAACTAACTATTTTTAATTTGTTTTTATTTCACCTTATTTTAGGCGTGACATTTCTCATGTAATCAGGATAAAATATCTTAAAATAAGTCAAATATTAATTTTAAATATATTTTCATCTCCCCTCTTTTTAATTCAGATTATTTTAATTTCATAAGCATCAAATAGGTTAAAAGACCCATTAATACTCTCTTTAATTCATTTTATTTCAAACTATTTTAAAGATAACATTTCACATTTTATCCTGATAAAATATCTCTATATAAACAGAAATAATTAGATATCTTCCCATTTAATTCACCTTGTTTTAGATAATTTGTTTCTCATTTTCTTAGAATAAAAGAATGTTAATAAAATAAGAAATACACACCCAGAAAAAAAAAAAAAAGTTCTCTGGCAATGGGGTATGAATTTTTTGTTTGCAGTCTTGCAACGACAGACTAAAACTAACATATATGCTAAGTAAAAATGGAACTTATGCTATGTTACAGATTCTCATATTAATATAAAAAGAATTGGCGCGTGTGCAGTACAGTTCTGAGGTCATGAGATCCAACCTTCCTGTATGGAGTTTGCAAGTTCTCCCCGTGCCTGCGTGGGTTTCCCCTGGGCACTCCGGTTTCCTCCCACATTCCAAAAACATTTTGTCCCTAGGTGTGACTGAGCAAGTTGATGGTTGTCTGTCTCTGTGTGCCCTGCGACTTGCTGGCAACCGTTTCAGGGTGTCCCCTGCCCACTGCCCGATGATAGCTGGGTTGGGCTCCAGCACCCCGCGACCCTACTGAGGATAAGCAGTGCAAATAATGGATGGATGGATGGACTTGTTTTGTTTGACATGATGGGCTTGGTGTGAGTTATACTCTAAAGAAAACTCCACACAGGGAGGTTACGGTAGCTGGACTTGAACCCTGAACCTCTGCACTGTGGGGCTGCACGCTAACATACCTGTCAAGCTCCACGCCTCCATGCCCTTACAAACTGCCGTATTTTCCCTTACAAAATACAAAATAACCTTACACCATATTTTTTTTCAAACATGTTTATTTATGTAGTTTAACATGACATATTGTACGTGTGTTTCGTTATATGATATTTATTGTTAATTAACATTTTGTTGTGAGGTAATGAGTTGTGCAACATGAATAAGGTTTATTATAGAAAACAGTTCAAAAATTAAGTAGCTTGGACGTTCACTGTGGAAGGAAAAAATACATGCAAATGTAATTAAGTAGAATAATACATTTTCTTATTCAAATTATCAATTCATTTTCTGCGTAATGTTAAATTATTTTTGGTGATATACTGATTAAAGGGATACCCACAAACCTGTCTTTTTTCACTTTCTCCTTTTATACTTCCTTTTTTTCTTAACTTCTTCATACAACATAATAATTGGTAATATAATGCATCAAAGCAAGTGAGCCGTTGGAGAGACGGCTCTCTTTAATGAGTTGAGCCGAAAAAGCCGCTTCTCTAAAAAGAGACAGACTTCCTTTCACTACATCAAACCGCTCGCTTCATTTGCAACAAAAAAAAACATACCGAGATAGAGGCTACTGCGGCGAAACCTGTTTCGTGATAGTCGGTGTATACCGGATGGTACCCATAATTGACAAATTTGCGTTTTTTTGTACAGATTTTCTCGTACGTCGTACACGTCTTAAAATGCATAATTAACCTACTTTGTACGGCAAAAAAACGTACAGGTTGACAGGTAAGAGTTAACCACCCACCCACCGTGCCGCCCCCAAAGTGATGTATAATACATAAAATACTGTATATTAAATTGAGCTGGTGGAGGATTTTTTCTGTCTGTCACATCGTAAGTCAACAAAGAAATTGTCCTATTCTCATATTTGACTTTTTGTTCCTTGTTTTTCTGAACTGTGGTCTGGGTGAGCTCCCGCATTTGTTCAATCGGTATCGCTACCATTTTTCTCAGCAGCGAACGCGCTCCCGACAAAGCGGGATTAGCAGCTGATTTGCGGCTACCAAAAGAAAAAAAAACACGTCTGTTTTTTATTTGTTCCTCCCCACCACACATGAGCACATACGAGTTGTCGAAGGTTCAGCTAAGTGTCAAACGCCTGCGAAGGATCACAAGTTCGCGAAACCGCAAGTTTGTGGGATGCTGCGACTCAAAAAGGAAATATTCGCAGCAAACTAACATCGGAAAAGTCTGTCAATAAGGAAAACCACAAGTGCTCATATGCAAGGAATAGTAAATAATCACTTTTTATGTCAGTACTGGGTTATAAGGCGCATCTGACTAAAAGCCACTCCAGTACTCTCTTCCAGTACCATTTCTGGACCATAAGGCACACAATGATTATAAGCCTTTTCGGCACTTTTTTAGAGGAAAAAACATTAGCCAAACTGGACTATACGCCATGCTATATCAAGGTCTTAATAACATGCTTTAAATTATCTTTACTAACGGTGCCTGGAACTAATATCTGGACTATAAAGTGTACCATAGGATAAGACACATTGGCACATTTTTAAAGGAAAACCCATTAGCCAACCTGGACTAATAGCTGTAGGTGCCCAGTCTTATCAAGGTCTAACTATCCATCCATTATCTGCACCGCTTATCCTCACAGGGGTGCTGGTGCCCATCCCAGTTATCTTCAGGCAGTTGGCAGGGGACACCCTGCACTGGTTGCCAGCCAGTCGCAGGGCACAGACAACTCACTCGCTCATTCACACCTAGGGACAATTTTGACCTCCCAATCAACCTGACATACATGATTTTGGAATGTGGGAGGAAACTGGAGTGCCTGGAGGTAACCCACGCAAGCATGAGGCAAACATGCAAATTCCGCACAGGAAGGCTGGTAGCTGGATTTGATCGCATTACCTCGAAATTGTGCCGCGGACGCGCTAACCACTCTGCCAAATCATTTTTGTCACTGTCAAAAAGGCTAACGATTATAAACCGCAACAATACATTTGTATGGGAAAAAAAATAGACGGAACCATAGTTGCCTGATCTTGTCAACACACCTTAACTTTTCTTTCAAATCTGCCCACGACTCATGACTGGACTTCATGGCGCAACCGATTATAAGCCGCACTATTACATTTTTGAAGAAAAATAACGCCAACGTTTAAATTATTTTCAACGGTCTTAACAACATACTTCAACTAGTCTTTCAAACTGTGCCTGGTACTACTTTCTGGGCTATAGGCGCACCTGATTAGAAGCCTCACCTTCACATCTGTAAAGGAAAATCCAGAAGACAAACTGGACTATGAACTAAAAGCACCCAGAGTTTTCAAGGTCTTGGTTACATACCTTAAGACAGGGGTCAGGAACCTTTTTGACCCAAAGAGCCATAAAAGCAAAACATGTTTTAAAAATAAATTGAGAGAGCCACATCATATATTTTCAGACAAAATTGAAAAAACTGCCAAACACGCTCTCTAGACAAAAGCGAATTCTTCAGCACATTTTATTTCACTGTGTGTCATCTGATGATTTTATCAAATGTATGAAATGATAATAATGACAAATCCTGTGTCCCAAATTAATGTAAATCTGCCATCTACAATCTGTCTTCCACCTTAAGTTAAGAGTGTTGAGGCAATTTTTTTCCATGAAATTTGTCCTTAATAACGGTTTCAAAACAATGTGCATGCAAAGTTCTTTTGTAAAAATGTCACAAATTACTGCAAACGATAAGCATATCGTCATATTCACTTTCGGTGTAGACTGCGCTGAGCGAGAGAGAGAGAGAGAGAGAGAGAGAGAGAGAGAGAGAGAGAGAGAGAGAGAGAGAGAGAGAGAGAGAGAGAGAGAGAGAGAGAGAGAGAGAAAGAAATGCCTTGCGCTGTGTGCAGGGATCCGCCCACCTGTACTGCTCACCCGATCAAAGTCGTTCACCAGCGTTTTTATTTATCAGTTTAAATGGTTTCTTATCAAACTTCTGCATTAAGTTGCTTCGACTTTATATGGACCAAAATCGGGATGAAATCACTTGACTTTGGAACGCCACAGAGAGATATGCAATAGTTACATTTTATTTCTGAGCCATATGTACTCATGAGAAGAGCCATATATGGCCCCCAAGCCATAGGTTCCCTACCCCTGCCTTAAGATTTCATTCCATACTGCCTGTTGCTAATATCTGGATTTAGAAGGTGCACCCAGTTTATAAACCATAGCTTCACAAAATCAGGAATTAATCAGGGTTCAGTACCTTGTTCAGTTGTGAGGTGATCCAGGTCTGGATTTTACGGTACGTAGGGTTTTTACGCGTAACAAGGTCCGTAAACCTTACATTTGAACTCCGGTAACTCAGTATCAGGAGCGATTCAGGGTTCAGTCCCTTGCTCAAGGATATTTGGGACACACAACCTCTCAGATATGAAATGATTCAGTCATCACACCGCCTACACAGTCAGGGTCGGGAATCTCCCCAGGCTTTCCACTTCCGTGGTCCTTTCACGTGTTCCGTTTTGGCGCGCTCAGCAGCTGCTCCCATCTTTCTGCCAGTCGGTCTGTCGGCGGGCATCATCGGGTCAGCCCCCGGCATGTCTGACTACGCCTGGTTCCCTCCCACAACGGCCCCCGTGTGTCCTACATCCACACAAATCCCCCCGTGAAATTTGGGGTCAACAACCCGGAGAGGGAAACTGTCGCCTGGTTTTGATCCACGTTTGTATAGCTCGTGAAAAAAAAGGGAATAGGATACGGTTTGTTTGGTGCCTGTTTGGTGTCAACTGCGGTCCTGAACGGGGCCGGACCCTAGACCGAGCACATCTCACATGCCGATCCCGAGACAGCGACGGGGAGGGGGGCCGAGGGGCGGCGACTCATCTGACGGGGGAAAAGTTGAATGCGAGGTGAGAGATAACCAGACGGGGAGTACGCCAGGGAGGAAGGGGAAGGGAGTCAGAGCCAGCGAGGGGCAAAACCAGGACCAGACGGAGGACGGCGGTGTCGGAGGCTGGAACATGCTACGGACCCAATAGAGAGCTCGTTGTTTTCCGTTTTTCCGAGTATCCGACAAAAAATTGGGCAAGTTTCAATGCCGGAGATGAACAGAGAAGGTTCTTTGAGGAGGGGGCTCTCCTCCCTGAGGGGGGCTTGGCGATGGAGTACAGGATATTTACTCAGGAAGGTAGGAACAAAAAACTGTGCAGGTTTTTGGAAAACACTCCGGTTAACATGCTGCGGGTTAATATGACCAAAGTAACTGAGAGTAGTTATTACAGTACATTTATTTGACTAGGTAGGTTAGTAACAACAAAATGAAAATATTGGTACTAATATTGAGATCTTACCAACATTGGTTTTGGTTTTAAAAATAAATGAAGCGTAGATTTTGGGTCAAAATGACCCGCAGTGTAGTCAAAAAGGGAAAGTCTTCTTACTGTATGTTGCACATCTAATTGAGTAACTCCATCATACATGAACAAAATCATTTTTCTGCTTATAAAACAATAAAAGAACAAAAACACAATAATAGCAAATTAAAAACAAAATAAATAAAAATGAAGCAAACAAAAAGAAAACATAAATAAAACCATAACAAAAAAATACAAAAATGCAATACAAAGATATAAATGTGAAGCAAAGAACACAATAAATACAATTACAAAAATGAAATAAATCAAAATAAAACAAACAGATATAAATGACACAATAATTAACACCATAAAAATCGATAACTATATATTTTAAATAAAGAAAACCTATAAAAACAAATACAAAACAAAAAAGCAAATATGATTTAAAATAGGCAGCACGGGGGCGCAGTGGTTAGCGCGTGTGCGGCACAATTCTGTGGCCATGGGTTCAAATCCAGCTACCAACCTTTCTGTGCGGAGTTTGCATGTTCTCCCTGTGCTTGCGTGGGTTTCCTCCTGGCACTCCGGTTTTCTCCACATTCCAAAAACATGCATGTCAGGTTAATTGGCCGGTCAAAATTGTCCCTAGCTGTGAATGAGCGAGTGAGTTGTCTGTCTCTGTGGGTGGCAACCAGTTCAGGGTCTCCCCTGCCTACTGCCCAAAGTTGGCTGGCATGGGCTCCAGCACCCCCGCGACCCTACTGAGGATGAAGATAATGGATGGATTAAATGAATATATATTAGAGAAATAAAGCAAAATAAAATCAAATGAATACGAATTAAGATAAATAAAGTCAAACAAAAAATACAAATTTAAAAAGTAAAAATAAAACTCAATGCAAAATAAAGTTACATTTAAAAAAACAAATGAAGCTAAATCAAAACACAATTCTCAATAAATAAATAAATACGATTTAAATGACATATTTTTATATTATAGTTTGTCAAAAAAGCTTTCAAAAAACTTTTGACTTGACTTGACTTTCCCTGCCTGCCACTTTCCAGGGTTCATTTAGACGTCCTTCTCGTAAAATTCGTGTCCACAGATGCTTCACATCTGGAAACCGGCTTTTAAGATCCTCAACCCCCCAAAAAGGCCTTCTACCTCCCAATTTCTTCAATGACTCTTCTAATCTGTTTTTTTTTCTTTGAGCTTTCTGTCTATTCTTTACAAAATCGACTTCAGCACCGCCTAGTGCCAAATGTGAATTTCCCTTCGGGGATGAATAAAGTATCTATCTATCTATCTAATATGTCAAAACGTGATTGTTATTGAGAGAATTGTGCAAAAAGGCACCATTTTGGCAACCCCTTTCTTATTCTCGGCTCGTTGATGACGGTTGACCTCCAGCGAGCCTTCTGGTCCTTGTTAGCCCCGAGTGGCAGACGGGAACGTTTAGGCGAAGCCCAAGGGAGGCGAGCGTGCATGTTGCCTCATTTTGCTCTGTGTGAAGGCAAAGTGTGGGAAAGGGAGGAAAAAAAACACTTCTTATTTGAAAAATCAGGGCACAGCGACCTTTTTGAATGGTCGGGCTCATTTTTATCATGTTATTACTATGTTATTATTACTAAGTAAGAGAGAAGAATGGAGAGGGCAAAAGGTGGATAGAGAGAAAAAAAGAAAGAGAGAGACAGGAGGCTAGAGAAAAGAAAGACCGATCAAGAGAGATAGTCAGAAAGAGGGCTTGAGAGAGACAGAAAAAGAAAGAAAGAAAAGAGAAAGAAACATGGAGACAAAGAAAGAGAGAGTAATAGAGAGCAAGACAGAAAAAAACAAAATAAAGCAAAATAAATAAAGAAACACCGAGAGTGAGAGAGAGTCAAAGAGAGTCAGTGAGAGCAAGGAGGAAAGAGATGAGAAAAGATAGAGAGGGAGAGAAAGACTGAGACTCAAAGAGAAAGAAAGAAAAACAAGGACTTGAAAAGTTGAATGAAAAAAAAACATAGTGAAATTTAATTTATACACAAAGGAAAAAAGTGAAACCCCAAGGGCATGTAATTTTGCTCTTTTTACCAATATTCTCATTTAAGACAGAAAGAGAGGAAAGGGGAGAGAGAAAGAATGAGAGAAAAAGAGAGAGATGGAAATAAAGAAAGAAAGCAAGAAAGAAAGAAAGCAAGAAAGAAAGAAAGAAAAAAAGAAAGAGAGAAAGAAAAAAAGAAAGACAGAAAGAAAGAAAGAAAGAAAGAAAGAAAGAAAGAAAGAATAGAGAGAGCAAGAGAGCTATAGAAAGAAGAAAGATAAAGAAAAGTGAAACAGTAAGGTAAAGAGGGAAAGACAAAAGACATAAGTTATCCTGATTTCTCGCCATCAAGCTATCGAATCTTGAGGAAATTCCCAATGACCTTCTAGCTTCTGTTCAAAATGTCCTCCCGCTCTATTGTGACCCAAATTGGAAGGTATCGAAGTGTAAGCGGACCAATGAAAACGCTCCGTTGCACAGGGTTCTGCGGGTCTTTTTTTTCCTGGCATATGAAATTCTTTCTCTAGTGACACAACGTGGACATTTGTCATGTGCTTTCTTCACAAATACATACAAAATGCCTCTCGACAGGTTCACAAAACCAAAAATGCTCCACCTGCAAGACCATTTGGACTCTTCGCTGGTCCACTTGATTGATAACAGGACCGAAAGACCGCGGGGGAGGGGGCCCAGCCCCAGGCACTTTGGCCCCTAACCCTATTTAACCCCTCCCCCAAATATAAGCTGCTTCTGATCAAGCATAGAGAAATCCCCCCTACCACATCTAACATTTGTCAAAGCAAATAGGAAAATGGCTCTCTATTTCCCAGACTAACGTAATCCCTCGTTTTTTGCACCAGAACCCAACATAATTTGCACAAAAACGCAAAGTTGGAATTTTGGTCAATTAGTTCGATATGTGCATGCTTATTGTTACGAATTAAATAATAAAATGTACCGTTTACCAAATTGTACGAATTAGTTATCCGACTCTATTAACCAAACACCACCTACATTCCCCTAACAATGCGCACTTGTTTTTTGATGGAAAAATGAACAAGAGACCAGCATTTTCACACAGGAGCAGATTTAATTTCTTAGACAATTTAACTAAGTGAACTCCATCGAATATGGCCGAATTAGTCGAATAAGTGTCGCTCGAGTCCCTGTCAAGCCTGCTCTCTCAATCTCCCTCTTCTTTCTCTCGGCCCACGTTTTTTACGCAAGCTGGTGTGCCGGCTCCTCCCATGGGTGTGCCAGGAAAGCCCTCACGTGGGCTCCATGGCTCCACCACCTCGCCTTTATGTATAGAAAAACTCAAAACAACACAGAGCGTTTCTACGTCATCAGGGCCTTGTTCTCCAAACATCGCCTGCCGTCCTCCGTCAGAGTCCTGTTATCAAAATTCCCTAGTCAAAACATTCCGCATTTGGAACAGAGTGACCTGAAGCCCACTCAGTGAAAATATTCAGTGCACTCAATAAATGTAACTTGTATTTAATCGTATAAAATCTTTTATAGTAAAATGTATAAAATCCTTCATTACAAACGACAATAAATGCAAGTTGAAAGAAGGAAAATAATTATATATTAATATTATAGAATGAGGACATTTTATCGATTGGAATTGACTATTCTCTCCTCGATTTTTGTTTTTCAGAGTTCAACCAAATCCTCAAAAAGCATGGAGTCGCACCGGAGACCTTCCAGGTACATTTTCTTTTTTAGGGTACATTGAGCCCGAAACAAAACATCTTATATAAGAATTATAGGCTTAATATTGAGAATGTACGCTGATTCTTTTCCTATCGATACTGATAATGTACTGCTCCGATTTTCTTTTTATACCAGTTTGATGATTGTGGCATTATTTTTGCCCGTTTTCGGATGCATAACTGTTGTGCGTCCAGTTAGTTTTTTTCCTATGTGGCTGATACCTGTGATGCCATACTTGATCATTTTGTTTCTACAGCTATCGTGCATTCTTATAATTTATGATAACTGCCGGTTTTAGGTTCTGTAACAGTTGTGCATCTCCATTTTTCCTATCAGGCTGATAACTGGCATTATATTTACGTCATTTTGGTTCTATAACTACCGTGCATCCAAGGTTATTTTTCCAGTTTCGCTGATACCTGTGACGCTATACTTGCCCATTTTGTTTCTACAGCTATTGTGCATTGCTAGATTTTTTTCTATTATAACGCTGATAACTGCCCGTTTTTGGTTCTATAACAGTTGTGCATCTCCTTTCTTGCTATAAGGCTGATAAGTGACATCATGTTTATAACATTTTGGTTCTATAACTACCGTGCATATGTGGTTATTTTTCTTATCCAGCTGATAACTATGACGCCATACTTGCCTATTTTGTTTAGATATCTATCATGCATTCCTAGATTTTTATTTTTATTTTTTTATTATGGAGCCCGTTTTTGGTCCTATAACAGTTGTGCATCCGTAATCTTTTGTCCCTATTCGGCTGATACCTGTGACGTAACATTTTCCTGTTTTATATTCTATAACTATCGTGGATCTCTATTTTTTCTTTAATGGGCCAATAATTGTGATGCCACATTTGCCCAATTTAGGTTCTATAGCCATCGTGCATTCCTATTTCTTTGGTTTATTATCAAGTTGATAACCGCCCGTTTTTGGTTCTATTACAGTTGCAAGTCTCCTCTTTCCCTATCCGGTTGATAACTGGTCATATTTACAAGATTTTGGTTATATATCTACCGTGCATCCGTAGTTTTTTTTCTCAAACGGGACAACTGTGACGTAACTTTTTCCTGTTTTTTATTCTATAACTATCATGGATCTGTATTTTTCCTCTAACGGGCTGATAATTGTGATGCCATATTTGCCTAGTTTTGGTTCTATAGCTATTGTGCGTTTTTTTTTTATTATCGAACTGATAACCGCCCGTTTTTGGCTCTATAATAGTTGTGCGTCTTCTTTTTTACTATCAGGTTGATAACTGATGTCATATTTCAAGATTTTGGTTCTATAACTACTGTGCATTCGTAGTTTTTTTCCATTCAGCCTGACAACTGTGACGTAACATTTTCCTGTTTTATGTTGGTGGATCTCTATTTTTCTCTCTCTAGCGTGCTGATAATTGTGATGCTATATTAATTTTGGTTCCATAAATATCTCTAGTCTATTTTGCATTGGGCTGATAACTGACTCCATATTTGCCTGTTTTTGGTTCCACAAATATCATATACCGCTATTTATTTTCTTAGTGGTCCGATAACGGACTGTTCTTGGTTCTATAACTGTTGTGCATATCAAGTTTGTTTTCCCAATAGGCTGATAACTGATATCATATTTGCCGGGTTTTGGTTCTATAACAACCGTGCATCCCTCATTATTTTTCCTTATTTTTCTGAACTATCAAGTTAGTAACTGTGACGTCATTTTTGTGAGTTTTTGGTTGTGCATCCTTTATCTATCATGCAATTTTTTTCTAACGGGATATTTTTGTTTTCACAGCGATAATGCATTTCTCATTTACCTACTCAAAATGTATCTTCAAGTCCAAAAAAAGCCCTAGACAGACCTGTAAACGACCCGCTCGCCATGACTCATAAACACAAAACGTGGCGAGCATCTGACACTTCCTCATTTTCCTGCCGTCTCCAGAACAAGTGTATTGTATCCCGAGCGGAGCGAAGCAAAATAAACGGACGGCAGCTGCCTCTTATGTAACCTTCCACGCTCTCCCCATTGCCTTTTATAGCATTTATGCTAGCCGCCAAATACAGTAAATGCTCGGGATTCCTTTTAAGGGGGGGTTGAAAATCACACATGACGCCCCTAAAAAAACAAATATCTCCCCAAAACTTGGATGAAAAATCTCCAGAGTGCAATTCGAGAAGCTCCATATGTGGACGGCATACTGTAAAAAAAGAGAAAAAGAGAAGGGGGTGGGTGTTTTTCAAAGGGAGGGGGTCTCCTCTCCCACGTTATGAGCAATTTCCTGACCAATGTGGGAAATATCAAGCTTGCAGAGTGTAAAGTCTCAAAACCTGAACCCCCCACACCCCGGGCCCCTTCACTTGTAACCTTGTAAATATAAGAGGAGTGCAACAGTTGTTTTCAGTTCTATAACTATCGTGCACAATGCATTACTAGTTTGTTTTTTTCTCCTAGGGCTGATAAATGCGACGGCATATTTGACTGTTTTTGGTTCTATAATTATTGTGCATCCCTATTTTCTTTCTTATCAGGCTCATAACCGACGTCATTTTTTCTTGCTTTTGGTTCTACAACTAGCGGGCACAATAGTTTTTTTTCCAATTCTCGGGCTGATAACTTTAATGTCGAATTGTCATATTTTTCATTGTACAACTTTTCCTAGCTGTTTTTTGTATATCACACAGATAACTGTGATGTCATATTTGCCCGTTTTTGGTTCTCTTATTATTGTGCTTCCTTAGTTTTTTTTTCCCATGAAGCCAATAACCGTGACATCATATTTGTACGTTTTTGGATCTATAACTATTGTTCATCCCTAATTTTTTTACCTATCTGGCTGATAACTGACGACATATTTGGCCGTTTTCTAGGTCTACAACTATTGTGAGTAGCTATTTTTAGGTTTTCTATCGAGCTGATAACCGACGCCATATTTGCCCATCTTTGGTTCTATAACTATCGTGCATCCCTAGTCATTTTTTTCAGTGAGTGGACCAATAACTGTGACGTCATACTTCATATCGTGCTTGTAACAAGCACGGTAAACTTTGATTTTTGCATTTCGGAGATGGAATATGAGCTTGCTCTGTCCACTCCACGCATCGGCCCGGTATTGCAGTACCTCCGGGAACGGTGCATTCGCAATGATCGCAGCATGGCTTTAGGACTAGGACCTTAGCTTGGCCTTTTGGCTGAGAGTAAGTGTCCCGGCTCCTAGGCTTTGTAGCGTATTATGAACTGACCGATAACGGATAATGGATAATGAATAACGAAGATAGATCAATAACCCTTAAAAACCCCACTTGCTGGTTTTTGGATCTACAACTACTAAGTTTTTTTCTCTATCAGGCTGATAAATGTGACACCATCTCTATCCATTTTTGGTTCTATAACTACCGTGCATCACTAGGTTTTCTTCTTCTTACTGTGCCAACTACTGTGACATTATATTTGCACAGTTTTGGATGTATAATTATCATGAATCCCTTATTTTAATTTATTTTTTCAGTTATTGAGCTGATATCTGTGACACGATTTTAAATCCCTATGTTTCGGGCGGGAATAATGTGACGTCATATTTACCTGTACTTGGTACTATAACTGAGCAGCATGGCAGCGCAGTGGTTAGCGCATGTGCCGCACTGTTCTGAGGTAATGAAATCTAACCTTCTTGTGTGGAGTTTGCATGTTCTCCCCGTGCTTGTGTGTTTTTTTTCCGAGCACTCCGGTTTTCTCCCACATTCCAAAAAACATGCATGTCAGGTCAATTGGCCGGTCCAAATTGTCCCTTGGTGTGAATGAGCGAGTAAGTTGTCTGTCTCTGTGTGCCCTGCGACTGACTGGCAACCAGTTCAGGGTCTCCCCTGCCCACTGCACGAAGACAGCTCGGATGGGCACCAGCACCCTCGTGACCCTGCTGAGGATAAGCGGTGCAGATAATGAATGGATGGATGGATGGTTCTATAACTATTGTTCATACCTCGTGCCAAAGCCTCTCTGCTGATGCTCACTATGTTCAACAAGAATCAAATGAAAAATGTATATATATATATATATATATATATATATATATATATATATATATATATATATATATATATATATATATATATATATATATATATATATATTCATCAAAGAAATATGAATTCTAAAGATTATATTTTGTCTTTATTACTTGATTAATGAAGTGTCATGTTGATAAAGAATATATGAAATACAAATGATAAAATAATAATAAAACGTTTCTCATTATATTTCTACTGTAAGGTTTTGATCACATTAAATAATAAATGATAACGATTATTTTTCCACAAGTCATAAAAAGTCTCACGGTTACATTTGTTTTTGTTTTTTTTTTCTTACGGAAAAAGATTTTGAATTTTTGGTTGTTGATTCCTTGAATGTATTCATCTATTTATCTTTATTGGTCGCCTGATAAATCATTCTTGCAAACAATGTCTACAGCTAAGATATAGTCAGTACAGTGATTTGTTTTCTTAACCATGGGACTTATGTATATAATATAAATATGCTGAACTTTTGTCCTTTCAAACTAATGTTCCGTGTTTTTGTCACACAGTAGATAAAACAATGTGACTTTTTTTCTTCTCTCCACAAGCACATGCAACAAAATCACATGAACTGGATTATTTCCACCGATTTTTTTACAGTCTGATGCTTGACTTGCGATGGGCAAGACACTTTTCTCTTAAACCTCCTGGCTTCTTTCATTCCTTCACTAAAAGAGAAGGGGGAGGAACGACAACGGTACAACTCAATACTTTTCTTAGTATGTTTTTTTCTTTCACTAAACAAAAGAATAACAAAAAGCCGAATTAAAACAAAATAAGGAGAGGAACGACAGTTTAACTCAATATTTTGCAACAGGACGTACAATTTTCTTCGTTTGTTTCTTTCTTTCACTATACAAAAAATAACAAAAAAGCAGAAAAAAAATAAAAAAGGGAAGGGGGAGGAACGACGACAGTGCAACTCAATATTTTCTAACTGGAGGGACAATTTTCTTCGTTAAATTATAAAAATCAGAATTAAAACAAAAAAAGGAGAGGAACCAAGAAAGTTTAACTTGGGTTTTGCAACGGAACAGACACTTTTCTGTTAACCTGTTTGTTTCTTTCACTACAAATAAACAAATACAAAAGGGAGGGAGAGGAACGACGACAGGGCAACTCAATAGTTTCCAACTGGACAAGCACTTTTCTTTGTTTGTTTGTTTGTTTGTTTCACTACACAAAAAATAACAAAAAGTGGAAATAAAATGAAAGAGAGGGGGAGGAACGACGACGGACACTCTTCTGTTAAACTTCCTTGTTTATTTCACTACACAAAAAACGACAGAAAGCAGAATCAAAACTAAAAAGGGGAGGAACGACGACAGTTTAACTCTTCGTTTTGCAACAGGACACTGACTGTTAACCCTCTTGGCCTGTTTCTTTCTTTCACCACACAAAAAATAACAAAAGCGGAAATAAAACAAAAGAGTGGGGAAGGAACGACGACGGACACTCTTCTGTTAAACTTCTTTTTTTCTTTCACTACACAAAAAAACGACAAAAAGCAGAATAGAAACAAAAAAGGGGAGGAACGACAACAGTTAAACTCAGGTTTTGCAACGGAACAGACACGTTTGTGTAAGTCCTCTTGGCCCGTTTGTTTCTTTCACGACAAATAAATACATAAATAAATTAAAAAGGCAGGGGGAGGAACGACGATATGCATCTCAGAGCCGGACACTTTTCCGTTGATAGTCTTGGTTTGTTTGTTTCTTTCACCCCAAAAAACAAAAAAAAATAAAGAAGAAGAATAATTAAAACAAAAAAGGAAAGACGAACACATTTTTTTTTAAATCTTTGCGTGTTTGGATCTTTCACTACCAAATAAATAATAAAATAGACAAAAAAGCGGAATCAAGACAGATAAAAAAGGAGACGAACAATGACAATGCAGCCCAATATTTTGCAACGGGCCGGCCACTTTTGTGTTAACCCTCCTGGCGTCTTTGTTTCTTTCACTCCCCAAAAAAAAGAAAAGAAAAAAAAAGTATAAAAAATGGCAGTGGGAGTCTCCGTAGTTTGTATTCATCTGTTTGCTTTGTGGCACTCATTTTTACCTGCCCTACCAAATACATTGACCTCTATTGGTCAAATTAACTACACAGTGTCCTTTTAAGGATTGTTTTCCCAATTTTACTATTATAATGTATTATTTATTATCATACTAATTGACCCCAAAGTCATTTTGTGGGTCACGTTCCAAAATCAAGGAACAATTTTCTGCGTTAATGGCAGGGGTGTCTCATTTTAACTCAGGGGCCACATGGTAGAAAAATGTATCTCATTGGGGCCATACTAATCAGTGAATGGCGTAAAAAGTGTGCCTTAGCAGTTTTTCTTCAGTATGTTTTTCCTTTGCTAAGATTGAATCTGTTGTAGTGTTTATCAACTGTACTTTTGTAATAATTAAAGGCAAAAGAATAAGTGCTTTAATTTCCACTCCTCTTTATTTAAACTGCACAAAATAGCATGCAAATTGTCATTTCAATGTTTTGTATGAATGATTTCAAAGTCATTCATATTTTTCTTTTTTGATGAAAATGTTTAATAAACTATGGTAACTTTGCTATTATCTATTATAGAAAGGAGCTAACGATCCTTTAAACTTTGGCAAAGACACCCATGTGCTATTTTATTTTTTTATTTTAAATATTTCGTATTGCCTTAAACGGAAATTTTATTTTAACTAAAATAATATTTTAATGTGTTTCCTCGATGTTATCTGGTTGATTAATGGTAGAGGCAAGATCTTGATCCCGACCCGAAGTTCGGGCCTAAAATGTCAATCATTACATTAGGGTAAGGCTGACTTTTTATTTTTATTTTTCACCTGGCATCATTGTTGTTTTCTCTCTTAAAACTCCATGTCACTAAAGACTTAACATTTTGTGCGGATCGCGCTCCTTGTACCCAGAGAACGGTTGGCTGAGCTGAGAGAACAGAATATATTTGCAACAGCTACTTTTCAGTATTTTTCGTTGTAAACATAATATAAAATGTTGAAAAAATGTGGTTGCCCTTCACAATGGTGTCTCACATGATGTTGACTCAAAGAATACTGGACTGTCTCAGAAAATTAGAATATTGTGATAAAGTTCTTTATTTTCTGTAATGCAATTAAAAAAACAAAAATGTCATACATTCTGGATTCATTACACATCAACTGAACTATTTCAAGCCTTTTATTATTTGAATATTGCTGAATTTGGCTTACAGCTTAAGAAAACTCAAAAATCCTATCTCAAAATATTAGAATATCATGAAAAAGTATACAAGTAGGCTATTCAACTAATCACCTGAATCATCTAATTAACTCGAAACACCTTGCGAGGGTTTCCTGAGCCTTAAAAACACTCAGCTTGGTTCAGTAAACTAAATCACTGCTGATCTGACTGCTGTCCAGAGGACCATCATTGATATCCTCCATCAGGAGGGTAAGACACAAAAAGAAATTTCTCAAAGAGCAGGCTGTTCACAGAGTGCAGTTTCAAAGCATATCCACAAAAAGTCTGTTGGAAGGGAAAAATGTGGCCGGAAACGCTGCACAACCAAGAGAGATGACCGCAGCCTTAACAAAATTGTGAAGAGCCGCTTCCAGAATTTGGGGGAGCTTCAAAGACAGTGGGCTGAAGCTGGAGTCCAGGTATCAAAAGCCACAGTTCACAGACGTGTCCGGGAAATGGGCTACAATAGCCGTATTCCCATGGTCAAGCCACTTCAGAACTCAAGACAACGGAAGAAGCGTCTGACTTGGGCTATGGAGAAGAAGCACTGGACAGTTGCAGAGTGGTCCAAAGTCCTCTTTTCAGACGAAAGCAAGTTTTGCATTTCATTTGGAAGTCAAGGCGCCAGAGTCTGAAGAAAGGCTGGAGAGGAGCAAAATCCAAGTTGCTTGAAATCCAGTGTGAAGTTCCCACAGTCAGCAATGGTTTGGGGAGCCATGTCAGCTGCTGGTGTTGGTCCACTGTGTTTCATCAAGTCCAGAGTAAATGCAACTGTGTACCAAGAGATTTTAGAGCACTACATGCTTCCATCTGCTGAAAAGCTCTATGGAGATGAGGATTTCATTTTCCAGCATGATCTGGCACCTGCCCACAGTGCCAAAACCACCAGTAACTGGTGCACTGACCATGGCATCACTGTCCTTGATTGGCCTGCTAATTCCCCTGACCTGAACCCCATTGAGAATTTGTGGGGTATAGTTAAGAAGAAGATGAAAGACACCAGACCTACAAATGCAAATGAGCTGAAGGCCGCTATCGAAGCATCCTGGGCATCAATAACACCTCAGCAATGCCACAGGCTGATTGCCTCCATGCCACGCCGGATTGATGCAGTAATCCGTGCAAAAGGATTCCCAACCAAGTACTGAGTGCATCAATGGACATTTTCAAATGTTTGATTTAGTTTTGCTGTTATAAAATTATTTTTTTACTTGGTCTGAGAAAGTATTCTAATATTTTGAGATAGGATTTTTGAGTTTTTTTCAGCTGTAAGCCAAAATCAGCAATATTCAAATAATAAAAGGCTTGAAATAGTTCAGTTGATGTGTAATGAATCCAGAATGTATGACATTTTTGTTTTTTTAATTGCATTACAGAAGATAAAGAACTTTATCACAATATTCTAATTTTCTGAGACAGTCCAGTATATTTTTTTTCAGTTTTTTTAAAGCTTGAAATCAGCCAATATGACAAAAAGTTTTTTTTTTGGGGGGGGCAATACTTTCGCTAGGCACTGTACCTCTATTTAATAGTAATTATAAAATACAGCCAAAGTGGGTGCTTTGCAAGTGGCAGCTGATTTTGGCGACATCCAGCGGACATATTTAAAACTCCTCGCTTTTCTTTTATGCCTCCTCAATATTTTCTCACGGACCACATAAATCGATGTATTGGGCCACATTTGGCCCGTAGGCCATGAGTTTAATACATGGCAGTGAAAAACAAATATTCCCTTTTCTTTTTGTGTTCAGGAGCGCCAGTTTTCTGCAGTCGCCGGACGAGAGTTGCCAATTGGACCTCCTCTACATCACCGAGAGGATCATTTCCGTTTCCTTCCCTGCCGGCGTTGAGGAAGCGAGTTACGCCGCCGACCTCCAGCAGGTGGCGTCCATGCTGCGCTCCAAACACGGACACCACTACCTGGTGAGCTAAGCTCCGCCTCCTTCGTCAAAATAAGCCATTCATCGGCCGTCTCCTCGCCTCAGCTCTTCAACCTGAGCGAGAAACGTTACGACATCGCCGAGCTTCATCCCAAAGTTCTTGATTTTGGTTGGCCGGATTATCACGCGCCCGCGCTGGAGAAGATATGCGCCATTTGCAAGGCCATGGACACCTGGATGAGCGCCGATGCCCGCAACGTGGTGGTCATACATAATAAGGTGAAACCCTGCCCCATTCCAGGTTTTTATTACAGAATATTCTGGGCACAAAGACATCAAAGCTGCGCCGCCGTGAGCGGAAGCCTTTCCATCAGCTCCGCGTTAGTGTCTGCTTCTATCTTCGGGGTTTTTCGTCCCGTTCGACAACTACACTTTGGATTACTTTTTATCCTATCGTTATGGGTTTTAAAGCACAAAAATGCGTTTATTCGAGGAATCAACTCCTTGCCCTGAAGAATTATCATGCCGGCGTGATGAGGGGATGGAGAGCCGGAGCTAGCTAAGCGGCTTGCGGCGTTATAAGTCTTCGGTGCAGTCCGTAATCATGGTAAATGTGAACTCCCTACCAAATGAGACAGACGAACTGGCTGTGCTGGTGAAAAACATCAAAGAGCAGAGGGAGTGCAGTTTGCTGCTTTTTACGAAAACGTGGCTCACGTCTAGCATCTTGGACGCTAACGTGGAGCTACCCGTAGCTACCGGGAGCTACCCGGCTTCAGCACTGTTAGACAGAGACACAAAAGCCTGCAAGACGTGGAGAGAAGGTGGACCCGCTATCTACGTGAACACGAGGTGGTGTAACCCTGGGCACAAAGATTTCCATCTGCTGCAGGGACGTCGAAGTTTTGGACTAGCGTGTGACGTCATCCACTCCGCTGTGGCTAAATTACAACACAGCACCCCAAGCCCATCCTCTTAATCTGTTAATAAACAACAAAAGGATACTGCTGGAAGTGTGAATTTCCCTATGGGGATGAATAAAGTATCTATCTATCTATCTATCTATCTATCTATCTATCTATCTATCTATCTATCTATCTATCTATCTATCTATCTATCTATCTATCTATCTATCTATCTATCTATCTATCTAAAACAATTAACTTGGAAGACTTGATACCTCTATGCATTACCTTCGGGCACAACCGTGTCAACAGGCAACTATTGGCGAATTAACTTGTGTGCCAAAGCATCGCTATGCTAGCATACGCAATGTATATATTTTGTTTTATAAAATATAATACATTTGAAAAAAAGCTTTTAATTAACTTAAATGTTTTAAAATAGGATTTCGGTCAAAAATGTATTTGATAAAGTTTTTGAGTTGTTCCTTGCCCTCATGTAGGTTTTAGATCAGGGGATGGTGTACTGATAGTCTGTAGTTTGCACTAATCTGTAGTCTGTGCAGCCCTTTGAGACTCCTTAAGATTAAGGGCTATACGAATAAACATGACTTGACTTTTACTGATCCGGCCCACTTCGGACTAGAAAGTCTAGATCCGGCCCCAGAGACCAAAGGAGTCCGACATCCCCAAATTACAGTAATGGGGGGAAAAAGTTAGAAAAACATGGAAACCACAACGTAATGTGAAAACATTATAAGGTATCCCGGGGTGTACTGTAAAGTCAAGTAAATGAATGTGTCTTTCCCAAGGACACCAAGACATATAACACGGAGGATCCGGGAATCTAACCTGCAACCTCTAGATCCCAAGACGAGCCCTCTACCTCCTGAGCTAAGGAAAAGAAAAAAGAAAGGGGGGGAAAGGGAAAAAAATACCACAGAAAGTGAAATATGAAGAAAAAAGATAAGAAGACGGGAAAGGAAAAAGGGAAGTCAAAATCAAAAAAAGGAAAAGCAAAAGGGAAATAAAGGAAAAAAAGGAATAGAGTAGGAGAAAGGAAAAAAGAAAAATGAGAAAAGAGGAATAAAGAATACAAGGAAAAGTCAAATTATATTTGTGCAGCCCTTAATCACAAATGGTAAATGGTCTGCATTTATATAGCGCTTTTCAAGTCAAGACCTCCCAAAGCGCTTTACAATGTGCTTCACACTTACCCATTCACACACACACTCACACACCAATAGCAAGGACAGCCATGCAAGGCAACTCCCTGCCTATCGGGGGCACTGGGGATTCAGTGTCCAAGGACACTTTGACATATAAAAAAGAGGAGCTGGGAATCGAACCTGCGACCCCCTGCTCAGTGACTCTCTCCTTGAAGCCTTAAGGCAAAACTTTGTGGCCTACCGCGAAGTTTCCTCTCGACAAACCAGCCAACAAGTCTTTTCCTGTTCCCGATTCCTGCGGCCCGCCACGCTCATTGCGGGAGACATTTTTTTCCCCGTGTTTTTTTTTCCGGAAGCTTTCGTTTTTACGTTTGATTGAGCGATGACACGGCTAGCATGAGCCTCCGGAGCGGCATCGCTAACCGCCTTCCGAGAAATACGCTCTTGGGAGGTTGCAAACAAGGCGGTTGCTATGGCAACTGTTGTTATTTTGAAGAACAGGGTTTTCCGTTACTTGTAACTAAGGCGCCCCCGCCTCGTCATGCCAGATGTATCCCGACAAAACCGAAGATTGACGTCTTTTGGATTGAGCTTACAAAAAACGACGTCATATTGACATGAAAGACCCAACAGGGAAGGATATAAACTTATGCTATTCAGCTAATACAAACCCCCGGTACCCCAAACAAACCATAAATAGAACTAATATATGACAAGTCCCATGTATGTGTAGTATACGTGTGTATGATTATATAAACTTAGAAATAAATATACAAGTAGAGTAAAAATACGATTTTATCGACGTGACTTGAGCTGGTTAATTGGAGTAGCCGGTGGATGCAAGCGAAAGAGGCAGCACAGTTATGAGGTCATTAGATCAAACCTTCTTGTGTGGCATTGCGGGTTCTCCCCATGCTTGCATGGGTTTCCTCCGGGCACTCCAGTTTCCTCCCACATTCCAAAAACATACTTGTCAGGTTAATTGGCGGGTCCAAATTGTCCCTAGGTGTGAATGAGCATGCAAATTGTCCCTGTGTGCCCTGCGACTGGCTGGCAACCAGTTCAGGAGAAATCTTTAATCTGTTGATTTTTCAGGGCAACCGAGGCCGAACCGGAGTTGTGGTGGCCGCCTACATGCATTACAGCAACATCTCGGCCAGGTGGGTCTTCTCGAAATCCTGGTCTTCTTCCACATCCCATACCTTGACTATGAAAATGTGTCCAAAGCAGTGCCGACCAAGCCCTGGACCGCTTTGCCATGAAACGCTACTACGAAGACAAAGTTCTCCCTGTGGGACAACCCTCTCAAAGAAGGTCAGTTTCCGAGAACCACTACGTCGAAGTATGCCACAGAGGTTCTGTCCTCGTAGCTGTCAAATGTTGAAAATTCTATTTTAGAAATGAGAAAGAGGTCCTTGGTAACATTTAAGAGAGCTGTTTTTAGGTTGAAAGTAGTTCTTTGACAAGGTTATCACCTTAAAAAATAGATAAGAAAGGGAAACAACATAAAAAAGGAAAGAAGAAAAAGAAAAGAAAAGAAATTGAGAAAAAAGGGAAGAGGGGGGGAAAGAGAGAAAACATGAAATAAAATAATGAGGGGAGAAACAAGAAAAGGATCAAATAACTAAAAGTGAAAATACAAGAAAAAAGGAAGGATGTAAGAAAGAGGACAAAAAAACGACAAAAAAAGGATAAGAGAAAAAAGGAAAAAAAAATTAAACACAGGGTATGAAGGCCATGAAGAGAAAAGAATTAAAAAAGGAAAAGGAGAAAAAGGGGTAAATGGTAAAAAATAAAAAAGGGGAAAAATGGAAAATGGGGAAGAGAGAAAAGATGAAAACATAATGAGAAAAAAAGGTGGAGAAGGTGGAAAAATTAAAAAAGATCGAATCAGTAAAAGGAAAAGAAAGGAAAAAGGAAAGGAAAACAGCAAAAAAAGATAAAAAGAAAAAAGGAAAGGAAAATTAGAAAACAGGGTGTTGAGGGCAAAAAAAGAAAATAGATTAAAAAAAAGAAAAGGAGTTAAAAAGGAGAACATTGAAAAAAAATGAAAAAGAGTGAAAAGGAAAGGGATGAAAAGGGAGAAATGGCAAAAGAATAAGAAGGGGAGAAACGAAAAATATAAGAAAAATGGGGAACAGGGATAAGAGAGAAAAGATAAAAAAAGAATAAAAGAAGGTGGAGAAGGGGGAAAACTGAAAAAAAGATAAAATCAATAAAATGAAAAGAAAGAAAAGGAAACCAGCAAAAAAAGGAGACACAAGGGAAAAAAAGAAACTGAAAACTAGGAAACAGGGTGTGAAGGGCATTTAAAAGAAGATAAAGGAAAAAGAAAATGGAGAGAAAAAAGGGAGAACATTGAAAAAAGGGAAAAAAGAGTAAAAATGAAAAGGATAAAAAGGGAAGAATGGGAAAAAAGAAAAGAGGAAAACAGAAGGCTTGAATTTGGTCCTTTTCGTTTTCTATATAGTAGAGTCTGAAAATGGGGACGTGTTTAGCCTATCCAATCAGATTTGGCCTCCTCCCCCTCAGGAATTGTTCATGATGCCCGACAGAAAACCCGCTGCACTTACAATGAAAAGAAGGGGAAAAAAATGGAGAAAAAGCAAAAGAGAAAATGTCACAAGCGAGAAATGGAGACAGGACCCAGTAGCGTTCGTTTACTCAGTTTTATTAATAAGAGGGAGAGAAGGGCTTGCTTCCACGATCCGATGATCGACGGACACGGCCAGCTGGTAGCAGGAACGCGGAAGTGGCACTTCTGTGTCGAGCGAGGATAATCGTAGACAGCAGGGATACTGGTCGATAGCCGGGACGGGAGAGCCAGGGCGGTATTGAGTCCAGAAAAGAGGTCGGCAACAGGAATCAGGCAGGAAACAGGGCAAAACAGGTCAATGGTCGGGATGGAAGAGCAGGGCAGAAACGGGTCCAGAAACAGGTCGGCAACAGGTATCAGGCACGAGAAAACAGGGCAGGAAAATGTCGTAAGGTATGGAGCTTGCTTAGCTGGGAGCATAGGTTCGCAAACGGTCTGACGGCTTCCTCTTGGAAGAGTCTTTGAACCAATCAGCGCTCAGGGCTGTCGGCGCCAATTGGGCAGTCACATGTGCCCTGAATCAGCAATCATGACAGAAAACAGGCGGGAGAAAAATGAAAACAGAATAAAAAAGGGGAAAAAGGGGAAAAGAGAGGGAGAAATAAACAAGAGAATAAAAAAGAGTAAAGGGAAAATGTGGGAAGGTGAATATCATGATTTCATATTTTCAACGCAAAACGAACAGTGCTTGATATTATTTCCACTTTCACAGTTTCCAAAGAAGATGCCTATATTTAGTCAACTACACGGGACTGTTGCCACTTAGCTTAGCTTGCGCCGCTCCTTTTTCAGGTATGTGGACTACTTTAGCGGCCTCCTGAGCGGCCACATCAAGATCAACAACAAACCGCTCTTCCTTCATCACGTCATCATGCACGGCATCCCGCACTTTGAGTCCAAAGGCGGTAAGAAACACAAACACGCGCTAGCGCCATGCTTTTGCTAGTAGCGACACGCTAGCTAGCTGCTCTAACATCTCGTTTTGGACCCGCTAGGCTGCCGTCCTTTCCTCAAGATCTACCAGGCCATGCAGCCCGTCTACACGTCAGGAATCTAGTGAGTAGTCAAGAGTCTCAAATGACAGCACAGACCGCAGAATCTTATGACACCTGATCTAAAACCGACATGAGGGCAAGGAAAAACTCAAAAACCTCAACATGAGGAAAATGAAGAAACCTTGAGAAGGGACCGCACATGAGTAGCTCCAAAGAATCATATTGAGATTTTGCCTTGAATTTGGTCATTTTCGTCTGAAAAATGGGGACGTGTTTAGCCCAACCAATCAGATTTGGCCCCTCCCCCCAGGAATTGTTCATGATGCCCGACAGAAAACCCGTCGCATGCGCCTTATTGAGTGCAGGGGTGTCAAACTCATTTGGCTCAGAGAGAGAGAGAGAGAGAGAGAGAGAGAGAGAGAGAGAGAGAGAGAGAGAGAGAGAGAGAGAGAGAGAGAGACAAAGAGATAGAGAGAGAGTGACAAAGAGACAGAGAGAGTGAAAAAGGGAGGTATAGAGAGTGAGAGAAAAAAAGATTAGGGGATAGAGAGAGAGAGAGGGAGAAAGACAGAGAGAGAGAGAGAGAGACAGAGATTGAGAAAAGAGCGGAGAGAGAGAGAGCGAGAGAGAAAGAGAGACAGAGAGAGAGAAAGAGTGACAGAGAGCCAGAGAGAGTGAAAGAGGGAGGTATAGAGAGTTAGAGAAAAAAAAGATTAGGGCAGAGAGAGAGAGAGAGAGCGAGAGAGAAAGAGAGACAGAGAGAGAGAAAGAGTGACAGAGAGCCAGAGAGAGTGAAAGAGGGAGGTATAGAGAGTTAGAGAAAAAAAAAGATTAGGGCAGAGAGAGAGAGAGAGAGAGAGAGAGAGAGAGAGAGAGAGAGAGAGAGAGAGAGAGGGAGGTATGGAGAGTTAAAGAAAATAAAAGATTAAGAAAGACAGAGAGAGAGAGGGAGTTAGAGAGACAGAGAGAGAGAGAGAGAGAGAGGGAGGTATAGAGAGTTAAAGAAAAAAAAAGATTAAGAAAGACAGAGAGAGAGAGGGAGTTAGAGAGACAGAGAGATAGAAAGAGAGAGAAAGAGAGAGAGAGACAAAGATAGAGAGAGAGTGACAGCGAGACAGAGAGAGTGAAAGAGGGAGGTATAGAGAGTGAGGGAAAAAATATTAAGAAAGAGAGAGAGCCTTAACCCTAACCCTAATCCTAATCCCTAATCTTAACCCTAAACCCTGAATCCTGAACCCAAAACCCTAACCCTAAACCCTTCCCCCTTAACCCTACCCCCTGGTGGATAGATAGAATACTCTATTGAAACCAACTTTCCTAGGAAGCAACTTTCTGATGGGAAACCCAAAATCATACGTACCAGTACATGCAAAAACTGTTCTATAAATTCCTGGGATGGAACCCCTTTTTTCTGCTAGCGACACATGCTCGCTATTAGCGCTCGACAAATTGGTTCGAAGTTGCCATTACAGAGCTTTGAAATTGGGAGCAGATGAGGAGCAACGCTTCACAGAACATGAAAGCCAGTAGTTATGTACAAAGACTACTACAACAGAGTAATACCTACATTAATACTACAAAAATACTACACTACTACGGAAATACTACAAAAATACCCCAACAAGAACACTACTTCCGTACTACTACAGAAATACTACAAAACCCAATTTAGTGCTTAAAATAGGGACCTAATGTATTCTTTTGCTTTTATTCTGAAAATAAAACATAAATACTGGATAAATTATACAAAAAAAAAATACTACTAGAGTAATACTTTAATCCAAAAATATTACAAATGAATATTACAGAAAGACTGCAACAGTAAAACTACAACAGTAACACTACAAAAACTGCCACAAAAATACTACAAATACACTCCAGAAATACTTTTACAGAAATGCGACAAAAATAAAATTACAGTAATACTACAAGAATACTAAAGAAGTACAACAAAAATAATACTATGGAAAAAACAAAAAACATACCCCAACAAAAACACTACTTCAGTACTACTTAATTACTACTAACAAAATACTACAAAATTAAATTTAGTGCTTAAAACGGGGGACATAATGTATTATGTTGCTTTTATTCTGAAAAGGATACAGAAATACTAAAGACATTATACAGAAAATACTATTAAAGTAATCCTGTAATCAAAACATAATACTAAATGAATACTGCAAAAATAATACAACAGAACCACTACTACAGTAATACTACAAAAACAACTACCACAGAAACACTGCAAATACATTACAGAAATATTACTACAGAAATGCTACAAAAATACTATTGCAGTAATTCTACAAGAATACTACAAAAGTACAACAAAAACAATACTACCTAAATACTACAGAAATACTACAAAACTACTACAAAACTAAATACCCAGTTTAGTGCTTGAAATAGGGGACCTACGAAAATACTACAAAAATACCTCTACAAAAGTACTACTGCAGTGGGGGGTGGGTGGATCCCTTAACCACTAGGTTTGTAGGGGCCCCATTTCCTGTGCTGTGTCTTGGGCAAGTACAGCCCGGTGGCGCTCATCCCTCTCCAGGCCAACAAAACTGTACTACTACATAAATAGAAGAGAAAAACTTACATTAAATTCAGTGCTCAAAACAGGGACCTAATACACTAGTTTGCTTCAATGTTGAAAATAAAAATCATAATGTACTTCAGAAATTCTACAAAAATACTACTACTGCAGTAATACTACTATATGAATACCACAGAAAAACTACAAAAATACTACTATTTAAATAGTACAAAATTTTACACAAATACTCCTACAGAAATACTACAAAAATACTACTATGTAAATAGCACACAATTCTACAAAAATACTGCTACTGCAGCAATATTATAAAAGGAATAATACTACTATATGAATACAACATAAATACTACAAAAATACTACCATGTAAAAAGTACAAATTTTTACACAAAGACTACTACAGAAATACTTCAGAAATACTACAAAAATACTAATATGTAAACAGTACAAAATTCTACAAAAATATTATTACTGCAGTATTATTATAAAATGAATAATACTACTATATGAATACAACAGAAATAATACAAAAATACTACTATGTAAATAGTACAACATTTTACACAAATACTACTACAGAAATACTACAAAAATACTACAAAAATACTACTATGTAAATAGTACAAAATTCTACAAAAATACTACTACTGCAGTAATATCATAAAAGGAATAATACTACTATATGAATACAACAGAAATACTACCAAAATACTATCATGTAAATAGTACAAAATTTTAAACAAATACTACTACAGAAATACTACAGAAATACTACAAAAATACTACTATGTAATAGTACAAAATTCTACAAAAATACTACTACTGCAGTAATATTATAAAAGGAATAATACTACTATATGAATACAACAGAAATACAACAAAAATACTACCATGTAAATAGTACAAAATATTACACAAATACTACTACAGAAAAACTACAAAAATACGACTATGTAAATAGTACAAAATTCTACAAAAATACTACTACTGCAGTAATATTATAAAAGGAATAATACTACCATATGAATACAACAGAAATACTACAAAAATACTGCTATGTAAATAGTACACAATTTTACACAAATACTACTACAGAAATACTACAAAAATACTACTATGTAAGTAGTACAAAATATTACACAAATACTACTACAGAAATACTCCAAAAATACTACTATGTAAATAGTACAAAATTCTGCAAAAATACTACAGCTGCAGTAATATTATAAAAGGAATAATACTACTATATAAATACAACAGAAATACTACAAAAATACTACTATGTAAATAGTACAATATTTTACACAAATACTACTACAGAAATACAACAAAAATACAATTACCGTAATACTACAAAAATACTTCAAAAATACTAAGATGATGTACAGTAATAACTTTTTTTTTTCTCTTGCAGTAACGTACAAGGGGACAGCCAGACCAGTATCTGCATCACTATCGAACCCGGACTACTTCTTAAAGGAGACATCTTGGTAATAAGAAAATCCTGTTAAAAAAAACGAGTGGAGCGTCTGTTGTTAATATAACAGCTATAAAAGAAGGTTAAGTAACCCCGCCCCCGAGTTTGTTCTATAAGTTAGCATCACTCCTTTAAATGCTAAAAACATATCTTGGAAAACAAAGAACTCATTCTTATTTTTTTCCCGGTTTAATCCTCCATTAAAGGTCCAGTGTGTAAAATAGAGCGACGCCTCGTGGTGTGAAAGGACTTCTTTGGTTGAAGATTGTGTAGTTATGTTACACAACTTGCCATCTCGCTACTACGGAAGCCCAAATGAGGATTTGCTAAGCTAGCTTTTGACGGTGCTCCTTTTGGCAGCAAATGGCCAAATACTGCATACAGTTGGTCCTGTAATAAAGAAATTTTCCATTTTTTTCACTGTCTCCTTCTCTAGTTACTCTTGTTAGTCTCCTGGCTGCAGGATTTGGCTTGACACCAGCCGCTACTGTTATTGTTAGCTACTCCTGTTTTGTTCTTTAGTGTCACTCGCCTTCCACAGCTGAATTCAATGATTCAGGCGTCTTAGCATTTTCCCCACTGTTTCCTTCTCTTGCCACCCATGTTAGCCACATGGTTTCAGGCTATAGCTCGCCACTAGCTGCTATTGTTACAACCTCCTCCTTTAGTGTCACTCGCCTTCCACAGCTGAGATTTCTGATCCAGGCATCTTTGCATTTTCCCCCACTGTTTCCTTCTCCGGCCACATGGCTGTAGGCTTTAGTTCACTTCTATTGTTATTGTGAGCTGCTTAGTCCTTCAGTGTCAGCAACCTTACACAGCTGGGTCCCGTGATGCATGTATCTTCAACTTTTTCCCACTGTTTTCTTCTCTAGCCACTGAGCTGTAGACTATGGCTTACTGTTATTGTTAGCTGTTCCTGCTTGGTCTTTAAGTGTCACTCGCCTTCCACAGCTGATCATGCAAGCAAACTTTGCTTAAACCTGTGATTCAGGGATCTTTGCTTTTTTAACCCACTGTTTTCTTCTCTAGCCACTTGGCTGAAGGCTTCAGTTCACTTCTATTGTTATTGTGAGCTGTTTCGTCCTTCAGTGTCACCAACCTTCCACAGCTGAGTTCCGTGATGCATGTATCTTCAACCTTTTCCCACTGTTTTTCAGCCGATCATGCAAGTAAACTTTGCTAAGACCTGTGATTCAGGAATCTACTTTTTTTCTCACTGTTTCCCTCTCTAGCCACTCATGTTAGCAGCTTAGCTGGAGCTATGGCTTACCGCCATTGTCCTTTGTTCTTCAGTGTCACTCGCTTTCCACAGCTGTTAATGAAAGCAACTGAGTCTTGTGATTCTGGCATAGTCTGCTTTTTACTCCACTGTTTCCTTTTTTAGCATTTTAGTCGTTTGACTGCAGGCTATTTATTATTCTGGGATATTTATCGGCTGGAATTAATATTGTTGGTTGCTCCGCGAAAAGGAAGCTTTCCCTTAACTGGCATTTTCAGTAGCTTATTCTGCTAGCCTCTTGATGGGACCAACTCCAGCTATGGGTTCTTTTCAGCCGCTTCAGTTGTAACCAGCTCTCTCGGGCTTTTATTTTCACTGGAATTTACAGCAGCTTCCGTGTCTTTTTGCTGGCCAAAATTCAGAAAATCTCAAAGTAGGTTTGGGATTTTTTTTCCAGGTGGAATACTTGGGGATTATTTGGAGTGTTGTCTTCCAATACACACAATCTAAGCTACAATTACCTCTAGTCGTGAATTATTTCGCACTGTCACTTTAGGGAAATTTGCCTTTAATACTTATAAATTTTATATTGCTCATAAATCTCATCCAATCTTTCTGTCCCTACAGCTCAAGTGCTACCACAAACGTTATCGAGGTCCGTGTCGGGACGTGATTTTCCGGGTTCAGTTCCACACTTGCGCCGTTCACGACCTGGGCATCGTCTTTGGGAAAGATCAACTTGATGAGACCTTCAAAGGTAAATTCAGATCCACATCTCTTTGTTTATTCATTTAAACATTGAATAATCAAACTTAGGAGGAAACACAAAAAAGGTAGTTATAAAGTAACCCCGGGGATACAACGTAAATCCGTTCCAAAGTGGGCATTACAAAGGGATATAGACGTATAGCAGGGGCAAGAATGTGATGATAATTAGCTCCAAACCCCAGTACCCCAGATTTAAAAAGAAATCATGAAAAAAAATAGTATACAGTATGAATAAATAAATATACACGAAAAGGACAAATTAGTTTTTATTTACCTTTGGTGTAAAGTGACTTAAGCCGGTGCACTGAGGTAACAGGTGGATGTAAAAGGTGGGGGAGGAGTCCTTGAACTTCAATACCCTTAGAAGACTTCCTTGCTTTAAACAGCTCCTTATTTTTAATAATAGTCCCGATTGTAAGGTGACATTTCCATAAAGCGGGGGATAGAAACCTATGGTCATTCAAATCAAACAAAAACTTATTTTAAAAATTACACTAGCATAGCCTTTGGAAGATTTTGTTTTTTTAATGGCCTCTCTATTTTTATTAATATTTTCGATTATCGATTGGTTACAGCCACGTCACTAAGCGAGGGTAGCAATTTGAGTGTATTCTTCAGATGTCTTGATCTTCGAAAGCTTTACTTACATGGTTATTTTATTTTTGCTTTTCCCTTTTACATCTTTGGGACACATAGTACAGTATAAAAAATACAGTCGCTGAAGAGAAAATCAATTGTGTGAAGTTTCATGATTACTGATTCAGGGCACCTGCGGCTGCCCCGTTGGCGCCAACAGCCCTGATCTCTGATTGGTTCCCTGACTCTTTTTAAACCCCCATCTCCCAAGAGGAAGCGGTCAGACCGTCTGCAAACCTATGCTTTCAGCTAGGCAAGCTCTGCACTCTCCGACATTCTCCTGCCCTGTTTTTTCCTGCCTGATACCGGTTGCCGACCTGTTTCTGGACCCGTTTCTGCCTTGCTCCTCCGTCCCGGCCATCGACCTGTTTTCCCGCTGCCTATGACTACCCTCGCTCGACATGGAAGTGCCACTTCCGCGTTCCTGCCACCAGCTACCCGTGTCCAACGATCATTGGATCGTGGAAGCAAGCACAGCTCTCTATCAAAAAAACTGAGTAAAACGAACGCTATTGGGGCCTGTCTCAGTTTCTGGCTTGTGACAGGAAGGAGGTCAACCAATACCAGACCGGCATTTTATGGAGTTGTCCAATAGAAATGAGGCATCTGAGAGACTCATTTCCTCATGATAACTGCAAAGTTGGAATATTTTGGGCACGCTAAATGATTTTTGTTGATGTCGTATAGTGAGGACAATGCCAGACTTAAAAAGTGGTCGGCGCGCCCTCTGTTGGCTGCGGCTGCATCGGCTCGCTACAACGGGTCAGGTGCAATCGACATTTCGTTCTGTGTACATTGTTACACAGAATGACAATACCAGGAAATTATTATTATTATTATTATTATAAAGAGGGGCCAAAGACAGCCCCCTAAACTAAAGTGAAAATATTGTAAAGCGGAACGCCGTATACCAGGGTCTACCATACCAGATGCCTGTTTAGATCTAAAACTTCCAATTTAGAAGAATTCCAGAACTAGGGGTCTCTGTATGCAACCAGTTCAGGGTGTCCACTGCCCGGAGATAGCTGGGATAGGCGTTTCAGATAATAAATGGATGGATGGAGGGTTTTTGTCATCCACCATGAACTGAAATCCTCTTTTTTTTCTTTACAGATGAGAGATTCCCCGAATACGGCAAAGTGGAGTTCATTTTTTCTTTCGGCCCGGAAAAAATGTATGGTAAGGATCGAGTGATTGTTTCTTCCATCGTGCACGTTGTTTCCCGTTGTGTGTGGAGCATTCACGTTCCGGCTGTGCCTTTCGGTACCGCTGGTCAAGGTATGAATCACCTGGAGAACGGGCCTAGCGTCTCGGTGGACTACAACACCCAAGATCCGCTCATTCGTTGGGACTCGTACGAGAACTTCAACGAGAATCACGAGGACGTCGCGGATGGTGAGTGAACGACTACTGCATTGTGGACATGGGTTTTATTTTTTAATACAATCGCAAAATTCAAGTTTTATAGTACTTGGAAAAGTCTATGGAGCTTGGCATCTTAGATAGATAGATAGATAGATAGATAGATAGATAGATAGATAGATAGATAGATAGATAGATAGATAGATAGATAGATAGATAGATAGATAGATAGATAGATAGATAGATACTTTATTCATCCCAGTAGGTAAATTCACACTTCCAGCTGTCTCCTGTGTTGTTTATTAACAGATTCACAGGATGCCCTCGGGGTGCTTTGTTGTAGTTTAGCCACAGCGGAGTAGATGACGTCACACGCTAGTCCAAAAGTTCGACGTCCCTGCAGCAGATGGAAATCTTTGTACCAAGGGATACACCACCTCGTGTTAGCGAGTCCACCTCCTCTCCGCTTCCCGCAGGCTTTCGTGTCTCTGTCTAACAGCGCTGAAGCCGGATAGCTCCGGGTAGCTCCGTGTAGCGCCAAGTTAGCGTCTGGGATGCTAGACTTGAGCCACGTTTCCGTAAAACACAGCAACTGCACTCCCTGTGCGCTTTGATGTTTTTCGCCAGGACAGCCAGTTTGTCGGTCTTATTTGGTAGAGAGTTCACATTTACCATGATTACGGATGGTACCGAAGACTTATAAGGCCGCTAGCCGCTTAGCTAGCTCCAATTCTGCATCCGCGATAGGGCCCCCTTCATCACGCCGACACGAGAATTCTTCAGGGCAAGGAGTTGATTCCATAACAATAGGATAGAAAGTAATCCAAAGTGTCGTTGTCAAACGGGACAAAAAACACAGAAGATAGAAGTAGACACTTAAAACAATAAATCACAAAAAGTGCGATTCAACACGGAGCTGCTGGAACGGCTGCCGCTCGCGGCACTGTTTTGATCTTGCATACTAAATCGCGAAATCATAGGTAGACTATGTGTATAGCAACATCAAAGATGCATACAGAGCTGCCCCACTCTTCTACCTAAATGGATCCAATTCGCCCTGTCTTTCCCGGCCCCCTTAATATAACTCCCTTCAGAAGAAAACAAAGCCTATTTCGAGAACAATTGTAAGAATCATTTACAGTGTGTTTAGGAACATCAAAAATTAAAGAGAGCTGCCCCCCTCTCCCACCTAAATTGATCCAATCACCCCTGTCTTTCCCGGCCTCCTAAATATAACTCCCTCTGGGGGAAAACAAGGCCCATAACAAGATTATGTGTAAGATTTTTTTCACACTGTGTATAGAAAATATCAAGGTCTGAACATTTCAGACAAATACGAAATATATTTGACAAAGTATTATTACAGATTTTTTTAGCTAAATTTGAGCAACCAAACGCTGAAGTTGTTCATTCAATAGGTTATCAATTTGTCTCTTTTTTAACAATTTTTGAAAATATTGTAACTCTGAAATTCTGTTAAATCATTTATTTTATTGAATTAAGGTTAAAAGTCGATGAACTTATAATCATTTAGACTGGATGAGAAAATCCACATTTAAGTATTTTGACTGTAAAACCCAGCCTTGACTTAGATTACCGTATTTACTGGACTATAAGGTGCACTTGATTTTACGGTGCACTCTCAAAATATTCCTTTATGAGACTTTACTTGTATTTATTTTTTATAAATACAGCAGCCCGGGCTAATCTATCAAAAGTAACTTAAATAAAAACTAAAAACATACGACATAAATTTAGGAAAATCTGGTTTCAAAACTAAATTGATTCATTCATTCATTCATTGTGGTTACGGTATGTTGAAGAATTTTATTGTAACTGCATTTTCCTATTTCCGGTCTATACAGCGCACCAAATTATTATTAGAATTTCTGGACAATTTTGGTTTATTTAGGTTTGCCTTATCGTACGGACTATAAGGCACACCTAAAACCCAAACATTTGCAGCAAAATCCGTAAGTGCGCTTTATAATCCAGTGAGCCTTATAGTCCAGACAATATGGCATCTTAAATTCCATCTTTCGTTTAAATTTTGATCTGAACCCAAAATAATAATTATCCATCCATTTTCTGCACCGCTTATCCTTACTGGGGTTGTTCAAATTCCACTTGGGGAGGCTATGGTAGCCGGAATTGAACCCTGAATCCGCGCATCGAGGAGCTACGCGCTAACCACCTACCCGCCGTGCCGTCCAAATACTAATTAAAAAAAGAAAAACAATGGACCGTTTCTGTAGAATGACCGAAAAAGCTCGTCGAGTGTTGTCTCAGAAAACAATACGTAGCAAAAATAACGTGTGGAAAACCAGTAAAACGCGTCCTGCAGCGCTCAGACAATTTGCTTAAACTGGCCATTGTCGTTTTTTGGGTTGCGAACCACAAGCTCCTGCCAGACGAATTCGATATAATGACTCCACGTTTATTGTCCAGCATTTATTGGGCCAAAACACACAACGCGATTTGTTTTCGATGTCTGCTTTGCTTGTCTGGCAGTCTATAAAACTGGAATTCAAGTATTTTATTGTCGTGATTTTGGGTTCCACATATTTACTCATGGTTTATTTAAGTACAGCCATTGAGAGCTAATTGACATTGCTGACCTGGCACGCTAAAACAAGACGTTATACAAGAGAATCCTGGGCAAGCACCTCCCTAAATGTTGGATCTTGTTTGGCTTTGTGGAAAGTAAAGTCAAGTCAAGTCATGTTTATTAGCCCTTAATCACAAGGAGTCTCAAAAGGCTGCACAGACTATTGCAAACCGCAGACTATTATTTCAGCATCCCCTGATCTAAAACCTACATGAGGGCAAGGAAAAACTCGAGATAAATGAAGAAACCTTGTGAACCACCAATCGAGAGCCAGTTCCTTTCGAGACAGTATTTTTCTCTTTTGATTGGTCAAAATAAAGCTTGTTTGATGTTGTTGTTTTTTTTTTAGGCAAAATTAAAATATTAGTTAAGAAAAATGAAAGAAAAGAAAAAACTTAATGGGGAATTAACATTTGAGCCATTTGGGGAATTTATTAACTTTTGAAATTTAAATTTTGGATTCCTTTCAAAACAATATGTTCAAGACTCGCCTCCTCAACAGAATTCTGATTTATTTTTAGCAATGTTGAAACTTTGATTTTTTTTGGGGGGGGAATATATTTTTAAGAGTGAAAACATGTTTTAAAAACTTCCAAAATTCCTAAAAGTAAATACATGAATAAAATAATTCTAGCATCATAATTTTTCATTGTTTTTAAGGTTCCTGTATAATTTAAGGATAACATTTACATTTCAATTTTACATTTTTGTTCTGTAAAAAAATAATTGTAAAACTTGCCTCCACAACAAGGTTTGATGTTTTTTGTGTATTGAATATTAATTAAATTGTTAAATTTAAAAAAAGGTAACATGTTTCAAAAATATTGAAAATATGTTTTCCTCTCATATCTCATCTCTTACTTTTTATTTCTCACACACAATTTGACAGAGGGTTGAGTCACCCACCATACAGCAACACGAACAAAAAATTTATACAATTGACATTCCCAGAAATTGCAAAAGAAACAACAAAAAAATGATAATATATTCATCTAGTTTCAGTTGAAGACTTGCAATGATTTTTTTCATAATGTACATTTGCTTTAACCTATCTCTCCATTGCTTTATGTCAGGAGGTTGTAATTTCAACCAGTAAACAGTGATCATTTTCTTTGCCTTAGAAAATAAATGTCCAAATACTTCTCCAGAAATTGAATATCACAGGGCAATTCCAGAAAATATGGGTGAAATACCCCACCCTCCCACTGTCCCGCCAACATAAATTGGATGTATTCTTATATTTTGAAGTAATAGAGGGTATATAGAAGTAAAGCATTTTTACTTTCTTTTCAAATTTTATTTGAATGTTTTTTTCTGTGAATACATATATTTTTTTCCACCCAAAAATAATAAGCGACAGTTTAAAGTTAAAAAAATAGTTTAAAATGATTCCAAATGAAATGAAACCAATTTAAACCACATAACAATAGTGATAATACAATTATGTACATATTTATTTTCTATAATTAATCTATTGTATTTTTTATTTTATTTTCTTCTTTTGAACAATCCATCCCTTTTTCTCTTAATTTTACTTGTACTGAAAAAAGATGCCTTTACAATTTTCTATCATGACCAAAAAGAACATTCATTATAAGGCTGGATTTTTTCTTATTTCTACTATTCTTTCATAGTTTGAATATTTTTTATTGTTGTGCCGCCTGGATGCTTTCTGGTTTGGGCAACTGTATTTCGAGCTTCACGGTGCATTTTTCCGAAATGTGCAACAGCTGCAGCTGCGGTCGGACCGTGCCAACGTTGCACAAGTCGCCTCAAAATATTTTTTTAAGCTTTAAAACGTGCCCTTCTAAAACCCAAACCTCCTGGAATTTGACTTTGGTTTCAAAAGTTCAACTGTGTATGGAATGAATCACTTGTTTGATCGTCAAATTATGACATTTCAGGAACATAACTGATCGGAACGATATCTGGGTCAAATTCCAGAACCTTTATTGCAATAAACCTGAAAGTGTGTTGATAATTCGGACAATTAGCCAGCTAGCTGCTAGCAATCTATACATACCAACCTTTCTACATTAAAAAAACAGTAGATTTTATTGCCCACTCTATTTTTCTGAATTTGTATGGGTGCTTGAAATCCTTGAAAGTCCTTGAAGTTTTATGTTGTGTTTTTAAGGTTTAAAAAGTGGTTGCATTTTTGGTGAAGTGCTTGTAAAGGCTTGAAATTGTTGCTATATAAATGAGGCTGACACTGCTCTCTGGTGGCTTCTCTTTACCATTGCATTGTTTCCTCCCTCCTGATTAACGGCAGCTGACATTGATTTGAATAGCTTTGTCCTATGAAACAATATTGCCCCTATGGGACAGGCGCGTGCTACACTTAAACAGGGCACTATGAAATGTGTATTAACCGAAGGATTATGTATGAATTATAGACATTTATTATGGGCCATGCAAAACATGAAGGTAAAGTTTCCCACATATTACCGTAATCTGTATACGCGAAAAGAGATTTGTCTCAAAAATATTTAGAAACGTATCGTTCGGATCCACAAATATTTTTGGGCTTTATTCAAGATCTAAAAATCATATGTCTTGATAAATTAACAGGCATTATTAAAACTTGCATATGTAAAAAGTAGATATATGTGAGGCTCTGCAAAATATAATATTCACTCTGGATTTCTTATTTTAATAGTATTGAAAAACTTGCTTTGACAGTCTTCAACAAGTGCTTGAATTTGGCCGTGAAAAATATGTATGAATCCTGATTTCATTGCGCAAAACACAATCTGACTCCAGAATATTAAAGACAAATAAACAATATTTGCTTGTTCAAAACCGTTGGTGGATAATTTTTACCAAAATGGTTAGAGTGGGTTATTCATAAAACAACCATAAATTTAGATACTAGTCTTGAGTCTTTTATTTTTATTTGAAAGAGTGGAGAAAAGCAGTAGTCTAATCTGTAAGGCTTTAGTGATGGTGAGTATACAGTGTATGATGTACATTTATGTCAACTTCTGTCTGTCCTGAACAGAGGTGGATAGTAATGGCGTTACATTTACTTGAGTAAGTTCTGGGAAGATTCGTACTTCTTACTTTTTAAATCCCTATACTTTTATTTTTACTTTAGTAAATTCATAAAGAAAAAAATGTACTTTTACTCTGCTACATTAGGCAACATTGGAGCTGTTACTTCATTAATCAATAAACGTAGGTTCGCGTCTGTCTGTCTCCGCTAAGGCGCATTGAAATCCTTTATTTTGACGCAGAACTCCGCCAGGCCCTGCCACCTTTAACCACTCAAACGTAGCAGCCAACTTCAGCAGGGGAAATTTTGTATATGGATAAAACAAATGGAAAATGTCGCTTAGCAATACCGACTATGAAAACACAGAAGAGGAGGAGCACCCCTGGCCTCACCTCAAAAGCATGTTCCCCTTAAAGGGTGCCAAACACCAGCTACAACATGCAATGTCTCCTTTGTTCGAGTTCATGGGCTAGCTTGGTTTTCCGCTTGCAGAGCCTGTTGAGATACTGTCAGTTTGGGGCTTTAAATGTGCTACTTAAGGCTACATGTGCTTAATTCATGTATTTAATTTATCCTATTTTTATTTCATTGTTTTTTAAGTACTTGAATTTACGTTGATAATCTACTTTTAAATTAAATGTTGTTTTTCTTATTAAATGGATGCACTTTGATAATTGGATGATCTGATGGTTGTTTTAAAAAAATCACTACTTTTTTACTTTTACTTAAGTAATATTTGGATGACTACTTTTACGTCTACCTGAGTAATATTATTCTGAAGTAACTGTACTTTTACTTGAGTAAAATTCTTGGCCTCTCTACCCACCCACCTCTGGTCCTGAATCACAACTGACCTTTGATTACAATGGTGATTGCATAATGCTTGCATCCTGTGTAGACTTTTATTATTTTTAATTTCAGAAGCCTCTGTGTACCAGAATGTAACTTGTAGAACTGAAATTGTCTCGTGCTCAACAAGGACGTGATCATTGGAAATTGCAAATTGTGTGTGTCACAAAACACAGAATGCTCCAAGTCGTCACAAAGTTAAAGAGTTTGTAAGGTAAAAATTAAGTTGCTACTGTTATTGTTTAGCCGAAGTCCAGGAAGAATTGTCAGTGTTAAGAAGCAGTGGAATTGGGGATTCAAGCTCTGTTACTGTGTTTATTAATGTTGCATCTGGATCTCTAATTAACCTGAATTAATGATATGCAATACATTTTGGAATCACTGAACTATTTTGAAGAGTAAGCAAAATCATGATGACTACAATGATGCTGTCATTCTGGATTTACGTATTGACGTATTATTCCTGATTGCATAATGCTTGCTTCTTCTGTAGAACGTAATTATGTGTTATTTCGGAAGCTTTTGAATGTAGACTGGATCATAACTTGTAGAAGTACAACTGTCATGCTCAACAAGGACATGATCACTGCAATTGTGAATTATGTGTGCCACAAAACACTGAGTTAGCAAAGTTAGCAAGTTAGCAAGGTAAAGATTTGGGCTAGGTTCACACTGCCGGTATATGACAGATTTTTTTGCACGGACATAACCTGTAACCGATCAGTGAAAGACCGTCTGGAAGGCTTATTTCCGATTTTGTTACAACAGACTCATGCCACTTTCATGTTTGGTCTTGAATCCGATTCATATCTGATCTTTTGGAATCAAACTTCTGTGTGAATGGTCGAGATGCATTCATGTCACGCACGTCATCAATAGGCGACAGATGTCATTATTCTGCGTTCAACGAGGTCTAAGAAAGCTGAAAAATCAACAACCACGGCGGACCAAAATACAAAGTGTCACGAATTCACACATTCGTGAAAAATGAACACTTGTTTATTCATGGAACAACCTACATCGCATCACATTTGACTGAATTCACAACATGTTCAAGTTCATTCTTAAAGCAATAGTCTTATCTAGTGGTTTTATATTATATTATATTATATATATATATATATATATATATATATATATATATATATATATATATATATATATATATATATATATATATATATATATTCCGGAGCCATATCCCCCTAGGGGAGGTGGCTAGAGTCAAGAACATATTTCTGACTCTTTCTGGGAGATTGATACAGAGGAGGGGATTCCCAGCCCCCTCGCTCAACCCAACTGATGTGTTTGGAGTCATTTGGTGACCAAACCCCCAATTCCAACCCTAATGCCGAGCGCCAAGCAGGGAGGCAATGAGTACCAATGTTGTAAGTCTTAGTATGACTCGGCCGAGGCTTGAACCAGCAACCTCCCAGTCTCGGAGCGGGCGCCCTACCCCCAAGGCCACCGAGCTCTAGTGGTAGTTAACAATATTTACATTAAAATCACGCCACACGAAGAGCATTCAATTAAGGTTTTAGATTTAATTAATTTATGGGGAGACAATGCTCCGCTAACATCCATGAGTACTTCCATAAAGACTGAGCGCATTGTGTGTCCTCTTCTGTGCATGCAGAACACTTGTGGCGTTCACACAGAAGAGAAAGCTGCATACAAGTTGCATAAATTGGAAATGTTTATGAACTCACAAAACATTGGATTTCATGAAAAAAAACTCACAAAACATTGGAGTTCATGAAAAAAAATCGTTCGAACATTAAGCACTGCAGTGTTAATCTAGCCAGTTGCAACTCTTATTGTTTAGCTAAAGTCCAGTAGGAATTGCAATGTCAAGAAGCATTGGGATCAGGGATTTTATCTTTGTTACCATGTTGAATAATGTTGCAGCCTGATGTAGTTATCTAATGCAACCAAGTCTTGAATCACCAAAATATTTTGAAGAGTAAGCAAAAACATGATGTTGCTATCATTTTATGACTGCATTTACCTTACATTGCTGATTGTGTAATAGTTGCTTCTGTGTAGAACATAGTTATATGTTATTTTGGGAGTGTTAGGTTTTAATTATTAAAATGTATCGTTTACCAAATTGTTCGAATTAGTTATCTGACTCCATTAACCAAACACAACCTACATTCACCTAACAATGCATGCTCGATTCTTGATGAAAGATGGACAAGAATAGCCGACCTTTTCTCACGGGGGCTGATTTAATTTCTTAAACAATTTAACTAAGCTAACTTAATCGAATATGGCGGAATTAGTCGGATTAGTATCGCTCGAGTCTCTGTCAAGCCTCCTCTCTCGATCTTCTCTTCCTTCTCTCGGCCCACGTTTTTTCTGCAAGCTGGTGTGGCGGCTCCTCCCGAGGGCATGCCAGGAAAGCCCCCACCTGGGCTCCACGGCTCCACCACCTCACCTCCATGTCTGGAAAAACTCAAAACAACATCATGACATCAGGGCCTTGTTCCAAACATCGCCTGCCGTCGTCCGTCAGAGTCCTGTTATCAAAATTCCCTAGTCAAAACGTTCCGCATTTGGAACAGCGTGACCTAAAGCCCACTCAGTGAAAATCTTTATTCCCATCTCATCTCATCTCATTAGCTGCACCGCTTATCCTCAGTAGGGTCGGGGGGTGCTGGAGCCCATCCCAGCAATCATCGGGCAGTGGGCAGGGGACACCCTGAACTGGTTGCCAGCCAATCGCAGGGCACACGGGGACAGACAACTCATGACATGAACTGTGCCACACATGCGCTAACCACTGCGCCGCCGTGCTGCCCGAAAATCTTTATTGCACTCAATAAATGTAACTTGTATTTGATCGTCGAAAATCCTTTATAGTAAAATGTATAAAATCCTTCAGGAGCCTTCAGAATTTCCTAATGTGAAATGGGTCACAACTTGTGCTCAATTACTACATGATCATTGGAATTGCAAAGCCTGTGTGTCACATAGCGTTCCAAGTTATAAGAAGGCAAGTTATAAGTGTGCTAGCAAGGTGAAGATTAAGTTGTCAGAGTTATTGTTTAGCCAAAAAACAGGAATAATTTGCAGAGTCAAGAAGCTTTCTGTTTCTTTCTCCTTTCATTTTTGCTTCAGTTCACATTAGGGTACATTCGGGACGTCCCCTTTCCCACGCTTGTATCTCATCCAACCAAAGGACCTCAAATGACATTGCTGTTTTGCTCTTTGGTTTTACCTTTTTGGCATGCAGATTCCTTTCTCGAGTTCCAAGTAGATGTTGGCCTGGAGGACAGCATTTGTCTTTTGTCAGTTGCTGCTGCTGTGTTTTGTTTTGAAACATGAGACCTTTTTTCTCGGTTCTTAGCATTAAGGGGTGAGAAACACGTCCGGTCTTTTGGCCTATGCACTCCTGGATGCTTTGCTGTCTTTTATAGCAATAACCTTTACTCTGTCATTGATGCTACAGTCCACATATAACATGAGATATTTTGATTAAAATCAAATATAAGTCTGCGTCACATTTTTATCTTTAGAATCACATATTTCTTTTAGAATTTTTGAGTGCCACTTGCCGTTACATCAGGATTACCAAGAGAGGACGCCAGATCTCCACTCTACAAAATAACGATCAGTCTAATCATTTTGAAGGAGCTTCACTTTTATTTATTAATACGCAGTTTATTGATTTGATGATGAGTTAATAATTCAATCAAAGACAAGCACTCAATGGATAACAAAAAACTAACGTAATTCAAACTAAAGGCAATAATCAAGCATTTCAGCAAGATGGAAATTGGAATAAGATGGGTTTTCTGGAATGGCGGGTATATTGTGTAAAGTGAAAATAGCTTGTGAAAAAAATTAGTAGTAGTGTTTGGGCCAGCACTAAATCGGCAGTTATATTTTTTCCTTTGTTTAGTTGCTACAAATACCTTGAGACAGAGAGCAACGTAGTGTTTGTTCCAATAAGCTGGAGTTTTTTCTCTCAGAGAAAGAGACAGGGTAGCCCCGGCTTGCTTCGGTCGAGAGAGCGATGTGTTTAGGAGAGGATTCGTCTTTGAGACGGTTTTTGGTGCATGTGGCAAGAGTACGGCAATTGCGATTCTGGTGCCCTGGAAAAGAGAAAGTGCTTGCACAGGGCTTTTAGGCGACTTTGTGACGTCAGTTCTCAACTTCCACTCAAGACTAGGTATTTGAAGCTCTCTTTACTGAAAACGCAGTCCGCATTTAGACGCTAACATGGGGGTGCATTCATTGCGCACAACATTTATTTTTTGCATAGGCATAACCCTTCATATGCTAAAAGGAGTAGAGCAGGGGTCGGTAACCTTTGGCTCGTGAGCCATGTATGGCTCTTTTCATGAGTACATATGGCTCGGAGATAAAACAGGTAATACGAAATTTCTCTTATACAGCTTCATGCTGAGCCAAGTGTCATACATGCAACACCGAAAACTAATATCCAAGGGGTTTAGTCCAATTTATATAGGACACAACTTTAACTACAGTATACAGTCGGGGTGTCACACCAGCGGACCCCGTTTTGGCTGTAAATCACTAAATCATCCTTTATATGGAAGCTCATTAAACAATTTAGTTTGACTGTTGAGAAACTTTGTGATGAAAACTTACAGAACCAACTTTAACCCAAAACAAATGTTTAACCCAGAAGCTCAAGCAAAGCACCTAAAGCAATTTGTTTGGGTAGCGGTATGAATGGCCGAAGCTATACACAGGACATGACGCGTACACTCTTTCTCCTTTGCCCAGCGCCGTCTGCACTGACGTTGATATCCTCGTTTGCAGTATTTTGTGACATTTTTACAAAAGAACTTTGCTTGTACTCTGTTTCGAAAGCATTATTTAGGACAAAAGTGACAGACAAATTAAGCCTCAACTTTCTTACAAGCTCTGGCATTCATAGATTTTATGAAATCATTAAACCTTAAACAGTGGAATGAAATGCGCTGAAGAATTAGCTTTTATCTAGAGAACGAGTTCGGAGTTTTTTTAAAATATCTGGTGTTGCTCTCTAAAAAATAGCTCCTTTGATCAAAAAGGTTCCCGACCCCTGGAGTAGAGTATCAATATCCCTGCTGGAGTATTTCCAAGTTATTCATCCTGACCCCAATGCTGACAAACACACGCACAACAGGATCAGGGGTTTTATCTTTGTGTTGAATGATGTTGCAGATGGAACTCCAAACAACCTGAAGTAATGATATGGAATAAAGTCTTGAATACATAATTAATTTTAAGTAAGCAAAAACATGACTATCATTTTGTTGTCATTGTATGGCTATAAGGCACACCGTTAAACCCAAAATTGGCCAGAAATTTGAAAGCGGGCCTTATAACTTTGTGTGCCTTACATAACAAAGTATTTAGAGTTGTGCCTTACCACACAAGGTTTTACAGTATACAGCCGTATGATTGATCAATTGATAAAATTCCTTGCTTGGAAATTATTGTATGCAACAGGATTGGGATCTGATGTGAAAGCGAACACTTCACCACGAGACTACTAGTGGTACAGATGACTCACAAAGAGACATTAGATTTGATCCCATGCTCACACCATTTTTACTCACAGAGCCATAGGTAGAGGATGGAGAAAGAAGAAAGTCATTAGGCACATATACATATTAAACCACAATGTTATTAGAGCACAGGTGAAGAAATGGAGAGACTTTAACCTATCAAAATGCAGAACAAAATGCACCAATGAGATCCCATGCCTTTCTGTATATTATTTGTCCACTGGTTGCCTGGTTGTTACGGGTTGGCGCTCTTACTGCCGGGACCCGGGTTCAATTACCGTTGTGTACAATATTTTGGAATTTAAGTCAGCGACACGTATCCAAATAAAGTATTTCCTATTGAATATTGTAGCAGCTGGAACTCCAATCAACCCGAAGTAATCAGATGTAATAATGTCTTGAATCACTGAATAATTTTGAAGAGTAAGCAAAAGTATGACTACAATTTTGTTTTCATTGTATGATTGCATTTAGTTTGCTGTTTGCATAATGCTTTCTTCCTGTGTAGAACATTATAATATGTTATTTTGGAAGCCCTTCACGTGGAATGGATCATAACTCTTAGAATTGGTATTGTCTTTTGTTCAACACTCATTTCTAAGCAAAACCTTTCTGTCTTCGCACTGACTGTGCAAAAATGTTCCTAATGGCTGCAGTGTTACCAGGCCAACGAGACTGGCTTTTTGGCATCGGCTCAGGTTCTGTTCCTTTCCTTACAAGGATCTCTATAGATTGTTAAATTTAGCTCTTAACATGACCTCACCCCAAAGAGGTTCTGAGTCAAAATGTCTGGCTTTTTGTGGTTGCCAATCAATTTCAACTTGTTGAGATTTTGAGGGAAGCCAAGTCTATAAAATAAAAGTGCTTTTGAGGCCAAATTGAACAAACCAGACACTTGTTCTTGTTGTTGTTCTTGCTCAATTGCAAATCCTTTTTTAAGAAATTGTATGGTAAGCCTTTTGGCCGATATATGATATTTATTTTGAGAGTTATACCAAGATGCGGGTTTGTTTTGACCAAAAGGTTTTTTCCTATATGTTAGGAATGCAAAAGTGGTCGGTCTGTGGCTTCTACGGGGACACGTCTTAAAGCCAGCTGTGGGCCAGACATTCTTCACCTCCGCCCGGTTTCGTTTTGCGCTGTTGTTTGTCTTTACTCGGCCGATCGCTCTGGAAATGCCAAAGGGAGACCATGCAGAACTTTGGACTGTGAGGCTGGTCTTTGTCATCAAAGAGTCTGGGCCCCATCCCACCGGTCTTGAGGGGTAGAAGTTGTTCTATCTATGTTCTATTCACAAGATTATAGTTTAATAGACACTCAAAACAAGGAGGGAAGACATCAAGGAATTTTGAGTTTGACAGTGTAAAACACTCAAGATGTAAAAATTTAACCTGTTCTAGAGGTCCGCCCCTGAGTATTTTCTTTTTATTAAAATCTCTTGGGCTACAAAAAGCAGATCAACCCTCAAGGGTGCCGATATCAAAGAACAGCAAGATGGCAGACTGTGACAATGAAGCGCTTAGTCACAGTCAAAATAAACAATCTTTTTTGCAAGTATTAAATACTAAAAATAAACCAACCCAAAGCCATGAGTCATATAAAGAACAGTGACGATGATGCGAAGAGTGTGCAAGCACTCAAATATTGTCAAAATAAACAAACCCTGGAATTTTAAGAATTCTTCATTGAAAGCTGATTAAAAACAAGTGTAAATGAACATAAATTATTCATTATATTCCCCACTTTTTATTTGATAAAAACAAAGAAATAAACCAAACCTGGCATTAAAAGCATCCATCGTTGCAAGCAAAATAAAAACAAGTGTAAAAGAATGTTTAACGATTTTATTATCATATTACCCACTGTTTATTTGACAAAAACATAGCAATAAACTAAACCTGTCAATAAAAGGACTACTCTTAGTAAGCAAAATAAAAACAAGTGTAAATACATTTTAAATTATTTTCTTATCATATTACCACTGTTTATTTTGGAACACAAAGAAATAAACCAAACCTGTCATTGAAATCATTCTTTGTATAAAGCGTTAAACAGTCAAAGTAGAACTAGCCTGGCAACACATGCATTCTTCTTTGCAAGCAAAATAAAAACAAATGTACTGCTAATTTCAGCAAATGTATCATAAACTTAAGATTATTTTCTTATAAGTTGTCAAGTAATATTGCCATGAAGGTGCAGACATTGTGCTATCTATATTCTGTCTAGAGATATACAGGACATATTGAAGCCCAAAAATGGTCAGTGATTTGACAATGTGACTGCAAATATTTCTCTGTGCCCCGTAATTTTCTAGCAACACTGCATCCATTTCTTTCCAGACACTGAATGCTAATTTTGGAAACTCCATACCGGCACAAAAAAACATCTGTTTTTGCTCAATGTTAATCCCGTTTACCTTTCTTCTCTTGCCCACTTTGAGCGTAACCTTCAGTCCAAATCGAAGTGCACTCAGAAATATTGACTCGTATGTTGATGAATATTTAATAAACTCAAAGAGGCCAATAAGCTTTTTGTATTTACATTTGCCAAGCTAAATTCTACCATGTTTTTAAGCTTGTTATTGATTCCCACTCAATGAGTGGGCGCTTTTTACATGGGCAATAAAACTGTCAAAAGTCGAAACGGTACACCCTGGGATATGACATGAGGTGGGGATTGTGAAATTCCTGGTACCTCAGATAAATTAATTGAAAAAAAATGGTATATATTAAGTATGATGAAATAAACTCATAGATAAATATACATGTGAAAAAAATTTTTTTTTATCTATCTTCGGTGTGATGTGACTTGAGCTGGTCGAGTGGAGTAGGAGGTGGATGAAGACGCCAAGGGCAGATTATAAACAAAACAGATTTTAAAACGTTTACTTGCAAACAGTGTAATACCCTTAGAATACATGTGTCACACTCATAGGCGAAAGGTCATATGGGGCCCGACACGTCATTTTATGTGGCCTGCGAGAGCTTAACATTTTTGAACATTAAAAATAAGTTATTCAACAGTGTTTTTATATCCATGCCAATGAGTTAAATTGAGAATGAAATTATTCCAATAATGTCCAAAGATTTTGCTACTTTTATATATTTAGGATATACCGTAGTAATGATGTATGTGTAGTGACATGTATCTTCAATGCAAACATGATGTTTGTAATGAGTTATCTTACGTACTGTATAACCGTAGTTACATTAATTTAACATGCCACTTTATTACATTAAATCAACTTCATAAGTTTCATCAGGCCCTTTGAGGACAGTGATTACACCGATATGGTCCCCAGTGAAACATAGTTTCACACACCTGCCTTAGAAAATGTCCCTGCATTACTTTTAATAATAGTCCCGTTTGTTCATTAGTTACGGCCATATTCCTTAGCAAGGGTAACAATTTTCATACATTTGATGGACGCAAGCTTCTTATCCATGATTATCATGTAAGCCTTGTGACACAAAGCAAATAAATACAGAACAAAAAATATGGTTTTGTATTGCTGCCTCCTTGAGTCTTTACAAGATTCTGAATTGAAAAAAGGGTTTCATGATGCCGTGACCCTAATAAATAGCATACCAACATTTTATATGACGTTTCCAATAGCAGACAGGCATCTTAAAAAGTAACTCGTCATACGCACCAACACCGCGGAGTTTTCAGACTCTTGAAATCAATGGTTGTAGATGTGGTATAGTGGGGATAATGCTATAAAAAGAAGCCAAAAAAAAAAATCGTACCTAAAACAGTATAGTGAAAACATCTTAGATTTGGGACACCATATCGATGAGATCAACTGTATCTCCTCTTCCTTGAAGCCATTTGATTCCTGAGCTTGTAATCACACTACTCAGACTGGCAAATCAGTGTGATAAGTGTAACTCTAGTGCTTGGTAGACAACAGTTGGACCCCCAAGACCCCGTCCTCAGGTTTTGAGACGCGTGCTATTTCCGCACCCCAAGAGGGTTCAGTTGCCTTCCAGGTCAGAGTTCACAGGTCATGGATTAAAAGGTCACGCAACATGGGTGCACTTTCACCCTTCAAATATCTGCCACAACTTCCAGGATTTCTGTGTTTGTTGTTGGTCCATAATCCCGAGTTGTGCTTCGGTTCGGGTTTCATCTGTATCTATCTGTCGAGACGTGAGGATATGGAAGCTTTTCTGAAAATATTCAATACATTTTTTACCTGAATCCCCCCCCATCCTGTATGAAAAATATGCGTAATCAGTGGGCACTACTACTGAGGCCTTCACTGTCTATCCACTCCACTTGTAGTCTGTTAAAGGATGAGAATGGCTGAAAATCTCTTAAGTAAAGGAGTTCACGTCACACAGAGAAAGGAAATCATTGAACTTGAATTGATCCAAGCTAACCAGCTAACTTTATCCACACCGCCTGGCTATCAAATGGTTGTTAAGCCCACTTGCTGTAGAAACTAACTGTCACTTGTCGAAAGATGCAATTCTCGACTATCTGTAGATATCGTTCTTTGGGATCTCTGTACCTCAGGTACTGCTACAAGGTGTGTACAACACTTGATTAGCTTGAGCTGCTTGGCATGTTGAGTAGCCAGGACAAAAGTCTGCTCTCTTAACACAGCAAGCTCCGTACAGTTCATTAAGCGAGGGTAAGGGGCAGTCTGCAATTTTCAGTGCTGTGATGATCACCTCTTGGCTGATATGCACATGGTAAACCATACATCTACACACATTATGTCAGGACGTATTTTCCTTGCCTTCATGTAGGTTTCAGATCAGGGGATTGGACGTATTGCAGCCCTTTGAGACTTTCTTCCATGAAGGGTTATGTAAAAAATGTGACATCACTTGACTTGGAAGTTCCAATATGATTTCTTTCAATTACGAAAATTTTCAGTGGTCAGTCCTGAATAATGTCATACTGAAAAAAATAATAACAAGGACAACTGCAAGAGAAAAGATGACCTTCGGGAAGAAAGAATTTCACACTATTGTTATATACTAAGACAGGCACGATTTACATTATTTCAGAGTAATATTTTCTTAGGTAATTGTCTTAAAATAGTCCTTTATCATGAAATGACCGATTAGGGCAAACCCTTACTATGCTGTTCTGCACACAACTGCAACATTCTTGCATGGTGATTGATTGGTGCCCCAAGTCAAACACTTAACTGTTATTTTGACAGTTCCTGGGGCGGGGACCCAACCCAAAGAAGTTCGAGTGCCTTTCAAACATTGTGATCCTTCGTTTTTGTCTCAGTGATAAAATTCCAGACAACAAGTGCCAGGGTCTAACTAATCCAACACATAAATCGTGGTCCCAAAGAATAAAGGTGACAAGAGGGAGGGTACAGTATTCTCCATCTGTATTGACCAAGATAGACGGCGTTCTTCGTCATTCGGTTGCCGAGATACGAATGGCCTCCGCCGTCTACGCTCGGAAGGGAAACGTTAACACTTGTGGAAATGTCAATGCTGGCATTAGGATGTGTCTTTACAAGACCTCAAGGGACTTGTGTTCTTCTCAAGGCACTTTACTTTCTGTGAAATAGAACCCCTCCCCTCCATTTCTACAGCCCCCTTCGGTGTCAGGGACCTCCCACACAAGTAAAGCAGCCCGAGTCGTACAGCAGTAAGTGAGAGTTGTAGTTGCAGACAGTTCAAGGTGGGCTGGGACAAGGAGACAGTACAAGGACTACAACGCAAAGAGTGTGATCTTACTGCATGATCCTCACTGAGGACTCCAGCGTAAGACTTTCAATACTTTATTCAGGAACGCCTTTAAGAGGTAGGGTAACGTCAATCCAATAGGATATGATTGCGAGGTTTTGCAACGAGTTTAGGGAATCCGAAATTTTTTCACAGCCTAAATTGGAGATCTGCTCCAGTAACGTCTAAGATTCTTTTCAGACAAAGTGAGGCTTGTTTCAATCCATTGGTGATGCAGTCTCAATTCCCCAAACCAAATCTGGTTCCAAACTTCATTCTTAATTAATCAAATGTTTTATAGTGCAGACGCCATGGCAAATGACTGGTTAGCATGTCTGTTTCACAGTTCAGAGGTCCTGGGTTCAATGACAGATACCATGTGTGGAGTTCAGATGTTCTCTCTGTGCCTGAGTGGGTTTTTTTCTGGGTGCTCGGGTTTCCTCCCACGTTCAAAACATGTTTGAAAGGTTGATTCGTGGATGAATGGTTGTCTGAATCTGTGTGCCGTGCAACTGGCTGTCAACTGGTTAAGGGTGTCCCCTGCCCACTCCCTAAAGACAGCAAACCCTAGTGGGAATAAGTGTCTGGGAAATGAATTAATAACTTTTATCTTGTATCCCTAATTTGATTCATAGATATTATTTACAAGCTCCTTGAAATCTGGCTTGCTAAATTGCACGGTTCTCAGCTTGAGTGGCCACAACCTTCCGTCGCAGAGTTTATTCCATAAATCACATTGAAGTGTTTTCCTTGTTCGGATTGTTTTTGCCCTTAAGTACAAACACAAAATGTTCAATGAAACGTTTTGTTTGCAAGGAACCGGTTAGAAGATTCATATGCTCTTTGATTGATGTCAAATGTCAGCTCTGTGTTGAATTTCATGCTCAATGCACCCATTTATAATCATTTGGAGGATTAAATTAGTACAGCTTAATTTTGTGGCAGTGTTGGTTGGTTAAGGTAAATTGAAGAAGGTGCTACAAATTTTGCTTTGTATCAGTATTCATTAATTTTAAGGCCTTAAATTTAAATGAATAGACACAATATCCAAAAATCTAACAAAACCTTCAATTGTTTTGGTTTAGATCTTGTTTAAAAATGGCACTATATACACAGTCACTATTAGGGGGCATAGTTTTGGCTTGAATGAAGGGGACGGCTCCCCTCCAACATAGAGGAATCATTGTTTTTTTCCCCACCTATATTATGTGATCGTTAGAAAAAAATGATGTCCCCACCAATGCCAGGACCAAACATACGCCCTTGGCCATTATATTTATTGAAAACAAATGACATGATCTGATTTTTCTAATCCGGGATGTGATGCCTCACTTGATCCAAGTGAAACTGAGAGGCGGTCCCAACCCTAGGGATGGTTAGGCGACCCCCATTTTATTCAGAAACGGTTTGGCAAAACAACAATGCCAACTCCTATAATGTAATAGTTTTTCCGCACTCTGTGCCACGGGGCTTGCTCATTTCCGGCAGTCAGTAGAATGAGTAGACGTGATCCAGAATTTGACCTGATTTAAAAAGGGGTGTGAACACAAACCCAAAACAAAACTAGACCCACAAACAGAACCGAGGTTCCCAAATTCCAATCGCCTTAAACGTGCTTTTAATTTTTGCTGCGATTGTTTGAACTCATCAGGAAAAGAGTCTACCTATCACGATCAAGCACCTATAAAAATGCTTTACTTGTGAACAGAAAAGACTTGTGAAAAGAAACAGCAATTAGACGATGTAAATAATCACGAGCTGTTCTGGCAATGTTAACAGTTTGTATCTTATACCTTTGACAGTCTTAGAACATTTGATAACTTTATCTTGAATGTCTTCCATTATTGTTCTTGCAGAAGTTATCCACACCCAAGGACCTTTGGATGGGAGTCTGTATGCCAAAGTGCGCAAAAAAGAGTTGTCCGATGGGACGGTGACGGTTAACGGGATCCCACCCAGCACTGTCGAACACTCCCTTACAGCCGTCGACCACGCCTTGTCGGTGAGCAGCGACTCGGGAAACTCCACGACCTCTATTAAAACTGACAAAACGGATGAAGCGACGGCTGGACATACCGCCATCACCCTTCCAAGTGTCCCCACTGTTGAAGAAGTGCCGCAGGTTCGACACCAAGACCAGCAAGACCTCAGCCCTCAAGAGAAACAGCAGCTAGAACAGCTCTTGGGTGGCTTGGAGGGGCCCATGCATCCTCAGGGATATCAGACCTCCCCTAGCTCTGCTGTTGGTGGAATACTCCACCGGGTACCCGCTCAGATACACGTGAACGGTCACCATACAGTTGACCGGGAAACTGACATTTTAGATGATGAGCTACCGAGCAGCCAGAAGGCAAACAGCGTGGACAGCCTGGGGACCTTCTCGTCCAACGAGGGCCGGGCCACGCCTGCTGATCTCTACTACCAGGCGGAATTGGCTGGAAACAGCCAGGACCATGTGCCGTACCTAGAGCGCAGTGTTGCAGAAATCCCAGTGGAAACCGTGCCTTCGCAGATCTGTTTGACGGACAAACCTGTTACGCTGACTAAGGACGTTTTACTCCGGACCTCAAATGATCCGACGACTCACAATCTGTACCTTTCGCAGTCCCTTGGTGGTGACGCACAAGCAATGCCACCAGCTCCTGCCCGGTCCACCAGCAGCAGGGAGGCGGTCCAGCGCGGTTTTAATATCTGGCAGCGCTTCGGCGTCCCTGAAGAACCCGTCACCCGCGGACTAACTTTTGGGACACTGCCTTCCGTTGGGAGCACGCCGCTTCCGCAGTTTCCCAATCAACATAGCGCTTCGCAAGAAGAAATTGAGAAATCAATCGAAACGCTCAACCTTCTCATGCTGGACCTGGAGCCAGGACGTTCCTTTGTACCAAAGTCGCAAAGCGCTCCATTGTGGGAAAAGCAGGTGGTCACAAACCAGCCATCTTTCACTCAAAGCCAGAGTAGCACGATCTATGAGGTGGACACTCCTCCGACTCCCGGCAAAGTTGGTCGTTCGTCACCCATCCATGCTAGCATAGCAGAACCCTCCTCAGTCTTGGACTTGAAAAGCACCGGAACTGGTCCTTCTTCATCAGTTGACCACACGTCGGTCGACGCCAACTCTAATGAGGGGGTTGGAGCCCATAGAAGGTGCCAAGATGCCCCCTTGGCCACTCTGTGGGACTCTCAGCCTGAGGAGGTCTTTAACGTTAAAGGACTTGTGGCGCAAAGAGTTGAAGGTAAGAGCTCAAAACACTTTTCTGTCACATACTTTCGAGAAGTACCGATTCTTTGCATGCCGGTTAGGACTTTTCAGCAGTCACTTTCACGGCAGTTCCTATTTCGTCAGAATTTTATTGTTAACATAGCTCATTTCTTCTGCCAGAATTCTCGTCCCGCATTCAAAGGCTCACTTCCAGAACACGCTCATCTTCTCATTCTTTCCCGTTTCCGGGTTTGTGGCCTCGTCCGATTGCAAGATGTGTGCAGTGTTTCTGCCTTTTGTCGTGACCCGTTGCTATGGAAACGTGTGGCCTAACATCTGATTGCGCATCACATGTTTAAATCTGCAGGCATGCTAATCCTCAGAAATGTTATGTGTTGAAATAGCATTTAATTCGAAAAAGCTAGTGTGTGTTTGTGTTAGTCCTTTGACTAACTTCCTTAGTGCAATGCACCACCGGGATACAACATGATTTTGTTCTGACGTGGGGATCCTGAAATTGCTGGAGAGCGGGGGAGAAAAACCTATGCTAATGGGCTAATAGTGCCCCAGATAAAAGTACAAAATTAGAATATAATTAGCACTACACATGTGAATATGTACTAACCTGCACTCACCTGGCTATCATGGCAGGTGTCTGTTCTCGCACCATCTCCGTGGATGAGCCCCAGCGTAATATCATGAATGCCGATCCAGATGACACCACATCCCCCGACGTCCCGCTTTGCTCCCCCGTGCGTTGCGTTTCGCCAGAGTTTGTCAACGCCATCGCCATGAACCCCGGCGGGCGGCCTAAAGAGGTAGAGAAGGATTTTTCGATTTTGTCCCCAGGTTGAACGCTAGTTTTCTAATGTGTGTTTTTGTTTTGTCAGAGACACATGCACAGTTACCGGGAAGCCTTCGAGGAGATGGAGTCCGGCACCCACACAGTCGGTGGTGAGGCGCTTCCCTTAAGCCCTGCCCTCCCCAGCTCCCCGCAAACCCCTTACTTCAATTTGTGTAAGTTTGCCCACTGGCTGTGCGGCGCCGGAGCATTCCGGCTTCGCTCACTTCCTGTAGGTCTGAAAATCAAGCTTTACATTAAAGCTTTAAGCAGTGGTTCCGAACTCCAGCGACAGGCCAAGTACACTGACTTTCAAATACCGCATTTAAAACACACTGCAGATGAAACTCTTGTTTTGCGAACTAATATTTTTTTCACCCGCACGAACTGTGGTTGGAGCCATATTTGTGCGTAAATGTTTCCTAATTTTGAGCCATGCCCAACTAATTAGTACTGACATAGCATCCGTTTCAAACTCGCACGGGGCGCACTGAAAATGAACATTCATATTAAGGCAAACTATTGGTAAGGGCCTTGATTAAATTTGAGACCCCTGCTTTTTTTGTAAGCTTTTTCTACTCTTAGTTAGTTAGTTGGAACTATTTCTAGATTTTTATTAGATTACACAAACAACCTTCATTTGTCTCATGTGATGCTCTGCCACCGTTAAGGAACAAGGGCCTTGATTTTCTTGAGCAAACGTAGTTAACATGAGTTAACGCTAAAGAGTTTTGCTGGAAATAGCTCAACTTGTTAATGTTGGGCAATGAGCAAGTGGTGCACCATGTTTTGGTCAATTTGTTTAAGAGTCCGGGAATTGCTTGGAAACACATTTGGTTGGTGAGGCATGCATGTGTCCTGTCAGTTACGCCCGCCCCTCTTTCCCCAGCCCTCCCCCTGCTACAAGTATTTGCTGCTGTGTTGAACTAGACCTAAAACTGTAAAACAATACATATACTTTTGTTACGTTTGTGGGGCGGGTGGGTGTCTCAAAGCGCGGAGTATACTGCCAGAATTAAGACAATGATTAGAAGCCAGTGTGCGCAGTTCAGCGTTGGCGTTCCAGATCCTGACGAACATTGGAGTTCAGATTCAAAGTTTCTTTTCATTTTTATTCACGCTTACTCTTTTGAACTCATAGAACGACTGATTAAAGGCAATAATACCTTTAAGGAAGACACTAAAGTCATTTGGTGCTGATTTTGATTTGGTTTCACGACTAATGCATGTTTTACTGCCCTGATCTAAGCATGAAGCATGACCCCAGAACCAAGGCAAATAATTTTGGAGTTGGTACCAGGTGCAGGGATGGTCGAACCACCAACGTGCTTTGAACTGTATTCCTGTATTTTAGGTCGCTCACCTCCAGGCCTCGCCAAGACTCCCCTGTCGGCCCTCGGACTCAAACCTCACAATCCAGCCAATCTACAACTCAATCAAACAGGCTCAGGTTGGTGACACATTGATTTGATTTGGCGTGAGTAAAAGCAGGGCCATCTGTTTGAGAAACTCTGATTCCCTCACTTGGCTCTTGTAATACACTCTTAAACTATTATTTCTCTGAATTTTATCCAACAATGCATCTCAGATGATGAAGACCAAGAAGGTAAGCATCGTAGATGAGATGCTCACATGGTCACCTACGCCTCCCACCTACCCACATTCATCATTGGCTCAATCTCTAGACCAAGGGTCAGCAACCTTTTTGGTGTGGAGTGCCATTTTCAAATTTCCTTGTAAATCAGTGTGCCACACCATGATTAATGACTCGCACAACAATTTTTTAATATCCAACAGAGCTGTCATTTTACACCAGTCTAAATTTACAACATGGAAAACATTTTAATCGTATAACTCAGTGTTTTTCAACCCTTTTTGAACCAAGGTACACTTTATGAAAAAGTTGCAAGGCAGACCGTCCGTCGAAAATGTTTGAAAATTTGAAAGGTTGTGTCAAATATTTCACTGTACTACCTCATAAGCAGATAATTAGTATATAAAAATAAAAAAAAATAATATTTAAAAAAGAATGATGTGCTTTATGTTTTTATTTTTACAGTGCAATCTTAAACCGCTTTGTTAAACGAATTAAGTTATTAAAAGTACCGTGCTACCTCAAGAGCACATAATTAGTGCATAAAAAGTACATAAAAATCTACTGCCACCTACTGATATGGATGACTATTACAGTTCCTTGTCTGAAGATTGCAAAAATACTGAATAATGGCCTGCTTTTTTGGAATAATGGATAAAATTGGGCAAATTCCAGCGGCACACCAGACAAGGTCTCATGGCACACTATTGTGCCCCGGTTGGTTGAAAAACACTGGTATAACTGACCAATTTATCTACCACTATTCTTGTTCATCAATCAACTAAAAAATGAATGTGAATAACAAGTGGAAAGGCCTGTAGCCATCCATGACTTCAACTTTTTGCCACAACAATTAACCACAATCAACCATTCTTCATTCAGAATGAACTACAATCAAAAACAAGTGCTATGGACAGCTACCATACCATCCATCAATGATATCTTGTTGCAAAAAATATCAAAATTTGAAATAACAGCAGCAAAGCAAAAGGCACTTGCACGCATACACAAAAAACACGCTCTCGAGGCATAATGCATAAAGCCCCAACCGTCTGTCCATGATGGATGGAAATAACGAGAAGTTTTTGCTCGAGGAGCCGTCATGATTTGTTCATTTATCGGGCGCGTGTGTTAAAACACGGATCTCTCCTCTGCACCGCGCAGAGCAGAGGAGAGGAGAGAGCAGAGGAGGGGTGCTAACGTAAAGCCTCTAAGTAACACGGCGCACAACTGAAATTGTCTAAATTTCAGGTAAAAATGTGCATTTTTAAAATATAATCATTATTATTTTGCCGTGCGCTCGCGTGTCATAGGTTGCCAACCCCTGCCCTAGACCGCTGCCACGTTTCATGATCCCTTCCTACAAAGTTGTCCGGGGCTCATGATGACTCCTTTCTCTGTCATTTTCAGTACCGAGAAGTTACGTGGAATCAGTCGCAAGGTCGGCCATCAGTGACGGAGAGCAAGTTAGCATACCCCGAAGCCTCAGTCCTCAAGGAGAACTCACAGAGAAAGCATCGAGTCCAGGTCCTGTCTCCCACTCACTGAATCCTAAGTTGTCCAGTAGCCGTCTGGGCTCAAGGGGGTATGTATTCAGTATTTTAGTCATAGGCCATCGTACTTCTTTAGCTACCAGAGGAGAAACTAATTTGAAGCCTGCCCTGCCCAATGACAAAATGTTTGATTTCCTTTTAGTGACGGGGCCTCGGAAGAGAGCAACTGCAGCAGTCTGTCACAAGTCACTACCAATTTCAGTTTTCACGGTCAGACGCCAACCAGCGTGGCTTCGGCATCTCCCAATCACTCTGAACCGGATTCAGTTCCGGTCACCTGTTCTTACCTTGGCCTTGCCACTCCAACACCGTGCAGTTCAGGCCCCAGCGGCCCTACAAAGAGTTCTGTTACCTCCGATCGAAACCCACCGGAAGCTTTCGAGATGAGTCCCTGGTTGCAGAACCGGGATGTTTCAGAAAGGCTGCCAAGTTCTTATCCAGAAGCTTACGTAGTAGCCCAGAAAGGATCGGCATTGAACGGCTTGGAGTCAGGAGGCTCAGCTGGCAGTCCCATTCTTGCCCGCCGGTTGTCGCAGGGAAGTCCAATTCAACAGGCGTTCTTCAGGCAGAACTCCACGGAACAACGGAGCATACGACCGTCTGTGCCAAGCAGTCCCGTGCTGAGCCGACATCCGTCCATCTCGCAGCCCCAAGGAAGTCCGGTATTGGGCCGCCACCCTTCGCTGTCGCAAGTTTCTCAAAGGAGCCCCAGTCTAGATCGGCAACTTACGCACAGTGGCTATGCCACGCCAGATGAGCGTCATGGCAACCTGTCCAGACAGAGCAGTTCTTCAGGCTACCAGGGACCACCCACCCCTTCCTTCCCTGTCTCTCCTGCCGTATACCAGGACGGTGAAATGACAGGTACGGTCGGCTTCCGGCTGGGAAGCGCCTCACCTGGCGGCCAACCTCAGCTTCCGGAAAAGCGGCGCATGTCTAGCGGCGACAGACCAAACGGAATGTTAGGGTACGGCTCGCTCAACGCGAAAGTTGTGTCACCGGCCAGCCTGGGAAACAATCCCGGCTACTTCCACACCCTCTCGGACTTCTCGCGCTTCAACACGACGGGTAAGGACCTTTACTGAAAACAAATTTGTTACATACTAAAAATGGTTTAGTGAAAACAAATTCCAAATGGGTCTCTCATATACAGATCAATTACTTGGATTATTTTGACTCAACCTTCTACCTGTTTTATATAGTTTTATCAAAAAAACTGATGGTAAACCTTGGAATAAAATAATCACATAATCTAATGTATGGCTACACACACAATTAAAACGTGACTTATTTGTACCGTTTTAGAGGTTCATTACATTTTAATCAACACAAACACACACTTAAATACTCAAAGGTATGATATAGGAGAGAAACAGGGATGGATATGCTGGGGCTTGGCTGACCATAAAGAGGGGAAAACTACACAGTTTGCTTGAACTTACATAAGGTACAACTGTCTGAGGGCAGATAAACAATTGGGCATTATTCTTATCAGATCATTATTCCCTGTAATCACACCAATGTAAATCTAATCACATACTAGGATGCGTCAGTGGTCTTGTGAATGAATGGTAGGAAGTCGGTCCGGAAAGGGAGGTTTTGGTGAAAGTATAAAGAAAAAAAAGTCAGGACAGAAGGCAGTCTCTAGAAGGAAAAAAATCATTCCAGGTGGACAATGGCAATTGTGGAGTCCCATGGACTGGCTGAGACCAGAATCACAGCTTAAGATGACAATTGGTGGGTCTTATTTTCTATAACTGTAAGTTGTCTTCTGGCAGCATGTGTTCCTTTGTGTGGCCCAAAGGAAATATGTATATAAACAATAAGCAGACTGTTCAAAAATCAAACAAAATAATTAACATTTGTTTAGAGCTTAAAAGGCTGACTAGCTTTTGCTAGTGCATGCAGCAAGACCTAAACAGCTGTTAGTCCTTTGACCTGCTCCATCAGGCTCCCCAATACAGGTTGACATTCTTGTTATTAGGAAGCATGGTTCATGTATGTTTGCCCACCTGGATTGTTCCGTCTGTATGAAAACTTGGCCAGACGGAACATATACTTTACACATGCTTGCTCTTCCGTTGACTTGCAGATGCTGGACCCGATAGCAGACTCAATGTGAAGTTTGTCCAAGACACGTCCAAGTTCTGGTACAAGCCCAACATATCCAGAGAGCAAGGTATGTTTGATTTAAGCTTTAACTGTGGAGCTTCAAAATGATTGTCAAAAAAACTGTGCTTTCAAGCCATCAGCGTGCTAAGAGACCGAGAACCTGGTGCTTTCGTTATCCGGGATAGCCATTCCTTCAAGGGGGCTTACGGCCTGGCCATGAAAGTTGCCTGCCCGCCACCTTCCGTGCATCCCCAAAAGAAAGGTACCAATCAAAATGACTTTTTTGTCGGATCAAAATTAAATTTTGATTTATGTGGGTCTGCCAGGTGATCTCAGCAACGAACTGGTGAGGCACTTCCTGATCGAGAGCAGCCCCAAAGGTGTCAAGCTCAAGGGTTGTCCTAATGAACCCTACTTTGGTGAGTGTTCAGGACACACAGCCTTCTTAATATGTCCTGAACGCGTGTTGTCTGCTTTCAGGTTGCCTGTCGGCATTGGTGTACCAACACGCTATCACACCACTGGCTCTGCCCTGCAAGCTGCTTATCCCTACCACAGGTTGGCTTGTTTGGTCCACCAGGTGACATTGGTCACATTTCGGATTTTGGTCTTAATTGACGCTTTTTCTATGTTTTTGTTACTTTCCGGTAGATCTCGTGGAGCAAGAACCAGAGGTGGCCAAAAGCAACCCTGTGACTGATCGCCTTAAACAAGGAGCAGGTAAACAGCTGACACTTGGACCTTTTGCTACAAATAACCCTTTACTGTGGCTTCTGAATCACTCTGACAAGTGGTACAGTGTTCCCTAGCCATATCGGGGTTTGATGTCGTCAATGCATCGCAAATTGTTCTTTATTGAATACTTCTGCAGATTCATGCGTACAGGTGTCACTTTAAGGGTGCCATACACTTGAACCATTCGGAAAACTGCCTTCTGTTTCCAGGACAAATCAAAATGAATCATTTACATGACTAGAGATGAACAAATAACCCCGTATACATGTCCTGGAGAAATTAACAAATAGCATGTGGCTATTTTAGTGCATAAACTAGAGTTTGTGTGGATTATTTTTGTCTGGACTACAAGGCCCACATCCAAATATTCTGGATACACACTATAAAAAGATGGATACAACTTTAGTATTTTCACCGAGGGGGCTAAAAAAACGTAACTGTCCTTTTTAGTGGGTAAGCCAGAGTTTGAGTGTATTATTCATTTCTGTACTACAAGTCCCACAGTACTTTGCTCCATCGAAATGTCCTGGATATACACAATATATTTATGTATACAACTGTGGCATTTCCATCGTGGGGGCAGCAAATAAAATAAAAATGTCTTAATGAAATCAACCAATCAACATGAGCCTTTTTTAGCGAGTTAGCAGGAGTTTGGGTGTATCATTTATCTCTGGACTCCAAGCCCCACAGTGCTTTACGGCAACAAAATATCCCGGATATACTCTATATCTGGTGTTTTCCCCGAGGGTGCTTAAAAAAATGGGACCGTCTCGAAGAAAGCAACCAATACAAAAGAGGCTTTTTAGCAGGTTAGACAGAGTTTGCATTGACCATCCTGTACTACAAGTCCCACAGTGCTTTGCAGCATCAAAGAATCTCACCCGAGGCGTGTTCAGGAGAGTGAGCGATTGCTATCGCTAGCTATCGCTAGCTTCTGAACGGCCAATGATTATTGAGCGCTCGCGTGCCCGAGTAATCACGGGAGAAAGACCGCTTACTTTGATTTCCAACATGGCGTCGACAGTGCAGAAGATGGAGGATCTCACCCTGACGAGTGCTGTTGGCGATGTAATATATCGTCTTACATTGCCTGGTAATGTTTGTGAACAATGCAAGACAGGTATGACCCTTCCACTGCGTTTAGGATAACCTTAACTGTGTCAATATGCGAACTGTCGCTCATATAAGCCAACTCGCTCAAAGCAAGCTGTAGAACGAAATCCATTGTACTGTCGTCGGCCATTTTGGATCAGTAAGGCAATCACAGTGAGCGATTACAAAACGTTCAGCAGTGCGCGGCAAGCGATTAACAAGCGACTACATGTCTGATTACTCTCCTGAACACGCCTCTGTATTTTGGTATTCTGTTTTTTTTCCGGCAGCTTGCAATGTGCTGTACATCAACTCTGTGGACATGGAGTCCCTAACAGGCCCCCAAGCTATTGCTAAGGCTATATCGGAGACGCTAACTAGCGCCGCTTCCACGTCGGGGGCCACAGTGGTTCACTTCAAGGTGTCGGCGCAAGGCATCACTCTAACCGACAATCACAGGAAGTGCGTGAAACTCTGCCCACTCAAATTCATGCTGCTTTTCCCAAAATATATGTGTCTATATAGACATCTGTTTAAGTCAGAATATGAGTAATTGTAATTTGTCTTTTGCAGAGTTTTTTTCCGACGTCACTACCCCTGCAACACTGTCACTTTCTGTGATCTTGACCCTCAGGACAGAAAGTGAGTAAAAGAATATATAATTTCAGTCTCATAAGTGCTCATAGTTTAAAAAATAAAATAAATAACTGCTCGTGCCCTTTGTTTATAATAGAGGAATAAGACGAATACGGTAGCTTAGCGTAAGCTTCATGTTGACAGTCCGGCATACACATGGTTAGACTAGCGTTAGCATAGCATTACAGTTCCAGCTACACAAGGTTAGCTTTTGCATTAGAGTTCTACATAACACTGTCAGCTTAAGGTGGGATTTGTGTTAATAGTCGTACATACACATGGTTAGAATAATATTAGTTTTGTGTTAATAGTTCCATGTACACGCAGTTAGCTTAGTGTTAGCTTTGAGTCAACAGTCCAACATACACACGGTTACTTTAGCGCTACAGGTCCACATACACACAGTTAGCTGAGCGTTACATTCACGTTAATGATTCACATACACACAGTTAGCTTAGCGTTAGTAGCTTCATATTAGCTTGGCAGTAGCCGCAGACCTTTGCGCTACAAAAAAATGAACAGTTACACGCATTTGGTGTAACCTTAGCTGAGCATTAGCTTGGTGTTAGTTTTGTGTTGACAGTTACACATACTGTTAGCTTTAGCTTTGCGTTAGTTTGACATAAGCTAAGTAGTAGCTTCATGTCAGCTTTGCGGTAACTGTAAACTTTCAAGGTACAAAAAAAGACAAAAAATCACAGTTACACGCAGTTGGCTTAACTTTAGCTTAGCGTTAGCTTAGCAGTTGCGTTATGTTAGCTTAGCAGTAGCTAGTAAGGTACAAATAGAACACAAAACTTAGACGGTTACACAAAGTTTATCCTTAGCTTAACACGAAGCCAGAGCTGTACTATTGATTGACAGATGCTCTTGCTTAAGATGAAAATCAATAGGAAAAGCTTTTATGGCCGTGTAAGTAGAAGCCAAAGCTGCACTATTAAACGACAGATGCTCTTGCTTGATTAAAATCGTCAATTGGGTCATCCTCAGTCACGCAGAGAAGGCAAAGCTGTACCATTTTGAGACAGATTCGCTTTTTTGTACGGGAAATCCTTAACGGATACTGTCCTTAACCCTGTCAAGAGAACCCAAAGCTGCACTATTGACCAACAGATGCTTTTGCTTTTGTAGATAAAGCATCAATGGGGTTATCGTTCTTAAAGGGACATAATGAGAGGCCAAAGCTGTACTTTTAAACGGCAGATGCTCTTGCTTGCAAAGAAATTTGTCAATGGGGACACATTCCTCAGTCACGTAAAGAGAAGACAAAGCTGCACTATTGATGAAAAGCTCTTGTTTCAGTGTTCCCGTTTGCCCGCGTCCCTGCATCTTGGACGCATCATTTTTGCTGGGGACGCATAGTGTCAAATCAACGTGCGTCCCCGGGACGCAACTTTTTTGACACAAAATATACATTATTATCCGATTACCTTTTTTTTTAAACAAGGATTTACCGCACTCCAAACTCTTCGTCAGGCAGATCCGCCATTGTTGTTTTGGTCTTGCGGTTTGAGTTTTCGTCTGCAAGCCGATCTCGGCAAACGAGATCTCGTCGCTTCGAGATTACGTCATTGTTTTGGTGTTTGTAGTCGAAGGAAGCTAAAGGCTAAGTAAAATCAACACAAAATTGGTAATTTCTTCACTGTCAGTAATAAGTTGAAACATAATGCAGAAAGTGATAACAACGGCAATAACGCCGGCACGAAAAAACGGCAGAGAAATTCTTTGGAAGATCGCGGAGGCAGGAAAACACGTGTGTTAAAGCGAACGATTCGACGAAAGAAAATAAACAAAAAAATACTCCTAGCAACAAAAGGACTTTTCTGCCAAAATGGACTCAATTATATTCCTGGTGACGCTATGAGGAGGATGATAATAGATTGGACCTTGAGAAGGCATTACAACTGTGGCGGGACAGCAAACCACGAAGAATATATGAACTGAAAAATCTGAAGTAAAAACTGCTTTGTATTACCAATTAACTGTGATGATTAAAACTGCATGAATAATACAGTATTTCAGCAATATTATTATCTATAATGTACAATATTGTGAACTGAAAAATCTGAAGTGATAACTGCTTTGCATTACCAATTAACTGTGATTATTAAAACTGAATGAAAATATAGATTAATATAATTATTTCAGCAATAATATTTTGTATAATGTGCAATATTGTTGTGAACTGAAAAATCTTGAACTGATAACTCAATTGTAATACCAATAAACTGTGATGATTAAAACTGAATGAATATACTGTATCGATTTGTATTATATATTTGTCGCTGATTTACAATTTTAACCCCGATAACACAAAATCTTGGGGACCCATAGATCTCTGTTGGGACCCATAGATTTTTGAGCATGCGAGTCCCCAGGACCCATCACTTTTCAGAGGTAAAATGAACACTGTTGTTAGCGCCAAAAATTGTGAATGGGAAGAACGTTCTTAAGCAATACATCAAAGCTGTACCATCAATGACAGAGTCCCTCGCTTTCACTGAAAATCTTGACTAGGGAAGATGTTGGAGATGAAAAGGCACACTAAAGCTGTACTATTAAGAAAAGATACTCTTGGTTGTGCTGAAAATTGTGAATGGGGAGAACGTTCTTTGGCACGTATAGACACCAAAGCTGTGCTATTGATGACAGATGCTCCTACTTCTGCTACAAATTGTCAATGCGGAGATCCTTCTTAGTCATGTAAAGAGAAGCCAAAGCTGTACTTTTAATGACAGATGTTTTTGCTTAAACCATAAAAAGTAATCCCCTTCTTAAGGACGTCTCACTCCAGTTATTTTTAATTTTAACTTGATTTTATGCCTTTTCCTAGGTGGAACAAACCAGAAGGGGGCACGGCAAAGTAAGTTCTCGCGACAAATTAGTTTTCAAATTTCGCAAAGGCGCCGTTTGACTTATTTTGATGTTTTGTAGGTTGTTCGGTTTTGTGGCGCGCAAGCAAGGAAGCACAACGGACAACGTCAGCCATCTTTTCGCCGAGATGGATCCCGAGCAGCCCGCTAGCGCTATCGTTAGCTTCGTCACCAGGATGCTAACTTTGCAAAAGCCATGAGCGCTTTCCGAAAGACTTATTTTCTGCTTTTTCCTGTCCCTATGCCTGACACGCCTTTGCTAGCAACGATTTTGGCGGCTTCTTTCGGAACGGAATCCAGAATGGACTTGTGGAAGTGCGGAAAAAGAGGAGGGGCTAAGGGAAAACAGAGGCGTGGCCTTCAAACGAATGACAAACATTTGCATTTCGTTTTGGTCCAGATGGAACGTCAAGGATAAGAAGTATCTGATTTGTACTCCAACAAAGACAATTTTGTCGGGTTGGTTGCAAAAAAATATGTTTTTTTCTCCATGCAGAGTCAAAAAGTATTAAAATTAACAAGTTAACTCTGTAATTAACTAGCAGTGGAATCAATAATAGATTGTGTAATTTAAAACAATTTCTAGAACTGAACTACAAACATGAACGCTAGTTGAAAACTGCATAAGGACCCAAGCTAAATTCGACAACATGAGCCAAGGCTTTGGCACCACCTAGTGGCAATTTGGCACACCGAAAGACGGGTGCATAAAACATTCATTTTAGCCCGGGCCACACTACAGGATAAAGAAAGTATCCGATTTCTTTTGTAAATAATGAAAATGATTCATTCATCGTCAAACATTTGTGTTGTTTGTTGTAAAATATGTTTTCCTCCCAGAGTCAAACAAGGTCTTTAATTATTCAATCAACTTGGCAATAAACTAGCTCTGGATAAACAAATGATTTTATCCGAAACGTAAACAACTTCCAGTACTGAAAATATGATTTTCCCCAAAAATGTATATCAGTAGCTTCAACGCTCATTGAAGACTACTGACCCAGGCTAAAATTAACACCGAACTCCATGAGCCAAGGCTTTGGCACCACCTAGTGGTTATTTGTGTCACTACAGTAATAACGTAAAATGGTATCCATTAGGAACCCCCTTCAATGTCACACCTGAGGCTTTTTTAGGCGTCAACGCTAGTTGAAGACTCCATAACGACCCCTACTTAAGTTGACACCAAACTTCATGAGCTTTAGCACCATCTATTGGAAATTCGGGGCACTACAGAAAAGGAACAAAAAAAGAAGAACATTCTTTAGGGTCATGTCCCCTTTAATGTCACGCCTGAGGTTATTTTACCTGAAAAAGGGAAAAAAAGTCAAGTTGTGAAGCGTCAACCAAAGACAGGGTTGTTGTTTTTTTTTAATTTGCCTGTTATTTTGCAAAATGTCATCTTTTTTTTTGTCCAAACAAAAACGTGGCTGCTGGATTTTTGGGGGGGCTTGTGTGTACTGATACGGTCGGTCAACATTGGATATGTTTCCACGCAGGCAATAATCTTTGAAAATGAAACGATATCGACAGTATTCCGATTTTCCTTATCTAGGATATTTAATGTCGCAAAGCATTATGGGACTGGGAGTCCAGAGATCACAAGCTCCAGCTGACTTGCTAAAAAAAGTGCTGTGTGTATCAGCTAATTTCTAGGGGCTATCTCTCCTTTATTTTCTTCCACCATGGCAAAAATGCTACAGTTGTATCCATCCATATATAGAGTAAGTCCATACTTCTGGCAAGTAACATACGAGCACATGAAATTCATCTTTCAGAATCGATTAAGAGAATTTTCCAGATTGAGATTTTTACTTCATTTTAGCATTTAGAAGCGACATTTTTTGGAATCTTAGATGATGTTATCACTTTAAAAAAACAGATTAGTTATCATTAATAACTATATCGTACAAATTTAGTATACAATTTCAGTAACAAAATTTTTTTATTTTTTTTCCCCATAGTTTTTGTAAATGATTCCCATTCAGTAATTTGTAGTTAACTGCAGTAATTAACTACATAAGATATGGTAGCTTTGTAAAGGGTAATAATATTTGAAATTAAATTAAAATAAAGAACGGAATTATCCCTCGCTATTATTGCACAATCCCCTATTTTGTGTAAAGCATGGTTAAGCATCTACTTATAGTGAATGCCACTGTTGTATCCATCCCTATATAGTGTAAACCTATGATTCCCGGTCCCCACAAGCGAGTGCAACAAACGAGCATGTTATTTTGTTAGCACGATACTTTAGTGAATTTAGTGAGTTACAGGAATGAAATCCTTTTCGATTTAATATCAAAATTTATATTTAAAGAAAAACAACATCTATTTCCTTTTCGACCTTGTTCTTTGATTATTTACTCATTTGTTGGAAGGCATGTCGTCGATGAATTCGGATTTCTTCGCAAATCCCTTAGCAGTCGGATTATTGCCTGTACGGAAACGTAGTCATTGACAATTGTTACAGGGGTCTTTTTATTATTTTTATTATTATGATGTACTGTTTGTAAATATTTTTCTGTTCACAGATAGGACTGTTTGACTTCTGGTGCCTGCAGTTCTTTTACAAAACCTATTTTTTAATGATTACGACTCGGACAAAACACAAACATCCATCTGGGATTAAAGGGACAGTGTGTATGATTTGACCACCAGATGTCACTGTTTTTGACCTGCAACCAAAAACAATGCAAAAAAAAGAAGACAAACTACGGAGACTCGAAGTGACCAAACTGCAACATTTTTGTTGTAAGCTTGTCAGCTCATATTATGTCAAAAAAACGCAAGCTTCTCCAATTACAAGTATTTTAAAACGTGCACGTTTATGTATGTATGTTTGCTTACTATTTAAAACACACTGTCCCTTTAACCAAGTTGTTTTTGGAGAAAAAGCACTGTGCCACGATCGCTTGATGATTTTATTTCTGCACAAGCTCGCCAAAAGGCGGCCATTTACTTGCTACCCAAAAGTAAGCTAGATTACATTTACAGGTCCAAATATATATGAAAAACACTTTCAGTGAAAATATTTATTGTGTTTTTTGTTTTTTGTTTTTTGCTTTGCTGCTTGTTGCTCTCGCGTGTATTTTGTTTATGTACAAATATGACTGAAACAAGGACGACTGTTATACGCTGTAAAATGAATGTATCACTCATTTATTTTTAATACTTCAGAGAAAATATGTATATGGTCATCCTCTTGGAGGTTTTTTTGAAAGAGTTATTGTTAATTCTTTTTTCTTTTGTCCAAATCGAGCACTTAACTGCAGTAAAAACAATGCTTTCACTTCTGAAGAAATATCTCGTTTTCTTTTAAGAATATATGTGTCAGTTGTCGCCCTCTCGTGGCTGGCAGGAATCGTTACAAAAATAAAGCCGGTGGATTTGAGGAGTTTTACAATAAAATAGTAAAAAAGAGAACCCGTAGAGCGAGGAATTGCAAATGCATTTGATATATATTTAAAAATAAACAATAAACAACAGAAAGTTAGCAAAAAAATCTGCAACGATTTTAGAAAATACATTTGAATTAAGCAACGTTTGCGATAATGCTAGAGAAAAATATTTGTTTTAAGCACTCCATTTGTTATTTAGTTTTGAAGTATTACTGTAGTTTTTTTTTCATTATTTCTGAAGTCTGATTTTTGTTGAAGCTCTGTAGTTTTTTGCAGTGTTGCTGTAGTTTTTGTCGTATTTCTGAAGTAGTTTTATGTAGTATTTCCACAGTAGTATTTTTTGTAGTGTTTCTGTCGTACTTTTGTTGTATTTCGACGTCGAATTTTGTTGTATATCTGTCGTATTTTTTTATTATTACAGTAGTTTCATAGTTATATCATTTTTGTAGTATTACTGTAGTATTGTTTTTTTTTTTTTTTTAGTTTTTGGTACTATTTCTGTTGTATTTTGTAGAATTTCCATATTAGAATGTTTTTTTTTGTGTATCTGGAGTGTTCTGTAGCATTTTTGTAGCACAGTGTTACTGTAGTTTTGTTTTTGTAATATTGTTGCGATATTTCCATGGGAGAATTTTTGTAGTATCGCCATAAGTGTAATTTGCAATAATTCTGTTGTAATCCTCTTGTAGTGGTATTTTGTAGTAAGATTTCTCTAGAATAGAATAGAATAGAATATAATAGAATAGAATATACCTTTATTGTCATTTTAACAAAATGGGTTGAACATATTGTGACAACGAAATTGGACGTGGCACTCCAGGTTCACATTTTACAGTGAGGATAAAAGATAACAAAGAAGATAAAGGAACAAGGAAGCTAAAGGTTATAATTTACACAATATTTACACACGAAAGTGTGGGCATGTAGAGGCAGAAGATATTTAAATTGGGTGTTTAAATACAGTTTTGGGATTGTATTAGTGCAATATGTGATAGTGAAAAATAGTCAACATTGTGCAAAGTGAGCATAGGCATGAATACAATTTTACATCTGTATGAGGTAGTGTGTTTGCAAGAGTTTCAGTTTTTTGTGCGGTGTGTGTTAAGGGTGGTGATAGCTCTGGGGAAGAAACTCTAGTAGTTGTTTGTACTATAGTATTATGTACGAGATTTTTTTTAGTATTTCAGTAGAAGTATAATTTATATATTTCCAAAGCAGTATTTTAGTAGTATGTTTGTACAGTTTCCACAGAAGTATTTTTTTCATATTTCATTTTTTATAGTATTTTTTGGAGTAAATATTTCAGTAGTAGCATTTTGTAATATAGTATTACTGTAATAGTATTTTTGTAGTAATTTTATACTATTTTGGGATTTTCAAAATGAAAGCAAAATAATATATGAGCTCCCTGTTTTCAAGCACTATATTTGATACTTAGTTTTGTAGTTCTTGTGTAGAATTTTTGTTGTATTTCTGTAGAAGTATTTTTGAGTGATATTGTGTACAATGTTGGCACCTCTCTTGTGGGCCCCCTAGTGGTTGTAGGACCCTAAGCAGCCTCTTTAAGGTATTTCCCCCACTGTACCATACATCTCAAGTAAAAAAAAAAAGATACGTAAGAAATAATGCGCAAAAAAAGGCCTAAAATAAATATACTGTACGTGTTTTTCCCACATAAAAGCGATGTGAATTCTTCCAATGCGCACATCTGGCAGATGAGGATCAATTTCAAACGCATAGTAATGACAACAACAATAATGACAATAATGATATTATTATATTTAGATTAAAACATACGTATGAGATAATGCACAAAAATGTTGGCCTGGAATAATTTTAGGCAATATTTCCTACGTAAGGTCTGCGTGAATAAAAATAAATAAATAAAAACCTCAATGCACACAACTGGGAGATTAGAATGACTTCTAAATGCAAAAACAGAATAAATGTTGATATACACTTTGAAATTTTTGGAAAGACACGTCGGAAATCATGTACAGAAAGTTGGCCTAAAACAGGGGTGTCAAAGTCAAATGGACGGAGGGCCAAATAAAACATTTGGCTACAAGCCGAGGGCCGGACTGTCCAATCTTTACTGAAACCAAGATTTAACCTACTGAAAACACAACAAATATATTACAATATGATTGTATAAATGAAGCAATATTTTCTTATGACTCTGTCAGTCATTTTTAATTTCAGCAGGCACAAAATACAAATGTCCTTTATATAAAAAACTCATAACATATCTCATAACAACAACTCATAACCATTTTCTATCATTCAATCATCTGAAATTATTAAAAAGAAATATTGCCTTGAAATACAATAAAATAAAGTGCAAAAATATCTTGTTACTTAAAACCAATAGCAATCAACACACTGGACCTCATCTGTCCTGCTCAAATGTACATTGACTTTCCTTTCTGGGCTTTCTCTGGGTTAGTGTGAAAAAAAGGAATTACTGATTAACAAATAATAACAATCAAAAGTCATTTTCTCTGCTAAAGGACAATTTTATCAAAAGACTGTTGTCCACATCAAGATCTATTTTCCATGAAAAGCCGAAAAACAAGAAACACTCCCAGGACAGAGTCGGCAAACAAAAACAACATAGTCAACATAGACAATAAAGCTTTAAAATTCCCGAGGGGAACAACAAAAAACAAGACCTTCTTTATGTGCATATTTAACTTTTAAACTTGAACGGAGTAAAAACTTCAAATGTGTAATTGCACAGGAAACATTACTGTATTATTACTGTATTTACATACATTTATATACAGTACTGTATTACTACAACTCTACATTACTTGTTTGAGGCTGACGCTGATACTTTTCCAGCTACCTCCGTGAACATGTACTCCAACTCCCACCTTGTTTGAAAGCCCCGGTTTTCAGTGTCCACCTTCCGTTTAGCCATTGTTGATGGGTATCTGTGGGCTAATTTTTGCTGTTATGCTAATGACTGCTGCTGATCGACTGCTGAATAAATCAAACCGCCTCCCGCTTTGCTCCCGCTCGGCGCGTCCCCGTTGCATTGTGGGAAATGTAGTATTCATGCGTACTGCGGGCTGCTGGCTTGCAGCGGCCTGCGGGCCGGATCTAATAATATATTGATATCGTCACGCGGGCCAGGTAAAACCCTCTCGCGGGCCTAATGTGGCCCGCGGGCCTTGACTCTGACATATGTGGCCTAAAACATGCTTACGCATTAGGTTCTACGTATTCGCTACGTGAATTTAAAAATTCTTAAATACCTCAACGTGCACGTCGAGGAGACGAGAATGACTTCCAAACGCAAAAAAGAAAAAGAAAAAATTTAAATGATAAAAACAAAACAAAGACATGCATAAAATAATATGAATAACTTCTTACGTAATATCTAGGTGAATAATAAAAAAACAGTAGATACTTACGCGATTTTCTATGTTAAAAAAAAAAAAAAAACTACGCAAATACTTTAATCCGCACATCTGGGAGATGAGAAAGTTTCCGAAAGGCAAAAGAAAAAGAAAAAGAAAAGAGAAAAATAATAATATAGTAAGAAAATATACGCAGGAAATAATCATGAAACATTTCCACGTGAATACAAACAAATATCAATAGATACTTAATCCTTTTGCCTACATGTAAACTATGTGAACACCTCGAAACGATTATGACTTTCAACCACAATTAAAAAAACGATCAAACAAAATAATAATTGATAAAAAGATACATAGGAAATACAGTGGAACCTCGGTTTTCGAACGTCTCTCAGTTCGATCCAAAATTTCGAGAAATTCTTGCTTTGCTGTTCGGTCAAAAAAATCGGAGTTCGAATGCCGGTAATGCGTGAGTGTGTACGCTAGGGTGCGATGCTGAGCGGCTTACGGGTGTAGATCGCTCTTTTCGTGACCGACTGTTACCGCATGCAGACGTGCTTCGTTTTGCCTTCGCTTTTAATATAGGTGTACCAAGTGTTTTAGCCCCTAATTATGCCTCCGAAGAAAGTCAGTGCTAGCAGCAAAGTTGCTACAGGTAAAAAAAGAAAAGTGGTGCGTACAACTGTTGCTGATCTTGCCTGCGCCTTCTGCTGACCACCACTAAGGTAAGAAATCCTATTCATAATTATTTTCTTTATCCTTTTTTTTTTAAATTTTAACACGTTCATGTTAGCGTAATCTTACGTACGGAAGGTTACGATAACGCGAACGTACGATTAGCCTGGGTTAGCTTTAAGTTTACGTTAAACATTCAGTAAACATTCAGGGTGTTGGAACGGAGCCCAACATTGAGGGTGTTGGAACGGAGCCCCCTTTCCAATGAACCGCTCACCACTTTTTGTGGAGACCCGGGTGCTAAATGACTTGTAAACGACCTGATTTTTTTTATATTTACATGTTCATGTTAGCATAATCTTTCGTACGGAAGATTACGCTAACGCGAACGTACGATTAGCCTGGGTTAGCTTTATGTTTACGTTAAACATTCAAGGTGAACATTCAGGGTGTTGGAACGGATTTAAACGATTTACATTATTTTTAATGGGAAAAAGGATTTCGGTGATCGAACAAATCGGTTTTCGAACAGGGTTCTGGAACAGATTGTGGTCGAGAACCGAGGTTCCACTGTACAGGTAATTTCTTACGTAACAGACATTTACAGAACACAAGATACTCTCTCTCTCTCTCTCTCTCTCTCTCTCTCTCTCTCTCTCTCCTTCCCTCTCTCTCTCTCTCTCTCTCTATCCCTCTCTCTCTCTCTCTCTTTTTCTCTCTGTCCCACCCTCTCTCTTTTTCTCTCCCTCTCTTATTTCTTTCTCTCTAATCTACCAGTCTGGCCCCTCAGAGAATGTTTGTTCTATCGTGTGGCCTCCGAATTAAACTTAGTTGGACACCCCTGATACACACTTGCCACATTAAGGGTTGAAACTATACAATGTAAGCCACCAAGAGACTTGGAGCTACTGAAGCTCTCACAAGATTGTATAATGAAAGCAAATAGAGCTAAAAAATCATTTTTTTTCCTCATGATATGTTATTCCAGCTTTCCGTGACTGTATGATATGGCGTTGAATGCATCCATAAGCAGAACAATAAGCCGGTATTGTCTTTGGGATTTTTTGGCTCCGTCCACATGTACAGGAAGAGTCTGATAATTTGACCCGACTAGCTTAGGCTAGCTGTAGGCACGCTGAATAAAGGAGCGCGTCTCCCATATATATATCTGAGAGGAGATCGATTTTTAAACGCAAAAAAAAAATGGAAAAAAAAGAAAACCAAAGACGATAGAGCTAAATAAAAATAAAATAAACCATACGCAAGAAAATATACGCATAATTCCATACGTAAGGTCTACATTAATACAAAAAAAAAAACGAAAGACACCTCTACAATTTCCCCACGTAAAACTACGTGAATACTTCAATGCGCACATCTGGGAGAACACAATCATTTAAAAACGCAAACATAATAATGTTCAAATAAAGATGAATCACTGAAGTAAGAATAAGCAGTCGAGAAAAACTTTTCAAAACTCACATTGTTTGTTTGCTGTTAATAGTGTCAATAAAATTGTTCCAACAAACTTAGATGAACGTAGAAGATAATGCGCAAAACGACGACCTAAAAGATGCCTACGCAATTTATCTTACGTAAAATCTTCGTGAATCAAAAAAAACTATTCCTATTTCCATCGTAAATACTTTGACGACTTCTAAACGCAATACAATAACAATATGATATGAAAGGTATAATTTATTATAATTTTAATAGTATTTAATCATACACACATATATGAAACATACGTAGTGCGTACTCAAAACTACTATTATTATTTTTTAATCAATTTACCTAAGGTACCGTAAGACATAAACTAATTACCTTTGGGGTCTACACCCACTTTATGGCAATTTCACGTCACGAGGCCCACTTCAGTACGGATTCATGTCGTATCCTGGGGATGTACTGGACATGTAAAACGATTTTTTGTGTAGTAGCCACTTTTAGCCTGAGAGTGTCATTGTTTCCTCTCCCTAAACTGAATTGACTCTTGAAAAAGGGGAAAACGAACAAATCTAATGTCGTTTTTTCCTCTCAGAAGTGACTCCATTGGACCAGTTTGTAGTTTTGGACGCAGTTCTGGATTCCGGTGACTTGAAACCTGTCTGGCCTCGCCGCAGGGGTCCTGAAGTCCGGGACTAGTGGGATTAGGTGCTCTATTTTGAGTCGCCGGGGGTGCGTGACAAGGGGCTAATCCTTGGGATCTGCGCCTGCTTCTGGTTACGGTTTGGCCCGCTTTAGGACATCATTTTCTGAACTTTTTCTACAAGCGGAACTGAGCTGACCCAAATGACACCTGATCTTTGTGGACATAAACCTATAGCTACAAACTCGTAGATGCTTTGACATGTGCGATTGATTCATTAGAGCCGTTTTTGTGTGCTTTTTACTGTAATAAACTTAAAATCCACAAGATAGCGACAAAGCCCCTCAAATAAATTTGATTTTTGTTGGATTTTTCATCACACGAGCATGCAGCATGGGTTTAATGTCGTTTTAAGATCATAATTTGAGGTCAATTCCCCTATAAAGTACTTCTTTTCCAGTTTGTTAGAAAAAGCGTGGTACCTGTTGCTATTTTGATGTACGTTATAACCAGGGTTGGGTAGGGATACTTTAACTTGATTACTTTCAATTACTTTTGGATTACTCCAATACCAAATATGCTAATAAAAGACAAAAGAAACTAAATATGAATAAAATGATGACTCACAACACGTGGTAAGCTTTCTCTCCTGGCTTTGATCTCTTTGATCTCCGGCAAAACAAACATAAAATGCAACAGAAACAAAAAGAAAATAAATCCAAACAGCTTGCCAACATCAGTTTTGCCGTTCCATGTGTTCCGTTACTCCCCAAGCCTACACAAAATTTAGTCATTTTATTCATATTTAGTTTCTTTTGTCTTTTGTTAGCATATTTGATATTGGAGTAATCCAAAAGTAATTGAAAGTAATCAAGTTTAAGTGACCCTACCCAACCCTGGTTATAACATACCTGTCAACCTCCACGGCTCCCTGTCCGTACAAACTGTCGTATTTTCCCTTACAAAATACACAATAATCTTGCACCATATATATATTTTTTTTTTCGGAATGATGCATGATGGGAAATCCCCGGGCGGCAGACGCATGGGCACAGTAGCATCAAACCGCTCGCTTCTTTTGCAACGAAAAAAAACGATACCGAGATAGAGGCTACCGCGGCGAACTCGTTAGACTTGATTGATTTGCCGTTTCGTTATAGTCTGTGTTTACCGGATGGTACCCACAATTGACAAATTTGCGTTTTTCCTAAAGATGTTCTTGGACGTCGTACAAGTCTTAAAATGCATAATAAACGTACTTTGTACAGCAAAATTAGTATGTTAGTATAGTATGTTATAAACTGTAAAATTCAAGACACCTTGAACTTTGTACAGTAATCGTTCGTTTTTCGCGGGGGTCGTGTTCCAAAAAGTCAAGCGATAGTCAAAACTGGCAATGTAGAAACCTTCATTTATTTCAATATGTATTTATTTATTTATTTATTACTAAGAACAAACCCAGGATGAAATATTTGTTTAACAAATAAAAATGCTGTACTTCATAAAATTATTTTTATTCTAGATAACTTCTGTACTGTCAAATTTTAAAATTAATTCAAGGAATAATCTTTCTGTTTTATTGCACAACTGTATGGGGTAAGGACACGATTTTTTTTGCTGCCATCACGTGGATGTTATGGAAAACTGCGTTTACTTTTCCAGTTCTGTCCTGCAGAAACCATATTTTTCCAATATCATACTTTTTTTTTAAATGCCAGGAAGGCACAAGGCCAAAGACCTTCATGTGGCTCAAGAGCAAGTTTATCGGGTTGAGAGGTTCAACTTTATTGGCAATAGAAAGCATCTTCCACTTTTTAGCCAAACAGAATGCGGAACACAACGCACGATGAAAATCCGTGGCGAAGCGAAATGGCGATAAGTAAAACACGATACAGTAAGGAATCCATACCACGCTTTTGACATAAAAACAGTAGATGTTATCAAACACTTTATTTTTACTCACGGAACACAATCCTTATGAATAATAGATAAAAAACAAACAAAACATGTGCTTGTTTGACTGGAAGTGGTAAATTTTTACCGAAATCTAAAATTGAATGCGATGATTTAGTCCCCCTTCAAAATAAAGCAGCCAAAGAGTAGATATTTTTGTTTTTTGAATTTGAAAATATTTAAAAAACAATTTAAAGCGGTAGTCTAACGCATAAAACTGTACTGTTGGTGAGTATGTATCTCTGAGTATCAATGTGAAAGTAATCCCAATTTGATACTTTTATCCCTTCATTTCTTTGCTTTTTCATCACATGATCTGTAAAATGAATTTAATGCGTTCTGTGAACATATTTTGAGGGAAATCCACTAACAAGGTGATGTCTTTTCATTTTATTACAAATATATTTCTTTTAATAAATTTTATCGGCCATCTGTTTTCATTTGCTGAGAAAGTATTTAAAAATGAAGTAAATGTGATTTTTTTTCTTCCCCATTTTTTATTTTTTGGCATCACATGATCCGTGATATCCATATTCAGGTGGGGTCTAGTATAACGACTTCTAATTGAAAAAGGTCCCCTTATACCACAGGTGTCAAATAGGCGGCCCGCGGGCCAGATTAGGCCCGCTAAGGGATTTAATCCGGCCCGTGAGACAACAACCAAAGAAGCGCAAGAGGAAAACAAGCTGCTGGTTGAAATATGTCAACTTGATGTTGCCAAAGCCAAGTGGCTCTCACAAAGACACTGTACTTATATGTCTCTCTCTCACTCTCTCTCTCTCCCCCACCCCTTTTCTGCCACTCTCTGTCCCTTTCACTCTCTGTGTCTCTTTTTCTCTTCCTTTGTTGCTCTTTGTCTCTTTCTCTCTCTGTGTCTTTTTAACTTATTTTGCTCTAATTTCCCCTTTTTTCTTTTCTCTCTTTTCTCTTTCTCTCTTCCTACCCTTTGCGCTTTCTTTTCTCTACTTCTGTCTTTCTATTTCTCTTTGGATTTCTTTCTTCCTCTCCCTTTCTTTCCCCCTCTCTCATGACTTCTCTTTTCATCTCTTTTGTTTCTCACGCTCTCTCCCTCTTTCTCTTTCTCTTTCTTTGTCCTGCCCTCTCTCCTTTTCCCTCCCTCTTTCTCTTATTTCTTTATCTCTCCTTTTCTTTCTCTTTAATCTACTAGTCCGCCCCCGACAGAATCTTTGTTCTATCGTGTGGCCCCCCGAGTTAAAATGAGTTTGACACCCCTGCCTTATACCAATCTTTGTCGGTGAGCTGTGAGTGGGAAAAAAGTGATTTTGGGTAGGGACGTAATATATTTTGAAAAATAACATTTCAGAAAAACTGAAAAATATCCATCCATCCATCCATCCATCCATCCATCCATCCATCCATCCATCCATCCATCCATCCATCCGTCCATCCATCCATCCATCCAACCATCCATCCATCCATCCATCCATCCATCCATTGTCTTCCGCTTATCCGGGGTCGGGTCGCGGGGGCAACAGCCCTAACAGTGAAGCCCAGACGTCCCTATCCCCAGCCACTTCCCCAGCTCTTAAGACGGGATTCTGACCCGTTCCCAGGCCAGCCTAGGGACATAGTCTCTCCAGCGTGTCCTGGGTCGCCTCCGGGGCCTCCTGCTGGTGGGACATGCCCGGAACACCTCCCGAGGGAAGCGTCCAAGGGGCATCATTATCAGATGCCCGAGCCACCTCAACTGGCTCCTCTCAATGCAGAGGAGCAGTGGCTCTACATAGAGTCCCTCCCAGATGACTGAGCTTTTCACCTTATCTCTAAGGGAGAGCCCAGCCACCATGCGGGATCATGACAAATAGATGTTTTATAAAAAAGGAAATAAATTATTCAGAAAATAGTCACGCTAGTAATGTCGTTAAGAGGGGCCAACAAAACGTCTTATACAACACAGTGAAGTGAAGACGTTGTAAGGTAGGGGTCGCTATATATTTTTGCTGGCTCATGAGCTCAATGCTAACCTTAATAGAATTGATAGTTGACGTGCTAAAACTAGAATAAATAGTTTTAAACATATTTTCTATGCTACAGAAAAGTAGTTAATGACAGTAATACATGTAAATGGATGCTATTGCTATGCATGCTATGCACACGCTACTTCCATAGTGCATGTATTTTTTTTCTTACTTTTTTTTGCATAGTGATGAAAGATGGCGTCTCATGTGAAATTGGGAATATTTTTCTTAGTAGCCCTGACGCACTAAAATGACGGAAAAAGATCGTGAACGGGAAAACCACTCAAAAAAATAAGGATGTGTGGCTAGATTTTGTGAGAACAGGTCAATTATTCGGAAAAATAGATTTCAAAACATGGAGTAAAATGGAGCATTAACAAATAGTGAAAAACAAGCAAATTCTCAAAAAAGGATAAAAGGAATTATATTTAACTATATAAAATCTTAGTCCACACCGTAAAGTTAAAACATTTTAATGTCCTCGCCAGTTAGCCCAATGCTAAGATTCATTGAGACTATAGCTGAAATGCTGACGAAAGATTTTCGCTCTCTATGAAAATGACTTAAAACAGTATGAGATGCTAATGGATGCTAATGCTACGCAGGCATATAGACACACGCTACTTCCGTAGTGCATGTATTTTTTTTTACTTTTCTTTTTTAGCATAGTGATGGAAGGCGGCGGAGTATCATGAGATCTCATAAGCGCTCCAAAAGCACTCCTAAACGATGGACAAAGATCGTAAAAGGGCAAACAGGAAAAACAAAATCGGAGGTGCGGCTAGTATTTGGAAAGATAGGAAATGAATTATTCTGAAAATAGTAAAAATTGTTTATATAAAATGGAGCATAACATTTTGTGGAAAAACACCAGAGGTTCTCGAATAAAAATCAAATGAATTATATTGGAATATAAAACATCTCCCTACATAAAGTATCATAAAAACAGAAAAATATAAATTCAGAAAAATTCTTCTTTAAAAAGGGAATACATATAAAAGGGCATTAAAACTGTTTCAGAAACACAGAATTTTATTTGAAAACAGAAAAAGAATTATTTGAAAAAACTATAAAAATGAATGTAAAAAAACTTAGTAATCAAAGAAAAACAGGCTTTTGGGGTGAGGGTCAGGTTGGGGCACAATCAAATTATTTTAAAAACAATAAATATCATAAATTTAAAAAAGAGCAGAAAAAAATCAGAAAAACAGAATAAGAAATCTTTGGGAAAATAGGAAATACATAATTATGAAAAACAAAAAATATTTAAAAACTGGATTTTCAATTTTGTAAAACAAATAATCAGTAAAAAAAATAAATAAATCGGAAATACCCCCCAAAAAAAGATTTGGGATTCGAGGAGGGAGGGGAGTCTGGCAGTACAATCAAATGACTTTGAAAACGGGAAATATAATTACCGTAAATTCCGGACTATAAGCCGCTACTTTTTTCCAAAATGTTCAGCCCTGCGGCTTATTCAGTGAAGCGGGCAATTTATGAACTTTTTCTAACGGCCACCAGCGGCGCTGGAGTATAAAAGGTAAGATTAAGACCAGTAGGATATGTGCGCCAAGAATGACTGCAACCTCTAAGTTTAGGCATACATTGTCTCTAAGGTTAAGGTATGTTCCGATAGTGAGGAAAACGCCCTTGATGGCGATGGTCATGAGGAGGAAGTTGAGGACGATCATCCGTGAATTTCACAATTACAGGATGCTTTTTTTTTAACAGGCACGTTTGAAACATTGTGACCGTGATCCTACTAGCGTGTTGGTACCTTTCAAAGGCACGGTTTGGGATGAAAGTTATATTATTATTATTAAAGCTTTGAAAACTCTCTCGGTGTACCGTCTTTCTTCGTAAATATGTGTAACCATGTATAATATGTATTTGCAACTGTATATTTTTGTAATGTATTTATTTTAGAGATTTATTCTGTTATGTGTTCTACGGACGAATCATAAAGAATGGGCGGAGCAAACGCGGGCTGATGGGAATCGGGGTAAAGCTGAGTTACTGGTAGATCTGTCTGTTGTCGCAGCGGACAATAGTGGATATATATTTTTCCCACCCTTAACTTTGTAAATATACATTTTGTTTCCTTTGATTACTTTCAACAGGACCCGGACTTTACAAGACTGCATCATACGTTAATTACGGGTATCATTTTCCATTTGTGATGCCAAATGTCATTCTATGATTGTGTATGATTTACGAAGAACTGACCGATAACGGATAATGGATAATGAATAACGAAGATAGATCAATAACCCTTAAAAACCCCAAACCCCACAATTGAGGTACTTACAACCTTGTCCTGGGTTAAATTTGTGATTGTGTCACAAGTATCATTGCGGGCGCACGCGGCTTACACATGGGGTGCGGCTTGTGTAAGTACAAAAGTGGCAAATCACCTGAAAAGTGGTGGGTGTGGCTTATAATCAGGTGCGCTCTATAGTCCGGAATTTACGGAAGTTAAATAGATCAGACAAAACTCAGAAAAACGAAATAAGAAAACTTTGAGGGAAACAGGTAATACATAGTTCCCCAAAATAATAAAAATAAATACAGATTAAATAAAGAAGATTTTCATATTTAAACGAACAAATAATCTGAAAAAAAAAATCAGAAAAATAAAAAATTTGGGATTAAGGCGGCGCACGTGACCTAGGGAATCATTGTTTAAGACGCGCTTGTGCCTTGCTTTTTAAAATGCCGGACAAAGAACGTAAAACGGCAAACGAGGAAAATAAACCCAGAAGTGCAACTAAATAAAAAAATCGTGATTGAAGTGCTTAGTAATAGCTTTGCAGAAAAGTATGCCAAATACCCCTGCCTGCTTTGTAGCTTACAAAATCTAGCTGGGTGTTGGCTTTGCAGCAAATTCTGCCAGACGCTCCTGACTGTCTCATAGTAATCGGTGAGACCCCAAAAATCACACCCCCGGCAACAGATGGCAGCGAGGGTCCCCGAGGGTCACAGGCCCTGAGTGAGGGGGCGGGCTAAGGTTACGCAAGGGCGCAGGGGGGTTTGGGATTGTTGTGACAAAACCTGTCTGCCTGTCAAGTGTGCAGGTGGATGAGTAACATGTGCTCGGTTCGAACCCCCGAACCCCCCCGGCAGGTCAAGAAGAGCCCCCCCTCACCCCGGTCGCAGGGATTCCGTTGACATTCTAGAGCGAGCCCCCCAAAATGTTGTTTGGCTTAGTCAGCAAGCACCTGCTTTGGAAAAGTGCAATGTTAAGCCGGGGTGGGGGGCGGGAACAGATCGGAGTTAGGGGCATTTAGGGGACACACTGTAAGACTCCACAGAAAATAGAAACAGATTTCGCCATTGGCAGAATGTGTTGCTCATTTTAGGGAAACCATTTTCACCTATTCTGAATACTGGGAAGAGTTAAGAAGACGTACATGCAAGGCTAGAGTAGGAAATGACATAGCTGTTAATAAAGAAAATAGAATAATTCAAAAAGTTGATTGTAATCGATCTGGATCTGTAATAATATAAGTATTGTTGCATTTATATGTTGTAGTGTGAGGAAGAGTTAAGAAGATGCGCACACAAAGCGAGAGTTACAAGTTGCAGAGCTGTTTCTAAAGTGCGAAAAGTAAACAAGAGGTTAATTGGAATCTTTCTGGAATACAACAGAGAGCACAATGACAAATGGTGAATTGGTAATGATAGAATTATTGTACCATTTATGTTTTTGGTCTCCGGAAGAGATAAGAAGACAAATACGCAAGGTTTGAATGAGAGCAGACAAAGCTGTTAATAAAGTGCCTAAAAGTGACTAGGAAGTTGATTGTAATCGTTCTGGAATATGACAAAGCGCAGAATGAAACGTGGTGGATCTGTAATGATAGAATTATTGTTCCACTTATATGTTGTTTGTGTTGGAAAAGTTAAGAAGACACACACGCAATACTGGGCCCAGTTAGAGAGGTATGATCTTGGGCCCGGGCCCGAACCCAGCCTGAATTTACTCAAGTAATTATTTAGTTAAAGATAATGCTTACTAAACTATCAATTTATCTCCAAATCACGCAATCCAAATACGTTTTCCTACTGGTGTCGGGTAAAAGACACGCGACTTCCTCCTTCCACCTCCCTCATGTCAGACGTCATTTCTGCTTCTTGCCAAGAAATTACAAGCTTTACAAACTTCTTTTTGGCCAAATATTTATTATTTATTTATTTGCAGCTCGTCATCTGCAGAATTTGATTTCCTTTTCGGTGCCATATTGTTCAGTTTTACATCGCTGAGATGCACACTTCTGCGCCAAACCGTTCATTCAAGCCCTGCACTTGCAGTGCACACTTGATTTAAGCGACTCAGTCCAAATTCCAAGCTGCGTAGTTCAGCCAAAACGTGTCTACTCTGGCGGCAAATTAAAGGTTCGGGTTTATTTCAGGCTCGGGTATCACATCGAGTTAATCCGTCGGGTTTGGGCGGGTTCGGGTTTATATACCCGCGACTCGAGTCGGGCTGAATTTTTTAGGCCCGATCATCCCTCTTGGCCCAGTACATAAAAACTGAAAAATGGAGTTGGATTTGACAATACCCTATGTTTTAAGACAAAAATGTCAGCCAATATGTACATTAAAAGGGAGGAAACAAAGATGCTAACACACGTTGCTCCAAAGTTATGGAAACATGTACAAACATGTGTTCTAATTGAGGAATTATCATTATTGTTATTATTTTAGATAATTTAAATCAGTATGATATACGGCAGAGGTCGGCAACCTATGACACGCGAGGGGTTAACCAATGGCAGGCGAGCGCATGGCAAAGTAAAATTGATTTATTTTTAAATGCGCATTCTTACCTGGAATTTAGATATTTTCATTGCGCGCTGTGTTGTTTAGCGGCTTTACGGTTAGCGTGTGTCTGTGCGGTGCCTCGCAAAAGAGAGATCTGTGTTTTAACCCCCCCACAGAAACATCGGCGCGCGATAAATAAACGAATAACGACAGCCCCGAAAAAATCTCGTTCTTTTCAGCCAGCGTGGACAGGTGACTTGGGCTTTGTGCAAAAATGACTGTGCTGTTTGTGCATTATACCTCGAGAGCATTGTACCTCGCGCGTCAAGTGTTAAACATCATTACGAGACGAAACATGAACATGAATTCAGGGACGCGCTGTGTCCAGGTAGGTGTAGTGCCTAAATCCGACTCCCCTGCAAAATTGTAGTATTTATTAATTTTAAATGATTTTCTCTAGCAGATGGTGGATAATTTTGCTTATTTTAAAAAAATGCTTTCTACTATTTGTTCTGTTCTCTTTTAGTGAGTGTGTGTGTGTGTGTGTGTCTGTGTGTGTGCGTGTGTGTGTGTGTGTGTGTGGTACACAATTTAGCATTAGCTTAACTCCTCTCATAAAAAAAAAAGTGCTGAGGCAAGATCAGCGGCTGAGCTCCAATTTCATCCAAAACATAGTAAACTTGAAACATACAATAAAATAACAAACACATAACAATAACAACAAACACCTAATGCTTATCGAAAAGCCCATCTGTTTCCCCGACCTTGACCCCCATCCCCCCTGACGTTAGCACTGGTGACACGGGCTCTGTCACTTTACCCAAATTGGTAAGGGGGTGGGGGGTGCCTGAGAGGTCACGACTTTTCGACCTTTGCCCATTTGTGTGGACTTCCCAGCCTCGTAGGCGGCAGGTGTGGCGACTCGTTTTCAGGCAAGGTGTCGAGTGTCGGTGCAGGTGCCTTTTGGGTTCCACAAAAAAGTCAGATAGATTCAAGAATAGACAATCTTTGGAAGAAGTGGTAGGTGAACGCCCTAGTTACACAGCCTCCAATCATGAAAAAAAAAAAGAATATTCAGGTGGGGTCTGAAGGATTTTATACATTGGACTATAAAGGATTTTATACAATTGAATACAAATAACATTTAATGCAAAAGATATTCACTGTCTAGGCTGTGATGCGAGGTCAGGCCACCCTGGTGGAAAATGTTGTTTACAGGAACGGCGGGAACAGGACATACGGCTGATAAGATAATCAGCACACTAGTGACACAGAAAGGCCCTGATGACGTAGAAACGCTCGGTGTTGTTTTGAGTACCCCAGACATCTGGACTCTTCTACGAGATGGTGAAGCCCAGGGGGCTTCCTCGGCACGCCCATGGGAGGAGTCGGCACGCCATTATGCGGGGAGAAGATGGCCAATAGGAGAAAGCTAAAGGACTTGAGAAAACGGCTTCCCAGAGACTCCAACGTCACTAATTCGTCGGTTTTCGATGGAGTACACTTAGTTAAATTGTTAATTAAATTAAATCTAAATCTGCCCCCGTGTGAAAATGTCGGCTTCTTGTTCATCTTTTCCCTCAAGAAACGAGTGTGCATAAACTGTTGGTAGAATGTAGATTGTGTTTGGTTAATGAAGTCAGATAACTAATTCGAACAATTTGGTAAACGGTACATTTTGATATTTAATTCCCAACAATTTAATTCCCAACAGGTCCTATAGGGTTCCAAGCGAAATTAATTTTGTGTGGTGGCAGATTTTGTTGGCACGTTTTAGATTTTGCATAATAACTTCTTTAGACAGACATTAGAACCTGTTCTGAGGAGGAGATTGCAAGGTGAAATTGCCATATAGCGGGGGATAGAAACCTATGCTAATTATCCAATGTGTTCTAAACCATTGACTTGTTCTAAATTAAAAATGCCATGTTTTAGGACATTTTCAAGGTGGAATTCATAGTTTGAGGTGTCCTTAAAAAGTTCTAAGTTAAATATTTCTTCTGTTAAGTATGCGTTAACAATGCCAAACTGAGTTCAAAGAGCCTTTACATTATATTTTTTTCCACTGCGCCTTTTTGCTTTTATCTTACTTGTACCCTCTGTGTTCGTGCTGAGTAGTGAATTACGCTGGAAGCAAGGAGGCGGGGAGGGCATAGTGGGAGGAAAGTCATTTGCGCGCGGCCTGGCTGTTTCCTTTTATTCTACGATGAAAATGGTGAAAGTAAGAATAGAACTGTTTCAAATTCAGTCCTAATGCCAACCCAAACCCCCAAAAATATGAAAAAGGAGAAATTTATTTGACCGCGTCTAAGAGAGACACGTACGTGCATGCGAATTACAAGCAGCCTGACAAAGACTGCAATGATGATTTCAGCCAGAAGGTGGTGTCAGCAAGTAGAATATTTTGAAGTTACAGACAGCACCATCAGGGATCTTTTCATTCCATTTTATTTTTATTTTTCCCTCTTTTTTACATTTTACTTCTATTTCTCCACATTTGTTCTAAGTTCCTGAACAATACCAGAGGGCATTTTGATATACAGTGGAACCTCGCAAGTTCGCGGTTCCACTTTTGCAGGTTCAGAGCTTTGCGGGTATAAAAAAAATATACCTTACCTTCTCAATAAAAGCATTTATTGACTTGACTCCATTGAGCACGAGCTTATGACACAGTGTGGACACACTTATTGTGAAGGGGAGGGGGAGGCCCTGACACAATGCTTAGTCATTGCCGCTTCGCTCACAAGAAGACCCCTCCCCCCTTCAACTCCTCCCACCTCACCCCCTTCTTATGTTGCGCTCAGTTTATCAAGGAGGAATTCGGCAACGCGACGTGAGTATATTCTCTTCTGTCACATTTCAGTTTGACTTTATTATACCAAAAGCGAGCGGTTGTTTGTACTACCTAAACACGGCTAATTGTGTGTGGTTTCGTGTATGTGTTGTAAAAGCCGTTCGATGCCGCTAGCTAAGGTATGCTGTTATTGTCAGAAGGTAGTTCTTTCATTTTCATTAAAATGAACACAGACCATTTTTTTAACTGTTGTTTCCCAAAACGCTTCGCAAACACTCATCAAATATCACATTTTCACAGTTTTTGTTTTCAATATGTAACCGGTAGTGTTAAAAAGCGAAATAAACTGTGATTGCTGCATGTGGTTGAGAGCGGTTAATACACTCATACTGAATGGTTCGTACTGGTCCTATTCCATGTACATACAACATATTTTACAGTTTTTTTTTGTTATAACATGAATTTCACTCTCTTTCTAACCGTATTCTATATGGTGTACTGTATACAGGGGGGTATACTGTATACCTGTATACGTTTTTTAAGCATTTTTGAGGGGGCGCCGCTGCTTCGCGGATTTTCAGTTTTCGCGGGTGGTCTTGGTCCCCATTAACCGCGAAAACCGAGGGATTACTGTATAATTTTTCATATGTGTGTATCTATATACGATAATGAAATTAAGAATTTTGCAATGAAATATTCTTTAGTTAAGGCCTATTTTCATCATTAACTATTGGTTGCTAACTATTTTATTAACTCATATTGTATAACCTGACATCAGGTTCCACCCTTCTTTTTCTGGCCAGAAAAATATGTGAAGAATAGAGAGGATTATATGGTTATAATTTTTTTCCATAATTGTTTGGGAGTCACCGCAGATGGGTGGTAAGCGCGTCCGCGGCACAGTTCTGAGGTCATAAGTTCAAATCCAGCTACAAGCCTTCCTGTGTGGAGTTTGCATGTTCTCCCCGTGCTTGCGTGGGTTTCCTCCGGGCACTACGGTTTCTTTGCACTTTCCAAAAACATGCATGTCAGGTTAATTGGCCGGTCCAAATTGTCTCTAGGTGTGAATTTGCGAGTGAGTTGTCTGTCCCTGTGTGCCCTGTGACTGGGTGGCAACCAGTTCAGGGTGTCCCCTGCCAACTGCCCGGAGAGGGATGGGATGGGCTCGACCCTACTGAGGTTAAGTGGTGCAAATACTGGATGGATGGATGGTGCTATTACTTATTTTCTGTCTTTTGTTCTGAGAAGAATCCGAATAGGGTTATTTGATTGGAAAACAATATTGTGTTGAACATTTTCGCGCTGGTGCAATCGTCACACTATTTCCATTACAAACTGACCCCTGGCCCCTTATTAAAGGAGGGAAACGTTATGTGGCCTTCACAGGAAAAAGTTTGGGGAACCCTGCTTCAGGTAAGCCCTGCCTATCCCCAGCCACTTCGTCCAGCTCATCTGGCACGATTCGAGGCATTTTGAGGCCAGCTTTGTCTTTCCAGCATGTCTTGGCCTCCTGTCTGTGGGACATGCCTGGAAAACCTCCCAAGGGAGGGGTTCAGGAGGCATCCTTATCAGATGCCTCACCCACCTCAACTGGCTCTTTTCAAGGCGGAGGAGAAGAGGCTTTACGCTGAGTCCATCCTGTATGACCGAGCTTCTCAACCTATCTCTAAGGGAGAGCCCACCACCCTGCGGAGGAAACTCATTTCAGCCGCTTGTATCCAGATCATGTTCTTTCGGTCTTGACCCAAAGTTCGTAACCATGTGTGAAGGTAGGAACATAGATTGACCAGAAAATCGAGATCTTTGCTTTTCGGCTCAGCTCCTTCTTCATCACGACAGACAGGTACATGGTTTGTATGATGACAGACACTGCACCTATCCGTCTGTCGAGCTCCTTTTCCATCCTACCCTCGCTCGTAAACAAGACCTTGATATACTTGAACTCCTCCACTTAGGGCAGGATCTCGTCCCCGACCCGAAGAGGACATGCCAGCTTTTTCCGGCTGATAACCATTGTCTCGGACTTTGAGGTTTTTCATCCCGGCATCTTCACATTCGGCTGCAAACTGCTCCGGTGATAAATGAAGATCATGGGCTGAGAAAGCCAGCAGCACAACATCATCTGCAACAGTCCCTGATCCGGACCTGTCCAACGCCATGGTTGGTTTAGAAGTTCTGTCAATAAAATTTATGAATATAATCGGGGACCAACTCCCACTGGAAACAAATCTGACTTACCGCTGGCAATGTTGACCAAACTTCGGCACTGGTCATTTAGGGTGTCATGATTGCCGATTGAGCGCAGCTGCGGTGGCTTAATTGGCGGCAAAAGCCCGGACAGCTGATTGGTGGACACTCTCTTTTAAACCCCCGGCTTCCTCTTGGAAGACGTCAGATCGTTATGCGAACTGTTGCTTCAGTTTAGTAAGCCTTTTCGTCCGACTCCGTTCCTGTCCTGCTTTTTTCCGCCTGATCTTTGTTGCCAACCTGTTTCCGGACCTGACTACGCCCCGTTCTGCCTGCCTGTTAACTGACGTGTTTTGCCCCATTACCTGCCTGCCTCCTGCTACCGAACTCGCTTATGAACTCGACACCGCCTTTGATCTCCAGCCCCAGCCAACGCCTGTCACAGATCCTCCTCGCTCGACACAGAAGTGCCACTTCCGCGTTCCCGCCACCTGCTACCCGTGTTGGTCTATCCGCGGATCGTGGAAGCAAGCCTTTCTCTCCCTCTCATCAATAAAAACTGAGAAAACGAGCGCTATCGGGTCCGGTCTCCGTTCCTGGTTCATGACATAGGGACCCTACAGCCCAAAGGAGGCTGTTCTGTACCCATGCTCCCAAAGGCCCCCACCAGGGCTTCCCGAAGAACACGGTCCAATACCTTTTCCAAGTCCACAAAAAACATGTAAACCTGATGTACACACTCACATGCACCCTTGAGGTGCAAGAATTCATTTAAAAAAATTGACGGAGATTGGAAAAGATGGCAGCATGAACACCCGATTCAAAAAGAAAAAGCTGCAACAGCATAAGCCAACACGTGTTTGGAAACAAAACTGTCCAAACAAAATGGCCTTGTCAGCAAAATGCCTATTTTAGCTTTCCGGTTCAAAGCTAATAACTGATCTGATTCATAAACACATCAAAAACCAAACACTCGCCAACGATTCCTCTTCTATTTGTCGTTTTTTTAGCTGCGTCATCGTGCGCATGGCCGAGAAATGAGGTCACGCTAGCTAGATGAAAGCTGCTAATGATGGCACGCACGACCCCCTTTTTTTGGCTAGCAAACGACGGCGTGATTTACGACAAGCTAGCGCGTTCTCTACGAAGCGCCGTCCCTTTGTGCTGTTCTAGGAATCCATCGCATTCTTTGTTTTGCGCTTACAAGTCAAGACGGACGACGTGCACGTGCGGCAGTAGGCGGGACGCTAAAACCACAACCTGCTAACGAGTTTCGAGTTTGCAGCACAGAAAATGTTCCAAGCTCGCCGGATCTAAGATAAAAATTTGGGGAGTGGACAAAATTGTCATTGAGATATTAGTCTGCTTTATTTATTAGAAATACAGTAGAGCCCCAGGATACAGCAACCACGCCTTACCATGTTTTCACTTTCGGGCATTTTCTCCAACTGTATGTTGGACATGCTCGCGCTCGCTAGTTGAAATTTAGTCTCCATAGAAACGTCCTTTCGACATCCTGAAAAGGACCTAAAAAAGACTTTTGGACGGCCAAAAAGTTAATTGTATAAAATAACCAAACGCATATTTACCCCCAAAAATAAAATGATTAAGAGAAACAGAAAAAAAAATAGACAGAAAATAAATGTATATATTTTTTTAAAAAAAGGAGCCGGTGTTCTAAATAGCACCCAAAAACAATCCTGGGGAAAAAATTCCCCCAAAACAAAAAAAAAATGTCCAAAATACACGTAATGATTCAGGGAAAGCAAAATAAATTTCCTTTGAAAAACTGAATAATAATTGATTTCATAAAAAAAAAAAAAAAAAAAAAAAAGGGATTCGGAAGAAAAGAAAACAAATCTCACAAAAAGAAGAAAAATAAATAATTTTGAAAAATATATATTTATGAGAAACACATTAATTTTCTTTCCAAAAAGTAAAACAAAATAAATAAATAAATTCCAAAAATTGATTAGTCTGGGCTCCCGCCCCCCCTGTGACCTTAGTAAGGATAAGCGGTGCAGAAGATAGATAGATGGATTAAAAAAAATAATCAGAAAAATTGAAAAATTGTTTCAAAATCAATTTCTTCCTCTGCATTCACCTGCTACTCTACTCAACCAGCTCAAGGAACGTCACCCCGCAGGTAGATCACATTTCTTTTTTTTAAAATATTCATTTAATCATATACACATAAATTACAGGTAAGTAGTACACCTAAATATTTTTTTGTTATTTCATGTTTTTATTAGAGGGCATTACCTAGTTTGCATCGGTTTCTGCCCCTCGCTATACGGCAATTTTACTTTACCACCTCAACAAAGATTCATGTTGTATCCCTGGGGGCTACTGTACATGAAAAAAAGGAGATTCTGGATCCCATGCCAAGAAAACGTTTGATGTACATGCAGTAAAGCGGAGCCATCAGGTTTCTATAAAGTGCTAGCATGTAAATAGAATCGGCGGCTGTGAAGCTTCGCCGATGTTCCGATCCGCAATAAATCACTTCGGTGACGGTACAACGGATCATTTCAAGCTAGTTAGCGCCTTCAACGTCGCTGACCGTGAGTTTTCATCATCGTTTAACGGACCTAAAAAAACAAAAAAAAATGTTACATACCATAAACCAGGGGTGTCCAACGTAGTGCCCGCGGGCACCAGGGTGCCCCCGAGGAACAGTTGGAGTGCCCGCGGACCTGTTCCAAAAATAGCTCACCAGTGCTGGGTCATTGTGATTTTTTTAGTAAAATTATTTTTATTGGTTGGCTGAGTCTATTTAACAATATTTTGAGTAATTAACCTAGTAATAATATAGTAACAACAAGAAATTCAACGATTTTGCCATGGTTGCCATGGTGCCCAATTGGTCCCCGCCGTGTGGCATCAGGTTCTGTCGCGGTTGCCACGGCGCCCAATTGGCCCCACCCATGGACACCAGCTGAAACGTGTTGACAGATTGCTCCCTGGGAGTACTTAAACGCTGTCCTTTGAGTCTGCTGTGCTATGCCAAGCCTGTGAATCCCCGTTTTGCCTGTGTTTTTTTTATCTTGTTTTCTCAAGCCCTGTGAATCTCTGTTTTTGCCTATGTTTTGCCCCTGTTTTGTCCTCGCCCTGAGCTGTTAGATTTTGACCACTTCCTTGTGGCGATCAATCTACTCCCGCGACCAATGATACACGGATCGAGTGTGCGCTCATTCCTCTTCTCCCCAATAAACTGTGAGTAACGTTATGCGATTGGGTTCTGCTTTCTTTTTCCTGTTCTGGTTCGTGACAGATTTCAATTCCAGTTCATAAACAAAAAATATACTCAAGTATTGATAAGTATTCTTAAGAAATACATTTAAGGAATAGAATGAGAATCTATTCATGTATTAAACACATTTATCTTTTCATCTTTTACCGATTTATTTTACAGGAAATACAACAAACTAAATTCCAATTTATGGGTTTTATAAAGCAAATGAGCAAAAAATGTGCCTTTTTTAGACATCTGGCTAGCTTCTTAGCTGCTAGCAATCTTCCTAGCTTTTTAGCTATCTAGCTAGTTTTATTTACAGTTTTGCATACTATCTAGCTAACATTTTAACTTTTTTATTTTTTAGTATTAAGCTACATGTTGGCCTTTCTAGCATGTTATCTGGGTTTTTAAGCTTTCTACCCAGCTATGTAGTTGGCTTTTTACCCTTTTAGCTATCGAGCCCTCTTTTAGCCGTTTACCTTTCTAGCTAGCTATCAAGCTACCTTTTTAGCTAAAAGAAAGCCATTTAGTTCCTGTTTTAGAAAACCATATCAAGCTGATTGCCCTTTGCGCTAAGTTATAACAAAAAGTAACTCTCAGCTTGAAAAAGGTTGGAGACTCCTGCCATAAACCCACAGGATATGATGTTAATTCGTTCTGAGAGGGGAATTGCAAGATGGCGGAGAATAGAACCCTTGCTACCCCAGTAGTAAAATTTAAAATAACAAAATAGTATACAGTAAGTACTACCTATGTGTTGTCTATGCATGTATATCAGAGGTCTCAAACTAGCAGCCTGGGGCCAATTGTTGAGACCCCTACGTTCATGTGAAAGTTTAAAGGAGCAGTTTTCATTATTTAGCGCCCCTAGTGGTAAAAAAAGCATTCATTTAAACCAGGGGTCGGCAACCTATGACACGTGTGCCAGCAGTGGTACTCGAGGGGTTAACCAGTCGCACGCGAACGCACGGCAAAATAATAATGATTATATTTTAAAATTGCGCATTTTTACCTGGAATTTAGACATTTTCAGTTGCGCGCCGTGTTATTTAGAGGCTTTACGTTAGCGCCGCTCTTCCTTTGCTTCGAGTGTCAGTGTGTGTTTGCACAGCACCTCGCAGAGGAGAGATCCGTGTATTAACCCAGCCAACGAAACACAGGTGCGCAATAAACGAATGAATCATGACGGCTCCTCCAGCGAAAACATTTTGTTCTTTCTAGCCAGTGTGGACAGACGAATGAGGCTTTCTGCAAAATATGACTGTGCTGTTTTGTGCATTATGCCTCAAGAGTGTTGTACCTCGCACAGCAAGTGTTAAACGTCATTACGAGACGAAACATGAACATGAATTCAAGGATCAGTCTGACATTAAAACGCGCAGTGTCCACGTCCGGCAAACAAACACAGACCCTGAAAACCTGTCACTGCTAAAAACACCACCACCGAAGCAAGCTATCACTTTGCTCACTGCATAGCAAAGCACAGAAAACCATTTTCTGATGGCGAATATTTTTAAGAAGCGTGTTTGTGTGCGCGCGTGCGTGCCTTCTGCTTTGCTGCTGTTATTTCAAGTTTTGATATATTCTGCAATAAGATTTCATTGATGAATGGTATGGTAGCTGTCTATAGCACTTGTTTTTTGATTGTAGTTCAGTGTTAATGAAGAATGGTTGATTCTGGTTAATTCTTGGGGTAAAAAGTTGAAGTCATGGATGGCTACGGGCCTTTCCACTTGTTGCTCACATTCATTTTTTAGTTAATTGATCAAAAAGAATAGTGGAAGATAAATTGGTCAGTTATAACATTTCAATGTCTATCCATGTTGTTTATTTGGACTGGTGTAAAATTACAGCTCTGTTGGATATAAAACACACTGAAAAAACACACTGGCACACTGATTTACAAGGAAATTTGAAAGGGGCACTCCGCACCAAAAAGGTTGCTGACCCCTGATTTAAACTTTTGGTTTTAAAAGAAAAAGAGGGAAAAAAAATACATGAATTATTATACAAACGTGAATTTTTTAAAACTATCATAGAACGAAAAATTTGCATTAATTTGACATACCATGAGCCTCACATAGAGGGAGCTGACATCCTTATTGGCCACCATACTGCTACAGGTACCCTAACCCGCCTAAAAATGTCAATTTCACAAAAGGCTGCTCAAAAAATGAGAAACAAAATGGTGGGGTTTAGTCACTCGGAGTCCTTGTGCTCTGTAGCACTCGATTTTGTCTTCACGACACAATAGAGCGACAATTGGGTGGGTTGGTTGGTATAATGGGGACCTTAACCACTTAACATTCCTGTGGTTTGTCTTGGGCAAGTACACCCTGGTGGCGCCTATCCGATAAAACTCACTGTTCCTTTGATGTAAGTGGGGCCCATGCAGATTATGGACTCACTTTATACTGAGGGATTGATGTATTTTTATATAAAATATTGATGTTTTTTTTTTAGATCTTATTTTGTGTAGCATTTCTAAAGATATTTGAAAAGATTGGAACATTTTAAAACAAAGAAGGAACATTATATTTGATTTATATTTTGTGTGACTTCACTTGAGCTGGTCGGGTGGAGTAGCAGGTGAATGCAGAGGTGGTGGAAATGGTTTACAGCTGTGAAACTTATCAAGGGTAGACATTTGTGTGCCTACTTTGTACTTCCTGACCATTTAAACCTTTTTCTCCATTTTTATCACGTTTATCGATTTGCGTAACGATGTTGATCCCATTTCACCCCTCTAACTGTAACACTTGATAATGAGATGTATACAGGGTTTTTGTTTGCCCCTAGGTATGTAAACGATTCATTGGCATTGCTTCAAATATCCAATATTCGGTTAACAGTCGTGTTATTGCCTATAAGTAAAAGTAGCTATTTTCTTTTGACCATTTCTTGTAACACGTAAGGAAGTTTGACGGTAAAGGAAATTAAGTACGAAAGAGATGGACAGGGAGACCTCCCAGGTAGTCGAAAACCTTTTCTGGAAGTCTTGACCATTTCCCGTCCACACGAAATTGTCGACTCGGTGTGTGGCTCGGGCTTTCGAGCCAGGACAGGAAATTTTGGAGATTTTTCAAGCCGGAACTCGGATCTTAAACACGCTTGGAGGCACGTTTTGCCAAATTGCGGGAAAAAGAAATGCAGGAGAAGTGAATTTCGGGTATGCCGCTATTTTGGGAACGGCTATTTATAGGACGGCTAAATTTGAGCCAGGTGTCGGCCAAGGCCCCCGGTGAGCCGGTCTCACCACAAGCCCCACAGCATTTAAACGAAGCGAACTCTGTCGTGTTCTGTCCATGTGTGAGAATGTCTTATTTCCACTTTTTGTTCAGTTAGAGCTGGATATAGCATGGTTTGTACTGTCTTTCTAGTTTTTGTTCAGTTATTTACCGTTCCAACATGTCCTGTGTTGTCGGTATTTCCTTTATTTGTCCTGCTAGAGTCAGTAGTTGTTCTTTTTGTCCTTGGTCTTTTATGTTTTGATCAGTTAGAAAAAACAAACATTAAGGAAATACGCGCTAACTTACAATTTCATTGGGCAAATGATCAAGTGTCAGCGAGCGGGTATATGTCCTTCATTGTCATGTTTTTTACAGCTAGTTAGTGTGCCCGTAGTAAATTTCATGTATCCCGCATTGTCCTTTTTTGTTTTGCTCAGGTAGAAATAGTCTGGGTTTCAAAATCCTTCATTTCCTCCTTTTATGTTTGTTCAGTCAAAGCTAGTTAGCATTCAAACATTGTATTTCATCCTCTTGCTGTCCTGCTAATCTAATTTCTGCTCCGTCTAAGTTTAATATTTTCCTTGTGTTTTTTACTTTCATGTTTTGGTCTGTTAGGGCTGGCTTTGTTCCACCATATCCTGCATCTTCTTTCTTTTATGTTTTGTTCAGTCAGAGCTAGTAAGTGTTCCAACATTATATATCATTGTCTTGCCTTCATGGCAATATAGTTTTTGTTCTGTCCATATTCAGAGTGTACTTTGTAACTTTTTACTTTAAAGTTTGGTTCACTTCATTCTAACTGTGTTTCACCTTATCATGCATCTTCTTTTTTCAAGTCAGAGCTAATATATACCCCCAACATTATATTTCATCGTCTTTTCCTCATTGCAATCTCGTTTCTGTTCTGTTCATGTTCAGAGTTTTCCGTATCTTCTCCCTTTAATGTTTTGTTCAGTTAACCGTTGCTGTAGTCTTGTGTACCATACCCTGCATCCTCATCTCATGCGTTGTTAAGTCTAAATCTAGGTGAAGTTTTAACATGATCTAGCAGGGACACTTTTTTGAGCCTGTTTTAGAGTATCTTTGATGTCTTTAAATTGTCTTCCTTGTTCTGTTTCTGAACATCATCCAATACAAATTATTTTTTTGTGAATGGATCATTTTCTAAAGTATTCTTTTTTTTGTCTACATTGATGGTATCCGGTCTTAGCGGAACCTGACAAAAAAAAAGGGAAAAGGACACATGTGTCGTTTTGTTTCCGTGGAATCATGAGATTAACCCTAATAAATGATGACATGAATTGGTGGGAACATGAATTGTCAAAACCCATAAGTAATTCCTTTCCTCGCCACACCACAAAAGCAGCAAATTCCGGCTAATGGCTCATCAGCCGCAAAATGTCAAGCCAAATACCAAATTTAAAATTTTTAACCTGCCAAGCCACAGAACTTCGCCTACTTCCACTTTTCACTCTACTGGGAGATCTTCGGTTCAGTCATCAAAAACATGTTTTGCTTCTTCACCATAATTCTCTGCCGGAAACCCAAACGTGATTGTATTCTCTGAAACATGGATCAGACCTGTTTGCTGGTTTCAGAGAAAGAGTTACACTAGTCAAGTCAAGTCATGTTTATTTGTATAGCCCTTAATCACAAGGAGTCTCCAAAATTTGGAATCACTTGGAAATGTTCTTATTTTCGAAGCGAAGGCAATGTTTCATTCAATGAAAACAACACAAAACTAACATACACCCCAAGTTTTCTTAACACGGTCTGTTTTTAATGCAATGTCTACATAGGTGTTAAAAGGCCAATTTCGAGTAATCAGCCCTCCAGTCTTAACCCTTTGCACAGTTATTTTAGCACAGCTTAAAAACAGTTTAGCTGGTTAGGGAAGCTACAAAACAGACCTTCATTTGACCTAGTACAGTATCTAGAGCAATGGTTCCCAAACTTTTGCAGGCTGACGCACCTTTGGCTCCCCACGAAAATCCAGTCTATTGGTGCTCTACAAAATAAGGGCTATCCCATGCAAGAAATTGTAAAGAAACTGAAGATTATCTACAACAATGTGAACTACTCTCTCAGAGAAACAGCACAACAGGCTTTAACAAATGTAGAAAGAGAAATGCAGAGAGGACAAGTACAGTACATTAGAGTCTCTAGTTTGATAAATGGACACCTTACGAGTCCTCAACTAGCAGTTATGTCCAATACTAGCCACAAAACATAAGTGTTAATATTTACAGTGAGGAGGCAACTCCATAAGGCCGACCTTCAAGGCAGAATGGCCAGAATAATAGTCCATTCTTGTTCTAAGAAATGAAGGCTATTACATGCCCAAAATTGCAAAAAAAACTGAAGATCTCCTACAACGATGTGTACTACTCCCTTTAGAAAACGTCATAATATGCTCTGACCAGAGTAGCAAGAGAAGTGCCAAAAGGAATATTACATTAGTCTGTAGTTTGAGAAATAGACGACTGACGGGTCCTCAAATAGCATCTTGGTTGAATATTACGCCTAAAATATCATTGTCAATATCTACAGTGAATAGGAAACTCCGAGATGCTGAGTGGCAAAGAAAACGCCATACCTGAGACAAGCCAATGAACGGACGAGATTCATAAAGATAAAAGAACAGAGACTTTGAAGTACTCATTTGATAAATAAAACTGACATCTTCATGGAAAACGCAAAATTGTAACCCCAAACTTTTAACAGTGGTGAAATCCTGCATTGTCTTCCATTCATGTTTTCCTTCACTTAGAGCTAGTTAGTGTGCCTGCATTACATTTAATGGTCTTGTCTTCATTAACATCTCGTTGTTCTGTCCACTTTGGGGAATATTTCTTATGTGTCTTATTTTCATGTTTTGTTCCGTTATAGCAAAATTGTGTTGGAACTTAAAATAATAATAATATAAAAAATAATAACAATTCTGCACTCCCCTCCTTTTGTGTTTTGTTCAGTTAGCATCAGTTGGTATCCCAACATGTCTTAGATTGGGCTTGTTCATGTTTTGCTCGGATAAAGTAGTTTCTGTTTCATTTTCTTCCTTTACATTTTGTTATGATTGTCATGATTGCCGATTCAAGGCACCTGTGACTGCCAATTGGCGCCAACAGCCCTGAGAGCTGATTGGCTAAGAGACGTCGGATCGTTGTGACCCTACGCTCCCAGCTAGGCAAGCTCATTCAGTCCGACATTTTTCCTGCCCTGTTTTCTTCTGCCTGATACCCGTTGCCGACCTGTTTCTGGACTCGTTTATGCCCTGTTCTGCCATCCCGACATCCGACCTGTTTTGCCCCGCTTCCTGCCTGATACCTGTTGCCGACCTCGTTTCTGAACTCGATCCCGCCCTTGCTCTCCCGTCACGGCTAACGACCAGTATTCCTGCAAGTCTACGATTATCCTCGCTCGACACGAAAGTGCCACTTCCGCGTTCCAACCACCCGATACCCGTGTCCGTCGATCATCGGATCGTGGACGCAAGCACTGTTCTCTCTCTTTATTAATAAAACTAAGTAAATGAACGCTACTGGGTCCTGTCTCTGTTTCTGATCCATGACAATGTTAGAACTAGTTCTTGTTGTAACCTAAAATAAGCCATGTTCTCTGCCAATGTGGTAACATATTGGTTTTTCAGTTAGAATCAGTTGATACTTTAATATATCCTGCGTTGTCCTCTTTCATGTTTTGTTCAGATAGTGATTATTTACGGCACTCTCTATGTTTTGTCCATGGGTGGGAATGTTTTTCATGTCATTTTTCTTTTCTATGTTTGTTCTGTTGGAGTTTTGCCTCAAACACAGAGACCAGCCTCATAATTTGGATTCAGTGATAAGCTTAATAGGAACCTCCCGAAAAAATTGCGGAAAGATCGAGAGTCCGTCAATGTAAGTGACCGCGGATATCCCCATTCAGGTAAAACAGTTTTCGTGAAAAATTCACAGAGCCCAACCAGCGTATAAATCATCTTTTATCCGCTAGAGAAATGTCTTTTCCATTGGATAAAAGTCGCAGACAAATGAGTTCCTTCCATCGTGATCCGGATCGCTCGATACGAGTCGCCTGGGACTCGCCAGCTGCCGACGTGCTGACAGGAAATCGTAAAAAAGGGAGCGACTTTTGCTTCCGAGCTCGCTTTCGATTCTTCTGCTCGCAAAATGGAAAGGAAAATGTCAACAGTTAACACGTTCAGGTTTGGCCTTTCCCACGTTCAACTTTTCCAAGTCTTTCTTCAATCTTTGAGGCTTCATGAAACGTGCTTATTGGTTAGTTGTGAGTGTTACTCTGAAACAGTAGGTGGGCTGTGATTGGCTGGCTGTCCAAAATGTAACGTTCTAGTGTCCAAGGTTAGGACTCTCCTCAAAATCTTGCTAATCTAGAATAGAAAATTCTTTAGTGTCATAGAGTCAAACACTCTTGTATTACAACCAAATATGACGTGGCACTCCAGGAGAAACATGTCAAAAAATCTTACAAGAAACAAAAGAAGCAATATTTACAAGGTAGTGCTTGGAGACTGGTCCAAGTAATAAATGTGCATATGAACAAGGGTGTAATGAGATTCGAAGCCACAAAATTAAGAATAAAATGTATGATATATAACTAAATACAATTTTGTGTTTGCTTGTTTATATATAGTCTTTGTTTCAATGGACCTGTAGCATTTACCAGGAAGCAGCTGGTAAATTAGGCTGCTCGGGTGAGAGGGATCCTCAATAATCACAAGAAATGTTTAACACACTTTTGTGTGCTTGTTTAGGGTGGTGATGGCCCCGGGAAAAACTGAACTGTCTCTGAGCCTGATAGTGTTTGTTTGGATGTGTCTGTGGTGTACGCCAGAGGGCCGAAGTATAAAAAAGTGGTGGCTAAGGTAAAAGGGGTACTAAATAAGGGCAAAATAGTTTTGCACAGCTTGTTGTGCTTGTTTAGGGTGGTGATGACCCTGGGAAAGAAACAGTGTCCGAGCCTGGGAGTCTTTGTTTTAATTGACCTGTAGCGTCTGCCAGAAGGCAGCTGGTCAAATAGGTGGTGGTCGGCGTAAGATGGGTCCTTGTGTGCTTGTTTAGGGTGGTGTTGGCTCTAGGAAATAAACTACCTATGGTTTGATAGTTGTTTTAATAAACTTATAGCGTCTGCCAGAGGTAGCAGTTCAAATAATTGTTAGGGATACCTTGAGTCTTGCCTAGAGTCTTAGCAAACAAGCTGCAGGATTCACAAAGGACTGGTGTAAAGCTGGGATTTTGAGAATTTTCCACTGACCTGTTTCATTTTTATTATAGCCCACTATGATCCTCCCTTTTTATGTAATTGATTGGCAGCTATTTTGAAAGCACATTTCTAAAACCATTATAGCCTTGTTCTTGAACACACAAGCCCAGAGCATTTTTTTAAATTTGTTTTTACTGTCATAAAAACTTTAATGGAACTGCTTCACTCCAGTATTTGTTATACCCATCGCGTCTCAGGGCCTGGATGTTAAGAAATCTTCCTTCAAATGGTGACCCCTACCGCTATGAAGGGAGGTATATCTGGACCAAGGCGACGTTATTCGGTCTTTTTAATGTACTGCGGCAGACATGGGCACGCCAGTCTTCGAGGGACGCATGTTCTGCATGATTTCCTAGGTTTCTCTTCTTTATCTTAGGTGATAAAAATTACCAGGTCATCAGCAAGCTGGGAGGAGATTTTTATTGATCCTGGAGCAGAGATACCAGAAAAATAATGCAGAACAGTGGCCCTTGACGACACGAGTGCCTAGGTCTATACTAAGTGGTGTTCTGATTTATTGTTTAGGGGGAAACCTGAGTCATGCCTAAAGTCTTATCAAACCAAATGCAGAATTGAGACTGGTGAGAAAATGGGATTTGGGAAATTTTCCACTGACCTATGTTTCGTCTATGTCATAGCCTGTCATGTGATCCGCCTCTCTGGTATATAAATGATTGTCAGCCAATTTAAAAGTGTACTTTGTCAGCTGTTTTGAGGCTGCACTTGTGAAGTCATTGGTCTTGTACTCACAAGCCTAGAATATTATGTTTTATTTGTTTATATTGTAATAAAATCCTCAACAGAACTGCTTGACTCCAGCAATTGTTGTACCTGAGCTAACAGAATGAGGGCCCTGCAATAAGAGGAGAATCGAATCGGTGTTGTGGAGCGAGAGGCGTCGCTACACGAGCTATGATATAAAACCAAAAAAACATGCATCTCAGTATTGGAAAGCCAGATCTGGACTCGATACGGCTCCAAGTGTCTTTAGCGGCTATAAATCCAAGGTGAAATTAAATGTGCTGTAGCAGATAGCAACTGGCAGCGGAGGATACCGATCCAACCGGGTCCAGATGCTGCCGGTGGGGGAGAAAGAACGATCGACCGGCGTGATTTATAAAGTGCAGTCATGGAAAAGTCACATCGGGCCTTGCCAGAATCCTTTAATGAATTGGAACGGTGAAAAGGGAAAAGCGAGGCGGGAGGAAAAAGTGAAAAGAAATCAAGGATGAAAGACGGCCTTCCTCCTCATCAAACTCAAAATCGGGTTTGAAGTCGGGCACGACAGCCCGACGTGGATTATTTTTTTTTATTATATTATATTTATTTTTATTATGGTCTGTGTGTGGGTGAGACTGACACTGAAGAATGTCATTGGTCATCGATCCAACTTCATGCTACGAGCTTCAGTCGCTAACGTTTACAAAATGATTTTTCTTGTTCAAACATGGATGATGAATGTCAGTTTCAAACATTCCCTTGGCTTCTTTTTACATCCTGGCACCTTACTATAGGAGACGTAACGCCATTTCCAGACTTTAAGGCGCACCTGACAATAAGCCTCAGGTGCTTAGATTATAACAATGAGTGAATTTTCATTGGTAGAAGCAGCACAAAGAAGAAATAGAAGCCAAAAAAACGTATTTGTTGTAGTTATCATTAGTTATCATATTACAATAATAATTAGAAATGGGCATTTTATTGAAATTCCATGTAAAAGTAAAAAGGCTAAAAAAATTTAGTTCAGCAAACCACATAATAGTACTAAAATATCCTGAAAATACTGAAAAGTATGAACAAGGAATGGAAAAATAATACATTAAACTGGAAAGTACAAATAGATACAAAAGCATCCTAAAATATATACTGAAATGTATAAAAAAAAGTGCTAAAAGGTACCAAAAGGTGTTGAATCGTATGACAAAGTACTGAAAGCACTGAAAACTATGAAAAACGAACAAAAAGTATAAGGGCAGATGAGTGGTTAGGGCATTGATGGCACGGTTCTGAGGTCATGGGTTCAAATCCAGCTACCACCCTCCCTCTATTGAGTTTGCATGTTCTCCCCGTGCCTGTGTGGGTTTCCTCCGAGCACTCCAGTGTCCTCTCACATTCCAAAATCAAGCATGTCAGGTTAATTGGTCGTTTAATATTGTTTTGTAGGTGTTGATGAGCGAGTTAATTGTCTGTGTGCCCTGCGACTGCCTGGCAACCAGGTCGGTCAGGGTGTCCCCCGCCCACTGCCCGTAGATAGCTGGGATGGGTTCCAGCACTCCTGGGACCCTACTGAGGATAAGCGGTGCAACAAATGGATGGATAATGGATAGAAGTATAAATACAGGTACTAAAAAGTAATGTAAAAGGACTGAAAAGTACAAAAAGGTGTTGAAAAAATAGTATGAAGAAAAACGAAAGTTAAAACAAAAAGTGCGAAAAAGTACAAAAATAGTAAAAAGTAAGACAATGTACTGAAAAGGTTCAGAAAAAAATATGTAAAAGGGATTGAAACTACTAAATATTACTAAAAAGTATGGAAAAGTGCTAATGGATTTTTAAAAAATGAATAGTATGAAAAAGTGCTGATAAGTACTGCAGTGTATTGAAAAGCAAGAAAAAGTACTGAAAATAATGAAAAACCAATAAAAAGATTAAAAAAGTACTAAAGGTAGCAAAAAGTATCAAAACGTGTTGAAATGGGACTGTAAAGTATGAAAAACAAGTATTGAAAAAGTAAAACAGTAAGAGCTAGAACAGAAAGTACTGAAAAGGTTTAAAAAGTACACACATTTAGTAAAAAGTATGAATAAGTACTGAATAAATGTGAAATGGTTCTGAAAAATATGTAAAAGGGATTGAAAAGTACTGAATAGTACTATAAAGTACAAAAAAAGTACTGAAAAATATGAAAAAGTATGAAACAGTGCTAAAATTTTCAGAAAAACAATTAATAGTAGAAGTATCTTATCATAAAAAAGCACGATTCCTGGTGTATGACACAATAATGAATCAAGATTATCCCAGGGGCCATAGAAAAACCTTCTCGAGGGCCTTCACTTTCACATAAATGGAATGTTAGTTATCAGTCTCCCTGTTGATTTTAATTGTTGAATATCTATCAGCAAGATTAAATATAAAAATACAGTTAATCACCGGAATAAGGCGACCCCACTTACTTTAGTTTCACTTTTAAGTGTCCATTGAGATGTCCCTTTCGCCTCTCTTTACAGCATTTCCCCCACTATACCAAATCGACAATTTATTTTTGCATGCTGTGCGAGTTTTGTTATAAAATGCTGGTCTTCTATCAGTTTGTGCCATGGCATCAGGGAAATGCTGATATGCCACTTGCTGAATTACAACCCACAATACCTTTCTCTTTATTCAGTTATAATCTATTGTGATTCGACAAGACTTTGGTTATGGGTCCTAAAGCTTGCGGTGATGCTAAAGGGAGAAGCAAAAAACATGATTACCATTTTGTAGAAATCAATATTATCCCAGGGGACGTAGAAAACCTTCTCACGGGCAGAAAGTAACACTGACACGGGCTACAGCCCTTGACATATGCCCACAGCAATGACACGGGCAGCGCATGAGATTGTCAAACGACACATCAGAAAGATTTTGGCACAAATAGAACGTCATTTTATACTTGAAACCCTATGAAAAATGTACGGTCAATCAGCAAAGGCAAACACGCATTGTTTGTTTCCGGAACTTGAGCCTTCGAAAGCGATCGTCAAAAATTATTAAGAATGCGAAACAGGTTTTGGCAGAGGTCGTAAACGGGGTTAGAACAACTCGAATATCAAAATAATCCCAGCAAGAATTGACAAACGCACTGAACCATCAACATTTGTTACACAAACTGTATCTACACCTCTCATGATGATTATCCCTCATTTCCCTTCAGAAATAAATTGAGAAGTAACAAAATCCGTCCCCATCTGGGCACTGAGCTGAATTTGGCAGCTCGCTGATGAACTTCTTCCTTTTTGACGGTAAATAAAACCAATCCAGACTTTTTAACTTTGTTATAATTTCAGTTTCTGAGTCCTCCATGGAAACCACATACAGTACCTCTGATGCACTCGGTTGTCCAGGTAAAAAACAAAACAATAAAATATTACTCGAGGAAAACGTTGTTTCTGATTCAAACCAAATAAAGTGCAACAGCGGTGAACAGAGCTGCCTACCAAAGTCATATTTCAGAATGGATAAAAATAACTTTCAGATTTGGAAATTCCTACTGAAATTATAAACTGGCATAGTAAAATACTGAATATTCGTAGTACTGTATTTCCTAGCCCTGTGTGCACTGACGTGTGGTGAGGTTTGTGTCCTGTGGGGCATATTTACAAATAAATGGTCCCACATGTTATTAATCCGTAGCATAGAAAATTGTTTTTATTATCTTACCTTAACTTCAATAAATAAATAAAGGCTATGCCCTAGATTATCTAATAATAATATTTTAATAATTGTTTTCACAGTCTTGTGTGCTTGTTTAGGGTGGTGTTGGCTCTAGGAAATAAAGTACCTATGGTTTGATAGTCTTTGTTTTAATGGATTTATAGCATCTGCCAGAAGCCAGCAGTTCAAAGAAGTGTTAGGGATACCTTGAGTCTTTCTAAGAGTCTTAGCAAACAAGCTGCAGGATTCAGTCTGGACAAAGGACTGGTGTGAAGCTGGGATTTGGGGAATTTTCCACTTACCTGTTTCTTTTTTATCATAGCCCACTATGATTGATTGTCAGCCATTTTGAAAGCGCATTTCTGAAACCAACATAGCCTTGTTCTTGAACTCACAAGCCCAGGATATTTGTTTTTATTGTGATAAAAACGTTAACGGAACTGCTTCACTTCAGTGTTTGTTATACCCAAGGGTGGCCAACCCGATCCTCGACAGCTGCATGTCCTGCATCTGTTTGGAGTTTCTCTACTCCAATACAGGCGATTCCATCCACCTGGATCATTATCAAGCTCTCACAAAGCTAGCTAACAAGCTGAAAATTGGCATAATCTGTGTTGGAGCAGAGAAACCTGCAAAACTTGCAGGACATGCGGCTCTCGAGGTCCGGGTTGGCCAACCCTTCCCTACAACCTTTAAATAAAAGTGTCAATAGATCCTCCATCATAAAAACTAGGCCATGCAACAACTAAAAGGAAACTGTATGGCTTGAGTTGCTGTATCTGTCATGATTGCTGATTCAGAGCACCTGTGTCTGCTCAATTGGCGCCAACAGCCCTGAGAGCTGATTGGCTGATGAACTAATTTCAAACTCCGGCTTTCAAGAGATCCCGGTCGGATCGTTATGCGAACCGTTGCTTCCAGCTCGGCAAGCTCTCACGTTCAGAATCTGTTCCTGCTCTGTTTTCTCTGCCTGTTACCCGTTGCCAACCTGTTTCCGGACCTGACTCTGACCTGTTCTGCCTTCCCGATATCCGACCTGTTATCCCCGCTACCTGCCTGACTCCTGTTGCCGACCTTGTTTCCAAACTTGACACCGCCCTTGCTCTCCCATCCCGCTTAACGACGTGTGTTTCCTGCCAATCTTCGACCATCCTCGTTCGACACGGAAGTGCCTCTTCCCCGTCTCCTGCTACCTGTTACCCTTGTCCGTCAACCATCGGATCGTGGAAGCAAGCTCTACTCTCCCTCTTCATTAATAAAAACCAAGCAAACAAGCGCTATTGGGTTCTGTGTCTCTTTCTGGTTCGTGACAGTATCTTGCTAATTCTATCAATATTTATCTTGTTTGGAGCTTAGATGTGCACCAAAATCAGAATCATTGGTCTCACTATCGCCCTCTGCCATGAGGCAAGATAATTGTGTGCCTCACGAGAGGAGCTACCCTGTAAAGGCAGTTGATTGCTAAATTCTGCAAACACATAGCACAATACACAACCGGTGACACTCAGATGTCAGCCAACGAGTGCAAGATGAGGGAAATAAATGATAACAGTCCTTCTTTTAATATGTTTCTTCTTCTTTCCCTGGATTTTCTGTCTCCACCTTGTGCCTTTCTGCCTTCCATCTTACCTGACTCTGATATCATCCGTGCTGTTTTACTGCTACAGAAGAGTGGTGGTGGGCCAAACCAACTTAGAATTTGAGAGGGGAGAATTCCTCCAGATGGCGAAACCTCATCTACTACAATGTTGGGGTTGTGCTTAATGTGGCCAAATAGCTAATTAGAGAATGAATTTTTTAGTATGATTAGTGCAAGTGACAGATACATTTTTCTCATCCAGCCGACCCAAACTTGACCTTGAAATGAGGCTCCCGTTCCTCCTGATTAGTCACTACGGCATTGCAGTGGCCCCTCTACATTTGAGACTAATTAGTTCCTGTTTTCAGCTTGAATCTAGAATTTCTCATATCTCGAACAAATTTCCCCTTTAGGAATAACTGAAGACCAATTAATTTGTTCCCAGCCTCCCAAATAATACATGTTAAGCCTCTAAAAAGACATTTAAACAGTAACTGAACATAGAAATGCAGTAATAGGATAAACAAGATGACATTAATAAAATAAAATTTGAGTTTATTATGGGCCCTTATCATGGAGGAAGTTGGCAAGTTCTAATGGAGGTGGTGGATAAGTGAGGGAGCACAAGAGAAAAAGACGATAAATGTGATTTAAAAAAAAAGATCATGTCTGTATGGCGGGAAGTAAACGTGCTAGCTGGAACGAACTGATGCTAGCAGTGAGCAGTCTTAAGTACTCCTGCTTTTAGCGGTAGCATATGAAAATGTGGGTTTTCTCTTGAGTAGAGTGTAAGATTTTTGCTCGAAAGACATCACACATCTCCAAATTTGATGTAACTAGATTAGCTTGTATGTAGAGGGGCTGCTATATAGAGGATGGATTTCATTGATGTTCTGAAAATTTGGTACGGTCCATTTTGATCAGTGTAATCCTAATCCTGATGAATAATAATGTGTCTTTCACAAGGCCCACAATGACTTTTTAGTGACGTCAACCTCGCAGAGGCCAGTCCACGAGCAGGGCAAGGATCCACCAGTGGAAGTTGTTGATCTTTTCTTGGAAAAGACTGATTTATGACCCAGGGCCATAAAATGAATCATCGAGTGAAGAAAATTGACGGCCGTTGGACAAGATGATGGGCCGTTGGGTAACTAAAGACGGACACCTCCCGGAATATATCCTGTAAGCACATCCGACCCAAAAATTAGTGAGAGCAGCTGCTTCTAATTCCGATGGCTAGAAGAAAACATCGCTGATCGATAGACGAGAAAAAAGAAGAAGACGTTGGCCAATCGGTTGTGGCCGCATATTGTGCCATCCAGAACCTTTAAATCAGGGGTCTTAAACTGGATTTCCTTGGGGGCCGCCGGAGCTTGGGTCTCTGTAAAGTGAAATCGTTGTATGGCGGAGGATAAAAACGGGAGACTGTACTATTCAAAAACGTGTATCATATTTTTCAAATTGTTGTCACTTGTACACTACTGCCAGAATGTAGCCTTTTTCTATATCACAACGCTGTCCAGAATATTCTGACAATTAAAATAATCTCGAGAAGCAGTTCATTTCCAGCCTCTGATTTTACCAACATTATTATCAGCAAAAAATCAACTAACATACGAAGGAAAAAAGAACAACTGTCTCCAACAAAAGCTATGCTAAAAAGCTTACACGTTCTGATCCTCCAGTGCCCCATATATCCATCTATCCATCCATTAGCTGTACCGCTTATCCTCATTAGGGTCGCGGGGGTGCTGGAGCCCATCGCAGCCATCTCCGGGCAGTGGGCAGGGGACACCCTGAACTGGTCGCCAGCCAATCGCAGGGCACACAGGGACAAACAACGCGCTCGCTCATCCACACCTAGGGACAATTTAGACCGGCTAATTCACCTGAAATGCATGTTTTTGGAGTTTGGGAGGAAACCGGAGTGCCCGGAGGAAACCCACGCAAGCACGGGGAGAACATACAAACTCCGCACAGGAAGGCTGGTAGCTGGATTTGAACCCACGTAGGAGGTTCCCACGACCTCAGAACTGTGCCGCACACGCGCTAACCACTGCGCCGCCATGCTGCCCTGCCCCATATATAAAGCGGTAAAATAATAAAATATTATATAGTAAGCAATACTTATATGTAATATACATTCATATGATTAAATAAGGTTATTAATAAATATACATAGAAATACACAAGGAAAAACGCTATTTGTTTTACCTTTTGTGAGCTGATGGAGTGGAGTAGCGGGTGGATGCAGCGGGCGAGGACATGGCAGATATGAAAACGTAATTGGCAGGATTGTCAATTTGTTTTGGCCATATTCCTTAGCGAGCGTAGCCATTCAAGTACCTTCTTCGTATTACTTAATGAATGTAATTTTTGTCTCCACGGTTATTAAGTTTATTCTTCTCCTCCATCTTTGGACCTTATTCAAACAAATTCAGATTTGTTACAAGAAATTCTAAACCAAACATAAAAAAAAGCATTGTGGGAGTTCAGCCAATAGCATGTTGGCATTATAAAGACGCCGAGATTCAAACCAATGGCAGAACAGCATTTGATATGATGTGGACGAATAGCAGACAGGCATCTTGGAGAATTAACTGATCATCCGAATGAAGTTTTTAGGCAAGCAAATTCATTTTTTTTGTTTAAATGGTATAGTGGGGGAAATGTTGTAAAGAGGGGGCAGAAATACATCGCATTCCAAACCTTAGAGTGAAAAAGTCGTAAACATGGGATGTGATATACCGGGGATCGACTCTATAGACCAACACAACACTACTAGTACTATCACGATTCACGTTTGGGTGAAGCAAGAACTGAAGCAGTTGTACTTACAAAAAGATTGTATTCAATAACAAAACCCAGGAACAAAGTAACAACAAAACAATGTGTTCGCACAAGAAACAAAAACAAACCAGATATGACCGTAGCAATGAACTGACGACCTCTGCTGTTGGACACAGTCAATACAGTATCTTGCAAAAGTATTGCCCCCCTAAGAACTTTATGACCAATCACATATTTCAGGCTTAAAACTTATAAATAAAAACTCAAAATACTTTTAAACAATCAACAACATTTGAGACACAATTGTGAATAGAAACCAAATTTGCGCTAACAAATAAAAAACGAAAAGTTGGCGTTGCAAAAATATTGGCCCCTTTTGAGTTAATACTTTGTACATTTTGAAGCAATCACTGCTTAAGTGTTTTGGGGTATGTCTCTATAGGTTTTGCCCATGTTAAAACAGAAATATTTGCCCATAATTCCTCACAAAGCAGCTTAAGTTTTTTTAAAGGGACAGTGTGTAATTTTTAGTGCCTCCTAGTGGTACAATAAAAACTTTAATCAGTAGAAAACCATGGATTTGAATAAAAGCCCAAAACACATGAACAAGCATACCAAAGTTATTAGTTTTATAAAATGTGACAGGTGAATTTTTTAAATGTATTTTACGTAGTGGAATCCATACCTAGTAGTCCTAGTATGTTTGTCTGTCATCTTACTGCTACGCTCTCCTTATTTGGCACTGGTTTTCGTTCACATTAGATAATACAGTACCATCTAGTGGTCGAATATTACACAATGTACCTTTAAGGTTTGAAGGTGATTGTGCACGGAATTTTGCAGATCTTTCCACAAATGCTCAATAGGATTGAAGGATTTTGGTCTTGTTCCATATGTTGTTTGTGTCTCCCATGTAGCTTCTTTTAAAAGCCAAATGGCCGTTTTAATTTGTCCTTTCAGAAAGGGATTTATTCTTCCCACTCTTATAAAGTGCAGATATATGCATGTTACTAATAGTTGTCTTATGCACAAATTGTTACACCTCAGCTGTGTATGCGTCCGGGTTATCCAATGGTGGTCTTAGTTTCTTCTCTGATTCATTTTCTCCTCGTTAGGGCTGAAAGTTAAGAGACACGGCCAGGTCTTGGTAGGTTTGCAGTGGTTTTATGTTCTCTCCATTTTTATATCATTGCTCGCACAGTGCTCTGGGAAATATGTTAATGTTGTAAAATCCACTTATATCCCATTCCTGATTTGAACTTTTTACAACTCAATCCTGGACCTGCCTGGTGTGTTCTTTGGTCTGTCGTGATTGCCAATTTGGAGCACCTTGATTGGCGCCAACAGCCAGGACAGCTGATTGGTGGACACACCCTTTTTAAACCCCTGGCTTCCTCTTGGTGACTGTCAGATCGTTGTGAACTGTTGCATTTCGCTCAGAGAGCATTCCTGTTCGACTCCGTTATTGCTAAGCCTTTTTCTGCCTGATCTTCGTTATTGACCTGTTTCTGGACCTGATTACGCCCGTTCTGCCTGCCTCCTGTTACCTGACCCGTTTTGCCCCGTTACCTGCCTGCCTCCTGCTAACAACCTCGCTTACGTACTCGACACCACCTTTGATCTCCAGCCCCGGCCAACGACTCACTATTCCTGCCTGTCTCCGTCCGAAACGGAAGTGTCACTCCTGCCTCGCCCGCTCCTGTTGTCCGTCAGTCCTCGGATCAAGCAAGCAAGCCTTATTCTCCCTCTCTTTTCAAATAAAAACTGAGAAACGTGCGCTATTGGGTCCTGTGACCGTTTCTGGTCTGTGACATGGTCTTTATAATGCTGTCATTTTATCCAGCGTCTGCTTTCACAGACTCTGAGCCCATCACAGAGCAGATGCATTTAAACTGAAACTTAATGCACTCTGTTTGTAATTGTAAGTCATTTAGTAAGACATCGGATCATTCAGAACTAAACGAGAAACTTCTGGAATCAGTTGGCTGAGATGAGAGACCAGGGGGTCAATGTTTCTGCAAAAACTTACTTCTTATTTTTATCTTTGTAAATAATTTGGTTCCACTTTATGGTTGTGTCTCACATGTTGTTGATTTTTAAAAAAAAATATGTTTAGTTTTTAAACTCTAGGTTTAAGTCTGAAATGTGGCAAATTGACAAAAAGATCTTGGGGGCCAATATTTTCGCTAGGTATGAATAAAGAGCTGGAATAACGAACTGCAGGTAAGGGGATTAATTAGGAAACGATGGGCGCTCCACCCCAATTTAGAAGCTTGCCTGGCTTCTATGTAACAATAATTTCTATATATAAGTGACGCCGAGAGTCAAAGTGGTCGACAAAAGTGAAAATTCAGTCGTTAGAGTAGTTCTGGTGTGCTGATTCCATTTTTCCTTTGACGAGTCCATCTTGGTTTCCACGTGGAAGCCTTCTTTCCCAACATCTGTGCAAGGAAGCCAACGTGACACCTGCGTGATGAGCAACAGCTGTATGAGTCCGACTCCTTCTATGGCTTTGGTCTCAGCTGCAAAGGGAGGAAACACAAATCCGCCAGGAAAAGAAAGTGTGGGCTGCCGTCACGTCCAATACAAAAGACAATCCCGTCAGTCACATGGTTTTTGGGTGACCTTTTGAACTAGATGGTACGGGTCGGCGATACTGGGATTTTTAGTCTGGTTCCAAGCAAAGTAAATACAGGGCAGTATGGATCGATACCAATCCAGATACTTTTTAAATAAATCAACCCCTTGAATTGGTTTATAATTACAATAAAAATGCCTAACAATGGCCATGGAGACCAGCATTAGTGTTTATTGTGGGGGAGAAAACCCTTACCCAAAAAAACCTAGCCTGGAGAAGGTGTGGCACTTTCCCAAGACACCCCAATGGATGTGGTGCCTTAATGACAGGATCTGGCATGCAGTCTCCCGATAGAGGACGCTAACCAGGGGGAGTGGCTGAACTGCACCCACCTGCTTCGAATGTATGTATTCATCCATTTTCTGCACCGCTTATCCTCAGAGGGGTGGCGGGGGTGCGAGAGCCCATCCCAGCTATCTTCGGGTATTGGGCAGAGGACACACTGAACTGGTTGCCAGCAGGGCACACAGAGACATACAACTCACTTGCTCATTTACACATAGGGACAATTTGGACCGGCCAATTAACATGAAATGCATGTTTTTGGAGTGCCCGGAGGAAACCCACACAAGCATGGGGAGAACATGCAAACTCCACACACCAAGGCTGGTAGCTGGATTTGAATCCATGACCTCAGAACTGTGCCGTGGACACGCTAACCAGCTGCATTGTCGCCCTAATCTATACACATCTACCCTTTAAATTATTATAGTCCTATATACTTACTGGATTGGACTGATATAAAAAAAGCAACACTGAACTGCTGACAAGAAAATCGGATCACTACTAGGACATGGAATGCCATCACCTCCTATCGAGTTCCAACCTGGAGTAATTGACTGGACACCACACAAATCATCTCATGATTACTAGCCAAACTTAATGACTGGCTGTTGGATCATTGCTTTTCCTTGATCTCCATAACATCTGCTATCAGGCTCCCTTGTTCTTGCCATTGACCAGCCCAGGACCCTTTGGACTCGGTCGGCAGCGACTTTTCTGGGTTGTATTTTGTCGTCCCCATTTCTTCACAAAAGGTAGCATACGTTTGTTTTCTTTCTTCTCACCGGATGCTGTACTTTAAGGGCTCAGTGTAAGATCTTTTGGAAAAGACAGGTCTGGTCTGGAAAAAGTCGGGCCCAATTTTTGAGATTTTTCTTTAAGGACTTCCAGTTCTTCTTGCTTGAAAGAAAAACAAAAGCTGAGGTCCAAATCTGGAAGCTAAATATAAACAGGTCCTTAGGTGTCCTTCAACTGTATTTCCCTCAACTGTCTGTTATATTGTACAGTTTCTGGCAGATCTATGGTCTACTTTTGTGTACGGTCTACTTTTAAGACATTAAAAGTTTCAAAGAAGAAGTGGACATCTTTCCAGCTGATTTATAACGCTGATTATAACCTTTGAAGGTCGTTTATAACAGTTCAGGTTGTATATTGAATGAGTCGATTGTGACTCCTGAACTCCGTCTCCAAGCGGACCGCGGGGCCCCAAACGACATGAGCTTTAATCGAGAAAGACAAACGATGCACAGGTCCATGCAATCGACGATTGAAGAACGGTCTCGGAAAAAAAAATAAAACGTAGAGGACCGGTTGCCTGAGCTTGAAAGGTCATAAAAGTTGATTCATTTGCGCGGCTTTTGCGGTGGCAGCCAACACTTTTTACAAGCCGACAACTGCAGGGAACAGAAGACACCAGCATACGCTCCACTTTTAAATTTAGAAACTGCGGAACCCCGCCGCTTACGAGACAATTTTCGTTTTATACGTGCACTGGCTTGCTTTTTAATTTGACATATTAGAACCTTTTATCAAGTGAAAGAAAAGTAAGTTTGAAGCTAAACGCGTGTCGTGAGAACATTAAATGGCAGCCTCGCCCTCCGTTGTTTGAGTCATAAATTCTGCTTGTTTCTGTCTGGTCAAACCTTATTTCCACCTGTGTCTTTTGTTCCTGTATTTCATTTCAGTGAAACGGCTTCCTCTGCCCCTTGTCTCACATTTGGCCTTGGTCTTGCTTGTTTGAGTCTCGTGTTATGTCCTTTTTCGGTCTCATCAAAGCTTATGACCACCTATGTCGATTCTGTATTTCATTTCAGTTAATCAGCTACCTCTTGTCTCACGTTCGGTCTTGGTTGTTTGTCTGTAACTAGTCCTGTTTCAGTAGAGTCAAACTTCATCACCTCCCCTGTGTCTTGTTGTTTCTCGTCTTTCCTCATTTCAGTCGAACAGATCGCTTAGCCTCTTGTGTCGTGTTTGGTCTTGGAATCGATGGTTTGAGTTTTGTGCCATGTCTGTTTTCTATCTCATCAAGCCTTATAGCTATCTGCGTCCTGTTATTTTCTTATTTCATTACAGTCAATCAGCCTATTGTCTCGCATCTGGCCTCTGACTCAGTCCTTTGAGTCTTTTTTGTGTTATATCATATTTCTGTCTTGTCAAACCTCATCCTGTGCCCCTGTGTCTGTTGTTTTTCTCCCATATTTAATCCAATCAGGTCTCTCAGCCTCTCGTCCCGTATTTGGTCTTGGACTCTATTATTTAAGACTTGTGTCATGTTCTCTTTCTGTCTCGTTAAGCCTTAATCCATCTGGGTCTTGTTTCTCTATTTTATTTCAGCCAATTAGCTCCCTTAGCCCTTTGTTTCGTGTTTGTCGTCGGACTCTGTGTTTTGAGACTTTTTTTGTGTCACATCCTCTTTCTGTCTTTTCAATCCTTATCACGTCTACCTGTGTTTCGTTGTCTTGTCAGTGCATGTCTATTTAGATCATTGCTTTGCTTTGTGTCTTTGTCAGGTTGTCCCATCGGAATTCCTCCATGTCTCTGCTCTTGTAATTCTTTCCTCATGTAAAATTTGTTTTTTTACTTTGATCGCTGTTTTGTTGATTAAACCTTTTAAGTCTCATGTCACAGCTTTGTCTTTACTAGGTCCACATCAGGGCCATGACATTTGTCGTGTTGTTCATCAAAACTTAAACAATCCTTTTTACTTTAGATAGTTACAAACCCAAAATTGTATGTTGACACAAATGTCTCCCTGGTACTTGTCCATAAAAGTTGTCCGATTACATTTAATAAGACAGTTTTTCAGATTTACAGCAACGTTGCGTGTTGTGATGTTGGCTAACACGCACGCCCAAATTCCGTTCAAACCATCAACTCTATAGAAGGGGGTGTGACTCTTCACCGCAGTTTCAAAGTTCAAAGACTGTTTCCTCTAAACGACACTTTTTCCTCCACCCTAATGCTGTTTTCTTATTTTTTTTCACATCCCCTTCCTTTTGAAATCACACAGTCTCAAGAGCGGTCCTCCAAGTCAAACAAATCTTCACGGATTGTTGGCTCTTTTCCTGTAACCGGAGCGGTGTATGCCGGTTGAATTGCAAGGGAAAAGTACTTGCATTGCCTTGTGGCTATTGATGTCATGCTTTTTAGCATGCAATCATTTGAGCGTTTAAAGCTAGCGGAGCGTCTGAACGCAGGAAACGAAACGGTGCTATAGCGTTGTTGCGAACCGTTAAGCAACAGGTGTTGTCTTCTGGCGACACTGACCACCTGTGCAAAAACTGTTCCAGGCCACTGTTATTATTCCACTTACATCAGTAGTTATTTTAACTTCATGTTCAACTCTATTACTTGATGTTCACAGTCCAAAGTGTGATCCAAAGTTGGCCCAAAGGCAGCTTAGAGTAATCATGTTCCTTGACTTTTTTCAGAACAAATTCCTTGTTGGTTCCCTATGTGGGCAACCTTGAGTCAAAGGTACCAATAGAAGTTTGGTTCTTGTAGACCCCTGTGGTCAAACTTCAAATTACGCAAATCTCCCATCTTCATGTATCCTTCATGTATCCTCGAAGGAAAACTGGTAAACAGAAGCAAGCAGAGATAAATCATGTTTCCTGACATTCAGATATCACAAGTTTCTTGTCATTTCATTGTTGGCAATCTTTACTCTTATTTAAAGTAATCTGATCTCCCTCCTTTGTTACTGATCCTATCCCCGACAAAAACAGGTAAACAGGAAAGAAAAATCATATTCGTGCACTTTGGTTTGATTTCAGAACACGTTTCTCGCCATTCCTTTGTTGGCAATGTTGGCTCTTTATCAGAGTAATAATCAGATCACAATACAAAACTATGTTGGATACTGTGGACCAAGGGTCTGGAACCAATGGCTTGTGAGCCTTTTCCTGAGTATATATATCGCTCAAACACAAATTCATGCATGTAAATTTTCTTCATGTTGTTCCCAACTTGAAGTATAGAAGCATGCAAAGCCAAACCAACATTAAAGTTAAAAGTGACACTGGCATATTTTTAATTACAGTTTACAGCCAAGGTGTCACATCTGAAAACTCGTATTGCCTGTACATCGCTAAGGAATCCTTTGTATGTATGCTCATTTAATAATCCATGTTTACTGTTGAGAAAGTCCACATAACAAACTGTAAATGTGCCAAAACACCATAAGAGCACCCAGAGGAATTTGATTGGGTGAGTGGTACGGATGGGTAGAGCTATGCAAATATTCTTGTGATTCTCATTTGCAGAATTGTGTGACGTTTGTAAAAAATAACTGCTTGCAACTTGTCTTGCAACCATTATTTATGAAAAAAAATTCAGGTCAAAATGAACATCAAAGAATATAAGTAATTGCGGGAGGGAGACAAGTTTAAGTGCTATATTTGTTGAAATTTGGGACACAGGCTCTGGCATTATACTTATGCTATAAATGTTATCAAATCATTAAAATTGCTGAGGAATAAGCTTTTGTCTGAAGAGAAGGATTAGCGTTTTTTTAATTTGGTCTCAAAATATCTGTTGTGGGTCTTTCCAAAAATACAAAAATATATACATTTAGCTTTAATGAGTCAGAAAAAATTCCGAACCCTGCTGTACACTATGGGCATAACCCACCCGTTTTTGGAGTCAACTGAGTCAAACAAATGCTATTGGGTCCCGTCTCCGTTCCTGGTCTGTGACAAAGACAGGATTGTCAAACTTCTTGAAGAGTAACTCTACTTGTATGGTTGCCAAAGATGTGGGCTGTTCTAAGGCCGCTGTATCGAATATTTGGACCAAGTACAAACAGCATGGGAAGGTTGTTAAAGTCAAGAAAACTGGCAGGCCAGGGAAGACATGTAGGCGTCAAGACAAACAACTAAAGGCCGTCTTGAAAACAAAAAATGCATAAGACGAATTAAGAGAAAAAGGGAGGAAGTTGGAGTCAATGTATGTGACAGAACTGTGCAAAATCACCTTAAGGAAATAGGATTTTCATATTAAAAGCCAAAAGAAAACCATCGTTGACACTCAAACACAAAAGAACAAGACAGCAGTGGGCTAAGGAGATGACAGTGGATGACTGGATGAAGGTTATTCAGTGATGAGTCACAAATCTACATTGGACAAGGTAATGATGCTGAAACCTTTGTTTGGTGCCGTTCTGTTAAGATTTACAAAGAGGACTGCCCAAAGAAAACATCAAAATTCCAACAGTCCTCAATGATATGGGGCTGCATGACAGACAAAGGCACAGGGGAGATGGCTGTGGTCAAATCTGCAATAAATGCACAAGTTGACATTGACATTGTGGACAGCTTTCTTATTCCTTCAATTGAAACTATTTTGGGGGATGCTGAACTCATTTCCCAAGATGACAATAGATCATGCCACTGATCAAAAACTGTGAAAGCATTCCTTGGAGAAAGATGCGTTCACTTCATGTCATGGCCTGCAAATAGCCCAGATCCCAACCCAATTGAAAACCTGTGGTGGAAATTGAATAAAAAAAATTGTCCACAGCAAGGCTCTGACCTGCAAAGTTGATCTGGCAACTGCAATCAAAGAGAGTTGGCACCAGATTAATGAAGGATACCTTTTGTTACTCATCAAGTCCATGCCTCAGAGACTGCAAACTGTCATACAAGCCAAAGGTAGTGCAACTTAATACGAGTGATACGTTTTGATTGTTATTTCTTTGTCTGTTTTTCATGATTTCAAATTTTTTCCTCCAGTGCCTGGCTGTAATGGCAATTGAAAAATATGTGCTATACCAAGTACAACACCAATAAGTTATTGACAGGTTTGTAACCCTCAAGGTCAGGCGACACAGCTTAATCCATAAAGTGTATGGTGGAATTATGAATTGTTGTTTAGAATGGATCATTGTCTAATAAGTTCCATTCTTTTTCTTCTGTATGTGTGTATTCCATTAGAAATAAATGAGTAAAAACTGAGCATGGCATAGTAACAGTGTATCTGCTAATCACAAAGTGTAATGTGATGTTCACAAATGGGAAGTGACATTCCTGAACAATGTTGAATGATCCGATATCACTTTCAGTTAAATGGAAAAAGAAATGTAACCAGCCAAACAAAGCTCTGAACCAAAAATCACCTCTGCTCTGTTGACCCCAGTGATCCACCCTTAAATCATCTTCTTAAACCTCCCTTTGTTACTATTCATTGACTTATCTCAGGTTTCAGAACAAATTTCTTGTTGACCCTTTGTTAGCAACCTCAAAAGTACTGGAGATACCAAAACCCCAAAACATAATAAAGAGAAAACAATGCACACAACGTTGTAATCAAGGGCAATAAAGATTTTTCTATTCTATTGTCCTGACTGATCCTCTCCAAGACCAAAAGCTGCAGCTGATCTGATGATCCCTCCTTTCTTTTGTTGTTGTTGGTTGCCGGAGTCTGTTCCAGTCGACTGTTGCCAAAAGATCGGGTATCGGATGGACTCGCCGCCAGCTGACTGATTCGAATTACGGCGGGGCAATCTTAGAAAGCGGCGGATGACTTACAGTACTTTCTTGGAAATCAGGGTCTTGAAACTGTCACTAAAGTTCCTCAGCCTCTCAAAGCCAGACCTGACAAGAGGAATTTAGAGGTTGAAAACCAATGGTTTTGTTTGGTAAGGATCACAGAAACAGTGTTTTTTCTTTACAATAGTCCCTCTTGTGGTTTCAGCTCCACAGTTCTTTTTGGTCAATCACACTGTAACTGAAATGTGACTTCTATTACACTCTGAGACAAAAATGGGACGAAGCCACAGCTGCAGCTTGTAGATCTTTTATCGCGGTTAAAGGGGAGCAGAACCCTTCCGTGATATGCGACAATCTGAGAAGGAAAACAAAAGCACCCATGCTGTCCCTCATTGGGGATAATGTATAAATGGCTGCAAGGATTTCGTTCATTTTAAGTGGAAAATTTTGAATGAAAGAATCACCATGCACAACACAAATTTGTTCTCTCGGGCCACTATTTCAGCAATAGTTGACCTGCGATACTGGTTCGCGTCCAAAACAGTGAATTTTATTTTAGGCCGGCCAAAATGGCAGGCTTTGTAGAAAAAAAGTTATTTGCTGACCTCTGCTATCAGCAATAATAGACCGGGGATAATGGATCGTAGCCACAACTATGCATTTAATTTTAGGTGGGCCAGAACAGCAAAAAAGAGCTGCCCTGACACGAATGCACTCTACCAGTCTCCTCTCACACCAAAATGTGATCAGGGATAATGGATTTTGACTGCACAAGTGGAGTTCACTTTTTCATGGACAAAGCAGCAAAAAAGAACCTGTTCGGGTTTCTGAAGCTGCCATTGTGGCCTAACTATAATGAACTGCACCCGCGCGGATGCAATCCATTATCCCCGGTTGACTATTGCTGCAAAGAGGGGCATTTGAAAATTGAAAATGTGATAAAAAATGGGGAGCTACTTGGCAAATTTTCTCATATTTCAAAGGGTTCTGGTCCCCGTTAACCGTGATAAACGAGGGATTTTAGTGTGATGGTTTTTGAAAGACACTATTTCTTGGTGTTCTTTGAAATAAAATAGTCAATTTGGTATGTAATTTAAACCATGACAATGAGTATTAAAAAAAGATAGATTGTAGAAGTTTCAACGCAATGCAACCAATTTTGTGGGGATTATTTCTGCAAAACAACACAGATGTTGAATCAAATCAACCCGAGTATAGATTGGTCAATTTTTGAACCCAACTTAGGTTATTTTTTTACACACAACTGTTTCTATAATGTAAGAAAGGAGATTCCTTGCCACCATCGCTCTTGATGTTGTTGCATAGCTCTCCAGTAAATCCTGACACCTTTCTTCCTGGCGTGGCCATGAGGGCTTTAGACCAAACATTTCTTGAAGTGAACTATTTTTCAAGGGTGCTAAACAAAACGATGGGGCACACCCGACCAAAGATCTCAACACATACCGTTAAAAACAAACAGAGTAAGAGTAATATTTAACCCTGGAAAAATCCTGAGTGTAATTTGTCAAAATCTGACACGACATTAAGACCTCATCTAATATTGCAAATCTGTAAAAACACAGCGACTCCCTTTCCAAATCTTTCCTGAAGCGCCTCCAACGGGTCTTGGGTGGGAAGCAGGTCGGGTTCCCCTCTCCAGGGACTCTTGCCGACCGCAAAACGGAACAAGGGCTTTGTTTCTCTTGATCTGACCTCTTATTATCCAACGAGATCTTCGCCGTTGACCCGCTTTGAACTCAAGTTATCGCATCTCTCTTAGAGATTCAAACACTGTAGACGAAACCTCGGAAAGATAACCAAAGGGTGGCCCCTATTGGGTTATTTTGACCTTAATTGTACAATAGAACCCAACATTGAACTGTTTTGAGGCGGGGGACATCAAGTGAAATTGCAGTATAGCGGTAATACAAACCTGCTAATTAGCTTTTGCTTTCCCAACCCCAGATAAAAACAATCAAATAACAACATAGTATGGTACTATATTTTCTGGACGATAAGTCACTCAGGAGTTTAAGTTGCAACAGCCAAAAAATGCAAAATCAAGAGGAAAAAATATATATTAGTCATATTGGTGGAGTATAAGTCGCATTTTTGATAAATTCCAACACCAAAAATATACATGTCATCAATTTAAAGTAAACAATGTCTGAATAAGTTCACGATATCATACCTCCCATGCCTTGTTTTTTGTCATGAATATTACTGCAGAAAGGCCTTGTGGGGGTTAGTTTGACCAATAGCATATTGGCATTTTACTTGACATTGACCAATTTTAGAGATGTATCTCGTCATATGCATAAACAGCACAACGATGGAATTGGGCACATTCTTGGTGATTTGGTATAATAGTGAAAAAGCTGTAGAGAGGGAACAAAAAACATCTTATTTCCCACCGTAAAAAATGCCATAAGGTGGGATATCCTGGGGTCTACTGTATAGGGCTTCTGTTTTGAGAGTGGCATTCTAAGTCATTTGGACTTATGATAACAAACCAAGCAATCCAATCTCCATCTTTACTTAAATGCTTCGTCCACGGCAGGACTACTAAGGCAGAGTTTAGTTCAACCGATAGCATAACAGCATTTTACTTGACGTCGACCAGTAGCTCGTCATATGCAACAAAAAATGTTGATATGGTACAGTGGGAAGGTGTGGTATCATGGGCTAACACTGAGCACTGGCTCCCCCCAAGGTTATGTACTGAGCCCCCTGCTTTTCAGCCTCTACACCTCCGACTGCTCACGGACCCACCTCACAAACACAATTATTAAGTACGCCGACGATACCACTTTGGTCAGCCTCATCTCTGAAGGGGACGAAGCGGCGTACAGGGATGAGTTGGAGTCACTGACAACGTGGTGTTCGAAAAACCACCTCATACTGACCACCACAAAAACAAAATAAATCATACTGGACAGGTAGGAACCCAGCACCACTCATTATAAAAAGGAGACTGTGTAGGGAGTCCACTCTTTCAAATTCCTGGGTGTGCGCACATCTCCGATGACCTGCAAACACCAGAGTGGTGGTAGGGAAGGCCCATCAGCGACTCCATTTCCTGAGAGTGCCCAGGAAAAATCCTCTGAAACAGCAGCTGCTGGTGTATTTTTACAAAGCCACAGTGGAGAGCATTCTAAAATACTGCATTACGGTGTGGCATACTGGCTGTACGGCAGCAGACAAGATAACACTTCAGAGGGTCATCAACACAGCCCAGAGAATCGTTGGTTGCTCTCTACCCAGTCAGGAGGACATTGCCTGCTCTCGCTACCTCAGCAGAGCAGAAAACATCATCAAGGACCTTTCTCACCCCAGCCACCACCTCTTTGACCTGCTGCCTTCCGGCAGACGCTACAGCTCACACAAAACAAAAACAAACAGACTCAGAGACAGTTTCGTCCCCAGAGCCATTACCACCCTTAACACATACAGCACAAAAAACTGAAACTCTTGCAGACACACTACCTACAGATGTAAAATTGTATTCATGCCTATGCTCACTTTGTACAATGTTGACTATTTTTTGCACAATGTTGCCTATTTTTGCACTTAACGTATATTGCACTAATACGATCCCAAAACTGTATGTAACATCCTACATGCCCACATTTCTTGCGTAAATATTGTGTAACTTATAACCTTTATCTTCTTTGTTCCTTTATTTTGTGTAAATTATAACCTTATCTTCTTTGTTCTTTTATCTTCTTTGTTTTTTTTATCCTCACTGTTAAATGTGAAACTGGAGTGCCACGCCCAATTTCATTGTCACAATATGTTCAACCCATTTTGCAACAATGACAATAAAGGTATATTCTATTCTATTCTATTCTATTCTATTCTAAGGAAACCCATATCATTCCATTCTGTAAATTAAAAACGTTATAAGGTGAGGTTCGCTCAATCCTGGGGGTCTTTTGCATTCGGCTTCTGTGTTGAGATTGATCTTCTAATTCATTTGGACTTGTAATCTCAGTCTTCCCTGCGATGCCTTGTCCTCTGCCAGGACTATTACAGCAGAAAACGTTCTCACAGAGAGAACACGAACATGTGTTCATGAGTTCATGACGCAGCGCACTGAGAAATCTTTCCATTCGGTGCCAAAATCAATTCCCATTAAAGGTCTGTGTGGAATCGGATCCCAGCACCCTATGGAGACCAGTCCAGTGTGTTTTGGAGGACTAAACATCACACAGTCCACATCACAAAGTCCTCGGGTTAAGCAGGCTGGAAACGAGACCGATACAGGAAACTGAAATGCAGAGCGTCTTGTTTATAGAAAATAAACAATAAAGAAAGCGGGGCGCTACTTGGACTAGAGTTTTAGCTAACAAGCCGAGTGAGATTTCAAGAGGGACGGAATGTGCTCACAAGTTGACCTTTGAACGGCGTTAAGTCAACAGCTGACACTTGTTCTGAAGTTGAACGGAAACGTTGGACGAGATCTCGCTTGAGAGTGGGCGACGTCTCTGTCTTTGCTCGTCTCCGTTTCTCCCCGCGGCGAGCTCAGAAACACGTCAGCACGTCTCGGTTCTTTTTAACGAGGTTGCTCTGAGAAAGTAAGCTGCAAAGGCTTCGGATAGGTGGACTAGGAGGAAGTTTAAATCAAAGTGCTTACATAAGGTTCTCTTGTATGGCCTCGGAATTGGTTGTTTGTGTCTTGTCCGATTTCTGTCCTGTCAAGCCTCCATGAGTGTCATATATTTTTCCCTCAGCCTCTTGCCTCATATTTGGCCTTGAGCTTTTGAAACTTGTGTCATGTCCTGTTTCTGTCTCATGATACCCTATCAAGTTCACTTGTGTCTTGTTTATCTCCCTTATTTCAGTTAATCAGGTCCCTTAGTGTCTTGTGTCGCATTCATATTTGGACTTTTTTGTTTGAGTCTTGTTTATGTGATGTCCTGTTTCTGTCTCATCAAGCCTTATCATGTCCCCCTATGTCTTTTTTCTCTCCCACATTTCAGTCAATCAGCTCTATTGACCTCTTGTCTCGCATTTAGCCTTGGACTCAGTTGTTCTAGTTTAGGGAGGCAGTAGCCCAGGAGGTAAAGCAGTCTTGGGACCAAGAGGTCACAGGTTCAATTCCTGGCAAAGTTAAATGTCAAAGGGTCCTTGGGCAAGACACTGAACCCTTAATGCCCCCGATCGGCCTTGCACGGCTGCCTCTGGCTATTGGTGTGCGAGTGTGTCAATGGGTTAAATGTGAAGTATATTGTGAAGTGCTTTAGAGATCTATAGTGACTGATTAAAATTGCCTATATAAATGCAATCCATTTACCATGCAGTCCATAGCCTTGTCTGTGCATTGTCCTGTTTCTGTATTGTCAAATCTTTTTAAGTCCGCCCATGTCTTGCAGCATGTCATGTGTTGTCAATCATCTCCCTCAGCATTTTGTCTCACATTTGGCCTTAGACTGGGATGTTTGAGCTGTGTCAAGCCTTATCATGTACACCAGTTTTGTTTCTTCCCCTCATTTCAGACAATCAGGGTCTTGTCTCATGTTTGGCCCTTGACTCAGTTGGTTTAACTGTTGTGTCATGTCCCGTTTCTGGCTTGTCAAACCTTATCATGTACACCAGTCTTGTTTCTTGCCCACAGCCTTTTGACTTGCATTTGGCCTTGGACCTGGTTGTTTGAGTCTTGTTTGTGTCATGTCCTGGTTCTGTCTAGTTGAGCATCACCATGTCCATCTGTCTCTTGTTCCTCTCCTTCTTTCAGTCTATCAGGTCCTTCTGCCCCTTGTCTCGCGTTTGAACTTGGGCTTGTTTGAGTTGTGTGTCATTTCCTGTTTCTGTCTTGTCAAGACTCTTCCTTGATGTCAGTTGATGTGCTTCCTCAGCATCTTGACTCATGTTTGACTTGGACTCAGTTTTTGAGTCTTGTTTGTGTAATGTCATGTTTCTCTCGCCTATCTTCAAATCCTTCTATGTCTTGTTGTTTTGCACTTATTTCATTCAATCAGCTCCCTCAGTCTCACTATAGGCCTTAGTTGTTTGAGTCCCGTTTTGTCTTCTTTCGCTCTTGTGATGCCTCATCATGTCAACTTGTGTCTTATTGTTTTCCCTCGTTTCCCTTGTCTAGTATTTGACATTCGACTAGATTGTCTGAGCCTTGTTTGTTTCATGCCTGGTTTACGTTTCATCAAGCCTTATCATGTCGACCTATGTCTTGTTTCTATCCCTTAGCTTCTTGTCCCACTTTTAGGTGTCTCTCATTGTCTTGTCAGTTTGTGTCTATTTAGATTTCTGGCAAAGACATAAAGAGATCCATATCTTTGTCAGATTGTCTTGGCGTAATTTCTCCATGTCGCAACTCTTCCCAGGTTTTGTTCAAAGAAGCTTTGTTCGTTACTTTGAACCCTATTTTGCTACATTATTTTTAGTTTCCTGTCCCTACTTTCCTGTGCTTAGGCCCTCATCCCTCCTTTTTTTTTTTTTGCTCGAATGTTGTGTGGTCCATATATGTACAGACTGGTGTCTGCTATAAAGAATTACAATACAATAAATTCCAAGAAGGCTTTTGCACGACCAGAACTGGAGTCCTAAAAATGCTCCAAGTCTGACGTCATAAAGGAATCGCCCAGAAAATACAGCTGCAAAATAATCCAGCTGCATCATCTTTTTTTTCATTTTTCTGTCATGATTTGCTTCTTATTGGACTTTAAAACACTTTTATTGACAAAGGGTCAGAATTCAGTAAGTGCGGTCGGTGTCAAGTGGGGACCTTGAGGTTAACGCAAAGATTTTTGGGGGGTGACCTCATGTTTGAGATATGTTCCACACATTTGAATTTCATATACTTTCCTCGTCTTTTGGTCTGGAGTCGAGTTGAATCACTCTCGTACGGCTTGCCAAGCAAAATCATGATGGGACATACGAACAACTTTTAAGAAGGGAGTGGCCAGGTCCTTAGGGTAAAAAAGACACGGTGGCCAAGTCTCACACACTATGGCCAGTTAGACATCAAGAAGAAGCTTTGAAAGACCTTCTTTTGGGTCTTAATTACAGAAATGGGATACCAGAAATTAGATGAAGCTTTGTAAGACATATTCCTTGGGTCTTCGTACAAGAAGAGGGCCACCAGAAAATGGGCAACGCTCTGGAAGACCTTGTTCTTGGGTTTCATTACTGAAGTGGGCTACCAGAAAATGGATGAAGCTTTGTGAGAACTTACCCTTGGGTCTTCATTAATTATGTGGGCTAACAGAAATTGGACGCAATCTAAAAGATGTTCTTCTTGCATCTTTATTATTTAAATGTGCTACCAGAAATTGGACAAAGCTTTGGAAGACATTCTTCTTGGCTCCTCATTAATGAAATGGGTTACAAAGATTGCAAAAAGCTTGGAAGACCTATCTTGGATCCTTGTTAAAGAGGTGGCCTAGCAGGAATTGGACGACGCTTTGTAATACCTTCTTCATGGGTCCTCAATAATGAGGCGAGTTACCAGAAAACTGAATCTGTTTAGGAAGACCTTTAATGTTGAGCTACCAAAATTTTGGATGAAGGTCTGGAAGACATTTTGGATCCTCATTCATTAGGTGGCCTACCAGAAATTAAATTAACTTTGGAAGAACTGATTCTTGCGTCGTCATTAATCAGGTGGGAAAGCGGAATTTGGACGTAACCCTGGAAGACCTTCTTATTTGGTCCTCATTATTGAAATAGGCTACCAGAAATTGGATGAAGCTTTGGAAAACTTTCATGAAGTGGGCTACCAGAAATGGAAATACGTTTTGAAAGACCTTTTGGTTGGGCTACCAAAAATTTAGATAAAGCTCCGAAAGACCTTCTTGTGTTATCATTAATGAGGTGGACTACCAGAAAACTGCAACACAAATTTCTCCAAAATTACAGAAGGGTTTTCCAGCATATTTTTTCGGTTATCCGCACCCTGTTTTAATCCAGCAGTTATACTGTACTTGGGACTTCACACAATTTTCTGTCCTGTCTTTTCCCACGCCGCCCTGTCGTCTCCAAAACCTTCTGCCCACGTTTTCCATACATGTTTTATTTCGACTTGTTCCCAAGCTTGCCCATCCTTCTTTTTTGTATGCGTCATGTGTTTTGATTTGAGTTTTGCTTCCTGCTCCATCTTTGTATCTCTTTGGGGCGTCTTTGTCAGAGTCCGCCTGAGGTGAGGTTGGCTTTTGCCACGCTTGGGTGGGGGATGACTCATTCCTTTATTCTTGTATGGGATGATGTAAGACTTAATGCTGGTGAGAAATTACCCGATACGATGCATTCATCTGTGGCAACCCCCATGGGGGTGGTGAAAGTCTCGCCTTCAATATTACATTGTTCAGCTTAGCTTCATTCCCACTTTCTGCTCATCAACATCCACCCCCCGTTTGAAGTGTAAGACTTTGTTTTAGTCATTCAGTAACATCTACTGCAGGGGTTTCCAACCCTTTTTGAAGCAGAGAGTTACTTTTTGTTACTAATTAGCGCGAAGGGCTACCAGTTTAAACAGCATTTCTAAAAAAAAAAAAACATGTTAATACCAATTTGTCATTGCAATGTTCTTTTTCCCAGATGGATTTAAGTCTGGCAAGTGCCGATGTGGTTTGAGCTACACCGGCCTTGGTTTTTGGTTCTGATCCTTGTTCTGATATGACAGCTTCAAGATACTTACATTTGGTGACAGGTTTAAGCTCTTGGTGGTTGATGGTGATGTTGTTTGGCAGTCGTTTCTGTGATGCATTTAAGTTCCCCAAACTGGAGAAATTTAAAAGGCAGGCAGTGGATTGATCCCCACGAGTGCCCCTATCCCGGGGTCAAAGGTGCACTCACATACCTGGGCCACGCATGAGTTCCGCAACGGCAGCTGTGTTTGTGTTCGGGTAGGACGGATGCAGGAACAGGACAAAGTCTTGCCCACTTGGGCTTTCATCTCGCCCCCATGCTGAAGCTTTCAGTGCGGTTTTCAAGTTTCACCCTCCTCCAAGGGCTGAAGCTTTGAGGGAGCATCGCCTATGAATGTTTGAAGTTCCTGCAGTCGGGCGACAAGCTCGTTTCTTTTTTTTTATATCAAACATTTCAGTTATTTCAAGATCAACCGATAGCTTGCTGGAAAAATAAACAGAGGCCAGTTTAAGTTGTAAACAACATCCTTTGCAGAGGTGGGGCCAGTTTTAGGACTAAAACTCTACAAAGAAATACAGGTATGTTCCTGAAACACAATTGCTTTTCTCGTTAATGAGCACTTATTGATAAAATGTTACTTTGCTGTTACTAATTAGTGTGTTACTACCTTACTCCTCTACTTTATCAATCCAGATCATTAACTATTGTGTCCTCTCATTGTTGATTGCGCTTGCTTCACTTAGGTTGACACGTATGTTCCTCGATCTGGTTGACGCAAACCCTGAAGTATGTTTATATTTACCTATAAAGTACAACTGAAAACATTTATGGTGGCGCCGTCTCAAGCACAGAGTAAGAGAATGCTGAATTTCTCCTCATGTAGATCTTCTCCCTACCGTATGTACTCACATCTAAGCCAAATTTATACTATAAAACAAAAGACTGAAATCAGGGAATTAGCTTAACTAAGCACATTAGGTTGTGTGTAGCAAGTAGCGAATAGTAAGCAACATGTGTAAGGGGGTGCGTGGCTTATACAGTAACAACATACCAACTAGGAATCAATGGGGAAAATGTAAGCACAGAATTTATGGAAACGTGTGCTTAATTTTGTAGAATTTGTAAAAAAACAAATTGCAATACACCGTGTTTGGAGAAAAGAATAAAATGTCTTGTACTGTATCCAGAGATGAAGAAGAAGTGGTAGTGGTGTAGTGGTTTGAAGCCAAAATGCATATAAAGCGTCTCAGCTAAGTGTTTGTTTGCAACCTCTCAGGATTGCACAAGCGGAGAAATATGAAGTCTTCACTTCTAACAAAGGTTGATCTGCATCTTTTCTTCTATATATTTTGAAATGTGGCTATTTTAAAGCGGTTTTAGGGTTTTCGGCTACTATGAGTGTACATACTCTCAGAGTAGCGTGCCACTATTTAATGACAATAATCTTTTATATTAAGTAACTAGTAACTATAACTAATTACTTTTATTTAATTCGCACAACATTGGTCACAGTATATGTTGTCACTACGGTGATATTATGACTTTTAAAATGTGTTATGTTAGTATGCTAAGTTAGCCGAGGAACTATTAAAATGTCTAAAATATCTGATTTAAAAAATACAACTAGTCAAATGACATAGATACGACTCAATGGAACAGTTTTTACATATGACACGGTCTGTGTTTATGTAAAGATTTCCCATTATGTTTTGGTTTCATAAAGCGTTTTTTGTCCGTGTTAACTTGAACGCTGCAGTCGTTCTGATTGTTATCCTGCATTACTGTCCATTGAGTCTTGTTTTTAAAAGGAATATTCATCCAGATGGAAGATTAAGCCATGAAAAGCACATTTGTATTCAAGGAAAGAAAAATATGTGTCTGGTTTATATAAGATGATTGACTGTGATAGCGTCCATGTGTCCTTCCTATAGCTGTGTTATGTCTCGAGCACACAAACGCCACTGTGCTTGTTTGATTCGAGTCAAACTCTTTTGGTTGTCTTCTTTCAACGTTGAAGAAATTGGAGTCACTTTCCGGAGCTGCGTGTTCACGTTCCTTGCGTTAAAATGTGTGAGGTCATCGGAAGATCGTAAACCTTCAGGAACAAAATAAAAGAGGCTACAAGGTCTGGTACCAGTTTTGGGCTTGGCACGCTTCAGATCTGACAAGTTTCCAGAAAAAGCACATACACAACAACCCATCCACATTGGGTACGTGTACATGCAGGCAATAATTGGATTGGAAACAGACTATTGAAAGTATTTCAATCATGTAAACTCGCACAATAATCCAATTAAGGTCTTGGGCCAATTGCAGGAGTGAGGTAAGTCCTTTTTCCCTCCAAGGACTCATGCATGTTACGAATTCGAGTAATTCTATTGCTTGTGCACAAGAACAGTTTCCCTAATCTAAGATATTTTGATGCTGTGACTTGTAGTACAGAGACAAATGATCCATGTAAACTTTACCTTACTAAAAGAGCCTCATGTTTATTGGTTTAATTCTCTGGGACATATCCCTTTTAACTTCTGCCCCAAAGGCAAAAATGCTACAGTTGTATCCGTTCATATATGTAGTGGAAGTACAACATGGAGCAATGGAGACACAGCAATGAAGCTCACTTTTGGAGCAAAAACGCTTGGTATTTTGTTAAATTTGGTGAGTGACATGAATTAAATTGTTCATTTAAGATCAAAAGTGAATAACGAAAACAACGTCTATCCGTGTCCAAGGCATCACACCTGTTTTACGGTGTGATCCGAATACTGTAATCCTTTGTTTATCACAGTTGATGATTACCAGCTAACCCCTGTGATATGTGAAAATCCAAGTAGCTCACCCCATTTTGAAAATGCTCACTGCTGGCCCACGCGCACAGCAATAGTATAAATAGTATAATGATAATAGTTCATGGGCACATAGTGCTGTTCATTTTAGGCAGAAAGAATGGAGAAACAAAAGACTTCGCTCTCAGCAATAGTCCACTGAGGAATAGTGGATCATGGCCAAAACAGTGCAGTCATTTTGGGGGGCCACAACAGCACATTTTTGAGGCCCAAACCCCCCAAAAAAGCGCTGTTTGTAGCCCCTGCTCTAAGCAGTAGTTGACCAAGGATAATGGATTGTGCTCACACCTGTGAACTTATTTTAGGCAAGCCAGAACAACATGCCACCCGAACAAAAGTGGGTTCTGTGGATCCCTGCTCACAGCATTATGTTTTTGGAGATTATGGATCATGGCCTTTGCTCGAGTGCAGTTCAATTTTTGGTGGGCAAAACAGCAAAGAGAGTTGCTGAGAAAGACAAAAATGCACTGTCACAGTTGGGGAATGGAACTCTGCAATATTTTTCAACCCACGATGCACTGAGGCCAAAAAGCACAAAGAGGTATGACATTATAGTATTAGTAAATGCCAAGTATACAAGGTTACTCTGGGAATGCAAATGATTCAATATGATGCTCCAGATATCCGATTTTCCCTTTCCAATCGGAATATTGCCTGCTTGTAAACGTATTTGGTGTCAACTAAACAGGTGCAAAATAAACACTCAAGGAGGAAACCAAACGTCATTCACCCTTGGAAAAACTTAAAGCAAAGCCATTGAGGTAAGAGTGATGAATATCCTCGTAACCATTTGAGAAGCCGGCGAAAGGAAGTGCAATCAAACCAAACAGGCTGCAAAGGCTGTCCATGTGAGAGCGGAGCTATTAGTGCCGGGGCCAAAAAAAGTATCATTAAAAACAACGGCGAGTACTTGAAAGCTGAGTTTATGATGCGCCGCCAGGAGAGTGTTTGTGAGAGGTCAGCTGGAAAACAGACCTGCAGCTCGGCTCAAGCAATTAGCCTCTACGAGATACTCGGGTTCAAGGGTTTCGGATTTCCAGTTCATCAAGAAACAGAGTTCTCTCCTTGGAGGTTTTAAGCGGCAGCAACTTGATTAACACCTTCAGGTTTGAAGACTCAAATCTTGTCTCTGATCTTACCAGGTCCAAGGGCAAATGCAAAAAGTGGCAGTCAGCTGATTGACTAAAATAAGGCAAAGAAACCAGTGCAAAGTTGGACATGGTAAAGCTTAATGAGACAAAAAGAGGACTTGATACATGATATAACACAACACAACTCAACTCAACAGTGGTGGCGTGAGGGCGACATAAATGACCTTTTCTGCTATTTTCATGATGCGCTACAGGATCTCTCAGCATGTAAATGACTGAGTCCAAAGCCAAACGCCAGAAAAGAGGCTGACGGACCTGACTGACTGAAATGAGGGATAGAAACAAGACACAACTTGACATGATAAGGCTTGACAAGACAGAAAGAGGACATAAGACAAACAAGGCTGAAACATATGAGTCAAACATCAAACATGAGACACAAGTGGACATGATAAGGTTGACAAGACAAAAAGAAGACATAAAAATACAACTAAGTCTAAAGCCAAATGCAAAACAGGAAGCTAACACAGCTGATTGACTAAGGCAAGGGAAAGAAACAACAATACACAGGGGGACATGATAAGGCTTAATGAGAAAAAAACAGGACATGACACTGACAGGATTCAAACAACAAGTACAAGATCAAAATGCGAGACAAGGCTGAGCAAGCTAATTAATAATAATAATAATAATAATAATTTCCTTGTATTGTCATTCTGTGTAACAATGTACACAGAACGAAATGTCGATTGCACCTGACCCGTTGTAGCGAGCCGATGCAGCCGCAGGGAAATAAATAATAAGTAGGAGGTGGACATAATAGGGCTTAAAGAGACAGGAAGAGGACAAGAAACAAACAAGACTCAAATAACCTAGTCCAAGGCCAAATGCGAGACAAGAGGCCGAGAGAGCAGATGGACCGAGATAAGACATTAAAATAACAAGACGCAAGTCTACTTTATTAGGCTTGATGAGACAGAAAGAGGACATGACATAAACAAGACCCAAACAACATGAAATGAAATGAAATGATAAGTAACAAGAGAGAAGACCAAACCGAGAGAGGACATGACACAAACAAAACTCAAACATTTAAGTCCAAGGCAAACCACGAGACAGGAGGCTGACAGAGCTGATTGACCAAAACGTAGGAGAGAAACAATAAGACACAACTGGACTTTATAAAGTGTGACGAGACAGGGCACAGACAAGACTCAAACAACTGAGTCCAAAGCCAAAACACGAGGTCAAGAGAGTTGATTGACTGAAACGAGTACAAGGAACGAGACACATATGAACATGATGAGACATGACAAGACATGACAAAAGGAAGACTCAAAATACAAAGTCTAAAACAGGGGTGGCGAACACGTGAATATAGAGCCGCATGTGGTTCTTGGCCAATAAGAATGTGGCGCTTTGCCCTGTTTCATGTTTAGTTTTTTTGTGTGTATTGAGGGTGGACACTTTCCTTGAAATCAACACAAGAACAATACTTGTTGTATTGTAAGGAGAGGAGTGTGTTATGGAAAATAATATGTTCTTAATTGTGTGTGTTTGTGTGTGTCTGTCTGTCATAGCAGGTCAGTGCGTGATGCGGTTCTTTGACTCTCACAGTTAAAAATTTCGGCTCTTTGTGTCAAACTTGTTCTCCACCCCTGGTCTAAAACCAAAGGTGAGAAAAGAGGGAGGGGAGTGAAACAAGAAGACAGAGGGGAAAATGATACGTCTCGACTATTGGGAACAAGGTCACGACAAAAACAAGATTAAAGTTTCTAACTGCCACTTATAATCACAGAATGCTGTGACATTAGAATCGTTATTGTTATGACTCAATGACAGTCAGTGTCTTGTCTCCCGTCAAAAACGCTCACACTCATCAAGGAAACCACAACAGACCAAAACACAAGAGTTTAAATTTAGCCTCATGAAAAAAAGGACACGGCGCACACTTCAACACGCTTCGCTCCGATCCAGCGAAAGTCCGTCTTGTTGAATTTATCGCAACATTTTTGAGCAATGTATAATATTCCAGAGAAGGAAACATGTAAACACAATGTGTCTGCCACCATATGATTCACGGGTTAATTTAAGGCTCTGAGTGGAGATGGAAGGAAGTGAGAAGCGGTGAAAGGAATTAAAAGTCAAGACATCCTGTGCACACTCAAATAGTTTTTGAGGTCTGGCATAAAAAATGACGATGGATCATTTCTTTGCGCTGGCGCTTGTTTCCCGGCTTCCCCTATTCTCACTGTCATCTGGCCCTGGTCATTTAGTCCACTATCTCAAACTGTGTTTGGCTTTTTGTTGCTTGTCCTGGTTTTCTCTAATAAACCTTTTGTCCTACACTGACCGCAGTGTCCGTTCTCAGGTCTATTACCTAAGTCCTAACCTTAACTCCATCTGATTCAGTCCATCTGCACCCTGTCTGTTGTGAACCCACATGGAGAGTTTTGGAAGCAAAGTGCAGAAACACAGATTCGGGTTCGGTACACAGAATATCAGGTAGCAAGGCAACAATCGTGATCCAAGGCAACAGTCCAAGAGTTCAGTCCAAAGGAAAGAAAGTGTGAAAGAAAACGCTAACGAGAGAGCGAGAGAGAGAGCGAGAGAGAGAGCGAGAGCGAGAGAGAGAGAGAGAGAGAGAGAGAGAGAGAGAGAGAGAGAGAGAGAGAGAGAGAGCATACAAATAAGCAGAATTTAGAGTGCAGGATGGTGACACTAAAGCAAATTTCTTTTAGCAAATTCATAAGAATTCACACAAATCCTAAAACAGTTTTTGGGTCCAAACTTCACTATCATTACACAGATCCTTGTCATGATTCGTTGATTTCCTAGCTACTCCAACCCCGAGGAGCCCTCTGTTGGTTTCCTTACTCTCTTGGGCCCGAACCCCTAATCTTAACACAGATCCTTGTCAAGATCGGTTGGTTTCCTTGCTGCTCCAACCCTGAAGATTCCTTCAAAAATGGCTGCCCCATCCCAGCCAAAGTCATGGCTCCACAGTCCAGGTTGACTGGACAAAATATTCTAACTGAAATCTAGGATTAGTTGCACCAAATGTTCCTGTAGGGATTTCCTCGGCCTTCCTACAGGGATCAAGTCCCACAGCAGCGCCAGCCATCACTGAGGACGTGATGGATGGGGGCTCACCAAAACCTCCATCAGGCATCAGTCCAGATTCTTCCCCATGTTTCCTAAACAACCGTCAGACACGTTGAGTGGAAATCTTGACTGCAGTCCAGAGCAGCAAAGTGGCTCGTATTCAAACCAAGATATCGGATTTATTTTCCCACAAAAACAACCAAACGAATCAGCTGATGTTTTTCTCTCAGGTCATGGCCGCGCTCGTTTCTCAGAAAGTTCCTGTGTCAGTTTGACCTGGTCAAAAACTCATCCGACCCCAAGGATGAATTTAAATGTCTATCAAGAATCTGGGTCGGGAAAGAAAGCCAAGGTACACATTGAGTATGAGTTTGATTTTTTTGTGACGTTGTAAGCAAGGGAGAAATATGTTTCTCTTTGAGCAAATGCTAAATCGTTTAGCTCATTTGAATTACAGTGAAGCATTCGGATATAACAAGCAATTCAAAGATGAGGATCGCAAAAAGAAATAAACGTATAGCGGGATAGGAAAGTATGCTAATTAGCTCCAAACCCCCTGTTCCCCAGATGAAAACATTCAAATAACAAAATAGTAACGCGCAACTTATGTGTAATAAAACAGTAAACATGACAAATAAATATACATGTAAATAAAAAATTACATTTCATTTACCTCTGGTGTGACATCACTTGACCTGGTCAAGTGGAGTAGCTGGTGGATGCAGAGGGGCGAATAGATGGCAGATTAAAATACAAACTAGTTTTACATTTTCTACTTGCAACCTACATACAAGGTAAGTACTATATAAGTATAAGAAATGTGTATATAATTGAATAACATTATACATATGAAGACAAAATTATAACTTTATTTAGCTTTGTTGTGACATGACTTGAGGTGGTTTTGTAGAGTAGCAGATGGATGCAGGAGGGGAGGACATGGTGGATTTATGTAAAACTTCCACTTACCATGCCCTTTTCTTGCTCTAATAGCCTCCTTTTAATAATTGTACCGATTGTCCATTGATTACAGCTATGCAACCTAACGAGGGTAGCTAATTGTGTGCCATCTCCATATTTCCTGATATACTGTAGCATTTTTCCATGGTTACCATGTTTTTTGCTTCTCCCTTTAGCATCAATGCAAGCCTTGGGACCTGTAGCTGACAGATACTGTACAAAAATACTGTATTGTATTGAGACAAAGAAAATCAGATTATAACAAAATGAAGAGAAGAGAATATTGGCATTTTCTTGATGCCGTGGTGCAAACTAAGAGCAGACCAGAATGTTATATGGCGTTAACCAATAGCAGGCATGCATTTTAAAGACATAACCTGTTGTACACACAAACATCCCAACATTTTGGGGCATGAGAAATAGTTTGTTTTTGCTGTGTTATAGTGGGGAAAATTTAAAAAGAACGAATTCCACACCTTAAGATGAAACCTGGGGATGTACTGTATTCTTATTCTTGCTAGAAAATATTCAATCAATTATTATCAACAGTGGGCTGAAAAAAACCCACTGAAAAGCAGCTTTTTGGGGTTCTAATGAACTAACAAATGCCGTGTCCTCGCACCACCTTCTTATTGGACTCATGGCCCGTTTTCAGAGCTTTCCATACAGGTTTTATGAAGTGAATCCAGTCGACTTTAGGAGCATCAGACGATGGTTTTCCCTCTGCCAAGTTGGACCTGATGAGCGAGAATCCAAGGGCAAAACAAGCACCCGTCCTGTGAAAGGAAGTTTCTATAAATGCCGTCGCGTGTAGCGAGTCTCCACGGGATCGTCTGGCGTCGCCCGCAATGAGAATTCCATTCGTCATTTCTGCCCTAATAGAACTTTCGGGACCTCCGGGCTTGATCCGGTCTGTGCAAGGTGTACTGTCTTAATGTGTTTTACTGAATGAATTGGCTTGGGTTTATTGGGATGGTTTAGGTCCAGTAAACTGCCGGGACGGAGTGTGTGGGTGGTGGTATGTCTGGTGGGCAGAGAGTGAACTTAATATGGGAATTTTGAAACGGGACACTGCTCCAGTTATATTCTTTTTCTTCTGGTTCTGGGGGGTTTTAATGGATTCAGGCCTATGAAGGAGTATTTTCAAACAAAATCTTTCCATTAACCTCAGCTATCTCCAGCCACTTTATCCAGCCATTTCTAGGGATTTGGCATCTCCAGTGTTGAGATCCGTCCCCGGGGCCTCCTGCCTATGGAACATGCCGAGAACACCAATCCAGGTAGCATCTGGAGTAGTTTCAGCAGCTATTCTTGATGATTGGGCTTCCCACCCCATCTCTTAAGGAAGGATCCAGAAACATTGTGGACAAAGCTTGCTTCTACTACCTGGATCAGGTTTTTTGGGTCATGATCCATAGCTCTTAACCATCAAATTGTCAGGAGCTGGTATACAATCTCCCCTTAGAGGACGCCAAGCTCGGGGGAGTGGCTGAACTGGGCTCATCTTTATCTACTATCCGCACACCTGACCTGAATTAATGTTTTCCAATCGTTCACTGGTCCTTGGCTTTTTGAGCTTTACCAGTCATGAGTGACTCCGGACAGTGTTGTTTCTTGTGTTGATTGACTGCCAGTTAAGACTTTTTCGAGCTTTCTTTTGTCATTGATTTTCCCACGTTGTGGAGGACCCATGGTTGTCCTTTGTTTTCCCCAATAAGCCCTTTTTCCTAACTTTGACGGTAGGATAGTGTTTTTTTCTAGAAAAAAAGCCAAGCCAGTCAGGACGTGGGTTAAGTAATTCAAGCTGGTCACAACCGACATCTAAACAGTTACCTGGACTTGTGAGTTACGGCCATGGATATAGCTCCTGTCTTCTGAATGAGATTGTGAAAATGCAAATTACAAGACAGGGAGCCAAACACTTGCAAAATTCTCTTTTCAAACTTTGATGGGACACGGGAACGCGTGGCAGGCGCTTGTCATCCTGAACGGATGGAGATAATGGCTGGCCAAATCGTTCCCAGGGACTGTCTTCGCTATTCCCCGGTATCCGGGGAGTACAATAATCCGATTTTTCCTTCCTTTCTCTCCAACACTGTGAAAACGAAGCGAGGGGCTTAGAAATACCATGTCTACTTGTCATGACCCCTTTTGTCCGGCCTGCGCCCATCAGCGGACCCTGGGCCTCAGACGCCGGTCCTTTTTCAAGAGCTCACTGTCACGGCCTCAAATAAACCTACTTGAGGTGCCAACCCTGTTTTCCATGTAACTGCCCAAATATCCCCCACCCCCACACACGTTCTCCTCAAACGAAGAGCCTCTTACAGGGAAATGCTCGGGTTCACGCCGAGGTTGGTGGAAATTCACCAGATCTCTCACAAACCGCCAGGGTGAGAAAAGGCTCGGGCTCCGAGCCCCGGGATGTGAGTCATGCCAGTCTCCCTCTGTGTCAGGAATGAGTAGAAAACACGTAAGAAGCACTTCTGTTGCCTTCTAAGTTGTTGGGCCAGTGACGCCATGCCAATTCTTCTGCTACAAAGACAAATTGTGCATGCGGAACGGCTTGGAGAGAATCCCAAAACGCTCTCTGCTTGTCTGAGTGTGAGACTCTGGGGATTTATGTGGGTTTTGACACTTATTTCAGGTAAAAATTACTTTGGTAAGGAACGGTAAACTGTTTGGAATATGAAATTACATTTCTGGACACCAAGTGAAGAACCAAAGTCAAAGCCTAGGGTGAGTTTCCAATGGTGGAGATTGTCTGATGTACAAGAACTCTGCAAATCTCAGCACTTAAACCACTTGAGACCTCCGATATCACACATGTGGTCTTTGTTCATTAACTCCGGACCTCGATTACAAGGAGCAGGGTAGCATGGCCTTACCAGGTTGGGGATGAGAACCTGTTCCAAGTAGAGGACTTCAAGAATACCTCCTGAGGGAATTTAAACTGTGCATGTTCCATCAAGGACGATCCAGGAAACACTGAAAAGGCTACCTCTCTAGGCTCGCCTGGGAACGCCTCTGGATCCTGTTAAATGAGCTGGACAAAGGGGCTGGCGATAGGGAGGTCTGGGCATTATTGCATTATTGAAAGAAAATGGATGTATAGATTACTGGGAGAAGGCTTGGGTTTTGCTCCCTTGCAGCTAATTGAAAGAAGTCCGCAACCATTGGGACCTGATAATGCATTATCTAAACTTCCAAAATCCATTTCGAGCACTTAAATGCTGCAAACCTTGGGGCAAAAATTGTTTATTTTAGCCCAAGAGTCCTCTAAAATGGTGAGTTATCTGAGTGCTCAGCATGGTGTAGTATGCGAGGTGCACAGCAGAAGACAGGACAACCTTACAGAGAGTCATCATCACAGTCCAGAAAATCATAAACTGCGCTCTTCCTAATCTGGAGGACAAAGTGCCACCTCTAATCTGGTTGTATACACTATTTTGCTATCAATGACAATAAAGACAAGATCTGGGCTGTTTTTGGTTGTTTTGACTTCTGCATAAATGGAAGAAAGCATGCCTGTTTTTGCTCATCGCATCACATCTTTTTAAAAACGTCTCACAGCAATCCACCATGGTTTGGGTTTTTCAATCTAGACCAGAAAAACACTAAAGCAATGTTCTTTACATTGGATTAGCGGAAAACCAGAGAAGCAAAACCGGGTGGTCTAAAAGAGTGATTGAAAATAAGGCACTTGATGATCCGCTGGCAGATTTATTTGTTTCTTGTGTTTGATTTGATCCCGGCTAGGCAGTCCTTCTCCACCACATTTTCATAAGAACTGCCGAAGTAATATTTCCGGAGCTATTTGCTACCAAAGAACTCATTATGAATCGCTGGATTGTACTGCTTTTTACAAGGAGTTGGCAGTACCTTCCATCTACTGGCTAGTTAATAGTTGCTGCGTAGTAAAGAAACCTAAAATCATTTTTTCAAACAAACAATAAAATGTTCAAAATGTACTAACTCTTTGATCTTCTTATGTGGTCTTCAAATATCCTGGGTTGACAAAAGTGGATAAGACTTGGAGATAGTCGAAAAGGTACAGAAGACATTATTGGATTTTGAACTTGCAAGGAGAACAGATAAGAAATACCAACCTGTTCTAAAGGCCCTTTCTTGAGCCCTTTTTGTTGATTACATTTCCTAGGTAACAAAAAGCGGATTTTTTTTTGGTTTGAACAAATTTATTGACACTAAAAACAGAAAACAATCATGACAATCTCAACAGCAATTAAGCACATTCACAATATTATATTCCAATATTACGTTTTTAACAGCAAACACAAAGTGAGGTTTGAACAAACCTTCTCGAAAATCAAACATATTCACAATTTCATTATATAACATCTTTGTTAGTGTCAATAGATCCGTCCAGGCCAAAGTCGATTGTCCTCGGTCTGAACAAATCCACCGACACCAACAGCAGCAAAACACAGCCATCAAGCATATTCACAATTTTTTTATATTTGACAATATGACGTGACGATATGACTTTTTATCATTTTTTCCTGACATTTTCAACATTAATTAAACAATTTCAGAGTTACGCGCTAAAGGGTGTAGCTATCAAAGAACAGTAACACGCTTGGCCGATAAAGACAATGATGTAAACCAGGGGTCAGCAACCTTTTTGGTGTGGAGTGCCTCTTTCAAATTTCCTTGTAAATCAGCGTGCTACACCAAGATTAATGACTCGCACATTTTTTTTACATCCAACAGAGCGGTCATTTTACACCAGTCCAAATATACAACATGGATAGACATTGAAATTGTATAACTGACCAATTTCCCTTCCACAATTCTTGTTCATCAACAAACTAAAAAAAATGACTGTGAGCAAGATGTGGAAAGGCCTGTAGACATCGATGACTTCAACTATTCTTCATCAACAATGAACTACAATCATCAATAAAATCTTATTTTAGAAACTATCAAAACTTGAAACACACACACACACACACCTTTAATATATTCGCCATCAGTAAATGGTTTTCCGTGCTTTGCTATGCAGTGAGCAATGTGATAACTTGTGTTTTTAGCAGTGAAAAAGGTTTTCAGGGTCCGTGTTTGTTTGCCTTACCTGGACACAGCACGTTTTTAATTTCTCCGCCTTTCCAGACTCGTCCTTGAATTTGTGTTAATGTTTCGTCTCGTAATGATGCTTAACACTTGACGTGCGAGGTACAACGCTCTTGAGGCATAATGCACGAACAGCATGGGCATTTTTTGCACAAAGCCTCAGTCATCTGTGCACGCTGGCGGAAAAGAACAAGATTTTTTCGCTGGAGGAGGTGTTGTGATTCGTTCATTTATCGCGCGCCGGTGTTTCTGTGGCTGGGTTCAAACACGGATCTCTCCTCTGCGAGGCACCGCGCAGACACACACGGAGCAGAGGAGGAGGGGCACTACAGTAAAGCCCCTAAACAACACGACGGGCAACGGAAAATGTCTGAATGTCACCTAAAAATGTGCATGAAAAAAAATATATATTATTTTGCTGTGCGCTCGCGTGCCACTGGTTAACCCTTCGCGTGCCACTGTTGGCACGCGTGCCATAGGTTGCCGGCCCCTGATGTAAACAGTGCAAATTAACAAATAAAACAGGGTGTGTAATCGTCAAAGTACCGAACTGGCATTCTATGCAATTTTCTTTGCTGGTGTCCAATATTTAAAACAGAATAAACATATGTTTTGTCACCTTCAGACCGAGTGCATTATTGGACCCGAGGTTTAATAATTCCAGGAGTTTGAATTTAGTGGGTACGTTTACATGCAGGCAAAAATCCGATTGGAAACAGACTTTTGCCATTATTCCGATGTCTAAAGCCATGTAAACATGTACAATAATACTCGAGCTCCAAGACATTTTGGATTAAATGCGCAACCTAGATATGGCCACTGGAAAAAAGTTAATCCCATTTGTAATAGTATGCATGTGTAACAAGGATAACTAATTTCTCAAATCCTTTTATTGGCATTCATATGAAACACTGGATTCCAGTGGTGATGCGCCCTCACTTTGCAGGTATTTCGTACCTGACAGGCATTGTGGGAAATGTAGTTTTTGGTCAAAGAAATCTTTTGACCTGTTTATTTATAGACACTAGGACTTTTTAAGCTCTCTTAGAGTGATGTGGCGGGCCAAAAGTTTGACACTTGTGCCATTGTTGACTATTAAGAAGAAAACATTGAAAATGGGTCACTTGAAACACGTAGTGTGGTTCTTCCGCCTGGACTAAAGTTCACAGTCTCTTCAAGTTTGGTCTTCAGTCTCATGTGAACCTTGTGGACCCGATGACACGGACACGAGACATCCGAGAATTGCGTTCCGATAAAAGTAGAACGAAAAGCTCAATAATTGAAGAAGACCTCAATAATTCACAGCCTGCGTGTCACGCTGAGCGAGAAGGTATGGCTCGGTCGTGCACGCCAGCAAAAAGTTTGTCAAACAACACCTGCAGCGTTATTTTGCGTTTGGACAAAAAAAAAAGCCGTGTCAATATTAGGCAGGCATTGACAGATCGCTTTCGAAACGCAAAGATGATGATGGAAAAGATCAGTCCTCAAGACCGAGCCTGTCAAAACATTTGCACCATCGCTGCAACCATGCAAATACACAAAACACAAATATTACATCGGAAACAAAGAAAGGATATAAGTTTTAAATTTGCCGATTTTGGAGATTTCATACGCAAGACTGAGTCTGACTGAAAATTTGAAGATCGTTTTACTAATTTTAAGTATTATTTTTCTAATCTTACTCCGAAAAAGGGTAAATATTTTTTTCAATTGTTAGAAAACTACTTTCCTAAAATTTTACTTTTGGAGTCATAATTTTAAACAAAGAGTCCCAGAATAAACATATTTAAATCTGTTTTGTAATTGTTATTAATACAAAAACAGTGTTTGTAAAAGCTGAAACATTAACTTATTTCAAGTATCATTTTTTATTTAATTTTGCACCTGAAAAATCACCCTGATTTTGTTTTAGTTTAGAATTTCTCAAATATAAGCCACTTAAAATCTCCTGAATTTTAACTACTTTCCTATACTTTTTTAGAAAATGCTTATGTCGCTTATTTTAGGTATGATTTGAGTATTTGTATACATTTCTTTACAATTTTTATGCATGATGACCTATTGGTTGTAATATTACATTATTTTTTGGAGTAAAATTGGAAAATTAATGCCTAAAATAGGCACATTTATATATAAAGGCAAAAAACTGATTCCTTCTGTTCGTTTTAAGCAATTTTCTTTTCAAAGTTTAATATTTTTTAAAGTACAGTAAAATAGGAATGATACCGAGGAAAAGCCACCGAAATATTTTAGGCCCCCCCAAAAAAACTAATGCGGTATGCCGCAGAGACACCCTTACAGAGTCATCAACAGGGACCAGGAAATCATTAACTGCTCTCTGCCCAGTCTGGAGGACAAAGCGGCACTATTAATCTTTTTTTTGAACACTTTACACTCTATTGTAATCAATAATGATACAGACAATTACAATTCTTAAGTTCATCTTCTGCTTAAGGACTAGTTTCCGAAGTCCTCAAAACTTGCCCTTATAAGGATGTGAACGAGATTGAAGTCACGAAAGCTAGCCCTGGAACGAATGAATGCTGAAGTCCATTCTTTTGTATTTGCTTCCCGTCCTCTCATTTGTCTTCATTTTGGATCTGAAACTTCCTCATTAGTCATTGTGTCCAATCGCAATTTACGAATCAAGCCTTGATTAAGCACCACGAGGAAAAATGTTTAGTTTGGCAATGAAACGGTCACAATTGGATTTTTCAGTTTTGCGAACATTCTGTGGCGAAAACGATAGAAATAGCGAGACGACGCTAGTTTTGACTGCTGTCTGGATGGGGTCCAAAAAGGCGTCCCTCTTGGCATGTCTGCTTGTGCCGATGATTGACAGCACCAACCACTAGAGACGTCCTCAGGCACGCTTGTAACTGTAGCCTTCTCGTTATTTGGCTTTTCGCTTTATTGAATTGTCTCGAAGCTCCGACGTAGGGATACTGTGAAGCTGCAGAGATTTAGTAGGTTCTCTCATTTCAGGTGCCGAAGACCCACTCGTCCCTTCACGTAACTGGAGACCCCGTCAACTGACCTTTGGCGAAAAACCCGTACCCCACTAAAAGGCAATGTAGGCGTTGTTTACAAGTATATAAAAACGACAAGAGCTAAACACAAGACACTGAGACATGTCCATCATTGAAGAAGTTAGCATCCTGCTGTTTTGACGCTGTCTAGAAAATAAGACAGCCGACGACACGCTGGAGTGACAATGTCCGTAAGATGGCCTGTGGACATCTCTGGATCCCAGATGATCTGGTTGGGGATCAAGAGCTATTTTGTGCATGTTCTACCTGCAAAGGACTATTCTTCTAGGTTGGACTGGGAATGCCTCGGGATCTTGACCACGGAGCTTGACGAAGTGGCTGGGGATCAGTAGGTATTCTAGGCATGTTCCACTGGCAGAAGGCCCAGGAGACTATCCAAGACACACTGGAGAGAGCGCGTCTCTAGGCTGTCCTGGGAACACTTGATATTCTGTCGGCTGGGATGGACAAAGTGGCTAGGGATCGGGTGGTCTAGCTGAGGCCAGCAACCGATCCCCGATAAGAAAGATGGATTAAATAAAGACCAATAAAATGGACACTCCAAAGACAGGCAACACAAAAGTAACTAAGACTAAATGTGCACCGAGGTCTCTTTGGCGTCTCTCCGGTATCTGGTATTTGGCTAGCAGACAGCTGAACGCATGCACGACACGAAATAATAAGCAGGCTTGAATTGAAGTCATTCATCACCTGCAAGTATTTTCTCTTCTGCAGCCCAGAGCGATCCAAGCAGAGAGTGGTGACACTTATTGTTTGGTCTGTCTTGCGGCCGGCTTCGAGGAATGCTGCTTTGCCCGGGGGCACGGCAGGGATTTGCTTGACGCTGTTTAAGGAGAACCATTGCGGCTTAAGCGTTTGGGTCCTGGCTCCCAGCCACAAGATTCAAGATCAGGATACAGTAGACCGCAGGATACAAAATGAATCTGTTCTGAGGTGGGGATCGCAAAGTGAAATTGCCATATAGCGGAGGTTGGATCCTACCGTGATCAACTAATGCTTTCCTCTGATACCAACATTGAAATAAGTACTTACAGTATTTGTAGTATACATACATATGATTACATAAGATCAATAAATATACTCGTAAAGGCAAAATGAAATCTGATTTACTTTTGGTGTGACCTTAGCTCATCCAAATAAAACCTTCACTACCATTATTTTACAGATTGATTGGTTACAACCATGCAACTTAAATATTTGGACGCCTTCTTCGTATTTCTTGATTCTTGAGAGATTTGTTTGCATGGTTATCATCTGCTTGTTTCCTCTCTTTTAGCTTAACTACAAGGAACTAGAAAATACAGGACAAAAAGTATTGTAGCGCTGACTCACAAAGTCTTTGTTGCACACAAGATTCTTGACTAAATAGAGGGAAAGATAGTTTAGCCAATAGCATTTTTATTATGCCATGACGCAAGCTAGTAGTAGCCCAGCATTTTATACAATGTGGACCAAAAGTAGACAGGCACCTCAGAGACACAATTTGTCATTGGCATAACAACGCAAAATCTGATATTTAGCATTTGTAGTTGATGTGGTTTAGTGAAGAAAATGCTGAAAAGTGTGGCCGAAAAAATATTTATTCCAGACTGTAAGTAAGAGGGGGTGGGCATATCCTACAGTTATACTGTACTTACGAACACTGCGACGTTTAAATTTTGAACATTTTTGAGGATGCAAAAGAAGTTGTAGATGTCATATCGTTGGGAAACGCCATAAAGGGGAGCCAGAAAACCTCTTAATGCACACTTTAAAGTCAACACATCATAAAGTGGGCCCGCCGTATCCCAGGGGCCTACCATATTTGAAAGGTGAACCAAGGTTCATATATTTGGACATAATCAAATTTTATTACATGCGGATTTGAGGTCAGATACTATTTTGTGTCCTAGTGGCCTTCGGTCAACCCCGGCAAACCAGGCCAAGCAGGCCAATCATCTTTGTCCGTCCTTCCCAAATGTTCTTCTGGACCAATGGGCACAATCAGCTCTGATTTTTCCGAAAGAGTAAAGCTCTGATGGATTCAACCGACTAGAAGGGTGCTGCGTTTTTAAGGCCTGAGAATATATCATGAGTCATCTCAACATCTCAGGTTTTTTTTTTTTCTGTCCCTTGTTTTTGCCCCTTGAGCTTAATCAAAATTCCAACTTTTTGATAGCACAGAGGAAGTAAACGTCTAAAACTGACAACAATTTGGATTATTTTAATCGGGAGTGACACAATATTTTTCAACTGATATAAACCCTGAAACAGTACCATCTTGCAAGGTATGTTCGACTTGAGAAGGGAAAAATAATTTTAAAAACAAGGCAGATTTTTTTGTCTCTAGAATGTTTATACTGGCAAATTTATCAATGTCATTAGCAACATACTCACAACAGACGCTGCCCGACTTACGAACGAGATAAGTTCCGGACAATCGTCCGTAAGTTGAATTAGTTCGTAAGTTGCTTCAGTGCAATATTTTGTATTTTTAAGCTTTATATAAGTATGTTTAAGGCTTGTGTAAGTAATCTGTCTTGTTTTGTACTAAAAAAATAAAAAATTCATAAAATAATATGCTCTATAAAGGTAAATAAAGTTAAGTTCAATGGTGCAGTGACATGAACGCAGATTTGAGAAGGAAATTGATCGTTTTTTAGATGTGTTTGAGTGAGGTTTGAGGAGTGTTTGAGGAGTATGTTAGGAGCGACAAGATTGGGTAGATTGAGAAATTAAATTGTGAAAGACAGAACTGGCGTAGTAGTGGAACTGAGCAAGCGTGTGGATAAGAGAGTAGGTTTGGACACATGGAGAGCCTGGATGAGAAGCGAATGTTGAAAAGGATCTACAGAGCAGAAGTAAATGGAAGGAGACCAAGAGGAAGGCCGCGATTGACTTGGATGGATGGTGTTGTAAGTGCACTGGAGGAGAAAAGTCTAAATGTCGGGGAAGCTAGAGCTCTTGTTGGTGATTGGAACCAGTGGAGAGGTGTTGTGAAAGGATGGTGGGATGTTTGGACATGTTCTGAGGGATGGGAAGGGCACCTGTAATGATGCGGCAGGGGTAAACCAGTGAAAGCTGTCGGGCCCTGTTTTTGAACAGGAGAGTGTGTTGTGTCACCCTGACCCGAGTGACGTGCCCGTGTTCTTGTGTCCCGTTTCATCTAGAGGGACGAAAGCATGACCAACTTGGGTGCCGACGTGCTTAACTTATTTAGGTTTGGGCATTTGGGTTGGCTATTGTCAATTTTTTGTGTGTTTTTTGCTACTTTTTCCTTTTTTCTTTTCTTTGTTTTTGTATAGGTGTTTGTCTTGCTGTCGGTCACCCCTCTCGAGGGATATGACCTAGGTAGATAGATAGATAGATAGATAGATAGATAGATAGATAGACAGACAGACAGACAGACAGACAGACAGACAGACAGACAGACAGACAGACAGACAGACAGACAGACAGACAGACAGACAGACAGACAGACAGACAGACAGACAGACAGACAGACAGACAGACAGACAGATAGATAGATAGATTGGTGGTCCAAATTTAGTACCATTGTCTTGAAAAGTACGGTTTATCAATCAAATGTTTTGGATGTTGGATTTTGACCTAAATCTGGTCTGTTTCGTTTTAGATATACGTCAAATTGAGTTGTTTTCAACCTGGACCAAATTCTGACCAAAAATGGTCCAATTTTAGCCACCAAAAAGTCATCTTATTACTGATGCGAAATAATACATTGTTTTTAACTGTTGGATCTGAATTTGGTCTGGTTCATTTAGATGAAGCGAGAATTGGTCCAACTCTAGCCGCCCAAAACTCGTTTTTTCTACCTTGTTAAACTTTCACTTTTAAAGCAAATCAAGATGCCTTTTGCACGGATGCTTTTTTGATAGGGTTTCTTTTTTCACAGGAAGGGTAAAAATTAAATTATGTTTAAAATTACTCTGGTGTGGGGAGACGACTAATTTTTTTCTGTCGCACGTCAGTAAAACATGGTGTGCAACATTTTGACACGTTTCATCTGCTTGAGGCTGCAGAAGTCCTTGCCTCACTCGAGCAAGCTAGAGGCATTCTCTTTTTGGCAGGGATTTTTCTCATAATAGACTCAAGTGCCAAGCCGTAACCACCGAGCGTCTATATTTAGCCCTTGGCGGCGCACCTTCACGCCCACGTTAACAAGAACAAATGAGCCAATAAAATCGCACGCTGGACAAGATGGAACATAATATCGCATGTTAAGAGTTGGGAAGGGCTTTTTTTCCTCGGAGGGTAAAAATAACGAATAAATCCGAAAGGGACAATCCTGCCAGAGTCCACAAATCTAAGGCAAGCTGTCTTTTTCCATTAGACAGAGATGTATAGTTCCTTTTCAAAATAAAAGACAAACGAAGAACATATGAGCTTGAGGTCTCATGTGACATAGGAGAAATAATGTCAATGTCTTGTTTTTCATCCCCACGTCATTTCAATGAAGACTCCCGAGAGTGACGTCTCACTTCAGATTTGGTCAGAGGAATTCAAGAGGACACGTCGGTCCCTGGTCTTTGAGGACGGTTCTTTAAAATGCTTAGTAAGGATGACAATGTTTGAGTTGGAATATTTCAAAATTATATCATCCCTAGAAAAAGAACACAGTAAAAGAGTCTGCTTTGGGGTCTGTAGGTCTGGTAATCATGAGGTGCATGGGTGTGCTGTTCCGCGACTTCTCCCAAGTTGGCACCTTCCAGAGCCAAACCTAAATCCAACCTGCAGCAAGGTTTGGTGCATACATACCCAAGTGCAGAAACGACCAACAGTGTTCATTATATTATATTATATTATATTATATTATATTTTATACCAGAGCCATATCCCCCTAGTGGGAGGTGGTTAGAGTCAAGAACACATTCCTGACTCTTTCTGAGAGATTGATACAGAGGAGGGGATTCCCAGCCCCCTCGCTCAACCCAACTGATGTGTTGGGAGTCATTAGGTGACCAAACCCCCCAATTCCAACCCCTATTGCCAAGCGCCAAGCAGGGAGGCAATGAGTACCAATGTTGTAAGTCTTAGGTATGACTCGGCCGAGGCTTGAACCGGCAACCTCCCAGTCTCGGAGCGAGCCCTACCCCCAAGGCCACCGAGCTGGTTGCAGTGTTCATAGCCAGGGTTTCTTTGGCAAAACGGGGTCAGCAAAAAGTGTTCTGTAGCTGGATGGGGAAACGATCAACGAAAATACACGGTCCAGTAGAAGTCACAGCTGGCAAAGTCAATAAAGTCAAGAAGGAACAGAGTCCGGAAGCACTCACGGCTGGGAAAGTCCAATTTGTTTAGGGAAGGTTAACTCCAGGTATCAGGGTACTGAAATGTACCCTTTGAGGGGGATGGTATGGCATGCCCTGGTACTACCAAGGTTTTTGGGCTGTTTGGGAAGGTGGGGAAGGGGTATTGACTGGTCAAGTCTTGAGCAACAGCTCCTGACGCTTTTGGAAAAACCTTCTTGCATGCTAAGGTCTTCCACCACCTGACATAATTTGGAAATTAACAAACTTAAGTGGGACTGAATAACACCGGAGCATGGCACCGGCATTAAGATCAGCGTAGAACCATATCAACCCGACGACCTCACTACCCAACTCTAAGCACAGTCACAACAGTTGATTTGTTAAAGCCAATTCTGTCATTTTAAAGTCTTTTAGATGTATGCAATCCTAAAAAGCCAATGGTCAGGTTCGCTTTAGAACACACAAGGGAGACCCCCGCCCTGTTTTCTTCGAGCAGCCCGGCCTATGTTTATGCACTCACGCTATGCTGCTCTGTCCATTGTCAAAGCCAGCCAAGCCAAAGTAGTCCATCGTTGGTGTCAGCAAAAACTGTTTATGGCTGCGAGGAACACTGACTCACGACTTGGCTCAGGGAAGGCGCGATAATGCCTGTCACCTACAAAAATATTGATTTTCTCTCAGACAATTCTTCCACCCACATCTCCAAGGTGGCAGGTGAATAAAGAACCGGGCCACATTTACTGGAATTTTCTTCCATTTGTACTTCCAAAAATCCCCCGTGGGACTTCACAACACTTCTGTCAGTTTGCGGGCCGGATTGACCCGTTTAAGACGTCAAGAGTATTTTTTTTTTTTTGATAGAAACCGGTTGATGGGTTTTAAACGGGAATTCATAATGAGATGCTGTTTGATTTGTTGTAGTTTGTAGTTGTGACAATTCAGAACAACCAAGGTATGTCTGACCCCCCAAGAAATCTTCTTACAGAAGGAAACAAACCAAAAAACTACAGGAACTATATCTTCCGTTGGAGGAATCTCCCGCACTAAACTGTGGAAATTTGGAGGCCTGCCTCATTAAGATAAAAGAGTGGATGTCACTCAATTTCTTGCGTCTTAACTCTGAAAAGACCGAAACGTTAGTCATTGGTCCATCTAAATGCCGTGACGTATTCTCAAAAACTGCTGTGAACATTGACAAATGTCACATCACACAGAGTGACTCACTTAAAAATGTAGGTGTCATATTTGACCCTGATCTATCCTTTGAAATGCATGTAAAGAAAATTACTAGAACCGCTTTCTTCCATCTTCGTAACATTGCTAAAATCCGTTCAATACTGTCACAGTCGGATGCGGAAATTATAATTCATGCGTTTGTTACCTCCCGTCTCGATTACTGTAATGCACTACTCTCTGGTCTCCCGAAGTCTAGAATCAAGTCTCTTCAGCTGGTACAAAATGCCGCAGCGAGGCTTTTAACTAGGACAAAAAAGTACGATCACATAACACCGATTTTGGCTAACCTGCATTGGCTCCCAGTTAGCCTTAGATGTGATTTCAAGGTTCTCTTAGTCTCATCTCATCAGCCGTACCGCTTATCCTCATTAGGGTCGCGGGGGGGCTGGAGCCCATCCCAGCAATCATCGGGCAGTGGGCAGGGGACACCCTGAACTGGTTGCCAGCCAATCGCAGGGCACACAGGGACAGACAACTCATTCGCTCATTCACACCTAGGGACAATTTGGACCGGCCAATTCACCTGAAATGCATATCTTTAGAATGTGGGAGGAAACCGGAGTGCCCGGAGGAAACCCACGCAAGCACGGGGAGAACATACAAACTCCGCACAGAAAGTCTGGAGCTGGATTTGAACCCACGACAGGTTCCCATGACATGAACTGTGCCGCACAAGCGCTAACCACTGCGCCGCCGTGCTGTATTATACAAAATCATACATGGACTTGCTCCCTCTTATCTTTCAGATCTGATTTGCCCCTATGTCCCGGTCCGAAGCCTACGATCTGAGAGTGCCGGTCTTCTGGTGATCCCAAGAGCAAAGAAGTGTTCTGCTGGTTCGAGAGCGTTCTCCATCTGGGCACCGGTGCTGTGGAATGCTCTTCCCCCTGAGATCCGATCTGCAACCTCAGTGGAAATGTTTATATCTAAGCTTAAAATTTACTTCTACTCCATAGCATATGAATAACCTACTCTTCTCGTCGGCTGAAAAATAGTCTGTGTAATATAGTGTAATAATCTGTGAAGCCCTTTGAGACTCTTCGTGATTTAGGGCTATACAAATAAAAATGACTTGACTTGACTTGACTTGACTTGAATATTAAAATTTATCATGGATTGAATATTTTTTTCTGAGTTGCGTCTTGACCAGAGTTCCTTCACTGTGGTGATGTATCAAACTCAGTTTACTTGGACGGCTGCCAGAGATAGGGTCTTAGATCACAACGGGTTTTCCCTAAAAAATACAAATGAATTTAAAATAATACACACAAACACGCAAGCTAAAACACAATATTTTTCCAAATAATATCAAAACTTGTATTTAGACTTCTTTAACAAACTTTAAAAGCTGAAAGGCAGACATCCAAACCTACGTACAAGGTGTAGCCACTGTACTTTAAGCTTCAGTTCAACAGCTGTGACTTATGATGTCACGATATAAGCAATTTCAGCCAAATTGTCTTTTATAACAAAGGTCAAGAATATAAAACTTGTTTAACAAACTTAGTTCAAAGGCAGAGACTACACAAAGTTGCTGTCCTTTAAGCTTCAGTTCAACAGTGGTGACTTGTAACGACACAATATGTCGCCGCATTTTGTGTCTTTCGGTTTTCGCTCCTAATTTCAAGCTGTGTTGAACTCATTTGCACAGAATTGGCAACCTCATAACTTCGTGCAGACCATGCCAACATTAAACCTTTATATTAAGGAAAGGGCTTAAACCAGGAGTGTCGATGTAATTTTACCTGGGGGCAACATGCTATAAAAAATCTCATGGGGGCCGGACTAGCAGTTTCAAGAGGGAAAAACAGAAAGAAAAATTGAGGGAAGTAAAATAAGTGAGACAAAAGAGAGAGAGAGAGAGCAAGGGAGACAATAAAAGAGAGAGAGAAGGTAAAAGACACAGAAACATTAGAAAGAGTGAGAGAAATAGAGAGAGCACAATAGAGAGAAAAAGGGGAAAAAATAGAGAAAGATAGAAAGAATGTGAGAAAACTAAAAGAGGGAGAAAAAGAGAGAGAAATAAAGAATAAAGGGGAGCATGAGAAAGAGAAACAAAGGGAGTAAGAAAGAAAGAAAGTGAGAAAAAAGAGCAAAGGAGAGAGAGAAAAAAGGGAAGAAAAAGGAAGAGAAAGAGAGAAAGACAAAGAAAAGAGAGAGAGAGAGAGAGAGAGAGAGAGAGAGAGAGAGAGAGAGAGAGAGAGAGAGAGAGAGAGAGAGAGAGAGAGAGAGAGAGAGAGAAGAGGGGCCTCTTCTCAGGGTTTCTTTCTTTCCTTTTGCTGCGGTTTTGAGTTTTTCTTGCCCACATGTTGGTTTAAGATCAGGTGATGGTGCAATTGTAACCTGTGGAGTCCTTTGTGATTAAGGGCTATGCAAATAAATATTACCTGACTTGACTTGAGAAAGAGAGAGAGAAAATGAGAATGAAAGAGGAAAAAAAGGATAGAGAAACAAAGACAGAAAGTTCGAGAAAAAAAAAGAGAAAGAGAGACAGAAAAAATTGAGAAAAAAAAAGAAAGAGAAAGAGAAAAAGAAAGAAAGATAACTGGATAGAGAAATGGAGATGCATTGAGATGGAGAAACAGAGATAAAAAGAGAGAGAAAGATAAATGGATAGAGAAAAGCAGAGAGAAAAAAGAAGAAAAATAGAAAGAGAAAGAGAAAGAGAAAGAGAAAGAAATACTCTACAGTTACTGTGCAAGTGGTGCCTGGCATGGGTGACCTCAAGTGGACATACAGTATTTGAAAATTGCATCTCATTTTTCTCTGTGTTGTCTTGTGTGCTGATTAAAACCTTTGACGGGCCTGACCTGGCCTGCCGGTGGGGCCATGGTTTACCCACCAGCCTTCTATTTCAGGCCCCTGGCTTAAACGCATAAACATGTACCTCATGCATTTTGTAAAAACGGACTGAAATCTCTTTGACTGTTCTCGCACCTTTTTATAGCACGAACGTCATCTGCGATGAATAATAAATGTTCGAGATGAAGAGTTTCGTGATGTTTACTTTCAGACGTTAGTTAAAAGAACGCTAAAAAAACGAAATCAGGTAGGTTTCTCATCGATCAAAATGGCGACGACCGTATTCGTCCAAAGACTATTTCGGTATGATTCAAACGATTACGAATAAATACGAACTCTTAGAGACGTCTGCGTGTACTCTTTTTCTATTTCCCCCCCGCTCAGTCTGGAATATGATTTCATGGTCTACTGAGTTAAAAGCAGTTCCTGAACCCCCAGGGGCGACTGTTTGTGTCTGTGGGCCACAAGTGTTAAAGGCTCGTCCTTCGGTTTTATCGTCGCTTGACCTGGGACAACCCTCTACTCTTATAATTGGTCACTAAACCCGGGAAAGGGGGACCGGTTTTCCACACTACTTTCTCTTTCGGGGAACATTGTGCAAGTTCCTTTTGTCAAAGGTGGTTGGCACCGTGCCCGGTTCCTTCAAAGTGCCCCCTAATGGCTCCTGGCAGCGTCCAGAACTGCAGGTGCTCCTCGAGGTTGCGGCAATGTCCTCACTCTTTCTTTCTCCGAATGAGAACCTCTGCAGGGGACTGACATGCCCAAAGGGGTTCTGCACCCGGACTATTAACTGGACTGCGGGAGGGGGCACTGGGAGCCTTTTAGGGACAAAAGAACCGGGACTTACGGGGCTTGATCTGTTCTCGAGATTGTAAAATTGCCAAAAGTGCAATGTCTGCAAGTTGTGAGAGTGGAGATCTTTAATGAATGAAAACTTTATTCGAACATCAAAATAAAAGGAGAACAAAAACAATGACTCAACAACAAAATAACGTTACATAATATGTTCGAAAAGGGGTAGTAAGAAGCGAATGCTTATATTCCCTACCCCTTCATCTTCCCCACCAAATATACCAATGATATAACAATCAGGATGTAGTATTTTTGCGTCCATTTTTGTTCATTATTTGGTAGTATTTTGTGTCACGAGGCGTGGTGGCGTGGAAGGTGACCGGACCAGAACGGAGGCAGGAGGCATGAAGGGAGAACTCAAATGCGTTGACGATCCATAAGTTTTATTTAATAAAATAAAAGTCGCCCAATACTCCGGGGCAAAACAGAACAATACAGAGTTCCTCCGGCACGAACTCAACAGGACATGGCATAACAGACTAAAACATGACAAGGCATAACAGACTAAAACAGGACAAGCATAACAGACCGGGATTGTGTATAAGAGTAATGAACCAGCCCACAAATAGAACTCAGCGAACGATCCCAGCGCGACTTGGGGAGAGCTGGAGAGCGCAGTTCGGCAGGCGCCTACTGAGTTGGCCTTCCCTGCCCGTTCGAACCACGGCCCCGCCCGTCGTGGTCCTTGCTGTGCCTCGAATGGGGTCCCGGGAAGAATTGACGCCTGCCTGTTCGACTCTCATGCCTGCCTGCCCGACTCCCGTGCCGATTGCCTGCTATTCCGTTTCCCCTGCGTGCCAGCCCGACTCCGACTCTGCTGCCCGTCGGGCCGACTCCGCTGCCCGTCGGGCCGACTCCGACTCCGCTGCTTGCCAGTCCGACTCCGCTCCTCCTGTTTTGCCCCGGAGTATTGGGCGACTTTTATTTTATTAAATAAAACTTATGGATCGTCAACGCATTTGAGTTCTCCCTTCATGCCTCCTGCCTCCGTTCTGGTCCGGTCACCTTCCACGCCACCACGCCTCGTGACAATTTTGTGTTTTGGGCAGTTAATTTCTTTGTTTCTGGTAAAAAAAAAATAAGGTTTGAATATATTTTGGTCGGGGTTTTTTTGGGCATTTTTTTCCCGTCAATTTTTGTTGTTTTTCTTGGTCATATTTTGTCATTTTTGTCGTTTTCTCATGAATATTTTGATATTAGGTCATTTTTTGTCATTTTGTTCCTTTTATGGTCAATTTTTGTCATATTTTTTTCTGTTTTTCGTCATAGTTGTTTTTTTTTATGTATCTTTTTGGTCAATTTGTGGTCATTTATTGGTGATATTTACTTTTTTGGATCAATGAATTTTTTTTTGGGTACATTTTTGTTCATTGTTCTGTCATATTTTGGTGAGGGTCTTTTGGCCGTTTCTTTGTTCAATCTTTGTGTGAAGTCGGACTTATCAATGATATAACAACCATTGTAATGATAATAATAATAACAGTTTTGATATAAGAATACCAACAATAACACAAAATTAACTAGACGCACTATTGCCAATCTCCCGCACCACTCATACTCCACCCTCCTCATCTCTGTATTCCGCCAGGAATGTTCCTTTGTATCTAAACCTTAAGAAGTGAATAGTTGGACACCGTTTGATCTCGTCTTGCAAACCGTTCCAAAGCTTGACTCCACACACAGACACACACATACGTTTCCTGGTGGTTCTCTTCTTTGGGATTATGAATTCACTACAGTCCCTTAAATTATAATTTCCCTCTTTCCGAATGAATAATATACGGATGTTTTCTGGCGCTAAGTTTTTGTTGACCTTGAATAGCAGTTGTGCAGTGAAAAATTTTACTAAATGATCTAATTTTAATAATTTGGACTGCAGGAATAAAATATTAGTATGATCTCGATATCCTACCCTGTGTATGGTTCTAATTGCACGTTTTTGGAGGATAAAAAGGGGCTGTAGTGAACTTTTGTAATTATTGCCCCAGACTTCTGCACAATATGTTAAGTATGGCAGAACGAGAGAGCGAGATAATAAATACAATGCATTATAGTTTAAAAGGAATTTGGCTCTATTAATTATTGAAATGCTTTTAAATACTTTAGTTTGTATGTGTCTGATGTGTGTGTTCCAGCTTAATTTATTGTCAATTATGACCCCTAAAAACTTAATTTCTGATACAGCATCCATTGCATCACCATCCATTTTTACTTCTAAATCTTGATTTGCCTTGCGATTACCAAAGACTATTACTTTGGTTGTATTTAAATTTAAAGATTATTTATATATATCCATCCATACTATTAGATTAATTAATTCACGCTTAATACAGGTTACCAAATCAATATAGTTATCATTTGAATAGAAAAAGTTAGTGTCGTCGGCAAATATTACTATTTTCAATAGTTTTGAAACATTAAAAATATTGTTAATATATAAATTAAATAACTTTGGACCCAGGATAGAACCCTGTGGTACTCCACAACAGTATTCCGATGACAACGCTCCCATTTTTACATATTGCTTCCGCCCCGTCAAATAACTTTGATGCCATATCTTCAGTATTTATAGATTCTATTCTTAAAAATATTTAAAAAGAAAACCTTTTAAATCAAAGTTGTTTAAAATCAATTAGTATTGTTAAGAAATTTGCGTCATGTCGAACAATACTTACATTTGAAAATTTTACCAAAAATAAACAGTTTTTTGTGTGGAATGGGAAACTACTCTTTGGAATAGACACAAAAAAATGCTATCTTTCAGATTAGCAAAAGATGATGCTAGCTCTCTGAGAAAAGGAAGAGGACACTTGTTTAAATGGAGAAGTTAAAAAAATGCTAGTTTGTGGAGTCCGGGAATAGGATGCTCGGAAAAGGCTGATAGTTTTTGGCTACATTTCAGCGTAGAAGAAAATGCTCGTTTTGGAGCATACAAAGACGATGCTAGCTTTCAAATGAGAAGGTGAGGAGGTTACCTTTTATCTTAGATAGAGAAGCTACTTTTTGGAGTAAAAGACAATGTCAGCATTCTGCTTGCATTAGAGGTAAGATTGGGCCTAAAAATTTCAGCCCGAGCCGACCCGAGTCGCAGGTATATAATCCCAAACCCGCGCAAACCCGACGGATCAACTTGATTTGATAAAAGATCCTGAAATAAACCCGAAGTTTTAATTTGCTGCCAAAGTAAACACAAAGCTTTACTCCTGCCGTGGGAACTTCAGCGCCAAACTCTGCGTTTCAGCTGAACTACGCGGCTTGGGGTTTACTTGGGCCCGAGTCCCTCAGATAAAAAGTGCACTGCAAGTGCACAGAACAAAATGCACAGAACAAAATGGCATCGAAAGTTAAATAAAATTATGCAGATTACAAGCTCCAAAAAGTGAAAGATTTGGCCAAAAAGCAGAAAGAAAGTTTGTAAAGCTTGTAAGCTATTGGAAATGATGTCTGATGGGAGAGGGGTGGAAGGAGAAAAGCCACGCCTCTTTTACCCCAAAACAGAGAATGAAAATGTCTTTGATTTAGCGATTTTTAGTTAAACTGACAGTTTGGTAAGACACTGAATCCCTAATGCCCCCAATAAGCAGGTCGGCGCTTGCATGGCTGCATGGCCGCTATTGGTGTGTGAGTGTGTGTGTGAATGGGTAAGTGTGAAGCACATTGTAAAGCGCTTTGGGAGGTCTTCATTGACTTGAAAATCGCTATATAAATGAAGACCATTTACCATTTGGTAAGCATCTTCTTTAAATAAATAATTACTTGTGTAAAAGTAACTGAATTTTGTGTAGATCTTCCACAAAAGAAAAACAAACCAAAAAAGAAAACGCAAGAGAGAAGCCCACCCAGCCTGATTTAATTATTGACGTTTTAAGCCCAAACATAATCCGAATTATGGGCCAGGTTTGGGCCAAGGCCAGAGATCTAACCTCAAGCTTGGAGAAAGTGTCACAAGCCAGAGACGGGGACAGGACCCAATAGCGTTCGTTTAACTCAGTTTTATTGAAAAAAGAGAGCAGTGATTGCTTTCACGATCCGACGATCGTTTGACACGTGCAGCAGGTGGCTGGAACGCAGAAGTGGCACTTCCGTGTCGAGCGAGGATAATCGTAGGCAGGAGGGATACTGGTCGATGGCCGGGACGGGAAAGCAAGGGCGGTATCGAGTCCAGAAAAGAGGTCGGCAACAGGTATCAGGCAGGAAACAGGGCAAAACAGGCCGATGGTCGGGATGGCAGAGCAGGGCAGAAACGGCTCCAGAAACAGGTCGGCAACAGGTATCAGGCAGGAGAAAACAGGGCAGGAAAATGTTGGATGGTATGGAGCTTGCTTAGCTGGGAGCATAGGTTCGCAAACACTGACACTGGTAACAGATGGCCGGGGGGGTTAAAATGTGGCATGGAGCCAATCAGCGACCAGGGCTATTGGCGCCAACGGGGCAGCCCCAGGTGCCCCGAATCAGTAATCATGACAGGAAGTGGACTTAGTTTTCGTCTTAGATGGAGAAGCTACTCTTCAGAGTGGCAGCAGAAATTTTAGTTTTAGGTGGAGAAGAAGCTACTTTTCAGAAAAGAAGAAGAAAGGAATAAGAGAAAATGATGCTAGCAGTCCATGCAAAAGAAGCGGAGGCTAGTTTTTAAACGATGACACTTTTTGGCAAAGACCACGCTTAATCCGATGTAGATGATGACGCGTGTTTTCAGAGTAGATGAAAATCGCGCTGATTCGGTTCAAGTTTCATGACTATTTTGATTATCATACCTGCCTTATAAAATATTGTATTTTCCCTTACAAAATACAAAATAATCTTACACCATATTATTTTTCAAATGTGTTTATTTATGTAGTTTAACATGTTATATGGTACATGCGTTTCGCTATATTTTATATATTGTTAATTAACATTTTGTTGTGAGATCCTGAGTTGCTTGACATGAATGAGGTTTATTTTTTTTTAAAGTTCAAAAATTAAGTAGCTTGGACGTTCGCCATAGAAGGAAAAAAGATACATGCAAATATAATTAAGTAGAATAATACATTTTCTTATTCAAATTATGAATTCATTTTCTGCATTAAATTATTGTTGGTAATATACTTATTAAAGGGATAACCACACACTTGTCTTTTTATTCATTTTTCTCCTTTTATACTTACTTAACTTCTTTATACAACATAATAATTCGTAATATAATGCATCAAAGCAAGTGAGCCGTTTAGGAGCCGGCTCTCTTTAATGTTGTTGAGCCGAAAAAGCCGGTTCTCTAAAAAGACACGGTCTTCCTTTCACTACATAACTACCCCATGGAATCCGAGGCTGCAGAAGCATGCGCACAGTAGCATCAAACCGCTCGCTTCGTTTGCAACGAAAAAAAAGATACCGAGATAGAGGCTACCGCGGCAAACTCGTTTGACTTGATTGATTTGCCGTTTCGGGATAGTCGGTGTATACCGGATGGTACCCATAATTGACAAATTTGCGTTTTTCCGTACAGATTTTCTTGTACGTGGTACACGTCTTAAAATGAATTAAACGTACTTTGTACGGCAAAAACGTACAGGTTGACAGGTATGGGTTATACTGGAATGCTTAGGGACATATAAAAACGTATACTTATATTATTAAAACACCGTTCCTTAGTACCAAGATATGACAACATTTGCACTGTTTCTTCCGGGTTCCGTAAAACAAACAACGAAGGTAGCAGTGATGGAAGTTTGAATTCCTAATGTTTGATATCTCGCACAGCAGTCAAATTGCTGATGCACGTGCTCGGGAGCTTGCACGCAGTGCAAATAGAAGCTGGTAATTAAAGTATATGGAGCGTGACCAAACTCCATCTGGCTCCTCCCAAAAGCAAAGGCTTCATTAGAGGGATGGCTTCCCAACCGCAATATTTGATTATAAGCAGCGCTCGTAAACGAGCGGGAGACGTTTGCTTTCCTGAGTGGCACTGCTCGTCATAGACCACAAAAAGATAAATCATTTCATTCATATTTAGCAAAGTACAGAAATAAGCAGAACCCAATAAAATGTAAATATTTACGTTTTTTTATTTATAAAATAAATCGGTAGAACAAAATGTTTCTAATATTTGAGACGGTAGATTTGTTTCTCATGTTAAGAATGAGTCGCAACGAAGGTGTGAACAATGTTCAAAATCGGGGGGGGGAAAAATCCATAGCCATAAATATTTATCCCCTAAGGGCTGAAGTCCGACCAAATCACCTCCAAGTTGAAAGGGTGGGGTGGTTCAGGCATCCGATTTAAAGTTTTCCAGGTAAAATGGGTTTCTCAGGCATGTCCTAAGCAGAAGAGCCCCGGAAATCTAGTCAAGAGTCCTTCTGGTGAGGTGGTCCAGGCAATTTTCCCCAAGAAGTCCCCAAAACTGAACCAGCACATGACGGCTTCCTAACTTACCAGAGAACACGACAGGTACACAAGGTGGCTGGAGAGAGGGAAGTCTTGAATATGCCCTTCAATGTTATACCATGAGTTAAGTCCTTCATTAAGGTCTCCAGGACCAACTTATCAATAGCATAAGAGTCCTAACAATAGCAGAGGCTAAAGTCCAGTCTATATACCTCTAAAATTAGAGGAACAGCTGTGGTTCAGGCATTTGATCGAATGTCCTCTTGGTGAATTTGGTATCTCAGGCATGTCATGCCAAATAAAGCCCCGGGAATCTGGTCAAATATCCTGCTGTTAAAGTGTTTGAGGAGATTTTCACCAAGAAGTCCCTGGAAATGACCAAGCAAATATCAATTTCCCGGCTGGCAAGTAAATGACACAAGATTTATTCGAAGATGCACTAGGGAAGTTTTTGCTAGGCCCTTCGAGCTTTCACAATGACCCTGGACTTTAAAAATAGTTTGCAGGACCAACAGCAGAGTACTAGCCGTTGTTGTTCATCCAGGATGAGCTAAAGTCCAGTCAGTGCTTCGGTTGAGAGAACCATCAGTCATTTGAGAAATAGTGTTCTAGGCATCTACTGCCAAGTGGAGCCCCTAGAAATGACCCACTTCATGTCAGTTCCCCAGCTGATCGGGGAACGCCTCAAAATCCCTCTACAGGTACACAAGGTGGCTAGGGAGAGGGATATCTTGACAAGGCTCTTGAGCTCGTGCAATGACTCTGCTCTTTAGCAAATGTATGCAGGACCAACTTATCTCTAGCTATCTAGAGTCTTAGCCTTGAATAATTATCCAGGAGGGACTAAAGTCCGGTCGGCACACCTTCAAATTGAGAGGAGCCAGCTGCAGTGGTTCAGGTATCTTGACTAAAGTCCTTCTGCTGAGGTGTTCCAGACATCTCCCACCAAAAGAAGACACCAAAAATCTGTTTAAAAGTCCTTCTGTTGAGGTGCTCCAGGCAATGTCCGCTACAAAGTCCCTTCAAATGATCCAGCACACGCTGGTTTTCCAGCTGGGCAGGGAACACCTCAGGTTCCCTTGCAGGTACACAAGGTGGTTGGGGAGCAGGAAGTCTTGGCCCTTTTTGTATGTTAATTGTTCTTTAGTTTTACTCGTAATCTGCAAAACCAACTTATCTCTAGCAGGAGCATCCTAGCCATCAACGCCCGCCCTCTCTGGTTACAGTTCCAGACATTTTCCCGTGTTGAGTTCCCATCTCATGTCAGACTAACGCTAACACGTCTGACATCCTGGGAACGCTCCGGACATGAGAGCGAGCATGTGCAGGTCGCTGTCACGAAATGTTTTCTTTGGTGTCGCTTTCTCATTCCTTCCGATGTCTGAGTAAGCGCATCGGTGTAAACTAGCTGGACGGCCCTGAAATAGTATCGGGACTATTATGAGACCCTTTTTGGGTACGGGGACCTAAAAGTAGTTGACCTCCGCTAATGAAATATCAACAAAGCAACTGATTTTAAACATCACAACCATGAGCTTTCTAGAGTTGCAAATTTCTGAGCTTCAAGTAGGGTCGTTGATAAAAAATCATATCCGTACAATTCTATATTCAATAGTTTGCTTTGTTGAAGCAAGTGGTGTGTAAATTGTTTACCAATACAACTTCTTTTGTTTCCAATTTTGCCCAAGTCAAAATTTGGAGTTTCATCCATTCTTCAGCCCAGTAAGTACCAAGTCCAAAACTTGGCAACAGAGTTCGGAATTCTTTTATAAAAATACTTTTATAGGCCCAGAGCGTGCTCCTTCTCTCCGCATCTGCTCTGACAACTTTAATGAGTGAAGACTCTGGGAAACTTCCTAGATCTTTTTCTGTGCACCATCCTCTATCATATCCTTTTCTGGAAATACATAATTTTTTTTCTTGTCTCTGTGGGATCCACTTCTCCAGTGACACCGGAACCTGCTGACTGATGAGTATCCCTACCGGGCCACGACCCCAACATTGCCGGGCATCTGGCCCACCTTCTTTCTGACCACCCGGCTTTTATTCCGAATTCAACAGACAACGTAGAGGGGGGACTCAGTCCTACCCATCTGATGTTAAAAAACTCCTCCATTTGTCCTACTCCACCGCCGTTGCCCTTCTTCAAGTTGATGATGTCACGTTGGAAGCATCTGACTTCGGGACTATGTGTGATACAAGCCCAAACAAAAGGGAGCCGAACTTCTGCTGATGAGGTCAAGATAATCTGGGACATGTTTCCACAGATCGCCTGAGGAGGAACTAGCAAACGTCACGCTCGTTGTGTCGGGAGACACGTTCATACCAGCTGATCATTAGCAGGTTATAATGATGATAATAACGGAGGTGAATGTAATGACTTTGGAAAAGGATTCTCTTGTCACGACGAAGGTATCCAAAACATACCGCGGGGGACTCCATTTAGAGTCCTGATTGAGTGGGATTCCGTTTTGAGGGAATGTCATTGTAAATGTAGAGAAGATTGTTTTAATGTCTTCAAAACTGATCTAAAAATTGCATTCGGTTATCAAGTTAAGGCATGTTTAAGCCCTTAACGTTCCTGTAAGATTCGCCTCAAATCCCAATCTAAGACATACCCAAAGTAAATTGAATCCTGTACTTGAACCGTCCAGAGAATATAATTTGTAAAGGTAAGACTCTGAAGTTTTGTCCTATACTGAAAAAAAAATCACTGCACTTGCTTCTAATATTGAGTACTCTGAGTTAGAACACACGGAAATAGGTTTTGCAATTAAATGCCTGCTAATAGGTGTAGCATGGACATCTTAGTCAATAACTTGAAGCCTTACCTGGTCGCTTGTCAAATTTTAATATGATCTGAAAAAAAAAAAACAAAGGACAGCGCAGTTATGAGGTCATGAGATCGAACCTCCTGTGTGGAGTTTGCATATTCTCCCTGACAGGGACATCAGGTCTGCAGGGAAAGGAGACTCAGGACTCCCTTTGTTTTAATGGCTTTAACACGATAATTTTTATTTAGTTTGGTTCTGTTTAACTTATCTTTAACTAATCTGTTACTGTATCATACTTTCTCATTTTTATGTTTTGTTCTGCAGTTTTCATTAATATTTTATTATTTCAGAGTTGGGCAGCATGGTAGGGGCAGTGGTTAGCGCTTGCGCGGCACAGTCCTGAGGTCAGGAGATCGAACCTCCTGTGAGGAGTTTGCATGTTCTACCTGTGCTTGCGTGGGTTTTCTCCGGGTACTCCGGTTTCCTCCCACACGCCAAAAACATGCATGTCAGGTTAATTGGCCGGTCCAAATTGTCCCTAGGTGTGACTGAGCGAGCAAATTGTCTGTCCCTGTGTGCCCTGCGACTGGCTGGCAACCAGTTCAGGGTGTCCCCTGCCCACTGCCCAAAGATAGCTGGGATGGGCTCCAGCACCCCCGCAACCCTACTGAGGATGAACGGTGCATTTATTGGATGGATGGATGAAAAAATAAACATTGTATTATACGTATTTTTCAAAGGGTAAGTTGAGGCTTTTCCAAAGGTGGCCATTTGGAGATCACTGGTTTTCAACACTCAATTCATTGCAAATTTGTATTCTACTTTGGCTGATCTTTTATACGTTGCACCTCAACATATAAAACGACAAGTTAGGTCCCGAATTGCCTAAAGAAAATAATTTTACTAGTCCAGACCACCCTGTCCAAAGCCATTTTATCCAACTCATGCGATGGGGTCCCAAAGCTAGCCAAAAAACATTGTTCCTGGGTACTTCTGCCGGGAGAATATACCCAGAACTTCTCAAAAGGGAGGTGCTCAGGACTCATCGGAATTTGATGCCTGAGCCACCTAAACTGAAATAGGAGTGTCAGATAGGCTGAACCTTTAGCAGGGAAGTCCAGAGCACACTATCTTCAGCCCCTTTTTACATCACCAGCAACGTGGTCCAAGAGAAATGCATCCTGGGGCCTCCTGACAGTGGGTTGTTTAGAAAACCCTTCAACAGGGAGGTGCAAGAGAGCCATATGAATCAGATCCCTGAACCACCTTAACTGAAATATGAGTGTAAATCAATTGTGTTCCTGGTTGTTTCAAACTTGCCAAAAAATGCCAGAAGAATCAACAATTTAAGGGCTTCAGTACACATAGCTACTGTCTTAAAATGTTGACATTTGCCTCAGATACAAATTCTATTGAAATGAGAAGAGCGTAAGTCTCAAGAGAATCCAAGAGAAAGTCAGCCCTTAAGCTGACATGGTGTCAACATGTTTCTTTTGCCAAATGTGTTATCCTGATCACAGGGTCCGGCTGGGACTTAAAAAGCGCTGGTATGATAAAAGCCGTTCCGGACTTCTTAGTGATCAAGGTCTACATCAATAAACATTACTGGAGGTGATTATGAGGCAATGTGGGTTTTAGATGTTGAGGCTGCTGTTGCTGGTTTTGTTTCGGTTTCTTCTCCGAATACATGAACCACTGCCCTGGCAGGCGAATTTCAACTGAAACCAGACTGGATGAGAGTGCACAAACCGAATCACCTCGAGCGAAACCTTCAAATAGGGGCGTGCCCTGGATTGTCGGCAGACTGACACTTTGCTCTACAGAGCTTGGGGCTTCTGTGTGTTTGTTCGGGTTGATTATTTTGGCACCGACGACGAGTCTTGGAGGCGGCAACAGTTGAAAAACACGTGCTCAGACCTGCCTGCCATTGGCTGTGCACTATTATTTGACGTTTCATCTTCGTCAACCCGTTGACACCTAATGCAATAATGAAACAATCGCCTGAAGCCGGTTGAGAACCTGCAAGGTTGCTGCACTGATCCCTGGAGTTCCCACTCATTTAGGCGGGTGGGGGGCCTGTCCAAATCACCTGTAAATTTGGAATTTCAGGCATGGAAATTACTTGTTTAAACCTATTTTTCAGTGTTTTGAACAGTGATGGCATCATTGTTTTGGCATGCATGAGGTTTTAGCCAGGTTTACCGGTCCATGTTCCTTCACTAAAGTTTCAAAAAAGGTAAGTGTCATTCTTCAGAAAATGAGAGATTTCCAGGTGTGCACTAGCATCTATTGTCTAAATAATCATGGGAGGAATTACACTCCCTAAGAGCCTAGCCTGGAATGCAAGAAAACCATATCAAGCGGTAGGAGCTGTTTCCCATGACTCGACACGGTGATACCCCGTCCTACGCTCGCAACCAACCAATTTCTCAAGGCCTTGGCAACACCAGGACATGCCATTCGCACCCCTGGCATCAGCGCCCACCACAGAACAGGCGCCTAAGCCCAAAGCAACTCCGCCAGGACATCTACCCATGCCTAGTCCAGCACCAAGAAATAAAGTCCTTAACCTCACAGGGGAATACCCCTTCCCACACCCGTAACCAACCAATTACAAAAGACCTCAGCAGCACTGGGGAACACAATTACCACTTCCGGCATGAGCACCTGCCAGGAAACTGGCGCCGGACCCTGGATCAACCCCATCGGGATGATTAGCCACCTCCAGTTCAGCGCTTTTCTTACGCCCCGGACAACTCCATTCCACAAGGCTTTGGCAGCAACACCTCAAAAATCATTAACCGCAGGATAACCAGTGCCTGGAGCACAACTACAGCCCTGTGCAGCAGTACGGAGCTTGGTCCCAACTCCATCACCCCTTACCAGGTCCACCCAACCCTGGCACCAGCCGATGCACCGACCCCGACCCCAAGGCCGGTCTGAACTATTTAAAAATGATCTCAGTAATCTCACGTAATCGTATTTCCATGTCAAATTCCTGATTTAAAACAAAAGTTCCAAAACGGTCCTGCAAGACAGTTTTCCTGCGGTTTAACGATCCGATATTGTATCTGTAATGGAAAACAAAACATAACAAAACAAATAAAACATGGGACTTGCTGATGAGTTGGACAATTTGGCCTTGACATGTACCCTCCGCCCAGCCGATCATGGAGAGAAGAGCGTACTATTTTTCTTTGAAAAAGAAAAACAGGAGTATCAAAAAGTGCGGTAACAATGGAAAAGACTTCTCACATCCTATGAATCACGCGATCCTATCAGAGTGCTCTGCCCTTTCAATAAAAGCTAGAAACGAGCACAGCTGTTGTTTGGAAATCAAAAGCTCAACAAATTTTGATTTGTGAAACCAAGAGCAAGGAGAACTTCTGAAAGGGACTGGGTCTAAAGGAGACTACCTCCAACATCTGTATCTTCTTTGTATCAAACACATGGCCTGTAAATGGGGTTTTAAAGCACAGCTAGGGTTTCCAACTATGGTTTGAAAGTAGGGTTTCGTCCTTAATCTAGGGCAGTGGTTTTAAAACTCTTCGGAGAGCGGTCAATATTTGGTGAGCTGAAAATGTGTGAATGCCGAGTATTCAGCCTGGCATTCGTTGAACAGTCTTCAATAAATTCACCCTCCATAACATGTTTGCAGTGCTTGGCGATCAGCCTCGTGATCTTGTAACTCGCCTTTGTAGCCTTTTTTATTTTACCCGCAGGGTCTTGTGAAAAAGCGCCACTGTGTTGTTAAAACAGCTTCCAGTTGCTTTATCTTTTCACAGTAGTCAGTTTGATTTTTGTTGTCAGAATGTTTTGTCTGACAGAGACTCTTGATATTATATTCTTTGAAAAATGCCACCGTCTCTTGGCAATTTAGACTCAATAGTTTCAGATTTCGGTGAAGAAAAAAAAAATCCAGTATCCACTTGCTCTTGAAGCTGGGGCCATCAGAGTCAACTTCTATTTTTTAATTTACAGTCGCCATGTCAGAAATGGGATGTGCTCAAATTCTCACAGAAAACCAAGGGCACGGTGGCCAAAGGGCTACTGTCATCATATGGTGAAATAGTGATTTTTTTTTTATTTTTTTTTACTGTACACATTTTTTTCCTACTGCGGTCAACATTACTGACGGGCCACATATTATTAGTTTTACGACAGGCCACAGCTTTGGTTTCAATCTAGAGTTTGAAAGTAGGGTTTTGGCCCCAAGCTTGGCTTGTAAAGCGCAGCTAGGGTTTCCAACTAGGGTTTGATAGTAGGGTTCTGTCCTGAATCTGGGGTTTTAAATACCAACTCTTGTGGGAGGTATTTCAGCCGTTAGCAGCTGGCATCCTCACAACACCAATTTTAAAATTCTCCTTTTTTGTTACTGTCAGGATCTGACACGACAGCCCCCCTCCTAAAGAATGCCAACCAGGGGAGAGTGGCTAGAGTGTGCCCACCTGGACCTAATAAGTTATCACACCTGTACCTCATTATTCGCGCTGCTTAAATTGACTGACATGTGGTTCTTCAGCTGATGTTTTTTTGCTACGCCAAGTATAGACGTACAGATGGCACGCATCTGATGTATACGTCATTGAAAACCTGTCAGGCAGTGCCTAATACTTGCCAACAACCGCCGTGTTAACCACAGCCTCAAAGTTCATAAAACACATTTAAAAGAATGTAATAATCATAATTACGCACCGGGGGTTAAAATGCTGTTTTCTGAGGGCGGTCCTCCCTGCAGCAAATGAGTCACGAGTTGTGTCTTGCGGGATCGATGCTGAGTAACGTTACCGTGACAACCAGCAAAAACTCCAAACGGCAATTTCGTATCCCGGTGTCGAATGTTTTTGAGGGGAAATAATTCAACTGCTGTAGGGTTGAACATGTCGATTGAGGAAACTAAATAAACAAACAGCTACAAATCTATGCCATATAACTAAATGTGGTGGGTTGGTGGTTAGGATCCCTTAACCACTATTGTTGTAGGGGCACCATTTCCTGTGGTGTGTCTTGGCAAGTACAGCCTGGTGGCACCTATCCCTTTCCAGCCCAACAGATGTTTTACGCAAAACCTGAGTTTATTACATGTATTGCAATTAATTGATATAATTTGATATATTTTGTCATTTATTTATTTCAGTAATTATTTTGTAGTGTATTTTGTCACAACGACATGTGATTCAAATGAAGGGCCAGATTAAACTGACTGAGCTTTTCACCCAATGGTTGATCGAGTCGTGCTCATCACTAATCAACCAATGGGTGAAAAGCTCATGCAACTAGGACGCCTCCTCATTGGAATACCATTACACACCAAAATAGACTTCGATTGATCATTTGAAAGCATCAAAGGTGGGAATATTGAAAAGAACACAGAGTCAACTTTGTCCATCCATCCATGCTTCCATCCATTTTCTTCTACTTACTTGGGGTTGAGTTGCTGAGGTGGCAGTCACAGCAGGGTAACCCAGACCTCCCTTTCCCCAGCCACTTCATCGAGCTCATCTGACGGCATCCCGGGGCGTTCCCAGGCCAGCCCAGAGACGTAGTCTCTCCAGCGTGTCCATGATCGTCACTGGGGCCTCCTGCAGGTGGGACATGCCCGGAACACCCCCTGGGGGAGGCATCCGAGAGGCATCCTTATTTGATGCTCGAGCCACCTTAACTGGCTCCTTTCAATGCAGAGCGCCTGGTGGTCGGGCCTTCGCTCACTAGGTCAGGCCAGGCATAGCCAGAAGGGACGACGTGGGTCCCTCTTCCTTTGGGCCCACCATCTTTGGGAGGGGCCACAGCAGTCAGGTGCGTAGAGAGCTGGGTAGCAGACAAAGGAAGGGTCCTTGGCGCACTGATCCCGGCTACAAATACTGTTTTATGGGACAACTTTGTCCAAACTTTGCTAAATATATCTGCAATGGATGTTGTTCAGTGTCATTCGTGAACGTACACTCTTTAAAGTGAACGACGGGAACCGGTTCCCCATAATTCAGCAGTCAGCTCCCTTCGAGATAGTGATGTGTTGTTCGTGATGGCTCTATAAGCTGGCTCTTGAAAATGAAGGACACCAGTGATGTGTGGTTCCCAAACCTAACGGCTCTATAAGCCAACTCTTTAAAATGAAGGACGAGAGTCGGCTCCTTTCCAATTATGAGCTAAATCCCTTTGGGATAGTGATGTGTTGTTGGCAAGCTCGCCATTTAGAAACAAGTTCCTTCTAAGGCTAGTGATATGTAATTCTCAAACGTAATGGTTCTATGAGCTGGCTCTTTGACGTGAACAACGGAAGTGGGCCCCCAACTAATTGGGACCTGGCTCCCTTGGAGATAGTAATGTGATGTTGGCTAACATAAAGGCTCTATGAGCTGACTCTTTAAAGTAAACAAAGGGAGCCAGCTCCAGGCTAATGTTTGAGACCCCAGTGCTACAGAAATTGGTGTTTTCAGCAGGATTTATGCAGTATCGGAATTTTTGAAGCAGGAAGCTGGTCGTTTCTGTCAATTTTAAGACTTTGGTGATTAAGTGCTATACAAATAAATGGTAATTGACTTGACAGACACAAATACTTTTTCTTCCCGTCAAAAGACTGTCCTAACAGTATAAAAAAAAAGGGGAGGGGGGGGGGACTTTAGGTCTCCAGTGGCATCCCGAAAGGATGTAAAAGGCAGTGTATTTATGCCGGAGGTACCCGACAGTGAAAGAGAACCTAGCTAGCAAAGACGTCATTGCCGCCAAGCGAGTGAGGGATGTGGAACATCTGCGAGTGGATGCGCAAGGTTAGAGAAACAAATGTTTAGTAATGTCAACATCCCGTCCACGCAATCATTTCCTGCTCCCGTCCCAGAGACCCAATCAACTGAAAAACTGTCTTTGGGATTTCAGTGTGGGCGGTGAAAGGCTAGCGAGGGAGCTAGCACGTCATAAACCCAGCCTGAATCGCCGGATTTCGCTAAATTGTTTCCTTCAAATCCTTTTGGTCCCTTTATGGAAAATAATTTGATGTTTACACACCCATGCTTGATGTTCTTTGGATGCATTTCAGGGCAGTAGAGCCCTAGAATATGACATGAATTTGTTCTGAGGTGGGGATCGCAGAGTAAAACTGCAATAGGGAAAGAAACCTATGGTAAATATCACTGAATTGCCAATACTATCATAATACAGACGCACCCCTACTTTCGACCATTGAATTTACGTAAAATGGTAGAAACGAAAAAAAAATTTGGCTAGTTGAAAAATATCCGGACATTGCTTTAAGTTAGATTTTGTGTTGTGTGCACCCTTTTCCAAGTAGAAGACAGTACTGTAGTACTTTTTTCCGCCACTACCGTCGTTTGGCGCTGTGAGAGGTCAACCAGCATCCACCCCGAAAAAGATATCCGCTTCCTCTTCCCAATTTTTTTGTAAACATTCTATACTGTATCTCCAGCGCGCTAAGAAGGTTTTGATTCAATATGGTTGGTGTAAAGTGTAAAGAAGAGTCGAGCCGTTTCTTTTGAAATTAAAGTGGAATGAGAAAGCTTGATGCGGTTGAGAAAATGGTTGGCTCGCTTTTTTCGGCCACTTTCTACCCTGGAGAAGGTTGCTTAACTCTTGAAGCTCATCTTCCAAAAGTAAGTTAAACTTAGCTTTATTTATCTTTATAGAGCATATTATTTTATGAAATGTTTTTTTTTTAGTACAATACAGGTTACTTATACAAGCCTTTAGCATACCTATATAAACCTTAAATATACAAAATATAGCACTAAAGCAACCTACAAACAAATTCAACTTACGAACGATCGTCCAGCAAGTAAATTTTAAAAAATTCTTATATGACGTATATATGTATAGGATTAAAAAACATTATACATAAATAGAGACGCTGCCCTCTTACGAACAAGATTGTTCGTAAGTTGAATTTGTTTGTAAAGGGAAAAAAATGCTTTTTATCTACCTTCGGTGTGACGTGACTTGAGGTGGTAGAGGGAGTAAAGGGTTCTTAAAGCTCAAGACCTTAAAAACTTCAATTAAAGACTTTAAAATACTTTTTAATGCCTTTTGAAATCAAATTTAAGACCAAGTAGACAAAAAACACCACGATTGAAACAAACAAAACAAAAAACCGTCACATAAATTATAGGCAATTCTAAACAGACGTTTATTTTATTGTTAAATCACAATTTGGTCCAGTTGAAAACTTTTCACATGACAAGCATTATTTATGAAAAGTGTGCATTATATCTATGTGCGTCATATAGTCAGGAAAAAAACGATACCTTTTGAGTGACGAAACTCAAGCTGGTACTATGGAGTAGCGGGTGGATGCAAAAGGGAGAATAAATGCCTGATTCAAATAAACCTTTCATTTGCAAAGATTGTGACACCCTTAGAAGATTTCCTTGTTTTAATTGCTTCCTCATTTTTAAGTAAAGTCTGGTTACAGCCATGCAACCTAGCAAGGGTAGCCATTCGTGTTCCCTCTTTGTGTTTCTTCATAATTACAGGCTTAGTTTCCGTGGTTATCATGTTTTTGCTTCTCCTTTTGACCATATCTGCAAGCCTCTGACCTGTACCCAATATATAGAGTACAAAAAACATTCTAACGCAGACTATCAAATTGTTAATGAAGCACACGGAAGTCTGAACAAATGCACCTTTTGGAATAAAGATTTAATGCCTTTTAAGACTTTTCAAGGATCCATGGAATCCCTGAGAGTAACGGGTGGATGCAGGGGGGAGAATAAAAATAAAACAGTTTTCAAACTTCTGATCAAACAGTTTCAGAAATGCTTTTGAACATGCTGTCTGTCAAGAAGTACACAAAATGCTAAATAAACAAAGAGAGTACGGCATTCTGGGAAGTAGTTCATAACTGCAAGCTTCGTTTCTATGGTTATCATGTTATCACTTCGCCTTTTAGCATCACTGCAAGCCTTGGGCCCATTGCATATAAACAAAGGCCAAATTGTTTTGCTGACTTGCAAAGTCTTTACAAACATATTCTAAACAGAAGAAAGACACAGGCGTTGTGGGAGGTAGTTCAGCCAATAGCATATTGGCATTTTCATGATGCAGACCAGCAATACCATACATGCATAGTGAAGTCGTAATTCCACAAACACACAAACAATTCTCCACAAGGTAAAGTGAAAACATGGAAAGGTGAGGATGCTGTAACACGGGGGTCTCTTCTATTTCCAAATGGTATTTTTATTCCCTCGAAAGCAAAGCGACTCCGTGAATTAAAATGCAAACGAAAGGAAAAAGTTAGCGTCAACTTTAATCACATGTTGCGCTCGAATCCTCGGCTCCCGACGTCTGTTTATAAAAGAAGTAGACTCCACCCGCTGCAATTTTCCAGCGATTTAAGCATCTCATAATCATATCCTCTATACGACCGTGCCCAAAGAGATGTGTTTCGCATATGTGTTCGCTAACATAGCAAAGTTTCCGACGTCCCCCCGAAAGATCGGCAACGACGAGGCACGCGCTAGAAGTCGGAACGAACTATAAACAAGAAATCCCGCCGGACGGCCAGGGATCGCCTTACATCAGCGGTGGGCAAGCTACGGCCTGCGAGCCACGTGCGGCCCATCGGCCCTTTTTCATCCGGTTTGCCAAACAAAAATGCTCAAAATATACTAACAATATATATAACATTCAGACACTTAGGTCCTCATCTAAGGAACAGTCTGACAGGGACATCAGGTCTACAGTGAGAGGAGGTTTAGGATTCACTTTTTTTATTTGGCTTTGACACGATCATTTTTATTTAGTTTGGTTCTGTTTAACTTCTAATTGTCATGATTAGTGATTGCCCTGGTGTCGAATGTTTTTGAGGGGAAATAATCGCTGATTGGCTCCCTGCCACTTTTTAAACCTCCCGGCTCCGTGTTACCAGCGTCAGACCGTTCTGCGAACCTATGCTTTCAGATAGGCAAGCTTTGTACTATCGGACATTAACCTGCCCTGTTTTTTTCCTGCCTGATACCTGTTGCCGACTTGTTTCTGGTCCCGTTTCTGCTTTGCTCCTCTGTCCTAGCCATCGACTTGTTTTCCCTTGTTTCCTGCCTGACACCTGTTGCCGACCCGTTTCTGGACCCGTTTCAGCCCTGCTCTGCCATCCCGACCACCGACCTGTTTTGCCCTTTTTCCTGCCTGATACCTGTTGCCGACCCGTTTCTGGACCCGTTTCTGCCCTGCTCTGTTATCCCGACCACCAACCTGTTTTGCCCTTTTTCCTGCCTGATACCTGTTGCCCACCACTTTTCTGGACTCGATACTGCCTTTGCTCCTCTGTACGGGCCATCGACCTGTTTTCTCGCTGTCTACGACTACCCTCGCTCGACACGCAAGTGACACTTCCATGTTCCTGCGTTCAGCTACCCGTGACCGACGATCATCGGATCGTGGAAGCAAGCACTGCTCTTTTCCTCAATAAAAACTGAGTAAAACGAATGCTATTGGGTCCTGTCTCCGTTTCTGGCTTGTGACACTACTACACTGTTACTGTATCATACTTTCTCATTTTTATGTTTTGTTCTGCAGTTTTTATTTATATTTTTTTATTACAGAGTTGGGCAGCACGGCGGCGCAGTGCTTAGCGCGTGTGCGGCACAGTTCTGAGGTCATGAGATTGAACCTCCTGTGTGGAGTTTGCATGGTCTCCCAGTGCTTGCGTGGGTTTCCTCCGGGCACTCCGGTTTCCTCCCACATTCCAAAGACATACATTTAAGGTTAATTTGCCGGTCAAAATTGTCCCTAGGTGTGAATGAGCGAGTGGTTGTATGTCTCTGTGTGCCCTGCGACTGGCTGGCAACCAGTTCAGGGTGTCCCCTGCCCACTGCCCGAAGATAGCTGGGATGGGCTCCAGCGCCCCCGCGACCCTACTGAGGATAAGCGGTGCAGATAATGGATGGATATTTCAGAGTTTCCTCATTTGGTAGGGTGTGGTTAAATCTGGAGACCACCTGCTGCTTAGTCCAATCAGTGTGGCCCCTTCCTCACACGGTTAATCTATTTTATTAATTCATATTTTATTTCTACTACTCTTTATTTGATGTTATTTTTATTTCATTTTAATTATTGTCTGTGTGAGTGTATTAGGTGTTTTGCGTTGCTGGGTTGGGAGAGACGATTTTATTGTCTATTGTATGCTAAATGCTTTTATACAGCACTGAAAATGTATTGCCTGAAAATTGATTTACAAATACATTGGATTTATTTAATTTATAATTGTCGATAAAGTATTACATGACTAATTCAAAAAAAGTTTTTTTTATGGTGTCAACTTTGTCCCAGATATCCCTTTGTGTGTTGACAACAGAAATACTACTACAGAAATACAACAAAAATACTACAAAATAACTACAAACAGGGTTCCGACAGCCTAAGCCAAGTAAAATTCAAGACTTTTTGAGACTTTTTTAATACCTCTTGAAATGAAATTGAGTACAGTATTGTGGGTAGACCCAAAACTGCTAAGTCTGCTCTGGAAGGCCTGACTGAAACCACATCAGCTTTTTGATAGTCCTTTTTGTGGTCACGCGATGTTGCCATAAAAGTTCATCTTTTTAGTTCAAACAAATATGAATCTTATTCATGTTTTCACATTTTTAAGACATGGATTTAATACATTTTATTGACGATTTATTGCCTTATTTTTGGAAAAATGAACTTAATGCCTTATAAGACTTTTCAGGGATCCGATGGAACCCTGTACAAAACTAAATACTGTATCACACTTAGTGCTTAAAAACAGAGATTTAATAAATTAGTTTGCTTTCATTCTGAAATGAAATAAAATAATGCTACAGTAGTACAATAATACAAAAATACTACTACATTTTTTACCCTGGAAAACCTAAAAAATACAACAGTATTGTTACAAAACATGGTAAAGAAATGAGAAAAAAAATCTTATGTGGAAATACTACAAATAAACTACAGAAATGCTAAAAAAATAAGACTACAGTATTGCAACATATTTTGACATAAATATTACAGAAATTCTACTACAGAAATGTTACAAAAATATTAAAAAAGCATGGTCAGTCTGCATTTATCAAGTCACTGAAGATCTGCCAAAGCACTTTACAATGTACTTCACACAACGATAACAGCTTCAACCATGCAAGGCAAATACCAGCTTATCGGGGCATTGGGGGTTCCGTTTCCTGCCCAAAGACGCTTAGAGCCGGGAATTGAACCTTCAACCAGTCGGTCACTCTACCTCCTGAGCTACTGTTGCCCCACAATTATGAAAGTACTACCTATAAATAGTACTGTGGACATACTACAAAAATAGTGTGGCAATACTTGCAATATAATGCTACAAAATACAACAAAAATACGACTGCAGTAATAACGCAATAAAAAATACTACAAAAATATCACTTTAGAAATATGACAGAAACATGACTGGAATACAACTACAGTACTACTACGAAAATACTTCAGAAATACGACAAATACACTGGAAATACATAAAATATATTTCTGGGGAAATACTACAAAAATACCACTTCAGTGATAAAAAAATGCAAAAATACCACAGAAGTAATTTTACGACAAAGAACTAGAAAATTCTACTTGAAAAATATAACATATGTCAAAAATACAATTATGGTAATACTACAAAAGTACTACTGAAATCCGACTGCAGACAAACTACAAAAATGCTCAAAAAATACAACTACAGTAATACTACAAAAATACTTCAGAAATACTACAAATACACTGGAAAAACATAAAATTTATTTCCCGGGAAATACCACCACAGTCATAAAAAAATGCAAAAATACCACAGCATCAATTTTACGACAGAGTACAAAAAAATACTTCTTGAAAAATATAACATACTACAAAAATACGACAGAAATCCGACTGCAGACCGACTACAAAAATGCTCAAAAGAACACAACTTCAGTAATACTACAAAAATACTACAAATACACCGGAAATACAATTTGAAAAATATAACATACGAGAAAAACACAATTAAAGTAATACTACAAAAATACTACAGAAATCCGACTGCAGACGTACTACAAAATGCTAAAAAAAATACAACTCCAGTAATACTACAAAACTATATTTTCAAATCACATGCTTAAAACAGGGACCTAATATATATATATATATATATATATATATATATATATATATATATATATATATATATATATATATATATATATATATATATATATATATATATATATATATATATATATATATATATATAATAACACTTTTTTATTACCAATTATGTTTTTATTTTAAAATTACCAATCCTGAAAGTTATGCATATCTAAAAATTAAGAACTATGTATAATTGAATTATGACATTTGAATTAAAACCTTTTGTTAAAGGTTTCTTATTTCAAGAAGCTGTTTTTGTATTAATTGAATTTTCAGTTTTATTATTTAAATTATGGCACTCTTGGGCTTCCAAAAAACAGGGGTGATGTCATTAAGCAAAAATACATTGTTTCTTTATTTATCTTTTGACATTAAATAAAGGATGATTTTATTTATGTCGCTCACCAAAGATGTACCGTGCTTGTTTCCGCCCCTTTTCAAAGTGAGTTCCATTGCAGTGTCCCGTGTGTTCACGTGATGTGCTTGTACATGACTTACACTATAAATAGATGGATGCAATTGCTGTAGCCACTTCATCTACATTATATAGACAGATATATCTGGGGCATTTTTGCCCTGGGAGTAGAAGGCAAGGCAAGGCAAGGCAAGTTTATTTGTATATATTTGCTTTGTATATATATATATATATATATATATATATATATATATATATATATATGTGTGTGTGTGCTTTAATTGTGAGCGTTTCATTTAAAAACAAATAAATAGAAATATATTATGCAGAGGGCAGCACGGCGGCGCAGTGGTTAGCGCTTGTGCGGCACAGTTCATGTCATGGGAACCTGTCGTGGGTTCAAATCCAGCTCCAGACTTCCTGTGCGGAGTTTGTATGTTCTCCCCGTGCTTGCGTGGGTTTCTTCCGGGCACTCCGGTTTCCTCCCACGTTCCAAAAACATGCATTTCAGGTGAATTGGCCGGTCCAAATTGTCCCTAGGTGTGAATGAGTGAATGAGTTGTCTGTCCCTGTGTGCCCTGCGATTGGCTGGCAACCAGTTCAGGGTGTCCCCTGCCCACTGCCCGGAGATGGCTGGGATGGGCTCCAGCCCCCCGCGACCCTAATGAGGATAAGCGGTACGGCTGATGAGATGAGATGAGATATTATGCAGATGTCTGTATGTACATTTGTTCGTAAGTGAAAATAGATAGATAGATAGATGACTGCATACTATGATGAACACGTGACATTTTAAAGGCATACCCACATTTTAAAACATGCAAAATTTTAGTAAATAGTGCATGGTTCTTGCATAATATCTGTAATTATTTTCTAATATAATTCATTTTGAAGACAGCCTGTCTTGTCCTTGACTTCCAAAGCTGTGACGTCATGTAAAGATCACTTTTAGATGGGGCGGCAGTGGCTTAGGAGAGCTCGTCTTGGGATCATGAGATCGCAGGTCCGATTCCCGGCTCCTCCGTGTTACATGTCGAAGTGTCCTTGGGTAAGAGACTGAACCCCTAATACCCCCAATAAGCAGGTTAGTGCCTTACATGGCTGCACGCCCGCTATTGGGAAATGTGAAGCACACGGTAAAGCGCTTTGGGAAGTCTTGACTTGAAAAGCGCTATATAAATGCAGATCATTTCATTTCAGAGTATTTAAATAGTGCTACATAAAATACCCACTGTAATAAAAATAGGGTAATATGCATACGTAATATGTGGAACAAGACTTAACTCCATCAGTCTGTACTTTCTGTTCATGTATGAGCTTAATTAATTTCCATTAAATATTTGTTTTAAGTGTAGTAGTATTTTCTAAATGCACATTTTGCAACTTTGTCATCTAGAGGAGGCTCCTGCTATGTAAAATATATAGAAATCTTTTAACCTTCTGGTTGAACAAAAATACATTTACAGTATATGATAATTCATGTCAACAGTTCACGGATTACTGAACCGCATGAGTCGTCAGGGCAGCAATGGAGACGCAACTTTGGACAGCTTTCTCCATTGTTGGAGGTTCCTGTCCTGTTTCTGGGTGGTGGCAAAGTTGTTCCCTTGAGAATTATCTTGGCCAGTCCTGTTGATCTTGTGACGTGATCATACCACTGAATTTTCCGTCAGCGCACTATTGACAAGAGTTCTTCGCAGGGTCCAATCTACACTCTGATGGTGTTGCACACCGTTTTGTTAGGCGTAGAGGAAGATGGAAGTAACCAGCGCTTGCATGCGTCTGATCTTTGATTTCACTGCTATGTTCTTGTCCCTCCAGATGGGTTTAAGCCTGCCAAGTGGGCCTGTGGTTCGTCTTATCCTGACCAGGATTTCTTGTCCTGATATGACAGATTCAAGATATCTACATTTCGTGACAGGTTCTAGCTCTCTGTGGTTGATGGTGATGGTTGGTGTGATACCTCGGGGATTGTTGACCATTACTTTTGTTTTTTCTGTGCTGATTTGGCTTGATGCTTTGTCCAGGCGATTAACAGGATCTCTGAGTTCCTGTTCGTCTTCTGCCAATCCGGCAATATCATCCGCAGGTTAGTGATGTTGTGTCCCCCAATACTGACTGTACCTTCATGTTGCTCCATATGATCCTCTCCAGGAAGATGTTGAAAAAGGTTAAAGAGAGAATGCAGTCATGTCTCACACGTCATATATTTTTGCTGATTATTTAAATCGATATTCATTTTTTCATGGATCACTTTTTTTTACCACTGTGAAGCACTGAATAACATACACTATCCCTTTAAGGGCAGCCCTAGTGAATTATTTTTTTATTACTGATTATTTTCATATTAAATCTTAATGGTTTCTTTTTCAGATCTTGTGATGTGTAGAGTTTTACAAAAACGATATTTGAGAATAGTGGAATGTATTTATTTTAAAACCAGATGCAGCCCCTATTTACCTGGACCCTAACTCCGGTGGCACCAAGTAAATCAAGTTCAAGACCCCTGATTTTCAGGATGGATATTCTGTCAGTTTTCCCAATTGATGTCTTGAAATGGTTTCATCACCGGCGTCTATTTTTTTTTCTGAGATTATTATGAAAACACGCTAAAGACGGAATCGGATTTCACAGGCTCTCCAAACGTCAATTTGCGGTGCATTCTTGGTAGCGAGTAATAAAGTATGCTGGATCTTGACAGTGGACGTGAGGCGGAAACTTTGATAAAGCGAAGAAGCCTTTGGGCTAGCCGTCAATCATGTGAGCCACGGCTTCATGTGTGGCCAACTGTCACCAGGCCTTCAAAAACTATTTCTTGTTGAGGTTTGCATTTTTAGTGTTTTGTTAAAAATATTTTTCAAGCTAACAATAAACGGCAAGATAGTCCAGGACTCAAGACGACATTAAGTCCAAAATCCAACCTCATTCAAATATCCATCCTTCAGCACTCAACTTGTTAGCTCATTCAAAGCTCCCTTTTAACCACCAAGCCCCTCCCATTTAACTGATGAACCCAGTACAGTTCACCCCCAGGGTGAACATAAATCTGTTGTGAGGTGGGGATCACCAAGAGGAATTACTGTTAAAACCAATCCTAATTATCTCAATATACATGTGAATAGAGAGAGATGAAAAATTAAATCTGAGATACCTTATAGTGGGACTTGACTTGAGCTGGACAGGTGGAGTTGCGGGTGGATGCAGAATGAGCAGGGTGATTGTATGTATACCTGATTCTAAAACTTCCACTAGATAGGATTTTCATGCTCTTTGAAGGTTTTCTTGCTTAAATTGCCTCCTTATTCTTAATCAGAGTCCTAAAGGATTTTACACATTTGACTATAAAGGATTTTATAAGATTGACGACAAGTTACATGTATTCAGTTCAGTGTAATAAAGATATTTACTGACTGTGCTTTAATTCAATGTACAATAAAAGGTCAGGGCAGGCTATGTGAAATGCATAAGTGGCGGATGTTTTGTCTAGGACGAGCCGCACTTTTGATAACAGGATGCGTGGGTGTGCTGAAGCAGAACGACCAGACGCCAGGGCGTTGTTGTGTGAGACTGTTGAGCACAAAACAACTGCCTTGGCGCACCCATAGGAAGAGCCGACACGCCATCCTGCGGGGAGAAGACAACAATAAGAGAAAGCTAAAGTTAGCTGCAGATGACACATAGCCAATAGGGGAATCGTCGGATGTCTTTGCTTTGTTTGTTGCAATGTATAAATGATCCTGGGTAACTCGGATGGAAGTAGTCTCCTGTTGGATACCCTTAGAGCTGCTGCTAGAAATAAAAACTCCTCTCCCGTGTGGAATTGCTGGCTTCCTGGTCATTTCTCTCTCAAAACGAGCGTACATAATTGTTGGATGAATGTAGGTCGTGTTTGGTTAATGGAGTCAGATAACTAAATCGAACATTTTGGTAAACATTTGGTACATTTGTATCGTTAGAATTCCAACAGTCCTAAACATCGATTAGTTACGACCATACAACTCATCGAGTTTGTATCTTCTTCGTATTTATTTTTTCATATTTCTTTCCATGGTTATCAAATTTTTAGGGCTAGGGTTATGGTTATGGTTAGGATTAGGGTTATGGTTAAGGTTAGGGTTATGGTTAGGGTTAGGGCTAGAGTAAGGGTTAGGGTTCGGGTTAGGGTTAGTATTAGGTTAAAGGTTATCCTTACGGTCAAATATAAAAAAAAAAGTATATATATATATCTCATCTCATTAGCCGTACCGCTTATCCTCATTAGGGTCGCGGGGGGGCTGGAGCCCATCCCAGCCATCTCCGGGCAGTGGGCAGGGGACACCCTGAACTGGTTGCCAGCCAATCGCAGGGCACACAGGGGCAGACAACTCATTCGCTCATTCACACCTATGGACAATTTGGACCGGCCAATTCACCTGAAATGCATGTTTTTGGAACGTTGGAGGAAACCGGAGTGCCCGGAGGAAATCCACGCAAGCACGGGGAGAACATACAAACTCTGCACAGGAAGTCTGGAGCTGGATTTGAACCCACGACAGGTTCCCATGACATGAACTGTGCCGCACAAGCGCTAACCACTGCGCCGCCGTGCTGCCTATATATATATATATAAATATATATATATGTATATATATAAATATATATATATATATATATATATAAAAGAAAAAAATACATAAATTTTAAATCAAGAATCGGAATAAAATTGTATTTTACGTTTTCTCCGGTCAAACCAAGCATTGTCAGTGATAAATGTTGAATACATGAGGCCTTGATTAAAATGATTTATTAACATCTTAAACTATGAATAATAATAAAAATTACAATAAAATTATTTAGTATATTTTAAAGTCTGATCAATCACTAGTTACACTGAAGCGTTGAAGAGTGCTCTTTCAGCACAACTTTGTGATTTCTCCATTCGTCTCTGGTAGCAAAGTGAGGTAAAATGGAATCCTTTTTCATATGTCATCTATATCACTGCTATTGTGATCAGTGATATTTTGTGTATAACGAGCACCCAAACCTTGAGGGTTAAGTAGTTGTGGTAAAAAAAGGACTTTATATGCAAATAAATAAGGTAATCCAGCCGAGATTCTGATCTGAAAGAATGGAATTATGGGAAGTGGTTCAGCCGATAGTATAGCTTTATTTTCATGATACTGTTACAAAAACCAACAGCAGACCCCGTTTTATGTGACAGCACATCTTAGAGACATAACTTGTCATATGAACAAAAATCACCAAGTTAGATTTTTTTTTTGTGAACAGGAAACATTTTGTTGATAAGGTCGTACAGTGGGGGAAAAAACTATAAAGGGGGGCCCAAAAACATCTTATTCCACACTTTAAAGAGAAAAACGTTATGTATTAGTATTCTGGGTTTCCACTTTAACCTCCCTTGATATTTTCCATTCAAAAGCGTCACCGGTGACGGTTCCAAGATCCTTTGACTCAAAGTCTAGAAAGTTGGGCAGTTGTGGAGGCCATCTGTTCCTTATTGGTGGCCTAAGTGGGAAAAGGTGTCCGGGTCCAGTAACCCCATTCATTTGCGGTGACCGACAAACACGGCCGTTTATGGAAAGCCCACTTGTGTATGTATTTGGAGTCGGGAGCGACATTCGGTTAAAAATGTGGACAAGTGGGACCTTCTTGGAGAGCTATCCCATCTTGTTCCACGGATAGACTGAGGAGATAATTTCTTCCTCATGCCATGAGGCTCTTTAACTCCACCCGTTGGAGTAAAAGCCCACATTAAACCCCACATTTGCATATTACCCTATTGTTATTACAGTGTGTATTATATGTAGCACTATTTAAATACCGTATTTTACGCACTATAAGGCGCACCTAAAAGTCTTAATTTTTTTCAAAAGCTGACCATGCCCCTTATAACACAGTGCGCCTTATATATGGCTCAATATTAAATTGGCAAGGTCTCGCAACTTACTCAACAGCCGCCGACTCGATTTTACCCCGAACGTGGAGTAGTCCGCGGTGTATGCTGGGATTTATATACCGACGTTTCATTGGCTAACCAATGTGTCAATCATCATTTGAATCGATCACTATTGGCTGAAGTTATTCGGAGCCTCGGATTGGCTAGATGGCCAAAACAAACCCTGCAATCGGCCGAGTTTAGCAATGGCGTAGCAAGTCCGCGGTGTATGCTGGGATTTATATACCCGCGTTTCATTGGCTAACCAATGTGTCAATCATCATTTGAATCGATCACTATTGGCTGAAGTTATTCGGAGCCTCGGATTGGCTAGATGGCCAAAACAAACCCTGCAATCGGCCGAGTTTAGCAATGGCGTAGCAAGTCCGCGGTGTATGCTGGGATTTATATACCCGCGTTTCATTGGCTAACCAATGTGTCAATCATCATTTGAATCGATCACTATTGGCTGAAGTTATTCGGAGCCTCGGATTGGCTAGATGGCCAAAACAAACCCTGCAATCGGCCGAGTTTAGCAATGGCGTAGCAAGTCCGCGGTGTATGCTGGGATTTATATACCCGCGTTTCATTGGCTAACCAATGTGTCAATCATCCGTTAAATCGATCGCTATTGGCTGAAGTTATTCGGAGCCTCGGATTGGCTAGAGGGCCAAAACAAACCTTGCAATTGGCCGAAAAAGATGTGTCAATCATCCGTTAAATCGATCACTATTGGCTGAAGTTATTCGGAGCCTCGTATTGGCTAGATGGCCAAAACAAACCCTGCAATCGGCCGAGTTTAGCAATGGCGTAGCAAGCTTGCTAAAGTACGCCATAAAGAAACATGTTTCATTAGTCTGTATTTGTAAATATTCTACTCTCCTGGATTTACTTCACTCACGGTTGTAAGAAGACCATGATTGCGTATCATTATTGAACGTGAGAACTTAGGTGAGTTAAACGGCTTTATATTTTCCCGGTATCTTGTTTTAGAACGATCTTGATGTTGCTGTGATGAGTTGAGTGAATTAAACTCAATTCCAAGTGTTTATTGTCATATGCACAGTAAAGTTGTGAGCGAAAAAGAAAATAGAAACATAGAAATGTTTGGCATTTCTTGAATCCCAAGACTTCAACCTTCCGAATGATATTTGAAATGATGCATTTGAGTGACATCGTACGGACACCGCATCCGCACGTGTCTACGACACGTATTTGCTTCTTTGCAAGCTTTGGGAATGTTAAGGGGGTAATCAGTTTGACTGAATCATCTGACTGTTTTGTCGACGTTCCCATTGTAGCGCCTTATAATCCGGTGCGCCTTATCTATGGAAGATATAGGACCAAAAACTATTCTTTGGGGGTGCGCCCTATAACCCGGTGCGCCCTATAGTGCGGAAAATACGGTACTCTATATCAACACGTTACATTGGGTATTTATGTATTATATGTATCCTTTTACTTTATTATTATTTTATTTTCAACTCAAGGATACTGCTGGAAGTGTGAATTTTCCTACGGGGATGAATAAAATATCTATCCATCTCTCTCTCTCTCTCTCTCTCTCTCTCTCTCTCTCTATATATATATATATATATATATATATATATATATATATATATATATATATATATATATATATATATATATATATATATATATATATATATCTAAAAGACAAGTTGCATGACACAACAGTGACATTTAGTGGTCAAATAATACACACTGTCCCTTTAACTTTTGTGTAAAGGCGAAGGCCTCACGCTATCATCCTCAGAATCGCAATTGGCCTGGGTCGCAAGTTTGATACTGCTTTGATGCAATTCCTTCTCAAAAAAACAAAAGTATGATTGTAGAAAGTCAAGAGATTTTTCAGTTCTTGAACTGAGCTAATATTTGCAAGCTGACAGTTTGAGCAGGTACTAAATAGATTCACGGGCGGCTGAGCTTTGCGATCGCTGCGGGAATCGAGAGCGAGCAGATAGGACGCTCGATTCCAGATACTCCATTACTTGAGGACTGCAAATGTCATCAGAGCACGAGGAAGCAGCTAATCTAGTTCCAAACTGTTTCTGGAAAACAAAGTGTACTGTTTTTATTCAATGTAGGTCCGAATGTTTGCAGTGATGCTAAATGTAAAAGCAAAAATATGATAACCATGTATATGGAGTTTTCTACTATAAAAAAAATATGAAGAAGGGAAGCCCATTGTTACCTTCCCTAAGGACTTTTGCCATAGTGTACTTTGAAAGGCTTCGTCTTGGTTGTAACAAAAAATCTGAAACTTTCACCTAACCTTCATCGAGTTTTCACCGACCCCTTTTAAGTTTCAAAAGCATTTAATAATCCTAAAGAAGTTTGGCAGAGAGCACTGGTACACAATAGGACTGGGAAAACATCCTCGAAAGTATACATTTTCAATAAAAAAAGTACTTCTCGTCTTGGGAGGAGAAAGAATATGGTGCCCTTGCCTCACATTTTCACTTCACGGGGTTTGTGTGTCAAACCCGTTACACCTTAAAGATGCTGGTATGCTATTGATTCAGTCATACAAAATACAAGCATGCGATTAGTCCAAGTCACAAGGAACCTGCTGATATGCTATTGGCTGAACTACCTCCCACAATGTCTTTTCTGTCTCTTCATTCAGTTCAGAATGTTGTGTACTTTGCAAATACTTTGCAGTGATATTCTTAAGTTGTCTCTTAAAGGCACAGGATGTTTAAGAGCATTTCTGAAACTACCTTTATTTTAAAAGCCTTTCTGTCCTTTATTCATTTCAGAATATTGCATGCTCCATAAAAAATGTGCAAGTTGTCACTAAAATACTTTTTTTTTACCTTCCTATAGTTACCCAAGACGTGCAGAGATGCTGAAGGGGGAAGAAAACATAATAACCATGGAAACAAAGCAATTACCAACACAAACAAGGCACACCAATTACTACCTATGCTAAGGAATATGAATGAAATTCATCGATGATCAGGACTATTATTGAGAATGAGGATGCAATGCCTCGATAACTTTTCGAAACGGACCAAGAATCTGGACCGTTGTTCCAAACGTGATTTGCAAAAATGAATCTTCAATCTGTCCGGCTGTCAACGACTTTAGCAGTTTTCCATATAACCGGACCCTATCGCCTTCCTTCCTTTTAAAACACATACGAGTCACGCTAGCTCAAGATCAACGAGCCAAGAGCCGAACGATCGTCCGCTTTGCCGTCCAATAAAATGGCCCATATGTGTGAAAGTCTTTTTAAAGACACAATCAAAGAGCAGCTTGAAGAAAATTTCAAATACATGAGGTATTTTCCGCTATAAAGGGCACAAGATTATAAGACGCACGCCCCAAAAATGGTCTTTTCTCCGATAGTTTTTACATAATAGGGACACCAGACTATTGGGTGCATGACATTCAAAATACAGTAAGCGCCACCATACTGCAAAAAAGCTCAAGGAGGTAAACAACTCTTTGGTGTATCTGATGATAGCATACCTGTCAACCTGTACCGTTGTGCCGTACAAAGTACGTTTATTATACATTTTAAGACGTGTACGACGTACGAGAAAATCTGTACGGAAAAACGCAAATTTGTCAATTATGGGTACCATCCGGTAAACACCGACTATCACGAAACGGCAAATCAATCAAGTCAAACGAGTTCGCCGCGGAAGCCTCTATCTCGGTATCGTTTTTTTTTCGTTGCAAACGAAGCGAGCGGTTTGATGTAGTGAAAGGAAGTCCGTCTCTTTTTAGAGAACCGGGTTTTTCGGCTCAACTCATTAAAGAGAGCCGGCTCTCAAACGGCTCCTTTGCTGTGATAAATTTTATTACGAATTATTATGTTGAATAAAGAAGTTAAGAAAAAAAGGAAGTATAAAGGGAGAAAATGAAAAAAGACAGGTTTGTGGTTAAAGAATAGAATAGAATAGAATAGAAACAAATAGAATATACCTTTATTGTCATTGTTACAAAATGGGTTGAACATATTGTGACAACAAAATTGGGCGTGGCACTCCAGTCTCACATTTAACAGTGAGGATAAAAGAAAACAAAGAAGATAAAAGAACAGAGAAGATAAGGTTATAATTTACACAATATTTATACAAGAAATGTGGGCATGTAGGATGTTACATACAGTTTTGGGATGGTATTAGTACAATATGCTGTAGTGCAAAAATAGGCAACATTGTGCAAAGTGAGCATAGGCATGAATACAATTTGACATCTGTATGAGGTAGTGTGTTTGCAAGAGTTTCAGTTTTTTGTGCGGTGTGTGTTAAGGTTGGTAATGGCCCTGGGGAAGAAGCATTCTCTGAGTCTGTTTGTTTTTGTTTTGTGTGACCTGTAGCGCTTGCGGGAAGGCAGCAGGTCAAAGAGGTGGTGGCTGGGGTGAGAAAGGTCCTCGATGATGTTTTCTGCTCCGCTGAGGTAGCGAGAGCAGGCAATGTCCTCCAGACTGGGTAGAGAGTAACCAACGATTCTCTGGGCTGTGTTGATGACCCTCTGAAGTGTTTTCCTGTCTGCTGCTAATAGGGACACCAGACTATTAGGCGCATGACATTAAAAATACACTAAGAGCCACCATACCGCAAAAAAAGCTCAAGGAGGTAAACAACTCTTTGGTGTATCAGATGATAGACTTTGCTATATGTTTAGAGTATTTGTTTCTCATATTTGTTTGTTCTGGAATTTCCTGTTTTTCTCACACTGTATCTGTCACTGGCTACAGAGAGACTCCCCCCCTAAAATAAGTCATCAACAGGAGGCTCACTGTGTTGGAGCACAAAAGAAGCGAGAAGGAAGCTCGGAAATCCGCAATTGTGGCCCCAAACCATCACGGACAAGCGAGACGGGCCCGGCCCGTGACGGACTCCTGAAAAGACCCCGTCGGGAAAGACCTTACAGCTCGTTTGCTTGTACAAAAATATGCAAACACCAGCCGTGGGATTGCTGTATGTTATTACTTCATGAACCTAATGTTTTAAGGCATGGGTGGGCAAACTACTACCTGTGGGCTTTTTCACAAATCTCTTAACCATCCTGTGAACCCCCACGGCTCCATGCCCTTACAAAATGTTGTATTTTCCCTTACAAAATAATCTTACACCATATTGTTTTTTTTAAACCTGTTTATTTATGTAGTTTAACATTTTATATTGTACATGCGTTTCGTTATATCATATATATTGTTAATTAACATTTTGTTGTGAGATACTGAGTGGCTCGACATGAATGAGGTTTATCATAAAAAAAAAGTTCAAAAATGAAGTAGCTTGGACGTTCACTGTAGAAGGAAAAATACATGCAAATAGAATTAAGTAGAATAATACATTTTTTTATTCAAATTATGAATTCATTTTCTGCATTAAGATATTGTTGGTAATATACTGATTAAAGGGATGACCACAAACCTGTTTTTTTCATTTTCTCCTCCTTTTTTTCTTAACTTCTTTATACAACAATAATGATTCGTAAGAATCAAAACAAGTGAGCCGTTTGAGAGCCGGCTCTCTTCAATGAGTCGAGCCGAAAAAGCCGGTTCTCTAATAAGAGATGGACTTCCTTTCACTACATAACTACCACATGAAATCTGAGGCGGCAGACGCATGCGCACAGTGGTGTCAAACCGCTCGCTTCGTTTGCAACGAAAAAAAACGATACAGAGATAGAGGCTACCGCGGCGAACTCGTATGACTTGATTCTCCGTTTTGTGATAGTCGGTGTATACCGGACGGTACCCATAAAGACAAATTTGCGTTTTTACGCACAGATTTTCTTGCACGTCGTACACGTCTTAAAATGCATAATAAACGTACTTTGTACGGCAAAAACGTACAGGTTGACATGTATGTTTTCAGTTGCTCTTGCTAGTAGCCACTAAAGTTAAACACTTCCATTAGCTTTGACTAACTCCACCTATTGGCTCTTTTCAGCTGCTCTGGGTGAATCAAGCCGACTATGTGGTCGCCGTTGGCGATATACAGCAGCTTTCATGTCCTGTCACTGACTGAAATTCCAAAAAACGTGAAATGTTTTCTCATCAAAAAATCCACAACACAACGCAACACAGCTGCTTTTTAAGTTGAATTATTTGAAATAAAAGAAAACAGTGCTCCACCAAGAGAGTGTTTTTCAATTTTCTTTGTGTTTCTTGCCCGGTCACCATGATTGGTTGGTGCAGAAGTTCCAGAGGGTAAAACACTTTTCTTCACTTCATCATTGGGGCAAGAAATGCACTTTTCCAGATGCTTGCAGACGACCCGGAGCATCCTGCTTCCGATGACCCCGCCCGCTAAGCCCGGTCGTTTCAAACAAGACCGACACGGTCCGTTTTCGGGGATGAGGGATGCCGTTTCCGTCCCTCCCTAGGGACACATCTCAAGTTTTAATAAATTGGGGGAAATGAAAGAGAGAGAATCACAATTATGGATTTCTACTTCTAACAATTTGCAGTCATAGTATCTGAATTGTAGGTTTTGTGAGCATGTGAATGTGCACATTGCATGTGTGCCCCCAAAAAACCCAACATAAATGTAATAAATTATTATTAATATAACAATGAACTCTCATTTATTGCACCGGTTACAATCCGGGAAAAAAACTTGAAAGTGACGTGAAACAGCAATGCATAGCAATCCATGCTAATTATCTAGTGAGTTCTTAACCCCCGGTATACCAGTTAAAAACATTAAACTAACGATAGTAAGTAAGAAGTACTATTTATGTGCGATAAATCCATATTGTCAAGTCAAGTCATGTTTATCTGTGTAGCCCTTAACCACAAGACGTCTCAAAGGGCTGCACGGACTACAGATTATTTCAAACTACAGACTATTATGACACTATCCCCTGATCTAAAACCTCCATGAGAGCAAGGAAAAACTCAAAAACCTCAACATGAGGAAAATGAAGAAATCTTAAGAAGGGACTGAACATAAATTAATCCAGGATGACCAGGCTGCAATGGATGTTTCAATAACAAACAATAAAATTTAAAATAAAATATAAAATAATTAAGTATCGTATAAAATAAAAAACAAATATAATGACCCGGTTGCAATGAAATAACATTATAGATGAATAAAGTAAAGTACAGGTAAAATGAAATTTTATTTATGTGACTTCAGCTGGCACGGTGGAGTAGCAGGGTGGATGCAGAGGGAATTATATATTGGACTTGCGGGGATTGTCCCTTCCTTATAAGATGTTCCTGCTTTAATCGCCTCCTCATTTTATATAATAGTCCCAATTAGTGATTGGTTACATCATTGTTTTGCAGTGCTTGATCATTTTTGTTATTTTTTCTCCCTTCTCGCTTTGTTGAAATGATTTCACTTTATTGTCATTGATAACTACGTGTGAAACATTGTATGCAACGAGATTGGACAAGGTAAACATCTTATATAGACTTTAAAAAGAAAAAAAAATGAAAAGACTATCAGTATAAATGGGCAAAAAATATTTACAACATAGTGCTTATTAACTAGCCTAAGTTGAAATGAAAAAGAATAGCGAACCGTAACAATAGTGCAATGAAAACAAGTGCAATTACATTTAGCAGCAACAAATAAACAAAAACCTTATAGCATTGCAAGTCTTGGGACTGATAGCGAATACATTTACAAAAATAACAGTATTCTACTGAAACATCAAAAAATTCTGAACAAAACCGAGAGAGAAAAGAAGACAAGTTGAGTGAAGAGAAAGAAAAAAAGAAAGAAATAAGAGAAAGAGAGGGAGAGAAAAAAAGGGTGTGGGACAAGGACAAGAGAGAAAGGGAGAAACAGTGAGAGGGAGAGATGAAAAAACAAGAGAGAGAGAATGTGAGAAACAAAAGAGAGAAGGAGAAAATAGTGAGAGGGGAAAGAAAGAGAGAGAAAGAGAGAGAAAGAAAGAGAGAGAAAGAAAGAGAGAGAAAGAAAGAAATCCAAAGGGAAATTGAAAGAGAGCAAAGAGGACAGAAAGAGAGAAGGGGAAAACAAGAGAAAGAGAGAAAGAGCCAAAGAGGAACAAAGAAAGATAAAAAAAGAGAGAGAGTGAAAGAGAAAGAGAAAGAGAAAGAAAAAGCGAAAGAGAAAGAGAAAAAGAGAGAAAGAAATACAACTACAGCGTCTTTGTGAGAGGCACCTGGCTTTGGCAACAACCAGTGGACATATTTCAACCTGCAGCTCCTTTTTCTCGTGCTCTCCCCTGAGCGTTGTCTCACAGGCTGGATTCAATCCTTTAGCGCACAGGTGTCAAACAGGCGGCCCGAGGGCCGGATCAGGCCCGCTAGGGGATTGGATCCAGCCCGCGAGACAACGCTCAGAGAAGCGCAAGAGAAAGAGAGCTGTAGGTTGAAATGGGTCCACAAAGCCAGGTGCCTCTCATAAACGCTGCACTTCTATTTCTCTCTCTCTAATCTGTCTTTCTCTCTCTCTTCCTCTATTTTTCTCTCACTCTCTCTGTCTCTTTTTCTTTCTTTGTTCCTTTTTGTCTCTTTCTCTCTGTCTTTTTACCTTCGTTTGCTCTCTTCATGTTTTCCTTTACTCTGTTTCTCTCTCTCCCTCTTGCTTTCCCCTTCTGTCTTTCCACTTTCTCTCTTTCTCTCCTCTCTTCTCTCCTCTTTTTGTCTTTTTCAATTTCTCTTTGGATTTCATTCTTTCTCTTTTTTTCCCCCTCTCTCACTATTCCTGTTTATCTCTTGTTTCTCACGCTCTCTCCCTCTCTCTGTCTCTCTTTCTTTTTTGTCCCACCCTCTCTACTTTTCTCTCCCTATCTTTCTCTTCTTTCTTTCTTTTTTTTCTTTCTCTCTAATCTACTAATCTGGCCCCCAAGAGAATGTTAGTTCTATCGTGTGGCCCCCGAGCTTAAATTAGTTTGACACCCCTGCTCTAGCGGGCCTGATCCAGCCCGCGGGCTGCCTGTTTGACACCCCTGCCTTAAAGACACAACTTGATGCTGTCACTGCTGTTCTTTTACTAAAAAAGAGTACAGTATTGTATTCCCGACTTGCACACAATATTTCAAACTGAACCGAGAGGGGGAAAGGTTTGTCATTGAAAGAGTTTAATACGATTGTATTTAGAAATGCTATTAAACATGCTGTGCCTTTAAGAAACACGGAAACAAAACCAAACGTTTTTAGAAGCTAAATAATCTGTTGTTAACGTAGTATAGTGGGGGAAATGCTGTAAAGAGGGGCTAAAAAAAATATCTTATTCCACACTGTGAAAATATAAGGCGGGGTGGTCGTATCCCCTGTAAAACTGAAGTGGACAAGTTAAATTAACAGAAGGAGAAGTTCATCTAGGGCCCACAACAAGATGGCCTCTCCTTGATGAATTTCTCAATCCAGTTTCCGGGACAATCTTCATCGTTGCCCCCTTTTCACTCGTCTTCGTCTTGGAATCAGTGCGAAATTGATTAAGTCACATTTCAGCACGAAAGATTCGTGGACGGTATATCACTGTGAGCAGATTTTACCCGATACTTGGGCGGTCATTTTATTGGGAACAGACTTCCAATAATACCTGGACGGTTGTTTTATTGTGAAGATATTTTAAACCGATACAAAGCAGCTCAGTGCAGCACGGCGGCGCAGTGGTTAGCGCATGTGCGGCACAGTTCATGTCTTAGGAACCTCCTGCGTGGGTTCAAATCCAGCTCCAGACTTCCTGTGCGGAGTTTGTATGTTCTCCCCGTGCTTGCGTGGGTTTCCTCCGGGCACTCCGGTTTCCTCCCACATTCCAAAGACATGCATTTCGGGTGAATTGGCCGGTCTAAATTGTCCCTAGGTGTGACTGAGCAAGTGAGTGTCTGTCCCCGTGTGCCCTGCGATTGGCTGGCGACCAGTTCAGGGTGTCCCCTGCCCACTGCCCGATGATTGTTAGGATGGGCTCCAGCACCCCCACGACCCTACTGAGGATAAGCGGTGAAGCTAATGAGATGAGATGAGATGAGACAAAGCAGCTCCTTCATTAGGAAAATATTTGAATAGATATGTAAAAGGCCATGGGAATAATAGGTAGCTTTAACTGACATGTGGGAAGCCATTTTATTAGCAGCTAGCTTCAATTGACATGTGCACAGCCATTTGATAAGCAAACTTCTGCAACATATGCAGCCTTTTAATTCGTGTTAGGAATTAAATATTAAAAATGTACCGTTTACCAAACTGTTCGAATTAGTTATCTGACTCTGTTAACCAAACACAACCTACATTCTGTCCTAACAATGCACGCTTGTTTTCTTGAAGGAAAAGATGGACAAGAGACCGGCATTTCCACACGGGGGCAGATTTAATTTCTTTAATAATTTAACTAAGTGAACTCCATCGAATTAGCCGAATTAGTGTCGCTCGATTCTCCCTCTCGATCTTCTTCCTTTTTTTCCTCGACCCCCCTCTCCTTCCGCACGCTGGCGCGCCGGCTCCTCCCATGGCCGGGCCAGAGAATCCCCACGTGGGCTCCACCTCCTCGCCTCGATGTCTGGACCCCCAGCGTTCCTGCATCACCAAGGCCCCTCTTGCGTCGGGAAGCGCTGATTATCATATCAGCCCTTCGTCCCAGTTCCTGCTGTTTTCTGTAAACATCATCCTCCACTAGGCTGCAATGACCTGCCCCACAGTTGAGCCAGTGGATATCTTTTGCATTAAATGTAATTTGTATTTGATCGTACAAAATCCCTTATAGTCAAATGTATAAACTCCTTCAGTAGCTTTAATTGACATGTGTGAAGCCATTTTATTAGCAGCTAGCTTCAATTGACATGTGCATAGCCATTTGATTAGCAAGCTTCTTAAATTGCAACATATGCAGCCTTTTTATTACATTACCGTATTTTCACAACCATAAGGTTCATATAAAAGTCTCAAAATGTCTTCAAATTGTGCGCCTTAGTGTTGGGCGCCCGCCGCCAAGACAGGGTTATCACAGGTTCGAGCCCTGGCTGAGTCAAAAACTCATTTGGGGTGAAATCTCATGTTTTTGTGACATTGTTTTGTGATCGCCTGTGACTTCTATACGTCTCCTATGTAAACAACACCAAACATGAGGTCACATGCAATGCATGGTTGCCAGAAGTACTCAGGGTGCTAACGCTTTAGCGTATCTATTGTTAGGAAATAAATATTAAAATGTACCGATTACCAAATTGTTCGAATTAGTTATCTGACTCCATTAACCAAACACAACCTACATTCACCTAACAATGCGCGCTTGTTTCTTGATGGAAAAGATGGACAAGGGACCGGCATTTTCACACAGGGGCGGATTTAATTTCTTAAACAATTTAACTGAGTGAACTCCATCGAATATGGCCGAATTAGCCAAATTAGCGTCGCTCGAGTCTCTGTCAAGCCTCCTTTCTCGATCATCTGCTTCTCTTCTCGGCCCACGTTTTTCTGCAAGCTGGTGTGCCGGCTCCTCCCATGGGCGTGCCAGGAGAGCCCCCACGTGGGCTCCACCCCCTCGGAGAAGAGTGTCCCGATGTCTGAAAAACTCATAACAGCAGAGCGTTTATAAAAAAGATGCCTGCCGTCCTGCGTCAGAGTCCTGTTATCAACAGAACTAGACAAAACATCCCGCATTCGTATCAGCATGACCTTTCATTGAACATAAGCCTACTCGGTGAAAATCTTCATTGCCCTCAATAAATGTAACTTGTATTCAATCTTATAAAATCTTTTATAGTCAAATGTATAAAATCCTTCACTAGCAATCGGAAAGTTATTGTTATCGATGGTGTTTTCATTTCACGAAATGGTGTCATTTTTCCACCCAATCCAGGACTATGGTGGCACAGAAACTACCAGCAGTTTATAATGAAAAGAACGGATTTTTGACGCTTAGGCTAACATGTCTGCTAGCATTGTTGTTCTAAACTTCAGAAAGTGATTTAAAGAAGCTGTTCTGGTCAGAAACGAAGGACGAAGATTAGCAACAAACTCTGTTTTGCACTAGCTTTTTTTTATTGTTTTATTTTGTATTATCCTTGTGTTTTACTTTGTAATCAATACTTAAATAATCCACAACAAAACTCTGTTTGGCTTCCTTTGTATTTTTAAATATACACACTTGAATGCTTGTCTGTGTTGTTGTAAGGGTTCCCCCTTTGTCGTGGTAAAAACAGATAAAGAACCCCCATACTGAGACTGCGCCTTTTAACAAGGTGCACCTTTTGGTCGATTCAATTGATACGCGGACGGCCATTTTATTAGCAACAAGTTTCAGTCTCTAAATGGACAGCCATTTATTAGCAACTAGCTTCAATCGATATGTGGACAACCAATTTATTAGCAGCTAACTTCAATTGATATGTGGAGGGGCCATTTTATTGAGAACAGTCTTTTACTGATATAAGTACAGCCTTTTCTTTAGGCACAGGCAATAACGGGCGGATACGTTTTTCGGTAATGTGAAAAAAAAAAATCTTGTCTCAAAAAACAAATGCATACGTTATATTGTGTGAGGAAAAAAACCTGTCAAAAAAAAACCTTCGACCAATGGGCTCGTGTTGCAGTACATCAGGTCAGTCACGGTCTGAAAAAAAATAAATGAGCTGAGGCTAAAGGACGTTTATGGTCAGAAGTCGTTAGAATAATAACTCGTTAGCATAATAACTTGTGGCAAGTTTATAGCCGCTTGAAGTCATGTCACAACAAATTTGTCACAAATTAGCTCATGTGTTTACACGTTACACCAACCGCATTAAATGTCCACTCAATATTTTATTTTAGGTTGTCTATGACATCAACTATTTTATTTATATTTGTTCTCTTGTTTTTTTCTCTTTCCCTTTCCTCTCTCTTACTGTCTTTCTTCATAATCATACCCTTTCTCTTCCTTTTTTCTTTATTCTCCTTTCAGGTTCCTCTGGGAGGGACTCAGAACAGCTTCACTGCTCCGTCTCATTGAAAAAAAGCAGGATGAGTTGGTTTAGGCTTCAGGATGAGGTGTCTCTCGCATTTGATTGGGATGTCTTCTGGATACCAGCCTTGGTGAGGTGTTCTGGGCACGTCTTACCAGCTGGCCTGATGAAACCTTGGAACCATGTCAAAAGAGCTGAAAGAAGTTGCCTGGGACAAGGAAGTCAAGGGTATAGGTATAGCATGCTAAGTGCCTCGAGAATCTGGATGTCTGCATAAGTGAGGTGTTCCAGGCATGTCCTGCCAGCTGGCCTGATATCGCATTGGGATTGTGTCGGATGAGCTGGAGGAAGTGGCTAGGGGACCAATAGATTTTGAATTCCCTGCTAATGCTGCTCCCCCATGACCCAACCCGATGTAAACAATTAGACGGATTGAAGTCATTGGAACAGTCCTTGGTTGTGTACTCGGTCAAAATTTTGGAGATGGTCTTCTTCGGAAAGCCATGATCTGCTAACATCTTTCAGTCCTGAACTTTCCTTGACCGTTTTCCTGTACAGTCTGTTCTGGTTTAAGCCCCATACCGCAATGTTGGACTCGATTTGAGTACCAAGTGATGTCAAAATGACCTTGTCAACAAAAGGCCGTCACCAATCACTCAACTGCAAGAACGCCTCATTTCTTGGCCAATCAAATCTGTTCTTTGTTGTTTTTGGCTTTGGGGGGCCCACATAGACCCGGAGAAGCACGTGCCATAAAACCTTCATTTCTATCAAATACATTGGAGCGTATATTCTATAATTTACCATATGGCACTGTGCAGGTCCTTCATTTTTTTGCCCTTAATTATGGGTTGCATCCCATCAACCGCAGCGGTTATCTGGCTGCAATATATTACGGTTTCTCCTCCGAAAACCGCTGCCAGCTTTAATGATGGGACAGGTCTCGCGGAGACCTGCAACTGTCGGGCCGAGCGCCATTTGACGCTAGGTCAAACGTATCCGAGTGGAAAAAAAACATTTGGCCGAGCTGTAAATCAGAAATTACACCCCGAACGGCACATATAAAACTACGAGTCCCTCTGGCTCTCTGATTAGAGAGTGGCTTTGAATTTTGATTGGGTCAAAGCTCTGCCGGGGACTGTGATGGGATGGGGAACAGGCCCGGAGGACGACGAAGCTTTCAGCCGGCTATGTAATTACCTAGTAAATTATTCCGCGGTCTCGAAGCGTAACGTAAAGGCATTCATTTGCAAAACCAGCTTACAAGGAAGCCCCTGGCAGTCCAGATTCAACAGGGACCTTTAACATTTGTTGGAATTGAAAACCTCGAGACTTGCAGATACAGTCCACCCTGGTTTATCAGGGGGTTTTTGTTTCAAAAAAACTTGTGATCAGCGAAAAATGTGAAATAAAACCTTGATTTTGAATTAGATGATGGTTTTGCCGAATCTTGAAATCGCAGTAGTTGTAATGATGGTCTGTGCAGCACTTTGAGACGTTTTGTGTTGAAGCCCTATTTAAAAAAATATGACATGACTCACGTAAATTCAGTAAGCTGTTGTGCATATTTGAGCAAGAGGCCCGGGATACAGCAACCCCGCTTTACAATGTGGAATGAAAAGTTAATGGGGCACCATATAACATCAACAACTTATTATGCATGCCCAAAAATGTATCCCATGTAAAGTTTGCTGAGTGCATGTGTAGAATGAGTTACTTTTCCTCGACCCCCCTCTCCTTCTGCAAGCTGGCGCGCCGGCTCCTCCCATGGGCAAGCCAGAGAATCAAAGTTTTCATTCATTCATTCATTCGTGTGCTATTGGTCATGTTTTGTGAAAATGCTCAAATGCTATTGGTTAAACTGCATCCCATAATTTTTTCTATGTTTGAATCTTATGGGCTTTGCAAATAGTCTGGAAGTTATTGTGTACATTTCAGTATTTCTTGTTCTAATCAATTTGCTGTGGGTCCTAAGTCTTGCAATGATGATAGAGCAAGAAGAAAAAACCTTCTAACCATGGAAACGAAGCTTGCAATGATCAAGAAATACAAAGAAAGCATATGTATCGCTACCATCACTTGGTTGCATGGCCGTTACCAATTGAAGCAATAAGGGAGCGATTAAAGCAAGGATATATTCTAAGGCCATGTCACTCCTTGCAAGTGGTAGTTTTAAAATCAGTTTCATTTTTAATCCGCCCGTCATCTTCCTCCTCTGCATCCATCTGCTACTCCCTTTGACCAGCGCTAGTAATGTCACATCAATAGTATATAAAATGTAATTTTTCCTTTACATGTATATTGATTCATCATTAGCATGTATACTACATGCAAGTAGTACTTCTTAACTATTTCGTTATTTTATTGTTTTTATCCGGCGTACTGGGTATAGTTTCATATCGGACACTATGTGGCAATTTCACTATGTGATCCCCACCACAAAACAGATTCATGTTGTATCCCGGGGTCTAATGTACTCTATTACAGATTAGAACCCTTTTCTTGGCATGTTGTTTTATGTATGTGTACATATTGAACTGCAACTTTGTCGGTAGGGAAGAAGCAGAATGCCTGTTGAGCCATTCAAGATGCAGAAGACTGCAGCACGCAAATAAGTGAAGTGTGGATTTCGTGATAAACAAGGCTTCGCTGCAGTCAGGTTTCGCATGAGCCCGAGAAGCAAGAAAACGACGTGAGTGTGATGTGTTTGGCTCTGGTTTTGAATCTGCATAAGCGGATTGGAGCGATGTGTTTGTGTGGGCAGACGACGGCCGATGAATCTCCAAAGAAGTTTAATACGAAGAGCGGCCGACCTTCTACGAGTTCAACATTCGTCTTGGTGGAAAAACATCTCCTTCCACGCGCATCACAATTAACTCTCTGTGAACTCGCTTTGGTTTCTTGAAACTCATCGCTCGGAAATCATCGCTCGTTCTTCACGAAGACAGTCGGGAGCGAAGGGGTCATAAATTTTGCAAACTCAGCGTCCTGGGTCATCCGGTACATAGCCAAGACGCTTTTTTCGCTTCTCAACAGAGCACAAAAAGTAAACCCTCTTTTAGGACGATGTGAGAAACAAGTACAATAGAACAACCAATCATAGGGGACAGAAATCCTTCAATATATACAGGTAAGTGAGCTAACTTGGGAGTTTTGATGGTTATAATTTTTAGTTTTAAACTTCTAAAACAAACATTTAAGCAAAAAGCACTGAGATCCATAACACTTTGGCCCCTCCAACTCACTCAAGGTTTCATGCTTTTCAAACCACGCCCATTTACTAGAAGAACTATAGTATGCCATTTTGTTGAAGCTTTTGTGAAGGGAACACTGCTCTGTCCTGTCTTCAAATAAGATGTTTTTTGTTTTACTTCAACAAAAACCTCAACAGAACTGCTTTGCTAACGTGATTGTTTTACCTGTCTAATCTCGCAATCCGGACCAGATGTTGATTGGAACACCCAGTGAAGACAAAATCTCTGAAACCAGGTGCTAGCAAGTGGGCCCCAACTCGAGGTGTGGCTGATGGGAGGCCAGTTAACCCAGATCTAACCAAGGGAATCCATGCTTCAAAATTTCTACGAATTACCAGAGCAGTGGTAGGTAACCGGGTCTTTGAGGGCCGCATGTCCTTGGTATTTCAGTTTAGGTGAGAAAATGATCAGCTCATTCACAAGCTGGCAGAAGTTTGTTAACAATCCTAGTGAGTGTGGTCACCTGAGTTGAAGAAAAGAAACCTCCAATGACATGCAGGACATCTGTCCCTTCAAGAACAGGATGCCCATCTGTTTTAGACCAAACATTTAAGGTACTAGCAAACCACAGGTGATAAGCCTAAGGGGAGGGAACCCATGTCGTACTTTGCGGCTGAGACCAACCGAATCCCGTGGGTGTAGTCCTGGACATTAGATGCTTACCAGTGGGACCCCACCCAAAGTGTAACTCTAGTAGCAGAACCTGGTAACTCAGTTACAGGTAAGACAATCTGTGCTTCAAGGTTTGTACTACCGTATTGAGCAAACATTAAATGTATGAAAACACCACTACATTTTCACTTGGGGATAAACTCGACCGGATCCAGTGGGTGTAGGCCCGTACACCAAGTGCTCTCCATTAGGCAAGGGTATCCATTCCTCAAAGTGTCTACAACCTAGAGCAGACAATTAAGCTACGAGCACACCACTTGTGGTGAGCCCAGGGAAGTGCGTCGTCCCTTGCGGGTGAGCCCCACTAGGACCCTGTAGCCTTAGGCCTGGACACCAGGTGCTCACAAGGGGGAACCAAAGGTTCATAGACCAGTGGCCAGTAACCAAAGTCTAAGCCATGGAATATGTGCTTCAAAGTTTCTTCTAACTTGTAGAGCAAACATTTGAGGTACGAACTCTTTAACTCGTCTCCACCAAGCAGCAATTTGTCCAATAATGCACATTCACCAGACTAACGCTGACTTCTTTGGCCACTCCAACAGGTGTTGAGTCCATGGGAAGGGGAACCTCTGCTGTCCGTGGGTCTAAGACTGACATGACCCCATGGGCATAGGCTCAAACACTAGGCACTTGCCTGAGGCCCCCTTAAGACTTCTATTCCCCACTGAATGGAAAATAACATTGAAATGCCCACCTCAGAACGGATTCATGTTGTATCCTGGGGGTCTATTGTTGTCTGATTTCCAACCACAATCTCAGTGAGGCCTGAATAGTCCATTAGTGTTAATGACCCTTGAAATGTGCCAGAGTTGCTCCTTCTCTTGCCAAAATTCACTTGGGACAAACTCCAGCTCACCCGTGAAGCTAAAGAGGGCAAGTACATTGGAAAATGGGTGAAAACTTCCTGAGAAAGGCGTTCATTCTTACGAGTTTTAGAGCTTGAGAAGAGTGACACGTGTACGGATCCTGAGCGCTGGAAAATGGGCCGCCTCCAGTCTAAAGAGATAGTATGTTTACTCAAGTGTTTCCCCAGTTCGGGATCTCCAACTAACTTTGAGACTGAACAGACCAGCCGTTCTTACCTCCAAATGTTCTTTTTGCAAAAACACAAATCCGAGATTATGTTCTATACGTTTCTCGGAATCGGCACGGAGCAAGTGAGCTAAGGCAGCAAATTAAAGAAATCTGCCAAACCGTTCTGCATTATTTAAGGCTCATGTATATTAAAAAAAAAAACAGAAAACGTGGACCACCTGCGCGAATGCAGCCATGTCCAAGTTCTCTGTGTAGGACGGAACACCAGATAAAATTCTTGAGGCCATTTTGAGTTTTCGTTTCTTGCTCTCTCAGAATCAAGGTTTACTCAGTTGTCAACTTTGATGATGTCCAAACTTCTGGCACCTGCGAACTGACATTCAAACACTGGACCACTTAACCACGTGGAACTGACTTTTGGATCAAGATTTGTTATTGTTTTTGCCTGATTTCTGTCTTACTTAGTTTTATCCAGCCAACCTGTGTTTGTGCTTGTGGTTCCTCTCCCTGGTGTTGGTTTATCATGTCCCTTGGTCTTTTGTGGATTAGCCAGGTCTCTCTCGTTTGTCTCGTCTTCTTCCATCCTGGTTGATATATCATTGTGGCATTTGGTTTCCTTTTGCTCTGAACCGATTTGTCCAGCGTTACCTTTGATGATCTACAAACTTCTAGAACATCTGAGCTCGTCTAGTTTTATCCAAACCACCTGTGTCTGGCGTTGATCTATCAGGTTCCATGGCTTGTGTAGATTGTCCAGGTGTCTCCCGTTGGTCAGTGTTCACCTAGTGACTCTTTTCCCTTCAATCCTGGTTGAAATACCATCGGGCCTAATGGCATTTTAATTTTTTTCTTCTATCCGAATCAATGTCTAGTGGATTGTTAACTATCTCCAAACTTCTGACTTCTGCATACTTAAATTCCGACACTTGAACGTGGAACACAGTGTGACCGACTTTTCTTAAATTTAGATGTCAAACGTGTCTTTGTGTTGATTGATGGCTTTTGCACCGTCTATCTCGTCTGGTTTTAGCTCGTCCACCTGTGTCTGTGCTTCCCTTTACTGTAGTTAGTCTTTTAGGTCCCTTGGCTTGTGTAGATTGTACAAGTGTCTCTCGTTTAAAAAAACTTACTTTTGAGCCACATTTCCCTGTTTTCTTTAGACTTGGTCTTACAACCCTTGACAGAAATATAGTGGTGCCGCTATTCATTGGGGTGCTCCAATTGTCACTGTATTGTATCTCAAAGCCACTTGAATTCGACCTTCCTTCTAAAACATAACTCAGACACTTTCATCCAACTTTTGAGGTGGCCTCTTCAGTTTTCCCGCAAAAGACATGAGTGATTTCTGCTTTTCTTTCCAGAAGTTTTGTGGCTGATTCATCGCTGCTTGATCAATGACAACATCTACCCACCCAAAAATAACAAACCACAATAAAAGACAAAACAAATGCAAAATGGCCTCCTATTTATTTTCCGCGGACTTTTTAAGTGTTGTGGTGACCTCATTTTGCAAATAATTTAGAGTGCAAAATGTCAAAGCACATATTTCAGCGAATAGAACCAAAACAAAGTTTGCAGATTGCGAAACCTTTTTTCAAGGATCATTTTGCAATGGGTACATTTACATGCAGGCAATAATCTGGTTGGACGGACTATTGCCAGTATTCCGATGATGTAAATGTGCATAAAAATACGATGAGAATTAGAGCCGTAAATGACTGGGCAGAAAGCAGCCCGTGATTTTCTGGGATGCTATGATGACTCTGTTAGGTTCTATGTCTTGGTCCCACTCTGAGTTTCCCGATTACGATGGTTCAGTTACTCCTTTCATTTTCTGATTTCTCGTACATGTATCCAAATTTGAGTAATCAATTGCTTGTTACCTTCGTGTGGGATATTTTTTATGCAGCAAAGCACTGTGGGTCTTGTGGTACAGAGATGAACAATGCTCATTTTGAGAAAAAAGGATTATGAAGGCAATAAAACTTTATTACATGCCCTTTTAAAAGACGAATCTTTGACGTGATGTTGGACAGACCCAAAGGCAGGATACAAGGAGATGAAAAAAACGGGGATGTAAACAAGGCCCAACAAAGGGGACGTATATTCAATAACAAAAATGAAATTCACTAATGACAGGGGAGAGTAAACCGAGACTGCTGAGGAGGGGAAACTTGGGAGGGAAACTTTAGAGGGTGGTCTTGGGATGGTGAATGTCTTAAAAAGAAGATTTCACTAAAGAAGGTCGAGGGAAGAAGAGGGAACTGCTGAAGAGGAGAGACTTGAGAAATATTTTGGGAAGGTGGTCGTGGCGTGGCAAAAGTCTTGAAAAGAAGATTTGGGAGTACCTTAAAGAGAATGCTTGGTGAACGTCTTCATATGAAAAAAGTCTTGAGAAGAAAAGCTTGGTGTCTTAGCGGGGGAACAATTATAGGCAGGGTTCAAAGACGAATAAGGAACGCAGAGTGGGAGACCAGAGTATTTATAGTAGAGGGTGATTAATTGGCTGATTGGGAGCACTTGGACAGGGGAGTAGAGATGGAGACTGAAAAACGGGGTAATGCAGCAATCTCTTGAAAAAGGAGAGGAACTGCAGGCACTGAACCATGACAGTATCTCTATTTTTGTACATATTTTCCATTCAAGGAAAAAAAAATGTATACAAGTCTTTTTAGAAAAGCAGCAACGATTAATAAATTGAAATTCAAAATGCAATACAGCATGCTCACTTTTTTTTTTTTTAGAAAGATACGTATGATAAATATTTTGATGAAGAATATAAATACCAGGGTTGGGTAGGGTTACTTTAACTTCATTACTTTCAATTACTTTTGAATTACTCCAATACCAAATATGCTAACAAAAGACAAAAGAAACTAAATATGAATAAAATGATGACTCACAACACGTGGTAAGCTTTCTCCGGCAAAACTAACATAAAATGCGACAATGTCTTTTATTAGCATATTTAGTATTGGAGTAATCCAAAAGTAATTGAAAGTAATCCAGTTAAAGTAACCCTACCCAACCCTGGTCATGGTTGCCGATTCAGAGCACCTGTGAGTGCTCAGTTGGCGCCAACAGCCCTGAGAGCTGATTGGCTGATGAACTCTTTTTAAACCCCCAGCTTCTAAGAGTTCCCTGTCAGATCGTTATGCGAACCGTTGCTCCCAGCTCGGCAAGCTCTCACGTTCAGAGTCTGTTCCTGCCCTGTTTTTCTCTCCCTGATACCCGTTGCCGACCCGTTTCTGGACCTGACTCCCTAAGCCTGCACAAGATTTAATAATTTTATTCATATTTAGTTTCTTTTGTTTTGTCGGTTGAAAATAGTTTGTGTAATATAGTGTAACAATCTGTGAAGCCCTTTGAGACTCTTCGTGATTTAGGGCTATACAAATAAAAATGACTTGACTTGACTTGACTTTTATTAGCATATTTGGTATTGGAGTAATCCAAAAGTAATTGAAATTAATCAAGTTAAAGTAACCCTACCCAACCCTGATAAATACATGATAAAAATAACAATTATAGAAAAATATATCCTGCTAATCGAATGTTGGAGAAACTGGGGACAAGAGTGGCACCTAATCCACACATTCTCACTTGTTTTTAATTATTTTCTACATAATATCATTACATTTTTGTTTAGCAGGTCGAATTAAAATGTCTCTGTCTCTCTCTGTCTCTCTCTCTCTCTCTCTCTCTCTCTCTCTCCCTATATATATATATATATATATATATATATATATATATATATATATATAGTGAAGGGCAGCACAGGCGCGCAGTGGTTAGTGCGTGTGGGGCACAGTTCTGAGGTCGTGAGATCAAATCCCCTGTGTGGAGTTTGCATGTTCTCCCTGTGCTTGTGTGGGTTTCTGTCTTACTTAGTTTTAATTGGCCGGTCCAAATTGTCCCTGGGAGGGAATGAGCGAATGAGTTGTCTGTCCCTGTGCGCCCTGCGATTGGCTGGCAACCAGTTCAGGGTGTCTCCTGCCTACTGCCCGAAGATAGCTGGGATCGGCTCCAGCACCCCCGCGACCCTACTGAGGATAAGCGGTGCAGATAATGGATGGATGGATATATAGTGAATTTCACAGTTATACTATCCATTTATACTGTAAGACTATGGCTTTGGTCTTCTGCAACCAAAGGCATTGACGCTAAGCTCCCCCCACAAGGCAGCCCCACCAGGTGTGTACCGCCCCTAAAATGTGAGAAATTGACATACAGTAAATGTGTTCATTTATATTGCGGCTTAAATTACAAGGCCACTTGTACAAAGACCAATTTGAGTTTCGTTCTTAGATTTGAGCTTTTAAGATTGCTCTCTACAGTCTGGAATTTACTGTACCTGCTAACACCATATATACAGCATTATTTGGTTGTCTAGGCAGGCAAACAATTCAGTCGGATTGCTCCAGATATCCAATATTCCCTTTCCAATCCGATTACTGCCAGGATGGAAACAGTTAAGATTCTCTGCAGCGGAAAAACAATGGAATGGGTCAACCATAGTACTATACGTGCACTAAGCGTGTCAGAGTCCAATATTGTATGTTGACACACATGTAGATGAAAGGCGCCCTGACATCATCGGCATGTTGCTATCCCGTGCCTGCTAACGAGCACGTCGAGGGCACCTCGCAGCTAAAGAGTTGCACGTGTTGCAAAATCGAGGAGGTCATACATCACCCCACGCCATGCCACGGGCACTCTGAGGTCACAAATCCTCTCCACAATCATCCCGGTGGATCAAAAGGGAGTGACACACGAAATGATCCCCTCAACAATCACATGCTTCAGATCATCTTGATAAATAACCGTTTGGGAAAAATGACTCTAGTCACTTCTTGGCTAGCGCTCGCACGTCGGGCTGGAACAGAATCAACCATTGTGATGATGTGATGAAATCGTTACAAAACTTGTTTTACGAGAAAGATCTAAATTGCATTTGGATGGAAACAGTGTACAGCAAACCATGATTTATCCTTATGTTCCTGATGCGTTTGTTCTGTTTTTAATATTGGACACCTGCAAAGGAGATTGCATAGGATGCCATTTTGTTATTTTGACTATTATACCCCACTGTGACCATCCTTTTTGTCACTATCGGGCAATCAAGTTGCTCTTCTTTTCCCCACCTTTAGTGTGGAACTGCTTTTGTAACCCTAATTAAAAGAAAGGGCTTAATTTGTCTTTATTTGAGCTTTGGGCTCTCTTCCTGTTCTCCTTGCAACTTTAAAATCCATTGATGTCTTCTCTCCGTATTTTGAGATTCTACCAAACTTTAAACGCATTACAATTGTTAGGGAAAAAACTTTTTTATATTTTATAAATTTTGCGTTTACCAAATTGTTTTAATTAGTTATCTGACTCCATTAACCAAACACAAACTTTATTCTCCTAACAATGTGTGCTTTTTTTCTTGATATTAGGGAAAAAAAATGATAAGAGAGGCTTTTTCACACGGGGGGGGAGATTTATTTTCTTAAATGATTTCTTAAGTGAATTCCATTGAATTTAGCCAAATTATTATCAAATTAGTCTAATTAGTCTTGTCGAGCCCTCCCATCTTTTCGTCGCTGCTCCTGTCTGTCTTGTCTCTTCCGTGTTCCGTCCTTTTGACACGTCGGGGCATCGGCCACCCCCCATGGGGCGTGCTGACTCCTCCTGTGGGCTTGCTGACTCCTCCCCTGGGGCGGACCAGGTGCCAACGTCACCTCCTCCTCACCGGAAGACGCCGCCACGTCTAGAGGGCTCACAACAAGAAAGCTTATCAGCTCAAAGCAATGCCAAGCGTTTATCAAAATAAGGCCTAATTCCCTCGTCAGCGCCCCGCTATCAAAATCCCCCAGCCAAAACACTCTACACTTCGAACGGTGCGACCTTCAGCCTTCTGTGAAAAATCCCCACTGCATTCAACAACATTTAATTTGTATTATATTAAATCCCTTATAGTCAATTAAATGAAATAAAAAAATCCTTCACTTACAAAAATAACCAGTGGTAGGCGAAATTTGTAGATTAGAAAACTTTTTTCTTATACAATTATTAGTCCATGATTATTTTGAGAGAAACTGACAGAAATTGCTAGAGAAATTGTTTGGACGTTACATAAATTTGGCAAGCTATTTGATGTTGGTGTACAGTAGAACCCGGTATACGGCGACCCCACCTGAAAGGCTCTTCTTCCCCACTGTACGACTGTACAACATCAACAACAGAAAATTTTGTGTGCCTACAAAAAAAAGACAAAACTCAAACTTTGCGGTGTTCGTGTGTACAGACGCTGCCCTACTTACGAACAGGATAAGTTCCGAACGATCGTCCGTAAGTTGAATTTGTTTGTAAGTTGCTTCAGTGCTATATTTTGTATGGAATGTATGTTTAAGGTTTATATAGGTATGTTTAAAGAATATGCTTTGTAAAAATAAATACATTTAAGTTTAACTTACTTTTGGAAGATGAGCTTCAAGAGTTAGGCGACTTCCTCCTCCAGGGTAGAAAGTGGCCAAAAACAGCGATCCAACCATTTTCTCAACCGCATCAAGCTTTCCTATTCCACTTTTGTTTCAAAAGAAACGGCTAACCTCTTTTTTACACTTTACACAAACCATATTGAATGGATGCACGAGATATTAAAAATGTCAAAGTTCTTAGTGCGCTGGAGATACAGTATGTTTACACATGAACTAGGAAGAGGAAGCCAGATTTCTTCTTCGGGGTGGATGCTGGGTGACCTCTTACAGCGCCACACGACGGTAGCGGCAGAAAGAAGCACTACAGTAATGTCCTCTACTCAGAAAAAGGTGAACACTAAACAAAATCTAACTTACAACATCCCAAAAAATGTTCGTATCTACCATTTTTCGTAAGTCGAATGGCTGTAGGTAGGGGAGCGTCTGTATTAGGAATTACCTCTCTTAGATCCCTTCTGCTATTGATCCAAGTCATGTAAATGACGGTTTTCTGTTGGTTTGCATCACGGCATCAGGCAAACCTATTAAGGGGCCGGTCACACAGACATTTGCGGCTGAATCACGGCTAAAATGTTGCGGTTTTTTTTTGCCCGTGGTTGCCCGGGATGGAAAATGCGCAAAATTGGCCAACCCGCTGTTGATCTGTGGTATGGCCGGAAAAAAGACGCCGGCGACTGTTCCGCTTCCTCTCATCGCGTCATTTGCGCATCATTTCCGTGTTTAGACCACGTGTATAAAAACTGCCGAGCCGGTGTTGTGCCCAAATCCGAGTCCTACGCAACACACATAAACGCCCCACCCCCCCGCGTGACTTTTTCATCCACGTTTTAACAAACGCATTTTGTAGAATACGATCGCACTTTATTGTTTAAATAGACTTAGGATCTCCCAATTGTTATAATTAGCTCGATTTATAGTTTTAATAAGCGTTTTATATAGAATACGATCGGTTTCGTTGGAAGCGCAGCAGAATGCGCGTTCACGCGAGGGGGGGAGGATTTTATATACGGTGTGCATTACCGTTCGATTACGTTCACAACATAAACAAAGACGGAATGGTTTAAGTTGTATTACATTTCCAACAAATGCAAGACGAAGTGGTTTTGGTTATATATTCGCCATCACATTTCCTAAAAGTGAGATTAAACGAGGTAAATGTGGTTGTAATAGCGAGGGGAAGCTAATCTCGGAAACGGACTGTAGAAACACAGCCCCGTGAAGATCAAGATTTCAAGCTATGGCATCAATTTTATTATATTATCTTGATAAGGACTGTCAATAAATAAAAATGGATTGAGACGAGGTCACTACGCTGACTGGGGGGCGGGGGTGAGATTTAAGGGTTGTTGGGGTTTTGGGGTTTTTAAGGGTTATTGTTCTATCTTCGTTATTCATTATCCGTTATCGGTCAGTTCATAATACGCTACAACGCCTAGGAACCGGGACACTTAGGCCCAATCCCATTTCTCTCACTCGGCCCTGAGAACCCTCCAGTGAGGTCCCTCGATAGAGGAGTGCCCTCCGCGAGTGGAGTGCAAAGTAGAGATGGTTTGGACAAGACTTGCAAGGTTCCACCCCTGTCTAGGAGATGGCGGTAATATTAATTGGCTGTAGACCTTAGTGACGTAAAGGCCTACGTCACATGTAAACAACTCGAGTCTCAACCTGTAGTGTGTCAGTTGGAGAGTTCGTGCAACGTTAAAAACGCCCGCTACAGCTGTGTTATTACCGATTGCCTGAAAGCTCATCATCTTTTCCGTGTCTCCAATCAACGGAGGAGAAATGTGCTATACTGAAGACAGCTTCGGCGCTATGTAGTGCTGATTCATCTTTACAAGGTACGTACACTCATTAAAAAAAATGACCCGTTCGGTCAAATACAGTAAGAGTTAACATACAATGCACGTTCACATAATACCCTATGTTTGTGTAGACATAAATGGCAATCTACTTATTAGTATCTTAATGCCATTTTATGACATATAGTAGGGGTCTTGAATGTGTGACATGACGAAAAGTAAACAAACACAAGAACAGTCCACCTGACCCTTAAGCTGACATAATATCGTCACCAAACTTCCCTGTACGACCCAAAAACCTTAGTTCATAAGGAATTTAATTCAAAAGAGTTGTCATTGGATATAAAAAAGGTCATTTCAACATTTTTTCATGATGCTTACATCACAGTTAAAGCGGTCTTTTTCTTTTCTATGCCCACATTTATGTCTAAATTGTTATCTATTGTGTTCCAGAGTGGCTGTCCCATAAGCGTGGACAGGTTGGACAGGAATGTTCCCATCCTGTGCTTATGGTTGGATGTGGAGTCAGAACTCATTCAGGACTTAAGGTTGAGCAAGAAGGTTATGTGGGCCCTGCAGGAGCTGCTAAAGAGGGAACAGGGCCGTGGCTGGAGGTCCTGATCTACGTGTACTGGCTGGCCCACGCTCTGTCCTACCGTGTGGTGTCACGGGTCTTCAGGGTTCCCAGGTCCACCGTACAAAGAATTGTCCACAGTTAATATGGAATAAATTGCCCAAAAGCCATATTTTAGGCTCTTTAAGTCAGACCCACATTTGCGTTATGTGCTTTTCTGCATTACTATTCAATAAACATCTTCATTTTGAGTAACACCTTGGTGGTTTATTTCATAATGATGTGAGATACTGTATGTGAACTATGTGACTGTTGGACAGAAAACAACTACAAATCACTCCAGCTTAAATAATAGTTTACTTTCAGAAAAACAAACTCACATTGGGCCAAAATACATAATAGTAAATAAATAATGTGTCACAAATTTTAACAAAAATATACCAATACTTCCATGAAGCTGGAAAACACAAACTGGAACTTCATTGAGTTCTTAATAAAAAAAACAATATTTTCCTTTTATAAAACAAAGGGAAACATTGCAGAGATGTCACTGTTCTGGAAATTTGTCCACGAGCTTCCCAAAAAGGACGGGAACCGCTCAGTTTTGGCCACAGTTTCTTCGAGCCTTTTCCTCACTCCGGCAGACTCCACTTTCAAAAAGTCAAGGAGTGTATCGTGCTTCCTTTTTTTTCTGGGTGATTTGGGGTTTGGCGCCGGATTAGAAGGTGCCAACGACGTGCCCGGTGGTGTGGATGGCGTGGTAGCTGTGATGGTGACCAGCTCTTCCACGGGACGTTCTATAGTGGCCTTTAGGTTGGGTGGAAAAAACAAGAATTACTTAATGCTGATGTATTGTACAAAAACAACTGTGTATAGGATGCTCAACAAGTTGATGTGAGACAGGAAATTATAGGATGTGTTCTGGATAATTATTTGATAGTGAATAGATACACAAAATTGACATGTTATTCTTATGGCTGTATGAGCCTTCTATTGGCCAGCATCACATATGCTTTAGAATTGTCTCCACATTTGGACAACATTTTGAGAAGGTAATTAGTTTACTTAATATGTGTTTACAGAGAAGGCAGTGGACTATGTGATAGTAGTTTGTTTCAACTGTATTTCCACGTGAAATTCGGAGACATTACTCATAATGCATGATGAAAACTAATGCATTCTGATCTCATATGAAAGAATCATATTGTAAATAAAACACGACACCCGAAATTGTGTGCAGTAAACAAGCGCTTATGTCCAGAACGGTATTCTGACTATGCTCCTTTAGCGACTGGCCATGTACAGTAGATGTAAAAGCACGACTAGTTTAAGATAAAAACAGGGATGGGCTGAACCGTGATTTTCTGCACAGTTATCCTACTTTACAGTTTGTAGCGTGAAGATTTTATTTTTGCCAGCTCCCTTGGTAGATTAGTGCACTTCGTAAAGTAGCGATTTTGCAATGTTCGTGTTTTAACGCGAAAATACGATTTTCTATTGCATTTACGTCTAACTAAGATATCTCAATACATTTTGTTGCAAATACATGCGTGGTTGTGGAAAACTACTTACATTTGTGCGGTTCCTTCTCGGGCATGTTTGTTGATATTGAGAATTCGTAAAGCCTTCTGGGTAGTCACTTCGCTGCCAAGTGAGGTCGAGAGCCCCCTCGGTCTTGAAGTGGTTACGACATGGTTTGAGGGCACTTCTGCCTCGGTCTTGAGAGTATCGGGACACACCCCATTTTCACGTGAACGCGCAAACCGAGTGACTAGGGCACATAGCGAGTGAAAGTGCGAAGAATGGGACGCAGCCTTACTCTCAGCCAAAAGGCCAAGCTAAGTTCCTAGCCCTAAAACCTTGCTGCGATCATTGCAAATGCACCGTTCCCGGAGGTACTGCAATACCGGGCCGATGCGTGGAGTGGACAGAGCAAGCTCTTATTCCATCTCCGGATTGCAAAAATCAAAGATCATGGCAAATGGCCAAACGGCCAAACGGCCAAGCTAAGGACCTAGCACAAGGCCAAGATAAGGACTTAATATCAAAGCCTTGCTGATCTATCTTCTTTATTCATTATCGATCAGATCACAATACGCTACAAAGCTTAGGAGCCGAAATTCTTACTCTCAGCCAAAAGGCAAAGTTAAGGTCCTAGCAATAAAGCGTTGCTGCGATCATTGCGAATGCACCGAAAGATTTATTCAAAATGAAGAGAAACTATGCTGACGGGGATCCATGTTCACCCCTTTGACGTCACCCTCGGCATTCGCGCTGTTTATACGCGGAGAAAGGCGTTTGAGTGTCACACGCTTAACACGCTAATTTCACGTAATAACACCGCGATACAGGCGCAGAACATGCTATTACCATGCTCCACCCACGATTACCCGCTGAAATTTCCCGTCCTACCCATGTGTAACCACGCCCTGGCCGCGGCCAGAGCACGTCGTTCCGCGTCATTTCCGCGTCATTTCCTCGTGTTGACCACGTGTGCGGCACGCGGTTTAAACACGTGCTCAAACTTTTGAGCTGCTCAAAAGTTTTGAACGCGGCCAACCACGTGAAAATTTGCGACCGCGAGTAAAGCACAGCTCTATCTCGTCTATATGGCGGTCTCTAAACGTCCAACAGCGCCCAACGGCATCTGCTTCACGGCCAGAAACTTCTGGCCGCGGATCAGCCTCAATACGCTCGTGAAAGGCTGTGTACCCGCGCTCTGAAGAATTGAGCAGGGCAAAATTTATTTGCGCTGCCACCCGCGCACGAATTTCCGAACTCGTGTCGAGCACCGCTGTATTTCGTCTGAATGGCGAACTCAATGCGTCCTATAGCGTCCGCCTCAATGGCAGAAATTTCTGGCCGTGAATCAGCCGCAAATGTCTGTGTGACCGGCCCCTAAGATTGGCTAGACAACCTCTTACAATGCCTTTCTTTTTCTTCATGTTCGAAATCTTGTGTGCTTCGTAAGATCCTAATGGGTTGATGACACAAAACTGTATTTTTGTACTGTATTTACTCGCTATGTGTCCCAAGACTTGCAGTGATGCTAACAGGAAAAGCAAAAACATGGTGAACAGCGACTGTGTCTATAATTAAAAATAATGAGGTAATTCGAGAAAGAATCTTTTTGGGACATGACATTTGTAGCAAGTTGAAAGTTCAAAATTGAGTTTTGTTTTTTATCTCCCATCCTCATCTTCCGCTTCTGCATCCACCCACTTACTCCACTGTACCAGCTTAAGTCACGTCACACAAAAGGTAAATAAAATGTCCCTTTTATTTGTTTATATTCAAAATCATTATACACAAAAATGTAAGAATATTACTAAAAAGTAGAGTCGGACTTGAGAGTGTCATGATTAGCATCACCTGTGCCCGCTCATTAGGCGCCAGCCGCTGCGGGCTACCTGATTGGTTCCCTGTACCTTTTTAAGCTCAGTCCTTTCACTTTCCGGTTGTCAGGCTTTCAGCGAACCTCTGTTGTTAGAAGGCAAGCATTTTGACCCTGACTCCCGCCTGTCCTGTTTTTGCACCCGTTTTTCCACCCGTCCGTTCCTGATCTTCCCGTTTGTCTCCGGCGCCGACCTGTTTTTGATCCTGACCACGTTTGCTCTCCCGTCCCGGCTTACGACTCGTTTTTCATCCCGACCATGTTTTTGCTCTCCTGTCCCGGCTATCGACTTGTTTTTCGGTCCTTGACACCGCCATCTCCCGCTCCGGAAGATCCACTTCCGTATTCAGATCACGATCCGATTGCGTGAGCAGCTTGCTTCCCGCGTCCAGCGAGCACAGAATCGCAGGCGCTACCCTTCCTCTTTCTATCAATAAACTTGTGGTTAACGCTACGCATTTGGGTCCTGATTCAGTTCTGGTCGTGACAGAGGGGGTGATTGAATATTTTAATATGGCAGTAGGTGACTAAATATCAGGTATATTTTTCCTATCAGGCTGAAAATGTGATGTCATGTTAGGCTGTTATCAGTCTGCATCTTATACCCCAACACCGAAGAGGACATTTTCTTTGGATTTAGTGATTTTGAGTTAAACTAGTAGTTTGATAAGCATTTTCTTTATCTGAATAATTAATTGAGTAAAAGTAATTGAATGCTGTGTAGATCTTACACAAAGGAGAAAAAAAACGGCGAGAGAGAGAGAAGCCCGACCGATTCTACAGGTACCTGAATTTTAATTAATACACTAGAAATGAAATGGTCTGCATTTTCAAGTCAATGACTTCCCAAAGCGCTTTACAGTGTGCTTCACATTTCCCAATAGCGGCCATTAAGCCATGTAAGGCGCTAACCAGCTTATTGGGGGCATTAAGGGTTCAGTGTCTTACCCAAGGACACTTCGGCAAGTAACGCGGAGGAGCCGGGATTCGAACCTGCGATCTCATGATCTCAGACGAGCGCTCTACCTCCTGAGCTACTGCCCTAGATAAATAAATTAGTTCCCTTTTTTGGCTGTTTAAGCCTGCAGCTTGAAATCTGTTGCTACTTGTAAAAGTTTCGTCCTTAAACTTGTGCATGCGGCTTTTAATCAGGTGTGCTTTGTCGTCCAGAATTTACGGTTTTCTAATTCAAATTCTGCAGCACGGCGGCGCGGTGGTTATCGCGTGTGCGGCACAGTTCTGAGGTCTTGGGTTCAAATCAAGCTACCAACCTTCATGTGCGGAGTTTGCATGTTCTCCCTGTGTTTGCGTGGGTTTCCTACCACATTCCAAAAACATGCATGTCGGGTTAATTGGCCGGTCAAAATTGTCCCTAGGTGTGAATGAGCGAGCGAATTGTCTGTCATGTGTGCCCTGTGACTGGCTGGCAACCAGTTCAGGGTATCCCCTGCCCACTGCCCAGAGATGGCTGGAACTGGCTCCAGCACCCCCGCGACCATACTGAGGATAAGCGGTGCAGATGATGGATGGATGGGTGGATAATTCAAATTCTAACCACGCAAATGAGTGTAGGACAAGTCAACCGCGTTAGAGCGAGGTTTGACGTAACCCCATCACAAAATATTTTGCCCGCTGCGTTTGGACAACACGCCACGTGCTTCACCTTGATCTAATTATACACATTCGCACCTGGAAGTAAAAATGCCATAAAAACACCGAGCACAGCAGTTTTTCTTCAGCATCTGGAGGTTAATGACGTCCCAACAAAACTTCCCAGCAGGTTCTTATAAAATAGTTATGGTGCACTTACTTCAGCATGCCTATGCAAGGAGATCTTGTTTCTTTAGTGCCATGCCAGGATGCATCAACATCGTCGTCATCGTGAACGGAATCGAGGACAAAAACTCATCGAGACACTTTTTTCAATGTCAACACTGAACACCAAGGTTGACATATATAACCTTGATAGACTCTGGGCCGTAGTCCCAGATATACCTCAAATAAAAGGAGGTTTTATTGTTGGGCCAATTTAAGGTTATCTTTCAATCATGCAAACCTGGTGCGGTTTTGTGCCAAAAACAGGTGTTGAAAAAAATAACCACAGAGACTCTAAATCAAGGGTGGCGAACACGCATGCGGCTCTTGGCCAATAGGAATGCGGCTCTTTGCCTCATCATATTTTCTATATACTGTGGCTGGTTACCTTGGTTCATGTTTAGTTTTTTCTGTTTGTATTGAGGGTGGACACTTTCTTTGAAATCAACACAAGAACAATACTGTATTGTAAGGAGAGGAGTGTGTTATGGGAATTAATATGTTTTTAATTGTGTGTGTTTGTGTGTGTCTGTCTGTCACGGCAGGTCAGTGCGTGGTGTGGCTCTTTGACTCTCACAGTTAAACATTTCGGCTCTTTGTGTCAAACTTGTTCGCCACCCCTGCTCTAAATGACCAAACCGTACAGTTTTTCTTATCATGTTTTTACTGATTATGTCGTGCATACCAAGCAAGCTACAAAAATATATTTTCTTGGTTTTATAACCAAAAACCTTTGCCTTGGTAAATCCTCGAAACAGACTTAAAATCTGGAATGGCATCCCAAATGTGAGTATTCAAAAGATTTTTGACTTCTCTGGGCACCTCTTACCCCCAGCATTCCCCCCTGGCATCCACACGCTACCCCACTGCACCAGTTCAAGTTGCGTCAAACCTAGGGTAAATCATAACTCATTTTGTTCTTTACTTATATTTTTATTTAGAATACTATTCCATCATAGACACATGCATTACACATGTAGTTCGTATTTTCATGTTTATATCTGGGGTAACTGGGGTTCAGAGCTTCCTAGCATAGGTTTATACACCCCTCTATTCTGTACAGCTATTTCACATTGTGATTCTCATCTCAGAACGGTTTCATGTCATATCCCGGGGCTCAACTGTAAAGAGAGCCTTTCGTTGTATGTTGCACATAGAACTGGATTTCACCCCAACAAAGCAGAGAGAAGTATCAAGGGTTAACAGATACACTGAATACGTTGCGGTCCATTTGCTTTTTCGACAGCTTTACAAGATAAGACAACGCTAAATCTATCAGGGTGAGGAGTCGTTCTTGGAAGCGACGTGTTAAAACACGCCGGAATGCAATCTTTTCTCCTGGTTATAATAGCGAACCTAGATTGGGAGGGGAATTCAAGGCCAGGGTTTTCTACCTAACTGCTTTTTACGGGACTTGAAGACCGGGAAAGAAAGTTGAAAAAAGAGGAGGTGACTGAAAAGGTGACATCATGTTCATGTTCAGTTTAACTGAGCAGTGAGCGGAAGGGGGCAGTTACAAGTCTCACCAAATAGCTCTGTGGGAAGGATAGTGATTCAGATTCATTTAGAATGTAAACGTTCATCTCCAGTTCTGGGCTGGTGTAGTCATCTTAGGGGCAATGAAGCAGAATGGCAATACTTTCCGGGTAGAAATCGATCGACCTGCTAAAAGCTATTTTATTATCATAGAAAAACGACCCCGGACTCTCAAAATGCTAATATAATATAATATAATATAATATACATGTGAATGAGCGAGTTGTATGTCTCTGTGTGCCCTGCAACTGGATTCCAACTGGTTGAGGGTGTCCCCTGCCCACTGCCTCGAGGTCAACTGGGATGGGCACCAGCACCCCCGCAATTGCATTGACTATACCTAACCACATAGGTGTTTAGATCATCTCTATTGTGTTTGTCACGTAAGGTTTGGTTTGGTTCTTGTTTGGGCACTTTGTTAGCTGATTTTATATCACTTGGTTTTTTTTTTGTTTTGTTTGTATGTTGTAAGTTTTGGCCCCAAAGCACCCTCTGTGGCTTCTGTCCCGTTTATTCTGTGAAAAACACTCTCTCGGTTGGTTCTGTTTCTAGTTTTGGCAGTGAAGGACCCTTATTAGCTTCTGTCCCTGTTCCAGCGGAGAAAGCTCCTCAGCAGCTTCTGTACCAGGTTCAATTGGCGAAGGACCCTTGGCCAATTTGTCCCTGGCATTAACAGCAAAAGCTTATATTTTGTTTCGGTGTTGAAGGACCCTCCGCCGCCTCCGTCATTGGTTTTGGCGGCAAAAGACCCGTGGCTGTTTCTATCCCTGGTTTCGGTGGAAATGACACTTGGTCGCTTCTGTCCGCAGTTTTCACCGTAAATAACGCTCAGCAAATTATGACCCTAGATTTGGTGGTGAAGGACCCTTTGAACCTTTTTCCCTGACCCTCGACTGCTTCTGCTCTCAGTTTCAGCGGAAAAAGATCCTCGGCCAACCACACCTTCATTTTTGGATTGTCTAGTATCTTGCTCTTTGATGTCTGGATAATGCACACAATTTCCCAACTGTAGGGCGCTAACCCGCAGGTGAGTGGCTGGAGGGCACTCACCTCTGCCTAGTCTATCTCCTTGCCTGATATTCCAGCTCTTTTTTTATTGAATATATTGAATAGCAGAGGCTATTTTGTCACTGTCATTGTGACGACAGTGATTTTTCTTGTTTGAACATGTTGTTAGTTGATTTAAGACAACTCGTTTGTGACTTGGTCCTGGGTTTTGTTAGAAAACAGCATATCTTTTTAAGGAAACCTGCCTTTGTTCCTGCTTTCTAGCATATTGCTCCACCCTTAAACTGTGACACTGAGTTTTTGTAGCCTTGTTGCACTGTTGGCATCATCAAATCCCAAAGCAATTGTATTTTTGCAAGTCATAGCGTTAACATTGTAAGCAAAGAAGTCAATCCAGGTGAACAGAGGACAACATGGCTGGCTTAACATTCATTGTCAGTGTCCATGAAAGGCACTCACAATATGGACGGGAAGATGTTTTGATGGCTTGGAGGTGTGACATTCTTTGACGAGGATTAGTCTTGACAGTATCTCGCTGCACAAACAGAAAGCTCTGCTCGGTTGCCCAGGTGGAGGGATTGACATTTTCATGCAGTGTTTTGCCTTTGTCCATCTAGTAGAGGGCAAAAGCTCCTAAAATCAGAAGCTAAAGAATAGAATATTTCACCTCACCAAACAAGCACAGAGGACTGTTAAAAATTATGTTGACAATGTATGTTTTTATTCTTATTTTTGTACAATGTTTCTGCTAACGTCATTGCACCTCACAAGACACGACAGGCAGAGGAACCTGATTGGTTGACATAATTGAAATGAACTCAGGTGGACACAAAACCTGATGAAACTGATCTGAGGAAACTATGTAATGCATCAAAGATGCGTAAAGAATTGCCCTTCCCCCTATCCGGAGCTATCCAGACAGAAGAGCAGCTTCAGCAACAGACTGCTGTCACTGTCTTGTACCACGGACAGACTGAAGAGATCTTTTCTTCCTCATGCCATGAGGCTCTTTAACTCCACCCGGCAGAGTAAAGGTCCACATTAAACCACACCCCCTACATTGCATATTACCGAATTTTATTGCAATATGTATTCTGTGTAGCACTATCTAGATACTCTATATAACACGCTACAGTGGGTATTAGCACGTCACATTGGGTATTTGTATATTGTATTCTTTTTGCTTTATTATTGCATTGTTCTCAGTGCAGGGATGCTGCTGGAAATGTGAATTTCCCTGCGGAGATGAATAAAGTATCTATCTATCTATCTATCTATCTATCCGGTCACCTCTGCATTTCTCTACTACGGTTTCGCTATTAAGCCTAAGACGCGAACAAGTCGAAGAATCATTGACAATATGTATTGCACTGTTAAAGAGGTGTATGGGGCTCCCCTTATAACCCACCTGGATGGATCCAATCAACTCCGTTTTTCTCTGACCCCCAAATATACCCCTCTTCGGAGAAAAACAAAGCCTGTCACGCGAGCAAGTCTAAGAATCATTGACAATATGTATAGCACTCTCAGAGAGGTGTATAAAGCTGCACGCTTCCCCCAACCTGGATGGATCCAATCACTTCTATCTTGCTCTGACCACAAAAAAATACACCACTCTGGAGAAAAATAAAGTCTTTAACAAGAACAGTTCTAAGAATGGATGACTACTGTAAATTCCGGACTATAAGCCGCTACTTTTTTCCCAAACTTTCAACCCTGCGGCTTATTCAGTGATGCGGCCAATTTATGTAATTTTTCTAACGGCCGCCAGCGGCGCTCGAGTACAAAAGGTAAGATTTAGACTGCAACTTCTTACCTTGTGCACAAATTAAATTAGCGTAGACATGTCCTCATCATACAAATTGCAAAAAGAAAGGCACATGACGTTACTTTCAAGCTAAACACAATCGAACAGTCCGATAAAGAAGGAAACAGAGCTACCGCACGTAAACTTTACTTTGGGAGCGTGCTGCTAGCGTGTATTAGAATAAGGGAGCGTGGGACGAGGTCTACATGACAAAGTTTCTTTCCCATACTGAAGAAGGATGACGTCAGTACTAAGGAGTCCAGTGAGGACGGTTTACCGTGCTTAGTGCAAGTTCGATTTGTTTTTTTTAACAGCGCTGTTGACTGTGTTGCGAGTGTGTTTCTAGTAGCGTTTTGCTACCCTTCACACACACGGTTTGGGATGAAAGTTATAATATTATTATTAAAGCTTTGAAAACTCTCTCGGTGTACCGTCTTTCTTTGTAAATATGTGTAACCATGTATAATATGTATTTGCAACTGTATATTTTTGTAATGTATTTATTTTAGAAACTTATTCTGATGTTTTGCACAAGCAAATGAGAAAGAAGGGGCGGGGCAAACGCGGGCTGACGGGAAGTGGAGTAAAGGTGAGACCTGTTTGTGGACACGGCCGACAATAGTGGATATATATTTTTCCCATCCTTACCTTTGGAAATATACACTTTTTTCCTTGGATCACTTTCAACGGGTACCTGGACTCTGCAGGTCTGCATTAAATGTTAAGTACCGGTATCGTTTTCCGTTCATTTTGCCGGCTGTGTTTTTTGGACTGTATTGGGTATGGGTTGTGATTTTTGGACTGTGGACTTTAATGAAGGCAGTGGCAGTATCGTAGCCCATGAGGTTTAGGTTAGCACTGCTCGTTCTATGCGTTTATACTGTCATTGGCGTCGGTTTTAAGAGTATTGTTAATTATTAATTTTACAATTCTAACCATTTTAACATAGTTAGAAGTAAAGCAGCCGAGTCCTGCCATGGCCGGGCATTATACCGGCGGGCGGAGACGTAACTGCGTGAGATTCTTGCTCAAAGATGTTGTGGCAATTTCGGAGGGAATGTCAAGGATGGATTTTATTAAGAAGTTTGTTGAAAAGATTCTGAAGTTTAAAAAGGAGGAGGTACATGCTGTCATAAAAATGACTTCTGGCAAAGGCTTTGATGTGAGTTTTGAAACGGCAGCTCTTTATCAAGAGTTTTGGAATCGCTTTGAGGGAGTGAGGTCCCAGTTTTCTGGATTTACAGTGGAGAAGCTGACTGATAATGCTAACAAGATTGTCATTGTTAGAATGTTTAGTGAAATAATCAGTGCTGATGACGTCTGTTATTGGTTGAGTAGATACTGCTCAGTAAAAGGCCAGGCTATGAAGGTGAGGTGTGAGAAAGGCTATTGGACTGGTGCCTGGAGGGTACCAGTCCAACTACGGCAAGATCCTCAGGGCTTTCAGGGACTGAAACAAATCCCGTCGACTATATTCGTGGGGGAAAACCGTGGCTTTATCCACTATCAAGGGCAACCGAAACTCTGTCGCAAATGTGGTGAGCATGGGCATCTGGCTGAGGTATGTGATCGAATTTTTTTGTGGAAAGTGCAGAACAATTGGACATTCCTTTGAGGAATGTATCAATAGCAGAAAATGCAATCTCTGTGGAGAAACGAATCACCTCTTTAGAAACTGCCCGAATTCGTTTGCTAACAAATTGAAAGCTAGGAAGGCAGTTAACAAAGACAACAAAGACAATGAAATGATGTCAGACAACATAGATAATGAAATGAATAAATGTCACAAAGACAATGAAATGAATAAAGATAACAAAGACAATGAAATTAATAAAGTCATGGAAATACAAAATGAAAATGAACAAGAAATTAATGAAGTTATAGAAATACCCAATGAAGATGAACAGGAAATGAATAAAGTTATGGAAATACCCAATGAAATTGATCAAGAAATGCACAAAGAAATTGGACAAGACAAACAAATTGAAAAAACAGATGTACCTACCAAAACCCCTGGAGGAGAGACCAGAGAATCAAAATTGAAACAGGAAGAACCTGGAATTTCTAATTCGATTTCTCATAAAATACCTGAATTTGGACATGACAAACGAATAGAAAAAGCAACTGTCACTCCGAAAACACATATTAATCAGGAAGGGCCTGGAAGAGAGTCCAAATTAGCAAATTTGTTTGCTACGCCATTGCCGGGATTTGGAGAAGACAAACAAATCGAAAAGGCGAATGACTCTCCAAAAACCCATACGGGCACTGGAAAGAGGGGTAAAAGTAAGACAAAATTGGGAGTGGTGAAAAAACCAGAAACAAAGATAAGAGATTTAGAAGAAAGCCGATTGCCGGTGAATAAGCCCACAAGGGAACTGTATGAAGTTGAGACGGAGGAAGTCGGGGAGGGAAAAAATCTGACCCTTTGTGGGCAGGGAAGTAAGAGACCCCTTGATAGGTCCTCTGGCTCACCCCCTAACCCAGAAAAAAGGGGAAGACCTGGAATCACAGACAGAGAGTCAGAGGGTCCCAGAGTTTTCCCCGGTGAGTCTCAAAATGAGGTACTACTCTTAAGTGATGTGTCTGACACAGGTGACACTCTCGATGATCTCGATGATCACCAAAGAATGGACTCAGATCCCCCGGAACTAGTTTAAATACTTTAACAACAATTATGAACATTACATTCTCTACTATCAATGTGAGAAGTGTGAGATCAAAGGTTAAGGCTCACAGTGTTTTATCATTCTTAAAAACTATCAGAACAGATGTGTTTTTACTACAGGAATGCTGCATCCCCTTTCTAAAAAATTATAAACAGTGGGAAGAGATTTGGCCATATCCGTCATTATGGAGTGGCTCGAATGAAAACCGTAACGATGGGGTAGCCATTTTAATAAACAACCCTCAACTCATCATAAAGGGGAGTACTGTGATGAGAGACGGACGCGCAATCTTAGCAAGACTTTCTTATATAGGGAATGATTTTAACCTCATTAACATATACGGCCATGCCGACAGACAACTCAGGTACGAACTTTTAGAGGACACCCAGTCGCATATGCTAGGCCATCAACCACTAATCGTGGGAGGAGATTTTAATTGCATCCTAAGTAGGAAGGATAGAAAGAGGAACGATGAGGAGTTTAAAGTAGATAAAACATCAACTTTATTACAAGACATGTGCCGGACATTTAAACTGGTGGACTGTTTCAAATCCATACATCCAGGAGAGGAGGGCTTCACCTGGTTCAGTAGTGACAATGCCAGAGCCTCTCGAATAGACTACATATTTACGAGGGGTTTAGCACAGAGTGATGCAAGATTAATTCCAGTTTTTTTTTCGGATCACTTGCTACTGTCCTGCTCTTTCTCATTTCCTTCAGGTATGACTGTTGGGAAGGGTTTGTGGAAGTTAAACTGCTCCCTGCTGGAGGATGAGGCTCTAGCCGCACAATACAGGGAGCTGTATAAAGACTGGCAGACCCTTCAAGACTCGTATGATTCACGAGCACAATGGTGGGAAATGACAAAGAAACGAACACAGACCTTTTTTAAAAATGCAGGGAAAAACAAGAAACTTGTCGGGACTACAAAGAAGACTCCAACGCTATTTCATCCTAACAGAAAAGGGGATGGACTTTAATGATGAAATCAAAGAGACCAAACAAGAACTAAACGCTTTGGCGGAAATAAAGAGCAAAGGCATCATAATAAGAAGCAGAGAAAGAGAAAAAGAAGAAGGGGAAAAATGTACACGCTATTTTTAAAAAAAAATTATGGGCAAAAATGAGGGGCTTTTTAAACTTCAAAACGAAAACGGGCAAATAACAAAGGAAAGTAGTGAAATAACCAGATTGGTCGAAGACTACTACAAAAAATTATTTGAAAAGAAAGAAACATATGAGAATAAAATGGGGCATGTATTAGATCATATTTCAAGATCAGTGCGTCAAGACCCCTTTTTAACATCGGACTTTACGCAAGACCAACTGAATGATTGCATAAAGACTATGAAAAAAGGCAAATCACCCGGGGAGGACGGACTCAACCTCGAATTTTACCGGACTTTTTGGGATATTTTAGCACCAGATCTGTTAACTGTTTTTAACGAATTTTCCAGTCGAGACCATATGCCAGACAGTTTCAGAATAGGGATAGTTACTCTATTGCACAAAAAAGGAGACAAAATTGACTTAAAAAACTGGCGACCCATAACGCTTTTAAACGTGGACTGTAAAATTTTCAGCAAGCTTCTAGCAACACGAATGTCTGTTGTCTTGGGAGACTTGGTTGATCCAGACCAAACCTGTGCCATTGTGGGAAGGAAGATCAGCGACAGTCTCATGCTGATCCGTGACACCATTTGTTATGCAAGAGACAGAAACATGCGACTAGCGGTCCTAAACCTAGACTTTGAAAAAGCCTTTGATCGAGTCTCGCACCAATACCTCTTCAGGGTATTGCAAAAATGTGGTTTTCCCCAAAAATACATCAAGTGTGTAGGACTGCTATACCGAGACATCTACAGCAAATTCATGATTAACGGGAATTTATCGGAAGCAATCGAGATCAACTGCGGTGTACGTCAAGGTTGCCCTATGTCTCCCCTTCTCTATGTTCTTTGCATTGAACCTTTGGCACAAATGTTAAGAAAAGATAGATTTGTCGAAGGCATCAATATCCCAGGAAGTGGGGGACAAATTACCAAGTGTGTTTTGTACATGGATGATTTTAATATTTTATGTACTGACCGCGCATCTGTTGGAAGAGCCCTTGACTTGACTGACCTGTTTGGGAGGGCGTCTGGGTCAAGGCTAAATAGAGAAAAATCACAAGTGAAGTTTTATGGAATGTGGAAAGAGACAGAAAAGGCAGGACTCCCGCTGACGGTGTTAAAGACAGACCAGAAAATCCTAGAGATAAAATTCAATTCGGATGGAGGAGGCGAGACCAACTGGGATGACGTGACAAGGAAAGTTAAGCAAAAACTTGTTTTTTGGTCGCTAAGAAAACTGACAATAGAGGGGAAGGTCCCAATCATCAAAGCGATCATCCTCCCAATGCTTTTGTCAATCAGTTTAATTTTTATGCCTAAAAGAAACGTGCTGTTACAACTGGACCGAGCCATCTTTCGCTTTGTCTGGGGCTCAAAGTGGGAAAGGATAAAAAGAGATACAATGAAAAAGAAAAAGGAAAAAGGGGGGAAAGGAGTGCCTGACCTCCAGCTTTTCCTGGGAAGCAAATATGTCTCTCTCCACTTCCAAAACGCTGTGGGCCCACCCAACAACCCGAAAAGTCAAGCAATGACCCGATTTGGATGGGCTCATATTTACGGAAGCTAAAGCTTGTACCAAACAATCGTTTGATTCCAGTTTCATTTAACTTGCCACCAACACATCTCTTTATTCGGGATTTTTTGAAGAAGTTTGATTTGGAAACACAAGAATGTCACACTTTACAAAACCACAGGGCCCTTATTGCTATTGTGCAAGAGCGAGCAACAGTAAGCCCTGTGCGGGGGCTTGCGTTTGGCGAATCCACAACGGTTTGGAGCAACGTCAATCATCCCGCCCTCCTAAACAGACTACGAGACTTGTCATGGATGGTGGCTCATGAAGTTCTCCCAGTCAGAGCCGTAATGCACCACCGAGGAATGTCAGCGACTTCGACGTGCCCTCGACCTGGCTGTGGCGCCCAGGAGTTGGTGAGGCACCTTTTTTGTGAGTGCAGCGCTGCCCAGGTCTTGTGGACAATGGCCGAACAACTAGGAAAGTTCCCGGACTTGCCAGCAGGAGAGGTCCCTGATGCACAGTACGTGCTTTACGGGGTGAGTCGGTCGAGGAGGCCTCGGAACGACTTTGCCAGGGACTGGCTCACTCTCGCCGCCATCAAGGACGCCATCTGGACCTCCAGAAACCTGCTGGTATGGAGGTGCAGGCAGATCCCCCCCGTGGCTGTGCTCCAAATGGCTGCAGATACCATACAATCTGCGAGCGGCGGGCCTAGGACGCAGCCATAAAGAAGACTCGTCTGCACCCACCCGGAGGGGGGAGCCGGAGCTACACTGTGGGAGTCCCGGCAGCAACGGCCTGGGTTGTGGAACCCAGAAGGGAGAGGACCCACGCAGAAGGGAGAGGACCCACACAGAGGACTGGAAGAATGCTGCTTGGGAGGGTGGGATGGCAGAGCTATGCCCTTGCACAATAGTATTGCCTTTTACACGCTGGTTAACTACTGTTAAAAGAAAATAACTCTGAAATTGTTTAATTGATGTTGGAAATGTCAGGAAAAAATGTTAAAACGTCATATCGTCACGTCATATTGTCAGATATAAAAAAATTGTGAATATGCTTGATGGCTGTGTTTTGCTGCTGTTGGTGTCGGTGGATTTGTTCAGACCGAGGACAATCGACTTTGGCCTGGACGGATCTATTGACACTAACAAAGATGTTATATAATGAAATTGTGAGTATGTTTGATTGCTAATAAGATTTTCGAGAAGGTTTGTTCAAACCTCACTTTGTGTTTGCTGTTAAAACGTAATATTGGAATATAATATTGTGAATGTGCTTTATTGCTGTTGAGATTGTCATGATTGTTTTCTGTTTTTAGTGTCAATAAATTTGTTCAAACCAAAAAAAAAAAAAAAAAATTCGTGTTTGTGTTGCGTTTTTTCAATGTGGGCGCATGCGGCTAATATACAGGTGCGGCTTGTGTATGTACAAAATCGGTTATCCACCCAAAATGTGGTGGGTGCGGCTTGTAATCAGGTGCGCTCTATAGTCTGGAATTTACGGTATATGTTTAGCAGCATCAAAGTGGCATACAGAGCTGCTTTCTTCCCCCACCTAGATGGATCTGATCACCTCCATCTTTCTCTGACCACCAAGTATACCCCTTCTAGTAGAAAACTGAAACGTTGATTCAGTTTCAACATTGTATTGGACACCTTTAACGGATATTGCATCATATGCAAGTTTGTTATTTTGACAATTATAACTCACTGTTTTTCGTTGTGTTGACTTTAATGCACTGTTTACATCATTGTCGCTAAAGGCTAATCATGTTGCTGTTCTTTCATTTCCACAACCTCTAGTTAGATCTGCTTTTGTAACAGAGATTTTATAAAAAGAAAGGGCTCGGGAGAAGGCTTTTAGAACAGGTTGGAATTTCTTATCTGTCTGTCTCTCTCCTGTTTTCTTTGCAAGATCAAAATCCATTGATATCTATCTCCTTATTTTGAGTGTCTACCCAACAATAAACTTATCCAAAGAAAGACTGCGACAAGTACAAATCAAAAAAATATGACAATGTGCACAGTAACATCAAAGATTCATAAAGAGTTTCCTCTCTTTCCCACCTGGATGGATTTGTTCACTGACCAACAATCATATCACCCCTCCCTGCAGCGGAAAACAACGCCTATAACGAGAAAAAATTAAACATGGCCTGGGGGCGACCTCTAAAACCTGCAGGACTGCTTTCAACACAATTGCTGGGATGTGGTTAGAAATTATTCTTCATAAATATTTTTACGACATGTCTATTCTGGAGTCCAATGTCTAATCTTGTTGTGAACAATGTACGCTATGTTGTAATCGATGGTAATAAAGAGAATATTAAGCCGTGCAATCGGAGAGTGTAATACATAGAAAATGTATGTCATTCTTACATTCATGCATGAGGAAGCACCACAGTGACGCGGGCGGGTAAAATAAGCAAGTCCGGGGTTAATCTGAGTCGGCGTAACATGATACAAAGGGTTTACCAGCCTGACACGGACGCCTCCGGTTACATCGGACTGTCAAGCTCTCAGGAGAGGACGGTGTACAAGAATCCTCACGCTTTGAAAACTACTGAGCCGCCAACATTTCTGGACACAAAAGAGCACTTTAGTCCCTCAATCCTACAGCTTCTCCGTATTGTTTTAGCGCTTGACAAATAGGCAGCAAAGAAATTGTGTTTTTATTTCCTTGACGTCATGTAGACTTCTCTTGAGGAAAGTGCAAATAGTTTCCCTTCTGCTATTTAGCCGCGCTACATATACAAGTTTGTGCTGGAGCTGTAAAATTCCTTGCTAAATTTAGCTTGTGGTAAATGCATATTCAAACAAAAATGGTTGTCCTGAGGGTTGCTGGCTGTGCATTTAGTGACAGATTGTACAGTAAAGTAGCTTACAATCTTTCTGGTGACTGGAACTCTTCCAGTAGACCTGGCTGATATAGGGACACTAATACCAAAGTTCAGTATCAACTCAATTATCTGCACTGGTTTGAAATTGGATCAAAAATATGTGTTACTCATTCATTCTCCTGCACATTTAGCTGTTGGGATTGGCTCATTGGCTTGCCTTTGCAGTTTTCCTGGCCCTGGTTTTTACTTTCCGACTGCTTTACACCTGCCGGAGGCTGGCCTTAAACTTTTTGTATAGCCTAGCTTGAGGCGGAAAGCTACAGACTACATTTTACACAGGTTTCTGTAGCGCAACACTACCGCAAATCGTGTCCATCCTCACGTCTATGAGATAAGTGAAAACGTTATCGACTAAGACTTTCTGTCCAAAATGTTTGTCTCGAATAACTCAAGGTTCATGTTGAGTTCTCTCATGAATCAGTTTGTGAAATGGAGGTCACAAACTTGAATTGCTATATAGCGAGAGAAACTCATGGTAATTAGCTTCGATCCCCCAGGACCCCAGACAAAAACATTAAAATAACAAAATATGTAGTGTGTACTACTTGGACAGCCTGACAACTGTACCTGAGAGACGGGCACTGAAAAAGCTGCGGTCAATCATGGACAATTCATCACATCCACTACACAGCATCATCTCCAAACGGAAGAGCAGCTTCAGTGACAGACTGCTGTCACAGTCTTGTTCCATGAACATACTGAGGAGATCATTTCTTCCTCATGCCACGAGGCTCTTTAACTCTACCCGGGGGAGTAAAAGCCCACATCAAACCACAATGCAATGTGGGGACATTGCATATTACCCTATTTTTATTACGTGTGTATTTGATGTAGCACTATTTAAATACTCTTTATCAACATGTTACATTGGGTATTTATGTATTGTATTCATTTTACTTTATTATTGTTTTATTTTCAACACAAGCACAAGGATACTGCTGGAAGTGTGAATTTCCCTACGGGGATGAATAAAGTATCTATCTATCTATCTATCTATCTATCCATCCATCCATCTATCTATCTATGTATCTATTTATATGACCAATTAAAATTTTAAATAAGTATAAAGGCAAGGGAGCAGCGCAGCGACTGAGTGGTTTGCGCATCCGCGGCAAGGTTCTGAGGTCATGGGATTAAATCTAGCTACCAGCCTTCCAGTGCAGATTTTGCATGTTCTCCCCGTGCGTGCGTGGGTTTCCCACATTCCTAAAACATGCATGGCAGGTTAATTGGCCGGTCCAAATTGTCCCTAGATATAAATGAGCTAGTGAGTTGTCTGTCTTATGTGCCCTGCAACTGGCTAGCAACCAGTTCAGGGTGTCCCCTGCCTACTGCCCGAAGATAGCTGGAATGGACTCCAGCACCGGCGCTACCCTACTGAGGATAAGCGGTGCAGATAATTGATGCCTGGATAAATGCAAAGGTAAAATTTGAATTACCTTTGATATGACGTGATTTGAGCTGATCCAGTGGTTTGTGTGGGGATGCAGAGGGGAAGAGGTGGCGGTTTTCAATAAAAACTGATTTTAAATCTTTCACTTGCAAGGATTGTCATGCCTTCATTTCCTTCATCTCTCATCTCATCTCATCAGCTACACCGCTTATCCTCAGTAGGGTCGCGGGGGTGCTGGAGCCCATCCCAGCTATCATCGGGCAGTGGGCAGGGGACACCCTGAACTGGTTGCCAGCCAATCGCAGATGAGAGATGAGATGAGAAGATTTCCTTATAGAAACTAATTTATTGTGAATGTAACATCTCAAATGGACAACAAAATTAAAAAGTTCCATCCCGATGGTGCAAGATAATTTACAATAAGATAAAATTCCCCTGTGCAAAATAATTTTAAGTTAAGGGTAATGGTATAAACAAATAATATTAAAATAATATAGTAATAATTATAATAATGACATTATTTAACAATTGTCGAATGGTTCAGTCGCACAATCTAATCAGAGTAGTGATTTGTTTGCCCTCTTTGGATTTAGGTTTGTTTCCATGGTTATCATCTTTTTGCTTCTTCCTTGGGACATATAGCAAAAAATACAGTTTTTTTAAATTAAACACACTAAATTTTGAACTAAGTGAAGAGAGAGAAAGGCATGAAGGGAGGGAGTTCAGGTAAAAGCATATCAGCATTTTCATGACGCCGTGACACAAACCTATAGCAAACTTTGACAAATACCAAACAGGCATTTTAGCGACATAACTCTACAAAAGCATGAAGAACACAAAGTTTTTGGGCACGCAAAAAAAGTTGTTGTTGAAGTCATATAGTAGGGAATATCTTGTTACACACTGTAAAATAAAACTGTCATAAGGTGGGGTCCCCGTATCCTGAAGGTCTACGATATCATATCTGGCTTGAAATCGGACCAGAAATATGTAAGCACACTTGTGCCGATCCATGCTAATTCACCTTTAGCTCAGTCACCAAATTCTTCTCTTCAAATTTTAAACTCAGTTCGAGCCAACATTTTGGGGGAATTGTGCCAAGATCAAGTCAGGATGTGAATTTTGTAAACAGCATGACGTCCTTGCTGTAGCAAAAAAAAAGACGGGCCCTGAGTTCAGCGTCAGCTTTTATTGAAACGCAAACTGAATTCTTTGCACCCAAACAACACGTTTAAGGGCAAGAAAAAGTCACGTTGATTTAAATGCTTTACAGTGCCGAGTCGTGCGTCAAAAAGGCCCGCTTGACATTTATGTACACCGCACGACAAACGACATTCGGGTCATTAAAGCGTCTCTCTCCCTGCTCTCTTTTCAAACACTCCTACAAAAGATTCACGGGCCCAAATAGCAAAAACCCGACCGCAAGCCACACTGACAATCGCAAATGCCAGAACAATGGAGTCAGGTTTTTGTGTGGGGCTGCCGGTGTGGCAATGTGGAACCAAGCCGCAGGAATGAATAAGACCTGAAGGTCAGAAAAGATTCTTCCCAGTGGGGGGGTGCAAAATAGTCAGTCCCTTAAAAAGTAAAGGACTGCGTTGAACTAGAGCGTTACTGTTCAACTTGCTTGACAGGTTCTTACTTGTTCTACGTTGGACAAAATGTCTGTTTAAGTGGAATGATAGTAGACAATAGGAACGTTTTTTCCAATCGGAGTAGAGCAAATTATTAGTCTAATTTCTGAGATTACGATCTGGTAGTGGGTTGATTCTCAGTTTCAGTTGCTTTGTTGTTAATAACACAGACGCTTCCCTACATACGATTGTTCGTAAGTTGAATTTGTTCGTAAGTTGCTCCAGTGCTATATTTTGTATGAAATGTATGTTTAAGGTTTATATACAGTAAGTATATTTAAGGCTGCTCGGTGGCCTTGGGGGTATGGCGCCTGCCCCGAGACTTGGAGGTTGTGGTTCAAGCCTCGGCCGAGTCATACCTAAGACTTAAACATTGGTACCCGTTGCCTCCCTGCTTGGCGTTTAGCATTAGGGGTTGGAATTGGGGGGTTTGGTCGCCTATTGACTCCCGACAACTCAGTTGGGTTGAGCGAGGGGGCTAGGAATCCCCTTCTCTGAATCAATCTCCCAAAAAGAGTCAGAAATGACTCTAGCCACCTCCCACTAGGGGGATATGGCTGTGGTATATTATATATATATACAGTGGAACCTCGGTTCTCGACCATAATCCGTTCCATTTCTTTGTACGAAAACCGATTTGTACGATCACCGAAGTCGTTTTTTTCCCATTAAAAGTAATGTAAAATTGTTTTCATCCGTTCCAACACCCTAAATGTTTACCACGAAAGTAAACATGAAGCTAACCCAGGCTAATCGTACGTTCGCGTTAGCGTAATCTTCTGTACGAAAGATTACGCTAACATGAACGTGTAAAAATTAAAAAATCAGGTCGTTTACACGTCATTTAGCACCCGGGTCTCCACAACAAGTGGTGAGCGGTTAAAGGATAAAGAAAAGAATTATGAGTAGGATTTCTTACCTTGGCGGTTGTCTGCAGAAGCCATGCTGTATTCCTGAAAGAAGGGAAACTCACACACCTTCTTCATATTTTGCTATTATTTCTTTCTTAAATGCAATAGTTGTACGCACTTCTCCTCTTTTTTCACCTGTAGCAACTTTGCTGCTTGCACCGACCTTCTTCCGAGGCATAATTAGGAGTTAAAACACTCCATTCACCGCTTTTGAAAAACGAAAGCAGAGAAAGAGTGCGCGTTGCCGTGACAACAGTTCTTCACGAGGGGGGGGCAATCTACACTCGTACGCCGCTCAGCATCGCCCCTAGCGTACCGCCGTTCGAACTCTAATTTTTTTGACAAAAAAAGCGAAGCAAGAATTTCTCGAAATTTTGGGTCGAGAACCGATTTGTTCGAACTGAGAGGCGTTCGAAAACCGAGGTTCCACTGTGTATATATATATATATATATATATATATATATATATATATATATATATATATATATATATATATATATATAAATATAAGTAACCCCCATTGTTTTGGACTATTAAACATTTAATAAGATAATATGCTCTATAACGTTACAAAGCAGGCTGAATGATAAAGCATAGTACTGAAAATCTGTCTTATTCCACTTTCATTTCAAAAAGAAACGGCTCTTCTCTACTTTACCCTTTACACCAACCATATTGAATGGATGCACGAGATATTAAACAGTAAAAATGTCAACGTTCTTAGTGTGCTAGAGATACAGTACAGTGTGTAGACACACGAACGAGGAAGTAGAAGTCGGATTTCTTCTTCGGGGTGGATGCTAGGTGACCTCTCACAGCGCCAAGCGGCTGAAAAAAACACTACAGTAATGTCTTCTACTCGGAAAAAGGTGCACACATTACAAAATCTAACTTACAGCAATCTCTGGATATATTTGAACATCCCGAAAAAATTCGTATCTACCGTTTTGCGTAAGTTGAATGTTCGTAAGTAGGGGAGCGTCTGTATCAAAAAAAAGGTGTACGTGACCTCCAAACAGGAAAGAGTTTTCAAGGTTGAGGCTACTGATTGGCTCCTTTTTTCCCAACTTTCTGCAACTGCCGTTTTTCATTTAGTCAAGATCAACATCCCTGTTCATAGAAACTGCTCAAATTGTCTTTTGGATGTCTTTTTAAAGATGCATTTTGATGATTCACTTTCCAAGTAATTTTTCAGTCTTTTTGGACAGTATTAGATTTCTTGGATGAGTCATTAAAGACGCCTTTTCATTATTCACTATTTAACCACTTTTGAATGGGTTTTAGACGACTTTTGGACGCATTTTAGATATTTCTCTTTATTTTTGACCTTGCAACCAATTAATATGTCTTTCTGATGTTTTATTTCATTATTTTTTACTTTTCAATCAATGAATGCATTTGTTGGAGGACAACCTGTCGTCTCTTAAATGTATTTTGGACATCTTTTTAAAGATTTCTTAAGATTTTTCACTTTTTATGTGAAAGTAAAGGACTACCTGGGAACTAGAACGACAACTGAAACTAAATTGGATTAAACATCTGTTTTAGTAGAGAAATTGAAGACATTTTAATCATAGTGCAGTATTCCCCTCCATTTTTTGCAGTTTATCAGTTCCACAAGAACCTGTATTAAGTGAATTTTCACAAACTGAGAATATGTACAATAGCTTAACATAAGGAATCTGTCTCCTTGTATACATTATATCCGAGATATTATGATTCCGAAAAGCACTGGGACTTGTACAGAGTCGAACTATTCGGGCAAACTCCGGCTTTCTCACTAAAAATAAAATGCCTCATGTGCAAAAGTTGATTTTCTGCTACAGTCCATTATAGTGGACAACAGAGTTGTATCCATAGATATGTAGTTTAAGTCTACACAATTGGGTAGCAATGTACGAAAACAACCTGCAAACAGACAGAACGCAGTAATAGGAAAAGATGTTCAACCAATTAAAACATCTTTTGGATGGCAAACCTGCCGTCTTTTAGATGTATATTCGATGTCCTTTAATTTTCAATTATTTTACCAATTAATATGTCTTTTGGATGGATAACTGCAGACTTTTAGACATCTTAGGACATATTTTTATAGACATATTTTCATTATTCACTATTCAACTAACTAGAAAGTATTTTGGCGGTATTAGACATCGTTAAACTTATTTTAAAAGGTGTCTGTTTTTTTTTCACTTTATAAAAATGTAAAATAACTTTTGGACAGCAACCCTGGTGTATTTTAAACAATGTTCTTTCATTGTTCAACCAACTAATGCATACTTTGGTTGGTTGTAGACTCCTATTAGACATGTTTTCATTATTCCCTTTTTTTATATGAGTATGGTTCGAAACTGATCAATGACAAGAAATATGGTTAAAATGTTTTTATACATAAACAAGCAAGTTGATTTGTATAAAGAGCCTCTTGTAAAGGCTTTAATGTTTAATATTCTTTCAATATGAAATGCTTTTAAAAATTGTAAATGATCATGTTTATTGTGATTTCTTTCATCGTGTCTCGTTGTCGCAATATTTTTTGGGCTGAGAAAATCGCATCAGAAGATCAAGTATGCGCAAGCTTGACTAGCCACTCGGGAATTCCACGTCCGCACTCGTTTATTGCGAAAGTCCAATGTGAATTTATCGGCAATATCGAACGTCCTTCTTCTCACGCCGTGATTTGCAGTCTTCTCGTCAACCAGTTTTTCTGCTGTGTATTAAGTACAAGGGCTAAAGTACGTTACTCCTCCAAACCTCCTACAAACGTTTATTATTGGACATATATCGTAAAGATGTTGCTAAAATATTTTCCGGGGAACAGGCCAAGGTCTGCGCTCAGATAGCACCTGCAACCTGCACTTATTTTTTGGAACATACGAATCACTTTACAAGTTCGGAGTAGGAATGTTAAAAAAAGGCCTTGAAAGTTCAGATCCATCAATTCCTCGCATGAACATTCTATCGAATGTGTCAGGCAAAATAAATTGATACGGGGCAGGGGAGATCGTGAAATTTTAGTGCAAACACATGAGCAGGGAACTCCTCGTTTCTTTCCTACCGAGAAGTCTTGGGGAAAATAATTTGTTTAACGGGTCTCGACGGGTGTCGTTTATGGAGACGACCTCCTCGTAGTTTTGGAGCAAGACAATTTGACCAATCATTGTGAAAGAACTCTTCAATTTTCCATTTGAATCTAGTTGCCAACAATATGTGTCAACAATTAAGGTCCTATCAATTGTGCTGCAACAACGAATCGACAAAATTGATTAAAAACGATTATTAAAAGGGTTGGCAACCAATTAGATCATCGATTTGTTGTATCACATGATTTATGAGCCACCTAGAATGTTAAATCAATGCAAATTAAAGTGCACACCATTTCATTGTGACGCTGGGAATTGTAGTACCGCTTTGGTCCGGCAGCGGGCGCCAAGACAGTTTTTATAAAAAGCTAGGGTAATTTTTTTATATATATTGCATTTTGCATCATTTACAAACAAAATTGTCATGGAAGTAGTCGTAGTGTTTGACTGTTTCATCACGATAAAAAGTTAACAATTTTCAAGGGAACAGACAGAAATACAGAGAAAAACCATCAGAAAATACTATGAGTATGAAAAAATAAAAGTAGAAAGACAAAAAATATTGACATGTTTAACTTTACCCAAGGGGCAAATTCTTGGGCATAAAGTACATAATTTTCATAATGGCAATGTTAATCATATTCCGAAATATCACCCCCACAATCGTCTATCTTTCCAAAATTTAAATATTTGAATAAATAGGAGGGGAACTGGAAATCCGATTCATCGATTATGAAATAAATTGTTTGTTGCAGCCCTAATTTAAATACAATAGAAACCCTCAGGATATGGCAGTCCCACATAACGACATTTTCACTTAACTGGAATAAAATGGGTTTTTTTAAAGTTCAAAATCCAGTGTTAAAAACTTGAATTTGTTTCACTGCAGAGATCAAGACTTCGTGATGCTAAATGAAGAAGCAAAAACATGATAACGATAGAAATGAATTTAGAGGTCATAAAGAAGGCAGAGCTACCATAACCTGCGCAAGAATAATCCCAAAATGAATCAAAACGATTCAGAAAAATGTAATGATTGTTTTTAAACTGTTTTCAAAAAACTCGTCAAAAAATGTTAGGTAAAACTGAAAAATACATTCCATAAAATAAAGCAAAATAAATCATAAAAACATTACAATGATTGTGAAAAAGAAAGACAAAAAATACATTCCAAAAAAGGGTATTCTCAAAAATCCTGAAAAATGAAAAAATAATTCTCAAAAAAAATTAACATTTTTTTTTTCTTTTTACAAATTAAAATTTTGGGGGAGATAAATGCCAAAAAGCATATGAGAGAAAAAAACAAAACAAAAAAAAAAAACCTTATAGTTATTCTCGAAAAACTCAAATACAAAATAACAACATGTAAAATTATTCTGAAAAACTGGCCCAAAAGTATTCTCAAAAAACAGAAAACAAAATCTTCCCCCCAAAAAATGTTTTGGATGACTAACACATAAAAAAGGATTTTAAAAAAAACGGTCCAAAAATATTTTCAGAAAAACTGAAAAATAAATATTTTGAATGACAAAAAATATTTTTTTTAAATCTCATTCAAATTCTTATGAAAAACACGGCAAAAAAATATGTAAAACACAAAAACAAAAACAAAAAAATCTTGAATACTTTTAAAACACGTAAAAATGATTCAAAAATAGTTTAATAAATACTAGAAAAAAAACTAGTTTCAATTTTAATCTGCCGCGTCTACCGGCGACCCTACTCAGCCAGATGCAGTTGTGTTGCACCAAAGGTAAATCAACTGTATAGATTTATTCATATGCACATATACATATTGCACGTAAGTGGTACTTACTATATACTTTTTCAGTTATTATCTGTTAAACAATTCTATCTGACATACTGTGGGTCCTAAAGGCATTAGCATTGGTTTGTTTCCCCGCTATAAGGCAATTTCACCTTACAATCCCCACCTTTAGAACCGATTCATGTCATAACCCGGGCTTTACTGTTAGACTTTGGAATAAGTCATCAGGTTTATGTTGCCACAACTCGGCATCACCAAGCTAATACGGGCCCCAACAACCGTTTCTTTTTCAGTGTTTGAATAATCGGAGCGCTGTTCCCTGGGATGTAATCCTCCAGCAAACATTTGAGGAGTACGGCCGACTTGATTCCAACAACCGTGACACCGAACAAAGAATCAGATAAGACCGAGACGATTAGCCTGTCGCGTTCCCGCACGTTTCACCATTATCTCACATTGCATCTCTAACGCTGCACATTAGTTTGTCTACAAAAAACTAGCCATTTTGTTTTTATAGGATTTGGATACGACAACACCTTCGATGATGTTTTCACATTAGGGTGTGGAATAAGATGTTTTGTCGGCCTCGAAATGATGGCGTTTTCCTCATTATACCACATCAACAACAGTTGATTTAATTTGACAAGCCTTAATTAGTCTTTCGAGCCAGAATACTTATTAATAGCGTCCCCAGCTTGAGATATTTCCATGTTAGAAAGTGAAATATAATTATTTAGTCCCGTCGTTATGGCAATTCCACCACCACATCAACAATAAATTATTATGCATGGACAAAAACCTGCAAAATTCAAACTTTGCGGTGTTGGTGCCTGTTTAAAACTGGTTGATGTTGGTAAAATGCTAGTCTGCTATCGGTTTGTGCCCTGGTGTCATGAAGATGCTGACATTCTACTGGCTGAACTACCTCCTTCATTCAGTTCAGAAACGAATGTAAAAAACTTCAATTTGTTCAGCTAGGATCACAAGACTTGCAGTTGTGCTAAAGGGAAAAGAAAGATGATAACAATAGAGACGAAGCTTGCAATTACTAAGAAATAAAAAGAAGGGTGCATTGTTACCCTCGCTAAGCAATACAGCGATAACCCATCAATGATCATAACCATTATTATGAAAAACGTGGAATCTTCTAAGGACAGAAAAACGTTTTGAAAAGCAGTTTAAATTTGAATTCCCCCCTGCAGCCATACACTAACTCAGCTGTACCAGCTCAAGACACCCCAAAAAAAAAATCTAAATGACATTAAATATTTCTTTTCAATTTTTTTAAAGGTATCAAATACACTTATATTACATATAAGTAGAACTTCGGTTTAAGGACGTAGTAATTAGACATTAAGATGGCGGCGCCCTGTTCGGCTGCGGCTACATCGGCTCGCTACAGTTTTTTACACTTCGGTCATAAAACCCAGTCTTCGACTCAGTTTTGACGGCGAACAAAGTCAACTCAAACCGCAGATTAATATACGATCGCAGTTTTTTTGCTGGATATGCGATCATCCAGAAATCAAGCACTTGGTGCCACGGCCACTCGGGAGTGTTTACTTAGCCTCGGACTGCTACGTCAACAAGACCCAGCGGCCTACAAAGCAGCGAAGCAGAGTGGCAAGAGAGCGGTGTGACCGGAGGAGGAAGCGAGGTTGTCGGGCCGGGCTAACCGCTAGGTTAAAGGCTAAACCCTTCAAAACGCCTCTCCCATCCATTTTCCTCTCCAACGTTCGCTCTCTGGACAATAAACTGGACCATTTACAACTGGAACTAACATCAAACCGCGAGATGACGAACTGCTGCGCTATAATTCTGACGAAGACATGGTTAAACTTATCTATCCCGGCTGACGCTCAAGGAAACTGTGCGGGTCAGATGTATCGACATTTCGTTCTGTATACAGGTGTACACGAATGACAATAAAGTATATCTTAATCTGAATCTGAATCTGAATTATCCCTTGTCCTACGTGTGTTCATTGAATTTCAGAGGCTGGAAACAAACTTTTTTTTAATGGCAGAATATTCCATCATTGTGATATAAACAAAGGCTACATTATGGCAATAATGTGTAAATGACATTTGAACCAAGATTTTCATACTTTTTCTGAGGCGTTGCAAAATTGATGTTGAAATTCTGGGTTGTATTCCATTGTTCAATCAATTTCCATATCAGCCATTTAAACAGCTAGCTGTTGTTGCGTAGTGGGCGTTTGACTTAATGACATGAGGCGCTGTTGTGATTAGCACTACAATATCAAGATACGGGTAAAGTTAATAAACTTCTTTGTATAGTTCAGTCTTCACTTCCTATTTTTGTCATTTTTAATCTTTTTATCTGAGGTACTGGGGGTTCTGATGCATTTTGGTTTGGTTTGTTTTCCTCGCCGTATGACAATATCACTTTGCGATACCAATGTCTGAAATGATTCATATCTTATCCAGAGACTCTGCTGTAATAAATACATTTTCCAAACAGTCATTCGTTACTGGTCCGTCCTCGTCCATTTCTTTTTATTTAAATCCAGCCGCCAGTTTGTCGTCATCTGCGGACCGGAACAACATTAGTTATGCGTGCTACTATTGTTTCCCATACGTTAAGTAACCGAAGTGGAGACATGGCAAGATTGAATAAGCTGCAGTTACTGACAGCGTCTTCTTGCGCTAGTTTCCAGTTTCCTACTTAAAGTAGCGAGGACTTGAAAGGGGACACCTCCACAAAAGTCCTTGGTCAAGAAAAGACAAAAAACAAAATGTTCCCAGTCTGGAAGGTTGATTTCCTGATATCGTATAGCAATTTATATAATCATATATTTGGCTGAGTCCGATGTATACTTTTCTCTTCAAACCTGACACTCGGTCTTCCCTTCCCCCACGTTGCAGCGCTCCACTTTTTGACTGTTCTCCACATCAGACTAAGGGTTGGGTCTGGACACCATTTGATGGATTTAGCAAATGGAAATAACTTCTAGTCCGGGGTTGAGAGATCTTGGGAAAAACTGTGATTCTGTTTACATGGTTTAATTATAAATCAATTTTCTGGCACTAAAGAATCATGCTTCAACGGAAACAACTAACATAAGTAGTGCAAGAAGACACCAACACTAGCTTCTGTGTATCGATGTCTTCACTTCAGTTACTTTAAGTATGAAAGACAATTATAGTTTGTGAAGTTAACATTGTTCTGGTCAGGAGATGATGGCAGACTAGTACGTGGCTTAAAATACTGACGAATGAACAAGGACGGACCATTGACTCGTGAAAGACCATTAAGGAAACGTATTGATGAAAGTAGAGCCCCAGGATACAACATCAATTTATTCTGAGGTGGTGTTTGTAACTTGAATTTGATGTATATAAGGGACCAGAAGCCTATCTAACCACTTTTTCTAAAAATAGCCCTGATTGTTGACAGGTAAAGTGCCTTTGTCTTTCTTGATAATAGCAAGATTCAATTCAATAGTTATCTGTTTTTTTCTTCTTCCCTTAAGCATCACTAAAAATCTTACAAATCATAGCTAAATTCAATCGTGTTCCTTGAGATTCTGTTGTAAAAATAAATAAAATTATAAAAATATAAAAAAACAGTATCTGACGATGTAATTATGTATGCTGATTTAATTTTAATATCGACTTAAGCATTAATGCTACCAAACAAAGCATATTTTTCTATTATATTTTCAATTCTTGTTTATTTGCTACGTATTTATTTATGAAGCAGGCGAATGACATGGGAGAAAGGCATTGTGGGAGGTTATATAGCCAATAGCATAATGGCATCTTCATTAATCAAAAGTACAGGTAACTTGTCATACACCCTAACACCAAACGATTTTGGGCACAAGAAATAACTTCTTCATGTCGTAAAGTAAGGAAAATGGCATAAATAGGGACTGAAAAAACCTTTATTCCACACCATAGAGTGAAGACGTTGTCAGGTGGGGTCGCCTTATCACGGAGTACTCATTTTAAATGTTGCTAATTTATTTTCTCTTTTGACAGGAACTTGCTTGATTTGTCACTTTTCTTGCAACATATTAATTCATAAAGCAATCAAACAATGTGGGAGAAAGGCATTGTCGGAGGTCATTCAGCTAATAGCATAGTAGCATTTTCATGATGCCTTGACGCAAAGCAATAGCAGACCAACATTTCATATAACGTGGACCAAAAGCAGACAAGCATCTTAGAGATGTAAGTCGTCATACGTTTTAATTTGTCGTTGATACCGTATAGTGGGAAAAATGCCGTAATGAGAGGCTGAAGAAACATTCCGCGGTGTAAAGTGACGATGTCGTAACGCGGGGTCACCTTATTTCGGGGTCTACTTTTCTTTAATCTAAAAGTTTTCTCGTTTGCCAAGAACTTAATTAAAAACTTTTTGTAATTTGAAATCGTATCAAGGCATTCGATCCTTATCGACGAGTGTTAATCTTTCATTGACAACAAAGCCAAAACAGAAAACCATCCTCATTAAAACGGCGTGCATCCATATTAGCAAGAAGCGATACACTGTAGATTGTATCAAGAATGTTCTTTATCTAAATCCTAAATTAATCTGCAGGAGATGCCTGTCCAATGGAAAATGTGAGAAGTGGCACACTGTGTTCCAGACTGTTTGTAGACGGCGAGTATCCCTGGCACGATGCTGAATACGGCACAATACCGCATCCATCATCGACCGCCTCCGGCGCCAGAAAACCCCCAGTACCCAAATGTGATGTCATCCGCTAAATAATCCGTGACTGGGGTGTCAAAAGCTTCCTTAGCCCTGTTCTTTTGTGCTGTACTCTAACTCCGCCACAAGAACCACATGAGAAACTGAAGATTGATTATGAAGACATGATGGAATTCACTGAACGAACACAAGACAATACACCATGTCTCAGGATCTTGCACTCCTTTTCCAGACAGGGACAATCTGAAGGGAGTGGCTGAAGAGCTCCGACCTATGCCTGTTAAGGGTTCACACCTGCACCTTATTTTTGAATATGCCTGCATCAATTTCTGCTTTCCCACATACTTGGTACACACCCTAATCTTGACAGAATGACTGGACTATCTAAGGACCCAGTAGGACGTTTCAAAATCTCTGTTTCAGATACCTTCCTCTGCTGTCCCAGGTTTTGACGGAAAAAGACCTTCGGTAACTTGTGTAATTTGAAATTGTATCACAGCATTCGATCCCCCTGACCTGCCCCCTTTTTGATGTCTGGAAGCGAAGGACCCTCAGCTGCCCCATGTCCCTTTTAGAAAGCAAAGGACCTGGGGATATTTCTATGCCCGAAAAGGATCTTTAGCTGTTTCTGTCCCCAGTTTTGGTTGTGAAGCACTCTCGGTTGCCAAAGTCCCTGTTCCAGTAGAAAAAGACTATCAGCTACAAGCCTTCATGCTTCCTTCTGCCCTTTACTTGGGAATTTTGATTTTAGACCATCCAGCATCTGGCCCATTAACTTCAGGATCTGGCACAGCAATCTAAGGAGAGTGGCTTAGAGAGCACCCACCTGCGCCTTGTCAGTGTCCACACCTACATCTCATTATTCCAGATCCTTATGAATGGTTTTATAATTGACTGCACATTTAGTTGTTTTGATCCAACCTTTTTGTTTTTAGTTATCGTTTCATACTTTGTTCTTATTTTAAACATTGACCCTTTTTACCAACATGCCTGATTCGGTTTTTGTTTCCCTAAATATTGGTTCAATCCACTCTGGCCGATAAGTGCAAATAGGACCCCAGGTGCAGGAACAGGAGACATAAGATGGCCTACAAAGCAGTTTAATGAATTAAATCAAAGAACAAAATAACAAAACAAAAACCAAACCTGGACAATGAAATAGAGGGAAGCTGCTGGTGACAGATTCCAACCAAGACTGAGGGAAAATTGAAGATGTAAACATACACAAACTGACAAGACATCAAGGAGGACCTGATTGGTTGACATGAGGATGGACACAAAATTTGACAAATCAGCAAACACAGAATCAAATCCATCAAAGATGCGTAAAGAGGTGACCCATCCCACACCTGGATGTCTCCAACCACCTCTGTCTTTCTCTGACTATCAAATATACCCCACTCGGGAGGAAAAAAAAGCCTATGACAATAACAATTCTATAAATCGATGACAATGTGTATCGCTATATTAAAAATGTGTACAGAGCTAGCCCTCCACCCCCACCTGGATGGGTCAGATCACCTCAGTATTTCTTTGACACCGAAGTCTGTGACAAGAACAATTGAAACATGGCCTGGCGGCGCTCTCCACAGCTGCAAGACTGCTTTCTACCAAGTTGTCGTTTGAGGTACTCCAGCTGACTTCCTGGTCCAGGTGATTTGCTAGCGCTGTTGGTAACATGAGCCGAGTTGGCTCCTTGACGCGAAATAACAAAGGATTGAGTGTACGGGTCAGTGTGAAATTTCAGCACAGGTAAAAAGGAGCTAACGAATATGTTACGATCGCCTCGTGCCCACACCCAGTCCAATATTCAGAAGGGAAGTACTTGATGACCTTTTGGAATTATATAAAGGAAACCATTTTGATTTTCTGGGTAGATGCTTGTTGGGCAGTGAGGCCAGAATCCGTGAAGAGCTAAGCCCAACCAGCACCAGTAGTTTTTGGATGTTTGATTTCAGAAGAGATTTAGTCCAAAAATACATCTACATTTGATGAAATATTAATTCTTGTGTTTACCTCTGTCAATTGAGCCTAGATTTAGTCCTTACTAAAATGTATTGTACTCTTTCACTTTAACATCACAGACAAATTTTGTAAGGTTGTTTTTTTGGTGGCAGCACGGCGGCTGAGTGGGATCAAATCCAGCTACTAGCCCTCTTCTGGGGAGTTTGTATGTTCTCCCCGTGCTTGCGGGGGTTTCCTCCGGGTACTCAAGTTTCCTCCCACATTCCAAAAACAAACATGTCATGTTGATTAGCCTGTCCAAGATTGGCCCTAGGCGTGACAGAGTGAGTTGTCCCTGTGTGCCCTGCGACCGGCTGGCAAGTGGTTCAGGGTGTCCCCTGCCCACTGCCCGAAGATAGCTGTGATGGGCTCTAGCACCCCTGCAACCGTACTGAGGATAAGCAGTGTAGATAATGGATGGATAGATGTTTTTTTTTTGTTTATCTATAATTGTGGGATTACATTTTCTTTTCAGTCTAATTTGAATGCCAGAGCGGCCCATGAATTTCTGGGCTGTGTTAATGATTGTTTTTTACTTAATCTTACGATTATTACCGAATCTTACTGCAATATGTATTCTGTGTAGCACTATTTAGTTACTCTATATAACACGCTACAGTGGGCATTTGCACGTCACACTGGGTATTTGTATATTGTATTTTTTTGGCTTTATTATTGTACTGTTCTCAGCTCAGGGATGCTGCTGGAAATGTGAATTTCCCTTCGGGGATAAATAAAGTATCTATCTATCTATCTATCTATCTATCTATCTATCTATCTATCTATCTATCTATCTATCTATCTATCTATCTATCTATCTATCTATCTATCTATCTATCTATCTATCTATCTATCTATCTATCTATCTATCTAATCTATAACATTGGAATTGAGTTTATTTTCTCTGTACAATGGTTTTTGGACAGAGCACAGCCTATGGTTTTCTGGACTATGTTGATCACTCTCTGTAAAGTGTAGTTTTTGGTCAATCTAAAACTAATCTGACTAATCTCTAGTCTTGGAATTGAGTTTTGATTTTGTCCTCATAGGGTTGATGGACAGAAAGCAGACAATGGTTTTCTGAGCTGTGTTGATGACTTTTTTAGATTTGGCTTTCGGTTAATCTATAGTCTTGGAATTGAGTTTCGATTTAGTTCCAATTGGGCTGTTTGGGAGAGAGCAGACAAATATTTTCTGGGCTTTGTTGATGACTGTAAGGTTATCTTGTTTGGGACTGTATTTTTTGTTCATAATAGAGTTTTTTGTACCCACTTAAATATATTACACATTTTGAGGCATTTTATAACCCAACGTCCAGGGAAAAAAAACAAGGAATTTTTCTAAGAACTGTCGAGGGACTTTCTAAACATGTGCCGCTGATTTTTTAAATTCATTTTATTGTTTAGATCTGGCATCTACTTATAGAATCCCTGCATCAAAACTGTAAAGCCGTCCACACGCCACATAAATGAAAGATTATGCAAAAAAAGCACTGAGAGTTTAACTTATGATTAATTGCCCAACTTGACGTTGCGGTTTGAGGCCGTGGCGAAGGCAAGCCGCTTTCATTTTGCAGCTGCTTGCTTTCGGCCAATCATGCGAGCCGCTTTCATTTTGCAGCTGCTTGCTTTCAGCCAATCATGCGAGCTGTCAAACTGACCACATACCCCTTTGCCCAAAATAGAATTTGCACTAAGTAAACTGATTTTTCATAGACTATTCCTAGATTGTTTTTGATTTTCCTTTTCCTGCAAATATTTTAGTAACCCTACTCCTAAAATACTTTTCCAGTTTTGGTAAGCAATATTTTTTGAGTGATCAATCTTTGCACGAACACAGTAATAAACTACCAAAAAACCTTGAGTATAATGCAGACCCAAAATTATTTTTTAGTAAAAACAAAAAAAATAGTGCCCTGCACGGGAATAAATGCGCTAGCATAGGTTTAAATCCCCCGCTAAATGGCAAGATCACTTTAGGACCCCCATCTAAGAACCGATTAATGTCATATCCCGGGGGTCTGGATGACATTTCTGTCCGGAACAACATAAACACATCGGAGCGTGAACTTTCGACCAAGCTGTGTTAGAATTTGTCGTCTTTACATCTGCGATACACAAACACTCGTTGCCCACACAAATTGCGGCATGCATAACAACATACGGCGAGGTGTTGTTTTGCAAGCTTCATCTGCCGACACGCTCTGCAAATAATCTTGGAAGCCGACAGTGACACGGCAAATGAGGACGCCAGCAAAGTTTTGCCTCGTTGGATGTAAATTTCCAATACAGATTCTTCAGTCTTTCATTATATTGTGCTTGAAAATATTTAAAAAAACTCTGTCTTTAACACTTCTCTCAACTAATTCTCCCTTCTCTCTATGCCTCATAGGTTCCAGTCAAATGGCTAACATGAGTTGCTATGGATAAACAGTGGGAAAAGTATAATACTGTATGCCTGAATTACAAAACTCAGTGACGTTTGCTTGCATGAGCAGCCGTGGGAGGCAAGTGACACTGAATAACAAAGCAGGGGCAGCTTACAACAAAAAGAGTGGTGAGCAGCGAGCCATAGCCTGCTGCCAAGTGGCTAACACGATTAGCTGGAGAAGGAAACAGTGGAGAAAAAAAAGAGAAAGATGCCTAAATGATGGAACCCGGACTCACCTGTGTCTGGTAACTGTCCTAAAAGTCCTAAAAGTCCTAAAAGCTTCACCTGGACCAGCTAGCCTCTGTCGTAGCAAGATGGCCACCAAATATGTTAGCTTCTTAAAGTTGTGTAGCATCATTAAACATTTCTAAACCTTGAGTCCTGTTTATCAGATAGTAAGGGTGGTCTTGGTTAATATTTGAATTGATAGTGTCTTATTTCAAGAAACCAAACGAGTTTACACTAAGGAGGGGTCACTAAATCATACACACTGGGGCCCTAAATTCCTACCAAGATCACATTTGTGACAACACAATGACATTTTCACCAAAAAAAGAAACTTGCGAAATCATTTTCGACTGACACTCTGTTCTAAAACTCATTTTGAAATTGACTTTGCGGGTTCAACAGGGTGACTCACTAAATGCCTTTCCAAGATCACAAAAAACTGAAGAAAGAGTGAATAAATCTGCCTTATTTTACTTTCTTTGATGACAGTGTTTCCATGACGACACGGTCATCAACAGCTAAAATCTCAGCGGGTTTGGATTATGGCGATGACTGTAACGCGAGACTCAAATAGTCCGTATTTTGACTTTGAAGGTATGCAGCCCGTTACAGCTGGCATAAAAACAGAATTTGACAAAAAGAACATGATGCCAACAGTGGTGGTGGCAGAGTGATGGTCAGGGGCTGCGTTGCTGCCTCAGGACCAGGACAACTTGCTTTGGTTGATGGAATAATGAATTCTGGTGTTTACCAAAAGATCCTGAAGTAAAACGTCCGGCCATCAGTGTGTGCCCTCAGACTCAAGCGATCTTGGCTAATGCAGCAGGACAACGATCAGAAACACACCAGCAAGTCTATGTCTGAATGGCTAAAAAAAAAAAATTGGGTTCTGGAGTGGCCAAGTCAAAGTAGATTTAAATCCAATTGAGATGCTGTGGTGTGACCTTGAATGGGCAGTTTATGCTCGAAAACCCTCAAATATGGCAGATTTTAACCAAATTTGCAAAGAAGAGTGGGTGGTGAAGGACGCATTACCAATTACTGTCAATGTTTTAATTCTGTTATCGCTGCCAAAGGTGGCCCAACTCACTACTAGGTCCAGGAGGCAATTCTTTTTTTACATAAGGCCAGAGTTTTTTTTATGGGCAAATAAATCAAATCCACATTTCAAAAGTGCATTTTCTATTTCCTTGGGTTGTCTCCGAGTGATATTACAATTGGTTTAATGATCTGAAACCTTTGTGAGTTATAAATATGCAAAAAAAAACACTGAAATCAGGTAGGGGGCAAATCTTTTTTCATGGCACGGTATAGCCCGGTCACGTATTCCTAAACAACAGCAGTCCAAACACGTGCAACAAATCCCGCTGAATCGTGGGAGGAAGAAGCGTTGGCCCCGGTTTCGTTTTTGCGGCTAAACATTTATGCGCTTTCTAGCATTTGCCAACCCTGGCTTTTGTTGTACACAGTTGGAGGTTTTTTATTTGTATTTATTACAACATCAAGTTTGCAAATCACTTGGACCCCGACCGATTTTTGATGATTTTCTGACTTTCTGTCTGAATGATGTAGAATGGAGGTTCAAATTTGTAAAAAAACAATACAATGTAGTACAGTAGAAGCCCCAGGATAAAACATGAATATGTTTTGAGGCGGGAATTGCAAGTTGAATTGTCGTCTGGCGCAGAACCCTAAAACTTAACCCTGCCCTGTAACGCTTAACCTTACTCTGACCCCTAACCTAATCTCACATGTGTCAAACTCATAACTTGTAGGACAAATTTTTATTTTTCATTTCGTGTGGCATGTGAGATAATGCTGAGTGAAGCAAGTGAGAAAACTAAGGCACAATGACTTTTAACGTTTAAATATGTCCACTGAAAGTATCCACTGTAGCTGTATTTGCTGACTACCATTGTTCAACCATAGAACATTGAGAAAACCCAGCCTGATGTTATTTTATTGAAAATAAAAGTCACGGACACGCTGTTTAGGGCCAACCACAAAATACAAAATTTTTAAAATTGCAACTTAGTGTCTTTGCAGGAGTTTAAAAGAAGGTTTAGTTTCCTTCTATAATAGATATGAAATCCATGAGAAAGGTTCCCATTTTCATCCAGAATATTTCAAAACAAGTAAAAACATTTACATAATTAAAACAATCATTTAAATGAGTGCCTGCGATTGGCTGGCAACCAGTTCAGGGTGTCCCCTGCCCACTGTCTGATGATTGCTGGGATGGGCTCCAGCACCCCCGTGACCCTACTGAGGATAAGCGGTGAAGCTAATGAGATGAGATGAGTGTTTGGTGGTTATTTCGTCATTTTTTCAGTCTGCAGGCAAATTAAATAAACTGTAGTGGAAATTTGTTATTTTTTCATTCAAATGCACAAGAGAATAATAAATCTTACTGAAAGAAAAAAAAGGGGTTTTTTTAAGGGTTATTGATCTATCTTCGTTATTCATTATCCATTAGATAGATAGATAGATAGATAGATAGATAGATACTTTATTCATCCCCGAAGGGAAATTCACTTTTCCAGCAGCATCCCTAAGCTGAGAACAATCGAAAATAACTGAGAACAATCGAAAATAACACGGGAGCTGCTGGAGTGGCTGCCATTCGTGACGGCGCCGTAGAAACGATTCAATTTGAATCATGTACAAACAAACAAACAATTGAATCATGTACAAGAAACGATTCAATCTGAATCATGTACAAACAAACAAACAATTGAATCATGTACAACAAACAAACAAAATATTCATGTTTCAATAAGTGGAGTGTTAATAAAATGGGGGGAAAATAATTTCTGATACTGATATAACCAGGTAAAACTAATTTTAAGTTACCTGTCCAAATGAATGTTGTGCCATCTCACCTATCCGTTATCGGTCAGTTCATAATACGCTACAAAGCCTAGGAGCCGGGACACTTACTCTCAGCCAAAAGGCCAAGCTAAGGTCCTAGCCTAAAGCTTTGCTGCAATCATTGCGAATGCACCGTTCCCGGAGGTACTGCAATACCGGGCCGATGCGTGGAGTGGACAGAACAAGCTCTTATTCCATCTCCGGAATGCAAAAATCAAAGGCCAAGCTAAGGACCTAGCATCAAAGCAAAAGGCCAAGGCTCAATTATGATGAACTATACGGCCAAGCTAAGGACCTAGCATCAAGACTAAGGTCCTAGCGTTAAATGAGAAAAATAAATAAAATAATTATTTATCATCAATTGTGAGCCTGACAAAAAAAATCTCCAAGAACTAAGTAAGAGGTGCCAAATTAAAGTAAAGTAAAGAGAAAACTACTTTTGCCGTTCCCTTCCTTTTGGCGGGCATTGTTTTGGAATTTATGTTTTGTATGAATTGTCTGAAAGTTATGAGCTGTTACTTTGCAGGTATATCTTAGTCGACAGGCCTTGTGGGTATTATCGTTTTTGGTTCAAGTACTCTTTTGACCCATTTATATTTAGACGCTCAGAGATTTTAAGTTCTCGTTGGCCACATAAAATGAGTGGCGAGCCACATATACCATAAAGTAATTTTGTGAATTTGTGTATAATGTGCACCTCTATTTTTTTTTTTATCTCTACTGGCCAATCAGTTTTACTTTTTCTCAGCTCAAACTAAGCATTTTAAGTGAAAAACATAGAATACGTACAGCCGTGATTATAATTATTTATTGACTACTATGAACACAATACCCACATAAAATCACAATGTATTCCTTTATTGTCCTTCAAAGTCAATTTAGTCATCAGACACCAAAGCGTGGTTTCATTTGTCGTGCTTTTTGGACTTTTAAAAAAGACTTTTTGTTTCTCCATCTTCTAAGATTTTTCGACCTGAAATAGTGTGATAACGATAAGTCACTCCAGCATTGGTGCTCAGCAATATTTTAAAACTGATCTATCTTTGCAAAATATACCAAAAACCTTGTGTAAAACACGCACCCAAACTTGACTTCTTTTGCCAGAAGAAATAGCCATACTGGAAACACAAACCCATACCTGCGATCCAGTTTTTAACGACGGATTTCTGGCGGTGTCCGGCTCGGAATCCAAGCCAAGCATTGCTGGGTTGTATCAAGCCTCTGGCGCTGGAAACGTCCACTTTAGGAGTTGTCTGAATCTGGAAAATTGCAGGGTCACTGGTTGCGTCCGCAAGCTTCTTGGTTTGACGTGCTGGAAATAGAATGCGTAAAATTGTTCCCCTGGGGACGCCGGCGTAATCTGCAATTGAACGTTTCGGACTCCCCCAAAGTCCAATAAACGCGTGGAGCAGATCTTTGGAAAGCGGCCATGCGCTGAGCAAACAATGAGAGAGCACGTTTATGTGAGGCCCATGCCAAGATTGTTATCTTCTGGAAGAGGATTGGCTTGCCTTGGGCCTTATTCTACTCATCAGGGCAAATCTGAAATCCGTGGGACAAGACTATGGTCTTGCACAGTTCGAGGTGTCTCCCTATGATAAGACCCGAATCAAATGATCTGGACTGTTATCAGGTTTTTGTTTCCTTTGAAACAGGTGTGGCTCAAGGCCAGAAACCAGCACGTGATGGTCTTTAATGATTTTTCGATTATTTTGCCCACTATTGAGTTCTCTAGCCACTCATATTAGCCACCTGGCTGCAGTCAATGGCTTGCCGCAAGCTATTTATATTGCTAGCTGCTACTACTTTGCTAAGTTCTAAGATACAGGCATCTTTCACCTTTGTTCCACTGTTTTCTTGTCTAGCCACTCATATTAGACATCTGCTGCAGGCTATGGCTCGCTGCTAGCTGCTATTGTTATTGTTAGCAGCTTCTGCTTTATCCATCAGTTTCACTTGCCTTCCACTGCTGAGTTCTGCGATCCAGGCATCGATAGACAGATGACACAAGAAACATTCCCACATATGGACCCGTGTTGAGAACAACGCCGTTAGGTAACAGCGTTATTTTTTTGGTAACTGGGTAATCTAACTATTTTTCCAGTCGAATGTGGTGCGTCACTTGGCTGCAGTTTTCCGCTCTCCCCCAAGTTGTTTATGTCAAGTCTTTTCAGATCCTCACCATTTAAAACGGCAACGACCATATAGTTAGAAAGTGATAACCAATATAGTCTAATGCAAAGAGAGAAAAGGTGAATGAGGTCTAATATCCAAAAAATGTGAGCGTTCTCCCCGTGCTTGCGTGGGTTTCCTCCGGGCACTCCGGTTTCCTCCCACGTTCCAAAAACATGCCTGTCAGGTAAATTGGCCGGTCAAAATTGTCCCTAGGTGTGAATGAGCGAGCGAGTTGTCTGTCCCTGTGTGCCCTGCGATTGGCTGGCAACCAGTTCAGGGTGTCCCCTGCCCACTGCCCGATGATTGCTGGGATGGGCTCCAGCACCCTCGCGACCCTACTGAGGATAAGCGGTGTAGCTAATGAGATGAGATGAGGTGAGCCCTGTATATGTCAGCACCCTGACTCGTGTATTTTTCGTTAACGAAACGTCTCCATGAGCCGGCTCTTTAAAATGAACGAAGACAGCCGGCTCCCCACCAATCAACAGCTCTTAGACGCCGTTTTCCCTCGTGTGTTAGGTCAATATACATTTTGGGGGGATTCCATGCTGTTGACTTTAAATTTGTTGAGCATAAAAAAATTAAAATTGTTTTTGTATTTTATTGTTTTGTAGATTTATAAATATTCTAATTATACTTCCTGTGTTTTAGTGTTACTGTGTTTATGTGAAAGGAGGAGTTTATTCTTTTTTCTTCTTTTATCTCACTTTTTCCTTTTGTTATTGTATTTTTCTTTTGTGTCCTTTTTTCTTTATTTTTTTATCCCTTTTTAAGTCATTATGTGCATTATGTTATACAATAATTGGTAATGTAGGGGTTAAAGCAATAAAAACAACTTGAAGAGCTGAGCTGGCTCTCTCAAGTGAGCAGATTCGGAAAAAAACCTTCTCTAAAAATAGTCGCAATTCCGCACTCACCAGAGTGTTTTATATTTGTAAAGAAAATGTCGAAATAGTTGACATACAACTTATTTTTAAAGTAATGGAAATTGTTACTTTCCCTGGTAACTTGTTAATCTTACTATAGAGTTACTTTTTGGAAGACAGAGTATGTAACTACAACTAAATAATTAAAAGGACAGTATGTAATATTTAGTCAGTGGTACAAAAAAGCTTTCATTCAGTAAAAAAAACAACAACAAAAACATTGATTTGAATACGAAGAAAAAATACATAAACTCCCATACCAATGTTAATTTTCATAAGAAATTCAACAGCCAAGACATTTTTTTTTTAACTTCGTGTAATACATAGGTGGAAGTCGCCAACCTTGTTTGTCCCGGGTCTTATTGCTACAGGCACCCAAAGCGACTAAATATCGCTGTGTTTGGTAAAGCTCCCAATTAATATGCAAAATAGAGGTACTACCATGAAAAAATATCTTGGGTTTTCGTTCAAAGCATGGAGTCGCTGCACCGGTAAGAGTATTATGTGTTTGTCTTTTGAAGAAAAGAATATGCCACTTTGTTTTGTTCAACTTTTGTTTTCAGCATTGTTTTCCAAATTACTACTGCTAGCCGTGTTATCAGCTTCGTCAGAATATAATCATAGATTCAGCAAACACACCTAAGCCTACAACGAGGGAAAAAAAAATAATAGCCATATATAAACACTAGAAAAAATTCATGAATGACATGTTTGCACTTTCAACCAAAACGTAAGTTTGTTTACGAATTTGACAACATTGTAAACTTAGTGTTTTAATTTGGGGATCACGGAAAACCAAATTGTTTGATATGATGTCAAATGGTTCTAAAAATCTGCATCAGGGTGAAGACTTTCTGATGATTTGCTAGCCAAAAACACAATTTTCTTGAGTGGTCACACACAACAACAGCGTTTTTCTGTTAAAAATTCAACTGGTCTAAATGTACAACGCTCACTTTCTCTAGGGATGAATAAGTACTGAATGTGTAGCAAAGATGGTAAACTTACTTCAACAATTGAGAGAATACTGGAAGTCGTGTGTGACATTAGGCTAGTATGCTGGAAAGCATCCCGACAAGGCTAGGCTAACAAGGCTGGCCTGGTAAATGGAGGAAAGGGCTACTGTTTGGTCACCAAACTCTCCGAGGTTATTTCTTCTTCCTTCTGGTTTGTAGGACTCATTTCCGATCGCACTACAGAGGCTCCCGTAATTACGAACATTCGAGTTACGAAAAACGGTAGATACGAACATTTTTTTGGGGATGTCAAAAAATATCCGGACATTGCTGTAAGTTAGATTTTGTACTGTGCACCTTTTTCTGAGTACAGGACATTACTGTAATGGTTCTTTCCGCCGCTACCGGCATGTGACGCTGTGAGAGCTCACTCAGCATCCACCCCAACAAAGAAATCCGGCTTCCTCTTCCCAGTTCGTGTTTAAACATACTGTACTGTATCTCCAGCACGCTAACTTTGACATTTTCATTGTTTATTATCTCGTACATCCATTCAATATGGTTGGTGCAAAGTGTAAAGAAGAGACGAGCCGTTACCTTTGAAAAGAAAGTGAAATAAGAAAGTATGATGCGGTTGAGAAAATGGGTGGATGGCTTTTTTTTTGGCCACTTTCTACCCTGGAGGAGGAAGTCGCCAAACTCTTGAAACTCAGCTTCCAAAAGTAAGTTAAACTTAACTTTATTTATTTTATTTTTATTTTTTTAGTACAAAACAATACAGGTTACTCATACAAGTCCTAAACAGACTTATATAAACCTTCAACATATATCCTTTACAAAATATAGCACTGAAGCAACTTACGAACATATTCAACTTACAAACGATCGTCCGGAAACTATCTCGTTTGTAAGTAGGGCAGCATCTGTATACGATAGAGTGACACCTAGTGGTCAAATATGAAATTATGTGCCTTTAAGGCAATGCGCCCAACATCGATATGGACAGAACAAAAACGAAAGTGCCCTGACGACGAGACAGTGAAATACGGCACACTAACTATTTTAAACATGTTACCTAGTGTTTACTATGTTTGTGTACTGTAATGCTAAATCTGTTTCACCCTAGTCATCCTAAAAGGGGGATTACCACTTGTGCGGCCACTTCTCAAGGTTTCTCTTTTTCCTCACGCTGAGGTTTTGAGTTGTTCCTTGCCCGCATGTTAGTTTAAGATCAGGTAATTGTGTCATTGTAATCCCGTGCAGTCCTTTGAGACATTTTTTTGTGATTAAGGGCTATATAAAGTGTGACTTGACTTGACTTGACTTAACTGAACAAAAAATGAAAGGAAGACTTTGAAGGATATGTTGAAACAGTAATTCTAACTGAAAATAAACCAGAAAGAAACCCAATGCAGAATATGTTGGTACACTAACTAGCTTTTGCCAAACCCATCGTAAGCAGCAAGATAACACAAGATATGTTGGGATATTAATTATTTCTAACAGAACAAAACATGAAAACAACACAGGACATATACCCACAAGTTGATTCAACTATAACAGGAATGCCAGTCAAATATGGAGATAGAAAAATGTCATTAAAAATGTCAAACTGCTGGACGCAACCAAAGGAAAGCTTTCTGGTTATTACCGACACGTGTCTCGGTAGCAGCTTCGATTTATTTTTAATCGCCGACCCTCGCTGGAGGGGGAAAAAAGCTAAAAACAAACACCGCAGCGTCTATTTTTGGACTGAGGGGAATTGCTGGGGGGTTTGATCCAATACACGCACGTTGTTCGCTTCACGCTAAGCCTGCGGAACAGCTGGACGCAACACGAGCTAAGTTAGGCCAGATGGGGCTCAAGACAGCGCCCTCCGGCGGACAAGGATAGAATTGCGAGTGGGGGATCACGGGGGGAGATACTGGGGGAGGGGGCAACAAGTGATGAAGTGATGGACTGGCGCAAGCTGAGATGGATAGAACAGCCTTGAGTTTGTCAGGCCAAGGTGGGGTCATTCTTTATGGGGTGGGGGCAAGGGCAGCACTCGCAGAAACAATGATCCCCTTATTGAAGATGCAGCATAAGTGTCCGTCCAAAAAAATAAAAAGAATAAAAGAATTCTTTCTTACGAACTCTAAATGATTCAGAATATAAAGATCCGGATCTAGTACTGCGCTGTATTTTCATGTTCTGTGATGGTGCTTTCAGTTTCTCTCCTGATTGGCCTTCTGCGTCATGTGCCAAATTTGGTATTTTATAGTTTCCATGTGTGTGTATTTATATGTTCTGCATCTGTTTTATGTTTTGTTTAGTTAGAACTAGTTGGAAGTTCCAGCATTACAGGTATATTTGTTTGTTTGTACATGATTCAGATTGAATCGTTTCTTGTACATGATTCAATTGTTTGTTTGTTTGTACATGATTCAAATTGAATCGTTTCTCCAGCGCCGTCACGAATGGCAGCCACTCCAGCAGCTCCCGTGTTATTTTCGATTGTTCTCAGTTATTTTCGATTGTTCTCAGCTTAGGGATGCTGCTGGAAAAGTGAATTTCCCTTCGGGGATGAATAAAGTATCTATCTATCTATCTATCTATCTATTGGTCTCTTGGCCCTTTCGTATTCATGTCTACCTGAGTGAATATTTCTTGAGTTTATGTTTTGTTTGGTTGGTGTTTCAATATGTGTCAAGGGTCGTCTTCTAACTTTTACTTCTTTTGGACCTATTTAATATTGTGACATACAATATCTTGTCTTCTCTTCTTTAATGTTTTTATTCATCATGTTCTGTTTAATTGCGAGAATGGTTCTCGTGGTTGTCTCGTGGTTGTTCATGTTTTTTACAGTTAGAACTCGTTTAAATTACAACATGTACTGGTTGTCTTCCATTCATATTAGTTTTTTTGTGCATAAGTTTGTGTTCCAAAATGTTCTGTGCTGTCTCACTTTCACTTTTTAGTTCTGTTAGTGTTTAAATATATGTCTTCCATCATCTTTCTTTCCCTTTTTCTTGTTTTGGAGCTATTTAAAATTATGAAATATCCTGGGTTATATTTCTTTAGGTTTTTGTTCACTTACAATTAGTTAGTGATGTTATGATCTTGTTATATCCTGCCCATGTGTGGAAATATTTCGTGTGTTCATGTTTACTTCTGTTAGAACTTGATGATATTCCATCATATCCTGCTTTGTCTTGCGCACCTTTACTCTTCTAACATTAAAATAATCATGACATAGTCACATTGATCAAAAATGTTTTCTTGGTAAAGCAAATTGACTCACTACTAACAACCCAAGCTCAATTGCTTTACTATTTGAGGTGGACCTGTAAAAAAAAATCACCTTTAAATAATAGTAATGTATAGAATGGGCAGAAGAAAGGAGATGGAGATTATTTACTCACGACCCAGGCTACATTGCTTTACTGTCTGATGTGTAGCTGTTGAAAGGAGTAAATATAAATAAGCATGATGTATCATATGGATGAAAAAAGCAAAAAAATGTGATGAACAGCATACGAACGACCCAGGCTAAATTGCTTTACTATTTCACCCACTAAAAAGAGTGCTTCAATATAGGTATGACATATATGGATTATAAAACAGCAAAAAAAATGAGGAAGCCCTTCTACAGACAACCCAGGCTAAATTACTTTAATATCTCAGGTGGACCTATAGAAATAACTGCCTCAAAAACAATCATGACACATTGTCCTATAATCATAAAGTTTCTCAAAATAGTCATGACGTATAAACTGGATAAAAAAATGTCAGAAAGAATGTGATAAAGACTCTATTAACAATCCAGGCCAATCGCTTCACTTAGCTCTGAAAAGACCACAAAAATGCAAACAAAGGAGATAAAATTTACCTTTTTCGTTTTCTAAAAGCCACAATTGAGGAAGTTTTATCGTGTCTCCAACGCATGGAACAAATATTTTTTAAAATGTGATAAAGATTTGCTACAAAGGCCAAGGCTAAATTGCTTCGGTATCTAACATCGACCTAAAATAAAAGTGCCTCAAATTATTCATAACATATCATATGGATAAAATATGGGGGAAAAAATGTGACGAAGACTCTCTACTAAACACCCAGTCTAAGCTGCTTCATTATCTGACGTGTAGTTGCAAAAAGGGGCACATAAGAATAATCAAGATGTACCAAAAGTATTAAAAAAGCAGCAAAACATTAGAGGAAGATTCTCTACTAACGACCCAGGCTTTAGCATTTAACATCGACCTATAATGAATAGTGCCTCAAAACATTCATGACATATCAAAGGGATAAAAAATGGCAAAGAAAATGTGAACAAGGCTAAATTGCTTTATTATCTAATATCAACCTATTATTAGGAGTGCCATAAAATACATATCATATTATATGCATAAAAATGGCAAAGATGTGACAAAGACTCTACTAACCCAGGCTAAATTGCTTTACTGTCTGACATGGAACTGTAAAAAGGAGAACATTAAGTAATAATGACATATAATTTGGATAAGAAATTGGTAAACAACAGGCATGAAAATGGGTCAGGGCTTAAAAATGTGAGAAGGGTGTGTAGGAAATACTGTATTTGTACGCACACACCTAATGTTTAATTAAAAATCTGTGGAAAAATGTGTTTGACATTTTTTTCATCTCAAATTAATGTCACGAAGCGGGGAACAGGAAATAAGGACCCATTTGCGTAGACTAACTCACAATTTATTGGGGGAGGATGAAGAGGGTGCGCACACTCGATCCGGAGATCGATAGACGCGGAGTGGATTAGAAATCCAAACAGAAGAAAAGTTGTCAAAAACGGATTGGACCAAAAACAAAACAGGATCAAACGCAGGCAGATTTACGGACTAGGCATGTCTCAGACTTAAACAGAACTTGAAGAAATCTCACAGAAGTCTCACCAAAGTTTAACAGGTATAACAAACGATCCAGCAACGCACCTTGCCAAGGAACGCGTTTAAATACTGTCAAGAAGCAATCAGTCAATGCAAGTCAGCCGGTGTCCATGGGCGGGGCCAGCTGGGCGCCATGGCAACCGCGCCAGACATGACAGAGTCCCCCCCTCAAGGGACAGCCCCCGAGGTCCCCAAAAAACCCAAATACATCGTCCTCTAGAATGGTCCGATGCTCCCGAAGAGGGCGGCCCCACTCCAGCCTCGCAGGAACGGGGAGAGGCAGGTTCGGCAGGAGGACGAGTCGGAGCGGCGGGCGGACGAACCGGACTGGTAAGCAGACGAAACGGAGTGGCGAGCAGACGAGTCGGACTCAGACAGGTCGGGCGTTGCAGAAGAGTCGAACGGGAGAGTCGAAGAGTCGGAATGGCAGGCAGACGAATCAGAGTGGCGAGCAGACGAGTCGGACCGGCGGGTAGAAGAATCAGACAGGCGGACGGGTATATCAGGCAAGCAGGCGGGAACGTCAGAGAGATCGGTCGTTGCAGGAGAGTCGAACGGGCGAGTCGAATAGTCGGAATGGCAAGCAGAAGAATCGGAAGAGTTGGGCTGGCGATCATCGGAGTCGGGCTGGCGATCAACGGAATCAGGCTGGCGATCAGCGGAGTCGGGCTGGCGATCAGCGGAGTCGGACTGGCGATCAGCGGAGTCGGACTGGCGATCAGCAGAGTCGGACTGGCGATCAGCGGAGTCAGACTGGCGAGCAGGGGAGTCGGACAGGCGAGCAGGGGAGTCGGACAGGCGAACAGGGGAGTCATACAGGCCAGCAGGGGAGTCAGACAGGCAAGCAGGGGAGTCAGACAGGCGAGCTGGTGAATCAGGCAGGCGGACTGGTGAATCAGGCAGGCAGACAGGCCGACAGACAGGCATGGCAGCCGAACATCGGGACAGGTGGGCAGATGGACGTCGAGACAGGTGGACGGACGGATCTCGAGACCGGTGGGAAGGCAGGCGGACGGGCGGACGTCCAGACAGGCTGGCGTTGAGGTCGACGGGGACCTCGGACAGCTCGGCGCCAAGACTTTCCGGAGACCCCATTCGAGGCACTCAATTGCCGCGGCGGGCAGGGCCGTGGTTCGAGTGGGCAGGAAAGGTGACGACGCGGCCGGAGAAGGGGCCCCGGGAGGCGGGGCCGTTGCCGACAGAAGCTCATTCAGCTGACGCGACATGAACTCCACTGAGCTAAGTGCTCCATCTGGCGTCATATGCTCCGTTGAGTTTGCTCGACCTGCAGTTGAAGGCCGGTGACATCACTGGGCTTCCGTCTGATCCAACTGCTGGAGAGCGTAGGGAGTGTCTAGCTTTCCGAAATTTGCGCTAGTGTGAGCATCCGCTGGGTCCAAAACTTTCTGGATCGTTCTGTCACGGAGCAGAGCGGGGAACAGGAAATAAGGACCCATTCGCGTCGACGAACTCACAATTTATTGGGGGAGGATGAGCAGGGTGTGCACACTCGATCCGAGGATCGATGGTCGCGGAGTGGATTTGAAATCCAAACTAAAGAAAAGTTGTCCAAAACGGATCTGACCAAAAACAAAACAGGATCAAACGCAGGCAGATTTACAGACTAGGCATTTCTCAGAATTAAACAGAACTTGCAGAAATCTCACCAAAGTTTAACAGGTATAACAAACGATCCAGCAACGCACCCTTCAAAGGAACGCGTTTAAATACTGTCAAGAAGCAATTAGTCAATGCGAGTCAGCCGGTGTCCATGGCAACAGCGCCAGACATGACAACTAAGCATTAAAAGTCATAATTGAAACCATTTATTGGAACACAATACCAACAATGTATTTATTTCATGTCCTTTAAAGTCCGATTCATTAACAGATACACCAAAAAGTTGTTTCCCTCGTCGTGCTTTTTGCATTTATTTATATCTTTCAGAATGAAATTCCGTTTTCTCCATTGTTTAACATTCATCTCTGGTACCGTGAATAAATAGTATGATAATTAAATCAAAACCAATGCACGTTGCACACGAACGAATATAGTACTCCAGCCCGTGCAAACTGGGAAATCTAACCCCAGCCCAAAACATTTTCTCCTTGGATTTAGACAATTCACATAGGTCATCCTTTTTTACTTTAAAATGGTGAATTTCTGCTAATGGTGCGAGTTTTTCATGCCTAAAAATAATAGGAAAAATCCAGGCGTAATTGCTTTCATATCTGAGTTAGAAAAGAAAAGAGTCAGGACATATCTCGTGGATGACAAAATGGCGAAAAAAGATTGAGAGGACTCTGCTGACAGCACTGGCTAAATTGCTTCACTGGGCTTTGAAAAGACCAGGAAAAAAAGATAAAAAAAAAGGAGATAAAAGTATCTTTTTTTCTAAGAGTCACGCTTGAGTCATCTGTGTGTTGCTAATAAATAAGAGAGCGAGGGAGGAAGTTTTGGCAGGTCTCCAAGGCGTGGAACAAGTGCGCCTCCCTCCCCCTTTTCTCCCCCTTCCTCAACCCTCCCCTTCGTATTCATACTTGGGGGGCTGGCGCACTTTTAAAAGCCCGAGCAAGCTCGCAACTTGCTCAGTGCACTCCCAAGCTTCAGCCGCAGAAGGGAACAAGACTTTTGAGGAGTTTGGATTTTTGCTATTGCGCACGCAAAAACGTTCAAACTTTTTGCGCACATTTCTTCTTGGAGCAGGTTGCGCCCAATTAAGGCTGCTTTTTGCTCCCCTTTGAATAAGATAGCAAAGGACTGCTCGGATCAAGACTTGAGCTTTTAAGACTGGATTATCTGATTGGGGCATTGTGCTTCATTAGAGCGCTCCACTTTTCCCCCCTCCCCTTCATCCTCGCCCCCCTCCTCAGTTCTTTTTGCGATGATGTGGTGGACTTTGTTGCTGACTTTGTGGTGGGGTCTCGGCGGGGTGTGCCGGGCTTCGTACGTTCCTTGCGAGGCGTGCGATGAGAAGGCCATGTCCATGTGTCCCCCCATCCCAAGCGGATGCCAACTGGTGAAGGAACCCGGCTGCGGATGCTGCCTGACGTGCGCTCTGAGCGAGGGCCAAGCGTGCGGCGTATACACCGGGACGTGCGCACAGGGGCTGCGATGCCTACCCCGCAGTGGTGAGGAGAAGCCCCTGCACGCCCTCCTGCACGGACGCGGAGCCTGCAGCAACCAGAAGGGATACAAGCCCCCGCACCCGCCCCCAGGTGAGACACCGATGACAGGGAACCAGGGAGCCGTGGTGCGGTCAACCCTCGTTTACCGCGGCAGCTGCGTTACAAGGGAAACAGTCAATTAGAAACCTTTACAGGGTTTCTACATCTTTGTCATGGCCAAATTTAAGCACTTTTTAAGGACTTTCAAAGCCAATTTTTCCAATTTCTTCCATTCTATTAATAGAAGGAATCCAGTGTGAATCATGTATTTTGCAGATCCACAAATATACACATGCAATTTTTCATCTTGCATGTGCATTTATCAAGACATTTATTTTTTAGATCTTGAGTAAATCGCAAACATGTCTGTGGATCTGAACAATAAATGTGCAAAAATGTTTCAGATAAATGTCTCCCATATAGGTGTCGGGTATAAATGACAGCAATATTACATTAATTTATATTACTCTTTTTTTTCAAATGTTATTTACTTACATTTTCAGTTGCAGGAAGTCATTTCCGTTACAATTTACCACTGGGGACCCTCATTTCTTTTATGGTCTATAATAAATATCCATAATTGATGCGTAATCCTTGCACTAATACACATTTCATAGTGGCCTCTTAGGCGCAACACGTAGGAGGCAAAGACACTTAATCGGACAATGCCATACAAACTAACACCAGCTGCCGTTAACCACAAGGGAAGAAGAAACGCAATGGCATGCAAACTACAAGAGAGCAATGTTGGCATCATTTTTAAGTAGACTTGTTGCGAACATGGAAACAGTTTCAAGCATTTAAATGCACTTCACCCCAAATTCAAGCACTTTTTAAACCCAATATTAAAATTAAAGCAATTTCAAGGAATTCAAACACCCATACAAACACTGCGGGGAACCGCAGTACGGTCAACCCTTGTTTACTGCAGGAGCTGTGTTCCAAGAGAAATCCGCCAAGTAGAAACCTTTAATGTACCATTTTAAATCCTCTTTTCTACACTAAAACCAAATAACAACACCCTTCTACCCTCAATGCTGCAAACAACTTAGATGGGAATGTACAATAATGACCAGGGATGATTCAGTTCTGATTTTTTTTTGTGTGTGATTTTCATTCACTATAAATTGTCTTTTATACTATTACTGTTCACTTATCGCATTATCTTAAAACGTGGTATTTTATCTTGTAAATGTTTTTGCACAAGCAGCATGGCACTTTTGTTATGCATTGTACTTGTTACAATGATTATAAATTATATTCTATTATATTTTACTTATTTAAATTTAGAATTTATTAGAGAAAATTGTAGAAAAGTAGGAATTGTTTTATATTGCTGCCCAACTTTCAAATGGTGCATTTGAGATTTTGAATAAGAATTTATATACAAAAAAAAGGAATCAGTATTATATAGTGCACAGGAAACGAGCAAGAACATGTACAGGGTCAAAGCAAAGACAACATAGCATACATGCCAAACCCTTTAATATTAAGAAGCAGTAGATCTGATCACACTCTATTTTAGACAAAAAAAAGTCAAGTCAAGTCATTTTTATTTGTATAGCCCTTAATCACAAAGAGTCTCAAAGGGCTTCACAGGTTATTACACAATTTTTTCAGACTATTATTACACCATCCCCTGATCTGGAACCAACATGAGGGCAAGGAAAAACTCAAAAACCTCAACATGAGGAAAATGAAGAAACCTTGAGAAGGGACCGCACATGTGGCATCCCCCTTTCAGGATTACCAGACAGCAAAGGATGCTGCAATCACAAATAATACAGAGAAATAAAACATGTATTTGTTTAAAAACCAGAAGCGTCTAACTTTTACCAAAATGGAAATCTAATGCAATTGTAGGAGCAGTGTATTCATGTAATTTTTTGAGAGGAGAAACATTAATTCTAAGCCCCAAAGCGGTAGTGTTGGCAGGTATGTACATGAGGAAATACCAGAGGACATTTGGGAGTAGAGTGGCACCAAAACAACATATTTTTATTAATAGCACTTTATTTACCGATACATTTATAGGCATTATATTTTCACCAATTTCGTTTGACAGGAAGGACAATTAAGCTTGAAGGGCCACAAGTGGCCTACGGACTATAGTTTGCCTACAGATGGTCTATTTACCAGAGTAAATGCTCTCAAGTCAAGTCAAATCAAGTCATGTTTATTTGCATAGCCCTTTATTACAAAAAGTCTCAAAGTGCTCCACAGACCACCAATACACCATCCCCTCATCTGAAACCTCAGCATGAGGAAAATGAAGAAACCTTGAGAAGGACAAAGACGAAAAACTGAAAAGAGGAGAAAAAGAAGAAAGCTGCAGAAAATCTACTTTCACCAAAAGCAGAGGGTCTCAAACTTAGGACCCACAAGCTGCAACTCGCACGGACCCAGTATTTTGGGTGTAAGTGGCTAAATTTAGCAGCTAGCCGGCGAAAATAATATTAAGGCAAGTAAAAGATTGCAACAGCAGTTGCAACAATAGAGGCAAGCCATAGCCTGCAGCCAAGTGCCTGGCATAAGTTACTAGAGAAGGAAACAGTGGGATGGACATGCAAAAAGCCTGTATCACAGAACTCAGATGAGGATGGCGAGTGACACAGGACAATCAAAAACATCAACAGCTGTGATCGAGCTATTATACAACCCACGTTGTGAGTCTGGCGACCTTTCCCAGCCTCTTCAGTGTCCCTCACGTTTATTGTGGTGACACGGGAAGCAGAAACAAAGCAACTCCCAGCTGGGAACGCTTCGGGCTGCCGTTTCAGAGCCGTATAGCCCCGGCGTCAGATTACGGCTAAATCGGTTGACAGCAAGCGAGGCACAAAAGGCAGGGAGGCCAGTTGGGCTTTAAATCACGGCCAGGCATTTTCTGCAGGCATTTATGAAGAGTCGCGGCGGCTCCGGCACTCCCGGAGGGTTAGCTGCTTGTCAGCGAGGAGATAAATAGTTGCTAACGTTTTGGGCCCCTCTGAGCACTCTAATAACACTCGAGAACCCAACAGTTGGGTTGATTTGACCCATATTTCTAAGGAAGACTAATCTAATTGAGTATAATTGAATCGTTTTTATTGTGATAGATAACAACGCAGTGAAACCTTTTATGCAATGAGATAAAACATGGCACTCCAGGCTAAAACATGTAGGAAATATTTCTAAGTGAAAACAATATAAAAGACTGTCAGGATAAACACCGTATTGATTTTTGTATAACGCACATAAATTTAACCTAAAGAACTCAAAGTTTGGTTTGACAAGATTTTCACACCATGTTACCGTGCAATGATTGATAAGTCGAAATATATAACTAAAATCGCTAAATCCTAACCACTCGATAATCAGCGCTATAGATGACATATGAACAGGGATCGGATTGTATTTTGTTATCACACTATTTTAAGTCAAAGTACCAGAGACTAATGTTGAAAACTTGTCCTGAAAGATACAATTAAAAAGAGCACGACGAGGGAAACAACTTTTGGTGTATCTGATGATGAATCAGATTTAGAAGGGCACTAAATAAATACATTCTATATCGAATGAGTTGTCTGTCCCTGTGTGCCCTGCGATTGGCTGGCAACCAGTTCAGGGTGTCGCCTGCCCACTGCCCGATGATTGCTGGGATGGGCTCCAGCCCCCCCGCGACCCTACTGAGGATAAGCGGTACGGCTAATGAGATGAGATGAGATGAGATATATTGCATTGTTATTATGTTCATAGTTTACATTGTCGAAAAATGATTGTAATCATGTACGGACACATGTATTCAATGTTTGTCACTAAGCTCCAAAAAAGTGAAACAAAATAAAATTTTAACTCATTCAGTACCAGACGTTTCTCTCAAATAGGAAGAGCCGGTGCTAGCCAATTTTTGCCATTTTTAGTCATTATTGCAGGCCTACAGAAACTTGAGTTCTGTAGCTATATAGATATAGGACAAGGAAACAATCATTGTCGACAAAAATGTATGTTTCTAGCTTTTACCATTGTATAGTAAACAAAAGTGGAACATTGCCAAGTTTATTGAAAACGTCTGTTTCCAAGAAAACTGAAAAATACAGATTTTTGTGGAAGGATGCATTTCAAGCACAACTTTCACTTTTTGTTTCATAAAACGATGGGGCGCGTTACACACGAGGCCCCGTTATACATAAATGAATACAGTAATTTTTGTACGAATATGCAGTATGTGCAATAAAAGATGTATATTTCACCGTACCCATTTTTTCTTGCAATTATCATCATTAAATCAACCTCATGCTATTTTTAACAAAATATTTAAATCATCCGATCATTCAACGAATCGTTTCAATAATCGGTGACTAGTGGACTATTAAAATATTCGTTAGTTGCAGCCCTAGTGCGTCGCTCTACATTTTCCATGCATCTCACTTAGAGCACCCAGACCGTGCCGGTGCAAGATTAGTGTGCAGCACAAGATTAGCGTGCAGCTGCAGATCCCTCACAGGTACTAAAGTTACGGAAAAAGGTCTTGGGGTTGAAGTTAGAGTGCGTGACCTGCCCGGCGAAAAAAAACATAGCGTGCCAAAGTGGTACATACATTTTGTCAGGGATATTGCAGATATCGAATTACGTTGTCAACGCGCTGACATACGAGCCGAGCTGAGCTGTCACTGCTTAGCGAACCGTCTCTTGCACTTGCACGACTCGTCAGAATGAGCTTCACTGAAAGTTTTGTACAGTACTACCCTGGGATACAACTTTAATCTGTTATAAGATCGGGATCGCAAATGCCATGTAGCGGGGAAAGAAACCTATGGCAATTATCTTCCAACCCTCAGTTGGCCAGGTAAAACAATAAATAAGTAAATTAAAAGTCATACTTAGGTTTAATATAGATGGAAATGATCATATAACAAGATAAATATAAAGGAAAAATTAAAATTGAGCTACCTTTAGCGTGACATAACAAGCTGGTCAAGTAGAATAGCAGGCGGATGCAGACAAGGTAGTAGATCTTGATGGTGGATTAAAAAAACAAATATTAAAACTTTCACTTGTAAGTAATATCATATCCTAAGAATATTCCCCTGCCAAAATGCTTCCTTATTTTTAAAAATAGTTGTGATCATTGATTGGTTACATCATGTATGTAATTAGTAGCAATTTGTTTGCCTTCACCGTACTTTCTGATAATTGCAGGCTTTGTTTCCATGGTTAAGTTTTTTGCTTCTCCTTTTAGCATCACTGCAAGGATCTTTTGCGTGCACAGTACAAAAAAATAATTCCGCACCGCCAACTCGCAAAGTCAATATGAAGCACACAAGATTCTGCACTAAAAGAAGACAAAAGCATTGTGGGAGGTAATTCAGCTAATAGAATATTTGCATTTTTATGATGCAAACCAATAGCAGACCAGCATATCGTATGACATTCACCAATACCACCAGGCGTCTTAAAGACATGACTTGTCACTAAGAAAAACTGGTAACGCCAGTATAAACCTGTCATATAAGTGAAACAAGATAAAGCATGTTCAGATAGATAATATGTACAAGGTGGTGCTTGTAAACAGGCTTCCAAGCAGGGCAGAAAACAGCCCATGACTTTCCATGCTGTGTTGATGACTCTTTGTAAGGCTCTACTGTCTGCAGCTTCCAACATACTACACCATGACGCCATATGCCAGTAGCTGTTGGCGGCAATGTCCTCCAGACTCGGCAGAGAGGAGTCTGTGATTTTATGGGTTGTGTTGATGACTCTCTATAAAGTTCTCCTGTCTGTTGCCATACACTTAGCATACCACACCATGATGCCGTTTACCCCTATGCTTTCTAATAAAAAGGGTGGCATTCTAACTGATCAAAAAATTATCCGACTAAATTAACAAGAACATCTGTCAAGATGTCACCGAGACTTAATCTAAAGAAAACGAAGACTAAGACAGTTAAGTATTAACAACGATCTGAAACAAAGACTTTGATAGTTCAACACCAAGTCCAGATAACCACCATACCTGACAAAAATATTCACATATTAAAAGAACAAACAGGATTGTATTTCAAGTCACAACCAGTATTTATCAAAATACCTTGTATCCCTAGAGTTTAGACCAAGACCAGATCAAACAGTCCTCCAAATTTAACTCTAAAAAACTTGTCTTGGACCAGAACACTTTGATCCATAAATGATTTGTCACTTTCGCCCAATGGGTCAAACCGAAGCCGGCCAAGAATTTGTGTTCCATTCCTGATAAGCGAAATGGCTCGTCACCTTTGCCGATACTAGTTTAACAGTATCTTTGTCGCCTTGTGTGCACTTGTCCAAGTCCCACGCATCCTCCAGCACCATGTCAGATATTTTTACTAGCTTCTTGTTAAACAGGAGACCAAAATACTGGATATGGTTTGCTATTATAATGAATCCTTGATACTGAATTGGAGCAGCATACTATAGAGCAGGGCTGGGCAAACATTTTGAGCGGCGGGATGCATTCTGTGTGATCGTTATGATTTTGAAAGGACATAGTGTAATAGTTGACCACTAGATGTTTTGGCAGGCCGGATTCAAACGTTTAATGGGCCGTCTGCGCATGCATGCTATAGAGTGTATCAAAGCTCTCGCTACGATAGTCCTTCATCCTTAACAAACAGCCCCTCTACCCTCAAATCTTTAGGGCTTATCTTAAATAAGACAGAATTCACAAAAAGATGCTCTCTTTGGGTTAGTTACACCACAAGTAGGTTATTGTGAGGACTTTGCCAAGCCTCGACAACCTTGCTTGTGCACGAACCTGGTTATATTTATCTGAGAAGGAAACAGGCCGAGGCGCAAAAAGTCCAGACGCTCTGAACCGGACAGATATGCCGTCTGCAGGCCTACCGCCAACTCTGGTCCAAATAAGATTTGGCTATTTTTGGGGGGCCTGCAGTGAGAAAACAGGTTGGAAGGGTGCGATTGGACAAGGTAGTCCCCTCCAGTGGCAAAATACATACTGAAGAACAGCAACAAGGACATCAACCACAACCAGAGTGCCCAAAAGAAGCACACGCAAGCATGGGGAGAACATGCAAACTCCACACAGGAGGTTCGATCACATGACCTCACAACTGTGCCGCACAAGCGCTAACCACTGCTGGGACTAACACGTTACAAATGAACGCAATCCTGGAACGCAATTACTTTTCTTGGTGGCAAGTACTGTAAAGCATTAAAAAATTAGTATAATCATATTTTACTGTTATTATCACATGGAAGTTACTGTGTTACTTATTTAATGGTGATATTAAACTATATTGTTCTTTGATTGATTATTTTACATGCAACCCTCGATCCGCCAGAAAAAATACACGAGGGCATGTTAGAGCAGCACGGTGGCGCAGTGGTTAGGGCGTGTGCGGCACAGTTCTGAGGTCATGAGATCAAACCTCCTGTGTGGAGTTTGCATGTTCTCCTCGTGCTTGCGTGGGTTTCCTCCGGGCACTCCGGTTCCCTCCCACATTCCAAAAACATGCATTTCAGGTGAATTGGCCGGTCTAAATTGTCCCTAGGTGTGAATGAGCGAGCGAATTGTCTGTCCCTGTGTGCCCTGCGACTGGCTGGCAACAGGTTCAGGGTGTCCCCTGCCCACTGTCCGAAGATTGCTGGGATGGGCTCCAGCACCCCCGCTACCCTACTGAGGATAAGCGGTGCAGATACTGGATGGATGGATAGATGGAGGGCATGTTAATAGTCACCTAAAAAGTACAACTGAATTCAGTGATGGTGTCGCCATTTTAGGCGCAGAGTACAAGGACGCAGAAATTCTCCTCTCACAGATAATTTTCTTACCATATATCTGCACCCAAGCCAGGTTTACAACTATAAACAAGGGGGCGTGGTTTAAACTGGATCAACAGACCCAAAAAACTCAATGGGACAAATGTAACCAATTATTGTACTGTAATCAATGACTGATTTTGCCAGTAGCGGCAAAAAAAACGTACTGGAGAAAGGATACGGGTCGGAGTGAGGGGACAGGGGGACTTTGGGGTTTGGGGTGGGGAAGGCCATTACCGGAATGAGGTCTTTGGCTACTGCACAGCTATCTCTGTGAAATGAATCTGGCAACTCATGACTTGGCTGGCTTTGTGTTTGGATGTGTCCTTGTGTCTCTCCCTCCTAGACTACAGAGCTACGACTTGCTAAATATAAACAAACATTCTATGTGTCCAACTTCCACTGCTGTTTTGCACCTAGAGGCTGTCCCCAAAAAGTGTAGACACATTTTAGCAGCTAGTAACTCCATTATTTATTCTTTATTATAGAATTCAAGCGAGGTATGGCAGCCAGACTTGATTTTGAGGAAAGGAATTGTATTATAAAATGCTACTGGAAGTATAAAAATGTAGAAGTGCAAAAAAATTGTAGGAGGGATTTTAACACAGAAGCACCAATCAGAGTAAGCATCACTCGGATTAAAAATATGTTTGAAGACCTCATACATCAAAAATGCCCACAAAATAAGAAAGACTCCTGGGAATGTTTCTACGAAGTTCAAGAAAGTATTTGCAGAAAGCTAGTTGTGAGATGGGCATTTCCAAATTATCTATCAATTGCTCATAAAACGTCATTGGAGAAGTTACATTCCAAGGTTGGTCCATGCACTTATTGCCTACCCAAAAGACTTTTTTTCAAATTCTTTGAAATATTTCCAGTAATATTTCTTTCATTGCAGGGATATCCGACGTGTACAGTTTCATCAACTTCAAACTTATTTGAGTGATAGTAACTTCTGGTGGTGCTTCTTTTTAAACTCCCTTTAAAATTGTCTTTGCACTTCTACTGTGTTTTGTACTTCCAGTTGCTTTTTAGAATATATTTGCTTTCTTCAAAGTCAAGTCTGGTTGCCATCACTCGGTCAATGGGTTCAGTCTTAAAGGGAAGAATAAATAATTGAGCAGTTGCTCAAACATGTATACATTTTTCAGAAGACCCTGTATATCTAGTGGATGGTTCCTTGAGCTATATGAAAAGTAAAATCTAGTACACGAGTGGGCAAACCTTTGGGGTGGCGGGCAGCATTGGGTTAAGGGGTTGGTCCTGGGGACCTATCTATTTGTTTTTCCATTTATGAATAAATATACATGCAGAAAACTTACAAGTTATATTATAAACATGGAAAAATCACAACACTGTTACGATCTGGCACGCCGCGTGTCCCTGGAGGGTACCAACCGGGTATGGAGCAAGAAAAACCTGAGCCTATGACCCTATATAATGACTGTTTGACAGTACAAGGCGTCGGGTCATTATTACCATTGCCATCCTGTTTTTCAACTAATGGTGGTTGTCATTTCCACCCTGTTTGCCACCACCGTGTAAGAATTGTTTTTATTTCTAGCTCAAACATCCATCCATCCATCCATTATCTGCACTGCTTATCCTCAGTAGGGCCGCGGGGGTGCCGGAGCCCATCCCAGCTATCTCCGGGCAGTGGGTAGGGGACACACTGAATTGGTTGCCAGCCAGTCGCAGAGCCTAGTTCAAACAGTTGTGTTCTATTTGACTATTTATTTGTTTGTTTGTTCTTTCCATCTGCTTTCCTTCACTTGGGTCCACCCTGTAAAACCTTACTACAGCAGTAATACTAAAAAACTGAATATCAAGTTTGGTGCTTAAAATAGGGACATCATGTTACTTTGATTTAATTGTGAGTGTTTCAAAACCAATTTAATGAGACTATCCTATCAAAAACAAATAGAAAATAACTATAACACATAGTCATCTGCCTGTATGATTATTCATAAACAAGAAAAAATGGGATCGCCACTCATAGTTTACACAACCCCGACTTAAAGGGTCCATGCAACACTCCACTTATTGAAACATGAATATTTTGTTTGTTTGTTTGTTTGTACATGATTCAATTGTTTGTTTGTTTGTACATGATTCAAATTGAATCTTTTCTTCCGGCGCCGTCACGAATGGCAGCCACTCCAGCAGCTCCCGTGTTATTTTCGATTGTTCTCGATTGTTCTCAGCTCAGGGATGCTGCTGGAAATGTGAATTTCCCTTCGGGGATGAACAAAGTATCTATCTATCTATCTAAACTCAGCCAAGGACTGGACAGAGGCCAAGTCAAGCAAGTCATGTGCTTCTCCTACCAATTACACAAAGCCATGCTGCCTGATGTCCTCCAATTCGTTACGACAGTTAAAGTAATCTGTGGCATATTGTATGTTTAAATAAAATGCTTAATAATAAGCCACGTTCTTGCGCATCAATCGTCCAAACTACCTTTGGGGGTTTACGTTTTAAGGAAAGCCCAAAATGTAAAAGAAATAATGATAATAATTTGGAAGAATAAGAAAACAATGTATTGACTATGTTTACATGCAAGGGATAGTCTGACTGGTATCATAATTCCAATTTCTGGAGCAATCGGAATCATTCACATAAAAAGGGGGTATACATGGTGTTTGTGAGTATTCCAAAACATGGACTTGCGCTACATATACATGGACACAACTGTGGCATTTTCGCTGTGGAGGCAGAAAATAAAAGATAAATATCCTAGAGATACACATTAGGCATTTTAGCGAATAAACCGGCGTTTGTTTTTTTCGTACTACAAGTCCTACAATGCTTTGGGGCATAAAAATATCCCGGATGAGGGGGAAAAGCAATCAGATAACTCAAATGTTAACACACACAAGTCATCCTATAATGAAAGGAGTAACCCTACCATTGCAATCCGAATAATCGCAGTTACAGTAAAACCTTCATCGGATTGTTGTGCGAGTTTAAATGACTGTACCTAACTGGAATACTGGTAATAGATTGTTTCCGGTTATATAATCAGATTACTCTAAGGTGTATACATGCACAAGTAATCAGAAAATTAAATGACTAACCCAGGGATTGCAGTGGCACAACTCGTTCAATGCAGGTTCACATAACCCATTGACAGCAATCTATGATTTTAATCCGTGAGGAAAATACGCTAGAAGAACTGAGTCTCAGGGCCAGTGTCCGATAACATACATGTTGGATTAATTTTGAAGGCTGTGACAATGATTACAAGATAAAAAAAAACGGGCTTTATTTTGTGTATTGTAAAATGATTTCTCATCTTGATTAGAATTCTTGTTGATAAGTCAATTGAATGTTCTGAAGTCTGCTTTTGGCTTGGCAGGAAGTGAGTTTTTGTACAGTATTGTGCAAAGAAATGTTTACCGCAATCAAAACGTTTCCTGCTTTGTTTTCTGTACGCCAGGAGAACAATCAAATGCTTAGAGCACAAAATAAACAGAGGATGCGAGTTTGTTCCGCTGAGAAAAACATCTTTGTGGAACACAAACGTTTCAAGTAAATGGTCCATGTTTGTATTTTGTAGGAGATTATCAAATAAATACCAATTGCCCTTTTGCTGCACCGTACCAATTTCGGTCTGAGGTCTCATCCCGCATCTAAATTTGGCTTCCTAATGAGCCCCACTGACGGACAAAACCTGTTCTTGGTTTAGCCGTTACCACAGAGCAATTACTGGGTGCAACCAGGCAATGTGATATCATCAGATAGTGCAGGGACACCGCACCACGTGTTGGAAGTTTTTCTTTTGGAAATGTTTTTTTTTTTTACAAGGGACTTCTGCAAGAAAGAAATGCTCAGAAACGACAGGACGTAGAGTTTTGCTAGTTTGCAAATTTTTGATACAAACACAGGGACAAGCAAGACTTGTCGACAAGACCAATACGTTGGAGATTTCCACCTAAACACGACCAAGACTAGTGCCTGACTGACACCACTGTATGTGACAAAAAATACTATTATATTATATTCCACTGGACATTTTTTTGCAAACACAGTCACCTTGAGCATTGTCCAAATGATTTAATTGGCTCAACTTAAGATAGTTTGCGCTGTAGTGTTAGCATTTAAATATTAGCCAAAGCCCGCCTAGCAGTTAACAAAAACTTTGGAAACAAACTGAATGTCACACACAAAGTATGTGTTTACAAATTAAAACTGCTAAACTGTAGATGGTTAGGTCTGTAGTATGGCACGTGAACATTAGCCAATGTCTGGCTAGTGGCTAACAAAACTATCAGGGACCAACGGACTGAATGTCACATACAAAGAATGTGTTGATGGATTAAAACAGCTCAAACGTAGTAAATTATCTTTAGTGTTAGCATGTACAGTAAAGTTCGGCTAGCGGAAAACAAAAACTTCAGGGACGAATTAAAAGTGACACGCAGAGTATGTGGTAAAGAAATCAAAACGGCTCAACTGTAGAAAGTCATCATTATGACTTTAACTAAAGTCTGTCTAGCAGATAACAAAAACTTCAGGAAAAGCCAAATTGAAACTCATGCGCAAAGTATGTGTTTCCGATTTAAAATGGCTCAACTATAGTAAGTTAGCTCTGTAGTGTTAACATGTACACATCAGCCAAAAGCTGGCTAGCAGCGGAGAAAAAATCCTGGGAGGAACGAAATGACTCACAAACAAGACACATGTTTACGAATTGAAACAGCTTAACGGTAATAAGTTATCTCTGTTGTGTTAGTTTGTAAACATTAGCCCACTTCCAGCTGATGTGGTACAAAAACCTCAGGAACGAAAAGACTTAATGTCACACCCAAAATAAGTGTTTACAAACAAAAACGCTCAACTGTAGTAACTTAGTTCTGTAGTGTTAGCATTTAAACATTAGTTGAAGTTCAGCAAGCAGCTAACAAAAACGTGGAATGAGAAGGACACACTTTTGAGGAAATTTGGCAAAGTTCCCGTTTTGACCACCGCCTCTTTCTCATGTGCAAAATGTCAAACAAGTTCAAATCGTTTTGCACCAACTCAACCCCAAATTAAATCCAACTTTATACGGCTCACCACACTTTAAACGTGACGGAATCACAGCACTGTTCTTTGGGTGCTCTTTTGTCCACGTTTTATTTTTCCTTTTGACTATTTTTGTCATCTTTGACTATTTTTGCTATCAATCGTTCTATCTATCTATCCTGGTCATATCCTTCGAGAGGAGTGCCCGACAGCAAGACAAACACAAACACAAAAACAAAGAAAAGGAAAAAGTAGCAAAAAACACCAAAAATTGACAATGGCAAAACAAAATGCCCAAACACCCTAACAAGTTAAGCACCTCGGCACCCAAGTTTCGTCCCTGCAGATGAAACGGGACACAAGAAAGCGGCCATGTCACTCAGAAACATTTGCAGTGTGGAAAATTCGGTGCATCCCTACAAACAATAATTTGTTCCCGCACGTTTTCAGAGACAATTTGGCATTAAAACTGGTCACATGACATTACATTTCTGGTTGTCCCCTTTTAGAGTCTCGTGAACACGACGACACAGCCGCGGCAGATATTCCGGAAGAGATCCAGCCGGCTAAGGTTCCTATCCTGACCAAAGATATCGTCAACAGTAAAAAGGTGCACGCCATGCGCAAGGAACTCAAGAGGAAGCTCGGCAAGCAGCGCTCCATGGGCTCCCCCATGGACTACTCACCTCTAGCTGTTGACAAACATGAGCCCGAATTTGTGAGTAGACAAAAGATTCCACAATGCGGTTTGAAGTCCTAAATGTCCGCCTTGTTGTCTTCGAAAAGGGGCCGTGCCGCAGAAAACTGGACGGCATCATTCAGGGAATGAAAGACACTTCTCGCGTCATGGCGCTCTCTTTGTACCTCCCCAACTGTGACAGAAAAGGATTCTTCAAACGTAAACAGGTCAGTTTTGCTCTTTTGCTAAGGTCAGCGCTGTATTAAAATTCTTTCAAAACTCATCCGTTGTGGTGGAAAAACAGAGAAAGGTCCTACCAACCAATCTACATACTCGACGTACAGTAGACGCCAGGATACGACATGAATCGGTTCTGAGATGTATGTCAATGAAAAACGACATTTCATTTACTTTTGTTGTGACGTAAGCGGTTGAGTGGGGTAGCCGGTAAAAGCCGGCGGATTAAAATTAAAACTGATTTTAAATCTTTCACTTTGCGAGGATTATCATGCCCTTAGAATATTTCCCTGCTCGAATTGCCTTCTATTTTTTTTAATTATTGATTAGTTACATATATATTACGTGACGAAGGTATTGAGGGTAACTTCTTCATATTTCCAGATGATCTTAAGTTTCATTCCCATGGTGGTCATCGTTTTGCTTCTCCCTGTCGCATCACTCCAAGGACACATAAAAATGTTCTTGCTTTAATAATTATAATCATAACCCTGATCATGGATTTGCTATGGTCATGCATCTTCGGGAGGGTAGCTATGCGTGTGCCTTTTTTTTTTTTTTTAATCATCGCAAGCGTTGTTTCCATTTTTTTCTTTTAGCATCACAGCAAGGTTTGAGAACCATAGCTAAAGAAATTCAAGCACGTTGAATGATATTCTACAATATTCTACATTCAAATATCTATCCATCTATCCATCCATCTATCCATCCGTCTATCTTTCTGTCTATCTATCTATCTATCTATCTATCTATCTATCTATCTATCTATCTATCTATCTATCTATCTATCTATCTATCTATCTATCTATCTATCTATCTATCTATCTATCTATCTATCTATCTATCTATCTATCTATCTATCTATCTATCTATCTATCTATCTATCTATCTATCTATCTATCTATCTATCTATCTATCTATCTATCGAGAGAGAGAGAGAGAGAGACAGAGAGAGAGAGACAGAGAGAGAGAAAGATGTCTTGAACAAATGAATTCCTGTATTCTGGCTCAAAGGACTAAGTAATGGTTGTAAAATTTAGATGAGTGGAAAAAAAATCTTTCTTCATGCAGTATAGTATTAAAGAGGCATAATAAGGGGGAGAAATTACATCTTGACTTGACTTGGTACAGCGAAAAGGTCGTAAGGTGCGAATGCTGTATTCCCAGGGATCTATTGTACACATGTACCCACAATTTGATGGTTAAATGTTAAAAACACCGTTCTAGCTCCTGAACTTTTCTGTTCAAGAACCCAAACTTTTCTAAATGACGTGTTACATTTATGTCTCCCCAGTGCAAGCCATCCCGCGGTCGCAAACGAGGCATTTGCTGGTGCGTGGACAAGTATGGCGTACAACTCCCCGGGACGGACTACAGCGGTGGAGACATCCAGTGCAAAGATCTAGAAAGCATTATCAACAACAACGAGTAAAAGACAGTAATACAGGGACTGCTTCAAGACGCCACCACCTGAATCGTCCCCACGTCCCCGGACTGAGGTCCATCAACGCCCCCATCCCAAATCATAGCTCCCATTTCATCTCTGAAGGGCCACAAACTCCCCCTCCTGTTAGGTTTGATTCTAAGGACTGGTAGAAATGTTCATGGGTAGCTATGACCCGGGTACAAAAAACACAGAGAGCGACCTCGATTTCTAATTAAATATACGAGACATGAAACGTGACAATTACAAAGCAGATATTAAACATGGGTCAATTTGACCCGAGACATCGCAAAAGGGTTGAGATTTGTTCAAAATGTAAAGAAATGTGTATAGTTCTTGTCTTATAGCTGACCGAGCACTTGTCTCCAAATGAGGGGACCCGAAGACCCGAAATAGACACGACTAGCACGATAGTGGAAGGGGACAGGACACCGGGACATCGACCAGACACTTTGACAAATTCGCAAAGACAGAGACCTCAAAACCTGTCTGGAGAGGTGGTTTGAATTTAAAAGGAATGAAACAAAACATTTGCCTAGAAAGTGGAAGGGTCAATTTGATTCCGGGATCAGGATTCAAATTTGATTGGATAATCGAGAGGCTACCCACCCAAGATCCAGAGTTTGGTTATATTTTGTGCAAAATCTGGTCTCCTGAATTTTAGACATGATTTAGTCCAAAAATAGGCATCTAAAATTTGGTAATAGACAAAATTTAGTCAAATAATACTCATTGTTGTTTTTATTTCATCCAATGTGTTCTAATTTTTTTTCTTAATAGGACACATTTTAATTATTATTTTACAGAACCCAGGTGTCTTTCAGACATCTTTCCAACCAGTTTTGGACAGTTGGGATCACTCGTCCCCCCAGCACTGAAAGTCTTAGGACGTTGGATTTGGAGCTAAATGTGGTATGGTTTTTCGGTCTTGGGACTCATAGCAAAAACTAGAAAGTTTGCTACACAAGATTTTATCATCGTCAATCTGGTCTGGTTTTAGACCAAATTTAGTCTAAAACGTCCAAAATTTGGTAGTGGAGCAAATTCAGTCCAAAAAAAAAAATACTCATTGTTGAGTATAATATTATGTACAATAAGGTCCCAACTTAGTCCTCAATAAGACCTCTTTTGCTCTTATTCTTTTCAACCACATTAAGACTTTTGGACAAAAGAGTTTTGGGCTAAACCTGCTGTGGTCCATTTTAGACATGATTTAGTCCAAAAATTGACATCTAAAAATTGGTAGTGAACCAAATCTAATTCAAAGAAACTCCCTGTGTTTGCCTGGTCTCAATTCAGTCAACTTTTACTTTCAATCAAATAAAGGTGTCTTTTGGGCGTTGGATTTTTGAGGTAGATCTGGTCTGCTCTGTTGGTCCAAAAAATGACATCTAAAATTTGGCAGTTTACCAAATTTAGTCTAAAAATACTTGTTGTTTTTGCTTTTACCTGGTCCAAATTTAGTCCTCAATAAGACGTCTTTTCAACGTTTTGCTAGGTGGGTATAATGTGAGTTTTTTTTTGTCGTTTTACATATGCTTTTCGGTCCTGCAGAGGCGCCACTCCCTGCTAAATTATATCTACTCAATCAATTCGATTTAAAAACAAAAAGATTTCAGTTTCAGTTCGAATGAGATATTAACAATGCCGATGGTGAACATGAGGTGCTTTGATCATGTAGCTAGTTAGCTTTGCCAACTGTGCCTATTTTCAACGGAGCTGCCAAGCAGAGGCGCCGACCTAGCCCGTTTTAAAAAGTTATATTTCGCATGAGGCGGGAGTGGCGCTTGTTCACGATGGTGTTGCGTCTGTGAGGCATAGTTTTATTTTGTGCTTTTTCATTTGCCTTCAGTGAAAAATATTTTTGGGCTAGCCGTGTTTTAACCCCCACCTCCACCCAACCCCACTTTAGTGTAATTTTGTGGAAATACCAACGTGATGTCAACGTTTTTGTATGGCAAGAACAAGTTATACATGCAAAAAGTATTTGTGAGCTCAAAATAGTAAAGTTTTCGAAATGAGTAAAGTAAGCACCCAGGATACGACATTAAAAGAGTTGGATTCTTTATTCGCATTCTTATTTTCAATCGCTGACATTGTCAGCAAAGGTAACGAGTGTGCCCTCTTTGTATTTTTTTACGCCATGCTTTAATTCTGTGGTTATCGGGTTTTTGCTACTCCCTTTGGCATCATTGCAATTATTGAGACCCTAAGCTAAAAATTAAACTTTAATACACAAGATAATATATTGAAACAAGAGAAAAATGGAGTAATCTAGAAGGGACTTTAGCTAATAGCATACGGGCAACTTCTTGAAGAAAAATATTCGCAGATCAGCATCTTTATAACATCGACCAATAGAAGACAGGCATCTTAGAGATGTAATTTGTCATACACCAACACGGCAAAGTTTGAATTTTGTTTTGGGGAAAGCAAAATGATTTGTTGTTGATGTTGTCTACTGGGGAAAATCCAGTATCGAGGGCCAAGAAAAAATTGTATTCCACACTGCAACGTGAAAATAACATAAGAGAGGGATAACACGTTGTCGTCAACTGGTTAGGAAAATGCCGTAACAAGGGGCCAATAAAACATCGTGATTCACATTTTACTGTGAAAATATTGCAAGATGATCGCAATGTTGATGATGTAAAATGGCTGGAAAATGTCATAACGAGTGGTTGTTAAGACATTGTAGTCCACTTCAAAACGTGGACATTTTGCAAAGTGGGGACCCCACATTGTCAATGTCATTTGGTGGGAAAAACCCTGTGACAAGGGGCCGATAGAACAAAATATCGTAAAGTGGTGACACCGTGTTGTTGATGTCAAATGGTTGGGAATATGCCGTAACGAAAGGCCGAAAAAACATCGTATTACGCATGGTAACATGAAAACATTGTACGCTAGGGACGCCATAACCCGGGGGGTTACTGTATGTTTGAAGATAGGCCTGAAAAAGGTTTGTTTGTTGTCAAAAACGGTGACTCCACGTTGGTAACTTCTTTGAAAGTGAGTTGGAGTTTTTTTTTTCTTTTGGGAAAGCAGCATGCAAACACAATTGGCGTAATTTTGAAAAGTCTTTCTCCGCTGTCTTTGATTTCAACCCTTCCCTCCCCAGTGCCTTCCTATACGGAAATACGTTTAAACGGTGAAATGGACAACACGCTGTTGACCTTGACTTTCAGACAAAGAAAAACACTTGACACGAGGTCAAGTCGGACGTTCAGTTCCACGTTTTTGATGTGTGACAAGTGATAAGCTAAGCTACATGTGAGCTTGTTTTGTTTTTGCTGTTGTTGGTGTTGTTTTGAATGCCAATGTTTGTTATCGCTTTAGTGGGGAACCGTCGGAGGAGCATCACTTCCTTCTCCACTAACAAATCAAACTGCAACAGTGACTACGTTTAAATGCAGGCAATAATCCGACCGGAAAGGAAATGTACTATAGTCCTTGAGCAATCCAATGTAATCGTTTACGTGCTAGGAGACAAATGAATAACCCAGTATATGATTTGGGGTGCAAGAGTTAGTTTAAAACATTTTTCAATGCATCTTTTGGGGGCCAATTTTAAAAAAGTAAACACCACACCAGTTATTTTTGGACAAAATTTGGTCTACATGAGCTGGGCTTAACACAATCCAATTCTCAATGTCAATGTTGACGGTAAATCATGTCTAAAACTGACCAGATGTAGGCCAAGATTTAAAGTATAAAATAAGTTTTTATTTTGTTGAAAATTAAAATTGACAAAACGTCTTTTTCAAGACGTCGAATAAACTTCTTTTAGGGGGCTGCATTTGAAAAATGGAAATGGAAACGGCCAACGCCTATTTTTTGACTAAATTCTGTGCATGTTGGAAGGGCTTAGCCCAACTAATTCTAGATGTACATTTTGGGACTAAATAAATCAGACCAGATTTTACCAAAAGGATAGATTTACAAATACCCCGGATGAGGTATGGATAACAGTTGAATTGCTTGAAAGCGTATATGTGAATTAAATATCTAAAAATAAAAGGATAAACTCAACCATTGCACCCAAAATACTCACAGTCGGACTAATACTTTTTTGCATTTTCACATAATCGGTACACTGCCAGTATTAACTTTTCAATCAGATTACTCGAATGCATGCATGAGTAATCGGAAAATGAAAGGACCAATCCAACCTTTGCGATCAAAGAACTCAGTCCAACACCTTCATCGGATTATTGTGCACATTTACATAATAGGAATACAAAGAATGTTCGGATTACTGCCTGCATATGACGGACCCAGTGACTGCATATTCGTGCAGGAAAAATTCAGGTTAATATATAATGGCCTATCTATCCCCATTTTGTTTTTTTGCTCATTTAAACAGCCTTTTATATTTTGTGTTTTGACGATTGCATGTAAAAGTCGTCGTAGCAAAAATGCTACCACTTGTGAATACTGTATGTAAAATGTTGTGGCACTGCCCGGATCCCAGCACCCGATACCGATCGTATCTCACACTTATTTCAAGCAACCACTATTAACACAGCTCTGTGGTGCTACAAAGAAGTCGGCGGAACGAAAACGAGACATTTTTTGTTGAGAGGACCTCCGCCACAAACGTTCTTGCCGGCTTGCACAGACACAAGAATAATGCTGGAGTGGTTGTGGGGCTTATATTTGTGGGGGTGGGGGTGATGTGGGTTTGGAGCTTTGTGGGGAGCTATCACCTTGTACAGTGGGCATTTTTGGGGGCCTCGCCACTCAGCCTTTCAGACAGCATATCATTAGCTTCACGTTAGCAAGGCAGTATGACGGGAGGCGAGGAAATCGAAAGAAGCAACAATCCTGCATTGACATCAGTAACGGTTGAAGTTTGGAGAAATGGTCACAAGTTTCTCCGGCGTTCCTTGGCCTCCCGATTTGGTTTTGTAACTCACATTTCATACTTGGGTAGTACAGTAACTTTTTCATAATATGTTTAACACAGTACGATCGGTTCTCATCGATTCAGTGGACGAAAGGTTGGAATTGAAAAGTTTGAATAAATACGAATAAGTCCAGTTATTCAAGCAAATTATCACTGTGTAATATTTATAAACTTGTAATTTATATGTACTATTGTAACCTTTGTCCTTTTTTTTGTAATGGCAAAGCATTTATTTAAATAAAGTTATGTATTCCAGTACAGAGTCACAATGTTTTTCACTCTCACACCGCATCCTCAAATGCCACAAAGTTTTTACTCTACCCTTAAACATCAATGGAATGCACTGGACCCATATCTAATAAATACAGTACATAAAATCCAGTATTGTTTCGCTGACAGGCAAAGTCTTTACGAAGTACACCAGATTCTTAACTGTAGAAAAAGAAAGTCATTGTGGGAGGCAGTTTAGCCAATAGCATATCCGTATTTTTATGATGCCATAACACAAACTAATAGTGTACCAGCATTTTATAAGACGTCGACCCCAAGCGTAACTCATCAAACGCGCCAACACCGCAAAGTTTTAATTAAGCAAAGGAGATAATTTGTTGTTGACGTCATATAGTGATGTTGGCAAGCTGTTTGGATTTATTTTCATTTTGTTTCTGTTGCATTTTATGTTAGTTTTGCCAGCCATCAAAGAGATTAAAGCCAGGAGAGAAAGCTTACCACGTGTTGTGAGTGTAGCCGTTTCCTACGAATTGTAGCTACAGGTCATCCATTTCATTGGCATTGGTAACTAGCCACTGTAAAGAGAGGCTGAAAAATCATCTCATTCTACACCGTAAAGTGAAAGGGTGGTAAGGTGGGGACACCGTATCGCTGGGATCTTCTGTATCTAGTTCAACAAACACAACTAACTCTACCTAAAGCAAAAAACATTTGGGGGTCGGACAAAATGTTTTAGTACTCTAGTAAAGTTGGATCAACCCACTAAACAAACCAAAGTGTAATCATGGCATAAAAAAGACAAGTCAAATAACAACAAATGACACACAAACAGGGCCCGGTAATTTTGCGAGTTGTCCTCTAACCTTAAGTTTTGGGATGATTTTATAACACAATTACATTTAATTTAAAAAAATAAACTGAAAGCCACTAGTAGGAGTTTTGAAACTTCAAAATTGAGGTCAACTTAAAAGGATAAAATCAGAGTGGTTGTGTTAAAGACCCGAGTAAGACAATAAACGCTATACAAATAAACATGACTAGACTTGACATTTGCAAAAATAAAAAATAAAAAGAAAAATAAATTAAAAAAAACTAAAAATCTAAATAGCCCAACTCCAAAAATAAATTACCGTTAAAATGGATGACAATCTCAGTTTGAAAGAGTGCTAATAAGCAGCCCGAGATTGTCTTCAAATGCACAATTTAGGATCGATTCATCCCTGCAGTAAGCGCTGTGTAATCTCCTCGGCTGGAGCTGATAAACCTCTTAGACTTGAGTCTGAGACATCGGGGCTTGCCCGTGAGGATATCATGCAGGACGTGACTCGCCCGGGGCACCGATTCACCCGTTTGCTGCACTGTATAGTCAAGAAAAAATTGCATGGCAACCAGGAAGTTATTAAACTTCAAGGGGTCTGCAATCAAACCATGCAGACCTGTAGCCTGGAGGACTCTCGTGGCACAACTGTTAAACCAAAGACACTGTGATGATGAATTGTTGTGTCCTGATTTAGGAGCATCTCTTGTTCTTCTAGATCTAATTCTGTTCCACTTTGAATTTTTTTTTTAAAAAGTCACATTTTAGTCAAACTAAACAAAAACAATGACATGCCTTACTACTCACTCAGCAAACTAAATCATCAAAATCACACATAACATACAAAAAAAGACAGGAAAACCTTACAGTCATCAACACAGCCCAGAAAATCATGGATAAAGAGGAGGGGGAGACGGTGAGGGCTGATTAAAATTGAATCCAATTTTAAGCCTGGATGCAAGTATTAGCATCCCTTTAGAAGATTTCCTTCCAATAATTGCCTCCCTATTTTCTATTGGTTACGGCCAATTACCATAGTTTGTGTGCCTTCTTCAAATTTCTTTATCATCAGAAGCATTTTTTTAATGATTATCAGGTTTTAGCTTCTCCATTTAGCATCTCTGCAAGCCTTGAGACCCCAAAAATACAATATTGTATCACCGAGTCTTGAAGCATTTCTGCGGAATGGAATAAACAGAAAACCTAAAAACCTGAAAAGTATAAGTGAGCGCAAAAAAAACCACAAGGGAGACAAAACTCCTTGGTGTATTTGATCATAAATCGGACTTTGCGTTTATTAATGTCTTTCAGAACGACTTTGTTTTCTCTATTGTCTAACATTTGTTCCTGGGCTTGATTCAAAATAGGGTGATGAGATCATATCTAATTCCTTTTCATATGTTACCCGTATGACGGGTAGTCTTGTGGTTAAGTTTGAGTGCTTTAACGCCACTACCCAGGTTCCATATCTATCGCATCTAATGTCTAGCTAGTTATTTTGTTCATCGATGTTTTTTTGACTGATCAACTATTGCGCAAATGCTGAGGTGTACCGTAAAACCTCGTGCAGTATCACACACGACTTAACACTGTATGCATTTCCAATTTTTCCACGTGTAAGGCGCAGCGGGTAAAAGTAAGTCTGGAAAATATGGTTACAAAAAAGGAATTAAAAGCTATATTTAAAAAATGGGTCTTGAACACTTTCTTAAATATCAAGGGTCCCCACAGATCTGATGACCTGCAGCAGCAGACCGTTCTAAAGTGGCGGTTGTGTTGTTCCAGTGGATTTTAGTGATTCAAAAAATAATTCATATGCACTCTGTTAGGCCGTTTGTGTGGGTGACACTTGGAACCCTTGGTGAAGTTGCTTACAGTTGGGATTCCCCCTCCCCTAAATTCAGGCAGAATTTCCACCTGGGTCAACGGGCGAACAAACCAAAAGTGGCCCCGCCGGCCGTTTGTGAAGATGTCACACTTTGCAAGGAGGAAAGAAAAACATTTGAAACACGTTGGACAAAAAGAGGGAGGGGTAAAGCCACACAGCAGGACACTGGGGGCGTGGTAATTAAGCGTATGGCGGCTGGGGAAGTGGGTGTGTAAGGGTGGGCGGGGATGTGGATCGGGTGGGACCGGAATCAGCCAATCGCATGCCATCTGGAAGTCACGTCCCCCGTGTCATGCCGGAGAGTCCCCGCCAGACTAACCGTCCGGGCCTGACCCCTCGTCCAACTCGCCCCACTTGTACCCCGCCCATCCCCAGCTGAGCTGACATTGAGTCAGAAAACAGGTCGTGATGGAAGTGGACACAGTACGCCCGGGGTGGTCGGGGGGCTGGACTTGCCAAAAGAATGAAGGCACGCATGGGAGGGGGCGGATGGAAAAGACTTTCCTTTTTCTTCCTTGGATGAGAAAGAACAAAAAAGTGACAGTTACAGTAATGACCCCGTGGCATGAAGGGACCAGTTGAGAAGGTCTTGGGTCTTATTCCCTGGGAACAGCACGAACAATGCCGTTGTTTTGTGACCGGAGATGAAAACTAACAAGGGACGGAGAGGTCCGCTTTCACAGACATCCCTTCACATTTTATTTTCCAATCCACTATCCTTGCCAGAGAATACTGAAGAGATGAGCCCTGTTTCTGCCACAAAAAGACAAGGTACACGTAAACGAGAGCAGCGCTAACCTAAATTCTGCGACCAAAACATTGCAAAATAAATCTCATTTGAATGGAAAACTGCTCAACTTTAATGTATCTTTGCTTCATTGTTGCTTTAAACTTGATTTAATACAATCAATGAGACAATGTTTTTGACACCCTTATGACTAGCCACCAATCAAACCCAAGACAAGCTAATCGTGCATATGTCACCCAATGATAAAACAAAAACAGAGCAAGTTTCACATTCCATTTAGCTTTGTTTACCTCTGGATGGGGATATATTAAGGGGTCAGAGAAATAATCTATCCAGATTGAGGAGGACAGGCAGCTCTGTACGCATTGCTATACACATTGTCCAATGTTTTATTTACTGTAGCAGTGTTCTAGTTTGCCCGCGTCCCTGCGTCCTAGACGCATAATTTTTGCTGGTGACGCATAGTGTCAAATCAACGTGCGTCCCCGGGACGCAACATTTTTGCCACAAAATTGTCCTTATTACACGGTTAAATTTTTTTTTGACAAAGATTTACCGCACTCCAAACTTTTCGTCAGGCAGATCCGCCATTGTTGTTTTGGTCTCGCGGTTCGAGTTTTCGTCTGCATGCCGATCTCGGCAAACAAGATCTCGTTGCTTCGAGATTACGTCATTGTTGTGGTGGTTGTCGTCGAGTGAAGGTGAAGGTTAAGTATGCCTCCGAAAAAACAGTATTAGGTGAAAATTAACACAAAATTGGTAATTTCTTCAGTGTCAGTAATAAGTCGAAACATAATGCAGAATATCATAACAACGGCAGGTATGCTAACTTGCAAAGTACACGAGATTCTGAGCTGTTTAAAGAGAATGGCCTTGTGGGAGGGCATTCAGCCAATACTACATTATATCGGCATTTTCATGATGCCGAGATGCAAACCAATAGCAGACCAGCTTTTTATATGACGTTGTCGAATAGCATACAGGCATCTTAACGACGCAACTTGTAATACGTATGGACACCGCAAAACAATTAGTTGACAATTTGGTATACGGTGGAAATGCTGTAGGGAGATGCCAAAAAAATTCCACACCATAAAGTGAAAATGTCAAAAGACAGGGACACCATGTGTCAGGAGGAAACTGGCAGTTTTTAGCTACAAAATCATTTGGAGTGAATCTAGGTCAATTCATACATCTGACAGCGCTTGTTTTCGGCCAATCAGAACGCGAGGCAGACGACAGCCCGCGGCTGCCGATTTAGGTCGGCCATCTTTGTATCATAAACAATGCACATGTTATCCACACACTTGTACAGTGTTTTGTATTAAAATGGTTCAACTAATTGTCTGGGCCAATTGTAATGTAACTTGTAATGCTAGTTCCCTGTCAGGAATGGGCTTGAACCCAGGTCTCGCATCATCTATGATTGACAGGCTGTTGCCTTTAAAGTATTAGAAAATGACCCAAATCATTACTGATGTTATATGTTGTTGGGAATTAATTATTAAAATGTACCGTTTACCAAATTGTTCGAATTAGTTATCCGACTCCATTAACCAAACACAACCTACATTCACCCAAAAATTTATGCGAGCTTGTTTCTTGAGGGAAAAGATGAACAAGAAAGCCGACATTTTCACACAGGGGCAGATTTAATTTTATTAACAAATTAACTAAGTGTACTCCATCGAAAAACGGCCGAATTAGTGTCGTTGGAGTCTCTGTGAAGCCTTTTTCTGAAGTCCTTTAGCTCTCTCCTTATTGGCCCACGTCTCCCCGCTAGGTGGTGTGCCGGCTCCTCCCATGGGTGTGCCAGGGAAGCCCCACTGGTCTCCACCACCTCGCCGCAATGTCTGGAATGTTCAAAACAACACCAAGCGTTTCTACGTCATCAAGGCCCCTCTGCGTCTGGATGTGCTGATTATCTTATCTGCCCTTCGTCCCGTTCCTGCCGTGCCTGTAAACATCATTCTCCACTAGGTTGCACTGACCCCAGCCCATTAAATGTAATTTAAATTGCATTAATGTAATTTGTATTCGATCGTACAAAATCCTTTATAATCCAATGTATAAAATCCTTTAATGTTAAATCAACAATCGAGATGAATACCTATACAGCCTACATTCACAATAGGGTTGGGATGCTATGCTTTGGCCGATACTAATATGGCGGTTTGATTAACATCATAATTATCAGTAATTGCGATTCTACAAGTATTGCTATTCGAATAAATCGATGATTGCGATTTAATTTTCTCTCTTGAAAAACAAGCAATACAGGTCTGAAAAATCACATATATTTTTATAAATCAGTAAGTAAGACAATAAACCATTAGTGATTTTCTAACAATGCACATGAGTCTGTGTCAGTCACGTCAGGAAGCTGACCTTTATTTCAACTGAGATGAGAACATATGTGTACACTGCGCAACACGTTTACAGCAACAAAATGTTATTAACTGAAATGTCAACGTAACACAAATGTGGTCCTTTAATGATCCCATTTACTGTTAACACAGTAAGATGACTAAATGTAGAACTCATACCTGTCAACCTCCAGGGCTCTATGCCCAAACAAACTTTCGTATTTTCCCTTACAAAATACAAAATAACCTTACACCATTTATTTTTTTCAAACGTGTTTATTTACTGTATGTAGTTTAACATGTTATATTGTACATGTGTTTCGTTATTAATTCACATTTTGTTTCGAGATCTTGAGTTGCTCGACATGAATGAGGTTTATTATAAAAAAAGTTCAAAAATACATGCAAATATAATTAAGTAGAATAATACATTTTCTTATTCAAATTATTAATTCATTTTCTGCATTAAATTATTGTTGGTAATATACTGATTAAAGGGATAACCACAAACCTGTCTTTTTTCATTTTCTCCTTTTATGCTTCCTTTTCTTCTTAACTTCTTTATACAACATAATAATTCGTAATATAATGCATCAAAGCAAGTGAGCCGTTTGATAGCTGAATCTCTTTAATGAGTTGAGCCGAAAAAGAGATGGACTTCGTTTCACTACACAACTACCACATGAAATCCGATGTTGAATGATGCATGATGGGAAATCCCTAGGCGGCAGACGCATGTCATGAACCAGAACGGACACTCGGATCCAATTGCGTCAGTTTTTATTGAAAAGGATCGTTGGAACAGGCTTGGGGCGTCGGCTCTTGCTGGTCGAGAGCCTCTTCGGGCGGAACGGCAGCTCCGTGATGAAAAGCGTAAGGTGCAACGTAGCGGGTTGGCCGGGTAAGTCGTAATGTGAAAGTAATGGGTAAGTCGGTGGCCGGGGCGGGAGAGTAGATCGTAAAACTTGTAACAGAAATAGGTCAGGCAACGAGAGGCAGGCATGAATCAGGCAAGATAAATCGTGGGTACCTTGTATGTTGGAGTCACACTCAGAGATACGAGAACGTCCATCTCTGGGCGCTGACAGCTTAAGTGGAAAACACCATCCAATCAGGAAGCGCACCAGATGATTACCCCAGGTGGCTCCACTTAGGTAATCACGACAACGCATACGCACAGTAGCATCAAACCGCTTGCTTCGTTTGCAACGAAAAAAACGATATCCTGATAGAGGCTACCGCGGCGAAGTGGTTTGACCTGACTGATTTGCCGTTTCGTGGTAGTCAGTGTTTACCGAATGGTACACATAATTGACATATTTGCATTTTCCGTACAGATTTTCTTGTACGTCGTACACGTCTTAAAATGCATAATAAACGTACTTTGTACGGCAAAAACGTACAGGTTGACAGGCATGAGAATTACAGTACTGTGCTGTACTCAGATATTTTTTCACATCCCGCAAACTTTTTTCGTATGTATCGTTGTTTGTAAAACAAATGTTCGTAAATTAGGGAGCGTCTGTAGAGCAGCACGCTGTTGTTGTTTCGGCCGCCATATTATGATCCGCTTGTGATAGATGGATACCTTAACTATGGCAGGCGTGGCTTAGCGCTCGCTGCCAGATGTATGAATTGAATTTGATTCCATAACATACCCGTACTTCACATTATAAAATAAAATATAATATATTTTTTAAAAGTCTTAAAGAAATCACGAGAAATAAACTACATATACAGTAATACAATGCCTACTGTTCCAAAATAATCCGGTCTCAATTAGAAATCATGCCTGGGTTCAACAACATACAATAATGCAATTAAATGGCAGAGACAGAATTCATAATTTAAAACGTATAATTACATCACAATAATAACTTTCTTAATGTAAAACAATGAATTAAATCCAACCTGCTAGGTTGTATCCTTTTTTCCATTGCTGACTGGAAAAACAAGGAAATTAGTGTGTTCTTAGCTTACATTAGCGTCAACTAGTTTTCAAAAGTTAGTTTTTTGGGGGAAAATAAATCATTGAGAATATCTTTTAAAAATCAACATTTTACAAAATAGTATAAAATCTCATTTCATCTCATTAGCCGTATCGCTTATCCTCATTAGGGTCGCGGGGGGACTGGAGCCCATTCCAGCCATCTCCGGGCAGTGGGCAGGGGACACCCTGACCTGGTTGCCAGCCAATCGCAGGGCACACAGGGACAGACAACTCATTCGCTCATTCACACCTAGGGACAATTTGGACCGGCCAATTCACCTGAAATGCATGTTTTTGGAACGTGGGAGGAAACCGGAGTGCCCGGAGGAAACCCACGGAAGCTCGGGGAGAACATACAAACTCCGCACAGGAAGTCTGGAGCTGGATTTGAACCCACGACAGGTTCCCATGACATGAACTGTGCCGCACAAGCGCTAACCACTGCGCCGCCGTGCTGCCCAAAATAGTATAAAATAAAAAATAAAATAGAAAACATATACAAACCTAAGCCTTTTTCAGGGTAGAAAAAAGAGCGAACGGACTAGAAAATTCGTTTTTTGTTGTGCGAGCACTTCCGGAATAAGGGTGTCATGTGAAGAAAAATAACAATCAGCTGTCACTAACACAAAATAAGAAAATTCAGCGGTAAAATACCCACAAATGACGAATAAAAGTCAAAATAGCAGTGCCAACAACGGTAACAATGATACAAAAAGGAGATGTGGTCTGTTTTTAGCTAATTAGTATCCACAAGTAAGATAAAAAGAACTCAATAACTAGATTTCAAAAGTTCGTTTCTTCGGAAGAAGTTGATGCATTACAAATATAACAGAATCAACATTGCATTGCCCTTTTTTGTACTTCCTGAATAAACGTGTCATGTTACCAAGATTAACCAGTCACCTGTTAGCAACTGAAAGCAAGGAAATTTAGTGGATAAAAAATAAATCTCTTATAGAAAAATATGACCAATATTGTAGTTTTAAATACGATACAAGAAATAAAATAAGCACAATTTTAGCCACAATAGGATGAATACGTTAGCTAGAACAAAACAACTACCTTTCAAAAGTTCAATATTTGTTTTTCGTTTATTGTTGTTAAGGAAGTTAACCTATTCAAGACCATTAATAAAACTTTAAACTTACAGCTGAAACAGTTTACAGTGTTTAAAATGAAATGAAATGAAATGATCTGCATTTATATAGCGCTTTTCAAGTCAATGACTTCCCAAAGCGCTTTACATTGTGCTTCACATTTCCCAATAGCGGCCGTAATCTGTGCAGCCATGTAAGGCGCTAACCTGCTTATTGGGGTTTCAGTGTCTTACCCAAGGACACTTCGGCATGTAACTCGGACAAGCCGGAATTCGAACTGGGATCCCTTAATCCTAAAACGATCGCTCTACCTCCTGAGCTACTGCCGTTTAACAGTATAAGAGTGCAGTCAGCTTTAAAAAATAATTTGTTTTAATCCTGGCATTTCTTCAAACCTGTCATGTGACGAGACTGAACCAATCAGCGGTTCACAAGGATATTAAAATTAGCAATGACAAAAATGTAAAACCAAGATGCAAAAAAGTTCACGTTTTTTTGTGAGGGAAAATTAGATATTCCAAAAGATGACGAAATCATCATTAAACAACTCCAGTGCTTAATATTTAAACACTAGACGGCGCTGTATTGTCAAATGCAAACAAAAATCTGTGCCACTGGTACACAGGTAGGAATTCCACTGTGTAAAAGAAATACAAATTTAACAAACTATAGTTTTTATTTTAATTTTAATAAAAAAATTACTTTAGTATGACAGTTCAGGTATTTCTGCCTTGTATTCAAATCAATGTTTTTGTTTTTTACTAAACAAAAGTGTTTTGGTACCAGTAGGAGCGACTAAATATTAATCACTGTCCCTTTAAGCAATGAATTAAACTGTAAACATACTACCAGAGACGATACGATGAACAGTAACAAAAAATAACTTTAATTCTAGCACTTCCTGGATAAACATGCCATGTGAGCAAGCTAAACCAATCAACCATTAGCAACATGAATCATGGAAATCTAAAATTAAAACACGGTTTATAAAAGTAGAAATAGTTATCAAACGCAAACATTGAATGAAAAATTTGAATAAATAATGTGAATGAATGAATGCACAAAACTAATAGAGAAACAAAATTAACCACTTATTAACAAAACGAAACGATATATTTGCACACAAAAAACAGCTGAACAATACAATAACATTATACATAAACATAAGTGGCTGAAGGTGAAACTTTTAGGTGCCCACCCCTCTTTTTTTTTCCTTACAGGGAAGACATATTCAAAACCAAAACACGAAAACAGAACTTTACCCCAAAAAGGAAAATCAGAAAACAAGGAAATGACATTTCAAACTTAACTTGTGTCGCATGGGACCTTAAAATGTGATCCCCAAGTAAATCCTTTGAAAAAAAGTTTTCTAAAAAAATTCAAACAAATAATAATATCGCTAGTCACTCGTATTTTAACATTTTGACTAAATTATTCCAAAGTCAAGTTGAACACTTCTCTAGGAGACAAAATATTGAAAATATTGAAAAAATGTTCACCATACGATGGAGAACCTGTTGTAAAAATTTCAGTCTGGCTTCTGATCCCATCTCCGTCACAGCAACGTTTTTGGATCATGAACATGTTTGTATTTTACGTGTTAAAACGCGCCACGGATTTTTCAAGACAAAACTGGCGATATCCTCAGGTGGGTCGGAGCTCGCTAGCGCCTGGGGCTTGCATCGCCACCATCATCATCCTCATCAGGAGTTCGAGGAAAAACATCATGCAGACGTGTCATTTCAAGACAAAGAATTCCAAGTTGACCTTATTAATGGAAGCTGATGCAAGTCGCGACTGGTAATTGAGAAGTAATCATCGAGAACATTTGTAACGAGTCACGGGGAAAAAAGTTGCCGCTGTCATAGAGTCAGAAGTTGAAAGAATAGAATATACCTTTATTGTCATTGTTACAAAATGGGTAGAACAGATTGTGACAAGGAAATTGGGCGTGGCACTCTGGTTTCACATTTAACAGTGAGGATAAAAGACAACAAAGAAGATAAAGGAACAAAGAAGATAAGGTTATAATTTACACAATATTTACACAAGAAATGTGGGCATGTAGGATGTTACATACAGTTTTGGGATCGTATTAGTGCAATATGCGGTAGTGCAAAAATAGTCAACATTGTGCAAAAAATAGTCAACATTGTACAAAGTGAGCATAGGCATGAATACAATTTTACATCTGTAGGTAGTGTGTCTGCAAGAGTTTCAGTTTGTTGTGTCGTGTGTGTTAAGGGTGGTAATGGCTCTGGGGAAGAAACCTTCACTGTGTCTGTTTGTTTTTGTTTTGTGTGACCTATAGCGCTTGCCGGAAGGCAGCAGGTCAAAGAGGTGGTGGCTGGGGTGAGAAAGGTACCTGATGATGTTTTCTGCTCCGCTGAGGTAGCGAGAGCAGGCAATGTCCTCCAGACTGGGTAGAGCGCAACCAACTATTCTCTGGGCTGTGTTGATGACCCTCTGAAGCGTTTTCCTGTCTGCTGCCGTGCAAGGCCCCTATTGGGAAATGTGAAGCACACTGTAAAACGCTTTGGGAAGTCATTGACTTGAAAAGCGCTACATAAATGCAGATCATTTAATTTTCATTTAATTTCATTTTATGACACCAGCAGCTGCTGTTTCAGATGATTTTTCCTGAGCACTCTCAGGAAATGGAGTCGCTGATGGGCCTTCCCTAGCACCGCTCTGGTGTTTGCAGACCAGGAGAGGTCATCGGAGATATGCACACCCAGGAATTTGAAAGAGTGGACTCTCTCTACACAGTCTCCTTTTAAAATGAGTGGTGCTGGGTTCCTACCTTTCCTCCTGAAGTCCAGTAAGTACTTTTGTTTTTGTGGTGTTCAGTATGAGGTGGTTTTTCGAACACCACGTTGTCAGTGACTCCACCTCATCCCTGTACGCCGCCTCGTCCCTTTCAGAGATGAGGCCGATCAAGGTGGTATTGTTGGCGTACTTAACAATTGTGTTTGCAGAAGTGGTTTTGCTGTAGGTTGGGACTCTGATTTCACACCTGAAAGGACTCACTCGTTCAAATTAGAATTGTTTTTAGAATTGTCTGCTGCCTCAGCGGGAGCAGTGTTTAGATAGATAGATAGATAGATAGATAGATAGATAGATAGATAGATAGATAGATAGATAGATAGATAGATAGATAGATAGATAGATAGATAGATAGATAGATAGATAGATAGATAGATAGATAGATAGATAGATAGATAGATAGATAGATAGATAGATAGATAGATAGATAGATAGATAGATAGATAGATAGATAGATAGATAGATAGATAGATAGATAGATAGATAGATTAATCAGCCTTTGTAATTGGAAGCACCTGCAGTGGTCTTCTGATCTCAAACCTGAAACCTGTACATCATTTGAATTTACGAATTAATCTTCTTAATTGTAATTTTGTGCCGCGATAGTGCAGGCTGGCAATAATTTCCAAACTGGACATGGACCAACCAATAATTTTTTGGGGGCTGTGTTGATGACTCACTGTAAGGTTCTGCTGCAATAGCATGAGCTTGCAATTTCCTCAATACCAGGCAAAAATCAGCCAGTTATATGGGGGGTTGAATTGATGACTTTGCTGTAGGATTCTGCTGATATGAGGCAAGCCGCCAATGTCCTCCAGATATGGATAAAGTGCAGCCGGTGATTATTTGGGCAGTTTTGATGAGTCTCTGTCTACTACGGTAACTAAAATCAGTAATGTCATCCAGAATAGGCAGAAAGCAGCAGATCATTTTCTGAGCTGTGTTGATGACTTCTTGTAAGTTTATGCTGCGGTAGCTGGATACATCCTTCAGACTGAGCCAATATCCAGCTGCCCTTGATTTCCTGGGCTGTGGTAATGATCCTGCGTAAGGTTCTTTTTCAAACCCTAGAATTCTGAGTTGTGTCCAGTATTTTGGGAATTAGCATGCCGATGTCTGGTCTGCTTCAGATGAGACACAGTCAGAAACCTGAGAACAAACATTGCTACCATCAGAGCCATGACGAATGCTTAAAATGCTGACAAAGCAAACTAAGCGAACTGCCGCCAGCGTTTCTGACTTTGAGTGTCTATAATTTGGTTATAAATTGAAGGTGCCTCTGAGGGACAAGAGAGCGACGAATAAAATGTTCGGCGAAGCACGCCTACGCTTGCAGACAAAGTGGAAGTCGCACAACTTCAAATTGTCATCTTATTAAACTCGCAGATTGTAGGTTGCTGGATTTGGAATTCCGTTCCACCCCTAGAGGGCACCAAACTGGGGTAGTGGTTGGACAGCGCCCACCGGCGAAAAATCAGTGTCCACACCTGCACCTAAAAACGAATCTTATTTGGTTTCTTTTTGGCCTATTTCTCTCATCATAGTTTATCGTAACTTTTTTCCTTGGTCAATGAGTTTTTTTCTCAACCACTGAAATGTATTGTTTCTTGTTGCTACTGATCGAAACGTTTAGCTTGTTCAGATGACACGTTTATTCTGGAAATTATATATATATTTTAAATCATTTTCCAAAGGAAATACTTTTTGTTTTCTGTTAAAACCATGGAAACCGCTTCCTGTCACGGTTGTCCATGGCGCCCAATTGGCCCCGCCCGGTTGGCGCCAGCTGCGGCTCAGTGACTGACCCTCCTATTTAAGCTCAGTGCTCTCACCCACCCTTTGTCGGTCCGCCAACGAACTTCTGCAGCCGCAACAGGTGTGTTTTGACTCTGTCCTATTTCCTGCTTGTGTTTCATGTCCGGTATCGTTCCCGTCTATTTTGTTCTGTTTAATATCAAACTCCAGTATCATTCCTGTCTATTATGTCCTGTTTAATATCGATCTCCAGTATCGTTCCCGTCTATTTTGTTCTGTTTGATATCGATCTCCAGTGTCTGGTAGCGTTCCGGTGTAGTTTGTCCTGTTTAATATCGATCTCCAGTGTCTAGTATCGTTCCCGTCTATCTTGTCCTGCTTGTTATTGGACTCCAGTACCTGATACCAATCCTGTCTGTTCCGCCCTGTCCGGTATCGATCTTTCCGATATCTGCTCATGCAATTGGTATCGATCTCGTCGGCCTCTGGCTTTCTGTCGTTCCACAGCAGACTGCTGCCTTACGTCTTCCGCCCAACGATCGCCGAATCACTGGCATTTGGGTTAACGTGCATGACTGCCCCATCTCCCGTAAAATAAAGCTTGTGTGAGAAACGTCACGGATCTGGGTCCTCTTCCTGTTCCAGTTCTTCACACTTCCATTATAAGTTTTAAGGTTTTACTTAATGTTAAGACCTGTACAATGTTGAATCATCTTTTAAAAAATGTCTTTACCACAAAAAAACCCGAAATTTTTGCAAGCTAGGTTTCTGTGTGTGAGCAAACGTGTTGATGCTATTGAAGTTAAAGACCGACCTATTTTCTTTATTTTGGGTGTATCTTGGATAGCATTTTTGGCATAGCTATTTTTTCATTAGTCTTTTTGGGGTATTTTTTTTTTACCATTGGGCGGCAGTAGCTCAGGAGGTAGAGCGATCGTTTTAGGATTAAGGGATCCCAGTTCGAATCCCGGCTTGTCCGTGTTACATGCCGAAGTGTCCTTGGGTAAGACACCAATACCCCCAATAAGCAGGTTAGCGCCTTACATGGCTGCACAGATCACGGCCGCTATTGGGAAATGTAAAGCGCTTTGGGAAGTCATTGACTTGAGAAGCGCTATATAAATGCAGATCATTTCACCATTGAATGTCCTTGTTTTCTGTTTTTATCAGTTGATTGACTTAGCAGGGTCATGTGACACGTATATTTAGGAAGTGCTTGCAAGAAAAACAAAGCCTGAATTTTGGTAAATGGTCTGCATTTCTATAGCGCTTTTCAAGTCAATGAAGACCTCCCAAAGCGCTTTACAATGTGCTTCACTCTTACCCATTCACGCACACACTCACACACCAATAGGGAGTCAGCCATACAAGGCGCCTACCTGCTTTTTGGGGGCATTAGGGATTCAGTGTCTTGCCCAAGGACACTAGAACTCCCTGAAAACTACTACTACCCTTGAAACAGCTTTGGTAGCAAGTTTAAAGGGACAATGTGTAATATTTTGTGGTATAGAAAAAACTAAAGAAAATAAACAACAACATGGATTTGAATACTAGGCAAAAATACATGAACTTTCATACCGACGTTAATATTCTTTTAAGGATCTAGAAATAAGCATTTAATTTACATAGTGGAATCTATATTTTAGGTCGCAGCCATGTTTGTCTGTCATCTTGCTGCTTGGTTTTCGATTACATTAGACAAAAGTGCCACCTGGTGGTCAAATATTACACGCTAGGGCTTTAATATTTTATCTAAACTGTACAATGTTGATTTTGTCATCTTTCGAATCATATAATTTCCTCAAAAAAAACAAAGCAATTTTTTCTGTCCGCTGACGTGTTGATGCTGATGGGTTTGTTTCCTTTTTTTAGCAATATCACTCTTCACCCAAACAAAGAAGTATTTTGGATGGCACGTTGGCGTCTTCTGACGTCTTTCCAATTCGTTTTTTAAAGAGTTAAATTTACCTGACCTGTCCAAAAAACGATTCCAAGATAACTTTCACATAAAAACAAAATATGAGAAGTTTTGCTGGATGGAATTAAACGTGACCAATACCGCAGCGATTTGAACTCAAAGCACACAGCTCAGAAAAACCGTGTTTTGTCCCGCCGTCCCGCTTCAAAGCTAGAAAACCACCACATAAACCCGAGACTTCCTGCAGTTTTTGAGGCCAATAGCGTGTCGGCATTTACAGCCGACAGCGACCTCAAATTGTACATTATAACAGTACCTGCTAACCCGGCTAGCCAAATCAAACAAAGCTAACAGAAGACAAACCACACTTTTCTCTCGACTGATATTCGGTGCTCGTTTTCACCTTCTTCACGCAATTTTACAGAAATGTGTTTAACATGGGCGGCTACAGTAAGCTACGAGGTTAGCCCAGGTCGCAACCCTGGTTTCAGAACATGAACATATTGTACGCAACGATGTGGCTAAAGACAAACAAACATGAGACGGTTTACTCAATCCCAATCATAGCTTAAATAGTATCGTCAAAAATGAGTTGTAATTGTAGAACTTTTCTTTGTGGACCATATTTAGTCTAAATATAGTCGCTTTTATTGACAACCTACCTAATTTGGTGAAAATTCAATCTAATTGAATATAGTCGGTTTTGTTTGAAACCCGTTCAATTTGGTTCTTAATATAGTCGCTGTTTTTTATTAGCCGTCCAATTTAATCAAAATTTAGGTCAAATATAGTCGTTGTTTATAACCCGTCTAATTCGGTCCAAATTCAGTTCAAACATAGTCGCTCTTGTTCACAGCCAATCAGTTTTGGTCCAGAGTTTATTGAAATATAGACACTGTCATACGTGTCAACCTGTACGTTTTTGCCGTACAAAGTACGTTTATTATGCATTTTAAGACGTGTACGACGTACAAGAAAATCTGTACAGAAAAATGCAAATTTGTCAATTATGGGTACCATCCGGTATACACCGACTATCACAAAACGGCAAATCAATCAAGTCAAACGAGTTTGCCGCGGTAGCCTCTATCTCGGTATCGATTTTTTTCGTTGCAAACGAAGCGATCAGTTTGATGCTACTGTGTGCATGTATCTGCCGCCTCGGATTTCATGTGGTAGTTATGTAGTGAAAGAAAGTCCGTTTTTTAGACAACCGGCTTTTTCGGCTGAACTCATTAAAGAGAGCCGGCTCTCAAACGGCTCACTTGCTTTGATGCATTATATTACAAATCATTATTGTTGTATAAAAAAGTTAAGAAAAAAAAGGAAGTATAAAAGGAGAAAATGAAAAAAGACAGGTTTGTGGTTATCCCTTTAATCAGTATATTACCAACAGTAAGTTGATGCAGAAAATGAGTTCATAATTTGAATAAGAAAATGTATTATTCTACTTAATTGTATTTGCATGTATTTTTTTCCTTCTACGGTGAACGTCCAAGCTACTAAATTTTTGAACTTTCTTTATAATAAACCTCATTCATGTCGAGCAACTCAGTATCAAAATGTTAATTAACAATATATATGATATAACGAAACACATGTACAACATAACATGTTAAACTACGTGCATAAACACGTTTAAAAAAAATATGGTGTAAGATTATTCTGTATTTTGTAAGGGAAAATACAACATTTTGTAAGGGCATGGAGCCGTGGAGTTTGACAGGAATTGACTGTTGTTCAATTTGGCTCAAATGTAGTCCAAATAAAGTCGCTGCAGTTTATAACCATCCAATTTAGTCCAAAAGTAGTCGCAGTTGCTTTTAATCCATCCAATTTAGTCCAAATTTAATCCAAATAGAATAACTCTGTTTAAAACCCATCTATTTGTGTCCGAATTTATTTTAAATGTAGACTCTGTGATTTTTAACCACTCCATTATGATCCAAAATTAGTACAAATATAGTCGCCTGATGTTTATAACCCACCCAATTTGATCCAAATAAAATCAAAATAAAGTTGCTGTTGTTTTCAGCCCATCCAAAAACCTGACAGCTGAATAGGCGACATCAGGAATGAAGAATTTGTACTTTGTCAATTCCTACAACAGCACTTGAGTTTGTTACAATTGTGATTGTACTACAATCGGGTCCACATTTGTATAACATCCATCAAAAATTGGAAAATTCTGTGAGTGATCTTGTAGAAAATGTCACTGTGTTTTGGCTGCTCAACACCGGATAATATAACGTACCGAAAACACATTCATCCCATCACACAATCGGATGCATGCCAACAAGCATTATTTCAACTCACGCGTTCTCAAATCTTGCCTAAATTATAACTTATTGTATCTGGGCTTGTCCTCGTGCAAAATTTTAGGTCGTTTGAGGACGCAACCTACTCATACTCCCTTACAAGCCAATAAATGAGCTTGAGATTAAGCCAGGTTTCTATGAAAACCAGATGCTGAAATTAATGGACATCCACTTTATAGGAGGTGGGGATCAGACTATAAACTTTTAATTGAACAGGAAAAAAATGGTTGACTCTGTCAAATAGAGAACCGGTGTTTTGCAATGTTAAGTGTGGTAGATGTGGATTTAAGCACGGAAATCTATTGATTGTTGTTACTGCTAAACAATTAAGAAAGAAAAACAGTTACTACAATTGGTGTTGATGCAAAAAACAACATTTTAGGCCGCGAAACAGCCTTAAAGTAGCAAATAAAGTGAAAAATGCTCAAAAGATTGGAGTGGTGAAAACGAAGAACCCTTGGTCTGGTAGGGTAGGTCACTTCTGGCTGGGTGTCATTGCCTCTGGTTACCTACAAGTGCAAGGACAAAGTCTGGTTTAAAGGTTGGTGCTACCCTTGGTAGGACTTGGATCAAAAATGTAATGTCTGATACTCTTATACAGTATGTATTGCCCCAGCCAGTATATATATATATATATATATATATATATATATATATATATACTGGCTGGCAACCAGTTCAAGGTGTCCCCTGCCCACTGCCCGGAGATGGCTGGGATGGGCTCCAGCCCCCCCGCGACCCTAATGAGGATAAGCGGTACGGCTGATGAGATGAGATGGGAGATGAGATGAGATATATACTGTGTATATATATATCCAGGGTTGGGTAGGGTTACTTTAACTGGATTACTTTCCAATTATTTTTGGATTACTCCAATACCAAATATGCTAACAAAAGTCAAAGGAAACTAAATATGAATAAAATTATGACTCACAACACGTGGTAAGCGTTCTCTCCTGGCTTTGATCTCTTTGATCTCCGGCAAAACTAACGTAAAATGCGACAGAAACAAAATGAAAATAAATCCAAACAGCTTGCCAACATCATTTTTGCCGATCCATGTATTGCGTTACTCCCCAAGCCTGCACAAAATTTTGTAATTTGATTCATATTTAGTTTATTTTGTCTTTTATTAGCATATTTGGTATTGGAGTAATCCAGAAGTAATTGAAAGTAATCCAGTTAAAGTAACACTACCCAACCCTGTACATATATATATATATATATATATATATATATATATATATATATATATATATATATATATATATATATATATATATATATATATATATATATACAGTACCTCTGAAAAGTGATGGGTCCCAGGGACTCGCATGTTCAAAAATCTATGGGTCCCAACAGATATCTGTGGGTCCCCAAAATTTAGTGTTATATTGTAATCGGCGACAAATATATAATATAAATATAAAATATAATATAAATCAATATATTCATTCAGTTTTAATCATCACCGTTTATTGATAATAGAAATCAGTTATCACTTCAAGAGTTTTCAGTTCACAAAAATATTGTACATTACACAAAATGATATTGCTGAAACATTAGTCTATATATTCATGCAGTTTTAATCATCACAGTTAATTGGTAATACAAGGCAGTTATCGCTTCAGGTTTTCAGTTCATGTATTCTTTGTGGTTTGCTGTCCCGCCACAGTTGCCTTGTCAAGGTCCAATAGCAGCAACGGAATTTCCATAGCTAATTTGTGGTTTTCATCGTCGCGGTGCCGATCGAATGTGCTCTTCTGAAAGTTCGTATTGCGAAATGATTAATGCAATCCAGTTTTTTTGTCACGCTGGGTACACTCATCCCAGAGCATGTAGCCTCCATTATCATCCTCCTCATAGCATAACCAGGAATATAATTGAGTCAATTTTGGCAAAAAAGTCCTTCTCTTGCTAGGAGTATTCTTTTGTTTATTTTCGGTCGCTTCAACACACGTGCTTTCCTTGACGGAATTATTGCTGTTGTAAACACGCTGCATTATGTTTCGACTTATTACTGACACTGAAGAAATGACCAATTCTGTGTTGATTTTTACCTAATCGTGTTTTTTTGGAGCCATACTTAACCTTCACTCGACGACAAGCACCACAACAATGACGTCATCTCGAAGCAACGAGATCTCGTTTGCCGAGATAGGCGTGCAGACGAAATCTCGAACCGCGAAACCGAAACAACAATGGCGGATCAGCCTGACGAAAAGTTTGGAGTGCAAGAAATCTTTGTTAAAAAAAAAAAAGTAATCGGGTAATAATGACAACTTTGTGTCAAAAAAGTTGCGTTCTGAGGACGCATGTTGATTCGACACTATGCGTCCCCAGCAAAAATTATGCGTCTAGGACACGGGGACGCGGGCAAACGAGAACACTGTATATAAATATATAAATATATATATATATATATATATATATATATATATATATATATATATATTTATATATATATATGTGTGTGTGTTTGTGTGTGTGTGTGTGTGTAGTAGATACACCAGTTGGATTTAATTTACTTACCTTTTAACATTCCAATCTGGGAAGTCCTGGTCCAGACTTCTGCTTTGTTTGTAGGTCAACCTTCTTTATGTTTGTTGATCTAAAGTGTTTAAGTCCAGTACACAAAAACCATGCTTGAGCAAATTATGCTTGTCATCCACCAACTCCCGGGAGTTTCTTTACTTGACAGTTGATTCTTAATAACCTTTTAAGCTTTTACTTTTCAGATCTGGTTAGTCGGGTTCTTCTGTAATGTCTGGATCTGGTACACATATCATAATAGTTTCAAATAAGGAAATCATACAAGAGACATGTAGTTGATGGTAGGTAGGTCTACATTCTAACAGCTTCACAAACATTATTGACCTTTGCACTCATCGCACTCATTCTGTTTCCATTAAGTTGTACTTTCTAGGACAATTTTTCCTTTGCCGAGTCATGAACTTTCCCTTCCTTGGCGATCATTTGTGATATTCAAGAAGCCTCACAAACTTTTCTTCATAGAATCACAAAACAGAAAAACCACAGTCTTCTGAGGCTGTTTTAACAAGAACAACTACGAAAGCCTTGCTGCGATTTGTAGCAGTAGTTAAAAATATTGTTTTCACATAGACCGATGTATTTGACCAGAAACGCATGGAAAAACAAAGCCATTACGTTGTGGTTTTTCTTCGGGTTGGGACGAGAACGTGTTGACTTCCTGAATTCCCGATAGTGAGACATGAGATTTTTTTTTTATACTGGATTGTCTGTTTATTCTTCTTTACTTGCAATCAGAAAAGTTTCCTGGCATTTTGGGAACATATAAAATAATGGCAGCGTGTTAGTGCCGAAATTAGTTGTTACGATCCAGTGCAAATGTAAAAAGTTGGTTGAGTTCCTGGAAAGGGTAGAAAAAATATGTTTGGTTTTTTGGGTGTCAAAGGAGAACCAAAACAAGCTTCTTCAAAACCATGCTCTCGTGAAGAGGCATGACGATTTTATGACGTCCAAAAGTTGTCCCACATTGAACTTAAGATGGTACAGAAATGGTAAATGTTGGGGAGTTCAAAACTCTTTGTGGCGATTTACATTTTTATGAGAATACAATCAAGTGCCCAAAGACAACTTGGATAGGTTTTAGCACCCTAGCAACCCTCTTGGGAACAATTGTTTAGGAAAATGAACAGAATGACACAACCATCTAAGGACCCTGCAGGAAATGTCTGGATTGCTGTTTTGGATCTGTGCTAACTCCAAGGCCCATGTACCGGGCAAGGACCCTTCTGTGCCAGATTTCAGTGGCAAAGGATCCTTTGCTGTTTTCGTCCCTGGTTTCGAAGGTGAAGATCCCTCGGCCTCCTCTGTCCCATTTTGGGGGCAGAAGGCTTTGGACGATTGATTCCGTTTCGGTGGCGAAACAACAACCTGCTTTCTGCCTTCCGCTTTCCTGGGACTGTTTTCCTGTTTGTTTTTGGGCCGTCTGGCATCCGTCCCAAACAAGGCTAAGAATGTCTGAAGTGAAACCATCAAATGGGACCATGAGTCAATTGCAAATATCGTCCAAAAAGAAAAAACTTTCGTCCAAACTCTTTAATTCCAGACAAGCAGAGGATGTTTCATTTTGGACATTGGATTACCCAAACAAGAGCCAAGACACCAAGATCCAAACTTCAAAACTTCTGGCCCGTCTAATTTTGTACCCTATGGGAAAGAAACTGCGAATAGGCTGAAAATAATTCAATCGGCGAGAAGGGACACTGAGGTCCAGGGGTCAGCCTGGGGGTGGGAGGGGGTCTGCTTATAGAACATGACTTGATGTAGCATGGGAACAGTTTGGCCTGATCTGGGAAAGGAAGCAGGGGGACTAAAGAAGGCCTGTTGCGCAATCAAATTAGCTTAGCTGTGGAGATAACAGCAACAGAGGCGGCGACCCATCGGACATCTGCTGCTCTTCCAGGCTGACCAGTAGCGAACGACAACCACTGAAATGGTAGGTTGACATATTCTTCTCTGTTATTCGACTTGGTGATTTTACTCAGATTTAAACCTAATCTGATGTATTTAGTCTGATCCGGTACCTTTTAGACACGATTTAGTCCAAAATAGATGTAAAATAGGGTTGTGTTTAGCTAATTTGATCTAGACCAAATGTCTAAAAACAGTTGTTGTTGCGTTGAGTTCATCAATGGCTCTTCGAATTTTGCCCTGAAAAGTCTTTTATTTCATTTTCACTTGGACAAACCAAACATACACGTCTTTTGCATGTTAATTTTTGGCTAAATCTGCTCTCATCCATTTTAGATATGATTTAGTCCAAAAAGGGGACTAGTAGACTTAGTTATTGTCAGTCTATTATGGACCAAATTTAGTCCAAAAAAAGTCGTTTTCCTGCCAAATGTGGTCCAAATTTAGCCCTCAAAGAAGATTTTTTTTTGTTTCCATTAACTAAAAGACATAATTTGGGTGGTATCTGTTGAACGTTTTTTTATACAGTTTTTGCTGGCCGGGTTTATCCCTGTAAACTTGTCTATAAATAATTATTACCAATTTGTTCCAACTTTATTCCAAATCTACTCATAGTTGTTCGTATCCCATCCAATTCTATCCAAATATAGCTGTGGTTTATAATTAGTCCAATTTAGTCAAAATACAATCACTCTTGTTCATAATTCTTCCAATTTGGTCCTAATATATTAGCTGCTTTATATAACCTGTCTAATTTGGTCCAAATTCAGTTGCTGTTGTTCATATCTTGTCTTTGTTATCTCAAAAAAATAACTGCTGTAAATTTTAAGCCTTTGTATTTGGTACAAATAGAGTTGCTTTTGTTTATAACCTGTACAACTTTGTTCAAATATAGTCCAAAATAAGGTGCTGTTGTCTATTGACCATTTGCACACACGTGACCTAACCATGTGACGACACCAAGACGGATGGCAGTAAACCGTAATAAACATTACGGCCTGTGGGTGAGGCCATTAGACAGTAGACAACAACAACAATAATCTATACTTTTCAAATCCATTGGCAATGACTAGTCAAATGAATATTAGGCAGCTGTTGGGTGAGGTATGTCATCCTTTCGGAAAACACAAAGAGTGATATTGACAGAAATTGACGATAGCATTAGCATGACTAGCTACCGACAAATAACGTATTCCTCCTGACATATTTAAGCATCGAACCAAATCATCCAGTCTGCCTGAGTCTGTACTCACGATTTGTACCACTATATTGGAATTGGAGTATCCCCAAACACCAGCGCTGATCTAAAAGCTTATGGGAGTCTAGATGCCGGTTCTCCAAAAAGTGTCGGGATCCCCATCTATACAATGGACCATTTGAGTTAGATTTAATCTATTAAATTAACTTTATATTGTTTACCTCAGATTTTTATTTCATCATAATGTTTACTGTTTATTTTTTATTGCACTTTAAGCGCAGGATAAATCTGTTGCTGGTGAGGTGCAATAGTTATTAAATGTTCTATAACACAACTACCTGGCTGTTCTTCTCTATTCAGCAGCCTCAAATACTGCCCAGAAAATGTCCAATTATTTGACATAAAGTAACGGATATAGTTACTTTTTTTGGTAACTAGTTACTTTTGTTATAGAGTAACTCATTTACTAACTCAGTTACTTTTTGTAAGAAGTAGTGTGAAACAATAATTACCGTAAAATTCGAACTATAAGCCACGACTTTTTTCCTTAGCTTTCAACCCTGCGGCTTATGCAACGATTGTACCAATTTATGCTTTAGGGCGGATTCCTTTTTATCTGTCAGCATTACCGTGTGTTTTGGAGTAAATATTTTACAAGGTTGGATCATATGGATTGTCCTTTATGCAACAAAGCCAGTTTTGCAGACATTCAAAAAAGGTGAAGACAGCCTATGGGACATAGTTGTGAGTTACGCGGGCTTTATAGTTTTCGGGTATGTTATTTCGGACTGACCGTGATGTTCATCTGATGAGTATATTTTGAAATATCTTGAATTCCAAGAGTTTAAGCATTCCAATGATATGCTACATGATGTATTTCAGTGACTGGTGACATCGTACAGACACGTATTTGTTTATCAAAAGTCCGGTGGTCCATCGGAACATTAATGGGTTGAGGTACCGTATATTTTTAAAACTTTCTGAGTACCATCTGTCATAACCAGAACAGGAGGAGGACCCAGATGCGTAAAGTTTCTCACACAAGCTTTAATTTACGGGAAATTGGGGCAGTCATGGACGTTAACACAAACGCCAGTGATTCGGCAATCGCTGGGCGAAAGAAGTAAGGCAGCAGTCTGGCGTGAAACAACCGGAAGCCAGAGGCCAACAAGATTAATACCAGTTACACAAGCAGATACCGGACAGATGGGGTCGATACTGCGAGGACGGGACAGACAGGATTAATATCAGACACTGGAGACTGGAGTCCGATAACAAGCAGGACGAGATCGACGGGAACGATACCAGACACTGGAGATCGATATCAAACAGGACAAAATAGACGGGAACGATACCATACACTGGAGATCGATATCAAACAGGACAAAATAGACAGGAACGATACAGGACAGGAAACACAAGCAGGAAACCGGACAGAGTCAAAACACACGTCTTGCGGGTGAAGAGGTTCGTTGAGGGTGACAAAGGGTATGTGAGAACACTGAGCCTAAATAGGAGGGAAGCCAATCAGTCAACAAGCTGCAGCCGGCACCTAACGGGCGGGGCCAATTGGCAACCGTAACACCGTCATTCTTTGTAAATAGATCACGTTTCAATGTGGACACATGCGATATATAGTCTGGTGCAATTTATGTATGTACGAAAGGGTTTTATATATATATTATTGTATTATTTTATAATATTCTCACAGATGTATATAACCCATCCACTTCTGTCCAAAATATAGTTGCTGTTGTTTATAACCCGTAGAATGTGGTCAAAATTTAGACTAAAATTAGCTGCCCTCGTCTAAAACTTGTTCAATTTTGTCCAAATACAGTCAATGCTGTCCAATCACAAAAAGTTTTAGAGACTCAAAAAGTCAATGTATTTTTTTATTTTTTTTTTTTAGCAAAAGGGCTTGTTTTGGATGGATAGTCTCTGAGAGAATCATTTTATTTAGCAAATGAGTTTTTCTGTACATGACTTCCACTGCCCGAGTCACGAGATGTGAACGGGCCTCCCGAAAACCCATCTGTTGACTTTTGCTTACCAAGCGGAACCGCCGTCCCTGGGGAACGTGCATCTGCTGGCAATTTAAACAACACATGCATACATTTTTTTCACCACTCACATATGGTTTGACGTTCTGCGTCAGAGGAGATACGTTCTCAGGAAGCAGGTGGCCATCAAGTGTCTTGCTCTTCCACCTTACATCCGCAGAAGTCACGCTCGTGTCTGTTGTGATTACCAACCGTGTTTGAGTTTGATTCCCAGATGAGCTCGGTTTAAGAACGAAAAAACATGGAAAATCAGAGCTTGTTTCTCTCTGATGGAAACAATTTAAAAGTAAATCCACTCATCCATTCAACATAACTGGAACACCTTCCCTTGTGGGCCACTGCCTTCCACCCCTTCGGCTTATTTAGGGTCGGGTGGATGGGACTGCATCCTCAGCAGGAAAGGCCAGACCTTCCTGTCCCGAGCCACTTCGTTCAGCTCAACTGACAGAATCCCAAAGCGATCCCAGGCAAGCCTAGAGAAGTAGTCTCTCCAGTGTTTCCAGGATTGCATAAGGGCCTGGATGACCTCCCAAGGGAGGTGTCCAGAAAGATAACAGATACCCTAGCAACCTCAACTGTCTTTGGTCAACAAGGATGAGCAGTGGCTTCATATTAAATCCAGGATCCTGTTCTTTGGGTCACAAACCAAAGTTCTTGACCAGAGGTAAGGGTAGGAATGTACACTAGTAATTTAAGAGATTTGCTTTTTGGGTTCAAATGGTTCTACACCACGATGGACCGGTTCAGGGTACGAATGAGGCATTCACTAAATCAATCCGTCTGTCGACCCTGAGATGCTTGAGCTCATAGTCTTGGTAACAAAACCTGGATTTAATTCATTACTCTAAAAACGCATGACGCCCTTTTTTTTGGTCAGGGACCGTGATCTTCATCCCAGCCGCTGAGCACTCACCTGAAGACCATAATCTCAGATTTGGAGGTCATTATCTTTATCCAAGATGCTTTATACTTGCCTGAGGACCATGGTCTCAGACTTGAAGGTGCTGATCGTCATCCCGGCCACTTCAAACTCAGCTAAGGACCAGGCTAGAAGGTGCTTAACTTCCTGCCAGTCGTATCACACTCTTCTGAAGACCATGGTCTCAAACTTTGAGATGCTCATCTTTAATGCAGCCGCTTCACACTTGACTGAGGACCATGTTCTCAGACTTGGAGGTGCTTATCTTTATCCGAGCCGCTTCATACTTTGCTGCAAGCCAGTCCAGTGAGAGTAAAAGATCACAGCTTGAGGAATCCAACAGCACCACGACATCTACAGAAAGTTCAAATGCTATCCAAAAAGTTGTATCCATAAAGGTTATAAACAGAATTTCACGACATAGAATAAAGAATACCGTAAATTCCGGACTATAAGTCGCTACTTTATTCCCTAACTTTTAACCCTGCGGTTTATTCAGTGATGCGGCCAATTTATGTAATTTTTCTAACGGCCGTCAGCGGCGCTCGAGTGTTGCTACCATTAACTGCCCTGTCAAAGCTATATTATTATTATTAAAGATTTGAAAACTCTCTCAGTGTACCGTCTTTGTTTGTAAATATGTGTAACCCATGTATAATATGTATTTGTAACTGTATATTTTTGTTATGTATTTATTTTTATTGATTTTAGACACTTATTCTGATATGTTTTGCACAGGTGAACGAAAAAGGAGGGGCGGAACAAACGCGGGGTGCCGAGTTTAAGTGGGGACCATTAAAGGTGAGGGACAGACAAGAAAAGAAGAGGGGGTAAAAAGTTGGTTAAAGAAAAAGGAGTTGCGCGAGTAAATGTGTTCATCTCATATATCTTTCCCACCCTTACCTTTGGAAATATACACTTTTTTCCTTGGATTACTTTCAACGGGACCCGGACTCTGTCAGTCTGCATCAAACCTTAAGTACCGGTATCATTTTCCGTTCATTTTGCCGGCTGTGATTTTTGGACTGTGGACTTTAATGAAGGACATTTAGTTTCAATCCCGGGCTTGAAGTCGGGTTTGGGTGATTTTGTGTCTGTGTTACATGTTTAAATGTGGGCTCAGGCGGCTTATATACAGGTGCGGCTTGTGTATGTACAAAATCGGTTTTCCCCTTAAAATGTGGTGGGTGCGGCTTATAATCAGGTACGCTCTATAGTCTGGAATTTACTGTATACACTACTAGTTTGCTGTCGAGCAGAAATGACTGACTCTAGTCCTTGAGTGCCACAGCTTTGCACTTTTTAGAGCTTTATATTGGATAAAGCAGCTGACTCAAATCATCTACATTTTTTGGTGGGGGGAACTTGTTTATGGATCCAATATGTCCAGAATGAGAACCTTCTAATTGTTGTGTGTTAGGTAATCTAGAAAATCTTGTGAATACCTTCAAAACCAAAGCAAAAAAACAAAACAAAAAAAAAACAGATTATGTTTGTTCTCTCAACAGATAATTTTGACTTCCATCCTGCTGATGTTGGTCTTCTTCTGTCCAGGTAAGCCTAGGTGAACCTAAACCAAATTAAAACCATTTCTGATTGGATGTTGTACTTCAGCGTCGTCGAAAACAACAATGCGTTCGTGTGACAAGCTGAAGTTCGACACTAATGTCCACCCCTGCCGCTCGGCTTTCGACAAAAGCATGGAGAAAAGTGGCTACCAGACAGGATGCGCCTGGCCGGCTGTCAAACGGTAATGTGCTAAAACACTCATTGCTATGTATCTTCTCCTTTAGGGATAAAAATAACCAAATTTGTCAAATAATCACATTTTCGGGAGTCTTTTTGCGGGAGGGAATGCAGCCTCTCATACTTCTGGACAGACGACTTACATACAGTTGACTGAATTCTGTTGCCAAAATATTTAAAATCAACTTAACATAGCTTTTTTTGATAACAGTGGACCCTCGAATAGAGCGACCTGGTCTTATGACATTTTGACTTTACAGCATTTTCCCCGGTATACCAGATCAAGATTTTGTGCGGCCTAAAATTTATCATTTTTAGATGCCTGGCTGCTATTGGTCAAAATTGATGTGCTATTAACTGAAATACTTCCCAGAATGCCTTTCTTTTCATTCAGTTCAGAAACTTATGTGATTCATAAAGGTTTTGTGAGTGTACTGTATATATTCGCAATGAGTCATGTTAGGAATTTAAATATTAAAATGTACCGTTGACCAAATTGTTCGAATTAGTTATCTGACTCCATTAACCAAACAGAAGCTGCATTCTCCTAACAATGTGCGCTTGTTTCTTGATAAGAAAAGATGGACAAGAGACCGGCATTTCCACACGGGGGCAGATTTAATTTCTTAAATAATTTAGCTAAGTGAACTCCATCGAATTAGCCGAATTAGTGTCGCTCGAGTCTCCGTCCAGCCTCCTCTGCGGATCTTCTTTTCTTCTCTCAAACTGCGTCCCTCCGCAAGGTGGTGTGCCGGCTCCTCCCATGGGCGTGCCGGGAAAACCCCCACGTGGGGTCCAACTCCTTGCCTCGATGTCTGGAGAAACTCAAAAAAGGAGAGCGTTTCTACGTCATCGGGACCTTGTTCTCCAAACATTGCCTGCCGTCCCCCGTCAAGAGTCCTGTTATCGAAATTCCCTAGCCAAAACATTCCGCTTTCGGATCAGCGTGACTTGTCATTGAACTCCAGCCTACCCGGTGAAAATCTTCATTACACTAAATAAATGTAACTTGGCTTTAATCGTATAAAATATTTTATTGTAAAATGTATAAAATCCTTCAGTCCCAAGACTTGAAGTGCTGCCAAAGGGGAAAGCAAAAACATGATAACCATGGAAAAGCTTTCAATTACCAAGAAATGCAAAAAAGACCTCAGAGCAAAAATGTCTTCTAAGTGCATAACCATCCACGCAATTGTAAGTTTTAAAATAAGTTTGACTATGAACCCCCCCCCCCCCCCCTCTCTGCATCCACCCACTCACTCCACTTTACCAATTCAAGTCACATCGCACCAAAGCTAAATAAAGCCATTTGCTAATTGGCATGGGTTTCTTTCCCTCCCTATTGATCTATTTCAGACGCCGATCCCCAATTTAGAACAGATTCATGTCATTTCCTGGGGCTCTACTGTATGTTTTGATTTTTGGTAGTCTGTTTAGGGTTCGGTCTAACAACTAAAATCTCTTTATCCCCAGCTTCTACTACGACCTGAAGCTATGCGTGGACTACTGGGCCAACGTGTCTTTGTGTCGGGGCCAGCCAGTGGATGAGCTCTTCAAGGAAGTCCACATCTGGTACTTTGGTTCCTGCGGGCAGGTTCGGGACCCTCCGCTCGGTGTAGTGGTCCTCATGAGCGCCCCTTTGATCATGGCCTCGCTGCTCATGCCTGTGGTGTGCGGCAAGCTGGCTACGTGGAAGGCGGGGACCTGCCATGCCTTACGGAACTCCTAAATATTCGAGTCTTGTCAGAAGAGCCAACCTGGGGGGAGTGGCTAGAGAACGCCCGAATGTACCTAATCAGTCTCCCTACCTACTTTTTACTATTCCAGCAAATTCTGCTGTCGGTACGATCAATAAAATGTTAAGTTTTAAATATTAAAATGTACAGTTTACCAAAATGTTCTATTTAGTTATCTGAATCCATTCACCAAACACAACCTACATTCACCTAACAGTGCGCGCTCGTTTCTTGAAGGAAAAGATGGACAAGAGACCGGCATTTCCACACAGGGGCAGATTTAATCTCTTAAGCAATTTAACTAATTGTACTCCATCGAATATGGCCGAATTAGCCGAATTAGTGTTGCTCGAGTCTCTGTCAAGCCTCATCTCTCTCGTTCTCAGCCTTTCTTTTTCTCGTCCCACGTCTTTCCACAAACTGGTGTGCCGGCTCCTCCCATGGGCGTGCCAGGTAAGCTACCACGTGGGCCCCACCATCTCGGAGAAGAGCGTCCCGGTGTCTGGACCAACCAAAACAACTTCTCCAAACAATGCCGGCCGTCCTGCGTCAGAGTCCTGTCATTAACAGAACTAGACAAAAAATTACGCATTCGGATCAGCGTGACCTGTCATTGAACTTAAGCCTACTCGGTGAAAATCTTTATTGCACTCAATAAATGTAACTTGTATTCAATCGTATAAAATATTTTATAGTCAAATGTGTATATATAGATAAGACAATAAGAAGGTGAATTATAGAAGTACAGGCGTTTAAAACAATTAGGCGCAGGTGAGCGCTCTCAAGCCACACCCCCCATGTTGTTGCCCTCTAAGGGAGAACTGATGTGCCACACCCTGACACTACATTGTGCAAGTAACTCTTTTTAGGCCCAGGCCTTCAGTACTTGCGTGTTTTAACTGTACTGTTAAGTCATATAAATTATTCAATAAACATCAACGGAATTTATTGATTCGAAGAAATAGTTGTTCGTTATCGACTTTTTGATAATAAAAAGTAGTATTCCTTTTTAAATACTTATTTTTGCTTTCATTCATCACATCCTTTGGTCATTCATCACATTACAAAAAATATCTTAACTAATCGCCAGAAAACACTTCTCTCACCTTTAAATTTGAAAAACTTAAAGGGAGTGTGTGTCCTAAATGACAACAAATGGTCGTTGTGGATTAAAATGGTGCTGAAGCAATAGAAGAATACAGCCTTACAGAGGCCCAAAGGCAAAATTCTCAAACCTACTTCCTGATTTTGTGAATCAAGCACAACTGTGTGCGGTAAGTGGCCAATAAGTGTCATGATTGCCGATTGAGCGCAGCTGCAGCGACTTAATTGGCGCCAACAGCCCGGACAGCTGATTGGTGGACACTCTCTTTTTAAATCCCCGGCTTCCTCCTGGAAGCCGTCAGATCGTTACGCGAACTGTTGCCTTCAGCTCAGTAAGCCTTTTCGTCCGACTCCGTTCCTCTCCTGCTTTTTCTGCCTGATCTTTGTTGCCAACCTGTTTCCGGACCTGATTACGCCCCGTTCTGCCTGCCTTTTACCTGACCTGTTTTGTCCCGTTACCTGCCTGCCTTTGATCTCCAGCCCCGGCCAACGACTTGCTATTCCCGCATGTTTCCGATCCTCCTCGCTCGACACGGAAGTGCCACTTCCGCGTTTCCGCCACCTGCTACCCATGTTCGTCAATCCGCGGATTGTGGAAGCAAGCCTTTCTCTCCCTCTTTTATCAATAAAAACTGAGAAAACGAGCGCTATTGGGTCCCGTCTCCGTTCCTGGTTTGTGACAATAAGCCTTAATTGGGAGAAGCTAGCTAGGCAAAATCCTAAAGATATTCCATAAGTTGTGCAATATAATTACAAATCTCTAAACCTAAAACCATGTTCATAAAAAAGAACATGTGTTTTTGGTCGATATCTGAACTAATAGTGTTTTTTTGAATTGAAGTATTTTAACACCACTCGGAGTTGCTGTATCATACACACTTATTTATGATTTTAGGGGGTTCACTTTTGTCCCACTGACAAGAGGGAATATTTTTGGGGGCGGACGTGATAATAAGACACATTTTTGCGCTTAAATAGGGTCCCATCCACCTGTTCCAATGAATAGTGTCTCCTTGTTTACATTCCTCGTAAATCAGGAGTGCCACATTGCTTATTTTGGCTGAACAAGTCAATTGACGAGAAGCCTTCAAAAAATTGACAATAGAAAGAGAAAAGATCTCGTTTTAATGTGTTTTCATTAAGGGAAACTATTTTTTGGGGGGTCGTGTTCTGCAATTCCTGTCCTTTCATGTTCTGTGCTGTGATGCATAAATAGTTCTAGGATGTAGAGAAGGGCACTCAAAGCTTTCACATCTTAGCTAATCATTGTTTTTTTCCCTCTGGACATTGCTCCTCCTGATCACTACATCACTCTTACTTATCTCTTTTCATGTTTAGAGCCGCCCTGCAACTGGCTGGCAACCAGTTTAGGGTGTCCCCTGCCCACTGCCCAAAGATGGCTGGGAGGGGCTCCAGCACCCCCGCGACCCTACTGAGGATAAGCGGTGCAGATAATGGATGGATGGATGGATGTTTAGAGCCAGTTAACGTTCTAAAAATGATGTTCAATGGTTTGGCACTTGTGTTATCTATTATTCTATCTACCTTGGTCATATCCCTCAAGAGGTGTGACCGACAGCAAAACAAACACATACAATAACAAAGAAAATAAAAGGGGGAAAAAAAACATATTTTGGGACCATGGCCAACCTCAAAAAACCCAAATGCCCAAACACTCAAACAAGTTAAGCACCTTGGCACCTAAGTTGGCCATGCTTTTGTCCCTCCAGATGAAACAGGACACAAGGAAGCGGCCATGTCACTTGGGTCAGGGTGACACAACACACTCTTTTGTTCAACAGCAGGGCCCGACAACTTGCACTGGTTTACCCCTACCGCATCATACAGGTGCCCTGTCCATCCCTTAGAACGCGCCCAAACATCCCACTATCCTTTTACAACACCTCACCACGCATTCTGTCAAAGTTTGAGATTATATCCTGCAGTTTCTTACTTCTCTGTTTTGTTCAGTCAGCCCAACATATCCTGTTGTATGCTTTTTCATGTTTTTTGTTCAGTTAGAGCCGCTCAATGTAATTTCCTGAGTTAAATTTGTTTTGACAAACCTCGAGTTAACTACCTTTCATGTTTTGCTCAGTTAGAGCTAATTAATCCCTCACTATATTTTGCAGGGTCTTGTTTTCACGTTTTTTTAGACGTGGTTAGTATTAGACCTAAGATTTATGGCCCGAGCCCGAACCCGAACCCGAACCCGAGGCAATTTCGGGCCGGGTCGGGCCTGAAATGTCAGTCATACGGTCGGGTCGGGTCGGGTTCGGTCCTGCTTTTTTTTTTTTTTTTTTTTTTTTTTTAAATTAATTAATAATTATAAATATATGTTCATTAAAAATATATACTTAAACTATGTATGGATACTAGACCAAGGAATACTTTTTATAAAATAAATAATTTGGATAAAACGGAGAAGGAGCTGTAATTGCTATTTTTCCGACTCCTATGCAAATTCCTCCCCCCCTCCGATTTTAAATGAAAAAAAACAACAATTTGTTTACACCGCGGGATCCAATGCAACCAGGGTTTCATTCACAATAAAAAAGACATTACATACGGATATTATAGTAAATCAAATAAATATTATTTGTGTACAATTAGTTGTGATTGCGGAAATCATAGCGTACAGTGACGTTGGTGACTTTTCCATCCGCATTAAGAAACGCATTTTGTAAAATACGATCGCGCTTTATTGTTTAAATAAACGCGTTATATAGACTAGAATCTCCCAATTATTATAATTAGCTCGCTTTATTTTGTTTTAAAGCGTATTATATAGAATACGATCGCTTTTGTCGGAAGCGTACATTGACGTTGGTGACATTTTCATCCGCGTTAAAAAACGCAATTTGTAGAATACGATCGCGCTTTATTGTTTAAATAAACGCGTTATATAGACTAGGATCTCCCAATTGTTATAATTAGCTCGCTTTATTATTTTAATAAGCGTTTTATATAGAATACGATCGCTTTTGTCGGAAGCGTACATTGACGTTGGTGACATTTTCATCCGCGTTAAAAAACGCAATTTGTAGAATACGATCGCGCTTTATTGTTTAAATAAACGCGTTATATAGACTAGGATCTCCCAATTATTATAATTAGCTCGCTTTATTGTTTTAATAAGCGTTTTATATACAGGGAGTGCAGAATTATTAGGCAAATGAGTATTTTGACCACATCATCCTCTTTATGCATGTTGTCTTACTCCAAGCTGTATAGGCTCGAAACCCTACTACCAATTAAGCATATCAGGTGATGTGCATCTCTGTAATGAGAAGGGGTGTGGTCTAATGACATCAACACCCTATATCAGGTGTGCATAATTATTAGGCAACTTCCTTTCCTTTGGCAAAATGGGTCAGAAGAGGGACTTGACAGGCTCTGAAAAGTCAAAAATAGTGAGATATCTTGCAGAGGGATGCAGCACTCTTAAAATTGCCAAGCTTCTGAAGCGTGATCATCGAACAATCAAGCGTTACATTCAAAATAGTCAACAGGGTCGCAAGAAGCGTGTAGAAAAACCAAGGCGCAAAATAACTGCCCGTGAACTGAGAAAAGTCAAGCGTACAGCTGCCAAGATGCCACTTGCCACCAGTTTTGCCATATTTCAGAGCTGCAACATCACTGGAGTGCCCAAAAGCACAAGGTGTGCAATACTCAGAGACATGACCAAGGTAAGAAAGGCTGAAAAACGACCACCACTGAACAAGACACACAAGCTGAAACGTCAAGACTGGGCCAAGAAAAATCTCAAGACGGATTTTTCTAAGGTTTTATGGACTGATGAAATGAGAGTGAGTCTTGATGGGCCAGATGGATGGGCCCGTGGCTGGATCGGTAAAGGGCAGAGAGCTCCAGTCCGCCTCAGACGCCAGCAAGGTGGAGGTGGGGTACTGGTATGGGCTGGTATCATCAAAGATGAGCTTGTGGGGCCTTTTCGGGTTGAGGATGGACTCAAGCTCAACTCCCAGTCCTACTGCCAGTTTCTGGAAGACACCTTCTTCAAGCAGTGGTACAGGAAGAAGTCCGCATCCTTCAAGAAAAACATGATTTTCATGCAGGACAACGCTCCATCACACGCATCCAAGTACTCCACAGCGTGGCTGGCAAGAAAGGGTCTAAAAGAAGAAAAACTAATGACATGGCCTCCTTGTTCACCTGATCTGAACCCCATAGAGAACCTGTGGTCCCTCATCAAATGTGCGATTTACAAGGAGGGAAAACAGTACACCTCTCTGAACAGTGTCTGGGAGGCTGTGGTTGCTGCTGCACGCAATGTTGATCGTGAACAGATCAAAGCACTGACAGAATCCATGGATGGCAGGCTTTTGAGTGTCTTTGCAAAGAAAGGTGGCTATATTGGTCACTGATTTGTTTTTGTTTTGTTTTTGAATGTCAGAAATGTATATTTGTGAACGTTGAGCTGTTATATTGGTTTCCCTGATGAAAATAAATAATTGAAATGGGTATACATTTGTTTTTTGTTAAGTTGCCTAATAAATATGCACAGTAATAGTCACCTGCACACACAGATATCCTCCTAAAATAGCTAAAACTAAAAAAGCCCCACTCCAACTTCCAAAATATTCAGCTTTGATATTAATGAGACTTTTGGGTTCATTAAGAACATGGTTGTTGTTCAATAATAAAATTAATCCTCAAAAATACAACTTGCCTAATAATTCTGCACTCCCTGTAGAATACGATCGGGGGGGGGGGGGGGGGGATTTGCATAGGAGTCGGAAAAGGGCACAACACGTCAACACCCCCTTAATGAAAGTGCTGCGCTAAAATCTTAAGGACGTACTACTACTGCTGCTGTGGATTATGGCCCAATGATCAAGTCGTCAAAATGACGGACGCCCTTAAATGTTTTCGCTACCTCGAAAAAAAAAAAAACGTCAATGACAGATTGTCGCTTAATGTAACATCTGCGGTGCAGACACAGAAATATAAAAGATGTAAATGTTTATACAGTTTTATTTAACTTAGGCCTAGATGTTGTAACAAAAGGCAGAGTTTAATTTGTTATCATAAATCACCCCTCCTTATAAATAAAATATGTAATTTCGGGCCCCTTTCGGGCCGGGCCAGCAAATCCAGTTAATTAGTCGGGCTCGGTCCGGGTCGGGTTTAATACCCCTCGGGCCTGCGTCGGGCTCGGGTGCTTTTTTTTGGCCCGATCTTACCTCTAGTTAGTATTCCAACAAAACTAGAGGTGTCAGCTCTTCATGTTTTGTTCAGTAAGACCGAGATGGTGTTCCAACATGTCCTGTTGTGTCTTCTTTTATGTTTTTGTTCAGTCAGAGCCCGTTAGTGTCAAATCCTGTGTTGTCTTCCTTTCATGGTTTTGTTCGATTAGAGTTGGTTAGTGTTCCAACAAATCGAGTTGTCTGCCTTTTATGTTATGTTTGGTTTGTTCGGTGGTGGTGATTCATGTAACTGAATTCTGAAGATCTAAGTCAACTTATTTCGAGGAGAGTTAGTGTTTCAACATATCCCATGGTAAGACACCTTTAATATTTCAGTCAGCGCGAGTTAGTATGCGTTCCAACATATCCTGCCTCTGCTTCATTTTATGTTTTGTTCATTTAGATCTAATCATAGCTTTGATGTCATTGAATCTTAGTCAACATCCTTTAATCCAGGGGTAGGGAACCTATGGCTCAGGAGCCATATATGTCTCTTTTCATGAGTACATATGGTTATGAAATAAAATGTAACTATGGCACATCTCTCTGTAGCGTTTCAAAATCAAGTGATTTCATCCCGATTTTGGTCCATATAAAGCCGAAGCAACTTAAGGCAGAAGTTCGATAAGAAACAGTGCAGTCTACACCGAAAGTGATATGCTTATCGTTTGCAGTAATTTGTGACATTTTTACCAAAGAACTTTGCATGCACATTGTTTTGAAACCGTTATTAAGGACAAATTTCATGGAAAAAAATTGCCTCAACACTCTTAACTGAAGGTAAAAGACAAATTGTAAATGGCATATTTACATTGATTTGGGACACAGGATTTTAAGGCATTCAGTTTTCTAGCCCTGCTATAACTTTAAAAGGCTCTTGACATTTGTTTTCGTCCAGCACGTCGGCTCAATGTCACTGTTGGGTGTGTCGTTATGTGCATCGGCGTAATAACTATACTTTGAAAATTGGAAGCACTTTTTATAGTCCCTGTAATGAAAAGCCCGACGCCATCCTCTGAGTCGAACATTCGGCAGATGTGTCCGACGTTTTGCTTTGCACAAAACGCTTTTTATTTTTTTTAATGTCAAGTGTGAACTTTCCAAGTTTGATTCATGAGCAACGTTGACTTCGATTTGAAAGGGAACCTGTAAATGATTAACCCACTCAGTGCCAAAGACGGATTTCCCGTCAGTGGGTTTGAAATTGAAAGAATGTCAACAAGAGGAATAAAAGCCACATTTTGAATATGAAGTTAATGGTTTATGAGAGCTTTTTGAAGCATTGAAGCGCAGTTTTGCCAATAATTAGGTCGAGGAGCTAGCGGTTTAATATACATTTCTGAAATAATAATAATGTTATTGCTATGTCGTTATGATGTATTCACTAGGTTGAAATTAACAGAAGTAAAGTTAAAATAGACTTGATCAACCACTCAAATTTCCTAGAAAATCACAATCACCCATTACTGGCTATGTCCTTCCAATTTCAAGCATTCACTAGCAACATTCTTTTACGGAGAATGGAGAGCCTGCAAACTGATACTGTTCCTTTAAGAAGCTTTTCCCACTAACCACAAAAGTTGGCAATTTTCACCAGTCCCTACCAACTCTAGCTAGTCACTCTTTTCAGCTGCCATGGATGTATTTATCTCTGTTAGTCTTGTTGTTGCTGGCGGAGAATACTTACAACCAAGCCATCCATTTGGTTTCGCCAAGTCCCCCCATTTAGGCATCTGCTGTTTTTTTCCAACTGTTTCCTCCTCTAGTCAGTCATGTTAGTATTTTGGTTGCAGGCAATGGCTTGCCGCTAATCACTATTGTTAATGGTAGCTGCTTCTTCTTTTCATTGTCACTTGACTTCCATAGCTAAGTTCTGTGATCGAGTGACTTTTTCCTCAACATTTCCTTCTCTAGCTATTCATTTTAGCCACTATGCTGTAGGCTACAGCTCATCACTAACCACTATTGTTATTGTTAGCTGCTCCTGCTTTGTCATTCTATGTCACTGACCTTCCACAGCTGACAAATACGATCAGGCATCTACCACCGTTTTTCTATCAGTTCCTTCTCTAGCCACTTAGGTTAGTCACTTGGCTGCCGGCTACAGCTCACAGCTGCTATTGTTATTGTAAGCTGCTTCTGCTTGGTGTTTCAGTCTCATTTGCCTTCTGCAGCTGAGTTCCATGAGTCAGTGACTTTTCTTTTCCTCCGTTTCATTTTAGGGCCACACATGTTACCCACTTGGCTACAGATGTTCAATTCTTGACTCGAATGCAAAACTTGAATTAGCATGGCCACTTAGATTCCACAACAAATGCCGAGTCCCCATGATTAAAGCATCCTCTAAATTTTTACACTGTTTCCTTCTCTTGACTTTATTTTAGCCACTCGGCGGCAAGCTACGGCTCACTGCTATTGTTATTGTTAACTCTAGTAGTGAATTATTACACACTGTCACTTTAAGGCCCCAAAAGTCTAAAATCAAGAAACACCCCAATAGCTGGAACCACACTCAAGCATTTTTCCACATTGACGAATCATTCTCTCCAGATGGACCGATCTTTGTTTATATTATGTTAATCACCTTCAGAAAGTCCTTAAACTTAAGTACCCTAAAAGAAGTGGTTGAATATTTCTCGTTTAAGTACCGAAGCAAAAAAAATCTCCAGGTTGGCTTATCAGGGACTTTCAATTGTTTTTGGAGGACCCGTAACAATCTTGCGCTAACACGTGCAAGATGTTCAACGCATTTGAGCAAAGTTCAAGCTGACCTGCGGATATCATTTGCATCCATGCGAGATACACATCTGTTCAGAAACCGACATTGGGTCTCGACCAATCGTAAATCGGCTGTCAGCACTCGTATCCAACCTGGCTTAGCGACGAGTCCGAGTCCGCATGCTCATGTCCCAACAAGACGGTTTCTCACGTGAGGACGGAATGGTGGCTATTATTAGCGCTGTCGCTAATCTGCCCTGTCTGCTTGTTGAAAGTTGAAAAGAATCAGGTTATGTTTCTTTCAAGCTTGAAAAATGTGGGGCCCTGTCAACGTTTTTTCTAGGTTTTTGTCCTTCTTGTGGACCACCCACTCGGGCGTCTTTGATTTCGAAGCTCTTTGTTTCAACAAAACATTTGAGTATGCACAAATATGTCAAACTACTTGTTCATATATTTAACGTTTCAAAATATGAGGTCATTTATTGACATCAAAGTTTTTGCTGGAAAAATGGGCAAAATGTTATTTAGTATCATAAAAGACCAATGGCTAGTTTTTTTGGGGTGGAGAAAAGACCTCCAGGATACAGTGACTCCACCTTATGACATTTTCAGTTTGCAGTGGAGATTGTTTTTCGGACCCTCTTTGCGACATTTTCCCTACTATACCACATTAATAACAAATTATTTGGTATGCCCAATAATTTCATGAAAATCCCTATATGCTATTGGCTGAATTAACTCCTATAATGCCTCTATTCTCTCCATTCAGAATTGTGTGTGCTTTGCAAAACTTGTCAGCAATACAATATTGTATTTTTGTACTGCATATATTTGCTCTGGGTCCTAATGCTAAAGGAAGAAGTAAAAACGTGATAACCATTGAAAGAAAGCTTAATGTGGTCAAGAAATATGAGGAAGACGCACAAAACGTTACCCTCACTAAGGAATATGGCCACAAGCAATACACGACCCCCTCAATACAGCAATTTAACTTTATATAACATATCCCGGAGGTCTAACGTACTTACCTGGCAGGGGAGATACCATGATCATGAAGAAATGTAGCAAGGCTTTGATGCTAGGTCCTTAGCTTGGCCTTGATGCTAAGTCCTTAGCTTGGCCTTTGCCATGATCTTTGATTTTTGCATTCCGGAGATGGAATAAGAGCTTGCTCTGTCCACTCCACGCATCGGCCCGGTATTGCAGTACCTCCGGGAACGGTGCATTCGCAATGATCGCAGCAAGGCTTTAGGGCTAGGACCTTAGCTTGGCCTTTTGGCTGAGAGTAAGTGTCCCGGCTCCTAGGCTTTGTAGCGTATTATGAACTGACCGATAACGGATAATGGATAATGAATAACGAAGATAGAACAATAACCCTTAAAAACCCCAAAACCCCCGTGAAACAGTTCAGGGATGGTCCGATTTAAAAGTGAATTGATTAGAATTCGGGCAGCACGGCGGCCCAATGGTTAGCGTGTGTGCGGCACAGTTCTGAGGTCATGAGATCGAACCTCCTGTGTGGAGTTTGCATGTTCTCCCTGTGCTTGCGTGTGTTTCCTCCGGGTACTCCGGTTTCCTCCCACATTCCAAAATCATGGATGTCAGATTAATTGGCTGGTCCTAATTGTCCCTAGGTGTGAGTGAGCGAGCGAGTTGTCTGTCCCTGTGTGCCCTGCGACTGGCTGGCAACCAGTTCAGGGTGTCCCCTGCCCACTGCCCAAAGATAGCTGTGATGGGCTCCGGCAGCCCCGCGACCCTACTGAGGATAAGCGGTGCAGACAATGGATGGATGGATGGATGGATGATTGGAATTCTTTGTACCAAATATTTATTTTTATTATCATTTTTTGTTTTGGACAAGCTCAATGTTTATCAAGAGACCTTGTAAATAACCCCAAGTTTTCACTTTAGGGTGTAAAATGAAGACCATTGGGAACGGTTTTTCATGTACAGTAAACCCCCTGGGATACGGTAGCCCCACCTTACGATGGTTTCACTAAACAAAGTGGAATGTTTTTGGGGCCCCTCTTTACGGCATTTTCCCCACTAGACAGCACCAACTGTACTTCTGGTGATCTTCCCGAAGACCCGTAACGGTCTATCCAACAAGAAAATAAAAAATATACATACAATTATATTTTAACACATAAATATTACAAAATAAGTTGTAATTGTACAGAATTTGTTTTCCTGAAGAGAAAAAAAGTAATTGAAATATCAAGTCATAAATTCAAGTAAGCAAAATGGGTGCCGTGAGCTTTTATTATTTTGCCGTAGCGCTATCCAACAAAGTTATACTTCCCCATTTTCCTTACTGAGAAAAAACATGTTGAATGCAAAGAAAACTAACGCAAAAATGAAGTAATCTATTCATGTAAAATGGCCGCCCTCAGCTTTATTTTTTAGCAGTAGCTGCAAACTTCGTCCTCGTACTTCCTAATTTCCTTGTTTACAAAAAATGCTTAATCCGAATTGTTTTTGTCAATAGATTCTTAAAAAGCAAAGAAACCCCACTCTGAGGGGTAAAATGAAGGGAAATCTCATTTTTAACACCTACTTTGAGTGAGTGGGGTCAATTAATCAGCTTGATTTTTACTTTTTTATTCTTATTTTTTAAGTAAGAGGTAATAAGATGAAGAAAACATGACTTTGCAATGACTTTTCCTCAAGATATAACCTCTAGAGACTCAAAATCTTTTTCTGCGCTTATCTTCGTATCCCTCACAGCTGTTCTCCTAATTCGCCGGATTTGTTCGACACGATCTTTTTTCCAAACACGGGGCCCGGAAAGACGCAAACTTTAAAAACTTTTTTTGTTTTAACGTACGTCATTGCTTGGACGCGTGTCAGCCGTCGTTAGCATTTAGCGTTAGCATCTAGGAGGGAAATCCAGCAACACGTGTGTAAGCTTAGCCGATGTCGGGCCGTGTTTTATTAGTGACAGATGAGGAACGTGTGCCGGAACAGATGAAAGAGCTAGCATAAATAAAAAACATTTGTGTTGTTTTTGGGGCGTATGAAAAAAAAGGGCTTTTAATTCTTTGCCAACGCCTCCTTTGCACATAATCTGCCATTTTTTTTGCATGACGTCTTGAACAAAAAAAAAGGAGAATAAAGTTCAGGTTTGCAAGTGTCGAGTGTTTACGTAGCGCCTCAAGTGTGCGCAAACATACGCTCGGACTTAAGGTATTTCTTTTTAGCAGCAGGGTTTGAATTTACTCCACAGAAAAACAATTGAAATAAAAATAGTTTAACGATAAACCAAAAAAAACATGTTTTAACATTCGTTTTCCCAATTTAAAGGAACAGTGTGTAATGAATCACCACTATAGATCATAGTAGCTTAGAATGGAGCTAAAGCTTTTGGAAGAAGAAACTACGGAATCTGAATTTGCAAGCCTAATTTTGAATTTTTTTTCAAGTAAGCAAATTTACATTTAAAAAAAATTGAACAGGAAAAACAGAGAAGTACTTGAAAATACGATAATAAATTAATAAATATAGAAATACACACATAAACAAGTCTCGTAATAAAATGCCCCCCCCAAAAAAAGAATTCTCCACAAATTTCTGAAAAACAAATCGTAAAATAAGATGAAAATATTTGAAATGAGCAAAAAAATCAAGGATTAAAGATAATGTATATTTCAAATGTATTATATATAATGTATATACTTTTTTCTTTTTTAAAAATTGTTCATTATTTTTCCTGTAAAATAAGGAAAAATATATTCCTAAAATCAGCAAAATTGCCTGACTGGGTAGATTTTTCAATGTTGTGTTAAATATATTCTGGCTAACTTTAGCAACTAGCTACTAAAACTTTCAATCGCAAAGTTCAGCAAAATGAGTGGCTAAAGAAGGAAACAGTGGGGGAAAAGCACCGCATTGACAAGGTAACTTCTTAAAACGGTAATTCAAGCTTCCATAAACGTAAGATGCCGGCCATCATTAATTTGTGATATATATTTTGTCTAATATCTAAACCTTCCCAAAATATTTCATAAAGACAAATCATATAAAAAGTGGAATTGAAGAGAAATTATCTTTAATATAGCTATAAGTATATGTTAATTAATTTCACGCCATTTAATAGTATTTATTTATTTAGTAGTTATTTTGAATGGATTTTTTTATTATTTAATATTAATCATTTTGATTACTTAGTTACAGCAATTCCGAAAAATTGTAAATTATTTACAAACATTTTTATGAATATCTCATAAAGACCAAGTAAGCTGGATATACCTGGAGAAGCTCAAAAAAGCTCATAACTGGAGTTGGCTAACTTTTGCGTCTAGCAGGAGAAGTTTCTAAAACCCTAAATCACAGAGCTCAGCAACATGGCTAGAGAAGGAAACAGTGGTTAGGTGGCTAGTTTCTCAAAATTGTCATTATACCTTAGTAACCGAGCTTGATTCAACTGGAGCAGATAAAAAAAAGAGCTCGTAGCTGGAGTTGGTCAGAGCTGGCTGACTTTAAAGGCTAGCGGGAAAAGGTACTTTAAAAGCCTCTTAAAATATTGAAACTTTCAAGTGTAGGAAATCTGAATCACATAAGTGGCTAGAGAAAGAAACAGTAGAGGAAGAAAACAGCACCAGACAAGCCAGCTTTGCAAAATGGTCATACGGGCTTCCCTAGTCGCAAAATGGCTGCTAAACATGACTGTGACGTCAATTTCTCAACCTCGCAGTTTCTAAAATTATATATATATATATATATATATATATATATATATATATATATATATATATATTAGGGTTTTTTTGGGTGCATTGACGAAATGAAGCTAATACTTTTCCTAGCTTTTCATGAAATAAAAGCCGTACAATTTTCAAAGGCTTTCCAACATTCATTATTAGCATTGTATGTTTGCCCCAAGCCTACAGAGTAATTAAAGAGCCGGTACAGTAGTTACTGTTTCCTTATGACTTCTGGGAAGAAAGTCTCACACTAGTTCGGGGAAGTCGAAAGTGCTGCGTGTGTTTTTGTTGATTTTTATGTTTGTCATGTTGTGTACTCTCTGTACTGTCTTTTTTCTCTGCTTTAATTTGTGATCCATCCATTATCTGCACCGCTTATCCTCAGTAGGGTCGCAAACTCCACACAGGAAGGCTCGATCTCATGACCTCAGAACTGTGCCGCGCACGCGCCAACCACTGCGCCACCGTGCTGCCCTTAATCTGTGTTGTTGTCTGGTAAATTTGGTATTTCATGGTTGTGTTCTATGAGCGTCTTTTCATCCTTTCATGTTTTGTTAAGTTTAAGCCAGTTGGTGTTCCAACAAAATCTGCGCTGTCTTACTTTCATGTTCTTGTTCAGTTAGTTTTTTAGTGTTATATTTGGCCTGGATATTCAATCTTTCACTTTTTGTTCTGTTGGAGCAAGTTAGTGTTACGTACACATATCCCCAGTTGTCTTCCTCTCATGTTTTTGTTCACTTATCGTGATCCCTCCATTTTCATGTTTTGTTCAGTAAGAGCTGGTTTAGGTCAGAACATTATGCTCTTATACTATCTACATGAGTGTACTCCCTGTGTCCTCCCTCTTTCCTGTCTTGTTCAGTTAGAACCAGTTGATGTAACAACAAATCCTGCGTTGCCCTCTTTTATGTGTCGTTCATAGAGTATGTTAATGTTTTGATTCCTCTACTTTCATATTTTGTTCATTTTGAGTTGGTTGCTGTTGGAACATTATGTAGTTGTTCTATCTACAGGTGAGCATGCTCCCAGTCTGCCTCTTTCCAATCCAGTCCAGTCGGAATTATTTGATATTTCAATATGTCATCCTTTTGTGTTTTGTTCAGTTAGATCTAGTTAATATACCAACATATACTGTGTTGTCTAATTTTCATATTTTGTTCAGTTAAAGCTATTTTCTGTTGCAACACAACGGCGGCAGTGGCTCAGGAGGTAGAAAGCTCGTCTTGGGATTCAGAGATCGCAGTTCGAATCCCGGCTCCTCCGTGTTACATGTCGAAGTGTCCTTGGGTAAGACACTGAACCCCTAATACCCCTCAATAAGCAGGTTAGCGCCTTACATGGCTGCACTGCCGCTATTGGGCAAATGTGAAGCACACTGTAAAGCGCTTTGGGAAGTCTCGACTTGAAAAGCGCTATATAAATGCAGATCATTTCATTTCATTTCACATCTTGAATCATCTTACTTTAAAATTGTGTCTACAGTTAAGAGCAGTTAGTGTTCTAACTTAATCTGCGTTATCTCGCTTTCATGTTTTGTTTGGTTGGTCTTAAAACATTATGTGTTTGTTCGGAGCCCAATTTTTTCTCTACTTCCTCACTTTTGTGTTTTATTCTGTTAGAGCTAGATGGTATTCATGGTTGTCTCTATTTAATGTTTTGCTCAGTGTGAGCTATTTTGTGGTCTAATATGTCCAGTGACTTTCATGTTTTCTCAAGTGACAGCTGGTTGCTGTTCAATCCACGCGTATGTTCCTTCTGTGTTTTGTTCAGTTTGAGCCAATTGCTATTTCAACTAAAAAATGTACTTTTTAGTGTGAGCTAGTTTGTGGACCAACATGTCCTGTATAAACCTCATTCATGTTTTTTTCAGTTAAAGTTAGTATTCCAACACATCCTGCGTTTTCTTCATTTAGAGCTTGTTATGTAGTTGTTCAATCCTTTCTTGAGTATGTTTCCCGCTGTTCTCTTACTTTCTTGTTTCATTCAGTTAGAACTAGTTAGTGTCCCAACATATTCTGCTTTGTCTTTCATGTTTTTCTTCAGTTAGCATTCAAGTTCAGACATATCTAACGTTGTCTTCTTCCATGTTTTGTTCAGTGCGAGGCCGTTTGTTTTTTAACATAGCCTGCATTTTCTCCCTTTATGTTTTGTTCGTTTTGATCTAGTTAGTGTTTTAAAATAATGTAGCAGTGACATGTAGTGAAGTCTGTATTAAAATAATTTTGACACCTAAATCCTGAAGATCCTGTGACACTTTATTGTTCTGTTTCTGTACACTGTTATCAATTCATTTCCTCTAAATAAATACTTTTTTCTGTGTATACATTTATTTACGCTCGCATGACATTGTTTTTTTTTTTTTTTGGGGGGGGGATATAAATATATATTATCCATATATTGATTTTAGACATTTTCAATATAGATCTATTTTTGCCTTAAGATTTTCCCGCCAAGTCAAGGCGAAAGAGAAGAAAAAAAAGGAGAAAAAGAATAAATAGTTTTCTTGACTCGATTCACACCAGCATGTGAATTTCATTGTACTCGTCTCGTCCGTCTTCGTCAAAGTTGGGCGAGTCTTCGTCGCAATCCAGCTGCGGGCAAAAAATATCGTAATTAGCAAAAACATGCCAAAATATTATTAATGAATTTTCCAAATTATAAGCCAATACTTTGCGGTCAGTATACATATTTTTTGGGCCGTTTAATTTTATAACAAAGATTCATAGGTGGTCGAAAACATGCCTGTAACAATCGCAATGCTGCCAACAAATTGACCACCAGAGGGAGCTTTAACTAGACACATTTCCTATTAAAATAGGATTTATATCAAAAATAAGCCTAATTGTCTCATTGATCTCATTAGAGATTGTTTTGCTTATTTGAAGTATTTGTATGACCTTTCTAGGTAATACACTATATATTGTTCATTCATTCATTCATTCATTCATTATCTGCACCGCTTATCCTCAGTAGGATCATGGGGGTGCTGAAGTGGGCAAGGGACACCCTGAACTGGTTACAAGGCACACAGAGACAGACGGCTCACTCATTCACACCTAGACACAATTTGGAGCAGCCAATTAACCTGACATGGATGTTTTTGGAATGAGGAAGGAAACACCCGGAGCACCCAGAGGAAACCCACACAAGCAGGGGGAGAACATGCAAACTCAGCACAGGGAAGCTGGTAGCTGGATTTGATCACATGACAACAGAACTGTGCCACGGCCGCGCTAACCACTCAGCCGTCGTACCGCCTATATTACAATATGTATTATTATCATCGAAATCATTGACTATCTACTAGGAAATAATTTTTTTTCTCATTTTAAGGATGACTTTTCTTACTGTATTTAAAGAATATTGTTTTGAAATAAGCTAAAATATACCTTAAATAAGAAATAAAAATGCCAGCTGGGTCAAATATTCCGTATTGTCCCTTTCATGTTTTGTTCAGTTACAGCTTTTTAGTATGACTACAAAATATTTCATGGGTTGGTTGTCGTCATGGCACTCTAATGGTTTTGTCCATGTGAGAGAATGTTTTAGTATTGTCTCTAATTTCTAATTTTTAATTATGTGAGAGCTGCAAGACCCTGTGAGAGGGTCCAATATTTAGTTATTTGTCTTATTTACATATTTTTGTTCAGCTACAGCTAGTTAGAGTGACTGAATTAGATTTTATGGTCTTGTGTAATGGCAATCTCATTGTTATTTTGTCCCTAAGTGGCATGTTACCTGTGTAGTCTCCCTTGCATGTTTTGTTCTGTTAGAGCTGGTTGGTGTTATATGAGCAACGTTTTCTGCCAGTGAGGTAATCTATTTTATGTATTTATGTATTTGCAGTGTAGTTTTCTGGTAGCTACACTAACAATTAATTAATTTAAATGTACTTTTATGGGTTTAAAAGTTAAAAAATTATTAGTCAAATATAGGTTAAATAAGTTAAAACTTTTTTGCATTCATGGAATGTCAAGTAGACATTTATTGTCATATGAGAAGTATGTTTACATTTTTTAAGTGCCAAAATGTTTACTCCCCATGAGAAATAACCATTGTGAAATATCCCTTCAAAGCTTTCTTTAGAATTTGTTCAAAAGGGACAAGATGTCAGGCTGTTGCATGGAACGACGTAAATACAACACACCCCAGTAATAGAGGTCTTCTAAGAAGAAAGCAGAAAACTACACATTTGTCATGAAGGAATTCAAATTCAAATATTTGCTTACCCTTACTATAAACCCAAGCCCTATCCACTTACACTAGCCCTAACTCTTTTCCTATTCTAACTCCCAAGCCCTAGCCCTACCCAAGCCCTAGTCCTAAGTATTCTCCTAACTAAAACCCTAACCGTTAGTCCTAATCTTAGTCCTAACCATAACCCTACCCCTAGTCTTAACCTTATTATTCCCTAACCCTTAAACTCTAACTCTACTCTAACCTTCTAACCCAGGGGTCGGGAACCTATGGCTCGCGAGCCATATATGGCACTTTCTATGAGTATCTGTGGCTCAGAGACCAATTTGATTGCATGCAAAATTTCTCCATCTTGTTTAAAACCGGAGTTGTCTATCCTATCAAAGTGCACGTAAAGCCAAACCAAAGCTAAACACGAGAAAAACACTTCGCAGTATATATAGGGCACGTTTTTCACTACAATTTACAGTCAAGGTGTCACACAAAAAAGGGGGGAAAAAAACTCGTTTTGGCTGTACAACGCTAAACAATCCTTTATTTAAAAGTTCACTATATAATCTGTGTTCAGTGTTCAGATACTTTATGATGAATCCACAGAACTGTAAATACGCCAAAACACCGGAAGAGAACTTAGTCATTTGATTGGGTGAGTGGGAGGGATGGGTGGAGCTATGCAAAAAGTACAAGCACTCCTTCCCATCTCTCGCCAAAGGTAAGCACATAAGGCTCCCTATTCTCAGAATGTTGTGACGTTTTTACAAAATAAATGCTTGCATCTGGTTTTGAAACCAATATGTATGAAAAAAGGGTCAAAAGGAGTTTAACCGATCTTGAGTAATTGCAAGAAAGAGACAAGTTTAAAGTGGTATGTTTGTTGAATTTGGGACAGGGGCTCTGGCATTATTCTCTTTTCATAATTTTTATCAAATCATCAAAAATAAATGTGCTGAAGACTAAGCTTTTGTCTGGGGCGCCGGTTTAGCAATTTAGTAAATTTGTCTCATAATATATGGTGTGGCTCTTTCCCAAAATAAAATTAATATTTTTTGCTTTTATGGCTCTTTGAGTCAAAAAGGTTCCCGACCCCTGTTCTAACCCATATCCATAACCCTTAACTAAAACCCTAAAACGTTAACCTTCTAACCTTAGCTCTAAACGTAGTCTTGATCCAAATTTTCTGCCTGTGTGGAACTTATTTGAAAGGGAAAAACAATGTCAAGATGTCTCGTGGAACGACACATATACGACACACCCCAGTAAGTGTCGTTTTCCAAGAAGAAAGCTAAGAAAGTTCAATATTTGCTTTTGCTTTCGAGGCGTGAGCGTTTGACTCGATCGCATCGGCGTCAAGTTGCGCGGGGATGAGTTTTAGGTTGGGAAAGCCCCCGCCCGCCTGGGCACCCACCGCCTGTAGTTCTCGGTCCTGGAAAATCCTGGAAAGGACCAGGCGACGTAGTGGAACCGTCATGATGAGGACAAAGGGGAAGGCCAGGGATGCGGCTGTGGACTTGACTACCCACAGGGCCACGATGCAGCCCAGCTGGATCAGGGTGAACAAGTTCATGCGCCAGGTCTTCACCTGCACACAAATAAATGGACCAATGACAATCCGAGAAAGTCTTCATCATGATTTTGGCCTTGGACCATCTCTCCCTAGAGGGCAACAACCTGAGGGAAGTGACTGAACTGTGCACACCGGCGTATAATCTCTGCACACCTAACCTGAATAAGTCCAGGCGTATTCATTTATTCGTCGTTTTGATGTTGGTGTCCTCTCTTGGGTGCCTAAGTAAGACTGTCCAAGGTCAAAGGTTTTGTCATAAATTAGCATTAACTGCACACAATTTTGTTCTATGTTTATCAGGGACTTGCGTACAATTTTTTTAGAGACGTGTTGTTGTGTATGTCTAGATCAGGGACTTCGAGACGACTTTTTCGAGGCCAACATTTGTGAATGGAGACCAATGAAGGTCAAGATGGAGAAAAGTGGTTGAGCTTCTCCATAACCCTCGAAAATCCAAAACAGTACTAGAATCCAAACCATCACAAACAGGGAAAACCTTTTGCAGTTGGACAAGCACCAAGACCTGAAACCGTGGACCCAGTTCGGTTTCACGCTGAATCAAGTTCTGCTGTCATACTTCTAATGATTCTTGAAACTCTTGGACAACATTTTCGAGACCAAAATTTTTGCATGAAGGCAATTTAAGATGGAAACGCGTGGTTAAGCTTGTCCATATCATGGACTTTGATACAAATGTTTTGAGATGAGGCTCACAATCGACACCTGTCGTTTCTTGAGGATGTGAAACAGGAAAAACTGTATTTGCTGTTGGAAAAGCACCAAGACCTATCGCGTTGTTCTGCTGGGTCTGGTTCTGTTGTGGTACCACTAATAATTAAAAAAATGGTTTAGAGTTTGAGTTCAGACTCATACGTTTAAGATCTTAAGATTAAGAGGTTCTGCAGTGTGCGGTGCAGGACCACCAGGCTCCGCAATAGTCTAGTCCCCCTGGCCATTAGACTGTTAAATGGTCAATCTAACATATAGTTAACTTAAATCTAAACGGCTGCTAATCTGTCTTTTTGCACTACTGGCAGTTTTTATACAATAAAGTAGATCTGAATCTGAATCTGAATCTGAATCTTACCTTTGTGACATAAATGTGGTCCGGATGATGCTTAGCCGGAGTGACCATGAGTGTGATGCGTTCGTACAACTGGATCCCCGTCAAAGAAGTTACCCCCATGTAAAGGAAAATCCCAAAGAGCACCGCCAAAGGAATGAGTCTAAGCACGTCCGTCATCACGATGGACATTCCTGGAACAGAAAAGATCAGAGTTTTTGTAACCAGTTGTGGACTGAAGTCATATATATCAGGGATGTTTCTCAGTTGCCGGTCATCATTTTACCAACAAGGATGGCAACCAGAAGCCCGGTCAACCGCTGCTCCTTGACTTCCTGGATCATGGGTTTCTCGCCAGGTGCAGTGGCCTTGCTCATGACGGTGAGGGCATTGACGTGGGTGACGGAGCGCACTGTGGCTGCCGTCAACCATGGTAGACCGAAGAGCGGGCAGAAGGCGCCCAGGATAACAATCAGCAGCAAGTCCAGGTGGAATCCCGAACCCTTCACCAGCCGGCGCTCCTTTTTAGACACAATCAGCCTAGAGGAACATGGAAACACCAAATCTAAAATCTAAAGAAATTGACTTTTACCAACTCCTACTGAGCAGGGAAGCCAGCTTAAAGTCCACTCACGAGGTGATCTGCGTTTCCATAAAAATGAGGATGAAGACAAGAAGGGCGGGAACGATGGAAGCTCCCATCATCCAGGTGGGAAAGGGCTGCTTGTCACCAAAGGGACTGATGAACCAACCTCTCTTGTTCGGGGAAGTCACTGAAAAGCCCGACGGCACATTAAGCTTCTAGAAGAAAGCCAAACACAACACAAGAGGTGAAAAGACCCCTCGAGGTTCAGAAGGTTTTGGTTTAGTTTTTGCTGATAGCATTCCAGAATGTTTTGGGAAGAAAGAAGACAAAGATGTTTGTGACAATTAGTAACATAATCTAAAATATTTTTTTTGCTATGATTTCTTTTTTAGTTTAATTGGAACGCCTGAAAACTGTTTGCAACATAGCTGTCTTACGTCCAAAACCCGCCTTGAAGATCAATTTACCTGTGTGTAAGTGTCAGTGATGGAGTAGTCTACCAACACAGAAACTAAAATTGAAATGGGAATCCCAAAGTCCCCAATGATTCTTCTTGCCTGAGAAGAAAAAACAAAGAAAATGGACTCAAGAGGACTTTGGATCAATTTTAGCAAAGTATAGATCTGGTAAAGAACCTGCTTCTCTTAGGGCTGGGTTAAAATTACACCTAAATGCTTACCTTGCCACCTAAAAAACGACTGTTTCTAAACTTCCTGAGAAAGAAAGCCACAAAGAACGTCCCCATCATGAGGACCAGGGACAGCAGAGCTGTGTTGGGTTGGTTTTGGGCATCCTGAAGCTCAGTAGGAGGAGTAGCGTCCCCGGGATACCAGGCCATCAGGGGATGCTCTTGAAACACCTGAAGCACCAAACCACGGCCAGTCAAAAACAAGTCCATCCGAAAATCTGGTCTCCACAGACCTTTATGAGCTTGGAGAATGTCTCGTAGATGAAGATAAGGGAGATCAAGAAGGCGAAAATCTCTTGAGTGAAGGGTGAAATAAACCGGACCAGGAAGCTCCCTTCCGCCGCCACAATCAGCAGGACGATAAAAACCAGCCAGAAACCGATCCACACTCGACCCGTCAGGTACTCGAAATTGTAGGCCTGGCAGAACTGAGGGGGAAGATTCATAAAGATGCAGGTCTGAAGCCTCTGTTGGTATCTAGTGCTACCTTGTAAAAGGCTTCCTCAAAAACCAGTAAAGGTCCAGAGAATCCGATGATGAGCAGAGGCTGACCGGCCAGCAGGGAGAATATAACTCCTATCGTGGCAGTGGAAACTATCAGCTCGGTCACTCCCATCATGCCCTCTGTTTTCTCCCCTGCAAGATACAAAAGACAGAGGTTTTGGATACTTATTCTTCCCCCTCCTGTCACTGTATCCATGCTTTCCTCATTAAGATATGGAAACGTATACATTTTTGGGTGCTTTTGGTTCAAACACTGTTTTTTTATCTGTGTGGTTTTGACAAAACTCAGATCACATTTGAGTTACGTATTCTCCCCCTTTTGTCATTTTTTGCATGTAATCCTCATTAAAATATGGAACACTTTAAATGTTTGCATTGTTTTAGTTTGAGTATAGACACGTTATTTTCATCTGTGTGATGTTGACAAAGATCAGATAGTAAATGAGTTAAAGTATTTTCTGCACTATAAGGTGCAGCCCCAAAAATAGTCTTTTGTCACATATTTTCCATCCATAAAGCGCACTGGACTGTAAGGCGCGAGAGTAGGAACGTCATCAAAACAGTCCGATAGGTCAGTCAAACTTTATTAACCCTTGAGGTTTCAACTGCTGAGAAGCAAATATGTGCCCCAGACTTCACGATGTCACCAGACACTGAAATGTGTCATGCAACTTTTCATTGGAAAGCTTAAACTCTTGTAATTCAAGGTATGCTGACCATTTAAAAATATACTCCTCGGAGAAACATACCAATGAGTCGAAAACAAGATACCCAAAAAAATATAAAGCCAGGGTCACCAAAGATATTGTTTTGCAGCCATCACATTTGATGTTCTCCATCCGGTATGTAGTAAATCAAACCGTATAAAATATTTACGTACAAAACACACGATAATGCCGACAAAAAAACTAAAAAAAAGCCTAAAAGCATCTCTGCATTGATGGATGTGGCTTGTTGCTAGATGCCTGTCTAGCCCGATAATTCCCATTTACAATCAAACAGACAAATACATTTATTTTCTCTACGCCGTAGACCAACCTAACTTGTGATTGATATCTTTTTCGGTCAATTGCAGACTTTGTTTTACCCCGCTTTAGCCTATATAAGCCTGTAAATAATAAAAAAGAACCCACCTCTTTCACCTTTGAATAACTTTAGCCAATAGTGACCGATTCAAATGATGATTGACACATTGGTTAGGAAATGAAAGGCCGGTATATCTATCCCAGCATGCACCGCGCACTTCTTCTACAGAGGAAAATCGTGTCGCAGCTGCTTACCGTAGTTGCGAGACCTGTTGCGACTCAATATTACATTGATCCACATATAAGGCGCACCATATTATAAGGCGCATGGTCAGCTTTTGAAAAAAATTAAAGACTTTAGGTGCGCATTACAGTGTGGAAAATACAGTACTTATTCCTCTCCCTTTTATCATTTATGGCATGCTATCCTCATTCAAATTCTGAAACATATAAATGTTTGGAGAAATTGGTTTCAAATCAGCTTTCAGTCTCCTTAGGAGGAGGGTTCCCTTACTTACTTATTTCCCTTCTGTCATTGTTTGCATCTTATCCTCATAGAAATGGAAACCTTTAGTAATTCAAAACTCATCTAAAAGAATTCATCAACTTTATTATTCAGATAATAATTGACCCAATATTTAAGACAAACTCACTCCCTAAGGATTATGTGACTGATTACTGGTTTTTATCTGTTCTTCTAATGAAACTATGAAAAAACTCATGTAGTGCACCGGAAGGTGGGACAATCTTAATATAAACATTTAAATTGTCTCTTAATTAATTCATCATTTGTCCAAATTATTGATTGACCCAAAATTCATGACATATAATGGTGACCAGAGAGAGGGGCTAACTCCTGAACTCCAGATTATTAGACTGATTGAGGTTTTTCATTTGTTCTCCTGATAAAACTATTGAAAAACTAACAGTCAAGATTAGCTTACCTAGAAGGCCCCCAAAGGTGATGGTTGGAGACAACGCAGCAAAGTAAATAAATATGACAGCAGCAACACATTGCATGTCGACGGCGTCTTTTAGGTCGCTGACGTAGTTGGGGTATCGGCGCCGGATATCATGAATCAGCCCCCCAAAAGGAATCCCTGAACGCTTTAACGGGTCCACTTCCTGTTCACCATCGTCCTCCTCCTCTTGAATCATGTCTAGGTTAAGAAAAAGTTCAGTCAGGAGGTAATAGGCGGTAATGTAAAGATATGGCGCAACACCTTCCCCAATATGATGCCAACCAGGGGGGCACATCTATCTATATTCTGGCTTCCCACTTGCAAAATGTGAAAATGTAATTGAATTATCCATCCATCCATCATCTGCACCGCTTATCATCAGTAGAGTCGCGGGGGTGCTGGAGCCCATCTCAGCTGTCTTCGGGCAGTGGGCAGGGGACACCCTGAACTGGTTGCCAGCCAGTCGCAGGGCACACAGGGACAGACAATTCGCTCGCTCATTCACACCTAGGGACAATTTGGACCGGCCGATTAACCTGACATGCATGTTTTTGGAATGTGGGAGGAAACCGGAGTGCCCGGAGGAAACCCACGCAAGCACTGGGAGAACATGCAAACTCCACACAGGAGGTTCGATCTCATGACTTCAGAACTGTGCCGCACACGCGCTAACCACTGCGCCGCCGTGCTGCCTTCAATTGAATTATCTTGTCGAACATTGTATACATGGCACTCCAGGGTAAACATGTATTAAATAATTTAAAGGTAGAAAGAGATAAAAGGCTATCAGGGTAAATAGGCAAAACCTATTTACAATGTAGTTTTTAGAAACTGGTCTAATTTATAATAATTATGCGATGAGAAGTATAGTGCATAGTCACAATAGTGCAATGAAAAGAAGCGCAACAACCTTTAGCAGCGACAAAAGTTCAAAATAAGTCAGAAGGTATATGTTTTCACAAAAAAAGAAAGAAAAAAAAGAAAATAAGTTAAGATATGTTTTCACAGTTTTGTGCGCCCATTTAGGGTGGTGATTCCCCTAGGAAGAAAAGTTCTTTACCATAAGAGTGTGGGAGATTCTGAAGATTCCGTGGCTTACCTTTGTCGTTCTGTTCCATGCCGGATGAAGACAGGTGCTTCTTCAGCTCCCTTTCCTTGCGCTTGCGCAGCATTTGTTTCTGGAAGTCGGCTACGGTCTTCAGCAGGTCTTTGCCCGCAACGTCCGACGGCGGGATGACAATGCTGCAGTCCAGGAACTCATTGATACCGTTTAGGAGATCCTGTCTGTTGTCTGCAAAGTATGCCACTTCATGGAAGTTCTAAAGAAAAATATCCACTCAAAATTCATTTTTTTGTACAATTTTTTACCAATTCTGCTTGGTTTCACACCTTGTCAGACATGAGCGTGGAGAAGGAACGTCCGATCTCATGGTAGTCCACGTTGGATTGACTGGGACCCAGCAGGACAAAAAGAAAGCGGACAGGAACCGGCACCTCCAATACTGACTCCAAAAGCACTGCCTCGTTCAGGCGGACAAAGGCCATTGCCGGCTGCTCCAAAAATTCCACGCAGCCTGCCCGTACACAAACCGAAACCTCAGTGCTTTGTGTTCTCTCGCTAAATCTGTTGCTCAAATTCCAATGGAAATTTCCGGATCAAAAACGTTTAATGGATCAGGGGGTATACTTTAGGAGGACTTGAGAAAAACGAAATCCTAATCGAAATTCAGGAAGGCCCGAAAAAAAGTTATCATACATGGTAAGGTGAAAACGTAGTAACGTAATAAGTGTCCTCGGGGTCTACTACTATGGTTTTGTCCAAAAGCACTTAAATTTGTACGTGGTCCGAAAGCTTACCAACTAGAACAATGACAGCTTCAGCGCCTCTCGGTATCTTGGCGAGGAGTTTCAAAGACCTGGCGGCCGCCGGGTGGGTCTCCGGAGATACGGGGTGGAGAGATTTCTTGGAGCAAGAACAGAACACAGATTATCCCGGTGATTGTTCTGAGCACCTTGAGACCTATTACTGGATTTTATCGAGCCAAGAGTGCCGTTTGCAGTGATATTACTTTTTGACCTCATCAAAGAAATTACAAATTCACAGCTCGTGTATCAAGAACACTTCAAAAGAAGTGCTGGGGCAATGACTCAGAAAATAACTTGACATGTTGGGTGATGTCGATGCTAACATCGAATATTAACGTTGAGGCAGATTATTTTGCGGGATTCCCGTAAAAAAAAACTTGTGCGTGATGTGATGTCCACTGGCGAGGTTTTGACTTCTTTATGGCGTTTCAACACCTCCCCTGTTTTCCAACCGGACTCAAGCCTCTATTCCAGAACACTGAAGACCAAGATCTCATTAGCAAGAACTTCTTTCTATGCTTAAAATATTTAAAAATATAGTAAAACGGAACCTCAAGTTCCTATGAGCCCTTTCACTAGCCCTTTTTCCACTGCAAGAACTTTTCTAAGCGGTTTTGCATGCACCAGAGTACGTATTATTTGGGGCATGTTTTCCCGGAAAAAATGGATCCTGGGAAAGTTCCAGGCGATTTGGAGTACCACCTATCTACTATGTTCTCCTTTTGATGGGTACAATTATCAAGGAATGTTCAGGTACTGATAGGGGGAAGGATCAGGATCATCATTAGCCACTTTTACACAGTATGATCTTTTTGAAGAGGTTTTTTATTGTATGTATTATTTTAGACGTGTTTTCAACCCAAAAAAATAGTTCCTGGCTATTTTCCCCTTTGCTATTGGAGTGCCACCTATCCAGGGGGGGTCTTCTATTGAACACCCTGAACACTGATGAGGTGATGATTGATCAAAGCTGATAGGTTGGTCAAATTTCTGGGCCTTGTAAATACTTAGAGAATTTACAAATGTCTGAAAGGAAGTTCTTGCAAGTTGTTCCCTTTTCCAACAAGCAACCCATGAATATTGCAGACAAAGAACTCTACCAGTAACCTGGAGTTCCAAATGAACTAAACCCATTGAATGACGTAAGCATTGGTGAAAAAAAAGATGCATACTCCTCCTGTCCACAGTGTGGCATTAACTGAAAATCCCGTGTCATTTTTTGGGGAAGCGAGTAGTGACATGCCCCAAAATTGCCCAACAAATCAGTTTTAATTAGTGCATCCCTCTCCCAATGGACCGTTCAGGGTGCTCAACAGAAGAACCCAGTGGGTAGGTGGTACTCCAAAGGTGCATCATTCCCAGAAACGGACTGTTTTTGTAGTTGGGAAACTCACACAAAATACGTACTCCTCTACATGCAATAATCGTCTAAAACTTCCAGATGTGGAAATTAGGCTAATGACTCACCCAGAACTGAAAGTAAACTAGGAACTGAATACACACTGAGTAACGAGACAAATAAGAGATACCTGATCAATCCACTCAAGGACAAGGGAGCTGACTGACCAACATCAGGGCAGGGAAAGACCAAACAAGTCAGCCTCCCGACCCCTGAATGGTTCAGGGGGCTCAACAAAAGACCCTAGTGGTTAGGTGGCACTCCGAATCCACCTGCGGTTGTCTTTCCCCCAAAAGTATTCTTTGGTGAAAAGCACAACCAAAATCAAAAATTTCCTGTAGTGGAAAAGGGGATTTAGTGGGCCGACTATTCTGGAACGACAAATCAAGAAATCTATAGGGACTACTGTGATCTTTTAGAAACGTCTAAGGGTATATGTCTGTGGAAAATCACTTTCTAATGATGCGACTTACAAACAGGCTGACGAATACTTCTTGTTTGGGGTCGTACACAGGTCCTTTCCCGTCCTGGTGTTCCTCTGTTTCCTCAGCGACAAGAGGCAGGTTGGTGTCCTGGATGTGGTTGTGGTTGAAACTGCCGTGGAGACTGGCAGACGATTGGTGGCGGTGGAAACGGTGCTTCATGTCGCTTGGGTGACTGTGAGAGGAATGTTGAAAAATTGGATCAGTATTTTTGAGGTGATCATCGACATAAAAATATAGAAAATATTTTGCTAAAGGGCTTGTGAACTTGTGAAAGGCAAGTTATATCTTGGTAATAGTAATAGGTTGAGGCCCGCCACCGCCCAGAAGGTGCCAACCGGACGGAGTGGCCAAACCATTCAAACCATTTAAACCTACCTCTTATAACCCGCACCTTACTCAAATCTGGGACACCCTTTATATTGACTGCGCTAGCAAGCCTGGACCTTCCTAAGCGCCCATTTTCTGGCTCCTTGGTTCTGCAAGCGACCAGCTCTGGACTCGTTGAAATCTTCCAACCAAAAGTTTTTTCCCAGATTGTTTTTATCGACTCTGCCAGCCGGGATGTTTTTTTTAATTGCCATTGTCCCCTCTTGTTTGTGTTTTTTTTTTCGTTTTCATCTCAGAGACAAGTATCCAAACAAGACATTTTATGACTACATTTACTTTGCATTGCAGATTACATAATGCTCATTTCATGTGTAGAACGTCATTATGTTTTTGAGTGTAATTGATTGAATTTCTTGGTTTTGGTTCATTGCTTTTGTTGCAGCAGGTCTTGTAGGTTACTTTGTTACCTGTTTTTGTTGACGACCACCTTTTTAAAATGACCCATATCTCTTGGTCGCTGCAAATGGGACCTTTTATTGTCGCCGGCGACTTTAATCAGGCATGCTTAAGGACTGTACTTCCCAAATTCATTCAATACGTGGACTGAGCAATTAGGGAAAAAACACTGGACCGCGTGTACAGTAAGATCAAACATCAAGTTGGATTCGGCCATCTCTGTCTGTCCCTCACCCCCTCATACACCCACCATCCGGAGGAAAACAAAGCCTATGCAACAAGGACAGTACAAACATCTTCTTTGTTCCTTTATCTTTTTGTTTTCTTACCCTCACTGTAAGATGTGGACCTGGAGGGCCACTTCCAATTTCATTGTCAGAATATATTCAACCCATGTTGTAACAATGACATTAAAGCTATATTCTATTCTATTCTAATGTGGCGTGACAATCAAAAGCGAGTTTCCAGTAAGGTTGTGTCATAAAACTAGTTTTTTTTTACTTTAAATGAATGACTTGCACTATGTTTTACTTTTGCAGAAACAGTTTATTAAGAAAACAAAAGCGCAAAAAAAAAAAAACATCCGTTACGGTAAGGGTGTGGAAAAATCACTGAGGGTCGCATGTACTTCATTGTTTTTTTTCTGCTCCAAAACAAAGCTCCTACAGAGGTTTGCGCCAATTTAGCGTGACAAATTAGTGCCCTGCAATCATCAAATTGAATTGATGAGATATTTAATTAAAAATTGCCGAGTACTGTAGTTTCTTGTGTGAAATCGATTTGAAATTGCAATCATCAATTTCTGGGGCCGTTTACCCCAAGATAACTTGAAATTAAGAGGACAATTAAGAGACACTATTTCCACTATGTTTTTACAATGTTTCACTTACAACACCTTGGAAATTGTTTCATTTTCTTTTGAATAAATCAATAAATTAAAACACAAAAAAATGCTATTCACCTTGTTCTAACAATCAAATTTTGTCCACCAAGTTCAACAGGGAAACCATTAGGACTACAAGATCTGTCCAATACGATTTGAACTGCAAAAAAAAAAACCTGATGAATCTTTAGCGTGGGCCGAGCAAGCTAGCGTCTTAACGCTAACGGCATGTGGATGTGTTTCTTTCCACGCCGTAAATCTGATGTCAGTCTCATAATGACGCTAATGACGGAGCTTCGGTTTCCCCAAGAGAAGTTCCAGCGATATGTCGGGAATTTACGCGGAAAGGCTGACGATGACTTGGAATTTTTTCCCGATCGGGCGCAAAAGATGTTTATTAACGCCCCCGATTGGCAAAGGACGAATCCCGCCTTTGTATTTGGACAAGCATCAGTTGCTTTTGTCCCGCTAATTCTTTTTGACAGCATCAGTGTGGCTAATGTATTTCCTGACGTAATCTTTCGGATCTATACATACAATCAATTTGAACTACAGTTGTTGGGTTTTTTTTGAAAGTCAATGGGCAGGGAGAGCAAATGAGTCACGTAAATTGCATTATAGCCGGACAAACTTAATGGAAGTACCGATGAGGTCAGACCTTCTGGCAGCCATTGTGAAGCGCAACTTTTCTAAAGAATTATTTATGACCACGTTTGGGCTAGTGAAACTGCACAGGACGGACTTCAGGTTACTATTAAACCACCAACAAATATCTTTTAATCTTTTTTTGGACCAGACCTGGGTACTTTGGTCATCGAAGGCCTCATGTGCTGCATGATTTCGGAGGTTTCCTTCAAACCAAGTGATACAAATTGTCAGCTTCACCTGTATTGGAGCAGAGAAACCTCAAAAACCACGCAGGACACGCGGCCCTCGAGGACCACAGTGACTTTGTCTGTTTTGGACAAATGGTTTTGGTCTAAATCAGGTCTGATTTGTCGTCATTCTTCCTTGTGCTTTTCAGCACTTGTTTTTGTTTGCAACACTTAATACGGCAATACCTGGTGGTCAAATATTATACAGTGTCCCTTTTCCGTGAAGCATGAGTTAAAAACTCGATCAAAACAAAATAGCAGAATAATGGCCAGTAAAAGAAAGCGTAAATTTGTCCAACTATTAATTTGACGCTGGCACACTGTTGGACCTAAAAAACGCATATCAAGATGCTGCATGAGCCACCATCCGCTGAGCCACTTTGATAATAGAAGTAGCTTTCCAGCGGTCGCAGAACAGTTTCAACATCTGCGGGAAAGTTGGGACTGCGAGCCAAGTCGTGTCAAAGAAAACATTCTGGAAATTCCCACTGTGGCTTCCCTGTGTCAGCATAACCCCAAGATTAAGGAAGCTCCCAATTTCTTTTTTTCAGGAAAAAGTAGGACCGCTACCCACTCTAAAGTTTGAACAAGTCTGAGATCTAACAACTTCTGTCCGAAGTTGTAAGAACACAGATGCACTTATGGGATTGTCTTCTCATTACACACTAAAATGTGCACTTATCCATCGGTATTCAAATGTACTGCAATGAAGGGGTCACTAGGACCTGGATCTGACAGAGCCCTACAAGATTTGGGTAATAGTTTTTGCCCGTACAAAATGGGATTGAACTTCTGGGATCAAATTGTCTTCTCAATATACACTCAAATGCGGCGATAGCCAACAGTATTTGAAAGTCATTCGGTAGGAGGTATGAAACTAGCCTAGGTTACTTCTAAGTAGACCAGAGTCCCTAGACCAAAAAGGCAGTCAGGCAAGGGGAAAACATAAACAATGCCACATCTTCCCCGTCCCCCAGCCCTTCACAGGGAGGCCGTTAGCTGGAATTAAGTCCTGAACAATGAACTGTAAGGCAGACGTGCTAACCAGTTACTTAAATGTGTTGTTAGACGAATGTATTTAAAGTCATTGAATAGGGGGGTCTCTTGTGCCTAGTTTGATGGAACCCTACAAGATTTGGTTTTCGACCGTGCGACCTTGGATTGAATCCAACTGTCTTCTCATTCTATTCATTTTGAAACTTTTGGGGTCCTATCGTAAATAGGTCCTAGTGAAGACAAATCAGAGTGCCTAGAAAAAAAAAAACAATTGGGCACCGGTAGAACTACGAGACTTGGGTAACAACTTTTAGTTCCTTTGTGAATAGAAGGCAGAACCCGCTCGCTACCAGACCTGTGCTTGAGCAGCAGAGCCCTGAGAACGCAGGACCGGTCCTCAGCCCGGATTTGATCAGAAATGATCATGGTCTCCACCACTAGATGGGCAATTCCTGGAAGAGAGTTCTGTTCCAGGTCCAGAAGAATTGCACCTTGAAAGATGTAGATAAGTGATGTTTACCAGGTCTATGACAGACAAACAGTTCTGATGGACAAAGGGTCCTAGAGTCCTTTACCGTGCGTGATGGTCCGCCGAAGCTCTAAAAGACTGCGAAAGGAAAGCGATGCCACGTGAGGTTTTCCCCAGCGGTCCGTCTCCTCTTCCACGTCCTCCTCGAACTTGATCCAACGTGCACGTTCCTTCCAGCGCATTTCATGGTCCTTCTCCACGATCAGCTCGTTGAGCTCCACAAACAACTGCGGGTCCAAAGCAGAACACCGATGGGGTTTTGAATATTGCTGTGGACTTTCAACCATGACTAAGACTACTATGACAAAAAAGCAGAGTTCTGTAGCCCTAGTCCAAGTCCCTTACTAGTTGGGACTAAATTCTCACACGGACTAAGTCATGTGATCTGAGCCCGCTACAGTCCATGAGTGTGGGCCCGGTCATGAATGAACCGCTTCTACACGGAAAATCAATCTGAACTGTCATCGATTGCACCACAAACCTCATGGGTCTTCTTATCCGAAGCTCGTTTCTTCTTCTTCAGGCTGGACAACGGCGTAGAACTGTTGCTGATCCGGCCCATCTGAAATCGGGACGACTTCTTCACTAAGTGCCGTCGCACTCCGGGGTTGTCTTCAAATCTGTGACCTAAGGGAAATAGAGAAAAGATCACATCTTGGACAAAGGAAGCAGGATCTGGGACATTATTTCCCCCATAGAAGGTGACAACTTGGGGGGAGTGGTTGGAGAATGCCCACTTGCACCTAACCAGTCTTTACACATGCATTTCATTAGGCCAGTTCTTTATATTATCTGATAACAACCGAGTTTGTTCCTTGTCAGGGTATTTTGTTTTGAGACCACTTGTTAGTTTTTCTTTGTTTGTTACTTTGTTTTTAAGTCAGCTGTTCAAAATTGTCACTATTTGAGCACCCCTATCTCAGTTCCTGCTTTCTTACGTTAGGTTCCACCCGCAAATCATGACAAAAGTATCCAAATAAGTACCAAAAAAAGGTTAATATTTTGTCCTGAAAGTAGGTTAATTCGTGAACTTAGAATCTCTTGAGACGGCATTTCTCGTATTTGACCAGCTAAGAGAGTTGATGAGATTACTTTTCCAGATGTGATCTGGATACACCATAATATAAAATCTGATTCCTGTACTGTAGACCCTCGGGGTACGGTGACCCCACCTTTCAATTTTTCCACTTTACCATGTGCAATAAGACGTTTTTTGGCCCCTCTTTGCGGCATTTGTCCCACTATACCACATCTACTAGGATTTTTGTGTGCCCAAAATTTGGGGATGTCTTGTTACATCTCTAAAATGCCTGTCTGCTGTTGGCCAACATCACATGAAATGCTGGTCTGGTATTAGTTTGCATCATGAAAATACCAATATGCTATTAGCTCAACAAACCTCCACAATGCCTTTCTCACTGTTCATTCAGTTCAAAATCGTGTGTGCTTCATTAAATTTTGCAAATCTGTGATACAGGCGTCAAGAGGAAGGATGCCTCTCGTCTCAATAAACTGGCTAGGAAAGCGAGCTCTGTTGTGGGCAAAGAGCTGGACAGCCTAACAACAGTAGCTGAGAGACGAGCACTGAAAAAGCTAAGGTCAATCATGGACAATCCATCGCATCCACTACACAGCATTATCTCCAGACAGAAGAGCAGTTTCAGCGACAGACTGCTGTCACTGTCTTGTACTACGGACAGACTGAAGAGATCTTTTCTTCCTCATGCAATGAGGCTCTTTAACTCCACCCGGCAGAGTAAAGGCCCACATTAAACCACACCACCTACATTGGATATTACCGAATCTTACTGCAATATGTATTCTGTGAAGCACTATTTAGTTACTCTATATAACACGCTACAGTGGGCATTTGCACGTCACACTGGGTATTTGTATATTGTATTCTTTTGGCTTTATTATTGTACTGTTCTCAGCTCAGGGATGCTGCTGGAAATGTGAATTTCCCTTCGGGGATGAATAAAGTATCTATCTATCTATCTATCTATCTACAATCATGTATTTTTTTTGTAAAGGAACAGCAGTGACATCATCAGGTTTCTTAAAAGCAAAGCATGTCTAAGAGCATTTCTGAATACAATCGTATTAAACAAATATGGCAAGAAAGTCTTTCTTCTCTCCGATTGGTTTAGAATCCTTATGTGATTGTTTGTTTGCGTGATAAAATACAGTTTTTTTTCACTGCTATAGTAAGCAAGGCGTGCAGTAATGCTAAAGGGAGAAATAAAAACATAATAACCACGAGAACAAACCTTGCGATTATCCAGATAGATAAAGACACACGTATGGCTACCCGACGATCAGGACTATTATGATAAATAACGCTTTTCTGGCAAAAGAGACTACTGAGTTGCAATACTCAATAATAGTGGTACGTGGACGTTTTAAAATATGTTTTCAATTAGTTTTCAGTCCTGTCTCCTCTGCAACAACCTGTGACTGTATTGTAACAGCTCAAGTCATATCACACCAATGGCAAATCATATACATTACTTAACATGTAATGTATATTACATACAAGTAGCACTTAATATCTAGAATTTTTTATTTTTTTAGGCTTTTATCTGGTGTACTGAAGGTTCAGAGCTACTATGTGGCAATTTCACTTCACAATCCCCACCTTGGACCAACTCATGTCGTATGCCGGGGCTTTACTGTATAAAGTTTTTCTATCATATTTTTGTTTTGTTTTAAACAAACTTGCATATCACTCCTGATCTCGTCACCTTTGAACCTTTTAAACCTAAAAAAAAAAACTGTGAACAGGAGGAGCAGAGGTTGGTTGCCTCAATTGTCAATGAAATGTCTTTCCGCTCCAGCAGTAGCTTAGCCCTAAGCCAAATACATGCCACATGATCAATGGAAACGCGGAAACAGCATCGGTGCTCTAACGGATGCTCCATTTGTTCAATAACGAGTAGCGATACTGTATAATGTGCCCCATAGCATTATGTTGTCAGTGGAAAGTCCCATTCATTGATCACGGGGATCAAAATAGAATCGAGGTAAAAACATCCTCGAAAAAACTTACGAACAGTCTCCTCCGGAGAACCCAGTTGAGTGTGGATGGACTCCAGCAAATCATAATCGTCAAAATCGAAAACAAACTCTTCAAAGTCCTCAAAACCCTCCACCATGGAAAGCGAGCCGTGGTGCTGGGTCTGGTGCTGCTTCGGTGTGCCGGAACTGGTCTGGAAGCTGTCTTTGGTTCCATCGTGGTCACTGTCAGCTCGCTTTTCTTGTTCGTCCACGTCCGTCATCTCCTGGCAGGCTTCAACGCTAATCCAGGACCTGGTTTAATGTTTTTGCAGATCTCCGCATGGGGAGAGGAGCAACACCCCAAACCAAGTCCAGAAGAGTCCAGAAAGGTCTTGCTCTTGTGTCTGATCCGAAGCTACTGTCAATGTTGACTTCGGACGTCGCCGCATAGGACAGATTGGGTGGAGTTTTGTTTTGGGTTTTGTCCACTCGTATTGATTTTCAGGCTGTGCCAGATCAATCGATGGTGAGTGGATCAGAGTAGCATCGATACTACGATTGTTTTGTACAAATCACTTCCTCTTGATAATCAGAAAGGACGGTCCTAAATTAAAAAGTATTAAATCCGCATTTACGAACACGAATCTTGTAAACCGACGTTTCCATTCCTTTTTAGTTTTTAAGTTACTTCCTAAAACATCAAAAATACTTTTAGAATCGAGCCTGCTTTGGTTCAGAACCTCGTGTAATGTGGCCACACCGTGGTTGGCCTTTGGGTCTCTGAGGTCTTGTTAGGAGAATAGTGGTGGAATATCTTTGTATTTAGAATAAAGCTGACACAGGCATGAAATCCCAGACTATCCTATCCCCAGCCGCTTCATCCATCTAATTCAACAGGATCTTGAAGTGCTCCCAGGCCAGCCTCAAGACATAGTTACTCCTGGATTGTCGTCTGGGCCTTCTGTCAGAGAGATAGGCCTACAACCCATAGTACAACCAGGGGACAACAGCCTTAGAGAATCCCAGACTTCTTTATACCAAGCTACTTTGTCCATCTCATCTAACAGAATCCTAAGCATTCCCAGGCCAGCCCAAAAACATACTCTCCTTAGGCGTACCTAGGGACATGCCTTTGACTCGCAGTTCAAACAAAGAGCTACAACCTCAGCAGGAAATCCTAGACTTCCATATCCCCAAAAACTTCATTCATCTCATTCGATGAGATCCCGAGGTCTTCCTAGGCCAACCTCAAAAAATATATCCTCACCGGTTGTCCGGAAGGCCTTCTGCCAGACGATAGGCATACCTCCCATTGTAAAATCATGGGGCAACCGCCTTAGAGAGGTCATCCCCAGGGCCTTCTGTTAAAGAGAGATGCCTTGTAGACCTTCTCCAGGAAGGCGTTTTGACCAGATGCCCCGAGCCACCTCAGTACAATCAAAGCTGGAAAAAAGGCAGCTGTCTGAAAGTCATGTGACATCTTAAGTAGAGAAGAGTCTTGGCGGTTATTTTCCCAATGAAAATGTCAGCCACGTACATATGGATGCGGTCGTTGTGAACTAGTGAACCGAGACGGTCTTTTTCCAGACCCAGAGAAAGGACTTTCTCCGAATGAAGATAACCAGGGACTGGACATTACCCGGGCTGTCACTATGAAGTATCGGCAGCCGGCAGCACTGAATTTAGTGGCTCTGTTTTGTGTAGCCCGGCAGTCGATGATTACTCCAGTCTGGCAAGGCAGGAAAGGCCGGAGGCGGGGTCGCCGCTCAAGGGGAATCGACTACATGCTCAGTTAATAGCACCTCTTTTCCTCTTTAGCCACTAACACTTTCCCTATGATATTTTTAGACATTTATTTTCTATATCTTGGGTTAATCTTTACTCATTACTATACAAATGTTGTGGGTGCCCTTTGTTTTCATGTGCGCCTTATCATCCAAAAACTTGGGTAAGATCTATATAAATGTCGAAGGTAAATATCTAAATATTTTCTTAAGCCATTATAGAACTACAAAACAACTACCGCAAAAAATAGACCCTGAATTTGTTGATTAATTTCAAGGGTGTGATATAGCTGTTATTTGTAGTTTACAACAAGGATCCTGATGTCAGTATTTTGGAGGTGTGCAATGGAGCACTACATTATTCCAGGAAGTACTGTGCTGTTTTCCCATCCCTATATCCGTTCTTTTACGCATTTCTGGAGTAAGGCTCCGGGGTCAGGGAAGCCCAGACCTGCCGCTCCCCGGGCACTTCGTCCAGCTTATCAGAAGGGATCCAGAGGCACCCCAGCCCAGCCCAAAGAGAAAGTATCTTTAGCCTGTCCTGAGTCATGCCTGGGGTCTTTTGCCAGTTAGGTATGCCTGGAACACCTTTAGAGGGTTAAGGAAGCATCCTTACTAGTTGCTTGGGAAACTTAAAATGGCTCCTTTTAACCTAACTATGGTGGAGGAGTTTGGGTGTCCCAATGGTCCTAAGAGGTATGTTTTCTGGGGCTTCAAATCCGCTGGTAGGGCCAGTCATGACAAACAGATGAAGCACCTATGATGTGCCCCCTCTTGTACCAAGCCTCGAGGTGGATTCCGTTGGCGAGCGCTTGCAATCCTGGTTCTATGCCTTCGGGGTTCACCACCTGAGGGAGTAGCCAAAGGGATCAGGTGTGTAGAGACTCAGGTGGCAGTTAAGAAAGGGGACCTTAAAGAAACAGTGCCTACATGGGTACTCATTTCCATGGGCCCACCACCTGTGGGAGGTGCCAAAGGGTTCAGGTTTTCTAGCGACCAGGTACCAGTCATTGGAACTGATCTGGTCAAACAGATCTCTGGCAAAGGTCTACATGGGAACTCCTTTTCATGACCCACGACCTGTGAGAGCAACCAAAGGAGTAAAGTTTGTAGAGACCTGTGCGGCAGTCATGGGAGGAGGGGGCGTCGGTGTGCAGATCCTTTGGCAAGGGACTACGTGGGTACCGCTACCCTTGGTCAAGTGTGTAGAAAAATGGGCAGAGTCAAAGAAAGGGACCTGGGACTGCAGTTTTTAATGTGGTTGATTGGATTTTGGTATATTTAGCGCTGGCGTTCGAGCTGACTCACTTTTCATGTGGTCCAAGTCGACGCTGGCCAACATCTGCGCCTCGGCCTCATCCGTCGGGACCTGCTGGTAAACAGCCGTCTCTGTCTTGGTCAAGCTCCCAATGCAAATCCTTTCCCTTAGGTCATAGTTGCAGCGCTGGGCCCCCGCCAACCGATGGTGGGCGGGTTTTCGGCAGAACCAGCCAGGGTACGCTGTGGCGCTTCCCTGGCTGACGTGACATACGAGTTATTAATGCTAGGACCGAAACCTAAAGGTAGATAATGATTACCTGCTGATAGAATCCTCCCATTCCTGACGGCGGACTTCGATGACATCATGTCCCCCAGACCAAAGACCACCACTGTGTTTTGTTTCGTTTTCTGTGTGGACGGTGATGGACAGGACAGCTAACTCCAAGTGCTCTTGATTCTCCAGGCTAAACTAAGAGCAAGGACAAGATGGAGGTCAGAGGGTTGCAATGAAGGCCACTAGCTCAAAAGAGTCAACAGCTGTTTCAAAACTAAGTTGAACAAGTCATCCGTCAAAGTGTGTAATTTCAGATTTTTTTAAATAACCCAATTTTTCAAAGAAAATATTTAAACTAGGGCAGCACGGCAGCGCAGTGGTTAGCGCTTGTGCGGCACAGTTCATGTCATGGGAACCTGTCGTGGGTTCAAATCCAGCTCCAGACTTCCTGTGCGGAGTTTGTATGTTCTCCCCGTGCTTGCGTGGGTTTTCTCCGGGCACTCCGGTTTCCTCCCACGTTCCAAAAACATGCATTTCAGGTGAATTGGCCGGTCCAAATTGTCCCTAGGTGTGAATGAGCGAATGAGTTGTCTGTCCCCGTGTGCCCTGCGATTGGCTGGCAACCAGTTCAGGGTGTCCCCTGCCCACTGCCCAGAGATGGCTGTGATGGGCTCCAGCCCCCCGGCAACCCTAATGAGGATAAGCGGTACGGCTAATGAGATGAGATTTAAACTAAAGGAACGATTTTGAGCAGGATCAACAGAAATTTAAATTTCAGATGAAGTTGTGTTTCCGATATAGAACAAAACAAGTTTAAAATTTAAATGAAGTGTGGCTTCTAAGCATGATTTTTACACAGAAAAACTGTCACAAAAATGACTAATTGACAAAATGTATAATCTCAGTATTGGGTTTTTTTTTCGTTTTTCCAAAAAACTGGAGTTTTCAAAAAAAAATTAAAAGAAAGAGTGGATTATATTCTGTCTCAACTGCTGTCACAAAAGTGATTTGAGAGCTGTCAAAATGTGAAGTGCCATATTTACAATAGACATTAACTTTTCAAATTAAGTGTGACTTCTGATAAATGTCTTCAAACTGATTCAATCGATTTCAGCAGTCAAAATGTGCTATCTCCATGTTTTTAAATACCGTAAATTCCGGACTATAAGCCGCTACTTTTTTCCCAAACGTTCAATCCTGCGGCTTATTCAGTGATGGGGCCAATTTATGTAATTTTTCTAACAGCCGCCAGCGGCGCTCGAGTACAAAAGGTAAGATTTAGACCGGTGGAATATATGCGCCGAGGAAAGCCTGCAACTTCTTAGCTTGTGCACAATTTAAATTAGCGTAGACATATCCTCACCATGTAAATTGCAATAAGAAAGGTACATGACGCAGCTTTCAAGCTATAAGCAATCGAGCAGTCCGATAAAGAAGGAAACAGAGCTACTGCATGTGAACTTTGCTTTGCGAGTGTGTTGCTAGCGTGTTTTGAATTAAGGAGCGTGGGACGATGTCTATATGACAAAGTCTCTTCCCCATGCTGGAGAGGACTACTTTGAGGACATCAGTTATGAGGAGGAAGATGAGGGCGGTTTCCCGTTGGTTTGATCAAGTATCGTATATTTTTCTTAACATGCACGTTTACTGTGTTGCGAGCGTGTTCCTAGTAGCGTTTTGCTACCCTTCACAGGCACGGTTTGGGATGAAAGTTATATTATTATTAAAGCTTTGAAAACTCTCTCGGTGTACCGTCTTTCTTTGTAAATATGTGTAACCATGTATAATATGTATTTGCAACTGTATATTTTTGTAATGTATTTATTTTAGAGACTTATTCTGATATGTTTTCCACGGGCGAATCATAAACGGGGCTGAATGGAAGTGGAGTATAGGTAAGACGTGTTTGTGGACGCAGCAGACAATAGTGGATATATGTTTTTCCCACCCTTACCTTTGGAAATATACATTTTTTTTCCTTGGATTATTTTCAATGGGACCCGGACTCTGCAGGTCTGCATCAAACCTTAAGTACCGGTATCATTTTACGTTCATTTTGCCGGCTGCGGATGTTGGACTGTGTATATTATATTCAGTTACAATCGCGGGTCGGGTTTAGGTTAATTTTGTGATTGTGTTACATGTTTTAATGTGGGCGCATGCGGCTTATATACAGGTGCGGCTTGTGTAAGTAAAAAAGCGGTCAACCTCTTAAAATGTGGTGGGTGCGGCTTATAATCGGGTGCGCTCTATAGTCCGAAATTTACGGTACTCTGGTTTTGAAAATAATGTTCAAGATAAAGGATGGTATCAATGCAGAAACAATAGCTGTCACAAAACAAATTCTTACAATTCAGCTAGTGCGTCATCTTGGATCCCGGCTTTCCGTTCATATATTACCTTTGCTGGATCAGCAGCTAACTGGGCGTCCTCAACTAACTTGGTGTTCTCAGCTAACTGTTGCGTGTTGTCTTGGTCCTCATTGTCGTCCTCGTCGACCTCTTGGATGGTCGGCGTCTCTTCTGATGGGGGCAGCGACGTTTTCCTTTTCCGACGTCGTTTTTTGCAAACCCGTTTTCGGAATCGTTGCTGCGCCGGCAAGCGCGTGGACAAAGGGTGGTGGGTGTGGTGGACCGTGTGGCGGTGGTCTGGGTTCACACAAGCGCAAATCGGGTCATGGCCTTACATGGTTTGCTCAGATAGACTTAGAGCTAGGTAATTTTCCAACATATCTTGTGTTTTTTCCTTTCATGTTTTGTTCTGTTAGAGCTGGTTGGTGTTGTAACAGTATGGAGTTGTTCAATCCATTCAGGAGTATGATTCCATACGTCCTCGTTAGTTTCCAAAATATTTTGTGTCATCTTATTTCATGTTTTGTTCAGTTAGAACCAGTTGGTATTCCAACATTTCTACATTCTTTTCGTTTCATGTTGTGTTCATATGGTATTCCGATACACTATGTATCATGTCCTGCATTGTCTAATTTCATGTTAACTCACATAGAGCTTGTAAGTAGTGTTCCAACATATCCTGGTTTGTCTTACATTCATGTTCTTTCCAGTTAGATCTGGTTGTGTTGGAACATTATATGGTTGTTCTATCCATGAATGAGTATGTTTCCTTGCGTCATCTTCTCTTCATTTTTAGGTTAGTTGGAACTAGTTGGTATTCCATCATAGTCTGCACTGTCTCTCCTTCATGTTTAGTTCAGTGTGAGCTATTTTGTGTTTTAACATACAGTGCATTGCCTTACTTTCATGTTTTGTCCAGTTGAAACTGGTTGGATTTATAAAATATTGTAATTGTTCTATTCACACATGATTATGATCCCCTTGTCCTTTCTTTTGTTTTGTTCTGTTAGAATTATTTAATATTACAACATATCCCGTATTTTATCAACAAGCTGGTTAGTGTTCCAACATTATATTTAATGGTCTGGTTTTGTCTGACTTTCAAGTTTTTACCTGCTAGAACTAGTTGGTGTTCCAACATATACGTTGTTGTTTTTCGTTCATGTTTTGTTCAGTTAGAGCTAGTTACTGTGACAATGTTGTATTTCATTGTCTTGTCGTCATTGCACTCTAGTTTTTGTCCCGTCTATGGTTGGGAATGTTTCTTGGGCCCTCTAGTTTTCATTTTCTGTGCTGTCAAAACTAGTTTGTGATCCAACATAGCCCGTGTCATTTTCTTCCATGTTTTGATCATTTATATCTTGTTAGTGTTTCATCATGATGCAGCAGAGGTGCAATAGTCAAGCCTGTGTGGGAGTAGCTTTGAGTACTGAAGATCCTAGTAAATTCCCTTTTGCTCTGTTTCTATACACTATCTGATACAGATTCCTTGACTGTAAAAAAATAATTTTCTAAAATTTGATTTAAATTTGGGGCCACATTTATGGTATTGGCTAGTCCGGCCGCACTGGATCATGACATTTAAGTGGATTGTCTGTGTCCACTCCCCCTGCAAGCTAACCCTGCATGTTTGTGGCGTTTTTGTGGATTGTACCCAAATGCGTCCAGGAATGAATAGCTTGAAAAAAAAAATTTTTCGTGTGTGGACGTACACTCAAAATCTTTTTCGGTGTAGTTGGGGCCAATGCGGTCAGCACTGGTGGACGCCGACTCGCTTATAATGTCGGCAAAATATTTAACTGACAGCGCAGTGTGCCAGTCCTCGTCCTCGCTTTCTTTCTGGTTGGCAGCCCATTGTTCTTCCTTGTCGTCCTCTTCCTCTACAACCTAAAAAAATAAAAGGTAAATACAAGGTTCATACCACTTTTTCACGGCCAAATTCAAGAACTTTTTAAAGGACTCTTAAAGCAAATTTTCCAATTTCTCCAGTGCCATTAAAAGAAAGAATCCAGCGTGAATCGTTCATATTACAGAATCCAAAATATATCAGCATTTATATGTCACCCAATATAGATGTTGGGTAATATTTAGCTTATATTTTCAGTTGCAGAAAGTTCTTCCCATTTTAATTTGCCACTGGGAAACGCTACCATAATAAATGTCCATAATAGATACTTAACCCTTGTACTAATACACATTTAATGGTGCCCTGTTTAGGTGTAGCATGCACCTGTGCCCTCTTGGGTGCAACTCGTAGGGGGCGATGATGCCTAATAGGACAATGTCATACAAGCTAATGCCAGCTGCTGTTAATCATGCAGAAAAAGAAGTAATGTCAGAAAGAAATGCATTGGCAAAGCCAAGCCACCAAAAAACAGTGTCGACTGGATTTTCAAACCGATTTGTTGACAAACATAGCAACAATTTCAAGCATTTACAAACACTCAACCCAAAATTCAAGCACATATCAATCCCCGAAAACACAACATTAAAATTCAAGCATTTTCAAGGATTTCAAACACCTGTACAAACCCTTAAAATACAGAAACTTTTTTTTTAAATGTCAAGATTATCCCAATAGAACCATATAAACTGTCCGTCTCTCATTCTCTGACAGATATTTATTTATCTTTTAATTGATTCATCAAAAATAGTAGCTGTCATGTAAAAAATATTTATGTCCAAAATCTTTTTTTTCCCAGTAGGATGAAAAAAAAATTTTTTTCCTGAAATAAATGTTGTTGTTTTCTGCTAACTTATTTTGTTTTTATTTCATTATTATTATTTCTTTATTATTAAGTTTTGTATTTTTATTGTTTTATCCTTGCGTTATGATTTAATCATTTCTTTTTTGCTTTAAATCTTTATTCGTTTATTTTCTTTTATTCTTTTATCGTCATTTATGTATGTATTTTTATTTTAATTTATCCCTTCAATGTTTTTGATATTTTTGATTTTATTTCATTAGTTATTTATTTCATTTTAATTTCATCATTATAATTTTTTGTTATTCTGGGTGGATGTGTTGTTAGGGCGCAACCTCCCCATGAGGAGTTTGCATGTTCTCCCCGTGCTTGCGTGGGTCTGTTCCAGGCACTCCGGTTTCCTCCCACATCCCAAAAGTATGCATGTAAGGTTAATTGGCCGGTCCAAATTGTCCTTAGGTGTGAATGAGCGAGTGAGATGTCTGTCTGTGTGTGCCCTGTGATTGGCTGGCAACCAGTTCAGGGTGTCCCCTGCCCACTGCCCAGAGATGGCAATGATGGGCTACCGCACCCCAGCGATCCAACACCCTCATTTTATATCATTTTTATTTTTATCCGTTAATTATTTATTGTATGTTTTCTTCAAAAATATTTTTTTATCTTATTTAATATCATTTTATTATAATTGTATTTACTGTTATTATGTTGTGAATTTCCTTTGTTTTATTTTGTCACTTTAAATTCTATTTTATTTAAATTTGTGAATTGTTTGTTCTTTTATTTTCATTTATTTTATGGGTTTTAATTTTGTTCTTTTATTTTTAATGCATGTTATGGATTGTAATTTGATTCATTCAATTTCTAAAAAAATATATATCAATTTTTAAATGATGATTATTTAATTTTATGTAATAAAAATTTGGATTTATTTTGTATTGTTTTGTGTTATATTTTGCTGCGACGTTAAGTTTGCCTCGTTTCAATTGTAATTTTTCTGTTTGGTCAATGCTTTGGCGCTCTCTAACGGCCACATCTTGCAAACATCCAAGAGGAAAATATAACGAATAGTTAAGTTTCCTTTCGTCTAACGATCTGTAAAATGCTTTCATTTTTGTCGTTTGCTTTTGAAAAATATTATTTAACTTTAGAAAAAAAAGAGCTAATCATTTTAAGAGGACTTTCAAACGTAAAAGGCAACTTTTTACATACATTTTTGACCAATAAAATAATTTTACTCTTAAATTTCATGCTCATCATATCAGCCGGTAAATTGTGTGCTGCGGTATTGTCTAAAAAAAAAATTTTAAACCGTGATTTTTTTTTTAATTGGCAATAATTGACACAAATAAAGCAGGAATTGTTTTTAAATCTACCAGGGATTCTGTTGGATGCCCGATTTTTTTTAACAACTCATATGAGTCTAATGCTTTGCTGCTCTCATATTTCTTTTCCATCAAATCATGATGAGTGATGCAGGGACAGGAAGCGTTGAAAGCCATTAAAAATCTTTTTACTGGTATGCTTTTTCTCCTCCCCCCAAAAATCTAAAAAAATATATATTTTTTAGGCCTGTCAAGTGAGTTTTCGTGTGTCTCTGTGGCAGATGGCGCAACTCTCACCAATCAACACCCACGGGACGTGTTTAGTGCAGTGAGGGAATGGAAATAATAAAACATTTTGAGCTCACAAGTTTGTGAGTATCAGGGGATGTTGCAAACAATTGATGTGCTCCATTTTCTGGTATACATATCTCATACCTGTCAACCTGTACATTTTTGCCGTACGAAGTACGTTTATTATGCATTTTAAGACGTGTAAGACGTACGAGAAAATTTGTACGGAAAAACGCAAATTTGTCAAATATGGGTACCATCCGGTATACACCGACTATCACGAAACGGCAAATCAATCAAGTCAAACGAGTTCGCCGCGTTAGCCTCTATCTCGGAATCGTTTTTTTCGTTGCAAACGAAGCGAGCGGTTTGATGCTACCGCCTGGGGATTTCCCGTCATGCATCATTCCGTGGTAGTTGTGTAGTGAAAGGAAGGCCGTCTCTTTTTAGAGAACCGGCTTTTTCAGCTCAACTCGTTCAAGAGAGACGGCTCTCAAACGGCTCACTTGCTTTATGCATTATATTACGAATTCATACCTGTCAACCTGTAAGTTTTTGCCGTACAAAGTACGTTTATTATGCATTTTAAGACGTGTACGAAGTACAAGAAAATCTGGACAGAAAAACGCAAATTTGTCAATGATGGGTACCATCCGGGATACAGCGACTATCACGAAACGGCAAATCAATTAAGTCAAATGAGTTCGCCGGCATATAATTTTTTTTCGTTGCAAACGAAGCAAGCGTATGATGCTACTATACGCATGCGTCTGCCGCTGTAGTGCCTAATTTCGACTCCCCTGGAAAATCTTCCCCCCCTCGCGTGTTCGCGCATTCTGCTGCGCTTCCGACAATAGCAATCGCATTCTATATAATACGCTTAAAACAATAAAGCTATTGTCGGAAGCGCAGCAGAATGCGCGTTTACGCCAGGGGGGAGGATTTTGCAGGGGAGTCGAAATTAGGCACTACACATCAATGGTTGATATTGTAGTTTGGTTTACAAAATAGAAATGCCAAATAATGTTTTCCTTCCAAAAATATCTTTATTTACAAATTGAAATGTAAAGTGTTATCAATAGATATTTTAGTTACGCTGATTACAATTGTTCTTGTTTTTTTTGGTTGTTTTTTTTAATTAAGAATATGTACAGAATTATATAACGAAACACATGTACAATATAACATGTTAAACTACATGAATAAACACGTTTGGAAAAAAAATGGTTTAAGATTATGCACACCGTATATAAATCACTTTTGAGAACTGTTATGCACTCTACCGTAAAGCTTATTATGCTGAAATAAGCTTTAGGGTAGAGTGCATAACAGTTTCAATACGAGCGATTTGAATAGAGAAAGGCAAAATAAACATGTTACCTGCTCAAAAGTGATTTGTATACGGCGTGCATTACCGTTCGATTACATTCACAACAAATACAAAGACGGAATGGTTTAAGTTGTATTACATTCCCAACAAATGCAAAAGGAAGTGGTTTTGGTTATATGTTTGCTATAACATTCCCGAAAAGTGATATAAAAGTGAGAGAAAACCAGGTAAACGTGGTTATAGTAGCGAGGGGATGCAAATCTCGGCAGGGATGCATTTCTCGGCATAACACCGGCCCAAATTATCCCTATTGTGAATGTGCGAGTGAGTTGTCTAACTCTGTGGTCCCTGCGACTGGCTGGCAACTAGTTCAGGGTGTCCCCTGCCCACTGCCGGAAGACACCTGGGATGGGCTCCAGCACCCCCGTGACCCTACTGAGGATAAGCGGTGCGGATAATGAATGAATGTATTTTCATTCATTTAATATTTTTGTATTAGGGCAGCACGGCGCCGCAGTGATTAGCGGGTGTGCGACACAGTTCTGAGGTCATGAGATCATTCCTCCTGTGTGGAGTTTGCATGTTCTCCCCGTGCTTGCGTGGAAGCATGAAAACTCCAAACAGGGGGTTTGATATCACGACTTTAGAACTGTGCCGCACACGCGCTAACTACTGCACCGCCGTGCTGCCTGTGTAAACAATTAGAAAGAAATGATGAATTTTACCCTCAGGTTAATCTCAGGATCAGGACGGCCCACCGCCATTGGATGAGGCCCGATGGGCGGGAGGAGGCGGGGCCAACCGGAAAGGGGGCGGGAACAGCACTCAGCCCTTCTCTTTGACGCTTGGCCTTGGAGGTGGCATTACCTTCACAAGTAAAAAAAATTATATATACTCATTTTCTTTCTGTCAAAATTAAGAAAACTACGGCCACAAACGGCCCAATAGTTTTTCATTGTCACTACAAAAAAAACTGCAAAAACCATATTTGAAAAAATGATTTTTGTTGCTGCTCTTGTTCTGTACCTCAAAGAAAAAATATTATTGATCGAACATCATTTACGGCATTGTGTACATTCAAATGATTTGAGTGTAAAAATTAACAATTTTGAATGAATCCACCAATTAATTAATATTTTGGATATTGAGGTTATTGTTAGCTTCTATCATTATGTATTGTGAAATAAGCATGGTTGAAAATGATTATATTTGTCTGTTATATCGTTTTATTATTACATTATTTTCATTGTACTATATATATTTTTCTGAAATCAAATAAGAATAATCATTTTACAGTAATCTATCACCTGGGTAAACAATTCATATATTCATATATTCATATGATATTTTGTAAAAATAATGTTAATGTTAATAATATTGTTTCTAAATATTATTATAATTATTATCATTATTATTATAATTAATAATGAAAGTTTGGGATGAATCTACCTTGGTACATATTTTTTATATTAATATTATTTATTGACATCATGAATTTCGAAAAATATATACAATTCTAAAAGATTTTTATCTTTTTTCTCAAATCACAGTATTTTCTTTGTATATTCAATCATAATACATTTTGCAGGAATCCACAAAACGTGTAAATAGTTTTCATATTTAGATATTTGCTTGGTATTATTATAGATTTCAAAATTATTATGATTACAAAAGTAATATACCGTTAGTTGTTAAATATATCTTTGTTATCTTTATTATTATTTTAATTGAATGATAATAATAATTTACCGAAAAATCCACCTAGTTATAAATCATTTCTTTTTTTTGAAATTTTTCTACATTTTCAAACAACCTTTTTTTTCTTTTTTTTTCTTTTCTAAAAAAATATAAATGCAGAAATCCACCCAGTTATAAATCGTTTTTTGATGATATCAAATTTTCATCCTGTGCGGTCCTTCTTAAGATTTCTTCATTTACCTCATGTTGAGGTTTTGAGTTTTTCCTTGCCCTCATGTAGGTTTTAGATCAGGGGATGGTGTAGTCTGTAGTCTGCAATAGTATTTGGTCTGTGCAGCCCCTTGAGACTCTTTGTGATAAAGGGCTGTACAAATAAACTTGACTTGACAAGTAATATTGCTCCCCATGGTAAGGCGCCCGCTTTGAGACTGGGAGGTCGGTGGTTCGCGCCCCGGCCGAGTCATTCCTAAGACTTAAAAAGTGGTCGGCGGCGCCCTCTGTTGGCTGCGGCTGCATCGGCTCGCTACAACGGGTCAGGTGCAATCGACATTTCGTTCTGTGTACATTGTTACACAGAATGACAATACAAGGAAATTATTATTATTATATTATTATTATTATTATACCCTCACACCTTCCCCCTTCTTCATCACATACAGGTAAGAAAATAATCCCGCCTTCATGTTTTCATCTGAATTCTTTGAGCACATCAACAGTGACGTCACCATCATCTTTAACGTCGCGTCATACCTGACCTTGCAGGCACCCCACTTTCGTATCCCGGATATGCACGTGCACGTTTACACCACGTGCACGAGCAGACGTTGTTTCACAATTATTTTTATTTTTACGCCACATCAATTATTCGTCTCCATGTTGCACATCGACGACGCAATACGTCATGGAAATCCCTCGTTAATGCTAAAAAAATAGCATCGAATATGCTAAGCTAGCATTCTGCAACAAATATATAAATATATTGATAGATATAAGGCTAACATTTCGCGCACCATGCGCGTCCCCGTGTGCGCACTTCTCAGCCTATTCTTTAAAGCGTGCATTTGTTTTCCTACCTGAGATGTTTTGCAGAAGAATCTGCAGAAAAAATAAAACGGGAAATTAGAGAAGGGAGCTGCTCCAATAAAGCAGCCTCGTGGGCGAGCTGGTATATATTTTTTTTTTTTGTGGACCGGTTGGCAAAAAAAAATGATCGTGATCACGTGACCGTGGAGGACATCATGCAAGCAAGGATCGATTAAAAATTGTTTTCTTTGTTATTTGTTTATTTCTGCGGCAAATAAAATGGTGAGCGTGCATAGTAACGACAACATAATAATAAGAATTGATAATCATGAAATGGCTACTTTCATCTTCAATGCCGCAATGCTACCAGGGTTGGGTAGGGTTACTTTAACTTGATTACTTTCAATTACTTTTGGATTACTCCAATACCAAATATGCTAATAAAAGACAAAAGAAACTAAATGTGAATAAAATTACTAAATTTAGTACAGGCTTGGGGAGTAACATGGAACGGCAAAAATGATGTTGGCAAGCTGTTTGGATTCATTTTCATTTTGTTTCTGTCGCATTTTATGTTAGTTTTGCCGGAGCTCAAAGAGATCAACGCCAGGAGAGAAAGCTTACCACGTGTTGTGAGTCATCGTTTCTTGTACATGATTCAATTGTTTGTTTGTTTGTACATGATTCAAATTGAATCGTTTCTCCGGCGCCGTCACGAATGGCAGCCACTCCAGCAGCTCCCGTGTTATTTTCGATTGTTCTCAGTTATTTTCGATTGTTCTCAGCTTAGGGATGCTGCTGGAAAAGTGAATTTCCCTACGGGGATGAATAAAGTATCTATCTATCTATCTATCATTTTATTCATTATTAGTTTGTCTTTTATTAGCATATTTGGTATTGGAGTAATCCAAAAGTAATTGAAAGTAATCAAATTAAAGTAACCCTACCCAACCCTGTTAGCTACTGTATCTTTCCAACTTATTTACCTTATAAATTGACAGTTAAAGCGGATCCCATGAATATAACTGTAGGGCAGTGAGTGAAGGGTGCCACTGGGGGGCGCGCTTTTACTTTCTATTGTTGTGATTTTCCTCAGGCAATTAAAGCAGGTGTTTATTTTGTCCTCATCAACACCCCTTATTTTGATTTCGTCTACCTGTGCCGCCATTTTCACGTCAGTGTTTCTCTTGATTTTACAAGGTGAGGACCTTATTTGTTGTCTATGTAAAATACAATTTCAACATGCTGCATTTGTGATTTATGTTATTAACTTATGCTGTTAAGTGACAGTGCCACGTTTTGTTGTGTAAATGTTTGGTAGAACGTTATATTTTTGCAGACACGTTATGAATCAAAGGCTGTACTTTTGTTAGGTCAAAAGTGGAAAAACTCACTTTATATTGGCCGGTAAAGAGAAGGGTTACATAACCATAAACTAATATTCAAAAATATATATATTTATAGAAAATAAATCAAAATCGGATAGTGTACAGGAAGGATGTCAAAGTCAAAATTTGACTACAAGCTGAAAGGCCTTTTTCAATGTTAAAGTGCCCCTTCAAAAATAATTATTTGTGAAATATGTTTTCATATACAGTGGAACCTCGGTTCTCGACCATAATCCGTTCCAGAACCCTGTTCGAGAACCGATTTGTTCACCGAAATCATTTTTCCCATTAAAAATAATGTAAATCGTTCTAATCCGTTCCAACACCTTGAATGTTTACCATGAATGTTTAACGTAAACATGAAGCTAACCCAGGATAATCGTACTTTTGCGTTATCGTAATCTTCCGTACGAAAGATTATGCTAACATGAACGTGTAAAAATAATAAAATCAGGTCGTTTACAAGTCATTTAGCACCACAGGTGGCTAGCGCTTCATTTGAAAGGGGGCTCCGTTCCAACACCCTGAATGTTTACCTCGAATCATAAAGCTAACCCAGGCTAATCGTACGTTCGCGTTATTGTAATCTTCCGTACGAAAGATTACGCTAACACGAACGTGTAAAAAATAAAAAAGATAAAGAAAAGAATAATGAATAGGATTTCTTACCTTTGTGGTGGTCAGCAGAAGGCGCATGCTGTATTCCCTAGTAAGATCGGAAACTCTCACACCTCTTTCATATTTAGCTATATGTGTCTTTCTTAAAGGCAATAGTTGTACGAACAACTTTTCTTTTTTCACCTGTCCTGCTTGCACCGACCTTCTTCGGAGGCATAGTTAGGGGCTAAAACACTTCGTTCACCGATATTAAAAGCGAAAGCAAAAAGAGGCAAGTGCGCACGTGATAGAATAGATAGAATAGAATAGAATATACCTTTATTGTCATTGTTACAAATGGGCTAACATATTGTGACAACGAAATTGGGCATGACACTCCAGTTTTACACATAGTGAGGGTATGAGCAAGAAGATAAAGGAACAGAGAAGATAATGTTATAAAACAAGGGGAATAAGGCTATAGTTATAATTTACATGGTATTTACACAGCAATGTCAGCATGTGGGATGTTACATACAGGGTTGTCGTGATAACGTTGTATCGTAACGGTTGTGCAATATTGCATTTGGTGCAAAGTCATCATGGTGCAAAAATAGTCCGCATATACATTGGTGCAAGCATAGACATCATAGTGCAGCATAGACATCATAGTTGGTCACGAGGGGTGGGGGGCGATCTACACCCGTACGCCGCTCAGCATCGCACTCTAGCATACGCACTCACACATTACCGGCGTTCGAACTCCGAATTTCTGACCGAACAGCGAAGCAAGAATTTCTCGAAATTTTTGGTCGAACACCGATTTGTTCGAACTGAGAGGCGTTCGAAAACCGAGGTTCCACTAGTTTACAGGCTGGGGTCGTCGTTGCTGTCATACACTTTCCGGACAAATTTCAACATGTTACCTAGCGTTCTCTTTTATTGATGTTTACTATTGTTTGTGTACTCTAACTCAATGCAAGATCTATTCCGCCCTGGTCATCCTGGAAGGGGGATTACCACTTGTGAGGCCCCTTCTCAAGGTTTATTTTTTCCTCACGGTGAGTTTTTCCTTGCCCGCATTTTGGTTTAAGATCAGGTAATTGTGTCATTGTAATCCTGTGCAGTCCTTGGAGACATTTTTGTGATTAAGGGCTATAAAAATAAATATGACTTGACTTGACTAGTGATATGTTTTGTTATTTCTTGGTCTTTTTTCATGATTCCATATTTATTCCCTATGCTTGATCTATAAAAGTATAATTTACTGACCACCACAAAGTTTTTTATTAATTTATTTTAGTGTTTTCAAATGCCAAGGAGATGCACTTTTGAAAACACTTCATTATATTTTCATGCTTTTTATTTGAGTTTGTTCCACAGAATAAAATGTCCAAGACTGATGATTCCATACTTTTTGCTAGGAGTTTTAGTAGGAAGTAAAAATGTGTCTCAATTTTGACATGAAAAAAAAATCCAAACCTTTAGATTATTCTTTTGGTCATTTCTTGGATTTGTATTTTTTCTTCTTGGCATTTATTTTTTACCTGACCCATAATTACCTTAATTTTTTTAGAAATGTATTTCATTAGTTCTTTTTCTGTTTATTATTTATGTCTCAATATGATCTTTTATTTAGATTTTTTTCTCATTCGTGGCCAAGAAAAATAAACTCCACAAAAAATATTTAAAGTACTTTTATTACACTTGCACATTTTCAGTGTAATTTATACAATCTCGAAACACTCTCATACGGATTTCACAACTATGATAAATTAGCTTTTTTAAATCACCGAATTACCTTTTTGAAGCTTTGCCCTAATCCAATGACAAATAACCCCTGAAAAAAATATATATACAGATACCAGTATTTAAAACAACAGCGTGTAAACCAAATTTTATCAAGAAAAAGAAAAAGTATTGCTTAAATTTGTAACAGGAACTCAGTTTGTGTAGAATTCAAACGGCAATTCTGTAACATCTTCATGAACGTTAGCTTCCGCGCTAATGTCGGGAACTGCTTTCACTTTTTGTTCCTTGTAAAGACAGCTTGTACCTTAGGGAGGAAGAAAATAGCAAATAAATAATGATTTACATCTAGGGATGCACCAAAATGAAATTTGGGGCTGAAAAAAAAAAATCACACTTATTTGCACGGCCTTGCTAAAAAAGTTTACAATAGAAAATGATAAATAATTCACTGGTATATTACTACATGCTAATTTGAACAGTTTCATTTATTAACTTCTCATATAACAAAAAATCATTTAAAAAAAGACCCAGTCAGACAATGAAGTGATAAAGTAAACCTATTGACATATGAAAAACTGTAAATAAGACAAGAAAGTTTTCCCTACTTTGAGAAACGTTGCGATGGAAAGTAGTTTTTATCTAGCACACTGCATAATCTCACTCTCATCTCATTTGTGGATACATTTTTGTGGCATTTTAGCTTTTAATAAACAGGAGTGAGTAATGACAAGAAAACTGGAGTAGAAGGCTACTGATGATGATGGTGCGGTAGTAGGCGCAGTCCAATGCAACAAACCATAACTAGGTGTCAACCGATCGACTTCAGGGAAGAACGAAATGTATGTCACACACAAAGTACGTGTTTACGAATAAAAGGAGCACAATTGCAGTTAGTTAGGTATGTTGTGTTAGCATGTAAACATTAGCCAAATTCTGGCTAGCATCTAACAAAAACTGCAGGGACAAATGGATTGAATGTCCCACATATTTTGTGCGTTTAGGAATTAAAACGGCTCAATCATGTTAGCATATAAACATTATCCAAGGTCCAACTAGCGATAACAAAAAAAATCATAGACGGGATAATTGAATTTCATTCAAAGTATGCAAAGTAGCTCTGAAGTGTTAGCAAGTTAAACATTAGCCAAAGTCTGTCTGACAGCTAACAGAAACTTTAGCGGCAAATGGACTGAGAATCACAGACAAAGTATGTGTTTACGAATTAAAAAGGCTTGATTGCAGTAAGTTAGCTATGCCGTGTTAGCATGTAAATATTAGCCAAAGTTTGTCTTGCAGCTAACACAAACTTCGGGGGCAAATGGAATCAAAGTCACACATAAAGTATGTGTTTACAGATAAAAATGCCTCAACTGTAGATAGTTAGCTCAGTAGAGTTAGGTTATAAACATTAGCCGAGGTCCAGCTAGCGCCTAACAAAACTTTAAGGGACAAATTGATTGAATGTGTCACACAAATGACCTGTTTACAAATTAAAATTGTTGAACTGTAGTAAGTTATCTCAGTAGTGTTAGCATGTAAATATTAGCCAATGCTAACAAAATCTTCGGAGGACGAAAGGACTGAACATCACACACAGAGTACGTGTTAACAAATTAAAACGGCTCAACTGTAGCTCTGTAGTGATAGCATTAGCCAAAGACCAGCTAGACTTGGAGCCATAGTGATACGACTTGAGAAAATGCATTTCTGAAAGCTTATTTGCAAAGTTTGCTTTTTTGCTCTCTTTCAAAAGAAACGATTGTGGAGGTAAAAATTCGGTGCATCCCTATCACACAAAAAGTTTGAAGAAAAAGTCTCATACCAGTCCTTGACACCTTTGACAAGATCTAGCTGGGCCAGACCGATCAGCACCTGTAGACAGAAACCAGGTAAAGAACTCAAACTCAACCGGCCCGTATAGTGTCGCCGATAATGAAAATTTCAGCCAATGCGCAGAAGCTCCACTTACCATCCCGATGTCCTTCCTTTCACGAATGTGGAACATTCTGTTGTTTTTGACCGCCACGTCTAACGTACGTGTCAGGGCTTCCTCCAAGGACACATCAAACTCGAACCTGCCGACAAAGGGGGGAAATGTTGTGGGAAGCCAAGCAACGGGGAATGGAGGGATGTCGAGGGGAGTCGGCAAACACACGAATGGGAGAATTTTTTGGAAAAACGGGGGAATGTTGTAGAAAACAGACCAGAGGGGGGTTGTGGTAACTCAACCAATGGGGTAGGGGCAATGTTGTGGTAAACACAGCTGTTGTGAAAAGTCGCCTAACGAGCAAAGGGGGAATTTTGTGGACAGTCAACCAGGGAGCCAAGAGAGAATGTTGTTGGAAACTGGGGGAAGTCAACCAACGAGCAAAGGTGGAAAGTTGTGGAAAATAGACAAAAGGGCAAACGGGGGAATGTTGTTGGAAGTTGACCAACAGACAAAGGGACGAATGTTGTGGAAAGCTGGTAAACAGATAAAGGGGGGGGATATTACATGAAACATATCAAAAGGGTAATGTTATAGGGAGTTGACCAACAGGCAAAGGAGGGAATGTTGTGGAAAGCTGACCAAAGTACCAACCGGAAATCAAGTAGGAAGGGAACACACCGACAGAGGGGGAAATGTTGTGGGAAGCTGGGGAACGCAGTAATGTTGTGGGAAACCAACAAACACACAATGGGGAATATTGTGGGAAGCGGACAACCAAACAAAGGGGACGAAGTTGTGGTAAAACCGCAAACCGACCAAAGAGGGAATATTGTGGAAATCCAACCAACAGGCAAAGGGGGAATGTTGTGGAAAGAAGACAAACACACAATGGGGAATATTGTGGGTGGCGGACAACCAAACAAAGGGTAGGATGATGTGGGAAGCCTACAACCACAAAATGGGGGAATGTTGTGGTAAAACCGCAGACCGACCAAAGAGGGAATATAGTGGGAAGCCGACCAATGGGCAAAGGGGGAATGCTGTGGGAAGTCAACAAAAGAGAAAATCGGGGAAATATCGTGGAAAGCCGACCAACAGGCAAAGGGGGAATCTTGTGGAAAGCAGGCCAAAAGGGGAATATTGTGAGAAGCCGACAAACCCACCAAGGGGATTTTGTTGTGGCAAGCTGGCAAACAGAAATACGGGGTGAAGGATTTTATACATTTGACTATAAAAGATTTTATACAATTGAATACAAGTTGCATTTATTGAGTGCAATGAAGATTTTCACAGAGTAGGCTTAAGTTCAATGACAGGTCACGCTGATCCGAATGCGGACTGTTTTGTCTAGTTCTGTTGATAGCAGGACTCTGACGCAGGACGGAAGGCATTGTTTGGAGAAGTTGTTTTGAGTTTTTCCAGACATCGCGGCGCTCTTCTCCGAGATGGTGGAGCCCATGTGGGGGCTTCCCTGGCACGCCGATGGGAGGAGCCGGCACACCAGCTTGCGGAAAAACGTGGGCCGAGAGAAAGCGGGAGAACGAGAGAGGAGGCTTGAAAGAGACTCGAGCGACACTAAATTGGCTAGTTCAGCCATATTCGATGGAGTTCACTTAGTCAAATTGTTAAATTAAATCTGCCCCCGTGTGGAAATGCCGGACTCTTGTCCATCGTTTCCATCAAGAAACTAGCGCGCATTGTTAGGTGAATGTAGCTTGTGTTTGGTTTATGGAGTCAGATAACTAATTTGAACAATTTGGTAAATGGTACATTTTAATATTTATTCCTAACAGGGGAAAAGACCAAAGGGGGAATATTGTGGGGAGCTGACCAAAAGACAAAGGGGGGGAATGCTGCGGGAAGCCAACAAAAGGGTAAATGGAGGTAATGTTTTAAAAGCTGACCAACCGGCAAAGGGGGGATTGTTGTGTTAAACCGACAAAAGCGTAAGGGGGGTAATTGTGAGGGAAGTGGACAAAAAGACAAAAAGGGGACTGTTGTGTGACGGTTCAACAACAAATGGGGCAACAGCGACAACATACTTCTCGTCAAAGACGGGATTGACCGTCCTCTTCTTGACGTGGGTCCGTTTACGGTGCCTCCACGTCTGGTCTGGAAGAAGATACAGGCGCACATAAGAGTCGGTCCCGTTTTCGCTGCAGGGGAAGATGTTCCTGTCGGAGACGTAGCCGCAGTGTTAGGACGCAATCAGAAGTGGGACAAGGTGATGGGGGTTTACAGTACCTGCAACCGTTGACCTGTACTACCAGTTTGTTCCTCAGGGTGGCGTAGCGAACCGTCAAGTTGATCTCGCCCAATGAACCTTGATGTTTGCGGATCACCCTACGAGAAAAAACAAGGGTCTTGTTAGGAAAGGGGCCAATACGTTGAGTATTGACTAAATGTGCTTTTTTTAAACTGTTATTTCGGGCCAGTTCGTCCCGCAGGTTGTTTGACACGGACTCACTCAGGATACGAAGCCCCGTCTGCCAGATCGAAGCGCGAAGACGCCAGCGCGTTTTCCGACAAGAGGCTGTGCGAGTCGTAGCGCCGCATGCTAGCGGTGGCAGGTGACGCCCTCAAGGCCTCAGAGGCCAGATAAGACCCCCGCCTGTGGGTGGAGTAGTCATCCAGGTGAGACACCTGAGCGTCGGGCACGTCAGCAGGAAGTCCGGATGGGGAAGTGGCAAAGCTCGTCTTGTTTGGTCCCATCTGCTGGTTGGGGATGATGGGCTTGGGTGGCGGTTGTTCCAAGGTTAGAATCTGAAAGGCGCAAGAAAACGACATGAGACAAGTTTGGGTGCCATCTTACTAATGGGATTTTTAGGGGGGAATTGTTTCCTTCTCTAGCCACTCATGCAAGCCACATGGCTACAATCTAGGGATTGCTGCTGTTCCAATTGTTAGCTTCTCGTTGACAATAAAGCCTGCTTCGTCCTTTAGTGTCACAGGCCTCCTAAAGTTGAGTTCCGGGATTCAGTTATCTTATACTTCTTTTTCCACTTTCCTTCTCCAGCCATTCATGTCAGCCACTTGGCTGTAAGCTTTGGCTAGCTTCTATTATCATTGTAAGTTGCTTCTGATCTGGCCTTCACTTTTACTTGCCTTCCACAACTTGAGACCTGTAACTCAAGGACTTTTATCCTTTTTTTCCACCGTCTCCTTCTCCAGCCACTCTAGCCACTTGGCTACAGGCTAGGACTCATTGCTAATGTTATTTAAGCTTAAATTAGGTTTGCTCTTGCAATCTTGTACTAGCATTTTCAGTACCTTCTCCTGCTAACTGTTGGTTGCCACAAACTCTTACCAGACCCAGCTATTGGTGCTTTTCAGCCGCTCAGAGTTTACCAATTTATTTTACAAAGTGCTATCTTTCTGGTATCAATATTGTATTTTCATCCAATGCTTATGCTTCAGCATCATTCTAAGCTAAGATAGTTAATTTTTACACACTATACCTTTAATGAAAATGACTTCGGTGAATAAAGCGTAGTGTAACCTAGTGGTTCTCAAATAGTGGGGCGCAAGGCTTCGTCAAGGGGGGCACATTTGACCATGGGAATTTTTTTTTTAACTGTCTGAGAATAAAGTGCAATTGCGCCTCCACTACATTAGGGGGCAGTGTCCCTCTCATTGGCAGAGGGTTTTGTTTAAATTTAGCATACACACTTTGCAAATAGCACAAAGTATGAAGGGAAGACACAAAGTGTAGCAGTGAATTCGTGAAAGAAATACCCTACAGGGATAAAGGGACAAGACAAGTGGAGAGAGTCTGGGATAAAAAGAAAAAACAAACCTCCTGAAAGCTAAGATAAGGAAGTAAGAGGTTCTCTTCTTCCTAAGGGGTGCATGGCAGACAATTGAGAAGCACTGGTCTAACCCAACAAGACAGAAACAGAAATGGTCGAATCTCAAAAAGATTTTCAGAGTGCGCGAACCTTTTTCATGGACAAATCCGAGCACTTTTTAAGGACTCAAAGCCAAAATTCCAATTTCTTCAGTATTATTTAAAGAAAAAAAAATCCAGTGTGAATCATGTGTTTTGCAGAGCCACTAATATGCGATTTACATTTGTGATTTTTAATCTTGCATGTGCATTTATCAAGACATATGATACATAGTTTTAGAATAAATCCCGAATATATATTTTTTGAGACAAATCTCTCCTCAAATAGGTGTTGGGTAAAAATGACAGAAATATGTCGTTTATATTTTCAGTTGCAGGAAGTTTTTCCCATTCAATTTACCGCTGGGAAACACTACCTCAATTTGTTTGCATGGGCCATAATAACTGTCCATAATTGACACAGAATCCTCGCACTTCGACACATATCATACAGCCCTGTGTAGGTGAGCATGCACCTGTCCTCTTGGGCGTGACCCATAGGGGACGATGATGTTATATAGGACAATGCCGTACAAACTAATTCCAGCTGCTGTTAATCACGAGGGAAGAAATGCAATGCCAAATCCAGCAGAGAGCAGTGTCAGCGTCATTTTTAAGCAGTCTTGTTGAGAAACGTGGCAACAATTTCACGCATTTACAAGCACTTCATCCAAAACTCGAGTCCTTTCCAGTCCTTTAAAATACATTAAAATTCATTAAAATCGAGCATTTTTAAGGATTCCAATCACCTGTATGAACCCTGGATTTTGTCGAGTGAAAATTGGAAATATTTTTCGGAGAGATGGCGCCCCCTACCCTGAGTGTGGCCTTGAGTTTGATCTGGCTGTTGGCTCCCGACTGCTCCAGTAAGAATCGCTGGTCAAGCATCATGTTAGAAACGTTGAGGAGGCGACTAAGCGGCAAGCGAAGGATGCCAAGTTGCGTCTTTTTCTCGTGTTCCTTCACCTGCACAAACACAAAGTGTTAGGCCCCGCCCTTCCACTACAAGCCCCGCCCCCTCGCTGTCACACCTGCACAATCAGCTGTTGCGTTTTCACGTCGTGAACAAAAAACGTGAAACCTTCCTCCCAGTGGGGGTCTTTGCTGGAAAAGGCAACCTGTAGAAAACAAAAAGAATTTAAAATAGCGTATTTTATAGCTTATAAGGCGCACTTTAATAGCCCAAATTGGCCAGAGGTTTAAAAGTGCGCCTTATAAACTGCTGCGCATTATATACAGCAATATATGGAGAATAATTTTGGAAATGCATAGTAACAATTACTGTAATTTCTGCACGATAACAAAAAAAAATAGTATTGAATTGTCTTTACTGTCTATGATATCAATGTATCCTTTGGGTTCTGAGCAGACAGCAGAAAATGCCATTACAGGGGCAGGTTGAGTGTTGGGTGGGCGACTGTGATAGGCTGGTGTATGCTGTGAAACAAACAGCGGATTATAAGGCGCACCCCAAAAAATAGTATCTTGTGATATATTTTATCGTATATAAGTCTCATAGGACTGTAAAGCACACAGGACTAAAACCTACAGTAAGAGCTAAAAGCAGTGTATACAACGGGTATCGAACAGAGTACGCGGCGGTGAAAGCAGTGATACAGATGACATAAGAAAAGACATTAGATTTATTTCATAATCACATACTCACGCTTGAGGTATTATCTTGGACCCAAACGCAGCCCAAAATTTGAGCCAGGTTCAGGCATAAAATTATTAAATTGGGCTTCTCTCACAAGTTTTATTTTTATTTTTTTTGTGGTGGTGGATCTACACAGCATGCACCTAGTTTTACTCAAGTAATTATGTGGGTGACTACCTTTAACTTCTTCTTGAGTGATGTTATTCTGGAGTAACTGTACTTTTACTTATACTTCGGCTCCTGGTCATGTTGGGCTGGGTTTTAAGGCCTGATCTCATCTCTGGCGGTGTCAAAAACTAATGTTTGAGAAAGGAAAAAACAGAAAGTGGTCCTGATAAAAGATATAAATAAGCTCGATGATGAAAACAACTCTTTGGTGTATCCGATAAGAAATCGGACTTTGCCTTTATTTACATATCTCAGGACGACTTTCCGTTTTCTATAACATTCACTCCTTGCACCTCGAGTAAAAAAGTGTGATGATGAGATAAAACTGAATGCCTTTTCGTGTGTCATCTGTATCACTAGTGGTTTAGTAATTACGTTTTAGCGCCCTCAACACCACCATGTTCAACTCCCGTAGCATTAGACCTAAGATTTATGGCCCGAGCCCGAACCCGAACCCGAGGCAATTTCGGGCCGGGTCGGGCCTGAAATGTCAGTCATACGGTCGGGTCGGGTCGGGTCCTGCTTTTTTTTTTTTTTTTTTTTTTTTTAAATTAATTAGGACTAGGACTAGGATCTCCCAATTGTTATAATTAGCTCGCTTTATTGTTTTAATAAGCGTTTTATATAGAATACGATCGCTTTTGTCGGAAGCGTACAGTGACGTTGGTGACTTTTCCATCCGCATTAACAAACGCATTTTGTAAAATACGATCACGCTTTATTGTTTAAATAAACGCGTTATATAGACTAGAATCTCCCAATTATTATAATTAGCTCGCTTTATTTTGTTTTAAAGCGTATTATATAGAATACGATCGCTTTTGTCGGAAGCGTACATTGACGTTGGTGACATTTTCATCCGCGTTAAAAACGCAATTTGCAGAATAAGATCACGCTTTATTGTTTAAATAAACGCGTTATATAGACTAGGATCTCCCAATTATTATAATTAGCTCGCTTTATTGTTTTAATAAGCGTTTTATATAGAATACGATCAGGGGGGGGGGGAATTTGCATAGGAGTCGGAAAAGGGCACAACACATCAACACCCCCCCAATGAAAGTGCTGCGCTAAAATCTTAAGGACGTACTACTACTGCTGCTGTGGACTATGGCCCAATGATCAAGTCGTCAAAATGACGGACGCCCTTAAATGTTTTCGCTACCTCAAAAAAAGAAAACCGTCAATGACAGATTGTCGCTTAATGTAACATCTGCAGTGCAGACACAGAAATATAAAAGATGTAAATGTTTATACAGTTTTATTTAACTTAGGCCTAGATGTTGTAACAAAAGGCAGAGTTTAATTTGTTATCATAAATCACCCCTCCTTATAAATAAAATATGTAATTTCGGGCCCCTTTCGGGCCGGGCCAGCAAATCCAGTTAATTAGTCGGGCTCGGTCCGGGTCGGGTTTAATACCCCTCGGGCCTGCGTCGGGCTCGGGTGCTTTTTTTTGGCCCGATCTTACCTCTACGTAACATACATTGTTTTGCAATTTAGGTCAGTGATAATTAGCGATTGATCGATGATAGGCACACTTTCAGATTTCTGGTTGATTTATTATTTTAGATGCTCCTTAGAGTTTGGAAAATGCAGTAAATCCCACAGCAAAATGTAACTGTTTTTCCTTTGAGAAAGAGTGGTCTCTTGTGGTTAACGTGTTAATTGTACAATAGTGCTAGTTACATTCCAACCAATGATAAAAGAGGTTTTAATAACCAAAATGCAATAATAGACATTTTTTTCTGTCTTTATCCAATTTTTAGGGCTCTGTCAATTATTTAAGAGCTTTTTATCCAACAGTATGCATTTCTTTAACTTTGTATGTTCAATAAAATAGATATAAATAATGTTTGGGTCACAATAATTTGTGATAATGTAAGGTCACTGTTCTGCCCTTGAGAAACATATAGAGTTGCCGTTGAGTGCCCTCCTGTGGTTAACATGTTCATTATTTGTTGCTGAAAGGAAACGAAAGAGAAGCGCAGAATTTTTGATTGCTCATTACAAATCTTCTTTTGTCCCTAAGTATGAAACATTTTGTGATTACATGAACAAAAATATTCGTTTACGGCAACATTTTGTACGAAATGTCGCACTCGTGTTTGAGTTGTTGCTAGCATGTCTTAGCTTTGAATGCATCTGTATTGTTAGTAGGCTAACAGGCCTTTTTAGAAATAAATATAACTGGGAAGAGAATGTTTGTGCAATCGCACTGAGATTTTGTGATAGCCACTTGAAAAAAAAAAGAAAAACCTGGGTTAAAAATGGATAACAAAAATAGACCAACCTGATACTTGGGTGGATTTGACTGAACTTCCTGTGTTGTTTTACATATACAACAAGCACAAAAAAAAAGAGGTACTGTATTTTTGTTTCCGATAAAATACAGAAAGTAAATTGGTTAATTTTATGCTAAAAAGTTCAGACCACTTTGTTTGGAAGAACCTGAACAATTGTGTCAATTTGTGTAAAACCAATCAGAAAAAAATGGGTCAAATTGGGACAGTGCCGATTTCTAGGGGCACTTAAATCCCCAAATTGGCCAGAAAGTGTGCCTTATATACGGCGAATTACAGTGAATACAATTGGAAATAGTAAAGATAAAATTATACTGCATATGGCAACTGTTCCACCTGTGTGAAACATATAGACTGGTCATAAAGTCCCTTCTTGTGGTTAACATGTTATGTTTGTTGCTAAAATCCTCATTGGTTGCTGCTGGGGACAATATTTGGTAGTAGTATAAAAAGCTCTGTGATTACTTGAGTAAGTTTTATCTACGAAAGGCTTTTGTACTTTTGTTTGAATTGTTGTTAGCATGTCTTAGCTTAGCTTAGAATGTATGTGTATAGTGAGCAAGCTAGCAGTCTTTTTTTGTGAAACGCAAGAAGAAAAGTTGTTCGCTAGCTGTCTAGTTAGCAAAAAAGGGTGAGGACAGCACTGTGCCCTTTTACAGTTATCAACAAATTCCTTCATTTTAGTGGGTAAACCAGATGTCCTAATGTTAATTTATGTTCTAAGAAATGAATTGATTTAATTCAAATTTATTGTTTTTTTTCTTAGGCAACCCTAGCCCTCACTGTACTATAATTTCCTCGTGCATTCTAGTCTAATAATAATAATAATTTCCTTGTATTGTCATTCTGTGTAACAATGTACACAGAACGAAATGTCGATTGCACCTGACCCGTTGTAGCGAGCCGATGCAGCCGCAGCCAACAGAGGGCGCCGCCGACCACTTTTTAAGTCTTAGGAATGACTCGGCCGGGGCGCGAACCCCGACCTCCCAGTCTCAAAGCGGGCGCCTTACCATCTAGGCTACTGAGCTGGTATGCGCCTTATATATGAAAATTATCAAACTATTTAGGGGGGGTGCGCCTTAATATCAGTGTACCTTGTAGTGGAGAAATACGGTACACTCTCTGATGTAAAAAAAAAACATTATTATATAGCGTACCTTGCTTTTCCGAACATTGTCGTCGATGGACAAGTGGACAAAGGAGCTTGGGCCTGCATGTTTTCTTGTCAGCTGAAAAATTAAAACAATCAATAAGAGTATTAAAAACATGTAGGAAGTGGGGTTTAGGTTCCAAAATGAACCCTTGAATGCGGCAAAATCCATGAAGTAGAAACCATTTGTTATTTACAATTATTGTAAAATAAAATTATCAATTATACACTAAAAAAAAACAAAAAAAAACCTATTTACATTTGTTTTCACAAATAACTAGTATACCATTAAATAAGAATAAGTGGGCAGACTGTTTAGCCAATCAGAATGCAGAAGACAATGCAGGATGCAAATTCGTGAGGTAGTTAAACTGAAAAAGTAAACTGCGTTGTAGCGCGGGATTACTGTAATTTTATTTTGAAAATCCTATTGATTTTCACCACTTGTACAGAAGACAGCCAGGATACTACGGTACATGAATCTAGGGTGGGGAAGGCAAAGTGAAATTACCATGTAGCCGGGGAAAGAAACCTATGCTAGTTAGCTACGGCTTTCTTATGCCCTCGTACCTCAGGTCAAAAAATTAAAAGGAAAAAATATTAAATAGTAATAAATGTGTATATGATAAAATAGCATTAAAAAAACACAAAATTAGTGGAAAAATTATATTTGATTTACTTTTGGTGAGACAATACTCGACCTAGTCCAGTGGAGTAGCAGGTGGATGCAGAAGGGGGAGAAGACTAAACGAATATCAAAACTTTCACCAGCGAGGAATGTCATGACCTTAGTATAATGTTTTGCTTCAATTGCCTCCTTTTTTTAATATGAGTCCCAATAGCCCAATGCTTACGACCATGTAACTTACTTCATGTTTCGTTTTCATGGTTCCAATGTTTTAGCTTCTCCTTTTAGCATTACAGCAAGGTTCCAGACTCATAGGTAAACCCTCTTTTTTAAAACGAAAAAAAAAAAAAAAGATACCAAAAAACCTGTATGGCGCTAGTGAGGACAGGCGGTGCAGAAAATGAAAGAATAGATCAAAAACATCAATGTCTGGAATGAAATAATCCCTGCAAATTCCATTTTAGAGTTGACTTTAGCATTAGCAAAACAAAGCACAATTCGTGTTTATATTTACAATTTGTATTCATGTATCTGTTGTTCTCCTGTTTTTGCTTCTCCCTTTTGCATCTTCCATCCAATATTCTGAACTAAATGAGGACAAAAGCATTGTGGGGGGTAATTCAGCCAATAACAGGTTGATATTTTCAGGATGCTGGAACGCAAACCAATAGCAGTCCAACATTTTATATGACGTGGACCAATAGACAGGCATCTTTAAGGCGGAATTCGTCATATGTGCAAACACCGCAAAGTTAATAATTTGTTATTAGTAATTTGTCCAGATGTAAGGTGAAATCCTTATACTGCACGTCATAAGGTACCCTGCGGGTCTACTCTACTTGCTTTTAACCCTGTTTTCCTCATTTTCTGTGTCCTACGGGTCAAATGACCCATTTTCACTAAACCCTCAAATATAAGCAGATTATCTATAATTTAAACCCCAAATTTCAAATAGCTTGAAAAAAAATAGTTCTTCCTCCTTATTTGTATTAATATGGCTAAAGGAAAAGTGGAAACATGCTTGAAATCAGTTTTGGATGTGTTTTCCTTCATTTTAATTGACTTAAGTTTCTTTTTTCCTTAAAATAAGACTGATCTAAGACCACCACATTGGTCTCGATTACATCTGCTACCAGTTGATCATAGACAAATCTAAAAATTTGATTTCAACTCTATTGACCCGAAGACAAGCTTTAATTTTTTTCTTGTAAGGCTTACATAAAAATTTGGATAAAACCACATTTCATTTTTAACTACTGTTGAGATTAATAGAGGAAATGTATCAAAATCTAAGGTTGAAAAATATATAATTTAGTGGATAATTGGGGAATTTTTAACTCAGTGTTGGGTCATTTTGAAGGGTTATTTGTACTTTCAGTAAATGTCCAGCAGGTGGCAGTATTAACTTGGCACGGAGCAAGCTTTTCTAGTTATGATAACAGCTTTTTTCTATTTTTCGGAAGAAGGGGATTGATAAAACAGAAAAAAACAAGCTTTTTTTAAAAACTTTAATTCATTATCTGCACCGCTTATCCTCACTAGGGTTGCGGGGGTGCTGGAGCCAATCCCAGCTATCTTCGGGCAGTGGGCAGGGGACACCCTTAACATTCGCACCTAGGGCCAATTTGGACTGGCCAATTAACCTGACATGCATGTTTTTGGGATGTGGGAGGACACCGGCATGCCAGGAAGAAACCCACGCAAGCACGGGGAGAACATGCAAACTCCACACAGGAAGGTGCGATCTCACGACCTCAGAACTAAAATAAAAAATCAAACTAAAAACATACACAACATGAGAGCTTTTAGTGGAAACAAAACAAGTAAGAAGGAAGTAAAAGTCGCTCAAAGTATGATCGGCGCGCAACGGAAAGACAGGAAAAACCGGCTTCGAGATAGAGAGCAATATCCTGAATCGATGGACAAAAACGTACCCGACCTTCTCTGCCGTGCTTCTTTTTCTGGTGATGCTCGATCTCGCTCATGTCTTTCTGCAGACCACAAAAAGAACATTAATTAAGGATGGACCGATATGGGTTTTCGGGGCCGATACGGCTACTGAGTATTAAGAGGGGGCCAATGACTGATATTTGGAGCCGATAATCATTCACTGTAAAAACTTGGCGTAATCAATTTTTAATAATGCAAAAATAGATCTCTACTAACCCCCTGAAACTTTTCACAGTAAATAAATCAGAACCAACATGACTAATCTTTCACGTACACTAAAATCTAACCGTGCAAACTGACAATCAAACGAGGCTTTGCAGCAGCTCGTATAAAAGAACATAAAAACATATATAGCGCCCCTGATTTTTTTTTACAAGAATACAAATTTCAATACAACCAACATTACTTAAATTAACAAAAAGTACATTGGAATTTTGACGGAGCTCACAAATTAAAAAGTGTGGGCATACCTGATTGACAAACGAATGTTATGGTAAGAGCTAATCTCTCACCCTTTCAATTTAGCGTGTATTTTATGCTCTCTCTGAATCACAAACACGCACGCTTGATTGACGAACTGACGAAATTATAATGATATATCAGTCTGAACGTGATTCCAAAAAAGGTAAACTACAATTTTTACCCCATCTCTTAATCACACACACACGCTTTTCTACCACAGCGTTTTTAAAATCCCAATATTATCACCGGTCTTGATTCACAGGCATGTTTGGACTCGGGAGTTAGCAGAGATGCCTATGTTTACTCCGCTCCAACATCATTCTTCCTGCTTCAGTGGCTCCAATCAGACGGTGCGGTGTGGGTAGCATCCAAGACAAATGGCAGGAAAGAGGGAAGTAGAGGCTTGGCTCCATCTGAGCCTAAATAACCCAGTTTTAAAAATATTTACTAAGCCTGTCGAATCAATAAAAATATCCATTCGATACCCATCAAATTCCCAAATGTCCGTGCCGATAGTCGATCGACCTCTCATATCAATGCATTATTGCAATAAAGAGAATGAAAGTCAAATTTCTTACCGGGAGGTTGGAGGCATTGTCCAGGTACACGGCTAGCATGGCACAAGCGTAGCCGTCGGAAGACTGCGAGAAGAAAATGATTACAAATTATTTTCATTTATTCAAATGTATTTCTCCTAGCTTTTTAAAGTTTCTTTTATTATATTATTTGCTCAGGTATCTATATAATTCCATTTTTCTAATAGTACAAGTTGTATTTATTTATTCAATTATGTTCACTTGTTGTTTTACATGTATTTTTCAAAAATGTATTCAATTATTTTAAATGTATCTGAGCTTATTTTATATTTTATAGAAAATTTATTTTTTAATAACATGTAATGATTTATTTTAATGTTTTTATTTGTTGGTTTGATTCATTTTTTTTATATAAATGTAATTATACATTTTCTATATATATTTGTTTATTAATTAAAATGGGCCATTCTTTTTTTCTTTTTTTTATTCTTTACTTCAAATGTTTTTAACCACTTGCAGTTATTCAAATGGAAAAGTGTGCAATATTTAGTGCCTCCTGGTGTTACAAAAAAAACTTTCATTAATTGATGTGAGTGCCCGGCAAAAATAAATGATAAAAAAATAAAAATAATAAGGGGTGAGACATTTGTATTTCTTGTACATAGTAGAATCCCTTCCTAGAAATGACCACCATGTTTGTCTGGCATCCTGCTGATAAAAACCCGTGCCAAGAGCACGATGTGTTTGCATTAGTAGACAACAGTGCCATCTAGTGAAGAAATATTACACACTTTAAGTTTAACGAATTGTAATATTTATTCAAAGTGTAGATTCTAATTTATTGAAATGAACTAGTTATATTTATTCAAATGTATTTCTTCATTTGTATTATTATGTGTTTCGATTTAAATATGTGTATATTATTAAATGTATTCATCTGATATTTAAGTTAATTTATTTTTTTACAATATTAATGTATATATTTTTTAATCATCAAACCAGTTCATTTAAATGTATTTTTTTATTTAAATGTATTTAAGTTTATCAAATTGTATTATCTATTTCAATTTATTCAATTGATTTCATAGTTATATATTTCCTTATTATTTAAAATATATTTAATTCATACATATTTTCAGATTTCAATTGATTAAATCTTGTTATTTATTCAAAATATTTGTTATATTTTCAAAAGTGATTTCTTTTGAGAAAATGTGGTTGAATTTATTAGTTTAATTGTGTTTTTATATTAAATCGTATATTTCTTTTTTAATGTATTTTTGTATTTAAATTGTATTATTTGCTTACAATTTTTATTTACAAGAGTGATTATTTTGCAAAAAATGTGTTTGACCTCATCATTTGAATTGTATTTTTGGTATTCAGTTGCATATTTGGTATATTAAGTATTTTTGTATTTAAATTGTATTATTATTCAAAATATATTTATTGACATTGTTTTTAAGTTCAGAATTGATTTATTTTGCAAGAATGTATTCAGTTCCAGGATGATGAATAAAGTATTTGATTTCTGTTTTTTGTTTGTACCTCTTTGAGAAGGGAGGCGTCGCTTTGCAGGGAAAGCCACTGAAGCTTCAGATGAACTTGTCCGCTGTCGACGTCCTCCAGGGGGAACCACTGAGCCGCAAAACGCCACAAAAAGTTTGCGTTTTTATTCCGGAATAAGAATCATGCAGCCTCACCTGCTCGATCTCTTTCTCCTTCTTCACCTCCCCCAAATCCAGGTGAAAACTGTAAACAGAATGTGTGAATCATTTAGCAAACTTTCACTTTTTTGAACAGTTTCCTTCTCCAGCCACTTATTTGGCTGCAGGCAATTTGCTTGCTGATATTTTTGGGTTAACTGCTCTATGTAAACAAAGCTTGCTGCGTCCTTAAGTGTCCTTCGCCTTCCACAGCTTAGTCCCACGATTTAGGATTCTTCCGCTGTTTTCCACAGTTTCCTTGTCTGGCCACTTTTGTAAGCCACTTAGCGACAGGGTATATGCCTTGTTGCTAGCCACCATTGGTATTGGTAGCTGCACTGTGTAAACAAAGCTTGCTCCGTCCTTTAGTGTCATACACTTTCCACAGCTTATTCCCACAATTCAGGATTGTTCCACCGTTTTCCACCATTTTCCTGTCTAGCCACTCTTGCGAGCCATTTGGCTGTTATTGATATTGTTAACTGCTCCAGTTTTGATCTTCAGTGACACTCGCCAACTTTAGCAGGCATCTTCCACTTTTTCATCTACTGTTTCCTTCTCTGGCCACTCTTGTCAGACACTTGGCTGCAGGGAATGGATTTTTACGATCCACCATTGTTACTGTTAACTGCTCTGTTTTAATAAAGCTCACTTTGTCCTATCATTCACCTTCCACAGCTGAGTCCCATGATTAATGCAACGTACTTTTTTCCAATAATTTCCTTCTCTAGCCACTCTCGTTAGCTCCTAGGCTGCAGGTTATGGCTTGCCGCTAGACACTATTGGTATGGTTAGCTGCTTCTGCATTACCTTAAGTGTGACTCGCCTTCCATGACTGGCATCTTCCAGTATTTTTCAACTGTATCAGTTTGTTGCTCCAAAGCTAGCATCTTCCACTTTTTTACACCGTTTCCTCCTATATCACTCTTGTTAAACATTAGGCTGGAGGCTATGGCTTGCAGCTAAAAGCTATCGTTATTATTAGCTGCTTCTGCTCTGACTTTCAGTGTCACTCGTCCTTCACAGTTAGCGCTTTACACTTTTTTTCTCACCATTTCCTTCTCTAGCCACTCATGTCAGCCATTGGGCTGCAGGCTATGGCATGCATCAAAACACTATTCTTATTGTTAGCTGATACATGTCAATAAAGTTTTAAAGACTCATACTGTACGTCAAAGAAAGGAGTGTGTCCGATTGTACCGACCTTCCGATGAAGTCGTCTTTGTCTGTGTCTTCATCATAAATCTCCAGTTCCAGTTCTTGTCCCGGCGCCTCGTGAACGACAAACTGAAAACATAACCTTGTGGTAATTCTACACAATATGAGATCATGTAGCCGGACGTGGTCCAGTTTTTACCTCGTAGCTCTCGGCCCAGGTGGGATTCAGGTTCTCCTTTATGGTCTTGCTCTTAACGCTGCGGTCCCCCACTCGCAGTTTTGCGTAAGGGTCTGACTTACCCTTGATCATTCCCAGCATATACGTGTCCTTGGCCAGAAGGTCTCGCGCCGCCACAAGGTGGACCCGAACCACACCCTAAAAGACACATGTGATGCATGTAACTTCGGTTATTATTTTTTTAAGAGTAGATTTTTCCCTTTTATTTATTTCTGATTATTTTTGATTGTTTTCCTTCTTTATACCTTTTTTATATACATTATATATAAGTTATCAGTTTTTCTGATTTTTTTTCCAGATTATTTTCTTTTATTTTTTTCTGTATATATTTTTGTTTTCCATATTTTCTAATTTTTTTATTTTTGCTTTTTTCAGATTATTACTTTTGTCACACTTCAAAAACAAATGTTTGTTTTTCCAGGATATTTTTTCCTATTATAAAGCTAAATTTAGTGTTTTCCTGATGTATATTTTTGTTTAAGATTCTGCCCTTTTTATGATTTGTAACATTTTCTTCAGTGTTTTTCCATTTATTTATAAAATATTTTTTCAGAATTGTTTTTCAGCCTTTTTTCTGTTTTTCCTCAAAAATATATATTTTTTTTCCTCTGATTATTACTCTTTTGGGGGGCATTATCACAACTTTTTAAATATTTCTTTTACAGTTTTTTTATTCAATTTTGTATTTTTTATATATATTTTTGTTTCATTTTTAGAATATAATTTACCCTTTTAAAAAATAAAATAAACATACCAACAAACAGTTTTTTTCGTGATATTTTGGGGCAGGATTGTTTTCATTGCTTTAAAAATAAATCTGTTTTTCAAAACATGTTTCTTTTTTTTAATGATTATTTCAAACGATTTTTCCCTTTTTTTTTTCCCTGCTACCCGATGCAGCCCCACCCAGACCCCCACCCACCCTTGGGAGCGGGAACCTCATCTGGTCGACTTTGACTTGGTCAATGAGCGGAAAACACATCCGGTTGGGAAGCACCATGAGAGAGGCGATGATGTCCATCACCGTGCCCTCCGACAAAGAACTGAAAAAAAAAAAAAAATCACATAAACAAATATGTTTCAGCCCAAAGATGGGAATAGCCATCATTCTTGTTTACCTGAAGGCCGGGCTGTCCAGGATGTTGGTCATGCCGGTCCAATTGATTTCCAGCGTCTGAACCATTGAGAGGCCATTAGTGCCCGTTAGCCGTCGCACATTAGCGTTCATACGCTAAATCCGACGGACCTACCGGACGCTGTATGAAAAAGAAGGTGACTCCGCCCACAAGCGGCACATCTCCAATCAGAGGCTCCAGAATCACTCGGATCATCCCCTGAAGCTGAAATGTTCGAACCGACCGCGTTAAAGCGTACTATAGCCGTCATTCCAAAAACTTTTCTGTTTTACATGTTTCTATAGCTACCACGTGGCCTGAATCAAAGCCTTTAGGTTGTCAAAAATAATTACGTAAAACACTAAAAAGTTTTGGAAAAAAACCTAATCAAACAGATAAAAATATCCTGAAAATAAGCAAAGAAAATATCTGGATGAAAAGGTTACATGGAAAAAGAAAAAGGCGAAAAACTGGAAAAATGTTCAACAAAATATGGAAAAAAGGCAACAAAAAAGTTAATGAAATCAGGAAATAAAAAATACCTCAGAAAAACAGAATATTCCCCCAACCGCAAAAAAACTAAAATCCTAGAAATAAGGAATAAAGTAATTTAAAATTCTGGGAAAAAAGGATTTTTTTCCCCCGGAAAAAAAGTAAGAAAATGTTCCTTAATTCTGGAAAAAAAAGCGAATTCCCCCTTCCCCCTCGAAATGACCCAAATCTCTCAAAAAAGGCAAAAAAAAAAAACAAACACAAGGATTTCAGATATCTGAGAAAACAAGTTTCCCAGAAAAACAGGAAAAAGTTCCAAAAAAAAGAAAAAAAATGTTTCAAATGTCAAAATAAAATATTCAGAAAAAACAAATATTCCCAAAAATTGAATTATATTTATTATCATTATTTTTACTAAAACGTTATTTTTAAAATCTGAGAACTGTATCTAGAAAATCTAAAAAGACACTTTCAGAAAACTGAAAACAGAAAAAATGTCCAGGAACCCAGAGGGGAAAAAAAAAGTAATAATCAGAAATTAAGGCATTTTTTTTTAAACTAAAGAAAATCAAATTTTTTGGTAAAACTAAATTTTTCCCCCAAAAAGTAAATATTCTGAAAGTCAGGAAAGACGTTTTTTTTTTTTTAATTCCCGAAATAATAATAATAAAATAGGAAAAACAATTCTGAAAACCAAGCCCCCTTTTTAAAAAAAAGTCCAAAATCAGGTGTGTATTATTTATCTTTCAATTTAATCCAATACGTTTCTGTAGGATTGCTGAAAAATGTACTATTAGCTCCGCCCCCTTTACTTTAGCAGGAAATCAATTGGGTTCAAAAAAAGATATATTTACCATAAATAATCCCATCATAAAATAATCGAAATTTATAAATAGATTAACATTCTTAAAAAGTATTGAGAAACAATAAACAATCATGATTCTTTTATTTATTTTCTAAAATTTTGCAACTCACTTTAAGTCCTTTAATGCCAGCCGTGATGGCCGACTTCAATTCGGCATCAATGTCCACGTCGCTTTGGTAGCTATGCAGGGGAAAAAAATGTCAGAAAGAGGCGGGGTCTGACAAAAAGGGGCAGGAGTTTTACAAGCCACACCCACTTGATACTCATGTCCAAGATGACTTCCCGGTGGTCCACTTCGTGCGTGTACGCTTTGATGTTGACAATACGCAGCGGCTAAAACAACACGTTTACGCTAACATTAGCACAAGTTAAAATGGTAAACAAATTGGTTTGTTGCTGAGCCTTAGTAAACCGTATTATTTAAGTTTATTTGACCAAAATTAAACCTTTGAAAAAGATGGGGCAGAACGGCAGGAGCTACAGCACCACCTACAGTCTATCTGTGCATGCAAGAAGACAAATTGGCCAAAGGTAAAGACATTGTTAAGCTGAAATCAGTAAACTGTATTTTTTTATTTTGCTGAAATTGAAATTTTTAAAAGGAGAGGGCAAAGGGGCAGGAGCTCAATCACTACCTAGCGCCTATCTGTGCACCCAATAGGACAAATTGGCTTAAATTAAAGACAAGTTCATTTAAACTGACCCCAGTAAACAGTTTTTTTTTTTGTTGATCTCAAAAATTTTTCAAAGGAGTGGGCAGAGGGGCATGAGCTCTAGCACCACCTACAGTCTATCTGAGCACCCATGAGTATAAGTTGACTAAAGTTAGACATTTTAATTCAAACTGACCCCAGTAAATTGTGTTTTTTTTTTAATTACACTAAAATAGAACTTTTCAAAAGGAGAGGGCAGAGAAATATGAGCTCTAGCACCACCTACAGTCTATTTGTGCACAAGGAGGACAAATTAGCTAAAGTTAGACATTTTAATTCAGTTGACATCAGTTTTTTTAGTAATTGTCAATAAAAATTAAACTTTCCAAAGGAGAGGAACATGGGGCAGGAGCTCTAGCACCAACTACAGTCTGTTTGTGCACCTGAGAGGACAAATTGGCTAATGCGAGACATTTTATTTCACTTGACATATGTTTTTAAGTTCTCGTCGATAAAATTGAATTTTTTAAAAGGAGAAGGCTGAGGAGTATGAGCTCTAACGCCACCTAGACTCTATTTGTGCACCCACCAGGGCAAATGGGCTAAGGTTAAAGACATTTTAAAGTAAACTAACCCCAGTGAACTGTGTTTGTTTATTTACTACACAAAAAAATGAAATGTTGAAAAGGAGAGGACAGAAGGGCATTAGCTGTAGCTTAAGTCTGTGCAACCAAAATGACGGATTGGACAAAGTTAAAGACATTTTCGATTCAAGGGACCCCGGTAAACTGTTTTGCAGGTTATTTCACTAAAATGGCAACGAAGAAGGAGCTCTAGCACCACCTAGAGTATCTCCGTCCACCCAAACGGAATGAAGAACTGACCACATGTCCAAAGTGGATCTTGGTGAAGGTGAAGGTCTTGAGCTCGGAACTGGACTGACGGACGGCCGCCTGGATATTTTCCCGCAGGAGTTTCTCCATGAACATCCCAAAAAAAGGCCATGCTTGATCCAAGACCTTGAAATAGAATAATTTTTTTTTTAAAAAAACAGTCGTTGGCCCATTTCGAGAAGAAAGACGAAGATTGACAGGTTCTTCAGATGAGGTTACCTTGTTAACCCACTCCACTTTCTCCACATCAGTGAATTGGACCTTTAATAAAAGCAAACAAAAAGACATAAGAGTTATATGGAAGGTTTTCTAGCCACTACAACTGCAAACACTATTCCGACGAACCTAATTATTTGCAAAAACTAAGAAAAAACATATTACAAAAACGGGAAAAAAATTGCTAAAAAAAAAAAAAAACATGGATAAGTATTTTTTAAAGGAAAATGAAAACAGAAAAAAAATAAAAATAAAACAAATTTCGAATTAAAATAGAAACACGGAAATAACTGTTGTTCTATGAAAAATCAAAAAATATTTAATAAAACACAACATTAAAACAATACTTAAAAAATATATTTAAATAGTAATCAATAGTAAAATGGTAAATGGTTTGCATTTATAAAGCACTTTTCAAGTCACTGAAGGCCTCCCAAAGCACTTTACAATGTGCTTCACCCTTATTTAGAATAACCCAATTAATGTAATTAATTATGCATGGTACATTAGATTGATTAGAATACCCCTGCATAATATTGGGGATAAATAAACTATTGTTACCAGAGTAATTCCAAAACCCCAATGACAATACAGTACACCACTGGGATACGCAACCCTGTTTAAAGACATTTTCACTTTATGCGGAATGCTTTTTGACTCCTCTTTACAGTATTTTGCGCTTTTCTTCCACATCAAGAACCAATTATTTCACAAACTCAAAATGTTGAAAATTCATGTTACGCATTGTTTCATATGACAAAGTGCCTACAAGTCTATAAGATGCTTATGGGTCAACATCATATAAAATGCTATTGGTTTGCCTCATGGTATTATGAAAATGTTTATATGTTAATGACTGAATTACCTCCCACAATGGCTTCCTCTCCATTCAATTCAGAATCTTTTCTGCCTTGTAAAGACTTTGCGAGTCAGTGATACAATACTATATTTTCTTCCAGCTACGAGTCCTGAGACATGCAGTGATGGTAAAGAGGCGAGTAAAACATAATGACCATAGAAAAGAAACTTAATCAAGAAATACCAAAAAGGCACATGAATCGCTACCCTTGCAAAGTTGCATGGCCGTAACCAATCAACAATCGTGACTATTGTTAAAAATAAGTCGCTGAATGAAATCTTATAAAGGGCAAAACTATTCTCATCGGTGGAAGCTTTAAAATCAGTTTCATTTTTAATCCACTGTTCCCTTCTCCCTCTGTATCCTATTGTATTTTTAGATTTTTTTTAAGTGAATGCAGTCTGTAGAATTGGCTCTATGTAAATTTAGAAAAAGAATGATTCAAATATATAAATACATAAAATGTACCGTTAACCCAGCCTCCTTAAATTATATATTTAGGATATAAACTACTTGTATTTTGTCTTAAATGGTTTCAATCCAAACTAGTCTAGTTAGTATCTTTAAGAGTTTGAGAGTTGAATAAATACATGCACTGATAATCTGAAGCGATACTAAACCGCAGAGAGCAAAAGCAAAACAAAGACAGAAGCTGAGATGAGAAAGATAATTTTCTTCCAAATGGGCCTTAAAGTCATAAAGTCGTAAAAGGAGTCCGCCATAAACGTTTTTTCATTATTGGAATTCTCAGGAAATAAAAATACAAGCACTCCTCATTTTCAACCCTGCCTATTTACCTATACTTTAGAAAATAGTTATGTTTTTGAGATTTAAAACTGCATTAAAAAAAAAAAAAAAGAAAAATCGTGACTACAGGGATCCAAAGGTTCTCCACATGTATCAAAAATAAATGCAGAAAAAGAAGAATAAAAAAGACTATTTGTAAAAAAAATACTTTTGCAGAACAAATTTTTCAAAAGAGGTAAAATAAAAAATGAATATTTGTCCAAAAATTAGATTAGCAAAGAAGTAAAATATAGAAGAACATTTGCAATAAAAAGGAATATTAGCAAAATAATTTAAATCTTTAAAAAAGTGTTATTTCCAACTCTATTTATATATATGTAACGCGATATTTGCCCAAAAATTAGAGTGTTTTTTTTTTAATCGTGTTTTTTTAAAAGGTATATTTACCCTCAAAATAAAAAAGGATATTTGCAAAAAGGGGGAGTACTTGCCCTTAAAAATGGAAATTAGAAAAAAAAACTGAAATTTGAATAAAAAAAGATACATATCAAAAAATAAATATTTTAAAGATGGTAATTATTGCAAAAAGAATAAAAAAGGTATTTGCAAAAGGGGGCTTTCCCCCAAAAGGTACAAAATGACGAAAATAGGGACATTTGCAAAAAAATGAAATTAAAAAAAAAAATGACACAAAAGTTTTTTAAAAATACATTTGCAAAAAGAGATACTTCTCCCAAAAAATTAATTTTACTTGCAAAAAGGGGGGTACTTGTCCCCCCAAAAAAAGAGATATTTGCAAATAATGAGGAAATGTTGAAAAACAAAAACAGAATAAAAAGAGAGCTATGTACAGCCTTAAAACTTATTTAAAAACTTTCCTCTTAATCAGTATATTACCAGTATTAATGTAAAATTGTGCACAAAATGAGTTAATATTTTAGAATTTTACTAAATTATACTAGCCTTTATCTTTTACTCTACCACAAGATGACGCTGTGTTGTGTGACTCGTTTAAACCTTTCATACTATGCAACTTTAACGTCAACTTCAAGAATCTTTGGAAAGAAAACAACAAAATATTACTTAAAATCATTGACTATCTGGTGCAACAACAAATACGCCTTGTAATGAAAGAATTAACTTCACATTAGTTATGTAAAACACATTTAATGACAGCACAAGAAACATAACTTTAAATATTTAGAGATGTACACATTTATTTTAACCTTTCCGGACCAATTTTCAACATGTTACCTCGTGTTTACTATGTTTGTGTATTGTAATGCTATATGTATTTCACCCTGGTCACACTGAAAGGGGATTACTACTTGTGAGGTCCCTTCTCAAGGTTTCTCTTTTTCCTCATGTTGAGGTTTTGAGTTGTTCCTTGCCCGCATGTTGGTTTAAGATCAGGTAATTGTGTCATTGTAATCCTGTGCAGTCCTTTGAGACATTTTTGTGATTAAGGGCTATAGAAATAAATGTGACTTGAACCTTTCATAACACAGGGTGAAATGTGTCGGTCGCGAACGAAACGGATCAATTAGCCGCTTCGTTCGCAAACGACACGTAAAAAATTCAGACTGGAGTGAAGGCGTCGGTGTAAACTGCATGGCCCGCCACCAGTGTTCCCTCTAAGCTGCGCACGTGCGCAATTGCGCACTGCTCGCACATTCTCAGTGCACAAGAAAATCTAGCCAGCGCACAAAAATGAGGGCTCAAAATTACAAATTAAGAAGCGACTTAAGTCAAAGTTACAGTGCATGAAGGTAAAAATACACGGGTTCCCCTGGCGTTGTGTCCTAAATGTGATATTTTGAAGTCAATGTCGAACGAAGTTGAAAAGTAAAGTTAGTAGAGTTTGTCGAGAACCGGCTTCTTCGGCTCGGCTCACTAAAAGGAACCGGCTCTTCTGGGTCCTAAACGGCTCTTCAGGTTAGTTTTGCTTCTTTAATCCCAACATGACCAAATATTATGTAAAATTATGCACAAAATGACTTAAAGGAAGGAGGGAATAGAACAAAAAAAGAAAAAAATACCAAAATGAAAAAGTAGTGAAAAGCTGAGAAAAAAAAGAAAAAGGAAGAGAAAAAAAGAAGGAAAAATTTAGAAAAAAGCCAGAAAAAAAGAAAAGAAAGAAATGTAGGAAAAAAGTAAATAAAGAACAAAAAGCTCGGAAAAAATAACCGCAGTGAGATTTTTTTAAAGGAGTTTTTAAAAAAGTACAAAGAACACAGAAAAAAGAAGAAAAAGTTTGTGTTGCATTCAAATAATTTCCAATGATATCAAGTGAATCTTGTTGCCAACATTGTACTTTCACTAAAAAATGTGATTAAGTACGGTTCTGTATCTTACAACCGACTAAATAAGCCCCCAAAAATGTTAATATTATGCGACAAAATATATCAGGAAATAAAAAGAAATGGATATCTTGTGAAAGAATTGTAAGAACAAACGACGTTTGTAGGCCCGTACAACCTTTGCAATAGTACAAGAGTCAATTCATTCAAAAGAGAAAAATAATTTTGTATTGCCGTAAACTCAGCAAAATGTAACTCGAAGTCAAGTTTTGGACATGTTTGATAATTATCTTGCCACACTTAGGATTATGGTTGCTCACTGTTGTTTCAAGCGTTGCTCACAGACTTTGTGTGAACGCTCAGACTCGTGGAAAATTACAGGGAACATTGCCCGCCACTGCTGTCTTAAAAGAAGAATGAAATATTTGCGGTTCCTACCCATGAAGCCATCTGAAGAGAATTCTTGAGTTCCGTATTGACCACCTGCGTCTCGTTGTCCACGAAGTCGATGGCGGTTCCGATGCGCAAATCTTTCCATTGCCGGTTCTTTTTCCACCAGGTGAGCATCAACATGCAGAGAAGAAGCCAGCTCACACTCAGGCCCAGGTAGCCCGTCAGGTACACCGGGTAGAACACCAGCGCCCATCGGATAAAGTACACAAAGAACTCCGTCAAAATTCGGTTGACGGAGGACGGGCTCAGCTTCTCCGAACCGGCGGCTTCTACTTCGCTCAGGCCTTCTGCCATTTTGTGGTACTGCTCCAAAGGAACCCCGTCGGGTCCCGAGGTTCTTTGAGTAAGAACCGAAGGAGACGCCATTAACCGTGTTTTGGAAATGGACCGGGACACTTCCGCGTTCGGAGAGGGGCGGGGCCGAGGACACACCTGAGCTCGTTTGGGTGGGGCTCAAAAACACACGCACACGCTCCGATTAGGATTCAAAATATTTAGAACTCTTTATAGTATATTAAGAGCAATGAAGCATCCACTCATTTATTCATAGTTGAAAGAAATCCCCCCCCCCCCCCCAAAAAAAATAGAATAAATGTAACGGGTGTAATAATAACTTTTGTTTTATTGAAATTCCTGCTGAAATATGTGTATAGTTTTTGGTAAGTGTCCTGCAATGATGAGTCCAACAGTGCCACCTGTTGGTATGGGGTAAAGTTTGGTTTTGTCTTTTGACATGTGACCGGAAGGCGGGGTTTGTTGGCAGTCTAACAGCGAGCTGTCAACGGTAAGACATGATCTTTTGGTGCTCCACAAAAAAGTTAATTTTAAACATTATAAACACAGCTGACAAATCTCTCAACATGCACAGTAATGTGATTGATGTTGTCAAGCTGTTTGGATTTATTTTCGTTTTCCCCTTGTAGAGATCAAATAGATCAAAGCCAGCAGAGAAGCTAATGTTGTGACTCATTTCATTTGCAGGTAAATTGTACCTGTTTTTATACTCATTATTGTTATTATTTCTATTTTCTCATATATATAAAAAGCATGATGTTGATTAAAATTCAGACTAAAGAAAAATATGTTGAATTCATTGTAAACGTTAAAAAAAAACACTATACGATCTTTTGTAAAAATGTATTGTGATATTCTAAAATGTATTTAAAGTAAATTGAAAAGAAAGCTCTTTGATATGCTTTGGACAGTTTACAGAGCGAGCTGCCAACGAGATCAAAGAGATCAAAGCCAGCAGAGAAGCTAATCGCGTGTTGTGACTCATTTCATTTGCAGAAACTATAATAAAAACCTCATCATCCAGTCCAGCGTGAATGTGGATCTTTGGTGGGACAGGTACAGCGCGGTTACATAAATATAAACAAAACCCAATTCTAGTAAAGTTTAAAAAAGCCTAATAAGGCAGTGAAGCCCTCAGAGAAAATGCTCCATACACAAGGTGAATCATTACCTCGACTACGTCATCATATGGACAGAAAAATATATTACATGCTTGTGTAAAATATGCTCTAAATGTATATTACATTTTGAAGAGTGCATGAAGAGAGTAACAGAGTAGTCATGATTATTTGGATAGCCCTTAATCACAAAGAGTCTCAAAGGGCTGCACAGACCACAGTATTGCAATCCACAGACTATTATGACACCATCCCCTGGTCTAAAACCTACATGAGGGCAAATAAAACGCAGATATTGTCAACATGAAATATAGGTTATTCGTGTGCTATAGAATAGAAGTGTGTTTTAAGCTTAGATTTAAACATTTCCACTGAGGTTGCAGATCGAATCTCAGGGGGCAGAGCATTCCACAGGACCGGGGCGCGAATGGAGAATGCTCTCGAACTTGCGGATCTCTTCTTGGCTCTTGGGATCACTAGTAGACCAGAATTTTCAGAACGAAGGCTCCGGACTGGGACATAGGGGTGAATTAAATCTGAAAGATATGAGGAAGCAGTCCATGCATGATTTTGGATAGACCAACAGAACTTTAAAATCACATCTTAAGCTAACAGGGAGCCAATGCAGGTTAGCTAAAATCGGGTTAATGTGATCAAACTTCTTGTCTTGGTTAAAAGCCTCACTGCAGCATTTTGTACCAGCTGAAGGCTCTTGATTTTGGGCTTCGGGAGACCGGAGAGTAGTTCATTACAGTAATCAAGACGGGAGGTGACAAATGCATGAATTATAATCTCCGCATCCGACTGAGACAGCATAGGGCAAATTTTAGCAATGTTGCCAAGATGGAAAAAAGCTGTTCTAGTCATAATCTTAACGTGTGTTTGAAATGACAGAGTAAGAGTGTATCATAGACAGGTCTATGTTACTTTGTGCTTGTGCAGCAATTGAAAAAAGGAAGATCAACGTGCTAAGTCATTATTATGTAAAAACAATATTTTTTTTCTTTCTTTTTTGTTTTGCAGAAAACCTGCTTTTGAAGAATAAAAACTCTTTCTCAGGGATGTGTAAAGATGTGTAAAGTTTATAAAGAATTGGAAGTGCATATTTCAATTATTACCAGTGCTGGAGGGAGCCTTAACCACCAGTCCCTAATTTGGGGGTGCTCAAGCACCCCCAAATACAAACCAGCACCTCCCCAAAAAATTAAAACTGTTTTCCTTAGTAAAGGACAGGATAGGTTTAAATCATACCTGTCAACGTCCACAGCTCCATGCCCTTACAAAATGTTGTATTTTCCCTTACAAAATAATCTTACACCATATTTTTTTTTCAAACGTGTTTATTTATGTAGTTTAACATGTTATATTGTACATGTGTTTCGTTATATCATATACATTTTTAATTAGCATTTTGTTGTGAGATACTGAGTTGCTCGACATGAATGAGGTTTATTATAAAAGTTCAAAAATTAAGTAGCTTGGACGTTCACTGCAGAAGGAAAAAATACATGCAAATATAACTACACGTAAGTAGAATAATACATTTTCTTATTCAAATTATGAATTCACTTACTGCATTAAATTATTGTTAGTAATATACTGATTAAAGGGATGACCACAAACCTGTCTTTTTTCATTTTCTCCTTTTATACTTCCTTTTTTTTCTTAACTTCTTTATACAACAATAATGATTTGTAATATAATGCATCAAAGCAAGTGAGTCGTTTGAGAGCCGGCTCTCTTTAATGAGTTGAGCCGAAAAAGACTGTTCTCTAAAAAGAGACAGACTTCCTTTCACTACACAACTACCACATGAAATCCGAGGCGGCAGACGCATGCGCACAGTAGCATCAAACCACTAGCTTTGTACCGAGATACAGGCTACTGTGGTGAACCCGTTTGACTTGATTGATTTGCCGTTTCGTGGTAGTCGGTGTATACCGGATGGTGCCCATAATTGACAAATTTGCGTTTTTCCGTACAGATTTTCTTGTACGTTGTACACGTCTTAAAATGCATAATTAACATACTTTGTACAGCAAAAACTTACAGGTTGACAGGTATGTTAAATGTAGTGAAAAACTAGCAAAATATCCATCCATCCATTATCTGCACCGCTTATCCTCAGTAGGGTCGTGGGGTGCTGGAGCCCATCCCAGCTATCTTCGGGCAGTGGGCAGGGGACACCCTGAACTGGTTGCCAGCCAGTCACAGGGCACAAAGGGACGGACAATTCGCTCACTCATTAACACCTAGGGACAATTTGGACCGGCCAATTAACCTGACATGCATGTTTTTGGAATGTGGGAGGAAACCGGAGTGCCCGGAGGAAACCCACGCAAGCACGGGGAGAACATGCAAACTCCGCACAGGAAGGTTGGTAGCTGGATTTGAACCCATGACCTCAGAACTGTGCCGCACACATGCTAACCACCGCTCCGCCGTGCTGCCCTGTACCTTATAGTATACAACTGTAAATAAACCTATGTAATACCTAGACTGGCCAGATTTGCTACACTGTGAGGGCCAACTATTCAGCCTGCCATTGTAGTCTTTCAAAAATCCACTCTCCATGAAAAGTTTGCAGTGCTTGACGATCAGACATCGTAATTCGCCTTTGTAGCATTTCCATCCGACTTGCAGGCTCTGGTGAAAAAGGTTAAAACAGCTTCCAGTTCCTTCACTTTTTCACAGAATACATCTCTAGCCATTTTGTACACAACATGTTTGGTCGGGCCATGCCTTTTAAAATCATATTATTTGAAAACTGCCAGTCTCTTTGCATGTCAGGCAGAGAGAAAAAACACTCCAATTTCCGCGGGCCAATAGAATTTTAATCACGGACCGTAATTAGCCCCCTGATATGCCTGTTCTAGGCTATGCAAATGAAAATGTAATATTCGCATTCATTATTTTGCACGTTACTGCCAATGTCATTGTATATTTTTCTGATGTAGATGCAACTGGGGAAAGTCTAAAAAGCTTTACCTCAAATATTTTCTCCTTTATTAATGCTTGTAAGCAGGAAACACATTTGACAAGTTAAAAAAAAAAGAAAACATGATTAATACAAAACCCAGGTACAAATTAAGAGACAGTGGTCCCCAACAGAATGGGATCGTAACAATGGCCAGACAACCTCTTCTGTTGTCAATGTAAAAAAATGGAAGAGTCAATTGCTGGTGTGGGGACTTTTTAAGAACAGGTGGGCACTCTCCAGCCACTTCCCCCAGATTCCCACCCTCTAGGATCAAACCGGTGCGCCATATACAGTCAAACAAAATCTATGTTCTCCAGGTGAAGTAAAAACTTTCAACAGTGTTTTTTCTGGAAAAATGATTTTATTTTATAAACAAGCACAAAAAACTATCATTTAAAAAAATACGATAGAAAAACTTTTGAAAAAAAGAGCATCATTTTAACATTGAGATGACTAAGATGGCACTGAGTGGTCTTACAAAAATTGATTCACATTGTGACCATTTGGGAGCTTTGCAACTTTTGCAACACTGACACAAATTTCCCTTTATAATTTCCAGACAAAACGTGTGCTGTTGTGTACCGATTTTTAGAAAGAAAGAAAAAGTACCAAAAAAAACCATTGTACCTTTTTCCCCATCGGGGATATCCAAAACAGCAGTAGGGAAAAAAAGCACTGGAGGCTGTTGATAAAAGGGATATTGGCAAAATACATTTTAAAAATGGATTTTAGCAAGGATAAAAAGGAATGTATGCAAAAAGGGATATTTGAAGAAAATCTAAGATTTGAAAAAGAAATAATTGCAAACAAAAAGGGTGTGTTTGAAATAAAAGGGTATAAGCCCGAAGCTGTGAAAAAAGGAATATTTGGAAGAAAAAAAGGAATGTATGCAGAAGGGACAATTGCAAACAAAAAAAATATTTGCAAATAAAAAAGGGGATATTTGCAAAAAATAATAAATGGGTAAAGGCCCCAAAAATATAGAAAAAAGGATATCTGCAAAGAATTCTAAATCAAAAATATATTTGAAAAAGATAATAAAATAAAAAGTGATATTTGCCAAAAATGAAGGGACAGTTGCTAAATATTCTTAAAATGGGATATTAGCAAAATAAAAGGGACTGCCAACAAAAACTGCATAGTTGCAGCAGAAATTTCAATAAAAAGTGATATACGCTAACAAAATTGACCATTGAAGGGGCTAATTTGCAAAAAAATAAAGTTAAAGCTATCTGCAAACAAAAATAATTGGAAAAAAAATGTAGCTTATCCCTGATTCAATCGGACAGGTGGGATATGGGAAAACAGCAGTAGGAAAAAAAAGCCTGTGGGTACAAATAAAGAGTTTTTCAAGCATTACCCAGGTTTTTTATGTCTTTGGAAGAAAATTTTGCAAAAAGAGAAAAATGGAAACCCTGCTGTGTTCATCCAGTACCTTTTTGTTTGCTACCTCAGCTGTGGACTAATACTGGTTCCACTTAATAAAAAAAGAACGAAAAAAATAAGAATTAAAGGAATTCCAGTTGTATAGCTGAGATTCATTGGACTGACTTTCCCACAGTTCCGACCTAACTAGCTCCAAGTCTTGTATAACAAAGATAGATATTTCATATAAAAAACAAAAAAAGTAGCTGCCCTGAGGAAGACGAACTCGGTATCACAAAAAAGCACTTTGGATCTTTTTTTGTCTCAAGTCAGGTCAGGACTTTCGGACTCTTCTCCTTTTGGACCCGAGCGGCCGTAACACTGATGTTGCTCCAACTGGTTTTGTTCATACTAGACTGACAAAGACGCTCTTGGACTGGTGCCGATCCGGATCTTAGGTCCGCGTTCCAGTGTCGGCCAATGGCTATGCACGCATACCTGCAGGGAGAAATATCACAATTAAAATATTTAAAAGGCTTTCAATATTTCCTTGGATTTGTAATACATCCAAAATATTTAGATTGGATTTGTTAATTGCATTACAGAAAATTTATTATTATAGAAAATTTAATATCCTGACAGTACTGAATGAACAAAATGTAATATTTATTAACTCCCTTTTGTTTTCTTATGTGAACATATATTTTCAAAACAGCACATAGCCAAAAAAGCTAGCTTGACAATAATCTAGAAAGGTAAACGAGTAAAATAAAAGAACTGAAACCATGCTAGCTATCCAATAGCCAGATAGAAAACTAAAAAAAAATAGCTTCTAAATAGCTATTTAGAAGGGAGGCAAACATTTAGCTTGATAAATAGCAAAAATGTAACATGTTTGATAGCATGCAAAAAATGTGTAAAGCTAACTTCAAAAATATAAAAATATAATATAAAAAGGCAGGAGCTACAAAGCTAAAAGGGTAGCCATGAATCTAGCTAAAAAAACTGCACATTTTTTGCTGTATTAAACCTATAGGAATTTAGTTTGGATTTTCCTGTAGAATATATCAATAAAAGATGAATACATACATTTGTTTAATACATACCTATATTCTCATTCTGTTCTCTAAATTATTCCTTAAAATATTTAGCAATGTATTTTTTGTCCATGAATCCCGTGGATTTTCTTTTTGAATTTCTAAAATAACTATGTTGTTATTACTTTGTTGCTATTACCAGGTTAATTATTAATATCCAGGGTTGAATATATTCAGTCAACCAATAAAATAATAATTTTACAAGATAACCACAATGATCCAGCACTGGTGAGCTATTTTCAGAACAGGTTCCAGGCTCTACAGCTGTCCTTAGGGGGCAGCCTAGTGTCCGAGGGCAACCACGTTGAAGACCCCTGGTATACAGTAATACAAATGTCTTTGCTCATAATAGTTTCCCCCCTTTTTGTAGGATCCAACATTGCTTTAATGTGGGGAAAAAAAAAAAGAATAACAAAAAGAGCTAAAGAATGCTTCTGGATTGTAAAGACGTTTTTCTTTACTAGCCTCGCATTTTTTTCTTTTAAATGTGAAAAAAAAAACCAATTCTATATCAAAATTAATTTTAACAATAAGTAATCGAAACAATCTACTATAATTGTTTATTTCTGCAATTTTTTTTCTAATGAGAAGTGCTAACAACTCTAAAAAAATACAAAAGTACATTTTTTTGGGGTAGCACCTGATATTTTAAAGGGACAATGTGTAATCGTCTCCCCCCTCGTGGTCTAAAAAACTTTCTTCCAGTAAAAGAAGAAAAAAAAACCACATTGATTTGGAATACTAGGCAAAAATACTATCATACCAATGTTATTTTTCATAAAGAAAAAAGATCATAGGATTTAAATCGTAGAATCCCTACTAAAGGTTGCTGCCACGTATGTCTTGCTGCTTTGCTCTGCGGCTCTTGTTTTCGTTCGCATTATACTATACAATGCATCGAGTAGTCAAATATTACACATTGGGGCTTTAAGGTTAAAAAAAGATGCAATCCAGTGTTTTTGGGTGGGAGGTGGTTCTGCATCTAACATTTTTTTAATCAATTTCCCCATCTTTATTCCCTGTCCTTTAATTTCTAATGAGAAATAAAAATCTTTCTAAAATATAAAGACAAAAATACAGTCTACAGTTAGGTGGCGTGGTTTTAACTGTGAAAAAATAAAATTAAAACACATGGAAATTTTAGGCTAAAAGATTAAAAAACGATGGTTGTGGATTATTTAGAATTTCCTTCTACCATCATTTCTCTATTTTGTTTCTGAATGTAAAATAAAAATAATACTAATTCGAGCCTCCAGAAGAAAACAGGTAAGCCTCACCTTTGTCAGCCGCCCCCGTCTGCTTCTCCTGGGCAAAGTTGAGGCGGTTCTGCTCAGCGGCTGTCCCGTTGGACTCGGGACTGCTGCTGCGCGAGGGGCTGAGCTCCTCGTTGTGGTAGGCCAAGTCCAGATGCTGCTGGGCCAACTTCAGGTGGCGCCGAAGCCGCTCCAGTTCCCGCGAGGACGCCTCGTCTCCGAAGGACTCCCTACCCGAGTCTGCCAGATTGTCCCGGAAGACCGGCTTCCCCGACGGGTCTTTCTTCAGCGCCGTGTGATAACCGGGCGGCGCCGAGGGCTGGCGGGAAATGGAGGATCTCTGGCTGGCCGAGTGGCGAGGAGTGGGTGGTCGTGGCCTGCATAGGCAATCTCGGATTCCGCTGATGCCCAAGTGAAGGATCTCCAGAACAGTAAAAAGAAGGCAAAGTGCGCTGACGGCGTACATGATGAGCAAGAAGATGGTCTTCTCGGTGGGCCTCGAAACGAAGCAGTCCACTGTGTGTGGGCAAGGCGAACGGGTACAGACGTAGGATGGCGCCACCTCGAGGCCATACAGCACATACTGTCCGAAAAGGAAGGAGGCCTCGAAGAGGGCCCGCGAAAGCAACTGGAAGACGTAAACCTTCATGAGGCCGTCTCGCTTGATGCGGCGGCGGCCATCGTGTTTCTTGCAGGGTTTCTGTTCCACTTCCTTCTCCTTCTCGGGTTCGATCTCCTCCAAAATCATGGGGTCCTCCTCGCCGTTGTCCTCAGCTTCCTCGTAGTCGCGGTTAGCGCCGCGGCTAACGATGGGCATGCGTTTCCGGGCCGGCGGCCGGTAGTCGACGTCCTCCATGCGGGCGATTTTGTGCATGGCGAAGCCAAGGTACATGACGGTGGGCGTGGTGATCATGATGACCTGGGAAGGAGAGATGCAAGCATTAGTCCACATTATCCAGAAATAATTAGAATACAATACACAATACTTTATACGAGCACTTCTAAACATGAACATTTTAGTATACACGTTTTATTTACAACAAAAATCATGCTCTCTATATGAAGTCATGAAACACAGAATCCCCAAAAAACTGCACAATAAAAAATAGAAATCTTAACTTTTCAGTGCTAGAAAAAAACAAATACAAGAACCATTAACTATTTACAATTCAACTTATAACCAATGTTAACCGAAACAACACAGAACCTCTGAAAAGCACATAAAAAAGACAATTAAATTAAAAGACAATGTACAATGCACAATGTTTTGGAACCATTAATATTCAGTAAATAAAATGAGTCAAAAAAGACTCCTTTTTGTCCTCCATCATGCAAACTCTATCGAACCATTCCTGTGCAATGTGCAGCTAAAGCAGGTCTAATGCCTGTTTGCATGTCATCTTTACAACTAGTGGTTTAATGGTAAAGTGTCAGCTCTTTCACCGTCTCTACTCAGGTTTGATTCCCCTTGCATACAATATTTATCATGGTAAATCAATGTATTTGTTTATTATTTTTTCAATTAATGCATAATGTTTAAGTATTATTGTTATGTAAAACCATCCATCCATCTTTTGCTCCGTCTATCCTCGCATGGGTGCGCTGGAGCCCATCCCAGCTATCTTTTTGGGCAGGGGGCAGGAGACACCCTGAACTGGTTGGCATGTAAAACTTTGTATGTAAAATCTTATATGGTAACATATAGAATTATTGTATGAATGATCTATTTTATCCACCCTATTCTGTAAGAGATAAGGCGCACACACAGGTTAATTATGTAAACTTTCACATTTCAGCCCAAATCAGGGTTTTTAGGTGTGCCCTTTACTCCGGAAAATACTGTAAGTATCCAATGATTTGACATATGGTTTCAGTAGTCAGCAGGGATGTGATTTGACCAAAGTGAAATTATCTGAAAATTAGCGGGGGGGGGGGGGGGGGGGGGTGTGATTGCTAGCTGGGGGGGGGGGGAAACCAGGTAGGACCAGGGCAGTGCCCTGGTGGGGGGAAAAGTGGGGCGAAGCCCCCCCCCGGAGCTCATGGGTTTTTTTAAGTACTTTCAATGCACTCAGATGACAAAGAAATAGACAAGACAACAGCATAAATTTTCAATGTATATTGAACTATCCCATATAAAATTACAGTTTAAGTCAACTCAAAATCAGTCAATTAGCTACAAACCATTGGAAATAATATTTACCATGCAATAAATCATTTAATCAATCATTCTTAATACATAATGGATAACAAAAACATAAAATACCTCATGCAGCAAGCTCTGATAAAAACACAATCATGCATTCGACTAAGATCATCTCTGTAACTGCATACATCAAGACACTCAACATCTTGAAACCTAAAAAGTGCAAACATGCAGCATTCATTTGAGTTTGTGTCAATGATTAACCATGTTATTAATATTAAGTAAATTATGTACCATAATAATATCGTGGCCATTAAGAAAATCAATGGTAGAATATCATACAAGTACTTAATTTAAAAAATATAAATACTGACAATAGTTTTGATTACTATTAGGCTTAATAATATTTTTAAATTTCCTAAATCATATTTTAAATGTAATAATTTATTTCTTTAATAGCAGCGTATCCAAGTATTTGATAAATGAAAGTACAATAAGTATAGGCCCTACAGTAAAGTGTTGGTGTAATGTACACATGAAAATCTATTATTGTAATTGTTAAATATTTATGGCCATTTTTATTACGTTATAATATTTTCGAAAAAAATGGGAAAACTGTCAAATAAATTTGAAAAGTTTACCACCTACCTCAAAATTCACGACTCTATCAGCAACTGGTACAGGTTGTTGGGGTGGATCACGTCTCTTTATTACCGCTTCCGATTGTGATGTCAATAAGGGATGGAGGCCGTAAAGTTTTGGAGTTTTCGTTTGGGCACCGAAACTTCCAGCGATGGAATAATTTGTCGTTCTTGACTGGAGTTCTTTCACGTGTTTTTTGCTCTTTGCGTGACTTTCAAGAGCTTTGAAACCTCTCCCACCATAGTCGATGGTATCATGACACCAAATGCAAAGTGCTTTCCCGGCACGATCGATCTTCCGAATAAAGTCATTGAACAAATTCGTCACAGTCTTCTTTCCAACATTCGTAGATAATTCCTTCTCCAACCAGTCCCATCGAAACTTGTTTTTTACAATCTTATCAATTTCTTTAGCTCGCGGAGCATCTTTGCGTTCGATCACGGACATCTTTCTTTAAACACCCGGCAAAAACGTGTGAGAAATGAACAATGGCACACTCCTATAACAAGCGCGTTTATTGGTCAACACGAGACTTCAACCAATCGCAAGTACGTTTCATTTCAGTTACGGAAACACTCAAATGGCATGCTGTCGAGACGAAATCGTTTTTTTTTACCAATTAAAACACCGGAAATTTTAAAATTTTATTTTTGGAGATAAAAAAAGCGGAATTCCGCGAATTAGCGGAAAAATCACATCCCTGAGTCAGTGACTAGAAGACAATCTAGTATCTAATTGGGACAGTAAGTTACACACCTCCTGAAGGACACAGGAATGACAGGAGGGAAATTTAAAAGGGCAATAATAGACCTGGCAGAGGAAACTGAGAAAAGCAGGGGAAAGAACACCTAAACCCTGAAAACAGCCGCAGGGGAAGGGACATATTTCAGCTGCAGGGGGTGACAGGGAGACGTTCCTGTCACTGCTCCTTCACCGGGAGACGTTAGAGTGATTAGAGGAGCGAAACGTTGATAATAGGTGGTTCCTAGCTGACGACCCTGCAGCTGAGCCATGGGCACCGGAGGAGGTGTGACAGACAGCAGCACCAAACAGTAAATACAAAGTACTTGTACTTTAATAGTCGCAGGCCTACCTGGAAAACCCAAAATCGTATGTGTGAGAGTGGCGCAAAGGCATCGTAGCAGACATTTTCGCATCCGGGCTGCTGCGTGTTGCAAACGAATTTGCTCTGCTCGTCGTAGTAGATGGACTCGCCGCCCACCGCAGTCAACACGATGCGGAAAACGATGAGAAGCGTCAACCATATCTTGCCCACGAAGGTGGAATGGTTAGAGATCTCGTCCAGGAGACGAGTCAGGAAACTCCAGCTCATCTTGCCTCAAAGATATGCCTCGCTTCTCCAGTTCTGAGGGGAGAAAGAAAAGACAGGATTCAGATTTCCTTTTCTGCACAAATTACAGTAAATTCCGTACTACAAGCCACTACATTTTAACACTGCGGCTTTAATGTGGTGCAGCCTATTCTATTTTGTGCAGCTCTGAGGAAAATACCGAGCAAAATTGTCAAGTCGTTTATTTATATAGCCCTCAATCACAAGAAGTCTCAAAGGGTTGTACAGACTACTATTACACCATCCTCTGATCTAAAATCCACGTGAGGGCCAGGAAAAACTCTAAAACCTCTGCATGAAGAAAATGAAACATTGAGAAGGGGCCCCACATGAGGTAATCCCTCTTCCAGGATGACCAGGCTGCAATAGGCGTTGCAAGGGTTTCAACAGACAATACACAGACATCAACATGAAATATAAGTAATAACAGAATGTACGGTTGACAGCCTAGCCTAGATTTAAACACTTCCATTGAGGTTGCAGATCGAATTTCACTAGACAAAAATTGTTGTTGATATCGTTTTTATCTATTGAAATTCTATGCCAATCAAATACAGATTTTTTGACAGAAATTATTTTTTTTATTTACCCAAATAGGGTTACAGTTTTCCCTCTGACAAAAGCTCCGAAAAAATAAAAAAATGTATTCTGAATCTCAATGCCCATCCACACTATATTCAGTCAGGGCCGCTAGAAGGCGCCATTGTATTTCACTCAGAACAGTTACTTCAACGCCTCAATTACATTACTTCAACGCCTCAATTACATTAGTCTGTGGTTTTGAGAGCATTTAAGATTCAACAAACCTAAAACTGTTGTATAATTTACCTTACAACACGTGCACATTATGACATTTCCACATTGAGAATCACACCCAACTCAGTTTCATAATTTGCCCAGTAACACATCTCACGTGCACTTTGTTTTCTAATCTTGTGGCAACAGTTGTGCAAGAATTATTATCGGAATTTGATAATTAATGGTTTCCAAATGCCAAAACCTGCTGCAAGCAGAGTTACAAAGATGAATGAATGAACACCGTAAAAATAGAAGTATGAGAGTCAGATTTTTGAGTCAACGAAAGGCAACTAAGAATTGCCTTACTTAGATCTTTAGACATTGGGAATGAATCAAATCGCCTTTTATGGTCTTAACTTGCCCAAAGTGAAGTCATAAATGGGGTTCTTAAACCACCCATCACTGGCTGTCTTTCGGACTTCGAATTTGGGCTTAGTCAGGTCTGGTCCATTTTAGACATGATTGAGTACAAAATTAAGGAAATTTGTAGCCAATCAAATTCTGACATAAAATTTGAGCCTGGGAAGGTTCTTCTTTTCAACTTCAACTTTTAGATGAGAAAATCGGCAACTAAACTTGGGTAGTGTTTAGCCCAATACAGTACAAACTTTGTTCAAAAACAATAATTATTACCTCATGTAGTCTTGAAAAAAAAATCTAACAGCACATGTTTATGTTACTTTCTGGACAGATTTTATTTTATTCTGGCTCATTTCTTTAAAATTCTATTTTTGCATGGTTTAACATGATCAGGCAGCATTGCCATTATAACTTAAGGTCCATAAAACTGGCACTGGCTGCTAAACTGTTTAGCATTAGCTGCTTAAGTGACAGTAGCAGCTAAAGCAAAGCTAGCCACAAAAAGCATTAGTAAAATTATAGTCTAAATCCAGGCCAGATGCTGCAGGAATATAATGGAATATGCCCTGAGAAAATCTTTCCATTTTATGCAAATCTTTTGTTTTCACAATCTATTATTGTTATATTGCCAACCCCTATTTAAGTCACTGCAAGTACATCTTCCCTTCTCAACTTTCCCTACTACTTGAACAGAACTTTGGCGTATTTTTTTTACCTATTTTGTATGTCTTTGTAATCGGTTTTGGGTGGGATGGGAAAGCCTGATTGTTGGTGTTCCATCGACTTTTGGTTGATCTCCCTAGTGCCAAAAAACTGCTTGTTGCGTGACCAGTCTTCCAGAGATCGCATAATCCCTGGGGCGGGTGTTTCAGTTTCTGTGCATTGTTATTATAATCAAAGGAAAAGCACAAAGGGTAATGAACGCCCCACCTATCTTTCACAAGACTCATTTTACGCTTTGCAACGGTCAGCTTGTTTACACATCGGAATTTTGCAAAAACAAAATTCCAAGGACGTCCCCTCTACCTGAGAACCAAAATTCAACTATGAAACTTAAACTCCTCTGTGAGATCCAAGTTTAAGATGTAAGGACAGCTACCAGACTGACAATCATATTTCAAAATAAGGCCATTTTCAGATGTCATTTTCAAAAGTAGACGTCCAAGTGTCCACACTACACTACATTGTCATCAATGACAGTTAAAATAATCCTATTTTCAGGGAACGGTTATGCAGTTTCATACATGAGGAATCTAATCCGAGTCACAAACAAACAGGCTGTGCCATCTCTTTCATAACTTTACCCAGACAAGGTAAGGGACACCAATTAAAAATAGTCTGCGTTACTACAAATCAACTCAACCGGTTTTACAGCGTAGCAAATGTGAGCACAGATTGGGGAGGGTGGAAACGTTTACATGCAGGCAATAATCAGATACACAAACTCCACCTTATTTGATAAAAAGCTCTCTCCCTCCCTCTCCCTCTTATATATACACATACATACATACAAAAATAGGTCTAGGATTAAGCAGAGCCAATCCCACCGTGGACAAAATTATGTATTTTTATTTGGTCCAGAATTCGGTATATGTAATTTAAATTTAATAGCGCTTAATGTTTTCACTGTTACCAAATTTAGCTCAGTGAAAATCTTCATTGCACTCGATAAATGTAACTTGTAGAAATTGGCCTTTTTTTCAACTAACATTTCCCCCCAAACCAAGCAGGTGTTGAACGGAACTTCGGCATATTTTAAACTTGGGTTCATTTCTGCTGGGGGCGGGGATATGCTAACATCATTAGCTTAGTGAGCAATCCCAAATCCACGAGCAGGTAGGCTATGGAATACAAACGTCCTAAATAACAAGAGTTTTAGACCTACAGTACTCAACAGTTCTGATTAGTTTGGGTGTATCAGCGTTCATAAGGTAACAGTGAAACTCTCCTATGTATGCAAAAATCAGCAAGTTTATTACTGAAAAAAAAAAGTCTAATCAGCACCAAAAGCACAAAAGCCTATATATAGTGGAATTCACAGTTGTATCCATCCATAGTTATTGTAAGCCTATGCTACCAACAAAGCGTGTTGGCACAAAACGAGAGAATGGAGCCCACTTCGATGAGTGACATGGGTTAATAATGGCAGCGAATATATTCATCAAACAACAAAAAACTAAATGCGGAAACAATGTCTATTTGAGTCATGTGGCTGTCCCAGCTTCACCCTTGTAATCGGAATACTCAGAATAGTCTCTAAGCATATAAACAATTCATAGGGATTGCTCTACAAATCCGATATTCCTTATCCAATACGATTAAAGACTGCACGAAAACATACAAAGATTTTTTTTGTGCTTGCTCTTAGGGAAAGGAAATCTTAAAACCTTATAGGGCCAAAGTGACTCGATGGCAGTACATCATCTCCAGTGTTTGTACTGGCCCGTTCCCCAGGTATGAACAGGACGTTTTCACACTGCGAGACGCTATTTGAAGATGGATCAAAACCCAGAAAGAATTCTCGAAGTGCTGAGCGTGCATTTGACGTTTATAGAAGATTGGTGGTCATTTTAACTCCTCCGGGAAAGATTTCACATGATCTAATTTATCAGAACTTTGAAGAAACAGTGTATACTGTTTAGCACCTCCAAGTGGTCATTAAAAAATTAAAAAATGACATAAAAACCAAACAAAATGTGTGGTATAAAATTGCATTTTTTTATTTAAATATTCGTAGCAATCTGCATTCGTTTTATGTAAAACGATCCTCACCTAGAGGAAGCTGACATAATGCCAGCCACCTTGCTGCTTAAGCTAACCTAAAAAACAAAGACCCTGCGAAAGACCATGCAAAAAAAACATTTTTAAAAAAAATGCTGTAATTGGGTGAGTTCAAATCTCCTCAGTTTGTAATCTTCCTTATGCTTTGTAGCTCCCGTTTTTGGTTGAACGACAATTACAACAATTAGTAGTCAAATATCACACTCTGCACCTTAAACATTCTCATCCAATTTTCAGCGAAAGAGAAATAAATAGCAACAAGTGAAAGTCCTGAATTTCAAAGCAAAACAGCGAAGCAGATGTTGTGGTTTTTCGCATGCCACTAAGATCCAGGCCAAGATAAAACTTTGCAGCTGCTGATTGCTAAAAAACTTTTTAAATGTGTTTAGTTTTTAAATATAAAAAGTAAATGCATCTTTGGCAGAATTGTCCTTGTATACTGTTAATCATTTTAAATAGATTCATGTAACCTGAACCCAAAGAGGATTTTTTAATAGTATTAGAATTGACTATATTGACATTAAAATTGAGGTTAGACTTGACACTTCCAGCATAGAAATATCACAAAAAATCCTCAAAAGAGGAAAAAAAGATAATGGGAAAAACTATGTAGGTCAGGAATATATTGAACAGGGATAGCCAGAAAGACAAGTCAGAAAGACTAATAGATTAAAAAAATGAGAGCAATTACTACTACCGCCATATTTTCGCCCTCGATATAAATTCATGAATACATTTTACCAGAAAGGTAAATCAATGCAGATAATTACGTTTACTACTAATCTTCCAAATAACCAATCAACCGCTCTCTGAGACGGGGGCGGGACTTTGTACAAAATACCGCCACGCAATTGGTCTCAATTGCTTATAAAAATTAGAGCAGCTTTTCTAATTTGAAAAAGTATTATTTTGAACATCTATTACAGTTCTATACAATTGTTTTAAATCTATTTTAAAACATGCCATTGTAGATCAAATCCACAAAGCACTTGTAAAATTAAAAAATAGATACATTGGTCAAATATCGCCATGCCAGTTGCGATAAATTTGTAACACATTCTCGCTCCTATTGTTGACAACATATGTAAGGAGCCGAAATAACCACCGTGTAAGTTATATATTATACATTTTTAAGTATTATCGTTCCTTGTTCTTTAAAATTATTAAATTTAAAGACCCGATTTGATTCACAACATATAATTTTCTTAGGGCAATATGGCGCTCGTTTCTCTCTCGCGAGAAGTCGTTGAACTCTCGCATGATTTGCCGAAAATTGACGCCAGGTGGGGAAAATGCCGGTCAAATTAGTAAAATTAGTCACCACGAAAATATTTTGAAAACACATCTTGGAGTGTCCTGATAATCGCAGGCAAATAAAGTTAACAGTGAAAACAGAAAAGTCATGATGACTTTCGTTTAAGTGTGACTAAGCGTTGAAGCAAACAAGGAAAGCAGGAAAAAAAAAAAAAAGTGTGATGTGGCTCCCACATCTGGGATGTTGGTCAAGAAATTCCTTCTCATGACGTCAAACTCTGTACTTCTTTTTACTTTGTTATTATTGTTAACCTTACTTGACACGAAAACTTGTGTTGTTGACTTCTTTCACAAATCAACTGAGACAGAAACGCATTTTTTCACTTTACGAGAACTCCCAAGACGTTCCTCGTGGTCCATTTGTTTGTTCCACGTGTTCTAATTCGCAACAGAATTGCTCTAAGTCAATTATTAAGTCAAAATGGTATTAACATGACTAAATAAAGTTGACAAAAATGGGGGTATAATGAGATGGATAATGGGATGCAGCCCCGTTAGCACATTTCTATCGTATTAAGATACAAATACTGTACGTAAAATTGGAAAACACGTTAATTAGCGTACAAAACACCATTATACAGTAACGAATTTTCTTATCTTGAAGTGAAAATGTTTAGTAATATTTAAAATGTAGCCAACGATATGTTCATATTTGAAAAAAATCACCCAAATCGCTTGGCGCTTAATCTTGGTAGGTTGCCAAATAGTGCGTCTTTTTTATTTTTTCTCTTCACAAACTTGAATTTCGGTTAAAGTCTACTCTTCAAAAGTGACTTTTAATCAATAAAACCGACAAGTTTTCCTCCAAGGACCAAAGATGCTGCTTTTGTTCGCTTAATAGTCCAAATCTTACCCTGAAATTGCGATGCTGTCGCTCCGCGGCGGACGTTCTTCTTCTCTTTCTTTGTCCCTTTAAAAATAAAAAAATAAATGTTGCCCACGAAATACTAAACGTTGCTCAAGCCATCCGTTGCGTCGTCTCGTGAGGTTTTGTGCGACTCGGCGGGCTCCAAACAAAGAGTGGAGGAGGGTGCACCCCTCCTTTTTTGCACCTCCTCCTTTCTCCTCCTCCTCCTCGCCTGCTGCAGATGCACCCCCACCCTCACCTCCTGATGCAACATGAAGCTCTTTTTTCCACATATTCCCCCCAAAACCTATGCCAATGAGGGCGAATATCCCAGTATACTTTATAGTGATCGGAGAATAATTGTGGAATCAGAATCAGTAGTGCACGAAGGAGGCGTGTGAGTGGTGGTCCACAGCAGCCCTTGAACACGTTACAAATGATGTTCACCAAACCAGCAAAAAGTGGTTGTAAAGACGTTTCAAAGTGATCTTTGTTCATGCATACAATTAAATAACATTATAAATTATCATACATCAGAAGGATTTTTTTTTATTCATCTTTGGTTTGGCGTGACTTGAGCGGGTACAGTGGAGTTAATGGGTGGATGCACGGGGTGTTGCAACAACAGATTAAAAGAATGACTGATTTCTAATAAGATTTATTTGCTTTAATCACCTCTTTTTAAATAACTGTCACGATTGCCGATTGGTTACGCCAATACAACTAAGTAACCCAGGGTAGCGATTTGAGTGCCTTGTTCAAATGTATTGGCCATCAAAAGCTTAGTTTCCAATTTTTAAGTTTATGCTTCTCCCATTAGCATCACTGCAAGCTTTGGGACCCATAGCCAAGCACGCGTGATTCTGAACCGTATGAAGTGACAGAAAGGCATTGTGGGAGTTAGTTCAGCCAATAGTATATTAACAATTTTGCTATGACGTGACACGTAGCAGAGCAGTATTATATACGAAGTTGACCAAACACTGATAGGAATCTTGACAATTCATAGGTTTTTGTGCATGCAAAATAATTTGTTCTTGACATCATATTCTGTAGTGGGAAAATGCTATAAAAGAGTGCCCAAAAACACATTTTTCCACTTAAAAGTGAAAACGTAAGGCGATTTTGCCGTTTCGCTGGGGACCTGCTGCTAATTGAAAAAAATGATTTGGATGGACTGAACTGGGACCAAATTGGTGAAAATAAACCTAACAAGGACTGTTCTTTGGGTCCACTATTGATGGGCTATAATTGACCCAATTTTAGATGTCTACTTTTGGACTAAATCATGTCCAAAACTGACCAAACCAATTTTAGGGCCAATTTTTTGGGAGCTGGTCTTGTATCCTCTAGGTCACTATCAGGTTAAGATCTAAATTCCTGTTGGTATAGATTCATTGTTTAAATGCTAATTTGGTGAACCCCCCCCAGGACAGAGGACTGTTTTCATATGCGGATTCTTTCTCAGTTCTCTATTGTACGTCTTTATCTCAGGAAAGATAAGAGGTCAAAATTGCAATCCTAAGCAAGTTTGGTTACAACCTTGCAAAAATGAGGGCTTTTTGACAAGTCATACTTCTGTTCACATGTTTTGGAGCCACTCAGACAATTTTGTGTTTTCCAAGAAAAAGTCACACTATTCGGCTACTAATTACTGAAGTTGCAGGTTGAGGACCTTTAAAGCGTTTAATTTTCAGACTAGGAACTCTAATTTACTCGTAATTTTGCCACTCTCTTTCTACTCTTTTGTGCTGTTCTCCGAAGGGAAGTAGTAAACCCCATTGTAGGAGATCTTCGGTTTCTTGGCAATTTCTCGCACAGAATAGCCTTCAATTCTTAGCTTAAGGATAGGCTGTCAAGTTTCTCATGAAAGTTCTCTTTTCTAGCCATTCTGAAAATTCAAACACACCCACAAACCTGATGTGCCAGGTACTCGACTAGCTCAAAGGAAGGTCTGTTCAATACCTTCCCTAACCAGCTAAACTGTTTTCAGCTATGCTAACATCATTGGACAAGGGTTTTCTAATCATCGGTTAGCCTTCTAACGTAATTTACTATAAGAAGACTGGAGGGCCAGTTGCTGAAAACGAGCCTCTGTACATCTGTCTAGGTTTTGCATGAAAAGGACAAAATGCCATAAAGCTATGCTTCTTCTAAAAAAGTACAAATTAGAAACTATGCATACACAAATAATTAATTGTATCGTATAAATGACTTGGATTGTGTTCCTCACATTTGTTTGCAATGCATGATTGTTTTTATTATCGACCAGTCGCATGCAATGTTTACAAGGCTAGTGTTGGTATTTGGGCTTCACGCCTGAAACAAGTCAAGTCATTCCCTTTTATTGGTATAGCCCTTAATCACAAAATGTCTCAAAGGACTGTACAGGTTTCAATTACACCATCCCCTGATCTTAAACCAACATGCAGGCTGTTGGGAATTAAATATCAAAATGTCCAGTTTACCAAATTGTTCGAATTGGTTATCTGATTGGCTGGCAACCAGTTCAGGGTGTCCCCTGCCCACTGCCCGGAGATGGCTGGGATGGGCTCCAGCCCCCCAGCGACCCTAATGAGGATAAGCGGTACAGCCGATGATGGTTATCTGACTCCATTAACCAAACACAACCTACATTCACCCAACAATTTATGCACGCTCGTTTCTTAAGGGAAAAGATGAACAAGAAAGCCAACATTTTCACACGGGGGCAGATTTAATTTCATTAACAACTTATCTAAGTGTACTCCATCGAAAACGGCCAAATTAGTTTCGTTGGAGTCTCTGGGAAGCCCTCTTCCGAAGTCCTTTAGCTCTCTCCTATTGGCCATCTTCTCCCCGCATAATACCGTGCCGACTCCTCCCATGGGCGTGCCAAGGAAGCCCCTCCTGGGCGTCACGATGTCTGGAACACTCAAAACAACACCGAGCGTTTCTACATCATCAGGGCCTTTATGCGTTGGGATGTGCTCATTATCTTATCAGTCTTACGTCCCGTTCCCGCCGTTCCTGTAAACAACTTTTCCCGCCAGGGTGCCCTGAAATCGAACTACAGCCCAGTCAGTGAATATCTTTTGCATTAAATGTAATTTGTAATCAATCATATAAAATCCTTTATAGTCAAATGTATAAAATCCTTCAGGGAAGAAAAAACCTCAAAAACCTCAGCACGGCCTCATAAATGGTAACCCCCCTTCTAAGATGACCAGGGAGCAATAGGTTTGGCATTGGGTCGCAGTACACGGACATGGTAAACATCAATAAAATAGAACACTAGGTAACATGTTGAAATTTGTCCAAGAAGTCCATAACCACAAGGACACAGCTTCCCATTTCTCCCAGCTGGTCGATCCAGGCGTTGACATGCTTCAGGTCAGACGCTGGTCCGCTGATTCATCTCAAATCGTCCTTCTCCCTCGTATCACCACCAGCCAGGCAGTTGGAAAGGACAGGAAAAGAAAAGTATGAGGTGGGCATCAATCATAAGCTATTGAACAAAAGTGGGTCTTGAGTCTAGTATTTGAAAAATGTTCACTAAGAAAATGAAAAGATATTTTGGCAATATAATAGGTAAGTCTAGCGACAATCATAAACGTTTAATTTCTCTTACCTGATATAAAGTGTGTGCTGCAAATTTTTGATGATTGCCTCGGTCCAATCTTTTCGCTTTATTGCATTTAACCACAACTCTCTTCTTTTTCTTTAATCCTTGATCAGGAGTAAAACTTCAATTACGATCACTAAGGTTTTTTTCTGCGATTCTGGCACCCAAAAGCACAAAATGACGACATTTTAAAACCCAACTAGCAACAACGACAGCTCGGTTTTCTTCAGTCTTTTGACCGTCTTGTTTTTCCTTTAATTTCGGCTGTGCCGTCAAGCGTGACGAAGGATATTAAACTGCCCATTGAAACGGAACCTAAATAAACGTCAGTGCAAACTCAAAATTGTAATTGACAATCCAAAAGCGGGCACGGCGCGTGGCAAACTCGTTAGTAAAGCTCGCCGGGAACTTTGCGGCGCTTGCCCGGCCAGATTTATGACCGCCTCACGTTGTTAGGTGTCTACGACCATGAATCACAAGTTTCGCTGCCCGCCTGAGCTCAGCACTATGAGGATTATAAAAGGCCCTCTTCCTTGCCTCCCCTTGCACAATAGCTTAATGTAAAGCTTTAAATGGCATTCCATCAAAAAGTGAACGTCTCTTTAAACGCTGCGCATCGTTCCCGGGGGATGACTCGGCACTTTCTCTTTTAGACGAAGACGGATGAGGTGCGAAGGGGCTCCATGTCGGGGCTGCCCTCAGCGCAACTTTTAGGGAAAACAAAAGTCCCCCAAAAATATTGCGATAGATAGATCTAGGTTGTTTTCAGTAGCTATTGTGGATGGATCAAAATAGATCCAGAGATAAACATCCAAATGATTAGATAGATTAAGGTACATAGCTTGATCTAGGTAGATGCATAGATGCATTTAGGAAGATTGATCTAGACGGATTGATCACAATAGATACATCTTGATCAGACCTGGTCACTCCGGTCCTCAAGGGTAATGTGTCCTGCATTATTTTTTAGGTTTCTCAGCTTCAACACAGGCTCCTGCCAGCTCGCTAACAAGCTGATCCTTTGTATCACCTGAGTTGAAGAAGAAAGTCCTCCAAAATCAGGCAGTGCACGCAGACCTTCCAAGACCAGAGTGCCCCGGTCTGAGAAGCTCTTGAGTTGATGTAGGTAGATTGATGGATTGTTTTTGTAAGATAGGTATTGATGATAGATAGAGGTTGGTTGAGCTGGGTCGATCTATCTCAATAGATCGTTTGAATTAGTTGAATGGATAGTTGATCTGGGAATATTGATAACGATATCGATGGATCTAGATGGAAAAATTGATTTATCTCAGTAGATAAGTTGATCACAGTAGATAGTTTGATCTCGATCAATGGTTCCCAAAGTGGGCGGTGGCACCCCCCGGGTGGTGGTGGAAAGATCTGGGGGGCGGTGAAGAAGAAGAGGAAGTTGAAGTCAGAAGTTTGAACGTTTTTTTGACGATTTGTACACAACAAGTTAAGACTACACGGTTAACCGAAATTGAATCGACATCGCAATGTGACGTAATGCTGCTGTGAAAACGCAAAGCACTGCGTTTTTTTCAAGGTTTTGTAGTGAGTGGTGGAGTTTTGGCCAACCACAATTGTTACTGTTCCAGTTTTAAAAGCGCCGACCAATCAGAGGCAAGTTTTAAAAATAGCACATTCAATAAACGCGTTTGAAAGTTTGCAAGCCCCACACTATGCCACACCCACCGTGTAAGCTCATTGAGTGTCATGGCGGACTGCGTAAACATAGCCCCAGAGTCAACAAACGAAAAGGAAACGAAGCTTGCACCGAAACAGGGCGGTACATCACTTGTTTGGACCTATTCTGGTTTTGACGAAAAAGGACGTGGGACAGAAGAAAACGCCCGTTGCAGAATTTTCTTTCACGTAGATACAAATGATCACATATTAAAATACACGGCATGTCAAAATGGATTACAACTAAAAGACGAAGAAGGTACATCTACAAGTGGACTGAGGGGTAAACAAACCTCCATCAAAGCAGCTTTTGCGCCCATCACTGGGGAACCAAGGGGGCACCAGCCTGCAAAGGTTTGGGAACCATTGATCTAGATAAATCTGGGTGGATGGGTTAATCTAGATGAATAAATCAATCTAAGTGGATACATTGATCTCAGTAGATAGTAAGACTCAACTCAACTCAGTAGATTAACCTAGGTAAATGGATGATAGATGGATCTAGAACTCATCTTAACTTGGGGGCTGCAGATAGTGTCAACATTCTCTCGGGGGCCGGGCTAGTAGATTAGAGAGAAAAAAAAGAGTAATAAATAAGATAAAGAGCGGGGGAGAAAACTAGAGAGGGTGGGACAAAGAAAGAGAAATGGAGAAAGAGGGAGAGAGAGAGCGTGAGAAACAAAATAGATAAACAGAGAATTAGAAAGAAAGAAAAGAGAATGAGAGAAAGAGAAAGCAAGAAAGAGATAAATAAAGAAAAACCTGAGAGCAAAAGAAGGTAAAAAGACACAGCGAGAAAGAGACAATGAGGAACAAAGACAGAGAAAAAGAGAGTGAGAGAGAGAAATAAAAGTACAGCGTTTGTGAGAGGCACCTGGCTTTGGCAACATCATCTGTACATATTTCAACATAATTTTTCTCTTGCGCTTCCTTGAGCGTTGCTTCGCGGGCCGGATTCAATCCCCTAGCGGGCCTGGTCCGGCCTGCGGGCCGCCTGTTTGACACCTGTGTGTATCTAGTTGATGATGAAGTAGATGGATACATTAATCTCAGTAAATAGATTGATCTCAGCATATAAATCTTTCCACCCAGGTTTATCTAGTTTAATATATCTTATTAGACCTAGATGAGTAAATTGCTCTCTGAAAATAGTAAGATTCAACTCAGTAGTTAGTTCAACCTAGGAAGTAGAATGGATAGATTGACCTAAGAAGTTTTTGATCTAGATAGATCTAGATGGATCGATCAAATGGATCGGATGGATGGAGAGATCTATGTATCTGTCATCAGTACAAAATTATAGAAACTAGACTAATACTTGTGTCAGACTCGCCTATCCCAAAAACAAGAACGCCTCGAAAGCCATCCCTGATATGAACTCAACTCCCTCAATTATTTTGACGCACTTTATTATCAATTGTGAGTAAAGCCTAGTCTGCAGCATCACCATCTGCTCCTGGACGGGGGTAGGGCCGTCTGTCTCCACGGCAACGCCTTACTCCTCCTCCCAAGCACTAAATTGGCGGTTTTGGGGGTCGTTTTTTGCGGGTTCCACGTGTTGCCAAATGTAACCTGAGCACCGGCCCAAAAGCGTGCAGATTACGTCCAGTTCACAACATTCCATTCCTCTTCCACTCCAGCCCGCCAAAGAGAATTGGGGGTAGACTCAACCAGGAGATTAAGTCCGGAGAGAATCCCCACTGAGCGTGTCCGACCCCTCCCCCATTTACAACAAGGTAAAGCCTGCTGTTGGCGTCACAACCCCCGACATGCCCCAATAAAGTGGGGGTACGTGCCAAGACTGTAGTCAGCAGGAAGGAGGCAATAAACCACTTAAACATCTTTTAACTCCAGCATAACACGAAACATCTATTCCAACCCTTTGATATCCGTGTTAGGACGTACTAGTATGTTAGATTCCAGGAGGTGGAGGTGCAAGGTGAGAATTGCTGTATTGAGGGGGGGTAGAAACCTATGGTAAATAGCTACTTCCTTCCGAACCCTCAATGCCCCAGATAAAAACATGAAAATAACAGAATACTATATAGTAAGTGCTACGTACTTGTGATACACGTGATGTGCATATGGTTAAATAAATGTACATGTAAAGTGATAGGAAATAAATATATTAAAAATGTTCTGTTTAACAAATTGTTCAAATTAGTTATCTGACTCCTTTAACCAAACACAACCTGCATTCTCCTAACAATGCGCGCTTGTTTCTTGATGTGAAAAGACGGATAAGAGACCGGCATTTCCACACGGGGGCAGATTTAATTTCATAAACAAATTAACAGAGTGAACTCCATCGAATTAGCTGAATTAGCTGAATTAGTGTCGCTCGAGTCTCCGTCAAGCCTCCTCACTCGATTCTCCCTCTCGATCCTCTCAAGTTCTTCTCCCGGCTCACGTTTTTGTCCCCAAGCTGGTGTGCCGGCTCCTCCCATGGGCGCGCCCGGAAAGCCCCCCACGTGGGGTCCTTCATCCCGGAGAAGAGCGTCGCGATGTCTGTCCTTGTGCGTCTGGCCTTCTCCGCCAGAGTCCTGTTATCAAAATTCCCCAGCCAAAACATTACGCATTTGGAATGGCGTGACCTGAAGCTCACTCAATGAAAATCTTCATTGCACTCGATAAATGTAACTTGTATTTAATAAAATCCTCTATAGTAAAATGTATAAAATCTTTCAAAAGGAAGAATGCAATTTTATTTACCCCAGGTGTGACATGATTAAGATGGTACAGTCAATTTATTGGGTGTTTGCAGTGGTGGGGGAAGATGGCGGACTTCCACTCGTGAGGATTGACTCGGTTGCTGCAGTCGCATCCTTATTCTCAACAATTGTCCCAATCGTTTATTGGTTACTGCCATGTTCCTTCGTGAGCGTACTTATTTGTGTGCCTTGTTGCATATTTTTGACAATCTCGAGCTTCGTTTCCATGGTTATCATGTGTTTGCTTCTACCTCTAGTAAATCTGCAAGTCCTTAGGACCCATAGCGAATGAATACAGTACCAAAATACAGTTATGTATCGCCATTTTTAAAAGTACACTAGATACCAAATTGAGCGAAGAGAAAGAAAAGCATTTTGAATGGGTGTCCAGTAAATAGCATATCGGCATCTTCATGATGCCATGACGCAAACCAGTATATGATATCGACCAATAGGAGTCAGGTATCTTACAGACCCAACTTGTCATTTGCCCCAACACCGCAAACTATGATATATACTGTATATTATGTTATATATATTATATTTCGGCATACGAAAAAATTGATGTTGATGTTGTACGGCGGGGAAAATGCCGTAAAAAGTCTCAAGAGTCCTATTTTTCTACATCGTTCCGTGAAAACATCACAACGTGGGGATGCCGTATCCTGGGGGTCTACTGTATGTTTTAAATAATTTTTCAGTTGACTTCATAATAATGGCAGCACGGCGGCACAGTGGTTGGCGCGTGTGCGGCACAGCTCTGAGGTCATGAGATCGAACCTTCCCGTGTGGAGTTTGCATGTTCTCCCCGTGCTTGTGTGGGTTTCCTCCGGGCACTCCGCTACCTCCCACATTCCAAAGACATGCATTTCAGGTGGATTGGCCGGTCCAAATTGTCCCTAGGTGTGAATAAGCGAGTAAGTTGTCTGTCTATGTGTGCCCTGGGACTGGCTGGCAACCGGTCTAGGGTATCCCCTACCCACCTCCCGAAGATAACTAGGATGGGCTCCAGCACCCCCGCGACCCTACTGAGGATAAACGGTGCAGAAAATGGATGGATGGATGGACTTCATATCATTTCAGATGCAATATCCAGTACTGGTCTTCTACAAAAAACACTAAGACCCCTTCAGTGTTGTTCGTTCCCAAAGACATTATCAAGCGTACTGTAAAACCTAAAGAACTCTTTCAATCTTGAAAAATGGTACAAAAGATCCATGCTGCAGAAAATCTGTGAAAACGAGGCCAAGAATTTTCTGGCAAGGAACTCAACTTCCCTGTTGCAGCAGCAATTAAACGGGAACGTTTGGCATACTTAATTCAATTGCGTTCTACTCGGCCAATACAAAATCCGACGCACGGGAGCCGATTTACGATCGTTTTTAGGCAGTGACTCATTCGTGTGCACCAATCAGTAAAGGTGATGGAAAAGAAAGTACAAATTTATGATTGTTGCCCAGTGGGGCCCGCATTTCAGAAATACAGAAGACATGCGGGATATGGCGTTCCCACCTTGGAAGGTTTTCATTTTATATTGTGGAATAAGATGGTTTTTAGGCCCCACTTTTAGGGGATTTTCGCCGCTACACGAACTCTTGTGTGTTTCAAGACGGATAAAATTCACTTTTCTGAGTTGGTGTGTATGACGGGTTACTACTCGTCATCGTATCAAATATTGGTCTGCTATTGATTTGCCTCATAAAGATGCCGATGTGTTATAGGCTGAACTCTTTCCCATAATGATCTCTCTCTTTTTTATTCAGAATATTGTGTAACAGACTTGAATTTTTCAGCTATTGGTCCCCAGACTTGTCGTGATGCTAAAGGTTGAAAACTTTGCACGTCAACAATGCAATACTGTGTTTTTCGCAGTAAAGCAAAATTATAACACCGGAAACGAAGATTGTGATAATCAAGAAATACGAAGAAGGCCCATAAATGGCTACTCTCAGTAAGTTGCGTGACCGTAACCAATCAATGATCTATTATTAAAAACGGTGTGGTGATTTAAGCAAGCAAATCTTCTAAGGCAAGGGTGGGCAAACTACGGCCCCCATGGAACACATGGCCCATCCAGCTTATTAATAAGGCTTGCTGAACGAAAATTGTTTAAATATAATGAGAATACATACAACGGTAAATCAATGACTATTGCTACTATTAATTCAGTTTTTGTGACTCACCTGTCACCAATATCCTTTGTTTTTCTTCAGGCTGAGTTATCAGATTAGTATCCACAGATTCAAAAGAACGAATCAATAACTTTTTTTTCTCCCTGGCCCGGTCCATCTGCCAAATTGTTTTTATCCAATGCAGCTCGCGACTCTAAACGTTTGCCCACACCTGTTGTAGGGGCATGACGGTCTACGAAAGTAAAAGTTTTAAAATCAGTTTTAATTTGAAGTTTACCCCCTATGTCTCCTCTTTTCATCCACCCGCCGCCCCGCTCGACCAGCTGAAGTCACGACCAAAAGTGAATCAAATTTCATTTTTCCTTTATTTGTAATGTTATTTAATCCTATACACAGTTATTAAACGTATGTCCCCGGTTCACGGATCCCTTAAAGGGATAACAAAACACCCATTGTTTGTTTTCAATTGGGCACAAAACGTGTTGTGTTCTTCCCCACGATCATGCAGATATGTTTCAAAGTATTTCATGCGCCACGGATCTTGAGGAATTTAAGTAGACAGTTTAATCTCATATTCCCTAGAAGCCAAAAATTGGCACGCCCCGTCGAAAAACAGACAGAAATTGTAATGACCAGCCAATGGATAGCGCTCATTCCCGCTTGAAGTAATTGGAACTTTGCCTACCATGTCGCTGGGCGACTTCCGACTGTTTTGTCCGAGTTGTGTTCTTTGATCATCTCAAGCTACGTCCAGTAAGTCTACCTGTCATCTTGTACAGTGTGTGTTCCTTTATTGCCTTTGCCTATTCATAGGTATGTGACTGTGACTTTTTCTTTGCTGTTTTTCACCGCATGTTTTGCAATCAATATAATATTGTCCGGATAGCTCCCCGTTAGCTTTCGGACTTCTGAAGGGTTCCAGTTTTGTTTAGTCTAAGTTAGTCCCGGAAGCAGTCGGCTAGCTGGTTGGCCTGCCGTGCTCAGTTTTTTTCTCCTAGCTGGGTTTGTGTTTGTTGCTGTCGTGGCTCGCAGTTATCCTGGCTGCTTACTGCATGTTTTTGATCGGACAGTCTTCCGTTTTTCTGCCTGTCCTTTGAGTTTTTCGGACATGTTTTGACATATGTAACGATGTCCTCTGAACCGTTTTTAGCTTCCGGTTAGCCTGCAATGTCTCGGCTGGTTTAGCCCCTGAAAGCTCTCTGTTATTTTTGCTAGTTCGCCCCATTTTGGCTGCTCGCTATTTGTTGTACCATTGCTGCGCCCACCTGCGACACAACGCAAAACAAAACTTTTTCAACTGATTAACATGTAAACCAATACGGTGACTGGCTTACTAGGGTGCTGGTGTTCTTCACATGATGTTAGAGCTCAGAAGGTCAAAGACGAGACAGACTGTCTTCAAAATTCATTATCTTGGAAAATAATTGGAATATACCAATGACATATATCGATATTATACAAAAAATATATATACTATTTACTCACATTTTGTATGTTTTAGTATTTGTGTGTCCCTTCAACCGCCTGAGTCGTCAGGGCACCACTTCCTGTTGTGTGTCTTGGGCAAGTACAGCCTGGCGGCGCCCATCCAGTTCTTACTGTATATTATTTTGTTTTCTGAATGTATTTATCTGGATTACTAGGGATTCGGTTAGGTTTCTATCCCCCACCACACGGCAATTCCAACATACAATACCCACATCAGAACAGATTCTTGTTGTATACTGGCGGCCTACTCTCTACGGCCTTTGTCGTACGTCTTTACCCGTGCTTTGGCCTGAATCAACCGCCTGAGTAACTTGAGTTCAAATATCGCGAGCAAAAGAATGTTGGCAGAGAGCGGTCATTCTGACCACAGTGGCCCCGCGCATGCGCTATTTAGCCTTTCCACATTCAGGCAGTCGTGTGCTCCAAGGCAAAACAGACAAGAGGATGATTCAGAGAGGGTCACTTCCTGAGTCCCGAGTCCAAGAAGGCATCAAAAAGCCCTTTGAGTTCTTCAGACATGTTTTGACATATGGAACGATGTCCTCTGAAAAAAGACCAAGCACAAAATGAACGAATGGATGCAGGACTTTGCAGAAACTAATTAGCAGAACTTGTACTTTTCCTTCTTCAAATGCTTCCACAGTCTTTCGAGGCTTTTGGGCTCAATGAGAAGGACCATGAACCATCAAAAACATGCTTCAGTCACCGTTTGGCACGGGTAACAATTATTCAAATCTCTAGAGTTTAAGACTTATTCCACTTTTTTCCCTCCACCCAACCCCAAGAAGTCAGTAGTGGACCGCCTCAATGAAGGGATCATGCTGTGCTTTGCTAGAGAATACAGGAGAAGCTTACTGATGCTCATCAACAGAGGTCAGATTATTATGAGCTGCTCTGTGCTCAGTCTAAAGGACATTACCAGCTCTCGCTACCACACCAGAGACAAACTTTTATTAAGGACTCCTCCACCCGATGTGGTGTGCTGGCTGTATGGCGGAAGAGAGGCGCACTTATTGAGTCTGCAACACATCCCAGAAAATAATTGGCTCTCTGACCAGTCTGGAGGACATTGGTTGCTCTTGTTACGCAGAGCTGAAAACCGTATTAGGGATTCCTCTTAGCCAACTGTGGTACGCCAGGTGACAAGAGAACCGTACAGTGAGTAATCAACACAATATCATGGGCTGCTCCCTCCCGAGTCTGGAGGACATTGCCAGCTTTTAGGCCAGTCTTCAAAAACAACCTTGTAAATGTTGTTATCAAAGAATTCGTTTTGATTAAATTATTTTCTTTTCTGACGTGTTTCTCCTGGAGTGCCCTGTCTGAGGTACACTACGTTGTGTTATAATAACATATTTGTCAACCTGTACGTTTTTGCCGTACAAAGTACGTTTATTATGCATTTTAAGACGTGTACGACATACAACGAAATCTGTATGGAAAAACGCAAAGTTATCAATTATGGGAACCATCCGGTATAGACCGACTATCACGAAACAGCAAATCAATCAAGTCAAACGGGTTCGCCGCGGTAGCCTCTATCTCTGTATCGTTTTTTTTCGTTGCAGACTAAGCGAGCGGTTTGATGCTACTGTGCGCATGCGTCTGCTGCCTCAGATTTCATGTGGTAGTTATGTAGTGAAAGGAAGTCCGTCTCTTTTTAGAGAACCGGCTTTTCCGGCTCAATTCATTAAAGAGAGCCGCCTCTCAAACGGCTCACTTGCTTTGATGCAGTGTATTACGAATTATTATGTTGTGTAAAGAAGTTATGAAAAAAAAAGGAAGTATAAAAGGAGAAAATGAAAAAAGACAGGTTTGTGGTTATCCCTTTAATCAGTATATTACCAACAATAATTTAATGCAGAAAATGAATTAATAATTTGAATAAGAAAATGTATTATTCTACTTAATTCCATTTGCATGTATTTTTCCCTTCTACAGTGAACGTCCAAGCTACTTCATTTTTTAACCTTTTTTATAATAAACCTCATTCATGTCGAGCAACTCAGTATCTCACAACAAAATGTTAATTAAGAATATATATGATATAACGAAACGCATGTACTATAACATGTTAAACTACATAAATAAACAGGTTTGAAAAACATTATATGGTGTAAGATTATTTTGTATTTTGTAAGGGAAAATACAACATTTTGTAAGGGCATGGAGCCGTGGAGGTTGACAGGTATGTAATGATATAGACCTTTCTAAATTTGTTCTGGTCTGTTTTAGAAATGATTCAGGCCAAAGGGAACTGTCTAAAATGAGGCCAAGTTTATCCTATCCAAAGTGAACCTCAATGGATTCCAGAAAATAGTAATTGTCATGTCAGGCTCATCCAATGTGGTCCAATTATAGTCCCCAAAAAGTCGTCTTTTCAACTATCACACCAAATATAGATGTCTATGAAAGAACCAAGGCAGCTTATAAACATCTTTTCTTCATCTTTTTAATGTCTTTTCAAGAAGTTTTTTGGTGAGCGTCGATTGGAAAATCAGTTTGTCCTAACAGGACCCACAACAAAGGCTTAAAAACTCAACATGAAGTAATACATTTTACGTTGAATGAGGCAATTTGGGTTGTTTTCTCAGGTTTAAATTTGTGAGACTGTCAGTCATCAGGTGAAAACACAAAAATGGCTAAATCTGTTATGGTCAGTTTTAGCACATTTTTAGCTCTGATTTTAGAATGACTGGAGTTCTAGATTCTTTCCATTTTTTCCTAAAATTGCTGCACACCAAACCAAGATAACCGACCTCTTTATATTCGTCAAACGAGTACTTGGAACTATTTGATGTAACATCTCCTCACGGTTTCTTTTGTGAAATGACCTCACTTTTTTTTGATTCAGGTCTCAAGATTTTTTTCATCTTTTATTCGTCCCGTCCATCCAGTTTCAAGGTGTTGAGCGAAACTATTGTCTACTTCTGTTCTGCTTCAAACTTTCTTCTAAAACGTTAAATCATTTTGAATTGCCATGAACCCCCCACCCCACCCCCTTATGGCCCCACAAGAAGCACAACTTGAAATTGTGACCTGACGATCTGTAAGACCGTCCGGCAGCCTCGTCAAACCCCTAAACAAGTAGCCCTGAGTCTTTTCTTTAGGACTTTGGATTCTCTCCTTGACAAAAGGGCCACATTACTCCCGTGACTAAGGGGGGAGGGCATTGCATTCTTTTGGTGACCCCCACTATGCAGCGTCTATGAAACAATAAATGCAGCGTTTTGTCCTTCTACAATAGACTGTGCCTGAAAATGTATAGGGCACTGAATTGTAAAATTCCTGAAAGGAATTGCTCCTGAACTGAGGACACAACTTGCAAGCCTTGGAGTTATTACAGTTATGAATCCATCAATCGATCTATCAATTCACATATCTCAATCACTTGTCTAGATTTATCTCGCTCAATTTTTTTAGATCTTCTATCTCTCTCGATTTTTCTAGAGCTATCTTTATCAAATTACCTAGTTCAATCTATCTCAGTAAATGAGTAAATGTATACCGATCTACCCATCTTTCTTGATCAACTTGTCTAGACCCATCCATCTCTATCAATTTATCTAGATCTAACTAGCTATCTGAAACAATTAATCTCGATATATCCATCTATTTGGATCGATTCATCTATATCTATCTTCACCAATTATCCAAATCTACCTATCGAGCATATTATCTAGATGTAGCCGTCTATTTCGATCCAATTTTCCAGATTCAGCCATCTACATCGATGAAATTATCCAAATGGTGTCACAAGCCAGAAACGGAGACAGGACCCAATAGCGTTTGTTTTACTCAGTTTTATTGAGAAAGAGAGCAGTGCTTGCTTTCACGATCCGATGATCGGCGGTCACGGGCAGCTAAAGGCAGGAACGCGGAAGTCGCACTTCCGTGTCGAGCGAGGGTAGTCGTAGACAGTGTTAAAACAGGTCGGTGGCCGGGACGGAGGAGCAAGGGCAGTAACTAGTCCAGAAAAGAGGTCGGCAACAGGTATCAGGCAGGAAACAGGGCAAAACAGGTCGACGGAGGAGCAAAACAGAAACGGGTCCAGAAACAGGTCGGCAACAGGTATCAGGCAGGAGAAAACAGGGCAGGAGAATGTTGTATAGTACAAAGCTTGCCTAACTGAGAGCATAGGTTCGCAGACGTTGGTAACACTGAGCCGGAGGGGGTTAAAAAAGTGGCAGGGAGCCAATCAGCGACCGTGGCTGTTGGCGCCAACGGGGCAGCCACCGGTGCCCCGAATCAGTAATCATGACAAATTGATCGGTCTACCTCGTTTCAATTTTTCATATCTGGCTGTCTACCTTGATCAAATTGTCCAGATCTAACCGTCTACTTTGATCAGATCTTCCAGATTGTTGTCTAGATAAAATTGTTCGGACCCAGCCATCTACCTAGATCAAATTACCAGTACCCAGATCTAGCTGTCTACAACGATCAAACTATTCAGATTTATACATCTGTCCAGATCAATGTATCTAGATCTACCCATCTACCTCTATCAATTTATCTACGTTTACCCATCTTCCCCATCATTTTTGTCCAGATCTATCCATCTACCTATAATTATCTAGGTTTATTCAACTACCAACAGCAGATCAAGTTATCAAAGAGGTAATGTCTGTCTGTGTTGGAGTAGTAGTGCCTAATAATGTTGTTGGCAATGCTATCCAGACTGGGAAGAGAGCAGAACCTGATTTTCTGGGCTGTGCTGATTATTCTCTGTAAGGTTCTCAAACCTCTGTGCCTATCTCTCCTCTTTTTATCCACAAAATAAATGCCTAAACTATGCAGGAAAAAACTCACACTCCAAATGTCCTTTTGAAAAGAAATTTGGAGACGATTCACGTGAGAGCTCGGTCAAGACTGCTAACCGCTAAAGCTAAAAGTTGAAAGAAGACATTCTTGAAGTGATTGTAGGGTTGGACCTGACTTTTCCATGCAGCTGGCGCCATGTTTGCGTGTATTTGTGTGTGTGCGTGTGGGCAGCATGTTACTCAATACTGCAGCTTTCCACATCTGGTACGAAAGCTTAACGTTGCACTCCCTGTTTTGTTTTCTCTCTGGAGGCCTGTTGGACGAAAAACAAGAAAAACGTTCCGATCTTGACAGTGTTGTGAAAAGAATAACCTCGAACTGCTTTTTTTTGTAAATGTTAGCGTCTTTGCAAAATAAATCAGGACTGCGTATGATAGTTTTATTTACAGTTTGAAAGTATAACGCAATGCACTGGGTCAGCAGCGCATGAAATCAATTAGCATTTTTTGGAGGGGACGTCTAGCAGGGCACAATTTGATTGGCTGCGTTCAGAGTTGCTTTTCGCAAGTTCATTGCAACTATTAAACTTTTATGCTTTTTTATTGTTGACGACCAGAAGGGGGCGAAGGAGGAGCTAGTTCGCAGGATCGAAGCCAAATGTAGCATAGGTCGTTTTTATTTACATTTAAAACTATTCCCTGCCCAAGAGTATATTATATTGCGACCCCTAGTGGTGTAAAAGTAATTAAATCATTAAATAAAACGCTTTTGATTCAAATAATTGAAAACCTATGTACTATGTCACATACGACTGCCATCTTGCTACTACAGAAGCCCAAATGACAACCTTGCCATGCTAGCTTGTCTTTGCCACTTCCAGCGCACATCCCAGCCTAAGTCCCGTGATTCAGGTATCTGTCGCTTTTTTTCCCAATGTTTCCATCTCTAGTCACCTGTTTTAGCCACTTATTGCATTTTAAACTGGTAGCCGTGGCAAGGGAACTCTAGTTCCATTTTCATTCATGCCAGCAGCACTTCGTTGCTTTTCTATATTAGAAAAAAAATGAGTAAGCAAAGCCAAAACGTCACAAAAACAAGAAGTTGCGCAATCATCCACAAAAATGAGCACAAAAGTTTACTGGGCCTCTTCCGTCTGAGTATTGCCCAAGCGCCCGAAATCTCCATTGAGGAAAATTGCTGAGCAGGCAAAAGAAAATCGAGTGTCTAAATTGTGGTGAAGCAGCGGCAGCCACATTTTTCGCCTTCAGCAATCCCGTCGTCACACAAATAAGGATTTTTGTTTTGTGGCTAACTTTCACTGAGATTAAATAAAAAGTGGTTGGGGGGGAAAGGGCCACGGGGAATCAATTAGTTGATGCTTTCTAGTGGGGAAAAGTGGCAACAACTGTCATATTGTGTACTTTCTGTACTTTCATATAATTTTGATGCTTTTCAGTGAGATTTTACACTCTGATGTCTTAAAAGTTTATCATATTATTTCTCTCTACCTTGTTTCCTCACAGTCACTATCTCCTGCTTGCTACTTTCATGTTTTGCTCTGTTAGAGTTAGAGTTGTTAGTCTTCCAAAAATTGTGTTTAATGGTCTTGTATTCTTGACACTCTCTTTACTGTTCTATCAAAGTTTGTGGGTACATATTGAAGGATTTTATACATTTTACTTTAAAGGACTTTATACGATTAAATACAAGTTACATTTATCGAGTGCAATGAAGATTCTCACCGGGTAGGCTGAAGTTCAATGACAGGTCACGCCGTTCCAAATGCGGAATGTTTCGGGTTAGGAATTTTGATAACAGGACTACGACGAAGGCGTGGGGGTTTTCCTGGCACGCCCATGGGAGGAGTCGACACACCAGCTTGCGGAAAAAAATGTGGCAGAGGAAAAAAGGCGAAAGATCGAAGAAGATTGAGAGAGGAGGCTTGACGGAGACTCAAGCGACACTAATTCAGCTAATTCGATGGAGTTCACTTAGTTAAATTATTTAAGAAATTAAATCTGCCCTGTGTGAAAATGTCGGCTATTCTTGTCCATCTTTTCCCATCAAGAAACGAGCGCGCATTGTCAGGAGAATGCAGGTTGTGTTTGGTTAATGGAGTCAGATAACTAATTCCAACAATTTGATAAACGGTACATTTTTAATAAGGTTAATTCCGAAGAATATCTAGCATCATCTTGCTCTCATGGTTTGTTCAGTTAGAGACAGCTAGCGGGACGGGACGGGAGAGCGGATGTGATCGGGATCAAAACAGGTTGTAGCCGAAGACAAACGGGAGCAAAAACGGGACAGTCGGGAGTCAGGGTCGAAAAAGGCTTGCCTTGTATACACGGAGATTCGCAGACGGACTGACAACCGGGGATTAACAGGACTAGGTTCAAATATTGACAGGGAACCAATCAGAATACATGACAATTTAGGCTCTGTTTAATGTTCCAGCAATATATTTCATGGTTTCACCATCATATAACTTCTGTTATTGTTCTACCAATGTTCAGATACAAATCCCGTGTTGTCTTTCTTTTGTGTTTTGTTCTGTTAGAGGTGGTTAGTGTCCAGCGTTATATTTCATGGTCTCGTCCTCATAGCACTTCAGTGTTGCTGTATTATGTGTGAGTACATGTCCCAAGTTGTCTTTTATTCCACGGTTTGTTTAGCTAGAGCGAGTTGGGGACTTTGTGTGGTCTTCCTTTCATATTTTGTTCAATTAGATTCTGTTTAGTGTACCAGCAATATATTTCATGGCCTCACCTTTATGGAACTCCTGTTACTGTTCCATCAGCATTTCATGTCTTGTTCGGATAGAGCTCATTGGTGTCTCAATCCTTTGAAGACATGTTTTCATGTTTTGTTAAGTAAATGTTCTATCTGATTCTGCATTGTCTTTTCTTTTTTTGTTCAGTAAGTTGGTTCCAACATATCCTACATCGTCTTCTTTGTGCCTTGTTTTTTTTCTTGTAGAGTTACTTAGTGCTACATGTCCCATGCTTTCTAATTTCTATGTTTCGTTCTGTTTGAGGTTGTTGGTGTTGGACCATAATGTAGTATCTACATGTGGGTATGTTCCCTGTGTCCTTGTGCTCTCGTGTTTTGTTTAGTTAGAGCCAGTTGGTATTCCAAAATATCCTGACTTGCTCTTATCATGTTTTGTTCAGTTTGAGCTAAATAGTGTTTCAACATGGAGTAGGGATGTATAATTGGGATTTGTATTTGAATACTGGAGATCCTAGTAAACACCCCTGCTCTGTTTGTGTACATTACCCGCCACCGCTAAAATCATTTTCTAAAATCTTTTATTGTTTCCATGTTTATGGGATCTCCTTCTCGGGTCACACCAGAACCTGAATATTCTCCTGCAAACTCAAAACGTTTAAATGGGAACTTCTTGAATATTGTTGGATTCATTATGTTTTGAATAGAAATACTTGTTTTAGATCATGAGTCCATACTGCTGGAATGCGAACAAAGAATATTAAGCAGCTGCGTGCCGGATAAACAAAAGTTTGGATTGTAAGCATGAGCTTCAGCCCCTGCCCGCCTTTTTTGGGAGATAGTGGAACTTCTTAACCGGTTCCATGTGTTTTTTTTCTTTGCATTGTGTTCTTCTTTTTAAGTGCGAAAACAAGTCGACTGACAATTGTGACAATGCAATAGACCTTTAGGGTACTACCACCCCGCCTCAAGACGTTTTTTTATGTTACGAAGGATATGATTTTTAGACCTCTAGTTGCGGTCCTTTCCCCCCACTTTACATCAACAACGACAAATTATTTTGCGGGTGAAAAGCGTATTAAATTAAAACTTCGCAGTGTGCCTCTGTTAAGATTCTAAGATACCTTGCTGCTATTGGTCTTGTCAAGAACCAGAACGGGATCAGGACCCAATCGCGTGACGTTCTCACACAAGCCTTTATTTTACGGGAAATGGGGGTTCATGCACGTTAGGCAGCCGGTCTGGCGTGGAAAGACGGAAAACCATAGACCGACGAGATCGATAACGAATCAGGATAACAAAAATAAACAGGAGAAACTAGACGGGAACAAAAACTGGAGAAACTAACAAACAGACAGAAATAAAACTGGAACCCGAAATTAAACAGCACAAAAATAAACGGGAACAATACCGGACTCTAAATACCAACAGCAAAAGAGGACCGAGTCAGAACCCACATCTTGTGGGGCAGAAGTTCGTTTGATGGGCTGACAACCGAAGCAAGTGAGCGCTGAGCTTTATATAGACAGAAATCCAATCTCTCAACGAGCCGCAGCTGGCGGCCCACGGGCGGGGCTAATTGGGCACCAAGCCAACCGTGACACACACAGGCATGCCTAATTGGGCACCATGGCAACCGTGACACACACGGGCGTAGCCAATTGAGCGCCATGGCAACCATGACAGGTCAGCGTCATATAAAATGCTGCTCTGCTATTGGATTGTATCACGGCATCATGCAGAAGCCAATATGGGATAGGCTGAACTCATTCCCACGATGCATTTATCTTTTTTCATTCAGTTTAGAATTTTGTTTAAGAAACAAATGTGTTAAGTTATGGTCCCAAGGCTTGCTGTGAGGCTAAACGATGAAAGAAAAACATGACATGGAAACGAGGCTTGCAATGAGGAAGATATACAAAGAATGCAAAACGTGTCTTTACCCTTTCAAGGCTGTAATCAATCGACGGTCAGGACTATTAATAAAAATAAGGAGGCGATTATAGCAAAGAAATCTCCTGAGGGCTTCTCCGCCCTATGTATACACCCTTTAACTCCACTCTCCCAGCTCAAGTCACACCAAATGTAAATCAAACGTCATTTTTCTTTCATGTATATTTATTCATAATTATTTAATCATATGCGTGTATATTACACAGTATTACTTACAATATACAAATTTCTTATTTGAATATTTTTATCTGGCTTTTAGGGGATTTAGATTTAATTACAGTAGGTTTTTATCCCCACTATGTGGCAATTTCACTTTACCATACCTACCTCAGATTGGGTTACTGACCTATCCTGGGGGTCTGCTGTACTTGGAATGAGCCAATTTAGTGGGCAGAGGACACCCTGAACAGCCAGTCGCAGGGCACACAGAGACAGACAACTCACCCGCTCATTCACACCTAGGGACAATTCGGACCGGCCAATTAAACTGGACTGCATGTTTTTGGAATGTGGGACGAAACCGGAGTGCCCGGAGGAAACCCACGCAAGCACGGGGAGAATATGCAAACTCCACACAGGAGGTATGATCTCATGACCTCAGAACTTTGCTGCACACGCGCTAACCACTGCGGCGCCGTGCTGCCCCTAGATATGAAATAATAAATAAATAATACAATAACAATAGATGTTCAGATTTCAAGACATTATCTCTTACAAAACTAAAAATAAATCCTGAGAAAAATGTTCTGCTATTTTTCCTTTGCATTGATTCTTTTTATACATGTGATGTAGATTTTATGTTTTCTTTGCACTGCAGGGATCTCCTTGTTGACCGATGATGTGTTTTTGTGGTTGCCAAGCCAACAAATTCAAATCGTGCCAATGGTTAGTCACGTTTTCAGTCATATTTTCTGCCTCCTCCCCCAAATATGACTCAATCCTGTCTGGTCCATAAGGAAAATGCATCATTTTCCCCGCTCTGTTCAGGAGTCTCCCAAAAAGAAAGTTCAAGTTTCAATTTTTCAGTCCCTGATCCTCTAAAAATGGCCACAAACTTAACATATCTTGAAATAGAATTGGGTTTATTCTCATTCATAACAATGTAGCGTACGTTGTTCACAACGAGATTATACTTGGCTCTTTGTCCTCCAGACTGGGTAGAGAGCAGCCCCATGACTTTCTGGCCTGTGTTGATGACTCGCTGTAAGGTTGTCCTGTCTTCTGCTGTGCGCTCAACATTCCTCTCCGTGATGCTGTTTGCCAGTCATTGTCAGTGGCATTGTCCTCCAGACCATGATTTTCTGTGTTGTGTTGATGACTCTCTGCAAGGTTCTGTCTGCTGCCGTGCTCCTACTATACAATACCAAAGTGAGATGAGCACTTAATAATGTGGTCATCTAGATCTTTCAGACTGGGCAGAAAGCAGCCCATGATTTTCTAGGGAGTGTTGATGATTCTCTGTAAGGGTCTTCTGTTTTCTGGAAATGTCCTCCAGACTTTGCGAGAGCAGCCCATGATTTTCCAGCCTGTGTTGATGAATTTCTGCAAGGTTCTTCTGTCTGCTGGCAATGTCACCCAGATTGGGTGGAGAGCAGCCCATGACTTTTTTGCCTGTCTTGATGACAGTCTGTAATGTTCTCTTGTCTGCTGGGTTTGACTTTCAGATTGGGCAGAAAGCAGTGCCTGATTTTTGTGCCATTTCGAGGACTCTCTTCATCTGCTGGCCATGTCATCCAGAATGGGCAGATGGTAGTCCATGATTTTCAGTGTTGTGTTGATGACTCTCTGCAAAGTTCTGTCTGCTGCCGTGCTCCTACTGTACAATACTGTAGTGAGTTGAGTGCTTAAAAATGTGACTGTGAACATCCTTCAGACTGGGCAAAAAGGAGTGGCTGACTTTTGCATCATGTCAATGACTCACTGTAAGACTTTTTCATCTGCTGTCTATTTCATCCAGACTGGGCAGATAGCAGTCCATGATGTTCTGGGCTGTGTTGGTGACTCTCTGTTGAGTTCCCCCGTCTGCTGCTGTGTATACAGTGGTGTGCCTTGGATGTGTTATAGCTATTCGCCCATCCCCCTGCACTACATAATAAACCAAACAGTTCTTGATTCTTCGATTCTCGAGCTTGTGATCGACAGAAAGTACTCGAATGTTTACCGAAGTTATACATCATCACAAGACAACATTCGCAAGTCCTGGTTCACACAAAGAAGACTTTGTGCTGGTAATCCAGCAGAACCACTTCAACGCCTCCCTCTTGAATAAACACCTTTTTATTTCTATTCAAGAGGAACGACACGGCATATAAATCACGAGCGCTATCTGGTAGGGAGCGTGTCGGCCTTCCGTTGCATCCAAGGTGTTCTGGTCGCTCCTACGCCGTGTCAGCGATTCGTCACCTCCGGTTTGTTTCCCTTTGGCCCAGATGACGCTGCCAAAAAAACAAAACCAGCTGTTGACAGGACGTACCCATTGCTTCCTGGATTTGCTTGCCTTGCAGTTGCTGTGTTGCATTTTTTTGAGAGATTGTTTTACATCAGTTGTAATCCGTCTTGTTTGGATGTGAACAGATATCGGTAGTCCACAAAAAAAGATTTTTGAAAATAAAACATTTTTTTTACCTTTATGGATGTAGTTTCTGAAAAACATCTATGGTGTCCAGAGTGCTGTTTACTTATCATGATTTCGCAGATTTTAGTTGTGCATTGTGTTCTGCACTTTGTTTGGCTAAACAGAGAAGGATGTTTTCCATCGCAAAAAAAAGGAAAACCTCTCCACCTGCTAAACTTGCTTTGTTAGCTCCCTCATACCTGTCAACCTGTACGGTTTTGCCATATGTTTTTTATGCATTTTAAGACGAGTACGGCGTACAAGAAAATCTGTACGGAAAAACGCAAATTTGTCAATGATGGGGGCCATCCGGTATACACCAACTATCACGAAAAGGCAAATCAATCAAGTCAAGGGAGTTCGCCGCGGAAGCCTCTATCTCGGTATCGGTTTTTTTTTCGTTGCAAACGAAGCGAGCGGTTTGATGCCACTGTGCGCATGAGGATTTCCCATCATGCATCATTCCGAAAAAAAAATATTGTGTACGATTATTTTGTATTTTGTACGGGAAAATACGACAGATTGTCGGGCATGGAGCCGTGGAGGTTGACAGGTATGGCTCCCTGGTGATTTTTTAAAAATGTTTGTGCATGGAAAATTATGTCGTGTCTGTAGGACAGAACTAGAAAGTTAAATTTAGTTTTCTATAACTTGATGGCGGCAAAGTATCATTACAGGTAAAGTGGATTGGGTCCTTAATCCAAGTTATTTTTAAAATTGTTATTTGACAGTACAGAAGATATTGATAAACAAGGTTTATAAAGTACAATACTCTTTGCTTAACAAATATTCTACTTCTGAGGTTTGGACTTGCGGTTTTTGCAACAAAACCACCGCAAAAAACGAGGGATGACTATATTCCGATTGGACAGTGAATATTGGATTTGTGGAGAAATATGAATGATTGTAATGTTTTCACGCATGGAGACTAACTAATTCCCCATATACATGCAGTTTACGAGTACAGTGGTACCCCAGTCTTCAACCGCATCAAATTGGTGTTCGACCAAAAAATGTGCGCTAAAAATGTTTTGATGCTCAACACAGAATTCGGTGCCCAACTGAAAATAACCGAGTCAAAGTAAACGAAAATAGTAGAATCGAAAAGAGATTTGGCACGTAACGAGTGGAGCCGAGTGGAGCCGAGATGCACTCAGCGGCACGAGTTAGCCTAGCTTTAGCGCCACTTCTATACGGACCGCCAATGAGTGACGGGGTACGTCATTTTCGAAGTTATTTTTTTCCTAGTTTGTGCTTTTGCGTTGCTTTTAAAAATGGGTTCCAAGAACAACAGCGATAAAGGGAATGGATAAGAAGAAAACAGTAAAGAAAACTATTGGACTGAAAAAGGAAATAATCGCAAAGTACGAAAATGGTTTTCCAGTGTCTGATCTCGCCTTGCAATATGACATTGCAAAGTCGACAAATTCAAATTTTTATAAAACATAAAGAAGCGATAAAGAAAGCTGATGTGGCAATGGGAGTGAAGCTTTTATTTGAGAAAAAGCGCTTGCCATTTACAATGACCTACTGAAAGGTATGTAGCCGATACAAAATCGTTTATGTTTCTTCTTTTTTTATGTTTATTATATATTATGTACATATTTATGGTCTTGAAAGTTGTTTGGATCCACGTTTTTTTTAAATATTTTAGCTATTTTTTTTATGGGTGGAACGGATTAAAAAACATATCAATGTTTCCTATGGAAAACATTTTTTTGGTACTCAACCAAATCGGTACTCAAACAACAACCAGGACCGCATTATGCTTGAGGACCGAGGTACCACTGTAATCAGATTTCAAGGGTGAAGCGGGAACGACAGGACAACGCAAATAAATGTAATTTCTACATTTCACGTCTGTGTCACGGACCAGGGCAGGAAACAGAATTTAGAACCCACTCGGGTAACGTACTCACAATGTATTAGGGAGAGGAGGAATGCGTGCACACTCGATCTGGGGATCGATGGTCGCAGAAGTGGATTGAAATCCCCAAAAAAGTGTAGTAAAAATCAAACAAATCAGGCCAAAAATAAAACAGGATCAAATGCTGGCAAATTCACATACTAGATAGATAGATAGATAGATAGATAGATAGATACTTTATTCATCCCCATAGGGAAATTCACACTTCCAGCAGTCTACCCCGTTGTTTATTAACAGATTAACATGATGCCCTAGGGGTGCTTGTAGCGGATTGGATGACGTCACGCTAGTCCAAAAGTTCGACATCCCTGCGGCAGATGGAAATCTTTTCTTTATGAAAATCCAGGCATACACCACCTCGTGTTAGCAAGTCCGCCTCCTCTCCGATTCCCCCCGGCTTTTGTGTCTCTGTATAGCGGCGTTGAAGCCGGATAGCTCCGGGTGGCTACACTTTAGCGTCCGGAATGCTAAACGTGAGCCACGTTTCCGCAAAACACAGCAACTGCACTCCCTGTGCGCTTCGATGTTTTCCTCCAGCACTCGATGATCTTATTTGGTCATGAGTTCGCATTTACTATGATTACGGATGGTACCGAAGACTTATAACGCAGCTAGCCGCTTAGCTAGCTCCGGCTCTTCTTCCACGATAGGCCCCTTCATCACGCCGGCACGAGAATTCTTCAGGGCAAGGAGTTGAGATTCCTTGAATAATAATAATAATAATAATAATTTCCTTTGTATTGTCATTCTTTGTAACAATGTACACAGAACGAAATGTCGATTTTGTGCGCTAAAACCCATGTCCATAGGATAGAAGTAATCCATAGTGTAGTTGTCAAAACGGGAAGAAAAACACCGAAGATAGGAGCAGACAATAAAACAATAGGGCAGCTGCTGGAAAAGGCAGCAGCTCGTGGCAGCGCCGCTACTAGGCATTTCACAGAGTTTAACAGGAGTCTTGCAGAAGTTTCACAGATGCCCAAACAACTAACGGCTCAAAGGACCGCGTTTAAGTACTCCCAAGGAGCAATCAGTCAACGCGTCTCAGCCGGTGTCCATGGGCGGGGCCAATTGGGCGCCGTGGCAACTGCGACAGAATCCGGTGCCACCCGGCTGGGACCTACTGGGCGCCATGGCAACCGTGACAGTTTGAAGTAAATTAAAAGAATATTTTATCCACCAAATTTAACTAATAACTTGCTTTCTCAAAAAAATTGAGCTACATTTCGTACATAGCAAGCTAAAAACATAGACTTACATTATACCTTTTTGAATACAACAAAAACTACTAAATAAATGTCTCTGAGAAATCTACTTCCGGTACACGCAAGGAATCGAAACACTACCACAATAGTCTTTATAGGTCTTGATAACAATGTAGGGAACATTGTTTACGGCAAAATTACACATGGAACTCCAGAATAAATCTGTAATAACAAACTTAAAACAAAAACTCTCATGTTTGCTGATTCAGGGCACATGTGACTGCCCAATTGGCGCCAAAAGCCCTGAGAGCTGATTGGTACTGAGACACCTTTTAAACCCCCGGCTTTCAAGAGGAAGCCGTCAGATCATTGCGAACCTTTGCTCCCAGCTAGGCAAGCTCATTCCGTCCGACAATCTCCTGCTCTGGCTACCTGTTTCTGGACCTATTTTGCCCCGTTTCTGCCCTGATCTGCCATCCCGACCAATGATCTGTTTTGCCCTGTTTCCTGCCTGATACCTGTTGCCGACCTCTTTTCCGAACTCGATACCGCCCTTGCTCTCTCGTTCGGCTAGTGACCAGTACCCCTGCTGCCTACGACTATCCTCGCTCGACACGGAAGTGCCACTTCCGCCTTCCCGCCACCTGCTACCCTTGTCCGTCGATCATCAGATCGTGGAAGCAAGCCCTGCATTCCCTCTTTATCAATAAAACTGAGTAAACGAACGCCACTGGGTCCTGTCTCCGTTTCTGGCTTTGTGACAAAAACAAACACAAAAATTAAGAAATGTATTAGGATATATTCATAAGCATCAGAAAATAGTTAAAAATAATGTTATCAGCATAATTTATCAAAATATAAGAGTAAAGAAATTGACATAATTACACCATATTCCTAGAGTCTTCAGTCATACATACCTACAATTGAATTGAACAATAACGGAATGACTATGGTGGCAATACCTAGAAAACTGATACACTTAGCAATCAAGTGAAATGAAATAAGCACTTTTATATTCCCTAGAGATTTTTGACATTACATGGCAAACTTCCTGCCGTCTTGTCCATATTTATAACACTTTGTTTGGATCATAAAATAAGTGTGAAATATTTTACGGCTTGATGACTGCCGCTAGCAGCATTCAATCTTCTGCCGGTGACAGCGTTATTGTCTTTGGGGCTGTTAAACTTGGTCAAGCTAATTAACACTAATTCAGTGACCGTAACTCTGCTCTAATGGGGGAGTTTAGTATTAAAGAGGAGTTGTTGCTGACAAAGTCGACAAAGACTGTTTTTATTTCGCTTTTCCTTCTAATGTTTGAATGAGTTTAGTTACAAAAAGCTGTCTGTGTGGAATTAGGGCAGGAATGCTAATAAGTGTCAGGCTCCAACCATAAAAAGTGCTTTTGTGGAAGGAAACACCGATACCTTTTTGCTCTTTTTCAGCGCCACAAGCCGTCTTCTGTTTTGGACACATTTCCACGGTTGCTTAGTTTGAGGTATTTTAGCCCGGATGGGGAGTCTGGAAAATACCAGCGCCGACATTGGATTAGGTTTGCATGGGTTGGGGGATCAAAGCTAGTGTAACCGCTTCTGTTGAATAGAGGTTTGAAATTGTATCGCCGTGGGTTAACCTTCTAAGGTTTTTGAGAAAGGGGACACGCCTAGGTCCATGACGTTGACAAAGAAAATAACCATTTTGACCTAGTTACAAGAATCCTTTGATGGATTCAAGTAAGACTTCTATTTGTAAACCAGATTTGAAATATGAACCTAGCACGCTCGTTAGCATTAGTATCATGGAGCTTCCCTTTTACAAGCATACTTTTTAAAATTCAATCCAAACTCAAAACCCAGACTACAGAATAACCCAAAAAAGATGGAGGGACACAAATCCAATTTGGATAACGGTAATGTCAGAACCAGAACAGGAGGAGGACCCAGATGCGTAACGTTTTCGAACAAGTTTTGTTTTACGGGATGGGGCAGTCATGCGCGTGAACACAAACGCCAGTAATTCAGCGATCTCTGGGCAGAAGAAGTAAGACAGAAGTCCGGCGTGGAAAAACAGGAAACCAGAGGCAGACGAGATCGATACCAGATACACGAGCAGATACCGGACAGACGGGGTCGATACTGGACAGGACGGGACAGCCAGGATCAATACTAGATACTGGAGACTGGAGTCAGATATCCGACAGGACGAGACAGGCGGGATCAATACCGGATACTGGATACTGGAGTCAGATATCAGACAGGATTGATACCGGATACTGTAGACTGGCGCAGGATATCGGAAAAGATGAGACAGGTGGAATCGATACCAGATAGGACGGGACAGACAGGATCGATACCAGATACTGGAGACTGGAGTCATATATCTAACAGGATGAGATAGACGGGATCGATACCCGATACTGGAGACTGGAATCAGATATGAGACAGGACGAGACAGACGGGATCAATACCAGACACTGGGGACTGGAGTCAGATATCAAACAGGACGAGATAGACAAGATCAATACCGGACAGAGTCAAAACACATGTCTTGCAGGTGCAGAGGTTCGTTGACGGAGTGACAAGGGGTGAGTGAGATCACTGAGCTTAAATAGGGGGGAAGCCAATCAGGCAACGAGCCAAGGCTGGCTCCAAACGGGCGGGAACAAGTGAGGGCAATGGGCAGCCGTGACAGGTAAATACAAATAAATAGATTCAAAAAAGCAAAATCAACAAACCCAAAAGTTCAAATAAATAAAAAATGTTTTCTAAAAAGCGTCCACACTTTATTTCTTTTGGCAGCTATTCTTTGTTCCCTTTCGACTAACCCACTTCTCCAAACTTTAAGTCCTTTTTTGGTTTGTGTTTAATATTTTTTTTTGATATATTTAGGAGGGCTGCACAGTAATTATCAAGCCAAAAGTGAACGGATCATCCATCCATTCATTATCTGCACTGGTTATCCTCAGTAGGGTCACAGGGGTTCTGGAGCCCTTCCCAGGTATTTTCGGGCAGGGGACACCCTAAACCGGTTGCCAGTCAGTTGCCGGGCACAAAGAGACAGACAACTCACTCTCTCAGTCACACCGAGGGACAATTTGGACCGGCCAATTTACCTGACATGCATGCTTTTGGAACGTGTGAGGAAACCAGAGTGCCCAGAGTAAACCCACGCAGGCACGGGGAGAACATGCAAACTCAGCAGGGGGAGGCTTGTAGCCGGATTTGAACCAATGACCTCATAACTGTGCCCCGGACACGCTAACCACTTAGCCGCCTTGCCGCCCTGTAATTGGATTAACGTCCAAATACAAAGGGACACTTATTGTTCCGATAGAAAAAGAAAACGCTGATTGTTGAATGTGATGTTGCCATACACATCAATGTCATGTAAAGTACACAGTACTATTTGATAAGGCGGAGTTTTGAATTCATCATTGTCATTAAGGGCAGGACCTTCCCAGAACACAATTGGTGAAAGCATGACCTGATGTCCTACTGGGCAGCGTGGTTTCCTTATACAAGGGAAACACGTGTCTCTAGTTCTTTTTACTCGGTGACGGAACAAATTCGCTCGAGAAGATATGAATTCTTCGAGAGAGCGAAATAGCTCCACTGCGAAAGACCAACACTGATAATGAGTCACTTGACGCCATGTTATTATCGTGTTTATGCTCCTCATAACAATTTGATTTTCTATAGAAGTAGCACAACTTGTTCCTGTCTCCTCTCTACCTTGAAAGCCGGTAGTCACTTGATTCCACATTATAATATTTAGGACTGCAATTAACGTTTATTTTAATCATTGACAAATCTGACGATTATTTTTTTTGAGTAATCGAAGAATCAGATTTTTTTTAAACACACATATTAATTTCCTCTTCTTTATTCAAATATTGAACATGTGTGGACGGATTGGAAAAATGAGCACAAAACAGAATATTGTCACAACCAGAACGGAATCAGGACCCAATTGCGTAACGTTAACCACAAGTTTTATTGATAAAAAGAGGAAGGGCAGCACCCACGATCCGGTGCTCGCTGGACACGGGAAGCAGCCGCTCACACAATCGGATCTTGATACAAATACGGAAGTGGTTCTTCCGTGGTGGGATTCGGCGATTGTTGGGTGGAAGATGTAAGGTAGCAGTCTGGCAGGAATGACAGGAAGCCAGAGGCCGACGAGATCGATACCAATTGCTCGAGCAGATATCGGACGGATGGAGCGATACCGGACAGGACGGGACAGACAGGATTGATTTCAAAATTGGATATCGAAATTAAAAAGGACAAACTAGACGGGAACGAAACTGGGGATCGATATAAAACAGGACAAAATAGACTGGAAAAATACTGGACAGGAAACACAGGCAGGGAACCAGACAGAGTCAAAACCCACATCTTGCGGGGCAAAGGTTCGTTGACGGACTGACAAAGGGTGAGTGAGAACACTTAGCTTAAAAAGAAGCCAATCAGTCAACGAGTCGCAGCTGGCACCACTTGGACGGGGCCAATTGGGCGCCATGGCAACCCTGACAAATCCCCTTCAAGGATGACCAGGCTGCAAAGCATGTTGAAAATAACAAATAATACACAGATATTGTCAACATGAAATATAGGTCATTCATAAGCTATAAAATATAAGTGGGTTTTAAGGCTAGATTTAAACAGTTCCACTGAGTTTGCGGATCGATTCTCAGGTGGAAGAGCATTCCACAGCATCGGGGCACGAATGGAGAACCCTCTCGAACCTGCCGATCTCGTCTTGGCTCTTGGGATCACTAGTAGACCAGCCGTTTCAGAGCGAAGGCTTGGTCTCATCGCTACCTATTCATATAGTGCGCGGGGCACCAGAGACCTTAGCTTGTTAGAAAGATTCTAAGCATGTATGTTCCCAATTATAATATATTGTCATGATTGCCGATTCAGAGCACTTGTGACAGCTTAATTGGCGCCAACAGCCCTGAGATCTTATTGGCTGATGAATTTCTTTTAAACCCCCGGCTTTCAAGAGATCCCTGTCAGATTGTTATGCCAACTGTTTCTCCCAGCTCTGCAAGCTCTCACGTTCAGACTCTGTTCCTGCTCTGTTTTCTCTGCCTGTTACCCGTTGCCAACCTGTTTCCGGACCTGACTCTGCCCCGTTCTGCCTTCCCGTTATCCGACCTGTTTTGCCCCGCTGCCTGCCTGACTCCTGTTGCCGACCTTGCTTCCGAACTTGACACCGCCCTTGCTCTCCAGTCCCGGCTAACAACTTGCATTCCCTGCCTGTCTTCGAACCTCCTCGCTCGACACGGAAGTGCCACTTCCGCGCCTCCTGCTACCCTTGTCCGTCAACCGATCGTGGAAGCAAGTCCTGCTCTCCCTCTTTATTAATGAAAACTGAGAAAACGAGAACTATTGGGTCCTGTGTCTGTTTTTGGTCCGTGACATATATTTTGATTTTTCGACAGAAGTACAAGCACAATTTGGTCGCGTCCGCCCTCCACTGCTTAGTATTGTGTGTGAGGCACTGGAGAATCTATGGCATGTCTTAAGATATTGTGATTGTAGAGGCTGTTTTTTTTTCTTTTCAGAAATTTTTTTCTTTCTCGTGGCACTCCTGTATGTGTTTTATATGTAAACGCTGATTTATTAAAATTAACAGCTCGATTAACATTGACCAAGTGGCAAACAAGTGTCTCAATGGCGACGGAATGTGGTTTTTCGTATGAGACATACACAAAGCGTAGTGTAGATATCTCAATGTTTTGTACTCCTTTAGCAAATCATGGCTGCCATAAATGCACTTGATGTTAGACCTCCACGGCCTTAATTAGTTAAACATATTTCATTTGCCCATTGTAGCATTTGTTTAGTTCTTTTGATTGATGATAGCTACTAATGTGTAGAGCTTAGATAATGCCACTTGAAAAGAATGAGTGATCCATTTGTGACTTTAAGCATTGGAGCATTTGTAAAACATTTACAAGTGACGTATTTTCACATCACAAACACACCCATAATAATATACACATTATGCACTATTTACAGAAGATATATATGTATTACTGCAAAAGTAAGTATTTATTGATTGGTTGATTAAGTCAAGCTCCAGTGTAGTGTCTCCAACACAAATATTATCTTCATTGTTGATAAAAATAAAGACACATGAAAAAGTAATTGCATTATGCGTGTTTTTTGTTTGTTTGTTTTTTTTTTCAACATAGCATGCGCTTTGTAAAAAAGTTATCGGTATAACAGAAGCAGGATATTGTCTGTTATGGTAAGAAAAACAGTGCATCCCTAATATTTAGAACCATGCAGTAATTTAAAGTGTCATGATAACTGATGTGACTCACCTGTGCCCGCTCATTTGGCGCCAACCGCCGCAGGTTCTGATTGGCTCCCTGTCGGTATTTGAACCCAGTCCTGTCAGTCCCCTGTTGTCAGTCCATCTGCGAACCTTAGTGAATACCAGACAAGCCTTTTTCTATCCTGATTTCCACCTATCCCGTTTTTGCTCCTGTCTGTCTCCGGCTACGACCTGTTTTGCTCCTGACCACGTCTGCTCTCACGTCCCGGCTCACAACTCATTTCCGACCCCGACCACGCCTTGCTCTCCCAGTACCGACACGTTTTTTCCGTTCCTGACACCGCCATCGCTCGCCACGGAAGATCCACTTCCGTTTTCAGATCACAATCCGAGTACGACTTGCTTTGCGGTCCAGCGAACACCGAATTGTGGGCTCAGTCCTTGGTCTTTCCTTCACTAAAACTTGTTCGAAACGTAACGCAATTGGGTCCTGTTTCCATTCTGGTCCTGACATAAAGACAGGGATCAGTAAGTAAATACTGGACTGGCATGCTCTTATCTGATCATGGCAAGGGATGAATAATATTAATATTATTCATTTTTATAATATTATTCATTTTTCATTGTAATATTTGTTTTCATAGCTCAGCACTGTGGTATGATATCACTTCACCATCAGGACGGTCATTTTTAATTTGGTTGTTGAAGGATTTTATACATTTTACTATAAAGGATTTTATCCGATTAAACACAATTGAGTGCAATGAAGATTTTCATTGAGTAGGCTTAAGTTCAATGACAGGTCACGCTGATCCGAATGCAGAACATTTTGTCTAGTTCTGTTGACGGCAGGCATTGTTTTGATAAATGCTCTGCTGTAATGAGTTTTTCAGACATCGGGACGCTCTTCTCTGAGATGGTGGAGCCCATGTGGAGGCTTCCCTGGCACGCCCATGGGAGGAGCCGGCACACCAGCTTGCGCAAAAACATGGGCCGAGAGAAGAAAGCGAGAGAACGAGAGAGGAGGCTTGACAGAGACTCAAGCGACACTAATTCGGCTAATTCGTCCATATTGGAAGGAGTTCACTTAGTTTAGGAAATTAAATCTGCCCCCGTGTGGAAATGCCGGTCTCTTGTCCATCTTTTCCATCAAGAAACAAGCGCGCATTGTTAGGTGAATGTAGGTTGTGTTTGGTTAATGGAGTCAGATAACTAATTCAAACAATTAGGTAAACGGTACATTTTAATATTTAATTCCTAACATTGTGCATTTCACATGTCAGAATGACAATATAATATGTTACGTTTGATCTTGATGCTCTTCTGGGTCGCCCATGTCATAAAATTCTGTGTGATTGACGTGGATGGTCTCATGTTGTAATTAGCCGTCAATTTGTGTGTTGCCCGAATTCCTAACCCTAGAAACCGTTTTTGCATGCCACCGAGTGGCCTTAATAAACAGGCCCTGTGTCTACAGATTTAATCCCCTGACAGAAAAAACAAGCTAAACACTGTAACTTGGCCCTATTTCCAACAAAAGAGATCTTCAAGATAAATAGGCCAGAGTGTGTGCCCGATTGCCTTCCTTTTCACAATCATGCCAGTAAAGGCCGTGTGAAACAAACGGTCATGGAAACATTTCAGAAATGCCGTCTGCATGTGGTTGACTTCTTCTGTTGGCGGGTTGAAAAGGAAAAAAGAAGGGATCGAAGGAAAAGGTGGAATGTAAGTGAAGGGATAAAAGCTATAAAAGAAGTCAAGGTGAAAAGAAAGAAAGAGAGTGGCTAGGAAGGAAGGAAGGAAGGAAGGAAGGAAGGAAGGAAGGAAGGAAGGAAGGGGGGAAGGGAGAAAGGAAGGAAAAAAGAAAATAAAGATAAGGTGGAAAGGTAGGAAAGAAGGAAGGAAGGAAGGAAGGAAAGAAGGAAGGAAGAAAGGAAGGAAGGATTGAAGGAAGGAAGGAAGGAAGGAATGAAGGAAGGAAGGAAATAAAGATAAGGTTGGAAGGGAAGGAAGGAAGGAAATAAAGATAAGGTTGGAAGGGAAGGAAGGAAGGAAGGAAGGAAGAAAGGAAGGAAGGAAGGAAGGAAGATAGGAAGTAAATAAAGGTAAGGTTGGAAGGGAAGGAAGCAAGCAAGGAAGGAAGGAAGGAACAAATGAATGAAGGAACAAAGGAAGGGAAAAAAGAAAATGAAGATAAGGTGGAAAGGTAGGAAAGGAAGGAAGGAAAGGTGGAAAAGAAGGAAGTGAAGATAAGGTTGAAAGGTAGGGAGGGCAGGTGGAAAAGAAGGAAGCGAAGATAAGATGGAAAGGTAGTAACAGAGGAAAGGAAAGGTAGAAAGGAAGAAAATGAAAAAAGGGGAAATGTAGGATGGAAGAAAGGAAATAATGAAAGGGGGAAACCTATGATGGAAAGGAAGGAAATTAAGAAAGGGGGGAATTTAGGATGGAAATAAAGGAAATGAAGCAAGGGGGAGCATTGGATGGGAAGGAAGGCAATGAAGAAAGATGGAATCGTAGGACGGGAGGAAGAAAATTAAGAAAGGGGGGGACGAAGGATAAATAAAAAGGAAGGGGAGAAAATGTGCAAAGAAAGGAAGAAAGGACACGTGTAAAGGTAGAAAAAGAAGGAACGTATAAAGGAAGCTAGGACAGGAGGGTAGGGAATAAAAGAAAGATGAGGAAGGAAATGGGGATTAAGGAAAGAGACGAACAAAAGCAAGAAAAGGGGAAGAGGGAATGTTCTGTTGCTTCTGTGGGACCCCTGGATAGATTATTTTGAATATTTTTTTCCCGCTTATTTTTACTTGTTAGGCAATGTTTATGTATTTTTCATTTTTTAATCCATATTTCTATTGGTGCGATATTATATATCAGAAACGACCACTTTTAATCCCCTTGCTTTTTTTCATCAATGAAAAATAAATAATTTTGATCGGGTGCCGCCTTCTAGCGACCTAAAAGAAAATTGCAACACGAAAGCAAAATTGTTTATAATCACACTATTGCAAAACCCTCCAAGGAATAAAAAGAAAACACTTTTTGTGCAACATTAATTATATCTAAATTAAAACAAAATCGTCACGAAAAAAAGATTGACGGAGAAAGGGCGTGGCCAAGCGTTCACGTCACGGTTGGTCACGTTGTTATGGTTACGGGATCGCGTATCACTGCGCTCACCTTGCATTGTTAACTCTTTCGTCAAAAGTTTCGCAATAACTGATAGAATTCAACGTGTAAGACATTCAAGGTAATTTGCGACAAGTAAATGGTTTATTGTAGTTTAATTTGATTGGGGAAAAATAGCTTTTCTAGAGTGAAATGCTGACGTTAGCTAGCGGCGCGTAAAAGCTAACGGGAGAGATTACGATGTCAAGTTTGTTCGTCTCACGCTGTTTCCGTTTCTTTTCAAAACAAGTGTAACATGTTGATTCTCGAACTGCAAAAAAAAAATCATAACGCCACACTTGTATCGTATCTTAATACTTTAATAAGTCTAATTTTGTTGCTGAGTCGTTTATGGAAGTAAAATAAGATTTTGTCATTTATAGTGTGCAAGGGTTTTATTTATTTTGAAGAAAATTGGACTTGACCATGAAGACGAAGCGCAAACACTGTGATTATTTTTTTCTTCACCGATCTACTTGAATAATGTCGATATTTTAGGTGTTATTTTACAATTGGGCTCATTGAATGAGGTGTGAATCACTGTTTTGTCGTCAGCTGCCAGTATGTCCGGCGACCTGGCTGCCGTGTGGGACGTCGCCTTAAGCGACGGCGTCCACCGTATCGCCTTCGAGCACGGGACCACCACCGGCAAGAGAGTCATCTCCGTGGATGGAAAGGTTACGCAAAAAACAATTTAAAATCATACCTGTCAACCTGTACGGTTTTGCCGTACAAAGTACGTTTATTATGCATTTTAAGACGTGTACGACGTACAAGAAAATCCATACGGAAAAAAAATTATGGGTACCATCCGGTATACACCGACTATCACGAAACGGCAAATCAATCAAGTCAAACGAGTTCGCCGCGATAGCCTCTATCTCGGTATCGGTTTTTTTTTCGTTGCAAACGAATCGAGCGGTTTGATGTAGTGAGTTTTTAGAGAACCGGCTTGTTCGGCTCAACTCATTAAAGAGAGCCGGCATTAGGGATTCAGTGTCTTTGTCCATATAACACGGAGGAGCCGGGATTCGAACCTGCGATCACTTGATCCCAAGACGAGCGCTCTACTTCCTGGGCTAATGCCGCCCTAATGCAGAAGATAAATTCATAATTTGAATAAGAAAATATATTATTCCACTTAATTATATTTGCATGTATTTTTTTCCTTCTACAGTGAACGCCCAAGCTACTTAATTTTTGAACTTTTTTTTTATAATAAACCTCATACATGTCGAGCAACTCAAGATCTCACAACATAATGTTAATGAACAATATATGTGATATAAGGAGGGCAGCACGGCGGGGCAGTGGTTAGCGCGAGTGCGGCACAGTTCTAAGGTCTTGGGAACCTCCTGTGTGGGTTCAAATCCAGCTACCGGACTTCCTGTGCCGAGTTTGTATGTTCTCCCCGGTTTCCTCCCACATTCCAAAGACATGCATTTCAGGTGGATTGGCCAGTCCAGATTGTCCCTCCGTGTGAATGAGCGAGCGAGTTGTCTGTCCCTGTGTGCCCTGCGATTGGCTGGCAACCAGTTCAGGGTGTCCCCTGCCCGCGACCCTACTGAGGATAAGCGGTGCTGCTAATGAGATGAGATGAGATGATATAACGAAACACATATACAGTATAACATGTTAAACTGCATAAATAAACACATTTGAAAAAAAATATGGTGTAAGACTATTTTGTAAGAGAAATTACGACAGTTTGTAAGGGCATGGAGCCGTGGAGGTTGACAGGTATGCAATTATATCTTCACATTTATTGAGCCTAATATTATGAATTAGTCTGTTTTAGTCAGCTAAAATTGGTTGAAAAGGTTCCGTCCAAAACATATCTTTATTTTGCTGATAACTGGGTGTCGAACAGACGTCTTTCAGTAGCCTAGATTTGGACAAGTTGATCTAACAAGGAAAGTAAATCAGACAATTGAACAGCTGTATGTCAATGACGACAGTGTTGTATTGATCAATGGTACCATTGGAGCGTGGTTTCTAAACACAGTGTATGCCAGAGAAGGCTGCATTCACTCTCAAACTTTATTCAACATCTTCCTGGAGAGGATTGAAGCCCTGGATAAACATGAAGTTACAGTCAGCCGTGGGGGACACAACATCACTAACCTGTGTTTTGCTGAGGATATAGCGGAACTGGCAGGAGATGAACAGGGAATCGGAGATAAGGTCAAACACCTGGACAAAGTATCAACCAGTATGGGGTGGAAATCAGCACGGAAAAAACAAAAACAATGACCACCAAACCCCAAGATATCACCAAAAACATCTCCATCAACCAATAGAAGCTTGAACCTGTCACCAAATTTAAATTTCTTAGAGCTGTCATATCAGAAGAAGGGCTTCAGAACCAGAAATCATGACCAGGAACAATAGCTCAAACCACAGCCAGACTTGCCAGACTTAAACCCACCTGGAAGGAAAAGAACATAGTAGTGAAATTAAAGACAAGACTCTTGCAAGCGCTGGTTACTTCCATTTCCTCTCCACTTGTGAGACAGGGACTCTCACAAAAGACTGGAAAGGAAAACCCAGGCCATGGAGATGCCATGCTACAGGAGACCTCGTGACATCAACTACATAGCCCCTGTGACAAACAAAACAGTGGGCACATTTGAACCTACCTAGAGCTGTTGTCGCAGACAAAAACTGCCATATGGTCACATCACAAGATCATCAAGATTGGCCAAGATAATTCCCCAGGGCACAGTCCAAGGGGGCTGGAGGAGAATAAGACAGAAAAAGACCTGAACTGACAAAATCAAGGAATGGACTGGTGCTAACTTTGCAACGACCCATACTTAGGCCAGAAACCGTCAACAGTGGAGAAAGCTGTCCAGAGTTGCGTCCACAGTGGTGACCAAACAACCCAGGCCGTTAAGGGATCAATATAAACCATGAAATACATCTGACAAGGACTATTTTGGGACAAAATTTCATCTGAATAGGAAGGGCTAAACACAACTCAATTTTAGATGCCTGTTTAGACCAAAGGTCAGAAACCTTTTTCAACCAAAGAGCCATAAAAGCAGAAGTATTTCATTTTTATTAATTTATTTTGAAAGTGAGAGCCACACCATATATTTCCAAAGAAAATTCAACAGAACTGCCAAACCCGCTCACCAGACAAAAGATCATTTTTAAGCACATTTTAATTCACTGTGTAATGTTTGATGATTTGATAAAATCTATAAAATAATTATAATGCCAGAGCCTGTGTCAGAGCCTCTGGGTGATTGAAAATTGTTATGTGGCTTTTTATTATATAGAGTCTCAACAATGAACATAGATTGTTTAAAGGATTGTTTAGCGATTTTGCAGTCAAAACCGGGTCTGTTGGTGTGACACCTCGACGGTAAACTAGTGAAAAAAGTGTCCTATATATGCTGGACTGAACCCTTTTCACAGTCAGTATCATCTTGGCATCGCCCGTGTGACAATCGGTCCGAATGTAACAATATATAAAGTACAGTATTTGCCATTTTATCTCTTTGCCGTATATACTCATGAAAAAAGCCATGTATGGCTTGCGAGTCAATCCTTTAGAAATTACCAGGCCAGTTTTAGCCCCAAATCCAACATCTAAAAGACATCTTAATTCTGATTGATAGTAGATAGACAAAAAAAAACGTCTTTAAGAGATGTCTAGTGTGTTGTCAATTCGGACAGAATAAATGAAACAAAAACTATTTTGTCTGAATGAGATCAGCTAAACACAACTGAACTTTAAATTTATATCCAAACCAGGCAATATTCTGCCCCAAATCTATCGTCCAAAACACGTCTTTATTTGGTTGAAAAATGGAGGCAATAACAAAAACATTTTTTTTTTGAGTGTTAATTTGGTCAAGTTATACACATAAATGATTCTTTTTGGACTAACTCCAATTGTAGATGTCTATATCGGGATTAAATCATGTCTAAAACAGACCAGGTCACATTTAGCCCCCAATCCAATGTCCAAAAAGGTGTTTTTTGGGGGGGTCAAAAAGTGAAAGATGGAGAAACGTCCCCTTTAAGAATGTTGGTGCTTACATTTGGAAAAGGTAAACACTACAAGGACTAGTTTTAGAAAAAAAATCTGTCCTGTGAAGGAAGGGTTCAACACAACTGTATTGTATTTATGAATTTTACAATAGCTGCAGGGTTGTGATATTCTATTTGGGGAGTCTGTAGAGCAGGGGATTACAATCATCTAAACGAGAGGAAGTAATAGCATTCGTCAGCGAAAATATTGTCTACAAAAGACCAGGCCACATGTAGCCTTAAATCTGACGTCCAAAAAATGACCGGTGTCGGTCTTGGGTCTCAACCCGGCGCTTTATTTTTCCTTCCTCAGGAGGTGCTGAGGAGGGACTGGATGTTCAAGCTGGTGGGCAAGGAGAGCTTCCAAGTGGGCAAGCTGGACACTAAAGCCACCATCAACATTGACGCCGTGAGCGGTTTCGCCTATGAGTACACCCTGGACATCAATGGCAAGAGTCTGAAGAAGTACCTGGAAAACCGGGCCAAGGTGACCAGCACCTGGGTGCTCAACCTGGATGGGACGGATTCCAGGGTGGTCTTGGGTAAGATCCTCCTCTTTGTAGCTGAGTACAAAAGAAATGGCTACTCAAAGCACATTTTCAGTTCTCCAGTCTTGCAACTGTCCTGAAACTGATCAGATACCTGACACATCATCTAGCCCACAGGTGTCAAACTCACGGCCCACGGGCCACATCCGGCCGGCAAAATCCTTTTACAGTGTGACCTCGGTTCTCGACCATAATCCGTTCCAGAACCCTGTTCGAAAACCGATTTGTTCGATCACCGAAATCATTTTTCCCATTAAAAATAATGTAAATCGTTTTAATCCGTTCCAACACCCTGAATGTTTACCTTGAATGTTTAACGTAATCATAAAGCTAACCCAGGCTAATCGTACTTTCGCGTTATCGAAATTTTCCGTACGAAAGATTACGCTAACACGAACGTGTAAAAATAAAAAAATCAGGTCGTTTACAAGTCATTTAGCACCCGGGTCTCCACAACAAGTGGTGAGCGGTTCATTGGAAAGGGGGCTCCGTTCCAACACCCTGAATTTTGGGCTCAGTTCCAACACCCTGAATGTCGAATCATAAAGCTAACCCAGGCTAATGGTATCGTAATCTTCCGTACAAAAGATTACGCTAACATGAACGTGTAAAAATGTAAAAAAAAAAAAAGGATAAAGAAAAGAATTATGAATAGGATTTCTTACCTTTGTGGTGGTCAGCAGAACGCGCAGGTGGACGGTGGTGCTATTATTTCTTTCTTGAATAGTTGTACGCAGTACTTTTCTTTTTTCACCTGTAGCAACTTTGTTGCTTGCACTGACTTTCTTCGGAGGCATAATTAGGTGCTAAAACACTTCGTACACCAATATTAAAAGCGAAAGCAAAACGAAGTACGTCCGCACGCAATAATAGTCGGTCAGGAAAAGAGTGATCTACACCCGTACGCCGCTCAGCATTGCACCCTAGCCGTTTTTTTGACCGAACAGCGAAGCAAGAATTTCTCGAAATTTTTAATAGACTCCGATTTGTTCGAACTGAGAGGCGTTCGAAAACCAAGGTTCCACCGTATATACATCTACTATAATGGCCCGGGTCCATGAAACCCTGATAATATTCAAATTATACTCGGATACTAAAAACCACAATGGCCGAGAAAATTGACAACTGACATTGCTGGTAAACCTGTGTGTCTTATTTGTGGAGATTTTGTGGCCGTAATTGAGGAATTTAATGTAAAATGGCACTACAAGACAAAACTTCAGAGTAAGCTGAAAAACCTTGAATCCAGAGAAAAGATACAGAAAGTTGAAGAGTGAAAGAAGAATATGAAGATATTTTTCACTAATGCAAATTCCCAAAGTGAAGAGCACAAATTTTATTTATATTTTCCGTTTTTTCATATTTTCATTTTTATAGTTTTGACAGGAGATATTTTTATGGAGAGCAAGGATTTTTAATTCATTTAATGTTTAAGTTTGTTCTGGAATAATATTCCTGACTGTTTTAAATTCATAATTATTTATTAAAAAAATAAAAAATAAAAAAGGAAAGTGTATTCAATAAATATTTATCCTGTTCGGCCCGCGGCCAAAGGTGTGGTTTGAGTTCTGGCCCTCCGTATAATTGAATATGACACCCCTGGTCTAGCCCAAGGTTAGGTAAACTATGGCCTGCCGGCCACATTGGGGCAAAAAATATGGCCAAGGGGCTGGGCCATGAGGGAAAAAAATGACCAAGGGACAATAGAGACAACAATGGAACCGAATCATTACATTTTTATGATTAGTACTTTTTAAAACCATTTTCTTTTATGCTATAATTTTATTTTTTTCCCTTTTTCTGATGAGTCTGATAAATAACCCTGACTGCGCAAATATGGCCCGCATGCCATGGTTTGATGTGCCAATTCTCTAAACTTTTATATTAATCTTACTGTTTTACTTGTTTTGCAGAGAAAGACACTATGGATGTTTGGTGCAATGGACAGAAAATTGAAACTGCAGTAAGTGAAATTGAGTTGTGTACCTTTTTGAAAATATTTATGTTGAACATGTTATAATACGGGCAGCACGGCGGCGCAGTGGTTAGCGCGTGTGCAGCACAGTTCTAAGGTCTTGGGAACCTCCTGTGTGGGTTCAAATCCAGCTACCAGCCTACCTGTGCGGAGTTTGTATGTTCTCCCCGCGCTTGCGTGGGTTTCCTCCGGGCACTCCGGTTTCCTCCCACATTCCAAAGACATGCATTTCAGGTGGATTGGCCGGTCCAAATTGTCCCTAGGTGTGAATGAGCGAGCGAGTTGTCTGTCCCTGTGTGCCCTGCGATTGCCTTGCAACCATTCAGGGTGTCCCCTGCCCACTGCCCGATGATTGCTGGGAAGGGCTCCAGCACCCCCGCGACCCTACTGAAGATAAGCGGTGCAGCTAATGAGATGAGATGTTATAATACATAATACTGGAAAAAATAGAAAAATACGGTGTTCCCTGGCCATATTGATGCAACACAGATTCATTTTCTATGAATTTGCCGTGTGTTTTTTGCGTGCACACTCAATCCAATAGAAGAATTGCCTTCTGTTCCTTGGTGCTGATTGCAGCAGTCTGAATGTTTTTTTCAATGACTGGTGACAACAAACAACCCCTTATGCTCGTACGTTGCTTGCCATTGACTTGCACTATAGATGGATCGATACAACTGTGGCATCCACATAATAGTGATATAGATCGTCCTGTTTTCACCTTGGAGGAAGAAAAAAAATGGAAATGTCCTGGAGGAATCAAACAATACACAAAGGTTTTTTATTCTAGCAAGTAAGCTTTGGATGTTTTCGATTTGCCGATGTATTCTCCGTCAGGGCGAGTTCGTGGATGACGGCACGGAGACTCATTTCACCCTGGGCGAACACAATTGCTGCGTCAAGGCGGTGAGCAGTGGTAAGCGGCGAGATGGACTCATCCACACGCTGCTGGTGGACGGCGCCCAGATCGCGGAATGCACCGAGTAACCATACCGGTGGTGAGACGCCCGCCGTGGCCATGAGTAGTCTCGTCCAGGACCTGCTGTCGCTTTTGCAAACACTGGGAAAACAACCGGGAACTCTGAAAAGCTGACACTAAAATTCATTTATATTTTCCTGCCATTCTTGACATTCTTTTTCTATCCCCGTCCCTTGATTGATTCCATCATTGATGGTCTCAAATTGTCCACATTTCAGAGCTACCAAATACTAAGAATCGTGCGTAGTTTATTACGTCAATTTATAGCAAATTGAGAAATAGGCATTTTCTGTGTGATAAGTCTATAGTTTAGACCAGGGGTGGGCAAACGTTTTGAGTCGCGGGCCGCATTGGCTTAAAATTTTTTTGAAAGGGCCAGGAGGAGGAAAAAAAATGTTGATTACATTTTTTGTATATAGCGATACAGTCTCAAATACAAACCTCAGCAATACCTGAGTGTAGCTCCTATGCTGTTAGACAGAGGAAATAAATGCTACTGGACTTGCTCTAGGTTTGAGGAGTGGTAATATTTATTTTGTTAAATATGTTTAATTTCGGGCAGTGGTTAGCGCGTGTGCGTCACAGTTCTGAGGTCATGAGATCGAACCTTTCTGTGTGGAGTTTGCATGTTCTCCCCGTGGGTTGCGTGGGTTTCCTCCGGGCACTTCGGCTTCCTCCCACATTCCAAAAACATGCATGTCAGGTCAATTGGCCGGTCCAAATTGTCCCTAGGTGTGAATGAGTGAGTGACCTGTCTGTCCACGTGTGCCCTTCGACTGGCTGGCAACCAGTTCAGGGTTTCCCCTGCCCACTGCCCGAAGACAGCTGAAATGGGCTCCAGCACCCCTGCGACCTTTCTGAAGATAAGCGGTGCAGATAATGGATGGATGGAAGGAGGTTTTATTTATTTTTCAGTTTGATAGCCGGTCATCTACTCTAATTTCGTTGTTAACCTATTTTTAGTAGCAAAATTTACGTTTATTTGCACTGATAGGGTTTAGAATTAACAATCAATCTATTTTGTGTCAGAATAAGTTACACAGTAATACACCTTGAATTTCAACGACAGTTCAAATGAATGACAAGAAGGTTCATTAAATAAGCAAAGAAAACACAATTCCAATGTTTTCCAGCTCAGGGGATCCTAAATGCATGGGTGGAAAAGCACCTTCTCTGTTACTGGCTCCATCTAGTGTTAAAACTGAGAAGTGCAACAGAGTTGAGCTCAAGCGCCATGTGCGAGCCGCAGTTGGCCCGCGGGCCGTAGTTTGGACACCCCTGGTTTGGACACTCAAACCTTGATGGATTTGGAACTTTCAAGGAGAACTTGAGAGGACCCAAGCCTCAGATAAGAATTTCAAACCTGTTCTAAAAGCCCACCCCTGAACTCTCGTTATTAAATCTCCTAGGTTACAAAGAGCAGATCTGCCCTCAAGGGTGTGGAAAGATAAGAACAGCAACATGATTGGCCAATTGTGACAATGATGTAAACAGTGCGTTATAGTCAAAATAGTGAACAACAGTGAGCAATAGTTGTCAAAATAAAGAAAATCTATGCAATCTTCTTTGCAGGTGTCCAAAAATTAAAAACATAAATCGTAAATCGTCTGCATTTGTATAGCGCTTTTCAAGTCAAAACTACAAATTAAATCCTCTAGATTAGTGGCACGCTTTATTTCTTGATAAAAAATCACCGGGTACACCATATGTCTAAAATGTAAAAAAAATAAAAAAAAATAATAATAATAATAATATATATGTATATATATATATATATATATATATATATATATATATGTGTGTGTGTTTCCTAGTTACTGTACAAAGTTATTATTATTATCTTGGGTAGGTAATACAGGTTATTGATTTTAGTAACTAATTTTGCTGTCATGGGATTTATAATATCTTTAAGCTTTTTTTTTTCAAGTTTGACTATCTTTTTATATTTTTCTACTTGAAAAATAATACTTAAAACGTGCAACATTTGTTTTACAGTGGAACATTTTCTTTACTACGTTGTAACTTTTTTCTTTGGGTTTGCAAAATAATATAATAATCATTTAAATTATTTGCACTCATTTCACTTTACTCCAATTAATTATTTTTTTCCGGGAAATCCTTAACAGCTTCATAGACACAAACATGAGTTGTTAAACATGTATACCTGTACTACCCTATGAGCCGATAATTCTTATATTTATACAAATAAATAATTATTGTGCTGCCACCTACTGATATGGATGGATGTTACAGTTACTTAGCTGATCGCTGGACAATGGCATGTTTTTTTTCCGTTTTTTGTTGTTGTTGTTTTTGTTCCCCCCCCCCCAAAAAAAACCAACAAGTTGGGCAATTTCTTGCAGGGCTTCAATCTAAAAAAACAGTTCTAGATGGCGCTCGGAGTTTAAATACAAAGGCTAGTTTAATTCATTTCCAGTGCGTCATTAAATAGTGCCATCAATGTAATCAATATATAAGAACATTGTCTCACAAGGATTTTTATCACCACCCGCCACCTCCCCCCAAACCAATGACACTCTTAAATGCTTCTAGAAAACGTTTTTCAATTCTGAAAATTCTCCTAATCCATTCTAAATTAAGATTGTCAATATATGGCAGCTCTGACATTTTGACGATTCACTTATTTGTTTCAGTTTTGCTTCATCAGCATTCTCACAATTTGAGCAAAAATGGCATTCTTAAATTTGATGTCGTTTATATCAGTTTCTTGAGTTTTTTTACTCTCATTATTAAAAGTGTTTTTCTTATGATTGAAACCTATTTTGAGAATTAGACTGAAAAACTGTGTTGGCTTTTAATGCTTTGAATTTTGAAAAGACGAGTTTTTAATACTTCTGTCCTGTTACTTGAATATTACATGTTTTTTTAAATCATTATTTCAATCGTTTTCCATGTTTTAGTATGACAATAAGCTATACGTTCAGAAATTATTGAATATTTTTGAAGGATGTCTTTTAGGACCAGCATTATTCTCTAGGTCATTTGCTGTGAAGTAGCGTAGATTTGTTTTTACACTAACGGCAATAAACATTTCACACTGTTTGTTACATTGTTTCTAGCTAGAAAAATGCAGCAAAACAGTTTTACCAATGTATTTATTTCATATTTTAAAGACTGTAAATATTCCATGGAGTGAATAAAGTGATTCTAAGCATTCCTGTGTAAAGCTCACTAATTGACTCCACCTCCTGTTTAAGACAATCATGGATAAAATGCACAACCCCACCCCCTTGGAATCAAGCTCTGCCCCTGACAATATCAACAGCAGATCCTGGGTGTCTTCAGAAAATCCAAGACTATTGGTCTGTGGCCCATTTTAGCTTTAAATCTGTGATATTACTGAAAAGTCTCAGTGTCGAGGTGGACATCTGTGAACTGACAATTCATTTTCAGGAAACTGACATTCCATTTTATTTTGAATTCGATATCAATTGAATACCATAGCTTTCCTCAGGCCATCTTTTTGTCTTTAAGAGAAAAAACAATAAACCAATCACAGATAGCAGAACAACAAAAAGGAGAGCAAAGAGAGTGTATAGTCCGGTCTCTGCGTTTACGGCAGACAGAGTGAGGCCAAGGAAGTTGACGTTGGTGATGGCGGGAGGTGGTGTGCTAGGTGTGCTCGTACCTGTAATAAAAGCCAAAAACCAAATGATATTCAGAACAAGCTGCTGAAATTGTACATTTTCATACAAATGATGAACTCTAAAGAAAAGTTTAAAAGTCATCCTTCTCAGCTTTGACCAAAATAGTTTCGAGGTGATCATAGCCCTTTTTAGAGCTAATAACCCAGGAACATTATGCACCAAGAACTCCTTTACCGGGAACCCGAAGTTCTTTATGCAAGTCCCACGTTAGCATGTCTACACGTCTTGTAATTCCCCATAAATTATTTTAACCCGTATAATTACTAAAGTCATGGGGAACAAAACAAGCTGCAGTACTATTTCTGTCCAGTGTGTGACAGTAACAAAAGAAAGGTGAGGGATGATATGTAGTAAAGTCAAATAGCAATCAAAAAATCCTGCGTCCTTTCTTACGCCAGGATTTGTGACGATGTGAGCAGAAACAAGCCCCCCTACCAACCAAATCAGCTTAGTTCAGCACAGCCCTTCCCCCATGAACAATCTAGGGTTCTCAATAGAAGAGCATAGTGGATAGATGGTAGTCTAAAGGCACCTGGAACTTTCGAAGGAACTGCTTTTTGGGTGGAAACCACACTCAAAATAATACAGACCCTGGCATATGCAAAACCTCTTCCACACTTTTCGCTCTTCCAAGAAATGAACGGTGACACGTCACCCTGTTTGACAAACCCATCAGCGTAGCACTCCCCCCCATGAATAGTTCAGGGGTTTCAATGAAAGATTTTCGTTGATATGTGGTATATGGGTGCTCTGCAAAAGACCCTTGTGGATAGGTTGTACTCCAAAGGCACCTTTGTTTATGTTTCCAGGAACGCGAAACCCGAAATAATACATACCCTGGTACATGGAAAAAGAGCTGATGAGTCTACACCTCATAAAGGATCCCTAGTTTTTTGTTGCAGATGGTTCCAACTGAATGATTTCTTAAGTGTACACGACCATTAACAGGAAAATAAAATGTGATCAAAGTAATCTATAACCACACAAAAATGACTTCATCAGAGGGGTAGAAAAACGGAGACAGGCCGAATCAATCACAGAGCGCAACCCATTAAAGTATGTGCTCGTCATCCCAAAATCGAGAGTCTCGAGAGTCGTTTCAATATCCCTTCCAAATGATTTAAAAACTGAAGGCTCCAAACAAAAACAATTACCTTCCACCTCTTGCTCGAGACACTCGTGAGGCCCAGTAGCTGGGTCTGGAAATCCATTACAGGTGATTATGGTGGCGTAGTAAGCTGCAGAGTTCTTGGCCACGCGAGGGAGTTTGGGATCTGAACGGTTGACGTAGAAGAGGCCAAACCTTTCCGAGAATCCCGTGGCCCATTCCAGGTTGTCCATCAACGACCAGGCTGTGTAACCCCGGACGTCTACACCATCCAGTACGTATGCTACAACAATATCAGAAGGCTAAGAATATTTGTGTCTTTGTTTCCTCAGACTTCAAACTCACCTTTCAAAGCCTGGTTTATGTATCTCTTGTAGTAGTAGCTCCTGTGGACATCATTTAAATCCACAGGTCCACGTTCCGAGATCCCGTTCTCAGTGATGATGATAGGAGGATTACCATATTCTTCCTTGATGAAGTTCAAGATCCTCCGGAATCCAAAGGGCGAGACCTTGAGCCAGGATGAACCAGTGTCCAGCCAAGTCCGATCTGCCACCGTTCCTGCCCCTCTGCAAGATTTCAGGACAATAAAGCCAGAGAAAAGATGCCAAGAAAATTGGTGTACCTGTCTGCATCGTAATGCTGAAGGGTCCCGTAGTCCACAGGGAAGGCCAGGACTGTCGTGTAATGGTTGAACCCAAAGTAATCATGAGTGCCCTTAATTCTTTGGATCTCTTGTTCTGTGAATTCAGGTAACCTGAGACAAGGGGTAGAGAAATTTGTAGCTCCACAAATGTTAATACAAAAAGTAGAGATTACCGAGATTTAGGCAGGCCAGCTTCAAGACTTCTCTTTTTGATGATGGTCTTCATCATGTTACTGTAGTCCCCGTTAAAGACTGGGTGGGCAAACCAGCCAATATAGAACTAGAATGACAGGACACTCATTTACATTAACTGGTCCGTAGTGCCAACAGGTTTCTGGTATTTTGCAGTTGAAAAAAAGCAAAACTTGAGACCTGCACCACACGTCTAGCAGCATCAATGTCTTCCTGCTTGTAAGGGTTCCTGGGCTCCGCCCAATCTGAATTAATAGTAATTGAGATTACCCCGCCCTGTTTCCTGCGGTACTCCTCGTCGTAGAGATGCCAGGCCTCGGCGTGAGCTTTTAACAAGTTGTGCCCAACAATGTACGGTAACGTTCCCGGCCGGAAACTAATACCTGGACGGTGACCATTTGCGAAGTTGCAATAGTCAAACTGGATTGTAGACCTATCATAATATTGTACCTGGTGCAGCTGCTCCGTAACCATGACCCACATTGGCGATGTTGTATGGCTCGTTAATGGTAATCCAAAATTTGACTTTGTGACCCAGGCTTCGGAATATGACGTTGGCGTAATCTCGAAACTTGACTACAATGGTCTCGTTTTCCCAACCGCCCATGTCCTGAAGAGCTTGAGGAAGGTCCCAGTGGTACAGAGTAACCTAATAGAAGCAGGAAGCAACGGACGGAATGCTTAAAACCACAGCAAAGTCTGCGAGTAAACAAAAACACTACGGCAACCTACCTATCATATATATATATATATCTCACATTCTAAGATGAGGATGGCACTGTGAAATTGCGCAATAAACTGAAAAAGGCATAAAGCGCGGTCATCTTATTCTCCTGTTTGTCTACTTACATGAGGTTGGATGTTGGCATTCAGCAGGGCGTCCACCAAGCGACTGTAGTAACTAAGTCCAGCCTCGTTCACGTAGTCTGTAGTGCCGTCGGGAAGAACCCTCGGCCAGGATATGGAGAAGCGATAATGGGTGACCTTGAGTCTCCTGAGTATGGCGATGTCCTCATCTATTTTGTTGTAACTGTCGCAGGCCACATCCCCGTTGTCATCGTTGAAGACTCGAAGAGGCGTGTGGGCAAACTTGTCCCAAATACTCAGACCTTTTCCGTCAGACCTCCATCCTCCCTCTATCTGAAGGTAGGGAATGAAAATCATCAGGGTAAACAGACCTTTACCGGCGTTTTGCTATCTAACGCTACCTGATAGGACGCCGTCGCCGTACTCCAGATGAAGTTTTTGGCAAAGTTCCTGTAAAGTATTTTTTCATCCTCTGGCTCAGGAAAACCGTTGTCCCTGATGACTCGATAGTAGAAGTGAGCCGAGTACTTAGGTGTCCTCGGACGGTTGGGGTTCTGGAAGTCCACATGGTGAAGACCGAAGCCCACTTTGTAACCGGAGAGCCACTCGAAGGAATCCATGAGTGAGGCTGCCGTGTAACCTCTCACTTTCACGCCGTCCATGGCAAACGCTGCCGACATGGAAAAACTGATGATGAAATATGTGTTACGTAATAAAATAAAACTGATGCGAAGGTGCCTTGGTTTTAGAACACCTTCGAGCTGAAATTTCAGCTTGCAGATGGCCCTTGTTAAGCAGAGAGCGGCTGAGTCTAACTGAACTGGCTGATATAAACTCTTGGGAATTAATTTTGCTATTTATTTCTTATGAGAAAAATCAATTCAAAACTCGGCCTCCAACCCTGAAACGGATTCAGTTCCAAAGCTGAGGCACCACTGTAAATTGAAACGTAGCACCTGGGTTGAGGAAAAGATCGTCACTGCTGTTGAACTCAAGCTTAAAAGACTGACCAAAAAATGTGTTTGTATCAGATTATTTTGTAATGCATTTATATATCAGTGTTAAATCCAGTAAATCTCCAAGCTTATGACTAATTTGCTGGATTTATCACGTTCTTTCGGAAAAAGGTGGACATTCATAGGGTTCAGAATGGATACCATGATTTCTGATGTGAAAACTCATTTCAGACCTTAACCAATTCAGACCAGGACCTCCAACCTGGAACAGATTCAGTTCAAAAGTTGAGGCAATGCAGTATTACCTTTGAGAAGTTCGTTGATGTAGGTTTTAAAATAAAACACTCTAGCTGTGTCGTCCACCTTGGTCTTGGATTCTGTGGCAACACCATTCTCAGTGATATAAATCTCCGGGTCTCCGTATTCTATCTTGACCCAGTTCAGGATTCTTCTCAAACCCCATGCCACAGCTCTCTGGTTTTTGACCGCTGTCGTTGGTGAATCAACGTCTTCTTCCTCTATCAAGTCCAGATCGTATTCGTAGGACGGCGGTGTCAGTCGAGCAGTGCCATGGCGGACTATCTTTGTGGTGAAATGGTTCAAGCAGAAGACATCCGCAGTCCCCCTGATGGACATCTTCTCTTCTTGGGTGAACATGGGTAGCCTGGACTCTGCCAGACCTTGGAGTTCGCTTTTGTTTCCGACCTGCCACTTCATGGCCTCGGGATAATCGCCGTTCTTGAAAATCGGATGGGCAAACCAGCCCAGTTGAAACTGCAACGCGCGGTCGGCAGCCACCACTTCGCGGTGAACGTTCACCTCCTGTGGTTCAACCCAGTCGGAACCAAGCGCCAGGGAAACCAGACCCCCCTGAAATTTGCGGTACTTTGCATTGTAGATGTGATAAGATTTAGCGTGGGCTTTGATGAGGTTGTGTGCTACTTGATAAGGCCCACTTCCTGGTTTTTTAATATTTGGGGGGATTTCTCCGAGTCCGTATCCCAACCACGCAATCATGTGCGGCTGGTTGAAAGTCATCCAAAACTTCACCCTGTCCCCAAAAGTGGAGAAGCAAAAATCTGAATAATCAGAGAAATTTTCAATCATGTCTGGATTCTCCCAACCGCCGAGGTCCTGTAGCTCCTGGGGAAGGTCCCAGTGGTACAAGGTCACCATCGGTGTGATGCCGTTTCTCAGAAGCTCATCAATGACAGTGTTGTAAAAATTTACAGCCTTTGGGTTGAGGGAACTTTGAAAACCGGTAGGGAAAATCCTGGACCAGGACAAGGAGAACCGGTAGGACTTTACTTGGAGAGCTCGCAGCATGTAAAGATCTTCCTGAAATCTGTGGTAGCTATCACAAGCAACATCTCCGTTGGCGTTCCCTGGTATAGAGCCCGGTTTGTGGGTGAACACGTCCCAAATACTTGGTCCTTTCCCGTCGGCGTTCCAGGCTCCTTCAATCTGGTAAGCAGAAGATGACACGCCCCAGCTGAAATTTGCCGGGAACGTGCTGTAATGGTAAAGCTTCCGTTGAAATTTTGATTGGTGGGAGAATCTCTCCCATGTGACCTTGGACTTGGACGGAACCTCTGACGGAGGTAACCCTTTTGAGAGGGGCTTGAACTGTATAGGTATCACTTTGAGAACACTTTGTGGATTTGCACCAAATCCATTTTGCTTTATAACCTGTGAGTAAAAGTATGCTGATTGTTTGGGGGTCCTTGGTCTATCAGAGTCCTCAAAATCTACATGATGAAGTCCGAATCTTTGGCTGTAACCATGGCTCCCTTCAAATCCGTCCATCAGGGACTGCACTGTGAACCGGTGAACGTCCACCTCGTCCAGAAGTCTTGCTAAGAAAACAGAATGAAAGTAGACCAGTTTTGATTTCGAATAAGTCAAACTACAAATACAATGCTGTACACAATTTTTTGTTCCAACCTTTTAGTGCTTCGTTGATGTACCCCCTTAAGTAGTTCACCCTGGTAGTGTCGTTCAACGGGTCCATTCCAGACTCTGTTGGCATGCCGTTCCCTGTCACATACACGGGTACCTTATTTATTTTAAGGTATTCGGCAGTGATATAATTGAGAAGCCTTCTCAGACCCCAGGCTGTGGAATAAATCCAGTCGGAACCTGTGGGAAGCCACGATGGGTCCACATGGGACTTGTAGTCCCCCACAGCTTGTGGACCTGAGTCGCAACCCCCATCGCTGTTTCTAACCAGCCGCGTTGTGTAATGGTTGAGTCCAAAAAAGTCAGCGGTTCCATTGATTCTTTGACTTTCTTCGGGGGTCAAACTCGGCAAAACGGCCGGTTTGGAATCAGGACACTCTTTGTCCTTTTTAGCAATCTGAGACTTCAGTGTTGCTGGGTAGTCTCCGTCCACAAAAATCGGGTGGGCGAACCATCCTAACATAATGTCCAGGTAACGGCGTGCCGCTTCCACATCCTCAGGTCTGGAAGGATCTGAAGGTTCTACCCAATCAGAGTTTAACGCGATTCCCACCTCGCCGCCTTGTCTGGTTCGGTATTTGTCGTTGTAGACATGCCAGGCCTCGGCGTGTGACTTAATAATGTTGTGAGTCACCTGTAAGAGAAAGTAGGTGATTTAAAACCCTCATTCGAGGCCCAAACCCTAGCTGGAAACCTTAGTTCAAAACCACAATAACTCTTTAAAACAAAACCAAAGTTTAAAACTGTAGTTTTAGACCCTAAGTTCACATTAAAACCCTAATATCAGGTTTGGACCCTAGTTAGAAACCCTAAATTCAGTCTTCATTTCGGTAGCATAAAAAGTTTTTGTCAAATCTTACCTGATAGGAGGCCACCACGTAATCCCTGATTTGTGGCGGGTGACTTCCGAGACCGTAGCCCGCGTGGCTAACTACCCAAGGACTACTGAACGTGTTCCAGGTCTTGACTCTGTCTCCAAATGTCAAGTAACAGAAGTCGGCGTAGTCCTTGAAGGCTTCCACAATGGAATCGTTGGTCCAACCTCCCTGGTCCTGCAGAGTCTGGGGCAGGTCCCAGTGGTAAAGGGTGACGACCGGTCGGATTTCCGACTCAATCAGCGCGTCGATGAGTCGATTGTAGTAGAGGACTCCTTTTTGGGATTGACTCCTCCGATACGCGGACGGAAAAATCCTTGCCCAGGAGATAGAAAACTGGTACGTGTTAATCCGAAGACCTCGTAATATGTAGACGTCGTAATCCACTTTGTGGTAACTGTCACAAGCCTGATCAGCGGTCGCATTGTCATAAACATGGTTTTGGTGACCAAAGCGATCCCAAATGGTTTCTCCCTTTCCGCCTTCTGCCCACCCCCCTTCCACTTTGAAGGACTCGCTGGAGGCCGCCCACTGAAAATCTGAAGGGAAGGATTCATTGAGAAGGTGGTCCCGTTCGGATTCAGGCTGCCCGTTGAACTTTTCCCAAACCGTTTGGTAACTGTTCGTCTTTTCTGTGCTGCCAAGAAAAATTGGATTTGCCAGAAACTTAAATTCCTTTTCTCCACCCACTTGGATGCAGAGAAAGTACAGAAACACCAGGAAGACGGTCCTCATGGCAGCCAGAATGGAAAAAAAATGAACTTATAGCGCTCGTGTTGTCCTCCGATATCCCCATGATGCAATGTTGTGATAACGGATCATTTTATTGCAGATGGACGATAAATGCAGGAGACTCTGGACTCGGAAATGTTGCTGTCCTGGTGTATCTGGTTTCTGATCAACTTTTTCTAATTATTAAGGAAGCACCTTTTATGGCTTACTGAAATATTTTTGTTATACTGAACACCAGACAAATGCATGATTCAATTTAAAAAAATGAAAATTCCTAGATCTGTTATCACACGACATTGTCTATAGTAATTTATTGCGGTATATGAGCAATAAATGATCAGTCGAAAAATGTTGTTGAATAGGTGGGGCCATGATTAAAATCATTTGACAATGTAAACTATGAACAAAATACAGAAAAAAATTACAATGTATTTATTTGCATGGCTGCATGGCCACTATTGGTGTGTGAGTGTGTGTGAATGGGTAAGTGAAAGCACATTGTAAAGCACTTTGGGAAGTCTTCATTGACTTGAAAATCGCTATATAAATGCAGATCATTTACCATTCATTTGTTGTACTTAATAGTCTGATTCATTATCAGATACATCAAAGACTTGTTTCCCTCTTTGTGGTTTAGTTGTGTTTATATTTTTCAGGACGATTTTGTTTTTTCCATTCTCTAACTTTAGTGTCTGGTATTGTGACTAACTGTAGTTTGTTAATGGAATAAAACCCAATGCCTTTTCCTATGCCTGACACGTTTGCAGAGGTGTACCCAAATGCAGGGAAGTGCAAATGGAGGCAGCTGTGCTCAACAAAGGATCTATCTATCCTAGTCATGTCCCGCGAGAGGGGTGACCGACAGCAAGACAACACATACAAAAATCAAGAAAACAAAAAGAAATTTGAAAAAAAGGGAAAAAGTAGCAAAAAAAAAACCCACACACAAAAATCTTTGGACCATGGCCAACCCAAATGCCCAAACACCCAAACAAGTTAAGCACCTCAGCATCCAAGTTGGTCATGCTTTCGTCCCTCCAGATGAAACAGGGCACAAGAAAGCGACCATGTCACTTTGGTCAGGGTGACACAACGCACTCTTCTGTTCAACAGCAGGGCCCGACAGCTTTCACTGGTTTACCCCTGCCGCATCATACGGGTGCCCTACCCATCCCTTAGAACGCGTCCAAACATCCCACTATCCTTTCACAACACCTCTCCACTCATTCCTCAACAAAGGACGGTATTTGTGAATAAAAACTAGGAACAAACCAAACCATGCCAAATCTTAAGACAACTAACAAAGTGTCCAAACCAGAGACAAAAACCCAACGTGACATGGTGACAGAATCCAGGATGGAAGTGTCAAACGCAATGACCCGACGCAGTGTGCCGTCCAAGCAGTCTATATAAGGTCTTGAGATAATTAGGGGCAGGCATGTGGAGATTGGGCCCAGGTTTGTTCAGCAACCTCCTAATTTGACTCCTAATCCTGACAATGTCATTTTCATCTGCAGTGATCTAAGTGCACTGGGTTTCAACTGGTCTGACTTCAGGACCTACCATTTTACTCTAAGTATAAGCTGCATCTCTAATCAAGATATCAATATTTCCACTTGTCAATTTAATTTAATGAAAGGATTGTGCAGTTTAAAGCAGATATAGTAGAATATACTCAAAAAATGTTTTTATTTTTAAACCAAAACCACTTCAAGTACTGTATATAGTCTCATACAAGCCTACATTGCATATAGGCGACCCCCTAAAACTTCTCTTAAGTACAGTGGAACCTCGGTTGTCGACCATAATCCGTTCCAGAACCCTGTTCGAGAACCGATTTGTTCAATCACTGAAACCTTTTTTTCCATTAAAAATAACGTAAATCGTTTTAATCCGTTCCAACACCCTGAATGTTTACCATGAATGTTTAACGTAAATCGTTCGTTCGCGTTATCGTAATCTTCCGTACGAAAGATTACGCTAACATGAACGTGTAAAAATAAAAAAATCAGGTCGTTTACAAGTCATTTAGCACCACAAGTGGCTAGCGCTTCATTGGAAAGGGGGCTCCGTTCCAACACCCTGAATTTTGGGCTCAGTTCCAACACCCTGAATTTTGGACCGAAAAAGGAAATAAAACCAACAAAAATATAAAAAAATCAGATGTGGTCACTCAAACGCACTGTTGAACTGATTGAAGAGATGGAGGGGTATTGTCGCCATCTACTGTTAAGAAGATTAATTGACCCTCTGCTTTTTACTTACTATTATTTTGCCTTGGCAAGGGCCCTCGACCCACTGAAAATTGGTGCGCGACTCACTTCTGGCTTTGGTGTAGTGATGACACAGTAGATTGAGGCTGATTGTTGTTTGGGGGTTTTTATCATTATTGTTATCATCTAGACTGGTTTTTGGTAAAAATATACGGCCCAACACCCTTATTAATCCGACCCACGAAATGAAAACAACATTATAATATTTTCACACTAACAATTTAAATTTTTGGACCAAATTGAGAAATCAACTTCTCGTAGAAAGCAGCACTGTCTATCAACCAATCACAGTGCAGATATTTTTTTTTAAAACAGCATTTTTGCCAAACTCATGATCTTGATTTGGACATTTTTTCTCTTGAGAAAGGCACTTTTTCCCAAAAGTATATAACAACGCAGCACCTATTTACTCACAGCAAGACATAATATGTAGAATAAAACTAAGATAACCTGTGCAAAACATTTTTTTTTTAATTTACCAAAAAAAGGACTCTAACAATTATTTCTGCATCTTGTTTTGTTCTACCCCCAGTTGCAGGAAATTCGGCTTTGCTTATTTTACGCAGCAATAGTAAAAAGAAATCCCGTACAAAAATTGTTATACGGCGTAAGCTACACATTGTAATGATAAAAAAATATATATTTCAAATCGTCGTAAAATTATGTAACGGTTAAAATAACCCAAACTTGTCTTGTTGCACTTCCCCGAAAAGCTTGTTAGGGGGCGCTATTGCACTGCAAACCCTTCCTTCGTGCTCTGCGGCAAGTAGCAGCATTTTTTCCCTAACAGTGGTGCACAGGAACCCCTGAAGACGTCATGTGGCTTCGAAAAAAACCCGTCACGTTGACATGCTTGTACGGGAGGGGCCCCAACCTGCAGCTATCAGGACCCCAAATCCCATCCCGGTAGATAATTTTCATTTCTTTTTATTTTATTTGCAAACGCGTGCTCGTCTACATCAGCATCCTCGCATGCATCATCCAGCCATTGACTCATCCATCCATCCATCTGCGTGGGTGCGGGAGGGGGGCAACGAGTACCCCGCCCGTCTCGCCTCTTTTCTGGGAAGGGGAAAAGGATCTGCGGCCGGGGGACAAGAAGGAGCCCCGACGCGAGGGTTCCTCTGCGGCAAAGGTAAGCGAGCGTGCACGCTGGGGGAGGGGGCGTGCGTGTCTTTTCTGGGGGGGGTCGCGTAGAAGGCAAAATGACGTAGGGAATTCCCACAGTCATGCAATAGCTTGAGAATGCATGCAAGAATGCATGCATGAATGCGTGCATGGAGATTGGTTAAAGTTGGGGAGGGGGGCAGGGTTAATCAAGTAGTTGCGTAATCTTGTGGAGGTATTTTCATGATTTTCATTTCCTATTCATCCCAAAATGTCATGCGTGCTTGTGTAAACAAAGATGGCAGGCAGGCTCGCCAACCTGTGGATGAGCTGCAAGGCAATCGTGCTACGACAATAAAAAAAAAATATACAGCCAGCCCCCCTCCCCAAAATAACGTGTTTTCTGTATTGAAAGGTGCATCAAAAATTCAATTTTTTGTTATGTAGGTGCACTTTATAATCTGGATAAAATGGTATTTTACAACTAGAAAACAAAATCAAATTGTTGATGCGGCTTATAGTCAAGAAAAGAAAGTATAACGTAAAAATATTTCTTTTTTGGATGCGCCTCGTAGTCCAAAAATACAGTATCTTAACATTAGAAAATAAATTCCAATTTTAGTTTTTGGGATGTACTTTATAGTCGGGAAATTGCAGTATCTTAAAACTACAAAATTCACAGTTTGATGCACCTTACGGTCTAGAAAATACAGTATCTTATTACTAGAAAATTCAAATTTTAGTTTTTTAAGATGCGTCTAATAGTTCAGAAAATATGTTAGATTTTTGAATGTTATATCCAACCTAGGAAAGCAAGTTTTATTAATCTGGCACTTACGTTTTAGGAGAAAATGGTTTTCTTATATGCGGCATGGCGGTTGAGTGGTTAGCGAATCGGCGGCACAGTTCTGAGGTCATGAGATCGAACCTCCTGTGTGGAGTTTGCATATTCTCCCCGTGCTTGCGTGGGTTTCCTCCAGGCACTCCGGTTTTCTCCCACTTTCCAAAAACATGCTTATCAGGTTAATTGGCTGGTCCAAATTGTCCCTAGGTGTGAAAGAGCGAGTTAGTTGTCTGTCTCTGTGTGCCCTGTGACTGTCTGGCAACCAGTTCAGGACCCAGCACCCCCGTGACCCTACTGAGGATAAGCGGTGCAGAAAATAGATGGATGGATGGTTTTCTTCTATTGTTTCTTTTGACGTTTTGCCCTGACTGCCACTCATAACAGTGTGCACTTCTTTTAAGAAATCTACTTAAAGTAAGGTATCTTAAAAGTAGAAAACAATCCGATAAGTGTTTTATGGATGTGCCTTACAGCTTGGAAAATACAGTCACTTAAAACAATAAAAAATGTGCATTTTTATTTTTTTAGGTGCGCCTTTATAGTTTGAAAAATACAGTATACCGGTAATCAAACTGTGCCTCCCTCCCCCTGTCAACTGTGATTTTAATTATTTTTAGTCCTTATCACTAAAACATTATGGAAGCGTCTGTTATTTCATTCCAAATATTATGTCTTTTTTGGGCATGAAGTTATTCATGCACTTCCAGTTTTATTCCGAAAACCTTCTGCATTCCTGGAAATTGTATTAAACAAAAAACAAGTTTGATATTTCAAAGTAGAAGCGTAGCTTTTTTGGGTCAACATTGACTCAGAGTCACTAAGACGTCTACCAAAGGTCTAAAAGGAGATGTTTTTTAGACGTTCACATTTTGACGACTATATATATTCAAAACGGTCAGATACGATATTGGATCTTCATTCAGATGTCTTAATATAAATAATGTACTAGGTCGAGCTTGGTTTAACCACAAGTTCCAATGAGGTCTTGATTCAGATTTCTAAATGACATTGAAATGTAAAGTAAAAACTAGGTCCACCTTGGTCCAACAGACGTTCCTATCAGCTTTCGATTCAGATCTCTAATTGACAACCAAATATAAAGGAAAAACTAGGTCCACTTTGGTCCAACAGATGTTCCTATGAGGTATTGATTCAGATCTCTCGATCACATCCAAATATAAAGTAAAAACTAGGTCCACCTTGGTCCAACAGACGTTCCTATGAGGTATTGATTCAGATCTCTAGATCACATCCAAATGTAAAGTGATAACAAGGTCCACCTTGGTCCAACGGACGTTCCTATCAGGTCTCGATTCAGATCTCTAAATGACAACAGAATATAAAGTAAAAACTAGGTCCACTTTGGTCCAACAGATGTTCCTATGAGGTCTTGATTTAGATCTCTAAATGACATCCAAATGTAAAGTAAAAACTAGGTCCACCTTGGTCCAACAAACGTTCCTATCAGGTCTCGATTCAAATCTCTAAATGACAACCAAATATCAAGTAAAAACTAGGTCCACTTTGGTCCAACAGACGTCCCTATGAAGTTTTGATTCAGATCTCTAGACCACATCCAAATGTAAAGTAAAAACTAGGTCCACCTTGGTCCAACAGACGTTTCTATGAGGTCTTGATTCAGATCTCTAAATGACATCCAAATGAAAAGTAAAAACTAGGTCCACCTTGGTCCAACAGATGTTCCTATGAGGTCTCGATTCAGATTTCTAAAAGACATCCAAATGTAAAGTAATCAGGTACGTAATCAGGATACAAAAAATATAACTGTATTCCATTACAGTTACAGAAAAAAGACTTGAAGTCTGGTGTGCACTAGTATTAACTCTTTTTTTTTTTTCCTCATTAGCTTTGTTTACATTCGCCATGTACGATCGTGACATTCTCTCTCTCTGACTTCTCATTTATTACACATACACACGCAGCACACACAGGACATATTCCCTGACTACAAAACACGATTATATGACAAAAATATTTGCTAAACTAACAGAAAAGTGCCATGTAATTGAAATACAACAAACAAGACAATATAAACAAAACAGGAAATCTTGCTACAAAAACATATAATACACAGCCAGCCCCCCTCCCCAAATTACTGTATCTTCTTTACTTTATCTACAAAAATATATATATAATACAACTAGAAAAACAAAATCTCATTTTTGATGCGCTATAGTCAAGAAGAGACAGTATGAACAAATGAAATAACATGAAATGAAATTATAAATGCAATTTAATGCCTGGGATCATATGCCCTCTTTTATAGCACCCTTTCAAGCATCCATTCATTCTTTTTCATCCACCCATTCACAAGTATCTTACATTTACATAAACATAATGCACTCAGAAATGAATTGTATCTATTATAATTTTAATTACCGACACTTAACAGACACAGATTCCCAGAGTGTGTTGGGAATTTAGAACTTGAACACTTTTTGTGTTTGAAATGATATTGGGTTTTTGATGTGCTCTTAATATAAACCAAAACAAATCTTATCTTATCTCATCCCCCATGTGAAAGAACAAGTTTTATTTTAAACACTAAATTACGTGGTTAAAATGTATGCATCTTTTTGTTGGACTACAGGCAACTACCTGATCTAGGTTTCCTCGATTTCTTGATCGTTAATCTTAAACATCCATCCATTATCTGCACCACTTATCCTCAGTAGGGTCGCGGGGGTGCTGGAGCCCATCCCAGCTATCTTCGGGCAGTGGGCAGGGGACACCCTGAACTGGTTGCCAGCCAGTCGCAGGGCACACAGGGACAGACAATTCGCTCGCTCATTCACACTTAGGGACAATTTGGACCGGCTAATTAACCTAACATGCATGTTTTTGGAATGTGGGAGGAAACCCAAGTGCCCGGAGGAAACCCACGTAAACACGGGGAGAACCTGCAAACTCCACACAGGAGGTTTGATCTCATGACCTCAGAACTGTGCCGCCGTGCCACCCTTATCTTAAACATAATTTTGTAATTTTATTCGTATTTAGTTCATTTGGTCTTTTATTAGCATATTTGGTATTGGACTAATCCAAAATAAATAAATAAAAAAATCAAATTATGTTACTTTAATGTTATTCAGATTACATTGCTAAATACGTTTTTCAACAGGTAATTAGTAACTGTATCGGATAACCTTTTTACAGTAACCCTCCCAACCCTGGTTGTCTGTCAGGTGAAAATCCACCCTAAATTGTAATGGAACAGTAAAACCCCCTTTGTTAAATTAATTTACAATTTCTGATCCTTATCAATGACAACTATTTAAGTCAGTGTCATTTTTTCGGATTAAAGAAGGCCGAATTCACTTCAACGTCTACTACAAATGTAAGAGCAAACTTTATTTGAGTTCATATTTAGATCAATATATCCAATATCTGCTCCGCTTATCCTCAGTAGGGTCGTGGGCATGCTGGAGCCCATCCTACCTGTCTTCGGGCAGTGAGCAGGGGACACCCTGAACCGGTTGCCAGACAGTTGCAGGGCACACAGTGACAGACATCTCACTCGCTCATTCACACCTAGGGACAATTTCAGGGGACACAGAGAAACAGAGAGATAGAGACAAATAAAAGGAGAAAAGAGACAGAGAGAGAGACAACACAAAGAGAGAGAAGGAAAAAGAGAGAAGAAAGAGAGAGAGAGAGAGAGAGAGAGAGAGAGAGAGAGAGAAAAGAGTGTTATGTGAAATAAATGAAATTTTCTCGACCTACAACGCGCTAACCACTCAACCACCATGCTGCCGAACTAAGGTATGTCTCTTTTAAATCCCGACTAATGCTAATTTCAGTGTCTAGTCAAGTGCAGACATTCGTATGAGGTCTGGATTTCGACGTTTTACAAACAGAACTTAGTTACCGCATTTTCTGGACTATAAAGCGCATCAGATTATAAGGCGCTCCATTCAAAAATAGTCTTTTGTGAAATATTTTCACTTATAAGGCACGCAAAATTAACACTACATAAAGAATTGTAGGTTGCATTAAAAAAAGCCACAAATTAAAAGTATTTCACAGGACATAAACATCATGAAATCTTGTTCATAAATGGTATCAATTAGTCTTTCGTTGTAACTATGCCTTTCCAATTTGTAGTTTTCATCGTACAGAAAACACAGTTGAATAATATTTGGTTGTCTAAATTCGGGCTAAAATAGACCAATGATAGGCAGTTAAATTTTGTCCAGTTGTTGACGTCCTCTAAAACGTTTTAGGGTTTTAAGCTTTTGCGTGGGTTTTCATTTCTCAGTCTGGTTTCCAAACAGAACGAGACTTTGAATTCAGATTTGGTCTTTTAAAGTTTAAACCCGCATTTGGATTTTCGGTTTCGGGATTATGTTAGTTAGTGCTTCTGCACCAATGGTAGGATTCCAAATTAGCGCCACAAAGTAAGGTTTCAGGCATTAAAGTATGTTTTTAAGACTGGATTTGGATTTTTAGTTTCAGGTCTATAGGTTATCGACTGGGCGTAAAACTCCGGATTCCAAATTAGGCAAATTAGGGTCTCCACAATGAGGATTCAAGCTTCAAAATAAGGTTCTCAAGCCTGGATTTTGATTTTTGGTTTCAAGCTTTTATGACTGCATCCGGCCAATGTCCAAATTACTTTCCCAAAATGACGATTCAAGCTTCAAAGTAGTTTTTTAAGACCGGATTTGTATTTTTCTTTTGAGGTCTTTAGGTTATTGATTGGGCGTAAAACTCCCATTTCCAAATTAGGCCAATTAGGGTTCCCAAAATGAGGATTCAAGCTTCAGAATAGGGTTTCAAGCCTTGATTTGGATTTTCGGTTTTAAGCTGCACAGTTCTCACTTCAGTCTAGATTCCATAACAGGGTCTCAAGATGAGGATTCAGGATCTTAATACTTCAGTGGAATAGTGTAAACAGACCAATTCCTGAATGCCAGGTTTGGGTTAACAGAAGATCACAGCAGCATAAGAGATTATTTTTGCGTTTTAAATTCTAGAAACTTGACCATCTCGAGTTGGAAAATGTCCCGATTTGTCCAGACGTCATTCCTTGCCAGGAAACAAACAAGCGTCCTTTTCTGACACTCAGACAAACAAGCGCAAAGTCGAAATCGGCGCCGTCGTAAGTCACGACAGACTATTTTGCTCGTAAAAGTTATGACGGAGAAGGGTCGCGTCCTCAAATCGTGTCTTTGTTTTCTTCCTTTTCAACTGGGGTCGATTTTCAGTAGAAGGTCGAATAATCGTGATTGGACGGCTGTCCTCAAAAACGTTTTTAACCTTACATGAAGTTCACCTGCATGAAAACAACCGAGCTATTTTTAGAAGGCCACAACAATCAAACCCTTCTGGCCTCGTCCCAGAAACAATCGGTAATCCGCGATGGGACGGAGATTAAGTGTGGAATCGCTCTAGATTGAAAATGTTTCCAGAGTCGATGGTTTGTGGTTTTTCTGCTCTGAGAGTTCAGCTTTGGTTTTCTGCCACAAAACCAAAGTCCAAAAGGTCCTGCAGTGGGTGTTCTTTTAGTTTTCCTGAGTCTGAAAAGTCCAATAGGTCCTGCAGTATGTGTTTTTGTAGTTTTCTTGAGGTTAAAGATAGATCTTTGGTTTTCTGCCAAAAAAACAAAGTACAATAGGTCCTGCAGTAGGTGTTTTTGTAGTTTTCATGAGTCTGAAAGTTGAGCGTCCAATAAGAGTGTTCTTGTACTTTTCTTGAGTCTGAACATTTCTTCCAGAACACCAAGGTCCAATAGGTCCTGCAGAAGGTGTTCTTGTAGTTTTCCCGTATCTAAAAAAATTGAGCTTTGGTTTCTGCCAGAAAACCAAAGTCCAATCAGACCTGTTGTAGGTGTTTTTGTAGTTTTCCTGAATCCGTTCTCTGTTCTCGTCTCCAGGTGCTAATAGACTAACCTTCTGGAACACCTGAGACCTTCCTCTATCACCATGCGAGAAGTTGTTAGCTTCCGAGTTCCCGGCTAGACCGGATCATTCTTTCAAGATGCGTCCGTCCCTTGCTACAGCTGTCCTCCCGGCCAGGACCCGGGGCCACCAGGCTCCCAACCTGTCGGTGGGGGGCCGCGAGCACCTGTCAGCCCCTCGGAGGCGGAGCCCCAACCTGCGCCACACCCTCAGTCCGGAGAACTTGCGTGCCCTGGCGGAGAGAGGCGGGGCCTCGCTGGACACCGTTTCGGTGGCCGGCAGCGCAATCAGCCTGCCCCGAGCCAACAGCGATACAGACTTGGTAAGCTCCCAGACCAGGTCTTCGCTGACCGCGTCTACTTTGGACTTTACACTGAACCGGGGACAGACGCTGGTGATTTCCTGGGACATCAAGGAGGAGGTGGATGCCACCGACTGGATCGGTCTCTACCATATCGGTAAGAGAAAGGGACCCTATTTGTGTAGTCACTTATTTCAGGGGACCTTATTGAAGTCCTTGGCAATCAGAGACAGTTCAACTGGTTTCCAGAGGAACTGTCTCCTGACTCATCGATGCAAAGTATCGTAGTTATTTCTTGTCCGTCCGTGATCATACTGATCCAGTGATCCCTTTCTCCACTTCAGTATTTGTCAGCATAACATTAGCAAAGGACAGTCGGATGAGCATTCCATAAAGACAAAATGCTCAACTCTTGCTAGTACCGTAATTAGGTTGAGGGGTGAGCAAGAGCTTCTCCCAGCTTTCATCATATACTTCAATTCCAGTTGAAAAAAAACATCATCCACTGCATCCTGAAATATGTAAGACGTCCTAAGTGAAATAGAAGTGTTCTAGCTACCATGCAAACTAAGCTAGCATATTTGTTTCCCCCAACTGTAATCAAAAACTTGCAAGGAGGAAGGAGTGAGTGCTGAACAAGACTGTCGGGCTCTTAGTCTTTCTGACGAGGCTGAAAAGTAATACTTGAGTAAGACAAGCAAGACGGTGCACTCGTCTCCAAAGGTCATAGTACTGGTTGCTGGTTAAGATTGAGGGTTTGAAATATCAGGCTTTGGTTTTAGTTTCATTTCTTTAGCCTGTGAAAGCAGAATTTCCGCTTCACTTGTGTAGTGCATTGTGATGCTTGGCAAAAAATGGGAAGATGCCCTCCGGACATGCTGGCTAGGAATTTAAACTAGGGTTTGGGACTCACTAGAATAGAATAGAAAAGAATAGAAAAGAATAGAAAAGAATAGAATAGAATTGTCTTTTTTGTCATTGATATCAACGTTGTGAAACATTAATTGCAACAATGCATGCAACAAAAACATGGCACTCCAGAGTAAAACATGTAATTTATTTTAATTTCAAATTCAGGATTTTAAATTGAGATAAGGGTTTAAAAATAAAGCTTGGGCCTCATATTAGCGTTTTTACCTTAATTCAGTGATTCAAACTGGAGTCTGGGCCTCATTTTAGGGTTTCAAACTAATTTTAAGGTTTCAAACGCGGGTTTAAAACTATGGTTTGGGATTCGTTATAGTTTTAAACAAATTGTGGTTTTAAACTGGGGTTGGGCTTCAGATTAGGATTTTGAAGCAATTTATTAATTCTAACTAGGGTTTCAAACTCTGGGTTGGGCCTCATGTTAGGGCTTTGAACTGAATTTAGGCTTTCAATCTCAGGTTTTAACTTATGTTCATCGTCTCATATTAGGCCTTTAAATCATATTTAGGGTTTAAAACTAGGGCTTGGGCCTCACATGAAGGTTTTAACTGAATTTAGTGCTTCAAACTAGGATTTAACTCGGAAAAATGGCACACTGTGGTAAAGAGTTTCTCAGGAATTTTATATAGTTGTTATTGCTTACCCCATTTGTGGGCCGTCCCCTAAGACAAAACAGGCAATCTGTTTTGGTTTAAGATACCCTACCTCTTTAGGTCATCAAGAGTTAGGATTTCACACCCTGAAAGCAGACTAGAAGACTGCATTGGTCAGTAGGGGTGCCGAGAGTCTGAGATCTCATTTGGGAATGAATTTTGGGGAAATTTCTGCTCAGTAGAGAATATGACACATGTTTAGTTTCCAATAATAATCAGTACATCATTAAAACTTACGTGTAACAAATTTTCAAGCCTGCTGGTGATAAAAATATATTCTGGTTAAAAGGGATCAAAGACACTATCGGGTACCATTGAATTTGGTGATATTGATTTAAAGGAAGCAGCACTTCATTACCTTGACCAAGGTCTTAACACCAGCCTCATTTCTTGACTAAGCAAACATTCAATGACACCTTCCCCTTTAGGGTCCGCATTGATTCCAGAATTGAACTATGTCAGCAAGTTCAACTCTTGCTCACTTTTTGTGTGTATCGCCTCTGCAAAGAAACACAAATGGTTTAGAACAGTAGAAGTATAGAAGGGGCCTGGCATATGCAGTAACATTACTCTGTTCTGAAGTGGGGGTGTATAGCGGAATATATATATATATATATATATATATATATATATATATATATATAATGTGTGTACATTTATATATGTATATACATTTTTATATGAACACATTGAAAAACACAGGAAACGTAGTAAAATCATTTATAAATCTACAAAATTGATAAAATACAAAACGATGATAACCTTTTTATGCTCAACAATAGCAAGCAATAGCAAGTCAATAACACAGAATTCACAAAAAATATATATTGATAAATCACAAGAGAACAAATGTGTCTCGGAGGGAACCACCGGTTGATTGGTAGGGTTTTGGCCCCATTCATTCACTCCCAAGAGCCATTTCGTTAGCGAACAACACAAGTGGAATGCTGTCAAAACTCAGCCCTCATTTGCCTTTTCTTTCAGCACCCTAGTTAGACTATATTCGTAATCGCTATCTAGCTATACTGTAGTCGCTATTTTGAATGGTGACATTTTCCGAAAAGACGTAACATCACATAAACAATTCTGAGGAGAAAGGTGAAAATCCTTGAGTACTTCTGCAAACGTGAGTGCATTGCGTGTCCTCTTCTATGCATGCCTGACAGTTGTGGAGCATTCACTATGGAGGATCAAGTGGCATACAAGTCGCATTTAGTTGGAAATGTGAACTTTCTTAAGAAAACATCGACTTTCACCCAAGAAATCGGAATTGAGCATAATGCTCTGCAGTGTGAACTTAGCCTTAGAGATGTAAATTGTCCTATGCATAAACACTGCAAAGTTTTGGTTGTTGATGTGGTATAGTGGGGTAAATGCCTACAAAGGGGCCAAAACACATCTCATTCAACACTTCAAAGTAAAACGTGTTAAGGCAGGGACGCCATTTCTCAGGGGCCTATTGTAAGTATTTTTGAAGCTGTTAGACCATTCAAACGATTAGTGGCTAGTCAGCAGGCAAGGAGTCAACCAGTCTCAGGTCTGGTACTGTTCCTCCAGATGAAACCAGTCCGTCCAATGTGTGGGACTGCAAAAACCGAGGGGTGAACGGCACCCAAAAGGGCCAGATCGTCTGGAGGCTGGAGGCGGGGCCTTACTTCATGGAACGTACGTAAAAGGAATAATTTGGGGTTCGTGAATGAGAATCTAAAACTCGTCTTGGTTTTGCCATCGCACAGCTGAGACCAAGATCTGTTTCAAGTACTACCACGGTGTGAGCGGGGCCCTGAGAGCAACTACACCCTGCATCACTGTGAAAAATACAGCAGTCTTGGTATGTGACCCACCCCAAAATACCTTAATACCAAGAGCAATACTTTTGAACAATCTGAACCTTTTCCAGGTTGAAGGCCTTGCAGAGCAGGTTGGCGTAGAACACCCTCGGAAACTGATTAGCTTCACATTGACAGGTTAGACCACATCAGGTTTTCTTGCGTTTCAGGACAAAGGGCCAGTTGATGGTCCAGAGGTTTTACCACCAGACATCTTCTTTCAGATCTTCGTGCCACGGGCCTAAAAAAAGGCATGTTCTTCCATCCGGACCCATACCTGAAGATGTCCATCCACCCTGGGAAGAGAAGCGTCTTCCCTGTGTTCAGCCACCACGGCCAAGAACGTCGCTCGGCCATCATTGCCAACACCGTTAATCCGGTTTGGCACGGAGAGGTCGCTATGCTCTAATCCTCAGATTTTAGCTCTAACAGACCCCAACGACCACAAGTTCTAAATTGAATTTTATGTTCATGATAACGCTGAACTTCTGAATTTACCCCTTAAACTTTTCTGTCAGCCATAACTTTGCCTTTGAGCATAAATCTTGTACCATTCATATATCCCTCAACCATACAATGGTACCCTTTAACCCTAATCTCTAAACCCTAACCCTAGCCTCTAATCCCTAAACGCTAATCTTTCCCCTAAACTTGTAATCCCTCGCCCTTAACCGCTAAACCCTTACCTATTACCCTTTACCTATTAATGCTACCCCATAAACCCAGTTTTTTTTGTGTGTAAATCCTAACTTTTAACATTCAAACCATTACCCATCGCCCTTTACCTATTAACGCAAGCCCATAAACCTTAATCTTTACCACTGACGTGTAAACCCTAACCCTTAACCTCTACCCCTGTATAATTTGACATAACCCAACTCCAATCCTAACCTTAACCCGCAACAACTGTCTCTTTTCAGAAATATACATTTGTGGCCTTGATGACGGATATCCTGTACATTGAGGTGAAGGACAAGTTTGCCAAAAGTCGGCCCATCATCAAGCGCTTCCTCGGACAGTTGACCATCCCTGTGCAGCGGCTGATTGAGAAAATACCCGGGTAGGTGATGGCCTACCTGACAACTGTTGCAAATCTAGGGAATCCTGAGTAAACCAAAGCCATCTGTATGATTCAGAGTCCAGCCCGTGACTTTTCCCCTGTGCCGGCGTCTACCCACGGAGCATGTCAGCGGACAGCTGCAGTTCAAAGTCGAGCTCACCTCCACTGGATCTGATGGTAAGACGTAACATGAAGAAAAAGGCCCTCAAAGACCTAAATGTCTTGTGCCCCCTGGCCAGGTGCCTCGCCAGATTCTATCATGAGCCTCTCCGCCTTTAACGGTGCTCCAGGGACACCTTCGGATGACGAGGACCTTCCTCATCCTCTTCCAGGAGTAGTTTCCACCGGGCCCTCCCCCACAGGGTCGCACAGTCCTCATGGGACGTGGGGAGGAGGGGCAGCGGCCGCCTACCCAGACAAGGAACTGCTCCTCCTCAGAGCCGGGGCCAGGTTTTTGGAGGGGCGCCAGTTGTTCCAAAGGTCTCTCAGTGAGGGTTTGGACGCCATCGAGGCCCCCAAGGGTCCTGGTGAAAGACCGTTGGGTGCCGCCTCACCAAAACTGCGCTCCAGCTTCCCCACACACTCGCGGCTCAGCGACATGTTGCACATTGACTCTGACGAGGACGAGGATAGGTCTGGGTTTGCAGAGATCTCCCCCATGCCGCTGTCCCCGCTGCTACTCAACGGGAACCCTCCTGATATTGGCGAAGACGAGCCATCCCCTGAGATGCAGCTATTTCCAGAACCGTCTGAAGGGGAAGAACCAGATACAGTCCAAGTGGCCCCAGAGATGGAAGCCACTCAGGAGCAGGACAACCTGGATCCTGATGTATTTTCGGAGGCGGAAGAAGCGGAGTTTGCCGAGGCCCCTTCCCAAAATGCATTGCTCGACGGCGGGGAAGCCCCCGAGATAGGACAAGGACCCAATGAGGAGCCTTCGTCAGAGATGGACACGTGCTCAATGGCAACAGCCCCGCAGACCCTTGCTTCGTCCTCGGATAGTTGTCCAGTCACCTTAACTGCGACTGCGGTGAGTCTGAGCTCGTCTTTGATCTCTGTTCTCACGATCCCTTTCGTTGTGCTCCGCACAAGTTCAAAACTCTCTGATAACTGAACCCTTAGGAAGCAGAAGAAGGAGCCGACACGGCAATCGACCCAGGGGGACAAGCGACGGGCGGAGTCCGACTGTCCACTCCACCTGAAGATCGTGAGGGTGTCCAGCTAGGAGAAAATGCCTTGGCTCCGGAGTCCGAGGAGAAAGTTCAGAAGAAGCTGAGTCTGCAGGCGATGGGCGGCAGTGTTCAGGAAACGGACGGTGATGAGGGAAAGGCACCCGAGGAGGCAGGCTCCGCCGATTCAGAGCAAGTAAACACAGAAACTGACGGAGAAGAAGGTATGGCGACATCTAGTTTCTCAAACTTCAGTCACATCCAATGCCTACAGGAACATAACTGAATGGCTTTTGTTTGTCCTTACCAGGTATGCCTGTGAATGGTCATCCTGTCCGCTCACTTCCCTCTGTCCGGAATGATATTCATCGCTACCAACGAGTGGACGAGCCTCTGCCACCAAGTAAGTATTTAGAATAGAAGTTTTTCAATTATTTAGTGTCATTTTCTTCTAATTGACCCAAAATGCTCATTGGACTTCCTACTACAATTGGTTTGCCCAACCAATTTGAAGTTTTAGCCAGTTTTACAAGCTTTGCTACCATGGTTCATACGCTGCAGTCTACACACCCAGCCCACTTCGGCCCCTCCCGCAGGTGGTGAGCCAGCTCTGTATTAGGGGTCCACAAAAGGGACAAACAAAAGTATTTATAAGCCCCGAGAATCTCTTGAACAGTAGTCGCCATTTTTCTGAGCGACAAAGTTTTGCTATGCGTTACAATAAACTGCACTACCAGAGACTCCTTTGTTGCTTTGTCCTAATATTTTGAGGTCGGGTTGAAGTGTGGAGAAGTGTGGAAAATCAGCGATCTAGTCTTTTTTTGCCTTCAGTGAACAGGAGCTTCTAAACCTTCTCTCCTGACAGACTGGGAAGCCCGTATCGACAGCCACGGCAGAATTTTTTTCGTAGACCACGTGAATAGAACAACCACTTGGCAGCGGCCCACCGGACCTCCAGCACCGCAGGGCCTGACCAGGTCCAACTCCATCCAGCAGATGGAACAACTCAACCGCAGGTGTGTGTCGACTGAACATTTAAATGATTTCTGTCATAAGATACAAATCTCATTTGAGCGTTTTTCCAATCAGATACCAGAGCATCCGAAGAACCATTACTAACAGCGACAGGGCGGAAGAAAGCACTGCTGACCTGCTCCCTGAGCCGGAAGCTGAACTAATTCCTCACTCCATCTCCGGTCTGTTTGAGCACAACCGTCAGACATCCAGCTGTCTCCTGATGATCAAGTAACCCCTGCTGGTCTTCGGTCTCCTCGTAGAATATCGCAGAGACAGCATAGTTGCGCCGTCCAACCCTCGGTCCCGTCTTTCGTTGCTGCTCCAGTCGCCCAGCGCCAAGTTTCTGTGCAGTCCTGACTTCTTTACTGTGCTGCATTCTAACCCCGTCAGTGTCGTCCGTCTTGATTTGTTTCCAGTTCTTCTTTAGATTTATTAACGTTTTTGTGGGTTTTGTCTAGAGTGCCTATCGCCTGTTTACGAGCAACACCTGCCTGAAGCACATGATCAGCAAGGTGCGGCGGGATGCTCACTACTTCGAACGCTACCAGCACAACCGAGACCTGGTCACCTTCCTCAACATGTTCTCCAACAAGCAGCTGGAGCTTCCTCGGGGATGGGAAATGAAACACGACCATACCGGAAAGGTGGGTGACCAATGACTTTATTATAACATAGTGTTAGCTTGTTTTGCTAATTTCATTTTCCCTCTTAAAGTTCTGGAAGAAAGAGAATTCTCATTACTTGATAAGGTTTGGGTCTGGAGCGTAATACACTTAGTCCAAAACCTTATGAAGAACGTTTTTGGGATGAGAAGGGTGGGAACAAGCAACAAAAAAAATCCAGAAAAAGTCATGGGTAGGAGAGTCATTATACAAGAGAACAAAGTCTGGAGGAACTTACGGCTGGCAGAGCTCAAAGAGCCAGAGGCCTGGTTGACTGGAAGCGAAAAGGGGGGATTGGATGCAGGTGTGCACAGTTAAGCCACTCTCCCCAGGTTGGCCTCCTCTTGTGGAAGGTGGCATGCCAGATCCTGTGGCACCCTAATCTTATTTTGGGCCATTTCCTTTAAGTCTGACACCATTTTTTTTCATTAGTCTCATGAAAAAAGTTCCAGGGTTTCTTTGTGGACCTCACATCATTTGACTGTGTAGCTGGACCACTTACAACCATTAGCAAACACTCCTGATACAAAGTATTATTTTCTTGTTGCTAGCTTTGTGTTATCTTGGTGTTAGCTTATCATCAGCTGCAGACCTTCGAAGTACATAAAGAATAAAAAATAACACAAACCAACTAAATGTACGAAGGCGAATGTTTTTACAAATTCAAATTAAAAAAAAAAGGATGAGTAAAATCTCCATCTTGGAGTAGAGCGTCCTTAGCCAGAGCTGTACTATTTGAACGTCAGAAACTTTTGCTTGCGCTCAAAATGAAAGTGATCCTCTGAAGCAAAGCCGTTTCACTCGTTATTTTCAACTTTTTATTTATATCTGAATCACATTTTGTCCAGAAATAAGGTCTTATTCATCTCTTCATATTAGTTCTAAATGTTTAAAAATGAAACTGTTTCCTCTTCACTCAAAGTCAGGATGGTTTGAGACTATTTTGCTACTTTTGGCGGTTTTTGATTACGTCTCCAGCCATTCTTCGTGGATCACAACTGTCGCTCCACCACCTTCATCGACCCTCGGCTTCCCCTGCAGAGTTCTCGCTCTACTGGGCTCCTGGCCCATCGCCAGCACCTGAGCCGCCAACGCAGCCACAGCGCCGGCGAGGTGAGTCCCAGGCTGGTCAAAACCAAGACCCGAGGGTGAGAACCAAGACCCGACCCCCCTCCCACCTTCAGCTTCTGCTGGCCCCTCAGGTGGCCGATGACTCCCGGCAAAACAACCCGCCCGCTGGACCCAGGAACTCCAGCACCTTCAGCGGATCCAGCCGCTCCGGGCAGTACCACGATGTGGTACCTGTGGGTATGTAGGAGGCCGGCAGCGACTGATCATGTGAGGACGAGCGTCCAATCATAATTTTTGTGTTTCTGTAGCCTACAATGAGAAGATCGTGGCTTTCCTTCGGCAACCCAACGTCCTGGAGGTCCTGCAGGAACGACAACCGGAGCTGGCCAGGAACAACTCGCTCAAGTGCGTCTTGTTGGCATCCTATCAGCGTGTCTCAATGCCGTTTCATCTGTGTTTCATCGGTGTTTCGTTCACATTTCGTCAGCACCGTTTCTTTGGCGTTTCGTCGCCATTTTGCCAGTATCCCGTCAACATTTCGCCAACGTCAGCATTTTGTGAACATCTTGTCTCTGTTTCTTTCATCTCGTTGCCATAACATTGCCGTATTGTCAGTATCTCATCGCCGTTTGGTCGGACCCCTCATTACAATTTAATTGACCTTTCGGTGCCATGTTGTTTCCGTTTCGTCTGTGTTTTGTTGGCGTCAGGTTGCCGTTTTGTTACCGTTTTTTTGCAGTTTCTTGGGGATCTTGTTTTTTGGGGGCTTGTCGTTGCAGTCTTGTCGGCATTTTGTTAGCAAGTTGTCACCATCTCGTCTGTGTTTCGTCACCATCTCATTGCTGTGTCATCGGCGTCTTGTCTGTGTTTCTTCTGCGTTTTGTTAGCGTACAGTCGGCGTCTCGTCACTATCTCGACAGTGCTTGGTCGCCGTTTCGTCAGCCTCTCGTTTTATTGCCATTTCTTCTGCGTTTCTTCCACGTCTTGTCATTGTTTTGTGTTTCATCACCGCTGCGTCACCGTTTATTTGGGGTCTGGTCGCCATTTCGTCAGCATCTGGTCAACATCCTGTCGCCGTTTTGTCGGCATCTCGTGGCCATTTTGACAGGGTCTCGTCACCATTTCGTCAGTGTCTTGTAGCAGTTTTATGTGTCTTGTCTGCGCCTCTTTGGCATTTCATCAGGGTATAATCACCGTCTTGTTTTGTGGGGTCCTTCTCCAGCTAACCTTTGACCTGTTTCACCTCCAGGGAGAAGGTGCAGTTCATTCGCAGCGAGGGTGCCGCGGGGCTGGCCAGGCTCTCCGGAGATGCCGACCTAGTCATGCTGCTAAGGTCAGAAGCACTTTCTAACACCTTAACGTTCCAACGTAGCCCTGTCACCAGTCACTGAAAAATGTCATGTCAAATAGCATTGGAAAGCTTAAACTCTTGGGATTCAAGACATGATTTTCAAAATATACTCATCACAGAAACATCACGGTCAGTCTGAAACAGGATATCCGAAAACTATAAAAACAGGATAGCTCACCCAAAGGTGCTGGGAACTTCTACTCATGACACAAATATGGTGTGGTTACATACACCAAAATCCAGTGACTCCAATCATATAGAATATTTACTACCTAACACACAATAATGCTGTAAGATAAAAAAGAAAAAAGATCTGCCTGCAAGCATTCCTGCATCGTTTGAAAATCTTTATTGTAATCCGTCTGTTTGGCTCCATTACTCCCCTTTAAAAATAAACAGACCCGTCAGACTATTTTAATACTTCCGTTAGCCTCTGACCTTTCTATTAACACCACTCTTGGCCAATTACAAGCTTTTTTCACCAGCCTTAGCCTGTGACTACCTATGAGGGCCTGTATTGAAAAAAAATGTCATGACCAATTCGGCTTTAAAAATCATTCGTTCCCAACTTAATTTTTACGTGTGATTATTACGCGCGAGCGTGCACAATCAGTGATTGTCGTATGGAAAGAGAAATCCAACATTTAAACATTTTTCACTCCATTTATAAATTTGCCAAAGTAAAATGCACAAATGCAAAGTGTCTGTGCGGGTTTCCTCCGGGCACCCCGGTTCCCTCCACATTACAAAAACATGCATGTCAGGTTAATTGGCTGGTCCAAATTGTCCCTAGGTGTGAATGAGCAAATGAGCTTTGTGCCTTGTGATTGGCTAGCAACCAGTTCACCATGTCCCCTGCCCACTGCTCGAAGATAGGTGGGATGTGCTCCAGCACTTCCGCGACCCTACTGAGGATAAGCGGCACAGAAAATGGATGAATGGAAGTGTAAAGGTATTGTTGATGTTGTTTTCTACAGCTTATTTGAGGAAGAAGTGATGTCGTATGTTCCGCAATTGCTCCACCCGAACTACAACTTGTGCTCGTCTCCTCAGAGTTCGCCAGGCAAGACCAGACCCCATTAAAACACATCTTATGTTTTTTTTCATCTTCTGAACACATTTTTATTTTCCGTCAGGCACGCAACGGGCCAACGCTCGGGCCCCTGCGCCCTACAAGCGAGATTTTGAAGCCAAGCTGAGGAATTTTTATCGGAAACTGGAGACCAAAGGATACGGCCAGGGACCCGGGAAAGTCAAGTACGTTACGGTCACATTTGAATTAGAGATGCAACGTAACTGTCTTTCCCTAAGGATACTGATAAATCATAACACACACACACTATCCAATTAGTTTTAGATGTGTCTTCATTTTAGTTTATGGTCATAAAGACCTTGTACAGCTTCGGTTAACACGTCTGCAAAAAGTGGTATGTTTACCAACCGATTGATCAATGCCAGTTTTGTAGTTCAGTATTAACTGTAATTGCAATATATTGTTGTACATTTTGCAGAAAGTGTATCCATCTATGGGTGTGTGCATGATTAGCAACTATGACACTTCTAAACATATTTAGGTGCTCAATACTCACACATGTCTTGGATATGAAAATACATCAATCATATTAATCAAGTGACATGATCTTAACTGTCTTCATTAATAGTTATTTTAAATCAAAATAGATTTACAAATGCTACATTGGGTGACTGCAACGTTTGACAGATTACAGCAGTAGATATGCACGCTACGCTTTGCGTACGTCTAATATGGAAATGGGTTGAGAAAAGACATGACCAAGTCGTGCTATTTCTACAGATAATCAAAATACATTCTTATGAGGAACATATATGCTGCAAATCTTGGCTGAGCTCTCCAGTGCCTCGCACGCATTACGGCAAGGTAGAGAGGAAACACGACCAAGTTATGCTATTTCTACATAAAATTATAAAATATTCTTTTGAGTAACATAAATGCTGCAAATCTTGGCTGAGCTCTCCAGTGCCTTGCATGCATTACAGTGAAGTAGAGAGGTGACACGACAAAGTTGTGCTATTTCTACAGAAAATCTAAATATATTCTTATGAGGAACATAAATGCTGCAAATCTTGGCTGAGGTCTCCAGTGCCTTGCACGCATTATGGTGAGGTAGAGAGGGGACACGACCAAGTTGTGCAGTTTCTACATAAGATCAAAATATATTCTTATGAGGAACATAAATGCTGCAAATCTTGGCTGAGCTCCCCAGTGCCTCACATGCATTACGGCAAGGTAGAGAGGAAACACGGTCAATTTGTCCTGTTGCTACAGAAAATTATAATATATTCTTATGAGAAACATAAATGCTGCAAATTCTGGCTTAGCTCTCCAATACCTTGCATGCATTATGGCGAGGTAGAGAGGAGACATGACCAAGTTGTGCTGTTTCTACTGAAAATTAAAATATATTCTTATGAGGAACATGAATGCCGCAAATCTTGGCTCAGTTCTCCAGTGCATCACACTCATTACGCCGAGGTAGAGAGAAGACCCGACCAAGTTGTGTGGCTACTTCTGCAGAAAATCAAAATATATTCTGACATATAAGATATATTCTTGAAATATTTCTAAAAAGTCAAGGTATCCAGTGGCTCGCGCACATTGAAAAAAGGTGGAGAGGAGACTCAACAATGTTTTGCTACTACTTCTATAGAAAATCCGAATACATTCCATTGAGGAACATACTTTTTAAAAAAATCTTATTTCAGGCAAGCTCTCAAGTGCGTCACACACATTACGCATCGGTAGAAAGGAAACGTGTCCAATATGTGTTACTACTTCTATAGAAAATTTAAAAAAAAAACATTCCAATGAGGAACATAAATGCTTACAATTTGATTTGGGTCAGGCTCACCAGTGCCTCGCTTACATTAGGAAGATATAGAGAGGAGACACAACCAAGTTTTGTGTCTACTTATTTTACAGAATTTTAAAATATATTGAAATGAGGAACGCAAATGCATGGAATATTTCTAACAACAAAAGTTTCCCAGTGCCTCACACAAATCATGCAGAGGTAATGAGGAGTCACAACCATGTTGTGCTACTCCTTCTGTAGAATATCAAAACATATCCTGATGAGGCAAAAACTGCTTGGAATCTTTCTAACAAACAATTTTTCCAGTGCCTCGTGCACATTAAGGAGAGGAGACACAACCAAGTTGGGCTACTACTTCTGTAGAATATCAAAATATACTTTGAGGAAATAAATGTTAAATATTTCTAACGAACCATGCTCTCCAATGCCTCACACAAATTATGAAGAGGTGGGGAGGAGATACAACCAACTTATACAATTACTTCTACTACATAATTGGTTGTTTTGCGTTCGCTATCGATTTGATCATTATCACACATCCCTAAATCAAATATAACTTTACTACATAGAATACGCTGCTAATTTATGATGCAATCCATTAAATGATTGAGTGACTAGTCTATGATTTTCCCACATGCTTTTGTTTTAATATAAGCACTAAAATGACGTTTCCTGCCCCTCAGGCTGATTATTCGTCGGGACCACCTCCTGGAGGACGCCTTCAACCAAATCATGTGCTACTCGAGAAAAGATCTGCAGAGAAGCAAACTTTACGTCAGCTTTGTGGGCGAGGATGGGTGAGGTCTTGGGCGAGGGAGGGTCACTCCATGGCTAACTTTTGATACAGTGGTACCTTTTCATACTATCTTACTTTGTTCAAGTATCTTGCTCGTAGCTTCAATTGTTCTTGCCAATTTACCCGATATGAAATCATTAAAAACTAATTGGTGGATTCCCGTCCTCTCAAAGTCTTCCAAGTGTACCCTAAATAGCTATTATTGGATTTAAATATCAAAATGTACCGTTTACCAAATTGTTCGAATCAGTTGTCTGACTCCATTAACCAAACACAACCTACATTCACTCAACAATTTATGCACGCTCGTTTCTTGATGGAAAAGACGAACAACAAAACCGACATTTTCACACGGGGGCAGATTTAATTTCATTAGCAAATTAACTAAGTGTACTCCATCGAAAATGGCCGAATTAGTGTCGTTGGAGTCTCTGGGAAGCCTTTTTCTGAAGTTCTCTCGCTTTTTCTCTCGGCCCACGTCTTTCCGCAAGATGGTGTGCCGGCTCCTCCCATGGGCGTGCCAATGAAGCCCAACGTGAGCTTCACAATCTCAGAGACGAGCGTCCTGATGTCTGTGGTTCCTCAAAACAATGGAGAGCGTTTCTCAAAACAATGCCTGCCGTCCTCCGTCATCAGGGCCTTTCTGCGTCTGGATGTGCTGATTATCTTATCAGCCTTACGTCCCGTTCCTGCCATTCCTGTAAACAATATTTCCTACCAGGGTGCCCTGAACTTTCACTGCTCATCGAATAAAGGCACAGTCAGTAAATAACTACAGCATTAAACTCAATAAATTTAACTTGTTTTCGATCGTATAAAATCCTTTATAGTAAAATGTATAAAATCCTTCACTATAAAACATCTTTCTTAGCACTAAAAACACGTCAAAAAAGTAATAAACGTAAAAAATACCGTAAATAAGAGGATATTTGAGGTATAAACTGTGAGTTTATTATGAGCACTTACAATGGAGGTTGACGCTATAATAACGGTGTACGCGTGGTGTGGAAGGAAGGGGAGTTGGGCATACCTGTCAATTTATACATTTTCCGTGTATATATTTTTTTTTATTATTTCAAATTGTGTACGCTGCATAACAATTTTACCAGGATTTTTTTTTAAAGATCGATTTTGACTTCCCCTTTAAGGGTCTAACCATAATGGTCACTGGTAGCAGACAACAACGTCATCGTAGATTGATAACATTGTCACGGTACTCCACAGAGTCTGTCTTGCTGTGAGTAAATAGGTGCCTCGTTGTGTTTGTAGGGTTATTATTGCTTAGTAAGGAGAATTGCAACCTATAACTCATTCAAATGTTGACGTCCAACCACCACGCTAATGACATCAAACCTGTCGATGGTAAAGCATAGTTAAAGGGTTTTGTTGTTTGAAATATCTTTAATAAAAAATCAAGGGACAATTAAAATGTTGTTACAGGATAGATAACAATGTTTATTAACTCGTTCAGTACAATGAACAAGTTAACAAGGGAAACAATTAGCTGTGGTTGACCGGTATGAGATCAAGAGACTGTTGGTGATACAAAAGTACTTACGGTACACTTAAAAGTTACTGCAACTTTAAATGAAGGTACACAAAAACTTAGGACAGCACAATTTATTTTTTGCCTGTAGTAGTTTGTATGCCCTAACTGGACCATCTGATGCTGGCTATGAGCGGTCTCTAGTGTCTCTGGGAATGCTCGTGACCTGAATTTTCCGTTGTATGCCAAATACGATTTTTCTTCAAAATAGAACTCGTCTATCGAAATTCTCGTGTTTCGATGTGTACGTATAAAGAGGTGCCACTGTATATTTTATATTTTCTTTTTCTTTCAGGCTGGACTACAGCGGTCCCTCCCGAGAGTTCTTCTTCCTGGTTTCCCGAGAACTTTTCAACCCTTATTACGGCCTCTTCGAGTACTCGGCCAATGACACGTACACCGTCCAGATCAGCCCCATGTCGGCTTTTGTGGACAACCACCACGAGTGGTAATTTTTAAGTTTTACTTTGGCGGGGCTTTTTTGGGGAGATAGTTGTTTGAAGATGTGTTTTTGTGTGAAGGTTTCGTTTTAGCGGACGTATTCTGGGTCTGGCCCTGGTTCATCAGTACCTGCTTGATGCTTTCTTCACTCGGCCTTTCTACAAGGGCCTCCTGCGAATGTGAGGGATGCTCTTTCTCTTGCTCTCTCTGTTGTTTTCTCTCTCTCTTACTCCCTCTATCGCTCTTTCTCTCTCTCTCTCTATCTCTCTCTCTGTGTTTCAGTAACTCCTCCTCATTCACACTGTTCTCTATTTTTATTGTTCCCTCCTCCACGCTCTCTCCTTTCTATAAATCTTTTACTTCCCACTCTCTGTCTATCTCCTTCCCTTTTCTTGGTCTCAATCCCTTTTCTCTCTCTCTCTCTTTCTTTCTCTCTCTCTCAAAAACTCTCCTATCTTCTCTCCTCTGTCTCTCTAACTCCCTTCTTCTTTCCTCTTTCTCTCTCTCCTGCCTTACTTTCTCTCACTTCCTTACTGGCTTAACTCTCCCTTCTTCTCTCCTCTTTCTCGCTCTCTCTCCCTCTAAATATGTATAATATATAAACATCCATTTATCTTTATTCTGTAGGAATTATAAGCTTTTTACTCTAGCCTAACATGACTTATGGTGATGCTTCCTCCCGTTGCCATGGCAGCCCGTGCGATCTGAGCGATTTGGAGTTCCTGGACGAGGAGTTCCACCAGAGTTTACAGTGGATGAAGGACAACGATATCGAGGACATGTTAGACCTCACCTTTACTGTCAACGAAGAAGTCTTCGGACAGGTCTATATGTAGCACCACACAGAATTACTTTTAAAGATGAAAGTACAGTAGACCCCCTGTATACGGTGACCCTACCTTAACAACTATACGGTGTGGAATAATATATTTTCTCAGTACCTTTTTTACTGCATTTTCTGCACTATATTAATATCTGCAAAAAACAGCTTCACATGCCCCACGCCCCTTGTTTTTTTTAACTGTACTTTGTTATTTATGTATGTATTAATATCACTTTTCTATATTCTGTGTACAGCGAACTTGGATGATCTGAAAGGCGCTTCTAATTAAAAAACATATGAAATATTATTTTTATTTTTACATCACATGATTTAGTCGCCCAAAAACAAGTTAAGATGTGTATCTACCGTTGGTCGACATTATATAAGCAGCTGGTCTGCTATTGGTTTCCGTCACTCAACACGAAAACGCTATTACCTGAACTTCCTCCCACAATTCCTTTCCTTCTCTTCATTTGTTTCACAATCCCGTATGCTTTTTGAAAAACTTTGAGCGACACAATACACTAATTATGTACTGTATTTATTGGCTATGGGTCTCAAGGCTTGGAGTGATGCTAAAGGGGGTAGCAAAAGCATGATAACCCTGGAGAAGAAGCTTGCGATAATGAAGAAATATGAGGAGTTGTACGACTGGCACCAATCGATGACTCAAACTATTATCAAAAATAAGGCAGTGATTAAAGCAAGGAAATCTTCTAAAGGGCATGACAGTCTTTGCAAGTGGAAGTGTCCTTTTTAATCTGACATATCCGGCCATTATTTGCATCCATCCGCTACTCCTATCGACCAGTCATGTCACACCAAAGATAACAACATTTCATTTTTCCTTTACTTGTATTTTTAGAATCTTTAAATCAAATGCATGTATTTTACATACAAGTAGTATTTCCTATATAGAATTTTGTTATTTGAATGTTTTTATCTGGAGCACTGATGGGGTTTAGAAGGCATTAGCTAATTAGCATAGGCCTCTATCTGTCATGGACCAGGAACGGATACGGGACCCAGTAGCGTTCATTTACTCAGTTTTATTGATAAGGGGGAGAGAAGGGCTTGCTTCCACGATCCGAGGATCGACGGACAAGTGTAGCAGAAGACGCGAAAGTGACAATTATGGGTCTGGCGAGGAGGGTCGAAAACAGGCAGGATTTACAAGTCGTGTAGCCGAGTCTGAAGAGAAAGGGTTCTGTCAAGTTCGGAAACGAGGTCCGCAACGGGAGGCAGGCAGGTAACGGGGCAAAACAGTTCGGATAACAGGCAGGCAGAAGGGGGCAGAGTCAGGTCCGGAAACAGGTTGGCAACGAGGATCAGGCAGGGAAAAGCCGGTCAGACTCTGTGTCTGACATAAGGGCTTACTGAGCTGGAGGCAACAGTTCGCATAACGATCTGACGGCTTCCTCTTGGATTCCTCTTGGGTTTAAAAGGAGTACATCAGCCAATCAGCTGTCCGTGCTGTTGGCGCCAGTTAGCAGTCCCAGTTTCTCTGAATCGGCAATCATGACACTATGCCTCCCCTTAATATTGTATCCCGGTGGCTCTACTGTGCTATCAATACCTTGAATGTTTTTTAGTTCAAAATAAAACGGTAACTGCTGTTAAAGACTCAAAATCGTAATGTTCTACTTTGAAATGACACGGTAGATCACGGAGCGAGAGCTGAAGCCGGGCGGGGCGGGTATCCCCGTGTCAGAGAAGAACAAGAAAGAATACATCGAGCAAATGGTCAAGTGGCGCATCGAGAGAGGCGTGGCCCAGCAGACCGAGAGCCTGGTCCGAGGATTCTACGAGGTAAAAGTCAAAGATGCTCGAATTGTTTCCGAGGATTCACTCTCACCCCATTCCACCGATCGTTGTTTCAGGTGGTGGACGTGCGACTGGTATCCGTGTTCGACGCCAGGGAACTGGAGCTTGTCATCGCCGGCACGGCCGAGATCGACTTAGCCGATTGGAGGAACAACACGGAGTACAGAGGAGGTACGTAGGAAGGAATAACCAGAGGTTATACAGAATTTATTCAAGTAAATGTACTGTTACTTCAGAGTAATATTACTCAAGTAGATAAAAGTAGTAAAAGTAGTCATCCAAATACCTACTTGAGTAAAAGTAAATAAGTGCTTGGTGAAAAGGTGAAAAAAAAATACTGAAGTACTGAGTAACTGTAGTAAGATTGTATTTATTGATTTTTTTAAAAACAACCAATCAGATCATCAAATTATCAAAGTCCATCCAATCAACAACAAATACAATACATTTAATTTAAAAATACATTAAAATAATCAACGTAAATTCAAGCCTTTTAATAAACAATAAAATAAAGATAGTATAAGCTGAGAATGTTTAAGGGGGGATAGAATTTTCTCAGCCAATTTTATGACACAGTCTTTAATAAATTCCCCTCTGTGAAATGTTTGCGCTGCTTGACGATCAGTATTGTGACCTCCTAGCTCGCCTTTGTAGGATTGTCATTCGACTCGCGGTGTTTTGGGGTTTCTCTCCACCGAAAGGGGTGCCAAGGAAGCAAAATCAGTGTTACTACTCTTGCTGAAGGTTTGATTTCCTTTATTGAATCCACCAACAGCATTCAGCCATTCAGACAGTCCGGGTAGGTTATAAAACTAAAATACAATAATCATAAATTATTCTACTTTCATTTCAAGTACCAAATAAACAATAAACCAAATTAAATGATATATATTTTAAAGCAACCTCCTGTGTGGGTTCAAATCCAGCTACCGGACTTCCTGTGCGGAGTTTGTATGTTCTCCCCGTGCTTGCGTGGGTTTCCTCCGGGCACTCCGGTTTCCTCCCACATTCCAAAGACATGCATTTCAGGTGGATTGGCCGGTCCAAATTGTTCCTAGATGTGAATGAGCGAGCGAGTTGTCTGTCCCTGTGTGCCCTGCAATTGGCTGGCAACCAGTTTAAGTGGTCCCCTGCCCACTGCCCAAAGATTGCTGGGATGGGCTCCAGCAACCCCGCGACCCTACTGAGGACAAGCGGTGCAGCTAATGAGATGAGATGAGAACTACAATACCCATAATTCACCGCACCATGAAAGTGTGGTCATGTGACCGGGCCAAGTCTAAACATTTGCGAACTGCGAAGCTCAACTAAAACAGCGATCGCAAAGACAGCAATATCAATCCGCTTAAAGAAACAACCACAGGTGCTCACAGAAATAATAACAACAGTCAAACTCGAGCAAAATGAAGGAGGACTTACTGGCGGCGTTTCGCATCGCCTGACACACGCTGCCGATTTAGGGTCCTCTTGACTCGAGCTCCAATGCACATTAACGTGCGCGCTCCCGTTTTAAATCCTGGAAGCAGTTGTTTCCGATTTCGGTGAAAAAAATACTCCAATTTCCAATTGTCCTGGCAACAGTGGCCCTCACAGTCAACCTTCCTTTTTTATATACAGTCGCCATGTCAGAAATGGGGACGGTGGCCGAAGGGCTACTGGCACCATCCGGTGAAATTTTTGTACACATTCATTTTATACTGCCAGCAACAATAATGGTGGTCCACATATTATTAATTTTATGACAGAGGACTTGGGCGAGTATAAATTTCATCACAGGCTGTATCTGGCCCGCAGCCTGGACTTTGGACATCCCTGGGTTAAGTGATGCAATGCCTTTTACAGCCATCCATATTATTGTGTACATTTTTCTGATATAAGAGCAAAAAAGACCTTGTTGTCGAAAAGACAAAATCTGTCTTTGTAATTCCTGTGACATTCCCTCTTTTTCATGATGCGTTAGGTTACCATGACAACCACTTGGTCATCCGCTGGTTCTGGGCTGCGGTGGAGAGGTTCAACAACGAGCAGAGGCTGCGACTGCTGCAGGTATTGCGCATGCGCCAACGCTGACACCTGCTGGCCATCGACTGGTACTGCCTCCATTCAAAACAAAAACAATATTTTGTTGTAGTTTGTGACCGGCACGTCAAGTATTCCTTACGAGGGCTTCGCTTCGCTGCGCGGGAGTAACGGACCTCGCCGCTTTTGTGTGGAGAAGTGGGGTAAAATCACTTCTTTGCCAAGGTGGGTGACAAGAACAAAAAAACAGGAGAGAATTGAACGGTTTAATAACCTACGACATCTCAGCCAAAGCTGGAGGCAAAACAATACTTGCACTGGTCGGAAGACAGAGGAAAAGAAAGCTGTCATGTGCACTGCAAACTTGAGCATTTTTGACGAGTGCCTCGGTCCAAACTTTTCGCTTGATTGCATTTAACCACAACTCTCTTATTCGATCAGGATCCCAGTTTGCTGCGTTCCCTTTGCATTTCATCTTAGGTTTTTTCCTCAGATACTGGCACACAAGCACACAACGTGACAACATTTTAGAATCATCGAGTTTTTTTTGCCTATCTTTACTAAAATGTATTGTCTTGTAGAGTTTATTACTGTGCATTTGTAAACCAAAGCCTGGTTTCTTCAGTGTTTTGACAAGCACGGAGTATTTTATTGCCTCCAGCTTTGACTGGGACGTCACATGTGAATTAGACTATGAAAGGGTCTATACACAAAATGAAACCGTTTTTTCACGGTTATCATTAGGTGCGTATTTTATGTTGCTGTTGTTGATGTTTTGTATTTTAAAGGTATTCATTATGTTGTTTTTCCTTTACAAGGTATGTATACCTTTTTTCGTAATTTCAAAAGGTACATACAATTTTTGCATTAGTTATAAGGTATGTACGTTTTTGCGTTTACTGTAAGGTATGTACCTTTTTTACAATATTTTTTTACATTTATTAAACAATATGCACTTTTATGCCCTTTTTTAACGGTTATTTTAAGGTACGTACATTATTTTGCGTTTATAAGACGCATTTAAGTATAGTTTTGCGTCTTAGAATGTGCGTATTTCTTTTTTGTTCATTAAAAGGTACATTCATTTTTTGTTTGTTTTTTGAGTTGATTATAAGGTACATCTTATTTTTGATATTTATTTTGCAGAAACAAAATTGTGTGCATCCTTACCCCAATGTGTAATATTTGACCACTAGATGGCACTGTGTTGTCTGGTGCGATCTAGGGCCAATGCCACAGAGCACAGCGTGGCGGCAGGATGCCGGACAAGCAAAGCGGCAACTTAAGTAGGGATTCCACTGTGTAAAAGAAATACAAATTTTTCGAACTATGATTTTTTATATATAGTTAACAACTGTAGGCCTGGAGAGGGATGGGCGCCACAAGGCTGTACTTGCCCAAGACACACCACAGGAAATTGTGCCCCTATGACGCTGTGGTTAAGGGATCCAATGATAATCCCATCTATTTTTTGCCTAGTATTCCTATCAATGATAGGGTTTTTTTTTTTACCGAATGATTTTTTTTTTACCACTAGGAGGCACTAAATATTACACACTGTCCCTTTAACATTCCGATTTTAGAGCACACACGTGTTTCAACCGCCTGGACCTTCCCCCCTACCCGTCCTTCTCCATGTTGTACGAGAAACTGGTGACAGCTGTGGAGGAGACCAGCACCTTCGGTCTGGAGTGAAGACCCCTAAGAGACCCTCAAATGGATATGGTTTCCATGACGACAGGGGACCCTTCCAGGTGGGCTTTATCATCTTTGTCCTTCCGCACCTGAAAGCGAGTTGACAAAGACGGACCTTCCCTTTGGACCTTTAAACTGTGTTTGCTGGATTGGAGGCAAGAATGACACTTGCTGGGAAATGTAGTTTTCATTTGGGACTGGATGCACTTTAGGATGCCCTCATCTTCTACTCACCTAGCGAGGTTCTTCCAAAGCTTTTCATTTGACGATTTCACCTCAAAATTGGATGAATTGGATTTATAAGACAGTTTCTGATTCGTGAACATTTCATTTCATAAAGCATCTCTGCCCCCTTTCTCAAATTTTTGGGGGGATTATTTTTAAAGTACCGGGTAACTCAGTGTTTCTGATATGTGATCATTTCTACTAGCCTATTTTTAAATTTACTTATGTTTTATCTTTTTTAAGCTCCGAGTTTTTAAGTTGTGATCATTTTTACCAGCATCATAACCTCTTTTTATTTGATTGTTTATTTATTCATTCGTTGATTTTTAAATGGGCTCTGTGTTTTTGCTTTGTGGTAATTTCTACTAGCACCATTGCCCACTTATTTTTTAAAGTATTTTTTATTCATCTCAGTGTTTCATGATTGTTTCTCATAACATCATTGTTTGCTTGTTTTTTTTGTTTATATGTTTTTTTCTGATTATTTTTTCATTCATTCAGTCATTCATTATTCATTTATTTTTAATGGGCTCACTTTTCTGATCCGTGATCATTTCTACTAGCATCATTGCCCATTTTACGTTTGTTTGTTTGTTCTTTGATTCAGTTTTCAGGGCCTGAGGGTTTTTGATCCGTGATCTTATCTACTTGCATAGCCCCTTTTTATTTACTTTTTAATTTATTTTTAAGATCAGTCTTTCTGATTTCTAAACATTTCTACTTGTGCCATTCCCCCTTTTTAATTTGTTTGTTTGTTTATTTATTCACTATCAAAGGAGCTTGGTGTTTCTGACCTGAGCTCATTTCAGCTAGCACCATTCCCCTTTTTTTATTTGTTTTACTATTCTTTAAAGGCACTAAGCCTTTGTAATTCATGATCATTTATCATGGCATCATTGCCTATTTTGTATGTGTTTGTTTATTTGTTTATTCATTCATTCTTAAAAGAGCTCAGTGTTTCTGATCCGAGATCATTTCTATTAGCATCATTTTTTATAATATTTTTATGTTATTTTATTTTTTTAAGGAGCTCAGTCTTTCTGATTTGTGATCATTTTCAGAGAATCGTTGCCCTCTCCTATTTTTTTAAAGAAGCGAAATTCTACTTAAGGTTTTGAGGTATTTATTTTCTATTTTTTCTCTCCATTTCTAACATTAAGAGTTAAAATGGAAACGTGAATGTATCTGAAATGTGACTGAATGTATGTGGGAATCTCGAGCCGAGCGGGCTTCAGAAAAATGATTTATTCTCACGCTGTCCCAATAAATTAAATGTTAGGGTCTGGAGCATGCAAATTCTCACTCAGGTGGGACAACTGAAAATTTTGAATCTGCCCCTAGAATTTCTTTATATCCATTCATCCCTTGTCCCTCAGAAAAACAAATCATTGGTTGCTAAAACCAAAACAATGATTGGATGTACAGTAGAACCCCAGGATACGCCAGGATAAGTGGGGATTGCAAAGTGAAATTGCTGTATAGTGAAAGCGAGAAAGCTATCCTAATTAGCTAATGCCTTCCAAAACCCTGGTGTAATGTTACAATAACAAAATAGTATTTGGCAAGTACTACTCATGTGTTATATACATGTATATGATTAAATATTATTTCAAATAAGTGCACATGTAAAAGAAAATGATATATTTTTTTACGTTTGATGTGGCGGGACTTGAGATTGTAAAGTGGGGTTAGGGGGTGGATGCAAAGGGAGGAGGAGCCGGCAGATTCAAATTAAGACAGATTTTAATATTAAACTTATTTAGTTGATATATACAGTACAAAAAAGTATTGTACTCTAGATTCTACACTGAATGAAGAGAAGGGCATTGTGGGAGGTTGTACAGCCATTAGCATATCAGCATGTTCATGATGTCGTGACACAGACCAATAGAACACCAGCATTTTATAGGACGTTGACCAATAGCAGACAGGCATGTTAGAGACTTGTCATCATTTGTGGCCACGCAAAATAATTTGTAGTTGACGTGGGAAAATGCCATAACAAGGGGCCAAAAAAACATCTCATTCCGCGACTGTAAACAAAAATATCGTAAGTTGGGGGTCAACATATCACATGTGTCTACAAATTTTTTTCATGACGGTAAAATGCCATAAAAAGAGACTGAAAAAGTTATCTTATGCCACCTCGGAAATTGATGGTCGCCATATCCCGGGTGTCTACTGATTTTTTTTTCATGTCCAAAGATTCCACAGAGGGGCCCAAAAAATAATCTTTTTCCGCTTTTTAAAGTGAAGCTGGCTTGTATCCCTGGGATCTACTGTATGTTCTTCATGTCAAAAATGTTGTAGAGAGGGGTTGAAAAGGATCTTCCATACTGTGAAGTGAAAACGTCATAAGGCAGGCTTGCTGTACCTGGGGTCTACTGTACTTTTTTTCATTCTAAGAAAGGCCATAAAATTCTTATTCCACACTGTAAAAGGAAAGTGTCCTTTGGTAGGGTACACATATTCTGGGAGTCTACAGTTTTTGTTTTGTTTTTCATGCCAAAGTGGCTTCCCTGCTTATCCTGTCCCCGAAGAAGCTTCGGCTGGAGATTGCTGAAGATTTGTGTTGTGTTTACAGCCCAAAACAGAACTCGGTCGATCTGACGTTGGCCTCACTACTTTTGCCTTGACAGCATGAGAAAAAAAGAAAGAAAAAAAAAGAAAAAGAAAGCCAGACTGTTGCGTCCTTCGCTCTTCCCCAAGCTCAGACTGAATTTAGGGCTGCATGCAAAAAAGAAAACCTCGGTGTACAAAGCGAACTCGGACTTTTCTATCCCACGGTGCATGCCGGCGGACCCCGGCGGGCTCCGTGAGCTTCGCCGGGGGCCACCCTCGCTCGATATTGCATGCAAGACTCGACTGTCCTTACTAGCTTTTTTTCTGCATGAGGATATCAGGAAAAAAAAGGTGATGAATTGTGTTTTTGTCATCGTGGAAATCAACATACAGTGCCCTGCAAAAGTATTGCCCTCCCCCCAAGAACTTTTAAACATATTGCCATATTTCAGACTTCAAACAAATGAAAAACTCCAAGAACATGTGAGACACAATCGTCAAAAGAAACCGAATGTATTCAACATTTTATATTGTGCTAACAAATAAAAAAACTGAAAAGTAGGCATTGCAAAAGGTTTTGCACATCTTGTAACCAAAATATTTGCCCATTTTTCCTTACCAAACAGCATTTTTCAGGTCTTTCCACAAATGCGATTTAGGATTGAATGTAGTTTTGGGACGTCGTCCTGTTGGAAGGAGAAGCTGCACCCCATTCTCATGTCCCTTGCAGACTCCAACAGATTTTCTGACAGAATCGCCCCAAATTTGGGTCCATACAGCTTCCCATCAACTTTAACGATTTTCCCTGTCCTTACGGAAGAAAAGCAAGCCCAGAGCATGAAGTACCCACCACCATGTTTGACGAGGGGATGGTGTTTTCAGGGTGATATGCATTGTTACTCTTACATTAAATTTAACAATTTGCATTAAGCCCAAAACATTTAACTTAGTCTCAACTGAGAAAAACACCTTGTTCTGCATGTTGTTTGTGTCTCCCATGTGGCTTCTTCCAAAAGGAAAACAGGCCTTTCTTCTTGCTACTGCTCCATAAAGGACGATTTATGCAGAGTGCAACTAAAAGTTGTATTATGCACAGATTGTTCCACCTTAGCTGTGTATGCCTGCAGGTCATCCAATGTGATCATGATCTTGATTGCTTCTATGATTAGTTTTCTCCTTGTTTGGGCTGAAAGTTTAGAAGGACGGCCAGGCTTTGGTAGATTTGCAGTGGTTTTGTGATCTCTCCATTTTGATATATTGCTCGCATAGTGCACTGGGAGTTGTGTAAATGTTGAAAAATGTTCTTGTATCCCATTCCTGCTTTGAACTTTTCTACAGTATTACCCGGACCTATCTGGTATGTTCTTTGGTCTTCATAATGCTGTCTGTTCTGCAGTGGCTCTTTCACAGACCTCTGTGACCATAATAGAGGAGGTGCACTTAAATTGAGACCTAATGCTCTTCGTCATTGTTAATCGTTTAGGTCGACATTGGATCATTCAGAAGTCATCAGGGGACATCTGGAGTCAGTGTCTTGAGCTTAGAGAACCAGGGGCGAATAATTTTCTTTTTTTTTCATTGTGATATACTATAAAATGTTGAAATAATTTGGTTCCATTTCATGACTTTGTCTCTCGTGTTGTTGATTTTTAGAAAATATTTTCAGTTATTTTAGATTTAAGTTGAATGGTTGAAATGAGGAAAAATGAAGTTTTTGGTGTGCGGGGCCCAATACTTTCGCAAGGCACTGTAAGTCACTTTGAATGAGCTCCGGGAATGTGCAATGTAGTTCGAATGTGTCTAGTGCGGCATGCTAGCCCCCCCAAAAAACCCTGACTTTCCATACGCGTCCCGTCCCGCCTATCTTAGTAATAGGTCGATGAACGGATAAGGCAATTGGAATTTCCAGGATGCTTCTATGTGGACCGCAAGTGCAGCCGTCATCTTTGTATATAACTGTACATGTGTCCTGTTGTGTGTATAAATATATATTTTGCACTCAATGTACTAAGCAGTCCAGTTTTCCTTGTTTTCACATTCACACTTTTTTAAATACTTATTTGCATTCATAAGCCATTTTCTATTGAATTAAAGGGACAGTGAGTATGGTATAGCAACCCTTTAGTGGTGTAACAATTTTTCATTTGTTTAAAAAAAACATTATTGATTCAAATAACAAGTAAAACTGACAAAAGTACCTCAAAAATCTGAGTTTATTTAAAATGACTTATTAAATATATTACACAACTTGAAGAAACTATCATGTTTGGTGGCCACCATGAAACTACGGAAGCCCGAATGAGGATTTTTGCCAAGCACAGCTGCAGGCTATGGGTTGCCACCATCCGCTATTGTTAGCTGCTCCGACCTTGCTCCATCATTCTACAGCTCATGCAAGTGAATGTCACTAAGTTCCTTGATTCAGGCATCTAATGCTTGCTGTCCACTTTTTCTCCACTGTTTTCCTCCCTAGCCATTGACATCGCTCAGTCCCGTGATTAAGAACCACGAACGCTTGACAAACAAAGGACATTTTTTTAATGTAAAGACACTTTGTTGAAAATTTCTGTTTAAACAACCCTGTGGAAATCATACGTCTTTATTATAAAAAAAAAAATGATTTTCCTAAAATTAAAAGTTGATTTATTTATAAATTTTTTGATTAGATATGTTGAAGATTATTAATAATTGAAATGATAAAATCCTATTTTGAAAAGAAAATTCCAAATATATTATATTTTGTCGTGATTGAGCACCATTGTTTTTATTTCTTAAGGTGATACTAGCATGTATTTAATTTTGGCACTTTTGGGATTCCGTAGAAATTCTGATGATTTTTTAATATTTCAAACTGACTAGTTCCCGAATGATAACGGCTTTGCGCATGCGTGCTGAAGTGACATGCAGAGAGGTGCCACATTAAGGAAGTTGTTTTAAGATGCAAAGTTGTTTTCATTTGATTTTGTCACTTTTAGGGGAGTTTATGGAAATAAAATATGTTTTAAAAAAATATTTCAAACAATCACGTTTGAACATTTGTCCTAGTTTCCAAATGAAAACGGCGTTGCGCATGCGCGTTGCGGTGACGTGTCGAGGGGGAAAAAGGAAGTTAAAAAAAATCACCAAGGAGTGTTCGAAAGAAGTCGAACTTGACGCGGTTCGGTAGAGATTGGACCCGCTTATTAATGGAGAAAGACTTTTGTCGGAGCGTCGAATTGAAGCCAGCACAAGTTAACCGGACTAGCATGGAAGAAGTAACCGGCGGCGGCCGGTGTTAGCTACCCCTTGGCCCGTTTCAAGTTCCCCTTTTTACTTCGAGACCTGCTCTCCATTTGGACCGCATTCGGAACCAGACCGGACCTGAGGATGTCTCGGAAGCGGCTAGACAGCCGAAGCGGGCTCCTGGCCGAAAGCTTAACGCCCATCAGTGCCGACCCGCTGGATGCCGTCTTCCAAGTCACCGGCGAGCTGGGAAGGTGAGTCGGAACCGGGTTAGTTCTAGACTTAAACAAGTTGGGACAATCTTGCATTTTTTAAATTTAAAAATACGTTATATATAAATATATAATTGCATTTAAACAAAGATCATCACGTAATGAAAATATATTATAATTCAAAGAAGATGAAACCTCTTGGAAAAGGTTCAGGAACCGGTCCAGTTCGGAAGGACAACAAATCAAGAAAACCTTATATGTAAAGAAAAGAAAATATCTTAGTCCGAGAGTCAAAAACGGGCAGTATTGGGACCAGCCGGCCTGCTAAAACAAGCAGAGGAAACAAAATCCATCCTTCCATCCATTATCTGCACCGCTTATCCTCAGTAGGGTCGCAGGGGTGCTGTAGCCCATCCCAGCTGTCTTCGGGCAGTGGGCAGGGGACACCCTGAACTGGTTGCCAGACAGTCGCAGGGCACACAGAGACGGACAACTCACTCGCCCATTCACACCGAGGGACAATTAACCTGACATGCATGTTTTGGGAATATGGGAGGAAACTGGAGCGGCCGGAGAAAACCCACGCAAGCACAGGGAGAACATGCAAACTCCACACAGGAGGTTCGTTCTAATGACCTCAGAACTGTGCCGCACACGCGCTAACCACTGCGCCGCCTAGAGCAAACAAAATACTTTGTATTATTATTCGACACATTTTAGCCAAAAACATCGTCATGAGAATATATATATTCTATACCTGAGCCAATCATTTCCATATTAATGATTGTAATTCCATTTTCCATTTTTAAGCGATAATAAACCTTACAAGTATTACGTGGCACCTATTTACTCACAGCAAGACAAAAATGAATAAAAACACTGATTCATTGTGTAAATTTTTTTATTTTAATTACCAAAAAATCTTCAAAAAAAAACAATGAAAAAGGAAACATTCTTGAATTTAGAAATATATATATATGTTTTTTTTTTAATTTAGGCAAAAAAGTTAATTTTTAAAACCAATAAAAAAAACAACATACTTGAATTAAGAGAAGGAAACATAGAATGAAACGTAAACATTCTTAGATATTCACACATATCAAAACATGAACAATTCTTGTATTCAGGCTAACAAATAACACAGATGCACCAGGCGGGGGCATAAATGTTTTTAGAATTTAGTATAAGGAAAAAAAAAACATTAAACATTTTCGAATTTAGGCAACATTTTGAATTTAGGTAAGCTAAAACACAAATATCCTTCACTATTCTTTTATTTTTTATTTTTTTATTTTTTTATAAATCCTGGAAACGGCACTGCTTAGAAATGTATCCTTTGCTCTCATTATATGACAAAATTTAGAGACAAAATGGCATGTTCTTCCGCAAAATAGACCCTCAATGGTGTCCAATTCTGTATTTTGATCCCCCATTGCTATTTCGGATGGTAATGAGTACTGAGATTTTGTCCTATGGCCTCAAATTCAAGTACAAGGCCTTTGGTTTCATGTTCCATTACCGTCTGGTTCAAATGTAGGTCATTACTTCTACTCTCTGTTCTTGCTCGTGTATAAGTGACAAACATGAACTTTGTTCAACCAGTTCTGGCGGTTCGCTCTCTGCTTTTGGGTTTTGTTATTACTGCCTTCAAAAATCTCACATCACCTGATGAGAATTCTGATGATGACATACAGTAGAGCCCCAGGATACGACGTGAATCTGTTCTGAGGTCCGTACCGCAGAATGAAATTGCCTTGTAGAGAAAACTATTCTAATTAGCCAATTCATTCCCGTCCCCCCCGTAACTAAATAATGTAAGCTGTACTTATGTGTAATTAGGGGTGGGGCGATATGCTTTGGTCACCATTTGATTGTATCAGGAAATTAAAGTGCCGATTCGATTTGTACCACTATCTATCTATCTACCTTGGTCATATTCCTCGAGAGGGGTGACCGACAGCAAGACAAACACAAATACAAAAACAAAGAAAAGAAAACGGAAAAAGTAGCAAAAAACACGAAAAATTTGACCATGGCCAACCCAAATGCCCAAACAAGTTAAGCACCTCTGCACCCAAGTTGGTCATGCTTTCGTCTCCAGATGAAACAGGACACAAGAAAGCGGCCATGTCACTCGGGTCAGGGTGACACAGCCCGACAGCTTTCACTGGTTTACCTCTGCCGCATCATACATGTGCCCTGCCCATCCCTTAAATTGCGTCATAAGATCCCACTATCCTTTAACAACACCTCTCCACTCATTCCTATCACCAACAAGAGCTCTAGCTTCCACAATATTTAGACCTCTTTCCTGCAGTGCACTCATAACACCATCTATCCACGTCCATCGCGGCCTTCCCCTTGGTCTCCTTCCATTTACTTCTCCTCTGTAGATCCTCTTTAACATTCGCTTCTTATCCAACCTATCCATGTGTCCAAACCAACCGAGTACTCTCATATCCAGACGTTTGTTCAGTTCCACTACGACTCCAGTTCTGTCCCTCACAATTTTATTTCCCAATCTATCCAATCTTGTCACTCCTAACATACTCCTTAAACACTTCATCTCAAAAACATTTAATTTCCTTCTCAAATCCGTGTTCAGGCTCCAATTCTCTGCACCATACAACACAGTCGGCACAATCACACTCTCATACAGTCCCCTCTTAACATCCATACTCATACTCTTGTTGCTCATCACTCTCCTCAGAGCACCCAAAACCTTGCTTCCTTGATTCACTCTGTGCAATATCTCACACCCCATTCCACCAACTGCAGTCACATAACAACCCAAGGACCTAAAGCTTCCAACGTCTTCCAGCACCTGAGACAGCAAGGGAAAAAAAGGGGGGCGGTAGACCGAAATGTCTCGCAGTTATAGGGTCACTAAATGGGAAAGGATGTGGATTTGCATCACGATTCTCGATAATTGAGATTGTACCTGTATTGTGTTTTGATTGATGATTGCAATTTAATTTTCTTTCTTTAACCCCTTAACGTTCGGATGGCCCGCCAGCGGACTGTTGAGAAGCAAATGCGTGTCTTATGTACCGGTTATGATGTCACAAAAATTGATTACGGGATGAAATGTCGATTTTTAAAAAATGCCAAAAATAAAATCACTGTGTGTGCGTGGATTTAATTTCTTGTCCCGTGCTTCTGTGTATTATACTTGCATAGGATTAAGTAATGGCAGCACGGCGGCGCAGTGGTTAGCGTGTGTGCGGCACAGTTCTAAGGTCTTTGGAACCTTCTTTGTGGGTTCAAATCCAGCTACCAGATTTCCTGTGCGGAGTTTGTATGTTCTCCCCGTGCTTGCGTGGGCTTCCTCCGGGCACTCCGGTTTCCTCCCACATTCCAAAGACATGCATTTCAGGTGGATTGGCCAGTTAAAATTGTCCCTAGGTGTGAATGGGCGAGCGAGTTGTCTGTCCCTGTGTGCCCTGCGATTGGCTGGCAACCAGTTCAGGGTGTCCCCTGCTCACTGCCCGATGATTGCTGGAGATGGGCTCCAGCACCCCCGCGACCCTACTGAGGATAAGTTGTGCAGCTGATGAGATGAGATGAGGATTAATTAATGTCATAAAGATACAAGTAAAGAAAAAATAATTTTGTTTTACCTACAGTGTGTCGTGACTTGAGGTGGTACAGTGGGGTTATAAGGTGGATGCAGAGGGGAGACAGACGGCCAATAAAAATATAGAAACTAAGTTCTGCTTGCAAAGACTGTTATTCTGTTGGAAGATTTCCCTCTTTGAATCGCCTCAAGAGCTTTAATAATAGTCCCGGTCATGCAAAGGTTACAGATATACAACTTATCAATAGTAGTGATTCGTGTGCATTTTTTCTTCTCTGACAACCACAAGATTTGTTTCCATATATAGTTATTGTCCTTTTTTTTCTCTTCTCCATTTAGCATCACTGCAAGTCTTAGGACCAAAAAGGTTGTTCCAAAAGGGTAGACCCAATTCTAAATGCCCATATCTCAGAAACTACCAATGGATGAAACTAAATATACTTTAATAATAATAATAATAATAATTTCCTTTGTATTGTCATTCTTTGTAACGATGTACACAGAACGAAATGTCGAATATTGAATGTATTTGAATGGTCTTTATTGTCATTGATATAAACATTTTGAAACATTGTATGCAATGAGATTGGACATGGCACACAAGGGTAAAAATTTACTAAAAACTTTAGAGAAAGAGATGGATAAAACACAGAAGGTTGAAAGTCCTTGGTTTTATTGGTTACATTTACGAAAAGTTAAATTTAAGAAAATTACTTTTTATTTCTATGGCAGATTTTCATAAATATACATTATTTACCCGTTAAGTCGGTATACAAGTTTGTGCCAAACTCACACTAGCAGCCATTCTCTTGATTTTTTTGGTACCAAGTCCTCTGAGCAAAACATGCAAAATGCCTTTTCTTTTAAAGTGAACAGCATTTCTCAACCTGAAAAGATAGAAATGCCAATGTTGCACACAAAAACCTTAAATGTTTATACACAAGCTGTAATTATTTGAAGTCATTCCAACAGAAATTCTAATCTTGATAAGCTTAAGATAATTTGTTGTCACTGTTGTTAGAGTGGGGGAAAAACCATAAGGAAGGGCCCAAAAACACAACAAAGCCGGGGTGTCATTTTCCTTTTACCTCTGGGGCCACATGGTAGAAAATCCATTCTCACGAGAGCCGGACTAGTAAATGAATGACATGCAAATGGTGCCTTGGCTGGAGGGTTGGGTGTCTTTTTGGAGGCTCACAATTGAACTATGTTTCATAGATGTACTGTTTGATTGTAAAACATTTATTGGGGGTTTCTTTCCTTCACTAACATTTCATCTCTTTTATACAACTGTGTATTTGTAGAAAACAAATTAACTCTGGGAAAGTCATGCAGAATGGAAAGTGGCAAATATTGCATACACTCATTTAGATAATTGAATCAATGATTCAAATGTCTTTATTATTTTATTTTTTTATAAAAATGTTAACCTGAATATGGTAACTTTGCTGTTAGATTTCTTATTTACAATAGAAAGGAGCTAAAGCTTCTTTAAACTTCTGCAAAGACACCCAGGTGGTCTATGTTTGATTTTGTATTTTTGTTTTACCTTAAACAGCACTTCTGTAACTTTTATTAAATAAAAACATTGGGATTGGTTTTCTCAATGTTTTCTGGTTGATTAAGTGTAGTCGGCAAATACACCGTGTTCTGCGGGCGTTACCTGGCTTTGGTGACATCCATTGGACATACAGTATGAATAACTGCATGTCATTGATTGACGCTAATACTTGTTGCTTATTTTTCCTCTTCTGCTTCTCTCAGCATTGTCTTGCGGGCCACATAAAATCAACTGAAATGTCATCTAAGTGTATATTGTGATGTGATGTAACTATGCATTTTTTTCTGGGATTTATAGTTTTTTTTTTTCCAACACAGCGCCCTCTCTAATCTTTCCCCGCTGTCTGCTTTCTATCAGACTACAATGCAAGATACAATAATATCAATGAAAAAAAAAAAGATGATTCAGTTCAAAATCCGCAAAGGTTTGAACCATTGATATTCAAAGTGCGAAGTAACAAGGAGTCTCTGTACATAACTAGCACAGAAAATTCACTTTTCTTTTGAAATTGAAAAACGCATCGAAATTACAATACTGGTCTGAAAAATGACAATCTTTTTTTTCCCCAAAATTGTGCAGCTCTGGCAGCCGGCCACATTCGGCCCGTGGGCCATGAGTTTGACACCTGTGCCATAAAGAGAAAATGTCTAAAAGGCCAGGGTACAACGTATCCCGGGGCTTTACTTTACGTTATTTCCTTTTTTATCTTTTCTTCTTTAAGGGGAAAATTTGCCGTGGTAAAGCGTTGCGTGGAGAAATCCACGGGCAAAGTGTTTGCGGCCAAATTCCTGCGAAAAAGGAGACGAGGTCGCGACTGCCGCGCCGAGGTGGTCCACGAGATGGCCGTTCTGGAGACTGCTCGAAACAACCCGAGGGTGGTCAACCTGCACGCCGCCTACGAGACCGACCACGATATCGTCCTGGTGCTGGAATAGTGAGTCGGAAACTCAAACTTGTTACCTGGCTTCCATTTTGAAACGCAATCTCTTTTTCTAAATTACGTTTCGAGTAGTTGAACGGAAAATTATTGTTATTCCGGAGAATTGTGTTGACTTTTCCGACAATGGACACACCCTCTATTTAGGCAAGGGCTTTTTCCACACAGCCTCAACAAAGCAAATACTTTTGTGTCCAAAGGAATTGCAACAAAAGTGTACCCAGCTGATTCTTCAATTGTGAGTCAGACAGTTTGCTTTAAGGGACAGTGCGTAGTATGTAAAGACTTGTAGCTGTGCAAAAACTTTTTATTTAAATGAACTCTATTGATTTTAAAAAATAAGGTTTAACACTTACACTACCTCATAATCTTGATTATTTTAAAAACTTGTAGGTTCAGATGTCTTTTGAAGAAGCCGCGTTCTGTGATTCACGCATCTGTAACTTTTTTTTCAGTGTTTCCTTCACCAGCCAACTATGTTAGCCACTTGGCTAAAGACTATATATAGCGCTCACTGCTAGCCACAATTTTTATTTCTAGCAGCTCCTACTTTGTCCTTTACTGTCACCCGGCTTTCAAAGCTGAGTTTCATGATTCAGGCATCTTCTACTTTTTTTCTCCTCTTTTCTTTTCTAGACGCTCATGCTAGCCACTTGATCCCAGGCTATGGCTCGCAATTAGCCATTATTGTTATTATTGTTAGCTACTCCTGCTTTGACCTTCAGTGTCACTTGCCTTCCACAGATGCTCATACAATTGAATTTTGCCAAGATCCTTGACTCAGGATATCTGGCGCTTTTATCTTCCAGGGTTCCTGCAGATCCATGAAAAATATTGAAAAGGCAATGAATTCATTATTTCAAAAATAAGGCCTTAATTGGCATTAAAATATCTTAAATTCAATTCGTCAAAGTCTTAAAAATTTGAACAAATTATTAAGATTTATATCTCTTTAATCTAAAAATATTTAGTAACATTTATCAATTGTCTTTTTTAATAATTGACTGATTTACTTTTGTGGCAACATCGCATGACCACAATAACAGAACTCTAAAAACTGATGTGGTTTCATTCAGGCCATTTAGAGCAGGCGCATGTTCTTAGGTCTACCTATAAAAAAACAGCAACTTCGGACAGAGACGTTTACTTTGGACCATGGGAAAGTGTACATTTAATTAGAAGTGCTTGTCCGACAAACGAGTTTTGCCATGGCTAACTGTGCCGGGTAATGTGTACAAGGCACGATGTATAGTGTGCAAGAAATATTTGTTTTTTCGTGTTGTTCATTTCAATTGTTTTTTTTTTTTTGTTTTGTTTTTTCACTTGATCCAAAATTTGATTTCAAAAGGCATTAAAAAGTCTTAAATTACTGAATTTAACTTGCTTTTAGCCGTAGGAACCCTGTTTCCTCACTCTTTCCTTCTCTAGCCACTTGGCTGCAGCTCACGGCAATTGTTTTTTTTAGCTGCTATGCTTAAATAAAGTCGTCTTCATCCTTCCAAAGCTGTTCATGTACTGTAATCATACGTCAGAGTTCCTTGATCCAGGACTCTAGTGCTTCCCCCCCACCTCTGCTTCCTTCTCTAGCCCCTCATGTTGGACACTTGGCTGGCGGCTATGGCTTGCCACTATTATTAATGTAGGATACTCCATATGAATAATGCTTGTTTCGTCCTTCAGTATCACTTGCCCTCCGAAGCTGGCCATGCAAGTGAACATCGCTGAGATGTTCCACTTTTTTACTCGATGTTCCTTCTCTAGCTACTCATCTTGTCGCGTTCCGTGACTAAACGTCACTGCGCTTGACAAATTCTAGTTTGTGTTTGTAATCTTTTTCTGGCGTTTCTAGTAGCTCTACGTGTTAGCTGCTAATACCAGCTCTGACCAACTCCAGCCGTTTGCTCTCGCTCGAGAAAATCTAGATGTACCTGTATGTGTTGGAAATTGTACACACTGTCACATTAAAGCAATTCTAACTGAAAATGTGTTTTCTGACTACCAGCGCGGCTGGCGGCGAGATCTTCGACCACTGTGCATCTGACGAGCTGCTGTCTGAAGCTCAGATCACTCGTCTAATCAGACAAATGCTGGAGGGCGTTCACCAGCTCCACCAGAGCAACCTGGTGCACTTGGACCTCAAGGTGGACGTCACACTTGACTCAACATGTTATGTCAGAGCTTTGACGGAAACTTTTTTTTCTACTTCGCTCAGCCTCAGAATATCCTTCTGACCAGCCTTTCTCCTCCCGGAGACATTAAAATTGTGGACTTTGGCCTGGCACGCAGATTGGGCGCGGTCGGCGAGCTACGAGAGATTCTTGGCACACCTGAGTATGTGGGTAAGTAAAGAAAGTTGACCAGCAACTGCAAGATTTTGTTTCCATGGTGTGATCTCGTCTTGTATAATTATATGCAAATCCAAATCAAAGATTTACTCATGTATTTATTTTCATTTATTTCAAAGTTCCAGTTTTCAATGTCTGTATAAAATCTTCTATTAAAAAAAAAGACTACGTCTTTACTCCCTGCCTGATATCCCAGAGAATAATATGCACAAAGATAATGAGATTAAATGGCAAGGCAGCGACAAGGCATGTGAGGAAATAAAACATATTGTGATTAACTCCCACTGAAATAAATTGTGGTTCCTTTTCTTTTCTCTAGCTCCAGAAATTCTGAATTACGAGCCCATCACGACGTCCACAGATCTTTGGTGAGTGGCAATCATTTTAGGGAATGCAAGGTAACCGCTCTTCCTACTGATGATCAGTAAGATCCTAATACCAATAACAGATTCCTTTTTTCATGTGACTGCAGGCTAATTATTCAAAATAAATATACAAATACTACATTGGGCCAATAATGGCTGTGGAGGGCTTCTATATTGCCTCACGTGAAGCAAATTTATAGCAGCAATCATTTGTTAAAAGAAGTAAGAAACATTCAAATATGAACACTACTCTATGTATGTTTTAGTACAGAAAATTAACACACTAAGACATAATTTTGTGGATTTGGTCTTGCAGCTTTCAATTTTAACGAGCTGTCACTCTTAAGCAAATTCTACCCAAAAAACAACCGGCAGTGTGACAACAAAGGAAAAAAATATTCTAATCACAAATCTTGTCCAATCTCAACATCCTTAGCCATTCGACTGATCATGCCCGAGTCTAAAGTGCCTCGCTCACATTACGAAGAGGTAGAGAGGTGACACAGACAAGTTGTGCTACTACTTGTTACAAAATTAAAATACATTCTAATGAGGAACATAAATGCTTAGAATCTATCAAGAACCCCTAAAACTGCATTAAAATAGTCACTTAGTAAAATAAGTAGAATAAAAGGTGTTCACCATCGTGCTGCCTACCAATCACCACTGATGACACACAACCAAAAATGTGCATGTAAGCAGAATCCTCGATTTTAGTATTTTATTTTACAGTTGTAAATTCAGCTTGGATGCGAGTTTATACAGTAGGGAGATTATCTTTATGAGTAGAAATTTTGTACCTCGGACTCTGATCCTGATACGGCGCCGGATAACTGTATTGTTTTACTAAATAAATAGCAACATGCCCAGCCTTTGGGAAGTGTTGCTTTCAGATTGAGGGTTGTATTTGAAGGAGTGATGCAGGAATACACATCAATCAGAGGACACTATAAGTCATGATCTAATTTTAATAAGTGAGGGATAATGTGGTATTGGACCATGTAGTAACAACAGTAGAGTAACAAATTATTAATAACGCATCACAGTACAGACTCTCCCCTACCTACGACCATTCTATTTAAGTAAAACAGTAGATACAAACATTTTTGGGGGATGTCGAAAAATATCCGGACATTGCTGTAAGTCAGATTTTTTTATTGTGTTCACCTTTTTCCGAGTACAGGACATTACTGTTCATTCCGCCGCTACCAGCGCGTGGTGCTGTGAGAGGTCACACAGCATCCACCCGGAAGTAAAAGAAATCCTCTTCTTCTTTCTAGTTCGTATGTAAACATAAAGTGCTACGTTTACTGACACGTTTTTTTGTTTAATATCTCGTGCATCCGACCCTGAAATTCTAGATGTATCAGCTTGCTCTGCCGACTGTGAAATTCAAAATGTGTCGGCGTGTGTTCGGCATGTGTCGGTTTTGATTTTTGCAATCTGGAGATGGAATAAGAGCTTGCTCTGTCCACTCCACGCATCGGCCCGGTATTGCAGTACCTCCGGGAACGGTGCATTCGGACTGATCGCTGCATGGCTCTGTGGATAGGACCTTGACTCGGCTGAGAGCAAGTGTCTCGGCCCCTTGGCTTTGTAGCGTATTATGATTTGACCAATAACGGATAATGGATAATTGATAAAGAATATAGACCAATAAACCTTACAAAATCTCTCAACCAACCCCCCCTTCAATATGGTTGGTGTAAAGTGTAAAGAAGAGGCAAGGAAAGGAATTGTGCCAACAAGGATTATTATAACTGTTGTCAGTTTGATAATTATCTTGCATTAATACACAATTTGAAATAGACATTTTACATTTTTTCTCAGGAGCGTGGGCGTGATCGCGTACATGCTGGTGACGGGCGAGTCTCCGTTTGCGGGCGATGACAAGCAGGAGACGTACTTGAACGTGTCTCAGGTCAACGTGGACTACAGCTGCGAGGCTTTCTCCAGGGTGTCCGAGCTGGCAGTCGACTTCATACGAAAGCTACTGGTCAAAGCGCCCGAGTAAGTCACCACCTCCTTTTGAAAGAGTCCAAGTCGGTATCATATATATATTTAAGGGACAGCGTTTATTATTTAACCACTGTAAAGTGTAGTGCACATGTTTCAAACTCGATGCCCGCGGGCCACAAGACAATGATGAAAGAAGAACAAGAGAATAATGTGCTTCTTCGCTTCAAACAACGATTTGCAATTTTAAATATGTCCACTGGATGTCGCCAAAGCCAAGCGCCAGTCACCACTCGCAAGGCACCCACTATAGCTGTACACGCTGACTACCATTAATCAACCAGAGAACATTGAGAACACTTTTTTTCCTACCGTTCTCTAACACCGTGTGTTAGCCACTTGGTTGCAGGCTTTCATTGTGTTCAGTTTGTTGAATTCGTATTATGATAGTTAAAAAATACAGAGGTATTTGGAATTATATTTCTTTGTGCTTTTGGGAAAAATTACTCAAAGTCAAGTCAACCCTAATCAAAAACAAAGCATTAGACCGAAACCTTTTCTGAACCATGGACCAGTTCAATGACTGACATTATTTTCTTGACTCAGCGCAAGGGCAGCAATTTACATCTTTATACTTTTTATATATTATAATAAAAATAACAACATTTATACTAATAACATTATTAATAATAAGTAAATAATAGTACATCCACCGTGTAGTCATGTGGAACATTTAGAAGTTCTCGTAAAATCACGCATATTTAATCATTTCTCGGATTGCTTATGACTCATCTCTCAGGGTTTCTGGAGTCTATCCTAACCATGTTTTTGGAATGTAAGAATCTGGAGAGCTCTAGGACATGGGGAGAAACTGCAAACTCCACAAAAAGATGACGGTAGCTGGAATTGAACCCTGAACCTGTGAACTGTGCGGCAGACTTGGTTAAAAGCAACACACTCTGGTCGTTATTGTAAGGTTTATAGCAAAACGTCACATTTATCCGCGCGATTAAAAATACAAATGAACCAACCCCGCAAAAAGCACGTTTGTGTTATGTGATTTCAGTGTCGTGTTTTTGACTGAAGGATCCATGCATCTTTCAACTCTGTTGCCAAAAGTTTTTCCGTAGCACCAAGTTGGTTGACAATCTTTCTAGCATGACGTAGTGGGCTGCAGTTGAGCAGACTTATTGCTTATTGGTTGAAAGCACAAAAGTTTGGTTTGAGTCATTCTTCACTGTATGTTCAATCGGCGGGAATCGTTGTTTCCAACGTCGCAGTTGCAACTGCGCCCGACTGTGCGAGCCACACATCCCACCTCAAAGCCCTGCTTTAAGATCAGTCTAAAATGTACCAGTGTCGGTAAGATAACAATAGGTCAAAAAATAATGGAAGTAACTTTTTCTCTCTGTGCAACCTGGTACCAAACTCCCCACTGCCTGGTAGCAGTCTGCAGGCTCGTGGTTGCCGACCACTGAATCAAAGAAAACAATCTGGAGGCTCGGGATTGTTGTGCAAGTGCCCTCATGTTTTTGTTGCTCCACTGAATGCTTTTTCTTTGCCGACAGGGACCGTCCAAGCGCCATCGAGTGCATCAGCCACCCTTGGCTTTGGCAGCAGTCGCCAGAGCCAGTCACCATTCGTGCCCGCGAACGAAGTTGTGGCGCCAAGTGGGCGGCACCCCCACCTGAAGACCCCGAGGATAAGGAAAACTTCCTGGAGGCCTCGCACGCTAAGCGCCTTCGGTTGGACGAGGAACCGCTTCTTGGAGACACGGACGTGTGAGAATCAAAATCGGTTGTTTATCCTCGAACTCAAACCAAAGATAATCGTCTTTCTGATCCGCTTTTATCGAAACAATGAACTCAACGACCACGTGAGGGCTTTTCTTTTTAAGCATTGCAGTACATAGTGTTGCCCTATTACTTGGCACAGCAATTTTTTATGATACTTTTATTTGAAGGAGCCCACGTGAGCGTTTTCTACCTTTTTCTCGTGGGTACTATTCGCATATGTTAACGTCAGATAGTCTGCTATTGTTTTTGTGGATTTTCAATCCTAAAGATCCAGCATAATTATTAGATCAGATCCTCAACTGTTTTCCGATGAGATCGGGAGGTCAAATCACTGGAATGTAAATTTGCGTTTAAATGTGTGCCAAGTAAAAAAAAAATAAGACTAAGCACATTCCGTATATTTTTTACCATTTTTAGAAGAATCTTTGTATTTTTGTTTCTCTATTCAGTGTTAATCCGATTCTCAGGTTACAGCATTCTTCGAACTCGTCATGTTTCGCAATACATCCGATTGGTCAAACGAGTTCCTCTCTGGCCAAAAAGGGAAATGCCAGCTAGCACTTAAATTCTCTTTTAATAATGAAGGCTCTTATGGGGAGAGAAAATGTCACTGCTCACTTTTCTTATTTCTCTCATCACTCTTATTGTTTTTATTTATGATTTTTATGAGGGATGCACCGAAATTGACCCAAAAAAATTTAATAGTGAAAGGGCAATACCGAGATATTATCCCCGGAATAAATAATAACAATTATTAAAAACATTGATTTGGTAATGATTTAATATACAATTGTAAAGAACCGACTGGCCTATTACTAGCTGCTAATTTTAAGTATGTCTTTGATTAAAGGCTTTTAAGTGCTTAAAGAAATTCTTCTTGGACAACAAAGTGCCACAGGTAAAGTAAAACTGCTAAAAGATTGAAAATGCAAATACTGCTAGCGAGTTTATTCTCACAAAAACCGTCTCGCAGAAAAACTGGAGTAGTATAAATTGATGATGGTGCTGTGGGGTAGCTGCTCCAGTGTAATGCAACAAACATGTCACACTCACACATATTGGCTTCACAATTGAATATTTGTGTCACAATTGAATGTGATCCACACAGAAAGTGAGCTATGTACTGCTATCCAGTAAACATTAGCCAAAGTCCTGTAGTAAGTTTGCTCTTTACTTTTAGCGGAAATTAACCAAAGTCCGGCTAGCAGCTAACCAAAATTTCATGGACAAACAAACTGTATGTGACTCACAAAGTATGTCTTTATGATTTAAAAACTTCTCCACTGTAATTTGTTATCTTTATAATGTAAATATTAGCCAAATACCCAGCTAGTGGTTAACGAAACTTCAGAGAAAGTGACTTGCTGGTTTAAAAAAAAAAAAATTAAAAAACTTGATCGAAGTCCCATTTTCATGGCGCTCTTCGTCTCCTTACTTTTCATGTGCAAATTCTAAAATAACAAGAAAACGCAGTGAAAGCCAGCTTCACACTGCTCACCTCACTATAGACATTAAATCATCACAACATGGTTCTTTCAGAATATTTTTTTCTGTTTTATCTTTTCACTTCTGTCTATTTTTGACCGAAAGTTTTTCGGTGCTGAAATTTCGGTGCATCCTACTTTTTATGTTATGTGTTTTTTGGTATCAGCTTGGCTGTGGAGTGTTCAAATTTTGAAGGAATTGAGAAAGTAGAAGGAAGGAGAGACCAGCTGTGGTCAAAAATGGGCGTGGCCTTAGAAGGTAAAGTTAACGTTTATTTTTCAAGAAATGGCGGGATGCCTCACCGCAGCGTAAACCCGAAAGGCTTGTTTCTCGGCACTGTGTTAATTGTTCTTTTGTCGTTGTCATTTGTGATGCTGGAAAAACTGGAACTCATCTCTGCCGCTTTTGTCCTCGTGATTGACATCCGCCAGCCACCGCAATTACTCAATTTGCGTCAATTCGAGTCATCTCCAATCTGGAGGCGCTCAGGATTTCCGGTCGTGTGGGAGGATGAAAGAAAAACTGCGAGCTTGCGCCTCGAGAGTTAAGCAAGTACAATGTTACCTCAACTTGCGCGTTCAATTGGTTCCAGCAGTGACGTTATATAATAAATCAGTTGGAAATTGAAACACCTTTCCACATTGGAATAAATGGAAACTGGATTAATCTGTTGTAAAGTCATCAAATGCAACCAAAGTCCCACTAATTCAACTTTAACTGCCCTGGAGGAAGACTAATGTTCAGTTAATGTTCATAAATTTACCACATTGTATAAAGAGACTTACCACTGCCCGAAGATAGCTGGAATGGGCTTCAGCACCCCCCGCTATCCTACTGAGGAAAAGCGGTACAGATAATGGATGAACGTATAGTACAAAGAGAACAGGAAATAAGGATAAAGAAGTTCTTGTCCGACTAAAATCGTCCTCGTTATGAGATCAGTTTTCCATTAACCGAAGTAAGTGACGTTACCACGCACTTACAGCATCCTGTGTGTATCAACTAGGTTAGACCTTTACAACACCCATGCATTCAATTGCCACATGGTTTAGTCAGTTAATTCATTGGTTCCAACCAAAAGGGCTCAATTCTGCCATTGCGCTTTGTTTACAGTGATATTTAATTTCTTAGAATTGTCCAAAATGTCGATTGATTGCAGCCATATTCCTAAGAGAGGGTAACAATGAGTCTATTTCTTGATAACTGCAAGATTTGTTTCCATGGTTATTATGTTTTTGCTTCTCCCTCTAGCATCACTGCAAGTCTTGGGATCCATAGAGAATAAATACAGTAAAAAAAGTTTAGTTACTTTTGTTGCACGAGATTCTGAACTGAAGAGAAAGACATTGTGGGAGAGTATCGCCATTTTCATGATGCCAACATGAAAAGTTTCAAGCCAATAGCAGACCAGCATCTTAAATGATGTCAACCAATAGCAGACAGGCATCTTAGAGACATAATTCATCAAAAGCACAAACACCGCAAAGTTTTAAATTTATGGGCAAGTGAAATAATAGGTGGTTGATGTGGTATGATAGGGAAAATTCCATATTGAGGGGCTGGAAAAAGTTGAATTTCACATCGTAATGTAAATACATGGTAAGATATGGACGCCGTAATCTCGGGTTCTACTGTGCTTTGAAATGACTGTTAATATAGCATTTGTTGAAAAAAAAAATCTGTGGTAGGATAAATTTCAATCAAGTGAAACCCTGAATTGTCTTTTCATCAGTAAAGGCAGCACTTTATCGGAAAACTGACAAGTTATTTACTATGGCAGATCTGCGTATAAAGCTCATGTTTAATATTTATGTTCTGCTACTTTGGCCCCTTAAGTGAGAGGGTAAACCTTTAGATGTTGCTAAAGCTAATGTTTGCTAACACTTGAATAAATTGATTGTGTTTCCAATCCGGACGTCGTTGGAAAGTGGTGGGTGGAGCTTTCCTTATTCTCCATGAGATTATGCAAAATCACAATTTGAAAACCAAGTCTTTTGGCAATTTTTTCTGCAGTCAGTTTTGAATACAGAGTTTCTCTTATTCTCATCTTTTATGAGCTTATAGAAAAAACACTTATGCGCTCGGGTGTTTTTCTAAACATTTGTCATGTGCCACATTTGTGCTCGTGGGTGTCTGGGAATGTTTGTTTATTTTGAACTTTCCAATGGAATGTATGAGCAATACCATTGCGTCCAAAAAAAGCTGTAATGTTGAGATCAAGCACAAACTGGAAATGTCATAAAGATTTAGGAATTTATTCGCTAAAAGGATTATTAAAGATTGCAGAATTGATCTGGCTCCGGTGATTGACTTTTGCTTTTGAAAGATGCATGTATTATCTCTTACGCAACACATAGATGTAGAAATTTTGCACTTGTATTTCACAACTAGACAGAGTTGGCCGCTATCTTCTGACTACGGAAGCTCAAATGCCAAAGTAACTTTTTTGTTGTCCGAACAGCCACTTACCTTTCACAGCTGATCCAGGCAAACAAACGTTGCCTGTCATTCAGGCATCTTCCATAGTTTCCTTCTCTAGCCACTCATTTTAACAACTTGGCTGTATGCTATGGCTCGCCACTCGCCGTTCTTCATTGTTAACTGCTCTTGCTTTGTCCTTCTGTGTCATTCATCTTCCACAGCTGTTCATGCGTGTGAACGTTGCAGAGTTAGTCAGACATCTGCCACTTTTGTCAACTGTTTCCTACTCTAGCCACTCATGTTGCCGAGTTCCATGATTCAGGGTCCCAACACTTGACAAATCCAATCTTTTACTGCCGTTTTTAGTACAGGGTTCCTGAGGATCTTAGAAAAGTCTTGAAAAGCATTGAATTCAATATTTTAAAAACAAGGCCTTAATTGGTAATAAAATGTTAGATACAAAATGTTTTGAATCCAATTTTCAAAAGTATTAAAAATGTCAACACAGTAATAAAATGTATATTTCTTTGAACTAAAGATTTAGTAACAGTTATGAATTGTCTTTTTTAGTGATTCACCGATTTACTTTTGTGGCAGCATCGCGTGACCACAAAAATTGGAAGTATCAAGGCAGTGATGTGGTTTCAGTCGGGCCTTTCAGAGCAGAGGAATGTCTTTGGTCTACCCACAATAGACATAGCAATTTTGGACAGACGTTTACTTTGGACCATGGTAAAGTGAACAATTAATAAGAAGTGGCTGTCCGACAAACGTTTTTCGCTAAGGCTAAAAGCTTTGCCAGGTAACGTGTACGAAGCACAAAGTTGTGTGTGGAAAAACATTTCTTTTTTTTTTGGTTTTGCTTGTTTCTATTTTTTGGGGTTGTTTTTTTTTTTGTCGACCTGGACTTCATTTTGATTTCAAAGGGCATTAAGTCTTTAAATGTCTCAAAATTAAAGTGCCTTCACCTGGAGGAACCCTGTAGTACCTTTTCCTGCAAGCCACTGAATTTATTCCAGCTCTGACCAACTCCAGCTATTGTCTCTTTTCAGCTGCTCCAGGTACATCCAGCTTGGTTGTTCTTTTGTTGTTGCTGGTGGTGAGGATTAACATCCTTTCTGTCCTTTTGCTGGCAGAAATTAAGAAAATCTGGAAATTGGCTTGGGTTTTTATCTAATTGCGATCTTTCGGGCTTCCTTGGTGGAACCTTTTCCAATAAATGAGTTCCATTCTAAGCTACAACAACCTAATGCTGATTTATTGCATATTCACTTTCAGAGACTATTAATTTGATTGAAATGAATTAATAAGAAAAACAAAAGAACAAATCAGATGTTGTCTGACATTTTTTATTCATTTGACGGACGGCTGGATTTAACATTTTCATTTGCACAATTCTTAATAATGGAATAGTCGGCTTTGCTTACATTCAATCTTGAGCAAAAGTGCAGTTCCTTAGAAGGAAGACTTAGGTAAACATTCACAGGAAAGGAAGAGCATGCTAGCGCCCTCTTACAATCAGGATTTAAGACTAAAAGGCAGCCAGTGTGCGCTTAAACATGACTTGCCTCGAGGCTAAGTCGGGAACTTGCACAAGCTGTCATTTAGACGACCACACAGGAAACGCCAGGGGGAAAAAATGGGTCAAGTTCTGGGAAAAAAAAACTTTCCGCTAGACAAACAAAATGGAATGAAAGCAGTACATTCTAGGAACAGTCTCATTATTTTTGGCCAACCTTCACAAGAGGAATAATCAAAGTATATTTTTTCAACTCGCTTTTTTGTAGCGAAGCCCTTAACCCCTTTTCCACCACGCAAAAAAATGGTGAAATCGAATCCATTTTTTAAGTAGGCCTAACAGGCTAACGGGGAAAAGGAATCGAAGATCCAGATATGCATCAAAACGCATTCCCAAAGATTGAGGTGGAACCTTACTCACTTTCAGATTCAGAGTTAGACGTCTACTCATGATCCAGATGATTCTGCCCCCATCCAGTACAGAACTTGAAAAGACGTATGCACAAGATCCAGTTGATTCAGTCCTTATCTAGTACAGAACTGGATACATGAGCACACGATCTACTTAATTTCCTCATCCAGTACAGAACTTGAAAGTAAGAATTGGCACAAAATCCAGTTGATGATGCCCCTATCCAATACAGAACTAGAAAGTACACAGATGCACAAGATCCAGACAAAAATCACTCCCATGTAGGACAAAACTTGAATGGAGATGTAAGCACAAGATTCCCTGGATAATGATGCAGCCATCCAGTACTTAACTTGAAAGTAAACAAAAGATCCACTTAGTGATGATGCATCCAGTACAGAACTTAAATACACATTTAGACAAGAATTATTTGATGACCAACCGTTCGAGTGCAGAACTTGAAAGATCCAGTTGATGTTTCTGCCTTGTCCAGTACATAAATTAAAAGGAAACTCATGCACAAGATCCAAATGATGAGGCCCCAAATGCACAAGATCCAGTTGTTGCTGCCTCCATTGAGGACAAAACTTGGAAGGCTCAGGATTCCTGGATGACCCTAAAGTGGTTCTTAATAGACGGGGGGGTTGTTCTAAGTCAAGCTAAACATAGTTACAAGAATCAGCACCCACCCAGTACACAACTTGGAAAGCTCAAAATTCTCGAATGACCCTGAAGTGGTTTGCAATGGACGGAGGTTCATCTTCAAAGTGGATCTTCTCACTCAAAGGTGCCCCAAACTCTTCCAAGGTCTTGACAAAACAGGCATGCTCCCGGCCCACCCAGGCCCGCAAGGGGTCCCGGACTTCATAGGGGGTCACGTGGACATGGACCCCGATCCCGCTGGCGGCTAGCCGGCCTAGCAGGCCCCGATCGGTCACCCAAGTCTCGCTGCCGCCGGGGTGCCCCCCGTCCAGCCAGAACATGTCGCGGAGGCTTTGGGCAAAAGTGCTAAGGTCCGGGTCCGCCAGGGCGCCGGGCAGCTCGTGGACCACCTGGTTGAGGACCACGCAGCCTTTGCTGAAGCCCACCAGGCTCAGGGAGAAGCTGAGGGGCACGTCTCCGGGGGAACGGACGCTTTCGGGGAGACCGGCTCGCTCCATTCCGTGGATCAGCAGGGACCTGAAATCACAGTCCAGGTGAGTCTTAAAGACCTGGGTTTTCAGGCAAGTGTAATCATATTTTGTTGATGTGTTGTTGCAAATGCTGTAAAAAGGGACTGAAAAACATTTCATTCCACACCCCGCAAAGCAGGAGTGTCCGAACTACAGCCCAGGGGCCACAGGCTTTCTTATCCAGCGTGCCCAGAAAACATGATAAAAATAGAATATATATGCTTGTTGGCAGCATGTCAGTGCAGTGGTTAGCCCGTGTGTGGCACAGTTCTGAGGTCATGGAATCAAACCTTCCTGTGTGGAGTTTGCATGTTCTCCCCGTGCTTGCGTGGGTTTCCTCCGGGCACTCCGGTTTTCTCCCGCATTCCAAAAACATGCATGTCAGGTTAATTGGCAGTCCAAATTGTCCCAAGGTGTGGGTGAGCGAGTGAGTTGTCCGTCTCTGTGTGCCCTGCGACTGACTGGGAACCGGTTCAGGGTGTCCCCTGCCCACTGCCCGAAGAGAGCTGAGATGCGCTCCAACACCCCTGCGACCCTACTGAGGATAAGCGGTGCAGATAATGGATGGATGGATGGATATATCCGGATTCACGGATCACTTCACCGCCACAGTCGTCTGATTACCACTACCTGTGGTGCGTCTTTGGCAAGTAGAGCCTGGCCTGCCAATGACACTACATCCTTTGCTTTTGTGAGATAATTACAGGTCTTTGTCTGGTAAATGACTGAGTTTCATATATTTTGATATATGTATTTAAGTATTTTGATATCTAGAGCGATTAATAATTATATGACAAAAGAACATGCAATAAAATAAGAATGAAATGGTTCCTTCAGAAATAAACATATTTCTGAAAAACTTGCCTTTAGTGTCCCATCGCAGTTCTCCCCCCACCAATAAATTTGTAAAGCATTGTGTACTTAAAGCCAACAGCTTTCTGATTTTCTGTAATTGCTACTTTTTGGAATCATTATTTTATCAAGATATTTATCACATTTCATGCAAAAAACATTTTAAGCTAGCCATGTGGCATTGCGTTTTTCAATACATGTTAAATTTAGTGCCTTTAAAAATGGGACACAATTACTTTCATTTAATTCCTCGTGTATTGCCAGATTTGAGACCAAAGGCAGATACAAAAAAATATCTTTTTCTCCTTCCTTCCCTGGCCCACCCAGTCACGTTTTTTTAAATCCAATGCAGCCCACAACCCAAAAAGATTGCCCACCCCTGCTTTAAAGTGAATATGTTGCCGTATCCCTGGGTTCTACTGTAATACAAAAGCCCAGCTCAGGCCAATCAAAAGCGAAAAAAGTAACACAATCACCCCACCTGAGCTGTCGAAGCGCCCCGCCGTCTGGCGAAAGGGGGGCGTGCTTTGGGGCGCCGAACATGTTGCTGTCCACAAAGTTGCGGTAGCTGCTGAATTTGTGCAAATACATTCGGGAGGCCCGCACCAACCAAACATGCTGGCCCGGGAAACGGCGGCTTAAGACCGCGCCCACTTCCTCCAGACTCCACGAAAGCCAATGGGAGCAGTCCGGCTGCGAGGACATTTCTTCCTTAAAGTTCTGGTGGAGAAGATGGAGAGGTGCAAACGGCAATCAACAAACATAAGGGAAAAATAACGCCTTAGATAATAACCCTGAGTACAGTGGCTTGCAAAACTAAAAAGCCCCCCCCCCCTTTGAACTTTGTGACCTTTTGCCACATTTCAGACTTCAAACATCAAGTGGTCTGATACTCCTTCCGGTTCAATATTATTGCTTGCACAATTCTCCTTGGGATGTTTAAAGCTTGGGAAATCTTTTTGTATCCAAATCCAGCTTTAAACTTCTCCACAACAGTATATCGGACCTGCCTGGTGTGTTCCTCGTTCTTCATGATGCTCTCTGTGCTTCAAACAGACCTCTGAGACTATCACAGTGCAGATGCATTTATACAGAGACTTGATTACACACAGGTGGATTTCATTTATCATCGTTGGTCATTAAGATCAACATTGAATCACTCAGATCTTCACTGAACTTCTGGACAGAGTTTGCTGCACTGAAAACAAAGGGGCTGAATAATTTTGCACACCCACTTTTTGGTTATTTATTTGTTAAAAAAAAGTTTCAAATATCCAATAGTGTGTTCCACTTCATGATTGTGTCCCACTTATTGTAGATGCTTCACAAGAAATTACAATTCTATATCTTTCTTTGAAGTCTGAAATGTGGCAAAACGTCAAAGTTTAAGGGGGCCAAATAGTTTCGTAAGCCACTGTACGTCTACATGCAGGCTATAATCAGAACGTCTTGAAAAATACCTTTTTTCAACTAAATCAAGACATCTTATGGATGGAACCTTAGCCTCTTGTTAATTTTGTTTTACCCCGTTTTTGCCGGGTGAGTTGTGCAAACGTCATGAACTTTGCAACCCTAACTCTGCTAGCTTGCAGGCTAACGAATGTTAATATTTTAAATCGTTGGGTTTTAGTGACATATGTTGAATTTATAAACTCATGGGCTAAAAATTGCTAACGTCTTATAAACGTAAAAAATCCCAAATCTGCTACTTTACAGGTTAGCGAATGCTAACATATTGATGATGAAGTGCGTTGTTTGAGGTGTCCTTAAAATTTGAAAAGCAGTATATTTTTTCTAATAAGTATGTGTTAACAACGGAGTTCAAAGAGTTTTTGTTTCCCACTGCGCCTGCTTTTATCTTGCTTTGATCAGATTCTCACAATATGGAAGGTGGGCAAGGGTGGGAAGTTACACGTTCATGTTAGCGTAATCTTTCGTACGGAGGATTACGATAACGCGGACGTACGATTAGCCTGGGTTATCTTTATGTTTACGTTAAACATTCAAGGTAAACATTCGGGGTGTTGGAACGGATTAAAAGGATTTACATTATTTTTAATGGGAAAAATTATTTCGGTGATCGAACAAATCGGTTTTCGAACAGGGTTCTGGAACGGATTATAGTCGAGAACCGAGGTTCCACTGTACTTGCATGTGCCACAGGTTAACAAACACTAGCATATTAGGTTCTTAAGAGATACTGAACAACAATTGTGAATCCAAATTCAGCCCACCAAAAGATGTCCATTCGACGTCTTTAAAAACTATATTTGGACATTTCCTTTTTTTGTGAGAGAAGAAAATACACTAGTTATTTGTTTTGCGGGTCAAACAGAAACTTTGGTGTATCATTTGTCTCAGTACCACAAGCCCCACAATGCTTCGGGGCTTCAAAATATCTCGGCGGATGGAAACAATCTGATAATACGCAGACCTTTTCAGATTTCTGTGCTTGTTTACATTACCGAATATGTCAATATACCCTTTCCAGTCGTATTATTATCATCCGTGTAAACGTACCCACCGCTTCTATATCCACTGTGAACATTTTCTACGCCTTTTTCCTCACCTGAATGTCCCCGTGGAAGAAGACGACATGCCTGCTGCTGTTGCAGTCTTCTTGGTCGTCTTCGGGCCGCAGGAGAAGCAAATCGTTGTGCATGTTGGCATTGCAGCCGGGCACAGAAAGAAGCTTTTGGAATCTTTGCGGGTTTGGTCCTTTGCACAGGTTTTCCAGACGCTCGCTCGATGTTGCTGTCGCCGACATCGCACACTCCTATTTGCTCAGCTCGATGCAATCGCAAGATGCATTTTAGCGCGTTGAGCAGCACGGGTGCAATCTTCCACTTCCTCCCCTTTTAAAACTTGAAGCCAGTGTGTGACCTTAACAATCGTTTTGTGTTTATTGTGCGTCAAAATGTCGCTAATTGATCATTTTACTGCACACACCAAACGCCCGTGTGTGCACATTTTGACAGCACTTCATTGCGCATGTGCACCTGACTAACACGATTATACACTCACATTTCACTCGATTTATTTCTGTTTGAGGTTAAAAATGGCAAAACCAGGGACGAAAATTATAAAAATACAAAATCCATAGCGAATATTAAAATCATGTCTCAAACCATTGTAGTCGTGAGTTTAAAAAAAAATCTTCCGAGATCCATCGTTCCATCTCCTTTACTTCCGTGTTCGATCACGCTTTTTATTGGCTACCAGAAACAAACTTAAAAGCACTTTTTATTGATATAATAAAGATTTTAGATACATTTAATGCATGTTCAAAGTATTAAAGTTTAAAAATATATTTTAAAAAAATAGTTGGCCAACTTAACATATCTGCTTGCTCTACGTATCTCAAGAAAATTCACTCACTTTTACTTCCGTGTTCGATGACCCATTATTAAGCCTATGTTAACACATTCAAAACTGTTTGGTTGACACAAGAAGGCTTAGTTTTGAATGTAATAAAGCCCTTTAAAATATTGACGTGAGTTTAAAATAAATAACTGTCTTCCTTGCACATAGCAGGCAGCGACGGGCTCCTATACCTCAAAAAAGTTCACTCTTTTTACTTCCGTTTTCGCTTTTTATTAGCTATGCTAAACAAATTCAAAAACACGTCTTCGTTATTATAACATGGTTTGATTCTAATGGATACATATACAGTACCATGATTCGAGACACGTCTAATCAATAGCTGTTGCGTGTATGCAGCCAAACATTGCTTTTATTTTGTAAAGCGAAAGTTTGGACTTTGGACTCAAGTCTTTGGACTTAGTTTTCCTTCGGCGATGATTAACAGCTCGTGATTCTCAAACACTCGGTGACGAAAAAAATCTTTTAAATGTATTTTATGAATGCACTGTCATTTTTAGGACAATAATTTGGTGTATCAAAACATTGTTTAGACATTTCGCTTTCGTTCCGACACGGAGCATCCTAGGCGTGCACAGGATGTGTTGCTAGCGCTAGCATGATTCCTACTTGACATCTGAGAATAAATACATAGAAAGTGGATGTACAAAATGATGTGATGTTAACGGTATAATTTTCTAAAAGTATGACAAAAACTACTGATGTAATGTCATATACATGGAATGAAGATTTGTTGCACTTAAGTTAATTTAGTATAAGCTTATGAGGGTCATGTGACATTTCAAGCGGCCGCCATATTGGATTACAAGTGAAGATATGTGTGTGTTTATATCTATATGAATGGTCTCTGTCTTTCTCCTACCCTTGATGTACAGATATAGATATATATTGGGTAGCAACATGGCGGCTACTTCATTGGGAAGACGGCTAGCGGCGTGTCTGCTCAATGTCTCGGAGGCTCGCAGAACGGATCTTGTTGAAAGTGTGGCCAAAGCTGCCCTCTACGATTCTCAAGGTCAGTCTAGAGCACAAACACAATCAAACTGAAGCATGTACAGTTTGATTTGATAGCAAATGTTTTTTCCTTTTTTTGTGATATGACTTTTGTGGTCAAGTAAAGTAGCGGGTAGATGCAGTGGGGGTAAAAGACGGCGGATTAAAATTACAATTGATTATAAATCTTACATGTTTGAGGCTTGCCACACCCTTATAAAATATTTTTTTGCCTTAATCGCCTCCTAATTATTAATAATTGTCCTTAATCGTCAATTGGTTATGCCAAATTCTTTAGCGAGGGTAGCCTTTTTCATATTTCTTGGTCATTGCAAACTTTATTTCCATGATTATCATGTTGTTGCTTCTCTGAATGAGCAGTGCATTATCGCCAGCTACCGTTAAGGAGTGTAATTGACCCTCAGTTTTTCCTCTTTTTACAATTTTTTTTGCCAAGGCAAAGGCCCGTGATCTACTGAAAAAAAGGTTTTGGGTCGGGGACCCACCAGTTAAGAAAAACAGGCTAAGACAACCAAAAATTTAGTCCAAAATTTGTCAAGCCTCGTGGCACCTGATTGGTCAATCAATAGAAACTGACTAAGCAGCCATTTTGTTGCGTTTTCATAGGAGCGACTCGAGCCGGGACCACAGTGCTGAACATCTTCAACGACCGCGACTACAACCGCTCCGTTATCACTATCGTGTCCACAATCGAGACTATCGGTGAGTGCTGCCGCCTTGTGGTTCACAGTTCATGGATCCCTTAACCGCCAGCGCCGTAAGAGCACCACTTCCTGTTGTTTGTCCTGGGCAAGGACAGCCTGGTGGCACTCATCCCTCTCCTGGCTGTTTTTTTGAGTATGGGTTTGCTCCCCCGCATGAAACGGATGGTACTACTGTAGTTCCATGGTTACCAGTAGCAGGAGAAGCCTCCTGATCTTATTCATGTATAGCACCTTCATCATCTGGTCGCCGTTGTGTTTCACGACCTTGGCATTGACGAGACGCAGCAGTGACAATACTAATCAATTATCGCTGGTTCACTCCTTTGCGGGGAAAAAAAAGAACTAAAAAAAATATTGTAATAGTTTTTCAAAATTGGATGCCTACCGCACCACGAGGAACGTTTCAGGCAGCCAATTTTTATACCAATTGGCCAGCCCCTCTTGACTTGATAGCCGATGCCGATTGGCCAATTCATATCAACAATTTTCATACTGTACTTTGACCGTACACCTGCTCTGCACACATCTGCATCTCGCTGAGAGTTTTTGTCCCACTCCTTTTGTCATGCCGCCTAAACAATGCATCTCTCTCTCTCTGTTTCGCTTGCTCGCCCACTCGCTTGCTCTCAGTCAGTAAGCCTTCCAATCAAGGTGCGCACTAAAACCCCCCAAAACATCGACTAATTTAAAATACTGGGTTTTAGTTTCTTTCTCTCTCTCTGTTGGTAAGTCAGCAAGTCCCTTTAATGAAGGCGTGCCCCCTGTTAGGAATTAATATATTAAAATTGTATCGTTTACCAAATTGTTCGAATTTGTTATCAGACTCCATTAACCAAACACCACCTAACAATGCGCGCTCGTTTTTGGGAAAAGATGGACAAGAATAGTCGACATTTTCACTCGGGGGCAGATTTAATTTCTTAAAGTATTTAACTAAGTGAACTTCATCGAATTAGCAGAATTGGTGTTGCTCGAGTCTCCGTCCAGCCTTCTCTCTCGATCTTCTGAAGTTCTCCCGGCCCACGCATTTTTCTGCCAGCTGGTGCGCCGGCTCCACCCAGGGGCGCGCCAGGAAAAGCCCCCACGTGGCCCCACCGTCATGGAGAAGAGCGTCTCGATGTCTGGACCCCAAGCATTCCTGCGTCACGAAGGCCCCTCTTGCGTCGGGAAGCGCTGATTATCATATCAGCCCTTCGTCCCAGTTCCTGCTGTTTTCCGTAAACATCATCCTCCACTAGGTTGCAATGACCTGCCCCACAGTTGAGCCAGTGGATATCTTTTGCAATAAATGTAATTTGTATTTGATCGTACAAAATCCCTTATAGTCAAATGTATAAAATCCTTCACCCACCCCAAAAAACAATAACTAAATTAGAGTAAGTACCTTATTTTCTGCACTATAGGGCGCACCCCCAAAAAATAGTTTTTGTTCCTATATCTTCCATACATAAGGCGCACCGGATTATAAGGCGCTACAATGGGAACGTCGACAAAACAGTCAGATAGTTCAGTCAAACTTATTACCCCCTTAACATTCTGAAAGCTTGCAAAGAAGCAAATACGTGTCGTAGACACGTGCGGATGCGGTGTCCGTACGATGTCACTCAAATGCATCGTTCCAAATCTCATTCGGAAGGTTAAAGTCTTGGGATTCAAGAAATGCCAACCATTCCTTAGTTTCCATTTTCTTTTTCGCTCGCAACTTTACTGTGCATATGACAATAAACACTTGGAATTGAGTTTAATTTAAAAAAAGACCCATCACAGAAACATCAAGATCACTCTGAAACAAGATACTGGGAAAATATATAGCAGGAGTAGCTTACCGAAGACGTTGCGTTCAATAATAATGTGCAACCATGGTCCTCTTATATTCGTGAGTGTAGTAAATCCAGGAGAGTAAAATATTTACAAATACAGAATAGTAAAACATGTTTTCTCTATGCCGTAGACAACCAAACTTGCTATTCACATTCATCTTTTTTGGCCAATTGTAGGCTTTGTTTTGCCCCTTTAGCCTATGCTAAAGGGGCAAAACAAAGCCTACAAAGCCTACAAAGTATTCGCCTCCTTTACCTCCGAATAACTTTAGCCAATAGTGATCGATTCAAATGATGATTGACACATTGGCTGGGAAATGAAACGCCGGTATATGTATCCCAGCATACACCGCGGACGACTTCGCCTTCGGGGGAAAATCTAGTCGGCGGCTGCTTGCCTTAGTTGCAAGACTTTGCGACTTAATATTGATCCATATATAAGGCGCACTGTATTATAAGGCGCATGGTCAGCTTTTGAAAAAAATAAAGGCTTTTAGGTGCGCCTTATAGTGCGGGAAATACGGTACTAGGTTTCAGTTTGTTCTCTCTCTCTTTCTTGGTAGGTAAAGAAGGCGCGGCCAAAAAACAAAAACATCGACTAATTTATAACACTGTCTCTCTCTGTTGTCATGTCCGCTCTAATGAAGGCCGTCCCCCCCAAAAAAGGTGCGACACTACTTTGCAGATTTTCACTTTTTGCAGGTGGTCCTGGTCCCAGTTAACTCCACTATGTATGCAAAAATGAGTATTCATTTTTTGGGGAATTATGTTGCTGCAAATCTGATTGAATTATTTGAATGAAAAAATGTTTCCTATCTTGAAGGTGACGCCATTTTGTCAGCCTGCGAGAAAGCTTTTGAGCTAATCGACATGCGCACCCACTTCGGGGTGCACCCCTGTTTGGGCGCCGTGGACCTGGTGCCCATTTACCCCCTGGGGGAAGATGTGGGACCTGAGGATTGTGCGCGAGAAGCTCGTGGTGAGATCATGTTTTTTTTTTTCCCAATTCACGGTGATGTTTTTTGCTCAAAGTAAGTGTAGAGCTGACACTAACCACTATTTTAATAATCAAATCGTCAACCACTATTCAAACGATCAGTACAATTAGGATTTTTTTTCATTATTGGCCATTTTTTGTATAGATTTCTTTTTAACAACATGGACTATATTTCTTGTTTGTGTTCAGTAGTGGCGACGGGCCTGACGAGCGGCATCCCGGGCACGAGCGTCTTCCTGTTCGGGTGGGCTGACTTGCCATTGAGGAGGGGATTGGCACAGAGGAGGAAAGAGATGGGATGGTTCAAGAAGACCACCCACTTGGACGGCGTTCGGGATGCGGTCGGCCCGTTGCCGCACAAACGCTTCGGACTCACCGGTGAGTGGACCTCATCTTGCTTTTGGTAGTGGGACCACCATTATCTGGAAATGTTCTTCAGTAATTATCTTTTGAGGGGAGCATTTTGTGTTCACTCTTTGGTTTTTATCAGTAAAAACATTTCAAAATCAATTTTACACACAAGGAACCGGAAGTCGTCAGCACGGCAGCGCAGTGGTTGGCGAGTGTGTGGCACAGTTCTGAGGTCATGAGATCGAACCTTTCTGTGTGGAGTTTGCATGTTCTTACCGTGCTTGCAAAAAACATGCATGTTAGGTTAATTGGCCGGTCCAAATTTTCCCTAGGTGTGAATGAGCAAGTGAGGTGTCTGTCTCTGTGTGTCCTGCGACCAGCTGACAACCAGTTCAGGGTGTCCCCTGCCCACTGCCCGAAGATAGGTGGGATGGGCTCCAGCACCCCCGCGACCCTACTGAGGATAAGCAGTGCAGAGAATGGATGTATGTATGTACCGTAAATTCCGGACCATAGAGCGCACCTGATTATAAGCAGCACCCACCACATTTTAAGAGGAAAACCGATTTTGTACATACACAAGCCGCACCTGTATATAAGCCAAATGCGCGCACATTTAAACATTTAACACAAACACAAAATTAACCCAAACCCGACTTCAAGTCCTGCGATTGAAACTAAATCTCCTTCATTAGAGTCACAGTCCAAAAATCACAGCCGGCAAAATGAACGGAAAATGATACCGTTACTTAAGGTTTGATGCAGACCTGCAGAGTCCAGGTCCCGTTGAAAGTAATCCAAGGAAAAAACTGTATATTTCCAAAGGTAAGGGTGAAAAAAATATATCAGATGAACACATTTACTCACGCAACTCCTTTTTCTTTCTTTTTACCCGCTCTTCTTTCCTTGTCTGTCCCTCACCTTTAGCGGTCCCCACTTAAACTCGGCACCCCGCGTTTGTTCCGCCCCTCATTTTTCGTTCACCCGTGCAAAACATATTAGAATAAGTGTCTAAAATAAATACAAATCAATACATTACAAAAATATACAGTTGCAAATAAATATTATACATGGGTTACACATATTTACAAAGAAAGACGGTACACCGAGAGAGTTTTCAAAGCTTTGAAAATAATAATATAGCTTTGACAGGGCAGTTAATGGTAGCAACACTCGAGCGCCGCTAGCGGTCGTTAGAAAAATTTCATAAATTGGCCGCATCACTGAATAAGCCGCAGGGTTGAAAGTTAGGGGGGAACGTAGCGGCTTATAGTCCGGAATTTACGGTATATATATTTCAGTTTTTCCAAATATTTTTGGGCCAGTATTTTTTTATTTTCTTTCTGTTTTTGAAATTTGTTTTCCTCATTTTCAGAAAACATTTTCTGTTTTTTGCCATATTTTTTTGAACCTGTTAAGAATAAGGTTTGTCTGTACTTTACAATGTTTGTTTTGAGTTCTCCAATTAAATGTTTTTGTCATTTTTTCAAAATATTTTTGGATCATGTGTTTCGTATGATTTTTTTTTCTTTTCAGTCTTTCCCCTCTTTTACGGTAAACATTTTTCCAGTATTTTCAGAATATTATTGGATCAGTGCTTCATATGATTATTTTCACAGTTTTCTTGGTTTTGCCAGGTGTGGGTGCCAGCCCATACGTCATGAACTGCAACGTAACGATCGAGACCGAAGACCTGAAATTGGGTCGTCGGATCGCGGCGGCCATCAGGGAGTCTTCGCCTGGTGGTCTTCCGGGGGTGCAGGTCCTGGCCTTGCCTCACGAGGGCGCCATCGAGATCGCCTGCAACGTGGAAAGCGTGGCGGGCGAGGGTCCGGCAGGCTCCGCCCCCTGGCCGTCCTTCACCGTGGGTGGCCGCCTGTACTGTCACGTGCCCGCCTCCTTGGTCGCCTCCAGGGTGGCGGAGCTAGCAGGTGAATCGGGCGTGGCCACCAGGGGGGCCGCCTTGGTAGGGTTCACCCCCGGCGAATGTCGGGGTTTGGCCGAGGCGGCCCTCGCGAGAGGGGTCCCCGAGTTTTGGAAACAACGACAGCAGGTGCGCATGTGAAAGACTGAGAATCACGTCCATTTTTTTTTTTTTTACCACATGGCACTTCATATTCTTGGTTTATTGCTCAGGTCCTGTTCCATTTGCAATAGTTGCGTCTTTTTTCTTTTTCTTTTTTAAATCAACACCCTATTTGGAATCATTTCCTTAAACAGGGGTCAGCAACCTGCCGCTCTAGAGCCGCATGTGGCTCATTAGCGCCGCCCTAGTGGCTCCTCGGATCTTTTTGAAATATGCTTGGAAACTGAAAAAGAGAGGGAAAATATTTTTTTAAATCTGGTTCCTGTTAGAGGACAAACAAAAAGCAAATGTTTTTAAGGGACAGTGTATAGTAAAAAAACTTATTCATTAAAAAAAATTAAATAACAAGCAAAAATAATATTAACATGTGTATTTTTTAAAGACACATAGATCAAGAAATTGGCATTTATTCAGCCTCACTTAAAGGGATCTGACAGAAATGCCAGTCATCTTACTGCTACGGTCACCTCAAAAAGGTAGAGCATAACATGTAAATTATAATGTGGTTTTGGGTCATTTTGAGTCTCTGAAGTTTGTATTCTTCTTTGTGCTTCTTAGCACTCGTTTCAGTTGCATTAAAGAAGACAGTGACATCCAGAGGTCAAATAATACTCTAACGTTTTTAAAGCTGTAAAAATGTTTAGAATAAATATTAAATGAGTATATTTTATTTATAAATCCCTTTTTAGTTTGATTGTTAAAAGGCTTTTACCGTATAAGGCTTTTTGGAGGGGGGTTCCAGACTTCTTTTTTTAAAATCTCTTATGGCTCTTTCTAAATTTTTGGTTGCTGACCCCTGAGTTAAAGGAACTGTGGGTCATATTTGACCACTAGACATAGAAAGATAGTGTTGTGCAACCGAAAATGAGTGCTAAAAAACACAAGGGAAGAAAACTACGGAGAGTCAAACTAATCAAGGCGCACCATTTTAGTTTTTTTTTGTTTGCCCGGCCTTTCCGAAGGTTTTGTTTCTTATGGGTACCCTTAGTAGCAATATGGCTGACAATGTCAGCTCCCTTTAGGTGAGAATCATCTTACGTCAACTAAATGCTAATTTCTCAATCTTCAAGTTTGTTGGTTGGACCCCTTAACCACTTTGGTTGTGGGGCGTCTTTTCCTGTGTCTTGGGCGAGTACAGCCTGGTGGCGCCCATCCGTCTCCAGGCCACCTGGTTTCCACCTGGTCTTGAACCGAGGACCTTTTGCATGTGATGCGAATCCAATCTACAAGTAGTTAAAGAAAAAAAAATGCACATTTATTTGATGGTTCATGTATTTTTGCTTACTATTCAAATTGCCATGTTTTTTTGTTTAATGAATGACAGGTGCTTGAAATCCTTAAATGCTTGAATATATATTTTTTGTTTTCATGGTTTGAAAAATGCTTGAATTGTGGGTGAAGTATTTAGAAACTCTTGACATTGTTGCCATGTTTCTCTGCAGTCAATAGACATAGACCATGCATTAAATGAAGAAAAATAAAACATGTCTGCTTAAAAACGTGTCACTCACAAAAGGACCAAGATTCTGAGAAGATGCCGTTTAAATAAACGATAGCTAGGAAACAGACAATGCAAACATTGGCTAAAATGTGGAACAAATCCACGCACAGCATGCTGCAAATTAGGCAAAAAAGAGATCCAACTCTTCTCAATGGGAGAGTCTGTATTATCCCCCAAAACTTTGCTAACCATTTTCTTAAACATAAAATGTGTATTAGTGCAAGCATGACATAAATTGTGTCATGAACCTGAACAAGAGGAGAACCCAAATGCATGACATTTCTCACACAAGCCTTTTATTTTTCGGAAAATGGGGAGTCATGCACGTTAGGCAGCAGTCTGGCATGGAATGACAGGAAGCCAGAGGCCGACGAGATCGATACCTATTGCCCGAGCAGAATTTGGACGGATGGGGTCGATACCGGACTGGACGGGACAAACAGGGTTTATATCAAAACAGGATATCGAAATTAAACAGGACAAACTAGACAGGAACTAAAACTGGAGATTGTAATAAACAGGACACAAATAGACGGGAACGATACCTCCAGGAAACGCAGGCAGGAACCCGGACAGAGTCAAAACCCACGTCTTGCGGGGCAGAGGCTCGTTGACATACTGACAAAGGGTGAGTGAGAGCACTGAGCTTAAATACAAGGGAAGCCAATCTGTCAACAAGCCGCAGCTGTTGCCACACGGGCGGGGCCTATTGGGCGCCATGGCAACCGTGCCAAATTGTGTACTTTTGTTATGGCCATTTTAAAAAATTAAGTCACAGATTTCAAGGGGTAAGTTTCTTCATTCAACAGTACTGGGCCAATTGGAAAATTGGCTTGGATAGTCCTTTAAAAGTGCTTGAATTTGCCCATCAAATAGGTGTACAATCCTTGGAATTAAGGTCTTTTTTTACCACCTGGAAGTGCTGAATAATACACATTGTCCCGTTAAGAAAGACGTCTTTTCAACGTCTTGTCAAAAATATTTTTTCAACTTTGACTTTTTAACAGAATGACAGTGTCGTTTAAAAAAAACAGCCAGGTTGAAAGTTAAATTTGGAAATATTAGACACGAGGACAAGACGAAAGTAGAAGTCCTTCGGAAAGTGTCGTCCTTGGCTCGTCATCTCCTCAAAAATGCGACACAGTTGGAGTAATATCAGGTGAGCTCTTCACAAGAAACTTCGACTGCTTTTATGTCACTATTCTCAAATGCTTTCTTTCCATGAGTTGCATAAGAAGATATTGACCCCTCCCTCATTGAATCTGTTTATCATTAATTTATCTCCCATGCAAATCTTTTAGGCAGGCCGGCACAAGTGCACTTGGCAACATCTCAGCATCAAATTTGGATAAACCCATTTCAAATCATCCCCCTCAAGCGCCCCCTCTCCCCCCAAGCCCCAACACCATTTCTCCCCCATTTACCTCCCCCATTTTTACTCCCCCTGTCATGCTGGTGAGCATCACTACGACTTAATGTAGGTCAAAGAAAAAAGCCCAGAGCTGTTCTAGTGCGCATGCGCTCGCACGCTCCTCTACGAGTGATGGCAATTCCGGCTCTTTTTAGAGAAGCGGCTTTTTCAGCTCGACTCACTAAAAAGAGCCGCCCTTTCGCCCCCCAAGTCGCCTTTATCTAATTTAATGTCTTAAATTGTTTATACTAAGCAACAATTGAACAACACAGAATGGCGCCACTCATATTGACCAGTCATGAGCCACTTGGAAAGAGGGAAAGGGAAATATTGGGAGAAAAAGAGTTGTAAAGAGATAAAAGGAAAAAAATACGAATGGGCCAAAGAAACAGCGAAAGAGAGCACAAGAGAAGGAAATATAAAGAAAAAGAGAGCAAGAAAAATAAATATAGAGTAAAAAAGAAATAGAGAGATAGACAGAGAATGGAAAAGAGAGATAGTGTGAAAAAGAAATAGGGGCACTAAATAGAGAGAAATAAAAAGAAAGATGGAGGTAAAGAGAGATAAATGAAAAGAGTTGGTGTAAAAGAGAAACGGGGAGAAAGAAATGAGAGAGAAACTAAGAGAGGGAGAAAAAGATAGTGAGAAAGAGTGGAAGGGAAAGAGAGAGTGGGGAAAGAAAGACACAGCGAGGGAAATTTATAAAGGGGGGATTTTGAAGAGATTTATTGTTCTATATTCTTTATCATTTATCCATTATCCGTTATCGGTCAAATCATAATATACTACAGAGCCAAGAGGCTGAGACACTTGCTCCCAGCCAAGAGGCTGAGTCAAGTTCCTAGCCACAGGGCCATGGTACACAATTCTAGAAGTCGTAACTTCATAAAAAGTACACAACTAGAAAGAGCGAAGCGAAAGAGAGCGTTCCGAAGAGGAACCGGCTCGTCGCTCACTCCAAAGAGCCATCTCATAGAGCCGCTTTGTTCGCGAACGACACGTCGCTATCTGCCTTCTTTCCGCTCCATCTTCATTTCTCTCCGTTTGTGACCAAGATAGCTCGCTCTTTATGATTATCAATATCGTAATTCATGCTGAAAGAGACACCCCAGTGCGCATGCGCGCGCGCCCTGGCTCCAATCTCATCCGCTACGCGAGCACATTGTGTGACGGTGCAGGGAAACTAAACCGGCTTATTTCCGCGCAGAAGCTTCTATAAATATATGCAGCTTTAGCACAAGACCCCCTGCTGCCCCCCCCCCCCCGATACATTGGCACAATGTTTCTTCATAATTGCTCCTTTAAGCCTCATCTTTATGACGTTTTTCAGACAGTTTTTCCTAGGTTGGTGCGTTCAGGACAAACTTGCAGTCGGAAAATTGATAGTCTTCTTCTTTTGGACAAATATTTTGTTCAATTTAATATTTGTTGATGTAGTTTTTGTGGTTGAACCAAAACACAAACAATAACGACGACGTTTTCCCAATGAGCCTCACTGGATACATTTAACATGTTCTGCGATAGACTAGCGGTGCGTTCACAGAGCAGATACATAGTCGGAAATTTGCTATATTTTAATAAAGAGATTTCAGGTGTGTTTTTGCATGACATTTGGTATGTCTCTTGATAAATAAATACACGAAAAAGAACCAGTGATTGCATATCTTTACGATATTTCTTGGGGTGAGTAATTAGCACATTTCTAACTATTTGTTTCATGTTTTTCTAAGAGAAAACAACTGATCAGACTAATTAACCAATTACAGCCCATTGTCTTTTCTCGATTGACCAAAGATAGAAAATTCTAATTTTAGAAAATGTATTTACAGACACAGTTTAATATACATAGTATTTTTCTTAATCCATATTTGCATGGTTTTACATTAAGGTATTAAAGCTAAAAAGTCTCTGTAGTGCGAAGTGGAAGGAGAAGAGGACGACGAGGTGAGCGGAGAAGATGAGGTAAAATTTTGGACTATTTGATAAAGTTTCAGGAGCGAGCAGAGAGAGTGGGAAAGGTGAGATGGCACAACATTCATTTGGACAGGTAACTTAAAATTTGTTTTACCTGGTTATATCAGTATCAGAAATTATTTTCCCCCCATTTTATTAACACTCCACTTATTGAAACATAAATATTTTGTTTGTTTGTTGTACATGATTCAATTGTTTGTTTGTTTGTACATGATTCAGATTGAATCGTTTCTTGTACATGATTCAATTGTTTGTTTGTTTGTACATGATTCAAATTGAATCGTTTCTCCGGCGCCGTCACGAATGGCAGCCACTCCAGCAGCTCCCGTGTTATTTTCCATTGTTCTCAGTTATTTTCGATTGTTCTCAGCTTAGGGATGCTGCTGGAAAAGTGAATTTCCCTTCGGGGATGAATAAAGTATCTATCTATCTATCTATCTATCTATCTATCTATCTATCTATCTATCTAAAGAAAATGATTTAAGTATTAGCATCTAGTGCAGGGTGTCAAGAACCGGAACAGGATCAGGACCCAAATGCGTGACGTTTCTCACACAAGCTTTTATTTTACGGGAAATGGGGAGTCATGCAAGTTAGGCAGCGGTCTGGCGTGGAAAGACAGGAAACCAGAGACCGACGAGACCGATACCAATTGCCCGAGCAGATATCGGACGGATGGGGTCGATACCGGACAGGACAGGACAGACAGGATTGATATTGGAAACAGGATATCGAAATTAAACAGGACAAACGAGACAAGAACGAAAACTGGAGAGAATAATGAACAGGACAAAATAGACAGGAACAAAACTGGAAACCGATATTAAACAGGACAAAATAAACGGGAACAATACTGGACAGGAAATACCAACAGTAAACAGTCAGAACCCATGTCTTGCAATGCAGAGGTTCGTTGACGGACTGACAAAGTTTGAGTGAGAGCACTGAGCTTAAATAGACGGAAAGCCAATCTGTCAACGAGCCGCAGCTGGCGCCAATTGGGCGCCATGGCAACCGTGACACAGGGGTCTCCAACCTCCTAGAAGCTAAAAGCTATTTCTTGTTACTAATTAGCTTGAAAGGCTCTCAGAAGATAAACATTTCTAAAATAACGCGTTATTATGATATTACTATGTTATTACCAGGCTAACTAAGGTAGGGATAAAAAAACTCAGACAAACACAGCACATTTCTGAACATTCCCTTTCATAATCTATTTTTTTTTTTAGAAAATGTGTTTACATTCTTGATAAAGTTTAATTTAAATACAGTAGTTCATTTTTTTATTTGAAATTTCCATGGTTCTTTGTAACAGCGTTTTTCGAATCAGCTTATCACCAAGCACTTCAAACCTTTGAAGGAGGGTGAATTTATTAAATTCTGTTCATAGAATACCAAGATGAATAGTCGTCCCTCACACATTTTCAGCTTACCAAATCTGGCCCGTTTTCCGAAAATGTTTGTGTCAGGAACAGAACGGAGACAGGACCCACTTGCATTACGTTTCTCACAAGTTTTATTGGAAGAAAGAGAAAAGGTTGCGCCCACGATCCGGTGATTGCTGGACGCGGGAAGCAGGTCTCTCTGATAATCAGATTGTGCTCTGAACGCGGAAGTGGGACTTCCGTGGCGAGCGATGACGGTGTCGGGAACGGAAAAACGGGTCAGTAGCCGGGACAGGAGAGCAAAAACGTGTTCGGGGTCGGAAACGAGTCTTAAGCCAGGAGAGGAGAGTAGACGTCAGGATCAAAAAACGGGACAAAGCAGGGGAACAGACGGGAGCAAAAAACAGGTAGGATTCAGGGTCGAAAAGGGCTTGCCTAGTATAAACAGGTTCGCAGACGGACTGACCACAGGTGACAAAAGGAGTGGGTTTAAATAGGGACAGGGAGCCAATCAGAGTCCAAAACAGTTGGCACCAAAGGAACGGGCACCGGTGCATCACATCGGTAATCATGACATTTTGACAGCTCTGGTTTAGAATTAGAGTCAAATTAAAAAAAAAACAATGAAAGTAATAAAATAGGAATATAACATTGTCAACTTGACTTCCATAATACCTTACGTTTAACATTATTTTGAAAAAAAAAGTTCGAATTTGCAAATGGTACGAACAATGCAGAGTAAAAAACATGTAACACTGTAAAATATAGAATACTTATATTAATCAACTAATTAAGAAAAAAAGTCAAACAACAAAGCACTATAGACTATAGAAATACTGTATAACACTGTCAACAAGACAACTTGTAGACTACAATACAAGATTTTGAAAATAAAGTCGAGAATGCGAACAAAGTTAATGTCACGGTTGCCATTGTGCCCAATTGGCCCCGCCCATGTGGCGCCAGCTGCGGCTCGTTGAAAGATTGGCTTTCCGTCTATTTAAGCTCAGTACTCTCACTCTTTGTTGGTCAGTCCGTCAACAAACCTCTGCCCCGCAAGACGTGGGTTCTGACTCTGACTCGGTCCTGTTTTCCTGTTGGTATTCCCTGTATTGTACGGTATTGTTTACTTTTTTTTTGTCCTGTTTAATATTGGTTTCCAGTTTCGTTCCCGTCTATTTTTGTCCTGTTTATTATTTTCTCCAGTTTTTGTTCTCGTCTAGTTTGTCCTGTTTAATTTCGCTATCCTGTTTCATTATCAATCCTGTCTGTCCAGTCCTGTTCGGTATCTACCCCATCTGTCCGATATCTGCTCAGGCAATTGGAATCGATCTCGTTGGTCTCTGGCTTCCTGTCTTTTCAGGCCAGATCGCTGCCTAACGCGCATGACTCCCTATTTCCCGTAAAATAAAAGCTTGTGTGAGAAACGTCACACAGTTGGGTCCTGATACTGTTCCGGTTTATGACAGTTAAACACAATAGGATCCGATATGAAAGTTAAAATGTGTGTATAATCTTACGATCCACAAATCCTATTATTTATATTGCGTGTTAAAATGGGAAGAGTGTATCAATCCCAGAACAATCGTATTGATCCGATGCAAGTACTTGTTCAGTATCGATAGTATCGACAATTGGATCGATCCGCCCACCTTCAAAATACGCTACCCCGAAATAAAGTCCTAAAATTAAGTTATGTTTAACCTGTTAAAAACTATTATTGTTAAATTTATGGTCAAATTCAAATCCACAAAAGACTTCTTTTGTCATGATTACTGATGTGACTCACCTGTGCCCGCTCCTTTGGCGCCAACTGCCGCGTGCTCTGATTGGCTCCTGATCAGTATTTGAACCCTGTCTTGTCTGTCCCCTTTTGTCAGTCCGCCTGCGAACCTCATATAACACTAGGCAAGCCTTTTTCGACCCTCCTGTTCCGTTTTTTGCTCCCGTCTGTCCCCCGGCTTCGACCTCTTTTGTCCCCGACCACGTCTTCTCTCTCTGGCTTACGACTCGCTTCTGACCATGACCACGTTTTTGCTCTCCTGTCCCGGCTACTGACCCATTTTTCCGTCCTCGACACCGCCATCACTCGCCACGGAAGATCCACTTTCGCGTTCGGAGCACAATCCGAGTATCAGAGCGACTTGCTTCCCGCGTCCAGCAATCACCGGATCGTGGGCGCAACCTTTTCTCTTTCTTCCAATAAAACTTGTGAGAAACGCAACGCAAGTGGGTCCTGTCTCCGTTCTGGTCCTGACAGTCTTTATAACATGTTGCGAAATACGTTATTTTGTTACTAAATTTTGGTGTGAATCTGATCTATTTTGGATATGAGTTACACCATAAACGATGTTCAAAATTGGGTTGTGTCCATCTCATTCAACATGGACTCTTCGTGTCTTTGATGTATTCATGTCATCCGAATGTGCTCCAAATATAGCCCCTTAAAAGATTTATTTTCAACATCTTAAAAAAGACATTGATGTGGGCTGCATGAAAGGGGGAAAACTGGGTTAGGAAATGGGGGGGAGGGAGCTCATGCAAGGGATAACAAATAAAGAAATCAAATGAGTATGCTCCCTTAAAAATGCTCCATGCACACTTATGCGTTTTTCCCATCAGCTAGCCTTTATAAATGCTCATTGAACACGATTTGCATTAGACTCACGATGTCAAGTCAAGTCATGTTTATTTGTGACGCCCTTACTCACAAGGAGTCTCAAAGGGCTGCACAGACTATTGCAAACTACACACTATTATGACACCGTCCCCTGATCTAAAACCTACATGAGGGCAAGGAAAAACTCAAAAACCTCAACATGAGGAAAATGAAGAAATCTTGAGGTAATCCCCCTTCCAGGATGACCAGGCTGCAATGGAAGTTGCAATAACCATTAATGGACAGATATCGTCAACAGGAAAAATAGGTCATTCATAAGCTATAGAATAGAATTGTGTTTTAAGTCTAGATTTAAACATTTCCACTGATGTTGCAGATTGAATCTCAGAGGGAAAGAGCCTTTTACAGCACCGGGGCGCTAATGGAGAACGCTCTCAAACCTGCGGTTTTCTTCTTGGCTCTTGGGATCACTAGAAGACCAGCGTTTTCAGAGCGAATGCTCCGGACCGGAATAGGGGGAAATTAAATCTGAAAGATATGAGGGAGCAAGTCCATGCATGATTTTGTATACTACCAACAGAACCTTAAAATCCCATTTTAAGCTAACAGGGAGCCAATGCAGGTTAGCCTAAATCGGGGTAATGTGATCAAACTTTCTTGTCTTAGTTAAAAGCCTCGCTGTAGCAATTTGTACCAGCTGAAGGCTCTTGATCTTGGACTTCGGGAGACCGGAGAGTAGTGCATCACTGTAATCAAGACGGGAAGTAACAAACCCATGAATTATAATCCCAGCATCCGACTGAGACAGTATAGGGCGAATCTTAGCAATGTTGCGAAGATTGAAGAAAGCTGTTCTAGTCATAATCTTAACGTGTGTTTGGAAGGACAGATTGGAGTCAAATGCGACACCTAAATCTTGGATGTGTTTAAGGATCAAACATATAGTCAGAACATTCCAGATGTTTGACGTCCAAATATTTCTTTATAACGACATTTTTTTCCAATCACCTTCACTCGATAAAACGCTAATTGATCACATTTTGTTGTAGACTCGAGGTGCATTCAAAGACTAAATTTATAGTCGGAACTTTATATTTTTTATGTAACACGTGAAAGGTTTCCGGTTTGAGACCGGTGGAAACATCTTGGCCTGGAGAGGGATGGGCACCACCAGGCTGATACCGGACAGGACGGGACAGACAGGATCGATACCAGATACTGGAGACGAGTCAGATATCAGACAGGACGAGACAGACGGGATCGATACCAGACACTGGGGAATGGAGTCGGATATCAAACAGGACGAGATAGATGGGATCGATACCAGACAGGATACAAAAGCAGGATGCATCGGCTCGCTACAACGGGTCAGGTGTATCGACATTTCGTTCTGTGTACATTGTTACAAAGAATGACAATACAAAGGAAATTATTATTATTATTATTACATGAGTGGTTTGCTTCCATTCCTCTCTCTATCAATAAACTTGTGGTCAACGCTACGCATTTGGGTCCTGATTCCGTTCTGGTGGTGACAGTCTGGTTCGTTTAAGACAAGATTTAGCCCCCAAAACAAAATCCTAAGACTAAAGTTGTGTTCATGTGGACCAAATTGAGTACAAAAAATGTCGTCTTTATTGTGTTTATGGTCAAAATCAGACCTCTAAAAGACATCATTTTAACATCTTGAAAGATACTTTTTTTCAACCAATTTAAGACTAAATTTGGTATTTTTTTGACACATTTTAGAACTTTTTTCAACCAGATTTTGTTGGGTAGGAAACCTTTAATTTGTTTATTAAGAATGAATAATCTTAAAAGGATGGTGTTAAATATTTATGGCCTCCTAGTGGTACAAAAAAACTTCCATTTAGTAAAAAAAAACATTGATGTTAATACTAGGAAAAAATACATTTACTATCATATCAATGTTATTTTTAATTTTTTTTTTAAAGCACAGGTCGTGAAATTCCTATTTCCTTTACATAGTGGAATGCCTACCTAAGGTCATGTTTGTCTGTATGAGACAATACAGTGCCATCTAGTGGTCAAATATTACACACTGGGGGTTTAAGTAAAGAGGACTTTTTGACATACATCTTTTCAACTTTGACTTTTCAACTCGAAAAATGTTTATTGGACGGAACCTTGGTGTTTTAGTTTGATGTAATACAGAATGTCCAGCGTCCGGCCCGGGGGCCAGTTATGGCCCTTGATCAAATTTTTACTGGCCCGCAGCCTCTGTCATGAAATCAATAATATGAAGCTTGCCGGTAAAAGATACATGTGTACCAAAAAAAAATATACATCACAATTTCACCGGATGATTGCCCCGCCACCTTGCTCTTGGTTTACTGTGAGAATTTTAGCCCACCCCATTACCGACATGGTGACTGTAAATAAAAAAAAAAAGAAAAGTTGACTGTGAGGGCTGCCGCTTCCAGGACAAGTGTTTTTTTTCTTCGGAAATCCAAAAGAACTGCGTTTGCCTGATTTACCTAGAGACTGTGGCTGTTTTCAAAGAATTTAAAATCAAGAGGCACTGCCAGACAAAACCTGCCGACTACAAAACGCTTCCTGGAAACGAACTCTGTGAAAAGGTGAAGCAACTGGAAGCTGTTTCAACGGTACAGCAGAGTTTTTTTCACGAGACCCTAAGAGTCAAATGAAATTGCTACACAGGCGAGCCAAAAAGTTGCAACGTTGATTGCCAAGCAATGCAAATCTTTCACTGTGGGTGAATTTATTAAAGACTGCTGACAGAATGGCAGGCTGAATCGTCGGCCCTCACACATTTTCACCTTACCAAATCTGGCACGCTTTCTCAAAAGTTTACACCCCTGATGTAACGGATATATGAAGATACATCTTTCTATTGAAAATGACACCGACACGCCTGCAATGGTGGCGTGTCAATGTGGCATTGTCATTTAAAGTGTCACCGGCCAGAACAGATGGAGGACTCAGATGCGTAACGTTACTCACCAGTTTATTGAAATATAGAGGAAAAGTAGCGCCAGCGATCCGGTGCTTGCTGGCCGCGGGAAGCAAGCCACTCATAGGATCGGAGCGCGTTCCGAATGAGGAAGTGTATCTTTTGGAGCGGGAGATCGAAGACAGAAATACAGGTCGATAGCCAGGACAGGAGAGCAAAACGTGGTCGGGATCAAAAACGGGTCAAAAGCCGGGACGAGAGAGAAAAACATGGTCGGGGTCAAAAAACAGGTCGTAGCCGGAAACAAACGGGGAAATCAAGACCGGACGGGTGGAAAACGGGTGACAAAACGGGACCGACGGGAGTCAGAGTCAAAAATGCTTGCCTTGTGAAAACAGAGTTTCGCTGACGGACTGACAACAGGTGAGTGAAAGGATTGAGCTTAAATAGGACGGGGAACCAATCAGGTGACCAGCAGCAGCTGGCGCTAAACGAACGGGCACTGGTGAATGTGATGAGTAATCATGACAACTGGTTGCATACCGAAACTACTAGTAGATAGATTTCCCTGGCCTCTGTACAAAATGCCATTTTTTAAAGAAAGTCTTTTAGTAACCCAATATTTTTCTTTATTGTTAAAATAAATCCATAGTTGAAATGTCTCTTTTTCTTGCAGACATGCACACTGTTAGGAATTAATACCAAAATGTATCGTTTACCAAATTGTTCGAATTAGTAATCTAACTCCATTAACCAAACACATCCTACATTCAACCAACAATTTATGAGCGCTCGTTTCTTGAGGGAAAAGATGAACAAGAAAGCCGACATTTTCACATGGGGGCAGATTTAATTCCATTAACAATTTTACTAAGTGTACTCCATTGAAAACGTCCGAATTAGTGTCGTTGGCGTCTGTGGGAAGCCTTTCTCAAGTCGTTTAGCTCTGTGCTATTGGCCATCATATCCCCACATAATGGCGTGCCGACTCCTCCCATGGGCGTGCCAAGGAAGCCCCCCCCCCCCATGGGCTTCACCATCTCGTCGAAGAGCGTCGCAATGTCTGGAGTACTCAAAACAACACCGAGCGTTTCTACGTCATCAGGGCCTTTCTGCGTCTGGATGTGCTGATTATCCTATCAGCCTTATCTCCCGTTCCCACCGTTCCTGTAAACAACATTTTCCACCAGGGTGCCCTGACATCGCACCACAGCCCAGCCAGTGAATATCTTTTGCATTAAATGTAATTTGTATTTGATCGTATAAAATCCTTTTTAGTCAAATGTATAATATCCTTCAACACGAACTCTGCACGGTTTGAATTTCAAGCTTTTGGGTACATAAAATAATCTGTTGTTTATGTCTGCAGCCCTTTGAGACTCAGTGTGATCAAGGGCTATAGAGAAAAAAACTGACTTAATATCTTGAAAATGACGTTCATTTTCAACCAAAATAACGACTTCTTTTGGATCTTGAGTTGTCTGATATGGTACTTTCAGACATTATTTAGTCCAAAAAATGGTTTTAGAATGAAGTTGTGTTCAGCCCCTTCTGAACCAATTCCGATTGTGTTTCTGGTCAAATTTTCAACTAATGAAATATGTCATTTGGACTTTAGATTTGCCAGTGTTTCTGCTTTTGCATGGAACACCACACCAAGTGGATCTATTTTAGACACGTTTTAGACCGGGTTTAGGCGTCTAGAATTGAGTTGTGTCCAATCCATTCAACGGTAACCAAAATTGAGTCGAAAAATTGCCTTTGTTGTATTTATGTCATCCAGTGTGCTCCAAATTCATCCCCCTAAATGATTTCTTTTCCACATCTTGAAAAAGACGTGGGCTGCAAATAAAGCCAAACTGGGTTAGGAAATGGGGGAGGGGGCACATGCAAGGGAAAGAAAATAAATAAATAAAATGAACATGCTCCCCCAAAAGTGGTCCTTGCATACCTATGATGCTTGTTGCCCCCCCCAATGGGAGCTTGCTCCTGCCCCCCGCCCCTCCACACATGCTCAGCATCCCAGAAAAGCGAGCAACCGAGCGAAAAGGAGGCTGCGCATCGCAGCAAGACGCAAATAGAGCCGTAAAGCAGCCAATTAGAAGGGGGGGAGGACCGAGACCCTGAAGAAAGAGGAGGGGGGAGGACGGAGACCAGGAGGCGGAAGGAGAAATCGAACGCGGGCTGGATCCTGGCTCGTCTTCATCCTTTTTCTGTTGCTTTTTGTGCGCGAGGATGCGAGGAGCTGAGGGATAAGATTGGAGGCGGGATGCGGGGATGGATGCGTTGCCGTCGGCGACGCGGATGCTGAGGATGACCCACATCGGGAAGGGAACGGCGGAGTCTGGGATGTGACGTGGCTCGACGGCCCGGACAGGTGAGTCGATGCCACAAAATGCTACCGTTAGCTTTAGCCTAATGATGGCAAAGTCAGTTTGTCTCTGGAGCCATTTCCAGACTTTTTGTTCTCAGGGGGGCCAAATCAGCTAAAGACTGACAAATCCAAATGTTTGTTTTTGTATTTCAGTATTATGCTTCATCATTCATCTTACATTAGTAACTTACCCTACAATTCATCATCACACATGACAAGGGATCGTTTCTAAACACAACACATTTATTGACAGGCAATGCACGAAAAACTATTTCATGTTCTGCATTGAATGTGTTAACCGTTTTATTTTAACATTTGAGTGAATATAGTTTAACACCTGAACCAATTCATCACGCTATACAAACTCAACACTTCCCTACGGCAGCCAGAGAGACCATTTGGTTTGCAATTGTTTAAAAAAAGTTAGAAAATGACATAGAGGCTTGCTTTCTTTTTTGACATATTAAGAAATTCATGGCAGGCCGGATTAAATCATCCAATGGAACGGATGCAGCCTGCGGGCCATATGTTTGACATGTTGCTTCAGCCTAATCGAGATCAGACTCAAGATGTGTCGGATTTAATTTCTACTTTTCTTAAAAAATGAAAATCTTTATGTTCTGGAGAAATAGTCCGTCAAAAGAGTGTCTTTGTTCGCCAAATGAAAGTTTAGAAGAACTGCTCCACCTTTGTTTGTTTTTTTTATTGCTTTTTTTTTATTTTCATTTTTTTTGTATTTTTGTGTTGTTTTATTGACAAGGAACTAGAAACAGATACAACAATGATTCTGAAAAAGAGAAAAAAAAATCTGAAAAACAAAGAATGTATTCTGAAAAATAAAAAACTAATCTTAATAAAATCTGAAACAAGATCTGAAAATTAATAAATACATTTTGAAATTTTTTAAAAAAAAAAATCTATTTAAAATATGAAAAAAACTGAATCACTGGAAAGATATATTCATAAAATATGGAAGGATACATTCTTCTGGGAAACCCCCCAAAAATCACAAAGACAAGAAAATAAAATCATTCTGAAAAACTGAAAAAAGATATGTTCCCTAAAACAGATATCAAAATATCATAAGGACAGAAATAAATACATTCTTAAGCACAATTTTCCTGAAGAATTGACAAACTAATTCCTAAGACTAGAAGAAAAAAGGGAGAAAATATTTTCTGAAAAACAAAAAAAAATCAATCAACCTGCAAAACAGGTATATCAACAATTCCACAGAGTGAAAATAAATACAAAAGATGAATAAAAAGCTAAAAAAAACCACCAAGATTTTCCTAAAAAACAGAAAAAAACAATGATTTCAAAAAGCAGAGAAAATTATAATAAAATAAAACAGAAAAACATATTTCTAAAAATAGAAAAATAAACAGGAAAATATTTTTGACAAAGAGAAAACAAATTAATAAAAAATACAAAGAAATGTTTTCCTAATAACTGATAAAATAATTCCTAAAACTGAAATAAAATCTAATAAAACCAAACAATTAAAAATAAAAATAAAAAAGACCCTTAAAAAAGCCAAGAAAACCTTCCTTTTTGTGGTCTGAAATTTGTGCAAAGCTGTGAAATAGCCGTCAAGAAGTAACACCGCCATCCGCCTGATCTAACATGCTCTATGCATAATGTAGCTTTGGGGAGGGCGAGTCACGCACTTTTAATAAGTCGCTTCCTTCCTTCCTTGCTCCTGTGCACATTATGAAGTGGTAGAGAGGGGAAACGACCAAGTCACTACATCCAGGAGAAATTCAAAATATATTCTAAAAGCGAACAAAAATGACTTGAACCTTTACTTTTCTTGCCTGATTGAATATTATAACATGACTCAAAGTGACGAGTCCTTCCAGTGCCTCGCTCATATTCCGAAGAGAGAGGAGACACGACAAAGATGTGCAAGAAAATGCTAATATATTCTAATGAAGAAAATTATGGCTAAGAATCTTTTTTTCCCCTCTCTTTTTTTCCTGCTCTCCAGTGCCACGCGCACAATTTGAAGGGGTAAAGAGACACAACCAAGTTGGGTTATTACTGATATAAAAAAATCTATATATTTTCTTAAGGGGAACATAAATGCTTCCATTCTTCCTAGCAAGTAGTGTTGGTTGATATTCTAGCATGACTGAAAGTGACAATTTATTGGGTCTTTTCAGTCCCTTGGTTACACTACAGAGAGGTAGGGAGGAGACACAACACATTTGTGTTACAGCTTCATTAGAAAAGGTAACACCGGAACCTGCCTGAGTGTTAGTGAGCTCGCGAGGAAGTTTAGCGCGCTCCATGCATAATGTAGCTTTGGGGAGAGTGAGTCACGCAAATTATACAAGTCGCTCTCCTTCCTTCCTTTCTTCTTTCCTTCCTTTGTTCCTGCTGCGTACAATATGAAGAGGTAGAGAGGGCAAACGACCAAGTTGTGCTACTACTTCCAGAGAAAATCAAAATGTTTCTTAAGACAAACATAAATAACTTGTATCTTTTTAACAAGTTTTGTCGATTAACTAGATATTGTAGCATGGCTAAAAGTGACAAATTGTTGGATCTCTCCAGTGCCTCGCTTACATCCTGAAGAGAGTCAGAGGAGACACAACCAAAATGTGCTAGAAAATCCAAATATATTCTAATGAAGAAAGCAGCTAAGAATCTTTCTTTTTTACCTCCCTTTTTTTCTGCTCTCCAGTGCCACGCACAAATTATGACGAGGTAGAGAAACACGACCAGGTTGTGCTATTGTTTGTTCAGAAAATCTATATATATTATAATTAGGAACGTAAATGCTTCCAGTCTTCTTAGGAACTAGTGTGGGTTGATTGAATATTTTCGCATGACCAAAAGTGACAAATTGCTGGGTCACTTCATTGCCTTGGTTACATTACAGAGAGATAGAGAGGAGAGACGATCCAGTTGTGTTACAGCTTAATTAGAAAAGACAATGCCGGAACCTGTCTGAGTCTCCTTGCATAATGTAGTTTTGGGGAGAGCGAGTCACGCAAATTATACAAGTCGCTTTCCTTCCTTCCTTTCTTCTTTCCTTTCTTGGTTCCTGTTGCGTGCAATATGACGAGGTAGAGAGGGTAAACGACCAAGTTGTGCTACTACTTCCAGAGAAAATCAAAATGTACTCTAAAGACAAACATAAATAACTTGAATCTTTTTAACGAGTTTTGTCGGTTAACTAGATATTGTAGCATGGCTAAAGGTGACAAATTGTTGGGTCTCTCCAGGGCCTCGCTTACATCCTGAAGAGAGTCAGAGGAGACACAACCAAAAAGTGCTATAAAATCCAAATATATTCTAATGAAGAAAGCAGCTAGGAACCTTTCTTTTTTTACCTCTCTTTTTTCTGCTCTCCAGTGCCAAGCGCACATTATAAAGAGGTAGAGAGACACAACCAAGTTCGGTTATTATTAATATAAAAAATCAATATGTTTTCTAATGGGGAACATAAATGCTTTCATTCTTCCTAGCAAGTAATGTTGGTTGATTGAATATTTTAGCATGACTAAAAGTGACAAATTATTGGGTTACTCCAGTGCCGTAGTTACATTATAGAGGGATAGAGAGGAGACACGATCCAGTTGTGTTACAGTTCCGGTAGAAAAGGTAACGCCGGAGCCCGGCTGAGCGAGCTAGCTAGCCAGGTAGCAGGCGCGCGAGCGAGTGAGCTCCATGCATAATGTAGCTTTGGGGAGAGCGAGTCATGCTCTTTTTACAAGTCGCTTTCCTTCCTTCCTTCCTTCCTTCCTTCCTTTGCGTGTTGCGTGGGCAAAGTAGGCTAATCCGAGCCCGGCATCAATTATTGAGGTCGTTGCCAAACAATCGTCTTGCAGCTCCAAAATGGCGTCCGAAACCTTTCAAACGTTACTTCATATTCAACGCTTAGCTCCTCTGAGACGGCAATAGCCGTCTAATGGATTCCATAGGAGCGCTTTTGTGTTGCTGCATAATCAAAAAGGGGGTCAACCGTTGCCCAGAGGTTGGAGGGTCTCGTCGAGCTATATGTCGAGCTCATTGCCAAATAGGTCACTCAAATCAGGTTGGGGGTTTGATCACAGGCTGTAGCCGTGTAGTGTCCTTGAGCAAGGTACTCCCTTCCAAAATTGCTCCAGGAAGTCCATGAGCAGTGTTGGGACTACTGCGCTAGAAAGGAACGTGATCCTTGAACCCAATCACTTTACTCTGTAATGAGTACTGTAACATAATATTAATAACATTTTGTAACTACTGTTGCTACTACGTGGTGTGTTACTGCGTTATTCCGCTCTTCAATAAATTTATGGGAAATGGGGAGTCATGCACGTGAGGAAGCCGGTCTGGCGTAAAAGGACAGGACGCCAGAGACCGACGAGATCGATAACGAATCAGGGTAACGAAAATAAACAGGAGAAACTAGACAGGACCCAAAACTGGAGAAACTAACCAACAGGACAAGAATAGACGGAAAACAAAACTGGAACTCGAAATTAAACAGTACAAAAATAAACGGGAACAATACCGGACGCAGATATCACAGGAAAACAGGACAGAACCCACGTCTTGTGGAGCAGAGGTTCGTTGACGGGCTGACACTGAAGCAAGAGAGCGCTGAGCTTCATATACACAGAAAGTCAACCGCTCAATGAGCCGCCGCTGGCACAACACGGGCAGGGCCAATTGGGCATCATGGCAACCGTGACACACAGAGGCAGGGCCAATTGGGCACCACGGCAACCGTGTCACACACGGGCGCGGCCAAGTGGGCACCATGGCAACCATGTCACACACGGGCGCGGCCAAGTGCGCGCCGTGGCAACCATGACAACAAGAGCGCTGAATTTCTCCTCATGGAGATATTCTCCCAACCACAGGGATATCAAACTCAGTTTGGCTCCGGGGCTAGATCCAGACTCTCTGTCCTCAGGCAGGCTGGTTCAGTAAAAGAGGTCAACTCCTCTCCTAAAATATATACTGGACTGTCTCAGAAAATTAGAATATTGTGATAAAGTTCTTTATTTTCTGTAATGCAATTAAAAAAACAAAAATGTCATACAATTTGGATTCATTACACATCAACTGAACTATTTCAAGCCTTTTATTATTTGAATATTGCTGAATTTGGCTTACAGCTTAAGAAAACTCAAAAATCCTATCTCAAAATATTAGAATATCATGAAAAAGTATACAAGTAGGCTATTCAACTAATCACCTGAATCATCTAATTAACTCGAAACACCTTGCGAGGGTTTCCTGAGCCTTAAAAACACTCAGCTTGGTTCAGTAAACTAAATCACAAGTATGGGGAAGACTGCTGTCCAGAGGACCATCATTGATACCCTCCATCAGGAGGGTAAGACACAAAAGGAAAATTCTCAAAGAGCAGGCTGTTCACAGAGTGCAGTTTCAAAGCATATCCACAAAAAGTCTGTTGGAAGGGAAAAATGTGGCCGGAAACGCTGCACAACCAAGAGAGATGACCGCAGCCTTAACAAAATTGTGAAGAAGAGCCGCTTCAAGAATTTGGGGGAGCTTCAAAGACAGTGGGCTGAAGCTGGAGTCCAGGTATCAAAAGCCACAGTTCACAGACGTGTCCGGGAAATGGGCTACAATAGCCGTATTCCCATGGTCAAGCCACTTCTGAACTCAAGACAACGGAAGAAGCGTCTGACTTGGGCTATGGAGAAGAAGCACTGGACAGTTGCAGAGTGGTCCAAAGTCCTCTTTTCAGACGAAAGCAAGTTTTGCATTTCATTTGGAAGTCAAGGCGCCAGAGTCTGGAGAAAGGCTGGAGAAGAGCAAAATCCAAGTTGCTTGAAATCCAGTGTGAAGTTCCCACAGTCAGCAATGGTTTGGGGAGCCATGTCAGCTGCTGGTGTCGGTCCACTGTGTTTCATCAAGTCCAGAGTAAATCCAACTGTGTACCAAGAGATTTTAGAGCACTACATGCTTCCATCTGCTGAAAAGCTCTATGGAGATGAGGATTTCATTTTCCAGCATGATCTGGCACCTGCCCACAGTGCCAAAACCACCAGTAACTGGTGCACTGACCATGGCATCACTGTCCTTGATTGGCCTGCTAATTCCCCTGACCTGAACCCCATCGAGAATTTGTGGGGTATAGTTAAGAAGAAGATGAAAGACACCAGACCTACAAATGCAAATGAGCTGAAGGCCGCTATCGAAGCATCCTGGGCATCAATAACACCTCAGCAATGCCACAGGCTGATTGCCTCCATGCCACGCCGGATTGATGCAGTAATCCGTGCAAAAGGATTCCCAACCAAGTACTGAGTGCATAAATGGACATTTTCAAATGTTTGATTTAGTTTTGCTGTTATAAAATTATTTTTTTACTTGGTCTGAGGAAGTATTCTAATATTTTGAGATAGGATTTTTGAGTTTTTTTCAGCTGTAAGCCAAATTCAGCAATATTCAAATAATAAAAGGCTTGAAATAGTTCAGTTGATGTGTAATGAATCCAGAATGTATGACATTTATGTTTTTTTAATTGCATTACAGAAAATAAAGAACTTTATCACAATATTCTAATTTTCTGAGACAGTCCAGTATTTTTTTCTGCTTTATCATTCAGCCTGCATTAGTAACTGTCACGAACCAGGACAGGAAACAGGAATCAGAACCCAATCGCGTAACGTACTCACAGTTAGGGAGTGGAGGAATGCGCGCACACTCGATCCGGGGATCGATGGTCGTGGAAGTGGATTGAAAACAAACAGATCAGGCTTAAAATAAAACACGATCAAACACAGACAAATTCACAGGACTTGGCATATCACACAGAGTCTTGCAGAAGTTTCGCAGATGCTATGACAACCAACAGCTCAAAGGACCGCGTTTAAGTACTCCCAGGGAGCAATCTGTCAAGGCGTTTCAGCTGGTGTCAGTGGGCAGGGCCAAATGGGCGCCATGGCAACCAGTACAGTAACCTACCCTACCTATTATAATCACATATGACAAGGACTCTTTTATGAACACAACGCATATCTTCACAAACAATGGGGAAAACAAATTTTCGCGTTTGGTATTGAACACGTTAACTGGTTTATTTAAACAATTTAGTGAATGCAGTTTTACACCTGAACCAACACGCTACGCTATACACACACTCAACACTGCCCTCTAGCGACTGGAAAGAGCATTTGGTTTGCATTCATTAGAACTTTTAATAGAAACGACCTAGAGACTTGCTTCTTTTGTAAACATACACAAATTTATTGCAGGCTCCGCTAAATCATCCAACGACATACCTGCCCTACTGTAAACACTCACATCCAATCCGAATTTACAACTAGAAAATAAAATACTGAGCTTATACGTGGGGCAGCACGGCGGCGCAGTTCTAAGGGAACCTCCTGTGTGGGTTCAAATCCAGCTACCGGACTTACTGTGCGGAGTTTGTATGTTCTCCCCGTGCTTGCGTGGGTTTCCTCCGGGCACTCTGGTTTTCCTCCCACATTCCAAAGACATGCATTTCAGGTAGATTGGCCGGTCCAAAATTGTCCATAGGTGTGAATGAGCGAGCGAGTTGTCTGTCCCTGTGTGCCCTGCGATTGGCTGGCAACCAGTTCAGGGTGTCCCCTGCCCACTGCCCGATGATTGCTGGGATGGGCTCCAGCACCCCCGCGACCCTACTGAGGATAAGCGGTGCAGCTAATGAGATGAGAATGGTAGGCAGGGCATGGGGCCTAGGGGCGTGTCTTATGCAGGAACAAAAAATCAACAGGAAATCAATGGGGCAAACATGAACTCATAATTTATAGTAAACATATGCTGTATTTTTCTCATTGTATTAGTAAAACGATTTTTTACATTTATTTTTTGCACATTCCATTCAGGTAAAAAAAAAGACCAATATCGGATCATTATTGGTAAATAGCGCGCCTTTCAGAATCAATCAGAAGTCAAAAAAGTCTTGACTTAGACTTGATGACATAACCCGAGTCCACCTCTTCCGAAAAACTCTCTATCTAAAAATAATCCTCATCGTAGTCACATTGAATAACACAAATCCGATCTATTTTAAAAAAAGCCTAGCAAAAAATAGCTCTCGCTCAAAGTCTCACCTTGAAGACCAACAACAAAGGAGACTTTAGATGAGCGACATAATGGAAACGGCGTCTCGGCGGGGTGAAAACCTTTACGGCTTCAAAAAACGATAAAAATATCTGCGGCCTTATTTAGACGCAATAATCAACAAGCAAATGAGAAAAACGATGACGACAGAACTGAATAGTGAAAATCACGCTTCCCCAAAAAATTTCATTTTTTGTTTCTTTATATGTCCCCTATCAACTACAAATCCTCTCCTATAGTTTTTGTAGCGTCATCTTTATGACACCAAGCTAAACCACCAAAGAAGGACCGTGACCACAGGGGATGCGATATTGAAGCTTTAATTCCCTTCTTTGAATGGTGAAAACTGCCAAAGTGCATTACAATCCATTGGGACCATGAGCCAATAGGTTTATGAAAATCAAGTACATAAACTTTACATCTTTCTAAACTAATACGAGATATAGTTATTTAAACACTGTTAATCCTTCAACGTGGATGGAGATAAGTTAGACATGCAACTGTCCTGTCTGTCACTAACCAGAAACAGAGACAGGACCCAGTAGCTTTCGTTTACTCAGTTTTATTGATAAAGAGGGAGAGCAGGGCTTGCTTCCACGATCAGAGGATCGACGGACACGGGTAGCAGGTGGCGGCCACGCAGAAGTGGCACTCAAGTGTCGAGCGAGGATAATCGTAGACTGAAGGGATACTGGTCACTAGCCGGGACGGGAGAGCAAGGGCGGTATCGAGTTCGGAAAAGAGGTCGGCAACAGGTATCAGGGGGGGAAACAGGGCAAAACAGATCGGTGGTCGGGATGGCAGATCAGGGCAGAAACAGGTCCACAAACAGGTCAGCAACAGGTATCAGGCAGAAGAAAACAGAGCAGGAAAATGTCGTACGGAATGAGCTTGCCTAGCTGGGAGCAAAGGTTCGCAACGATCTGACGGCGTCCTCTTGAAAAATGGGGGTTTAAAAGGAGTCTCTTAGCCAATCAGCTCTCAGGGCTGTTGGCGCCAATTGGGCAGTCACAGGGGCTCTGAATCAGCAATCATGACACTGTCAAACATTGTGTGGGACGACTGATGACAACTATATCGTAGAACAGGAAGTGACATTAAAAACCCGGAAGTATTAGTACCCAAAAATAGTATTATTTCACTATATCTCGCAACTTCAAGCTCAAATAAACACAAAATATCGATGTAGAACATTTCTTAATGAACCAACTGTTTGGATTGCAGTGGACCCAAATGCAGGAAGCACGATAATATGTAATCTCAAAATAATCAACAAAGTAACAAACAAATGGTCAGTGAACAACTAAACTAGAGGTAAGATCGGGTCTAAAAAAAATCCAGCCCAACCCAACCCAGCCCGCGGGTATAAAACCTGCACTAGCCCAGACCCAACAAATTAACTTGATTTAAGGGACCGGGCCCAAAGTAAACCCAAAGATGCACTTCAGCGACGTGCGTGCTTTGGTTGAAGTACACGTGGCGCTGAAATTCAGTCGAGGGGAAGTCTCGGGCTCGCTCCCTCAAATCAAGTGTGTTTGGTTCCCCTCTTATTCAAACTCAACGCTTCCATTCACTCCTTGTCAGTCCTTCACTGAACCTCCACTCACGCAAGGCAAGCACTATTTGACTCTAGCTCCCATCTGTCCCGTCCTTACCTGTATCCTGCTCGTCTGCCCCTGGCTTCCCGATCATCTCCGGCTCCCTGACTTTTTCCTTCCTTCGATCACGCGCCAATCTCCCGTCCCGGCTACTCGACCCGTGCTTGCTTACCGACCACGCTCTGATCTCCCGTCCCGGCTATTCGACCCATGCTTGCTTACCGACCATGCTCTGATCTCCTGTCCCGGCTACTCGACTCGTTTCTGCTCATCGACCACGCTCCTATCGCCCGTCCCGGCTACTCGACCCGTGCTTGCTTACCGAACACGCTCTGATCTCCCGTCCTGGCTACTCGACTCGTTTCTGCTCATCGACCACGCTCCGATCGCCCGTCCCGGCTACTCGACTCGTTTCTTTCTTTCTTTCTTTCTTTCTTTCTTTCTTTCTTTCTTTCTTTCTTTCTTTCTTTCTTTCTTTCACTGTACACTTTTCTTTCTTTCTTTCTTTATTTCTTTCCCTTTCTTTCATTTTCTTTCCTTTTCTTTCCTTTTCTTTCATTTTCTTTCCTTTTCTTTCCTTTTTTTCCTTTTCTTTCCTTTTCCTTCCTTTTCTTTCCTTTCCTTTTCTTTTCTTTCCTTTGTCCATACAGACTATACAGAGGTTGTCATTTTTGACAACTGTCCCTGTGCCATCACTTAGCTGCCATATTCTCTATGGGGTTGTTAGCTGGTATGGGAAAACCACACAGAATTAAAGCCAAGAATGTGGATATTACAGCCATGTGCCAGAAATATGTCCATCTTTAGCATATTTGACATAAAACAAAACAATGGTGATAAAAAATAGTTGAAATCTTACCTGCAAATGTGTTTCTTGACAATAAAATGGAGACAATGTCCCACAGAGTCTTCAAGGGTCTTGGAAAAGGGAGTACCTTGAATCAGTAGCATGAATAAAACTTTCTTCCAAACGGTCCAACTTTGGCCATTTATAAGTCTATTCGCATTACAACTTTTCTACAATCTTGGTTGATTTCTTTGGGACTTGTTAGGAATTAAATATTAAAATGTACCGTTTACCAATTTGTTCGAATTAGTTATCTGACTCCATTAACCAAACACCACCTAACAATGCGCGCTCGTTTCTTGATGGAAAAACGAACAAGAGACCGGCATTTCCACACGGGGGCAGATTTAATTTCTTCAATAATTTAAGTAAACTCCATCCAATATATGGCCGAATTAACCGAATTAGTGTCGCTCGAGTCTCTGTCAAGCCTCCTCTCTCGATCTTCTTGCTTCTCTCCTCGACCCACGTTTTTCCGCAAGCTGGTGTGCCGGCTCCTCCAAGTCCCCATGTGGGTTTCACCATCTCGGAGAAGAGCGTCCCGGTGTCTGAAAGACTCATAACAGCGGAACGTTTATCAAAACAATGCCTGCCGTCCTGCGTCATCAGGGCCCCTCCGCGTCTAGATGCGCTGATTATCTTATCAGCCTCACGTCAGAGTCGACTGAACTTTCACTGCTCATTGAACTTAAGCCTACTCAGTGAAAATCTTCATTGCACTCAATAAATGTAACTTATGTATTCAATCGTATAAATTATTTTTAGGTCAAATGTATAAAATCCTTCAGACTGTTCCCTTTTATTTTCTAGCCCCAAAATGCCGCTTATGTATCCAACTATATCATGGATGTCACAGTTGTATCCGTCCATATTGAGTGTAAATCTAAAGTTTTGGTACCATGTACTTCGAATTTGATGAGTGACATGAATGAAAACTGCCTGCATGGAAACGTAGTCAATGTTGTGAAAGAGTGCGAGGGCTTGTCCCGTTGTCCAAAAGTGAGCTTTGAGCCCTGAAGGCTTGCTCTTAATTTGTCACAATGAGGTCTCATTTGCCTCTTTGATGGCCGCCATCGGCCTCTGGCTTCAACTCCCCCGTTTTTAAAAGCCTTTCTTTCTTTCCTTCTTTCCTTCTTTCTTTCTTTCTTTGACTCATGATTTCATTCTCTCATTCTTTCATTAGGTCTCTTTTTCTTTCTCTCTATCTCGGTTTCTCTCTCTCTTTCTCTCTGTCACTATCCTCTCATCTCTCTTTCACCTATCACTCACTTTCTTTCTCTCTCTCTTCTTTCTTTCTTTCTTTCTTTCTCTCTCTTCTTTCTTTCTGTCTTTCTTTAATTCTTTCTTTCTGTCTTTCTTTCTTTCTTTAATTTTTTCTTTCTTTCTTTAATTATTTATTTCTTTCTTTCTCTCCCTGTGTCTCTTTTGATCCATATCTTTCCGCTCTTTCTCTCTTTTTCACTTTCTTTCTCTTTCTCAAACTGTTTCTCTCTCTTTCTCTCTCTCTCATTCTCACTCTCTCTCATTCTCTCTCTCTCTCTCTCTCTCTCTCTCTCTCTCTCTCTCTCTCTCTCTCTCTCTCTCTCTCTCTCTCTCTCTCTCTCTCTCTCTCTCTCTTTCTCTCTTTCTCTTTCTTTAATCTACTTATCCTGGTGTCCAAAAGAGAGCTTTAGGCCCTGAAGGTTTGCTCTTAATTTGCCGCAATGAGGTCTCAATTGGCTCTTTGATGGCTGCCACCGGCAGAGGGATAATGACGCCATTGAGCGTTTTTCTTTCTTGGCTGTTGTTAAATGGCGTCAATGCCACGCTTTGTGCCAACGGGTTCCGATTGTGCCGCCTTACAATGATGCTTGGCGCCATCGCCTTCGATTTCTTTCCGATACTAAGAATAGATATTGTCTTTGAGAGCTTTGTCAATCTTCTTTTTGGTGTGTGGATACAAGGATGCATTGACATGTTGGATCTTTCCTTTTTCTCCATTATCTTACTGAGCGCCAAACATGAATTATCACGTCATGTGTTTTTGCCATTTTTTCAAATGTTGCTGTTCCCGATTTCATTTATTTTTTCAGAACTGTTATTCCTGAGTTTTCAATCAATTTCCCTTCATTTGATTTATTTTTTAAATTTTTATTTTTACTGTTCCCGATTTTAGACAGGAAATGTTTTCATTCAAGGGCGGCACGGTGGCTGGATGGTTAGTGCGCAGCCCCATAGTGTGGGGGCTCAAGTCCAGCTACAAAGGTTTCCCGTAAAGAGTTTGCATGTTCTTCCTGTGCCTGCGTGGGTTTTCTCCCGCATGGCTGGTCTAAATTGTCCCGAGGTGTGAATGAGGATAAGCGATGCAAACAATGGATGGATGGATGTTTTATAGTCATAGGTGACTAATTTTTGTTGCTCATTTTTATTTCAGATCAAATTTTTTACAATCCAATAAGAATAAGAATCGGAAATTTGATCCCAAATGTAAAAAAATAGTATTGTCTGAAAAGGGAACAGTATATTTTTTAAAAATCTGTAAAAGAAAAAATATCAATGACCTCCATCCATCCATCCAGTATCTGCACCGCTTATTCTCAGTAGGGTCGCGGGGGTGTTGGAGCCCATCCCAGCTATCTCGGGCAGTGGGCAGGGGACACCCTGAACTGGTTGCCAGCCATTCGCAGGGCACACAGAGACAGACAACTCACTTGCTCATTTACACCAAGGGACAATTAACCTGTCTTTGGAATGTGGGAGGAAACCGGAGTGCCCTGAGGAAACCCATGCAAGCACGGGGAGAACATGCAAACTCCGCATGGGGAGGCCTCGGTAGCTGGACTTGAACCCTGACCGTAGAACTGCGCGCTAACCACACAGCCGCTGTGCCCCATGCCAATGACTTGAAAATAGAAAATAATTCTTTCTAAAGCTCCGACCTGAAAAAAAAATCCCTTTGAACCCAAAATAGCAGGAGCTGAAATGAACTTTTTTGATAATTATTTTTGTCTGAAATTAGCATACCTGTCAACCTGTACGGTTTTTGCCGTTCAAAGTAAGTTTTTTATGCATTTTAAGACGAGTACGATGTACAAAGAAATCTGTACGGAAAAACGCAAATTTCTCAATCGAATGCGTCTGCCGCCTGGGGATTTCCCATCATGCATCATTCCGGAAAAAAAAAATGGTGTACGATTATTTTGTATTTTGTACTAGAAAATAGGACAGTTTGTACAGGCATGGAGCCCTGGAGGTTGACAGGTATGAATTAGGAACAGTAGAATTTACAAAAACTAAACATTAATGACTTTGCCACTCAGTGGAAAAATAATAGAAAAATATTTCTGAAAATCCGTACCGATCGAAAATCAATTTGATCCCGGATTTGCTGGAGCTGAGTGTAATAATTCTTGTCTGAAATTAAGAACAATAAAACTAAAAAGAAAAACAGTAAAGATCACAGCAACAAAAAAACTAATCACATGAAAATTCGTCTTTGCCACTCATTGAGTTAAGAATAGATGTTGTCTTTGAGGCTTTTGTAAATTTACTTGTTGTCGCATAGATGCAAGAATGCATTGAGATTTTGAATTTTTCTTATTTCTGTCATGATTACTGACTAGCTTCACCTGTGCCCACTTATTTGGCGCCAGCTGCGGGCTACCTGATTGGTTCCCTCTCCCTTTTTAAACCCAGTCCTTGTCAGTCCGTCAGCGAACCTCTGTTGTTACAAGGCAAGCATTTTGACCCTGACTACCGTCTGTCCTGTTTTTGCACCCGTTTTTCCACCTGTCCATTCCTGATCTCCCCGTTTGTCTCCGGCTATTACCTGTTTTGATCCCGACCACCTTTTTGCTCTCCTGTCCCGGCTATCGCCCTGTTTTTCCGTCCCTGACAACGCTATCTCCCGCTCCGGAAGAACCACTTCCGTTTTCGGATCAAGATCTGATCGTGTGAGCGGCTTGCTTCCCGCTTCCAGTGAGCACCGGGTCGCGGGCGCTGCCCTTCCTTTTCTATCGATAAAACTTGTGGTTAATGTTATGCAATTGGGTCCTGATTCCGTTCTGATCATGACAATTTCCCCACTAAGAAAACATTTTTTACTATTTTTACTTAGCTTCCTTCATTACTTTTATCTTTCGACAGAAATGATCGGTAAATCCATATTTTTCAAGCATAGTGTGTGTCGGCGCCCCCTACTGGGCTGGAGACTTTGTTAAGTGTGCCGCCGGAAATATAAAAATTTCATCCTTGTCCAAAAAGACATGCCATTGGTCAGTACCCTTTTCTTTCAATCATTTATTATTCGAAAATGGGTTTAAAAAGAACTACTTATAAAAAAATGCGGGCAGCACGGTGGAGCAGTGGTTAGCGCATGTGCGGCACAGTTCTAAGGTCTTGGGAACCTCCTGTGTGGGTTCAAATCCAGCTACCGGACTTCCTGTGCGGAGTTTGTATGTTCTCCCCGTGCTTGCGTGGGTTTCCTCCCACATTCCAAAGACATGCATTTCAGGTGAATTGGCCCTAGGTGTGAATGAGCGAGCGAGTTGTCTGTCCCTGTGTGCCCTGCGATTGGCTGGCAACCAGTTCAGGGTGTCCCCTGCCCACTGCCTGATGATTGCTGGGATGGGCTCCAAGCACCCCCGCAACCCTACTGTGGATAAGCGGTGCAGCTAATGAGATGAGATGAGATGAGATGAGATGAGAAAAAAAATGCTTTGTTATCTTAATTTCGTTCCTATTCCGTGTCCCTTTGTGTACCCTCTATAAAACAGATATTTTTGGGGGGGCTCATCGTCACTACTGAAATATCAAATATTGTAGAATCAAAAACTTCTGAAGAAGCCCTATTGCAATGAGTTGTTTTGATTAAATTAGGTGCTTAAAAAGAGAGAGTATTTTTAATTATTTTCATTTAAAAATATGCTTATTTGTATATTTCAAGTGTTTCAAAACCAATTGGATGCAAAAGGGCAATGACACGTAACTTGTGCAGGCAAATTCAAAGACGAAAAACTGGATTGGTTTATGTGATCTTTTTTCCTCTGCAATCCGAGGTATCGGATTTAAGATTCTCCAGTGGAATGAATAAAACAAAATTAAATACGTCAGCCATTTTCTTTAAACCATTGTCACCTGTGACTATAAAAGTCTGAATCCGGTGTGCAAGAGGAGAGGAACCACCTCGATGTTTAGATTGGATGCGAATTAGAATGCCGGCAGCATTTCCGCTTTGCTTTATATAACTGTTACCGTGTGTGACCTTGTGATTTTTTTCACTTCTCTACTTGTTTATTTACACTGCATAGTCCCCCCCCCCCTTCCATCACACCTAATGCACTTTATATCGATTGAATGGTTGCTAATGGCTTTGTGCATTTGCAGTGTGTCCTTTTTCATTCGGTCCTTCGTGGATTTAGAATATCTTTTATTTTCTTATATTACAAACTTGTGTGCATTCATTACAACAAGATTATATGTGGCACTTCAGGAGAAACATGTAGAAAAAATAACTAAGCTAAAATGTGATTTAAAAAACAATATTAGGATTGCCGAAATCTTCAACTTAGTGCTTGTAGACTTGCTTCTCCCTTTATCACCGTTGCAAGTAGCTCTAAGTCCATCATAAAATAGTGCAATGGCAGCAACACAATGGTAAAAGAAGAGCAGATAAATAAAATAAGAAATTACATTTTCAATACAGTACATAGGCAAGATTTTGGTCTCTGTGTGCTTGTTTAGGGTGTTAAAGAAACTCTGATAGCAGATAGTGACTTAAAGGGACAGTGTGTATAATTTGACCACTAGATATCCCTCTATTGGGTACTGCAACCAAAATTCAGTACTGTAAAGCACAAAAAGACAAATTACAGAGACTCCCAGTGACCAAAATGCAACATTTTTCTTTTATTTTTTTACAACCCTTTCATGAATAAAGAGAAAAAGAAAACAAAATAGAAGAACGTTTACTGAAAATAAGACAGAATGAATTAAGAAAGAGTGGAAAAGAAAGACATTAAAGTAAAACAGAAGAGACAGAAAAAAAGAAAAGACGAGAAGAAACTGGAAATGGAAAAAGCATGAAAAAAGAGAGAATAAAGAAAAAAAAGAAAAAGAAAGAAAAGAAGAAAAATAATTATGAAAAGGAGAACATAGATTTAAAAAGGAAGAAAAAAGCAAAAAATGAGGAAAAAGATATAGAGAAAATGAAAAGGGGAAAAAAAGAAGAAAAAGAAAAGTAATAAGAAAAAAACACATAAAGGATAAAAAGAAAATAGACAGAAAAAAAGAAAAGATGAGAAGAAACTGGAAAAAGAAAAAGCATGAAAAAAGAGAATAAAGGAAAAAAATAAAAAGAAAGAAAAGAAGAAAAATAATTATGAAAAGGAGAACATAGTTTAAAAAAGAGGAAAAAAAACAAAAAATGAGGAAAAAAATAGAGAGAGAATAAAAAGGAGAAAAATGGAGAAAAAGAAAAGTAATAAGAAAAAAAACACATAAAAGATAAAAAGAAAAGTAAAGTCATGTTTATTCGTGACACCCTTAATCACAATACGTTTCAAAGGGCTGTACAGACTACTATTACACCATTCTCTGATCTAAAACCTACATTAGGGCAAGGAAAAACTTAAAAACCTCTACATGAGGATATGAAGAAACCTTGAGAAGGAGCTGCAACATTAGAACACCCTCGAACCCGCGGATTTCTTCTTGGCTCTTGGAATCACTCGGAAGAAAAAGCTAAAAAAAAGGACAGGAAAGGGTAAAATAAAGAAAAGAGTGAGAAAAGGAAATTGAGAGAAGGAAAAGAAAGAAGAAAAAAATTAAAAGGACAAAATACAGAAAAAAGAAAGAAGAAAAATGAGGAAGCCCTGTAAACATTCTCACTCACTTCCAGAGTTCAAAATTGTCATTTCACCATGTTCTTTTTTTTCTGCAAAAGCTCAGAATGGATGAGACGGTGCAAAAACTGCTGGAGAACCAGGACACGTCGGAAGGAGCCAAGGTGGACCCACTAGACCTCATGAAAGCATATAAGGTAAAGAAAAGCCTCCATTTTGAAATGATCATCGTTTTTGGTTGAAATGTAATTTTCCAGGACAAACTTTTGGAGGAGATGTGGAAGCAGAAGGACAGTTTGGAGACTCCGACGTCTTCGGATCAAGAAACGGGACAAGAGGTCCAGGACAACTCCAATGGGGCTTCCATGATAGAGAGACTCAGAGCTTTGGAGGTAAAAGAAAAAAAACAGACCTTATCCCTCTTTAAAGGGATATAACGTTTCATTAAGTGCCGCCTAGTGGTGAAAAAAAACCCTTTCAAATTATTTATTTTTCATTTTATTAATGTATGGTATTTAATTCATGATATAGATATATTTTTTATTTTGCGATGAGTTTTAGTTTTATGATTCTTTAGGTCCCACCAGAGGGAACCAATGAACTACATGGTCTTTGACAAACTAAAACATTACTCTGTCTGTCTGTCCATGCATGCGATTTTTTTTTTTGGTGGCAGGCGGAAAACTGCGCCCTCTCCTTGGAAAACGACAACCAGAGAAAGCAATACGAGCGTTGCCTGGACGAGGTAAGATGGCCACGCCCATTTACCTGTCTGCACCACACCCATATACCTGTTTGTCATTGCAGGTGGCTAACCAGGTGGTGCAGGCTCTGCTGACCCAAAAGGTACGTCTTTAAATGTTCTGTAGAGGACAGACTAGCCAACGTCTTTGTCGTCTGGCCGTCAGGACTTAAAAGAAGAATGCGTAAAGTTGCGGACTCGCGTCTTCGACTTGGAGCAGCAGAATCGAATTCTCAGCGTCTTGTTCCAGCAACGAGTCCAGATGGACACAAGTCCCGTGGCCCAGGTAAGAGCACCAGCGATAGAATTGTTTTAATTGTAATTGATAACAACGGAGTAAACATAGTTTACCACCAGATTAGACATATCACTCCAGGGTAAACATGTATAAAAGACTCAAAAGAAAAATATAGGAACATTAGATGCTCAACCTTTGCCTGTTTTTCTCAGGCAAAGGTTGACCATCTTGAGTGGAGCTCCTCCCCTAAGAGTGATAGGGTTATCTGGAGCAAGGACAATACTCATCCCCAAGGTCCCTGTCATGTTCCATGTTTAACTTAGTTGCAATTGACTAATAAATGCATTTACAATCATTGCAACAACCATTCAAAGTGAAATCAATTGACCTTAAAATGTTGATGATCCATGGCAGTTTTTTTTTAGAGAATTCCGAGTTGTACTAGTCAATTTTTCAAAATGTGCCTAAAGCAGAAGTAAGTCTTCCAGGTTCTTGAAAGACAAGTCAAGTCTCATTTATTTGTATACCCCTTTTCCCCAAATCCCAAAAGGCTGCACAGACCATTACAACATCCCCTTATCTGAAACCTACATGAAGGCAAGGAAAAACTAAATAAAAGGGTTCTTTGGCTCTCCACGGTTTAAAATTATTGAAACGGGTTAACTGTTGTCAATTTGATGAATTTAGTTTTACCAGTTAATTTTCGAAAATCAGAAGAAAGTCCTCCCGGTTCCTGAAAGCAAAACTGTTTCCTGTGTGCAGGACATCCAAAGAAACGCAAAGGTGGGTATCGGTGCCGGAAGTCTCTTGAGTCAAACGTGCCCACGAAGAGGCGCAAGTGGGAGCGATTTGTCTTTGTCCGGCAGCGGCAGTGAATACTCTGGCGGTTCGCATACATGGGCAGAGGGACGAGGCCTGTCCAAACAGGTGAACTGGTCCTTTTCATTCTTCTCTAAAACTGGTTACAGTTAAAAATAAACTAATGTCCTTTGCCTTGCAGGGCGCTACTAGCCGAGATAAAAGGTTGAGCGTCGTGTCCACTGGTCGGACATCGCTCGGGTGCAAGGAAGACCATGTCCTCAAAGGTCTCAAGCGTCTTCAGACCGGCGTCCCTGAGAAAAACCGCGACCCTAGCTCCGTACCACACTGCAAGGACTGCATGACTTCCAACGAGGGCATCTACTCGTTGGGAAACAAGAGTCACCTGTCAGGGACCACAACCAGGAATAAAAACCGAAAAGATGATCAGAATACCGTTGTGGATTCAAAAGAGGGGGGAAAGAGTTTTCAAAATCCTGAATCTGTTGAAGGGTCTGGTGTTGTCCTAACAGATGATGGGCCCAAAGAGACTTTAGGGAACACTGTTTCCCCAAATTTCTCCTTGGAGCCACTGAAAAATCCAGCAAATTCACAATCAGAAACTGAAAACTCTGCAATCCAGTTGAGCGATAGCAATAACAACCAGGAACGATCCAGTGACCGCAAATCAAGACTGGACCGCATGAGCTCGGAGCCCCGAGAGAGCGATGGCGACCCAGCTGGGCCGTATTCCGCCACCCAAGCTTTGTGCTGCATGAGCGAGGCCAGACAACGGAGTTCTTCAGCAGAAATTTCTCAACACGGTGATGGTGGTCTGTCGAGGAACCACAAACCCAAACCGCAACTTTGCGACTCGGCCAGGAAGGCTTTCATCCTGCGCAGCAAAAGTGCTGACGCCGGACAAGAGCAGCACAGGCACATTCACTCGCCTCTCCATCAGAACCTCATTCTGGGTCACAAAACTGGCTCCAACAAGAGGGCCAGTCCTGGAAAACTGCACACTTCGGGTCACGAGGCAGAACTTGACGATGACTCTGCATCCACTGGCAAGTCTCTGGACCGGGTACAACAGCGATCGCCTTTGGCATCACCCAGCAAATGTGCTCCAGCAAACAAAATTCTTGATGAAGCTTCTAAGAATTCACCAACACCACCGGCATCCTCAAGAATTCTGTCCAACAATGACGAGTGTGATAACAACGAGCACCAGGAGCAACTTCAACACCAGGAACTCGGATCAACATCTGCCCCGCTTCCACCAGGTCGAACCACTTCACTCCTGCTAAGAACAACGTCCGATTTGTCACGTGGCAATCAGACTCAAAGTGCGACCGTAGGAAAAATCATATCCGGAGACAAGTCTGACTCTCCAGGAGACAATGTCAAGGTGGTTTTTAACGGTCATTCGTCTAGGATTCCGGGTCCTCCCAGTCTGGAAACGCACAATTCTCAGCCAGTAGTATACCGCAGCGGGATGTTGGCACCATCGCCGTCACCAAACGTCCTACAAAGATCTCAGCAGAGCATCAGTGAGCCAAAACTTTCTGAGGTCTTGCCTCACACCTACTCCAATGTCTATCAAAACTGTCCAAATTCTGGCTTCCGTGCAGCAAAAACCTCTCTTCCTGCAAACGCCAGATCCCACGAGGCCATATCTGTACCGGAAAGTGGCACTTTCCTCCTGTTTAACCGTCGGAACAAGGAGGACCCGAACTTCTCAGTCAAAGGCATCCAAGCCTACCAGACGTACATCTGCGACCCACATGTGATGAACGAGTGCGGCCAAACCCAGCGGAAGATGGAAACCCGTTGCAATTCTCTGGATTCCGAGCCCTGCGGCCCGCCGGTTCTGTCAAATGGGGGCGGGGTGCTGGACTGGGGCTTTGACGAGGAAGGCTGGCTCTTCAAACGGTCCGTCTCGGTGTCCACCAGACCCCCACTCAAGCCAGTGATGGGTATGAATGGAGCCAAAGCCCGAAGTCAGAGCTTCGGCGCTCGCTACATGGACCGACCCAGCTTTAATCGGTCGGGCAAGGTGCGCACTCAGATCAAAACCCACTCCGGGAGTTCCTTGAACTCACTAGGCGATGTTCTCCCGGGAAGCATGAGCTGCTCCAGTAGCTACCACTGCCCCATGAACAGATCGTTACTCAACAACTTTCTCATCGAGGAAGGCCTGGCGGTCCCCCCATATCTGGGCTCATCTAGCGAAAGACTCCAGAATCTGAAACTCCAACGAGAACAGGCCAGACGCCTTCAGATCGAGCAACAATTCTGCAGCGCCTTCGGAGAACCCGTCTCCGAAGAACCGGAGAGGCAGTCTACCATCACCACCATTGAGGAGAAAGTCATGCTGGGGATTGAGGAAAACTTGCACAAGTCCCAGGAACAGGAGAGGAGCACCGAAGTCAAGCAGAAATCCGGATCAGCTTTGGCAAACTGGTTCGGGTTCCGCAAGGGGAAGATTCCAATACCTGGCGGGAAGAAGGCGGACGTGGCCAAGGCCAAAGAGGAGAAGAAGGAACAAAAGATGACAACCTTGCTTGGTGGGAAGCAGACCAAGATGGACAAGAAGAGGGACCGTAGGAAAAGTGATGGAAAAGACTGGTGAGACCCAAACCAAGAATTTAGTGTCACGCCCGTATAAGATTTCCTTGCTTTAATCGCTTCCTTATTTTTAATAATTGTCCCGATTGTCAATTTGTTTCAGACGCATTCCTTAACAATTCATGTGCATTCTTCATATTTCTTGATCATCGCAAGCTTCATTTCCGTGGTTTTCATGTTTTAGCTTCTCCCTTTAGCATCACTGCAAGCCTTGGGACCCATGGCCAATAAATACAGCACATAGAATACAGTATTGTATCACAGACTCGCAAAATCTTTATGAAGCATTTATATTGCTTTTAAGTTCTTTTAGCATGTAGAGAAGTCCAACTTTGTGGGCGATAGAAAACATCTTCTTCTGCCTTTTTTTATTTTGTTGATCCAGAGCGTTTTTTTGCCATGATGGCTTTTTGGTGAAGCTGTTTTATGTACAATTTAGACCGCAACCATATTGACGCACAGGCAGAAAAGTGGCAACTGTTTATCAAATTAGAATAAGAATAATTGCCATACAGTTAGAAATTACTATTGTGGGGAAAATTGCATGAAAAGGCTGGATGCACCTTTGCAAAATTTGTGGTCTGTGTTTAGTTCGGCAGCAAGGAGAGAATCCCATGACGCAGTGCGAGCATGCATCTCCATGCGGATGTCACTTCACGAGGCGCAAACTCATTCCGATTTCCTCAACGATGTCCAGGTAAAGGCCACGCCCACTTTCTTTTCATTTATCATGCCCATTTTTATTTTTCAATCAATGTCCTGATTTATTTTAGCGAGCTGATGGTGAAAACGGAGCCATGAGCACCAGCAACCTTCGGGACACGGCCGCGGGTGAGTGTTTTCCATGTACTGACCAACTCAGAATTCATTTTCGAGCACTAATGAGAATTTATCGCTTTGCCGTTTTTCACCGTAGGCAGGGCCAAGTAAAGTCCACATGTGAAAGGGTCGTGTAAGTCCAAAGAACTAAACAAAGTACTAACGCAACTTTGCTCGTAGCCCAAAATGTAAACAAGGCTGCTTCCGAAATTGATTGACGGCTTTCTAGTACAGTAGTCCCTCGGTTATCCCGGTTAAGGGGGACCAAAACTGCTAAGAGTGAAAATCCGCCTAACCGACTGAGAGTATACGACTGTGACAAAATAACAACTATAGATCCACAAATAAAAAACACAGAACAATGAATTGCAGTTGAATGAATGCTCTTCATTCTCATTATACGTACATTTAACTGAATTGGAGGTCTTCTCCTTTCAGTGCGATTTAGAGAGCAGCTGGCTTGCTGCATGCTAGCATCGTGTTTTGAGCTGAGCCAGATCTCTGCGATGACTGAAATACAACCTCCCCAAATCTAGTGGTTTCCCTCAAGTTGTAGCTCCAGGTCATCCATTTTATGGGTAGTGTATCGGGTATTGGTGTAATACAGGCGTGTCAGGGTGGCTTAGGAGGGTTGTTAGCCTTGCCGTAACTTTAGGCCGGACCCGCAGCATCGCAATTGCCTTCTCTCCCGACGAAGCCTCAGTCGCTTTCCGGACCCAATAAAAATCCACAGAGCACCTGCTTGGGATCAGCATTTCTTTGCGCTTTTCTGACTTTTATCAGAGTCCGATAAAATTGAGGAATTTATTTTCAATGTAATGAGCCGGTAAAAGTACTAGCGGTTGCCATGTTTTCCTGGTTGTTTTGGGTGAACACATTGAGTTATGCACCCGTTGCGCTGTTTGTCTGACAGCATTCACCATCCATCACAGTTGTACGGAGAGTCACGCCCACCCAACACAAGCCCCCATGATAGCATTTGCTGTGTGCTCACTGTGGTGTCTGCTCAGAACACAATGACTGATACGTTGATATCAATGACAATAAAGACAATCACATTTAAAATCTGCGAAGCAGTGAACCAGTGATAACTGAAACGTGACATAGCGAGGGGTTTGAGTATATCTGGGGGAGAATGTCCTGCCCTAAAATTGACCCACACACTGACTCCGGAACCAATGCGGTGTGTTCCGGAGTCAGTGTGCATCAGGCTAGAAGCATTTGAAGTTAGCTCCCGTGCCAGATCAAATATGTGAATTTCTAAAGATGTTCCGTGGTAACAGGATCGGCTTTGGAGCAAAACGGACAGTCAGCGTTTTGAAGGTAAAAGCGACTTGAGTTGAGTGCAATCCCAGCATGCCTCGCTGCCGGCTTTGCTGTTCTCATGCGTGAAGAAGGTGATACCATTTTGGATCTAATTTTCTGGATTAGATCCCCAGCTCTTGATGTTTGACGCTCATTTTTGGATGTTGTTGTTTTTGGGCTGTTTGTGTTTGCTAAAACATTTGAGGGAATTCAAAGGAAAACCATCTGTCTCATCTGGAAGAATACAGACCCACATCTTTAGGAATAAGATTTTGGGTTAAAACTGGTCTGGTCTTTAGACTCCATTTAGACAAAAATGAGATGCCCAAAATTGGCTTTTGTGTAGCCCAACAGATGTGGACCAAATTTTGTCTCTATAGAGTAGTCCAAACTTAAAAATATCTGGTCAAGCTACACGATTGGCTTTTCAGTATTTCCAGTCACCAATGTAGAATTAATGTGATTAATGTCGCATGCCATCTGTGTGAGAAACGTGGGTATTACAGTAAACACAGAAAAACTTGAATCGAGCGATCGCAGCAAAAAGCTCGGGAACCAGGGCCACTCAATCCAAAACAACAAAGATAACAGATAATCATACTTGATTTGCGCATGTGGGATAAACAGCAACTGAACTTGAGTATTAACCAAATACAGACAGCTTACAATAGAATTTGGCGTCAGTTTTTGAAAGGTGCGAGGTAAGTTGGGAACAGGACAAAGGGTGAAAACTTTAGGGGTTTGGGCTTTATTTTGTGGGATTTGAGTGACTTCTTGAAACTTTAACCACAGACCTTTCAACATTTCTGAGAATATGTTGCAAAAAAAAGCCTCTGTGTGTATTTCGAGGCCATTCCATGATGCATTTCATCATCAGTGTAGTGGATGCATGCTGGTTGTCCGACATTAGCCATTTTGTGACGTGTCGCCTGTGGTTCAAGTGGGCTTGCTTTGGGAAAATTAATATAATTTTGAATGGTTTTATTCATCAAATGATTATTTTGATCATTTAAAGGGATATTGTGTGTTTTTTAGCGCCTCCTAGTGTTTAAAAAATCATTAAAACATATATTGGTTCGAAAAATAAGCAAAAATACATGAACTATCATATGAATTTCCTTTTTTTTTTTTTAATTGAAGTGAGGCTCACCCAAAGGAAGCCGATCATGATTCTTGGCCGTCTTGCTGCTATGGGTACTCCCAAAAAAGACATTGTGAAAGGCAAAACGATAAGATGCAAAATTCTGCGTTTTAGTCTCTGTAGTTTGTAATCAGGGTTGGGTAGGGTTACTTTAACTGGATTACTTTCAATTACTTTTGGATTACTCCAATACCAAATATGCTAATAAAAGACAAAAGAAACTAAATATGAATAAAATTATGACTCACAACACGTGGTAAGCTTTCTCTCCTGGCTTTGATCTCTTGGATCTCCGGCAAAACTAACATAAAATGCGACAGAAACAAAATAAAAATCAATCCAAACAGCTTGTCAACATCATTTTTGCTGTTCCATGTGTTCCGTTACTCCCCAAGCCTGCACAAAATTTAGTCATTTTATTCATATTGAGTTTCTTTTGTCTTTTATTAGCATATTTGGTATTGGAGTAATCCAAAAGTAATTGAAAGTAATCAAGTTAAAGTAACCCTACCCAACCCTGTTTGTAATGTTCCTTGTGTCTTGCATACACATTCACACAACCCCTTTATGTGTTAAACTACCATTTTTCTCCCATTAAAAACAAATTTCTTTTAAAATTTCAGTCTACAGCTGTTTGTTTTTTGAAATATTGTGGAAATGGATTGTGTTGAATGCGTACGAGTAGAGTGTGCAATAAAATCTACTGCAATTTAATGTCAAAAGGTGGGCATGTATGGCTTTGTAGTAGGTACTAATTTACGTTTCACTACCCAATTCATTGAGTGGTCAATTATGACACAGTGTCCCTTTAAACACCAAAAAGTGGATGTAAATCATTTTATTTGACTAATGTATTTAATACTAATTGACTCACTAATGATTCAGTTAAATAAGTCAATTTTATTATTGACCATAAATCGAATAATTTGATTGGCAGAATTTGGCTGGACTAAAGAATGGAGTGGGCGGGGCAATCTAAGCCCTTCTCACTCCAGTTTTTTTTTAGCGCCACTTTGGCCATGATGTGTGACCCCCTGCTCGCCCCGAAATCCCCCCTTCCCTTGCCTTCACTCTGTGGCCAACCATTGTGCTTGTACCCCAGGTCCTGTCTCCAAGACGCGAACGTTGGACAGCGGCATTGGGACCATCCCCCTACCCGAATCCTGCTCCTTCTTCTCCTCCATCTTACACCTCCTCCCTAAGTCATCCCCATCACCCCCTGGCATCCTAGACCCTCCCGCCGAGGAGGTGTCCCCATTACCTCGATGGAGAATCCCCTCAGGTCTCCGGGACCACCCGGACCACCTTGCCGGGGTAACCGAAAGCGTCCCGGGCATCCTGTCGCTGCCTTCCTTCCCTCCTGTGGCTTTCCCCGGCCCCGCTTCATCCCGACCCACATCCGTTGTGACCCCCGCCCGTCTGTGTCGTCCCCAACACGGACCCCAGCAAGGTAAAACTGGTTGGATGTTCGACCTGCTCAGGACAGAAACTCAAATTTCTACCCTTCATAAAAATGTACCATATTTACTTGTGTATACATTTTTTTTTACCTTAATGGTGGGATTCGTAGTTTGAGGTTACCATAAAAAGTTAAAAATACATTTTCTGTATTTGGTATTTGTTAACAATGCCCAACTGAGTTCAAAGAGCCTTTATATACTTTTGTTCCACCACGCCTATCTCCTTTGATCATACTTTTACCCTACGGAGCGCATTATACTGAAGGAAAGAGAACGGTGGGGCTGGACAGTGAGTTCCCATGCGTGCTGGTGTTTTTTTTTGTTCTACAATGAAAGTAAGAAATGAACTGTTTCAAATACAATCCAAATGCCATCCCAAACCCCCCCAAAAAGATGAAAATAGAAGAGTTTATTGGAGCGCATCTGAGAATTTCACATACGTGCACGCGCAATAAAAAGAGCTGCAATGGTGATTTCAGCCAGAAGATGGCGTCATCCAGTACAACATACAAGTTACGGTCACCACATTAAAGAAGAATTTGAAGTTTGGGTGCACGTTATACATGAGGTCTTACAAGAGTATATTATCATATTTGCACAATGAGTCAAATATGTCGCTGACCACAATTGCAAAACGTTGAATGCAATAGAAGTAAGGTCTTAAGCCCGAGACTGACTCAAATAAGGTCAGGCCTAAAATGTCAATCATTACGTTCAGGTTGGGACAGGCTTCTTGATTTGCAGGACCAAGCCTGAAGCAAACACAAATTTTATTTATTTTGTTGTGAGGACTCGGGAGGAGGAGAAGTGATTCATCAGAACACATTAAAGCCTATCTTTGGCAACCGATTCTAAGTTACAAAGTCTGTATAAACATTTACATATTTTATATCTCGGTGTCTGTAGAGGTCACATTAAGCGACAATTTTCCATGATTGGCGGATTTTTTTTAGAGTTGACAGGAAAAATGTAAGGTTGTCCATCATTTTGACAGGTTAGAAACTGAGTCATAGACCATAGCAACAGTACTTTTAAGAATCTAGCTTGGAACTTGCAGAGAGACAAAGAAAAACAATGACGGCTGGATAATAATAATAGAAAAGACAATATGAAAGAAGCCCAGCTTGGGCTTAAGATCTCACCTCTGACAGGAACGCAAGGAGGAGAAAAAGGAAAATTCCAAGGCAAGAGTGAGAAGCGTTTTTGCTCCTGATGCTCCGGAAGAAAAAGATGCTCCCCAGATGGAGCCAGGTTTTTGTTCGAGCATCAGGAAAGTTTTCCCTGATGGTTCCCTAAACGACAGACGTTTTATCCCCAGGTGGGACGGAACCCAAGAGGCCCGGCTATGTCCAAACCAAGACCAGAACCCCCCAAAGGCAGCAGAAGGAGCAGAGCAGGCTGCAGCTGGCCAACTGTAAGACAGCAAAACCAAAATTGAAAACTCTTGATGCTTGTATACTTATACAGTAATTTGTTGTGAGGTTTGATCGCAAAGTGAAATTGACTTATAGTTAGGAATAAAAACCCATGCTGATTAGCTCCAAATCCACGGTTGCCCAGAAAATAGTATATAGTAAATAAATACTGTATAGTAAGTAATACTTATTTGTAATATATGTGCATAGAATAAATAACATACAGATGTAAAGGAAAAATGACAATTTGCTTTATCGTTGATGGAATTTGAGATGTTCAAGTGGAGTAGCAGGTGGATGCAAAGTGGCGGTGGAGGGGACAAGGTTGTCAGATTAAAAATGAAACTCTTTTTAAAACTTTGTCATGCCCTTAGAATATTTCCTTGCTTTGTTTTTTTTAAATAGTTCTGATCGTTGATGTTTAAGGCCATGCTACTTTGCAAGGTTAGCAATATGTGTGCCCTTTCATATTCCTTGACAACTGCAAACTTCATTTTCATGGTTATTGTGGTTTTCCTTCTCCATATTGCATCAGTGCAAGCCTTAGTTCACATTGATGATTTTCCGAAATGCTCTTAAATATACTGTTCCCTTAAGAGACAACTTGAAGATGTCACTGCTTTTACTTTACAAGAAATACAGGATCGTATTGTAAATCTTTACAAAGCGCATGAAATTTTGGACTGGACAAAGGGAAAGGCATTGTGGGAGGTAGTTAGGCCAATAGGACATCAGCATTTTCATGATGCCGTGACGCAAACCAATAGAGCAGTATCTAATGTGAAACCAACCATTAGCAGAAAGGTATTTTAGATACGTTACTTGTCCTAAACTCCAACACCGCAAAATTATAATTTTATTTTGTTTTTGGGCACAAAAAATAATTGTTGTTGGCATCGTATATTGGGGAAAAATGCTATAAAGAGCGTCCGAAAAACATCTTATTCCACACCGTAAAGAGTAAATGCCATAAAATGGGTTCACTGTATCCCAGGATTCTGTTCTGTTGCAAAAGTTGTCTAATTTTTCATTTCCTGTTCCTTTTTTTCTCTTTCAGAACTTTGGACGAGTCAATTCGGCCTTTTGGAGTGAAAGCTGCAGGACCTCACGCATTTTGTTTGTGCTTCCATAAGTACATGCACACACGAAATACACTACAATACCTGACAAAATGAAAATACACAAAAATACCTAAGAAACCACTTCCAACGTTGGGACGGTAGCAAACCGGGGACACTTTGGCAAAAAGATGCCACGTGATTCGCCGTCAGATTTTCAAGAAAAACAGCAGCAAAAAACCTATTGAGTTTCTCTTAGTCATTTGATAAAAGGGATTTGAAGCACGAGCTGGATGTGCTAAATGCTTCGGAATATCAGTTTTTTAAAAAAGCTGATCGGGGACAGGTTTTTGTCCAACCTTGGGGACGGTTGCAACATGGACTTTTTGAGGGACACTTTCAAGGGTGTCTTAGCCCTTATTCATTTATTTATTGACTTCCTTTACCCCACTTTAATTCCGATCGCCCTCTTTCCCTTTGCACTAAAAATAAACGAGACCTTGAGAAGTCCATGTCCATTTGGGGACCGATCAAGCGCTGCTTTATGTCAACGTCCCATCTCCTTGCTCATTTTCCACGTCCATATCCACCCAGTCACTCTCGAGCCATAAGAATATTCCGGGGAAATATTCCAAACGTAGCGTTAGACGTGTTATTTACCTCTTCTTACAAACTATGCTCACTTATTTGTGCATGTCAACAGAGAGAGGAAGAAAAAACGTGTTTGTATAGTGCCTTGCAAAAGTATTAGCCCCCCCAAAACCTTTTGACGTATTGCCATATTTTGGGCTTCGAACCTAAAGCTAAAAAATCAACAATATTTGAGACACAATTGTGAAAAAAAAACCTAATGGATTCAACATGTTATATTGTGTTACGAAATAAAAAATTGGGAAAAGTAGATATTTGAAAAATGTTGGCCCCCTATGATTTTGTACACGCTCCTTTTGCTGTGCTCATAGCCACAAGTCTTTTTGGGTATGCCTCTATAGGTTTTGCACCAAATATTTGTCCATTCTTTCTTACAAAAAGACTTTATGGTAATTGTACACACGTGTGTATATATATATATATATATATATATATATATATATATATATATATATATATATATATATATATATATATATATACATGGAGAGAGAGAAAGCACATATATTTTAAGACAAAATTCAACAAAAGAACCAAACCTGCTCTCCAGACAAAAGCTAATTCTTCAAAAGCTTTTATCATACTGTGTGATGTTTAATGGTTTGATACAATCTATAAAATAATAATAATGTCTGCTATTATTATTATTTTATAGATTTTGTGTAGATATAAAGATACCATTTTAATTTAGTCTCTCTTCCGCAGTTAATAGTGTTAAGGCACATTTTGACATGTGTCGTATTTGTCCGAAAAATGGTTTCAAAACAAGGTGCGAGCAAAGTTCTTTTGTAAAGATGTCACAAAGTACTGCAAACAAGGATACTAATGTATTAACTTCAGTGCAGACTGCGCTGGGTAAGGAGTAGAAGGAATTTACTTAGTGGCTTTTCATCGTAAATGAGCATGGATTGTTTAATTGGCTTCCATAACAAATTATTATTTAGTGATTTACAGCCACAACAGGGTCTTTTTGTGTGACACCTTGACTTTGAATTATAGTTGAAATTCTGTCCTATATACACGGGACCATGATTTAGGGAGTACGGTCTTGGCTAGCACATGCGACAATTGGCTCTGAAAACATTTTTAATACAATAACTATTTGCACAGGGTCTATTTTATCTCTGAGCCACATGTACTCATGAAATGAGCCATATACTGATCGTGAGTTATAGGTTCCCAGCCCCTACTCGATAGGATTGAGGTCTGGACTTTGGCTCTTCCATTCTAAAGCCTTTACACTATTAGTTTTAAACCACTCCATTGTAGATTTTGCTTTACATTTAGGGTCGTTGTCCTGTTGGAAGGGAAACCTGCGCCGATTTGCAGGTCTTTTGCAGACTACAGCAGATTTTCTGCCAGAATGACCCTGTATTTGGCTCCATCCATCTTCTCATCAACTCTTCCCTGTCACAGCTGAAGAAAAGCAACCTCAGAGCATGGTGCTGTCACCATCATGTTTGACAGTGGTGATGGTGTTTTCAAGGTGATGTGCCGTTTTACTCTCACGCTAAATTTAAAACTTTGCAATTAGCCCAAAAAGTTCAAACGTCAAACAGGCTTTTTTATGCTATTCTTTCAGATAGGGCTTTCTTTTTGACACTCTTTTATAAATTATGCAGACTAATAGTTGTCTTATGCACGGATTGTCCGACCTCAGCTGTGTATCCCTGCAGGTCATCCAATTGGATCATAGGCCTCTTAGATGCTTCTCTGATTAGTTTTCTTCTTGTTTGGGCCAAAAGTTTAGGGGTCGGCAACCTATGGCTTTTTTCATGAGTACATATGGCGCGTAGATAAAATAGAAGATGCACAAATACTAGGAACGGGCGAAGCTATACACAGGGTGCGTGCACTCCTCCTCACCCAACGTCGTCTGCACTAAAGGTAAATATGTTGCTTTCCTTGTTTGCAGTATTTTGTGACATTTTTTACGAAAGTACTTTGCTTGCACCTTGTTTTAAAACCATTATATAGGACAAAAAGGCCTCAACACTCTTAAGTAACTACGGTAGGGTGACAAATTTTAACGGGTACATTTATATTCATATGGGACACAGGCTATCATTTCGTAGATTTTATAAAATCATCAAACATCACAGTAAAATAAAATATGCTGAAGAATTAGCGTTTGTTGGTAGAGCGGGTTTGGGGGTTTTGCTGAATTTTGTCTTGAAATATATGGTTTAGTTCCCTCCCAAAAAAATCAAAATATGTTTGCTTTTGTGGCTCTTCGGGTCAAAAGGTTCCCGACCCCAGGTTTACAAGGACGGAAAGGTCTTGGTTGGTTTGCAGTGGTGTTATGATCCCTCCATTTTGATAATATTACTCGCATGGTGCTCCAGGAGATGTGTAAAATTTGCGAAAACTTTTTCTATCCCATCCCCGTTCTAAACTTTTACTTTAAACCGGACCTGTCTGGTGTGTTCTTTGGTCTTCCTAACAATGGGTGTTTTCAGATTGATCTTCATAATGCTGTGATAATACTGTCTTCATAATGCTGCCTGTTCTCTGAGACTTAATGACATACAGGTGCCCACTGTTTGTCATTGTTAGTCATTTAGGCAGACATTGGATCATTCAGAAGTCATCAGGGAACTTCTGGTGTCAGTTGGTTGATCAGAGAAAACAGGGGACCAAAATATTGCAACACCTACCTGTCATTTTTTTCATTGTAAATATTAAATAAAATGTTGGGATGATTTGGTTGCACTTCACGAATGTGTCTCACATATTGTTAATTCTTAGAAAAGAATTTCAGTTTTTTTCACCTTAAAGTCTGAAGCCTAGAATGCGGCAATATGATAAAAGGTTCTCGGAGGGCTGGGGGCAATACTTTCGCTAGGCACTGTATTCTTGTAGCAACACTTAAGTGTTTTCAAAGATCAGGAAAGTGACACAGCATACGGGTAGATGGAAACAAAGGCTCATATTGTATTTTTATAATATTTATGACACTCTGCACTAACTGGTGGATTTTTCTTTGGAGTTTTTGCACATTTGTTGTGGATGTTTTATTTGAAACAAAGTGATGTTTTTTGCGTGATTGTTTCTTTGACAGTAATTTTCTGGAAAAGTTTATTGCTTTATGTTGAAGGGGAGGAAATAAACGACTTCAGTACTTTTGACTTGATTTTTTTCCTTCACTTTTCATTATAAGGCCAAACAAGAAACATTTCTGCAGAGTGAAATGAAATCTAAAAAGGCAAAAAGATACAAAGGTTTGTTTTTTAAAATTTCATAAAGTTCTTTTCTTCTACTTTCATTGAGGAAAATGACAACTTCCCTATCCTCTGAGAAGAGGTAGAAGCAGCAGTTAACTCACTGAAGAACGCAAAGTGTCCAGGAATTGACAAGATCCCATCAGAACTCAAATAATATGGTGGTAAACAAACTGTAGACATTTTGAGAAAGATTTGCAGAAATATCTGGCAAACAGGACAGTGGCCATCTGCATGGACAAAATCGCTAGTAATTATGCTATCAAAGAAAGGAAACCTTCAACTATGCTCCCACTACAGAACCATCAGTCTTATCAGCCACGCAAGTATAGTTATGCTAAAGGTCCTACTGAATAGACTGAAACCAGAGGCTGAAAGCATCCTAGACAAAGAGCAGACAAGTTTCAGGGAGGGAACGAGCACAACAGAACGGATTTTTAATCCGCGCACTCTATGTGAGAAATTTCAAAAACACCAGAGAAACCTCGATCACCTTTTCTGTTGATTTCAAGAAGCTGTTTGACAGTATGGTAAGCCACTTTATGGGCCATCATGTGGAAGTACAACATATGCTAGTTCAGACCATTGAAGCACTGCATGCAATGGTACTATTGGAGCGTGGTTTTGAACCACAGTCGGTGTGAGACTTTATTCAACATCTTCCTTAAGAGGATGATGTCCGAAGCTCTGGAGCAACATGAAGGTACAGTCAGTATTGGGGGACACAACATCACAAATCTCCATTTTGCTAATTATATTGCCAGATTGGCAAGAGACAAACAGGAACTTAGAGATCTGGTCAATCATCTGGACAAAGCATCAAGCCAGTATGGGATGGAAATCAGCACAGAAAAAACAAAAGTAATGACCCACAATCCCCAAGGTATCGCCACAAACATCACCACCAACCACAGAGAGCTAGAACCTGTCACCGGATTAAAATATCTTAGAGCTGTCATATTAGAATAGGGGTTGAGGACCAGAAATGATGGCCCGGATAGCTCAAACCACAGCCGGACTTACCAGACTTAACCCATCTGGAGGGAAAAGAACATAGAGGTAAAATCAGACATCACACACACGCAAGCGCTGTTTACTTCCATCAGGACTGAGCTAGATAATTCTCCAGGGCACAGTCCAAGGGGGCAGAAGGAGAGGAAGACTGAAAAAGAACTGGGCTGACAACATTAAGGAATGGACATGTGCCAACTTTGCCATGACCCAGAAAAAGGCCAGGAACAGTGGAGAAGACTGTCCAGAGTTGTATCCTCATTGGTGCCCCGATGACCAATGCAGTTCCAATGCAGTTAAGGGATCCGTGAATTAGTAAAAAATAATAAGCCCTTGTAGTCTGAAAATAAATATTTCCTTATTGAAGCTCCGTAGCAAACTTTCTGCTGTATTTCAGTATCAGGTTAAGTGTAAACTACACTAAACTGGAAGTACAGTAATCCCAAAATAAAAGCCTTAAAACCAGATGCAGTATTTTTCAGTGCACATTACAAAATAAGTTCAAGTTCTGGGGACAAATAATGATGATGTTATTTATATTTTGCATTTAAATGAAGCTATATCGCAAACTTTCTACCTTCTTTTGAGAAAAAATTACATTAGGTGTAAACTACCCAGAGCTGGAAAAGGTCATAACTAAACGTGTTAAAACTGGAAGAGGTGTTCTTAAGAGTTCATGAAGAAAACAAAAGAATGCTGTTCCGGGCAGTAAATATTGTTGTGGTTAATGTATTTACCCTTTGGATTAGAATAAAGCTCCAGCTGGGAGGTCACAGGTTCAAGCCTCGGCCGAGTCATATCTAAAACTTACAATATTGGTACCTATTGCTTCCCTGGTTGGCGCTTGGCATCAGGCGTTGGAATTGGGGAGCTTGGTCACCTAACGACTAAATATCGAGGAGAAAAAAAACCAAAACAAGACGAAAGAAATACTTTAAGTGAGAAACGCTCTGAAAAAGATGACGGAACTGTGAATATTTGTGTCAGGATTGTGGGCGCAAATGAAAAAACAAAGAATTTTAAGTGCTAAAATCAAGGTTTTTCCCTGTAGACTTTATTGAGATCCTGGTGGGTAGACAGTAAAGAGCAGTGTTTTTAAAACAGTGTGCCGTGAAACCTTGTCTAGTGTGCCACGACAAAATGTGCAATCTTCTGTACAAATTGTTGCTTTTTTAAGTGATCAGCCACATATTTAACATTCTATTATATTAGTAGGTGAATTTCATATGTTTATCACCTGCTTATGAAGTACAGTATACTTTATAATTTATTTTGTCTGATGAAGCTGTTTAAGATTACACTGCAAAAAAAATAAAAAAAATAAATAAATATATATATATATATATATATATATATATATATATATATATATATATACATATGTAATGCTTTCCTTTTGCACATAATTCTGTTGAGTTCAATTAATACTTGAAAAGAATAGTTTGAATGTAGTAAAATTAATTTATTGTTCAACTGACCGATAGTTTTGCTCATTTTAAGTGCATGTAAGTTTTCTAGAAAAGCTAGAAAATATATAGAGAATAAAACTTGAAAAACAGGTTGAAAATATGGTCAAATAAAAGATAACAGCAAAAATATGCCAATATGAATTACCCTCATTACCTCCTGAGCATGCAAAAAATGAAGGTAGCGTTTCAAGTTGTAAATTGTTATGGGAAGAACTTCTTGCAGATGAAAATGTAAGCTACACATAACCGTCATTTTACCCAACACCAACAGTATATTGGGAGAGCTTTGTTCCCAAAATATTTACTCATGCATTGTTCAGTTTCACAAATATATTTTTGATTTCTTCTTTTAACAAAAAAGTCCTTAAAATGTGGAAGAATTTGGCCATGAAAACGTTGTTTGAATCCTGAAATGTGTACTGGGCTATATGTGGCCAGCATTTGCTGACCATAATTCTTGAATTAACAAAGGTCCAAAAAAATCAACATGACATATTAGCAGTACGAGTTAATTATGAATCTTCTGCAGTTGTTTCCCAATTCCTTTCAGATAATCAAAAGAATCCTAGGTGAAAGGTGTTATTCTGCCACATTATGGTTCAGTTACCGATCCCACGTCCGTCCGAGTCATGGACTCCGATTCCTGTTTTTTTGTTTCGACGCCTTCTCGAGAGTCGTTTTGGTTCCAGGATGTGGCTCCTTTGGACCCGGCGGATCGAACGCCTTGCAGCAGGGGCCGCAACGAGCGAAGGGACCGAGAGCGGGAGGTCGGCACGCTTCGCTTGTTGGCGTGTTGGATGGTCAAGCGGCAACGCAGAACCTGGACGAAAACCTGCCGGAACTGACGAGACGACACGTTGTACAGGAAAGGGTTGAGGACGGAGCTCAGGTAGAAGAAGGTGTCCGCCACCGGGTGCAGAGTGACGTAACTGCGGAAATAGGCGGCTGTCCAGCGGGACTTGGGCGTCCCGGCCATCATCAGTCGGCGGACTTGGTTGGGGAACCAGCACACCAGCAAGGAACCCACGATCAGGACTGAGGGATTATATGCAAAAACAGACTCAACTTCAAGATCTACCGTAAATTCCGAGCTACAAGCGTCTACTTGTTTTCTTACATTTGAAACACTGCGACTTAAAATGTGATGCTGCTTATTCTTTTATTTTCCCCGTGGCGCACGGTTGCACCTGTGTCCCTTACCCGGATTTCCCCAGCTGCACTGCCGGTTGGGGCCATTCGGTGGCGCGTCCCCAACGCCAAGCAACTGGCTTAGCACTGGTGCAGACCAGGGGTAGCCAGACGTTTAATTAAGACAAAACATCACGGGTTCCCGCAGCGGGTGATGACGCAATGTGATTTCTGCCAAGTGTTCTGAAAACTGAACATTTTCAATGCAGGGAGTGTAAACGGCAGGAGTAACGATATGCAAAAAAGTAACATATCGTGCCACGATTAAGACATTCATTTACATTCAGCTGTTAATCTTAATCAACTACCACAGCAGTCAATATTATTTAACGGCAATAACATACACGCAGAAGTGCGACAAAAAACTAAACAAAAAAACTATACTGACTAAAATTCAGAAGCCAGAACAATCACAACAGCCTGTACCCATATTGAGTCATGCGATTTATTTTAACCTTAAGAGAGACCTTGTATTGCATGCCGCTACTGCATAAAAAATCACAATACATGCCAACAATAGTTACTAACTACGGAGGGGTACCTGATATTATGGTGACAGTTAAAGGACTGATTTATCTATTTGTTTTTCTCTCTCTCTCTCTATCTATCTATCTTGGTCATATCCCTCAAGAGGGGTGACCGACAGCAAGACAGACACATACAATAACAGAAAAGAAAAAAGGGAAAAAATAGCAAAAAACACACACAAAAATTTTCGGACCATGCCCAACCCAAATGCCCAAACAACCAAACAGGTTAGGCATATTGGCACCTAAGTTGGTCATTTCCCTTCCAGATCAAACGGGACACAAGGAAGCGGCCCTCTCACTCTGGTCAGGGTGGCACAACACACTCTTCTGTTCAACAGCAGGGCCTGACAGCTTTCACTGGTTTACCCCTGTCGCATCATACAGGTGCCCTGCCCAAAATATACTGAAATCTTCTACACCTGCTGCCACACTAAAATATTCAACAGCTGACGTGAGAAAGATTCTAAGCATTGATGTATGATTTTTTTTATTGTGGTAGTAGCAAAACATAGTCTCATTTTTCTCACTGTGTGCAATGGATGGAAGTGATTAAGATCACTTGCATGGCTTAGCTTGTGTACAGGCTGCTGGGATTGTACGGGCTTCTGAATTTTAGTCAATACTGTAAATTGAGTTTCGTTTTGAGAATGTTTTTGTCACATTCCTGCAGATATGTTAATGTAAATTGAATTCATATAAAGTGCTGCGCTAGTTGATCAAGATTGACAGCTGTGGATACTGTCCGCAAGCAAGTGTCTTAACCGCAGCGAAATGTGTTACTATTCTGCACCAGACATTTCCCTGCTGAATTTTTTAAAAGTAATTGGAAGTGAATATGTTTATTCTTATGACTGTGGGCACCTGGGGCTTAAAATACACTCAGGCTTGTAGAAAAACAAAGTTGAGTTTCTTCCTTACTCTACGCATGCAGATTTTCTTCAGATGCGTTCTGTGGTCCGAAATACACAGTACTACTTTAGGGAGAGACTCGTATGTGTCCCACCCTTAAGGTACGCGGATATTTGACAAAACAATGCTAACATACCTAGGAAAATGATGGTTTGCTTCTTGGCCATCTTCACCTTTGTACTCTCATGCTTGGACATTTTTTTCCCGTCTCCTCCGGCTGAAGAGCCCATGGATTTTCTCAGGACCAGGATCATGGCTCGACACATAAAGGCCACGCCGCCCAAAACCAACATGTACACCACAAAGGCCACAAAGATGCTCACTCTGTACATCAGCCAGCGTTCCCTCAAGTTGGTGCAGAAGGTCAAATTCTGGACTGGCTCGTTCGCCGAAACCGGTATGTGACCCTGAGTCCCTGTGGCCACCAGCAATGGTAGCGCTACCAGAACAGATACCAGCCAGGCCAGGGCGACCAATGCCGACGTACGCCGACCGCTCAGGGTCCGGAATCGGAACGGGTGGCAGATAGCCACGTAGCGTTCGAAGCTCAGCGTGGCCACATTAAGGATGGTGGCGTAGCTACACGCCTCGAATATAAAGTTATAGACCTTGCAGGCGGCGTCTCCTCCCGACGCCGAGGTAAACGGGAACCAAATGGCGCTGTAGAGTTCGACGGGCATGCCCACCAACAGAACCAGGAGGTCCGAACACGCCAGGCTAACCATGTGCTCCGTCACGTTGCGCTGAAGGTAGCCGTTACGCCGGAGAATTTGCGTGGCAAGGATGGTGGCGGAATTGCCCACAATGCCTGTCACCAGGATGAGGCTGTACAAGATGGTTAGAAAGACTTTGATACCCTGGTTGGGTTCCAGCTGCCTCCAGTCTTTTTCTTCGGGCGTCTCTGTGTCCATGTTGCTTTGGATCGTGTCTTATTATTGTCAGAAAGCTGAAACCAAAATAAATTTGAATGTAGTCAAGACTTTCCTGTAAGTTGTCCGAACGGAATCCTTTTGATGGCTACTTGTGAGAGTCCTGGCACCAAATCTAGTTCAAAGTATGCCTAGCTTCAGGCGCAGGCTCCAATTCACAATTCTGCAGGAGTTTTATGAAGCAGCAACGATAAAACGTCTTAAATCCTGACATCCGACGTCAAGAAGGTCCACGGGATCCTGTGCAGTTTCAGTTTTTTTCTTCGTTGATCTTCTCCATGTGGCTTGGATTTTGCTCATATTGATTGCGTCTTATCAGTTCCTGGGTGTAGTTGCTGTGATTAGAACCACAAGCAAAAGTTAAAAGGATTCTTCCTTCGCTGCGCTAAGCATTGACGATTTTGTTGTATCTTCCGTGAGCTCCAAATAGTTGTCAACATGATCATCTCCAAAGTTGAAAAGGTTGTAGAGGGGCGGGGAGGCTGCACTTAGACAAAAGTCGTCCTTTCCTCCCTTGGAGGAAAGTTAAATATTAAACAGTGAGCAGAGGTTTACTCACCCTCCTTATCATTAGCACTAATGGACCTGTCTTTACACTCGATATGGAATTCCAGAGGCATTGCTTTAGACGTTGTGTTATTTTCAAACTGTTTTTACAAAAAAAAAGGAAACATTTTAAAAAATGTGCTTGCCTTTTTTGTCTTTGTATTGTACGAACTGCATTGTACTTGACTTTTATTGTAGTTCAAAACTTAACTCAAGTCTAGGTGTATTTAGCATACAATTCCTGCTTGAAAGATATCTATTGAGACATTGGCCCTATTAATCAACGTTTCTTATTCAATTTACCCAATATTTTACTTTTAATTACAGTATGTAGAATAAAAACCTTGCAGAGCAGTTGTGACAAAAGTCAAACAAGTTAAAGGGCCAAATGAAGGATTCAGCTACAATGATCCAATAATGCATATGACCTAATTTAACCTACTCAAAAGCTGACAATTATATTTTCCTATGGCTTTGTCAGTAGTTTTTTATTTCTAACGGGCACAAAAGACAAACATCCTTCATAGAAAATCACCGTAATATGACAATTAAATGAGTGGCTGGTATTATTCAGGCACCATCCGTAGTCCATATTTTAGCAAAAGTGGGCTAAAATCCACTTCAAACAAAAAATAAATAATGTGTTAATCATTTACTCAACTCCAAGGAGAAGAACGGGGAATGAATCAAGATTATCTCAGGGGCCGAAGAAAACCTTTTCTGGGGCCGGATGTAGCCTGAGGGCCTAGATTCTGGTGTGTGTATTAGAGGGTCATAAACACAGCCCAAACAGATCATGGCTGCTCTCTGCTCAGTCGAATGCACTTGTAACCTAGTGCTTGTAGATAGTGTTATCTTGTAAATATTGCCTATTTAACCTAATGTTTTTTTTGTTTTCGTTTAAGTGTTTTATTCCATGTTTACCCTGGAGTGCTGTTGAAGGATTTTATACATTTGACTATAAGGGATTTTATACGGTTGAATACAAGTTACATTTATTGAATGCAATGGAGATTTTCACAGAGAAGGTTTAAGTTCAATGACAGGTCATGCTGATCCGAATGCGGAATGTTTTGTTTAGTTCTGTTGATAACAGAACTGTGACGTGGACGGCAGGCATTGTTTGGAGAAGTTCTTTTGATAAGCGCTCTTCTGTTATGAGTTTATCAGACATCGGGACGCACTTCTCCGTGATGGTGGACCCCATGTGGAGGGCTTTCCTGGCACGCCCATGGGAGGAGCTGGCACACCATCTTGCGGAAAAAATGTGGGCCAGGAGAAGGAAGAATATCGAGAGAGGAGCCTTGACGAAGACTCGAGCCACACTAATTTGGCTAATATTCGATGGAGTTCACTTAGCTAAATTGTTTAAGAAATTAAGTCTGCCCCCGTGTGGAAATTCCGGTCTCTTGTTCATTTTTCCATCAAAAAGCGCGCATTGTTAGGAGAATGTAGGTTGTGTTTGGTTAATGGAGTCAGATAACTAATTCGAACAATTTGGTCAACGGTACATTTTAATATTTAGTTCCTAACGCTGTCTACTTTCGTGTAATAAACAAGCTACAGTGCGTTTTGATCAATGACAATAAAGATGAAATGAACTCCGGAGGTGCTTCGCTACAAGCAGAGACCGCGACGGATGTGGATGTTAAGGTTCCAACTGGTGAAGTGTTGTGGTGTTCCTACGGACCCCTTCTGCATCCTCGACAGGTGTTTGGCCCCTTTACCTGTACACCTCTCCTGAGTGAGGCAGCAAGGACTGAGTTACCCTTCACCTGCAGAAGGGGTCCAACTGCGACCTCTTGAAAGCCACAGCCACCTGGAACTGCTTTCGGCTACTGTGGCTATTTCCCTGATAGCCTTCTGTACTTGTGTGCAATCAAGACAATTCTAATACTCCAAATTACTGGGAAATTTAAAAACATATCTTTAATAGCACAGGAAAAAATCAAATAGAGTTACACATGTAAATGATTGACATTTAAAAGCAGCACGAATACCGTACATATTGTTATATATTTCTTATCAAGACAAAGTACCTGAGATGGGGAACTGAACACAGAACATTCATGTGGATACATTGTTGTTCTTGTTTTGCCATTTCCCCAAAGTAAGCAATAAAACTCATCGGAAACCAAACGAGGCAACATGAAAGTTTACAGACAGTAGCCGTACATAGGATAAAATCAAAACAGCTGACACGTTTAGCTTTAAAGTGCTGAACCTGCTCACAGAAACGATGCTGGCTGGTTCTTGCCTTTTCTAGGTAGCGAGCACAAAAACAGACAAGAAAGAAATCTTCTTTTCTGTGACTAGATAAATTCATTGGAAACGGAAATCAAATTTGGCCTAAAACCCAACAGCACCAAATTGGAGTGGTCCGACGAATGTCGGCATACATACTTCAACAAGTTTTGAAGGCCGATCTGAAAACAGGCTGCAGAGATTCGAATGAAAACCTGACAATTTGACCCATTTAAGTTATCATAGTAAAAACAGTTTTTCAATGTGAAAGATTTGTGTTTTGGAATGCTTGAAGAAAGAAACTCATTGAGAAGAAGTTACTCGAGAATATTCCTGGAAATCGACTCAACCCAACATACAGAAGTACCTTAAGATTCAGTTCATTCCAAGAAAGAAATATGCCAAAGAAATCATGTCCAAAGAAATTTTCCAATATAAATATCTGTAATATAAACTAATCCCAGCACTACAAAAAAACAGCCCTTACAATTACGTAACCACAAAAACATTGCTAAACATATTCCTAATGGGCACACTCCCTCGCCAGGTCAATGACACAAATGCCATGCTCCTGCTTGGCAATTATTTCATGTTTTGCTTGCACCGTGATCATTTTCTTGGTTTCTTACTTGTCAAAACCATTGGCCTTAGCTTTGGGAACCCCAATAATGATAAAATATGGAATATGTATCCCTCAAATGTGATTGCGTCTAAACATCAGGGTTTGTACATCTTTTTCATGGCCGAATTCAAGCACTTTTATGGACTTTCAAAACTAATTCTTCAATTTCTCCAGTACAATCAAAAGAAGAAATCTGGTGTGAATCATGTATTTTGCTGATGCACAAATTTATCTGCAAATCACATATGAGATTTTTCATCTTGTGTGTGGATTTATCAAGACGTGATTTTAGATGTTGAGTAAATCTCGAATATATTTGTTGATCTGAACAACACGTGTGTAAATATTTTTGAGACAAATTTCTCCCCAAAGACCAGTGGGGTAAATGATGTAAATATTTAGATAAAATTGTTAGTAGCAGGAAGTTCTTCCCTTTACGATTTACCATTGGGGAAACACGACCCTTATTGTTTGCACGGCCCGCAATTGATACGTAATCCTCGCACCAATACACATTTTATAGTGGCCTGTTTGGGTGTAGCATGCACCTGTCCTCTTGGGCGTGACCCATAGGGGGCAATAACTATTCTTAGGACAATGCCATACAAACTAATGCCAGCTGCTTTTAATCATGCAGGAAAAAATGCAATGGCAAAGCGAAGCCACTAGAGAGCAGTATCAGTGTCATTTTTAAGCAGATTTGTGAAACATGGCCACAATTACAAGCACTTCACCCAAAATTAAAGTATTTTTCAATCCTTGAGAACACAATAATAATATTCAAGTATTTCAAGCGGGGGTAGGAACCCCGAAACTTTCAAATCTTAATTTTCTTCTATATCAGGGGAAAAATTTGATTGTGCGGGACAATCGTACCTGAAATTAAAACAAACTGTACTGTAAAACTTTTGTTGGGATTTTGGCCATTAAGAACCCTAACCCTGGATATCTTATGCATTTTTCTGAGGAGCAAAAATAGCTTTTTGCCGATTCTTTACTGAGTCCCTTCAAACATTGTTTTCTAAATGGTACAGGTTGGTTTTTCGGATCTCTGACACTGGACAAGTAGCTTACTCAGCCGGGCTTTATATTAAAGGGACAGTGTGTAATGTTTAACCACTACATTTTACTCTATTGAGTAATATAACCGAAAAGGAGTGCTACAAAGCACAAAGAAGAATACAAATTTCAGAGGCTCAAAGTGACCAAACCGCAACTCTTTTCTTTACATTTTTTTGCAAAGCCACTCGCAAAGAAAAAATAAAAGGAAAAAGGAAAACCAGGATACATATGATGTAAACAGAAAAAAATGGGGACTAAAAAAGGAAGGAGAAAAAGGGAGAGGAATAATAAAAAAGGAAGGTAAAAACAGGAAAAAAGAAGAAAATTAAACCATAAGGTAAAAAGGAGAAAAAGCAAAAAAAGAAAATACAATGAAAAAACAAGAAAATGGAGGAAATACATCAAGGAAAAAGAACATTAAAAAACAATTAAAGAAGAAAAAAAGTGAGAAGACGAAGAAAACAAAAAAGGGGGGAAAGAAAAAGAGACAAAATGCAAGGAATAAAAAATAAAAAGAAGAAAAAAATCCCGGACAGTGCAATGGCCGATAATCATGCCAGCCCCCATCTAGGTCTCATCTAATGTCGATTAAATACAAACGTCCCCACCTAAGTTTTTTTCCCTAATCAATGTCATTATTTTGGTGCTAAATATTACACACTGTCCCTTTAACGTCATAATTGATAACGTTATCATGAACATTTTGGGGCAAATGTTGCGAATGCTTGTACGACTAGAAGTTCAAAACACAAAACATTTTGGAACCTAAACGAGTCAATTTGATCTCTCAGTGATCATTTAATAAATGTTGCAAAAGTGAAAATAAGAAACCTGCCAAGAAACAAACATTGAGGCCACAGATAAAGATAAGCTACCAAAAACGGTCCGTTTGACCTGCGATGTGAACAGAGTTAACGTAGTGTCGCTATACTTTCCAACTGGAAGAGAAGAGACTGGAAAAAGGCCATTGTAAGAAAGGCAAAACTTTGAATGTGGAAGGCCGCACAAGATCCTTTGTTGGCGCTCTGCTCACATTTCATTTGGTCAAGAATGGTCGAGTCCAGCGCCATCTGTTGACGTCAGTTTATATCCATTTACGAAACAAAATTAGAGGAAGAACTCGGCCAGCAGGCACGGCTGGATCATTGTCTGTCTTTGCCGCCAGATTGATTTGACACCTAAGAAAACAGACCAAGAATTTAAAAAAAAAATCAAATAAAGATTCAATCGTCAATCATAAAGAATCTTTGTTAGGCTACTCTCTAATTAATTGCATTGTTTCACACACAGATAAGTTGTGATAGCTTATGTTTCCCTAATTAGAGTCGACCCCGGGAAATGCATACCTGTCAACCTGTACGTTTTTGCCGTACAAAGTACGTTTATTATGCATTTGAAGACGTGTACGACGTACAAGGAAATCCGTACGGAAAAACGCAAATTTGTCAATGATGGGTAGCATCCGATATACACCGACTATCACGAAACGGCAAATCAATCAAGTCAAACGAGTTCGCCGCGGTAGCCTCTATCACGGTATCGTTTTTTTTTTTTGCAAACGAAGTGAGCAGTTTGATGCGCCTGGGTATTTCCCATCATGCATCATTCTGTGGTAGTTGTGTAATGAAAGGAAGCCCGTCTCTTTTTAGAGAACCGGCTTTTTCGGCACAACTCATTAAAGAGGCTCTCAAACGGCTAACTTGATTTGATGCATTATATTACGAATCATTATTGTTGTATAAAGAAGTTAAGAAAAAAGGAAGTATAAAAGGAGAAAATGAAAAAAGACCGGTTTGTGGTTATCCCTTTAATCAGTATATTACCAACAATAATTTAGAAAATGAATTCATAATTTGAATAAGAAAATTCTACTTAATTATATTCGCATGTATTTTTTCCTTCTCCAGTGAACGTCCAAGCTACTTAATTTTTGAACTTTTTTATAATAAACCTCATTAATGTTGAGAAATTCAGTATATCACAACAAAATGTTAATTAAGAATATATATGATATGACGAAACACATGTACAATATAACATGTTAATCTACATAAACAAACATGTTTGGAAAAAAAATATGGTGTAAGATTTTTTTTTTATTTTGTAAGGGAAAATACGACACTTTGTAAGGGCATGGAGCCGTGGAGGTTGACAGGTATGGATATGGCGACTCTGCCTTATGGAGTTTTCACTTTACGGTGTGAAATAAAGTGTTTTTTGACCCTCTTTACAGCATTTAACCCGCTATACCGCATCAACAACCAATTACTGAGTCTCTAAAATGCAAGTTTGCTATTGGTCAACGTCACTTCAAATGCTGGTCTGCTATTGGTCTGTGTCACGGGATCAGGAAAATGCTGATATGTTATTGGCTGAATTGCCTTCCACAATGCCTTTCTCTTCATTCAGTTGAGTGATGTGTAAAGACTGTGACTTTTGTTTTGTATATATTTGCTGTGGGTCCCCAAATTTGCAGAGATGGTAAAGGGAGAGGCAAAAACATGATAACCAGGAGAACAAAGCTTGCAATTATAAAGAAAAACAAGGAAAGCACACAAATCCCCACCCATGCTAAGCTGCATGGCTTTAACAAGTTGACGGTTAGGACAATTAGTAAGAAAAAAGAGGTGATTAAAGCAAGGAAATCGTCTAAAGGCATGACAATCCTTGCACGTGGACATTTTATTTAAAACCGATGTTATTTTTACTACAGTCTTCTCCCCCATCTGCATCCACCAGCTACTCTACTGTAACAGCTTAAGTAACATCACATATAAAGGTAAATCAAATTGTATTTTTCCTTTACATGAATATCTATTTAAAATGTTAGTTAATCCTACGCAAATATATCACACTTAAGTAGTACCTATGACATACTAATTTGTTATTTGAATGTTTCCATCTGGAGTACCGGAGATAAAGAAGGCATTAGCTAAATATTATTGGGTTCTGGCTCCCTGCTATACGGTATTATCACTTTGAGATCCATATTTCAGAACAAGTTCAAGTTGTATCCTACGGGGCTACTGAATTCAGAGCAGGATTTTCTAGCGACTGTCCCCCTTCTCCACCAGGTCGAAATATTTTAGCGGTGATGGTTGTTATCAGCGCTTTGAACAAACGTTTATGTGTCTCGTCATGTACTTCCGTGTTTGGACATTAGGCAGTGACTAGGGAGGGCGGATGGGGATCATCACAGATACAGGACAGACAATTTTTAGGAGCTTCGCTTTAAAATAAAACAAAACGGGATGACTCACTTGACCGGAGATCATGAGCACAAGCTTCCTTGGTTCATAGAGACAGTGTGCAAAGGGATAAGGCTTTCGCACAGCTCCTTGTCTTCGGGAAGTCTTTTGCAATAGGGAGGGGAGAAGGACTGTCAGTCATGAACACCTTACAATAACAAAAACTATGACTGTTACATTAGTCAATTTAATACGCATTAAAGTGACAATGTGTAATAACTCTCCAATAAAGGTCAATGGAGCTTGGAATGGAGCATAAGTGTGTGCATTGAAGAAGAAACACTACAAAAAACCCAAAGAATACAACTTGGCCGACTTCGGAATAATCTGAATTTCAGCCAGCCCCAGAACATGAAAGCTGCAGTTAATCTCATAAAAGACCGAGCCAATTGGATACACCAGAAGCAGCTAAAAAGAGCCAATAGCTGGAGTTGGGCACAAATGGTGCAAGTGGCTAACTTTAGCTGGTAGCGGGAGGAGCTACTCAAAAGGCCAAGACTCAAGTCAAGTCAAGTCATGTTTATTTGTATAGCCCTTAAACACAAAGAGTCTCAAAGGGCTACACAGACCACAGATTATTGCAAACCACAGACTATTATTACACCATTACACCATCCCCTGATGTAAAACCTGAGCTATATTTACACAGAGCAGCTAACAATAGCGTTGAGCCATAGCCTACAGCCAAGTGGCTAACATGAGAGGCCAGAGAAGGGAATAGTGGAAAAAAGGCCTGAATGCAGCAATTATAACTCATGTGTTGTTACCTCCCGTCTCGATTACTGCATTGTACTAGTCGCCAGTCCCCCGAAGTCAAGAATCAAAAGCCTGTAGCTGGTAAAAATGCTGCAGTGAGGCTTTTAACAAAGACAAAAATGTTTTATCACAGTACGCCAATTTTGGCGGACCCTCACCGGTTCCCTGTCAGTTTAAGATGTGATTTTAAGGTTATGAGGATATTATACAAAATTATGCATATGTTTTAGATTAAAATCTCCCCCTTCGTTCATGCTCAAATCCTTTGCTTGGAAAACACTGGTCTACTAGTGATCCCAAGAGGCAAGAAGAAATCCGCAGGTTCTATAGCGTTCTCCATTCGGGCCCAGGTGCTGTGGAATGCTCTGCTCTCAGAGATTCAATTTGCAACCTCAGTGAAAGAGTTTGAATCTAAGCTTAAAACATGTTTATATTCAATAGCTTAAAAATGATGTTGACCTCAGGAAGCTGTCATCCGGTAACTCTGTCATTTCAGGTTGATGAAGTCTGTATTGTTTGTTGATGCCATGGCAACATCAATTACAGCCTGGTCATTCTGGAAGGGGGATTACCTCATGTGCAGCCCCTTTAAAGGTTTTTTATTTCTCATGCAGAGGTTTTTGAGTTTTGCCTTACCCTGATTTAGGTTTCTGTTTAGGGATGGTCTTATAGAAGTCTTTAGTCTATAGAGCCCTTTGAGACTTCTTGTGATTGAAGAGAAGTGAAGGCCTAACAATGAGTTTCTGATCAAATCAAGTTTGTGATTACCTGTGAAGGCGATGTCTTCTGCAGACGACTGCGTAGAGTCTCCGCAGGCCCACCATGACTGGGTCCCAATTGTTGTAATGACATAAAAACGTGGCGATGAAAAAGGACAGGAAGACTGGCACCGCCCCAGCAAAAAACAGCCACGAAAAACGTACCTGCACACAAAAACATTATCTCGTAATTGCCATTGTTGCAACATGAGCTGCTCTTGTGAGCAATAGAGTAAAACACGGCATTTGTAATTTTTCTAGAAAAGAACAGAAATAGATTTCATAGAAAATGTGGACTATTGTAGGCTGTAAAGGTGACAATTACATATTCATAATTTACAAGAATACACATGAACCCCAGGATACAGTGACAGTACCTAAGAAGTTTTAATATGCTATTTGCTGAACTAGCTCCTATACAGTAAGACCTTGGTTATCGCGGTTAATGGGGACCAAAACCACCCGCGATAAGTGAAAATCCGCGAAGTAGCGGCGCACCTTAAAAAAAAAAATATATATATATATATATATATATATATATATATATATATATATTTTTTTTTGTTAAATTATTATTTTTTAGACCCGGTTAATGGGGAACAAAACCACCCGCAAAATGTGAAAATCTGCGAAGTAGCGACGCCCCTTAAAAAAAAAAAATATATATCATCTCATTATCTGCACCGCTAATCCTTATTAGGGTGACGCCGCGTCCGCCGAACTGCTCGGAAAATACTTAACCACGTTGCAATGCGATACTCAATATTTTTGTACCGTTCTTATTGGCTATAGGTCCTAAAGCTTGCAGTAAGGCTAAAAGAAAAAGCAAAATTACAATAACCATGGAAACCCAGCTTACGAAAATCAAGAAGAATAAACGGGGCGTACAAATCAATACCCTCTCTAAGTTACATGGCTATTGGCAATTGGCATTCAAGACTAATATTAAGAATAAGGAGGCGATTAAAGCAAGGAAATCCAAGGGTATGACAGTCCTCGCATTTAAAAGTTTTCAAATGAGTTTTCATTTTAAAATGAAACCAAACACCCCCCAGCATCCAACTGCTACTGCATAGTACCACCCCAAGTTACGTCACAACAAAGGTAAATAAAAGTTTTATTGTTTCTTTCCAAAGAAAATATATCTATTTATAATGGTATTTCATCTTATGTATTACACATAAGTAATACTTATTATATACTAATTTGCTGTTTGAATGTTTCTACCAGGGGTATTGGTGGATCAAAAGGCATTAGCATAGGTTTTATCCCCTCTATATGAGAATTTCACCAGGCAGTAACCTCCTCAAATTAGATTAATGTAATATCCGGGGGATTTACTGTTTGTAAAATCAGCAAGGCTACAAAACAAAATATTTATCCTCAATGTAATGTATTGTACAGACCTTCTGCATGAAAATGTCAGCCAGAATGGAGAGCGGGATGGTAAGGCTCAAGGCCAACGTTCCAATGAGCGACGAAGTGAGGAAGCAGCCCCTGCACAGGCAAAATTAAAGTCAATAAGAGTAAAGGTCCGTTTTGGAAAGGAGTTAGGTCTGGTATTAAAAACACAATAAACTTATCAGGCCCTCACCACAGCCAGAGGAACTCTGACAGGACTGTCCCGATGAGGCCGTTGACCAGGATGTACGTCCACACCAGCCTGCTGGGGAGCTCGAAGGCCTCCAAGCCCGAGTAGTGAAGCAGGACGAAGCCCGGCCACAAAAGCAGAAGGTTGAACAAACCCACGAAACCTGTCGCACACAAACGCAACACCCCGTTTGGCCTTTGGACTTAGGTCGCTATGTTCAGGTCTTACCGAAGAACATGGGAATGTCCAACTTGTCCTCCCGATCTACCCGTCTCTTGATCATCACTATGTACACTGCGTACAAAACCGCTCCGGCCAAAGACCACAAGGAACCTGCGCCAGGATTTGACATCACACTTTTTTCTTTTCAAAGATCTGGGTAGAAGATTTACCCATGGTGCCTTTCTCGTCGGGACGCTCCATGCTGGATAGGCTCACCAGGGCCACACCTCCCATACTAAAAATTAAAAATAAAGAGGAGCCACGTCAATGCGCGAAAAAACAGGACTTAGAACCAGCTCTTGGTTTTATGGAAAAACCTATTGAAATGTTTTGTTGCTGCAGCTGTACTTAAAAAGGACAGTGTGTGTCATTTGATCACTACATGTTGCTGTGTTGTTTAGTGCAACCAAAAACAAGTGGTAAAAGGGACAAGGAAGAATACCAACTACGGAGACTCAAAAACACCAAACCGCACCATTTTTCTTCAAATTTTTTTGCCCAGCATTTTACAAGGATGGCCGACAATGATGTGAGCTCCCTCTAGGAGAGGCTCATGTGTAATAATTGCAAATATTTATACAGTACCTCCAAGTACTTTAAAAGAATGTACATTTATGTGATAGTTCATGTATTTTTGCTGTATGTTTGAGGCTGTTTCTGTTCTTTTGAACCAGCACTAAAATATTTTGGTCACTTAACGGCCAAAAAGGAAAAAAAAAAATTGTTCTTGAAACTGCCAAATGAATGAACTATACTACCTCTTCTGCATCCACCAGCAACTCAACTGCACTCGCTCAAATCAGGTCACACCAAAACGTGCATCATAGATTTGTTACTCTTACTAGGGAAAATGGCCATAACCAATCAAGTTTAATAATCCTTGTGATAGGATGTTTTAAAATCCATTTAGATTTAAATCTGCTATGTCTCCACTTTTCTACATCTACCTACTCCACCAGCTCAAGGTACGTCACACCAAAGGAAACCGTCAAGTCATGTTTAAGTCATCTTTAATAATAAGAATTGTCAAAGGGCTGCACAGACTATAGACTACTACTATTACACCATCCCCGAAACTAAAACCTGAGGAAATGAAAAAACCTTGAGAAAGGGACGCAACGTGAGAACACTCTCAAACCTACGGCTTTCTTCTTGCGATCACTAGTAGACAAGCATTTTCTGAGTAAATTTATTTTTTCCTTTAAATTTATAAAGTATTTTGATTATATGCAAGCACATTACCAATAAGTAGTACTTACTACATACTATTTTGTTACTTTGACGTTTTTCTCTAGGTCACTGGAGGTTCAAAAGGCATTAGATAATTATCATAGGTCTCTATCCGCCACAATATGATAACTTCCCTATACAATTCCACTTCAGAACAGATTCATGTCCTATCCTGGAAGTCTACTTTACAGATCCCCGTTTCAAAACATCAGCAGTCTCACCTGAGCGCCACTGCTAATAACTTGGACAACGTGAAGCGATCGCTGCTATTACTGGGAAAGATTGCAGCCAAAATGAGCGTGAAGAGGCCTGTGGGTGGACAGGAAGGAGGAGAAAGTGAATTCAAGCATGCGCTCATCGTTTTGACAGTGACTCACCTGACGTGGATGACAAGATATTGACAATGGCCACCTGTGTGTCGGACAGCGCTTCCTGGTATGACAGGTTGGCGAGGAACCACTGCCCCAGGAGAAAGGTATGCTCACTATGACACCAAACAAGGTCCAAATTCCAAAGACGGGACTGTGACGCACCACAAAGCAGAAAAAGAAGCTGATCTTGGCCACGTCGCCGATGCCCAGCTTGCCCATGGTGCGCAACATGGCCTCGTGGTCCTTGGCGGCCGGGTAGGACATGCGCGACAGTTTGGCCTCCAGGGCTTGCGTGGATGGCAGCTGGCGCACCTCCATCATGTTGCTGAAGCGCACACGATGCTTCTTACAAGCCGCTGGAATGCAACAAACATGCTTAATAAGCACATACAAAGTCAGAGGGCCGGATCAAAAAGTCTAGGGCCGGACTGATGGAATATTGACAATTTTTCAAATGCAGCATGTAGTTTATTGAAGGTAATTGGAGCTATAATATATTGAAGTATAATCAGAAAAATAAAAGCTTTTTTGAAATACTTCAGTAGTCTTTAAAATTTGTAAGGCATAATAAGACAAATTCCCTTAATATGAAAATACCCATTACATGAACCTTAAATGAAATAAGTTTCTAATGCTAGTTCCTAAAATTGTGCTGGTCACAGCTAACGACCACTAAAGCTAGTGAGAGAGCTTGAGGTATCAGCTGCTAAAGCAAAGATTGTAGCTAATGTTGTGCTAGTCACAGGTAACAAACCCTAAAGCTAATCAGAAGATCACATGTCTGCTGCTAAAGCTATGCCAGTTGCTAATATTGTTCTACTCACAGCCAACGACCTCTAAAGCTAGGGAGTGTCTAAGATGTCATTTGCTAAAGCAATGCTAGTTGCTGAAATTGTATAATCACAGCTACCGACCTCTCAGGCTAGTGAGGGAGCCTGAGTTCCATAAGATGATAAAACAATGCTAGTTGCTAATGTTGTGCTAGTCTCAGCTAACGACCCCTAAAGCTTGTGAGAGAGCCTGATATACCGGCTGCTAAACCAATGCTAATTGCTAATGTTGTGCTAGTCACAGCTAACAAACACAAAAGCTAGTCAGAGCGTCTGACATGTCAGCTACCAAAGCAGTACCAGTTTCTAATGATGTGCTATTCGACCCCTAAAGTGCTAGGCGATGAAAATACCAAAGCAAACCGCGAAACCCTAAAGTAAAGTTTGTGCTAACTACTCAAAATAGGAGGGATTGGATGATTTTTGGCATGTATTATGTGGATTCATTTTCATTTTCCGGCCAGCTAGCCGCTATTATTCAGGCACCATCAGTACCCTATAGTTTTTATTTTAGCAAAAGTGGGCTGCATTGACTTCCAAGGAAAAAAATACTAGAATTGTTTTTCTCGTTCTCTCAATTAAAGTATGTTTTAATATAATTGGATTGAAATACAATAAAGTGTAAACATCTAGAAACCACAAACAGCACTTTCATCATGGACAGGTACCATTCAGGGAAAAAAAATACAAAAATCCTGTTGTTTGATAGAGTAATGTACTAAGATTATCTCAGGGGCCATGGAAAACCTTCTCACTGGCAACACCCGGCCCCGAGCCTTCACTTTGACATATGTGACATATGTGGTTATGAAACAAAGCCAACTCACGAGATTCGCAATCGACATCGATCAATCGGTTGGCCACATCGTTAGGTACGTCCTGAAACTTGACGGGCACGTAAAGTGGTTCGCTCTGAAAAGAAGAAGCCATTGGTAAGAGGACCAGAACCCTACCATGTCTATGCAGGATATAGTCTGACTGGGACCAAAAGTTGGATTTTTAGAGCAAGTCAATAGTTTAAAAATTAACCCTGTATACATGGCGTTTTGAGTATTCCGATTACAAGGGCAAAGCACTTCATGCATAGTTTCTGCATTTAACTTTTGCCATGAATTAAAGGATACTTTTATTCATGTCACTCACCGAAAGCAACTAAGTATATCTTGTGAAGAATCAACAATAAGTGGGACACAATCATGAAGTGGAACACACTTTTTTGGATATTTTAACTTTTTAAAAAGTGTCGTTTAAAGTTTGCCACAAGCCACCTGGGAGACACACCAAACAAGTGGAAGAAGGTGCTCTAGTCAGATGAGACCAAAATCAAACTTTTTGGCAACAATGCAAGACGTTATGTTTGGCGTAAAAGCAGCATGGCTCATCACCCTCAACACACCATCCCCACAGTCAGACATGGTGGTGGCAGCATCATGGTTTGGGCCTGCTTTTCATCAGCAGGGACAAGGAAGATAGTTTAAAACGTATGGGAAGATGGATGGAGCCCAAAACAGTACCATTCTGGAAGAAAACCTGATGGAATCCACATAAGAACTGAGACTGGGACGGAGATTTGTCTTCCAACAAGACAATGATCCGAAACATAAAGCAAAAGCTACAATGGAATGGCTCACTAAAAAACTTATTTAGGTGTTAGAATGTCCAAGTCAAAGTCCAGACCTCAATCCAATTGAGAATCTGTGGAAAGAACTGAAAACTGCTGTTCACAAACGTTTTCCATCCAACCTCACTGAGCTCCAGCTGTTTTGCAAGGAGAAATGGGCAAAAATATCAGTTTCTCGATGCGCAAAACTGACAGAGACATACCCAAAGCGACTTGCAGCTGTAATCGCAGCAAAAGGTGGCGCTACAAAGTATTAACTCAATGGGGCTGAATAATTTTGCACACCCACTTTTTCTTTTATTTGTTAAAAAAGTTTAACATATCCAATAATTGTGTGTTCCACTTCATGATTGTGTCCCACTTATTGTTCATCCTTCGAAAGAAATTACAGTTTTATACCTTTATGTTTGAAGTCTGAAATGTGGCAAAAGATCACAAAGTTCAAGGGGGACAAATAGTTTCGCAACCCGCTGTAGACTTCATGCAAACTTACGCATTGTTTTTGTTTTTTAAGTAGACCAACTTAACCTGTTTAGGGGGAATTATATCCAACAGTTGGACTAAAGTAGATTTTATTTCCTGTAAATGTGATAGGCCAAAAACACAATGAATACATACCAAGCAATTGTTGACAGGGGCGTCATTGGTGCAGGGAGCAAAGACTTCAGTGTCGACAAACTGGACAGAATCAGTCATTTATAAAATGCTCCACAGTCTCACAAGAAAATGTAGTGCCTTGCATATTCCACAACTAATATAACTTGATTGTCCATATGCTAGCTAAACAATATCGTTTTCAAATCTACTCAAATCTTGAGGCTTCACAGTCCAGCGCTTACCAGTGAAGCGTGTTTGCGTGCAATGGAGCCGGTACACTGCTGCCTCCAAGGCCGCCACAGAAGAAAGCCCAGCAGGTAGAGCACAAACATGGAGGTCTTGGTGAAGGTACTGAAGAAGGGCTTGTTGTACTCTTGGAGTCTGAAAATGTACTGCAACCAGGACAGAAAGATGACCATGATTCACTGGGTGATTCACATCAAAGAGAATGCTGAAACATTCTAAAGTAGAACTCCTGGATACGGTGCCCTCTTTATGACATTTTCCCCACTATACAGCTAAAACAACAATTTCTTCTCATGGCCAAAAACTTATCAAATACAAACTTTACGTTTTGTGTATGGAAAACAAGTTAGGCCTGTCTACTTTTGGAACATGTCATGTAAAATCCAAGTCTCATTGGTTTGCGTCACAGCATTATGAAAATGTTGATAGGATGTCTGTTAAACTACCTCCAACAATGCCTTTCCCTTTCTTCATTCAGTTCAGAATCTCATGTGCTTGGTAAATACTTTGTGAGTCGGCAATACAAAACTAGGTTTTTTTTTAAAGGAACATAAGTGACATCATCAAGTCGTCTCTTAAAGGCACAACATGTTTAAGACCTTTTCTGAATATGATTGTTGATAAGTTTTTTTTTTTAATATAGGAAATGTCATAGGATGCCAGTTCCTTATTTTAACTATTATTGCACACTTTTGTTTGTTGTTTTGACATAATTGTCGCTTTCAGTCAATCATGTTGCTGTTCTTTGATTACCACAACCTTTAGGGCTGATCTGGTTTTTGTGACCTAGAAGATTTGTTTAACCAAAAAATGGTCATACAGGGGAGGGCCGCAGAATGGAGATGGAAATTCCTTATCGAAAGGCTTCTCTCCCTGTCCTCCTTGCAAGTTCAAAATCCGTTGATGTCTTCTCTACTTTGAGTGTCTAAAGTTTAAACTTAACAATTGTATTGAACTATTTTAGCAAAACTCCGTTCTCTTTGTCCAGTTCAGTATCTCGTGTAACATCCTTTAATTTGTTTTAGAATCACTGCTACCCATAGCTAATAGAGAAAGAAGAAGCTAATAACCATGTAAAAGAAGCTTGTGATTCTTAAGAAATGTGAAGAAGGCTCAATCAGCTACCCTTGACAATCAATACTATCAAAATTAATAAGGAAATCTAAGAGCATGACAATCCTGACATGTGGAAGGTTAAACATCAGTTTAAGTTTTAATCTGCCATTCCCATTTCCTTCTCCTCCTCTGCATCAACTCGATAACCCAACTCTACAAGCTCAAGCTATGTTTCATCAAAAGGTAAAATAAATTTCATTTTTTTATTCAAACAACATTATCAATACACATACAATGTTAATTTAGCCTGTGTGTATGTCCACCCAAGAAAAGGGGAGAGGAGTTTATATATGCCCACCATATTTCACAGGCAGTCAGGTAAGTTACCCTGGATGTGAAAAATGCCAAAAAGCTGATGCAGCACTTTTGGTTTTGTTAACTAAGCTTTTTTTTCCCCAAGAAGACATTCAATTTTCAGATACCAGTCCAAGTTTGGCCAGGATCACAATATTTCACAGGTAGGTCACTCTAGAGGTGAAAATGCCCCCCAAAACAGCACTTTGTTTTGCTGACCTAGCAGTTTTTCAAGAAAGAAATTCCCCTCTTCTCAGCCTGAACAACATTCAGTAAGAACACAATATCTTAAGGTTAGGAGGGATGACTTAAATGTAGGAAAATGCTCAAAAAGTCAACTCAACATTTTTTTCTCAAAATCCATTCCACTCTCCCAGGCCAGAACGACATTGAATATTAACACAATATTTAACAGTCAGTTAAGTTACCACAGATGTGATAACTGCACAAAAAAGCTGACTCAGCGTTATTGCTTTTGTTGACTCGTTAGTTTTCCCAGAAAGACACTGTATTCCAATACAGAACCAGTTAAGCCAGGATCACAATCTTTTACAAACTTTCAGGTAGATCACTTTGAGTTGAATGAGCCTGCTAAAATGGAAAAGTGCCAAACAAACACAAAAATACTTTTGCGTTTCAGCGCAGCTGATGTTCTAATGGCGCACAGCGATTCGAGTATTTGAATGTGTTTATTTGGGTTAATATGAGTTCCTAACCAATGAGCGAGCTTCATACCTGTCAACCTGTACGTTTTTGCCGTACAAAGTATGTTAATTATGCATTTTAAGACGTGTACGACGTACAAGAAAATCCGTACGGAAAAACGCAAATTTGTCAATGATGGGTACCATCCGGTATACACCGACTATGACGAAACGGCAAATCAATCAAGTCAAACGAGTTCGCCGCGGTAGCCTTTATCTCGGTATCGGTTTTTTTCCGTTGCAAACGAAGAGAGCGGTTTGATGCTATTGTGCGTATGCGTCTGCTATCTGGAGATTTCCCATCATGCATCATTCCGCGGTAGTTGTGTAGTGAAAGGAAGTCCGTCTCATTTTAGAGAACCAGCTTTTTCGTCTCAACTCATTAAAGAGAGCCGGCTCTCAATTGGCTCACTTGCTTTGATGCATATATTACGAATCATTATTGTTGTATGAATAAGTTAAGAAAAAAAAGGAAGTATAAAAGGAGAAAATGAAAACAGACAGGTTTGTGGTTATCCCTTTAATCAGTATATTACCAACAATAATTTAATGCAGAAAATGAATTAGTAATTTGAATAAGAAAATTCTACTTAATTATATTTGCATGTATTTTTTCCTTCTACAGTGAACGTCCAAGCTACTTAATTTTGAACTTTTTCTTTATAATAAATCTCATTCATGTCGAGCAACTCAGGATCTCACAACAAAATGTTAATTAACAATATATATGATACAACGAAACACATGTACAATATAACATGTTAAACTACATTAATAAACAGGTTTGGAAAAAAAATATGGTGTAAGAATATTTTGTATTTTGCAAGGGAAAATACAACATTTTGTAAGGGCATGGAGCCGTGGAGGTTGACAGGTATGTACCGTAGCTTTATATCTCCCGCTTTGCGGAAATTCCACTTAACGGTCGGGTTCGTTATACAACGAATTCCTGTCGCATTCCAGGTGTCCACTTATTGTAACAGGGCTGTTTTTTCTTACCGATGTGAGCTCAGAGGAGGCCACCCAGATAACATCGACCAGCAGGAGGATGAGCACCCCGAGGACCATCCGCCTCCGCTGGGCTGCAGCCGAGCTACCCGGAGAGCCCATCCGCTTCATCATCAACGCGCACTCCATCGCCACGCACTGCACGCTAAAACAAAATAAAAAGACTGTCACTTTTCTATCACTAGCTAACTTGTCATCCAAGAAATTATTGCAGCCATCTAACTTGATTTACATTTTGTAAACAAGAGTCGCTTCCAAACAGCTGTTGACGTCAAACCTGTTGTTATTTCACGTGGAACGACGCCTTTTCCCTTTCAGCCGCCGTTGGTAAGGTAATATTTTTCCAAAAGAAGTTCCTTTCTTTAAAATAAAAAACAAACAAACCCTACCAAATTGGTTAGAGTTGGATGAATTTACTCAACCGACTATCGCCGCCATGTTTGTTTTTACGAGTGATGTGTCATGGTAACCGATAACAGACGGTGAAAACTTCCGGGCCTTTCCTTCAAAATAAAAACAAATTGTAAACGTTAAACAAAACTTTTAAAGTTGAAAGGACAATTTTATTGTATTTGTATAGCAAATTATTTACTTAATGACACGTTAAAATATAAATTGAATTTAATATTACCTTAGACGTTGAAATAATGACTGAAAATAATTATATTTCCGGGTTTGTTCTTCAAAAAAATAATTAAAAACATAAAGAAAATAAAAAATAAAAACTTAAGGTGAAAGGGAAACCCTAATTGTATTTTCTCTTTTTTATTTTTTTTTTCTCCCCCCCAAAAAATGCAAAATGCAAATACATGAGGGGCGATTTTAGGTCCAGGGTGTCTCGCTGGTTAAAAACGTTTTTTTTTTCATTTCACTTAAAGTAATACAAAATGTAAAATTGAATTCTGATAACATTTTAATCAAATTATGTTGCTAAAAGCTTTTGATTATAAAAAGCCGTTTTTATCAATTCAGCGTTATTTTTGAGGACATTTTTTGACAAGCAGTTTTAGCACCTCTCCCTGACTCATGCCTATCAACCTCCACGGCTCCATGACCTTACAAACTGTTGTATTTTACCTTACAAAATACAAAATAATCTTACACCATTTTTTTTCAAAATGTGTTTATATATGTAGTTTAACATGTTATATTGTACATGTGCTTTGTTATATCATATATATTGTTAGTTAACATTTTGTTGTGAGATACTGAGTTGCTAGACATTAATGAGGTTTATTATAAAAAAAGTTATAAACATTAAGTAGCTTGGACATTTACTGTGGAAGGAAAAATACATGCAAATATAATTACCGTAAGTAGAATTTTCTTATTCAAATTATGAATTCATTTTCTACATTAAATTATTGTTGGTAATATACTGATTAAAGGGATAACCACAAACCCGTCTTTTTTCATTTTCTCTTTTTATACTTCCTTTTTTTCTCAACTTCTTTATACAACATAATAATTCGTAATATAATGCATCAAAGCAAGTAAGCCGTTTGAGAGCCGGCTCTATTTAATGAGTTGATCCGAAAAAGGCGGTTCTCTAAAAAGAGACGGACTCCCTTTCAATACACAACTACCACAGAATGGGAAATCCCCAGGCGGCAGACGCATGCGCACAGTATCATCAAACCGCTTGCTTCAATTGCAATGAAAAAAAAATGATACCGAGATGGAGCCTACCACGGCGAACTCGTTTGACTTGATTGATTTGACGTTTCGTGATAGTCAGTGTTTACCGGATGGTACCCATAATTGACAAATTTGCATTTTTCCGTACAGATTTTCTTGTACGTCCTACACGTCTTAAAATGCATAATAAACGTACTTTGTACGGCAAAAACGTACAGGTTGACAGGTATGCTGACTGGTCTGCTGCTGCATACTGACTGCCAGGCATAAGAGAGGGCTACATCTATTGCACCTACACTGAGCAGAAGCTAAAAATGACAGAGGCTAACAGGAAGCGCAGCATGGAAAGGACGGTTTTTTTTAGCTCTAGAAAAGGACAATGCCAGGTGAAATGTGTGTGTTAAAGTGGTCTGCTACTGTGGCAACGCCGCCCTGTCAATATGGCCACATAGCCAATGATGGAACATTGACACTTCATTTTCAAAATATTGTGCAAAAGCAGGTATTTTAGTTCTCTGGTTGACATTGTTTCACAGTATTTTTATTTTCGTCACATTGCTTTTTTTTGGTTTGACTCTCTGAGCTTTTGTTCTGAAACAGTTGTAAAATAAATATTTCTGTTTATGTGTTATGCTACTAACATTTGCAGTGTTGTTCTTAAATAAAAACATTGATACATCTTTAGTGCCTAAATCTTTCTTGCTGTGTTTATTGTAATTATAAATTAAATCAAAGGGGCGGGGAGGTTAAATTATTCAATGATCATGAAATATCCAGGTAAAACGTATTGGTATCAGATTGGTATAGATCAATACTACCGTGATTTTACTTGGATCGGATCCCAGCATGGCCCCCTCCCTAATGAACAAAATACAAATAACATCACTGATTCAGTTGTTTTTTATGACATCAGAGAAGGCCTTGCAGGCCCTAACAGCCTACCACTGAAAAGTGTATATTTTAAGAATACAAAAGTATGCAAGATCAGCATGGTGAATGTGTAGTTAGTGTTTCTGCTCCATGGTGCAGAGGTCCAGGGTTCAATTCCAGCTACCTGCCTCCCTGTGCAGAGTTTTCATGTTCTCCCTGTGTCTGCGTGGGTTTCTTCCTTCCAAAACACACAGGGGCGTTACCCGGGGGGCGGTGCCCCCCTCGCTGACACCGTGTACCCACTCAAAGAAAATTGGATGTTGCCGTGAGGGCAGTTTGGAAAAAAAGACTAACAAAAGTAGAAAAAAAGGAATAAATAAGGAAAGATGATGACAAAAAAGGGAAAAAAGAAAAAAAAGAATAAAATATTGAAATAAAAAATAAATAAAAGAAGAACAAACAAGGAAAAAAGAGAAAAGCAAGAAAATGATTATAAAGCTAGGAAAAACAAGAAACAAAAGAAGAAAAAAAACTAAAATGTGGAAAATGGAAAACAAAATAAGAAGCATGACAAAAGAAGTAGAAAAGCTAGAGAAGGAAAATAAACAAAAAGAAGAAGAAAAAGGAAAAAATAAATAAAAAAGCAGGATAAGAACAGGTTTCTTCAGTGTGATACTAATAATTATTAAATACTCTGCACAAAGTAAACGAAAACGTTTTTAAAAAATGTATTATTTTACAAAATGATCATTAATTTTTTTTCACTCTGCCACAAACTATTAACTCATTTAAACTTGTTTTTCTTATAAAGCAACTTTAAACTGGAATCCCTGCATGACACAACAAGATTTCTATGACAATTATTGAATTTTCAGTGCAAGAACAAATAAACTACAGTACTACTACAAGAATAAAACATACATTTTAGCTAGGAAGCTGTTCTCTGAAGCTGTAGGAGGCAGTGTGGCTCATCGCAAATATTTTTAACACACGAAGAAGAAAAAAATCTGCGCTACACTCCAGCTACTTCATTCAACGCCTTTGCATTATTTCTATTAAAGGTATTTTACATAATTATTTTAGCAAGTTTTGTACGTTGGCATGAATAAATAAAAGTGCATTTAAGGTTTTATGATTGTCACACCTTTCAGTTTACGCGTATTGTGAGGTAGTTACCAGTTAGCATGTCACCTGCTAGCATGTTAGCAGTAAACATAAGGACCTTGTGTCCATTAGCTCTACATTTTTACTTATTGTTGAAATACTTTAAAAAAATATTTGTTTATTTGTTTTCAGAGACATGGAGGTATTTACATAAAAATCCACTAAGAAGTCGAACGCCATCATGGAGTTGCCCGTAAAAGACGGGGAGGAAACAAATGTCATAGACATGACCACCAGTGAAAAGGTGCGTAGTAATCGATGGCATATTGTATGAAATAGTTTAATAATATTAATAATAATGTTTGTCTTCAGGTGGTGGAACTTTTGAATCAGGCTGCCTTGATCCCTACGGATGAGAAGCTGGCTGTGCTCAAACAGGTCTGTGATCCCCGGAGACGAAACTTGATTACTGTACTAGTAGTATTTCCCTTTAAAAGAATGCAAATTTGTAATGCGTTTAAAATTGAGCTAAATTGAAGTAAAACAGCACCAGACACCGTACTGTGGTTGAATTCGTAGTCTTGAGGTGTATTTGTCCCTCCATTTTAAAAATCCTATGCTTTTGGGGGAAAAACATAACAATGTGGTCATGCATGTAAATAAAATGGTGTAACCATGACAACCGGAGAGGTTCTAGTATTAACATACTACAAAGCCAGCGCTACTGAAATGTTGACTACTTCTAGACTTTGGCTTGTCAAATGTTATAGTTGCTACAATGGATTCCCACGCCCTCATCCTATGTTTTCACTCCTCAGGATGGCACTTCACTGCCAAGCCATTATTATGCTTTAAATTAGGATACCTGACTGTTTTCTAAATATTTTGTGTCATTTCACAGGTCCAAGAGCTTATTATAAATAAGGATCCATCCCTCCTTGACAATTTCTTGGATGTAAGGACACCTTTGAGCTAGTTTCTTATAATGACTAAAATGTGAAAGTATTAATATTATTTATTTTACTTTGTAGGAGATAATTGCCTTTCAAACTCACAAATCTATCGACGTGAGAAAGTTTGTCATTGGTTTCATTGAGGAAGCATGGTGAGTGCTTGTTCGCATTGCTTTTATAAGATGTAAGACATAAGAATTGTAAGAATGAATTTCTCTGTCATAAAGTAACATTTTGTGGAAAAAAATCTTTCCAGTAAACGTGACAATGAGCTGCTCCTTCGGCTCGTCGCAAACTTGAACATGCTGCTGAAGGATGAAAGTGTCAATGTGGTGAAGAAAGCCATTCTCTCACTCACGCAGATTTACAAGATTACTCTACAGGTATTGTTGTGTTGCCACGCCAAGAGAAATTCAATGTATATTCTGCACTTTAAGGTGCACCTGATTATGATGCCCATCCTCCCCCCAAACCCCCCAAAAATGGTCTTGTGATATTTCTTAAATATAAAAGATGCTAAGATTACAGAAAAAAAGGATAAGTGTGCATTGATTAATCAGTCAATGTGCAAAGGTTAATCCGTCGAAATAAATCCCTGATTACAATTGCATCACATTGGATTCAACGGGATTTAAACCCAGATTGTAGCAGGAAGAGCGCCATATCCTATCCACTAGACCAGGGGTCATCAACCTTTTCGGTGTGGAGTGCCATTTTCAAATTTCCATCTGAATCAGTGTGCCACACCAAGATTAATGACTGGCACAACATTTTTTTATGTCCAACAGAGGTGTAATTTTAAACCAGTCCGAATATACAACAAGGATAAACAATCGTATAACTGACCAATTTATCTTCCACGATTCTTGTTCATCAATAAACTAAAAAAATGAATGTGAGCAACATGTGGAAAGGCCTGTAGACATCCATTACTTCAACTTTTTACCACTTTTTATCAACGTGAACTACAATCAAAAGACAAGTGATATGAACAGCTACCATACCATTCATCAAACTTGATATAACAGCAGCAAAGCAGAAGGGTACTTGAAATTAAGTGCAACAGAAATAACAGCTGAACAGCAGCACGCATGCATGCACACACGCTTCTTTAATATATTTGCCATCAGTAAATGTTTTTCCGTGCTTTGCTATGCATTGAGCAATGTGATTGCTTGCTTATGTGGTGGTGTTTTTAGCAGTGACATAGGTTTTTGGGTCTGTGTTTGTTTGCCGTACCTGAACACAGCACGTTTTAATATCTCCGGCTTGTCAGATTCGTCGTCCTTGAATTCATGTTCATATTTCGTCTCGTAATGACGTTTAACACTTGATGTGCGAGGTACAACACTCTCAAGGCATAATGCACAAATAGCACAGTTATATGTTTTTGCACAAAGTCCTGGTTATCTGTCCACGTTGACTGTAAAGAACAAGATTATTTTCGCTGGAGGAGCTTTCATGATTCGTTCATTTATTGCGCGCGGGTGTTTCTGTGTCTGGGTTAAAACACCGATCTCTCCTCCTCTTTGAGGCGCCGGGCAGACACACACTCACACGGTAGCGCCCCTCCTCCTGTGCTGCGTGCAGAGGAGGAGGGGCGCTACCGTAAAGCTTCAAAACAACATGGTGCGTTACTGAAAATGTCTAAATTTCAGGTAAAAATGCTTTTAAAAAATAATCATTAATATTTTGCCATGTGCCCGCGTGCCACTTGTTAACCCCTTGTGTGCTACTGCTGGCATGCGTGTCGTAGGTTGCTGACCAATGCACTAGACAGATCTCTTGGGATACGGACGACACATGAAAACGCTTTAGATTTTATCTCATCATCACACTATTTTCATGGTACCATCAGATCAGTTGATGTTGTAATTGTGGCCTGTGCAGTTTTTTTTTTGTGTGTGCGTCATGTTTCATGAGTTGAATTTTCCGTAGCCTTTGAAAATAGGGCCTTAATTTGCACTCCGTCTCGCTCTGTTATGCTTGCCGACTTGCGCTGTGTGTGACTTCACTTGCTCCGCGGCATGCTAAGTGACGCATAAATGTGTGTAAATGCACCCCGGGATCCAGTTATCTGTCCACGCTGGCTGGAAAGAACGAGATTTTTTCAATGGAGCTTTCATGATTCGTTCCATTTTTACCCGCGATTATTACGCACAAGCGTGCACAATCAGGGATTTCTTTCTTGAAAGAGAAGTCTAATATTTACAATTCTTTCACAATGTTCTAAAAATTGGCCAAAGTAAAATACAAAGTTGCAAAGTTTTTAGGGCTGTAAACTGGTTGTCTTTAAATGGGCACTTTTGAAAATACTTAGATATACCTTTGAAAAAAAATGTGTAAAATACAGTGTTAATTTTTTCAGGTCGTGATTAAATTGGACCTGGAACCAGGCAAGGTTTCATGCTATTGTCCCAGCTGTTTTCCAGCTCAGATGCCCATGCTACACTGGTTTGCAGGCATGTTATTGCAAAAACCAAAATCAGGCAAAGACAAAAACCTATTTTTGTGTGTTCCAACTCAGATTACTCAATGCTAATAAACACTTGCAGTGATTATTTCAGTTTGGGATAAAAGATCATATTCTCAACAGTTCAAGAACAGCATTCGATCTACTTTGGGTACGTCTTGGTTTGGGATTTTAGGCGAATTTTACAGGAACGTGAAAGGGTTAATCATGGCCGCATGTATTCAACGCTTGTTTTTTTTCCAATGCTTTTAGATGCAGCCTATAAAACATCAAACACAATTTGGAAACTGATTTTTAATCACTTTCTGTTTTTTGCCATTCTCTAATATTTGTATCTCCTAGCGTGACTAAAATAACGTGACAATGGAATAATACATAATGCCTTTTCACACGTCATTTATGTTCCTAATGGCCTGCTGGTTCGGATTAGGCGCTATCATCATAGTTTGATCCCCCATTGACACCACTGTTATGCAATTGCTGTCAGGGATTATGTTTTTGTGACTGATCAATAATTGCATAAATATGGTAATTAACAGGTATGCATTTCCAATTTTCATCCATATACAAAGTGCACCGGCTTATAAGGCAAATGTTTAAATTTCTGGCCAAGTTGTGTGTTTTAGGTGTGCCTTTATAGTCCAGAAATTCGGCATTTAACATTTAGACTCATGAAAACTGTAATTAATAGCCTTTGCTTCCCTGCAGTGGCTGGTACGAGCCAAAAGCGTGTCAGACATGCAGGAGGCATGCTGGAACATGGTGACGCAGATGAAAGGCGATGTCTTGGCGTTACTGGACTCTGAGAACGACGGCGTTCGAACTCATGCCATCAAATTTACAGAGTCCCTCATTATCACGCTGTCTCCTCGCGTCGCTGATTCTGACGTCCCCAAGAGGCAGGAGAGCGACATTAGGTTGGATAAAGTGCCCAGAGACCACGCTTACATCCGCTATGGTATCAGTATTACAATCCACTACTAATACAATAAAACCCTGGTATGCGGCGACCCCACCATACGATGTTTTCACTTAACAGTGAAAAAAACAAAAAACAGCGAAAGAAGGAGGCGGCTTATTGTCTACTTCCTAGTTGTTCCCTGATAAAAGTGACATAGAGGTTGAAGATTTCATTGTGTTTGGTGATTTTGAGGGATATTGGGAGTTTGGATAAGCATGTTCTTTTAGAATGAAATATCTGCAGAAATGTGAGGACTGTACTCGCTTTTGTGACATACTGTAAGATGCTAGGCTGCAATTGGTTTGTGTCACGACATCAAAAAAGGCCAAAATACTATTCACGCAACTCCCACAATGCCTTTCTCTTCATTCCGTTCAAAATATGATGCGCTTCATAAAGAAATTGCGAGTCGGTGATACAATACTGTATTTTTTTTTTATACTGTATTCTCTATTGGTCATAATTTTTTCATTGATCCTGAAGAATGAAGAAAAAAGACATGATAACCATGGAAACAAAGTCTGCGTTTATCAAGAAGCACAACAAAGGTTCACCATTGACTGCCCTCTCTAAGTTTCCTAGCCGTAAACAATCCACGATTGGGACCATTATTAAAAATATAGGGGTGATTAAGGTAAGGATTTGTTCTAAGAGAATGACAATCCTTGCAAGTTTTAAATCAGTTTTGAATCCACCATCTCATAACCCCACTGCATCCACCCACTAATTTTAGCAGCTCAAGTAACGACGCACTCAAGGCAAATTACATTTCATTCTCCTTTAAATTTATAATGTTATATACACACATATGTTACACGTAAGTAGCACTTACTACATACTAAATTATTTTATTCTTATCGGGGTTATCAGGGGTTCGGAAGGCGCTGGGTGATTAGCATACGTTTCCTTCTCCCGGTACATGGCCATTTCACTTTGCGATCCCCACTTCAGAACGGATTCTTGTCATATCCTGGGGATCTATTGTATTCCAGTTTATTTCCAATACAGCTGTATTCCACAGCTAGAAAACAAGCTGACTGTAGTAGCATATTTTTCCTCACGAAAAAAATGTCCATACTTTGCAGATGTTTTGTGTGAGGAGGGAAGGCAGGCGCTGGACAAGCTGCTTAAGTTCATGGTGCATCCTGCCATATCCAGCATTAACCTGACCACCGCACTGGGCTCCCTTGCCACCATCGCTCGGCAGAGGCCAATGTTTATGTCCAAAGTGGTGCAGGCGTATGAGACCTTACACGGTGAGTGAGGAAATGGGTCAAAATTACCACACAGTTCCATGTATAACTATGTAAGTTATCGGTGCACAATAGTTTTTGGTCTGCTAACTGCTAAATAGGATCTCACAAAGTAGTGCACAAATTTGAACAGGGTGTACTTTAGTAAATAACTGCTTCTGGAAATTAGCTTCATAGGTGCTGCTATTAGAGACCCTTACAGCCGTAATTGGGCAAATGTTACATTTTCTCTATGGAGCATTGTCTATTGAGTTTTATTTATTCCATTTACCATTGTGTACAGCTAAGATAATGCCACTTCATAAGAATGGGTGGTCTATATTTTTTAGCCAAGGCATATGTAACATGTATGTTTTAGAGTTAAGTATTTTTATGGAATGAAAACACCCATAGTCATAATTGTCTTTGTTGTCAGTAATAAAAAATGGTAAACATTTACAAAAAGATTAGACACGGCACTCTAGGATGGACACGTAATAAAAAGTTAAAGTGACTTTGTGTATTATTTAGCGCCTACTAGTGGGAAAAACGTAATAAAAACATTTGATTAATAACCAAAAATACATTGACTTTCAGAAAAACATGCATTTTTCTAAATACTTGTAGGTCATGTAATATTTTTTTATTTGACATGAACTGAAATTGCAATTTTGCTGATATGGGCACCCAAAACTGAAAATACCTCACCAATGACTGCAAAAGAATAATAAAAAATGGTGTGGTTTGGTTTGAGTCTCTGTTGCTTATAATATTCATTGTGCGTTTTAGCTCTAGTTTTCAGACACACTGTCTAAAAGTGGAAAAAAAGAGATAAAAAGAATGTCGGGACAAGTTGGCAAAGATATTTACCAGGTAATGCTTGGAGACTGGCCTAAGTGGTGAAATATACTGCATCATAACAATTGTGCAATGAAAATAGTGAAATAACATGGAACAGCCACAAAATTACAAAACAAGTCCATATATGCAATTTCTGCAACATCTTTGGCTCATAACTATGTGTTATAATTATAGTTATTACTGACAAGTTATCAGCACAACACCAATGGAGAAGAGCTTAACATAAATGGCACCAAAAAGAAAATCATATTCTGCAGATTCCAAGCTGCAAAAAGTGAAATATGCTGCTGAAAGCGGTAGTGGAGCAGAATGAAAGTTCGGAGTTAGCGAGAAGTGGAGGTGACGATTAGCGACGTAGAAGCGAAAGAAGGAGGCGGCTTATCGTCTACCTCCTAGTTGTTCCCTGGTAAAAGTGACATAGAGGTTGAAGATTTCATTGTGTTTGGTGATTTTGAGGGATATTGGGAGTTTGGATAAGCATGTTCTTTTTGCTAGAATTAGCTGAATAAGTCTATATGTTACGTTGTTACTGACACTACCAGGCTTGTTAACTATGTAAAGTAAGTATACCGTGCACTTATTCAGCCTGATGTTCTCTATTTTGTTTTTATTTTAAATTGCCTTTCAAGATGACATGTATGTTTTTGGTGTTGGATTTTATCAAATACATTTCTCCCAGAAAAGCGACTTCAACTTCAATGTTTCTTTCTTAATTATGCATTTTTTGGCTGGTCCGACTTATACACCGGAGCAAATTATAGTCTGGAAAATATGGTACATGTTTTCACAACCCGAGGTAAATTTGAGCTCCGAACTTTATTTTTTTGTTGGTCTCTCCTTGATTGAAAATAGAATAAATCAGAAAAACATACGTACTATGTACCTGCATGACATTAGGGTTAATAAATTCCCCCCCGCACCCCCCTTCCATTTTCCTCCCAGCAAATCTCCCACCTACCTTAGCCAAGTCGCAGGTAAGCAGCGTCCGAAAAAACCTGAAACTGCACTTGGTGGCCGTGCTGAAGCATCCTTGCAGCCTGGATTTCCAAGGACAAATCAGCACCTTGTTGTTGGACCTGGGCATGCCCCAGAGCGAGATCACGCGCTCCACGCCAGCAATCAGGGAGCAGCGCAAAAGACCCCGGCACGACCCCTACGCAGAGGGCAAAAAAGTCAAAATTGGTGAGTTGGTTGATGAGATTGTCACAGCCAGACTGGAATGATGTTCTGGATCTGTTGTTTCTTCAGAGCAAACCCTCATCGAAGACGACGAGGACAAAGAGGAGCCGACCCCTCTTTTGGCTCCCAAGCCGGCCCCGGTCCCAACGAAGCAGTCGGCCATCGACCTGACGGCTGACTTCCTACGCCCGCTCCTCAACGCTGAGAATGTGGCCAATCTGGTGAGACGCTAAAATGATCTTCTTGTTTTTACTAAACCTGACACACGTCCCATTGCGCAGGTCCTGATCAGTATGGTGTACCTCCCAGACGCCATGCCGGCGTCCTTCCAGGCCACGTACACGCCCGTTGAGTCTGCTGGTACGGTCGCTCAAATCAAGCATTTGGCTCGACTGATGGCCACGCAGATGACTGCGGCTGGGATCGGGCCAGGTCAGTAAAGAAACCTCTACATCCCTCCTAAAAGATTCCAATCAAGCATATAAAGCAGATCTCTAATACAAATCAGCCCTGGGATTCGACAGGAATTTGTTCTTGGGATCACAAAGTAAGACTGCTGTTTAGCAGGGGAGAGAAACCTACACTGATAAGCTTCAAACCCCACAGAAAATAACATTACAATGACAAAGAAAGTATATAATAAGTACTATTTGTGTGTGCATATGATTAACATAATAATTAATATATTTGTAAAGGAAAAATAAAATTGTATTTACCTACGGTGAAACGTGACTTGGCCTGTTTGAGTGAAGTAGTAGGTGGATGCAGAGGGGGAAACTGACGGTGAATTAAAAAAGAAACTCACTTGCAGTGAGTGTCATGCCTTTAGAAAATATCCTTGCTTTTATCGGCTCATTCTTTTTAGTAATGGTCCCTATCGTTTATTCGGCCAGTGTTTACTGATTATCTGAATTTTTGTTTCCATTGTTATCATCTTCTTGCTTCAAATTTTAGCATCATTCAAATATTGGGACATATAACTAAACAAATTAAAAAGTGTTACACAAGATTATAATTTGAACAAAGAGAGAAAGGCATTGTGGGAAGTTGTGGCATATCCGCATTTTCATGATTTTGTGATGCAAACCAATAACAGACCAGCATTTTATAGGACAATGACCAATAGTCAGGCATTTTATATACTTGTCATATGCAAACACACAGAAAAGTTTGTATGTTTCTCGGCACACAAAATAATTTGATGTGATATAGTGGGAGAGATGACGTAACGTCGGGCAGTCAAAACATCTTTTTCCACACTAACGTGAAAACGTTGAGGTGGCGTTGCCATATTCTGGGGGATAATGTGTCAGGGTTTGATTTTTTTCGTATGTTCGATATTTTAACTATTAAGTTCTTATCATATATCAGGGGTAGGAATATTCTCAGAGAGTGTTCTTTTACCTTTTAAATGAATGATTTTGGAAAATGTCCTCCTTTTTTTAGCAATCGAGGTTCCATTGCTAAAAATAAAAATGCAGTAGAACTTGCAAAAGTTTGTGTATTAAATATGGAACTAATGGTGCTCGCAACAACCAATCTTCATTGCTTTTGTTGCAATCCATGCAGGCCTGGAGCAATGTAAAGGCGGCGACGCCTACGAAGACAACTACGATAACAACCAGCATGGATCAGGATCGGTGGGCCAAGCCATCTCCGTTGTGGGCTACTCTGAGAAGGCCGCCAACGTGGTGGTCAAGAGGCTTCCTGAGCCCATCCTTCCATCTGTGCAGACCAAGTCAGATTTTCTGTCAAGAACACAAATGATGATTCCTGAACTCTCTGTGACTATCTTTTTGGTGTTCGTTCCAGATTGTCAGGGCTAAGCGGGAAGAAGAAAGTTTTCAAGCTGTCAGATGTGATCAAGCCCTTATCCGACACACAGATTGAACAATTGACCTCCAAGACTGTGCAGCGCATTCTCCATTCCGAGAAGACCATAACTCACAGCGGCATGTCGCACGTAATTTGCAACTTCATGTTTTCACTAATCAGATGTATCATCTTTCTGTTTTGCGTCTTTTAGTCCAGGGTTGGTATTGCAGTAAAATGGAATATAGAATTCCAGGCTAACTGAATCTCGTTTTACCAGCGAATTTTAACCTAATCTGTCGCACGTTTGCTGAGCCTGGATGAATAGGCACAGCTATGTTAAGCCAGATGTAGATATTAGGGATAAATGCACGGTCACGACATCTTCAAATAGAGCCCCGAGATCGATCGCAAAATAACAGAACATTTAAAAAAGTGTCCCCGACGTCTTTTCAGCTGCTCAGCAACAGTTCCTTATATAATTTTATAAAGAAGTGAAATTAATTTTATAAGAAAGAAAGGTTGAATGTGCCCTTATTAAGGACGGGGAAAGCACGGCACATTCCGGTGAAATGGAAATGTATGGTATTTTTCACGACTCCACAAAGTTGATTCTGTGGTTTAGTTGTATGAGTTTCGCCTGCTATGTGGGAGGCTGGGGATCTATTCCTAGTTAATGCAAGAAAGATATTGTTTTGCATTTATCCTAACATTCTTTTTTAATCCTACTTTTGTCTTTCAGTCTTTTATTACATTATTTATCCGGAAATGCCAGAACTACTCTAATTGTTGACGATAATTACTACATTATCAAAGACAACTTCTTTAATTTTTATTCTTATCCATTAAATGATTTTTTGTTTTATATCATTGATCGTTCATTAAGAACAGGAAATGGATGCATGGGATTTGGGAATATATATGTGTATATAAATATATTTATATATATATATATATATATATATCCATTACAATATAGTTTATATCTAAACGTTTATTGCAGGATAATTAGAATAATGCATCATATCAAGAAAGTCCTTGGAAATGCAATAAATTCCTATAAATTACTTTTCACATGATCGATAGTAGAAGTGCCAGATTTTTTTCTAAGGATACTTTCAGCCTGGTTGCTAGCCTGGTCACTTAAGCCTAAATTCATGAGGGATGATAAACATATCACGGTTTATTCCCTTATCATGGTTTAATTCAACACACCCCAGGTCCGAGTGAAGCTCCTCTCAAAGCTGGTCACTCAGTTCGAGGGCATCATCAAAGAAGATGTGCTGCGCTTCATCCTGGACGACATCCGCACTCGCAGCGACTTGGCCTTCTCGCTCCTCTATCAGGAGTACAACAACTATCTCAGCCAGCTTCCCACCGGGCTTCTGGACAGCTACGACCAGTGTTTGTACACGTTGCTCTCCGGGCTGCAAGAAAAGCCCGAGCAGAAGGACGGGTGAGAACTTGGTAATATTCCACTAAATAGTCCTGATGCTGATTTGAAAAAGATTAATTTGTGTGTGCCAGACTCTTCACCAAACTGGTCCTGGAGGCCCCCGTCATCACAGAGTCCGCGTTGGAAGTGATCCGACGCTACTGTGAGGACGAGGTAGGTCGATGACAGATGGAAGATGCTAGCTTAGCATTTAGCATTGCACTCATTCCTTCTTGTCGCAGTCTCGAGTTTATTTAGGTATGACTACGCTTAAAGAGCTCATCATCAAGCGACCGTCCAGGCAGTTCCAGTACCTTCATGTGCTGCTTGATCTGAGCTCCCATGAAAAAGAGAAGGTGGGGATGTTGTTCTTAAAATGCGGCTTTACCAGGTCTGTTTGAAGTCAAGAAAATCGAATAAATACAGTACAGTCCGGTTTACGACACAAATTTGTTATGAAGTGAAGAGGTGAAATTGTCAAATGGTCGGAGATAGAACCTTTGCTAATTTGTGAATGCTTTCCAAATCCCTGGTAAAACATTACAATTGTGTATACATAGAATTAGCAACCAATTTGTACATAGTAAGAACTAGTTATATGCAATATTTGTGTATATGACTACATGACATTATAGATGAATATAGAGGAACCATGACATTTGATTTGCTTTTGGTGTGACTTGACCTGTGATGGTACACTGGAGTAGCAGTTGGATGCAAGGATTGTCAGATTAAAAATTAACCTGATTTCAAAACTTCTACTAACATGGATTTTCATACCGAGAAGATTTCCTTGTTTTTATTGCCTCCTCAATTTTATTAATGTCCCCAATCATCCATAAGTTACAGCCTTAGCGAGCGTTGTGTGCCCTCTACGTATTTCTCATTGATTATGACTTTTGTTTCCATGGTTATCACCCTCTTGCTTCTCCCGTTGAAATCACTTTAAGTCTTGGGACAGCTGGCTAAACAAATACAAGTTTGTTACACGAAATTCTGTGCTGAAGGAAAAGAGCATTGTTGGAGGGATTTCAGCCAATAGAATATCAGCATTTTTATAATGCCATGACCAATAGTAGAGCAGCATTTTGTATGATGCTGACTAATAGCAGACAGACATCTCAGAGAGGAATGCGGCACACAACTCGTTCAGTCTCCAACACTGCAAAATTTGAATTTTGTTTTTGGGCATGCAAAGGGGTTTTTAGTTGATCTTGTAATGTGGGGAGAATGCTGTAACGAGGGCCAAAGAAAAACATTGTATTGCACAATGGAACGTAAAAAATATACTGTTATCCCGGGACGCTGTAAGCCTGAGTCTATAGTTTTAATACTGGAAATACTATATTTTTAACCAAGAAGTCATTTGACCAATGCTGCAAAATGAGATAATTGCACCAAGTAGCGATGTCATATTTTCACGACCACTTTCCAGGTACGCTCAACCGCCCTGGGCTTCCTCAAGCGCATGTACGAGAAAGATCAACTCAGGGACTACATTGAGAAGTTTGCACTCAACTACATGCAACTACTGGTCCACCCCAACCCACCTTCCCTGCTGTTCGGGGCAGACAAAGATACAGGTGGGTGACCCCAACCAGGGTTCGAATGGCTGCTTAAAATCTTTGAAAATGCTTGACTATGAGAGATGCATTTTCAAGGTTTGAAAGTTGCTTGAATTGTGTGTGAAGTGTTTGTAAATGCTTAAAATTGTTGCCATCTTTCTCAGCAGTCTGATGACGCATTATGTGAAATACATCAAACAAGTGCGCTTAAAAATGACGCCAACACGTCTGCTCTGGTGGCTCCACATTAAAATTCTTGATTACCGGCCGCCGGCATTGGTTTGTATTTGGTGTTCTCATGTGAAGCATCATTGCCCATTACGGGTCGTGCCTTAGAGGTGCAAGAAGCCGGGAGACTGCTGATTTTAATGAACGACGGCTAGAAAACTGAAAATAAGAATAGCTAAAATATGAAACAAATCCACGCACAGCATGCTGCAAAGTATGCGAAAAACAAAGATCCAACTTTTCACAATGAGAGAGTCGGCTCATGAGGAGATGACTAGCCTAACTGTTTTTTGTTGTTGTTTTTTTGCTCACTACTTGCTACATGCTACACCTACACAGGACACTATGAATTTATTACATGTGTATTAGTGCAAGGATTAAATATCAATAATGGACATTTTTTATGGGCCATGCTAAAGATTGAGGTAGCGTTTCCCAGTAGTAGATTGTAATGGGATGAACTTCCTGTAATTGAAAATGTTATGCCATTTTTACCCAACACCTATCCGGGGATTTGTCTCAAGAACAAATACTCAAGATCTAAAAATCATGGACAGGCAAGACTAAAAATTGCATCTAGAAATCGCAGATGTATTTGTGGCTCTCCAAGATACCTGATTCACACTGAAATTTTTATTTTAATGGTACTGGAGAACAAGTTGTATAAAACCTGTCCAATGTCCAATCCCCGTCAAAAGTCACAACCACGACTGTTTGCAGAGGTGGCCTCCCCCTGGACGGAAGAGACAGTGCGCCAATGCCTCTTCCTCTACTTGTCCCTGCTGCCTTTGAACCACAAACTGGTCCACGAGCTAGCGTCCGTCTACACCGAGGCCATCGCCGACATCAAGAGGAGCGTCCTTCGTGCCATTGAGCTCCCGGTACGCTGAAGAATTTTGGGTTAACATGTCTAACAGTGATTAGGGTTTGGACAAGTGCTTGACACCCTTGAAAATGCTTGAATTTTAATGTTGTTTTCAAGGATTGAAAGTTGCTTGAATTTTGGGTAATGCGCTTTTAAACGCTTGAATTGTTGCCATGTTTCTCTACAAGTCTGCTTGGAAATAACACGGACACTACTCTGGTGGCTTTGCCATTGCATTTATTCTTCCGTCGTGATTAACGGCAGCTGTATGGCATTGTCCTATGAAACGTCCTTGCCTACTACGGGTCGCACCCAAGAGGACAGGTGCATGCTACTCCTAAACACAGCACTAACAAATGTGTATTAATACAATAATTTCTATCAACTTATGGGCCATGCAAAAAATAAGATAGCATTTCCCAGTTGTACATTGTATTGGGAAGAACTTTTTCCAACTGAAAATGTAAACTACATATTACCGTCATTTTTACCCATGACCTACAGTACTTGGGGATGGATTTGCCCCAAAAACATTGACACACGTATTGTTCAGATTCACGAATATATTCATGATTTACTCAAGACCCCAAAATCATAGGTCTTAATAAGCGTACAAGCAAGATTAAAAAGCAAATATGTAAATCGCAGATATACCGTATTTTCCGCACTATAGGGCGCACCGGGTTATAGGGCGCACCCCCAAAAAATAGTTTTTGATCCTATATCTTCCATAGATAAGGCGCACTGGATTATAAGGCGCTACAATGGGAACGTCGACAAAGCAGTCAGATGATTCAGTCAAACTTATTACCCCCTTAACATTCCCAAAGCTTGCAAAGAAGCAAATACGTGTCGTAGACACGTGCGGATGCGGTGTCCGTACGATGTCACTCAAATGCATCATTTCAAATATCATTCGGAAGGTTAAAGTCTTGGGATTCAAGAAATGCCAAACATTTCTTAGTTTCTAATTTCTTTTTCGCTCGCAACTTTACCGTGCATATGACAATAAACACTTGGAATTGAGTTTAATTCACTCAACTCATCACAGCAACATCAAGATCGTTCTAAAACAAGATACCGGGAAAATAAAAAGCCGCATAGCTCACCTAGGTTCTCACGTTCAATAATGATACGCAATCATGGTCTTCTTACAACCGTGAGTGAAGTAAATCCACGAGAGTAAATTATTTGCAAATACAGACTAATAAAACATGTTTCTTTATGGCGTACTTTAGCAAGCTTGCTAAGCTTGCTACGCCATTGCTAAACTCGGCCAATTGCAGGGTTTGTTTTGGCCATCTAGCCAATCCGAGGCTCCGAATAACTTCAGCCAATAGCGATCGATTTAACGGATGATTGACTCATCTTTTTCGGCCAATTGCAGGGTTTGTTTTGGCCCTCTAGCCAATCCGAGGCTCCGAATAACTTCAGCCAATAGCGATCGATTGAACGGATGATTGATACATCTTTTTCGGCCAATTGCAGGGTTTGTTTTGGCGCTCTAGCCAATCCGAGGCTCCGAATAACTTCAGCCAATAGTGATCGATTTAACGGATGATTGACACATCTTTTTCGGCCAATTGCAGGGTTTGTTTCGGCCCTCTAGCCTATCCGAGGCTCCGAATAATTTTAGCCAATAGTGATCGATTCAAATGATGATTGACACATTGGTTAGCCAATGAAACGCCGGTATATAAATCCCAGCATACACCGCGGACTACTCCACGTTCGGGGGGAAATCGAGACGGCGGCTGTTGCGTAAGTTGCGAGACCTTGTGATTTAATATTGAGCCATATATAAGGCGCACTGTATTATAAGGCGCATGGTCAGCTTTTGAAAAAAATTAAGACTTTTAGGTGCGCCTTATAGTGCGGAAATTACGGTATTTATGAATCTGCATAATACATGTTTTACACCGGATTTCTTCTTTTAACGGTACGGGAAAATTTGGAAAATTGTCTTTGAAAGTCCTTGCAAAGGGCTTAAATTTGATCATGAAAAACATACGGACCTTGTTTTACGTGAGCGCCTCTAAACACGAGAATTTCGGTATATGAGTGTTTTTTTTTTTTTTTTTTTTTTTTTTTTTTTTTAAATCTATCTCACAATCAAAGGAAATTCCAGTGTACACGCTGTCCCAGAGGCTACCACTAGAGAACGCTCACAGCTTGTGACAGCTTTCTGCCTCAGCTTGTCCAATTTGCACATTCAAACTACTACAGAATAAAAAAAAATGTTATGGAAATTTTGGGGTGTGTAAGTTATTTTAAAGTTAAGTGCTCACGTATCATCAACAATCTATCGAACTCATACCTTTCAACCTTTGCCATTTTCTCCTCTTATAAATGATTGCAAATCCTCCTTTTTTAGTGCGGCAACTATTTTCTCACAGCAAGACGGACTATGTGGAATACCGCCACAATATTAGCAATATACGATGGCGTCGTCTGCTACCAGTGACTGTGACGATCCGGATCGAAGCCAAAATGGCCAAAAAGAGATTGGTCTTTTTTATAAAAAAACAAAACCCTTATAAAAATTCTTGCGGCGTATGCAATATATGGGAAACGTATAAGTTCCTTGCAATAACAAACCCACCCTCCCCCTTCTTCACATTTGTCACAGCGCTCAAAACAAACTCTTTAATTTTGTTAATATCTCATTTATCTTAATACTGTATTTTTATTACTTGTATGCTTTTGGGAAGACGGGAGTGGACCAATCCGTTTTTTATATCGCTCGTTACCCGTTACAAGCACAATCCTGGTACAAATTAAGCCCTTAAGAAGAGGTACCACTGTATTTGTTTATTTTCGAACCGTGTTCCCACAGATCCGCGGAATGGGCATGAACTCTCCTGAGCTTCTGCTTCTGGTTGAAAACTGCCCCAAGGGAGCTGAGACTCTTGTCACCCGCTGCCTGCACATTTTGACTGATAAAGGTAACCTCTGAGTAATTATTTTCCTTTGGCTTTGAATTAAAATTAACTCCGACTCCACCCTTGCTATCCAGTGCCCCCGTCTCCAGAGCTGGTGGAGCGTGTCCGGGACCTTTACCATAAACGCGTGCCGGATGTTCGTTTCCTTATTCCGGTCATCAATGGGCTTGAAAAGGTAGAGGCAAGAGTCCTTTGTCCAGCTTGAACCTAAACAAGCACATCAGACTGTTAAGAAAATATCTCTTGCCTATTATTTGAAAACATTTGACTTCTAGTTTGCAAAATGTTGCTGCTAAATGTGCACTAATTTCTGATGCACCTAAAACTTTGGCCATTCTACAAGCACTACCTTGTAAATATTGTACCATTCTGTTTCCCCTCGTAGTTTTTTTCTTTCCCTCGAGTGCCAAGTCCGATCTCTTGCCTAACAATTTTTTTTATTAGTAAAATCAATGACAATTCTTATTTAAATCACACATATTTTAACATGAGAATGAAATATGTGCCGATTTCATAAATGAAATCTTGAATATTCTTAGTGAAGGTGCTTTATGTAAAAAGCAAAGTTGGGCTCACTTGATGGCAATAATTGGACCCCCAACTAATTAATCGGCTGTTGGTTATTATTGGCGATTTGTGACACTTCACACAAAGTCCAAAACAATTAGATGTTTTTTTTTTTTGCTTGGAAGGTCATAAAACTAGCACGTATTGTTTGTAATTCTGTTTTTAGCACTCAAAATTCTAATTTTGCTGCAGAACAAAAATAAGCAAATTATTCGTTCTCCTTTCAAATCCAGAAAATTCTCTTTGTTGATATGTTTATTTTGTTTTTAATATTGGACACCTCCAAAGGAGATTGCATTGGATGCCAGTTAGTTACTTCAACTGTTGCGCCTGACTTTATTTTGAAAACAATGCGCTTTATACATCATTGTGACTATCAGCAAATCATGTGGCCCTTCTTCCACTCCCGTTTATAATCTAGTCATTTTGATAAAAATAAGGGATCATGAGAGGGATTTAAGGTTGGAATTTGGTATTTTGAGGTTTTCTTGTACTGTCCTCCTCTGTTCTCCTTGCAAATTCAAAAACCATCCATGTTTTCTCTCCTTATTTTAAGCGTCTACCAATTTATAATCTTATCAGCCGGAAGTTAATCGAGTTCAATTTTTTTCTTTTGTTTGTTCTCAAAGAGCGAAGTCATCCAAGCGCTTCCCAAGCTGATCAAACTCAACCCCATTGTTGTCAAGGAGGTTTTCAATCGACTCCTGGGAACACAGCACAGTAAGACCTGAATTCATGTTCACCACAAGAGGACCTAGTTTAACCTTCAAAACTTGAGTGAATTTAATGCCGTTCTACCCTCAGGTGAGGGAAGCTCGTCAGTGTCCCCGCTAACCCCGGGAGATCTTCTGATTGCCTTGCACAACATTGACTCCAACAAATGCGATATGAAGTCCATCATTAAAGGTGGGAAACGGTCACATTTCCAGCCATCTCTGAATCATTTTTTAAAAATCATTTCTTTCTTCAGCAACCAACCTGTGCTTTGGCGAGAAGAACGTGTACACGTCGGAGGTCCTAGCAGTGGTGATGCAGCAGCTGATGGAGCAGAGCCCTCTGCCCATCTTGCTCATGAGGACCGTCATCCAGTCGCTCACCATGTACCCCAGACTCTGCGGATTCGTCATGAACATCATGGCCAGGCTCATCGTCAAGCAGGTCGGCCCCGCTCCTACTAGTCCAGCCCCCGAGAGAATGTTCTATTGTGTGGCCCCTGGATTAAAATGAGTTTGACACCCCTGCAGTAGACCCTCATGATACGGCTACCCTGCCTTACAGCGTTTTCACTTAATAGTGTGGAATAAGATGCTTTTTTTGGCCTCTCTTTACAGCTTTTCCCTCACTACAACACATCAACAAAATATATATATATATATTTTTTTTTTTTGCATGCCCAAAACCTCATTTACAAATTCAAACTTGTCCATGCGTATGATGAGTTAAATCTCTTACATGTCTGTCTGTTTTTCTTCGGCATCATATTAAATGCTGGTCTGCTGTTGGCTGTGTCTTGCGTAATCACGAAAACACTCATATACTTTTAGCTGAAAGACCTCCCACAATTCCTTTATCTCCTAATTCAGTTCAGAATCTCATGTGTTTTTTTAAAAAAAAATCCCGTCTGTGACCCAGTAGTGCATTTTTTGTAAAGTAACAACAGTGACATAATCACGATGTCTTTTAAAGACAGCATGTTTAAGAGCATTAGAGAATACAATCATTTTGAACTAAGGCTTCATGTAATGCTAAAGGAAGAAGCAGAAACACCATAACCATGGAAGCAATGGTTGCGTTGATGAAGAAATAAGATGCTGGTTTGCTATTGGTTTGCATCATGAAAATGCCGAAATACTATTGGCTGAACTACCTCCAATCTTGCTCTTTTCTCTTATTTATGTTCAGAATCTCATAATAACTTTGAGAGTTAGTGCGAAAAAATGCCGTATTTTTGGCACTGTATTTATTAGCTGTGGGTCCCAAGACTTGCGGTGATGCTAAAGAAAAAGAAAAAAACATGATAACCAGGGAAATTTAGACATATGAAACGAACCAATGGTCCTAACGGCTTCAAACTGGATAATGAATGAATGAATGAAAACTTTATTCAAACATCAAAATAAAAACAACAAAAACAATAACTCAACAACAAAATAATGTTACATAATATGTTCGAAAAGAGGTAGTAAGAAGCAAATGCTTATATTACCTACCCCTTCATCTTCCCCACCAAATATACCAATGATATAACAACAATTGTAATGATAATAATAACAGTTTTGATATAAGAATAGCAACAATAACACAAAGTTAACTAGACGCACTATTCCCAATCTCCCACACCACTCATACTCCACCCTCCTCATCTCTGTATTCTGCCAGGAATGTTCCTTTGTATCTAAACCTGAACAAGTGAATAGTTGGACACCGTTTGATCTCGTCTTGCAATCCGTTCCAAAGCTTGACTCCACACACAGACACACACATACTTTTCCTGGTGGTTCTCACCTTTGATAATGTGTGTAAGAGTGCTTTAAGATGGGAATACGCCAAGCAACGACAAGTCACAGCAACATAGTGGGTTAGCTCAAGTCTTCTAATATCTGCGAGGCCTCATCTAACGGGTGTCTTTTTCCTTTACAGGTGTGGAAGTCCCCCAAAGTGTGGGAGGGCTTTGTCAAATGTTGCCAGAGGACACGACCTCAGTCGTATAGCGTCCTCCTGCAGCTGCCTCACGCCCAGCTAGCCAGCGTCTTCGAACGCTGCCCCGAAATGAGAGAACCTCTCCTGCATCATGTCCGGGCCTTCACGCCACATCAGGCAAGAAACAAACTTGTTTATGGGAGGTTGTTTGTGAAGTCATGCATACTTGCTATCAATTTTTACATCATACTCACACATGGAAAACTATATTCCCACACACACAAAAGCATTTAAAAAAAAAATTAAACTTAAAAAAAAGCGATTGTATATAAAGGTTTGTCATCCAATATTTTCCCTCCATTTTTTTAATCTGGTTTTCAGAGTTTTCTTTATTATCAAGCAAAGCAGGCAATCCAGGTTCTGGAGTGTCAAAGCAGCCCCAATTCATACTTGTACAACCTTGAGGATTATTTTTTGTTTTAGTAACATTTTGTTGGGATTCAGAAAGTTCAATTTTTGTATTTTCAAACTATAGAAGTGTCTCACCAAACTTTTTGAGGTCATCCAAGCCCTTACACTGAAGATTTCAATATTCAATTGAATCACTCAAAGCAAGTTGTCCAGTCTCTGGAGTGATAAAGCAGCCTCTGATCACACTTTCAATACTATTTTTCAAAATTTGTCTTTTGTTTTCTTTCCTTGTTACTTTGGTTCTTTTTGGGGCGGCAGTAGCTCAGGAGTTAAAGCGCTCATCTTGGGACCAAGAGGTCGCAGGTTCGATTCCCGGCTCCTCCGTGTTATATGCCGAAGTGTCCTTGGGCAAGACACTGAATCCCTAATGCCCCCAATAAGCAGGTCGGCGCCTTGCCTGGCTGCATGGCCGCTATTGGTGTGTGAGTGTGTGTGAATGGGTAACTGTGAAGCACATTGTAAAGCGCTTTGGGAGGTCTTCATTGACTTGAAAAGCGCTACAGAAATGCAGACCATTTACATTTATTTATACCAAAGAAAACCATCATAAGAGTGTAGTAGAATGTATGACAGAGTATAGTAGTGTTTGTGCATGGCTTTGACTGTATGAGAGTATATTCGTCCATGTGAGAGCAAGTATAATTGACTTCTCAAACGGCCTCCCATACTTGTCGTTTTACATTTGCATTTTCCAACCCCTTCTCTCGATCTCCAACAGCAAGCTCACATCCCGGCCTCCATCATGACGGTCCTGGAAGCCAGCAAAAAACCCGAGCCCGTCAAGGAGGCAGTTAGCGTGGAGATGCCCAAGGTCCCTGTGGCGGCCCCCACTGAGGAGCCGCCCGCACGGCCCCAAGACCAAATGACTGCAGCCACGAACGTGATGCTGGAAGAGGAGGAGGAAGAAGAAGAAGAGGAGGAGGAGTCCATGGAGCAGGAGCATGCAGATCAAGGGCCACCAGAGGAGGTAAATCTTCACAATACCCTTTACAGCACGGAGGAGACTTCAACTTTGTTTTGATTTCTCACAGGAGGCCTCAGCAAGAGCAGATGCAACACCAGAACACGAAACGGAACCCGAAGCGGAGACGCAACCGGAATCGATCGAAGAATCCAAACCTGAGACTGTACCCGAAGCGGAACCGGAGTTTGACGCTGAACCCGAAGCCAAACCTGATCCAGAACCTCAACTGGAAGCCCAACAAGAAACGGAACCCGCACCGGCCGAGGAACCCATGGAAACTTCCGAAGCGGAACCTTCCCGAGATCAGGAGACACCAATAGAGGACCAGGAGGCGAGTCAGGACCTTGGCGAAGATGACGCAACATAAAAAGAAAAAGATTTTCTCTATCCCGTTTGTGACTTATTTTCTGTTTTCCTTTTGTAGAAAATTTGAGTGTCAGGAAGGTATTCACGACAATAAACCAAAACAAAATGAAGTGTTCTCATAGCTTTTTTTTTTTACAACAACCAATTTTAATTTTTGAGAAACCAGGAAGTCATTAATATTTGTATCAATTTCAATCGTAACATTATGTAGAGCAGAGGTGTCAAACGTGCGGCCCAGGGGCCTGATTAGGCCCGCCAGGTGTTTCGATTCGGGCTGCAAGGCAACAGTGAGAGAAGCGCAAGAGAAAAAAGGAGCTGCATCTTTAAATATGTCCACTTGATCTTGTCAAAGCTAGGCGCCACTCTCAAAGCAACTGAAATTGGATTTCTTTCTGTCTTTCTTGCTCGTCTTTGTCTTTTTCTTTTTTTTCTCTCATTCTCTGCCTTTTTCTGTCTTTGTCTTTTTTCCCGTTCTCCGTCTGTCCTGTTTCTTATTTTCTCTTTATTTCCCTCGCTCTCAAGCTCGTGCTCTTGCTCTCTCTGTTTTGCCCTCCATTTCTTTTTTTGTCTCGTTCTCTCTTGCTCACTCTCTTTCACGCTTTCGATCTCTTTTTCTCTCTGCCTCTCCTATTCTCTTTTGCTCTTCAATCTACTATTCCAGCCCTTTGAGAGTCTTTCTACTATGTGGACCCTGAGCTAAAATGAGTTTGATACCCTTGAAATAGATGTAGCAATGTATAAGCTAAGCTATTGGTTTGTGTCATGGTATTATGCTATTTGCTGAACTAGGAAATAAATGCCGTAATTGTAAGAAACAGAGTCATATGTACTCATTAATGCCAGGACCTTAGCTTGGCCTTGATGCTAGGTCCTTAGCTTGGCCTTGATGCTAAGTCCTTAGCTTGGCCTTTTGTGTACTTTCTATGAAGTCACTATCTTTGATTTTTGCATTTCGGAGATGGAATATGAGCTTGCTCTGTCCACTCCACGCATCGGCCCGGTATTGCAGTACCTCCGGGAACAGTGCATTCGCAATGATCGCAGCAAGGCTTTAGGGCTAGGACCTTAGCTTGGCCTTTTGGCTGAGAGTAAGTGTCCCGGCTCCTAGGCTTTGTAGCGTATTATGAACTGACCGATAACGGATAATGGATAATGAATAACGAAGATAGATCAATAACCCTTAAAAACCCCAAAACCCCCCCCTCCCACAATTCCTTTCTCAGTTCAAAATCTTGTGTGCTTTGTAAAAACGTTGGCAGTTAGAGCGATACAAAATTGTATTTTTTTGTAATAGGATCCAAAGTTTAGGGTTATAGTAGATGGTCTGCATTTTTTATAAATCACTTCAAGTCACTGAAGATCTCCTGAAGTGCTTTACAATGGGCTTCACACTTACCATTTCACACCTACACCTACACACTGAGCAGCGACAGCCATGCAAGGGGAATTAGGGGTTCAGTCTCTTGCCCAAGGACACTTGGAATCGAACCGGCATCCTTCAAGTCCCAAGACAGGCGCTTTACCCCCTGGGTTATGGTAATTTTTAAATGTTATCATTTTTAAACGACACGCTAATTAGAATACGTGTCAATTGCCCGCTATGCAGCATTTTCACTCCGATCCCCAGCGCAGAACGAACTCATGCCGTATCCCGGGGCTCTACCGTACTGCCTTGCGTTTAAGGGGCGTGGTTGACCTTTGGGTGACGCCTACCCGGAAGTGACATCATCATGTCATGACACTTTCGGACTTTGCTGTTTGAACAGTGATCGTTTTGAGAAGTTTTATTATTATTTTATTTGAATTAATTATAAAAACTGAATTACGTGTAAGCAGCAATGAAAGCCGTAGTCCTCGCCGCGGGATACGGAACCAGGCTCCAGCGAGACGTGGCGTCCGACGCCAGCGGGCGCTTTTCTCACCTGGCCGGCGTGGCCAAGCCGCTTTTGCCCGTCGGGGGTCGCTCCCTCCTTGGACACTGGATGCGAGCACTGGCCGCTAACGACGGAGTGGAAGACGTCTACGTCGTGGTCAGTACCGAGCGGTTCGCTCCGTTTTGGACATCTTTTGGGGCGGGGTTGACTAATTTCTTTGCTTTTAATGGTTCCGCTATTAAGGTAATTTAAAGTAAACAACTGAAAAGCAAGACAAAAAATGACCTAAGTTTGGAGACACTTTCCACTGGACTGGTGTTTATTTGTCGTTCGCGAACGAAACGGCTTTATAAGCCGGCTCTTCGAAATGAGCGAAGATCTCCTGCATCGTTTACGATCTGGCTCCCTTCAAAACGCTTCCTTCTTTTTCTCTTTCCCTTTCTCTGTGTGTCACCATTCCTCACACTCTCTGCTCTCTGTCTCCTGTTCTCGCTCTTTGACTCCCTCTTTCCCCCTCGCTCTTTTGATCTCTATTACTTTCTCGCGCTATTATTCCCTTACTTTTGAAGGATTTGATACATTTGACCATAAAGTATTTTGTACAATCAAATACAAATTACAATTAAATGCAAAAGATATTCACTGGCTGAGCTGTGGGGCGAGGTTAATCCAACCTTGTGAAGAATGATGTTTACAGAAACAACGGGAACTGGGACAAGGGCTGATATGATAATCAGCACTTCCCGATACAAGAGGGGCCCTGGTGACGCAGAGACGCTCTGGGTCCAGACATCGAGGCGAGGGGCTTTCCAGGCACGCCCATGGGAGGAGCCAGCACACCAGCTGGCGGAGAGACGTGGGTCGAGAGAAGAACTTGAGAAGATCGAGCAAGATCGAGATAGGTGGCTTGACGGAGACTCGAGCGACACTAATTCGGCTAATTCGATCGAGTTCACTTAGGTAAATTGTTTAAGAAATTAAATCTGCCCCCATGTGGAAATGATGGTCTCTTGTCCATTTTTCTATTGAAGAAACGAGCGCACATTGTTAGGAGAATGTAGGATGTGTTTGGTTAATGGAGTCAGATAACTAATTCGAACAATTTGGTAAACGATACATTTTTAATATTTAATTCCTTACACTTTCCATCACTTTCTCTCTTCTCCCCCATTTTCTGTCTCCCTTTCTCTCTTTGTCTTTCTCGCTCTTTCTAGCTCCCTCATCCTCCCTCCTTTCTGTCTCTGTCTCTTTTTTCTCTCTCTTCCTTCTTTGTCTTTTTTCCTCTGTGTCATTTTTAAGATAAACAATTTGAAATTTTAAATAAGGTGAGAGTTTAATGAATATTTAAACAATAAATGCTATTATAATATAGTAGCATAATACGTTTACAAAATTACTTAATTTGGTGCCTTATCTTTCATTTTTATTGGTAATATATCATTTAAAATATCTGGGACTCAAAAGAGTTCTCACTTTTTAGTAAGCCGAGCCAAAAGATCCGGTTCCGTAAAAAGAGCTGGACTCGCCGTCGCTAACGTATCAACGTACATTAAGGGCTGTACAAATACTGTAAACACGACTTGACTACCGGTATTTGTATTTGTATTTCTTTCCACAGACCAACGCACTTTACGTATCCGCCTTTGAAGAATGGGCCGTACGTTCAGGCGCCAAGGTCCAAATTGTCAGCGATGGCACCACAAAGAATGAGGTTTGTAATTTCACTCATATTTGACTCTAGGGTGAGTATTTAGATCATTTAAAATCAGGCTACAAGACATTTTTAAATACATTTAATGGGCGCTGTGGTATGTGATTTTCTTTGTCAATTGCCATATTTGAGTCCAGCCACAACTCAAACCTGAACATAAAAAAGTGTTTTAGAATTGTCAAAATGGTCACAATAGTGAAAAACCAAAGATTCTCGATGTTAGTGGTTTCATTTTCCATTGTTTTTATTTTGTTTTTGAAAACGTGAAGGGATGCCTCAAGCCACAGCTAAGGTTTATCATCTTGGTGTAGTTGTCATAAACCAGAACAGGGTCAGGACCCAAACGTGAGACGTTACTCACGCAAGCCTTTTATTTTACGGGAAATGGGGAGTCGTGCACGTTAGGCAGCAGTCTGGCGTGAAATGATAGGAAGCCAGAGGCCGACGAGATCGATACCAATTGCCCGAGTTGATATCGGACAGATGGGGCCGATACCGGACAGGACGGGTCAGACAGGGTAGATAATGAACCAGGGTATCGAAAATAAACAGGACAAACTAGACGGGAATGAAACTGGAAACTGATATTAAACAGGACAACAATAGACGGGAACAATACCGGACAGGGAATTCCAACAGGAAACAGGACTGAGCCAAAACCCACGTCTTGTGGGGCAGAGGTTCGTTGACGCACTAACAAAGGAAAAATGAGAGCACTGAGCTTAAATAGACAGAAAGCCAATCGGTCAATGAGCCGCAGCTGGCGCCACACGGCCGGGGCCAATTGGGCACCATGGCAACCGTGACAATAATAGTTGCATTTTTATCAGGATCGTGGCTGAGAAAATGGAAAATCTGTAAATGTGGCTTACAAAAAAGTTCCCCAAATTGTATTGATCTCTTGATAATCAAACTTTGTCACTATATTTTTTTTCTCCATGTTCTTTCTATTTTTTTAAATGAGCAGGATCGTCTAGGCGCCGTGGCTTGCCTCCAGTTGGCCATCAAACACTTTCACATCAATGACCACGTCATAGTGATTGGCGGGTGAGATCATGTCATAAATCATCTCGTTAATCATATAAATCATGTCAAATATTTTAAAAAACAGTTTGATTTGTTGTTTGTTGAGTCTGTTTTACAGAAGCATTTCATTTCTATCAGGCAGGTTTACCTATTATTGTTTTCATGTCCCATGGCTGTGAAACAAACAAAAAAATAGCATGGAAGACGTAATAATGTCGGTTATTCAATCTGCTATTATTGTTCAATTGAAAGAAATATGATACTCGACTGGCAGACAAAAGTTGCAGGCACGTTTTGGCTACCTGTGTTTGTTTTCAAGAACCTAGCTCGTGAAGGATTTTATACATTTGACTATAAAGGATTTCATACGATTAAATACAAGTTACATTTATTGAGTGCAATGAAGATTTTCACAGAGTAGGCTTAAGTTCAATGACAGGTCACGCTGATCCGAATGCAGAATATTTTGTCTAGTTCTGTTGATAACAGGACTCTGACGGAGGACGGCAGGAATTGTTTTGATAAACGCTCTGCTGGTGGAGCCCACGTGGCAGCTTCCCTGGCACGCCCATGGGAGGAGCCGGCACACCAGCTTGCGGGAAACCGTGGGGCGAGAGAAAAAAGCGGGAGAACGAGAGAGAGGAGGCTTGACAGAGACTCGAGCGACACTAATTCGGCCATATTCGATGGAGTTCACTTAGTTAAATTGTTTAAAACATTAAATCTGCCCCCGTGTGGAAATGCTGGTCTCTTGTCCATCCTTCAAATGAATATTTCATTAATAAAAATATCCTTAAAAACAAACATTTAACTAAAAAAAACGGCCTTTTGAAATGAAAAGCTTTGAGAAAATATTCAAGTCAATTATTTGTTAACATAATTGAATCTTCCCTAGTCTTTCAACTTTATAACAGCATACCTTTTATAGTAATATAGTTTGATTTAATTGCCGCCGTTGTATTTTATTAATTCAAAGTTTTATTTCTTGAATTATAGCACTCTCGGCCTTCCCTACATCCTGATACGATTTTTTTTTTCATTATTTTCCTCCCAACTAGCGACACACTCTTCAAGGAGGACTTCAGCCTAACTAGGATCCAGTCCAGGTTTTGTGAGCTGCAAGTGAAATGCCCGGACAACAATTTGGTGCTGTCCTATCAGTGCAAAGATCAAGGTGAGAAGATTGACGGCATGTATTTTAACTTTATTTATTATCATTATTATTATTCATTTGATGCAGAAACTTCCAAATACGGAATTGTGGAAGTCGTCGATGATTTACGAGCCGTTTGCATGAAAGAGAAGCCGTTGCCGTCGGAAACCACGTCCAGAAGAGCCGTAAGTTCTCAGAAAATTCAATCTTTTCACTCGATTCATTTTCATACAGACAAACACAAGATTAGAAACTGACTAACGCAAGTTCTCCGATTAAGTAAGGCCACGTAGTAGTCCTCCATACTGGGCAGGGAACAGCCCATGATTGTCTGGGCTGTGTTGATGACTCTGTAAGGTTTAAGGCTGGGTTGTTAAACTCATTTAAGGTCGGGCGCCACAGCTTTGAGAAAAATTTCACGGGTCCGGATTAGTAGATTAAAGAGAAAAAAAGAAAGGGGAAAAAAAGAGAGAAGGGAAAAAAGAGAAAGAGAGAGAGGGAGAAAAGAGGGGTCTAAAAGGAGAAAAAGAAGGACAGAAAGACAAAGAAAAATAGACCAAGCAAAAGAGAGAACGAGAGAGGAAGAAAGGGAGAAAAAGAGCGATAGAATAAAAGAGATAGAGCGAGTGAAACAGAGAAAGAAGAGAATATAGAAAAAGAGAAAACTAGAAAGAAACAAAGAGAAAGAGCAAACAAAAGAGAGGAAAGGGGAATTAAATCGAATTGTCTTTATTGTCAACGTTATGAAACACGAGATTGGACATGGCCTTTCACAGTAAACATATATTAAATATTTCAAAGAAAGATGAAACGACTTTCAGGATAAAATACCGAAAAATCTACAAAAAATATTTACAACACAATGCTTTGAGACTAGCTCACGTTGTAGTAACAGTGCAATATTAGTGAATAAGGAACAACAGTGCAATTAAAAAAAAGTACAATCACATTTAGCAGCAACAAAAAACAAACAGGTAATGTAAGGTAAGTTTTAAATATTATAATGTATCGTTTACCAAATTGTTCGAATAAGTCATCTGACTCCATTATCATTCACCCAACAATGCTCGCTCGTTTCTTGATGGAAAAGATGGACAAGAATAGCCGACATTTTCACACGGGGGCAGATTTAATTTCATTAGCAATTGAACTAAGTGAACTCCATCGAATATGGCCGAATTACCCGAATCGGTGTCGTCGGAGACTCTAGGAAGCCTCCTCTCTCTCGTTCTCCTGCTTCTCCTCTCGGCCCACGTCTTTCTTCAAGATGGTGTGCTGGCTCCTCCCATGGGCGTGCCAATGAAGCCCAATCTGGGCGTCGTGATGTCTGGAAAACTCAAAAACAACACCGAGCGTTTCTACGTCATCAGGGCCTTGTTCTCGAAACATCGCCTGCCGTCCTCCGTCAGAGTCCTGTTATCAACAGAACTAGACAAAATATTCTACATTCGGAACGGCGCGACCTGTCATTGAACTATAGCCTACTCGGTGGAAATCTTCGTTGCACTCAATAAATGTAACTTGTATACAATCGTATGAAATCCTTTATAGTAAAATGTATAAATTCTTCAGTAACAATGTAAATATTTTCAGTTTTGTGCAATTTCATTTAGCTGGGGATTTTTTGCGATTGTCCCAGAAATTCAATACATTCCCCTCCCGGTCAGATTATCGCCTGCATTGTAACATAGTCACTGATTTATTGTGAACCAAAGGCTAAATTGTGATTTGGGTTGTGTCCCCTCCAGTGTCCTTGCTTTTACATCTTGTCCAGAAATACTCTCCCTCTCCTCGACACTTTCCTCCAAGAAAAGAAGGTGATCAATCCGACTGCCTGTTTTTTAAATTTCCGATTTCTTCCTATTTAACGGAGACTTTTTCAGGATGCCCCTCTAGAGGAAAAAGACGCCCCTGGAAACTTCCTGTCTTGGCTCATTCCGAGGTAAGCGACACAATCAAGCAGTTTGTATTTTTTTCAGGGTTAGTTGTTTATCTATCAAACATATACACATTTTGCTTTGTTTAGGAAATCTAATGATGTTTGGATTTTGTTGTGATAACAAACATAAATATTAGGGATGTCTGATACCAAACACGTTTTCTGTACACTAACTTGTTCGAGTAGCTACAGTATGTGTTCATTCTCATATAAATTCATGGGATTTATTTTGATGTGTTCATATGCGTTCCAAAATACTCCAAATATGAATGAACCGGTATCTAAACAACCATAAAAACACAATATACGAATAATACGTGTACTTAGAAAACTACGAAAATGAGAAAGGAAAAATCAAGCAATGCATTTTTGCAGTGACAATGTTGGTTAGAAAGAAAACTTCTATTTTTCTACCTATATTTATTTTGTTACTTTTTTTGTTCTTTTCTTTGTCATCTTTTCTTTATTTTCTTACTTTTGTCTTTCAATTTGCCTTTTTCTATTTGCTCTTTTCTGTTTTTTTCCTTTTCTCTATCTTTTTAAAATATTTTTCCCTCTTCTTTTTTTCCTTTTCCGCTTTTCTTTTTTCCTTATCCCTTCTTCTCTTTTTTCTTTTTCCCCATTTTTTTTCCTATTTATTCCTTTCTTTTCTCGTTTTCTTTTTCCCCTTGACTCTTTTCTCTTCCTTATTTTCTATTTCCCATTTTCTCTTTTTCATCTTTCTTTTCTTAGTTTTCATCCTTGCCCATGTTTTCCTCCTTCTTTTTTTACTTTGTTTTGTTGTGTTTTGGTCACAGAGTCTCCGTAGTTTGTGTTCTCCCTTGTGATTTTTACCACTTGTTTTCCGTTGCCTAACCCAATACAGCTACGTCTAGTGGTCAAATATTACAGTGTCCCTTTAATCAAATTAAATGTATTTGTCGAGCAATTTTGAGTAGACACCACAGTTTGCACTATAGATGCACTGTAGCATTAAAATAAAATGGAAATGTCCCAGAGAAATCAACTAGTGCACTCGAGGCTTTTTTCAAACTGGAATTTGCGTACATCATTTGTCTTCGTACTACAAGTCCCAGAATGCTCAAATATCCCAAATAAGGGGAACTGCGCTGTAATGCACACCAGAGGCGTGTACAGGAGAGTGATCAGACATGTAGTCTCTTGTTAATCGCTTGCCGTGCACTGCTGAACGGTTGTAATCGCTCACTGTGATTGCCTTACTGATCCAAAATGGCCGACGACATTTAATGAAGACACAAATTTTGTGTGCGAGATGTCAATGTGTATCAGTGTTGAGTGTATCATTATGAATCAGTGTTTATTATGAGTGAAAATAGACTAAAAGGGGTCATACCTGTCTTGCATTGTTCACAAACATTACCAGGCAATGTAAGACGATATATTACATCGCCAACAGCACTCGTCAGGGTGAGATCCTCCATCTTCTGCACTGTCGACGCCATGTTGGAAATCAAAGTAAGCGGTCTTTCTCCCGTGATTACTCGGGCACGCGAGCGCTCAATAATCACTGGCCGTTCAGAAGCTAGCGATAGCTCGCGATAGCAATCACTCACTCTCCTGAACACGCCTCAGTAAACAAGAAATTTGTATTTTTACCTTCATGCACTGTAACTTTGACTTAATTCACTTCTTAATTAGAAATTTCGAGCCCTGATTTTTGTGAGCTAGCTAGATTTTCTTGTGCGCGGAAAAGCTCTGGGTAGTGCGCAATTGCGCGCACACACGCAGCTTAGAGGGAACATTGCGCTGAGGTAGGTAGTAACATGTTAGATTTACTTAAGTTTTAGGGAAATTTTGTACTTCCAGGAGTATTGTTAAATCACTATGCATTTTACTTTTATTTAAAATAGATTTGTGAGAAAGAAACTGTACTCTTACTCCACTACATTAGGCAACATTGAACCTGTGTCTTAAATTCCCTCCATGTAAGGCAGGGGTGTCAAACTAATTTTAACTAGGGGGCCACACGATAGAACAAACATTCTGTCAGGGGCCGGACAAGAAGATTAAAGAGAAAGAAATAAGAGAAAGAGGGCGGGAAAAGGGAGGAGGGTGGGACAAAGAAAGAAAGAGAGGGAGAGAAACAAAAGATAAAAAGTCGTGAGAGAGGGGGAAAGGAAAGGGAGAGGAAGAAAGAAATCCAAAGAGAAATAGAAAAACAGAAGGAGAGAAAAGAAAGCGCAAAGGGTATGTAGAGAGAAAGAGGAAAAAGGAAGTTAGAGCAAAAGAGGTTAAAAGACACAGTGAGAGAAAGAGACAAAGAGCAACAAAGGAAGAGAAAAAGAGACATAGAGAGTGAAAGAGACAGAGATAGAGTGGGAGGAAAGGGGTGGAAAAGAAAGAGAGAGAGAGAGAAATAAATACAAGTACAGTGTCTTTGTGAGAGGCACCTGGCTTTGGCAACATCAAGTTGACATATTTCAACCTGCAGCTTGTTTTTCTCTTGCGTTTCTCTGAGTGTTGTCTCACGGGCCGGATTCAATCCCTTAGCTGGCCTGATCTGCCTAGCGGGCCACCTGTTTGACACCTGTGACGTAAGGAGTCGTGCAGGTAGCAAACCGGCATGTGTGTGATTTGCTATGGACCCTAAAAATAGGTGAAAAAAACTGCACAGATATCAAACAAACTGTATTAATGTGATTTTATTTACTTTACCTTTATAAGGGCTGCCATTTTATTTTCATTTTATTATCAATGTATGCTGTGTTTTATTGCACTCTTTTTGTTGCCCAGATAAGGGCCACATTATGCACCTTTGTTGTTTTTTTCCAATCCTCAAAATGACATCAAAAATCGGTTTTCTTACTTTGACAAAACAATTAAACATTCCGTAATTCATTAATATTGTAACCAAGTTAAACTTGACGCGGTATCATACAACAGAGTAGTCACATCATTCTACACAGGATGTGCTGAAACACAACTTGTGATGCATTCATTATTCAAGGCTTTTAATTTTTTGCGGCTCGCGACAAATTACTTTGGGTTTTTTGGTCCAATATGGCTCTTTCAACATTTTGGGTTGCCGACCCTGGACTGGCTTGATCTTTTGGCAGCAGAGCCGGTTTAAAAAAAGTACTGGAAATTTAGGTGTGCTACTTGTGCTTAATGTATTTATTGTATTATTATTTCATTGTTTATTAAAGTACTTAAATTTACTTAGATTGTTTTAATGTTTTTAAATCAAATGTAATCTATTGTTGATTGGATCGTTTGTATTTTATTGTTGATTATGTGATTGAATGGTTGTTTAGAAAAAATCGATAAAAAGGACGTTGCTACTGAAGGATTTTATACGATTAAATACAAGTTACATTTATCGAGTGCAATGAAGATTTTCACTGAGTGGGCTTCAGGTCACGCCGTTTCAAATGCAGAATGTTTTGGCTGGGGAATTTTGATAACAAAATCTGACAAAGGACGTCAGGCATTGTTTTGATAAACGCTCGGTGTAGTTTTGAGTTTCTCCAGACATCGGGGCGAGGGGGTGGACCCCTTGTGGGGGCTTTCATTGGCACGCCCATGGTAGGAGCCGGCACACCAGCTTGCGGAAGAGACGTGGGTCGAGAGAAAGACAGAAGTTCGACAGAGGAGGCTTGACACAGACGAGCGACACTAATTCGGCCATATATTCGATGGTGTTCACTTCACTAAATTATCTAAGAAATTAAATCTGCCCCCGTGTAAAAATGCCGGCTATTCTTGTCCATCCTTTCCCATCAAGAAACGAGCATGCATTGTTCGGAGAATGTCGGTTGTGTTTGGTTAATGGAGTCAAACAACTAATTCGAACAATTTGGTAAACGGTACATATTTTAATATTTAATTCCTAACACTACAGTTGCTCAGTATTTCACCAAGTACTTTTTACTGCTTTTCAATTATTTGGATGACTACTTTTTACTTCTACTTGTGTCATATTATTCTGAAGTAACAGTACTTTTACTTGAGTAAAATATTTGGCCACCTTTGGAGAGGATTAACTGCAAAAAAAAGGTCAGAATACTGTACTCTCTTGGGTAAGATGACGTTTTTATTGTTTTTCCAGAAAAGCCGTTTACGTCCACGAAGTGAGCGGGCGTTTCGACGTGGGAAACCTGCAGGCCTACGTGGACTGCGACCGATATTTCAAAGACAAACTCAAAGACGAGCACTCGTACATGATGTGAGGACGCCTGTTTCTCGATCTTAGGGGGCTAAAAGTCTTTGGCATGATTCCGTTGCCTTCTCGCGTCCGTTCTCCATTTTGGCGATGCGCGATCCGAACTGCATGGCTCTCTTGGGCAAGATGGCGGAGGCGGCTAAACCCAAACGGCGCCCGGCTAGCCTCAGCAACAATTTCTCGCCGACGCCGCGAGGAAGTGTCAAATCGGCTTTGTCGTAAATCGGCAGAGCGTTCAGGTAGCTCACTACGCTCTCGTCCAGGTACGGAAACCTGAAACACAACCACGACAAAAAACGTTCGCTAGTTAATTTCAAATTACCCATTTTCTAAGACAACTACGAAAAACAAGAAAAAATAAAGCAAATAATGCTCATTTTTCCACTGACAGTTGGATTGTTCTTGTTTATTTGTGATCAATTTGTCCCTTAAGTTTTTGTTAGCCGCTAGTCGACTGGCTAATGTTGACATGCTAAGACTACAGAGCAAATGGACTACAATCGAGCTATTTGTCAACATGTGCTTTGTGTGTCATATTCAGTCAATTTGTCCCTGTAGTTTTTGTTAGCTGTTAGCCAAAATTTGGTTAATGTTTACATGCTAACACTACAGAGCTAAACGCATCACAGTTCAGAAGCTTTTTAGTTTGTCTGTCAATAGCTGTCTTAGCCTATGGTTTACATGTTCACTCATGAAATTTGATCAGTTTTAATTTGTAAACATGTATTTTCTGTGTCACATACAGTCAATTAGTCCCGGAGGTTTTTGTTAGCTGCCAGGCAGACTGGCTAAGGTTTACATGCTAACTTACTACAGTTGAGCTGTTTTAATTCAAAAACACGCACTTAGTGTGTGTCACTTTCAGTCAACTTTTTGTTGCCAGCTAGACGGACTTTGGCTAATATTAGCATGCTATCAGTCCAGGGCTATTCTATTACAGTTGAGCTGTTTTAATTTTTAAACATACTTTGTGTCACATTCAATTTGTCTACTTTTTGTTAGCCGCTAGCTGGACTTTGGCTAACTTACTACAGTTGTGCTGTTTTATTTCATTAACAGGTACTTTTGCATGTTTAAATTAGCCCATTCATCCCTAAAGTTATTGTTAGACGGTAGCTGGATTTTCGCTAATGTTTACAAACTATCACAACAGAGCCGTTTTCATTCGGAAACACATACTTTGTGTGTCACATTCAGTCAATTTGTGCCTGAAACTTTTTGTTAGCCGCTAGCTGGACTTTGGCTAATGTTTACATTCTATCTTGCCACAGTTGAGGCCGTTTTAGTTCATAAACAAGAATTTGCCTGTCACATTCAGTCCATTCCTCCCTAAAGTTGTTTTCAGACGCTAGCTGGATTTTGGCTAATGTTTACAAGCTAACAAAAAGAGCTAAAACTAAGCTATTTTAATTTGTTAACACACACTGTGTACGTCATATTCAGTCCCTTCATCCGTGACGATTTTGTTACTAGACTTTGGCTAATGTTTACATGAAAATACCACACAGTAATGTTAACTCTGTAGTAAGTTAACTACGTCTGTGAAGTTTTATGAAAACTACGAGAATCAGAATAAGAATTTTTTAAAAAGAATCAAACAATGTTCACTTTTGCATTGATCACTTGGATTGTCATTTTTGCCTATTTATCGTGCATTAGTGCCATTTGCTGGACACTTCACTGTGCGGTTTAAACATTGTCTAATAACCCCTTTTGACTTCAAAATGGTTACCACAAAAAAAAAAATTCTAAATCAGAAAATTCTCATCCATTCTGAAATATGATTTTCAATGTTTGGCAACTTGGTTTATGCATTTTGTTTATTATGCTGTCATTGAATTTTACTCTGATTCAATCCAGATTGTATGCTAACAAATTCGACACGAGCGCTTACCTAGCTTCTTTCCCATGGTCGGCAATCACTCGGTCGTCCCTTCCCAAATTCCGAGACGAAATTCTCTCCAGCTCCATTGCGATTTCCTGGACCAGACCATGGTGTCCAGATGTCTTGAACCTTACTCGATGTCTAGCGTAGCCCGCTAGCTGTTCGTCGGCTCCGATTCCTGTCAGAATTACCTGGATGAAGGATGACAATTATTAGTATGCATCAAATATATATTTTGGACCTAAAATAGCTACAATATTAAACAATAAATAACTGATAGGCATATTAATAGATTCTCATTCTAAGAGTTTTATCTCTTAAATTCTTAGAAAAACAACAGAAAAATGAATTTAGGTGCACTCATACGTCTGAGTAAAAAAGGAAGAAGCAAATCTGCTGGGTGAAATAAAAATGTTCAACTTTGAGTAAAGTTAGGAAGGAAAAAATACCTCTTAGCTGCTACATTGCACAATCTTGTTCCCCTTGTATACTATCTATCTATCTATCTATCTACATATTTTTGGGTAATTTGAGCTTTTAATGGAGAGTGAATAGTGACAAGAAAACTGGAGTAGGAGGGAATAGATGAGGATACTGTTGTAGTCTAGTGCAACAAACAAGTCACAGTAGCATATTTGCCAAAGTAAAATAATAATAGTATATTAAACTCTTGCGGTACATAGCCTCGCACCAATCAACTTCGGGAACAAAGAAATTGAATGTCACATATCGTGTTAGCTTGTAAACATTAATCAAAGTCCGGATAGCCGCCAACAAAAACTTCAGGGAGAAATTGACTGAACGTGACACAGAAAGTACGCGTTTACGAATGAAAACCTCTTGGTTGTAGATAGTTAGCTCTGTAGCGTTAGCTTGTAAACAACAGCCAAAGTTTGGCTAGAAGCTAACAAAAACTTCAGGCACAAATTGACTGAATGTGACGCACAAGTTATGTGTTAATGAACTAAAACTGTAGTGTTAGCATGTGAACATTAGCCAATACCTTAGCTGAAGATGTGTATCTGGTCTGGCCTGGGGCCAGGACCCCTTGGCCCCTGGCTGCAAACCACACAGCACATCCGATGCTGTCGTCCAAAACCGTGTCCAGCGGGTGCACCAAATGTCGGATGCGTTGGCGCCGTTTTTGTTGGAGCTCCTCACGTGTGACGTCCACTTCGACAAAGTTCCATCGTCTCCCTGGAGCTAAAGCTTCCAGCTCCTTGAGTCCGGATTTGCCTGTGATTCTGTCCGGGACATCGAACTGGTTGCGTGTTTGGGTTTCACTAATTGGAGTTTGTTTCTTGGTGGACACTTTCTTCCGCTCTTGGAGTTGAAAAGCTACATTGAGAAGGTCTATGGATTGATGGTCCGGCACGTGGCGGTGAACCAGGACGGCAAGAATCATGGAGTCGATGCCACCTGAGAAGAGGACGGCAATTCTGGAATAATCTTCAACCTGTGGATTGTCGGGGAGAGACTGGACGCGTCTCCTGACTGCTTCGCTCAGAACTTCAATCAAACCTTTCACTGCTTTTTCCTTTTTGATGTTATCTAGAATCTCTCCTAGGTCCCCTAGGTCCTTTGAGCTGGATTCTGGGTCTACTTGGTGCAGGTTCAAGGTCCTATTCAGCGGAACAACAGGTGACAGAAGCAAATCCAGGGTGTTCCTTACAATTATGCAGTTACCTGGCCCATGAATCTCAGTGCAACCTGAAACATCACCAACCTGAGACCAGGGATAGAGTTCAATGGTATTTGCTTCAGAGTCTGTGATTGAATTTAAGTCTATTCTGTAGACACCGACTGCAGGAACCTCTTCCCATGTACTTGATCCAGGATTACCAAGACTGGATTTGCTCTTGTCCTGCAGAGGTGATCTAGTGCTGAACTGGCTGGGTCCATTACAGGATGATGAATTTGAACCAAAAGGAACAGAATGGCAAGACTTGCTTATACTTGATTGACCAGGTTTAAAGTTTTCCGACCGATCAGATTCACAAGGACACTGTTCTGATGGGCTGGGCTGACTTGGACTTCTTGATTTATTGGAGGCTGGTGTATTAGGTCCAAAAGGACCAGAATGGCGAGATTGGGTAATTCTTAACTGATCAGGTCTAAAAGTTTCGAAGTGATCAGATCCAAATGGACTATGTTTTGCTGGGCTGAACTCCCTAGATCCAGAAGCTCCATATTTCTCTAGGTTTGACTGATGTTCCTCAAAACCAGATCCACATGGCATTGTAGCTCCTACAGAGCTCAGTGTCAAGACCTTCAGCGTTTGGTCATATTTCCACAACAAACTCCTCCGTCCAAAGTAGTCCCTCCCAAACCAGAGACAGTCTTGGTTCTTTTGGTAGTACACAAAGCCCCATGGACCTCTGATGGTGGAAAGGACGGACAAAATCTCAGACCGATCTCTACAAGAAGACAAATGTTTTAGAACTACAGCAGTGTCGTTTTCTGTGGGGAGGACTGGTAAACCTTCGAAGACTTCCCCGTTCCAAAGCAGGACATTGCCGGCGGTGTCCTGCAATGGCTGACTGGTGAGGACGCCTCTCAAGTGGAGGACGTGAGCCGAGAAGACGCATCGGTAAGAAGGACGAGAGATAACTAAATCCTGGGTGGAGTCGGGACCTCGGCTTTGTAAATGTGCATGAGTGACTTGGTCCCGTGGACAAATGAAGGACGCTGGACTCACAAGACAAAATATGCCACACATGCTTGCGGGAATGTTTCATATGTCCTTGAACTCCTTTTTCAGTGTGTCGAGCGTCTCTATGGACAACAAAATGGCTACATTATAGGACATTTTTGTTCTAAACAGATGGAATTGAATTTTTACTTGACTTACTCTTGCATGAACTCAAGGTTTGTCCTCTGTCCGCTAAGAACAAGATATTGCTGTTCCTCTGCTGGACATACACTTTCTGAAAGCACATAAAAAACATTCAATTACCTCATTTTCAACAAAGTTATTAGACCCCTGGTATAAGGTGACCTCACCTCATGACGTTTTCACTTGTGTGGAAAAAGATTTTATTTAGGCCTCTTCTATATTTTCCCCAATACACCACATCATCAACAAATTCTTTCTTTCAAAAATTCAACTTAGTTAAATATCTAAGATGATTGCTATTGGTGGGCATTATGTAAAATGCTGGCATGGTTTTGGTTTGCATCTTGGCGTCATGAAAATGTGGATATCCTATTGGCTGAATGACTTCCCACAATGCCCTTCTCCACTTCACTATTTTGTATGCTTCGTAAAGACTTGGCGTACTGTATTTTTTTGTTTTGTGTTTATAAGCGGTACGGCTGATGAGATGATGATGAGGTTATTGGTCCTAAAATTTGCAGTGATGCCAAAAGGAGAAGTGCAAATATGATAACCATGAAAACAAAGCTTGTAATGTCAAGAAATACAAAGATGGCAAATGAATGGCTACCCTTGCCGAGGAGTTTGACCATAATTAATAATCTATTAAAAAAGAAGGCAATTAAAGAAGGGAAATCTTCTAAGGACATGACTATCCTAGCGAAAGGGAAATATCAATTTCATTTTTAATCTATTGTCTCCCTCCTCTCCATAACCAAAAGGTATCCATCCATCCATTGTCTTTCAATTACCTCAATTGTGGTCCCTTCTTTTATTTTCCTAATGCTAAGGTTTTCGAGTTTTTTTCTTGCCCTTAGGCCTAATGCTAAGGTTTTCGAGTTTTTTTCTTGCCCTTAGGAAGGTTTTAGATCAGATGGTGTAATAATAGTCTATAGTTTGCAATAGCCTGTGCAGCCCATTAAAACTCATTGTGATTAAGGGCTATACAGATAAACATGACTTGACAATGAAGTTTGGAAGAGCGTGTGATAGGCGCAAGTTATGTGCGAATGTTGGGAAAAGTAAGGAGATGAAATGTTCACGTGATGGAGTGGGCATGGCGTTAGAAACAAGGTTGCATGGACAGGTGCTGGAAGAAGTTGAAAGCTTTAGGTACTTGGGTTGTGATCTGGCTGCAGTTGATGGAATGGAGTGCGAGGTATTGCACAGAGTGAATCAAGGAAGCAAGGTTTTGGGTGCACTGAGGAGAGTGATGAGTAACAAGAGTATAAGTATGGATGTTAAGAGAGGATTATATGAGAATGTGATTGTGTTGAATGGTGCAGAGACTTGGAGCCTGAACGCGGATTTGAGAAGGAAATTACATGTTTTTGAGATGAAGTGTTTGAGGAGTATGTTAGGAGGGACAAGATTGGATAGATTGACAAATGAAATTGTGAGAGAGAACTGGAGTAGTAGTAGTGAGCAAGCGTGTGGATAAGAGAGTACTCTGTTGGTTTGGACACTTGGAGAGGATGGATGAGGAGCGAATGTTGAGGATCTACAGAGCAGAAGTCAATGGAAGGAGACCAAGAGGAAGGCAGCGATGGACGTGGATAGATGGTGTTATGAGTGCACTGCAGGAAAGAGGTCTAAATATTGTGGAAGCTAGAGCTCTTGTTGGTGATAGGAATGAGTGGAGAGGTGTTGTTAAAGGATAGTGGGATCTTATGACGCAATTTAAGGGATGGGCAGGGCACATGTATGATGCGGCAGGGGTAAACCAGTGAAAGCTGTCGGGCCCTGTTGTTCAACAGAAGAGTGGTAGTGTCACCCTGACCCGAGTGACATGGCCGCTTTCTTGTGTCCCTGGAGGGACGAAAGCATGATAAACTTGGGTGCCGAGGTGCTTAACTTGTTTGGGCATTTGGGTTGACCAAGGTGCAAAAATAATTGTGTGTGTTTTTTGCTACTTTTTCATTTTCTTTGTTTTTGTATGTCGGTCACCCCTCTCGGGGGATATGACTAGGGTAGATCTATCATCCGGCATAGAATTTCACCCAGTGATTAACTTACTCTGTCTTTCTTCAAATTGGACAGCTCGTCAATGGCCACAGTTTGCTCCTTGATCTAAAAGTTGGGATATGAAACGAAAAGCGACCTTTTAGTAGAATACAGTATTGCAATTTCATGCATAAATACTACACTGCTGATAGCATTTTACTACAATTTTGAACCCATCCACCTCGATTTGGAAGGTTCACTACCTGCTTGTCTATCCTCTCCTTTAGTTCAGCACGTCTGTCTAAATCCAGGTCTTCATTGTTGACTTTTAAAGACATTTTAGGTTGAAAATTAACATGTAAGGAACGAGAACGATCCGAGATCACGCGTAGCTTGTCAATGCACGCACACAGAACACTTCCGGGTTATCCCTCTACAGCGCCTCTGCGCAGTTTGACAATTCCAGGTACATTTCAACGGGCTAAGGTAAATTTACCGTAAATATAATACATCCTGAAATTTTTAGCTCTCATTCAATTAAAAATCAAATATAATTTTTCATCACGTTAAATTCCACTTGTCCAACTTTCTAACTCAGCCTCTTTAAAATCCAAGTCAAAAGCAATCGAATGAAAGTGATGGCACATTAAAAAACATAATGATAAAAAATAAAAAACAATCTTGATTGCTTGGGAAAATCTATAACAATATTTTAAACTCCTCATAAATTATTTGAATTCATTCCAAGCATGTTTCAAACGTTAATTTCAAAAGCGACGTTAACTGTGACAGTAAATTGCTAATCAATTACTTTAGTCTGGGACGCTTTCTCAAGTCTGGATTGCTTCTATCCGATAACAGCAGAGTTTAGTGCTGCGTTTCAAGGGTAAGATGTCTTTTTAAAATCTTAATTAAATTACTTTAGAATACATTTACGAAAATACTTAATGTTCATTTGTTAAAACCACGTAGAGAAACAAATGTGCCACGTGTGTTTTACTGTCTTTCTGGCTAAAAAATGTCTACACGTGAGTTCGAGTGTTAGAACGATTTAATTTACGGCGGTTGCCGGGCGGGCGGGATAAGGACCGGAAAGTTTTGCTCTACGAACAAAATGCTTTGTGCCCCGCCCGCTCGGGAGGTGCTCTAAGCATAATAAGTCGCCTTATGGGATTCGGCTAAAGGTAGCTTAGCTAGTTAACAAAAATGAACTCGTAAACCAAAAGTTGTTTTTGTGGTAATCATGGTTATCAGTATTTTGTGAATAAAATATCGAGGGATTGACCAGATAAAATAAAAGTCGTATTTTTTCTGTTCCTTTTTATTGAGCCCATTATTTAAACGACGAAAAAGCCTTACTAGTTATTCGGATCAAAATCCCATAACTTTTGAATATTTCATCTTATAAATGCCTAATACAACAACATGATGTCTCTGTATGCATGTATGTATGTATTCAATAAATTACTTTTCTGATCCAAAATATATTCTGGTTGAAGAATATTGCATTGCTAACATTATAAAATAAATTATATTTATAATAGTCATAAACCATGCATTTGGGGTTTTCCAGTAGAGTGGGATCCCGGAATACAACATGATTTTTCTAAGATATGGGCATTGCAAAGTGAAATTGCCGTACAGCGGGGGAGACACGATTATGCCTATTAGCTCTTGCGTTTCTAACACCTGTTGTCCCAGGTACAAACATGAAAATAAGAAAGTACTACATTATAAGCACTACTCTTGTGTAATATGTGTGCTTATGAATAAATAAAATTATGAATATATATTCATGTAAGGGAAACATGAGAGGAATGCATTGTGGGAAGTAGTTTGAACTATAGCATATCTGCATTTTTTTTTTGTGATGCAAACCAAATGCAGACCGCAAAGTGAAAAAGTTAGACAGCATAGACACTACTGTATAAAAGATGAATCCACCTATCAAAAGACAATTTCTGACAGTACAGTAACTATTTGTCCCCGGAAATGTAATAGTTGTCAAGTTATTGTATTGCTTCTGTTTGTGTTCACCAGAATCTGCGCCATCTAGAGCCCGTTCATTATGGGCCTGACCAAGCAGTACCTTCGCTATGTGGCGGGCGCCATGTTTGGCGTGATCGGCAGCCCGAAAGCTAACATCTGCTACGTCACGCTACGAGGTGGCGAGAAAGGACGTTTTGTTGCCGTGGCTGCGTGCGAGCACGTCTTCATTTGGGACACCCGAAAAGCCGAGAAGGTCAGCAAAAAACAAACTTTTCTTTGAAGGACGGCCCTCCCTTGCCTTGGGGGTCCTCCAGGGTCAATTTAGGTTTTATCCATGGGCTTTGCTGCAAAATTAGACTTTCATTAACGTTTGTTTAGTCTATAATTAGAAGGAAAAAAACTGCTGGGGCGAGGAAGAGTGACGTCATGCTTATCCCCGCATTTTTTTTCTTACTATTTGTTGGTGTTGCATGAAAATGGTGCAAGTAAGGAAAGGCCTGTTTCCAATACAGTTCAAAAGCCAAGACAAACCCAAAGAAAGATGAGCGAATGGAAGAAATGCTTGTCTCTACAAAGAGCTTGAGTAAAATCTGTGTGATTATGAGATTAAATCTAATGCATTTTCCTATATTATCTATAATCTATAGTAATGTCTATTGTTGAGATTCAGCATATCCACCACCGCGATCTGGGTTTAAATCTTGTTACATCCAACGTTTTCTAAATAATGTCTGAAATAGTTTTTGTCTCATCAATCATTGCTCAAATATGGTAATGTCAGGGGTGATAGAGTCAAGTCATGTTTATTTGTTCAGGCCTTAATCACAAGGAGCCTCGAAGGGCTGCACAGACCACAGATTATTGCAAACTGGAGACGATTATCACAGCAGCCCCTGATCTAAAACCTACATGAGGGCAAGAAAAAACTCAACTTCAATATGAGAAAAATGGATAAACCTTGAGAAAGGACCGTACATGAGGTGTATAGGTGTTTCAAATGCTTAATAATTGGTTGTTGTGTTTTTGAGGATTGAAAAGTGCTTGAATTTTGGGTAAAGAGATTATTAACGCTTAAAGTTATTGCCAGGTTTCTCAACAATTCTGCTCACAAATGACGCTGACACTGCTTTCTGATGGCTTCGCTTTGCCATTGCATTTCTTCTTCCCTTGTGATTAACGGTAGCTGGCATTAGGTTGTTTGACGTTGTCTTGGGAAGGGGAATTGCGTCTTACAGGTCACGCCTAAGAAGATGCGAGCTACACATTAACATGGCTCATGAATTTTTGTACTAATGCAAGTATTTTGTATCAATTATAGACATTTATAATGGGCCATGCAAAAAATAAGTTAGAGTTTCCCAGAGGTAAATTGTAATTCGAAGAATTTCTCGCAACTGTAAATGTAAGCTACATATTCGGATCAACACCTATATGGAGAGGGATTTGTCTCTTAAATATTTACAAACGTATTGTTAAAATCCACAAATATCTTGGAGATTTATTCAAGTTCTAAGAATCAAATGTCTTGATAAATGCACACACAAGACTCAAATGGCATATCTAAATGACAGGTATATTTTTGGCGCTGCAAAATATGATTCACACTGGAATTTTTAATCTTACTGGTACTGGAGAAGTTGGGAAATTAGCTAAAAAAGTGCTTAAATCTGACCATGAAAAAGTATACGAACCCTGTATTGTACTTACAGTGTTCAGAATCGCCTTGCACTCATTTCCAACACAATGTTTGTGACTTACAATGCTTAATTTGAACTGAGGAAAAAGTGAAACCAAATTCTATACCGATTTTTAGTCAAAAATTGATTGTTTGCATTATACACGAACAAATAGTATATTTTTGCTGCTTTACACTGACTTTTATCCGTGTTGGCGGTCCAGGTGATGATCCTGAAAGGGCAAAAAGAGGAGGTGACTTTCTTACGGCCATCGCCGGATGGCGTCCACCTCGCGGTAGGCTACCAAGATGGCAGCGTGCGTCTTTTCAGTTTGATCAACGGACAAAGCAACGTTTGCTTCAACGGACACAAGTCAGCCGTCACCGCCATAAACTACGACGCGCTGGGGGCCAGATTGGTCACCGGCTCCAAGGTTGGTTCGTGAAGAATTTAAAGAAAAATCCTACATTGACTGAAATAATCCCATCCAAAAAAAATATTGCAGATAGGGCGGCAACTAATGATTATTTGAAACTGTCAATTGTTCTTTCTATTAATCAAATCAGATTTTTTGAAAACACATTTTAATTTCCTCCTATATTCAAATATTGAAGTTTTGGACAAACAACGGAATGTGCTATGTGATAAAACAATAAAAAAAAGTGTCAAATAACTTAAAAGTTCACAAAAATACATACAACATATGTATGCTATACAGACGCTGCCCTACTTACAAACGAGATGTGTTCCGGACGATCGTAAATTGAATTTGTCCATAAGTTGCTTCAGTGCTATATTATGAATGGAATGTATGTTTATGGTTCATATAAGTATGTTTAAGGCTTATATAAGTAAGCTGTATTGTTTTGTACTGCTTACTCATACAAGCCTTTCATAAAATAATATGCTCTATAAAGATAAATCAAGTTAAGTTTAACTTACTTTTGGAAGATGAGCTTCAACAGTTCGGCGACTTCCTCCTCTGTGGTAAAAAGTGGCCGAAAAAAAGCAATCAAACCATTTTCTCAACCACATCAAGCTTTCTTATTCCACTTTTATTTCAGCAGAAACGGCTCACCTCTTTACACCAACCATATAAAATGGATGCACGAGATATTAAACAATAAAAATGTCAAAGTTCTTAGCGCGCTGGAGATACAGTATAGTATGTTTACACATGAACTAGAAAGAGGAAGCGGATTTCTTCTTCGGGGTGGATGCTGGGCATGCACTCACAGCGCCACCACACGCCGGTAGCGGCGGAAAAAGCACTACAGTAACATCCTGTACTCGGAAAAAGGTGCACACAATACAAAATCTAACTTACAGCAATGTCCGGATATTTTTCGACTTTCTGAAAAAATGTCCAAATCTACCTTTTTTCGTAAGTTGAATGTTCGTAAATAGCGGAGCGTCTGTACTTCTGCAAATGAGTAAGCTACTCTTTCCCTACCACCTTATTCAATTATATATAATTTAATACTATCATAATACATTTAGAGTTATACAAAAGGAACATAGATCAATAAATATCAATTTCAAAATGTTGTCTTGTCATGTTTTATAGTTAAATCTTTGACTGTGATCAACATTCCCATTAGTCAAGTCACATTTATTTCTATAGCCCTTAATCACAAAAATGTCTCAAAGGACTGCACAGGATTACAATGACACAATTACCTGATCTTAATCCAACATGCGGGCAAGGAACAACTCAAAACCTCAGCGTGAGGAAAAAGAGAAACCTTGAGAAGGGACCTCACAAGTGGTAATATGCAAATGATATACAATATGCTTAAGAATTATCCCCTTGTCATTTTTTTTTCTCTTTACTTTGTTTCATAATTTTAACATGTTTTTGTGTGTATTTCTGTAGAAATTTCTGTTCTATGGAAAATGATTAAATTTGTAGCGTGAAACAGTTTCGTGCCAATTTATTTTGTAATGATGCAGTGTTCCATAAAAAAAAGATTAAAAACACATTAAGATAATTTTACAAAAACGGCTTCAAGGCGCCCTCTGTCGGACTAAAGTGGTAGTACAGCCCTACAACTTCTCAGCGTTTTGCCCTTTCCCCCCCTTTTTTGTCCAATGTTTATTAAAGTTGTTGATTTTCAACCTTTTGTAACTTTGTATATGATGACCAGTGGGGAAAAAAAAAATTCAATCAATGCACTCATTTTCATTGATCTAAGTGTCTTAGTGGCTTATAAATCTCGCAATAATGTATGTAATGATTTCACGCATACGATTAATAGTACAAATAATATGTGAAATGATATAATAATGTGTTAATAAATACACACATAAGTGGCACCGGAGTATAAGTCGCACCCTGTCAAACTATTAAAATATGGTAATCTTAATACTTGTCTGATTATTTCCTGCATGTAAACATAGCTATTGTCTCTCTGGTAGGACACGGATGTCATCGTGTGGGACATCATCAATGAGTCCGGCCTCTACCGACTGCTGGGTCACAAGGGCCAAGTCACGGAAGCTCTGTTCCTCAAAGACAAGAACATCCTGGTCACCAGGTAGAATCAAATGTTTTTTCTGTCAATTAGGATTTGAATAAAAGTCTTTAAATGTGTTGTCGGCAGCTCCAAGGACAGTTTTGTCAAGTTTTGGGACTTGGACACACAGCATTGCTTCAAGACGCTTGTGGGCCATCGTAGTGAGGTGAGTGGGCTTTGTTTCATCGCGCTACCTATTGGTTTAAAAAAACACTATTCATTAAAAAAAGCCCTTTATTGATATTTAATATATATTTAGTTATTATTTCTATTGTATAAAAATGGCAAGTTATAATACTCGTAGATGGAGACATTTGCATAATATGAGCTCGAAAACCTTAAGGCAAAAAAAAAATTGACTTTGCCTCCGTGAGTTTCTGTAGGATGCATTTTTTTCTTGTGCTCGTTTTTGGTTGCACTACACACTTCACGGACATATATTGGTCCAATAATACACACTGTCTCTTTAAGCCCCCAATATTTGTTGTTTGTTCTCCAATGGAGGATTCCCTGCTTTGGAAATCTTCAATACAAAATTCAGACATTTTTCGCATGCAAAACTCACTCAACTGAAAATGACACTTCAACCCATTTAGGAGGACTTTTCCACAATTCATCGATTTAATATCAGTCGGTTTTGGAGTTTATCATACTTAATCCGAAATCTGTGATTCTGGGGTTCAGTCTATTCGTTTAAGTCCAGGACCAAAATCCAGACTGATGATTCTAACCAGAATTGACTCGAGGAAACAGGATACCATTATTTTTAATGATGATCAGCCCAATTTAGGTTGGAAACTGCCCTAATGAAAAATAACTTTAAGAATTCATACAGATATCAAAAAATAATGATATCTGGAAAAATAGGGTTGTGTCTGAAGTAATCAGCAACAATCTTTATATAGTATACTGGTCTTGATATACAATTCCATTTATAATTCATACAGATATCAGATTTTACAATAGATATATTGCCCAATACCAGGATTATATCCACCTTCTCACCGCACCGCTCATCCTCACTAGTGTCGCGGGGGTGCTGGAGCTTATCTTGGCTGTCTTCGAGCAGTAGGCAGGGCGCACCCTGAACTGGTTGCTGGGCACGCTATTATATCGGAATGGAAAAAAGTTGTGGCGGCACAGCAGCGTGGTGCGTCCGCAGCACAGTTCTTAGGTCATTGGTTCAAAACCAGCTACCAACCTTCCTGTGCAGAGTTTGCATGTTCTCCTTGTGCTTGCGTGGGTTTCCTCCGGGCACTCCGGTTTCCTCCCACATTCCAAAAACATGCATGTCAGGTTAATTGGCCGGTCTAAATTGTCCCTAAGTGTGAATGAGCGAGTGAGTTGTCTGTCTCTGTTTGCCGGGCGACTTTCTGGCAACCAGTTTAGGGTGTCCCCTGCCCACTGCCCAGAGATGGGTAAAGTCGCTTTTCAGCCTGAGAGATTTGGAGGAACAGGAACTTCTTCCTCAACGGGCTGTTTTGCAGCATTGATTCCTGCATTTAGTTTTCTTTATTTTTTTCGTGGCGTTCAGGTGTGGGCCATGACCTTCCTGAACGAGGAGCGGCAGCTTCTGACGGGCTCTGTTGACAGTGAGCTCCGAGCCTGGGACGTACACTACCTGAAGGAGGTAAGCCGCCCCCTGCAACAAGAAATTGGTTCCTCGCCACTTTGGCCCTGATGCTAACTTGTTTGCAGAAGCGGGAAGACGGCGAGCCCGAACTCAAGAAAGGCAAAAGTCTGCAGGAAGATGACCAGGGTGAAAACGAAGAAGTTGACGAAAATCCGGAAGACGTAAGGTTCAGAAGGTCTCGATGATAAATGCGGGTGACTAAGTTTCCTCGTGTGTTGGTTTTTTTCAGCGTATTTTGAGCTGCAAGAAAGCCGGTTCCATCCTCCGTGAGAGCAGAGACAGAGTAGTGTCCCTTGTCGCTAACACCAAAGCCGGAGTTGTCGCCGTTCACGTGAGTACTGGCAAAATGTCATATTTTGTAGGAAAGCACAACAATTATCAAACTGATAGCGATCACAATTGTCAGCACTATTGAAAAAAAAATTATAATTTTTCTTCATCCGACACTACTTGCTAAGAAGATTCAAAGCATTTATGTTCCTCATAAGACTATATTTCCATTTTCTAGCACAACTTGGTCGTTTCTTCTCTCGACCTCTTTCTAATGTGCGTGAGGCACTGGCGAGCTCAGCCAAGATAAGATTTGAAGCATTTATTTTCCTCATTAAAATATTTTTTGATTTTCTATAGAAGTAATATCACAACTTGGTCGTGTCTCCTCTCTACCTCTTCATAATGTGTGTGTGTGTGTCACCGGAAAGCCTGACTTGTTGGATGGATAAACATTTTTGTACCTTATTAGAATGCTCTATATTTTGATTTTCTATAGAAGTAGTAGTGCAACTTGGTCAAGTCTACTTTTTACCTCTTCATTATGTACATGAGGCACCCGAGAGTTCGGCCAAGATAAGATACAAAATATTCATGTCCCTCAATTGAATATATTTTCATTTTCTATCAAACTAGTAGCACAACTTGGTCGTGTCTCCTCTCTGACTCTTCATAATGTGCAGGAGGAAATGGTGAGCTATGCCATTATCAGGTGCTTGGCTCAGGCTGTTGCGATATGACGGGCCTCTAAGAATGAGTGATATATTTTGTTTTAGCTAAGGCTTGTGTGACATAAAGTATTGGAGCAATTGAAAAATGTTTAAAAGTGAGATATCTTTACATAATAAACACAGCCATACGCTTGCAATTCAATATCTGGTGCTTATACCAGTATATTGTCATTATATTACTGAGAAGGCAGGTATTAATTGATTGAATGATTGATTGACAAGGTCAATCTCTAGACTGTCCAACACCACTTTTGGAGAAGATATTACTTGAGCTGTAAAAAATAATTGTTATTGTATTGAAAATTAAAGACAATGGTAAAAATAATAGACTTTTGCATTTTCATATTATTTTTCTAAATATAGCATTCAGTTAAAATAAAGTAGCCACTGTCCAAAAGTAGAATTGTATCTTTTATCAATAGGAAAAAACCTATTGTTGTGCATAACTAATATTTTGCTATGGCAACCATAGATGCTTACAAAAAGTCTGTCTTGAATCCAAAAACGGTGCACTAGACAACCACAAAAATATATTAAATAAGCTCTTTTTTTTGTCCCCACACAATTGTTATTTCAAAATGGTAGAATTTTAATGTTGTTTTTTCAAGGATCGTAAAGTGCTTGAAATGTAAGTGAAGTGCTTGTAAATGCTTAAAACTATTGTCATGTTTCACAAGTCTGCTTGAAAATGACCCCGACACTGCTTTCTGGTGGCATCACACTGCCATTGATTGCATTTGTTCTTCCCTTGTGACTTTAGTTAGTATGGCATTGTCCTATGAATCGTCATCGCCCCCTACAGGTTGCTACGCATAAACAGGACACTATAAAATGTGTATTCTAGCAAGGGTTACATATTGATGATGGACGTTCATCAAGGGCCATGGAAAAAAATTAAGTTAGGGTTTTCAAGTAGTAAACGGTAATGGGTAGAACTTCCTGACACTGAAAATTCTTCATATTACTTTCTTTACCCAAACTAATATGGGGGGAGAGTTGTCTCAAAAAGGTTAACACACATGATGTTCAGATCCACAAATATATTTGCAATTTACTAAAAAAAATCGCATGTCTTGATAAAGTCACATGAAATAGCTTACGTTAATTGCAGATATATTTGTGGATCTGCTACACAATTCACACTGGGATTTCTGTTATTGGTACGAGAGTAAATTGAAGAATTGTTTTTGAGTCCTTAAAAAAGTCCTTAAAATGTGCTCGTTTTTGGCCATTAAAAAGGTATACAAACCCTGAATTTAGCCTGTCATCAACCTCTCTATTTGGTTACCCAAAAGTTAGATTTGTCTACTGAAGTTTTAGTAAGTAAATGTTTTTCAACACAAAAGTTTAGTCTCAAAAAGTCTCCTTCCATTTTTTGTATAGTCCTCAATAACTAAGTTTGCACCCCTAAAATAATTGATTTGAGTGGAAAACAATGTTTTAACTAGAATATAGTTGCTCAAATATTTCAAGCAGCGTTTCTAGTATACACGCAACATTTTTACTTCTGATTGATGGATTCATATCTCCAAAACACATGGAACACTTGTGCACCAAAATATGAATTTGGAAAACATAAAGCACTGTTAAAACGGCCCACTTTTTCATTTTTGGACTACAGAAATGTTATCAATTTTGTGGGAAAAAGACACTTGGTGTGGTGTTAAAATTTATAAATACCCTTTTTTTTGTATGGCCCTCATCAGGGTAACAGCCCTGTCCTGGAAGTCTTCAGTGTTCTGTCAGAGGAGCAAGTTTGCAAGAATTTGGCCAAAAAAATCAAGAAAGCCAAAAAGAAGGCAGCCGCCAAGTAAGTACGCACGCTAAAAGTGTTCTTATTCAAGTCAAGTCAAGTCATGTTTATTTGTATAGCCCTTAATCACAAAGAGTCTCAAAGGGCTGCACAGACCACAGATTATTGCAAACCACAGACTATTATGACACCATCACCTGATCTAAAACCTACATGAGGGCAAATAATACACAGATATTGTCAACATAAAATATAGGTTATTCATATGCTATAGAATAGAAGTGTGTTTTAAGCTTAGATTTAAACATTTCCACTGAGGTTGCTGATCGAATCTCAGGGAGTAGAGCATTCCACAGCACCGGGGCCCGAATGGAGAACGCTCTTGAACCTGGGGATCTCTTCTTGGCTCTCGGGATCACTAGTAGACCAGCATTTTCAGAGCAAAGGCCCCGGACCGGAACATAGGGGGAAATTAAATCTGAAAGAGATGAGGGAGCAAGTCCATGCATGATTTTGTATACTAGCAACAAAACCTTAAAATCACATCTTAAGGAGGGAGCCGATGCAGGTTAGCTAAAATCGGGGTATTGTGGTCAAACTTTCTTGTCTTAGTTGAAAGCCTCGCTGCAGCATTTTGTACTAGCTGAAGGCTCTTGATTTTGGACTTCCGGAGACCGGAGAGTAGTGAATTACAGTCATCGAGACGGGAGGTAACAAACGAATGAATTATAATCTCCACATCCGACTGAGACAGCATAGGGCGAATTTTAGCAAGGTTGCCAAGATGGAAAAAAGCTGTTCAAGTAATATTAACGTGTGTTTGAAAGGACAGATTGGGGTCAAATATGACACCTACATTTTTTAGTTAGTCACTCTGGGTGATATTACATTTGTCAATGTTCAGAGCCGTTTTTGAGAAAAAGTTACGGTATTTAGATGGACCAATAACTAGCATTTCGGTCTTTTCAGAGTTAAGGCGCAAGAAGTTGAGTGACATACAATCATTTCTCAGTGAGGCAGGCCTCCAAAATTTCCAGTTTAGTGTTGCAGATTCCTCAATGGGAAAATATAGTTGAGTGTCATCTGCGTAGCAAGGAAAACTGATATTATACTTGCGAATAATATCACCTAGTGGAAGCATGTAAATGCTGAAAAGAAGGGGCCAAGTACTGAACCCTGCGGAACACCACAGGTAACACTAAAAGGCTCAGATATCATTTCACCATATTTAACACAGTGCGTCCTATCTATAAAACAACTGATTTTATATTTATATATGAAATCATTATTTCATCCCAAGGGTCGTCATTGCCCCTAAACAAGCATGCTTTTTTTGTTGCACAATGTGCATCAACACACTAAAACTTATATATTTCTTCCCTGTTGCATTGAAAAATGGGTACTCGTATCTTATTTATCGACTTTGGGAAACCCACGCAAGCGCGGAGAGAACATGCAAAGTCCACACAGGAGGTTCGATCTCATGACTTCAGAACTGTGCCGCACACTGCGCTAACCACTGCGCCGCCATGCTGCCCAATTTTTGCCATTTTGACTCATTTTTAAAGGCCTACGAAAAATTTGTTTTGTAGCTATATAGGCATGGGACTTATCAAAATAAAGCCCGGACACTCATCTTTGATTTGGGATAAAACATTTTCAGGCATTTACCATTGTTTAGTAAACAACAGTTGAACAATTTCTAAGTTTCTTGAAAATACTAGTTTTCAAGAAAACTAGTTTTTAAGAAAACTAGTTATTTTTTACGGGATGCATTTCAAGCAGAAATTTCATTATTGTTCTCTTTTTGCAAAACAATGATTTCCATAAACACAAGGGCACTTTGCATGCATAATAACATTTTATTGCAAGAACACTTAAGTCATACATGAACGATGCATTAACTTTGCACAAACTTTCACATGATCTCGGTCACATGACTATTGCATTCCCTCGGACGACAGCTTTCCTGCGGATGTGCAAAAAACGCCATTCCCCAGAAAGAAAAAAGCTCTGTTGAAGGGTTAACTATTATAATAGTATATATTATAATACTACTTTATAATGTGTTTCATTTAAAAATAAAACAAGAAAACGTTTTTTTACATTTTGGCCCTCAAGGTCAATGCTTCTGAAAATGTATTTATACGATGTGGCATTGAAGGAATTAAGGATGGATGGTTGGTCCTAAAGTCAAACCAGTTGAGAATCACTGATCTAAAGAGAGGAAGTTTGACATTTTGTGGTGCACGTTTCCCCCCCCAGAGCAGCAGAGGGCGGCGACGCTGACGAAGAACCGCAAGTGAAGAGGACGCTGAAGGACCAGATGGTCCGACTCACCAACATCAAGGCCTCCTCCAAGATCAGGTAAGATCTGACGGCGTTCCACGCCATGTTCTGGTCCGACTTAAGCTGGCGGTCCGTCCCAGTTGGGCCGACTGTTTGTGGTGTGGCGGCGGCGAACTGAAGGTGGCGCTTTTGCTGCACGACAACACGCTGGAAACGTACAGTCTCAACACGCGGGACCAAACAAAGGCGGCCAGGAAGACTTCACGTTTGACGCTAGCCGGCCATCGCAACGCCGTGCGAACGCTTTCCTTCAGCTCCGACAACTTGGCCGTCTTGTCGGCGTCCGGAGAGACGCTCAAAATATGGAACAGGTCAGAAAATATCGCACTTTATCAAATTGGCATTATAATTACAGGGTTTGTACAGGTTCTTGAAAATCCTTAAAAATGCTTCAATTTTAATATGTTTTCAAAGACTGAAAAGAGCTTGTATTTTTGGTGAAGTGCTTTTAAATATTTGAACTGTTGCCATGTTTTTCATCAATTCTGCTAAAAAATGACACTGACTCTGCTCTCTGGTGGCTTATTTTCCATTGCATTTCTTCCCTTGTGATTAACAGCAGCTGGCATTAGTTTGTACGGCATTGTCCTATATGACGTCATTGCCCCCTCCAGGTCACGCCCTAGAGGGCGGGTACAACCTAAACAGTGCACAAATGAAATGTGTCGAAGTGCAAGGATTCTGTATCAATTATGTACAGTTATTATGGCCCATGCAAAAAATAAGGTAGCGTTTCGAATGGGAAGAACTTCCTGCAACTGAAAATGTAATCGACATATTACTGTCATTTTTATCCAACACCTATATAAAATAAATTTATTTGCAATTTACTCAAGAGCTAAAAATCATATCTCTTGACAAATGCACACACAAGATTATAAATCGCATATGTAAATCACGTGATTTTCTTTCGAATTTTTTAATTAGTTTTTTGTTCTTTTCCTGGGTTTTTATACATGTTCAAACTCAATTCCTCCGCCCATAATTTTTTACGTTATCAGGGCCTTGTTCTCAAAACATCGCCTGCCGTACTCCGTCAAGAGTCCTGTTATCAAAATTCCCTAGTCAAATTATTCTGCATTTGGAACGGCGTGACCTGTCATTGAACTATAGCCTACTCGGTGAAAATCTTCATTGCACTCAATAAATGTAACTTGTATTTAATCGTATAAAATCCTTTATTGTCAAATGTAGAAAATCCTTCATTATACACGCACTGGCTCGGTCCAATGGCAAATTGTAATGCACACGTTTCCCAGGTAGAAACTGTGCCGGCTGAGGTGGAAGGCTGGCCCAGTAGTAAGGAGATGGAACAGGGACCTTTGTCTTGGCGGGGGATCGGCATAACACCACATTTATGGATTTTGTCGGTATTTATTGGGTGTACATTGACAGAAAATCTGCCTCAAGCCACTCACACATGTCCAAAGAACAATAGTGTACATTTTCACCAAAATCGCAGTTCCAAATTCCGTACAGCTCCTTCAAATGAGAAAAACAAATCAAAAGATGAGAAACGAATTTTATTTTGTTGTTCGTGCAGGTCAACGCTGCAGGTTGTTCGCACCATGTCGTGCCAGTACGCGCTCTGCTCGCTGTTTGTGCCCGGCGACCGGCAGGTCATCCTTGGGACCAAGGTGGCCTTTTTATTTGAAATGATTGCTTTTTGCGGTCGTTTACACCGCTTACATATACAAATCCCTTACTTCGCTTTTTGCAGAGCGGCAACCTGGAGATCTTCGAGTTGGCCTCCGGTAGCCTGCTGGAGACGCTGGATGGCCACAGGGGGGCGCTCTGGTCTCTCTGCTTGGCACCTGACCAGGTATGTTACTTTGTTATTTTGCTCTCATTCTTTCTCTCTGAGAATGTTGATAACAGGAAATAGCGAACACACTTCTGCTGCTCTCTGGGCACAAGAGGTGACATGCAATCATGCCTTCGATTGGGGCTCTGACCATAAAATTATTTTCATTTATTCAACATGATTATCATTTCAGTCACTATTTCATAAAATTAGCTCCAAATAATCTTGCCATTCACTTAGATCAGGGTCACCAACCTTTTTGAATAGCTACTTTTTTTATTACTGATTAGCGTGAAGGGCTACTAGTTAAATGTGTTATCATGTAATGAACGTGTTATTACTGGTTACTAATTGTTCAACTACTGTGCTATTTATTACACAGTTGTTGGTGTGCAATTACTGTGCTATTACAAAAATGTTACTGTGCTATTTTTGACAAAATTGTTGGGGTGCAATTACTGTGCTACTACACAGTCATTAGTGTGCAATTACTGTGGTATTACACAATTGTGTAATTGTGCAATTACTGTGCATTTACTGATATTACAGTAATTACGATGCTCTTACTGTTATTACACAGTAATAATTCTGCTCTTACTGTTGTTACACAGTAACTACTGTGCTGTTACACAGCAATTACCAAAATGGAATTATTATTAGTGGGGTTAAAATAGACTCAATCAACTGCGACAACACCCCCCTGGTTTAGGGGCACTGAAAAGTTGAGAATATTTTTAATATTCATTAATTGGAAAAAAAAAAAGGTAAATGGTCTGCATTTATATAGCGCTTTTCAAGTCAATGAAGACCTCCCAAAGCGGTTTACAATGTGCTTCACACTTACCTATTCACACACGCTCACACACCAATAGCAAGGACAGCCATGCAAGGCAACTCCCTGCCTATAGGGGACACTGGGGATTCAGTGTCTTGCCCAAGGACACTTCGAAATATAACACGGAGGAGCCGGGAATCGAACCTGCGATCTCTTGATAAAAATGTAATACATCCTGGATGCATTACGAATCGTGTGAAAATTTGCTTTTATTATTTTGATATTGCCAATGATGTCTTTTTCATAATATATATATATATACTGGACTGTCTCAGAAAATTAGAATATTGTGATAAAGTTCTTTATTTTCTGTAATGCAATTAAAAAAACAAAAATGTCATACATTCTGGATTCATTACACATCAACTGAACTATTTCAAGCCTTTTATTATTTGAACATTGCTGATTTTGGCTTACAGCTGAAAAAAACTCAAAAATCCTATCTCAGGTCAGGGGAATTAGCAGGCCAATCAAGGACAGTGATGCCATGGTCAGTGCACCAGTTACTGGTGGTTTTGGCACTGTGGGCAGGTGCCAGATCATGCTGGAAAATGAAATCCTCATCTCCATAGAGCTTTTCAGCATATGGAAGCATGTAGTGCTCTAAAATCTCTTGGTACACAGTTGCATTTACTCTGGACTTGATGAAACACAGTGGACCAACACCAGCAGCTGACATGGCTCCCCAAACCATTGCTGACTGTGGGAACTTCACACTGGATTTCAAGCAACTTGGATTTTGCTCTTCTCCAGCCTTTCTCCAGACTCTGGCGCCTTGACTTCCAAATGAAATGCAAAACTTGCTTTCGTCTGAAAAGAGGACTTTGGACCACTCTGCAACTGTCCAGTGCTTCTTCTCCATAGCCCAAGTCAGACGCTTCTTCCGTTGTCTTGAGTTCAGAAGTGGCTTGACCATGGGAATACGGCTATTGTAGCCCATTTCCCGGACACGTCTGTGAACTGTGGCTTTTGATACCTGGACTCCAGCTTCAGCCCACTGTCTTTAAAGCTCCCCCAAATTCTGGAAGCGGCTCTTCTTCACAATTTTGTTAGGGCTGCGGTCATCTCTCTTGGTTGTGCAGCGTTTCCGGCCACATTTTTCCCTTCCAACAGACTTTTTGTGGATATGCTTTGAAACTGCACTCTGTGAACAGCCTGCTCTTTGAGAAATTTGTTTTTGTGTCTTACCCTCCTGATGGAGGGTATCAATGATGGTCCTCTGGACAGCAGTCAAATCAGCAGTGATTTAGTTTACTGAACCAAGCTGAGTGTTTTTAAGGCTCAGGAAACCCTCGCAAGGTGTTTCGAGTTAATTAGATGATGCAGGTGATTAGTTGAATAGCCTACTTGTATACTTTTTCATGATATTCTAATATTTTGAGATAGGATTTTTGAGTATTCTTAAGCTGTAAGCCAAATTCAGCAATATTAAAATAATAAAAGGCTTGAAATAGTTCAGTTGATGTGTAATGAATCCAGAATGTATGACATTTTTGTTTTTTTAATTGCATTACAGAAAATAAAGAACTTTATCACAATATTCTAATTTTCTGAGACAGTCCAGTATATATATATATATATATATATATATATATATAAAATCTTTTGCTGCTACCTGCTTGCACTAATATATTTTGTGTACATGTAGCGGGGCATCGTGACCGGAGGCGCCGACAAAACAGTGAAGTTTTGGGACTTTGAGCTGGTGAAGGACGAGAACAGCAAACACAAGTAAGGAGTAGGATGCAGTTTCTCCATGTGTCGTTACTGTGGTAACTACTGTAACTACTACTTACTAGCACGGCGTTACTATCACACCGTTATTGTCACGGCATTTATAGCGTCCAAGCCAAACCAAAAAAGAAGGACCGTGACCACAGGTGACGTGTAAATGAAACTTGAATTCCTTCTCCGGATGGTGAAAACTGCCAAAGCACATTACAATGCATTCAGACCATGTGCCGATGAGTCCACGAAAAACAAAGGACATATACTTTACATCTGTCTGAACTATTACAAGATATTGTTTTTTGATAAATTATATAAACACTTTTAGCACAGGGGATGAGTGGTTAGGGGTTCTGTGGCACAGTTCTGAAGTCATGGGATCAAATCCAGCTACCGGCATTCCTGTGCGGAGTTTGCCTGTTCTCCCCCTTCTTGCGTCGGTTTAGTCTGAGCACTCCGGTTTCATCCTACATTTTAAAAAAGCAGAAACCATGCATGTCAGGTTAATTGGCCGGTCCAAACTGTCCTTTGGTGTGAATGAACAGGTGGTTGTCTGTCTCTGTGTGCCCTGCCACTGGCTGGCAACCAGTTCAGCGTGTCCCCTGCCCACTGCCCGGAGATAGCTGGGATGGGCTCCAGCACCCCCGTGACCCAAATAAGGATAAGCGTTGCAGATAATGGATGGATGTATAAACACTTTTAGCAACTAACAGCATTGCCTTGTTAATCCTTAAACATGGATGGAGAAAGATTGGACGTGCAATTGTAATCAGCCATTGTGTGAGAATAAAACAAGATTGATTGCTGCGCCAAAAAGTGATGCCTGAAACATGGGATTAGTATTACTTAGCTATATTTTTCAACTTAAACCTTAGATAAACACAAAATATCTTAACACTTCTTTATGAACTTACATTTGTTTTTAGCCTTGTATTGCATTTTGAACACAAAAAAATTATTGTTATAGAAAGACAGATGCTGTAAAGACAACACCGCTTTATTATCATTGCATTATTATCCCAGACTTACCACGGTGTGCCCTCTAGTGCCTTGTTTGCAAATTACATGCATTTTTTTCCCCAGGAGGCTCCATATGTGTCATCACATGTAATTACTGTGTAAATAATGTCCAAATATAACTGTGTTATCACGGCGCTACCCCGGTTCCCTCAGGTTCCCAGTGTACAAATAAATAACATTTTTATCCCAGGAGGCTGACATTGAAGCACACGAGGACGTTGCAGCTAGAAGAAGACGTCCTCTGCGTCAAGTTGTCTCCCGATCAGCGCTTGCTCGCCGTCTCGCTGTTGGACTGCACCGTCAAGGTTTTTTACGTGGACACCCTCAAGGTGAGTCAATACTACAAGACGGCTCCAAAAGCGGCGTCAAATCACTCTTTATGCTGTCTGTTTATTTGCAGTTCTTCTTGTCACTGTATGGACACAAGCTGCCTGTCCTTTGCTTGGACATCACACACGTAAGTTGCATCTTCATTACCAATTTGTATTTATTGACAGCACATTTTTCACTTTTTCATCAAATTCGCTGAATATTGGGCAACCATTTTGGGTAGTGAGTTGCAGTAGGTTGAATAATTAGACACAGCAGGGAAAAAAAGATTGATTTTATTGTTTGTATCTGTTGATCGTCTTGAGCCTGAAACCTTGGGAATTCATGAGGAAATATGATTATGTAGGACTATCATGTTGAGGTTTTTGAGTTTTTTCCTTGCTCTCAGGTAGGTTTCAGATCAGGGCATGGTGTAATAGTAGTCTGTGGTTTTGCAATAAGACTCCTTGTGCTTAAGGGCGTCACAAATAAACATGAGTTGACTTGACTATCTAACTTTTTAATGTTGTAGTCATTTCAAAATGCGAATTTCCGTTTTTTTTTTTTAAGGATTTATTTAAATTATTTTGCATTTTTGGCACTTTTTTCATTATTATCATTCCATTCTGCAACAACCTTAGATGAGTGGTTTATTATTTGTCTATAAATGGACTATTCATCAAATATCTTTTGAAACACTTACAAATATAGCAAAGTAATTCACGACATGATACTCAAAATTTGGGAATAAAATAAAATTCCCCTGGTGATTTAGGATCTAGTATCCCATCACTGAGGGGCAGGATGGCGCCTTGCACCAAAAAACAATGGCGACCAGATGATAAGGTGCTGTATCTGAGTCAGATCAGTAGGCTTTTCCTGTTACCTATAACCAAGGAAACCAGTACTCTTATCTTTCTTGTGGGGGTGCAAATACCTACCCAAAAAATAATGGAGAGTACTTGCCCAAGACACACCACAGGTGCCCCTACAACCTAGCTGTTAAGGGATCCCTTAAATATGTCTTTTTTATGCATAATGCAATAGAGTTGGATCAGAAGAGTTTTTATCCATCAAATAAATGATAAAATAAATCAGTCTTGCTGTCGAAAAACTGTAAAAGTGTTTAACAGACGCTCCTCTACTTACGTTCTGGACGATCGTTCCTCAGTAGAATTTGTTGCTTTGGTGCTATATTTTGTATGTTTAAGGTTTGTATAAGTACGCTTAAGGTTTGTATAAGTAACCTGTATTGTTTTGAAACTGAAAAATAAACGTTTGATAAAATACAATGCTCTATAACGTTACAAAGCAGGCAGAATGATAAAGCATAGTCCTGAAAAACAAGGCTACACATTAGGCGTTGACATTCTGTGATCTGTGAAGCCTTTTGTGACTCCTCGTGATTAAGGGCGTCACAGATAAACATGACCTGACTATAAAGATAAATAAAGTTCAGTTTAACTTACTTTTGGAAGAGTTAGGCGACTTCTTCCTCTGTGGTAGAAAGTGGATTAAAAAAAGTGATCCAAACATTTTCTCCACCGCATCAAGCTTTCTTATTCCACTTTCATTTCAAAAGAAACGTCTCGCCTCCTCTTTACACTTTAGAACCAACCACATTGAATGGATGCAAGCGATATTAAAACAATAAAAATGTCAAAGTTCTTAGCGTGCTAGAGATACAGTGCATTGTGTATACACACAAACCAGGAAGTAGAAGCCGGATTTCTTCTTCAGGGTGGATGCTGGGTATGTTCTCACATCGCCACACGCCGGTTGTGGCGGAAAATCCAACTTACAGCAATGTCCGGATATCTTTTCACATCCCGAAAAAAAATGTTCATATCTATTGTTGTCCGTAACTAGAATGTTCGTAAGTAGGGGAGCGTCTGTACATACATATTTATTTTTAACATTTTTATTTGTTGTGTCTTTCCAGGACAGCAGTCTGATCGCCACGGGCTCTGCGGACCGCAACGTGAAGATCTGGGGCCTTGACTTTGGAGACTGCCACCGTTCCATGTTTGCGCACGACGACAGGTTGTCACATTCAAGGTCGCCCGAGGTCATACAATGTCGTGACCTTCATGTCGTCTCCCCAGCGTCATGTGCCTGCAGTTCGTCCCCAAGACGCACTTGTTCTTCACGGCGGGCAAGGACAAGAAGATCAAGCAGTGGGACGCCGACAAATTCGAGCACATCCAGACTTTGGAGGTTGGTTCTTCAGACCGTTAAGTGTAATGTTAAGTGTCTTCTAGTGGGGAAACATTCAGTAAAAAAAAAAATTGATTCTAACACTAGCTTCTATTTTTGCCTATCATACCTATGTTCCTTTTTATAAAAAGTCATAGATCATGACATTTTTACTTCTTTTACACAGTGGAATCCACACTTAGGTCACTGCCATGTTTCTCTGATTGTTCAAACAATACAAATTGGGGCTTTAAAGAAGAAACTAAACTTTTTGTTTTTGTACAAGCCGCACCAGATTTTAATTATTTAATTCACGTCCGCATCATACGGATGCCCTAAGGGATGGGCAGGGCACCCGTATGATGCGGCAGGGGTAAACCAGTCAAAGCTGTTGGGCCCTGCTGTTGAACAGAAGAGTGTGTTATGTCACCCTGACCCGAATGACACGGCCGCTTTCTTGTGTCTCGTTTCATCTGGAGGGACGAAAGCATGACCGACTTGGGTGCCGAGGTGCTTAACTCTTTTGGGTGTTTAGGCATTTGGGTTGGCCATGGTCCCAAAAATTTTGTGTGTGTTTTTTGTTACTTTTTTCTTTTCTTTGTTTTTGTATGTATTTGTCTTGATGTCGGTCACCCCTCTCGAGGGATATGATCAGGGTAGATAGATAGATAGATAGATAGATAGATAGATAGATAGATAGATGGATTCACGTCCATTTCTTACATTAAAAACAAATCAGCGGGTAAATGTCTAGTACAGAAAAGTAACACATTGTGCCGCAATTAATCGTTTGCGGACTATGTCTGCGACTGTCAATATGAATCAACTATCACAGCACTCAATATGAGTTAAATATGCGTAAACATATTCGAAGATTGCGGAAAAAAAAATCTTGAAACAAAACTGAAAATACTTTACTGACTATAATTCAGAAGCCCGTAATTTTTTTATGTAGTAGTATACTTGAAGTATAACTTGGTCTCCTCTCTATCATTTTAGTGAGCCAAGAATGGGAAAGCTTAAGCTGCATGGCTCAGCTTGTGTACAAGCTTTTGTGATTGTACTTTCTTCTGAAATTTTGTCAGTACAGTACATCGAGTTACGTTTTGAGAATGTTTTTTTTCCCCTGCTCCTGTTGTTGATGCCAATGCAACCCCAATAGTCTTGTTCTATATAAGATGTATTGGACTATAAGGCACATGGAATTAAAACTACAGTTAAAGGTAACGTACTTATTCATGTATAACTGTGGCGCATGCATTCCAAAAAGTCACTTGTAATAATTAGTTTGAGCTGAGAAACTGAATTTTATCTATCTACCTACCCTGGTCATATCCCCCGAGAGGGTTGACCGACAGACGGCAAGACAAAAACATACAAAAACAAAGAAAGGAAACAAGGAAAAGGTAGCAAAAAACACAAAAAAATTGACAATAGCCAAGCCAAATGCCCAAACAAGTTAAGCACCTCGGCACCCAAGTCGGTCATGCTTTCGTCCCTGCAGATGAAACGGGACACAAGAAAGCGGCCATGTCACTCGGGTCAGGGTGACACAACCAACTCTTTTGTTCAACAGCAGGGCTCGACAGCTTTCACTGGTTTACCCCTGCCGCAGCATACGGGTGCCCAGCCATCCTTAAGAACGGGTCCACAATTCCACTATCCTTTCACAACACCTCTCCACTCCTTCCTATCACCAACAAGGGCTCTAGCTTCCTCTACATTTAGACCTCTTTCCTGCAGTGCACTTATAACACTATCCATCCACGTCAATCGCGCCCTTCCTCTTGGTCTTCTTCCATTGACTTTTGCTCTGTAGATCCTCTAAATCTACGACATTCGCTCCTCATCCATCCTCTCCAAGTGTCCAAACCAACTGAGTACTCACTTATCCACATGGTTGCTCAGTTCACTACTACTCCAGTTCTGTCTCTCACAATTTCATTTCTCAATCCATCCAATCTTGTCACTCTTAACATACTCCTCAAACACCTGTGTTGTATGGTGCAGAATTTCATAGCGATATTTATTTGAGAGTTAGGTGCTCACATTATACACAAGTGCTTGTTACTCAATGAATCAGTCAATTCATGACTACTTCGCCAAAAGAAAACATGAATAAGGGCAGTGTTGCGTAAATGACAGCGCCAGTGCTGTTGTTATCAATGGCTGCATTCACTTGTTACTGTTCCTTGAGGATTCAAGGAAACGCCGATCAAAGACATCACCATTGTGTTTTGTATTTAGAGTGCATGCGTTGTGGAAAAGAGCAGTTAACCTTTTCCCTTGGTGTGGCCCACACAGGAATTTGGCAATCCAACATCCACATTTACAAACACGTTTGACACTCGGCGCTATAGGTTTTGTGTTGGTTTTCTCCGAAAAGTGCCTGCGCACACCTCAAGCCAAAAGCAAAGATCAGATCTCCAGTGACGTAGCACGCGGTTGGAACTCTGTGTGGCCAGGGCTTTACAAATCTTTATTTCCTGGTCCCCACCCCAGGGCCACCACGGCGCGGTGTGGGGCTTAAGCATCAGCCCCAACGGGGATTACGTGGCCTCGGCGTCCCACGACCTTTCCCTGCGATTGTGGGAGAGGACCAGGGAGCCGGTCATCCTGGAGGAGGAACGAGAAATGGTGAGGACAACCTAGCATCTCCAAAACATCCTTATGCCTCAATATTTTCCTCCTCCTTTGACAGGAACGGGAAGCAGAGTTCGAGGAGAGCCTGGCCAAAGGGGACATTCCACCCGTAAGTTGTTTTTTAATTGACAGTTTGTCATTGTGTTAACTAGCTGTTAGCCTGTTAAGTTTTTGGTCATGGTATATCCAAGCCCTAGGTCAGTGGTCATCAACCAGGCTGCACAGAAAAAAATAAAAGTGGCCTTATTTTAGAGGCATGAAAAGCCTTCACCTTTAGCAGAAATTCTTTGTTTTGAAGTCAAAATGATGACCTACGTGAAGTGTATGGGTGCAAGAAGAAAATATTTTGAGGTATTGTGACATTTCCCAGAGTGAATTAGGCGTTTTAATTCAAATCAAAGTAGTTTGCGTGGGCAGGGGTACTGTATATACAGACGCTCCCCTACTTATGAACATTCGAGTTATGAACAACGGCACATACATTTTTTCCGGGATGTCAAAAAATATCCGGACATTGCTGTGAGTTAGATTTTGTATTGTGTGCACCTTTATCTTAGTAGAGGACAATACTGTAGTGCTTCTTTTCACTGTGTGGCACTGTGAGAGGTCACCCAGCATCCACACCGAGGAAGAAATCTGGCTTCTACTTCCTGGTTTGTGTCTATACACACTGCACTGTATCTCTAGCACGCTAAGAACTTAGACGTTTTAATTGTTTGATATCTCGTGCATCCATTCAATATGGTTGGTATAAAGTCTAAGGAAGAGGCGAGCCATTTGTTTTGAAACAAAAGTGGAATAAGAAAGCTTGATGCGGTTGAGAAAATGGTCGGATCGCTTTTTTTTTTGTCTACTCTCTACCACGGAGGATAACCTCTTCAAGTACATCCCCCAAAAGTAAGTTAAACCTCACTTTATTTATCTATATAGAGCATATTATTTTATGAAATGTTCACTTTTTAGTAGAAAACAATTCAGGTTACTTATATAAACCTTAAACATACAAAATATAGCACCAAAGCAACTTACGGACAAATTCAATTTATGAACGATCGTCCGCAACCTAACTTGTTCGTAGGTCGGGCAGCGTCTGTCTGCGTGTGTAACACACATATCATGTTATTTGCTTCCCTTTGGGTTGCCCGGATGTGGTCTCATACTTAGGAACGGTCAATGCTTTCGAATCAGAGGAGACACTATTAAATGAGACATAATCACGCTAGTTTTTGCCCACATTGTCGTCATTCTTACTGCCGTTTCCCTGGTTTAGGTGCCCGGAGAGACTCCCGGCGAGACGGCCCCAGCCGGCAAGAAAACCGCAGAGACTGTCAAATCCGTGAGTGGACGTCACTCGGTGAGCGCCGGTCCGGCAGCAATTTTGGCTGACTTTTGCTTCGTGACAGGCCGAGCGCATCATGGAAGCTCTGGAGCTGAACCGTGCGGAGAAACGCAAGATGGAGGAACACAAATACGCTTGCCAGCGAGCCGGCAAAGAGGTGAGAACTTGTGGTTTTGTTCGTCCTTTGCCTGATGTGTTTTAGGCAGCTGGCATTCTAGCCTTATTGTCGGTGGACTAACTCACTGATAGCATGTTAGCTTTTGGGATGTTACCATGGAAGTTTTTGACAAATGATCATCTCCTCGATATCTCGTTTGGGGGGAAAGGTATATGCGTAGGCTAGCCTGACTGAATCGTTGGAATTCAATCCATTTTGGAAGCCTCGATTTCCCTAACTTCCGAATGTTGTACTCTGTTAGGAATTTAATATTAAATTTGATCGTTCACCAAATTGTTTGAATTAGTTATTTGACTCCATGAACCAAACACAACCTACATTCACCCAACAATGCGCGCTCATTTCTTGATGGAAAAGATGAACAAGAATAGCTGACATTTTCACACGGGGGCAGATTTAATTTCATAAACAATTTAGCTAAGTGTACTCCATCGAAAATGGCCAAATTAGTCGAATTAGTGTCTGAGAGTCTCTGGGCAGCCTCCACCACCTCGGAGAAGAGCGCCGCGATGTCTGGAATTAATCAAAACACAAGCGTTTCTACGTCATCAGGGCCTTGTTCTCAAAACATCACCTGCAGTCGTCCGTCAAAGTCCTATTATCAACAGAACTAGACAAAATATTCTGCATTCGGAACGGCGCGACCTGTCATTAAACCATAGCTTACTCGGTGAAAATCTTCATTGCACTCAATAAATGTAACTTGTCTTCAATCGTATAAAATCCTTTATAGTCAAATGTAGAAAATCCTTCAACTCGCTGATGCCAACTTCTGACTTTAATCATCATTGCAGCCTCTGTCAAGTCCTTTGGTTGTGTGTGCAAGTATGTGAAATTCTTAGATGCGCTTGAATGAACTCTTCCTTTTTCATTTTTGGGGTTGTAAAAAGCTTCGAGCACGTGTGTGAAATTGGTTTACAACCCCACTAGCACACCATTGGAACATATTGTTAGTGTGGTAACTCACTGTTAGCACATTAGCTTTTGAGACACTTATGAGACCTTCCCATGCTAGTGTTTAACAAAATCAGCGTCTGCCCTATCCTTGTTTACGTTTGATTGAAATTTAAGTTATTAGCTTATTGTTAACGCACTAACCTCTGCTCAATTAATGGCTAATGTTTTCGTTGTACTCACAGTTACCGCTCCCCGATCCAAATCCCGTCCTGATGGCCTTTGGAAACATTACTGTAAGTTTTTGTTCACTCAAAAGTATTTTTAGAATTCTTTTTCACGGGGGGCCATTTACCTTATATATTTTCCTTTCTCTTGTCCTTTTTTCTTTCTTTATGATTTCCCATTCTTTTTTAATTTTTATTTTATATTTGAGCTTATAAGAACTGGCATGGGCAAATTGCAGCGTTTTGAATCCAAACCACGCAAAAAAGTAGTGAGAAAACAATGTTGAAAAGTACCACTAATTATTTATTAGTATTTTGTTGAAATGCCTACATTGTTGGCCATCTTGCTACTACGGGTAGCCCCCATAAAACAACTGTTTTTTCCCTCTTTTTTTTCCTCTATAGCTTTTTCCTTCTTTCTCCCCACATTTTTTTCCTTTTTGACCTTTTTCCTTTCCCTTTTTCCTATTTTCTTTTTCTTTCTTTTTCATTTTTGTCCTTATATATTTTCTTTCTACTTTTTTTATTTTATTACCCCTTTTCTTTTGTTTTATTCTTTCTTTGTATGTATCACCCCCCTATTTGAGAGCCACTGCATTATGGAACTTCACTATCAACTGACTATTCCATTACTGATGCTGCAGCCCCATTAGTTTCTTTCTTCCCCTTTTTGTCCTTTCATTATTTTTTTCTTAAAACGGAAGAATTGCAAATTTCATTTTGTGTTCTTTGATTGCACTTCCAGCCTTCCCGCTACGTTCTAGATGTGATCAAGAAAGTTCCATCCAGGTGAGAAGCAACCCCCACCCCCGCCCTCCAAAGACAATGTATTGATTCATGTTATCGAGTTTGAAAGTGTTGATTACGTCTTGTTTACATTTTAAAGAAAATGCAAGTCTCTTGTAAAATACAACGCAACTTTAATCTTGCTTTTCTTGTCAACTCAGTGTATATCGTTTTTTTCTTGAACTGTAAGGCGGATCTCAAAACACCAAATTGACCAGAAATTCCAAAGTGCTCCTTATAACTGGGTTCACCTTATATGTGGATAAAATCAGACATGCACACAGTATTCATATGTTAGCGATACTACAGACGTTGCCCTACTTACGAATGAGATCGCTAGCAAGTTGAATATGTTAGTAAGTTGCTTCGGTGCTATATTTTGTATGTTGTACTCCGAAAAAGGTGCACACAATACAAAATCTAACTTAAAGAAAAGTCTGGATATTCTTCGACCTCCCAAAAACAAATTCCTATCTACCGTTTTACGTAAGTCGAATGGTCGTAAATAGGGGAGGATCTGTACACATAGTTTTATGGTTTATTATGGTATTTGTGCCACGATTTGATCAAAAATGTGACAGGAATCAAACCCTGATAGATTTGGTGAGAACGCCAAAACCTGTCAACCAGCGACACATGTAATATATGAAAAGGCATTATATTACCTCGTTTTCACACTGTTTTTACTCAAGGTGCCCGAAACTAATGTTGGAGAATGGATAATAAAGTCAAAAGAGTTGTTTCCCCCGTTGTTCTTTTTTGCATTTGTTGATATTTTTTGGGACAACTTTGTGTTTTCTCTTATCTTGAACCTCCTTATAGAGCCCTTTAAATGTTAGTAAACAAGTGTAATTTAGCTAAACTGTGTGTGTATTGAAGCAGAGTGGCAGAATTCATGTCAGATTAGAGCAGTCCATTGACACAAAAATTTGAAATAGCACAAAGTATGTGCTAGCGGCAAGATAGTGACTTTATTTTAGTCATCAAGGTCAATCCAAAAACTGGATTTGCGCTTGACTTCTTCCTTTAAAGGTACTAGGAAAATGGAAAAAATGACTTTTAAAGTGCTTAAAAAGTGCTTGAATTTGGCATTGAAAAAGGTGTAGGAACCCTGTATGTGGAACAGTTATCCAAGAACACTACAGTAGTTGGTATTGTAGTTTTTAGTTCATAAGCTGTATAGTCCAATGCGCCTTATATATGAAAAATTTATCACAGTAGGCCATTTCAGGAAGTGCGCCTTATAATCCAGTGCGCCTTATACTGCGCAAAATACCTTTTTAGTTTTTTCAATATGACTTTTTCTTTATCAGCGAGCTGGAAGTGTCCCTGTTGGTGTTGCCCTTCCCTTACGTCCCGGATCTGCTGGAAGTCCTGCACGTCTTCATTCGGCAAGGCCTGCAGGTGGAGCTGGCCTGCCGCTGCCTCTTCTTCCTGCTCAAGTCAGTTTGCTTTTCCTTCCAATCTTTCATTAATCCACCGCAAACGCTCATCTTCTATTCAAATTGTGGCTTTCAGTGGCAACCAGAATATTCTGATGACTACGAGCAAATTTCTCAAAAAACGTGTTTTGGCCTAAAGTTATATTTCACTGGTTCTGTAAAGGGTCTTGTGATGAAAAACAGCAAAGGGAAATGGCTGGTGGGAAAAGAAAAAGAGAAAAGGCAGGAAAAAAGAAGAGAATATATTGAATTACAAAAAGATAATACAGACCTTTTTTGTGGTACCCGTAGCAGCAAAATGGCCGGCAATCATGTCGGCGCCCTCTAGGTGAGCCTCATGTCGTGTCAATAGACACGGATTTTTGGACCTACAAGTATTTAAAAAATGCACATTTATGAGATGGTTCATGTATTATTATAAAAATCAATATAGTATTTAAAGAACAAAGATTTTTTTACCACTAGGAGATACTAAATAACACACACTTTCCCTATGAATGTTGTTATTCAAACATTTTCAATATTTGAAAATTCTATTTAACCGTTATGATATGATTATAAATTCTCATTTTTGGGGCTTATTCACCCTGATAGTCCTTTATGTCTTTCCTCTTCAAAGTCTCTCTAAAACGTGTTATACGCTGGAGGGCCACGTCTAAAGTCATTGCATACAACGTTGATATCAATGACAATAAAGACGATTCGAATTCAATTTATGATTTTCAATGTTTGACGGCTTTGTCCGATCTGGCATAATTGGCATTTTGCGAGAATCCCCCGTCTTTAATCTTTTTTTCTATTACGGCACAGGATTCATTTTGGTCGCATCTGCGGCAGCCGGAAGCTCCTCCCCGTCCTGGACCGTCTTCGCACCGACACCATCTCCAGGGTGCAGGACATTCGCGTGAGTCTTTATCCACTTCCTTATTGTCATCCTCCGTCCGTCTTGAACATTGTGGTGAAGGCTGCGACTAAGGAGTATTTTCATACTTGACACTGACTATTGAAATCATTAGGTGAATGAGAAGGAGAGAAAGAGAGAGAGAGAAAGAGAAAGAGAAATGGACAGAGCAAAATAAAAGCGAGTGAAAAAATAAGTGGAGAAAAGAGAGAGAGGGGGAGAACAAAGGGAAAGAAGAAAAGAGTGACGGAGAGAAAGAGAGGTGGGGAGAACAAAGGAAGAGAAAAAAAGAGGGGGAAAAACAAAGGGAAAGAAGAAAAGAGTCAGAATGAGGGAGCGAGAAGAAAGGGAAAGAGGAAGGGAGTCTGCATGAGGGAGGGAGAACGAAGGGAAAGAAGAGAGTCTGAATGAGGGAGGGAGAACAAAGGGAAATTTTTCCACACTATAAGGCGCACCTAAAAGTCTTAATTTTTTTCAAAAGCTGACCATGCGCCTTATAATACAGTGCGCCTTATATGTGGATCAATATTAAGTCGCAAAGTCTTGCAACTAAGGCAAGCAGCCTTAGATTTTCCCCCGAAGGCGAAGTAGTCCGCGGTATATGCTGGGATTTATATACCGCCGTTTCATTGGCTAACTAATGTGTCAATCATCATTTGAATCGATCACTATTGGCTAAACCTATTCGGAGTTAAAGGGGGCGGATCCTTTTTATCATTTACAGACTCGCATAGGCTAAAGGGGCAAAACAAAGCCTGCAATTGGCCGAAAAAGATGTGTCAATCATCAGTTGAATCGATCACTATTGGCTAAAGTTATTTGGAGGTAAAGGGGGCGGGTCCTTTTTATCATTTACAGGCTCGCATAGGCTAAAGGGGCAAAACAAAGCCTGCAATTGGCCGAAAAATATTAATGTGAATAGCAAGTTTAATTGTCTACGGAGAAAACATGTTTTACCATTCTGTATTTGTAAATATTTTACTCTCCTGGATTTACTACACTCACGGATATAAGAGGACCACGGTTGCACATTATTATTGAAAGCAACGACTTTGGTGAGCTACTCCGGCTATATATTTTACCAGTATCTTGTTTCAGAGTGATCGATGTTTCTGTGATGGGTCTTTTTTTTCAATTAAACTCAATTCCAAGTGTTTATTGTCATATGCACAGTAAAGTTGTGAGCGAAAAAGAAAATAGAAACTAAGGAATGGTTGGCATTTCTTGAATCCCAAGACTTTAACCTTCCAAATGTTATTTGGAACGATGCATTTGAGTGACATCGTATCGACACCGCATCCGCATGTGTCTACGACACGTATTTGCTTCTTTGCAAGCTTTGGGAATGTTAAGGGGGTAATAAGTTGGACTGAACCATCTGACTATTTTGTCGACGTTCCCATTGTAGCGCCCTATAATCCGGTGCGCCTTATGTATGGAAAATATAGGATCAAAAACTATTTTTTGGGGGTGCGCCCTATAACCCGGTGCGCCTTATAGTGCGGAAAATACGGTATATTCATTTAAGAGGCTTCACTCTGTCAATGAAACGAATCCGGCGACGATGGAATTTGTTTTTGTCGACCGTGTCAACGTATCGTCGCGGCCCTAATCCTCATTTTGGTCTTCGTTTTCTCGTCTGTCCTGTCGTCCAGGACCTTCTGGGCTTCAACAGCGCCGCCATGTATTTCCTCCAGCGCGAACTGGAGAGTCAAGAGGAAGTGTTGTTGTTCGCCGAGGCCACGGGCCGACTGGACCAGATAAAGCGGCGGCGAAGGAAGCGAGACAGAGTCGTCCTCACCATCGCCTGACGCTCCTCACGCACGTTTTCTACCAATAAAGTTGGATTGTTCCGTTTCAGAGAAGTCTTACATTTCATTTTATCATAGAGCCAACAAAACTCCTTCGATGCGTCTTCCACCGCAACAAAAAACAAATCGGTTTTGGTAACGGAAGGGAGTGTTGAAGAAATGGTTGACAACTGAAAGGAGGAAGAAAGGGTTGAAAATAAAAGAGAGGAAATTTTACAAAATTTAATAAAGGATATACAAATTTTATGAAGGACTTTAAGGGTCCGAAGGAAATTAAAGCAATAAAATTAAAAGAAGAAAATAAAAATGTTATCAGTGTCTGAAACTCATGACAAAATGTTACCAGGACAGACAACTCTGAAAAGTTGCCTGCCCCATTTTTCACAACTTGAAACACAATAATTGCAAAAAAAAAAAACCCGTTTTTGCAAAGTATTAAGGATTGACAATCAGAATATATAACACAACAACACTTTGAATTTAAGTTTATTATAAATCAATTTATAACATTCATTGCATGTATATGACATCGCTGTTTTCCATCTGCCATCATTATGTATTTGTATTTACCCGTCTTCATTCATGCAATTTTTGCTACAAGCCATGTGTACTCTTTCCGCGATGCTTTTGCATGTACGTTTTGTAGCGTCATTAATTTTGTTAGCTTCTTTTGAATCTTCTGGGGCTGAGGTTTTGGCTCGATTCCCAACCACTTCTCCATTTTTCTTGTGTTCTCTGTGCGTCTACTTTGGAAAATGATATGCAAATGAGCGACCTTAGAACGCTTGGGAAAGTCCGGAAGCATTAAGTTATTCGATGCAGGCTTCTGATTGCCTGCAGAGTATGCAAATTGCCTACTGCCGAAATTCCGAAAAGAGAGCTAAAAGGTCGTGACGTTGATTGCCAAGCACTGCAAACCTTTTAAATGTATTAAAGACTGTATCAATAATGGCAGGCTGGAGAATGGCCCTCACATATTTTCAGCGTACCAAATCTGGCCCGCTTTCTGAAAAGTTTGGACACCCCTGACCTAGATTTTACGTAGGAAAAACGCAAATGGAGCCTTTTACTTTTTTTGTATCCACGTAAAATATACGTATAGAATAGAACGTATGCATCTCACAGGCTATTACTTTTGCGCATTGTTTTGTACGTATCTTTTTGGAGGCATGACCACCTTATCAAAAATCAAATCAAATAGGATATTTCGAATCAAATTTTAAAATGGATTTAAAAAAAAACTTGAGTTCAGATGAAACTGAAATACTGTAATTTCGGCTTGTGGTGCAGTACTATACACAGCCGCCAGATGTAAGTGTCGACTTGCATTCAACGGTATACAGTACATTTCTATTCTGTATCACTAACGGAATTTGACACACTTAACGTGAATATTAAAGGATGTCTATTTTGTCGAAACGTCTTTCTTTCTGGGGACTTCCTCCTCTAGGCTAATCCGACAGCGAATTTTGTTTTCTTATTAAGTAAAACTAGCAACATGGAAACTCAGAATTTCTAGAAAAACAAAACTTTTACTCATGAATTATAACGAGCAGAGCGTACAAAGAGGCGTGATTACCAACAAACACCGTGCTAATAAGCTACCACAGAAAACAAATCAGTTTTATTTAAAGTTACGTCAAAAAATAGTATTTTGAAGCAGTAAAAGACAGACATGGGGACTTGAGACTTAGTGACTTGGACTCGAGTCGACTCGAGTCGCTGTTTTTATGACTTGTGACTTGACTTGGACTTGGCAATCTAAGACTCGGGACTTGACTTGTGACTTGACTTGCCCAAGAAAAAAATACTTGGGACTTACTTGGGACTTGAAGGTGAAGACTTGAGACTTACTTGAGACTTGCACATGTGTGACTTGGTCCCATGTCTGGTAAAAGAGAAGTAAGACTAAAAACGAAAATTGTAAGTAGTAGTAAGCACAATCAGCGCATGCGCACTAGGCATTGCTAGGACGACTCGGCATTTTTTTGATATATTAATATTTTAAGAGTACGATATCTTAACTGTTTTAACTGATTTGACCGGGAATTAAACCAGACTGGATATTTAACCGGGTAAACTACTGGGGATATGCGACTGTTTTAAAGTAAATGTAAGATTTTACTCAAAAGCCCGAACGCTATTTTGACATCCTGAATCCATTCAAAGCATATCCTTAGTTTTCACACACAGGGTTTTGGGTCTGATTCCCATTCCAGGCCAAAACCATTTTTTACTATCTTTGTTTTAACAATGTAAACTTCTCATCTCATCTCATTAGCTGCACCGCTTATCCTCAGTAGGGTCGCGGGGTTGCTGTAGCCCATCCCAGCAATCATTGGACAGTGGGCAGGGGACACCCTGAACTGGTTGCCAGCCGATCGCAGGGCACACAGGGACAGACGACTCACTCGCTCATTCACACCTAGGGACAATTTGGACCGGCCAATCCACCTGAAATGCATGTCTTTGGAATGTGGGAGGAAAGCGCAGTGCCCGGAGGAAACCCACGCAAGCACGGGGAGAACATACAAACTCCGCACAGTAAGTCCGGTAGCTGGATTTGAACCCACACAGGAGGTTCCCAAGACCTTAGAACTGTGCCGCACACGCGCTAACCACTGCGACGCCGTGCTGCCCAATGTAAACTTGAAACCCCAAATCAACATGCCATGTAAAATATGGTTTCTTTAAATTTAAATTTTATAGGATCTGCTTCTTATGACACATTAGCTCTGCCTACTTGGGGCGGGATTTTCCATTGTATAGCAGATTTTTCTTTGATTTTACGATTGCGATCTTGCAGTTTTCGGACTGTGCCTCGGCAGAGGTCGCTGCCTTTTTTTTTTGCTGTTAGGGAGGCCAGCAGGGCGACTTGTTGCCAGTTGCCCTCGTAAAAAGTGTTTTGGGAGCAAAGGCGCTAGCTAGCTGTTTATTTTTGTGCCCGTAATGGGCCTAAATGGGGGGGACTAGCTCATAGTGGCATTATTGTTTGGGTTAGCATAAACACACAAGGCCCGAGGGTAGGACCGTCAAAGGGCCAAATAGAAAAATAATATATAATGGAAAAAAAAAGCTTGCTGGCTCCAAGGCAAGGATTGAATGTCAAATAATAATAATAATAGTAATAATGATGTTATAGGGCCCCTAGGCTTTTTAATCTGGTCCACTGAACAAGAAGTTTTAAAAAGTACTACGAAAATTGTTTTGGTGCCGCTCTTGTCCCCAGTGTCCCCTTTTGCCCTGTCCCCATAAAAAATGTACTACAAAATGTATTTGTTTTGCTGCCACTTTTGTGCCCTGTGGTCCTTTTTGGCCTATCCTTATAACAAGTACTATAAAAACTATGTTGTTGTTTTGTTGCCGCTCTTGTCCCCAGTGTCCCCTCAAACCCACCCTCCATTTTTACAACTTCTGCCGTATTTCCGATTATATAAAATGCAGCTCCATATAACCAAGACCCACTGTATTTAGAAAAATAAACACACGCCGCACTGGACTATAAGTCGCGGGTATTTAAAGTTGGCACCAGTTCATTCCTTGGACGGTGCCTTGGAGAACTATCTAGTTCAGTGCTGATGATCTTGTGATGTGACCATGATTCAGATATCCATCCATCATCTGCACCGCTTATCCTCAGTAGGGTCGCGGGGGTGCTGGAGCAAATTGTATCTGAATCACGGCGGCGCAGTGGTTAACGCATGTACGGCACAGTTCTGAGGTCATGAGATTGAACCTCCTGTGTGGAGTTTGCATGTTCTCCCCGTGCTTGTGTGGGTTTCCTGCTGCCCTGATTCAGATACAAAATATATAAATGTTTTGATGCCAGTTTTGTCCCAGGTGTCCCTTTCTGGCCTCTCCACCTTAAAAAAGTATTTAAAAGAAACTATTTTGTTTTAGTGCCTGTCAGGACCAGAACAGAAACAGGACCCACTTGCATTGTGTTTCTCTCAAGTTTTATTGGAAGAAAGAGGAAGGGTTGCGCCCACGATCCGGTGATTGCTGGACGCGGGAAGCAGGTTGCTTTGAACGCGGAAGTGGATCTTCTTTGGCAAGCGATAGCGGTGTCGGGAACGAGTCGTAGGCCAGGAAAGGTGAGAAGACGTGGTCGGGGGACAAAAAAAAATGTTGAAAGCCGGGACGGAAGAGGAGATGATGTCAGGATCAAAAACGTGTCGAAGCCGGGGGACAGACAGGAGCAAAGAACAGGTGGGAGTCAGGGTCGAAAAATGCTTGCCTAGTGTTAACTGAGGTTTGTAGACGGACTGACAAAAGGGGACAGATAGGAGTGGGTGTAAATAGGGACAGAGAGCCGATCAGAGCCGAGGCTGTTGGCGCCAAAGGAGCGGGCACAGGTGAAGCATATCGGTAATCATGACAGTGCCACTTTTGTCCGTGGTGCGACCCTCTGGCCCCCTCTCCTCAAAAAAACAGTACTACAATAAAGCTTTTGATTTGATGCATTTCTTTCCCCAGTTTCCCCTCCTTAAAATAGTGCTAAAAAATGATACTGTTGTTTAGGTGCCACTCTTGTCCCTAGTGTAAAAGGTACTTCAAATACATTTTTGTTGTTGTTTTGATGCCGGTTTTGTCCCCAGTTTCCCTTCATGGCCCCTTCCTCCTTTAAAATATATATTTTCATACAACATTGTATAAATTCAGTTCCTGTAAACGTCCTTTTCAATATCATTTTTAAGTAGCATTTTTCTGTATTAGCATTTTTTTTCCAACTGAGACAGCTAAAGCAAAAAATTCAGTTTTTGGTCTGCTCGGAAGCAGATTTAGCGTTAGCGTTATTTACGAGGTGCGTGAGAAATAAATGGCGGGCGAGGGCCGTTTATGGATTTTGCCGGGAAATTGTCAGTTGATGAAATGTTTTTTGAATTGTTTTTGCTTTTTTTTTGTTCTTTCCTCGGTTACGATTATTATTTTTGTGCTTGTGTGGTTTGGATTTTAATTCCAGGGCCTGGATTGAGTGAGTGTTTTCTGAAACAGGAAATTGCCAGTCTGGGGAGGGGGCGGGGGTCTCGATGTGTTCAGGTTCGGCTCGTAAATCAAGATTTTTAGTGCGGCCACCTTGCACTGGATGACTTCGCGTGACCGAAAGCTTTCAAAAAAGGGGCCAAGTCAATAGATTTGAAATGTCTAAGAAATTATAATTAGGGGGTAGGGTTTTTGGTGCTTTTTTCTGTTTTGTGATAAATTATGCTATACTTTTTTTATAAACACTGTACACATTTTTTTATAAATGACAATAAAGATAATCCTGAATTTTGAACAAGCCATGTGATTTGTTTTGACCAAGCTCACACGCATTACAGCGAGGTAGAGAGGAGAAACGACCAAGTTGTGATATTATTTCTATGAAATATTGAAATATATTCTGATGAGGAACCACAATGTTTTAACTTGTTCTAACAAGTACATTTTCCCAGTGCCTCACATACATTATGAAGAGGTAATGGGGAGACACAATCAAGTTTCACTACTCCTTCTCTAGAAAATTAAAATATATTCTTATAAGATACATTAATGCTTAGAATCTTTAGAACTTGCCAAGCTCTTCAGTGCCATGCTCACACTATAAAGCGGTAGAGAGGAGACACGACCAAGTTATGCTACGATTTCCATGGAAATTGAAATGTATTCTATTGAAAAACATACATGCTACAGATCTTACCTTGGCAAAGGTCCCAGGGCCTCAAACACTTCATGAAGAGGTAGAGAGGAGACACAAGTCTCACTATTACTTCTCTAGAAAAATAAAACATATTCAAATGAGGTACATAAAAGCTTAGAATCTTTATAGCAAGCCAAGCTCTTAAGTGCCATGCTCACACTCCATAGCGGTAGAGAGGAGACACAACCAAGTTTCACTACTACTTCTCTAGAAAATTAAAAAATATTCTAATGAGGTACATACATGCTTAGAATATGTAGAACAACCCAAGCTCTCAAGTGCCATGCTCACACTCCAAAGCGGTAGAGAGGAGACACAACCAAGTTATGCTACTATTTCAATATAAATTGATATTTATTCTATTGAAAAACATAAATGCTTTAAACCTTATCTTTGCCAAGCTCTTCATGGCCTCAAACACTTCATGAATAGGTAGAAAGGAGACATAACCAAGCTCGGTTAGTACTTCCATAGAAAATTAAATATTTTTTAAGAGGAACACAAATGCTTCGATTCTTATCTTGGCCAAGTATTCTGGTGCCTCACTCACATTACAGAGAGGTAGAGAGGGGACACAACCAAGTTGTGTTATTACTTCTGTAGAAAATGAAAATATATTCTAATGAGGAGCATATATGCTTGGAATCTTTCTGACAAGTCATGTTCGTCAGTGTCCCACACAAAATTATAAGAAAGTAGAGAGGAGACATGACCAATTTGGTTACACCATCTACAGAAATGGAAATATATTCTAATAAGCCATATGTTCCAGTAAGACAAGTTTTCCAGTGCCTCACATAAATTATGAAGAGGTAAAGAGGTGACATGATATATTTGCGCTGCTACATGTATAGAAAATCATAATATATTAAAATGACAAACATGAATTCTTGCTCTCCAGTGCCTTGCGCACATAACAAAGAAATCGAGGTGAAACGACCAAGTTATGCTTATATACTTCAATAAAACATGAAAATACTATATATGTATATATATATATATATATATATATATATATATATATATATATATATATATATATTTAAGAGTAAATTAAATGTGTAAAATCCTATTTTGTACAAGCTCTCTGATGCTTCGCCCATTTTATGAAGAAGTAGAGAGGAGTCACGAGCAAGTTGGCTCTTATTTCTTCAGAAAAATCGAAATATATTCTGATGAGTAAGATAATGCGACAATAACAAAAAAAGCCAAAATCACTTGTGCCTCACCCACATTAGAAAGAGAGGTGGAGAGGAGACACAACCAAGTTGTGCTACTACTTCGATCGATATAAAATGAAACCCTACTCTACTGAAGAACATGAATGCTTTGAATCTTGGCTGAGCTCTCCAGTGCCTCACCCACATTATGAAAAGGTTGAGAGGAGACACGACCAAGATGAGCATTTACCTATTTGATTATTGTCTGTTGTCCAAAAAAATTTGCTTTGAATAAAAAAGTAACTCAATTGACTAAACGACAGTAAAATATATGAATTCTGTACATTTTGGGGTTGGTACTCGATTCTCCCGATGTTATTTTCAGGCGGCGTCCATTTCCAGTCTGCTAGCAGAACCGATCGTCAATGAAACGAAGGTGCTAAAAGTGGATTATTTTGACAGCGGCCAGGCGGAACATTTTGTCCTGGGGGCCCGAAGCGGCCCCAGGAAAACAAACTCCGCCCACCAGGCGTCGACGGACACTTCTTAAAAAGTCTTCAATTGAGTTAGTAGAGAGCGCCCATTCCTTAAACTCGATTAAAGGCTAATGCGAAGCAGTCGCTACGTCTTCACTTTTTCGTTTCGGGCCGCGGAAAAAGTCTTTTTCGGCTCGAAGTGAGACGATTCTTTCAAAATAAATAACTTCGATATTCTGATAGTAAAAATATTTGGATTGTCTCGTTCCACGACGGGAGAATAAGTGCCGTGAAAGCTTTGAGGTTCTAGTCGCTTTTCCTGACATTAGCTTTGGTTAAAAACAATGTTGATGATCTTTTTTTTCAATTAATTTTCAATTCCGTTTTTTTCTTCTTTATTTATTTCCACAAATTGTTCCGGTCCTTTTGTCTTTTCTTTTTTTTTTTTTCTAAATAAAAGCATTGTCTCACCCCACAATGGGAGAATCAATGCTGTGAAAGCTTTGATGTTTTAGATGCCTCTCATCTGGAAAGAAATCATGGTGACCCCCTATGTCAATTATTTTTCAATTTATTTTCTTTTTTTCACAATATGTGTGTGTCCGGCAGCACGGCGGCGCAGTGGTTAGCGCATGTGCGGCACAGTTCATGTCTTGGGAACCTCCTGCGTGGCTTCAAATCCAGCTCCAGACTTCCTGTGCGGAGTTTGTATGTTCTCCCCGTGCTTGCGTGGGTTTCCTCCGGGCACTCCGGTTTCCTCCCACATTCCAAAAACATGCATTTCAGGTGAATTGGCCGGTCCAAATTGTCCCTAGGTGTGAATGAGCGAGTGAGTTGTCTGTCCCCGTGTGCCCTGCGATTGGCTGGCAACCAGTTCAGGGTGTCCCCTGCCCACTGCTCGATGATTGCTGGGATGGGCTCCAGCACCCCCGCGACCCTACTGAGGATAAGCGGTGTAGCTAATGAGATGAGATGAGATAAGATGAGATGAGATGTGTGTGTCCTTTTGTTTTTGGATTCTTTACAAACATTTTTGGATTATTTGTTCCCACAGTGGGAGAATATGTGCAGTAAAGGCTTTGATGTTCTAGTTGCCTTTCTTAGACCTAGAGTGGATAATAACCATTTTAAGAGCGTTTTTTATAAATTATTTTTCAATTATTTTTTTTTCTCCGTGTCATTTTAAAAAAATATTCTTTACAAACATTTTTTCGGGATTGTTTCTATGTGCCGTCCCTTATCAAGGTTTCTTCATTTTCCTAATGTTGAGGTTGAGTTTTTCCTTGCCCTCATGTAGGTTTGAGATCAGGGGATGGTGTCATAATAGTCTGTAATAATACTCTGTGCAACAACCTATGGAGCCCTTTGAGACTCTTTGTGATTAAGGGCGTCACAAATAAACATGACTTGACAAGAGAATCCGTGCAAAAAAAGCTTTGATGTTCTAGTCTCTTTTCCACTTTTATGCTCAATTGTATCAATTATTTTCATTTCAGATGTATTTTTTCCTCAATGTGTGAGTCCAACGATGTTTTTTTTGTCCTTTTCTGCTTGACGACAAGTTTTTACACCCCGCAAATCTCTTGGGGTTAGCGGATTCGGACCCGGATGAGGTCGGGGTCGGGGGTCATGTTTGGGCTAACGAAGGTGGCGTGTTGACGGACGAATCTGCCCCGAAGCACCGCGTGCACACGCGTGTGCGCGGCGCGTGCACGTGACCGCACGCCACTTGAAAGTGTCCGTCTAATTGAAATTGAATTAGCCGAGCTCAAAGGCGGACCCGAAAACGGGTGCAAAAATCAAAGGCGTCGCTGTTTATTGTGGGAGTGGCGTGATTGACAGCTCGTCTTCTGCTGGGTGGTCTTGGCGTGTTTGTGTGTTTTTCCGACATCTAGAGGACGTTGCCGGTTTGCCGTACCTTAGCAGAGCCTTTAACGTTCGAAAAGACAATTTCCACCCTGACCACCACCTCTTTGACCGGTTGACCTCTGGTAGGAGATATAGGGCCCTCAAGAACAAGGACAAACAGGCTCAGTGACAGCTTCTTCCCAGGGCCATCACCCCCCTAAATAAGAGCACAAAACTGTGAAAACGTATCCTGCGACTTATTTTGTTTTTTTGTTCTTTTTTGTTGTTGCTAAATGAAACTGACACAATATATACTATTGCACAAAACTGTTAAATGATATACCTTGTGAATGTTTCTTTTAATTGTTGCTGCTAAAAGTTATTGCACTTCTTTTCATTGCTCTATTATTACGAAGCACTATTCTTTCATTGCATTATTATTATAACTTAGGTCAGTTTTTTAAGCACTATGTTGTCATTATAATTTTTGCCTATTTATCCCGATAGTCTTTGATCGTTTTCTCTTCTATTTTACCCTGGAGTGGCACGTCTAATCTTGTTGCATAGAATGTTTCCCAACGTTGAAATCCATGACAATGAAGACTATTCTATTCAATTCAATCTTGCAAAACGTCATTATGCTTTGGTTAGTTTTAGGCCGTTATTAGTCACTCAATTAAGTCAATTAAATGGACTTTAAGGTTTTTGGGGGGTAATTATTGAGCAGCACGGCAGCGCAGTGGTTAGAGCATGTGCGGCACAGTTCTGAGGTCATGGGGTCAAACCTTCCTGTGTGGTGTTTGCATGTTCTCCCCGTGCCTGCTCTGGCCACTCCGGTTTTTCTCCCACATTCCGAAAGCATGCATGTCAGGTTAATTGGCCGGTCCAAATTGTACCTTGGTGTGAATGAGCGAGGGAATTGTCTGTCTCTGTGTGCCCTGCGATTGGCTGGCAACCAGTTCAGGGTGTCCCCTGCCCACTGCCCGAAGATAGCTGGGATGGACTCCAGCACCCCCGCGACCCTACTGGGGATAAGTGGTGCAGATAATGGATGGATGAATGGATATATATATATATATATATATATATATATATATATATATAATTATATATTATAACCAACTGACCGACCAACCCTATATCATTATTATTATTTATTAGCTTGATGTCTTAATTTTTAGTTTTTGAATTTTTTTGTATTTATTTATTTTGTATTTATTTTGTATTTTTATGTCATTTTATTTTGTTTCAAATGTGTTTTTTATCTCGTTTATTAAATTTAATTATTTATGATTGTACTACTAATTTTTATTAAATTTATTTCTTTATTGTATCTACTTTTTAACTTGTTTTTGTTCATTGAATTTATAACGTTTAGTTCATCTTTTTATTTCATTATTTTTCATTGCATTCTGTTTCGTACTTGTTTCTCGTTTTACTGAATTTTATTTTTTAAGATTGTTTTTAAAAAAAAAATCATATCTATGTTTGGATGTTATTGTATTGCATTTGTTTTATTGATTAATTTGGGATTTTGATTTCATCATATCTTATGTTTTTATTTTATTGTATTTTGTACTTGTTTTCATTAAACATATTTCTTTTGAATTGAATGTTACTCATCTTATTCCTCATTTTTATTATATTTATTTTGTATTTTATTAGTTTCTACGTGGGCGCGGCAAAAGTGTTTAGGTGCTGGCAGCAGCGGAATGCCCGATGACTTACGTGCTAGTGACGGGTAAATGCATCCCCCCTGAAAAAATAAATAAAAATAAAATTTGAGCGTGAACAATTTGCAAGCAAACCGAAGACGAATCTTTCACGACCCAATAAACGCCTTCCGAGATGACGCCCCCATTCCCGGAATTCCCGGCGATCAGGTGACGCATGAGGGGTAACCGGGGACGGAAAGGTGACCTCCATCCCAGTGAGTAAGGGGGACAGCTGGGGCCTAATCTCGACCCCACTCATAACCAACCCCCCGGCCCCGTTAAGATTATGGAAGAAGCAGCGGCGAGTTGGAAATCTTATCAAGAGTGTCAAATGGTTTTTCTTTCTTTTTTTAAAATGGCCGCCTAAAAAAGGGGGGACGAAACCAACCTCGGAGGGTCAACAATATAGTTACCAAGCAACCGATGGAGATGACTTCTCGAATCGTCATCAACTTGTTTTCCGAAAATGAGATAAAGGAGGGATGTTACAGACACAGAGAGAGAGAGAGAGAGAGAAAGAGAGAGAGAGAGAGAGGAGAGAGGAAAGAGGAGAAAGGGAATACAGACAGGGAAAAACAAAAAGAGAAAGAGAGCAAAACAAAGAGAGATACCGACAGCAAATAAAAGAGGGCTGGAAAAAAACAAGGACAAGTGAGAGACAGAGATAAAAAAGAGAGATACAGAAACAGTAAATGAAATAGGGATAGAAAAAGAGAGAGAACGTGAGAACGTGAGAAAGAAAGAAAGAAAGAAATGAAGAAAATGACAGAGAAAGACTGGAACAGACAGAAGGACATATATATATAGATAGAGACACAGACAGGTACAGTGACAGATGATGAGAGAGAGAGAAAGAGAGCAATTGAAAGAGAGAGAGACAATGATAAAAGCATAGGAAAACACAGAGAGAGAGAAAGATACATAAAGAGAGAAATAAATAGTGACAGAGAAAGAAAGACAGAGAAAGACTGGAACAGACAGAAAGACACTAATACGTAGATAGAGAGAGACAGAAACTGATACATTTACAGAGAAAGAGAGAGGGAATACAGACAGGGAAAGACATAAAGAGAAGGAAAGAGACATACCGACAGCAAATAAAAGAGAGATGGAAAAAACAAGCTAAAGGGAGAGACAGAGATAAAAGAGAGAGATACAGAAACAGCTAATAAAATAGAGATAGAAAAAGAGAGAGAGAAAGTGAGAAATAAATGAAGGGAATGACAGAGAAAGAACGAAGGAGAGAGAGTGGAACAGACAGAAGGACACATATAAATAGACTCACAGGTACAGTGACAGATGATGAGAGAGAGAAAAAGAGAGCAATTGAAAGAGAGTGACAATGATTAGAGCATAGGGAAACAGAGAGAGAGAAAGATACATAAAGAGAGAAATAAATAGTGACAGAGAAAGAAAGACAGAGAAAGACTGGAACAGACAGAAAGACACTATCACTCTATCTATGTGATAGAGAGAGACAGAAACAGATACATTTACAGAGAAAGAGAGAGAGAGGGAATACAGACAGGTAAAGACATAAAGAGAAGGAGAGAGACATACCGACAGCAAATGAAGGACACATATAAATAGACTCACAGGTACAGTGACAGATGATGAGAGAGAGAAAGAGGGAGAGAGAGAGAGAGAGAGAGAGAGAGAGAGGGGAAGAGAAAGAGAGAGAGAAAGAGAGCAATTGAAAGAGAGAGACAATGATTAAAGCATAGGGAAACAGAGAGAGAGAGAAAGATACAAAAAGAGAAGTAAATAAAGACAGTGACAGAGAAAGACACTAATACGTAGATAGAAAGAGACAGAAACAGATACATTTACAGAGAAAGAGAAAAAGAGAGGGAGAGAGAGAGAGAGAGAGAGAGAGAGAGAGAGAGAGAGAGAGAGAGAGAGAGAGAGAGCGATGAACAAAGAGAAAAAGAGAAAGAAATTAAGAAACACGAAAGAAAGACATCTCATAGAAAATAATTACGTCTGGATGGAACAACCACATCATGTTTTCTACTCAATGACTAAGGTGGCCTCACGTTCTCTGTTCCTGTAGAATCTGCAACCAACGTCCACCATTTTGTTTGGCGATAGAAAAAAGTTTTACATCAACAACTGCGACTTCCTCGTCGTTATTTAACATCAATGTGCAAAAGCGCTCAAATAAGTCCTACCTTCCCAACTGCTGGCCCCCAAATCCTGCGGGACCACTTCCGAGTCCACTCGGAAATCGTCGCTCTGGTCCACCCGTTGCGTGTCGATACCAGATGCTTCTTCCGACGGTTTTTTGGACCTGGTGGGGAGTGGCTACTCATCTTCACACTTAAAATCTGTCAGATAAACTCTGTCGGGCTCGTTAGCCACCAAAAGGTCCTTGGACTCAGCCCGTAGCGTTCCCCACTTTGAACCCGCGACTCACCCCTAGTCAGGTCCTCCAGGGTCAATAAAACTGAAACACTGTTCTTGTTTCTTCTGGGAAAGGTTGCAAACCGGCCTAATGTTTACTGGCTTCACAAAAAGATCCTTGGCCTTCACCAGTAGCATCTTCAAATCTAGGACGGATCCTGAGTCAGATACTCCAGGATCAGTAAAACCCTAATGCTGTCCTTGTTTCACTGGCCTAAAGTCTACCGGTCTCCATTCCAACAAGCTCCTAGACCACATATGTCTGCAGCACCACCACCAAACAGACACAATTGTTCTACCAGGAGACACCCCACAAGACTCCAGCTTCTTCTAGTTCATCCACCAATTAATGTAAGAGTGCGGCTTTTAATCGGGTCAACCTTGATTGGTCACTTGTTCGTTTGTGTCCCACTACTTTTTGTTCCTTTCTCAATTAACCTGATTAACTGCTCCAGGTTACATAAGTTACTAGTGAGTTGGTAACTCTCGGTAGATCTGTTGGTTGTTTTAGTCAGATATCATATTGGGTGCTAACTGAATAACTAGTCACTTGGCAATCAGAGGAAATTTGCTTTTTTTTGGTTGGATGTCGTCTTTGGTGGAATGTAAGTTACTCAGTTTTTTTTGTTTACTGGTTGGTTGGTTGGTTGGTTGTTTGGATGGTTGATTGGTTGGTTGTTTTGTTGGCTGGTTAGGGTTTGTTGGATTGTTTAAGTTGGTTGCGTGTTTTGGTTGGTTGGTTAGTCTGAGTTGGTTTCTATTGGTTGGTTAGCTGGTTTAAGTTGGTTGGTTGGTTAGTGATGGTTGGTTTTGTTTGTTTGGTTAGTTGCTTGCTTGTTTTGCTGGTTAACGTTGGTTGGGTCTTTTAAGTGGGTTGGTTGGTTTGTGGTATGTTAGTCAGGGTTAGTCTGTGTTGGTTTATTGGCTGGTTTAAAATGATTGGTTTGCTGGCTGCCTTGTTGGGTGGCTGGTCTTGGTTAGTTGACTGGTTTGAGTCGGTTGGTTGGTTGGTTTGTTGGCTTCTTGGTTTGTTGGCTGGTTAGGGTTGAATGGCTGGTTATGGTGGTTTGCTGTTTTAAAGTGGTTAGTTAGGTGGTTTGGGTTGTTTAATTAGTTCTTTGTTTGCTGATTAAACGGTTAGAAACATACATAGTTACTAGAAACTCCTGTAAGGTACTTTTGGCACTAACTCATTACTTTTCAGTTTGAGTAATCATTATTGAACTACTTTTAGACTGAAGTAATTAAGAACGGTACCTGATTTTTAGTAATGTGCACAACACAAAACTGGCTAAATACAAGTATAGATTGCTTAATGTCAACAAATAAATGTGATTACTCGTTATTAATTGCCCTATTAACAAGTCCGGTTGCAGTTGTGGTTGGTCCACCTTTTTTTGTAAGTGAATTTGCTGCAAGTCCCTAAGCCTCTTCGGTCCGCGGACCTCCAGATGTTCTTACGAGTCTTTGGCCCCGCCCCCCAATTTGCGGCATCCTGGGTCGTATCCAGGGAGATTGGCCAAGTTTTTTATTTACTGCCGGAGGACACGTCAAGGTCGGACCTTGAAGCGGCCATGATGGCTTTCCCAAACGGAAACTCTGGCAAACGTTCATCGGGGCAAAGCGAAAAGGCGGGGTCCAGTCGGTCCTCCTCGGTTGGGCTTGAAGGTCTCCGGGACCGCCCCTTTTCCCCATTTTTTTAGCATCATTTAGAATGTCAATCAGTCACGGCCGGCATGGAAACAGCAGCCCAAAATATGGTCGTTTATTCACATTGTTGGCTTCCTGTTAGCTTTTGATTGACTTATATCGACCAACTTGCTAATTTTGAGTAGCATTTTAGTGAAGTGTGTTACCTTATTCATTAAGTCACTTCTCCATTTTGTTTTTGGGTTCAATTAGTCAAAAAAGCGTGTTGATGGGGAGCTTCATGATGCTCATGCTAACTAGCACGCTAGATTGGCAAAAAGGTTATACCTTTGAGGGGTTTTTGTTTCATTTTTAACCGCTTTTCGAAAACCTTTTTTAGTAACGTTTGGGCTAGTTTATTAAGAGACGCTTGTTTGGCTTCTTAGCATCCAGTTTTTCAATTAATTAATTTGGTTTTCAGTTTGGGTTCAATGAAGTGAAAAACTTATTTGTGTAGAAGGGGAACTCCATGATGCTAATGCTAATTAGCACTCTAAATCAGTTACCAGGCTACTCCCCCAAGTGTTATATTTATTTTCCTTTTCAAGTTTGAAGACGCTGGGATGGGCTCCGACAACCCCGTGACCCTAATGAGAATAAGTGGTGCAGAAAATGAAAACTTTTTGGTAACCTTTTTTTAAACATTTTGATAAGTTTCTCCTTTATTTATTTTATTAATTTATTGAAGACACTAGTTTTGCGACTTAGCATCTTTTAATTGTATTTAATACATTTATTTTAACTGAATTTGTGTTCGTCTTAGTCCTATTGTGTTATTATATATTATATTACAATGTTATCTTAAATTATATTGAAATATTGTGTGTGTAGAAGGAGGACTCCATGATGCTAATGCTTTCTAGCATGATAGATCGGTAAACAGACTTGTCCCTTGAAGGTTTTTTGGTCATTTTTTTCTGTTTGAACACTTTTTTGTAACCTTTTTTTGTCAATGTTTGGAACATTTAAAAAAAAAAAAAATAGGTTGGTTTCTCCTTTATTTATTTTAATGATTTATAAATGACACCAGATATGTGTCTCTTTTTGTCATATTTTGTTATTATATTGTAATATTGTATTCAATTATATTAAAAAAAGGATGAGCAAACAGGCACACTAGATTGGCTAATTGGCACTTTTCTGCCCATTTTTTTAATGTTTGGGTTTTGGGTCACAGGTTTTTCTATTTAGAACTTTATCTGAATTTGCGTCTCTCCTTCTTATTCAATGATCGTTAACACAAATGGCTCCTGTTGGTTAACAATAATCGCAAACTGCCTGACACATTGAAAAACTTCATTTAAGGAAAAAAAGTAAAAAAGCAACAAAAAAAAAAAGAAATGGGGTCCATCCATCTCCGTCTGGGTCGCTGCCACAACATGATGGAGTGGACCACAGATGGAGCCCCGGCACAGGCCGGCATAGGCAGGCACGGTACGGCGCTCCGGCAGGTACGCCCAGCGGGTGACGCTAATGTCTTTTACATGTGCCGGCTGGGTCGGGGGGTTATGCCGGGCCCCCGCCAGCCGGATTCCGCAAATAGATTTTGCAGAGTCTGGCCCGGTCTCGTATGAAACCCGAACAGGACCAAAAGTCAGAAGGAGCTCTTACGTAAGGGCCGTGGCAGCCCGGCATGACCACTGAGTGCCAAGTGCCGTGCGGCATTCGTTTTCAAAATGGCGTCCTATTAGGGTCAAATGGACTTCAAGGACCTGGTCTCCAAAATGTTTAAATAGGTTTATTGACCTAAATTTGTCATTAGTGGGACAGGGTTTACAAACATTTTGGACCATACGGCGCACCTGAATACAAGCCTCATTTGTGGAATCCATTTTGTAGTTCTTTTTTAGAAAAAAAAGTGTTCTCTTCAACCAGCTGATAATGATGATTTTAAATACAGATATAAATTGATTTATTATTTCGGATTCGAGTTTGGACTTTTTTACTATTTTTAAATACACGTAAAATAAAAGCATGTGTTTGCCTTGTATATACGATGTAACTTTCTGTATTTACCTTAGTTTTCTTTATTGGCTCGAATGACAGTTTTAAAAAATTCACTACCAAAGGTTTGGGGTCACCCAAACATAGTGTTTTCCATGAAAAGTCACACTTTTCTTTCATTAATCAACCGAGTTGCAAATTAAATGTAAATTATAGTCACGAATTTGAGAAGTATAGTAATAACCATTTTTATTTAAAATATTGGAATAATTTTATCTTTCAAAATTTGCTTTTGTCAAAGGCTGGAATTTTCTAAGAGACCCCAAACTTTTAAATGTTTTCTGTTAAAATTGTATTAAAAATGTATCATTTCATGGGTTAAAATTCAAAACAAGATACTCTAAAAACATCTAAAAATGATCATTTGATTTAACACCAAAATGCGTTTAATATTTTTCAATATTTATTTAAACATTCAAAATTAAAATTGCAATTTATAGATATTGCTTATTCAAGTGTTTTTAATATAATAAACTGGCAACACGTGTGATGACGCTAAAGCAGCTTGCAGCCTGCTAACGCTACAATAGCTCATCCTCTACCTTTAAAATGGAAAATCCATTTTGCAAGACATCCATGGTCTGCTTTTGTCTTGGGATGGACGTGGTTGGCAAATGTTTGGACTATAAGCCGCACTAAGTGCATTTGTAGGGGTAAAATATGTTTCGTAAGGTATTTACAAAAAGTTTTCAAGGTTTTAATAATATCCATGGACAAGCCCTAGTTTGGCCTACTATTTGATGAACTTTTGTACTATAAGCTGCACCTGATGATAAGCCGTACTTAGTATAATTGTAGGGGAAAAAATCTGTTTTGAAAAATATTTATAAAGAGTTTTACAGGTTTGAATAATTTCCGTGTTCTGCTTTTGTATTAGTCCAGGACAGCCCAGTCTGTCTAACCATTTGATGGCTAATGTTATCAAATTGTAGGACTACAAGGCACACCTGATTTTAAGCCGCAGCTAGTATATTCTGAGGGGAAGCATGTTTTCTAAGACATTTTCTAAGACTTTTCGAGGTTTTAAAAACATCCCTGGTCTGATTCCTCTTTGTCCAGGACTGTACTTGGTCGTCCATCCTGGACATTGATCGGTCCTTTGTAATCGGACAACAAACTTCAAATTGTGTTATAGTTTGTCTTCGTTTTTTGGAAAGACGTCAGGCGATCGTGGACGGGGGACGCCTAGGGAATCTCGGGGTCCGTCGCATTTCGGGGTTTCGTTGTGATCCGGGAGCAGCTGTGGAAACAGGATTTCCCCAGCAACAGCTGGACAAACACAAAAAACGAACGCACACTTGCGCTACTCCACACAATATGCACACTGTGTGTCTTTGTGTGTATTTTTGCGTGTTCGTGTGCGACCTCCCTCAGGAATCGTACCACCAAACGTTTCATCACTAAATCCACCTCAGCTCAAAAATGTCAACACAAAACCAAGCACACACGCTTTAACGGGCCAAAGGTAAGCTGACTTCAACCAAAACAATGAACCAAATAGTGAAACTAATTAATTATAAAACCACCAGCAAAACATAGAAAAGGAATTAACATAGTAAACAAGAGTTACTGATTATAACTACCAAAATAAACTAACCAACTACAGATGCAGCTTCAACCCAAAAAAGTCAAAATGAAAAGCAACCAGCATGAACACACCCAAACCAACCATCCAAGCAACTAACCCAAACCAACCATCCAAGCAACTAACCCAAACCAACCAACCAACCAACCAACCAACCAACCAACCAACCAACCCTAACCAACTAACCAGACAAACAACCCAAGCACCCACCAACCAACCAACAAATCCAAACCAATTAACTCAAACCATCCCTAACGAAAAAAAAAACTAACAATAGAACTACCAGCTCAGTAGCCTAGATGGTAGTGTGCCCGCTTTGAGACTGGGAGGTCGCTGGTTCGCGCCTCGGCCGAGACATACATAATGGCGGCGCCCTCTGGCTGCGGCTGCACCGACTCGCTACAACGGGTCAGGTGTATCGACATTTCGTTCTGTGTACATTGTTACAAAGAATGACAATACAAAGGAAATTATTATTATTAATTATTCATTCATTCCTTCATTATCTGGACCGCTTATCCTCAGTAGGGTCGCGGGGGTGCTGGAGCCCATCCCAGCTATCTTCAGGCAGTGAGCGGGGTACACCCTGAACTGGTTGCCAGCCAGTCGCAGGGCACACAGGGACAGACAATTCGCTCGCCCATTCACACATAGGGACAATTCGGACCGGCCAATTAATCTGACATGCATGTTTTTAGAATGTGGGAGGAAACCCACACTAGCACGAAGAGTAAATGCAAACTCCGCACAGGAAGGTTTCCCACAGAGGAAGGTTTGACAGTGAAACCAATTCAATTCAAACAGTTGTGTAGCCATCCTTCAGATTACTTAGTTTTTCACCCGTTTTCCGGATAAAATCATCTAAAGTATGTGGTGCTTCTGAAAGGCATATACATTTGGAAAGTGGGAGGAAACCGGAGTCCCCAGAGGAAGCACGGGGAGAACATGCAAACTCCATGACCTCAGAACTGTGCCGCACACGCGCTAACCACTGCCCCGCCGTGCTGCCCAGTTTTCCTGACCGGGAATCGAACCCGGGCCACAGCAGTGAGAGTGCTGGATCCTAGCCACTTGTCCATCGTGGACTACAATAGAACTAACCATAACAAAAACCCAAATCAACCCTCAAGTTAGCAACCAACCCTAATTAACCAATTAAACACCCAACCACCCCAAACCAACCTAAACCAGCCAAGCAACTAACTAACCAGCCAACCAACCTAGGCCAACCAACCCAAACCAAGCCCTTAATAACCAACCCTCACTGTTCAACCAGCCAACCAAGTAGAAGAATGAAATACAGACCGCTTTGAAACCTATTTTGTTTCATTTTTTTTAAAATCTTGCATTGTTTTTGTTTTTATTTCAATATCGAAACAAAATCAATATTTTTTCTCTTGAGTTCAATTGAAAATCGGCGATTGAGCCTTGGGGAGGTCACAGCCGGCGCGAGCTAGCCAAACTTGTAAGACGAGCTAGCAGTATTAGCGCTCCCCAAATAGCGACGTTCGCTAATGTGTCGGTTACAACTAGCTTTGTGTTGCCGCGTCGCCGCGTCAAGCCGACAGCTTTCGCCACCTGACTCGTCGCCGCTAGTGACAATTGAGTCCAATATTAGCCAGGCTTGGTTGAAGTTTTAATTGAGGTTTTTGGAGAAAGATTAATAGTTGGAGCCATAGGTTTCATTTGACAATCGGAATCATTTTTTGTTCTAACCTACATTGGGAGGAGGTAGGTTATCCAAATAAAGGCTGGAGGCAACGAGCAGTTCCTCCAAAGGTTTTATTTACAGTATATTCTGGGCACAAATGAGTCACAGGCAATGAGGAAAATGGATTCAAATCCCTTTTTGCACTAACAGAAGCCTAAACCAAACTTTAACTTAGAGGAAATTTAAAATTTAAAAATATTTGACTACTAGATGTTGCCGTATTGTGTAATGCAATCAAAAATGAGCGCTACAACGGAAGCAGACGGAAGAATACAAACTACAGAGAATCCAAATGAAATGTTTGGTCTCTTGTTATAAATTTAATGTATTATGTTAGGCCTTTTTTCATTAGTTTATTATTTGGATTGGCAATGCACAATTTTGACTAGTTAGTTTTTGCTACTTTAGTTTTTTTGTTTTGCTATCTTTGTTGGTGAAATGTCTTTCAGACTGGTCCTGGAGCAGCCCATGATTTGTTGGGCTGTGTTCATGACTCTCTTAATTCGGTCAAATAGCACCATGTCTGTTTTGCTTGTTTAAAAGTTTTGGAAGTTGGTTTGAAAATGTTGCATTACCTAATTGTTTTGCTATCTTTGTTGGTTAAATGTCTTTACTGGTCAGAGAGCGTGCCTATGATTTTCCGGGCTGTATTGATGACTCTCTCTTAATTGGGTTGGATTGATTTATGTCTGTTTTATTAGTTTAATATTTTTGGTAGTTTATTTGGCAATGCTTACCTCAATTGTTTTGCTATTTTTGTTCATGAAATGTCTTCCAAACTGGGTAAAAAGCAACCCATGGTTTTTAGGCTGTGTTGATGACTTTCTCTTAATTTGATTGGACTGCTTTATATCTGTTTTTGCTAGCTTAATCGTTTTCGATGTTATTTTGGCAAATCTTGACTCATTAGTTGCTTTGCCATTTTTGTTGGTGAAATGTCTTTCGAACTGGGTAGAAAGCAGACTATCATTTTCTGGACTGTGTTGGTGGGGCTTAAATTGGTCAAATTGCATTATATCTGTTTGTCCAGTTTAATATTTTTGTTTTGTGGCCTTTTCAATTGATTTCGTCGCTTGATGGAGAAAAAAAACAAATTGTAATGAGCTCATCTGTCGGCGAGCTAGGCGCTAATCCTCGCTAGCGTTTCTCTCCATGCTAGCAAAAAGTTTTGGGGGGCTCAGCTGGTCGCTTGTGTCCGTCAACACAGCTATTACTAGCGGCGACCCCCTACCCCCACCATGTATGCGCGACCTTAAAAGAAATGCTTGAGCATTTTATGCGACACCTAGCCACATGCACATACGCATTAGCATTAAGATAATGGTCCGAACTTTGTTTTATCACCATAAAAAATACTCATAAAACCTTGAAAAGTAATACTTGAACATTGCAGGTGACACGTTAGAGTCAAGGTAACGTAGCTAAATCCGTTTTAGCATCGCTAACCTCATCAAATATATTCATAAAACCTTAAAAACTTGAAAAGTAATGCTTTAACATTACACGTACAAGCGCACATTAGCATCAAGCTAACAATGCTAACTCAGTTTAAGCATCACTAAAACTATCAAAAAAAACATTACACGCAACACCTAGCCTCATGCGCATACGCGTTAGCATCTAGCTATCATTGCTAACTCAGTTTCAGCATTGCTAGCCTCATGGAATATATTCAGCAAACCTTGATTACATGAAAAGTAATGCTTGAACATTAGATAAAACACCTTGCCACAAGCGCGCACGCGTTAGCATTAAGCTAAAGTTTCTGACTCAGTTTTAGCCTCGCTAACTTCATTTAATATATTTAGAAAACCCTGAAACCTGGAAAAGTAGTGATTGGACATTACACACAAAACTTAGCCACAAGCGCGCACGCGTTAGCATTAAGCTAACGATGTTATCGTCAATTTCAAAAATATTCCTCAAAAGGTAGAAAAGCACAACAAAAAATATTCATCAAATATTTTAGATAAGAATAAATATAAATGTTGATCATAATATTTATTGTATTTTCTTTTTGGCTCAAGTGAACCAGTTTTTTACAAATTGGGTTAAAAATATCTAATTTAGAAAATAAAGATAATAAAATCAAAATACTCTGGAACCAACTAAAACAGCTGATTAGATTTGGGTTTTTTTCATTTTAAATTGATTTTTCTTGTTATTTAATGTATGTGAAATTAAACTTCTGCTTAAGTTATTATATTATTTTTATTTTGGGTTTAAATGGACCCATTTTAGTGCTCATAAATTCTTCTCAAATTTCAAAATTAAAATGTTATTCAAAATAAGTTTTTAAATGCCTTTTTAATAAACATAAAATACAAAATTTCGATTGGTTTGTTCTAAATGGATCTCTGGCTTAAAAAATGTGCTAAAACAAATGGAATTGATTGAATAAAATTCAAGATAAATTTTTTGGGGTAATGATAAAATAATAAATTTATTTGAATTAAGAAAATTATTTGGTTATACAGTATGTTTTTTATTAAAAGATGTGAAATGAGCCTTCATTTTTTTTATTTTTTAAATGTGTTCAAAATGTAATCTTATAGATAGAAATTCAAAATAAAACACCGTAAAACCTGCTAAAATAATAATTTATGATTTTGTGTTTCCCAATAATTTTCAATATTTGTACATAAGTATTTAAAGTTTAGAATTGAATTTCTGTGTTTAATAGAATTTAGTGAGCAGCATTGCTAAACACTAGCTACCATTGTTTCATATAGCCTTAATATTTTATATTTGTCCGTGTGATTTTATTAAAGGGACTCTGTTGCTTTTTCTTTTTGAGTGTTACGGCGTTAAAGCAGATAGGGTAATGTGCTAATGCTACAATAGCTCGCTAGCAAGAGAGAGTTCTAATTGCCCCACAAAACAAAAGGAACAGCAGGTGTGTGTGAGTTAGCGCATTAGCGTCTGTGCTAGTGACACAATTTAACTGAAAAAGAAAGCGCCAACTCATAATGCTAGCGCTTGCGCGACTGGCATGTAGCGCTAAAGCTGCTAGGACAATGTGCTAATGTTACAATAGCTTGCTAACGAGAGAGAGAGTCGTGCTAATTGCCCTCAAAACAAAAGGAACAGCAGGTGTGTGTGTGTGTGTGTGTGTGTGTGTGTGTGTGTGTGTGTGTGTGTGTGTGTGTGAAAGCGCGATAGCTAGTAACACACTTTAACTGAAAAAGAAAGCGCTAACTCAAAAAGCTACTGGTTGCGTGGCTGGCATGTAGCGCATCGTCATGGGGAAGTGCCAAAATTGTTGGGGCTGCCCGGCACCAAAACTTCCTACGTCGCTAAATTGCTCAACTCTGTGTGCTAAAGTCAGATTATTATCAAATAGGTCCATTGTCGAAACATTTACAGGTCCAAATATCACTATCATAGATTGGAGTGGCTCAGGCATCCGGTTCAGATGCTTTCCATCGGCAGGAGACCCCAGGGGCAACCCAAGACACACTGGAGGACCTATGTCTCTAGACTGGCATGGAAAGGCCTCAGGATCCCAGTGGCAAAGCTGGATGAAGTGGCTAAGGACAGGAGAGTCTGGGATTCTTTTGCTACCCACCCAGTAGCTGTCCTGCCAACAGGAGACCCTAAAGAAGACCTTGGACACACTGGACAGATATGCCTTAACCCTGGCCTGGGAAGGCCTCAGGATTCTGGTGGATGAGCTGGACAAAGTGGCTGGGGATACAGAAATGTCCCACTCAGAGGAGACCCCAAGATGACCCAGGACACATTCGGAATGCCTAAATATCTTAGGGCAACCTAAGACACACTAGAAGAACTATGTCTGTAGACTGGTATGGACAAGCCTCAGCATCCAAGGCCTAGGAATGCGTAAATACCTTAGATTGAGGATAGAAAAGTGTTCTAGGCATGCCTCACAGGTAGGATAACCCCAGGATGACCCAGGACACTCTGAAAGGACCGAGTCTCTCGGCTAGCTAAAGTAGCCTTAATTTATTGGTGGATGAGCTTGACGAAGTGGCTGGGAACAGGGAGGTGTTCTTGGCCTGTTCCATGGTAAAAGATCCCAGGACAACCCAGGACATTCTGAAAGGACTAAGTCTTCCGGCCAACTTGGGAAGGCCTCCGTTTTTCAGTGGGTGAGCTGGACAAAGTGGCTGAAGATAGGGAGGTGTCCTGGGCCTGTCCCACTGATAAAAGACCCCAGAACAACCAAGGACACTCTGAAGGGATAAAAGTCTCTTGGCAGGCCTAGGGAAAGCCTAAGGATAACGGTGGATAATCTGGACGAATTGGCTGGGGATAGGGAGGTGTTCGAGGCATGTCCCACCGGTAAAAGACCCCAGGGCAGTGCATGACACTCTTAAGGGATTTAAGTCTCCCGGCAGGCCTAGGAAGGTCTCAGGATAGCGGTAAATGAGCTAGATGAAGTGGCTGGGGTGAAGGCGGGCTTATTGGCATATCCCACCCAGGGGAGCCCCGACAAAGACCCAGGACATAATCAAAAGTTGGTGATTCGATCTGCTCAAAAATAGTAGCATATTCTTCATTACATTTACTTGTCATACTTTTTTTTCAACTTCTGATGAGTTAGAGCGCCCCTAGTGGTAGGAGGAAGACATTTTTGTAAAAGCTTAATAGTTGAAAAACAAGTAAAAAAGTTGCTGTTTATAATCCACAAAATATTGCCATTTTACTTTTGGAACAATTATTATTTCCTAGATTCCGATAGCTAGCGCTCGCAAACACGGTGAAGCTAGCAGACGTGAGAGCGACACCTCATTTGCCGCTTTGGAAAATATTTTACGAGCTGTACCTTGATCCTGTCCCGATACAGCTAGCTAACTTCACAGCGTACAGCTGCTACACACAAATCGCTGTTGCTACACCTGCTGCGCTAGCTAGTGCACGTGCTACAATAACAACGCCGTCCTTGCACGCCACATCCATCAACGTCCACGCCCGAGTCCAAAAAAAACCTCGTGTGCTAGTACGATCGTATTGCACTTAAAGTGACAGTGTGTAAAATTTCACCGCTAAATGCTGTTGTAGCTAAGCTAACCACACACTTCGGATGTCAAAATAATACAAATTCCAAAGCCTTCTTCCAGATTATTTTTTAAGACAACTGTTCTTAATCCTAGCTAGAGAAAACAAAAGACAGAGAAAGTTGGATATACCCAGAGCGGCTGAAAAGAGCCAGTTGGTCAGAACTGGTGGGAGTGGCTAACTCCCAGCTAGCTGGACAAGCTACTAAAACAATTACTAATAATTGTAGGAGCAAAATGTATTTTCACAGAGCATCTAACATTAACAATAGTGGCTAGGCCTGTACCAAACCATGTGGCTAACAGTGGCTAGAGAAGGAAACAGGAGAAAACATGGAAGATGCCTGAATCACAGAATTTGGTGATGTTTGCTTGCATGAAAAGATGTGACACTGAAATGGCTGGGGCGAAGGCGGGCTTCTTGGCATGTCCCACCCAGAGGAACCCTGACTCCAAGTGACACTAAAGGTTGAAGCAGGAGCATCTAATACATTATTGAAACAGCAGCCAGCCATAGCCTCTATCCAAATAGCTAACCAATGGCTAATGAAGGAAATAGTGTGAAATAAAGGCAAAAACTGAAGGACAAAGCAAACTTTATTGCCACGGAGGAACTTACACTAATTATTCGTGGCTATGAAAGAAAAACAATGAAAAAAAGATCCATTCAATTCTATTCTACAGCCTGCAATCAAGTAGCTAACATAAGTGACTGGAGTAGGAAACCGTCGAAAAATGTGGAAGATGCCAGAATCATGTAACCCAGTTGTGTAAAGCCAGTGACACTGAAGAAGGAAGCAGGAACGGCTAACATTAACAATAGCAGAAAACTATAGCCTGCAGCCTTATGGCTAACGTGAGTGGCTAGAAAAGGAAACAGTAAACAAAGTAGCGGATGCCTTAATCACAGGAAGAATTACTGAGATAAATAGAGCAGGGGTTGCGACGTATATAACACGAACTGGGGCTTTTAACAGTCAAAGAACATTTTAAACACTCAACTGTGTTACAAGAGTAATACATGTAACACAAACCAACACATGTTTATGATGCAACAGCTGAGCCTAACAGTTGTCTTCACAGACATACAATAGGACGAAAGTGTATCTGTTAGCGTGTATATTAACACACGCGTGTTAGGAAAAGCCAATCAAAACCTTCGACCACCGTTGTGGGTTTGTTCATTCATCACAATATCATTTTTGTTACGTCTACGTGCTCATTTTGGTTAGTTTCCTACTTATTTATTGTACTTTAAAAAAAATATACTGTTTTTTTGTATAAGAAAATATATGCACATTACTTTTCAAATGGGTTTGGGGGTTAGGGTTATATTTAATAGAGAAGAATGTACATCGTGTTTTTTAGCTGGCGTTTCTCTGATATTTTATGTGTTTTTGTATCTGGATTTGAAACATTGGAAACTAATGCCAAAGTACTGAAAGTACTGAAAACTTTTAAAAAGCTCTCAAACAAACAAATAAAAAATACTAAAAACAAGACTCAAATGTACTAAAAAATAAAAACGTGTACAGAAAATTAATCAAAAGTACTGAAAAGTACTTTATTTACTGAAAAGGACTGAAGAACACTGCAAAGTACTCAAATACACTTAGAATTATAAAAGAAAAATCCAAGAAAAGGATTCAAAAGTACCAAAGTGTACCCAAAGTATTGAATAGTACTGAATTACTCAAGCACATGAGAAGTATTAAGAATTCCCTAAATAATTCCTGATTTATTTTTTAAAGTATTGAAAAGTACATATTTAAAGTTAAAAAAAAAAGACTCAAGGTCACTGAAAGCTACGAAAAAGTACAAAAGAGTAGTGAAAAGTAATTGAAAGTACCTAAGAATATTGGGAAGTACACAAAAAATCCTGACAATGATAAAAATGAATGAATAGTGTCAGGCGGGACGGAAGGAAAACTGAGATCACTTGCACTCGTTTCTTGGTTTTTATTGGAAGGAGGGAATGACAAGACGTGAATCTTCGATCCGTTGTTTGACGGATTGTCGAGACTTGACAGGCGGGTGAAGGCTTGGCGGGAATGGTCGTGGACAGGCGTAGTCGTCGTGTTGTTGGTTGGGGCTGGAGAAGAAGGGCGTCGTTGTGTTCGGAAGAGAGATCAGGAGTCAGGCGGGCAGGGCAGGTCGTAGGCAAATTCGGAAACGGGTCGACAACGGAGATCAGGTAGAAAAACAGGAGGCAGGCAAAGAGTCGGAGGTACGGGCTTTCTGAGCAGATGGCAACAGATCGCATAGTACAATCGAACAAAGTGTTACCGGAAGCTGGGGATTTAAATGTACAGGGTGCGCCAATCAGCTGTCCTGGCTGTTGGCGCCAAATCCTGAACACAGGTGTTCCCGATCCGGGTGATTGTGACAGAATAGTACTTAAAAGGACTCGAAAGGAGTAAAAAGCACTGGGAAGTATTCAAAAATACTGAAAAGTACTGAGCACAAAAAATGCTGAAAAAGAAACAAGGACAGAAAAACAACTACAAAGAACGTAAAAGCACAAAAGAGTAGTCAAACATAGAAAAAGGACTGAATACTCAAAGGGAGCATTGAGTCCTGAAAATACTCAAAGCAATACTCAAAAGTACTACAACAGCAACTAGGGGGTTCTGTATTCTGCTGGGGTTCAGAGAGTCCACCTGAGATGAACGCTCAACCACGGAGTTTTGCACAGGGTGACGTAAATTAAGTTGACGCTATCTGAAAAGACGACGGCAATTGAGCTGGTGTGAGCTGGGTCAGAAGGACCCGGATGCTGGACCGACCCTAAAGGAACAGTTTTTAAGGCCGGATTAGAAATATATCAAACAAGTATTTACCCATTTCTTCCCATCTCCAATGAACTTAAACTCCAAATTTTTCAAATATCCTCCTGTATTTTTTTAGGGATTGTCTTACCATGATCACAAAAAAACGGATACCACGTGACTCTCTCAATACAAAGAAGCAAACAATGTCCGTATTGAAACTGAGACACCTACAAATCTTGAGACCAAATCCTAGGAACTACCTTCCTGAGGGCCTGTTTCCAAGAAGACACGTAGCAGGGTAGTTTGGTCTTGGATTTTGGTCCGTAAGAAAAATGGTGGGAACTCAAAAGGTTGGTTGGATGTTTTAGTCTATTCTACCAAAGACATCACCAAGAAGTCTTTAAAGCTGGTCCACAAACAGATAATCCAGCAAGTCCAGGTCTGGTGCCTGGCTAATTGTTCATCCATGCTTATTACCAAGACCAAAAGCAACAAGTGTAAGGAGGAGGACAGTCCTGTCCAAGGGGACTCGAGTCTTTGACCTAGCATAGCTGTCGGCATACTGGCTTTTGCCTGTGGCGCTTCCTTCTGTGCGGTCGTTGACTTCTACAAAACGCTCAAGAACTAAGGAGGTCCACCTAATAGCCGACGCTCAAATTACCAATAACGTAGCATAGCATTAATCGCATTACATACCTAATTGGTATAATGGCGGCGCCTTCTGTTGGCTGCGGCTGCATCGACTCGCTACAACGGGTCAGGTGTATCGACATTTCGTTCTGTGTACATTGTTACAAAGAATGACAATACAAAGGAAATTATTATTATTATTATTATTAAAGACAAAATGCTGCAGGTGTCCATGCACTTTGAAATGAAGAAATGGTTGAAGGAAATGGTTAGGAATAGAACTGAATTTTGAAATAAGTCTTCTACTAAGTCACTCCCCACCGAAAAATCGGAATATTTCTCAAATAATAATAATAATAATAATAATTTCCTTGTATTGTCATTCTGTGTAACAATGTACACAGAACGAAATGTCGATTGCACCTGACCCGTTGTAGCGAGCCGATGCAGCCGCAGCCAACAGAGGGCGCCGCCGACCACTTTTTAAGTCTTAGGAATGACTCGGCCGGGGCGCGAACCACCGACCTCCCAGTCTCAAAGCGGGCGCCTTACCATCTAGGCTACTGAGCTGGTACAAATGTCGATTGCACCTGACCCGTTGTAGCGAGCCGATGCAGCCGCAGCCAACAGAGGGCGCCGCCGACCACTTTTTAAGTCTTAGGAATGACTCGGCCGGGGCGCGAACCACTGACCTCCCAGTCTCAAAGCGGGCGCCTGCACAAAAAAAATTGTGTGGTTTGATATCTTTCTGTGCGTCCTTTCATGTTTTGTTCCAGATGCCACATAGGAAGCACTTATCATCAGGGCTGCAGTCCACCACAAAGGGAAAACAATTTTTGTTTACAACAGGATGTACAATTACAATGAAAAATAAATTGAACTTTTTATTTTACAAGTGCATATGCAAAACAACTAGAACTGACAAATATGCTCGCCGGACCATTGTCAAATATAAGCACAGGATACATATGCAAACAATCAAAGACAAGAATGATGAAGGGTACGGGGTCTTTATTGGCAAGTGGATCGGCGAAGGTGTAAGGGGTCTCTGAATCTCTCAGAATGCTTAATAGGTTCCTGAAAGCTCCCCAACACTTCAGCTGAGGAGAAAACTTCACACCTAGGCAGGTTGGCCTTCCTGCCGCAGCCACTTCATTTAGCTCATCCAAAGGGCTCTCCAGGTGTGCCTAGGCCATACTAAAAGATCCTTAGTAGGTCTTCCATGGGCCTCCTTCCAGTAGGAAATGACTGGACCAACACACCAGGGGGGATGGGGAGGGGGTTTCCAGGACTGAACCAGATGCCTGAACCACTTAAAATAAGGATCGTTGGACTACTCTTCCAGATGACCAGGTTTCTTGTTTTAGATTAGTTTTTTTTTAAGTGAAGAGATAAATGTAGAAATGAAAAGTGAGGGAACATTTCTGATGATGATGAAGTGGTGCGGTAACTACATTAGCGATTCAGTTGGTGAAGGTGTTAGGGGTCCCCGAATCCCACAGCATGCCTAATAAGTTCCTGAAAGCCCCCCGGTGCTTGTGGTTGAGGAGGAAACTCCACACCTCTGTGTGTTGCCCTCCCAACCCCCAACCACTTTGGGCCTGCCGAGTCCTAACGGCAAGAAGGAAGCGCTCATACTTCACAGACAGGAATCCGCCAATGACAGGCAGCTCCCGATGGACCAATAAACACGCAGAGCTCACTCAAAGCCAAACTTGCTGACAACACAAACTAATGTAGCGCTCACCACGCTTTATGGACTGGACGCTATCACTAAAAAAATTCTTCTTAGAAAGTTAACACTTACTCCAGGTGGTCAAATTTGGGTGACTGGCGATCCGATTTAAACCATTACTCACTAGTAGTTTTTCAATACTTTTTTAATAGTTTTTTGGATTCTTGAGCACAGTTCACGTCTAACTTAAGTGACATCACCTTTTCATGGGTTTACCTTCAGAAGATGCATGTTGAGCACTAAAGAGCGAGGCTAAGGTGGGCTGTGCCTCACGTATTTGTCCATTAGTGGTGGTCCTAAATCCTTGTCAAGCATCTTGTGTTTTACGTGCACAGCAGGAAGAAACCAGAGCAGCTTTAAGATACCTTTGGAAGGCAAAACAGTCCAGAAGGTGGTCACGTGGACTTGAAGGACAAACTGTTGTACGCTATAATCCTGAATTAACTATTTTTTTCAATAAACAAGTCATTTGCTCTCGAGTGTTCTTTTTGCATATTTGAAGTCAGATCTTCAAAATCTGAGTGAAAATGTGATAGGGTTTCATCAATCAGGAATGAGATGTTCTTTTGCCCCTGAAATCGATTTTTGACTCAGGAGTGAAGGACTTTGAGAACTGATTAATATGCAAAGATCTTCGACCAAAGAATCAGATTGAAAAAGAAGCATCTTAATAACTTAAAAGAAGAGGAGGATCAAAGTAGAAATTTAAAGAAGATTGAAAGAGAAGACAATAGAAGAACAATACGCATGGATTTACATCGCCGAAGAATAAGATCGAAGTAGAAGATTGAAGTAGAACATCAAAGAAAAAGCCCAACGAGGAATAAAAACATCAAAGAAACATAGGTACAGGTTTAAAGAAGCCCAAAATAATTAAGGAAGTTTGAAGAAAATCAAAGGAAATTGCAGAAGATTGAAGAAGAGGTTCAAAGTCAAATATCAAAGATGGTTGAAGATTGAATAAGCAGAATTAGATTAAAGTAGAAGATGAAAGAATAACATTGAAGAAGAGCTTAAGTCAAGTCAAGTCATTTTTATTTGTATAGCAGCTATAGCCCTTAATCACAAAGAGTCTCAAAGGGCTGCACAGGTTATTACAAACCAGACTATTATTACAGACTATTATGACACCATCCGCTGATCTAAAACCTACATGAGGGCAAGGAAAAACTTAAAAACCTCAACATGAGGAAAATGAAGAGACTTTGAGAAGGGACCGCACATGTGGTAATCCCCCTTCCGGGAACACAGTGCGTCCTATCTGAGAGGTAGGATCTGAATAATAAGAGGACGGTTCCTGAGACCAACCGTTCTAGTAAGATATTATGGTCCACAGTGTCAAAACCACTAAGGTCCAGAAGCAGCAAGAATGATGAAGCGCCGGAGTCCATTGCCAGTAGAAGATCATTGGTTACCTTAATCAGGGCTGTCTCAGTAGAGTGGTTAGCCCTGAATCCTGATTGCATTGATTCAAAAAGATTCAAAAAGATTCAGAAAGAGAAGAAAATGTTGGAAAAAGATAAAGAATTAAGAAGGTTGAAGAATAATATCAAAGATCATAGAAGATTGAACAAGAGGAAAAAGGTCAAAGAAAAGCATTGAAGAACATCAAAGGAAATAAAAGAATGTTATTGTTATATTCTTCAATCTTCTACTTCAATATCCTTCAACCTTTCTCCCTGGATCTTTTTCAATCATTTACTTTTAACCCATTTTCTTTTGGCAAAGAAGCGAATGGAAGACGATCAAAGATGACTAAGATTGAAGAAAAAGGTTGTAGAACGTCAAAGAAAAAGAAGAAAGTCAAAGGAGTAAAAGAAGTTTGAGGAAAAGAAAAACATTTGAGCAGAAGAGTTTTGCCAGGGCGGTCTTGTCGCCACATAAACACCTGACACACAAAACCATAACGACATCACAGCGGCTATTTTTAAGCTAGCCGCTAGCCACGGATGCTTCCTTTCCGCGACTCGTATGTCACTTTTATTTCGGGCGGGGGGGCGGCGGGGGGAATTGCGTCAGGGGGGTAGATGGGGATTTAGGTTTATGAAGGGAGCGGGACAGGTTTCTTATCACTTCCTTGTGGAAGAAAACAGACCCGCAGGAAAAACATGGTAGTTTAACAAATAACAAAATGGCGGCACCATCCACTGTCAAAAGAAGAAGGAGGCGGGACAGAGTCAAGGTCGCAAAAAAGATGGCAGCCGTCACGCTAGGACGATAAAAGTCAGTGCCATATTTACGGTTGCCACGGATTGTCCGGCATCTGCGGACACCATCAGTGATTTTGACTTGTAATGCAGCACAAACATGCCCCCCCCCAGAATGCCCCCCTTTGTCCTTGAACCTCTGACATCCTCCCCAAGGTCAAGGCCGAGCGGAACGGCCCCCCGACCGCCAATCAAACGGCTTGGATTATGCGCAAGCTGTAACAGTGACATACGAGTTCCGGAATACATGTAAACACATGGTTTGTCAACCATTTTTCTATTTTTAGTAATTTGATTTCGTGTTTATAATTTTACTTTGAAAATATGAATATATAAAGTGCACAGACACACCAACATACAAGTGCTGGAATACATGTAACTGCTGAGTTTGTTGACAATTTTTTTTAGTTTCCTTCCAATTTTATTTTGTCTGTGTCTTAAATAACGTCTGCTCAGACGCCCGGGGCGTGCATCTTTTACGTCAGGCGTACAATTTACAAAACGTCTCTGCCCGGGTGGCCAAAAACTTTTTTTAAGAAAGAAAAAAAAAAGAAAGAAAACAAAAAACTTTTTTTTTAAAATCAAAAGTTTGCTTTATTTCGAATTCAAAATCTTCGTTCAGTTTGTAAATTTCGTTTCGCTTGGCAATTTGCATACTCGGCAGCCAATCGGAAGCCTGCATCGAATAACTTCAGGCTTCCGGACTCTCCCGAGCGTTATATGGTCGTGCATTTGCATATCATTTTCCAAAGTAGACGTACAGAGAACACAAGATAAATGAGGAAGTGGTTAGGAATCGAGCCAAAACCTCATCCCCAGAAGAAATATTCAAAAGAAGCTAACAAAATTGATGACGCTACAAAACGTAAACGTACATTAAAAGCATCGTGGAAAGAGGAGTTCACGTGGCTTGTAGCAAACATTGCATGTATGAAGATGAGTAAATACAGGTACATAATGATGGCAGATGGAAAACAGCGATGTCATATACATGCAATGAATGTTATAAGTAGATTCATAATAAACTTAATTTTAAAGTGTTTTTTGCGATTAGGTGTCTTATCGTGTTTCAAGTTGTGAAAAATTGGGCAGGCAACTTTTCAGAGTTGTCTGCCCTGGTGTCCGCTAACTTTTTGAGATGAGTTTCCGACACTGATTTTGTGTTCATAGGTTTATTTTGAAGATATTCATAAATAAAGTGTATGGATTGCTTCACAAACATGCAGACATACAAGTGCAGAAATACACACAAACACTATGTTCGTCAGCCATATTTTAGTTCCCTTTTCGATTGATTTTGTGTTTATAAGTTTATTTTCCAAAGTAAGTATTTCTTGCGTGCGGGGATGCACACTAGCGCAAATACTGAATTTGTCTACCTTTATATAGTCATTTTCTGTTCCTTTCCAGTTTGATTTTGTTTTAATAAGTTAATTTTAAAAATGTTCATAAAAAAGTGCCGACACTAACATACGAGTGAATTTAACCCCAACCACAGTCTAATACAGATCTCAAACCATGTTCCAAACCGCTTTAGGACCACAAAAATGTCCAAACGGTGCCCATAATGACGGTCAAAACCCAGAAACTGGTCCTAAGACGATCTGGAATACGAGTAGAATCCCACAGTTAGGCCACATCATTCCTTGTTGGTCACAGACAAATGTGCAAATCAATTTGACACGCGATCATGGGTGTCACGCGTGTGCTCGTAAGTGCACGTGTGCCCACATAAACCATTTCAGCACAGCTGGGAGCTCACAATATCTCGAAAAAAAACCTTCTCAAATCCTCGTGTGCTCGTATGTGCTCGTATGTAGCCGGAGCTAATCCGATCAGTTAATCGAATCGGGAGCTAACCCGAAACACACCTAAAGACAAAACCGAGAAAAAAGAATCAGATGTGGCGAAGGTCGGCGCTTAACCTCGTTTGGACTCATCCGATTATAAGTGTGACTTTGAGATTGGCGTAAAAAACAAAAACTGAATCCAAAAGTTCAAAGCGCAGAAGGCCAGTCAGTCTGGGCTATTCAGTAGAGCTTCGGGATAAGACATTAATTGGTTGCTAGTGTGGGGATAGGAACATTCAAATAACAAAATAGTTTATAGTACGTACTATGTATGTCTACTAGATGATTTAATAACATTGTAAATAAATATACATGTAAATGAAAAATGACATTTTATTTACCTTTGGTGTGACGTGACTTGAGCTGGTTCATCAGAGTAGCAGGAGGATGGGAATGGACTGTTTCAATCAGTGCCTTAATTTTAATCATATTTTCGATCGTCAATTGGTTAAGGCAAAGCAAACTTAGCTTTCTGGTTCCTTCTTTGTATTCCTTTATTATCTCAAGCTTTTTTTTTAATGGTTATCATGTTTTTCCTTCTCCCTTTCTCATCACCGCAAGCCTTGGGACCTGGAAAAGATAAACACAGCAAATATAATACATTAGTGTACTATCAACCTGCACACAGGACTCTGAATTGAACAAAAAGAGCAAGGAATTATGGGAGGTAGTTCAGCAAATAGAATATAGAATGTTTTTATGATGCAGTGCTGCAAACTAATAGCAGACCTTGACCGGTAACAAACAGGCATCTTAAAGAGGTAACTTGGTTGAAATTGTCTTAGTTCTGGGCCCTGTAAAATAATTTGTTATTGATGTTGTATAATTAACAAAATGCGGTAAATTGGGGGGAAAATCCATTGTGTGCCTCTAAGTGAAAATGTCATAAAGGTGGGGTCACTGTCCAGGGTTGCTACAGTACATGTACTGTATATTCTTTAAAGGAATGCCGAAAAAAAAACATGAAGTGAACGCGGTGAAGAGAAAACGTTGTAAGGTGAGGTCACCATATCCTGGGGGCAACTTACATTTCATTCATATTACATACATTGTGTGTTATGGCATTCATTTTTAGTTCATTTATCCGTTTATTAATCTATGAATTAGATGATTTCTAATCCAGATAATGAAGGTATTTTTTTCAAGTTGTGTTTAATGTAGAAGTAAGATCGGGCCTAAAAATTGTAGCCTGACCCGACCAGAGTCGCGGGTATATAAACCTGAACCCGCCCAAACCGACGGATTAACTTGATTTGATAACCGAGCCCGAAATAAACCCAAAGCCTTAATTTGCCGCCAAAGTAAACACGAAGCTTTGCTCGAGCCGTGCGGACTTCAACGCCGAACTTTGCGTTTCGGCTGAACTACGCAGCTTGGGGTTTACTTGGGGTCGAGTCCCTCAAATCAAGAGTGCACTGCAAGTGCAGCGCCTAAATGAACAGTTTGGCGACCTGCAGCGAATGAAATTGAAACCACAAATTCTGCAAACTACAAGCTGCAAACAGTGAAAGATTTGGCCAAAAAGCATGAAGAAAGTTTGTAAAGCTTGTAAGCTATTGGCAAGAAGCAGAAATGACGTCTGACGTGAGGGAGGTGGAAGGAGGAAGCTGCGTGTCTTTTACCCCAACACTGAGGAGGAAAATTTCTTTGGATTAAGTGATTTGGAGTCAAACTGGTAGTAACCATTTTCTTCATCAAAATAATGACTTAAGTAAAAGTAAGCGCATGCAGTGTAGATCTTCAATGAAGGAAAATAAATAAATAAATAGATAACCCGGGTTACCGTGACCTGGGGTTAAAATGTACTGTGTGTTGTTTGATTTATTTTTTAGTTCATTTATTTATTGATTCTTAACCCTGAAGATTTAAATCGTTTTTCCAGATTTTGTGAATATTTTGCCATTGTTTCCAATTAAAGTTAATTAATCCAATTTAAGTGTAGCCTTCCTATCTATGGTAAAAATGCCGTAAAAAGGAGTCAATCCACACCGTGAAATAAAAACATTGGAAAGCGAAGTCGCCATATGCTGGGGTGTACTGTACATCGATATACATAAACATACTAAAAGTTTGTTCATTTATTTATGTGTTATTCTTTTTAATCCAAAGTATGGAAGTCTCCAGTTTGATTTTGGTTTGTCTTTGCTATTGTCTCAATTTAATTTAAATGAATGAATCTAATCTTAATGTAGTCCTTCCATAGGAATCCCCTAAATAGGGGTAAAAACAACAACAACATTGTATTACACACAGTAAAGTGAAACATTCTAAGGCAGGGTCAATGTATTAGAAACATTCGTCATTTTAAAAATGACATTATGAAAATGCGCTCGATTGTAAAAAAATTGATGTGTTGCAATTGATCACAAAATCTTGGTTCCGATTCGCTTCCATTGATGTTTTTTTTTGCCCTGAAAAATGTCAATCCCCCCACAGTTCTTGTCCACGATGCGTTGAACTTATAGTCTCGTTTTCACGGTTTCGCACTCGTTGTGTCCTTTTGCTAATAGCTAGCTCAGCTCATTAAGATCAGCATGTCCGGGGCAAGAATCAGCAATGTTTATGTGGGAGGGGCCACAAAATTTCAGGGGGGGCCCATAGCACCTGTTGCGCCCCGCCTGGGAGTCATGAATGCGATTGATGAGCCGAGTCCGGACCCCGGGATCTCCGGCGCAAAGCCGTGGGATCGGCAGACACCTGTCAATCAGGCTGCTGGGGGTAAAGGGGGTCCAAATGTGGGGGTCTACGGTCCACACTTGGCTAGCGACGTCGCAGCTGTAAGACGACTAAGCTCCAAACCCGAGCCGTCTTGTGACATTCTCACGGAAACTTGATCGGACCAGGTCACGAGAACTTCTTTTGGGCTCTACCAAAATGTCTCAAGAAGCCTGAAACAGTTCAGTGAGAACACCTTTCCCCTGAGGATGAGGCTTTCTCAAATACGTATTGCCAAATTCGATGAAACCAAGGCCAGTTTTCCGTAGAAACTCGAATTTTGGGCCCGCCAACATGTCTAAAAGTCTCAGCAACAGGACACTAGCAGCCATTTTAGTTAGACCACCAACCATGAGATCCTTAAACGTTTACTAGAACACTTTTCCCTGACGATGCGACTTTTTCAATGACCTATCCCTCTTTCAGCCTACCGAAGGCTGGTTTTCCTGAGAAACTGAATTCTTTTACCTGCCTGGAAGTATGAAAAAAGTGCAGAGAGGAACCCCTTTCCTTTGAGGAAGGGACTCTCTCAAAGAACTGTTACGAACTTCATCCCCAAACCAAGGCCGTTTTTTTCCTAGAAACTGGACTTTTCAACCAACCAAGAAGCTTGAAGGGAACAGTGAATCCTATGAAGCACCAAGAAGTGACCGGCCACTTTAGTTGGATTTGGGTTCCACCAACCACAAAGTGCTGAAAACGTTTCCAGTACCCTTTCCTGTGAGGACAGGACCCTCTCAAAGAACAACTCTCATCTTCATTCCTCATGGATCAGTTTTCTTTTGAAACAGGACTTTAGGTTACCATATGTCTAAAACAGTTCTTAGAGGAACCATTTCCCTTAAAGCCAGGACTATCTCATATAACTACTCCAAACTTCAGTCCAAAGGACTCAGTTATTATACAATATATTATCCTTGCGGTCTTCCATACCTAAATTCCTTAAACGTTTTCTCGAATTCTTTCCCATGAGGACTAAACTTTCTCAAATAAATATTCTAAACATAACCCCAATAAAAGCCTGTTCTGAGAAAGCAGACTTTCAGTCAACAGATGGACCTGAGAAGGAGTCTCAAAGGGTCATTTTAGTTTGATGTTTCGGAATTATTTTTCTCACAGGCGGGACAAACTCAAATAACTATTCCTAACTGCAGCCCATCCAAGGTTGGTTTTCCTTAAAAGGCAAATTTTTGGTCAATGGATGGACCCACTAAGAAGTCCAAAGGGTTCTGTTTTCACGGTATATATCACCTTCGGTTGTAACAACTCCAAAGGGCTGTTTTATGAAACCCTTTCCCTTGGGGATGGTCCTCTCTCAAAGAACTATCCCAAACTGAAGCTCAACCAAGGCCTGATCTCTTAGGAAATGGGACTACTGTTGACCTAATGGACCCACCAAGGGGTCTGAAAGGTTCGTTTTAGTTCTGCTTGGCGCCCACCAACCACAAAGTCCTGAAAATGTTGCCAGTACCCTTTCTATTAAGGGCGGGATTATCTTAAAGAACTGTTCAAAACTGCAGCCCAACCAAAGCTGATTTTCCTGAAAAAGTGGAATTTTGGTCCAACCCCAAGGACTACGAAATGTTTCCAGAACCTTTTACCAACAGATTTGTCTCAAAGACCTCGTTTCAGCCCAACCAAGATAGGTTTTACCCAGAAAGTGGAGTTGTGGACCCACCAAGAAGTGGGAATGTCTCAGTTAAAGCACCAGTAACTGAGCAGCCATTTGAGTCGGACTTGAGGTCCTCCGAAAGCGCTGTCAGCCAATCGGGCCCCAGATGCCAGGGGTGGCCCAGTTTGTCCAGCAGTCCGTCAGTGGGTTTTGGGTTTTAGAGGGTGAGAAGAACAACAGTCCTGAGCAGCACCTGCAGCCAATTGCACTTTTGCTTTCATGTTGTGTTATGGTTTTAGGTTTTACGGTCGGCTTTGGAGGCTCAAGTGATCCGGTTACTCCCAAAATGTCGTAAATTACAACTTACTGCCCTTTACAAGTCGCACTGCAGTTACACAACATAAGTTTGCGAACTAAACACTAAATATCTCCCCTCCTTCCCCAATTCGGTTTGGCAACCTTGCCGAACGAACATGACACCAATTTATAATAATGATAACTATTATTATTATTATTATTATTATTAGCGTAGTAGTAATAGTAGTGGTAGCAGTAACTTGAAACCACGAATGCAACTTATTACTTTTCGTCTTTCACGTGTGACATTTAAATAAAAAATATTAGTTCAAAGTTTGTTGACAGTCAAGGGTGACTCGTCAACGACAAGCTAGCTGCATAAGCTGCGTTAGCATGAAGATAACAGACTGCTAGTTCGAGGTGGTTTGATTTTATTATTTTAGGTATGTTTTTATATATTTTTGTTTCTCTATTTTTGTATTCTTTCTTTACTTATTATTATATATTCGTTGCATTTCTTTTCATTTTTTGTTTGAAAGAAGCTCACAAACACCCAGGCAAAGCTTGTTTTTTTGGGGGGGAATGCGTCTTATTTATTTTATTGTATGATTTATAAACTTTATTTATTATCATTCATCTTATTGTTATGTATTCCTTTTTAAAGAAGCTAATTAAAACGGCCAGTCAAAGCTTGTTTTTGTGTGTGTCTGTGTGTTTTATCTATTGTATTGTAGTTTTGAAATATTCTCTATTATTGTGATTTTTTAAAAGAAACTAACAAACGTATTCATTTTTACTGTTATTATTATTATCAAAATTATTGTTGTTTCAATATTATTATGATTATTATTATTAGCTGAAGAAGCTAACAAATTGCAAGTTACTGCTCGTTTTGGGTTACATTTATTTTTAAACCAGTAATATAAAATATGTTTTTCTTAGATTTATATATTTATTTGTATATAATTATTTTTTAAATCAAAACAAATGTTTATTCATTGTTGAACCTTTTCATAGATTTCTTTTATTATTCATGTATTATTATTTAATGATTCTCAATCCAAAGTCAGGAAGTCTCCATTATTTCTTTATGTTACATTTGCTGTGGATTTTTCTTTTTTTTCTTTTTTTTTTTTTAATTTTGCTATTATCTCGAATTAATACAAAATAATTCATTGAACCATCTTGTAGTCTTTCAATAAATACCCAGTGCAAAAAAAGTATTCAAATTAAAAGAAAATCAGAATAACAAAATAAACGTGTAGACTTAAAATACATCAAATAAAAAACAATAGCGGTAGTACTTCTTTAGCAAAGTACTCAAATATAGTTTGTCAGCAGCTTGACAATCCCATCAGGAAAAATTGTCTTTAGCCACAAAAACGGCAATTTCGCATTTATTTATTTCTTGATGGTCCGTTTGCTGCCATGTTACGCAATACTAGATGACATCATGAATGGTAATAATTGTGAGCATTTCCTCTGATGAAAAGAACATTTTTCTTGCCAATTCTTGATTGCAATTAGCAGCTAATGCTAAGTTTTGTCTACCAATCAGTTGCAAAATTTGTGATGACGTTGTTACTCCATCGGAGGTTGGGAAGTAATTGTGAACATCGGATATTGCTATCAAATATTCTTGCAGATGATTTGCAAAGAAGAGTATGTGTGTGTATAAACACACACACACATATATACATACATACATACATACACATATATATATATATATATATATATATATATATATATATATATATATATATATATATATATATATATATATATATAAACAAAGATGAATAGTAATAATGATATTTGTAATTGGAAATTTTGTTTAATAGCATTTAGAAAACCTAAAGGAAGATCAAATCATTTTTTGTTGCTTGTATAAAGAAATTTGTAGTAATAAATAAATTAAACATGAAATTTTAGCAATTCTTTAAAAATAATCGGAATACAATCTAATTCTATACGCTTTATCATTTATTAGGTACTACATTTTTTTCATCATCCGATGAACAAAAATGAAATGACTTATAAGGCAATTTTATACAGTTTTAATAATAATTTGATTTTATTGGAAAGGATGTTTTTCATTTAAATAGTACATGGTAAATACCTTTGTTAAACTATGTAAAAAACAAATGACGTTCAATTTATAAAAATAATAGTTATTTGAATAATGTGAACAAGAAAATTAAATAAAGAATTTTAAAACGTAATTTTTTTAAAATTAAAAAAACATGCTTTTGCATTTCGTAAACGCTTTTTTAAGTAAGAACACTTCTTGTAATCAAGGGCTATAAAAATTGACAGTATTATTTAAAACCATGCCTTGTCATTTAGAAAATATAAGGGATTCAATTCATAATATATATATATATATATATATATATATATATATATATATATATATATATATATATATATATATATATATATATATATATATATATATATATATATATATTTTTTTTTTTTTTTTTAATAATGTACAGAACAACAAAAAGTAATACATTGGAAATCATTTTATTCCAATTAAAACAATGAAGATTTAGTTAGAAAGCATAGTTTGACACTTCTTAAAAACATATACAAATGATTAATAGAAAAATAAATAAATACATCTAAAAAACACACAAATATAAATAACTGTTCGTTTGTAAGGTTTTTTGAAAAATTATGAAAAAATAGAAATAAATGAATAAATAATGTAAAAAAAATCAAATTAAACTAAATAACAAAAAGTAACAAAATAAAATCAATAACTTCAATTGTCATTTTATTCTATCTAAATAAATTGAAGATTTTTTATGTAAGCATGCTTTGTCTTTAAAAAAGAATATGTTTGTTTTTTCCAAATTGAGTAAAGAAGACAATGAAAGTATCAACAAAATAATTAAGATGTCATGTTGTTATTATTATTTTTTAATTATTATGATTTTGAAACAAACAGGACTACAAGGCGCACTGGATTATAAGGCGCACCTCCAAATGATAGTCGTTTGTGATATGTTTTTCGTAAATAAGGCGCACTGGACTATAAAGCGCATGGAATTGAAAATATTGTAAAAGCCTGGGTTGCATTAAAAAAAAAAAAAGTCAGGAAAAAAGACACTAAGACACCTGTCCACTAAAATGAATTGATTTATTCATAAATGTAAAGACATTTATTTAGGTGCACCTTATAGTCTGATAAATACGGTAATATACGTCATCTAAATACAGTGGTACCTCTTTATATGAGCACGTCTACACAAGAATTTCAGCCTACGAGTTTTTTGGGGGAAGAACAATCTTGCTCGCTTTAGGAAGGAAAATCCAGTTCACGAGCAGTCCAAGTGGCTACCCCTAGAGACTGCTCATTATTTGCGACTGCTTACTGCCAGGATCAGCTCATCTAGTTTGAGCATGCAAACTACTACAGGCAAACAAAGAAATCAAATGAATCATCTGGAAACTTTTTTATGGGTACTTTTTTAATCTAAAGTTGCAATAACTTTAAATTTATGTGTACAGTAAATGCTTATGAATCATCAACGATCTCTTCTTCTCATACCTCTGTAGAATTGCTCCCCGTATCAATGCTTGCAATTCCCCTTATTAGGCGATAATAAACCTTACAAACACCTATTTACTCACAGCGAGACAGACTATGTAGAATAATACGACAACATTAGCAATCTACGATGAAGTTGTTGTCTGCAAACAGTGACCGAGACATTCTGGGTTATATAGCCACAATTTGAAATGATCGAAAAGTGTATAAAATATTGCGTTATGTCCAAGTTGAGAGGTTTACAAGACTCCACGGCCCCCTTCCTCTGCACTACTAGCACACATTTGTTGTGGCACTCAATATAAAATCACATTTTATTTCGTTTGAGGGCGGCATGGCAGCGAAGTGGTAAGCGTGTGTGTGGCACAGTTCTGAGGTCATGGGATCAAACCTTCCTGGTTGGAGTCTGCATGTTCTCCCCGTGTTTGCATGGGTTTCCTCCGGTCACCGCGGTTTGCTCTCACGTTCCAAAAACATGCATGTCAGGTTAATTGGGTGGTCCAAATTGTCCCTAGGTGTGGATGAGCGAGTGAGTTATCTGTCTCAGTGTGCCCTGCGAGTCAAGTCAAGTCATTTTTATTTGTATAGCCCTTTATCACAAAAAATCTCAAAGGGCTGTACAGAGCGCAACAACAATAAATATGTTTTTTAAGCTCCACAGATTGCACAAGAAAAAAAAACAACAACGAAATGTTGTTTTTAATTCACATTTCGATGCAAACTGTAAAGTACAAAGATATCCTTTAAAAGTAGGAAAGCTAACTATTTTTTTTATTCATGAGGATCAACAAATTGTTTTTTTTGGTTCAAATATTTGAACTTGATAGACATTCTCATTATGAAAATGATATATAATATGCTTAAAAATCTGCCTCTTGTGTAGAGTTCAACAAGTCATTACTGTTATTCATTTTACATGCTTAAGCCTGTAAATAGGGTTTGTTCTTTGGTTTCAATGTGTAACAGAGTATTCAAATAAGGTTCCAACTGCTCAGGTGTTGCCTATTGCGGGTCCTTTTAGGAACACAAAAGCGCGCTTGTCTTGGGACCAAGAGATCGCAGGTTCGATTCCTGGCTCCTCCGTGTTATATGTCGAAGTGTCTTTGGGCAAGACACTGAATCCCTAATGCCCCCAATAAGCAGGTTCCATCTATAAGCGTGATCCTAGGATGAATTAGGTTTGTGAAAAGAAGTAACACTGTAATGTGATTTTTAGTGAAGCCTTTCTTGCGTTTCGCCGAGAAAAGAAAATTCTGATTGGACTGAAATATACTGTCTGTCCGTGTGTATGGGGGCTGGGAGTGGGGGCACAGGTGTCTTTTACAATGGAAGAGGGCAACATTACTGACAACACCAGGGAGGTCTTGGCGTTCTTCTCTGGTCCATTCACAGAAAAGATGGCCGTGACTGTTTTCGTTTTGGGGGGGATTTGGCCAAGCATCTCCATCTGCCCACTACCCTGGTCAACAGCAGCTGTCCCCTTTCCTTCTCATTTTTCTCTGTCAGACGGGCTCCTAAAATTAGCACAAAGACCTCAGCCAGCGACTCAAGTCCCACACAACATGCCCCCCTTCAGGTCCTCAAGTGGCATTCATGCCCCCCTCCATGCACGACTCGGACATTCCTGGACCAGCACCTGACCCGCTTCTTTTTTAATCGATGCAGGGGCAGCTTCTGTCAAGGACAAGGAAAGATTGGAGAGGAAAATCGACGATCGGGCGCCCGTCGAATTCTCCAGCCCGACAATTTCCCGCAAAAGAAAAAGCCCAAAGAGATGGTGTACTCGTACCGATAATAGTTTTCCCGAAACGTTGCAGCGTCATTTGTACAACAAAAAAGTGAGAAGAAAATGGTTGGCGGGCTGCCAAGATTTAGGGCACCTGTCTCTTAACACTCCTCTTGTGTTAAAGTCACCGTGTACCGGTTTTGGATTTTGAATGAATACAAAAACCCCATACATTTGTTTATTGCACCAAGGCTTCTTGACTGTCGGGAATGTCTATTTTAACAAAATAAGTCGAGCAAAAAAAATAATAACTCTGTTATAAAATGCTCTCATCAAAATGGTTACATTTGTATTGTTAAGGTCAGTTTCTAGCCAGCTATAAAAACAACCAAAACTGAAAAATAAAAGATAAAACATAAAAACACAACAAAAAAATTACACAAAGAAAACAATTAAAATAACTAAACAAAATATATTATATACAAATGAATAAATCATTGAACAACTAAATATGAATAAAAAAAAATTAAAATATAATAAAATACAATAAATGAATGAATCAAAAATGAAATAAAAACTAAATTAAAAAAAAGAAAACAAATTACTTTTAAATAAATAAATGAATAAAAATAAATTGATAAAGAAAATGAAAAAATAGAAAATAAAAAACAAGAAAATGAAATATCCTTAAAAAAAATAGGAAAATTAAAATAATGAGCCAAATATAAATACCATAAATAATAATAATATAATATTAATAATAATAATAACAATGGGAACGGCGGCGCAGTGGTTAGCGCGTGTGCGTGGCACAGTTCTAAGGTCTTCCATTGCAGAAGACACCTGTGCCCCCACTCCCAGCCCCCATACACACGGACAGACAGTATATTTCAGTCCAATCAGAACCTTCTGTGTGGGTTCAAATCCAGCTACCGGACTTCCTGTGCGGAGTTTGTATGTTCTCCTCGCGCCTGCGTGGGTTTCCTCCGGGCACTCCGGTTTGCTCCCACATTCCAAAAACATGCATTTCAGGTGAATTGGCCGGTCCAAATTGTCCCTGGGTGTGAATGAGCGAGCAAGTTGTCAGTCCCTGTCTGCCCTGCGATTGGCTGGCAACCAGTTCAGGGTGTCCCCTGCCAACTGCCCGATGATTGCTGGGATGGGCTCCAGCACCCCCGCGACCCTTCTGAGGATAAGCGGTGCAGCTAATGAGATGAGATGAGATAATAACAATAACAATAATAATAATCATCTTTTAAACCCCAAAATATTTTGGAATGAGTTCCGTGAGTTAAGAGAGAAAATGTTTTAGGGGGTGACAAAATTGGGCCAGTGCTTTTTCTATTCTCAAAATTTCTTTTGGGCATGTCACAGATCAGTTGAACACCAAAAGTGCGGTTCCGGTTGAGTTCAGGTCACCCTTGCCGAACTAGTAAAAAGTCCACAGAGACCAAAAGTTCAATTTAGTGAGTGTGACCACACAAAAAAGCACTTCTTAGTTTCTTTAAAATAATAATAAATAAATAATTTTTTAAAAAGTGTAAATTAATAATAAATGTAAAAAACACACACACAATAAAAAACCACCTGAATTTTAAAAGAATCAACAAGAAAAAGCGGGACAGGGGTGTGCACACTTGTGCGACCACATCACTGAAGTTTAAAAGAAAAAGTGTTTGATGGAGACGTCCCATTTGTTATAAAAAATGTTTGGGAGTCATTTTGTATTTATAAAAAATAACATGAGGTGTGTCAAATTTGGAAAATATGGAAAAGTGTCCAAAATAATATTCCATTCTGTGATAAGGATGGACAATATAATTGAGAAAAAAAATTATGGTTGACCATTTAATCATTGGGCAGTACGGCGACTGAGTGGTCAGCGCTGCCGCGGCATAGTTCTGAGGTCATAGGATCAAACCTTTCTGTGTGGAGTTTGCATGTTCTCCCTGTGCATGCATAGGTTTCCTCCGGGCACTCTGGTTTCCACCTACATTCCAAAAACATGCATTTTAGGTGAATTGGCCGGTCTAAATTGTCCCTAGGTGTGAATGAGCGAGTGAGTTGTCTGTCCCTGTGTGTCCTGCAACTGGCTGGCAACCAGTTCAGGGTTTCCCCTGCCCACTGCCCAAAGACAGCTGGGATGGGCTCCAGCACCCCAGCGACTCTACTGAAGATAAATGGTGCTGATAATGGATGGATGGATATTTAATCATTTTCATTCTTAAGCAGGACATTTCTTCACTGGTGGGGCAGACAAGCCATCTGCCAAAAGCACTTTGCATCATCCGGACATCAAATTAGCAACATAGCTCAGCAAACGATGGCCCCAGGAGGGGGCCGCGGTTCAAAAGGCCACCTTCGTCCAGGGACAGCTGTCCCTTTTATTGACCCGTCACTTGTACGGGGCCGATGACAGTCGGCTGAAGTTACGGCAACAAAACGCTTGTAAACGGACGAATGGTCGCCGTAAAATTACGCAAATAGAATGAAGGGAAGATGACAGCTGTCAATCAAACTTGTGGGATTGAAAATAAATCAAACTGATGAATTGAGCCTATCGTTTTTTTTTCTCGTCAGACTTCTGCTTACAGAATATAGAACTGGACATTTCACAGGGAAAAATATATAAAAAAATACCGATATTTTTCAGGTGCAAATTTTTCTACAAAAATAATGAGATTACATTGTTTATTTGGGGAGAATTTGTTGAGCATTATTTGGGTAAAATAATTTCCAGTCAAGCTGTACTGAAACCTTTTGAGATATATCTCCATCCATCCATTATCTGCACCGCTTATCCTCAGTAGGGTCATGGGGGTGCTGGAGCCCATCCCAGCTATCTTCAGTCAGTCGGCAGGGGACACCCTGAATTGGTTGCCAGCCAGTCACAGGGCACATAGAGACAGTCAACTCACTCGCTCATTCACACCTAGGGACAATTTGGATTGATCAATTAACTTGACATGCATGTTTTTGGAATGTGGGAGGAAACCGGAGTGGTCGGAGGAGACCCAGGCAGGAGACCCACCTGTACTGCTCACCCAATCGAAGTCGTTTACCAGCGTTTTTATTTATCAGTTTAAATGGTTTCTTATCGAACTTCTGCATTAAGTTGCTTCGGCTTTATATGGACCAAAATCCGGATGAAATCACTTGACTTTGGAACGCCACAGTGAGATGTGCAATAGTTACATTTTATTTCGGAGCCATACGTACTCATGAAAAGAGCCATTTACGGCTCCCGAGCCATAGGTTCCCTACCCCTGGCCTAGACCAAGTACAGTAAACATGCATACAGACTGTAATGACGTAACCACGTGACTCTGGATACAACACCGCCTGCTTTCCTTATTATTTCATTTTTCAACACAAGGATACTGCTGGAAGTGTGAATTTCCCTACGGGATGAATAAAGTATCTATCTATCTATCTATCTATCTATCTATCTATTTATCTAATGCCGAAGATAGCTTTCAGAACTAAGATATTCAAGTACTTTATGTCAACACTGTTGGATTGTAAATTTGCTGTAAAGCTGTCCTAAATATTAAAACAAAATATGCTTACCAAGTAAGTCAAAGACATATCTTCAATAAACAAAATGGCAAAGTTTGTTATGTAAACATTGTAGAACACCCACCTCTTGCACCAAACTGATCCAAAGTTGTAAGGCGAGGTCCGCTGTCTGACTACCGCCACACCGGGGTGCTTAGCTTTCGAGTGATACAACAAGGAAGAAGTGCTCCGATGGTCATTACTGTAAATTCAGCTTTGCAATCCATACATTTCACTTTCGCCTTGTCGAGATTTACATCGAGCAATGTTTTAAAGCAAAATGGTAAAGCTAAACGTGTTTCTTTTCTCTTTTCCATCGTTAGCATACTACGTCACGTTAGCCTCAAGAAACAAAAGTGACTCTTCTTCGTTTGTTGGAACAGCGCGGCTTGACACTCCGGACCTGCCCAGGGCCAAATTTTAATCGTTACGTCAATATATTTTTAAATCAAAAGTTATAACGCAAATCGTTAAATGAAACACTTGACTAGATTCCATTTGTTTTGGAGCATTTTTTTGATTAGAAATTTTGAGTTGGGTTCGTTAAAAATCATGACAGCCGTCGCTCAAATTCTTTGATATTTCGACAATACCATAGAAAAACATAATGCTGTTATTTTCTTAATAAATATCGTCCTACAAAAAATGGATTTTTTCCCCCCCAAATTTGGGGGATTAAACATCCTCAGAAAATGGCCGCCCAATCATGTGAGGTCAATAAACGACAGCTGTCACTCGCATTAATTTAGATAAGCGTATGAGTCAGCAATTTCCATGTGAAAATAGTGTTATTTTTAGATTCAAATGAAAACTAGATGACACTTTGTTGATTTCTTAAGACTTATTTTAATTGAAAAATTTAGGTTCTTCAAAAATATGACAGCCGTCACTCGGACTTCTTGATATTTTTACAATCAAAGGACAGAAAATCTCATCTCATCTCATTAGCCATACCGCTTATCCTCATTAGGGTCGCGGGGGGCTGGAGCCCATCCCATTCATCTCCAGGCAGTGGGCAGGGGACACCCTGAACTGGTTGCCAGCCAATCGCAGGGCACACAGGGACAGACAACTCATTCGCTCATTCACACCTAGGGACAATTTAGACCGGCCAATTCACCTAAAATGCATGTTTTTGGAATGTGGGAGGAAACCGGAGTGCCCGGAGGAAACCCACACAGGCGCGGGGAGAACATACAAACTCCGCACAGGAAGTCCGGTAGCTGTATTTGAACCCACACAGGAGGTTCCCAAGACCTTAGAACTGTGCCCGCACACGCGCTAACCACTGCGCTGCCGTGCTGCCCAGGACAGAAAATAATGCTGTTATTTTTGGGACGGAATTTCCGACCAAAAAAAGAAACACTTGACGAGATTTAATTTATTTTGGAGTATTTTTTCCATTACAAATTTTGAGTTGGGTTATTAAAAATTATGACAGCCGTCGCTTAAACTTTTTGATATTTCAACCATACCCCAAAAGAACTTAATGCTGTTGTTTTCTGATTAAAATTGTCCTGCAGAAATTGATTTTTAAAATAGATTTTGGGATGAAACACCCTCAGAAAATGGCCGCCCAATCATGTGAGGTAAATATACGACAGCTGTGACTCGCATTAATTTGGATAAATGTATGAGTCAGCTATTTCCGTGAAAAAATGCTGTTATTTTCAGATTCAAATGAAAACTTGATGACATTTTGTTTGTCTTTTAATTAAATAATTTGAGTTTAGGTTCTTCAAAAATATGTCAGCCGTCAATCGGACTTCTTGATATTTCTACAATCCCAGAACAGAAAATAATGCTGTTATTTTCAGGACAAAACTTTCCTACCGAAAAATGAAACACTTGACTAGATTTAATTTATTTCGGAGCATTTTTTCAAGCGCAAACACGTAATGTTAGCTTCTTAGCCGCGTAAGCTAACCCGGTGAAACGGAGTCGGTCGGAATGTTGAGCCGTTCGGTCCAGACCCAAACAGAATGTGCGTCTTGTGGGCGCGGCTTATCTTGCGGCGTTCCCGGAGACCTTCTCGAGTTTCCGCAAACCTCGTAAAAGAATCGTCTACGTTAGCGTCTACGACGTGTTAAGTGTCCGTGGAAGAGAAGCTCGAATTCGTGTAAACACGCAGACATGTTTTTTTCTCACGAGCGTATGTCATGTCATCGACACGCATGAAAAAAATAGAAAATTACCGTCAAGGTCGTCGACAAAGGAAATGTTCTTTAGCATCCGTTAGCTTATACTGCTACATAAAAGAAAATAGGACCGAGTATCGACTTCTGGTTCTGATTGGTAAGACTGCTAAAAAGGGAAAAAAAGGGGAAAAAAACTTATTGAAACAGGTATGAAGTCCAAACCGAGTCCAAGAGTGACCTCCTTGGTACCAGTTCACTATACTTCACTTTTTTCCTTACAGGTTAACGAAAAAAGAAAAATAAGAAAGCCAAAAAAATAAAAATAAAGGAAAAAAGAAGAAAAGGGAAAAAAAGAAAAAAAGAGACTTTGCGCTCTTGAACTTCAACAGCCTTTATCTATAGCTCTTGTGCTCAGAATATTCTGTAATAAAATTGTTGAAGAAATTGCTAATATCTGCAGGTTTTGTTTTGACTTACGGACTGCCCTTTTAGAATAAAAGTGACCATCAGCTATTTTAGTCTTTGCATTAGTGATTGTGTGTAGCTCATTTGTGTCCAGAGTATTCTGTAATAAAAATATTGAAATAACTGCTCATCTCTCAAGCCAATATTTGACCTATTCTACTGTTTTAACACACAGAAAAAAAAGAGATTACCTCATTCAAATGTAATCATTGATTGGCTGCTTTGTTGTGCCAGTTTATTTTTTCATTAAGTTGTCGGATGTTAAGCTTTTAGAATCACTTTAGCCTTGCACTATTTAACCTAGTTGTATTTTTTAAGTTAATCAACCCTCCCTTCCAGTTGTAGAGGAATTGTCTGCCATTTTCTATTTCTTCAGGTTTCATACTGACTCATGGACCACCCTTTAGTATAAAAGCGATTATCAGCCATTTGAGTCTTTGCACATGTGAATGTTGTACCAATTAATCTATAGCTCATTTGTGCACGGAATATTCTGTAATAGAAACTCAACAGAACCACCCATCTCCCGATCTTGCTTTATCAGGCCTGTCTTCTTATAACCCAGAAATAAATAACCATTACCATTGCACTTAATTTCAAGTTAGGTTTCTATTTTCCAGTCAATCTGTTAAATATAAGAGTGCTTGTCTTTCATTTTGTATTTCTCTAGGTTTTTGTTTTGACTCATAGACCGCCTTTTTAGTATAAATCTAGATTGTCAGACATCTTAGTATTTGTACTTGTAAATTGCTACAACCTTTGTTTGTAGCTTATCTTTGCTCGGGATATTCTATAATAAAAATGCTGAAAAATCTGCAAACATCTCTATCTTTATGATTTGACTCATGGACTGCCTTTTTAGGATAAAAGTTATTGTCAGCCATTGTAGTCTTTGCACTTGTGAATTGCCACAGCCATTGTCTGTTTTTGGAGTATTCTGTAGTAAGTACATTAAAGAAACTTCTAACATCTTTGACTGACGGTCTGCCGGTTTAGTATGAAAGTGATTGTCATCTTTTATTGTCTTTACAGTTGTGAATTGCTACAGCCATTGTCTGTAGCTCAGTTGTGCTCGGAATTTTCTGTAATAAAATTTTTGACGAAACTGATCATCTCCCTAGGCCTTGTTTTAAATCAAGGACTGCCCTTTTAGTATGGAAGTGATTGTCAGCTATCATAGTCTTTACACTTGTGAATTGCAACAGCCATTGTCTGTAGCTCCTATCTGTCCGGACTATTGAGTAGTAAAAACTTGGAAGGAACTGCTCATCTCTTTGCAGTAGTGCTATAATCTGTCTTGTGGACAACATGCCTGCCATCCCCATTTGCCCCACCATGCTGGTTTTTCAAAACCTTGACGATGAATGTCAACAAACAATTTGTCCGAACGTCCGTCGGAATGTTTTTTTGTCGGTCAAAGGCATAAAAGAGTGTCGGAAAAGTAATAAATCTTTTAAGATTTTAGAATCTGACGACAAAGCTAATTCCTGTATGAAATGGGTGGAGGGAGCCCCCCTCCTCCCTCTCCCGTCATCAAAACCGCCTCATAAAGATGGCAGCTGTCACATGCGAGGGACAATTCTGGAGCGCCGGATTACACTTTGCATTTTGTCACATCGCTAACCCAGGGGGGGCTAAATGTGTTGCCCCCCCCAATCCCCCAAAAATGTCCGCTTTGACCATCTGTTGCTCGCAATGGCTTCATCCAAAAACAGGCTGCCAAGTTTAAGTATGGTAAGGAGGGGGTATTTGAGGGTGGGTAGGGGGGTTATAACATTGTGCTAAATGTTGTTGCGGCGAAAGGGGAGTCGGGGGGGGCTTTGGAGGCCATTTTCCACTCAACAAACGCTCACACGTGTTGACAAGATAGACGCACAACAGCGAGAACATTCATCGACATCGTTTTCGAGCTGGGACAAAGACCGATACGAGGTCGTGAAGATCGCAGAGGCCTTGTCAGTTGTTTTGTTAAGATCGTCTCTTAACAGCAACCGATACTAGATAACAAAGACTATCGATGCCTCATCAGTTGCTAAGTTACGATATTTTGTAGGAAAACGCATCAACATTGTTTACTGAGCTGGTTCAACAACCGACATCAGAAGACGAAGATCGCCGTAGCCTAGGTTGCTAATTTAAGTTTTTTTTTACAAGAAAATTGGTCAAAATTGTCAAAGCACTGGGTCAAAGACCGATACTAGATTTCAGAGACCATGGCGTCCTCGTTGGTAGCTTCGTGGAGGTTTTTTGTGGAAAATTTGTCAATCTTGTTTCCGAGCTGGATCGATGACTGATACCAAAGTGTAAAGACAATTCTGACCTCGCTGTTTGGTTAAAATAGTTTAATAACTTGAATTTCTTAACAGCAACCGATACTAGATCGCAAAGACCACCAAGGCCTCGTCATTTTTTTCGCAGCCTTTGGATTTTGGAAAAACTAAATCGCATTTCCTGACCCTAAACCCAGGTCTAACCATAACCCTTAACCCTATTGATTGGTTAATTCGTATTTCCGATTAAGGTGATGCTAGACCAGGGGCAATTCTCCCTCTAATTTTCCACGGGTCTGAGCGTTCACACGAAGTCGGTGAGCAACGCTTGAAACAACAGTGAGCAACCATAATCCCAAGTGTGGCAAGATAATTAATTATCAAACATGTCCAAAACTTGACATCAAGTTACATTTTGCTGAGTTTCCGGGAATGCAAAATTATTTTTCTCATTTGGATGAATTGACTCATGTACTATTGCAAAGGTTGCCTACAAACCTCGTTTTTTCTTACAATTCTTTCACAAGATATCCATTTCTTTTTATTTCCTGACATGTTTTGTCGCATAATATTAACATTTTTGGGGGCTTATTTAGTCGGTTGTAAGATACAGAACTGTACTTAATCACATATTTTAGTGGAAGTACAATGTTGGCAACAAGATTCACTTGATATGATTGGAAATTATTTGAATGCAACACAAACTTTTTTTTCTTTTTTCCGTGTTTTTTTCCACTTTTTTGAAAATTCCTTTAAAAAAATGTCATTGTGTTTATTTTTTGCGAGCTGTTACTTTTTTCTTTTTGTTCTCTTTGGGGGCGGCAGTAGCTCAGGAGGTAGAGCGCTCGTCAAGGGATCCCAGTTCGAATCCCGGCTCGCCCATGTTACATGTCGAAGTGTCCTTGGGTAAGACACTGAACCCCTAATACCCCCAATAAGCAGGTTAGCGCCTTACATGGCTGCAAGGCCGCTATTGGGAAATGTGGAGCACATTGTAAAGCGCTTTGGGAAGTCATTGACTTGAAAAGCGCTATATAAAATGCAGATCATTTCATTTCATTTCATTTCTGTTTTCTTTTTTTCTGGCTTTTTTCTTAATTTTTCCTTCATTTTTTCTCTTCCCTTTGTTTTTTTTCTCAGCTTTTCACTACATTTTCATTTGAGTATTTTTTTCTTTTTTGTTCTATTTCCCCCTTCCTTTGAGTCATTTTGTGCATAATTTTACATAATATTTGGTCATGTTGGGATTAAAGATGCAAAAACAACCTGAAGAGCCGTTTAAGACCCGAGAGAGCCTCTTAGTGAGCCGAGCCGAATAAGCCGGTTCTCGACAAACTCTACTAACTTTACTCATCTTCGTTCTACTTCGACACAACTTCAAAATACCGCATTTAGGACACAATGTCATATTTTTACCTTCATGCACTGTAACTTTGACTTAAGTCGCTTCTTAGTTAGCAATTTTGAGCCCTCATTTTTGTGCACTGACTAGATTTTCTTGTGCGCTGAGAATGTGCGAGCAGTGCGCAATTACGCACGCGCGCAGCTTAGAAGGAACACTGACCAGGAGTGTCCAAACTTTTCAGAAAGCGGGCCAGATTTGGTAAGCTGAAGATGTGTGAGGGCCAACTATGCCGCCTGGCATTCTTTGAACAGAATTGAATAAATTCACCTTCAAAGGTTTTCAGTGCTTGGCGATCAGCATTGCAACCTTGTTGTTCGCCTTTGTAGCATTTTCATTTGACTCGAGTGGTCTTGTGACAAAGCGCTGCTGTGCTGTTAAAACAGCTTTCAGTTGTTTCACCTTTTCAAAGCGTTCGTTTTCAGTTAGCTTTTTATAGTACGCATACTTGGTCTGATAGTTCTTCTTGATATCATATTATTTGAAAACAGACACAGTATCTTGGTTAATTAGGCAGACGCAGTTGATTTCGGTGAAAAAAATGTTTCATATTCCACGGTGGCCTTCACAGTCAACTTTCCTTCTTTTAATTACATTCGCCATGTCGGAAATGGGGTGGGCGCTAAAATTCTCACAGAAAACCAAGGCCAAAGTGGCCAAAGGGCTACTGCCATCATCTGGTCAAATGGTGATTTTTTTTAAAATACAAATTTATTTTATACTGTCTTCACAGATCATCATCATTTTTATGACAGAGGCCGCAGGCTAGTAAGAAATTGATCACGGGCTGTAACTGGCCGCCAGGAAGGACTTGGGACATGCCTGTGCTAGACGCTAAAGTGAAACTAGCTACCAAAGCAATGTTAGCAGTTGCAAAGTTGTGGTTGCTTTGGCTGAAATGCATGCTAAATCCAGAAAGGGTAAATGATCAAACAATTTCTTCGCAATTCTTTCCCCGAAAAGTTTTTGTTAATAATTAGCGCACATGTGTTCGTCTTCCTTTTATGTTCCACTAAAATAAGATGTTAGACATTCCAGATTATAAAAGAATCAAAATTAGCATAACTAAAGATTAGGCATTATAACAAATAAACTTGCAATAGCAGCTAGTGGCCATTCCCACGAGATGCTGATTTAATTAGCATTTACTTTTAAAGACATGCTAGCAGCTAACATAGGCTAGCCACCAGAAGCGATGCTTTTGATAATTGTCACTAAATAGCACCATTTAACATTTTCCTTTCATATTTTACTAATGTAAAGAAATCATCATAATTATTTCACAATTTCACCCATCTCAGGTTTGTGACATCCGACTGTTAGAATTAGCGTAAAAGTGTGGGGGGAAAGGCAAGACAAGTACCTCAGAGGGGACTTATTTTTATTTACCTAACCTAAGACATTAAGTCAAACATAGAACATATGAATTAAGTCTTTGGGGAGAAAAACAATAACAATCCAAATAAGCAAAGCTAAAGTGGTGCTAGGAGCTAAAGTGAGGCTAGGTATTAATGCGAGGCTCTTAATTTATCAGCTCTAACTAACACATTTTAACATTTCCCTTCATATTTTTTTAAGCAAATAAATTACCATTAGCGGCTAGCGGCCATGCCTAAAATGCTAGCATTCGAAAGTAGCGTTTGTGGCACTAGAATTAGCTGCTAAATTATCTAGCCTTAACTGTTAAAGTAATGCTAGCAGCTAAAGTCAAGCCAGACAATAATATAAATGCTTGTAGTTAATTGCTAATTAGCACATTTGATCCTTTTGCTTTTATGTTTTATTAAGCAAATAATTTAGCATAAGCATAAGATATTACTACAGTGGAACCTCAGTTCTCGACGATAATCCGTTCCAGAACCCTGTTCAAAAACCGATTTGTTCGATCACCGAAATCATTTTTCCCATTAAAAATAATGTAAATCGTTTTAATCCTTTCCAACACCCTGAATGTTTACCTTGAATGTTTAACGTAAACATAAAGCTAACCCAGGCTAATCGTACGTCCGCGTAATCGTAATCTTCCGTACGAAAGATTACGCTAACATGAACGTGTAAAAATAAAAAAAGGATAAAGAAAATGATTATGAATAGGATTTCTTACCTTTGTGGTGGTCAGCAGAAGGCGTAGGTGGACGGTGGGGTATTCCCTAGCAAGATCAGACACTCTACCTCCTTCATATTTTTCTATAATTTCTTTCTTAAATGCAATAGTTGTACTTTTCTTTTTTCACCTGTAGCAACTTTGCTGCTTGCACTGACTTTCTTCGGAGGCATAATTAGGGGCTAAAACACTTCGTACACCAATATTAAAAGCGAAAGCAAAACGAAGCACGTCCGAACGCGCTAACAGTTGGTCACGAAAAGAGCCATCTACACCCGTACGCCGCTCAGCATCGCACCCTAGCGTACACACTCACGCATTACCGGCGTTCGAACTCCGATTTTTTGACCAAACAGCGAAGCAAGAATTTCTCGAAATTTTTGGTCGGACTCCGATTTGTTCGAACTGAGAGGCGTTTGATAACAGAGGTTTCACTGTACATTGCTAGCATTAGAAAGTAGCATCCATTTAGTCCTTCACAATTCACTATTGTCATATCACCCAGCCTTATGGTTAATGGTAAACTAACATGACGTCTAAGTGTTAGCATTAGTATTAAGAGAAGTAAGGTGAAGTAAAACAGTAGGAAAAGTACCCCAGAATAAAATAAAAATATTTTTATTTTCCTCATTTAATACTTTAAGACTAACACGGAAAGGGGAAATTAAGTCTTTCGGGAAAAAAACGACAACAATCCAAGTTAGTGTAGCCAGCGTGAATAGGTACTTGACAACACAAATAAAACACAAAGATGTTGAACCACCTGGACAAGAACCGGTGGAAAGAAACCATAAGAAATAAAAAGTTTAGCTAGCAAATCCTTTACGAAGAGCTCGAATTACACCATCGTAAATTCACTTCTTTTTTTTAATGCTAACGTGGTCATCCATTCGTCATCCAGATAAAATGATTTTGTGTCGGCGCGAACAACTTCTAATGCGGCTATAGTGTCAGGCTAGGACTTAGCCGTACTAAATTCAAACCTGTCCTTAGCCGCTAGTAAATTTAACTTGACATTCGGCTGCGCAGCAGGTGGGGGGATTAGCTGCTGGCACGGGGATATCGCCTAGGGGGGGACGGCTAACATTAGCATGCTAGGTTCAGGGGTCACCATTGCGGACGCTAGTAAAGGCCGCACGTATAAATACACAACGTTTAGCCTGAAAAGAACAAGCGACTAATGCTCAGCTGTCAATCAAATCACACCTGCTCTCTGTAAAAACGGCTAACTTACGGTTAGCGCTGTTGACAATTATTGCTCAAATATTCCATCTATAGCGCTACGACACAAGATACAATAAATTATGTTTATTTAGTCAACTGTGTCGCTAACTATATGGTCCCTACGCTCGTCTCTTTTTGTTGCTTAGCTCAGAGTTTTAACCAATTTATCATCCTGGCAGCCTGCCTGGAAACCGTTGCAAATACACAACGTTCAGCCAGAAAAAGACAACCTCTCAATCAAAGCACACCAGAACAAAACATAAGAAGGTGAAATAAAAAGTCAATTATGTTACAGTAAAAGTTTAGAAGTAAAACAAAACTAAATAAAAACATAAATCAAAAGCTAAATTTAAAAAAAAAAGGGTTTTAGCCTCCTCTTAAAAATATCAAGGGTCCCTTGCAAACAACTGTTTCTTAGGAAAGGACCAAAATGGCTGAAATGGCCGACAATCTAAAGGTAATATTGTCGCTATGCTAGTCTCCTTTCTGTTGCTTAAAGAACCACACTTCTAATGCAACACAGTTAGCTTAGAACTATTAGCAACTGTTAGCAATAGTCATTTAAATATTCCTTCTTAAACAGTACGAATGTTCTACGATAAATGAGGCTCGTTTTATTAGCGAGGATGCTAACTGTAGTGTTGCTATGCTAATATGCTTGCTGCTTTTCTCTCTTGGCGTTTCCACCAATCATTCATCGGCCCGGTGACTTGCCAGGCTAAAGTTGCCTGTAAAAGTTTGCTTGTTTGTCCTCTAGGCTTGTTTTATTTTGTTACTTTAAATCAGGAAATCTCATCGTTTCCAAATTTTTTACAATGATTATGACTCTTAGGCTGAGTCTGGGTCCAAGTGTTAGCCTTGCGCAGGATTAGCAGGCTTAGCTGGCTAAGCGGGGAGTTCCCATTTCGGCATGAAACCGAAACTCCGACTTTTATCCCGAAAGTGCCGCTTCCCATCGCGGGAAGTTTGTTGAAGCGTAGCGTAGCCGCCATGCTAACGACTGGATGTGTAGTATGTAGTAAAAAAACTTTGCACATGCGTGTCATCAATCATTTTTATCACGCTTGTCACGTAAAATTGGACGGCCGAATGTAGCGGCCGCGTTTCAAGTCAGGCTCTGTTTCCTGGCAAACGGGGGGGCAAGGGGGGATCCGACACACCTCATCCGACGTGTCTGAATGCAAGTCGGACGACGGCAGCTGAAGCAAAAAAATAAAACCTCCGCCAAGGCTCGATCACAATTTTCCTTTCTGCTCCCATCTGATGCCGGATAATTTCAGCTCAATTTTATTTAACATGAAAGAAAACAGAATTGGTTCAGCTTCCAGATATCCAGTTGTGAACAGAAACAGAACAAGAAAGTTCAGGACACTCAGAATTCAACACAACATCATGTTGAAACAATAACTAGAAATAACTAGAAATAAATGAACAAAACAAGACAGGAAGAAGAGGCAGATGTCTTTATTGAAAAGGAATTGGTACCAGGTAGTCTGCATGAACAGAACAAGGAAGTTTAGGACCTTCAGAGTACGCTAACAAAGGCTAGACGACACAACCCGGCTAAATCATGTTGAAACAATAACTAAATATAAACGAACAAAACATGAAAGGAAGAAGATGCAGCTTTAAATACAGTAAAGGGATCATATTGGACAGTCCGTAGGAACAGGTTTAGACGAAACAGGCCTGGTACATCATGAACACTAAATCAATGTAAATGAACAAAACATGAGAGGAAGAAGACGCAGATGTCTTTACTGAAAATCAATTGGCATCAACCAGAATCCTCAGAATTCAAAGTCCTCAAAGCTACACTAGCACAAGCTTGACGCCGCATCCCTGGTACATGGAGTCTAAATACCCACTCGATCTGAAGGAACAAAACATGAATGTACACAAAAAATGACTAGAAGAAGAACCGGGTATCCTTTTACAGAAACAGAACAAGTAAATTTATTCAAATAATCAGAATTAAAAAACATCAACGTTATGCTCACACACTGTCTAGGACACATCTCTACTTTAATCTAAATGAATAAAACACGAAAGGAAGGAAAACACAGGTTTAAATTACAGAAAATTAATCATTATCAGAAAGAATACAGGAACAAAACAAGGACGTTTACGTGGATCCTCAAAATCTTAAGCTACGCTAACACTGACTTGACAACACATCCCTGCTACGTCACGTTGAAACACTAATTAGCTGTAAACGAACAAAACATGAAAGGGGGAAACCACACAATTTATTTGAAGAAGAGGAATATGTATCAGATAGTCTACAGCAGGGGTAGGGAACCTTTTTGACCCAAAGAGCCATAATAGCAAAAATAGAAACAGAGAGAGCCATACCATATATTTAAGACAAAATTCGACTAAACAGCCAAACCGGCTCTGCAGACAAATACTAATTCTTAAGCACATTTTTTTCACTGTGTTTTATGATTTGATGAAATCTATTTAATAATAATAATGCCAGAGCCTGTGTCTCATTTCAATAGAAATTTACCACTTAAAACTTTTAAAAATTTTCCCTCCCGCAGTTACTTAAGAATGTTGAGGCTCAATTTTACCTTCATTTTTGTCCCCCCCAAAAAACAGTTTCCAAACTAGGTGCGAGCAGAGTTACTTTGTGTAAATGTCACAAAATACTGCCGTCGAGGATACCAACGTACCTTCGCTGAAGACGTTGCTGGACAAGGGGGAGAAGGAGTGCCTGTGCTGTGTGTATAGCTCCACCCATTCCTACCGCTCACCCAATCAAATTGCTCTGGGGGTTTTGTTGGAGTTTGGGGTGTTTACAGTTTAATCTGTGGGTTTTTATCGTAGTGTGTATACATTGTCGTAATGAGCTTCCGTTTAAAGAATTCTCTAGAGATGTACAGCCAAACAGGCTCCATTGGTGTGACGCCTTGATTGTAGACTGTGGTTAAGATTCTGCCATATACCGGTATATATTGGTCTGGGCCACTCAAAGACACAGAGTTGTCCCAGCTTGGCACTTCCCAAAGATGGCTACACATGTAGCAATAAAGTAAATAAGTGAGTGAGTTTCATTTTATCTCGGAGCCAGATTTGCTCATGAAAAGAGCCTTGTATGACTCGCGAGTCTTAGTTTTCGGACCCCAGGTCTACAGGAACAGAACAAGGAAGTTTACCAGGATCCTCAGAAAGACATCAAAGCTACTGTAGTGCAGACTCGACAAAACATCCATGCCACATCATGTTGAAGTACTAATTTGATCTAAGTTCAAAAAAATGACAGTAACAAATCAAAAGATCCATTTACAGAAAAAGAATCAATATTAAAGAGTGTAAAGAAACATAACATGGAAGACTGCTAAGATTTTTTTCAATTTAAAGATATCAGACTTGACAACACATGCCTGCAATTTGAAAACGGACTACTACTAAATAAACAAGACGTGAAAAGAAGAAAAAGCAGGATGCATTTAAATCAAATGAATCTTCAATGGAAACAAGAAAGTTTATGTGGAGCATCAGAATAGAAAACCTTAAAGCTGCTCTCTTAAAGGCTCAACAACACATCATTATCTTGGTCTAACTCAACAAAACATGAAAGAAGTAAGACGCAGGATTTCTTTACAGAAAATGAATCATATGGGATAGAAATAGAACAGTTTAAACACTGACTAGATCTAACTGAACAAAAACTCAAAGGCGGAAGACACGGGATGTAATGGAATAACAACAGATTATAAGTCAATAAACACAAAAAAAGAGGACGGAGGGAACTAGCTCATGTCCGATTACACCAAAGACAAATTGAATGACATTTTTTCTTTGTATCTGCACTATTTATAAATCTCGGGTAGCATTAGCTCATTAGCTTAGGTTCCTAAATTCATGCTATACGGCAATTTTAATTTGTCATCCCAACCTCAGATTAGATTCATGTGGTATTTTGGGGCCCGAAATTTGCAAGAAATTCAAAAACTCGTTTTATGATCCACTATGCCTTAGAAATCAGAAAATACGCCATTGAAAAAATCAATTCCAGATGTTTTTCTGTCTTTCTTCTAAAAGTGCAAAGAAAATGTCTCACCTTCCTTGCGTAAAAAGAGAAAAGCCAGGTGATAATGGAAGCAGGCGAAAATGGGGAGGGGGAGCAAAGCGCGTTGTTAACAAGGCGGCTAAACGCTAGCGGGCGTATTAGCGTGTTAGCGTGTGTTACTAGCGCCAGGCTGTCTCTGAAGGTGTGAGGTTTACACTAGCGCTAGCTGGCTACCGTTCCTCGCACCCCACAAAGCTAACACCCGCAAAGACGCAAATACCCCACCAATTTACTAGCCAGGTGCGCTAACAGTCAAGCTAGTCCGGGCAGGAGGGAATAAAAGAACACAAATGAATCAAATTTGGACCCACTAGACGTCTTTTGGATGATGGATTTTGGACCAAATCTACTCTGGTGCAGTTTAGCCGTAGTTTGGTCCAGTGGTCTCTAATCTTTTTCAAGCATCGAGACTCCTTTTGCTACTTATTAGTGCGAAGGGCACCCAGTTTGATAGACAGGGAGAGAAAGAAAAAGACGCAGGGTCAAAGAAAGAAAGAAAGAAAAAGAAAGACAGACAGTCAAAGAAAATGTGTGAGGTTGAGGATGAGCAAAAGAGAGAAAGAAAGAAAGAGAGAGAGAAATAGAGAAAGAAAGAGAAGGGGAAAGCAAGAGAAAGAGCAAGAAAAGAGTGAAACGAAGAGAGTGAGGAAGAGAGAGAGCAAAAAAGAGAAGGAGAGAAATAGAGCAAGGGAGAGAAAGAGCAAGAGAGAGAAAGACAGAAAGAGAGAGAGTGAGAGAGAGCAAAAAAGCAAATGAAAAAGAGAGCAAGAGAGAGAGTAAGAGAAAGAGAAAGAGCGAGGAAGAGAGAGAAAGAGCAAGAGAAAGAGAAAGTCAGAGAGAAAGAAAGAGAAAGAGACAGAAATAGAGTGAGCGAGAGCAAAAAAGCAAAAGAAAAAGAGAGCAAGAGAGAGAGTAAGAGAAAGAGAAAGAGAGTGAGAAAGATAGAGAGAGAAAAGAATCTCAACAATTATTGTTATTATTAATTATTATTAATTATTATTGTATTATTGTTTACTGTTGAGACACTTTATGATGAAAACCCACAGAACAAACTGTAAACTCTCAGACCAAAAATAGACGTGTAAAATTTAAAAATTTTGTAACCAGCCAAAATGATCAAACGTGGTCCACATTTGATAAGTGGACCAAAAATTGTCGGTTAGTTGACCTTGTCCAAATTTAGTCCCTCAAAAGACCTGTTTTCAACATCTTAAAAATGTATGTTTTCAAATTTAACTTATGACCAATGAAGATGTCTTCTAGAAGTTATATTTTAAAATACACGATACTTTTTGGACATTATTTAGTCCCAAAATAGAAATCTTATATTTGGTACTGAACTTAATTGAGTCCAAAATTAGACATGGTTTGTTTTGAACCCATCTAACTTGATCCAAAATTAGTCCAATCTAGACTCCCAAAATACCTCTTTCAAGACCTGTATTCAACATCTTAAAAAATGCATGTTTTCAAGTTTTCGTTTTTGAGCAAAGTTTTATTTTGGACTAAATCATGTACTTTTTTAAGACATGATTAAGTCCTAAAATGGACGTCTGAAACGGATCAGCTTTCAACCTACCCAACGTGGTCCAAATCGGGTCCAATAATAGTCATTTTTAGGTTGACCGTGTGCAAAATTAGCCCCCCAAAAGAGTTTTCCTTTTCAGGGTCTTGCAAAAGACCTCACTTTAACTTTCCGTTTTCAACCAAATAAAGAAGATTTTTTTTAACATTGGTTTTGGGCCTCAATCCGCTCAGGTCCAGTTAAGAGAAGATATAGTCCAGAAATAGACATCTAAATTCGTCTAAAATTGGTTAGTTTTTGACCTACCCATCGTGGTCCAAATTGAGTCTAAAAATAGTCCATGTGTTTAATATTAGCCCCCAAAAATTGTCTTTTAAACATCTGGCAAAAGAAATTTGATCAACTTCTTTTCAATCAAAGTAAGACGTCGTTAAGATGTTGGATTTTGGCCAAAATCAGGTACTGCAAGCTAGCTTGACACTAAGCTACATGCATTTCCTCTTAAGAGGTTCAATTTTAGCCCCCCAAAAGTCATATTTTCAACCTGTTTAGAATGGGGAGAGGGATCTCAAGGATCCACGTCAAAACCTCAAGAGGACGTCGGGCATTTTATTTTAAAGGCAACCCATTGAAAGTCCGCAATCAAAGCTAAAAACCCAAGTCGGGTACTTAGCGCTAGCATAACCGAGCAATTGCCAGGCACTTCCTCCAGAGTGTCGAGGGTGTCTGACCTCGTGTATCCGGGTCACCCCCGCCCCCACGGTCGGTCAGACTATCCGTACCCCGCCCTCCAATGCCGACTTTTCTCATTAGGACTTCTCGGCAGGACGCCTTCCTAAATGAGAACCCCTGCCCGTGGGTGGGGCGGGGTTGCAGGGGCGGTCGGACCCAATCTCCGCCATCTCCTTTGACTCCCGACACTTTGCTGTTGCTAAAATGAGAAAAAGAGCCTCAGGCTCCAAAGTCCAAAGTCCGTCATCTGGTCCTTAGAAAATCGAGTCTGCTGCTGGTTATGGGTAAATACAAAAAAAAAGTGTCTGGGGAGGGGTGGGGGTTCACAAGAGGGGGGGTCTAGAAAGACTAGGACTGATGAATGCTGTTTTGTCCCAGTTTTAGCAAGTTTTTTATAAAATCTTATCAAGTTGAAAACTGATTTTGATGCCAAATTTTATGGATTAGGGCTTCAAAGAAAGCTAATTTAACCGAACATAGGTTCAATAAACATGTTTCCCCCCCATATTTCATAAAGTAACCAAATACAGTACAGTGGAACCTCGGTTTTTAAACGCCCCGCAGTTTGAACACATCGGAGTCCGACCAAAAATTTCCAAAAATTCTTGCTTCGCTGTTCGGTCAAAAAATCGGAGTTCGAACGCCGGTAATGCGTGAGTGCGTACGGGTGTAGATGGCTCTTTTCGTGACCAACTGTTATCGCGTGCGGACGTGCTTCCTTTTGCTTTCGCTTTTAATATAGGTGTACCAAGTGTTTTAGCCCCTAATTATGCCTCCGAAGAAAGTCAGTGCAAGCAGCAAAGTTGCTACAGGTAAAAAAAGAAAAGTAGTGCGTACAACTATTGCATTTAAGAAAGAAATAATAGCAAAATATGAAGGAGGTGTGCGAGTGTCTGATCTTGCTAGGGAATACCCCACTGTCTACCTGCGCCTTCTGCTGACCACCACAAAGGTAAGAAATCCTATTCATAATTCTTTTCTTTATCCTTTTTTTTTATTTTTACACGTTGTTAGCGTAATCTTTCGTACGGAAGATTACGACAACGCGAACGTACGATTAGTCTGGGCTACCTTTATGTTTACGTTGAACATTCAGGGTAAACATTCAGGGGGTTGGAACGGATTATAACGATTTACTTTTTTTTTAATGGGAAAATGATTTCGGTGATCGAACAAATCGGTTTTCGAACAGGATTCTGGAAGGGATTATGGTCGAGAACCGAGGTTCCACTGTATATTAATCGTTATTCCAAAACTAATGATTCTAGAGACATACCGATTAAAATAACTAATTTTTTGTGTTGATATGTCTTCTATCTCGAAAGTAAAAATTCAACAACAAAAAAAACAGAAATGATGAATAGGAGAATTTGTGTTAACATTGATAATTACAATTAGTTTGCCAATAAATTGATGAGTTGTTGCACAGTTAATGCTAAACGGACAGCCTTTATATAGAGATTTTCAAGTGACTGAAGATCTCCAAATGCGCTTTACAATGTATTTCACACGTACCCATTCACACACACACTCACACACCGATTGCAGGCCAGGTGCCTACCTGCTTATCGGGGGTTTAGTGTCTTGCTCAAAGACACCTCGACAATAATCTACGGGGAACCGGGAATCAAACCAGCAAAATTGTCATGATTGCTGATCTGGGGCACCTGCGACTGCCCCGTTGGCGCCAACCGCCCTAGTCGCTGATTGGCTCCCTGACTCTTTTTAAACCCCCGTCTTCCAAGAGGAAGCTGTCAGACCGTCTACGAACCTATGCTTTCAGCTAGGCAAGCTCTGTACTATACGACATTCTCCCGCCCTGTTTTCTCCTTCCTGCAACCTGTCGCCGACTTGTTTTTGGACCCGTTTCTGCCTTGCTCCTCCGTCCCGGCCATCGACCTGTTTTGCCCTGTTTCCTGCCTGATACCTGTTGCCGACCTCTTTTCTGGACTCGTTACTGCCCTTGCTCCTCCGTCCCGGCCATCGACCCGTTTTCCCGCTGCCTACGACTACCTTCGCTCAACACGGAAGTGCCACTTCCGTGTTCCTGCCTTCAGCTACCCGTGTACGACAATCATCGGATTGTGGAAGCGAGCGCTGCCCTCTTTTTCAATAAATCTGAGTTAAACAAACGCGATTGGGTCCTGTCTCCGTTTCTGGCTTGTGACAGAAATACCAAAACTACAAAATGACTATAAAACTAAATATGAAATTTCGTGCTTGAAAACTGGTACCTCACGTAATATTATTATTATATTAGTTTGTGTTCATTTTGAAATGAAAATAAATAGTACACAAATACAACAAAAATACCACTACAATAATACTTTAATACAGAAATACTGCTACAGAAATGCTACAAAAACACTACAAAATACCACTACAGCAAAACTACAGAATGACTATAAAACTAAATATGAAATTTAGTTCAAGGAAACTGGCACCTTGTATAATTATTGTTTCATACGGTAATTATTGTATTATTATATTAGTTTGTGTTCATTTTGAAACGAAAATAAATAGTACACAAATACAACAAAAATACTACTACAATAATACTATAATACAGAAATGCTACTATATAAATACTAAAACAACACTATAATACAGAAATGCAGCTACAGAAATACTACTACAATAATACTACATTACAGAAATGCTACTTCAGAAATAATACTACAATGCTACGACATAAATACTTTTACAATAATACTATCATACAGAAATGCTACAACAGAAAAACTACAAAAATACTACAGCATAATTACAAAATGACTATAAAACTAAATATGAAATTTAGTGCTTAAAAACTGGGACCCTACATATTATTAGTGTTGTATATTTTTTATTCATACTGAAAAGAAAAGAAACACTAGACTAATACAACAAAAAATAATACTACAATAATACTATAATACAGCAATGCTTCAACAGAAGTACTACAAAATACTACAAAGCTATATAGCAAATTTAGCAGCACAAAATGGGGACCTAAGCTATAATTTAGCTTTTATTCTGAAAAGAAAAAAAAAGACTACAGTAATAGAACCGAAATACTAGAATGAAACTTAAATGTAAAAACCCAAACAATGTGAGGAAAATTCCGTGATTCCTATTCACATTTAAATAACATTCCTCCTTCCAACCAAATATAAAAATCCAAGATTTTGAATCTTGAGAACTTTGCCATCAAGGCAATTCTATTCGATTAAAACAATCTACCTCCAGCTTCAATTTTTAACTTTCTCTTCAACTTATTTGTGTATTTAAGAGTGGATCAAATAGTTGTTTTTCAAAATTGACATAAAATGAACTGATCATCCATCCATATCCATTATCTGCCCCGCTTATCCTCAGTAGGGCCGCGAGGGGTGCTGGAGCCCATCGCAGCTATCTTCAGGCAGTGGGCAGGGGACACCCCCAACTGTTTGCCAGCCAGTTGCAGGGCACATAGAGACAGACAACTCGCTCGTTCACACCTAGGGACAATTTGGACCGGTTAATTAACCTGACATGCATGTTTTTAGAATGTCGGAGGAAACCCGCGAAAGCACGGGGAAAACATGCAAACTCCGCACAGGAAGGTTTGATCTCATGACCTTAGAACTGTGCCGTCGACACGCTAACTACTCATCAGCCTTGCTGCCACTGAACCGATCATTTGTATCAAAAGTTTTCTAATTTGAAAGACACATTAAAAAATATATATATCATGTTGACAAACTGAGACTGCCATTTCGGAGAATTTACGATAAAAATCAATTCTCTTTTTTTTTTTTTTTTTTTAATTTCTCCAAATAATCGGTGAGTTAACGTGTCCAAATTCCGTCCTGGGGGCCAGTTACGGCCCGTGATCAAATTTTTACTCTCATAAAATCAATCATATGTGGCCTGCCAGTAATGTTGACCTATAAAATATATTTGTACCAAAAAAAAAACAACAACAACATTTGACTAGATGATGACAGTAGCCTTTTGGTCACCTTGCCCTTGGCTTTCCGTGAAAATGTTAGCACACCCCATTTCTGACTTGGCAACTGTAAATAAAAAAAGGAAAGTTGACAGTGGGGGCCGCCGCTTCCAAGACAAGTGGAAACTAAGTATTTTTTCCCCCAAAATCCGAAACAACTGCATCTGCCTAATTGTTCATGAAACTGTGGTTGTTTTCAAGTCAAATCATGTTTATTTGAATATAATATCAAGTAGCACTGCCAAAGAGGCAAAAAGGAAGGTTGACTGTGAGGGCCGCCGCTTCAAAGACAAGAGGAAACTGTAAGTATTTTTTCCCCCAAAATCCGAAACAACTGCTTCTCTCCAATTTTCCATGAAACTGTAGTTGTTTTCAAGTCAAATCAAGTCAAGTCATGTTTATTTAAATATAATATCAAGTGGCACTGCCCAAGAGGCAAAAAGGAAAGTTGACTGTGAGGGCTGCCACTTCCAAGACAAGTGGAAACTGTAAGTATTTTTAATCCCCAAAATCCGAAACAACTGCATCTGCCTAATTTTCCATGTAACTGTGGTTGTTTTCAAGTCAAATCAAGTCATTTTTATTTGAATACAATATCAGGTGGCACTGCCAGACAATACATGGTGAAGGTGAAGCTACTGGAAGCTGTTTTAACGACACAGCAACGCTTTTTCACGAGACCCTGCATGTCACATGAAAAACTTCAAATTCTAGTTTTGATTTCACGTGATTTTCGTGATCTTGAGTGTATCCAGATAAAAATCCACAGGATTATCGAATCGTTTTTGTAAAGTGATAAAACTCTCTAGCGCAAATGGAGTCCAGCCGAGCGTCTTCTGCTGCCAAAATTTGTGTCGATTGCCCGCCGCTCGGTCATTCGTCCTTGAAGCGATGCAAGTATCAAATATCTTTTTTTTTCTTCTCCCGTATCGTCAATTCTGATGGATGACGGGCCGGCCGCGATGTCATTGATGAATCGGCGGCGGCTGGAAACGATGTGCGCCAAAACGATTGAATCATTGCTCATTATTTAGCCGGCTAGAAAAGAAGAAGAAAAAACGGCAAACAGGTGGTTCCAATCGTCTCACAGATGAGATTTCATGCACGTGATTGGGCAAGATGAGTGTAATGGATGCTGATTGGCCCTCGGGACAATTTAGAGCCCGCATCCTTTGTGATGACCCAGAAAATGTCATCACGAGGGAATCGAAAACTTGCTTTGGGCCTCCGATTTGTTTCCATTCGAAAGAGAGGACGGAATCGACTCACTGGAAAGCTTGTCCGGATTTATCGGGGGGAAAACTGAACCACTTTTGTAGCACTTGCACTGCTTTTCACACTGTAGGTACTCAATTAACTAAACAAACAAAAATGGCCGCCCTGCACACAACTCATTCCTAGCTTGGAAGGTAAAGTGCTCGTCTTGGGATTAAGAGGTCACAGATTCGATTCCCGGCTCCTCCGTGTTATACGTCGAAGTGTCCTTGGGCAAGACACTGAACCCCTAACAAGCGGGTAGTACCCTTGCATAGCTGATGCTGCTATCGGTGTGTGTGAGTATGTGTGAAGCACATTGTAAAGCGCTTTGGGAAGTCTTCATTGACTTTAAAAGCGCTATATAAATGCAGACCATTTACAATTGCATTTACCTGAAGATCTTCTTTAGGACTGTTAGCAAAACGCTACATTAGCACAAGCTAAGTAGTTTGTGTTAGCACCTTAGGACAGATTTGCTAGCAGTCATCGAAAGGAAACACATGCAAATGTGTAAAACATTATTGAGCTTTTTATGTGCTTGGTACTTAATTTTTTTCACGTTACAGAGCTGCCCTACTTACGAACGAGATACGTTCGTGACGATCGTTCGTAAGTTCCTTCAGTGCTATATATTTTGTTTGTTTAAGGTTTATATAAGTGTGTTTAAGGCTTGTATAAGCAACCTGTATTCCATCCATTATCTGCACCGCTTATCCCCAGTAGGGTTGTGGGGGTGCTGGAGCCCATCCTAGCTAGATTTGGGCAGAGGGCAGGGGACAACCTGAACTGGTTGGTAATCTGTATTGTTCTGTACTAAACAATAAACATTTCATAAGATAATATGCTCTATAGAATAGAATAGAATATACCTTTATTGTCATTGTTACAAAATGGGTTAACATATTGTGACAACGAAATTGGGCATGGCACTCCAGGTTCACATATTCACAGTGAGGATAAAAGAAACCAAGAAGATAAAGGAACTACTGCAACTGCAATTTCGGAAGGAAGGTTATAAAACAAGGGGGATAAGGTTATAATTTACACAATATTTACGTAATACAGTTTGGTATCGTAAGGGTTGTGCAATATGCATTTGGTGCAAAAATAGTCAACACAGTGCAAAAAATAGTCAACATTGTGCAAGGTGAGCAGTAAACATTGTGCAAGAGACATAGACATGAGTACCATTTTACGTTCGTATGAGGTAGTGTGTTTGCAAGAGTTTTCAGTTTTTTGTGCGGTGTGTGTTTAGGGTGGTAATGGCTCTGGGGAAGAAACTGTCTCTGAGTCTGTTTGTTTGTTTTTGTTTTGTGTGACCTGTAGCGTCTGCCGGAGGGCAGCAGGTCAACAAGGTGGTGGCCGGGGTGGGAAGAGTCCTCGATGATGTTTTTTGCTCTGCTGAGGTAGAGAGAGCAGGCAATGTCCTCCAGACTGGGCAGAGAGCAACCGACGATTTTCTGGGCTGTTTTGATGACCCTCTGGAGCGTTTTCCTGTCTGCTGCTGTGCACCCAGCATACCACACCATAATGCAGTATGTTAGAATGCTCTCCACTGTGGTTTTGTAAAAGGACACCTGCAACTGCTGTTTTAGATGATTTTTCCTGAGCACTCTCAGGAAATGGAGTCGCTGCTGGGCCTTCCCTACCACCGCTCTGGTGTTTGCAGACCACGAGAGGTCGTCGGAGATGTGCACACCCAGGAATTTGAAAGAGTGGGCTCTCTCTACACAGTCTATAAAGATAAATCAAGTTAAGTGTAACTTACTTTTGGAAGATGAGCTTCAACAGTTAGGCGACTTCCTCCCCCGTGGTAAAAAGTGGCCGGAAAAAACTGTTCTGACCATTTTCTCAACCGCAACAAGCTTTCTTATTCCACTTTTATTTCAAATGAAACAGCTCACCTCTTTTTTACACTTTACACCAACCGTATTGAATGGATGCACGAGATATTAAACATAAAATGTTTTAAAGTTCTCGGCGCGCTCGAGATACAGTTTAGTATGTTTACACACGAACTAGGAGGTGGAAGCAGATTTCTTTTTCGGGGTGGATGCTGGGTGACCTCTCGCATCGCTAGAAAGCAAACTCTAACTTACAGCAATATCTGGATATTTTTCAATAGCCCGATTTTTTTTTTCGTATCTACCATTTTTCGTAACTCGAATGTTTGTAAGTAGGGGGAGCGTCTGTATTTTATTTTATTTTTTTGCTGTATCTGCTAATAGAGTAACAATGCTAGTACTTAAATGGCACAAAACACACCTGAGCAACTCTGCTTCGCGATTACTGATGAAGCGAATTTGGGTAGCCAATAAACTATTTTAACAAATTATCAATCAGCCGATTAAATTTAAGAGGCAAGTATACTTCTTTAAACTCATCTCGCCTTTTAGAAGCACCACATACTTTAGATGATTTTATCAGTAAAACGGGTGAAAAACTAAGTAATCTGAAGGATGGCTACACAAATGTTTGAATTGAATTGGTTTCACTGTCAAACCTTCCTCTGTGGCAAACCTTCCTGTGCGGAGTTTGCATTTACTCTTCGTGCTAGTGTGGGTTTCCTCCCACGTTTTAAAAACATGCATGTCAGGTGAATTGGCCAGACTGAATAGTCCCTAGGTGTAAGTGTCTGTCTCTGTGTGCCCTGTGACTGGCTGGCAACCAGTTCAGGGTGTCCCCTCCCCACTCCTTGAAGATAGCTGGGATGGGCTCCAGCATCCCCACGACCCTACTGAGGAGAAGTGGTGCAGAAAATGGATGGATGGATGGATTCATTGTTTTGAAAGTTAAAAATACTTTAATCAAAACACATACATACTCTCATATTTAAAGATTTTTCTCTACCGATCATCTACAGAAGAAACTTGAATAGCACAGAAACAAAAATAAGGACAAGAAAAGGATCTAAAGAAGTTGGGATCTTGGCAAGCACCAAAAACGTACCATTTACTATAGAAAGAACTTGGGGCAACTGGGCGTTATAGTAATTTGATGTAATTACACTTGAATACACCACTCCATACCTGTAATCATTGGATGAACTTGGGTTTCAGTGCGATGATGGTGGAGGCAGTTCAGAGGTTCTGGGTGGTAGAGCTGCAGTCCTCAACTCTGTAGGCCCCATCGGGAACAGAATAATTTGTTGGAGGGTGCCGTTGCCTTGGTTCTCTGCTGGCAGGTCCTTTTTCTCTCTCAAGGTGCGCTTTAGCAAGCCTAGGTTAGCATTTCAATGATAAATTTCAGCCCATACAGCAGAGGAGCGTGAAGGTTAAACCTTTGAGGTTGCTGGCTGAATTAGACCGGCTTGGCCACTGGTTCTATAAGGACTGGGACGCTGACTAAGCAAGACTCTCTTGATCTTTGTTCACAGGACTGCCTTTGTCAATCGCTGGATCAGAACTTTTGTCCCTGATTAAGCAGGACTGGCTTGGCTGCTGGCTGCCTCAAACAGAACTGAATTGCAGGAAGAGGTGCTGTTGCTCTCACACCACTCTTGCCGGCCTCCAAGTAGGGGTTGCCATTGCCATGAATGTCCTTTGTTTTCATAGTCGCTGGATAGGATCAGACCAACCCGCACCCAGTTGTGAAGACACAATACAATTCAATTCCTTTAAATAATTGAATCGGCGCTATCAAAGGATTCAACGCACATGTTCTCAAGATGGCAGCGCGCGCAAGTGCAGCGGCTTCAGGCTCTCCAGTTCGTCTTTTTGTTTTTTAAGTGTTCTTTTATCGCTTAGATTTTCCCTTCGACTCCTTTCACGACTACAATAACATCCACAACGTCCCGAGAGTTATACAGAGACCACATGGATCTCCCTGGGTGATCTGCCTGCCGACAACGACGGAGGGAGCAAAAGTAAAAGCGAGGCTGCCGGTTGGGCCTAGGCTAAGAAGGCGACCACACAGACCAGCGCTTCCGAGCATGTTCCTGACCAATGCCAGATCCATCGTCCACAAAATTAGTGAATTTGAGCTGCGGATCGCCACCAACAGCTTTGTCCGAAATTGCAGTATTTTTGTCATCACAGAGTCTTGGCTTCCCCGACGCCGCAGTCCAACTAGCAGGACGCACGCTTCATCGGCACGACCGAGACGGAGACTGCGGTAAAAACAGGGCTGGGGGACTATCCGATGCAATAACAGCTGAATCATTGACACACACTGCTTACTCGATAAAGAGTTTCTAGCAGTATCGTGTGACCCTTCTATCTACCGAGAGAGCTAACTGTGGTCATTGTGATTGCTGTTTACGTTCCACCGGATTCTAACGTTCCACCGGATGCTAACGTTAGCATAGCGCTAAATCTCCTGCCCGCTGCTATCAATAGACAGCAGCTTGCACACCCCAACGGAGCTTTTATCGTCGCCGGCGACTTTAATCAGGCATGCTTAAGGACTGTGCTTCCCAAATTCATTCAATGCGTGGACTGAGCAACCAGGGGAAAAACACTGGACCGTGTGTACAGTAATATCAAACACCTAGGAGGATCCGGCCATCTCCGTCCGTCCCTCACCCCCCTCATACACCCTCTCCGGAGGAAAACAAAGCCTGCAACAAGGACAATACAAACATCTTCTTTGTTCCTTTATCTTCTTTGTTTTCTTTTATCCTCACTGTAAAATGTGAAATTGGAGTGCCACGTCCAATTTCGTTGTCACAACATGTTCAACCCATTTTGTAACAATGACATGACAATAAAGGTATATTCTATTGACATAGTTATTTTGACATTGGAAGCAGTTAATATTTCAATAGGTTTTTTTTTTTGTGCTCAATCCAAGATGGAGTCCAACTGGCAAAAGGGGAGAGACAAAAAGCTTGAGGGGGAAGCAGGTGCTGTTCATTTTTGTTTGAGAGCAGAATTCTGTGCCCAAAGTTGATTACCTTACATTGTTCATTTCACGAAGAATTGAAAAATTGGTCGTAACAGGACAGAGTCGATTCCCTGTAAAAGATAGGTTGTCGATTTATTGTGGAAAAACTGAATCCATTTTTTTAGCACTTGCACTCTTTTTCACTCAATAAATTAAGCAAACAGATTCCTGAAAAAACACGTACAGCTACAGAAAATATCTTTTTAATGAGCGTTTTTGCAAAAATTCTGCTCGAGGATCTGCGCTAGCTAAATACCACATGACTACGCATCACTAGTTAGTTTTGGTCATAGCAGAGTACCGCTTTTTCGGTCAATAGAGGGCAAAAAGTACACAGAAATAAATAAAAACTATGTTCATAGATAGCTCTGAAGCCACTGAACATTGAGTAGTTGAAAGTATTTACTTCTTTTACAGTAAATACAACACACTAAATTCTAATTATGAAATGAAATGAAATGATCTGCATTTATATAGCGCTTTTCAAGTCAATGACTTCCCAAAGCGCTTTACAATGTGCTCCACATTTCCCAAAAGCGGCCTTGCTGCCATGTAAGGCGCTAACCTGCTTATTGGGGGTATTAGGGGTTCAGTGTCTTACCCAAGGACACTTCGACATGTAACACGGACGAGTCGGGATTCGAACTGGGATCCCTTGGTTTTATAAAGCGAAAGAGCAGGTTTTTTTAAGCTAGTTGCTACTAGCTACTTTTTTAACTTTGTAGATAGCAATCTTCCTAAGTTTTTAGCTATTTAGCAAGCTATCTGCCTAGCTTTTTCCATTTTTGTGCATGCTATAAAGCCAATTTAGTTAGCAATTTTTTTTGCTAGTTATCAAGCTAAATTTTGAACCTCCTTTCTGGCTAGCCATCTAGCTTTTGGTGTAGCTAACTTATTCTTTTAGCTAGCCATCTAGCATTTTACCTGAGTATGATCTTTACATTACAATATTATTATCATTGATAAAATTGTATTTGACATTTGGGTTCTATGTAAACCAAGTTACAAATTTAGTTTTTCCATATTTTGCTCAGAATATTCCCGTAAGAATATTTTTTTATAGCTGATGTTAAACTTCACTAGTTATCTTGTTGTTGTTGTGCTCTGTGCAGCCCTTCGAGACTTTTTGTGATAAAGGGCTATACAAATAAATCCGACTTGACTACGAGCTAACTAGCCCGTGTCGGCGCTTCAGGATGGTTTTTGCTAGCAGGGCGCTCATCGAAAAGGAAACCACGGCAACACATACGTGAAATAAAACATTTATTGAGCATTTGGATGTGCTTGGCACTTGCATGTTTGTCACGTTATTTACATGATTATTTTTTTGTTGCTATATCCGCTAATCGTATAACAATGCTAGTACTTAAATAGCACAAAACACACCTGAGCAATTCTGCTTGGCTATTGCTGATAAGGTCACACTTGAAAGCTTATTGATCGCATTCCGATTGCATTCAAAGATATAATCCACTCCAAAAATGGCGGCCGTGTCCTCCCCGGTGTCCTGTTCGGGGACTGGAGTTTTGCGGGTGGTCCGAGGAGAGGACGCCGCCGCGCCAGAAAACCTCACGTTAAATAGTAGTAAGAGCCCTTTTTAAGAAGGGGGGGGACATGTCCATCCTTTTTTCAAAAGGTGACCCCCCACCAAAATGTCTGTCTTTACGCCAGGGGTGTCAAACTCATCCGAGTTCGGGAGCCGCATGGTAGGGAAGGAAACTCTGACCGGGCCAGACTAGTGGATGAGACCGAGAAAGCGAAAGAGAGAAAGAAAAGGAGGAAGAGAGAAAAGAAAGAAAGAGACAGAGAGACAGACAAAGACAGAGAGAGAGTGGGACAGAGACAGAGTGAGAGAGACAGACACAGAGAGAAAAGAGAAGGGGGAAAAAAGACAGGGACAGACAGAGAGAAAAATAAAGTGGGAATAAAAAGAGAAATGACAATAGAGAAGGAGGAAGAGTGAAAAGAGGAACAGAGAGTGAGAGAGGGAGAGAGAAAGAAAGTAAACAAGAGAGTATGAAAGAGGGAGAGCGAGAGAAGGAGAGCAAGAGAGAAAGAAAAGAGAAAGAAAAGAGGGAAAAAAGATGAGAAAAAAAGAGAAAAAAGAAAAAAGAAAGAAAGACAGAGATAAGAGATAGTGTGAGAAAGCAGGAGAAAAAAACAGTGGGGAAGAAAAAGAGACAGGGAGATTGAGAAAGAGCAAGAGAGAAAGAGAAAAGAGAAGGACAGACGGATACCCAAAGAGAAAAAAAGAAAGAAAAAAAGATACACAGAAAAATAGAAAAAGAGAGGAAGAGAAAAACAGAATAAGTAATACAGCTCCAGTTGCTTTGTGAGCGGTGCCTGGTTTTGCTGGGCATCAAGTGGACATTTTAAAAGTGCAGCTCGTTTTTCTCTCACGCTTCTCTTGGATGAGGCCGGCCAAGGGTCGGAGTCCGGCCCGCATGTAGGCCTCCCCCGCCTTACACCATGTGCATGGACATCTGGGAAGGGGAAGCGTATTGGCGGCCGTCGCACGCAACGGCGGCGTTTTGTTGCTGATTGCCGATGACGTGCACGGCGTCCATGTTGCCGTTGGGCAAATACTGACGCTCGGCGAAGGAGGAGGGCGGGGCCGAAGAGCACAGGAGCCCCGCCCCCTGAGGCTTCTCGGGACTGCCGGCCAATCGGGGCGAGGCGGGAAAGTTGTATCCGTACAAGTTGTAGGGGTTGTGCAGGGAGAAGGCGTTGTAGGAGCTCTGCTGCGAAACGTGAGCGTGCCCGCTGCCGAAGACGTGCGGCGAGGACGGCGAGGGCCCGGGAGGGGCGGCGGCCCCGGACGAGTTAGCTCCGCCCCCCGCCTGCATCACGTACTGGAGCTGCGAGGCGGGGAAGGAGCCGAACTGCCCGCCGTAGCCGTCCGATTTGCCGCCGGCGGGAGCCCCGCCCATCAAAGAGGAAGTCCTCTGCGGCAGGAAGGCCTCGGCGGGCTGGGCGGAGGCCACGCCCCCTCGGGCGTAGGCACCGTCGGACAGGCCGCCGTAGCCCTGCAGGGCGGCCACGTTGGCGCGGGCGCAAGGTGGGTATTCGCTCAGGTTGCAGAGCTGCCCGTCGCGGCAGTTGAAGGAGTTGGGCGGCAAGTGGAAGGCGGGCGGCGAGCAGGACGGCGACAGCAGGTGTCCGGCACCGGACGGCGACAGCGTGCCCGTGCTGGACGTGGTCGGGGACGTGCCCGTGCTGCCGCCTGTGCGCACACAATACACACAACTGTTAGCGCTTCTTATCTTGACATTTCCTGTCGGATTAAAATAGGGGAAAGAAAGTCCATTTCTAGTTTTCTGTCACATCTGTGACCTTGCCCTTGAGCAAGCTAGCCAAGTCTTTGTGGTTGCGGGGAAAAGTTCAAAAAGCTCATTTCGGAACAATGCAAAAGACTGCCGTCTTCAGAGAAGCTCATTTTTGATAATATTTTGGTAGGATGCCATTTCTGTTTTGACTGGAATGGACTCTTATTTTGCTAGTTTTCTGTTGAATCTCTGACCTTGCCCTCGAGCAAGCTAGTCAAATCTCGAATGATTTTATTTTGACAGGTCATCACCTCAAGAAAATGCTTGCATTACGCAATTTTGTCATTTAATTTATTTTGGTGGAAAGCCATTTCCTGTTAGACTTGAGTCCGTTGCTGCCTTTACCTTTCAGCAAGCCAGCAGAGCATTGATTTCATTTTGGTAGGATTTGTTTTGACTGAAATGGACTTTTATTTTGTTAGTCTTCTGTCGAATCGCTGACCTTGCCCTCGAGCAATCTAGCCAAACCGTTGAGTGCGTGAAAAAGTTTGAAAAGATCTTCTCGAATTATTTTATTTTGATGGGTCATCACTTCAAGAAAATTATTTGCATTACGCAATTTAGTCATTTATTTTATTTTGGTAGAACGCCATTTCCTGTTGGACTGGAATAGTTACATTTTTTATGCTAACTTTCTGTCCGTTTCTGCCTTTACCTATGAGCAATCCAGCAGAGCATTGGTTTTGTTTTGGTAGGATACTTTTTCCTGTTTGATTGGAATGGACTTTTATTTTGTTAGTCTTCTGTCACATCTCTGACCTTACCCTCGAGCGAGATAGTCAAACAGATAATTGTGGGAAAAAGTTTGAAAAGATCCTCTTGAATGATTTTATTTTGATAGGTCACCACTTCCTGTATCTTTCGGCACTTTAGATTTATTCTAGAAATTGATTTTCATTACACAATTTTGTCATCTATTTATTTTGGTAGAACGCCATTTCCTGGAATGGTTACCTTTTTTATGCTAACTGTCCGTCCGCCTCTGCCCTTACCTTTAAGCAAGCCAGCAGAGCATTGCTTTTATTTTGGTGGGATCCTTTTCCTGTTTGATTGGAATGGACTTTTATTTCTCTAGCTTTATGTCACACATCTCTGACCTTGCCTTTGAGCAAGCTATCCAAGCCTTCGGATGCGAATATAAGTTTGAATAGATTATGCCAAACACACCATCATTGACTTTATTTTGATAGGTAATCACTTCCTGTTTATTTAAGCAATGGCAGGTGTGTTCAAGAAGATGATTAGCATTTGGTAATTTTGTCATTGATTTTATTTTAGTAGAATGCCATTTCCTATTTGTTTTTTTGGATACAGTATATATCACGTCTCTGCCCTTGAGCAAGCTAGCCGAGTCTTCGGTTGCAGGTAAAAGTTTAAGTTCATTTCGCAAAAATTTCTCTTTCCTGTAGAAAAGAAAGATTTGGTGTCTTCAGAGTCCTATTGTTTCATCGCTTTTATTTTGACAGCTCATCTCTTCCTGTGGTTACATTTTCAACCTGCTGGCTCAAAAACTTTTATTATTGGTATTTATTCATTTATTTGGAATGTTTAATTTTGTAAAAAAAAAAAATTGAACGAACATCTTTTAAAAGTCAAACTATATCAGGGGTCTCCAACCTGGTGAATGCGGGCACCCGGGGGCACCCTAAGGACAGCAGAGGTACCCGCAGACCTGGTCTGAATGTAGCCCATCAGTGCTGGGTCATTGTGATTTTCTAGTAAAATTGTTCTTTTTTTTTTATTGGTCGACTGAGTCTATTTAACCCTAGTTTTGATCCTTAACCTGGTAAAAACACAGTAACAAAATAGTAACAACATGATAAGTTATTTTAGAAATTCTAAGAAATAAATTTCAGCTCGTGGCCTTCATGGAGAAAAAATATTCAAGTAATAGTTATTATTTTTAAGCGATTAAATAAAAGGATATAGAATACGAATCCATTCATGTATCAAACAAACATATTTACCTTTTTATTGATTTATTTTACAGGAAATACGAAAAACTAAATTTATAGGTTTTATAAAAAGAAACAAGCAAAACGTGGGCAGTTTTGTCTAGCTAGCTATCTGGCTACCTTTTTAGCTTTGTAGCTAGCTATCATCCTTCGTATTTAGCAAGCTATCTAGCTAGCTTTTTACATTTTTTCCATGCTGTCGAGCTAATATTTTCCATTTTTTTACTAGTTATCAAGCTAAATTTTTGCCTCCTTTCTGGCTAGCTATATAGCTTTGTTTTTAGGTATCAATCAGGCTATATAGCTCCCTTTTAGTTTTTTACCTGTTTAAGTTTCTAGCTAACTATAAAGCTAGTTTTGAAATTCCTATCCAACTTGGTGCCCTTTTGCACTAATTAGTAACAAAAAGTAGCTTGACGCTTGAAAAAGGTTGGAAACTGTTGAACTAGTTGTGTTAACAAAATAAAACAAAAATTAAGAATTTAAGGCATGACAGAAATTGGACGTTCAAAATTTTCACATTTTGCCCAATCTTAAAGGAACAGAGTAAAATTTAGTGCCCTCTAGTGGTACAAAAAAAAACTTTCATTCGGTCAAAAAATATAACATTGATTTGAGTACTAGGGAAAAAAACACCTGAACTATCACACCAATGTTAATGTTTGGAAGAACAAAAATCATACAAAGTATTTTTATTTCTTTTAGATAGTGGAATCCCTACCCAAGGTCGCTGCCATGTTTGTCTGCCAACTTGCTGCTACGCTGTGCTCCATGGCATTGGTTTTCTTTGCATTAGACATTATTGTGCCATCGAGTGGTCAAATATAAGACACCGGGGCTTCAAAAATAAAATGTATAAGCCAACTGTGGAGGATAACACAAGCAGAAGGTACAAGTTTGTCTTAGATTCCCAAGAATTATGGGATATGTATTTCTTTAGGGGGGCTAGAAAGAGAAAAGGGAAGTAGCAAAGCATAACAAAGACGACGCTAGACTTGATTGGCTAAATTTGAAGAAGCTTGAAGATGTACCTCAAAATATACTCTAAGAAAAAAAATATCGTTGTTCCAGTCAAACATTATTTTTTTTTAGTTTTTTGGGAAAAAGTTTCGGCAAAATGTGATCCTACCTTGTTGCTTCTGCATGTTGGTGAAGTCTTCGAAAGTTAGCGTCCTGACGGGCGGCCTCCAGAAGGCGTACGTCTCCATGATGGCCTCCAGGCCCGTCCTGAGAAATAATGAAATAAAAGCTACTTAGCAGGGCTAACAACATAGCATCTGACTTCAAAACGTAATTCCAATTTACTCAACTATGCATTCCGTTGTATTTTCAGGAGAAAGCTTTCTTTTATTGTTAGCTCATGTAGAAAGAAGGCTGCTAATGCTAGCTGAGTTAATGTTGCTTTTGTAGCATAGCTCTACAGGTCGGTAGATTTGTTAGGAATTAGCTCGCCCGTGCTAACGTAGCATTTGGCTTCAAGACGCAACTCAATTTTCTCGACTGCTTTTCTGCGTCTTTTCTGGGTTTCTTGTATACATATCAAGGAAGCTGCTAAAGCTAATAAGCTAATGGGTTTGATGTCATACTAGTAGTGTAGTACCAGCTAGGTGGCCTTAGAGAAGGGCGCCCGCCCCGGGACTATTATGTCGCAGGTTCAAGCCTAGGCATAGTCATACCTAAGACTTAGAACATTGGCACCCTTTGCCTCCATGCTTGGCATTAGGGGTTGGAATTGGGGGGTTTGGTCACCTAATGACCAAAAAGTCAGGAAAATTAAAAAAGATAAAATGAATAGAGTAGCTTAGCAATCAGTGGTTATGCTACAATCCAAGCTACTTTTTTGTGATCTAATCGTATTTAAGCTTTTCTCATTTTTATTTATTGATTTTTACCGGAATGTTATGACCACAAAAGCAAAATGTATTGAAATGGAACACAAAAGAACAGGTTTGTTAGCTCATGCTAACAGAGCATTCGGCTACAAAACGCAACTTCATCTTTATCGTCTCTGCTTTTTGTTGTCTTTTGTTAAGGTAACTTTGAGATATACTAATGTAAGGTTATTTAAAAAGGAAACTGACGGTGCTAATAAGCTAACTGGTTTGATGTCAAACTATTAGCATAGCTCAGCAGTCATTGGCACCATTTTTTATGCTAACAACTTTCAGTATTTTTTTTTGTCCAATCAAGTTTTAGCTTTTCTTGTCTTCATCAATTTTTATCGGAATTTGATATCCACCACAGAAAGTATTTCGTTTCTACCGTTTGCACATTAGAAATCAAGCTATTTAGCACATGCTAATGAAATGAAATGATCTGCATTCATATAGCGCTTTTCAAGTCAAGACTTCCCAAAGCGCTTTAACAGTGTGCTTCACATTTCCCAATAGCGGCCGTGCAGCCATGTAAGGCACTAACCTGCAAATTGGGGGTATTAGGGGTTCAGTGTCTTATCCAAGGACACTTTGACATGTAACACGAACTGCAATCTCTTGATCCCAAGACGAGTGCTCTACCTCCTGAGCCACTGCCGCCCTAATGTAGCATTTGGCTTCAAATACAACTTTCTGTTTATTGACTCTGCTTTTTTTCACCTTTTCTGGGTAAAGCTGCTAATGCTAACAAGCTAGCTGCTTTGATTTTACGCTGGAGGTTTAGCTTCGCCACTGGTTATGCTTCTCTTATAACAGTCCAAACAACTCTTTCGAGGTCTTTTGGTGACCATAGCATTTTTTTGATGCAATCAACCAGCAGTGGGTAATGCTAATGCTAACCGAATTAGCATCCTGTAATGCATCTTGTTCTCAATATAAAAGACAATTAGCAATTGGTTGCAGTCCAAACACTGTTTGCTAACTTGTCTGTTGCGGCTAACGCTAATGCTAGCGAGCTCTCACAAGGAGTGGTAGCATCCTAAATCACACCAGTTGTCATGCTTAACGCTAAAAAGGAACAGGAGAGGAAATGTCAGCCATAAAGTCAACGCTATCGCAAAGATGAGCTACAAGCGGCGCAGGGAAGCCCTAAGCCCTAAAGGAGGAGGCGTTTTTTTGTTTTTTGTTTTTTTTTACAGCTAGCATAAATCTGTCCGGACGCGAACATCTCTGACTGGCCTCGTTTGCGCCCGTCAGACCGCAGTCTGGCTTCTTTGAAGACGGACATGTTAGCGCTAACGCTAATATGGTCAACCCGGGCCCAAAGTTTTTCATTTCAAAGACGGAAGACGAGATCGTCGCAATCAAAGACGGGCTGTTTTTGCTTTTAGCGCCCGGTCATAAATCACAAAGTCTATTGTTTGAAAAGTGAAAAAAGATGTCAGCTTAACGCGCACCAGATGACCTGCGCCGCTTTCAAGTGGAAGCCCCGCCCCCTCGACATGCTGAGTCAAAGAAAACTCGAGCTATGATGTCATTAGCGCCGGACGCTAATCAAATCGGGTTTCGGACCGACAGAAGCTAATTTCACGCGGTTTCACGCCGATAATGTCACTGCGTTTCGGTATGAAATGGGACGTGATGCCGCCGACCCAAATTTGTGCATCATTCCTTTGTTAAAATCCTCCGATTCGAGTGCAGAGGCCTTCCCAGCTTTATGGCAGTTTCACGCGGAGACACAGTCAGTGTGGCAGTGCTCCGGAAAAAAATCATCAAAAATTGCGGTCGGCGCAACGGGAGCTCGATGACAAATGAGTGCGGAGTGTGAAGTTCACACCATTGGTCCAGATTCCGTTCATACTTTTTCACACAAAGATAAAAAATAGAATAATAAATTGTGGCTATAAACTGCCATCTTTAAAAAACTAGCCGCATTCCGCAATCAAAGTAAATGAGTTGCACCTGTTTCTTGCAGAAAGCCGAAAACATTTTAAAAAGGGGTTCCGGTCTTTGGTACCATCATTGTTTCTCAAACAGGAGCTTATTTCATAGGTTTCATACAGACAACTTTGCTGTTTGCCCGTGTGAAATCGCGACTATCTTACAATCATGAGAGTGATGCTGCAGAATTTCACACAGTTTCCCAATTTTGTGCAACATTCCACCGTTACGATCCTTTTCCGATTCGAGTCCCAATGCTGTTTAGGCAGTTTCACGCAGAGACGCAGGGAGTGTGGCAGTGCACGGAAAAAGAAAATTCATCAAAAACTGCGGTCAACAAGACGGGAGCAAGATGACATATGTTTGCCGAGTGTCAAGTTCACACCATTGGTCTGGATACCGCTCATACTTTTTCACACAGAGAAAGAAAAGAAATTGTGGCTATAAAATGTTGCCAGTAATAAACAATTAACAAAATGAGTTGCACCAGTTTCTTCCAGAATCCTGAAAAACCTTGGCAAAAGGGTTCCTTCCGGTCAATCTTTTGTGCTATTGTTGCTATTCAAAATGGAGTTTATTCTAAAGGGTTTTATACCGATAACGGCGCTGTGTGCCCGGGACGTATTGTGATGACCGGCTGAGTTTCATCCCGCTGTCCAAAATTTGTGCGAACGTTCTTCCATTTTCGAACTTAGTCCCAATGACTTTTTTGGCAGTTTCACACGGAAACACAGCATAAGTGGGGCAGTGTGCGGGAAAGAAATAATTCAAGAACAGCAGAGCTAGATGACAAACGAGCACCATGTGTCAAGTTCACACCGTTGGTCAAGATTCCACTAAAATATTTTTTGCAAAGAAATGAAAAATAAATAAATAAATCATGGCTATGAAATGTCTGCAACAAACAAGCAACATTCCCCTGATAAAATGAATTGCACCAGTTTCTTCCAGAATCCTGAAAACCTTTGACGAATGGGTTCAGGTAGATCTTTTGTGCCCTTGTTTCTTACCCAACAGGAGCTCATTTCAAACGGTTTCATGCCGATAACGTCCCTCCTTTCTGCCCGTGTGAATTTTTTACAATCACGTTAAAAGAATGCTGACGAGTTTTATGTCGTAGTCCCAATTATGTACAACAAATTTTTGTTTCAATCCACTAATTCGAGTGCCGATAGCTTTCCAGCTGTTAGACAGTTTCACACGGAAACACTATGTCGGTGCGTGGAAATTAAAATCCAAAACTGTTTTTGGGAGAATCCTTAGGCAAAGTGGTTCTGGTTGATTTCTTGTGCCACCGTGAAACAGGAACTCATTTCACACGGTTTCACACTGATAATGTCGCTGTGTGCTTGTATGATATTGCGACGATTGCATCAATATGAAGACGAAGCGTTTCACGCCATTATCCCCAAATTGAGTAGAATTCTACCATTACGATTTTCCTCAGATTTGAGCGGTAATGACTTTAGAATTTTGGCAGTTTTACATAGTCAAGTCAAGTCATTTTATTTCTCAAGTAATTATAGACCTGTGTCAAACCTACCTTTCCTTTCTAAAGTACTTGAAAAAGTAGTGGCACAGCAGCTGAATGATTTCATATCCGAGAATAACCTTTTTGAATCTATGCAATCAGGATTCAGGGCTAACCACTCTACTGAGACAGCTCTGATCAAGGTAACAAATGATCTCCTACTGGCAATGGATTCTGGCGCTTCATCACTTTTGCTGCTGCTGGATCTTAGTGCTGCTTTTGACACAGTGCACCACAATTTCCTACTAGAACGGTTGGAAAAATGGATTGGTCTCTCAGGAACCGTCCTCTCGTGGTTCAGATCCTACCTCTCAGATAGGACGCACTGTGTTAAATATGGTGAAATGACATCTGAGCCCTTTAATGTTACCTGCGGTGTTCCGCAGGGTTCAGTGCTTGGCCCCCTTCTTTTCAGCATTTACATGCTTCCATTAGGTGATATTATTCGCAAGTACAATATCAGCTTCCACTGCTACGCAGACGACACTCAGCTATATCTTCCGTTGGAGGAATCTCCCACACTAAACTGTGGAAATTTGGAGGCCTGCCTCATTGAGATAAAAGAGCGGATGTCACTCAATTTCTTGTGTCTTAACTCTGAAAAGACCGAAATGTTAGTCATTGGTCCATCTAAATGCCGTGACTTATTCTCAAAAACTGCTGTGAACATTGACAAATGTCACATCACACAGAGTGACTCAGTTAAAAATTTAGGTGTCATATTTGACCCTGATCTAACCTTTGAGACGCATGTAAAGAAAATTACTAGAACCGCTTTCTTCATTGCTAAAATCCGTTCAATACTGTCTCAGTCGGATGCGGAAATTATAATTCATGCGTTTGTTACCTCCCGTCTCGATTACTGTAATGCACTACTCTCTGATCTCCCGAAGTCTAGAATCAAGTCTCTTCAGCTGGTACAAAATGCCGCAGCGAGGCTTTTAACTAGGACAAAAAACACCGATTTTAGCTAACCTGCATTGGCTCCCAGTTAGCCTTAGATGTGATTTCAAGGTTCTCTTAGTATTATACAAAATCATACATGGACTTGCTCCCTCTTATCTTTCAGATCTGATCTGCCCCTATGTCCCGGTCCGAAGCCTACGATCTGAGAGTGCCGGTCTTCTGGTGATCCCAAGAGCAAAGAAGTGTTCTGCTGGTTCGAGAGCGTTCTCCATCCGGGCACCGGTGCTGTGGAATGCTCTTCCCCCTGAGATCCGATCTGCAACCTCAGTGGAAATGTTTAAATCTAAGCTTAAAACTCACTTCTACTCCATAGCATATGAATAACCTACTCTTCTTGTCGGCTGAAAAATAGTCTGTGTATTATAGTGTAATAATCTGTGAAGCCCTTTGAGACTCTTCGTGATTTAGGGCATAAAGACACAGGGTCAGTGTAGCAATAATAAAAAAAAAAACTGCGGTCAACACTACGGGTGCTCAATGACAAATCAGTGCCGGGTGTAAAGTTCACACCATTGGTTCAAATTCCTCTCGTACAATTTTCACACAGATTAAAAAATGGTAGCAGTAATTTTGTGCGAACGAGCATAATTCCTCAATAAAAATAAATTAGCTGCACCTGTTTATCCCAGAATCCCGAAAACCTTTGGCGAAAGGGTTCTGAAAAATCTTATGTGCCATTGTTACTAATTAAACAGGAGCTCATTTCACACAGATAACGTTGCTGTGTGACAGTGAAATCATGACGATCACGTCGACATTGCGCTGCCGAGTTTGTGCAACATTCCTGTTACGGTCTACTGATTCAAATGCAGATGACTTCCCAGCTTTTTAGCAGTTTCACGCGGAGACACGGTATTACTGTGGCAGCGCACGGGGAAAAAAAATGTGGTCAATGAAAACTCCATAATAAATTACCAATGAGTAACGCCGCTGTGTAACCGCGTTCAATTGTGACGTCACAACAACATGACACTGACGAGTTTCACGCCTCTATTCGAAATTTGAACAACATTCCACCATAAATGAATTTCTCTGATTGAGTGTTGATGATTATCCAGCTTTTTGGCAGTTCTGCGCAGAGACTCAGCATCAGGAAAGCAAATTCAGAAAAAACTGTGGTAAATATGAGGGCAACTTTATAACAAATGAGCAATGCCACAATATAACAAAATGAGTTGCACCCGTTTCTCCCAGAATCACAAAAACCTTTGGCGAAATGGTTCTGGTCAATCTTTTGTCTTATTGTTGCTAGTTAAACAAGAGCTCCGTTAGCACGGTTTCACACAGAAAACGTTGCTGTGTGACTGTGTGAAATTGTCACCATCGTATCAATACCGCACTGCCAAGTTTCCTGATGCTGTTTAGTTTGTGTAGCATTCCTTTTTTACGATCTTCTGATTCAAGTGCAGATGACTTTCCAGCTTTTTGTCAATTTTACGCAGAGACACTGCATCAGAATAATCAAAATAATCAAAAATTGCGGTCAACGCAACCAAAAGTCTGTAATAAATTATCAATGATGCTGTGTCTCTGCGTAAAATTATGATGTCCGGCTTTTTGGCAGTTTCATACGGAAGCACAGCATCAGGAAAATAAAACGGTGAAAACTGCCATCAACGTGAGGGCAACTCCGTAACAAATGTGCAATGCCACAATAAAACATATAAAGTTGCACCTGTTTCTCCCAGAATCCCGAAAACCTTTGGCGAAAGGGTTCCGGTCAATCTTCAGCCTGGTGATCTGCAGAAAAACAATCACAAAAAGAAGGTAAAAATACCAATAATGATTAAAAGAAAAGGAGGAAAATGGTCAAGTGCGGCCACCTGTTGGTTCTGGTAAGCGGTGACGGTTGTGAAGACGGTTTCGGGGAAGCTGAAAGTTTTGACGCCGTCGCCGGTCGGGACGGGCTTGTTGGGCGACAAATCGCTGCTGAAGTCCTTGCGGATCACGTGAACGCGGGGTTGGTACTTGTGCATGGAGTGCAGGATGATCTGGGAAAGGATCGGGAAAACAGAAAAACCTTTTCAGGATTGGGGGTGGTCTCGAGGCGACTCGGGCAAAATGCAAAGTCAGGGGAAAACAACAAGTTCAAGACAACATTCATATTTTTTGGGTAGAAAAAAAACTGATTTTGTGATTTTTCAGACCGGGATTGCAATTTGGATGCGATTTTTGAGTTGAAAAGAAAAGTGCGTTTTCTGTTCTAGTATTCTCAGTAACATGCTTTAACCTTAAGAAAACAGCGCCCTACTCCGGGGAGATTTTTTGGTTTGACTCACTTAACTTTTGTCTTGAAACAGTTCTTGTGAAGTATTTGTTTTATTTTAAAATATATTTGCCAAACTGATCTTATTTTCCAAATATTGTGCAATGGAAGGTCTTTCAGTTGTCCTGTTAACATTTTAATGAAGTATATGTGTTTTTGTTACATTGGTGCCATTTGGTTTGACTCTCTTGATGTTTGTTCTGAAACAGTTGCTGTAGTAGAAGTATTTGATTTATATATAACTGCAAAGGTTTTTACATTGTATTCTTAACACTAATGTCAAGTCAAGTAATTTTTATTTGTATAACCCTTAATCACTTTGACTTAATTTTTTAAAATATTGTGCAGTGGAAGGTATTTTAGTCATCATGTTGACTTTGTTACATTTATATTTTTGTGACATTTCTGCTTTTTTTGGTGCCACTCTCGACTTTTCTTCTGAAAGAGTTGTTGTGAAGCATTTAAAAAAAAAAAATTTAGTTCAAAATATATTTCCAAAACTGACCTTATTTCTAAAATATTCTGCAATGGAAGGTGTTTTAGTTGTCTGGTTTACATTTTTATGAAGTACTTTCACGACTATAAGGCGCACCAGCCAAAACAGGCTTTTTTTGTCGTATATTTTCCATAAATAAGGCGCACCGGACTATAAGGCACTACAATGGGAACGTCAACAAAGCGGTCAGAAAGTTCAGTCAAACTTATTAACCCCTTAAAATTCCGACGGCTCGCAAAGAAGCAAATACGTGTCTCAGACACATACGGACACGGTGTCTGTACGATGTCACCAATCACTCAAATGCGTCGTTCCACATATAAATAGGAAGGTTAGACTCTTGGGATTCAAGAAATGCCAACCATTTCTTAATTTCTATTTCACTTTTACACTGGCAACTGTGTGGACAGCAAAGTAAGAATTTCATTGTGCAGGGAAACGGGGTTCTTTACCGTGCATATGACCAAAAAAACTTTGAATTTACCGGTAATTTAATTTGAAAATGGACTCGTCACAGAAACATCAAGATCATTCTGAAACAAGATACTGGGAAAATATAAAGCCGGGGTCGCTCACCAAAGTCATCTTTCAGCCATCACGTTCAATAATAATACGCAACCATGGTCCTCTTACACCCGTGAGTGTAGTAAATTCAGCCGTGTAAAATATTTTCATAATCCAAAACTCCTTTACCTCCGAGTTAGTTTAGCCAATAGTGACAAATTCAAATGATGATTGACACACTGGTTAGGAAATAAAACGCCGGTATATATATCCCAGCATACGCGGACTACTTCTCCTACGAGTAAATTCGAGTCGGCCGCTGCTTGCCCTAGTTGCGAGACCTTGTGACTCAATATTAATCTGTCTATAGGGCGCATCGTATTATAAGGCGCATGGTCAGCTTTTGAAAAAAATAAAGGCTTTTAGGTGCGCTTTATAGTCGTAAAAATACAGTATTTGATTTATTCACACCTGTAAAGGTTCTTACATTGAATTCTCAAAACTATTGCCACTTTGACTTCATTTTTAAAATATTGTGCAGTGGAAGGTATTTTAGTAGACACGTTGACCTTGTTACGTTTATATTTTTGTGACATTGCTGCTTTTTTGGTCCGACTCTTAACTTTTTGGAAACAGTTGTACTTAAAATACTTGTATTTATTCCTTGATGCTGTTAAAGTTTCAAATGTAGTTGTTGAATAAATAAAAAATTGTATTTAGTGTATTTAATCAAATCTTTGATACTGGTTCTTCTGAACAAACTATTTGAGTTACCACTAAGGGTGGGCAGATCAATGCATTTATCGATATTATCGATAGCAATTCTGCACTCAGATTGATACCATTGTCTTGGGATTGGTGCTGGTTAGATGTCAGCCCCCAATAAAATAGTGGATTTAATCACCTTGAATCTTTGATACGGGTTCTTATGAACAAACTGAGTTACCACTAAGGGTGGGCAGATCAATGCGATTATCGATATAATCGATAGAGAGATATTATCGATAGTACTCGGATCAATACTATTGTTTTGGGATTGGTGCTGTGTTTCCATAACATCCATCACTATAATCATTTTGTTAGTGGCTTCTAAGGTTATGCTTACACTATAACTTTCAAATTCGATCCGATTGTTTTTGCACTTTAATTTCAAAATATTTAGCAATGGAAAGTATGATGTTTAGTCAATTGAGTGAGCGTGATATTTCAAAGCAGAAAAAAAAATCATCGGATCGATATTGAGCGATACTACCCGGTGGTTACTTGGATTGGATCTACACCGAATTCATAGTACACCCCCCTCCCCTTTACTGGCATTTAGATAAAATTAAGGAAAAACACAACGATCCTCCAGACAAAACAAAAATCAAGATGGTTAAAAGTCGATGTGACCCAAAGCAATGTCAAAAATATGATCCTCAGTCCTTCCATCAAGACATTTTTGTGCATTTTAAATGAGTTCAAAACAATGATCTATAAAAAACGATCAATTGAAAGTTACGGAATGGCCTTGCGATGGGTCCCACAAGGCCGCCAGATGCTCGCTCAAGAAAAAAAACAACACTTTTTTCAATCTGGACAGAACGCCAAAAACAAATGAAAGCGCGGGATAATTTACGATCTAAAAGTCGAAAAATGAAAAGGAAATTTTCCCGTTGGGAATGCGCGGCAGATCCTTAAAACAACACGCCTTGGAACGTGTCAAAGGCGCAAAAAGAAGAAAAAAAACAACAAATTGTCATCATTTCTTTCAACACGTCCAAAGTCTCTGTTAGTTTTAATAAGATGCGGCGGGTTTATGCTTCTGAGATTTGAAAGCCAACAACGTTCATCCTTTTTTGTTTTTCGCTCGATAAAAACACTGCATCGAGCATAAACTATATTAAATGAGCTCTGATTTGAAAAATGGTAGATATTGAGTCGTTATTGAAAGAATTGTTTCCATACAAAAAAGTATTGGACCCAGAAAAAGCATGAAAACTCAATCAGGTGGAAGAGGGGGGTAAAAACAGTACAAATGTGCAATTGTAAGAAAAATGTAGACTAAAATTTATACAAATCTAAAAAAAGGAAAAAAAAAAGTTAAAAATAAATATCAAACGCTGCTGCAATATAAGAAAACCCTGTAAAAATACATCTGAGAAACTGCCACGATTAAAAACACTTAAATACTGCCAGTTTTATATGAAGAAAATGTCATTCCCGAGTTGAAAAGATATATAAAAATCAAACAAATTATAGCAAAAGAAAAAAAATGCTATGAAAAAAGTCAAAAAAATATCAAATCAGCATTGTATAAATCAAAACAAAAACAAGCACCTGCAAAAAGCAAAAAAACAAAAAAACTTTAAAAAGATTATATAAAACATGTAGGAAACCCCTGCAAAGGAAATGAAAACAAATCTCCTACAAAAATAATGTTGATAAACTAGAATGTTTTTAAAACTCTTCCATTGCAAAAAAATGAAATCAATCTAAAAAAATATCTTAAATAAATAAACATATCCAGAAGAAAATTAATGAAAATTTAAATAACCAAACAAAACAGCAAAAAAGAAAAACTCCTTAAAAAAAGAAAAAAACAACAAAACCTCGACAGTAGTGCCCCGCCCCAAAAATATTTTGCCAAAACAGAAACAGAAATCAAACCAATTCCAACAAAAGAAATAAAATGCCATCCAAACAAAAACAAACCTTTGCAAAAAAAATCAAAATCAAACTCCTGCCAAGAGAAAAAACAATACAAGAAAATTCTGCAGAGAAAATTAAAAAAAAAAAAAAAACCAAAAAAACCCTCTACTCACGTGCCCTTGGTCGTCCAGCTCATTGTTGGTTAGCTTGAGCTTGTCGAAGCTAACCACTTGTCGCGTCCACGTGTCGCCCGAAGCTAGCGAGTCCGGATGCACGTAGACTCGAGGGGGAACCGGAGAGTCCGCGTTGCCCGCCACCATCCACTTGGAACTATGGTAAACGTACCTGAACGCAACACAACAAAAAAGGACAAATTGAGCTGCCGTATTAGCTAGCCGAAACAAAAAACCCTTCAAAGGCACACGTTTCACGTTCCCTCAGCTAGCACACAGGCGCTACTTATTAGCTATTAGCGTTAAGCGCTAACAGATGGTTGTTTGTTGCTTTTACGGCTTCCTGTCCTTAACAGCTTGGTCTTTGCTCGCGTCCTCACAAATATCAAAAGTTGGCAGCTAGCAACAAACAAACCATTTTCATTAAACTCCCTGGCTAATAAAGTAGCGCCACATTGCTACTTTACCTGAGTCTACTTAGGTCACTAGAGGGCATGAGTACATCGTTTGTGTTTATTATCATCGCTCACATTGACGTCCTTTTTCCTTTTCACATAATTCAAGGTCTAGCTCATAATTTTGTCCATGATTTGGGTCGAGGCGGAAAGATGAAAAAAAATTGCGGCTAGCCTAGCATTCCAAAAAGGCAAGTTATATATTTTCAGTCAGATGAAACAAATTAGAGACATCAACAACTTCCGTAAATAGTTTGCAGAATATCAACACATATAATTGTTAGCATTGAAGCGCAAGAAAAACGACCCAGATGTGTTGGCGGCCATTTTGGTTTGAATGCCGCAAGTGTTTGCAAGCGCCACATTCCGCGGAATAAAATACGAGATGGGAGCCAGGATAAAACATCTTTGATAATTTGAAAAAGAGACAATTTATTTCCATTTAAACGTTTGAGGTAATATTATGATTATTTTTATATTGCTACGTTAGCCTGGTTAAATCCAGCTCACTAGAGAGCATGAGTACAACATTTATGTCTATTTCCGTTTCTTGTGTTGAAGCCCTTTCCTCCTTTTGTATGCTTCAAAATGTATTGTAAATTGTATCAGTAATTTCAGCTAGGACAAAAAGTAAAATCTGAAATTTAAAGATCTGCGGTAGCGCGGCTAGCCCAACGTTTCTTGAAATAGGCTAGCTGTATATCCTCTGTCAGATGACACCAATTAGAGACATCAACGTCTTCTGTAAATAGATGAACGACTATCAACACGTTTAATTGTTAGCATTAAAGCGCAAGAAAGATGGCGCAGCGGTTTGGGCGGCCATTTTGATTTAAACACCGCAAGTTTTGGCGGGCGCCATATTGCACAAAATGAAATGGAAGAGGCAGGAACCGGACCAAACCAAGAAGACAATTTGGTTTTATTTAGACGTTCAATTTAACGAAGTCGCGTCACATAGATACATTAGTCTGTTTCAATTTTGGTCCCTAGATGGCATGAGTGAACCGCGATTTTGGGTAGGGGAGAAAATTAAGTAGTGCGGCTAGCCCAACTTGACTTGAAATAGGCTAGCTGTATATTCTCCGTCAGATGACACCAATTAGAGACATCAACGTCTTCTGTAACTAGATCAACGACTGTCAACACATTTAAATGTTAGCATAAAGCGCAAGAAAGACGGCGCAGAGGTTTGGGCGGCCATTTTGATATAAACACCGTAAGTTTTGGCGGGCGCCACGTTGCACAAAATGAAATGAAAGACCCAGGATCCGGACTGAACCAAGGAGACAATTTGGTTTTATTTAAACTTTCAATTAAATGAAGTCGCGTCACGTAGATACATTAGTCTGTTTCAATTTTGGTCCCTAGATGGCATGAGTGAACAGCGATTTTGGGTAGGGGACAAAATGAAGTAGCGCGGCTAGCCTAGCCTTCCTCGGAACAGACGAATGGTATATTCTCCGTCAGATGACTCTAATCGGAAACGTCAACGACTTCTGCAAATAGTTCGCCAACTATAAACATGTTCAATTATTAACATTAAGGCGCAAGAAAGACAACGCGGAGGTTATGACTTCCATATCGGTTTGAACGCCAGAAGTGTTGTGAGCACCAGGTAGCACAGAATGAAACAAGATGGTGGCCAGGAACGGGACCAAATAAATGAGACAAACCGTTTGGTTCCATGAAACCCGATTGAATGAAGTAGCGACACATTGCCAACGTGGCCTGGTTCAATCCAGGTCACTAGAGGGCATGACTACACCATTTGTGTTTATTTCGATCACTCGCATCGACGCCCTTTTCGTTTTTTCGCACTTTTTATTCTAAATTGAGTCAGCAATTGTAGTTAGCATAATAAAGTCAAATCTGAAACTAAAAAAGCTGCGCTGGCGCGGCTCGCCTAGCCTTCCGCGGAATAGACTAATCGGATCATTCCTGTCAGCTGACACAGATTAAAGACGTCAACTTCTGTATATAGTTTCACGACTACCAACGCATTTAATTGTTAGCATTAAAGTGCAACAAAGACGACGCAGATGTTTTCGCAGCCATTTTGGTTTAGTTGCCGCAAATGTTTGCAAGCGTCACGTTGCACGGAATGAAATGCAAGATGGCGCTCAGGAATGCGACCCAAAAAAATAATTAACTTTCATTTAACCATTCAAGTTAATGAAGTAGCGCCACATTGCTACTTGTCTGGTTAAATTCCGGTCACTAGAGGGCATGATTACACCATGTGTATTTCCATCACCCGCATTGACGCCCTTTCATCTTTACGCTTACTGGAAACTATCGTAAATTGTGTCTGCGATTTCGGTTAAGTCAAAAGTAAAATCGGAAATGAAAAAAACTGCAGTAGCTCGGTTAGCCTTGCATTACTATATATATATATCGTCCTTTAGATGACACCAATTAGAAATGTCAACAACTTCTGCAAATAGTTCGCCCGCTGTCAACGGGTTTAATTGTGACTATTAAAGCGCAAGAAAGATGACATGGAGGTTTTGGCGGCCATTTTGATTAATTGGTTTGGCCTCTCACATTGCACAGAATGAAAGGAGCTCAGGAACGCCACCAAATAAAACGGACAAAACCATTTATTTCCGTTCAAACTTTTAGCGCCACATTGCTACATTAGCCTGGTTCAATTCCGGTCATTAGAGGGCATGAGTAAACCAACCATCCATCCATTATCTGCACCGCTTAACCGAGTAGGGTCGGGGGGGGGGGGGGGGGTGGGGGGGGGGGGGCGGGCGCTGGAGCCCATCCCAGCTATTTTCGGGCAGTGGGCAGGGGACACAGAGACAGAAAACTCACTCACTCACTCATCCACACCTATGGACAATTTGGACCGGCTAATTCACCTGACATGCATGTTTTTGGAAACTGGAGTGCCCAAAGAAAAGCCACGCAGGCATGGGGAGAACATGCAAACTCCACAAAGGGAGGCCGCGATAGCTGGAATTAAACCCTGAACCTCCGCGCTAACTACCTATCCGCCGTGCCACCTGCATGAGTACACCATTTGTCTTTATTTCTATTGCTCGCGTTGACTGCCTTTCATCTTTTCGCATGCTTCAAACCTTTTATCATAAATTGCGGTCGGGATTTAGGACAAAAGTAAGAAAAGAAATTACACAGTTTGTAATTTTTTAATCATTTACGTTGCCATGTCTTTTCGCTCGCTTCTAACTAACATAAATTGTACCTGTGATTTAAGTCATGTTTATTTCTATAGTCCTTAATCACAAGAAGTCTCAAAGGGCTGTACAGACTAGACGGTCACAGACTACATATTATTATTACACCATTCCTTGCAGAAGCACCATTTTTAGATAGTCTGAGATAGAGGTAAGATCTTGGGCCCAGGCCCAAACCAGACCCGAAGTAATCTGAAATCTAAAGATCCGCGGTAGCGCGGCTAACCCAACGTTGCTTGAAATAGGCTAGCAGTATATTCTTTGTGAAATGACACCAATTAGAGACATCAACGACTTCTGTAAATAGTTCAACGACTATCAACACGTTTAATTGTTAGCATTAAAGAGCAAGAAAGACGACGCAGAGGTTTTGGCGGCCATTTTGATATAAACACCGCAAGTTTTGGCGGGCGCCATGTTGCACAAAATGAATGAAAGAGCCAGGAACCAGACCAAACCAAGGAGACAATTTGGTTTTATATAAAGGTTCAATTTAACAAAGTCGCGTCACATAGATACATTAGTCTGTTTCAATTTTGGTCACTAGATGGCATGAGTGAACCGCGATTTTGGGTAGGGGAGAAAATGAAATAGCGCGGCTAGCCCAACGTGGCTTGAAATAGGATAGCTGTATATTCTCCGTCAGATGACACCAATTAGAGACATCAACGACTTCTGTAAATAGATGAACGACTATCAACACGTTTAATTGTTAGCATTAAAGCGCAAGAAAGACGGCAGCCATTTTCGTTTGCTCGCCGCAAGTGTTTGCGAGTGCCACATTGCACAGAATGAAACTCAAGATGGCGCTCAGGAACAGGACCAAATAAATGAGTCAAACTATTTATTTTCATTCAAACTTTTAAGATGAAGTATCACCACGTTGTCACTTTACCCCGGTTAAATCCCGGTCACTAGAGGGCATGGTTACACCGTTTATGTTTATCACTTGTGCCCATTTGTCTTTTTGCGCGCTTCTAACCCTTTATTATTCGTGTCAGCGATTTGGGCTAGCAAAAACAGAAATAGCGCTGCTAACCGAGTTTCCTCAAAAAGGGCTAACCTTGTATTCTCCTTCTGAAAACACTGATTAGAGACTTTTTCATCTTCTGCAAATAGTTTGCCAAATGTCAACGCGTTTAATTGTTAGCATTAAAGCGCAAGCAAGACGACGCAGAGGTTTTTGCAGCCATTTTGATTTGTTTCGAAGTGCTTTCAGAGTGCCACGTTGCATAAAATGAAACAAAAGTCGATTTAAATTCTTTGGAGAAATAAGTTGAAAAGACAGCGCCAATGCTGGTGCTTTTGTATCAGATTCAAACAGGTTCTCCGATTCGAGACGAAATACTTTGCGTTAGAACATCCATCCATCCATCCATTGTCTTCCGCTTATCCGAGGTCGGGTCGCGGGGGCAGCAGCGTTAAAAGGGAAGCCCAGACGTCCCTATCCCCAGCCACTTCCTCCAGCTCATCCAACGGGACCCCGAGGCGTTCCCAAGCCAGCCGAGAGACATAGTCTCTCCAACGTGTCCTGGGCCGCCCCCGGGGCCTCCTGCCGGTGGGACATGCCCGGAACACCTCCCGAGGGAGGCGTCCCGGAGGCATCCTTATTAGATGCCCGAGCCACCTCAACTGGCTCCTCTCAACGCGGAGGAGCAGTGGCTCTACTCCGAGTCCCTCCCGGATGACTGAGCTTCTCACCCTATCTCTAAGGGAGAACCCAGCCACCCTGCGGAGGAAACTCATTTCGGCCGCTTGTATCCGGGATCGAGTTCTTTCGGTCATGACCCAAAGTTCATGACCATAGGTGAGGGTAGGAACGTAGATCGACCGGTAGATCGACAGCTTTGCCTTTCGGCTCAGCTCCCTCTTCACCACGACAGACCGGTACAGGGTCCGAATGACGGCAGACGCTGCACCGACCCGTCTGTCGATCTCCCGTTCCATCCTACCCTCACTCGTGAACAAGACCCCAAGATACTTGAACTCCTCCACTTGGGGCAAGACCTCCTCCCCGACACGGAGGGAGCATACCACCCTTTTCCGACTGAGAACCATGGCCTCGGACTTGGAGGTGCTGATCCCCATCCCGGCCGCTTCACACTCGGTTGCGAATCGCTCCAGCGAGAGCTGAAGATCACGGGCTGAGGAAGCCAACAGCACCACGTCATCTGCAAATAGCAGTGACGCAATGCTGAGGCCCCCAAACCGGACTCCATCCCCGCCAAGGCTGCGCCTAGAAATTCTGTCCATAAAAGTTATGAACAGAATCAATTTTATTGTCACGTCCCCCCCGTGGAAGAAAAAAATCCACTGGCTCCACCCCAAGATCGATCTTTTAGTTTTAAGTTATCACATAAGGATAGGGAAAAACAAAGATTGCTCAATATTGATAGTAACACGTCACCTCCATCCATGCCAAAGTTACTTCATTCGGCATATTTTCACAAACGAAAAACTCAATTGTCTTATCAGCGTGATTGGGTTTTAATGTCTTTGAGTGACAGCTTAATTAATTTGGCTTAATGTTGCATCAGCTGCCAAGATTTTTAACATAACAAGCAGACCGGTCTTTGCTAGTCTCCCTCCAAGGTCACAGTGAAGTGCTACGGGAGGAGACTTTTGTGTGTCTCTTCAGCCCATCTCTACGTATGTTAATTTTTTTTATGGGGTCACTTGAGGGCCTACCACGCTTTGTGTCAACACTTCATACTCAATTCTTATACTTTGTACTTAATGCACTGCATGGAGGCTGAATGTATTGTGAACAAAACACTGCCACTGAGAACGCCACTGCCCCTCAGTGTAGTGGAGGTGCAATTGAACCTTATTCTAGGATTATTTTTTTTAAAAGTTCCCCGAAGTCAAATGCGCCCATGCCCCCCTTTATGGACCATTGCGCCCCTCCAGGGGTGCCCACTCTTTGAGGATTCCACTGCATTAAAGTGTGCTTTGATGCGCCTTCGTAAAAGTTACCAAATTGATTGCAAATTACCTTCAACCAGGTGGGAGGATGCATAGAATTCAACAACCACGGTGGACGAAAATTACACTTTCACGAAAGATGAACACTTGTTTATTTTGTAACTCACGGAACAGCCAAGATCCCGTCGCGGATTTACAACATGTCGCTCGAGTTCATTCTTAAAGCGATAGTATCCTTTAGCGGTAGTAAACAGTCTTTACATTCAAGTAGCTTAGGAGGTAGAGCTCGTCTTGGGGTCGAAATGTTGTCGGTTTGGTTCCAGTCTCCCCAGAGTTAAATGTCAAAATGCCCTTGGGCAAGACACTGAACCCCTAGTGCCCCTGATAAGCAGATAGTTGCCTTGCTTGGCTGACACCGCTATCAGTGTGTGAATTGGTAGGTGTGAAGCACATTGTAAAGCGCTTTGGGAGGTCTTTAGTGATTTGAAAATGCAGATCATTTGACGTTGTTACCATGAAAAAACCTGAATCAGATCAGACGTTGTGACATGTGAAACAAAATCCGATTGGTTGCGCAACTTTTGGAATGTTGACAGGAAAACAACAGATTTGCCGACGCTAACGCTAGCGCACATGGTGGCCCACATCAGTGCCTGTATGAAAAGAAATCGAGACCAGAACCAGGACTGTTTGTGAGCGCTATTTGATCGATAATCGTGCAAAACGTTCCGGCCGCAACTCATTTACTGTCGTCTTGTCCTGGTTTCACTGCTAGCGCAGCACGTTCCGTTTCGGCCTTTTTTGTTTTGGGGGCCCTGGTGGAATTGTTTGTCTCTGCTAGCGGGACTTCTGGCTGCCTGAACCTGATGAATCAGTTTTCGTGACGGCAAGGTTTCTGGCTCGCACTTCAAGCTCCGATGTTTGGTCGCGACGACCATCCATCAAGCACAAGTCGCAAAAACAAACCGGGGTGGGGGGGTTGATGATGGGAGGGGGACAGACGTCAAACAGAACTGGGAACTGGAATGAAGTTTGTTCGATCGCTAGCGCTAGCATAGCACGCAGCCTTCTAATATAAAGACAGAGTAATTTTGCACCTTTGCAGACCCCTCCACTTAAAAACATAAGAATCGCTGTATGCTGCCATGGCAACAAGTCATGCTATTTTTCAATGCAGCCAACAAAACATTTTTATAATAACTATATTCCAGACCATAAGGCACCAAAAAATTCCAGTAATTCAAAAGCAGGCCTAGTAAATAAATCAAATTGTTAATGCATCATCAAAATGAAATGTGATAACCGGTTATGAATGGATCAATCGATTTCAGTGGCGTAACCAGATTTCCTCATATTTATCTTCTTTGTTTTAATTTTCTCCTGCAAAGAAAACAAATCAAACTCCAGCAAAAGAAATATTGCTGTAAAAAAAGAAGAAAATCTAAGAAATTCCTGCCAAAAATATAGACAAATAATCAAACTTAAAAAAAAAACCCAGCAAAATAATAAAAACTAAACCTGAGAAATTCCCCCGAAAAAGAAAAACAATGATCCCAGAAAATTCTGCAAAGAAAAAAAAAAATAATAATCACACTCAGCAGCAAAACAAATAGATAAAATAGATTTCCGTTTGTGCATACAAATAATCCTAAGGATTGTTTTTCAAGGCAAGCATAGCTCTAACAGTAGTTTTAGTTTCATGTACCTTACAGTCCTGGTGCACCTTATATAGTATGTCACAAAAGTGATTACACCCCTCACATTATAACGTTTAATAGAACATCACTGAAGAAACATGGCTTTGACACAACGAACAGAAGTATGTAAACAAAGGCTAGGGCCTAATGGAAAGATGTCCTCTGGTCTGATGAGACAAAGATTAATTTATTTGGCTCAGATGCTGTGAAGCATGTGTGGCGGCAACCAGGTAAGGAGTACAAACACGTTTATGTCGTGCCTAGAGTCAAGCATGGTGTTGGGAACGTCATGGTTTGGGGCTGCATGAGTACAACAGGAGTTGGGGAGTTGCATTTCATTGAAGAAAACATGAACTCAGGGATGTACTGTGAAATACTGAAACAGAGAATGATCCCCTCCCTCAGGATAAGGACAATGTTCCAGCCTGACTATGACCCCAAATACACTTCTAAGATGACCAAGGCTTTTCTAGAAGGGCTGAGGTTAAAGGCGATGGACTGGCCAAGCATGTCTCTAGTTCAAAACCCAATAGAACAGTGTTGGGGCATTCTCAAGCGAGAGGTGAAAAAGCACACGATCTCAAATATCCCCAGCTCAGTCATGTTGTCATGGAGGATTGGAAGAGGATTCTAGTGGCAATTTATGACGCTCATGGCCAGGAGGATTAAAGTGGTTCTACAAAATCGTGGTGGCCACACAAAATATTGAACTTCAGGGACTTTCACTCAAGGGTGTACTCGTTTTTGTGTTTAGGGGTTTAGCTATTAATGGCTATATTTGGAGTTTTTGAGGGAAAAAATAAATGTACACTGCAATATAAGCTTTACATGGACTACCTTTCATTGTGTCAAAGCGATGTTTTGTGTCGAACGGCAGTGTTGTGCAATTAACCATTATGATGAAATCTCTGCAGGAAACGTGAGGGGTGTACTCACTTTTGTGACATACTGTATATGAAATAGCAATCAATGTTGATTTTACGTTTATCATTTGATTTATATTACTGCAAAAAATAAATAATTCTGATTATATGAATATGTGAATTGCCATTTTATGACGTCAAATACTTAGGGCATTAAGTTAACTCACCGGAATTCCTGTTAATGCGGTCTCCTTCGCAATTAATGTTGATTTTACATGGATAATTTTGTTTGTATTAGTGAAATGTTTAAATCGACAAAAAAAATATATAAATTATCTGTATGCGCCGTCGCCATTATATGATGGTGAATGCTAATGCTAATATACTAACTCACCTGATTACTGTTAATACGGTTCCGTTGACAATTCATGTTGATCTAACATTGATCATTTTGTTTGTATCAGTGATATATTGAAATCAACACAAAAATATACATTATCTATGTGCTATCACCATTTTATGATGTCAAACGCTAATATGCTAGCCGACCAGAATTCTGTTGACACTGACAATCACTGTTGATTTTATTTTGATAATTCTCTTTGTGTTAGTACAATTAACAGAATGATGATATCAAATACTAATAAGCTAGCTTACCGGTATCGCTTATTATCAACTGGCACAATGTCCATGGCGATGTAGTACTGCTGGTGGGGGTCCAGGCCGGCGATCTTCACTCGCATGGCTGGAAACATCCTCCTGGGTGGGGGGAAAGAAAACAGAAGAATAGATGAGGAAAAAGAAGACCATTTCATTGGCTTTGAGGAAAGACCAAATGTGACGTCAATTTAGAGTCGTCAGCATCGTACAAAAATATCGAATTAAGGTGTTGCTATTCAAGCACATTACAATCTTACTAGAACGCTCGTTAGTGTAGCTTGAAAATGGTCAAATAAAAACCCTATTTGAAACAAACCCCAACCCCCAAAAATATGAAAGAAAGGAGCGTTTATTAATACTTGAGGAGTACGCTGACTGGGACTGCGAACATGAATTTAAGCCAAATGATGGCGGCAGAGGGTAGCAATATTTCAAGTTGCGGACATGTGTTCGGACCACCTAATCACAGGTACACTTGGCGTAGTCTTATTTTGTTGAATTTTGAAACTACATCGATTGTCACTTTGCCTTTGAAAAATCGTCAGTGTTGTGTTGACAGATGCAAACCCCCCCTGCATGGAATGTAGCCCTTAGTGCAAACCTCACTAAAAAGACCTATTTTCCGGGAAATCTTATAGAACAATTAAGCACAGACCATTTGCAGCTTGTAGAAATTAATTTTAAGTTGAAAATATTTCAATAAAATCAGTTGTTTTCATTCACTGCCACACAAGCTGGCCTCTGTCGCGAGGGGGGAAACGGTGATCAGAGCTTTTTCAAAATGTACTCATCACAGAAACTTCACCATGAGTCTGAAACAAGATAGCCAAAAACTATAAAGCCAGTAGAACTCACCGATATTGTCCCCTTGTAGTCAGCTCATGACACTAATTTCCGCGAACATGGTCATGTTATGTCTAAAATAGCCCAGTGAATCAAACAGTGTAAAACGGTAATATCAACAAACTAAAAAAATCTGCCTGAAAGCATTTCTGCATCGTTGGATGTTCCTTCTCGCAATCAGTCTGTTTTCGCCTCATAATTTCCTTTTACAAGTAAACAGAATCGTAAAATAATTTCCAAAATGGCCATCAAACTCTGAACTTTTGATTGACACCACTCTCACAGTTAGAGGCTTTTTTTCACGGCCCGCATTAGCTCATACAGGCCTGCATTGATAAAACGGACGTTGCCTCTTTTAGCTTCAAACATCTTTAGCTATTAGCGACTGATTGAAAAAATGATTGACACCTTAGTTAACCAAAGAAATTTCCTACATAAATAGATACACCTTTAAGGTGTGTATTCAAATCAATTTTTCATGCCACTTGGGATTATCATGCGCCAAAGATTGACTTCTGGAAAGTGGAGTCAAACATTTACCACTCCTTTACAATGTCTAAAAATTGGCTGGCGTAAAATACACAGTTGAATAGGTTTTAGAACTGTGCTCTTGTCGTCTCCAAATGTCCTAAACGTACCCTTGTAAAAATGTGTGAAATATAATGTCTAGTTTTTAGGATTGTGATCCCATTTGACCAGGGATCAGGTCCCAGTTTTCCAGCCAAGATGCCCATTGGCTTCAAACGAAGCCAAAACTGTTCATATTCTCCAAACGGTTCAAGAACAGCATTCAATTTACTTTAGGTACGTCTTGGATTGTGATTTTAGGGCGAATATTGGAGGAACGTTAAGGGTTGAAAATATTCGACGATTTCATCCGCAAGCCGCAAGTGAGACGTAACCATTGACGTCACGTGCACGCATGCATCTCCCATTGCGTTTACAGATTGCGATTCTCAATCCAAAAAGGAAAAAAGAAAGCAGCTGCGAGAAGAAAAGAGATCGATAAATGCCGACAATAAATATGACAGGACGGCGCAGTTGGTTTGAATTCCTTCTGACGTCATCACAGCTGGAAGCCGACCCTCCGCTGTTTTACGGTGTTCGCTTTAAAATGAAAAAAATCAAATCAAATCAAAGTGTTCGACCCTGCCTTCCTTCTTATCGTGAATTGCACGGCAAGGATTAGAATGCATTGCGTGTTTCCGAAATGGAGGCTCATTAAAGACGAAGGGGAAAAGCGGTCACTTTATTAGGCACGGCGGCGTGCTGTGACGTCATCATATCTTGCCCACGTCATGAGGAACAGATGGCGACTAGATGCAGTGCTGGGACTTGAGATCACTCGGTTTTCGCGGTTACATACCTGTCAATCTGTACGTTTTTGCCGTACAAAGTACGTTTATTATGCATTTTAAAACGTGTACGACGTACAAGAAAATCTGTACGGAAAAACGCAAATTTGTCAATGATGGGTACCATCCGGTATACACCGACTATCACAAAACGGCAAATCAATCAAGTCAAATGAGTTCGCCGCCGTAGCCTCTATCTCGGTATGGTTTTATTCGTTGCAAACGAAGCAAGCAGTTTGATGCTACTGTGCGCATGCATCTGCCGCCCCGGATTTCATGTGGTAGTTATGTAGTGAAAGGAAGTCAGTCTCTTTTTAGAGAACCAGCTTTTTCGGCTCAACTCATTAAAAGAGAGCCGGCTGTCAAACGGCTCACTTGCTTTGACGCATTATATTACGGATTATTATGTTGTATAAAGTAGTTAACAAAAAAAGGAAGTATAAAATGAAAAAAGACAGGTTTGTGGTTATCCCTTTAATCAGTATATTACCAACAATAATTGAATGCAGAAAATGAATTCATAATTTGAATAAGAAAATGTATTATTCTACTTAATTATATTTGCATGTATTTCTTCCTTCTACAATGAACGTCCAAGCTACTTAGTTTTTGAACTTTTTTATAATAAACCTCAGCAACTCAGGATCTCACTACAAATGTTAATTAACAATATATATAATATAATGAAACACATCTACAATATAACATGTTAAACTACAGACATAAACACGTTAGAAAAAAAATATGGTGTAAGATTATTTTGTATTTTGTAAGGGAAATTACGAGTTTGTAAGGGCATGGAGCCGTGGAGGCTGACAGGTATGCGGTTAACCCGAACCAAAACCAACCGTGAAAGGTGAAAATCCACTTAGTAGTGCTGCACCTTTTTTTCTTGTTTCTGCAGCCTTCATTAGAGTGGACTTACATACCGACAGAGAGAGAGACTAAGAGACAAAGAGAGAGAGAGAGAGAAAACCAGAGCCAAGAAGAAATCCGCAGGTTCAAGAGTGTTCTCTTTGGGCCCTGGTGCTCTGGACTGTTCTTCCCTCTGAGATTCGACATGCAACCTCAGAAAAACTGTTTAAATCTGGGCTTAAAACACACATATTTGATAACCTATGAATGATTTCATATTGTTTTCTTTTATCCTCACTGTTAAATGTGAACTGGAGTGCCACGACCAATTTCGTTGTCACAATACGTTCAACCCATTTTGTAACAATAACAATAAAAAGGTATATTCTATTTTATTCTATTCTAATATATTATATTCTATATTGATGATGTTTGTGTATTATTTGTTGATGCCCTTGCAACATCCGTTGCAGCCTGGTCATCGTGCTTCCATGACTGTGCTGAGGTTTTAAATGTTTTTCTGCCCACATGTAGGTTTTAGATCAGGGGATAGTGTAATAATACACTGTAGTCTGAAATAGTCTGGTCTGTGCAGCTCTTTGAGACTCCTTGTGAGCTGTGGGCTATACAAATTATCATGACTTGACGAATTGAAGCCGCATTTTGATTAAGGGCACTTGCTGACTGAGACAGATAGAGAGGGAGAGAGATAGAGAGAGAACAAATTAAGACCCACTAAGTATTTTAAATTAGTCTATGTTTTTTAGGGGGGCGCATCTTGATTAAAGGCCTTAGTGACAGAGCGAGAGCGAGAGAGACATGTGTAGGCAGCATGATGGATGGAGTGATACACAAACTCTTCTCAACGAGATGCACAGGAACGCACAGCAGGTGTCTGGTCACAGGACAGTATATTAAAAAAAAGACGCTATGAGATGTGCAGGCCAATCGCCATCATATTACAAATCAAGTTGGGGTGGGCAATCAGCGCAAGTCTCGGCTGTCGGAAGCGTTCCTCAGTAGTTCGGGAAGCATTCTATGCCTTTTTTGTTTTTTATTATTTTAATTGAATGGCCAGTTGGCTAGAATCTTGGTTGCCCGAAACGTTTCGCAGTGGTGCAGGAGGCAACCGTTGTTTCTGTAAACCTTTAATATATATTACTTTTTTTTCCCGACAAAGGAGTGAACCAGGGATAACTGAAGACCTAAATGTAACAAAAAGAAATCCCTTTTACATGCATTAAACTACTCTACAGAATTTTTTTAAATAAGAAAAAGCAACCAATAAAAAAATATATAGATGTATATAGGTATAGAAAAAAAATAAATAAAGTCCCACTACATAAATTCAATTTCTTTACAGTAATTTTTTTTAATGAAAATATATTATTTTAAAAAAAGGCCAGTTGAGGATAAACATTTAGATAATTTAATGTCAAGTATTTTATGGATAGTAAAATTTGAGATTTTAGAGAATTGTAAATAGTTGAAAAACGACCAGAAAGAGTTCTTTTTATATAATTGTAGTTCAATGAATATTATTACAAAATATAATTACTTTTATAATAAAACAATAATTTTATGATAAAACTTACCATTCAAAATGTAATAATGATGAAGTAGTCACAAAGAAAATTTAAAAATGAGCATTTAATGATTTATGTTTTTGTTCTCCCACGAAAATAACAGTTTTCAAATTATTCTGTTTTTGCCTAAAAAAAAGTTTGATTATTTTTAGCATTTAGTGATTTTTCCTCTTTCAAATAGTAAAATCAAGAATCAGTTTCTTTCATGAGAAAAATAATTCTCTATATAATTTTTAGGGGTTTTTTCTTGCCCCCAAAACGCTTAAATCTTAAATTAGGCAACATTGGGATTTTTTTCTCAAGAAAACACATTTTTTATATTCACATTTAATGATTTATTAATGATTTCCTTTCTTCATAAATGTTAAAATCAGGAATTATACAGTCATATTTTTTCTCTCAAATTGATCCTTCCTTAAAGGGACAGTGTCTAATATTTAGTGCCTCTATTGGCAAAATAACTTTTATTCTGAAAAAAACAATCATTGATTTGAATACTGAGCCAAATAACATGAACTATTATACCAATATTATTTTTTATAAAATATAGGTCGAGAAATGTATATTTCGTTTACATACACATCCTTACATAAGGTTGCTGTTTGTCTGGAAAATTGCTGCTACGCTGTGCTCTGTGGCACTGGTTTTCTTAGCATTAGACAATGGAATAGAGGTCACATATTACACAATGTACTTTTAAAGTATTTGAATATTTTTGGAACACCACCATAGTATTATGGTCGCATTTCTGTAGTATTTTAGTCAATGTAGTAGTTTTTATGTAGTATTACTGTAGTTGTATTTTTGTAGGGATTCATAAAGTAGTATTTTTGTATCATAGTATTACTGCGGTAGTAATTTTCTAGTATTATGATAATATTTTTGTAGTATCATGATTGTGTATTTATAATATTACTGTTGTCTTATATGTAATTGTATTTTTGTATTATAGTATTACTGTCGTATTTTTAACTTAAAGGGACAGTGTGTAATATTTAGTGCCTCCGTGTTACATGTCGAAGTGTCCTTGGGTAAGACACTGAACCCCTAATACCCCCAATAAGCAGGTTAGCGTCTTACATGGCTGCAAAACAAGGCCACTATCGGGAAATGTGGAACACATTGTAAAGCGCTTTGGGAAGTCATTGACTTGAAAAGCGCTATATAAATGCAGATCATTTCATTTCATTTAATTTCATTTTACAGTGCCATCTAGTGGTGAAATATTACACACTGGGGCTTTTTAATGACATAATGAATCCTGCTGCTCCTTATCTAAAAACCTATCCTTTATTCATGCGTTACCTTCCGGCCTTGGTGATGATCATCTCAGTGCCGATGTCGTGGAATCGTTTCCACAAGTCGGCACATTGCAGCTCCACCTGGATCTCCTCCATGGAGGAGGCCGCCAAGGAGGAGGCAGAGGCGGGGGCGGGAGTCGCCTCACCGGCCGGCGTCAGCTCGCTAAAGGAGCACGAAGTCCTCTCCAGAAGGTCCGAACCCTCAGAACCGGGACTCGCCTCCGAATCTGCAAGGGAAAACAAAGAATTGACTTCTTATTAGAAGTGCTAACATTGTGATACATCTGTAACAGGGCTGGGCAATTATTTGGAGGGGGGGCGCATTGGGTTAAAAAAGCTGACCAAAGGGCCCATCCTGGACACATATCCAATTTTTTGATCTATGAATTCATTAACATGTTTTATTTCTTTCCCTTTTTTAAAAAAAATAGATTAGTTTCATCAAATTGCTTTAAAACGCTCACAAAGCAAAATCGTATATTAGGTCCCCGTTTTAAGCACTATATATGATATTTAATTTTGTAGTATTACTGTATTATTACTGTAGTTCTATTTTTTAGTACTTTGTATTATTTCTACAGTATTATTTTGCAGTGTTTCCATAGTAGTAATTCTGTAGTATTTCCATTTTAGAATTTTTGTAGTACAGTATATCTAGTATTACTGTAGTAGAATTTCTGAAGTCTGATTTTTAAAGTATTTCTGCATTTATTTGTAGTATTACTCTAATTTTATCTTTGTAGTTTTGTGTAGTATTTCTGCAGTAGTATTTTTGAAGTAGTTTTATGGAAGGTTTTTTGTTTTAGTTTTTTTCAGGTATTTTGGGGGGATTACTGTAGTAGTATTTTGGCATTATTTCCGTCATAATATTTCCGTAATAGTATTTTATAGTATTACTCCAGTTGAATTTTTATAGTATTTTGTCGTATTTTTGCAGTAGTGTTTTTGTGGTGTTTCCATAGTAGGATTTTTGCAGTATTACTGTAGGTGATTTTTTAAAAGTATTTCTGTAGTGTTTTTCTTCTTTGAAAAATGAAAGCCGAAAAATATATTTGGGCCCCATTTTTAGGCAATGAGTTTGGTATATATTTTGGTAGTAATTTTACAGTATTTTGGGGACAAAGTTGGCACTAAAAATGCTTTTTTTTCATTAGCAGTAATTTTATTTACCATATTATATATATATATATATATATATATATATATATATATACATACATATTATTTTGACCATTCACGTTTGGCGGTCCGGTTTGAAAAAGCCTGAGGGTCACGTGTGGCCCAAGGGCTGTAGTTTGCCCACCCCTGCTCTCAAAAACACCCATCTCCAAAAGTTTTCTGGGTCCTTCTAGAAATACCAAATTATTTGGGTTCTTCTAAACCAGGGGTCTCAAAGTTAAATGGATGGAGGGCCAAATCAAACAATTGGCTACAAGCTGAGGGCCGGACTAACTGAATGTTAAAAATGACGCATAAAGTGAAATGATTTTTGTTTTTTTTATAAAGGAGACTTCATATGATTTCAGTTCCTTATTGTGTCTATTATCGCGCACTGCTGTTCGTTGTTTTGACGAGAATCCACTGTTTACACCAGTGTCACAATCGCCCAATCATGTTGCCGTTCTTTGATAGCCACACCCTTGAGAGCTGATCTGCCTTTTGTAACCTTGAAGATTTAATAAAAAGATTTGGCACTGGGGAGGGGCCTTAGAACAGGGAATTGAATCATCTTAAAGGAAAACTTCTCTCCCTGTTTTCCTTGCAAGTTTAAAATCCATTCTATGTCTTTTCTCCTTTTCAGTGTCTACTAAACTTTAACCTTCAACCAAACAAATATATTCAAACAGAATTAGATAAAAGCAATTTTTCTCATCGGCTCTGTCGGTCATCTTTCATTATCAACAGGCACAAAAGACATTTTCTTTATCTGATAAACCTGGTAACAGGACAATAAAAAAAGGAGCTGGTATTATTCAGACACTATCAGTAGCACACAGTTATTATTTTTACAAAAGTGGGCCAAAATCACTTAAAAAGAATACACAAAAGATTTTTCTATAATTCACCCAACTGTAATCAAATAAAATGCAAGTAGAAGAAGCCCACTGTGAAAACAAATACACAATCATTCCTGTATGCATGGTTTATGATACAATAATTAATCTGGGGCCAAAGAAAACCTTCTTGGGAGCCGAATGTGGCCCGCGAGCCTCGACTTTGACATCGGTGCTTAAATAAAATCTCCATGGCTACGCTCCACGAATAACCCAAATTGTGTTAAAAAGGGGAGCAACCTAATACTTTTTGGCCCATGTGTGTAGGCACCCAAGACACACCACATGAAATGGTGCACCTGTTGGTTGAGGGATCAAACCAACCGACCCACCCATCCCATATAGCTATTATTGTTACTATTAATATTACTATTCTGACTGACTGTTATTATAATTATTACTATTAATAATTATATTAATCCTTGTATTAATCCTTAAAAAAATAACAAATGAATAAATAGCAGCAATAATGCAAAGTTATCACGGATAAGAAACTTTTAAAATAAAAAATTAAATGTTTTTCTTTGAGAAATTCGGTTTAAAAAATAAGATAAAATAGCTACTATGCCCTTTTTCTTATTTTTTGTTTGTAACCAGATTTGCCATTAGCTGTTTATGGTTAACTATTTTATCCATCCATCCATCCATTATCTGCACCGCTTATCATCAGTAGGGTCGCGGGGGTGCTGGAGCCCATCCCAGCGATCTTCAGGCAGTGGGCTCCCTGGAGTGGTTGCCAGCCATTCGCAGTCAAATAATTGAATTAAATAATACTCAATTTAAGTATTTAAGAGCCCCGTTATAGTTCAATGAATTTCCATTATCAGTGTTGATGTTATCAATTCAAATGTGGAATAAGAAGTGTGTCCAACTAGTGTATTTTAATTTTATTTTTTGCTTGAAAAGGATTTGGTTGCCTACATTTTTTAATCGTTATTATTCGTAACTATTGCTAGGTTTGGTGTTTTAATCGATTAATACTTTCTGTATTGTTAAATTAAATTTTGGAGTGTGTCTAATAAGTTTTTTCATTTGTTGTATTGAAAATATGTTCTGTTACACATTTGTTTTTCTAACGCGGCAACAATTTGGTGTTTTTGTTGGAAAATATCGTTTTAATCAATCATTCTTCTATTGTATTAAATATATTTTGACAACATTTTGGAGCATGTTCAATTTGTATTTCTATTTTGTAATGAAATGGGATTTGTTACACATTTTTTAATCGAGAATAATTGTAAATAGGGTCATTATTCAGGGTTTTTGCTGCAAAATATAGTTTTAATTGATATTTATTCTTCTTTATTATTCAAAGGTGGGACAATTTTGGAGTTTATCGTATTGGTGGGTTTTTTTTGTGATAAAACAATTTTTAATCAATATTATTTGAAACAGCAGCCATAATTTGGCAAGTTTGCCGCAAAATAGTTCTAACAAATTATAATTTTTTCTATAATGTTGATTTAAATGTGTGCAAAGTTTGTAGCGTGTCCAATTGGTGTTTTAATTTTTTTTGTTTTGAAAATGGCTTTTGTTGCGTAGTTCACTCTTATTTTCGAGGTTGTTTTTGTAATTCGGTGGTCTTTTTTTTCTTTGCCAAATATAGTGCATAGTATTGTGCTGCATAATTGGGCACGCAAAAACAAACACTATCGTGCGTTTCAGGCGCTCGTTTGTGTTTCTTTGCGTGTTTAAACTGCGGCAGCGTCAAGGAAAAATAAACGGCTGTCAATCACAACTCCATATTAGCAAATATAACTCCCCAGAGTGTTTTGGTAGTTTTTTTCTTGTTCAAAAAAAAAAGAAAAAACAGGGGGGAGATAAAGAAAATAGAGGAGGACAACGTGGCATGGAAATCGTCCCAGGAACTCCGCTTGCGAATGGAAAATATTTTGACATATTCATTCGCTCTTTTTGCTTTTCAAGCTTTTGGGAACCCTCTATTTGTTTCACATGCATTTGTTTTTGTCTTATTGATTTTTTTTCTCCAAAGATTGGTTTTCTCTTTTCACTCATCTTGGAGCGAAATACAAAAACACTTAGGAGGAATATCGAATTTGGCTACCTTTTGATGATAAATTCGTTATATACTAGATTATTATCAACGTCCTTTTGTTAACAATAATATTAATAAACGACTATTACTATTATTATCATTGTTATTGTATATTAATGACTACATTTTTCTCAAAATGTATTCAACGAAGAAGGTTCTAATTGCTGTATTCTGTGCTACATTATTGTCAAAACGGGTTAAACATATTTACGTAAATTGTTTAAAAATATATATCAAAGGAATGTATTTACCTGAAAGCTATATTGTGTTTGATGCTTCAACATCGCAATGGTCGCCAAACAAACATATAAATTCCACTTTTTAATTTAATTTGCTTTTATTTCCACGGTTTTAGAGTTTCAGATTATTATTTTGAATACAGCAACATTTAGTGTTATCATCGTTTAAAACAAGTTATTATTCGTGTTTAACAGAGAATTGTTTGTGGGCTTTTGAAATTATAAAGGAATTTAACGTGTTTTCCATTTTCCAAAACCGTTGTTTTATTATTTTTCATTTCCATATGTAATATTCAAGCAATTTACTCCCATAAACAGATTAAAGTTACGGAATTTTTAAATGGAATGAATATGTGCGCGAATGTGAAAGCTTAAATGTAGGAAATTCAAGGAGTAAACATTTTTTTCACTGTCTTATTGAGCTGATTTCGTAATTACGGTAATTATTACACGACTGAAAATAATCGTTTTGGATGATATTTAGAAACATTTTGCCTTATATAGCGTCTTTACTCGATATTTGAAGTGTAACATTTTTATTAATCACATTTTTGGAACAGGAGTTGGACTACGACTCACACTATTTCTACAAGGCTATTAGTTTGTATTTAGTGAATGCATACATATTTTTTATTCATAAAATAAAATGGAAAATTACATTTGCGTCATTTATTGGGTTTATATTATAAACGTTCTTTAATGGAAATAATAACAAGAATAATTATGTTTGTAGACAGGGTTAAATGTGAATTTGAACATGTGTTTTTTTTTGTCATCCGAGAATTGCAAATACTGGATTATCCTTTTATGTGCAACACTTTATTGAGCAGTTATGGTAATGACATTTTTGATGATAAGTAGGCATACTATTTTTTTCCCCAAATAAATATCAGATTTTTATTAACAGTTTATCAGATATTTAATTATTATTTTGTGTCATTGGTAAAAAGGAAAAACAATTGTCGCGGCTCTCGGCATGGATACTTAGTTGTTTTTTTTGCAATATATTTTTAAGTCTGAGTATTTCTTAAAGACCTTAAAAATGAGATTAATGACGTTCCTTGACATTTTAATAGAAAGGTTCGTTCGTTTCAACAATAACTTAAATAATTATAGCGATTGTTGTTTCGTAAAATGATGGATTTGAAGGCTTATGAGTATTACAGGAGGACATTTAGAAACACGGGAAATGTGTTGCCCGATTATGGACTTCAATAATAATAATAATAATAATAATGAATACATAAATAAATGGATTTATATATTAATAGAAATAAATTCAGCAAGAAAGGAAATCGTATCATGAAATGGAGGGGAATTAAATTATAAAAGGTTCTTGGTATTAAATTATAAACTTTCGTTTATGCAAATTTAAAATTACAAAATATATATAATCATATTTTTTCCGACATGATTATCGTGGAGTGCCACGTCTAATCGGGCTGTAAACGATGTTCACAGCCATGCTATCAGCGACCATCAAAAATAATTTCTAAATCTTATAATAACTTAATTTGACCATGTGTTTTTGTTATCCTCATTATTCATTTTTTCAATTTTTTTTTGTCTTTATTGTCCTTGATAACAACCTAGTGTACAGGGTTTCCAAGGAGATTAGACGTGCCACTCCAGGACATTCCATGTATATAAAAAAAAAACATTAAAAGGAAAAGATAAATAAATGTTCGGATGAGCATGCAAATGTTTAGAAGGTTGTGCTTGCAGACTGGCCTAAAATGCACGTTGCGTTTTACATAAAACATTAAGAGGAAAAAGGGGAACTTGTTAGATTAAGGGCGTAATCTTTAAAGTATAACGGTGATCCGTGCATCCATCTACCGCTCGGAATTATCATCGAGCAGGCTTTGAAAAATAAAAAAAAACTTATAATGTGAATTTAAACATGTATTATATATGTTTATTTCGTGTCAACTGAGAGGGGCATTTAAAAAAAGTGGTCGGAAAGCATTCACAGAAATCCGTGCTACCTCACTTACCGTTCAGAAATGTCGGCTTCAAAAGCAGACCTTGATAATAATATAGATGTGCATTTAAACCTAATTTTTAAATATGATTTTTGTCATGCAAGTGCTAAATACTTTTTTAAAATAAATTGTCGGATTTGGGAAGCGCACACACACTGGGATCCGTGATGGCTTCCATGTACCGCTCAGTAATGACGCCTTTACCTAAATCAGACTAAAAAAAATAATCATGCGAGTTTAAACGTGTATGTTTCTATATATTTGTCAGGGTTGTAAAAGAATATTTAAATAAAAAAAATAATTACCAGTACCTGAAATTTAATGTGTAGATCCGTGCTGCTTTCACGTGCCGCCAGACAATTTTACAATTAACTATTAAAGCGGGCTTTACAAACACAAAAATCATGAGTTTAAACATTTATTTTTATATATCGTTGTCATGCGAGTGTTATTTTTGAAAATTTAATGACTTACTGTACCTGAAATTTAACGTGTACCCGCGATCCATGCTACTTTTATGTACTGCTCGGAAATGTTACTATTAGCGAAAGCAGGCCTTAGAAATCCCCAAAAGCAGAATCATGTGAATTTGAACATGTATTTTAATCTTTATGGCATTTGTTGTTAGAAAAACACTTTTTTTTAAATGTAAAAAATGTCGGCTTTCGGACGCGATCTTGGCCACATTCAGTACTGCTCGAATATGTCGCTTTTAGCTAGAAGCAGGCTTTGAGAAATGTAAATTTGAACGTGTATTTTCACATATTTGGTCGTGAGTGTAATATGAATATATATTCTTTTAAAATGAGTAATTGTCGCATTTCGAAAGCACACATAGCAATTCGTCTCTCCTTGTCGCACTTCTCCAAAATGTCTGACTTTGATAAACAAACAAAACTACAAAAAGCGAAGAAGAGCACGCTGTGGCGCATGCGCACTGACCGGGTTCCAAGTGGAGACAGTGCTCGTCCAAGTGGAGCTCGTCGTCGTCGTCCTTTTGGGGATCCCACGCCACTTCTGGGTGACCTCCCCCGGTGCAGGCACCACCGACACCGGCTGCGGCGGCAGCAGCGGCCGCGGCAGCCGCCCTGAGCTTCCGCTTCTTCCCGGAGCCGATGAGAGCTTCCACAGAGAAGGCGTGAGCCCGCGTACTCAACGCGGCGGCCGAGCGCCTCCTCTCGCTCATAGCGGATGCGAAAAACAAATCAAAATGGAAAAATATAATCCTAGAGAGACTCAGCGCGAAGACAAAATGGACAGACTGTTTCTTTTTCGGCGTCTTCTCCGTTCTTGGGCCGCCATCTTCTCCAGGCTTCTTCAAGCTTCTGATTGATACCCACGCCTGGAAGGACACTTTTTCCGACTAGAGGGCGTGGCCAAAAGTAAAGAACCAATTGGGAGTGAGAGCAGACAACTAGGCATTTTTTTTCAACCAATGGCGATAAGGCTGCTCTCGCTGTCTGAACAAATTGGAGGCCAGCCTTTCACCGCGGCTGTCAATCACGCGCGTGCGCCAAAAAAAAGGTGTCATTTTGGAGAAATGACTATTGAAATTGATATAAAAAATGGAATTAATAAATAAATTGTGAAAGATGAGTGGGAGGATTTCATAAATCAAAAAAGATGAAATAAAAAAAGATGATTAAAAATAACCCTCGACGCTCTTAATCACGCGCATGCCATGAAAAGGCGCAATTGTGGAGAAATGACCGTTAGACATAATATGGATATCCAAATTAATAACTGCGTGTTGTTGCAGAATATCAATAAAATAAAATAAGAACACATAAAATAACAATTATGATTAAAAAGAAAGCCCTAGCCGCAGCTATCAATCATGCTTGTGTGCAGAAAATGCGCAAATTTGGAAAAGTTACATTTGAAATGGAATCCAAAAAGTAAAAATATTGAAATTAGTACACAGGAGGTGTCGAACCTGTGTATGAAATTCAAGAAGTATAAAATAAACCTAAATAAATTATTTGATTAAAAAAATAAAATAATAATAATAAAGCCCCGGCAGCGTCTGTCAATCACCTGCATGCATGAGTGAATGGGCGCCATTCTAAATTACTGTACCTTAAAAAATAATGTGAAAATTATAGTAAAATAGTAAGCTGTATTATAAAGCGTACTGTGGAGTGTGAAACATAACTGAAAAATATCAAAAAGTGCTGAAACAGTACAGAGAACTGGTTAAAAATAGTGCAAAAAGAAACTGAAAAAAGTTGAAAGTGTGAGGAAAATTGCGGCCAAGTGTCAAAAATCAAGTGAAAAACTTGAAAGAGTGTAAAAAGAACTAAAACCTATAAAAAGTACTAAAAAGGTACAGAAAATAGTTGAAATTATGGAAAAAAAGTAATAAATACTACATCATGTTTAAAAGAATACTGTAGAGTATGAAAAATAACTGAAACATATCACTAAGTGCTGAAAAGGTACAGGGAAAAAATGGGGGAAAAAAGCGAAAAAAAATACTGAAAAGTCGATGGTGAAAAGTATGAAGATAATTACGGCAAAGTTTCGGTAATCAAGTGAAAAAATGAAAAGTAAGTAAAAATAACTAAAAAAGTAATAATAAGTGCTAAAAACAGTGGACAATCGTGAAAAGTACTGGAAAGTAGTACTAAAAATGGTGAAAATTATAGTTAAGTATAGAAATGGAGTGAAAAACGAAATAAAACATATACACATTAAAAGTAAAAAACAGGGTTGTGGCGGACGGCTGGGGAATATGAGAAACCAAAAATACATGAATAATTATCAAATTTTAAAAAAATCAAGTCCTTCGCCGCATTCGAAAAGTACAACCAGGGAGAAATTAGGATTAAAATTACTAGAGATACAAATATAAATAAACGCATGACGTGATGGATTTGGAGGGGGATTCGTTATTCTTATTATTCATTTTTTTCAAATAATGATTTTGGTCTTTATTGTCCTTGATAACAACCTAGTGTACATCGTTTCCAAAAAGATTAGACGTAGCGCTCCAGGACATTTCATGTAAAAAAAAAAAAAAACTTAAAAGAGAAAATAAATAAATGTTCTCTTTGAAAGAAATAAAGGAAAAAAAGTACTTATTAAAAATGTTGTGTTTTAAGATAGTTATCCTTATCCTGGGATAAAAAAGGACGAGAAAGAAAAGAATAAACATCACCAGTATACAAACACAGATTCATATTTATTTTCTCATCCTTTGAAAACAATATTTGGAAACATAAAAAAAAATAATATACATACGTCATGGCAGATTTAGGATTTTGCATAAAATCTAGATAAGTAAAGAATTTCTCAGACAAAGAACTACAAATGAAACCGTCATGAAAAATATACGAATTTATAAAAATGTATTTCATAAATAGACAAATACAAAATAAAACACGCCACTGTGATTTAAAAATGAAGCAATTTAGTCACCATATACAAATAGCACAATCACAAAATATGATAAGTCTTTTGCTGTTTTGAATAGCATTAAATCCGTCTCGAGATGGAAAAAAAATTAGAATGACAAGTTGCTGTATTTTTATAATAGTAATAAAGTTGAATTCTCGTTTCACTTGAATTATTATAATGTAAACAAATATCGACCAACACTATGCGTGTTATTCACGTCCAGGCCGCGGTAAAAATATTTCATTACACTTAACGCCAAATAATTTCGATATAGTTTTATATTTATCACCAAAAAAATGTACTAAACAATATCCTAATTACTGTTAACTCATTACAGCTAACACCCAAACCGTGCAAATCCAAATCCAAGCAATTTACTTGTATATACATACTCAGAATCACATTTTGGTGACAATTAATGTACGCTACTTATTACTAGTATTTATGGTTTTAATAATCATTATTACCGTGTTATAATTGTTATGTACAATGTTTTAATCCTTAGTTATTTATATCCATATATATACTACTACCTGTATTATATAATTATTGACGCTTTTTTTTCCTCCTAAACAGACTTTTGAGACAATTAATACTGCCTTAATAATATTTACTAAAATTTAAAGGCGCCTTCATGACACTCACTACAATAGACGAATGAAAACACACTACAATAAAAAAAGAAATATTTAACACTATATTCAAATCAAAATGAGTTGTGTAACCATTCAAGTACATAAGTTAGCAGGTATATGTACAATTACATAAATGTTTTTTTTATAAAACAAACATGCACGGACCTGAAAAAAAAATGTATAGCGCAAAGAAACATAGAAAAGCACAATTTCCTCACTAGATTTATTTTATTTATATTTAAAAAAAATGGGCTTTGGTTATAATTGATACTTGAATAGGAATAAATCTTTGAATTTAAATGCACCTTTTATGAAACTTATACAATAAATTAAAGTAAACACACGAATAATACAAATTAAACAATGTTATAATCAAAATGACTTGGTTAGCAATTAAAAGGTATAAGTAGTATATGGTAAATTACAGAAATCATTTTATGAAGCAAACAGACGCAAAAATACGCATAGCGCAGTGATTGAAATTGCAATTTGCTTGCCATGTTTAAACTTGTTTTATTTTAATTATAAATATTGCATTCCAATATGCGAGATACAATGCATCATTTTTTTTAACTCTATTGTAATTTATAAGATAATAAATTCATATCCTTAATGATACAGAATTTCTAAATGTATTGTTTCGGATTTTTGGGGGGAGAACCTATTTACTCTTTTGAAATAACTATAAGTCGTATTTGATTGTCTTTCACACTAGCGCTGAAGACGAAAAAAAACAACGTTTTTGACTTTGAGTGACCCCTTGCAAAAATACTGAAGCGTGCAAAACAAAGTCATAAAAGTGCTGAAATTAACTTCCACGAAGCTCACGCACGGAAACTGGCGTGCATAAAATCACGCACGTAGCACATGCATTCCACACGCGCGCGCGACGCGTTGTGAGTTTTAATGCAAGTCTGCAATGTTTTTTTCCATTAACGTTATAATTTTGACAGCTTTGAATTACGATTGTGGGGAGGGGAGACACCTTTTTGACGACACTTTTTATTGTAGTGAGTGTGTTTATTGCTATATAACCTATTTTATTTGCGAAATGGGGAAAACGTACGCTAGTATTTTGTATTTTTGAAAGGTCCTCTTGTATAGGGCTAAACTGAAGCGCATGTAAAACAAGAGTGTGTTTTTTATATCTTAATTGTAATTTAAAGGTATTTACAAACACTTATTTCCCCCCAAAATGTGACGTTTTTGTAGTCCAAAATTGGAAATAATTTGATTAATGAAATCTTCCATTCACTTTTACTTTATTTTAATTCATTGATTTTATTATGTTTTATCTGTGGGTTTAATGCATTTAAAAAAAAACATTTTATATTTTCAATGTCTTTTCTTCTATGTTTTAACTGTAATTGTGTTGTTTTTCTCTTTGCCATTTCTGTAAAGCACTTTGAATTGCCTTGTTTATGAATTGTGCTATACAAATAAACTTGCCTTGCCTTGCCATTATCTGCACCATTTTTCCTCAATAGGGTCGTGGGGGTGCTGGAGCCCATCCCAGCCATCTTTGGGCAGTGGGCAGGGGACACCCTGAACTGGTTGCAGACCGAGACAGACAACTCACTCGCTCATTCACACCTAGGGACAATTTGGACCTGGCATGCATTTTTTTTGGAATGTGGGGGAAACCGGAGTGCCCGGGGGAAACCCATGCAAGCACGGGGAGAATATGCAAACTCCACACAGGAAGGTTCGATCTCATGACCTCAGAACTGTGCCGCACACGCACTAACCACGCCGCCGTGCTGCCCATCAATGAAATAATTCGAAGTCAATTAATCTTTGAACGTGTCTTCATATGTGTTGCTTTTAAGTTTGTCGTTCTGTCATTCAAAATGATTATTTTTTTTAAATCAGGATGTGAAATTCGTCAGTTTTGGACGTACAAGGTCAAAAAATATGGAATGTGTTTTTTTATAGCTTGGAAAAAAAGAGAACATGCAAAAAAAAAAGGAAAACACATAAAATAGTAAGGTGGAAGTAGTATTGGATAGATTATTGACGTTTTTGCACCATTAATGGTTGAGTCCGTATTTTTTTACAAATACATTTAAATTGCAATTGAATAATTGAATTAATACAATGCGATAACATAGAAAACTGTACAACAGTACCTTGAGATACAATTTAAAATAGTTCCAAGAAAATGGTCGTAAGTCAATAGTTTTCCATGTGAGCGTATTCGTTTGCAGTGTTGTTAAAAACAAGGTGATAAGACATTTCGTCTTGCACAATTTTAGGCAGTCCTCGTGTAGTTTGGGCCAAATGAAAAATAAATAAATGAAGTTGCCATTTTTATAACTCAATTTTTGTCATTTTTGATCGTCTCAAAACGAAACTTAATGATATAAAAATGTAATACAAAATAAAATAGGTAAAGCGGTGGCCATTCTAAATTCAATGCAAAAAAAAAAAGCTAAGCAGAGTTGTTGTCATGGGAGAAATCTGAAACAGTTCATTTTGAATATATTCAGGTGGGGCATTTTTGAGTGCTATCACATTTGATCGAAATTTAAAAATAAAATAAAAGAAGAGTTTACGTAAAAACGAGTTAAAGGGAAAATAATGGTAATTTTGGCCCAAGTAATAAAAATAAGGTGAAGCAAAAAGGTTACTTAAAATAGATAGGAGGAATAAAATGAATGGAAAAAAATGTTCTATTATTTTTTAAAAAGTGTGATAGGATAGATAGTATTAATGATCCCCCCCAAAAACAGAAAAAAATAATGGATAAAGGAAAAACTGCTTTTATTTAGGAAATAACGTGCGCTAGGATAGTTATCGTAATCCTAATAACAATTAAAAAAAGGCGAAGGGGAAAAGATTGTAATTCTAAAAGAAAGTGTGGTAGGATAGTAAACATGTTTGAAAAAAGAATTGAGAGAAAAAAAAAGAAAAACAAAAAGTTCAAATTTAAAAAAATGTCTGATATCCAAATAAAATATTAAAGGTGGAGGGGAAAAAAGTTATTAAAAAAATGATATGTGATAGGATAGTATTCATGATCCACATAATAGAAAAAGACTCATTTAGGATGAGAAAGGAGAGTATGAAAAACTTCTTGCAAAATACTGTGATAGGATGGTAATTATGATCTACATTATGAAAGAAAAAAAGGAAAGGAAAAAATGTAGGATAGTAATCATTATCCTGAAATAATAATGGACGAGAAAGGAAAGCATAAACATCACTAATATACAAACACAGACTTATGCTTATTTTCTCATTCTTTGAAAATGATATTTGGAAATATTGTTTGAGTCGTTATAAATACAGACGCTCCCCTACTTACGAACGAGATAGGTTCCGGACGATTGTTCGTGAATTGAATTTGTTTGTAAGTTGCTTCAGTGCTATATTTTGTATGTTTACGGTTTAGATAAGTGTGTTTAAGGCTTGTGTAAGTAACCTATATCGTTTTGAAACTGAAAAATAAATATTTCATAAAATAATATGCTCTATAAATATAAATAAAGTGAAGTTTAACTTACATTTGGAAGATGGGCTTCAAGAGTTTGGCGACTTCCTCCTCCGTGGTAGAAAGTGGGTGAAAAAAAAAAAACATCCAACCATTTTGTCAACCGCATTAAGCTTTCTTATTCCACTTTTGTTTCAAAAGAAACAGCTCGCCTCTTCTTTACACCAACCGTATTGAATGAATGCACGAGATATCAAACAATAAAAATGTCAAAGTTCTTAGCGTGCTAGAGATACAGTGCAGTGTGTATGCACACAAACCAGGAAGTAAAAGCCAGATTTCTTCTTCGGGGTCGATGCTGGGTAGTGGCGGAAAGAAGCACTACAGTCATGTCCTCTACTCTGAAAAGGTGCACACAATACAAAATCTAACTTACAGCAATGTCCGGATATTTTTCGACATCCTGAAGAAAAATGTTCGTATCTACTGTTTTTTGTAAGTCGAATGGTCGTAAGGAGTGGAGCGTCTGCAGGGCCAAAGTGAGCAGGCTGAGTTTTTTTTTTAAATAATTGTTCGTAATGGCAGCAACATAAGATGGCCGCCGTTGCCATCCAGATGCCTACATGGTCTTCTTCTGTCACCGTAAATACTCATGTCAAGTGAAGTTCCATTTCTTTGTATAGCCATTGGTCACAAACAGTCTAAAAAGGCTGTACACAGCACCTATTACAATTTCCCTTGATCTAGGTTAGATGAGGGCAAGGAAAAACTCAAAAAGCTCACTCAGCATCATGAAAATTAAATTTAAAAAAAACTTGCGAATGGGCTGCACATATAAGGCAATCATCTTTCCAGGATGACCAGGCTGAACATAAGTGTTTCTGGTGGTGCATTTGTCATTTGTTAAAACCGTTTGAGTCTTTATAAATAAAGGGTAGAAATGTGATCAGGCTGTCTTTTTAACTCTTACATTGCCATAACGTATGAATATGTTTTCAGAAGCATTGTACCTGAGTGTCAACACATACATTTTTTTTTGTTTTAAAAAAATATTATATAGGTTTTGGCACAGCTTATCAGTATATATCAAGCCTCTGGGAATGATTTCAATATGATAAATACATTAGATGGCAGGAGTGGCTTTGATCTTTGTCACCACACTTAAGAAGGCCCCACTTCCTAGTTTTGCTTTCTGTATCAAGCAAATGAGAGCATGTAGGGGGGCCCTTATGAGACATTGAAGCACAGTGGTCAAAACAGCAAATATATGGATAAGTTAATAGTCTGTCATCCTTTTAGAAAGAAAAATGCTCAAAGTCCCTTCGTCATCGTCGGGGCAGATAGGGATGTTTCGTGCAACGTCATGGTGACCGACATTATGCGATCACTTCACCGGAAAATATCGGGCGAAAAAAGTTCTTGCAAAGTTCATACAATGAAATGTTAAGTGTCCTTGTGTTCATGGAAAGCATTTAGATAGTGGCAGGGTTGGGGAGAAACATAATACACGCAACAGCATTTCATAATCAAGATACAAAAAAAATTAATTGTATTCCGTTACAGTAACAGAAAAGTATTCAAATTACAAGTACATTAAGTAAAAATAAGGATAACTTTGCAGTATTACCTTTTTACTAAAATTATATTTTGTATGCATAATGCACTGATGGACGAATTGTGTATATCATTTAAATTAGTGAGAGAGAGATGAGGCTTACACACAACATGTGTAACTAGCGCAGATTGTACAAACGGGCAACTTATCCACCACCTACTTCAGGTTTTCAGGCTGCGTCTCAGGTAAAAGTCCTTTCCTTTTGGTCTTTATTTGTTTTTTCTTTAATGTAGCACTCGTTTTGTTAAACTGGCGCAAGCCTGCAGTTTTGTGAGGCTGATAACGCATTTACGTATTAGACACTGGGCAGTGCGGATGCACACTCGTGATGCGTTCAGGGACAATTAGTAAATCTTTTCGTATTTCGCACTAAATGTGAATCCTGTCAAGAAGTTTGACTTCCCTACTTCAAACAAGTAAACCTTGAACTCAGACAAACATTGAGTATTAGAGTATTAGTATTAAGAGTTTTATTATTAGAGTATTACAGTAGTATTAGAGTATTATTATATCATTATTATTAGTAGTAGTGGTATTATAAGAGTATTTTATTATTAGAGTATTAGTATTGAGTATTAGTATTAGAGTAATCCCAAAGTAATCCAGTAACATTACTTCAATATTATAGTGTTTGGATTACGTTACTGATGACATTTTTCAAAAGATAATCACTCAATTGGATTACATTTTAAAGTAACCCTCCCAACCCTGGATATTAGCGGTACAACAAATACAAAACAGAAGGTTTCTTGGGAACGAGTATTTTCAAGAAACTTAGTAATGACTACTAACATTCAACTGTTGCATAAACAACGGTAAAAGCTAGAAAAAATATTTTTTTCCGAATGAAAAATAATGGTTCAATCTATCTTTTTATATGTCCTATGTCTATATTCAGTCATACCTCTACTTATGAATTTAATTCGTTCCGGGAGTAGATTTGTAACCTGAAAAATTTGTAAGTAGAGGTGCCTTTTTCAATGTAAATTCGTTAATCCGTTCCAAGAAATGCAAAAGTATTTCTTTTTTTTAATAAATCATAAATAAGCATCAGAACATGAAACAAATATACGTTAAAATTACAATTGCACACAAAAAAAACTTAAAACGAGTGGCGCACAATGTTAAAAAAAGAATAAAGGATATAATAAAAATATTCTCTTACTCTTTAAATGGTCTCTTTGTTTACTGGTCCTCGGGAGTGTTTTTTGCGTCCTATTTCTTTAAGAACTGATCCAATGACGTCTGCATTTGCCAGCTTTTGACAATCCCTCGGAAATGTGCGAGGCAGACGTCATTAGTCAAAACTTTATCTGGGTGATGAAGTTCCACGTTCCAGTTCCCTTAATCCACAGAACAACCTCTTCATCTCATCCTTGGCAGGGGATTTTTTCTTCGAAATGACCGAGAGGCCTTTGGAAGGGGCCGTACATTTTAGCGCTTCCATCTGTGTAGATGTATTACGGCCATATATTTCGGCGACATCACAAATAGGCATCCCCTTTTCGTACCGTTTAATTATTTCCCGTTTTGTTGTCCAGAAAAATTATTTTCCGTTTCTTTTCTCCTTGCTACCTTTCCGACTGTCGTTCTTCGGGTCCATCGTTAATGTTTCGTATCGCTGGCATATAATAGAGTACAGTACTGTTTAGAGAGCAGGAATGGGACAGGAAGTGGACACAAAGAGGAAGTGGGCACCAAGAATAAGCGGTAAACACAAGAGCTCAAGCATACGAATTGGGTTGCCAGTGAAGGATTTTATACATTTGACTATAAAGGATTTTATACGATTGAACTCAAGTTACATTTATTGAGTGCAATGAAGATTTTCACCGAATAGGCTTAAGTTCAATGAGCAGTGAAAGTTCAGGGCACCCTGGTCGGGTAGGAAATATTGTTCACAGGAATGGTGGGAACGGGACGTGAGGCTGATAAGATAATCAGCGCATCCAGACGCGGATGAGCCCTGAAGACGGAGGCCGGCAGGCAATGTTTTCAGAAACGCTCTGCTGTTTTGAGTTTTCCAGACATCGCGGCGAGGTGGTGGGGCTCACGTGGGGTTTCATTGGCACGCCCATGGGTGGAGCCGGCACACCATCTTGCGGAAAGACGTGGGAGGAGAGGAGAAGCGAGAGGACTTGAAGAGAGGCTGCCCAAAGACTCGAGCGACACTAATTCGGCTATATTCGATGGAGTTCACTTCGTCAAATTGTTTATGAAATTAAATCTGCCCCCGTGTGAAAATGTCGGCTTTCTCTTGTTCATCGTTTCCATCAAGAAACGAGCGAGCGTAAATTGTTAGGTGAATGTAGGTTGTGTTTGGTTAATGGAAGAGTTAGGAAATTAAATATTAAAATGTGCCGTTTACCAAAGACCCGGGAAAAAAAATTGTACCTCAAGGTCATTTTTTTACACTCAGTTTCTTCGTAACCTGAAAAATTCGTATGTAGAGACGTTTGTAAGTAGAGGTACGACTGTAGCGACAAAACTCCATTTTCTGTAGTGGCAAAAATTGGCTGGTACCGGCATTGAATGAGATAAGGGGGAATTGTCAGTGGATGATGGCAACGCAAGATGGCCGTGCGCTCTCCTTCCATCCCTATAAACCGAAAAGTTTTGTCCGTCCCTCAACTCAATCCGAGCGATCGTTTGACTTGCGATAGGGTGAGCGCAGCCATTTCCCTCGCTCGGCACCGCCCCCTCTCTAGCACCGCCTCCAAGTGGGCGGGGTCGGCCCTCATTCGCAGCAACCGCTCCCTGATCGGCGCTAATCGCCCGTCGACGGCCTCGGCGACCACCGTCTTGTAGGCGGCCGTGTCGAGGCCCCGCCCCCTCGCCACCGCCTCGTCCAATGAGATGCGGGCGCAGGCGGCGTGCAAAACGACGAGGTTGGAGACGCCCAGTCGGATGTCGGGGTCGTACGTGACCTGGGATGTGAGGTCGGTGACGGCGCGACGGATCTTCAGCGAGATTTCCTCGGGAGAATCCGTCAAAAAGATGGCCGCCAAACGCTGAGGGTCCGACTTGGACATCTTGGAGGAGGGGTCTCGCAGGGATTTCACTTTGGGGGTGGAGCCTGAAAATGAAAACGCGCTGCTTCAGATCGACACGGAAAATTCAATAATCGACTGTTAATTCCGGACGATAGAGTGCTAAACTCAAACTCAAACGCATAACAGAAAAAGGATTTCAAGGACCGTCTTGATTCAGCATGACAAGAGTATGTGATCTATACTGTTCATCTAAGGGCAGAGGTGGGCAAACTACGGCCCGCAGGCCACACGCGGCGGGGCAGGCTTTTGAATCCGGCGCTCGGAACAAAAGTGGTCAAAATATCATGAGAATATTAAATAAAGTACTACTACTACTATTTTTTTGTGAGCAAACTTTGTACCCATTGTCCTTTTGTGTGTCTACAACAAAAATACTACAAAACAGAATATATCAAATTTAGTGCTTAAAAACCGGGACCACATATTTTAATTTCATTCCGAAAAGGAAAAATACTATCGAAATACTACAAAAATACTACTATCATGGTATATAAGTACTGCTACAAAAATATTACCCTCGAAAAACTACAAAAGTACAACTATAATAATATTAAAAACTACTAAAGTAATATGACAAGAATACTACTATGGAAATACTACAAAATAACTACAGAACAAATTATGAAATTTCGTGCTTAAAAATGAACCACATATTATTTTGCTTTCATTTTACAAAGAAAAAATACGATCGAAATTTTACAATCATATTATATGAGTACTACTACAGAAATATTACCCTAGAAGTACTACAAAAGTACAACTACAGTAATATTAAAAACTACTAAAGAAATCTGACAAAATACTACTATGTAAATACTACAAAATGACTACAAAACTAAATATGAAATTTAGCGCTTAAAAACGGACCACATTTTATTTTGCTTTCATTTTAAAAAGAAAAAATACGATCGAAATACTACAAAATACTACTGTCATAGTATATAAGTACTACTACAGAAAAATTACCCTAGAAATACAACAAAAGTACAACTACAGTAATATTAAAAACTACTAAATAAATATAACAAACATACTACTATGGAAATACCACAAAAAGTTTACAGAAATACTACTAAAAGTCTACTTTAGAAATACTACATAACTAATGCTTCAGTGATACTATATCACAAAAATAATACTAGAAATATTACCACCAAAATACTATGACAAAAATACTACAAAACAAAATACAATTTGGTGCTTAAAAACAGGGACCACATATTATTTTGCTTTCGTTCCAAAAAGGAAAAATATTATTGAAATACTACAAAAATACTACTATCATAGTATATAAGTACTACTACAGAAATATTACCCTAGAAATACTACAAAAGTACAACTACAGTAATATTAAAAACTACTAAAGAAATATGACAAAAATACTACTATGGAAATACTCCAAAATGAGCAAAAAACAAAATGTGAAATTTAGTGCTTACAACGGACCACATATTATTTTGCTTTCATTTCAAAAAGAAAAAATACCATCGAAATACTACAAAAATACTACTATCATAATACATGTATACTACTACAGAAATATTACAAGATAAATACTACAAAAGTACAACTACAGTAATATTAAAAACTACTAAAGAAACATGACAAAAATACTACTATGGAAATACTACAAAAAGTTTACAGAAATACTACTAAAATTCTAATTTAGAAATACTACATAACTAGTTCAGTAATGCTATATCACCAAAATAATACTAGAAATATTACCACAAAAATACTACTACAGAAGTATAATGACAGAAATACTATAAACAAAAATTACAACTACAATAATACCACAAAAATTATATTATGGAAATACTACAAAAGTAAAGCTAACGTAATAGTACAAAATCACTAAATAAATACTACAGACGGTTGGTTGATCCCTTAATCACTAGAATCGTAGGGGCACTATTTCCTATGGTGTGTCTTGGGCAAGAACAGCCTAGTGGCACCCATGCACAACACAAATTCTACTACGGAAATACTAGAGAACTACTACAAAAATACTGCGATGGGAATACAAAAAAAAAGAGAACAGTAATACTGCAAAATACTACACAAATAGTACAAAAATACTATTTTGGAAATTTTAAAAAAATACTATTGCCGAAATACTACAAAAATTAAAAAAAGTTTCCTTTGGGGGATGATTTTTGCGTTTTCTGTTTTTTTTTTGTTTTTTTTTTTAGTATTTCTTTGTCGTTTTTGGCCTTTTTCTAGTCAATTTTGAATATGTTATTGCACATGTTTTTGGTGTTTTTGTACAGTCTTTTTGGTCATAGTTTCAGACATGTTTTAGCAAATTTTCTTGGTAATTTTTGAGACTTCTTTGCTTTTTTTCTGGCCATTTTTAGACAAGTTATAGGACGTGTTTCTGGATGATATTTCGTCTTATTTTGATCATTTTTGTTCTTTTTCTGGTCATTTTTGGACATGTTTTTGCACGTTTTGTCTTTTTTTTGTCGTTTTTAGCCTTTTTAGACAATTTGGACACGTTTCCGCACATGTTTTTAAAGGATTTAAAGCAAGTGATGCGTAGCAAAATTGCTTCCCCGTGTAATTAAAAGAACAGAACAGGAAGACCCTAGTATTTGGGTCTTCTTTGAGTAACTTCAAACACGGGAAGCGACAGAAGATGCGCCCGCCAATCAATCATAAGCCCCGCCCCCTTCTGCAGCCTATTATCACCCTGTTAATGGCTTCTTTCATCGAAAGCACCGACGCCAAAGTTTACGACGAGCCAGTGTGGCAACGTGTCCTTCTAAAACCGGCCAATTGTGAAGCTACTTACTGAGGAGGGGGCGTGGCTGCGGGAAGATGGCGCGGCCACAATGCCGGTTGAAGATGCGGACCAGGTCCTGGGCCAGTTCCAAATGCTGGACCTGGTCTGAACCCACGGGGACGTGCGTGGACCTAAATACCAAAAGGGGGACAGCGTCTCAGCCGCATGTGATCCAGTCCACATCATGATAAAAACCCCATTAGGATTTGCATCATGAGTCTTTTGTCATCATGAAGGATGCTTTCTTTTTTTCTTCGGATGTCAATAACTGACAACAACCTTATTATCAACTAAAGGACTGTCTCAGAAAATTAGAATATTATGATAAAGTTCTTTATTTTCTGTAATGCAATTAAAAAAACAAAAATGTCATACATTCTGGATTCATTACACATCAACTGAACTATTTCAAGCCTTTTATTATTTGAATATTGCTGATTTTGACTTACAGCTGAAAAAAACTCAAAAATCCTATCTTAAAATATTAGAATACTTCCTCAGACCAAGTAAAAAAATAATTTTATAACAGCAAAACTAAATCAAACATTTGAAAATGTCCATTGATGCACTCAGTACTTGGTTGGGAATCCTTTTGCACGGATTACTGCATCAATCCGGCGTGGCATGGAGGCAATCAGCCTGTGGCATTGCTGAGGTGTTATTGATGCCCAGGATGCTTCGATAGCGGCCTTCAGCTCATTTGCATTTGTAGGTCTGGTGTCTTTCATCTTCTTCTTAACTATACCCCACAAATTCTCGATGGGGTTCAGGTCAGGGGAATTAGCAGGCCAATCAAGGACAGTGATGCCATGGTCAGTGCACCAGTTACTGGTGGTTTTGGCACTGTGGGCAGGTGCCAGATCATGCTGGAAAATGAAATCCTCATCTCCATAGAGCTTTTCAGCAGATGGAAGCATGTCGTGCTCTAAAATCTCTTGGTACACAGTTGCATTTACTCTGGACTTGATGAAACACAGTGGACCAACACCAGCAGCTGACATGGCTCCCCAAACCATTGCTGACTGTGGGAACTTCACACTGGATTTCAAGCAACTTGGATTTTGCTCCTCTCCAGCCTTTCTCCAGACTATGGCGCCTTGACTTCCAAATGAAATGCAAAACTTGCTTTCGTCTGAAAAGAGGACTTTGGACCACTCTGCAACTGTTCAGTGCTTCTTCTCCATAGCCCAAGTCAGACGCTTCTTCCGTTGTCTTGAGTTCAGAAGTGGCTTGACCATGGGAATACGGCTATTGTAGCCCATTTCCCGGACACGTCTGTGAACTGTGGCTTTTGATACCTGGACTCCAGCTTCAGCCCACTGTCTTTGAAGCTCCCCCAAATTCTGGAAGCGGCTCTTCTTCACAATTTTGTTAAGGCTGCGGTCATCTCTCTTGGTTGTGCAGCGTTTCCGGCCAGATTTTTCCCTTCCAACAGACTTTTTGTGGATATGCTTTGAAACTGCACTCTGTGAACAGCCTGCTCTTTGAGAAATTTCTTTTTGTGTCTTACCCTCCTGATGGAGGGTATCAATGATGGTCCTCTGGACAGCAGTCAGATCAGCAGTCTTCCCCATACTTGTGATTTAGTTTACTGAACCAAGCTGAGTGTTTTTAAGGCTCAGGAAACCCTCGCAAGGTGTTTCGAGTTAATTAGATGATTCAGGTGATTAGTTGAATAGCCTACTTGTATACTTTTTCATGATATTCTAATACTTTGAGATAGGATTTTTGAGTTTTCTTCAGCTGTAAGCCAAATTCAGCAATATTAAAATAATAAAAGGCTTGAAATAGTTCAGTTGATGTGTAATGAATCCAGAATGTATGACATTTTTGTTTTTTTAATTGCATTACAGAAAATAAAGAACTTTATCACAATATTCTAATTTTCTGAGACAGTCCTGTATTTAGGAATTTATTAAATGTTTTACCAAAATATGCCAATTATTTATGACCATCTATTCATTTTAAAACATTTTTTGCAAAGAATTTATACTAATACCAGAAACTGACAACATCCTTAATATTAAGTAATATAAATGAAATAACACCATTGATTATTTCATGCCACGAACTAAAAATGGCTTATATTATTAAAATACATTAATTCATTTATGATTTATATTGATCAATTACCCCCCCCCCAACCTATTTATTCCAAAGAATGTATACCAATAACTGACATTATATTTGTTAAGTATTAAAAACTATTTTTTGAATTGATTAGTATAATTTTATTAACTCATTTAAAGCAATTATTTATACCAGTTCACACCAAAGATTTTGACCAATACTAACAAATGACAACGCCTTGTATTATTAGGAATTATAGTTAATTTAATCACTTATTTGAAACTAATTAAAATGTATAGAATTAATTTCTTTGTTTGAATTGGTTCGGAACAAAAAAAATAATAGAAATCTTAAACATGTACTTTAAAGAAAAATAAATTGAATTTTTTTGTCTTATTTAGTTATCAGAAAGTTTTTTCTACGATATTAAAAAAGCAAAACATCTATGAATATTTAATAGGTATAAGAGCATTTTACAAATGCGCATATCGCCACCCAAAGGAATGGAGTGCTATTGCATCCCTTAAAAATTAAGCTATGACAAAATTTTGACTTGTGTTATAACGAATTTATTTTTAACAATCATGAAAAGCTAAAAAAAATACTTTAAAGAAGTAAAAATGAGTGGAAAATATATTCAAATTACACATATCACCCCTTCAGGCCTGGAGTTAGAGTGCACCACAACAAAAATGTCACAAATGTTAAAAGGAAAGGACAAAGTCCAAGTTCAGACTTTTGTCAAGATAAGTTTATTTTTAACAAATATGAAAAAATTAAAGAAAAATTGAAAATTAAAGAAATATTAATCCAATAAACAATATAGATTTTGAAAATGTGTGTTATATTTGTTAACACTTATCAAATGCTCAAAAAAGTACTTATATACTTATATAATTATATTTTGTTGACATTCACAGCATTGATAATATAATTAATTCATACGATATATTTATAATTATTTTTTGTTCAGATCAGGCTGATTTTTAGATTTTCGTGGAACTAAATATCATTAAAATATTGACAGAAATATGCACACAGGTATAAAGTATTGTCATTTTTTTCTCATTTCTTCCTATTGCCCCCTACAGGCCTGGAGTGAAAGTGCATCATTTACAAAAATTCAATTGTTTTAAAAATAAAGAGGAAAGTCCAAGATTCAACCTGTATTATAATAACTTTCTTTTGAACAGTTATAAAAAGGAGCAAAGAAGTACTTTTTGCATTCGCACATATCGCCTCCTACAGGCTTGGAGTGAAAATGGACCACCATAAGAAAAGATGTGCCAAATCTTAAAAGTAAAGCTCTTACTTATAAAGGAGAATATCCGCAGCCTGCAGGACGGGATAGGTATAAAGGCCCACGCTGCCTTCGTTTTTAGAGTTACTCTTCATCTGGAAACACAGAAAGATTGAATAAGTCTAGGATTGCGGAAGCTTGTTTTTTTTTGTTTCTTTATTTCTTTTTTGGCTGCAGCGCCTCTTCGGGACCGATGGAGGCGGCAGGGGGCCGGGAAATGACGGCCATTAAGAGCGCAGAAAGCAATAAAACAGAACAAAACCAGGGCGGAAGAAGCCAGAATCAAATATGATACGAAAGAAGAAGAAAAGAAGAAAAGATGGACCACTTGAAAAAAAAATAAAAACAAATCCATCACTGAATGTCACTGGATTGTTTCCTGCAACCGCAAACGAGTGCTACAAAACACAGAGAAACTCAGAGACAAGTTGCAACATTATGCTTTTCATTTGTTTTGCTGAGGATTTTGCAGAGAAAAAAAGAAACAAGGGAGAAATATACAAAAAAGGGGGGAAAGAAAGAGAGGGAAGAAAAAAAGGAAAAATGGAAAAAATAAGATAAAAGAAGAAAATAAGAAAAGGAAAAAAAATCAAGGAAAAAATGAGGATAAGAAAGAGAAGAGAAGGAAAAAGGCAGACAAGAAAAAAAGAAGAAGAAAAAGGAAAAAAGGAAAAACCAGAAAAAGATAAAGGGAAAAAAGAATAGAAAAAGGAGAAAAAAGAAAGCGAAAAAAGGGAATGAAAAGAAAAAAAGGAAAAGAACAATAGGAAAAAATAAAGTAAAGTAGGAAGAGGAAAAAGAAGAAAAAGGAAGAAAAAAGGAAAGAAAAAAGGTGCGGAAAAAGAGAATTTAGAAGAAAGCAAGAAAAAATAAGGCAAAAGGCAAAAACAAAAAAGAAAAAGAAGAAAGCAAGAAAAAAGACAAGAAAAAAAAACAGAAAAAAAGAAAAAAGAACAAAGGAAAAAATTGAAGGGAAAAAAAACAAAGAAAAAAGACCCGAGAAAAGAGATGAAAGGAGAATTAATACAGAAAAGAGACAGAACAAAAGAACAAGGAAAAATAGGAAGTAAAAATAGAGAGGGTGTAAAAGACAGAAAAGAAAAAGGAAAAGAGGAGAAAGGAGGAAAAAAAAGAAGAAAATGTAGGTACCTTCCACTGTGGCAAGTGTCGAAGGCGAGGCATGCTGGTCATGCATCCCAGAATCCAGGCCAGTTCAGCGTGCTCGGGCACCTGCCGGATTGCAAAAGTCATCACGCCTTGGCAAGCGAAAATACCAAAATGTGTGACGGAGAATTTTCAAAGCCATTTCTCCAGTACACGGTCTTAGTCTCTTTACCGGTCTTCTTGAGCGTCACGCATAGCGGGCAATAACGCTTCACATGACAGGGCCATACAAACTAATACCAACTGCCGTTAGTCACGACGGAAGAGGAAATGCAATGGCAATGTGGCGCCGTTTTCTGGCAGACGTGATTTTCTTTTTCGTTTAATGCATATTTTATCACGCGCCAGACTGCCAGGAAACATAGCAACAATTTCAAGCATTTACAAGCACTTCACCCAAAATTCAAGCAATTTTCAATCTTTGAAAACACAGGATTAAAATCAAAGCATTTTTAAGGATTTCAAGCACCTGAATGCTGTATTGATTAGCTATGGATGTTTTAATCCACTGTCATGTCTTTCCCCCCTGCATCCACCTGCTCCTCCACTGTACCAGCTCAAGTCAAGTCATTTAGAATGATATTTAATCATATGCATGTACTGTATGCTTCACTTAAGTAGTACCCCTCTATAAACCATGTTGTTGTCTGGGGTTTGGAGTTAATTAGCATTGGTCTCAAACACCCGCCATACAGCAATTTCACTTTGCAATCCTCATTTTAGAAGCGATCCATATCCTACATATCCCGGGGGTCTAATGTTAAAATCATTTCTTAAAGGAGGAGCTAGCATCTCCTCCCACATGGCCCAATTAAAGTTTATGGCGGCCTGGCTGCGCTAACATCCTCTCTCTGCGGCCAATCGGGACTTGGGTCGAGACCCAAAGAGGGTAGGGCGCTTGCAGACCGTGAGAAGAAAAAAAAAACTTCATAAAAAAAAAATATATATATATCCTACCTTGCCCTTAACAGAGTATCTGTTTCAGGATTAGTTTGCTAAGTATTTATTCCTGTTCACCCTAAAAAAATAATAAGTTTAGGTGCGAGTTATAGTAGTATTTGGCCGTATTTATGCAATGATTGGTCAAAAATACACTGGATGCAATGGGAATTGAGCCTGGGTTGCGGCAGTGAGTGTCAGATTCTATCCAGTAGAAGACACACGGAAAGGCTTTCGGTGATATCTCATTTTCACACTATTTTTATTCATGGTACCAGATACAAACGATTCAGAGAGGAGAAAACAGTAAGTCGTCCTGAAAGATATCAAAGGCAAAAAAACACAAAAAGCGAAACAACTCTTTGATGTATTTGATGATGAATCGGACTGAGTGTTGTTGGATCAATAAACGGGCTTAATCATGGCTGCAAGTTTTCATCAACATTTGTCACCTAGAATTGAAGAACAGAATTTATTTTCATGGTCTCATGTGAAATGCACAATGAAATTAATAAGCGTTTCTGGTACTGTGAATCAAAATAGTGTGGTGATCATATAAATGTAATGCTTTTTCATATGTCATCTATAACAGTGTTCTCAACTGCTGGGTTGTGACCTAAAAGCGGGACATATTTTTGGTGGGTCAAACAAAAGGTCAATTACATTCCTTAAAGGGACAGTTTATAATATTTAGTGCCTCCTAATGGTGCAAAAAAACTTGTATTCAGCATTTTATTTGAACACCATGCAAAAATACCTGAACAACCATACCAATGTTAATTTTTATAAAAAATCATAGGTCGAGAAATTTTTACTTCTTTTACAGAGTGGAGTCCCTACCTAAAGGTAAACACCATGATCGTCTGGCATCTTGCCGCTAAGCTGTACTCTGTGGCACTGGTTTTCGTCTGCATTATACAGTAGAGTGCCATCCAGTGGTCAAATACTACACACTGGGGCTTTAACAAGAGATGGTGATAATGCCTCGCTTGATCTCTTCTTTCTGTTCAGTCAATAGGCGCTGTGCCAATTGTGTTTGAGAGGGACCAAATCTCATTTCATTGTGATTTTGTTGGTTATATTTCCCTTTTCTGTCCATAATAATGGCTGCCAAGAAAGTCAGCTTTCACTGGTTTACCCCTGCCGCATCATACGGGGGTCCAAAAATGTGTGTGTGTGTTTTTTTTTTTTTGCTATTCATTTCCCTTTTATTTTCTATGTTATTGTATGTGTGTGTCTTGCTCTAACCCCTCTTGGGGGATATGACCAAGGTAGATAGATAGATAGATAAAGAAAGTCAGGGGGAAAGAAAACGTGGAAAATAGTGACAACAGCAATTGGGTCAAAGAAGGAAATGATTGCATGCGACCGCAAAGTTTGAGCTGACAAAAAAATTAAACCAAATTTTATCCCAATTATATACACGGATAAATAGGGTACCTGCGATTGCTGAAAGAGTATGGCCTTGTCCGGGTCGATGCCGACAGCTAGCAGGCTAGCTACCATGTCCAGGATGTTTTTCCTGAGGACTTTGGGGTCTTGCGATTGCGTGATAGCGTGCAGGTCCACTACACTATAAAGAACCGATGGGTACTGCTCTTGAAGCTCCGCCCACTTCTCCAGGGCCCCCAGGAAGTTGCCCAGGTGGGGGACGCCTGTGGGCTGGATGCCCGAAAACACTCGGGAAGTTACCTGCAACACATGCAAAGCTAAACGTTAGCATAAGACAAAGGAGCTATACAGTGCTAATGCTATGTAGCTAAAGCTAAGTTTTGGTTTTGCTAGTTTTTTGGGCAACTTAGCTATTGATTTTTTCGTAATGCCTCCATTGACCAACTGAGAAAAATAACCTTTAGCATTAGCCTAGAGCTATAAAATGCTAATGTTACCTAACATACAAAGATCTCAATTTTGTGATGCCGGCTCCAGTGGCCAAATAACAAAGCTCACAACAAATTCAACTAAGAAAGAAAAGCTAACTTTTATTTTTAGCCAGGAAGCTGTACAATGCTAATACTATGTAGCTAAAGCTAAGTTAGCCAAAAATGTCTGTATTTTGTAATGATGCCTCTAGTCTCCAACTAAGAAAACTATACAATATATAAAGCTATACAAGGCTAACACTACATAGCTAAAGCTAAGTTAACCAAGTAGCTCTCAATTTTGTCATGCTGACTCCTGTGGCCAAGTAAGAAAGCCAACTATAAATTCAACTAAAAGCTAACCTTTACCATTAGACAAAAAATATATAAATAGCTAATGCTTCATTGCTGAAGGTAAGTTGACCAAAAAGGTTTAGATTGTTAAAAGCTGGCCCCAGTGGCTTACTAAGAAAGCAGATGACAAATTCCACTACAAGACCTAACGTTTAGCATTAGCTACAGAGCTACAATGTCAGCATGCCAACATAGCTAGCATGTCAGTGCGCAAATGTAGCTAGCAGGTCAACGCACTGCTGTACCAAGCACATTGCACGCTAACATAGCTAGCATGTTTGTAAGCTGAGATAGCTAACATGTTGGCGCACTAATGCATCTAGTCTGTCGGCGCACCAACTAGCCTGTTAGCTCGCTGACGTACTTAGCATGTTGGCACAATGACGTAACTAGTGTATTAGGCCGCTGACATACCACAGTTGTCATGCCGGCTCCAGTGGCCAACTAAGAAAGCTAACCTTTAGCATTAGCAAGGGAGCTATAAAGCTAAGTTGTTCAAGGTCTAGATTACTGGCTCAAGGGGTGGCCAACCAAGACTACAAATTCATCTAAGAAAGCTAAACATTAGCATTAGCCCGAGAGCTAAACAGTGCTAATGCTACAAAGCCAAAGCCAAATTCCTTAAGAAGATATTGATTTTGTCATGCTGGCTCCGGGAACCAACTAAAAAGTCAGACTACAAATTCAACTAAGAAAGCTAACCCTTAGCATAAGCTACACAATGCCAATGCTACATAGCTAAGGCTAGGTTGCTACAGAAGGTCTCTATTTGGTCATTCTGGCTCCAGGAGCAAACTGAGAAAAAAACTTCACGTTTATGTTGGCTTGCAAGGTGTTGCTGGACGTTATTTGCAGGGCGTAAACACGAGCGCTAGCTAGCTAGCAAGATTCCCAGGCGTCAATTTGACACTTGTTGCCGCTTTCGCACATTTCCACTTTTTTTTTTTAGCATGTTTATAGTCGCCACTGGAACGGGAAGCATCAAACTGAATACAAAAACATGAAGTGTCAACACAGAGTTAACATTATGACTTGAATTTCTTTTAAATTTTAGGAAGATTAAATCCGATTTTTAATCATTTCCAATGACTGTTTGTTCTGCAGCATGTCTTTTTAGCTTATAAAATAATGTGAGTTTATGTTGAAATGTTATCAAAAGTGGTAAAACGCTTAAGCAGACTTTGGAATACAAGTTATTAGTTGTTTTATAATACATCTTTTTATTAAGCCAGGTAAAACAGGAGTAGTCTTTAGTTTTTAATGAAAATATTAATAAATACTATCCGTGATGTAAGCAAAAAATAGCAAGTTACAGGACCTAAACCAACATCGTATTGTATATTGCTTTTTCCGTAATTCCTTGCTCTCTGGTATCCCTGTGCATTTATGGATCGATTTAAAGTCGCAATTAATAGTTTTTTTCTTGACTTAGGGCCCGGTCACACAGCCGTTTGCGTCTGTATCGCGGGTAAAATGTTGCGATTTTTTTTTTTGCCCGTGGTTGCCCGCGATGGAAAATGCGCAAAATTGGCCAACCCGCTGTTCATCGGTGGTATGCCCGCAAAACAGACGCCGGCGACTGTTCCGCTTCCTCATCGCGTCATTTCCGCGTCATTTCCGCGTGTGGACCACGGGTATAAAAGCTGCCGAGCCGGTGTTGTGCTAAGAAATGCATCCCTGCCGAGATTTGCATCCCCTGGCTACTATAACCACTTTGACCTGGTTTTATCTCACTTTTATATCACTTTTCAGGAATGTAATAGCGGACATATAACCAAAACCACTTCGTCTTGCATTTGTTGGGAATGTAATACAACTTAAACCTTTCCGTCTTTGTATTTGTTGTGAATGTAATCGAACGGTAATGCACACGGTATATAAATCACTTTTGAGCAGGTAACATGTTTATTTTGCCCTTTTCTATTCAAATCGCTCGTATTGAAACTGTTATGCACTCTACCATAAAGCTTATTTCAGCATAATAAGCTTTATGGTAGAGTGCATAACAGTTCTCAAAAGTGATTTATATACGGTGTGCATTACCGTTCGATTACATTCACAACAAATACAAAGACAGAATGGTTTAAATTGTATACATTGAGTCCCCATTCATTTCCCTAATTTGGACCACTTTTTCCACATCTAAAAAATATGATAAATATCCATCTATTATCTGAACCGCTTATCCTCAGTAGGGCAACGGGGGTGGTGGAGCCCATCCCAGCTATCTTCAGGCAGTGGGCAGGGGAAACCCTGAACTGGTTGCCAGCCAATCACAGGGCACACAGAGACAGACAACTCACTCGCTAATTCACACCTAGGGACAATTTGGACCGGCCAATTAACCTGATACGCAAGTTTTTGGAATGTGGGAGGAAACCGGAGTGCCCGCAGGAAACTCACACAAGCACAGGTAGAACATGCAAACTCCACACAGGAGGTTCGATGTCATGACCTCAGAACTGTGCCGCACACGCGCTAACCACTGCCCCACCGTGCTGCCTATGATATATTATATATATTATATATTTTAAATAGAACGTTTACCTCCTCTCAATTGCAATAATTATAATTCCTTACTCTCTGGATTCTCTGTGCATTTCAGGATCATATGCTCAGATTAGGTGCTGTAACCGTTTTTCCCCCAATCCGGACCTTTTTCCCCATGTCTTAAAAATCAAAGTAATATATTTATTTTTTATATATAAGCTCGTCTCTCCTCATTGTAATTCCTTGTTCTCCGGATTACCTGTGCGTTTCAGGCTTAATTTTGAGTTGCAATTTCGAGTTTTTCCTCACACCAGACCCCTTTTTTTTCACCCGATATTTTTTGGGTGGCACGTCAAGAAAACCGGCATCACTTTCAATCAAATTTCCCGACCGGTCTTGACCCAAAAGCCGTCGGCGCTGAAACGCTGTCAGGAAGTTAGCGCTTATGTCATTAGCCGTAATGGTGTGGAGCCTCTCTGGGGTAGTCGGGGTCCATTTGGGGCCGGGCCGGGACCCCGAGTCTGGCTAATACGTGTTCTCACCGTCGGCTGACACGTCACTCCCCCCCTCGAGGGAAGCCATTAGCCACGCAGACATGCTAATAGCGTCATTTGAGCCAATCAAGTGTCAAAAAGAGTCAACGCCGGCCGACAAGCAGCCGGCGAGGAAGGAAGGCGGGCTGGGGGGGAGGAATAAGTAAATCAGCCGCCCGCCCGACGACAGGCCGGACAGCCAACGTTGTACGGCAATTAATTTTTATGACGGATGCCGCAACGCTAGCGCAACAGTCATAAAAGGTGATACGCTTTTAAATCACGACGGGCGGTGGAGCTCCACGCATCAGTCGCTGAAATGGATGGGATTTCTTGTGAAATATTTAAAACGTGGAATAAAATACCATATTTATGTATAACGCAACCTCGTGTATAACGTGCACAGGAATTATTTTTATTAGAAATTGGTAAAAAAAAATGTATTTCCAACTTTTCTTTGCAGTTGGATAAAACAGGAACCAAACCCGGGTCGCACGATAAGTGCACAGAATTCTAACCACTGGACCAGTGGTATGGCCAAATTCAAGAACTTTTTGAACACTCTCAAAGCCAATTTTTCAATTTCTTAGTATCTTTACCTGTCCTTTTTGGCGCAACTCGTAGGGGACGATAACGCTTTACATGACAAGGCCATACAAACTAATGCCAGCAGCTGTTAGTCACGAGGACAGAAGCAATGCAATGGCAAAGCAAAGCTACCAGATAAGGCGTCATTTTTAATCATACTGATTTCTATTTTTTTAATGTGTGGTCTATCGAGCCAGACTCCTAGGAAACATGGCAGCAATTTCTAGCATTTACAAGCAAGTCACGCAAAATTCAAGCACTTTTTAAACACTCTCAAAACCAACTTTTCAATTTCTCAGGTACCCGGCATCTGGGTCTATTTACCCGTCCTTTTTGGCACAACTCGTAGGGGACGATGATTCACATGACAAGGCCATACAAACTAATGCCAGCTGCCGTTCGACACATGGAAAGAAGAAATGCAATCGCAAAGCAAAGCTACCAGAGATGGTGTGTCGCGTCATTTTTAATCATACCGATTTATATTCTTTTAATGTGTGGTCTATCGAGCCAGACTCCTAGGAAACATGGCAGCAATTTCTAGCATTTACAAGCAATTCACGCAAAATTTAAGCACTTTTTAAACCATGAAATTACAATATTAAAATTAAGGCATTTAAGGATTTCAAACACCTGTACTAACCCTGAAAAAAGCAATACATTTTATCTCAGTTATACCACTATTTTTAGTCAAAATACCAGAGATGAGTGTTAATTTTGTTGTGTCCTTCACATGTTACAATGACAAAATATTATTGTACTATGACTAATGACAGTGTGAGATAAAACCCAATGTGGTTCAGTGGATAAAGTCCCAAAGAGTAACATTTGACCACAAGATAGCACAGAGTTGTCTTGTACAAGCGAGGGCCAGTGAAACATGACATACCGTGGTGGCAAGATGCCGGACAAACGTGGCGCCGACTGAAGTGAGGATTCCACAGTATAAAAGGAGTACAAATTTGAAGATACGCGTAATACACTATAATAAACTGAAGAGAATGAATTGACTTTAATTCAATTAGACTTTTAATCGCGAGATTCGGTCTCAATAAGAGTAACAGGACACCCTTGGGATACACCGACCCTGCTTTGTGACGCTTTCAATTTACAGTGTGGAATAGGATTTTTTTCCCACTCAATACATAAACAACATTATTTAACTCGCCCAAAAATGTGATGAACTTCATCTCTGAGATTCAAAAAGATGACAACCATGGAAATGAAGCTGGAGATCAAAAATTAATTTAAAACTTTTTTCATTCATTTTCATTGAATCATATGCACGTGTATTAGACATAAGTGGTACTTACTATGTACTATTCTGTTATTTGAATGTTTTTTTTTTTATAACTTTTTATTTCTCACACAAATTTTGACACAAACACAAAACATATACACTTGACACACCCATAAATAACAGAAGGAACAACAGGAAAAAAAAAAGAAATAAAATAAAAATTTGAATGTTTTTATCTGTGGTACAACATGTTTGGAGCTAATTAGCATCAGTTTAGAGGCAATTTACCTTTTCATTCGGGGGAGGTTTTTCAAATGACATTGTGGTGTAAGTTTTTTTTTCGGCCGCTCTTTACACTATTTACCCCACTAAAAGACATCAACAACATCATTTTACGCGCTTTCTAAGATGCCAGTCTGTAATTTGTCCACATTATATAAAACGCTGGTCCGCTATTGGTTTGTGACATGGCATCATGAAGATGCTGATATGCTACACAACCTCCCAAAATGCCTTTCTCCATCACCGTTTACTTCAGAATCTAGTGAAGACTGCAATTGTGTGTGATACCATTCTATATTCTTTGTCCTTTTTTTATTGGCTATGGGTCACAAGACTAGCAAATGGAGGTCGACGGATTATCAGGCGGGCTTATTATCGGCACAGATATTATGGAATTTGATGGAAATCGGTATCAGCATTTTTATTTATTTGACGGGCGATTTAATATATTTGAAACTGGGTTAGGCTCAGATGCAGCCAAGCCTCTCTATCCCACTTGCCAAACTTCCGTCTAAGACGCTACCCACACCATGCCTTCTGATTGGCTAAGTGACCGGGGGAAGAGCCACTGAAGCAGGAAGAATAACGATAGACCAAACAGCGTCAGTTCTGCTAACTCCTGAGTCCCGGCATGCCTTAGAATCAAGACCGCTGAAAATACTGAGATTTTAAAAATTCCGTGGTAGAAAAGCGTATGTGTGATTAAGACATAGCGTAACAAAAGTGTATTTAACTTGTTTTAGGGCAGCACGTTCAGGTGGAGACTAATATATTAGCTCTTATCATAACATTACTTCGTCAATCAAGCGTGTGTGTTTGTGATTGAGAGAGAGCGTGAAAAGCACGCCGAAGTAGAAGGCTGAGTGAATAATTTATTTACAGTAAAAAGTTTGAGTTATTAAAGTTTTTAATTTACCTTTATACGAATTGCGGCTCAGCCTAATTTTATTTTCTGCACTGTTAGTTTTTGGTTTAAGTGTAAGAGTAGTCAAGTTAGTTGTGTTGACATTCTAATTTATTATAAGATTTATTTGAATCTAGAACAAATTTTTTTGCGTTATTAAAACTTCTTTTCCCAATTTTTGTGCGTTTACAGCAAATGAATATATCAAACATCAGTTCCTCTAAATACTAACAATTCCTATCAGCCTTGAATGCCCCTTGATGCTAAAGGGGATATGCAAAAACATAACCATGGAAATGAAGCTTAACATAGTGACATGTTATTTTCGAAATACGTATTAAACTGTTAGCCTTTTGCGCTAATCAATAACCAAAAAGTAACTTGACGTTTCAGAGTAATTTTCTGCATGATTTCCTGAAATTTAAATCGATATTGCGATGTGACGTAGTGCGATTGTGTAATCGCAAGACACTGCGTTATTTTTTCAAGAAATTATACTTTCATGTTTGTCGCAGTTCAGGTTCCAACGGCGACAGACAATCACACGTGTGAGCAAAGAGCAACTGTAACAACGCTCCCCAGAAGAGGGCGCTGTTTTCTGAAGGTTAAAGCTCGTAAATATGGTTAAGTAATCACAAAAACACAAAACTAGCTCCAAAAATTCACTTTTAATTTGAAATAAAAAAAATCGCATCGAAACAGCAATACCGGTCTGAAAAATCGCAATTAAGATTTATTCCAAAATCGTGTGGCACACGTCTGAAGTTAGTTCTCCAGTTTGGTCACAACGAAGAGTAAAAGAAAAAGCAAGTGCCATTTCAGATGCGATTTTACAATGGATATGCTAGCATTCCAGGATTTGTCAGTGAAATCAAAGACCCCATCTGCCGGGTCGCTTCAAATTTGTCAATGCGGTCGGGCAAGCAAATCCTGGAGCGGGACTTGAAAGGCGCTTTTGGTAAGACCGCAAGATCTTGCGCAAGAAGTGGAAACGTTGGCTAGCTAGCTAGCTAGCTGGCACGGCCGCGCTCTCATGTATCGGATTTATCCGGCATTCTTAGGCGTCGATGTCATTTTGTTGTGGCTGATTAATTCAACATTTTCTCGCCGGCGATGCGGCGTGCGCTCTGTTGTTTCACAGAGAGGAAAACCTTGCGAGTGTTGAGTGCTAGCATACCACTTGGAACTGTTCAACGTTAGCAAGGTTTGCCCTTTGTTCGTTCATAACACAACCAATGTTTTTTTTCTTATGGAGATGTGAAATCAATTAAAAACCTAAATGTATCCTACTATGCCTAAATATATGGCATCAATGCAATTTCTTATAATATTTATGCATTCTCTAATTTATTTTTTTGTTTATTTCGTAGTTTGTGTATTTTTTCAATTATTGCGGTATTTTTTTTATCTGTATTTTGTCATTTATTTTGTAGTGTATTTTGTCATGTGTGTTGTCATTTATTTGAACCATTTTTATGTTTCAGTATTGCTTTTGTCATGAATGTTGTCATTCTTTATTTTGTTATGTTTTTGTTGTTATTTTGTCGTTTATTTTGGCATGTATATTGTCATTTATTCTAAACATTTTGTCATTTTTACATTTCAATATTTATTTTGTCATGTATTTTTTTCATGTATTTTGTCGTTGTACACTGTCATTATTTGTCGTAATTTTGTCCCAATTACAATAACCCAAACGAGAGGGGATAAAAACTTCATACAAAACTATTACACATTTATTATGGAAAGGTCTGAATTGGGAGAAAATACACTAGAAAATACACTAGAAAATACACGACAAAATAAAATAGACGGGAAAATATATGACGAAGGACACAACAAATTAGACAACAAAATACTGAAATAGATAGATGACAAAATACACTACAAAATAAATGACAAAGTACACGACAATGTACACCACAAAGTACATGACGGAGTACCAAAAAATAAATACATGACCAAATACATGACAAAATCCTAAAATAAATCAATGACAAAATACACGACAAAATAAAATAAATGGCAAAATACATCACAAAGTACACGCCAAAATACACGACAAAATACAATAAAAGATACCGAGACAAATAAATGAGAAAATACGCAACAAAATACACCAAAATACACGACAAATAGATGAATTACAAAATACACGGCAAAATAAATGACAAAGTACACGACAATGTACACAACAAAATGCGTGACAAAGTACATGACAAAGTACCACAAAATAAATAAATGACAAAGTACACGCCAAAATACTGAAATAATCACATGACGAAATAGACGCCATAATACAGAAATAGATAAATGACAAAATACACGACAAAATAAAACAAACAACAACCTACATGACGAAGTTCACGACCAAATAGACAACAAAATACACGACAAAACACTGAAATATATAAATGACAAAGTACACGAAAAAGTACACAACACAATACCAAATTAGATATATTACAAAATACACGACAAAGTACATGACAAATAGATGAATTACAAAATACACAACAAAATACATGAAAAGATACCAAAAAAAATGAGAAAATATGCGACAAAAAACACAACAAAGTACACAACAAATGGATGAATTACAAAACACGCAACAGAATACATGAAAAGATACCAAAATAAATGAGAAAATATTCAGAATTCGATATACTTCATTGTCATTCTTGTACACGTGTATACAGAACGAAAAATCGATACATCTGACCCGCACAGTTTCCTTGAATGTACAAATATAAGTAAAATGTTATATTTAGTTAGAGTATTGAAGTACTAATAATATACTAAATAATTATAGCTATGTATAGTATTATACAGTAGTGCAAAGAGTGCAAGAGGAGCAGCTAACCAGATGTGCAAAATGGGCAGTCAGGTAAACAAGTCACTACACAATAACAATAACACTGGAGTACGATAGTGCAGAGGAGAACAGATGTGCAAAGGAGTGGCGACACGAAAGCTAAAAATGTTATATGCGACAAAGTACACGACAAATAGATGAATTACAAAATACATAACAAAATACATGAAAAGATACCAAAATAAACGAGAAAATACGCGAGAAAACAACTGACGAAATGGGGCTGACAACATTAAGGAATAAAATGGTGCAAACATGGCCACAACCCAAAACAGACAAGGAACCGTCATCAGTGGAGAAAACTGTCCAGAGTTGTGCCCTCAATGATGCCTCGCCAACCCAGGGGGTTAAGGGATTCCTCAACCGTGAAATGACAAAATACCCAAATCAATAACAACATGCATGGACAACTAAAACATTGCATTGACGTCCTATCTATTATTACTTTCTTTCTTGAAGAATATGATCACGTCCATTTCTTTCTTTCTCCATCTGTCAGGATCGCTCCTTCCAATTTTCCTCGCTGCCGTTTTTTCAAGAGCGAAACAATTCCTCGGTGCCGTGTTTGCACTTGACCTCGAAAAGACGGATGGCTATTCCGGGAAAAGTTGTGCGCGCTAGCTAACGCGACCTTGGCCTCCGTCAAAGCGTGTAATGTTTTCAACATATGGCGCCCGCGCAAGAGGAAATCTTTCGTCACCTTTGAGAAAACCTAGCGCTGCTGCTGCTGTTAAAACATGAAGAGCGCGATGCTAGCCGTCGCGGATAAATTTTTAGCTTTCGTGTCTGATTGATTTGCCAAATGGGAGGAGTCAGCCCCGGAGACGCTGGCAAATTATCGGCAAACTTTAAGAACGGTCATTTTAAAGTGTGTGTAAAAAAAAAAAAAGATTCACCATAAGGATGTACTGGCCGACGCCATCTTCTGGCGGAAATCATCATTGCAGCTCCTTTTGTTGCCCGTGAAAGTACATGAAATCCTGTGACTCTTCCTTTTTCATTTTTTCGGGGGGTTTGGGTTGGCATATAGACTGTATTTGAAACATTTCTTTTATTTAACCGTTTTCACCCTAGAATAAGATTTAACTTTGAGCATACGCGTGGAATCACTCTCCTATCCCCCACATCTTCCCGCCTCTTCTCCTCTCGTCTAATGCGGTCTGTTGTCCTAACACTGTTGATAAAAATGGGATAAAAGCTGCTAGGAGCAGTGACAAATATATATATACATAGAGGCTCTTTGAACTCAGCTGGGCATAGACTTTTTACTTTAAATTTTTTTAAGCAGACCTGAAATTACGAACCCCACTTTTAACGCTAGGATTTCAAATAGCAGTGTCTGAAATAACGTCTGCCCGGACGCCCGGGGCGTGCATCTTTTAATTCGGGCGTACAACTTACGCAACATCTCTGCCCGGATGGCCGACAACTTTTTCAAGAAAGAAAAAAAAATGCGTTTTTATTGTTTCCGAATCAAAAGTTTGCTTTATTCCGATTTCGAAATCTTCGTTCAGTTTGGAAATTTCGGTTTGTTGGGCAATTTGCATACTCGGCAGCCTATCAGAAGCCAGCATCGAATAACTTCGTGCTTCCGGACTTTCCCGAACGTTATAAGGTGGGTCCGGAGCGTTATAAGGTCGTGCATTTGCATATCATTTTCCAAAATAGACGCACAGAGAACACAAGAAAAATGGAGAAGTGGTTAGGAATCAAGCTAAAACCTCAGCCCCAGAAGAAAGATTCAAAAGAAGCCAACAAAATTGACGACGCTACAAAACGTAAACATACATTTAAAGCATTTTGGAAAGAGGGGTTCACGTGGCTTGTAGCAGACGACGCAACGCAAACATTGCATGAATGAAGATGAGTAAATACAGGTACATACTGATGGCAGATGGAAAACAGCGATGTCATATACATACAATGAATGTTATATGTAGATTTATAATAAACTTAAATTCAAAGTGTTGTTCTGTTATATATTCTGATTATCAATCCTTAATATTTTGCAACAATGTTTTTTTTTTTTTTTTTTAGGATTAGTCATCCTATTGTGTTCCAAGTTGTGAAAAATGGGGCAGGCAATTTTATGGCTGGGCAGGCCACTTTTCAGAGTTGTCTGCCCTGGTGTCCGGTAACTTTTTGTCATGAGTTTCAGGCACTGGCTATAGTAAGGGAAATGCTTTAAAAAGGGGCTAAAAGAACATCCTATTCCACGTCATATCTTGAAAACACAGTAAGGCAGGGTCGCCGTATCCCGGGGGGTTTCTTTACCAGCAGTTCAATCAAATCCATCAAAATAATCACGCGGCCCGTGGAGTTTCTGTGGAAGAGCATTCCAGGTTCCTTTTGGTCTGCGGCGTGTTCTCACCTCGGACCAAAACACACAAAGTCTTGGATTTTGGTTAACAGGTTTTGGACTTAGATGGCATCTTGGATAGGGAGCGGAGAGCCGTCAAGGTGAATTAACATCGCTATTAAAAAGGGGTGGGGGCTGGTTCCAGGATGGAAAGGAAACACTGGACCTTCTGTTTGGGGATGCTCAGCGGGAGAGTCTTGCAGGAGGGGGTTTTGGAGGGATTCCTTCCGTCCTTCCATCTGCAGGTCTGTCGGCCCTTGGCAGAGATCTGAAGCCCCGGTCCACCTACAAAGACCCGATGGTGGTTCGTAACTGGGGGGCCCGAGGGGGGCCAAAGAGGGGGCTAAAAGGGGGGCCGGCGGACTTGTTGAAATTGGCCCCGGCTTCCTCGGTGTAAAATGTCCCGGCTGCCGTCGGACGTTGCGGAACAGAGTCGCCATTTATAACATTAACGACTCTGCTGGAAACCAGTCCGTGGCCATCATCACCATTCTAGATCTTTCTTATCGTTAACTTTTCCAAATAAGTGCATCTTGGACATTAAACGAACAGGAAGTTTTGACGGAAGAATCCATTTTGAGTCGTTTACAGGTGTGGTACAACTTTTTTTAAAACATTGAGGAGAAAAAAGGGCCTTTCGATATAAGATTAAGTGGATGTCTCTTGTATGGAAAAACCAAGATTAGGTTTTAGAGCCTTACTCTGAAGTTGGAATGTGAATTCAATGACATCACCTTACCCTATTTTCTCATTATGACTCGGGGACCACATGGTAGGAAAAAGACTCTCAGGGGGGACCAAACAAGTAAATGAATGGCATTAAAAGTTTGCTGGAGGGTTGTGGGTCTTTTCGGAGGCTCACAATTAAATTATGATTAAGGAATATAAGATTTGATTGTAAACAATTGTTGAAGGTTGTTTTGAACTCAATATTTTTTCTTCTCTTAGATTCAAATCTCTTGTAGTGTTTATCAACGGTGCATTTGTGAAAAAAAGTCAATTTAATCAATTGGAAAGTGAAAAATAGAAAAAAGACACTTATTTAAATGATTATTTTAGGAACTTAAAAGTTTTCTGCTTCTTTATTTTCTGTGTGAAAAATGTTGTTTACCCGAATATGTTAGAATTTATATCTGTTTTAGAAAGTTTCTTTAAACTTTTGCAAAGACAATAAGGTGATTTAATTTGAGTATTTTTTGTATTGAGTTGAACGGCACACCCGTGACTTTCATTTAAAGAAAAATAACTTCAGGGTGGGTTTTCTCAATGTTCTCTGTTAGAGTAATGGTAGCCAGAAAATACAGCTTAGGGAGCGGCTCATTTTTCTCTTGTGCTTCTCTTAGCATTGTCCCATGGGCCACATAAAACGATAAGGCAGGCGACATTTGGCCCACAGGCCATGAGTTAGACACGTGAATGAGAAATGAGATGTTTTTTCAGCCTCTCTGAAGAGCATTTGTTCCACTATACAGCAACAAAAAATGTTTTTGCAGCACAAAAAAAGTTGATAAGTTATGTTGCTAAAATGCCTGTCCGCATTGGTTGACGTCATATCAAATCCTGGTCTGCTATTGGCATCGTAAAGATACTGATATGCTATTGGCTGACCTATAACAATGTCCTTCTCTTAAATCAGATAATATTGTTCGTTTTGTAAAGACTTCACTAGTTAGTGCGATAAAATATAGTATTTTTGTCCTGTTTTTTTATTGGCTATGGGTTCCAAGGCTTGCAGTAATGCTAACAGGTAAAAATAATACCCATGGAAATGAAGTTTGCAATGAACTAGAAATACAAAGATGGCACACAAAGTTGAATAAATCAAAGACATTCTTAGGGCATGACAATCCTCGCAAGTGGTTAAATCTGCCCCCCCCCTGCATCCACCCGCTATTCCACCGTACCAGCTCAAGTCACGTCACACTAAAGCACCATTTTCTTGCTAAATGGACCCTAACCTGAAAAGTGTGACTCAGCTTTCAACGGAATACTAGCGTCCTACATTTTCCTCAAGTGCCTTGATGCCAGGAGTTTCAAAAGAAAACATCTCGCGTTTTTTTCCCAGATTTCAGCACGTGTTTTTCAGTTTCGACCCCCACCATTTGATTAAATCTGCGGCGCAACTCCGGGACAGGAGAGATTGATGAGGTCCCTGTGAGTTTCACGCTGCGGCGGGAAGAGAAACGGTGCCGTGAGGCAGGGGCACGCCGTGGGGTCCCCCGCCCTGATTAATGGGGGCCAGGGGCCCTTCAAAAAGGGCTCCAAGAATAACTTGGACAGAGGCCGCAGACTTCAAGACAGCCGGGGAGGGGTAGGAAACCTTAATCCGCCTCATTAGGAAGTCGGGCTTTAACGAGCGTTTCCACTTTACCACTAAACTTGACCGATGCGACCCATCGAGCGATGGGTCGCAGTTAGCAATTAGCCAGGGGGGGTTAGCGGGACATATGAGACCTTTAACGAGTTTATTTAGCAATGTTTGTGGACTTTTTGGACAGAGTTAGCAAATGCTAACATTAGAAAAGTAAGTTTGGCGCTGGACTGGCAATCAGGAAAAAAATCATCATTAACATAAAGCAAGGGCCAGCTAACGGGGAACTTTATAGTCTTTGGTGGACAAATGCAACTATAGTGTTAGTGCTGCTAGCGCCTATTGAATTTTCTTTAGTACATCTGAGGATTGATTTTTTTTGGAACAAGTTAGCAAATGCTAAACTGTAAAATTTCTGTAGTAGGATAACATGTGTGCGATTAAGCGATAGCGTAAAATGTGTAGTTAACTTCTGAAGCACGTCTAGATAGACTCTGATATGTTGGCACTTATAACAGTAGTTGGTCAATCAAGCTTGTGTGACTGTGATTGAGCGAGATCTTAAGAAAGCGTGTTAAAGTGGAAGGCTGTGTGATTAGCTGTTACCATAACATTAGTTTATTAATTTGGCTTTAAATCAAGAGTGCACACACTTTTCAGTTCGCGAACTCAATTGCAATTTTGATGGACTTTTTGTTTCAAGTTTAATGTAAGTCATGTTGGTTGTATTGCCATTTATATTTATTGTAAAAGAAATCATGGAGCTATTTAAGTTTCTGTGTACCTTTATATATATATATGCTGTGAAGCCTAATTTTCTTTTACGCACTGTTAGTTAGTTTTGAAAGATTAGTCATGTTAGATTTGTTGAATTTTTAATTTATTTACTATATATGTAATGTAAATGTTCTGCACTTATATAGCACTTTTCAAGTTAATGAAGACCTACCAAAGCGCTTTACAATGTGCTTCACACTTTCCCGTTTACACACTAACTAACCGATAACAGCCTCGGCCATGCAAGGCAACTACCTGCTATAGGGGGCATTAGGGATTCAGTGTCTTGCTCAAGGAGTCAGAGAATATTGTTTGTTTTGTTAAACCTTCATTAGTGCGATAAAATATAGTATTTTTGTCCTGTTTTTATTGGCTATGGGTCCAAGGCTTTCGGTGATGCTAAAAGGAACAGGCATAAAAAGAATACCCATGGAAAGGAAGCTTGCGATGACCAAGAAATACAAAGATGGCACACAAAGGTGAATAAATCAAGGAAAACTCTTAGGGCATGACAATCCTCGCAAGTGGTGAAATCTGTTTCGTTATTAATCTATCATGCCCCCCCCCCTGCATCCACCCGCTATTCCACCTTACCAGCTCAAATCAAGTCACACTAAAACACCATTTTCTTGCTAAATGGACCCTAACCTGAAAGGTGTGACTCGGTTTTCAACGGAATACTCATGTCCTCCAAGGACACGGAGAAGCCGGGAATCGAACCTGCGACCTCTTGATCCCAAGACGAGCACTCTATCTCCTGGAATAATGATTTTGAGCGCTATTAATATTTTATCTGAAATGATAGCAAATATTCTTTGTTACTTTTTACAGTATTAAACGTTTGTTATGCCAATTTTAGAGCTTTTACAGGAAATAAATATCGGTTATCTGCCTCCTCTTAATACGAATAATCCTTATTGTACTTAAAAACCCATATCAATCGACCTTAGTATAAATACGTCTTTTTCACATGACAGTGACCAAATGAAGAGTCAGCATGACGCCTCCTTGAGCTTTTTCAGTCCTGTCGGCAGGCAATTCCTCTTTCCGGGAGGTAACGCCATCAAGAAAGTTTCAAGACACGCAGCGTGGGAAAAAATATGCAGGTTTAGCAAACTCTCAGCGGGTTGCTTCCCTGAAAAATATCAGTATAAATCCATTTTATGTGGCTTTTTTGTTCCTTAAATATCGAATATAAAATACGACTTATGTATTTTTCTTTTCTTAAAACTCATATAAAGTGGAAGCGAAAAACGGGAATGCTTCATTTCCTACGCTTGGACCCAAAGTGGATTTTTTTTTCCCCGATCTGCAACGTGAGTTCGAGTAGGAATTCTCTCTCCTTTCTGACATCTGAAAACAAATCGGGCCCTTAATGAACAGACTGAACAGCCCCCAAAGCAGAGTGGGGCCGGGGGTCTTTAATGGTTTTAGCCGACCCTACTAGAAGTGAATTGGGGGCCGGTCACAGGTCACTTCCTGTTTCCCGACAGCTCCACAAATCAATTACTGCTAAAGAAACCACAGGTTATCAGAGAGAGCTCTGAAAATTATGCTGCACTTTTAAGTATGTTTTTATTATTCTACAAGAAAAAAACAAGATAAGTATCCTAAAATAAGAGACATATATCAAAAATAAGCAAATGTGTTTAATCCAGCATTGGGTAGATCGTTAGCTTGTTTTCTAATATACCGCATTTTCCTGCCTGCAAGGCAACCATAAAAACCCCAAATTGGCCAGAAATTTTAAAGTGCCCCTTAAAACACTTGTATTCTATAGCATATGAATAACCTATATTTTACGTTGACAATATTTGTATATTATTTGTTATTGAAACATCCATTCCAGCCTGGTCATCCTGGAGGGGATTACCTCAGGTGCAGTCCCCCTTCTTAAGGTTTATTTATCTTCCTCATGGTGAGGTTTTTGAGTTATTCCTTGCCCTCATGTAGGTTTTAGATCAGTGTCTGTGGTTTGCATGTATGTACTGTATATACATACATTATATATATGTGTGTGAGTGTATATATATATATATATATATATATATATATATATATATATGTATATATATGTCTACTGTGTATATATCTATCTATCTACCCTGGTCATTTCCCTCAAGAGGGATGACCGACAGCAAGACAAACACATACAAAATAAAGTAAATTTTAAAAAGGGAAAAAGTACCCGAACAAGTTAAGCACCTCGGCACCCAAGTTAGTCATGCTTTCGTCCCTCCAGATGAAACGGGACACGAGAAAGCGGCCGTGTCACTCGGGTCAGGGTGACACAACCCACTCTTCTGTTCAACAGCAGGGCCCGACAGCTTTCACTGGTTTACCCCTGCCGCATCATACGGGTGCCCTCCCCATCGCTTAGAACGCATCCAAACATCCCACTATCCTTTCACAACACCTCTCCACTCATTCCTATTTCCAATATATACACTTATAAATATGCAAAATCATCCTATCCAGCAGTTTTAAGGATTTTCTTCAAATCTCTCCATATTTTATTAAGTAACTAATCTGCCATCTGTTAGATATTTTTGCTTAATTAAGTACTGTAATGCTTTTTCTTATTTTGTCCAAGAAAGAAATAAAAATCTTGAAATAAAAACTAGAATAACCCGAATGTTCTTGTTTCTAATCATATTGTTTCTCACCAAATCAGCTTTTATTTTGAAATGATCCTTTCCTTTAAGAGGATTTAAAGCATTTTTCTAATCTAATGAAGTCACGTTTATTTAAATAGCTCTTAATCACAAGAAGTTTCAAAGGGCTGCATAGACGACAAGAACACTATCCCCTGAACTGAAACCCACCAGGGGTTAGGAAAAACTCAAAAACTTCTAGGTTGAATTTGTTTAAGAAATAGATTCCACCATATAATATTCATTCTTGTTTCAAGCATTATGTTTACATTTCATTCAAGAAACAAGGAAAAAAATATCTTCAAAATAAGACGAAAATATGAGCAACAATGGGGTAAGAATGTACGTTTGCAAAATAAAGGTCCACATTGAGACCACCTGTCTGCCTTTATTGCATCCACATTGCTCAAAGTTGTGGATGTAAACACACTTTCCCGTTTCCGTGCGAGTTACAATGTGACATAACGCATCGCTCGAGCGTGCACACTTCATAAAACATTCCCCCCGTCGAGCCGTTTTGCCGCGTTGCTTCTCGTTTGCTTTAATTCTCAACAAATGTGCAAAAGCGCTGAGGTGCCGTGTACGTCAGACGTTCGCTCCGTGTTAACGCCCTGCGGAAATAGGACTTTTTTTTTGCCTTCATTTTTCAGGATGAAGTGTGTTTTGACACCTCAAACGTGTGAGAAACATTTAAATGTAAATGGTGTGCGTTTCTATAGCGCTTTTCAAGTCAATGAAGTCCTCCCAAAGTGCTTTACAATGTGCTTCACACTTTCCCTTTTACACACTAACTAACCGATAGCAGCGTCAGCCATGCAAGGCAACTGCCGGCTATTGGGGGCATTAGGGATTCAGTGTCTTGCCCAAGGACACTTAGACATATAACACGGAGGAGCCGGGAATCAAACCTGCGACCTCTAGATCCCAAGACGAGCCCTCTACCTCATCACAGTTTGAAAAGGGAAAGTGATAGAAATTATGAAATGAATATTTTTTTAATGGAAATTTGGTTTACAGGGAATTTTAATTTGAAAGAGTACCGTATTCCTTCACTCCAAATTATTAACATTTTTCTCTACACAACTGCTATTTAAAGTCAACAAAAACACAGTGCCAGAAAACATCCAAAAATTATTCACTCGGAAAGAGGGAAATTATAACTTGAGGGGCTGTAGTAAATTCAAAATCCCAAAAGTGAGAACAACCAGGAAAAGTATGTGTGTGTCTGTGGGTGGAGTTATACTTTGGAAAAATTTACAAGACGAGATCAAACAATGACCAACTATTCACGAGTTCAAATATAAATACAAAAAAACATTACTGGCAGAATACAGGGATGAGGAAAATGGGGTATGAGTGATACTAGAGAATCGAAATACTGCGTTTACAACTATACTTAACCTTGTTGTTGTTGTTACTATTATTATATCATAACTGTTATTATTGCTATTGTTGTTATTATCATTGGTGTCGCAATGATATTTAGTGACTAGTAGCATCATAATGTTAATAGATGGGTACTACGATGATTCGTGTATAAAATATGTGACTATTGTTATTATTATAATTATTGATATCTGACCTATGTAATATGTATATCCGTGAGACTTTGTTATATTAGACACAAGAGGAGCTATCTGTAAAATGTATTTAATAGGGAAGATGATGTTAACATTATTTTTGTTGTTAAATCATTGTTTTTGTCCTGTTTTTATTTTATAATGTTCGAAATAAAGTTTTCATTTATTCATTCATTTATACCGTTACCATAATGTAGTAATATAGATGGAGTAGTGCAGTGAGTTAGTTGTGAAAATTAGTACATCAAAGTGTCACTTATTCTCTATATTTGTATAAAAAGGTCATATAGGAGCATGATTTTATTTGACATAAAGTACACCAGTACCTTCGCATAGCGTCTTTCTGTCAAGGCCAATGCACCGGTTGTGTTTTAATACTTTAATACTTACCATCAACCTCAATATTGTTTTTCCCTCATCTAAAGTTTTGTGTTTAGTCTTAGCATTAAACTAGCAAACGTTTTCAAGATATACAGTAACTGAAAATGCTTTAATTCAAACCAAGTATTAGCTTTTCTCGTGTTAGGGCAAACTAAATCCCAGTGTCAATACAAACGAGCAAGATAGGTTCCGGAAGATCGTTCGTAAGTAGAATGTGTTCGTAAGTTGCTTCAGTGCTATATTTTGTATGTTTAAGGTTTATATAAAGTAGGTTTAAGGCTTGTATCAGTAAACTGTAAAATAATCATTTAATAAAATAATATGCTTGATAAAGATCAATAAAGTTAAGTCTAACTTACTTTTGGAAGATGAGCTTCAAGAGTTAGGTGACTTCCTCCACGGTGGTAGAAAGTCACAGAAAAAAGCGATCACCCATTCTCTCAACCGCATCAAGCTTTCTTATTCCACTTTCATTTCAAAAGAAACGACTCGCCTCTTCTTTACACTTTACACCAACCATATTGAATGGATGCACGAGATATTGAAGAATCAAAATGTCAAAGTTCTTAGCACGCTGGAGATACAGTATAGAATGTTTACACACAAAATAGGAAGAATATTTCTTCTTCAGGGCGGATGCTCGGTGACCTCTCACAGCACCACCACACGCCGGTAGCGGCAGAAAGAAGCACTACAGTACGTCCTCTACTCAGAAAAAGGTGCACAATACAAAATCTTACAGCAATGTCCAAGTATTTTTCGACATCCCGAAAAAAATGTTCGTATCTGCCGTTTGTCGTACCTCGAATGTTCGTGAGTAGGGGAGTGTTTGTAAATAGCTCCAATTAATCCAAATTAGACTATTTTTTTGTAAGAATGAATAGCCTTATGGAGTCGTGTGCTGTAATTCTTTGGTTTTTGTGTGAATCTAACAAGACAATCAATCAGTACTGGTATCTGCGAGATTAAATTGTATTTTTATTTTGTATAGTTTGGATGGACGTGGAGTTGCGTTTTTTTAAACATAGAAAAGTTGGTTTTAGTGGATTATGGAGAGACTCTAAAAAGATGAACATATATATATATATTTCTTATCCTTACAGTTAAATGTGAGACTGGAGTGCCACGTCCAATTTTGTAGTCACAATTTGTTCAACCCATTTTGTAACAATAATAATAAAGGTATATTCTATACTTTTCTATATGAAAAGATAATGTACAGTAGTAACAATTTACAACAACAAGGTTTTACTGTACAGTTCAAAGAGGATCTGTGATAGTTGTGAGGGAGATACATTCCTAGATATAAAATAGAAAACCCCCCAAAAAGTATACTTATGAAAGTTAAATAGTGGGCACTTCTGCCTACTCCTTTTTTGAACACAAAACCGTTGTAGTTTATTTTTAATATTTTTTCTCTCATTTTTAATTTCTTAAAGTAGATTTTTGTTGTTGTTTTTTTATCATCTTTTAAAAATAAATTCAATACTTTAGATTTTATTTGTTTTATAAACTGCCATTTTAACATACATAACTAGACATTGCAAAAACTTCCCCTGCCCACTGCCCGATGATTGCTGGGATGGGCTCCCGCACCCCCGCGACCCTACTGAGGATAAGCGGTGCAGCTAATGAGATGAGATGAGATTAATAGCAACAAATAATCCTGACAAACAGATGTTAAGAAATGTTTAAATATTAAATACACTTTTGTTTGTACGATGACATAACTAAGTACTGGTAACTTGGATAATTAAATAATACTTATTCCAAACTTCAAGATAAACAACAACTTGGTGGTAAATTGGAATTCGGGTGAATAGTCAAGTCAAGTCAAGTCATTTTTATTTGTATAGCCCTTAATCACAAAGAGTCTCAAAGGGCTCTTCTGCAGTTCTCAAGCAGAATAAAGTTGATTATTTTAAAAAAAAAAAGGTTTACACTTTTCCCAATTCATTCTTTAAACATATACAAAATGTCGATTACATGTAATATTTTGGGGGGTTAACTTCAATTTGTTATTGTTTTCTCTCATTTCTAAAGCCCCAATGTGTAATATTCGACCACTAGATGGCGGTGTTGTCTAATGCAAACAAAAATCAGTGCCATGAGCAATGCATAGTTGCAGGATGCCAGACAAACATGGTGGTGGCCTTTGGTAGGGATTCCACTATGTAAAAGAAATACAAATTTATCAACTTATGATTATTATTTTTAAAACATTGGTATGATAGTTCAGGTATTTCTGCCTAGCATTCAAATGAATGTTATTTTACTGAAAGTTTTTTACCACTGGGAGGCAGTAAATTTACACACTGCCCCTTCAAAATGATAATCAAAAGTTACTTTTAACAGTACTGTCAATCAATGAGTCAAGATGCTCAAATTTATGCTCGCGTTTCAAAACTTGTCAATGACTTGAGAATTCAAATTGGGATGAAAGTCAAATTTAAAACAATGTATAAAATGTTATAATTGAAAACAAATGGAAAAACAAGCCGGCACCATTTAAAGCTACACGCGAAGAGTGAAAGAAAATTCATTGTCAAGAGCAGTTGAAGACAAATATAAAAGCACAAAAGGATGATTAAATCCGACCTTGTTTTCCGCCACAACTTTGTCGCAGAAAAATCTCCGAAAGGAACCGCAAACTTTGGAAAAGTCGCAGAGGGGACGCCGAGTTAGCTTAGCCACAGCCTGCATGGCCAGCGCCATGTTGACATAAGGAGTGATGACTACGGCAACTCGTGAAGGGAAAACGAGTTTGGAAGAGGGAAAGAAGATAAATTACGTTTTTATTCCGGCAGAGATTTAAGAATAAAACCAAAATTGACGAAATGGTGTCATGCAAATATAATAAAATTACTAGTGTATATAATATTAGTTTGGCAGCATGTTGACAAGGGGCAAGAAGGCAGAATAACAGTATCACAATATAAAAATAACAACACTACGGCAACTCATGAAGACCCAACTAGTGGGGAATAGAGATGCGCCATATTGGAGGGAGAGCGAGATTCAGATTCAAAATTATATTGTCAAATATATTTATTTTTTTGTGTGGAAAATAAATATTGCTAAAAGTGCAACAATAAAAAGACCAGTTTGTGTAACTAAAATATCAAGCTAGATTCGCTTTCACTCACAACGCATTGTTGACCAGAAACACAACTTCGTCACTTGGGAAGAAAATATTAGTTGGGCGCAGGGAAGACGTCATTTTTTAAAAATAGTTTTGAGTTTTGTTTGTAGTACTTTTTAGTACTTCTCGTCCCCTTCTATTTTTTTTATCTAGAACGTTTTTCTTAATTCTTAATACCTTTGAGTACTTTTTAACCAATTTTGGAATCCCCGTTCTTAATACTTTGTATTCCTTTTCGGAACTTTTTAATCTCAGCTCATCTCATCTCATTAGCTGCACCACTTATCCTCAGTAGAGTCGCGTGGGTGCTGGAGCCCATCCCAGCAATCATCGGGCAGTGGGCAGGGGACACCCTGAACTGGTTGCCAGACAATCGCAGGGCACACAGCGACAGACAACTCGCTCACTCATTCACACGGAGGGACAATCTGGACCGGCCAATCCACCTGAAATGCATGTCTTTGGAATGTGGGAGGAAACCGAAGTGCCCGGAGGAAACCCACGCAAGCACGGGGAGAACATACAAACTCCGCATAGGAAGTCCGGTAGCTGGATTTGAACCCACACAGGAGGTTCCCAAGACCTTAGAACTGTGTCGCACATGCGCTAACCACTGCGCCGCCGTGCTGCCCACTTTTTAATCTATTTCAGGATTTTTTTTGTACTTCTTAGTACTTTTCAATTTGTGTAGGTCCTTTTATTACTCTTCACTACCTTTCAATATTTTGAGTACCTTTCAATACTTTCAAGTACCTGTACACTTATGTAGTTTTTAGTATTTTTGAACATTACTTTCTTTACTCTTTAGTACATTTCTGTAATTTGTCATCCTTTTCATGCTTTTTTGGACTTCTTATTAAGTTTTAGGACTTTTAATACTTTTTAATCCATTTCAGGATTTTGTTGTACTTAGTACTTTTCACTATGTTGGAGTCCTGTTCAGTATTCTTCGTTCCCTTTTAGTACTTTTTTGTACTTTGCATAGCTTTTTCATCATTTTCACAATTTTCTAGTACTTTTCACTATGTTTGTGTACTTTCAGTATTTTTCACTTCCTTTCAGAAATGTGAGTACTTTAAGGTACTATTGAATACAGTTTTGTACTTTATATTTTTTAATTTTGAGTATTGCTTTTAGTACTTTTTAGTACCTTTTCTGTACTTTGGAATTATTTTTTCTGTATTTCTAAGCACTTTTTTATTCTTTCAGCATGTTTGAAAAAAAATTCAGAATTCTACACTGCCTTTTGGTATTTGATTATCTTTCTAGTACTTTTTGTCTTTTTTTCAGTACTTTTAAACCCTATTCCGTTTTTTTTGTTAATACTTCTTATTACCTTTCAATTGACGTCACAACAACACGACAAGGGCAACCCGTGAAGGCCAAACTAGTTCTATCATTATTTCAGGAGAGTTCGTGTAGAAAACAAAAATGTATGTGACCTCGAAATTAAGATTATCAGAATTGGAACACTGGAGAAGAAATTTGTACGAGTAGTATTTTATAACCGACCCATGTGTACTCATGAAAAGAGCCGTACATGGCTCGCGAGCCTTCGGTTACGACTCCTGTTCTAGAGACGTACCCAAAAAAACATGTGGCTATGATCGTACCAAAAGGAGCTTGTACAAAGTACTCAAAGGGGTCAATATTTTTGCAATGCCTACTTTTGAATGTTTTATTTGATGGCAAAATATAAAATGTTAAATATATTTTAATTATTTTTTCACAATTGTATCTCACACTTTGTTGATTCTTGGAAAATATTTTATATTTTTTATAGCAGTTTAAGACCTGGAATATGGCAATATGTCAAAAAGTTCTTGGAGGGGGCAATACTTTTGCAAGGCACTGTAGTTTTTTAAAGGCAATGCAAGAATTAATAAAAAATGATTGGATGTGAGGGTTCTTTGAAAAAAATGGAGTTTATGGGATAGCGTTAAGGTGGAAGCAATTATCTCAGGTGTGCCTCAAGCTAGCAGCCATGCTAATTCAACTGTCTGCATAATGATGCATTCAATTTTCCCAGGAAAGCTGAGCTTTTCCCGTGCAAGGATTATGAGGGAAAAGGGGGGCGGGGGGTGCCCCCACCTGAGTGGGAGGGAGCGCACATGTGGCACACATCTGTTTGCATTCACATTACATATTCATGAGCGTTGCCCCGAGCAACCAAGCCTTCTCCCTTTTCTTTTTTCTCTTGAAAAAAAAAGTTAAATCATTCTAAAACAAAACAAAAACAGAGCTCTGTGGTTGCATGCTAATTTTTTAGCACTCTCAGTGTGTTAGCACTTTTCAGTACTCTTCACCCACTTTAAATAATTTGAGTACTTTTAGTACTTTTTAAAACTTTTGACTACACTTTTTTTATTTTACTATTACATTTGAGTACGGTTTTTAGTACTTTTTGGTAGTCAGAGTAAAGAGTACTGATAAGTACTAAAAGCAATGTTCAAAAGTACTATGAAGTAGTGAATAGTACTCAAATTACTGGCAGGGAGTGAAAAGTACTGAAAAATATTAAAAGCAATGCTCAAAACTACGATCCATCCATCTATTATCTGCACCGCTTATCCTCAGTAGGGTCACGGGGCTGCTGGAGCCCATCCCAGTCATTTTCGGGCATTGGGGACACCCTGAACTGGTTGCCAGCAGTGTTCCCTCTAAGCTGCGCACTGCTCGCACATTCTCAGCGCACAAGAAAATCTAGCCAGCGCACAAAAAATTAGGGCTCAAAATTACTAATTAAGAAGCGACTCAAGTCAAAGTTACAGTGCATGAAGGTAAAATTACACGGGTTCCCCTGACGTTGTGTCCTAAATGCGGTATTTTGAAGTCGAGTCGAAGGAGAACGAAGTTGAGTAAAGTTAGTAGAGTTTTTCGGGGAACTGGCTTCTCCAGCTCGGCTCACTAAAAGGAACCGGCTCTTTCCGGTCCTAAACGGCTCTTCGGGTTGTTTTTGCTTCTTTAATCCCAACATGACCAAATAGTATGTAAAATTATGCACAAAATGACTTAAAGGAAGAGGGAAAAGAACAAAAAAGAAAAAAATACCAAAATGAAAAAGTAGTGAAAAGCTGAGAAAAAAAGAAACAAAAGGAAGAAAAAAAAGAAGGAACATTTTAGAAAAAAGGCCAGAAAAAAAGAAATGTAGGAAAAAAGTAAATAGAGAACAAAAAGAAAAAAGTAACAGCTCGGAAAAAACAAAACACAATGAGATTTTTTTTAAAGGAATTTTTTAAAAAGTAGAAAAAAACACGGAAAAAAGAAGAAAAAGTTTGTGTTGCATTCAAATAATTTCCAATGATATCAAGTGAATGTTGTTGCCAACATTGTACTTCCACTAAAAAATGTGATTACAGGTAAGTAGAGTTCTGTATCTTACAACCGACTAAATAAGCCCCCAAAAATGTTAATATAATGCGACAAAATATATCAGGAAATGAAAATAAATGAATATCTTGTGAAAGAATTGTAAGAACAAACGACGTTTGTAGGCCGTACAACCTTTGCAATAGTACATGAGTCAATTCATTCAAAAGAGAATGAATGAGGTTTTAATATTAAAAAAAGTTCAAAAATAAAGTAGCTTGGACGTTCACTGTAGAAGGAAAAAAATACATGCAAATATCCTGAAGTAGAAGAATAGGTTTTCTTATTCAAGTTATTAATCAATTTTCTGCATTAAATCATTGTTGGTCTCCTTTTATACTTCCTTTTTTTCTTAACTTCTTTATACAACATAATAATTCGTAATATAATGCATCAAAGCAAGTGAGCCGTTGGAGAGCCGGCTCTTTTGAATGAGTTTAGCCGAAAAAGCCGCTTCTCTAAGAGACGGACTTCCTTTCACTACACAACTACCGCATGAAATCCGATGTTTTTTTAAGACCACATGTATTTAAAATATACTCAATCAACCCCGCCTGTTGTTTTCAGATCAGAATGACTTAGGGCGTTTTAATTCAGGTTCGGCCATTGCGACTTGATGATTGTATCCAAAGAAAATTCAAAACTATTTTGTAATGTAGGGCTACTGCTCTGCTTTCGCTTTGTTCACGTGTGATCAGAATGATGCATGATGGGAAATCCCCAGGCAGAAGACGCATGCGCACAGTAGCATCAAAACGCTCGCTTCGTTTGCTACGAAAAAAACGATACAGAGATAGAGACTTCCGCGGCGAACTCGTTTGACTTGATTGATTTGCCGTTTCGTGATAGTCGGTGTATACCGGATGGTACCGAAAATTGACAAATTTGCGTTTTTCTGTACAGATTTTCTTGTACGCCGTACACGTCTTAAAATGCATAAAAAAACATACTTTGTACGGCAAAACGTACAGGTTGACAGGTATGTGGTTATCGCTGGTGGGAACTTGGGCTGCCTACCAAGGTCCACCCTTAAAATCCAGCCACAGTGATGGTCTCTCACTGTGGCTGATGTTTTGAGCTCCAGCCCTTTGTCCAACGAACCAGATCAAATTTCGCATCCTGGACGGTCTTTGGAAACTTCCATTCTCTGCTCTTCAAGGACTTCTGTAAGCTTCCGCAAAGCCAGATCATGCCACCATTTCCACGTATCCTGTCTCAGCCCTGTCTTGCAATTGGAAAGGTTATGTTGCAGGCAGGGTTGGGTAGGGTTACTTTAACTTTATTACTTTCAATTACTTTTGGATTACTCCAATACCAAAGTTCTCCTCAGAGCCATACGACTGCCTCAGATTGCTTTGCTTTGACTTGTTAGGGTGTCCTACGTGGCCCCAATGAGGAAACCCAGCCTTGCTTGAGGCATCTTCCACACATTGGACCACTTGATGATCCTGTTGATCACTGCTTCCCAGGTTTTCCATTGCCCTTGTTGCGCCTGACCGGGTGGCTGACCACCTCTTCAATCATGAATGAATGAATAAAAACTTTATTTCGAACATTAAAATAAAAACAGGACAAAAACAATGAGTCAACAACAAAATAATGTTACATAACATGCTCGAAAAGGGATAGTCAGAAGCAGATGTGTAATCATCATACCTTTCCTTTCATTTCGTGTTGCCTTTGACCAAAACCACAAGCCGGCTCTGAGTACACAGACTTACAATTACACAGATTTTTAGTTTATTGTGTATTGGATGGACATTGATAATTTGTCATGTCCAGAACGGAATCAGGACCCAAATGTGTAGCAATGAACCATAAGTTTATTGAGAGAAAGTATCAGGAGTCCAGAACAGACCAGGAAACCCCAGAGCATTCGTTTCAGTGCTTTATTTAAGGAAGCGTACAGGGCTTGCGGGAGACGTGATGGCCGTCAGACGTCAGCAGCGGAGACGGAGAGATAGCTTCGGATCAAGTGGCCAATCAGAGTGCGGAAGTCAGGCAGGTTGAGTTTACCGGGGCTGGAGAGGAGATCGAAGCGTGGGACGGAAAACAGGTCGGGTCGGAGGCAGGCAGAAACAGGTAAGCAGAGTTTTAAATAAACGGGATATCAGGAGAGTCACACAGAGTTACAGATTGTACACTCTGACGAGGAGGTCTGGGCGCAGCGTGCTTAAGAGCGAAGTTCCAGCCAATCAGAAGGCGCCCACATGATTGCTCCAGGTGATCAGAGTTAGTAATCATGACAGAAAGAGGACGGGCAGCGCCCGCGATCCGGTGTTCGCTGGACGCAGGAAGCAAGTCGCTCACGCAATTGGATCGTGATCCGAATACAGAAGGGGATCTTCCAGAGCGGGAGACGGCGGTGTCAAGGACAGAAAAACAGGTCGATAGCCGGGACAGGAGAGCAAAAATGTGGTCGGGATCCAAAACGGGTCGTAAGCCGGGACTGGTGAGCAGACGTGGTTGGAATCAAAAACAGGTCAGAGCCGGAGACAAACGGGGAGATCAGGAACAGACAGGTGGAAAAACGGGTGCAAAAACGGGACAGGCGGGAGTCAGGGTCAAAATGCTTGCCTTGTAACAACAGAGGTTTGCTGACAGACTGACAACTGAAGAGTGACAGGACTGGGCTTAAAAAGGGACAGGGAACCAATCAGGTAGCCCGCAGTGGCTGGCGCCAAATGAGCGGGCACATGTGAAGCTAGTCAGTAATCATGACATAATTTGATGATCTGATTGAATGGTTGTTTAAAAAAACAATAAATAGTAAGTTGTCAGTACTTAAGTAGTTTTTTTTCACCAAATATTTTTTTATATTTTCACATTCCCAAAAACATGCATGTCAGGTTAATTAGCCGGTCCAAATTGTCTCTAGGTGTGACTGTGTGCCCTGCGACTGGCTGGCAACCAGTTCAGGGTTTCCCCTGCCCACTGCCCGAAGATAGCTGGGATGGGCTCCAGCACCCCCTCGACCCTACTGAGGATAAGCGGTGCAGATAATGGATGGATAGATGTTAACAAGCTAGAAAATAAAGAAGAAAACTCTAGAAGTGTCAAGAACTGGAACAGGATTGGGACCCAATCGCGTGACGTTTTCACACAAGCCTTTATTTTACGGCAATTGGGGAGTCATGCACGTTAGGCAGCCGGTCTGGCGTTAAAAGACAGGAAGTCAGAGAGTTGATCAGATGGATTCCAATTGCCTGAGTTGATATCGGACAGATGGGGTCGATACCGGACAGGACGGGACAGACAAGATAGATAACAAATCAGGATATTGAAAATGAACAGGAAAAACTAGACGGGAACAAAAACTGGAGAAAATAGCAACAGGACAAAAACAGACGGAAACAAAACTGGAACCCGAAATTAAACAGGACAAAAATAAACGGGAACAATACTAGACTGGAAATATCAACAGGAAAATAGGACCGTGTCAGAACCCACGTCTCTTGGGGCAGAAGTTTGTTTGACGGGCTGACAACCGAAGCAAGAGATCGCTGAGCTTAATATAGACAGAAAGCCAATCTCTCAACGAGCCGCAGCTGGCTCCACACGGGTGGGGCCAATTGGGCACCATGGCAACCGTGACACACACGGGCGCGGCTAATTGGGCGTCATGGCAATCATGACAAGAAGACAGGAAAAATATAAGGCATTTACCTGACTGGTATAATAATCTTTTGGCCCCAAAACAGAAGCCCGGATGACTCTTGACTGTTTATTATGCCGCTTGTCCTCTTCCCACCTGTCATTATATAGTGCGGCCTTTTCCTATTTTGGGGGGCTTGGGGGGTGCCAACTGAGGGCCCAACCCCAGCTCGCTCTTGTCCAGCAGATCTGCATGACTTGACTATTGCCCTTTTTTATATTGTACTGTTATGATGCACTATCTGTTAATTTTCTCTAAGTCTGTCACGACCGGTACAAGCAGGGGACCCAAATGCGTAACGTTTCACACAATGCTTTATTATGAGATCGATACAGGAAACAGAATCAGGATACGGGTAGCTGGGACAGGAGAACGGAGCTTGGATCAGGGATCGAAACAGGAAACAGAATCAGGATACTGGAAGCCGGGACAGGAGAACGGAGCTTGGATTGCAGATCGATACAAGAAACAGAATCAGGTTACGGGTAGCCGGGACAGGAGAACGGAGCTTGGATTGGGGATCGGTACAGGAAACAGGTCAGGCAGGACACGGGTACAGGAGCTTGGATCAGGGATTAATACAAGAAACAGGTCGGGTTCAAAACGGAAGCAGAGTCAAAAGAACTTGCCTTACATGCGCTGAGGTTCATAGACGGACTGACCAGGAGTGAATGAGAGTGCTGAGTTTAAATAAGAGAGGAACCAATCAGGAAACGAGCAGGAGATGGAGCCAAACGAGCCGGCACAGGTGAGGGCAATGGGCAAATCATGTCTGATCTCGTTGGATCAATGTTTCACGTAGTTTTTATCAATGACAATAAAGACGATTCAATTTCATTCAAAACAATTTCCCTAAATCTGTATACAATAACTTAAATGAGGTCAATCAGTGGATTATAAAAGGGTTTTTGGCTACTCATCTACTCGTAACTGCAATGTTCTCTGCTGATTCAGATTGCACGCTATTTATACGGGGTCTCCCGACAATATCGTGGCTAATAATCACAAAAACTCCAACTCTTCAACTGTTTCTGTTCGACCTTCATCACCTGCACAGAAAACTCATTCACATAATATAAAAAAAAAGCAAGCGCTCCTATGTGTGCGTGTGGTTCTCAAGAGAGGGGGGGTCTGAGGGTCCTTTTTCATCACCTTGTCTGTTTGGCTGTCGTCATGTCGACAAGGTTAGCGTGAAACGATGCTAACAGCAGATCGGGACAAGGTCGAGCAAGGTTAAGCAAGGTCAAACGAGGTCACGTCTGTTTATTTCCTCCGTCGAGTCAAAACCTTTCTCGGCCACTGTCGCGAGTGAGGAGCTTTTCGAACTAAAAGAGAGCTCTGTTGTTAAAAAAAGGTCGCCCCCCCCTTCCTCCCGTGGAAAACGAATATCTCACACCCCCATCCACATCATCCTGTGTGACTATAAATAGAAACTTCATTAACTAATCGTTGGTTGGAAAAAACGCACATCTGTGGGAAAAAAAGACTGCCACCTACTGTGGCGGATGCACAGTTACAGTCCATTTTAATTTTAATTAAATGAATAAATAAATTAATAATACAAGGCTGCCACCTGGTGTGAGGGATGTGCCATTACTCTGTAATTTTATCTGAAAAAAAGACTGCCACCTAGTGTGGCGGATGTGCAATTACAGTCTATTTTCATTATGAATAAATAAATCAATAAATCAATAAAAGTCTGCCACCTAGTGTGATGGATGTGCAAATGTACTCTCATTTCATCTGAAATAAAGGGGAAAGACCACCACCTACTATGTTAAATGTGCAATTACACTGAAATTTAATGTGCGAAAAAAGACTGCCACCTTCTGTTGCAGATGTGCATTAACAGTCTGTTTTTACTCAAATAAATAAATGGCTGCCACCTGCTGTTGCAAATGTGCAATTACATTCTCATTTCATCTGATATGAAGGAAAAAAGAAGACCACCACCTATTATGTTGGATCTGCAATTACACAGTATTATTATCTGAAAAGATGCTGCCACCTACTGTGATGGATGTGCAATTACACTCTTTTTCATCTGAAATTCATAAAAGGAAAAAAGGCCTCCATCTACTATGGTGGATGTTAAATGACAACCTCGATTAAAAGTAATCGGAAAGTTATAAAAAAAGACTGCTGCCTCCTTTAATAGATGTGCAATTACACTCTTATTTGGTGTAGAAAAAATAGAAAAGACACTTTTGACGGATGTGCAATTTGACCAAAAATGCAATAAAACAAAAGCATTTTCAGTAATGCAAATCACAGTCTTCTTTATTTTTCTCATCTTACTTTTTTTAAGGCTTTACTTTTGTTTATGTATTTTTTCTTTTCTTACTTTTTTTCACGTCCCTCATTTTTCTTGTCTTACTTGTTTCGTCTTTCTTTTTCAAGACTCACTTATGTGTCTTTTTTCACCTCTCAATTTTTTAACATCTTTTTTTGCACGTCTTTTTTTCGCATCCTATTTTTTCACGTCTTACTTTTTCACGTCTTTCCTTTCAGGCCTTATTATTTGCATGTCTTTTTGTCGGATCTCAGTTTTACATTTATTACTGTTTCCTTCTTTTCTCACGTTTTTTTTCAGATCTTTCTTTTGTGCACGTCTTTCTTTTTTCACCTCTTTTTCACATCTCACTTTTTGCTCGTCTTTCTTTTTAGCACGTGTCGTTTCAGATATCACTTTTCACGTCTTACCGTTTCTTCTTTTTCAGATCCTCCTTTTTTCACCTCTCACCTTGTGCATCACCCTCCCGCACCCCCCTCCCGCTAAACACTTTGCACTTGCTTTGACATTTTTACAGCTGCCAGTTTTTCCACATTTGCAAACTTTTCACTTCATCATCTTCAGTTTATGAATCCTGCAACGCGCGCTTTGATTTAGGGATAAAGAAAAAAAAAGCTTGTGAAAGATGTACACGCTGCCGTCACGCTTTATTACGTTTTATGAGCACATTGACGGACGCGTGCGTGAGGGAGACCCGAGATTTATGGCCGCACATGGACACAAAAGCATTCAATTCCGCTTTCAAATACAATGCAAAAGGAAAAATTACAACGTTAACGACATGTATTATATCAAATAATAGAAAAAAATAGAATAATTTCACTCATTAACAACTGCGTTAAAAGTATGTTGTCATAACAAAAAATAATATTTAAAGACACATAACAATTGCAATTGGTTCTACAAAAATGCCAAATGAACTCAAAGTATACAGTTGTCAGGTGTAAATACTTAAAAAATAGGGGGGAAAACACTTATAATAGGAACATTTCTAAAATTAGGGGTTACAAATTAATTAACTACGGAGACTCAAAGTAACCAAAATGCAACCATTGAGAAAAGGAAGAAAAAAGATATCAAAAAGGAAAGGAAAAAGAAAAAAAGAAAAAAAAGCAGAGGAAAAGAAAAGAAGAAAAAATATAAAAAGAAAAGAAAATGTTGGAAAAAAAACACAAGAAAAGAAAAAGAAAAAGTAAAAAGAAGACAAAAGGAGAAGAAAGATGAAAAATGAAGACAAATAGGAACGAAAAAGAAGGAACGGAAGAGGGGGAAACAAAAGAAACAAAATAAGATTAAACAAATAACAGAAAAAGAAAAATCAAGAAAACAAGGAAAAAATGAAAAAATATATAGAGGAAAAGAAAAAAGAAAAAGATAAAAGAAAAGAGAATAGAAAAAGGGACTACGGGACAAAAAAAGAAAAAAAAAGAAAGTGTTAAGGTGTAGCATATCTCCCACCACCAGAGGGCCCCAACTGGCGTTTTGAATAGTCATCCTGAACCCTTAAAAAGGACATTTTTGATCGGAATACTGTCCGGTCATTTTCAGTTCTCCTGTCCTCTTCCTTGTGTCATTTTTAGCACCACGCCATGTTTGTTTATTTCGGGTTTCTTTGTTACTTACCTACTTGCATTTTCCAGTTCCAGGTTTTGTTTTTTTGTTTGGGTATTTTGTTAGTTCTTTTGTGCCCAATTGTTTGTTTGGTACTTCAGTTCTCATTTTGTAAATAATTACTGTCCTTGTTTTGAACACCTGCACTTCCTGCCTTCTTCACGTGGGTTCATCATCGCCACTAAAAGACAGACAAGAAAAAAGGAAAAGAAAAGAAAGGGGGGAAAGGGGAAAAAGAAGATGTAAGGGGGAAGAAAAAAGAAAATGAAATATGAAGAAAAAAGATGAGAAAAAGAGAAAGAAAAGTAAGGAAAATAGAAGACAAAATAGAAAATAACAAAACAAAGATTATTATTTGATATTTGGACAAGATATTTGTTGGAAGTACCCATAGCAGCAGGATTACATATATTATAATGATAAAATACATGTAAAATTTAAAAGACGTGATAAAGCATGAAATATACTCCGTTTTTCATTGGAAATCCTTTTCCACTGATTTTTTTTCTTTTTTTTATTGACGATGGGCTGCATGACATGTTTTTTAACGGGTGAGAAAGGATTCCCGGCCGACAAATTGCCCGTGACGATTCACGGCTGAATGGCAGCTAGCTAACGGAAAGGATGCGCTCTCGCTCATCACGTTTTGGAGACCGAAACTAATCAAGGACAGCAAAAGTCACGTGATCCACCCGGGGCATCTGGAATCCATCGGCCGGTCGGGCCGAGGCGGCCCTGGGAGGGTTTTAGGGGGGCGGTCGGGGGTTTGGGGGAACGACCCTTCGCCCGTACCGTCCAGCTGTTTATTTGGGCAGCCGCAAACGCTGTTATGAAAGCTGGATTTGCAGAATATCCTTAACAATAATCCACGGATAAGGGAGGGATTTTCTTTTTTTTTTCATTTCACACCCCGGAACGCTTCGGTCTGGCTCCGTCATCGCTTTTCCAGAAATTGAAACCAGATCGGAGGGCGGAAGTCGGCCTCTGAAGGACTGACGACTGGATCATGCTGAGGATGTTATTTTTTTTCAGAAATAAAGACTAAATTGTCCATCCATTTCGTTTCACACCTGTCCCCAGCCACTTTGTCCAGCTCTTTCGACATGATATAAAGGGTTCCCAGCCCAAAGATTCTCAAGTGTTTCTCATGTCGTCTTTGGAGTCTTCCCCAGGCGGGACATGTCTCCAAGGAGGCGTCCAGGGGCCATTCTGACCTTAGACGGAATATTGATTGTACATTGATAAAATGCTGACATTTGTCCAGCCTATCCAGAAGGATTCAAGGAATTTTCAGGTCATAGTCTATGCTGTGTGTCCTAAGTCAGCTTTGGAGTTTACTGCCAGCAGGTTCAAGTCATCATGGAGGTGTCCAGGGGCTATCCGGACCAAATGCCTGAATCCCATCAGCTGAAATGTTCTCACCGGTGTCTCTTTGGTTGCCCTGGTTAAATGCTCGAGCCAGCTCACCTTAGATGGAATTTTGATTCCACATTGATAAAATGCTGACATTTGTCCAGCTCATCTAACAGGATCTGAGAAATTCTCAGGCCAGAGTCCTTTCAATCTCTTGTGGCCCAGGACATATCCCCATGGAGGTGCCATCTGGACCAAACACCTGAGCCGCTTTAACTAAGATAAGATGTTGTCTGTTAATTGATAAACTGCTGACATTCAACGGGATCTAAGGGATTTCCAGGCCAGACTCTTTCTAGTGTCTATATTTTTCCTCGGGGTTTCTTGTGGGAAGAATATGTCTCCATAGAGGTGTCTAGGGGGCATTCGGACCAGATGGCTGAGCCCCACCAGTTGAGCTTTTTGGAGAGAACGTCGTTGGGCGAGGCCCCAAAATATAGGCAGAGAAAAGATATGGCAAAAAGAGAACTCTCTTTATTGCATTCGGGTTCAAAGTTCCAGAAGTTCAACATTGGCCTTTATAGTGTCCTCAAATAAAGTCAAAATATCTCGTGAAGGTCGCCCGTCCCGGCTCCCTCAGCATATCAGAATGTGACCTCTTGCAACAACGTCATCCCACGACCTTCACCAGTTGCCCACATACTTATCCTTAATTATTATCCACATACCATAATAAACTGTTCTCTCCATTGTGTCCTGAAATGTCTTTGAGTCTCTTCCTGGCAAGACATGTCCAAAATCAGGCACCCTGGAGGTCTCAATACAACATGCCCGAGCCCTCTTAGCTGAGAAGAAATATTGATTGTCAACTGATTAACTGCTTACACTTAGCCAGCTCATACTACAATAGTCAAGCAATTTCCATGTCCCCTCTGTCGACCTTGGAGTCTCCTGACAGCAAGAGATGTCACCAGCCATGCCTCCTCAGCTGAGACAATCTCTGGAGTTCTTCTTGGTGTGTTTTGCCAGTGGGATATGTCTCAGGGAAGGCGTCCAGGGGCCCTCAAGACCAGATGTCTAAGCCACCATTACTATTACCTATTAGTGGTAAACTGATAAACTGTTGACATATGTCCAACTCATCCGACAGGGTTCAAGGAGTTTCAAGGCCGTAGTCTCTGCTGTGTTTCCTAAATCAGCTTTGGACTTTACTGCCATGAAGGTGTCTAGGAGCTACCTGGACCAGATGCCTTAGCACCATCACCTGAAAAGTTTTCTTTAGTGTCTCCTGGATTGTCCTTAAATTCTCCTCCTGGTAAGACATATTCCAAAGGGGGCGTCGGAGGGTCCTTTGGACCAGATGCCCAATCCACCTCACTTGAGATGGATTATTAACTGTAAACTGATAAACGTCTGACTTTGGTCCAGCTCATCTGATAGGATTCAAGGGATTTCCATGCTATAGTCTCTTTATTGTGTCTCCTACTGGCGGGACATGCCACCAGGGCGTCCCAGGGACAACTGGAACAGATGCCTGAGCCACCACAGCTTAGACAAAACATTGAATGGTGACATACACAACACTTTTCTCTCAAGAAGATGAATATGTTTGAAAAGTCTTTCTTGATTTTTTTAAACAGTGTCCACAAAAAGGAGATTTGGTTGTCCCACCGTCCCCAGACAGTCAGCTTGGATCCCGATTGTGATCATGTGGTGGACAAACGATAGACCTGAGGGACACGCCGCCCAAAAAATGAAAACTATTGAGACGAGACAAATAAAAGACAAAATTACAAGCTGCTGACATGTCTCGCCAATTTCTCACTGCGCCTCATTGGACGAGGGACGAACTGACAAAAAAAAACAAAACAACAGATGGTCGACAAATCCCAACGGCTGGGCCTCATATTCTCCAAACTCCAAAAATGATCTCAGGCAGACATTTTTTCACTTCTGTGATTTGTGGCCGCTAGCCAAAAACATAGCAACGAATCTGATTGGCTACCATTTGAAGCGCGTAATCGAAGTGGTGGATACATAACGAAGTCACAACACGGAGGCCGTAGGTAGGAAAAACAACGTGAAAATGTGAAAAAAATTCTACCACCTGCGTAACCACCTAGACCACATTTTAGCAGGTCTAAATTCCAGTCCGTTTGCAGTTTGGACAATGTCATACGAGTCGCAGAAATAAAAGAAAAATCGATGCGAGAAGATCAATAGTAAGAAAAAAAATAGCTTCCACTGCCTTTGCCACAACTTAGACCAGGCTTTATGTCATGATTGCTAACTCTGGTCACCTGGAGCAATCATGTGGACGCCTTCTGATTGGCTGATGCTTCCTTCTTTAGACCTCTTCGTCAGAGGTTACGATTGTAACTGTGTGACTCTCCTGATTACCTGTTTCGCCTAGAACTCTGTTTATCTGCCTGCCTCCGACCCGACCTGCTTCCGTCCCACGCTACAAACTTCTCTCCAGCCCCGGTAAACTTGACCTGCTTGACTTCCGCACTCCGATTGGCTACTTGATCCGAAGCTATCTTCCCGGCTCCGCCGCTGACGTCTGACAGACATCACGTCTCCTGCAAGCCCTGTATGCTTCCAAAATAAAGAACTGTAATGAACGCTCTGGGGTTTCCTGGTCTGTTCTGGTCTCTTGATACTTTATCTGGTCTAATAGTCTAATTGTCCATCCATCCATCCATCCATCCATTATCCGTACCGCTTATCCTCAGTAGGGTCGCGAGGGTGCTGGAGCCCATCCCAGCTATCTTTGGGCAGTGGGCAGGGGACACCCTGAACTGCTAGGCAGCCAGTAGGTTAGCACACAGGAACAGACAACTCACTCGCTCATTCCCATCCTAGGGACAATTTGGACCAGACAATTAACCTAACATGCATGTTTTTGGAATGTGGGAGGAAACCGAAGTGCCCGGGAGAAAACCCATGCAAGCACAGGGAGAACATGCAAACTCCACACAGGAAGGTTCTATCTCATGACCTCAGAACTGTGCCCCACACGCGCTAACCACTGCGCCGCCGTGTTGCCCTAGTCTAATTGTCTTGTTACCAAATTTCCAGCAGCATCAATTACAATACTGTGTAAGTATTTGCCACCTTCCTGAATTCTATGTTTTTTTAATGCATATTTATCACTCAAAGGTTTCAGATCATCATACCAATTTTAATGTCACACAGAGACCCCCCAATGAATTTTAAAATGCACTTTTGAAAATGTCAAATCTATTTATTTATGCACAAAAATATCTGTCCCTATGTAAAGTAATTGAAAAAAATTGAGGAAAAAAAATCAGTCCGAGAAAGGTCACAAAGCCATTTTCCAGGCTGTAGGGCTCCAGGAAACCACTGTCAGAGCCATTATCTACAAATTGAGAAAACTGAGAGCAGTGAAAAACCTTCCGAGGAGTGGTTGACTAACTAATATCACTTTAAACGTGCGACGACGGCTCATCCAGGAGGTTACAGAAGAACCTTGAAAAACATCCAAGGAACTGCAGGCCTTGATGGCCTCAGTTAAGGTCAGTGTTCAGGACTCCACTATAAGAAAGACACTGGCCAAAAACCACTGCTGTCAAAGAAGAACACAAAGAGTCGTCTCATATTGGCTAAAAAGCATCTTGATTATCGTCGAGACTTTGGAGAAGCATTCTGTGGACTTGTGAGTCAAAACATTTTGGAAGGTGTGCAGCTCGTTTCATCTAGCGTAAAAATGGCACAAGACAAATGAACATGATGCCAACACTGAAGCATGGTGTTGGCAGTGTGATGATCCGGGGCTGCTTTGCTGCCTCAGGACCAGGACAACTTGCTGAGGTTCACGGAATAATGAATTCTTGTGTTTACCAGAAGATTCTGCAGGAAAACGTCCGGCCATCAGTTCCTGCCCTCAAACTCTATTGGATCATGCAGCAGAATTACGATCCGAAATACACAAGTCCATCTCTGAATGGCTTAAAAATACAAAATGAAGGTTCTCCTGAATTGTCCTTGTCATGATTGCTGATTCGGGGCACCTGCGAATGCCCCGTTGGCGCCAACAACCATTTACTCTTTTTAAAGCTCCGGCTTCCAAGAGGAAGCCGTCAGACCGTCCTGCGAACCTACGCTTTTACTAGGCAAGCACCGTAACCTCCGACAATCTCCTGCTCTGTTTTCTCCTGCCTGATTACCTGTCGCCGACCTGTTTCTGGACCCGTTTCTGCCCTGCTCTTCCGTCCCGGCCATCGACCTGTTTTGCCCTGTTTCCTGCCTGATACTTGTTGCCAACCTTTTTCCTGGACTCGATTACCGCCCTCGCTTCCCTGTCCCGGCTACCGACCAGCTTTCCTGCCACCCGCGACTGTTCCCGCTCGACACGGAAGTGCCACTTCCGCGTTCCTGCCATCAGCTACCCGTGTCCGACGATCGTCGGATCGTGGAAGCAAGCACTGCTCTCTTTTTCAATAAAACTGAGTTAAACGAACTCTATTGGGTCCTGTCTCTGTTTCTGGCTTGTGACAGTCCTTCAACTTCTGGTTCTGGAATGTCCAAGTCACAGTCCGAATTGAAATGCAATTGAGATTCTGTGTTGTGACTTTTAACTGGCAGTTCATGCAAAAAACAATAAAAAAACTTCAATATGGCAGATTTGAAAAAAAATTGCAAAGAAGAGTGGGCCAATATTCCTCCATAGGGTTGTGAAATTATCATAAACTCATGATTTCTGTTCTCGCTGCCAAAGGTGGCCCGACTCGCTATTAGGTTCACGGGGCAATTACTTTTCACGGCACTGTATGAGTAGGACAAGGGTCCAGCCAAAAATGTCCTAAGATGGGCTCCTTGGCGGGGGAATTCCTGAAAAGTTGGACAAGGGGGCTCGCCAAGTCCTTCAAGTCCTCCGAGCTGGACCTCATCTGGACATGATTTGTGCACAGTAACATTGGAAGAGGAAACCCATTCCAGATTAAAGAAGAAAGGTGGACACTTTTCTTGAGATAAGAGCTTGGATTTTGTCATTTGGCGTCCCGGCCTGCCACCTCCGCTTTTCCCCAGCGTCCCTCAGGCCGGGCCCCTGACACTTCCAATTTCCGCTCAGCGGGGCCCTCGGGGGCCCTCAGAATGAAACAGGGGAAAAGGGGGGGCAGTTGTGGTGGCAGACGCTCCTTTCTAGGCCTGCATGCCCAACTTCAAACTTCAAACTCCAAACGGAAAGTTTGGGGTTAGAACTAAACCTGAGACCTTGAGACTCTGAGTCATCTACTGCCTCATATATTTTTCATTTATATTTTACTTAATCAGATGTTTTTTGTTCAACATAGTTTTTTTTAAATTATATTTGCTTTTGCAATTAAAGCCCCGATATGTAATTGCTGGCCACTAGATGGTACTGTATCGTCTAATGCAAACGAAAAACAGTGCCACAGAGCATTATATGTAACAGTTTTTTTCCAAAATTTTAATTATATTTGATTTTATTTCTATTTAATTGATCCATTTTATTTATTTGTATTTAATAAATTGTATTTACATTTGTTTAATCATATATATTTAGTTATATCAAACGTATTTCATATATTTATACAGCAATAATTCGTTAAATTGCATCCATTTATTTTAATTGTATTTATTATTTTGTATTTTATTTCTTTTATTCATGATTGATTAATCTTCTTTTGGTGTTTCATTTATTTATCTAAATTTGCTACATTTTATATATTAATTTCTATTTTATTAAAACATGTTTTTATGTTTTATTTAAATTTATTCATTTTTACTGAACACATTTTATTTATTTATATTTTTTATTTAAATCTGTTTTATTTGATATGTTATTATTTTTTTATTTAAAAAGTAATTTATCATTTTTTATTAATATTCTATTTAATTTGTTACATATTATATTTTCAGTTTTATTTTGATATTATTTTTTAATGTTTCATTGTATTCATTTTTAATTGATCCATTTTATTTATTTGTATGTAATGTATTTAAGTATTTTAATTCTGTACATCATGTTTTTTAAATTATCTTTTTTTTTTTAATTCATCAATGTTATTTTATTTGTATCTCATCCCAATTTGTTTTGTCATTACCTTGTTAAATTATTTTCAAATTATTATTTTTTGCTTTAAAGTATTGGATCTATTTGTATATTAATCACTTTTACTTATATTTCCTTTATTTTATTTAAATTAGTTATTTTTTATACATTTATTTTCATTTTATTTAATTTTCTAATGTCCTCTAATTTTATTTTATTTTTTAAATTTGATTTATATTTATGTTGATTATATTATATTTTATTATATATTATAATCGATTTATTTTTTTAATTATTTTTGTATTTATGGACGATACAATAAAACGTTTTTGGGTGATTAAGGCGAAAAGAAAGAACGGATTATTTTTGTATCTATTTTTGAGTGAATCCTCCAAGTAGTCAAAAGAGTCCTACACAAAATATTTGATGTCATAAAAATGTCCAAAACATAAAAGATTGACACGATTAAAATCTTCCCGAAAACAAACCATAAAATCTTTTACTCGGATCGTCGTCAAAGACAAATAAAAAGCTGAAACGGGTCTTCAAAAAATAAAAGCAGATCAAGCGCCCGTGCGCCTGCCAGATCCATTGAAGTCCTTTATGACCCCTTTTATTTTGGCGATCCGTTTTTTGTGCTGACAGAAGGACAGGAAAACAAATAAAGCGGCAGATGCGCAAAATCATTACCAAAAAGAACGGCGTCTTGTTTTCATTATCACTATTTAACGGCACGTTTGTCTTCTCGTTTGGATGCTAGCGCGTGTCGCTCATCTGCGAAGAAAATCGGCCATTTTATCACTTTTTGGGTCTAAAAAAATGCAACTTTTCCACGTGGCCTTTCAGGTCTTGTGCAGGATTACCTGATTGCATGAGACCAAGCGTGAGGATCGTCGTGCACGAAGGGGAAGCGGGCGGGAACGCAGCCCGTGCCAATCCGTTGGGATGCCCGTCGCCTTTGATGAGGCTCAAAAACCGAGATCAAGACGAGGAACACTGGCTTCCTTTCTTCCTTCCGACCATAAATTTTGAAAAGTGGCGATGAGACAAAAGAAAATAATCCCATCTGTGTCCAACATTCGGCGGCCATCTTGACTGTACACGGGGGCCCAGATGTTGGACGGGACCAGAAACCCGAGAGCCTTTGTTGCGCTTGCAAGATCCAAACTTGCTCCTTAGATCTTGTCTTATTTTTTTTCTTTTTTGTCAGTAACTTCCTTTTCTTTCCTTCAAGGTGCTTGTCCTTCTCAAATTTGATGAATGGACGGAAATCTAAAACCTCAAATTAACTGGCCGAGATTCCAAAAGTCAGCTTTCTTTGGCCTTCCAAGAACGTTCCGGCTACATGCTAAACACTCCATTCACATTTTGTTCAGTTAGAGATAGATAGTGTCCCCACATATTGTGTGTTGTCTGACTTACATGTTTTGTTCAGTCATTTAGTGTTCCAACATATCATGTGTTGTGTCTTTCACATTTTGGTATGATAGTTAGTGTGTCAAAATATCCTGTGTTGTCTTCCTCTCATGTTTTATTCAGGTAATGTTTTAACATATCTAGTATTGTCTCTTGTTTTGTTCAGTTAGAGCTTGCAAGTGAACCGATATACCCTTCTTGGATTTTCTTTCTTGTCTTAGTTCAGTCAGAACCCTTTGGTGTTCCACATATCCGGTGTTGTCTCTTTTTCAGGTTTGGTTCAGGTAGTGTAACAACAAATAATGCATGGTCTTCCTTTCATGTTTTGTTAAGTTAGTGTTCCATCATATCCTGGGTTGTTTTTTCAGGTTCTGTTCAGTTATTAATTGTTCAGAGATATACCGTGCTTTCTTTTCATGTTTTCTTCAGTTAATTAGTGTTTAGAGATATACTGTGTTGTCTTTTCTTACAGTTCCAACATAATCTGTGTTGTCTTCTTCGCATGTTTTGTTCAGTTAGTTAGATCGAGTTTCAACAAATTGTTCAATGTCTTTGTTCTATATTTTCTTCAGTCAGAGTTGTTTTTTTAACGTATCCTGTGTTGTCTTATTTTCAGGCTTTGTTCAGTTAGAACTCGTTAGTTTGTCAGCCTGGTATGTCATGGTATTGTTGTCATGGCACTCTCGTTCTGTCCACATGTGGGAATGTTTCCTGCTCCATCTTACATTCATGTTTTGTTCTGCTAGGTAATTTTGGGAACATTAAGTAGTTCCAAAATTCATGTGTTAGTATGTTCACATCTACTTGATATGTTTTTTTTAATATAAAAATTGGTATTTCAACACATTCTTTGTTATTGTCTTTCATGTTTTGTTCAGTTAGAGGTCGTAAGTGTCCCAACATATACTGTGTTGTCTTTTTTGTGTTCTATTATGTTGGTGTGTTGGTGTTTGGAGGAATTTTTTGCTGTATATTTTGTGTTTTGTTCAGTTAGTTAGAGTGTGTTGTCCTCCTTTCTTTTTTTGTTCAGTTGGAGTTGGTTCTCCAACATATCCTGCGTTGTCTTGTTTTCATGATTGGTTCAGTTGTTAGGTAGTGTTTTAAAATATCCAGATTTGTCTTCCTTTCATGTTTTGATCAGTTGGATCCAGATCTATCATTGTGTGATTCAGTTCGCTGTGTCCCCTTAGTTTTGTGTTTTGTTCAATTACAATTAGTTAGTATACCAACACATTTTGTGTTGCGTTCCATGTTTTGTTCAGTTAAAGCGTGTTATCATCTTAAAATATGCGGCCTTGTCTTATTTTTCCGTTTTTCCCCATTAGAGTTGGTTTTCCAACTCTTCGGCATTGTAGTCTTTCATGTCTTGTTCAGTTAATTCGGTACCGTTTTAAAATATCCTGCATTGTATTCTGTTTATATTTTGTCATGTCCGCTGGTTGGTGTTGGAACACGTTGTTGTTGTACTATCCACATGTATGTTCTCGTGTCCTCTTTGTTTCATGTTTTGTTCCGTTAGATATATTTGGTGATTAAACTTTGTGTTTCAGGAATGCGTCGTCGAGCCGTAACGTTGATGTCTTTGAATTCTGAAGATCCTAATTAACTTCCTTGTTCTGTTTCTGTACCTTATCCAATACAGACTCATTTTCTGTGAATAAATCCTTTTCACAAATCTCTTTTTGCGTCTGCGCGTAGATCACATTTGCTTCTCCGGCCACGACCGAGAACTGACAGGAAGTCAGTCGAATCACGAGATGGCGAGAAAAAGGAGATTTCTGAGGAACATCTGATCCAGAAGCTCCAAAGAAAGCCAGAAAAAAATGTTCTCTTTGATCCGAAGCGTCAGAGGGCAGCGTCACCTCCGTTCCAACTGGTTTCCAACTCGTGCCAGCTCCAAAAAAATCAAACGGCAGCGAAGCCCGAGGGGCGAAAACGATATTCTTCAGGCTGCCCTTTCTTGTGTGTAGGTGGGGGGGCTGGTAATGTCTTGACTTCTGCTTATAAGCAAAAACAGCTTTCGTCTTTTCTTCTTCAAAATCATACCCTCAAAATTGAAAACAATGTGGAAAATGGACAATTCATATGTGTCAGCGCAACAAGAAATTTGATTCGGAAGGGTGATTAGTTTACTTTCGTGACTACATTTTTTTTTTGTGGGACATTTTTTATAGTGGTGAAAAAATATTCCAAATAGTGCAAATACTGGCAGTCTGCAGGACTATAAACTTAAAAAATCTTGAATTGTTTTAATAAATGCTCATTTGGGATAAAAGTTCTGTACCTTTTTTTTGCATGTCGTCCAAATGTGAAACAGACATGCCCCACCTCCTCTTTTTGAGCAAGTTGCCAATTTAATAAGGCCGCAAAACCTGGTCAGCCATTTTACGGGTCGCTTTAACGAGGTCCAAAACATGGCTTAAAATCCACGCCAGCGTGACCTGACCTGAAGTGAGCTGAGCAATGTTGAGAAATCAGAAGAAGAGGAACCAGGAGAGGAGAAGAAAAGAACAGATGAAGATGACAAGAAGTCGAAGAGAAAAAAGGAGACAGTGTAAGAAGAAGATGAGAAGAAGAGAAGAGGAAGAAGGTGAAGACAAGAAGATGGAGGGTAGAGAAGATGACAAGAACATGAGAAAAAAAAGAAGATGATAGGAGGGAGAAGGAAAGGATAAGGAGAAATAAGTGACCAGAAAATGACAAAAAAAGGATACAAGGTTAAAAGAAGGCAATGAAGAAGAAAAAATGAGCAGAGAAGAAGAAAATGAATAAAATAAAAAAGAGAATATAAAGAAAAGAAGATGAGAGCAAGGAAAAGAAAGGAGGTTGAGGGGGAAAAGATCACCAGAAGATGACAGAAAAGGGAGACAAAGGAAAAGAAAAGATGAAGAGAAGATCAGAAGAAGAGAAAATAACAAAATTAGAAGGAGGCAGAAGAAAGTATAACATAAAGAGGAGAAAGATGAAAGAAATAAGAAGATGAAAAGCCAAAAAGAAATGAGAAGAAAAATGAAAGAATGAGAAAGATATAGTAAAATGATGAAACAGTAGAAGAGAAGAGAAATGGATGAAGAGAAGATCTGAATAGAAGATGATAAGAAGATAAGAAAAAGAAAAATATGAGAAAATGAGAAGCACAAGGAGAAGACGAAATGAGAAGGAGAAAGGTCAAGAATAGAAGAAAATTGAGAAGATGACAAGGATAAGTAGGAAGAGAAAAAAAGATTAATAGAAAACGAGAAGAAAAAGAAGGGAGGAAAAGAGACGTGAAAGAGTTGCAGATGACCAGAAGAAATTGGAAGCTGGCAAGAAGGTGGAAAGAGAAGATGAAGAGAGAAGATTAAAAGGAGATAAGAAGCAATAAAAAGAAAGAAGAAAATAATAGGTGAGAGGTAAAAGAAGAGAAGATAAGGAATAGTAAATGATGAAAGGAGAAAAAGTAAGATGACCAGAAGATGGGAATAAACAGGATAATAGAAAAATGTGATAAGTAGAACACAAGAAGAAAGGGAGGAGAAAACGATGAGAAGAAGAGAAGCCTGGGGCGACGAGTGGCGTCAAGAGTTTTTGTAACAATTTCACGGCTGCTTTCTCGCAAACGTAGTCACTAGCTCGTAAAAGTTTTTACGAGCCCCACAAAAAACACAAACTCACATTTTCTTCGTCAGCGACATTTGAAAAACTCGATCGCACGTGAAGACAGGAAGTGTTCGAAGAAGACTTCTCGTGGCAGGACTACATTGATGCTCACTGTAGAGCACACCCATTTTGCAAATTTTTTTCCATCTCTTGGAAATTTATTTTCAAACATTTTCTCGCCATGAATCAATTTCTTAAATCAATTTACAAGCAAACAAGTTATTCATTTCCTTATTTTCTTCACGAGGCCTCCTACAACCCCCTTTAATCCAAAACGTGGACGTCTGCTGCTATCTAGCGGCTAAAGAGAGTATTGCAACTGGGTCGCAAACGCAAACGGGTCGAATTAAATAATAAACCTGAAAAATACAAAAAACAACTATTACTCAACGATTTAATAACTTGTTAAATATACAAGATTTTAAATAACACTTACAAATCATAAAAAGGAAAGTTACATTTGGTCAAATATTTCCATCCCTATGGTACATTTTTATATCGTTATAAAACGCCAATGTGTAATATAGGGTCACTAGCAGGGTTGGGTAGGGTTACTTTAACTTGATTACTTTTAATTACTTTTGGATTACTCCAATACCAAATATGCTAATAAAAGACAAAAGAAACTAAATATGAATAAAATTACTAAATTTTGTGCAGGCTTGGGAGTAACGGAATACATGGAACGGCAAAAATGACGTTGGCAAGCTGTTTGGATTTATTTTCATTTTGTTTCTGTCGCATTTTATGTTAGTTTTGCCGGAGATCAAAGAGATCAAAGCAAGGAGAGAAAGCTTACCACGTGTTGTGAGTCATAATTTTATTCACATTTAGTTTATTTTGTCTTTTATTGGCATATTTGGTATTGGAGTAATCCAAAAGTAATTGAAAGTAATCAGGTTAAAGTAACCCTACCCAAACCTGATCACTAGATGGCATTGTACTGTCAAATTCGAGCGTAAAACAGTACTCTAGAGGACAGTGTAGCAGCAAGTTGCCAGACAAACACGGCGGTGACCTTTGGTAGGGATTCCACTATGTAAAAGAAATACAATGAGAATCTGATTGTGCCGACTATGTTGTATGGTGCAGAGACATGGAGCCTGATCGCAGATTTGAGAAGGAAATTACATGTTTTTGAGATGACGTGTTGGAGAAGTGTGGTAGGAGTGACAAGATTAGATAGATTGAGAAATGAAATAGTGAGAGACAGAACTGGAGTCGTAGTGGAACTGAGCAAGCCTGTGGATAAGAAAGTACTCGGCTGGTTTGGACACTTGGAGAGGATGGATGAAGAGTGAATTTTGAAGAGGATCTACAGAAGAGAAGTCAATGGAAGGACACCAAGAGGAAGGCCGCGATTGATGTGGATGGATGGTGTTATGAGTGCACTGCAGGAAAGAGGTCTAAATATTGTAGGTAGGTAGGTAGGTAGGTAGGTAGGTAGGTAGGTAGGTAGGTAGGTAGGTAGGTAGGTAGGTAGGTAGGTAGGTAGGTAGGTAGGTAGGTAGGTAGGTAGGTAGGTAGGTAGGTAGGTAGATAGATAGATAGATAGATAGATAGATAGATAGATAGATAGATAGATAGATAGATAGATAGATAGATAGATAGATAGATAGATAGATAGATAGATAGATAGATAGATAGATAGATAGATAGATAGATAGATAGATAGATAGATAGATAGATAGATAGATAGATAGATAGATAGATAGATAGATAGATAGATAGATAGATAGATATGTAACGGGTGTAATAATAACTTTTATTTTATTGAAATTCCTGCTGAAATATGTGTATAGTTTTTGGTAAATGTCCTGCAATGCTGAGTCCAACAGTGCCATCTGCTGGTATGGGGTGGGGTTTGGTTTTGGCTTCTAACATGTGACCAGGAGGCGGGGTTTGTTGTTAGTCTTACCAGAGAGAACTACAAAGGTAAGACATATCTTTTGGTGCTCCACAAAAGAAGTTAATTTTAAACATTATAACCCCAGCTGACAAATCTCTCACCATGCATAGTAATGTGATTGATATTGTCAAGCTGTATAGGTTTATTTTCGTTTTGTTTCTGTTTTACTAAATATTAATTCCCCTTGTAGAGATCAAAGAGATCAGACCCAGCAGAAAAAGCTAATGTTGTGACTCATCCATTTGCAGGTAAATTGTACCCATTTTTATACTCATTATTGTTTTTATTCCTATTTTCTCATATACATTAAAAAAGGATGATGTTGGTTAAAATTCAGACTAAAGAAAAACATCTTGAATTCATTGTAAACTTTAAAAATCCACTATACGATCTCTTGTTAAAAGTATCTTGTTAAGATGTAAAAGTGTATTGTGATATTCTAAAATGTGTTTTATGTAAAGTGAAAGGAAAGCTCTTTGATATGCTTTGTTGTTAGTCTTACCAGAGAGAACTACAAAGAAACTGTAAGTCAGTTAGTACTTTGTTCCTTTGTTTCTTTGTTTCCTTATCCTCACTGTAAATGTGGGACTGGAGTCGTCCAATTTCGTTGTCACAGCATATCCCATGTTGTAACAATGACAATAAAGGTATATTCTATTCTATTCTATTCTATTCTATTCTATTCTATTCTATTCTAATAATAAAAACCTCATCATCCAGTCCAGCGTGAATGTGGATCTTTGGTGGGACACGTACACCGCGGTTACAGATAGATATAGATAGATAGATAGATAGATAGATAGATAGATAGATAGATAGATAGATAGATAGATAGATAGATAGATAGATAGATAGATAGATAGATAGATAGATAGATAGATAGATAGATAGATAGATAGATAGATAGATAGATAGATAGATAGATAGATAGATAGATAGATAGATAGATAATAGTTCATGTATTTTGACTAGTGTTCACATCAGAGTGTTTTTTTTTTTACTGAATGAACGTATTTTGTACCTCTTGGAGGCAAAAAAATATTACACACTGTCCTTTAAAGATTTAGGATTTGGATATTTAGGGGCGTGCAGGGCTTTTAAGTCTGGCGTCATCGCAGAAGGGTTTCGAGAAATAAAATGCAGCGCAAGGAGCCTTACTTTGAATTAAATCGTCTAAGTAGGTTAAATGCATCAAGGTAAGATCACAAAAATAAGAAAATGAAATAGGCAAGCATGAAATTTATTTAAACTCAACCTAAGGCAAGCTAAAAAAAAATCAAGGGGAGCTACATAAAAAAGAAATAAAATGAAACCCAAGCCAAACTAGAAAAAAAAGTACAATTAAACCCAGGGCAAGCTAAAAAAGACAAAATAACCCAAGGCAATCTAAAAATTAAATTAAAACAACCAATAGCAAGCTTTAAAACAAATCCAAGGCAATAAAGAAAAAACATTTTTTTGAAATCAGGGCAAGCTAGAAAAAAACAAGGCAGGCTAAAAAAATGAAATAAATAAATGAATAAATAGCAAGCTAAAATAATTCATTTAAACGCAAGGCAAGCTAAGACAGACATATAGATAGACAGTTAGAAAGATGGATAAACGAACCTAAGGCAAGCTAGAAATACATAAATAGAGTCAAGGGCATGCTAAATTAAAAATACTAATAATAATAATAACATAAACCCAAGGCGCGAAAAAAAATGCAGCGTTCTAATCTAGTCAACACGCAATCCCGCTTTCCTCCAGCAGATGTCCTCATCCGTCAGCGTTCCTCACCTTTACGCATGCGCATTGCCTCGACCGACATCCCCATTTCCCAAGTCGCGTCCGTCCGGACGGAGCGTTTCCGGTCGCTCTATTTTGAAAGGGGGCGAGCGGACGTGTCTCGTGCGCTTCTTGTCCTGTGTTTTTCTTTTAAACCGCGTCTGTTGTGCGCTAGGGATGGCGACGGCGGGCCTAGAGGCCCTGGACGGCGATTCGGGGGCAGGGGCGGCATCTTCGGAGTCGCCCTCGTCGCCGCCGACGCCGCCGCCGGCCCCCGGCAGCCGCCGCGGCTTGGAGCGCGCCCTGGAGGAGGCCGCGCGGAGCGGTGCGCTCCAGCTCGCTGCCAGGAAGCTGAAGGAGTTCCCGCGAGACGCCGCGAAAGACCGAGACCTCAGCGACACGGTGGAGGCAGGTAAGAACCCCCCAAAATAAGGGGGATCAGCGGGCCTGACAATGTTGCCCCCTTTCCTCCATCACTTCCTTCCTGTCCACCCGGTGGGTGCGCGTCACCTCACCGAGGCGCCAAATTCGGGCACGTGGATTTGATGACGTTTTTAGTCTCGACTAGTTCTAACTAAACAAAACACGAAAGTACATCGGGAACATAGTCATGTGGGGATAGAACAACTCCATGTCACAACACTAACCAGCTCTAACGGAACAAAAAACATGAAAGAAAGACAGGCGATGTTCAATCACTAACTACCTGACCAACTAAACAAAACATGAAAGGACAACACAGGTTTTATTGGAACACAAACTCATCAATCAAAACATGAAAGGTGAACACAAACATGTTGCAACACTCACTGACTAACTGAACAAAACATAAAAAAACAACACTTCGTTTTTATGTAATCCAAATAACAATAACAAAAAAAACATGAAAGAGGCATGGAAGGATACGTCGGACCACTAACTGACTAGCTAAATGGAACTTCTCAGAATTTTTGGGAATGAGAAATAACTTAACAAAACATGAAAATAGACAAACCAGGCTATACTGAAACAATAACTGATTAACTGAACAAAACTACTTGTGATTTGTTAGAACAATAAATGAACAAACAAGAAAGTAAACAACACATAATATGTTGGAACATTAACAGCTGACTAACCAGACTAAACATAAAAGGAAAGTACCGGTACTCAGGATTTGTTGGAACTCGAACCAAACAAAACATGAAAGGATACAACACAAGCTATGTTGGAACTCTAACTGACTAATTAAACAAAACATATAACAAAATTACTCACAATTTGTTCGAACACTTACTGAACTAAACAAGAAAGTTGACAATGCAGGCTATGTTGGAACACTAACTGAACAAAACATGAAAAGGGACACCACAGGTTATGTTGGAACACTAACTGACTAAACAAAACAAGGAAACCACTGTGGTTTTTTAACTGTAATTGAACTAAACAAGGAAGTAGACGATGCAGGCAATGTTGGAACACTAACTGTACAAAACATGAAAAGGGACACCACAGGTTATGTTGGAACACTAACTGACTAAATGGACAAAACAAGGAAACCACTCGTGATTTTTTTTTAACATTAACTGAACTATACATCAAAGTAGACGATGCAGGCTACAGGCTATGTTGGAAAACTAATTGAACAAAACATGAAAGGATACAATACAGGTTATGTTGGAACACTAACTGAAGAAATGAACATAACAAGGACACCATTCCTGATTTTTTTAAATACTAACTTAACTAAACAAGAAAGTAGACGATGCAGGCTATGATGGAACATGGAACAAAACTTGAAAGTATACTACTCAAGATTTGTTGGAACGTGAACTAAACAAAAAATGAAAGTAGACAACACAGGCTATGTTGGAACACAAACTAGCTGACTAACTAAGCAAAACATATAATAAAATTACTCACGATTTGTTGGAACACTTACTGAACTAAACAAGAAAGTTGACAATGCAGGCTATGTTGGAACTCGAATTGAACAAAACATGAAAGGATACAACACAGGTTATGTTGGAACACTAACTGTCTAAATGAACAAAACAAGGAAACCACTGGTGATTTTTTTGAACACTAACTGAACTAAACAAGGAATTAGACGATGCAGGCTATGTTGGAACACTAAACTTGAAAGTATACTACTCATGATTTATTGGAACACGTACTGACCGGACAAAAGATGAAAGGAGACAATACAGGAAATCCTGGAACGCTAATTGTAACTGAACAAAACACTAAAGGCACAATGAACATACTCAGGCATGGAAAGAAGAACTAGATCACGTTCAAACACCAACCAAATAAATTGAGGACGTGTTTCTAACGTCTTTTGCTGGCTGGCTTACGAGACATGTCGAGCAAGGGGTCTCAAACTTGGGCCGAGGGTGCCATTTGCGGCCTTCAGGATGATAGTTTGAGGGCCCTGCCTTAATAGGAATGTAAATGATTCGCCAGATTTTTTTTTTAGTTTTCTTAGGTACAATTATGTCATCTCCCTGAGTATTTTAAAACGAGTCACAACTAAATGATAGTTCATGTATTTTTGCTCATCATTTAAATCATGGGTGACAAACAAGCGGCCTGCTCTCTCTGTCTCTCTCTCTCTCTCTCTCTCCCTCCCTTTTTCTCTCTCTCAATCTCTCTATCTTCCTCTTTCTTTGTTCCTCTTTGTCTCTTTCTCTCCCTGTGTTTTTTTACCTTATTTTGATCTCTCTTCCTTTTTTCCCTTTCTCTCTCTTTTCTCTCTTCTTCTCCCTCTCTTTCACTCTTTTCTCTCATTCTCTCTTTCCATTGTCTTTGAATTTCTTTCTTTCTCTTTCTTTAACACTCTCTCTATTTCTCTTATATCTCTTGTTTCTCATGTTCTCTCTCTCTCTCTCTTTTTCTCTCTCTCTCTTCCTCCCCTTTTCTCTCACTCTCCATCTCTCTTTTTCACTCTTTCTGACTCTTTTTCTCTTTCTTTGTTCATCGTTGTCTCTTTCTCTCTCTGTGTCTTTTTACCTTATTTTGCTCTTTCTTCCTTTTTTCCTTTTCTCTCTTTCTCTCTCGCTTTCCCCTACTCTCTTTCTACCCTTCTCTCTTTCCTTTCTTTCTCTTTCCATTATTTTTATATTTCTTTCTTTCTCTTTCTTTTACCCTCTCTATTTCTCTTTTTATCTCTTTTGTTCTTATGTTCTCTCTCTCTTTTCTCTCTCTATCTCTTCCTCCCATTTTCTCTCACTCTCTATCTCTTTCTTTCACTCTCTGTCTCTCTTTTTCTCTTTTTTTGTTCCTCTTTGCCTCTTTCTCTCTCTGTGTCTTTTACCATCTTTTGCTCTCTCTTCCTTTTCCCTCTCTCTCTTGCTTCCCCTTTCTCTCTTTCAACCCTTCTCTCTTTCTCTCCTCTTTCCTCTCCTTCTCTCTTTCAATTTCTCTTCGGATTTCTTTCTTTCTCTTTCTTTACCCATCTCTCACTATTTCGCTTTTTATCTCTTTTGTTTCTCAGGCTCTCTCTCTCTCTCTCTCTCTCTCTCTCTCTCTCTCTCTTTTTTTTTTCTCTCTCCATTTCTCGTTTTCATAGTCCCAGACTCTCCTTTTCTCTCCCTCGCCTTCTCTTATTTCTTTCGCCATTTTTTTTTTTCTCCTCCATCTACTAGTCCGGACCCCAAAGGAATGTTTGTTTGATCGTGTGGCGCCCGAGTAAAATGAATTTGACCCCCCTCATTTAAATCAAAGTATTTATTTTACTCGGATTTTTTAACCACTAGGAGGCACTGAATAATAATAATCCATTTATTTTCATATAATTTCTTAATGGTTTTTAGGATTTTTTTGTAGGTAATTTGAAAAAAAACGATACACGAAAAGAGTGTTACGTTTTAACTGAACTTTTTGATTTGACTGAACCTCACCCAGACCCTAACTCTGGCGGTCCCCAATTGAGTTTGAGACCCTAGATTAAAGATTTTTCGCAGTCAAGCGGCCGTGCTAAGCTAGCATTAGCCTGTGAGTTTATTTTGGAGATCTGTGGGCGGGGCTTTTCTTCCAACTGGAAAACTCGGAAGCAGCCCGAGCTAACAGGAAACCGCTCCAGGATCTTTGCCGGTTTAGCAGCTGCAAGCTAACCCCAAGCTAGGGGAAACGGACGCGCCCCAGTTTATTGTTTGACGGTAAAAAGAGACCCCCCCGGAGAAACTACGCAAGTTCTAGATAAAATGGCGAGTAACGTCTCGTGCTTCAACGAATAAAAGTACTTTACTTTAGAAATTCTTTTTTACAAATAACTTTTTAACTGTCAAATGATAATTTTCAAAAATAATCTTGCCGCTATATTACACTATTGATTGGGTATACAGTGTTCATTTTACCTGTGAAAAGTGATGGGTCCCGGGGACTCGCGTGCTCAAAAATCTATGGGTCCCAAAAGAGATCTATGGCTCCCCAAAATTTTGTGTTATCGAGGTTGAAATTGTAAATTGGAGACAAATATATCATATAAAGTTATATATTACTTTAGTTTTAATCATCACAGTTTATTGGTAATACAAATCAGTTATCACTTCTAGATTTTTCAGTTCACAACAATATTGTACATTACACAAAATAATATTGCTGAAATAACTATATAAATATATATTTTCATTTAGATTTAATCATCACAGTTAATTGGTAATACAAAGCAGTTATATCTTCAGATTTTTCAGTTCATGTACTCTTCGTGGTTTGCTGTCCCGCCACAGTTGTAATGTCTTCTCAAGGTCCAATCCATTATCATCCTCCTCATAGCGTCACCAGGAATATAATTTAGTCCATTTTGGCAGAAAAGTCCTTTTCTTGCTAGGAGTATTCTTTTGTTTATTATGTTTCGTCGAATCGTTCGCCTCAACACACGTGTTTTCCTTGCCTCCGCGATGTTCCGAAGAATTTCTCCACCGTTTTTTCGTGCCGGAATTATTGCCGTTGTTATCCCTTTCTGCATTATGTTTCGACTTATTACTGACACTGAAGAAATGACCAATTTTGTGTCGATTTTCACCCAATACTAATGGTCTTGCTCGACATGAATGAGGTTTATTATAAAAAAAAGTAGAAAAATTTAGTAGCTTGGACGTTCACTGTCGAAGGAATAAATACATGCTAATATAATTAAGTAGAATAATACATTTTCTTATTCAAATTATTAATTCATTTTCTTCATGAAATTATTTTTGGTAATATACTAATTAAAGGGATAACCACAAACCTGTCTTTTTTCATTTTCTCCTTTTATATTTTTCTTAACTTCTCTATACAACACATTAATTCGTAACATAATGCATCAAAGCAAGTGAGCCGTTTGAGAGTCGGCTCACTTTAATGAGTTGAGCCGAAAAAGCCGGTTCTCTAAAAAGAGACAAACTTTCACTACGCAACTCGTTTGATTGATTTGCCGTTTCGTGATAGTCGATGTATTCCGGATAGTACCCATAATTGACATCTCGAATCAACGATCTCGAATCAACGAGATCTTGTTTGCCGAGATCGACGTGCGGACGAAAACTCGAACCGCGAGATCAAAACAACAATGGCGGATCTGCCTGACGAAAATTTGGAGTGTGGTAAATCTTTGTAAAAAAAAAAAAAAGTAATCGGGCAATAATGACAATTTTGTGTCAAAAAAGTTGATCCCGGCGACGCACGATGATTCGAGACGATGCGTCCCCAGCAAAAGAGACAGTGTATTGAATGGGCTGCGTCGTTGGCGATGGAGATGACTTTGCGGGTGAGGCAGGTGGTGCAGATAACTAGCAGGCAAGTGATACTCCATTTATCCTTTTAGCTTTTCATAGAATGCATTGAAGGGCCTTCTTGTTGTAGACCGTGCAGCAATGAAGCTGGAAAGGATGCTTTTGACGATTCTATGATAAAATGTGGTCAGGATAAGTGGTGGAGCCCTTGCTCGCTTGAGTTTGCGCAGGAAGTAGAGGCGCTGTTGTACTTTTTTGGTCAATGATTCGGTGTTGGTGGTCCAGGAGGTCTTCAATGATAAGCACCCCCAGGAATTTGGTGCTGTTCACTCTTTCTACTGGCGAGCCATGTTTATTTGTATAGCCCTTAATTACAAGGAGTCTCCAATGGATACAGCAGCGTCGTCGATGCTCACTGGGGGGGCGGCAGGTTTGGCCTCTTTTGAAAATGAGACAAATTGGAAAGGTGTCAGGAAACGAACCAGGAAGCAGAAAGTCGGAACTCATTTGCGATCTTTCACTTTGATTGAGAAATAAAAGTTGTCCAACACATAAACGGACCAAAGACAAAACAAAACAGGTTCAAAGGTAATCAAATTGACAAACTAGGCATTACACGGATCAAACAGGCATGAACAGGTCTTCAACATCGCAAAGCAATGGTCTGGCAACGGGCAGTCCCAAAAGGAGCGTTTAAGTACTCCACAAGCAATCAGTTCAATGCGTCTCAGCCGGTGTCAAGGGGCAGGGCTAGCTGGATGCCATGACAACCGTGCAGGACATGACAAAAGGTCTACAGGCCCAGGGTAAAAAAAAAAACGACTCTAAAAATTTTGGCCACCCCTGCTGTACTGTAATTGCACAAATGTATTGTCTTTGATTCCTCAAAGAAATTGAGAAACACTTTGAAATGGTAAGCCGTTAAAAAAAGACCCCCACATAAAGCAGTACCGACAGTCACAGTCAATTAAGGGCCATGTAGTCCTTTTTCTATTTTGGGCACTTAAGCATCTTGTTTTATGCCATAAAACCAAACAAAAGCACGAGTGCGGTTTTGTTGGAGGCCTCTCTCCCTTTTTAAAACGCGGCAAATCCTTTTGAATAAATAAAGTGGGGCAGTGGAGCCCCCTCTCCAAAATGTAGGCCAAAAATCACCCCCACACCCACAGACTGCGCGGCTGCTGAAATCGTAATGCGGCGTGAAACTCACAGCGGCGGACTGAAATCGGCGTTAGCACATCAATGAACACGCGTGTGCACACGCCAATATTTAAAGTTTATTTTGTGCATCAGTTCAAATTTGGATTGTTTTATGTGCAGTTTGCCTCTGGGGCAAAATGGCTTCCAAATAATGTCAACATTTCAATTCATAAAGACAAAATAAATTCTTCTTTTATGTTTATTTAAAGATGGGGTGCGTAATTTGAGGGGTCCTTAAAAGTTATTCTTTACTGAGTACAGTGGTACCTCTACCTACGAATTTAATTCGTTCTGGGAGTCGATTTGTAACGTGAAACATTTGTAAGTAGGGACGCCTTTTAAATGTAAATGCACTAATCTGTTCCAAGCCCCACAAAAGTATGATTTTTTTTGCAATAAAGAGTATCATAACATGAAACAAATACATAGTAAAATTTGATTATCGCACAATAAACCGAATGCACAGAATGTAAAAAAACAAAGAATAAAGGAATTAATGAAAATATGTATTTACTTTTTAACTGGCCTTTTTGTTTTCAGGTCCTTACTAGTGTTTTTTTTTAAACCTGGTGTTTATTGAAAACTGATCCAATGACGTCTGCTTTTCACAATCAGTCTGAAATGTGCGAGGCTGACGTCATCAAAATGACAATAGGCCGGGCGGTCGACACTTTTTTCCGGGTGATTCCTTTCCACAGATTCTAAAATTTTGCAAAAATGTATTTAATTTGCGCTGATGGAATAACGGCTGCTCGTGTCTGAACTCCTGCACGTTGGTGTGTGTTTTCATACCTTTCTGTTATCTCTTGCTTTTTTTCAATGGCCAGAAAAAGTCTCCTCTTCTTTTCTGCTTGTCCACTTTTCTGCATGTCTATTATGGGGTCCATTGTGAATAATAGCTCTTCGTAGCGGTCACAAACAGTAGTTTGTTTACAGAGTGGGAAGGCGACACGGAGAGCATGCTGGAATTCACGCATACGCACCAGTTGCCAGTTTGAACTCTGGGAGCGGTGAATTGTAGAGCGTACTGTACTGTATTTTTTACAATATTTTGGCCATATTTTCTCGTTCAGGTAATTTGTAACCTGAAACTTTTGTATGTAGAGACATTTGTAAGTAGAGGTACCACTGCACATTTTATCAATGCCCAACAGAGTTCAAAAAGCTTTTACGTATATTTTTTCAACTGCACCTATCTGCTTTTTTCTTACTTTCACCCGCTGTGTTCTGGAAGGAAATCATTCTTCTCCACCCCATCCTTCCCAAGGAAGTTGGGAAGGATGGGGTGGAGAAGAATGATTTCACACTTGTGCTGGCGATATTCTTTCATTCTAGGATGAAAGTGGTGAAATTAAAATTAAAATTAAAATGTCTGTTTAAAATACGGTCCAAATGCCAACACAAACCCCCAAAAAAGATGAAAAAGCAAGAGTTTATTTGAGCACATCTAAGAATTTCACATACTTGAACATGCAACAAAAGGAGCTGCAATGATGGTTTCAGCCAGGAGATGGCAGCAGCCAGTACAATATTATGAAGTTACCTTTGAAGGTGGGGTGTGTGGTTTGAAGTGCCGTTAAAAGTTGAAAGTAGAATATTTTCTCTATTCAGCATGTGTTAACAATGCCCAACTGAGTTCAAAGAGCCTTTTTCCATTTTTTCTTCCATCGCACCTACTTGCTTATTGCTTACTTTTAGTAACCCACAACACATTGGGAAGCAGTAAAGGGGGTAGGGGTATGTAAGAGTGATTTCATGCTTGTGGTTTTCTAATAGAGTAGCATGAAAATGGTGAAAGCAAGAAAAGGCCTGTTTCAACTACATTCCTAACACCAACCTTAACGCCAAAAAAGATGAAAAAGGAGAGCTTATTTGAACTACGTCTAAGAAATGCACATACTTGCACTTGCACACAAGGAGCTTGGCAGAAGCCGCATTCATGATTTAAGCCTTAGCTCATTCGAACTCAGGGGTCACTAATTTTTGCTCATAGGGATCCCACTTTGATATGCATCTTAAAAAGAATATCATGTCCTTACTAGGGGTGGGACGATATACCTTGGTCACGATTCGATTGTATCCCGATACTAAGGTGGCGATTCGATTTATATCACGATTCTCGATAATATATATAAATTGAGAATTACGATCTCATATTCTTTCCCAAAAGAACAGGCAACAAGCAAAAAACGGCGACCTAATATATTATTTTGATTTTCATTTGAAAATTACAAAACACTAACAAAATAATACAAAAAATACTACCACAGAAATACTATAACTGACAAACTACAAAAATAATACATAAATACTAAATAAATACAATAAAAGTACTAATATAGAAATACTACAAAAATACTGCTGAAACACTAAAACAATACAACTATGGCAATACTTCAAAAATACTTCTACAGAAATACCACCAAAACTACTACCACCACAATTCTATAATACAAAAATGTAACAACTGAAATATTAAAAACAGAAATACTGCTAAATAAAGCTACAGCGATATTACAAAAATACTAAAGAAATACTTAAAAAATACTGCTATGTAAATACTATAAAAATACAAAAACAATACTAAACAATGTACCGGATATGATGTCAGAAAAATCGATTCTGGGGAGAAACGTCGATTTTGACAATCTCTAAAAATAAAACCCTGCTATATACATCACTCGATTTTTATTTTTTTTTGTCCCATCCCTGGTTATTACTGTGTTATTACTATGTTATTACTGCTATTACCTGGCTGTAATTAGGGTTACTATAAGCTCAGTAAACCACTGAAACATCTGCCTTGCCTGGGTGAAGTTTAGCTTAGCGACGTTAGCACAGTAGCGCTACACGCATGCACACACACTCAGACGCACAAGGAAAATCAGCGACCCCCCCATCAGCGACCCCCCCACTGACCCACATATTTCGCAGCCATGAGCAAATCCGAGCGTGTCATTGTGGACACGTCTGGTTGCTTCCATGGTTCTCTTTGATGCTATTCGTTTCACAATGGCCGCCGTCTTTTTAGCGCCTCACCCTGGCTTTTGTCAACATACTGATCGTGCCTAAAAAATGAGAACAAATACAAAATGAGCGCCACTGATGTCCCTCTCGTTCTTTTGTCCTACTTCCAAATCAGGACGGACGGTCAAAAAGACTTTGTTCATATGAAATATCAAAACCGAGGACTCTTTAAGTTACCCTTGGTTGACAGTTGTGTACACTAGCGTGTTTACGTAAATACAGTAAAACTCGGATAAGTCGGACTCGCATAAGTCGGATTCTCGGATAAGTCGGACAAATTGCGTGGAACGTTTGTTCTCTAGGCTTTTCTGTAGTATTACACCTCCCATAAGTCGGATTTTATAAGTCGGATCCTCGCCTAAGTCGGATGGATTTTTCCGTACAATTGACCCTTTTTAATGGTTTTCGCCTCTGATAAGTCGGATCGGTATCAGGTCGCCTAGGACATCTCCCAAATGCTCTAAATTTCAGCCTCCAGTGGCAGTAAGCGATGGAATTTTCCGGGAAGATTTTCACTCCTCACAGATTTTCCGGGAAGATTTTCACCCCTCCCAGATTTTCCGGGAAGATTTCTTGATGTGACGTGGCGTTCCGTGATTGGCAGAGGCTATTCATCAAACTCCTCCTCAGTGTTGAATGATAGCACTCTCAATCACAGCACGCGGTCATAGAACAAAGCCTCGTAATCATAATCCCATTGTTTCTTATTACAGTAGTGCTAGCATTCAAATTGAATTTGTGTGAATTTCTTTGGACTTCCTTGCGGTCTGTGCGGTCTACGGTGTGGCGATGGCCTCAAGTTCTAAAACCAAAGGCAGGAGTCTCAAGACTAGAACGTATGAAGAAAAGCTCGCTATCATTGAATTCCAAGAAAAGAATCAGCACATGAAGCAAAAAGACATCGCGGCGAAGTTTGGAATGAGCCCTCAAACTTTGAGCGACATTCTGAAAAGCAAGTATGCACTTTTCTAAGAGTTAAATTTCTTCTTAGTTCGAAATTTTGCGACCTCGGATAAGTCGGATCCTCGGATAAGTCGGATGAAAATGACCGGTCCATCTGGATCCGACTTATCCGAGGTTTACTGTAGTAGCCAGAAAATTAATCCTTTAAAACTGCCTTCCTTCCAGATTCCAAAAAGAAGGCATCAAATTAAGACCTTATACAAGATCATCAAAGACACCCATTCAAATGTCCTCACTCTCTTGCCACTTTGATGTCAGCACAAGCTGACACAAACACTAAGATTTAAAGACCATTGGCACGTTTTTACGCTCTTTAAGAAATCGTGCCGGAAAACTTCACAGACCCCAGCCATGATTCAAAGACCTCACAAGGATTTCTTAAAAAAAATAGCTTTTGATGTCGTGTTTATTTTCAGCCCTTAATGGACACGTTTATGATGAAAGCTGCCTTAGTTATCGGCCATAATAACTCTTAATGACCCCACACATCCATTTTCTGCACCGTTTATCCTCAGTAGGGTCGCGGGGTGCTGGAGCCCAGGAAATCAACGCCGCCTTAGTTTTTTCCACTTTTCAACTTTTGTTCAAGACATCAAAGACCCCAGCAAGGAAAGCACCAGAGACCAAGTCAGGTTATGTTTATTTGTATCGCCCTTAATCTCAAGGAGTCTTAAAGTGCTGTACAGACTACTATTACACCGTCCCCTGATCTAAAACCTTCATGAGGGAAAAGAAAAACAAAAACCTCAGCATGAGGACAATAAAGGAGCAGCACATTCTGATTAGATTGCTGTAAAAATTATATATGTTCTGTATTAAATAACCAAGAAAATATTTAAAAAAAAAAAACAGCTTTATGTTTTGGGTGCACTCTTTTTTGAGCGATCACATTTATGACCAATGCTACCTTAAAGAACTTTCCTTGAAAACATCAACGATCCCGATAGAAAATGTTCAAAGATCTCTTGCATTTATGGATGCCTTTTGTCTTTTTTAAGCTCTTGAGGGATTCTTATGAACAATCCTGCCTTATTTTTGTCACTTAGAAACTTTCCTGTAAACATCAAAAACCCCAGCAATTGTTTTTAAAGCTCTCTTTTAAGCCCACAATGGACATATTCATGACCAATGCCCATAGTTTTTCCACTTAAGAACTCTTCCTGAAAACATCAAACACCCTAGCAAGGAAATCATCACATACCCAAGAAAATTGTTTTTGCTCTCCTTTTTTAACCCCCTGCTGAACACCTTAATGATAATAATTAATAATTATATTAAGTGCTGCCTTAGTTTTGCCACGAAAGAACTCTTCCTGAAAACATCAAAGACCCCAGCAAGGGAATAATTAAAGACCCTCAGCTTAATGTTTTGGATGCCTTTTTTTCTGAGCCATCAATGGATTCATTTATGACCATGTAGCCTTAGTTTTACTTCATAAACACTTTTCCTGAAAATATCAAAGACATCTAAATCAGGGTTGCATGATTAACTAAAATCGAACAGATATGGCAATGTCACATAGTGCGATAGTGTAACCGCAAAACACAGTTTTAAGGGTTTATAGTTCCCGTTATTTGAGTGAAAGAGTGTTTAACCAACAAGAATGGTCACATTTTGGGGTTCACCAGCGCTGGCCAATCAGAAGCAGGTTTTAATGGCACCAGCCAATAAAGGCAAGGCAAAGTTTGCAAGACGTGTTTGCACGACATTAAGAGGCTGGTGTAAGCGCTCAGTCGAACAGCCAAGCGTACAAATGGTCACCAAAACCAACGCGACAGCTCGTAACTTTAGCGGCTCGTTAAGTTTTAAAGGAATTGATCAATTAAATCGGACTCTGAAGAAAGTCAAAAGTGAGCAAAGAAAAGCTGATCACCAGAGAGTGCTCTGTGGATTGTTATCGCATCCGGGAATTGACTAAGGCGGCGCCGGAGGGGAAAGCAAACGGCTACGCTAGCAACTCTTAAGCCACCACTGCCAAACGTGGATAGTCAGCAAGGCCAAATCCATTACCTATGTAAGGGACGATTTGGAGCTACCACTCATAGAAAAATCTCTATTTGTGACTTGTATTTTAATCATCACAAATCAATATTTTCCATTCCTATGCCAAATCAATATGGAGTACAAGTGACATTGAGTGCAGGCGTGAACAAAAACAACACACAACACAACGTCTGTGTCATGATTGCCGATTGAGCGCAGCTGCTACGGCTTAATTGGCGCCAACAGCCCGGACATCTGATTGGCTGTTTCTGTTTTTAAACCCCCGGCTTCCAAGAGCCGTCAGATCGATATGCGAACTGTTGCCACCAGCTCAGTAACCCTTTTCGTCCAACTCTGTCCATGCCCTGCTTTTTTCTGCCTGGTCTTTGTTGCCAACCTATTTCCCGACCTGACTTCGCCACGTTCTGCCTGCCTGTTACCTGACCTGTTTTGCCCCGTTACCTGCCTACCTCCTGCTACCGACCTCGTTTTTGAACTCGACACCGCCTTTGCTTTCCATTCCTGGCCAACGACTTGCAATTGCCGCCTATCCTCCTCGCCAGACACGGAAGTGCCACTTCCGCATCGCCCGCTTGTCTTGTCCGTCAGCCATCGGATTGTGGAAGCTCTCCCTCTTTATTGATAAAAACTGAGAAAACGAGCACTATTGGGTCCTGTGTCCGTTTCTGGTCTGTGACAGTCTGATGAACATGCGTTTTCATCCAAAACCCCTTGAAATCTTCAACCTGGAATGTATTTGAATTCCAGTAGTTAGGAAATAAAATATTTAAGCCCTGTATAGTCAGTCCATCAAAGATACACAAGCAGCTCCATTTGTGCTTTGTGGCACTGGGCTATGTTTAGAAATTGGACTGAGAGCAAAAATGCAGTTGTCGGCCCACGCGCACTCTAACCGCTGCTGCTGACACACACTTTTACCGACGCTCGTGTCGTTAGCGTAGCGTCCTACTCCATTTTGCACTTTCGGATCACGGTTGTCACAGGACAACGTTGTGTCTTTGATGTTGACGACATCGCTTGGTGCTCATGTGCTGCACCTACTAAAAATAAGGCCCGAGGCGTTAGCGTGTGTGAGAGAGTTCTTTTGTGTTTGTGTTATGAAAGTGAGTGTACCTGTGTGAATTGTTAGTGAATATGTCTTTGATATGTGTGCGTACCCGTGTTTTAGACTTTTTGGGGTCATTTTCATGATTTTTATCATCACTGTGATGACCATTTTTCCGTATAAGGACATGTTTGTCCTTATGTATGTAGACCCCTTTTTTAGTATTTATTAGCTCTTTTACCTTAAATCTCTGAATAAAACACAAAATAAGAAAGACAAGCGACACAATTTTTTTTCTCATGAGGAGATCATGAGGAGCTTCACAGTCAAAGCCTGATTCACATCTAATCAGAACTGCAACAGCTCTATTCTATTGCAGAGAGTTGAGTCACAGGGTCGATGAAGGACGGAGGGAGTTTAACATAGCCAGAGGACACAATAAAACATCAAACAGAATCGTAAAACATCAAACAGAACAGTGAAAAATAAACATGACGATGCAGCAGCTTATCTTCTCAGGCGAATGGTTGAGTGGTTCACAAGGTGATAACTCATCTCATCTCATCAGCCGTACCGCTTATCCTCATTAGGGTCGCGGGGGGGCTGGAGCCCATCCCAGCCATCTCCGGGCAGTGGGCAGGGGACACCCTGAACTGGTTGCCAGCCAATCGCAGGGCACACAGGGACAGACAACTCATTCGCTCATTCACACCTAGGGACAATTTGGACCGGCCAATTCACCTGAAATGCATGTTTTTGGGACGTGGGAGGAAACCGGAGTGCCCGGAGGAAACCCACGCAAGCACGGGGAGAACATACAAACTCCGCACAGGAAGTCTGGAGCTGGATTTGAACCCACGACAGGTTCTCATGACATGAACTGTGCCGCACAAGCGCTAACCACTGCGCCGCCGTGCTGCCCGTGATAACTCTTTGAAGTAAAGAAAACATTTGACTCAACTGTTGGAACCCTATATAAGGAAGACAATTCTAATTCTAATACTGTAGTAAATGAATAATAAATGAATTTACAATGATCTTGGTTTTAGATTTGAGTAAGACTTTGTTTGGGTTAGATCGAGGCAATGCTTCTTAATTCATACATTTGACAGCGAGTGCTAAGCCACGCCCACCATAGTTAGGGTATCCAAATAACACAAGCGGAGCAAATAGGGTGGCCAAAACAATAACAGTGAGCGAGTCGAGTCAATATTCCTGATAGAATAGCCGTATCATTTCTTCCGGAATTATGCAAATATATCTCAAAAGTCAGTAGAAAAGGGGTCTCAATTATTATATGCAAAGTTATATTCATGGCATCAAGGTGTCCAAAGACGCTAACTTTGTAAGGGTGGATGCAAAATATTGGCCATCTATGCTGGAGTCCTCAGCCCCGTACCAACTAGACATTGAAATGGATTGAGATTTGTTAGCTCTGACGGTCAGGTATGGGTTGATAAGTTAACAGAAAACACGTTTCCGTTTTAATTTGAAGGAAAATCATATAAAGATTCTGATATAGATGACAAAATATTTACCTATATACAGTATCAGTAATTTGAAATCTAAATTGCTTTTCCCTTCCCAACAGATTGTTAGGCTCTACACTAAATTCTTAGAAATCTTCTGAAGTAGCTCCACTACACACATTTAAAGTCAGATATTAAAACATCGAAATCCTCCTGTGCAAAGCACCGGTCTCATCCACTCTGTTGGTGACAATGTCATTGTCTAGACATAGGAATTTCCTTTTCAGTGTATATCAGAATGAAAGCCTCACAAGGTTCTTGAGACAGTGAGTTTCTTAGCCTAGTTTTCACACATTTTAAAGCAGCGAAGGTTGTATGTGTGCAGAGCTGAGTACAGGAAAGGCTCAACAGGAACTTCTATGCCAGCCCAATGACATGGTAGGCATCTGTGAGGAGGTTATATTGTCAGAGGACCTTTCTTTTTTCTAGCATTTTTCCCTTTTTTTCTTATTTTTTCCTGCTTTTCCTTACTTTTTCACATTTTCCTTGTATTCTTTTGATTCTTCTAGCCTTTTACTTATTTTTCTTCCTTTTATTATCGTTTCTTTTTGGGTCTCTCTTTTTGCCTTTATTCATTTTTTCTTCTGTTGTTTCTTTTTTCATTGTTATCTTTATCATTTTTTAGCTTTGCTTGTCCCATATAAGTAATGTTGTGGAATATTTACATAATATTTTTAATATATGGATAAAAGCAACAAAAACAACCCGAAGAGGCTTTTGGGAGCTGCAAGAGCTGGCTCTTTTCAGTAAGCTGAGCTTAGAGAGCCGCTTCTCGAAAATTGTACGTAATTACCATCACTACGATCTTATTTGAGTGAGAGGAGCTAGCTATCAGATAAAGGCAGTTAACTTCTAAATTATGCAAAAACACAACACACAGACGAGTGCAAAAATGTATGCTAACAGTCCTACTTTTACCATTATTTTTTTCCCTTTTCCTGGCTTTTTCGACTCCACGTAGCACCTTTCTGCCTTCTACTGTAACTGACTCATATCTTTCGCGCAGTTTAGTGTCGATTTTACGGCTACAGAAAAGAAGAACCGACTTCAAATTTGGGAGGGGAGAATTGTTTGTGATCCAAAGATGGCATCCACGGGCTGTCGTCTACCTAACGTTCTGATTGCATGAAAACCAGCCCTGTCAGATGAATGACTTATTTTCTGTCACACCCCCTCGGAAGAAGAAATCCTCTCGTGTCATCCCTAGTCATTGAACCCACATAAGATGGTTAAACAGCACTTGGTATTTAAGAAGTCAGGTATGGAACTGCCATCAGTGGCATGTTGTTGTTGCACTTTAGCCGGATTCTGTTATTCCAGGGAGGAGTCTTGCTGCTTTCCTCAGGATGCAGCTGCCTCTCAAACAAATTGTGCAGTGTTTCCACCCAGCTCATGAGTTCAAGTGCGGATTTGCCGTTTTCAATGCTCAAAAAAGTGTAGGTGTAAAGAGAGATGTTCAGGGGTCTAAAGGAGCTTCATCCAGACAAAAGTAGCACTTTGCACCATCAATGTTGAGAGTGATCCAGAAAACAAACTACATGGCAGCAGACAGGAGAACCTGACAAAAGGTCACCAAGACAGCCAAGAAAACAGTGGGCTCTTTCTGCCTATTCTGGAGGACATTGCCATTGGACAACATTATTGTGGACTCCTCATTCACCCTTTCCAGCCACCACCTCTTTGTCCTTTGGCCTTCCCACAGATGCTACAGGTCCCTTAAAGGGACAGTGTAGCATAAAGAAAGGCTGGAAAACCCCCCCATCTTATTCCACACTGTAACATGAAAATGTCATAAGGTGGGGTTGCTGTATTCTGGGGGCAACTGTAGTGGATCCCTCTTTAAATCCAGCACCAATGCTGTCTTCATTCTTAAAAGACGTTGTGTAATATCTGACCACTAGATATCGCTGTGTTGTGCAGTGCAACCAAAAACGAATGCTAAAAAGAATACAAACATTTAGTCACATTTCAGTCTGCATGAGTTTCCCCAAGTTAAATGAACTGTTGTGGAAATTAATGCAGTTTTTTATTTTGCTTTTTTTTAAGGAAGCTTGTCACTTTTCAGTCTACATAAGTTTCCCTGGGTTAAATAAACTGTAGTGGAAATTCATTTGATTGTTATTTTGTTTTTTTTAAACACTACAAGGGATTCAATCTTAGTGAAGGGAAAACAAAATAGAGGAAAAAACAACCCTCAGTAATTGATTCTAATCAAATCTTATATCCTTTAATCATAATTTAAGAGAGAGCCTCCGAAAAGACCCTCAGCCCTCCAGCTAAGGCACACTTTTTATGCCATTCATCTACTAGTCTGGCCCTGTGAGAAGGTTTTTTTACGACACTAGCTGAAATGAGTTTAAGACCCCTATTGGAAACAATGTACACTTTGTTATTACCAACGACATTAAAAATTAATATATTCAACTCTTTTCAATTATTTACTAATAGAAGATAGGATAGGGCTGCTTGGATTGGTTGATGTTCAAATTGCCACCAGATGGCGTTAGAGACCACACAAAAGCAGATCACACCAAAGCAGATGTTTATTATTTATTTTGTTGGCGTTTATTGGGGTGCATTGACACCAAACCTTGCTAAAGACACTCGGGGAGGTCTTAACTACAACTGTGTACATTTTTACCTCATCTTGTTAAGCTGTTTGCGAGCCTATAAGTCACATACAAACACACAGATACAAATCTGGATTTATACTGTAGTTTAGATAAACCTTTTGGGAGCTCACAGCTAAATGTTTTGATTGAATCGTATTTTTTTTTTGTTCTTTGTGGTTCAGACCTGTCCAGGAACCGCTTATCGGAAGTGCCGTCGGAAGTGTGCCACCTGGTGGCCTTGGAGAGCCTCAACTTGTACCACAACTGCATCCGCAGCATCCCGGACGCCGTCATCGGCCTACACTCGCTCACTTCGCTCAACCTCAGGTCGGTCCGGGACCAGAACCGATTAGGGGCGTCTGTTCCCTGGACCAGGTTTTAGATTTCGTCTGTTTTGTTCTGCATCAGCCGCAACCAGCTGAGCGCGCTACCTGCCTGCATTTGCACGCTACCGCTCCGCGTCCTCAACGCGAGCAACAACAAACTGGTTAGCCTGCCCGAGAACCTCGGACACCTGCGGCGCCTGATGGAGCTGGTGAGCCGTGGCCACACCCACATCACAACCGAGCCGTAATACCGCGATATGAACTTTGTTTCCCCCTGCAGGACATCAGCTGTAACGAACTCACCACCCTGCCGCGACACATCGGACGATTACGGGCGCTACGGGAACTCAACGTACGGCGGAATCTGCTCTGCGTCCTTCCTGAAGGTTGGTCCTCCCTTACGACCACGATGCTAACAGATAGCATGCTAGCCAATTTCTTTAGGGAATACAGCATTAGGCGAGACACTCCTCAGGTTTTGGTGGAGCCAAATGACAACTAGCAGAATGCCAACAGGCTAATCGAGCTAGACAGAGCATGCTGACCATGTTAACAGATGGCAGGCTAATAAATTCGCTGCTAACAACACAGCAATGGACAAGATATTCCTCGGGCTCCAGTGCACATGTGTCAATCATGCGGCCCGCGGGCATAATCGGGCACGTTGAGGGTTTTAATCTGTCCCGCGAGACATTGCCTAAATAAGAATGAGAAAAAAATTAGCCGCAGTTTTAAATACGTCTACTTAATGTCGCAAAGCAACTGGGGCTGTATTTCTCTTGCTCCCTCGTCTTCGCTCCCTTTTTTTTCACTCTCTTTTCTTTCGCTCTCATTGCTCTTTTTTCCTCTTTGTCACGCTCTTTCTCTCTTTCTTTTGATCACTTTCTCTCTGTCTTTTTCACTCTTCTTTTCTCTCTTGCTTTTCTCTTTCTTTCTCATGTTCTATCTCTCCTTCTCTCCCCTTATTCTTTTGCTCTCCTTTTTCTCTTTCTCACGCTCGCCTTTTCTCTGTCTCCTTTTATCTCTCCTTTTCCCTTATTATTTTTCTTTCTCCTTTTGTCTCTATGTCTCACTTTCTTTCCCTCTTTATTTCTTTTTGTCTTTATTTTTCCATCTTTCTTTCTCTCTTTTTGATTTATTTACATTTCTCTCTCTTTCCCCTTTATCCCGCTATTGTGCTTGATTGTGTTCTCTCCATTTTTCTTTTGCTCCCTTTTTCTCTCCCTCTCTCTTTCTTCCTTGATCTCTCTGTTTTTATCTCGCTTTCCTTCTTAATTTCTCTTTAAAATACTAGTTTGGCCCCTGCTCTAGAAGACAAGAGCTAAAGCTGACTGACAGGTTGCAAAATGCTAACCCTTGTTTAGCCGCCCTTTACCAGCCTGTGGTTGAGCGCCTCGGCCTGACGCGGTGAGTCGATAACGGTATGCTAATGCTAAGCTGACTATGCTGACGGATGGTATACTAACAAATGGCAATCGAAAACACGGCTTTATACGAGATACTCATCAGGCTTAAGTGGAGAGAAGCTAAAGAAGACTGGCAACTAGAAAAGTGCTAATCAAGCTAGATAAGGCACAATGACTATGCTAAGAGATGGCAGGCTAACAGATCGCTATCGAAAAGGTCTGGAATGCTAACGTGTTAAAATTGAACTTTTCAAAATAGGATTTCATCAAATGCTATCATGCTAACAGTTAGTGTGCTAACATATGCTCAGGTTTGACATTTTTGCAATTCCATTGATGATATTTGGACTGCTAACATGCTAAAATTGATTGTTAGCAACTTTTTCTAATGGCATATAATTCAAACTTAAGATGCTAACAGGTAGTGTGCTCACAATGCGGTAGTTGCTATGCTCCCAAATAGCAGCCTGTTTACGAAAAACACTAAGGGGTATTCCTCTTGAATTTGGCAGTTTCGCAATTCAAATGAACATTTCTGGAATGCTAATGTATTAAAATTTAACATTAGCATTTTTTGTATTGGGATTTAATCAAATGCAAACTGACAGTGTGAAAACATGCTCAGGTTTGATATTTTTTCAATTCAATTGTTTGTTTTCTGGACTGCTAACATGCCAATATTAAATGTTAGCCATTTTTCCAATAGTATATAATCAAATGCAATGATGCTAATGGACAGCGTGCTAATATATGATCGAGATGTTGTACCGAAAAACTCCTTTTTTTCTGACTATTAAAGTTTGCATTTCTGACTGGACGTAGAGATTTCTGTAATTTAGCCTAGCAACAGGAGGCTAACGTTGCACTATTGGTTTAGACCTGGCCGAGCTCCCGCTGGTCAAGTTGGACTTTTCTAGCAACAAAGTGTCCACCATCCCGCTGTGCTACCGGAAAATGTCCCAATTGGAATCGCTTCGTCTGGAAAACAATCCACTACAAAGCCCCCCGGCGCAGGTAGGGTAAACTGCAGTTAGCGCCCCTGCCCACCTCTGTGCTTCACTTTTACCGTCTTTTCCCATTTTTTTTCAGATCTGCCTGAAAGGCAAAGTGCATATTTTCAAGTACCTCAACATGGAAGCATGTCGGAGCGACAAGATAGGCGACGCCCTCTACTTGCCTGTGGTCGAGCGCCTCGGCCTGATGCGGTGAGTCGATAACACTATGCTAACGCTAAGCTAACGAGTTCCAGGAGGCAGAGAATACAATCCATTGCTTATTATCTTGAAGCCAAAAATAGGACCTTAGCCTGACCTACAAAAAATGAGCACTTGATTTGTATAATGGCAGATTGGGAAAAAAGAATCTGGGCCCGGAGACAGCAAGAGGACATAGCAAAAGAAAAAAGAGAGTGAGAAGGAGAAAAAGAGCAAGCTAGAGGAAAGATAGTGAGGGCAGGAGAAGGTGCTTACAAAGAGAGCGTGTGGAGAAAGGAAGTGGATAGAAAGTTTAGAGAAAGGGTGAAGAAGAAATAGCACAAGATAGGGGAGACAGGATAGAAACCAATCGAAGGAGAAAAAGAGGGAGGAACGGGCAGAGAGAGAAGCAAAATAGGAGAAAGAAAGACAATAGAGGAGAAAGAGAGAGAGAGAGAGAGATGAAGAGAATGAGGAACGAAAAAGAGAGTGAACAAAGGGAGCGAGAGAATGGGTAAGTAAGAATAAAAAGAGCAAGATAAGGAGAGATTGCTGAAAAGAATGAGAGAGAAAGAGAAGGAAAGAATGCAAGCAAGATAAGAAAGACAGAATGATCATCCGGGGAGAGGAGAGAGGAATGAAGAAAAATAGAGAAACAAGGAAAGACGAATAGAGAACAAGAGGAGAGAGGTGGGACATAAGGAGAGAGATTAAGAGAATAAGAAAGTAGAGGGAACAAGGAGAAAGATGATAGAAAAAGGAGAGGATGAAGAAAATGAGAGAAAGGACAAAAGAGATGGAAAGAGAAAAACAGAGCACAACAAAGAGAGAACAAGCAAGACAAGACCGAGAGCAATATGTGGACAGAGAAAGAGAAAATGTGAAGAAAATTAGAGAGACAGAGAAGGAGAGAGAAAGAGAGCACGAGGAGAGACAGCAAGTAAGAAAAAAGAGAGCAAAATGATAGAAAGAGAGGGAGGAGGGATGAAGAGAATGAAAGAAGCAACGGTGAGAGAAAGAAATGCAAAGAGAAAGCGAGCAATGGGAGAGAAAAAGCAAGATGGAGAGAAGAGGATGGTAAATAGAGAGAGTAGAGAGATGGAGAGAATGAGGGAGAAATAAAGAGAAAGAACAGAAGGAGAGAGAGAGAAAGCCAGCAATAACAAAGAATGATAAAGGAGAGAGAGATGAAGAGAATGAGAGGGAAAGAGAAAGAGCATTAGAGAAGGAGAGCTAGAAGAGGGAGAGAGAGAGAGAGAAGATAAGAGAAAGAGCGCCAGGAGAGAAAGAGAGTGAGCATGAAGAGAGAAAGAGAAGAAAAAAAAGAGAAGGAGAGAAAGAATGAGGAGTTGTGTGCCTTTTCTCCAGCGGCGACGAGACGGACGCGTCTAGAAAGCAAGACAGCGACTCAGGCGTGGGCAGCGACATCGGCGACAAGAGGCTGTCGGCCAATGAGGTGCGTCCGTCTTTTTCAAAATGGCGGCCATAAATTCGGCGTCTAAGCACTCTTTTTTTTGCGGGTCAGCCGTCGGACGAAGACAGCTTGAGTCTCAACTTGCCCATGAGCAACATCACCGAGGAGGACGCCATCGCCAAGGACGACTCCAGCGAGCACATCAGCTCTCTCACCGGTACAAAAGCAGATGCCGTCTAGGGGACCAGTACCTTACATATTTACAGGCTTGTAGCTTACATTTGTATGTATTGTTGTCTATTGTTAAACACTTGGATTTTTTATTTTTCAACCTTTAGAATAGTCTGTTGCTGATGGCGCCAAACTTAGAATTAAAAATGTGTTTTGAAATTAAATCACATTCGTTGATTTAAATGATAATGGGGCAGCACGGGGGAGCAGTGGTTAGCACGTGTGCGGCACAGTTCTGACGTCATGAGATCATACCTCCTGTGTGGAGTTTGCGTGTTCTCCCCGTGCCTGGGTGGGTTTCTTCCGGGCACTTCGGTTTCCTCCCACATTTCAAAGACATGCATGTCAGGTTAACCGACCGGTTGACATTGTCCCTAGGTGTGAATGAGTGAGTGAGTTGTCTGTCTCTATGTGCCCTGCGACTGGCTAGCAACCAGTTCAGGGTGTCCCCTGCCCACTGCCTGAAGATAGCTGGGATGGGCTCCAGCATCCCCGCGACCCTACTGAGGATAAGCGGTCCAGTTAATGGATGGACGGATGGAAGTAATAATGGACCGAGTCATCGGTTATTAAAATGATCGTTAGTTGCAGCCTTAATGCCACTCTTCCAATATTGACTGCGCAGACGCCGGCTCGGAGGCACCCAGGCTCAGCGAGGAGAGCCCCGCCCAAACGCCCAGGGAAGGACCGACCTGCCTAGATGGCCAGGTGAGTCTGCAACACTTCAACTTATTCCGTGAGACACTTTTCTGTTTTTGAGGCCTTGCTGACGTGATGTGCTATTGTTTGTTCAGGACGAGCCACTCAGAATCGACGAGGACGAGGATTGGACAGCGGAGCGCAGGTAGGGAAATTGCTATTGTATATTACACTCTTTCCATACCATAGGAAGATGATGGGGGGCCACCAGAGTCTCATAAACTTGTATTATTACAAAATTCCTTCATAAAAGACCCCAATGGGCAAACTTGCCTCGAGATAACGTCATTATCGACAACTTTAACAAAATAACAACACACAACACATAATCGCAGTTGAATTAATGAATGTAAATCTGAACACTTGGACCCACGCTGCACCTTCATGGACGTTGAAGCCCCCCTGCATGTGTGAGTGCTGCACTGAGCGGCTGGCTAGTTGCGCGCCAACATCGAGAGTCCCGAATGTAGCGGTTTCCCACAAGTTGTAGCTCCAGGTCATCTGTTTCACGGTTAAGGGATCTGGCATTGCTGACTCCACAGGGTTAGCTTGTGAGGGTTGCTATGCAGCTTAGCTGTAGTAGAGAGCAGCTTCTCTCCGATGCCACCTACTGGACTGTCTCAGAAAATTAGAATATTGTGATAAAGTTATTTATTTTCTGTAATGCAATTAAAAAAACAAAAATGTCATACATTCTGGATTCATTACACATCAACTGAACTATTTCAAGCCTTTTATTATTTTAATATTGCTGAATTTGGCTTACAGCTTAAGAAAACTCAAAATATTAGAATATCATGAAAAAGTATACAAGTAGGCTATTCAACTAATCACCTGAATCATCTAATTAACTCGAAACACCTTGCGAGGGTTTCCTGAGCCTTAAAAACACTCAGCTTGGTTCAGTAAACTAAATCACTGCTGATCTGACTGCTGTCCAGAGGACCATCATTGATACCCTCCATCAGGAGGGTAAGACACAAAAAGAAATTTCTCAAAGAGAAGGCTGTTCACAGAGTGCAGTTTCAAAGCATATCCACAAAAAGTCTGTTGGAAGGGAAAAATGTGGCCGGAAACGCTGCACAACCAAGAGAGATGACCGCAGCCTTAACAAAATTGTGAAGAAGAGCCGCTTCCAGAATTTGAGGGCGCTTCAAAGACAGTGGGCTGAAGCTGGAGTCCAGGTATCAAAAGCCACAGTTCACAGACGTGTCCGGGAAATGGGCTACAATAGCCGTATTCCCATGGTCAAGCCACTTCTGAACTCAAGACAACGGAAGAAGCGTCTGACTTAGGCTATGGAGAAGAAGCACTGGACAGTTGCAGAGGGGTCCAAAGTCCTCTTTTCAGACGAAAGCAAGTTTTGAATTTCATTTGGAAGTCAAGGCGCCAGAGTCTGGAGAAAGGCTGGAGAGGAGCAAAATCTAAGTTGCTTGAAATCCAGTGTGAAGTTCCCACAGTCAGCAATGGTTTGGGGAGCCATGTCAGCTGCTGGTGTTGGTCCACTGTGTTTCATCAAGTCCAGAGTAAATCCAACTGTGTACCAAGAGATTTTAGAGCACTACATGCTTCCATCTGCTGAAAAGCTCTATGGAAATGAGGATTTCATTTTCCAGCATGATCTGGCACCTGCCCACATTGCCAAAACCACCAGTAACTGGTGCACTGACCATGGCATCACTGTCCTTGATTGGCCTGCTAATTCCCCTGACCTGAACCCCATCGAGAATTTGTGGGGTATAGTTAAGAAGAAGATGAAAGACACCAGACCTACAAATGCAAATGAGCTGAAGGCCGCTACTGGTAGGTCGCTGGTTCGCGCCTCGGCCGAGTCATACCTAATTGGTAAAATGGCGGCGCCCTCTGTTGGCTGCGGCTGCATCGGCTTGCTACAACGGGTCAGGTGTATCGACATTTCGTTCTGTGTACATTGTTACAAAGAATGACAATACAAAGGAAATTATTATTATTATTATTATTATCGAAGCATCCTGGGCATCAATAACACCTCAGCAATGCCACAGGCTGATTGCCTCCATGCCACGCCGGATTGATGCAGTAATCCGTGCAAAAGGATTCCCAACCAAGTACTGAGTGCATCAATGGACATTTTCAAATGTTTGATTTAGTTTTGCTGTGATAAAATTATTTTTTTTACTTGGTCTGAGGAAGTATTCTAATATTTTGAGATAGGATTTTTGAGTTTTTTTCAGCTGTAAGCCAAAATCAGCAATATTCAAATAATAAAAGGCTTGAAATAGTTCAGTTGATGTGTAATGAATCCAGAATGTATGACATTTTTGTTTTTTTAATTGCATTACAGAAAATAAAGAACTTTATCACAATATTCTAATTTTCTGAGACAGTCCAGTAAGTCGTTTCTCGAACCCACTAACAATTCACGGAGCACCCATGGTGATCACTATTTCTTTGCGCTCTCCTGACTTTCCTTCGGAGTCCAATTTAATTGATGAATTTCTTGTCAATGTAAGAAGCTGCTAAAATCTGTTGCTATGCTGCAGTTTGTTTTGGAAGGTAGCCACTCTAGCGTCTGCCTGCTGTTTGACTGAGAGCATATAGCAGCCTATCACAGTTGCGCATACAGTCACACCCATCCAACACAGAGCACTCTACCTAATCTACCCCCCCTGTCTGCTTTCTATTAGAAACACAATGCACATTACGTTTTATATCAATGACAACAAAGAATAGAATAGAATAGAGAATAGAAAGACAATTTAATTCAAAATCCGCAAAGGAGTGAACCAGCAATAACCGAAGCAGTAGTGAGGGGTCTCTGTACAGTTATCACTTTCTGTATCACGGTTTACTTTTCGAAGTTTTGATAGTTCCTGGATTTTGAATAATATTGAATCGTCTGTATTGACATTGATATCAAAGTATCATGCATTGTGTTCTGCAGAGGAAACCACACAGCAAATGCTATCACTGGGAAAGGTGGCGGAGAGTTGTGTGTGTGTGTGTGTGTGTGTGTGTTATTGTGATAGGCTAGTGTATTCTGTCAGTCAAACAGCCGGGCGGACACACAAGTGGCCACCAAAACAAAATGCAAAGCACAGCAACAGCTATTATTTAGCGGATCTCCGATTCTAGAATGCAGCTAGCCCGCTTCTCTACATCGCTTGCTTACACTGGAAGCAGAAGCCCTCTAATATTGTTATACTATTGTATAGTGACGATAAAAACATTCATTCAGCTTCAATTCTGTGTTTTGATTTGTAGTTCAATATGTGTTCTTTTTTACTATGCTACAGATATCTAAACTGATATTCAAACGCAACCCCTACAAAAACAAGGGATTAATGTATATATATGCATGCGAAGTTGATCAAAATAATGTTTATCTTTCTATAAATAATCACAAACACCACGGTTTCTGTTTGTCAGTCAGCCCCACCCCCCGTAATAATTTGAACATTGTCATTGGTTGTTGCGCTGTTTTTTTCCCGCCTACACTGCACTGTAATGAGACTGCTGGGTAAAATGTGACATTGACTAGCGTCGTGTTTTCCCAGAGTTACAAATTTTTCAACCCTTGGCAACCAGAAAAAAAGCTTTTGAAGAAGCTAGTCAAGGTGCACATTTTCACCGAATTTTGTGGGAAACACTGTGTAGCCCATCGACTCTTATTAAAAATTAAGGATGATGCTGATATGCTATTGGCTGAACTCCCTCCTGCAATGCCTTTCTTTTTTTTTTTTCGTTCAGTTGAGAATCTTGTGTGCTTTGTAAAGAGAGACGATAATGTATTTTTTGGACTGTGTTTATTGGCTATGGGTTCCAAGGCTCACAGGGATTACCAAAAATTAGCATTTACTTTCCTGGCTGAGAATCCAATAATGTTAAGATGATAAACTAAAATGAAGCCATCTGTGCATATCTAACACCCAGTGTTCTCGTTTGCCCGCATCCCTGCGTCCTAGACGCATCATTTTTGCTGGGGACGCATAGTCTCAAATCAACGTTTTTGACACAAAATTGTCATTATTACCCGATTAATTTTTTTTAAACAAAGATTTACCGCACTCCAAACTTTTGGTCAGGCAGATCGCGCAATTGTTGTTTTGGTCTCGCGATTCGAGTTTTCGTCTGCACGCCGATCTTGGCAAACGAGATCTCGTTGCTTCGAGATGACGTCATCGAGGGAAGGTGAAAATCAACACAAAATTGGTCATTTCTTCAGTGTCAGTAATAAGTCGAAACATAATGCAGAAAGTGATAATAACGGCAATAATTCCGGCTTGAAAAAACTGCGGAGAAATTATTCGGAAGATCGCGGAGGCAAGGAAAACACGTGTGTTGAAGTGAACGATTCGACAAAAGAACATAAACAAAAGAATACTCCTAGCAAGAAAAGGACTTTTCTGCCAAAATGGACTAAATTATATTCCCGGTGACGCTATGAGGAGGATGATAATGGATTGGATCTTCAGAAGGCAATACAACTGTGGCGGGACAGCAAACCACAAAGAATATATGAACTGAAAAATCAGAAGTGATAACTGCTTTGTATTACCAATTAACTGTGATGATTAAAACTGAATGAAAATATGGATTTATATTATATATTTGTCGCCGATTTTCAATTTCAACCCCGATAACACTAAATTTTGGGGACCCATAGATCTCTGTTGGGACCCATAGATTTTTGAGCATGCGAGTCCCCGGGACCCATCACTTTTCACAGGTAAAATGAACACTGAACACCTGCTGTCAGAATCTGTGGTTTGCGGTCATAAATGAATAAATGAACAACAGACTGACTGTTGGACTGACTGATTTTAACAAATGTTTGTCAATCGTCACTGTTGTGTTAAAAAGACGCATTTCCTTAATTAACATGAATTTGGCAGATATAGTTGCTCAATCTTTGGGAGAGGAATTACCAAAAGGAGAAACAAAATGAATCAGAGATCTTTTTTGCACATGGCAGTGAAAAATTGGTTATAATTCTCTAAAAAATACACGTGCAGCTCACATTGTAAGTGGAATGTAGTGTTTCAACCGAGCAACAACACCATCTACTGTTGTACTCGAAAGAGGCGAGAAAAGGCAAGCCCACTCTTGTCTCTCGTTTCTTCTCTCAAGCTAATTCCGTTGTGGGTGTGTGCATTTAGGGTCAACTTGGAGCAAGGGCACTTGTGCGGCGTGCGTTTGTATCCCGTGGACACCGCCTTCAAGTAAGTCTGCCCGCTTGACTCCAAAAACAAGCACAAGGTGGAGACATTGCGTCAAGCTCAGCTCAGTTTTAAGGTGGAAGATCAAGATGAGGAGTTAAGTCAAGTCATGTTTATTTGTATACCCCTTAATCAAAAGGTGTCTCAAAGGGCTGCAGAATAGAAGGGAGAAAAAGCAAGAGAGAACTAAAGAATCACAGAACGGGTGGAAGAGAGAAAAAAGATGGGAAGAGAATTGGAAAGATAGGACAAAAGGAAGAGAGAAGGAAGAAAGCAAGGGAGAAAGATCAAAGGAAGACAGAAAGGAACCTCATTTTCTTTTTTTTCTTCATTTATTTTAGCTGAAAAGTGAAAAATATTATTTTCCCCAAAATACATTTATATATTTAGTTGTATCTTTTTGACCGAAATGTCTTTCCTCTGCAGTGGGCAGGACAATGAAGACGATATCACCATACCAAAGGTATACACACACCGAACTACAATTATGAACGCATATAGTAAAATATATCTATGAGGGTTTCCCACACCATTGAAAGTCAATGGGGGGGCGTCAGGGTCTTATTTGTTGCACCAGAGTTTCATATTTGTGTTCTTAAAATTTATAATAGTATTTTTATATGTATATGTATAATATATGCGTGTGTGTGTGAAGTTAACAAAATATATATATATATAACTCCTTATATAAAACATTGCATTCACCATGTTGTTCTTGCACGCTTTTTTTTCCTCTCACTCGCTTTCGGTTAATAGGTTAATGTGCGTGTTTTCGTTGCTGCGCTAATTAGTTAACTGAGCAGAAGGGTGGGCGGCAGAAGCACAAAGAGAAAAGAGAGGGTGAAAAAGAAGGAAAGGAAATGAAATGGAAAAAAAGGAGTCAAAGCAAGAAAATGATCCCAATTTTGACTCATTTTAATGATATTAATGGCTCCAAAGCAGAGTGCATCGTCAATCACTGACAGAAGAACCCGAAACAGTCCCTCAAAGCTCCTTCCTAAATACCAGTATTCAGTAAAGATTAACAATAAATGTAAATGTTCTGTATTTATATAGCGCTTTTCAAGTTTTTATAACACTTAATGTTTTGAATTCTTATTTTGTTGTATGGTTTATTTTTCAGGGATTCTGTGTTGCTTGGCTTCAAAGTTGTGTCATATCAAAAAGTTTCAATTATTGAAATGTTCACTGTAGAGTGAAAACAAATCAAAAGGTAGCATGATACACTGTTTTTTATAAATTCTTATTGTGCAGAAACCTGGGGCAAAAAGTTGACTACAGCCCTTTTTTATCCTCCAAAAACGTGCAACACACCATGGCCACCATCTCTCCATTTATATGCAAGTTGAGCTTGTGTTTTCTCTTTTTCTTTTTTTGTTGCCGTAGCAACTAGACCAGTCTCAAGGCAGACTTCCGGTGATGACCAATGCCCCGTTTGGACTGAAACCTCGTTCAGGTGAGTACAGACTTAAAGGCTAACGGCTAGCGTCACACGTAAAGTCCAAAGCTCGCTTAACTTGAGCTTTGTCGCCTGTTTTGAAAGATTTTCAAGTAGTACATCCGGGCTAGAAACGCTAATCACAAGCTTTGGCTAACTCTAGACTGCCGCTAATATGCTAACCACTTAGCATCATAAAGAAAATTATGTTTAGCCTTTTATTTGCTTAGCATGTGGCTGACTGTTAACATGAAGCTCTGTTGACTGATTTTAAACATTGTCTTCATGTTTCTTATCTGAGAAAACGTTGCTATTGCTAGCTTTAGTTGTCAGCTCCAGACTGCTACTAATAAGCTAACCACTTAGCATCTTAAATCTGAGCAAATGATGCTCCATTTTGTTTGCATAGCACGTGGTTAACTGCTAACGCGGAGCTTTGTTGACTTTTATAAAACATAGACGTCAAGTTTTACATCCAGGCTAACGGTGCTAATTTCTAGCTTTACTTGAGAGCCACAAACTGCCACCAATATGCTAACAACTTAGAATACTCAAGCTAAACAAATTATGCCTCCTTTTTTTGGATTAGCATGTCGTTAACTGCTACCACGAATCTTTTTTGACTGCTTTTAAACATTGTTGTCAACTTTCACATCCGAGCTAAAGGTGCTAATTGCTAGCTTCAGTTGACAGTTCCAGACTGCAGCTATTAGCTAACCACTTAGCATCATAAAGCGAGTTATGCTTTGCCTTTTCTTTGTTTAGCGTGTTGCTAAATGCCAACATGAAGCTTTGTTGACGGTTTTCAAACATTGCCGTCCAGGTATAATTCCAAGGTAACAGTGCTGATTACTAGTTTTAGTTGATAGCTCCAGACTGCCGTTAGTATGCTAACCACTTAACATCATAAAGCAAGTTATGATTCAGCTTTTATTTTCTAAGCATGTGGCTAACCGCTAACAGGATGCTTAGATGACTTTTTCAAAACATTTTCGGCAAGTTGTATGATTGGGCTTACGGTTCTAATCGCTAGCTTTAGTTTACAGCTCCAGACTTCCGCTAAAATGCTAACCACTTAGCATCTTAAAGCTAAGCAAGTTACGCTTCCTTTTGTTTGCTTAGCACGTGGCTAACTGCTAACATGTTGCTAACATTTGTTATGTTGTTTTTCTGTTGGTCTATGTTGCCACTTCCCATTTTGACATCCGTTGCCCATGATTTTTGCCACGGCCCATTTCTTTTCTGAACGTTACGATTCGCCGCATGACGTTTTGGCCCCGCATGCCCCGCCCATTTCTCTGATTGTAGCCCCGCCCTCGTTGCCCTGCTCGCCTCCTCCTACCCCTACCCGTTTCTCGCAGGCTCCGCCCCTTTTTGATGGTTTTCGTCGTAGCCGTTGCAACGGAGGTAAGGTTTGGGCCCTGGTGATTGAAACAAATAAAGGGACAGAATGTATTTTTTAAGCCTTCTAGTGGTATGAATAAATGTGCCCTTTTATATACTTGTAGATGGCGGAATATGTAGTTATTTGTCTTTTTTTACTCTTTTTTACTTTTGTCTCTTTTTCTTGTGTTTTCTTTACCATTACTCTTTTTCTTATTTTTTTCATTTGTTTCCTTCTTTTCTTGCTTATTATTCTAGTTTTTCCTTGCTTTTTTTCATATTTTTTTCTTTTCTATTCTTTTAGTCTATTTATTTCCTTTTCTTTTTAATCTTCTTTTTCTCAATTTTTCTTTTTTTGCCCTTTTTACTTCCTTACCTTTCTTTTCCGTTTGTTCCTTGACTTCTTCCTTCTTCCTTTCCTTGTCTATACTTTCTTTTTTCTTGTTTTTCTTCCTTGTTTCTTTTTCTTTAACTTTTCTGTTCGGTTTTTTTTCCGTTTTCTAATTTATTCTTCTTTTTCTCTTTCTTTCTCAATTTTTCTTTGTTTCCCTTTTATCTTTCTTTCCCCCTTTTCCCTTTTATTTTTTCGCTCTGAGTCTCTGTAGTTTTTCATCTTCCTTTTGTTTGTAGCACTTGTTTTTAGTAAAACTATGCACAACAGCAACATATGATGGTCAAAAAAATACACATTGTCCCTTAAAAAGGATGAACATTAAGGAAGGAGCTAGTTTCTTACCTTGTGAAGAGTCCGGCCTAGCAACACATATCGCAGCAAGTTAAACAGATTGCTTGTTGGTGGGATCAAAGACTAAAACTGCAAAAATAAAAATGGGGTCAGGCTTTTATTTTGTAAAGAAAACCATTAGAGGGCACATTTTGAGTGACACCAACAAAACGACGTGCTCATTCGCTTTCCTGAGCAGGTCCCCCAGTATGGTCCTGTGAACCTAGGTGCATGCAATTGGACCGACCCCCCCCCAAAAAAGGGGCTCCTCACCTTTTTTTGTGTGTGAAAACAAGTTCTTGTGCTGCGTTCAGTGTTCCTGCGTCACAAGAGCGCCGAGTGCGTGGATCCGCAATTCACCATGCGGAGGAAGATGGAGCAGCTGAAAGAGGAAATGGAACTCATGGATCACCTGCGACAGGTGAGCGTCTGGCCCTGCCCACTCCTAGACATGCCTACAATGTGCCTGCCCACATTTTAAATTTCAACACCTGACAGCTGGACACAGCATAGAACAGCTCCACTACAATACACACTATATTGTGTGCATCGTTGGGTAGGGTTACTTTAACTGGATTACTTTCAATTACTTTTGGATTACTCCAATACCAAATATGCTAATAAAAGACAAAAGAAACTAAATATGAATAACATTATGACTCACAACACATGGTAAGCTTTCTCGCCTGGCTTTGATCTCCAGCAAAATTAACATAAAATGCGACAGAAACAAAATGAAAATAAATCCAAACAGCTTGCCAACATCATTTTTGCCGTTCCATGTATTCCGTTACTCCCCAAGCCTGCACAAAATGTAGTAATTTTTTCATATTAGTTTCTTTTGTCTTTTATTAGCATATTTGGTATTGGAGTAATCGAAAAGTAATTAAAAGTAATCCAGTTAAAGTAACCCTACCCAACCCTGATTTTGTGTGTGTAGATATATATACTGGACTGTCTCAGAAAATTAGAATATTGTGATAAAGTTCTTTATTTTCTGTAATGCAATTAAAAAAACAAAAATGTCATACATTCTGGATTCATTACACATCGACTGAACTATTTCAAGGCTTTTATTATTTGAATATTGCTGATTTTGGCTTACAGCTGAAAAAAACTCAAAAATCCTATTTCAAAATATTAGAATACTTCCTCAGACCAAGTAAAAAAATAATTTTATAACAGCAAAACTAAATCAAACATTTGAAAATGTCCATTGATGCACTCAGTACTTGGTTGGGAATCCTTTTGCACGGATTACTGCATCAATCCGGCGTGGCATGGAGGCAATCAGCCTGTGGCATTGCTGAGGTGTTATTGATGCCCAGGATGCTTCGATAGCGGCCTTCAGCTCATTTGCATTTGTAGGTCTGGTGTCTTTCATCTTCTTCTTAACTATACCCCACAAATTCTCGATGGGGTTCAGGTCAGGGGAATTAGCAAGCCAATCAAGGACAGTGATGCCATGGTCAGTGCACCATTTTCTGGTGGTTTTGGCACTGTGGGCAGGTGCCAGATCATGCTGGAAAATGAAATCCTCATCTCCATAGAGCTTTTCAGCAGATGGAAGCATGTCGTGCTCTAAAATCTCTTGGTACACAGTTGCATTTACTCTGGACTTGATGAAACACAGTGGACCAACACCAGCAGCTGACATGGCTCCCCAAACCATTGCTGACTGTGGGAACTTCACACTGGATTTCAAGCAACTTGGATTTTGCTCTTCTCCAGCCTTTCTCCAGACTCTGGCGCCTTGACTTCCAAATGAAATGCAAAACTTGCTTTCGTCTGAAAAGAGGACTTTGGACCACACTGCAACTGTCCAGTGCTTCTTCTCCATAGCCCAAGTCAGACGCTTCTTCCGTTGTCTTGAGTTCAGAAGTGGCTTGACCATGGGAATACGGCTATTGTAGCCCATTTCCCGGACACATCTGTGAACTGTGGCTTTTGATACCTGGACTCCAGCTTCAGCCCACTGTCTTTGAAGCTCCCTCAAATTCTGGAAGCGGCTCTTCTTCACAATTTTGTTAAGGCTGCGGTCATCTCTCTTGGTTGTGCAGCGTTTCCGGCCACATTTTTCCCTTCCAACAGACTTTTTGTGGATATGTTTTGAAACTGCACTCTGTGAACAGCCTGCTCTTTGAGAAATTTCTTTTTGTGTCTTACCCTCCTGATGGAGGGTATCAATGATGGTCCTCTGGACAGCAGTCAGATCAGCAGTGATTTAGTTTACTGAACCAAGCTGAGTGTTTTTAAGGCTCAGGAAACCCTCGCAAGGTGTTTCGAGTTAATTAGATGATTCAGGTGATTAGTTGAATAGCCTACTTGTATACTTTTTCATGATATTCTAATATTTTGGGATGGGATTTTTGAGTTTTCTTAAGCTGTAAGCCAAATTCAGCAATATTAAAATAATAAAAGGCTTGAAATAGTTCAGTTGATGTGTAATGAATCCAGAATGTATGACATTTTTGTTTTTTTAATTGCATTACAGAAAATAAAGAACTTTATCACAATATTCTAATTTTCTGAGACAGTCCAGTATATATATATATATATATATATATATATATATATAGTATATATGCTCCTGCCCGACTGCAAGCTTTCGCTGTATATATTGTATTTGGGTATTTTTGTTGTTGTTGTAAGTTTCATTCTGATTTTTTTAAATATATATATATTTTTTAATCCAATCAACCTTATTTACCATATTTTCTACACCAGAAGGCGCACCCCCAAAAGAAGTATTTCAAATACAGTATAAGGTGCATGGAACTAAAACATTCAAATTAAAATTATTCATTTCACAGAGCATAAATTAACCTTGCAATGTCTGGTTTTACCACAAAAATGAAATTTAGCAACAAACAATGAACACGTTAAACATATTAAGACATTTGAAAAACAGTGTTTCTCAAAGGCAGAACAGTTTCTGTACGCAGAAATCTTTGGCCAATTTGCATTTTTTAGGTGTCCCTCATAGTCTGTAAAATGTGATTTTTTTCCCGAATTAATTTTATTTACCACTGGAAGGAGCTAAGATACCCACAGTGCCTTTAAATAAGCCCGTTTCCAAGATCTCCAAGGTTTGTTTTCCGGCAGAGCATCGAGAGCCGCTTAAGGGTAGTCCTGCCTGAAGATCTGGGTACCTCATTGATGGACGGCGTGGTCCTATGCCATTTGGCCAATCACGTGCGACCGCGCTCCGTGGCGAGCATACACGTGCCCTCGCCCGCCGTGGTACGTCACGCACAAATTTGGGTTTGATTTTATACCTGTGCCCTAATTTGCGATATCTCATTTTTAGCCCAAACTCAGCATGGCCAAATGTCGACGAAACGTGGAAAACTTCCTGGACGCCTGTCGCAAAATGGGCGTGCCCGAGGTAAGAAGTTTGCTCCTCCCCCTCTTTGGGGACTCTGCCTCCTCTTCCTGCTTTTTGGCTGCCGTCTTTTTGGGTTTTTCGACTGCTACTTGCTAGCTTGCTTTAAACGCCGCCTTGAAAAGCTCGCTGTGCTAACATGCTTCTAGGAAACAAGTTTGGGTTAACAAGGCTACAAGATAGCCGTGCTAAGATGCTAGCAGGAAATCAGCTCAGGTGATCATTGGCAGCAAGCTAGCCGTGCTAACTTGCTACTAGCAAACTAGCTTTGTTGATCAATTGCTGGCTACCACCTAGCCATCCAAAAACACTACCAGTAAATCAGATTGGGTGACAAGCGAACCTTGTCAACACACTGATTATTTACTAGCCACAAGCTAGCCATGTTAACACACTTCTAGCAAACAAGTTTGGGTTAACCCTGGCCACAATCCAGCCATGCTCATATACTTCTAGCGAACAAGCTCAGGTGATTGCTGGCCACAAGCTAGCCGTCCTAGCACGCTACCGTCGAATCAGCGAGGGTGATCTCTGGGGCAAGCTAGCTGTGCTAACACACTTTGAGGAAACAAGCTTGAGTTAAAGACTCAAACTAGCCGTCTTAACACGCTACCAGCGGACAAGCTTGGGTAATCACTGGCTCCAACCAAGCAATGTTAACATTCCTCGAGCAAAGCAACTTTGGAAAATGAGGGCCACAAGATAGCCGTGCTAAACACGTTACCAGCTGACCACCTTGAGTTAACGCTGGCAAAAGAGCTAGCCATGCAAAATCGCTTCTAGCAACCCAAGTTGGGTTAAGGCTGGTCATAAGCTAGCCGCCGTGCTAACTTGCTTTGGTCAAACCAGCTTGGGTTTAACACTAACATAAGATAGTCATGTTACCACGCTTCGAGTAAACCAGCGTGGGTTGATAGATGCTGGCCACAAGCTAGCCGTGTTAACATGATCAGTTCTTCAGTTGTGCCACTAGGTGGCTGCCGCCATAAAAAGTTCGCTGTGCTAACAAGCTTCTAGCAAACAGCTCGGGTGATCGCTCGCCACAAGCTAGCCATGTTGACACTCTACCAGCGAATCAGATCGGATCATTGGCAGCCACAAGCAAGCCATATTGTCACGCTTTGAGTTAACCAGCTTGCGTCAACAGTGACCACATGCTAGCCATGTTAACACAATTACCTGGTCCATATTTCAGCGAGCTGGCTGCTGCCTGGCTCACGCGAATAAGACTAGCTTGTCAGTTAGCCCACTACCTGGCTGCAGCCTGCCTCATGCTAACACAACTAGCTTGCGTGTTGTCCTGCTAGCCGGCTTCAGTCTACTTCATGCAAACACAACTAGCTCGTCTGTTATCCTGCTAGCTGGCTGCAGCCTACCTCGGGCTAAGACAACTAGCTTGCCTGTTGTCCCGCCTAGTGGCTGCTGTCTGGATCATGCCAACATACTTCTTGTGAGTTGTTATTGAAGAACACACTCAGGTTTTACTCAAAGTCATAGTTAAAGACAAAATCGCTGTTATCAAAAAGCTTAAAAAATAGAAAACTTGACAACTAAAGAAGTACTTAGAATGGCCTTCCGTGGGCGCTGCAGAGACACTGAACCAAGCCCAGAACTTCTCCCTAACTGACATGCTAACACATTGCTAGCTTCTGTGCTAAGCCGTTACTAGTTTTACTAACTTTGGTAGCTTGCTTCTGCCTGATGACCGCCGCATCCACCTGTATGGCTTCCTGGCTGGTTGCCATGGTTGCGCTTCTCTCTGTTGCCACGGTTACCGACTCTTTCCTGACTCCTTACCTTTTCCTTCTTTTTCTGCTTTCCGCCTGGATTTTCTTTCTTTGTTGTTGTCTTTTTTTCTCTCTTCCCCTGTTTCCTTCCATTTCTCCATCCTCCTCTTGGGGGCGTCAGCGTGCTCTCTGCTCCCCGTACGATGTCTTGCAGCGCCGCCTACCGCCTCTGTGCACAACAGTCAAGATGCTGTTGGGCGGGAAGGGGCAGGAGGCGGTCCCAAAAATTAACCCCACCCCTTCTCCGGCACTGGACTCGCTCTGTGTGAGCACTCAGACTCCGCCCCTGACCTGGCAATGCTGGGATCTGATTGGCTGCTGCCTGGTTCACATCTTTTGCCTCCTGCTGCTGTTCGCTGTCTATGTGTGGAGCAAGCCAACGTAACCAAGCTCCGCCCCTTAAAGAGAACGCCAGATTTTGCCAAGAGAATAATCAAAAGAATTGTAAAAGAAATCTCAAAAACATTATAAAAATAGCTAATTGAGGTTCAACCGTATCAGGAGGCATAGATTGTCGAAACCAGCCCTACTTGGAACCTGAACAAGTAGAAGAGCCCAACGTGGCCCTCAAATGAAGCAGAGTTCACCCGCAAATTCTAAAACAATTCAATTTTCACAAGAAAATACTTCAGGAAATGTGAAAGAAGCCCACTTGAAAGACATTTTTTTTGTTTTTAGCTACGCTTTTAACAGTTATGTTCTATGAAAAACACAAAACACGACCTTGTACTGTATAGTAATTTATCTCTTAGCATCAGCCTTATTGAGTGAATAGTTTTGGAATATGAAAAGACAGAATTAGAAAGACAATACAGTAGTTGTTTTTTTAACTCCAGTTTTACTAGCAGTGTTTTACAAAATCACAGGAGCCTTATATAGGCATAGGAATATTAGCATTAGCAACTTTAAGGGTTCATCATTTGATTGCTAATTTTGAGTCGCAAAATGCTGATTTTCCCCCTAAAATTTGAAAAGGATTCAAAATATACCACTTGAGATACTTTCCTGTTTATAGCTCCAGTTTTATCAGCCATTTCCTTTAAAAAACACAGCTAATGCAGCCTCATATGGACATACAGTAGGCAGATTAGCATTTGGCATTGTTGAGTGTTGACCCTTAAGTTGCTATCGTAGAGTCACAAAATGCTAATTTTCCAATGAAAATTTGCAAACAATTTCAACAAAACATGAAAATCTTTTGATAATGTAAAAGCCCATCAATTGAAAAGATTTTTAGCTCTGGTTTTATCATCGGTGTTCCATGAAAAGCACAGCAGCCTTTTATAGGCACGGGCAGATTAGCATTAGCATTGTCGAGTATTATCCCTTTAACTGCTAATATTTGAGCCTCAAAATGCCTTGAACATTTAAAAACGATTCATCTTCTATATGACAATATTTTTGAAATTTGAAAATACCCATTATAAAAGATTATGATTTGTCTTTTTCGCTGTGTTTTTTACCAGCAATGCCCTGTGAGAAGCACAGCTCTGCGGCCTTACATGCAAATAGGAAGATTAGCATTTAGTATTGTTGAGTGTTCACCCTGTAATTGCTCATTTTTGAGGCAGCAAAAGGCCAACTTTTCCCCTGAAAGAACGGAATTTCGGAGATTTAAGTTTTGATTTTTAAGCTTAGATTTTATGAGCAGTGTTCTATGAAAAGCACAACTAATGCACCCTTATTGGGGCAAATTAGCCTTTAGCATCAGCATTTTCAAGGGTTGCTCATTTTGAGCCGCAATATGCTGATTTTTCATTTAACATTTGAAAAGGATTTAATAGATATCAAATAAGATACTGTCTTGTTTTTAGTTTTAGTTCTATCAGTGGAGTACTAGAAAAAAGCACAGCTAATGCAGCCGTATACGGGCAAAGGCAGATTAGCATTAGCACCGTTGAGTGTTGACCCTTTATTGCTAATTTTGAGGCGGCAAAATGACAATTTTTCTCTGAAAAATTGAAAAATATTGCATTGAAACAGTTGTGTTTTTAGCTCTTGTTTTATCATAAAAAGCACGGTATTTGTGGGTTGGTTTTTAATATTGAGCTGCAAGATGCCATTTTTGCACACTCCTTAGAATTACAACTTCGAATATAACAAAAGTGCCGATTTTGTTGAGGTAGTCATTAGCACAATCTATGACTTAAGAATGTTAAGTGGTCCCAAACACAACACCACCGTTTGTTCCGTGACTTTTTTTGCTATAAGATTGGGTTGGATTAGTTTTATGCTGAGCTTACTAGCTAGCGTGTGAAACGATCCCTTCCCAAAGAAGCCATAAGAAAAATGCTCAGATTTGTGCTTAGCGTATCCTAGAAAACTTGAACACTTGTCAGCAGAGTTTTAAACGTTTGGCTTTGCTCTTTATGAAAATGAGAGTTTGTATGTTATGTTCACTTTAAGGATGTTAAAGTGCACTAATAGATGCATTTGTGTGTTGTTATTTTTTGACTACTCGCACATTCCACACTCTCCTAAGTGTGTAAAATTGTACGAAAACCACGCCAAAAAATAAATAAATCAAAATATGGATACACCAAATTTTCGACCCCACAGAAATTCACCCAAAAATAAGCTAGAGTGATATTTTTCGAAAAGAAAACAAGAAAAACTGATGTTGTGTTGCTGTCACCTCTAAGGTGATGCGAGCCATGCAAAGCTGGCTTTCACTTGGGGGCACTACATCGGTGCTTATTTATATTTGTTCTCACTAAAAGATGGAGGTCAACTAAACATTTTCACAAAAGTTGGCGTGTCACTCTGATTCCAAGTTTTTGTTCGCCGCTAGCTAGACTTTAGCTATTGTTTACATGCTGGAGAAAAGGACGCGGAGAGAATGGGGGGAGTGATTTCATTGTGTAGGGCAACTCAAAATGGACACTATTTTTCTTCCCTTTTTGGGTTTTGGGGCTACCCTTAGTAGAAAAATAATGTGTGCTCCCTATCGGTGAGCCTCATGTGACGTAAAATAAATGCAAAATTCTCAAACTACTACTAAGTATTTTAAAAAATGCATGTTTTTATCATAGTTAATGCAAGCCTGCTTATTTTCTAAACCAATTATGTTTTTTTTACCACTACAAAGCGCTAAATAATAAACACTGTCCTTTTAAAGCATATGTGTAAAAGTCAAATGGACAAAGGCGAATCAAAATGTTGATGAAAAGCTGAGGGCCGGACTGATTTAATGATGAAATCTTTGCGCTTCCGTTATCGCTGGTTCACTCTTTCACGGGGAAATAAGATCGGAATGCCTTCCGCACAACCGAAAAACGTTTTGAGAGCCAAGTTTCAAGCCAATTGGCCAGCACCCCTTGACTTGAAATCTCCATTATGGATTGGCCAATTCATATCAGAGCGTTTTTCTGACTGTACTGTGACTGTACACCTGCTCTGTGTTATTCTACATCTCGCTAAAAAGTTTTTGTCCCGCTCGTTTCGTACTTCCGCCTAAATGATGCATCTCTCTCTCTCTCTTTCCCACTTGCTCGCTCTCAGTCAGCAAGACTTTTAATCAAGGTGCGCCCCAAAAAAATATAATTTAAAATACGTACCGGGTTTGAATCTGTTCTCTCTGTCACAGTCAGCAAGTTCCTTTAATGTAGGCGTGCTCAAAAAAAAAATCGACTGATTTAAAATATGTTGTGGGTTTCAAATTGCTATCTATCTCTCTTCCTCTACTTGTTGGACTTTCCTTTTACGGGGGGTTCTGGTCCCCATTTACAGCGAAAACTGCTCTATAAACAACCATAAACAACACTGGAGAGGTATCATATAGTGAAAAAATACTCAAAGATTCTTTGTGTATGGTACAACAATGTCTCAAAATCATCTAAGTGAAAACTTTCTTCCGGATGTGGCCCGCGGGCCTTATCTTTGACATATGTGCTTCAAAGGTAAGGTCCAAATGATTTCAGTGTCAATGATCCCATTCAGGTGGGATGGAAACAGGGTTAACTTTCCACGGTAAGTACAATTCTGACGAGAAAACTTGAAGCCTGCTGAGAATCTGCAAAACTTTTAAACCAAACGAGATCTGTCCCTTTTTTGAAGCTAGGATGACCTTTCTTTTGATGCTCTTGCAGGACAAGCTATGCCTACCGCAGCACATCCTGGAGGAGAAAGGTGTTTTCAAGGTCGGCGCCATGGTCCGGGCCCTGCTGGACCGCACGTGACGCTGCCCACAAAGACCAGGACCGAAGTCCTCCCTTACGCGAAACACGGGAGCAGATTCTAACTTTGCCGGATCATCGTGTGAGACCGAGACTGAAGAGAGCCTGCCAAATCACCTCTTACGGATTCTCCAGAAGGTTTTCAAAGAAAATCAGGCAGGATGCTGTGGAATCGTACCACATACTTGTCCCGCTTGGCCACTTTTTACAATTTAAAGTAATATTTCTGCTATAGTCAATGGGAGGTACCCAAAAAAGTTGTTCTAATTCCATTTAATATTACCATTTGCCTCAAAGGGGCTGCAACAAACATGTGACTTTGAAAATACAGTAATGTCGAAATATAAGGACATTTTAAGCAGCAACAATATCATTGGCTAAATTTCCATGCATAATCTGACTGGGAAGGGAATATTTCTTGGCAGTATTCCGATGATGTAAACACGCATTTGAACACAATTGGGTCAAACTGCAAGGTCAGGTTAGTCCTTTCAATTTCTGACTATGCATGCATGTATATGCATTGGAGTCATCCTTGTTTTACTCATCCAGGTCTGATGCCGCAAAGCACTATGGTATTTGTAGTACAGAGAACAACCATATACGTAGACTCCGGCTTACTCGCAAAAAAAGCCTCACGTGTATTGGTTGATGTCTTCCAAATATTTCACTTTTATTTTAGAATGAAATAGAATAGAATTGTCTTTATGCTCATCTATATATACACGGTAAAACATTGTATGCAAGGAGATTAGACACAGCACTCCAGGGTAAACATGTAATAAAGACTTAAACAAGATAAGACTGTCATAATAAATAGGCAAAGAATACTTACAATAAAGAGCTTAGAAAAATAGTTATAATAATAGTGAAAAAATGAAAAAAAAGTGCATCTGTCACGACCAGAACGGAATTAGGACCCAGATGCGTAACTTTAACCACAAGTTTATAGAGATAAAGAGGAAAGGCAGCGCCCACGATCCGGTGCTCGCTGGACGCTGGAAGCAAGCCGCTCACAGAATTGGAATGTGTTCCGAATGCAGAAGTGCATCTTCCAGAGCGGGAGATTGTGGTGTCGAGGACGGAAAATACAGGTCGATAGCCGGGACAGGAGAGCGAAAATGTGGTCGGGATCAAAAACAGGTCGTAAGCCGGGACGGGAGAGCAAATCGTAGTCGGGGTCAAAAAACAGGTCGTAGCCGGAGAGAAACGGGGAAATCAGGAACGGACGGGTGCAAAAAGCGGGACCGACGGGAGTCAGGGTCAAAGTGCTTGCCGTGTAGAAACAGAGGTTTGCAGACGGACTTACAACAGGCGAGAGAAAGGACAGAGCTTAAGTAGGACGGGGAACCAATCAGGAAGCCTGCAGCGGCTGGCGCCAAACGAGCGGGCACAGGTGAAACCAATCAGTCATCATGACAGCATCGTAATAATAGTGCAATGAAAAGTAGTGCAACAATAATAATATATATTCTCACAGTCTTGTCCGTTTTTGCCCCCCTGTAGCATATATCCCACAGTTGTATCCATCCAAATACAGTACAGTGTCAGTCTTTGATTTTGGCTAGCTGCATACAAGCACAACTTATAAACAGACAAGACCCAGAAATTAAGTTAAATTTTGGCGCAAACAAGCTTGCTAGTTGGTTAAATTTGGCGAGTTACATGAATGAAATCGTTCTTTATTTCATGTCTAAAGAGAAATTTGCAATATACATCTATTTACAGGGAGCAGGGCAGATGAGTGGTTAGCGCTTCAGCCCCACAGTTCAGAGGTCCCAAGTTCAAATCCAGCTGTTAGTCTTCCTGTGCGGAGTTTGCATGTACTCCTCGTGACTGTGAGGGTTTTCTCCCACATTCCAAAAACATGCATGTCAGGTTAATTGGCTGGTCCAAATTGTCCCTAGGTGTAAATAAGCGGGTGAGTTGTCTCTGTGTGCCTGGCTGGTAACCAGTCCAGTGTGTCCCCTGCCCACTGCCTGAAGATGGCTGGGATGGGCTCCAGTACCCCCGCCACCCTACTGAGGGTAAGAGTTGCCGAAAAAATGGATCCATTCACATCATGACGTTGCTCTCGCTTAGCCCTCATAATCTGAATACCAATATATGGGGTTATTCTTTTATCTAAAGGCATGTAAATAAGCAATAAATTGCAATCGATTGGTGTGAAGCCGGTCAACATATAGTGGATGTCCCAATTGTATCCATCCATATATACAGCCTTCTGTTTTGGCTAGCCACGTACAAGCACAACTCGTACTCAGACGATGGAGCTCACTTTTGCAGCAAACAAACACGATGCTTTCTTGAATTTGGGGGGGTAACATGAATGAAATGATTCTTTTATTTCACATCAAGGCTTCAATGCAGAAACAACAAATATTTACATCATGGCATCGCGTCACCATTGTAATCGGATTACTTTGAAACGCCATGTTTACAGGATTACTCATTTGTCACCAGGCATGGAAATAATTCTGATTTGTCTATAAATGCAATATTCCCCTTCCCATCAGATTAAAGTCATTGACATAAAAAATAGAAATACAACACATTTCCAAACATTCCTTTCATTTGAACAATTTTTGTACCAAAAAAGTATATTTGTATCCAGGTGACTTTGTATACATCAAAGATGATGAACTATTTTTGGCAAAAATATTTTGCTAGGGTGTTGTGCATTTGTTTTGCAATGATATTTATAGGGAGTTTTGGGGGTGGGCTTACAGACCCTTCTTTTGCAAAAATATATATATTGTGTCTTTTATTTTGGCTGTTTTTGATTCCAAGATTCTCATTGTTTCAAAATATAAAGTGACCAAAAGGTAACTCAAAGTCACAACAAATTCCTTGTGTTTAAAAATGTGAATAGACACATTTATTTACTTTAAAAATGATGATTTGCAATGTCTGTGCCATACTTGTGTCAAACTGCAAGAGGTTGCCATATTTATTATTGTTGACTGTATGAAACAAAAATATTTGGGGCAGGCTTCTTGTTTTATTTTGTGTTTCAAACTATATTTAATGGGTGCATTTTTTTTAATACAGATTATTTAATCATTTAAACCCCGGCGTGGATTATACATTGACCCCAAGTATGATTTATTTTGAAAAAACACACCATTGTTTTAAATAATAAGCAAAAATAATTGTACTGCTACATAAATAGTGTATTTCTAAAAAAACTCATAAGAGTAGAAAAGTGTTTTGTTTTTTTTTGTTTTTTTGCATGGCTTAAAAAGTTGACATGTATCCGCCATCTTGCTACTACGGAAGCCGGAAAGACAATTTAGCAAAGTTAGCTTATCCCAGTGGTGTTTTTAGCACCTTTTTAACAGTTACTTATGGATTTAAGCTGGTTGAACTTGTAGCTGAGTCCGATTTGGGCATCTTGTCATCTTCTACTTTGCTTTTAGGAGTCTTTTTTTCCTCCTCGTTAGCCACTTTGGTGCTAGCTTGTTGCTAGTAGCTAATATAAACTGCTACATGTAAATGAAGATAAAAGTCTTTTGGGCGTGAATAATGTAAATATTGTTGAATTTGGTGATTTAAGGTTTACTCACCCGCCATTTTTTGGTTACTTGTCGTTTTTAGTAGCTTTGTAGCTAGCGCTCGCTAGCCACAAGTGTTAGCCATTCAGATGCTAACTTATCACTAGCGACTCCATGTAAATGAAGATAAAAGTATTTGGGCGTCAAGAAAGTAAACTTTGTTGGGTTACTAGATTCAAGGCTTGTTTCCAAAGTCTGTAGTTTTATTGCCTTTTGTTGCCACTTGAATCCAGCTCAGCTTCACTCAATTTGGTAGATTTTTTTTTTTTTTTTCAAATTTATCTAAATACCTCGAATTCACTTTATCGTACTTTGACAATCGTCCTAACATACTGTATCTTGCCAAAACTGTTTTATTCAAACATAGAAGAAAACGTTTGGATTAATTTATAAAATTTTCGAATTGGTATCCTTCCGGTTTCCGTAGTACGAATCCAATCCTTCCACGCTGTTCCGTACTATAGCGACCTCAAGTGGTGAATTATTAGACAAGCACTTTAAACTAAAAGCACATAAAATTATTTTTAGCAATAAGACCATTATACAAGATTTATATACATATGTTAAAGGGACAGTGTGTATTATTTAGCGCCTCTTAGAGTTAAAAACGCTTAAAACAATATCGATTAGAATCATAAGCAAAACTACATAAACTATTGTATATATGTTGCATATTTTTTAAAAATCGTTGGATAAATTAGTTTTGTTTTTTTTTAACAAAAATGATCACCGTTAGGGGCCCGACATTTGTCAGCCATCTTTTTGAGGGGAACTCTACAAAACAACAAAATTCTGTCGTTTTCATCTTTTTTCTCTTATGCCTCTTTCTAATTGATTTTCTTCTGTTTTCTTTAATTTTTCTTCTTTTGTCCTTTTGTTTTGTTTTTAATTCTTTTAGCACTTGCTCTTTTCTTAATTTTTGCTTTTCCCACTAATCTAGTCTTTTTCTCTTTCATTTTCTATTTTTTTCCTTCTTTTTGATATTCCTTTCTTTTTTCAGTTTTTCCTGTCTTTCATTTTATATTGTTTCCTTTTCCTCCTTTATTCAAAGGAGCGGAAAAAAATATGATTAAAAAAAGGGTGAACTTTTGTCACTTTGAATCCCCGTAATTTGTATTCTTCCTCGGGCTTTTTGGCCCTCGTTTTTGGTTGATCAACATAGTTCAGCGACATCTATTGATCAAATATTACACACTGCCCCTTTAAGAAAAAAATCACCTCGTTTGCATCTTCTTGTGTGAGCGGGGGAACAACCAAAGCCACGCCTTCCATTTTTAAATGACAAAATTCCATCTCCAAATTTGCCTAAAATTCCTTTTTTAGCATATAGAATTGTGATATTTCATCAGCACTTTAACTTGTGGAGGACGTTTTTAGTTATTATTTTTCGTTCTATTGAAAAAAATACCGTGTAAAAATCATTATTTTTGTTGAGAATCCCAACAGGGAGCCATTTTGGACCATTTTGTTGAGCGTCTGGGCATGAAAATTCACTTCAACGCTACTGAGCTTCGTGTACATGCAAAGAAATAAAACAAAAATGAAGAAAAAAGTCTGTAAATTGATTTTAATTCCGTTATAGTGACTTGCGTCGTTGTCATGGCAACTCCAGCATCACAAACTGCTAAGCAGCTCGAAAACCACATCTTGACAATGAAGGAGCAGGACTTTGGTTTTACTCCGTTTTAAGCTAACATGGGACCGGCGCTCGTCTCAGGCGTTGAGGAACTTGGCGTGATGCTTGATGTGCTCTTCCATGAAGGAGTAGATGAAGAAGTAGCTGTGGTCGTAACCCTGCCGGAAGAAAAAAAAAACACTTAACAGTGAGCGCCCCCTGCAGGTGGGGAGGACGTCAAATGCTGTCATAATGATTAAGCGTCTGAACGTTTGGCGTCCTTATTAATGTCAGATTTAATTGTCTGATGCCACATCATTTAAAATACAAAAAACACATTTATTTTGTATCTTATTATTTAAGAAAAGTATTATATATAATAGTTTTTTTAAATGTTTTTATACTTTTGCACATTTTTACCTTTTATTTGTTTGACTTGCACTGAGAAAGAAGCCCTTCGCTTTAATGACAACAAAGGCCATTTATTCAAATTACAGTAGACCCCCAGGATATAATGACCCCTCTATGACATTTTCGCTGAACTATCTCCCACAATTCCCTTCCCTCGTTCAGTTCAGAATCATTGCAGCTTAGTGCGATACAAAACTGTATTTTTGTACTGTTTTTATTCTCTGTGTCTAAAGATGAAGTGATGCTAAAGGTAGAAGCAAAAACAGAGCTAGCAAACCCTCAGAATCCGCCGTAGTTTACAACACCAGTTTATAGTACATAAAGAAATACACAAGATGGCAAAAAAAAAGTGATGTTAAATTTATGCATAAACTTTCAAATTGTACACAGATTGGTTATTACAAATATAGAACAGTTGTATTTATATTATTTTTTTACATTAAAGTTATTAAAGGGACAGTGTTTTCATTTGACTACTAGTGCATTCGAAAACGAGCACTAAAAGGCAAAAAATAAAAGTTTTTTTGGGTACCCGTAGCAGCAAGATTTCCTACTTCATGTCAACTCCCTTTAAGTGAGGCTCGTGTTTTGTCAAATAATTACATTTTTTGGCGTTTTGTTCAATAAAAACATCTAAAAAATTCAAAATTTCTCGACCTACAAGTATTTTGAAAAATGCATGTTTACGATAGTGTAGTACTGATCATTCAAATCAATAGTTTCTTTAATGAAGGGAGTTTTTTACCACTAGAAGACACTAAACAAGACACACTGTCTCTTTAGTGATTGCTACTTTGTTGTTTGCAGTTATTGTTTAAGTGATGAGACATTGTGTAAGAATCACTCTCAACCTAAAATTGTGCTCTATCAAAATAAAAGACGAGAAATACAAATTAAAAAAAAAATGTTTCTATACAAAGACCAAATACTCTACTACTAAGAAACAGCTTCAAAGAAAAAAAAATCCTAAATCCGAAAATTCTCTTTCTTCATTCTTAAATGATTCTCAATGTTTGTAAGCTCTGAAAACATGATAACCATGGATACTAAGCTTGTGATGATCAAGAAATATGAAGAAGGCACATGGGAGTTGCATGACTATGACCAATCAAAAAATAAGGGGGTAATTAAAGCAAAGTCATCTTATACGGGCGTGACAACTCTGGCAAGTGGAAGTTTTTAAATTAGTTTTGATCCCTCCCCAAGTGCATCCACCCGCTACTCCAAGGTAGCGGCTAAATTCACGTCACACCAAATGCAAAATCATTTCATTTTTCCTTTAGATTTATGTTATATAATACACGTATTTTAACACATTACTACTTACAATTTACGATTTTGTTATTTGAATGTTTTTATTTTTGCTAGCATTAGCTAATTAGCATAGGTTTTTATTTCCTGATGATGCAATTTCACTCTGTGATCCCCACCCCAGAACAGATTCAAGTGGTATTCTAGGGGTCTACTGTTCATATTTTTTTACATTAAGTGATTTTGGGGGGTTTTCTCATTTGTCATCAGGTACATACGGGCTGCAGTCGGAAAACGACGGGTATCTTTTTTTGTGAGCAGGCGGCGATCAGGTTGTCGGGAAGCAGCTGGCTGGCGGACAAGAACTGGTCTTCGCGGCCCTGGTCCAGCAGGATGTCCAGTTGGGGGCCCGAGTAGGCCGAGGCCAGGACCGTGGCGTCGTAGGCCTTGGGGGAGGTCGCCCGTTAGTTCGCGTCTTCGGTTTGTGTGGAAAATGTGGTAGGGTTTTAGGGTTAAGGTTTTACCTCCCAGGAGCTGCGGTCGGGTCCCAGGTAGGCACCGAAGGCCTTCTGGCCCCACGGGCACTGCATGGGGTTGCAGATGGGGGCAAATGCCGACACGGTCTGCCATGAAAGAACAAGGTTTCAACAAGGGTTTGTTTAATTAAAAAAAACATTTTAGGGAGGAAGACAGCTAGAAAAGAGATAAAAAGAGAGGAAGGCAGCGAGAGAAAGAGAGAGAAAAGAACATATATAGAAAAAGTAAGAAAGAGAGAGAAAGAGCGTGAGAAAGGGAGGAACGCAAATAGAGAGAAAGGGCAAAAAATTGAAAGCCAGAGAGGCAGCAAGAGAAAAAAAGAAAAACAAGAAGAGAGAGAGAGAGAGAACAAGAAATATAGAACAAGTAAGAAAGAGAGAAACAGCAAAACATGAAAGGAAGAGAAAGAAAGAGCAAAAGAATGAGAGAGAAATGTAGAGAAAGAGAGGGAGAGACAGAAAGACAGACAGTGAGAAGGAGAAAGAGAAAGACTGGGACAAAAAGAGAAACATCAGGTGAAAGGAAGAGAAAAAGAGCAAGAGAAGGAGAAAGAACTGTAGAGTGAGGGAGAGAAAGAGAGAGACAGACAGACAGAAAGAGACAGAAACCACAGACAAAAGGAAGAGAAAGAAAGAGCAAAAGAATGACAGAGCAAAATGTATAGAACAGATACAAAGATGGAGAGACAAAGACAGAGGGACAAAGACAGAAACAGGTGAAAGTATGAGAGAAAGAGCAAAAGATGGGGGGGGAAGAGAGAGAGAGAGAGAGAGAGACAGTAACAACAGGTGAAAGGAAGAGAAAGAAATAGTTAACCCCAAAAACAATTTTGGCAGGTTACCAGAGACCATTGTGGCCCTTACCTTGTACTTTCCAGGGTTCTTGAAAGCGCATACGAGGGCCCCGTGGCCCCCCATCGAGTGGCCACTGATGGACATGCGCTCGGGATCAGTAGGGAAGTTGCCGTTTATCAGTTTGGGCAGCTGGGGGCGGAGCCACAAAACAAAACAACACAAAAAGGAAGCCATTTACGACAATAAACTACAAAATTGGGTTACTTCCCCTGCTTGAGAAAAAGGAATCGAAATTTTTCAACTCATGACTTATTAGAAAAATTAACATTGGTGTGATAGTTCAGGTATCTTTGCCTAATATTCAAATCAATAATGTTTTTAACTGAACGAAAGACTTTTGTACCACGAGGAGAAAATGAATAATATGCACTGTCTCTTTAAAAAAATTAAATTAAATTAAATTTAAAAATTTAATTTTGAATGAATAATAAATCAAAAGAAATATACTGATTTAAAAAATATATTTAAAAAAATGTAATCCAGAAAATAAAAAGAAATATATCATAATAAAAAAATCAAGCAACAAAAATCAAAAAAATTAATATTTTTGGTCCCAACCTCTTGTGTGACATAAGAGTACATTCTGTAGTTTTTCTTCCAGGGTTCTTGCGTGGCGTCCACGTAGAATCCGGCCCCGGTGCCCAAGTCCCAGCTGTCGTCCTCGCCCTCCACGCCGCAGCCGCCTACACAAAACGACGCCGTCAAACGATTGGTCGAGGCAGGGAAAGGGGGCGGGGAAAGGGGCGCGGTCACATACGAGGGCTGGTATCGGGCGCCACCACGATGATGCCGTGCTCGGCCGCCGCCAGTTGGCTGCCCGCCTTCGTGATGAAATTCTGCTCTGTGCACGTCAGTCCTAAAACACCCCCCCCAAAGAATGCCATTAAAGGGACAGTGTGTATTTTTGGGGTCGTTCATTAAAAGAAAAACTGTCTAAACTAAGAACGTACATTTCTCAAGTGTACATCAAACCTGGGCCTAAGTTCCTAAAAATATGTGCAAAATATTGGAAAAAATTGCACTTGCTCTCCAAACCGCAAAAGCGGGGTCTGCGAGCCAAAATGTTGAAAGAGACATAATAGTTTGAAAAAAAAAGAAAATACGCCTGGAGCAATAAAACCGGAAAAAAATACATCAAGGTGTATTTGAAAAAGATTGCAATTTCTCTCCAAACCACTAGAAAGAGCTCAGCACTTGGAGAATAGGCTTTTTTCAAATCTATTTAGAGATGAAGAACAACAAAATAGATACAGATGAGAGGATTAGCATTTTAGCTCATTACATGTATATAAAGGAAAAACTTTAAAAAGGCAGTAACTCTCCAAACCACTAGAAGGAGCTGCTGTTTTTTGACCCAAAAATATAAATAGATAATAAAAAGTCTCCAACCAGAGAGCCAGTAGAGGACAGGACACTTTTGCGTCTCTGCTTTGGGCGGGAGAAAGACGGCAAACTTCATCTTGCACTTGAGCTCCGTGCTGCGAAAAAAAAACCAATTTAGAACAAACTAAGGAAAGCCACGCCCTTAATCACCAAGCCCCGCCTTCACCTGTCGTGCTCAAAGACCTTCTGGAAGCCTCCTGCAACCTTATTGGATGAAACCTGAGTGAGCGCCATCTGCTGGAGGTCAAGAAAAATCACAGCAAAAACTGAGCTTCGGTCACATTCCATTTGTCACGCGCTGTTCCTTTAAGATTTTTCTTGGCAATCACGGTTGAGAAAATGGTTGGATCGCTTTTTTTTCATTTACTTTTTACCACGGAGGAGGAAGTCGACTAACTCTTGAAGCCCATCTTCGACAAGTAAGTTCAACTTAACTTTATCTCTATGGAGCATTTGATTTTATTTGATAAAATGTTTATTTTTTTAGTACAAAACAATACAGGTTACTTATATAAACCTTAAACTTACAAAATATAGCGCTGAAGCAACTTACGAGCAAATTCAACTTATGAACAATTGTCCGGAACCTATGTTGTTCATAAGTAGGGCAGCGTCTCTATATATTATTATTTTTTATTTTGGCAGGCTTTGGAAATTATTCCCCCCCGCCCCCCACCGCACCCCCCACACACACACTGATTTCACGGAAGAAGGTGTGGATTTTTTTTTTAATTCATGAAGTATAAAATTTCACCAAAATAATAGATTTTCTGAATTTTTTTTAACTTCAAAACAAGACATTTTAAAAAAAAACATTTAAAAAGTAAAGCTGCACTTGACCAGAGTCTCAGGTTTTAAGAGTTTGATTTATTTAATTATTTACACTGCAGTGTTAAACGCACTTTATATTGTTGAATGGTAAATGGTATATTGTTGAACGGTTCACTTTTGCTGTGTGAAAATACTTGAAGTACAGTAGCATATGTCTACTTCTGTAGTTGTCGGACTAGAGATTGTGATTTATTCAGTCGAGAAAAACTCACTTTTTATTGTTTTACAATCGGATTCTGTTGTGAACAAAATACTTGAAGTACAGTAGCATATGTCTACTTGACCAATCGTCTCAGGTTGTTAGAGTTAGATTTAATTTATTAAACTCGCTTTATATTATTCACTGCTGAATGTTGTTTCACTTTATTGTTTACAATTACTTTTTGTTGCACTTCAAGTTCAGAATAAATCTGTTGGTGGTGAGGTGCAATAAATATGACAAGAATCCATAACACATCTTCCTGTCTGTTCTATTCAACGGACTCAAATGCTGCTCGGAAAATTTCAAACTACTTGTAAATAGTTACTTTCTCTTGTAAATAGTTAGTTTTGGAGTAATTTGGTTACTAACTCGGTTACTTTATAGAAGAAGTAGTGAGTAATTATAATTCATTTTGAAAAGTAACGCGCCCAATACTGATCAAACACAATGCGACTTTTATTTTGATAGGGTTGGGAAAGTGACAGCTTGCAAGGAACAATCACGCCCCCCTTTTTCTCTGCCTCCTCTCCAACCGTTATAATCTAATTGATTCTAAAAAAATCGAAGCGTTTGCAATCGATTATCGATCTTCAAACTCAAAATAAAAGCATGTTATAAAACGGAAGCACTTGAACATGCATTCAACTTGTTTTCCTTCTGCACGTTTCAAAGTCCAAATGGGGACACGCGGAATGTCACGCACGCTGCAAATTTTGTTCGCAAACTCTTGTAAATGCAAAAAACAGGACGCCAAATTACCGCAAAAGCTTTACACGAAGCGTTATTGTCTAAGAGTCAGCCCAAGTCGGTGCAAAAGCATCCGAACCGGAACAGAACTTGGCCAAACATTTGCAAAGCGAGCTAGGCTGGGACTTTTATAGAAAAACCTTTTACAAAATAAAGATCACTCGGTTCTGTACACCAAACCATAGGGTCCACTGCAAGCAGCCGTGACGTACCTTGAGAAAATTCTGGATCTTAAAGGTCCAAATGTACCCAATGTTGAGCTTCGGGAAGCTAAAACTGAGACTTCTCCACAACAGGCAAGCTAACCGAAAACTGATGTGTCGTTCGCGAACGAAAGAGCTCCAGGAGCCGGCTCTTGGGAGTGGAAGAAAGGGAGCCGGTTCCCCTCCAATCAAGACTTAGTTCCCATTTTCTCTTAATAGCCAATTTGAATTGTATTCAGGGATTTGATGCTGTTGGATTTAAATTCGTTATTTAAATTGACAAGAAACGGCCCAAAAAAAATGAACATGATAAAACAAAATACGAAAAGAAGCCAGGAAAAACGACCAAAACAGCATAAAACTGACCCAAAAATAACAGAATAAAATCGACCAAATAATAAGCAAAAATGGACTACGAAAGAACTCAAATATGACGAGAATCGACCCCCCAAAAATGTTCAAAAACCGAACAAAATATGACCAGAATAATGACCAAAACATAAAAAAAAAACGGCCCAGAAATGAACAACAACAAACTAAACTACATTGTTCAAAAATATGAACAAAAATTGACCAAGAAACAGTCAAAATACGTCAAAAAATAAATAATAAAAACCAACTCCCACGTTCAAAAAAATAAACACAAACAAAAATGAAAAAAATATATAAAGAAATGAACTGAAAATGACAAACAACTTTAAAAAAAAGAACAAAAAACGTCCCAAAGAACTAACAATTTTCCAAAAAACAAAAAAAAAATGAACAGGAAATAACCAAAATATGACAAGAAAACGGTAAACGCTGACCCAAAAAACTACCAAAAACGCACAAACTGACCCAAAAAAACAAATATTGAACAAAAATTGATGTGGAAACAACTCAAAAATGACAAAAAAAAACAACCCAAAAAACTCAACAAATATATCCCAAAAGCTAAAAACAAAACAAATCAAAAACGATCCAAATTTGACATGGAAATGACTAAAATACAAGAAACCAGTAATAGATGACCAAAAAAATACCAAAAACGCACAAACCGACCAAAAAATACAAACTAAAATTGACCAAATATTGAACAAAAATTGACATGGAAACAACTCAAATATGACAAAAAAACAACCCAAAAAACCCAATCAAAAATAACCCAAAAGCTAACAAAAATTGCCCTAAAAACATACAAAAATGACCTGCAATAACCACAACATAAAAAGGAACAACCCAAAAAAGAACAGACAAAAATGAACAAAAATGAACGAAAAACGATCCAAATTTGATGTGGAAACGACCAAAATATGACAAGAACTATATGTATGTACATACCGGAGTGGGAGGTGGCTAAAGCTGGGAACACACTCACATGCTTGACTCTTTTCATGGAGATTAATATACAGGAGGGGATTCCCAGCCTCCTCGCTCAACCCAACTGATATGTCTGTTGTTGGCAGTCATTAGGTGAGCAAACCACAGGTGCCAAACAGGGAGGCAACCGGTACCAATATTTGTAAGTATTAAATATGACTCTGCCGAGGCTTCGAACCTGAGACCTCCTAGCCTTGGGGTGGGTACCTTACCCTCCAAACCATCAAGCTGGATGTATGAACCTTTTTCCCTAAAAACGAACAGGAAATTACCAGGAAATGGCCAAAACAAAAAAGAAACGACCAAAAATTAAAATAATAATAATAATAATAATAATAACAATAATAAAAGATTGACCAGGAAACGACCAAAATATGACAAGAAATGATCAAAAAATTAAAATATAAATTAAAAAAAAAACGAACATTTTTTTTTCCTAAAAAAATGAGAAAAAAAAATAAAAAACAAACAATTATTTTCCGAAAAATGATAAAAAAATGAAGAAAAAAGGAAAAAAACTAACAAGAAGTGATAAAATAAAATAAAAATAAAAAAATTACACCCCCAAAAAATAAAATGTAAAAAAAAACTGTTGTTTAAATGTGTTGAGTAACTTGAGTATAAAAAAATGTTACAATTGTTTTTCATTTTATCTCCTAATCTGTAAATAATCTTTTTGATGTTTCCTGTTTTTTTAGGGTTGTTGTGTTTCTCAAATTTTACTTCTTATTTCCACGCTTTCTTCTATCTTATTTCTTTTTTCTTTTTTCCTTCTTCTGTTTTGCTTTTTGACTATTTTCTTCTTTTCTCTTTTCATTTTACCTCTTTTCTTTTCTTGCTTTCTTTTTTTATTTCGTGACTCATGTAACGTTACATCAAAACTGGCGATCTATGGATTAGGCAAGAAACGCTGCTTGGGGGGCGAAGAACCAGCTCTTTTTAGTGTGGTTAGCCAAAAAAGCCACTTCTCAAAAAAAGAAACGGAATTCCCATCACCGAACTTGACTGAACGACCTCATGACGTCAGCTGCAAAGCCCCGCCTTCACCTTCCATTTTGGCCGTACTAATTTTAAACCACCAGCAGAGATCAGCAAAACTCAAACACAGAACCGGAAACCCAGTTCAAGTTTTATTTGTTTGTTTTGTTGTTGTTTTGTTGTTAAACAAAATAAGCACAGGGTTTGTATTTGGGATTTAAAGCAGACAAAATAAATATACTTTCAAAGTAGCGTCAAAGTAGAATCCACTGTTGTAGTATTTTGGTGATGCATGGCAAAGAAATGCTGGCTGGAGACAAAAGAAGGCTTGTTTGACTCAGCTCAAGTGAGTTGGAAGCAGATTTTATTCCTAGTTACCGTAATAAACACACTATTGAGTTTAGAATTAAGGTTTTCACTCGTATTTGGGAATGAAAACAAGTGTTGGGATGGACTTTCAAAGTAGGGTTTCAATCTAAAGGATTTTATACATTTAACTATAAAGGATTTTATGTGATTGACTCAGTTTAATGCAATGAAGATTTTCACTGAGTGGGCTTTAGTTCAATGTACAAGGTCAGGGCAGGCTGTTCGAAACGCATATTTTGTCTAGGGAATTTTGATTACAGGACTCGTGGATTTGCTGACGCAAGACGGCAGACGATGTTGTTTTGGGAAGCCAGACGTAAAGGCGCTGTGTTGTGAGAAAGTTGGGTGCAAAACAACTGCTTGGCACGCCCATGGAAGGAGCCGAGACGCCATCTTGCAGGGAGACGTGGGCCAAAAAGAGAAAGCTAAAGGACTTCAGAAGAAGGCTTCCCACAGACTCCAACGTCACTACTTCAGCCGTCTCCTGTTTTACACTTGGTTTTGATGTTAGGAATAAATCCGCCTCCGTGTGAAATGTCGGCTTTCCGGGTCATTTTTTCTCTCAAGAAACGAGCGCGCATGATATTTGGGTGAATGTAGGTTGTGTTTGGTTAATGGAGTCAGATAACTAATTCGAACAATTTGGTAAACGGTACATTTTGATAATGAATTCCCAACAAATCTAAGGTTTGGAATGGCTCTTTGAGTGTAAAAAGTCAGGGCATCAAATTAGGGTCCTGGCAATTGGTTTGATATCAGGATTTCAATCTAGGGTTTCCAAGAAACAATTTCTTTAAAATTAGGGTTTCAATCTTGGGTTTGGGATGGCTTTCCAGGTTGAGACTAAAGAAGTTAGGGTATTAGTTTAGAGTTTTCAGACAAGTAGAGTTTTAAGAACAAGTGGAGGTGTGAAGCCAAGTTTATATGAGGTTTCAAAAGCAGAGTGTGATAACACCAGTTTAGGGTTTTAAAATCACGATAAAAGTCCAATCAGAACGGTCGTCACAGAGATACAGGGCCTGTTGCCCGGGCAACTGTTGCCGCCATACCAACCAAACGGATGATGTGCAAACACTGAATTGATGGAACGTTTTATGAAAACACAAGAATTTCCTGGCACTTAAGCTCTGCCAATTTTTTTCTCTTTTGCACAAGAAAGCTTTCATTGAATTGTACTTTCGAGTTTCTTTTGAAAAGACATATAATCTTCCAAGACAGCTTTAAACTGTAGTTTAGGCCGGAAACCCTAAACTGAATTGAAACCCTGACTAAAAGCAAACCACAGCTGCTTCACTCTTTAATGCATTGTGATGTATGTCTAAATCTGGTTGGATGCAATATGCTGGCTGGAGATGAAAGAAGGCTTTGTTGACTCAGCTCAAGTGAGCATGAGGGAGATTAAATTTCTGTTGTCTCTCTGAATAAATATACATACAGACACATTTATATTAGTATAAGTTTATATATATTTTTAAATGGATTACCGTTACTTTATCTAATTTGTTTTGAAACTTTCACAATTACAGCAAAATAATATATTAGGTCCCTGTTTTAGTCACTTAATATGATATTTTGTTTTCTAGTATTTCTGTAGTATTACTGTAGTTATTTTATTGCAGTATTTCTGTTATATTTTTATAGTATATCTGAAATAGCATGTTTGTTGTCGCATTTCTGTCGCATTTCTTTCAGAATTAAAGCAAAATATTCTGAGTGGTCCCTGTTTTAAGTACTTTATTTTGTTTTGAATATTTATGTGGTTGTATTTTTTTTAGTATTTCTGTAATATATTTATTGTATTACTGTAGTTGTATTTTTGTCGTATCTTCTTAGTGGAATGTTTCTTGTATTTCTGTAGTAGTATTTCTGTCGTAGTATTTTTGTATCATAGTCTTGCTATAGTAGTGTTTTCGTAGTATTGCTCTTTTTCAGAATTAAAGCAAAATTATATATTAGGTCCCTGTATTAAGCACTTATTTTTATATTTTGTTTTGTGGTATATCTGTAGTAGTACATGTGTAGTAGTATTTCTGTATTATTACTGTAGTTGTATTTTAAAGTATTTTTTGAGGTAGTTTTTTGTTGTATTTCTGTTGCATTTTTTTTTCAGAATATAGGCAAAATTATAAATGTGGTCCCTGTCAGTACTTAATTTAATATTTTGTTTTGCAGCATTATTGTAATTGTGCTTTTGTCATATTTCTATTGTAGGATTTTGGTGGTTTTTATGTAGTATGATTTTGGTGTTTTTCTTTAGTAGTAATTATGGAGTATTTTTTAGTATTACAGTAGTTTATTTCTCTTGTTGGATTTGGGCAGTATTTCTGTAGTATAATTTTGTTCTATTTCTTTAGTACTTTGTCCTATTATTGTAGTTGAATTTTGTACTTTTTCTGTAGTAGTATTTCTGTATTATGATTGCCAAAGTAGATTTTTTTGGCGTATGTCTTTATTATTTTGTAGTATCACTGTAGCTGTATTTTCGTAGTATTTATATAATATTATTCCTGCAGTAGTATTTTTTTCTTTTTAGAATGAAAGCAAAATAATATATTTTGTAGTTTTGTAAATATTTTGTAGAATTTCTGTAGTTGTACTTTTGTACTAGACACACAAAGGGACAATGGGGACAAAAACTATATTTTAGATAAAAAATAGTACTTTATTTATAATTATAAAATTTCTTCATTATAGTTTGCCCATTTTTGTTCGGCGGGCCAAATTAAAGAGCCTGATGGGTCGCACGTGGCCCGCAGGCCCTAGTTTGCCCACCCTTTTCTCTATGACAAAGCAGGACACGCATTGTAGGTGCTGAGATCTGGACCAGGTTTTTCAGGTACTCTAAGATCTCGCCGGACCCCCAAGTGGTCCATGATGCGATGCGGGTGTCGCGGTAGCCGTGGCAACGCCCTCATCCTCAGACGCAGCATCCCCTAACATTTGTCCCAGTCCAAGGTCTCGGTCGGTTGCCGGGGTCCGTGTTGCCGTGGCAACTTGCGCACACACTCACACACACATAAGAAGATGAGTCACATGAGGCGTTAGATTGACACATGGTATTTGGAGACCCTCGGAGGGGGCAGGATGACAAATAATTGTGGAAGTTTATGACCTTGTGTGACTCGTTGAAACTCAACTCCACACACAGACCGTTCGATAGACATAAGCCTCTGGAGATATAATTCAGTTTTGGTCAAAATGGTCATACACCTGTCAAGTTATATTGTTTTATAATCATCAACCTCCCAAAAAGTAATTCAATGAAGATTTATGACTGTAATTACATGCACTGATGGATTTACTAATATTCCTGACATTCATCTATGAATTATAATAGATTTATCACCCTTCATATTTATGCAAATAAGTGATGGATACATGAATTTGAACTGGAATTCTATGCAACCTTGGCTTTCCTATCATTCCTTTATGAACTATTATTGATTTATGACCTCTCATATTACTGCAAATTAGTGACAGAATTGTGATTTGTAACTGTGATTTGTATCTGTTTGTGGCATTCCTAACATTTCTTTATATATTGTGGTTGATTTATGACCCGTTATATTTGTGCCAATGCGTTATAGGATTGTGATTTACATGTATATGAAATCATAAAATTTCTTAAATTCCTTGAATTCCTTTCTATATTATGATTTATGTGTAGTCTGTTATTGAGATATGAAATTGTGATTTTGAATGTGGTTATGGCATTCTTTTCATTCCTAAGATTACAGCTATTCCTTTATGGATTACAATGGATTTATGACCCATTATATTCATACAATTGAGTTGAAATGATGATTTATGAGTAACTGAAATGCCTAACGTTTTGACATCCTTTTAATAGTTGTGATTGATATATGACTTGTCATTTTTATGCAAATGGGTGATGGGATAGTGATTTATGAATGCAATTATGTGCGTTCTTGTTATTCCAACCGGACCGTACATTTTTCATGAATTAATTTTTGTGACCCGCCAGTGGAGTTATGAAATAATGATTTACAAATGTAGTCTGCATTCCTGAGCGATAACGCAATATTCTAAAAAGGAGGGGTGTTTGGTAAAAAGGGGACATAAATCATTAACATAAATGTTATGGCATAATGTCACGAGCCAGCAATGTCCTGCAGACTGACTGGGCAGAGAGCAGGCTTTGATTTTCTTGGCTGATATGATTCTCATAATTACATCATTTATTTTCATAAATATCATGGGAGATAAATCAAACATAATTCATGAAGGAGGGAATTTCAGGAGAGTGGTAAATGACACAAATGCAAAACAACTGGCAAAAACCTTAATGCTCTTTGGGCGTTTTTCTGTCAAGTGTAAGAGAGAGTTAAAAAAAAGTTTTTGACTTTTTGACAAAAAAACAAATTGTATCACTCATTTTTTGAATTAAATTGAGTCTGATTTTGGACGAAAATGTGGCAAGGACTGAGGCAGGATGTGGGGCTGGTGTAGCATAGCAGCAGGAAGTCCAGCTCAAAGACCCGCTGCCACACCAACAGCTGAAAATTCGATAAAAACCTAATGTGACCATGGTAGTCAATATAAGGCGTTAGAAAAATGAGAGGCAGGTTTGGACACTGATTAGGCGCAGGTGGTCACTCGCCATCCACTCCCCCCGGGTTAGTGGCCTCTAGTAAAATTAACTCATGAAATAAAGCATTATTTTGAAATTGTATACTCTGGGAAGCAAAAGAGAAGATACATTTGAATTATTTCCAGAGAAAATGCCAAAAAACAGTTGAGTCCAAAAAAAAAAAAGAATATTTAAATTTAAACACGTGAATATTTGAACATTGTTTGATCTCGTCTTGCGAGCCGTTCCAAAGCTTGACTCCACACACAGACACACACATACTTTTCCTGGTGATTCTCACCATTGGGATTCTGAATTTACTACAGCCCCTTAAGTTATAACTTCCCTCTTTCCAAGTGAATAATTTTTAGATGTTTTCTGGCACTATGTTTTTGTTGACCTTAAATAGCAGTTGTGAAGTGAAAAAAATACTAAATCATCCAATTTTAATCATTTGGACTGCAGGAATAAAATATTAGTATGATCTTGATATCATACCCTGTATGGTTCTAATTGCACGTTTTTGGAAGATAAAAAGGGGCTGTAGTGAACTTTTGTAATTATTGCCCCAGACTTCTGCACAATATGTTAAGTATGTCAGAACTAGAGAACAATATAATAAATACGATGCATTGTAGTTTAAAAGGAATTTGGCGTTATCAATTATTGAAATGCTTTTAGATACTTTACTTTGTATGTGTCTGATGTGTGTTTTCCAGCTTAAATTTATTGTCTATTATGACCCCTAAAAACTTAATTTCTGATACAGTGTCTATTGCAGCACCTTCCATTTTTACTTCTAAATCTTGATTTGCCTTGCGATGACCAATAAATATAACTTTGGTTTTATTTAAATTTAAAGTTAATTTATTCATATCCATCCATACTTTTAGTTTCATTAATTCACGATTAATACAGGTAGCTAAACAAATATAATTATCATTTAAATAGAAAATGTTAGTATGTTTAACAGTTTTGATATATAAATTAAATAACTCTGGACCCAGAATAGAACCCTGTGGTACTCCACTACAGAGGTGTAAGTATTAAGATGACAACTCTCCCATTTGCTTCACATATTGCTTCTTTCCCGTCAAATAACTTTGAATCCATTGCAAAGCCACGCCCCTGATGCCATATCTTTCCAGTTTTTTTAATAGTATATTATGATTAATGGTATCAAATGCTTTTTTAAGTCAATAAATAACCCAACTGTGTATCTCTTTTTTAATGCTATGGGTGATTTCCTCTATCTCGTGATTGCCTAAGTGAAGTCACCTGGGGCAATCGTTTGGCGCGCTGGAGCGCACTTCCTGATTGTCTGACGTTCTTCTTTTAAGCGGTCTGCGTCCAGAGATGGACGTCAGATCGTACTTTTTGTATCACTGTGTGTTTCTCCAGACTACAAAGTACCTACGACTCCTCTTGCCTGATTCATGCCTGCCTTCTGTTTTTGACCTGTTTCCGTCCCACGTTTTTCGACCTGCTCTCCCGCCTTGGCCATCGACTTACCTGCTAAGCTGTACCTTCCACTTACCTGTCACGGAGCTGCCATTCATCCCAAGGAGGTTGATGACCGACAAGCGCCGGCGTCACAAGCCAGCTCCAACAACTCTTTCCAATAAAAACTCCTTTGAAACAAATGCTATTGGATCTGAGAGTCCGTCCTGGTTCCTGACACTCTACGGCATCAATAACAGCCATTGTTGCTGATCTGTTTGCTCTAAAACCATATTGTTTTTCATTAATCAATTTATGTTTATCTATAAAATTTTCTAGTCAATTATAGTCAAGTTTTGCTCATATTTTAGAGAACTGATGAAGCAGATGTACATTTAAGTGCCAATCCTAAACTTCTACCCACCGAGAGGATTAGGCGCAGATGGGTGATCTCCAAGCACTCCCCTCATGTTGATTCCAATTACCTGGATTGTTACTAAGCTCCCACACAGCTTGCTAAGAACCTGAAAATTTGCATCACCTGAGTCAAAAAAGAGAAACCTCCAAAAAATGCGGGACACCCCTGTTCTAGGGGGAGAAATGATCCAGATCTTGACAGTTTGTTGGACTACCACCTTCCTCCACCCTGACTTGACATTCAAAGGACAACCCTAAATCTTTTCGTTTGAATCTTTTATTTAAAAAACAGTTGCAAGGTTACAACGGAATGAAGACCCCCAAAAGACTTTGGTGTCTCCAGAAGGGCAAAGAGCAGTTCTGTTGCAGAGGATTTTATGTGACGGATGGAACCTGCAAGCCCCAAGTCTGCTTTGAGGGATCATTGGTGATCTAAGACACAGTTTTTTCATGAAACAAATTAAAGTGCTCAGGTTTTCTTGGTTTTTGCGTCCATCACAGAGCAACTTTTAACGGCAAGATCACCAAATGGACGTTTTAAAGCTGAGGACTTTGCCGACGATGTCGGCCCGCTGGATGACGGCGAGTAAAATAGAGCGAGGAAGTGAGGGAGGCCTCAGGAGGAGGGGGAGCTCCCAGTACAGAGCACAACAGAGAAGGAGACAGCAAGCTGAAATTCATTCCGGCTCTCGGAATCGCCTTTCCGTTCCTGCAGCATCCAAAACCTTCGGTCCAGAAGCCTCTGAAACAATATTTCAGGTTTTGGTAGATTATGTTTGGCAAAGTCTTCAGTAGTCGAATGAGCATCCAGACTACAAGGTAGGAAATCCCCAAAGTCAATTAAAAACTCTGGATTACAGTTGGTGATTGAGATCCGGTTCGTCTGGAGGGACTACAAAACGGCCAGGGTCTTAAAATGGATCATTTAAACTGGCATGAGAATATTCAATAAGGGTTTTGGCTCCAGTCCTCAAAGACGTTTTTCTGCCAATGGCCCAAAAATGGGACAGTGGTCTTCATCAGGTGTCCAGCAGGATTTGGGTGAGCTAAAGTGGGCCAGTTATCCAAATTGTGAGATGCTACCAGTACCATGAACCATTTTGGTGGCAGCAACGAGTCCACCTGGCAGAACCTCCTGGTCCCAGACCAAAACTTTGCCAACTGTTCCTACATAGAGAACGGGTCTGAGGTCCGGTCTTGCCAAGACCATGTGGGAAAAAACTGGATGGCATTGCTGATCCTGGTGGTTATCGGCATGACTGTGACCGGCAACATCCTGGTCATCCTGGCGGTTTCGTTGGAGAAGAAACTGCAGAACGCAACAAGCTACTTCCTTATGTCTTTGGCCGTGGCAGACATGCTCCTGGCCATGTTGGTTATGCCCATTTCTATGGTGATTGTCCTCTACGGTGAGCACTTTCTCTTTATTCTATTCTGACCTCAAATTTAGCGTCGTAGCTTTTTAATGTCATTACTTTTGAATTGGGGCTTTTTTTTTAAAAGAACTCCCTCCCAAATTTCTTTAAAATCACACAAAGTACCATCTAGGAGTATTCCAAGGAAAGGAAAATAGCCCGCTTGCCAAATATGGTGGAATACCAACCACTTCTAACTATACTAAACATAAAATTACTTAGCCACAGTAAACACATTCACACATTGAAATAACAAAAAAAAAGATTCACCCCTGACAGAACAAATCATTAAATGGTATTTTAGAAAACGATTTCTTTTGAGAATAGGAGTCAGTATTGGTTAAGGTACCAAAACAGAACAAGGAAATTTCAGAAAAATAGATCTAAATGAACACAACATGAAAGTAAGTATACATCGATGCCATTTGACTACTAACTAGCAAGTATAAAGAAATAACATGAAAGAATGATGACACAGGGAACATACTCATGGATAGGTAGAACAACTACCGGGTACACATAATATTGCAACGCCAACCAGCTCTAACAAAAAAAAAAACATGAATTAAGATTTTAGAAACATTTATTTCCAGAGAAGGAGTCAGTATCAGATAATGTAGAGAAACAGAACAGGGATGTTTACTAGGATCTCACAGACATGAAAGCTATGGCATCTTAGACTCAAATAAAAATCCTTACATTATTTTCATCACCAACTAGATATAGATGGAAATACACATGCGAGGAAAGACACAGGATCTGGAAAAATAAGAACTAGTTCTAACTAAACAAAACATTAAAAGATGAGGACGCAGGGAACACATTAACGCATGGATAGATCAATTAAATAATGTTCCAAAACCAACCAGCTTTTACAGAACAAAATATTAATGGATATCTTGGGAAATTATTTCCATAAAATGATTCGGTATCAAATAGTGTACGGAACAAGAAACTTCAGAATTCATTTATTTCGACATGGCGGCGCATGGATGCATGCATGCGGCTAGTTGCTCTCCAGCTAATCTTCTATTTATTGCCGTTCTCTTGTCTCTTTTGCTTTCACTTTTGGACACATGTGTGGCCAAAAACACTTACAGTAGGGACGAACTTATTCGGTTGGGTGGGCGTCTAAATTTCGACTTTTCGGGCACTTTTTATACCGCCTATGATATACCGAGCGAACTTCAAAGAGATCCGGTATCCTTGTGGACAGCTATTCTTCATAATAAACGACGACAACGGCGCCGTAAGGACAGAAAACAGAAGCGTGGTTGCCGTGCAGGTAGATGTGTGAAGCGTGCGAAGTCTAAGCAGCAAGATAAAGAAAGACCTCAAAGCTACAACAACACAGACTACATCATGTTGAATGTCTGAATAGATCTAAATGAACAAAACACAGAATTATGTCGGGATTCTAACTCTTTTTAACCAAACTCAACATGAAAGGATGAGGGTGCAGGATGCAGGAAAGACATTACCACACGAATAGATCTATGAAATAATGTTCCAACACCAACCAGCTCCAACAGAACAAAACATTAATCCATTTTTAAGAAATTATTTATTTCCAGAAAATGATTCAATATCACATAGTGTAGAGAAACAGAACAAGGAACTTCAGAATTCAAAGATCTCAAAGCTACAACAACACAGACTACATCATCCTGAATGACTGAATAGATGTAAATGAACAAAACATGAAAAAGCCAACACAGAATATGTCGGGATGCTAAATAGTTCTAACAAAACTAAACATGAAAGAACGAGGGTGCAGGCTGCAGGGAACAAATGCCCGCACGGATAGATCAATGAAATAATGTTCCAACACCAACCAGCTCCAACAGAACAAAACAAGAATCACATTTTGGGAAATTGTTTCCAGAGAAGTGGTCAGAATCGGTTAATGGATGGAAACAGAAAAAGGAAGATTCCAAGGAACTTCAAAATTCAAAGAGATCAAAACTATGACAACACGTGCTTAATGACACATCCTTGCTACATCATGTTGAATCACAAGCGAGATTGAATGTACAAAACATAAAAGTAAATAAGACAGCCCATGGTGGAATAACAACTGGTTCTAACTAAAGAAAACATGACAACACAAGGGGGCACACATTCAACAAAATAATGTTCTAACATCAACCAGCTCAAACAGAACATAACATGAATTGAGATTTTAGAAAATGATTTCCAGAAATGAAGTCGGTATCAAAAGGTTCTCTAAGGCAAGCTCAACCACACATCCCTACCAAAAATGTGAGAACACTAACTGGATCTAAATGGACATAACATGAAAGATATAAGTGCCAACCAATTTTGACATTTTGACCGATAATTCAAGGCCTGTTTTATGGCACATTAAAACAAGAATAAATCAAGCAAGTAATAAATACCAAATAAAGACAAAATACAGTTAAAAAGGGGGTGGGTATGTGAAACAGATGATTATGAATAGGCAAGTCAGAAGAGGTGGGTTTGAAATCCGGGTTTGAAGTCGGACAGGGGGACCGAATTCTAGAGGTCAGGCGGTAATGAGTTTCAGAGTTGGGGGGGAGAGCCTCTGAAAGCTCTGCTCCCCATGGAGCTGAGACAGGCAGCGGGTGTAGTGAGATGCTGGGAGGAGGAAGATATCGAGGGTAGGGGATGCGTGTGAAGGATTTTATACATTTAACTATAAGGGATTTTGTACGATCAAATACAAATTACATTTAATGCAAAAGATATTCACTGGCTGAGCTGTGGGGCAGGTCATTGCAACCTTGTGAAGAATGATGTTTACAGAAACATCAGGAACTAGGAAAAGGGCTGATAAGATAATCAGCACATCCGACGACGGAGACGGGCCCTGATGACGGGGGACGGCAGGCGATGTTTGGAGAACAAAGCCCTGATGACGTGGAAACGCTCGGGGATGTTTTGACCATTTCAGACATCGAGGTGAGGGGGAGTTCCTGGCAAGCCCATGGGAGGAGCCGGCACACCAGTTGGCGGAGAGACGTGGGTCGATAAAAGGTCGGAGAAGATCGGGTGAGAACGAGGCTCGACGAAGACTCGAGCGACAATAATTCGGCTAATTCGATGGAGTTCACTTAGTTAATTTGATTAAGAAAATAAATCTGCCCCCGTGTGGAAATGCCGGTCTCTTGTCCGTCTTTTCACAAAAAGAAACGAGCGCGCATAAATTGTTGGGTGAATGTAGATTGTGTTTGGTTAATGGAGTCAGATAAGTAATTCGAACAATTTGGTAAACGATACATTTGGGGTCAAGGTTTTTGATGGCCATGTTGGTGTAAAGAAGGATTTTGTAGATAATTCTATGGTTTATTGGGAGCCAGTGGAGTTGCTGAAGACAAGGGTGGCGTGATGGCGAGAGGGGGTTTTGGTGATGAGGGCAGCAGAGTTATGGACCATCTGAAGTTAATGGAGGGACTTATGAAGTAGAGCGTCGAAGAGGGAAATGCAGTAGTCGAGGCGTGAGGTGACAAGGATGTGGAGGAGAATGGAAGGGGTGCAGGGGGTGTGGGAGGGGCGAAGACGGTTGATGGAGCGCAGGTGAAAGTAAGCAGACCGGGTGATGTTATCTATAGAAGAGTTGAAGGATGACGCACCGCGGTGATGACGAGGCCTTAAAATAAAATATTAGTAGAACAGATAGCCTAAATGAAAGAGTAGTACCAACGGAAGCTAATGAACGTGAGATTAATATTGTACGTCTGCGTAGGCTAGCATGTCGTTAGCATGTGTCCCTTGATTTTTCTTGTAGTTTTCAGATTGGGTGTGGATGCTGTGGTGGTCAAAAGAGCCTGGCTCTGCCTTTCACACAGACCACAGCCAACCAAGATAGCATTTCACACAGATAAAGAAAGGAAACCCTGCATTGGCGTCAGTGTTGGGTAGGGTTACTTTGACTGGATTACTTTCAATTACTTTTGGATGACTCCAATATCAAATATGCTAATAAAAGACAAAAGAAACTAAATATGAATAAAATTACTCAATTTTGTGCAGGCTTGGGGAGTAACGGAATACATGGAACGGCAAAAATGATGTTGGCAAGCTGTTTGGATTTATTTTCATTTTGTTTCTGTCGCATTTTATGTTAGTTTTGCCAAAGATCAAAGCCAGGAGAGAAAGCTTACCACGTGTTGTGAGTCATAATTTTATTCATATTGAGTTTCTTTTGTCTTTTATTAGCATATTTGGTATTGGAGTAATCCAAAAGTAATTAAAAGTAATCCAGTTAAAGTAACCCTACCCAACCCTAATTGGCGTTGAATTAACAATAATAATAATAATAATAATTTCCTTTGTATTGTCATTCTTTGTAACAATGTACACAGAACGAAATGTCGATACACCTGACCCGTTGTAGCGAGCAGATGCAGCCGCAGCCAACAGAGGGCGCCGCCATTTTTACCAATGTTATAAGTCTTAGTTAGGTATGACTCGGCCGAGGGGCGAACCAGCGACCTCCCAGTCTCAAAGCGGGCGCTCTACCATCTAGGCTACTGAGCTGGTAAGCGGGGAGTAGTATCATGCCGATATCTAAGAGCCCTTTCACACAGAGTAAAATGAAGCCAGATAGCATTTCAAACAGAGATGCATAGATAAAACCCTGGATTGGCATGTTGTTGTCAACACCAACTTTCAGGTCAACACAAGTATAAAAAAGTTTTGTGCTGATTCATGAGAGCCTGGCTCTGCATTTTACACAGAACACAGCAGAGACCGCTAACATTTCACACAGGCAAAAAAAGAAAATCCTGCGTTGGCATGTTGTTGTCAACACCAACTTTCAGGTCAAGACAAAGGTTTTGTGCTGATTCATAGGAGTCTGGCTCTGCATTTTACACAGAACACAGCAAAGCCAGTTAGCCATACACACAAACCAAATAATATAAGTCTGGCGGGTGGGTGGATCCATTAACCACTTGTGTCGTAGTAGGGGAACCACTTCCTTGGGCAAGGACAGCCTTGTGGCTCCCATCCCTCTCCGGGCCAACAAATGTTACTACGAACAAAGACGTTTTTGAACTCAAGATGATGAAAGTGAAAATAATGTTGTATTTGTGCGGAGGCCAGCGCGCTGCTAACATGTTAGCATGTGTCGATTTTTAAAAAGAAATTGTATGTGATTTTCCAAGATTGGGTGTGGCCTTTGGCATGGTGGCTGTGCCCGGCGTGGATCTACTTGGACGTTCTCTTCTCTACCGCCTCCATCATGCACCTGTGCGCCATTTCATTGGACCGCTACCTGGCTATCCGCAATCCCATTGGCCACGGACGCTTACGCTCACGCGCCAAAGCCCGCTTCAAGATCGCTGCCGTCTGGACAGTCTCTGCCGGTGAGTGCTAGCTAGCTAGCGTGGCGCGCACTCACACATCTTCAGGCCCTTCAAAAGCAAACCCGAACAAATATGCTAACTATTAGTATTGATGAGAATAGTATTAGCTTTCTTGCAATAAATAGAATTCTGTGTCAAAAAATGAATAAATAATCTCTGAACTATTTAAACCTGAAACCCGGAATACCAAATATAGCATTAGGAAGTTTGCAGTTGGTTCACTTTACAACCCCAAAAAACAATAACTAAATTCTATCTTTGCCTTTAGCACAAAACACAGCAAAGCCAGATAGCATTTCGCACAGAAATACATAAAGAAACCCCTGCTTCAGCGTGTCGCAGTCAACACAAGTGAGAAGAAGCAGCGTGCTGTTTCACAAGAACCTGACTCTGTCTTTCATTCAGAACACAGCAAAGTCAGCTAGGATTTCACACAGTGAGACAATAATAATCTGTATTGGTGTGTTGTGGTCAACAAGTCAACACAGCAAGCGAGAAAAAAAAACCATTGTGCTGATGCACAGTTGCCTGCCACTTCTTTTCACACAGAACACTGCAAAGCCAAAAACATTTTATGCAGCAATACACAAATGAAATCCTGTATAGTGTGTTGCTGTCATTAGCTTACAAGTTAACACATAAGAGTGAGAAGCTCTTGTGCATCAGCTTTGCCTTCCACACAAAACACAGTAAAAAAAGATAAAATTTCTTACAAATATACAGAAAAAAAAATTGCATCATCATGTTGCAGTCAACAACGGTGTGCAAGTAGACAAAACCAATAGCTAGCTTCTATCTTAAAGCTCCCTCACTACCTCTAGCTTGCTCACTAGCTAGCTTGCTAGCTAGCTTCTATCTCTAGCTTGCTCACTAGCTAGCTTCCATGTTTTGGCTAGCTCACAAGCTAGCGTCCATCTTCAGGCTAGCTCATTAGCTAGTTTCCATCTTCCAGCTAGCTCGCTAACTAGCTTCCAACTTCCGGCTGGCTTGTTACCTAGCTTCCATCTTCCGGCTAGCTCACTTGTATGTATCTTCCTGCTAGCATGCTAGACCCATGTCCTAACAATTTTCCTCTTTTGTCAGGCATCGCGGCCCCCATACCAGTTCTGGGCCTTCGTCAGCGCTCGTGGGTTTTGAGCGCGGACGGGAGCTGCCTGCTAACGGACGCCGGATTCGTATTGGCCGGCTCCTTCGCCGCCTTCTTCCTGCCGCTCGCCATCATGGCTGTTAGCTACTTCCTGACCGTGCGGGCACTACGACGGGAACTCCGGCCCAGGCGGGGCACTGCCGCCGCTGCCGCCTCCACACTAGGCTTCCTGCCGGGCGGTTGGGCGTCGCAATCGGTTAGCAACGAGCGTAAGGCGTCCAAGGTGCTGGGTGTGGTCTTCTTCCTGTTCGTGGTCATGTGGTGCCCGTTTTTTGTCACTAATGTGCTAGCGGCGACGTGCCCGTCGTGCCCAGCTACAGGAGGTCTGCTTAAGGTTTTTGTGTGGGTGGGCTACCTGTCGTCGGCGGTCAACCCGCTAGTCTACACGCTCTTTAACCGGACCTACCGCGCCGCCTTCCGCCGCTACCTGTGTTGCCGCTACGCGCAGCCCGTTAACAAGCCGCTAAGGATCATCCTGGTCAACACCATTCCCCCCATTGCCTACGCCTCCGTCAGCCAACCAGATTTTGCCTTCCCCCGCCAGGAATTTGACGCAAAAACATCGGGCGGGGACGAGAGCTGCGTGTGAGTGGCGAGCTAACGCGCCCGACACTGTTGGTGTTAATGAAGCATGAGACGCTAAGAATGAAACATTCTTTAATCAGGCAAACTGAATTTAAATATTTGAAACAAACCTCTTGAGGTCTTCACAGTTGTATATACCTGATGCCAGGATTAGCATCAGCCGTGAGCTAAGACCACACCCTTCATCACTTGGCACAATCGAGTTTTGAATAGGCAAGACGATATTCACCAGTCCTAGCTTAGCGCCAGCATTAGCGAACACACAGCTTTTCACACGAATCATCTACGTATTATTTCATTCTTGCTCCCTGCAGTTGACATGCTCAGACATGATTAGCGCTTCAATTTGCAAGAAGTGCTAAATTCAAGAACAGATTCATTTGTGAGATGTCAATCAATCATTATTCTCACTTTCCAAAAAATGATAAAGGTTCTGTTTCCCATAACTAAAGCAAACATACTTAGATAATAGCACGCTCGTTGCTAATGCATACCTGTCAACCTGTACAGTTTTGCCGTACAAAGTAAGTTTTTTATGCATTTGAAGACGTGTACGACATACGAGAAAATCTGTACGGAAAAACGCAAATTTGTCAATGATAGGTACCATCCGGTATATACCGACTATCACGAAACAGCAAATCAATTGAGTCAAACGAGTTCGCCGCGGAAGCCTCTATCTCGGTATCGTTTTTTTTGTTGCAAACGAAGCGAGCGGTTTGATGTAATGAAAGGAAGTCCGTCTCTTTTTAGAAAACCAGCTTTTTCGGCTCAACGAATTATTATGTTGTATAAAGAAAAAAATGAAGTATAAAATGAGTAAATGAAAAAAGACAGGTTTGTGGTTATCCCTTTAATCAGTATATTACCAACAATAATTTAATGCAGAAAATGAATTTATAATTTGAATGAGAAAATGTATCTCATCTCATTAGCCGTACCGCTTATCCTCATTAGGGTCGCGGGGGGGGGGGGCTGCTGCCCATCCCAGCCATCTCCAGGCAGTGGGCAGGGGACACCCTGAACTGGTTGCCAACCAATCGCAGGGCACACGGGGACAGACAACTCACTCGCTCATTCACACTTAGGGACAATTTGGACCGGCCAATTCACCTGAAATGCATGTTTTTGGAATGTGGGAGGAAACCGGAGTGCCCGGAGGAAACCCACGCAAGCACGGGGAGAACATACAAACTCCGCACAGGAAGTCTGGAGCTGGATTTGAACCCACGACAGGTTCCCATAACATGAACTCTGCAGCACAAGCGCTAACCACTGCGCCGCCGTGCTGCCCAGAAAATGTATTATGCTACTTAATTATATTTGCATGTATTTTTTACTTCTACAGCGAACGTCCAAGCGACTTCATTTTTGAACTTTTTTGATAATAAACCTCATTCATGTCGGGCAACATTAACAATATATATGATATAACGAAACACATGTACAATATAACATATTAAACTACATAAACACGTTTGAAAAAAAAAATATGGTGTAAGATTATTTTGTATTTTGAAGGGAAAATAACACAGTTGGTAAGGGCATGGAGCTGTGGAGGTTCACAGGTATGCTAATTTTTCCCTTTTTTTTCCCTTTTACTTCAATTTTCCTTTTTTTAAGGCAAAAAATGGGGGAAATGGGGGAACACATACAAATTTTGAACTTCAAAATCAGCAAAGATGTATAACATTGCTAGGAAAATTGGGCAAAAATGCCAAAGTGTAATAGGTAAAAAGATGTCAGTAAATACATGTTGACGGATGATGTGAAATAATTTTGTGCGCTATTCTGCAGCAACGAAACAAAATTGAAAATACCCCGTCAGCAAATAAAGGACAAACTGCACCTAGCGGGTATTTCATTTGCTGTTTTATCCCAAAGATAATAAATGGGGAAAAGGGAAATTAGTCAGCGTTAGTTCCCCTTGAAATGCACTCACTGCAATGGACTGCTTTCATTTTGGAGTAGAAAGTGGAGAGAGAGGATTTTTTTTTTAAAAAAGCATCAAAAAAAGGACGGAAGAGGATAAAGGGGATAAGAAAGAGGACAAGGAAAGAGACAACAAAATCCTCATAATGGCAAAGAAGAAGTGAGAAACTGAAAAAAGTTACCGATTCCTTTGTACTAAATAAAACTCCTGCCCTTTTGTCCGACTCTTCCCCCTGGCATCCCCCAAATCTGATATTATTCACAGAAGTTCCATTTCTCTCCAATTCCAGAGGTTGTCTGGGGTGGCGGCGGAAATTAAAAACACGTTTGGAAGTGTGCCGCTGCTCCACTACTGAAAAGAAAGAAAAAAAATTGGAAAAGAAAAGTAAGATGGGGGAAAAAAAGCAAAGCAATAAAGTGAAGCTTTGGGTTCAGGTTGGAGGACAATCGTTGGATGTGTCATGGCTGGCTATCTAGAACAGACCCGGGTACTCTAGTCCTCGATGTCCTGCCTTGTTTTTGAGGTTTCTCTCCTCCACTACATGTGATTCCAAGCTCAAAATTACCTGAGTTGAAGAAAAGAAACCTCCAAAAATCATGCAGGACATGCGGCCATCGAGGACCCAGGAAATAGAGAAGAGTGAATAAAACCAAAAGTATCTTAAAGGGGCAGGTGCGATAAAACCAGTCCAACACTAGGTACCGCAGGGGTCCTCAACGTGGTGCTTGCGGTCCCAGGAAGCTCCTCCAAAGTAGCTTGTGTTCTGACATTAAATCACTATAATAGGTCATTGTAATTTTCTCAGAAATGTGCATGTTTCTGGGGTTGGCTGAGCCTATTTGAACCCTATTGCCTATAATTACAACATGGTAATAACATAGTAATAACAAGTTGGGAATCAGGTAATGCGAATTGTTGGGAATTATTATCAAAATAAACTGTTTACCAAATTGTTCAAATAAGTTATCTGACTCTATTAACCAAACAACCTACATTCACCCAACAATTTATGGGCGCAATCTTGAGGGAAAAGATGAACAGGAAAGCTGACATTTCCACATGGGGGCAGATTTAATTTTATTAACAATTTAACTAATTGTACTTCATCGAAAACGGCAGAATTAGCGACGTTTGAGTCTCTGTGAAGCCTTTTTCTCAAGTCCTTTAGCTTTCTCCTATTGGCCATCTTCTCCCCGCATAATGGCGTGCCGACTCCTCCCATGGGCGTGCCAAGGAAGCCCCCCCTGGGCTTGACCATCTCGTCGAAGAGCGTCGCGATGTCTGGAATACTCAAAACAACACCGAGCGTTTCTACGTCATCAGGGCCTTTCTGCGTCTAGATGTGCCGATTATCTTATCAGCCTTACGTCCCGTTCCCGCCGTTCCTGTAAACAACATTTTCCACCAGGGTGCCCTGACATCACACCACAGCCCAACCAGTGAATATCTTTTGCATTAAATGTAATTTGTATTCGATGGTATAAAATCCTTCAATACGAAGCTGGTAGACTTTGGCACTAACCTGTAATGAAAAAGTAGAGAGGATGTTGAACTCCAACAGAGCTAAAGTCTCCCTAAAAGCCCCACAAGAGGAAAGTGTCGATAGTGGGGCATGGCCCTAAAAACAGAAGGAAAGAATCAAGCTTCCCTGTTGCCAAGGAGATGAAATGTGCCGCATGTGATGACTCACACCTCATTTTTAGCACCGTGTGAGGTGAGGGAAGCAGGGGAAGAGGGGGGACCCCATTTTTCTTAACGAGGACGCTTATCTAATCCAGACATAAAGGAGAAACAAACACTTTCTTCACACAAGGATAAAACCAACGACGGTGATTCAAAGCGAATAACCAGCAACATTCTTCTCATTTTTGGTGATGTTTTGGGGTACCTGTAGCAGCAAGAGGGCCGACAATCATGTCAGCTCTCGCTGAGGCTGTTGGGTCAAATAAAAACGGCTCGACCTGCGTGTATTGAATATTGAAAGAAATGCATGTTTAGATGATAATTTGTGTCATTTTGTTGATTATTTAAATCTATATTTTTTTTAATGAATGAAGTATTATTTTAGCTGTAGCAGTCTCTTTAAGGTTAACGAGTGAATGCTGGCCTCTATGCCGCAAACTATGCTAAGAATTGGACGGCACTAGCAATTAGCTAGGTAGAAGGAGGCCACCCAGATAGTTAGGTAGAAGCTAGGCATCTAGATAGCTAGAGGTAGGAGCTAGGCATCCAGATAGCTAGGAATAAGCTAGGCATCTAGATAGCTAGGTAGAAGCTAGGCATCTAGCTGGCTAGGAAGGAGCTAGGCTCTAGATAGCTAGGAATGAGCTAGGCATCTAGATAGCTAGGTAAGAGCTAGGCATCTAGATAGCTAGGTAGGAGCTAGGCATCTAGCTGGCTAGGAAGGAGCTAGGCTCTAGATAGCTAGGAATGAGCTAGGCATCTAGATAGCTAGCTAGAAGCTAGGCATCTAGATAGCTAGGTAGGAGCTAGGCATCTAGCTGGCTAGGAAGGAGCAAGGCCCTAGATAGCTAGGAATGAGCTAGGCATCTAGATAGCTAGGTAGAAGCTAGGCATCTAGATAGCTAGCAGGGTTGGGTAGGGTTACTTTAACTTGATTACTTTCAATTACTTTTGGATTACTCCAATACCAAATATGCTAATTAAAGACAAAAGAAACTCAATATGAATAAAATGACTCACAACACGTGGTAAGCTTTCTCTCCTGGCTTTGATCTCCGGCAAAACTAACATAAAATGCGACAGAAATAAAATGAAAATAAATCCAAACAGCTTGCCAACATCATTTTTGCCGTTCCATGTATTCAGTTACTCCCCAAGCCTGCACAAAATTTAGTAATTTTATTCTTATTTAGTTTCTTTTGTCTTTTATTAGCATATTTGGTATTGGAGTAATCCAAAAGTAATTTAAAGTAATCCAGTTAAAGTAACCCTACCCAACCCTGATAGCTAGATAGAAGCTAGGCATCGGAAGCCCTAGCCAACCGACCAGCTAGTTTAGCCAGCTAAATAGAGGCTAGCCAGCAAACATTTTCTTCCATCAATAGTCTTAAAAGTACATTATGTAATATTTGACAACTAGATAGCACTGTATTGTCTAATGCAAACGAAAACCAGTGCCAATCAAGCACAGTCTAGCAGCAAGATGCCAGACAAACATGACAGTGACTACTAGGTATGGATTCCGAATACAGGTACAGATATTTGGGAATTTGACGGCTATCATTGTCTGCAGTTTTATTTATTTGACAGAGCGATTTTTTGGTCTCAGTTGCAGCCAAGTCTCTCCGTCCCATAATCCCCCTCATGCCGTCGCCTCATCCTGTCTCCTTTTGTCTTCTGATTGGATAAGTGACTGGGGGCCGAGCCATTGAAGGTTAAATAAATTTAGAGAGGCAGCTCAGCTAACTCGTCCCTACATGCCTGTGTTGGTGATATAAAAGCATGTTTGCAATTAAGAGATAGCGTAAAAACTGAAGTTTACTTGTTTTAGGGAAGCAGGTTCAAATGGAGACTGATATATTAGCTCATATTATGACATTAGGTTGGCAATCAAGTATGTCTGTGATTGAGAGCATAAAAAACCCGCTAAAGTGGAAGTGATTAGCTCTTATCATAACATTAGTTTGTCAATATGGCTATAAGACAGGTGTGCCCATGCTTTTCAATTTGCCAACTCCAATAAAATTTTGATGTACTTTTTGTTTTAAATTAATTTTAGCCATGTTGATTGCATTGACATTTTTATTTATTGAAAAAAAATCCGGGAACTAAGTTTTCATGTACCGTTATAATAACTGCTGTTACACCTAAATTTTATTTCAGCCCGTTAGTTTTTGGTGTGAGTGAAAGATTAGTCATGTTGTGTTGAAATTCTAACTTTTTCGATGTCAAATGTTTCACAGAGCTATTAATGTTTTATTTGAAAGATTAACCAATATTCTTTGATTCTTTTTAAATTCTTTTTAAATTATTATAATGTTATAATTTTTTCTTACAGCAAATTAATATATGCTCTAAATATCGGTTATTGGCCTCCTCGTAATACTGATAATCGGTATCGGTCCTGAAAAACCGTAGCAAAAATACATATTTCTCGACCTATGAATATTAATTGAAATCAACATTAGTATACTATATTTTTACGTAGCACTATTTAAATACTCTATATCAACACGTTATATTGGGTATTTTTGCATTCTAGTTCTTTTATTTTATTATTTTATTTTTCAACACAAAGATACTGCTGGAAATGCGAATTTCCCTACGAGGATGAATTTTGCTGGTGTGCTTTGACAAAGTGCTTTTTTTAAGATAATAGTTGTGTTTAATGGGCTCCAGCACCCCCACGACCCTACTGAGGATAAGCAGTGCAGATAATGGATGGATGGATGGATAGTTGAGTTTAAGATACTAGAAAAATAATTGTGAGGGAGGGGTCGTTTCTCGATCAATATCGTTGTTGCAGCTTAGAACGAAACAAATTCTAAAGCCCGTTCAGGTCCTGTTCTTTATTTCCTCTTGGCAGAAATATCTTACAGAGCGTCGCTTTGGTTATTTACAACATGTTTCACAGAAGAAAAAAAAAAACACACAGAGAGGGAGGCCGAGCCTGCTTGCAATCCCATGTGGCATGGTGGCGGCTAGGGTTGATACGAAGTGCTTAAAAGGTGCCGATACAAAAACCTGAAGGATTTTTTTTAAGTTGTGAGATATTACAGTATTTAAACCCAGTCAATTGATTCCAAATTTTACTAAATAATAAGATATTGTATTATAATACTATAACTTGATTTGTCAACATTGACTTTGTGTCATCCCACTATAGTTTCATGTCATTCCCGATAAATATTTGGATTTTTTTCAGAACTATGTGCTAGCATAGCATTAGAATAGCTGATGGTATCCGTTGTGGCATGCAAGCTAGACTCGAAGATGACTAGTGACAATTTGCAAGGAAATAAATATGAACAAAAAAAACGTCATCCAGTGTCGGCTCGTAACGATAATTAGGACGAAGCGTAGCTGCCGAATCAGATGGGCGCCGGATGTGTGGAGGCCAGCCAGGTTTTTAATAGAAAAAGGAGCTTTTGATTATTTTTAGCTGAAGCCCTGGGGGAGCTGAAGCTCACTTTAATGATGATGACACCCCATCACAGCGGAGGAGAATAATTCACCGGGAGACATCAGGGTCGATAATGAAATGGGGTAAAAAGAAAAGGAGTGGTGGCGTCGTGCATCAATGTCAAAGCGTGGCAACACTTGCGGCATGCATCAATCGATACTTAAATACCGAGATCAAATTGGAATAGAGCGTCGTCTAGCTCGTTATGTGTGCTGATACAAATCTTGGGACCTGTTATCAGGAACTAACAAACAGCAATAGCGGTCTCGTTCCCTGTCCAAATATCACAATCATGACCGCGCAAACGCTAAATTGCCGTAGCATCAAAGCTAATATTATTTCAATACAGTATACTGATTTGATAATGTAGCAAATTTATGGCTGCTCAGTCATTCGCCAATAGAAAAGAATGAGGCCATCACCCGCCTGCAAATCACCGCCGGCAGGATATAGAATCGCTTACCATTATCGACTATCATTTGCCGACACTCAAAATGAGTGTCGGGATCGAGCATTAGCGCTGGGAAGCATAAAAATGAATATATAGAGTGTAACAGTGCAGACTAAGTATTGAATGAGAGTGAGAGGAGTGTACATTCGTAGCTTGAAAGAAAAAGAAAAAAAAAAAAAAAAAAAAAAAAAAGGAGCGTGTCCGTATGGAGAGTGGTTGAATGAAATTGTGCGCATTAAATGAGCGTATAACAATTTGTGTGCTGGCGCCACCATCGGGTCACACAGGAAGGAAGAACTTTTGGCCAGTGGAGCTGAAAACAGGAAGTGCAAGCAGCAGGGAGAAGGGCCAGCTTAGATGGGAAGCTGGAAGGTGATGTCCACTTGCGCTTCCTTGGCCAGCGAGACGATTTCAGACAGCCTCACCACCTAACACACAAAACGGTGTCACACGAAAATCAAGATGCAAAAACAAAAATGGATTTCACGTCGGAGCTTGCGTACCATTTTTGCTGCTTCGTCCAGGTCGTCACAGGCCAGGATCTTCAAGGGGCTGGCGGCGATCAGAGCTTTGGCGTCGTCCACTCGTGTACCTGATGGAGTCGAAGTTTCAGGTTACAGTAGACCCCGGGATACGGAAAAGACGCCTTAAGATGTTTAAAACTTTCCGGTTGAGAATCAAATGTGTTTGTCCCCTCTTTGAGAACTATACATTAACAAATTAGTGCACGGGCCAAAAAAAGCAAACTTTTCGGTGTTTGAGAATATGACAATTTACATCTCTGATATGACTGTTATTGGTCCACGTCATCCAAGTTGCTGGTCTGCGATTGGTTTGTGCCATAGCGTCCTGAAAATGATTATAGCTGAACTCTCACAATGCATTTCTTTTTGTTCAGTTCAGAATCTCGTGTGCTTCATATATGAATCACTACCCTCGGCATGTTGCTTGCTTATAGGCGCAGAACGATCTATAATTCAAGTCAAGTCACATTTATTTATATAGCCCTTTATCACAAAAAAATCTCAAAGGACTGCACAGGAATACTATTACACAATTGCACAATTACCTGATCTTAAACCAGCATGCGGGCAAGGAACAACTCAAAAACCTCAGTGTGAGGAAAAAAGAGAAACCTTGAGAAAGGACCTCACATGTGGTAACCCCCCTTCCAGGATTGACCAGGGTGAATCACAATTAGCAGCAATAATTGAAAATAAGAAGAGCGATTAACCAGCGAATTTTTCTTAGAGAATGATGATCCTTGCGAGTAAAAGGTAAAGATTGGTTTCATTTTCAATCTGCTGTCTTGTGCCCCCATCTGCATTCACCAGTTATTTTACTTAACCAGCTCAAATCAAGTCACATCACTCCACATTTTCAATTTTACTTAACATATTTATTTATAATACTATTTTATCGTATATCTAACCATCGATTTATCTATCTACCCTGATCATATCCCTCGAGAGGGGTGACCGACAGCAAGACAAACACATACACAAAAATAAAGAAAAAAGGAAAAATAGCAAAAAACACAAAAAATTTGACCATGGGCAACCCAAATACCCAAACAAGTTAAGCACCCAAGTTGGTCATGCTTTATTCCCTCCAGATGAAACGGGACACAAGAAAGCGGCCATGTCACTCGGTCCGGGTGAGACAACACACTCTTCTGTTCAACAGCGGGGCCCGACAGCTTTCACTGGTTTACCCCTGCCGCATCATACAGGTGCCCTGCCCATCTCTTAGAACATATCCAAACATCCCACTATCCTACATATAGGGACATAAATAATACATACCTGTAGGTAGTACTTACTAAAGAGTAATACCTCGGTGTATCGCAGTTTACATTTTGTGGTTTAGCTACCACATTTTTTTTTAATTGTTTGTAAAGAACATTTCTTTTATTTGTTAAACAAATGATTGAGCCTGCAAATAGGGGGATGGTTTTAATGTATAATGGAGTATTTAATAAACAAATGAATAAAAGTTTCTATTTGGTAAGTATTGACTAATGTGCCTTGTTTTCTGAAATCAACCCTGTGAAAAACGAGGGATTAAGGTATATTATTTTGTTAATAAAATGTTTTTGGGATGCCGTGGCTTCAAAATTCATTGATTAATGAGCATAGGTTTGTATCCCCTACTATACAGCAATGTCACTTTGCAATCCCCATCTGAAATCGTATTGATGTCGCATCCCTGGGTTTTACTGTATTTTGAACTACTAATACAACTGGTGTCTGTCCTACCTTGGAGCCGGACCACGATTGGAATCTTGAGATCCAGGTCTAGCACAGCCATGATGATGCCCTGAGCGATGACGTCGCACCTCATGATGCCTCCAAAGATGTTGACCAGGATGGCTTGAACCTGCGGAGAGCTCAAGGTTAGTCGGCGATCAAGAACCGAGTTCGACTCCACTTTTTGATGCTCACCTTCCTGTCGGAGGTGATGAGCTTGAAGGCCTCGGTCACCTGGTGGGCGGTGGCGCCGCCCCCCACGTCCAAGAAATTTGCGGGCGTGCCCCCATGCAGCTTGATGATGTCCATGGTGGCCATGGCCAGCCCCGCACCGTTCACTAAATGACCAGCGTACATTAGCTCAAGCATAATGGAAGATAGCTGAGATATTAGAAACAAGTTAACCCAACAAAATAAGTTATTAAATATATTATTTCTTCGTACAACCTCACGATCAGATAATTATTATATAAAAAGAAAAAAAGTCCTCTGCTGCCACCTACTTATGTGGGTGAATGTTACAAATACGCGGCTTAGCAATGTAGGAAAGAAAATATATTGCTCAATGGCATCCTTTTCTTGCATTGATAAAATTGGCCAACATTTCAAGCAGACTATGGCTCCCAAATAGAGAAAATAGGGATTTTCTGCGGCGGGACGCACCTAAGCATCCGATGGTCCCGTCGAGCCCGATGTAGTTGAGGTCGGCCTTTGCTGCCTGTCGGTCTCGCGGGTCCTCCTGGGTCCAGTCCTGCAGGTCGAAAACCTCCTTCTGCCGGTAGGCGGCATTGGAGTCAAAGTTGATCTTGGCGTCCATGCACATGACTGCAGGCGAGGTAGGGAAGCCGATCATGACAACATTGCTGCTAGCCAGATGGACGGTTCTGGCGTACCAACACCCGAAGAGTCTTCCACCATGGGGTTGATCTCCAGCATGGACGCGTCGTACTTGATGAAGACGTTGTAGAGCTTGATCATGTTTTCTGCCGCTTCCTTCTGCAGTGGCTGCGGGAAACCCATTTTCTGCGCCACCTAGTGGGTGTGGCCACACACAACAATTCACAGTCCATTAGGATGAGCATTAAAGTGATTATAAAAGACCCTTGTTTTTCAATTAGGAACAGAACATGTAGCGTTCCTCCCTACAATGATACAGATATGTTCCAAAATATCCCACGCCCCATGAATTGAGAAATTAATTTTCCCCTAGAGCCGTAGCGTCACCAGATGACTACGAGAAGCAAAAAGAACGTCCCGTTGCAAATCAGACCGCGATTGTAGTAATCCGCGAATGCATAGCGCTTAATTCAGCTTGGAGTCATTGGAACTTACCATGTCGCTCGTGGACATTTGACTGTTTTGTCTGTTACCAATTTTTTTAGTTGACGGCGGCAATGCGTTAAAAACGCAGGGAGAAGGGGGTAAGCTAGGAGGATAAAAATTGTTTTTTTTTTAACCCGACAATACAGAGTCTTAACTTTGGCATAGTATGAGAATAAAAAGCATTCCATTTTTATCAAATGTATTTATTAAATATTTACCATATTTTCAGCACAATAAGGCACACCAAGTTATTAAGCACACCCCCATAAAACAATATAATTAGAATGCAGAACACAATGCACCATAATCATATAATTTTCATATATAAGGTGCACTGACTAAAAGGCGCAAGGAATTAAAACTATAGTAACATGTAACCATTATTCATTTTATATACTTACTGCATATATTAGTAAAATGATTAATCAGTCAAAAAAAACATAGCTGGCATAAATTGCAAAAAATTGTATGGAACAGGAATCAAACCCGGGTCGCGGCGGTGACAGCACTAAAACCTTACCACTAGACCACTAGTAATACGGATGACGCGCGAAAAGGCATTCGATCTTTATGTTATTATCATAACATTTTTACTCACTGTGCCAGAAACGAATGTTAGAGAATGGAGAAAACAGTCTTCCTGGAAAATGAGTTGAACTTTGCTTTTAATTTAACAATCTGATGATTTCTGTTTTTCTAATATACTCATTTGAAAAGTGTTGAGACATTTAACGGGATGGAACCAAGAAAAGCTTTTTCACGTACTCCCTTTTTTCCCCCGTTTTCAATTTCATTTTGAAGTTATGACTTTTCAATTGATTGCAACTTTGCATTTGGGATAAAAAGAGAGAGGAAAAAGTCATAGGGAACAATTTGGATTTCAATACACTGTGAATTTCTTTGTGTTTTTTTTTCGATGCGTACCTTGAGCGCCTGCTCCAACTTGATGCCCTCCATGATATCGATTGGCTCCTTGACGATAGCGTCCGGATTTTCCGCCGCGACATCCTCAATGTTGACGCCACCCTGCGAGCTGCCGATCAACACGGGCCCCTGAGGGAAATAAGACCAGCATAGATATACTTCAAGTGACTTTGGACACATTTTTGCCATACTTAGAATATATTCTGAAAAAATATATTAAAAGATGGACTTTTCCCCATTTTGGAACAAAAATTATACACATAACATACTGGACTGTCTCAGAAAATTAGAATATTGTGATAAAGTTCTTTATTTTCTGTAATGCAATTAAAAAAACAAAAATGTCATACATTCTGGATTCATTACACATCAACTGAACTATTTCAAGCCTTTTATTATTTTAATATTACTGAATTTGGCCTACAGCTTAAGAAAACTCAAAAATCCTATCTCAAAATATTAGAATACTTTCTCAGACCAAGTAAAAAAATAATTTTATAACAGCAAAACTAAATCAAACATTTGAAAATGTCCATTGATGCACTCAGTACTTGGTTGGGAATCCTTTTGCACGGATTACTGCATCAATCCGGCGTGGCATGGAGGCAATCAGCCTGTGGCATTGCTGAGGTGTTATTGATGCCCAGGATGCTTCGATAGCGGCCTTCAGCTCATTTGCATTTGTAGGTCTGGTGTCTTTCATCTTCTTCTTAACTATACCCCACAAATTCTCAATGGGGTTCAGGTCAGGGAAATTAGCAGGCCAATCAAGGACAGTGATGCCATGGTCAGTGCACCAGTTACTGGTGGTTTTGGCACTGTGGGCAGGTGCCAGATCATGCTGGAAAATGAAATCCTCATCTCCATAGAGCTTTTCAGCAGATGGAAGCATGTAGTGCTCTAAAATCTCTTGGTACACAGTTGCATTTACTCTGGACTTGATGAAACACAGTGGACCAACACCGGCAGCTGACATGGCTCCCCAAACCATTGCTGACTGTGGGAACTTCACACTGGATTTCAAGCAACTTGGATTTTGCTCCTCTCCAGCCTTTCTCCAGACTCTGGCGCCTTGACTTCCAAATGAAATGCAAAACTTGCTTTCGTCTGAAAAGAGGACTTTGGACCACTCTGCAACTGTCCAGTGCTTCTTCTCCATAGCCCAAGTCAGACACTTCTTCCGTTGTCTTGAGTTCAGAAGTGGCTTGACCATGGGAATACGGCTATTGTAGCCCATTTCCCGGACACGTCTGTGAACTGTGGCTTTTGATACCTGGACTCCAGCTTCAGCCCACAGTCTTTGAAGCTCCCTCAAATTCTGGAAGCGGCTCTTCTTCACAATTTTGTTAAGGCTGCGGTCATCTCTCTTGGTTGTGCAGCGTTTCCGGCCACATTTTTCCCTTCCAACAGACTTTTTGTGGATATGCTTTGAAACTGCACTCTGTGAACAGCCTGCTCTTTGAGAAATTTCTTCTTGTGTCTTACCCTCCTGATGGAGGGTATCAATGATGGTCCTCTGGACAGCAGTCAGATCAGCAGTGTTCCCCATACTTGTGATTTAGTTTACTGAACCAAGCTGAGTGTTTTTAAGGCTCAGGAAACCTCGCAAGGTGTTTCGAGTTAATTAGATGATTCAGGTGATTAGTTGAATAGCCTACTTGTATACTTTTTCATGATATTCTAATATTTTGAGAAAGGATTTTTGAGTTTTCTTAAGCTGTAGGCCAAATTCAGCAATATTAAAATAATAAAAGGCTTGAAATAGTTCAGTTGATGTGTAATGAATCCAGAATGTATGACATTTTTGTTTTTTTAATTGCATTACAGAAAATAAAGAACTTTATCACAATATTCTAATTTTCTGAGACAGTCCAGTATATATTTTCAATAACAATATAAGTTTATTTAGTGAGGGAATTTTCTCATAAAGAATTAGTTTGTCTTTAGAGTAGAGACATTGAAGTAAAACTAATTGATAGATTCTTGTTCAAAATAACAAAAGTGGAGCTGACACCAGTTTTTTTTTTCAATTGTTTGAATGTACAGTGCATTTTATTTTTAATATCCTGTTAATGGTAAATGGTCTGCATTTTATAGAGCCCTTTTCAAGTCACAGAAGACTTCCCAAAGCGCTTTACGATGTGCTTCACAGACACACTCACGCACCTATAGCGGCAACAGCCATGGAAGGCGCCTACCCACTTAAAAAACTATTAATATGCATATAGTTAGACGAATAATATAGAAATTTTAAAAAAATATATTATTTCGGTATATATTCTCATTTTCTGAGACAGTACATTGGGAGATACGCCCTTTTGTGGTCAATTTTCAATCTGAAAGTGGTGAAAAAAAATTCAAAATGTAAATTTTCGTTTAAATGTAAAATGCTACAGTGCACCATGTAATTCTCTTTATATAAGTATCTGTCAATACTTTAAGTGAAGATTTCACTTTCTAGTCATATACTGGAGCAAGATAAAAGGAGGAGGGGCCTCATCCTTTTTGACCACTTTCTGTCCGGGCAAGAAAGTGGAACAATGGGCAAATTCAGTAAGGCGAATGTTCAGTTTTCTTAATATTCTGTGGTTAGGCCATAATTCAAACTATGTTATTGTCATTGATCTGAAAAATACTGCCAAGTGTAAAACAAGCTGGACGTGAGATCTGTTGAACAGGTAAACGTGATGCTATTTTTGTCAAAGAGGAGCTTCAAAACAGGCGAGAGTGATGCAGCTATGCAAACGGTGAACCTGCTGCAGGCCTACCTGGAAGGACCTCTCCATAGTGATGGCAAAGTAGTATTCCCGACGAGGATAGTGCCTCTCGCAGATGAAGACCTGATTACAGATGCGGCCCGCTTCGCCAGTTTGTTTGGTGTACAGCTTGCGCCCGATCATCTGGGACGAAATGTCCCGCGCCTCTTCCGGCCTGCAAGTTTATGACTTTCAGAAACTCTTTTTAAATCCGAAGAAAAAGCAAAGCGCTTACGAGTAGACGATCCGGACGCCGCCTTTGAGCCCACCCTCGAACGTGCCTTTTCCTCGACCGCCTGCCAACACTTGAGCTTTGACCACCAGGTCTTTGGAACCTGACACATGAAAATGTACATTAAGGTGTGTTTGCAGAAAACATTGGAACATATGCTCTATTAAATGTTATTAAAAATAGTTTTTTCCGGTGTTGAAAAAAAGAATCTGCTCCTTGTGGAAAAAAAGGTCTAATCTTTCACTTATGACTCAAAAACAGACATTTTTATTTTTGCCATTTGACCAGAATAATCTTAATTTACATGTTCTTACTAACACATAATTTGGATATTATATCATAATGTGAACTGGAAAAAAAAATAGACGTACAATACCAGTAATCCGTTACATTTTAATTTTCATGGTTTCGCTACTGGACAGATTTGCAATGTGCATTGTGTTCTGCAATGGCTAATTGGCTTAACAGTCACCCTGCTTATTATTATTTGACAGTATAGTACTTCTTTGTAAAAAAAAACAAAGACATTTAAAAACATTTATACAGTACTTTGATTTGTTAGGTAAATGCATGAGCCAGTAAAATGGTTTGTTCTTTGGTTTCAGGTACAATATAATATTTAATTGTAAAATAATTGCAAAAAAATAAAAATTCTACTTAAGGGACTTCGCCTCTCGTGAATTACTTTTAAAATGTAACCCGCTAAAAACAAGATATTCTTGTAGTTTTTTTAAAGGGACACATTATCATTTGTGACAGCTAGATCTTGTACAGTGTAGTGAAATTGAAAATGAGTCCTACAGAACACAAGGAAGAAAACAAACTATGGAGATTCAAAGTGTTTCTTTTCTCTTTTTTTTTTGACTTTCACAAAGTTTTTTTTGGGGGGGGGCACCCGCAACAGCGGCAAGATAGGGGACAACAATGTCAGCCTCCTCTAGGTGAGCCTCATCTAATGTTACCCAAACGCTAAAGAATCTAGTATAAAAAGATGGCATATTTTTTTTAAGATAACTTCCTGCAGATAAATTCCTGTTCACCAAATTGTTAACACATCATATTTTGTGGTATGCTGGCTTTAGTAAAAATATTTTACGCCAATGAAATGACAGCATAGCTGTTGTCATTTGAGGTTTGGCTGCCATGTTTGCTTTTTGCTATTTGCAGACATGTGTACATGTACTGTATGCCTTTCAGTCCATGTGTGGCACTTCTATGCATACACAACTGTTACTTTATTTAGACGAGGGCTCCCAAACACATGGGCAAACCGCGGCTCGCTGGATGATTGTTTGCGGCTGGGCAGCTTAAGAAAAAAAAAAGTTATATATTTTTTATATTTGGTTTAGGTCCTTTTTTAGGTTTTTTGGTCGTTTATCGATCAATTTTTGTAAAGGTCCGCTTTTTGGATCATTTTTTGGCTGGATTTTGGTCAGGGTTTTTTGTTCATTTTACATTTTAAGTAACATGTACTTTACTACTTTTTATAATATTTAGTTCTGTTTCAGTACTTATCACTGGCTTTTGTATTTTTTCCATACATTAGTTATTTTTCATAATTTTCAATATATTCTTCACATTTTTTCATTTTAGTTTTTTTTACCTATTAATTTTGGGGTCCTTTTGGTTGTTTTTTTAGTCGATTTTCATTTTAAAGTTTCAGTCTTTTTTGGGTTGTTTTTAGTCGTTTTTCTAGCAAGGGGTAGGCAAGGGAGCAATTGTTCAGAAGAGTTCATGTTCACTGTTTCATCCAAGTTTAGAAGGTTAAAGAACTGCTAATACAGGCAATTGAACAGAAAAAAAACCCATTATCTTTCTAGTCAGCAATTATATGTGGATTCCTCAGTCGTTTACATCTCTTGTATCATTATTAATATATTTATTGCTAATTGATTTCCTTATTCATTTTTTTTTAAATCTCGGTTTTAGTTAAAAAAAATATTACTATTAGATATTTGAGAACATTGGAATGTTTTTATCAGGCCTTTTCTGGTGAAAAACCTTGATGCAGCCAACCCAGAATCTGTTTCCAGTGGCCCCCAGCTAAATTGAGTTTGAGACCCCTGATTTCGAAGAAATCTGACATTTTTGATGCTAGGGACAAACCGATTTCCTTAGCGACTTTGTAGGCTTCATCGGAGGAGCTGGCCACCATGCCGGCGGGCACGGCGATACCAGCGTCCTTCAGCAGGCCGATACTCATGTACTCATGCAGGGATAAGCTTCTTTGCTGCTGCAGTAGCGGCCCAGATGGCGATGATCCCAACAAGCCAGAGGAACCAGCCAGAACCTGCAACATGTCGGTAAAAGGACGAATTTGCCAGTTGAAATGTATTCAGTTATAGCGATCGATGCGGGCATTGCTGAGCGGGAATCTTCTCAAGCAAAGCTAGGACAACAGCATTAACAACAAAGTGTATTCATAAATTTCATATTGCGGTGATACCTCTATATAACAAGTTTAATTTGTAAAACAGACTGTGCTAATTTCTAGAATTGCTCACACACTGAGCCAAATTTTCCTTAAAAGTAGTGTCTGGAAATTCTCTAGTTTGAAAGACATCTTGTATCTTGAATTTCTTTGTCGAGCAGCTCGTATGTAGAAATATCACTGTATTCATATTCACCCTTCATTCACTTATTGCTCAACTGATTAACCTTACGAGGATCGCAATCTGACTAAGGGAAGGGGACACCCTGGACTGGCTGCCAATCGCTGGTCTAAAATTCTACAAAAAAATCCATGTATTTACTATACTAGGCAGAAGATGTCAAGTTAAAAAAAACCTCTATATTCAAAAAAAGTGGGAAAAAAACTGAAAAAAAAAAAGAAACAAACACTTTAAAAACAGAAAAAAACTATTCCGAAAAAATAAAAATATAAAAGACAAAAACATTTCGAAAAACAGAAAATAATAATTCAAGAAGAAAAAAACATTTGTTGAAAAATGGAAAAAAATATTCTGAAAAACAGATATTCAGAGCAGGAAAATAATCCAATCAGATAACATAGAATAAAATAAAAAGATTTGTTTTTAAACTAGTAAATAAAAAACTGTTCAAACAAAAAAAGGTTTGTGGAAAAATTGATTAATATTCTGGAAAAACAGAATCATCCCTTAATTTATACAAAAAAATGATAAATTCTGCAATGCTCTTCCCCCCGAGATTCGATCTGTAACCTCTGCGGAAATGTGTAAATCTAAATTTAAGACACACTTCTATAGCATATGAATAACCTATATTTTATGTTGACAATATTCGTGTATTATTTTCCCTCTTGTAGGTTTTAGATCAGGGGATGGTGTCATAATAGTCTGTGGTTTGCAATAATCTGTGGTCTGTGCAGCCCTTTGAGACTCTGCGATTAAGGGCTATACAAATAAACATGACTTGTCTTGTCTTGACTTGCAAAAATGCAAAATATTCTGCCCCAAAACAAAAAAAAATATTCGGAATTGAAAAAAATCCAAAAGAGAAACATTTCCAAAAACAGAGAACTGTTTTTCCCTAAATTACAAAAGGGAATTTCAAAAACGAAAAAAAAAATATCCTGAAGTGGAAAAAATGAACAAATAAATACTCCCTAAAAACTACAACATCCCAATAAATAGCAAAATATGCAATATATGCAATATGCAGTAAAACAGAGCATAACATAATAAATGCAGTCCATTTATATGATATATTATACAATTTATAATGTTAGATGAACGTTAAATGTTAAAATATACTAATCTGACTAATAAAAATTACTCCCGAAAACATAACAGACGCCCCCCCCCCCCCTCCTTAATATAATGTAAAATTAAATTATGTTTAAATAAAGAAATAATAACCAGTTCCCTCCAAAAAAGCTTCGAAAAATATTCAAAGGAACACACGTATTTTCCATGAGGATGCAATACGTATGGTTTGCTTGTTGTTGTTGTTGATCCGTTAACTGAGTTAAGCTGGGCTGACACATTTAGCGAAGTCCTACTAAGAAACCGACATAACATGTCAGAAACAAGAGACAATAAAACAAGTTGGAACATTTTAGGAAAAGATTTGTGGCTAAGTTTGTGCCCAAGCTAAAAGCTAGCATCTAGCGAGCTAATGTCAGTTTGACCCTGTCACTCGAGCGGTGGCCGTGGCGGTCAAAGGAGATGGCAGAACGTCTTTCTTTCAGCCACCGGGCCACCAAAATTTCTCTTTTCTTCCCGGTGTTGTGAGACTGACCTTGGCGGCGGAATTCAGAGCGCCTCCGGGCCCTGAATTCTTAAAGGTAGCCGTCAGACGGCGGCAGATTATGGACGTCGCCATCTTTGGCTGTCAGGCCACGACTGCTCGTGCGCATGCGCGGAAAATCACGACGACCAACACCTGCTGCCTTGACCAATTTCGGATTTAAGAGAAATCAGAATAAAACATTATTTATTTTAACGTAATAAATGTATGTGTAATGTCACAAATTGTTGCCAGAATTTTATTTACTTATCATGCCCTTCACATGTCAAAAATCTAAATGTGAAGAAATCTTGATTTTAAAGTCGACGAAAGCCCATGTCGTAGCATTTCATTCAAAACCAATCCTACACCTGTTAACGTATTCGTTTTTCCCGTATTTTTAAATTTTTTTTGATCGTTTCTAATTGCGCTCACCATACCAGCTCAGTAGCCTAGATGGTAGTGTGCCCGCTTTGAGACTGGGAGGTCGCTGGTTCGCGCCTCGGCCGAGACATACCTAATTGGTATAATGGCGGCGCCCTCTGTTGGCTGCGGCTGCATCGACTCGCTACAACGGGTCAGGTGTATCGACATTTCGTTCTGTGTACATTGTTACAAAGAATGACAATACAAAGGAAATTATTATTATTATTATATAACATTTTTATATGGGAAAAAAACAGTAAAATAAAAAAGACGCACGTTTTGCCGTACAAAGTACAATTATTAGGCATTTTGAGAGGTGTACGATGTACAAGAAAATCTGTAAGGAGAAACGCAAATTTTTCACTTATGGGTACCATCCGGTATACACCGACTATCACAAAACGGCAAATCAATCAAGTCTAACGAGTTTGCTGCGGAAGCCTCTATCTCGGTATCGTTTTTTTCGTTGCAAACGAAGCGAGCAGTTTGATGCTACTGTGTGCATGCGTCTGCCGCCTGGGGATTTCCCATCATGCATCATTCCGAAAAAATATATATATGGCGTAAGATTATTTTGTATTTCGTAAGGGAAAATACGACAGTTTGTACGGGCATCGAGCCGTAGAGGTTGACAGGTATGGGGTTTTCAGCCACGTGAAGAATGTCCAGGACAATGGTAATGATTACTTTTGACCTTTTTTTCCTATTTGAACTAAATTGTGACAGTTTCTATTACAGAGTAAAACCATCTGTAGAACAAGTAAAGTCTGAAATCCTGCACTGCTATGAATGAATGAATGAATGAATGCATGCATGCTTGTGTGTGTGAATGAAACACTATTTCGAACAATGTTAACGTTAACGTTCTTTTTTCACTTTTTTTTTTTCTTGATTTGTAGTTGCTCAGAAAACATTTAATTTTTTTGACATACCAATTTGTTTTAACGTAACGGAAATGGTTACTTTCCCTGGTAAGTGGTTACTTTTGCTATAGAGTAATTCTGTTACTTTTTGTAAGAAGTAGTGGGTGACTATAGCTAATTACCTTTTTAAAGTAACGTGACCAACACTGGTACCACAGTAAAGCAAGCAACGTGCTAGCTTTATTTTCCAAACCTTCAAGTATAACCATGTAAACGGATATTTACAGTGCACGATGTTATTTCAATTTGATTACATTTTCATACATTCAGTTTAAGCTCGAGTTCCCAAAAGTAAATAAAAATCTATGAACCACAGATATTTCCGGTATTTCCTTGAACGTAGCACAGGACTTAGTTGACACCTTAATATGCCTCAATCAACAACTGAATTAGATAGATACTTTATTCATCCCCTTAGGGAAATTCACACTACATAAAATACACACTAAGTATTCTGTGACATTTTTAATTTAAAAGAAGTTTAACTCCTTGTTATTCTCCTTTTTTGAAGGGAAACCCTTTCAAACCTGTTTTACAGCGAAAAAACTTCAATTCTATAACAGACAAAACACCAACATTTTTACTGAAAACGATTTATTTACAAGCATGAAAAACAATAACACACACACACACGCACACACTCTTTTTTTCAGTCCGAGTCGCTGCTGCTGCTGGAGGAGTCTGTGGACATAGCCTCCACGTCATCCTCGTTCTCCTTGTTGTGTCCTGGTGGCTCGAGGCCAAAATCTGCGGCGTGGTGAGGCGGTAGCATGCCCGCAGACAACTCTGAAGACTGCCACGGGTAGTGAGGCGTCAACACGTCTAAACCAGGCAGGGAAAACAAATAAAGATCATTAATTACAAATGAGTCAAAAGGACGATGGGCAGTAAAGGAAAACGTCAGTAGAGGACTTCCATACGGCAACCACGCTTAACGACGTTTTAACTTTATGCTGTGGATTTTTTTCGGCCCTCTTTACATTTTCCCCACAGTACCATATCGAGAGGAAATGATTTTGCGTGTCCAAAAACATAAAGTTCAAACTTTGACAAGTTACGTCTCCTGTGTGCTATTAGCCCACGTCATATATCATGTGCTGCTCTGCTACTGTTGTATCACTGCATCATGAAAATCCCAATACAGTATTTACTAAAAAATAGAATTGGAAGATTTTGCAGTTTTTGTGTTGGGGCTCGCTTCTGACATTGTATCACACGTTTCCACCCAAACTGTAATTCATATTTGTTGGGGAAACATGTTGAGGCTTTTAATCAGACTTTGCTAATCAACAAATTGTTTCATGAAACACTTTATTTACAGAACTGTCTCAGAAAATTGATTTAACCACCACATTGCCTTTGTTAACATCACATGTGTTAAACCTATGGCCCACCAACCACATCATTTTATGAGCAAAATTGAAAAACATTACACGCATCGTGTCAAAAAAAATGACATAAATATATCCAACGGATGTCGCCAAAACCAGGCGCCACCTACCACTGAAACATCACAGTGTTCTTTTGCCGAAGGCAATATGAAAAATACTAAATGAAATTCGCAGAAATTAAAAGAAGATCCTTTCTATAATAGATATGAAATTCACTAACGAAGTTTCCGTATTCAGGTCAAAATGCTTGTAAAAAAAGATTTAAATAATTAAATCAATCAATTAAATATGTTTTTGTATGATACTTTTGTCACTTTCCAGTTTGCATAAGTTTCGAATCAAATAAACTTTCAGGAATTCAAATGTTGCTTTCCTTTTTTTGAAAATGAATAGTTGCTGCTTTCCTTTTTTTAAAGCCCAGTTGATAAACATTGCAAGACATCAAATCTTAGTGAAGAAAAACAAAATTGAAGAAAAAATCCTCTACAATTGTTTCGTAATCAAATCTTACATCCCTAAATCATAATTTAAATCTGAACCCCAACACCTAAGGCACACATTCTTTTTACTAGTCCAGCCCCTGTGACAGTGTTTTTTGACCATGTGGTCCTGGAAACAATCATATACTCATAAATAACATATGAGTAGTATTACACATTGCTTACTATACATGGTTTTGTTATTTTAATGTTTTTATTTGGGGTACCAAAAGGCATTAGCTCAGGGCTAACCAACGTGGGGCCTTAAATACACCGGAATAGCCCCTGGACTGTTCATTGTAGTTGTCAAGAGAATTTGGAAAATATAAAGATCAGCAACGTTTTAGAGATATAGTTTTGTATTGGCAGTATCTCTTTTCTAACTGGCATAAAACAATCAAATTCGTGTTCAGTGATATAACATTCAAGATCAAGTCTTAATAAAAACTATAAACACACCTGAAGTGAAAAAGACACCATAAGTGAAAAAGACAATCTTATTTATTATGTCATTGGCAATTGTACTTTTTGGATGATGATACTTCTGAAGTGACTTGACCTTATTTGATCACTACTTCTAATAACAACTTAGAAGTAACATAGTAACCACATAGTAGCACATGTGCTCATAGGGAACAAAAGAGTAGGTCTCAGATTTAATAAAAATGGTGACCTCTGCATTAGCTATTTAACATAAGTTACTATTCCCCTGCCATCTGTCAATTACCCCTTTGTGATCCCCACCTCAGAACAGTTTCATATGGTATCCCAGGGTATACTTTACCTGGAAGTCTGCCCGCAGCCAGGGCGTCGCCCGGCAGGTGTCCATTGACGCCATTAGTGGGGAGGTTGGCCATGTGACCAAGCACGCCGCTGCGCATCTCCAGGTCGGTGGGGTACGGACGCCTCGGGTCGCCTGAGTGAGCGCAACAAGCAAACGTCAGCCTCGCGAGCTACATAGTTCGGAAAAAGATGTGTACCTGGGAGCCAATTAAGCGGCGCGCAGACGGCGTTACTGGCGCTGATCCTGTGCGCGTACTTGATGAGCTCCTCAGAGGATATACTTCCTGTAAGGATGCAGACATATCAAAAAAAACATACACACACACAAACTAATGAGTGTTATAAATGTGTGGGCGCACCTTTCCTGGCCCGCTCGATGGATTTCAGCTTCTCCTTGGCCTGGTAAACAGCCGTTGCCTAAAACCAAGAGAAAACAGTAGCATCAGAGCAGGATTCTCACTAAATATCAAGTGAATGGTATATGTGTCGATTCGTTGAACAAGGTAGCTAGCAGCAAATGTTAAATACATTGTGAACAATGTACATAACGTAATCAGTGTGTGCGGGCAAGATAAAGCGAGAACGAGAGCGAGAGAGATATGATGGAGTGGGACACAAATGCTTGGCGGGATGGAGAAAGAAGAGAGCAGGTATCCGGTCACAATACAGTATAAATGATATGAAATGGCTAAATGGCATCTGAGATCTCAAGTCAAGAGGTTACTTGTACCTCCAGCCCCCACTCCTCCCTCTCGTGCAGTCGAGCGGGCAAGCTAAACTGAACCAGAGCACTTCTTGAGAGCTTTTCTGTCGGTGCTGGAAGCGTTCTTTCTTCTTTTTTTCAAATTTAATGTCCTATCGGCTTGAATCTTGGCTGCCCGAAACGTTCCTCGTGGTGCAGGGAGCATCCGTTGTTATCTACTTTTTTTAAATTAAAATTTTTTCCCCGTGAAGAAGTGAACCAGCAATAACTGAAGCGTAAAGTAGCGAGGCGTCTCTTTATTAGTATTTTTCTTCTTCTTTTTTTCTGTCCAGCCTTTCACCAGGTTTTTGCTTTTTTGGGTATCCATTGCTGCAAGATGGCAGACAATTATCTCATCTCCCTCTACGTAAGGCTCAGTTTATGTAAAATTAATAGACCTATGAGTATTTTTGAAAAAAGTAAAGAACATTTCTATGATAACTCATGTATTGTTGCTAATTATTTCAATCAATATTATTATAAAAAAAATTTTATGAATCGCTTATTATACACTAAGAGGCACTAAATAACACACTCTGTCCCTTTACGTGCACCCCAAGCGAATTATAGCACAAATATCAATTTTTTTTATTCGGACTTCGAGTCGCAATCGTTGGATGAGTATTTTCCTTTCCTGATTGAGCAGTTTCCCTCATCCCTAGTATTTTGATAATGCAAAGCACTATGGGACTTGTAGTACAGAGACTAATAACAGTCTGTAGTTTGCGATAATCTGTGGTTTGTGCAGCCATTTGAGACTCCTTGTGATAAAAGGCTAAAGAAATAAACATGACTTGACCGCTCACTGACATTATTTAAAGTGATAGTTAAATCTGGGAAGACAATATCAATGCGATCATATTGATATTTGGATCGATCCGCCAAACCACCCAAAAACGATTCTAAGTCATTATTTCATTTTTATCCCTTCATATTTTTGTTATCTTCAAAAAACAAACAAGATACTGGAAGTTTCACGTTTTCTTTCTCCCAATAAGCAGGTGGGCGCCTTGCATGGCTGCATGGCCGCTATTGGTGTGTGAGTGAATGGGTAAGTGTGAAGCACATTGTAAAGCGCTTTGGGAGGTCTTCATTAACTTGAAAAGCGCTACAGAAATGCAGACCATTTACCATTATGGATTGACTTACTACTAATTGAGAGATTTTTATCAATGATTTTTTTTTATGTTTATATTCTATTTTGTGTAGTGAATTAAAAAAAAGGATACTTGAAAACAGTGGAATGTTTTAATCAGAACTTTTTTAAATAGAAAACCAATTTACCCCAACCTCACCCAGACCCGAGCTCCAGCGGCCCCCAAGTATATTGAGTTTGAGACCCGTGGCTTCCATCATTTACTTTCCTAATTTTAAATCAAAAGAGTTTTTTTTTTTTTTAAGTCAATCTGAAATGTTGTCATTTTTTGGTGGGCCAAGCAATGCTTTTTACAATTAGTGACTCATAAATCATATACTGGATTAAGTGGGGAAAAGAAAACCTGGAAAAACTCATCATGTAGGGGCCACGTGGAATCTGTTTTTAGTGACTCACCAGGATGTGCTCGGTCTCTTTGAGCTTCTTCTGCAGCTGTTGGATGTCGCTGTCTCGCTTCTCCACCTCCTTCTCCAACTGCTGCATCTCCTGGTGCACCTTGCCTTGCAGCTGGGCCACCTCCATCAGCTCCTGCAACTCCCCGTCGCGCTGCACCAGCAGCTCCAGGATCTGAAACCGACGCATGTCTTAACCACTCACCGTTATAGGGGCTTCTTTTTTTTAGCAGCCACCATATTGGATGACAAGAAACAATGAAAGACAATGCAACTGCAAATCGCTCCGCATACTTAACAGGTTTAGATGACAAGACTAGATGAAAACTGACACATTGTCATTGGATCCCTGCATTTTACCTGTAGTTTCATAATAATATACACACACAGTATACACAGAGTTGGGTAGTAACATAGTACAATTACTCCGTTACATTTACTTGAGTACGTTTTGGGAAGTTTTGTACTTCTAGGAGTATTTTGAAATCCCTATACTTTTACTTGAATAAATTTGTAAAGAAAAAAAACGTACTTTTACTTCGCCACATTAGGCAACATTGAAGTCAGTACTTCATTACCTAATAATCCATGTATGTATGCATCCGTCTGACTCCGCTAGGGCGCATTTATTTTGACGCAGCCCTCCGCCAGACTCTACCATGTCCAACCAATCAAACGTAGATGCCTCATCACGTTACTATATTCAACTTTAGCGGGGGGAAAATTGATTACGGATGAAGCAGATTGAAAATGTTGCTTAGCAATACTATGAAAACACGAAAGAGGAGGAGGACCCCTGGCCTCACGTCAAAAGCACGTTCCCCTTAAAAATGGTGCAAAATACCAGCTACAATATGCAACGTCTCCTTTGTCCGAGTTCATGGGGTAGTATGTCGTTCTGCTTGCAGAGTCTGTTAAGATAAGATAAGTGTAAATGTGCTCCATGTGCTTAGTTTATTTATTTGATTTATACTATTGTTACTTTATTGTTTATTGAAGCACTTCAATTTACGTTGATTTTAATCTACTTTTAAATTAAATTTATTTTTTTGTTTATTGGAATGTAAGGACTTTGGGCAGCACGGCGGATGAGTGGTAAGTGCACAGCCTCACAGTGCGGAGGTTCAGGGTTCAAGTCCAGCTACCGCAGCCTTCCCGTGTGGAGTTTGCAAGTTCTCCCCGTTCCTGCATGGGTTTCCTCCGGGCACTCCGGTTTCCTCCCACATTCCCCAAAACATCCATGTCAGGTTGATTGGCCAGTCCAAATTATCCCTAGGTGTGGATGACTGAGTGAGTTGTCCGTCTCTGTGTGCCCTGCGACTGGCCCACTGCCCGAAGATGGCTGGGATGGGCTTAAGATAATGGATGGATGGACTTTGATAATTTGATGGTATGATTGGTTCTTTTGAGAAAAAAAAATCAGTAAATTTGTCACTACAGTTATTTTAATTAATTTTAATTATTTTCACGTTGTACTTTTTTACTTTTACTCAAGTAATTATTTGGTGTAACAAGTATAAATTTGAAACAAGGAGGTAAAATAATAAAAAAAAATTCTTATTCATTTTTAATTAACTCATTTAATGTTGGGGCATTTTTCCAAAGTGACTCAGGCGAACCTATAGAGTTTCTTTGCCACTTTTATTCCGAACTCGGCTCTTAACTATCGAATAAGTTCCTGAATCAGTCACGTGTTACACATGCTTTAATTCAGATTCAGATCTACTTTATTGTCATTCTAGTACACGTGTATACAGAACAAAATGTCGATACATCTGACCCGCACAGTTTCCTTGAATGTACAGATATAAGTAAAAGTTGTATTGTATTATGGCTACATATAGTATTTTACCATAGTGCCGATACTAAGGGGCTTCAAATGTCACCAGGTACATCATCAACACACACAGACTCGCCATTCATAAACCACTCATCTAAATTACTCGGCACACGCTTCAGGGATTCAACCCGAGGAGCACATCACTACCATAGACTCTTGACAAGCTTCCATCCTATAAAAGCCTACTTGCACATAACCGGTATCAGCACTGCAACTTAGAATAGTCTATAGTCTGTAAAGGTCTGTATAGCCCTTTCAGAATTTTTGTGATAAGGGCTATACAAACAAACATGACTTGACGAGGGCAGAAATTTGTGTGCCTTCTTCATGTTTTGAGATCATTACAACATATTTTTGCATGGTTATCATGTTTATTGCTTCTCCCTTTGGCATCCATGGGGGTATAAATACAGTACAGTGTATCACAGACTCGCAAATACTTTACAAGGCACAAAGGATTCTGAATTGAATGAAGAGAGATACATTGCAGGTAGGGGAGTTAATCCAATCGCATATCGGTATTTTCATAACTTTTATAACATTATGGCAAGGAAAGTATAGAAACAACAGACAGAAAAGAGTCGATTGCTCCCTCACTTGTCAAATGTAATTGTCCACTTTCTCCCAGAATATGCAAGACATCATAAATTGGTTTAATTTAAATTGTTAATGTGAAATTTAAATATTCTTAATGATGCCTACCTGAGCATCCTCGCCAGGCTGCGGCAATTTCTGACTCCGGGACAGCGCTAACATTTCTATTAGCTCCCTGGAATAGAAAAAAACCAGGTCAAACTAAATATAAATAGCAACTTAATTCATTTATGTTTGAATGTACCGAGACAAAACCTCCAAGTCGTCCAAAACAGCCAAAAGACGCTCTTTTGTTGACTTGACTGTCACGGCGGCGGCCATGATTGCTGGCGCCACTTGCGTACTACTATTTTGGAAACGGAAATGACGTTTTAACCTGAAGTTAGAAGATTTTGAGAAACCAGCACAGATAATTTTTTAAACACGTTTTTAATTTAATTTGGATTAATTGTATATGATACTAATTCGTGTATTCTTAAAAAATATATATATTAATATTTTTTTTAAAAGCTACCTGTCGAGGAAGAAGTGACAACCACAGCCAACATGTTACGTCATTTTTATGCGTCATCTCTACAGAATCATAGGCAACCTGTATTCATTTGCAAAAATGTTACGAATTTAAACATGCACCGCCCTTTTTGTACTTTTTTTATTTATTCCTGGTGCGCATGCTACAAGAGTGTACGTTAATGGTTTAATGTGAAGTTATTGCGTTCAACGTGCTTTTCTCGTCAGCTGTTAAATATGGCTGACCATCACCACCACCACCACCATCATCATCATTTCTCGTTTTGCTTCTGCGATTTGATAAGGTAAATGTTTCTTTTTTTTTTCAACTAATCTATAATAAATTCATTATTAGACACTCAAAAACACAACTTTGGTTGTGGTTTTATTGACAGCCACGGATCTTGGGCAAATAGTTGTTTTGATTCCCGAAATGTACCCGATTGTCTAAATGTTCACGTAAAGTAGCTACTAAAAGTTCCTCAATTCTTTATTTTTGAAGATTAACACAAATACCTACGTTAGAATAATAAGAAGGCCTTACATAACTACGATATTCAACACTTTGTGTACAAGTCAAGTCACATTTATTTGTATAGCCCTTGATCACAAGATGTCTCAAAGGACCGCACAGGATTACAATTACACCATAGCCTGATCTTAAACCAACATGCGGACAAGGAAAAACTCAAAACATCAGTGTGAGGAAAAAAGAAACCTTGAGAAGGGGCCTCACAAGTGGTAACCCCCCTTCCAGAATGACCAGGGTGCCATAGATTTAGCATGGTGTAACAGTACACAAAACATAGTGAACATCAATAAAAGAAAACAAAAGGTAAAATGTTGAAATTTGTCCAGAAGGTACATAACAGCAACAATGCCTCAAGCCTGTAAAATGGTCAAAAAAGTCCATAACAGAAACAACGCAGCTTCCCATCTCTGCCAACTGGTGGATGTAGGCATTGATATGCTTGTAAGTTTTTTCACGCTACACTAGCGATTTTGTTGTTTAGGGGTGCCCAATCTAGTGCCTGCGGGCACCAGTTGGCCCCTATGAAGAGCTGAGTAGACCGCGGACTGGTTCTGAAAATAGCTCACCAGTCATGGAAATTGGATTTCAGCAACTTTCTTTTACGTTTTAGTGGTTGACTTAGCCTATTTGATCCTTACTTCTAATCATTACAAACTGGTAATTACATAGTGATAATTCAGTAATAAGAAATGAGTTGTTGTTTTATAAACTCATATCAAACTGGTAACACTTCACGCTAATCAGTAACAACAAAAGTTAAACTCAAAAAGTTTTCTGACTTCTAATATCTAGTTAATGTATTGATGGACGTTTTATTTTGGATAACCTTGGATTTCGCATTTCAGGTTTCTGTCCCCCCTGGTGGTCCCCTGCCTTGTCCTGAGCCTGCTGCTGACCCTGCTACTGTGGGTGCTCCTGCTAGGACTTCAGGCTTGGTTTCGCAACCGCCGCAAAGCTCAAGTTGGCATTGGCGGTCCGGCTGTGGCTTTTTTCCACCCATACTGCCACCTTGGCGGAGACGGGGAGCGAGTCCTCTGGTGTGCCCTCAGGGCTCTTATGCAGCGGTAAGAATCTAAACCTGTTATTGGACACGGTCCAACAAATAGGGTTTGTACATTTGCTCGAAATGCTCAAAATTCTAATGTTTTTACCTTATAGTTTGAAAAGTGTAAATGCTTGAAGTTGTTGCCATGTTTCTAGCAGTTTGACTCAATAGACCACGCATTCAATGGAGAATAATGAAACAAGTCTGCTTCAAAATGGTCACTGCTCTCTGGTGGCTTTGCTTTGCCATTGCATTTCTTCGTCCCTTGTGATTCACAGCAGCTGACATTAGTTTATATGGAATTGTCATGGGAAGCGTCATCACCTCCTAATGTCACGTCCAAGAGGATAGGTGAAAAGAGATGCCTGGAGGCTGCTTTTTTAATGAACAATGGCTAGAAAACAGAACATACAAACAATGGCTAGAACGTGGAACAAATTCATGCAAAGCATTTTGCAAAGTATGCAAAATGAGATCCAACACTTCACAATGAGAGAGTTAGCTCTCCCCAGTCTCCAGTCATCTCAAAGGTATTTCAAGGAAATAACTACCTTAAAGGTTGGATGCGTCATTTGAGTTTTCCTTTAAAAGTTAAAAGTAGAACATTTTCTTTATTAAGTATATATTAAGAATAAAGAGATAAGAATGACCAATATTTTCGCATATGTTGCGGAGGGGGTAAACCAGTGTGTGCTTTTGGGCTTCTCTGCTGATGAAGGGTTGCATGGCTCAGCAACTCACCCCTTGTTGTGTTGTGGGGTTAATGTTCGGTGTTCGTTTGGGAAGAGCAAGGGGGAATTAATGTTGGGTGAATGTGTGTGTGTTTTTGACTAGCCACCCCCTACTGGGGTGATATGGCTTTGGTAGATTGATAGGTAGATCGATAGATAGAAGTAGTTGTTAACATTGCCCAATTAAGTTCAAGGAGCCCATATGCTTTATTTTCCAGGGGGCTTTCATCTTACTTTTAGCAGAACTGTTCGGGACTTGTAACACATTAGGAAGCAAGAAAGGGGGGTGGGGGAGTTTTGGAGAGTGATTTCATGCTCATCCTTACGGTTTTCAGTAAGTGTAGCATGAGATTATGATGTAAAAAGGAGCATGGTTCAAATACAGTTAACCCACAACTCTAAAAACATTTTTAAAAAAAAGAATAGTTTATTCAAGTGCGTTTCAAGAAATGTATGTACTTGCACGCACTACACAAGCAGCTTGACAAAGGTTGCAATGATGACTTAAGCCAGAAGATGGCATAAGCAAGTAGAATATTTTGAAATTCTGGACACCAGCTTTCAACTATGTTATTTTGGTTGCTGTCTCCTACTTGCTACACCTAAACAGAGCACTACGAAATAATGAAATGTGTGTTAATGCAATTGTTACTTATCAATTATGGAAATGTATTATGGGCCAGGTAAAAATTTAGCTTTCTGGGAGTAAATTTCTTATTTGAATGGTATCGGAAAATTGACTTTTAAAGTCCTTTAAAAAGTGTTTGAATCTGGCAATAAAAAAGGTGTACAAACCCTTTTAATCCTGTTGTCATCTGATTGAATTTCTGTCAGCTACCCCAGTGGCTCCTTTGTGGTGTACACTGGCGACCAGGGAGTTTCAGGGGCTGAGATTCTGGAGCGAGTTCGCCAGAGATTGGACGTGGAGTTGCCCCGCCCAGTCACTTTCGTCTTCTTGCGTCACCACGCCTTGATGGAGATCTCGTCCGATCCTCACCTCAACCTGGTCGGACAGAGCCTCGCCACCGTACTGTTGGGTGAGTTGATGTGGCTTTTGCCGGGGTGAAAACCAGACCCTTTTGTATTATTGTAAATGTTTTGGCCCTTCAGGCTGGGAGGCCCTGATGGCTTTCGTCCCCGATGTGTATGTGGACTGTATGGGCTATGCCTTCACCCTGCCTCTCTTCCGCTACCTGGGGGGATGCCAGGTGCTCAGCTACGTACAACACCCACCTGTTGGCCTTGACATTTGGAAATACCGCCCCAGGTGAGCCATGAAAAAAAAAAAAAAACACAACAAGATAAATAAACGACAAAATAATTGATGAAATAAATGAAATGAAATGATCTGCATTTATATAGCGCTTTTCAAGTCAATGAAGACTTTCCAAAGCGCTTTACAATGTGCCTCACATTTCCTGATAGCGGCCGTGCAGCCATGTAGGGAGCTAACCTGCTTATTGGGGGTATTAGGGGTTCAGTGTCTTACCCAAGGACACTTCGACATGTAACACGGAGGAGCCGGGATTCGAACTGCGATCTCTTGATCCCAAGACGAGTGCTCTACCTCCTGAGCTACAAAATACAGTGCACGACGTTATTAACCAAATATACTGAAATAGATCCTTGCAGTATAGTATGATAACAATAAAGGCTATTCTATTCTATTTTTTTTCTATAAATGACTAAATAAATACCTGAATATATAAATGACAAAATACACACAAAAAAAAATTAATTCCAAAATATGCAACAAAATATATACTGAAATAAATAAACCACCATTATGTACAAACAAAACAAAATAAATGGCAAAATACATAACAAAATAAAGATCAATGTAATTGAATTACAAAACAAATGGCGAAATACATGACAAAATACACAAGAAAATATTCATGGAACTAAATACTAAAACAAAAAAAGGGACAAAATATACGGCACAATGAAAACAAAATACACAACACAGTAAAAGACAGAAAAAAAACAAAATACACAATGTACATGACAAAATGCACGACAGTAAATAACAAAATAAATGAAAGACAAAATAAATGGCAAAATACACAAAAGAATACACACACACATCTATCTATCATATATATATATAAATATATATATAAAAGATAGAGATATATAAGATAGATTGCACTTATATCATATTTAGGTATTGCGTGATTTATTGATGTATTCATTTCTATTTTTTCATATTTCTTTCTACATATGGCAGGATTACTCCTCCATATAAAAATGGTGTCAGCTTCACTCTGAAGTTTTTCCATGACGCCATCTTCTCCCTCCTGTATGGGCTGGTAGTGTCCTGCAGCCACCGTATCTTGGTCAACTCCACCTGGACGTTGCGCCACATGGTGGCGCTGCAGCGCTGCCCGGACCGCACCACCCTGGTCTACCCACCCTGTAACGTCAAAGCTTTCCTGGGCAGCGAGGACCAAGAACAAGAACCGGAGGCCACCAAACGTAGCACCATCGTGGCCCATTTCCGGCTCGAAATGGACCACACCCTGCAAATCCGAGCCTTTCGCAAACTTCTGGACCGGCGGCCGGGGGACTCCTCCCTGCGCTTGGTCCTGATCGGTGACTGCAGGGACCGCCGGGACCAGGATCGAGTGGGTGTCCTGCGGCGGCTCTGCCGGGACCTAAACTTGGAGGACCAGGTCTGCGTTAAACTCAATTTGTCCTTCCGGGACCTGCGGAGGGAGTTGTTGGATGCTGTTGTGGGCCTGCACACAATGCACGATCAATCTTTTGGCATCGGTAAGCACCCTTAAAAATGTTACACATATGTCAATAAATGGTTTCCATGGTAACCAACCAAGCAGATGTTGCAGAATATTGTAACTCTAATGATAGTGAAAAGGCAATATGCCAGAAAGGAAGGGGGAAAAGAAGGAAGGATAGAAGTAAGTCAGAGAGAAAGGAGCAAGTGAAAAAGAAAGGAGAAAGTCAAAGAGAAAGAAGGATATGGTGAAAAAGAAGACATAAAGGAAAGACAACAAAAGGAAGTGAACAACAGAAAGACGAATACAGATTGAGAAAGAAACAAAGCAAAAAAGACGGTGAAAGAAAAAAAGCAAAAGAAAAAGGAAAGACCAATAAAGAAAAAAAAAAGAACTGAAAATACAAAAGGAAGGAAAGAAAGGAGAAAGTCAAAGAGAGAGAAAGAACGATACGGTGAAAAGGAACAAAGAAATAAAGGAAAGACAGCAAAAGGAAGTGAATGAAAGAAAGACGGAGAAAGACACAAAGCAAAAAAATAAAGTGAGAGAAAGCTAGAAAGAAAGCAAAAGAAAAGACCGATAAAGAAAAAAAGAACCGAAAAGACAAAAGGAGGGAAAGAAAGGAGAAAGTCAAGGAAAGAGAAAGAGAAAGAAGAATACGGTGAAACACAACAAAGAAGGGAAAGAGCAAAAGGGAGTGAACGAAAGACAGATAAAGAAAGACCGAGAGAGAAAGAAACAAAGCAAAGTGAAAGAAAAGAAAGAAAGAAAAAGGAAAGACTGATCATTAAAAAATGAGAACGGAAAGGACAAAAAGAAGGAAAGAAAGGAAGCAGCAAAGGAGGAGGGAAAGGAAAAAAGAGGAGGTAAAGGAGGAAGGAAAGAAGGAGGGAGGGAAGGTAGCATTGAAACAAGGAAAGGAATGAAAAAAACTAAAAGAAAGGAAAAATAAAAGACAGAGAGGTAGAAAGACAGAAAATAAAACGATGAAAAAGAGAGAAAGAAAGACAAAAAAGAAAGCAGAGAGAAAGTGAAATATATGTGAAAGAAAGAAAACCAGAAAGAAGGAAAACAAAAGAAGGAAAGTAAGCTAAAGAAAGAATTTGAAAGAAAGATTGTGAAAGAAAAGACAGAAAGCAGAAGAGAGAGTATATAACAAGGTAATGAACGTAGTTTTTAACAAGATTTGACAAAGTAATGTTCCAGACTTTATTTTCCTTTGTAGGGGGTTATACTGGCTCCATCCAGGTGGGAGAGAGGCACATCTTTGTAATCCCCCCACCCAGTTCACCTTCTCTCTTTCCCAGGCGTGTTAGAGTGCATGGCGGCCGGCGCGGTGGTCCTGGCCCACAAGTCTGGCGGACCCGAGCAGGACTTCTTGGTCCCCTTCCAGGGCGAGCCCACCAGCTTCCTGGCCGACGGCGAGGACGACTTTGCTGCCGCCATGGACGCCATCTTGGCCATGACGCCGGAGAAACGAGCTAGCATCCGACGTAGCGCTCGACGATCCGTCTTGCGATTCTCCGACCACGAGTTCGATGCCGCTTTCTCGGCGGCGTTTGAAGCGCTATTGAGGTCGACGTGAATTGTGGCACTGTCAAGGGGAAAAAAGGACGATTGGTTTTAAAGGGACAGTGTGTAATATTTAGCGCCTTCTAGCGGTACAAAAAACTTTCATCCAGTAAAAAAAAAACAACAACATTGATTTTAATACAAGGCAAAATATATGGACTATCATACTAATAATAATTTATATTAAAAAAATCATGAATCGAGAAATTTGTTTTACTTTTTTCGACCGTGAAATCCCTTACTTATGTCGGCGCCATGTTTGTCTGGCATCCTGCTGCCTTGCTGTGCCTCGTGTTCATGGCCGCACCAGATAATACAGTGCCAATTAGTGGTCTATTACACATTGGGGATTTAAAGACAGCTTTATGGAATAAAGGAGAAGTGGTGTAAACATGTATTTCTATCATAATTTACAAATTTTGTTATACAGGACTGTCTCAGAAAATTAGAATATTGTGATAAAGTTCTTTATTTTCTGTAATGCAATTAAAAAAACAAAAATGTCATACATTCTGGATTCATTACACATCAACTGAACTATTTCAAGCCTTTTATTATTTGAATATTGCTGATTTTGGCTTTCAGCTGAAAAAAACTCAAAAATCCTATCTCAAAATATTAGAATACTTCCTCAGACCAAGTAAAAAAATAATTTTATAACAGCAAAACTAAATCAAACATTTGAAAATGTCCATTGATGCACTCAGTACTTGGTTGGGAATCCTTTTGCACGGATTACTGCATCAATCCGGCGTGGCATGGAGGCAATCAGCCTGTGGCATTGCTGAGGTGTTATTGATGCCCAGGATGCTTCGATAGCGGCCTTCAGCTCATTTGCATTTGTAGGTCTGGTGTCTTTCATCTTCTTCTTAACTATACCCCACAAATTCTCGATGGGGTTCAGGTCAGGGGAATTAGCAGGCCAATCAAGGACAGTGATGCCATGGTCAGTGCACCAGTTACTGGTGGTTTTGGCACTGTGGGCAGGTGCCAGATCATGCTGGAAAATGAAATCCTCATCTCCATAGAGCTTTTCAGCAGATGGAAGCATGTAGTGCTCTAAAATCTCTTGGTACACAGTTGCATTTACTCTGGACTTGATGAAACACAGTGGACCAACACCAGCAGCAGACATGGCTCCCCAAACCATTGCTGACTGTGGGAACTTCACACTGGATTTCAAGCAACTTGGATTTTGCTCCTCTCCAGCCTTTCTCCAGACTCTGGCGCCTTGACTTCCAAATGAAATGCAAAACTTGCTTTCGTCTGAAAAGAGGACTTTGGACCACTCTGCAACTGTCCAGTGCTTCTTCTCCATAGCCCAAGTCAGACGCTTCTTCCGTTGTCTTGAGTTCAGAAGTGGCTTGACCATGGGAATACGGCTATTGTAGCCCATTTCCCGGACACGTCTGTGAACTGTGGCTTTTGATACCTGGACTCCAGCTTCAGCCCACTGTCTTTGAAGCTCCCCTAAATTCTGGAAGCGGCTCTTCTTCACAATTTTGTTAAGGCTGCGGTCATCTCTCTTGGTTGTGCAGCGTTTCCGGCCACATTTTTCCCTTCCAACAGACTTTTTGTGGATATGCTTTGAAACTGCACTCTGTGAACAGCCTGCTCTTTGAGAAATTTCTTTTTGTGTCTTACCCTCCTAATGGAGGGTATCAATGATAGTCCTCTGGACAGCAGTCAGATCAGCAGTCTTCCCCATACTTGTGATTTAGTTTACTGAACCAAGCTGAGTGTTTTTAAGGCTCAGGAAACCCTCGCAAGGTGTTTCGAGTTAATTAGATGATTCAGGTGATTAGTTGAATAGCCTACTTGTATACTTTTTCATGATATTCTAATATTTTGAGATAGGATTTTTGAGTTTTCTTAAGCTGTAAGCCAAATTCAGCAATATTAAAATAATAAAAGGCTTGAAATAGTTCAGTTGATGTGTAATGAATCCAAAAGTATGACATTTTTGTTTTTTTAATTGCATTACAGAAAATAAAGAACTTTATCACAATATTCTAATTTTCTGAGACAGTCCTGTACATTGACCCACGGTTACAGCGACCCAGCCTTACGACGTTTTCATTTACGTTGGAAGGAAGGAGGTTGAGGAAGGAAGGAAGGAAAAAAGAGAAAGGAAGGAATGAAAAAAACAAAGGAAATGGAAAAAGAGGAAGGAAGGAAAAAGGGAAGTAAATTAAGTAATTAAAGGAAAAAGGAAATGAAGAAAAAGAAAGCAAGGAAGGAAAAAAATAATAAAGTAAGGAAAGAAATGGGGATGAGAGGAAATAAAGAAAAGCAAATGGGAGGAAATAAAGAGGGAAAGAATGTTACAAAAGGAAAGAGGGACTGGAGAAAGGAAAGTGATGGAAAGAAAGAAGGGATGAAATAAATAAGGAAGTGACTAAAGAAAGAAGGTAGGATGGAAAGGGAGGAACAAGATGAAGAAAATAGGAAAAGGAAATGTGGGAGAGAAATGCAGGAAAAAGCAAGGAAATAAAGGAATAAGGAACAAAAGAGAAAGGAAGGGAACAATCAAGAAAGGAAAGAAGAAATAACGGGAAAAAGGAGGGAGGAAATAAAGGTCAAGCGTAGAAAAAAAAATAAACGGAAGGAGGGAAGACAATTAGACAGGGAGGAAAGAGAAAATGGCAGGTTGATGAAGGAAGAAAATAAAAAAGAAAGGAAACGGAAGGAAGGAAAGAATGAAGGGAATTGAGGGAGAAAATAAGAAGGAAGATTGTAAAGAAGGAAGGAAAGTGTGGATAGGAAGAAGACCAAAAATAACATTCGTAGTACACAATGAGGTTTGAATATTTTTTATTGAGACTTTCAACAGCAATCAAACACATTCACAACTTCACCATATCATATTCTAACAATATGGATCATTATGGAAATGGGATTTGTTGGAAATTAAAAAAAACAATGTATACAGGGCAATACTATTGTGTAGGGGCACAGCTGTTTTCTCAAGTGGGATTTCTTCCCACCCTCCCAAGTAGCATCCTCCAGTCCTCTGCCCGGGATGCTCAGATGGGTCCTCTCCCTTCTCGTTCCTACCTTTACTATTTTCTTTATTAATTATCCATTATCCGTTATCGGTCAGTTCATCTTACGCTACAAAGCCAAGGAGCCGGGACACTTAGGCTGCGTCCCATTCTTCGCACTTTCACTCGCTATGTGCCCTAGTCACTCGGTTTGCGCGTTCACGTGAAAATGGGGTGTGTCCCGATACTCTCAAGACCGAGGCAGAAGTGCCCTCAAACCAAGTCGTAACCACTTCAAGACCGAGGGGGCTCTCGACCTCACTTGGCAGCGAAGTGACTACCCAGAAGGCTTTGCGAATTCTCAATATCAACAAAGATGCCCGAAAAGGAACCACACAAATGTAAGTAGTTTTCCACAACCACGCATGTATTTGCAATAAAATGTATTGAGATATCTTAGTTAGACGTAAATGCAATAGAAAATCGTATTTTCGCGTTAAAACACGAACATTGCAAAATCGCTACTTTACGAAGTGCACTAATCTACCAAGGGAGCTGGCAAAAAAAAACCTTCACGCTACAAACTGTAAAGTAGGATAACTGTGCAGAAAATCACGGTTCAGCCCATCCCTGTTTTTATCTTAAACGAGTCGTGCTTTTCATGTACATGGCCAGTCGCTAAAGGAGCATAGTCAGAATACCGTTCTGGACATAAGCGCTTGTTTACTGCACACAATTTCGGGTGTCGTGTTTTATTTACAATATGATTCTTTCATGTGAGATCAGAATGCATTAGTTTTCATCATGCATTACGAGTAATGTCTCCGAATTTCACGTGGAAATACAGTTGAAACAAACTACTATCACATAGTTCACTGTCTTCTCTGTAAACACATATTAAGTGAACGAATTACCTTCTCAAAATGTTGTCCAAATGTGGAGACAATTCTAAAGCATATGTGATGCTGGCCAATAGAAGGCTCATACAGCCATAAGAATAACATGTCAATTTCATGTCTCACATCAACTAGTTGAGCATCGTATACACAGTTGTTTTTGTACAATACATCAGCATTAAGTAATTCTTGTTTTTTCCACCCAACCTAAAGGCCATTGTAGAACGTCCCGTGGAAGAGCTGGTCACCATCACAGCTACCACGCCATCCACACCACCGGGCACGTCGTTGGCACCTTCTAATCCGGCGCCAAACCCCAAATCACCCAGAAAAAAAGGAAGCACGATACACTCCTTGACTTTTTGAAAGTGGAGTCTGCCGGAGTGAGGAAAAGTCTCGAAGAAACTGTGGCCAAAACTGAGCGGTTCCCGTCCTTTTTGGGAAGCTCGTGGACAAATTTCCAGAACAGTGACATCTCTGCAATGTTTCCCTTTGTTTTATAAAAGGAAAATATTTTTTTTTATTAAGAACTCAATGAAGTTCCAGTTTGTGTTTTCCAGCTTCATGGAAGTATTGGTATATTTTTGTTAAAATTTGTGACACATTATTTATTTACTATTATGTATTTTGGCCCAATGTGAGTTTGTTTTTCTGAAAGTAAAGTATTATTTAAGCTGGAGTGATTTGTAGTTGTTTTCTGTCCAACAGTCACATAGTTCACACGCAGTATCTCACATCATTATGAAATAAACCACCAAGGTGTTACTCAAAATGAAGATGTTTATTGAATAGTAATGCAGAAAAGCACATAATGCAAATGTGGGTCTGACTTAAAGAGCCTAAAATATGGCTTTTGGGCAATTTATTCCATATTAACTGTGGACAATTCTTTGTACGGTGGACCTGGGAACCCTGAAGACCCGTGACACCACACGGTAGGACAGAGCGTGGGCCAGCCAGTACACGTAGATCAGGACCTCCAGCCATGGCCCTGTTCCCTCTTTAGCAGCTCCTGCAGGGCCCACATAACCTTCTTGCTCAACCTTAAGTCCTGAATGAGTTCTGACTCCACATTCAACCATAAGCACAGGATGGGAACATTCCTGTCCAACCTGTCCATGCTTATGGGACAGCCACTCTGGAACACAATAGAAAACAAACATTTTAGACATAAATGTGGGCATAGAAAAGAAAAAGACCGCTTTAACTGTGATGTAAGCATCATGAAAAAATGTTGAAATTGTTTTGGTTTGAACAAATTTATTGACACTAATAACAAAAAAAAACAATCATGACAATCACAACAGCAATCAAGCACATTCACAATATTATATTCCAATATGATGTTATTAACAGCAAACACAATGTGAGGGTTTGAACAACCCTTCTCGAAAATCCTATTTGCAATCAAGCATATTCACAATTTCATTATATGATATCTTTGTTAGTGTCAATAGATCTGTCCAAGCCAAAGTCGATTGTCTTTTTTGGTCTGAACAAATCCCTTGACACCAACAACAGAAAACAACCATGACCAAACAACAGCAATCAAGCACCTTTTTTATATCCAATGACAACTCTTTTGAATTAAATTCCTTATGAACTAAGGTTTTTGGGTCGTACAGGGAAGTTTGGTGACGATATTATGTCAGCTTAAGGGTCAGGTGGACTGTTCTTGTGTTTGTTTACTTTTCGTCATGTCACACATTCAAGACCCCTACTATGTGTCATAAAATGGCATTAAGATACTAATAAGTAGATTGCCATTTATGTCTACACAAACATAGGGTATTATGTGAACGTGCATTGTATGTTTACTCTTACTGTATTTGACCGAACGGGTCATTTTTTTACTGAGTGTACGTACCTTGTAAAGGTGAATCAGCACTACATAGCGCCGAAGCTGTCTTCAGTATAGCACATTTCTCCTCCGTTGATTGGAGACACGGAAAAGATGATGAGCTTTCAGGCAATCGGTAATAACACAGCTGTAGCGGGCATTTTTAACGTTGCACGAAATCTCCAACTGACACACTACTGAACACGCCTCAGGTTGAGACTCGAGTTGTTTACATGTGACGTAGGCCTATACGTCACTAAGGTCTACAGCCAATTAATATTACCGCCATCTCCTGGACAGGGGTGGAACCTTGCAAGTCTTGTCCAAACCTTTTCCACTTTGCACTCGACTCGATGAGGGCACTCCTCTATCGAGGGACCTCACTGGAGGGTTCTCGGGGCCGAGTGAGAGAAATGGGATTGGGCCTTACTCTCAGCCAAAAGGCCGAGCTAAGGTCCTAGCCTCAATGCCTTGCTGCGATCATTGCGATGGCAATGTTTTTTTGCAAGGATAAAATTGGGCAATCCACGGTGAAATTACGACATGCTTATAAGCAAGGAAAGGAACAATTTCATCATTTATTCTACAACACGTTCTGACAATGAAAGGAAGTGTAATCTTAAGCTTTATTTTGAAACTACCAGACGTGTGGTGTTTTTCCACGTACATCAAACAAGTCTGCTTAGTTAAGTGACGAATTAACGAGAAAACTCCTTTTTAGCTTTTTTTATTCGTGCTAACCCGATAAGATATCTGTTTTATACTATTCTCGCAATAAAGGGACGTACAAACGAAGCTTATTTTGAAACTCTACCGGACATGTGTGTTTTTTTTCTCACGCACAACAACAAACAAGTCCGCGCAGCTCGGGCCTAAAGTGAAAACCTGACGACGACCTGGGGTTACTTTTTTAATTTTGAGTTATTTTAAAGTGTTTCAACGATGGTTAAAGTCTCGATGAAATCCGCCTTGTCGCTGAAAGACGCCAAGAAAGACGCCATTTGGCTCCTTCCGGACCAGAACCAGCAAGTGAGTTCGGGACGGCAATATGGCGAACTTAAAGCCTCTTAACTTCTTTCTTTTTTGGGGGAAAGTTTTTAAAACCTCACATTGTACGCTTAGTACATTCAATGTCGATTATATTATTTTTGCTGCACATTACGTTTTACAGAAGTGACGTAACATGGTCGCTACGGTGTAGTTTTCGTGAGGAAGTTTCGTGTGTCGCATTAATACTGTATTGTTTTCCTGTCCGAATGAATTAGCTTTGTTTAATTGTATTTGTTTATTTTGCCATGGTTTGTCTTGTTTCGACCAATTTTTTTCCCGAGTCACATAACAATTTGTCGGACGTGTCCCAGCCTGTCGGCTTATCGTTGTTCGTTTTTTTTTTTTTAGGTGTCTTTTAATCCCGTGGAGCGCCCTCTATCGGTTCAATTAATCCTTGGCCGTTTTTTAAGACTACAATGGCTTGTGTTTTTTTCTACTTCTCCAAAATAATTGTCATAAATGTATTTGACACTAAAATAGTTTCTTTATTATTGCCTTTGTTAATAGATGTTGCACTTTTAGACTTAAAAACTGAACATGTTTTTTATATAAAAAACGAACAATCAATTTACAAACAATTAAACAAATTACAATAAACTGCTTTGTAAGTTTAACGCTACATGGTACTCATTGAGGAGGTAGAGCGCTCGTCTTGGGATCAAGAGGTCGCAGGTTTGATTCCCGGCTCCTCCGTGTTATATGTCGAAATGTCCTTTGGCAAGACACTGTACCCTAATGCCCCCAAAAAGCAGGTAGGCTCCTTGCATGGCTGAGTCCCTATTGGCGCGTGAGTGAATGTGTGTGTGAATGGGTAAGTGTGAAGCACATTGTAAAGCGCATTTACCATATTGAAGGATTGAATGCAGTCAACTTGACCAGTTGAAGCGGCTCCCTTCATCTTATTTCTTTTGGACCTTTTTGGTTATATGTTAATTCTGCATTGCGCCCTCTATAGGTTCAACTAGTGTAGTGGAAGTTTTTTTTGTGTAGAGCACAGTCTTAAACTGCATTGAATTCATTATTCTAAATATAAGGCCTTAATTGGCATTGAAATGTTAAATCCCATTTTCGAAAGTCTTAAAATTGTGAGCACATTGATAAGATGTATATTTGTTTGAACTAAACAGATTTAGTAACGTTTATCAATTGTCTTTTTTAATAATTGACTGATTCACTTTAGTGGCAACATCGCGTGACCACAATTACAGAACTATCAAAACGGTGATGTGGTTTCAGTCGGGCCTTAAGTCTACCAATGATAAACATAGCAACTTTAGACTGAGACGTTTACTCTGGACCATGGGAAAATGTACTTTTATTGTGAAGTGGCTGTCCGACGAAAGTTTTTTGTCAAAGCTATGCCAAGTAATGTGTACGAGGCACAATGTATTGTGTGTGAGAAATATTTGTGTTTTTCTGTTTTGTGTGTTATAATTGTGTTTTTTTCTGTTGTCTTGGTCTTAAATTTGATTTCAAAAAGCATTAAAAAAAGCATTTAAAAGTCTTGAATTTGCCCTAAGCCGTAGGAACCGTGATAAAATTGATTGCAGGTTGTCTTTTGAATTAATGGGAGAGTGTGTCATGTTTAGTGCCTTCTAGTGGTGTAAAAATCCTTCATTCAGTAAAAAACATTGATGTGAATACTAGGCAAAAATACCTGCACTATCATATCAATTTTAATTTTAATTTCAAAACAAACACAGAGAAATTTGTTCTTATATTGCATAGTGAAATCCCTACCTAAGGTTGCCACCGCATTTGTCTGACACCTTTCTGCTTTGCTGTGCTCTGTGGCACTAGTTTTCATTCGTGTTAGACAATACAGTACCATCTAGTGGTCAAAAAATACACACTGGGGCTTTAATCATAAACATAACTTTTTATGGGAATTGTTTTGCTTTTTTTTGGAGATAATTAGTTTTATTTTAATTGTGTTGAGCTTTCTCTGACTTCAATTACAACAGAGACATGTAAAACATTTTTGAACTGTTTACGATTTCTTGGAATCTCTTTTGCTTTTGTTTTGAAGCTTTTTGCTTGCCTTTTAATTTCGTGGAGTGTGCTTTAGCATTTCAATGACCTGATAAGATAAGGGGATGTTGTAATTGTAACCTGTGCAGTCGGGTCAGGTGCAATCGACATTTCGTTCTGTGTACATTGTTACACAGAATGACAATACAAGGAAATTATTATTATTATTATTATTATTATTATTATTATATGAGACATTTTGTGAGTACGGGCTATACCAATAAATGTGACTAGACTTTACTTTAAAATGTTATTTATTTTAAGGCTACAATTTGTTGCATTACTTGTCTTCTTCTCCTCCAAAACACTTGTGATAACATGTTTTTTGTCACAAAATATTTTCTTTGGAGTTGTTTGTGTTGTGGGATGGAATGCAGTCATCTCTTTGCTGTTGAAGCGGCTCCCTTCATGTTATTTCTTTTGTGGCTTTTTGGTTGTCTTTTAATTCTGTAGAGCGCCCTCCATTGGTACAATTACTTCGTTATGTTCACCAACGACACGAGTCGGTTGCAGTATTCCCCAATTCACCTTTTCTTTCAGCGCTTAGTAGATACTTTTTTTTTTTAAAACGTTATCCAACTATATGGTAGTCGCTATTTTCAATGGTGACATGATCCCAAAAGATGTAACACAACAAACTTGGAGGAGAGTGAAAAACCGTGCCGATGAAAACAGCGTCAGATGTGCAGGGACACTCTGGCATTGGTGTTCTGCAGCCAAAGTAACGCACTGCATTTGATAATCTATAACGATATCGGCAATGTAACTGCAGAAAAAGTAATTACTTAGATTACGCCACTAAACAAATAATGCCATTATGTAACGGCATTATTAGTAACAGCGTTAGTCCTAACACTGCCCACGGCACACTACGCTAATTAATTAACTAGAAGCGGCTCTCTTCATTCTGATTAAAATCACCTAGCCTGCCCTTGAGGTTAATAGAAGCTAGCTTTAATTATAACAAATCATCCAATAAATATATGCTGAAGTCATTGCAAAGTGAGACTAAGGCTGCACGGCTCAGGCCAGCCTCGAACGGAACAAGCCGTTTCCTGCTGCCTTTAACCGCAACATATTTTTAAGGAAACAGATGTGACATGCACTCACTTGTGCAACCTCTAGTTTTTTGTTTTTGTTTTCAGTGATAAAGGGAGTGAAATTCCAGAGCAAGCGTGAGAAGAGTGTCCTTTACGAAATGAAAAGCTTGTAATCCTGCTGAGGTTTATTTAGTTATTTGCCCACTTTCTATGTCAGACCTAAGGGCGTAGTTTTGGAATGGAGGGGGACCTGTCCCCACCAATTCTGAGCAATCATTGTTTTGTCCCCATCGATATTATGTGATGACTTAAAAATGTGCTATGTCCCTACCAATGCCAAAACCAAACCTACGTCTTTGGTTCTAATATTATTGTGTTATTAGCGTTTTCAACCAGCAGGAGGCTTATTTTCAACTACAAATTTGCACTTTTTAAAAAATAAATCTGCTGAAAATATCTTCTGGAGGTGGACTGCAACTCAGGAAAGCAAGTTTTTAGGGCTGCAACAACTAATACATTACAGACAAAATTGGCATGAAAGTTTCATCTTTATAGTGTTGACTGTTCCATCATGAAACAGTTAACAATTTTCAAGGGAACAGAAAGTGCTCTAGAAATACAGAGGAAAAAAATCTGAAAATGGGTACATAAAGTAAAAAGAAAAATGATAATACTGTCCTGTTTAACTCTACACAAGGGGCAGATTCTTGAGCATATTATATATATTATATATATTGGATAAGTATTATATATTTATTCAAAATCCCAAAGGTGAGAACTACCAGGAAAAGTATGTGTGTGTCTGTGTGTGGAGTCAAACTTTGGAACAATTTACAAGCCGAGATCAGACAATGTCCAACTATTTACTTGTTCAAATTTAAACACATAAAAACATTACTGGAGGAATACAGAGATGAAGATTATAGAGTATGAGTGATACTAGAGATTGGGAATAGTGTGTTTACAACTATGGTTAACTTTGTTGTTATTGTTGCTATTGTTATATCATAACTGTTATTATCAATATTATTGCAATTGTTGTTATTATCATTGTTGCCGCAGTGATGTTTGGTGACTAGTGGCATTATGACGTTGAGGGATGGGTACTACGAAGATTAGTGTATAAAAAGTGTGACTATTGTTATTATTATAATTATTGATATCTGACCTATGTAATATGTGTATCCATGAGACTTTGTTATATTAGACACAAGAGGAGAAGATCTGTAAAATGAATTTAATAGGGAAGATGAAGGGGTAGGGAAAATAAGCGTCTGCTTCTTACTACCCCTTTTTCGAACATGTTATGTAACATTATTTTGTTGTTGACGCATTGTTTTTGTCCTGTTTTTATTTTAATGTTTGAAATAAAGTTTTCATTGATTCATATATATCATTTTCGTATGTGGGAATGTTAATATTCAAAGATTTAGAAAAGGGGGAAAAAAATTAACATAATTTTGAAAAGTAGGTGTTCATCTTTGATGTATTTTTTATAGATAAAAAATTGCAACACATAAAATGTATTGCTCTTCCTTTTTTCGTATGAAGAGATAAGGTGGTAGGAAAATTGTATCTTACATATTTGCTTGTGCATAGCATACATTTGTATGTATTTTTTGTTTGGTGTTGTCAAGTTCATTTTGTGCACTATTTTTCTATCTGTCCAATACATCAATATTTGAGAAAAGAGGAGGAAATTAAAATGTTTTTAAGAAATCTGATTCATGGATTAATCGAAAAAAATAATCGACCAATTCATCAGTTGTGAAAATAATTGTTAGTTTCTGCCCTACAAGTTTTATTAATCTAGCCCATATGGTTCAGAAGATCAGGGTGTTCTTACATTATTGCGTTATTAGCCTTTTTTAGCGTGTGGGATCTGATTAATGACAGCCGGGCCAAACAATTTTTTAAAACAGTTCGGAATTACAAAATGTGCACATGATTTCAACAGATATCTGCTGCAAATAGCTTTCGGATGGGAATTGCAACTCAGAAAAGCAAGTTTTATTATCTAGCTGTAATGGTTTGAGAGTTAAGGGCAATCTTATCAAGGGTGTAGTGTTGGCATGTCCCCACAAATATGATGCAATCATTGATATTTCCCCACCATTCTTGTGTGATCAGTTATAAAATGTGCTGTGCCTTACCAATGCCAAATCAAAACCTCAGTCCTCTTGGGACCCCTGGGATCAATAAAGTTGAGTGACGCTCCTAAAATGACTCACTAAAAAGTATGAAAGGGTGTGGCTGCCCACCCAAACATGTTTTGGACTGTTTGTGCAATGGTTGCACAATATTCTAGGAATCAAGAAAGGGAAAAAAACAAAAGATCTTTATTTCTTAGACCGGGAGTATAGGCTACATGCTTCTCATCAGGCCTTTTCATCCAGCCCACCAAACAAAAATGTTAGAAATATAATGATAATATTTAGAAAATGGTATAAAAAAGTACTACCTATGAAAAAAACAAAAACACAAATTGAGATTGTTCTTCTGCCAGTGGCGCATGTTTATTCTCCCCAAATAAAAAAAATTGAATTCACCTGTAATTATATTATTTTGCAGATTGTAGTTAAAAGGATAGTGGGATGTTTGGGCGCGTTCTAAGGGATGGGCAGGGCACCTGTATGATGCAGCAGGGGTAAACCAGTGAAAGCTGTCGGGCCCTGCTGTTGAACAAAAGAGTGTGTTGTGTCACCCTGACCCGAGTGACATGGCTGCTTTTTTGTGTCCCGTTTCATCTGGAGGGACGAAAGCATGACCAACTTAGGTGCCGAGGTGCCTAACTTGTTTGGGTGTTTGGACATTTGGGTTGTCCATGGTCCAAAAAATGTTGTGTGTGGTTTTTTTGCTATTTTTTCCCTTTTATTTTCTTTGTTATTGTATGTGTTTATCTTGCTGTCGGTCACCCCTCTTTAGGGATATGACCAAGGTAGATGGATAGATAGATAGGTAGTTATCTTTTTCCTTCTTTTTATATATAAAACACCAATTTTGTTCACTTTTTTCATAATTTTGGTATGAAATCGCTCTTAATATGAGCAAAAAATATACCACAGAGGTTTGCAAACTATGGCCCGCGAGCCACATGCAGCCCATCAGGCTTTTTAATCCCGCCCACTAAACAAAAATGGAAAATAAAAAATATAATGAATATATAGAAATATATATGATCGTAATTAAAGTACTGCTAATAAAATATGTTGACTTAGTGCCATTATTGTCCTCAACATTCAAATAGCTTGCACATATTCAACAACCTAGTACGAGTACAAAATGTGTGCTCTTGGGATAAAATCAAAAACCTTTTCCCTATGTCATCTATATTTGGTTTGATTTGGTTCTCCATCTCGATCAAAGGTCGATTCCTGTTGCATCCAATGTTGTGCAAATGTCGTCAGCAATAATGTTTGACTAATCAATCATTTTTCAAACACTGTAGATAGATAGATAGATACTTTATTTATCATTTATTCATCCCCGCAGTGAAATTCACAATGTATGTGTAACACACTACAGTAATATACAACCCAAGCAATGAATCCTTTTTATGTGTTAAGTGCATTATTCACTAATAAATACAGTAAAAGCAAAAAATAAGGCAACAATTTTGTTCTTTTCGTTTGGCCTTGTAACAAACGACCCCTGGTACTGTTCTGCGGCCTGGTGGTTGCAGACCACTTCCTTTGACAAAGACGCGTTGTGAATTATAATAATACGTTTTTTTTTCTTTTTAACAGGATGCGGAGGTGGCGGTGGATGCAGGGGGCCCGGCTCGCCGGCAGCCCAAAGCCTGGCGCTGGTGCATGTGTCTGGGTCTAGCCCTGGTGCTGTCGGGTGTGTTTGTGGGTGGGGCCTACATTTACCGCTACTATGTCCTAGAGGTGAGTGGAAGCCACGACCCTATTCTGGAGGCCGGGCTCTAATCAAAAAGCTCAAAAAAAAATAATAATAGAGAAATGACACAAAAAATCATATCAAAAACACTGTCTGGTAATTTATTTCTAGTAGCTTATCCTGGTTTGTTGCCATTGAAACACACTAAAGCTTTTTTTTTGCAGGACGGCGAGGTGTTTGTTTGCGGGGTCAACTACCGAGAGGAAGACTACCTCCATCTGCCTGGACTAGAGCAGGTCAGCAAAACCGAGGCTGGCTTTTTAGAATCCCTAACCCCAACCCACTAACCATAACCCATGTCCACTGAACCTAACTTACCTACCCTAAACCTTAACCCACGAAACATTTTAACCCTATCCTAAACTCTAATCCCACCCTCCTAACCCTAGACCAGGGGTCTCCAACGTGGTTTCCCCTGAGGACAGCTGAGGTGTCTGCGGACCTGTTCTGAAAATAGCTCATCAGTGCTAGGTCAAGTAGATTCTCTCGTAAAACAATTTTTTTTAGTGGCTGAGTCTTTTTAACCCTACTTCCAAGAAATTGTGAATACGCTTGATTGCTATTAAGATTTTCGAGAAGGGTTGTTCAAACCTCACATTGTGTTTGCTGTTAAACGTCATATTGAAATATAATATTGTGAATGTGCTTGATTGCTGTTGAGATTGTCAAGATTGTTTTCTGTTATTGGTGTCAATAAATTTGTTCAAACCAAAAAAGTTAACCTGGTAAAAACATATTAAGAACATAATGCTAAAATTATATCTTTTTATTTCAGAAATGCATATTAACTGGGGTCCCTTTGCGCTGATTAGTAATAAAAAGTATTTCTCAGCTTCAAAATTGTTAAAGACCCCTGCCCTAGACCCTAATCCACTAACTTTAACTCCAACTCTGTAATCCTAACACTCTAACTTCAAGTCCAACCCTCTAACCCAGTAGTTGGGATCTTTTTAACCCAAAGGGCCATATATATATATTTTTTAATAGAGCCACACCATATATTTTTTGAAAAAAATGCAACAAAACCATTAAACCCACTCTTCAGTATTGTCTAGGCTTCGCATGTGAGACAATCAGCTTTATATATGTATATCCATATATTGTTTAATATAGCTCGATCTATTTTATCTCTGAGCCAAATATGGCTCGTGAGCCATAAACTCCCGACCACTGCTTACTTACTTCCTACTCTTAAAACGTTTACCACTAAACCCAATCCACTAACCCTTTTACTCTAACTCCATCTCCAATCCGCTAACCCTTACTGACTAACTCCAACCCAAAGCCTTGTAATGCTAAACCTAACGCCCCAACTCGAACCCACTAAACCCTAACTAACCCTGACCAACAAATCCTTAAGATCAAACATCCAATATTATCTCCCTAGCCCTAAAGTTTGAAAACATATTTCCCAAATGCACTAAAGAACCAAGTTTTCCTGTCATCGTCTGCAGGTGGAAGAGGACAGTCCCGCCTTCCTGCGGCAGCTTGAGGAGCGCATTCGGATCCTGGAACGGGAGCAAGTGGCCCTCATCAACGTTCCTGTGCCCGAGTTCGAAGACGGAGACCCTGCCGACATTGTGCACGATTTCCAGAGGGTGAGTAGCCTGGGCGCAGGGAGGGCCATAGGGGCCCATCAGGGGCCGCTCACCCCTTTTCCCTCCTCCTCAGGGGCTGACGGCCTACCTGGACCTGAGCCTGGACAGGTGCTACGTCATGCCGCTCAACACCTCTGTGGTCCTGCCCCCCAAAGACTTTCTGGAACTCCTTCTCAATATCAAGGTACCACACAAGTACATCCAAATCAACATTTAGTACCTTAGCTGTTGTCTTTTGTTAACATTGACACTAAAATTGTGTGAATTTGATTGAATTGTCTTTATTGTCATTGATAACAATGTAGTAAACATTGTATGCAACGAGAATGGACAAGGCACTCCAGGGTAAAAATGTAATAAAGATTTTAAAGAGAAAAAAACTTATCGGGAAAAAGGAAGAAAAATATATTTAGAACGTAGTGCTTAGAGACTGGCCTAAGTAATAATAATATTGCAATGTTTGTGAAAAAAGCCTCTCCTTTACGTTTTGTTGTTAGCATTCAGAGCTTTTGTTAAAGCAATGCCACTATTAACTAGCATAGCATGCATCATTTGTTGTTAGCATTGTCCTTCAGCTTATCTCAACCAAAGCGGTGCTGTCTTTCTCTGGCTTAGCGTCTAGCTAATGGTATTAGCATTTTCTTTCATCTTGCCTTGCCAAAGTGGCGCCATCTTTGTCTAGCTTGGCATGCATCATCTGTGGTTAGTATTGTCCTTTAGCTTGTCTCAATGACAGCAACGATTTGTTGTTAGTGTTCTGATGTAGATCGTCTTGGTTAAAACCAGCGTATTGTCAGTGGCCATTCCGAGCATTTTACTTGGCATGTTGCATTTCCTGTCGGCATCGTCTTTCAGCTTTTCTCTAGAGTTTTTGAGAGGATTTTGAGTTGGCTTGTCTTAGCTAAAGCTAGCACATTGTTACTGACACTCCCCAGAAATGTGTTCACTATCTTTAAAGTCAAGTCACATTTATTTGTATAGCCCTTAATCACAACATTTCTTAAAGGACTGCACAGGCCACAATTACACCATCCCTTGATCTTAAACTCAAATGTGGATAAGGAAAAACTCAAAACCTCAACATAGGTAAAATAAGAAACCTTGAGAAGGGGCTTCACAAGTAGTAATCCCCCTTCCAGGATGACCAGGCTGTAATAGATTTTGCATTGGGTAACAATTCACAAAACATAGTGAACATCAATAAGAATAACATGGGTAATATGTAAAAGTACATGACAGCAAAGATGGCATCAAGCCTGTAAAAATGTCAAAGTCCATAAAAGCAACGACACTTCTAACCTGTAAAATCAAAATTTTCTTTTCAGCTGTGACAAATTGTTTTTAGAATTATTATTTAGCTTGTCTTGGCTATAGCTAGCTCATTGTTGAATACCCTTTGTATTCATATTATTTTGCCTAGTGTGTTGCATTTGCTATTAGCATGAGCTATGAGCTTGTGTCAATGATAGCAATGGATTGTTGTTGGCATTCTGATGTAGCTTGTCTCTGCTAAAGCTAGTACATAGTTGGTGGCTGTCCAGCACCTCAATAACTAGCTTACCATTTATCATTTTTGGATAGCATTGTCCTTCAGGCCTCAGTAAAGGCGATAATTTGTCAACCATCTTTTTTTGTTTTTGTTTTCCTTCTTTTTATATATAAAAGGCACAAATTTAAACATCTAGCCAGTTTGGGGTTTTTAGATGTGCCTTATAGTTTGGAAAATGTGGTATATTTAAATAAGTACATAATGAAGAATACCGTAAATTCCGGACTATAGAGCGCACCTGATTATAAGCCGCACCCACCACATTTTAAGAGTTTAACCGCTTTTGTACTTACACAAGCCGCACTTGTATATAAGCCGCACGCGCCCACATTAATACATGTAACACAATCACAAAATTAACCCTAACCCTACTTTGAGTCCCGCGATTTCAACTGAACACAATTTACACAGTTCAAGAACCACAGCCGGCAAAATAACGGAAAATTATTCTGGTACTTAAAAGTTGATGCAGACCTGCAGAGTCCAGGTCCCGTTAAAAGTAATCCAAGGAAAAAAAGTGTATATTTCCAAAGGTAAGGGTGGGAAAAATATATATCCACTATTGTCTGCTGTGTCCACAAACACTCACCTTTACCGGTTCCCACTTCCCATCATCCCCCGCGTCTGTTACGCCCCTTCTTTTTAATCGGTCAGTGCAAGACTTATCAGAATAAGTGTCCAAAATAAATACAAATATATACATTACAAAAATATACAGTCGCAAATACATATTATACATGGTTACACATATTTACAAAGAAAGACGGTACATCGAGAGAGTTTTCAAAGCTTTAAAAGTAATATCATAACTTTCATCCCAAACCGTGCCTGTGAAGGGTAGCAAAACGCTACTAAAAACACGCTCGCAATACAGTTAACGGGTCTGTCAAAAGAAACATACCGTACATGTAGAAGTCACGGTAAACCGTTCTCATCTTCCTCCCTATAACTGACGTCATCCAAGTTTTCCTCCTTTAGTATGGGAAAGAGACTTTGTCATATAGACTTCGTCCCACGCTCCCTTATTCAAAATCACGCTAGCAACACGCTCGCAAGGTAAAGTTTGCGTGCATTAGCTCTGTTTCCTTCTTCATCGCACTGCTCGATTGCGTTTAACCTGTAAGCTGCGTCATGTGCCTTGAACTCGAGCGCCGCTGGCGGCTGTTAGAAAAATGTTATACATTGGCCGCATCACTGAATAAGCCGCAGGGTTGAACATTTGGGAAAAAAGTAGCGGCTTATAGTCCGGATTTTACGGTAGTTAAGTTTCTTTAAAAAAAAGCTCTGCTGGTCATCTTGGTAATTTAGCTAAGCTGGACATGCAGTCAGAGAACTAACTTGCTAGCTGCCATTTCAGTCTGTGTTTTGGTAGCTAATCCTTTGTTAACTATCTTAGCACGTAGTATTTGTGGTTAGCATTGTCATTCATCTTCTCTCAGCCAAAGCAATGCCAATTTTGCCTAGCTTAGCGTTTTGCGTTGGCATTGTTGTAGCTGTTATGTTGCCCCTTCCCCTTTTAGGCGGGAACCTACCTGCCGCAGTCGTACCTGGTGCACGAGGAGATGGTGGTGACGGAGCGCCTGGAGCACGCGGAACAGTTGGGCTACTTCATTAACAAGCTGTGTCGCGGAAGGGAAACCTTCAAGTTGCAACGCCGCGACCGCATTTTAGGTAAGACCTCCGTAAATAAACCTCTGTCCACAGGCAGATAAATCATTCATTAAAAATTGATTGATTCAAAATTTAACATTCTTTATCCCTCCAAGCCAAGAACAGGCTCATTAGCAGCAGTAAAACTTCACATGAAACAAATATGATGTGCATTTTATGAAATATATTCAGAGCTTAACTGCAAAGTCTATAACAAAACTACTTAACTATTTTTAAAAGTTTAACTTTCAGTGCTTTTAACAACTGACATCTGTCGTTTTTTTAATGTTTTAACAACGAATGTCTGTTCTTCGGACTGCAAGAATTTCATTTCAAATGGGGATAGTCTGGCATACCGCCAAAGCTCTCATTCATAGCCAAATATGAAATGAACATTGTACAATGCATGTGATCAAATGCGTGTTGGGTTGAATGTTACTTGAATCTTACCAAGCTGAGTCAGTCTGCATTTTGTTCATTTGTCTGACATCCTCTTTAAATGTTTTTGCTTGACCGAGCTACCGCCATGCCACAAGTATTATTTTTATCGGCTGTATCCTATCCAGGATAAAATCCTCCAAAACTTTAGAAATCTTGGTACACATAGTTAGTGTTTACGTTGTCATTTCTGTATGTGTGCGCTAAAGACAGACGTCATTGCGACTCTAATCAGAGATTCTAATAATTGTGAGATGAATCACTATGTTAGAAAATGTGGACAATAGTTGTCAATGTGACATTGTCAAGTATTTCCATTTTTTATTTTTGTTGACAATGTCGAATGATCATTGCAGCTCTAATTTAATCACTCTGTTATTGCACATCATGGCCCAGGCTAATGGCTGTGATTCTGAAAGGGAATTTTCACACTCATCCAGATGTTTACATACAAGTTTCAGCACTTTTCTGTTTGGAAATATCATAGGCTGTAAAAGGTCAGCAATAGAGAAGCCCGGTGCAACCCGAATGTAATGATTGACATTTAAGGGCCAACCCGGCCAAAATTCACTTTGGTTTAGACTCTGGTTTCGTCTTCAAAATCTTACCTTTGTTCCTTAGGCATGCAGAAGCGCGAGGTCGAAGACTGCCACAAGATTCGACACTTTGACAGCAAGTTTGTGATTGAGACCAACATCTGCCACATTTGAGTCTCTGGCGGGACGCTTCCGTTTACGTCTCCATCGAAGACATGTAGAAATAGAGGCCGCTAGGTAGACCAAGCTTCATGTCATTCTGTGTCATGGGCCATTTTGTGTGGATAAAACATTGATGATGTCGATTGTCAGGGCTTTCTTTCCACAACATTTGATCCAGACATGAACATATCCCGGCCTTCAATTTTTGGATTTCCTTTTTTGTTATTGCTTAATTTTGACATTATATTATGAATATTTTAAATACAATTAATATGTAACAAATTACTGTGCTGAGCAGATTCAGTAAGTTATACAATACTCTTGCCTCATGGCAGAGGGCAATAATGAGACGAAAGATTCTGAGGTGGCGCACCACTCAGTCCCGAACAAAAGAATTGGTGATAGTATTAGAGCCATTTGTTTTTTTTTTTGTTTTTGTTTTTTTTGTATTGACTTTTCTTTAATGAAGGATTGCCCATCTATTGATGCTTATATTCAAAAGGAGCAGTATGTAACAATAATCTGCTGAGCGACCGCTGATACAAAATAAGGAGCGCAATTGTCTTGCTCCATAGATTGTGATTTGGCCCACAGTTTACACTCCTAAGGACAAACTATGGATCTAATCATAGGTCTACAAAACGGAGGGACCATGGCTGGCCCAATCGTACTACTATGGTGTAAGAGCTTTCGGATTTATGTCTGGATTGCGGATCCTTCTGCCCCAGTTCAGCTGCATGTTCACCCGTTAGCCTTAGTTTACTGATTTAGGGTAACATCCTTGACAAGTGCTATCGCAGCTGGTGGGTGAATCTGTAGCCAAGCGTTTTATAGTAGCGTGAGTTCAGGTTTTCCGTAAGAAAGATTTTATGATGGTATCCTGTTTACAAACAAACAAACAGTAAGTTGGGCCATCTAGTTTATTTTTTTTTCATGTCGCATGGACTTTTTACCATAATGGAGGATTACCTATCTACTGAGGCATGCAATTCTCTTGCTTAATAGGAGGGGTCGATAGTGAGCACAGTAATATGTACATACTCTTTGTATTCATATTATTTTTGAAAAGGATTATCCATTAATTGTGACATTAAATGAGAAAGAACTTTAAATATAACTATTTTACATATTTTGAAGTTTCTATTTCCGTGATAACAGGTGAAGCACAGCCTCACATAGCCTCTCCTGACTGCACATCACCTGAATGAATAGAGTTGTAATTATACGATAGACAGAAAGGGAGGCTAGACACTTCAACAATAGACAATAAACAACCCAACGCCAAAATACATTGTAAATGTTGGGAATAACCCCAAATCAGTAGAACAGCAATATGCTGTTCCTTATGGGCCGCCATGTTGATTAACATGTTACTCAGAATGACATCAATTCCTTTGGCCATGTCTATTTCTATATGTCTATGGCAGGGGCGGGAACCTATGGCTCATGAGGCCTTACGTGCCTCTTTTCATGAGTACATATGGCTCAGAGATAAAATGAAATCTGCATAATTGTTTCATATATCGTTACAGGGTTTAGTCCAGTATATATAGGACATAATTTTAACCACAGTTTACAATCAAGGTGTCACACCAACAGACCCCGTTGTGGCTGTAAATTGCAAAATATTCCTTAATATGGAAGCCTGTTTAACAATCTATTTTCATTGTTGAGACACTTTATGATGAAAAGCCACATAACAATTTTTAAACACCCAGAAAAGCTTTTTCAAAAGCACTCAGAGCAATTAGATTGTGTGAGCGGTAGCAATGGACAGAGTTATACACAGGGCGCTTGCACTCCTTCTCCTCGCACAGCACGGTCTGCACTGAAGGTAAATACGTTAGTATCCGTGTTTGCAGTATTTTGTGACATTTTTACAAATTAACACTGCTCGCACCTTGTTTGGAAACCATTATTTCGGACAAAAATGGTCAAATTGAGCCTCAACATTCTTAAGTAACTGCAGGAGGGAGACAAAATTTAGGTGGTATATTAATTCTCATGTGAGACTCAAGCTCTGGCATTATTATTTTATAGGTTTTATCAAATCATCAAAAAACTCAGTGAAATGAAATGTGCTGAGGAATTAGCTTTCGTCTGAAGGGAGGGACTGGCAGTTATGTTGAATTTTGTCTTAAAATGTATTGGTGTGGCTTTTAAAATAGATATACAGTATATATTAGTCTCTATGCGCTTTGGGTCAAAAGGTTCCCGACCCTGGTCTCCACCTGACAAAACGTGAAGACGTCGCCACCTTGTGGCCACATGGGAATTTTTTTTTGTTTTTGGTTCTTTTCTTACCTTTTATGACAACATAAGGGCACCAATCATATGTGTTGTAATCTAATGAGTGAGTGGTCTCGTTTTATTTTGAGTTTTTGTATGTGTGTGTGTGCTGTTGCATTAACAAACTTTCTAACTCATTTTGTGGACTCTTTCCCTTTGTTTTGGACTTATATTTCCTTTGATTTTTGACCAATCAGGAGGAAGCTTGCTGAAGATGTTTTTGATGTTGTGCGTGAGTGTTATGTGGTGTCATATTAGAAAATGATTTGTTTCGTTTTGGGGTGATAAACCTTTGTGAGAGTCCAATTAAAAAAACAAAACTCTTGTGCTTGCAGTATTTTTTTTTAGAAATATTCAACATTCAAATCAATTTGTCTAAAGCTGTAAAAACAGTTAAGAATTCAAATGTAACTGATTAGTGTGAAAACTGTAAAAGCTAAACAGTGCTACAATTCAATCGATAAAACAAATATTCACATAAACATAAACAAACATACAATTATTAAGATTGTCTTTCTGAAATAAAAAACCTTCAACCAAATATTGTGATAAAATGTAATCATAATTTAATTTTGAATAGTTTTACAATTTTAAAACAGCAAACTTGTCATAACGTAGTTTGGACAAGTTCTTTTGAAATTAAAACTTACTTTGTTTAAACATTATATATATATATATATATATATATATATATATATATATCAGCACGGCGGGGCAGTGGTTAGCGCATGTGCGGCACAGTTCATGTCTTGGGAACCTCCTGCGTGGGTTCAAATCCAGCTCCAGACTTCCTGTGCGGAGTTTGTATGTTCTCCCCGTGCTTGCGTGGGTTTCCTCCCACATTCCAAAAACATGCATTTCAGGTGAATTGGCCGGTACAAATTGTCCCTAGGTGTGAATGAGCGAGTGAGTTGTCTGTCCCTGTGTGCCCTGCGATTGGCTGGCAACCAGTTCAGGGTGTCCCCTGCCCACTGCCCGATGATTGCTGGGATGGGCTCCAGCACCCCCGCGACCCTACTGAGGATAAGCGGTGTAGCTAATGAGATGAGATATATATATATATATATATATATATATATATATATATATATATATAAAGGGCTGCACAATTTGAGGGGAAAACATAATTGCGGATTTTCAGCCCAGTACAGTAGAACCTCGGTTCTCGACCATAATCCGTTCCAGAACCCTGTTCGAAAACCGATTTGTTCGATCACCGAAATCGTTTTTCCCATTAAAAGTAATGTAAAATCGTTTTAATCTGTTCCAACACCCTGATTGTTTACCATGACCGTAAACATGGAGCTAACCCAGGCTAATCGTACGTTCGCGTTAGCGTAATCTTCTGTACTAAAGATTACGCTAACATGAACGTGTAAAAATAAAAAAATCAGGTCGTTTAAGCGTCATTTAGCCCCGGGGTCTCCACAACAAGTGGTGAGCGGTTAAAGGATAGGGAAAAGATTTATGAATAGGATTTCTTACCTTTGTGGTGGTCTGCAGAAGCCATGCTCTATTCCCTCGAAAGAAGGGAAACTCGCACATCTTCTTCATATTTTGCTATTATTTCTTTCTTAAATGCAATAGTTGTACGCACTACTCTTCCTTTTTCACCTGTAGCAACTTTGCAGCTCGCACCGACCTTCTTCGGAGGCATAATTAGGGGCTAAAACACTCCGTTCACCGATATTGAAAGCGAAAAGAAGTGCGCGCGCACGTGATAACAGTTCTTCACAAGGGGTGGGGGCAATCTACACCCGTACGCCGCTCAGAATCGCACCCTAGCGTACCGGCGTTCGAACTCTGATTTTTTGAACGAAAAGCGAAGCAAGAATTTCTCGAAATTTTTGGTCGAGAACCAATTTGTTCGAACTGAAAGGCGTTCGAAAACCGAGTTTCCATTGTATTACAACATTGATTTTCAATTTTAAAAGGAAAGTGCATTTTCTGTGCAAACGTTTTTGTATGAGTACTTAACCCTTGGATGCATTATCAGTAAATTCATACACTCTTCCATGAGTGGGATCGATAATTAGTGTGGAAAAAAATAAAAATACCAAGGGTTGCTGTTGAGGTATGATCGGGCTCAAAAAAATCAGCCCGACCCGACCGCGGGTATATAAACCTGAACCCGCTCAAACCCGACAGATGAACTTGATTTGCTAACCGAGCCCGAAATAAACCCGAAGCTTTACGTTACCGCCAAAGTAAACACAAAACTTTATTTCGGCCATGCGTACTCCAGGGATTTACTTGTGGCTGATTCCTTTAAATGATGTGCGCACTGGAAGTGCCGCGCCAAGATGAACGGTTTAATGCCGAAGTGTGCATTTCGGCGTCGTGCAATGAAGTAGACTAAAAGTAAAATTAAACGATGGCACCGAAAAGAAAATCAAATAGTAAATTATTTTGCCAAAAAGCAGAAAGTGGGTTTGGAAAGCTTGTAAGCTTTTGGTAAGAAGCAGAACGTCTGACATGAGGGAGATAGAAGGAGGAATCCGCGTGTCTTTTACCCCAATGCCGAGGATGAAAATTTCTTTGGATTTAGTGAAATGGATTCAAACTCATGGTTTGGTAAGCATTTTCCTCATCTAAATAGTTACTTGAGTAGAATTAGGTGCATGCTGTGCAGCTCCTCCACGAAGGGAATAAAAGAAAAAGAAAAAAAACACGGCGAGAGGGAAGCCTGGCCGGCCCAACTTAATGATTGGCATTTCAAGCCCAAACCCAGCCCAAGATCTTACCTCTAATTGCTGTCTATAAATCCTTGGAGACAAAAAACCCCGCAGTGTTATGTGATGACACAAATGCACTACGTCACATCAAAATGTCGATTAGATTTCGGTTAATTTTGCAGCCCTGATATATATATATATACATATCTATAGATAGACCGATAGATGGATAAAAAGAACCAGGGCAAACTTATCAAATTTACATGACTACAAAAAATATGCTATTCTAAAATTTCAAAAATAAAGTGAAATTCATTTATTAAAAAAATCGAATCCAAATATTTTGCTAAAGATTCCTCACAAATGCTCTTTTTTAATTGAACGATCGCACTTTTTTCATTATAAGTATTGTTTTTCGTTTTAAGGTTGTTTAATTTATTCAACTTTCGTTTGAAAAAATTAGAATTTTAGAATTATGGCACTCTTAGGTTTCCATAGAAACAGGTCACTTCTGGTCTAAAATGGGCACTCCCGGTTCTAAATAAACTCAAATTCTTGTCACTTGGTTTTTTAAGAGATAAATCAGCCCCCAAATTAGCTTATAGATATATACCTAATAAAATGGATTAAAATTGCAATAACAGTGAATGCGATACTTTAATTGTCCACCAGGTGTCGCTCGTTCTTTGAGAACGCTCACTAAAGCATCTGATTTAATCATCAAATCTGTTGAAATAGTATTAAAATTAAAGTACAACAAGCGTAATTGTCTGTGTCACAGTTGTTTAATTGTTTTTTGCATTTAACTATTTTCTCGTGCACTTATTAGTTAACGGCACAAGTCCATCACTGAGACCCGCCCCCTTTTCCAATTTGCCGTTTGAAGTCGAAATAATTGAGCCAAATTCAAGTGTTAGTGAAAAATAAAAGTTAAAATGCCATATTTTGAAGTATTTAGACTGTGAACAGGTCCATTTCAGACAATTTAGTTTGGCGATACCTTTTTTTCTCTTCACTACATATCAGTGACGTCATTTGATGACGTATGTGGCGGAGCGTCATGTTTGAAGTTACTGTACTTTTACAAGACAAAAAATTGAGTAAACATCCCAAATTGTAAAATATTTGGGCTTTTATCGAATGAAGAATATTTTTGCAAACCAAACAAATTAATTGAAATTATTTTGACCCGTTTCCCCCACTTCTCATTAAATGACACGACGTCTTCGCATGTGATTTCTGGCGGGAGCGCCATGTTTGTAGTTGTTTTTAAACGATCGTGTTGCTCCATTAGTTAGCACTTAGTACTATTGTAACATTTGTTTAACAGTTATGTTTTAGTATCCAGTTTACAACAAAAGTCATCTTAGTTGAGCACTTGAAAACGTTCATCTAATTTGAAGGAATACAACTTTTGTTGATGTCTGAATTCCAGGAGGGAATCAAAAGGTAAGAGTGACAATGTTAGCTTTGCTTAGCGTAGCTTTCTGCTTTCAACTTTCCAAAAACTCTGAGGGGCGTTTAATTTTGGGTGAAATTCCCCTTTTTTGGACTCGATTTGGTGCTTAAATTGTCCTTTACAATTGTGTCATTTTAGTATGAAGCTTAATTCATCCAAAAAGAGTCATGAAATAGTTAGAATTAGTCTAGAATTAGTATATAAAAAGTATTCGTATCACATAGAATTAGTTTAGTCCTTTGGTAAAACTTAACTTTTCAGATTGAGATTCAAGATTTTAATGAATGAATTCAACATTTGTTGTCTTCTATTTTAAAGTCTTGTCGGAGGGAAATATTTTATTTTATAGCTTAATATTTTTGTTTTGTTTTAAAACTGTTTTTCATTTTTGGAAATGTATTTTAAAAATATATATTTTGGTATATATATATATATAGGGAGTGCAGAATTATTAGGCAAATGAGTATTTTGACCACATCATCCTCTTTATGCATGTTGTCTTACTCCAAGCTGTATAGGCTCAAAAGCCTACTACCAATTAAGCTTATCAGGTGATGTGCATCTCTGTAATGAGAAGGGGTGTGGTCTAATGACATCAACACCCTATATCAGGTGTGCATAATTATTAGGCAACTTCCTTTCCTTTGGCAAAATGGGTCAGAAGAGGGACTTGACAGGCTCTGAAAAGTCAAAAATAGTGAGATATCTTGCAGAGGGATGCAGCACTCTTAAAATTGCCAAGCTTCTGAAGCGTGATCATCGAACAATCAAGCGTTACATTCAAAATAGTCAACAGGGTCGCAAGAAGCGTGTAGAAAAACCAAGGCGCAAAATAACTGCCCGTGAACTGAGAAAAGTCAAGCGTACAGCTGCCAAGATGCCACTTGCCACCAGTTTTGCCATATTTCAGAGCTGCAACATCATTGGAGTGCCCAAAAGCACAAGGTGTGCAATACTCAGAGACATGGCCAAGGTAAGAAAGGCTGAAAAACGACCACCACTGAACAAGACACACAAGCTGAAACGTCAAGACTGGGCCAAGAAAAATCTCAAGACGGATTTTTCTAAGGTTTTATGGACTGATGAAATGAGAGTGAGTCTTGATGGGCCAGATGGATGGGCCCGTGGCTGGATCGGTAAAGGGCAGAGAGCTCCAGTCCGCCTCAGACGCCAGCAAGGTGGAGGTGGGGTACTGGTATGGGCTGGTATCATCAAAGATGAGCTTGTGGGGCCTTTTCGGGTTGAGGATGGACTCAAGCTCAACTCCCAGTCCTACTGCCAGTTTCTGGAAGACACCTTCTTCAAGCAGTGGTACAGGAAGAAGTCCGCATCCTTCGAGAAAAACATGATTTTCATGCAGGACAACGCTCCATCACACGCATCCAAGTACTCCACAGCGTGGCTGGCAAGAAAGGGTCTAAAAGAAGAAAAACTAATGACATGGCCTCCTTGTTCACCAGATCTGAACCCCATAGAGAACCTGTGGTCCCTCATCAAATGTGAGATTTACAAGGAGGGAAAACAGTACACCTCTCTGAACAGTGTCTGGGAGGCTGTGGTTGCTGCTGCACGCAATGTTGATCGTGAACAGATCAAAGCACTGACAGAATCCATGGATGGCAGGCTTTTGAGTGTCCTTGCAAAGAAAGGTGGCTATATTGGTCACTGATCTGTTTTTGTTTTGTTTTTGAATGTCAGAAATGTATATTTGTGAATGTTGAGCTGTTATATCGGTTTCCCTGATAAAAAAAAATAATTGAAATGGGTATACATTTGTTTTTTGTTAAGTTGCCTAATAATTATGCACAGTAATAGTCACCTGTACACACAGATATCCTCCTAAAATAGCTAAAACTAAAAAAGCCCCACTCCAACTTCCAAAATATTCAGCTTTGATATTAATGAGACTTTTGGGTTCATTAAGAACATGGTTGTTGTTCAATAATAAAATTAATCCTCAAAAATACAACTTGCCTAATAATTCTGCACTCCCTGTATATATATATATATATATATATATATATATATATATATATATATATATATATATATATATATATAAATATATATGCAGGACTGTCTCAGAAAATTAGAATATTGTGATAAAGTTCTTTATTTTCTGTAATGCAATTAAAAAAACAAAAATGTCATACATTCTGGATTCATTACACATCAACTGAACTATTTCAAGCCTTTTATTATTTGAATATTGCTGATTTTGGCTTACAGCTGAAAAAAACTCAAAAATCCTATCTCAAAATATTAGAATACTTCCTCTGACCAAGTAAAAAAATAATTTTATAACAGCAAAACTAAATCAAACATTTGAAAATGTCCATTGATGCACTCAGTACTTGGTTGGGAATCCTTTTGCACGGATTACTGCATCAATCCGGCGTGGCATGGAGGAAATCAGCCAGTGGCATTGCTGAGGTGTTATTGATGCCCAGGATGCTTCGATAGCGGCCTTCAGCTCATTTGCATTCGTAGGTCTGGTGTCTTTCATCTTCTTCTCAACTATACCCCACAAATTCTCGATGGGGTTCAGGTCAGGGGAATTAGCAGGCCAATCAAGGACAGTGATGCCATGGTCAGTGCACCAGTTACTGGTGGTTTTGGCACTGTGGGCAGGTGCCAGATCATGCTGGAAAATGAAATCCTCATCTCCATAGAGCTTTTCAGCAGATGGAAGCATGTAGTGCTCTAAAATCTCTTGGTACACAGTTGCATTTACTCTGGACTTGATGAAACACAGTGGACCAACACCAGCAGCTGACATGGCTCCCCAAACCATTGCTGACTGTGGGAACTTCACACTGGATTTCAAGCAACTTGGATTTTGCTCCTCTCCAGCCTTTCTCCAGACTCTGGCGCCTTGACTCCCAAATGAAATTCAAAACTTTCTTTCGTCTGAAAAGAGGACTTTGGACCACTCTGCAACTGTCCAGTGCTTCTTCTCCATAGCCCAATCAGACGCTTCTTCCGTTGTCTTGAGTTCAGAAGTGGCTTGACCATGGGAATACGGCTATTGTAGCCCATTTCCCGGACACGTCTGTGAACTGTGGCTTTTGATACCTGGACTCCAGCTTCAGCCCACTGTCTTTGAAGCTCCCTCAAATTCTGGAAGCGGCTCTTCGTCACAATTTTGTTAAGGCTGCGGTCATCTCTCTTGGTTGTGGAGCGTTTCCGGCCACATTTTTCCCTTCCAACAGACTTTTTGTGGATATGCTTTGAAACTGCACTCTGTGAAAAGCCTGCTCTTTGAGAAATTTCTTTTTTTGTCTTATGTGTATGTATGAATATATGTGTGTGAAACATAATTTTTTTTTCTAAATAATTTTCATTTTTGACTTTTTTCCCCAATTTTTAAAAAAAAATATTTTGGTAACATTGTTTTTTGGTAGTTTTTTTTTTCATCGAGTCTGTTTCATGAACTATTTTTGTTAGCAGAGTTTTCCTATGTAGAAGTGGAAGTTTTTTTTTTAGTTGGTTTTGGGGCAATACTTTTATTCTGTTTTTTTCTGTTTGATATATGTTATAATCCCCATTTTGTAATTTCCATGGTTGTCATGTTTTAGCTTACTTCAGCATCAATGCAAGTCTTAGGACCCATAGCTTATACATACAGATAGAAAAAATACACTATTGAATCGCCAACTTGCAAAGTTTTTACAAAATACAAAATTCTGAACTTTATAAATGGAAACCGTTTACCATTTAACTGAAAGGAGAGGGAGCAAGGCATTGTGGGAGGCAGTTCAGCTAATAGCATATCAGCATTTTCATGATGCAGTAACGCAAACTAATAGCAAACTATTTTATATGATGTTGACCAACAACACAAAGGTGTATAGGCGAAGTAAGTAGCTTTGAATTACCTCCGAAAGCGCTTTACAATGTGCTTCACACTTTTCCCCTTTCACACACGAACTAACCGATAGCAGCGTCAGCCATGCAAGTCAACTACCTGCTATTGGGGGCATTAGGGATTTAGTGTCTTGCCCAAAGACACTTCGACATTTAACACGGAGGAGCCGGGAATCGAACCTGCGACCTCTTGATCCCAAAACGAGCGCTCTACCGCCCCAAATCAAATCGATTTTTTTTAATTAAGTTTTTATTACCACTTACTCACTGTCCCTTTAAGTTGACCTTTTCTGAACCTGTGTCCTGTTTCGTGACAGTACACATGTTAAATTGAAAGCATTTCAACGCATTAGCGCTGAGCTAAAAAGTCAAACGACAGCGGACAAATAGGCCGTCCCTCCCTGTGGACACGCCAGCCAATCACGTGGCTTCCCGGTGGAGCATGCAAACGAAACGCAATTGGTTGTTCTCAAGCGTAGAGCACTTCATTGGGGGAAGTCCTTGGAGCTTTCGGCCTGACGTAACTTTGGCACTTTGGCCCATTAGCGCGCAAAGATGGTGACTTGCGATCAGAGGGTTGAAGTTGACATTACAAAAACATTGTGTTTGTTGTCATTTTGCCAAGGGGATCTTTTTGCCCTTCGTCAAATTGTCCGGGTCTTGCACTGAAGGCCGTTAGAACCTTTTTTGAGGAGTCTGATAGGCAACTGCTGGTCACTCAATATCATTCGGGCTCCTCTCCTGGCCTACTGAGTTCGATACAGTATGCCTCTTCGATCACAAAACTTGATCATCTGACTTTGTTGCCACAACCTGGACAGACCCCGTGCCTGGCGGGACGAGTCCCTTGCAATACCCGTCCCTGACCGTCTTCCATATAGTTCAGTCCGACTGTAACACTTGATAAGTTTTGGACTCTTATGTTACCTATTGAATGTCAAACACTGGTAGGGTGTGGAGGCCATTTTGGTTCCATTTCTACCAGTAACCCTCCCTTAGGTCCCTTTCAAAACATGGTTGGTCTGTACCTTGCTATTATCATATTTAATATGATATATATATCAATATATATATATATATATATATATATATATATATATATATATATATATATATAATATTTGAGTTCTATGACTATTTATTTTATTTTTATGGTATTTTAACAATTCTGAGGTCATGGGATCTAACCTTCCTGTGTGGAGTTTGCATGTTCTCCCCGTGCTTGCGTGGGTTTCGTCCGGCCACTCCAGTTTCCTCCCACATTCCGAAAATATGAATGTCAGGTTAATTGGCCTGTCCGAATTGTCCCTAGGTGTGAATGAGCGAGTGAGTTGTCTGTCTCTGTGTGCCCTGGTTACTGGTCGGAATGGGGACAGGCAAAGGACGGGAACAGCTGGGGATGGGTCCAACTGGAAAAGGATTCATCTGGGAAAGAGTCCAGCTGGGAAAGCGTCTGGCCAGTGGAAGTGTCCAGCTAGGGGAAGGTTCCAGCCAGGGTAAGGTCCAGGTCAGGAAAGGGAGCGACAAGGAAACGGTCCGGGCCAGGGAAGGGACCAGCCAGTTTTGGTCGTCATATCCCACAAAGAGCACTGCTAACAGACATGACAGAGCTCATAGTGTGGCTTTAGGTTGGCTAAGGGTCTCGAGCCTAGCTCAACTTTTTTTAGGTCCAGGGTTGGAAAAGGCAAAATCAAATTGATTTTTAAAGCACTTTTAAGGAAATGAAATATCACTTTAAGTGCTGGATAAAGAAATACAATGTAAAAAATGACAATAAAGTCCCCTCCTTTACAACTCAAAATACAAGATATATACAGACACACACAATGGTTAAAATACATCCATTCATTCATTATCTGGACTGCTTATCCTCAGTAGGGTCGCAGGGGTGCTGGAGCCCATCTCAGCTGTCTTCGGGCAGTGGACTGGGGACACCCGGAACTGGTTGCCAGCCAGTCGCAAGGACCACTAATCCTTTGTGTAGTATTACTGAAAGCAATCCGTGGAATGGAAAGAGCTGGGCCATAATTTTTTAAACGTTTCTGTTTTTTGTTTAAATGTTTCATCTAATTCACAAAATTTAGAGATTATCCTGGCAGCTATCTCCGGGCAGTGGGCAGGAGACACCCTGAACTGGTTGCCAGCCAGTCGCCGGGCACACAGGGACAGACAACTCACTCGCTCATTCACAACTAAGGACAATTTGGACCAGCCAATTAACCTGACAATCATGTTTTTGGAATGTGGGAGGAAACCAGAGTGTTCGGAGGAAATCCACGCAAGCACGGGGAGAACATGCAAACTCCACACAGGAGGTTCGATCTCATGACCCCAGAACTGTGCTTCACACGCGCTAACCACTGCGCTGCCGTGCTGCCACTGAACCGATCATTTATTTCAAAAGTTTCCCAATATGAAAGACACATTAAAAAAAGAAAAGAAAATATCATGTTGACTAACTGAAACTGTCATTTCAGAGAATTTATGATAAAAATCGATTATATATATATATATATATATATATATATATATATATATATATATATATATATATATATATATATATATATATATATATATATATATTGGAGACGATAAAATGACATCATGATTCCTGAAGAAGCAGCTTGAAACAAAAAATCCTGTTAATGATGATCAGTATGCAGGGCGCCACGCGCGCCCCCGAGCTCTGCATCCTCGTGCACGCCGAGGTGCCAGCGGACTGGAAGCGGAGGAGGCTCCTGTCACACACGCGCGCGCCCTCTTCGTCATTTTCATCCTCATCCTCCTGGTCGTCGCGTCCCTGGCGGAGGTAAGACGCACAAAGCGCGCGAAGGATGCACGGGTTCTAAATGACGTCATCAATTTGTTTTGCGGAACGCGTCGTTCGCGCGCACGCTCGCCCCGTTGCTTTTGAGGAGTCGCCAAAACGGGCACTGGTGCGGAAGCCTCGAAAGTCGCGATGTGTCGTTCGCGGACGCAACGGCTTTATGAGCTGGATTTTGTTGTTGTTGTGAATTGAGTCAAAAGAGCCGGTTCTTTAAAAAAACGGAATTCCGTCACTACTCAAAAGTGGAAATGACGTATGGGTGCTGCTATGACGTCACTACACGGTGAGCGACTTTGCACGCAAATTTAAGTTTGCTTCTTGGAATTTATTTCGAATTAATTCTTTAAAAAGGCATTCCACTAATAGTCTTTTTATTTATTTATTTGCTTCAATGGTGGGTTGGTGGATCCCTTGACCACTATTTCCTGTGGTGTGTCTTGTCACAGCCTGTTGGCGCCCATCCCTCCTCAGGCCAACAAATGTTTCCATCCAGTCTCGAACCGGGGACCTTTCTCGTGTTAGGCACTTAAATAGTATATTGTATATTATTTGGCGCTTCTTACTGATAAAAAAGAGAACAACATTGATTTGAATAATCAGTAATATGATTATGTACATCCATCCATTATCTGCACCGCTTATCCTCAGTAAGGCCATCCTCGGGCAGTGGGCAGGGAACACCCGGAACTGGTTGCCAGCCAGTCGCAGGGCACACAGAGACAGACAACTCACTCGCTCATTCCGACCACCCAATTGACCTATCATGCATGTTTTTGGAATGTGGGAGGAAACCAGAGTGCCTGGAGGAAACCCACACATGCATGGGGAGAACATGCAAACTCCACACAGGAGGTTCGATCTCATGACCTCAAAACCGTGCTGCCCACGTGCTAATTAATGTACATTTCTTTTTAAATACGTATAAGTCAAGAAATGTGTACTTTCTTTTTTCTTTTTCTTTTCTTTTTCTCCCACATTTCTCATTTCTTTCTCTTATTTTCCTTTTATCAACTATCATCTTTTCCATTTTTTTTCTTTTTTCTTCATGTTTTCTCTTTTTCTTTCTCCATACTTTTTTCTGTCTTTTTTCCCTTTTTCTTTTGTTCATTTTGTTTGTTCTCCCCTTTCAATTTTTTCGTTTTTTTATATTGTCTTTTATTTTTCCCTTTTTTTTTTCTTTCACATTTTTTCGTTTTCTTTTTTCCTCTTTTTACTTTTTCTTATTTCCCTTTTTCTCATTTTTTGTTTTTCTTTTCTTCTTTTCTTTTCTTTCTTTTTTCCTTTTTTGTTCCCCATTTAAGGCTTTTCCAGCATGTTCCTCTTTTTTTCCTTTGTCTCTGCTTTTCTTTGTTTGTCCTTTTACCTTCTTTTCCCCTTCTCAGTTAAATGGTAAATGGTCTGCATTTATATAGCGCTTTTCAAGTCAATAAAGAGTTCCCAAAGCACTTTACACACACACTCACACACCTATAGTGGCCGTGCAGCCATGCATGGCGCCGACCTGCTTATTGGGGGCATTAGAGATTCAGTGTCTTGCCCAAGGACACTTCGACATATAACACGGAGGAGCCGGGAATCGAACCTGCGATATCTTGATCCCAAGACGAGCGCTCTACCTGTTCTTTTTTCTTTTTGTTCTTTTCCTCTTTCCTTTTTCGACTGCCGTTATGATAGAGTGAGAAGTGATCAGGTCAAGTGTTGTGTGTCATAGATTGATATCCAAGCCCCGCCCTTCAGTGATACAAACAGGAACTGATTGGTTCTGAAACGAGGCCAGGTGTTGCATGTCATTGATTGATTTGCAAGCCCCGCCTCCTCAGCGATACAAACCACAAGCAACACGGCAACAAGTTGTCACGTCTCTGCAACAATTTGTCTCTTTTTCTAAAGCCTCATTTGCATAACTAACGGGCTCACTTGAAAAAGGCAGCTTCCTTCATCTTCAGAAGCAGCCGCAGCTTTGTCATGAGGAAGCAAAACTAGCTTAGCGTTAGCATTAGGGGACAGCAGTCTTTATTCAGGCTGAAAAAATAAAGGAAGCTCAGGGCCGAGCTCACTTCTCGGTATGAGACACGCCTGCTTTTTAATTTTTCTCCTTTTTCTTTTGTGTTCTTTGATTTTCTTTGATTTTCTTTTTTCTTCACCTTTTTGTTGTTTTGTTTTCGCACCTGTACCTTTTTCTCTTACATTTCTCTTTGTACTTTTACATTTTCCCTTTCTCCGTATTTACTTTTTTACTCCATCCCTATTTTTTTCCTCTTTTCTTGCTTCCCTTTTTTTCATTTTTATTCTCCCGTTTCCTCTTCTTCTTTCCTCTTTTGTTTTTTTTTCCTCTCCTTTTTTCTTTTCTTTTTCCATTCTTTTTTCAACTTTTTTTTGTTTTTATTTTCTTTGTTCTCCTTATCCCTTTCAACCTTTTCATTTTGCTTTCTTTTTGAAACCCTTTATTTTTTTCGTTGTTCTTTTATTTTTCCTTTTTGAAAGATGGCATTGCTAGCCCGCCCCGCCGCCTTTTTATAACGCCTGTTTTGCATAAATAATGGGTTCTCTTTAAAAAGCAAACATGCTTAATCCTCAAAAGTCGCCGCAGCTTTCTCATTAACGAGCAAAGCTAGCTTAGTGTTACCATCAGGAGTTTGATATTTGAATGCAATCTTTCCTCCATTCAGGCAACAAAAAAGTATGCTTCCCTAATAAAAGCTCAATCGCTTTCTTCCTGGTACAAGACACGCCCCGTTCTGTGAATTAAGAGTGTGTGTAGGGCTCGGCCGTTAATCAAATCAGTTTGATTAATATGGTGTTTTAATTTTGAAATTAAGAGTAAGAATTTAAGTGTTTAGTAATAATGACGGCAGCACGGCGCGTGTGCGGCACAGTTCTAAGGTCTTGGGAACCTCCTGTGTGGGTTCAAATCCAGCTACCGGACTTCCTGTGCGGAGTTTGTAGGTTCTCCCCGTGCTTGCGTGGGTTTCCTCCGGGCACTCCGGTTTCCTCCCACATTCCAAAAACATGCATGTCAGGTCAATTGGCCGGTCCAGATTGTCCCTAGGTGTGAATGAGCGAATGAGTTTTCTGTCCCCGTGTGCCCTGCGATTGGCTGGCAACCAGTTCAGGGTGTTCCCTGCCCACTGCCCGATGATTGCCGGGATGGGCTCCAGCATCCCCGCGACCCTACTGAGGATAAGCGGTGCAGCTAATGAGATGAGATGAGTATTAATGACTAAAAAGCTGCTGTTGATAAAACAACAGTTACGAGTACAAGGCTTGCAGTGATGCTAAAGGGAGAACCAAAATCATGATAACTATAGAAACCAAGCTTGCAATGATCAAGAGAAATATGATGAAGGCGATTAAAGCAATGAAATCTTCTAGGCATGACAAGCCTCGCAGGTGGAAGTTTTTAGTCAAGTATAAGTTTGAATTTGCTGACTCCTACCCCCATCTGCATCCACCTGCTACTCCACGTGACTAGCTCAACCCACGTCGCATCAAAAGATAAATAAGAAAAAAAACTTACCAAAAACTAGACCAAAAATATTCCATAAGTGGAAGTATAAGAATCAGTTTTCAATGTAAGACCCCTTTGCATCCACCCACTAACTCCACCATACCAGCTCAAATCACACTATCACCGCACACAATACAATATATCATTTTTTTTAATATAATTTGACATCATAATATGTTACACATATAAGAAAATTAGTAATGTACTATTTTTTGTAATTGAATGCTTTTATCAAAGGTTGGTAATTAGCATAGTTTTGGTATACTGGGGGGTTTGGAGCTAAATAGCATCTGTTTCTATCCCCCGCTATACACCAAATAACGCTTTGAAATCCCACCATTAGAACTGATTTGAATCTGATTCCGGGATTGGTCAGTTTTTTTTTTTCCCCACGAGCTGTGACTGTTTGCATTTATCAAAACGGAGTAAAAACTTACTGTACTTTCCGGACAATAAGACACACTTAAAAAACCCAAATTGTCCCGAAATTTGGAAGTGTGCTTTATAACATAGTGCACCTTATATGCTGCAAAATAAAGAGATTTAATAAGAATTCTAAAATTGGAAATGAATGCAGTATTTATTACTGCACAAGGTTTTACTACTACTGATGATTGAATAACATTGCTGAGCATGATCGCAGAACATTATATGCATTGGCAATTGAACCAGAATCGGGGCAAGGACAACACCGAAGTGTAACCACTAGACCAGCAATGACATGAAATGTATCAGATGTTACATCATTCTTACACTTGTTTTACTCACTGTACCAAAAATGAATGGTAGAGATTGGAGAAAACAGAAAGTCGCCTGGAAAGATGTGAATAAACGCAATGTCCGATTCATTATCAGATACACTTAAGAGTTCTTTCCTCTTGTCGTGCTTATTTGCATTTATTTATATCTTTAAGAACCGCTTTCCGTTTTCTCCATTCTCCAACATTCGTCTCTGGCACCGCGTGTAAAACTAGTGTGATAATGACCCAAAAGCTAATGCCTTTCTATATGATATCTGTGTCATTAGTGGCCGGGGTCCTTGCTACCATGACGTGGGTTCGATTCCCGTTGAGTAAAGTGTTTAGTGATTATGGTCAGTGGCAGTTTTCGACTGATCGATCATTGCACTAATAAACTGCAAGTGTATGAAATGGGCAAAGGTTATACACCATTATCTCTTACTGTAGTCAAAAAACAAAAAAAAATACTATACAAAATTATATTTTCGGTGGCTGCGCTTTATAATCCGTTGCACCTTATAGTGTGGCAAAAACGGTATTCTTATCGGAATATTGTACAGGATTAATAACGATTCAAATCAATGTTCTTTTTCCTTTCCACCAGCATGAAGCGCCCATCTCCGGTTGTGTTTTTGTGCGCGTCCTCGTTTTTCTCCTGCCGTCGCTTCGGGTCCTTGCCGGCGTCCATCTTGTTTATTTTTACAGCTCTTTGTGCTCGCCACCCCCTACTCCCCTATTCGCTCCCCCCCTGATGTATGTGCTGCATTGTGCGCCGCAGCACTGACTGAGCGCAAAAGCTAGCGGCTAGCCACACTCGCTTTCTGTCAGGGCGTGTGCGCCAAGCTGCTAGCGCGGTGCCGAGGGAGCTGCTCCTGATGATGGGGATGAAGGCATCCGCACCATTTTCATATAGAGGACAAAAGTGCCCTAGTGATTTTTGCCCTTCCCAATTTGACGTGTGTCAAACCTACTGTTTCTTCTTAAAATACTTGTGGCACAGCAGCTGAATGACTTCATGTCAGAAAATAATATTTTTGAATTTATGCTGTGAGGATTCAGGGCTAATCACTCTACTGAGACAGCCCTGGTTAAGGTAACCAATGATTTTCTACTGCCAATGGACTCCAGCGCTTCATCACTGTTGCTACTTCTGGATCTCAGTGCTGTCTTTGACACTGTAGACCAGGGGTCGGCAACCTATGGCACGCGTGCCAGCAGTGGCACGCGAGGGGTACAACTATTTGTACACAAATAGCATTTATTTGATGTACTATAATAGCCGTGTGTAATGTATTTTATTGTGAATGAAACCCTGGTTGCATTGGATCCCGCGGTGTAAACAAATCGTTTATTTATTTATTTATTTTCCATTTAAAATCGGACTTCCCTGCCTATACTGTTTGCAAAGTAAGACACACTTTAAACCCATTATGTTTTTTTGACTTTTGGGGTCCAACTACAGAGGAATACCTCCACTTTCTGATGTGTTATTGAATAGGTGTTCGACAAATCTAGTTTGTTTTATTACTACTATTATTAATATTAATAATAGTAATATTATGAGAAACATTCTGAAGCCCTTCAAAATCACTGTGCTGACATATTCATGTCACAGAAGGTTACCCTAGAAGTCACAAGTCTATATTCCAAACAGGGTCAATTAAAGCAGGGGAGTCAGATTTGGGCAGGTAAAACACTGATCTGGAACTTTGACAAATGTAATATCACCCAGAATGACTCGGTCACTAACTAAGGTGTCACATCTGACCCTAATCTGTAATTCCAAAAAGTCAAGTCACCTTTAGCACAAAATGTCTCTAAGGACTGCACAGGTTACAATTACACCATCCCCTGATATTAAACCAACATATGAGCAAGGAAAAACTCAAAACCTCAGCAAGAGGAAAATCAAAAAACCTTGAGAAAGGGCATTCCCCCTTCCAGGATGAACAGGGTGCAATACATTTAGGATTGGGTAACCGTACACAAAACATAGTGACCATCAATAAACAAAAAAAAAAAAGGTAAGGTGTTGAAATTGGTCCAGAAAGTGCATGACAGCAACAACACCTCAAGCTTGTAAAATAGTCCAAAAAGTCTATGACAGCAACAACGAAGCTTCCCATCTCTGCCATCTGTTCGATGCAGGCGTTGAAATGCTTCAGGTCCAAACGCTGGTTTGCTGACTCAATTTAAATCGTCCTTCTCCCCCATATCACCACCATCCAGGCACGTTAAGAATATTACTAGAACTGTTTTTTTCTATCTTCACAACATTGCAAAAATGTGTCATATGCTGTCCCAGTCTGATGCTGAGATTATAATTCCTGTTTTTGTTACCTCCCTTCTCGTTTACTGTAATGTGTTAGTCTCTAGTCTAGCATCAAAAACCTTCCAGCTGGTACAAAATTTTGAACGAGGCTTTTAAACTTATAAAAGAAAGTTTGATCACATTAGCCTGATTTTGGCTGACCTGTATTGGCTCCCTGTCAGTTTAAGATTTTATGGTTCTGTTAATATATTACAAATTTTTGCATGATTAGCCCCTTCATATCTTTCAGATTTACTTTCCCCCTATGTTCCGGTTCGGAGCCTTGGCTCGAAAAAACTGGTCTACTCGTGATCCCATGAGCTAAGAAGAAATCCGCACTAATGAAAGCCTTTTCCATTCCGGCCTCGGTGCTGTGGAATGCTCTGCCCTCTGAGATTTGATCGGTAAACTCAGTGGAAGTGTTTAAAGCTTAAAGCACATTTATATTGAACAGCTTATGAATGCTTTTGACCTCAGGACATTGTCATCAGTATATTCTGTTATTATCTTTAGTTCATGTGGTTAATGTCTGTGTATTGTCTGTTGATGGTCATCCTGGAAGGGGGGTTACCTTATGTGCCGCTGCTTCTCAAACTTCTTCATTTACCTCATGTCGAGGTTTTGAGTTTTTCCTTGCACTCATGTAGGTATTAGATCAGCGGATGGTTTAATAATAGTCTGTAGTCTGTGCCGCCCATTGAAACTTTATTGTGATCAAGGGCGTCTCAAATAAACATGACTCAACTTGACTTGGGTACAATTCCTGTCCCTGACCGCTAGGCTTAGCAAGTTTTCGGCTGGAAACCCGGCAGGAAGATTCCAAACCTGAGGACAGCAAGTCTAAAGCGGCCTAAATGCTTTTCAAGAGTGCTAAATAATTGATGAGGGTGTGGACGCTGTTGCTTCCTCTGAACTCACATTGGCTCCTCTCTGTCTTCCTGCTGCCAATCAGAGTCTAACTCCTGCCCCTGATGCCCAGTTTAGCAAGTTTTCTTGTAGAAACCTTAAAAGAGGATCCCAATGGCCAATTGAAGACAGCAAGCCTAACCCGCCCTAAATCTTATATTTTTTTTTCCTTTTCTGTCTTTTTGAACAAAATGCATACACACTTCCATAGACATATTGCACTGCAATGTTGCATAACATTATAACCAAAATGTACAAACAATCCAAATGACAAGAAAATATAAATTAAAAAAATGCCATGGGCAACACAGATACATAAAATAGCAAAATGCTTCCAAAATAATATCCGTTTTAATGGCTTTCTTTTTGAGAGAAACACAAAATGTATTGTTTTACTTTACATTTAGATTTTTCTGACCGTAGATTTGCTCTTGTGAATGTGAAATTAAGCTATAATGATAATAAGATTAACAATAAAGCTTCTTTTGGCTTTAATTTATATATTCCAAACACAATATCCTTCCAAAATAGTTTGACACCATTGCCAATCTTATCAACTAAAATATTGCAGATTTCAGACCAGGATTTTTTCACCAAGATGCAGTGCCCAAAAAAATGCATTACAGTTTCTGGAACAACATCTAGTTTTACCAATCATATCTTTATTAAACCTTTTCACAATGTACACTTTAAAGGGGTAGGTCCTATGAATTATTTTAAACGAAATTTCTCGCACTTTGTTTTGTAACAATTAGCAACCTTTTTAAGCATTAAATAACTGAGGAGTCGCTTGACCTTGATGTGTCCTCTAAGCTTTAATTGGCTCCCCCCCCCTCCTCCTCCTCCTCAGGCCAATCTGTGTGCCTCCAAAAATGAGGCTAGTGCGTGTTAGTTAGATTTACATTGCAGTGGCGGTGAGCGCTAGCGCGTAACTGATGCTAACACGCCGCGACAGGAACAGCGGCGCGCCGCTTCCGCCCATCATCTGGCTAGCCCGTCACAATCCGCCGCGCTAGTGTGCTGGCGTGTGAGTGCTGTCACTTTGCATTTATGTCTTGCTAGCGTCCTGTTAGAGATATGCTGTTCTAGCACGTTTCTGTACGACTGGGGGCCAAATCCAAAAGTAACGGGATAATGGTGGAGGAGATTAACTCAGAGGAGCCAGCTGAGGTGGCTTGGGCATCTGATCTGGATGCTTCCTGGACATTTCTCTGGTGAAATGTTCTGAGCAAGTCCCACTGGCTCTGTGGTCGACCCGAGACACACCAAAGAGACGTCTAGAGACAAGCCCAGGATCTTGTCAAGTGAGCTGTACAAAGTGACTGGGGATAGGAAAGTGTTAAAGGTGTGTCCTGCCGTCAAGAGACCTCAGGGATGACCCAAGACACTCTGGAGAAACTATTTCTCTGGGTTGGCCTGGAACGCCTGAGGAACTCATCTGTTAAGCTTGACGAAGTGGCTGTGGATGGCGAGGTCTTGACCACTCTGATAATAATAATAATAATAATAATTTCCTTTGTATTGTCATTCTTTGTAACAATGTACACAGAACGAAATGTCGATACACCTGACCCGTTGTAGCGAGTCGATGCGTGATGCTCCTGTCCCTGTGATCCCAAAACCTTTCAAGTGTTCTGGGTATGTCCAACAATGAAGAAGGGAATGACCCAGGACATGCTTAAATAATTATGTCTCGAGGGTAGAGGTAAGATTTTGGGTCTGGGCGTAAAATGCCAATCAGACTTCTCTCTCTCTCTCTCTCTCTCTCTCTCTCTCTCTCTCTCTCTCCCTCTCTCTCTCTCTCTCTCTCTCTCTCTCGCCGTTTTTATTATTATTATTATATTTTTCTTCGTGGAGAATCTACACAGCATGTACTCACTCATACTCAGATAATTATTTCGATAAAGAAAAAGCTTACTAAACCTTCAGTTTAACTCCAAATAGCTGAATCAAAAAAAAATGTTCCTCCTCGGTATTGGGGTAAAAGACGCGCGGATTCCTCTTTCCACCTCCCTCACATCAGACGTCATCTCCGCTTCTTGCCAATAGCTTACAAGCTTCACAAACTTTCCTTCTGCATTTTGGCCAAATCTTTCACTATTAGCAACTTGTAATCTGGAGAATATTATTTTGCCATTTCGTTCAGTTTCACTTTCACTTTTGTTCGCCCCCCCTGTCGCCCAAATGCGCACTTCGGCGCCTATCTTTTCATTTTGGCGCTGCGTTTGATTTGAGGGACTCAAGCCCAATTAAACCCCAAGCTTCGTAGTTCAGCCAAAACTCACAGTTCGGCGCTGAAGTATGCACTGCGGGAGAAAGGCTTGAGAAAAACAAAGCTTTAGGTTTATTTCGGGCTCGTTTAAAAAAATCAAGTTGGGGCGGGTTCGGGTTTATATACCTGCAACTCGGTTCTGGTCGGGATGAGTTTTTTAGGCCCGATCCCTCCTCTACTCTAGCGTGGCTTGGAAAAGCCTCTGGATCTCATCAAACGAGCATAACGAAGTGACTTGGGATCAATAGGTATTCCAGGCATATCCAACCAGCAGGACATCCAGGATCCAGGACATGCTGGATAACTTATGTCCCTAGGCTGGCCTGGAAAACTTTGGCATTTTCTTGGATGAGCTGGAAGAAGTGGACAAAGTGGCTGGGGCTATGGAGGGATGGACTTCCTGGGTGAGGTGTTCTGGACAGGTCCCACCCACCCCGTGGTTGACCCAGGACATAATGGAGAGAGTACCTCTGTAGGCTGGCCTGGGATCTCGTCAGATAAACTGGGCGAAGTGGCTGGGGTTATGAAAGTATTCCAGGCATGACCGAACAACAGGACACTGCAGTAATGATCTAGGACAAACTGGAGAAACTATATCTTTAGGCTGGCCTAGAACACCTCATGCTACTGTTAAATGGGTTGGAGGAAGTGGCTAGGGATGTCTGGACTTCTCTGATTAAGCTGCTGGCCCCACCACCCCAAAATTTTCAAGTATATCAGGGTCTCATTCACAAGGTCATCCAGGCGAAACTCAGATGAGCCTTTTGAGGTGGCGGTTATCAGCATACCACCCTGGTGAGGTGTTCTGGGAATGACCCACTGGCTTTGCGGTTGACCCATGACATGTTGGAGTAGCATCTCTAGGGTGGCCTGGAACACCTCGGGATCCCATCAGATGGGGTAATCAAAGTGGCTAGGGATGTCTGTATTTCCCAGCTGCTCCCCTCGCCAACCCAGTACCCTGCATGTGGGAATGTTTAAATATTTAGAGTATTGTTAATAACCGAGGGAAGGATGGAGCAGGAGATCATCTTGGAGGAACTTGGAGGAGCCATTTGAGGAGGTTCAGGCATGTTAAATGAATGCCTCTTTTTTGAGGTATTCTGGTCATTTCCCACCGGCAGGAGGGGGATACCCAGGATACACTGGAGATACAATGCATTTAGGCCGGCTTAGTAACACCCCAGGATTTTGTCAAATGAGCTGGACGAAGTGGCCAGGCATTAGGCGGACCCAACCCTAAGTAAGCGCAGTAAGTTGGGTAGATTAATTGTTTTCAAGTATTAACTGCCACGGATGACAAAAGGCATCAGTGTGGTTCTTTTTTTTATATTGCTCAGATATGTGGTCCAGTTGCCTGCGTGGAAAGGTGTTCTGGGCATGTCCTGCTGGCATGAGGCCCAAGAGCTTGCCTGGAAAAGCTAAAGAGAAGTGTCAAAACTGGCCTGGGTTTTGTCGGATTAGCTGGTTAAAGAGGCTGGGGATTCCAGAACATTCTGCTGAGAAGCAATACCAGACTAAGTGGAAATAGTCTAACAAAACGAGAAGATAAGCCAGGGTGCTGAAGGTCGAAGTAACGAGGGAGTGCCTGCAAGCTAACTAGCGACATGCTATGTCTCACGCGAGTGTTAATTGCTGTTCCTTAGTTGCAGCCCAGGCCCAGAGGGGGGTACTTTCCAGAACTCCTCTGGCTGTTTTCATCACTCGAGTCCACTCCTTCCTGTTTTAGTCAAGACAGTGATAGCTGTTAGCCGTTAGCCGCCGACACTAATGACCTGCCGTAGGGGAAACGACTCACCCTAATTGCTGACCAATCACACGGTTGCTTGCACACCAAGTCACATTTGCGCTTCCTAAACCGCAAAGTGTGTGTGAGAAATCGCCATATAACGTGGGAGAAAAAAAAAATTCTAGTTAGCTTGTACACTTGCTCGCCCAGATAAAAACATTCAAATAAGAAAATATTGTTATATGTAGTATATGTGCGCATGTTAAATAACATGACAAATAAATGCATATTGAAAGGAAAACGAAATTCAAGTGACTCGAGCTAGTATAGTTGAGTGGTTGGTGGATGCAGAGGGGGACAAGATGGTGGAATGAATTTCAAGGGATTTTAAAACTTTTACTTTCGAGGAATTCTCACCTCCTTGTTTCAAACGCCTCCTTATTTTTAACAATTGTCCCAATCGCTAATTGCGGCCATACAATTTAGCGAGGGTAGCCAGTTTTGTGTGATCTTTATAGTTTTTGATCATTAGAAGCTTTCATTCCGTTGCCATAGTTATCACGTTTTTGCTTTTCTCTCTTGCATCACTGCAAGCCTTGGGACCCATAGCCAATGCATATAGTAAAAACCCGCACATAAAATTCTGAACTGAATGATGAAAGAAAGGCATTGGAGTATTAGGAGTTCAGCCAATGACATTTTGACATGTGCATGACACCGTGACGCAAACCAATAACAGACCAGCTTTTTATATAAGGTCAACCAATAACGGAAAGGCATCTTTGGAATTTTGTTACTCATCATAGTTTTAATTGTATACATTGTTTTTGATGTAGTATACGGTACTGGAGAAAATGCCACAAAGAGAGGCTGAAATAAACCATTGGATTCCACGCCGTAAGGTGGGGACGCCGTATCCCAGGGGACTATTGTGTTTTCCGCGTGTCCGGTCAAGTTGGTGGCCATTTTGAAAAGGGTTGCCATTTCGGAATTTCAAATCATGCTTTATCTTCTGCTTATCAAAAAGAATCAAAGTTTTTCTTCTTCTCTGATTTAGCGTCCGATGTTTAGAGCTTCCCGTACGAGGCGATGACATCACACGGGAGCCACCTGGCCGCAGGTACTTCAGAAGAAATTTTAGATTTGTGTGCGCTATTATTTTTAATATAATTTGCACTACCTACAATCTGTGTGACTCCATGCAGCAGCAGCAGCCAATGGTGTGGCCCCGCCCCCTGTATGGACCCCTCCAATGGGCGTGGCATCCGTGTTGCCGCAGAAACCACCCACAACCAACTTCCTGTCTATTGTGGCCCCTTCATCCGGTAGGCGTTTGATTGACAGCTGTCACTCAGCCAAACGTTGATTGTGAGCAGCTGGCGCTAGCAGTGCTATTAGCGCTAGCGACGCTCATGAATATTCACGACAGTAAACGAATTTTTCTGAGATGTTTTCGTCGTCCTTGTAATCAACACCGGGGAAAACATGTCGCGCTTCACTCTGCTAACCGCACCGCTAACAAGGCCGTCAAAGGCGCTAATTGGAAAAGAAGTCCCCCACCTTTTTTCATGACTTTTTTTCCCCTAAAACTACTTTCCTGAGCAACATCAAAACATGAATAAAGCCTCATGACTTTTCCTTTTTTGGGGTAGCACAACATCTGAGCAACTCTAACGAGGATATCAAAGGCGCTAATTGGACAGGAAGGCAGGCCCCTCCTTTTTACATTATTCTTCTTATTTATTTATTTCATTTGTTAATGCTACTTATTTATTCAGGTTGTTAAATGTAAATACCTGAGCTATTTCCAACATCAATTCATCAAAAAAGTGACTTTTCCATTTTAGGTCGAGCCTAGCTTCTCAGTTGCAGTGACAACCCCGTCAAAGGCATTAATCAGACAGTGAGGCGGTGCCCACCTTCTCTAATTATCATTATTACTTTTGCTAAAAAAAAGTCATTCCTGAGCTACTGTATTCTCAAAACATGAAGAGGCTCCATGTCTTAGCCGTTTTTGGAGATAGCGCCATGCCTCAGTGCCGCTAACAAGGCTTATAAAGATGCTAACTGGACTGGAAGGCTGTCCCAGCCTTTTGTAATTCTTCTTTGTTTTCTAGTGTTACCTGTGCTTAATATTTTTATGTATTCTATTATGCTAAAATATACAATCCTGAAGTATTCCCATTATCAAAACATGACATTAAACAGAGACGGGACTTTTCTGTTTTTGCAATTGTTTTCGGGGTAGCGTGGCATCTCAGCGCCGCTAACAAGGCTGTCAAAGACGCTAACTGGACCGGAAGGCTGGCCCATCTTTTTCTAATTGTTCTTTGTTTTCTAAAATTACATTCCTGTGCTATCCCCAGCATCAAAACATTAAAATAAAAATGTGCCTTTTCCATATTTGGGGTAGCAAAGTGTCTTAGCGCAGGTCATCAAAGGCGCTAATTGGACAGAAAGGCTGGTCCTGCCTTTTCTAAAATATACTTTCCTAAATTTAATCCATGATCTATTCCTAACATAGAAAAATAAAGTGACTTTTTCAGGTGACTGTGCCGCTAGCGAGGCCGTCAAATGTGTGAATTAAATTGAAACAAATATTCTTATTGTGTTTCCTAAAATTACATTTCCGAGCTATCGAAACATGACATTAAAAAAGCATGGCAACAGTGTTGCCACCGCAACTTCTTGTCCGCAGCGGCCCCTTCATCTGGTAGACGTTTGATTGACAGCTGTTAGTCAGCATGACTTTGATCGTGAGAAGCTAGCGGTACAAGCGACGTGATCCACTCATGAATATTCATGGCAGTAAACCAGCTTTTCTGGGATATTTTTGTCATCCTCATAATCAACGTCAACACCGGGGAAAACGTGTCGCGCCTCACTCGGCTAAATGCGCCCCTAACGAGGCTATCAAAAGCGCTAATTGGACAAGAAGGCCCGCCCCTGGCATTTCTAATTCTTTTTTCCCCCTAAAATCACAATCCGGGGCTATTCCTAACATCAAAGCATTAATGAAGCAACATTACTTTTCAGTGTTTTAGAGGCAGCGCCACCAACGGGGCCGTCAAAGGCGCTTTTCTGATTATTATTTATACAGACGCTGCCCTACTAACGGACTATCGTAAGTTGAATTTGTTCGTAAGTTGCTTCAGTGCTATATTTTGTATGGGATGTATGTTTAAAGTTCATATCAGTATGTTTAAGGCTTGTATAAGTAACCTTTATTGTTTTGTACTAAAAAAGATTTCATAAAATAAAATGCTCTATAAAGAAAAATAAAGTTAAGTTTAACTTACTCTTGGAAGATGAGCTTCAAGAGTTAGGCGACTTCCTCCGCTGTGGTAGAAAGTGGCCAAAAAAAAGCGATCCAACAACTTTCTCAACCGCATCAAGCTTTCTTATTTATATAATAATAATAATTATTATAATTTCCTTGTATTGTCATTCTGTGTAACAATGTACACAAAACGAAATGTCAATTGCACCGGACCCGTTGTAGCGAGCCAATGCAGCCGCAGCCAACAGAGGGCGCCGCCGACCACTTTTTAAGTCTTAGGAATGACTCGGCCGGGGCGCGAACCACCGACCTCCCAGTCTCAAAGCGGGCGCCTTACCATCTAGGCTACTGAGCTGGTTTCACTTTCATTTCAAAAGAAACGACTCCCCTCTTCTTTACACTTTACACCAACCATATTGAATGGATGCACGAGATATTAAACAATAAAAATGGCAGAGTTCTTAGCGCGCTAGAAATACAGTACACGTAGTATGTTTACTCACAAACTCGGAAGTAGAAGACGAATTTCTTCTTCGGGGTGGATGCTGGGTGACCTCTCACAGTGCCACACGCCGGTAGCGGCGGAAAGAGACTACAGTATTGTACTGTACTCGGAAAAAGATGCACACGATACAAAATCGTACTTACAGCAATGTCCGAATATTTTTCGACATCCCGAAAAAAATGTTCGTATCTACCGTTTTTCTCGAACGTTCGTAAGTAGGGGAGCGTCTGTTTAAGTATTTTTTTGTTCTGCTAAAATTTACATTCTGAGCTCTGCCCAACATCAAAACATGACATCAAAATGATACATGACTTTTCCATTTTTTGGGGCAGCTTGCAGGGCGTTTTGCGCTGCTAATGAAGCTGTCAATGGTGCTGATTGGCCAGGAAGACCCGCCCCAGCCATCTAATTCTAATTTGTTTTCTAAAAATGACATTCCTCTAAACATCACAACGCAAAAAAGGCATCATGACTTTTCTGTTTTTGGGGGAGACCAATGTCCTGAAGCCGCTAACGAAGCAGTCAAAGGTGCTAATTGGACAGAAAGGCCAGCCCAAGGGTTTTCTAATTATTCTTTGTTTTCTAAGGTTACATTCTGAGCTATTCCCAGCATCAAAACATTCAAATGAAAACGTTTCGTTTTAGCAAAGTGTCTCAGTGGTGCTAACGTGGCCATCAAAGGCGCTAATAGGACAGAAAGAAAATTTAAAATGACATTTCTTAGCTATTCTCAAGATCAAAACATTAAAAATAAAGCACAGGACTCTTCTGTTTTTATTGTACTGCACCGGTAACAAGGCCATCAAAGGCACTTATTGGACAGGAAGGGTGGCCCTACCGTTTCTAATTATTTTTTTCCCTAAAACTGCATTTCTAAGTTGTCAAAAAAAGCAAAGTGACATTTCTGTTTTTTGACTACCCGCTGCCATTGAGGTCATCAAAGGTAGAGGTGGACTGATTAACGGGCAGGCCGATTATCGGAAACCAATATAATTATTGTGTGGCTTTGGGAGAGAACAGAGTAATAACACACTTGTGTGAAAGTGAAAGATTAGTCATGTTGTGTTGAAATTCTAAATTCATTGCTGCAAAAGGTTTCAGAGTGCTATTCAAGTTGGGTTTTTTTGTATTTAGAACATCCATCCATCCATCCATTATCTGCACTGCTTATTCTCATAAGGGTCGCGGAGGTGCTGGAGCTCATCCCGGCTATCTTTAGACAGTAGGCAGGGGACACCTGGACTCCAATTTTCGACTGAATCCAATTTTCGAAAGTCTTAGAAAATAAGATTTGTATTTGTTCGGACTAAAAAGTGGGGCAGCACGGCGGCGCAGTGGTTAGCGCGTGTTCTGAGGTCGTAGGAACCTCCTGCGTGGGTTCAAATCCAGCTACCGGCCTTACTCTGCGGAGTTTGTATGTTCTCCCCGTGCTTGCGTGGGTTTCCTCCGGGCACTCCGGTTTCCTCCGGGCACTCCGGTTTCCTCCCACATTCCAAAGACATGCATTTCAGGTGAATTGGCCGGTCCAAATTGTCCCTAGGTGTGACTGAGCGAGTGAGTTGTCTGTCCCCGTGTTCCCTGCGATTGGCTGGCAACCAGTTCAGGGTGTCCCCTGCCCACTGCCCGGAGATGGCTGGGATGGGCTCCAGCCCCCCCGCGACCCTAGTAAGGATAAGCGGTACAGCTAATGAGATGAGATGAGATGAACTAAAAAGTAACATTTATAAAGTGTCTTTGACTTAAAATCGATGATGTACTGTAAATACCCTTTTTATTTTATTTTTCATGTCTAGAACTTTGGAGAGTGTTTTGCTTTTCAGAACGGAAGTTTTCAACTAGACCATAATGTAATTTTTTTTTTTGTCGACTTGGTCTTAAATTTGATTTCAAAGGCATTAAAAACGTCTTGAAAAGTCTTGAATTTAACCTTTAGCTGTAGGAAACATCTTACAGCAAATGAATACCGGCTCCAAATATGGGGTATCGGCCTCCTCTTGATACTAATAATCGGTATCGACCTTGAAAAACCTATACCAGTTGATCCTTAATCAAAGGTGCTAATTGGACGAGAAGGCTGGCCCCGTTTTTCTCCTTTCCCCCCATGAGCTATTCCCAACATGAAAACATAAAAAAGAGCGCAGCGACTTTCCTGTATTGGGAGCGTCTGTGCGCGATAATTGAGCTGTGGAGGTTATCGCCGGCAACATGTTGATGAACGGTCGCCCGTGTCGGGCGGCGACCGCTCGCTCGTCATCATTAGCGCTAGCGCAGAACCCGGCGCCCTTTTTTTCTGCAACTCGTTTATCTTCCTGCCGTCTGTTTCTCTTGTTTTTTGTTTTGGCTCTTTTTCTCCTCATGGAGGAGACATCCTGCCACATGGAGAAATAAATACAAATATTTGCAATACAGATACATTAATACCTTTATACCTAGATACATGACATACAATGCAATTTATTCATACATTTATGCATTTTTTATTTTATTTTGTCATTTATCTTGATATTTTTTCTTATGTATTTGTTAAATTCAAGTCCTTGAAGATTTCCCAAAGCGCTTTACAATGTGCTTGTCATGATTACCTATATGCTTCACCTGTGCCCGCTCCTTTGGCGCCAACTGCCTCGGACTCTGATTGGCTCCCTGTCACTATTTGAGCCCACATCTATGTGTCACCTGTTGTCAGTCCGTCTGCGAACCTCAGTTTACTCTATTCTAGGCAAGCTTTTCGACCCTGACTATCTCCTGTTTTTGCTCCAGACTGTTTCCGGGCTTCGACCCGTTTTTTGATCTTGACCACGTCTACTCTCCTCTCCTGGCTTTCGACTCGTTGCTGATCCCGATCACTTTTTTTGCTCTCCTGTCCTGGCTACTGACCTGTTTTTTTCCGTTCCCGACACCGCCATCGCTCGCCACGGAAGTGCCACTTCTGCGTTCAGAGCGACCTGCTTCCCGCGACCAACGATCACCGGATAATGTGTGCAATCCTTTTCTTTCTTCCTAATAAAACTGAGAGAAACGTACGCAAGTGGGTCCTGTCTACGTTCTGGTCCTGACAGTGCTTCACACGTACCCATTTGACACACCAATAGCGGCGTCAGCTATACAACGCTGATATCGGGGGTATCAGGGGTTCTTGCCCAAGGACACTCCGACATTAAATCCGGAGGACACTCTGACATTTTACTCGGAGGAGCCAGGAATCGAACCCCCAACGTCTCTGTCCCAAGCTTAACCTCCTGAGCTATTGCAGCCCTAAGAATCCTAAGCACTATAGATCCATTTACACAGGTAGTCATAACATAAGACTTACATCCTAAATCTACTAGCCTGCATTTCAAACCGGAGCTAAAAGACTCTCGGCGTGCACAATAATTTAATTTATGTTGTAAAATGACAAATCCAAACATTAAATTAGGATTTCCAATATTTTCAACTTCATTGTTGTGTATTTTGTGTTAATTTTGACATTATTTTGTCATGCATTTCGTCATTATTTGTCATGTACTTTGTCGTTTATATTGTTGTATATTTTGTCGCGTATTCTGTCATTTATTCATTTCGGTACTTGTTTTCTCATTCAATTTGTCGTGTATTTTGTCATTTATTCTGTCATGTATTTATTTTTGTATTCATTTTGACATGTAGTTTGTCATGTACTATGTCATTATTCTGTTCTTATTTCATTGTGTACCGGTTTATATATTGTTACGTGTATTTTGGCGTTATTTTGTTGTAGATTTTGTCACTTGTTTATTTCTGGTCATACATATGTCAACACACGACAAAATAAAAGAAAAAATAAATGCAAAGTGCATAAAAATATGAATGAATTGCATTTATGTTCTATATTTTGTTAGTATGTGATTTATTTATGTGTTAATTTCTTTCTATGGCATATATTTGTCGTTATTTATTTCTCCTTTTATTTATACGTATGGCAGGATAGCTCCAATATTTTTCCTTGCTGCCATTTTTTTATTTATTTTTTCCACAGAATCAGTACTTGCGCCCACATCTGTGACGCCGACTGGCAAAGAGATCATACGTCACAACGGTTGCACACTCTTCCCACAAAATCCAAGTAAGGCTTTAAAATCTACCGATGGCTATTTCCGTCATCTAGATCATTTTTTCTTCACTAGGCCTGCCCCCACCGTCCACCCGACCTCGGCCCCCCGGCTGCAAGACGGTTTTCGTGGGCGGTCTCCCGGAAAACGCAGATGAGGACGTCATCCGGGAGGTCTTCGGTCCCTTGGGTGACATTGTGGCCCTGCGCAAGTCCAAGAAGAATTTCTGCCACATCCGATTCAGTGAAGAGTTCATGGTGGACCGGGCGCTACGACTCTCAGGTGAGGTACCGGGCTGGGACCGGAGTGCAAAGTTCAGGCCACATAAAAACTGGTATTGGTGAAGTGGCTTGGGCATCCAGTCGGGTTCAGGAAGCCACCCTTTAATCCTTGAAGTACTTTTATGAGACACAAACAAAGTGCCTACTCCAGACCAGAAGAACGCTGCTATTTCCTTGGTGGCTCAAGCCTTCGGTCCGGGTGCCTCCCTTAATTACTGTACCTTCAAGTCCCTGCTGCCAACCACATCCCGCCCCCAGATTTTGACAAGCCCTGAGTGCAAAATGTACCCTGGAAGGAAGTTGTCATTGCTGAGGTGGTTTGGGTTTCTGAATCAGTCTTTGATGCCTCGCTGGAGTGTTTTCAAAAACTTTTATGAGCCACAAACTGAGCGTTGAATCCAGACTGAAAGATAGCTGATACTGTTGGGCGATGCTGAGGGGGCTTGGACTCTGGTCGAGATGCTTCCCTGGAATGTCTTCAAATACTTTAGTGAGACACACTGATTGCAAATTAGAAGAATACTGATACTGCTCCGTTCGCAGAATCTAGACCAGAAGAAAGCAGCTATTGATGATGCAGTTCGAACATCTGGTTTGGACCAAGACATCTTCCTGGTGCGCCTCCAAGTCCTTTTATGAGGCACAAACTATGTGCAAATTCCAGAAGAAAAGAAAGCTGCCACTGCTGAGGTGGCTCAGGCATCTTGTCCAGTGTCTTTACGTACTCAAGTGAGTAACATACTGACTCCAGATTAGAAAAAGGCTGATACTGCTGAGTTGGTTTGCACATCTGATTCAATCCAGGACGATTCTGAGGAGAGCCTTCAAGTGCAAAATGCAGACTGGAAGACAGCCGGTATTGCTGAGGGGACTCAGGCCTCCGGTTTGGTCCAATAAACAGCCTTCAAGCGCTTTTGTAAGACACAAATCCAAAAGAATGCTAATACTGCAGAGGTGGCTCAGGCATCTGGTTTAGTCCTATGAGCTTACGTGCAATGCTTTCAAGTACTTTAGAGAGACGCGGAATGAGAATACAGATAGGAAAAAAGCTGCTATTGATGATGTGGCTTGAAACCAGATCCAATTGCCTCCCCGGGAGGCGTGTTTTGGCCGTGTTCCTCTAGCAGGAGACCCTGAGGCCAACTTAGGACACGCTGGAGAGACTAAGTTCCCTAGCTGCCCTGGGAACATCTGCTAGAAGAGATAGACAGAGTGGCTAGGTACAGGAGGGTCTGGGGTCTCCTTCTGCCCCCACAATCCAACCACAGCTGGTGTATAACAGTTGTTCTCGTTTTTTTTCATCAGGCTTTCGCCTTTGTCTCACCGCCGGCTCAGACAAGAAGGACTCTGGGAAGATCCACGTGGACTTTGCTCAGGCCCGAGACGACCTCTATGAGTGGGAGTGCAAACAAAGGCTGCTGGAACTGGAACGGGAACGGCACAACGGTGAAAGAGCGGCGCCAATGCAGGCCCTCTTAACCTGGACCACCTCGCCCTCCACGCCAGACTTCTCTGAGCTCGAAGTGGCTGCCCTGGCCGAGCGCCTGAAAGGTAAGGCGTTCCTGGTTCTGCTGGACCTAAGACCAGTTTAAAAAAAAAAAAAAAACAAATCTGCCAAATACATCTTTTCTTACCAGTTGAGTGTGCCATCCTCCGATGGGTTTTGGGTGGTCTCATAACTAAGCCAATTTTTCAGGCAGTTTGTGTGGTTAGAGACTCTAAGGTTCTCAAGACTTGAGACTCAAGGCTCCTTGAAAATAAAACTGTCAGACTTCGCTGCTGGTGCTATTGATTCTCCTGATTTGGAAGCTGCTCTGGTAGAAAAATGACGTGCACTCATGGCAAGGGGTTGAACAGTCTCTCCTGGCTTCGCTTTGGCGACACAAAATATTCTGGAGTTCACAAGGTTTGAAGCACCTGACAGTGAGCAGCCTCTCCGGGTTTCGGTTTGGCGGCACACAAAAGCTTCTGGAGTTTAGAAGGTCTTAAATCACCTGACAGTGACCAGCCTCTCCTGTCCTTACTCTAGCAGCACCAGAAAGCTTCCAGTGTTGAGAAGGTGCATAGGCACCTGACAGTGTGTATTCTTTACTGACTTTATTTCACAGCAAAAAAAAAGCTATGGAGTTTAGAAAGTGCCAAAGCAACTGACAGTGAACATCCTAACCTGCCTGAAGTTTGGCAACGCACAATATATTCTGGCAACGTGCACAAATCGCGATGGGTTGAGAAGGCGCCAAAACAGCTGACTGTGAGCATAACCTTCCGGTTCCGCTATGGCAGAACACAAAATATTCTTTCAATTGTGCCTGGTCGTGTAGTGTTTTGTGCACCGACTTGTAACTCGGCGCTAATCTGAGACGGGGAAGCTTTTGATGGGGAGGTGCTAGCGCTAACTGTCGCTAAAGGCTTCTAAAGGCTCCCTAATGCCGTAGCGCGCCTTCGCCTGGCTGCGCCGATTGTCATTGAAATGAGAGCGCGACAGGCGATAAATCGAGTGCCGCAGCCCGCCAAGGGACTATTTCTACGTTGAGGCGGATAAGGTGCTACGGGCTGCGATACTATGCAGAGAAGCATAAGAAAAAAACGGCTGCTTCTATTCAAACAATGACTTGCAGTTTATAATATGTCCTTTGGATGTCGCCAAAGTACTCATCATGATTGCTTTAGGCTGAGAACCCCCGTAAAAACAAAATTTGCATTGCACTCATGGCCAACATTTATCAAGATATTAAATTTAATGCAATGAAACACTTTTTTTTAATGCAAATGATCAAGTTTAATACTTAAAAAAGGATATTATTTTGCAAATAAGTTTTATTTGCCCATTAATATATTTATTTGTACTATATATTTTGGGATGTTTCAAAACCAGTTTGAGGAAATGGTCCCATTATAAACAAATACACAATGAAACACAACTACTGCAGAAAAATGTAAACGAGAAAAAATCATTGGCTCATGTTGTCTACTTTCTTTGTGTTTTGCTGATGTATATGTCAAGAACCTGAACAGGAGGAGGACCCAGATGCGTAACGTTTCGCACACAATTTTCATTTTACGGGAAATGGGGCAGTCATGCACGTTAACACAAACGCCAGTGATTTGGCGATTGCTGAGCGGAAGAAGTAAAGCAGATGTCTGGAACAACAGGAATCCAGAGGCCGACGAGATCGATACCAGTTAACACGAGCAGATACCAGACAGATGGGGTCAGTAACAGACAGGAAGGGACAGACAGGATAGATATCAGATTCAGGAGACTGGAGACAGATATCAGACAGGACGAGACTGACGAGATCGATACCAGACACATGAGACTGGAGTACGATACACACAGGACGAGATAGACGGGGACGATACCCGATACCGGAGATTTTAGCAAGGTAACAAACAGGGCGAGACAGACGAGATCGATACCAGACACTGGAGACTGGAGTCCGATAACAAGCAGGACGAGATAGACGGGAACAATACCAGACAGGATACATAAGCAGGGAACCGGACAGAGTCAAAACACACGTCTTGCGGGTGCAGAGGTTCGTTGACGGACCGACAAAGGGTGAGTGAGAGCACTGAGCTTAAATAGGAGGGAAGCCAATCAGTCAACGAGCCGCAGCTGGCCCCAAACGGGCGGGGCCAATTGGCAACTGTGACAGTATGAGATTTGAAACTCTATCATTTACAAAAAATTCAATACATCGATCAGCATTTTTTTTTCTTCTTATTTCCTTCTTATTTTTTTAAACCAAAGCAGCTCGCCACTTAAAAAGTTTGCTGAATTCCGGTCTACATTATTATGATTATGATTCTGAATTGATTTTGAGCAGGAAAATTTCAAGGATATGTTAGTTGTACAAAAAAAGATGGCTTTCGAATAGATTTGGCAAATTCAACTCCAACTGTTTCAATTGACCAATCCACCTGAATGGATTTAATTTCCTTCCCCGCCCTGCTCAATGTAGGGAAAAAAAAAATAGTATTTTTTGTTTATGTTTTTGTGCAGACAAGCATGACTTCAGCCGGGCGGCGTCGGTTCTTTTGGGCTGGCTGAACGGAGGCCAATTGGATGGGGCCGGAGTCAAGAAGATCTATGGGCTGATCCAATTGGCTGTGACGCACGCTCAACGTCTTCGCCAGGACGCCCAAAGACACACACGCGTCCTCCAAGAAGCCAGAAAACGATTCAGAAACGTCCTCAGAGACATCCTGCTGCAAAGTAAGCACACTGGTCGGTCCGTCTGTCCAGCGGTCCATTTTTCACTCTCCATCTGTTCATTGTCCCTTCAACCATTAGTAATCATCTGTCCATCCATTATTCGTCCAAATTTTTCATACATTCAACCGCGATCTTTTCATAATCTGTCCAGGTATCATTCATCCATCCGTCCATCATCAATCCAAATTTTCATTCCATCATCCTCCATCTTTTCATCATCCATCTGACCATCATTTGTCCATTCTTTATCGTTCCATCATCCACCCATCCGTCATCCATTCATCGTCCGTTTTATCATCACCCATCCAATTTTTTATCCCTCATCTTCTAATTTTCCTGCCATCATCCAACCATTCTTCATTATGCACTCGTTTATCCTCCATCTAGCCGTCAGATGTCCAAGCTAGTCAGCATCCATCCAATTTTTCATCCCTTCTTTCTCCCATCATGTCCTCTTTCTTCCAACCATCATCCATTAAATGTTTCATTCCTCCATCCTTCATCCATTTATCTCCATCTTAGCATCATCCGTCCATTCTTTATTCCCCATCCGTTCATCATCTACCCTGTCGTCCGTCCATTCGACCATTATTCATCCAATTTTTCACCCCTCCATCTAACATCCATTCATCATCCATCTCACCATCCTCCATTAAGTATTCCATCCTCCATTCATCTGACCATTCATTCTCCATTTTTTCGTTGTTCAGCCAGCCATTATCTATCAGTCCAACAATTACCCATCCCGCCATCCATTCACCCATCTGACCATCATCCACACAGTCATCATCTGTCTATCCGACTATTTGTCCAATTTTTCATTCTTCGTCCATCTGACCATCATCCGTTCAGTCTTCATTCTTCATTATTCCACTAGTCATCATCTGTCTGTCCAACCATCATCCATCCATTTTTTTATCTTTCCATTCACCCAACAAAGAAAGTCTTGAAATAGGGATCATCCGCCGGTAAGTGAACTTGACCTCAGGACAGGAAAGTCTGGGGGTGTCGGCTTGTTGACATCTCGCCCCCTCCCCGCCCACCTGCCCCTTCCCATCCCGTGTCCAAGTGGAGCAGGTATCGTCTGTGCTGGCGGCGTCTGTCCGGCAAAAGTCTCGAGAAAACTTCAGCAAAGCGCAACGCAAGAACTTGGACTTGTGGACATGGCAGTGCCAGGTAAGAGGAGGAGGAGGAAGGTCGTGAGGAAGGTCACCAAGATGGCGGCAATGAGCGAGACGAAAACGATGATGATTTTGATAAGGATGATGATGACAAAAGTGTGGCACTGCTGCCAGGTGGACAGCAAGGAAGTGGCGAACCTGGGACAGCGGGACGAAGACGAAGGAGACGAGGACGTTGAGGACGAGGTTCCTTTACAGAAGAAGAAGAAGTGTGATGGTGAGATGTGTGTTCGCGAGTGTGTTTTGATTCACGTTCTTACACAGGTGTGCCGCAGGTTCTTACAAAGAGGAGGCGGAGCCACAAAAACGGCCACTCCTACCCATTCAACAGGTGAGTGTGTGTCCTTGCAATACCCTTGAGATTTGAAAAAGTATCACTAAAAGAGCATCAATCAATTATTTTTTCTACTTTCATTTTTTTTTTTTATAAAAAAGTGAACACATTCTAAAAGTGTAAGGGCTAATTTTATTGTTTGATTATATATCTCATCTCATTAGCTGCACTGCTTATCCTCAGTAGGGTCGCGGGGGTGCTGGAGCCCATCCCAGCAATCATCGGGCAGTGGGCAGGGGACACCCTGAACTGGTTGCCAGCCAATCGCAGGGCACACAAGAACAGACAACTCGCTCGCTCATTCACACCTAGGGACAATTTGGACCGGCCAATCCACCTGAAATGCATGTCTTTGGAATGTGGGAGGAAACCGGAGTGCCCGGAGGAAACCCATGCAAGCACGGGGAGAATATACAAACTCCGCACAGGAAGCCTGGAGCTGGATTTGAACCCACGCAGGAGGTTCCCAAAACATGAACTGTGCCGCACATGCGCTAACCACTGCGCCGCCGTGCTGCCTATATATATATATATATATATATATTGTCACAAGCCAGGAACGGAGACAGGACCCAGTAGCGTTCGTTTTACTCAGTCTTTATTGAGAAAGAGGGCAGTGCTTGCTTCCACGATCCGATGATCATTGGTCACGGGCAGCTGATGGCAGGAACGCAGAAGTGGCACTTCCGTGTCGAGCGAGGGTAGTCGTAGACAGCGAGAAAACAGGTATTTGGCCGGGATGTAGGAGCAAAAGCAGTAACGAGTCCAGAAAAGAGGTCAGCAACAGGTATCAGGCAGGAAACGGGGCAAAACAAGTCGATGACCGGGATGAAGGGACAAAAGCAGAAATGGGTCCAGAAACAGGTCGGCAACAGGTATCAGACAGGAAAACAGGGCAGGATAGTGTCTGATAGTACAAAGCTTGCCTAGCTGAGAGCATAGGTTCGCAGAACGGTCTGACGCTGGTAACAGGGAGCCGGGGGGTTTAGAAAGTGGCAGGGAGCCAATCAGCGACCAGGGCCGTTGGCGCCAACGGGGCAGCCGCAGGTGCCCCAAATTACAAATCAGGACAGAACCCCCCCCTCCCCATCTCAAGGGACGGCTCCAGAAATCCCAAAAAACAGGAATGCCAAAACCACCGAGTGAGCCGCTGCCCCATCAATAATATCAGGGGGCAGCTCCAGGATTCCCCCCCAAAAAACCAGGAACACCAAAAAACAAAAGTAACCCCAAAAATCAGTACTCCTCGGAGTGGACCGATGCTCCATCGTCAGCGACAGGAGGCGTGGCAGAAGCAGGGTTCGGAGGAGACTGAGCTCGTACAAAAGTATTTAATAAAAAATCAAAAGTTATAATATTATTTTGCAATTTTTTGGGGATTTGTTCTCTTGACTTTTTATTTCATATTTACTACAAAGAAAACTGAAATATGATCCGATCACTGTCCTTCTTTTAATTTAGCCAATTATAAAGATTAGTTTTACTTCATTTTATTTCTCTGTTTTCAATATTGTTTTGTGTCAAAAGGTTTTTTAAAATATATAATATACAGAAAATGGGCGGCAAGGCAGTGCAGTGGATAGCGCGGGCGCGGCACAGTTCCAAAAACATGCGTGTCAGGTTAATTGGCCGGTCAAAATTGTCCCTAGGTGTGAATGAGCGAGTGAGTTGTCTGTCCCGTTGTGCCCTGCGCCTGGCTGGCAACCAGTTCAGGGTGTCCCCTGCCCACTGCCCGATGATTGCTGGGATGGGCTCCAGCACCCCCGCGACCCTACTGATGACAAGCGGTGTAGATAATGGATGGATGGATGGATAATATACAGAAAATGCACACCCAATAAAATGTTTTCTTTAAATCTTATTTTGTTCTTCAATCTTATTTCTTTTATTTCTACACATACTAACATATCAATGTCGCCTTATTTTGTCATCACCCGGTATTGCAGACGTTTATCCTTGTCTCACAGGTGTTACACCTACCAGGTGAGCTGGTGAGCCAGGAGGCGGAGTCACTGCTGGCCAACGGCCGAAGTCACCTCCTGGGGGCGGAGTTACCGCAAGACCTCCAAGAGAAGGCCAACAGTTTCTGTATGGATCAGGAGACCAGAGGAGGTGGAACTCTCAGAGGAGGTGGAGTCCTGGTGTCAGAGAAGGAGGCCCTGCTCCTGGGTGAGGAGGTGTGGCTATGCCAATGAGATAAGCTGTGTTGACATCAGAACTTTTTTTTGTGTTTCTTGAAGGCGTGATGTCGGCCTTCCTGCATGTTCACCCGCTGGGGGCCAATTTGGAGTACTTGTGCTCATACGTTCGCACCCTGGACTCGCAGGTAAAGTGCACGGTCAGGAGTGCAGGAATTTATATTTTTGTCGTATTTCCTTCGTAGTATTGTTACATTATTTTTATATTATCGTGCTTCTGTAATACATAAGTTGTTGTATTTTTGTAGTATTTATTTTTGTAATATTGCTGTGGTTGTATTTTTCTACCATATTATGGTAGCGGCAGTAGCTCAGGAAGTAGAGTGCTCGTCTTGGGATCAAGGGATCCCAGTTCGAATCCCGGCCCGTCCGTGTTACATGTCGAAGTGTCCTTGGGTAAGACACTGAACCCCTAATACCCCCAATAAGCAGGTTAGCGCCTTACATGGCGTAATGGCCGCTATTGGGAAATGTGGAGCACATTGTAAAGCGCTTTGGGAAGTAATTGACTTGAAAAGCGCTATATAAATGCAGATCATTTCATTTCATTTCATTATTACTGTAGTAGTATTTTTGTGGTATGTTAACAGTGTTTTTTTTCTTTTAAGTATTTTTATTGTAGACAAAGGCACCCAAAAATATATTTTTATCAGTAGTATTTTATTTACTTTACCATTAATGTTTGGCAGGTCCGATGAAAAAGCCTGACGGATCGCATGTGGCCCGCGGGCTGTAGTTTGCCCACCCCTGGTTTCAATGGTCCCGCCAGAGTCTCATTAACTTGTATCAATATATAATATGGTAATATTTTTAAACATATATAAATGAGAAGTTAATCAAAACAACTTTTAGATTTCTCATTATATTAATGATCGCAAACACCATGATGTGTATTTGTGGAATCTTGGCCAGTTAGCCCCGCTCCCCGTGCTTAGCGCACATTATTCGTCATTGACGAGGATCATGGTTTTCCACAGTTGAACATTTTTAAACTCTAGGCGACACAACGAAACGGTTTAGCGCCCAGCGTTCCACACCTCGTCGCACTGCCAGCGTTTTCAACAGAGCGTAAAAATGTGCCGCTGCTTTTGCAAGCAATTACAGACGCTCCCCTACTTACGACCATTCGATTTAATAAACGTAAGATACGAACATTTTGTTCAGGATCTTGAAAAATATCCGGACATATTGTATTGTGTGCACCTTTTACCGAGTAGAGGACAGTATTGTAGTGCTTCTTTCCACCGCTACCGCCGTGTGGCGCTGTGAGAGGTCACCCAGAATCCACCCCGAAAAAGAAATACGGCTTCCCCTTTCTAGTTCGTATGTAAACACACTACACTTTATCTCTAGCGCGCTAAGGACTTTGACATTTTTATTGTTTAATATCTCTTGCATCTATTCGATATGGTTGGTGTAAAGTGTGAAGAAGAAGCGTGCCGTTTCTTTTGAAATTAAAGTGGAATAAGAAAGCTTTATGCGGTTGAGAAAATGGTTGGATCACTTTTTTTTCGTCAACTTTTTACGCCTAACTCTTGAAGCTCATCTTCCAAAAGTAAGTTAAACTTAACTTATTTATCTTTACAGAGCACCGGATTTACTAAATGTTTATTTTTCAGTACAAAACAATACAAGTTACTTATATAAACCTTAAACATACAAAAAATAGCACTGAAGCAACTTACGAACAAATTAATCTTACGAACGATCGTCCGGAACCTACCTCGTTTGTAAGTAGGGCAGCGTCTGTAGAAACATTCAATCAGAGCAGGAAAAGGCTTTGGTCCACAAGCGGCGCCCCTGTTCGGCTGCGGCTACATCGGCTCTCTACAGTTTTTTACACTTCGGCCATAAAACCCAGTCTTCGACTCAGTTTTGACGGCGCACAAAGTCAACTTAAACTGCAGATTAATATACGATCGCAGTTTTTGTTGCTGTATATGCGATCATCCAGACATCAAGCGCTCGGTGCTACGACCACTCAGGAGTGTTTATTTAGCCACGGACTGCTATGTCAACAAGACCCAGCGGCCTACAAAGCAGCGAAGCAGAGTGGCAAGAGAGCGGTGTGACCAGAGGAGGAAGCGATGTTGTCGGGCTGGGCTAACCGCTAGGCTAAAGGCTAAACCCTTCAAAACGCCTCTCCCATCCATTTTCCTCTCCAACGTTCGCTCTCTGGACAATAAACTGGACCATTTACAAATGGAAGTAACATCGAACCGCGAGATGACGAACTGCTGCGCTAGAATTCTGACGAAGACATGGTTAATCTTATCTATCCCGGCTGACGCTCAAGGAAACTGTGCGGGTCAAATGTATCGACATTTCGTTCTTTATACACGTGTACACGAATGACAATAAAGTAAATCTGAATCCGAATCTAAAGCTTTGAAGATACTGTCAGAGCAGCAATCACAAAAGTAGCAGTACATATATTTATTAATGTATTTATTTTAAAACACCAACATGAGTATTACATGTAATTCAATTAAAACTCTTGGTCTGTTTACTTGTCTATACAATAACTTAAAATGGAACAGCATCAGCATCTGAGCAGCACTAGTTATTTTTAGTCTGATTAAATGACAGCAGCGTTTTTGCATACATCTCCTGTCTGGTTTATCATGCTTTGTGGGTGTGACTTGTTTTCTGTCTCATTACATTTCATAACTAGTTTATTTACAAAAGTATAATTCAAGAGATTACAAGGGTAGTCTGTAGCCTGTACAGCCCTTTTAGACTACTTGTGATTAAGGGCTATCCACATAAACATGACTTGACTTGACATTTGTCATAGATCAAGTTTTTTGATTTTGCTCCAAAAATGCTCCTGATCAATGCGTTTTAATATAAAATGTACAAAATTTTCCTCCGGGGTAGCATGCCCTCACACTCCTGCAGCGGTCCACCTGACTAAATTCTATGAGTAACAATGCCCCCCTGACATTTAACCTGTGTTACAGGTGACGTCGGCCCAGCTAGAGCGCCTCATGGTTCGCCTGCCGCGGATGTTCCGGCAGGAGCTGAGCGGCATAGGCGCCACCCTGGAGAAACGCTGGACGTTCTGCGGATTCCACAGCCTCCAGTCCGGATGAGGCGCCGCTGAAACCCGGACACATCAGAACAATGAGGCGCGCCCTGAGGCGTGGTGCCTTACTCCACGTAGACTGTTCCAGCTAGTAAGACCGGGCCAGAGTCTGGGTGACTCAAGAAACAGCAAAGGATAAAACCAGCAGCGGTGAACACCACCAGTCGTCTGTGGGGTGGCGGACATTGTGATTTCTGGGAATGTTGTCCACATGAACATGATTGGCGCCTTTGCGGAAAGCAATCTGTGATTTTGTGTTTTGGTACAATAAATATCTGTACTTAGGATGTCTAAATCAAGATCTCATACGAACGTCTAATAGAGTCTTGGGATCTTTTTTAGTAGAGTCCAAGAAAGACTATTGGAGTTTATAAGAATCTCTAATACTGGGATGGGTTCAAGTTGAGTCTGTAGGAGTCTTTGGCAACGCTAGTCCCTGAGAGACCGTTCCGAAGCAGGTGGGAGCGTAGGCCTGGAGTTCTGAACTTTTTTGATGGAGACTGGGGTGGATTTGCAGTTGAGAATACAGCAACAGTCTGTGGCCTTGTTTCCCTGAGGACCAAGTCCTGCCAGTTTTCCATTTATCTTCTGACATAACAGACCTGAATCAAACAGTTTGGTTTCTTGTCAAGATAACCTGCTGATAAGATCTTAGTTTGATTTGGATTTGCTAAACCAGAGGGGAATGCAAATCCGTGCTTGTTGAGTACTGAGGATCTGAAGATTTGCCACAATGACTTAAGTCAGAGACACTTCACTCTTTTTAAATCAAGCAAAGACTAATGAATTTGAAGTGGATTTCAGCATGTTACAGGACCAGTACAAGGTCCTTCCCTTATGTGGTTTTGAACTTCTTTAGATTTTGCTGACAGTTTAATGTGGTTTCACTGAAATAGGGGAGCATCTTCAGCGAGCAAGACGTTGGTCCTCAAGTACTGAAGTTGCCCAGACCTGACAGAAAGGACTTGGGTCCAAGATACTTCAATCTAGTTTGGTCAAGCAAAGACTAAAGACTTTGAGTCGATTTGAGTGTGTTACAAGTTGATATGAATAGCTTTCAATAAGTGGTTAAGCCTACAGTCTAGAGTTTTGAGAACTTGGGAGCCACTTGATAGTTTCATGTGGTTTTGCCTAACTAGGGGGGCACCTGAAGCAGACAAGATGGTGTTCCTCGAGTTCTAAGGATCTGAAGTCGCCCACTCTTGGAAAAAGCATTTAAGTCTAGTTGACCCCAAAGATTAGGGAATTTAGAGTCGATTTGAGTGTTTTAACAAGTTCTATTTGAAGAAATTCAAAGTTTTGGGAATTTCTCTGGAGCATGCTGATAGTTTGATGTGGTTTTGCTGAAATGGGGGAGCCTCGGAAGCGGGCAACACGGTAGTTCTCAAGGACTGAAGTCGCCCAACCCTGACTGAAAGGACTTGTGTCCAAGTCACTTGGGTCAAACAAAGACTAATGACTTTAAACTGGACTTGAGTGTGTTACCGGACAGTGTTCATGGAGTGCTGATGTCGCCCAGACCTGACAGAAAGGCCTTAAGTAGGTCTAGTTGGCTTAAGCAAAGACTCAGTGCATTGAAGGCTTTATTAGTGTTTTAGAAGTTTGATATGAAGACCTTCAATTGAGTGGATACGGCTACAGTCTAGCAGAGTCTTGAGAATGCAAAAGAGTCTTTGAAAATACCAGTCCCAGAGGACAAGGTCCTGCCGGTTATCCATTTCTCTTCTACAATAACGGACCTGAATCACACAATATGTTTTTTTCTCAGCAGACCCTGCCGATGAGGTCTTAGTTTGATGCGGATTTTCTGAACCACCGGGGCATCCAAAGCAGGTAAAACAGTGATTCTTGAGTATTGGGGATATTAAGACTATCCAGTCTTAAGGGAAAGGACTTAAGTCCAAGAAACTTTAGTCTAGTTGGGTCAAACAAAATTTAATGAATTTGAAGTGGATTTGAGCATGTCAAGGTTGCCATGGCGCCCAATTCGTCCCCGCCGTGTGGCGCCAGGTTCTGTCACGGTTGCCACGGCGCCCAATTGGCTCCGCCCATTGACACCAGCTGAAACGCGTTGACAAATTGCCGCTGGACTACTTAAACGCGGTCTTGCGAGTTGCCTGGTGTCAGAGCGTCTGCGAAACTTCTGCTAGACTCAGTTGTGATATGTCCAGTCCTGTGAATCTCCGTTTTTGCCTGTGTTTTGATCCTGTTTTATTTTCGCCCCGATCTGTTGGATTTTGACCACTCCTTAGTTCCGATTTCAATCTACTTCCGCGACCATCGATCCCCGGATCAAGTGTGCGCTCATTCTTCCTCTCCCCAATAAACTGTGAGTAACGTTACGCGATTGGGTTCTCATGCCTTTTTCCTGTCCTGGTTCGTGAAAGAGCATGTTATATCAATGTGAGGTCCTTCTCTTGAGTGGTTTTGACAATGCTCTAGCAGAGTTCTGACAACTTCTTTGGAGCCTGCTTTTAGTTTGATGGTGACGGTCACTACTGAAGGAAGTCATCCAGTCTTGCCGGAAGGAATTTAATCTGAGACTCTTTAGTCCAGTCCAGTTGGGTCAATCAAAGACTAAGAATTTTTCATTGGATTTTAGGGTGTTATTCTATCTATCTATCTACCTTGGTCATATCCCTCAAGAGGGGTGACCGACAGCAAGACACACACATACAATAACAAAGAAAATAAAAGGGAAATAAATAGCTAAATTTTTTGGACCATGGCCAACCCAATTGCCCAAACAAGTTAGGCACCTCGGTACCCAAGTTGGTCATGCTTTCGTCCCTCCAGATGAAACGGGGCACCAGAAAGCGGCCATGTCACTCAGGTCAAGGTGACACAACACACTCTTGTTCAACAGCAGGGCCCGACAGCTTTCACTGGTTTACCCCTGCCGCATCATACGGGTGCCCAGCCCATCCTTAAGAACGCGTCCACAATCCCACTATCCTTTCACAACACCTCTCCACTCCTTTCTATCACCAACAAGAGCTCTAGCTTCCATTATACTTAGACCTCTCTCCTGCAGTGCACTCATAACACCATCCATCCAGGTCATTCGCGGCCTTCCTCTTGGTCTCCTTCCATTGACTTCTGCTCTGTAGATCCTTTTGAGGGTGTTACCGGACCAATATGAAGTTCCTTCCCTTAAGTGGTTTGGATTTTTGAGTCTATTTGAGTGAGTTACATGTTTTATAAGAAAACCTTCCCCTACGTGGTTTGGACTACCATGTAGCAGAGTCTTGAGAACTTTGGAGCTTGCTGATAGTTTGAAGTTGATGGTGGTCCTCGTTTCCTGAAGTCACCCAGGAATGACAGAAAGTACCTAAGTCTGAGACTTATGGTCAGTGCAAGACTAGTGCAGTTCTACCAGTGTACCCATGCTGGCCTCGGATGTTTCTAAGGGGGTAGGTGTGTGTGTGGGGGGGGGTGTTATATTAAGGTTACTGATAGCAGCAGCTGTCAGGTGGCTTGTGTAAATTTCCCGTCTCCGCCCCCCTTAACCCATCAACCCAATCAGGTGGAGGCTGGGGGTGATGTCACAGGGGTATAAAGACCCCAACGTCCCCTCCAGCCCGCTGAGCAGGGTCAGCGTTCCGGGTCCGGACGCCGACAAAACTACTTGCCGTCCAGGGCCGGTAGTTTTGATATTTGGGGGATCTTCCACTTCTTGGAGGAACTTCTGAGTCAAGGCAGTCTAAACCGGACGAGGACACCACCCGGACCTCTGTCCTCCCCCCTCACCCCCCCCCTGACACCCAAGGGTGCTCACAAGTAAGTAACAAAGTTTGACGTTTCCGGGGTGACGACTAACTTTTAGGTCCAGGAATAGATCAGGTCCCTGGCCGGGTGGGGGGCCCCATGACTTTTTAAGGACATGCTCGGGTGCACTTGCTGCCTGTCAATCAAAGCGGGGTGGGGCGGGGGGCTATTTTTAGGGTCCCGTGTCCTGTTAGACAACCCACCTCCCCACCCAACGCACATGCAGAGGGTTTTATTTTGATACGTCTGGACAGCTGCTGCAGATTTTATTTTGACAAAAGTTATTAATAGTAATAATTTGAATTCTTGCTCTTTTTAGAGAAGCGGCTCTTTTGGCCTGACTCACTCAAGAGTACCAAGCGGCTTTTCAGATGCTTTTTATTGTTATTTTATTTTATCAACTCATAACCGATTACTAGCGCACACTTTGCACCAAATGATTCAATACTTGATTTAAAAAATATACCTCTAAATTATATTAGCACGTATTCTTTCGCTACAGTGAACTTTTAATGCATTTAAACTTTCTTGACAAAACATGACAAAATATAGATTCGAATAATTTCCTTTGTATTGTCATTCTTTGTAACAATGTACACAGAACGAAATGTCGATACATCTGACCCGTTGTAGTGAGTCGATGCAGCCGCAGCCAGAGGGCGCCGCCATTATACCAATTAGGTATGTCTCGGTCGAGGCGCGAACCAGCGACCTCCCAGTCTCAAAGCGGGCACACTACCATCTAGGCTACTGAAAAGAAACAAGGAACGAGATCATTTGTTTTTCTTAATTGGAAAAATGAGTGTTTGTTGTCTAAGAATAAGAACGAGAAGAAGTGCTTATCAAAAGTTATATTTGTTAAAAGAAAATATTAAAGGAGAAGCATAAAAGAAATGACTAAACATAAGAACTTGATCAGGACTCAATGAAAAGACGTTTAAAGGTGCTTTATGGCAGAATTTTCATTTCAAAAATGTAAAAGTACACCGTATTATTTAGTTATTTCTAATGGTAAAAAGGGGCATTAATTCATTTAAGTATTGATTGAAATAATAAGGAAAAATACATGAACAATCACATTAAAGTGCATGTTTAAAAATTTGTGTTTATTTTACCAAACAGGAGGCTTTTCTATAGGACGCTGACACCATTGTCGGCCATTTTGCTGCCATGGGTAACCCCCCCAAATCTTTTTTTAAATGATTTATTTTTGTTTTCTTTTTGGCTTTTCTTTTTCCTCTTTTATATTTTTTATTTTTTTCCTCTTTTTCTTTTCCCTCTTTTTTCATGTATTCTTATTTAATTCATTCATTTTAGATCAGGGCTATACAAATAAACATGACTTAACTTGACTTCTTAATTTTGTTCTCTTTTTCATTCATTTTTCTTCCATTTTCCCTTTTCTAGTCATCCTTTTTTCTTTTTCTTTTTTTTTACTTTTTTTCCCTCTTCTTTTTTTCTCTTTTTCCTTTCCTTTTTAATTTTTTCTTATTTTTTTCTCTCTTTCATCCATTTTTTCTGATTCCTTTTTCTATTCATCCTTTTTCTTTTTCTTCTTTATGGCGTTTCTTTTCCTCTTCTTTTTCCTTTTTTTTTCTCTTTTTCCTTTCCCCGTTTTTAATTTATTCCTAATTTCTTCTCTTTTCCATCCATTTTTTCTGATTCCCTTTTCTACTAATCCTATTTTCTTTTTCTTCGCAAGATGCTTGGCTTGTTTTTTTTGTTCTTTTCTGTTTTTTCTTTTTTTATATTCTCTTTTTTTCCTTTGTCTCTTTTACTTTTATTTTGTCTTTTCTTTATTTTTCTTTCTTTCCTTTTTCTTTTTTTAAATTTTATTTTATCCCCCTCTCTTTTTTCATTGGAGGGCTTTGCAAAAAAAACAAGAAGAAACATTGGTCTATTTGGTCACTTTGAGTTTCTGTAGTTTGTATTTTTCCTTTTTGTCACTCCTTTACAGTGAGCCTTCCACATGGTGGCCGCAGCCAAGACCACCTAAGTAGCCTGGGGACTGGTTCTAAAAATACATTATGAGTCACCGTGATTTTCTAGGAAATTTGATGTCTAATTGGCAAGATGAATCGTGTTGACTACGTCTATTTTAAACATGAATGGTTCAAGCTTGGTAAAAAACAGTATTAAGATTGGGATAACATCTCCCTTCACTTTTCTGTTGTCTTTCCTCAAATTTCCTTTTCTTTGCACTCTTTTCTCCACTTCTTTTTCATTTTGATCTTCTCTGTTCTTGTCTTCTATTTTCTTTCCCCTTCTATTCTTTTCTTTTTCTCTTATTTCCTTTTTATCGCTTCTTGTCTATTTTTCTCTTTTCTTCTCTTTTCTTTTTTCTTTCCTCTGTTTTTGTATTCCCTTTGCTTTGCTTTTCTCTTCTTTCGTTTTTATCCCCTCGTATTTCCTTTCTTATTTCTTCAGTTTTTTCTTTGTTGGTCTTTTCTTTTCCCCCCCTCTTTTATCTTTAATCTTTTCGCTTTCTTTTGTATCTTTGTATATCTTTTTTTAATTTTATTTTCTTTCCTTTTTTTCTTTTTTATCCTCTTTTCCTTTATTGTCTTCTGTTTTTTCCTTTTTTTTCTTATTCATTTTTCTTTTGTCCTCTCTTTGCTTCTGTTGTCTTTTTTCTGTTCTGCATTTTTATCTTTATCTTTCCTTTTTGCTTATGTTTTCTTTTCTTCTTTATTAGAAGAATAGAAGATCAGAAAAGGAATCATAGAAAAGGCAATCTCATCTCATCTCTTTTTTCCTTTTCTGTTCTTTACTTCTCTTTTTCTTGTCTTTCCTTTTTTAGTTTCACTCCTCTGTTCTTGTCTTTATCTTTCATTTGCTTTTTTCCTATCTCCTCTATTTTATTCTCTTATTTATTCTCATATGTCCTCTTCTATTTTCATTTTATTTTCTCGTCTTCTATCTTCTTTTTTTGTTGTCTTTTTTCTTTCATTCCATTCTCTTTCCTTGTCTGTTCTTATTTCCTTTTTTTATTTTTTTCTCTTATCCCCTCTCTTTTTTCCTTTTTTATTCCCCTTGTCTTCTTTATTCTCTCCTTCGCCTGTCATTTTTTTCTTCCCTTCTCTTTTTTCTTATCCTTTTTAGTTCTTATTTCGTGTCAGAAGCCAAACAAATGTCCGCCAATGAATAAAAGTCCAAGTGGGCTTCTGGCTCGGACAAAAAAATTAAAACAAGGGCGTGGGTTTGGTCTTGGCATTGGTAGGAACATAACAAAGTATTTTTGACGTAATTGCATCATATTGATAATGACAAAAAAATGCTTGGTGGGGACACGTCCCCTCCAAAACTACGCCCTTTGATAGAAAAGCTCCGTCAGACTGTCAAAGACACTCAATACGCGGTCACGTGACCGTCTTTATCTCCACCATGGCCAAAAATAACCTGATAAGCACGAACTTTGTGTCACATAGGCTTTATTTAAAATCCCCACGATTGCTAATAAGATTTTCGAGAAGGTTTGTTCAAACCTCACTTTGTGTTTGCTGTTAAAAACGTCATATTGGAATATAATATTGTGAATGTGCTTAATTGCTGTTGAGATTGTCATGATTGTTTTCTGTTTTTAGTGTCAATAAATTTGTTCAAACCAAAAAAAAACCCCACAAAAAAGAAGATGGTAGTTGGTTAAAACATGCTCAAGCATTAGTGAAATTCAGGGTTGGGTAGGGTTACTTTAACTTGATTACTTTCAATTACTTTTGGATCACTCCAATACCAAATATGCTAATAAAAGACAAAATAAACTAAATATGAATAAAATGATGACTCACAAGACGTGGTAAGCTTTCTCTCCTGGCTTTGATCTCCGGCAACTAACATAAAATGCGACAGAAACAAAATGAAAATAAATCCAAACAGCTTGCCAACATCATTTTTGCCGTTCCATGTATTCCGTTACTCCTCAAGCCTGCACAAAATTTTGTTTCTTTTGTCTTTTATTAGCATATTTGGTATTGGAGTAATCCAAAAGTAATTGAAAGTAATCCAGTTAAAGTAACCCTACCCAACCCTGGTGAAATTCATTCTTCTTAAAAAAAATACCTTGGGATAAGAGAGTATTTTAGATGTTGCCATCAGGAAAAAAACTTGAATAATATTACCCTCTTGTGGTTCTAATGCGTAAGTGCAATGTTTAATAAATCTTTAATTTCTTTTTTTTTTAAAGTCGACAAACAAGCAGCCATTTAACGTCATTTTCACAATGTTAAAAGACGCCGACATGCTGGCAAGATAAGTTTTTATGTATTTGGTTGTAAAAACGTCTTGAAAATGTTCTAAGATGCTGTTATAAGATGTTTATATTTGGTTGTAAAAACGTCTTTTTCGCTATATTGTCAAGACGCCAACATGTTGTCAAAAAGACGTCCTTATTTGGTTGGGGGATCAAAAATCTTTCATAACATTAAAAATATTCCAAGATGTTGTCATAAAGGCGTCTTATGACAGCGTATAAAGTTTATTTGATTGAAAAGTGAGATTTGGTGGGTATTTTTCACGAGAGTGATAAGACGTTAAAAGTCTCTTTTAGATCTTGAAAAGACGGTGAAATACAAATAAAATGCGCTTCATTTGGTTGGAATTTAAAAAAACAACGTATTTTTCGACATTTTGAAAAGGCAGCAAATACTTTCACAAAAGTCTTCGGTTAAAACACTGTCTTTTCTTCTTCGTCATGCAGTCAAATCATGTATTATTTGGTTTTTAAAAACCTATTTCCCAAAACGATGAAAAGATGCAATTTCGGGTGCTAAACTTGGACGAGGTAAACACCACAATGACGGGTTTTAATCTGGTCCACATTTGGGAGCCTAGATCCAATCCAATTTTTGACGTCCATTTTGTACTACAGTGGGACTTCGGTTATCGCCGTTAATGGGGACCAAAACCACCCGCGATAAGTGAAAATCCGCGAAGTAGCGGCGCACCCTCATTTTTTTTTCATTTTTTAAATTTTATTATTATTTTTTAGACCCGGTTAATGGGGACCAAAACCACCCGCGAAAAGTGAAAATCTGCGAAGTAGCGACGCCGCTTCAAAAATGCTTAGAAAAAATATTTATTTATTTATTTATTTATTTATAAATTATTTTATTCTATTATTATTTTTTTAGACCCGCGAAGCTCTGAACCCGCGAACGTGGAACCACGAAGTAGCGACGCCCTTTCAAGAATGCTTAAAAAAAAAAAAAAATATTTAAAAATATATATATTTTTAATCATTTTATTTAATTATTATTATTATTTTTTTAAACTATTACTATAATCCGGTGCGCCTTATATATGGCTCAATATTGAATTACAAGGTCTCGCAACTTACGGTAAGCAGCCACCGACTCCATTTTTCGCTTAGAAGAAGTGCACTGTGCATACTGGGAAATATTAAACAACGATTTTCTTTTATTTGTGCGTTTGTATTAAGACCCTGAAATGGCTCCTATTAAGAGACACGCTTACAACGCAAAGTTTAAACTCAAGGCGATCAGTCACGCAGTAGAACACGGGAATAGAGCAGCAGCGAGAGAGTTCAACATTAATAAATCGAACACGAGAGTGGCTCGAGCCGGCAGAATTAAGAGTCCCCCTAGGAATTCGTTAACTGAACAATGGTTCCATGGGTGAATTACATAAAACCCACTACAACGTTTTACATTTTACAGTTATTATGTTATTGCTTTACTGTTATTATTTTGCACTTGTTGTTTTTGCACATTATGAGCGTCACTATATTGCGTTTGAACTAACGTTTAATTTACCATAACAGTATCAGACGTTTTTTTGCGTGTTGACTAAAGGGAGGAAAAGTAAAATGTTATGCCTTGCTGTTGTTCAAACATGTTAAAGATTTGTCACGAAAATGCTTTACCTCAAAGAAAATAATAAAACGGCTGTTTATTCATTTTGGGAGTGAATGGAGTTGTGGAAAGCTTGTTTGTTATCTATTAACAAAGTTTGACTGACCTATCTGACTGTGTTGTTGACATTCCCTTTAGCGCGGCACCATCTAACGGTTGCATAATGTAACTACATCCTCTACTGTAGCCAAGTCAAGTTAAGTCACATTTATTTATGACCCCCTTAATCACAAAAATGTCTTGAAGGACTGCACAGGATTACAATTACAAAATTGCACAATTACCTGATCTTAAACCAGCATGCACTTATAGCGCTTTATAATGGGGTGCGCCCTATGTATGGAAAAAGTTTAAAAATATATCATTTATTGAAGGTGCGCCTTATAACACGGTGCGCCTTATAGTGCGGAAAATACGGTACTTTAGGTATGTCTTGGATGTGGATTTTAGGAAGATTTTAAAGGATTTCTAAAGAGTTAATTTGTCAGGCTGATCAGGTCGGGTTGGATTTTTTAGGCCCGGTCTTACTTCTAGTGTAAACTGACATGTTCAGCATCAGTTTTTGACTCCTTCAGTATAAGGGAAAGGTTACCGAATCTGGGTCCTTAGGGACCAACATCAGGCTGTATTTCATGCCTGTCAAGCTCCAGCTCTATGCCCTTACAAACTGTCGTATTTTCGTTTACAAAATAGAAAATAATCACCATTTTTTTTCAAACGTGTTTATTTATATAGTTTTACATGGTATATTGTACATGTGTTTCGTTATGTTATATATATTGTTAATTAACATTTTGTTGTGAGACACTGAGTTGCTCGACATGAATGGGGTTTATTATAAAAAAAAAAAGATAAGGGTTATACGTGCTTGCTTTTAACAAGACTATTCATGTAATCATAAAAAGACTAGGGAAACCCGGTTATGGTTTTACCAAGGAAAGCGTCCAACTGTTGTTCTTGTGGTTGTTCAGGTATCCGAGCAAGCCAAGATGTCAACACAAGCGCCAACTTTCACACAGCCGCTGCAGAGCGTCGTGGCACTAGAGGGTAGTGCCGCCTCGTTCCAGGCGCAAGTGAGCGGTGAGTACCCTTCCGGATGCACCGCCTTCACTGATACTCCACCGCCTGACCCCAGTATCCGTGTTTCCCCAGGCGCTCCGGTTCCCGAGGTGTCCTGGTTCCGTGACGGTCAGGCCTTTTCGGGCACAACCTTGTCCGGCGTTCATATCTCGTTCAGCGACGGCCGCGCTGTTCTGAGTATTGACGCCGTGACGCCTGCCCACAGCGGAAGGTACTCTGTCCGGGCCACAAACGGCGCGGGACAAGCCACCAGCACTGCCGAACTCCTCGTCACAGGTGAATGCGGAACCAGGACCCAGGCGGTTGTCTCCGCGTCTTCTTCGCTAACCTGACCAAATCAACCTTTTGAAGTAGATTTCAGTTGATGCAAATGTTGAGGAGAATCTGCAGGGACCGACGCCGAGTCAAATTTAGTCCAACAACTGTCCCTCAAAGTGTTTCAATGGTTCTACTTTACAAATTTTGAATACATAACAATCAGGTTTTTGTGCCTCTGTGTCTCCCCCGCAGCCGAGACGGCGCCACCTAACTTCCTTCAGAGACTTCAGAGCGCTTCGGTGAGGCAAGGCAGCCAAGTGCGACTTAGCATCCAGGTGACGGGCATCCCGCCGCCACTCGTCAAATTCTACCGTGAAGGAGCCGAGATCCAGAGCTCGGCTGACTTCAAGATCCTGAGAGACGGAGACAAATACAGCTTGCTGATCGCCGAGGCCTTCCCGGAAGACTCGGGCACGTACTCGGTGACGGCTAGCAATGCCAGCGGTCGGGCCACGTCCACTGCTGAGCTGCAAGTTCAGGGAGAAGAACCCGTCCCGGCCAAGAAAACCAAAACCGTCGTCATTACTGCCGCCTCTCAGACTGGCGTCCGTAAGGTGAGAATAGTCTCTGATTGGATGTCAATTGTCGGCTGGACTGTTTCTTGTTTTGAGAGTTTTCCCGGACTGTGTGAAGGTGGAGAGCAGCTTCCAAAGCAGCCTGATGGAGATGCAGGTGGAAGGTGGTGTAATGACTCAGCACTTAGGTCACAGGACCCCTCCCAGGGTCCCCCCCAAACCTACGTCCAGATCACCTCCTTCCTATTTGAGCAAAGTCAGCGGAGGGCGCCAACAGTCCCCGTCGCCCGTCCGCCACGTCAAAGGGCCTTCCCCAGCACCCATCAGGTACACAACCTTATGTTTGCAGCTTCAAGAGAGCTTTGAATCGGGACTTAAAAGTTGCACTTTTTGGTCCTGTGCAGATCTGTGTCACCCTCCACCCGACTGTCCGTCTCACCAATTAGACCTGTCAAGTCACCCATCACCACCCGGAAGCAGGTGCGTTACAACAGTTCGGCTGCTGTTTTTGAATTTGTCACATGATGTACAGCAGGGAGTGTCGGACTCGTTTTAGCTCGGAGGCCACTTGGTGTAAAAGAAATTCTCACGGGGACGTGATTAATAGATTAGAGAGAGAGAGATAGGTAGATGGAGAGATAGAAAAAGAGAAAAGTGAGAGAGAATGGAAGAAAGATTGAGAGAGAGGAAGGTAGAAAGAGAAATAATTGGCGTGAGAGAAAGGAGGAGAGAGAACGTTATAAAGAGAGAAAAAAAGAAAGAAAGCAGAAGAAAGAGAGAGAGAGAGAGAGAGAGAGAGATATGGACGTGTGCTCAAGTGGCCGCCGCCCAAAACAAACTGCAGATAGCTTTTAACAACTCGTTACATTGAAAATAAATTCATCAAATAAACCAGACTATGAGGAAAGTCAGAGGAGCGTAAAGAATTGCTGTGATCACCAGCGGGGGCTTTGTGGATTATTATTGAATAAGCAACTTCGGCTGCTTTGGGAAGAAGGAAATGGTGGTGTTGCTGGTCCAGCCTACTGCTACGGCTAGGTTAACAACTTTCACAAGCTACCCCTGAGGAGCCTGTGTTTCACCAACGCCAGATCAATTACCCATGAAACATGACTTGGAGCTACTCTTGGGAAACCGCTACAATGAGGACAGTTGTATTTTAATCGTTACAGAGACGTTGCTGAGGTCGCGGTTACGTGACGCTAGCGTGCAGATGCCTGGGTGCTATCTAAATCGCTTTCTTGCACTAAAAGGAGAAGTCCTCCAATTTTGTTCTACTTATGTAGAAGGACGCAGCACGGTGTTGCAGTGGTTATCGCGTGTGCGGCACAGTTCTGAGGTCATGGGTTCAAATCCAGCTACCAACCTTCCTGTGCGGAATTTGCGTGGGTTTCCTCCCACATTCCAAAAACATGCATGTCAGGTTAATTGGCCGGTCCAAATTGTCCCTAGGTGTGAATGAGAGAGCAAATTGTCTGTCCCTGGGTGCCCTGCGACTGGCTGGCAACCAGTTCAGGGTGTTCCCTGCCCACTGCCCGAAAATGGCTGGGATGGGCTCCAGCACCCCCGCGATCCTACTGAGGATAAGCGGTTCAAATAATGGATGGATAGATGTAGAAGGACAATAGAAAGCATTAATTCAACTGCAATTATGTGCTTATATTTGTAGATCTATAGCTGTTATTTTGTTATAGTTGTATACTCTCACGTCATCTCGAGGCAAGTTTGACCCTTAGGGTATTTTACGAAGGGGCGTCGCTACTTAGCGGATTTTCTCTTTTTGCGGGTAGTTTCTGGTCCCCATTAATTGCGAAAACCGAGAGAGTACTATACAGTTTTCTAACCTTGTTAGTCCATTTTTAACAATTTGTCAAATATGTCAGGTGTCAGTGTCATCTGAGGTTCTGGAACCGCCCTGGAAACGCGGCGATTACGCGGCCCAGGCTGGCACTGCGGTGGCCACCGGCAGGATGCGGCTGGATCAGCAGCAACAGGTCACTATCGTCAAAGAGGTCAGTTGTCAAATATCTGTTTTTGGAATACTTTATTTTAGTGATCACTCGAAATGTGTAGACCAGGGTTGGGCATGTGGCCTGGCAGGCTTTTGATTCCCGCCCTCTAAACAAAATTGGTCAATGTATCATGACAATAGTTAGTAAAATGCTACTTATAATAAACTGTATTTTGGTGCCAAATTCGTCCACATGGTCCCTTTTTGTCTCTACAAGAAAAATACTGTTACAGTAATACAACATTAATAATACAAAATGATTACAAAACTAAATATCAAATTTAGTGCTTAAAACCAGATGGAATCCACCACAGTCAGGTTGACGTCAAACGTTTCAAAAGTGGAATCAAGAGGCGTTGTGTGAAGCGATTGCGGCCTGGTCACGATGAACTTCCGCGTTCGCCTCCAGAGGGTCAAGAAGTCACGGAACCCACGGATCAAGTTTGACCTTGAGCAAATGAAAGACCTCTGGGTGGTTAAGAGCTTCCAGGCCTTAATCGGCTGGAAGTTTGCTACTTTGCCCACCTTGGACAAAGATGTCGAACCCCTGACCACCATGTTCCCAGAAACGATGACTGAAGCAGCAAAATAAATTGTAGGAAAACACCGGTAGAAGATAAAGCTGTGGTTTACCAACAAAATTCTCCAACAGTGCCACACAAGGCAGGAATGAAACAAGAAAAGAAACAGCCCTAGGGGACCAGCCAAGTATAGAGCATTCAACAAGAAAATTCAAAAAAGCTTGAGAGAAGCAAAGGCGAAATCGATTGAATACCAATGCCAAACCAAGTTAGAAGAGTGCCTCAACAAGACCAATTCAAAGAAAGCCTTCCAGATTGTAAAATACCTCACACAAACAAAGCAGGCAATAGTCAGCAGCATTCAGGATCAGACAGGGAATAAGCTAACGGAAGAAAAAGGGATAATGAATAGATGGACAGAATACTGCTCCAAACTCTTCAACCACGCGGCACAGGGAGACCTTGAGGTTCTTAAGAATTCCATCGCAGGGGAAAGTGCCAACTTCCCTATCCTCAGAGAAGAAGTAGAGGCAGCAGTTAATTTGCTGAAAAACGGTAAGGCTCCAGGAATTGACAACTACCCATCAGAACTCATACAAAATGGTGGTGAGCAAACTATAGACATCTTGACAAAGATTTGAAGAAATATCTGGCAAATAGGACAGTGGCCATCTGCATGGACAAAATCGCTAGTTATTAAGCTACCAAAGAAAGGAAACCCCTAACTATGCTCCAACTACAGAACCATTAGTGTCATCAGCCATGCAAGTATAGTCATGCTAACAGTCCTACTGAACAGACTGAAACCACAGGCTGAAAACATCCTAGACGAAGAGCAGGTAGGTTTCAGGGAGGGAAGGAGCACTACAGGACGGATTTTTAATCTGTGCACCCTATGTGAGAAGTTTCAAAAACACCAGAGAAACCTCTATACCATTTTTGTTGATTTCAAGAAGCCGTTTGACAGAGTATGGCAAGCCACTTTATGGGCCATCGTGCGGAAGTACAACATATGCCAGAAACTAGTTTAGACCATTGAAGTGCTGCATGCAATGGTACTATTGGGGCGTGGTTTTGAACCACAGTCAGTGTGAGACTTTATTCAACATCTTCCTTAAGAGGATGATTTCTGAAGCTCTGGAGCAACATGAAGGTACAGTCAGTATTGGGGGACACAACATCACGAATCTCCATTTTGCTGATTATATTGCCGGATTGGCATGAGATGAACAGGAACTTAGAAATCTGGTCAATCATCTGGACAAAGCATCAACCCAGTATAGGATGGAAATCAGCACAGAAAAAACCAAAGTAATGACAAACAAATCCCTAAGTTATTGCCACAAACATCACCACCAACCACAGAGAGCTAGAACCCGTCACCATATTTATATATCTTAGAGCTGTCATATCAGAAAAGGGTCAGGACCAGAAATGATGGCCAGGATCAATTAAACCACAGCCGCACTTGCCAGACTTCAACCCATCTGGAGGGACAAGAACACAGCAGTAAAATCAAAGATCAGACTCACGCAAGCGCTGCTTACTTCCATCAGAACTGAGCTAGGTAATTCTCCAGGGCACAGTCCAAGGGGGCAGGAGGAGAGGAAGACCTAAAAAGAATTGGGCCAACAACATTAAATAATTGCCACGACCCAAGAACAGGCCAGGGAGCGCAAACAGTGGAGAAGGCTGTCCAGAGTTGCGTCCTCATTGGCGCCCCAACAATCCATGCGGTTAAGGGATCCGTGAACAAGTGCTTAAAAACAGGGCCCTTATATATTATTTTGCCTTCATATATTTCAAAATACTCCCACAGTAATATTATAAAAATACTAAATAAACATGACAAAAATGCGACTATGGAAATACTCCAAAAATATCACTACAGAAATACTAATGAAATAGTATTTTCTGAATACCTTGACAGAAATACGACTGAAATCACACTAGAGTAATACTATAATACAAAAACACTGCTAGAGAACTATTACTATAGAAATATTACAAAAATACCACTGCAGAAGTATTACAGCAGAAGTACTGCAAAAATAGAACTACACCTACTAAACAAATCTAATATGGAAATATTACAGAATACTATGAAAATAAATCTTCAGTGATACTACACAAATACCAAATAAATACTACAGATATACAATACAAATTCCATGGAAATATGACAGAAATACTAAAAAACAAAACTACAGTAATACTACAAAAATACTACCATGGGTAGAATTTAACACAATTTAATACTACTAAAATACTAGTGCAGAAATGCTACAAAAAAAAACCCAAAAGTTAAAAAAATCAGACTGCAGAAATTCTAAAAAAATAAACTACAGTAATACTACAACCTAAATGTCAAACAAAGTGCCTAAAATGGGGACCTAATATATGATTTTGCTTTGATTAGTGATCATTTCAAAACAAATTTGATGAGACTAATCTATTTCAGAAGAAAAATAACATGCAGATGTCTGCATGTATATTAATGCATAAATTAAAAAGAAAACAGTCTAAGTCTCCAGGATGGGATCCAAATATTTTATCCCCCTCACCCCTCTGCCCCAAGTCCTCCCACCCACTGTTTAGAATGTAGACCTTGACTGTCCACTCACCGTGTGTCTGTCAGGTCGAGCAGTCATCCAAGGCAGGTCACAGTGTTGCTGTGGCGACGGTGGTGGCTGCCGTTGACCAGGCCCGTGTCCGCCGCGGGCCGCCGGGTACTGTCGAACAGGTAGGCCTGAACACACGTGGTCAAAACATTTACATGCAGATACTTGAAAGAGCATGACATTTATTGAAGGTCTTGAGTTGTTTCTGCTAGTCTCGACAGTATTTAAATGTCTGTCTTGCACCAACAGACGGTTGCCAGTGATCAACTGCAAACAATCACTACTGAGGTGCTTCACAAAGTCCAGACACCTAAGAAGGAGGTCGTGGAGGTGAAAAAGGAGGTGATAAAACAGGAACGTGTCTCAAAGCCGGCTTCGGAAGCCGAACCCAAACGCCAGACGGCCCCAGCTACTATAGTCTCCTCCGAAGTTGTCACCAAAGGAGTGGCGGCGCATGCCGATGCAGTCAGCAAGACCACCAAGACCGCATCTATGGTCACCAAAACCACCAAGACCGCCGCTACAGTCACCAAAAAAGTGGTGGCTCCCGAAGCTGCAGTCACCAAGACCGCTACTGCGGTCACCAAAGATGTGGCGGGACCCGCCCCTGCAATCACCAAGCCTGCCAAGACTGCCGCTGCAGTCACCAAGACCATCGAGACCAAGCAGGTGAGTTGCACGGCGTCGACTTGCTGCCTTTTAGCTGCCTCACCTTCTTGTGCAACTCGCCACAGATTTCGTTGACAGCCACCTCCTCCCGGTTGGACACTGGCGGCATGTCTCCAACACCCGTCCCGCATTTCACTGTTGCTAAAGTCTCTGTTCCCAAAGCTGAAGCTACTCGTGAAGTAAGAAGGCCACTCCCCCTAGAATAAGGCTGAACTTGATTGGGGTCTTTGCTCACCCTTCTTTTTTTTCCAGGTTTTGGTTTCGGTGTCGGGCTCTGCAATGGCGACCCTGCAAAAAGAACTGTCGTCCCCCTCCACTCCAAGAAAGGTCATCAAGCCTGTTCACTCTCCCAGTCCCGTCCGCCGTGCCACAGCCATTGGGGCGGCGGTTACTACAGAGACCCGTGTGGAGCCCCCCTTTAAGACGGAAGCGTATCGGACTAAGGTTGAGACGCAGGTGGTCGAGTTTCATGCCGAAGAGGAATTCCAAGACTTGGAACTTCAGGTTAATATAACATGCTTCCAGTAAACGTAAAACCCTTCCCCACCTCCTTCCTGTCAGTTACTCACAGCACATTTTATTTATCTGGTTTCAGGAGACTGTGGCAGAAGCCCTTAGTGAGCAAAAAGAGGCCGTCGAGCCACCAACACTGGTTGCTGTAAGTTCTTTGCGACATCGCCAATGGGCGCTAGTCAGTCTTGTGGCGGTCACGTTTCCTTACTGAAGCATTGGCTCCTGTCTCCTCAGGGCCTGAAGAACCTGACAGTGACGGAAGGCGAGTCGGTGACTCTCGAGTGCCAGATTGGTGGACATCCGGTCCCCACTATCATGTGGTTCCGGGAGGATTTCAAGATGGAGAGCTCTATCGACTTCCAGATGGAATTCGTGGACGGTCATGCTCAACTTCTGATCCGCGAGGCGTTCGCTGAGGACAGCGGGCGCTTTACCTGCACCGCCACCAACCAGGCCGGCACCGTCAGCACTTCCTGCTACCTGCTTGTCAAAGGTCTTTTCATGCCTCCTAGCTCTGTTCATAGAAAAATATAGTCACAAAATTCTAGCGCATCACGTTACTTGCTTTCTCGCAAACCGGGTTGGTGACGCTCAACAACTCATCCATGTCTTTCAGTAACTGAAGAAGCGGAGAGCCGAGAGGAGACGACCACTGTAATGACGACTGCAAAGACGGGCGTGACTGTGGCGGCGGACGCAAGGTGAGTCCTCACTTTCTGCCTCCAGAACCGTAAAAGGATTGCGTCCATTCCTCATTTTGGAAAATCAGGCATTCTAGATCTTTTCATTGAACAAGGAATGAAGAGGACATAATCCACACCATAGAATTTGAAATATCCACGATTGTGGTTTGGTTGGCTGTCTGCGTTTCAGCATTGCCGTGGAAACCAAAGAACAGGTGCCAGCAGAGCCCAGCGCACCCTTCTTCATCTCTAAGCCATCGGTGCAGCAGTTGGTAGAGGGTGCCTCCGTGGCATTTTGCTGCCAGGTGGGAGGTTACCCCAAACCCCACGTGGTCTGGAAGAAGAGCGGGGTCCTTCTCACCACCGGATACAGGTGGGTTGGCTTACAAAAATATCCAGGTTTTCTGCAACAAAACCTGGTGTTCTGACTCACTAGCCCAAATCTTTTATATTACTGTATTGTGAGGTTATATTGTTATATTGTTTCTGTTGTTGTCCTGATGCTTTGTTTACTAACCTGACTGAATCCTTCTTTGAAGTAGATCTCGGAAAAATTATGACACCTTGGTGGTACAGAGACTGACTCTTTACAATTTAGATCAACAATTGTACCTTAAAAAATTGTCAATCGTACTACTATCTAGTAACTAGATGGTGGACCTAGCTCTGATATGACATGTTGATATCCGTTTCTGATGTTTTAAGGAGTCTTTATCCCTTGATAATCTTACATGGCTGGTATGTAAGCCAAACCGACTACCTGCCAGGCTCGCTGTTTAAAGATCTTTTCTGCATCCTCAAAGTTAGAAGAAATCCTATTTAACAGGATAAACTCATCCAATTTCAACTAGGTTTCTTAAAGACCAGTCAGGTTAAGATTGTGATCACTAATAAGATTGCTAACAAGTTTTGGAATATTTAAAATAAAGTGAGCTGGGCCAAACTTTTCGAAAGACCAAGCTTCAGCTGGTCTGAGCCTTTCAACTTCTCTGGACTCTTTTTTCGATGCCCTTGCAACATGCATTGGAGCCTGGTCATACTGGAAGGGGAATTGCATCATGTGCGGCCCCTTCTCAAGCTTTCTTTATTTTCGTCATCCTGAAGTATTTGAGTTTTGCGTTGACATTTGAATATTGTTACATACCTCATAAAAACCTTCATGCAAAACCACCATCAGTCTTTGACGGATAAGGTTTGAAATCTGCCTCCCGTAACTGGTCTTTCAATGGCCCACTCACGCAGCGTCATTGACTTGCAGATACAAAGTAATCTACAACAAAGAAACCGGTGAGAGCAAACTTGAGATTTCCATGACATTTGCTGACGACGCTGGGGAATATTCTGTATTCGCCAAGAACTCGCACGGGGAAGCCTCGGCCTCAATCAGCCTGCTAGAAGAAGGTGAGTCCATCCCGAGTTCCTGCCCTGCCTAGGAGGGACAACATGCTGAAACGCTGTCTTGGTTTCGGCCACAGAGGCGTACCAAGCCTACATGAGGCTGCACGACGCATCTTATAAAAGTGAAGCGTCAACCACATCTGTGACCATGACAACAGCCGCCCCCGAAGCCGAGGAACCAACGCACATAAGCGGCTACCAGGCGCTGCGAAGAAGAGTAACCACTCCCATGAGCTTTATTTCAGATACGGTACTTGCACCATAACTTCTTCAGCTGTCATCACAGTACTTAAAGGTTCATAATTATTTTTTGGGTCTTGCAGGAATTCCTCATTTCAGCCTTTGAAGAGCGGATCATTCAGGAGATTGAGATTCGCATCCTGAGAATTACTTATACGCAGCTCCTGATGGAAGATGGCGAGGAGATGGTAAGCTCAGTGGAGACCGAGGCTGCGATGGCGCCCACCTTTGAGACGCTGGTGAAGAATTACCGCATAGTGGAGGGCATGGGCGTCACATTCCACTGCAAGATGGCCGGCGTGCCGCCACCCAAGGTGGGCCATACACCGATATGCCAGTTCAATGAAGATCATCAACTCTTGTGTGAGTCTCTGGTCCTTGTGCTGGTCTTGGCAGATCGCTTGGTACAAAGACGGTCAACGCGTGCGGCCTGGCGGACGCTACCAGGTGGATGTTCTACCGGACGGCCATGCCAGCCTGCGACTGGCTGCCGTTCAACCCGAAGATGAGGGCGTGTATACTGCCTTTGGTAGCAACGTGAAGGGAAACTCCGTCAGCTCCGGCAAGCTCTACGTGGAACCTACTGGAAGCTTGTCGCCTCAGCGCTACACGCCACAGTCGCCTGTGCATAGGATTCAGTACGTATGCGGCGTGGAAAAGATGTACAATATAGGTCTTGACTCTTGGGGCTCTAGTAGCCTCTTCCTAAGAATTTTTAAGGTCTTATGTGGACCAGAAAACCTGACAAAACTCCATAACATTTGATATCGTTGCCCTCCAGCAAGGCCTTTCTTTTTGTTTTGTGTTGTTTTTGCTCTTAGGTCCCAATCACCTCGTTCCCTGAGCCGCTCGCCAGCCCGGTCGTCCAGTCGCTCCCCCAGCCGTTCCCCTGGACGCTCTCCGGCCCGAAGGCTTGACGACACGGATGAAGCTCAGTTGGAGAGACTCTACAAGCCTGTCTTTGTTATGAAGCCCACATCGCTCAACTGCTCCGAGGGCCAGACTGCCAGATTTGACTTGAAAGTGGTCGGAAGACCCATGCCAGACACCTTTTGGTTCCACAATGGTGAGCGTCGGTGTCTGTTGTTCGTCAATTCATGAAAGCACTCCGCGAGCCTATTTAGATGAGATCACGTTACATTCACCGGATTTTCAATTTTTGAAATAAAAGTTCAATACTCACCTTGACTACATAAAGTTTTGGACTTACCCCCACCGTCTGCTTCCAGGACAACAAGTCATCAACGACTACACCCACAAGATCGTAATCAAGGAAGACGGCGTCCAGTCACTGATCATCATCCCGGCGATGCCGCAAGACTCCGGGGAGTGGACTGTTGTCGCTCACAACCGAGCTGGGCGTACCACCATTACCGTGACCCTGAGTGTGGAAGGTGAGTGTCCCGCTATCTGTTTTTTTTCTTTTTTTGCCTTTGGATTTTGCACCTTAGCATCTGTGGCTTTTGCACCTCCAGCCCGAGAAAGCTTGACACGCCCTCATTTTGTGGAGAAACTGAGGAACATGACGGTCAAACAGGGAACTCTAGTAGAGTTAGCTGTTAAGGCCATCGGTAACCCAGTACCTGACATTGTTTGGCTGAAGAACAGTGACATCGTCAGCCCACACAAGCACCCACAAATCAAGTAGGTAACATCCACGGGGGGGAAACGGGTCCTTTTTGGCACGTAAAAAAATTTCACCTTGGTCTATGGACCAATTAAGCATCCCATTTTTAGAGTGACATGACTGGAGGGATAAGGGAGTGAATAGAAAACGGCAATCAAAAACATGCCAAAAATCCGCAGCCCCAGATATCAAATTCATGTTTTCAAATTATGTTTGGTGTTTACCGTCAACTCTAACAACATCAAAGAGCTGGTCCTGACCACGGTGTTATGTCACAGGATTGAGGGCACCAAGGGAGAAGCCAAGTTCCAGATTCCGTCCGCAGTCAGTTCAGACAGTGCTTGGTACACAGCCACGGCCATCAACCGAGCCGGTAGGGACACCACCCGCTGCAGAGTCAATGTGGAGGTGGACTACGCTGAACCGGAGCCAGAGAGAAAACTCATCATCACCAAAGGAACCTACAAGGCTAAAGAGATCGCCGCCCCAGAGCTGGAGCCTCTGCATCTGCGCTACGGCCAAGAGCAGTGGGAGGAGGGAGACCTTTACGACAAAGAGAAGCAGCAGAAACCCCAGTTCAAGAAGAAGCTGACCTCCATCAGAATGAAGAAGTTCGGCCCGGCTCACTTTGAATGTAGACTGACCCCTATTGGTGATCCCAGCATGGTGGTGGAGTGGCTCCACGATGGCAAACCCCTAGAGGCCGCCAATCGGCTGCGCATGATCAATGAATTTGGCTACTGCAGTCTGGACTACGAGGTGGCGTACGCCAGAGACAGCGGCGTCATCACCTGCAGGGCTACAAACAAGTTCGGAGTGGACCAGAACTCAGCCACCCTCATCGTCAAGGACGAGAAAGGTCTGGTGGAGGAGAGTCAGCTCCCTGAGGGTAGAAAGGGAGTGCACAGGATGGAAGAGATGGAGCGCTTGGCCCATGAGGGTGCACCCATCGGTGTTGCTGCAGACGAGGAGACTGTAAAGACTAAGCCAGAAATTGTCCTTCTGCCTGAGCCAGCTCAAGTTCTGGAAGGTGAAATTGCCCGATTCCGCTGCAGAGTGACTGGTTACCCTACACCCAAGGTCAACTGGTATCTCAACGGACAACTTATTCGCAAAAGCAAGCGCTACCGACTTCGTTACGACGGAATTTACTACCTGGAGATTATCGACATCAAGTCCTACGACACCGGCGAAGTCAGACTAGTTGCAGATAATCCTCTGGGAACCACAGAGCATGTGGTCAAGCTAGAAGTCACACAGAGGGAGGACTTTAGGTCCGTCCTGCGTCGGGCTCCGGAACCGAAGGCAACTGAGCCCCATGATTCTGGCAGGGTTGGCTTTGGAGTTGTGAAAGCGGACCAAACTGCAGAAGGTGTGCAAGAAAAAGAGGTCGTGAAGCTCAGGAGGACGCAGAGGATTGTTCATGAGAAAACGTCTGAAGAGTCCGAAGAGCTCAAAAGCAAGTTTAAGCGTAGGACAGAGGAAGGCTTCTATGAGTCCATCTCGGCAGTAGAATTTAAGTCTCGCAGGAGAGATGACTCCTACGAGGATTTGCTGAAGAAGACTAAGGATGAACTGCTCCACCACCTGAAGGAGAAAGAGGAGGAGGAAAAAAGGAAGCTGGAGGAGCAGGGTAAGATCACTATCCCAACATTCAAACCAGAGAGGATTCAGCTGTCCCCCAGCATGGAAGCTCCCAAGATCCTGGAGCGCATCACCAGCAAGACTGTGAGCCCAGGTGACGAAGTTCGCTTCCGACTCCGAGTGGTGGGCCGACCTGAGCCCGAGGTTCTGTGGTTCAAGAACTCTGTGGAACTGGAAAAGACGGACCGCGTCTACTGGTACTGGCCTGAAGACCATTTGTGTGAGCTGGTCATCCGAGATGTCACCTCGGAAGACTCTGCTAGCATCATGGTCAAAGCATTCAACATTGCTGGGGAGGCCTCCAGTCACGCCTTCCTGCTGGTTCAAGGTATGATCACTGTCAAATACTAGTTGTCAATTGCAGGTACCACTTTCTCACAGCCGTGGTGTTGCTTTCAGGGAAAGCCACTGTTACCTTTACCCAAAACCTGGAAGACGCCACAGCCCAAGAGAAGGACACCATGGTGACCTTTGAGTGTGAAACCAATGAACCTTTCGTCAAGGTAAAATGGTTGAAAAACAACGAGGAGATCTTCTCCGGAGACAAGTACAGGATGCACTCGGATCGGAAAGTCCACTTCCTGTCGGTACTGATGATTGACGTGAGGGACGATGCCGAGTATTCGTGCATCGTAGTAGAGGACCACAACATCCGGACAGACGCCAGACTTTATGTCGAAGGTAAGTGTGGATGTCTGGACTTTCCTAAAAACTTATAGGGCAGACTGTAACTTATTCTGTCCATCTGGGTCCAGGTGCTGCATTGGAGCTCATTAGCGGGTTAGATAATATTGAAGTTCCCGAAACCTACTCTGGAGAATTTGAGGTGGAGTTATCTCGCGAGGACGCCGAGGGCATCTGGTTCTTCGGAGACCGCAAGCTGTCTGCCAGCAACAAGTATGGCCTGTCGTCTCGGCGAGGAAGACACACTCTGACTGTCAAAGATGTCAAGAAGGAGGACCAGGGGAAGTACACTTTTGTATGTGGAGACTTGAGGACCAGCGCCTCACTAAGGATGAAGTGTAAGGACATCGTACTTCTGCACGTTCATTTTACGACAACCAGTTTTTTAACTTCTTGGGAAAAAGGTGTCCCCAATGTAACCGGGTTTTGCATTTCCAGTGCGTCCAGTGTCGCTGCTGCAGCCCCTGACCGACCTGACAGTCTGTGAAGGTGACATTGCCCAATTGGAGGTCAGGTTCTCTCAGGAGAACGTAGAGGGAACCTGGATGAAGAGTGGCCAGGCCGTCTCTGCCTCGGACCGCGTCCATATGGTGGTGGACAAAGCCGTCCACAAGCTCTTAGTGGAGAACGCCAATCCAGAGGACGCTGCTTCCTATTCCTTTGAGGTCCCCAGCCATCTTATCAGCACCTCCTGCAAGCTCAACGTTCAGAGTAAGCCGCTTGATAAAAGCATAATTCAATGAATAGTTGTCAAGGTTAAAACTTGAGATTCTATTATGATAAAGAAAAGAACACACTCTGAGTTGGAAATTAGGTTTGTGATAGCCCTTCCATCAAAGGCGCGTGCCTCCAAGGTCTGCTTCCAAGATCGGCTCAGCAAGGAACCACGCTCCCCATATGGCTAGAGACTCATTTATTGAAAAACTCAGGCATAGAACAACACATCTTATTGGCTTAAGCAAGGTCACATGAATACAAGAAACAAACCTGATTGGTTTAGACAGAAATCACATGTTTAAATGATGCGAATAATGCTGGTCGCTAGATGGTGTGTGAGTATAATAAATGAGCAGTAAGGAAAGTGAAACTTTGTAACACAAAAGGTACAATGCGTCACTGTGAAAAGAAAGGAATGTGGAAAGGGAGGCAAGCTCTTGAGCAGGCTTTCTGGCACTAAAGTGAAGGCCATCTTAATTAATAGTTAGAGGGCCCCAAGAGAAAACATTTGTTGCGAGAATACAAACAACACCTGGACATAATCTTTGGCGTTAAGGTACTTTTGAGGATAAAAATCATACAAAGGCACATTCAACTAAAATCAAACTATAATTACAATTAAATAGTTCCCACTTAAGAAAGTGACTCATGTAAGAAGGAAGGATACGCAAAAAACATATAAAAGGTCAAAGGATCGTAAGAAACAGATTTAAGAATGTAGGGTTAGAACTAAGAATGTCATGGACGTCTGGAAGCCAGCAAGTAAGTGGCTGACAAGTTGTGGGAAGTAAACCGAAACTGGACTATGTAATAGACCGTCATAATCAGGAGGAGTCCCAACGTATTTCTCGAACGCAGCCATCGCTCGGAGATGATCGCGTAAATTTGTCTTTACAGCGATCGAGATATTAGTGCCCCTGAACGACGTGTCCTCGGTGGAGGGCACCAAAGCAGTCCTTGAAGCCAAAATCTCTGCTCAGAACGTTGGCTCTGTCAAATGGTACCACGACGAGAAGCCAGTGGTGGCCAGCGACAGGGTGCAGATTGTGGGCAAAGGTGCCAAGCAGCGACTGGTCTTCAGCAGAACCTTCGCCTCAGATGAAGGACGCTACAAGCTGCTGGTGGGCAAAGTGTCCACCAGTTGCAGTCTGACAGTGGAACGTAAGACCCAGTGTTTAAGCAACCATACTTAGCCTTGTTGTGGACGTTGACCGATTTGAAGGTCCTTGCACTCACACATTTTTGTTATTTTCCGCAGCCGTGGAAATTATCAAACACATGGAGGACAAAGTGTGCTCCGAGTCACAAAATGTGACCTTCACAGTTGAGGTGTCCCACGCTGGCATAGAACCGGTATGGACCTTTAAGAACCAGCACCTGAAACCTGGAGCCAAGTACAAGATGGACTCCAATGACAAGACTTACTCCCTGACTGTTATTGACACCATGAAGGATGAGGAGGGAGATTACGGCTTTCATGCCGGAGAAAAGACTTCTGGAGCTAAACTCATCGTCTCTGGTACACTTTGCCAGCTCTGTGCTAGCTTGCGCTTATTTCTGCATAAGTTCTGCCTTCCTAGCTTTCAGTTACTTTGGTTCTGTCTCGGTTTGTTTTTACTCTCGTAATTTCTCGTACATTTGGCTACATTAGGTAATGTAGGCTACTATTGGGGTTTTAGTTACTAAGTGTGTAACTTTCGGTTGAATTAGGCCATTTGTAAGTACTGTAAATTAAGCCTCTGATAAGTTTGGGTTCCAGTAGGATTCAGTAAAATAAGGTTGTGCAGATTTTTAATAAAGGGGTTTTAGAGATGCTAAAAAGTGTTTCTTTGGAATTTCAGGCGGCGCCATCACTCGACCTCTAACGGACGTGACAGTGGCCGAGTCACAGACAGCGGAACTGGAGTGCCAAGTGGCCAACGCCGACGCTGAGGGCAAGTGGCTAAAGAATGGCAAGCCGCTGGACCTGAGCCTCAACGTGAAGAGCCTGACCCAGGGGGCAGTCCGACGTCTGGTCATTGTCATCACCCGCCCACAGGATGCTGCTGAATACACCTACCAAGTGGCCAACTCCAAAACCTCGGCCAACGTGCGCGTGGAAAGTAGGTTGACACTTGTCGGCAAAACTCTGTAGGCTACAGTTAGCTACTGGAGTTTAAAGGTTAGAAATCAAATCCTTGGAGAGTCAGAGTGCCAAAAGTTCTAAATACTTCCATAGTTATACTGAAACAACAACTGGAATTATGTTGGATTTGAGTACAGAGGTAGCAAAAGTACTCAGACTCTAGTCAGAACTCAAACTCAAGTCCATGCTGTGTTCTTCCTGGCACCATTGTAAGGGACTCAGATACATATTTAAATGTCTAAAAACTACTTTTAGTAATAATGATCAGATCCCCCAAAACTAGATCCCAGTAAAGTAACAATTTAAGTATGCTGAGCAAGTATTTGTGATATGTTTGCCATGCAGCGGTAAAGATCAAAAAGACACTCCGAAACCAGACAGTGACAGAGACGCAAGAAGCACTTTTCACACTGGAGCTGACCCACCAAGATGTCAAAGGCGCTCAGTGGTTCCGGAATGGTGTGGAAATCCACCACAGCGACAAGTACCACGTCAGCACCCAGGATAACCTGCACACCCTGAGGGTCCTAAACTGCCGTGCGCAGGACGAGGACGTTTACTCCTTCAAACTGGGCAAGCTGACGGCTAGTGCTCGCCTAAACGTGGAAAGTGAGTTTAGGTTTTTTTCTGTTTTGGGCCAGACAAAAAAAAATATCGAGCTTTGGTTCACACGGCTTCCTGCACGCAGCCATTAAGATCGTCAAGAAGACCAAAGACGTGACCTCACTAGTGGGATGCACTGCTTCCTTTGAGCTGAGCCTGTCTCACGACAACGTCCCAGTCCGCTGGATGTTCAACGGTGTCGAGCTGACCTCCAGCGACACCTGCAAGATTCTGGTGGAGCGCAAAGCCCACAAACTGGTTCTGCAGAACGTGGACAGTGCCAACCAAGGGGAGTATACGGCAGTGGCAGGACACCTCCAGTGCGTCTCCAAACTCACTGTGCAAGGTAAGGGAGGAACAAAAACCTATACGGGAAAACAAAATAACCCCCCCCCTCTATGCTCCCCCTGAGCGAATATTCGTGTTTTCACAGCCCTAAAGGTGACAAAACCCCTGAAGAGCGTGACGGTGGCTGAAACCCAGGCCGCCACCTTTGAATGTGAAGTGTCCCACTTCAATGTGCCGTCCACCTGGCTGAAGGATGGCGTAGAGATCGAGATGAGCAACAAGTTTCGCATCGTGGTGCAGGGCAAGCTCCACCAACTGAAGATTATCAACACAAGCCGGACCGACGCCGCCGAGTACACCTTTGTGTGCGGCAACGACCGCGTGTCCGCCACGCTCACTGTCAGCCGTAAGGGTCTATGAACATTAGTTGTAGCTATAGTATTCCCTTGCAGCTTATTTTGTGGCGAGTTTTGATTTGGAACTGTAACTTTGCACGTCTAGCTGTCCTTGTGACCTCAATGCTGAAAGACCTAAACGCTCAGGAGCGGGACACCGTCACCTTCGAGGTCACCGTCAACTATGAGGGCATCACCTACAAATGGCTGAAGAACGGCGTGGAGATCAAGTCATCCGAGAGGTGCCAGGTTCGAAGCCGGCAGCTGACTCACTCACTGACCATTCGAAACGTGCACTTTGGAGACGGCGGCGAGTACCGCTTTGTGGCCGGGTCGGCCGCCAGCACCGCCAACCTTTTTGTCGAAGGTACGCTAGTTGGCCTTTTGGCGTCTATGTCAGCGGTAGTATGCGGGAACATAAGAAAGAATTTTAGGGATCTTCTCAGTGGAGTTATTAGCTCAGTCAACGCCATGCTACAGTTGGCCTTTACCCACCGGTGGTTCAACTTAAGAGATCTTAGACTTTGTTTATCAAGTGAGGGCACTTGGGCCAAATCCAAAGTTTGTCAGATTTAGTTTTTCGACCGGGATTTCCTGTCTCTGCATCTTTCTTTATTATCCCAAGACGCACAAAATGCTGAACAATAAAAACTGGCATAGAAATCAAACACAAATCCTTGACATGTTTTCAATCTATAGGTGCCGGTGCGTTTTGTTTTTGTTTTTTGCCCTTATTTTCTGCATTCGTGCTTTAATAGCCACCAAATTTCACTGACCAAAGTTCTGCTGTTCTTTCTGCGCCAGCTCGTGTCATTGAGTTCACAAAGAAAATCAAAGACATCAAAATCACAGAGAAGAAGAAGGCCATGTTTGAATGTGAGGTGTCAGAGCCCAACATCCAGGTGGTGTGGATGAAGGACGGACTGGAACTGGATGTTTCCCAAGAGAGGTAAACCATCTGGTTTTCTTGACCAAAGTGCAGCAGAGCTCAAGTGGCCTCCTTTACAGGTTCGTAGTGACGGCTGAAAAGTACGTCCACCGCCTGATGATCCAGACCGTGCGCATGTCTGATGCCGGAGAGATTTCCGTGGTGGCCGGCTCCAGTATGTCCAAGGCCCGGCTGACAGTAGAAGGACGCGACATTACTATCTCGGAGCCTGCCCAGCGCCACATCATGGTTATTGATGTCTTTCTGTTCACCAAAGTGGCACAAAAAATTATTAGCACAGGAAAGCTAACCACCAGCTGTCAATGTCCACGCTAGGTGCTGGAGAAACACCGTGCCACCTTTGAGTTTGAGGTGAATGAGGATGACGTGGAAGGCCGCTGGCAAAAAAACGGCATGGAGATCCAATTGCAGGAGGAAGAGCGCTTTAGCTACGCCATCATCAGGCGGGTCCACCGCCTTACCATCTCTGAAACCTTCAGGAGCGACGCTGGCCAGTACACCTTTGTCGCCGGCAAAAACACAAGCACTATCACCTTGAATGTCAATAGTAAGTCTGGCTGGCCTCTCAGACTTTGAACGCTAATCCAGTTTGTGGTTGGGGGCCGAGTCAGAGGTCGTTACTTGTCACTGAAAGCATTTTTCTGTGACGCAGTCCCGGAACCGCCTCAAATCGTGCGGCACATGGAGCACCAGTCGGTGGAGGCTGGCCGGCCTGCTCGTTTCTCTGTGGTGGTGAGTGGCATCCCCCAGCCGCAGGTCTTATGGTTCAAGGACTCGCATGCGCTGTCACCGAGCACCAAGTGCAAGTTCCTGCACGACGCCCAAGAGCACACGCTGCTGCTTATCCAGGCTTTCCCAGAGGATGCCGCCATCTACAGCTGCGAGGCCAAAAGCGACTATGGCGTGGCCACCAGCACCGCCACGCTTACTGTGGAAGGTAGACAAAAGCAGAGACTCAAATTGCCCACCCAGACACAAACTGTGGTTTTCAGCTTGTATTTTTGCGGCAGTGCCTGAGGCAGCTTTTCCAGACTCTTTTGTGGCCCCACCTGTTGTCATCTCCCCCGTGTCCAGCACTTCCACCTTTGAGGGAAAACCGGCTCACTTCCAGTGCAGGATCGTTGGAGACGGTACATGGTTATCTGGAGCCGACCGATAAGCCTAAAATAGCGCCACTGTTACGATGAGCTTTGGCTTTCTGTTCCTAGATCTGAAGATCAGTTGGTTCCTCAAAGGCGAGGAGATCCAGCAGTCTGAACTTTTCAGGATGTCTCAGATTGATGACAGCTGCCAGCTGGAGATCTCTAAAGTCTACCCGGAGGCTGAAGGCGAGTACGCCTGTGTGGCCACCAACAGCAGTGGGACCGCATCCTGCTCCGCCACCCTCACCCTAGATGGTAAAAGATTATTTTTCTTGTACCCGTCTGCTTTTGGGTTTCCTAGCTTTGTGTAAACTCTTTTTGGACTTTGAATAACTCTAGCCAAAGAACATTGACTTATAAATTTAAACAATCCCAGCTCGCTTTTTCATCAATTTGCTTATATTGATTGAGCATGTACAACTGAAAAGATCGAAAAAACCGTTGCAGTTGTTCCTTGATTCAGGTCTTCTCGAGTTGAAGTTTACCAATCCTTAGGTCTCACTAAAAAAACAAAAGAACTGCAATGGCGCCGGCCGGGCCCGTTACTCAGGAACCCCTATAAGTGAGACTATGTTGGTTTTAAAGACTGCACAACGTGCTTTCTTCCAGGAAAGAAACCAACAGCCAAACCTCCAGCCGAGAGTTGTGTCCCCACTGAACTCAGCAGCCAACAAAAACCTGTACCTAGGCAGAAACCAGTGTTTTCTCGGCCAATCAACAACTGCTCTGTGGTGCATGGAGAGGTGGCTCGCTTTCACGCCTGTGTGACCGCCACCCCTAAGCCGGAGATCCTTTGGTTCCACAACCGACAGCCGGTGCAGGCCTCCAAGAACGTGGTCTACCACTATGACGAGCTGACCAGCACCGCCACCCTCATTATTGTCGACGCTTTCCCCGAGCACGCCGGCCAGTACACCTGCAGGGCCACCAATATTGCAGGGGAGGCCAGTTGCTCAGCGACACTTGTCATAACTGAAGCATACAAGGAAGAGGAAGGTAACCTCCAGAAACGTCAAATTTGACCCTCCTCCATTACCATCTTTTTGTCACAAACCAATCCATGGCACCAGTCCTATCCTGTAGGCGCTTGATCCTGATTCTCTTCATTTCATTTTAACATCTGTTGGGGAAACTTCCTTGTCATCCACTTCCATTCTCCCTTAACCAGAATCACTAACTCAAACTTTACATAAATCACTTAAAGTCACTCCATGTCCACCTTGGATTTGGATGTACCTGTTGTATCTTCATTACTTCCTAACTTCTTTGGATGGACTTGCTCGCTTATCCACCTCCAGCTCCTCCCACTCGGAAAAACTCACCTCTTCCTCGTTTCCTTTATCTCATCAGATGTTTATGCATGAGCTTCACTTTTGTTCATGATTCCCTTGAGATTTTCTTCTGAGGGATTGTAACTTCTGGTTCTTTTGTCCACAGTGACTAAAGAACGAGAAGAGATTGAAGCCACATTTGAAGAGGAGGTGAAAGGTAAGGTGGTCCTCATCCTCTGCTCTCATTCTTGTGATTGCTGGATTGGTCAGTGGATTTTACCCTCAGACCGCAAGGACATTTTAAAATGCCCCAACTGTTCATTTCAGGGCAGCACGATGGTTTACGGGTTAGCATGTCCGCCTCAGAGTTCAGGGTCTTGGGTTCAATTTCAGCCTGCGGCTTCCTTGTGTGGAGTTTGCATGTTCTCGCCGTGCCTGAGCGGGGTTTTCTCTAGGCACCCCTGTTTCCTCCCACATCGTAAAACCAAGCAGGTGGATTGGTAGTTCCAAACATTGTCCCTAGGAATGAGTGTTTGAGTGAATGGTTGTCTGTGCCTGTGTGTCCTGCAATTGGCATGCAACTGGTTCAGGGGGTCCCCTGTCCACTGCCTGAAGTCTGCTATGATGGGCCCCAGCACACCCTGTCAGGCTAAGTGCTAATTCTAGTGGCCCAACCTAAGTTCGGTTTGAACATTGTGCTAACCAAGTGCTAATTTGAAACCCAATGTATTACTTTCAGTACAAATCAAGTAGTAACACTCCTTAAACTTTAATAAAGGCAGTCCAGATCTGTGGTCTTTCAGTCCACAAATTATAATCGATTGGGAGGTTTGATGTAGCCGCTACTAAACACAATGTAGCTATGTAATTCTTGATTGTATACGTGGTACATCTACTACAGCTATTTTTATTATGTATGTTCTCCCTGTGCCTGAGTGGGTTTTCTCCTGGGCACTCCCGTTCCTCCCACATTCTAAAACCAAACATGGCGTGTCCAAATTGCCATTAGGTATCTGGGAGTGTATACATGGTTTTCATTTACTGTGGGTCCTGAGACTGGCTGGCAACTGGTCTAGGGTGTCCCCTGCCCACTGCCCAAAGTCTACTGGAAAATGAATGAATAATTATTCCATTCGGAGTTTGCCCTGGCAGTTGGATCAGACAAATATTTCCTATTCGTACCATTCCGGTTGATTTTGACAGGAAGGTTCTTTCTTGTCCTGGCTTGCAGATAGCGAGGTTGTGACTCTCTTGGTTTGTAGTCCTAACCCCAGCAAACTGTATTAGTTCGAATAAACGCCTACTCACCAAATTTAGCGCTTTCCTGGCTAATCTAGCGCTTTGCTTTTGGACACTCAATGTGCGCTAGAACGGGCGTTTATTCTCGTGTCTGCAAGTCAGGTAAGAAGTCCGCCACCACGAAAAACTGATTTTTAGCAATCCCACTTGAAATTTTGCTTCTGAAAAAGTTTCTTTAGTAATAATTTGTCTTCAAGAAATTTCCACAGAAGAAGGATCAAATCTTCCTGCAGGTTTCTAATAAAAAGAATCAAGTCTTGCGTTTATTCGAACAAATATGGTGAGTGCAATTATTTCTTCTGGCTTTGTGTCCGCACGCATTTCATTATTTTTAACAATTTTAAGAAATTCAAATACATTTGTGGGTTCAATGCAACTGGCTTAGTCTCTGCCTTCTCTCCACAGAATTCGACTCTGGCAACATATCACTGCCATTCAGAGGAACCTTTATCGATACCAAGGACAATGGAGTGGCGGCTTCGAAGTGCTACTTCGGAAGAACCCCTTGGACCGGGCACATGAAACCATCATTCACCAAGAAAATCAAGTACCAGGTTGTCCTGGAGGGGGAGCCAGTTGTGTTTAAGTGCAAACTTTTGGCTTGCCCTCCGCCGACTATCCTGTGGTTTCATAACAACAGGGCGGTCCACAAAGCATGTAAGATCTGGACTGAGAGCTCCAAAAACATACACACAAGCAGCTTGTTTATTGATAGCGTCAAGGACAAGGACTCTGGCAGCTACAGGGTCATGGCAATAAACACAGAGGGTTCTGCTGAGTCCACAGCCTCCCTTTTGGTCTCGCTGAAGGAAGAGGAGGTAGCTCACCGCAGCTCTGTTAAGAGTATAGCTAGTGTGTCTGGACAGGGGACTGGCAGGATAATTCGCGTGGACCTCAGATTTGTTGGCTCTCCATTTGACAAAAGGACTAAGATCCAGCAGCAGTGGTCTCGGTCCTGGACTCCTGTGATGCGTACGGTCATCTTTCGCAGTTGTTATTCACAAAAGTCTGGCAAAGAAATTCTGGAGACGGCCTCGGAGCGCGCTCCGTCCCCTCAGCCGATGTTTGATAGGTCCGATTGCTTTAATGACAGATTCAGTGACATCTACTGTGACCGGCGCACTGGCCTTCGGTTTTGTGATAAGTCCAGCGACCGCTACAGTGAAAGGTTTAGTGACACTGAGAGTCTTCATAACGAAGTTAGAACTAAATTAAGCACTCTCCAAAAAGCTGTCTGGCAAAGGAAGAGACTTTCGATCTCCACAATGTCCTCTTGTGATTCTGAGTCCGAGTCGGTAGCCATTGATTTGACTCTTGCTAATAACATTGAGCGGCTCAGGGTGAGGCCGGTTAATGAGGATTTTAGAAGAACCTTCAACTTAGACCAAGGTACAAATGGGGGGCAAGGCCTGCAGCTGAGCCAGGAGGCTTCTCAGTCTCAAGTGAGACATGTATTTGAGCCTCAGTCTAGTCGCACTGTTCAGACCATGAGAAGTGAGCTTGTTGACGTGGTGGTCCCACAGAGTCAGACGCTGGCAGAAGAATACGCTGCTGAACTCAGTCTTAAAAAATTAAGAGGTTTTGATGAAAAAAAGGAAGAGTTAAGTGAGCTTCACATCAAGGTATCTGACAGTAAGGCGGAGAACCTCACAGACAAGGTAAACCTGTACTTTCAAGAAACCCCTAAAACTCTTAATCAACCTGAATTCCAGCACCAGCCTAAACCCGTATGCTACAAGAAAACCCCGTACCCCTTCAAATACCAATATCCCCCTAAAACACCACTCCAAGAACCCCCTTACCAATTGGAATCCACCGTATATGAGGAACACCTTTATCCCACTAAAACCACATACTCAAATAAAACCCTATTCTGCCCACCTAAAACCGCACCATTTACTGATACACAATCCCTGAAACCAGTAGTCAATGAGAAACCTTGTACTTACACTGACACTCATCAAATTGCTGTAACTGAGCATGTTCAAGAGGATTTTTCATTTCCAGAATCTCACAACACCAAGCTGAGTGCGTCTGTTATGTGCAAAGTGTCACCTGAAGACTATGAACCTGCTGTAAGATATCTGGAAAATGAGGAATATGATACGTTGGAAGACAAAACAGTTAAACCTGAAAGTGGGGCACCAGAGCCAAGACAACAACCATACACAATGACCAGAGGACAGGTTTGCATAGATCCGGCAGAAACAGGGAGAACTTCTTTAGAGCATGAGGACAAATTCCATTTGCACGAATCTCTGGAGACGAATGTCTGTGAAATAGGTCCTGAACCTGTAACAGTTTTATCTCATAAAATACCGGAATTGGAGGAACACATTTATAAAGATTTTTCTACACCATCAAAGACTTTGGTTCAAGTTGATCTACAAACCAAAACTAACCTCAAATCTAGGGAGAGAGGTTTGGAGGGAAAAGTAGACAAGCCAGACCAGGACATTAATGGTGGAGAGTCACAATACAAGCAGAGACCAAAAACTAAGGGAAAACTTGAAACATCATGCATTGGGAACATTCAGCAAGTAATGGTAATGAAACAGATGTTTTTCCAACCAGAGACTGACCTGCCAAAACCAGAAGAAAACTTAGATACAATGCCACAGAGGCATATCTACTCTATAAAAGACAAGAGTTTGGTGACTCCAGGAAAAAACACAGCTATTTCACATTCGAACCGAACTACTGAAATGAAGAACAGAGAAACTGATCCTCAGGAAGGATTGACAATAGTTAGGGGACCAGACAAATTGGCAGATGGCACACAATTAGAGCAACACCTTAAAAATAGAGGCAAAACCCCAAAGATACTTGAGCCATCAGAGAACAAATGGTGTGAAGGGTCTTACAGAGAGCAGTATGTGAAGAGCCTAGAAGCTGAGCGTACTGATTGTGAGGTAAAACTCTTGGCCCTTCAAATCCAGAAGCAGCAGAAAGGTAAAACAAGACAAGTGGCACCAAAAGGAATTAGGCCAGCTGAAGACAATTGCTCTGGAGATTCGTTGAAGGAGCAATGTGAAAAAAATCTTGATGCTGAGCATATAGAGTGTGAGGAAAAACTTTTGGCTCTACGAATCCAAAAGTGGCAGCCAGTTGCAACAATGACACCGGAGGACACATCTCAACCTGGACCAGGTCCTTTCATGCCACAAGAAACACCCAATAAGGATTCGGATTCCGATATTTACACTCAGCAAGAGGACACATCTCAACCTGGACCAGGTCCTTTCATGCCACAAGAAGCACCCAACAAGGATTCGGATTCCGATATTTACACTCAGCAAGAGGACACATCTCAACCTGGACCAGGTCCTTTCATGCTAGAAAAAACACCGTACATGGAATCGGATGACTTTATTTACTCTCAACAAGAAGCATTATCCCCGTTTGTCTACAAATATCCTCAATTGAAGTCCAAAGAAACTGAGCTTAAAGCTACAACATTCCCTAAAGCTAAAGTTAAGGCAGAGGAAATACAGGATAAATACATTCTAGCCAAGTCTATGGGCAAAGTCCTAACAAAGACACAAACAAAAAGTAAAAATGATGCAAGAAAATCCAATGAGGACAAATGGTTTGGCGAGTCCCTGAAGGAGCAGTACCAGGAAAGTCTTGAAATTGACTATATGGGCTTGCTCCCACCAGAGGAAACCCCATACAAGGAGCCAGAGCTGCCTATTGACACCCCACATGAAAAAAATGAGGTGACTGTTGAAGATCCCCAAGTCATATCCGAATGTTCCTATAAACATCCTGAACTGAAGACCAGGGAAACTGAACTTGATGATGCAACCATTTTAGTATATGAATTCCAAGAAATAGAAAGCGAAGACAATTACAGTAACCTCCCATTGCAGCCCCAAAAGTCTCCCCGAGTCCAAGAACCAACAGAGACATGTCCTGAAACAAAAGGTAGGGGAGAAGCATCGAAATTTATTGAGAGCAAATGGTTTGAGAATTCCTCAAGGGAGCAATTGGAGAAAAGTCTAGAAACTGAGACGATTACTTTTGAGGAAAACACTAGGTGGCAGCAAAGTATCCAGGAGGAAACAGACCTGCTTTTGCAACAGGAAACCAGAAAACCAGTAAAGCATGTGCCCAGTCATGAACAATGTGAAGACATTTTCCCTATATTCCAGAATGAAACCCATGGAATCCGAACAGGTAGAGCAGAGGAAATAGAACACGAAGACCTGCTTCTGGGACAACAGACACCACCTCGAGTCGAAGTAGAAAATGAGATGATGCCTAAAAGTATTAATCGCATTGAGTGTGAGGACAAATTGGATCTCCCAACAAGGAAGGCCCAGCAACGTCCAAAAATGCACCCCAAGGAATCATTTCGAACTAAGACTGTCTCACTCTTGCCAGAGGAAACCCCATGCAAGTCGTGTGAAAACTACATTTTCACCCAGCAGAACATTCAGGACGTTATCCCTGATAGGTCTCTCCTTTCTCCATGTTCCCATAAACCTCCCAGAATAAAAGCGAAAGACACTGTAACGATTTCCAAAGCTCAGTCTAAGGAACAATCTGCAGTTAAGGAAAAAGAAAAGTCAACAAAGATGTTGGCATCTGAAGAGTTCTCTAGAGACCAGTTTAAAACAAGCTTGGACTTTGATCAGAGTAAGGGTTGGAAAAAAGATCCGGCCCCGCTAGTCGGAATGTTTCATCAAGGTAAGACCCAGGACGGACCATGTCAACATGAACCTGTTCTATCAAAACCTGAAGAAAGACCCAACTTAGAATCTAGAGAATTGATCAACACAATGTTTAAGGACCGATCCAGAGCAAGCATAAATCAATCCCAATCCATGACAATAAGAACTGAAAAGTCTAATGAAGTAGATACTCAAATTGAGCCAGAATCTATACTGGAGGGACAAACTGAATTCCTATCCCAGCCTAAAGAAGGAGACACAAAGTTTTTATTTGAGAAAACATTTCATGAGCAAGAACTTCAGCTATCCATGGAGAACATTTCACAGTTTGAGAAATGTGAGGAATTTATAAGTGAAGAGGAAGCTCTAGCTCAGCGGATCATAAAGTGGCAGCAAGATGTCCTGGTGGAACATAAAGAGGTCCATAAGCTAGACTCCGAGTGGACACTTGCATATTTACCCATTCGGACACACACCGAGGTCGAAAAAACTCAGATTGCTCCAGACTTCCTTCAGCAAACTGAGATGGTTTCCAAAGTGAAAACAACCAAAGAGGTCCTTGAGGCCAGTCTGCAGTCAAAAAACGAGGACTTAGTCTGTGAGGAAGTGGCTCAGGCTAAGCATCTCTTGAAACTCCCAGCAGATGTGGTCAAACCACCACCTGACGAAATGTTTGATAGTTCTTTTGGCAGAACACCCAAAGAGTTATTCATAAGTCATTCAAATCTTAATCAGTCTGGTAAGGGTCTGGATTTGCCTGCTGAATTGTATTCGACTGAGGGCATTGAGGCCAGTCTGCGGTTGGAAAATAAGGACTTGGTCTATGAGGAAGTTGCTCAGGCTGATTATCTCCCAAAGCCAAAAGCAAATGTGGTCAAACCACCACCTGGACAGAGGTTTGACCAGTCTTTTGGTCGAACACCCAAAGAGTTCTTCATAAAGGACGTGCTACTGGGTTTTGAGGGCCCGTCGGAGAGCAAAGACTTAGTCTGTGAAGAAGCGTCTCAGGCTGAGCATCTATTGAAACAGCCGGCAGATGTGGTTATAACACTAGCTGACCAGATGCTTGACCAAGGTTTTGCTACACCATCTGAAATCATCGGTCCTCTACATACAAAAACTGCAAGGAGACTTTCTCCTGTTTGTGTTGATAAATCTCAAGAGCAACATACGTCGATGGATGGAGCAGACACACTAATAACCAGTTCACTTCTTCACCGTGCTGATGCTAAGCCTTCTCCATCTTTTACTCTTCCAACACTTCAGACCTTACTTATCCAAACAGACAAAAATAGTGTCTCACAGGCAGTTGTGAAGACATCAGAAAGGGAGGAGGAGTCTAATGACAATCAAGGCTTTCTACTAGTCAGTCAGCAGGACGTCAAGACTTCAATTGTTTGTCATTCACCTGTGGAAATTCGAGTAGATGCTCCCACTCTACACTCTACTAAAATAGAGAAGAGTGATGGAGAACAACTTGTGGTCTTTCCAGAATTGGTTCCAGACTCTACAAAGACTGAAAGAGATGAAGAAAAACACCAGGTCTTTCTGGAGTGTGTTTCAGACCAGCAATTCTCTCAGATTGAAGTGTCTTGCACCTGTGATATGGTCTATCAGGACAGAAAGATTGTTCATGTCACAGAAGCTGGCACGGAGGCGACCTCGAGAAATCCTTTGCCTCAGGTGCCTCCGAAATCCAAAACAGGCAAACACAGAGGGGGACCTGCTCCGTTATCTGGAAGTGGCCTCCAGCACTCAGCTGCTGTGATAAACGTGTCTGAGATAAAACAAGCCTTTGAGTCAGATTCTATATTGACACCGACTCCATATCAGGAGCAACAAGCAGAAACACATGTCCCTGTGGAGTTCATACCAACAGTGTCTAGTCCTCTTGATGAGGTAAATGATCACCCAGTCAAACCGGAACTTGACAGTGTCCTTACTGATCCATTTGTGGTAACGTCCAAAATTTCTCCCACGGCAAGGAGCCCTAAACCCGCTATGTTGCCGGTCTTTGAAACCAGTGCCACAAACGTCGAGGAGGTAGCCCCCGAACCATTTTTAGAGAATTCAGCGCCTAACTCGCCCATACACCAAATACCATCTGATTTTCCCGAACCCCGAATTGCAGAGCAAATAGGAGTGGTGGGAGAAAAGAAAAAGTTGTTCAGGTTTGAGAATACTAGTAGCTTTATTACTTTCCAGTCTGATAAAGTCCGACCAGTAAGACAGTCAGTCAAGACCTCAGATCCTAACAGCCAAGAACAGAAATTAAGGGAGGACTTAAGCACTGCGGGTTTGCCAGAAGAGAAAGGTGGTGCTGTCAAAGAGACCATTGTAATTCAGCAAGAATTAAAAAAAGAAGTTAAGCTCGATCCCAGTGGGCCCTTTGAAGTGGATCACTTTTCCCTTCCTGAACTGTCTTTGGATAGCGGTGTGTTTTTGAGTGAGCCCACTTCCCAGATCAGTGTGATGCCGGCTGGTCCCTTAATTGCTGATGATGTTGCTGGGACTGAGAATAGTGATCATAAATCGGAGATTGTCGAAAAGCTGGAATCCTCAATTGCCGGGGATCCTGAACCTGACACTTCTAAGAGTCCTGACATAAGAATCCCTGATAGAGGTGAATCAGGAGATGCTGTAGTTGGCACAGTGGAAGAAGAGGAGGTGACTTTTGGTGCAGTGTATGACTATTACAACCCACTTTCAGACTGGCGACAGTCACTCTCCCCTGGAGAACGGTCACTCTCCCCTGAGTCTGAGATGTCCATCGAGATCGGTAGCACAGTTAGTGAAGAGGTCGGAGCGTTCAATGAGAACTTCTACACACCGTCTTCATTTATAGAGATTGCCCAGCACACGTTCCATACACCCAAGTCATTGAGTCCTTTCCAAACTCCTAATTCTCGTAGTTCCTTCTATACCCCTATTTCTCATACACCATGTGGTTTTAAAACCCCTCAAGAGTATTCATTGTCCCCCATCAAAATGAGACCGTCATCAAACTCCAGTGACAGGTTTTTTTCTCCCGTTGACTTCCTTGCAACTCCGGCTGAGGAAGGCTCAGAAAGGGTACCCACTGAGGCAAATGTGGATGAGCAGAGGGTCCCTAATAAAAAGAGACTCTCATCAAACTCTAGTGACAGGTTTTGCTCACCTGTTGAGTTCCTCACAACTCTTGCCGATGAAGGTTTGGAAAGTCTACCCTCTGAGGAAAATGTAGATGATCAGTGCTTACTCTCTGGTAGCAGAAGTCTTTTTGGACAAAAGGTGCATAGAACTCCGCCTGCCTTCCTTAAACCTCTCACTAAGAAAAGGGTATTTGAAAATGAGTCCCTAAACTTGAGTGCTGAGGTCTTTGGACTCCCATCACCTGAGGTGCAATGGTACTTCAAGAAAACCAGGTTGTCGGCACATGAGCGCATCGTTATGGAACGAAACAGGGACGATGTCTCACTCACAATTCATCATGTGACAAAAGCAGACCAGGGAGAATATATTTGCCAGGCTGTCAATAATGTGGGTGAGGCCAGAAGTGTTGCCTTAGTGGTTGTGGTGTCACAGGAAGTTAGGCTAATGCATGCCCCGCCCACTGTTACCCATCAGCATGTGATGGAGTTTGACGTAGACCAGGAGGACGCTTCACGGTCACCTTCTCCGCAGGAAATCTTATTGGAAGTCGAACTAGATGAGAATCAGGTTAAGGAATTTGAGAAACATGTGAAGATCATAACCATTCCTGAGTACACAGCTGATCACAAAAGCATGGTTATATCTTTGGATGTTATTCCGAGTATTTATGAGGAAGCCACTGTGGACTTTGTGACCCAGGAGCACGAAAATTTGAAAATAGCTTTTGAGGTCAAAGAGATGCCCCCAAGGTTTCTCACTCCCATTTGTGACTTGGAAACCCCGCAGGGGTCCACAGTCATGTTTGAGTGCTCACTGATGGGAATTCCGTCTCCTGTGGTTTCCTGGTTCCAAGGGGACCAAAGAATTCCTCACAACAACAGACGGTACTTGTACTCCTCTGATGGGAACAATCATTTTCTGAAAATCAGTAATGTTATGACAGAGGACGGCGGCAGGTACACCTGCAGCGCAGTCAATGTTGTTGGGGAAACGCTGTGCAGAGCTTCTTTGGTTGTGCTCAGTACCAAGGACTTCTCAGGAAAGACCAGAGTCAGGGAATTGACAGCTGTGTCTCTTGGCAGTGCCACAGTCCATCCACAAAAGTTTGACTTGATGGTTGGTAACCCAGTGGATGACAGCAAAGAGGTGTCAGAGATTGAACTGGAGTTTGAGTTTCAGCAGGAGGCCGACGAGTCTCAGCGGGCGGTCCGGCTGGTGGCCAACACCGAAGGGGGGTTGAGCGAAGACCGCTACATGAGTATCAACTTCGATGTGTTTGCCGAGTCCGCCAAAGAGGACAAAGTGGAGTTCAAGGGAAAGTCCACAGACGCTTGTAGCTTTGAGTTCCAGGTGACCGAGCTGGCCCCTAGATGCATCATCCCCTTAACAGATGTGACCGCTGCCGTTGGGGCGCCGGTCATCTTGCAATGTCTGGTCAGTGGGAAACCAAAACCGGTAGCTGAGTGGTACAAAGACGGTGAACGCATAACCAGCAGTCGTTACATCATTCAAGAAAAAACCGCAGGCCACTTTAACCTAGTAATTTCTAACGCCAGCCAAGGCGACGTAGGTGAATACCGATGTCTGATCCAGAATGCCGCAGGGTGGATCGAAACTTCAGCACTGCTGATGGTCTTTTAGAGAATTGTTTTCAGTCTTTCAAAAGGGCATTAGATGTTCTCCACCGGGCAACAAAATCTCCATTGAACTTCAGCAAGTCCGGTTAGAATAAGCCAGAGTGAATTATTTTTTGTTCCCTACTCAGAAACAAGATTTTTTTCATTTGGCTTTGAGATGTTAATGTAACCTAATTTAGAATCATGTATACCAACATCAAACATGCGTACAGCGCTGCCCCCTACCCTACCTGGATAGATTTGTCCACCTCTGTCTTCGACTCTTCTAGATACCTCCCTCCCGAGGAACACAAAGCCAGTAAAAAGAACATGGCCTGGATGCGCTCTCAACAAATTTCCCAGGAAGTGTTTAAGAAATTCAATTTACGAGGGCAACATCCTGACCCTTCTATCCCAATTTAAACAAAAATAAGCTGCTTTTGTGTTTGTTTTGCTAAGAATCTGCAACAAATGGGAGACAAAGTCGTCTAAAAGTGGATTGAACATATTTGAGTCGTGAGTAGCGTAAATGATTTTGAGGACGGTTGAGGAACTACTGATAAACGTTCAGAAGATGGATTTCTCTTCGTCTTGTAGTTCTAGAAAAGTATTTGAATTGAGAAGACAGACCATAGTTAACTCGCATGTTAGATTTTTTGTATTTATTAACCCATTCAATATTTCAATGCACCTGTTTTAGGAACCAAAAAAAGGATGCACTTGCTGTATATGTTATATTCTAGAGAATTTTCAATTGTGTAAATGTGGTGCTTGTTTTAGAGTTCTACAATAAACATTAAAAACAGTCCACGTGTTTTTTTTTTGTTTTCAAAATTTCAGTTGTCATTTTGATTGATGACTGGTTAGCATGTCCTCCTCACAGTTCAGATGACCAAGGTTCAAGTTTTCCCTGTGTTGTGTATGCCAAAATTAAGCAGGGCAGGTGGATTCGCAGGTCCAAATAGTCCTTAGGTATGAATAAGCGTTTGAATGGCTGTCTGTCCTTGTGTGCCCTGTCAACCGGTCCACGGTTTTCCCTGTCCACTGCCCAATCTCAGTTAGGATATGCTTTATCACCCCCGTGACCTTCGTGAGTATAAGCAGCTGGAAAATTAATTAATAATCAGTAGTCAGCTCGGCTGGTAACCACATCTGCTTCACAGTTCTGGAGTCCCAGGTTTAATTCTAGCTCCCAGCCTCTCTGTGTGGAGTTTGCATGTTCTCCCCATGCATGAGAGGGTTTTTTCTGACCACTCCACTTTCTGTCCCAATATCAGATGGTGGTTCCAAACATTGTCTCTATGAATGAGTGTGTGAGTGATTGGTTGCCTGTCTTCGTGTGCCCTGGGATTGGCTAGCAAGTCCAGTCCAGTTTGTCCCCTGCCCAATGGCTGAAGTCACCTTAGATAGACTCTATTACCTCTGAGACCAAGCTTGTGCGGACAACAAAATGAATGAAAGAATGAATGGGCTTGGTGGATGACTGGTTTGCACATCTGCCTCGCGGTTTAAAGGTCCCGGGTTCAATTCCCTGTGTGGAGTTTGCATGTCAAGCACTCTAGTAGTACTTTGTGAATTATTGGTCCAGAGCCTTGAAAAGTGTGTCCACCTTGAATCGAAACTAACCTTATTGGAGGACCGATTCTCCGTTGTTCTCACAACGCAATGTATTTGTTGTGTGGTTGCAATAAGCTCTTTTCTTATGGATGTCGCTCAATGTTTTTCAACAGAACGTTCTAGCACAACTGTCACCACTGTGGAGGAGCAAGAGGAGACCTTCTTCACTGGCGTCCAGTTGCCCCATAAAACCAAAACACTTGAACTCATGCCAGAAACCAAACATTACTCTTCCGCCATTGAGAAGAAAAAGGAGAAGCCAGTGTTTCTTAGTCAACTCCCTCCAGTTGTGGCCAGTGCTGGTGAAAGTGCCACCTTAAGTGTCAAGGTGTTCGGTGTTCCAAAGCCCAGTGTCCAGTGGTCTCGCGATGGAAAAGCTATCAAGAGTTCTTCAGTCTACAAGTTGGTAGAAGAGAAAGACGAGTATACCCTAATTATCAGTCGCGTCACATCCGAGTGTGAGGGAGAGTATTCCTGCACCGCCTCAAACAGGTTTGGCCAGACAACATGCACTACTTACCTGGAGGTGAAAAAGGCAGAACTTAGCCAGGCAGAAAAGTGGGTCGAAAAAATGTTTCAATACACAGGTAAACCTCCCTCTTTCTTAGCACAGATCCAACCAGTGAGCTGCTCAGAAGGATCAGAGGTTCATTTTGATTACAAAGTCACTGGTGATCCAGTCCCTAAAGTTCAGTGGCTCAAGGGACACCTTGAGATTCAGTCTAGTGCAAAACATACCATTACAGCTAACCCTGACGGGTCTGGCTTTATAACGATCAAGGGAGTCAAAAAGGAAGACAGTGGCATGTACACATGTAAAGCTTCAAACCAGTTTGGGGAGGCATCAAGTGGGGCGGAGCTGGTTGTTACTAGGGAATCTCGATCTGTGTCTCACAAACAACAGGTTGTGGTCCAGAAAAAAGGTTACAAGGTTTCCAAGACAGAACAGGCTACTGAGTCTCGGCTGTATCAGGTCACCCTCCCAGGTCAAGACAAGGCCAGCTCAGACCAGATGGTTTACACCATTGGTACTGAAGACCGGCAGGTTATCCCCAGTGAGCAAGTGGTTCCCCTTACAGAGCTGGATGTCTCTGCTGCCAATGTTCACTGTGAAAAGGTGACCCATCAGGCCGCAGTTCTCCAGCGCCAGGACATAGAAGAGAAGGTTTCAGAAGTCTCCACACGCCCTCAGCAGATTTCAGCTGTTTCTCAGAAGCAGCTTTACACAGCTGCGTTCACATCATCTGTCGAGGAGAGTCAGGACCTCACAGAGCAGCACTGTGATCGCATTCAGAGTCCTGAGGTGACCCAGCTCCATGCCAGTAGGGAAGGCAGGTCCCCAGTGATGTCTGCTGTGGCTGAGGAACTTACCCCTCTTTCCACCACCAGCACCAAGCCACTGGCTGACAGAAAGCCCGTGTCAATGAAGCTAAGGTCAGAGCCGAAGCATTTAGTTAGCGGGCATCAAGTGGAGTCCCAGATGGCAGTTATGAAAGAACAGTCCCAAGAGCTCTCTGGGGCGCAAGAAGAGAAGGGTTACAAGGTAAAAGAGGGAGTTAAAATCTTGTACTCGGCACAGTCCACCGAAAAATATGCCCTTCCAGCGGGTCACACTGCTGAGATAGCAACAGCAGGCTTATCTATAAAGACTTCCGTAAAGAAAGAGCAACATCGTTTAGTTCAGGCCCCAATTAGTGAATCCAAACACACTTTGGCCAAAGAGTCTGACTTCTCCTTGCAGAGACCAGCGAAGGAGACAGCGCTCCTCTCTAAGGACCGCTTGACCAAAGTGAGTTTAGCAGCAGAGGAAAAATATCCGCTCCAGGCCGAGTCCTCTCAGCAGTTGCCGACTCTGACCAGTGCCAAATCACTTGAAACCCTCATCGAAGGGGAGAGGCTTTTGCACTTGCAGGTCTTCACTGATCAAGACCTGCTCCCATCAGAAGCAGGTTTTACTTGCAAGAAACGTGACCCTGACCAGGCGGCAATCACCAAAACTCCTACCGTGTTGCATTCTGTCAGCCAGGATGAGCAGAGGACTGTGGTTTGTCATGATACATCTGAGGTAGAGGCCAGGGCCAGGACGGTTGCTATAAAACCGAGTAAGGAATCCCCTCCTCTACTTCATCTACAATCTAGCCAGGATGTTGAAGTACTTCCCAAAGAAGGCATTCTTGAGACTGAGAAGCCCGACGCCCAAAAAGGCGTACAAAGATGCGAAAAGATCCGCAGTAGCGCAGCTATATCTGAGGAAAAACTCCAGATTACTGCGGATCAGCACTCAGATCTCGATGTGTCTGTGACTGGAGTTCAGCTTCAGCTTCGTTCTGAACCCAGGCCTCAGAACATTCTTCAGCTGTCTTATCAGCCCATGCAACTGCCCAAGGAGACACCAGTCACTTCTGACGTTAAGGAGCAGCGGGCGATAGTCCAGAAGGAGGACCGCTGGAATGTGATGCACCTCACCAGTGTTTCTGATAGTCAGGCAATAAAAGCAGGACATACAGAGAGCCTGGAAGCTGTGGAAAAAGTGACCTGCTCAACTGCCGTTGAACCAAAGGTTCCCACAGAACCCGTCCAGGTCGAGGAGAAGGGAATTTGCACAGAGAGCAGTGAAATTCTACAGGCAGCAGAGGAGGACTTTGCAGTCCAGATCCAGGAAGGCCAGTCGGTCAGGCAGTCGATAGTACTGGATGAGAAACGAGTATTGACAGGTGAGCGCTCACAAGAGATCACCAAGTCTGAGTCTGCAAAAGTCGCAGCTACTAAGCAAGCTCAGCTGTCCATGCTCGCATCAGAATCCAAAGACAGCTTAACCCTTCCCAAAGAAATAACTTTTGTGCTTCAGATGCCTAAAGCTTCCAGTGTTGGTGTACGTCGCCAGCTCAAAACTGCCCTCCAGTCTGTGGTGGCCAGTGAGCAACCAGTGTTGCTGGCAGACATTGTAGCAGGGCTTCAGGCTGCACAACTACAGGAAGTCAAAGTTCAGAGAGAACCCAAGAACACAATGTTTACATACCTGATCACTTCAACAGGAACACCTTTAGAAATCACTTTGGCTTTCCAGGGTCAATACCCTCGCACAGCTGAGCTCCGAAGGGAACTTCAGGCAGCTCTTCACTCCATTGTACACCAGGAGACTCACATTCTGACTTCAGATCAGCCAGGCACTATGCAGCTAGACAAACCTCAGAGGGCACAGGTTTCCTCGACCCATTCAAAACAAGTCAGCTCCTCCGTTGTCCAGACAGTGAGTGTGTCAGAGAGCTCAGTAGACTTCACTGGTGTTGAATCTCAAGCGGCGGCCCTCAGGACACAATCCAAAATGAGGGTGGAGTGTGCCTCAGCTCAACAACAGATTTTAGTCCAGGAATCCAGAGAAGGCAAGATGGTGCAATCCCTTTACTCACAGGCCCAAGTCTCCACTGAGGCTCAAGTGGCTTTAGAACAGTCCATGGTTGTTTCCAGACAAGAAATGAAGTCCACAATAAAAAGCCAACACAAAACTGATGAAAGCACAGTTCTTACCGCTACCCTGCCCCCCATGACCGCCCCACCCAAGCAGGTTCAGGATGTTGGCCACATAGAGGAAAGGACAGAGCAGGTTTTCAAAGAGGAGATCTCAGTCTCAAGGCCAGAACAGAGAGACCGTCCTGTCATAGTTGCCACACTGGAAGATGAAACAGTTGAGGAAGATGCTGGTGTAACATTTAGAACCACGATCAAATACGCTACCCAGATCAACTGGTTTTTCAATGGCAAATTAGTGCAATCTGGCAATGAGTTCAAGTGTTTCACAGAGACCGACACACACTCGCTGGTTATCAGAAAAGTTGTCAAGGAGAAACATGAAGGAGAATATATTTGTGAGGCCGAGAACGAAGCGGGCCGAGCCACAACATCGTCCAGACTCACAGTGGTCTCAAGAGGTTTGACATGAAGTTCAATCCATGTTCCATCTTCCATTCCATTTCATTACCTGCCAATCACTCATCAGTAACTTAGAAGTATTTAATTTATCTTTCAAATGTCCAAATTTCACTAACTAATTTCATCTACTGCCTGGAGATCAGAACCAGCTCACAAAAAAGGTGCTTGATACTGGTTTTCAGGCAGCTTTTATCATCCTTCATTCTCCAGCTTTTATCATCCTTCATTCTCCACCTGTCTTTGCATGAAGTCTACAACATGGTCATCACCTCTTTTTCCATCCATAGCTTGGACACAAGCCCAAGTAAGACCCAATCAGGTTTCACAATCCTTGGGCTTGTGGTCTTGCTTTCTGTTTTCTCTTCACAGATTTCAGTAATATTCATCATGTCTCCTTTCTGACAGTTTTTTTTTAATTATCAATCCAGCTGTGGTTTTACTGACATCCTGTTTTTTGTCCTCAGTGCCACCAATTTTCAAGAAGAGAATCACACCACTGGAGGTAAATGTCGGCAGCCATGCCATGTTTGAGTGCGAGATTGAAGATGCCCCAAGCGTGACCTACAAGTGGTACAAGTCTGGTGTGGAGATCAAGCAAAGCGAGAAGTACTGCATCATCAGCCGGAGCACTGGATCATCTCTGGAAGTCCTGAACCCTGTCAAAGCTGACAGTGGAGAATTCAGCTGCAAGGCCACCAACCCATTTGGTCTTGCCAGTTGCAATGCCTCCCTGTCAGTCATTGGTAAGAACCCCAATTCCTTGCATCTGTTTACTGTGAAAAACAGAGAGAGTGTGATAATTTATTGTTTGGAAAACTTGGACATGGCCGCCCACAACAGTGAGCTGCCAGGTCTAGTTTTCGCCTCAAATTTCTAAGAAGTTTTCTACCTGCTTTCCATAGAAATGTACCCGCCACTTTTCGTATCAAAACCAATGCCAATAACATCCTATGTGGGCAAAAAAGCCGTGTTCCAGTGCTCGCTCACTGGATCCACCCCCATAGATGTGGTGTGGCACAAAGACAACTTCGCCATCTCCCCATCAGACCACTATACCATGAGGTGTGATATGAACAAATACTCCCTGCATATCTCCAATCTTGAGCCCAGGCATCAGGGAGTGTACTTGTGCAAGGCGTCCAACAAAGTCGGCGCCGATACTTTTACTACAGAGCTCCAAGTTATAAACAAGCCCAAATTTACAAAGACATTTGAGCCGGTTTCCGCAGCTGTCAACCAGATGCTAAGGCTAGAGTGTCAGGTTGATGAAGACACTGGCGTGACTGTAGCCTGGACCCGGGATGGTAAGAGGGTCCACCACAGCTTGGAGTGTAAACACTCGTTTGATGACAAGGTAGCAGTTCTCGAGATTGCCAAGGCCAAAGTAAAGGACTCTGGTGTGTACATGTGCACGGTCTCCAACGAGGCCGGGAGCTCTTCCTGCGAGGCAATGGTGACAGTTCAAGGTAAGATTTGACTGACTTGTTGGCCAAAGCCAACACTATGGGCTTCTTTAATTTTACCAGATGTTCTGAATATAATCACTTCCTTCAGAGCCTCCCACTTTTGTCAAGAAAATGGATCCAAGTATCACCTGGAAGCAGGGAATAGCCGCTCGCTTGCATTGTACCATCAAAGGTTCCCCAGAGCTCCACATTCACTGGTTCTGGAATGAGCGAGAGCTGAGCTCTGGAGACAAACACAAAATGTATTTTACAAACGGCATGGCCACTTTAGAGATTGCGAACCTTCTTGTCACAGACAGTGGCCGCTACACATGCGAGGTGACCAACAATGCCGGCAGTGACAGCTGCAGCGCGTCCGTTGCGGTCAAAGGTGGGTCCCAGACCTCTTGAGGCTTCACATTAGTGTCAATTTTAAGAGTCTACATGAATGGAAACCTTGAGTATACCACTGTGGATATGTTCCTCACTTGTCAGCAATGATTAAAATTAACGATAAAGAAAGTTTTTTTTTTCATTTGACAAAGCAGCACCCCAAACAGTGTTCAGTACTAAACTTAAAAATATGGGTATTTTGGTCCTGTTTTACACAAGAGGGGGGTTTTCAAGTCATTGTCCATAGAAATCAGCCCAGCGACCAAAGAAAGGCAATATATTGGTTTATTTAATACTATGAGGGAATAGGCGCTAAGCTCGATGAAGATCAATATCTGAAGGTGGCTACACTTCATTAATCAGTTGTTTGTTTATTTGACAGGTATAATTCACCCAAAAATGCTGTGAAATTCTACTCATGACACGATTCCCTGCAAACATGGTCAGGTTACATTCATGAGAGTCCAGTGAATCAGTGTAAAATATTTACTCCAAAACACACAATAATGCGGACAGATAACAAATATCCGCTTAGAAGCATTCCGGCATCGTTGAACGAACCTTCTTGTTAACAGTTAGTTTCGCTCAATAACTTCCCTTTAAAAATATGCAGAATGATTCCCAACATGGCCGTTAGCCTCTGACCTGAACAGCATTCAATTTACTTTGGGTACGTCTTGGATTGTGATTTTAGGTAAATATTTACAGGAACGTTAATGGGATAATGATTAATTTCAAAAGTCATACTTTGATTTGATTGGATACATTCAATAGTTTTTTAAAATTTATTTTAAATGTCACTTCACACTTCAAGTCATGTTTATTTGTATAGCCCTTAATTACAAAAAGTCTCAAAGGGCTGTACAGACTAGACTATTATTAGTCTTTCTTTTATTAGGTCATCTGACAAACACTTGTTTTTTATTGTTTTATATTATAGAACAGTCTGTTGGAACAAATATTGTTTTTTTTTTCAATTGTGATACGTCAATTAATCGATATAGTAATCCTCAATGTGAAATTCATTCTACGACTTCTAGAGCTAAAAAAAAACGAATTAAAATCTGGCATCCCCTCGCTTCTATTTTGATTAAGCTAATCATTTGGTTTGTCCAATTCGGGCTACATTTTTGCTATGCCTAAACCCATTAAAACGTCCTACACCTGAAACAAGCATGTAATCAAGAATAATAGTGAACATAAATTCAGTAATGGAACAATTCTTTGAAGCGCTATTGCAGGTGCTTGTTTTGGTTAATGTGAGTACCACCTGTAACATTATTCCACATGGTATGGAGTTAAAACCCGAGTCCTAATTTTTATCTGTCCGTTGTGTATCTTGCAATATTGTCCAAAAGGGGACTTTGCTACTCCAAGAATCCATGGGGTAATGAGTCAGTCTGTTAGTGTCTAGGATGTTTCTGACTTGCTGTGTTGTTTGAGAGCTGTCTGGCTCTCAGATATACTGGTTGGAAAGAAACTGAGGGCGGGGGTTGCAGTACTTGGAACCCAGAGGCGATGTCTGATACTCTACATTGTATTCTTGACTTCTTCGTTAAACAGAGCCACCATCTATCAAGAAAGACTTGCAGACAGTGGAGGTGGTAAAGGGCACAACCGCTTTGTTGGAGTGTGAAGTTGCAGGAAGTGCACCCTTTGATATTACATGGTCCAGAAATAAGAGGAACATTAGTACTGACCATAAATACAAGATCATCTCCCAAGAACCCATGTTGAGGCTGGAAATCCAGTCTTTTGAAAGTGCAGATACGGGAGAATATCAGTGTGTGGTATCCAACAATGTGGGCAAAGTCACAACCAAAGGCTTAGCTAAACTAAAAGGTTGGTAGAGCATGATCATGTTTCTCTATTGACTTTGGTTTCTAGCTTAGCTCTCGGTGATCTCTGTGTAGAGCCACCAACATTCACAAAGAGGGTTGAAAGTGTGACCGCAGTGCTCGGAAATGCCTTGAAGCTTCTTGGGACAGTGAAGGGTTCTGCCCCAATCACAGTCAAGTGGATGAAAGACTCTGAAATCCTTAGAGACGACGATCCAAACATTACAATGGCATTTGACAACAATGTGACAAGTTTGTCCATAGCTGTTGTGGACCTCAGCCATGCTGGAAAATACCTGTGCCAAGCTGAGAACGAAGCAGGGCAACAGAAATGTGAGGCTGCCCTTACAGTCCAAGGTCAGATCACATCCTCTGCGCAAGCTTAATTTCTTTCTTTCTAATTGTGAATACTCAAATGTTCTCCATGTTGACTAATCTTACCTCAGAACCTGCCAGAATTGTAGAACCAGCAGAGTCCATCAGTGTGACGGCAGGGGATTCAGCCACCCTGGAGTGCACCATTTCCGGGAGCCCAGACCTTAAAGTCAAATGGTTCAGGGATGACAAAGAAATGATCAGTGGCCGCAAATACAAAATAAGCCAAAAGGACAATGTGGTCTCGCTGAAAATTCTCAAAGCAGAAAAAGGAGACACGTCTGTGTATAAGATGGAGGTTTACAATAAAGTGGGAAAAGACCATTGCACGTGCTCTGTGACAGTCCTAGGTTTGTTTCCAGTTGCTTCCAAAGTTTGATTGTTTTTGAGGGGCTTTGAACTGATTAAATCCAACATTAAGACTTTCTTTGACCTATTTTAGACCTACTAATACACACACCTTTCTCTTATACGCAGACCGTATCATGCCACCAGCTTTCACCAAGTTGCTAAAAAGGGTTGATGGCAACATTGGCAGCAACATCTCACTGGAGTCTAAAGTCTCCGGTTCCCAACCCATCACCATTGCTTGGTTCAAAGATGAGCTTGAAATCAAGTCCGGAGCCAAACACCAGCTAGACTTCAAGGACAGCTCTGCGACCCTTACCATTAGCAGACTTGAGAAAGTTGACTCTGGAGTTTATAAATGCGTAGCCACAAACTCCGCCGGAATGAAAGAAACCAGTGGCATACTATACGTCAAAGGTGTGCTTGTGTCTTGTGATGTCGTTTTATGATCCTAACGGCAACGTAAAATACATATTTCCTTCCATTCTGTGGCTTTTAGAACCACCACTATTCACAGAGATCCCAGACAACCAGGATGTTATACCCGGAACTACCGTTTGCTTTCGAACAGTTTTCACTGGAACTCCTCCTCTGTTTGTTAAGTGGTTTAGAGAGGAAAAGGAAATGACCAGCGAAGGCTCTTGCTTCATTAAGAAAGAAACCTCATCTACCACTCTAGAACTTTCATCCGTCAAGCCTGGTGACTCAGCCAGATACACGTGCCAGGTTTCCAATGACGCTGGCAAGGTTGACTGCACTGTGGTCCTCTTTGTAAAAGGTGCCTGTCATCACATGTTTGAACATCGCTCTTTGACACTAACCTTACTTCTAATCCTTATTAACACTTTGTCTCAGAACCTCCGGTCTTTGTACTCAAGCCTGAGGCCACTAAGCTAGTCGTCAGCGGAAACCCAGTCAAGCTCCAGTGCGAAGTTACAGGCAGTCCTGCTATTGGTTTTAGGTGGCTGAAGGATGGCTCAGAGATCATCCAGAGTCCTAAATACACAATAACCTCTGATGATTTGGTAGCCTCCCTAGAGATAGTCAACAGCACTGTTAAAGACTCTGGAGATTACACTTGCATCTCTACCAGCGATGCTGGGAGTGACTCTTGCAGCAGCACAATTACAGTCAAAGGTTGGTCTACTTTGCAGTTCCCACAATTCTGGAACACTAGACTTTGAATTGTCTGGTGAAACAAATGGAAGACAACATTCCTTTTAGTACTGTGTGCTATAACTGACTATTCTGTTCCTCCAGAGCCCCCGGTGTTTTCTCGTTTCTTGGAGCCCAAAGACATGGTGAAAGGAACAGAAATGACGTTGGAGGCCCAAGTGTCTGGTTCTGCACCATTTTCAGTGTCATTTTACAAAAAACAAAAGCTGGTGAGGAACGATAAGAAACACAGGATCACTGTAAAAGGAGACCTGGTGGCTCTTCAGGTCATGGATCTGGAGGTTACAGACGTGGGCTTGTACCAGTGTGCAGTGGAGAATGAAGTGGGGAAAGCCACATGTGAGACTCAAGTCACGCTAAAAGGTCAGCTCAGAAGATCTCATGGATCGGGATTGTTACTTCCTCAGTTTTGTCGATCTTCTAAAAAAGTGTTCTGAAAATCTGTACGTGTTCGTTTCTGGTTTAACATTCGATTGACTGATAATTAATTTTGTTCTAGAACCCCCTTCGTTTATCCAAAAGTTGGAGAACATCAGTACCCTTGTAGACAGTGAGGTGTTCTTGCAGTGCACCCTAAAGGGCTCGGAACCCATGACCGTCACCTGGCTTAAAGACAACCATGAGCTGAAAGAGGCTGAAAATATTAAGATTTTGTACCAGGACCAGAAAGCTCTGCTGCATATCACCAAACTTTATAGCGACAATGGAGGCAAATACTCATGTCAGGCCCAGAATCAGGCAGGGAGTCAGACTTGCTCCGCTGTTCTAACTGTTAAAGGTCAGTTGACCTACAAAAACAACATTTTAGCGGAACCACAGCATCTTAAGTCGGGTTAGCCGGGATGTTAGTCGTCAGTGTATAACTTCTTTGTTTTTGTCTTATGCTTCCTAGAACCAGCAAAGGTCACAGATGTGGCAAAGTCCATTAGTGTGACTCAAGGGGATCTGACCACCTTTGCAGCCTCGTTTTCAGGCACTAAGCCACTGAAAGTGCGCTGGCTAAAGGCTGGCAAGGAGCTGGTCTCTGGCCAGAGGTACAAAGTACAGAGTACAGACTCCAGCTCTGTCCTCAAAATCAGTAAAACCGATAAAAGTGACAGCGGAGACTACACCTTTGAGGTTTCAAATGATATCGGCAGCAGTTCTTGCAAGGCTACACTAACCATTTTGGGTCAGTTGACAACCAAATTGTTATTGCTCAGCGCAATCTACATCTTCTTAACTTCATGATTTTTTTCCACATCAGATCAAATAATTGCACCAACATTCACCAGAAAACTGAAGCAAAGTGAGGGTATCAAAGGTTCCTTTGCACACCTTGAATGTGTTGTATCAGGCTCACTGCCCCTTAGCATTCAGTGGTACAGAGACGAGAACCAGATCCAGACAGACAACAGACACAAATGCACCTTCTTTGAGAATGTGGCTTTCCTGGAAATCTCCAATCTGGACAGCAAAGATAGTGGTAGTTACTCCTGCATCGCTACAAATAAGGCAGGAAGTGCTCAATGCTCGGGCACCTTGATTGTCAAAGGTTTGGTTCTCTTTTGGCCTGGTCAGATTTCGAATCCTGCCTGCCTGATCCACAATTGTTGATTCTCTGCGTTTTCAGAACCTCCCTGCATTATTGAAGCCCCGGAGTCTCTGAATGTTCTGCCAGGATCAAAGATCCATTTCAGTGCTTTGGTCTCAGGGACACCACCGTTGACAATAAAGTGGTTTAAGAACCAGAAAGAGATTTTGTCCAGCCCCGACTACATGGTGATAAAAGACAACTCTTCCACCTCTTTGGAAATCTTCTTTGCCAAAATCTCAGACTCTGGTGACTATGTCTGCGAGGTCCACAATGATGTCGGTTCCGTCTGCTGCCAGTCCACACTCTTTGTCAAAGGTTAATACCTCTTGTGTTGTGTACCTTTTTTTAACATTGTCAAAACTCAAATGATTTTAACAAAAAAGAAACACACATTTTGCCTAAAATACATAAATAATATGGCATCAATCGGACCCACGAAGGGTATTGTAGTTTAAAGAATCAGGTTAATGTTTAAATGAAATGAGCTTCACAGGGCTTTCATCTATCTTACCATAGTGGAAGGCTTTACATGTCTCAACCATCCTAAGAGTTATGTTGTATGGGCTTCAAGCCCCTGGTAGTATAACCCATGACAAACAAGGCCCTAGTTAAGGGGTCAGAGGAAGCACAGCTCATAGACCACTTAAGGCCAGGCCTTGAGGTGGTGTCCGCTGTTAGAGCCTGCTGGCTGTCCTATGCCCATGGGTTGCAGGCAGGCTCAGGCTGAAAGGGCTACGTGAGTCCCTCTTCCCATGGGCTTACCACCTATGGGGTTGGGTGCGTGGAGAGCCAGACTGTATCCCAGGAAGGGGTGGTGTAAGCTTCACTGCTGAGGATACAATCCCCACAACCCAACCCAGGATAAGCGGAATATATTAGATGGATGGAGGACCTTAAAGGTTTTCTTCTGGATTGATTCACTAGCTTCATTTTCAGTTTTTCCTGACACATGTGTTGTTTCTTCCAACAGAACCGCCAAGGTTCACGCGTACCCCAGCACGTTTGTCTGTGATCCGACCGGGTCAGAATCAAACATTTGAGTGCCAAGTGAGCGGCACACCAGAAATCGACATCTACTGGTTTAGGGAAGGTTCTGAGATCAACCCCGACAGTCGCCACAATATGGCTTTCGTCAACTCTGTGGCCACCTTGGAACTGTTCGAAACCAACATAAAAGACAGTGGGGTGTACTTCTGCGAAGCTCGCAATGAAGCAGGAAGCGAAAGCTGCAACATGGAACTCCAGGTTAAAGGTCAGTGCAGTCAATAATTTAGGTGTTTTTTTTCAGTGTTTCTGAGAGGATAACAGTTTTGTTCCCTGACGTCAGAACCGCCCGTGTTCCTACGTGAGTTGACCCCGGCAAGCGTTGTGACAGGCTGCGATGCCTTGCTTAACTGTCAGCTGGCTGGCACCACCCCCTTTGAGATCACGTGGCTCAAAGACAGCAAGGAGCTGAAATCCAGCGCCAAACACTGCCTGTCCCTACTCAACGACACTGCAGGCCTGGAGGTGCACCGATGTGACCCAAGCGATGTTGGGGAATACCTGTGCACCGTTGCCAATGAGGTCGGAAGCTGCAGTTGTAAAACCACTCTGACTCTCAAAGGTTAGTCTTGTTGACTCTGAAATAGTCTTGCTTTGGACAGCAAGAACTGATATCAAACTTTATCTAACAGAACCGCCAACATTTACCAAGAGAATGGAAAATGCCACTTGTGTTCTGGGTAAGAAGGTGGTCTTTGAGTGTGCTGTGGACGGCTCGCCAACCATTTCCGTGCTCTGGCAAAAAGATGGGAACTGGATTATGGATGATCCTAAAATCCAGAGAACATTTCAAAATAATGTGGCTACAATTGTGATCCCTGCCTGTGAAGCTGGACACAGCGGGTCTTATGCTTGCCAGGCCCAAAACGATGCTGGCCAGGATAAATGTGTTGCCACTCTGGTGGTCCAAGGTACTTACTTAACTCTCTTTTCAGATCTTGCCGGACCTGCTATAATTCTGTGACTTTCATGGCTTGCAGAACCTCCTCAAATATTAGAGAAAACTGAGTTGGTGACGGTGACAGCTGGAGATCCGGTCAGTCTGGACTTTAAGGTAACAGGCTCACCAGAACTCAGAGTCCGTTGGCTGAGAGGGGGCAAGGAGCTGCAGTCTATCAGGCAGCACAAAATTAGCTTTGAGAACAACATCAGCAGCCTGAAGATTCAATCAGCGCAGAGAGAGGATGAAGGAGACTATGTTTTTGAGGTGTCAAACCACATCGACCGCTGCCGTTGCACCGCCAAAGTGGTTGTGTCAGGTCGGTTTTAGGTTCCATCTGCGATGAAAGCTACCTTTCCATCCGTGCCAGATCATAACTTTGTGTCTGTTCTCCTGGTCCCAGAACAAGTCATCCCGCCTAGTTTCATGAAACCCTTGGGGGACATGCAAGAAATTCTGGGCTCTTTTGTCCAAATAATTTGCAAGATTTCTGGGTCCATTCCGATCTCTGTAGAATGGCAGAAAGACGGTACCAAGATCTCCAGCGGTGAAAAATACAAACTGATTCAGCAAGACAACTCCGTGTGTGTGGAAATCGAGCAACTGGAGATTTCAAATGCGGGTTCCTACACCTGCAAACTCAGCAATGCCGCCGGCAGCTGCCAGTGCACTGGAACCCTCAGAGTCAAAGGCAAAATAAAATCTCAAGTGATTTCTTGATCCTCCTCAGGAGGATCTGTGTTTCTAACATGCCTTCTTTTATGGTCTGTAGAACCACCCAGCTTTGTCACCCAACCTGATTCAAAGTCAACCATCCCAAATGCAACCGTCCGTTTTACAGCCACGTTCAAGGGAACGCCACCCTTCAATGTCAAATGGTTCAAAGATGACTTGGAGTTGATGGCGGGGCCTACCTGTCTTATGGGTCTAGAGGGACTCTCCTGCTTCCTGGAGCTATACTCAGTTGCAATCACCCATGGTGGGATCTACGCGTGCCAAGTTGACAACGATGCTGGATCTGTGCGGTCCAGCGCCAACTTGACGATCAAAGGTTCGACAATCGGGTCGTCGTATGTCAAGTTTTATTTTGTTTGTTAGTTTATCAAAGATTTGTTGTAATGTAAATCATAACTAACACTTTTCAGCTTCAGGATACTATCTTGCAACCACCCTGGCTTTGAGACCATACTTAAGACTAACTCAAATGATCTTTTGGGCTAAAGAGGGCATCACCTTTCTCTGCCTTTCGAATTTGACACAAGACCGACTGTTCAGAATTTTGAAACATTTGTTTTGTGATATTGAATGTTGTTACGAATGGCCAGGTGCGGACATTACTCTATTATTGCCTGATAGTGAGTTTATATTGTTTAGGGTTCAGATACTTTTACAACACTGCATGACATAAACAAAAAAAGTTTACAACATAATCTCGAGTTTTATTCCAAGGTTTGGACAAGTCTTCTTTCTGTCTGAAAAGTCCAATTGTTTCCTTTGGACATTTTGGGGGATTGTATACAAACATTACGCCACCTAATGCTAGCGTTTTAACCTTTCCAGAACCACCTGAGTTTTTGCTGAAACTCCCGACCAGTAAATGTCTGAAGCGGAGTGAGACACTCCGCCTGGAGTGCAGGGTAACAGGTACCGGACCCCTTAGGATGACCTGGTACAAGCAGGACATTAAGCTGTTGGATGGCGCCAACTGTAGGATGTCCTTTGATGGCTCACTGGCCGTCCTTGAACTGTACACAACCCGATTTGATGATGAAGGACTTTACACCTGCGAAGCCAGCAGCGACGCCGGCAGTGTCAGCTGCAGCACCACTCTTACTGTGAAAGGTAGGATTCCTGATTCCAAAAACTTCTCACATGTCATAGGAGACCAGAGGATTGGGGTTTTGCCTACTGCAGTTTTTTTGCGCTTCTGTAACAATATGCTGGTGTTCTCGTAGACCCGCCATCATTCATTAAAGTACCTGAACCAGTAGAAGCGTTGATGGGCAAGGATGTGAGCCTCTACTGCGAGATCAGTGGGACAGCCCCCTTCCAGACCGCTTGGTTTAAGGAGGGCAAACCTCTGATCGAGAGCAAAAAGTACAAAATGTTGAGCGAGGGTAGCTCAGCCACACTTCACCTCATGGAGATCGAACCCACTGATGCTGGCCGCTATGATTGCAAAGCATCAAACCCTGTTGGCAGCGACATCTGCCAGGCATCAATTAAACTCAGAGGTAGGCGGGAAAAAAATGGTAAAGTACCGGATCCTGTTTACGTTCTTTCACCATTGCTGACTTGGTTTCTCAATTTTTCCAGAGCCCCCATCCTTCGTTGAGAAATTATCCAATGCAACAGTGGTTCTCGGACAGGAAGTGAATCTTGTAGCCACGGTCAGAGGCTCAGAACCCATCACTGTGTCTTGGGTTTTGGACAAGGACCATATTCTCAGAGATGGCGACAACAGAAAAATCAGCTTTGAGAACCAGCAGGTTTCTCTCAAAGTTTTTCTGGCTGATGCTGCAGCAGCAGGCCGGTACACCTGCCAGTTGCAAAATGATGCTGGAACTACAGAGTGTTTTGCAAACTTGACTGTTTTAGGTTGGTACCAACAAATCATTACCTCTTTCCCTTATATGAAGCCGTGGCTTCAAACACTTTGTGTTTGATGTTTTGCTATCAGAACCGGCCAAGATCGTGGATAAGCCCGACACAGTAAGCATAACAGCTGGCGATAATGCCTGCCTCGAAGTCAAAGTGTGTGGAACTCCAGAACTTGTGCCCAAGTGGTTCAAGGATGGCGTGGAGCTGGCCACTGGCAAGAAATACAACATTTCTTTTTCGCGAATGATTTCTGGCCTAAACATTATGGGTGCGAACAAACAGGACTCTGGAGAATACACCTTCCAGGTCATGAATCAGGTCGGCAAGGACCTGATTAAAATTCCGCTTGTTGTCTTAGGTTGGTTGCACTTTCTTATGAATTTTAAGTTTGTAATGTGCTCGTCATGCGCCCTGTCTAAGTGTTATGACTTAGTTACTAAGAAAGTGTCGGACCTGTACGATCCCACTTTTGTTCTGTCCCTTTCAGACAAACTCATTCCACCTTCCTTCACGAGAAAACTGAAGGATTGTAACACGGTGGTGGGCAAGGCCACAGAGATGGAATGTAAAGTGTCGGGTTCGGCCCCTTTCACCATTTTCTGGTACCATGACGACCAGGAACTCCACAGTGGGCCCACCCACGACATTTCGTTCATTGACAATAGCTGCACCCTGAAGCTACCAACCCTCAAGTTATCCGACTCGGGACGCTACAGCTGCAGGGCCATTAATGAGGCAGGATCCTGTCAGACTAGTGCCACCTTGGACGTTAAAGGTATGCACACATCCATGGTTGGCATTCATTTGTTGATTTGCCATTTGCCATAAATGTCTCCCTTCCACAGAGCCACCGTCTTTTGTGGTTCCGCCGCAGCCGGTGGAGGCAACTCTGGGTTCCAGCGTCAGCTTTTCGGCTATTGTCAAGGGCAGCGCCCCTCTAAGGGTTAAGTGGTTCAGGGGAGCCAAGGAGCTGGAGGCCGGGCATGACTGTGAATTCTCACTGAAAGATAACCAAGTCCTCCTGCTGCTCAATTGGGTAGACAGGAGTCATGCTGGAGAGTACACGTGCCAGGTTATCAACGACGTGGGGAAGGAGAGCTGCCCCGTCAATCTACTGCTCAAAGGTCAGGCTGCCGTTGGTTCCATCACTAGGGTTCTTTGTAGCTACTAGGGGCCGGACTGCGAATGACGGCCGGAATGCATTTTTTTTCAGAGCCGGCTTTGTTTGTGAAGAAGCTTAAGGACGTGTCTGTGGAGAAAGGCAAAGTTTTGAGGCTGGAGGGCATGTACTCGGGAACACCCGAAATTTCGGTAAACTGGTTCAAAGATGGGCAGCCGGTGTTTGCCTCCTACAAATACAATCTCAGTACCACGGAGAGCACCTGCATCCTTGAGTGTCTGAGCACAGACGACAAGGATGCCGCTGGAAAGTACACCTGCCGTGTGGCCAATCAGGCTGGCGAGGACCAATGCGAGGCCACCGTCACCATTCTGGGTGGGTGGCGCCTGAACTGCTGTTTCTCAAACTTTGGTCCTGCCAGACACATTTATTAGTCATAGCCATCATGGAAACCCCTTTGTTGTTTTTCTGGATTGTTTCCACTTGGCCCTGGAAACCAGTCCATGTAGTCCCTTGCCTGCTGGGATGGGCTCCGACACCCCATGATCCTAGTGAGGATAAGCAGATGGAAAGCGAATAAATAAAAGTTGATATTTTGAATATTTAGTATCAAGTAACATTTCTGACAAAAGGAACTAAATCAATCCAATTGCTAAAATAGTTTTTGGGGCGGGCAAAATGTTCAGAAAGACGCCAAGACAATGGGGTGGGAATCATCCTTAGACCTGGTAGACAGGCTCAAGGGTCCTGACTTTGTTCCCATTGTTGTCTCCTTCCCGCAGAGCCACCGTACTTCGTAGATGCCCTTGAGCCCATGGAAGTGACGTCAGGAGATGCTGTCTGCCTCAAGTGCCGCATGGCAGGAACCCCAGAGATCCAAGTTTCCTGGTTTAAGGGCGACAGCATGGTCCGCTCCAGTGACACCGTCCGTCTGGAGGAGAGCCAAGGCGTGGCCTTCCTCAAACTTAACAAGGCCACTAAGGCCGATGAGGGCGAGTACACCTGCAAGGCCGAAAACAAGATCGGGAAGGCTGCCTCCACCTGCCGCCTCAGTGTTCAAGGTTGGTCATGAACTAGTTTTTGATTTGCATGCCTTGTCTTGGTCAAAGATGCAGGATGAAAGGATGGATCCCGCTTCAAAACTAAATGACCGAAAGGAATCAGGTTTAATCCATCTATCGGTTTGTCCATTTTTATTTCCCACCATCTGTCCAACTGTCAGTTTTTCCTTCCATCTGTTTATGTATTCATCCGTCAATCCATAAATAATCATTCACCTCTTGTGAGGAGAAACAAGCTTTCACTGGGAAGTCCAGAACAGAAAGGAACCTAGTTCTATCATCCCTCTCTTGCCACCCCCTCAGAGGCCAAGACTCCGCCAAGCTTCCCCAAGAAGATTGTGAGCCTCCAGCAGACAATGGGCTCTACAGTCCGTTTCGAGTGTTGCGTTGCCGGTTCGTCCCCTCTGGACGTTTCTTGGTTAAAGAACGGCCAACCACTGCGGCCTGAGTATGACATAACGGCCCTCTACGATGACAATACTGCTACGCTCACCATTAACCACAGCGAGATGAGACACGCTGGAGAATACACCTGCGTGGCTACCAACAGCTTGGGTTCCGCCTCATGCAGAGCTAAGCTCACCCTGCAAGGTCAGCGCCAGGACATGTCCCAAAGTTTTTTCTTTGATCGTTAAGTATGCGGCTTAGAATCCTCCCTCCCTGCCTCCACAGAGCCTCGATACCCACCAGTCTTCGACATGAAAATGTTTGCTACACAGACGGTAACGGTAGGCGACAGCCTAGAGCTGGAGTGTCACATGACCGGCTCAGTCCCCATGAAAGTGACTTGGTCTAAGGACCACAAGGACATCCGCACTGGCGGCAACTATCGCATCGTCTCTGAGGGCAACAGCACCCAGCTCAGAATCATGAAGGCTGACAAAGGGGACACCGGAAGATACTCCTGCCATGCCACCAATGATGTTGGGAAGGATTCCTGCTCCTGTGATGTCACCGTCAAAGGTTTTTGTCCCAAATACTTATCTTTGTCTCCCTATCTACCGGTCTTTGTGTTTCTGCTTTCTTCTTCTTTTCAACCATCCTGTTTTTTATTCCATCCCCTAGCATTTGTATCCCAATTTCCTAGTCTTTATGTGCTACCTTTCCTGTCCTAATGTACCACCTACTCTTGTCTTTGTGTATATAACGTTTTCTCTTTCTGCCCTGTTGTTTTTGTAGTTTTGAACCTGCAGATCTGGCCTATATATACACCGTCTTGTGTTTGGACCACATTATCTTGGTGTCAAGTTTTTGTTTCAGGTTCTCCTGGTATTCCTTTTTGGCCCTTAGTTTTTTTTAGACCCAGTCTTATAATCTTTTTGTCCAGATTATCTTCGTTGTTTTTTTGCATCTCATCAACCTGATCCTGATCCCCTCTTTTCCTGACTTTTTCCCCTAGCCTGCAGGTGTTTGTGCGTTGTTGTGTGGTCTTTTTGTCCAGTTTTCTTCTTTGAGTTTTCGTGTCCAACCTCATTTGAGTCATGTGCCATCATCTTTGTGTCTTGACCACTTTGTCTTTGCATCCCCTTGAACATTAGTCTATTTTTCACTGTCGCTCGTTCCCGCCCTGTGCTCTTCACATTCTGCCCCCTTGGTGTTTGTGGCTCCTCTTGTCTTTCTGTTTTTTTTGCCTTGTGCCCCACTTCCCCCGTGGTCTGTGGTTCTTTTGACCCTTCTGACAAGTGTCTTGTTCCTAGAGCGCAAGAACCCACCGGTATTCACCAAGAAACCATCTGAGGAATTGGAAGATATCGAGGGCCAGCTTGTCAAAATGGAAGCCCGGGTGTCTGGGTCCCAGCCCATGACAATTCTATGGCTCAAGGATGGTGGTGACATTTCCGGCTCGGACGATTATGATTTTAGCTTCAAGAGCAATGTGGCGGTACTTTGCATCAAGAGCAGTCGTTGTTCGCACAGCGGACGCTACAACATCCGCGCCACCAACGAGGCTGGAAAGGCCGAGTGTGATGTCAGACTTAAAATCCTGGGTTAGTTAGCCCTCACTACGAAATGGAGGTCTTGGGATAAGAACTGTTGTAGACACCGAGGTTTCTTAGTGTAACAAAGCTAATTCTGTGTATTAAACTTTATAACATTTTAGCTTTGTCTGCTAGCTCCTATTATAGCATTTTGAGTTGTTTTGGCTTGCAATGTTAGAATTTCCTGTTTGTAGGTATTTGCTAGCCTCCCAGCTAATATTATTAACTCTGCTTGGGCCCTTTTCCTTCACAGAGGCCAAGTTTGCCCCAGTGTTCGATGTCCCTTTGAAAGCCACATCAGTAAGCGAGGGCGAGTGTCTGAGTCTGCGATGCCACGTTCGCGGATCACCTCCTCTCCAGATTCAGTGGCTTAAAGACCGAAAAGAACTGATGCTGTCCAGCACAACCCGGGTCAGCTTCTCAGACGGCACAGCCTGCCTGGAGATCAGCGCTGCGGCCCGCCAGGATGCTGGCGATTACATTTGCAAGGCCACCAATGATGTCAGCACCGATCTATGTCGTGCGAGAGTCACAGTCAACGGTAAAAGCGGACTTGCTAGTTGTTACTTGTTTTCCGTTAATCAAGTTACTAATAGTGTCAAGGACTAATTGCACCTGGTGGGCAGTCCCCGAATGTTTCAGAGGCTTTCCTTCTCCAACCCACCTGATTATTATAATCAACCAATCAGCAATTAGTGCAGATTCCCAATAACCATCCTAAACATTACTCAGGTGTGTTGGAGAATATCTAAAACCTGCAGAACTGGAAGCACTGGATTATCCATCCATGTAGTAGGACATGTCCAATGGCTGTCTTTTCTGGTCTTATATCTGTTTTTGTCCATTTTAATTTTTGAAGAAAAAGATGTAGCGCCTACAGACAAGGCGGGCGAGGTCGTTCATGCCAAAAAACTGGACCAGCTTTTCTTTATCCAAGAACCCAAGGGCTTGCAAGTAACAGAGAGTAAGACTTCCCTCCCCCAACTTTAACACAGTAGAAATGAGCCTCAGTGACAAGGATCGATCTCGAGACCATGTTGTGTCCTTTACAGAGGGAACCGCTAGCTTCATTGCCAAAGTCGGCGGCGAGCCCATTCCCAGTGTCAAGTGGATGAAGGGCAAGTGGAGGCAGCTGACACAGGGTGGCCGAGTCTCCATCGAGCAGAAGGGTTCAGAGGCCAGACTGGAGATCCGCGAGGTGACCAAGTCCGACTCAGGACAGTACCGCTGTGTAGCCTCCAACAAGCATGGCGAAATTGAGTGCCCTGCAGACCTTAATGTAGAAGAAAAGAAGGCAGCTGCCCAGCTCGAAGGAGACCTGAGAGCCAAGCTCAAGAAGTCAGTCCCATTGAACAGCACTCAATCTCCCTTTGAGAACCATAATTGCAGAGGTTCAACTCAAATCTTCTTTGTATCATCAGGACGCCGTCCAAGCAGAAGAGTCCAGAGGCTGAACAGGACATTGACATCGTTGAGCTCCTGAGAAACGTAGACCCCAAGGAGTACGAGAAATATGCACGAATGTACGGTATCACCGATTACCGTGGTCTCCTCCAGGCCATTGAGCAGCTCAAACAAGAGAAGGCTGACGAAACCGGAAGACAAGTAAGATTCTGTGATCAGCCTCAAGGTGCACATGTAACTAAATACTCTTTCCCTTGTGGTTGACAGGAAATCGAACGTGCACCCAGAGAGCAAGACGAGGACATGGCCCGGCTGGTGGCTGACCTGCAGAAGAGGATGGAGCACACAGAGGTCTGTAGTCTACAGTAATATGTATTATTTTTTATCCATAGACCACCGTCTTCAGTGTCTATAGTCTGCACTACAAAGTTCACAACCCATTATCTATTTTTCATAATCCATACCCCAATTCTTTGTTTGTAAAGGACAATTTCCAGTCCATTGCCCAAAGCCCGCAAATTAGAGTCTGCGGAATAAAGTCTTTAATGTTGGTGAAGTTTACTGTACGTGTGCTCCTAGTGTGTTTCATTTTCGATCGTTCGCAAATGCTTCAGAGTCTGGAGCTCATAGACCTTAAGGTACCATACATATTACTAGTTTCCAGCACATTCTACATTAGCGTCATAAGTGTTTCAGTCTCTGAGAAGTCCATTGTTTATAACCCATAGTTACTATCACCTAAAACGGATGTCTCAAATGCCCTGTTGTCTGTTCTTTAGCCTGTAACAGTGGTGAAGGACATCTCAGACCAGTCTGTCCTACTTGATGAAGAAGCGATGTTTGAATGTGAAGTGAAGATCAACTACCCCGAAATTATACTGTCCTGGTACAAGGGCACCCAGAAACTAGACACCAGCACCAAATACCACATCAGTGTGAGTGGAGACCGTCACCTGCTGATCATTAAGGGGTGCCAGCACGCAGACCAGGGCAACTACCGGGTGGTGTGCGGACCTCACATCTCAAGCGCCAAGCTCACCGTCACCGGTTAGTTCTGCAAATTATATTTGTTACAAAAGATAGACAGTCTGTAGTCTGTAGCTCATTTTTCATTTCAGTCCCCGAGTTTTATAGCCTAGAATCGGTAAAAAATCAGCATGCATATCTTCCGCCATACAAAATTCCATAATCCAAAATACATGGTGTCCAGTCTACATTTTTTTTTTCATTGATCAAAGTCCATTGTTCATGTACTAGGTCAGGGGAGTCAAACTCATTTAAACTCGGGGGCCACACGATAGCACAAACATTCTGTCGGGGGCCGGACTAGCAGATTAAAGAGAAAGAAAAAGAGAGATAAAGAAATAAGAGAAAGAGGGAGGGAAAAGGAGAGAGGGCGGGACAAAGAAAAAAAAAAGAGAGAGAGGGAGAGAGTGTGAGAAACAAAAGAAAAAAAGTTGTGAGAGAGGGGGAAAAGAAAGGGAGAGGAAGAAAGAAATCCAAAGAGAAATAGAAAGACGGAAGGAGAGAAAAGAAAGCGCAAAGGGTATGACAAGAGAAACAGAAAAGGAAAAAAGGGAAGTTACAGCAAAAGAGGTTAAAAGACACAGAGAGAGAAAGAGCAACAAAGGAAGAGAAAAAGATAGACACAGAGAGTGAAGGAGACAGAGACAGAGTGGGAGAAAAGGGGTGATAGAGAGAGAGAGAGATGGAGAGAGAGAGAGAAAGAGAGACAGTGAAATAAATACAAGTACAGTGTCTTTGTGAGAGGCATATTTCAACCTGCAGCTTGTTTTTCTCTTGCACTTCTCTGAGTGTTGTCTCGCGGGCCGGATTCAATCCCTTAGCGGGCCTGATCCGGCCCGTGGGCCGCCTGTTTGACACCTGTGTACTAGGTCCCCTTGGTCAACTGTCAATTGACCAAGTTTTGTTAGGCAACATTATTAGCACATCAGGCGGTCGCACCTAGCCCACAGTCCAATCCTGCAATCCATACCACAATTTTTTCGTTTTTTTGTTTATCAAAATGCATCAGTCAGTTTATAGTCGATAATACTGACTCATGCCTCTGCGTTTTTCAACTCTTCTAGAGGCCTTGGTGGAGACGCACCTTCAAAATACATCTGGTAAGGAAGGCCAGTCATGTACTTTGACCTGTCAGTTGTCCATTCCCAATGTGGAGGTGCAGTGGTTTAAGGATGACCAGCCGTTAGACACCAAAGAGGGCAGGTTCAGGTCTGAGGTCAAACACAAGTTGCAAAAGCTTCATATCAAGGACTTAAGGCCGAAAGACCAGGGCCGCTACACCTGTAGATACCTGCACTTGCAGTCCTCTGCGGACCTCTTAGTGGAAGGTTGGTACCTAGTCTCAAAATCTTCTGATTAGTTCTGAACTAACCTCTTCTGACAATCTCTTCATCATTATTGTTTTCTTCTGACTAACCCTACATTTAATGTGCTCAATCTCTTTGTAACTTGGAGGGGAGGGTCTCGTTCCTCTTTAACCAGCCCTGTATTGCTGAAAAATGACCCCCACCTTCAACAAGTCTATCCTAACCATGATGTGGCTTTGCTTAAATTGTCACGTCAAAGGGCTTGTCCCTGTAACCTCTCGCAAAACCCTCTCATTGTCCTCTCATCCCCTTGCCTCCTATTCCACTGAAATCCAGTCGGTATGGCACCCTTTCATACCCCGATGTGGCTGCTAATGCGATCCCTCCTTTGTAATCTGCTATAACATTCCCGCAATCCACTCGTCGTGTTTAACCCTGTCCAGCCTACTTTTGCGGTCAGGAAATCACCTGTATAGTGTCTAGGGTGGACATTGTCGTAACATTTGTAACACTTACCAAATACCTCACGCCTTGCCGTCCCTCTTTTCCTGTCGTAGCTGAGCAAATCCACTTCACCAAGCGCATCCACAACGTGGAGGTCAACGAGCGCCAGGCCGCCACCTTCGAGTGCGAGGTGTCCTTCGACAACGCGGTGGTGTCCTGGTACAAGGACACTTGGGAGCTGAGAGAAAGCGCCAAGTACAACTTCCGCAGTGAGGGCCGTAGACATTTCATGGTCATCCGGAACGTGTGCGTTGAGGACGAAGGTGCGTAGTCGCAGGTCGCTCGGCCCAGCACGGATCAGTTTTTTGTGATTACCAACATCGGACTGCTCTACTGCAGGCGTGTACTCAGTGATTGTGAGGTTGGAGCCCCGGGGTGAAGCCAAGAGCAGTGCCGAACTTTATTTGTCTGGCAAAGGTACCAAGGCAACTTCTTTGACTACTTTTGGATTAACACTGTGGTTGTACTAACCAGGACATTTTCTTCTTTTCTTTCTCCATCTTCTTCAACAATCTTTTTGACAGAGATCGAATTAGCCACAGTTCCCTTCGGTAAGTATCCCGGATGACCAAATTATAGTCTTTAGCCAGTTGGTTAAAGGACTCTGGCATATGGACTAATTCTTGGAATCATTTAAGGATTCAGATCCCCCAGTAGATTTTATAAAATAATGAATGAACGGCAACCTGACCGTGACAGTTTATAGGTCCTGGATTCAGTTCCAACTGCCGGCCTCCCTGTGAAAAGTTTGCATATTTTCTCCATGCCTGAGTGGGTTTTCTCCGGGAACTCCTCCCATGTACCAGAAACATGCTCAGGAGGTTGATTGGCGAGTCGAAATTTTCCCTCAGTATGAGTAGACGTGTGAATGGTTTTCTGTCTCCGTGTGCCCTGCGACTAGCTGGCAACCAGTCTTCATTGTGCCCTGCCCACTGCCGGAAGACAGCAGGGATAGGCCTATGCCTATGTCTTGAGTGCGGATAAGTTGCCGAAAATGAATGTATGATAGTGAAGACGTTTTTGTTGTGCAGAAGTGGAAGACGTACCAGTGGAGAGGCCTGAAGCTCCTTCATCAATGGAGGTTCAAGGTAAGACTGAAAACCACAACCCGTTCTTTTTTTTGTGACACACCTTGGTTAAAGAGTCCACATGGCAAAACAGCCATTTTGTTTTCTGGACAGAAACAGATCCGAAAACTAACATTTTAAACTTTGAGATTTGACAAAAATTACCCTCCTTTATATCTGGGTCCGAACTTCCTGGCACAAATCTACAAATGGTCCAATTTTGGCTGATCTGGAAATGGACCTGACTCTCTGTGGCTGACCTCAAATCTCTTCGGTTTTTCTAGGCTTAAACTGTCAGATGAGGATTTGTCTGCAGTTACAAAGGGTTTAAGGGACTTCCCCGGTTCTTCGAAAGATGCATTCACCGAAACCTTAAAACCTTTTCCCACCAAACGACAGCTTTCTTTCTGCTTTTGTTGAATCCTTGGCTTGTAATTTCCATGCCCGCAATATAGATTTTTGCTAGTAGTGGACCAGTTCAGTATTTCCTAGAAAAATTGGACTGCATTCACCAACAAGGACTCAATATCTTTATCGTTGAGTATTTGTCTGTTTGTTACATCCAAGTTAATTAAGTGTTTTTCGGTTCCTCTGCTCAAATTCTAATTAGCCAGGCTAGCGTGTTTGTGATCTGAAGGACATTAAATATGTCTTTTTTCTGTTTTTTTTAAGAATCCGCTGAGTTTTACCAATATGATGAAGAAATTGAACAAACAGGTATTCAAACTTTGGTACTCATCATTTCCTTTATTCATAATATTTACACGTCACTACTGGACATGCTGCAAATTTGGTAGCTTAGGAAAACATCTTTCTGGTCTTTTTGGGTGTTTTTTTTCTCAGTTTATATGTTTATCTGCTGCAGTTTCAGTCCAAGAAAAAGTGGATGGACATAGAGTGGAAGTGATTGAGGAAGAGCTTCCCAGAGGTACCAAAATCATCTTCTGAGAAGTCCGTTCAAAGCTTTCTTTGGTGTCTTTTAACTAATATTACCAGTTTTTCCTCTTCAAGCGGCCAAAGGCCAGGCAGAATGGGAAATTGAGGGAACCCCATGGGAGGACAAAGAAGCAGTCTTGCGAGGTGAGCTTTATGTTCTGTAGCTAACTTAGCGATGCTAGCCACAAGAAAACTGAAGGTTATCTTGATGCCACAGTGACCAAAGTCAAAGAGGAGGTCTCTCTGGAGGAGAGGAAAGTTCTGATCCAGGCGCAAGGTAGTTTGTTCTCATTAATGATTTTGTGAGCAATTACTAATGTATTTGAATGTCTCCAAAGAACTCAATGAAGTGGCAGCACCACAGCATGAGCCAAAGAAAGGTAGGCATGCTTGTTCATCATCTAATATTGCCTCTCACCTCTTGGTATTTGTTATCTTGATGTCTCCCTAACATATCTTTGAGCTCTTTGATGGTAATTTTTGTGTTGCCTACCCCCAAGACGAGCCTAGGCACCCAGGACTGGCAGAAACAAAAATACCTCAACCGGATGTCAAGCCAATGGCAAAGCCTGAGCCGGAGCCCAAACTTAAGCCGGTTGGAAAGCCTGAAGCTGAGCCAGAGCCAAAACCAAAACTTGAGCCAGAGGCTGAGCCAGAGCCAAAACCAAAACTTAAACCAGGTGCAAGACGCAAGCCTGAAGCCGAGCCTGAGCCCGAGCCAAAACCAAAACTCAAGCCAGTGACGAGACCCCAGCCTGAGGAGGAGCCTGAGCCAAAACCAAAACTTAAGCCTGAGGCTGAGCCAGAGTCAAAACCAAAACTTAAACCAGGTTCAAGACGCAAGCCTGAAGCCGAGCCTGAACCCGAGCCAAAACCAAAACTCAAGCCAGTGACAAGACCTCAGCCTGAGGAGGAGCCTGAGCCAAAGGAGAAGTTTAAACTCAAGCCTGTGGCAAAACCAGAGCCTGAGCCAGAGCCAGAGGCTAAGCTCAAGCCAGTAAAACCCAAGACCAAGGAGGAGCCTGAGCAAGAGGAGAGGTTGAAACTCAAGCCTGTGACAAAACCCATGCCTGAAGCTGAACCAGAGCCAAAGGTTAAACTCAAGCCTGTGAAACCCAAGCTTGAGGAGGAGGCTGAACCAGAGCCAGAAGTTAAACTCAAGCCTGTGAAAACCAAGCCTGAGGAGGAGCCTGAGCCCGATGAGAGGTTTAAACTCAAGCCTGTTGCAAAACCCATGCCTGAAGCTGAAACAGAGGCAAAGATTAAACTCAAGCCTGTGAAACCCAAGCCTGAGGAGGAGGCTGAACCAGAGCAAGTAGTTAAACTCAAACCTGTGAAAGCCAAGCCTAAGGAGGAGCCTGAGCCAGAGGAGAGCTTTAAACTCAAGCCTGTGGCAAAACCCAAGCCTGAGGCCAAACCAGAGCCAGAGGTTAAACTCAAGCCAGTGAAACCCAAGCCCGTAGAGGAGCCTGAGCCAGAGGAAAGGCTCAAACTAAAACCTGTAGAAAAACCCAAGCTTGTGGAAAAAACAGAGGCTGAGTCTGAAACAGAGGTAAAGTTAAAACTCAAACCGGTGGTAAAACCCAAGCATGAGGCTGAGCCAGAGCCAGAGGTTAAACTCAAGCCAGTGAAACCCAAGCCTGAAGAAGAAGCTGAACCAGAGTCAAAGTTGAAACTTAAGAAGGTGGAAAAACTTAAGCCTGAGCCCGAACCAGAGCCAGAGGTTAAACTTAAACCTTTTAAACCCAAGCCTGAGGAGGAAGCTGAGCCAGAGCAGAAGTTTAAACTCAAGCCAGTGGCAAAGCCCAAAGCTGAGGCCGAGCCAGAGCCAGAGGTTAAATTAAAACTAGTGAAACCCAGGCCTGAGGCTGAGACTGAACCGGAGCCGAGACCAAAACTCAAGCCACTGGGAAAGCCTGAGCCAGACCCCAAATTCAAGCTGAAGCCTGAGGCGGAACCTGAATCCAGGCTAGGGCTGTTGAAGAAACCAACTCCACCGCAACCTCAAGGTACTTCCTGCATTCTTTACTGGTTGTTCTTTGTGTGTGTTTATGAATGTGTGCGCAGAAGTGTGGGTGTGCATCTGTTTTTGTGTCCACTTTTTGATTAGTTCTGATTTCAAGCCTATCTTTAAAAGTCATACTTGTTGCTTTAAGTCTTGGAAGAACCAAAACAACGACTTCTCAACTCCGATCCTGAAGTGCCTAAAGCAGAGCCTGTGACTGTGCTCGAACCACAGCGAGTGGCGGTGCCCAAACAGGATCCTGCAGTGGTGCTTAAACCCCCATCAGCTAAGCCTGTGGTGGAAACCAAACCATCCAAACCAGAGCACGTAGTTTTACCAAAACCAGCCACACCGAAGCCTGAGGAGGCAACCAAAACAGATTCTGTAGTGGCCCCAAAACCACATAAAACAGAGCCTGAAGAGGCACTCAAAACAGAGTTTGTAGTGGCTCCAAAACCACACAAACCTGAGCCTGCTGTGGCACCTGAACCCCTCAAGCAGGAGCCTGTGGAGACACCCAAACCTTCCAAACTAGAGACTGTTGTAGCAAAACCATCCAAGCTGGAGTCTGAGGAGGTTCCCGAACCTCCCAAAACAGAGCCTGTGGTGAAAACAGCTGAAGAGGCAGAGCCCAGGGGGTTGAAAGTCGTACCACCAAAAGCCAAAGAAACAAAGGAACCTAGCAAAAAAGGTACACATCTTCCAGCTGTGGGCTTCATAAATCTCGTAGTAGTAGTAGTGAGAAAGTCACCAGTCTTTGATAAATTTATTGTTCGTATTGACCGAGATCTTGTCTCAAAGTGCCAGAGGAGCCGGGGAAGGAGGAGGATTCTGCAGCACCACAGAAGCTGCCCAGAAAAGAACCTGTGGTCAAAGGTACCTGAGGCTCAACCAAGAAGAAACAAATCTTAAACTCTTTTTAACGTTGTCTTCTCTGTTTTTAACATGATTTGTCCTGTTCTTGTTTGGTTTGTCATGTGCAACTCTTTCCATTGGTCCGTCATGTCTCATTTGTGGCTGTTTTTTTTCTTAGTGTGGTTCTTTTTGTGCGTTCTAACAAGTGTTGTTCATGTTTGTTCCTCCATCTGTGGTTCTTCTTCAATTGTCTAACTGTATTTTTTTTATTTTTGTATGTTCTTGTGTGGTTATTCAAATGGTGGAGATCATCGTGTATTGCTCCTTACCTGTTGGTTTGTTCATCACATTTGGGTCTTTATGCATTGTTCTTTACCCATGGTTTGTCCTATTCAGTATTTGAATCGTCATGGGTGTCTGGCTTTACATGTAATGTTTTTTAGTTATTGTTGGTCCTATTCAGTATTTGGATCGCATGGATGTGTTGTTCTTCATGTTCGGCTTCTTCAGAGGCACTCAAAGTGGCTCTTCAATGGTGTTTAACACAAAAATCTTGACATTTGGCTCTGTGAGCCTTTTGATGTTTTTCTGGTTTTGTTTTTGTGCTCATTTCTTTGATATCCTTTGAAGCTCCGGTGGAGAAGAAGATAGTAGATGAAACAAAACCAGATCCTGCTGTGCTTCTACCAAAAAGAGAAACGGCAGAATCACAAGGTACTTGGATGTCTGTACTTACCTCTATCGACTACAGGGGGCACTAGTACTGCCCTCTGAGTCATGTCTACTAAAAAGATTGTATTTTATCCCTTGTACAACCTTTTTGTGCGCTAGCACATTTTTTTCACTTGTCATGTGATTTACATGTTATTGTTTCAAAACGTCTTCAAGCTGGGACAGCTGATCTTGTACCTCAAGACCAACAAATACCTCTCAAATCACCTCAGAAGATGTCCTGTGATGTACACATGCCACCTGACACAATCCAAAATACAAGTCAGGAAAAAGTACCAAAGAAATTGAAAGACAAACCCAAGAAAGTGTCTGAAGAAATGGCACTTCCTGGTAAGAATGCTAAACCAATTGAGAAAGTACCAGAGATGTTCCATGATGAAGTGCCAGGAAGTCTTCTTGGAACACCTGATGATAAAGTAGATAAAATACCAGAGACACTTCATGATAAACTTGATAAAGTACCAGCGAATGTAACAGAAAAGGTTTCAGAGAAGCTTCTTGATAAGCCTCTCCCTGGTGGACCTCAAAAAGTATCAGAAAGTCTTCTTGATGAACCTCATAAAGCACGAGTAAAGCTTCTTTCTGTACCTGACAAGGTACAAGACAAGGTATCAGGAAGGCTCCATGATCAACTTGAGGGTCTACAAATGAAACTACCAGTGAGCATTCATGAAAAAAATGATAAAGAACTAGGAAACCCTTTTTCTGTACCTGAAAAGGTACAAGTCGATGTATCAGAAAGGGTTATTGGTCAACCCAAGAACCTACCAGAGAAAGTATCTGTGAGTGTTCATGAAACACCTGGTAAAGAACAAGGAGAGCCTTCAGCTGTACCTGAAATTGTACCAGGAAAGCCACCTGCTGTATCCAAGTTGGTACAAGTCAAGGTACCAGAAAGGCGGCTTCATGATCAACCAGAGAAAGTATCAGTGTGCATTCATGAAAAAAACAATAAAAAAATAGAAAAGCCTTCTGCTGTACCCGATGATGTAGCACTGAAAGGATCTCAAAGTATCAATAAAAAAGAAGCAGACCAAAAAATCAAAAATGTGTCAGAAAAGCTTCCTGGTTTGCCTGACAAAGCACCCGAGAAGGTGCCAGAAAAGGTGCCTGAGAAGCTTTTAGATGAGCGCAGTGGAGTACCAATCAAAGCAACCCAAAAAAATCAGGGTAAATCTGATAAAGAACAAGGAAAGCCTTCTACTGTACCTGATGAAGTACAAGCAAAGCTTCCTGTTGTACCTGAGATGATACAGGACCAGGTATCAGGGAAGCTTCATGATCAACCTCAAGACATACCAGGGAAAGTATCAGTGAGCATTCACCATGAATCTGATAAGGAACTAAAAAAGCCTGCTGTACCTAAAGAGGTACAAGACAAAGCTTTAGTGAGGCTTCTTGATCAACCTGAGGACTTACCAGAGAAAGTATTGTTGAGCATTCATGATAAATATAATAAAGAACAAGGAAAGCCTGCTTCTGTACCTGATAAAGTACATGCAAAGCTTCCTGCTGTTCCCAAGAAGGTACAAGACAAGAAATCAGAGAAGCTTCAACCTGATGATTTAACAGGGAAAGTATCAGTGAGCTTTCACCCAAATAAACATAAAGAACTAGAAAAGCATTATGCTGTACCTGAGAAGGTCCAAGTCAAGTTATCAGAAAGGCTTCAGGATCAACCTGAGGACCTACCAGTGAAGCTTCTAGGAATGCCTGCTGGAATATCAATGAAACTGTCAGACGTGCTTCCAGATAAAACTGATGGCATAGAACAGAAGCAACCGGGTATCCCTGATAAAGTACCAGAAAGTCTTCTTGACAAGCCTGATAAAGTACAAGCAAGGCTTCCTGCTGTGCCGGAGAAGGTGCAACTGGAACTTTTAGCTAAAAAGAATAAGAAAGTCAAAGAGAAAGCCCATGATCAAAGTATTGACATAACTGAGAAGAGTCTCCAAAACACTGAGGAAAACATATCTGAAAAAACTTGTGAAATACCAAATGAGAAAACATCTGACAAGCTACCTAAAAAAAGAGGTGATAAATTACCAGGTGGTCCTGAAAAGCTCACTGATACACAAAAAGAGAAATTGACAGTGGAAAGTGCAGATGAAACACACCATAAACTGCCATCAAAACCAGAAAAGGTCCAAGACTTTTTCCATAACATACTTGCGACAGGACCAGAGGAACTCTCTAATAAACGCCACAAAAAGCTTCACGAAGTGTCCGCTAAACTAACTGATGTTTCACGGAAAATTCCTGACCAAACAGCCAAGAAAGTACCTGAAAAACTTCAAGACAAACAATATGAAAGAATACCAGATAAACCTGAAAGCGTCCTAGAGGGACTGCCTAAAGAATCAGCCCCGGTACTCAAGAAACTCCCTGATAAACCGCAGCTTTGTGATAAACCTGATCAAATTTTAAAACCAGATAAGAAACTACCTGAAAATCTTCAGGATGATACTGATAAAATACCAAAGCAGCTTGCTGACAAACCTGGTGCAGTATCTGAGGAGCTTGATGACAGGCCTCTTGCGAGGGTTCAAGAGAAGCTTACTGATCAAACACAAGATAACAAATCAGAGAAGCGTCTGGATACATCCAATACAATAGCAATAAGTCACAAAAGGGAAGTATCCGAAAAACCCAAAATACGTCCTGATGCAACTCAGAAAGTACCAAAGAAACTTGAAAAAGTGCAAGAGAACCTTTCTGAAAAACCTCAGAAGGTACGAAAAAAGCTTACAGGTAAACATTATGAGGTACCTGAGAAGTCCCCTGATAGAAGTTATGGAAACGTATCAGAGGTGCTGCCTCAAACTAAGGCACAAGTTGGACCAAAAGTGGAAGAAGTCCTGTTTGAACCAGACTTTGAGAAACTTCCAGCAAATTCATTAGACAACACGGTTCTTGTAAAAAAACGTGTTCAGAAAGCGTCCAAAGATGCCAAGGTTCCTCTTAGGACAGCTGATAAGGTTCCAGATAAAATCCTGCTTGAACATGACTTTGATAAACTTCCACTAAAACCACTGGAAGACATGGTTCTTGTGAATAATCCTCTTCAAAAGGTGTCTAAAGATGTTCTTCTTCGAACATCTGAGAAGATTCCAGGGGAAGTCCTGCATGTTCAGACTCCTCAAAAAGTGTCTAAAGACACCAAGGTTCCTCTAAAAACACCTGAGAAGGTTCCAGAAGAGCCACAAGAAGACGTGGCTCTTGTTCCTTTTAGAACACCTGAGCAAGTTTTGGACGAGTCATCAGAAGACAGGGTTCTGGTGATAAAACCTGTTCAGACTCCCTACAAAGCATCTAAAGATGCCAGGGTTCCTCCTAAAACTAATGAGAAGGTTCCTGTGGAGCCAATGGATGAAATGGTCTCTGGTGTTGTCCGTGTCCCAAAGGAAGTAGCAGAAGTCTCTGGCACAGGTACAGGGGGATAAAATCTTGTTTTTGTCCTTGTCTCCATTTTCTTCTACTTGCTATACATTCTTTTTTCTTCCATGCATGCCAACTGCTCGCTGGTAAAAAAGTTTCACTCGAATTCCTCAGACCAGCATGAAAATTCACACAGGTTTAAGACTTGTTTGTGATTGTTCATTTGTCTAATAATCTATCTTGTCTTTTTCTTTCATCTGCAAACGACTTAGATGAAAAAACGGACGTTTTAGAAATTCAGAAGGGTATACGGAGGCCATCTTTGGAGGTTGAACCAAAGAAGAAAGTCTCCCCTGAAGAAAAAGGTATTATCAAAGGACCGTCCTTGGTTGTTTTTGTTGTCTCACACTTGATTGTTTTGGTGTTTTTCGTCACCTCTTGGCGCCGCCTTGACGCTTGCTCTTGGTGCCTGCTCTTGGGGCCTCAGAAAAGCCAACCCGACTTGAGCAGTGGCACGAAGTTCATCACGACACAAAGATGATGTCCTCCACTGAAGAAACTTGGTCTTTCAAAGACGAGCAAGAATATCAAGCTAAACCTTTGTATGAGAAGTCCTTGAGTCCTGTAAAAATTGAGACCAGGATTAAAAAGTCGCAAGCGGGTGATGTTGTATCTGTAACCGACATGAAGGAGACTCAAGTGATCATGAAGAAACCAGGAGAGCCTAAGAAAGAGCAAGACATCACACGAAAAGTTAAGAAAGATGAGAAGAATGTAGTGTTGGTCAGAAAAGACCGCACAACTATGATCCAAAAAGAAATTAGTGTCAAAGCCCCCGAGGTACAACATGAGTTGCCCCATGAGGAATACATGAAAATCTCAGTAACTTCTGTACCAGACAGTCTGGAAAAGCAGGTGGTGGAACTAGAACCAGAAAAAGTTGTAGTTGGAGATGAACCTTTGGCAGTGAGTCCCTTGGTGGCTGAGAAAAAACAAGACAAGACACTAATAATCGAAAAGAGACGTAGGGCAAAAGCAGTTGTCTCAGATCAGCAATTACAACCTGATGAAGACATACCAGCTGAAGACTTAATTCTTCAGACTCCAAAACTCCTAAAAACACAAGAGAAAGAATCCAAAGCTTCTGCTGGAGGTACACCTAGGAGTAATTAACCTCTTTTGTCCCGAATCTTTTTTCTTTGAATTGTAACACTTGGACCTTGTTTTTCAAAGAAGCTGTCAAGTCTTTTATCGCAGAGGAGACGGTGGAGAAAGAAGCCAAGAAAGGTAGACCTGCAGTATCTCTGCCTTTGATCCGATTTATCCCGAGTTGTGTTTTCTGTGCGCTCTAACAAGTGTCTATTTTGTCTGGTCATAATCTCTTGGCACTGCGTCATGGTGCCTTTGTTTTGCTATTCCCAAACGTCTCGTCCTTCCAAGTGTCAGAGGAAGAAAAACCAACACAGGGAATGCTGGACAGCTTCTGGTCTAAGGAGGCATCAGTGACCCAGGAAAAAGAACACATGGACAAGGGCAAAGATTCAAATGCAATCTCTAGATCTGAGGTCTGGGAATCTGTTACTCATGGTTCACAGATCCTGAGCCTTCTAGAAAGGTCAGAATTCAACCAGATTCCAGGAGTCAGATTAAAGATGAAACAAGACTCAAAAACCCAAAAAGATCAGGATCAAGATGTTTTTCTCTATGACCCCGGTTTGATTCCCTCTACTCTAGTGGCAACAGGAAGGAATCTAATCTATGTTGATCAGGGTCCATGGTCTGAGGTTCAAGGTAAACAACTGACTTTTAATATTGAGAGAACACTAAGCTCTGAAGAGCCAACAAATGTACTCGATCCTAAATTAAAGGAATTTAATACAGACCTGGATAAGGTTGATCCTCCTACAGGGATAGTCACTGGCCTTGAACCTGATTTTGTTAGAGGTAGCCCAGAGAACATTGCAGGGATGGCTAAAGTAGAGGTTTCTGTTTGTGACAGAAGTACACTAGTAAACCAGTCTGGCAAAAATGGAATAAAACCGATTGCAGAGTTGACTGGTACTGTTGACCAGACACAAAAGTCTCACATGTTAGCTAATGAAGTTGTTGACTATGAGATTAAGGACTTTATTACAGAATGGGAGGAGGCTGATCGTGCTATAGAGATACAATCTGTAGGGATAGTCACAGAACTTGTACCTGATGTTGCCAGAAGTAGCCCAGAGAACAACAAAGGACTTGATACGTCTAAAGTAAAGGTCTCTGTTATTAACAGAAGTACACCAATAGATAAATCTGACAGAAATAAGATAAAACCGATTGAAGAGCTGACTCGGACTGTTGAGAATTCACAAAAGTATCACATGCTAACAGAAGAAGTTGTTCACCTTGAGATTGAGAAGGTTAATCCTGCTTTAAGGACACAAACTGCAGGGACAGTCACATACCTTGAACCTGAGTTAACTGCAATTAGCCTAGAGAACAACGGGGGACTTGAGATGGCTAATGTAAAGCTCTCTGTTTTTGACAGAAGTACACTGGTATATCAATCTGACAAAAAATGGATAAAACCAGTTGAAAAGCTGACTCAGACTGTTGAAAACACTCAAAAGTCTGATGCGTTTACAGAAATTGTTGACCGTGAGATTAAAGATTTTATTTCAGAAGGAAATAATTGTGATGTTGCTCCCAGGAGGTCCTCTTCAAAAGAATATATAGACCCTAGACCTGTTTTTGTTTCAAAAAGCCTGCAGGACTATGCTGAACTTGAAATGCCTGATAAAAATAGACAAGCTGAAAACATGAAAATAAAACAGGGGGAAAATGGATGTAAGACATTTCATTCACCCAAATCAAGTAAAGACAACTTCCTTCTAGTTTCACCAGTTCAAGATGTCCAAAGAGTAGGACAGACAGATCCTATAAATGTTAAAGAAAGACCCCCAAACCAGCATGTTTATCCTTTAGATAAGGAAACCTGTCCCTCCGCAGTGTTTAAAGTAGCGTATTGCACTGAAAGGAGTGCAATCGATAATGATCAAGCTCCTCTGGCGTTGAGTCCAGTTGAAAATCTGACTCTTGCTGCTCAGAAGACACAGAAGTCTGGAGAGCTAACAGAAGTAGATGGGTTTGAGATTAAAGACTGTATTACAGAACAAAACAAGATTGATGCTGGTACCAGGAGGTCAGCTTCAGGAGAACTGGTAGACTCTAAACCTGTTGTTGTTTCAAAAAGCCTGGATATGTCTGCTGGACTTGCGTTGCTTAAAGTGAGTTTTTCTATTGATGCCAAAAGTACTCAGGTAGATAAGCATGAAGGAAAAATCATAAAAGGGTGGAAAAATAAAACAAAAAACATTGTCTCACCTAAATCCAGGGAGGATAACACCTGTCCAGAGAAATATATCAAAAAACTAAGCTCAACAGATCCAAAAACTGTGGTAGAAAGTCCCCAAAACCAGCAGTTTTTTTCTGCTTCTAAGGTAGCGTATCAAGTGGATACTGAAACTGATACTATTGATAATGAACAAGCTCCCCTGACAGTGGGTCTAGTTAAAGAACTGGCTCCCACTGTTGCCAAAACACAAATAATTGGAAAGGATACAGAAGAGGTTGTTGACCCTCAGACTAAAGAATTGAATACTGAAAGCAAGAAGATAAATATTGTTTCCTGGAGGTCATCTTCAAAAATTGTAGACCCTGAACCTGTTGGAAAAAACCCAGAGGAGTATGCTGGACTTGAGATGCTTAAAGGCAGGGACAGGGGACCTAACAAAAGTATAGAGGCAGATCAGTTTGAACACATGAAAAAAAAACAAGGGGATAATAGAATAAAGACAGTTTATTCACCTAACTTAAGTAAGGACAATGCATGCCCTGTTTCAACAGAGACAGATGCCCATAGAATAGGCCAAATACGTAGAAAAACTGTGGAAGAAAGACCCCAAAACAAGCATTTTTTACCTGCGTTTAAGTTAGAGCAAACAGGAGAAGTTGTTGATGCTCAGGTTAAAAAAAGTAATACAAAAAGTAAAAAGATTTATGTTGTTCCCATAATTTCATCTCCGGGAGAAGTTGAAGAAATTACTCTTACTGTTAAGGAGACACAAAAGTCTGAGAAGCGGACGGAAGAAGTTGTTGAACTTCGAAAATTGGATACAGAATATAAAAAGCTTGATCATGTTCTCAGAACATCACCAGAAAGTAATGTTGCAAACCCTAAACCTGTTCTTGAGATGCCAAAAGAGGATCCTTCAATATTTGAGGAACCTTATGTTGAAAAGACTCAAAAGTTAACTGAAGTTGTTGACCCTCTGATTAACAAATTGAATCCAGAATGTAAGGGGGTTGATGGTGGCCACGCAGAAGTCGTAGACCTTAAACATCTTGTGATTGAAAAAATCCCAAATGGGTATCTTGGACTTGAGATGCCAAAAAGGGAAACCACTGTAGTTGACAAAAGTATACAGGTAGATCTGTCGGTCATTCCAGTTGAAGAGCTGACTGTTACTCTTGAGAAGATAAAAAAGTCTGAAAAGGTAACTGAAGAAGTTCTTGACCCTCGGATTAGGGAATTTCATCCCCAGTGTAGGGAGGTTGATCAAGGAGTTCTGAGGATTTCATTTGCAGATGTCATCAACTTTAGGGACCAACCTACTCTGCCGGTACTTCTAGTTGAGAAGACACCAAAAACTGAAATGCTGAGTGAGGAGGTTGCTGACCCTCTGATTAAGAAGGTAAATACAGAATCTGAGAAGCTTGATCAAAGTGCTCCCAGGCTGTCATATACAAAAGTTGTAGACCTTAAACATTTTGTGGTTGAAGATGGTCTCGATGGGTATCCGGGACTTGAGACGTCAAAAAGGGAAGTACAGGCAGCTCTTTCAGAGGAGGATGATGAAGGACAAGTAAATTATTTCATTAAGCGATTTGTTTCATCTAAATCAAGGAAGGAACAAATCCGTCCAGTTTCACCAGAGAAAGATGTTCAGAGAGTAGGCCAAACAGAACGAATAACAATTGAAGAAAATGACAAAAAACAAAATGCTTCACCTTCAGAGTCTAAGAGGTCCATGACCGACCTGTGCATGAACAAAGTCAGGCGAGTCCAGTCTCTTATACTGCAAGAAGAGACTATTGGTATGTTACGTGAGAAACAGGAACTGAGAGAACAAGGAGCAGCTATGATGGAGTTTGTGACTCCTCTATCCAGGGTTGTTGAGGATGCAGGTGATATAAACCTTACTGCAAGAAAGAAGGAACTTCAACCACGCCAAGAACTTCTTCATAGTCAAGGAGAGGGTTGGGAAATCCTGCGCGTAGAAAGTAGAGAAGAGGACAATTCACCTTGTAGTTCATCAGTTGAAGACAACAAAGGTGTTGAGAAACAGAGTTCCCATACAAAGGAGGTAATTCCTTGTCTGGAAAACCTTCAAGTTGGAAACAGTAAAGCCGCGAGGAGACATTTACACAAGACAACCTCTGAAGCAAAAATGCATATGATAAAAGAGGAACATCCTTCCAATTCTGTCAGGGTCTTGATGAGGGAAGGAGCTCCAGAAACTATCCAGATATCAGACGGATTCAGATCAAAATCCTTAAAAGAGAAAAGACAAAGTCTGGCTAAAGTCAAACACATTTCTATTGAAGAAGTCAACACTGAGGTAAATGTTCAGGATAGTCCAATTTCAGGAAGGAAACCACAAAAATCTGACAGAGAACCTTTACTGCTGGAAATGATAGATTCCAAAGCCACTGGCAATCTAGAAGGACATAAGTCTGCAGCCTTTCAGAGACCACAAGATATTGGTAGTCTGAAATCTTGTAAGTCACGGGAGACTGTCGTCCATGGCCCAAGGGATTCACCAAAACAGTTTGCATCTCCAGAGACCATTATAATTGATGCAGTCAAAGGGTCAGGCCAACGCCTAAACCAATCCTTGACACCAGAAGAACAAAATCAACCTATGGGAAAAAGCTCTTCCGAAACTCCCATAATGGCTGAATATGTAATAGAAGTGACTAGTCTACAAACTACAAGCACACCAAATAGTCTTGAAGGGCTAACATCTCCAAGAAAACAAACTTTCCAAGATGAAGGACCTATAATAACACAAGTGGATCAAGTAGAGTTAGGATTTAAGTCCCAAGTCATGCAGTTGAAAAGCAGAGACACAACAAAGAGTAAAGTCCAAATTCTTCCAAGTTCCAAAGTCCGGAACCCCAATTTAGATCCTATGATGACCAAATACATGTCCTCAAAAACTTTGGAACATAACACGTTTTTTTTGTCCCCTCAACCACGAGCTGCATATTGCTTAACTCAAACGGAACTGGAAAGTGATTCCAAGACACGTGTGCCTGATGTTCAAAGTCACGGTGAAGTCATCACAGAACTTAAAAAAACGTTGAGTTGTCCGCAAAGTCCAAACTCATTTGAGCATCCTGTCGAAGATCATGTTTCACAAGAAAACAGAGCTTTGAACGTCTCAGGACATAAGGTAGATCCCCTGGAGCTCTCTGCAGATACCTCAAAAACTGAAATAGTCCAAGATATTCCTCATAGCTTAGTGCAAGAAGAACATGAGCAGCAAATGAAAAAAATGTCTTTCTTGAGTCCATTTAAGAACATTAGAACTCAGCGAGAACTCAACATGAAAGGAAGAGCACAGTTGGACAGTCCCAAAACCACACCAATGTGTCTGGTCAAAACATCAGAGCTAGAGGAGTGGAAAGGTAAACTATTAATGGTGACCGATCCAGGAAATACTGATCTAAAGTGTGTTGAGGGACTTGCAAGTGCTGAGAGCAAAGCCATGGACAAGGAAAAACTATCAACTACTTTAGCTGAGGCTGGACGAGAGGAAAAACACAAAAATCTGATGGGGAAACTGACAGTTTTTCCCACTGAGGATGCAAAGTGTTTTGAGGGACTAGCAACTTCTAAGATTGAAGCCAGGGACAAAGAAAGACCAAATGAAAAACATAAAGTACAAGCCAAAGACCTGCTAGAGCAGCTGGCAATTATTCCCACTGAAGGTATAAAGTGTATTGAGGGACCAACAACTGCTGAGATTAAAGGTAGGGACAAGGGAAAACTCTCAGCAACCTCAGCAAAGGCTCGACCAAATGAAAAACAAAAAGTACAAGCCAAAGACCTGCTAGATCAGCAGACATTTTTTCCCAATGAGGATGCAAAGTTTGTTGAGGGACTAGCAACTTCTAAGATTGAAGCCAGGGACAAAGAAAGACCAAATGAAAAACATAAAGTACAAGCTAAAGACCTGCAAGAGCAGCTGGCATTTTTTCCCACTGAAGGTATAAAGTGTATTGAGGGACCAACAACTGCTGAGATTAAAGGTAGGGACAAGGGAAAACTCTCAGCAACCTCAGTGAAGGCTCGACCAAATGAAAAACAAAAAGTACAAGCCAAAAACCTTCTAGAGCGGCAGACTTTTTTTCCCAATGAGGATGCAAAGTGTTTTGAGGGTCTCTCAACTGCCAACAACAATGCCAGGGACAAGGAACTACTCTCAGCAAGTTTAACTGAGGCTGGATTAAATGAAAAACAACAAGACCTCCTAGGTCAGAAAACCAATTCTCTCCCTGAAGATTCAACGTGTGTTGAGGGACTTGCAACTGCTAAGATCAAAGCAAAGCACGAGGAAAGACTCTCAGCAATTGTAGCTGAGGCGGAACCAGATAAAAAACATAAGGACCTGCCAGAGCAGCAGAAAAATTTCCCAACTGAAGATGCAAAATATGTTGACGGACACGCAAGTGCTAAGAGCAAAGTCAGGGACAAGGAAAGACAAACAGCAACTTCAGCTCAGCTTGGACCAGACGAAAAATGTAAAGATTTGCTCGGACAGCAAACAGTGTTTCCAACTAAATTTGCAAAGTGGGTTGAGGGACTCACAAATGTTAAGCTCAAAGCAAGTGACAAGGAAATACTTTCATTAACTTTAGCTGTGGCTAAACCGGATAAAAAACATCAAGACCTGCTAGGGCAGCCAACAGTTTCTCCCACTGGGGATGCAAAGTCTATTGAGGGACTCTCACTTGCTAAGATTAAAGCCAGGTGCAAGGAAAAACTGTCAGCAATGTTGGCTGAGGCTGGACCAGTTGAAAAGCACAAGGACCTGCCAGGGCAGCAGACAACTATTCTCATTGAAGATGCAAAGTATATTGAGGGACTTGCAAGTGCTAAGAGCGAAGTCAGTTACAAGGAAAAACTCAAAGCAACATTAGCTGAGGCTGGACCAGATGAAAAACACAAAGACCTGCTAGGACAGCAGACATATCTTATCTCTGAGGATGCCAAGTGTGTTGAAGGATTCAAAACAGAAAAGACCGAAGCCAGAGACAAAAAAGGACTCTCAGCAACTTCAGCTGAGGCTGGACTGGATGAAAAACATAAAGTAAAAGCCAAAGACTTGCCTGGGCAGGAGACAATGTTTCCCACAGAGCAGTCAGAGTGTGTTGAAGGACTTGAATGTACTAAGAGCGAAGCCATTGACAAGGAAAAACTCAAAGCAACTTTACCTGAAGCAGGACCATATGAAAAACATGAAGACCTTCTAGGACAGCAGACCTACTTTCTCTCTGATAAGTGTGTTGAGGGACTTGCAACTATTCAGAGCAAAGCAAGGGATAAGGAAAAACTCTCAGAAACTTCAACTGAGGTTGAACCAGATGATAAACACCGAAACCTGCAAGGGCAGCAAGAATTTTTTCTCGCTGAAGATGCCAAGTGTGTTAAAGGAATTGCAACCATTAGGTCCGATAAGTCAATGACTGACCTGTGCATGAATAGAGTCAGGGCAGAAAGGTCTCATGTAGTCCAAGAACAGTCTATGAGTCTATTAGATGAGAAACTGGAACAGGTACAACAAAAATCAGCTGTGATGGAGTTTGTGACTCTTCTGCCTGGGGTTGTTGATGATGTAGGTGAGTTAAGTCTAACTGCAACATGTAAGGAACTTCAGCCAAGATCAGAACTAATTCATTGTCAAGGAGAGGTTTTTAAAGGTTTGCGAGAGTGGGTAAATACTAGAGAAGACAACACAGGTTTAGAGAAACTAAGTTCCCATACAAGCAAGGTAGTTCCTTTTCCAGATATTATCAAGGGTAGAATCATTGTTAAGGGACACGCAACTGCTAACAGTGAAGCCAGTGACAAGGATATACCAGATGAAAAACATAAAGTACAAGCTAAAACCCTTCTAGAACAGCAAACAGTTTTTTTCATTAGGGATGCAAAGTCTGTTGAGGAACTCACAACGGCAAAGATTGAAGCCAGAGACAAAGAAAGACACTCAGCAACTTCAGCTGAGGTTGGAACGAATGAAAAACATAAAGACCTGCTACAGAAAAATTCTCCCCCTGAGGATGTAAAGCTTGTCGAGGAACTTGCCTTTGCAAAGAGCAAAGCCAGGGATAAGGAACAATTCTCAGAAACTGTAGTTAGGCCTGAAAGAGATGAAAAACACAAAAACCTGGTAGGACAGGAACTCATTTTTCCCACTGATGATGCCAAGTGTGTTGAGGGACTCACAGCTTCTAAGGCCGAGAAATCAATGCCCGACCAGTTTATGAACAAAGTCAGGGCAGTCAAGCCTCCTATAGTTCAAGAACAGACTATCACTCTAACTGATGAGAAACAGGAAATGGTAGAACAAAGATCAGTTGTAATGGAGTTGGTATCTTCTCTGCCTGGGGTTGTTGGGGATGCAGGTGAGATGAGCTTTATTGCCACGGGTAAGGCACTTCAACCAAGATCAGAACATATTCATAGTCAAGGAGAGGTTTATAAAGTTCTGCGAGAGCGGGTAAAAACTAGAGAAAACAACACAGATGTAGAGAAACGGTGTTCCCATACAAGCAAGGTAGTTCCTTGTCCAGAAAATCTTTTGAGTAGAACCATTGTTGAGGGACTAGTAACTCCTAAGAGAGAAGCCAGTGAAAAGGATATACCAGATAAAAAACCTAAAGTACAAACTAAAGACCTGACAGAACAGCAAACAGTTTTTCCTATTGAGGATGCAACGTCTGTTGAGCGATCTACAATTGCTAATATAGAAGCTAGGGACAAAAAAAACCTCTCAGTAACTTCAGCCAAGGCTGGACCAGATGAAAAACATAAAGACCTGCTCGGGCAGCAAACACATTCGTCCCCTGAGGATGTAACTGTAAAGAGTGAAGCGGGGAATAAGGAACGACTGTCAGAAATATTAGCTAAATCTGCACCAGAAGAAAAACACAAAAACCTGTCAGGGCAGGAAAACGTTTTTCTCACTGAAGATGCAAAACGTGTTGAGGGACTTGCTATTGTTAAGACCAATAAGTCAATGACTGACCAGTGCATGAATAAAGTCAGGGCAGTAAAGTCTCCTACTGACCAAACACAGACTATCAGTCAACTACATAAGAAACTGAAACAGGTACAACAAAGATCAGCTGTGATAGGGTTGGAGACTTCTTTGTCTGTGGTTGTTGAAGATGGCGATGAGATAAGCCTTACTGCGACAAGTAAGGAACTTCAGCCAAGAAAAGAACTTGGTCATAGTCAAAGAGAACTGAATCATAGTCAAGGAGAGGGTTTTGAAATCCTGGGAAAGCAGGTAAAAACTATAGTAGAAGGCTCATCAAGGATCTTCTCGTTTGAAGAAAAAAAATATGATGAAAAACAGATTTCCAATACACATGAGGTAGTTCCTTGTCTGGAAAACCTTCAGGTTAAAACCAGTGTTGAGGGACTCGCAACTGCTAAGAGCATAGCTAGTGACAAGGAAAGAGCAGATGAAACGCAACAGGAACTTCTTAACACTGAGGATGCAATGAAAGGAAATCCATACAGCAAGGATTGTCTTAAAAAGAGTAAACCCGAGTCCAGTGACACCCAAAAAGTTGATTCAAATGACAAAGCGACATCAAAAAGTGTCATTAGTTTGAAGCACTCAGTTAGTTTGAAGGACTCAATCCAAGAACTGTCAGTAACAGATGAACACAAACCAGCCCTGGGAAAAAGTACTGATCTCCAGACTGAGGCGAGCGAAGAAAACTGGCTTTGGTCCGAAAATGTCGGCAGAGGTATCTAGAGAACCGTGCGGCGTGTCACAGATCACGTTTTTGTGACCTTGAGCACAAGTCATCTTTCAGTTTTTCTGCGTCACATTGTGCATTGTTGCCACGTCATGGCACCCATTTTCTTTGGGCACATCTTTTATTTGGGGCCTCTCTTAAGTCTCCAGTCAAACCAGACTCACCTCACACTTGGTTCCAGACCAAGCATACTAACCTCTTCTGTCTATGTATGTCGATCTACACATCTGTTAGTTATTCTTGCCGTTGACTGCATGAACGCTCTGACTGTCTTTTCGTTTAATTCCCAAGTTTTATTGGAGGAGATCGAACAAGTTCTGGTCAGCAACATACCATCCAAGCCTGCTGTTTCTTTAGAAGGTAGAAACAACTCTTAGCGTTGTCTGAATGTTTGCATGTTCTAAGGTAGACCCTGGTAAAGATGCAAATCTTTTTGTTGACCTAATTTCCCTTGTTCTTGAAGAGCGCCAAGTACCCAAACTGGTACCGGTCAGCAAACTACTTTCCAAGCCTACTGTTTCTCCAGAAGGTAGAAAAAACTTTTAAGGGTCTCTGAATTTTAGCAGATAGGCCCTGGTGAAGTTGCAAATGTTTTCGTTAACATTATTTAACTTATAGTTGAAGAGCGCCAAGCACCTAAACTGGTTCCGGCCGACAAACTACCCTCCAAGCCTGCTGCTTCTTCAGAAGGTAGAAGCAACTCTTTAAGGTTTCTTAATGTTTACATGTTATAAGGTAGGCACCAATGAAGATGCAAATCTTTTTGTTGTCGTTTACCTTGCACTTTAAGAACGCCAAGTATCCATACCGGTTGAAGTCAAAAAGCCAGACGAGATTGAACAGCTTCCTAAAACCAAGCCAGGTATCCAAGGCCTCTTGAAATACTCTTGTGATGGGTCTTTAATCTTAGTGACATCTCTTGTCTTACTGAAATGAATTTTTCATCTTTTGCTGTCTTTTTTTTTTTTTAAATCTATCTTTGAAGTTGTCAAGCCTGTAGTAAAAGCTGAAGAGCCAACCAAGATTGCGAAACCACAAGAACTTGTAAAAGTGGCCTCTCTGACAGGTAGTTTTTTGAACTGGCAAGAGGTTTTTGTTTTTATTGTTTGATTTTATGGATCCTTGCTCATCAATTCCTACCGATGAAAAATCTGATAATATTTTTTTTTCAACCTTTAGATGAAACCAAGGGACCAGTTGAAGCTCCAGCCGGAGTCAAGAAAGGTAGGAAAAAACGCTGATGGCGGGATTTTGATAATGTACTCCCAGCTTTTTGTGCCTGGAGTCCTCTGTCTGATATGTTGTTTGTCTATATTGATTTGTTAATGTGAACCTATGTTGTCCCAGAACCATATCCGCAAAAAAATGGTAATGTTCCCCCGAAAGAGCAAGGGACCTTTGATATCCCGACTCTGAGGAAAACTACTCCTGTCACGAGGGAAGAAGCGGAGCAAGAAATGGAAAAAGTTCTACTCAAGAAGATTCCAACATTATCACTTCAAGAGCTTGAAAAGAAACCCAAAGTTTGCGAGGCCATTACAACCACACAAGTTGACATTACGGAGTTAGTGTATGAGGAGAACCTGACTGAGATGATGGTGACAACAAGGAGGTCTGTGGAACAGAAAACACCAATAGAAAAGGAAGAGCCAGAGAAAACCCAGGAAAAGGAAAAGCTGAAAAAAGAGATAAAAAATGATAGCAAGCCTGAATGGAGCGGTCAACTAGAACCTCCAAAGAAAGATCAACCTGAAGAAATAATTTCCCGAAAAAAGACTCCCAAAGTTCCAAAGGAAGTTGAACCAACCCTGCCTACACCTACCTTGAAAAAAGTGACAAAACTTCCTACGGAGAAAGAAGAACCAGAAGTTGTCAAACTAAAACCTTTTGAGAAGGTCATCAAGGCGACAGAGGAACCAGAAAGAGTTAAAGGTCATAAACCTGACAGGGACACTGTCGCTTTCCAAAAGGGTCCGAGGAGCCCCAGAGAGACTGATGCCACAGAACCTCCAAAGTTTGCTCCAAAAAAATCAGAAGAAGTAAAGGAGCCGGTAGCAAATGTGCAAAAAACAGTACCCGAGGAAAAAACTGAAGAAGACGTTAAAGGACCTGTTAAAGTTAAAAGAACCCCGACTGCCAAGCTGGAACCAGAACAAGAACAGGTGAAGCTCAAGCCCTTCTCTCAACCTTCAGTTGAAGCTATTGAACCTGACACAAAGACAGTCAAGGTTGAAGAGAAGAAACCAACAAAAGACCTGCGCCAGAAAACCCCAATCCCTGAAGACAAACCAGAAGTGAAAGTCATCAAACCAAAGAAATCTGAGACCTCTGAAGCACAGGAGGAAAAGATCGAAAAGCTAAAAAAAACGGAGAAAATTCAAGCAAAGAAGTCTCCCTCTCAAGTCCCATCTCCTTTGAAGAAACCAGATCATGTTACAGAGGAGCCTAAGCCACTTAAGCTAAGGAAAGTTACACCCAAGGCTAAGGACCAACAAGATGTTCCTTTAACAACTGTAGAACAGATTAAGAAAATCCAGCTGAAAAAGACACCATCGCCCAAAGTGGACAAGATTCCTACGGCAGATAAACTCAAAAAGACTTCACCCAAGGACTCCCCAGAAGTGATCACTCTCAAAAAAGTCCACAAAACCCCCTCACCAGAAGATCTGGATTCAGCAAAGAGTCCCAAAAAAAGTATTCCCTTAGTCAAGGAAGTTTCTCCGGGGGCGGTTCAGATAAGAAAAATGGACACCCAGCCAGAAGAGGAGTTGGTTGAAGAAGACTTTTGGTTGGATGAGTTGGCAGAACCAGAAGAGGAAGAGGCCTGGGGCTGGGAGCTGGTTCCTGACGAAGATTGGGATGGTGAAATGGAGGAGGGTGCTTTGGAGGTGCCTGGGACAACCAGGAGAGGTGAGACCTCAAAGGCCAGACTACATCGGATGGAACCATCCTAATCTCAACTCATTGCCATGGTCATACCTCCATCTTCATCTTCACAAATGATTTTGGGTGGTCCTCAACTTCACTGGTCACATTCTTGTCCACATGTGTCTTGTCTTCATTTTTGTGTCATTGCAGAGTCTTACTTTGATTGACCGAGTAACGAAACTCATTTACGCTCATTTCCAAACATGTTCATTAGCATCCACTGACACCACTTGATAATATGTCTTGTGCGACATTCTCATGGCTGCTTTCTTTGCACAGAGGGACAGCCAGCAGATAATGCAGGACGAGGACGAGGAAGAGGTCTCAAACGTGAGATGTGTTTGGTTGAATTTTGTTGGGCATAAAAAGTGCCTGTCCTAAAAATCCTGTTTAATGTCTTTCAGCCAAGCTGACGCCATCACCCGGTGAAGGCAGGGGGCGTGGCTTAAGACCTGTCGGAAGAGGAACTCCTCCCCCACCACCAGAGGAGCCTTTTGGAGGATTCAAACTCAAAGCTGTGCCGCTCAAATTTATCAAGAAGCTGGAGGACATCTTCCTAAAGGAGGCTGAATCAATCGGGTCTTCGGCGATGTTTGAGTGCCAGGTGTCGCCATCCACTGCTGTCACATCCTGGATGAAGGATGGAAGCAACCTTCGTGAGAGCCCCAAGCACAAGTTTACCTCTGATGGAAAGGACCGTAAGATGATGGTCAAAGACGTTCAGTTGTCCGACACCGGAGAGTACACCTGTGTCGCCAAGAATGCTGGCAAGGAAATTACCTGCACCGCCAAACTCATTGTTGAAGGTGTGTTGTACTTTTTGAGTGCCGATTTAAGGACAGCAAAGTCCTCACCTGAATTACTTATTTCCAGAGCTCCCTGTAAAATGGATCAAGGAGTTGGAGCCGGACATATCAGCCGTTAAGGGTCAGCCACTCTACCTGACCTGCGAGCTAAACAAAGAGAGGGATGTTGTCTGGAGGAAGAGCGGTGAAGTACTGAAGAGACAGCCAAGTAAGATCCAAATCAATGTCATTGGTCTGGCGCACGCCGTGACCATTCAGAACACCCTCGAAGAGGACGGCGGCAGCTACTCTTGCGAGGTGGCCGACCAGACCGAGTTGATTACGACCACAAATGTGAAAGTGACCGGTGAGTATTTTAACTTTATCCTAGAAGGTGGCAATCTTCCTGAACTGGATCCTGACTGTCTGGTCTGGGTAAATCAGAGGTCATCAAGGATTGGCTTGTCAAGCCTCTGAGGGACCAGCACGTGAAACCAAAGGCAACCGCAATATTTAAGAGCGAACTGTTTAGGGACACGCCCAACTGGAAGTGGCTGAAAGGAGACAAGGAATTGACTCCCTCTGATAAAATCGAGATCAAGAAGGATGGGAAGGAAGTGACCCTGATTATTAAAAACTGTCAGCCCGATGACGTGTCCAATTACTCCATGGAGGTGGAGGGCCGCGTCTACACCGCCAAACTGACACTAGGAGGTCTGTGTCTACTTTGCCTTACCTGCCATATTATGCTCTTAGGCTCATGCATTGTCTCATCTCAGAGCGGGAGGCGGAGATCTTGAAACCGCTGTCAAGCGTGGAGATCTTTGAGAAAGAAGACGCTGCTTTTGAGACTGAAATTTCCGAGGATGACATTCCAGGGCAATGGAAGCTCAAAGGGGAGCCTCTGACAAGATCGCCGGTATGACAGACTGGACTTTTCTACTTCTTTTATTTACATTCTGGGCCTTTGTAACAATTTTTTTGTCCCTAAGACCTGTGAAATACAAATGGAAGGTGGCATCCGCCAACTCAGGCTTAAAAACTGTCAAGTGGACCAGTCTGGTGAGGTGTCCTACCAGGCGCTGAACGCTGTCACCAGCGCACTGCTCACTGTGAAAGGTAAGACAACCCCTGCTACCGTGGCCAGTCTTACAAAATGTCAGGAATCAAATGGTTTCAGCTTCATGTGTACTTTAGAGATTCCTTTTCAGTTTTTGCAGGCATGAATTATTACTAGGTGGCACTGACTGGATAGAACATCGGCATCACAGTTCAGAGGTCCCCGGTTCAATTCCAGCTTGTGGCCTCCCTGTGTGGAGTTTTAACATTCTCCCTGTACCTGAGTGTCTTTTCTCCTGGCACTTTGTTTTCCGACCGAAAAATATGTCAACTAGCGGTTCCAAACATTGTCCCTAAGAATAAATGTAGGAGTGAAAGGTAAAAAAGGGGGGAAATAAAGCAGAATTAACACTTAAACGTTAACACTGAAAACACAGGGAACAAATTAAAATATTTATAAATCTACAGAGAAAAAGATACAATACAAAACAATTGTAACCACCTTATTACTCAACAAATTCAAAGCCAACAGCGCAAAATCCCTGAAAAAAAAAAATCATTTTGACCAATCAAAAGAGAAAAATATTGTCTCAAAAGGAACCGGCTCTCACTGGTGGTTCTCGAGACTTTTTAATTTTCCTCATGTTGAGGTTTTTGAGTTTTTCCGTGCCTTCATGTAGGGCATGGTGTAATAATAGTCTGTAGTTTGCAATAATCTGAAGTCTGTGTAGCCCTTTGAGACTCCTTGTGATTAAGGGCTATACAAATAAACATAGCTTGACTTCACTTTCTTTGTGTGCCTTGCAATTGGTCAGCAACCAATCCAGGGTCACCCTTGTCTTCAGAGGAAGACTAAAAATGGCTGGACAATGAATGAATGAAAGATTTCTTTGTGTTATCACTGCTCGGGTCGTGGTTTTTACTTTTTAAGTCTAGCCTAGGAGGACTCTTTTTTTAACGGCAGCGGTGTATCAACTGATTTCCCGCTGTTGTTAGTTTTCATGTGTTTAATACATGCCTGTGATCTTTTGACATTCTTCAGAAATCCCAATGGAATTTGTTGTCCCACTTAAGGACGTTAGCGTCCCCGAAAAGAAACAGGCAAAATTTGAATGCGCCATCACCAGAGATGTCCCCAAAGTCATGTGGTACAGGGGCAATGAGATCATTACGCCAGACAGCAAATATGACATCATCGACGACGGCAAGAAGCATATGCTTGTCATCAACTGCTGTGAGTTTGACGACGAGGACGAGTACAGGATTGAGGTTTTGGGCAAAGAGTCAAAGGCCAGACTCACAGTAGAGGGTAAGTGATGCAGCTTTGGTCCTCCAGGGACCTTCAGGCGTTTCCTTTTGTGACACCTGTGACCTGATCCGTATCCTAACTGTCGGGATGCTGCAATTGCAGGCATCAGGCTCAAACTGATTTCGCCTCTCAAGGATCAAACAGTTAAAGAGGGCAGCACAGTTCACTTTGAGCTGGAGCTCTCTCACGAAGATATTCCAATTACCTGGTACAGGAACGATGTCAAAATCCATCCCAGCCGAACAGTGCTCAAGCACGTGGATGGAAAGCGCCACGTGCTGGAGATTAAGGATGTTACTCTGGATGATACTTGCCAGGTCAAAGCTGAGGGCAAAGGACTGGGCTCCATGGCCAATTTAACAGTCATAGGTAACTTTTGTTGCAGTTTTTTGTCTGTCTAGGGCACATCAGCAAGGTCTAATAACTTTGTGGCAGCACAGCCTCCCCAGTCTTGTCGATTCATTATCGTGATCGTTCAACTTTACCCTTCCAGAGGGAGATGCATACTTTACTGTCAAGCTCCAGGACTTCACAGCAGTGGAGAAGGACAAGGTGGTCCTAGAATGTGAACTCAACAGGGACGTCAAGGTGCTTTGGTACCACAATGAAGAAGAGGTAAAGCCCTCTAAGGTGGTTGCCATCAAGGCGGAGGGCACGCGCAGAATGTTGCTCATCAGGAAAGTTGCGGATGTGGACAAGGGACAGTACGTGTGCGACTGCGGGACAGACAAAACTACAGCGACCCTTCATATTGAAGGTAAAGTTCACAACTGTTGCGTGGGCTCCCCGCAAAACTTGCTACCCTGAAGCTCTTGCTCTTCCATGTGGGACTTTGTTTCGCCTGTCCATCCCTGCTGCTTCTTTTTTTTAATTCCCATCTCTCGCTTTTTCCTGGTTCTGTGACTAAGTTGCCACCTCTTTTCAATGCTAGCCCGTCACATCAAAGTGCTGCGACCCATCTACGGCGTGGAGCTCTTTGAAGGCGAGACGGCTCGCTTCGAGGTCGAGCTGAGTGAAGACGATGTCCACAGCCAGTGGAAACTCAATGGCCAAGTGCTAAGTCCATCTCCTGTAGGTGGTTTTCTTTAACACATACAGTGCGTGGGGATGTAAAACATGGGTCTTGTGCTCTTGCTCCTTCATTTGAAAAGAGACTGCAAGAGAGTCTGTTTTGCGACCCTGATCTTTGCGTTGAAAAGTGTTTTGGCATCTACAGGATGTGGAAATTGTGGAGGATGGAGCCAAGCATACCTTGGTGCTGTACAACTGCAAAGTGCCTCAGACCGGTGAGGTCTCCTTTAGCGCCGCTGACGCCAAGTGCTCAGCCAATCTTAAAGTGAAGGGTGAGCGGCGACATCTTCACTGGTGTCAAGGTTCGGCCGGCATTAACTTCTTCTGGTTCAACCAACAGAGATCCCGGTTTCTTTCATCACACCGCTGTCAGACGTTCGCGTCTTTGAAAATGACAACGCAAAGTTTGAGCTTGAGGTGTCCCGAGAACCCAAAAGCTTCCGTTGGTTCAAAGGCTCCCAGACTCTGTCCAATGACGACAAATATCAGATTCTGCAAGACGGAAACAAACACACTCTTGTGGTCAAATCTGCCAGATATGAAGATGAAGCCAAGTACCTGTTTGAGGCCGAAAACAAGAGGACGTCAGGGAAGCTGATTATTGAAGGTACCTGATGTCATGCTGCTGGACAGAGGTCAAATGCGTTTCAAAGTCATGAAACAAACCTTAGTGCAAATCTTGGCCGGTCCCAAGATGTGCAGCAGTTTTTTTTTACCAACATAACAGGTACACACCACTTACAAATACGTCCAAAGATGGTTTCAAGGACTGGACATGAGATGACATAAGAGATCAATTTGGCACAAACCTTTCAATGTCCGTAAATGATCATCTAGCATATCTTGGCCCACACAGTCCCTAGCAGTGCAGTAGGTTCTTGCAACATCACAAGTGCATTTACACCACTTACACACAAGTACAAAAATGGTTCCAAGGGCTCAAGCCTTCTCGCTCTTACTGAAGTCATCCAAACACAAAGACCACCAATTGTTTTGTCTGTAGGCTCTCACTCTCTTTAATCATAATCGCCAGAAGTCGTCCTCTCAGGATCAGTAGATTCTGTGTCAGCTTCTACAGCCTGGGGCAATTTCTGGTCAGCTAGTGTGTCACACGGTCTCTCTCCGTCAGGTATCCGCCTGGAGTTTCTTAAACCCATCAAGGATGTTACCGTGAAAGAACGCGAAACGGCCGAATTCAGTGTGGAACTCTCCCATGAAAACATCCCGGTGGCTTGGTACAAAAACGGTTCACGCCTGCACCCTAGCAAAGTGGTGCACATGTCAGAAGACGGCAGAGTGCACACTCTGGCCTTTAAGGAGGTCTCCATTGATGACACATCAATGATCAAGGTGGAAGCCATGGACAAGCTGTCCGAGGCCATGCTTACCGTGCTGGGTTAGTATGTCAGCCAGAAGGCTAGAGATTCACGCATTCTTACAGCTTCAAAACAATAAAAACACGCATAATCTTGCAGAGGGCGACCTCTACTTTACCGTCAAGCTCCAAAACTACACTGCTATCGAAAAGGACCAGGTGATGTTGTCCTGCGAATTGAGCAAAGCCATCGGCGAGGTCCGCTGGTTCAAAGACGGCAAAGAAATATTTGCCTCCAAGAACATAGTTATGCAGTCCGACGGCAGAAAGCGCACCCTCATCATCCGAAAGGCGGCCAAAAGCGACATGGGAGCCTTCACCTGTGACTGTGGTACTGACAGAACCACGGCACAGCTCAACATCGAAGGTAATCCCTGGCTTTCCCCTGCAGGGGTTCAATTGCCCCAAAATATGCCTAGAACATAATCGTAAAAATTGTTAGCTCTCCTTTGTGGAGGCGGATCAATAGTTCAGTTGTCCACAAGTATCCTCTGTGGATTAATATTGTAACCGTTGGGACTCTTTTGAGGTTTCCACCAAAGAAGGACAAAGTTCCAAAATTCTTTTTACTTTCGACAACTTGTCTTATGATGTTCCAGGCTTTCTGGATGACCTAACTGCTCTCTACATATTTTCCTTACTTATTCTTTTGATCTCAGAGTTTTTAGATGCTATGGGGTTATCCTAAGTCTTTCTAACTTCTGGACCGTAAAAGATGTTTTTCAGAAATTATTCAATTATTTTCCCCAAACCATCACATGCTTTTGTTTTTCTTGGTGGCCTCTTATTCCTGATCCTGCCATTTTTCCACACGCCCACTGCAGAACGTGACATAAAGGTGATGCGTCCGCTCTACAGTGTGGAAGTCACAGAGATGGAGACCGCTAAATTTGAGACTGAGATCTCTGAGGAGGATCTCCATGCCACCTGGAAACTGAAGGGCGAAACCCTTTACCCATCTGCTGTAAGCTTTGGTTTTGGCCAGCTTCTCATCTAACTAGAGCTGTCTTTTTACTCCGCCCGACTCTTATTGTCCCGTAGGACGTGGAAATTAAAGAGGAAGGCTTCAGGCACACCTTGGTCCTCTTCAACTGCCTCTTGGACATGGCAGGAGGAGTGGACTTTGCCGTTGCCAACGCAAAATCATCTGCTCAGCTTCGCGTCAAAGGTGAACATTTGTGACTCTTATGTCTGTGTGTTTGTTAATTTGGGATTCAGGGTTAAGTTTCAGGCTCTGGCCTTCTCCAGAGGTTTTGTTGTAGCATATTACACCTTCTTCCTTCGAAACAACATTTTCAATCTGTTTATATGTGAGTATGAATGCTTGGTTTTATATACGGGCCCTTTTTGTGGCTGGGAACAAGTCAGAGGTGTACTTGTCTTTGTGCCCATGGAATAGAAACTTTACAGACGGACCTTCAGCATAAACGTGTTGAGTAATGAGATAATAGCAACTTAAAATTTATATGGTTAGTGCAAATCTATGAAATATAAAGTGTAAAATAATGAACTTGTAGCTTTTTTGTAAATCCAATTGACCGTTGGTGTCAGAGGTTTTACCCTGTTAAAAACTATAAGAGGCAGGTGATTGACCGTAACAAACTCACGCTTCCACACACCCGTCCCCCAATGCTAACCGAGGTTATTTTAGAAGCGGCAGAAGTTTGAATTGGCTGAGCCTGCAACCCACCCCGCTCGTATGTAAATTAGCGACTCTCCGACTGCTGGGTGCCCATGGACTTTCTGGCAGTTGTCCTGTTCGCTTCAAACAACTGCCATTGTGAAGACTTCTCTCTGGGATTTTGTTTTTTTATCTGGTGGACTGGTTCTGACCCGGCATGTCTTCTGCTCATCTCAAAGCCCGTTTGGTCTCACTGATGAGACCGCTGAGCGATGTGACGGTGACGGCCGGCGAGACTGCTACTTTCGAGTGTGAGCTGTCATATGAGGACATCCCCGTTGACTGGTTCCTTAATGGTCTTAAAGTGGAACCGAGCGAGCGGGTGAGTCCAATTCACTTACTGTTTGTGTTTCAGACAATTTGGCATGTGCCTAAATGGAACTGCTGGCCGTCGGTGGGCCAGACAGTTCTTGTGTATCTATTTTTAAAAGCCGAGGCCGAGGTGCTGGCAGGTGGATTCTCTCCACCCAGTTTTCACACCTTGACTTATTTCACACCGTTTGACATGCTGTTATCAGTTCTACTCGTGTTTCACCCACATAACCTTTCCTACAGCTTTCACTGGTAGGGAGGCAGTAAATGGCATGCGTTTTATGCCCACCCCAAAAAAAAAAGTTCATTTAACTGTTGTATTTCTGGAAATACTGTGACAATGGTGCACTATGTAGATTGCAAATTGACCCTTTTATTGTGGTTTCCACTGCAGGTAGTACTAAAGTCTGAGGGTAAAGTTCACAGTATGACTCTGAGGGATGTTCAGCTGAACGAAGCAGGACAAGTCCGCCTCACAACCAAAGACTGCCAGACTGAAGCGAGACTCACCGTGAAAGGTGAGACATCCAAAGCCAGTTAGCTAGCGATAGCTTGTCCTGGCTCAGCACTGAAACTGCTCTTTGGCAATCTTCAGAGCCACCTGTTGAGTTCACTAAGCCACTGGAAGACCAGACGGTAGAGGAGGAGGCCAGCGCCACTCTGGAGTGTGAAGTATCCCGAGCCAACGCTGAGGTGCAGTGGTTTAAAGATGGACAGGAGATCCACAAAACCAAAAAGTATGAGATCCTTGTAGACGGATGCAAAAGGACGCTGGTTATCCACGGATGCACACTAGATGACTCCAGGACCTACTCCTGTGCTGCCAAGGAATTCAAGACTTCCTGTTTCCTTAACGTTGAACGTGAGTACCTGCATTTAATTTTGATCACACAAAATAGAGTCGGAGAAAAATTTAAAATACAATTTAAATTGACAACTTAGGTGGTCTTAGTGGGGCTACCCTTACTTCACATTCAGTGTTTTCAGCTCAAAGTCAAATATTGATCACAGAGAGCCTGTTGTGTTGCCACAATCAATTCCACCGAAAGTCAGTCAAGGAGAGTGTGTTAGCACACTTAAGTATTTTTCTCAAAAAGCTTTCTGAACCCAAGGTGAATTTACTCCTTGGTCTCTACCAACAGCTCTTCGTGTCGAGTTCTCCAAGCCACTGCATGACTTAGAAGTACCAGAGAAGGAGTCCGCCCGATTTGAGTGTGAAGTATCCCGAGAGAATGTCAAGGTGATCTGTTGTGAAGTTTTTGCCTTTCCTTTTTGTATTTCACTGATGTCTTACTTCCTCCTTCCACTTTAAAGGTACGCTGGTTCAAAGATGGAAGTGAACTCAGAAAAGGGAAAAAGTACGAAATTATTGCTCAGGGACGACAACACATTCTGGTGGTCCACAAGTCGGTGATGGATGACGAAGCAGAGTACGAATGTGACGCCAAGACTGCCAAGACTTCCGGCATGCTGACTGTGATCGGTAAGAAGGGCAATACTAGTTTCAGTATACATCAGACTTTACAAACTAAATACCAAAAAGTTCCAAAAGTACACAATCATGACCCATGTTGATAGACATTGGTGAGACACCCTAGGTGTTCCTTAAACCAGTAGAATGTCTTAACCTATTGATCCTTCACAGAGGAGGAAGCCAGGTTCACCAAAAACCTTTCAAACGTGGAGGCAACAGAAACGGACAGCGTTAAGCTCATCTGTGAAGTCTCCAAACCTAATGCTGACGTCATGTGGTACAAGGGCGATGAGGAGTTGCCGGAAGGCGGTCGTTATGAACACATTGTGGATGGCAGGCGGAGGATTCTGCTCATCCAGGACCTGAAGATGTCCGATGCCGCAGAGTACAACTGCAGGCTCACTCCCAGAGTCAGAACCTCGGGGAACCTCAGGGTCAATGGTACGCACACCCCCAATCCCTGTCTTAAAACCGTTCAAAGATTTTGGCACCGATAGAAATGTACTTAGTCTGTGAAGACATTTAACTTGTTCTACCCATTAAATGTCATATTTATCTGGTCTTTTTACGCCACTGTTTTAGAACTAGCAGCTGAGTTCCTCTCCAGGCCTCGCAATGTGGAGGTAGTGGAGGGCGAGAAGGCTGAGTTCTCCTGCACGGTATCCAAAGACAGCTTTGAGGTCAAATGGCACAAGGACCACAAGGAACTGGAGAGTGGGGACAAGTACCAGATTATCAGTGATGGCAAGAGAAGGACTTTGGCAATCAAAGACTGCCAGGTCAGCGACGAATGCAAGTATGTTGTCATGATTGGGGCCACCAGAGCCAGCGCCCAACTCACCGTGCTTGGTAAGGAACTCCAAACTGCCACCAGATTTTCCCCAGATTTTCAGGGACGAGGCTCAGACAATTTTCACCTGGTGTTTTGCAGAGAAACTGAAGATCATCACACCGCTCAAGGACACCAAGGCCGACGAAGACCAGGAAGTGGTTCTGAACTGCGAGGTGAACACAGAGAGTGCCAAAGCCAAGTGGTTGAAGAACGGCGAGACAATTTTCGAGAGCAGCAAGTACGTGATGCTCCAGCGAGATAACATCTTCTCGTTGAGGATCTGCAACGCCCAGCAAGGCGACACAGCTGACTACAGTGTCCAACTGAGCAATCACAGGGGGGAACAGGTCAAGAGCTCCTGTGGGCTGGTTGTCAAAGGTATGTCTGTGTTATGGCCTTCATTATCATACTAGAGGGGTTCCTTGAATTTGCGTTTATTATATCGACCAGGTGTCTCTGGACATTGAGCTTCATTTTCAAACTGGCTGTTTGTTACCTTAGCACTCAATAACATGTATACAGTTGATTTGTTAGCATACAAGTCATTCTCTTTTGAAACATGAATATAGATTATTTGTACTTCAGGAGGTTTAGCTTGGTTTGTAATCTTGCTATTTGTTATCTTAGCATTAGACAACATGTATTAGTTGGTTTGTCAGCATGCAAAAGGTTTCCCTTTGAAACAGTTTTTTTTGTGTCCACAAGGTTTCTTTGGGTATCTAGCGTAGTTTTCAATCTTGCTATTTTTAGTATTTAAGAAGTTGATCTGAAAACCTGTTTATTATTCTTCAGAGGAGCGTTTAAGGATTGTGGTTCCACTGGAGGATGTGGACACGCAGGAGAAGAAGACGGTCAGCTTTTCTTGCAAGGTCAACCGCCACAACGTCACTCTGAAATGGTTTAAAGCCGGCGAGGAGCTGGTCTTCAGCAAGCGTCTAGTCTACCGGGTGGACAAAGACAAGCACATCCTCACAGTCAAGGACTGCACCCTGGCAGACCAGGGCGAGTATACGGTGGTGGCTGGCGACGACAAGTCCATGGCCGAGCTGATCATCAGCGAAGCGCCCGCCGACTTTGCCATGCACTTGAAGGACCAGACCATAACAGAGTTCGAGGACGCCGAGTTCTGCTGCAAGCTGACCAAAGAGAAGGTTGATGTCAAGTGGTACAGAGACGGACGCGAAATCAGAGAAGGACCCAGGTGCTGAACCAATTCCACATGGGTTATATGCTAGCTAACCTGCACACCAAACAAAAAACAGATATTTTGAGCATCTTGTCAGGAATGTTTATTCATAGATCCTCAATTTTGTCCACTAACGCTTTCAACACTAAGTGCGTTTGTCCCCTCCCAGATACACCTTTGAAAAAGACGGAAATATGTGCTACTTACACATCAAAGAGTGTCGACTGGATGACGAGTGCGAGTATGCCTGCGGTATTGATGACAAGCGTTCCAAAGCCAGGCTCTTTGTGGAAGGTGAGACAAAATGGCTTGTTGTGGCGGCGTCTTCGCTGATCCATTAACTCACATCTGGCTTTGCCTCTCACAGAGATCCCGGTGGAAATCATCAGGCCACCGCAGGACATCTTGGAATCGCCAGGCTCTGACGTCGTGTTCGAGGTGGAGCTCAACAAGGACAGAGTTGAAGTCAAGTGGTTGAGGAACAACATGAGCATTGTGCAGGGAGACAAATATCAAATGATGAGCGAAGGCAAAGTCCACAGGCTGCAGGTTTGCGAGATTCGTCCTAGAGACCAGGGCCAGTACAGAGTTGTCGCTAAGGACAAAGACGCAAAAGCCAAATTGGAGTTGGCGGGTAAGAAACAAAAGACAAAAGTCACTGAACTTTCCGTTTGGTTCCATCATCACTTTTATTTGAGTCCATCTCTCCTTGCTTCCTTCCTTCTCACAATTTGTGTGGTTCTCTGTCTGCAGCGGCTCCCCAGATAAAGACCACGGACCAAAACTATGTCACAGACGCAGGAAAGCCCCTGGTCATGAAGGTTCCCTACAGCGCCTATCCCCAAGCTAAGGCCAACTGGTCTTTCGACAACTTAAGTCTACCCCAAGACAGCATCCACACTACGGAGGACTACACCGAGTACTGGATGAAGGACCCCAAAAAATCTGACGAGGGTCGCTACAAGGTCGTCATCAAGAACAAACATGGAGAGGGCGAAGCCTTTATCAACCTTACCGTCATTGGTATGATTTTCCATAAGTAGAAAGCACACCGAGCTGTACTTGCCCAAGACACACCACAGGAAATGGTGCCCTTATTACCCTAGTGGTTTAGTGTTCCAACCAACCACCCACCCAAAAAGCGCACCCCATCAGCCCATGCCATGTGACCCTGGAATTGTGCACAAGTTTCTAAAATCCTGTACACCAGACGTGATAGTTTTAGCTATCACCTAACACCAGGAGTCCATTGACACAATTTGCAAAAAGTAGGGACCAGGCCCTGGTGCTTATGACAAAAATTTGCAAATAATTTATGCCACAAGTCAAAGAGAAGTTCGCCAATAGAAACACTAAGACTAATCCATTATTTCAAAGGTCTGCCCCATCCCTATTTCATGCTCAGAATAAACATTTGCAAAAGGTTCGAAAACAGAATCGGCAAAGTTATGTCAACTAATGCCAAAATCTTTCTTGACCTGTCAGTTATGAAAATACCTAAATCAAGAACTCTGTCTGTCCTGTCTACAGATATCCCAGGGCCTGTGAAAAACCTACAAGTGGTGGACACAGCCGACTGTGAAGTCAGCTTGGCGTGGGAGGAACCAGAATACGACGGAGGAAGCAAAGTAATCGAGTACGTGGTGGAAAGACGGGACGAGAAACGCAACACCTGGACACTGGCCACGCAGCACGCGGAGAGTCCAGAGTACACCGTCATAGGACTCCAGAAAGACTCCCTGTACCTTTTCAGAGTCTGTGCTCGAAACCGCGTAGGCAGCGGACCCTTTGTAGAGACAGACAAACCCGTCCATGCGAAGAACAAGTTTGGTACGTCTACAAGAAACTAAATGTTGCTCATCTTCTTTCAAGCCTGTTGTTCAGATTTTCCTCATGATTCAGACTATTCCAACACTTATTTTCCCCACGTACCCATGGTTTATGTTTTAAGATAATTTTCAAGGCAACCCTTTTCAAGTTGAGGTATTGAGGCTGGTTTCTTGTGTGGCGTGCAGATGTTCCTGGTCCGCCTCTAAATGTGAAGGTGGAGAACGTCTCCAAATTCGGCTGCACCGTGTCCTGGGCGACGCCCCAGTGGGATGGTGGCGCGCCAATCACCTCATACATTGTGGAGTTCCGCGACAGGACGTCCGTCAAGTGGTTGCCGGTCCAGGTGACCAGGGCCGATGAGCTGAAGGCCGTAATCAATGACGTCATTGAGAACAAGGAGTACATCTTCAGAGTCAAGGCGGAAAACAAAGCCGGCGTCGGAAAACCAGGTGCCGCCACCTATCCCGTCAAGATCATGGATGCCATCGGTGAGTACCACTCCTCTTCAGTGACACACTGCATGCCTTAACAATATTTTTTCTCTGGAGAGGACATTGACATTCGACTGTTCCTACCAACAGACCGACCTAGCCCGCCCCAAAATCTGGTCTGGCAGAACCAGACTAAGAACTCTGTGCAGCTGAGCTGGGAGACGCCATCTAGTAATGGCGGCAGTCCCATTACCGGATACATTCTGGAGCGCTGTGAAGAGGGAACAGATAAGTGGATCCGCAGCAACTCACGCCTCTGCCAAGACCTCTTCTTTAAGGTACCCAAATCTGAACAATGTTTACAAAAACAATTTCCCCTGGTAGTATCAGCTTCATTTCAATTTTTTTCTCAATGTTCAGGTGTCTGGACTTAAGAATGGAACGTACTACAACTACAGAGCATTTGCTGAAAATGCAGCTGGAATCTCAGACCCGTCCAATGTCATCGGACCTCTTCTGGCTGACGACATGCACAGTGAGTAAAACAGTGTTTTTGTGTTGATCCAGTTTCTCATCTGTCATGACCATGTCCTTCCTCCTTTCCAGCTGCGCCTACCATGGACCTGAGCGGGTTCAAAGACGGCCTGGAGGTGATCGTCCCCAATGCTCTCATGATCAGAGTCCCCATTGGTGGATATCCCGTCCCTGTTGCAAAATGGACGTTTGGGGACAAAGAGTTGAGTGGTACAGATGAGCGCGTAACGCTGACCACCAGGTCCACGTTTACCGAGCTGGTAGTGGCACCCAGCGTCCGTCCAGACAAAGGCACCTACACGCTGCAATTGGAGAACGATGTCTCATTTATCTCTGGGGAGATTGAAGTCAATGTCATTGGTAGGAGCAGTGGGACCTAGTTTTGCCCAAGGTAAACAAAATGTACTAAGATTTTAATTTGTCATCAATTCTTCATACCAGCTGCACCCAGTGCACCAAAGGACTTTAAGGTTCCGGAAGTAACTCGCAACCATGTTATGCTGAGCTGGGACCCTCCAGAGCATGACGGAGGAAGTCCTCTGACAGGGTACCAGGTGGAGAAACGAGACGTTTCACGTAAGACCTGGGTCAAGGTATGACACTTAAAATGTTCTTTCCTGAATTATTTTGTTAGAACACACTAAAATGAGATTCTCATCTTCTCCCCTCTGCCAGGTGGCCTCATATATCCAAGACCTGGAGATAACGGTCACTGATGTGATTGAAGGCAAAGAGTATCTGTTCAAGGTTACGGCCTGCAACAAGTGCGGACCCGGAGAACCAGCGTACATCGACGAGCCTGTCAATATTTCCTCTCCTGCCAGTTAGTCACCGTATAAGTTGTTGAAGGAGCAAAAATACAAGCCAAAAACTGCAAATCTGTAACCAAAGTTTTGCTTGGTACCACAGCCGTTCCTGACCCACCAGAGAACCTACGATGGAGAGACAAGTCCGCCAGTGGCATTTTTCTCACCTGGGAGCCTCCCAAGTATGACGGTGGGAGTAGCATCCGCGGTTACAACTTGGAGCGCTGCCAGAGAGGAACCGACCGGTGGGAGACCTGCGGAGAGATGGTTCCTGAGCTTAAGTGCCAAGTCACAGGTCTGACTGAAGGCGAGTGGTATTCGTATCGAGTTCGAGCCCTGAACCGTCTGGGAGCCAGTCGGCCCTGCAAAGCCACAGACGAGATCCAGGCTGTAGACCCTAAAGGTAAAGACCTGAAGGAGGTTTTCTGGTTAGAGAGAGTAATTCATGAGCTCATCCTAATCAATTGTTTTTCGTGATAAAACAGAGCCACCAGAGATTATGCTGGATGCCAAGTTGCTAGCTGGTCTGACTGCCAAAGCCGGAAGCAAGATTGAGCTGCCCGCCGAGGTGACAGGCAAACCCGAGCCCAGGGTCAAGTGGACCAAGGCGGACCTGGTCCTTAAAGCCGACGACCGAATCAACATCAATACCAGGCCGGGACACTCCACCGTCACCATCTCCAAGACCAGGCGGGGTGACAGCTCCACATACATTATCGAGGCCACCAACATTTGCGGCCGAGCCACTGCCACTGTCGACGTTAACATTCTCGGTAAGATGCAGTTCTGAAGGCAGTTCTAAGCTGTTGCTGGACCTACCAGGAGTCTAAGTCAGATTTCTTGGTCTCAGACAAACCCGGCCCACCGGCGGCTTTTGACATTTCTGAAATCACAAACGAGTCCTGCTTCCTGGCCTGGAACCCGCCACGTGACGACGGCGGCTCGAAAATCACCAACTACATCATCGAGCGCCGCTCTGCCGACAGTGAAATTTGGCACCGTCTTTCGTCCACTGTCAAACAGACCACCTACAGGGCGGTGGACCTGGTTAAGTTCAAGGAGTACATTTTCCGGGTCTTTGCTGAGAATCAGTTCGGCGTAGGTCCACCAGCAGAACACCCATCCATTATCGCCAGATACCCATTCGGTATGTGACTTGGGTTGAGATTTTTTTAAACCTTTTGCCTGGGTTAGTTTGAACTGACTTTCAGTTATAATTGATTTAGCAGCTCTAATTGTAAGTGCAATTTTGACAGACACACCTGGGCCTCCGTACAAGTTGGAGCCTTCAGACATCACCAAGGACTCGGTAAGCCTCAGCTGGTACGAGCCCGATGAAGACGGAGGAAGCCCGATCACAGGCTATTGGGTCGAACGATACGAGCCTGACCATGACAGGTGGATTCGATGCAACAAGCTCCCCATAAAGGACACAAATTACAGGTTGGTCATGGTTTATTTTGAAGTCTGCTACTTGGGTAATCAATGAGCTCCTGCTTACTGGTTGTATCAGCTGCTGACTTTAAAGAATGAGTGCCTCTACACATTTTGGGTGGAAGAGTCATTTGTTGTGGGATATTTGGTTAGCTAAGTATTCAGGAAGACTTTTGTGTTAATATAGAATAGCTGAACACATGGTTTCTTTTTTTTCAGGGTCAAAGGTCTTCCCACAAGAAAGAAGTACAAGTTTAGAGTCCTGGCTGAAAATCTGGCTGGAGTTGGAAAACCAAGCAAAGAAACCGAGCCAATTCTCGTGAAAGATCCTATTGGTACAAAACTTTGGTTGTGTTCCTTTTTTTTGCATGAAGGTTTTTGTTCAAGGTCCTAAACTTCTGACCGGTCTTCCAGATCCTCCATGGCCTCCCGGAAAACCGACAGTGAAGGACGTGGCCAAGACCTCTTGCTTCCTGATGTGGACCAAGCCCGAGCACGATGGGGGAGCCAAGATTGAGGGCTACGTAATTGAAATGCTCAAGAGCGGCACAACTGATTGGATCCGTGTGACTGAAGGCGTCCCAGCGACAGAATATTTCCTTAAAGGTCTGATGGAGAAGCAGGAGTACTCGTTCCGAGTTCGAGCCGTCAACGTGGCCGGCGAGAGCGAACCCAGTGAGCCTAGCGACCCGGTCCTCTGCAAGGAGAGACTCAGTAAGACATTGCCGCACCTGTCTACAATGTTGCCAAAAAGATTTGCTGTCGATATATGCGGGCTTCTTTTTTGAGCATGAAGCTACTCTGTCTACAGATCCCCCTTCTGCTCCCCGTTGGCTGGAAGTCACCAGCATCAGTAGAAAGAGCGCCAATTTGAAGTGGACTGTCCCTGAGCGTGATGGGGGCTCGCAAATCACCAACTATGTGGTGGAAAAAAGGGACGTACGTCGCAAAGGCTGGCAGGCGGTGGACACCACCGTTAAGGAGCTTACGTACACTGTGACACCTCTCAACGAAGGCTCTCTTTACGTATTCCGCGTGGCAGCTGAAAACGCTGTTGGGGTTGGGCCTTTCTGTGAACTGGAAGACTCTGTACTGGCCAAGGACACTTTCAGTAAGTCTGGTTCACAGGCAGTGGACTCAACGTTGACCTGTTGGCTGTGTAGGAAGAATTTTAAATTTGTCCATCTTTTTCCAGCCACTCCGGGGCCACCTTATGCCCTGACTGTTGGCGCCGTAACCAAAAGATACGTGGACCTGCAGTGGGAAGCACCTAAAAACGATGGTGGCAGACCCATTCTAAGGTAGGACCTGCAACCGCCAGTAAGAATGCTAAAAGCATAAAACATTGGACCTCAATATGTCCAAGTAACTTACAGCCGTCAGACTTGAGTGGTTATCAAACCAGAGTTAAGCCACTTTGCGGTTCTGTCCACCTGGATCTTTTTCAAGTATTGCTACAATGTATTTGCACAGAAATCAGGCTCTAAACTCACATCCATTAGTTGTTGCTTTAATGTATGCGCTTGAGTTGATTTGTCAATGTTGTGCCACTAACCTGGCAGGTATTCTATTGAGAAAAAGGAGAAGCTCGGAACCCGTTGGGTGAAATGCGGAAAAACCTCCGGACCGGACTGCAAGTACAGAGTTACAGACGTGATTGAGGGAACAGAGGTTCAGTTCCAGGTCCGCGCTGAAAATGAGGCGGGAGTTGGACATCCAAGTGAACCCACTGAAATCCTGACTATTGAAGACCCCACAGGTAAGTAGATGCGAGCGCAACCTTTAAAGCCAGACTGGAAAACCATGAGCTATAATAATTGCTCTCCTCTACAGGTGTCCCATCTCCTCCTGTAGAGCTCCATGTGACTGCCGCCACCCGGGAGTTCTTGTCTATTGCCTGGAAGCCTCCGCAAAGGGATGGCGGCTCACCCATCACTGGCTATCACATCGAGATGTGCGAGGCCGGCACGGAAAAGTGGATGAGGGTCAACTCTCGGCCTGTCAAAGAACTAAAGTACACAGTGCAAGAAGGTGTCGTTCCTGAAAAAGAGTACATTTTGAGAGTGAGAGCTGTAAACTCTGTCGGAGTCAGCGATCCCTCGGATATCTCTGAGAATGTCATCGCCAAAGATTCCGACTGTAAGAACAAAACGGGGACTATTGTAGAGAGTCCCGAACCTTGTTGGTTTTGTGTTTTTTCATCTTGGTTCCCATCTTTTTATAGGCAACCCCACTCTGGAATTCCAGACATTGGACCTGGTCGTGGTGGAGACAGAGAGGCTGCACATTCCAGTTCCTTTCAGGGCCGTTCCGACGCCCAAGATCACTTGGCACAAAGACGGCAAGGAGCTGAAGGCCAACGAGCGTCTTGGCTTCAGGTTGGTGCTCATCGCAGTTCCCTTCACATGGCCGGCAGCTGACTAGACGCTTTGTGCCTACCAGGAAAGAGTACACTTCCTGCCACCTGGAAGTGGACAATAGTCTTCACTCTGATGCTGGCCAGTACAAAGTGACTGTGGAGAACAAACTGGGAACTGCCAGTGCTACAATCAATGTCAAAGTTATCGGTAAGCAAGCATCTGAATCATAGCATTTGCTTTGTTGTTTGCATGTTTTTGACTCTTTTAAAACTGCATTTCCAGGTCTTCCTGGCCCATGCAAGGAAATCTTAGTCTCTGAAATTACCAAGAGCTCCTGCAAAGTCTCCTGGGATCCTCCTGACTACGATGGAGGAACCACGATTTTGCATTACGTCCTGCAGGTCTGTCAGTTCAACAGCTCCAGAATAAGCTTCGTTGGGGTGCCTGTTTTCAACCTTACATGCCACCGGGGTTTTAGAGTCTCATACCAGGAACCTGTGCTAACTTTGACATGCTTTTTGATACCGCTACAGCGACGTGAAGCTGGCAGGAGAACGTACGTCAACATGATGTCTGGCGAAAACAAAGTGAGCTGGAATGTCAAAGACCTCATCCCCAATGGAGAGTACTACTTCAGAGTTCAGGCCGTCAACAAAGTTGGAGGCGGGGAGTTCATTGAGCTTCGCAATCCAGTCATTGCTGAGGACCAGAAACGTAAGCAGCAACATCTTTACCCAAACATCCAAGCATTGTGTTGGTTCTAGTCAAATTCAATTTGTGTCTCGTCTTTCATCAGATCCTCCTGACCCACCAGTGGATGTGGAGACCCACAACCCCACATCGGCCACCATCACACTGACCTGGAAGCCTCCCATGTATGATGGAGGTGCCAAAATCATGGGATACATCCTGGAGCGCCAGCTGAAAGGAGAAGACAAGTGGGAAAGGTGCAACGATTTCCTGGTCCCGGTGCTTTCCTACACAGTTCGAGGGCTGAAGGAGGCCAAGAGCTACGCTTTCAGAGTCCGAGCAGAAAACTCAGCCGGTGTCAGCGACCCATCTCGCAGCACCCTCTTTGTCAAGGCCTTGGATGCAGTTGGTAAGGAAGTTTTGGGGATCCTGTGCCATGGGACAGTGTTGTCGCCTCATTTCTGATTTGTGCATTTCGTCCGACAGATGCTCCTAAAGTCTTCCTGAGTGGCAGCCTTCAGTCTGGCCTCGATGTAAAACGAGGAAGTGATATCCACCTGGAGGCCAATATCTCTGGTTCACCGTACCCTGAGATAACCTGGTATTGGAATAACCAGGTGATCCGGCCTGAGGCGCTTCGCAGGAGGCCAGAAAGGCAGCTGAAAAAGAAGGTGGAGAAGGAAGACAGTGAAGGGAAAAAGGAAGAGGGAGAACTGAAGGACGTAAAGACAAAGGAGGCTGAGCAGGAAAAGGAGGAGACAGACTATCCAACTATTAATGAACGTCTGACCATCAACAACACCAAGAGGGGCGAGTCCACTGCAGTTGTCAGGGACTCACTGCGTGTTGACCATGGCATCTATATGGTGAAGGTAGAGAATGACCATGGTGTCGCGTCGGCCACGTGTGAGGTCAATGTGCTTGGTGAGGCTTAGACTCTTTCGTTAATGTCTACTATTGCTTCAACTCCTAAAGCATTTTTTCTGTCCCTAGATACTCCCGGACCTCCAATTAACTTCTGCTTTGAAGAGGTAAGGAAGAACTCCGTAATCTGCAAGTGGGATCCACCTAAAGATGATGGTGGCAGCGAAATCCTCAACTACACACTGGAGAAGAAGGATAATTCCAAGATTGAGCTCGGATACAGTTGTGTCACTTCCACGCTTAGAGGCTGCCGCTACCTCGTGCCCAAACTCATTGAGAAAAAGGAGTACATTTTCAGAGTTGTCGCCGAGAACAAGTACGGAGCTGGTCCGCCCTGCATATCCAAACCGCTTGTTGCCAAGAATCCTTTCGGTATGTACAGTTGCTTTGAGGGTGACCCCGTTGGCTTCAGCTCCTTTGAGACGAATCACGTTTGTGGCCGTCCTTTTCAGAACCTCCCGAGGCTCCTGAAAAACCAGAGATCGATAACATCACGGCCCATAGCATGCTGGTGATCTGGAACAAGCCCAATGACAACGGTAGCCCCATCTTGGGATACTGGGTCGAGCGTCGTGAGATCAATAGTTCCCACTGGGCTCGAGTGAACAGGTTGGGATCGCCAAATGGAAAAACTTCCAAGGTGGTGGTGACGACTTCATCTTGTATATGTTTTGCAGGGACATGGTTTATTCCACCCAGCTGAATGTGGAGGGACTCGTTGAGGGTCTTACTTACATCTTCAGAGTGGCAGCCGAAAATCAAGCTGGCCCTGGGAAGTTCAGCGTTCCTTCGGATCCCAAGACAGCTCAAGCCCCAATATGTACGTTAATTTTTGGGCTGTGCACACACTCACTCAGTCTTCATGATTTTACGATGAGGCTTTAAGGCTAAAGTTTATGACACCTTGCTACTTTTTAGCCTTTTTTTGAGTACTTAGTAGTTGAAACAACGTGGAGGCTCACGAGGCAAGATATCAACACAATGTGTAGGACTTAGAACTACTCACGTCAAGGCACATTTATTTGTATAGCCCATAATCACAAATTGTCTCAAAAGACTGCACAGGTCACAATTACACCACCCCCTAATCTAAAGCTGACCTGCGGGCAAGAAAAAACTCGAAACCTAAACGTGAGGGAAAAAAGTTGAGAAGGGGCCACATAAGTGGTAATCCCCCTTCCAGGATGCCCAGGCTGCAATAGATGTTGCATTGGGTAAAAATACACAAAACACTTTGGACTGTCAGAACCAGAACAGATACAGGACCCAAACACGTGAGTCATGCACGTTAGGAAGCCAGTCTGGCGTGGCGTTTTTATCTCAGTATGGCAGGCCTCTAAATTTCTACAACTTAATGGCGAGTTTGTCTCCAGTGCCAGAAGCAGTTGAGTGTCTTCTGCATAGCAATGGAAACTAATATTACACTTGCGGATAGTATCACCATGCAGAAACATATGAATACTAAAAATGAGGGGGACAAGTATAGAGAGCCCTGTCGAACAACACAGGTGACATCAAAACATTTAGAGGTCAGATTGCTGTAGTTAACACATTGCGTTCTGTGTGACAGGTAGGACCTAAACCATGAGAGTATGGTTCCTGAGATACCAATCCATTTTTCCAGACGATGATATGTAATATGTAAAGTAATATGTTGTGGTACCGTATCAAAGACAGCACTGAGATCCAGCAGCATCAGCATTGTCGAGGCGCCAGGATCTATTGCTAAGAGGAGATCATCTTTAACCAGGGCTGTCTCAGTAGGGTGATTTCCCCTGAATGCTGATTGGACAGATTCAAAGGGATTATTTTCAGGCATAAAGTCAGCTCTTGTGCAGTAGCCTTTTCAAGTAATTTTGCAAAAAAATGGTAGATTTGACACCTGCTTGTAATTACATACTGTAGGGTATCCGGGTCAAGGTTAGGTTAGGTTGCTTAAACTCTGCCTTAGGCGGACTAACCACTCAACTGCCGTGCCGCCCATATATATTAATAGTATTTAATAATATTTATGACTGAAGGTCCGAAGATCCCAAACAGATCTTTCACCAGTGAATTCTGAAACGGGTCAAGCAGGCAAGTATTTTAGGTCATGGGCAGAATAAGTAGAACTGTTAGGGTGAAGTTGTTGTCCAGTCATGGTCGCCATTGTGTCGAACAAAGATTTTGAAACATTTTTATGTACAGCAATAATCTTTGAGAAAAACTATTTTAGCTGAGGCAAGGGCTACTTGATAATTAAGCAAGCTGTCACACCAGGCTTGTCTGAAAATATCAAGCTTTGTTGTGTGCCATTTCCATTTAAGTTTTCTGCGACCTTGTTTGAGTGACTTGGTTTCTTTAGTAAGCCAAGGTATTTGTTTTGGGTCAAAAAGTATGCAGTAAGGAATCCACAGAGGACACTAACCAAAGCAGTATTGAAGTCATTTGTAAGTGAGTCAACAGGCCCAATATAAGAAAGAAAGGATCGAGTTGCTGCTGGTAATAGTTTTATTAGAGCTTGGTGGATATTGCAGCTTCTAAAACCTACATTTTTCTCATCACTTCAAACTGCACCTCACATTTAACAAGATAATGATCAAAGATGCCATTAGTATATGTAAACGCCAAAACCTTTGAGGCTACCACCCCTCGGGTCAGAACAACGTCTAGAGTATTCCCATTTTTATGAGTGGGGACATCAACTTCTTGATTTTAAATAAATGTATTAACCAGCGAATGTAAATCAACCGTGAGTGGATTAGATGTGGAGTTCATGTGAACAATAAAATGACCCATAATTATGTCTTTGTCTGCATAGGTAACAAAGTCAGTTAACATTTTCGAAAATTCATCCTAAAAATATTGAATGTGGTCAAGGCGGGCAATACACAACTAATCTTTATAAGTTTTGTGACATAAAAGACCTCATAATGAGTGCTTCAAACATTTTAAACACAGTAGAGGTACTGGGTGTAAATTTCAGTGTAATTTCTGAAATAATAGCAGCACCGCTACCTTTTTAGCAAGATTGTGCCAAATGCAAACTCACAAAGTTAGGAAGAAAAACCTCATTTAGCGATACAAACTCATTTGGTTTCCACCAGGTCTCACAAAGCACAATTAGGTTAATCTTTGGATTCAAGCTATCTAATATTCAGGTGGCGTAACAGGAGAAAAAACATTAGGAAAAAAGTGATATTTCTTCTTCCTCATAACCTACCAAGGGAGAATCAGAGTTTAGGAGCACAGAAGAAGATGCTACAAAAGAAAATAGATCAGGGTGTGTGGTGCGGGTAATGGAACACACTCAACTACAAAAAACTATGTTAAATGCATTGGCTGCGGCTGCATCGGCTCGCTACAACGGGTCAGATGCAATCGACATTTCGTTCTGTGTACATTGTTACACAGAATGACAATACAAGGAAATTATTATTATTAATCTAGCATAGCGATAGTTAGCTCTAGCATTAGAAATTCCACACCCGTGGCTACAGGCTCTTTAATCACCTGTGAGCCGGCCTGCTCTAGTGTACCTTATCATGCTAAGCGTAAACAGTGACTAAGCTTCAGTTTATGCTGTGCTCTCAATGCTCTTCAGTTAAGGCCATAGTTCAAAGACAGTGGGACCAGTGGAGGTTCTTAAGGTAGTTCTTATCATTGATTCTTGTTTTTAACAGTACCTCCTGGTCCACCACTCCCCCGAGTGGTTGCAACTACTGACCATTCTATTGACGTTGAATGGGACGCACCTACTGACAATGGAGGAGGCGAGATCCTGGGGTACCACGTGGATAAGGTGCTCAACTACAGCCTTTAATCTGGTAACATCAACATGTAATGTCTTTCTCAAACTTCTGATCTGGTGTTCCTCAGACTATTGCCGGTACCAAAGACTGGTCCAGGTCAACAGAACGTCCGTGGAAGACTCGAGCATTTACGGTCTATGGAGTCCGTGAAGGAGCCAAGTACCTAGTCAGAGTAATTGCCTGTAATGCTGCGGGAGAGGGTTCTCCGGGTTTCACCGAGTCGGTGTTCGTGAGGAATCCCGCAGGTCAACTGGAGACGTCAAGATTTAAGCGCCAAATTCGAGCCAGTTCTTGATTCTGACTGTTCTTTCCTGCAGAAATGCCTATGGTGGAGATGGATGTCCTCCTGAAGAACGGCATGGTCATCAGAGCTGGGGAGACGCTCCGTGTTCCTGCACTGGTCACCGGTAAACCTTATCCAACGATCACTTGGACCGTGGAAGATAAAAAACCAGACAAAGATCGTGTTGAGATCCTTAGCGAAGGGAACAACAGCATTGTGTTCATCAAAAGTGCACAAAGGAAGGACTGTGGCAAATACTTGATCTCTGCATGTAACCCCAGTGGCACGAGGTCCGCGTTCTGCCGGGTGGATGTTATGGGTAAGTGGACTAATGTGTGGAAAGGAAACCTGATAGTGATCTAAAAAGGCCCCTGTGTTTACAGATGTTCCTGGACCCGTCACTGATCTAAAACCAGTGGTGGTGACCAGAAAGATGATCTTTCTGAACTGGGATGACCCCGAGGACGACGGCGGTAGTGACCTGACTGGATTCCTTGTAGAGCGGCGGGATGCCAAAATGCACACATGGAGGCAACCTGTTGAAACGACTTCCTCCAAATGCGAGTGTGTCGGGATCATGGAGGGACAAGAGTACCTGTTCCGTGTCACTGCCAAGAACAAGTACGGCCTGGGGCCTCCCGTTGAGATAGGACCAATTAAAGCTGTGGACCCGCAAGGCAAGTCTAGGGAGGCATTTGCACCAACTGTCTATCATGCCAACCATTCCCACCTTTTATACGGTTTTGTTTGTCACGGGTTTTGCAGGACCACCATCGACCCCCGAGAAGTTCCACTACACCGAACGCACCAAGAACTCAATCACGCTCGCCTGGAAGCCTCCTCGCAACGATGGAGGTAGTCCTGTCATTGGTTACTTTGTGGAGAAGAAGCGCCAAGACAAGCAGGCCTTTGAGCAATGCAACGCCGAGATTTGCCCTGATTTGACCATGACAGTGGACGGCCTTGATGAGGCCTGGATGTACGAGTTCCGGATCAAATGCGCAAATCTGATTGGAGAAAGTGAACCATCCTTCGCTATGTCTGTAGTCATTCAAGACGATGAAGGTATGGCGAGTTTTCTGCAAGGCCATGGGTCGGTCGTCTATTATCTATTGAAGATATTAACAATAACAATAATAATAATAACAATTCAACTTTGGAAAAGATGCTTTGGTGAGGTCTAACTGAAGGAGCTTTTACCTCTCTCCACCAGTGGCCCCCGAGATCCACATGTTAAAGATCTTTAAAGCCGACAGCATTACGGTAAAGAAGGGCGAGCCCATAGAGATTCCTGCTGACATATTGGGCCTGCCCATTCCCAAAGTGGAGTGGTCCAAAGACGACGTAGTCCTGAACAAGCCCACAGACAATCTGCTGATGGAGACTGAGGTGACCGGTAGGATGAACATCAAGTCCACCCTATCCATCCCTGCTGCCAAGCGAAAGGAACGGGGCAGCTACACAATATCTGCCTCAAACAACATGGGCTCAGCCAAGCACACAATTTCTGTCATGGTGCTAGGTGAGCTAAAGCTACTGATAGGCCCAGATTACATTTGGGGTTGTTAGTAGCACAGTTCTCCTTTCTCTTCACCCAGACCGGCCACTTCCTCCCAGGAACGTGGCAGTGTCAAACATAAAGTCGGAGTCCTGCCAACTGACATGGGACGCGCCCCTGGATGACGGTGGCAGCGAACTGACCAACTATATTGTTGAGAAGAAAGAAATCCTGGGAGAAGATGATGAAGAGGGGCAGAAAGCCGAACCTGGTTGGTTGGAGCTCACAAGCAGCATCGTTGACAAAAAGTATCGGGTAGGTCTTCCTAGTTCTTCAAATTTAATATAGTGACAGTAAACAAATCAGAAAGTGTCTCGTGAGTTCTTCCTTCCAGTCTCATTAGTCATCACAAGAGTCATAATGAAATCATCCTCAATTTGCTTCAGGTTTGGAACTTGGATACAAACAAATGGTACCAGTTCCGTGTCAGAGCCGAGAATCGCTACGGCAAGTCTGACCCTTGCGCCGCAGAAGAAGTTCAAATCACAGACCCCTATGGGCTCCCCGGCCCGCCCGAGAAACCCACCATCACCGAATATTCCAAGAACTCCATGACCCTGACCTGGGAGCCGCCAAGGGACAACGGTGGCTCCATGATCATTGGCTATTGGCTGGAGAAGAAAGAGAGAGGCTCCGCATACTGGGCCAGAGTCAACAAGATGCCGGTGACCAAGAGGGGCATGAAGGGCTGGGAGTACCAGGTAAAGCCTTTGATCATGCTGAGTTGTCCTTTAACACTTGCTGACTGAAAAAGAAAAGTGTATGGTAACTTCTTGCATTTGGTAGGTGACTCGCCTGTTTGAAGGATGTGAGTACGAATTCCGAGTGGCAGCTTCCAATTCAGCTGGAATGGGACCGTTCAGCGCCCCATCCGACCCGGCTTTTGCTGTGGACCCGTTAAGTGAGTCAACTTTATTTGGAGACCAGTTTTTTTCCCGCAATGTAATGTACCTTTTTGTGCTCCCCACTTAGAGTCACGATCCCAATTAAGTTTTAGCAGATTACTGACTTGGATTTTTTTTTTTTTATTTAGAGCATAACCTAACTGTCTACTTCCAACCTCTGCAGCTCCTCCGAGCATGCCCGCCGCTCCTGTAGTGGCCGACAAGACCAAACACAACGTGACTCTGACCTGGAAGCCACCTGAGAAGGACGGAGGAAGCCCCATCAAGGGTTATATTGTCCAAATCCAGGACGAAGGCAAATCCGATTGGGTGAGAGTCAACGAGGAGTTGATTCCCGACACTAAGTTCACCGTGCCCAGCCTACGAGAGCTCAAACGCTACCGATTCAGAATCATTGCCGTGAATGACATTGGCGAATCAGACCCCAGCCCCCGCACCAGTGAGGTTTTGATTGAGGAAGTCCAACGTAAGTGTTTGTTTCGGCCTACATCACATCAAAGTCACGGACATGTCAATGAGGGTCCTGTTCGTGTTTCAGTCCCACCGTCCATCTCTATTGACTTGATGGTGGATGACCTGCTCTATATCCGAGCCGGAGATCCGATCAGGATCCCTGCCACCATTAAGGGACGCCCCGTACCCAAGGTGACGTGGGACTTTGAAGGCAAAGCAAAATCTCACAAGAAGAACAAACTACACACACTTCCAGTGGACTCTGAGGTGACTTCTTTCAGCAAGTAGGAAAACTTTCATCTCTCCTGAGCTCAACATGCTTTTGTGTCTTCTCAGATCGAGTCCACGGACACCACGTCCGTTGTGACCATCCCTGTTAGTTTGAGGACCCACTCTGGACGATACACCATCACGGCCAAGAACAAGTCGGGACAGAAACACGTCAATGTCAGAGTCAACGTCCTCGGTGCGTTTTCCTTCTTTTAAATGGGCTGATCCATTGATGTGTCCTGATTATAGGCTCTTTTTTGGTTTTAGATGTCCCCGGACCTCCAAAAGATCTGAAGGTGACAGACATCACCCGTTCGACCATGAGGCTTATCTGGAAGCTGCCCGACAATGACGGTGGAGAGAGAATCAAGAGCTATTATGTTGAGAAGAAGTGTGCGATTGACAAGGCCTGGACCAAGGTACAGGAAATGAAGGACAGAAACAATCAATAGTTAGCAAAGACAAACAAGTGACCATGGTGCTTTTGAAAGGTCAACGCGGCATGCGCCAGTCAAGCCTATGTGGTCCCAGGTCTCCTTGAGGGACAAGACTACCTATTCAGAGTTCGAGCTGAGAACAGGCTGGGTTTGGGTCCGTTTACCGAAACCATTGAACCCGCCCAGGCCAGGGACCCCATCTGTGAGTGCATGTGCCGCCTAATCAAGTAAAATCCAGGTTTAAATTGGCAACTCCCTAATGAGTTTTTTTTTTATCTCCACAAACGCAGACCCACCGGACCCCCCTACAAAGCTGAAGGTCAACCTGGTAACCAAGAACACGGTGACCCTGACGTGGGAGCCTCCCAAAAACGACGGTGGTTCCCCTGTCAAGCATTATGTGGTAGAGCGCTTGAGCTGGGACACCAGCGGCAAGGAAAAGGAAACATGGAAGCAGTGCAACAAGCGAGATGTAGAGGAGCTCAGTTTTGTGGTGGAGGATCTGAATGAGGTTGGAGGATTCTCCCAATTCTGGCAATGCTTGCATTAGTCTTGTGGTAGGCCCAACGTGACTGACAAAACTGACTTTCAGGGAGGGGAGTATGAATTCCGAGTGAAAGCCGTGAACGCTGCTGGACCAAGTCGACCCAGTGCCACCGCCGGACCGCTTTTCATAAAGGATCAGACATGTGAGTCCCACCAACCTTAATTGGCATACTGTTTGCTGGTAGACTGTATTTGTTTCGGTAATCAAGGTGAAAGAAAAAAATTAATGTTTTGTAACGTTTCAGGCCCCCCCACTGTCGAGTTACGCGAGCTGCTAGAGGGTGAGGAGGGCTGTGACCTCAGCCTACCGGCCAAGGTGGGCGGTTGTCCTTTCCCCAGCCTCTCGTGGCAAAAAGCCGAGTTGGACATGCCGGAGCAAAAGTCAGCCGTGCGATACGATCAGCGGATATGCAAGCTGGTCACGCATGACAAGTGCACGCTGATGCTCCAGCGGGCCAGCAGGGATGACAGCGCCCTATACAGTCTAACTGCCACCAATGCTCTGGGCACTGTTACCAAGGACATCAAAGTCCTGGTCTTTGGTGAGGAACACGGAATTTCTGATGCTTTGTTGTTTTGGCAATAATTTGAAGTCGAACTTTAACGAGATTTTGCCCACAGGACCTCCCGGACCCCCCGAGGGCCCAGTGAATTTCACAGAGGTTTTTGCGGATAGGATTGGCCTTGCCTGGAAGCCTCCCCTAGACAACGGCGGCTCCAAGATCACCAACTACGTGATTGAGAAACGCGAAGACAGCCGCAAGTCCTGGGTGCATGTGTCCAACGATCCCAAGGACTGTGCTTTCCTGGTGACCCGCCTCACGGAGAACCACGAGTACGAGTTCAAAATCATGGCACAGAACAAATTTGGCGTCGGGCCGCCGCTACTCAGCGAACCAGAGAAGGCCAGAAACCTCTTCAGTGAGTACCACATCCAAAATCCCCATTGAGGTCTGGAAAGAACATTTTTAAGCCTCCTGGCCTTTCATAGTAAAGTGATTCCCAAAGGACTGTCTTGGACCCTAATCTAAAATTGAATTTACAGCAAGGTTTAAAAGCTAACCAAACAAATCTAACCACTGCTTTTCAAAGTGTGCTCTATTTAAGGTACTTACCCTCGGCAGGAACCTTAAGGGAATCACCCTTTGCTTATTACTACGAATGTTTGAAATGTTAACACGGGCAAAAAAATCCTGATTTGAAGCCCTAATTTGAGAGCCTGGTTTCAAAACCGTAACCTCAAAACCCAATGTTCCCATAACTCTCATTAGAAACTCCATTCTTGTTTTAAAAAACTCACAATTGACTTCAAATCCTGTCTTTAAAGCCTAACCCTGATTTAAAGCGTAACCCTGGCCCAAACATTAGGTAACCTAACGTGATCTTGCCGCAACAGCTGTTCCAGGCCAGTGTGAGAAGCCAACGGTAACCGAGGTGTGCCTTGAGTCCATGACGGTGAATTGGGAGGAACCCAAATACGACGGTGGCTCACCAGTCACAGGTTACTTTATTGAGAAAAAGGAAACCACCAGCAAGCGCTGGACCCGCGTCAACCGCGAGTCCATCCGAGCGCTGCCCCTTGGAAACAACTGGGACGTCACCGGTCTAGTGGAGGGCTCCATGTACCAGTTCCGTGTCAGCGCCGCCAATGCTGCCGGATGCGGACTGCCCAGTGTCCCTTCGGACCCAGTGCTCTGCCGGGATCCCATCAGTAAGTCCACTAAAACCGGGATGACTGTGACTGATTCCCTGCAATTGTTTTGGTTCCCTGCTGACAGTTTGAAACTAGTTTCAGTTACTTGCTGACTGTCCACATTTTATTTTAGACTTTTTTCCAGTGAGTGCCAATTGTTTGAGTTAGGTTTGCATCACACATCTGCTCAGAATCAGTTGCCAAGCATCCGTAGTTGCTGACCATCCGCGACTTTTTTTCCGTAACTTGTAGAGCCTCCCAGTGCGCCCACACCAAAGGTGACCGACTGGACCAGGTCAACAGTGGAGCTGGAATGGATTCCTCCTGCGACAGACGGCGGCTCCAAGGTGACCGGCTATATTGTGGAATTTAAGGAGGTCGACAAGGAAGAGGAGGATAAAAAGGCTCAGAGGAAATTGTTCCTCCTGAGCAGTACCGATGAGGAGAAGGAGCCCGAGTCCCCTGATGGCTGGGAGAAGGTCAGCTATATTACACTACAAGTTGGCTTCCCCCAAACTTTGTTCTGTAACATTTGCTCCGTTACTGTTTTGCTGTGTGATCAGGTCAAAGACACAGAGATCAGAGGAACCAAGTTTGTTGTGCCGGGTCTCAGAGAAGGGGGTTTTTACCGCTTCAGAGTTCGAGCTGTGAATGCTGCTGGCATTGGTGAACCAGGACGTGTCTCGGAGCTGATTGAAGTCAGAGACAGGACAAGTAAGACAAAAGGCGCCACTAACTTGACTTCTACTATCATTCTCCAAATTTTCACTGCCATTCCATTAATTTTGCCACTCATGTCCATGAGCTAGTCCTCACCAAGTTTCCCCCTGTCCTTCAGTCGCGCCCGAAATGGACCTTGACGCCTCTGTCAAGGAGAAGATTGTGGTCCACGCCGGCGGAACCATTCGAATCATCGCCTACGTCTCCGGCAAACCAGCGCCACTCATCACCTGGAGCCGAGATGATGGCGAGATACCCAAGGAGGCTAAGGTGGAGACCACCGGCATCTCCAACTCACTGGTCATCAAAAATTGCAAACGTCAGCACCAGGGTATCTACACGCTATGTGCCAAGAATAAAGGCGGTGAGAGAAAGAAGGCGGTCATCGTGGAGGTCCTGGGTAAGTCTGCCTCCCTCTGGGATTCATCATTTAATAGTGTCTCAAAAAAATCTAAAATAATGTGGATGTGTGGCATTCAGATGTCCCTGGACCAGTGGGCTTGCCTTTCACCGGGGAGAACCTGACCAACGACTCTTGCAAGCTGACATGGTACTCCCCTGAAGACGACGGCGGCTCGGCCATCACCAACTACATCATCGAGAAGCGTGAATCGGACCGCATGGGCTGGACTTCGGTCACCTGCACGGTAACCCGCAACAATGCAGTGGTTCAGGGACTGCTGGATGGAAAAGGCTACTTCTTCAGGATCGCTGCCGAGAACATCATCGGCATGGGACCATTTGTGGAGACAGACAAGGTCGTGCTCATCAAAGAACCCATTAGTAAGTATGGCTTAACAAACCTGGGCTACAATGGCAAATTTGCGGGAAAAAGATGGTAGCCTCACTTGGTGAGCGGGACAATCAAGTCTGGTCTCTTGCAGCCGTGCCCGAGCGCCCTGAGGACCTTGTGGTAACAGCAGTGACTAAAGACTCTATCTCGGTGTCGTGGAGGCCACCCAAGTACGACGGGGGCTCAGAAGTGACCAGTTACATTTTGGAGTCCCGCACCATCGGCCGGGACAACTTTGTGCGCGTGGCAGGCGCTGACAAGCTTATGAACCGGAAATTCACGCTGGGCAGCCTAAAGGATGGCTCCAGCCATGAGTTCAGGGTGTCCGCCGTCAATGTAATGGGGCAGGGAAAATTCTCCTTTGCCACCAAACCGGTACAATGCAAGGATGAGCTAGGTAAGTTCATTACTGGTGTTATTGGAGTTGGCAAAAGCCATCTTGCAAGAAAACACCTTTGTTTTTTGCTGTTGTCAGAACCTCCCAACCTTGACCTGGACTTCCGGGACAAAATGTTGGTGAAGGTAGGTGACAGCTGTACCCTGTCCGGACGCTACAGTGGCAAACCTGAACCCAGCGTCACCTGGACAAAGAATGAGGAGGAACTGAAGCTAGACCCAGACGTGAGCACCCACTGCGGCGCCACTAAGTTTAGTTTGAACCTCCTCAAGGCTAGGAGAGACCACAGTGGCAGCTACTGCGTGCAGGTTGATAATGCAGCTGGAAAGCGCACCGGAATCTGCGCCGTCACCGTTGTGGGTAGGTTGTTGAACATGCTCCCCTCAACTTTCCTTGGGCACTTTTCAACTTGGAATTGTGAACGCCCCCTACCCCATTCCAGACCGACCTCAGCCTCCCGAGGGGCCTGTCATATTTGACGAGATCTACAGAGACCACATGCTCATTTCCTGGAACCCACCTCTGGATGACGGAGGCTGCGCCATCTCGAACTACATAATTGAGAAGAAAGACACCAACCGAGACCTTTGGATGCCTGTCACTGAGTCCTGCACCAGGACCACCTGCAGGGTAGGGATTCAACATTTACGGTGATTTTTAGCCTCAAAGGTTAATTATCACTATTTTTCTGCTTCAGGTGCCTAAATTGATTGAGGGCCGCGAGTACATCATCAGAATCATGGCCCAGAACATCTACGGCATCAGCGACCCGCTCTTGTCTGCCGAGACCAAGGCCAAAGATATGTTCAGTAAGTGATGGGGTGTTTTCAAGTCACACCTTGAATACAGTTATTTGAGTCAATCACTTTCAACTCAACTTGCGCCACAGGGGTACCCGATGCTCCCAAGCAGCCCACTGTTAAAGAAGTATACCACAACCAGGCCCTGGTCCGCTGGGAGCCACCAGCCGACGGAGGAAAGCCCATCACGGGTTACATCGTGGAGAGAAAGGAGACTATGGCCAACAGGTAGCACCAAGTCCAAAACTATCCCAGTGCTGTATCCAGGCCTCTGGCAAAAGTTCAAGAAAAGCAATTGGTTGACTCTTTGACACGGACTACAACTGAACTATTTTTGCTTCGCAGGTGGGTCCGGTGCAACATAGAAAAGATCCACCCCAAAGTGGAGTATTTAGTCTTGGACCTGCTCAAAGGTTGTGAGTACGAGTTCCGAGTCAGTGCAGAGAATGTGGTGGGTGTTGGTGACCCCAGCCCACCATCCAAGCCAGTCTTTGCTAAAGATCCCATTGGTAAGCCCCCAACATCCAGCTGGCGACTACAAACCTTCAAAACGACTTTAAACACAAAAATTTTAAAAACATGTTTTTTATAGTGAAGCCAAGCCCCCCTCAAAATTTCAAAGCTGTGGACCACACCAAGGAGTCTGTTACTTTGTCCTGGGAGCCACCCGCCGACACCGGGCGAGGCAAGATCTTTGGCTATCTGTTAGAGTTCCAAAAGGCCGGCGAGGAAGAGTGGAACAAGGTCAGCTGCTCGGCGCTTCTTTTACTTTGTGCAAACCTCCTGAATGTGAGCGCTTTGTTACCCTCCACTGCCATTTGATACTCATGATATCTGTCCTGATTCCATCCTCCCCAGGTGAACCATACACCAGACTCATGCCAGGGGACCAAGTTCAAGGTGGTAGGCCTGGAGGATGGCGCCCTCTACCGCTTCAGAGTGATGGCCGTCAATGCAGCCGGGGAATCTGACCCCGCCAACATCAAAGAACCGGTCAGAGTGAGGGACAGACTCGGTGAGTTACTTAGGACTGTGTGGAAAAAGTTGGCCTACAGTCAGGAGTCTCACCTCTGTGTTTGTGTGTCACAACCTTAGAAGCACCAGATTTGATTCTCGACACTAGCATGACTCGAGAGGTGAAGGCCCTTGCAGGCACCCACATCACTCTCATAGCCACTATCAAAGGCATACCCTTCCCCTCCGTGGTCTGGAAAAAGAATGAGGCTGATGTCCCCCCCCGGGCTGACATTGAGACTAACCAAGAGGGCACAAAACTGGAGATGAGATTCTGCAACCGTGGTGACTGTGGAGACTACACACTCACTGTGGAAAATCCTGCTGGCTCCAAAACTGTTACCTGCACCGTCTTGGTCCTTGGTAAGAAGGCAACTCAAATTTAAAGAGAATCAAAAACTTTGGTCCAAAAAAATTAGAGGGAGTCAAACTAGATCCTCTTGGAATTGCAACCTTAAATTTTGCCCCAAATCCCAGAAGATTTAAGAGTTTGGTAGGTGTTATGATTCATTGTCTTATTGTCACCAGACAAACCAGGACCTGTCCAGCACCTCCGTGTGTCAGACATTAGGAGCGACTCAGCCCACCTGTCTTGGAAAGACCCCGAGGACAATGGAGGCGCTCGCATCACCAACTTTGTGGTGGAGAAGAAAGACACAGGGTCCACTCAGTGGGTTCCTGTGAGCTCTACGTCCAAGAAGCGCAGCATCATGCTAAAGAACCTGACAGAAGGACTGGCCTACAACTTCAGAGTAGCCGCTGAGAACCAGTGCGGCCGCAGCGAATACGTTGAGACACCCAAGGCCATCAAAGCGATGAATCCACTCTGTGAGTAGCTGACACAGCAAGCAACTGACACCTGTTTATAAGTTCTTCAAGGTGTTCCTCCTCAAACTGGGTCTCTTTCAGCTAACATTTACCACGTCTCAAGAGAATTAATCTTTTAAAGTTCTGACGTAAACTTAAACTCTTGGGATTCAATACATGCTGGCCATTTCGAAACATATTCATCACAGAAACAGCATTATCAGTTTGAAACAAGATACCCGAAAACTATAAATCCGACTACAAATCTCACAGAAAACTGCCTCGATGTAAATTCCTTTTTGCTAGCTGTATGTTTAGCCCTATAATTCCTGTTTACAAATACAAAAATTGTATAATTATTTTCTATAGGCCATTAGCATCGAAACTTGTGATTTACACCAATTTCGGTCAATTCCAGGCTTTTTTTCATGGCCCGCAGCCTGCATTAGCCTGTATTGATAAAAAGGACAATACCTCCTTTACCTCCAGATAATTTCAGCCAATAGTGATCGAATCAAATGATGATTGACAACTTGGTTAGCCCAATTAAATTCTGAATACATCGTCCAAAAAATACATTTTTTAGTTTTTTAGATCGTGATCAATTTTGACAAGGTACTAGGTAAGACTTCAAGCTATTGTCTAACCTGTTTTCCTGCCAAGATGCCCATACTACACTCATCTGCAACCATTTAATGGCAATGAAAATTCAGGCGAGAATAAAAACCTTCTGTTTGTGAGTGTTCTAACTCAGATTACGCAATGTAAGAAGTGATTATCTCAATGCAAGTGAAACTTCACAGCGCTATCTTTCATAAGTGGCCAAAACCGCCCAAATTCTGGTTTAAGAACAGCATTCAATTTATTTTGGGTACGTCTTGGATTGGGATTTTAGGGAAAATTTGCAGGAGCGTTGAGGGGTTAAGGACCTTGTTGTTAGGTCCAGGCAAAGTCTGCCAACTAATGAGAAAGAACACTGCAAAACACCAAAGATGATCAAGCTATGCTAACTAGACCTAACACATGACTTCCATCTATAACACACACAGTTGGAAAACCACCAGTCTGTTTTTCTCGCAGTCCCTCCCGGTCCACCCAAAGACCTTCACCACACAGATGTTGACAAGACGGAGGTTTGGCTTGCCTGGAGCTGGCCTGAACGAAATGGTGGAAGTGAAATCACAGGCTTTCTAGTAGAGTTTCAAGAAGAAGGAGCCAAGGAATGGCACGAGTGGGCAACGGTCAGCATCCTGGAGAGTCACGTGACTGGTCTGGAAGAAGGCAAAACCTACCGCTTTAGAGTGAAAGCTGAAAATGCCATTGGTTTGAGCAGACCAGACACTACTCTTCCCATCCTCTGCCAAGAGAAACTGGGTAAGATTAAACTTGGATGGCGGAGACCTGCATGCTGCACATATTGAAGGACCACATCAGAATAGCAAAGTACTTTGAAATAGTGTGCTGGGGTGTCACTCTGCGTGCCTATTGTCTTTCAACAGTACCTCCCATCCTCGAGGTGGACCTCAAGCTGACGGAGGGCATTGTTGTGAAGGCAGGGACCACCATCAGATTGCCCGCCATTAAGAGAGGAATACCTGTCCCGACTGCCAAATGGTCAATCGAAGGAGAGGAGATCACTACTGGGGGAAACATCAAGATCGACACTGACAACTTCTCCACTGTTCTCAGCATCAATGAGTGCACCAGAAACCACACTGGCACTTACCTGCTCACTGTTTCCAACCTCGCTGGCACCAAGACGGCAGCTCTGAATGTCATCGTCCTGGATGTCCCGGCGGCGCCCATTGGACCCGTCAACATCCTGGAGGTCTCACCTGACTCCATGACTATTGAGTGGCGTCCTCCCAAAGACGACGGCGGCAGCCCCATCACCAACTACATTGTAGAGAAGAAGGACTCCAACAAAGAGACCTGGGGTGTGGTTAGCTCTGGCAGCCTGGCCACAAAGCTCAGGATCATGCGCCTGCAAAAGGGTGTAGAGTATGTGGTCCGCATTCGTGCTGAGAACAAGATGGGAGTCGGGGCGCCCCTGGAGAGTAAGCCTACGGTTGCTGAGCACTCTTTCATGCCGCCCAGCCCACCCGGTAAGCCTTTGATCTCTGACATCTCGGAGGATACCGTCACGGTCGGATGGACCATGCCCTTGTCTGACGGTGGCAGTCCAATCACCGGGTACATAGTCGAGCGAAGACACAAGGGAGGGAAGTGGATTCGTGTAAACAAGACACCCTGCAAGGACCTTCGCTACAGAGTCCAGGGCTTGTTTGTGGGGAACGAGTATGAGTTCAGAATATTCGCTGAGAATATTGCCGGCTACAGTGGCCCCTCACCCATTTCTGACCTCTGCAAGCCCTGTAGGCAAATCACGGTACCCAGCGCCCCGGTCAACCCTAGAGTCAAAGACTATAGCAAATCGACTGCCGACTTGGTGTGGACCAAACCCAACAAAGACGGAGGCAGCCCCATTCTGGGCTACACCGTGGAGATGAAGAAGGCTGACGATGAATGGAAGAAAGTCAACCTGGACGACCTAATCAAGTTATGTGCCTACACTGTTAAGGGTCTAGAGCAGGGTGTTACTTACAGGTTCAGAATCTTTGCCTCAAATATGATCGGTGATGGCGAGTCCAGAGAAATTCCAGAGTCCATCACAGCTCAGGATATCCTGATCCCCCCGGAGATCGAAATGGATGCCACATGTCGAGAGCGTGTCACTGTACGCGTCGGACATAACATCAACATCTTGGGATACATCAAGGCCCGTCCTGAGCCCGAAGTGCTTTGGTCCAAGGAAGGGACTGCGCTTGAGACCAGCAAACGTGTCACCATAATTCAGAGCTTACCCGTGGTCCATATGAAGATCAAAGAGGCTACAAGAGCCGACCATGGTAAATACACCCTGAGGGCCTCAAATGTGGGGGGAGAAGCCTCCTGCTGCATCACTGTCAACGTTTTGGACCGTCCCGGCCATTGCCAGAACCTCCACACAACTTACGTCACCAAGGACTCCTGCATGATCAACTGGGAGGCTCCAAAAGACAACGGTGGGTCTGAGATCACCAACTATATTGTGGAGTGCCGAGAACCCAGCATCAGCATGTGGTCTATGATCTCTTCCACTTGTACCAACCGCAAGATCAAAACCAAACTTATGGAAGGTCACCAGTATTTGTTCCGTGTCTGTGCGGAAAACAAGATGGGACCTGGGCCCTGTGTGGAGACCAAGGTTCCACTGCTAGCAATTGACCCTATTGAAAAACCAGGCGAGCCCGAAAACTTCCGGGTGACTGACATCGGTAAAACCTATGCCAACCTGAGGTGGAGGAGGCCGGACTATGATGGTGGCAGCCCCAACATCTCCTACAACCTCGAGTGCAAAGCCAAAGATGCGCAGGAATGGCATAAACTCCATCCTCATGTCCTGACAAACACGTTCTTTTTGGCTGACAAGTGTCTCGAGAATCAGACTTACAGTTTCAGGTACTTTTAATTAATTGTCATAGACCCAACATATTGGTAATCACATGAGCATTTCCTGCTAGTTGTTTTTTCTAAATTGCCAAATAATTTCTTCTTGCAGAGTGCAAAGCGTCAATGAGGGAGGCGAGAGTGGTTGGGTGAAATTGGCTGATGTCTTGGTACGAGAGGAGATCCAGAAACCGGTCCTCGACCTGAAACTTTCAGGAACATTGACTGTGAAGGCCGGCGAGTCCGTCAGGATAGAAGCTGCTTTGAGAGGAAAACCTCACCCAGAAGTCAAGTGGACTAAGGACAAGGTTACAGAAGACAACCCAAGAATCAGCTATGAGACAGGCTCCAACTACTCTAAATTCCTTTTGACCAAGTCAAGACGTACTGACTCCGGGAAGTACGTAGTCACTGCCACTAACTCCGCCGGAACTTTCACGGCCTATGCCATCGTCAATGTACTTGACGTCCCCGGAGCAGTCAGGAACCTCCGAGTGGTAGGTGTAGGGCCAGACAAATGCAGAGTCATTTGGGATGCTCCCGAAGATGACGGAGGTTGTGAGGTGGACAGTTACATCTTGGAGAAGTGTGAGACCAGAAGAATGGTCTGGTCCACGTATTCCGCCTCAGTCGTAACGGCGTACTGCAATGTGACCCGCCTGGTGGAAGGCAACGAGTACATTTTCAGAGTACGGGCGGAAAACAAGATGGGAACTGGTCCCGCCATGGAAAGCAAACCTGTCACAGTAAGGACTCAGTTCAACAGACCTGGACCTCCTGAGGCCCCTGAAATCACCAAGGTTGTTTTTTAACAAAGTCCAAGGAAGTCTAGATAGTTATTTATCCAATGGATGTAACTAAAAATGTAAAATATGCTTGTTTCAGATTGGCAAGGAGGAGATGACGGTGGTCTGGGCTCCTCCTGAGAACGATGGTGGAAAGTCCATTACAGGCTACATACTGGAGAGGAAAGAAAAGAGGGCGGTACGCTGGGTACCTTGCACAAAGAGTGCCATCCCCGAGAGACGTATGAAAGTCACCAGCCTGATCCCCAACCACGAGTATCAGTTCAGGGTCAAGGCTGAGAATGAGGTTGGACTGGGGGATCCCAGCAAACCTTGCAGGCCCGTCACAGCCAAAGATCCTATCGGTGAGTTTACCTTAATTGTTGTCTCCTAAAGGCCAGTGGTTCGAATACAACAATCATGTTATTTATCTTTTTGTCTCTATACAGAACCTCCTGGGCCACCAGCAGGCCTGAAGGTGGCTGACAGTACCAAGTCCACCATCACTCTTTCCTGGTCCAAACCTGTATATGATGGTGGTGCGCCAATCCTTGGCTACAGTATCGACATGAGACTGAAGAGTGGGACTGACCCAGAGAAGCCCTCTGAAGGCTGGAAGAGGATCGACACCCACGGGCCCTTGGTTCTCACAGAGTTCACCATCGGACAGCTGGATGAGAAACAGGAGTACGAATTCAAGGTCTCCGCCCAAAACCAGGTGGGCTGGGGGCGTCACGCCTACTTAAAGGAGGCTGTTTACCCCAAGGAGATCCTGGGTAAGACCACCCCCTGGTTGACTAACAGTCATTTTAGTGTACCCAGTCAAAACGTAAAGTGTTTTCATTATGCCTGTTTCCCTCCCCGACGACAGAGGCTCCTGAGATTGACCTGGACGCGAGTTTGAGGAAAGGTTTGTCGGTCCGAGCAGGCTGTCCCATCAGACTTTTTGCGATCGTCAGAGGACGCCCCGCTCCCAAGGTCACCTGGAAGCGGGTGGGGGTGGACAACGTTATCCGCAGAGGTCATGTAGACCAAGTGGATACTATGTCCTTTCTGGTCATCCCTGAGAGCACCAGAGACGATTCTGGAAAATACTCCTTGACTTTATCCAACTCGGCTGGAGAGAAGGCAGTCTTTGTTCGTGTCAAAGTGCTAGGTGAGATTCAAACTTGGCTTTTCATGATAAATTTCAAATGTTGTTTTGTGCCTGAAAGACAATAAGTATATTTTCAATCATGGACTCTTATCTGTTAGATACTCCCGGTCCCGTGGGTGGTCTGGATGCAACTGATATCACCAAGACCACAGCGCAGCTGTCCTGGTTGCCACCAGAAAATGACGGGGGAAGCCCCATCCTCAACTACATTGTGGAAAAACGGGAAGTGGACAGGAAAACTTGGACCAAGTGCACTGAGGACCTGAAAAAGACCAGTTTTAAAGTGACCAACATGGCCCCTGGCATTGAATACTACTTCCGCGTGACGGCGGTCAACAAGTATGGAATAGGAGTTCCTCAAGATTCGCCCAAGTCTTACCTTGCTAAAGACCCTATCAGTGAGTGTTCAGATTGTCATCAGACTTTTTAAATGAACAATGACGGTGCATGGATTCTCGTCCACCATGTGAAGACTTTGCATGCTGTGCCGGTATTATGTCTTATGACCGGCTGCTTTATTCCAGGTGAGCCAGATCCACCCAAAAAGATGGAGGTTTTGGAAATGACCAGGAACAGTGCCACACTGGGCTGGCTCAAGCCACTTAGAGACGGAGGAGCCAAAATCAATGGCTATGTGGTGGATTACCAGGAAGAGGGCACACCTGGTGACAAGTGGACACCATACTCAGTGGTCAAAGACTTGACCATTGTGGTGGTCGGCCTTAAGGAAGGCAAACAATACAAGTTCAGGGTGGCAGCCAGGAATTCAGTCGGTGTCAGTCTTCCCAGAGAGGCCGAGGGAGTCTTTGAGGCCAAGGAGCAGCTCAGTGAGTGAACTTGTCCAAACCTTGTCTTTTGAGATCAACAGGCATATGTCTTTTGCTCCATCCCATTGTTATACTTGCCAAGTGTTACAGTGGCTCAAGATGCGGTCTATGCCCATAACTTGATTGAATGGCCCATAGAGAATTTCTCACCCTATCTCCCTCTTAGTGCTTTTTGCTTTCTGTAGTCTAGTGAAGGTGTGGCTCAGTCCATTCTGATAAAGTACGAAATCTGATTGGGCCATGTACCAGTCCTGACCTCCACCCCTCAGTCAAGTCATCAATGGATTCCTTGGTTTAGGATAGCATTGAGACCGTGATACGGAGTAATTTTGCTGTGCTTGCCGCCTAAAGCAAGACAGAATAACACAGTTTGGACACACCTGTTGTAGGAAGGATACCAATTCCACATAAAGGATCACAAATTAACCTATGCCCATTATCGCTTCCTCAGTGGCTCCAAAGATCATCATGCCCGACACAGTTACAGTCCGAGCAGGCCGCAAAATGACCATCAAGGCTCTGGTTTCTGGTAAGCCGGCTCCCTTCTGCAAGTGGAAACAGGGCAACGAGGACATCCTGACGTCCGATCGACTCTCCGTGGTCAAGACCCTAAGCAGCTGCACCTTGATCATCAAGAACGTCAGCCGTGCCGACAGCGGCTATTATAGCCTGTCGGCAGAGAATAGCACTGCCAAGATTAACCAGATACTCAAAGTCATCGTCATGGGTCAGTCCAGAACTCACGTCGGCAAATACTCATTGATCACTATAAAAGAACTGCTTTAGATTCAAAAGAAAAACAAATCTGGATAACTTTGTTCAAAATTTGAAGGTCACACATTATTCTTTTTTTGGACCTCTTGCAGACATTCCAGGACCCCCTGAAGCACCGCTGGAGATCACTGAGCAGGACACAGATGCCTGCACGCTGCTATGGAACCCTCCCCAGGAGGACGGCGGCAGCAACATTACCAACTACATTGTGGAGAAGTGTGACGTCAGCCAGGGAGACTGGCTCACCGTGTCTTCCTCCTGTACCAAAACTAGTTTCCGTATGACCAAACTGATCACCGGGACTGAGTACACTTTCCGAGTCAGGGCCGAAAACAGGTTTGGTATTTCGGATCCAACATACTCCGAGAAGATGGTTGCCAGGTATCCGTTTGGTGAGTAGCCACTCATGACCAAGCTATCCATCATTTGTAAGTCCTTTGGTGTGCTAGGTTCTACAAAAAAATCTATTTTTTTGCACTTTTTCGAAATGCAGATCCTCCCAGTGAGCCCAGAAATCCACAGGTCAACAAGATCAACAAGGACTTTGTCATCCTGTCATGGGAGCGTCCCAGCAGCGACGGCGGAAGCCCCATTATGGGATACTGCATAGAAAAGAAGGAGCGCAACAGTCTGCTGTGGGTCCGGGCCAACGAGTCCCTGGTCAAAGCCACCCAGTACACCTGCACTGGTCTCATAGAGGGACTGGAGTACACCTTCAGGATGTCTGCCATCAACCTTGCCGGCCAGGGAAAACCTTGCAAGCAGACCGACTTCATCACAGCCAGGACCGCTGTTGGTATGAAAGCTCACAAACTCATGTAGTGCTGCCCCGACTTTCTCTTCAGCCAAAATAGGAGATGTTTTTGAACTTCTCTCGCATCCTGGTTCAGGTTTATTTACTGATCTATATTTAGGAAGTATTTCCTAAATAAGTCCATTCAAAACAAAGGTGTATATCATACATTGCTCGATAGAGAATTAAACGATTAGGGCCTGAAGGAAGAAAAGAGGTACGGGTTAGGAGTGGTGGCCAGGAACTCCCCGAGAAGCTAAGGAACGGTGAGAGTCAAAGAGCCACACCACCCATTGACCTGCCATGACAGACAGACACACACAAACACACATACTCAAAAACATATTATTTCCCATAACACACTCCTCTCCTTACAATACAACAAATATTGTTCTTGTGTTGATTTCAAGGAATGTGTCCACCCTCAATACACACAAAACATGAAACAAGGCAAAGAGCTGCAGTATATAGAAAATATGATGAGGCAAAGAGCCGCATTCTTATTGGCCAAGAGCCGCATGCGGCTCTAGAGCCACGTGTTCGCCACCCCTGCACTTATGGGTCCTGTGACCTGTCCAAGTATTTTGGTCCACAATACAATTATTTGATTGATACAAATTTGCAAACTCACAAACTGTCAGGTATATCACCTAACTTCTACAATAAAACTCAGGGCAGGGCTAGCTAATGTTTCACTTAAAAGTGACACAACTCACGGATAAAATCTAGAACCACGTTGAGAGGAAAATGCAGGGGCAAACCCTCAGGCAATGGTTGACTAGCTTGAGTTAAGCATCTCCCCCAAAAATGTTAAGGTCGTCTGAAGCAAGGACATCACTCAACCCTTAGATCCCTGTAATGCTGAATGTTTAACTTTGTAGCAGATGAATACAATAATCCCAACACAAACCAAATTTAGGTACCGCTGTACATCACTCTGACGCAAGAACGCCCTCGAAAAAATAAGACAAATTTCTCCTCGACAGACCCTCCAGGTAAACCGGAACCAATGGATGTGACCAGAAGCTCCGTGTCACTGGTGTGGACACGACCCAAGCACGACGGTGGCAGCAAGCTGATTGGCTACTTTGTGGAGTACTGCAAGGTCCCTGGCGAGAAGTGGACCCGCTGCAACAGCAACTGCATGAGCGTCCAGACTGAGAACTACGTGGTGAACGGTCTGGAAGAGGGTCAACAATACGTTTTTCGAGTCTTCGCCAAGACAGCCATAAACGTCAGCTTGCCCTCCGAGCTTTCGGACCTCATCCCTGTCATCGCAGAGCACGGTAGGACTCCTCTCGATTGAACTGGGTTCTGGAATGTAAATACAACCAGTTTTAGCCGTAGAATACTGTAAATCTTGTGAGTAACTTGCACAGCAACTATATCAAAACATAGGAATAAAACTACATTTGTAGGACGACCTCTTGGCCTCGTAAGTTCCCACGTGAGGCACTGAGATGGTGCACGTAAGAGACTAAGTTAGAAACCTCCTCATAGGTTTAACCAAGTCTGCTTCCATTACGTGTTAGTGGAAGAAAGAAGTCCCCACTGAGCAAATTCCAACCAAAAATTGACTGTCATGGTCTTGTTCTTCTGTTGCAGTCCCCCCACGTGTGGAGCTAGGAGTCAACATGAAGAATCTGATTGTGGTGAAAGCTGGAGCAAATATCATCCTGGATGCGGAGGTCTTTGGAAAGCCTTTGCCTACAGTGAGCTGGAAGAGGGACGGTGTTCCTCTCCATATTGCAGAGGGAATGAAAATGACCCAAAAGAAACACGTGCACATGTTAGAGCTATACTCAGTCACCAGGAAGGAATCGGGCGACTACACTATTCTTGCCGAGAATGTCAACGGGAGCAAGTATGCCACAATTAAAGTGAAAGTGCTTGGTAAGTGTTCTACTGGCAGACCACGACTAGGCTCTCGTCTCTTATCGAGCGACGGTTCATTATTTGAGAACTGGACTAATTTATTGGCTAAAATTGCATTAATAGCATATTCTGGGTGTTTTCCTTAGACAAACCAGGTCCTCCAGCTTCAGTGAAAACCAGCAAAGTGTTTGCAGAACATGTCAAGCTACGTTGGGAACCCCCGTTGGCAGACGGTGGTTCTGAAATAACCAGCTATATCATTGAAAAGCGTGAAACCAGCAGGGCCAACTGGGCTTTGGTCACCGCCAACATTCACGGACATATCACCGACTGCTCTGTGGAGAAACTTATTGAAGGCCACGAGTACCAGTTCAGAGTCAGTGCCGAGAATCAGTACGGTGTAGGCGACCCCACCATGACTGATCCAGTTACTGCAAAGAACCCCTACGGTGAGCTCACAATTCCGGAACTTCCCTGCTGATTATGGATGCCCAAATATGCCAGCGTCAGTCCAAGTGGTTCTAATGTTATCGGTTTTGTTCCTTTAGATGTTCCTGGCCCTTGTGATCCACCCGTCATCACCAATATCACAAAAGACTCCATGACTGTCAGCTGGAAGGCGCCAGCCAATGACGGCAGAGCGCCTATCCTGGGATACATGGTGGAGAAGCGTGAAGCCACAGAGTTGACCTGGGCCAAGGTCAACCGTCGGCCAGTGATAGATAGGACCATCAAGGCGGCTCAGCTGACGGAGAGCTCTGAGTATGAGTTTAGGGTCATTGCCATGAACAAAGCCGGCCTGGGAAAACCAAGTGATGCATCCAGTGCAGCTTTAGCCACAGATCCAGTCTGTGAGTAATATTTTACAACACAATGCCTGCGATTGGTTGCCATTTCAACGTTTCCCAGATTACATGACTACCCATTGACTGTTTTGGTAACACAACTAAATCTCTGTATTTACTAGATCCCCCTGGGCCGCCTGCCTTCCCCAAGGTGGTGGATTCTACCAAACGCTCCATCAGCCTGAGTTGGACCAAGCCGGCTTATGACGGGGGCTGCGAAATCATTGGCTACCTAGTGGAGTGCAAACTGGCCACTGCAGAAAACTGGACCAAATGCAACGTCCCCAAAAAGCTCCAGGCCACCAAATTATTAGTAACGGGTCTGATGGAAGGAATGGAATACCAGTTCAGAGTATTTGCCGTTAACAAGATAGGATACAGTGAGCCAAGCGATGTCCCTGGGAACCACACTCCAAAGGACATCCTGAGTAAGTTTTTCTTTTTCTTTACTGTCCTACATGGCAGAACAATTAAGAGCCATGGGTCAAAGTTTGTTTTTTAGATGGCATATTCAATATTTGCTCAACCAAAACCTCGGCTCAAATCTTTTACAAATTTTTATCTTAAGCTGTGACACTAACAGTAAATCATGACTTGGTAAGGCGCTCATTGACCCAAATGTGCATCCTGCAGTTCCCCCAGAAGCCGATCTGGATGCTGAACTGAGAAAAGCCTTGATTCTCCGCGCTGGTGTCACCATGAGGCTGTATGTCCCCCTGAGAGGGCGCCCGGCACCCAAAGTCACATGGAGCAAGGTGGACGGACATCTGAAGGAAAGAACCGGTGTCCTTATCAAGACATCAGAGTGGGACACCCTGCTTCTTGTTGAAGACATCAATAGATATGACGCAGGCAAATATGTTTTGACACTTGAGAACAGCAGCGGGTCCAAGAGCTACACCATCGTCGTCAAAGTCCTCGGTGAGATGGCAAACGTCGTTGTGGCTTATGTTACCCAGGTTTCTTCTGAGCCCAAAGAAATAACATTTTGGGTCCTGCGACTATCTACAGGGATCTTATGGTTCCAGTTTCAATGTTAATATCTTAAAGACGTCGAATCAAATAGCCTTGTGGTTAACAACTCTATCTCTCAACTTTAGATACTCCGGGACCACCTGAGAACCTCACTGTGAAGGAGACCTCGCTAAATCACGCCCTCATCACCTGGGACGCTCCATTGATTGATGGCGGCAGTCCAGTCAAGAGTTACATCGTGGAAAAGCGCCTGGCTGATAGGAAGGCCTGGACTTGTGTGTCCACTGAATGTCACAAGATTTCGTACAGGATTCCCAATCTGGAGGCGGGACAGGCCTACTGCTTCCGAGTTCTGGCTGAGAATGCTTACGGTATTGGAGAAGGCTGTGAGACTGCCGGCAGCGTGCGGGCCTCAGGTATCTGACTGCTGCAACTGGTCAAATTTTTTAAAAAAAAGAATTCAATCTACTATGACAATACCACTAATTGTTACGGATTTCTTTACAGAACAACCAGGTCCAGTGATAGATCTGATGATAAAGAAGACCACCAAAGACTCTATCACCCTGGCCTGGAAGAAGCCCATCAGTGATGGCGGCAGTCACATAATTGCCTATATCGTGGACCAAGGCGAAGATGATAAGTGGAAGCAGATATTCAAGGGCAAAAACAGCTCACTCACAGTTGGAGAGCTCACAGAGGGCAAGGAATACTCATTCAGAGTCAAGGCACTTAATGAGTCTGGAGAGGGTCCACCCAGTGAGATTTCGGCAGTTGCCAAGGACCAGTTAGGTAAGAAATTTACTACTGGAGTTAGGGAACACCGTTTCCTTTGCATGAGTTTCAACAATAGGTCTTTTTTTTTCTCTCCAGTGCTGCCGGATTGCAATCTGAGCTGTCTGCATGACGGTTGCTACATGGTTAAGGAGGGAACTATGGCCCGCATCAACGTTCCCATCAGTGGTGTACCGTATCCCACCGCCACTTGGAAAAAGGGCGATGTCGGGCTCGGTGACACCGGCCGCATATGTGTTGAGGCATCCCAGGGCGTTACCACTCTCCTAATCAGAGACTGTCAAAGGAATGATGCTGAAATCTACACCATCAACGTCAGGAACACTTTGGGCTCCAAGGACTGTAAGTTGCAGCTCAAGGTGGTGGGCAAACCAGGCATATGTACTGGACCTATCAAGTTCGACGAGATCACAGCTGACGGCATCACCCTGGAATGGGGCCCGCCCAAAGACGACGGCGGTGCTGAAGTATCCAACTACATCGTGGAGAAAAGAAGGACCACGGACAATAAGTGGGCAACGGTGGCTTCGGCAATCCAAAAAACCTCCATGAGAGTCATACGTCTCCACGACGGAGTGGAGTACATCTTTAGAGTGTTCGCCGAGAACAAATACGGAATCGGCGAGCACCTGAGGTCGGACGCAGTCATAGCACAGCATCCTTTCAGTGAGTAGCCATGGAGTATGCAAAATCATGTTCTGGGCTTCATTTTGCTGGAAAGTCTCTTCTGTTACCACCCCACCAGATGTACCAGATGCACCGGCGCCTCCAGAGATATTGAGCATCCGGCACGAGTCAGCCATCCTAACCTGGGCTGATCCTAAAGACACGGGTGGTTCCCCAATCATAGGTAACTGTGCATCATTACAGTCTTAGAAGGAAGGCAAAATCGATGCCAGTAAGCTGACCATGGGATTGTGTCCAGGCTACCATGTGGAGTTTAAAGATAGGAACAGTCTGATGTGGAAAAGAGCCAGCAAGACCCCTCTCAGGGTGAAGGAGTGCAGGGTCACGGGCCTGATTGAGGGACTGGAGTACGAGTTTAGGGTCATGGCGATGAACATGGCTGGTATCGGGAAAGCCAGCAGACCTACAGAGGCCGTTGTTGCTCTGGATCCCATTGGTGAGTTTTGGAGATCGGTCGATCAGTTAAACTTTATAAAACACAAAAGCAACTGTCTAACCGCATCACTCTTGCTAATAGTCCCCCCTCACCCCCACAATTATGTTAAAACTGAACCAGACAACCTTTTTTCTTTAGATCTGACAAAAAAGACTAATTACTTTGTCTATCGTCAGATCCTCCTGGCAAGCCTGACGTCATTAATGTCACCAGGACATCAGTCACTCTCATTTGGACTCCACCCAAATATGATGGCGGCTACAAACTGACTGGGTACGTGGTCGAGAAGTTACAGATCGGCAGCAAGACCTGGATGAAGGCGAGCCATGTCAACATTCAAGGATGTGCCTTCACTGTCACTGACCTGACCGAGGGAGCTCAATATAAATTCCAAGTTAGGGCCAAGAACTCTGCCGGTGCAATCAGTGCACCCTCGGAACCAACTGATATTTTAACCTGCAAGGATGAGTATGGTAAGCTAAATTTGACCAAAAGTCATTTAGATCTTTCAGTCAGGAATGTAATTTTGTGCAAAACCTTCTCTCTTAGAACCCCCAACTATCACTATTGACCCATTCATAAAGGATGGCCTATTTGTACGTGCCGGGGACACGATCACGATCTCTGCTATTGAAGTTATCGGCAAACCTCCGCCCGCTGTCGTCTGGTCTAAGGCTGGTCGGGAGCTCAAGAACTCTGACATTGTGGCCATCACCAGCACCCCGACCTCCTCTACTGTTGGCATCAAGTATGCCAGCAGGAAGAACACTGGAGAATACATCATCACTGCCAGTAACCCATTCGGCATCAAAGAAGAACATGTTAAAGTGAAGGTTCTGGATGTTCCCGGACCTCCAGGCCCCATTGAGGCCTGCAACATATCGGCTGAGAAGTGCACCCTGACCTGGCTTCCACCGGAGGAGGACGGCGGCTCCACGATTAAGTCTTACATCCTCGAAAAGCGTGAGACCAGTCGCTTGCAGTGGACCAAGCTTGCTGAGAATGTGATGGATTGCAGGTGCACTGCCAGCAAACTCATCAAAGGCAATGAGTATATTTTCAGGGTGTCTGCTGTCAACCAATATGGCACCGGAGATTCTAGCTTGTCTGGTCCAGTCAAAATGGTGGACAGCTATAGTAAGTTTGGGGACTCAAGTTGTGCCTAAGTGTTTTGGTAATGTAAACACTAATGGAAATCCTCTTTGCATCTCTAGGGCCACCCGGTCCACCATCAGCTCCAGAAGTTGATAATATTAGCAGGAACTCTGTCACAATTTCATGGAAGAGACCAGTTCAGGATGGGGGCAGTGACATCCGAGGGTATCTTGTTGAGCGTAAAGAGAAGAAAGGAATGAGGTGGGTCAGGGCCTCAAAGAGAACGGTCCCAGATCTGCGCTTCAAGGTACAAGGCCTAAGTGAAGGGGTCGAGTATGAATTCAGAGTGACTGCCGAGAATAGAGCTGGCTTTGGAGAACCCAGTCAGCCTTCACGTCCTGCGTTAACTAAGGACATCGTCTGTATGTATTTCCTGAATAAAAATCCTTTAAATTTAAGACACTGAATGTTTTTTATTTAACAACTTTTTCCCCTGTTCATCAGATCCACCAGGCCCTCCTTCCAACCCCAGAATCCCAGACACCACTAAAACATCTGCCACTTTCACCTGGGGCCGACCCCACTATGACGGTGGTTTGCCTGTGGATGGATACATTGTGGAATATAAAAAGGAAGGGCATGACGACTGGGAGACTGAGACAGAGTACCCCCTCAAGGCTACAATGTATGTCATCGGACAACTGCACAAGGGAGGCAGATACAATTTCAGAGTCCGAGCTGTAAACTCTGAGGGAGTCGGCGAACCTGCTCAGGTTGAGAAAGTAACAGAACTTGTGGACCAAGAATCTGTTCCTGACTTTGAGCTGGACGCTGAACTGCGGAAGTCCCTGGTGGTCCGGGCCCGTACGTCAATCCGTCTTTTTGTTCCCATCCGGGGCCGTCCGGTTCCTGATGTAACTTGGAGCAAAGAGGACGTCAATCTGAAAAGGCGCGCACATATCGACACCACCGAGTCCTACACCCTGCTGGTCATCCCCGAGTGCACCAGGTATGATGCTGGAAAGTACAACCTCTGCCTTGAGAACGTTGCCGGAAAGAAGACGGGCTTTGTAAACGTGAAGGTTCTCGACACGCCAGGACCCCCAATCAAACTTAAACCCAGAGAAATCACTAAAAGCAGCATAACTCTTCAGTGGGAGAGCCCCATCATTGATGGAGGCTCTAAGATTCAAAACTACATTATTGAAAAGAGAGCAGCTACAAAGAAGGCCTACACAGTCTTGAGTACCGACTGGCAGAAGTGTTCTTTCCAGTTCACTGACCTAGAAGAGGGATCTTACTATTACTTCCGAATCTCTGCTGAGAATGACCTGGGTGTCGGCGAGCCAGCTGAAACCCCAGAACCCATCAGGGCGTCTCAGGCCCCTTCTCCGCCGGAGAACCTCTACGTCACTGATGTCACGGCCGACAGTGCAAGTTTGGCCTGGACCAAGCCCCTTCACGATGGCGGAAGCTTGATCACTGGCTATGTCATTGAAGCGCAGAGGAAGGATACTGCGAATTGGTTTCATGTTGCCGCCATCAAGGCTCTCGACTACACTGTGGTTAGCCTGATCGAAGGTGAAGAATATACTTTCCGAATCATGGCGGTCAATGCTTCAGGTCGAAGTGATCCACGTGAAAGCAGACCGACAATCATTAAAGAGCAAACATCAATTCCCTCATTTGACCTACGTGGAGTCTACCAAAACACGGTCATTGCCAAGGCTGGAGACCGCGTTAAGGTAGAGATACCGGTGCTGGGAAAACCCAGACCTGTTGTTTCTTGGAAAAAGGGAGACACAGTTCTGAAGGAAACACAAAGAATTAACACCGAAACCACTGCTACATCGACCATTCTCAATATCGCCGAGATCAAGAGGACTGATGGAGGCCAGTACTCAGTCACAGGCAAGAACATGCTGGGCACAGTTACTGAGATAATCACAGTATTAGTCCATGATATTCCAGGTCCACCGACTGGGCCTATAAAGATGGACGAGATCTCATCCGATTATATCCTCATGTCCTGGGAGGCACCAGAGAGTGATGGAGGTGTTCCCATCAACAATTATATTGTTGAAATGCGGGAGACCACCGGTACTTCCTGGGTGGAGTTAGCAGCCACTGTCATACGCACCACATTTAAAGCCGCCCGTCTCGTCACTGGGACAACTTATCAGTTCCGGGTCAGGGCCCAAAATAGATACGGCATCGGACCATCTATTGTCTCTGAACCAGTTATAGCTACCTATCCGTTTGATGTCCCAGGCCAGCCAGGGACACCCGAAGTCACATCTTACAATAAGGATCTAATGACTCTAAGCTGGAACGAACCAACTTCGGATGGAGGAAGCCCCATTCTTGGATACCATGTAGAACGAAAAGAGAGGAACAGCATTTTGTGGCAGAGAATTAACAAAGCACTCGTAGTTGGAAACCTCTTCAAATCAACCGGCTTAGTTGACGGAATTGAATATGAGCACCGTGTTATTGCTGAAAACTTGGCAGGTCTCAGTAAACCCAGCAAAGCTTCGGACCCATTGTATGCATTGGACCCGGTGGATCCACCAGGAAAGCCTATTGCACTGAACATCACCAGACACGAGGTGACGGTGTCTTGGACCAAACCGCAGGCAGATGGAGGATTTTCCATCACTGGATACACTGTGGAGAGGAGGGAGCTTCCGAATGGACGTTGGCTCAAAGCCAACTTCAACAACATCCAGGAGACGGTCTACACAGTCAGCGGTCTGGTTGAAGATAGCGTTTATGAATTCCGTGTGTTGGCTCGCAACTCGGCGGGCGCTGTGAGTGCCCCTTCCCCTGCCTCAGAAGCTATCACCTGCAGGGATGACATTGAGGAACCTCGGCTTGAAGTGGACACCATTTACAGTAGCAACGTTGTGGTCATGGCTGGAGAGCCATTCACACTGGAGGCCAGAGTGACTGGTCGACCCATCCCTTTACTCCTGTGGACCAAGGACGGGAAAGAACTAGAGGATACCAGCAAGTTAGAGATTAAAGTGTCTGCTTTCCACACAACTTTAGTCAACAAAGACTCTTTGAGAAGAGATGGCGGCACCTACATCCTCACTGCGAGTAACCCTGGTGGTTTCGCTAAATTCAGTTTCAACGTTAAGGTGCTCGATAGGCCTGGACCGCCCGATTCCCTAACTGTTACTGACATTGCTGCAGAAAAATGCGTCCTCAATTGGCTGCATCCGACACATGATGGCGGCGCCAAGATTGAATACTTCATCATTCAGAAGCGGGAAACCAGCAGGTTAGCCTGGACTAACGTGGCCACTGATCTCCAAGCCAACAGGTTCAAGGTCACTAAGCTTCTTAAGGGCAACGAGTATGTCTTCAGAGTTATGGCTGTCAATAAGTTTGGAATTGGAGAGCCGGTGGAATCCCTGCCCGTCATTTGCGCTAATCCCTACGTTCCCAGTGACCCGCCTACGCAACCTGAGGTGACCACAATTACCAAAGACTCCATGGTGGTTTGCTGGGAGCGCCCTGAGCATGACGGAGGTAGTAGAATCAACACTTACATCATTGAAAGGAGGGATAAGACCGGACTGCGCTGGGTCAAGTGCAACAAAAGAACTGTAACAGACCTTCGATTCAAAGCCTCTGGGCTCACACCAGGACACGAGTATGAGTTCAGAATTTTTGCAGAGAACAACGCTGGACTGAGCCAGCCGAGTCCGTTGAGTCCGTTTTACAAAGCCATGGACACAATCTTCCAGCCTGGACCTCCAGGAAACCCAAGGGTTTTAGATACAACCAAGTCTTCCATTACTCTTGCTTGGAATAAGCCGGTCTATGATGGTGGCTCTGAAATAACTGGCTACATTGTGGAGACCTGCCTGCCAGAAGAGGACGAATGGACAATTCACACTCCAAAGAAAGGATGGACAGCTACCTCCTTTACTATCACTGGCCTAAAAGAGAACCAGGACTACAAAATTAACATTTGTGCAACCAACTGTGAAGGTGTTGGAGACCCTGCAGCTATCCCCGGCACGTCAAAAGCTGAGGACAGGTTACTACCTCCTGAGATTGAGCTGGGAGCCGATCTCCGTAAGGTGGTCTCCATCAGAGCCTGTGGAACACTGAGACTCTTTGTGCCCGTTAAAGGCAGGCCGGCACCTGACATTAAATGGTCTAGAGAGCATGGGGAGTCCCTGGACAAAGCTAACATTGAAGTCACATCATCCTTTACAAACCTTCAAGTTGAAAATGTGGACAGGTTTGATGGTGGTAAATACATGGTCACAGTTGAAAATGCCTCTGGAAGTAAGACCGCATTTGTTAACGTCAGGGTGCTAGACACTCCTGCAGCCCCTCAGAACATTCTCATCAAGGAGGTCACTAAAGACTCGGTCTCACTTATTTGGGATGCGCCTTTAATTGATGGTGGCTCTCGAGTCCGGAACTACATTGTTGAGAAGCGTGAGTCCACTAGAAAAGCCTACTCCACCGTTTGTGCCAACTGCCATAAATGCAGCTGGAAAATTGGAGAACTGGAAGAAGGAAAGATGTACTTCTTCAGAGTCCTGGCTGAGAACGAATTTGGTATCGGCCTCCCAGCTGAGACATTCGACCCCGTCAAGGTGTCAGAGAGACCTCTACCTCCAGGGAAAGTGTCACTCCGCGAAGTGACCGGCACCAGTGTCACACTCACCTGGGAGAGGCCTGACCATGACGGTGGCAGCAGAATCACCGGTTACATTGTTGAGATGCAGGCAAGCGACACCGAAAAGTGGACACAGGTCATGGTCGTTAAGACCATTGAAGCCACTGTGACTGGTCTAACACAGGGAGAGGAGTACATGTTCCGTATTTCTGCAACCAATGAAAAAGGAGTAAGCGATCCACGTGCCCTCAGCATGCCCGTGGTGGCCAAAGATCTGGTTATCCTGCCTACATTCAAACTAGCTTTCAGCACCTTTAGCACCTTGGCGGGAGACGATCTGAAGATAGGAGTACCTTATGCTGCTTGTCCCAAAGCAACTGCTACCTGGTTAAAAGACAGAGTTGTCTTAAAGGAGACCACAAGAGTTAACACCGATAGCACTGAAAAGGTTCTTCAGCTGGTCATTAAGGAGGCCTGCAGGGATGATGTGGGTACCTATTCCATCAAGTTGACTAATACAGCCGGTGAGGCGACGACAGACATCAATGTGGTGGTACTAGACAAGCCGGGTCCTCCAACTGGCCCAATCAAGCTGGATGAAGTCACTGCAGACAGTGTGGTCTTGTCCTGGAATCCACCAGAGTACGATGGCGGCTGTAGCATCAACAACTTTATTGTTGAAAAAAGAGACACATCGACCACCAACTGGCAAATTGTATCCGCTACCGTGGCCAGAACCACTGTCAAAGCTGTCCGTCTAAAGACTGGATGTGAGTACCAGTTCAGGGTCGCTGCAGAGAATCGCTACGGCAAGTCTTCGGTGCTTCTTTCTGAAAGCATCGTGGCTCAGTATCCTTTCGACGTACCTGCGTCACCACGCTCGGTGGTTGTCCAATCCGCCACAAAAGACACCATGTTGGTTGTGTGGGATAAACCCAGCAGTGACGGTGGAAGCAAAATCCTGGGCTACCACCTGGAGCTCAAAGAGAAAAACAGCATTTTATGGGTCAAGCAGAACAAACAGCTCATCCCGGAACCCCGACTTAAAGTGGTTGGCCTGGAAGAGGGGATTGAATATGAGTTTAGAGTTTATGCTGAGAACATTGTTGGCTTAAGCAAAGCAAGCATCGTGAGTGATCTACACGTTGCAAGAGACCCCTGTGACAGACCAGGAAAGCCGGAAGCTGTTATTGTAACCAGGAATCAGGTAACCCTCCGATGGACCAAACCTGAGTATGATGGCGGCATCAAAATCACCGGCTATGTGGTTGAAAAGAAGGAAGGACCTGGACGCTGGATGAAAGCCAGTTTTGCCAATGTCATTGAAACCTCTTTTGTTGTCACTGGTCTCTCTGAAGATCAGGTTTATGAGTTTCGCATCATTGCCAAAAACGCAGCAGGCGTCAGCAGTCTACCATCTGATTCTACTGGTGCTATAACTGCAAAGGATGAGGTGGTTCCACCTCAAATTGACCTGGATGTGAAATACTCCCAGCCTGTAGTTGTGAACGCTGGAGAGACTTTCAGGCTTGAGGCAGCCTTCTCTGGAAAACCCGTCCCCACAGTACACTGGCTGAAGGACGGGAAAGCAATGAGTGAAGCGGCACGTCTGGAAATAAAGAACACCGAATTTTTAGCCTGTATTGTCGTCAAAGAAGCCATTCGAGTTGATGACGGACAATATATGTTGCTGGTAAAGAATGTAGGCGGAGAGAAATCTGTGACTATTAATGTCAAGGTTTTGGACAGCCCAGGGCCACCCGAGGGACCTATTTCCATCTACGGTGTTACAAGTGAGAAATGCTCCATTTCCTGGAAACCACCTTTGCAGGACGGCGGTAGTGATGTTTCTCATTACATCGTGGAACGAAGAGAGACTAGCAGACTCGTTTGGACTGTCGTCGAGCAGAAAGTCCAGGCCCTCAACTTGAAGATCACCAAGCTTCTTCCTGGTAACGAGTACATATTTAGAGTGATTCCAGTCAACAAATACGGAGTCGGTGAGCCTCTGGAATCCGAGCCCATGGTTGCCAAAAATCCATTTGTGGCCCCCGACCCACCGACACAAGTGGAGGTATCTACCATTACCAAAGACTCCATGGTGGTGACTTGGGAACGACCAAGTGACGACGGTGGTAGTCCCATTCAAGGTTATATTGTGGAGAAGCGGGACAAGGATGGTGTTAGGTGGACCAGGTGCAACAAACGGAATGTGAGTGAGCTCCGTTTCAGGGTTACTGGACTTTTGGAAAACCACAGCTATGAATTTAGGGTCTTAGCTGAGAATGCAGCTGGCGTTGGAAAGCCCAGTTCCTCAACACCATATTACAAAGCTTCAGACCCAATTTTTAAACCAGGCCCGCCAAACAATCCCAAGGTGGTGGACACATCAAGATCTTCTGTTTCCCTAACCTGGGGTAAACCCATCTATGATGGGGGCTGTGAGGTCCAGGCCTACATTGTAGAGGCATGCAACAGTGTTTCGGATGAGTGGTTCATGTGCACCCCTCCTTCTGGAATCCCAGAAACCTGGTTCACCGTCACAAAGCTCCTTGAGAAACACGAGTATAAATTCCGAGTATGTGCCATCAACAGAATTGGTGTCGGCGAGCAGGCTGATTTCCCAGGAAAAATCACTCTGGAAGAGAAGCTCGAAGCGCCAGACCTGGACTTGGATGCTGATATGAGGAAGATGATAAACATCAGAGCTGCAAGCACACTGAGGCTTTTTGTTCCCGTGAGAGGTCGTCCATCCCCCGAGATCAAATGGGGCAAAGCTGATGGCGAGCTTAGGGAGACCGCCCAAATCGATAACACCGACAACTACGCATCACTTATGATCGAGAACGTGGACCGATTTGACAGCGGTAAATACACACTCAGTGCCGAGAATGCCAGCGGAACAAAGTCTGTCTTCATAAGCGTCAGAGTCCTGGACTCCCCAAGTCCGCCAACTAACCTCTTTGTGAAGGATATTACCAAGAGTTCTGTCACGCTCACATGGGAGCCTCCCCTCATTGATGGCGGTTCAAAGATTAAGCACTACATCGTAGAGATGCGTGAGAGCACTAGGAAGGTCTACTCCCCAGTTACCATCTGCAATAAGATGACCTGGAAGGTTGAATCTCTACCAGAGGGTGGAATATTCTTCTTCAGGGTGCTGGCCGAAAACGAGTATGGTATTGGACTTCCAGCTAAAACCATGGAACCCATTAAGATATCAGAGAAGCCGCAGCCGCCTGGTAAAGTCAGTGTTGTGGATGTTACAAACAGTACCATCACCTTGACATGGGAGAAGCCTGCACACGATGGCGGCAGCAGAATAAGTCACTATGAAGTGGAACTGGCTCCAATGGATACAGATTCATGGTCTGTTTGCGCCAGTGGAAAGGCAACTGAGGCAGTTGTGAGTAACCTGCTCAAGGGAGAAGAATATCAATTTCGAGTGGTCGCTGTCAATGACAAGGGTCGGAGTGACCCCAGGCAACTGGCACATTCTGTGGTCGCCAAGGACCTTGTGATCAAGCCGGCCATAAGACCAAAAATGAGCAGCTACAATGTCCAAGTGGGACACAATCTCAAGATTGAAGTGCCCATCGCAGGCCATCCAAAGCCGACTGTTTCTTGGTCCAAGGATGGAAGTCTCCTCAAGCAGACCACAAGACTCAACGTCACAGATTCAGTACTTCAGACCACGCTTACTATAAAGGATGCCCTTAGAGAGGATGGCGGCTTGTACAGTATTACTGTTGCCAATGAGCTTGGATCCAAGGAAGCCACTGTTGAAGTGATAACCTTAGATAAACCTGGACCACCAACAGGACCTGTCAAGTTAGAAGAAGTCAGTGCAGAAAGCATCACACTTAGCTGGGAACCTCCTACTTATACAGGCGGTTGCCAAATATCAAACTACGTGGTTGAGAAAAGAGATACAACCACCACCAACTGGGTCGTGGTGTCCGCCACTGTGGCCAGAACAACCCTTAAGGTTGGCAATCTGAAGACAGGTTCTGAATACCAGTTCCGCATCTACGCTGAAAACAGATACGGCAGAAGTTATGCCATTGATTCAGACCCAGTTGTGGCACAGTATCCATTTCAAGAACCTGGGCCCCCAGGTACACCATTTGTATCCTTACACACTAAAGACTACATGATGGTGGAGTGGCACAAGCCTCCCTCTGATGGAGGCAGTGCTATTTTAGGCTATCATCTTGATAGGAAGGAGAAGAACAGCATCCTTTGGACCAAGATTAACAAGACTCTTATCCAAGACTGCAGGTTCAAATCCACTCCTCTGGAGGAAGGCATCGAGTATGAATACAGAGTCTCCGCTGAGAACATTGTTGGTGTTGGAAAGTGCAGTAAAGTTTCAGAGGTCTATGTGGCCCGGGATCCGTGTGATCCTCCTGGCTGTCCAGTGGCAATTATTGTGACTAGACACTCAGTAAAACTAAGGTGGACAGCCCCTCAGTACAATGGCGGAAGTCTGATTACCGGCTATGTTGTGGAGAAACGTGATCTTCCTGAAGGAAAGTGGATGAAGGCCAGCTTTGCAAATGTCATGGACCTTGAATTCACAGTCACCGGTTTAAAGGAAAACAATAAGTACGACTTCAGGGTCTTTGCACGAAACGCCGCGGGTGCTGTCAGCAAGCCTTCGGAGAGCACCGGATCTATCACAGCGATTGATGAAGTGGACCCGCCCAAGTATGAGACTGATCCCTTGTACAACCAAACTCTTGTCATCAATGCTGGGGAGACCTTCAGTTTAGAGGCTAAAGTGGCAGGAAAACCCATTCCCACAGCTCAGTGGTTTAAGGGTGAGGTTGAAGTAGAAAACTCAGCCAGAGCTGAGATTAAAAATACAGACTTTGAGGCTCACCTTGTGGTGAAAGACGCTATTAGAGTGGATGGCGGCCAGTACACACTCGTACTGACCAATGTGGCAGGGAGCAAGACTGTCCCATTTAATGTCAAGGTCCTGGACCGACCAGGTCCGTCAGAGGGTCCTCTTACTGTCAGCAATGTCACTGAGGAGAAGTGCTCACTGTCTTGGCTTCCACCGAGGAATGACGGAGGAAGCGGTATTTCTCACTATATCATTCAAAAGAGAGAGACCAGCCGACTGGCCTGGACCGTGGTCTCCAGTGACTGTGTCGCTACAATGCTCAAGGTTACCAAGCTCTTGAAGGGGAATGAATATATCTTTAGAGTCATGGCTGTCAACAAATATGGCGAGGGGGAGCCTCTGGAGTCTGCTTCGGTTATCATGAGGAATCCATTTGTCCCACCTGGCACACCTCAGGATATCGAGGTTACTAACATCACCAGAGACTCCATGACTGTGTGCTGGAACCGCCCTGAGAACAATGGAGGTAGTGAAATAGTTGGCTACATTGTAGAAAAGAGAGACCGGGCTGGCATCAGATGGACCAAGTGCAACAAGCGCAGGGTAACGGACTTGCGTTTCCGGGTGACGGGACTAACAGAAGATCACGAATATGAATTCAGGGTTTCTGCTGAGAATGTAGCTGGAGTGGGTCAGCCAGGTCCTGTCACACCTTATGAGAAAGCTTGTGACCCCACTTTTGAGCCAGGTCCCCCCACCAACGTTCACGTGGCGGACACCACAAAGGACTCAATAAGCCTGGCCTGGCATCGACCCATTTATGACGGCGGCTGCGAGATTCAAGGCTACGCCGTTGAAATCACAAAGGCTGATGAGGAGGAGTGGACTATTTGCACACCGCCTTCCGGTGTCAATGCCACAAAATTCACCATCACCAAGTTGTTTGAGCACCAGGAATACAAAGTGCGAGTCCTCGCCATCAACAAGTTGGGCATCGGGGAGCCAACTGAAGTCCAAGGGACACTTACGCCTGTGGATAAAATGAATGCTCCAGAGATGATTCTGGATGCAGTATTAAGAAAGGGGATTATAGTACGTGCTGGAGCACCGATGAGACTATGCATTCCATTTAAGGGTCGTCCTACGCCCGAGATTAGCTGGGCCAAGGAGGACAGCGAGTTGCCCAGTAAAGTTCAACTGGATTCAGGAGAAGACTACGCCCAACTCTCCATCGATGTCTGTGACCGACACGATGCCGGAAAATACATCCTTAATCTGCAAAACAGTGGTGGCACCAAATCTGCGTTTGTTTCTGTCAAAGTTCTGGACACTCCAGGAGCCCCTATAAACCTCACCGTCAAAGATGTAAAACGGGAGAGCGTCACCTTGAGTTGGGAGCCCCCACTTATCGATGGTGGAGCAAGGATTAGCAATTACCTGGTTGAAAAGCGAGAGTCCAACCGGAAGGTTTACTCCAATGTGGACAACAAGTGCACCAAGACCAGTTACCGGGTTACCGGCCTCATCGAGGGAACAATTTACTACTTCCGAGTCCTTGCTGAAAATGAATTTGGTGTCGGACTGCCAGTGGAGACAGCAGATTCGGTCAAGACTGCTGAGCCTCCCCTGTCAGTCGGTAAAATCACTCTAACCGATGTCAACAAAACATCCGCATCACTCTTATGGGAGAAACCAGTCCACGATGGAGGCAGCAGGATTCTTGGCTACTACATTGAAATGCAAACCATGGACTCTGACGAATGGGTCGTGGCTGCCACAACCAAGACCTGCGAAGGCACAGTCACTGGCCTTAGCCCTGGACATGAATATCTTTTCCGAGTATCTGCCTTCAACGACAAGGGAAAGAGTGACCCAAGGTCTCTGGCTTCCCAGGTCACCGCCAAAGATTTGACCATGTTGCCTGGATTCAAGATGACATTTAGCACCTACAGTTTGCAAAATAGTGAAGATCTGAAAATTGAGATTCCAGTGACTGGACGTCCAGTTCCTAAAGTAGAGTGGAAGAAAGAAGGACAGGCCCTTAAAGAGACCACCAGGCTTAACGTTTCGGTGACACCTACTTCTACAAAAATGTGCATTAAGGATGCCAAGCGGGAGGACTCTGGAAAATACACTGTCACAGCCACGAATAATGTTGGAACTGCAACCGAGGAGATTACTGTAGTCATTCTTGATAAACCAGGCCCACCCACTGGACCTGTGAAGATTGATGAAGTCAGCTCTAATTTCGTGACCCTCTCCTGGGAACCGCCAACATATACTGGTGGCTGTCAGATCAACAACTACATTGTTGAGAAGAGAGACACCACCACAACCGCTTGGCAAATTGTTTCTGCCACCATCGCCAGAACCACCATCAAGGTCAGCAACCTGAAAACTGGTGTGGAATACCAGTTCCGAGTGTCTGCTGAAAACCGGTTTGGAAAGAGTTCAGCAATCATCTCACCACAAGTTGTTGCTCAGTATCCCTTCAATGTGCCAGATGCACCGGCGACACCTGTTGTAACCGCCGCCACCAAGGACAGTATGGTGGTTGAGTGGAAGTCGCCCACAAACAACGGTGGCAGTCCAGTTCTTGGCTACCATCTGGAAAGAAAGGAGAAGAACAGCCTGATGTGGCTTCAGCTCAACAAACTGCTCATCCCAGATGCACGTTTCAAAACTGCAGATCTGGAAGAGGGTATTGAGTATGAATTTAGGGTTTATGCCAAAAACGTTGCAGGACTCAGTCAGGCTAGCAAGGTGTCAGAAAGCATTGTAGCCCGGGATCCCTGCGACCCACCAGGTACTCCAGAGGCCATTGAAATCACTCGGAACCACGTAACACTTCGGTGGACACCTCCACCGTATGATGGAGGCAGCGTTATTACCGGCTACCTGATAGAAAGGAGGAAACACCCTGATTCTCGCTGGATGAAGGCTAGCTTTACAAATATTATCGACACACAGTTCACTATCACCGGCCTGACCGAGGACTGCATTTATGAGTTCAGAGTTGTTGCCAAAAACGCAGCTGGCATATCCAGTCGTCCATCTCAAAGCACAGGAGAAATAACTGCCAAAGATGAAATTGAAGCACCTGAGGCGACTGTGGATTCAAAATATAGGGACTTAATGGTTGTTCGTGCTAGTGAGACTTTTGTTATTGATGCCGACTACACCGGTAAGCCTTTGCCAGAGGTCATCTGGTTGAAGGACGGAAAAGAACTTGACAAGACCACGGCAAGAATGGAGATCAAAACCACACTTACACGTAGCGTCTTGACAGTCAAAGACTGCATCCGGACCGACGGCGGGCATTTTGTACTAAAACTGGTGAATGTCGGAGGAGTCAAGATGGTCCCGGTTAACGTTAAGGTCCTGGATAGACCTGGCCCACCAGATGGCCCACTTGAGGTTACAGGTGTCACAGCTGAAAAGTGTTATCTGCATTGGAACCATCCCTCGCAGGACGGCGGAGCCAGCATTTCGCACTACATCATCGAGAAGAGAGAAACCAGCCGTTTGTCGTGGACTATGGTGGAGCCCAAGATCCAAGCCATTAGCTACAAAGTCACCAAACTGTTGCCAGGAAATGAATACATTTTCCGCGTAACAGCAGTCAACAAATATGGTGTCGGAGAGCCACTAGAGTCCGAGCCAGTCGTTGCGCAAAATCCCTTCACCACTCCTAGTGCACCGTCCACACCAGAGGCTGGTGCTATCACTAGAGACTCCATCGTGCTGACCTGGGAAAGGCCAGTACACAATGGGGGAGCCGAGATCGAGGGCTACATCCTTGAAAAACGTGACAAGGATGGGATCCGTTGGAGCAAATGTAACAAGAAGAGGCTAAGTGACCTCCGGTTCAGATGCACTGGTCTTACTGAGGGCCACTCATATGAATTCAGAGTTTCTGCTGAAAATGCTGCCGGAGTGGGCACGCCAAGTGCTCCAACAGCATACATTAAGGCTTGTGATGCTATTTACCCACCAGGACCGCCAAACAACCCTAAGGTCATTGACCATTCCAGCACTATGGTCTCCTTGACCTGGAGTCGGCCTATCTATGATGGTGGCGCACCCATCAGTGGTTACATTGTTGAAATGAAGGAGGCTTCAACAGATGAGTGGGTCCTTTGCACCCCGCACACCGGTGTGCAGGCGACCAAGTATATTGTTAAAAACTTGCGGGAGAACGGCGAGTACAATTTCCGTATCTGTGCGGTGAACTGCGAGGGTGTGGGCGAACATGTAGACCTGCCTGCTTCTGTAATTGCTGCTGAAAAACTCGAAGCCCCTGAAATCGAACTAGACTGTGATCTTCGAAAGATGGTCACTGTCAGGGCCACTGCATCATTGCGTCTATTCGTCACAATCAGAGGGAAGCCTGAGCCGGAGGTCCGGTGGTCCAAGGCTGAAGGCACCCTGAACGAGCGCGCCCAAATTGAGGTGACAAGCTCCTACACCATGTTAGTAATTGAGAATGTGGACCGGTTCGACACAGGCAAATACGTCCTGACGCTGGAGAACATGAGTGGTTCTAAATCTGCTTTCATCAACGTACGAGTCCTGGACTCGCCTAGTGCCCCGACCAACCTCCAAGTAAAAGATGTGAAACGAAATTCAGTGTCTCTTTCCTGGGAGCCGCCTATTATTGATGGAGGGGCTAAGATATCTCATTACATCGTGGAGAAGAGAGAGCAAAAAAGAATGGCCTTCTCTAGTGTGAGCACTAACTGTGTGAGGAACTCTTACATGATCTCTGACCTACAGGAGGGAGGCCGGTATTACTTCCGTGTGCTGGCTGTAAACGAACTTGGTGTAGGTCTGCCTGCCTCCACTGAACAAATCAAAGTCTCAGAGGTTCCTCTGCCTCCTGGCAGAGTTCAGCTGATAGATGTGACTCGTCACACTGTAACCCTGTCCTGGGAAAAACCTGATCATGACGGTGGCAGCAAGATAACAGGCTACATCGTGGAAATGCAACCGTATGGAGACGAAGATTGGACTTTGTGCAGTGAAGTTAAATCACTAGAGGCCACTGTTGAAGGCCTGACAACTGAGGAGGAGTACTTTTTCAGGGTTTCCGCAGTGAATGACAAGGGTAGGAGTGACCCCAAACCTCTTGCGGACCCCGTCATTGTGAGGGAAATCACAGTGCAACCCGTCGTCAATCTGCTCTTCAATACGCACAGCGTCAAGGCTGGAGACGACCTAAAGATTGATGTTCCCTTCAAAGGAAGGCCACAGCCTGAAGTATCCTGGAAGAAGGAAGGCCAGGTGCTGAAACAGACCACTCGAGTCAACGTTCTTACCTCACAGACCTCTTCGAGAATCTTCATCAAAGATGCCACCAGGGAAGACGTTGGAAAGTATGAAATCAGCCTCACAAATGCGGTGGGCACTACTACGGGTGAAATTTCTGTAATGGTTCTGGACAAACCGGGTCCCCCGAGTAACATTCATTTGGATGAAGTGAGTGCTGACTTTGTTTCCCTGTCTTGGGACGCTCCCACTTACGACGGTGGATGTCAAATTAACAATTATGTGGTGGAAAAGAGAGACACAACTACAACCACCTGGCATATTGTGTCTGCTACTGTTGCCAGGACCTCAATTAAAGTGACCCGTCTAACTCAGGGAACAGAGTATCAATTCCGTGTTGCAGCTGAGAACCGCTACGGCAAAAGTCACGCAGTAGACTCTGCCCCTGTTGTGGCTCAGTATCCATTTGAACCTCCAGGGGTCCCGGTCAATGTTCGTGTTTCCCACGCCAACAAGTCCGTCATGCTTGTTGTTTGGGACCGACCCATCAGAGACGGCGGAAGCCCTGTCATTGGCTATCACATAGAATGCAAAGACCAAAGCAGCATTCTTTGGACCAAGGTGAATAGAGGTCTACTGGCTGAAACCCAGTTTAAGATGACCGGCATTGAAGAGGGCTTACACTATCAGTTTAGAGTCTATGCAGAAAACATTGCTGGCATAGGTCCAAGCTCTAAAGCCAGTGATCCAGTAGCAGCAAGGGATCCATGTGAACCGCCCCGCAACCTTCGAGTCACCAACATCACAAGGACCTCAGTCTCCCTTTTCTGGGAGAGGCCAGAACATGACGCCGGAACCAAGATTACTGGCTACATTGTTGAGCGCAAAGAACTTCCGAATGGCCGCTGGCTGAAATGTAACTTCACCAACCTGCAGGACAATTTCTTTGACGTTACAGGCCTAACTGAAGACACCCAGTACAATTTCCATGTTATCGCAAAAAACTCTGCAGAGATTTTAAGTGTTCCTTCTGAGAGTACTGGACCTGTAACAATCAAAGATGATGTTGATCCGCCCACAATTATCTTGGAAGAAAAGTTCAGACAGCTGCTTGTCATTAAAGCTGGAGAAATCATTCAAATAGATGCCGAAACCACTGGGAGACCACTTCCGGTTGTTTCCTGGTCCAAAGATGGGAAGGAGATTGAAGCGAAGGCAAGGTGTGAAATTACTACCACTAACTTCACGACTACCCTTTTGGTAAGAGATGCTATTAGGCGGGATTCTGGCCAGTATGTACTGACTCTGCACAATGTGGCCGGAACCAGGTCTGTGGCTATCAATGTTAAGGTTCTGGATAGACCTGGACCTCCTTCTGGACCCTTGGCTGTGTCCGGCTTGACTGCAGAGAAATGCACGCTGACCTGGGGCCCTCCCCGAGAGAACGGTGGCGCTGATATTATGCATTATGTTGTGGAAAAACGTGAGACCAGCCGACTGGCTTGGACTCTTGTCCACGGAGACATGAAGGCCACCACCTGCAAAGTCACTAAACTTCTCAATGGAAATGAGTACATCTTTCGAATTAGAGGAGTCAACAAATATGGGGATGGTGAAGCGCTGGAAAGTGAGCCTACCAAAGCCGTGGATCCCTTCACTGTCCCAGCTGCCCCCACTAATGTCCAGGTCACCTCCGTTACAAGTGAAGCGATGACCATCTGCTGGGAAAGACCAGTTTCTGACGGTGGCAGCAGTATCGCTGGCTATATCATCGAAAAGAGAGAAAAGGCTGGCCTACGCTGGTGCCGTGTTAACAAGAAATCCGTTTATGACCTTAGAGTCAAAGCTTCTCACCTTCGTGAGGGTTGCGAGTATGAGTACAGGGTATTTGCAGAGAATGCTGCTGGCCTCAGTGCTCCCAGTCTTGCCTGTCCACTTACCAAGGCTGAAGATCCCCAATTCTTGCCTTCGCCACCTGCTAAGCCCAAGGTTATCGACACAACCAAGACCACTGCCACCCTTTCCTGGAACAAACCCCTGTTTGACGGTGGCTCACCTGTGACCGGTTACAGAGTAGAATACAGAAATGCTTTAGATGACGAATGGACAGTCGGTGTTCAGAACACCAAAAACACAGAATTCACCATGGTGGGACTCACACCTGGTGCAGAATATGTCTTTGTAGTCAAGTCCATCAACAAGATTGGAGTCAGCGAGCCCAGTCCAGAGTCTGACAAAGAGTTAGCCAAGGAACGGGAAGAAGAGCCCATCTTCTTGATAAGCAATGATATGAGAAAAACCCTAATCGTGAAGGATGGCAGCTCATTTACAATGACGGTGCCTTTCCATGGCAAACCAGTCCCAAGTGTGACTTGGAGCAAGCCAGATATCGACCTCAGGGTCCGTGCTGTCATTGACACCAGTGACACCTTCACTTCAATCACTTTGGAGAAAGCCACTCGCAACGATTCTGGAAAATACATCATCACCTTATCTAATGTTGCTGGCACCGCTTCATTGACTCTCAATGTCAGGGTCCTGGATTCTCCTGGACCTCCAGCATATGTTTCTGTCAAGGATGTGACCAAGAACTCTGCCACCGTGACGTGGGACACCCCTGAGAATGAAGGTGGAGGGCCCGTGAAGAACTATTTGGTGGATATCCGTGAGGCCACTAAGAAGGGCTGGACTCAGTTGACCGACACCTGCCATCGTTTGACCTACAAGGTTTCGGACCTGCAGGAGGGGGGCGTGTACTATTTCAGAGTGACCGGTGAGAACGAGTATGGCGTCGGAGTGCCTGCTGAGAGCAAAGAAGGGACCAAAATCACAGGTAATAGACCTTTCAATCCAAGAACTGTTTTTTGCCCAATGAATAACAACAAGAAACAAATATGATGAAAATTAACAACTGTTGCAGCTCGGTGGTTGACTAGTTAGTACGTCTGGCTCAAAGTTCAGAGGTTCTGGGTTCAATTGCAGCTACTGGTCTCCTTGTGTGGAGTATGCAGGCTCAACCTGTGCCTGAGAGGGTTTTCTCTGAGTGCTTCGGTTTCCTCCCATATCCTAAAACAAAGCATGATTGATCGGTCCAAATTGTCCTTAAGTCTGATTGAGCTCATGAAAGGTAGTCTGTCCATTTGTCCCCTGCGATTAGCGGGCGTCCTGCCAACTGCTTGAAGTCTGCTTGGATGGGGTCCATCACCCCCACGACCCTCGTGGCTGGAAATTAATAATTAAAACCACAGGTTTTTTTGCATAGATGTAAATGTAAATCTGCATTTATATAGCACTTTTCAAGTTAATGAAGACCTCCCCAAAGAGCTTTACAATGTGCTTCACACTTACCCATACACACAAACTCACACACCGATTGCAGCGTCAACCATACAAGGCACCTACCTGCTTATTGGAGGCATTAAGGATTAATTGTCTTGCCCAAGGACACTTCGACAAATAACATGGAGGAGCCGTAAATCAAACTTGCGACCTTTTGATCCCAAGACGAGCACTTTACCTCCTGAGCTACTGCCGCCGAGATAAAGCTGTGCTATTTTATTTTAGTTCCTTATAATATGTGACAGTACTAGATCATGATAACACATCCCTTTCTTTTTTCCCCAGAAAAACCAAGTCCGCCAGCGAAGCTAGGTGTGACTGATGTGACCAAGGATAGCGTTTCCCTGGCCTGGCTCAAACCAGAGCAGAACGGAGGCAGTAGAATAACAGGATACCTATTGGAGGCTCTAGAGAAAGGCCAGGAGAATTGGATCAAGTGCTGCGTGACCAAGTATTTGCTGTACACAGTGTCAGGACTGAGGGAGAACACAGAGTACTTCTTTAGAGTCCGAGCTGAGAACCATGCAGGGTTCAGTGATGTGAAAGAACTGATCACCCCGGTTTTGGTCAAAGACCAACAAGGTAAGCTAAAGGACCATCTTTGACAATATCCAATATACAGTAGACCCCTGGGATACAGCGAGTCCATATTCAGACATTTTCACTTTACGGTGTGGGACAAGATGTTTTTTTAGACCCTCTTTACGACAGTCTGACATGCTTTCTGGAGATGTGAGAAGGCTTCAATGACTAAGAATCGATTAATTTGGTATCCTGAGGCTCTTCTGTATTTGCATGCCCTTCAATTAATTTGATGGATTAATATTTTTTTCTTCATCATTATCAATATTCTTTTTGTTCTGAAGAATCTCCTGAGGTTGTGATGAAGGACTTTCAGCACAACACCGTCTTTGTCAGAGCCGGTTCTACCCTAAAATGCGACATTCCACTGGTCGGCAGGCCCCTGCCGAAGGTTTCTCTTTCTAAGGACAACGTGATGCTTAAGTCTACAATGAGGTTCAACTCTGAGGTCACTCCTGACAGTATCAAGATCACCCTGCGGGAGAGCATTGCTGGAGACTCTGGACGCTACGATATCCTAGCGTCCAACTCAAGCGGCACCGCAAAGTCATTTATCAATATTGTAGTTCTGGACAGGCCCAGTGCACCACTTGGACCTGTGGAGCTGTTTGACGTCACCGAGGACAGTGTGAGCCTCAAGTGGCTTCCGCCAGCTTACGAAGGGGGCAGCCCCATCACCAACTACATTGTTCAGAAAAGAGAGACCACCACAGCTAGCTGGATTGATGTTTCCTCTGCTGTGGCTCGGTGCACCATCAAGGTCCAGAAGCTTACGACGGGACTGGACTACCAGTTCAGGATTAAGGCAGAAAACCGATATGGAATCAGCGAGCACCTTGACTCACCAACTGTTTCCGTCAACCTCCCCTACAGTAAGAAGATTTGTGCAGGCCTCTTAATAGCATAACCCAACTTCATAATTATTTTTCCGCCCGCAGCCTTGCCAGAAGCACCATCAACTCCAGAAATCACTGCCGTGACCAGGGAGACCATCATTGTGGCCTGGAAGGAACCCAAATCCGACGGCGGCAGCCCCGTCTTTGGCTACCATCTTGAGATGAAAGACCGTAACAGCATCCTCTGGCAAAGAGTCAACCGCATGGTCATCCGGGCCACTCACTTTAAGGTCACCAGCATTCATGCTGGGCTCATTTATGAGTTCAAGGTTGCAGCTGAGAATTCTGCCGGTGTAGGCAAATTCAGCACAGTTTCTGATGCAGTCCTGGCAATTGACGCCTGTGGTAAGTCCTTTAATAGAACCTGAAACAGTGATTAAATCAAGAATACAATAAGAGCCAACTGTTTTCTTCCAGAACCACCGACCAATTTACGCATCAGTGACATCACCAAGAACTCCATCAGCCTGGCCTGGCAGGTGCCTAACTTTGACGGGAGGTCCCAGATTACCGGCTACCTGGTGGAAAAGAGAGAAGGAGCCAGTGGCAGGTGGTCCAAAGCAAACCTGACCGACATCAAAAACACGCGCTACACTGTGACCGGCCTGACTCAGGATCAGACCTATGAGTTCAGGGTTATGGCCAAAAATGCAGTAGGTTCAGTCAGCAACCCTTCTATGTCAACTGGACCTGCTACATGCGTCGACACATTTGGTGCGTAAAACTACATTCAGAATCTTATTGCTGCCGAGCAGGAGTTTTCATGAAATTTCTCCTTCAGGTGCCCCGGAAATTGAAATACCGCCGGAGTACTTGAACGAGGTGAAACACAGGGCGGGCTCTGATGTAGAACTCATGTTTAACATCATTGCTAAGCCTGCACCAACTATTGAGTGGCTAAAGGATGGACGAGAACTGGAATCCGGTGCCCAACTCTCCTTCACACACACATTTGAATCAACATGTTTATCCCTGAGGGACACCACACGCCTCAACTCTGGAACCTATGAGGTCAGGGTCAAGAACTCCCTAGGTTCAGCCTGCGCGGTTGTCAGATTGCTCATCCAAGGTACTTTGGATCCTTTTGAATACTCATCTTGGTTGAAAGCCTCGATTAAATATGTCCTATGCTCCCCATTTATAGACAGGCCAGGGCCCCCCGCTGGAGAAATCCAGTTCAAGAAGGTGTCGGCGGACAACATCACCATTATGTGGTCTCCTCCTGCCGATGAAGGCGGTGCTATGGTCACCCACTACATCATAGAAAAGAGGGAAACCAGCAGAGTAATGTGGTCCATCATCTCAGAGAAACTCGAAGACTGCATTATAAATGTGCCCAGGCTCATCCACGGCAACGAATACATCTTCAGAGTCCGTGGCATCAACAAGTACGGTGTCGGAGACCCTCTGGAGTCACGGCCCATTGTCGCCAAGAACGCTTTTGGTAGGAAAATTTACAAAAGTTAAATCAATGCCAACAATTAACCAATCTATTCATTTTAACAGTTGCACCTAGCGAGCCATCTAAGCCTCAAGTCTCCATGATCACCAAGTCCACTATGACAGTGATCTGGGAGAGACCAGCTGTAGATGGAGGCAGCGACATTGACGGATATTACCTGGAGAAACGGGAAAAGAAGAGTCTGCAGTGGTTCAAGGTTGGTTTGTTGAACGCTTTGAGGAGATGCGCAAGTCAGCTGCAAGGCTAATGGTTTACTGTGCAGGTGGTAAAAGGGACCATCCGAGACACCAGACAGAAGGTGACTGGCCTTGTGGAGAACAACGAGTATCAGTACCGAGTATGCGCCGTCAACAAGGCTGGAGCAGGGAATTACTCGGAGGCATCGGAATTGTACATGGCCTATGATCCAATTGGTATAATTTTGCACTCATATTTTAACTTGGAGCCACTTTTCTGGTACCGCAAATAATAAACCCTTTGGTCTATCTTCAGACCTTCCTGGGGAACCATCCAAACTGCGCGTAATAGACTCGACAAAGACCTCCATTACTCTGGGCTGGGAAAAGCCTGTTTATGATGGTGGCAGTGAAATCACTAACTATTTCCTGGAACAAATGAACACAGAAGAGAGGGAATGGGTGACGGTCAACCCCCAGGTCAAGACCTGTGAGTATGTCGTGGCCCACTTGAAACCAGGAACCTACTACTTCTTCAGAGTTTCTGCGGTCAACTGCAAGGGAAAAGGAGAGGATATCAAGATGTACCAGCCTGTGCAAGCGAAAGATATCTTAGGTTTGTATTATCACAACAGCAAAATGATTATGTATCGTGCTTGCTCATTTTCAATTCTTTTCATTTGTCTCAACAGAGGAGGCTGACGTGGACTTGGATGTCCCCATGACCACCCATTACACAGCCCGTGCAGGGCGTGACGTGGAGATGTTCATCCCCCTGAAGGGACGCCCCACCCCTGGCGTCACCTGGCGCCGGGGTGAACGCAACATTGCTGCCGACACCCGATACACAATCACCAGCACCGAGCGTGCAACCACATTTGTAATTCCCAAGGTCACTCGTGATGATTGCGGTAAATACATGCTGGAGATCGAGAATGGTGTTGGGGAGCCCAAAATCGTAACCGTTTCCCTGAAGGTTCTTGATAGTCCGTCCACCTGCCAGAAATTGATGATTAAGAATGTGACCAGAGGAAAATTGACGTTGAGTTGGGAGGCTCCGCTCATCGATGGCGGTTCACCGATTACCAAATACATCGTTGAAAAGAAAGGGTCCACAATGAAGGCATACCAGATAGTGACGGAGGACTGTGCCAATACTAGCTTCAAAGTGTCCGGCCTGGAGGAAGACATTGCTTACTTCTTCCGTGTGTCAGCTGTAAATGAGTTTGGTGTAGGTGACACTTGCGAGACTTTGGAACCTGTCCGAGCCACCGAAACTCCTGGTGCAGTCAAAAACCTGGTAATGCTCGACTCCACAAAGAACTCCGTAACCCTGCAGTGGACTAAGCCCGACCATGATGGAGGAAGCCACATCTCCGAGTATATCATAGAGAAGAGAAATGAGGACAACGTCAGCTGGACTTTAGCAACAACTTGTAAGCGCTGCTCATGTGAAGTGACCGGGCTGCAAGAAGACTCTCAGATGAACTTCAGAGTCTATGCCAAGAACGAGAAAGGAACCAGTGACTTTTCGCAGATTGGACCAATCACAGTGGAGGACTTGATCATTGCACCTGAGGCCTGTCTCAGCGATTACCCCAACGGTGAGCTAGCTGTTCGCGTGGATCAGAACATTCACATTGAGCTGCCGTTCAAAGGAAAACCAAAGCCTACCATCAGTTGGCTAAAAGACAACTTGCCTCTTAAAGAAAGTGAGAAGGTCCGTTTCAGGACCACTGACAACAAGACCGCAGTTACAGTGAGAGGTGCCAAGAAGGAGCATGCTGGCCAGTACACTTTAGTTCTGGACAACAAAACCGTAAAAAAATACTTTGACATAGAGGTGACCGTTCTGGGACCCCCTTCTGTGCCTGTTGGCCCTATCCGCTTTGATGAAATCAAAGCCCAGTCAATTATCATCTCTTGGAATGAGCCCAAAGACAACGGAGGCGGTGACATCACCTGCTATAGCGTGGAGAAGCGGGAAACTGTCCAGGCCAGCTGGAAGATGGTATGCTCAAGCGTGGTCAGAACCTCCTTCAAGATTCCAAACCTGGTGAAGGGAACGTTGTACCAGTTCAGAGTCCGTGCAGAAAACAAGTACGGGGTTAGTGAAGGTCTCCTCTCCTCAGAAGTCCTTGCACAGCACCAATACAAAGCTCCAGGATCTCCTGGAAAACCCGTCGCCTACAATGTCACCAGTGACGGCATGACCATTCGATGGGAAGCGCCAGAGTTTGATGGAGGATCTCCAATTCTTGGGTATCACATTGAGAAAAAGGACCGCAATAGTCTCCTGTGGCAGAAGGTCAACTCTACCATCATCTCCAACAAAGAGTACAGGATCATCGGTCTCTTGGAAGGCTTGGAGTACTCGTTTAGAGTGTATGCAGAGAACAATGCCGGAATTAGCGCTTTTAGTGAACAGAGCAAGCATGCACTTGCTATCTCCCCTGTTGGTAAGTACTGGTACCTGTGGTTTATATCTATGTTTACTGCTTGAAGCCAATTTGGACCTGACATTCTGGCAAATTTTCTTCAGATCCACCTGGAACCCCGACCTGTATTGATGTGACGAGAGACTCTGTCACTCTGACATGGGATGCCCCAAAGCGAGACGGTGGTAGTAAGATTGTGGCCTACAGCGTGGAAAGGCGCCAAGGCAGAGGAAAATGGCTGCGCTGCAATTTTACCGACATCAGCGATACACAATTCTCTGTCACCGGTCTGTCTGCTGGTGACAGGTTTGAATTCAGGGTGATCGCCCGTAATGCCATTGGCACTGTCAGCCCCCCGTCCAACTCCTCTGGCTACTACATGACCAAGGATGAAAGCAGTATGTATTCTATTGCATAAATAAATGGTTCTCACATGCTAAATTCCAATGTGTCCACTTTCAAATTTGCAGTCTCTCCTGAGATTGAATGGTCCCCGGACCAGGTTCTTACTCTGAGAGCAGGAGAGAATGTCAAGCTCAGCTGTAACATCACTGGACGTCCAGTTCCACAGATTGTCTGGTACAAGGACGGAAAAGAAATTGACATCAGAACCACAATGGATGTTGAGATTACTAGTGGTATTGGTACCAGCAGCTTGTTCATCCGCGATGCAGATAGGAACCACCGCGGCATCTACACCGTGGAGGCCAAGAACAGCTCTGGTTCTAAGAAAGCTGATGTTAATGTCAGAGTACAAGGTATCTGTTTCCTTTTGGGTACTTCAATGACTGGTCAGTTCTGACCTTCATTTGTGGTTTCAGATACTCCTGGACCAGTAGAAGGCCCCGTCCGATTCACTGGCATCACAGCCGAAAAGTGTTCGGTGTGGTGGAATCCGCCGGAAAATGACGGTTGCGCTGCCATCAGTCACTATGTTGTGGAGAAGAGGGAGACTTCTCGGTTGTCTTGGGCCTTGGTCAGCTCCAAGTGCGAGGCCTGCTCCTTCAACGCCACCAACCTCATCAAGGACAACGAGTATCAGTTTAGAATTTCTGCCGTCAATAAGTTTGGTGTCGGAAAACCTTTGGATTCAGCTCCATTCATTGCAAAGTTGCAATACAGTAAGATTTAGTTTACAATCCTTGTTCTGCGAGATTATCTACTTCCTCTTCCCACCTAATGTTTATGTCTATTCCTGTGCTCAGCTTTACCTGAGGCCCCTGGTATACCTGATTCTACACATGTGACTGGGAACAGCATCACCTTGTGCTGGACCAGGCCCAGATCAGACGGCGGAAACGACATAAAGCACTACATCTTGGAAAGACGTGAGAAGAAGAGTCTACGATGGGTGAAGGTTTCTGCCAAGAGGCCCATCACAGAGCTCAGACACAGAGTCACCAACCTTACCGAGGGCAACGAGTATGAGTTCCGGGTCATGGCAGAGAACGGTGCAGGGGTTGGACCGGCCAGTGGCACATCCAGGCTCTTCAAATGCAGAGAGCCTACTAGTGCTCCTAGTGCCCCAACAGTAATCAAGGTAGTTCGGAATAATAGTAACCTTGCCGTGAAAGCACAACTTGTCCCTTAACCAAGCTATATCTCTGTCTCAATCAGGTTATTGACTCCACCAAATCTTCTGTCACCCTGGAATGGGTCAAACCTGTCTTTGATGGCGGCCTGCCAATCATTGGTTACAATATTGACATGTGCAAGGCTAGCCTGGAAGAGTGGCATCGAATAAATAGCCAGATCTGCATTCACACTCGGTACACTGCCAAGGGCCTAGTTGCTGGTGAGCTCTACAAGTTCAGGGTCAGTGCTGTGAACGGGTCAGGACAAGGTGAATCCTCAGAGATGGCCAGTGCCGTGCAGGCTCTAGATAGGCTAACGTGTCCCGAATTTGATATAGATGCCAACTTTAAGCAAACACATATTGTGAAAAATGGCGGCACTGTCTCCCTGCATGTGTCTTTCCGGGGCAAACCAACTCCTCTGACAACCTGGTCCCGGGTAGATGGTGAACTGCCAGTGATGGCCGATATTAACAGCACCGATATCCATTCTACTCTGACGATTGAGGGCTGCACACGTTATGAGGCGGGCAAATACACACTTTCCCTGGAAAACAACAGTGGGCGCAAGACCATTACGTTCACGGTCAAAGTGCTGGACACACCTGGACCACCGGGCACATTCACGTTCAAGGACGTCACACGTGGAGCATTAACACTGATGTGGGACGCCCCCAGCAATGACGGCGGCTCAAGGATCCAACACTACATTGTGCACAAGCGAGAGGCCTGCCGCCTTACTTGGCAAGAGGTTAGCACCAAGTGCTCCCGTCAGATGATCAGGGTAACTAATCTAGATATCGGCGTACCCTACCTCTTCCGAGTGATTGCTGTTAACCAATACGGCCAGGGAGAGTCTCATGAGATGACTGACCCTATCACAGCCACAGAAGAACCCGCTTCACCTAAGAGAGTGGATGTGGTCGACACCAGCAGTTCTACAGCATTGCTGGTGTGGCTCAAGCCTGAGCATGATGGAGGCAGCCCCATCAGAGGGTACATAGTAGAGTTCAGAGCAGAAGACAAACAGTCCTGGTCTGTTGCTGGGGAAACTAAGTCCCTCAAGATGCTGGTGGAGGGTCTAATTGAAGACACACATTACGAATTCAGAGTGAGGGCGAAGAACAACGCCGGCATCAGTGAGCCTCAGGCAATCCTGTCCTCGGTGCTCATAAAAGAACCTCGCATTGAACCAACAGCCGATCTCAGCAGCATCACCAACCAGCTCATCACCTGCAAGACCTCAAACACCTTTACTATTGACATCCCAATTACTGGCAGGCCGGCACCAAAAGTCTCTTGGAGGCTAGAAGAGATGAAACTGAAGGAGACTGACCGAGTTTTCATTAAAAGTACCAAAGAAAGAACCACTTTGGTGGTAAAAGACAGCAAGCGGAGCGATACTGGCAAATACTACCTAACACTGGAGAACGCTGCCGGAGTCAAAACATTTGCCGTTACAGTGATGGTGGTTGGAAGACCCAGCCCTCCTGCAGGACCTCTTTTGGTTTCTGGCGTGTCTTCCGAATCTTGTACGCTGTCGTGGTCTGAGCCCTTTGACGACGGCGGCAGTGAAATAAGCAACTATATTGTTGAGAAGCGCGAGTCGGGAACCGCCTCCTGGCAGGTGGTCAACTCAAGTGTGAAGAGAACAACCATTAAGGTGACACATCTGACCAAGTATATGGAGTATACCTTCAGAGTGTGCGCTGAGAATAAATTTGGAGTCAGCAAGTCCATAGAATCTGCCACTGTGATCATTGAACATCCTTTCGGTGGGTTTTCATGTTGTCTAAAATGTCTATCTTTTAGAGGGGGTGCTAAATCTGATTTGCTCTGATTTTATCTTTCAGTTCCTCCAAGTCCTCCAACTCGCCCAGATGTGGTGGCCGTGTCGGCTAATGCGATCAGTATTAAGTGGGATGTGCCCTATGCCGATGGCGGTAGCTCGATAACCGGTTACTGGATTGAGAAGAAAGAGCGCAACACAATTCTGTGGATGAGAGAGAATAAGCTACCCTGCCTGGATTGTCACTACAAGGTGTCCAGTCTGATTGAGGGCCTGGAGTACCAGTTTAGAGTCTATGCAATGAACGCTGCTGGAATCAGCAAGGCCAGTGAGGCCTCTAGACCAGTTGTGGCTCTCAACCCCGTTGGTGAGTATAAACCTTGTTCTATCTGCAAAAAAAAACCCTTATTAGGCCTGGGGGTTCAAGGAAGAAAATCTGATTTTTTTCTTCACGGTTCATCCTCAGATCCTCCCGGTCAACCACAGGTGATGGACATCACTCGCTCCTCCGTGTCCTTGTGCTGGACTATCCCCGTCAATGACGGGGGCAGCAAGATTGTGGGCTACGTGGTGGAGAGGAAGGTCTACAGTACAGACGAGTGGGATGACAACCGCTGGCTCAAGTGCAACTACACCACCATCACGGAAAATTACTTCACTGTCACCAACCTGGGAGAGGGAGAAACCTTTGAGTTCCACGTCATTGCCAAGAATGCCGCCGGGGTCTATAGTGCACCCTCTGCATCAACCGGAGCGGTCACCTGCAAGGACGAATTTAGTAAGATCCAAAATTAATCTTTCTGTTTCCAACAGATGTTTGCAAATATAGAGTGGACCCTATACTTTCAAGTCAACTAAAATGGTGTTTGGCCCTCCTTAGCTCCTCCTAGAGCCGAGTTGGACAGCAAACTGATCGGAGAGACTATTATCGTCGCTGCCGGTTCTGACGTTGTCCTGGACGGTATGGTGGGTGGGAAACCAGAACCCACAGTTTACTGGTCCAAGGGCGACAAGATCCTAGACCCCGGGGAAAAGTACTCCCTGACCTACACAAGCACAAGAGCGATGGCTGTCATCAAGAGCTGCGACAGATTTGACACCGGCAGATACGTCCTGACAGTCAAGAATGTCAATGGAACTAAAATAGCTACCGTCTCTGTTAAAGTCCTAGGTAAGGTAATGAACTCTCAAGGGTTCTTTATTCTAAAAAGTTCAAGTCATCGAAAAATAGATGGTCACTAGACATAATTTCTATTTATATATTCCGAACTCCTTTTCCAGACACTCCTGGACCACCCGCCGATAAGATTACAATCAGCAGAGTGACTGAAGAGAAATGCACCGTGTCCTGGAAGATCCCCTTAGAGGACGGAGGCGACATTGTCAGCCATTACATCGTAGAGCGCCGCGAGACCAGCCGCCTCAACTGGGTCATCATGGAGACGGACTGCAAGAGCTTGTCCTGCGTCAGCACCCGACTGATCAAGGGCAATGAGTACATCTTCCGAGTGCGTGGAGTCAATAAGTATGGACCTGGTGTTCCACTGGAATCAGAGACAGTCATCGCTAGGAATGCTTACAGTAAGATTCTTATGCAAAACTTGTCTACACACAAAGTTGCTAAAGTGCTTCTAGCTTAGTAGAAAGGTTTCTGCCCGGAGTGTCAGGAAAAAAAACAGTGTGGGATTAAGACATTTATGGACATTGTAATTTTTTAGAATAGAATAGAATAGAATAGAATAGAATAGGGGCAGCACGGCGGCGCAGTGGTTAGCGCGTGTGCGGCACAGTTCTAAACTCTTGGGAACCTCCTGTGTGGGTTCAAATCCAGCTACCGGACTTAATGTGCGGCGTTTGTATGTTCTCCCCGTGCTTGCGTGGGTTTCCTCCGGGCACTCCGGTTTCCTCCCACATTCCAAAGACATGCATTTCAGGTGGATTGGCCGGTCCAAATTGTCCCTAGGTGTGAATGAGCGAGCGAGTTGTCTGTCCCTGTGTTTGGCCCATCCTCCTCAAAGATCCTACGATTGGCTGGCAACCGGTTCAGGGTGTCCCCTGCCCACTGCCCGATGATTGCTGGGATGGGTTCCAGCACCCCCGCGACCCTACTGAGGATAAGCGGTGCAGCTAATGAGATGAGATGAGATGAGAATACAATACAATAGAATACAATAGAATACAATAGAATATAATACAATAGAAAATAATACAATTGTCTTTATTGTCATTGCTATCAATGTTGTGAAACATTGTATGCAACGAGATTAGACATAGCACTCCAGGGTAAAACGTTTAATTAAGACTTTGAAGTGAAAAAAGATAAAAGACCATCAGTATAAATAGGCAAAAGAAAATTACAACATAGTGCTTAGAAAACTGGCCTAGGTTAAAATTATAATGCAACGAAAGATAATAGTGCATTGTAAAAAAGTGCAATGAAGAAAAGCGCAATAACATTTAGCAGCAGATATTTAAAAAACCCAATCTAATTCACAAGGTATATATTTTTGTAGTTGCGTGCATTGGTATATATTTTTTTCACAGTTTCATTTAGCAGCAACAAAAAGAAAAACAAACCTGTGTATGAATGAATGAATGAATGAATGAATGTTTATTTCTACTGTTGCATCAAAGTCAAGTGGAGTTCCATGAGTCCTAAATCCCAAGTCAGAAATCTGCAGACCAAAGTCTGACTCAATTCAAGTCACGTGAGTTTGACCAAACTCTTTTCCCTGCAGCTTTGCCAACTCCACCGGGCACACCGGAAGCCACAGCCGTGGGCAAGGAACATGTCATCATTGAGTGGTTGAAACCAGAAAGTGACGGAGGCAGCGAGGTCAAGACTTATATTGTAGAAAAACGGGAGAAAAACAGCACCAGGTTTGTGCAACATATCTGGAGGGATTGATTACGTCGTTGCAATTTCAATTCCCATTTCATTTTAGAGTTTCTCTGTGCTCATGACACGTGTTCTCGCTCCTAATCAGGTGGACCAGGGTCAATAAGACCTACACCATCTACGATACACGGCTCAAGATTACAGGCCTGATGGAGGGAAGCGAATACCAGTTCCGAGTGACGGCAGTAAACGCGGCCGGAGACAGCCAGCCGAGCGACGCGTCGCCGTACATCCTCCTCAAAGATCCTACCTGTGAGACTCCATTTCTTTCTGATGAAACCTTTGATTTGTGGTCTGGGTGTTTAGTGGTTCGATATCAAACTTTTGGATAAGTCATCCTACTTAAAAGCAGATCATTGGGAAAACCTTTTAGCATTTAGCCCTGGTCTCTTCCTTTTCTTGTTAGACACCCCAGCTCCCCCGTCAACGCCTCGCATCACTGACACAACCAAACACAGCATCAGCATGACCTGGACCAGGCCTATGTATGATGGAGGCTCAGATGTCACCGGCTACGTTGTGGAAATCCTTGAGGAGGGCTCGGACCAGTGGTACCGTGCCACAGCCAAGGCTCTAAAGACCAACGAGTATCTGGCCGGCGGCCTGGTCGCCAATAAGAAATACAGATTCAGGGTGGCGGCGGTCAACGCCAATGGCACCGGAGAGTTCAGCAATCCTAGTGCTGAGATTGAGCCTCTGGAGAGAATAGGTAAGTCTTGTCTATAAGATGAAATCAATAATGAATCCAAAATCTGATGCCTCTGCATTTCTCACAGAAATGCCTGACCTGGAGCTGGACGAGGACCTCAAGAAAACTGTTTGTCTTCGTGCTGGAGGAACCTTGCGTCTTTTTGTGACTGTTGGCGGACGCCCGACGCCAGTCGTGTCCTGGAGGAAAACGGGTGTGGAGCTGCAGAGCCGTGGCTTCATTGAGACCACTGACAGCTACACCATGCTTATTGTGGAGAAGGTAGACCGCTATGACTCTGGAAAATACATCGTGGAGGCGGAGAACCCATCGGGGAAAAAGTCTGCAACTATCCTAGTCAAGGTTTATGGTAGGTGTTTAGGATCTGAGGTTTAAAACTGGACTCATCTCATTTCATTTATTAACTCCTTTCTTGCAGACACTCCTGGTCCTCCGGCTTCCGTGAAAGTGAAGGACTATACCAAGGAGTCTGTTGTCATTACCTGGGATGTCCCCAGCATTGATGGCGGTGCTCATGTTAGCAACTATATCATTGAAAAACGTGAAGCTGACATGAAGTCTTACAAGACTGTTACCACAGAGTGTCGAAAGACTCTGTTTAGGATTACTGGCCTGGAGGAGGGTGCACACTACTTCTTTAGAGTCCTACCGGAGAATATCTATGGCGTTGGCGAACCTTGCGAGACAGCTGAGGCTGTGTTGGTGTGCGAAGTCCCGTCACCGCCTCTTAATCTCCAGATAATTGACGTCACAAAGTCTTCAGCCTCTCTCCGCTGGGAGAAACCTGTCCATGAAGGTGGCAGCAGACTGACAGGCTATATTGTTGAAGCTTGCAGAGTGTCTACAGATAAGTGGACCACAGTCGCCACCATCAAGGCCACTGCTTGCCAGTATACCGTCCAGTCTCTGACAGAGAATGACGAGTACTTCTTCAGAGTCCGAGCTTGTAACAGCAGAGGAACTAGTGAAGCCGTGGACATCATAAGCCCCATCACCATCCAGGACATTAAAGGTATGTGTTCAGGTGAAATACATATTACTACCAAGCCTTCAGGATTTTATATGACAAATTTATTTAACACTTGTGTTCCCTACAGTATCGCCGAAGATTGACATAAGCAACATTCCTCAGAGGATAGTTCAAATCCCCAGTGGAAAACCCATCGACCTTAACTTGCCAATTACAGCCAAACCACGGCCTGCTTGTTCATGGTTCTTTAGCGGCATCCTTCTGAAGGACAGCCTGGAGCGGATCAAAATTGAAAGTAATGGAAAATACACCCATCTGGTTATCCGTGAGACAACCATCAATGACACAGGAGACTACAAACTAGAAGTGAAGAATACCGTTGGGGTTGCAACCGAAGTCATTAAAGTCGTCATCCTCGGTACGGACATAGATTCTCCAAGAGATTTATCTTCTTGAGATGTTCGCAGTATGAGTGTGAGTTTACTTTTTCCAGACAAACCCGGTATACCTGTGGGCCCCATGAAAATCGTTGAGGTTGACGGTCTCTCAGTAACTGTAAGCTGGGAACCTCCAGAGAAGGACGGTGGCGCAAACATCAGCGGATATGTGGTGGAGCAGCGCGATGCTCACCGCCCAGGCTGGATCACAATCTCTGAATCCGTGACCCGACCCTGCTTCAAGTTCACCAGACTCTCTGAGGGAACCGAGTATGTATTCCGTGTAGCCGCGATGAACCGCTTTGGTGTTGGTCTCTTCCTGCAGTCCGAAGTGGTCGAATGCAAGAGCGCTGAGAGTGAGTCTGCATTTTAAACTGGCATTACTTTTATTCAGTAAGGCTATAATTGTCATAATCGATTTGTGGTGGACTCACACAGCCATCCCTGGACCTCCGAGTAGACCAGAAGTGCTGGATGTGACTCACGAGGGCATGACCCTGACCTGGTACCCTCCAGGGGACAACGGTGGCTCGTCCATAACTGGTTATATTATTGAGCGCAAGGAGCCCCGTTCAGACCGATGGTTGAGGATCAACAAGAACCCAGTAACCATGACTAGGTATCGCTCTTCTGGTCTGATAGAAGGCCTGGAGTATGAGTACCGCATCACCGCCATTAACGCAAGAGGAACTGGCAAACCCAGCGAGACCTCTGCCATCACTGTTGCCATGGATCCTATAGGTATATAACAAGGTTATCAATACTAAAAACACACACATTTGAATGCATTGGTATGACCCTAGATGCAATATTCTTAAATAGCACCACCAGGTCCCCCAGTCCACCCCAAAATCACAGACACCACCAGAACTTCTGTGTCCCTGGCTTGGTTGCCTCCTGTGGAGGAAGGCGGGTCTGTGGTCACAGGCTACCTGGTTGAGATGCAAAAGGTGGACCAGGTGGAGTGGACCCGGTGCAACACTACAGCCACCAAAATGTGCGAATACATTCTCACGCATATGCCACAAGGAGCTGAATACAAGTTCAGAGTGATCGCCTGTAATGCTGGCGGCATGGGAGAACCTGCAGAGATCCCTGGAGTTGTCAAAGTCCAGGAGATGCTCCGTAAGATCGATTCATTTTATTCTATATACCATGAGGAACACTATTTGCAGTATTCTTTATCACCTTGTCTTGCCCAGATTATCCTGAATACGAGCTAGACAGCAGATACGAGGAGGGCTACGTGGTGCGACAAGGCGGAGTCATCTGTCTGTCGGTGCCGTTCACTGGTAAACCGATCCCTACCTGCAAATGGACCAAGGACGGACGCGACATCTCCCACCGAGCCATGATCGCCACCAACGATGACATCACTGAGCTTGTCATCAAAGACGCTCACAGAGATGACACGGGTACATACGACTTGCTTTTGGAGAACAAATGTGGCAGGAAAGCCGTCTACATCAAGGTAAGATCTAATCCTGCTTGCCACCATTAATTTACGGTCGATTCCAACTCAAGTTTGGATGTCTGGATGGATCCAGGTTAAGGTCATCGGACGTCCTGATGCCCCGGAGGGCCCACTGGAGTTTGACGATATTCAGGCCAGATCAGTTCGAGTCAGTTGGAGACCCCCATCTGATGATGGAGGCTCTGATGTTCTTGGATATATTGTGGAGAGGCGAGAAGTCCCCAAGGCCGCTTGGTACACTGTGGATGCTCGTGTCAAAGAAAACTCCATGGTTGTCAAAGGCCTCAAGGAGAATATGCAGTATCACTTCAGAGTCTCTGCAGAGAACCAGTTCGGTATCAGCCGGTCTTTGAAGTCTGAAGAGGCTGTCACAGCAAAGACACCGCTCTGTAAGCACTCATGGTTGGCGTTTTCCCAGAATCAAATCGTTTTTATCCGATTTTAAAGTGGTCTCTTGATTAAAATCCTATCAACGATAATTGAGTTTCTATATTCTCCCTCTCCAGGTCCACCAGAACCTCCCAGCAATCCTCCAGAAATAATGGATGTGGCAAAGTCCTCTGTGTCCCTGTCATGGGCCCGGCCCCGGGACGACGGTGGCTCCCGTGTCACAGGATACTTTGTTGAGAGGAGGGAGGTTTCCACTGAGAAGTGGGTCCGCCATAACAAGACCCACATCACCACCACTATGTACAACATCACTGGACTTATCCCTGATGCCGAGTACATGTTCAGAATCGTGGCTCAAAATGATGTGGGTCAGAGTGAACCAGGCCCTTCTTCAGAGTCTGTGGTCTGCAAAGATCCATTTGGTGTGTAAATGTCCGATGACAGAGAACTCCCCAGTTAAACCTTCTCGAGATACTCATTGATATATCTCTAACAGACAAACCAAGCCAACCAGGAGAGATTGATATTATCTCCGTCACCAAAGACTGCATCACCATCCATTGGTTGAGGCCTGAGTTTGACGGTGGGAAGGAGATCTTGGGCTATTGGATCGAGTATCGGCAGGCAGGTGAAAGTGCCTGGAAGAAGTGCAACAAAGAACGCTCCAAGGACCGTCAGTTTACCATGGGTGGCTTGATGGAGGCCACGGAGTACGAGTTCAGGATCTTGGCAGAGAACGAAGCCGGTGTTAGCAGGCCGAGGCGTACATCCATGGGTATCAAGACCAAGTTGAGCGGTAGGTGACCGTGAAGCAGTTTATCATCCCAAATCGGGTTAATTTATTAAATGCTCCCTTTAAAATTACATTACACAGTTGGCGAGGTTCCAGCTTTGAAAGAAGACATCAAGGATGTCACGACCAAACTGGGAGAGTCCGGCACATTGTCCTGCGGCATCATTGGCAGACCTCTGCCAGAGATTAAATGGTACCGCTACGGCAAAGAGCTGGTTCAAAGTCGCAAGTACAAGATGAGCTCGGACGGCCGCAACCACTCCCTTACTATCATGACGGACGAGCAGGAAGATGAGGGCCTGTACACCTGCAGGGCAATCAACGAAGCTGGGGAGATTGAGACTAGCGGAAAACTGCGACTAAAAGCTGCTCCTCAGCTACACCCCGGCTTCCCTCTGAAGGAAAAATACTACGCCGGAGCTGGGACCAGTCTTCGCCTCCACGTGGTCTACATTGGCCGTCCTATTCCCCAGATAATGTGGTTCTATGACAAAAAGCCTCTGAACTCGTCAGAGAAGGTGATTATTGAGAATACAGAGAGCTACACTCACCTGGTGGTTAGAAACGTCCAGCGGAAGACCAACGCCGGTCGGTACAAGGTGCAGCTGAGCAACAAATTTGGCACGGTTGACACTGTATTGCGGGTCGAAATCCAAGGTAAAGTTCTGATTTGGAAGTGATCGCTTGATCGCAGAAACTAAAACTCTTCGTGTTGTGTACCCAGATAAACCATGTGTGCCGGAAGGCCCAGTGGTGGTTGAAGCCCTGCTGAAGAGCTCAGTCATTATTGGCTGGAAGGCACCCAAAGACGACGGTGGTTCCATGATCACCAACTACATTGTGGAAAAACGCATGGCCAAGGAGGGAGAAGTGTGGAACCTTGTGTCCTCTTCTGTCTCTGGAACCACATGCCGTGTGACCAACCTTGTGGAAAGCGCTGGATACTACTTCAGAGTTTCTGCTCAGAATCAGTACGGAGTCAGCGAGCCTCTGGAGATCCCTTCAGTGGTCATCATTAAGAGTCCATTCGGTAAGACGGATACCCACAAAACAAAGTTATCGCTGTCAGAAGGAGAGAGTTGATTTCTTCAAATTCCTGAGTGTACATCGCTGATTCCCTCTCCTGGTCTGGTAATACCAGACCTGTGGTAGGGAAGGCCCAGCAGCAGCTACACTTCCTGAAAGTGCTTAGGAACTGGGGCCACCAGAGGGTCGTCAACAAAGCCCAGAAAATCATTGGCAGCCATCTGCCCAGTCTACAGGACATTGCTGAAATTATCGTTACGGACTCCTCTTACTCTGGCGCCTACCTCTTTGTCCTATTGCTTTCCGGCAGATCAGATTCAGATTCAGATCTACTTTATTGTCATTCTAGTACACGTGTATACAGAACGAAATGTCGATGCATCTGACCCCCACAGTTTCCTTGAATGTACAGATATAAATAAAGTTGTATTGTATTTTGGCTACGTATAGTATTTTACCATAGTGCCGATAGTGCAAGAAGAGTAGCTAACCAGATGTGCAAAATGGGCAGTCAGGTTAACAAGTCAGGTACACAGTAACATTAACACTGTAACAATAACGCTGTAATTACCATAGTGCAGAGAGCAATGTGCAATGAGTGGCAAGCTATAAAAAACTGCCAGTAGTGCAAAAAGTCAGATTAGCAGCCGTTTAGATTTAAGTTAACTATATGTTAGATTGACCATTTAACAGTCTAATGGCCAGGGGGACTAGACTATTGCGGAGCCTGGTGGTCCTGCACCGCACACTGCAGAACCTCTTCCCAGAGGCTAGCAGAGTGAACAGTCCATGATGGGGGTGAGAGGGGTCCCCGGTAATGTTCTTAGCATGGGATAGGCAGCGCTTCTGGCCAATGTCCTGAATGGAGGGAAGTGTAGTCCCGATTATTTTCTCTGCTGTCCTCGTTACCCTCCTCACACTACCCCAGTCGGTAGCGCTGCAGCCTCCACACCACACAGAGATACAGCTGGTCAGGATACTCTCTATGGTGCCCCTGTAGAATGTGATGAGGGAGGGTGGGGGCAGGTGGGCTCTCCTCATCCTCCGCAGGAAGTACAGGCGCTGCTGTGCCCTCTTAACCAGTGATGCAGTGTTCACGGACCAGGTGAGTTTGTTAGTAATGTGCACCCCTAGGAACTTGATACTGCTGACAACCTCCACAGCCTTGTTGTTGATGCAAAGTGGGGCATGGTTGGGCTGGTTTTTCCTAAAGTCGACAATGATCTCTTTAGTTTTGTCAACATTCAGGACCAGGCTGTTGTCCCTGCACCAGCCCACCAACTGCTCCACCTCCTCTCTGTAGGCTAGGTCGTTGTCATCCCTGATGAGGCCCACCACTGTTGTGTTGTCAGCATACTTCACGATGTGGTTTGTGGCGGACCTAGGGACGCAGTCGTGTGTCATCAAGGTGAACAGCAAGGGGCTTAGGACGCAGCCTTGGGGGGAGCCCGTGCTGAGGTAGATGACATCTGAACTGTTCTGACCTATCCGCACTGATTGGGGTCTGTCACAGAGGAAGTCCGGCAGCCAGTTCCGCAGGGGTGTGTTGAAACCCAGGAGTCTCATTTTGTCTACCAGATGTTGTGGGATGATGGTGTTGAATGCTGAACTGAAGTCCAGGAACAGCATCCGCACATGGGTGTTCTTCTCCTCTAGATGTGTCAGGCTCAGGTGAAGCGCAGAGGAGATGGCATCCCTGGTGGAGCGGTTTGTCCTGTAGGCAAACTGAAAGGGGTCGAATGAGGAGGGGAGACTGGAGGTGATGTGCTCTTTAACCAGTCTCTCAAAGCACTTCATTATGATAGGAGTCAGTGCAACGGGCCGGTAATCGTTGAATGATAAGATCTGGGGTTTCTTTGGCACTGGGATGATGTTGGCAAATTTGAAGCATGATGGTACTTTGGCTTGGTCTAGCGAGGTGTTGAAAATGTCTGTTAGTACACAAGCCAGCTGATCGGCGCACTCCCTAAGTACCCGCCCCGGAATGTTGTCCGGGCCTGGAGCCTTCCTTGTGTTGACCCTTCTCAGGGTCTTCCTCACGTCAGATGAGTCCAGGTGGAGTGCTCTTTCGTCCTGATTTGGAACCGCTTTCGCTGCAGTGGTGCCGTTTTGTGCCTCGAACCTTCCAAAGAATTTGTTGAGGTCATTCAGAAAGTCCATGCTAGTGTCCTGCACTGGGGCGGTGGTTGGCTTGTATTTGGTAATGGCCTGAATGCCTTTCCACATATCCCTGGTGTTGGTTTTGTTGAGGAAACGTTCCTGGATTTTTTGACTGTACGTTCGCTTTGCTAGTCTGATAGCACGGTTCAGGTTAGCCCTCGCTGATCTCAGCGCCTCCATGTCACCAGATTTAAAGACAAGGTTCCGTACTTTTAGTTGTTTGCGTATCTCAGCAGTCATCCAGGGCTTCTGATTGGCACGGGTGCATATAGTTTTGGTATTGCTGACGTCTTCTGCACATTTACTGATATAGGCTGACACAGAAATGGCGTACTCGTCTATATTTATTTTGTTGTTGTAAGTGGCAGCCGATTTAAACATGTCCCAATCAGTGCAATCAAAGCAGTCCTGTAGTGCCTCCATTGCCCCCTCAGACCACACCCTCACCTGCTTCTCTGTAGGTTTTTCTCTGGTCAGCAGGGGCTTGTATGCTGGAATTAGCATAACAGAAAGGTGATCTGATGAGCCAAGGTGGGGGCGGGGGGCCGCTTTATATGCACCTTTGATGTTTGTGTAGGCCAGGTCTAATGTGTTCCTACCTCTTGTAGCAAAATTTACATGCTGATGGAAATGCGGGAGAACTGTTTTCATATTGGCCTGGTTAAAGTCCCCCGCCGCAATAAAAATGCACTCGGTGTAAGCATGCTGCAGTTCACTCACAGTTCGGTAGAGAACGTCCATTGCCTCCTTCGTATTAGCGCTGGGGGGCACGTACACGGCAGTAATGATGGTCGCGCTAAACTCCCTCGGTAGGTAGAAGGGTCTGCAGATCACCGTCAAAAGTTCAATGTCTCGTGAGCAGTGATTCGAGATTATCTTCGCATTTCTACACCAGTTGTTGTTTGTATAAATGCATAGACCGCCACCTTTTCTTTTGCCGGTGAGCTCGCCGCTTCTATCGGCGCGGAAAGCAGTTAGCCCCACAATGCTAACAGCGTCATTCGGGATAGATGAGTTTAGCCATGTCTCCGTCAGAATTAAAGCACAACAGTTCGTCAACTCGCGGTTCGATGAGAATTCCAATTGTAAATGGTCCAGTTTGTTGTCCAGGGAGCGGACGTTGGATAGGAAAATGGATGGTAGAGGCGTTTTGAAGGGTTTAGCCTTCATCCGAGCCGTTAGCCCGGCCCGACAACCTCGTTTCCTTCCCCGGTCACAGCGCTTCCGCTTGCCACTTTTACTCGCTGCTTTGTAGGCCGCTGTGTTCTGTTGACGTAGCACTCCGAGGCTAAGTAAACACTCCAGAGTGATCGTCGAAATTTGCGCTGGATTTCTGGATGTTCGCATATCCAGCAAAAAACTGCGATCGTATATTAATCTACAGTTAGAGTTGTCTTTGTTCGCCCTCATAAACTGAGTCGAAGATTGGGGTTTTTGACTAGAATGTGAGAAACTGTCGGGAGCAGATCCAGCCGCCGCCATAGAGGGCGCCGCCATTTTTCTTACTACAGATCCCTCAAAACAAAGCTTAACAGCCTCAGGGTTCAACCACTAAGGCCATCACCACCATTAACAAGAGGAGAATACTGTGAAAAAAAACATATCTTGCCTTTGTATAAGATGTATACAAAGATCCCTTGTTTTTCACGGTTAATGGCAACTAGAACCATGTCGAAGGGTTAAACTTACCTCGAAATGAGGTCATTACCAACTGACAGTATTCGACTGTGACAAAAAAACAATTGTAGACTCACAAATAATAACACATAATAGTTGAATAAATTGTTTTATTGTCACTATACAATCACTGGCCACTTTATTAGGTACACCAAGCTAGTAACGGATTGGACTCCCTTTTGCCTTTAGAACAGCCTCAATACTTAGTAGCAAGGTGCTGGAAGCATTCCTCAGAGTTCGGTCCATATTGACAAAATGGCATCACACAGTTGGCGCAGATTTGTCGGCTGCACGTCCATGATGCGAATCTCCCGTTTCACCACGTCCCAAAGATGCTCTATTCGATTGAGATCTGGTGACTGTGGAGGCCATTTGAGTAGTGAACTAATTGTCGTGTTCAAGAAACCAGTCTGAGATGATTTCAGCTTTACGACATGGCGCATTATTCTTCTGAATGTAGCCATCAGAAGTTGAGTACATTGTGGTCATAAAGGGATGGACATGATCACAAACAATACTCATGTTGGTTGTGGCGTTGCACTATGCTCAATTGCTACCCAGTGGCCCAAAAAGTGCCAAGAAAATATTCCCCACACCGTTACACCAACACCACCAGGCAGAATGGATCTATTCGTTCACGTGGTTGACGCCAAATTCTGACCTACGATCCGAATGTCGCAACAGGAATTGAGACTCAACAGACCAGGCAACATTTCCAAATCTTCTATTTTCCAATTTGATGAGCTTGTGCAAATTGTAGCCTCAGTTTCCTGTTCTTAGATGAAAGGAGTGGCACCTAACATGGTCTTCTGCTGCTGTAGCAGCATCTGCCTCTTAGTTGGACGTAGTGTGCGCTCAGAGTTGCTCTTCTGCCTACCTTGGTTGTAACAGGTGATAATTTGTGTCACTGTTGCCTTTCTATCAGCTCGGACCAGGGTCCGCAGTGCAACCTTTGAAGAGTAGTTACCATAGCAGTTAGCAGTAGGCCTGACAAGCAGCTCCGCTCTTGCCTTCTCCCAAACGCCGCCTGTGTCGCTTCTGGGACCTAATAATAATCCCACTAAGCACCTGCTGGTGTTAAGCATTTCTTTAGGTTCTTCTGACTTGCCCTAGAGTCTGATTTGACATATGAATTTATTTTCAATTTAACGAGCCGCTAAAAGCTAGCGACCCTTCCTGGCTTGTTTTGATTCCGAAACGTAGTCTGCGGATGCCTACCCTGGCTGCTTGACTGACAGCATACACGAGCCTATCAAAGTCACGTACTCAAACAGTCACGCCCATCCACTACACGCACATACAATGTGCCCTGTGCAGTCTGTATTCCCTCTGATCACAATAAAGAATATGTTGATATGAATGACAAAGACAAGTTAATTGAAAATCTGCGAAGGAGTGAACCAGCAATAACTAAAGCGCGGAGTAGCGAGGGGTCTCTGTATTCCTATTTTATTTCTTGACACTTATTCTGGAAATGTGCAGCTGAAAATTATAATGCTTTGTTTCTCAGAAAAACCTGGCATGCCGCAGCAACCCTTCATTGTCAGCTCCTCCAAGGATTCCTGTGTGGTCTCCTGGAAACCTCCAGGTAGCGACGGTGGCGCTAAAGTGACGGGTTACTATCTGGAGAAACGTGAGAAGAAGCAGAACAAGTGGATGTCAGTTACCACTAAGACGATTGTGGAGACCAGTTTCGAGGTCACAGGACTGATCGAAGGCTTTGAGTACGAGTTCCGTGTTAAGTGCGAGAACATGGGCGGAGAGAGTGACTGGAGCGAGATCTCAGAGCCCATCGTGCCGAAGTCTGACCAATCCCTGCGCGCTCCTGGATTCAGGGAGGAGATCCGAGACATGGTGGTCAAATACCACGCCAATGCCACCTTTGTGACCAAGGTTCAGATCTTTATAAGCGTACATTCTGACTAAATCTTGTACGTCCTAGTTCTCATCATGTGTTCTTTCATGTAACCTTTCTGCAGGTGGTTGGACATCCAAAGCCTGTCGTAAAATGGTATCGAAGTGGAAAGGAGATTCTGGCAGACGGAACCAAAATTAAAGCCCAAGAATTTAAAGGAGGCTACTACCAGCTGGTCATCTCTGGTGCTGATGAAAACGACGCCACGGTCTATCAAGTCCGAGCGACCAACTCCGGAGGTTCCGTTTCCACCACAGCAAATCTGGAAGTGGAAGGTAAACCCATTGAAGTTTCTGATAACTTGTAGGGTTAATTTCCGATTGTTATGAGAATGAACAATTCTTTGCTGGATTTGTGATTCTAGTTCCTGCCAAGATTCACCTGCCAAAAGAGCTCCAAGGAATGGGAGCAGTCCACGCAGTTCGGGCTGAACACATCACCATTAAGATCCCCATCTCCGGAAAGCCTGAACCAGCAATCACCTGGCAGAAGGGTCAGGAGATCCTCTCCAACTCTGCTCATTACCAGATCATCACCACACGCTCCTTTACTTCACTGGTCTTCCAGAAAGGAGTTCAGCAGAAAGACACAGGTTACTATAGTATCACTGCCAAAAACAGGTTCGGAACTGACAAACAGACTATCGAGGTGAGCATAGCTGATATTCCTGAAGCTCCTAAAGGACTGGTGGTGAGTAACATCTCTCGGGACTCCATCACTCTGACCTGGGAGCCACCTGCCAGTGATGGCGGAAGTGAAATCATCAGCTATATTGTGGAAAAATGTCCTTCTACTTCGGACAGATGGATTCGTGCTGGACAGACCGAGGACTGTAGCATTACCGTCCTGAATATCTTTGGCCAGGCTAAATATCAGTTCCATGTGATTGCGGAGAACCAGTTTGGCCTGAGTCCTCCCTCTGCACCCACGGAGCCTATAACCACAAAGGAAGACAAATCTGTGGTACGGAATTATGATGAGGAAGTGGATGAGACCAGAGAGATCACCAAAGAAGAAGCTGTGTCCTTCAAGCTCAAGGAGCTGCACTCCAAGTACATGATTTCCGAGGAATTGTCTCGATGTCAATTTGGAGTCGTCCACCGTTGTGTGGAAATCGCCACCAAGAAGACCTTTATGGCCAAGTTCATCAAAGTCAAAGGAACAGATCGTGAGTTGGTTCTTCGGGAAATTGAGGCCTTGAATGTAGCAAGGCACAAAAACATTATCTACCTCCATGAATACTTTGAAAGTATGGAGGAGATTGTCCTCATTTTTGAGTTCATTTCTGGGGTTGACATTTTTGAGCGCCTTGGAACTAGCAACTTTGACCTAACTGAGAGGGAGATTGTCCTCTACCTTAGACAGGTCTGTTCTGCCCTTAGGTTTTTGCACAGCAAAAACTATGGCCACTTTGATATTCGGCCAGACAACATCATCTACACCACAAGGAAAAGCAGTTTTGTCAAGATTATCGACCTGGGTCAGGCCCGCTTGCTGGTACCTGGTGAAAATATCCGAATGCTCTTCTCGGCTCCAGAGTATTGCGCGCCTGAGGTCCACCGCCACGACTTGGTCACCACTGCCACAGATATGTGGTCTGTTGGTGTGCTGGCCTACGTGCTGCTGAGTGGTCTCAATCCATTCGCTGCTGAATCTATGACACAAATGATTGAGAAGATTTCCAGCTGTGAGTATGTCTTTGATGGAGAAGCATTCAGGGACATTAGTTTGGAGGCGATGGACTTTGTGGACAGACTCCTTATCAAGGACAGAAAGCTCCGTATGACAGCGCACGAGGCCTTAGAGCACCCTTGGCTGAAGAAGAAGCTCGAGCACGTCAGCAGCAAGGTAATTCGAACACTAAGACACAGAAGGTACTACCACTCTGTGGTGAAGAGGACTGACACAATAGTTTCGGCAGCTCGTATTGCCTTCGGTGGAGCCTTTAAGAACCTGAGATCATTGGCTGTTGGAAAAGTGAAGATAGGTACAGAGTACCATGGTCTACGTGCCGGCCCAGTCATGCACGCTTCTGCTGAGCCAGGTGGCCATGTTCGGTTCACTTGCAGCATTGGCAGCTTTGACCAAAGCACGCATGTGACCTGGTACTTTGGTAATCGGCAGTTGCACTCCAGTTCCAAGTACGAAATCTCCTACCACAATGGTTTTGCCAGCATCTATGTGAAGGACATCGAAGAGAGTGACGATGGGATCTATAGGTGCAAGGTTTTGAGTGATTCCGGAGAAGACAGTGCGTATGGTGAACTCTTTGTCGAGACCGTGAGAAGCATCAGAGAGCACTATGTCTGTCGTTCTATCAAAAAGCTGAGAAGGAGAGTTGACAAAACTAAAATCCTGTACAGGCCCCCAGAGTTTACGCTACCTCTCTACAATCGCACCGTATACATTGGAGAAGATGTACGCTTTGGTGTCACCATCACCGTGCACCCTGATCCTCATGTCACATGGTTGAAGAACGGAGAAAGACTTCAACCCGGGGCTGATGACAACAAGTACACTTTCCTGAGTGACAAGGGTCTCTACCAGCTGATAATACACAACATTGACAAGAGCGATGACGCTGAATACACAGTCATGGCCTCCAACAAGTATGGAGAGGACAGCTGCAAGGCCCGTCTCACTGTGACACCGCACCCAGTAGTGGAGGACGCCATAAGGCCCACATTCAAGCGTCTCCTGGCCAATGTGGATTGCACAGAAGGAGAGAGTGTTCGCTTCGAGATCAGAGTGTCTGGTATCCCAACTCCTGCGCTCAAATGGGAGAAGGATGGCCATTCTCTCCAGCTTGGACCAAAGCTCACCATCTTTCAAGAAGATGTTGACCGCCATGTCCTGTGCATCAGGGAGACCCTTCTTGAGGACTCTGGAATCTATAAAGTGACTGCGACAAATTGTGCTGGCTCTGTGAGTTGCCAAGCAAGTCTGAATGTGGACCGCCTGACCTACACTAGAAGAGAATACAGGAGTGAGGAGGAGAAGGTCAGACACATCCAGAAAATAATTGAAAAGACCAACAAAATGGCTCAGAATATTGCTGCCAATGAGGAGATTGTTCCTCTGAATCCCAGAGCCCAAGAAGCTCTGAAATTTGCCGCAGAAATGTACAAACCTGCTGTTAGCACCAAGAATGTTGAGGGTGAGTTTGATATCTCGGTGGTAAAATCAGAGACGAAGAAACTAGAAGAAGAGAGAAGGATTTTTATGCCGTATGAGATCCCAGAACCTGTAGTTCACGACCGTCGAGCTCTGGATGAGGACAAGGTCATTAAGAAGTTTGTGGCGCTCTCAGACATGAAGTGGTACCGCAAATTAAAAGACCAGTATCTGGTCTCAGAGAAAACGGAAAGATTTGTCCAAAAGAGACAAAAGCGAATTCGCCTGTCCAGATGGGAGCAGTTCTACGTTATGCCACTTCCCAGGATCACTGACCAATACAGGCCAAGATGGCGAATCCCCAAAATGAGTTTGGACGATTTGGAAATTGTCAGACCTGCCCGTCGCTCACCATCTCCTGAGTCAGAGCTCTCCTTTAGATCCAGGAGACGATCTTTGGGAGATTTAATTGATGAGGAGCAGATGATGACCTCTGAAGACTATCTGTCCTCCAGAAGAACCGAGCAGATGTTGCTTGAGGATGAACTAGAACTAGGCTTCTCTGCCTCCCCTGCAGCTAGCCCGGTTCGCATGGAGCGAGGTGTTGAGCGGCGTGTCGAGAGATCTCAAGAGATCCGCCAGGAAGCCGTCAAGGCTACAGAGACAAAGAAAAAGCGCAATATTTCTCAGCTTATAAGAAGGAGGCGGTCACTGTCCCCAACATACATCGAGCTGATGCGTCCAGTCACCGAGTTGATCCAACCAGCTCGCATAAAAATGGCAGCAGAGGTAGACTCTGAGATTGAAGAGAGACGATCCCCTACGCCAGAGAGAACTCGCCCTCGGTCACCGAGTCCCATAAGGTCTGTTGAACGGTCCTCTCGTTCCTCCTCCCGATTTGAACGCTCGGCCCGCTTGGACATCATGTCCCGCTATGAGGCCAGAAAGACTGCCCTGAAGTCTGAAAGGACATATCACGTTCTTAGTCAGTCCCCGTTCAGCCTCGATCACGGGCCCCGCGTCACCGTCAGGATGCGCTCACATCGTGTCCCGATAGGCCAGGACACCAAGTTCACTCTAAACATCCAAGCCAAGCCAGAGGCTGAGGTCAAGTGGTTCCACAATGGAAATGAAATCTGCGAAACCGACAGCAAGTACATCTTCAGCAACATGAAAGGTGTTTTAACCATCACCATCCTAGACTGCCATGAGGAGGACAGTGGCACGTATCGCTGCTACTGCACCAATGCCAGGGGAGAAGCCTCAGACTACGCCACCCTTGATGTCGCAGGCGGTGCCTACACCACTTTTTCTTCAAGGCGCAAGGATGAGGAAGTTCCGAAATCGATTGTTCCAGAAATGACTCGAATGGATCACTACCACTCATCCCGCTTTAAAACTGGCTATGAATCTCAAAGCCACTTTGAAGTGGATGAAAGAAAGATGAAGGTATCTGAGAAACGAGAAGATGTCAGTCGGGAAAAGCATGAGGGCTCTTCTAAGAGGTTCTCGTCCACCGAACGCTACGCTTTTGCCTCTGCGGACTACTTGTCCTCTTCCTCTTCCTTCTCTTCTGAGAAGTTTGCTGTCTCCAAAAAACATGCTTCAGCTGAGACAATTTCCAAGCAAGCTGTTGCTACAGAGCAGCTTTCTGAACCAAAAGTCTATCTCACTGTTGCTGCAAAATTTCTCACCAAGCCCCAGTCGGTGACCATTACCGAGGGTGAAACAGTCCGGTTCTCAAGTGATATCGATGGCACACCTGCACCTTCTGTGACCTGGATACATGAGGGGAAAATCATTACCTCGTCCCAACGCATTAATGTCATCACCACACAGTACAAGTCCATTCTAGAGATCTCTTCAGTTGTCTCGTCTGACGAAGGAAGTTACACAGTTATTGTGGAGAACTCGGCTGGCAGAGAGGAGGCTCATTTTACCTTGACGCTCCGCAGGCATGTTCCCAAAGAGGTCAAAGGCATCAAGTCCCTAGAACCTGCTGTAAAGCCAGTAAAACCTTCGGTCACATCGCCACCTAAATCTGGGACTTCCCCTGTTCTCAGTGTGAGGTCACCAGAACCTAGCACCAAGTCTTCCACCAAACCCCCTGAACCTGATGTGAATTCATCAGCACCTCGTGTCAAGTCCCAGGAATCTAGTATGAAGTCACCAGAAGCCAGAGTCATGTCACCTGATTCCTCAGTGAAGTCAGGTGTGAAGTCACCAATACCAGGTGTCAAGTCACCAATGCCAGGTGTCAAGTCACCAACTTTTGATGGGATGGCATCTAGTATCAAATCTCCTCAGCCGAAGGAAATTAAGTCTCCCAAGGGTGTAAAATCTCCTGAACCATCACCTAAGTCACCACCTCCAATAAAATCTCCTGAAGCTGAAGCAAAACCAAGTCGGGGTGTCAAATCCCCAGAACCAGCAGATACTAAAACACCTGAAGGCCTCCAGTCCCCTGCACCTGCAAGCATCAAAACACCAAGGGGAGTCAAGTCTCCAGAACCATCTGGCATTAAGTCCCCTGAACCAGCAGGCATCAAAACACCAAAGGGTAACAAGTCTCCAGAACCATCGGGCATCAAGTCCCCTGAACCTTTAGGAATCAAAAAACCAAGGGTAATCAAGTCTCCAGAACCATCTGGCATCAAGTCTCCTGTACCTGTAGGAGTCAAAACACCAAGGGAAATCAAGTCTCCAGAACCATCTGGCATCAAGTCTCCTGAACCTGTAGGAGTCAAAACACCAAGGGAAATCAAGTCTCCAGAACCATCTGGCATCAAGTCTCCTGAACCTGTAGGAGTCAAAACACCAAGGGAAATCAAGTCTCCAGAACCACCTGCCATCAAATCACCTGAACCTGGAGAAGTCCAAACACAAAGGGAAATCAAGTCTCCAGAACCACCTGCCATCAAATCACCTGAACCTGGAAAAGTCCAAACACCAAGAGGAATCAAGTCTCCAGAACCATCTGGCATCAAATCACCTAATCCTGTGGAAGTCAAATCATCAAGAGTTATCAAGTCTCCAGAACCATCAAGTATCAAGTCACCACCGGCTGTGAAATCGCATGAGCCAGAGGGAGCAAAATCCCCAACCAGAATGAGGTCTCCACCTCCCGTCATGTCCCCCGAGCGGGTCCTGTCCCCGGCAACGGTTGAATCCCCAAACATGAAGCCGGCAAAGTTTTTGAGTCAACTGGCAGTTGAAGCCTATGAAGACTCTGTGAAAATGTCTTGCGTTTGCGAGAGCAGCTTCAAGGACATATCCTGGTATTGCGACGGCAGACGGCTTTCCAAGAGCAGCCGCTACACCATGCAGTACTCTGAAGGTTCCTGTAGTCTTTTGATCCACGACCTCACTGACAGCGACCAGGGAGAGTACACATGTGAGCTGACATCAGAAGGAGGTGTCTCAAAGTCCTGCTTCTCCTTGAGTGGGAAGGTCTACCAGTCCATTCTCATGAAGATCAGCGCTTACCGTGAAAATCAACTTGCATTCAGAGGTAAGCAACAAGTCGGAAGTGTGTCCTGTGGGGTTGGCTTAACTATTAAGTGTCACACATGTTCTTATGAACAGGCTCCACCAGGGTGAGTTTCAAGGAGTCGTCCTCGTCCAGTTCTTCCATGGCAACAAAGAGAGAAACCCGCAGAATGCAAGAGTCGTCTTCTTCCTTCTCGTCCTCCTCTTCCGCCCAGAGAGCGATGATGTCCTCTGCGATGGAGTCCAGCTCCTTCGGCAACCTGGCTGCCGAAATGAAGTTTGAGACCATGTCCATGTCCAGCGTCTCATCAGTGGCTTCTGAGTCCTTTGCCATAAGCTCAAGCAGCGTGACAGGAACGAGCTCGCAAATGACCGGATCCTCCTTCAGGGCCATCGGTAAGATTGGCGCTCCTTCACCGCACAGCCCAAAATACTTAGAAAACTTTGGTAGGGTTGAACAAAACAAGGATGGCACAATGGCTGATGATAATATCCAAGTAAAGTACTGGTTAGAGGTAAGCTCGGGCCTTAAAAAAATCCAGACCAACTCGACCTATCCCGCAGGTATAAAAGCCCAAACCTGCCTGAGCCCGACCGATTAATTTGATTTGAGGAACCGGGCCCAAAATAAACACGAAGCTTCGGATTTACTCTGGGCCCGGTCGCTCAAATTAACTGTGCACTTCGGGCAGAAGCACACTGGGCGCCGGGGTGCAGCGCAGGAGTGGATTACTCAAGTAAAAGTACTGTTACTTCAGAATAATATTACTTAAGTAGAAGTAAAATGCAGTCATCCAAAAAATTATTTGAGTAAAAGTAAGTGCATACCGTGCAGCTCCTCCACAAAGATAAATTATTGACATTTTATGCCCGAACCCGGCCCGAACTCGGTCCCGGGCCCAAAATCTTACCTCTAGTACAGGTATAACGAAAGCATCCAATAGTGCCTTGGTCTAATGAAAGGATCCAAGTAGTGTACTAGTCTAACAAAATAATCTAAATAGCGTTCACAGTTCCTAGATCCCTTAACCGCCAGGGTTGTCGAGGCAACACTTCCTGTGTTGTCTCTTGGGCAAGTACAGTGGTACCTCTGCTTACAAATGTATCCTTTCTGGGGGTAGCTTCGTAACCTGAAAACTTGGTAAGTAGAGACACATGTTGTAAATAGATGCGCTAATCCGTTCCAAGCTCCGCAAATGTACAGTATGATACTCTTTTTCATAATAATAATCATAAATATGAAAGAAATACAAGTTAGAATTAGGTTACCACACAATAAACAACATGAGTGGTACATCATGTAAAAAAAAAAAAAGAGAGAATATTGGAACTCATAAAAATATTAATTTACTTTTTTGCCTCGCGTTTATTGAAAAACGTATACAACGACGTCTGCTTTTTGCCGGCTGTTGACAATCCATCGAAAATGCGCGAGGCAGTGGTAGAGATAGCCCGACTTTTCAACACTTTTTACGGTTGATTACTTTCCTCAAACTTGGAGACTTAATGGACTTTTGCGAAAATGTCTTTAATTTTAGCTGACTGAATGATGGCTTTGTCCTCATCCCCGCCATCTTGCCGGGATTTCTGCCACCATCTGTGGACTCTGAATTGTGACAGTGACACAAAGACCAATCTGGGGGTACGCATGCGAACTGGTTGCCAGGCAGATTTGAAGCCATAGCCCAGGGGTGGCCAACCTGGTCCTCGAGAGCTGCATGTCCTGCATGTGTTTGGAGTTTTTTTCTGCTCCAATGTAGGTGATTCCTATTACTTGGATCATTTTCTAGCTCTTACAAAGCTTTTTAACAAGCTGAAAATTGGCATCACCTGTGTTGGAGCAGAGAAACCTCCAAAACATGCAGCACATGTGGCTCTCGAGGACCAGGTTGGCCACCCCTGCCATACGCAGTTTGCTTACGTCCGGGAAACTCTGGGAGTGGCGAATATCCGAAATAGAGGCAATATTTTCCCATTCAGGTATTTGGTAACCTGAAACTTTCTTATGTAGAGAAATAAAGTAGAAGTACCATTGTACTTCCCATCCCTCTCCTTTTCTAATAAAAGGAGCTAAGTAGTGTACTGGTTTAACAAAAGGATCTGAGTAGTGTACTAGACTAACGAAAGGATCCAAGTAGTGCACTGGCCTAATAAAAGGATCCAAGTAGTGCAATGGCTTAACAAAAAGATCTGAGAAGTGTACTAGTCTGACGAAAATATCAAAGTAGTGTACTGGTTTAAATAGAGGATCCAAGTAGTTTACTAGTCTAGTAAAAGGCTCTAATTCAGGGGTGTCGAACTCATTTTAACTCGGGGGCCACACCATAGAACAAACATTCTCTCGGGGCCCGGACTAGTAAAAGAGAAAGAAAAAGAGATAAAGAAATAAGAGAAAGAGGGAGGGAAAAGAGAGAGGGCGCGACAAAGAAAGGAAAAGAGAGAGAGGGAGAGAGCATGTGAAACAAAAGAGGTAAAAAGTAGTGAGAGAGGGGGAAAACAAAGGGAGAGGAAGAAAGAAATCCAAAGAGAAATAGAAAGAGAGAAGGAGTGAAAAGAGAAAAGAAAGCGCAAAGGGTATGAAGAGAGAAAGAGAAAAGAGACAAAGAGCAACAAAGGAAGATATAAAGAGAGATAAAGAAATAAGAGAAAGAGGGAGGGAAAAGGAGAGAGGGCGTGACGAAGAAAGAAAAAGAGAGAGAGGGAGAGAGCGGGAGAAACAAAAGATAAAAAGTTGTAAGAGAGGGGGAAAAGAAAGGGAGAGGAAGAAAGAAATCCAAAGAGAAATAGAAAGAGAGAAGGAGAGAAAAGAGAAAAGACAGCGCGAAGGGTATGAAGAGAGAAAGAGAAAAGAGAGAAAAGGAAAGAAGGAAGTTATAGCAAAAGAGGTTAAAAGACACAGAGAGAGAAAGAGATAAAGAGCAACAAAGAAGCAAAAAAGAGAGACAGTCTTTTTTTCTGGCTTTTTTCTAAATTTTTCCTTCTTTTTTTCTCTTCCCATTGTTTCTTTTTTTCTCGCTTTTCACTATTTTTTCATTTTGGTATTTTTTTCTTTTTTGTTCTATTCCCCCCTTCTTTTAAGTCATTTTGTGCATAGTTTTACATAATATTTGGTCATGTTGGGATTAAAGAAGCAACAACAAGCTGAAGAGCCGTTTAGGACCCGAAAGAGCCGGTTCCTCTTAGTGAGCCGAGCCGAAGAAGCCGGTTCTCGACAAACTCTACTGACTTTATTTTTCAACTTCGTTGGACATTGACTTCAAAATACCGCATTTAGGAAACAGCGTCAGGGGAACCCGTGTATTTTTACCTTCATGCACTGTAACTTTGACTTAAGTCGCTACTTAATTAGTAATTTTGAGCCCTCATTTTTGTGCGCTGGCTAGATTTTCTTGTGCGCTGAGAATGTGCAAGCAGTGCGCAATTGCGCACGCGCGCAGCTTAGAAGGAACACTGGTCAGGACTAGTTCATATTTGATTTTTCTTGACTCAATTGTTTTTGATTAGCTTCAGGTTCCACTCCCCGGATTGAAGCAGTGCCCGAGGACATCAGCATAGAGGCCGGCAAGGTCTTGACTGTTACCTGCGCCTTCTCGGGCGACGCTTCCCAGGTGGAATGGTCCTGTGGCGGGCGGCAGATCCAGGTGTCATCAGGAGGCCGCTTCCACGTGGAGACCGGCGAGGACCTGACTACCCTCATCATTGCTGGCGTGCGGGAGGAAGACGCCGGAACCTACACCCTCAAACTGTCTAACCAACTGGGGTGCGACACGGCCACCGTCCGCATCAGCGTTCGCTCAGTTTAAACATCCGAGGAAATGACATTTGACATGGCCCCCCCTACCCTTTCCCCTTCTTTTTATTTATGACGAGTCATTTTTTGTAAATAGGAAGCTATTTTTTGTACCAAAAGTGACAACCTCAAGTATTTGTACTTGTTTTCCAAGGCGATTTCGTTTTTGCAGTGACATGTACATAATGTATATAAACCCGGATGGGACGGTTACAAGGAATGTATGCATCGTTGTTGATGACCATGAATATGAAACGAAACAAAGTAACCTTAGCGGGAGAAAGTCCTTCGTGGGGCGAATACCCCGCTAAGCTGCGAAACTCCAAACCACGTGCCTCAACGTTTACGTTGACGTCTAAGATGGCCTCGGCAGGTAGAGCGTCTCCCTGGCGATGTTAACTCAAATCTAGACTATAAAAAAAAGCAAAAAAAGACAAGCGGCGAGCGCGAGGTCCCGAGCGCCGTTTCTGTAAACCCTCACGGAAGCGACGCGATTGGCTCTCGTGCCGCCTCGCCTGAAATCCAAATGCCGTTTTTTGAGACTTGCTCACAGTGCGAGCGGCCTGCACTCCCTGAGCATCATTTTGCGTTCTTTTTTCCTTTGTTTTCCATACGACACCCTTGGCGCCCAGCTGGTGCCCCGACCACCCTGAAGGTGGTGCCAGGAGCCTCGCTGGACGCCAAAGGTGCTGTGTTCCCGGAGTTCTGAAGCGTGTCTGCGTGTTTGTGTGTAGAATAACAACAGCCAGCCGTCCCCACGCCATCAGGGGTGGCGGCCCTGAGGCCCTTCCTGCCACAGAGGGAAGCCCTCAATCAGCTGTTAGTAGTTTCTTTAGCAGACTCTGGGAAATTTCTCCTTTCTTGATTGAATAAAGAGTGTCAGCACATCACAACAACTGCCTTGTGTGTCATTCTATTTGCATGTTGGGAAAAGAATCCAAGTAGTATACAGGTCTAACAAAAGGTTTCAAGTAGTGTACTGGTTTAACGAAGAGATCCCAGTAGTGCCCTGGTTTAACAAAAGGATCCAAGTAATGTACTGGTCTAATGTAAGATAGATAGCTAGATAGATACTTTATTCATCCCCGAAGGGAAATTCACAAGGATTCAAGTGGTGTAACAGTTTAACTCGGGGATCAAGTAGTGTACTTGTCTAAAGTAAGGATTAAGTAGTATACTGGCCTAATGAAAGCGTCCAAGTAGTGTACCAGTCTTACAAAAGGATCTGGGTAGTGTGCTGGTCCAAAAATTGGATCCAAGTAGTCTACTGGTCTAATGAAAAACCCAAAAAGTTCCCTGGTCAAACTAAAGGACCTAAGTAGTGCACTGGTTTAACAGAAGGGTCCCAGCAGTTCTCTGGTCTAACAAAAGGATCCAAGTGATGTACTGGTCTAACGTAAGGTCCAAGTAGTGTACTTGTTTAACAAAAGAATCCAAGTAGAGTCCTGGTTTAACAAAGGGATCCAAGTAGTGCACTTGTCTAAAGTAAGGTTCAAGTACTGTACTGGTCTAACTAAAGCATCAAGTAGTGTACTGGTCTAACAAAAGGATCCAAGTAGTGTACTGACAAAACAATCAAGGAAGTGTACTGGTCTAACAATAGGATCCAAATACAGTAGTCTACTGGTCTAATGAAAAGATCCAAGTAGTGCCCTGCTTGAGATGTACTGGTCTAACATAAGTTTCAAGTGGTGTAATGGTTTAAAAAAAGGATCCAAGTAGTATACTTGTCTAAAGTAAGGATCAAGTAGTGTACCAGTCTAAAGAAAGGATCTAAGTAGTGCAGTGGTCTAACATAAAGATCCAAGTGGTGTAATGGTTTAACAAAATGATCTACTTGGTGTAGTGGTCTCCTGAAAGGATCCATGAGATGTACTGGTGTAACGACTGTATCCAAATAGTCTAATGGTCTGACGAAAGGATCCAAATGGTGTACTGGTCTAGCAAAAGGATCTAAGTAGTGTAATAGTTTAACAAAAGGATCAAAGTAGTGTACTGGTCTAACAAAATGATCCATATAGTGTACTTGTGTAATGTAGGGTTCAAATAGTGCCCTTGTCTAAGGAAAGGATCCAAGTACAGTAAAACTCAGGTAATCCTGATTTAAATGGACAGCAAAAATTATCCGGTTTATCTGAGTATACGGATCAGCCGAGGTCCAGTCTTTTCAGACCACCTGACCACGATGTTTCGTGTAAAATACATGAATAACTCATCTGGTTTTGTTTGAACATGAATTCATGTGTTTATATTTACACAGATAAAATGAGAATTGTAGCGTGTAAGAACGGGAGTCTGAGGCAGAGTAATGAATGTCGGGGCAAACAGGAGCTTTATTGATGGGGCGCAACGATAATAGCATATCTCTTTAACCAGAATGAGGGACAGCGCAACTTTCCTAACCTGTCCCAGGGTTGGGTAGGGTTATTCATATTTAGTTTATTTTGTCTTTTATTAGTATATTTGGTATTGGAGTAATCCAAAAGTAATTGTAAGTAATCCAGTTAAAGTAACCCTACCCAACCCTGCCTGTCCCATTGGAACTCTCTACTCAACAACAGTGTTCCGTGGGTGAATTATGTAAACCCACCAAAGAATATTGATTAAACATATATACTGCGTTTTTTCAGAATATCTAACTATTTTTGAGGTTTCATGTGAAAATTAGACGCAATAGCTTTCTTCGTCATGCCAGTGGGATCGTTACAGTATTGTATAATCTTTTTTCTTCTAATGTCCGGTCCTCTCGACTCAGCGTAGTCTCCTTCAGTGTCGTTTTGCAAGAATAGATCACAACTTGAATGGAAGCACAATGAGATAGAGTCACTCAGTGATAACCCGGAAGACATCCCACAAAGAAAAACGCATGGAGAAATTTGTTTGTCTATGGACAAAAAGATGGAATACACTTTACGGGAAATTTGCGTCATCCAGCCTCTCCCAGGAAGAAGATGTCAAAGACGGAATGTCGACTTGGAATACGACTCCGGAATAGACATGGCAAAATGAATGGATCGAAATGATTAGGATTTTGATTCAGAATAGCGGCAGTAGCTCAGGAGGTAGAGCTAGAGTCTTGGGATCAAGGGATCCCAGTTCGAATCCCGTCTCGTCCGTGTTACATGTCGAAGTGTCCTTGGGTAAAACACTGAACCCCTAATACCCCCAATAGGCAGGTTAGCGTACAAGGCTATTGGGAAATGTGGAGCACATTGTAAAGCGCTTTGGGAAGTCATTGACTTGAAAAGCGCTATATAAATGCAGATCATTTCATTTCATCAAGATCCGGATTATAAAATTTGGAATATGCAGTGATTTTTCATGAGAAATACGTTTGAAATTATCCAGTCCAAACTTCTTATCCGCATTTCACAAAGATCCGGATCAGCCGAATTCGATTAACCAAGTTTTACTATAGTGCACTGGTCTAACGAAAGGATCCAAGTGGCGTTCTGGTCCAGCGAAAGGATCTAAGCAGAGCACTGGTCTAACGAAAGGATCCAAGTAGTGTAATGGTTTAACCAAGATCAAGGTATTGTACTGGTCTAAGGGGGCGGTCACACAGCTGTTTGCGGCTGAATCACGGCTAAAATTTTGCGGGTTTTTTTGCCCGTGGTTGCCCGCGATGGAAAATGCGCAAAATTGGCCAACCCGCTGTTCATCGGTGGTATGCCCGCAAAACGGACGCCGGCGACTGTTCCGCTTCCTCATCGCGTCATTTCTGCGTCATTTTCTCGTGTGGACCACGGGTATAAAAGCTCCCGAGCCGGTGTTGTGCCCAAATCCGACTCCTACGCAACACCCCCACCCCCTCGCGTGAACGCGCATTCTGCTGCGATCGCTTTTGACTTTTTCATCCGCGTTAACAAACGCATTTTGTAGAATACGATCGCACTTTATTGTTTAAATAAACGCGTTATATAGACCAGGATCTCTCAATTGTTATAATTAGCTCGCTTTATTGTTTTAATAAGCGTTTTATATAGAATACAATCGCTTTCGTTGGAAGCGCAGGAGAATGCGCGTTCACGCGAGGGGGGGAGGATTTACCGTTCGATTACGTTCACAACAAAAACAAAGACGGAATGGTTTAAGTTGTATTACATTCCCAACAAATGCAAGACGAAGTGGTTTTGGTTATATGTTCGCCATTACATTCCCTAAAAGTGAGATAAAACGAGGTAAAAGTGGTAGTAGTAGCGAGGGGATGCATTTCTCGGATAACACCAGGCTGTAGAAATCATAACCGCTCAAGACACAGTCCCGTGAAGATCAAGATTTCAAGCTATGGCATCATTTTTATTTTATTATCTTGAAAAGAAATGTCAAGAAATAAAAATGGATTAAGACAAGGTCACTACGCTGACGGTGATCCATGTTCACCCCCTTGACGTCTCGAGCACAACTGACGTGTGCTCGGCAAATCGCGCTGTATATACGCGGAGAAAGGCGTTTGACCGTCACACGCGTAACACACTAATTTCACGTAATAACACCGCGATACAGGCGCAGAACATGCTATTACCATGCTCCACCCACGATTACCCGCTGAAATTTCCCGTCCTACCCATGGGTAACCACGCCAGAGCACGTCGTTCCGCGTCATTTCCGCGTCATTACCTCGTGTTGACCACGTGTGCGGCACGCGGTTTAACACGTGCACAAACTTTTGAGCAGCTCAAAACTTTTTCGCGCGGCCAACCGCGTGTGAATTTCCGACCGCGAGTAAAGCACTGCTGTATCTCGTCTATATGGCGGTCTCAAAACGTCCAACAGCGCCCAACAGTGTCTGCTTCACGGCCAGAAATTTCTGGCCGTGGTTCAGCCTCGATACGCTCATGAAAGGCTGTTTTCCCGCGCTCTGAAGAATTGGGCAGCGCAAAACTTTTTCGCGCTGCCACCCGCGCGCGAATTTCCGACTGCGTGTTAAGCACTGCTGTATCTCGTCTGTATGGCGATCTCAAAGCGTCCAATTGCATCCGCCTCACAGGCAGAAATTTCTGGCCGTGATTCAGCCGCAAATGTCGGTGTGACCGGCCCCTAACAAAGTTAGTCTACCTGCCCGGAGGCTCCACTTTAGATGGATATGGGTTACTAAGTGTCAGGGTCATAGTGACACAGAGAGGGTGAGTTTGGAGGGGGTTATGTGTGTTTATGTATCTGTTATTGTCTATGGCTCAGACATTTATTTGCCTTTTTATACTCTGCTTGTGCGATGCTGCTCGCTGTTTTGTTTTACATGCGACTTGTGCTCCGTTGTTATAATCACTTCTGCTTTAGTGTACGCATAGATCCATGAGTAGGGTTCCTACAGGAGACAGATACAGACGTGGCCTACTTACAAACCAGATCCAGACGATCGTTCGTAAGTTGAATTTGTTCGTAAGTTGCTTCAGTGCTATATTTTGTATTTTTAAGGTTTATATAAGTATGTTTTGGCTTCTATAAGTAACCTGTATTGTTTTGTACTAAAAAATAAACATTTCATAAAATAAGATGTTCTATTAAGATAAGTAAAGTGACGTTTAACTTACTTGTTGAAGATGGGCTTCAAGAGTTAGGCGACTTCCTCCTCCATGGTAGACAGTGGGCAAAAAAAGAGATTTCTTTTTCTTTTTTCTTTTCATGTCCGAGCCTGTCTTTTTGTTCTAAGATGCAAGATGTAAATAAAATATTTTGTTTGTCCTAACCAGTGTTCATTTTACCTCTGAAAAGTGTTGGGTCCCGGGGACTCGAATGCTCAAAAATCTACGGGTCCCAACAGAGATCTATGGGTCCCCAAAATTTAGTGTGCTCCATGCCCTTTCAAACTGTCGTATTTTCCCTTAAAAAATACAAAAAATCTTCAAATCGCAATTTGAGAAGGAAATTAAATCTTTTTGAGATGTAGTGTATGAGGAGTATGTTAGGAGTGACAAGATTGGATGGATTGAGAAATGAAATTGTGAGAGACAGAACTGAAGGAGTAGTGGAACTGAGCAAACGTGTTGATAACATACCTGTCAACCTCCAGGGCTCCATGCCCTTACAAACTGTCGTATTTTCCCTTATAAAATACAAAATAATCTTACACCACGTGATTATTTATGTAGTTTAACATGTTATATTGTACATGTGTTTTGTTATATGAGATTTATATATTGTTAATTAACATTTTGTTGTGAGATCCTGAGTTACTCGACTTGAATGAGGTTTATTATAAAAAAAAGTTCAAAAATGAAGTCGCTTGGACGTTCACTGTAGAAGGAAAAAATACATGCAAATATAATTAAATAGAATAATACATTTTCTTATTCAAGTTATTAATCAATGTTCTGCATTAAACTATTGTTGGTAATATACTGATTAAAAGGGATCACCACAAACCTGTCTTTTTTCATTTTCTCCTTTTATACTTCCTTTTTTTCTTAATTTATTCATACAACAATAATGATTCGTAATATAATGCATCAAAGCAAGTGAGCCGTTTGAGAGCCGGCTCTCTTTAATGAGTTGAGCCGAAAAAGCCGGTTCTCTAAAAAGAAACGGACTTTCACTACACAACTCGAACTGGAGATCGGCGTGCAGACGAAAACTCGAACCGCGAGACCAAAACAACAATGGCGGATCTTCCTCACGAAAAGTTTGAAGTGTGGTAAATCTTTGTTAAAAATGATAATGTCAATTTTGTGTCCAAAAAGTTGCGTCCCGGGGACGCACGTTGATTTGACACGATGCGTCCCAAGCAAAAATAATGCTTCTAGGACGCAGGGACGCGGGCAAACGAAAACACTGCCTAACCTAATGAAAGGATCCAATATACTGGTCTTTCCTTGTAAAAATATACACAAGAAGAATAAAACTTGCATACAAAACACAAATGGGAAAATACTATTCTAGACATCGATCTATTTATCTATCTACCCTGGTCATATCCCTCAAGAGGGGTGACCAACAGCAAGACAGAACACATACAAAAACAAAGAAAAAAAAATTTTAAAAAGGGAAAAAGGAGCAAAAAAAAAAAACACGATTTTTTTGGGGGGGACCATGACCAACCCAAATGCCCAAACACCCAAACAAGTTAAGCACCTCGGCACCCAAGTTGGTCATGCTTTCGTCCCTCCAGATGAAACGGGACACAAGAAAGCGGCCATCTCACTCGGGTCAGGGTGACACAACCCACTCTTCTGTTCAACAGCAGGGCCCGGCAGCTTTCACTGGTTTACCCCTGCCGCATCATATGGGTGGCCTGGCCATCCCTTAGAAAACATCCCACTATCCTTTTACAATACCTTTCCACTCATTCCTATCACCAACAAGAGCTCGAGCTTCCACTATATTTAGACCTCTTTCCTGCAGTACACTCATATCACCATCCATCCACGTCAATCGCGGCCTTCCTCTTGGGGTCCTTCCATTGACTTCTGCTATGTAGATCCTCTTCAACATTCGCTCCTCATCCATCCTCTCCAGATGTCCAAACCAACCGAGTACTCTCTTATCCACACGTTTGCTCATTTCCACTACCACTCCAGTTCTGTCTCTCACAATTTCATTTCTCAATCTATCCAATCTTCTCACTCCTAACACACTCCTCATACACTTCATCTCAAAAACATTTAATTTCCTTCTCAAATCTGCGTTCAGGCGTCATGTCTCTGCACCATGCAACACAGTCGACACAATAACACTCTCATACATACTGCATACCTGTCAACCTGTACGTTTTTGCCGTACAAAGTACGTTTATTATGCATTTTAAGACGTGTACGACGTACAATAAAAAATCTGTATGGAAAAATGCAAATTTGTCAATCATGGTTATCATCCGGTATACACCGACTATCACGAAACGGCAAATCAATCGAGTCAAATGAGTTCGCTGTGGTAGCCTCTATCTCTGTATCATTTTTCTTTCGTTGCAAACGAAGCGAGCGGTTTGATGCTACTGTGCGCATGCGTCTGCCGCCTCGGATTCCATGTGGTAGTTATGTAGTGAAAGGAAGTCCGTCTCTTTTTAGAGAACCGGCTTTTTCGGCCCAAGTCATTAAAGAGAGCCGGCTCTTAATCGGCTCACTTGCTTTGATGCATTATATTATAAATCATTCTTGTTGTATAAAGAAGTTAAGAAAAAAAGGAAGTATAAAATGAGAAAATGAAAAAAGACAGGTTTGTGGTTATCCCTTTAATCAGTATATTACCAACGATAATTGAATGCAGAAAATGAATCAATAATTTGAATAAGAAAATGTATTATTCTACTTAATTATATTTGCATGTATTTTTTCCTTCTACAGTGAACGTCCAAGCGACTTCATTTTTGAACTTTTTTTATAATAAACCTCATTCATGTCGAGCAACTCAGGATCTCACAACAAAATGTTAATTAACAATATATAAATCTCATATAACGAAACACATGTACAATATAACATGTTAAACTACATAAATAATCACGTGGTGTAAGATTATTTTGTATTTTATAAGGGAAAATACGACAGTTTGTAAGGGCATGGAGCCCTGGAGGTTGACAGGTATGTTATCAACACGTTTGCTCAGTTCCACTACTCCTTCAGTTCTGTCTCTCACAATTTCATTTCTCAATCCATCCAATCTTGTCACTCCTAACATACTCCTCATACACTACATCTCAAAAAGATTTAATTTCCTTCTCAAATCTGCGTTCTGGCTCTATGTCTCTGCACCATTCAACACAGTCGGCACAATCACACTCTCATACATACTGTAGATATACTCAGGGTTGGGTAGAGTTACTTTAACAGGATTACTTTCAATCACTTTTGGATTACTCCAGTACCAAATACTCTAATAAAAGACAAAAGAAACTAAATATGAATAAAATGATGACTCACAACACGTGGTAAGCTTTCTCTCCTGGCTTTGATCTCCGGCATAACTAACATAAAATGCGACAGAAACAAAATGAAAATAAGTCCAAACAGCTTGCCAACATCATTTTTGCCGTTCCATGTATTCTGTTACTCCCCAAGCCTGCACAAAATTTAGTCATTTTATTCATATTTAGTTTCTTTTGTCTTCTCATCTCATCAGCCGTACCGCTTATCCTCATTAGGGTCGCGGGGGGCTGGAGCCCATCCCAGCCATCTCTGGGCAGTGGGCAGGGGACACCCTGAACTGGTTGCCAGCCAATCGCAGGGCACGCAGGGACAGACAACTCATTTACTCATTCACACCCAGGGACAATTTGGACCCGCCAATTCACCTGAAATGCATGTTTTTGGAACGTGGGAGGAAACCGGAGTGAAACCCACGCAAGCACGGGGAGACAATAGACATACAAACTCCGCAAACTCTGGAATTGGATTTGAACCCACGACAGGTTCCCATGACATGAACTGTGCCGCCCAAGCGCTAACCACTGCGCCGCCGTGCTGCCTTTCTATTGTCTTTTATTAGCATATTTAGTATTGGAGTCATCCAAAAGTAATTGAAAGTAATCCAGTTAAAGTAACCCTACCCAACCCTGGACATACTACAAATATACAGTACTACAAAACGAAATGTAGCGATGTCCTAACTGCAGCTGTCTTCTTAAGTGACGTCACCAAACCCGGAAGTTTACGCATGGGAGCCCCGCCCCGGCTATGCTCTGGCAATGACAGCCGTCGGCTAGCTTTGACTAGCCTCAATTAGCATCAACTAGTACCACCGGATCCGAACCGACTGCGGCGTTTGGACCCAGCCGGTTCCGTTTGATGGAACTCGGCCTCCGAAGCACATGGAGAAGAGTGCCGCCATCACATACGCAATGGAGAACAAACCTATTGTCACATGTGAGCTCTGTCCTAGCTTTAGCGCTAAGTGTTAGCGGCGAGATCCGTCGCTAGCTTTAGCATTCAGGAGTCTCATTTGATGCGTATACAATATTGAATTAATTTTAATCAATAAATCCAATTTAAACAAAGATTTATTAACTGCATCAGTAGATAATCAAATGTGGCGTTCCTTTCATTCAATTAAAATTAGAAGTCTCTATTGTCATTAATAACAACGTAGTTGTTTACGAGATTAAACATGGCACTCCAGGAGAAACATGTCAAAAAGACTTGTAAGGAATAAAACTGGATATTTCTATCCACTTTTTTCCATTTAAATCATTTTGCCACAGACATAACTTCACAAAATGAACCAATCACCTGAAAAGACCCATCCATCCTTCCATTATCTGCACCGCTTATCCTCAGTAGGGTCGCGGGGGTGCTGGAGCCCATCCCAGCTATCTTCGGACAGTGGGCAGGGGACACCCTGAACTGGCTTCCAGCAAGTCGCAGGGCACACAGGGATAGATAAAAACTCCTAGGGACAATTTGGAACAGCCAATTAACCTGAAATGCATGTTTTTGGAATGAGTGAGGAAACCGGAGTGCCCGGAGGAAATCCACGCAAACACGGGTAGAACATGCAAACTCCGCACATAAGGTTCGATCTCATGACCTTAGAACTGTGCCGCACACGCGCTAACCACTGCGCCGCCGTGCTGCCCCTGAAAAGACCCGTCCCCCCAAATAACTTTGGACGCTTCTTATATTAATCATTTAAACAATTTATCACATCTTTATAACATGTAATAGTCCATTTAGAAATAATAATCTGATGTTTTCCCACATCGTACTCCTGCCTTACAACAATATAATTTGCTAATCGTTAGACGAACAGAAATTTTCTCATGTAAATTAAAAATAAAAATAGAATTTGAGGGTAGGTAGGCAATATTGCCAAGGTAATGCTGGTCGGAGTGCATTCAAGGCACGAGGAATGCTTGGCGTCAATTTTTCCCAACAGTATCCATTGACATTCTTTAATGTTGGAGTTAGAAACATGTCAGGAAACAATGTAATACAAGGATAGCCAGGTAAATATTTCCTAGTTGTGTGCTTGTTGACTCGTCTAAGTTGTAAGTGCAGTCGAGTCGTGATCAATTTTTCAAATCTAGTGTTCCTCAAGTTCCTATCGACCTTTTATTAGAACTGTCATTGCAACAAACATGGTCAACATTATTTACAATGAGATTAGACGAGGCACTCCAAGATAAACACTTACTAAAGACTTAAAGGTGAAAATTAAGATAAAAAGAATGTTAGGATAAATAGTCAAACACATTTATAATAATAATAATAATAATAATTTCCTTGTATTGTCATTCTGTGTAACAATGTACACAGAACGAAATGTCGATTGCACCTGACCCGTTGTAGCGAGCCGATGCAGCCGCAGCCAACAGAGGGCGCCGCCGACCACTTTTTAAGTCTTAGGAATGACTCGGCCGGGGCGCGAACCACCGACCTCCCAGTCTCAAAGCGGGCGCCTTACCATTTACAAGGTAGTGTTTGGAGACTGTCAAGAACACGCTCACATTCTTGACTCTTTCTGGGAAATTGATAGAGAAGGGATTCCCAGCCCCCTCGCTCACCCCCTTTTATACGCCTTTAAAGTCAAGCAGGGGAGTCATTCGGTGACAGAACCCCTCAATTTCAACCCCTAAATGCCGAGAGCCAAGCAGGTTGATTTTAGGTTGAACAAAAACATTTTGGGCTGACTCTAAAATAAAACCTCATCTCACAATTTGTTAAATGTATCATGTATGGGTTTCTTAGTGACCTATCTGTTAAAGTGAAAAATTCCAAATTTATGTTTGAAAAAGCCTGCATTTATTCAAGGAGGTGTGTTATATGGTAGCTTTGGTTAGGTAGATGGTTTCAGCCAGATAAATGGTGCAAAGACAATAGAAGCAACATTTTTTCAAAATATAAAAGTGTAGGAATGGGAATGCTGAATATAGTTTTTGTTTTTTTTTTCTGTTTCAGGTGCCGGAGACCAGGCCTTGTTCACGTCCCTCTACACTTCCCTTGCTCAGCAGCTGCCCAGAGAGCCCATGGAGTGGAGGAGGTACTATTATTGACAACAGATCATATACAGTAATCGCTTGCTGTATTGCGGTTGACTTATCACGGTTCGCTACTTTGTGGATTTTCATCGTCTATTGTGTTCTGCATTTTGATTAGCTAAACCAGGGGTCTGGAACAATTTTTGACCCAAAGAGGCATGAAAGAAGAATAAATAAAATTTTCAAAAGAGCCATACCACATATTTTAAGACAAAATTCAACAAAACTGCCAAACCCACTCTCCAGACACAAGCTAATTCCTCAGAGCATTTTATTTAACTGAGGGATATTTGATGACTGTTTGCATAGCTCCGCTCATCCCTACCGCTCACCTAATCAAATTGCTCTGGTGCTTTGCTGGCGTTTTTGGGTGTATACAGTTTTTTTTCTGTGAGATTTTGTAACCACAATTTAACAAATTGGCATGCTCATGCAAAACTTCGAATGATAGAGGGACTATTTACATCTGCTAAATTTTATATTCAAACCAGATGTACTCATGAATAAAGTTATATATGGCTCGCGAGCCATAGGTTGTCGACCCCTAGGCTAAACAGTCGCCTCGCCCCTTTTTTGCTTGACTGCCTGCGCTCCAATGACGTTTCATTTGAGCTGTACTCATAAGTAAAAAGCTTGACAAACAAACATAATGTATGCGCAAGTTTCTCGAAAAAGCTCTCGCGCTGCCAAAATGCTCTGGACCAGGGGTCGGAAAACATATGCCTCGTGAGCCAGATGTTTTTTTTTTTATGAGTACATCTGGCTCGGAGATAAGGTTCAGGTCATGTGATTTTTCTATATGTCGTTCAAATTTTGGAATGTGCAAAGCCGATATTGGAGGTTTTTCTGTGTTGGGTGGGCGTGTGTGTGTTGGGTGGGCGTGTGTTGGGTGGGCGTGACTGTTTGTTTGAATGACCGTGACAGGCTGTTGTATGCGGTCAAACAGTGGGGCAGTGGCTCAGGAGGTAGAGCGACTTCTCCGGGTTGAGTGTCAAAGTTTCCTTCGGCACAAAACTAAACCCCTGTGCCTCTGATTAGCAGGTCGGCTTTGCATGGCTGACGCTGCTATCGGTGTGTGTGTGTGAATGGGTATCTTGTTTCAGACTGATTGCCATGTTTCTGTAATGAGTATATTTTTATCATATCTCAGCTTTCCAATGATTTGTGGCATGACGTTTTTCAGTGACTGCTGACATACACACACGTATTTGCTTCTCAACAGTTCGACACGGAACTTTTAGGGGCGAACATTGTATGTTCACTGTTGGGACAGTTTATGACAACCCACAGAACAAACTGTAAACACCCAAAAACGACAGCAAAGCACCAAGAGTATTTTGATAGTGAGCTGTAGCACGCAAGGTAAAATACTTCTGTATCCTTCTCGTTTGCAGTATTTTGTGACATGTTTACCACAAAATCTTGCACGCATCTTGTTTTGAAACCATTATTTAGGAAAAAACTACGGTCAAAATGAGCCTCAAGACTCAAGAATCTGTGACAGGGAGACAAATTACAAGTTTTATATTTATGGGACACAAGCTCTGGCATGTTTAGCTTTTAGAATTAGCTCTTGTTTGGAGATAGATATGGTCTAATTCACTCTCTCTCCCCCTAAATTATATTGGGCCCTTTGGGACAAAACGGTTCCTGAGCCCTGCTCTGGACGCATAAAAGCAGCAAAAGGTTGAGGAAAATGCTTTCTATCGCCCAAAAAGTTGAACTTCTCCACTCGCTAAACTTGATCTGGAGCCGCATGCGGCCTTTTGGTGCTCCCTAGTGGCTCCACAGCTCTTTTTCAAAAATTTATTATTGTTTTATTATGGAAAATATTTTGTTTCTGTTGGTGGACAATGTAACACAAAAATTCTTGAAATTTTACAAGGAATACAGATAACTGAAGTATGTGTTTCCTTCTTTCATCCATCCATTATCTGCACCGCTTATCCTCAGGAGGTTCGCTTGAAACCGAAGCCCATCTCAGCTGTCCTCGGGCATTGGACAGGGGACACCCTGAATTGGTTACCAGCCAGTCGCAGGGCGTGTTTCCTTCTTTATAAGGCTTATTTAAGGCTTTTAATTTTTTTGAAAGCTCCAAACATATATTTTTTTAATTTTTGTTTTTGGTCCAATTTGGCCCTTTCAACATTTGTGTCAGCCAACTCCTGCCTAAAAAAATGCTCTTTTTATCTGCCGATAAAGTCTCAATCCAATACCTAGAAATTACATAAAGGGAAATCAAAGCAGACCCATCCAATTTTTCCGATTTGTAAATGTGCATAGATATACATACAGACATATGTTATACTTATATATTTCATATATTTTTACAAATAAGCTAATATCATCAAATAAAAATAAATATTAGTTCCCTGTTTTTAAGCACAAAATTTGTTGATATGCATTGAAAAAGACGGGTCAAGAGTGGCACCAAAACAAAAACAAAATTATTAGTAGTACTTGCCATTATATATATTTTTAACATTTTTTGGGGTGGGTGAAGTTTATTCTGGTTTTAAGATTTGATGACTGCAAAGGAGATGTCATAGGATGCCAGTTCCTTATTTTGCCTACTATTGCACACTGTTCTTTGTTTAAACTGCATCATTGTCGCTATTGGCAAATCATGTTGCTGTTCTTTGTTTTCCACATTCTGTAGAGTAGATCTGCTTTTGTAACATTCAAGATTTTATAATAAAGACTGGCCCAGAGGAGGGCCTCAAATCAGGGAATAAAATTCATTTATCCTTCTCTCTCCCTGTTCTCTTTGCTAGTTCAAAATCCATCTCAACAGTGGGGCAGATAAAAAAAAAGCCTGGCAGTCTACATGTGGCCCCTGGGCTGTGGTTTGCCTACCCCTGCCCTAGCTCAAGAGAAATGATGCAATATTTTTTAGTGAGTTTTTGCGCCTTGTGTTTTGAGGACGTACGGACGTGCTCCCAAGATGATTCACCTGGAGGCCAACTTTGTCCAGTTCAAGGAAGAGCTGCTGCCTAAGGATGGCACCAAGGCCCTGCTTACTTTCCCCTTCTTGCACATTTACTGGACAGACTGCTGTGTAAGTACGCATGTTCGCCACAGAGTAGCGCTCCATTCGCTCAGCCTAACTCTTGTGCAGGACACGGAGGCATACCGGAGCTCAGTCAAGGAGGATGTGAGCCGCTGGCAGAGCAACCTGCGGAGCCACGGCTCAGCAGATTGGCTCATCATAGTGGTTGACGGTGGTGAAGCTCGAAAGAAGAACAAAAGCAACATCCTGCCTCGATCCTCCATCGTTGACAAGATCCGCGGAGACTTCTGCAATAAGCAGAACGACAGGTGGGTACGGACGGTTCTTTTCAACCGTCCCTAGTCACTGAGTCCTGGGCCGTCCTGTGGGCAGGTGTGTGGTGCTGACGGACCCGCTCAAGGACTCGTCGCGCTCGCAGGAGTCGTGGAACGCCGTTCTGCTCAAGCTGAGGACGCTCCTCCTCATGTCCTTCACCAAAAACCTGGGACGCTTCGAGGATGACATGCGCACCCTCAGGGAGAAGCGCAACCAACCCGGGTGGAGCTTCTGCGAATACTTCATGGTCCAGGTCTGGTAGAATTCTTGGTCACTTCTGTGGAGTCCAAAGTTTAAGAAAAAGGCTAAACAAGCCAGCCTTGAAGGTTAGACGGATTTGGGGGCCCAAAGAATAAAGGGCTAGCAATATACTGTAGATGGCTACCAATATAGATGACTATCATTATAGATATATGGCAGGATGGATGGCAACATAGATGGGTAGAAAGATGGCTGGATAGCAAGATAGATGGATAGCTAGCAAGGTAGCTGGCAAGATAGCAGAATAGTCAAGTTAAGTCACGTTTATCTGTATAGCCATAATCACAAGAAGTCTCAAAGGGCTACACGGACCACATACTATTACAGACTAAAGACAATAAATACCGTATTTTCCGCACTATAAGGCGCACCGGGTTATAGGGCGCACCCCGAAAAAATAGTTTTTGGTCCTATTTTTGACATACATAAGACGCACCGGATTATAAGGCGCTACAATGGGAACGTGGACATAACAGTCAGATAGTTCAGTCCAACTTATTACCCCCTTAACATTCCGAAAGTTTGCAAAGACGCAAATACGTGTCGAGAACACGTGCGGATGCGGTGTCCGTAAGATGTCACTCAAATGCATCGTTCCATCATTCGGAAGGTTAAAGTCTTGGGATTCAAGAAATGATAACCATTCCTTAGTATCTATTTTCTTTTTCGCTCGCAACTTTACTGTGCATATGACAATAAACACTTGGAATTGAGTTTAATTTAAAAATAGACACTCCATTCCATCCATTATCTGCACCGCTTATCACAGAAACATCGAGTTCAGTCTGAAACAAGATACAGGGACAATATAAAACCCGGAATAGCTCACCGAAGTCGTTGTGTTCATAATAATGTGCAGGCAATGTCCTCTTATATCCGTGAGGGTAGTAAATCCAGGAGAATACAATATTTACAAATACAGAATAGAAAAAAATGCTTTCTCTATGCCGTCAGCCACATGCTATACGCATTCATCTTTTTCGGCCAATTGCAGGCTTTGTTTCGCCGTTTAAGCCAATGGCAGCCTGTAAATGATAAAAAGGATCCGCCCCTTGACCTCTGAATAACTTTAGCCAATAGTGATCGATTCAACTGATGATTGACACATCTTTTTCGGCCAATTGCAGGCTTTGTTTGCCGTTTAAGCCAATGGCAGCCTGTAAATGATAAAAAGGATCCACCCCTTGACCTCTGAACAACTTTAGCCAATAGTGATCGATTCAAATGATGATTGACACATTGGTTAGCCAATGAAACGCCGGTAAATAAATCCCAGCATACACCGCGTACTACTTGGCGTTCGGGGGAAAATCTAGTCGGCGGCTGCAAGTTAGTTGGAAAACTTTGCAATTTTAAAATTGATCCACAAATAAGGCGCACTGTATTATAAGGCGCATGGTCAGCTTTTGAAAAAAATAAAGGCTTTTAGGTGCGCCTTATAGTGCGGAAAATACGGTACATAGAATACAATTATCTCAGGACAGCTGCAATATTGATGGGTGGCAAAATAGGTAGCAAGATACATCGATAGATGGCAATTTATAAAGATAGCCCGATAGATAGCCAGCAGTATGGATGGGTAGCTAGATAGATAGATGTATAGCGAGATAGACAGTAAGATGGAACAATAGCAAGATAGCTAGCAAGATAGAGAGATAAAATGATGGATACCAAGCTTGATGGATAGCAAGATAGATACATAGCAAGATAGATACATAGCAGAATATATAACAAGATGGAAATATAGCAAGATAGACCAATAGCAAAATAAATAGATGGCAATATAGATAGCAAGATATACAGCCAGTGTGATAGATTGATAGTAGCATAGATATATAACAGCATAGATCTATGGCAAGATAGACAGATAGCAAGATAGACTGATATATAGCAAGGTAACTAGCAAGATGGATTGATGCCAAGATAGATAGCAGGATAAAAGAATTAATTGATGGCAAGATATATAGCAAGATGGAACAATAGCAAGATAGCTAGCAAGATGGAGCAATAGCAAGATGGAGCAATAGCAAGATGGAACAATAGCAAAATGGAACAATAGCAAGATTTCTAGCAAGATGGAACAATGGCAAGATTTCTAGAAAGAAGAAGAAATATCAAGATAGCTTGCAAGATAAAGAGATGGCATGATAGCTTGCAAGATGGAGAGATTGTGTGATACCTAGCAAGATGAAGAGATGGATAAATAGTAAGAAAGCTCGCTAACAAGATGACTATTAAGATAGTTGAATAGCTAGCAATATAGATGGATAGGAAGATAGGTGGATGGCGAGATAAATATGTGGCAAGATGGATAGCAAGATAAATGGGAAGATAGCAGATATATAGATAGCAAGATAGATCAATCAATATACTGAAGCCATACCCCCTTTTGGGAGGGGGCTAGAGTCAAACTTACATTCACCAAACATTCATTCTTCTTCGCTCTTCCCAAGCTGACACCGAACATTAAGCCCACTGCACAACTAGGGGTGAGTTGCTGTTCCATGCAACCCTTCGTCAGCAGAGAGGCCCGACAGCATACACTAGTTTACCCCCTCCGCATCACATGCATCGATATCAGACATTCTTAACTATCCTTCGCCGTTCACATCTATCTCTAGCACACAGTCCTACGTCCATTAAATTAACCAACCTCACATCCGAGGAAGTTTCACCCCATTCATCCATCCATATAACCATATGTAGGCCTTCCTCTCATTTAATTTCCCACCACTTCTGCACGACATACTCTTTTAGTCAAACAGCCTTCATCCATTCTTTACATATGTCCAAACCATATCAGAACATTTTCATCAATCCTCTCAGCAAGGTCTCTCACCACACCAGTTCTTCTCCTTACTCCTCATCCAGTGGTGTCACACACATACTTCGCAAAAATCTAATTTCAAAGACATTTACCAAGTTAAGCACATTTACTCTCAAGCCCAACTCCTCTGAGTCATACATAACGGTTGCTACCGCTAAACCTCCATACAATCCTTGCTTTGCATCAATTCGCAGATCGCTACATTTCAACAATCCGTACAGCACACCCTTTGCCTTGGACTCTTCACCCAACCTCTTCTTCACATCCTCCTCTAAACCATTACCTCCTGCCATATATGAACCCATATACTTAAAACCATCAACCTCCTGCAACTTGACACGATTCAACAAAATCTGTAATCCACATACCTCAACACCTCATTACCTTACTCTTGTCTGCATTCACCTTAAGCTTCCATATTTACGCACTCTTATCAAACTCCACTACCAAAGCACTAAGTCCTTCTGCAGAGTCATCCACCAAAGCTGGGTCATCTGAAAACAGCTGACTTACCTGCAACCCACTCTTAGGCACTATACCTGCTCTCCCTGCTCTTGCACGCACCTCTCCATCTATATACAAATTGAACGGCCAAGGTGACAGGACACACCCTTCTCAAACCTACTTTTACCGGAAACGACTCGTTGAATTCACTCCCCACTCTTGCACAAGCTCTACTATCCTCATACAAGCTTTGCACGGCACGTAGCAACCTGCCACCAACCCTATTTATCCTCAACACTTCCTACAATGCCTCCCTATCCATCCTGTCATATGCTTTCCCTGAACACACTTTACCACTCCCTTTCAACTTTGTTTCACTCTATGCAAAGATATCCATTCTTCTTCTCAGAAACCAACTTCCAATCTCACCTTTCTTACTCTCAACCACGCACATCAGCACCCCAAGTCTTTGGGTGGTTAAGGCCACCCTTCTTCCACCCTTTGCATGATGTTGACTTTTTCTGGGAGATTAATAAAGAGGTTGTGATTCCCGGCCCCTTTCCTAGGCCCCTTTTTAGACGCTTCCTATGTCATGCCGGAGATACAGTGGGAGAATTCTTGTTTTCTGCAGCAGCATTCGATGTAAGCATATTACTCACATCGGATGCCCCCCTCCAGTCAGTCCCCCTCCCACAAAGGCAAGATAGCTAGCTAGCTCGATAAATAGCGAGCAAAATTGTGGAGTCCAAGCGGTCACGGAGGTTTTGTGAAATTTTTTACACAGGAGGAGCTGGCATTTGTCTTCGAGATGCTGCAGCAGTTTGAAGACGCCCTGGTGCAATATGATGAACTGGACGCACTATTCACGCAGTACGTCCTCAATTTCGGCGCCGGAGGTAGGACAATTAAGAGGTTGCCGCCATTGTGGGAAGATCCAGCATGCAGCATGACCATATCTCTACATCTGCAGACACAGCCATGTGGTTGGGCTCCTTCTGCTCTCCGGTGTCCAATTGGAGCGGTTTACTTTTGCGGCGCCCAATCGACATGGAAAAGCGTGACAGCATCCAGCGTGGCACCGCCAATCTCCTGGACCTGAGAAGTTACCTGTTTTCACGCCAGTGCACGCTGCTCATCTTCTTGCAGAGGCCCTGGGAGGTCACACAGCGGGCCCTGGAGCTCCTGCACTACTGCGTACAGGAGCTAAGACTCCTAGAGGTGGGCCCACAAAAAAAAAAAAAAAACACGACCAAAACCACAACCCCCCAAAAAAAAAAAAAACAACAAAAGACCAAAAATACACCCCCCAAAAATGCCAAAAAAGGATTAAAACATGACCAAAACATATCCAAAATATGACCAATATGACTAAAAAACAAAAACTAGCCCAAAAAACATATTTAAGAAACTGACAAAAACACTTATGAATGTAAAAAAACACCAAAAGAAATAACCAAAACCACAACCCAAAAATAAACCAAAGACAATAGACAAATATCAAAAACAACCAAAGCAAAAATACAACCCAAAAAAAACACAAAAAGGAAGAATTAATGGACAAAAAAATGCCCTACAGAAAAAAACACAAAAAAAACCCGACAAAAAAGGATTAAAAATGCCCAAATTCTTAACCTATCCCTAAATACGAGCTAGAAAAAAACGGTCTCAAAAAAACTGAAAAAAACAAACGACAAAAGACTAAGTGACTACAAAACAGCCAAAAAATGACTAAATACACAAAAATTTACCAAAAAAACAAGAAAAAATGGACAAAAAGAAGCCCGAGAACTATGACCGAAAATAAACCCAACATTTTTTTTAAATGACAAAAAGTGACCAAAAACATGGCCAGAAATAAATATAAAAAATACGACCCATAAAAAAGGACCAAAACAGATACATACTTTATTCATCCCCTCAGGGAATTTCACATTTCCAGCAATATCCTCATGTTAAAAAACTAAAATAAGCGATATAGAATACAAAAATACCGAATACAACATGTAGAATAAAGAGTATTTCAATTATGTTAAAAAAATAGACACTGTAATAAAAATAAAGCAAAATATGCAAATGTGTGGGGTTGGGGTTTAATTTTGGCTTTTACTCACCCGGGTGGAGTTAAAGAGCCTCATGGCATGAGGGAGAAATGATCTCCTCAGTCTGTCCGTGGAACAAGACATGACAGCAGTCTGTCGCTGAACCTGCTCTTCTGTCTGGAGATGGTGCTGTGTAGTGGATGTCGTGAATTGTCGATGATTGACAGCAGCTTGTTTTTTTTGCCCGTCTCTCAGCTACAGTTGTCAGGCTGTCCAGCTCTGTACCCACAACAGATCCCGCCTTCCTCACTAGTTTATTCAGACGAAAGGCATCCTTCTTTTTAGTGCTGCCTCCCCGACACACTGCCGTATTGAAGAGGGCACTCGCCACAACAGTTTGATAGAACATCTGCAGGAGCTTTTTGCAGAGGTTCAAGGAAAATAACCCTGTCAAAAAACGACAAGAAAGTAACTACAAAAAGTCAAAAACACTATCAAAGAACACCTTAAGATGCCCCTGAAAAAATGGAATAAAAAACAACAAAATATGACCAAAACAGATTTTAAAAAACGACCAATTAAAAACAAAAAGGAAAAAAGACCAAAACCATCTTCAAAAGGGGACCAAAAAATAACTTGCAAAAGATTTCAAAAAACATAAAATATTCAGCAGCCAGAGGTATTGGCGCCAAACTCCCTTCCAGATGTATTTCAGTTTTACCATTTGTCCCCCTTGCCTTAGGTTCCAGTTGTGGAGGGCGCGCTGGACTGTTGGGTGTTCCTGAGCTGCTTGGAAGTCCTGCACCGTATCGAGAGCTGCTGCGACCCAGCCCAGTTGGCCGCCAACAGCTCGCATACTGTGGGGTTGTGGGCCTATGCCACCGACAAGGTAAGACGCCCAACCCAGGGTTCGTATATGTGATTAAAATCCTTCAGAATGCTTGAATTTTAATGTTGTTCTAAAGCAGGGGTGGCGAACACGGCTCTTGGCCAATAAAAATGCGGCTCTTTGCCTCATCATATTTTCTATATACTGTGGCTCTTTGCCTCGTTTCATGTTTAGTTTTTTTTCCCCCTCTTAAAACACACTTGAATCCATCAGAGTTAATAATAAATAATATTTTGAAATTAATTTGGCAGATTTGTTGTTTTTATGCTGCTCTGGACACAACTGACTGCCAATCATCTGCGTAGGTTACGTCTAGTGCCGGTCAGTGCGTGGTGTGGCTCTTTGACTCTCACAATTAAAAAATTCGGCTCTGTGTCAAACTTGTTCGCCATCCCCGTTCTAAAGTATTAAAGTGCGCAAATTTTGGGTGAAGTGATTTAGATGTACAGACGCTGCCCTACTTATGAATGAGAGACGTTCGTTAGTTAGTTTAATTTGTAAGTTGCTTCAGTGCTATATTTTGTATATTTAAGGTTTATATAAGTATGTTTAAGGCTTGTATAAGTAACCTGTATTGTTTTGCACTAAAAAAATTAAACATTTCATGAAGTAATATGCTCTATAAAGATAAATAAAGTAGAGTTTAACTTACTTTTGGAAAGATGAGTTTCAAGAATTATTTGACTTCCTCCTCTGTGGTAAAAAGTGGCTGAAAAAAGCGACCCAACCGTTTTCTCAACCGCATCAAGCTCCCATATTCCACTTTCATTTCAAATGAAACGGCTCGCTTCTTCCTTACACTATACACCAACCATATTGAATGGATGCACGCAATATTAAACAATAAAAACGTCAGAAATACAGTACACATAGTATGTTTACACACGAACTAGGAAGTAGAACCCGGAATTATTCTTCGGGGTGGATGCTGGGTGACCTCTCACAGTGCCACGCGGCAGAAAGAAGCACTAGAGTAATGACCTCTACTCAGAAAAAGGTGCATCAATATAAAATCTAACTTGCAGCAAAGTCCGGATATTTTTCGACATCCTGAAAAAAATGTATCTACCGTTTTTCATAAGTCGAATGATCGTAAGTAGGGGAGCGTCTGAATTAAAGCCCAAACCAGACCAATTAACTTGATTTGAGGGACCGAGCACAAAGTAAACCCTTAATATCTTAATATTTTATTTTTGATGGCCGGGCCAAGAAACAAAGAGTAATGGTAGATAATATATATTTTTTTAAAAGTCAGCTTGAGAGAACCTTGACCCGGGCCGAATCCAAACGTAATGATTGACATTCTAGGCCCGACTTGAATTTCGGGTCGGCTCGGGTTTAGGATCTTACCACCTCTTCCGTGTTATATGTCGAAGTGTCCTTGGGCAAGACACTGAATCCCTAATGCCCCCGATGAGCATGGCTGACACTGCTATTGGTTAGTTAGTGTGTGTAAAAAAGGAAAGTGTGAAGCAAATTGTAAAGCGCTTTGGGAGGTCTTCAGTAACTTGAAAAGCGCTATATAAATCCAGACCATTTATATAAATGCAGACCATTGTAAAGGCTTGAAATTGCTGCCGTGTTTCACGTAAAAATGACGTAGACACTGCTCTCATGGCTTTGGTTTGGCATTAAACTTCTTCTCTTGTGATCATGGCAGCTGGCACTAGTTTTTATGGCATTGTCCTGAATCATCATCACCCCCTATCATCATGTTCATGCTCTAACTAAACAGGGCACTGTGAAAGTTGTATTTGGGCAAGGATAACATATCAAATATGCACATGTATTATGGGCCTTGTCAAAAATGATGGTAGCGTTTCTCAGTGGGAAATTGTGATGGGAAGATTTTCTTGCAACTGAAAATGTAAGCTACATATTACCGTGATTTTACCCAACACCATTATGGGGAGAGATTTATTTCAAACATTTTTACACATGTTTAGATCCATAAATATATTGGTGATATACTTGAGATTTATAAATCATTTGTCTTAATAAATGCATTCAAGATAAAAATGGGATATGGCAGCTATATTTGTGGATCTGCAAAAGACCTTATTCACAACGGATTTCATCTTTTTAAGGCAATAGAAATTCAAATAATTGAATTTTGAAAGTCCTTGAAAGTGATTGAATTTGGCCATGAAAAATAGTGAACAAATCCTGCAAACCAACCTGGGTGTACTGGAGAACTAATCCTGACCAAGTGGATGGGGTCTGGTCTTTACAGCTAAAGTCTCTGGGTCTACTGTGCGGGTTGGTCTCCAGCAAGGGCCCCACCTCGGAAGACTTGAACAGGATAGTGGATCTACTGGCTGGACTGGGAGATGAGCGGCCTGAAACTGGTGAGTGGACATCTGCTAAGAAGTTGATTCTGTTTTAAAAGGGACATTGTTAAGTGGTTCGCAACAAGTCTGACCTCCCAAATCAAGAAAAAAAATCCACTTCTCAAATTTATGCAATGAAAGGATTGTGCAGTTTGAATGAATTGTCTTTATAGTCATTGATATCAACGTTGTGAAACATCATAGCCAACAAGATTAGACCTGGCATTTTAGGGTAAACGTGTAAAAAAGACTTATAAAATTAAAAAAAAAAGACTACCAAGGTCTAAGGCAAAAGTTAGAACAATAATGCAATGAAAAGAAGTGCAAAAACATTCAGCAGCAACAAAATAATTCACAAGGTATATATTTTCATGGTTCAGTGTAATAACAATTAGTAACTGAAAAAAAGTCAGGCCCCGGTGCTGTGGAATGCTCTTCCCCTGAGATTCAATCTGCAACCTCAGTGGAAATGTTTAAATCGAAGCTTAAAGCACACGTCTTTTCTATAGCATATGAATAACCTATATTTTATGATGACAATATCTGTATTATTTGCCCTCATGTAGGTTTTAGATCAGGTCATATGGTGTCATAATTGTCTGTGGTTTGCAATAATCTGTGGTCTGTGCAGCCCTTTGAGACTCGGAAGATATGTTTCCCCAGTTTTGTGCATTCATTTATGGTAGTAATGGCGGATGAAGCTGTCTCTGAGTCTGTTTGTCATTGTTTTGAGGGACCTACTCGCAAGCCTCTACTCGTTACTATGCTATACGCTCATGGTTACGCTTCATGTGGGTTAGTGATCTAAGGGAGCGGCCCCTATTAAAAATATCTGAAAACGCCCCTGTTTACATTGGTGACCAAACTTCCGCCATGTAAAATGAACGGGCCCATTTATTACGGATGGGAAAAATTTGGGCCCTTTCATTCCGAATGGGACAAATTTCACGTTACACCGTCGCCGTAGTAACGTCCATCACTAGCAAGACATAGCACACAATTCCTGGTCAAGACGGATTTTTTTATATATATTTCGTTAGAGTATTCTCAGTCACCTAGGAGGAGTTGTTAGCCAAACTTTGGCAAACAAAGATTGATATAAGAGCGGAGGATTATAGTAATTGGGGCTGGCTTCGCCTTGCAGGTCCCTGCAGTAAGAGCGCCGAATCCTAACCACGAGAGCACCAGTGATATAGATGACGCCTTGTACTCCAGTGCGCCTTGTATATGAGAAATATTTAACAAAATACTTTTTTTAGGGGTGCACCTTATAATAAGGTGTGCCTCATAGTGCCTAAAGTACAGTAACTAAAAATAAATGTTTCAGGGGAGTGCTTTTAGAACAGGTTGGTTTCCTTATCTGAGGTTTAGTTCTTCTGTTCTCTTTGCAAGTTCAAAATGCATTGATGTCTTCGCTCCTCATTTAAATGTCTTTAACTATAATCCTTTCATGTTGTTTCTGTGGCCTGGTGTCCATCGGCTACGTTCCTTCAGTCAACAGTCTGCAGAGTCCCTACAAGAAGCTGAAAGAAGCCTTGTCATCTGTGGAAGCTTTCGAAAGGCATTACCTGGTACGTCCTCTCCCCGTCTTTTCTCTCGCCCATCCTTATTGTCCCTATTCACGTCCATAACCAATAGGAGCTCTGCCAGGCAGCCATGGAAATGTACCGGACCATTGGGAGACTGCGTTCGGCCCGATTGCTGGGAAAAAGTCTGGCTGAGTTTTACATGTGAGCTTATGGAAATCACTTATATTGTTATTTTTGAATGACGAATGCATTTTTTTTTAATGTGACAGAAAACACAGAACAATTAATTTCTGGGTTGGGGGCGTGTTGGTGTTTGTAGTTCTAATTCCATTTTCACTCGTAGTCCCTATTTTGTCAGGGAAAAATATCATAAAAAGGTAATGGATTCATAAATTGGTATTAGTCAATGAAAATCGATTAGATTTTTTTTCCAATGATAACCATATTTTTGGAACTATAAGGCCTAAAAACCCTGATTTGGCCGGAAAGAAGCACTAGAGTAATGTCCTGTACTCTAAGGTGCACAATACAAAATTTAACTTACAGCAATGTCCGGATATTTTTCGACATCCCCCAAAAAATGTTCGTATTTGACGTTTTTTCGTAACTCTCGTAAATAGGGGAGCGTCTGTACTCTAATTTTTACCATAATGCATGAAGAGCCCAATGGTTTTACACAAATAAACAGGTAGCCCTTACTGTCGTCTCAATTGTATGTGCCTTATAGTCCTGTGTGCCTTATGTATGAAAAATATATGACAAAATACATTTTTATGGGGTTCTGAAATGTGGTAATTTTTCTGTTTTTGGTTCATCTCTCCCAGGAGCAAAGGCCAGCCTAAGCAAGCTGAAGTTTTGCTGGCGGAAGCTCTGCGTTCTTATGTGAGTGAGGGCTGGACATTTCCTGTCACCCACACCAGGAAGCAGATAGGGGAGTGTCAAAAGCTGCTGAAACGGAACGTGGAGTATCCTCTTTTGGCAAAAAACAAAGACAAATATTGAAGCCCAAAATATGGGCACTTATTGTCAGTGAAGGCTCAATGCACTCAAAGACCAAGTTCTGACATGTTGAACTTGGATCAATATAATTTAGAATATTAGGACAAATGTTCAGTTTATAGCTTAGAAGACGCATTTAAAATGAGGAGAGAATACACCGATGGAGTTTGAAGTTGTAAAAGAGAAAAGCAGTGGAATGAACAAAATCCTGAAGCTGTACAATATCCGCCTCGAAGGACCAATTGTTGAGTTTATAGTTAAGTAGACACTTGGAATAAGAAGTGAATACATCAATGGATTTCTAACTTGCAAGGAGAACAGCAAAGTACTCAATCCTCGGATAAGAAGTTAACACCTGTTGTAAAAGCTCAACCTAAAGCCCTTTATTTTGATTAAATCTCCTAGGTTACCAAAAGCTGATCCACACTTATGGTTGTGGAAATCAAAGAACAGCTACATGATTGGCCGATAGTGACAAAGATGTAAACATTGCATAATGGTCAAAACACTGAACAATAGTGAGGTATATTAGTCAAATAAACTACCGTAATATTCGGACTATAGAGCGCACCTGATTATAAGCCGCACCATGTATATTTTTAAAGGAAAAACATTTTGAACATACATAAGACACACATGACCATAAGCCACCTGTGCCCACATTGAAACATGTGATTTTTGCAACGAAAGATGGTAAACAGAAAGAGTTAATAATATACAGTACCTTAAATCGTTTACGCCAGTGGGCTGTCGGAATTTTGGCTGTATGATGTCACCAGTCACTGAATTACGTCACGCCACTTATCATTGGAATGCTTAAACTTTTGGGATTCAAGATTTCAAAATATACTCATCAGAGAAACATCGCTATCAGTCTGAAACGAGATACCTGAAAACTATAAAGCTGCCGTAACTCACCAGTACGTCCCCTGGCCCTCTTCAACTTCTTTGAGTGTCCGAAAAATGGCACTGTTACATCGAGGACAATCCATAGATTCTAACCGTGGAAAATATTTATTACATAACACACGATAATGCAGACAGATCAATAAGAATCCGCCTAAAACATTTCCGTTTCGTTGAACGTTGCGTCTTGTAATCCGTTCGTTTTGCCACATTATTTCTGATGACAAATAAACTCTTAAAATGATTTCCAACATAGTTGTTAACCCGCCCCTTTCAATTGACACCTTTTCCAAGATGATGGTCTTTTTATGCTAGTTCTATTCATGACTAAAGCGCGAAGTTACTTTAATCTTGAGTTCTCCTCGACACATACTGTATATTCCACCACTCTGACTCTTCCTCAACTGCTCTGGCACCCTCTGACAGCCGTTAGAAAGAAAAATGCCTAAATTGGCCGCATCATTGCAAAAGCCGCAGGGTTGAAAGCTTGGGAGAAAAGAATTGCGCCTTAAAATCTGAATTTTACAGTAAATGGAATCTTATGCAATCTCCTTTGCATATGTTGTACATTAAAAATCAGCAAATAAAATAGTTAAGACGGTAGAATACAAAATAATGGCTTATAAAATAATCTAACTCCATTTTTGGGTTGGTTTTAAAACGAAACAACGCACCTTTTAATTATTTTTGCAAAATAACTAAAGAAAATTTGTCAAATTAACCGTCTTGGTTCAACTATTTTTGGAGTATAGGTTTTATTTTTGGTCTGGTAACATTTGGAAGATCATTTTGTAGCCTCTAATACAAAGTTGTTGACATTGACTTAGTTCAGGATGCCAACAGTTACTCGGTTCCTGAGTCTGGTTTGGTTTCCTTAACCGGCGCCAGCTACCTGCAGACCAGCGCATTGCTTGCAGGTGACACCAACCTCGACACGGAAGAGAGGACGAACTTTTGCCGTGACGTTCTCAACTACACCGGTGAAGGTGAGTGTTGGTCCTAGGGCTGCAAAAAATGGTCAATTTTAAAAAATGTCTAAAATCGATAATAGAAATAGTCGACAGTTAAATTCATTGTCAAACAAAAAGACTTATTTATCATGGCAGTAGCTCAGTTACGCCTGAACATTCAAAGCGAAAGGTGGACCGTTAAACAAAATGGAGTCTGGTTTACCTCCTTAAGATTCAAGTAAATTTAAAACCAATACGTTTTAGATGACATGCATAGTACATTTTTACATGTATAATTGGCCATGCAACAGCTTGAGTTTTATGCCAGACTTTGCCTGACAAATTTATTCAAAATTAAATGCAGACTTTGCAGTTAACCACTGAATGTTCTTCACAAAATGCAACTCATATTTGTTTCATTTACTTTTCTACTGCTGCTTATTAGCTTGTTCTTAAATTACAGGGATGAAAAATGTTTTAATTTCAATTTATCATTTTTTTGCCATTGCCTAGAAAACGGACAGAGGTTTATCTATGAATTTATGTCTCTACTGACAGACCACTGTGCCTAATTGTTTTTTAGATAAATCTGCAGTATGTCCTATAAAAATTGATTTTTATTTTACAGATGTTTTTTACGTTTGTCATTTTTTGCATAGTTCAAATTTTTACTAGTATTAAGAAAAAAAACATTCTCAGAGGATTCGACTAATATGTTTGAATAGGTGGTGACTGGTCGACTATTAGAATAGCTGTTTGTTGCAGCCCTAGTTTCCCCTCGCCACTTTTAAAAAAGCCGCCCCTGAAACCTGCCTTGCTTTCTCCCTGTAGGGGGCGTTGTCTCCACCAAGGCCACGCTGGACATGGCCGTCTTGGCACAGCTCACGCGGATCCATTTCATGCCAGATGGTGCTTCCGTGCACTCGGGCGCAACCCTGCAGGTAAGCCCCCGGCTTCCTGCATTTGCTGTTGGCAAATGGTCACAATCATTGATAGGCATGTCGAACTCAGATTGGCTCGAGTGCGGTTCCAGACTTTCTGTTCTCAGTCGGAGCGGATCAGCCAACATGGCAAATGTTGAGCTTTTTTTTCAGTACTCTGCTTTATCATACAGCCTATATTTTTGTAGCATATCTTACTAATTTTACGCACGGATGAAAAGGGGTCTCAACTAACCGCAAGGCATTTATTCACAAACAATGGAAAGAGTTTCATGTTTGGCATTGAATGTGTAAACAAATTGTTTTTCTTTCACAGTTGAATAAATGCATCTTAACATCTGAACCAACTAACCACAAAAATAGAATTGTCATACTGCTTTGATGTAAATGAAAAAGAAATACAAGATAAGAGTTTTAGCAGTGAATGGGCAATAACATCATATGCAACAACCCCAGGCTGGGCCTACCAAAGCTAAGAAAATACTGCATAATATTGTGTATTACTTGAAACCAGATAAATCTTGTTCTTAATGATCCGTGCAAGCAAATGTTTTGCTATCGCACAAAGAACCCCCCTCCCCCTCCTTGCACTCCTGCAGGTTATTTGCTGCTGCTGGCTCATGAACCTTGGCATCTCTTTACAAGTGCAACAAGTCTCAAATCCTCAGTGGCCGCATATTTAACAATACAATTCAAGTGTTTTTTTTCGTTAACTCTACTGCTTTGTTTTATTATTGTTCATCACAGAGAACACCTGTTCTCAAATATAAGTACAATGATCCCTCACTACTCCGCTTTTCAGTTATTGCTGGTTCACACCTTTGTGGGAAATAAATAAATACAGAAGAAATAAAAAGATTGGAATAATATTTAACTGATGCTTTCTGCACAATTAAGGAACATTTAGGGTACCCAAGATTCAAGCTGATTGGGAATTAAATGTAAAGAAAACAAAAAAAACAACAACCAATGCTTCCCACACTGACTTGGGACTGCGTGAGAGGGGGGCCAGTGGGAGCCAAGATTCACCCCGATCGGCCAGGACCCCTTGATGCCAATTCATATCATAGGGTCTTTTATACTGTACTGTGACCTGACACCTGCTCTTCATTCCTTTGCATCCTTCTAAGAGTTTGTCCCGCTCCTTCTTCATGCAGAAGCCTTTGGTCTCTCTCTCTTTCACAGTCTCACAGACTCTTTGTGTTGTTTTGTGACAACAATGGTTTTCACCTGGGAACTCTTCCATGAATGCCATTTTTTTCCCTATAGTGGAGTCTGAAGACTGACCTTCAATGAGGCTAGCAAAGCCTGCAAGTTCCTTGGATGTTTTTCAAGGATCTTTTGTAACCTGGATGAGCCGTCATCTCACTCTTGGAGTAATCTTTGTTCCGCTCTTCGGAAGGTTTGCCGCTATTGCTGGAGCCCTACAGCCTTGGAAATGGCTTTGTGACCTCTAAATGGCTCAGAAAATACAAAATAAAGGTTTAGAATTGGAAAAGTGACGATTAGTGAGTGATGAATGCAAAAAACACAGAAATCAGGAAGGGGACAAATACATTTTCACAGCACTGTATAAAAGATTGAAAAAAACCTGCAGTGTCATGCGGTTACACAATCGCAATATTAATTACAATTCTGTTAATCTTGCATCCCTAATATACATGTCTGATTGATCTTAAGGTGATGTGATAACATTATCACCTTGTGCTGCTCAGGTGGAACTGACGTTGCGGTGCCCATTGCCCGTTGCCGTGCACGTGGACGAGCTGGCTGTGGCCGTCCACTTGGACGCTGAGAACGCCTCGAAGGGGGCGGCTCCAGGGCACAGCGGGAACGGCCTCCCTGCCACGGTGGACTTTAAGGCGGCCGCGTCCCCGGCAGGACGCCCTTCCTCCCTTAACGCGGCTCCCCCGCCTGAAATGGACGAGGCCCACGACCGCAGCCCTTCAGACGATTTGCTCAGCTCAGTGGGCGTTGTGTGCAAGAATGCCCACTTGGTCATACGCCGACACGACAGCGGCTCGCCTCAGGACCCACCCGAGACCCTCGGCCGGGATTCCCACGTCAACGCTGCTGCTCCTACACTGCCCGTGGCCTTGAAGGAAGGAGCCCGCATGCTGAAGGGGCACCGCATAACACTGGAGCCCGGAGACAACAGTGTCATCTTGACAGCGCCGGTGAGATCTCTCGCATTTGTGTGGCTTGGCTCAGTTTGGCATTTTCACGGCAAAGTTCCAAAAAACAACCCATGCAATGTTTTTGTATAAAATGAGACAAAAATCAATATTTTTTTAAACTTTGAAAATAATTTTCTAGAAACTTCAAGTTTTGCGTTGTTTAAAGTGTCCTTAAATCATTTTTCTCCCACTGCGCCTATCTGCTATTATGTTTCATTTAGAAAAGCTGTTCAGGGTGGAACACATTTGGTCGGAGGGGTACCTCATGCTCGTCCTTGCAGTTTTATTTCGTATCTTATCGCTAGTGTAGCTTAAACATGGTCAAAGTACTAAAAGGCCAGTTTCAGTAGAGTCCAAACGCCAACCCAAACCCCACAAAAGATGAAAAAAGATTTTATTCGAGCTTGTGTCAAAAATGCACGGCAACATAAGGAGTTTAAAGGCTTTAATAATGACACAAGCCAGGAGATATACAAGAGAATAAAAAAGTTACACATTCCCTAGAGTTCCTTTGATTGGGTTTATGGATGGATGGACAGACAATTTGAAGGACAGGTGGATGGGTGGGTTTAGAGCTGCAACAACTAATCGATAAAATCGATTTAAATCTGTAATTCAAAGCATTGGCAACAAATCAAATCATTGATTCATTGTAACAAGTGATTTATGAGCCACCAAGTTCGTTATATCATTGCAAATAATTGTGCACACCATTCAGCTGGGATTTGTAGCACCGCTTTAATCCGGCAGAGGGTGCCCAGACCGTTTTTATAAAAGATTATTTTACATTTTTTTAAATCCTAAATATGTCCCGGGCCGAAGCCTACGATCTGAGAGTGCTGGTCTTCTGATGATCCCGAGAGCAAAGAAGTCTTCTGCTGGTTCGAGAGCGTTCTCCATCCGGGCACCGGTGCTGTGGAATGCTCTTCCCCCTGAGATTCGATCTGCAACCTCAGTGGAAATGTTTAAATCTAAACTTAAAACTCACTTCTACTCCATTGCATACGAATAACCTACTCCTCTTGTCGGTTGAAAATAGTTTGTGTAATATAGTGTAACAATCTGTGAAGCCCTTTGAGACTCTTCGTGATTTAGGGCTATACAAATAAAAATGACTTGACTTGACTTGACTTGACTAAATATTGAACATTGCATCATTTAAAAGCTAATTTGGCATCAAAGTTTTAACTTTGTAGTGTTTCATTATGAAACAAAGTTAAGTAAAAAGAAAAATGATAATAATGACATCACATATTCTTGACATCACATATTCTTACAAAATTGAACCCCCCCCCCCAAAATTGTTGACAACGTGTTAAAAAGTTTTTTTTTTTTTTTTTTTACAATTTTCTTATATTTTTTTGTGGATAATAAAAATCTGCACAAATTGAAATGTATTGCTCTTTCTCTTTTGTTTTCTATGATGAGTCCAAATATAATATGATCTTTGGATAAGGTGGTAAGAACAGAGTATCTTGCATATTTGCAGGTGTATGGCATAAATGTCTATATATTTTTGTTTATTGTCAAGTTAATTTATTTGACTAATATACCTCACTATTGTTCAGTGTTTTGACCATTATGCAATGTTTACATCTTTGTCACTATCGGCCAATCATGTAGCTGTTCTTTGATATCCACAACCATAAGTGTGGATCAGCTTTTGGTAACCTAGGAGATTTAATCAAAATAAAGGGCTTTAGGTTGGGCTTTTACAACAGGTGTTAACTTCTTATCCGAGGATTGAGTACTTTGCTGTTCTCCTTGCAAGTTAGAAATCCATTGATGTATTCACTTCTTATTCTAAGTGTCTACTTAACTATAAACACTTGTATTTTTTTATCGTTATATTTCAGAATATTTTCTTGTTTTGTGCATTATATTTCTATCAGTCAAAAACTTCAATATTAGAATAAAGAGGAGAAAATTGGAAATTTCTTGAACAAATATGATTCATCGATTAATCAAAAAAATAATCGACAGATTCATCGATTATAAAATCAATCGTTAGTTGCAGCCCTGGGTGGGTGGGTGTCTGGATGCATGCATGGATGGAGGGCTGGAGAGATAAGTGGAAAGAATGAACTTTTATTTTAAACTGGCCGTTTGTTTGTGGTTGGGCAGAGCGAGGAGGCAGGCACGTACACGCTGCGTCAGCTTTGCGCCAGTGTGGGCCAGGTCAACTTTGTCCTCCCTCACGTCTACCCAGCAGTCCAGTACCACATTTACTCTCAGGAACCGCAGCTCACCGTCCAGCCCCTCTCAGGTAGGATGCGCTTCTTTGGGGCCGAATCTTAGTTTGGTTTAATTTTTTTCATTCTCTGTGACAGAGCCACTGCTGGCCGGCTTCCCGCAGACCGTCAAGTTCACTTTGTTGACGGGCCACTATGCCGTTCGCAAGGGCGACGCCCTCCAGCTCAGCAACAGCGACAGCATGCCGGTGCTAGCTGATGCGGGCTGCGCTGCCCGCGTTAGCAGCAGCGGCACTAGCGCGCCGGCATCAGAAAGCACGCTAGCCGTACAGTCGTCAGACAAAGTTACCAGCATCAGCCTACCGCCCACCCCTCCCTACCACACGCTGGAGTTCCACCTGGACGTCCTCTGCCTCATCCCATCATCGCCCGAGAAGACAGCCAACGACAGGCTGACCAACGGCGAGCTCCGACAACGACCGCGAAGCTACAGTCACCCCGACACCGCCATGACTGCAGTAGATCAGAGGGTGAGACCTTAAAACCCCCCATCTGTTAATATTTCCAGTTCCAGTGACATACTCACTCTGTCCTCAGATGTCCATCGACTGTCCTTGGTCCATCTATTCCACCCTGCTGACCCTCACCTTCCACATCCCCTTTAGGACGGAACACACACTGCTCTCTGCTGGGAACAGGTTGAGGACCCTTGTCCAATTTCCATATTCATGTCCTTCTATTCCCTTTCAAATGTTTTGTAGATTTTTATAGTGTTATTATCAACCATGACCAAAGCGAAAGTGGTGATAATATTTTGTTTGGAATCCAAGTATGTGTACATATTAGGGACGCAACAACAAATCGATGAAATCGATTAAGATCGACTATTAAAAGTGTTGGCAATGATTTAGATCAGGGGTGTCAAACTCAATTGCACAGAGGGCCAAAACTCAAACAACATGTTTGGTTGCTGGCCGAACAGGATAAATATTTGTTGAATAAACTTTTTTTTAACATAAAATTGATTTAAAATTAGACAAGACTATTATTCCAGAATAAACAGAATTGAATATTAAATAACTTAAAAAAAACTTGTGCTAATACTGCACAACAAATATAGTTTTGGAATATTTCCTTCTTCTACTTGAGTTACTGGTTTGGCCTATGTCATGACTGAGTGGCTGTCCTGTCGTCTAATTGGTCCAATGACTATCTGTGTCCCGCCCTCTCCAGGAAGTTCATTCAGGTGTGCGTGCGCAACGTGTCTGACTCGGATTTTGTGCTGGCTGACGTCCGGCTGGCGGAGAAAGTGCATCCGCAAGATGGCGACGGGCAGTGGCGCAGCACCCCAATGGAAATGCGGTCCCTCAACTCGGGCGACGAGCAGGTGAGCGCCAAAGTGCCGGCTAGGGCTGCACAATTAACCAAAATCTAATTCATATTCCATTGTGATGTAGTGTGATTGCGTAATTGCAAGACACTGTTTTTTCAAGGATTTTTATTTCCCCTTTCTTATTTGAGTAATGGAGTGTTTGGCCAACAAGAATTGTCACAGTTAGGGTTTTAACCGGGCTAGCTAATCATAGGTAAGTTTTAACGACACTAGCCAATATAGGTGGGGCAAAGTTTGCAAGCAGTGAGTGGGCGACTGTAATTGGCTAGTGTATGCTGTCAGTCAAACAGCTTGTGTAGGCAGGCATACGAACAATTTCCTACCAAAACAAACTAGCGAGGAGCCTTTGCGACTCATTACTTTGAAAAGAAATTCATCAAAAAATCGTTCTGTGAGGAAAGTCAGAAAAGCACAATCAAAGGTGATCACCAGCGGGTGCGAAGTGGATTGTATTGCATCCGGGAATCAATTGAGGTGGCGTCGAGAGAGAAAGCAATAGCAAGGCTTCAGGTCTGGCCTAGTGCTACGGCTATGCTAACATCTCTCTTCTCATTCAGTATAAGTACGTTTTCAGAAGCATTGTTCCTGAGTGCCAAAGTGTAAAAATGTTTGTTTTTTTGTTTTATTTTTTAAAAAATAGCGCTGCTAATCATTACGTATCATCTACTGGAAATGATTTCAGTATGAAAAATCACTACTAAATGGTAGGAATGGCTTTGATCGGATCTTTGTCAACACACTTAGCACTTCCTACTTCAGAGAAACGTCTGGCACTGAATGAGTTAAGACCACCCTGTGGAGGCTGTATCTCACCAATACCAGAACTATTAACCATGAAACAGATGACCTGGAGCTACAACTGGGAAACTGCTACTTTAGTGACTTGTGCATTTTAATCATCGTGAAATCGCTGTTCCCCACGCTAGCATGCAGCTAGCCAGCCGCTCTCTAAATTGCTCTCTTACTCTGAAATGAGAAGCCCTCCAATTTTGTTATACCACTCTCTGATGAAGATAAAGAGCATTAATTCAACCACAATTTTGTTTTCATTTGTAACTGTATAGTTATTGTTTTGTTACAATCCTATACAATGTCAGTAATTACGTCATCTCTGGGTAAGTTTGCACTTCACAATGATCAAGCTCTTACAAAAAAAAACACTAGCACATAAAATGCACCTTTCTTTAAAAATTGCATAGAAATTTCAATACAGGTCTTTGAAAAATCGCAATTGGATGCCAAAATCGTGCAGCCCTAGTTCCCTGTTTGCCTTCAAATACTTTTTTTTACGGTAAACATTGCCATTTTCAGTTGTTGTGCAGCAAACAGAGCGTGCAGTGTCTCTGGGAGGCGGTGAGCGTTACTGATCTGCCGTCCAGTCTGGAGTGCGTCTTCACCGCCAGCTTCTGCCCACGTGGGCGTCGTAATGACGCTGCTGCCTTCAAGCTCTTCCATTACTACTTTCTGTTAGAAAAAGTGCCCGTAAGTAAAGAGCAGTGCACGCCGGGTAATTTATGTATTTAATTTGGTTATGTGATAGAAAGTCTTTGATCCGTTACCTCAGATATACATAAGGAAATTAGATAACGAAGCCAATCAATTTTTTCACGTTCGTATTTACCTGCACATGATGTTCCATTTTTGTGCCATTTCATCCAATTAGTTGTGAAACTCACAAAATATACAAATAATTTGTTTACAAAAAACTTTAAGAGTGTTGCAATGTAATATCTCACCTTTTAAGCACAAAATTGGATCATTTGCATTGAAAACACGCCGTTGGTCTACTTCAGAAGGTTTTGACTTTGGGGACATCCAGCGGAAATATTAAAAACTGCACGTCATTGTTTGATTAGAAACGGCTGTTTTTTTATGCCACCGTCAGCATTTTCTTGCTGGCTGAATTATATCTTTTGGTGGGCCTGATACGGTACGTGGGCTGTAGTTTGGTGACCATTGATTCAGTTACTCGCATATTAGCTTACCCCAAAAAGTGTTATAAATGAACAATGTCATATTTAGTGCCTCCTAGTGGTACAAATAACCTTCAATCTGTTAAAAAAAAAAAAAACATCGTTTTAAATATTAAGCAGAAATGTATGAATTATAACACTAATGTTAAATTTTATAAAAATTCATCGGTCGGGAAATGTGTATGTCTTAGCAGAATCCGTCCTAAGTAGTTGCTACCATGTTCGTCTGCCATATTGCTGCTCCGCTGTGCTCTTTTGACCAAGCAGTGCATTGATCAAATTTTACAACGTACAGTGGTACCCCTGGTTACGAATTTAATTGGTTCTAGGATTGACGTAATAAAACGGTTGTAAACCAAAACACGTAGTCCCTTTGAAATGAAAGGAAATGGGATTAATCTGTCCAAGATCATCAAATGCAACCAAACCCCCATTTACTCAACTGTAACTTCCCTGGAGGTACACTAATGTTCATTCCAAGTTAATGAATATACCACACAGTATACATAAAGCAAGAAATAAGGCTAAAGAAATGCAAAAGGTGAAGTTACTGTACACTATAACGCTCTTTTAACTAAGAACAGTTTGAAACAACAACTGAATGAAACTGATAATATGTAAAAATTCAGTGTAAATGTAATCGTCTTGGCACGCTTTTCTAATCACTGTGCCACTTGACCCATAAAAAAGCGATCCAGCGATTGTTGTGTTTGTCTGGATGGCAGATTTTTTTTTCAATGTATCAAACAGTTTGCATCAAACTTTTCCATTGCCCGTCCGCTTCAGGCTTCATCAGGATGTATAAAGACTGCAGTTTTTCCCAGCAAGCAAACTCATCTTTAATGTCTGCAGTCGGTAACGGTTCCTCTGGATCATTGTCTTTCTCAAGTTCAGCTGACGCAGCACCTCTGAGTGCTGCATTTCCTGGCGGCATCCAATGAGTTGACGGGCTTACTCATTTGGCAATTTAAAGCAGGGGTGTTGCAAGGGCCTTGCCTAGCTGTTAAACCACGAGAACGCTGCGTACCTGCGCGGTCCTTTAGTGGTAGCGTCCCTAACTTTGGTTACAGGAAAACTGATCATATAACAGCTAAAAGTTCAGTCACATGCGGACTTCGGATACCGAAATATTCGTAAGATGGGTTGATTGTGTAAGGAGGTACCGCTGTACCTTTAAAATACCCTCATAATAAAAGAAATACAAGCAAAGGTGTCTAGTAATACCTCGCTTTTTCCGGGGTTGTGTTTGAAAAAGGAACCACAATAGCCCAAAAAGTAGAAACCTTTATTATATACTCAATTATACATTGACACCTAAGAACAAATCATTTTTACAGCCTCAAGGGTTATACAATTTTTGTAGTAAGGTGTTTCACTATTCTATACAAAGGGAGGTAATCGTGTCCCTTCCTAAAACGTTAGTCCCAAGTCTAGTGCTGACGTGTATTCTGATGACTTGACAGACCTTGTACAGCGTGAGGGCCGACATGGCGCCCCCTGCAGGCGAGCGGCAATGCCGCTCGGGCTCCCTTTGCGATCTGGAGGTTCTCATCGCACCAACTCATCAGTCTGCCGATGGGGAGACGGACCCCGACGAGGCCAGAAGCGATGTTGACGGTTTCGGAAAAGTCATGTACGAAGGTATGGTGCCGATGCGAACCGTCCTGCTTGTCGGCTTGGTATACAGGGTGTTCTGTTCATAAAGTCTTGCAAAAAATAGATTAAAAGGCATTTGATTAGATGTTTTAATTACATTTTTTTTAATTGTAATTCAGCGTTTATTGAATCGTGTTTCAAAAACAATGTGAAAATCTGGGGATCATAACTTCCCCACGTGAATAGAGAAATTGAGCGTAAAAGCCCAAAGGTGAATGATTGGGAAGAGATAAAGTGCAATCGAATATTTGTTCCATTTTTCTCGAAAGAAAAATTATAAATCCAAATGTTTACCTTGGCCTTTTAACTAAATACATGGCACCACAACTGAATTACCTTCAACCAACCATCGTGTTTTGGCAAGATGGTGCACCACCATATTGGGGGATGGATTTTGGTGGGTTCCTCGATCAAAATATTCCAGTTTGTTGGATTGGAAATAAAGGGTCAATTCCTTGACCGCCATGTTCACAAGATATCAATCCCCCAGGACTTCTTTTTGTAGGGCTGTGTTAAAGATATTGTGTATCAAACAAAGATAAGGGACATTACTGACTTAAAGCAAAATATTTCAGCGAACATGGCTATAAATCAAGTACAGTCTGGCTGTGATTCGTGCCAATGTGGATGTGTACTAAAAAAGGTTAAAAAAAAAAAAAAAAAAAAAAGACATAAACACGGAATACAAAACTACAAATCTGAATAAAATATCTAATCATTTGCATTTTAATACATTTTTGAAATAGTAAAGAGACTTTATGGACAACCTGTACGTGATAGGCCTGAAAATCTCTCACCTTTCAAAGAAATTTGTCGTTTTTAAGTCGAAATTGGTGACCTATGTGAATGGTGTAAATCTGAGGAGAAATCTTTTTGGGTGGTGATATGGAGGAGGAGCACCAAAATATACCTGCAGTTTTAAATATGTCCACTGGATGTCACCAATGCTAAGTGCAACTCCATAAGCTGTACTTGATACTATGAGTCAACCTAACTGAACAAGTGCTTGTTAATTCAATTTCATTTGCTTTCAGTAAATCAGCGGTAGCATTTTTGCTTGCTATATCGGAGAACAGGTTTCGATCCCTGGCTAATACAATAAATATAAATGCTTGCCAATTTAATGAAATATTACTTTTTGTTTCATTTTCCGTTTTTAAGGCTTTTATCACTTGTTTATTCTAGCGTGCCACGTCTCATGTCCGTTTTAAACAATATTCACTATGTTTTTATCAGTGGCATTAAGGACAATTCAAATTTTTGACCATTTAATAATTTTTATTTTCTCATTTCATTGATACTTCATAAAGACGTGGGATTAGATGACTGTGAGTTGAACCGATATATAATACAGGACTGTCTCAGAAAATTAGAATATTGTGATAAAGTTCTTTATTTTCTGTAATGCAATTAAAAAAACAAAAATGTCATACATTCTGGATTCATTACACATCAACTGAACTATTTCAAGCCTTTTATTATTTGAATATTGCTGATTTTGGCTTACAGCTGAAAAAAACTCAAAAATCCTATCTCAAAATATTAGAATATCATGAAAAAGTATACAAGTAGGCTATTCAACTAATCACCTGAATCATCTAATTAACTCGAAACACCTTGCGAGGGTTTCCTGAGCCTTAAAAACACTAATTCCCCTGACCTGAACCCCATTGAGAATTTGTGGGGTATAGTTAAGAAGAAGATGAAAGACACCAGACCTACAAATGCAAATGAGCTGAAGGCCGCTATCGAAGCATCCTGGGCATCAATAACACCTCAGCAATGCCACAGGCTGATTGCCTCCATGCCACGCCGGATTGATGCAGTAATCCGTGCAAAAGGATTCCCAACCAAGTACTGAGTGCATCAATGGACATTTTCAAATGTTTGATGTAGTTTTGCTGTTATAAAATTATTTTTTTACTTGGTCTGAGGAAGTATTCTAATATTTTGAGATAGGATTTTTGAGTTTTTTTCAGCTGTAAGCCAAAATCAGCAATATTCAAATAATAAAAGGCTTGAAATAGTTCAGTTGATGTGTAATGAATCCAGAATGTATGACATTTTTGTTTTTTTAATTGCATTACAGAAAATAAAGAACTTTATCACAATATTCTAATTTTCTGAGACAGTCCAGTATATTACTCTTGCCAAAGATTTGGAAGCCATTTTAAATGCTTCGGGCCATTTTTTAGAATCTCAGGAACGGCAATAATAAAGATTTTCAACAAAATTGACCAGCATTCTTAATTAGTAATAAAACTCCTGTCCTGACAGCAATACATTTACTCCATGAATGACGATAAAATTACTGTTGCAATAATACAGTCACAGAGGTTAATGAAACGACAATCTAGCTTGTGAACTTTTAACGCAGGATAATCAAAATAATATCCAACCAGTTCATTTTTCACACGATGCCAATGTATCTGTGGATAATCATGAGTGGCTTGCTGTTAAGAAGCTAAATTTAACCTGGTTTCATTCATCCAACTTGAGGCTAAATTACAAACATATCCAGGCTTAATCCTTAATCTTATTTTTGTGCAATACCCCCAAGATGTATGTGTGTGTGGTGCCTCCTGCAGACTACTGAAACACAGTGTGTGTTGACAGAGCTGAATATTTTGTTGGCTTGTACAGTCCACCGGAAGATATTTCCTCCACACCCACCTCCTCACCTTTTTAAACCAGTGACCCATTCACATGCCTGATACATTGCGTGAGAGTGTGTTTGTGTGTGCAGTGGCAGACAGCAGCAGCAACTGGGCAGTGTGCGGGCGCAGCTCGGGCCTGGTCTCCATGCCGCCGTCCGGCAGCTGGGCTCACAAAATCCACATCGAGGTCATGCCGCTCTTCGCCGGACATCTCCCCTTCCCCAAAATACAAGTCCTCAAGTACCTCCCTCACAGCGCGCAAGCCGTCCAAGCTGATGCCGGTCAGTAACACACCTTGAAAACTAACCACTATTTAAATGGTCCACTAGTCACAGATTATTTAATAATGTGGCAAATGATAATGAATATATGTTTACAACGAAAAATACTTATTTTATTGAACATACTGCACATTTATTGAAAAATTAAATAGAAATGCCTTATCTAAAATCAATAAGGCAGCAGAGACATAAACCCATAGATAAACCCTCGTAAGTTTTTTTTAGGGTTATTCAAAAAAATAAATTCAAATCAAGTCAACATGTGTTATTCCTCTAAACCAGTGCTTTTCAATTCGCCAATCAGCGGAAGCAAAAACTGAGTTTTGTTGTGTATTTTAAGTATTGATTACAAAGTAAAACACTCGGATAAAAACTTGTCGGAGTTGGTTTTTCAGCTTCCTTGCGAACCATCCTTTCATTAATGCTCAATTCTTTTGCCGCTGGTCGGTTTCTATGCACTTTGGCATAGCGTAGAAATCAACACACCATGGCAGACAAAAAACACAGAAAGCATTCAATTGAGGAAAAGTGGAGTTTTCAGTTTAATCAATATTTTGAAGGACAAATTTGCTCATTCTCCGGCCCTACAACGTCGACTAATGGTTGCAGGGCTACTGTACCCCTGGTTTTGTGTCTCCCGCAGATGTCGTAGAGAACGACAGTCTGTCCCTTTTGGACAAGACTCTGGACGAAGCTTCGGCTGACACGGCGAGCGTGCGCAGCCGCGGCAGCGTCCAGTCCCTGGGCGAGCAGCAGCAGCGTTCTGGGGCCGCCCTTCCCCGCCTGGAGCCCTTCAGTCCCGGTCAGGTCTACAACCACAGCCTCTCCCGCCAAGTCCTGGTCTTGCCCGCCACTGACGACCACATTGTGGAAGTCCACGCCACGTGACCCACCGCAAGGTAACCCACCCAGACTGAGAGCCTACACGCTCGAAAAAAGCGACGTGCTCACATGTTGTGGATATTGTAAATGTTTCCTAAAGATGCTATTTGATTGACAGACTTATTAATAAAAAATCTCAATGATGTGACTTATGTGTGTCGTTCGCGCTCCAGATTTTGACAATGGCTACTTTCTTTCTTTTACATCAGGGGTGTCAAACTCATTTTAGTGCTGGGGCCAACATGCTAGGAAAAGCATTCTCACAGGGTCCTGTCTAGTAAATTACGGCAGGGTTTGCTTTATATCCTTGAAAATCTTCGAATTTAATTGTTTTGTTTTCAAGGGTTGAAAAGTGCTTGCATTTTGGGTAATGTGTTTGTAAATACTGAATTGTTGACATTTTTCTAAAAATCAGGTCGGCACTGCTCTCTGCTGGCTTTACTTTGCCATTGTATTCCTTCTTCCCTCGTGATTAACTGCAGCTGATATTAGTTTGTACGGCATTGTCCTATAAAGCCTCATCACCCCCTATGAGGTTGGGTGCATGGTGCACCCAAACAGGGCTCTGTGGAAAGGGGTATTAAGGGCAGAACTTTTTTGCTGCCGATGTTTCTGGTGACGTGATTACACGAGTTCAGTCACTCGTGGGATGCCCACACACTCATTCGCTGGATAGAGGAAGCAACACAGGTAAGTGGGGGATGCTCGATATAGGGACAAAGATCTGATCAAAGCCATTCCTGCCATCAAGTGGTGATTTATCTCACCAAAATCATTCCCAGAGGATTGATACTTACTGACCAGCAGCGCCAAAGCCTTACGAATATTTTATTTTAAATAAAACAAGAAAATATACTTTTATGTTTTGGCACTTAGGAACGAGGCATCTAAAAATGTTTTATATTTTATGGCACTGAATGAGGCAACATCAGCCGGCATTGGTTTGTACCGCATTGTTCTATGAAGGCACGCCCAAGAGGATAGGTGCATGCTAGACCTAAACAGGGCACTTTCAAATGTGTATTAGTGCAGGGATTACATGTCAATTATGGACATATATTCAAAAAAAGAAAGTAGTGTTTCCCAGTGGTAAATTGTAATAGGAAGAACTTCCTGCAACTAAAAATGTAAGCTACATTTTACTGTCAATTTTACCAAAAACCTTTATGTGTAGAGATTTGTCTTAAAAACAAATATACTGTATTTGCGATTTACTCAAAATCTAAAAATTATATGTCTTGATAAACGCACATGCAATTTGGCCATAAAAATGGTTTGCGAACCTGTTAATTACATAAAAAGTGTGTCTTGGCAAGAAGAGTCTTCTCCGAGGCTCACAATTATCAGGGATGTAACATTATTATATAAACCATTGTTTTTTTCCTTCACTAAGATTCTTGAAGTCTATCAACTCAGCATCTGTAAAAAAAAAACCAAAAGAAGAATTGAATTCAACATTTTTCAAAGTTTATTTAATTCAAAGAAACTCATGCTGGCTTGAAAGTGACAAAAATAGCATGCAAACACTCATTTAAATAATTGTTTTAATGTGTTAAAAGTCTTTCTACTTTCGAATGAAAATCCGAAGCTGAATATAGGAACTTTGCTGTTAAAGTTCATATGTATTTTAGATGGAGCTACATTTTCTTTCAATTTCTGCAAAGACTCCCAGGTGATATATTTTGTATTTTTTGTATTGCCGTCCGTAAAAATAATATCAAGTCAAGTCATGTTTATTTGTATAGCCCTTAATCACAATGTGTCTCAAAGGGCTGCTAGATGGAAGTAACAAATAGAGAAAAAGAGCAAGAGAGAACTAACGAAAGACAGGACTTAAGGAAGACCGAAAGACAGGACGAAAGGAAGAGAAAATAAACAGGGGACAAAAGGAACAGAGACAGAAAGAAGGGAGGAAGGAAGATAGAAGGATAAAAAGGAAGCAAGAAAGATCAAAGGAAGAGACATACAGAAAGAAAGAAGCGAAAAAGAAATTAAGAAGGAATGAAGAGGAAAGGGGAGACAAAAAGGGGCAGAAAGAAAGAAAAACAGAGAAAGGAAAGAAGGAAGAAGAATGATGGAAGAAAGGAAAAGAGAAAAAGCAAGAGAGAACTAAGACAGGACTGAAGGATGAGAGAAAGACGGGACGATAGGAAGAGAAAATAAAGAGAGGACAAAAGGAAAGGAGAAGGAAGAAAGGAAGTGAGAAAGATCAAAGAAAGAGATAAATACATAGGAAGGAAGCAAAAAAGAAATAGAGAAGGAATGAAGAGGAAAAAAGGAAAAAGAGAGACAACAAGAGCCAGAGAGAAAGAAAAAACAAAGAGAGGAATGAAGGAAGAAATAGAGAAGGAAGGAAGCAAAAGGATGAAGGAAGAGAGAAAAGGCATAGAAAAGAGCTAGAGAGAAAAAAAACAAAGAGCAAGGAAGAGAATGAGAGCAAGAAGGAAACAAAGAAAGAAAGGAACAGAGGACGGAGGTGAAGTGCATTGAAAGTGCTTTAAGAACTTTTGGGCCCAACACATTTTCATGTTGAATAGGAAAAGAATATAAAACTCATCCTGAATCAAAATGTTCAATTCGGAAGGAAATAAATCAAGCTACCAGACATTATCTGGATTAGTGTTTCCTCGTTTTTTTGTCTGAATGATTAATAGTAGTCAGCAAATACGGCCAGCGTGAGTCCTTTGCCAGTGGTGCCTGGCTTTGGCGACCTCCAGTGGACAAATTCCAAACTACAAGTCATCTACGCGAGGCGACGTATTTTTCTCATGTGCTTCTCCCAGCTTTTTGTTTTATGACTAGCATGCTACATGTATATATTTGGCCTGGACCATGTAGCCCAAAAACAAATTTGTAAACATAACCCAACAAGTTTATTTTGGAAAAATCAACCTGTAAAAAATGTTTAAAAAATTTAGAAAAAAAGTTTTTTATTGTGTCAGCATCAGAAATCTTTTCTTCCAGATGGTGAGATAGCAAAACAAAAGGGGCTGGTGCGTTGCTCGGCACTCAGTTCCGTGATGAAAAATTAAATAGCAAAATGAAATATGTATATCTTTTTTTTTCCCTTTCTGGACAAAACATTTCAGTCTTTTTTTGTGTTCATTCGCAGTTTTTTCATATCAGTCGCTAGATTGAAAAAATCAAAAGAACGAGACAATTCCTTCTGCAATTGTGACAGTTGAGTCTGGGCTCCGGCATGTAGTCGTTAGCATCTACTCGTTAGTATGTTGTCGTTAGCTACAGTAATAACATAGTAATAACACTGCTATTGTACTGTTTAATAACACTAAAAACTAAATTAATATAAATCAATGAGCCCATTAAATTGGCACGTTAGCATTGACTTCTTAGCATTTAGTTGTTAAAATCTAGTCGTTAGCATCTAATCATTAGAATTTACTCATTAACATGTAAGTGGTAGCATCTACTTTTTAGCATGTAGACGTTAGCAACTAATCGTTGGCATGTAGACATTAGCATCTGATCATTAGCATCTAGTTGTTAGTTTGTAGACTTTATACTCTAAAGTTTGGAATCTACTCATGAGCATGTAGTTGTTAGCATCTACTTGTTAGCATGGAGTCGTTAGCATCTACTCATTAGCATGTAGTCATTAGCATCTACTCGCTAGCATGTAGCCGTTCTCTACAGTAATAATATAGTAGTAATCCTGCTATTATACTGTTTTATAACACAGTAATAACACTGTTAAAAGAAACATAAATGAATGGGCCCATTCATTTTGAATTGGCACGTTAGCATGTACTTTTTAGCATTTTGTTGTTTAATGTAGTCCTTAGCATCTAAACTTTAGCACGTAGGCGGCGCCCTCTGTTGGCTGCGGCTGCATCGGCTCGCTACAACGGGTCAGGTGCAATCGACATTTCGTTCTGTGTGCATTGTTACACAGAATGACAATACAAGGAAATTATTATTATTATTATTATTAAAATCTACCTGTTCACGTGTAAGTGTTAGCATCAACTTTTTTAGCATGTAGACGTTAGCATCTAATCATTAGCAAGTAGTTGTTAGCATAAACTTTTTAGCATGTAGACGTTAGCATCTAATCATTAGCAAGTAGTTGTTAGCATCTGAACATTAGCATGTACTTGTTAAAATGTAGTTGTTAGTATGTAGACTTTATATTCTAAAATTTGGAATCTACTCATGAGCATGTAGTTGTTAGCATCTACTTGTTAGCATGTAGTTGCTAGCATGGAGTTGTTAGCATCTACTCCTTAGCATGTAGTCATTAGCATGTAGATGTTAGCATCTACTAGTTAGCATGTACTCGTTAGCAAGTAGTCTCTCACCTACAACAGTCCAGTTAGGAAAATGAAGTCAAATTAAGTTTTTGCAGGAAATTCATCTTTGTCCAAATGCGGCACATCCTTCTTCTAAATTCTGGGGGCGGGGCCTCTGTTCCAGCCGCTGGGCTGTTGCCAAGCAACCGGAGGAGGAGTGAAGGGTCACCCGAAGGTTCGGGCCACCGACTCGAGGTAAGAATTTCTCGGCTTTCTTTAGGATTTTGTACCTTTTTGCTGGATTTGCCAAACTATTTGGGCCTCCTCACAAATAATAAGAAATTAGTGCCCAGATTAAAGAGTTTTCTTTTATTTAATTTGAAAGAAAAATGACCCCGAGCGCCAGGTGGACAATCGGAAAACCTGGAGAGCAGAACTTCAATTTCTGGGTCAGCTTCTGAGTCCTTTGTAACGTCTTTCATGTTTCTGTGTGTAGAAACAAGCTTTTCAAATTCTGTTTAACCGCCTACACATTGCCCAAGGCTAACTGGATACCAGCGATAGCTTTGTTGCCCGGCAACCACGGCGTTAACAAACAAGATCAATCAATATTTAATATCCCACATCGGATATATTTCTCCAGGTTCGAGTTTGGTTGCCCAGGGAAAAATCTTATCGTGAATTACGGACTACAAAGCCCACCTGGATTTAAAGCCGCATGTACACTTTTAAGAAAGAAACTCAACTTTGTTTTTGTACAAGCCGCACCGGATTTTGAGGCGCAGGCTTAAACAGCCATAATCGTGAACTCATTCACGTCCATTTCTTACATCAGCGGGGAAATGTCTAGGAAAGAAAAGTAACACATTGTGCCACGATTGTGCCCATGACGTCTACATCCGTCAATGGCAGTGAATGCATTAGTGTCCATAAACGTCTACTGCTGTCGATATATATATAAGTATATAATGACAAATAAAACCAATTGCTTCATTATGAATATTCTAGTTCAGAGGTCAGGAACATATGGCTCGGGAGCCCCGTATGTCTCTTTATGTGAGTACATATGGCTCAGAGATGAAATTATACTTATGCAAATCTCATCTATTGCCTTCTAACCTAATAACCATGGAGTTGAGTCAAGTGTAGGCATAGCTAACAAAACGTGATTAGTGAGAATGGTTCGGTCCATTATATCAAGGGCACAGTCCCCACTACAGTTTACGGTCAAGGTTTTACACCAACAGACCCCGTTATGGCTGTGCGTTGCTAAGGAATCCTTTATATGGAAGCCCATCAAATAATTTAGGTTCACTGTTGAGACACTTTATGATAAAAACCCACAGAAGAAAAAGTAAACAGTCACAAAGATTAGTCAAGCACACAGAGCAATTTAATTGGGTAGGGGTGGGTGGACACACAGTGCACGTCACTCTGCTCATCGCGGTCTGTACCGAAGGTGAATACGTCAGTATCCTCATTTGCAGTATTTTGTGACATTTTCATAAAAGAACTCTGCTTGCACCTTGTTTTGAAAACATTATTTATGAAAAAAAAATGAAGGTCAAAACTAACCTCAACGATCTGAAGTAGTTGCGAGACTGAGACAAGTTTAAAGTGGTATATTTGTTATATGGGACACATGTTTGGGCATTATTCTTATTTCATAAATTCTATCAAATCATCCAACGTCACACAGTGAAATGATATAGGCTGAAAAATTGAATCCTTTCTGTAGAGCAGGTTTGACGGAAATTTGTCTCAATATATATGGTATGCCCCCTTGAAAATCACAAAACATATATATATTATGCTAATGCTGTAATAATATTTTACTGTTCTGGCTCTTTGGGTTGAAAAGCTTCCCAATCCCAGTTTTAGGTTCACATTAAGATATTAACCCTATCGTGATGTTTAAATATCATCACATTGCTTACTGGCATTGAGCTTTTTATATTATGACTTTTTTTTTTAACTCATCCACTGCCACTAACATCTATATCCGTCAATGACTGAATGAGATTTAACTAGCATCGCAGTCGATATTGATTAAATTGGCATCAACATAAATGCACGAGAGCATTAAAAACCTGCAAACACAAAACTCTGTACTCTACTGACTAAAATTCAGAACCTCGTACAATCACAACAGCCGGTGCACATTCTGAGCCATGCATGGGATCTTAAGCTCTCCCATCCCTTGCACAAATGACGTGATAGAGAAGAGACAGAGTGATGGTACTTTTAAAGGAGTTCTGCATGATGCGGAACTACAAAGGGGTCCTGACCAGTGTTGGGAAATAACGGCGTTACGTAACGTTGTTATTTTTTCAGGAACGGGATCATTTAACTCATTACTTTTTCCGTTATTATCGTTACTGACGGTCAAAAGCGGTGCGTTATTTTGGCTTCAGAATGCCACAGACGGCGTTTCCCAGCGCACGTAACTTTATTTTGATCCACGCTATTTTTCGCTCTCCTACAAGTTCTAAGATCATGTCACTTTTCAAAATAGCGACTATAATATAGTTAGATAGTGATTACGAATTCCGTATTTACTAATGCAACCGAAAGAAAAGGGGAATTGGTGAATGCTGCAACCGACTCGTATCGCTCACGAACGAAATGGCTCTATGAGCCTTATCTTGGAAACGAGTCCTGGTGCCCTTCGAGAAGCTATTTTTCTTTTGTGATTGATCAAAATGCATTTTCTTCAGGTATTCTGAGCTGTTTACTTTGATTTTGTTAAGTTAAAAAAAAAAAAAAATTGTTTCGTATTTTATTTTTTTATAAATATCTTAACTTGTAGTTTCCCTCTTTTTTTATTGTTAACATCGAAGTGTTAACTTTGCTTCCTTTTTTTCCTTTTTAAGTGATTCATAATACTTTATAATACATTATGTTGAATGGATTAAACAACAAAAACAGCCTAAAGAGCCATCTGGTAGCCGACTCTTTTTGGTGAGGCAAGCTGAAAACGCCTGTTCTCTAAAAAGAGGCGGAATTCCCAGTTTAACAACATATCGTTCGAGTTAGATTTAAATTATTAAATTCACTTTTTATTGTTTACTGCTGAACGTTATTTTATTTTATTGTTTATTGTAAGATAAATCTGTTGCTGGTGAAATGCAACAAATAATACAATGTTCTATAATACAACTACCTGTCTGTTCTTCTCTAAACTCAAATACTGCTCATTAAATTTCTAATTCTTTGACTTTCAACCTTTTTTAAAGTAACAGAAACAGTTACTCTCCCTGGTAACTAGTTACTTTTACTACAGAGTAACTCAGTTACTAACTGTTACTTTTTGAAAAAAGTACTGAGTAACTATAACTAATTAATTTTTTAAAGTAACGTGCCCAAATTTGGTCCTGACTCCGGGTAGAGCTAGGCATATGCGCTGAAATTGGAGCTACTGACTTGATTCTAATGTCATCTAAAGTAACAGGCTTAGGACAATCTCCCAACACTCCATCACTGAAATAACAAAGAGATAAAACACAATCGCACAAGGTCACATGGCAATATTGATTAGATTTTGGGAAATCATGCAGCCCTAGTCCCTACCTTTATACACCTACAAATTAACATGCACCACCCGATGGATAAAACAAGAATAACAATCAACAACACATATACCCTTTGGCTCCTACAGGTACTTCTACGTGGAACGATCGATATACATAAGTGCTTGGGAGCTTTCGAACGATTGGTGTCGGCCGATTGAGTATTTTAGTATGCCAGCAGGAGATTAATTCCATCAGGGCCAAAATCTGTGAAGCCATTATATTCGGATAACTACCAGCTCGATAATTATCATATATCCTTCTTAGTAAGTAACTAGTGTCGGCATTTATAAGGATTATTTTGTTGTTGTAGTTGTAGCAATACTTGGTCTTTGTATCACTTTGTCATACGCACAAGCGATGGAAAAGCTCGCGATCGCATAGCGTAGCAAGTGTACAGGCTGTTGTGACTGTTCAGCCTTCAAAATTTGGGTACGTAGAATACATTGAGTTTTGAAAAATATTTTTGTCCCACTCCTGCTACATGTTAATGCCGATTAGAATTCAACGCTGCGCTAGTTGATTAAAATTGACAGCTGCAGAAAGAGTGCGCGAAGGAGTGTCCGGGTTGGAAGCACCGCCGTTTAGACCAAGGGCCCTGACGGGCACCGCAGCTGGGAGAATCCACGGAAAGAGCCCGGGACGCGTCCAAGGTCACCGCTGACATCCTTGCAGAAAAAAAAGAATATGGTGCATGATACTGCAAGCCACAGTGTTCAAAATATAGGAAATATGTAGTCAGGCATTTATGGTATGTCACACAAAAAAAAAAATCATCAAGCCTAGGATTCTACCTGTGCTGATTCAACTTCTTGTTTCCAGGCTTTGTCCATCCAGAATTGGAACCAAACTCATCCACAATGATCTCGGAAAATTTGGTGGATTCGGACCCCGGATCCGCCCGCTGGACCCGGACTCCGTCGGGCTGGGCGGCGCAGGCCCATCGCGACCTGCTTCAAGCCGAGGCGGAGCTCCTTGACCTGCGTCAGCTCCAGGTTTCGGAGGCAGACTTGGTGCAACAGGGCGTGGAGCGTGCCATCCTTGGGATTCGCCAGGAAGAGCGCCGTCTACTGGAGCGAGTCGAGCAGGATCACAGAGATACGCAACAGCACCTGGAGCAGGTCCACAAAGAGAATATGGCGGCAGTCAGAGTCAGCCTGGCCCTGTTGGACCAAAGGCTGGGAAAGCTCGGGGTACTCCGGGAGCAGGTCCAGGAGGCTTCTCAGCAGGAGGAAAGTCATTCAAGCCTTTTACTAAAGGAAACTGCCGACTTCCTTCAGCCGTGGGAAGTTTCCGTCTCCATGAAGAAAGTGAGCTTCAAGCCCAGCTCCCAAGCCAATGCCGTCACCTTCGGGGAGGTCCGAGTGCATGGTCAGAGCTTGTCCCTGCGCACTGGAGGTTGTGGTCCACATGGTCAGATGTGCGTTCTGCATTCTCAGGAAATTCAACCCAGAGACACCAATCATCAAGGTCCTGATGAAGACTGGAAGACCTGGAAACAAAGCAGCATCTTCTCAATGGCCAGATTTGAACAAGGAACTTGCCTTCCACCTTCCCATGATCCTGAAGTGTGTTCAGGAACTAAAAAATATTCCACAACGAAGTCTCTCCAAATTGCAGGAGCAGAATGTAGAGCAGAGAATATTCCAAAAAGAGATGAGGTGTTGCAATGGAAACCACCCACAGTTTCTTCATTTTTACCACTTGAGTGGAGTCCAGAGGTCCACAGAGGAGTACCAGGGAAAGGAAAACCTCCTGGTGGACTTTTAAGGCCTGGCAAAAGCGTGGCCTTGTCCCAAACGAGGAACCAGAAGGATCTCTCAGCTCTCCGTAGCTGCCTGGACCTCACACCGGGAGAACGCCCGCCCTCGGGCCTCAGCCAGTACTCTGAGGAACGCTCTCTTGGGACATGCTGCAATGTGGTTCGAGGACCTCGCCTGGCGGACAGCCTGGACTGTAGTTACACTTTTGTTGTCTGCCCTTCTACTGAGTGCGTCTTTGACAGAAGTAGTCTGAGTAGTTCCTGCCGCTTGTCTAAGTCCACAGCGGACCTGCCTCATGTGACAGACCCCCTGATTAGCAGTCAGAATTTGCAAAGGTGTGTGAGACCAGCCTCTCCTTCTCCCACCACTGGTCTCTGTCTTGCTGTCAGGGAGCAGCCAGTGTCCTATGAAGATCCAACTGTCCATGCTCAATCTCTGGCGGCCAGGTCTCAGTCGATGTCCATCTTGGATGTGTCCTCATGTGAGCCCAAGAAAGGCCAAGGAGAGCAGGGACGTCCTTCGGTCTTTATGGCACTTCAAGAGGAAGAAGAGTCAAAAGAAACTTTCCCTATCCGAAAGTTTGGGAAACAAGGCTCGGGTAGGGCAGACTTCACCCTGCCAAGTGGTCTACATTGCACACCGCGAGGGCAAATTTTCATCGTGGACTGCGGCAATGCTCGTGTTCAGGTAGGTGGCCTTGTGCTGAACAATCTACTTTTTGTTTTGTGAACCCAATTAATTGCCTAACTCTTTACCCAGGTGACAGACTTCCAGGGCAACGTTCTCCAAAGACTCAGTTCCTCTAATTCCAATGGTTTTGACAAGCGCTGTAGAAACTTTTTTGACGTCGCTGTCAACTCCAAAGGCCTGGTGGCGCTGAGCTGTGCAGCAGAGCGTGCCCTCCTGGTCTTTAATCGTCACGGACGGCTCCTCCAGACCTTTGGAAGGTTTTCTTCAGGAGGGTCTGAAGACGACCTCGAGGCTCCCAGGGGCGTGACAGTGACCAGACTGGATGAGTTCTTAGTGGCAGATATCCGCAGAGGTACGCTGGTTGCCTTGAAACTGAACCACAAGACTGGGACACGTGTGGAGCAAACACTGGTCACTGGTTTCCACCGGCCTTACTTGGTGGCGGCTTGTGTCAGCTCGGGAATGATGGCAGTGTCGGAGCGCGGCACAGAAACCGGTCGTGTTCCCTGCGTGAAAGTCCTGGAGCCCGGCTGGACGACAGTCAGGATTTTGGGGGTATGCTCCGCTTTGGGGCCTGTCCTGGTCTGCCCTTGGGGTGTCTGCATCGATGCTGAGGGTGACGTGTTGGTGGCCGACTGGGGGGACACCCACCGGGTCCTGTTGTTCCCGGCGGATAGCGCAGGTCGGTCCCTGGTGAACAGGGGTTTGAATTGTCCGCGTGGGATCGGTTTGTTGCCCGGGGGATCCCTGGTGGTCTCCGACAGTATGAATCACTGCATCAAGATTTACCGGTACAAGTCCAAACTCTAGCCCAGAGGACTTTGTTAATAGACGTTTTTAGTATACTTTTCGGGATTGAGAAAAGGTATGTGCATAGCCAACCTATAGCAACAAGACCGGGCATGGATTGGCTCAGGCTTGCCTGCACGTCACGCAGGCTTCCGATAAATTGTTCTGAGTTATTGTCATGTCCCAACTTGAACTTTGAAACATTTGAGAGTTTAATTTGCGATACCGAACCCAGCCGTTAAAGCAAATTAACCTTAATTTGCGGTTATTGCAAATCTTTCACCACCAAAGTCCAGACCAGTAAGGAGCCAGCCTCAGCTTGTATTGTTTGCTTTTGGAAGAAGATGATTGACAGTGTAATGTCCTATGAAGTTTAAATTATTGTGAAAATATTTGCTGGTTGTATTAAAAAATTTAAATCTACAGTGAAAAGAGGTCTTCACGTGTATTGCATTGTTTTTAAATTCCCTACATGTACCAACGGGTCTGCAACAAAAATAAATTTGTTTGGAAATCAAGCAGGTCAAAACAATAAAGTCACTTAAAATCATTTGGGTTTTTTATTAAAAAGAAAAATTTGAAGGTGAGTGTTGGAGCCAGATGAGCCAAAGCACATATTTTGCGGCAGACATACTTCTGAGCACACCAGAAAACACAAATATTCAGTATCTTGTACTGATAAACAATCTTGTCTCCGTTGATTGCTTTATTGCTTTATTAAGCCAACCAACTTGAGACAAAATATTAGCATGACAACAGTAATGAATACCTTATCTTGGTCGTGGTCAACCCTTTGTGGCTCTTGGCAGCCTCACCCTGGAGCACCACTTCAGTCTATGGTCCAGGCCTTTGCCATGGGTCTCACAGTGGGGTCTCTCGCTTGTAAAAGGAAGTATTGGTTGGACCCTCGATTTTCAGCTTGGCCTGATTCAGGTGTGGCTTTGGTTCTGATGTTTGTGTGGATACCTTAAAGGCACTGGCGGGAAGTGCAGCGTGGTGCTTGGGTGGAGGGTCCCAAGCTGCCCTCTGATGGGGGCCTTGCATCCTAGGCAGGCAGCCTTCAGCATTTTTGCTTGTCCTGAGTTCTGTGCCTAGTGTTTCTAAGTTTCTTGGGTTGACCTCATTCTGATAGTTTGATACACAATTTAAGGCCTTCGGTGCTGGATCAAAGTTGTGGCTTCCTTTTGAGGGAGGCCCTCGGTTGTTTGCTGGGAGGGATAAAGTCGAAGGGCGGCTCCGGCTCCGGGGTAATGAGTGCTCCCGGATTTGCTGAACAAAGCTCAGATTATCAGCAGGAACTGTCTTCGTGGTGGCCAGGGAGCGCCCGGTGGATGACGTTTGAGAGCTGTGGGCTGAGTGGAAATGTCTCAAACCTGCAGAGGATAAGAAAGAGGATGTGTCGCCACTTTTAGCTCGACAGAGCCTGAGAGATATTTTGCAGTCAGGAGAAGCCATACTGCCTCTGCGCACCAGACCGTGACATGGTCTGGCACCAAAGCTCCTCAGGAGCCGGACCACATTAGCATGGCCATGCCGCCCCGCTACTTTCATGGGGGTCCGACCATATTTGTCTACGTGTTCAGGGTTGGCACCTCTCTGCAGAAGGATAGCCACTACGTCGGCGTGTCCCTGCTGGGCCGCAATGCTCAGTGCTGTCGCCCCTTGGTGGCAACAGAGGTCAACATTGACTTTGTTCTCCAAGAGGAGTCGGAGCCCCACGTCCGTGTGCCTTGTCCAGGCCACGGAATGCAGGGGTGGTCTCCCTTGTATGTCCTGGGAATTGGGGTTGGCCCCGTGCTTCAGGAGCAAGTCCACAGCATCCACGTTCCCCTGCCAGCAGGCCACGTGCAAAGCAGTCCGGCCTTCGGGATCTCTGGATTCTAAAGGTGGTCCACCTTTTTCTATAAGAAGAGTTGCCATGTGGAGCTTCCCCTCCAAAAGCAGTAAGTATAGCAGCGGCCGCCCCTCGGAGTCACGGACATCGGTGTCGGCCCCTCGTCTCATCAGCAGCTCTGCTACTTCGGCGTGCCCTTGCAAGAGGGCCCCGCTTAAGGCAGAGTATCCATCGTAAGCCCTGTGGTCAATCGGCGAGCGGCGGTCCAGCAACAGGCGGGTGGCGCCAAGGTGTCCCTCTTGGGCTGCCAGAATCAGTGCCGTACGGCCTTCCACATCCATCTCGCCCACCCTTGCCGTGCTTCCTCGCTCGGTTAGGATGGCGCAGACTGTCCGGTGGCCTTCACAAGCCGCGGCATGCAATGGGGTCCAACCTAGGTCATCCTTGTGGTTCTCGTCTAGACCCCGCTCAAGGAGGGCACGCACCACATCTGCACTGCCCTGTGCCGCAGCCAGGCAGAGCGCCGTCCGGCCTTCGCTGTCAATGGCATCCACGGCGGCCCCCCAGAAGAGCAGCCGCGACACCGACTGGGTGTGGCCCTTGGCGGCGGCGGCCAAAAGCGGCGTTACTGCTGCAGAGGCGGACATGTCTCCTTTAGGGCCTGCAGTCTCGTCCACGTCTGCACCAGCGTCCAAGAGAAGCTCCACTATCTCGTCATTCCCTTCATAGGCTGCAAGGAGCAGCGGAGTCATTCCGTCATGATCTCTGTGTCCTGGATCTGCGCCTCGCTCCAGCAAAAGATTTACCACCTCCGAGTAACTTTGGTGTCCGACTGCCGTTGGGATGCAAAGAGCGGCGACTGACAAAGCTGTGCGTCCGTCAGTGTCAGCCAAGTCCACTTCAGCTTTGTGGTCTAGCAGTACCTGTACCACCTCCGGATGGCCCATGTATGCGGCGACAATGAGGGGAGTACGGCCTGTGCGGTCTGCCTTGTTTATTTGAGCTCCGTAGTCTAATAGTATGAGCGCCGTCTCCTCATGCCCTCCCCAGGCAGCAGCCCTGAGCGCAGTGCGGCCCTCTGCATCGCACCCGTCCACATCTGCCCCAGCTTCCAGCAGAAGCCTGACCGCTTTGCTGTGTCCGCCCCAGGCTGCAGACCGTAGCGCCGTCCAGCCTTCATTGTCAACGTGCTCCAACATTTTGGTGACAGTCTTCGCATCCTGGTTCCGTACCCAATCCAACAGGACTTGCAACATATCTAAATGACCCTGTCTGCAGGCTATGGTGAGTGGGATTTGACCTTGGTGGTCACGGAGGAGAGGATTAGATCCCAGAGTCAGAAGCCGTTGGACCAAATTTGCGGAACCCTCGAGTGTTGCGCCGGCAAGCAAAGTCTGTGCATCAGTGGAACTTAAGCGCTTCACAGTTTGAAGGCAGTTACTGTCTGTCACTTGACCTGTATTCTGAATCCCAGGACTATGATCTACATTAACGAGGCCACTCATCTTGAAGAGCTCAAAGACTTTCTGCTGTGTTGATCCTGGAGCTGACATTACTAAAGTGGACAGTAAACTGCTACCAGTCAAAGTCAGAGGAGGTACATCTACCCAAATCACCCAGAGGGCCAAAATCCAGGGCCGATCCCGATGGTGACCAGAGTGGACCAAATGTGTGCAAAGCCGAATGGCCTCCTCAGAGTTTAGTTTCGGTCCCTTCAGTGTCAAAGCCATGGCAAGCATGCTATGTCCCTCAGCCCGGCTGCAAAAGTACTTCTGAGTGCAGTACTTGACATCCGTGAGCCACTCGGCAAAGCTGCCATGGAAGAACTGTTTGCTGCCCCCAGGATTGTCGATTAGGAGGGGGGCCAGGGAGCGGAGTCTATTCTGGAAGTCCTGGATGCAAAGTGATCTGTCATGTGTCCAAAGCGCTGTAAACATCTCCTGTAACCCCACAGGGGCTTGAGCTGCCAAGATAATGTTGAGGAGAGGCCTGACATAGCGAAAGAGTTTCCGGGGGAAGAGTCTTTGGCACAGCCATAGGTAGAGGCCATTCAGGGTGCCTGGGATATCCCGGATCTCTCGGAGACTCATGAGTGAGGTGGCCACACCGTCCAGGACTCGCTCAAGAAACAGAAAGCAGCCGCCACTTTTGATATGGAGAAGATTCAGCATTTCCGCCGTGTCTGACGTGATATGACGCCGTAGCACAGGCTCCTGGTCCAAACGCTTCAGGATGTACTGCTGTATGTCCGCGACTGTGTCCGGCCGACGCAAGTCGTCCAGGCAGAGCTTGGTAAAATCTAGAGAAGCACAATAAGAAAATCACCGCAAACGGCCTTGAACCTCCAGAACAAGAACTATAAAACGGTTGGCCAACCCGGTCCTTAAGAGTCGCATGTCCTGCATGTTTTGATGGGGTTTTTTCTCCAACACAGGTGATACAAATTATCAGCTTATTAGTAAGAGGTACAAGAGCTTTCCAGCGATCCTGGTAATTGGAATGACCAGTAGTAGTGCAAAGAAACTTCAAAAACATGCAGGAAATGCCCCTCTTGAGGACCAAGTTCTCCACCCTTAGACTGTAGACTACAAAAGGGTCCTGGTCTATGTCCACTCCCCCAACCTTTGTGAGTCAGAACTGCGGTGCGCACACCTGAGAACATCCTGCTCACGGTTTTGTTGTGGCTGCGAACCGAGCAGACCAGGAGAATCCAGCCGGGCATCAGATTCTGGTGGGCTGCCAAAAGTTTTGCGATGGGGTAGCCTCCCTTGCTGGCTCTTCGAGGCCTCTCACAGTCCACGTCCAGAGAGTCCACCAGCAACATCATTGATTGAGGGGGCGGCGGTAGGTCCAGCAGGGGCTCCAGGACAAATCTGTGGATGCCAAAGCACATTTCTGTCTGGAACTAAATCTGGCTACATTTTGCACTAAGAACTTGGGTAGAAACCAATCCATCAACCTCAAGAAAACCTGAAGGCTTTTACAAACCTTTGGAAGGCGAGATGTGGATCAGTCTGGCAGCTGAGCGGATCCAGTGGCAGCCGGCGATTTAGGCTGGCACCAAATTGGGCTGGCAGCAGCGGAGATGTCCTCAGCTGCTCCGCCAGGGCCAGAACCAGGCGCCACGTTGACCCGCTCGCCGGCTCCTCCCGTCGACAGAAGTGCCAAGCCAAGCACCGTGACGCTAAGTTGCAAGCTTGCCCGGCTTCCGGATCGGGTTGCGCGACCTGGACGCAGAGGGCCGTCTTGCCGGCGCCCGGGCCACCCGTCACCAGGACCCCTGCCGGGTGCCCGGCCCCCATGCCGCGCCCATCCAGGCAGCGCCGGAGTTTGTCCAACGCCCATTCTCGGCAGAAGAAGCGACGGCGACCACTCATGACTCCATGGCAGCTCTTCTGTTCGCCCTCTAGGTGGCTTCCTGTTGTGGGGACAAATCATGAAACGACTGCACACAAGTGCCAGATATTGAGACAACTAATGCAACTTAAAGGTGCCAAATATTGAGACAACTGAGGAAAAAGATGAGGTTGCCTGGGTTAAATACTGAAACAATTGAGGTAAACACGGTGGTGGACCATGAGGGCCTGTAAGGTTCTCTGCTGGCTCATAATATATCCAAGCCATGTGATGTTAGTTATATTTTGTCCATAAATATTGATTAAAAATATCCGAATTGTCTGTCAGCTTCTCCCTGGATGTGCTGGTTCCAGGTGTGTGCTTTCATATCAAGCAATTAACCAATCACATTTCAGCCATTAGTTGTCGCTAGGCTCACAAATCTAGCCAGAAGCCTTTACAAAAATTCCTGAATGCCCTGAGCCATATCAGTCTTCAAGAGAGCTGTTGGTTCAGCCAATCATATTCCAAGTGGGCATCTGAGAGTTCTCTAGAAGATTGTGAGATACTTCACCGGTTTCGCAAACTATGATTGGCCAGGAGGCTGTAATCCCCCAAAGCAATAACTCCAACAGCCTTTAGAGCTGCTTAAGGAAATAATACTGTTGTGTGGATTTAATAGCAAGAGGTCGTACAACTCCAAAGCAAGCAAGCCTTTAGCAAGCGGGAAAAGGTTTTGTCCACCAATTTCAGCCTAAAGGTGAGATCTAAAGCCAGCGCAAAAGCCAGACCTGACCAGAATTGAATTTTGGGTTGGTCGGGCCTAAATTGTCAATCATTACATTCGGGTCCGGCCAAGCTTCTTTATGGCATTTTTGTATCATCCACCCATCATTGTTCTATTTATACAGTCGTTTCACTTAAATTTTCTTACAAAAGACTTTACTTGTCGTGCGTTTGTTACGCCGTTGGGACCTTTGTGACAGATATTGCTAAATAATGAGACAATTTGTGAAAACACTGAGGATGCTTGTGCCAAACAGTAACACCACTGATGCTAACAGTAGATATGCTAATGCCAAAAAGGGAGACTGATGAGTGGGACAATTTGCTCAATATTGAGACAGTTGATGCAAAGCGTATAGTTGCTGGTGCCAAAAAATGAGACCGATGATGAAAACTGAAAGGTTGTTACTGCCATAGTAAGACAACAGATGCTAATAGTAAAATGTGAAACAGTAAGATTGCTAGTGCCAAATATTCAGGGGTGGGTAGGGTTACTTTAACTTGATTACTTTCAATTACTTTTGGATTACTCCAATACCAAATATGCTGATAAAAGACAAAAGGAAATAAATATGAATAAAATGATGACTCACAACACGTGGTTAGCTTTCACTCCTGGCTTTGATCTCTTTGATCTCCGGCAAAACTAACATAAAATGCGACAGAAACAAAATGAAAATAAATCCAAACAGCTTGCCAACATAATTTTTGCCGTTCCATGTATGCCGTTACTCCCCAAGCCTGCACAAAATTTAGTAACTTTATTCATATTTCGTTTCTTTTGTCTTTTATTAGCATATTTGGTATTGGAGTAATCCAAAAGTAATTGAAAGTAACCCTACCCAACCCTGCAAATATTAGGATGGTTGATGCAAACAGTTAAGTTTTCAAGTCAATGAAGACCACCCAAAGCGCTTTACAATGTACTTCACACTTGCCCATTCACACACACACTCACACACCAATAGCGGCCATGCAGCCATGCAAGGCACCAACCTGCTTACTGGGGGCATTGGAGATTCAGTGTCTTGCCCAAGGAGACTTCGACATATAACACGGAGGAGCCGGGAATAATAGAATAATAACATGGTAACAACATAGTAATAATGTTGTATTCATTGCGGGTTTTTTTTTAGAAATACATGTCAAACTTGTGATCATAATCATAACCAAAAGTAGCTCTTAGCTTCAAAAAGGTTGGTCAATCCTGATCTTAAGTATTGCATGAAAACCAGCACAGTAATCCCACCATACAACGCAGTTTACTTTTCACGGTTACTTCACAGATTTGTATCATGCATTGTGTTATGCATTCTGATTGGCTAAACAGACTTTTTGCTTATTATTATTTCAATGTACAGTAGTTATTTGTAAAGAAAATAATTGTATTGTATAATAATTCTCGAAAAAAATAAAGGCTTCTACTTCACAGATTTTGCGTATTAAGAGTTGTTTTTGGAGCGTAACCCTCTTGATAAATGAGGAATTACGATGCTACTGTGGTATTTTCCAAGAGAATAAGTACACTTCAATGCTGGGGGGGAAATAAACAAAAGTACAGTAGTACAGTATGGTTGCTGGTGCTAAATAATGAGAAAGTTGATGCTAAGAGCAAAGTCACTGTTGTCAAATAGTAAGACTAGTGAATGTGATGTTTTTGCTAAATAGTGAAACAATTGATGCAAAATGTAAGGTTGCTGGTGCCAAATAATGAGAGTAGTGCATGGGACAAACTGCAGGATGTGCATATAACCAGGGTTGGGTAGGGTTACTATAACTTGATTACTTTCAATTACTTTTGGATTACTCCATACCAAATAGGTTAATAAAAGACAAAAGAAACTAAATATGAATAAATTGACTACATTTTGTGAAGGCTTGGGGAGTAACGGAATACATGGAACAGCAAAAATAATGTTGGCAAGCTGTTTGGATTTATTTTCATTTTGTTTCTGTCACATTTTATATTGTTTTGCCGGAGATCAAAGAGATTAAAGCCAGGAGAGAAAGCTTACCACGTGTTGTGAGTCATCATTTTATTCATATTTAGTTTTTTTGGTCTTTTAGCATATTTGGTATTGGAGTAATCCAAAAGTAATTGAAAGTAATCCAGTTAAAGTAACCCTACCCAACCGTGACTACAAAGTTATTGGCATTTCTGGTATTTGGCATCCCGGTGCCGTCCCACTATTTGACGTGGTTTGTCTCACTATTTCGCACCGCACCTTGCTCATCTGTGACGCGGACACTCTTTATTTGGCGATAACATGAAGTCTCTTGTCCTAAAAACATGGTGCATTTCATTTCACGCAATTTAAACACCATTTTAAATGACTTTACGCTAACGCTGTGCGTCCGTCTCACCATCTGGCAGCGGCTTTTTCCGGCCTGTCTCAGTATTTGGCGATATTTTTGCGTCACGCACACGTGCAAGATTCCAGACCGGAAGTTGTCTTACCTGTGGCAGATGTTGTTGCAGATGTTTCTTCTCCCTCTCTCATTGAGCTCCAACTGCCAAAAAGTGGGCCGTGTCACGTGATACGCTCGCCCCACGCAACAATCTAGTCGCGGCAGGTCAATTTGCGTGCGCGCGCGTACGTGCGCCTGTGCGTCCTTGCTCTTTCTCTTCTGTTTGACGACTAATTTGTGCGCGCCTCTTTCTGCTTCTTTCTCTTTCGTCTCTTCCTTCCCCTTCCACTTTGTTTACTTCTCCTCCTTCTCTTCCACCCTCCAATTCATTCCTTCTTCTTCTCTTCACCTCCCTCTCCATTTTTTATTTCTCATCCTTCTCTTTCTTTTCCTTCTCCTCCTTTTTGCTCTTTTCATGTTTTTGTTTCCATTCTTTTTCTTCCAGTTTTTTCTCCATCTTCATCTCCTACTTCTAATCGTTTCCTCATCCTCCTTCTCCAGTTTCTCCTCCTTCTTTTCCTTCTCCTCTTTCTCCGTCCCAATCCCCTCAATCAACTCCTTCTTCTCATTATTTGCCTAGTCCTTATTTCCCTTCTTATTGTCATCCTCCTTTTTCTATTCTTCCTTCTCCTTCCCATTCTTTTTCTTCGCCTCCTCCTCCTTCTCCTGCTTCTCCTTATTTTTCTTGCCCTTATGTCTCTTATTTATTTCCTTATTTTCATTCTCCTTCTCCTACTTCTTATTCACCTTATTGTCCTTGTTCTTATTTTACTTATTTTCTTCCATATATCTTTCTTCTTTTTCTCTACATTCTCATTCCCTTTTTCCTTATTTTTTCCCTCCTTCTTTTTCCTTTCCTCCCCTTCACCTTCTTTCTCTCCTCCTTCTTTTCCATGTCCTTACTTCCCTTCTTCTTTTCCTTCTCCTTCTTTCTTTATTTTTTGTCATTTTTTAGAAAATTCTCTTTCTTCCTAATTTCCTCCTTATCCTTCATTCACATCTTTTTCTTTTTCTTTTTTGTACTTCTTTAACAGTAAAAAAAGGCCGGTTGCATGAAAACCTAATATTGGACTTTCATGAGGCTGCTGAATGCAAATCTGAAAAGAAGCATTACTTAATGCAACATCCATTGCAGCCTGGTCATCCTGGAAGGTGGATTACCTCATGTGTGGTCAGACCTTCTCAAGGTTTCTTCATTTTCCTCATGTTGAGGTTTTTTTAGTTTTTCCTCGCCCTCATGTAGGTTTTAGATCAGGGGATGGTGCAATAATAGTCTGTGGTTTGCAATAATCTGTGGTCTGTGAAGCCCTTTGAGACTCTTTGTGATTAAGGGCTATAACTATAAAGACGACTTGACTTCGGGCCAGGTCGGGCGGTATTTTTTTAGGCCTTTTTAGGTCTTCCCTCTAATTGAGCGTGATCCACCCCACCCATGTAAAAAAAGTTAAGTAAAAAAAAGAGCAGCGAAAGAATTTGCCACAATTCTCTGACTTATGAAAATATTAGTTTCCAGTATTAGAAAAAAATAAACGTCAGCAAGGATAATAATGTTTTCCTGCCTTCTACTCTGCCTTCTTGCTCACCTGAAGGACTCGCATAGGAAAGGATGGAGCTTTTGTATCTAGAAAAAGAGAAGCAATGTTGTGTTTTGATGGGTCGGAAGCCGCTTTTGTTGCTCTGCCAGCACGGATGTGACAAATGACCTTTGACCCCTCACGCATTCTAACACGACCGAGGCAAAAAAAAGCAAACCAGGAGAAGAATGTCCTTTTTTCCACACTCGTGTGATCGCTCCAAAGAAACCTGGAACATGAACGAATCTTGGGGAAAAAGAAAATGTCTCCGCCCTACACAGAAAGGCGTTTGATCTGGATGGAGAGTACCAGGGAATGGATTACCTTGCCAATGATATTGGATTTTTTAAATTGCACTTCTTCACATTGCACTATTGTTACAATGCACCATTCTTTTTCATCTATCCATTATCTGCACCGCTTCTTTTTATCCAACCCAAAAGTAGATTCGTGACCCCTCGCCCTGTTTGTTATTCAAATGACAAATAATAAATATTCTGTGATTTAAAAAAAGACTTTATTAAATCAAACAAAATTTGAAACCAAAATTAATAAATACATTTGCTTTCGTTTTCGTCTGACCCAAAAGTAGATACATATAGGCTGTAGTGCAACAAATTTTCACTCAAATTTTCACAGGACAAAAATACTTTTGTCAAGTATTACAATGATTTACATAAATACTAAAATAATAAATGTCCCAAAATGTTCAACTAAATTAATATTCAAACACAAATTTGCTCTTTTGTCGCTTTTCGTCTGACCCGGAAGTAAATTCAGCACCAATCCCTCATCGTGCGTCGTCCGTGTGTTTCCTTTCGGATTTTGAGGACGTTTCCTTAAACAAACTCAATGTTTACGTAAAGAAATTAACTCGATACATTTCAACACAAAGGGTCTCTTGGACGTGGAATTTTGTGTTCCCAGGAGGATTCGAAACAGGTGAGCGATTGTGAGATCAACTGGACGCGCTAGCTTTAGCATTAGCACGCATCACACTGAAACGACGGAGGGGAAAAACACAATGAAACAAATAAACTTTGCGTATTGTATTTTTCCGTGAATGGTTTCTCTTCATTACGTGTTTTTCCTTTCCTACTTTGTTATTATGCTAACATGTATCCTATATTGATCCACATCGCCGTGATATTTTGCAGAAATTTGCAGAGAACATTGATTGCTGTAGAAATACAGAGAAAAAGTAGATAAATAAATTATGAACCATGATAAGTTTATTCAATTAAACGGGGGATTCTTAAGAATATTAATAATCACTTAGACACTAGGAGAGTTCCTCAAACTCACAGATTTAACCAAGTAAGCCAAATTCGCTGACAAAACTCAGAAAAATAGGTTTACACTTTTGATATTTCTTTTGTGAATCAAATATTTTGCCGTACATAGACTGCATGTTTGTCATTTTGTTGTGTATAATCAGTCAATAGGCAGCACGGCCGCACAGTGGTTAGTGCGTCTGCGGCATAGTTCTGAGGTCATGAGATTGAACCTTCCTGGGTGGAGTTTGCATGTTCTCCCCATGCTTGCGTCGGTTTCCTCCCACAATCTAAAAACATGCATGTCAGGTTAATTTGCCGGTCCAAATTGTCCCAAGGTGTAAATGAGCGAGTGAGTTGTCTGTCTCTGTGTGCCCTGCGACTGGCTGGCTACCGGTTCAGGGTGTCCTCTGCCCACTGCCCGAAGATAGCTGGGATGGGCTCCAGCACCCTTGCGACCCTTCTGAGGATAAGCGGTGCGGATAATGGATGGATGGATAATAAGTCAATATGATTTTTTATATAAGTTGCTGGGAAAAGTAGAGATGCCAGTGGTGTTTCAGAGCTGAATATCTTGCTAGAACTCTTGTAAAATCGTACAGTGAGTTTGTTTTCACGTGAACTGAGTTTGGTAACTGCCTGTTGCATGGAGTTTTTTTTCCCTACAATCAGCTTTTATTTCCTAGAGCAGCCCCATTTGAACCCCAAACCATGGAACTTAAGTTGTGATTTCACTTCAGTGCATTAAACTGAAAACAGGAATCTTCATATTAGCCATACTTGGAAACAGGACACTTGCATTCTATTACAATGTCAACTAAAGTCACATTTCTTTGTCGCGTCCTCAATCACTGAGTCTCAAACGGCTGCACAGGCCCACATTTATGGTAGTTACAACATTCCCTGATCTCAAACCTATATAAGAGCAAGGAAAAACTCCAAAGAGCCGGATTGAGGAACTCTGAGAAGGGACAGACCATGCGGTGGGACAACCAGGCTGCAATGGACATAAAGTATTGACAATAGATAGGTATTATAACATTTCCACTGAGTTAGACAATCTCGGAGCATTCCACAGAACGCTCTGGGACAGCAAATTTCTTCTTGGCCCTTGGAGTCACAAGTAGTCCACCATTTTCCGAGGGGAGGCTCCAAACAGAACATAAGGCACAACTAAATCAGATGAGACCATTCAAAATTTTGCATGTTAGTAACAGAACCCTAAAGTCACATCTTAAACGGGCAAGAATCCAGTACAATTCAGCTGAAATTGGGTTCTTACGATAAAACTTTCTTGTCCTTGTCACAAGTCTTGCTGCAGCCTTTTGCACCAGCTGGAAACTTTTGATGCTAGATATCATTAGACCATTACATTTTTCAAGATTCAAGATTGTTTTTATTGTCATTAGCATAAATGCCAATTACATTTAATGGCTAGATGTTAAAAAAAATATATATAATCTCAGGATCAGATTGAAAACGTGTTTTGAGTGTTTTCTTTTACTTGTGTAACTGAGAAATCCAATGGCTGGTCTGTTCTTCGGATAAACATCTTACAGTTCCAAAACCGGATGTGTCATATATGCTTCTGCCTTTCAGTTTCCTGAAATGGACTCACCAAGCGCAAGTCCTGCTCAGAAACAACACAAAGGTAGGTTGATTGTCATTCGAAAGCTCATCAAATCCTGAAGCTTCATCTCTGAAAAAAGGTTGCAGATTTAAAACATACAGATGGAAGGCAATCTGCATTTGCCAAATTCAAATATGCTGATTTTTAATGTGCCTCCACCACAGAACAGTCAGATGTGGACTCCCCAGCCCAGCACGATCCTTCTACCATCCAAATTCTGGAGAGTAAGAAAACTGAAGATGGCGACTCTGGCTCAGGAAGTGACAGCTCCGAAGGTGAAAGCAGCAGTGAGGACGAGCATCAAGACTCCCTAAGAAAGATCAGGAGCAGCGTAGCGCATGTCATGGTAGGCGCAGTCTGCCTTTTGCTTGTCTGCAGCTTCTAACGCTCAAATTTAATGGGTAGTCAAAGTCTGGAATCTTGAGGTACTAAAAACTGACAAAAACAAACAAACTGGCCTTCATTTGCAGAGGCCCGTAGATGGATCGCCTCGTGATATTCCACAACCTGACGGGTCCCCAGTCGCGAGCCAGGAGGCAGACGCAGGTGGAGAAGAAGCCAAAAGCCCAGGAAGATCCCCACAACCAGAGCGCTCCAAAGAACGTGAGCGTTCCCGGTCCAGAGATCGAGACCGGTTCAAAGGACGTGAGCGGTCCCGGTCCAGAGAACAAGACCGCTCTAGGGGACGTAAGCGTTCCCAGTCCAGAGAACGAGACCGCTCTAGGGGACGTAAGCGTTCCCAGTCCAGAGAACGAGACCGTTCCAGGGGACGTGAGCGGTCAAGGTCCCGAGAACGAGACCGCTCCAGGGGACGTGGCCGGTCCCACTCGAGAGAACAAGACCGCTCCAGGGGACGTGATCGGTCCAGAGACCGTCACGGTTATGACAGAGGACGCAACCCTCGGTAAGGATCCCGATATTCACTTGGCTTGCGGCATGCAATTTGACTTTATCTATTCTTCTCCTTGCTCTCCTCCTCCTGTTTCTTCTCATCATTCCTAATTCCCTTGTCATTATTTCCCTTCTTTTTCCTTCATTATTCCTTTCACCTCCTTTTCATCCTTTTCCTCCCTTTCTTTGTCTTTTTTTTCCATCTTATTTTCATTCTCCCTTTCTTTTCCTTCACCTCCCCTTTCTTTTTTTTCTGCTTTCCCTTCTCCTACCCTTCTTTTTTGCGTTGTCTTTATTTATTTGCTTCTTTCCTTCCCCTTTCCTTTTTTCACTTTTTCTCCTTTTCCTCCTCCTTATTTTTCTTCTTTTACCTTTTCTTTTCCTTCTCGCCATTATTCTCATTCCTTGTCTCTCACTGTTCACCTTCTTTTCCCTGTCCTTATTTACCTTCTTCTTATGTGTTTTTTCCCTTTCTTGTAGTTTTCCTCCTTTTCCTTTTCATTCTTGTCAAGTCGCATTTTTTTGTATAGTTCTTAATCAAGAAATGTCTGAAAGGACTGCACAGGCCACAATTAAACCATCTCCTGATCCGAAACATGCACACGGGCAAAGGAAATGCGCAAAAACCCCAGAATGAGCAAAATAAGAAACCTTCAGTCCTTATTTCCCTACTTTTTTTTTTTTTTACTCCTTTCATTTATCGCCTATTTATTTTCCTTCTCCTCCTTTTGCTTATTTTCCTTGTCCTTATTTTCTTTCTTGTATTTTTCCTCCCTCTGATTTTTAAAAATGTTTCTATGGGTCTCAGGGACAGCTACCGGAGCGGTGGGCAAAGGGATCGAGATGGTCGGCGTGGTCGTAGCCGAAGCCCGTCCCCAGAGCCAGTGGCCAAGAAGAAGAAGGAGGAGCTGGACCCCATCCTGACCCGAACAGGCGGGGCTTACATTCCACCTGCTAAGCTACGCCTCATGCAGCAACAAATCACAGACAAAAGCAGGTAAGACAATTGGATTTCGGCGCCCCAGGCTTCATTTGATATGATGCTCCACCCACAACGCAGCCTGGCCTATCAGAGGATGAGTTGGGAGGCGCTGAAGAAGTCAATCAATGGCCTGATCAACAAGGTCAACGTGTCCAACATCATCAATATCATCCAGGAGATCCTGCAGGAGAACATCGTCCGTGGCAGGTGAGCGATGCCTACCAGGGATCATACGGGTGCTTTAAATCCTCAAATATGTCGGAATTTTAAGAATGTGTTTCAAGGTTTGAAAAGTGATGGGATTTTGAATAATGTTTCTGTAAATGCTTGACATTGTTGCCATGTTTCTCAGCCGTCTGACTGCACATAAAATGAAGAAAAATGAAACAAGTTTGCTTGAAAATGACGCCGACACACATGTTCTGGTGGCTTCATTTTGCCATTGAATTTTTTCCTCCCTCGCGATTAACAGTAGCTGGCATTAATTTGTATGGCGTTGTCATGTGAAGCTTCCTCACCCCTTACATGTCCCTCCCAAGAGGACAGGTGAAAATAGGCTAACGTTTTGAGAAACGATGGATAGAAAACGCAAAATGCAACCATGGCTAAAATGCACAGCATACTGCAAAGTATGCAAAAAAAAGAGATCCAACTCTCCAGTTATATGATAGCTAATTCACGAAGATGACTAGCTTACATCCTACACCTAAACAGGGCTTTAGAAATGTTGACAGGATTATGTATCAATTATGGACGCTTATTATTGGCCATGCAAAATATGAAGCATTTTCCAGCAGTAAATTGTACTGGGTAGAACTTCATGCAACGGAAAATGTAAGCTGCATATTGCTTTTGTACCTAACACCAATAAGAAGGGATTTGTCCAAAAAATATTTTCACACACATTGTTAAGATCCACTAATATATTCGTCATTTATTCAAGATCTAAAAATCATACATTTTTGGTCGTTTTTTTTTTTATATATTAGAGGACTTGAAAACATATGTGTAAATCCCAGATCTATTTGTGGATCTGCAAAATACATGATTCACTCCGGATTTCTTATTTTAATGGTACTGGTGTAATTTAAAATTGGCATTGATAGTCCTTGAAAAGTTCTCGAATTTGGCCTTGAAAACTGTGTACGTCCCTTGGCCCACGTTCCCGAAGTGTCATGTTGCTGACTAGGTGTTGGTGCTGTTTTTAGGGGTCTTCTGGCTCGCTCGTTGCTGCAGGCACAGGCCGCCTCGCCCATCTTCACGCACGTCTATGCCGCTGTGGTGGCCATCATCAACTCTAAGTTCCCGCAAATCGGCGAGCTCATCCTTAAGCGCCTCATCCTCACCTTCAGGCGAGGATATCGACGCAACATTAAGGTACTGCCAAAATGACATCTTGATTATGGAGAGAGGATTCCAGAACATCGAACAGAAAAGAAAGTGTGTCAAAATAGTCTTTGCGTTTATTTTTTTAATCTCTTTTTGATTTTATTGGATAAAGCCTCTTTCCTCTATATAGCTCTAGCTCTACTCGCCCGAAACGGCCTGGGTACCAAGTATTTTTCTGACTTTCCTTTTCTATTACAAGGTTTTACCACACCATGCACGAGCGGCATACGTTGTGGTCAAATTTGTGACCTACACTTCATCAAATTTTCTTACTTTGCAACCTAATGCTTATGATTATGGTTTTCCTGGTAATATTATTGTTATTATTATTACTCGTGGTATTGTAATGATGGTAAGATGATTACTATGATATCTTTCCCACCAATAATATTTATACTATTTCAATGTTTTTTATTGATCAATCTTACCAACCTTTATGTGTTAAGCAGAAAGGTGGAAATGTACACATTTTATGCATTAGATATACAATTCAATGACTGCATATTATATAACTTGTACAGGGAGTGCAGAATTATTAGGCAAATGAGTATTTTGACCACATCATCCTCTTTATGCATGTTGTCTTACTCCAAGCTGTATAGGCTCGAAAGCCTACTACCAATTAAGCATATCAGGTGATGTGCATCTCTGTAATGAGAAGGGGTGTGGTCTAATGACATCAACACCCTATATCAGGTGTGCATAATTATTAGGCAACTTCCTTTCCTTTGGCAAAATGGGTCAGAAGAGGGACTTGACAGGCTCTGAAAAGTCAAAAATAGTGAGATATCTTGCAGAGGAAAACAGCACTCTTAAAATTGCCAAGCTTCTGAAGCGTGATCATCGAACAATCAAGCGTTACATTCAAAATAGTCAACAGGGTCGCAAGAAGCGTGTAGAAAAACCAAGGCGCAAAATAACTGCCCGTGAACTGAGAAAAGTCAAGCGTACAGCTGCCAAGATGCCACTTGCCACCAGTTTTGCCATATTTCAGAGCTGCAACATCACTGGAGTGCCCAAAAGCACAAGGTGTGCAATACTCAGAGACATGGCCAAGGTAAGAAAGGCTGAAAAACGACCACCACTGAACAAGACACACAAGCTGAAACGTCAAGACTGGGCCAAGAAAAATCTCAAGACGGATTTTTCTAAGGTTTTATGGACTGATGAAATGAGAGTGAGTCTTGATGGGCCAGATGGATGGGCCCGTGGCTGGATCGGTAAAGGGCAGAGAGCTCCAGTCCGCCTCAGACGCCAGCAAGGTGGAGGTGGGGTACTGGTATGGGCTGGTATCATCAAAGATGAGCTTGTGGGGCCTTTTCGGGTTGAGGATGGACTCAAGCTCAACTCCCAGTCCTACTGCCAGTTTCTGGAAGACACCTTCTTCAAGCAGTGGTACAGGAAGAAGTCCGCATCCTTCAAGAAAAACATGATTTTCATGCAGGACAACGCTCCATCACACGCATCCAAGTACTCCACAGCGTGGCTGGCAAGAAAGGGTCTAAAAGAAGAAAAACTAATGACATGGCCTCCTTGTTCACCTGATCTGAACCCCATAGAGAACCTGTGGTCCCTCATCAAATGTGAGATTTACAAGGAGGGAAAACAGTACACCTCTCTGAACAGTGTCTGGGAGGCTGTGGTTGCTGCTGCACGCAATGTTGATCGTGAACAGATCAAAGCACTGACAGAATCCATGGATGGCAGGCTTTTGAGTGTCCTTGCAAAGAAAGGTGGCTATATTGGTCACTGATTTGTTTTTGTTTTGTTTTTGAATGTCAGAAATGTATATTTGTGAATGTTGAGCTGTTATATTGGTTTCCCTGATGAAAATAAATAATTGAAATGGGTATACATTTGTTTTTTGTTAAGTTGCCTAATAATTATGCACAGTAATAGTCACCTGCACACACAGATATCCTCCTAAAATAGCTAAAACTAAAAAAGCCCCACTCCAACTTCCAAAATATTCAGCTTTGATATTAATGAGACTTTTGGGTTCATTAAGAACATGGTTGTTGTTCAATAATAAAATTAATCCTCAAAAATACAACTTGCCTAATAATTCTGCACTCCCTGTATTCTTGTTACAAATTGTAGTATTGTTATGATTGTAAGATTACTAAAATGTTATTTTTTTCACTATTCATATTTTCTTTATTTTTTTAAATTTATATAACAATGCATTCATGGACTTTTATGTGTTCAAAAATAAGGAATCAAACACAGGCTCTCAACCCCATTAACCCCTTAGCGTGTCTGTACGCTGTTACCAGTCACTGAAATACGTCGCGCTACACTCTTGGAATTGAATATATGCCGACCATTTAAAAATGTAATCATCATAGAAACATCATGATCAGTCTGCAATAAGATACCCAAAAACTATAAAGGTGGGGTAGCTCAAGTCATCTTACAGCCATTACATTTGATGATAATAGCGCGCAACCATCGCCTCTTTACATCTGCAGGAGTCTTGTGAATCCAACCGTGTAAAATATTTACTCCAAAGCACACAATAATGGCGAAAGATTAAAAAAAGAATATCAGCCAAAAAGCATCTGTGCATCGATGGATGTTTCTTGTTGCTGGCCGTCTGTTTAGTTATCCCTGTAATTTCCATTTATAAGTAAACAGATTATTATATTATTTTCTATGGGCTGTTTGCATCTGAATTTGTGATTGACATTTTTTGGGCTAATTGCAGATTTTTTAATCAATTCATTTATTTATTTTATTTTATTTTTTCCCAGTCCACCTGCATTGTCCTATACAGGTCCGTATAGCTAAAAAAGACCCGCCTTCTTTACCTCTGAAAAACCAATAGTGACAAGTTCAAATGATGATTCACCCATTGGTTAGCCAATGAAATTCTGAATAAATCGATATCCCTACTGTATTCAATTAGATCTTGTAATAAGTGTGCGTAACCCCACTAATGATTCATTTTTACGCACTTTTTTTTGTGCAAGTGTGCGCAATTATTCTGGAAAGACGATTTAAACATTTAAAACTCTTACATTTCTTAAAAATTGGCCACAGTAAAATGCTAATTTGCAAAGCTTTTAGTGTAGTAAAGTGGTCATTGGGGACTTTAGCATTTAAAAGACCAGAAGCTTTTAAAAAAACAGTTTGACAAACCCAAAGGGGAGCACTTGTTTGTAAAAAGATTTAGTCATGTTATGTTCACACAAAAATAAATTCTGAAAAGGGTTAGAATATAGTAAAAAAATGTTTGTTCCCCTGGCAGATAATTTCTTGTTTTAAGTTTGTAAATTTTTTCTCGAAAAAAAAAACCCCAAGATTAAATGTTGGGAAACAGGGAAAAACAGGTTAAAAATATAGTTAAAAACAAAATTAAGGTAAGATTGTAAACCAAAATGAAATGAAACACATATAATTTAAGCTTAAAAAAAATTGTCTTGAATTTGTCCATAAAAAGGTATACAAACTCTGCACAAGGTCGTGCTTTGAAAGATGTCAAACTAGTGCAATTAAAAATAGTGCATCGTAAGAATAGTATAATGAAAAGTAGTGCAATCACATTTGGCAGCGACAAATGTTCCCAAAAATATTAAGATTTTTTTTTAAAGTTTTGCACTTGGTTTATACAGGGATGTCTCAGGAAATCAGAAGGTAGTAATCCCTCCTTCTTACTGGGGTTTCTTTTCTAAAAGAATATGTGATAGGCAAAATCTGTTAAGTAGAAACCTTTATTCTTTTTTTACATCTATTATACAATTAAATACTCTCTTATAAACCAAAACCAGATAACACACCTTTTTATAGGCGTATGCATTTGTTTAACAAATAAAAAATTCATGGCAGAAAATAATTGAGAAATACTGTCTTGCAGCAACAATGTCTGACGTCGTCTAAGTTCGTGGCTCACCTCATCAACCAGAACGTGGTATGTTTGATCGCCGGCACCACTCTCTTCCATGTTTTTAACCAATGTGCCTTGCAAGTACTTATTATACACGTTTTTATTGTTCATTTATACTTTTAATCAAAAAGAGGGCATTGAAAAGTAAAAACTCGGGAGCTTAAATTTCCCTGAAAACATGTACCGTATATTTAGGACCATAGGACGCACCGTGTTAAAAGGCGCTGTCTGTGTAGCTGATTCTGTTTCTGTATGTAACACAGGGCGCACCCGCACGATAGGTCACTGCAGCCAACGACACAGACAAACATACAAGTGTGCGTTTTCAAAAATACAACAGAAGAAAAACTGAGTTTGGTTGCGATTTATTTAAGTGTTGATTACTAAGTAAAACACACGGATAAAAACCTGTCGGAGTTCGTTTTCAGCTTCCTTCAACTTGCGAACCTTGGATTCATTCATCTTCAATTCTCTTGCAGCGATCACTCGGTTTCCATGTTCTTCCATGTAGCGTAAAAATCAACACACCACGCCGGATGAAAACACGGAAAGCATTTGATGGAGGGAAAGTGAGGTTTTGGATGAAATTCATATATGGGGAGACAACTCTCTTAAGCCTCTGGTAGCACTCTAACTTTCATTTTGCTAGATGCGCTATGCTGTTAGCGTCATGAGCACTCCCGCTAACAATACATCGTGTGTCTTCTTCAGCACAAGCAATGATGGCAATCAAACAAGACACAAGAGACAGGATATGCATAGAAGTTGCATTTAGTTAGACATGTGAATACAAATATATATATAAAATTTATGCGGGGGTCTAATGGCATTGTGCTCCTTTTTGCAGGCTCACGAGGTTTTATGCCTAGAGATGCTAACCCTGCTGCTGGAGCGGCCCACCGACGACAGCGTGGAGGTATCCATCGCCTTTCTCAAAGAGTGCGGCCTCAAGCTCACAGATGTCTCGCCGCGTGGTGTCAATGGTCAGACATAGGTTTTTTTTCATGAAAAGTTGCCGACCACTTAACTTACAACAATTTTAATAGTTGACTAGTCACCTGCAACTATTGAAACCATTAGTCGGATAATCAGATAATTATTCATTTTTTCCTAAATGTAGAATGAAGTTGATTTTATGATGTGACCAATGATAATAAACATAAGAAAGAATCGTTACAATGAAAAATACATCTTAATTGCGGATGATTTATATAAAAATGCCATATCTAAAACCATTTGGGTGCATTGCTTGGTCAGGAGAAACATAAATCCATCGATGAACCTCTGCATTTTTCATAGATGGTGTTTGTGAGTTCAAAATATTCTACTTACTGATGCCATCCTCTGGCTAAAATTATCATTGCAGCTCCTTTTGTTGCGCGTACAAGTATGTGGAATAAGCTCTTCATTTTATACTTGTTTTGGGGTTTAGGTTGGCATTCGGACTGTTTGTATTTTTCAAACTATCACATTTTTTATCCTACATTTAAAGAAAATCACGACCATGCGCTTCATCACTCTGTCAAACAGATAATGAATTTAAATAAATTAAACATTTTTATACTTTCTGTAAACCAAGAACAGTCTCATTAGTTGCAGTAGAACATTAAATAAAACAAGTATGATGCATTATGTGAAGTACGTATTCAGTCGTCAAATGCAGTCTGTCACAGAAGAACTTGACCATTGTTAACAGTTTGAAAACGGTTTTAACAACTGACGTCTGAAAGACTACGTGCACTTCATTTCAAACCTGTGAGGCACAGTCTTACATAATGCTCAAGTTCTCTTTTTATAGCCAAATTTATGTATATAAAATGTACAATGTATTTTTTCAATGTTACTTATATCTTACAAGGGCGAGTCGGACTCTGTTTGGTTCCACTGTCTGTTGTTTAACTTTAAATGTTAGTGTATCACTGAGGTCCTGCCATGATATGCAATGTCTGCAGTGATACGCATGGACTGTTTTGCAAACTTTTTAAGTAGTCTTTGTATTGGCTGTATTTAGGCTAAAATGCTCCCAAATTTTAGAAGTTTAGCTTGATGTTGATGCTGTCGTTTTTGTATGTTAGCGCTTGGGAAAGATATGGTGTTGCGCATGAGCGACTCTCAGCAGGGGTTATATTGATTATAAAGAGGCTTTAAGTAGACAATGGACCTTATTATCAACTATTCAGTTTTTTTTGTCAACAGCGTTAACTAATCATTGCATCCCTAATCAAGTCACTTTTTTGTGCAGCCATCTTTGAGCGTCTGCGCAACGTCCTGCACGAGTCGGCCATCGACAAGCGCGTGCAGTACATGATTGAGGTGATGTTCGCCATCCGCAAGGACGGTTTCAAGGACCACCCCGCCGTCCCCGAGGGCCTGGACCTGGTGGACGAGGACGACCAGTTCACGCACATGCTGCCGCTGGATGACGACTACCAGCCCGACGACATCCTCAGTCAGTTCAAAATCCCTTTTGCTTTTTTAGGATACACGTTTTCCACCTTGTTTGGAACCAAATTGATAAGTTTCAAGTTTAGTAGCCACTTAAAATGAGGAGAGAAGACTTCAATGGATTTTGAACTTGTAAGGAGAACAGGGGATAGGGCAAACATCAGAAAAGGAATTCCAAAATTTTCTAAAGGCCCTTCACTGAGCCCTTTCTTTTATTACATCTTTTAGGTTGCAAAAACAGATCCACCCTAAAGGGTGTGGAATTCAAAGGACAGCACCTTCATTGGCCGAAGATGACAATGATGTTGTAAACAGTTTATAATAGTGAAAACAATGAACGACCGTGCACAATAATAGTTAAAATAAAGAACTGGCATCCATTGCATTTTTCCAGTCTTAAAAGGCATTGATTTCATTATTCTAAAAATAAGGCCTTAATTGGCATTAAAATGTATCAATCCAATCCAAATCAATCCAATTTTCAAAATTCTTAAGAATTTGAGCACGTTAATAAGATTTATATTTGTTTGGACTAAAAGGTGTAGCAATAAAGTGATGTATCATGCATCATATAAATCAGGGGTCGGGAACCTTTTTGACTCAAAGAGCCATAAAAGCAAAAAATATTAATTTTATTTTGGGAAAGAGCCACACCATATATTATGAGACAAATTTACTAAATTGCTAAACCGGCGCCCCAGACAAAAGCTTAACAAGCTTATTTTTGATGATTTGATAAAAATTATGAAAAGAGAATAATGCCAGAGCCCCTGTCCCAAATTCAACAAACTTGTCTCTTTCTTGCAATTACTCAAGATCGGTTAAACTCCTTTTGACCTTTTTTTTCATACATATTGGTTTCAAAACCAGATGCAAGCATTTATTTTGTAAAAAAGTCACAACATTCTGAGAATAGGGAGCCTTATGTGCTTACCTTTGGCGAGAGATGGGAGGGAATGCTTGTACTTTTTGCATAGCTCCACCCATCCCTCCCACTCACCCAATCAAATGACTAAGTTCTCTTCCGGTGTTTTGGCGTATTTACAGTTCTGTGGATTCATCATAAAGTATCTGAACACTGAACACAGATTATATAGTGAACTTTTAAATAAAGGATTCTTTAGCGTTGTACAGCCAAAACGAGTTTTTTTCCCCCTTTTTTTGTGTGACACCTTGACTGTAAATTGTAGTGAAAAACGTGCCCTATATATACTGCGAAGTGTTGCCTTTGAATTTAGCTTTGGTTTGGCTTTACGTGTACCTGGATAGGATAGACAACCCCGGTTTTGAACAAGATGGAGAAATTTTGCATGCAATCAAATTGGTCTCTGAGCCACAGATACTCATAGAAAGAGCCATATATGGCTCGCGAGCCATAGGTTCTCGACCCTTGATATAAATGCTTCATGAATGTAGCAAAAGAGTTCTTTAGAATTAGTCGTTACTTTCCAATTTCGACTGAGGATACAACATCCTTTTTATTGTTTTCAATGACTAAATCTTTAGAGAGCGCTGTTTTTCAGATGGAAAGTTTTCGACTACGACAAAATGTGATTTAGCGTAAATTAAAAATAAAAAAAATATTGTTTTAAACTTTCCTCTAATTCATGTGGGGTTTTTTGTTTTGTTTTGTTAGTTTCAATTGTGTTTTTTCTTTGTTGGCTTGGTCCTTAATTTGATTTCAAAAGGCATTAAAAAAGTATTGCAAAGTCTTGAGATTAAGATGCACCTTAAGATGTAGGAACCCTGTATAAAGACAATCAACTTTTCAAGAATCATAAAAAGAATGGACCCAAATCCAAGGGTGTAGGTTTGGTTTGGGCATTGGTGAGGACATAACTAATCCCTTCAGAGTACAGAAAGGTGTAGAAAGGGAGGCCCAAATGCACAACAAAGCAAGATAAGAAGTACACTAGAGTCTTTAGTTTAAGAAATGAGGGGCTTACGGTTCCTTAACCAGTAGCTCGGGTTAAATAGTAGCACTGTCAACATCTACGGGCATAAAATGTAAGAAATTGACGTGAATTAGTTCATTTTTATGGTTGTTTAAACTTAGAATCTGGTACAGCTTGTAAATGTAGAAATTTAAACTTTGTTCTTAAATTTGAGCATGCGACTTTAAATCCGGTGCTCTCTGTAGCCCGGAATACATTGTACATCCTTGCCCAAATCATTTGTTGGGTACTAAGCAGGGATAAAAATCCCACCTTTTTGGATAAATTGACTGTTTTTAGTCAAAATGGGTGACCTATGTGATTAGCATACCTGCCAACTACTACGGTTCTGCCGTAATGAGTACGGTTTTCTTGAACCCACTACGGTGTTTCGGTTTCATTACAAAAACTACGGTTTTCCCCTTAAAAAAAAAAAAAAAAATCGTAAATAAAGAACGAAAAACATTCCACCGCGAGATCGCGAAGTACCATTTCAAACAAAGGCTATCGGCACTGCCAGTCGTCTGCGCATGCGGGAGGTTTATTTTTAGCTCAATTGGAGCACTGCCATTGTTTAATCGGCAGCGAGAAGGAACCGAGATGTAGGTCACGGTGCTTTGAATAGATCATGGAATCTACCGGAGAAAAAGTGCAGAAAATTGTGAAACCGAAACGAAAATTACAGTGCTTTCGTGAAGAATATTTCAAAGCTTTCCCTGGAGTAATTATCAGATCGAGAAAAGGTGAAAATTACGCGAACTGCACACTGTGTAGACAAGACTTTTCTGTGGGTCATGGAGGAATTAGCGACGTTAAAGACCACGTTGGAACGAAAAAACACAAATCAAATGCCAGTGACAGTAATTCCAGCGGCAAAATCTCCACTTTTTTTGTCGCCCCAACCGATTCTTTGGACGTCATAAATGCCGAAGTGTTATTTACTGAAGCGATCATTGAACATGGTGTTCCAATCGCTATGGCCGACCACATGGGACCGCTTTTCAGGAGAATGTTTCCCGATTCTAAGATCGCTAAAAAATATGGTTGTGGGAGAACGAAAACTTCGAACATCGTTCAGTGCCTTGGTGAAGAATCATCACAAAGCATCGTCGATGTCATCAAATCTTCGCCTTTTAGCATGTCTACTGATGGAAGTACAGACTACGACGATGTAAAACTTTATCCAATTTGTGTACGATTCTTCGATAACCAAACAGGAAAAGTTCTGTCAGTGCTTCTTTCGTTGAGAGAATGCAACACGGCATCGACGGGCGAGAACATTTTTAAGATTATCGAAAAAGAAATGAACTCGAACAACATTCCCTGGGATAATTTAGTGTGTTTTGCTGCCGACAACGCCGCTGTTATGCTTGGATCCAAGAAAGGAGTCGCGTCCTTCATCACAGAAAAATCTCCATCGGCATACATCGCAGGTAATTGACTATGCAATTTATTCAAAATTATTATTATTTCATATCGATGTGCCTATTACGAAAACGCTGCAAGCTGATTAATTTATGGTATCAAATATATCACTTGAAAATACAATTTTCCATAGATTCTTTTACAGTACTGATTTCAATTATAATATTGAGATATTTTAATTCAAGTAAAATTTGTCATTTAATTATTTTTATGTGCCCATAGTAATCACCTTGAGATGTGTGTTTGTATAGATGTAATTAATTAGTTATGTTTTACAAAGTAGTTTCAGGAAATGTCATGTTATTTCTTATACTCCTAATTTTTAAATATCAAAACTTCAGATAATGTTTTTAATAAAATATTACTAAAATTACATGATTTAAAGCAAATTACAATCCATCAGCCATAGGTATATGAGGACTTGCATTAACCATTACCACCAACATTACATCTCTTGACATTATGACTACAGTATTAATTTTTACTACACCATGACAACCTTGTTTTTATGCATTTAGATTATGTTCCAGAATTGGGGATATTATCTATTTATCCATGAACATTTACAATTTTTGCAATTAATTTGCAGGTTGTTCCTGCCATCTCATCCACTTGGCTGTTCAGAGAGGGGCGAAGCAATTGCCAGTGAAGCTAGATGATCTGCTTGTGGACGTGTTCTACTACTTGGAGAAGAGCAGCAAACGCAAGCAGGCACTCCGACAGTTCCAAGAAGAGGAAGGTCTACCCAAGGCCAAGATCCTGAAGCATGTGTCAACGAGATGGCTGTCCCTGGAGCATTGCTTGGACCGACTCCTTCAGCAGTGGACGGCTCTCATCAAGTTCTTTGAGGCAGAGGTGGGTCATGAGAAGAAGTCCAGCATGCCATCCAGCAGAGGAAGAAAGAGGCCCTACACTCCTGATGTGAAGAAGTCGGAGGAGAAGAAAAGGAAGCTGGACACGGCCGCTCCTCAGGCAACAGATGAGAAAGCAGACTCCTCCAAGACCTTCGACTTGGCCAGGTACATGTTCAAGGAGAAGGAAGTGGCGGACAAGTCTAAGAAGGTGAAGGAGAAGAAGAAAGAAGATGACACCAAGACCAGCAGCAGCAAAGCCAGCCTTATCCTCACCAAGATGAGTGACAAGAACACTTTGTTGTATGCCCATTTCTTGATGGCAGTCTTGCCAATCTTCAACGAGACCAACACCTTCCTCCAAAAAGATGAACCCTGCGTGCATCTCTTGCACCATGTGCTCTCGACTCAGTTCAGCAAGCTCATCATGTGCTTAATGAAGCCAAAGGTCATCATCGCTGCCAGTGACATCACAAAGGTGAACTTTAAGGACCGGGCCAACCAGAAGGACGACGAGGATCTCTTCATGGGAACCAACTGCAGGGACTATGTGGCTGAACATGCAAAGGAATGTGACCTCACCACTTTCTTTTCCAGTGTCAGGGCATTCTACAGCAGCACATGCAGCTACATGATCAGCGCATTTCCCTTTGGGGATGAAGTTCTGGTGAATGCCCGGATGCTGGATATCAGCTACAGGCAGGACTGCAAGTTCAGCCAGGTGAGATTCTTTGCTGAGAGGTACCCTCACCTCCTGACCAAGGATGACAAGAGGAGTCTGGAAGAGGAGTTCCTCGTATACCAGTGCGATCCACTCACCCCTGCCATCACAGAAGCTGAGCGAGTGGACACAGCGTGGAACGAGCTCTCAAAACTCAAGGACCCAGCCACTGGCAAGGCCAAGTTTGGAGCCCTCTTCAAAGTGGCCAAGTCTGTGTTGGTGATTTATCACAGCAACGCAGACTGTGAACGCATCTTCAGTCATGTCAACAAGAACAAGACGGAGTTCCGGGCAAGTCTATCGACCAAAGTGCTTGGCAGCCTGATGACTAGGAAAATGATGATGACATCATCTGGATACAAGTGCCACAGTGTGACCCATTCGAAAGACCAGTTGAAAAAATCAAAACGATGCACAATGGAAAACAAATAATGCTTAGGCTGTAGCTTGTATAACATGGAGAACATTTGGATATCATTAATTTTGCTAAAGTGAATCAACCCATGCATGTTTATGGCTTTTCAGTCTCTTATTATCTGCTTTTCAGCGGAGAAAAATCTTTTGGCCTCGCATGTTCAATTGACTCTGGTGTGCCTTGCTTCACTTTGAGAAGTGACTGATTCAATGGAGCAGTGACACTTAGAAATGTGCCAGTGAAATTGTTTGCATGATATATATAGATTTAGCCTTTAGTTTGTTTATTGCTTAAATATGTGCTGAAGTCAGTTAAGTGAAATTGGGAATTTCTAAGATGAGAAGTGACTGCCTCAATGGACATACACTTGTATGCAGTGCAGTGACACTTGGAAATGTGCCAGTGAAATGTTTTCTTAGTTAGATAATTAGTTTAATTATTGTTTGCCAAATTTTGTTTTATCTTCAACTGCTTCCAATAGTTAAATTGCATGTAAAATTTAAGTATTAGTCAGTGTTGGGCCTGGTTGTTATTTTATTTATATAAAAACTGATCAAAATCAATTATATAATTATTCACTCACAAATATATTGGAATATCTCAAATAACAAGTTTCCAAACTAACCTGAAAACCAACCCAAGAACCAACACTGAATAATATTACTTCAATGATAAAAAATTAAATGTTTTGTTTCTTATTGTATCAAATATTGAAAAGAAAAGAAAACTATGAGGGTTTTCTATGACTTTGTTATATTAAATACATTGTTGAGCTTTAAAGAACTTTCTTTTGATTATTTCCATCAGTACAGTTTAGGTAAATTGACTGTAAACATGAGGTTGTGATTGTGAAAAAAATGTAAAATTTGTTACTTCTTAGCTGCATTTTAAGCCCTGAAAATGCTAAAAATCCTTTGACTTCAGGGGGGCTTCACCCCCCTGAACCCCCCACCGGACATCGTCCTGGACCTGACCAGGGCCTGCGGCCCCTGGACCCTAGCTACTAGGCTTTTTCACTTTCAAAAGTTGGCAGGTATGGATTAGTATAGATCTGAGGAGAAAATGTTTTTATGTGGGGAGAGTGGTATTGTGAGACTTCCCATAGTAATTCAAGCATTTGTGGTGGTGCATTTGAATAAAAATTGAAGACGAATTTTTGAAAATGGAGAAAACAAAAAGTCGGCATGAAAAATATAAATGAACACAAAAAAGCATGACAAGGAAAACAATTTTTAGTGTACCTTGATTGCAAATCGTACTTTGAAGGACATTAAACAAATATATAGTATATTTAATGTTGGTATTGTTTTCATAGTTGTTAAATGATTTGAATCATGCCCGCCTGTATTCAACAACATTTGTCACTTTCAATGATTAGTTTGAGCTGAGGAAAAGTAGAACAAAATTTAATACCGATTTTAAATCAAAAGTCAGGGTGTGCGTTATACACAAATAAGGTATTTCCTCCATACCCTTCTCACTATTTTAAGCTTTCAATTAATTTAATTCCTGACTAACGAGCCTCTTTTGGGATTGTTTGTTTTATAGATGTGTTCAAGATGGACCCCAACTTCATGGAAAACGAGGAAAAGTACCGAACACTGAAGAGAGGTGAGAGTGCCGTTTTCATGAGAAAAGTCACAGCTATCCAAAAGCCAAAACTATCTTCTCCTGGGGGCAGACATCTTGGACGAGGGCAGCAGTGACTCCGGGGACGAAGGAGACAGCGAGGACGAGGAGGACGGAGATGACAAGCCGGAAGGGGAAGGTAAATCTGGATGGAGGTGAACGTCATTAATGTCAGATTTGCGGTAACATGTCTGTCCGTCCTCAGACGAGAAGGTGACTATCATGGATCAGACGGAAGTCAACCTGGTGGCCTTCAGGAGGACCATCTACCTCGTCATACAGTCCAGGTCACATAAATGCATAAATACTGTTTTCAAGTATAACCCGCAAAATTTTCTAAAACTCAAAGGCTAAGTCCACACTGCAAGAGAATTTGATTTTTTTTCTGCACAAACGCGACCTGTATCCGATTTGTTTAAGTTTGTCTGAATCGGGCGTATCCGTAGCCTTACAAAACACCTTATGAAATAAGTTTTAAATTGCACAACTTTTATCCTAATACAATTAATAGTTAAGGAGATATGAGGACTCCAAATGTTCCAAAGACTTTTGGAACAGCCTGTATAACAGTAGTACCATATTTTCAGTTTCATGCAATAACATTTAGCAGCGACAAAAAAAGAAAACTCAAAAAAAAGTCACAATAAATGTTTCTCACAGTGTTGTGCGCTGGGCTAGGAAGGTGATAGTCCCTGAACGAAATTGTCTTTGAGCCTGTTTGTCCAGTGAGCTATTAAAAATTGAAATCAAATTTCATACTGAATTTTATGTGTGAGCTGTACTCAAATGAATACGGTAAATAAAGCAAAATGGATGCAAGAGTGTTTCATGGGTTTTGATTGTGGATTTTGTGCAGTCTGGACTTTGAGGAGTGCGCCCACAAGCTCATCAAGATGGAATTTCCCGACAGTCAGACGGTAACCGATGCACAAAATCACGTACTTGACATGACCCTGTGGCTTGACTGACACCTGCCTATCAATTTGTGCCTGTAGAAGGAGCTGTGCAACATGATTCTCGACTGCTGTGCACAACAGAGGACATATGAGAAGTTCTTTGGCCTCTTGTCTGGGGTGAGAATTGAAAAAGTTGGTTAAGCCTTGCCCATACCTGGCGCCTTTTGCTTTTGGTGTGTGAGGGGCATTTTTTGTAGGAAAATGTAGTCGAGTATCAAACATCTTCGATGATTGTGGTGCCTAGCTGCCAAATTTCTGAAATGTGGGGGACAGAGTAAAACGTCGAGCTGCCTTTTTCCACCATTCATGTGCTCTGAACACAAAAAACATGTGACTTTTGATAACATTTCAGAAGTCCTTTTAGAGGAGAAATTAGTCTATTTTTGACAACTTTGTTTATATAATACACATATAATGCCCCAGCGTTGCTAGGCTTTACCTTGTCGGGCTTGGCGTTGCCGGCATTCTACTTAAGCCGTGGTTGTTGAAAAAGCACCAGGGAGCCTCTAGGAAGTGCCAAAGAGCAGTGTGACCACATGCAGCTCCAGAGCCGCTCGTACTCGAAATCAGGTGTTAATCTGTTTTGTTGGTATTTATTGGGGGTGCCTAGACACGAAGCCTAGCTTAAGACACTCCGCACTCACATTTTTAAGAAAATCGGTTCCGGCGATTTGGAGCCAATGAGCCACGTACAAACACGCGGCCGAAAGTCTGAATATACTGGACTGTCTCAGAAAATTAGAATATTGTGATAAAGTTCTTTATTTTCTGTAATGCAATTAAAAAAACAAAAATGTCATACATTCTGGATTCATTACACATCAACTGAACTATTTCAAGCCTTTTATTATTTTAATATTGCTGAATTTGGCTTACAGCTTAAGAAAACTCAAAAATCCTGTCTCAAAATATTAGAATATCATGAAAAAGTATACAAGTAGGCTATTCAACTAATCACCTGAATCATCTAATTAACTCGAAACACCTTGCGAGGGTTTCCTGAGCCTTAAAAACACTCAGCTTGGTTCAGTAAACTAAATCACAAGTATGGGGAAGACTGCTGTCCAGAGGACCATCATTGATACCCTCCATCAGGAGGGTAAGACACAAAAGGAAAATTCTCAAAGAGCAGGCTGTTCACAGAGTGCAGTTTCAAAGCATATCCACAAAAAGTCTGTTGGAAGGGAAAAATGTGGCCGGAAACGCTGCACAACCAAGAGAGATGACCGGAGCCTTAACAAAATTGTGAAGAAGAGCCGCTTCCAGAATTTGGGGGAGCTTCAAAGACAGTGGGCTGAAGCTGGAGTCCAGGTATCAAAAGCCACAGTTCACAGACGTGTCCGGGAAATGGGCTACAATAGCCGTATTCCCATGGTCAAGCCACTTCTGAACTCAAGACAACGGAAGAAGCGTCTGACTTGGGCTATGGAGAAGAAGCACTGGACAGTTGCAGAGTGGTCCAAAGTCCTCTTTTCAGACGAAAGCAAGTTTTGAATTTCATTTGGGAGTCAAGGCGCCAGAGTCTGGAGAAAGGCTGGAGAGGAGCAAAATCAAATCCAGTGTGAAGTTCCCACAGTCAGCAATGGTTTGGGGAGCCATGTCAGCTGCTGGTGTTGGTCCACTGTGTTTCATCAAGTCCAGAGTAAATGCAACTGTGTACCAAGAGATTTTAGAGCACTACATGCTTCCATCTGCTGAAAAGCTCTATGGAGATGAGGATTTCATTTTCCAGCATGATCTGGCACCTGCCCACAGTGCCAAAACCACCAGTAACTGGTGCACTGACCATGGCATCACTGTCCTTGATTGGCCTGCTAATTCCCCTGACCTGAACCCCATCGAGAATTTGTGGGGTATAGTTAAGAAGAAGATGAAAGACACCAGACCTACAAATGCAAATGAGCTGAAGGCCGCTATCGAAGCATCCTGGGCATCAATAACACCTCAGCAATGCCACAGGCTGATTGCCTCCATGCCACGCCGGATTGATAGATAGATAGATAGATAGATAGATAGATAGATACTTTATTCATCCCCGAAGGGAAATTCACTTTTCCAGCAGCATCCCTATGCAGTAATCCGTGCAAAAGGATTCCCAACCAAGTACTGAGTGCATCAATGGACATTTTCAAATGTTTGATTTAGTTTTGCTGTTATAAAATTATTTTTTTACTTGGTCTGAGGAAGTATTCTAATATTTTGAGATAGGATTTTTGAGTTTTTTTCAGCTGTAAGCCAAAATCAGCAATATTCAAATAATAAAAGGCTTGAAATAGTTCAGTTGATGTGTAATGAATCCAGAATGTATGACATTTTTGTTTTTTTAATTGCATTACAGAAAATAAAGAACTTTATCACAATATTCTAATTTTCTGAGACAGTCCAGTATATATATAACAGTCTAGGTAGACATAACAGGTGCAAAAGTAAAGGGTTAATGCTACTTTATTCAGAATGTTTTACTTACTCTTGCTAAATATTTCAACATAAGCAAGAATCATACCTTGTAAAACCCCGTCAAAAAAACTATCAAAAAATGACCAATACATTATTATGCCTATTTATCTTTACAAACAGAGGCTAAAGAAACGACCTAAAACACATCCAAAAACACAACCAAAAAATGACCAATAACATTTAATAAAAAAACGGAAAAAAATAACGCCAAGAAACACATCCAAAAGCGTGTCTGAAAACACGACCAGAAAACCACCAGTAATTGTCCAAAAACGGGACCAAAATAATGACAAAAAAATATCCGATTCATTTTTTGGCTTTACTGACATAAAAATATGAATATACGATAAAAAGCAAACCAAAAGCACGCCCTAAACCCCATCAAATAACTCCCAACAATAGGCCAAAAAATGGCAAAAAAAAGCAACCAAAAAACAAACAAACAATAAAAGGCCCCAAAACACCAGAAAAGCAACGCAAAAGAAGACAAATAACAATGAAAAACGACCATAAATAAAAACAAAAACAACTACATTCACATTAAAAAAAAAAAACAACCCTTACATTTGTTCGCCTAATTATCCAGAAAAAGAAAAGACTAAAAAAGATTTTTAAAATGATCAAAAAATATGTCCAAAACGTTCCTAATAATAGGCCAAAAACAACCCCCCAAAATTTGCAAAAAACAGGACCAAAAATGATCAAAAAAAGGGACTTTATAAAAAAAGGAACATTCCTCTAAAAACCTGACCAAAAACACAACGACCAAAAAAACGAGCAATAAAAGACCAAACACAGCAAAAAAAAAAAAAACAGCAAAAACGACCACGAAAAAACAAACAAACAAAAAAAAACTAAAAGTATGAGCAAAACAATAGCCTAAAAACAAAAAATGACAACAAACGTGCAACAACAAAACTGGTTTGTCCTTCACGATGTGCTCTGGGCTTTAGAAGTGGGCGTGCCTTAGCTGGTTGCAGGGAGTGTCTACTTGATTCTGGATGTGGCTTTGCGTGCAGAGGTTCTGCCTGCTGAAAAAGGAATACATGGAGAGCTTCGAGGCCATCTTTGCCGAGCAGTATGAAACCATCCACAGGCTGGAGACCAACAAGCTGAGGAACGTGGCCAGGCTCTTTGCCCACCTCCTTTACACCGACTCCATCCCCTGGAGCGTAAGCGCGCACGCACACACATTTGACATCTTGATTTAGTCTTTAAGCATTTGTTTTGGGTGCAAAAGTAAGCTTCAACAATTTAATTTACAATTTCAGGTTTTGGAATGTGTCAAAATCAGTGAAGAGACCACCACCTCGTCCAGCAGAATCTTTGTCAAGATCCTCTTCCAGGAGCTGTGTGCCTACATGGGCCTGCCCAGGCTCAACCAACGTTTCAAAGACATGTATGTACACTACCATTTAAAGGTTTGGGGTCACCTAGACAATTTTGTGTTTTCCATGAAAAGGTCACTACTATTTATCAAATGAGTTGTCCGTTATCTGTGTACTTTTGCCCAGATTTATCTCTTCCTTTTGTCGAACAGTCTCAGAAATGGCTCTCTGTATGCTACTCAGCATCTCAAAATCGCCTCTTTACTGCAGATGTTAACACTGGTGTTTTGCAGCCACTATCTGAAGAAGCTGCTTGTTGAGGACCTCTAAGGCGTCAATTTCTCAAACTACAGAATCTAATTGCCTCCTGCTCGGATGTGCCTCCCACTTTTAATACTCTTCAGTTTCTCTGCAATTTCTTGCATTGATTAGCCTTTACATCTTAAAAAAAAAAAATAATTTGTCGGGTTTCACAAGACAGCCAGAATCTCGAAGTCACATCTTAACTAGATGTCGACACTGGTGTTTTCCAGGTACTATTTAACTAAGCTGCTAGTTTAGGACATGCAAGCTGTCTATTTCTCAAACCAGATACTCTAATGTACTTGTTCTTTTGCCACTTCTCTTGTTTGTGATGTTCTCGGAAGGGAGTAGTACACATTGTGGTCAGAGATCTTCAGTTTCTTTACAATTTCTCGCATGGAATAGGCTTCATTTATTTAGTATAGACTGTAGAAGTTTCACACAAAAGTTCTCCTTTTTAGCAGTCCTAAAAGCTGAATCACACCCACAAATGTGATACTCCAGATACTCGACTACCTCAAAGGAAAGTCATTCATGAAAGGTCCCAGGTTCGAGGCCGGGTGGAAACATTTGTTGGCCTGGAGAAAGGGATAGGCGCCCCAGGTTGTACTTGCCCAAGGCACACCGCAGGAAATGGTGCCCCTATGACCTCAGTGAATAAGGGATAAACCCAACCCAACCAATCACGTAAACAGTTTTCCGCTGTGCTACCATCATTGCTAAAAGTTTTTCTAATCATCCATTAGCCTTCTAACACAACGAACACAATGTACTATTAGAAGACTGGAGTGCTGGTTGCTGGGAATGGACCTCTATACCCTTATGTCAATGTTGAATTTAAATTGGAAATTTGCAGCTAGAATAGTCATTTACAACATTAATCCTCTATGGGCGGTACTTCTGATAAGTTTCACGTTATCTTCATTGCTTTTCCTTTCAAAATAAGGACATTTCTAAGCGACCCCAAACTTTTGAATTTTAGTGTGCCACCTTCAAGATCTTTGAAATAAGTTTCTGATGATGCTCATGATTGTTGCCAGGCTAATGTTTGTCAAATTGTTGTTCAGGACTCTGCAGAGCTTCTTCGAGGGTCTTTTTCCTCGCGACAATCCGAGGAACACTCGGTTCGCCATCAACTTCTTCACCTCCATCGGCCTGGGAGGACTCACGTAAGTCGGGCTCGCTCCCACGCTGGGTGTCCACGTTCTAATGTGGTGGCTTGGCGTTCCAGGGACGAGTTGAGGGAACATCTAAAAAACGCCCCCAAGATGATCATGACTCAGAAGCAGGAAGTGGAATCATCCGACTCTTCCTCGTCTTCCTCCGACTCGTCCAGCGAATCCGATTCGTCCTCGTCCAGCAGCAGCAGCAGCAGCTCAGGTGCCTCCACAAAGTTGCCCCATTGTTGATTTGGTCTGCACTTCCACTTTCTGCCACTAGATCAGGGTGGGCAAACGACGGCCTTGGGCCCATATACATTAGGCAAGGTTGTTAAAGGTGCTTGAAATCTTTGTAAACACTTTCATCTTAATGTTGTGTTTTTAAGAATTTAAAAGTGCTTAAATTTGGGGTGAAATGCTTGAAATGCTTGAAATTGTTGCGATGTTTCTTAACATATCTTCTTAAAAACGTTGCAGCCACAGTTTCGCTGCAATTTCTCACATGGAACAGCCTTTATATCTTAAAACAAAAGTAGACAGTTGTCGAGTTTCACAAGATTGTTCTTTTTTTTGTTCACCCTGCCTTAAAGGCCAGCATCTCAAAGTCACCTCATCACTGTAGATGTTTCCCATTGCTTTTTTTTGTCCCTTGTGATTAACTGTAGCCTGCATTAGTTATTTAGATTATATATATATATATATATATATATATATATATATATATATATATATATATATATATATATATATATATATATTGATAGATAGATATAAGGGAAAATCGCACTTCCAGCAGTATCCTTGTGTTGATTATTAACAGAATAACAGGATGGCCTCTGGGTGCTGTGTTGTAGTTTAGCAACGGCTGAGTGGATGGCGTCACATGCTAGGCCAAAAGTTCGACGTCCCTGCAGCAGATGGAAATCTTTGTGCCCAGGGTTACACCACCTCGTGTTCACATAGATAGCGAGTCCGCCTCCTCTCTGCTTCCCGCAGGCTTTTGTGTCTCTGTCTGCCCTAGCAGTGCTGAAGCCGGGTAGCTCCACGTTAGCGTCCGGGATGCTAGACGTGAGCCTCGTTTATGTAAAACACAGAAAACTGCACTCCTTGTATGCTTTGATGTTTTTCACCAGCACAGCCAGTTTGTCGGTCTTATTTGGTAGAGAGTTCACATTTCCCATGGTTACGGACGAATGAATTCCAGCATGATTACCGAAGGCTTATATCGCCGCTAGCCGCTTAACATTCACCTTAGCTCCGGCTCTGCAGCCACGATAGGGCTATAGTTATAGCATTCTCCTATGAAGCGTCATCGCCCCCTAGGGGTTGCGCCCAAGAGGACAGGTGCACGCTACACAACACAGGGCACGATGAAATGTGTATTAGTGCAAGGATTAAAGCCTGGTCTGTACTCTGTCCCGTCCTCTAGACGGTGGCAGCTTGTGAGTTGCTTTGGCGCCCGGGTTGGTCCGTACCCGGCCCCCGCATGGTCTTGCACACAGCCGACTCAGTCCCACCCTTGGTCCTGGCTTGGCGTCAGGGGCTAGTCCTCCCTCGTAACCAGTGTTATTGTATAGCTACCCTTGCCAACCAAAATCAACCACCGGGTACTCAAAACCTTACCCGCTCCTTTGGCGCAGGCTTTAAAGTCCACGCCGTTGCGGCCGGGTGGCGCTGGGGACCATCACGATTTGGCACCGCTTGCATCTTTATGCTACAATAAAAGCGAGATTGGTCTTAATTTTTATTGGAAGTGGTCTTGGAAAGTCTTAAATTTGAATGGAAAAAATTTTGTAGAACCCTGATATTAAAAACTGAAAATCCTTTCAGCCATTAAAAAGATGTTTGTACCATGTTCAAACAGTTTAAAGATGTCCTTTGTCCCCCACCAGACTCTGATGCCAAGCACAAAAAGAAGAGCAAAAGGAAGGGAAAAAGTGAGAGGAAGAAGACGGCCTCTAAGAGGAAGAAGACGACCAAGGAGGCTGTCGACAAAGGCAGCAGTGACGTCAGATCGCATGAACGGCGTCGTGACGAGCGAGAGGAGGTGCGAGACGAGAGGGCCGGGCGCGGGATGGAGCACAGGATGGAGCGCAGTACGGAGCGCAGGACGGAGCGCAGGACTGAACGCCACGAGCGAGGCTCAGAGAAAGATAGCGGGCGCAGGGAGCAGGACAAGTGGGAAAGGGGCAGGGCGGAGGAGCGCAACAAGGAGAATCGAGACGGCAACCGGGACGGCCGAAGGCGCACCTGAAGATCATGCTCGCTTCGCCATACGCCTGTCCAGATATATAGAAAAACTTTTTTTTTAACTATTTCCCACTTGGGTTAACTCTGAAAATAAAATTAAAAAAACTACTTTGAGACAAATAATCACAAGTGCTTGGATTTTGTGAATTTAGACGAGTCAGAACTCATAAAAATCAGGTTGGTGAAATGCGTTGGTTTAATTTCTGCTTGGAGTCTGGATCTCTAAAGTTTTGGCCTGAACCTTAGCCCGGTTCTATTATTTTAAATGCTCGCAATACTAGAAATAAGATCCAGGAGAGGGCATAATCTCTCTCAACTATCTACTGGATGCCATAAAGATTAAATACACTGCTGTGGAGCCTTTTTCAGGATGATGTGGAAGAAGTCTGTCCTATCTGAAATGGTATTTAGTCTTATGCTGTTTCAGCGTGGCGAACTCAGCCTCACCAATATGCTAAGGTGAGACCCAATTGTCTTAACTGGTTCAAAAAGGGTAATGTGTGCAAGAGTGCTTTTAGATAGAAATACGCCAAGCAAGGACAATTCACAGAAACCTAGCAGATCAGCTCAAGTTTTCTATCTTCTATTTGAGATGCTGCATCTAACAGATCAAAGCATGTTCTTTTTTCTTTTGTCATGACAACAAACTTGACCAATTCAATGGATGACTGCCAATGGATGGCTGCCAACTTTACCGCTACTTTCGGATGTTTTATAACAAACTTGACAAATTCACACGGTTAGATTGCTCCTTCCAACATGGACACAGACTTTGGCATCATACCTGACTAGTTTGCATGATTATTATCGTGCCCCTCCCAACATTTCTGCCTACTCGGCCTTTTTTTACTTAAGGACGTGTTTTGACCACTAACTTGACTAGTATGCGCAGTGACCTTCCCCCTTCCATCATGGCAGCCAAATTTACCTCTTCTTTCAAAAAAACATAGAAAAGCTAGATCAACTAAATTTCTTATCTAAAAAGCTAATTGTGAAACGCACTATCCCTGAAAAACACAGGAAATATAATTCAAAACAAATGGCGATTGTAGTAAACAGCAATTATATGGAGCTCTTTCTGATTCATGGCTCCTCAGAGTCAAATCTGGAAGTGTTCTCGGGCCAGACACTAAACTGACTTTGCTATCGGTGTATGAATATGTGAATGGGTAAAGTGTGAAGTATGTTGTAAAGCGCTATGGAGGTCTTCAGTGACTGGTTAAAGTGCTATTTAAACAGTCCATTTACCATGACAAAGTACATAACTTTTTGTATACTCAAGAAGTTTAAAGTCAAGAACGCAGAATCCCTGAAAAAAACAAAACTGACCTATCACAAGAGGGGAAAAAAGTGTCTGAAATGGAGCCTGATTGGTGGGAAGCCACCTCCCATTGTTCACTTTATAGAGCTGGCTCATCAAGCCGTTGCTTTCGTGAGCAACACATTGCTAATAGCAACCCTCTAAATTCTTGAACAAATGCATACCTGTCAACCTTAGCCAAATGCTTCCCTTAAATAGGATTGCAATTCCCCTTACTTTGTGATAACAAACCCTACAAACACCACACGATACTTAAAGCAAGACAGGCTATGGAGAACAAAAACAGATAATTTGTGTAAACAACTTTAGTTAGTGTTCACAGTTAACCGTTGGCGGATCTCTTAACAGCCAGGGTCAGTTGTAATAGATAGCCATGATTTTATGAGTTTTCAGCTTTGCTTTTTTTTTTTACTATTTCAGTCATGTTTACCTCCTTCACTTATTTAGTTCTAACAAATGCATCTCATGTTGATTCTTATAGTTGAGTCTATTTTTGGTCATTTTCTTCTCAATTTAATCATGCGGCTTCTCTATATATGTGTTCATTCAGTTATACAGTCTCTACATTGTCCCCATTTATGTTTGAGTTGTTCAGTTGGGTTTGTACACTAATTTAATCCAATAGAAATGTGCCAAGAAAAAAAAACGTCCAGTTTGAGCGATGTTTGTGCCAAGTTTGTATTTGTGGAGTGTAGACCATTAAATTTTAATTGAATTTAGATGTGGAGCGCAACATTATTAGCAATTTACGCTGACGACGTTGTCTGCTACGAGACCATCCGGATCAGTGCCGAAATGGGTGAGACAAAATTCTTTTAACCCCAAAACGAGTTTTTTTTTCCTGTACAAAAATTGTTACACGCTGTACACTATTCAAAATTATAAACAAAAAACAGAAAATGTGATGAAATGTTTACATGTGTGTGAATGAAAAATAGTAGTCCCCCATTTGGTCACTGTTTCGCTCAGTTTTGGTTTTAAATTTTAATTTGTTAGATAAATTGTCAATATCAAATATTTTGACAAGCAAGGTTTTAGGTGCTCTGAGGAGAGTGATGAGCAACAAGAGAATGAGTATTGTTAGGAATTAAATATTCAAATAATGTATTGTTTACCAAATTGTTGGAATTAGTTATCTGACTCCATTAACATTCACCCAACAATGCGCGCTCGTTTCTTGATGGAAAAGATGGACAAGAGACCGGCATTTTCACATGGGGGCAGATTTAATTTCTTAAACAATTTAACTAAGTGAACTCCATCGAATATGGCTGAATTAGTGTCGCTCGAGTCTCTGTAAAGCCTCCTCTATCGTTCTCTAGCTTTCTTCTCTCGGCCCACGTTTTTCCACAAGCTGGTGTGCCGGCTCCTCCCATTGGCGTCCCAGGGAAGCCCCCCCTGGGCTTCACCACCTCTTCGCTGAAGGTCGTTGCGATGTCTGTCCTTGTGCGTCTGGCCTCCGTCAGCACTCACAGGAATTCTGTTATCAGAAATACGTCTGATGCATTCCACACAGCCTAACCTTTTAATGTACCCTGAAGAAAAACAGTCAGTGAATATCTTGCATTAAACTCAATAAATGTAACTTGTATTCAATCGTAAAAATCCTTTATAGTCAAATATATAAAATCCTTTAGTATGGATGTTAAAAGGGGACTGTATGAGAGTCTGATCGTGCCGACTGTTTTGTATAGTGCAGAGACTTGGAGCCTGAATGCAGATTTGAGAAGGAAATTAAATGTTTTTGAGATTAAGTGTTCGAGGAGTATGTTAGGAGTGACAAGATAGGATACATTGAGAAATGAAATTGTGAGAGACAGAACTGTAGTAGTAGTGGAACTGAGCAAGCGTCTGGATAAGAGAGTACTCGGTTGGTTTGGACACATGGATGAGGAGCGAATGTTGAAGAGGATCTAGAGAGCAGAAGTAAATGGAAGGAGACTAAGAGGAAGGCCGGTGTTATGAGTTCACTGCAGGAAAGAGGTCTAAATATTGTGGAAGCTAGAGCTCTTGTTGGTGATAGGAATGAGTGGAGAGGTATTGTGAAAGGATAGTGGGATCTTGGGACACGTTTTAAGGGATGGGCAGGCCACCTGTATGATGCGGCAAGGGTAAACCAGTGAAAGCTGTCGGGCCCTGCTGTTGAACAGAAGACTGTGTTGTGTCACCCTGACCCGAGTGACATGGCCGCTTTCTTGTGTCCCGTTTCATCTGGAGGGACGAAAGCATGACCAACTTGGGTGCCGAGGTGCTTAACTTGTTTGAGTGTTTGGGCATTAGGGTTGGCCATGGTCCAAGAAATTTTGCGAGTTTTTTGCTACTTTTTCCTTTCTTTGTTTTTGTGTATGTGTTTGGCTTGCTGTCGGTCACCCCTTCGAAGGATATGACCAGGGTAGATATATAGATGGAAATATTTTGACCAAAACACGCGGTGAGCACCCTCTTATTTTCTTTCTTTCTTCATTTCGTCTTTGAGTGAGCGGAGCTAGTGACGCACTTCCGCCCGTTTACGTCTCACATGCGAAGCGATGAATCGCAAAATGGACGGACGTAAACGCTGGAGTTCATACGACAACAGCGGAGAAAGTAGCGGCTACAGCGGTGGAGCTTCTTTCTCAAAGTACCCCAGAACGACCAGCGACAACAATTATGGAGATTATTATAGCGATTCGTACAATGATGACAGCAACTACTCCGGTTACGGGGGGCAGTCGTTTCCCAGTTACCCGCCGCCGAGCAGCGACCTAGGCCCAAGTCGGTTTTCCACTGACTCGGGTTTCGGCTTCCAGCGCTCTTCTTCCAATGACCTCGACCTCGGCCTTGGCAACGCTACTCAGCGAGCGCCCTGGAGCCAAAAGAAGGCGGAAGCGCCATGTTGTTGCCCGGCACACGAAGGTGAGTTATCGTGTTCTTTCGCTGATTGGCCGCCATGTTGGAAAATATGTCCGACATTCGAGAAGATGGACGTAAAGAGTTGACCTTTATTAGTGACGACGCCTTTTAAAATTGTATTTTTATTATGAACTTGAACGATATTTTGTCAAGTCATGTTTATTTGTACATCCCTTAATCACAAGGAGCCTCAAAGGGCTGCACAAAACAGATTATTGCATCTTTGTCATCTCCATTTGTCGTCATTTGCTGCTTTTTAATCTAACGCAAACTAGAGTGCGTACGTTTCGTAGATGCTCCCTTTGTTGGTAAATTCTCCCCTTTTTGCATATACAGTACCAAACCTCACATTGAATATTTGCTGTTAATGGTGTCAATACAATTGTTCAACCCCCCCCCCACTTTTGTGTTAACCTGTGTACTCAAACCGTAAAACAAACCAAAATACCATCAAAAACTGTAAAATCAAACATGCCCGGGGAAACTAAGTTACAAAAAATGCCAAAATGTTTGTAAATACTATTGTTTTTGATGGCCTTCGGGTTCTGGGAAGCTTTGTGGATATCATGTAATGTTTCACTTTACAATGAAATACAATTTCCAACTAATGAATTTTGCATCTGTGAATGTAGAATTTTGCTATCATTATGATATATTAACAATAAAGGTTTCCTTTGGATTTAATTTACAGGTCTCTGAGTCATGTATGCCAAGTACAATTAATATCTCTCCAAAATAAAATTTACAAAGGGTTCCAATTATCAGCAATAAAGTGACAGTTTTCAGACAAAAATGTTTTTACCCCAGGACAGAGGAAAAATAAATGTGTTAGTTTTCAGACGAGCGGAGCAAAATGTACATTCAATATCTTTAATTAACCTTTTTGCTATATGAATTTTGGTGGGGTCAATCCTGTGATTTAAAAAAAAAAATCAATTATATCCTACTTTGTTTCTTAGTAAATGGTAATAAGGGAACAACCAGACTCAATTGAACTTATAAGACCTTTACTTTGATAACGATTGAAAAAAAATGCCTGTCCAACAAACATAGTCGTCTCCACAGATGGTCTACAGATTTGAGATCCCTCATCACTTGGATATTTGAACAACAGGCATATACCAGGAGAGATTAACCAACAACTTTTGCACAGTCACAGAGTTAAACAAAATTGTATGTTTCAATTAGTTTATATAAGAGTATAGTTGACTAAACCTATTAAATAATTGAGACACCATTTTATTATTGCTGTTAAACCATTGTTGGATAAAAATAGATTTATGTTTGAATAAAATATCCCAATTCTTCCATACACAGCATTTAGCAGATAGAAATTGTGTTTGAAAACAAGGGACCAAGAAAATAAGACATTTATTGACATTTTCATCAATATTATAATTACAAGCTAAGAATTGTATGCCACCCATTGTAGACAGATTGTGGAAACGAATGATTTACCATATAGAGTAAGGATTTTTTTTTCTAATCAAGTGTAGTACCTTAATAGTTTTAAATGAACAATTTTAAAATACCAAAATAAATAAATTGTAATCCTCCCTTAGTGTAATCATTAAAAATAACAGATTTCCTAACATGGTGAGTTCTATTTTTCCATAAGAAATTGCATAGTATCTTGTCCATAAACGGATTGGGGGGCGTATGTTAAAGTTAAGTGATGTTTATTTGTATAGCCCTTAATCACAAGGAGTCGCAAAGGGCTGCACAAACACTTTATACACTATTATAACACCATCCCCTGATCTAAAACTTACATGAGGGCAAGGAAAAACTCAAAACTCCAGTATGAGGAAAATGAAGAAACCTTGAGAAGGAACCACATTTGAGGTAATCCCTCTTGTAGGAAGACCAGGCTGCAATGGATGTTGCATTAACAAACAATAAAGATACAAATCAGATATAGTCAAGTCATATTTATTTGTATAGACCTTAATCACAAAGTCTCAAAGGGATGCACAGACAACAGATCACTGCAAACCACAGACTATTATTACACCATCCCCTGATCTAAAACCTACAAGAGGGCAAGGAAAAACACAAAAACCTCAACATGAGGAAAATAAGAAACCTTAAGAAGACCTGACCACACAAGAGGTAATCCCCCTTCCAGGATGACCAGGCTGCAACGGATGTTGCAATAACAAATAATACATAGATATGGTCAACATGGTTTATAGGTTATTCATATGCTGTAGAATAGAAGTGTGTTTTAAGCCTAGATTTAAACAGTTCCACTGAGGTTGCAGATCGAATCTCAGTGGGCAGAGCATTACACAATGGAGTACGCTCTCGAACCTGCGGCTTTCTTCTTGCCTCTTGGGATCACTAGTAGACCAGCATTTTCAGAGCAAAGGCTCCGGACCGGAACATAGGGGGAATTAAATCTGAACGATATGAGGGAGCAAGTCCATTCATGATTTTGTATACTACCAACAGAACCTTAAAATCACATCTTAAGCTTACAAGGAGCCAATGCAGGTTAGCTGAAATCGGAGGAATGTGATCAAACTTTCTTGTCTTAGTTAATTGTCTCGCTGCGGCATTTTGTACCAGCTGCAGGCTCTTGATTTTGTACTTTGAGAGATCAGAGAGTAGTGCATTACAGTAATCAAGACGGGAGTTAGCAAACGCATGAATTACCATTTCTGCATCTGACTGAGACGGCATAGGGCGAATTTTAGCAATGTTGTGAAGATGGAAAAAAGCTGTCCAAGTAATATTCTTTACGTGTGTTTGAAAGGACAGATTGGGGTCAAATATGACACCTAAATTTTTGACTGAGTCACTCTGGGTGATATTACATTTGTCAATGTTCACAGCAGTTTTTGAGAATAAGTCACGGCATTTAGATGGACCAATAACTAACTTTTCGGAGTTGAGGCACAAGAAGTTGAGTGACATCCATTCTTTTATCTCAGTGAGGCAGGCCTCCAAATTTCCACAGTTTAGTGTGGCAGATTCCTCCATTGGAAGGTATAGTCGAGTATCATCTGCGTAGCAATGAAAACTGATATTTGCGAATAATATCACCTAATGGAAGCATGTAAATACTGAAAAGAAGGGGGCCAAGTACTGAACCCTTCGGAACACCGCAGGTAGCACTAAAGGGCTCAGATGTCATTTCACCATATCTAACACAGTGCGACCTATCCGAGAGGTAGCATCTGAACCATAAGAGGACGGTTCCTGAGAGACCAATCCATCTTTCCAACCGTTCTAGTAAGATATTATGGTCCACCGTGTCAAAGGCAGCACTAAGGTCCAGCAGCAGCAAGAGCGATGAAGCGCCGGAGCCCATTGCCAGTAGAAGATCCTTGGTTACCTTAATCAGGGCTGTCTCGGAGTGGTTTGCCCTGAATCCTGATTGCATAGATTCAAAAATATTTCAGCTGCTGTGTAACAACCTTTTCAAGTACTTTAGAAAGAAACGGTAGGTTTGACACAGGTCTATAATTACATAAGCTTTCTGGGTCAAGGTTTGGTCGTTTCAGTGTAGGTTTAATAACAGCGGACTTAAAAGCCGCTGGAACTACACCTGAGGAGAGTGATATGTTTATAATATTTAGAACTGAAGGTCCAAGGACCCCAAAAAGATCTTTAATCAGCTAACCTGGAAGCAGGTCGAACAGGCGCGTAGTCGGTTCGGCCGTATTTGCCACCTGTTTAAGATTATCAAGTGACAGATCACTAAATCAGGCATGCCTGGCTGTAGCAGCCTGATAACTAGCATGCCTACGTGGCGGCCACATTGGTCAGGTCAATAAATCATAACTTGCTCATTTTAAAACCGATTTTCATGCAGGCAACTTTTTTTGTCAAAGTCAAAACGTGCTGTAATTATGAAAAAGTAACTAAAAACTGAACATGCTTTATTTATTTTAAATTAAAAACGAACAATCCATTTATAAATAATTAAACAAATTACAATAAACTGCATTTTAAGTTTAACACTACACGGTACTCATTAAGGAGGTAGAGCGCTCGTCTTGGGATCAAGAGGTAGCAGGTTCGATTCCCGGCTCCTCCGTGTATATAGTTACCTTGCATGGGTGACGCTGCTATCAGTGTGAAGCACATTGTAAGCGCTTTGGGGGTCTTCACTGACTTGAAAAGCGCTATAGAAATGCAGACAATTTAACATTGAAAAAGCGAGCTAGAGGCAGTTGATGTCACACTTCTGTGTGTGGGAGTTCCTGTTGATATTTTTCAAAATAAAGTTCTCCAATTGGTGGAGTAAGTGATAATAGGCGGAAATCTCGTGATAGCGGGACAGTACCCTACACTAACGTTGAAGAATGTGCTAAAATTGGCGCCAGAACGCGTCAAATGTTGACAGTTTCTAGTTACGACATATTTCTTAATATACAGAAACGCCTTATTTTCGATGAATGAATGGGCTTTATTGTCATTATACAATAGTACGGAGACATTAGAGGGCATCTTCCTCCTGACCAATTCAGGTTACTAATCAGGTCAAAATATTGTCACATTTTATACGTTTTAAAACGGAACAGCAAATGAGTTGAACCCACCTTAAAATATGAGAAGAAAAATAACCCATATGTGATTTATTTTGCAGGAAACGCTTGTGCCACCTTGGCAGCTGCCCTGCCAGTCCTGCTGAACGAGTTAGCGACAAATAGCGACATAATCCCTAAATCACTCCTGGGCCCAGTCCAGAAAGCTGTGGCCAAGCACGCTTTTGGAAACCAAGGTTTTGGGGCCAAACCTTGGCAGACGAAGAAGAAGCAGCAGCCTGTCAAATGTTCTGTCTGCCAGATCAGCTTTAACTCTGAGGTAAAATATGTGATCAAATACAAATCAATTCAAATACTTATCCATTATATATTTAACAAATTGAAAGTCAACTCTGAGGTCAGTCGGGACACGCCCGCTAAGCTCCAGACGTCTGTTTGGACTAGTGACGGGAGTCTTAGTCTTTTTTAACATGTTTTTAAGAGAACCAGCTCTTTCAGCTCCCGAACCCAACTTCAATTGTTTGGGTGTCCCTCAGTTTTAACGATATATTACCAATTATTATGAAACATGATTTCAGCGAGCTCTGTTGTGGGCAAAGAGCTAGACAGCCTAACAACAGTAGCTGAGAGGCGGGCACTGAAAAAGCTGCGGTCAATCATGGACAATCCATCGCATCCACTACACAGCATTATCTCCAGACAGAAGAGCAGTTTCTGCGACAGACTGCTGTCACTGTCTTGTACTACGGACAGACTGAAGAGATCTTTTCTTCCTCATGCCATGAGGCCCCTTAACTCTACCCGGCAGAGTAAAAGCCCACAGTAAACCACACCACCTACATTGCATATTACCGAATCTTACTGCAATATGTATTCTGTGTAGCACTATTTAGTTATTCTATATAACACGCTACAGTGGACATAAGCACGTCACACTGGGTATTTGTATATTGTATTCTTTTTGCTTTATTATTGTATTGTTCTCAGCTCAGGGATGCTGCTGGAAATGTGAATTTCCCTTCGGGGATGAATAAAGTATCCATCCATCCATCCATTATTCATTTAAAAAATATATTATACTACAAAATTATAACAGCATTTATTTGCGTTTGCTAAAGTCCAATTACTATTTCGAAAGGAGCTAGCTCCCGTCGTTCACTTTGAAGAGCTGGCTAATAGAGCTGTTATGTTTGCAAATCACACGTAACTAGTCTAGTAGGGAGCTGGCTCTTGTCGTTCACTTAAACTATTATGTTGTGTTGGGGTCTCCAGTGAGCTGTTTCAAGGTTGTAAAATGTAATAACTGATGCGTCTCAGGGGCCATAAAATCAAAGTACAATGGCAATATATGGTTATGGATGCAAATTATGTGCGTTAGATGTTGTATTAGCCACATTAAGTGATACTCCTTTCTTTTTGGTGGCCAGGACTGAGTTAAACCCTGGGTCAAAGTTGACCTGCTAACAACTGTTAGTGGTGACAATTCCTAATACAACATGAGGTTTAATTAAAATGGGCGTTACATTTTCCAACGACGCATCATTTTCATTGACTGCCGATGTGCGTGTAGGATCAGGCCCAGGCGCACTACCGAGGCAGCCGCCACACCAAGAAGGTAAAGATGCAGCAGGTGAAGACGCAGGTCAGCAAAAACCCGGCCGTCCTCGCTGGACCCGCCCCCAAAAAAGGTTGGCCTCTTCTCCTGAAGGGTTTTATTGCGCATGTCCCCCCCCCATTCGCATTTCCACACTCTTTCTTTTCTTTTTGTCTCTGCAGGATTGACCACGCCCACCGGCGATGCTGAGAAGTTCTACTGCGCCGTTTGCAAAGTCTCTGTCAACTCGCACTCCCAACTGGAGGCCCATTATTTGGGTGAGCGCATAATATGGTCGCCTTTTATTTCCAAGATGCTAGGGCTGCAACCAACCACTATTTTACCATTAGTCAAATAATTGGATCATATTATTGTTTTTCTTAAATTTAGCTTAAAGTTGATATCATGATGTGGCGAATGATAATGAACACAAGTAAAAAGGGTACAATAAAAAATACACTTTTTATTGAAGATACTATGGGTGCGTACCAAAATAAAAAAATGCCCCTATCTAGAACCAATTAGGCACAGTGTTCCGTCAGTAGACGTGAATCCATAAGTAAACCTCTGTCTATTTAAAAAAAAAAAAACCTGCTCAACCCATCCAAACTTTCCAATGCATTGTTATTTTACTTAAAATAAAAGTGACGTACATGTTGTTTAAGGCCATACAAAAAAAATAATAATGGTACCTGGGTGTCTTTGCAGAGGTAAAGAGAAACTATAGCTCCTTTCTTTTATGGATAACAAATCTGACAGCGAAGTTTCCATGTTTCGGTAAACATTTTCTTTAAAGAAAACTAAAAATAGAGCAAAAAGACTTTAAAATCAATACAACAATCATTTAAATGAGTGTTTGTATGCCATTTCTGTCACTTTCCTGTCTGAGGAGTTCAATCCATTGCTTTAACCAAATATTGTTTGTTAGTTTTCCCTTTTCGGGCTTTCGTCACTTGCTTATCCTGAGGTGCCATGTCTTATCTCCTTTTTGAACAATGTTCACTATGTTGTTATACAATAAGGACAACTCTTGTTCTTATCCATTTAATGAATTAAAAAAAATGTATTTCATTGATCTTTCATAAAGAACAAACTTCTCTTTTTGAAAAGAGAACAGATCACTGGGAGTTGAACTTTTGTATACTATATTACCCTTGTTAAAGATTTCTTCGATAGCAACTTTGCCAGTTTTTTGGCTAACTTTTTAGAATCTCGAAAACAGCAAAAATACTGTAAACCTATTCAACAAAATTGACCACCATTCTTATTTGGCATAACAATAAAACAGATGGCGTGACAGCAATAGATTTACTACATGAATGACTATGAAATGACTTTCAGTCAACAGTTTAAGGAAATTGCAGTATAGCCCATATATACAATTGAATTGCAAGATAATTAAAATATCAAGAAGTTCCTTTGATGTGCAATAAAACTCATTAGTTTTTTTCACACAATTGTCTCTAGAAGTGCCAAATGTATCTCTGGGGATAATCTTAGCCTGGTTATTCGGCTGGTCTGGAGCAGGCTTGCTTTAAAGAATATATCACCATAGTAACTGAGCCAAGCTAAATTTAACCTGCATTCATGCAACCGACTGAGGCTAAATAGAATAGAATATAATTTACTTTTATATTCATTCTTTGTAACAATGCACACAGAACGAAATGTCGGTACACCTGACCCGTACAGTTAAACTCAAGCGAGCCGATGCAGCCGCAGCCAAACAGGGCGCAGCCATTTTAGTCATTAGGTGACCAAATCCCCCAATTCCAACCCTTAATGCTGAGCGCCAAGCAGGGAGGCAATGAGTACCAATGTTGTAAGTCTTAGGTATGACTCGGCCGAGGCTTGAACCAGCGACCTCCCAGTCCCTACCATCTAGGCTACCGAGCTAACAAACATTTCCAGGCTTAATCCCTTATCTTGGTTTTGTGTAACACCCCAAAGTGTATGCGTGTGTGGTGCCTCCTACAGATGACTGAAACACAGTGCTGGTCAACAGACCCCTCAGTATTTGTTTGGCTTGTAAAATGTACCAGGTCTTTTTTTTGTTTATTCTCACCTTTTAACCCATGACCCACTCTCATGCCTGAGTATCCGTTTTTGTTGTTAACTAATCTTTGCAGCCCTACAAAATACCGTGGATCTGCGTGACTTTTTGGGCGGGTGTTTCAAACAAAAACGTTTATTGTTCCGGCAGGTTCCAAGCACAAAAATAAGATGGAGGGCGGCGGTGCTTCGGCCTCACAAAAATCCATGGCCAAAGTCAGCATCGCGTTCGTCCCAGCGGGGGCAAAAACTGCTCAACCCATTCAAACTTTCCAGTGCCAAACCTGCAACATCAACGTCAACTCTGAAATTCAACTCAATCAGGTAAGGCGTTGTTAGCTTGCGGCTACGCTAGCGACGTCTGATTTTGCCCCTTTTCGCTTGCAGCACCTCGCTAGCCAGAGGCACAAAGACCGCGAGGCCGGCAAACCTGTCAAGCCCAAGTTCGGAAAAAGTCAACCTATGGTCAGTCCGCCTTTGGCAGTGTGCTAATGTAGCATACTTTGGAGGTCAATAAACTATTTTTTTGAGTAATCGCCTGTTGGAGGACCACTGAAGTTTTTAGATCAGGCATGGCAAAACTCCGTTTGGCTCCGGGGTCTGGATCTAGACTTTTTTTTTTCTTCAGGTGGGCAGAATCAATGAGAAAATGTCAACGCCAAATACTTAGCTTTATTTTTCAATACAATGCTTTATCATTGAGCCTACATTTTTAGCATACCCTACAAATTATAATCATTGATGAAAATGGATCTTTTCCAAGCACAACATATTTATTCACAAACAATAGAAAACAATATTTTCATGTTTGGCATTGAATGTGTTAAAAATGATTATTTGTTTAACAGTTGAGCAGATGTAGCTTTACATCCGTACCAACTCACCGCAAACATAAACAAACTCAAGTGGAGGCTATGAATGATATGCTTGCCTCAATCGTCATACTGCTTTGAAATGAATAAAATAGGGGTTTAGCAGTGAAAACGCACTAACATCAAATCAAACTACTTGGCTGGGCCTACTGAAGCTTAGAAAACATTGCACTATATTTTTTTTTTTTTTTTTGACATAAAACTAGACTGGACTTCAGCTCTTTTACACCATTACTGCCCTCTAGCGGCAGGAAGGAGCATTTGAGTAAACAAAGAGGAAGAAACCATTTGCTTTAAGGTGGGGTAGATAGTTTAAGGTGTCCTTAATAAGTTTAAAATTCCTCTATTAGGTATGTGTTAACGATGACCAACTTAGCCTTTACTAAAAAAAATCTTAACCACGCCTATCAGATTTGATCTTACTTTTACAGTTGCTGTTCTGGCCACCGAGCTCATTATGCTGGAGGGGGGAGGGGTAGGTGTTGAGGGGAGAACGATTTTACGTGCGTGCTGATGGTTTTTTTCTACAATAAAAATGGTTAAAGTAAGAAAAGAACTGTTTCAAGTACATTCCATATGCCTACACAAACCTAAAGAAAGGTGACAATGGAAGCTTTTTTAAGCTCCTCTATGAATTTCACTTACTTGCAGGCGCAACAAAAGGAGCTGCAATGATGATTTCACCCAGAAACTGCCGTCAGCAAGTACAATATTTTGAAGTCACGCACACAACCTTTAAGCTTTCGTTGGGAAAACTTTTGGGTAACAGTTTGGCATTTGGTCGTTTGTAAAACCAGATCAATATTCCCCAGATCATTTCTATTCATAATCCCTTTAATTGACAGGAAGTTCCTTGGTCAGGCAGTTGAACCGGTCTAGAGGAGGTCGGGGGAAATTGTCAAACACCCAAAAAAATGATAACAGGAGACGGTATTAAGCAGGAAAAATCGCTTTTCTAGGCGGAAAATTGCGCGTAGCAATCACGGAGTCCCTATGGACTTACTGGGATTGAAATCAGTGTTTGCCAGTGAGACCAAACTGGATGTGACAAAAGGGCAGTTCATTTCTTTTTTCTCGCATGTCAACTACTGGCGGCATGTCTTAGCGGTTTATGCTAAAATCTTGCCCAAGGGAACAACGTAAGCAGTACCCAGATCTGTAAAATTAAATAACATTTTTAAAAAGAGAAATGTCTGAAAAAGGTTGGACAGCTTTGATGGCCTCATCCCCAGGAAGCATTATATTGTAAATTGAGTCAACTTTTGATAAATAAGTCATTAACCAGAAGTAGTGATTTGTTCATTGGAACATTAACTTAAAATTAATCATTCGACACAATTCTGAAGGCAAATATTTTGACATCATTCATTGACATATTAACAGTCCAAACCTAAAACGTTCTTTTATTAAATTATTATTTTTTTTTGTTATCTGGAATCTAGCAGACGAGGAGAGAAAAGGGGACAGGGGGCTATGTCCAAAGTCATAAAATTCGCAACACTAACATAACAGGTTCAGATAGGATGTAATAGAATTGTCATCGATATCAACGTGATAAAACATTGTATGAAATAAGATTAAACATGGCACTCCAGGGTAATAGGAAGCAGAAACATGTAATAATGTTATCAGGGGGGACAATACTAATATTCTGTTTTGTTAAGGGTAGTGATATCCCTCTGGGAATAAACACTTTGTGGTTGTTTGTCCTTGTTTTAAGGGACCTGCAGAGCCCAGAACTGGACATTTGTTTTTTTTTTTGTGGCTGAAAACACTCTGCATGTCGACGTTAGCATAATGCTAACGGTTTTGTAGCATTGAATTGGTACCCTGAGCTGTTTTATTTTGAGCTTGCAAGACGGGCATTCAGATGTTAGCAGGCTTCTTGGTTGACGGTTTGCCGTTACGGCAACGCTTTCTTTTCAGGAGGTGAGCACATCCTCTGATTCGTCGGTGGCATCACTGGCAGTCAACACGGGGCTCTCGGCCTAACGGAGACCGATGAGCTGTCTAGTCCGGTATGGTTGGGGGGCAGAAGTTCCACCTCTTCGTATTCCTGGATTTATTAGGATTTCTTACTTTAGTTTTCATTTAAAGGGACCAATCTGAGGGGAACAGAAGGTCTTAGAGCGTCATCCCAAATTGAAGAAGACCCCCCCCCCTTTCTTTTTTTTTTTTTAAACATTAGTGCTAGCGTCAGGGCTAGGCCATGACCGAGTTTTTGTGGTCTTTCTTAGCCCTACATCTATTTTCAAATTAAGAATTACCCCTAACAAGTCCGTGTTTTTTGTTTGCCTAACTGTGTTAGAGTATTGTTACTATGAATATTATCATGATTGGTTGTTGTTTGAAGCGCTTGACCCAAACAAAAACTCTCTGTTCATTGTTAAGTGACGATGGAGATTTTTGTCACATTACATGTTCATTAAAAATTGATGTGTGCTGATCAGCTGTTCTTTAGGAGCCGTCTTTAAAAAAATAATCTCATTTTTAAACAATCATTTGAAAACCAGGCTGTACTTACCCAAGACACACCACAGGAAATGGTGACCCTACAGCCCTAGTGGTTAAGGGATCCAAACATTTGAACTCCACGTTTGATATAAAAAATCTCATTTGAAAGTTCTAAGTGAGTTTGAACCCCTAAATGCAGTTTAAAGCTCTAGTTTGATCTTAAAACCCAAATTGGAACCTTTGGCTTGCAGTAAATTTCTACTTTAAAAGCCAAAGCTGGTTTAAAACCCGAGTTTGACCACCAAACAGTTTAAAACCCTAATATAAAGCAAACATCTCTGTTGGGAATCCTATCAGTACTCTGAAACCATAATTTTGAACCAAAACTCTGACAATGTGTTAAAACCCTCGCATAAAGTCAGAACTTTATTCAATTCATTTGGGCCCCTTCAGGAAATTCTGGGGGGTACAGTCAGTTCTATTGCAGCAGAGCATGTACCAAATGACCCATTGACTGTACCTGGTAATTCCAAGCGGTCTCCCATCCAAGTACTAACCAGGCCAGGCCCTGCCTAGCTTCCCGAGGTCGGGAATTCTCAGGGAAAAATGGCCGTAAATCTTAGTTGGGAACCCTATTAACGCTTTAAAACCCTAATCTGGAACCAACCTGAATCCAAACATTAAGCACACAGCACAACAAGGCGTGAGTTGCTGGGCCATGCAACCCTTCATCAGCAGAGAGGTTCGACAGCATACACTGGTTTACTCCCTCAGCATCGTATGCGTCGATATGTGATTCTTAGCCATCCTTTGCCATTCACATCTATCCCTAGCACGAACCCTTGCATCCGTTACATTATCCCGGCTCACATTCAGAGCAAGTTTTTAGGCCTCCTTCTCAATTTATTTCCCACCAATTCTGCACCACATACTCTTAGTCAAACAGCCATCATCCATTCTTTCCAAATGTTCTAAACCTCACTAAAAAAATGTCATTAACCCTCTCGGCAAGGTCTCTCACCACACCAGTTCGTCTCCTTACTTCCTCGTTCCTTAACCTTTCCAGTTGTGTCACTCCACACATACTTGGCAAACATCTAATTTCAAAGATATTTAACATCTTACACTTAGCAACTCTCAAGCCCCACTCCTCTGGGGCTTACATCACTGTTGATACCACCACACCTTCATACAATCTATTTGCAGATCTCTTCATTTCAACAATCCGTTCAGAACACCCTTTACCTTGCACCCTTCACCTACCCTCTTGTTATCCTCCTCCAAACTACTACCTGCTGCCACATACGAACCATCAACCTGCAACTTGACACAATTCACCATCTAATCCACATACTTCACCACCTCTTCGATACCTCATTACCTTAATCTTGTCAGCATTCAGCTTAAGCTTTCTTCTCTTACAAGCTATTAACATACACTACCAAAGCACTTAGTCCTGCTGCAGAGTCACCCACCAAAGCAGTAACATCTGGAAGCAATTGCTGACTTACATGCAACCCACTCTCTCAAACTACCTGCTTTCCCTGCTCGTACCTGTGCCTCTTGCATCACTCCATCCATTTACAAATTTAACAGCCAAGGTGACATAACACACCATTGCCGGAAACCACTCCCTCACTTCACTCTCACACAAGCTCTACTATCTCCATACAAGCTTAGCACAGCATGCAGCAACCGGCCACCCACCCCATATATCCTCAACACTTGCCATAATGTGTCCCGATCTATCTTGTCATACGCTTTCTCTCAATCAATAAATGCCCAATATACCGCGTTTTCACGACTATAAGGGGCACCTAAAAGCCTTTATTCTTTTCAAAAGCTGACCATGTGCCTTATAATACAGTGCGCCTTATATATGGATCAATATTGAGTCACAAGGTCTCGCAACTAATGCAAGCAGCCGCCGACTAGATTTTCTCCCTTAGGCGAAGTAGTCCGCGGTGTATGCTAGGATATATATACCGGTGTTTCATTTCCTAACCAACGTGTGAATTATCATTTGAATCGGTCATTATTGGCTAAAGTTATTCAGAGGTAAAGGAGGCGGGTCCTTTTTAGCATGTACAGGCTCGCATTAGCTAAAGCGGGGCAGAACAAAGCCTGCATTTGGACAAAAAAGATGAATGTTAATCACATGTTAGGTTGCTCTACGGCATGGAGAAAACATTTTTCACTATTCTGTATTTGTAAACAACAATTATGTGGCAGCTACCAACAAGCAACATCCATCAATGCAGATGCTTCTCGGCGGATTTTTTCTTTTATTTGTTGGCATTATTGCATGTTTTGGAGTGTGAAAATATTTTACACGGTTGGATTTACTACATTCATGGATGTAAGAGGACCATGGTTGCGTATTATAATTGAACGTGATGGCTGCAAAACAACTTTGGTGAGCTACCCCGGCTTTATATTTTCCCGGTATTTTGTTTCAGACTTATCTTGATGTTTCTGTGATGAGTCTAGTTTTAAATTTAATCTAATTTAAAGTACGCACAGTAAGGAACCACGTTTCCCTGCACAATGAAATTCTTACTTTGCTATCCACACAGCGAAAAATAAATAGAAACTAAGAAATAGTTGGAATTTCTTGAATCCCAACAGGTTAACCTTCCCAATGATATGTGGAATGGCGCATTTGAGTGATTAGTGACAACGTACAGACACCGTGTCCGTACGTGTCTGAGACACGTATTTGCTTCTTTGCGAGCCATCGGAACGTAAGGGGGTTAATAGGTTTAACTGAACTATCTGACTGTTTTGTCGATGTTTCCACTGTAGGGCCTTATACTCCAGTGCGCCTTATGTATGGAAAATATAGGACAAAAAACTTATTTTTGGGCATGCGCCTTATGACCTGGTGCACCTTAAAGTCGTGAAAATATGGTGCCTCTCTTCCCCACATACTCCTTCTGTCTTATCCTTCATTTTTCCAATCAAAATCCTGCCATGAAGCTTTTTCAGCACACTTAACAGACGTATACCTCTTGGGATTACTACACACCAGCCTGTCACCTTTCCCTTTGTAGAAGGGAACCACACATGCACTACGCCAGTCATCTGGTACCACTCCAAGCACAACATATTCAACCTTACGATCCACTCATCCATTATCTGCACCGCTTATCGTCAGGAGGGTGCTAGGTAGCCCATCCTAGCAATCTTTTGGCAATCGGCAGAAGACACCCCACAGAGACCCATGAACCACCTTCTCTGGACAATTTGGACCGGCCAATTAATCCTTTTTGGAATGTGGGAGAAAACCGGAGTGCCCGGAGGAAACCCCACACAAGCATGGGGAGAACATGCAAACTACGCACAAGAAGGCTGGTACCTCAGAACTGCCGCTGACGCGCTTACCACTCATGTACTGCGCACCGCCTTTGTTTCCATTAATAAAAAAAAATCTTTGTTGTCTTTTCTCTACACCATTCTTTGTTTACGTAAACAAATACAGACGCTGCTCTACTTACGAACGAGAGAGCCCAAATGAGCAAGATGAGATTGCTCTTTTTAAAGAAAAAAATTCCTGGATAAAAATTGTGTACGGCGCACACAATGTGAAATGATCAACACCACATAAAATTCAAGGAAGATGTATAAGTTGACAGGTGTGCGATCTTCGTGACTCCTTGCAACCACCCTACCACCTTCCTCTGCAGCATGCGCATATATTCGTTATTGCACTCATAATAAACTCACATTTTAGGTTGTTGACTTCCTCCTGTGTGGTAGAGAGTGACTGAAAAAAGGTGATTCAATTATTTTCTCAACCGCATCAAGCTTTCTTATTCCATTGTAATTTCGAAAGAAACGTCTTGCCTCTTTACACTTTACACCAACCTTGTCGAATGGATGGACGGGATGATAAATGAAAATGGCAGAGTTCTTAGCGCACGACAGATACAGTACACGTAGTATGTTAACACACAAACTAGGAAGTAGAAGCGGGATTTCTTCGGAATGGATGCTGGGTCTCACAGCGCCACACGGCGGAAAGAAGCACTACAGTAACGTCTTGTACTCGTATAAAGGTGCACACATCACAAAATTTAACTTACAGCAATGTCCGGATATTTTTGACATCCCGAAGAAAATGTCAGTATCTACCGTTTTTCATTAAGTCGTAGGTAGGAGAGTGTCTTTACATCAAATAACACATTTACAAATAACTTAAATTTTAGAATCAAAATTGCGCACTAGGATGATGAATGTGAAGCAACATGTTTCCATTGTCGAAAAATGTTTTTGATCAAAATGATAGTGGAACTTTCAAAGATACAACAGCTAAACCAAGATCATTACCTCTGTGTACCAACATTTTCCGTTTCCATCCTCCATATTGATTAAACTTTCGGTAAACTAAACCCCCTTGGAAAAGCAAGTTAGAAATTAATAAAAGACATCATAAACATAACAAGTGCTGGTAGCCAGTCTTTTATTATTGCTCACTCCGGGCAGAACTTGCACATCAGAACGTAAAAGACAGACAGGACCTACGATTAGCATGACATTGCTTGGAATTGAAAAAAACAAATCGCTCCTTTTCTTCATTGTTTCCACTGGTGACGGTGTGATTCTCCAAGGACCAAAAACCCGAAGCAGGCGAATTTTGGTGAGTTTTTTTCTCGTTCTGTTTGATGTGTCAAAAGGTTGCTCTGGTCCATTAAGAACACATTGCTCATGGTAACAGATAATAAAAGCTTTTAAGATCTCCTTTTTATATTTGTCTGTTTATATGTCCTTGGGCAAGACACTGAATCCCTGATGCCTCTGATAGCAGGTGGTTGCCTTGCATGGCTGACACTGCTATTGGTTGGTTAGTGTGTGTAAAAGGGAAAGTGTGGAGCACATTGTAAAGCGCTTTGGGAGGTCTGCATTGACTTGAAAAGTGCTATATAAATGCAGACCATTTACATTGATATTTTTACATTATTACTTGACTTGTATATGTTCTGCGTAAATGCACAAGTTATTGCAACTAGCTTAGTCCACGAGTAGTCGACGTTTCTTGACACATAACTGCAGACTGCTCGACATTGTCAAAGTTCATGCTTGAAAGAAATACATTGTATTTCTTTCGTTGGTCTTGTTTAAAAGCCAGTCCCCCAAGATCCCCTGCCGCCCCTCTTTGGTAAAATTCCTCGATTCCTTAGATGATTGAAAATTAAGGTGATTCAAGTGGCGAGCTACCCCCGACCAAGAACCAAGGATCTGATTAATCATATGATTAATCATAAAGCTTCACATTAAGGTCGTAGTAGGAATTGGATCATTTTCTTGATCCTGAATGTAAACTTAGGAACTTTGAGAAACCAGCGATTGGATTTGGGATTCCCAGAATTGGAAAACATCGGAAAAGTTGTGTTTTATCTGCTTATTTGAACCTTCTTGTCATTCATTTGAATTGTCATTGAAATTTGAAGTGTATTATTGTGTGACTTCAATTTCTGACACAAAAACAGATTTATGTTGATTCTAAAACCCTAAAAGTGCGCATACATTTTAATTTTTCGACTAATACTAAGCTTTCAATTGTTATTAGAGTAGATGACCCGTCATCAAACTGAAATAGAAATAAAACAAATAAATACATAGATATACCAAACTTTTGATTTCTTATCCAACACTTTTAACTAAGTAAGAGTGTTCTTTCAGTATAAGTAAATGTGGAATGTCTATAGTCTTATCCGATGTTCAATGAATTGCCAACTTTTGTTCAAATTAATTTTGATTGCAGTATGTAATAATATGACCACGTATTAAACCATGAATTGGTACAGTACCTTTTCTTCCCTCTGCAAAACAGTTTAGGTGCCCCAAAACACAAAGGCTGAGCCCGGCTTTCTTGTGCAACCTTTATTATCTTGGTGCCCCAATGCAACTTGTGTCAAAAGCGTCATACAAGCACGTCGGTGACGTCACTAACACCAGCCAATCTACATTCACCGCAGTGTGCACAAAATCCAATTTAAAAAAAAAAAAACGTGTTTTGTGCTATCAAGACGAAAACGGGACTTTTGAGGGATCAAAAAAGAAGGAAAAAAGCAAAGTGTGCACCGCAAACAAGCTCCAAGACAGTGAAGGGGGGGCCACGTTGATGTAGGCGTGGCTTCAAGGCACTCTGTGCATGTATACGTATAAATAATCGAAGGGGCAGGGCTCTCTGTGCATGAATATGTATAAATAACCGAAGGGGCGGGGCCACTGAAAGTCCGTCCGTCATTGGCTTAAATAGTTCTTTGTTTAACATCTAGATTGTGTCATTGACTAAATTTTGAGTGAATCTTCTTCCCGTACTCCAAACCGGAAGTAGGAGGACGCCACTTTTGGTCTGTGGCCCGTTCCTTCCTGCAGATTCTGAGAAGGAGTTGAATTTATTCTTCTTCTTCCTCTTCCTCCTCCTCCTCGCCGCCCGCCATTACCTCCACCAATAGCTCGGCGGTGCAGGTCGCTTCCCCCAAACTGTTGACGGCTTTCACCGTGTATTTAGCGTCATCATCGCCGGACACCTGCCAGGGGGAAAAAAAGTACATTTCTAGGTTTCCCCAAAAGGTACTTCTTCACTCGTTTTTGTAATCAATTCAGGAAACACTAAAAACATTTATAAACTGTAAAATGAAGCTGCCACATTATTTTAAAACATTAGACATGCTTTACAGCCCTAGTTTGAAGTTTAAACCCAAATTGGAAACCCTAAAAATGCCCTAAAACCCCGTTTAGAAGCTGAAAACCTAGCTTAAAACCCTAATTTGGAATAAAAAAAAACCTCTTAACCTTAATTTAAAGCCAAAGTATTATTTGGGAACCTTAAAAACATGTAAAAACCATAATTTGGATACAAGACCCTTATCTTAAGCCAAAAAGATATTGACGGTTTAAAACTCTCGTTTGAAGCCCAAACCATTATTGCAAACCTAAAAACACTTAAAAACCCTACTATGAAGCCAATACACAATTTGGGAACCCTATTAATGCGTGAAACCATAATTTTGAGCCGAAACCCCCAAAATGCTTTAAAACCCTAATATGAAGCAGAAACCCTAAAAATGGGGAAAAAACCCTAATATGAAACCAACACCTAAGTTTGAAAAGCAAAACCCTATTAACCCTATAAAACCTTAGTATGAAGGCAACACCTTAGTTTGGAACCCTATTAATGCTTTAAAACCATAATTTAGAGCCAAAATCCCTCGTTTAAAAACCTAAAAGCGCTTTTAAATCTTAATATGAATCCAACACCTTAGTTTAGAACCCTATTTATGCTTTACTACTATAATTTAGAGCCAAAACCCTAGTTTGGAACCGTAAAAATGCTTATAATCCTAATTTCAAGCCAAAACCCGATTGCCTCTTTAAAACCCTAGTTTGAAGCAGAAACCCTAAACACGTTTTAACCCATTATTTGGAGCCAAAATCCTAGTAAGAAAATGTAAAAATGCTTTTAGCCCTAATTTGAATTTAAAAGCAAAACCCTAGTAACGCTTTAAAACAGTATTTTGAAGCAGTAACCCTAATATGAAGCCCAAACCCTAATTACAGATTGTAAAAACGCTCTAAAACCCTGATATGAAGCCAAAACCCTACCACTTTTGCTTATTTTTCAAACCAATATTTTTTTTTATCAATGCCGTTTTTTTTTGTTTTTTTTTACCAATGATGCACACTGTCCCTTTATTTAAAATATTTTCAAACCATAACTTAGAACCAAAACCTTAGCTAGAAAACCTTTGGTTGGGAACCTGAATAATGCTTTAAAACCCTAATTCAGAGCCAGAATTGTAGTTAGAAACCGTAAAAACGCATTGGAACTCTGATATGAAGCCAAAACCCTAATACTTTTGATGATTATTTAAATCAACACTGTTTTTTAATGTATGCCTTTTTCTTACCATTAGTAGGTGCTGAATAACATACACAGTTCTTATAATAGTTGGGAACCCTTTTAACACTTTAAAACCTTAACTTTAAGCCAAAACCTTAGTTGGAACACTATTAACTCTTTAAAACCCTAATTTGAAGATGAAGCCCTAATCGGAGACCCTATAAACGTTTTAAAACCCCGATAAGAAAATTGAAACCCTAATTTGGAACCCCAGAATACCGTATTTTCCGCACTATAGGGCGCACCGGGTTATAGGGCGCACCCCCAAAAAATAGTTTTTGGTCCTATATCTTCCATAGATAAGGCGCATCGGATTATAAGGCGCTACAATGGGAACGTCGACAAAACAGTCAGATGAATATTTTGTTTGTTTGTTTGTTTGTACTTGATTCAATTGTTTGTTTGTTTGTACATGATTCAAATTGAATCTTTTCTTCCGGCGCCGTCACGAATGGCAGCCACTCCAGCAGCTCCCGTGTTATTTTCGATTGTTCTCTATTGTTCTCAGCTCAGGGATGCTGCTGGAAATGTGAATTTCCCTTCGGGGATGAACAAAGTATCTATCTATCTATCTATCTATCTATCTATCTATCTATCTATCTATCTATCTATCTATCTATCTATCTATCTATCTATCTATCTATCTATCTATCTATCTATCTATCTATCTATCTATCTATCTATCTATCTATCTATCTATCTAGATGATTCAGTCCAACTGATTACCCCCTTAACGTTCCCAAAGCTTGCAAAGAAGCAAATACGTGTCGTAGACACGTGCGGATGCTGTGTCCGTACGATGTCACTCAAATGCATCATTTCAAATATCATTCGGAAGGTCAAAGTCTTGGGATTCAAGAAATGCCAAACATTCCTTAGTTTCTATTTTCTTTTTCGCTCGCAACTTTACTGTGCATATGACAATAAACACTTGGAATTGAGTTTAATTCACTCAACTCATCACAGCAACATCAAGATCGTTCTAAAACAAGATACCGGGAAAATATAAAGCCGCATAACTCACCTAAGTTCTCACGTTCAATAATGATACGCAATCATGGTCTTCTTACAACCGTGAGTGAAGTAAATCCAGGAGAGTAGAATATTTACAAATACAGACTAATGAAACATGTTTCTTTATGGCGTACTTAAGCAAGCTTGCTACGCCATTGCTAAACTCGGCCGATTGCAGGGTTTGTTTTGGCCATCTAGCCAATCCGAGGCTCCGAATAACTTCAGCCAATAGCGATCGATTTAACGGATGATTGACACATCTTTTTCGGCCAATTGCAGGGTTTGTTTTGGCCCTCTAGCCAATCCGAGGCTCTGAATAACTTCAGCCAATAGTGATCGATTCAAATGATGATTCACACATTGGTTAGCCAATGAAACGCCGGTATATAAATCCCAGCATACACCGCGGACTACTCCACGTTCGGGGGAAAATCGAGTCGGCGGCTGTTGCGTAAGTTGCGAGACCTTGTGATTTAATGTAGATCCATAAATAAGACGCACTGTATTATAAGGCGCATGGTCAGCTTTTGAAAAAAATTAAGACTTTTAGGTGCGCCTTATAGTGCGGAAAATACGGTACTTTAAAAGCCTAATTTGAAGCCCAAACCCTAGTTGCTTGGGGGACATTGCAGACTCCACCCCCCAAATCCCCTCCCGGCAGTATCGGGTGTACCTCGGAAATGACCAAGCTGCAGTTGCCATCCTCGTCGTAGTCGATCTGGAAGTGTCGGGTCTCCTTGATGGGCTGCTCGTCCTTGTACCAGACCACCTCAGGGTCCGGGTAGCCTGCCGGGGTAGGGTTCAAAGTGGGAGTGTTGTGGTCTGGGCTTGGGGGGACCTGGCTTAAGGGGAGCGGTACCTTCGATCTTGCAGTCAAATCGGGCAGCACTGCCCTCCACCACTTCCACGTCTTGGATGACTGTGCTAAAACTGGGCTTGCACTCGCTTCTCAGCTCCAGGCACTCCAGGAACTGGTTGTCCTCTGTAAACCAGTTTTAGGTGGAGATCACAAGCTCAATCAAGACTTGATTTAATTAAAATAAGAACTATAAACAAAAACTATGCAACCTTAACAGGAAACCTGAAAACAGCTTTAATTTGTTTTATAAAGCCAAAACTTGGTTTGAAACCTTAGCTCAAAATACGAAAATCACTTTAAAACCCTCATTTAAAGAGGAAACCCTGGTGTGAACCCTTATTTAAAACAAATAAACGTTTTAAAGCACTCATTTAAAGCCAAATGCCTAGTTCAAACCCCCAAAATGCTTTCAAACCCTAATTCTGCGTCAAAACCCTACCTTTTACCCTTGGACTAACCCCTGACCCTATCCTTAATATGGCGCCCAAATCTTTAGTTTTAAATTCTAGTTGGAAAACCCAACAAACACTTTTAACTTGTAATTTTGAAGGCAAAACAGTAAGTTGACAGCCCAGTTTGAAACTCTAAAAACGCTGAAAAACCCTGGTTTAGGGCCTAAACCCTAGCCCTTATCCTAATATGGCGCCCAAACCTTAGTCTGAAACTCCAACATGCTTTAAAATCCCAATTTGAAACAGAAATTGCGGTTGAAAACTATAGTTGGAAACTCCCCAAAAAATCTTTAATGTCATTGTTTAGAGCCAAAAGCCTAGTCTCATCATTCAACTAAACTGGGATCACTTCAGAGTTACTGAATAAGAAAACAGATGATACGTGATCTGAGTCCAAGGAAAGTGCCTGATTCCAGCTCCTCTTCCTATCACTATCGGAAATCATACCTAAGCATCTTTTCACGGGTTTAGCAGCCTTGGATTCCGTTGTGAAACTGAAACATGGGAAGGTTCCCTGGGGAAACATTTGGGACGGGTACCTTCAGTTGGCGAGCCCCTCTTGGCATGTACCCCTGCCATCATGGCCATGGAGGATAGTCTGCCGATGGCTTTGATGGCGTGGCCCGTCTTCTGCCACTTCCTCCTTAGGATGTACTTCTTCATTCTCTCCTTGGAGAGCTTCTTTGCCTTCATTGTGTTCGTGTCTTGCTTGAGCCAAGGGTGCTCCAGGCACTGGGGACAGCTCAGGCGGGCTCTGCAAACACATAGATGCAGATGGTCAAACTCTTGAATCCATGGACTTCCTTTTCCTGACCACATTTCTCAAGCACCGAAAATGTAACAAAAAACAAGTACCAAGTGGTTTGATTTCTGGGGTCAGATCCCGTTCAACTACACATACGCGTGCTTAAGTAGCCCCCGATCGCTTGGGGCACCCCCCCCACCCCTGATTAAAACCGCACCGCCCGTGACGGAAACCAATCTGACTGACAAGCCAGCTCAAGACCGACGCCAAAGTGCACTTCGGGACTGAAAGCTGACTTCATGTCCTTCTTGAGCAGCCTGGTGATGAAGTCCTTGGCATCGTCTGAGATCTCGTCGAAGGCCTCGTCCTCAAAATCCCAAGTGGCCGAAGTCACATTGGCCAAGGTCTCGTTGTCGTTGTCACCCATGAACGGCGACAGACCGCTCAGCCTGGTAGGGACAAAACATAAACATAAGTTGGTTTACAACGTGGAAATGAAGGAGTCCCGATTATTGGGAGGAACTCCTGGCTGACTTCAGATTTGTAATACTCACAGAATGTAACAGATGACGCCGATGCTCCACATGTCAGTTGGGTAGCTGATGGCTTCGTAGTTAATGACTTCAGGTGCTACGAACTCTGGCGTTCCAAACAAAACTTTGAGGGTTCCGGCATTTTCTGTGACAGACCGACAACAGGATGAGTCACGTTGGGAGCCTTCATTAGTGAGAACCTCAAGTCTCTGGGCCTCTAAGCTCACCTAGGCGCCTGGCTAGGCCGAAGTCAATGAGTTTGATCTTGCTACCAGTCTTGTTGACACACATGATGTTCTCGGGCTTGAGGTCCAGGTGTACGATTCCCTGCTTGTGGATGAAGCCCACCCCGTCGACGATTTGAAGCATGTACTTGATCACCTCGCGCTCAGACAACTCAAAGTCTTCATCGATGATGCGTTCGAACAGCTCACCGCCGGAGATCCTGATTGGCACAGGAAGGCCGTCACACAGAAGAGTCGAAACCGGCAACGGTTCCAGGTCCACTCAAGTACTGAGTCTTTTGATCTTGCCCCAATCAAGTCACAGTTAACACACCTTTTAAGAACTTAAAACTAGTCATGAAATATTGTTAGGAACCTACTCCGGGTGGTGCGCAAGAAAAGTGTCGAAACACTAGTGCCGTAAACGGTTGTATTTTATCTGGGCAGTGTTCAGTACATGGGAAGTTGGGTTGTTTAAGATGCAGCCAAGGGGTCATTATTCCAGCAATCCATACAGCAAAGGCAACAGTCAAAGTTGATCATGCGGTACTCGTGATCCGGAAAGGCAGGCAAAGGTGGATATGGAAGACAATGAACTAGCAAGGAACAAAAGAAAAAAATACTAATAAAGGGTAGAGACAACTCAAGACAAGTGCCAACAGCTGTGAGCAGGACATTAGCCTCTAGAAATGAGTGACTAACAGAGAGAGAAAGAGAGAGAGAGAGATGAACATACAAGGAAAGAGTACTCAAAGTGAAGATAGGGACAGTTGTCCTGAGAAAAGTCCTTAAAGTGCACACTTACATTTCCAGCACCACCACAATGTCGGACTTCCCCTCAAAGGCGTCCACGCACTGAACTAATTTGGGATGATGCAAGCTGTTCATGATGCCAATCTCATGCCGAACGTTGTCTTTGTCCTTGACCGAGTATGCCTTTATGAACTTGCCGGCCCACACCTTTTTGGTGGCCTTCTCCACCAGCTTGAAGACTTGACCGAACTTGCCCCTGCCAAACCAACATCCGTGTCACCAAAACCTTGAACTGGTTCCAACCTGCCAAAGGTCAGATCTGCCAAATCCTATAGACCCACTTCTGCATAAAAGGGTCCTAAACTCATTCATTATCCAGTTGTCTGTCCTCATTTGGGTCTTCGAGTGGCTGGCGCCTGCCCCCGCCCGACCAACCATTCCTTTTCTCACACACTCATTCTCAGAGACAATTTGAACTTGCTGATCGACCTCCCAAGGAAACCGGAGTGGCCGCAGAAAACCCACTCAGGCACTGGGGAAAACATGCAAACTTGGTATCTCGGTAACTCCTTAAGTTTAGGAGTCTCCAACTTTTAGGACCTAAGCTGTCAGCCAAATGTGCTAACCAGTCAATCACTTTGCCGCCTGGTCTTTTACATTTTCTCTTGACTCTGGTTCTGATGCAAACAAACAGATTGTGGTTTTTGTAGGGAGTTTGAATCTGTTCCTGTGTGTTTTAGACCACTAAGCTTCTTTTACTTTGTTTTTGCTTTGAGGCGGCTTCCATAATGCCTCAAGTCATCCATCAGGATCACAACATCTCAGCGATTATAAGTCCTCAAAGTCGCTTACGTTCCTAGCCTCTCCTCCACGTCGTAGAGCTCTTTCACCTTCACGTCTGTCCGGATGGTCACCTGCCTGTAGTCCGGCTCCTTTTCCGAGTCTGCCGCAAGACAAGACCATATGAGTCAACAGAATCAATTAAGTCTCACATGGGAATGTAACATAGATTTGTAAATGTGGAACTTCAAGTTTCTGGTAAAGTAGTGCTTGGGCTATATGCCGGACTATCAGGAGCAATTTGGGGTTCAGGATCTTGCTCGAACATGGCCAAAATTGTGGACTAGGCTCAGACAGCTAACTTCTTGGTTGGGAATTGAGCCATGTTGCCTTATGACGAAATATTTACTATAAAGTTTGAACGTCATTAGAGAACATTTCAGACCTTCGTGCACCTAGGTCAATTTACCAACATTCACGATTTAAGGAAGAGGAGTCTAATATACGATACAGGTCCATTTCTGAAAATAACCACCAGTTCATTCGATACCAATTTAACTGCTTTGGTGTGGATGCAAACAAAGTATATCTGTACCGTCCTCTTCCTCCTCCTCTTGGTTCTCTGTCAAAGGAATAAAACAAAGTGTATCAGTATTAGATCTGGTTCTATAGATTCGGTTTAGAGCATGTGTGCGCACCGTTCTCGTCCACCAGGCCCACAGTGACCTCATCGGACTCTGCGCTTGGGTCACTGATGCCGTAGATGTTCTCCGCTCGGATTCTGAACTTGTACTGGCGCTCTGGCAGGAGGTCCTGGAAGTGGAGGGACTGATACTAAGACAGGAGACTTGGACAGCGTGGACTAAATCATAAAACACTTAACCTCAAAGTTCCAACTAACTGGAATAACGTGGGAACAGAAGAATCTGATTGTCAACCATAAAAACTAAGTCTAAGATATGAGCATGTTCAAAGATAAGGTCTGAGACATGTAGATGGACACACTTGGACGTTATAGGACGTGCTGTTGCAAGACACAAGCGGCGTCCACTTCTGGTCCACAGAGTTGTGCATCTCCAGATGGTAGGTCTGGACGGCACTCCCGCCATCGTAAGTGGGACCGTACCAAGACAGCGTTAAACTGGAACGTCTCACGTCGGAGAGTGCGGGAACCTTTGCAGGCGGGTCCGGTTTGTCTGTGGGACGAAGAACATGTTTGACAAGGAAAGGTCATAAGGTACCGCTTGACTTCTCAAGGAATCAGCTAGAGAAGTTGCTGTGGTTCCACCGAGTAGGTCAGGATGTTTTTCCAAAATATGGACATGTCTTTTCTTCGACTTGTGTGCTCTGACTGGGGTCACCCAGAGCCTGAGGCACCTCGCTCAGGGGTTGCCTTAAAAGGCATACGGACTCCCTTGGTGATTCCCTAAACAAAGGTATGTCAATCCTCTCTGACCTAACTGACCACCTCAACTTAATTTACCATTTTAACACTGAGCTTTAATGCGCCAATGCTATCATTCTAACATTGGGATTCAAGTAGGACACACGTGGAGATTAGACCAAAGTTTCTAATTCATTGGTAGTTACCTTCCTGGTGTCAATGCTAATGCAACTCTATTGCTAGGTTGCTAAATTGCAAAGATGCTAATGCTTACCTGCAAGATAGAAAATGACGAGCCCTGATGGCTCCCTGAAATAATTCTAACACTGTGCTTGCCTACTTAACATAATTATGACAATTTGGAATGCTAATGCAAACGTCACATCAATGGCAAACTAATGTACATTAAACTTGGTCCAAATGTCCCACCAATGTCACGCCTGACCCAAGCGTGCCAAATGAACAGTGTCATGCTAACATGCTAATGGTAATGTCCCACCAATTTCACACTTGACCCCACTGTGGCAAATAAAGAGTGTCATGCTAACCTGTTAATGCTAACAGACCACTAATGTCGAACCTGACCCAAACATGCCAAATAAACAGTCATGCTAACATGCTAATGCTAATATCTTACCATCGTCACACCTGATTCCACTGTGGCAAATGAAGAGTGTCATGCTAATATTGAAATGCCACACCAATGTCACGCCTGACCCCAACGTGGCAAATGAGCAGTGTCATGCTAACATGCGTATGCTTCTGTGCCACCTGACCCCAACGTGGCAGAGGGAGTCATGCTAACATGCTAATGCTAATGTTGCATCAATGTTACACTAAATGTGGCAAATGAAGGGTATTGTGATAACATACTAATGCTAATGTCCCACCAATGTTGCACCTGACGCAACGTGACAAATGAAGATGCAATGCTACCATGCTAATGTCCCACCAATTTGACACCTGATCCCAACTTAGCGAATTAACAGTGTTATGCTTACATGCTAATGCCATCGTCCCACCAATCATGTAGAAAATGAAGAGTGTCATGCTAACATGCTAATAACTTACAAATCATATGCCAAAGAAAGAGTGACATGCTAATATCCACCCGGTGCCAAATAAAGTGTAATTTTAACATGCTAATGTCCCACCAATCAGGTGCCAAAAAAAGCGTGTCTCGGCAACATGCTAAGGCTAATGTCCCACCACTTGTGGCTAATGAAGAGTGTCATGCTAACAAACTAATGCTAAAGGCCTCACCGACAATGGTGAGGTTAAGCGCGGCCTGCCGGAGTCCGTACTGGTTCCTCAGCTCGATAGTGTAGCATCCGCAGTGCTCCTGCTGTCCGCTAGCGATAGTTAGCAAGCTGCTGCTGTCACTACTTTGGATGGACGTGTCCGCCGTCCCCTCCTGGATCTGGAACCAGAACCGGGTCGTCAACGCGGTCGAAAACTGAACCGGCTTTAGCGGGTCTTACCGGTTTTCGAAACTTGAGCCAGGTGCAGTTGATGGGCGGAGCTCCAGAGAACTTGCAGAGGATCTCCACCTTCTGACCCGCCAGGATTTTCATGTCCTCTGGGAACTGAAGGATGTGGGGGGGCAGCGCTGCAAACAGGACCAGTATTTGGGTATTTCTGAGGAGTCAGGACCTCTGAACCTTTTTGTGAGGGTTTGCCCTAACTGGATTTTGTCTGGACTTTGGCTAAGTGTGAAGAAATGGCGGCAAAGTATCATAAATACAGTTTTTACCCAGGATACGACGACCCCACCTTATGACCTGTGTCAAACTCATGGCTCCCGGGCCAAATGTGGCCAGCCACATCATTCTATATGGCCTCAGTATTTATTTCCAGCAAGACATTCTATTCTTCCAGACCAGCACAACATTGAATATCAACACCATCTTTTACACACAGTCAGGTAGGTTACCTTAGCTGTGAAAAAATGTCATAAAAAGCACATTTGGTTTTGTTGACTAAGCTTTTTTTCCCCAAAAAGACATTCCACGCTTCTAGGCCGGAACAACATTTAATGTCGACACTATGTCATGCAGACAGTTAGAAGGGTTGACTTACATGTCGAACATGCCAAAAAAAGCTGACTCGGCACTTTTGGTTTTGTTGACGCTGCATATGTTTCCTAGAAAGACATTCCAATCTCCCAGACCAGCACGACATTGAATATCAACACCATCTTTTACACACTGTCAAGTAAGTTACCTTAGCTGTGAATTATGTCATAAAAAGCACATTTGGTTTTGGTATTTGTTTCCCAAGATAGACATTCCACGCATCTAGGCCAGAACAACATTTTATGTTATCACTATGTCTTGCAGACAATTAGAAGGGTTGACTTACGTCGAACATGCAAAAAAGAGCTGACTCAGCACTTTTGGTTTTGTTGACGCTGCATGTTTCCTAGAAAGACATTCCACTCTCCCAGTCCAGCATGACATTGAAGATTTTGTGGTAGGTTCCAAAAATTGGTTTTGCTTCTCAATGTGAGTGCTGCTCTATTGGCGCACAGTATTTGATAACTAGTATAAAATATTTTGTTACTTGAATGTTTTTTGGGGGGTTTGTTTCCCCCGCTATACGACAAATGTTCCCACCTCACGTTGTATCCCGGGGTAGTATTGCAGAAGAATGAAGGGGGTTGGCTCACCTTGCTTGGGGGGCGTCTTGGCCGGGGGCTTCTTGATCCGAGCTTCACCTGAAAACACGCAGTGTCAATGTCGGGTTTGGAAAAAATACTTTTGCCCTTTTTTGGCCGTATATGTCTCGCTTCCGTCTCGATTTCAGATTTCAGAGAAGTTTCCGAGACGGACTGTTTGACAAACGATTTTCCGAAATTGGGACCAAAAGAAAAAGAAGAACTCGAGGACGTCTCCATCGAACTCTGGTATAAAACATCCGCCGCGTGGGCTGGATTAGGCCCACGAGTGGTTTTAATCCAGCCCACGAGACGATGCCGAGAAAAGCACAAGAGAAAAATGAGTTCCAGTTTGAAATATCTCCAGTCGCCAAAGACAGGCGTTGCTCTCAAAGTAACTCCAGCAGAATTTTTTCCTCTTACTTTCTTTCTCTTTATTCTCTTTTTCTTTCTCTTTGAGTTTCTTTCTTACTCTCATTCTCTCACCTCTGTCTTCTTGCTCTTTTCTTCCTTTTTTCCCCCTCACGTTTTCTCTTTTTACCTTTCTTTCTCTTTGTTACATTCTCTCTTTCACTTTCTTTTTTCCTTTCGTCTCCCTTTCTGTATCCATTTCCATCTCTTTCTCTCGTCGCTCTTCCTCTTTCTTTCACTCTGTATTGTATCATTTCTCCCTCCTTTTCTTGTTTCTGCCTCTCTCTTTCTCGCTATTTCTTTTTTTAACTTGTTTTTTTCTCTCTTTTTCTTTCGTTTCTCCCGCTCTTGTTGTCTTTTTTTTCTTTTTCTTGTTTTTTTTTCATTTTCCTCCCTCTTGTTCTCTATTTCTAACTTTTTCCTTCTTGATTTTTCTCCTTCTCTGCTCCTCTCTCTCTTCCTCTGTTTTGTTCTCTCATCTCATTAGCTGCACCGCTTATCTTCAGTAGGGTCGCGGGGGTGCTGGAGCCCATCCCAGCAATCTTCGGGCAGTGGGCAGGGGACACCCTGAACTGGTTGCCAGCCAATCGCAGGGCACACAGGGACAGACAACTCACTCGCTCATTCACAACTAAGGACAATTTGGACCGACCAATCAACCTGAAATGCATGTCTTTGGAATGTGGGAGGAAACCGGAGTGCCCGGAGGAAACCCACGCACGCACGGGGAGAACATACAAACTCCGCACAGGAAGTCCGGTAGCTGGATTTGAACCCACACAGGAGGTTCCCAAGACCTTAGATGTTTTGTTCTTTCATTTTGTATTCTTCCTTTTCCTCAAGTTCTTTGTCCTTGTCTTCTTTCACTTTCTTTGTCTCCTTTTTTCCTTTGTTTTTGTTATTTTTACTCTCTCCATCCATATCTCATGTTCTCTCAGTCTGTTCTTTCTTTTCTTTTGGGTTTTTTCTTCTTTTTTTGTTCTTTTCTTTCTTTCTTTGTCTTTCTCTCTGTCTCTCTCTCTTTCTCTCTCTCCCTTTCTCTTGTTTTTCTTTTTGAAGTCCGTTCTAGGTTTTTTTTCTACCATGTGACCCCTGGGATGAATTGATTTTGTTGCACTTGTTGTTTTTTTCCGATCTAAAGGGAAAAAAACGACAACAAAGAAGGCAAAAGTTCTCCGGAAAAAGTTTTCTGGTGGGATAATAAGAAACGTGTCTTGAGAACAAACCTACTCTATTGTAAACGCCGAAATCCGGAGCAGAAGCATCCAATTATTTTGTGAGACGGACTGGACATAATTATGTGTGTGTGTGTTTGCAGCCAGCATGTCCTTCTTGGGACAAAAAAGACTGGAGTGGGCGAAAGAGAGAGAGAGAGAGAGAGAGAGAGAGAGAGAGGCCTTCCTCGAGTCTAAGTTTAAGCTAAGGAAGGCCCCTGACACGCTAGCTAGCAAACTGTCTTTCGCTTGACTTACTCTCAGACGTCTTCTTGTTGGACTTTGTGTCCGCCGGAGACTTTTCCAGAGGATCTGCCAACACAAACAAATAAAATCCTTCAAAACACTGGAACAGATTCAAAACGTCCACTTAAGGCTGTAGAACGGTTCATCTTGACTTGAGAGCACAAATTCGAGTTAAGAGCACCAGATAAAGCATTCATATTTTGAAAAACGTTGAACCCAAAGAGGGCCCCTAATACAATACACCAAAATGTTCACTTACGACTAGCGTAACTAAATGGCTTGTCTTGACTTGAGAGTAAAGATTTGAGTTAAGAGCACCAGATGAAGCATTAATATTTTGAAAAACATTGAACCCAAAGAGGGCCCCTTATAAAATACATCAAAATGTTCAACTGGACATCCAATTTGATTGGCCGTCCACTTAGGACTAGCATAACCAATGGCTTGTCTTGACTTGAGAGTAAACATTTGAGTTAAGAGCACCAGATGAAGCATAATTATTTTGAAAAACGTTGAAACCAAAGAGGCCCCCTTATAAAATACATCAAAATGTTCGATTGGACGCCCAATTCGATTGGATGTCCACTTAGGACTAGCGTCACTAATAGCTTGTCTTGACTTGGGAGTAAACATTTGAGTTAAGAGCACCAGATGAAGCATTATTATTTTGAAAAACGTTAAACGCAAAAAGGGCCCCTTATAAAATACATCAAAATGTTCGATTGGACGCCCAATTCGATTGGATGTCCACTTAGGACTAGCGTCACTAATAGCTTGTCTTGACTTGAGAGTAAACATTTGAGTTAAGAGCACCAGTTAACGTATTACTATTTTCAAAAAAGTTGAACACAAAGAGAGCCCATATAAAATGGTTCAAAATGTCCGATTGGACCTCCACTTAGGACTAGCGTAACCAACGGTTTTCTTGATTTGAAAACAAATATTTGAGTTAAGAGTGCCAGCTGAAAGGCTCCTTTTTTCTAGACAAGTTAAACTTGAAAAAGAGAGCTAGCTTAGCACAATCTGCGAAGATACACAAACATACAAACACCTCCAAAACGCCATCCACGTAGATGTCCACTTAGCATGACTTTAAAAACGCATTACGATTTGATGTTGATTTAAGCACGACTAGCAAGGCAAGCATGACTTACACTCTTTGTTTTGACTTGAGAGCAAAAAAATTAAGTTAAGAGTGCCAGCAGAAGTATGGTTATTTTCATATAAGTTGAACTAGAAAAAGTGCAAAAACAAAATCCTTCAAAACGTTTTCTGAAAATCAATCAGGAATAAAGGAATTGTGAGTGTGAAATGCACTTAAACGGACTGCGTGTATTATTCAGTGCCCCCTTGTGGTAAAAAATATAATCCATAAAAATAATATTGTTTTGAATGATTAGCAAATTTAACAAAATATCATTTCCTAATTACATATAGGTTGATAAATTTCTGACTATTTTAGACTAGAGGCTCACACATTTGTCAGCCATCTTGCTGCTATGGGTGCCCCCAAAAAGCAGTTTTTTTTTCTTTTTATTGTTTTTTTTTGCATATGTTCCTTTTTCTTTTCATCTTTCCTTTTTCTACCCTTTTCGCTTATTTTATCCTTTTCTTGCTTTTTTTCTTTTTGTCTTCTTGTTTGTCTTTCTTTCTCTTTCATTTTTCCCTTCCTCCTGGTTTCTTTTCCCCCTTCTTCTTTTTCTTCTTTTTTCTTGCTTTTTCCTTCTCTCTTTTCTTTTTTTTTCTTGCTTTCTCATTTTTATCCACTTTTTTTTCTTTCTTTAAACAGTAACAAAGTGGAGTTTTGGTCACTTTGAGTCTCCATAGTTTGTATTCACGTGTTTTCGGTATTAAACAGCAAAAACTGTCCTTTGTAACATGTTAAGACGGGGCCTCAAACTTTGAACCCGAGGTCCGCAATTTGCCTCCAGCTGCAAGTTTAAGGCCCCCTGCACTAGAGGTAAGCATAACTTTAACTGCTTTGACTTGAGAGCAAAAAAAGAGTTAAAAGTGCTAGATAAAACACTGCCTCTCAAATAAGTCGAACCCAAAATAGAGTTCTGCCTACGTGGATCTGCCAAAACAATCAAATCCTTCTAAATGTGATTCAATGGGACTCGAAAGCCTGAGAGTTTGGATTGACTTGAGAGCAAAGATTTGAGTTAAGAGCAGCATGTTATTTGCTATTTCTAGCTACCGAAGACAATCATTTAAATCCTTCAAAACGCGTTCCAGTAGGACCTCCACTTAAGGCTAGCGTGATTTCAAAAGTTGTCTTGACCAGTATTGGGAACAACTAACCACGCGACGACTCCATGACGGACGGTAGTAAACCGTAGTTAACAGTGGTCGAGGTATGTAAACTGTAGACAACTCAACACCATTGGCAATGACTAGTCAAACCAATAACTATGTACCGACCCATTTAGTCTTCCCCCTGACATATTACAAAACTTTTAACCGAATCTTCCAGTTTTTCCTGACTTCACTTCACACTATCTGTAACACTTTATCCTAAGTGGAGTATCCCCATACACCCGTGCTGATATAAAAGCCTATACAAGTCTGGATGCTTACCAGTTTTTCGTAGCTGTTACGCTTTGGAGCGCTGCATTAAAATACGCTGGGTGGAGACGTCACACAATGGAGAACGTCCTACCGTAATATTCTGAGTAAGAGCGCTATTAAATTCACAATAATTAATATCTATATTGAAGGAAACTTCTTTCTTATAATTGTGTCAAAAGTGCTGCTCTCTCCTTACTGACAGAAGTTTTGTCAGCTATCATAGATATAGAGAGAGGCGATCGAGACAGGGGAAGAGAGGTGAGGGAGTAAGAGAGAGATTGGATAGTCACTTTATATTGTTTTACTGTTGACTTTTGTCGTGAACAATACATTTGAAGTGCGGTTACCTATTTCTACTTGACCAGTTGTCTCAGGTTGTAGGAGTTTGAATTATTTATTTAAAACTGCAGTGTTAAACGCACTTTATATTTTTAAACTGTTTATTTTTGTTGTGTAAAAATACTTCAAACACAGTTGCATATGACTGGGTGGAAACACATGTTTGCCTGGAGAGGGATGGGCGCCACCAGGCTGTACTTGCCCAAGATACATTACTGGAAATGGTGTCCCTTCGACCTGTGTGGTTAAAGGATACAACCAACCAACCATCAGTAGCAGTTGTCTGACAAAAGAATGTGATTTATTCTGTAGAGTGAAACTTACTTTACAATGTTTTACAGTTGTCCTTTGTTGTGAACAAAATAGTTGAAGTACAGTAGCATATGTCTACTTGACCAGTTGTCTCAGGTTGTGAGAGGTAGATTTAATTTGTTAAACTCACTTTATATTGTTTGATAATAATTGTCATTTTATTATTGTTTACTGTTTCTTTTTGTTGCACTTCAAGTTTAGGATGAATATGTTGCTGGTGAAGTGCAATAAATATTCCAATATTTTATAGAACCTATCTGTTCTTTTCTATTCAACTGACTTGGAAAATTTCAATTTTTTTGACATACAATTTATTTAAAAAAAAAACGGAAATAGTTACTCCCCCTGCGAGCATTTCAGTTGCTAACTCAGTGAAGAAGTAGTGAGTAACTTTAACAAATTACTTTGTAACGGGCCTAACACTCGTCCTGACTTGAGAGCAAAAAATTTGAGTTGGGAGCATCAAGTTGTTCTGGGCTATTTTTCTTACCGTCCACCAGAACCAGACAGGAACATTCGGCCCGGCCCGCCGAGTTCTCCACTTTGCACTTGTACTCGCCTTCGTCTTCAGGTAGCGCCTTGTCGATGCTAAGCGAGCATACGCCGTCTGACGCCATGAAAAAACAAACGTCACCAGAGAGAAAGACATGCTAATAGCATGGTGCTAAATTGCTAACTAAATTAAATGTGAATTTCCCAATAAAAAAATAAAATCCCTCCACGTAACCAACTACATAGTCACTAAAAGTCATAAATTGCATGATGCTAATTTGCTAACTCAACAGCGACTTAAAGATATGCTTATTGCGTGATGCTAATTAGCTAACATTTAAAATGTGGATTTCAATTTAAATTCCTTCCACATAACCAACTACATAGTGACAAAGTCATAATACGCATGATGCTAATTTGCTAACTCCACAGTGACCGAAAGATATGCTAATAGCATGATGCTAATTTGCAATTTAATTGAAATGTGGCTTCACGCATAAAAATTAAACTCCTTCCACATATCCACATAACCGACTACATAGTAACTGAAAGATATGCTGATAAAATGAAGCTACTGTGCTAACTACATAGTCATTAAAAGCTATGCTAATAGAATGATGCTAATTTGCTGACGAATTGAAATGTGCATTTCCAAAGTAAACTACATCCACATAACCATCTACATAGTGACTGAAAGAGATACTAATCGCAATGTGCTAGTTTGCTAACAAATTGAAATGTGGATTTACAAATATAAATTAAACTCTTTCCACAAAACCAACTACAATGACTGAAACACATGCTAATAGCATGATGCTAATTTGCTAACTACAAATTGTTCGCGAAATATACGAATATCATGATGCAAGTATTTTAGCTAAGTGGATTTATGTTAGCAGGATTTCTTTTAGCGAGTAGGTGGTTGTGGTTTATGTTTATGTGGTTAATGGCATTATGCTAATTTGCTAACTACAAAGTGATCGTGAAATATACTAATATTATGGTGCCAGTTTATTAACTAAATGGACTTATGTTAGCATGATTTCTTTTAGCTAGTATGGGTTGTGGCTTATGTTTACTTGGCTAATAGCATGATACTAATCTGCAATCAAAGTGAAATGTAGATTTTCAAATTAAATTATATCCTCATAAGCAATTAAATAGTGACTGAAAGACATGCTAATAGCATGATGCTTATTTGCTCACTACGTGAAATGTGAATTTACAAATGAAACAAAATTCCACCAACATAACCAACTACATAGTGACTGAAAGATATGATACTAGCTTATTTGCTAACTACATAAAGACCAAAAGACATACTGATAGCATGATGCAAATTTGCTAACAAATTGAAATGTGGATTTACGAATATAAAGTAAACTCCTTCCACAAATAACATTATGCTAACTTGCTAATTACATTGTTAATAAAACATATGCTAATAGAATTATGCTAATTTGCTGACGAATTGAAATTTGGATTTCCAAAGTAAATTCCATCCACATAACATCTACATAGTGACTGAAAGATTTGATACTAGCATGATGCTTATTTGCTAACTACATACAGACCAAAAGACATACTAATAGCATGACGCAAATTTGCTAACAAATTGAAATGTGGATTTACGAATATAAATTACACTCCTTGCCGAAAACCGACGACATAGTGACTGAAAAATATGCTAAAAGCATGATGTTAATTTGCTAAATACAAAGTGTTCGCGAAATATACTAATATGATGGTAGTATTTTAGCTAAGTGGATTTATGTTAGCATGATTTCTTTTAGCTGGTAGGCGTTTGTGGTTTATGTTAATGTGGCTAATAGTATGATGCTAATATACTAACTACAAAGTGATCACGAAATAAACTAATATGGTGCAAGCTTATTAGCTAAGTCGACTTATGTTAGCATTATTTCTTTTAGCTAGTTAGGTGGTTGTAGTTTATGTTTATGTGGCTTATAGCTAATTTGCTATCTTAGTGAAAGGCAGATTTCCAAATTAAATTTCAACCACATAAACAACTACCTGGTGACTGAAACACATGCTAATAGCATATTGCCAATTTAATAGCTAAGTGGATTCATATTAGCATGGCTAATGGCATGGTGATAATATACTTACCCAGTGAAATTTGGATTTCCGCATTGAATTAAATTCCAACCACATAATAAACTACTTAATGACTGAAAGACATGCTAATAGCATTTTACTCCATGGAATGTGGATGTAGTTTGGCTAGTAGGTGTTCTGTTTACGTGGCTAATTTACTAACGAAGCGGAATGTTGACTTCCGTTTGTGTGATTTCAGTTAACAAATAGGTGATCGTTGTTTATGTTTACGTGGCTAACAGCGAGATGCTAATTCACTCATTAAGTGGAATGTGAATTTTGTTTAGCCAGTTTTTCCAGTATCTCTTTGTGGTTTATATTTATGTGGCTGATACCATGGTTCTAATTTAAAACTAAGTTGAATGTGGATTTTATTTAGCTAGTGTGTGCTTGTAAACTATGTCTATGTGCATAATAGCATGATGCTAATTTTCTCACTAAGCAGAACAAGTAGTAGGCGTTTGCAATTTATGTTTATGTGACTTAGAGCGTTATACTAATTTACTAAGTAAGTTGAATGTGGATTTAGTAAGTGTTTGTTGATTATGTTTACGTGGCAAATAGCATGATGCAATTTTACTAAGTAAGTGGGATATGGATTTTGTCCAGTAGGTGTTTGTGGTTTATGTTCATGTGGCTAATTGCATGATTTTAATTTACAAATTAAGAAGAATGTCTATTTGGTTTGGCTAGTTACTAGCCGCTAGTAGGTGATCCTGTTTTTTGTTTATGTGGCTAATAGCTAGATGCTAATTTACTTACTATGAAGAATGTGCATTTCGTTTGGCTAGTTTGTCTCGTAGGTGTTTATGGTTTCTGTTTCCTTACCTTGGTTCTTGAGTACAATGAACTTGGAGGCCTTGACCAGTTTCCCATCCAGCGTCCAGCTGGCAGTGACATCGCAGGCGGCCTCCAGGCGGCACTGCAGGTGCAGGCGTTGCCCATCTACCACTGTCACGTCTTTCAGCTTCTCCACAAAGTTTGGCGTGGGGCCACTGTCATCCTTCACGCAGTCTTTCACCACCTGGCCGCTGTCCCCATTCTTGTCCACGCCGCCGGCCGGCTTCTTGTCGCCTGGAGGGGTGGGGTTGGCGTTCTTCTGGACCGGTCCGGCAGCTTTGCTGGCGCCGCCGCCCGTCTTTTTGCCCAACACGGCACGGAAGTCCACCTGTGCAGGGGCGCTGCTGGAGGCCTTGCGCTCGTCCTCGATTTTGGACTTGACCCCCTTCAAGTTGGCCTTAAAATCCATGGTGGTGAGACGCAGACTCCCCGCCTCCGGTCCGGGTGCTTTCCACCTGGTGGACGGGGAATTGCGAACTTCTGGACTTTTTGACCTCCTAGTGCTGCTGCTCCTCTTTCTTCAAGTCTTCGGTCCTGGTCTAGGTGGTGAATTTGAGGTTCTGGTACTCCAAATTTGGATCTTGCTGGCCCCTATCCAGGATTTCCCTGTTTGCTTGGCCTGTTGCCACAGTAGACTCTCTTAGTCACGGCTGCCAGGTATGCTTTTTCCAGTTCTTCTTGGTTTAGATGTGGTCCAGGTATTCTTCACTTGGGCTCTGCCAGTTTTTCTTCTGCTCTTTCTTTTATCTATTTGCCAGAAAGTCCTTTATCCTACTCGTTTTGCTGCCACTGGGTCAGCAGCTCAGTTTTTTCTACAATTTGTTCTGCTTGATCTAGATTAGGTTGAGGTAATTCCCGTGGACCGAGTTTCCTGCCGCCACCACCGCCGCCTTCTCCTCCTGTTTCTCAGCGGATGGAGCCACAGAGAGAATAAACAGCTGGCTTGAAGCTCCTGATCTGGAAGAGTAGCGAGGCCCCCGCCCCCTGAAGTTGGGGTAGGGGATGAAGGGGGCCGCAATAGGGATATGAGTGGTGGGGGGGTCTTATATCACATCAAGTCAGCGCCTTGGCCAAATAAGGTCATGGAGCCCTGAAACCGGTAGAGACATCTTACCATCGCCTTTGCCGGTTCCCATGGTACTCTGTTCGGAGCGGGAAGTGGTTATGGTCGTTCGAGGGGCACCTGTGTCCAGCGAATCGGACTTTGATGGATTTATTAGGTCACAAAGCACCTTGGGAGAAGCCTGAAGGGATGGCAGGCAAACAGGAAGAGACCCATTGATGGCCAGATTAGAGACACTTTGGGGAATTTCAACTGGGAAAAAAGGGGAAAAAAACCACCAGTACTGTTTGTGAAGCTCTCTAAAATTCGTCTCAGTCCAACTCGGACCAGAGTTCAGAAACGAGCGATTAGACTTCGGGTCTTGTTGACAGCAGCATTTCCTCCTCAGCCAAGGATACAGTTGATTGGCTGAGTTCTTTCCTAACGTCCAATCAGTTCTTGGAGGCTGCCACTGAAGACTTTGGAGGCCCCTAAGCATCACAACTGACCCTTAATCCTCCTCCCAGCCCAAAACAACCTCGAAACAAAAGGTCTGGACTGGTAAGGACCCGCAAAAATGTCCTCATTCTGCTTGTCCTAAAAAATGTAGTTTGGATAACAGGGTCTCATAGGTTATTTCCTTGGGGTCTGCTGGAGCAGTTCCTGTAGGCTGCCAATGATTACAGACTTGGACTTGGGAGGTCCCCAAGCATCACAACAGAGCCATATCATCCTGCCAGCCCAAAACCACCTCGAAAAAAGCTCTAGATTGGCACAGATCTGCAAAAATGTCCTTATTCTGTTTGTCCCGAAAACTGGACCTCCCAATGTAATTTGGACAACAGTGTCTCAAAGTCAATTTCCTAGGGGTCCGCCAAAGCTAGGAGCCAAATCAGGTTTTCCACAACATAAAAACATTCTACTCTTCTTCTCCATAATTCTCCTTGATTATAAAATAATGAGTAGAAATAATATAAATAACCCTAAATAATCCACCATTCACCTGGGCTGCACTTACATAAAATGTTCTTATCAAGGAGGGGCCTCAAACTATCAACCTTTATATTCCAAATGAAATAAGATCTAAAAAACAAAAAATGAATTATAAATGAATGTAAAAGTCAATCGATCGATTTGTGATAGATTATTCTATAATTTGCTTACCGAAAATATTTGGAATTAAGGAGGAGCCTTAAATCTTGAACACAAATTTTCTCCACAAAACAAGCACTATAAAATAGGAAAATCAATAAATCAATTGATTAATAAAAAAATCCATTATTAATTAAATGAAAATATTAAGGCGAGGCCTTAAACTACCAAACCTAATTTTTAACACAAAAAAGATCCGAAAAATTATTTAGAATAGTTATCAATCCATCAACGATAATCAATGATTCAATAATTGACTAACATTCAATTTTCATATTAAGGAGGGGCCTCAACTATAAACCCTTATTTCTACACAAAATGATATCTAAAAATATTTTTAAAAAACATTAAAATGTAATATGAAAATCGATCGATCAATCATAAATAATTCTATATTTTATTCATATTCAATTTTCATATTAAGGAGTGGCCTCGAACTATTAACCTTAATTTTGCTAACAAAATAAGATCCTAATAATAAAGGAATCAATAATTCACTAACGTTCAACTTTCATGTTAAGGAGGCGCCTAACACTACACAAAATAAGATTTTTTAAAAAGTATAAAAAAACAAATAAAACAATAAATGTAATATAAAAATCAATCCATCATGAACTAATCCATCATAAATTTTCGTATTGAGGAGGGGCCTCAACTATCCACCCTTATTTCTACACAAAATAACATTTATTTTTAAAAACAATCAATCATAAACAAATCCATAATTTATTGACATTTTACTTTTATATTAGAAAGGGGCCTCAAACTATTAACCCTCATTTTTGTTTAAAAAAAAAAAAGTAAAATATTTATAAAAATATTAAGAAGTAACATGAAAACCCACCAGTCAATCAATTGATTGATAATAAATGAGTTTATAAATGATTAATTTATTACCTTTCGTATTAGGGAGGGGCTGCTAACTATCAACTTTAATTGTCTGCACAAAATAAGATGTACAAATCAATAATAAATAAATAAAAATAACAATAAATCAATAAGAATGAATACGAAAGAAAACCAATCAATCAATCAATCAATTGATAATAATGGAATCCATAATTTATATACATTCAACGTTTATCTCAAGGAAGCGCCTCAAACTTGCAACTCTAATTTTCATCAAAAAACAAGATAAAAGAAATCATTGCAAAAATGAAAAATATAAGAAACTCAATCAATCAATCGTCATAAATGTATAATTTATTTACTCACTTACATTAAACAATGATATTAAGGTGGGGCCACAAACCATCAACTCTAATTTTCAAAACAAAATAAAATCTCGAAATAAAAATAAACCCATTTAAAATGAGCATGACTATCAATCAATCGATTAATTTGATTGAAAATGAACAAATCCATCATTTGTTGACATTCAATTTTCTTATAAGGCGGGACTTTAAATGATCAACCCTGATTTTCTAAACAAAAGATCTAAAAATTAAGAATAATAAGTGTGTCCAAGTGTCCTTAAGCAAGACACTGAACCCCTCAGATAAGCAGGTAGTTGCCTTGCATGGTCGTCGCTGCTATCGGCGTGTGAGTGTGTGTGTGAATGGGTAAGTGTGGAGTACATTGTAAAGCACTTTGGGAGGTCTTCCGTGACTTGAAATCGCTTTATAAATGCAGATCATTTACTATTAAAATGTAATATAGAATAGAATATACCTTTATTATCATTGTTACAAAATGGGTTGAACATATTGTGACAACGAAATTGGACGTGGCACTCCAGGTTCACATTTTACTGGAAGGATTAAAAAAAGATAATTTACACAATATTTACACGAGAAAGTATGGGCATGTAGAGGCAGAAGATATTTACATTGGGTGTTTACATACAGTTTTGGGATCATATTAGTGCAATATGCGGTAGTGAAAAAATAGGCAACATTGTGCAAAGTGAGCATATGCATGAATACAATTTTACATCTGTATGAGGTAGTGTGTTTGCAAGAGTTTCAGTTTTTTGTGCTGTGTGTTAAGGGTCGTGATGGCTCTGGGGAAGAAACTGTCTCTGAGTCTGTTTGTTTTTGTTTTGTGTGACCTGTAGTGTCTGCCGGAGGGCAGTAGGTCAACAAAGTGGTGGCCGGGGTGGGAGGAGTCCTCGATGATGTTTCCTGCTCTGCTGAGGTAGCGAGAGCAGGCAATGTCCTTCAGACTGGGCAGAGAGCAACCAATGATTCTCTGAGCTGTGTTAATGACCTTCTGAAGTGTTTTCCTGTCTGCTGCCGTGCACCCAGCATGCCACACCGTAATGCAGTATGTCAGAATGCTCTCCACTGTGGCTCTGTAGAAGGACACCAGCAGCTGCTGTTTCAGATGATTTTTCCTGAGCACTCTCAGGAAATGGAGTCGCTGCTGGGCCTTTCCTACCACCGCTCTGGTGTTTGCAGACCAGAAGAGGTCATCGGATGTATAATATGACGATCCAATCAATCAAACGATCGATGATAAATAAATCCATAATTCATTGACATTACATTCTTATATTAAGTAGGGGCCTCAAACTATTAACCCTAATTTTCTACGCAAAATAAGATACAAAAACATTATTTTAAAGAAACATTAAGAAATCCTTCATAATAAATAAATTCTTTACTCACTTACATTAAACAATAATAATAAAGCGCGGCCTCAAACTAGAAATTGTAATTTTCTAGACAATATATGATCCCAAAAAATGGAGACAAAATATTTTAAAAAATAAGTCATTTGACAATCAGTCAATTAATCAATAAAACGTTCTACCCTAATTTTCTACACAATATAAGATCCAAAACAATTATAAAATATATTAAGAATATGAAAATCAAGCAAGCCTATTAAATGAATTCAACGATTTATTCAACAATTATATTAAGGAGATACTTCAAACTATCAAGGCTAATTTTTGACACAGAAATTATAAAAAAAATAATAGGATTGTGAATATCTATCCATCAATTATTCAATCATTCAAACGTTAATAATTAATAATTTATCAACTTTCAAATTTCATATTAAGACTGGGGCCCCTCAAATTCGTGGCCCATGGGCCACAATACGCCCGGGTTGCTACGAGTTTGAGACCCTGTCTCACAAATACACACGAACATTCACCCCAGTCGCGCGTGCACGTGCACGACATGTGAGAGAGGGAAAAAGGAAACCGAATGCCCTTATATGGTCAACATCAGCAGAGACTGACTTCGAGGCGCGCGCACACTGGAAGGCACGCACGTACGCGTGGACGAGCACGCAGACACATACGAGCGTGCACGTAGGGAAAGAAGCCAAACATGAACGGAAAAAAGCAGACCTGGAAGCAAATGTAAGAAAAGGAAAAGAAAAGAAAAAAGAGAGAGAAGTAAACACGTCATAAAAAAGGTCTCAAACAACATGGAAAGGGAAAGAGGGGGCTTTGTCGATTTAGGGCAGGGGTCTCGAACCTGGTACCCCCTAAGAACAGATGACGTGCCCGCAGACCTGTTCTGAAAAAAAGACCAGTGCTAAATCATTGGGATTCTCTAGTTAGATGATTATCTTTTCGGTTGACTGGGTGTATTTAACCCTTTTTAACAATTAACCTAGTAATAACATAGTCATAACATGTTATTTTAGGAATTCAACGAAATTAATTCCAGTTCATGCGCTTCCTGGACAAAAGAATCTTTTCAAGTATTGTTAATTATTTTTAAGCGATTATTTAAGAGAATAGAATGATCATCTATTCACGATTTAAACAAAGCCATGTGTTTATCTTTCTTTTAGGTTAATTCTACAGGAAATGAAAATGTGCATTTTTTAGACTGGCAACCTGGTTACCTTTTAAGCTTTGTAACTAGCTAGCTTCCTACCTTTTTTTAGATATTTAGCAAGCTATCTAGCTAGCATTTTACATTTTTTTGCATGCTATCTAGCTAATATTTTCCATTTTTTCTGTTTTTAGCTTTCTATCTGGCTATTTAGTTGGCTTCTTTAGCATTTAGCTAGCTATCTAGCTCCCTTTTTGTTTTTGACCTTTTTAGCTAACTATAAAGCTACTTTGTAGCTATTCAGTGTGCTATCTAGCTAGCATTTTACATTTTTTGTATGCTATCTAGCTAATATTTTCCATTTTTTCCGTTTTTAGTTTTCTATCTGGCTATTTTGTTGGCTTCTTAAGCATTTAGCTAGCTATCTAGCTCCCTTTTTGTTTTTGACCTTTTTAGCTAACTATAAAGCTACTTTTTAGCTATTCAGTGCGCTGTCTAGCTAGCTTTTGACATTTTTTGCATGATATCTAGCTAATATTTTTCCTTTTTTTCAGTTTCTTTAGCTTTACATCTGGCTATATAGTTGGCTTTTGACTCATTTAGCTAGCTGTCTAGCTCCCTTTTTGTTTTTGACGTGTTTAGCTAACTACAAAGCTACTTTTTTAGCTATTCAGTGTGCTGTCTAGCTAGCTTTTTAAATTTTTTTTGCAAGCTATTAACTAACATTTTGACTTGTTTGGTTATCAAGCTAAATTCTGGCCTTCTTTCTAGCTTTCTTTTAGTTTTTTTACCCATTTACCTCTCTAGCTAACTATCTAGCTACTTTTTTTTAGCTATTCGGCATGTTATTGAGCTAGCTTTTTACATCTTTTCATGCTATTTAGCTAACATTTGCCATTTTTTGCTGTTTATCAAGCTAAATGTTGCCCCCCTTTCTATCTAACTATCTAGTTTTTTAGCTTTCTATCTAGTCATTTAGTCTGCTTTTTACTTATTTAGCTATGTATCTAACCCCTTTTTTAGTTTTTGACCTGTTTACCTTTCTAGCTAACTGTCAGTCTACCTTTTTAGCTATTCAGCATTTTATCTAGCTAGCTCTTTACATTTTTTTCACAATACTTAGCTAACATTTGCCATTTTTGGCTGGTTATCAGGCTAAATCTTGGTCTCTATTCTAGGTAGCTATCTAGTTTTTTTTTTTAGCTTTTTATCTGGCCATTTAGTTGGCTTTTTACTCATTTCGCTAGGTATCTAGCTCCCTTTTAGTTTTTGACCTGTTTACCTTTTTAGATAACTACAAAGCTACTTTTTAACTAATTAGTGTGCTGTCTAGTTAGCCTTTTCCATTTTTTCATTCTATTTAGCTAACATTTTAACTTTCTTGCTAATTACCAAGGTAATTTTTGGCCTCCGTTCTAGTTAGCTAGCTAGCTTTTTATTTAAGCTTTCTATCTGTCTATTTCATTGGCTTTTTACTCATTTAGCTAGCTATCTAGCTCCCTTTTTGTTTTGTTTTTGCCCGTTTACTTCTCTAGCTAACTATCAAGCCACTTTTTTTATAGCTATTCAGCATGTTATCCAGCTAGCTTTTTACAACTTTTGGATGCTATTTAGCTATCATTTTATCCCTTATGTTAGTTCTAGTTAGCTATCTAGCTTCTTTTTTTAAGCTTTCTATCGGTCTATTTCATTGGCTTTTTACTCATTTAGCTAGCTATCTTGCCCCCTTTTAGTTTAGGACCTGTTTACCTATTTAGATAACTATAAAGCTTCTTTTTTAGCTAATCAGTGTGCTGTTCAGCTAGCTTTTTACATCTTTTGCATGCTATTTAGCTAACATTTTAACTTTCTTGCTAGTTATCAAGCTAAATTTTGGCCTCCTTTCTAGCTTCCTTTTAGTTATTTACCCATTTACCTCTCTAGCTAACTATCAAGCTACTTTTTTTTTAGCTATTCAGCATGTTATCTAGCTAGCTTTTTACATCTTTTGCATGCTATTTAGCTAAAATGCTATCCATTTTGCTAGTTATCAAGCTAAATTTTGGCCTCCCTTCTAGCTAGCCATCTAGCATTCTTTTTAATGTTTTGTCCGACTATTTAGACGGCCTTTCCCCCTTTTAGCTAGCTATTTCTGTCCCTTTAGTGTTTTACCTGTTTACATTTCTTGCTAACTATCAAGCTAGTTTTGTTTGCCATTGAGCTAAGTTGCTATTTTTGAAATTCCTATCAAACTGGGTGCCCATTACGCGAATTAGTCAGAAAAAGTAGCTCGACGCTCGCAAAAGGTTGGATTTAGGGCATTTCCTGTTTCTGAGCAATTTTCCAACTGGAGTGTTTATGTCCCTAGAGGAGCGCGAATTCAGTGCTGCTCCCCGCAGGAATACAACGGGACTGCAAGGTTCTCAACAATAAGAAAGAAATGAATAATAATAATAATAATAATAATTTCCTTGTATTGTCATTCTGTGTAACAATGTACACAGAACGAAATGTCGATTGCACCTGACCCGTTGTAGCGAGCCGATGCAGCCGCAGCCAACAGAGGGCGCCGCCGACCACTTAGAAAACATACAAATATTAACACAGAAATTAATCGACTTAAAACCGTAAAATAGCTAAATATATCACATCAATATATTTATTCACTTAGGCATTTTATCATTTCTTTTGTAGTTATTTCGTTTTTTATCTTGTGGTCTATTTTGTCAAGTATTTTGTCATTTATTTTGCCGTGTTTTTTTTTCAAGTGTGTTTTTGTGTATTTTGTCATTTATTTGGTCATTTAATTATTTCATCATTTTTTGTTGTCGTGTATCTTGTCGTGTATTCTGTAAACGATTTATGTCGGTATTTATTTTGTCATTTATTTGGTTGTGTATTTTGTCATGTATTTACTGTGTATTTTGTCAAGTATTTTGTCATTCATTTTGGGGGTATTTTGCCACATATTTACCGTATATTTTGTCAAGTATTTTGTCATTGATTTTGGGGTATTTTGTCACCTATTTACTGTGTATTTTGTCAAGTATTTTGTCACTTATTTTGTTGTGTATTTTGTCAGGTATTTATTGCGCATTTAGTCATGTGATTCAGTTTTTTCTATTTTGCTGTATACTTTGTAATTTATTTTGTTGTGTACTGTATTTTGTCATTGATTTTTGGGGTATTTTGTCACGTATTTATTGTGTATTTTGTCAAGTATTTTGTCACTTATTTTGTTGTGTATTTTGTCAGGTATTTATTGCGCATTTAGTCATGTGATTCAGTTTTTTCTATTTTGCTGTATACTTTGTAATTTATTTTGTTGTGTACTGTATTTTGTCATTGATTTTTGGGGTATTTTGTCACGTATTTATTGTGTATTTTGTCAAGTATTTTGTCATTTACTTTGTTGTGTATTTTGTCATGTTATTCATTTTTTTCTATTTTGCTGTATACTTTGTAATTTTATTTTGTTGTGTACTGTATTTTGTCAAGTATCTGTCATCGATTTTTGGGGTATTTTGTCACATACTTATTGTGTATTTTGTCATTTATTTTTTAATGTATTTGTGATGTATTTATTTTGTATTTAATCGTGTTTTTCAGTTTTTTTCTATTTTGCTGTATACTTTGTAATTTATTTTGTTGTGTACTGTATTTTGTCAAGCATTTTGTCATTGATTTTTGGGGGTATTTTGTCATTTATTTTGTTGTGTATTTTGTCAAGTATTTCAGTTTGATCTATTTTGCTGGTATATAGCTTGTCATTTATTTTGTCGTGTATTTTGTGTATTTTTTAAAATATTTATGACTATATTTATTTTGCCATTGTGTTGTATTGCATTTTGTCATGTATTCATTGTGTATTTGTCAACTATTTTGTGGTTGCTTTTTGCGTGTATTTGCTCATTTATCGTTTTGTGTATTCCTTCCTTGGACGCCGCGTATTTGTATTTCTCTCTCCATGTAGGAAGGTCTCGATTCCATAATAGAGTTGCAAAAGTAAATGTCCTGAGCAGGGTTGACCCGCAATCGGCACATGTCCTTTTTGGGTGGACTGCAAATTTTTACTGCCGTGCACGAGAGCAAAATGTTTTGTCTTTATAAGGCCTCGAGCGAGGACTCCTATTTTTTTTTTTGTTTATTTCCTTGGGCGCTGCTGCCGCTCTGCGCCCTCGTGTGGACACTTCGGTCTAAAAAGGGACAATGTGTAATATTTGTGCACCAGATGTCACCATATTGTTCGTTTGCTACCAAAAACGAGTGTTACAAAGCGCAAGGAAGAATACAAACGGCTGCTGCTCTGCGCCTTCATGTGGACGCCTCATTCTTAAGGGGAAAGTGTGTAATATTTGCTCACTAGAAGTCAACATCTTGTTAGTTTGCTACCAAAAACGAGTGCTACAAAGCACAAGGAAGAATACAAACGGCTGCTGCTCTGCGCCCTCGTGTGGACGCCTCAGCCTTAAAGGGACAGTGTGTAATATTTGCGCACTACATGTCACCATCTTGTTAGTTTGCTACCAAAAACGAGTGCTACAAAACACAAGGAAGAATACAAACGGCTGCTGCTTTGTGCCCTCGTGTGAAACGCTCGGCCTTAAAGGGACAGTGTGTAATATTTGCGCACTACATGTCACCATATTGTTAGTTTGCTACCAAAAACGAGTGCTACAAAGCACAAGGAAGAATACAAACGGCTGCTGCTTTGTGCCCTCGTGTGAAACGCTCGGCTTTAAAGGGACAGTGTGTAATATTTGCGCACTACATGTCACCATATTGTTAGTTTGCTACCAAAAACGAGTGCTACAAAGCACAAGGAAGAATACAAACGGCTGCTGCTCTGCGCCCTCGTGTGGACGCCTCAGCCTTAAAGGGACAGTGTGTAATATTTGCGCACTACATGTCACCATCTTGTTAGTTTGCTACCAAAAACGAGTGCTACAAAGCACAAGGAAGAATACAAACGGCTGCTGCTCTGCGCCCTCGTGTGGACGCCTCAGCCTTAAAGGGACAGTGTGTAATATTTGCGCACTAGATCTCACCATATTGTTAGTTTGCTACCAAAAACGAGTGCTACAAAACACAAGGAAGAATACAAACGGCTGCTGCTTTGTGCCCTCGTGTGAAACGCTCGGCCTTAAAGGGACAGTGTGTAATATTTGCGCACTACATGTCACCATATTGTTAGTTTGCTACCAAAAACGAGTGCTACAAAGCACAAGGAAGAATACAAACGGCTGCTGCTCTGCGCCCTCGTGTGGACGCCTCAGCCTTAAAGGGACAGTGTGTAATATTTGCGCACTAGATCTCACCATATTGTTAGTTTGCTACCAAAAACAGGTGCTACAAAGCACAAGGAAGAATACAAACGGCTTCTGCTCTCTGCCCTTGTGTGGACGCCTCGGTCATAAAGGGACCGTGTGTAATATTTGTGCACTAAATCTCACAATATTGTTAGTTTGCTACCAAAAACGAGTGCTACAAAGCTCAAGGAAGAATACAAATGGCTGCTGCTCCGCGCCCACGTGTGGACACCTTGGCCTTAAAGGGACAGTGTGTAATATTTGCGCACTAGATCTCACCATATTGTTAGTTTGCTACCAAAAACGAGTGCTACAAAGCACAAGGAAGAATACAAACGGCTTCTGCTCTCTGCCCTTGTGTGGACACCTCGGTCATAAAGGGACCGTGTGTAATATTTGTGCACTAAATCTCACAATATTGTAGTTTGCTACCAAAAACGAGTGCTACAAAGCACAAAGAAGAATACAAACGGCTGCCGCTCTGCGCCCTCGTGCGAACGCGTCGGCCTTAAAGGGACAGTGTGTAATATTTGCGCACTAAATATCACCATCTTGTTAGTTTACTACCAAAAACGATTGCTACAAAGCACAAGGAAGAATACAAACGGCTGCTGCTTTGTGCCATCGTGTGAAACGCTCGGCCTTAAAGGGACAGTGTGTAATATTTGCGCACTACATGTCACCATATTGTTAGTTTGCCACCAAAAACGAGTGCTACAAAGCACAAGGAAGAATACAAACGGCTGCTGCTCTGTGACCCTCGTGTAGAATCTTCGGCCTTAAAGGGACAGTGTGTATTACTCGCGCACTAGATATCACCATATTGTTAATTTGCTACCAAAAACGAGTGCTACAAAACACAAGGAAGAATACAAACGGCTGCTGCTTTGTGCCATCGTGTGAAACGCTCGGCCTTAAAGGGACAGTGTGTAATATTTGCGCACTACATGTCACCATATTGTTAGTTTGCCACCAAAAACGAGTGCTACAAAGCACAAGGAAGAATACAAACGGCTGCTGCTCTGCGCCCTAGTGTGGACGCCTCATTCTTAAAGGGACAGTGTGTAATATTTGTGAACAAGATCTCTTCATATTGTTAGCTTGCTAGCAAAATCGAGTGCTACAAAGCACAAGGAAGAATACAAACGGCTGCTGCTCTGCGACCCTCGTGTAGAATCTTCGGCCTTAAAGGGACAGTGTGTATTACTCGCGCACTAGATATCACCATATTGTTAATTTGCTACCAAAAACGAGTGCTACAAAGCACAAGGAAGAATACAAACGGCTGCTGCTCAGCGCCCTCGTGTGGACGCCTCATTCTTAAAGGGACAGTGTGTATTACTCGCGCACTAGATATCACCATATTGTTAATTTGCTACCAAAAACGAGTGCTACAAAGCACAAGGAAGAATACAAACGGCTGCTGCTCTGCGCCCTAGTGTGGACGCCTCATTCTTAAAGGGACAGTGTGTAATATTTGTGAACAAGATCTCTTCATATTGTTAGCTTGCTAGCAAAATCGAGTGCTACAAAGCACAAGGAAGAATACAAACGGCTGCTGCTCTGCGACCCTCGTGTAGAATCTTCGGCCTTAAAGGGACAGTGTGTATTACTCGCGCACTAGATATCACCATATTGTTAATTTGCTACCAAAAACGAGTGCTACAAAGCACAAGGAAGAATACAAACGGCTGCTGCTCAGCGCCCTCGTGTGGACGCCTCATTCTTAAAGGGACAGTGTGTATTACTCGCGCACTAGATATCACCATATTGTTAATTTGCTACCAAAAACGAGTGCTACAAAGCACAAGGAAGAATACAAACGGCTGCCGCTCTGCGCCCTCGTGTGGACGCCTCAGTCTTAAAGAGACAGTGTGTAATATTTGCACAGTACATGTCACCATATTGTTAGTTTGCTACCAAAAACGAGTGCTACAAAGCTACAAAGCGCAAGGAAGAATACAAACGGCTGCCGCTATGCGCCCTCGTGTGGACGCCTCGGTCTGAAAGGGACAGTTTGTAATATTTGCGCACTATATGTCACCATCTTGTTAGTTTACTACCAAAAACGAGCGCTACAAAACACAAGGAAGAATACAAACGGCTGCTGCTCTGCGCCCTCACGTGAAACGCTCGGCCTTAAAGGGACAGTGTGTAATATTTGCGCACTACATGTCACCATATTGTTAGTTTGCCACCAAAAACGAGTGCTACAAAGCGCAAGGAAGAATACAAACGGCTGCCGCTCTGCGCCCTCCTGTGGACGCCTCGGTCTTAAAGAGACAGTGTGTAATATTTGCACACCAGATTTCACCATCTTGTTAGTTCACTACCAAAAACGATTGCTACAAAGCACAAGGAAGAATACAAAGGGCTGCTGCTCTGCGCCCTCGTGTGGTCGCTTCAACCTTAAAGGGACAGTGTCTAATTTTCGCGCACTAGATGACATGATTTTTCAGCTTGCTACCTAAAACGAGTTCAAAAAATCAGACTGCTGCCATTCTGGACATACTATCCCCTTTCATGATTTAATTTTTTTGACAAACTGACCCTTTTCGTTTTTTTTTAAACATACTAACCACATTTTGTGTTTTTTTTGTCAAGATCAACCCCTTTTGTGTTTTTTCTTCCTACATTTTAACTAGTTTCCGTTTTTTTCCCCCGACATATTAACCCCATTTGTGGGCAGCGCAATGGTTAGCACGTGTGAGGCCATGAGATTGAACCTCCTGTGCGGAGTTTGCATGTTCTCCCCGTGCTTGCGTGGGTTTCCTCCGGGCACTCCGGTTTCCTCCTCCATTCCAAAAACATGCATGTCAGGTTAATTGGCCGGTCCAAATTGTCCCTAGGTGTGAATGAGTGAGTGAGTTGTCTCTGTTTGCCCTGCGACCGGCTGGCAACCAGTTCAGGGTGTCCCCTGCCCACTGCCCAAAGATAGCTGGGATGGGCTCCAGCACCCCCATGACCCTACTGAGGATAAGCGTTAAGCGTAAATTTTTGACATACTAATCCTTTTAGCTTTTTTTTGACATACTAGCCACTTTTGTGTTTATTTATACTATTTATTTGTTAAAAAAGTTTAAAATATCCAATAAAGTGTGTTCCACTTTATGATTGTGTCCCACTTATTGCTGATGGTTCCTAAAAAAGTTTTTGATCTTCATGTTTGAAGTCTGAAATGTGGGAAAAGGTCACAAAGTTCAAGGGGGCCAAAAAGTTTCACAAGCCACTGTACTAACCTGTTTTGTGTTTTTTTGATATACTTACTAATTGTATATCAGTTTTTTTCTACATACTAACCCCATTTGTGTTTATTCTGACATACTAAGCACTTTCATGGGTTTTTTTCAACTTACAAACATCCTTCTTGATTTTTTCCAACATACTAGCCTATTTTTTGTTTTATCGACATACTAATCCTTTTAGTGTTTTTTTTCTACATACCAACTCCTTTTGTGTTTATTTGACATACTAGTTTCGTGTTTTTTTAACATACTAACTAACCCCTTTCATGTTTTTTGGGACATACCAACATCTTTTGTGTTTTTTTTCTACATACTAACCCCATTCTGTGTTTTTTTCAACACACTAAAAAACACTTTTCTGTTTTTTTAAACATACTAACCTCTTTTGTGTTTTTTGGGACATACTAGCGGCTCGTAACTAGCCCCTTTCATGTTTTTTTTGAAATACTAAACTCTTTTGTGTCTTTTCATTATACTAACCTCTTTGTATTTTCTCCTACATACTAACCTCTATCTGTGTATTATTTGTCATCCGTTGTAGCCTGGTCATCCTGGAAGGGGGATTACTTCATGTGCGGTCCCTTCTCAAGGTTTCTTCATTTTCCTCATGTTGTGTTTTTGAGTTTTTCCTTGCCCTCATATAGGTTTTAGATCAGGGGATGGTGTCATAATAGTCTGTAGTTTGCAATAATCTGTGGTCTGTGCAGCCCGTTGAGACTCTTTGTTATTAAGAGCTATACAAACAAACATGACTTGACTTTTGCCTTTTTTCAACCCCTTTAATGTTTTTCTTGACATACTGAACCCTTATGTGTGTTTTAGACATACGAACCCATTGTTTTTTCTACATACTAACCCCTTACGTGATTTATTTTGTACTTGACATGACCCCTTTCATGTTTTTCCAACATACTAAGCCCTTTTGTGTTTTTACCTCAATCGCCTTTGTTTCGACGTACTAACCAGTAAACACACTTAAATATATTAAATATTTTCTACTAAAACCCCTACACTGATTTTTAGTAACACACCAAACACTGGTGTTGTGTGAATAGGGGCCAGACAGGAAACAGGAAGTAGTGCTGAAAACATGCTTTATTCAAACTAAAACACTCAAGGAGGACAAATTGGAAAAAAAGAACAAGCAAATGGCGTCACCAAGGCCGACTACAAATTACAACACCCAAAATCACACGCAAACGCCAAGGTGCGCTCCTCCGAGAGGCGGGGCGGCTCAGGCACGGCGGCGGCCACCGGGTCTGGCTCGGGCCCCCGGCCATGGGGCCCCGGCCGAGGGGCCGCCCCCGTGCCGAAAGCTACGGTCCACTTAAAAAGGTGTGAGAGTCACGTTGTTGTCTGTCGGGCATTCAAGGGCGAGACCGAGCGGCGCCACCCAGGCGAGGGTAACCCGGATGGCGCTTGGGGTCTCGCCTTCCCTTGTGGGAAAGGGTCCAAGGACACCTTCCTTGACAGCTAAGCTTTTTGGGGGGGATCTTTAAGTAAACGTCGACAGGGAGAAGCTCTACCTGCCGAGGCAATCTTAGACTTCAACGTAGTGTTGAGGCGCAGCATTTAGGTTTCTGCGCTTTGCAGGATATTCATCCAGGCTGGACTTTCTCCTCTTAAGCGCCGTCTTTTTCCTGTTATCAATCCACACATTTCCCATAACCGGCACATGCCGCTCTATACATTATGTACATGTCACTGCAAAAGTGTCATTACAAGTTTGAGGCCAGTTTAGCAGTCAATCTAGGTCAAGTTTGGTACAAAACACAATAAAAACACTTTGTATTTACAAGTAGAGAAATCTGAGTTGATTCTTATTGCTTATAAATCAAAAACGGTTAAAAAAAAGGTGGAGGGAAAGGCTTAGGATCAAGGAGCAGGTAGGTTCTTTTTCATGATGACCGGACCCAAAGGTTGTCTATGGCAGAGGAAGGGAGAGTGGGATGGGCAGGATATAAGAAGCAAGACCAGATGGTATTTAACTCCAGGTTCTTCGTACTGTAATCCCCAGGAACCGGAGACGAATGTTGACAGTGGCAGAGGCAGGGAGAGGGTGGGGCAGGGTGTAAAGGGGCGGGGCCTGGAAGGTATTTACCTCCAGGTTCCTCGTACTGAACTTTCACGGCAACTGGACCTGGACGTTGACAGTGGCAGAGGCGGAGCCCAGATCGTTGGAAAGTCGGAGCATGTACAATCCTCCGTCGCTCTCCTGGATGGCATTGAAAACCAGCGTGGAAACATCGCCTGTATTCTCCACATGGTGGTGCGTGTCCCCGTCGGTAAGAGTCCGACCCGAGCGCAGCCATTGTGCGGACGGGGCCGGGTCCCCCGAGAACCTCCCGCTCAACCTCAGTGGCTCGCCGACCGCCACCTCTACGTTCTCGGCTAGAGCTGTGATCTTGGGCGGCGTACCTGCCAAAAAGGACACTTTAAGGACACGCAAAATGCCATACTTATGTAGGTACGGACCCCCGGACTAACACTTCTATGTACTGGGAAAGTTACCGTATTTTCCGCACTATAAGGCGCACCTAAAAGCCTTTATTTTTTTCAAAAACTGACCATGCGCCTTATAATACAGTGCGCCTTATATATGGATCAATATTAACTCGTAAAGTCTTGCAACTAAGGCAAGTAGCCGCCGACTAGATTTTCCCCCGAAGGCGAAGTAGTCCGCGGTGTGTGCTGGGATTTATATACCGGCGTTTCATTTCCTAACCAATGTGTCAATCATCATTTGAATCAGTCACTATTGGCTAAAGTTATTCGGAGGTAAAGGGGGCGGATCCTTTTTATCATGTACAGGCTCGCATAGGCTAAAGGGGCGAAACAAAGCCTGCAATTGGTCGAAAAAGATGAATGTGAATCACACGTTGGGTTGCACTATGGCATAGAGAAAACATTTTTTACTATCCTGTATTTGTAAATATTTGACTCTCCTCGATTTACTACACTCACGGTTGTAAGAAGACCATCATCATTATTGAACGTGATGGCTGCAAGAGAACATAGGTGAGCTATGCTGCTTTATATTTTCCCGGTATCTTGTTTTAGAACGATCTTGATGTTTCTGTGATGAGTCTATTTTTAAACTAAATTCAATTCAAAGTGTTTATTGTCATATGCACAGTAAAGAACCCCGTTTCCCTGCACAATAAAATTCTTACTTTGCTGTCCACACAGTGGCCAGCAAAAAATAAAATGGAAACTAAGAAATGTTTGGCATTTCTTGAATCCCAAGACTTTAACCTTCCGAATGATATTTGGAACGATGCATTTGAGTGACATCGTACGGACACCGCATCCGCACGTGTCTACGACACGTATTTGCTTCTTTGCAAGCTTTCGGAATGTTAAGGGGGTAATAAGTTGGACTGAACTATCTGACTGTTTTGTCGACGTTCCTATTGTAGCGCCTTATAATCTGGTGCGCCTTATGTATGGAAAATATAGGACCAAAAACTATTTTTTGGGGGTGCGCCCTATAACCCGGTGCGCCTTATAGTGCGGAAAATACGGTACTTGAAAGGTACTAGAGAAAAGGAGCAATCGTAAAGTTTTATAATATGTAGATCGTTGTGTCTTTGAAATACTGTAAGATCACATCTCTACGGTTGTGTGTCCTTCTGATAAATTTGTTGTTGGTAGGGTTAAGGTTTCCACACCTTTTAGGGTTGCTCTACTTTATGAGATTCTTATTAATAACAAAGGGCTCAGGAGGGGCTTGGGTTGGGACGGTTGGCAGTTCAGAACTGGTTGGAATTTCTGTCAGAGGTTTAGGCTCTCTGTTCTCCTTGCAAGATCAAAATCCATAGATGTCTTCTTTTGTTATTTTGAGTGTCTACTAAACTATCAACTTTTCACCATCACACAGACCTCATTTTCCTTTACCAAAATGTAATTTATATAACGTGAACCTAATTAGAGGTGGAGGAAGTCGGATAAGCAGAGATAGCATATGGCTGTGGCCTGTAAGGGTCACGATGTCTTCAGAGAAGTGTTCTTTGAGCCATTTTCAGCTAGCAGTGTCGGGAAAAACATGTGAATGATTAATGGAAGCACTCAAAATTGTCATTTATCATATCTCAGTTATGTGAGCTGCACAATTTTCTAGAAAGATGCTCAGTCACCGTTCATCTGGCAAATCCTGATTGAGAATGATGTCACAACACGCACTGCCTTCCAACAAGTCCAGCCTGTTAGAGCTGTGACTGGACTCAGAATGCTGATTGTGACATTTTCAAGTACTATACAAGGGAAAGACTTTTTGAACCAAGCTGATCGCCGGCAATAATGGTGGCTTCCACAAATCTGTTTACCAGCCTCACCCCATGAGCTATATTTCTTTCTCAGTGTTTTTTCCAGTGACAATTATGGCTGGAGTTCACATTCAGGGTGAGGAACCCTCAAAGACTGCTCAGGTCTTTGACGACCAACTCACCTGTTTGCATCCCACCACCAAGACTCGTCTGGGAAAAGGAGGAGGTTGAGAAGGAAGAGGATTCCACATAAGATTGAGAGGACATTTGCATGATTTGACTGTCGCTCTCAGTGCCAGTTTGCATGGATGCTGCCTGGACATGCGCTAAAGAGGTGGAGAAAGCTTCAGCTTTTTTTTCTGCATGACTCTTTAAATGTTTTGTAAGCGCAAAATACTTACTGAGGACTTTGAGAGAGGATGTGGCGGAGCACTGGCCGAGGTGGTTTTTGGCCTTGACGGTGTACTTGCCGCTATCCGCTGGTGTGGTTTCACGGATCTCTAATGTGTACACATTGTTGGTCCAGCTCATCCTGATATTGGATGTGTCTGACAACTGCGAGAAAAAAAAACAAGTACTGTAAGTTACGTACTACTTTTTCCCCGAACTTTCAACCCTGCGGCCTATTCAGTGATGCGGCCAGTCTATGTAATTTTTCTAACGGCCGCCAGCGGCGCTCGAGTACAAGAGGTAAGATTTAGACCGCTGGAATATATGCGCCGAGGAAGACTGCAACTTCACTAAAACTGGCCGCATGCGAAAGGCAACTTTTTCGCATAAGTCTGTCAGTGGATTCTGACAGCGTGGGGCAGCATCAAAAAATCCACCATCACCAACGGGTTCCGAAAAGCCGGTGTTATGCCGAGAAATGCATCCCTGCCGAGAATTGCATCCCCTGTCGCTGGAGCGCGCACACGTCACTCCCGCTACTATAACCACTCTGACCTCGTTTTATCTCACTTTTTTATGACTGCCCATTTTGCACATCTGGTTAGCTGCTCCTCTTGCACTATTTGCACTACTGTAAAATACTATACATAGCCATAATTATTCAGTATATTATTAGTACTCAATACTCCAACTAAATACTACATTTTATTTATATCTGTACATTCAAGGAAACTGTGCGGGTCAGATGTATCGACATTTCGTTCTGTATACACTTGTACTAGAATGACAATAAAGTAGATCTGAATATGAATCTGAATCTGAATTTTATCACTTTTCGGGAATGTAATGCCGAACATATATCCAAGACCACTTCGTCTTGCATTTATTAGGAATGTAAATACAACTTAAACCATTCTGTCTTGTATTTGTTGTGAATGTAATCGAACGGAAATGCACACCGTATATAAACTTCTTTTGAGCAGGTAAAGTGTTTATTTTGCCTTTTTCAACTCAAATCGCTCGTATTGAAACTGTTATGCGCTCTACCATAAAGCTTATTATGCTGTAACGAACTGTCAAATCATCAACAGATATAAAAGTGAGATAAAACGAGGTACGTAAAAGTGGTTGTAGTAGCGGGAGTGACGTGTGCGCGCTCCCGCGACAGAGGATGCAATTCTCGGCAGGGATGCATTTCTCGGCATAACACCGGCTGCAGGAGCGTGGGACGACGTCTATACGACAAAGTTTCTTTTCGACACTGAGGAAGACGACTTTGATGGCTTCAGTTCTAAGGAGGAAGATGAGGACGGTTTACCGTGATTTTTACAAGTACGGTATGTTTTTTTTTAACAGACCCGTTTACTGTGTTGCGAGCGTGTTGCTAGCGTGTTGCTACCATTAACTGCCCGGATGAAAGTTATATTATTATTATTAAAGCTTTGAAATTTTCTTGGTGTACCGTCTTTCTTTGTAAATATGTGTAACCATGTATGATATGTAATTGCAACTGTATATTTATGTGATTTATTTATTTGTATTTATTTTGGACACTTATTCTGATATGTTTTGGACGGATGAATTAAAAAGAAGGGGCGTAACAAACGCGGGCTGACGGGAAGTGGGGACCGGTAAAGGTGAGTGTTTGTGGACACGGCGGACAATAGTGGATATATATTTTTCCCACCCTTACCTTTGGTAATTTACACTTTTTTCTTTGGATTATTTTCAACGGGACTCTGCCGGTCTGCATCAAACCTTAAGTACCCGTATCATTTTCTGTTAATTTTGCCGGCTGTGATTCTTGGACTGTGTACTTTAATGAAGGACATTCAGTTTCAATCACTGGACTTAAAGTCGGGTCTGGGTTAATTTTGTGTTAGTGTTACATTTGTTTAATGTGGGCGCATGCGGCTTATATACAGGTGCGGCTTGTGTAAGTACAAAATCGGTTTTCTTCTTAAAATGTGGCGGGTGCAGCTTATAATCAGGTGCGCTCTATAGTCCGGAATTTACGGTAATGTTAGCCGGGAAGGGACTCGTAGCAGAGAAGACCAAATACTCACGGTGAAGTTGTCTTTAAACCATTCAACGTCTGGGAAGGGTTCTCCCGCAATCTCACATGAGAATTTCACATTTTGTCCTGCGTCCACATTTTGGGATCGGGGTTGCAACAGAAAGTGCGGCGGTATCCCAGAAGGTGACTTTTTCCCCACTGTCGGAGACATGACCCTCTTGGGCGATTTGATGGGACTGGCAGAAGGAGGTGGTGATTTGGCAGTAGGGGACTTTGGAGAGACCGGTGATTTCACTCTGGCTGCCTGAACTGATGGAGGTGGGCTTTTTGCCTTGGGAGATACTGGAGATTTGACCCTGAGAGGAGACTTAAGGGGCTCAGGGGACTTGGTTCCCTGCGTAAATTTGAAGGATTCAGGGGACTTGGCTTCTGGAGAAGTGACTCGAGAAGAGATCACTTCTTTCTGCCTTGTCTCAGACTTTTGAATAGTCAGACTGAAACAAGCATCTTGTTTGCCGCCAGCATTTTCCACCAATAAAGTGTAGTCTCCTTCATCGGATGTCTGAACCGAGGAAATCTCCAAGGTGGAGCTGCACTGCGTAGACACGATGTGGTGATGACTGGAGGAACCCAGAGGCATTCCGTCACGAAGCCACAATATGGAAGGTGCTGGCTCACCGTCCACATTGCAAAAAAATTTGGCAAGAGATCCTTCCTCAACACAAAGAGACTGAGGTTTGGTCAAGATGGCTGCACGGACCAGGGGCTTGGACCTTGTCACAGGTTTAGCCTCTGTTTCCTTGACTGCTGCTGAGATGTGGTACACATCTGTTTGGGTGATGTCTGGATAATTAGAAGATGGCGGTTCCTCATTCTGCTGGGCAAAAGAAAATGTGGCATATTCCGCAGCTACGTCTAACGTGGCACTATCTGAAGTCTCTCCGATAAGGTTTCTACAGGTAACAGAGTACGTCCCTGCATCATCAGACATGCAATTGTTGATCCAGAGAGTCAGTAGCCCGTTCACATTGCTTAGATGGTGTTTGTCGCTGGATTGAATCTCTTTTCCGTTGTGGAACCACTGGACTCTCACTTCAGGTTTAGCTTGGACGTTGAGGGTGAAGCTGGTGTTGGAAGCAAAGGCAACGCGATGAGACCGCAAACGGATACTAATCCGTGGGGCGTGGTCCAGACTGAAAGGAGCTTCCGACGTTCTCTCCACAGATCTCCGCTCTGACCTGAGAGTCTGCTTCCTCTCCTCGTACCTGGAAAGAAAATCGACCCTGGGCAAAGTCACCTCTGTTTTAAGAGAGGACGCACCTCTCATCTCAGGATCTGGCAATGAGAGCTTTTTGATGGGTTTAGGAATGTATTCAGACGCAAACATAGTCAGATGTTCTGACTCAATGCCCTCTGAAGTTTTTGTGACAGAGACCACTGTTTTCTTTTTCACAGTGCGGGATTTTTCCTCGGACTCCATGTGTTTGAGTTCACTCTTGTAAGAGGCAATTCTCTGTGTAGTGGTGTGAGGTCGAAGCAACTCCTGATCTTCTTTTTCCTCGTACACTCGCTGTTTCTGTCTGGGAGGTTTGTACGTAGCCTTGTCGTGGCGCTGTCGCAATTGAACAAAGCTCGGTCCGGCTTCGTACTTGGATGGAATTCGGTACGAATCATACTTGTGAAAGGTTTCGGACTCATCGTCGTCACTGTACACTCTCTTGGGTGATGGAGGACGCAGCGCTGACAGCTCAAAGCGCACAGGGCTGAGGTTGCGCGGAGAAGCCGAGTAACCGAGCTCCAGTTCTTCCTCGAGACGAAGCCTTTCCTCTTCAGTTGTTTTCATGGAAAGATAATCTTTGACTGGCAGCAGTAACTCCTCATCTGACAGGTCTCCCAGGGACCTTCGCCTAATTCTGTGGTAGACATCTAACTCTGGGGAAGCTGCGCGGTGTTTAGAGGGCCTCACAGTCTCCAAATCATCCAGAGTCATGGATGGAATGCGCCATTTGTATTTGTACTGGTCTTTGATTCGGATAGGCACCTCGTAGAAGTGCTCCCACCTGGAGAGACGAATACGTTTCATTCTCTTTTGCATGGTTTTCTCAATGGGCTCCGGGAACTCGTATTGATCTCGGAGCTTCTTGTACCACTTCATGTCTGAAAGCGGCTTGAAGTGTTTGATTTCCACATCCTCTTCTAGCACCGCCGGGTTGATGACCCTTGGTGCAGGCACATCGTAAGGCATGCGTAGTCGTTTTTCATCTGCCCTCTTCTTTCGCTCTTCTTTTTCTTTCTTTCTTTCTACCTCAGACTTTTCATCTTTTTTAGTGGTCACAGCAGGTTTGAACATTGTCGCCGCTTCCCTGACAGCCTGCACTGCTGCGGGAGGTAAAGGTAAGACAACCGTGTCTGACAGTATCTGATGCAGCCTAACTTTTTTGTCCAGTTGGTCCTTCTGAGCAAACTGCTCACTCAGCTTTTGGCCGCTTTCGTAATCTTTCTTGACATGGGCAATGCGTTCCACTTTGAGTGTTGCCTGGCAACTGGCAGAGCCAGCAGAATTGGTCGCAGTCACCCTGTAGACGCCAGAGTCTTCAGGTAGTGTGTCCCTCACATGAAGAATGAAATAATCCAAACCTTCATGGACAAGTTCGATAGAGGGCCCGAATGCTATTGGCGTGCCATCTTTCTCCCACCTAAGAGCTGGGTGGCCGGAAACTCTGATCTCAAACCTAACATCCTGGCCCTCTCTGCACTCAACGTTGGCAAGAAGACGTTTGAACATGGGCCTCAGGGTGAGGTCTGCCGGTTTGGGTCGAGGAACCACAGTGAGCCTAGCCTTGCAGCTATCATCGCCATACCTATTGCGGGCTACGACGCTGTACTCTGCGTCGTCGTCATCGTCTACGCTGTGGATAATGAGCTGATACAGGCCCGTGTCACTAATGAACGTGTACTTCTTGTCATTTTCTCCAGGTATCAGTTTTTGTCCAGATTTGTGCCATGTGACACGGGGCTCAGGGTGAACAGTAATGGTAACACCAAAGCGCACATCCTCTCCTTTGTACGCTGTGTGGTTAACCAGAGGAAAGGTGAACTCCGGTGGCTTCTGAAGCATTCTGGCAGTGTCGATCCGCCGCTTGGTCCTTTTGACCACGCGAGCGGTGAAATAGTCCCGATATGACCTGACACCGTTGATGAAGAGCTCTGCATAGGCACTGTCCTCACCGTACTCGTTGACTACTTTACATCTGTACGTGCCGTCGTCCGCTCTGTTCACTTTGTTGATGGTGATAGAAGCCAGACCATCCTCGTATTGGATGTTGTATCTGTCGCTAGCCTCCAGTTGCCTGACACCACAGTACCAAGTGACTTCAGTGCTGCTGTCATAGTTGTCAATGTTGCAGATGAACTTGACACTATCACCTTCACTGGCCACCAAGTGTCCTATCTGGCCTCCAACTGGTCCGTGTTCAAACGGAGCGATTTTCACCTTGGCGACCAACACACCTCGCTGGGACCTGATGGAGCCGCCGCTGGCCACACGAGCTGCAGACACCACTGTGCTCCATTCTTTCTTCACCATTGTTTGGTAGTATCTCTTGTGCCTGCTGCTCTGAATGGTTCTGGTGCTTAGACTCTCCTCAGAGGTAGACAGCCATGGATGTGACAATGCCTCCACAGCAGTCATACGATGTCTACGTTCCTTTGTCATCAAGCGGTCTGTGAAGTCGAGTGCTTCAACGCTGACCTGCTTGAAGGACTCATCGTCGTAGCTGTAGGCTGCGTTGGAAATATTGTCGATCATCTGCTGGTTTGTTTCAGCTGTGAATGGATTGAGTCCAGAAAGGAGCACATAGGCCAGAACGCCAACCGACCACATGTCAGTCACAGTGCTCACCATGTCACACTGGTGTATTTCAGGGGCTGCATACTCAGCAGTGGTGTACTGGATCTTGATTTGCTCTCCAGGGGTCAGGTGTCTGCACTGACCCAACTCGATAATTTTGACATTGGAGCTGGTTCTTGTTGTGTAGATGATGTTCTCAGGTCTGATGTCAAAATGTCCGTAGCTTTGACCATGCAGAAACTCGAGAGCTGAGCAGATCTGTCGAATGTAATTGGCTATCTCTTGCTCGTTGAGCTCAAACTCTGCCGTGTTGAGACGCTCAAAGATGTCGACACCTGAGATGAAGTCATAGATCATGACCAGCTCCTCCGGGCTATCAAATGACTCGTGCAGGAGAAGAAAGTTTGTGTGCTTGGCCAGGTTCAGAGTCACAATCTCCTTCTTAATGATTGCTTGATCTGCACCCCTGACTTTGACGAATTTAGCCATGTAGGTCTTCTCAGAGCTGATGTGGACACAGCGGTGGACAATACCAAATTGACCTCTCCCCAGTTCTTCTGCAATGGCAAATTTGCTGTACAGATTCTTTGAATCAGAGTGCTGGGCTTTGCTTTTGGGAATGTGGCCAGTATCGTCAACCTCCCTGTCATACAGAAGAACTCTAGATTTGTCCTCCTTGGTCATGACGGGTCCGCTATTCTCGGAAGGCGCACTCTGTCCAAACTTGTTCTCGGCTATGACTCTGAACTGATAGCTGGTTCCTCCAAAGAGATTGATGACAGTGTAGCGGGTGTCACGTGACTGGGCGACACGCTCCCATCTTTCGGCTGTGGTGGGGCACTTTTCAATGATGTAACTGATCACTTTGCTGCCACCATCATTAGCTGGGGCGACCCAGTTCAGTGCCACAGAGTCTCGAGAAACATCGCTGGCTTTGAGACCACGCGGAGGATCAGGGACATCTGCCACATCCAGCTCAACGCTTTGCTGATCGATTCCAAATCGGTTTTTGGCACAGACAATGTAGAATCCGGCATCCTTCTTCTCTACGCCGTTGGGGAAGACCAAAGAAGTGAAGGATCGTGTAACAATGACTTGGTAGTGGCCATTGCTGTCGATGAGGTCTTGGCCCTTCTGCCATGTGATGACGGGATCTGGTTTGCCACCAAAAGGTATTTTGATATTGACTATTTCTCCACGAAGGGCAGGAATAGCCTCTTTATCCTTCAGGTTCTTGGGAAGGTGGATCTTTGCTGGAACTGTAAACAGACACAAAACAATACATGAGAGAATAATTCTAGTTGAGAAGCAGTGTCAGGCAATTCAAAAAAATGTACAGTCTTCACAACATATTCTTACTTTCCACATCCAGAGAGACAGTGGCACAAATTGAGCCTCCTTGGTTGGTGGCCCGGATCTGGTAGACGGTTGAGTCTTCCTCCTCAGCCTCAGCAACAACCAGTTGGTGGTAACCTCCTTTAAACTCTTGAATCTTGATTTTCTTGCCATCCGAATGGATTTCCTTTCCTCGTCTGAACCATTTGATGACGGGTTTTGGCTGACCCGTGATCTTGCAGACCAGAGTGGCATTGCTCTTGTGTTTGACGCTCATGTTCCTCAACTCCTCCTTGAAGGCAGGCGCTCGAACGTCAACGGCTGTGGCGGGAACGATATAATCGCTTTCCTCACTGTAGTCACTTTGTCCTCCCAGATTCTCGCACTTGACTCGGAAGACGTGTTCCACACCTTCCGACAAGCCTTTGACGGAAAAGACCGTCTGTTTGATCTCATCCGTGGTTACAGGCGTCCATTCACCCCACTCCTTTTTATCCTTCTTTTGTTTCTTCTCAAGACAATAGCTCTTGATTTTTGAACCGCCGTCGGTAAGTGGAGGCCTCCAGGAAACCACACAGGAGTCTATGGTGATCCCAGAAACTGCAATCTCCTGAGGCGGTGATGGTCTCTCTACGGAAGAGAAAGGCTTTGTCAGTACAACGGGTGACATGGTCTGATTACTTTGAGTTGTGCAGTCAACAAACCCAGTTGGCTCTTAATGAGGATCGGTGTGATGAGTTCAAGCGGCTCACTGTTGCCATAGCGATTCTGGGCATACACGCGGAAAAAGTATCCGATGCAGTCGGTAAGGTTGGGCACCCGGCAGGATGTGCCGTTAATGGACGACGACACCAGTTCCCACTGGCTTTCTTCTTTGCTCTCGCGCTTCTCCACGATGTAGTTGGTGATCATGCAGCCACCGTCATCCTTGGGAGCTTTCCAGCTGATGATGACTGAGTTCTTTAGGAGGGCCTCCAGAATGATGGGTCCCTGAGGGATGTCGGGCTTGTCTACAAACAAAGAGCTAATTAGCATTATGTACACAAATGCAAGCCCATTACTCGCTGAGGACTTTAAGACAAAAACACACCATATATTTCAACATTAAAGGTGGTGTCGGTCCTGCCAAAGTGGTTGTGCAGTCGTATCCTGTATTTTCCTCCATGGACTCTGCGCTGAATGTTCTTGATAATGAGGTGGGTGTAGTGTTCTGTGGTCTCGATACTGATGTCCTCAGAGTTCTCCAGAGTCTTTGCTTCGTGGAGCCACATGATCTTGGGCACAGGACGCCCAATGTACACAGCGTGGATGCGTAGAGTGGTGCCCAGGCCAGCGTAGTAGGTGCTCTTTAACGGGTAGTCAGAGTGGAAACACGGCGCAGCTTCTAGAACAAGGACTCCTGTGGTTTCGGCTTCGCCGGCATCATTGGTGGCCCTACAGGTGTAATCTCCTTCATCTTCTTGCTGGTCAGTCATGATGGAAAGGGAGTGGTTCCGGCCATCAGAGCTCATCTCGTATTTGCGGGACCCAACGATCTCCCTGCCAGCGTGGTACCAGCGGATCTCAGGTAAAGGCCGGCCAATGATCTGGCACTTCATGACAGCGGGCTGTCCCAGCTTCTCTGTGACTTCGTCCATGTCCTTCCTTAAACTTGGTTTGGTTTCGACTATTCAAAAGGCAGGCAGAGAAACAGGAAAATATAAAAAAATTCAGCACGTAGTTCATTGCACAAATTTTGATATAATTCTGTCAATTTACGCACCGCTCAATTTAGTTTTGATGCAAGTAGTTGTGCGTCTAGGTCTGCTCATTCCAGTCTCGTTCTCGGCAAACACTCTGAACTCGTATTCGGTAGCTTCCACCAGACCACGCATGGACAACTCTTGTTCTTTCAACCTTTCCTTATTGCATTTCTTCCAACTGCTTTCAGTGGACTTTCTGTATTCCACCCAATAACCCAGGATGGGTTTTCCACCGTCACAGTCGGGATTTTGCCAGCGGATAGTGATTACGTTCTTAGTGACGGTTACTATATCAATTTCACCTGGCTGACTTGGTTTATCTGCAAGACAACAAACAAGTGAAAATGAAGTCAGATGCCCTGCAACAAAAAGATATGGGCGTAGGATGTCGGAGGAGGTGGCTAGTTGCTTCACTTCCAATGTGGGCTTCCGTAAAATATAATGACTCACCAAACGGATCTTTGCAAGTGACAGTGTCTGACACAGGTCCAGCCTCACTCATGCCAATATCATTGGCAGCAAATATGCGGAAATGATAGTCTGTGTTAGCAGTAAGTCCAGACAGAGTAAACATGGTGGAAGGAATCCTTGTCGGATGACGAGTCCATTCCTCGGCAGACACCTCTTTGTATTCAACGAAGTAGCCTGTGATTGGAGAACCTCCGTCATCCTTTGGCCTAGACCATGCCAGGGCGACAGAACTTTTGGTGACATCCATGATCTCCGGTGATGTGCCAGACCGTTCCGGCGGACCTGTTGTGTAAAGAACAATTTGTCAAAGGCCAGCGGGGGTAATTCTGGCACCCAGAACACTAGCACTTACAAAGAGGAGTCTTTGGAACCAGCGGTTGCTCTGACTTCAGAGATGGACCGATACCAAAAGCGTTCTCGGCAGTGACCTTGAAGTGATATTCTGTTCCTTCATTTAGGCCCTTGACGACCAATTGATGATCATTCACCCTGCTGTCCACTGTATACCATGCATTTCTGGTAACTTCTCTTCTTTCAACAATGTATCCGAGTATCTCAGCACCACCGTCATCTGTGGGCACTTTCCAGGACACTTTTACAGAATTGGCCTGGATTTCCTCAAAGCTCAGCGGACCCTCTGGAGCACTCGGACGGCCAATGACGTTAACTTTGATTTGAGCCTTCTTTTTGCCAACCTTATTTTCCAGAAGAAGCTCATACAGACCGGAGTCACCCCTCTCAGCCCCTTTGATCACCAATTCACTGGTGTCCTCAGTGTGTGCAACCATGGCTTTGGCCGACACGGCCCCACTGTCCTTTGACCACGAACAGGTTGGGTGAGGTTTACCCTTAATGGGAAGCGAGAGCCGGACCACTCCCCCGTGACGGACTACGTACACGTCTTTGTATTTCAGCTCAAGTTCATAATCGGGTGATTCTGTGGACACATGTGAGCGGTGCTTTTCATTGACCTCCATGAGAACAACAACTTTAGATTACTTGTGGTGTGTACTTACCAAACATCTCTGTGATAGTGACACTTCTGGGGATTTCTGCAGGCTCGCCAGAACCGCCCGCGTTGCAGGCCAGCACTCGGAATTTAAATTCCTCTCCTTGTGGCATGTTGGTCAGCGTATACTCACAAATCAGAGAGGGTGTGGTGTTGCACTTGAGCCACGTCACGGTGCCCACCTTTTGCATCTCGATGAGGTACCCGTCCACTCTGGCATCTCCCTCTTCATCTGGGGGACTCCAAGCCAGCGATACGGACGACTTGGTTGTTTCCGTGATTCTAGGATTCTGTGGGCAACCTGGTGGATCTAGTGGAACAGAAAGATTTCAGTTCTTGCAATGTCAGATGAAGTGAATGAGGACAAAATGTCAAAACAGAGAAAAGGGTTTTATGTTTGTCTCACCGATGGGATCTGATGCCACAGCTGGTTTGGAAGGTAAACTGGGTTTGCTAAGGCCGCGGGCATTGATAGCAATGATTCTGTGCTCGTACTCCAGGCCTTCAATGAGCTCCGTGGAGCGGTATCTATTCATGGTGACTGGATTCTTGTTGGCACGCACCCATCTGTCGGACCTGACTTCTTTGCGCTCTATAATATAACCAGAAATCTCCAGACCGCCGTCCTCATCTGGTGGGTTCCAGGCAACAGTCATGCCGTCACGGGAAACGTCAAAAATGGTCGGTCGTCCAGGTGGCCCAGACACATCTGCGAGAGAGGTAGAGCATGTGAGTGGTGACTTGGGTCTTGTGTTAAAGTGGCTAAAAAAGGAAGCGTCACTTACTTTTCAAGCTTCTGCAGGTGATGATATCGGACTGCAAGAATTCTCCAGTGCCATAACGGTTCACAGCAGCTGCGCGGAAAACATACTCATCTCCCTCAATCAGGTTCTCAAACTTGAAGGTGGGTCGGCTGACAGAGTCTGAAACAGGCACCCATCCAGGCCTGTGGGCATCTCGTTGCTCCACAGCATAACCGCTGATGGGAGCTCCACCGTCCCTGGCTGGGGGCTCCCAGCTGCAGGTGACCGCAGTAGCATCAATCTCATCGAATCGGATTGGTCCTTTCGGCTCGTCGGGTTTGGCTGAGAGCGAAAGCAAAGGCCCGTTAAGATACAATCATAGTGGTAAATAAAATCCGTTTCAGGGTTCTTCATTTTTCCAGGTTAAGTTTAGCACAGAAAATTGATTCAAGTGGATGATGCAGCATGAAAAAGTTTGATACTGTTGTTCATTTGATAAAATCGTTTAAAATACTGAATACTGTTATGAATCCTTCAAAAATAAACAATGAACACAGGCCTCAATCTCCCTAAAATGGTAACAAGGGCTATCATTTGACTTTTTGGGATCTGTTGGCGTCATTACTCGTTGCTGAATTAAGTGGTGTTAAACTGATCATAAGAACCTAGTAACAACGGTCATTTGACATGCGTCCAAAAACTTGGAGCCCATTTGCTCCTCGATAATATGTCACATCTGATTGTAAAGGCCAGTTACGGCCTGTAATCCAATTTTTACCCTCACGCTTCCTCTGCCATAATAATAATAATTTGTTGCACTCCAGTAATGTTGACCACAGTTTAAAACTGTACCAAAAAAAAAATCGCAATTTCACCAGATGATAGAAGCCCTTTCCCACCTTGCCCTTGGCTTTTTCTGAGAATTTTAACCCGCCCCATTCCCAACATGGCGACTGTAAATAAAAAAAGGAAAGTTGACCGTGAGGACAGCCACTTCCAGGACAAGTGGAAACAACTGACTAGTTTGTTTTTGTTTTCATCCATCCATCCATTACCTGCACCGCTTATCCTCAGTAGGGTCGCAGGGGTGCTGGAGCCATTCCCAGCTGTCTTCGTGCAATGGGTAGGGGACACCCTGAACTGGTTGCCAGCCAGTTGCAGGGCCCACAGGGACATACAACTCACTCGCTAGGACAAATTTGGACCGGCCAATTCACCTGACATGCATGTTTCTGGAATGCGGGTGACGAATGGAGTGCCCGGAGGAAACACACGCAAGCACGGGGAGAACATGCAAACTCCGCACAGGAAGGCTGATAGCTGGATTTGATCCCATGATCTAAGAACTGTGCCGCGGATGCGCAAACCACTCAGCTGCTGTGCCTCTGCTTTTTTTTATCCAAAAGGAATAATATAAAGAGGCACTGCCAGATAAAACACACTGACTACAAAAAACTAACTATAAATGAACGTTGTGAAAAGGTAAAGAACTGGAAGCTGTTTTATTGAGCCGGCAGCGCTTTTTCACGAGACCCTGCGAGTCACATGAAAATGCTACAAAGGGGAGCTAAAAGATGGCGACGCTGATTGCCAAGCATTGCAAATCTTTCACAGAGGGTGATTTTATTAGACTGTTCAAATAATGCCAGGCCGAATAGTTGTCCCTCGCACAATTCTAGCTTATTAAATCTGGCTCGCTTTATGAAAGGTTTGGACACCCCTGCCCTACAGATTCTTAGTTGTGTACAGTTTCAGAGTCATTTTTCAAACAAACAAAAATAGCAGGTTCTCCTTACACAGGATGACAACTTTGACAACTTCGGTTGTCATGCCAACGGCGTTCTTTAACTCCAAGGTGTAGTTTCCACTGTCGTCGATGGTGGTGTCTGATATGGTTAGTTTGGAAAACTTGCCAGTGCTCTGGATCTTGACACGCTCTGTGTTTTTGATCCTACTGTCGCCAAATAACCAGTAGCAGGATGGAGCTGGCCTGCCGACGATTGGTAGGTGCAACTCAAGGGTTTTCCCAGCCAGAACGTTTACGCTTTTCTGGGCTAGGCTGCTTAAATCCACGGCGGGCATCACTAGGAAGAAACAGAAAAAAGCTTGAGCAAAAACAAGATGGCTAAAAGTACATCAAAAAATCTTCTGCGTCGACGCTTGCTTTGCAGGAACACATGTTGGTGCATGGACACCCTAGCCGGAAACCCGAGGAACACCTTAAAATCTTAGTTTCAGGGCTGACCTAAGCCAAAAACCCTAAAAATGCTTTAAAACGCCGGTTTCAGGCCCAAACCCTGGCCGGAAACCCCAGAAACACTTAAAAACTGGCCTCTAGGCAGTTCCGCTCACCTTTTTGTTCTTGAACTGTTACAGGCGCGACCAGCTCCTTAGCTACGCCGGCACCTCGACTGTTGAGGGCTTTGACCCTGAATAGATACTGCTCCTTCTCGTTTAGTTTCTCGACCGTGTACTCCAAATCAGTCAGCTTGAGCGAAGCCACCCGCATCCACTTGTCGGTACCGAACTTGCAAGCCTCCACTAGGTATCCAGTCAGTCGGCTGCCTCCATCGTGCTCGGGTTTCTCCCAGCCCAAGGAAATGCTGGTCTTGGTGATGTCGGTCACCTCCAGTTTCCGGGGAGGCTGAGGCACCTCACAAACCAGGACAACATCCGAGGTCTCGCGAGGCTCCCCCACACCGTAAATGTTTTCGGGTAGGACTCGGAAATAGTACAGCATGCCCTCCATGAGGCCGTCGATCTTGAAGGACGTCTTGCTGCACTTGGAGGTCACGGTTTTGTAGGCTCTCATGGAGGCTTCGCGCCTCTCAATTATGTAATTGTTGACCGGGGCGCCGCCGTCCACCGTAGGGGCATCCCAAGATATGGTGGCGTATTCTTTGGTCAGTTCCTTGATCTTGATTGGGCTAGATGGTCCCGGTGTATCTGCAATAATAGCAGGGTGACCAATTAGATACTGATTTCCTGGTGACTCCTGGATTGATCCTGCTGACTTGACTAGGACCTACTCACCATAGACTTTGACCAGAATGCAGACTTCTTGTTTGCCAGCAGAGTTTTCAGCCACCAGCGTGTATTTTCCAGCATCATATCGGTTTACCTTATCAATAATAAGCGTGGTGGACTTGTGGGTGACTTCTATAAAGCCTCTACTGTCAAGGTCGACACCCTCCTTGCTCCAGGTGATTGTCGGCGCAGGACGGCCTGTAACATTTACAAAGAGACGCAGAGACCCACCGGCACGTAGGCAGATGGTTTTCTTCAGGTCGTCGTCAAGCTCAAAGTCTGGGGTTTCTGGTTGGTCAGAAAAGAGTCAGATTATTAATAATATTTCTTCTTGAGCATGGGTGTATATTGAATTTTGGTGAAGGGCCGGCATACATACCAATTCTTTCCACCGGCTCCGTTTCGGCACAGTGCTCACTGAAGTCTCCAGTACCGTTTATATTGATTCCAGCCACTCGGAAGCGATACTTTTTGCCTGAGCAAAGTCCGGTCACCATGTGTTCGCAAGTACGCAAGGTCTTCTCATGGGACTTGACCCACTCATCTGCTCCATCTTCCTGCATTTCTAAGAGATAGCCCAGGACATCAGCTCCTCCATCCTCCACAGGGCGAGACCACGCCAAGCTAATGCTGTCCGCATGGGTGTCAGTGATACGAGGTACCGAAGGAGCAGACGGAGCGCCTAAGACCAGAAATAAAATCGAGTTTGCAGTGAGTGAACGGTGATCAAGATCTGTCATCGCTTATCCTTGCTGGATTTACCTGTAGGTTGTCTGCAGACAACGTACAAAGAAACTTCACTTGGTTCACTCTCTCCTGCCTTATTGATGGCCGTCACCCTGAATTGGTAGATGTTGCCTTGGGTCAAGCCGGACACCTTCAGAGTGGAATCTAGGTGTGCTCCACTTCTGTTGACCTTGACCCAGCGGGCACTCTTCTTCTCCCGCCTCTCAACCAGATAGTGGACCAAAGGACTGCCACCATCGCTCTCTGGTTTCATCCACTCGATAGTTGCAAAGTCCTTTCCGGACGCCAGAATCTCAGGTGGACCGGGTGGACTTGGTACAGCTAGGGGAAGGTGTGGTCAATATTCAGTTGCACAATTTAAGCAGGCTGATGTAGTATTTTTGTATTACTATTTTTGTAGTACTGTATTATTGTAGATGTATATATGAAGTATTTCTGTATTAGTATTTAGGGGGTACTTCCATAGCAGTATTTTTGGCGTAGTAGTTTTGGAGTATTTCTGTAGATGTACTCTTGTAGTATTTCTGTAGTGGTAATTCTGTAATATATCCGTAGATGCATTTTTGTATTATTTCTGCAGTAGCATTTTTGTTGTATTTCTGTAGAAGTATTTCTGTACTTTTGTAGCATTTCTGCAGATGTATTTTTGTAGTATTTCTGAAATAGTATTGCTGTAGATGTATGTTTGTAGTTTTTGTGAAGTAGATTTTCCCTTAACATTTATGTTGTATTTCTGTGGTAGTATCTTTTGTTGTTGTAGTGTTTGTGTCATAGTATTTTTGTATATTTTTGTAATCTTTTTTTTCTTTTCAGAAGGAAAGCAAAAGAAAAATAATTTATGAATGTGATATTGTAGTATATATGTACTATATATATATATATATATATATATATATATATATATATATATATATATATATATATATATATATATATATAGTTATATTTTTTTCATTCATTATTTCTTTCTCTGCGCCGCTTATCCTCAGCAGGGTCGCGGAGGTGCATCCCAGCCATCTTCGGGCAGTGGGCAGCGGACACCCTGAACTGGTTGCCAGCCAGTCGCAGGGCACACAAAGACAGACAACTCACGCGCTCATTCACACTTAGGGACAATTTGGACCAGCCAATACACCCGACTTGCATATTTTTGGAATGTGGGAGGGAACCGAAGTGCTCGGAGGAAACCCACGCAAGCACCGGGAGAACATGCAAACTCCACACAGGGAGGTGGAATCTCATGACCTATATATACCGGTATATGTATGGATATATACACTCCGGTTTCCTCACACATTCCAAAAACATGCATTTTAAGTTAATTGGGCGGTCCAAATTGTCCCTAGGTGTGAATGAGCGAGTGAGTTGTCTGTCTCTGTGTGTCCTGTGATTGGCTGGCAACCAGTTCAGGGTGTCCCGTGCCCACTGCCCGAAGATGGCTGGGATGGGATGTATCCAATTTTTTCGTTGGTTATCCTCAGTTGGGGCCAGAGTGGTTGCTGGAGCCCATCACAGCTATCACTGGACACCCTGAACTGTTTGATAGATATATACACATATATATATATATATATATATATATATATATATATATATATATATATATATATATACATACACACACACATATAGCGCTTTGGAAGGTCTTCAGTGACTTGAAAAGTGCTATAAAAATGCAGAACATTCACGTTTATATGTATGTATGGGTCAGATTAAAAAGCCTGAAGTGTTGCATGTGGCTCATGAGCCCTAGTTTGCTTACCACTGCTGTACAGAGATAGTTAAGTTTCCTCTGGGTTTTATTTTATTAGGCAGCTAACTGGACTTAAAAATCCAGCTATTTTGCTTAGGGGACAGGATTTGCAGCGACGTGAACTGCCATAGACGTTTTACAACCGTAGGGTAGTGACACTCACTAAAAGTATTTCTGGCGACCATGGGCTCTGAGACGAGGGGAACTCCGGGGCCATATTTGTTGATTCCCCGCACTCTGAACAAGTACTCTGTGTTCTTGAACAGGCCGGTGATGTTGCAGGTCAGTTCCTTCCACTCGGCATACATGAAAACCCAGTTGAGTCTGTTGGTATCCCTTCTCTCCACCAAGTAGTGGGAGACCTCATCACCTCCGTCCTCCAAAGGAGGTTTCCAGCTCAGAGTGCAAGACTCCTCAGTTATTTTGCTGATCTGGATGCTGCCTTCGCACACTCCCGGGGTGTCTGCAACATCGGTCATTGGTGGTTGATCATCGTAAAATAGATGCTGATAGAGCGGTACAAGGTGTGTTTACTCACCAAGTACTTTGACGTTGACTTCAGCGGTCTTTGTCCCACTCACATTCCTCACAGTTAAAAGATACTTTCCAGTATCGTCTCGGTCACAGAACTTAATGATGGCCATTGCCCGCTTGGGCGTGTATTGCAGGTGGTACTTCTCACACAATTCCAGTTCCCTGTTGCCCTTGGACCAGGAAGCTTTGGGCTCAGGCCTACCACCCACCAGAGCGTCCAGAACCAGATCTGATCCGGCTCTCACAGTAACAACTTCACACAGAAGTTTGCCATCCAGCTGAGCCTTCGGAGGTTCTGTTGAAAAATAATAAATGTACATTTACACTTGTTGCATTCTTGCACTCGGCCTAAAAGTTTGCAGCATATGCTACATTTCATTTGATTCTGATTAATGGTTGTCTCTCGAGCAAAAGGTTGTGCTTGGTCAGGATATAGCGGTACACGGTTGATGGATCCCTTAACAACTTGGGTCGTTGGGGCACCATTTCCTTTGTTTTAGGTAACTACAGCCTGACCGCGCCCATGCCCTCAAGGGCGTGTTTTTTGCTGGGGTTTGCTCTCCCACAAAACAAATAGCATTGGTTTACATGGTTACCAGAAGCAGATATATATGACCCCAATTTGCACCCAGGGGACCTAGTCACCGTCTTCTAATGTAAAAGCTTGAAACAGCTTTCGGTGTGCCACATATTTACATACCTATTTTATCAGAAGGAATTAAACCTGTCTTTTCTGTATGTTCTCTCTCTCCCCCTCTCACCCTCTTGCTGTCCCATGCTTCACCTTACCTTATTTGGTCACTCAATTCCGGGTGCTAATTTCCTCTTCACATCTGCACTTGTCTTGATTTGTCCCTTACCTTGATTAGTACCTCATCTCATTTTGGTTCCTTGCTAATTTGTCTCAGCCTCTTGTTATACCAGTGTACCAAACCATTGTCTACCCTTCCGTATCACAAGTACTGTGTGAATAACTCTTAAGCTGTTCTTTTCGCTGTTTAGGTTCACTGGAACAATGACCCCTTGATAACTGACTACCCCTCTACCCAACCTGCCTGAATTAAAGACCACCTTGTGCTGTAATTATCACTGCTACTGCACTTTGCTTTTGGACCACCTTGAGTGGGTTCTTGACAAAATCAGCTTACCAAAGTCAGTCTCGCATTGCACTGAGCCGGTGGAATCGGAGGGCGTGCTGACGACTTGGTTGGCATTCTTGGCAATCACTCTGAACTCATAGGGTTCTCCCTCTCCCAGTGCAGTAACGGTGTAGAACGTTTCCGTCACGTTAGTGTAGTTACACTTGAGCCAGCGGCCCTCGCCGTTTGGAGTGTATGGTTTGCGTTCAATGATATATCCTACAATGGGACTGCCACCATCATTAAGCGGAGCTGACCATTTGAGCGATACTGTGGTCCTGGTTACATTGGTCACTTCTGGCTTACTTGGTGGGCCTGAAATCAGAGATGTGTCAGATGTGTGTTGGGTTCAGGTTGGAAGTAAGCAACGCATGTGGAGCAGGGAATGGCGAACAATACTCACCAACAGGGTTCTGGGCAACAGCTCCTTTGGAAGCTTCACTAGCCTTGCTCAGACCAGCACTGTTCATGGCATAAATTCGGAACTGGTACTCCAGGCCTTCAACAAGGTTTTCTGCCTTGTAGAAGCACTCAAAGCATTGGAATTTATTCTCCCTCACCCAAAGAATATTATTTCTCTCTTTCTTCTCGATCCAGTAACCTGTGACCTTGCTGCCGCCATCATGATAGGGCTCCTCCCACTCCAAAGTCATTGTGTTGGCAGAAACATGGATGATAGTTGGCTTTGTAGGGGGTCCAGGAGGAGCTACAAATTGTCATGTTAAGTTGGTTAGTGGGTCATGACCATCAATATTGTTCTAATTATCCAGATGAAGGGTTTGTACTTACTGTAAGGATGCTCTGCAGTGATGGCCTTGGACTCAGTGGGTTTACTGACTCCAAACCTGTTCTCGGCGGAGACTCTGAAGGTGTATTGCATGTACTTGGTCAGGTGACTGACATGGAGTGATGTGCGCTTCACACTGGAGTTTATCAGCTGCCAGGTGAGGGATCCCGATTCACGCTTTTCCACGATGTAATTGGTTATGTCGGTACCACCATCATCTTCCGGCGCATACCAGTTCACCACACAGGATTCTGAGGTGATGTTTGAGATTTCAACAGGTCCAGCTGGAGGATTGGGTCTACCTATTACGTTAACATCTACCGTAAATGTTTTGGTTCCGGCCACGTTCTCCAGGGTAAGGTAGTATTTTCCACTATCACCCCTCATTGCGTCCTTGACCGAGATGCTTGTTCGGTCTTTTGTTACTTTAATGGAAACTCTTTCAGAGTTCTTTAGCCTCATCTCTTCTAACCTCCAGGCTACCTTGGGAGCAGGTCTGCCACTAATGGGAACATCGATTGTAAAGATGCTGCCGGATCTGCATGCGATCAGCTGATTTGTGATCTCACTAAGATCGGCTGCTGGTTCAATGTGGGGCTCTTTGACTAACGCTGGGGTTGGAGCTTCCCTGGGCTTGCTCAGGCCCGACTCATTCTTAGCTTTGACACGGAAGCGATACTCATCACCCTTGTTGAGCTTTTCAACCGTGTAGGAAAGATTGGTGGTGTTGCCGACCACTACCCATTTATCTGTCCCCCTGGGCCTACTTTCGATGACATAACCCTGGACACGGCTTCCGCCATCATGCTCCGGCTTCAACCAGCCCAGTGATACAGAACTGTCCGTTGTGTCGACAATATCCACCCTTTTTGGAGGCGCTGGCTCGGCAGTGGCAGTGACAGGGTCAGTCATCTCCAAGACTTCACCGACACCATGCTGGTTCTCTGCACTGACCCGGAAAAAGTATGGCACTCCCTCCAGGAGATCCTGGATTGTCATGGTATTCTGAGTGCATTTGCCTCCAGACTGTTGCCAGGTGCGACGAGTTGCCTCGCGCCTCTCCACAATATAGTGGTGGATTCGCGCTCCGCCATCATTAAGTGGAGGCTCCCACTCCAGTGAGACGGAGCCTCTGAGCACCTGTCGGATGGATAAAGCCTGGGGAGTTCCAGGGGTGTCTAGGACTTTCACAGTGAAAGTGACAGCCTTGCTTCCACTGCTGTTCTCTAGGTTGACAGTGTATCTGCCCGAATCATTCCGTGTGCACTTTTCAATATGTAGAGTACTGCTCCCCTCTGCAGTTGTGACCTCTGACATCACACCAAGATCTCCTCCTTCTTTCAACCAGGTGGAAACAGGGACAGGCTTCCCCCTGAATTGGACACTCAATTTCACTGAATCTCCAGCTTTGACAATATGCGTTTGCTTAAAGCTAGCATCAATATCCACATGCGGTGGTGTTAGTCTGTCAATGGCCTGAGCCGGTTCTGGAGTCTCCATGTCTTCACCTCTTCCAACTTGATTCACAGCAGCAACACGGAATTTGTACTGCACCCCGGTTTGAAGACCAGTCACTGTGTACTCTGTTTGTGCCACAAGCTCTTCATTTACTTGTTTCCATTCAAGTTCATTGGTTTTAACCATCTCCACGATGTAGCCCAAGATATTAGAACCCCCATCGTCTGCAGGCTTTGTCCATTCCAGACTTATGGAACTATCAGTAGAATCAGATACACAGACCACAGAGGGAGCACAGGGAATATCCTTTGGCTCCACAGCTTTGATGGGCAAAGAGACGTTGCTGGGAGCACCAATACCGGCATCATTGACAGCCATGACCCGGAACTCATACTCCATATACTCAGTCAGATGAGTAACCTTGTGCGCACATTCAGTGATTGGTTTCCTCGAAAGCACTTTGTAGAAGCGGACGGTCTTCCTCTCCCGTTTTTCCAGAATATAATACTGAATGGGGTTTCCTCCGTCAGATGTCGGAGGAGACCAGTTCAAACTTATGCTTTCCCCTGTGACCTCGCTGGCATCGGGTGTTCCCGGAGAATCAGGGGTCGCTGGAAAGAAAATTCGAAGGTTGTCAAGACATAAATGAAAGTCCTTTTGGCAAAAAAATATGTGTCCATCACTTGACTTACTGTATTGCAGCTGTGCAATAATTGGGCAGGATTCCAGTGGTCTGCTAACACCAAACCTATTGACAGCTGAGACCCTGAACTGGTATTCATTGATCTTAATGAGCTTGGTCGCGGTGAATGTGCACTCATGACAGTCATCAGACACTAACGCCCAAGAAAGCTTGGAAGTTTCACGCTTCTCGATAATATAGTGCGAAATCTCGGCACAACCATCGTTCTCTGGCGGATTCCAGGTTAGAGTGCATCTACCCTCTGAGATGTCACTAAACGTAATGGGTCCTACGGGTTCTCCAGGTGTGTCTGTCAGGAAACAGAGTTTCAGTCAGGTACAAGTTATCAAAAACACCCGTTTTTCCATAGACAAGAGAAAAGTGCACACCTTGGACTTGAACCAAAAGGGACTCCTTTTTGCAACCCGAGCCATTGGTGGCTTCGACGGTGTATAGACCACGGTGAGTACGGTCTGCATCTCTGATAAAAATTGTGCTGTATCCGGGGTGGGTGATAATGTCCATCATTCTTTTGGTGATTTCCACATCATCCCTGTACCATACCACCTTGGGAATAGGCCGCCCAGTGATGGCCACCTTCACCCTGACACTGTCACCAGCTTTGACAGTCAAACCCTCAAAGTACTCTGGCCCAAATTCGATATGAGGGGAAGCTTGTTTGTGGGAAAAGGCAGTTTGTAAAAATTGCATTCATCATTTTATGGTTGACTCTGGGTTAGGATAGGCTTACCGTTTTCGCTTCTGACCACTATCAAACCAGATGAGTTGGACGGAGGGCTGATGACACCAAGGGCGTTCCTTGCAATGATCCGGAACTCATAGCGCTCGTTCATTGTCAAACCAGTGACTGTGTGCTGGCAGTCATGGACGTCGGTCAGGTTAGCCTTAAACCAACGACCCTCACCCTGTCGCTTTTCGATGTTGTAGCCGGTGATCTTACTCCCTCCGTCACGCTTCGGTGCGTCCCACTTGAGCGTGATAGAGTCACTCGTCACGTCAGTGTAGTCGGGCTGCCCTGGTGGATCTGAAAGAGGCAAAATCACGTGCAGTTTGTCATAAGGGGAGAGGGAATAAATTGCAGTAGTTTCTGTAGATCAGTGGTCAGGACATTCGCCTAATAAACCAAAGGTCCCTGGTACGAGACTGGGTGGAAACATATGTTGGCCTGGAGAGGGATGAGAGCCACCAGGCTGTACTTGCCCAAGACTCACCACAGCAAATGGTGCCCCTACGACCCTAGTGGTTAAGGGCATGCAACCAACCCCAAAAACACTTTTTTTGTGGTAAAAAAAAATGTCAACTTTGTATGAACCTTTAGCACAGCATCTCAATGGTATGTGAGTCTAATGCAAATGACCTGAAGAAGCATACGTAACGTAAAGTTGGAATATTCGGTCTTGGCCAACCTTTGAGATCTTTAATTGTGGTCAGTGTTCTCGTTTGCCCGCGTCCCTGCGTTCTAGACGCATCATTTTTGCTGGGGACGCATAGTCTCAAATCAACGTGCGTCTCCGGGACGCAACCTTTTTGTCACAAAATTGTCATTATTACCCGATTACTTTTTTACACAAAGATTTACTGCACTCCAAACTTTTCGTCAGGCAGATCCGCCATTGTTGTTTTGGTCTCGCGGTTCGAGTTTTCGTCTGCACGCCGATCTCGGCCAACGAGATCTCGTTGTGTAGTGTAAGGAAGTCCGTCTTTTTTTAGAGAACCGGCTTTTTTGGCTCAACTCATTAAAAAGAGCCGGCTCTCAAACGGCTCACTTGCTTTGATGATTGATATTACGAATTATGTTGTATAAAGAAGTTAAGAAAAAAAGGAAGTATAAAGGGAGAAAATTTAAAAAAAGACAGGTTTGTGGTTATCCCTTTAATCGGTATATTACCAACAATAATTTGATGCAGAAAATGAATTCATAATTTGATGATTAAAACTGAATGAATATATAGATTTATATTATATATTTGTCGCCGATTTACGATTTCAACCTCAATAACACTAAATTTTGAGGACCCATAGATCTCTGTTGGGACCCATAGATTTTTGAGCATGCGAGTCCCCGGGACCCATCGCTTTTCACAGGTAAAATGAACACTGTATGGTGTTTGTGATGGTTAATATGTTATAATTGTTATGTAATGAAAAAGTATATTAGTTAAAAAGTATAATAATGAGTGTGAAATAAATGGTTGGGCTCTGCTCTAACCAAATGTAAGCCACGTTGAGTCCTTTCTTCCAAGCAACTTTTGGCGTCCACTGACAGGACTAGACAAGCACCCTTCATGTGGCGCATCGCCAAACGGATGAATAATAGAAGATTTATACCTAATTTTGGCTTCTTAGTGACATGTTGGTGTGGAAACTAAGGCTAGTTTCACTCTGCAGGAAAATTATAGTTTTTGCACAAACGTTAACTGTATCCGATCTGTTTCAGTCCGTCTGAATGGCACATTTTCGATTTTTTTCACTCCAGATCCAGGCTAATTTCATATGGGGTCCTTATTTATACAGATCTGATCTTTTGGAATCCGACTGCTGTGTGAACAGTCAAGACGCATTCTTGCGACCTGAACGTCATCCATAGGCGACAGACGTCCTTATCCTGCGTTCTCCAACGCAGGAGGAAGTGGAGAAATCATCAAAGATGTCAGACAAAAACAGAGAGCATTCAATGAGGAGAAAGCGAGGTTTTGGAACCAGCTCAGTAGCCTAGATGGTAAGGCGCCCGCTTTGAGACTGGGAGGTCGGTGGTTCGCGCCCCGGCCGAGTCATTCCTAAGACTTAAGAAGTGGTCGGCGGCGCCCTCTGTTGGCTGCGGCTGCATCGGCTCGCTACAACGGGTCAGGTGCAATCGACATTTCGTTCTGTGTACATTGTTACACAGAATGACAATACAAGGAAATTATTATTATTATTATTATTATTAATATTTTGGGGACCACTCTGTTCAGGCCAAATTCGAGGGATCTTATCAGAACGAGGCAGTTTTTTTTTTAATATTTGAAGAGACATGGCCGAGCATGAGTAAAATAAAGAGCCTCCAAGCCAAACGTAAGAAAGACTCAAACAACTGATGCAGCCATGAGTACTTCCGCAAAAACTGTGCGAATTGCCTGTAACGTCACGTGTCCCTTTTCATTATAATTTAGCATTGAGCTCTGCAGTGTGAACCTAGCCTAAAGTGCGCTTAAATAAGAATATGCTTTTAGCTGCATTTGCCAGACTGGAAACACATAGCTCTGTCTTGTAAAATGTTTGAGTCAACTGGCCGCACCGGAAAGGTGGGAAAAACAAGAACCCCTTTGAATACAAGCCAGTGCCCAGTCTGTGGGGGAATTACCAGCTGGGGTTTAAAATATGGATGAATTGTTTTTGTGTGCTGGGATAATGTGATTTTGAATATACTTGAATAAAATAGTTTGATTCCATATAAACACCGTGTTTCAGTTAGTTGCATTAGAACTTGTATAGTTGCATTTTCTGAAAATGCAAATGGAGAGACGCAGTACATGGTCTTATTGCCTTGACATTAACATATATCTTATGAGTTTTCAAACCCAGGTGTCAAAACTCACCGACAGGACTGACGGCCATGATAGGCTTGCTTTCTTCGCTCATTCGGCTGCAGCCGGCATCGTTCTGTGAATACACCCTGAAGGAGTACTCCAGCCCTTCAATGAGACCCGAGACCCTGTAGTCTGATTCTTTGATGAGTACCACGTTGACCTTCTGCCACATGATGCTGTTCTTTTCCCTTTTCTCCACATGGAATCCCAGGATGGGGGTACCACCATCATAGATGGGCTTCTCCCATTGGATGGTCATACCATCGTTGGTGATGTTATACACAAACGGCTTGCCTGGTGGGCCTGGTGGCCTAAACTGATGCTTTGCGATGACCATCTGCGAGACGAGCGCTTCACTGACACCATACCTGTTTTCAGCACACACTCTGAACTGATATTGGACACCCTTGACCAAGTTGAGTACTTTGAACTGAGTTCCTTCCACCCTAGAACAAGCCATCTTCCAGTCAGGCTGTGAGCTATCACGCTTTTCCACCGTATAGCAGTTGATGTCTCCGCCGCCATCATCATTGGGCTCATCCCAGGACATCAGGATGCTTTCTGCTCTGACTTCATCAAGGCGGACGGGGCCTAAGGGCTTGGATGGGGGTCCAAGAGTGATGACGTGGATGTGGAAGGACTTCCTGCTGATTTTGTTGTCTAGAGTAAGCGTGAATTTTCCCTCGTTCTCTTTCTTGATATTTTTTATCATGACCGTAGCTTTGCTGTCGGTTTTCTTGAAGCGGATTTGATCGCTCTCCTTCAGAGGAAGGTTGTCCTTCAGCCACAGGACAGATGGTTTAGGTTTGCCTTTGTATGGTAGCTCAATATGGACATTGTGACCCAAGCGAACAAAGATATTTCCGTCTGGGTAGTCTGCAAGGCTTGCCTCGGGTGTAATAACATAGTCAATGACCTTAATCGGTCCTATTTTTACAAAGTCACCTTGACCTTTCTCATTTCGAGCGGCGACTCTGAACATCACATCGGCGTGCTCCTTCAGTTTTTTTACCTCAAACTCACAGTGTCGGCTCGTTCCGCCCAGTGACCATTCATCACCCGCGGCTTTCTTTTCAATTATGTAGTCGGAGATGATGCTGCCACCGTCATAGTCCGGTTTAAGCCACTGCAGAGTAACGGAAGTTTTAGAGGAATCCTTCATGGAAACGTCTTTGACTGGTCCGGGTGTCTCAGTAGCCTTTACTGGGTCAAGTGTTTCGCATGGATCACCAACCCCATTCTCATTCTCAGCTAGGACACGGAAAAAGTAGGATGTCTTTTCAGAGAGGTCTTCGATAGTGTAGCTTGTGTCAGTGCATTTGCTGGTCACCGCAGAGTAGGATCTCTTTGAAGAGTCCCTCTTCTCAATGATGTAGTTGGTGATTTCAGCACCACCATCTAACAGTGGAGCCTCCCAGCAGAGACTGACTTTTCCACGAGTTACATCTTTCAGTGTCAGGTTCCTGCATTGAGCTGGAGAATCCTGGACCTTCACGGACAACTTTAGTGTCTTGGGCTCACCTATACCATTGTGAATCTTGACGATGTATTTGCCAGAGTCGAGCTTTGTCACTTTACGCATAATGAGGACCGTGGTTGTGTCTGAGTGATGGAATTCATAAGAGGGGTTGTTGTCAATGCATGTATCCTCTTTGTTCCAGGAAACCTTGGGAGGCGGTCGACCCTTCACAGGAACAGAGAGCTCCACATCGTTGGCAGCCTTCACAATGTAGTGAGTTCTCATGGCCACATCCGAGTCAATCTGGGCTTCCTCTATAAAATGTTGTTTCGATCAGTTAAAACAGAAGAAAAAGAAGGAATTTGTTCCCGGGGTCGACAAAATCACTTACCAAGAATATCTTTAGCCTGGACCGGCTCAGTCATCTGCAGAGGTTCTCCACGGCCTGCACAGTTGACGGCAGAAACTCGGAAGAAGTAGTTCACGTCTGGATTTAAGTCATGTACTGTGTATTCAGTCATCTTGACTTCTCCCTTGGAAGTCACCATTGCCCAATCTTCCTCGCCCTCCACAAGTTTCTCAACCATGTAGCTAGTCACTTCACTGCCTCCATCCCACTCTGGCTTGGACCAACCCAATGTGATCGAGGTCTTTGTGGAATCAATCACCTTCAGTTTGCAAGGTTCGTCTGGAGAATCTAAGAAGTCATAGGAATTTATAGGCATAGGGTTGATTCTTGAGCGTCATTCTGGAACAAGAGTCTTTGATCACTTACCAACAGGGTCTGCAGCCTTGTAGAAGTCAGATCCATCAGAAAAGGGCCCTTCCCCGGCCATGTTAATGGCACACACGCGGTATTGGTACTCCTTTCCTTCGGTGAGATGGTAAACAGCCTTTTTGTTGTCAGGAATGGGATCTTTGTAAACTCTGATCCAGCGCAAACTCTTCTTGTCACGCCGCTCCAGGTAGTAGCCAGTAACCACGCTCCCACCGTCCACACCTGGGCGTTCCCATTCTACCACCATAGTAGTTTTGGTGATGTTGTTTACCTCAGGAGTGTGTGGCTGCCCCGGAGTCACTGATGACAAAACAGCATGAATTATTATTTGTAGTTTAGAAAGGCAAAATCAAAAGAAGTCTACTTTTGTGAGCATACCAAAAGCATTCTTTGCAACTACAGCCTCTGATTCAAGCGGCGCTCCCACGCCAAACTTGTTCACAGCCATGACACGGAACACATATTCGTTTCCTTGCAGCAATTTGCCGACGGATATGTATGTAAGCTCGTGCCGCTCCGAGACTGTAGACCAGACCACTCTGCTGGTCTCACGCCTCTCCACGATATAATGGGTCACCTCGGAACCTCCTTGATCAGCCTCACATACGGGCTCCCAGCGGAAGGTGATTCTGTCTGCCGTTATTAGGGTGAAATTAATGCTGCCGGTTGGTGGTCCAGGTTTGTCTAAGGAGAGGTGAAATGAGCCACAAGTCAGCCCAAAAAACTCAGGAAAATCTTTCAAATGTAAGAAAAAGAAGGAATAGTATGAAAATACCAAGGATTTCCACCACAACTGTAGCACTTGCAGAGCCCAAGATGTTTTTGATCTTAATCTCATAGGTGCCTGTGTGTTGGCGGGCGGCATCCTTGATCAGGACAGCTGATGAGTCGGTTGTGCTTTCCACACACAGGGAAGAAGAAGGCTTCAGTTCTTTTCCGTTTTTCTGCCACTCGATACTCGGCTGCGGTTTGGCCATGATTCCCACGCCGATTTTAAGACAAGTTCCAGCTTTGCACCGAACCACATCTAGATACTCAGGAGGAAGGTCAATGGCCGGAGCACCTGTCCCAACAAAATATAGATAGCATCTCAATCGTCTTTTACTTTGCAGACCCAATCATGCCAGCGGTTATGAGAACCAACGAAAAGGGAGAACTCACCGCACGCATCGACACAAGTGACTGGCCCGGCAACGATAGAAGGGTTGCTGACCGAGCCGACGGCATTCTTTGCATAGACCCTGAACTCATAAGACTCGTCCTGGTCCAGCCCAGACACTGTGAATCCCATCTCAGGGATGTTGCTGAAGTTAGCTTTCACCCATCTGCAACTGGTTGCATCTTTTCTCTCCACACTGTAGCCAGTGATCTTACTTCCGCCGTCATATGGGGGTCTCTGCCAGGACAAGCTGACTGAGTTCTTGGTGATTTCTGTGACTTGGAGGTTTGCAGGAGGCTCTGAGATGGAGAAGTTGGTAGGGGACAACAATTTAGCAGTGAGGCGCCAACTGCATGGGTGAAAAGTCAAACTTACCACATGCGTCTATAGCCAGCACTTCTTCAGATGTCTTGCTCAACTTTCCGATGCCGGCAAGATTTTCAGCTGCCACCTTGAACTCATAGATGAGACCTGGGCAGATGTTGGTGACTCTTAATTGATTTCCGGGTATTGCTGTTTTATTCATCTTTTGCCAGAGGATGCTGCTCCTCTCTTTCATCTGAAGATGATATCCAGTCACAGGACTCCCACCATCGCTGACTGGTTCATTCCAACAGACAGTCAGGTTATCTCTACACACAAAACTGACCCAAGGAGTGGATGGAGGTCCAGGGCACGCTGGAAGTCAATTGATATTATAATATTTTAGCTAATGGTACATTTTAAATGTGAACAGGTGCAATAAAGTGGACTTACTGAATGGAAGCTTTATCATAACTGGCTTGCTGTCAATGTGGTCGCTGACACCGTAGCGGTTCTGAGCCTTAATTCTGAACTGATACTCTTCCCCCTTAGTCAGCTTCATCACCTTTATTTCGCTTCTTGCAATGTTAGTGGACACCTCCGCCCAGCTAGGAGTGCTGGTTTCTCGTTTGAGGACCACAAAATTGGTGACAGGACTGCCTCCATCATATTCTGGAGGAGCCCATTTCAAGTATACTGTCGTCTCTCCAACCTCACCGACAGATACTGGTCCTACAGGGGGACCGGGCCTATCCAGTACAATAAAGTGCATAAATATCTTAGTAGTGCCACCGGTGTTGGAGGCAATAATTTCGTATCTTCCGGCATCACTTGCAGTGCTTTCACTTAAAGTGATTGCTAAGCTGTCAGGAGAGACTTCTGTCAATAGTCTTTTGGATCCCTTTATGACAATATTGTTCTTGGACAGAGTAACTTTTGGCATTGGCTTTCCAGTAAGGGGAATATCAAAGGTAAGGTCCCGTCCAGCACGTACATAAACTCTATTCTTGGGATAGTTCTTCAGATCAAACTCTGGAGCCTCTGTTCAAATTCAAGAAAAACAGTTATTAGCAATGAAAAACTAATTGAAGAAAGACTTTACAGTAAAATCAAACATATTTTCCTTTTCAATATTTTGTTGTTTTAGAAACGTGCATGTATCCAAACAGAGGTAAGATCACATACCAATTTGTTCCTTAACGATAACTGGTACAATCATCTCTTTTGGTTCACTTAGTCCGGCATGGTTCTCAGCTCGCACTCTGAAGAAGTATTCTGCACCTTCTCTAAGGCTTTTGATAGTGTGACTCATGGTCTTCACTGTGGCACACTTGATCCATCTGGTCTGTCCCTTCTCCAGAGCATCAATAAGGTAACCTCTCACCCTACTTCCGCCGTCATACTCTGGACGTGTCCAGGCAATTGTCACACTGTCTTTGGTGACATTTACAACTCCAAGCTTCATCGGAATGCTTGGCACCTCTGTGAGACACATAGGAACATTGGATGAGTTGAAGTCAATTCTGCAAAGATCATGAAACCAAGACATGCGTCTCAAGCTTACCTGCGATCTTTACTCCTGCCTTTGCCTCCTGTGGTACACCCAGTCCATACTCATTATCTCCAATAACTCTGAAGTAATAAATAGCTCCCTCCAGCAGGTCCTCCACTTTGTACGTCAGTGCTTGGCAGGTAGTGGTGACGGAAACCCAGGCCTTTTTGCTGGCTTCGCGCTTTTCAATATGGTAGGCCTTCACCGCATTTCCACCATCATTCTCGGGGGCTTCCCAGGTGAGGGTGGCGGAGTCCCTGGTAACTGCAGAAACTTTGACATTGACCGGGGGTCCAGGAGAATCATGAACCTTCACTGTTAAGGGCAATATTGCTTTTCCTAAAGCTGATTCAAGACTGACACAGTATTCCCCAGAATCGTTTCTAGTTGACTTTTCGATGGTCAGCGAAGTGCTGAACTTTGTTGACTCGATTGTTCCTCTCACCTTCAGATCGGTTCCCTCCTTGGACCATTCCACCAAGGGAACTGGTTTACCGTGGAACGGAACATTGATAGTAAATGCTGTGCCATGCTGAACCACCATGACTCTACGCATCTCAGCATCCACATCAAATCCAGGCTCTGCAGTTCTTTCTTCTGCTTTGGTGGCATCAGAATAGCGACTGCGAACGCTGCTTCCAACTTTGTTAACTGCTTTAACACAGAATTCAAACTCCTTGCCAGACTTTAGTCCGGTGATTGTGAACTCCAAGCTTTTCGTAAGTGCAATAACCTCAACCCATCTTTGCAGTTCTTCAGGTGACTCTGCTGCCTCTTCTTCTTCTTCATATTCATCCTCATCTTCTTTCAAAGATGGTACAGGTTTGGAAATGTATTCCCTGTATTCCACACTATATCCAAGAACAGGAGCACCTCCGTTGTCGGTAGGTGCTTTCCACACGATGGATATACTGTCATTAGTCAAATTTACAATCTTCGGCTTGGACGGAGGACCAGGAACAGCCAGGGGATCGACTGCTCTAAATACAGCAGAGTTTTCGCTCGGAGGGCTTAAACCAGCAGCGTTTTCGGCATAAACTCTAAAGTCATACTCACAACCCTTACGCAGTTTGGTCACGATACTGGTACATTCAGTGGCTAAATCCTTATTGACACGGATCCAGCGAGTGCCTGTCTTCTCCCTGCGCTCAATCACATAACCGGTTATGGTACTGCCTCCGTCACTTACTGGTTTGCACCAGGTGAGGGTCATTGAGTCTCCAGTAATATTGGTGACATCTACATTAAGAGGAGCTGTGGGAAAAGTGTAAGGATCTGTGATCCTGACAGGCTCGCTCTCCAAAGCCTCCCCACTTCCATGCTTGTTGATGGCCAAAACTCTGAAGATATATTCATTGCCCTTCAACAGTCCTCTGACCGTAAAATAAGTTTTGGTGACATCTCCCTTTACGAGTGTCCAGGCCAAACGGCTGCTCTCACGTTTCTCAACTACGTAATGAGTGATCTCGGCACCGCCAGGCTCTTGGGGCGGACCCCACGACAGAGTGCATTCCTCACCAGTGAGATCCGTAAGCTGCAGAGGTCCAGCTGGAGGGCCCGATTTATCCAGAATAACACAATTGATTGGCATGCTAACAGTACCAGCAATGTTCTGGAGAGTGAGAACATATTGCCCGGAATCTCTTCGGATGCTATCTTTCACAATGACTGCCGTACCAGTATCTGTTGAAACCACCTGGATCCTGGCTCTTGGCACAATCTCACTGCCATCTTTGCACCAAAGAATGATGGGTGCAGGACGGCCTGCTATGTCAGCTTGAATTTTCAAGGTTTCTCCTGCTTTCACCAAGATAGTCTCTTTGTATTTGACATCTACCATGATGCGTGGCAGTTCCATGTCATCCTTTACAGTGATGGTTCCAGTGTTCTCTGACGGTTGACTGAACAATCCCGCTGCGTTCTTGGCAATGACACGGAAGTCATACTGGCTGTCCTCTGTAAGGCCTGTCACTTGGTAGTAAGTCTCAGGCACATTGGTGAAATTGCACTTTGTCCAGCGACCCTCTGGAAGATCACGCCTTTCGATGATGTACCCGGACACCCTGGCACCTCCGTCATACTCTGGTTTGTCCCAGGACAAAACCACAGATGTTTTGCTAATAGCAGTGACGACAGGGGTTCCTGGAGGATCACAAGGATCTCTTGCTGCTACAGCTTCCGAAGCCTTGCTGCATTTACCGATGCCGGCGATATTTTCAGCATAGACGCGGTATTCATACATCATCCCTTCTTCTATTCCGCTGACCTTGTATTCAGAATCCTTGATCATTCCTCTGTTCATCTTGGTCCAGAGAATGCTATCGCGCTCTTTCCGCTCTAGGTGGTATCCGACAACAGGACTTCCCCCGTCATTGACAGGCTCGTTCCAGGTCACTAACATGTAAGACTTAGTAGCGAGCTTCACCGCAGGTGTAGAAGGAGGTCCAGGTTGCCTGAAGTTGTATTGAGCTGTAATTGAACTTGAATCCAAATGTGCACTCTTTCCGTAACGGTTGACTGCGTAGATTCTGAACTGGTATTCTGCCCCGTGTGTCAGACGCCTGGCTGTGAAAGCGGTTGTGGCCACGTTGCTGGCCGCCATTTGCCACTCTTGCGTGTTGGTATCTCTCTTCTCGACAATGTAGCTACTGATAGAGCAGCCGCCATCATACTCTGGCGGGGACCAGGAAAGTGCGATGCTCTCAGTGGTAACAGCGCACACCTTAATGCTTGTAGGTGGGCTGGGTTTATCCAGAACGACAATACTTAGATGTGACGTTACCGTTCCCCCTGTATTGGCCAAAGTGATCTCGTACTTTCCGACATGCTCCCTTGCAGCCTGTTTTATGAGAATCTTGGATGAGTTTGCGGTATTCAAAAATGTTACTGAAGATGTTTGCTTGACTGGAAGACCATCCCTCTTCCATGAAACCACAGGTTTCGGTCTGCCTCTGATTGGCACCTCGACAGTGAGGTCATCACCAGCCTTCACACTGTATGTGGTGAATAGTGGGTGGACTGATGGCTCAATAGCCACATCCTTCACAACGACAGGCACACTAAGCTCTTTGGGCTCACTCTTGCCCTTCTCATTGATCGCAACCACTCTGAATAGATACGTTTCGTTGAGGCTCAAGTTAGTAACCATTGCCTCAAGCACCTTGACTGTGCAAGCGGTCCCCCATTTCTCACCACTCTTGGGCTTAAATTCCACATTGTAGCAGATGACTTTGCTACCGCCATCATGCGCAGGTTTGTCCCATGAGAGTGATACACCAGCTTTGGTAACGTCTGTGATGGTCACGTTGCTTGGTGGGAGGGGAACCTCAGACACTTTAATTTCTTTGGTTTCAGCTGTCAGCCCTTGGCCGTACATGTTGACGGCACAAACCCTGAAGTAGAAAATGCCACCTACCGGCAACTCGTCGATCTTGAACAAATTGGCTGTGCAGTTGCTTGTCACGGTTGTATAGGCTTTTCGAACAGATTCTCTCTTCTCAACGATGTAGTTGGTGATTTTGGAACCACCGTCAGTGAGTGGTGTATCCCAGACAAGCGTTACTGAATCCTTTTTCACATCCTTCACGGTGAAGTTTTCCGGCGCACTCGGCGTATCTAAAATTCTTACGGAGATGATGGCAGACTTTGAACCGCTGCTGTTCTCTAAGGTAAGGGAGTATTTGCCGCTGTCCCAGCGGTTAACATTGTCGATTACGATCATGGTGTACGAGCTAGTGGTGTCGACTGTGGCCCGATCGGTGAGATCGCCGTCAATCTTTTCCCATTTGACAGCAGGTTCTGGCCTTCCTCTGATGGTAACAAAAAGACGCAATGTACCACCGGCACGTACAGACACCACCTTCCTGAGATCTGCATCAAGCTCAATCTCCGGTGCTTCCACCCTGTCCAAAGCAACTACTGTGCCGTGGAAATAAGCAGCCTCACTCACTCCCTCAGAGTTGATGGCGCAGACACGGAACTGATATTCCTTAGATTCTTGCAAACCCTCAACGATAAGTTTAGTAGTCTGAATGCCAGAAGGTGGTGTATACATGGCCCACTCTTTCTCCCTTGGTCTGTCCACCGCTGGGGCGACTTCTACCTCTTCTGTCGATTCTGGTACTGGTGTGTATTCTCGCATTTCAACAATATAGCCTTTGATATAGGCGCCGCCGTCCGACTCGGGTTTACTCCATGAAAGAGAGACATAGGACTTTGTGTAGTCTACTACCTTGGGATGGCGGGGGGGTTCTGGGGGTTTGATGGCATCACAGGCCCTGTAAAGTAGGGAAAATTCACTACCATCTCCAATCCCAGCCTCATTCTCAGCTGCGACACGGAATTCGTAAAAGTGGTTAGTCATCAGTCCTGTCACTTTAAAGTGTGTGTGCGAAAGTTTTTGTCTGTTGCACTTTGTCCATCGGACGCTGTCCTTGTCGCGTTTTTCTAGATGGTAACCTTGAATATCTGCTCCGCCAGTCTCTTCTGGAGTCGACCATGACAGGACCATGGAATCTTTGGTAATCTCACTGGCTTCTGGTGTTCCCGGAGCGCTAGGGGGTTTGTATGGATTGCATGCAGTGATCGGGTCACTCTCAAGATAATCACCGGTACCATATTTATTTACCGCCCTCACTCGGAAAATGTATTCATTTCCTGCCAACAAGTTTGTTAGATGGTAATTTAGGCTCTGGACGTTGGCAGCTGCTATGGTCCAGGATAGGCTGCTTGTCTCTCGCTTCTCAAGGATATAGTGTATGATGTTAGCGCCTCCATCCAGGGTTGGCTCTGACCAAGCAAGCTTACATCTGTCAGCCATGATTTCTGTTACCTTCAAAGGTCCTGTTGGTTTTCCTGGCTTGTCAAGGACTTTGACTGTGATAGGAAAGGCCTTGGTACCACCCAAATTTTTGAGTACCAGTTCATAGTGACCGCTGTCTAATTTGGCCACATCTTTAAATGTCACGGAAGCACATTTTTGAGTGTTTTTTACTTCAATCCGCAAACTTTTGCCCAGTTCCTTGCCTTCCTTGAGCCAGACAACGTCTGGAAGGGGTTTCCCGTGGATATCAGCATCAAGAGTCAAATTTTCTCCAGCATTGATGACAATAACGTCCTTGTACTTGGGATCCATCGAGGCCCTCGGCGGCTCAATCTCATCAGTGGCAGTTATCATTCCAGAGCTGTCGGACGGCTCACTGAAAATGCCAGCTGCATTCCTAGCGATAACCCTGAACTCATATTTATCGTTTTCTGTCAGACCAGTGATTGTGTACTCAGTCTCCATGATATTTGTAAAGTTTTCTCGGACCCAACGCGAATCGGGCGAGGAGAGATCTTTCTTTTCAACGATATAGCCGTTGACTTTGCTGCCGCCATCGTACTGAGGCTTTGTCCAACTGATGGTGACAAAGTTTTTCGAAATGGTGACAGCTTCTGGAGCACCAGGTGGGTCACATGGATCACGAGCAACAAAGGACTCAGAGACTTTACTACATCTGCCGACGCCAACAATATTTTCTGCGTAAACTCTAAATTCATAGCCAATTCCTTCCTCCAGATTACTGATTTTGAACTGAGTGTCAGTGATGATTGTCTTGTTCAGTCTGTTCCAGAGGATACTGCTCCTCTCTTTGCTTTCGAGATGGTATCCGAGAACTGCACTTCCGCCGTCATTGACTGGCTCGTTCCATTCAATGATCATCATCTCCTTGGTTGCAGATTTGATATAAGGGGTTCCAGGGGGGCCTGGTGGCTTGTATGGGTACTGTACAACGATAGCCTTGGAGTCTAGAGAAGGGCCTTTTCCATATCGGTTTTCTGCTATGACCCTGAACTGGTATTCTACACCCGTGGTCAGCTTGGTAACTTTAAAAGCAGTCCGAGCCAGCTGCGTGGTTATGGATTGCCACGTATTCCCTGTGGTCTCTCGTTTTTCTACGATATAGTGCTTCACCTGGCAGCCGCCCGTGTACTCTGGGGGTTCCCATGAGAGATGGACAAAGGTGTTGCTCACCTCAATAACTTTAAGTGGACCACTTGGTGGACCTGGCTTGTCAAGAATAATGATATCCACATTCTCTGTAAATGTGCCCACAGTATTGCTGGCTGTAATCATGTACCTCCCAAAGTCCTCCTTGCACGCTTCAGTTATCTGAATGGCTGTGGTTGTAAGAGTGTTAACTACATTGACTCTGGAGGTGACCTTGAGGACCTGACCATCCTTTGTCCAGGTGACTTTAGGTTTGGGTCGTCCAATTACCGGGAAAGTCAAGGTTAGATCCTTTCCAGCCAACACACTGTACGTGTTGAACTGGATCTTAATGTCAGGCTCCAAAGTCATGTCACTGGCAACAACCGGTGCCGCAAGTCCCTTCGGCTCACTCTTTCCCTTTTCGTTGTAAGCGATAATCCGGAACAGGTATTCCGTACCGCTGGTGAGGCCAGTGACGATGCCCTCGCATGTCTTTGTATTTGTGGCAACACCCCACTTATCCGTCCCCTTGAGCTGCATCTCGATCAGGTAGCCAGAAATCCTGCTCCCGCCGTCTTGCTCCGGTCTTTCCCAGGCCAGTGACACGCTGGATTTGGTGACGTCAACAATAGAGATGTTTCCAACTGGAAGCGGTACCTCAGACGCTTTTGTAGCGGTCTTGGTTTCAATTGCCTGGCCAACGCCATATTCATTCTCAGCCATGACTTTAAAATAATACAAGGCACCCTCAATCAGGTTCTCAACCTTAAATGTTGTCTTGGTGCATTTGGTTGATACATTCGCATACGCCTTCCTTGTGGATTCACGCTTGTCAATGACATAATTCTTGACTTTAGATCCACCGTCAATGAGTGGTGCATCCCAGACAAGAGTGACCGAGTCCTTTCGAACATCTGTCACCACGAGATTTCCTGGGGTTCCTGGTGTATCGAGGACTTTAACAGTAACGGACTCAGACACTGACCCAGCACTGTTGGTCAGGCTCAAAGTGTATTTTCCTGAATCACATCTGTCACAAGAATCAATGGACAGCTGTGTGAAGAGGGCACTTGTTTCTACCAGTGCATTTTCAGGTAGATTGGTTTCATTCTTAAGCCACCTAATCTCAGGTGTTGGTCTGCCTTTGAATGGCACAGGGATCCTAATCGATCCACTGGCTTTCACTATGATTCCCTTCCTCAGCTCAGAATCCATTTGGATCAGTGGTACCTCTTGCCTCTCTTCTGGTTTGGCAGTTCCTGATAAAACAGCAGCCTCACCTACTCCAAGTTTGTTCAGCGCACACACCTGGATCTTATATTCCTGACCCTCGGTCAGTTTTGGGATCTCATATTTGTTAAGTCGTAAGCCCGTGGGGGGAGTAACCATGGTCCATTCTTCTTCCTCAGCCTTGCAGACTTCAACAATATACCCTTGAACGGCACTACCACCATCAGACAATGGCTTTCCCCATGACACCGTGATGGAAGTGGGTGTGGAGTCAATGACGCTGACATATGCAGGGGACCCAGGTTTGTACTTGGGATTGCAGGCCTTGTTGTAGGAGCTTGGCACACTGGGTTCTCCCAAGCCGACAGCGTTTTCTGCAGCCACTCTAAACTCGTACTCATGGTCAGTGATTAGGCCGGTTACCCTGAAGGAAAGGTCAGTCACTTTCTGTCTGTTGCATCTCGTCCATTTGATACCCGCTCGATCTTTCTTTTCAACAACATAATTTGAAATTTCACTGCCACCATCAGACTCTGGAGCGGTCCAAACGACAGTCATGCTATCTTGAGTGATCTTGGTTACGTCCTCAATGTGAGGCGGACTTGGAAGAACAAAAGGGGTCTTCATTATCACGCCACAGGACTCCAGGGGGCTGCTGGTGCCATAACTGTTGACTGCCATAACACGGAACATGTACTCATTGCCTTCCAACAGGTTTGTGACTTTGTAACATGTGCTGGTACAACTGGAAGACACAACAGTCCAAGCTAGACGACTGGTCTCTCTTCTCTCAATGATGTAATGAGTGATGGGACGGCCGCCGTCGTGTAAGGGAGCACCCCACACTAATGAGCATCTGTTCTCAGCTACCCCAGCAACGTGAAGGGGTCCCTCGCATGGGCTCGGTCTGTCCAAGACGACCACTTTGAACGGGACGGTTTCAGTGCCTGCCTTGTTGGTAAGCTGGAGTGTGTATGTTCCACTGTCAATTCTCACAGCATCTTTAATAAGAATCAGTGCCAAGGTTTCCGTATTTTTCAACTGAAGCCTGAGTGTATTTTCAATCGGCACACCATCTTTGAACCACTGCATTGCCGGCAGCGGTTTGCCGCGAACATCTGCATCCAGTTTGAAGGTCTCTCCGGCATTGACCACGATAGTCTTGGTGAAGGCGGGGTCAATGGAGAATTTGGGCACCTCCATGCTGTCACTGGCAATGACCGGTCCACTGTTAAACGACGGCTTGCTGATGGTTCCGACAGCGTTTTTGGCTATGACTCTAAAGTCGTATAGGGAATTTTCTGTGAGGCCGGTGGCAGTGAACTGGTTCTCAATCACATTGGTGAAGTTTGCCCTGACCCAACGGCCTTCTGGTAAGTCACGCCTCTCCACAAGGTAGCCGGTAATTTTACTGCCACCATCATACTCCGGTTTGGTCCACTGGATAACAATAGTATCTTTGGTCACATGGACAGCTTCTGGTGTACCGGGAGGATCGCATGGGTCTCGAGCCACGCAACCCTCTGAAACCTTACTGCATCGCCCAATGCCAACAATATTTTCAGCGTACACTCGATATTCGTATTCAATACCTTCCTCCAAGGGGTGGCTCTTGTAATTGGTTTCATGAATAAGTGTCTTGTTGATTTTTACCCACAGGATACTATTCCTCTCCTTTCTTTCCAGATGGTAGCCAAGTACCAGACTTCCTCCGTCCGAGATAGGTTCATGCCATTCAACAATCTGGTGATCCCTTGAGAGCGAGGAGATGAATGGTGTTCCCGGTGGGCCAGGTTCTCTGTATGGATACTGAGCAACAATGGCAGACGAATCCAGGCCGTGGCTCTTCCCATATCGGTTCTGAGCAATGATCCTGAACTGGTACTCAGCTCCAGTCTTCAGTCTGGGCACTTTGATTGTGGTTCTGGCGCAGTTATTGTTGACGTTTTCCCAAGTTGTTGTCACTGTTTCCCTTTTCTGCACAATGTAATTAGAAACCTGACAACCGCCATTGTTTTTTGGCGGATCCCATGAAATAGTCACACTCTGCGTTGTGATCTCGTCAAACCTCACTGGACCAGATGGGGGTCCAGGCTTGTTGAGTACCACCACTTCAATGCTGGCGTCTTTTTTACCGGCAGAGTTAACAGCATTGATACTGTACATGCCTCCGTCTTCACTCGCTGCCTCCTTGATGCTAAGACTTGAATGAGTCGGGCTATTGTGAATGTTAAGTCTGGTAGTGATCTTGAGAGGTGTGCCGTCTTTTGTCCAAGATATTGTTGGTTTGGGGCGTCCAAAGATTGGCACTTCAATTGCTAGGTCTTTGCCGACATGGACACTGTAACTGCTAAAAATAGGTCGAGCGTCAGGCTCAAATGTCAAATTCTTTGTCACGACATGGCCAGAAAGCACTCTGGGCTCACTTTTGCCCTTGTCATTTATGGCAGTTACTCGGAAAAGGTATTCCTCGCCTGGATTGAGATTAGAAACTTTAGTCTCCATTGTTTTGTATGTGTTGACACCAGACCATTTTTCTTGACCCCTGAGCTGCACCTCAAGCAAGTACTGGATTACTCTGCTGCCGCCGTCATATTCCGGATGTTCCCAAGCCAGAGAGATGCTGGTATTTGTTTGATCTGTAACTGTTAAGCTTTTGGGAGCCTGCGGAACCTCTGAGACTTTGATTGGGTCGACGGTGACTGCAGGCAGACCAATACCGTGCACATTCTCAGCCAGAACCCGGAAGTAATAACTACAACCCTCCTGGAGTGGCTCGATCTTCCACGAAAGAGCATGGCAATTTGTAACTAGGGCAGCGTACGTCTTGCGGGTACTCTCTCTCTTTTCTACAATGTAGTTTTTTATTTTGGAACCGCCATCCAATAGAGGTGCTTCCCAAGCCAATGTCACAGACTGATTTGTAATTTCTGTCACTGTGAGATTGACGGGAGCACTCGGCGTATCGAGAACACGAACAACAACAAAAGCTGACTTGATTCCGCTGGAATTCTCTGCAGTGATGTTGTATTTTCCACTATCGGCTCTGCTAATCTGGTCAATCACCAGGGAGGTGTAACTGCTAGTCACTTCAACTTGAGCTTTGTCCTTGAGCGGATTATCATCTTTATTCCACTTGATGCTTGGAGTGGGTCTACCCTTGATAGGAACAAAGAGTCGAAGTGAGAGTCCGGCTTTGATTGTCACAATCTTTCTCAGCTCTGGGTCAATGTCCAGGTCTGGTTCGTCTGCTCTGTCCTGGGTGACAACGGCTCCGGCAACGTCGGCATGCTCGCCGACCCCGACCTTGTTGCTAGCATAGACTCTGAATTTATAGGCTTGATTTTCCTTGAGGTTCACAACCTCAAATTTTGTCTTTTTGACACCTGTGGGTGGTGTGCACATCATCCAATCCTCTGCTGGCGCATGTGCGGCAGGCACTTCTGTAGGCAGAGCTTCTAACTGTGTCTCACCAGTTGCGACAGGCTCTGTGGAAGCACTGCACTCAACAATGTATCCCTGGATCTCTGAACCACCGTCACAGATGGGCTTGCTCCATGACAGAAATACTGAAGATTTGGTTGTGTCTGTAACTTTCGGGTTTTGTGGTGGACCAGGCTTAAAGATGGGGTCCAGGGCTTTGTAGTATACTGTCGGAGAAGTAGGCTCACTAACACCCACAGAATTTTCCGCTGCAACCCTGAATTCATAACTGTGGCTTTCCAGGAGACCAGTGACCTTAAAGGTCAGGTCTAGCAGGGCTTGTCTGTTGCACCTAGTCCACCGTGCACCTTCCTTGTCATGCTTTTCGATGATATACGTGGTAATTGGACTGCCTCCATTCTCACTGGGAGCCTCCCAACTGAGCACCATTGAGTCTTTTTTCACTTCCGTGACCTCCAAGCTTTTGGGTGATCCTGGGGTTGTGTAAGGATCTCGAACTATCACCGGCTCAGATACAAGTGGTGCACTACTACCAAACTCATTGACAGCCTGGACTCTGAAGATATACTCGTTACCTTCCAGGAGTTTTGTCACCTTGTGGCAGGTGGCTGGCACCTTTGAATCCACAACAGTCCAAACAAGTCTACTGGTTTCCCTCTTCTCTACGACGTAATGAGATATTTTGCTGCCACCATCTTCTATTGGTGCCCTCCACGAAAGACAACATTGGTCCTTTGTTATATCTGTTACGGTAAGCGGTCCTTGTGGTAAGCCGGGTTTATCTAAGATCATCACATTCAGCTGTAAAGCCTTTTCTCCTCCTGGATTTCTCAGCAGCAACGTATAGGCACCTCCGTCAGAAAGTTTGGCTTCCTTGATGGCGATGCAGGCGTGAGCTTCTGTGTTCTTGATCTCTCGGTGGATTGTGTTTGCCAGTTGTTGATCTCCTTTCAGCCAAGTAATAGAGGGCAATGGTTTGCCGTGGACGTCGGCATCCATCTTGAAACTGTCCCCTGCTTTGACCACAATGGCCTGCATGTACTCTGGGTCGATGCTGACCCGAGGGGCCTCGATTTCATCCCTGGCGGTGATGGGGCCACTGCTGTAAGAGTGAAGGCTGAAAACTCCGGCAGCGTTTCTCGCAATAACACGAAACTCGTACTGTTTGTCTTGCACGAGTCCGGTTGCAGCATATTCTGTCTCAATGACGTTAGTAAAGTTAGCCTTTACCCATCGGCCTTCGGGAAGTTCTTTCTTTTCCACCGTGTACCCGGTAATCTTGGCACCGCCATCATAGTCCGGTTTTGTCCAAGTAAGGTGAATTGAATCCCTAGTAATCCTGGTTGCCTCAGGAGTACCTGGTGGGTCACAAGGATCTCTGGCGATGTGACCTTCCGACACTTTGCTAACTTTCCCGACACCCACAAGGTTTTCGGCATAAACTCGGTACTCATATTCCATGCCAGGTTCCAGGCCTGTGGTCTTGAAAGTTTGGTCAGTAATAATTGATTTGTTGAGTTTGACCCAGAGGATGCTGGTCCTTTCCTTGCGCTCCAGATGGTAGCCCAAGATAGTAGTGCCTCCATCGTTTACAGGTTCATTCCATGCCACCACCATGCTGTCCTTAGTGCACGCTGCAATGGAGGGAGTTCCTGGCGGCCCCGGAAGCCTGTATGGATATTGAGCAACAATGGACTCTGATTGAAGAGCCGGACCTTTCCCATATCTGTTTTCCGCAATGATTCTAAATTGATATTCCGAGCCAGTTTTTAACCGGCCAGCTTTAACTTTGGTCCTAGCAAGTTTCGGCGACACCATCGTCCAGGTTGTCGTGGATGTGTCCCTCTTTTCTACAATGTAGTTTTTGATTGTGCATCCACCATCATACTCTGGTGGGTTCCAGGAAATGGTCACACTGTCACAAGTGACTTCTTCAACCTTAACTGGACCACTTGGCTGACCAGGTTGGTCCAGTACAACAATACGGATGTCCGCCGTCGCCTCTCCAGCTATGTTGCTAACTTTAGCATGATATAGTCCAAAATCCTCTTTGGATGCTTCTTTTATGCTGACGTTCAACATTGCCTCGGTTGCCCCAAAGTTTACTCTGGTTGTCCTCTTAAGTGGCTGCCCATCTTTGAGCCAGGAGACAGTCGCTTGGGGACGGGCCACAAAGGGAATCTCGACGGCAAGGTCTTCACCAGCCAACACACTGTATGTGTTGAACAACATTTTGATAGCAGGTGAAATGACCAGATCTTTGACGATGACCGGCACGCCTATTTGACGAGGGTCACTTGTTCCCTTTTCATTTCTTGCTGCGACACGGAACATGTATTCTTCTCCTGTGTTCAGGCCACCAACAGTAGCTTCAGTTTCTTTGACGATCACAGCCTGTGTCCATTTATCGACACCCTTGGGTTGGACCTCTACCACGTAACAGCCGACTCTGCTTCCACCATCGTGCTCTGGCTTCTCCCAGACAAGCGTGACGCTATTTTTAGAAACATCCTTCAGGCTGATTTTACCAGGAGGTTGCGGTTTTTCTGACACTTTAAGGGATTCACCCGTCTCAATGGGAAGACCAATTCCATATTCATTCTCTGCCAGAATTCTGAAGTAATAGTTGCATCCTTCGAGCAGCTGCTCAACAGTAAAAGTGGTGTGGTGGCACATGGCGCTCACAGTGGCATAAGCCTTTCTTGTGGACTCACGCTTTTCAACAATGTAGTTCTTAACCTTAACTCCACCGTCATTTGCCGGTGGATCCCAAGTAAGAGTGACAGACTGTTTTGTTACACCGGCAACCTTCAAATTCTGTGGAGCACTTGGTGTGTCGAGTACCCGGACTTGGACTGTGGCAGTCTTAGTGCCGCAGTTGTTCTCAACAGTGAGGTTATACTTCCCGGTGTCAAATCTGTTGACATTTCCAATAACGAGGGAAGTGTACGACGTCGTTGTGTCGATAGTGGCTCTCTCGACAGGTTCGCCGTCCTCTTTGGTCCATTTAGCCAGGGGAGCAGGTCTTCCTTTGATGGGAACAAATAGTCGGAGTGTGCAGCAAGCTCGGAGAGTGACCACTTTGCAGAGTTCTGCATCCAGAACGAGCTCCGGAGGCAAAAGTCTGTCCTCTGCTTTTGCGTTGCCAGGTATGGATGCAGGTTCGCCAATTCCTTCGCCGTTAACAGCAAAGATATTGATTTTATACTCCTGAGCCTCAGTCAGATTGGCAATGGTGAAGGAGGTGGCAAGAAGTCCTTCTTTGGGGGTGGCAATTGTCCACTCTTCGCCCTCCTTGTCAGATAGGATGCAGTGCTCCACAATGTATCCTGTAATGTCTGACCCTCCATCGTAAACTGGTTTGTTCCAGGCCAGCGTAACAGATGACTTGGTTGTGTCTAGAATTCTCGGGTTGCACGGAGGGCCCGGTTTGTATAACGCGTCAGTGGCTTTGTGGATTGAACTGGAGATGCTCGGTGCACTTAAGCCAGCAGCATTCTCTGCAATGATCCTGAACTCGTATTCATGTCCAACAAGAAGACCTGTTGCCTTGAATTGCAGATTCTTGACCTTCCTCTTGTTGCACTTGACCCAGCGGAGGCCGACCCGGTCTTTCCTTTCAATGTTGTAGTTTGTTATTGGTGCTCCACCATTACTCTTTGGCACCTGCCACATGATAACCATTGAATCTTTGGTGACAGAACTGACCTCAGGATTCTCGGGTGCATCCGGAACTGTGTATGGATTGTCAGCAATAATAGGCACCGAATCAAGAGGTTCACCATTTCCATATTTATTGACCGCCATGACTCTGAAAATGTATTCATTTCCTTTCAGAAGCTTAGTGACTGTATATTCAGTAGCCTGCAGGCCGGAAGCAACATTGGTCCAAACAAGCCTGCTGGATTCCCGCTTCTCAACAATGTAGCCTTCAATTTGGGCACCACCATCATCCAGAGGCGGAGCCCATGTCAGTAAACAGTTCTCAGCTGTGACGTTTGACACCGCCAGAGGACCGACTGGTGGGCCGGGTCTATCCAGCACCTTCACTCTGAAGACGTGCTTTGAAAAACCACCTACGTTGGTGGCCGTCAAAACAAATTCTCCTCCATCTGATCTGCTAGAGTCTTTGTTGCTCAGTATAGTTGTCAATTCATTAAACTTCACGTCTAGTTTTAAAGTGTTCTCAACCTCTTTGTCATTCTTCGTCCATACCATGGATGGTGTTGGTTGACCAGTAACGTCGGCTTCAAGCTTGAAGGACTCTCCTGCCTTAAGCAGGAGCACATCCTTGAAGATGGCGTCCACCATAATGCGTGGCTCAATAATGCTATCCTTGCAAATAATGGGGTCTGATGGCTCAGACGGTGCACTCACAGCTCCTGCCGAGTTTCTCGCCATGACACGGAACTCGTAAGATGCGTCTTGAGTCAGACCGCTGACTGTGAATGTTGTTTCGATGATGTTGGTGAAGTTTGCTCTGATCCATCGACCAGCAGGTAGTTCTCTCTTCTCCACCGTGTAACCAGTAATTTTGAATCCGCCATCATACTCGGGCTTTGCCCACTTAATGGTAATGACATTTTTGGCAACAGAAACAGGCACCGGCCGACCTGGGGGATCCACAGGGTCTAATGCCATGATTGCTTCGCAAGCTTTGCTGGGCTTGCCCATTCCGGCCATGTTTTCAGCCATAACGCGGAACTCATAGGCAGCTCCATCTTCTAGCCCAGTAGACTTGAGGACATTTCCTTTCACAAGACCCTTGCTGATTCTTTGCCACATGATGCTACTTCTTTCTTTTCTCTCCACGTGGTAGCCAATGACTTGATTTCCACCATCAGACACAGGTTCATTCCAACCAACTGTTATGGAGTCTTTGGTGAACGCCACAACGTAGGGTGTACCAGGTGGCCCAGGAACTTTGAATGGATAGGCAGCGACTACTGACTCAGAGGTTATGGGAGGTCCTACACCATATCGGTTCTTGGCCTTTACTCTGAACTGGTACTCTGATCCAGGGGTCAGACGTGTGGACTTAAACATGGTACGAATGGCAGTGGAAGTCAGCTCTGTCCATATCTGGCTGGTGGTGTCCCTTTTCTCAACCACGTAATTGGTAATCGGAACACCGCCGTCATTGTCTGGAGCGTCCCATGCAAAAATACAGTAGTCTCGAGAGATCTCGGTTATAGTAACCGGCCCTTTGGGTGGCCCTGGCACATCGTGCACTCTGACAAAGATGGTGTCGACTGCAGAACCGACAATGTTCTTCCCGGTCATGGTGTACAGTCCACTGTCTGCTCTGGTGCATTCATTGATGGTTAGGATAACAGCCGCAGGAGTTGTCTCCACGTTAGTCCTTTGGGTGAGCTTCAAGCTAGATCCGTCCTTCTGCCAGGTGACAACTGGCCGTGGACGGCCCATTACAGGGATTTCAACTTTGATGTCATCTCCAGCTCTAGCAATTACAGTTGACTGACAAACACCGCGCAGATCAAACTCTGGCAGGGAGGTGCAGTCCTTGACAACAACAGGCTTGCTCTCGCGTGGAGCACTTCTACCCGAGTAGTTGACCGCCATCACTCGGAATGTGTATTCTTCGTTCTCATTCAGATTCTTCACAGTGAAGTCCATGTTCTTAACGGTGGTTACATGGGCCCACTGATCAGTTCCTCTCTTCTGGGCTTCGAGGACATAGCCCGTTAGCCTGCTTCCGCCATCATGCTTGGGTTTGGTCCAAACCAGGCTCACACTGTTCTTAGTGATATCGGTGGGAATGATGCTTTCTGGGGGACCTGGTGCCTGGGAGGCACGAATAGGAGCCGGTGTTTCAACTGCTTCACCGACGCCAAACTCATTCTCGGCAGAGACTCTGAAGTAGTACTCACAGCCTTCGCCCAGGTCGCTGATTTTAACCGAAGTTGTCGGGCACTTTGTCACGACAGTTGCAAAAGCCTTTCGAGTTGACTCTCTCTTCTCTATGATGTAATTTGTAATCTTAGCACCACCATCTATGAGAGGCATCTCCCACTGAAGGACAATGGATACGTTATCTATTTGGACTGGTTTTAGGTTGAGAGGAGGGCCAGGTGAGTCAAGAACTCTCACATGAATATTTCCTGTCTTTTTCCCAGCAGAGTTTTCAAGGGTAAGCTCATATTTACCGCCATCGATCCTTGAACTTTCGGGAATGATCAACATTGTAAAGGACTCCGTGCTTTCAATGACAGCACGAGGCACTGGACCACCCTCCTTGGTCCATGTGACTGTGGGTGTAGGACGTCCCTTAATGGGCACAAAGAGGCGAACGGAACAACCGGCTCTGACAACAAGAGTTCTCCTCAGCTCAACATCCAGTTCAAAATCAGGTTCAACTGCATGCTCCACCACTTCAACCACTTCCTCGGTTTGAGCGGGTTCACCTGTGCCCTTTGCATTGACTGCACTGATTCTGAAATGGTACTTGCTGGCATTTTCAAGTTCAGAAACAACAAACTCTGTGATTCTCAGCAAAGAATGGTTGTCCTTAATCCACTCCTCTGTTCCTTCTTTTCTGTGCTCGATCACATAGCCGGTGACATCCAGCCCACCGTTATCTAGTGGTTTCCCCCAGTTAAGAGTGGCTGTGGTCTTGGTAGTGTCTGTAGCTCTTGGATTTACCGGAGGTCCTGGGACATCTACAAAACGTACAAAAGTTTGACACTTACATGACATTCTGTTGATAAGACGTTTTTGTTTCTGGAATTGGTATTACTCACAGGTAGCAACCATTGTTGTGGCTGGCATAGAGGGTTCACTGGGTTCTCCAAAACCAGCTCTGTTCTCAGCCAGAACACGAAACTCATACTGTAAACCTTCAGTCAGTCCAGTGACGACGTAACGGAGCTCAGCAATCTGTTTCTTGGATCCCCTTATCCACCTCATTGCTTTCTTTTCCTTCTTCTCCACACAGTAACCGATAATATCACTTCCACCATCTTCTGTGGGTCTTTTCCATGTCACTGTAGCTGAGTGCTCATCAACTTTTTCAACTTCTGGTCTCGATGGTGGACCAGGAGGACCTAAATTGATGAAGGTAAAACGCAATCAAAACATTCACCCGTATTTAATTGATCTTTCGTTCATTCAACCTACACACAATACATACCAAAACGATCAACCATTTTAACAGGCTGAGAGTGAGCTGGCTCACTGCGGCCATACTGGTTCACAGCCGACACCCTAAAGATGTACTCGTTGTCCTGGATGAGTTTGGTTGCCGTGTAATGACACCCAATGACCTTCTCTTCGAGAATTGTCCAGAGTAGGCGACTGGTTTCCCTCTTCTCCAGCATGTAGTATTTAACAGGAGAGCCTCCGTCCTCGGGAGAGGGCGTCCAGGTCAGCGTAACCTTCTCGGAAGAGACACCGCTGCATTCGATGGGACCAGGAGGCGCAGGAACATCCAAAACTTTAACCATCACTGTTTCTTCTTTCACACCAAAGGGATTGCTTGCGGTGATGATGTAGTGGCCAGAATCCTTCCTCGTGGCGTATTTTATGGACAAAGTGGAGGATGATGCCGTGGTTTCGATGTTTACAATGTCCGAAGGCTTGAAGTACTTTCCTCCTTTGGACCAGCAAGAGGTCGGGGCAGGCTTGCCAAGAATACTTGTGGCAGTGACCACAATAGTTTCCCCGGCTCTGACGGTCACACCAGCCTCCTTCACCTGAGCATCGATAATAATGGTCGGTGCAGCTTTTGGAAAGAGAAAAGAAAAAGGGTTAGCAACTTTGCTACTTGCACCCATTAAGTGCAGAAGTTGAGTAGAAGCAAATCACCATATTCATCCACGCAGATGATTGTATCCGTCTGCTCAGATGCTGGACTTAGGGCACCGGCTGCGTTCTTTGCTCGTATTCTGAACTCATATTTGCAACCCTCCTGGAGATTGGTGACTGTGTACGCGGCTTCCACAACGTTGACACTGTTAGCCTTCACCCAGATCTTGGAAGGAAGGTCCCGTCTCTCTACAATGTAACCAGTCAGCTTGTGGCCACCGTCAAACTGCGGCTCAGCCCACTGGAGAGTCACGGTGCTTCTGGTGATGCTGACCACATCTGGTTTTCCGGGAGCATCTGAACACAAATGCTCATGTAGCACAACCGATTCGCCGATACGGATTTTAACAAAGTGTTTTATGCCTACCGATAGGATCAAGGGCAACTTGGGGATCAGTGGGAAGGCTTGGTCTGCCTATGCCAGCCAAATTTACAGCCATTACCCTGAACTCGTATTCCAGGCCTTCCGTCAGCCCGGTCACTTTGTGTTCCTTCATTCTCAAGGCGGTTGGGCTTGACCTCTTCCACAACAAACTATTCCTCTCTTTGAACTCCACGTGATACCCTTCGCATACGTTTTGAGAGGGAGAGAGAGAGAGAGAGAGAGAGAGAGAGAGAGAGAGAGAGAGAGAGAGAGAGAGAGAGAGAGAGAGAGAGAGAGAGAGAGAGAGAGAGGATCCTCAAAATCACAATGAGGTTCTCATTCAAAAATGACCATGTGCAAATGCCATACCTGTGATGGGAGAACCTCCGGTTTTCCTGGGGTCTGTCCAGGCCAGGATAGCAGAGTCATGTCGCATACTCATGACCTGAGGTGGGGGAGGCGCGTCGGGAACATCTGGAACAAAGCACAGGTGATGCAGGATGTCCGGGCAAAACATGTTGCAAACACTTACTGAAAGGATGTTTTGCAATCACAGGCTCCGACTTGAGCCCATCCCCAACGCCGTACTTGTTCTCAGCACAAACTCTGAAAACATATTCTGTACCCTCGTGGAGACCGGTTACCCTTATTGTGTTCCTGTCCACTGTGGAAGAGACTGTCACCCACATATTGGTGATAGAGTCTCTCTTCTCTAGAATGTAATTTGTGATGTCTGAGCCGCCGTCGTCTTTTGGCGCCACCCACTTGAGTGTGGCGCCATCAGCCGTGATGTCCTTGAACTTTATAGGTCCGACAGGGATGCCAGGCTTCCCCACCACCCTTAAAGAAAAAAATGTGATATCACCAGATTGGAAGACCACAGGCAAGACAAGGCACCAGTAAAATAATCTGATTGCAACCTGATAAAAATGGTGGACTCTTTGCTGCCGGCAGTATTCTTAAGGGTGAGTGTGTATTTGGAGGCATCGCTCCTCTGGCAATCTCTAATCAGAAGCATGGTGTTGACTGCAGAAGATTCTGCGCACACACGTCCTGTGTCTGTCAAGTCTTCTTCCTCCCCCTTCTTCCAGGACACTTTGGGCGTTGGTTTTCCCATGATTGGAATCTTCAAACGCACCGTAGTACCCTCTTTGGCGACATAACACATGTCGGGAAGTTCCCTCAGGTCACAAGTGGGATGAACTGTGAAAAGCAACAGCAGAAATAAGGACAAGATTCAGATTTGGGGACCAATCGAAACATTTATCAGCTATCAATGATCCAGAGTGAAAGGTTGCGCTTACTGAGTTGATCCTTGGCAACTACCGTCAGCTCCTTGGCCGCACCCTCCCCAGTGTCATTCACAGCTTTGACACTGTATTTGTACTCTTTGCCCTCCACCAGGTCTTTGGCACTGTACTGCATGTTTTTGGACCTCATCAATTCCCTGAATTTGTTGTCACCGTTGACAATCCCAAGTACATAACAGATGATGCGGCTGCCACCATCACTCAGAGGCTTCTTCCAGCTAAGGGTGCAAGAGTCCTTTGTTACCAGCAAGGTCTTGAAGTCCATGACAGGACCAGGCTCCTCTGTATAAATGCAGAAGGACGAGTGATCAAAAAACAGTAAAAAGAAAGAAAAAAGCGGGAGGAAAGGTTCCTGTCACACCCACCAGAGGCTCGGACTGAGTCAGAAGTCTCGCAGGACACTCCGGCGCCGAGACGATTGACAGCTGACACTCTTAAGTAGTATGACCGCCCAGCATTCAGGTCTGACACCTTCAAAGAGGTCTTGGTACAGTTGTTGGAGACCATTGACCAAGCCTTCCTTTCAGTGTCACGCTTCTCCACAATGTAGTGGGTGACTTCATAGCCGCCGTCAAGCAGAGGAGCATCCCAGTACATGGAGGTGCTGTCCTTCGTGGTATCTTTTACCGCCAGGTTAATCGGTGGCCCGGGAGTATCTAGAGCCAAAAGGAACAAGGTGTATCCCATACTAGACAACAATAGTATTGGGATCATGAAGTCAAAAGGTATTTTTACCAAAGACCTTGACGATGACGGTGTACATTTTCATGCCAGCCGAACTCTCCAAGTTGAGAATGTATTTGCCTGCATCGAATCGGTTTACGTTCTCCACCAGCACAGTGGTGTCACTTTTGGTGGACTTGATGAAAATGCCTTGGCGATCCTTAATGTTGCTGTTCATCTTGGCCCAGACTATTTTTGGTGTGGGGCGACCTCTGATTTTAGCGTAAAGCCTCATGGTGCTACCGGCTTGCAACTGTAGGCCCTCTGTCAGTTCGGCACTCAGTTCCGCCTCCGGTGGGACTAGAGGATCAAACCCGATAGGTTTATTGCTGATTCCAAAATTGATCATCTATGTAATTACAATTACCTTTTCATCTATGTAAGTACAATTACCAGTTATTTTTAATAGAAGTAAAAAGTAATTGTTTCTGTGTTGAGCAAATTCTGAAAGCACTTAACTTCAATTGGGACTGATTTTGGATATTAACTTTGATCCAACACCTGAGTTAAAAATTAATTAAAAAAAAAATAATAAGATGGAAGACAAGAAAACCTACCAATAATATCCTGGGCAATGTGCTTGCCCGGCACTTTCACCGGTTCACCGAAGCCGACCTTGTTGACCGCTGTGATGCGACACTGGTACTCAGCCTTGTGAATGAGGTTTTGGACTACGTAGCTAGTGTCCTGCAAGTTCCTTGGAACGTTGCATCGGGTCCAGTCTCCTGTGTCTGTCCTTCTGCACTCCACTAGGTACCCCAAAATTGGACTTCCACCGTTGTTGGTTGGAGCACTCCAACTGAGGCTGAGGGTGTTGGAGGTGGTGTCAGTCACACCTGGGTTCAGCACTGGGCCAGGAGGAGCTATCAGAACGTGTTTAATTTCAAGTTAGATCGGATACAAACGAAGCAAGCCAAATTTTAGAGGTAGTTAAACTTACTAATGGGATCTTGTGCCGTCATGCCATCTGACGGTTCACTGGCTTTTCCGAGTCCTGCCACGTTAACAGCAATTACCCGGAATTCATATTCAACACCTTCATTCAGGCCGGTAACATCCAACATCCTTTCCATTAAGGGCTTCCTGTTGACCTTGGTCCAGTCCATCTCCTTTGTTTCCTTCTTCTCAAGAATGTAACCCAGAATCACAGACTTGCCATCATCAGCAGGTTCCTTCCAGCTGACGGTCATAGCATCCTTAGTGACATTGGTAATCACTGGGGCCTCGCAGGATCCAGGGACAGCTGGCACATACATACATTAATAATCAATTTTACGTTCGAATGGTTTTGATGTCGACATAAACATGCTGCTGTGATTATGGGTCACACTCACTAAATGGGTTCTTGGCTATAACAGGGGCCGTGATAAGACTGTCTCCAACTCCCCACGTGTTCTCAGCACGGATTCTGAACTGGTATTCACGACCCTCGATCAACTTCTCTACGTTAAACTCTAAAGTTTCACCCTTGATCTTTGAGGACACCTGAGCCCAGGTAGCTCTGCTAGTCTCACGCTTGTCCAAAATATAGTTGGTAACTGGGGCTCCACCATCATTTAGTGGCAGATCCCATGATAACTTGATTCTGTTGGCAAGCACTTCAAGGTATTTGGAACGGGCAGGTGGACCAGGAACATCTGCGCAAAGAAACACACACCACATTCATAAATGGACTCGAGAAAACCTACAAATGGGACAGGGCCTCAAAGTATTCACCCAGAACAGTAACATGGATATCCTCAGTTTTGGAGCCACTCGCATTCTCTGCAAGGATGGTGTAGACTCCGGTGTTCTCCTTGGTGACTGAGCTCATTTCTAGTTGGAACTGGTGTCTCTGTTGGGTGATGACCTGCCCGTCGCATGACCTCAGGTAATCATCACCTCTCTTCCATGTGACTTTTGGCATCGGTTTACCAAAAACTTCAGCCTCCAGGAGAATACAGGATCCAGCCTTCACCTTCAAACCTTTCTGCATTCTAGTGTTAAGTTCTACCCTTGGAGGCACTGCAAATAATGACAGGACCCTGCTTATCATCCATTATTAAGTTAGTTGACAACAAACAGGTCAAACGGTTGTGTCCTTTCTTACCATTCTCAGCACAGACCAGTATCGGGTCCGTAGGCTCTGAGGGTTTACTAATGTTGACAGCTGTTTTGGCAATGACTCTAAACTGGTACTGAAGGTCTCGCTCCAGACCGGTCACAGTGTACTCCTCTTTGGGTACATTCAGACAAACGTTGTTACAACGCACCCATGTGTCTCCAGGCACTCGCACAGACTCTACGTAATAGCCAATGATCTTGCTGCCACCGTCGTTCTTGGGCCGGCCCCAAACCAGAGTTACAGAGTTTTTAGTCATGTCCACGACTTCAGGTTTCCCAGGGGTATCTGAAAGAAAATAACTTAGATGAGAATGTGCAACAGAATTAGTTTAATAGCACGAGTAAGGATCAGGGAACCCACCGATGGGTGTTCTTGCTGTCACAAAATCCGTCTTCATGCTTGGCTTGCCTTGACCTGCACGATTGATGGCTGACACCCTAAAGGTGTACTCCAGGCCTTCGATCAGGCCGGCACAGGGGTATTCAGTGGTGCGGACAACTGTGTCATTGGCCTTGACCCAGAGAAGGCTGTTTCTCTCCTTACGCTCGATGTAATAGCCAGTGATGGGGCTTCCGCCATCAGTTTCTGGCTTGTCCCAGGCCACAAACATGCAGTCTTTGTTCATCTTATTGATGTGACAATTCAGAGGTTCACTGGGAACGTCTGGTGACAGAAAAACCTGTTAATTTTTTTAAATGAACCGCTCTCACAAACACTGGATGTTTGCAAAGTAAACTGTGATAATTTAGGCTTTCTTTCGTGAAAACCTACCAAAGGGGAACTTGGCAATCATCCTGTCGGACTGGATGGGGTCCGACACACCGTAGCGGTTTTCAGCACGGATGCGGAACACATACTCTTTCCCTGGAATTAGTTTTCCCAGCCTACAGCTGGTCTTCTGGCAGGACGATACTGCACTCACCCAGTCCCCTCGACTCACGTCACATTTCTCCACGACATAATTGGTGATTTTGCTGCCTCCGTCCTCCAGAGGTTCGCTCCAGGACAGAGAGCAGGCATCTGAGTCAATGTCACTAATCTCCACGGGACCCCCAGGAGGTCCAGGAATATCTAAAAAAAACAACAGGTCAATTCCATCAATCCATATCATTTTTGAGTCCCCGGAGTAAAGAAAGTGTGGAAACTGACCTCTGATGATGATCTTGAGAGCCTGGGCCACCTTGGCTGAGCTGTTTTCAGCTACGAGACTGTACTCTCCACTGTCTGTCCTTGAGACGTCCTTTATGATTAAGACGCACAGATTGCCAGAATGATGCACAGCGAGGCGGCTTGAGGAGACCAGCGGTATGTCGCCGCACAACCACTTGCAGGTTGGAGAAGGTTTTCCTGACACCACGGCCTCAACCCGTAGTTTGGCTCCAGCTCTTTCGCTGACCATGTCTTGCATTATGATCTTTGGCTCCACTGAATGGGAAGAGGAGTGTCCTTAAAAATAAATCATTTTGATGCTTGGAGTGGATTTTTAGATGTTGGAACTTACACATCTGTTCCCTGATCTCAATTGGCTCCCTGGTCTCTGTGAACAAGCTCAAGCCCACAATGTTCTTGGCAGCCACTCTGAACTTGTACCTTTTACCCTCTTTCAGGCCACTGATGCTGATGCTCAATCCCTTCACGGTGGTGTAGGCATTCCATAGCTCCTTTTTAGGCTCCGCGGCCTCCTCCTTCATAGGTAGAGATGGTGGTAATGCAGGGACATCTTTTACATCTTTTGGAATCTGCATTGGAGGTACAGAGAGCAGTAATTTGGTCCATAACTCAATTTCTCAAGATCATTGCTGGACGTCAACAGCGAGTGAAAAACCACAAACCTCTACTGGTGCCGGGGGTGGAGGAGGAGGTTTGACCTCAATGTATTCAATCACATAACCGTCAATCTTGGCTCCGCCGTCTCGTAAAGGCTTAACCCAGCCAATGATCGCACTGTTCTTTGTAATCTCTAAAATGTCAATTTTCTCACATGGATCAGGTTTACCTGAAAAAAAAATCAGGTAATTTTTATGATAAACGAAAATAGGACGGTAGAGCCAGCATGGACAGAGTCTCAGTGCTCATTTAGGTGAGCAAGAAGTCATACTTACTGACAGGATCAGAGGCTAGGTAGGAAGTGGGTGACACCCGGGGAACACCTGGGCCATACTCATTGACAGCAGTCACTCTGAAGTAGTACTCTGTGCCTGGTACGAGACCAGTGACCTTGAAGGGAACTTTGTCAACTTCTGCCTTAACTGTAGCCCATGTCTTGCGATCAATTTCTCGCTTTTCGACAATATAGTGAGTGATCTCACTGCCACCATCAACTTCTGGAGGACTCCAACAAATCTTTGCTGATGTTTGTCTAATGTCTGAGGCCTCTAGATTCATCACAGGTCCTGGAGTGTCTTTTTAGATAGGAGGCAAATACAAGTTAGTTTTTGAGTCCAGTAAAGCAAGCACAGAATGGTGACGGCAGAAGGCGGGACATACCAAGAACCTTAACATTGACAAACACGGCCTTTTCTCCAGCAGGACTCTGCACAGACAAACAGTATTTGCCAGAGTCGTAGCGCGTGCTATCAGGAATGACCAAGAAGGTCATGGTGTCGATGAGATCCACGTGACCCTTCCTGACAACGTTGTCAATGCCCATTCTTCTCCAGATGACTTTGGGAGGTGGTCTTCCTCTGATGGTAGCACACAGTCTAATGGGGCAACCAGCTCTCACTGTTAGTCCCTCCCTCAGGTTGGCATCCAAGTTTATCTCTGGCGCCTCTGTTGAAGCAAAACCATTGATGATGTAAGGTGACGCCACATCAAAATCAGTCTGCAGTCAACGTAGTCAGCGGATAAAAACATTAATCCTCACCAAGTATCTCCTTGGGATTAACGGCCGTCGCCAGGTCACAAGGCAGGCTCAGGCCCACCTGATTCTGAGCTGACACTCTAAAGTCATAGAAGAGTTTCTCATCCAGACTTGTGACTGTAAACTCACAGAAGACAAGCTGAGCAGCCACATTGCAGCGCTTCCAACCATCGTCTCCTTTCTTGCCACTTCCCTTGACCCTCATTTCTACCACGTAACCGATGATGGGGGCACCGCCATCCGACACAGGCTTGGTCCAGCCTAGCGTCACACTGGATTTTGTGCTGTCCAGGACCTTCATGTTGGTAGGTGGTGCAGGAGGCTCTGTAAGAAACACACATACACCATGAGGGAAGTTGTTCAGTCCACAGACAGCTCCCTTAAAAACCTAGCAGCGACATACCAATGGCATCCTTGGCTGTAAGAGCACGTGAGGGTTTGCTTGCACCGCCGATGCCAATTTCGTTGACAGCTTTAACTCTGTACTGGTACTCATGAAGGGGCAACAATCCCGTTACGGTAAAGCGAGTTGTTGGCATGGGCTCCTTGTTAATAGTGGACCAGCGCACAGCATGCTCCTCCTTCTTTTCCAACAGGTAGCCAGTGACTGGTTTTCCACCGTCAGTTTCAGGCTCTGACCACTGCAGTGTCATCTCCTCCTTGGAACTTTTGGTGACTTCCGGTGCTTCAGGTGCACCGGGGACACTGAACTCAGTACCGGCAACAATGGCGTCAGTCTCCACTGCAGGGCCAGGACCCATTTTATTCTCTGCGCGAACTCTGAATATGTATTGGTTTCCCTCAATGAGACGAGTCACGTTGGCCTTGTTAGTGATGACTGCATTGGAGTGGATGGACCATACTCCCCTCTTGGTGTCACATTTCTCAATGATGTAGTTGTAGATTTCACAGCCTCCGTCGTCTTCTGGGATGTTCCACGCCAAATGGCACCTGTCGAAAGTGACACCCGAGACTTGGAGATCCCTGACCGGGCCAGGTCTGTCTAATACGTTGACCTTGGCACTCGCGGAGCATGTTCCTGCATTGTTGGTGGCACTGATGACATATTTGCCACTGTCGGTACGCCGAGCAGAAGTCAGAAGAAACTTGGAAAAGTCGGTGCCAGTTTCTATCTGAAGCCTGGGACTCTTTTTAATCTCCTCAGTGCCTTCATCTTTGGTCCATTTGACTTCAGGCTGGGGTTTGCCCTTAACCATTGCCTCGATGGGGATTGAGTCCCCGGCTTTCACTACAAGGGTTCCATCTAGTTTTATGTTAACTTCTGGTTGTAAAAGATGCTCCTTAACCAATACTTCAGCTGTGGTAACCCAATTGCTTTCACCACCGTCGTTTTTAGTCTGAACTCTGAACTGATAGATCTGGTTTTCAATGCACCTGTCAGCCATGAAGTAAGTCTCTTTGATAGCACCCTTATGAAGTCTCTCCCACTCTTCGGCTTCCTTTGGTTTCTTCTCCACGTGGTAACTCAGATTACGACTGCCTCCGTCATAGTCGGGCTTCTTCCATTTGAGGAAGCAAAATGTCTTGCCGATCTCAGATATATGGAAGTCGATTGGTTCACCCGGCTTCTCAATGGGATCGACTGCCAACACAGCTGTCTTGGTCTCAGTGGGTGGCCCAACACCGATTTTGTTTTCGGCACACACGCGGAAAAAGTACTCGCAACCCTCTGAAAGAGGGGCCTTCATCAGGCGTTTTGTGCAGTCATTGGAAACCACTGTCCATCCCCTCTGGCTTGGCTGACGGTACTCAATAATATACTGAGTGATCTCTGTGCCTCCGTTATCTTCTGGGTTCTCCCAGGACACCATGCAAGAGTTCTTGGTCACATAGGCTACTTTAATGTTCTGGCAAGCTCCAGGTGTGTCCAGCACATTCACTATAATAGTTGCTTGTGCCTGTCCACTGCTGTTCTTGGCAACAATGGAGTATTTGCCATAGTCAGACCGAACAGCATCATTGATGACCAATTCACATAGCGGATACTGGTTTCTCAGCACGGTGCGCTTGTCTCGAGACAAAGCCCTTGCATCCTTGGTCCATGTGATCTCAGGGTCCGGTCTGCCCTTAACTCGGGTGATTAAACTGATGATCTGGCCTGCCCTCACGGTAAGAGCGTCACGGCATGATACATCTACAATAATCTCCGGAGGAACAAGAATGTCCTTTGCCAAGATAGTGTCAGTTAGCTCCCGGGGTTCACTGTCTCCGACAGTGTTTGTGGCTCTGATACGGACCCTGTACTCCATACCTTCGATGAGTCCTTGTACCCGGTGGGCACAGATTTTGATGAGATCCTTGTTAATCCTGTCCCACTGAGCGGAGCCTGTCTTTTGAATCTCAACAACATAGCCTAGAATGGGACTGCCACCGTCTCTTGTGGGTTTTGTCCAGCAGATATCCGCGTAAGACTTGCTCCAGTCCTTTAGTTTAGGATTTACAGGAGGTCCCGGCCTGGTGATGGGCCGGGTGGCCTTGATTGCATCCGATATGAGGGAGGGCTCGCTGACACCAGCAATGTTTTCCGCAAACACTCTGAACTCATAGCTATTCCCTTCAAATAGACCAGAGACTCTGTATCTGAGATCCAGGACAGGCGTTTTGTTGACGCGGATCCACTTGCCAGTCATCTCTCGGCGCTCAATCACATACCCACTGATAGGACTACCTCCGTCATGGTCAGGCAGGGACCATTGCACCGTCACAGCGTTTTCTGTGATATCAGAGCACAATGGAAGACCCGGTGGACCAGGAGGGTTGAACATGTGCATGGCAATGGTGGGAGGACTCTCGAGCCCACCACCTATTCCGATCTTGTTCTCGGCTCGGATACGGACGATGTACTCGCGTCCCTTCTCCAGACGTGACACCTTGGCTTTGGTGCTGATACCGCTGGAGCTTACAACTGACCAAGGCTCCCATGACTTCTTCACATCCTTCTTTTCAACCACATAGTTGGTGATGGGTGTACCACCATCGTCTTTGGGTGGCCTCCATTGTATCATCATGTGATCAGGGGTTACTTCTAAGATGTTGATGGGTCCGACAGGTGGTCCTGGAAGATCTAGGACTGTGACATGCAGAGCGACAGTTTTGCTGCCTGTAGGGTTAGACACGGTGAGGATGTACTCCCCAGTGTCTCCTCGCGTGCATTCAGGTATGGTGAGGGTTGTAGTGTGTCCGGTGGATTCAATCTGGTAATGACCTTCAGATACAATTTCTTTTCCATCTGTCATCCACTTAGCAGTGGGGATGGGAATCCCCTTCATCTTGGCGGGCAGTACAATAGTGCTGCCTGCCTTAACAGCAAGACCCTCGATGAGCTTCACGTCCACTTCAATAGCGGGTGGTACTGGAAAATGAAACAAGGAACTTGTAAGGCATCCTAATAAGAACTTCCTGTGGCTAATATTTTGCTGGTCTTACGTGTTTTCTCATGACAGGTGACAGGAACGCTGGTGTCGGGACGACTCACTCCAATTGCGTTTTGAGCCATTGCCCGGAAGCGGTAGGTCTTGCCTTCTCCCAGACCGACGACGTGCGCACGGTTACTGCTAACTGTTTTGTAGGGAACCCAGTCCACCTGACTTTCTTCCTGGTGCTCAATGATGAAGCATGTGATTTCACTCCCGCCGTCACGATCAGGCCACTCCCACTCTAACCACACCTCTTCCTTATCTACATCCGTGTGGTGTAAGTTTTTGGGGGGCCCAGGTGGATCTGAAGGACACGTGAGGATGCCTGTTTAGTATTTGGGTTCGAATGAACATAATGCTATGTTGTGACAGAATATATTGATTTTTTTTTCCGTGTCTCAATAAGTCTGAGAAAAGCATTAAATGAACACTTAACCTTTAACCGTCAATAAGTTAATATGTGCTACGTTTCAGGAAAAAACTCCGTATTGAGGGAGACCAGATTCAGTTCCTGGTCTCTAAGGTAGTGAGCATTCAAGTAGACTATTTTTTTTTGGTTTAAGTTTATCAGCGGTTGCTAACATCATGTCAGTGCATTACCGCCCGGAGTAGACAATCCAGCCAACTTTGATGTCTATCACTAAGTCACACCTCTTTAGGCTATTAGTCCAACACTTAAATGACTCCAAATATTTCCAGAAGATGGTTGGACATATTAAGGCTATTTCTCAACCGTAATTTGATTGAAATGACTGAAAATTGAAACACTCACAGAGAGGATCAACAGCTTTGATGGGAGTCTTGGTGACAACATAGTCACTCTTGCCAAACTGGTTTTCTGCCGCCACTTTGAACAGATACTGGACTCCTTCCATCAGATACATGGCCATCAAACTGAGCTTTTTGCTGGCCGCAGAGACGGGAACCCACTGCTCATCAGCTACGTTCTTTTTCTCCACAACGTAATGGGAGATGACTGTGCCGCCGTTGTCCTCTGGAGCTTTCCAGGTCAGGTAGGCAGATTCGCTGGTTACCTCAGAGACCAACAGGTCTCTCGGAGGTGTCGGTTTGTCTGGATGGGACGTAACAAGGAGAAATAGTTTGAACTGAAAAGAAAAATCTGGCCTACCTTGGGTTCAAAAAGAATTTGAAAAGCAGTATGTCATGACCCAGCACTGATCTTTTGAACTCACTCAGAACAAGAACAGCCACAGAGGCAGTCTTCTTTCCAGCAGCATTTTGTGCGGTCAGCGTGTAGTTGCCAGAGTCTGGGCGAACACACTTGGGGATGAAGATCTTGCTGCCAGTGGATGTGACGGCCACAGTGATGTGAGTCGGAATTTCACCGCCATCTTTACTCCAGCTGACAGTGGGTGTGGGCACGCCCTTGATGGTAGCACTCAACGTGATGTCGGTGCCCAACATAGCCAGATGATCACGAGCCATGTTGGCATCCAGAAGCAACTCTGGAGCCTCTGCAGAAGGAAGTAGAAAAAGTGCCATTGACAGACAATCTAAGACCAGACCAGACCAGACAGAATTAAAAATCTATTCTTGCCTAGTCTTTCGTGGACCTTGACGGTCTGTTTGACATAGGCCGGGTCGGATTTGCCTGCGGCGTTAACAGTGTAAATCCTGAAAGTGTACTCCTGGCCATCAGTCAGGCCCGTCACCACGTAGTGCAGGTCAGGGCACTGCTCCGGGCGCTGGTTAGCCTGGGTCCATTCTATTGTGCCCGGGTTCTGGTACTCCACCAGATAGCCCAAGATGCGTCCTTTTCCATCATGTCGGGGCATCTTCCACCTAAGACTCACAGAATCTTTGGTTTTGTCATAGGCCTCGGGGGTCACTGGAGGACTGGGCCGCACTGTGGAGAATGGAAAGCATGTTAGGCATGTCGAGCAGCATCATAGGGTCATTTAGCCTGGGTGACATTCACCAATGGGATCTTTAGCAAGAATGGGCTTGGAGGGTTCACTTGGGTCTCCGGTTCCCAGCTCGTTTTCAGCCATCACACGGAACTCATATTCACAGCCCTCTATCAGGTCCTGGACCCGATACTGAGTAGCAGGGTACAAGGGTTCTCTTGTTGCCCTTGACCATCTTTTGGCCGTGGGTTCCTTCTTTTCTAGGATATAGTTGGTGATAGGCTTTCCTCCATCTCTAGGCCGGTTCCAGAGCACCAGTGCGTTGGTAGCGTACACCTCTCTGATGTTAGGCATATCAGGCGCTTCGGGAACTCCTGTGGAAAAGTCACCACAAAAGGTGGTTTGATATTTCTCGTTTTAAACCTGATACTTCAAGTTTTCTTTGAAAATCGTAGTCAAACCCAGACACGATTCGGATAGTACATGTTACACATCATTGATTGTTTACATGAAGTTTCAGGTGGTCAAACTAGTTACGCGATCTCTGTCGCCAAAAGTGAAATATCGCCAAAATAAGGGACTAGAAAATGAGAGGTTGGAAGTGTTGGCCTGTGCAGAACTTACTGAAGCGATCTTTGGCTTTCATTTCCTCAGAGTCCAGTGGGTCACTGATACCATACATGTTTTCTGCAGAGATCCTCATAACATATTCTCGGCCCTCTGTCAATTTGGGGATCTGTAACCATCAAAAAAACACTTGAGTCTTGCATTCAAATCCTGGAAAACCATCTCATTCAAGTGCACCGACTGACCTTGCAGGTGGTCTTGGTGTTTGCTGAAGTGACTGTGGTCCACGTTTCTCTATTTGCGTCCCTTTTTTCAATAATGTAGTTGGAAATGTCCACCCCTCCGCTGTCCAGTGGAGGCTTCCAAGAGATCACCATGTACTCACGGTGCACCTCCTCAAAGATAACCGGACCCACAGGGGGAGACGGGCGGTCTGTGGGGTAAACAGTCACCAAATAACTTATCTGGTGGGTAAGATGATGGAATTTGTTTCCCTTTGCCAAACGGCATCTGTCAACTACCGTGGTAGGTTTAAAATTCGTACCGACTACTGTGACATTGCAGACACCCTTCCTAGAGCCGGTGCTGTTCTCCACCACCACTATATATCGGCCGCTGTGGTGGCGCTGCGCTTTCATCACGCCCAGTGACATGGTGGTCAGTGTATTCTTGAACATGACGTGTTTGTCGGCTTTCAGCTCCTCGTCATTTCGGAACCACACAATTGACGGAGACGGTTTGCCAGTGTAGCGGCCCTGCAGCAAAAAGCTCTCTCCGACACGCACAATGAGCTTGTCGCGGAAATCCAGCTCGATCGTTGGCGGTTCTAGACCGTACAAAGGAAAGGTTCATGTTGAGTTCTTAAAATGGCCCACTGTGATGGATAAAGGATCTGCTTACCAAGTTCATCCCTACAGGTTACCGGTTTGGAGCAGAAGGACGGTTTCCCCACCCCGACCTCGTTAGCAGCGCTAACACGGAACTCGTAAGTATCGCCCTCTTTCAGTCCATCATACGTGTACTTCCTCTCCATCAGCTTGTCCTTGGTCAATCGAGTGAACTTGTCTTTGCCAATCATACGTGCCTCCAAGATGTACCTGATGATCTCGGAGCCGCCATCAAACTTGGGCGCTTTCCACATCACGTTGATTAAATCTTTGGTGACTTTTGTGACTTCCAGATCCTCCGGTCGGTCGGGCACACCTGAACGTGTGTCAGACGCGCAATTTTTACAAGGATCATCTACAATCGGTCTGAATTGCAGTTTTCATTGACTTACTCAATGGATCCTTGATCATGAGCTCTACTGCGGTCTCCATGAAGGGTCCAACGCCGATAGCATTTTGAGCAGCAACTCTGAAGAAATAAGCCTTGCCCGAAGTGAGTCCAGTGGCCACGGCGTTTTGTCGGCTGGCGGTAAATGTGAGTGAGGTCCAGGCCTTCCGTTCTGCTTCGCGTTTCTCGATCACATAGTTGCTGATGGGAGAACCACCGTCGTTGTCCGGAAAATACCAGTTAATCTTGCAGGAATCGTTGCTCATGTTTTCCGCAATCATGGGGATGCCAACTGGTCCGGGAACATCTTTAAGGACCGGGAGGAATGCCGAAGATAAAACACAATTGTCTAGCAACAGTTTCGAAGAGCTACTTTTTGTCATATATAGAAAAAGAAAGTCTCACCCAGCACTTCTACTGTGATATTCTTTTTCTTCTCTCCTGCGGCATTTTTTGCAGTCAATGTATAGATTCCCAGATGCCGTCTGGTACATCCTTTGATGACCAAAGATGAGCTGATGGCCGTTGTCTCGATTATTGCCTCTGGAGGTAGTGTCATTCCATCTCTGCTCCAGGTGACTTCTGGTGTTGGCTGACCTGACACGTAGCAGATGATCCGGATCACCCCGCCAGCGCGGACCACTATTCGTTCCTTCACCGAGGCATCCAAATCAACTTCAGGGGCAACTAAAGATATAAGTTCCGTAAAGTCGTACAAAAACACAAAAACGATTGTCCGGCCGCAGTCGCATTATGTTCTTTACCATTTCTGTCGTTGACCTCCAGCACCTCGAGCACTTCGCCTGGTTCACTGACACCTGCAAGGTTGAAAGCTGTGACTCTAAACCTATAATGGCTGCCAGTCTTCAGACCAGCAATCACAAAGCGGGTGCCGCGGACTTCGGTGTCCTTTGCCTGGAACACACATAGACAGACCACCGTCTGTTGTTGCTTGAAGACGGCAAAAAACCTTTTCCAAAATCTCCACTGTCACCTTGACCCAAGTGTCGGTGCCTTCCTCCTTGTACTCCACCCAGTAGCCAATAATCCTAGAACCTCCGTCTTTCAGCGGAGGGATCCATTCCAAATCTACGGTGGACCTTGTCCAATCCAAAACCTTGGGTGTTGGGGGAGAAGGCGGGGCTATGGAAAAGACGGTTGTTTGTTATTGGAAAGGAGGATTGTCTTTGTGCCAATGCGAATCAGCAGGATGTCAGTGAGTGCTTACAGATGGGGTCTCGGGCAAAGACGGGATCAGTCGACGGACTGGGGAGCCCAGGTCCCACAGCGTTGATCGCTGTGACTCTGAAGATGTACTCGGAACCCTCGATGAGCCCGCTTACTGTAAATGACTCACCCAGCCCCATGGGACGGATTGGATCACGGGTGACTCGCATCCAGCGTTTCCCAGTGGTCTCTTTGCGCTCCAGCCAATAACCAGTGATCGGTGTGCCGCCATCATCCTCAGGTTCCTCCCAAGTCACAGTCATGGAGTCCAGGGTGATGCCAGCCACGCTCGGCTTCTCACAAATGCCGGGCACAGCTGCAAAGTGCCAGGAGTTTTTTAAGCACTGGCAGTAGTATGTAACCAAGCACAATATGAGAATAACTTACTGGCGAGGTTTCTTGCAACCTCTGGATCACTGTCAAGTGGTTCACCAACTCCATACTTGTTCTGTGCCATTATGCGGAACACATATTCATGGCCCTCCATAAGGTTTTCTACAGTCCAGGTGCGTTCTTTGGGCTCACTGGTGACAGGAACCCAGGTTTTTCTGTTAGCCACTCGCCTCCAGATGACATAATTGGTGACTTTGGAGCCACCGTCATCTTTTGGTGGCAACCAGGAGAGAGTGATCCTCTCTGCGCTGACCTCCTCAAACTTAATGGGAGCAGAAGGAGGACCGGGGCGCCCTGGAAGAACAGCAGCATTAATGAAGGTTACTCAAGACCCTGGCTAAAAAGGGGTCTTTTAAAAAAACACAGTGGACAGGGGGGGCTCACCAAGCACGTTGAGCCTCATCTCCTTGGATGCTTTGCCGAGGCTGTTGGAGGCCACCAGAGTGTACAGGCCCGTGTCAGGACGCTTGCCTTGCTGTATCAATAGCGTGCAGCTGTCGTCGGACACTATCTTGTTGATGTGCTCGTCGTAGCAGACCTCAACCTTCTGGTCAGATTTGAGGGGTGGGGCCTTGTACCAAGTGAGTGTGGGGAAGGGGCAGCCACATATCCTGGCCACAACACTGATGTCGCAGCCTTGCTCCGTCTCCATGAACTCCTGCAGCTCAATGGATGGAGCACCTGGAAATGTCAAAAAACATTAGCTGGGAACTGTTGACTGGACACGCAAACAAACTGTGTTCTTACGGGTCTGATCCTGCATGAGAATGGGCCCAGCAGTGGAAGATGGTCGGCTGGCTCCGGCAAGGTTGTAAGCAACAACTCGGAATTCATATTCGTCACCCTCTCTCAGATCTTCTATCTTAAAGCTTGTGCTATCAATGTCTCTTCTGTTACACCTGCAGTCAGAGGTTAAGATTTACATTCGGGCCAATAGACACCCGTGTCAGGTTTAAAGATGAAGCCTTACCTTCTCCAGGACTCTTTCTGGGTGCCGCTGGCATCCCAGCAGAGAAGGTCAACACTATAGTGAGTAACAGGTGATCCACCATCATGTTTGGGAGCTTTCCAGGTGAGGGTGACTGTGCCCTTTCTCACATTTTCAATCTTAACCCTGGTTGGAGGATCTGGAGGATCTGAAAGCACGGGAAGCAGAGAAGAAACTCATTTACAAGTCACAAAGTAATAGCAGATGCTTAAGCATAACATTGATGTACGGATAGGATCTTTGGCGGTGATTCCATCAGTGGTAACTGCATAGGGTCCGAAACCAAACCGGTTCTCGGCACGGATGCGGAACAGGTATTCCTGGCCTTCGATAAGGTCTGGAACAACAAGTGATTGCGTAGTACAGGATGGATTCACCTGAGAGGATGAGATGAGGGTCGATTAAGCTAAGTCACTCGGTTTTAAGGGGCTCTAATCTGTTACAAAAGGAAGCCAACTATGGGCAAATTCACAATTTAAGCGTGATAAATGGCAGCACAATACAAGACCAGTCTAACCTTTGTCCAAGCCTTTCCCACCACAGTCTTTTTCTCAATGAAGTAGCTCTTCACCCTTTCTCCCCCATCGTTCTCCGGTGGTTTCCAGGTGAGTCGGCAAGTACCTCTCGTCACGTCGCTGACTTTCAAGTCTCGAGGAGGTCCTGGAAGATCTGTGGTCCAATTGAAAATTGCCATTTTGTGACATTTGAACTGATGCTGAAAAAGTGTATACAGTCGGAGGGACGCACCAAGGACATTGACCCGAATTTTGAGAACTTTGTGTCCGGCTGGACTCTCTGCATTGATGATGTAGCGGCCAGCATGGTTCATTTTGCTCTCCGGAATAATGACCAGGGAGCTTGTGTCAGTGGAGTGGATCTAAAATGAGAAATTTAAAAAAAGTCTAGCGGATCCTGTGCCTTCAGTGTACTCATGTTACTCTAGGGCAGGGGTGGCCAACCATTCAGCGACTAAGCCAATTTTTGGTCTGTTACTACAGAGAGCCACATCATAGTTGTCGACGGGGGCGAGTCGATAGTTTTCTTTTCTTTGTTACTAAAAAGCCACATTATACACATGGGTACACATAAACATAATCTTTTAATCATGTATACACGCATACACAGATTTCTACTCGGCTGGATCTGATGAAAATAACCACACCAACATGATATTTTCAATAATTTTCAACAGTTAACCGGGTCACAGAACCGGGTTGCAACACTTACAGGTTTTCAATCAGTGTTGCGTATCTGTCTCTTTTCTTATTTAGGGCAGCGTTAGTTACTTGTTCACTGGCTTTTAGAAGAGTTTGAAAATGTGCAAAATCCCCCTTTTCAATATTCCCCTTAAACAGCTTTAGGTTATTAACAAATGCAAACACAATCAATGAGTTCTTCTTTGATCGCACATTGGTTTGACACAGAACGCGCAAATATTGCCAACTGAGGCTTGTCTTGTATGTCACAGCTCTCATCCAATGCCACACTGAAATATTCACATGTTTGAAGGTCAGTGTGCAACTGTGATTCAACAGCTGCATTAAAATCGGCTATTCTTTGTTCCATAATGTGGCGAGACAGTTAAAAAACTGATATGCTCTGTTTTAGTATGTTGTCTACAGGAGCCAAGATTTCAAATGTGTCAACGAGGCATATTTCAATGAATTCCCCTTCGTTGTATGGCTTTTGAGCCCGTGCTATGTTCCAAGTTCACTGCTACGATGCAAGTGTTACGGTCTCCGAGTGTTTAATAATTTTTGGGAAAAGATGCAACTGTTTTTCTGCCTTGCTTTTCATAGTAAACAACTTTTTCTTACCAAGTTCAGTCCCTCTTGGAAATTCCTGTTCGATGTTAGGGCGGAGTGAGCTGAAGTGACGCTGAAGATTTGGAGCTTTGAAATGTGCTAATGCTGCGTCACATATAAGGCAGATAGGCTTGTCATTACGTTCAATAAAAATATAAACTCTCCCACTCTGGCAAAAACGTCCTGTGCTCTTCATATTTTTGTTTGGCTGTGCTTTTTTTACCTGCCAAGAGGTAATTTCACGTAAATGGACTACAATACGTTTTGTCAAGCAAATACTTTGTCGTCGCTCGTTTGACGTCACTCAAACAGGTTTACATTGTCGGTGTGCCATCCAGCTGTAGGGAAGGCAAATGACAGCGCCGGCTAAACATTTTTGATGCATGTCATGTTACAGCTCCCAAAGAGCCGCATTAAACTAGTTTATAACAGCTCCTAAAGAGCCGCATGCGGCTTGCGAGCCACGGGTTGGTCATCCTTGCTCTAGGGCATAGTCAGTTTAGTTTTACCTCAGAGTCAATTGGAAGCGTGTGAAGTTCGTTTTTCTTTTCGGCCTCAGCGTTTCCATCAAAGGTCCAGGTTACTTTAGGCACTGGACGGCCACTGATGGTGACAGGGATCCTGATGGTGGTTCCAGCCCTGCAGTTCAGCAGTTCGTGAGCACTCACATCCAGTGACACTGTCGGCTCAACTGGAAGACATCAAAAGTCAACAATTGAAACAACTTGTTATGGAAAGAATAAGAACAAAAATAAGCAGGCAATTCTTACTTAGTATGTCCTGAACAAGGATCTCTGCAGTTCTGGCAGGCTCAGAATTTCCTGCAGCATTGACTGCGTAAACCCTGAACTTGCACTTCTTGCCCTCCTTCAGGTCGGGGATGGTCATCTCAGTGGGTAGATGGAGTTTGTCTGCAGGATTCACCCGTTTCCAATCAGGAGACCCTTCCTCATGGACCTCAATTATGTACCCTTTGACAGGACTGCCACCGTCCCTGTCTGGGGGACTCCACGCAAGTGTGATGCTGTTCTTGGTTTTGTCTTTGACTTCAAGGGATCCAGGTGCAGTAGGAGGGCCTGAGGAGCAGAAACCGAGACTAAAATGGTGCAACGAACGGAACTCCTTGCAGGAATGTTTTACTACGAAAAAAGAAACAGCATTCTGACTCTGGGTAGTCACAATATTTAAAAAAAAAAGGTTAAAGAGTCATATACGCTTACTATGATTAAGCCGTAGAGGAAAAAGGTGGCGAAAACATTGCAGTCACCCCCTAAATGGCATCACTCTTAGCCCCATTCTAACCCAAACTGTTCCTCATTTGAACATTTAGCTTTAAGACTTTCCTGTTTAGTTCTGTTACGTAAAGCTTCATATGTTAAGTCCAAATAAGCACTCCATGAATGTGACGTATTATTAGCCTTTTTCAAAGTAAAGACTCACTGCATGGGTCAACAGCAAAGTGGCACTCTGTGGCCTCGCTGGGTGGGCCAAGTCCTGCAGCGTTGCCAGCCGCCACCCTGAACTGGTATTCGGTTCCTTCAATTAGCTTGAGAACAGTGTACTGCAGAGCCTTGACGGCAGGTTTGGTAACCGGGCCGCGATTGACACGTCCCCAGTACACAGCTCCACGTTCTCTCTTCTCCAGCCAGTAGCCTTGTATGGTGGCACCGCCGTTGTCTAGCGGAGGATCCCAGGTCAGAGTCATCGAGTTTGATGTAGCAGCAATGATCTTGGGGTTCCGTGGTGGTCCAGGGGGTCCAAATGGATCCTTAAGTTCCACTTTCTCAGAGTCACAGCCATCACTGATGCCATACTTGTTCTCCGCCTTGATTCTGAATTGGTAGTTACCATTCACATTCAGTTTGTAGACCTGGATGGACACATGGCACAGTGTGAGTGTGTGTACATTAAAAGGGGCCCAATGAGTGGACCCGGTCTTTCAAGTCAGTGTTTGTGCAACAGCATTCACCCCATAGCGACGATCAACAAGATTGGATGTGACTGCCTCAAAGTCCGATTTCTTTTTACTGGCATCTCTGCGTTCAATGATGTAGTTGGTGATGTCACTGCCTCCATTGTCTTCTGGGGCATCCCAGGTCAAGTAGCAGGAGTCCGCCCTGATGTCAGAGACCACAATGTTCCTGGGAGGAAGGGGGCGATCTGCAAAAAAGCACACACCAAGTGAGTCAACTCCCTGTTTAAGGTGGTCCCCGACTCCAGACATGTTCATACCAAGGATTTCCACTCGGATGATGTGCTGAGCTTTGCCGCAACGGTTTTCGGCTACCAGTTTGTATTTGCCTGTGTCCTGCCTATTGGTCTCCGGTATGGATATGGTTGTCTTTAATGTGGTGCGATTCAGCTGGTGGCAAACAAAATTCAGTGTCAGGGTCTTCCCCTTTTTTTAGACAACATACGGCATTCAATGGAGGATTAGGAGGGCTGCCTTCTCACCTCCTCGGTTTCGAGCATCATTTTCTCTACGTCACATGTTTCCACAGCCTGGTCATCCTTCATCCACTTAATAGTGGGAAGAGGAAGTCCCTTCACCTCAGCTGGAATGTCGACAGCAGAGCCTTTGTTTAAAATGATGGCGTTACTCTTGAAGAACTTGAGAACTGTGATAGCCGGTGCAACTGTGGAATAGAAAGGTGACAATTTCAATTTATTGTAGTGTACGGATGCCTTGCTACTTGGATGCATGAATAAAAGTGCCCCCCAGCTGCAGACATGATACCAAAATGAAGGACTCAGACCCCTGCACCTATCTGAGTTCCCAAAGCAAGCTGTCAAAAAACAAGACGGAACTATGTCCCTTGTCATTGGAGTACCTTGCCCCCTTATGGATAGAACTACATCCCTCTCTCTATGCCCCTAATGGACCACACTACACCTGTATCTCAGCAGTCAAAATGCTTCCCGATCACTTGGGGGACGTACTTTCATCATCCTGAATCTTTGCGGTGATGGGCTTAGAAGGAGGACCATCCCCAACCTCATTCACGGCTTTGACGCGGAACTTGTACTCCTGGCCCTCGGACAAGTTCTCAACCACACCATGGCACTTGGTAAAGATCTTGCGGTTGGCCACTTCAAACTCATTGCCGTCAGACCTCATCTTTTCCACGTAGTAGCCAATGATGGGACTGCCACCGTCGTTGCGTGGTGGCTGCCAGGCCAAAGTGATGGTGTTCTTGCTTCTGTCTGTGTAGTGCAGCTTTTCAGGAGCGGACGGTGTAGCTTGGGGGGAAGACCACAGGGAGAGGTTTTCAGTCCTAAATATACAACTGTTGCAGACTATTTCATTTGATGCAACAACAAAAATTGCCAGTACCTTTGGGATCTTCTGCTAGAATGGGCCCAAGGTCTGCAGGAGCACCATCTCCATATTTGTTTCTAGCAATGACCCTAAAATCGTACTCTTCACCGCCCAGAAGGCCTTGAACATCACACTTGCAGGACGCCACCTCAATGGGCTGGCGGAAGAGCTTCATCCTGGCATCCTTTCTCTGGATTTCGTAGCCAATGATGTCGCTACCACCGTTGTCCAACGGATCAGACCAGGTGAGGGTAATGTTTTTCTTGGTAACTGTAACAGTCTTTAAATCCACCACAGGCCCTGGGACATCTGTACCAAAACAAAAGTCAAGTAGAGAGAATATGTTAAGAAGGTGTAAAAATATTTTTGGGAAGAAGTTCCTGGCTAAATAAATTAAACTGACCCATGACGTCAACTTTGGTTTCAGCAGACTTGGTCCCACTACTGTTTGTGCCTGAAATCTGGTAATTGCCATGATCGGCCCGAACTGCCTTCTTGATGAAAAGACTGCTATTCTTGCCATCTGTCTCTACAATCATTCTTTCCTTGTCAATTTCAGCATCATCTTTGGCCCACTTGACTTCAGGCTGCGGTCGGCCAGTCACCAGAGCCGGCAGCTTTAACGACTCGCCAGCTTTGATCATGACTCCATTCTTTACCGAGACGTCAAAGTCTACGGCGGGGGGTTCTGCAAGCCGCAGACAAGTGGACTTTTAAGACCAGTGCTATGGATTTCCCAGCAAGTTCTGCTTTGTACTTCTACCTTGAGGTTCCTTGACAGTGACAGGCTCCGTGACTCCAGGAGCTCCAGGGCCCGCATCGTTGACGGCAATGACTCGAATATAATAGTCAGTTCCTTCCGTCAGACCTGTGACAGTATAGGTCAGCTCTTTGCACCTGAACTCTGTGCTTCGAGTCCAGTTTTTCTCCCCAGCCACCACCTGATGTAACAGGAGGGGAGCTTTAATTTCCCTGTTTTTTGGTTGTGTCATTTAACAATGACATAAGAAACAAAGATAGTCATGATCCAAACCTTCTCAACGTGGTAGCCCAGAATATCTCCTCCTCCATTGTACAAAGGTGGCTTCCACGCCACGCTGACTGAGTCTTTGCTGGTATCTACAATCCATGGTGTTGGAGGTCCCGGAGGCACTGTAGAGGCAGAAATCGTTTATGCCCATGCAGACATTTGGTCAGCTTTACAAGTTCAATTAATTTAGTTTCGATCAACTTTGTTGGCATCAAGCATAAAGTAAGGTTGTAGGCATTAGGGTTTCCCTTGCACCTGGACCTTTCAGTTTCCGTAAACCACTTTAAAAAAGCCAAGTACTTGTTACGGGTGCCCAAGTATCGACTAAGAACGGTTCCACTTTCATGGCTGGGCTACTTACGGATGGCGTCCATGGCAAGTGTGCGGTCCGTGGGCTCACTAAAAGGTCCAGGTCCAGCAAGGTTCTCTGCGCACACCCTGAAGATGTATGTGAGTCCCTCCATCAGGCCGGTAGCTTTGACTTCTAGAGAGTTGAGAAGAGTGCGGTTGACGCGAGTCCAGTGTTTGCTGTTTACTTCTTTCCTCTCAATCCAGTAGCCTAGAATGGGACTGCCATTGTCATTGGGCTCGTGCCAAGAAATGCAGGCGGAGCTTGCTGTCACTTCATGAACTCTCGGTGTATTGGGTGCATCCGGAGGATCTACAGGGGAAACCAGTGATAAAGTTGGACTTAGACCATTTCAGCTCGGATCCTGACCCATTCAAACGGGTGACAACATATTCTTATACTGTCCATCAATTGCTTAAAAACCACTATCAATGCACTCACCAAACTGGTTCTTGGCAACCAAAGGTTCAGAGACCAAAGGGGGCCCACATCCGTATTTGTTCTCGGCAGAAACTTTGAAAATGTACTCTTTCCCTTCGATCAACTTGGTGACAGGGAAGCTGGTCCCCTTCAAGGTGGAGGTGATGGTGATCCAACCGATGTCTTTATTTTTGTTATCTTTTTTCTCCAGGATGTAGTTCAAGATCTCACTGCCACCATCATCCTCAGGAGGCTCCCAGTTGCACACCACCGAGGTGCTCCTGATGTCATCAAAGATAAAGTTTACGGGTGGACCGGGCTTGTCTGAAAAATACAAGATTTAGGACATTAGAGGACTCAAAGAGGATCTTGTGTGTCAGACGGCATTAAACATTATGTCTTTGGCAGCTTTTGAGACCTCACAGTGTAAATTACCGAGGACATTGACAACACACGATGCGCTTGCAACCCCGTGAATGTTCTTGGCCTGGATGGTAAAGAGGCCGTGGTCTGCTCTGACTGCCTCCCGAATCATCAAAACCGAGTTGCCCTTTGTGGTCTGATCCAAACCGAGGCGCTCGCGCAGCGGGGTCACAAACTCCTCCTTGGCTTCAAAAGCCTGAATAAGGAAAGCGTCATGCTCAGCCTGAACTGAGCTCAGATAGTGCTTGAAAGAGACTTTACTGTGCTCACAAACTGACCTTAGACCTAGTCCTCTTTCTTTTAACCAGTGGTTCAACCTTCTTGGTGGGCTCTTGAGTAACGTCTTCGTCGTTCCTCATCCAGATAATCTTCGGGTAAGGCGAGCCAGAGATTTTGGCATCGATGCGGATCTCTCCGCCCTTCTTGACACACACACCGGACTGCACGTTGGCATGCAGGGTGACAGAGGGCTTTTCTGAAACAAGTACAATGCATCGTCTGAAATCCAAGTCGGTCCAAACATTTGGCTGTGATGAAACCCAGGGAACAAACAAGTTCAATGCTCTGTCATACCAACAGGGTCAGCAGCCCGGATGGGTTGTGAGCTTCGAGAGGGTTCGCTGATTCCAGCGGCGTTCTCAGCTCGTACCCTGAACTGATATTCCACGTCCTCCTTCAGGCCTGTAACCACGTGGGAGAAACCAGGAACCAAGCCAGAGGTTGCTCTCTCGTAGCGGTCGCCATCCTTTTCCATTCTCTCCACAATGTATCCTTGTATAGGACAGCCACCATCGTAATCGGGAGCTTTCCACGTGACGGTGACAGATTTTGATGTCGGGTCGCAGGCTTCCACTTGGATTGGTGGGTCTGGTTTCTCTGAAAAATGGACCCCACTTTAATTCTACTTTGCAAATGTGGCAATGGCCACAAAGACGACCTGCAGGCAAACTTACGCTTGAGTTCCTCGATGCGGACAGGGTTTTGCAATATCAGATATGGTCCAGCACCCACTTTGTTGACGGCCTTGACTCGGAAGTAGTACTCACAGTTGACGTACAGGTCTTTGACCATCCAACCCAGAACGTTTTCTCCTGACATGACGGGCATGTATGTCTTCTTGGAAGCTTCGCGACGTTCTAGCGTGTAACTAAGAACAGGTGTCCCGCCGTCATCCTCAGGTGCTTCCCAACTGATCTTACAGGAGTTGGTTGTGGCTTCACTGGAGCTGATGTCTTTACACTGACCCGGCAGCCCTGCACCAAATAAGGGAAAAGTGTCCTCAAGAATGATCTTCAGTCAAAGTGAAGCGGCGATAGCCACATACCGATGACTTTGACGTTGATGTTTCCGCTGGCGATGCCCAGGCTGTTTGTGAGGGTGATGGCATAAGAGCCTGCATCTGACTTATTGCACCTGAGCAGGTCTAGGTGAGCGCTGTTCATCTCAATATTCATAGACAGTCGCTCGTCTTTCTTACACTCCACAGTTTCCTTGTGCCAGACCATCTGTGGCATGGGGATACCTTTGTAGGGAACTTTCAGCTGCAGTTTCTCTCCCGCAATCACAACCACATCCTCAGTGTCCAGCTCCATGGTCGGAGCACCTAAAGATTAAGCGACCTTAGATCATAGAAGCTCACAGTTGAATTTTAATTCTGATTGGTGCTGTTGATACTCACAATCGGGATCTTTGGTAAAGACCTTGTCAGACATCTCGGAAGGATCGCTTATACCGATGGAATTGACAGCACGAATCCTTATGACATACTTCTTCTCTGGTTTGATTCCATCATCAATTTTAAATTTCAGGTCTTTAATTGGTCTGTTGTTGACCCTGAGCCACTTCAGTTCCGGACGAGCCTCAGCCACCTCTACATGGTAGCCAATAATTGGGGACCCGCCATCCTTGACTGGCGCCTTCCACGAGACATTGATGTGCTCCCTGCTGCTATCCGGTACAGTCACATCCAAAGGCGGGTATGGCACACCTTATGAAGTGGAACACCCCAAAACTCTTGTGAATTCTATTAGCCAACGGAAGAAATTGACCACAAATTTGACTTACTGATTGGATCCTCAACTGTAAGGACCTCGGTGGGTTCGCTGGGGTCTCCAACCCCAGCCTCATTTTCTGCCCGGACTTGAAACTGCACCTCGGAACCCTCATCCACATCAGTCACTTTGAACTGAGTTTCTTTGTCTGGGGTCTTGCAGCATTTTAACCAACGAGTTCCCAGTTTCTCTTTCTTCTCTATCACATATCTGAAAACCGAGATGAGGCGACGGACCTTCAGGCCTCTCGAACCCCGTATTGTCTGCATCCCTTCAAAGCTACAGTCTTACCTGGTGATGGGTCTTCCACCGTGGCTTTTGGGAGCTTCCCATTTAAGCTCCACGTGTCTCTTGGTAACCTCCACCACAGTCAGTGCATAAGGAGGTCCAGGAGTGGCTGAAGAGCAATTTCAGTGAATTGATTAACAGATGGACTGATCAAATAGTATCTTGGGTTAAAGAAAGGCAAAACCTACTGAAGGTGTCTTTGGCAAGCACGGCATCCTCTAGCTCACAAAATTCACCCAGGCCGACCGCATTCTCAGCAGCCACACGGAACACGTAGAGGGAACCTTCGTTGAGTGGCGTCACAGTGTATTTGAGCTCCTTGACGGTGGTGTCCACAGTTTGCCAAGCCTTCCGCCGGACATCTCTCTTCTCCACCACGTAGTTGGTGATGGGTGAGCCTCCGTCGTTGCTTGGGGCTTGCCATTTCAGATCGGCATTTATTTTGGTGATGTTGGCCACATCCAGCCACTGGGGTGCAGACGGCGGGTCTGTCGCAAGGAAACAGACAATCATGACCGGAATTAATTACATGCAGTTGCTTTACTTTGTTTTAAAATCCTTTCACCCCAACTCCTACTTACAGAGTCTTTCCTTGCAGACCACAGCGTCAGAAGATTCGCTGGGTTCACTTTCTCCGGCCTTGTTCACAGCCTTGACCCGGAAAGCGTACTCCTGCTTCTCCATCAAGCCCCGGAGCTGGTGTTGAGTCTGTATGACATCTTCTGCAATGCGGATCCACTCTTCACTTCCTTTTTTCTGAAACTCAATGACATAGCCTTCGATTTTAGCTCCGCCGTCGTGCTCGGGCCTTGTCCATGCCAGCAAGGCAGAGGTCTTGCCGACGTCCTGGACAACAGGTTTCCCAGGAGCCCATGGGGGATCTGCGGTAGTACACTTTTGATTTAGTTTGGCACCTTGTTTGGACTCTGCATAGCCTTTAATACTTCACAAACCAATAGGGTCTTTTATCAAAACTGGATCTGTTTCTATGCTGGGTTTTCCAGTTCCTGCAAGATTTTCAGCCAGGATCCTGAACCGGTACTTTTTCTTGGTAGGTAGCCCTTTCACACTGTTGTCAAACAGCCCCCAGTCAGAAAACAAAAATGCGTGTAGGAAAGCAAATGAAATGAAAGGTTTGGTCACCGGAAGATGGTGTCCTTGATTGGCAGCTTGTTGCATCTGATCCATTTATCAGAGTCCGGGTCAAACTTCTCCACCCAGTAACCGGTAATTGGATTGCCACCATCCTCATCCGGCTCGAGCCAGTTGAGAGTCACTGCATCCTTGGCAATGTCCGAGGGAGTGACTCTGGATGGAGGGCCCGGCGGATCTAAAATGACACAAAGAGGAATGCAGTAGTAGATTTTAGGAAGGAATTATTAAGAGAGAAGAAGCGCTCAAAACTTGGGTCTCACCAAATGAATACTTTGCAATAATTGGTGTGTGCTCGCAAGGTTCTCCGACACCGTACTGGTTTTCTGCGCTGATCCTGAAGACGTACTCGGCAAATGCGGTGAGCTCGCGGGCTTTGAAGGTGGTATATTTAACGGTGGTTGACAGCTTATTCCACTCCCCTTTTTCAGTTTTGCGGCTCTCAACAACGTAATTGGTGACAGGCGAGCCACCGTCATCCCTTGGTGGGTTCCAGGCGAGGAGACAAGACTCGTTGGTGATTTCAGATATGTCAAAGGCAGCGGGTGGGCCAGGTTTATCTGAACGGGACAGCCAACACAAAATGAAGTCAAAAAGATATTTTTGGTTTAAGAAAATCGGTACTGTATATTTTTTTGACAACATATCCAATCATGGCCTGCGTAAACGCTAAGTAAATTGTACAGGTTAGGATGGCTACAACACAAGGGACACACCAAGAATGTTGACATCGACGGTAGCCGTGGCACGTCCGCAGGTGTTGACCGCTTCAATGATGTAGGTTGCGCTGTCACTTCGAGTGGTGTCGGCAATTGTCACCTTGGAGTGTCCCGGCTGTGTGTCGATAACCACGCGCTCATCTGCTCGCAGGACCAGGTCTGCCTTGGTCCACTTGACCCGGGGATCCGGTTTGCCTTTGATGTCCGCAGGCAGTTCTATTTTGCTGCCAGCTCTAGCTGTTATTCCGGCCAACAACTTTACGTCCAGCTGAATCTCAGGAGGTTCTGTCAAGAAAGTCAGTCAGAATTGACGTAATCTGAGTCTTTGCAGAAACTAATTCAGGATGCACAGAAAATCAGCCCCGACCCACCTATAGCATCGACCGCATGTATCTCGTCAGTAGCTCTGCAGGGTCGACTGGAACCCAATTTGTTGACGGCTCGGACTCTGTAGGCATACCACTGTCCCTCCGTCAGACCGGTTACCTGAAACCTGGCAGCGCAATGATTCCATTAGACACGGCTAAAGTCTTACCATATGGATATCAAGACCTACTTAAGCTCTTGAATAGGATCAGAGCAGGGTTCCCACTTTTCGGTTCCCCGTTGACATTTATCCACCACGTAACCTTTAATCTGGGCGCCGCCGTCGTACTTTGAGGGCTCCCAGGACAGGAAGATGCCTTTGCTGCTCTTGTCTCGCCACTTGAGATTCTCTGGTGGATCGGGTACGGCTAAAGGAAGGTTGGACAAAATTGTGAGAGTGTTATGGTTTAAGTGACATATGTTTCCAAAAGTCCAAAAGTCTGCAAGCCTAAGCAACAGGAGAGCATGCATGTGCTGTAGGAGTTGTTGCTCACTGGCAGGGGATGAGACGTTGACGGGGTCCTCGATGTAGGCGGGCTCTCCTGGTCCACATTTATTGACAGCAGCAACACTAAAAAGGTATTCCTTGCCTTCAATGACGTCTGTCACTGTATGCTCAAGGTCCAGGACTCCTGTGGCCACCTAGAAAAACAGAAATAGTAACTTGTCTGTGCTGTCCCATATCAAATGGACTGTAAGTCTCTGTCAAATGTGCTTACCTTAGCCCAGGTCTTACGAGTCACTTCTCTCTTCTCAATCTGGTAGTGTGTGACTGGACTGCCTCCATCATGCTCGGGGGCTTCCCACATCAAGTGGACATGGTGTCTGGTTACCTCAGCCACCTTGAAGTCTTTTGGAGCACTAGGGCATGCTGGGTTATTTAACAAGAATAAACATCAAAGCCCACAAAAAGTCATTTGGCGTCATCCAAAACAGCGAAACCCTACCGATGACATTGACGTCGATCTCTCCTGAGACGGAGGACATATCGTTTTCCAACTGGATGGTGTAGGTTCCTTTGTCCGGCCGGACACTTGGTGCAACTTTAAGTTCCGAATGCGAGGGCTTTGTGACCATGGAGACGCGCTCATCTGTGGACTTCAGCTCTTTCTCTTCAAAGGTCCATTTGGACGTAGGGGTCGGGTATCCAGTGATAGGAACTCTAATGCTAAGAGCCTCTGGGACGATGACTTCCAAGCCCCTCCTGAAGGCACTCAGGTCCAAGGTTGGACCCACTGCCAGGCAAAAGAAATACAAAAAAATTAGTATGGCAAACTGAATCTATGTGTTTGGTTCTAGTTTTCCCACCATGAGGATCATCAGCCAAAAGTGGGCCGAGTTGGTTAGCCGGATCGGAAATACCAGCGGCGTTCTCAGCGTAAACTCTGTAAAAGTACTTAGAACCTTTTTTCAGTCCAGACACCTGAAGAGAAAATGAGCTGTCATATTGCTGAGTTTCTATACAAAACTGGTTGAAGAAAAACTTCTCTATACCCTGTAGGAGAGGTCTGGGCACAGTCTTGCATTGCAACGGAGCCACTTGTCAGTGCCGTCTTCGCTCTTCTCAATGATGTAGCCAGTGATCGTGCTGCCACCGTTGCTGGCAGGTGTCTGCCATGTAAGTGTTACTGCTTCCTTGTTTTGGTCATTAAAGTTGAGGTTTAGAGGCATGCTGGGCCGGTCTGCAATACATTCAGGTCCCAGTAAAACCCACATTGTATGGCATCACTACAGACAGAAATACTCAAGTCACTCACCGATGGGATCCATGATCTTGACGGGTTTTGTAGCGGCGCTGGGTTTGCCTAGCCCAGCCTTGTTCTCGGCTCGCACTCGGAAAATGTATTCCTTGTTCTCCACCACGTCGTTGAGACAAGCTGAGCGCTCGTCGGCCCCGCAGAAGGTGGACGCCTCCCACTTGACCGAAGTCCTGTCACGGAGTTCTATAACAAAGCCAGTGATCTCTGAGCCGCCGTCAAACGCAGGAGGCTCCCAGATAATGGTGGCACCAAATCGGTTTACTTCCCTAACATCTACGTTTTCCGGAGCATCTGGAACATCTGGTAGGAGAGGAGTACCTCAGATGTTTTTTTGTCATGAAATGATTATGACGGTAAGGCATGATAGCTCACCAAATTTATTCTTGGCTTGGACAGCATCTGCAGTGACAACGTGGGGTCCGCTACCAACACGGTTTCTGGCACATACTCGGAAAAGGTACCAGCAGTCCTTTTGAAGGCCGCTGACGCAATACTCAGGTGCGTCGGCGCGGTCTGTCGCCACCACCCAAGCCTTTCGCTTTACATCGCGCCTCTCCACCACATAAGACATGATCTTGCTTCCACCATCACTCTCGGGCTCCTCCCAGGCTAAGCTAACTTCCCCGTCAACAGTGTCCATCACCCTTAGGTTCTTGACTGGTCCAGGCACATCTGGCAACAACCAATGTGACGTTAAGAAAAATCCACGCCGGAAAGTCAACACGTCCCGGCAGATTCTCACCAATCACGTCCAAGTTGATAAAGGCCTCTGCCTCTCCATGCTTGTTCTGGATGAATACTTTGAACCGGCCCTGGTCGGCTTTGGTGGGGTTTTGAAGGCGGTACGTGGTCTTGTCGGCGGAGTTGTCAACGTTCTGTACAGGTAGACTCACACCGTCGAAAAACCACTCAACATCTGCCCGAGGATAAGCGTCATAGGGCACTGTGATGACAAAGGGCTTGCCGGCATCTGTTATGAAGTTCTGGTCTTCGGTTTTAATCTTTGGTGGAGCTGCAAGAAAGAGACACTTACCTGTAATTATCTGCATGGACAGAGAACTCAATCTCAGTCGTGTTGTTGGACTTACCCGCCAGCTCCAACCTGGCACGAGCATCTTTGTCTTTGGCGACCACCTTATACTCGCCCTGGTCTCGTGGTCGGACCTCGCACACCTGCAGTCTGTGCACTTTGCCCTCGCTGATCATCTGGTACTTGTCTCCCTGAATGATGATCATGTTGTTTCTCATCCACTTCACCTCCACTCGGTCCTTGTTCAGCTCCACCTCAAACACCACGTCTGTGCCAGGAGGCTCCAGAGTGTCCTGTGGTGGTTTGATGATCTCCACGGGGACTTCTGTTGAAGAGATGGTGTTGCATGAGTTTTTAAAATGGGGCGGCAGGTTTTTTAATTAATAAAACCAAGCGGACCTTCAACAAACAGTCTTGCTCTGGTCCTCTTTTCTTCCACGCCACAAGCATATTCACATTCGTCATCTGGTCTGCACTCCCTAACAATGAGTTTGCATGTAGTGCCTTCTCGCTCCATTCGGTATCTGTAAGCACAGGGAGGTGGTCAAAGACCTCCAGAAGGGACCCATTGCTTTTTGAGCAACATGTGGTCTAGTACCTCACGCCTTCTCGGATCTCTCGGCCATTTCTGTACCACTTGACAGCAACCTTCTCTTTTGACAACTTGCAGGTGAACTCGGCATCCTCAAACTCAGTGACTGTTTGGTCTTTGAGTTGTGCTGTGAAGTCCGTGGGCGCCTCGCTGATAGTCAACTCAGCCGAGCATCTGTGGTCTCCAACCTCAGCGCTATAGTCGCCCTCGTCCTCCATGACACAGTCCTTGACGGTCAAGGTGTGCGTGAGGCCTTCGCTTCTGTAGACCAGGCGCTTACTAAGCTCAATCTCCTGTCCAGCTTTAAGCCACCTAACGGTCGCCTTGGGCCGGTTCACCTTGCATGTAAAAGTGATGGTCTTCTTTTCCTGGGTTTCCTGGTCCTCGATGGGCACCAGGAATTTGATTTCCTCCTCTGTGGACAGAAGTTTTGGGGGTTACTTGATTTATTTTTTGGTAACGAGTTTGGTAGCACTTTTAGTTGGATGATTTACCAATAACTCTAGCGCATGCTGAGCACTTGACATGCTCTCCTCTGTGATTGGTCAGGCCAACTGAATATTCGGACTCATCGGCCTTGCGGGCATCGCGAATCCGCAAGGAGAAGATGTTGTCCCTCTGAGTCAGCATGTACTTGCTGCTCTCAAATATGGTCTCCTTTTCTTTCAGCCATTTGGCCTTGACTCCTTCCATGTTTGTCTCGCAGTTGAACATGATCTCGCTTCCCTCTTTAACTTCGGTGTCCCTGATGGGGGTGACGATCCTCAGTTGCTCTAAAATTCAGTTTGGAAGGTCCTTCACAATTAGGGAACAAGAACATGCACTAGAAAGGTGTGAGACTCACCAATCACCAGCAGGTCGGCGGACGCTCGAACGCTGCCAATGACGACCACGTAGCTTCCCTCGTCCTTCATCTCGCAGTTTTTCACGGTGAGTGCTCGTCTCTTTCCTTCGCTGACAATCTGGTATTTGTCCCCGCTTTCCACTTCCTTCTCCCCTCTAAACCATTTCACCTCGTAAGGTTCTTTGGAGACTGAGCAGACAAACTCAGCCTTCTCGCCTTCCACCACTTGCTGGTTCTGCGGTTTAGCGATGAACTCTGCTGCAAGTTCTGAAAGATTAGCAGAAGAAGTCATGGTTGTCCTCTTCCTTTTGGAGCAGGGCTGGCTACAGGACAGGATGTGGTTGTACCATTCAGCTTGAGGACCGCGGCTGTTTTGACACTCGGACTCAGTCTGCAGTTGTATTCACCAGCATCCTCCATCCGCAAGTCTTGGATAATCAAGATTCTTTTACGTCCATCGATGATCTGCTCGTAGCGTCCACCATCCGGGAGCTCTCTGTCTCCTTGGTACCAGATGACTTCGGCCTCTGGCTTGGACACCTCACAGATCATCTTAACACTGTCAGTTTCCGTGCCCTCAACATTGGACAAGTTCTTGATGAACCTGGCTGCCTCCTCTAAAAAATGATTACAAGCCAGCAAGGAGGGAGAAGGCAGTCGGTGTGCGTGACAGTGAGAGATGACCAAACATGGTACAAAGTCAACAAGATCGGTGGAATCCTGTCCAAAACTAAAAGCGCAGAGGCCTTACCAATGACGGTCAACATTGCAGAGCTTTTGGATGTTCTGGCATCACACTCGTATTCGGCCTCGTCGTCCAGGGTAGACTTGTGGATGATCAGGATCCTGTCAAGGCCCTGGGCGATAATCTCATACTTCTTGCCTTTTCTTATCTCGCAACCGTCTCTGAACCAGGAAACCTGTAAGACAGATCCCATTGGAATGAAAGTCACTTCCTATGCATAAAAGTGAGTCGCCGCCATGAGCAAACAGAAAAGCAAAGTGTCCAACCTTGGCTGACTCCCTGGATACTTGGCATTCAAACCTGGCGGTTTCTTTCTCTTGGACCTCCACATCTTGGAGGGGTTTGAAAAACTCCACATGAGGCGCTGTTGACAAAAAAATGACACAAATGTTAGCAATGGCTTTTGCTTGTCTCTTGTTAGAGAGAGGAAATTGAATTGAATCTTTTCAATTCCTTTTCTACTTCCAAGTTCCAGATTTACAGTTTCAAGGCTTCAATTGACCTAGGTTCCAAATTTGGAGTCATTCTTGGTGCCTCAAAACCTCAAAAACTAAGCAGGACTTGCGGGCCTCGAGAACCGGAGAGCCCAGGTCTGATCTAGCATGTCAGGTAAATGACAAGTGGACCGACGCAGTCCAGGACACTCCAAGAAATGGGCCCCCAATTTAGAGACTTATGTACGTTGACTAATTTGGTTTTATTAAAGATGTCAACGTACAAACCAAACAAATTAAGAGTGGTCAGAAGTAGGGCCAGGTTGGCGGTCAAACGCCAGGGTAGGATTTTGGTTTCCCAATATTCCAGGTGACCTGATCTCTACTGAACTAAACATGAGTTAAGAGGAAACCACAGCAAGTGCCCCGGCAAGTTGCCAGTTCTCAAACAGTCCTTACAAATGACGTCGAGGAAGCAGGACGTCTTGAAGTCCTTGGAGTCACACGTGTAGGTCTTGATGTCTTCCAGGTCGCAATCGTGAATCACCAGCACCCTCTTTAGTCCGTCCACGATGATGTCATATTTCTTGGTCTTGCGGATCTCTTGTCCATCCCTGAACCATTGTACTTCAGCGTTCTCTCTGGAGACTTGGCATTCCAGCGTGGCCGTGGCCTCCTCCTCCACTGTCTGGTCCTCCAGAGGCTGTGTGAACTCCACTGGAGGCTCTGAAAGAACACACACTAAATGTCAGTGCTAAAGGCAAACCGCATACATTTGGCGGCAGGCAGGGGGAATCGACCTTTGACGGTGAGCTGGGCTTGAGTCTGAAAGTCCTTGGCGGTCAATCGAACCTGGCCCGCCTCAGACAACTTCACGTCCTGCACCTTTAGGGTGTGGATTCTTCCATTTGCTCGGATTGTCACCTGTATGACAGAAGGCAAAATTGGAAAGTGACCTGTGTTACTGTGTGAGTGGCCATAGTTTTCCTTTGAGGCTGCCGGACTGAATGACCGAAATAACCCAGCCAGCTTTATTGGTATGTTTTTGTTACAGGCCAAACAACTGAATGCCAACATTTCCCTACGTTTCAGATCGAAATTCGGCCCCCTCCGTCAATTTTTTGTTGCTGCCTCCAGCAAATGGGATCAGTTAACGAGGCGCAAAGCTCCACCCATCTTTTTTGGTGACAGCACAACATCCTGAAAATGAATTTTTTTATCCTCGCCAGTAAATGTTGCTTAAAATGTCTCTAAATTGCAGGTTTCCGCAACATTTTTATAATGTTTTTATCATCAACGTGACTAAAACGGGGCTAATTCGTGTGTCTACATCTTAACCGTGAGATACATTTTAGATGATGTTTTCTTCTGTTTTTAACATTTGACACATGCATAGGAGATCGCATTGGATGTCCTTGTCTTATTTGGAATATTATGCACTATTTACAGTGGTCACTTCACAAGTTCATTAGGAGTTACGAAGATAATTCTTCAGGGCATAGTCCAAGGGGGCAGGAGGAGAGGAAAACCAAAAAAGAACTGGGACTGGTGCTAACTTTGAGAGGGTTCAAGAACAGGCCAGGGACCATCAACAATGGATAAGGCTGTCCAGAGTTTCGTTCTCATTGGTGCCCCGACGACCCATGCGGTTTAGGGATCCGTGAACCATGAACATCATTGTCACTATCAGCCAATCATGTTGCTCTTCTTATTTTTCTACACCCTTTAGTGCTGGTCTGATTTTGTAACTTAAAAAAGACATTGTACATCTTAATGGTTTTGTACAGTCCTTTCCTGTTCTCTCAAACTCAAAAGTTATCAATGTTTTCTCACCTTATTTTAGTGTCTACTAAACTGTAATTTAACAATGTTTTGTCTTCTTATTTTGAGTGTCTACTAAACCATAATCTTAACAATTGGTCGTTTGAGCCAGTTATTGTACGTCTTGCAGGTTTTGTACAGTCCTTTCCTGTTCCCTTTGCAAGTTCAAAGTAAACTAAACTCAACAATTTGTCGTTTGACCTAGATGTTGTACACCTTGAGGGTTTTGTACAGTCCTCTCTTGTTCACCTTTCAAACTCAAAATGATTTCCCTCCATATTTTGAGTGTCTACTTAACCGTAATGTTACAATAGGTCCTTCGAGACAGATATTGAACGTCTTGAGGGTTTTGTACAATATTTTCCTGTTCCTCTTGAATGTTCAAATTCAATTCTAAACTGGGCAAGGAGAAATAATGTGCGCAGTGTGTGTATAGCTCCGCCCATTCCTACCTCTTACCCAATCAAATTGCTGTAGGTGCTCTGCTAGAGCTTTTGGCTAAAGAGTTTGTTTTGGGTTACAGTTTCTTCTTTGGCTTTTCATCACAAAGTGACTCAACAATGGTCAGAATGTTTAGTGAGCTTCAATCTGAAGGATTATTTAGCGATTTACAGCCTCAACAGGGTCTGTTGGTATGACACCTTGACTGTAAACTGTAATTAAAATTGTGTCCTATTTTTACTGGACCAAATCTTTAGAGCATCAGCACTGTTTTGGCTTTACATGTGCGACGATTGCCTCTTCTTGTAGCAAGATATTGAATAATTGCACAGGTCGTATTTTATCTCCGAGCATATGTACTCATGAAAAGAGCCATGGGTTTCCGACCCCTGTCTTTACTGGTGTGAAATGAATAAAAAAAAGAAATACAAAATATTTTTTTAGCAGTACATGGGCATTTAGATGAGACTACAAAAGATCAAACTACTATGATGAGCCTATTAAAGAGAAAGTATAATACCCATGTCTCACTTCTCTGTCGCCTCGAGCTTAACGAAGTGGGATAGCTAGTGCGAGTCGGGCGAATGGTCACCCGGCGTCAGTATGGCCGGGTATTCGCCGGCAGGGTTCGGCTGGGCCTCAGGGGGCCACTCGTACGTTTGGCGGCGAGGCTCGCAGGTTGCCTAAGGACAGCCCGTCTCTCCAGGGCCGATATGTCCCACCTTAGTCCGCGGCCGGTCCTCACGGTTTGGCTGCCCTTGGAACTAAAACCATTTGCCGGGTAAGCAACACCTCCCCCTCTTTTTAGGAGCGCGAAAAGTACGGTCCATACTTTTAAATTTCACACATTCCTCCCACGTTCCAAAAACATGCATTTCAGGTGAATTGGCCGGTCCAAGTTGTCCCTAGGTGTGAATGAGCGAATGAGTTGTCTGTCCCTGTGTGCCCTGCAATTGGCTGGCAACCAGTTCAGGGTGTCCCCTGCCCACTGCCCGGAGATGGCTGGGATGGGCTCCAGCCCCCCCGCGACCCTAATGAGGATAAGCGGTACGGCTAATGAGATGAGATGAGACATTGCAAATGTCTGTTTCCTGGTACTAACTCATTCAGTCCACATGCCGGATGTCATTTACTGCCCTCCAGCGGCCGGAGAGCTTTTTACATTGAAGTGAGTTAACGTCGCGTTCAGGAGAAAGAACTGAACCGGGTTGCAAATGAAAGAGGTTTTAAGGGGATTTTAGAGGTTGTTTTTCCTCATCTGGTTACAAGATTTTAACGTTTTGGGTTGGAAGCAGAAGGCTTTTTTATTAAAGTGAATCAGCATTTTGTTCAGGAGAAAGAACTGAACTGCAGTGAAGTCAAACAGGCTTCGAAGGGGTCTCGCAAGGCCTCTTTTCCGCTTTGGTTCCAAACTTCCAAGTTTTTGGGTAGTAGAACCGGAAGCCTTTTTCTTTTGAGGTGAGTTAGCGTCTCGTTCAAGGCAAAAGAACTGATCTGGGGAAAATGCATACAGATTACACGGGGATTTGCAAGGTGGTTGTTTCTCATTTAGTTCCAAAATTTTAACGTTAAAGGGCTGGAAATTGAATGATTTTTCCTTCAAGGTGAGAGATACTGTCGAGGTTATTTGTCGTTTGCGCACAAACACGCTTGCTATCTCCAGCCTGGAAGCTCCAGTTCCTTATTGGGGAGTCCGAGGGGCCATAACAGATAAGCCGGTTATTTTTAACTGCAGCTGCAAAAATGTGGCTCGCAGCGCCTTTTGCCGACCAAACGCCATGAGAGAAAAAAGAAAGCTACTTACCCGTCCATCATCCTGCATCTTGTTCCCTGCCAGGAACCAGTCCACGGGGATTCCAGAGTAGGACAACTCGCACTGGAAGATGGCGGTCTGGCCGGCTGTCACCGTCACGTCCTTCAGGGGCCGCGTTAGGGTGATGACTCGAGCTGAGGGCAGAGCAGCCATGATAAGTGGCCCCGCCTCCTTGGAGAGCGCCGGCCAACGGCAGCTCACCTTTGACTCGTAGCTGAGCGCTTGTTTGAGCGTTGCCGGCAAGGAAGTCCACGCCGCCCGCCATGTCCATGCGGACGTTGTAAAGGATCAGGACATGTCGGGTGCCTTCTGCCTTCATCTCAACGTCCTGCGCCACAAAAATGTGTCCACATTGCCGCTGTTACCGCCTTTTCAGTATTGAAAAGTACAACCGTAGTTTTTAGCGTAGTTTTTAGCATGGGTGGTTTTTTTTTCACATAAGATGACGCTCGTCTTTCCTAGGCAACAATTTTGAACTTTTGGTGTTTCGGTAGCGAAGAAGGCATTGCTAATATTAGAAGAAGACACTTGTTTTTGCCAACGACAACTGTTATCTTTCAGCATTTCGGTAGCGAAGAAGCCAATGCTAGTTTTGGCCAAGCAACGACCGATAGAGTTCGCCGTTCTGGTAGTGAAGAAGACATGCTTGTTTTTACCGTTTCGGTAGTGAAGTAGGCAATGCCAGTTTTTGCTAAAAAGGAAATACTAGCTTTCAGCATTTTGGTGGCGAAGCAGAGAATTCTATTTTTTTACAAACAACGACCTTATAATTATCTGCATTTTGATAGTAAGGAAGAAAGGCAGTAGTGATCTTCTGCATTTTGGTAGCAAAGGAGGCAATATTAGTTTTTGGCATATGCCAGACAACAACCACAAGTTTTAAGCATTTTGATAGGGAAGAAGGCATGGCTAGATTGGCCAAGCCACTATCATTAGTTTTCAGGGTTTTGTTCGCAAAGAAGGAAATGCACCTTTTCTGCATTTTGGCAGTGAAGAAGGTAGTGCTATTTTTTTTCATTTTGTGAGTGAAGAAGGCGTGCCTGTTTCTGGAGTTTTTGTAGTGAATAATTCAATGTAAGTTTTTGACGGGCAATGACCGCTAGTTTTTGGCATTTGTGAAGAAGGCAATACAGTGGGACCTCGCTACTTCGTGGTTCGACGTTTGCGGCTTCAGAGCTTCGCGGTCTGTAATGGTTAAAAAAATAAATAAATAAATTAAAAAAAAAAAAAATTTGATTTTTTTTTGAAGGGGCGACGCTACTTTGCAGATTTTCACTTTTTGCGGGAATCCCCCTCGGCCGACGACACTAGCACGGCGCGCCGTTCTCGTTTCCCGGCGCGGGGTTGCGGTGCGGCTTCCGCTTCACCCCCCACCCCCTCCCCAACCCCACAGGTCCCCCCAGCTACCCCTTTCCCCCGCGGCCGTCCGTCCGTCGGCCGGAGCCATCGAGGGCCGTGTAGCGCCATGTAGAGCCATCGCGGCCCGGGCGGGAGACGCCCTGCTCGGCTTGTCTCAGTGTCGCAGTGTCGTGCGTATCGCGCCCGAAAGTACCCACGCCGCGGGTTAGGGGCTCGCTCGCGGGAGCGACCGAACGGCACCCGCGGTGCAGCATGAGTAAGAATCCTGTCGTGAATTTGTCTCCGATCGTCCCGGGCAGACATAAAATCGCCCAGCTGTACGACTCTTAGCGGTGGATCACTCGGCTCGTGCGTCGATGAAGAACGCAGCTAGCTGCGAGAACTAATGTGATTTGCAGCTGCGATTGGCTGGCAAGCAGTTCAGGGTGTCCCCTGCCCACTGCCCGGAGATGGCTGGAATGGGCTCCAGCCCCCCCGCGACCCTAATAAGGATAAGCGGTGCAGATGAGATTTAAAAAAAAAAAAAAAAAAAATTCTTTTTGAAGGGGCGTCGCTACTTCGCAGATTTTCACTTTTTGCGGGTGGTTTTGCTCCCCATTAACCGGGTCTAAAAAAAATAATAATATATATATATATATATATATATATTTTTTTTTTTTTTGAAGGTGCCCTGCTACTTCGCGGATTTTCACTTTCACCGAGGTCTTATTGTACTGAATTTCTGCGTTTCGGTAGTGAAGAAGGCAATACTACTTGTAAAAAATAGAGGACGTGGCTCATTTAAGACGAACGATGAACACCACTTTTTGGCATTTTGTTTGCAAAGAAGGCAATGCTAGTCTTTAGCGCAGAAGAAGACAACGCTCATTTTTGCCAGACAACGACTGCTAGCTTCAGCGCAAAAAAAAGGCTCATTTTGGTTACAAAAAACGCAATGCTAGTTTTTTGGGGGGGATCAATGACTTCGATGCTTCGATGTTTTGCAGGCGCTCCAAGCACAATGTGGCACAATTCACAAATTATAAATGACGTTTCAACATTGAGCTTCTCTCAAGTATTTTTGCAATCGGAGATTGTCGTTAGTCAGACCCTAAAACAGAGGGTGACCCGCTCCCTGAGTGCTGCATGTTCTGCATGTTTTTGGAGGTTTGTCTTTGTAACCTCAGGTGATACAAACTGTCAGCTCAGAAGCAAATTTGTTAACAATTCTGGTGATTGGACATGCAGCCCTCTCGGACCAGTTTGCCCAAGTCTGCCCTAGATGCAGGAAACCTAGTACCTGAGTGCCACATGTCCTGCATGTATTTTTGAAGTTTTTCTTCCCTTAACTCTGGTGATACAAATTATCAGTTATCATTAGCAAACTTGCAGGAACTTGTTAACGATTCTGCTGATTGAATATGTGGCCCTCCGGCCTCCTCTTCCCTAGAAGAGGGCAACCTGGTCCTTAAGTGCCGCATGTCCTGCAGGATTTTGGAGGTTTCCCTTTTTCAACTCTGGCGATATGAATTATTAGCTCATTAGCAAACAAGCAACCGTTTTTTAACAATCCTGCTGATTCTAACCATCTAATCAAGTCAAAAAAGAGAAACCTCCAATAACATTCAGGGCGTGGGGCCCTCAGGGACCGGGTGCTCGCATCTGGTCTTGACAAAGGACAAGGAAGCATACCGGCGACAACTGCAAAACATCTCCTTTGAGTTTCCACTGCGCCTCCACTTCCTCCTCGGAAATTTCTGTCTCGAATTTTGCCGTCTCCGTCTCGGTCACCTCCACGCTGTAAAGTGGGCGCACAATCTTGATGTCGCGATCTGGGGGACAAGCAAAAACCACAAAAAGACTCTAAGGCAGGAAGCGCCCCAAAAAAATAACCTGAACGTAGAGTGGAGAATCCTGCTAGCTACACCTTTATATGTCAGCTCACCACTAAGCTTTTAAGATACCTCAGAGTTAACAAACCTAAAAAGTAAGCAATCGATTCATGCTTAGAATCTGAACCCTTAGCACAAAGCTAACATCACCAGCATCTGTCAGAATTGGCGCTAACTATCTGATATGGACTCATAGCTCATTGCTAGGAGCGGTAGTATGCTTCCTTTAGCTAAGTGCTAACAAACTGACATGGTCGAGACGCCAACATCACTAGTATGTTATAAAGACTGCACTTTACAAAAATACTTATAACTTTGAGCATATTTCGAGATGTTTGTGCACACTGAAAGGTACCTTGACAAACAAGATAGTCTGCTAACTCTACATACTGCCATAAGAGATTTGCTGCACTGCGACAGGGTTTCTGCTAACCATGCAAACTGCTACGGGATTTCTGCTAATGTACAAACTGCCAAAAGATATGTGCTAAATGCACATACTGCAACATGATTTTGGAGGCCAAATATCAACCATAACACCACTGCCTCTTAGAAGCATAAGACCATCAATAATATAGGGTTTAGAACAACAATTGACTGAGGCTTTTAGGTCGACATTAAAACGAGTCAACAGAAGCCTCCAAGAAGGACTAAGAGATTGGGGGACAAAAACGCAGTCCATTGCCTGTTTAGACTTCCTCATACCTTCAATTTGGAGATCTGCGTCGGTTCTGTCAGTGCCGCAATCGCAGGCAAACTCTCCAGAGTGGTTCTTTTCCACCTTGCGGATCACCAAGATTCGCTCCTTGCCATCCGCGCTGATGCTGATGTTCTTGGAAGGCATGAGCTCATGCCCGTTCCTGTACCACTTGACATTAGCTACTGCCTTGCTCAGTTCACACACCAACTTGACTTGGTCTTTCTCCACTGCGGTGAAGTTCTGCAGTTTTCTGGTGAAGTACACATCGCCCTCTAGGGGGAGGTCAAGGGTAAGCAAGAATGTCGGAATTAAGACTAGTGAGTTCAGGTTAGTTAAGAACCGGCTTTTATGATTCACTCTCAGTCCTTTTTTGCTGACGGACCACAAGAAGGTTTAAAACAGTCGCGAGCTATGCGCTCATATAAAAGAAGCAAAAGATGCTAACCAATGACGGTGAGCATGGCGCTGATGCTCTTGTCGGCAGCCTCCACTTTGATCATGGCCGTGTCGTCTAGGGCCACCTCCTTGAGGGCCAAAGTGTGGAAGACGCCATGGTCCGTCATGTGGACCACCTTGCTGGGGTGGAGCCGGACGTCATTCTTGTACCAGACGACGGGGATGTCCGGGTGCGAGAGCTCCACAGTGAACTCAGCTGTTTCGCGTTCCTTTACCGTCACGTCCTTGATGGCTTTGACAAATTCCAGACGGATTCCTGGTTTGGGAGAACAACAGGTTAGGTAAGACCTTCAGAAGTTCAGCGACCCAAGCTTTCTGTCGGGTCAGTCAAGAGGCAGGACTTTTGTCAATGGAGATGATCTATCAATGAAAACCACATTAATTGCTCTTTCATCTAGCTTTGGTTGCGGTAACTGCTCCTGCATGTTGGACCTTGTGGGGTAGTGGACCATTGCCTAGTGCTATTTGTCCCCAGGCTTGATTTTCAGCTGCCGGCTCACCTTGAATAACCAGTTTTCCACTGGTCCTCTTGTCTTCTGCCTCAAATGTGTACTTGACCTCGTCGTCGTAGGTGGCAGAGCGGACCAGCAGCACATATGAGTTCCCGTCTTGGAGGATCTGGTACTTGTCGTCACTCTGCAGCTCTTGCGAAGCCTTCAGCCAGCGGAAAGACTTTGGCGCTCTGGACAATTCCAGCTCGAATCGAGCGTCGTCCTTCTCAAAGACCTGTATGTCGCTCAGAGGCGCCAGGAACTTGAGAGGAAGTTCTAAAAAATCAGGACCAGGGCGTCACTGTCAGATCAGTAATAGGCAATGGATTGACAATTAACCGCTAGATGCCTTTTCAGGACCATTATCTGTAGCAGTAAGGTCTTTCAAACTAAAAAAAAAGCTGAATCGATGAGGTTAAGGAAGGTTTAAGGAAATGCTGATTCATTTGGAAGTAAGATCGGGTAATTGGTCTTCAGTGTCCCTTGGGTCTTTGGATTTAGTGATGGATTAACACCAAAGGGAACCATTAGCTTAAATAGCAAGGCATAGGTAGACAAAAAATCACAAAAAAGAAAACAAAGATGAGTGGAATCAAGCGAAACCTTTTCAGTTTCAAAAAACCTGAAGAGTCAAAGTCGAGAGTGTAAAGTTTGGTTGAGAAGAAAGAATTGAGATTGCAGCGAAAAGTTGTTAACCTCAAATAATAGTCTTTTGGATGAGAATGGTCCATTTTAGTAGTGAAAAGACTGTTTTCAGTCAAAGTAAATTTTTATCAATGGGAGACTAGGATAATTTCATCGGTGGTCAATGCCTTTGGTCTTAAGATTCACACCAAAGATAACCATGAACATTAAGAGCAATGCGTTGGTATACAGAAATTGCAAAAAAAAACAACAACGACGAGCTGAACCAAGACACAACTTTTTCGGTTTTGGAAAAAGGGAAGAGTCAAAGTTGACAAAGAAACGATGTGGTTATTTCACCTTTAACTTTAAGGTTGGCGGCACATTGGGCGTTGCCAGCGGCATATGCCACCTCGCCACTCATGGGCACCTTGCAGTTGTAGAGGATCAGGGTGTGCTTTCCTCCCTCTTCGATGACGTCCACATCCTGCCCGTTTCAAAAATGTAAGCGAAACACTACCAGACAACAAAGACCAATTGAGCCAGTAGCCACAAGAGGTTATCACGCACAGGAGACGTGCTCAGGACTTGTCCATTCAGGGTCCATTGTCCGTGGACGTCGTCCTCAGAGATCTCCACCTCAAAACGAGCCGTTTCTCCGTCAAAGAGTTCCACTCCGTAAAGGGGCCGAAGCAGTTTGATGATGCGAGCTGACACACACACACCAAACGTGAAGACCAGGACAAAGTGGATCCATGAGCGGTTTTGATTTTACCTTCAACCGAGAGTTCAGCTACCGTCTTGTCGGTGCGGCAGTCACAGGTGTACTTTCCTTTACTGTTCAGCTCCACCTTCATTAAGACCAAAGACCTTCGAGTAGCCTCGGACTTGATAAGCACCGTCTTGGACGCGATGATCTCCTTTTCTTCATGGTACCAAATGACAGGAACGTCTTTGCTGAGCTCACAGTCTAAAGAGACCTGGTCTTTCTCAGTGGCTGTGCAGTCTTGAAGTTTGACCACAAACATGGGGTCGGCCTCTGAAACAACACCGGCCATTTGTCAATTTAGGGAGGTCCCCCCATATGCCTGCAAGGCTCATGGTGAGATTTTAACTTCCACTCCTCTCTGCAGCCACTTGATTGTCTGTCCTCTCAGTTACTGCCTCCCTTAGTTACCACCAACACCACAAGAGAAAAATAAGGGTAAAACAAGTGAGGTTACCTATAACGGTGAGTTTTGCCAGCGAGCTTATTCCTTTAGCCTCTGCCTTAACCTGGCAGGTGTCATCCAGTGTCAACATCTTCATTTCTAGGACGTGTTTCTTTCCTTCCACATGTGCAATCACCGTCCGGCTCAGGTGGAGCTTGACTTCGTTTCTGTACCAGACCACAGGTATGTCCTCATGAGTCAACTCCAGCTCGAAGCGAGCCGTTTTGCCTTCTTTGACGATTTGGTCCTCCAGTGGCCTGACAAACTTAAGCCTTAAACCTGGAAAAAAGCAGGAATGCTAAACTTGTTAATAAAGGGAACTCGCCGGAAACAAAAACGGGACAGGGCACTTACCTTCTACCGAGAGCCGAGCTGTGGATTTCTGATCTACCACCTCAATGGTGTACTCAGACTCATCGTCAAACTCACAGCTGTTGATAATCAGCATGTGTTTGTTCCCGTCGTCGATGATTTCGTATTTGGGGCCCGGGGTTACCACCTCCATGCCTCGGAACCACATCACCTTGGACACCTCTTTGGTGAGGGTGCATTCAAATTTGGCTTGTTTCTTTTCAGGAACCGAAACGTCCTTCAGAGGCTCCACAAAGCCCAGTTCAATTTCTGCCAGGTTTAAATTGTTGGTTGGGCTACTGACACCAATCATTGGATTCACACACTCGAGGCTGTGATTGTGGACTTACCTTTAACCGTCAGCATGGCGCTGGTGACGGCATTTAAAGCTTGGTAGGTGACTTCGCCTGCTTGGCCTAGCTGGACGTTCTTCAAGCTTAGGAAACGTTTGGTTCCGTCAGTTTTTATGTCGCATGTCTGAAAAGTAGCATCAAAAGCGTTTAGTAAAAATGGGAATCCAAAACGAATAATCTAGATCTGTTGGCCCCAAAAGTGTTTAAGGTGCAGCGATGGTAAAATGATTACAGGAAACATGGCTCTGAAGTTGCAACCCACCGGAGATCTGGTCAGCACTTGCCCCTGAAGTTTCCATTCACCGATGACGTCCTCCTCAGAGATTTCCGTGTCAAAGTTGGCGTCTTCCTTTTCCACCACCTCCAGGCTGGCCAGAGGCTTCAAGATCTCCGCCTCACGCTCTGAACCGGGACAGGAAGACCATGGTTTGTAAAAGTGAGAGTGCCAGACCCTCATTCCTCCTACATACCTCCCAGCGTCAGCTTAGCCACATATTTGCGGTCCTCCACGGCAAAGGTGTATTCTGAGACGTCATCTGGTTGGCAGTTATTGATGGTGAGCAGCATAATGACGCCGTCTTTGCTGATCTCCACTTTCTCGGAGGGTGTGAGCTCCGTCTCGCCTTTAAGCCACTTCCAGTTGGGTGTGTCCTTGAAAAGTTGACATCTGAAGGTGGCGCTGGATCGAGGTTTCACATGCTGGTCCCTCAGTGGCTTCACCAACCAGTCTTTGATCACCTCTGGGTAGATGAAGAGTATTAAATGTTATTGTCAAAAAAGAAAAACTATTTGCAGATCCATAGGTCACATATGTTAAAACACTGTCATGATAATACTAATGGATTTAGCAAAGAACCTTGGACGTTTTCTTGTGAATTTCTAATGTCCAAATCCGGTCACAAGCCAAACCCTACAGTAATAATACTAATGTATTTGGTAAAGAACCTTGGAGGTTCCCTAGTGGTTTTCTTTTAGTGCATTCATATTGTTGGGTTCAAACAGGGATACCAGATCCCCTAAGAGTGGAAGAGTTTGTTTTTCTTACTCACCGGTTACTTTGACATGGGTGCTGGTCTTGATGCCATCCGGCATGTCCACCTCACATGTGTACTCGCCGCTGTCCTCCTCTACGGCCTTCTGGATGGTGACGGCGTGCTGCAAGCCAATAATGTTGATGGCCAGCTTGCCGGCTTTGTTCTTGAGTTTGACACCATCTCGTTTCCAGATGACATCCCTCTCTTTGTTGAGCTCACATGTCAGGTACATGGGCTGACCCTTGATGCACGATGTCTCAGCTTCTAACTCGTTCACCCACTTGACGGGCAGCTCTGTGCAAGGACAAAAATAATCAGTTGAATCACAATGCTGGGATGTAAACCATTGCGGCGGAACCACATCTTACAAAGAACCAGGGAGGGGGAAATTTGAAATGAAAAAGAGAGCCGAGGTGCGTCGTCTTCTGGAAATTGGACGCCATACAATTGGAGCAATATTTTGGAATGGGCTTGAGAAATTCTTAAGAAAAGGGCCTACTCTCAACTCTTCCACTATTCCAGACTGCTGACCCGCCCCAGAAGGTCTCGTTGATAAGCCGTTCACCCACTTGCCATCAGTGAATAGTTTACATCATGTGGTCCACTGAACCCCAGTAAAACCATTTGTCAGATGGTCTGGTCTTAGATTAAACGATGGGAGTTTCTCATCTCCTGCACCTGTGCCCTGAACCCTTGGTGAAAAAAAAGGTTTCCTGAATGTCTGGTCTTGGATTGTAAAACGCAGTTGGAGTCTCTCACATCCTGGCCCTGCCCCCTTAACCGGAGTTTTCTAAACTATTTTTAACCAAGGGATATTTCTTTCTTAAAAAAAATCTTGCGGGACCCCCCCAGTCGGTGCCAAGGCATCTCCGGTAAAGGTAAATCCAAATAAAAGATACCTTTCGCTAGACCACGCACAAATAGGATAATTTTCCACAGCGCAGTACAATAATTATTTTCTGCGCTGCGGCACAGTGGTTGAAAAACACTGCCCCAAACCCCCGGTAAAATTTTGGGCCTGACGGTCTGGTCTTGGATTGCGATACGCGGTGTGAGTCTCTCACATTCTTCCCCTGTCCCTTGAAAGTATTGTCATAGATGTAATGAAGTAGTTTTAACTGTTTCCTCAGTTGATTTTATGAGGGTTTAATGAGCCAAGTCAATCAACCGTCACCCTCAAACACAGGATTCACGTTCCACAAAGAAGCAGGCTCCTTTACTGACATTTTTAAAAGTTTTTTTGTTAGCTTGTTTTGCATCAAACTTGAACTAGAGCAAACTAACTTGATTTTGAACATCAAAATACTCTAAGGCCGTACCAATCAAATTCCAAATTTTTATTTCAGTCTCTCTGTCTTTTACGGTACGAAACGGACGGTGGTCTGGTCTGCAACCCAGGAGGGAAAGAGCTAAGTGATGTAGTCACAATGACAACTACGTGACAGAGAGTCCTAAGCAAACACTGAAGGCCTTGTTAATGTAACTTGTTAGAAGCTCGGGTATTTTCTGGACTTGTGGAAAAAACTGTGAACTCACCTTCAACAATGAGTTTGGCAGTGCAGGTAATCTCCTTGCCAGCGTTCCTGGCCACACAAGTGTACTCGCCAGTGTCTGATAACTGCACATCTTTGACCACCATCTTGCGATCCTTGCCGTCGGAGGTAAATTTGTACTTGGGACCCTCCCGCAGGTTTCCACCGTCCTTCATCCAGGAGGTGATGGCGGTGGACGGCGACACTTGACACTCAAAGACGGCCGAGGAGCCGATGGACTCGGCCTCCTGGAGTACAATATCCTGCAATTTTTTTATAAACTTGAGCGGCACGGCTTTGAGTTTGAATCCACCGAAAGGTTCCTCAGGAGGAGAAGGCCCTTTTCCGCCGGGCCTCAGGCCTCGTCCCCGACCACCATCCCCTGGAGAGGGCGTTAGCCTCACTGCCAAAGCAGAAACCAAAAGGTTTTGGAAACAGCAAAGTGGGAAGAGTCGAGGACAATATTTTATGGCAAAAGAAAACAATCCAAAGACATTTTAACAAGTTTTCACTTTGGAAAACATTCAATCACAAGACAACAAACCCTCGGACGGAACAGAACTCAATCCTTCTTACCGCCAAATCCTCGTCCTCGTCCTTTGGGAGCTTCTTCTGCCGGCTTGCCATCTAGAAAGAAACATTTCCTGTCACACTATAGTCTTTGGCAAGTTATTGTCCTCACAGTGACAATGACGACAAAGATAACAACAACGAGACAAGAACGTAGTCTTTGGTTTGAGGAAGTCTGGAAAAAGGATGAGGATGGAGGTTTTGAGGACTACATGTTTGAATCTGGTGTGGATGAGAAATCAGGTGACCAGGGCGTGCCATTAGGATTAAATGAGTGGTCTCAAGATGTCAAGAGTGCAGCTAAGGTTGGCAGGAAAAGAAATGTTGGTAGTATGTACCAGTAGGGTTAGGTAAGGAGGATGCCAGTAGAGGGGTTCATCACAGCGGCTCCACTTTTCTACAAGTGACCTCACCTTGTTGGCTGTCAGGAGAGCCTGGAGTTTGCCTGGCCCCTTCAATCCCTTCACCTTGCATGTTTCCAGAGGGGACCAGCCACCGGCTCTCATCTTGGGCGGGGTCCTCTCCTTCTTCTACCTTGTCTACAAACACCTGCTCCTCTGGCTTGGTTCGATCTTTTTTCAGATGCACAGCTTCCAGTGAAACCTCCTCAACAAGTGGACACCTCACCTTGTCAGGTTTAGAAACTGGAGAGTAAGGATCCTTCAGCATTTCAAGAACTTGAGGAGAAATTGATTTTGAAATGTTTCCAGCAGAAAAGATTGTTTCGACCTGATCCTTTCGTTTGGGTTTTTGTTTGAAGTACTCATCACCTTCAGCTTTTTCCGTACTCTGTCCAAGTGATGGGGTACTATGGTCTTTGTCAAAATTATTGGTGTTGTCCTTTTGTATATGTGAATTGTTATGTTGGTCTGTCTTGAAGAAGGGACTGGGTTTTGGGGCCATGGCCTCTGTATCTTGGTGCTTTTGTTTGTTGTCCTCCTCTCCAACCTCTCTGTCATGGTCCAAATGTTGGCAGACTTTTACCTGATTGGTTTCTACGTGATTTTCTACAACCGCGGGTTTTGCTGGACCTTCTTTTAAACACAAGTCTTTGGTTTCTGCATCCAGGTCTTTGGTGAATAAACTAACTATACGTGTCAGTGTTGTTGTTTTTTGATCACGCTTTGCATATAAGTTCTTTAGGTTTTTGGAAGGAGAAAATCTTGCCACTCCAACAAAAGTAATTTTCTCTCTTCTCTCAAAAACTGCAACCCCTTGGGGTTCAGGGAAAGGGTCTGGTGGGTTCTTCTCTTGGATTTGACGTTTGAGTTTGGTTGGAGTTGACACTGTGTGTTTAAAGTGTCACAAAACATATACAGACTCAAAACACATTGACACATGACACACAAACCACATAGGAAACATTTAATTTTCATTCAAACAAAGGAAAAGTCATGGTACCTTTGGTTGGTCCAGGAGCCTTAACCGGTTCCTTGTCTGCACAATTTGAAATGACAATAACAAACATCAGTAAATCCTTTTTGTTCAAAGTTGGGACAGGTATAAAGCTAAAGGTTTATTGCATATTTATTGACTGACAAACATCACCTCCAGGTGGAGCCACTGGCTTTGAGACTGGGTATGCTTCAGCCTTTGTTTTGACCGTTGAAGGAAATGTCTCCTCTGCCAGACAGCAAAAAGAAATGCAAAACTGTATGTCACACACAGACTCAAAAGATTTCTCTATGGAAAGGACGCTATTGATTCTACCTGGGAAAGGAATGACTTCAGATGGGGGCTGTGGCCCAGGAGTAACCGTGGTCTGTTCCTCTGGGGAACCCACTTTAAAGTAGAACATAACAAAGGGTCACAGGCAGAAAGAAACACCATCCAGTTGATCTGAACCAGACCAGAATGTACTATGACCAAAAGCTATGGCAGTGTTTGAAGGGTGTACCTTTAGGAAGAGTCACTTGATCCTCTAAAGCTGAAGGTGTAGAGGCTTTCCATGTTTTAGTTCCTGGAGAAGAAAAGGATGAGCAAAACGATAAAGGAAACTGGATTCTGGTATGCGATCTTTTGTTTTTGCTGATAAGAAAAACTACAGAAAAAGACTGTGGACTTCTGGCATCAGCTACCTCAGCTTAGTGAGTGCATGTGGTGCAAGAAAAACAATTTGAATATGTGTGTATGCAGCAAGAAAAAGCACAGCTCTGGAGTAGACTTGGACAAAAGAACAATAAATGAAGCAGTGTTTTCCAATAAATGAGAAATCTAACCGGAGATGCTGAGCTTAGCATTGGAGATGTGAGGACCGCAGACCAGCCGGTAGTCGCCTTGGTCTTCGGCCTGGCAGTCGTTGATCTTTAGGATGTGGTGTTCGCCGTCGCTGCTAATGCTGTACTTTTTGCCATCCTCCAGTTTCTGGGTTCCTTTGTACCAAGTCAACGTGATCTCTGGGTAGTTAATCCTGATCCGGCAGTGGAATGTAGCACTCTGGTTCTCTGATGCGGTCTGGTCATTGATGTCCTCCGAGATAGTGATAGGCTGTAGGTTAATTCAGTTGTTTGATCAGTACACGGTGATTTCCATTCTCTTCTGACTCCAGTTTTAATTTTCTATTAGTAAATTTACAAACAAAAACACAGATCAAATGTACTTTGTAAACGTGCCCAATTCACGAGTAAAAATGTTTCATTTCAGTTTTGGAGAATGTGTCAGTTGCAATCAATCAAGGAAAGTTATTTAGGATTTGAAGTTCAGGGTCCCTTTCATAGAACTTTGGTTGTCATGGTCAAGTTCAAGTCTAGCCACTGGGGTGGTTTACCGTTTAGTAGTACGTAAGAAAAGCACACAGACGGATGTGGGGGAAACCAGAAAGAGGTATCACGATGGGGGCTTTGTGTGCTTACCTCGGTGTCCACGCGAGCCTCCAGCTTCTGGATGAAACGGACCATGTCTTCTTCTTGGATTGGGTTCAATTCCTGCCGGAAAAAACACAAGCACGTCACACCAGTAAACAGATGGATTGGTCAAATAGAAATTTAAGAGTGACAGCTGGTAGATGGTGGCCTGGCCTGACTTGCCGTGACGGGCCCCCTTACTAGGGTTGGGAAAGTTTGACAAATGAGGACAAAACAGACTGAAAATCACTACTCAGTTTGACAGACACGTTTAAAGACCAAAGTATTTACGTCTGTTTAAATCTTGGTGGTTGTGGCATGGCCCAGGCGCCCAATAGGCTGGATACTACCTGCTTGACCTGAGCCCACAATCACTGGAACTGCAAACACAAAGACAAGCTCACCTTGTTTTCCCCTTCCGACTCCCCCTCCTGCTTGAGGAGCTCCACTGCCTGAATGATGGCTCTGTAGTCTTGGATTTGGTGCTCTTGCAGAATCTCCTCGTAATCTTTGGGCTCTTGACCTCGGAGCAACTCAACTAAGTTGAGATTGACTTCTTTTTTCGGGCTAATTTGCCTGGAGGCGGTCCTAGCACACAAAAAATCAAGTCAAGTTAAAACAGAATCAAACAGTTGTGATAATAGGGTGATGCCTTTGCCTCAAATGCAAACCCCCAAATTGAGTGGGACCCCCACTCTTGCTCACTGAGCATTTTGACCCAGGAAACACGTGGCAACCAGACGAAGCGATTGGAAATTTTTGATCGACAATCTATTCACGAACGGTGCCCGCTGCTGCCTTCTGGACTGCTGTCTGGTCTCCCGATGTCTAGCATCAAAGGTTTGCAGCTGGTTCAAAATCTGACAACAAAACTTTCGACAAGGACAGCCTAGAAAGGTTTTGGCAACCCACAATGCTGAATGAAACATATTGGAGCAAAAAAACAAAAAGCAATATTGTCTGGAGCAGTACAAAAAGCCTTGTATAAGCCTTATAATGAATGCAATACATGTTGAATGTATCCATATTCGCTATACTACCTCACTATCAAAATGATTAAGTTGGATGCAGCACATGCTGTGGAGAATGATGCACCACTTGGCTACTCTGTTGCAGGATACCACCTCAAGTTCAACTTGATTGCACTGTGATTTAATAGCAGTATGTTTAATTGCTTTGACAGAATTAGAGAAATTCAATGAACAAATCCAATTTTTGATGCGATTTTTATTTTGAGCACTCTAAAAAAACAATTAAATGGAATGTACATGCTGTCTTTTGTATTCCTTATCTGGGTGACCAAAAGAGTGATATAAAACACATCATGAATTTATAAACAGAAAACAGCAGCCTTTTGAAAACCTAAGTAATGTCAAATGAATACAATTTAAGTTTTCATTCTGTGCAAAAATCAAACAAGCATGAGTAAAACAAAGCATCCTCCTCCTCCCCTATCTCTTGTGATACAGACTCAACTCACACAGTATTGGGCATGAGCAACAAAACACATATAATATCCCCATGTGTCATTCAAAATATATTCTGACAAAAATAGAAATCACTCAAAAAAAAACAGCTATTCTTTTACTAAAAGGTCCCTGTGACAGGATTGCATTCTTAACCGTTTAATTAGTTTTCTGTGTTCAAAATAGGGCTGTAGAGAGAGGTTGAGTTGGATTGTGAAACTACCCCTTTAAAAGGGGCGGAACTGCGCTCCACTGGAGACAGGAAATGAGAAATGTGGCAAAGTATTTGAAATGTAATATTTATTCCACAGTTTTAACAGCATTAGAAAACGTTAAAAGGTTTTTGTGTCATATTTGTCCTCACACCGAAACCATATTCTAAGAAAAATCTTCTGAGGCGTGGGTTGCCGATGCCCGGACTAGGAGAAGACATTTTGATCATATCACTCCAATTTTAGCTAACTTGCACTGGGTCCCTGTCCGTTTAAGATATGACTTGAAGGTTCTGTTATGAACATACAAAAGTTTGCAAGGACTTGCCCTATCTCATCTCTCTGATTTCATCTCCCCCTATGTTCCTGCTCGGAGCCTCTGCTCAGCAAATGCTGGTCTACGTGTGAGTCTTGTAGACAAGAAGAAACCTGATGACTTGAGAGCGTTCTCCATTCTGGTCCCGGTGCTGTGGAATGCTCCGGCCCCTGAGATAAGATCTGCAACCTCAGTGGAAGGGTTTGAATCTAGACTTGGACACAATTCTATCCTATAGCTTCTGATTGATGCCGACCTCATACTCTTCTTTTCGTGTCCTTTCAAGTTGCCAGCCTGTTTGTGGAGTGAGGGAGAAGGACCAATCTGAGTCAAGAGACCAGCACCAAAACCTAGACCTAAGGCTTGGCATCCTCTGCATTGAGAGCAAGCTGCGTCATCGCTGTCTTGGACTTGGACATCTATTGCAGACTGCTCATTCAGGAAGGACGAATAACTTTTGTGTGGTCCCTTCTTTAGGTTTTTCATTTTTCTCACGCTGAGGGTTTTACGTTTTTTTCCTGCCCTCGTGTTGATTTCAGGGGATTGTGTCATTGTGACCTGTGCATATTTTGTGGTTAAGGGCTGTACAAATAAATTTGACTTGACTTGACCACGCCGGACAAGTTTGCCCACACCCATGTAAAAAGGGAGGCCCTCAGAGTTTGCATTTCCATGGTATTTGCATCAAAAACAAAAACAAATGTTGCTCTAGTACATTTGGGTTAATTAAGTAAGATGGATAGGCCTGTGAGTAAAAATCCCTAATTATTCTCATCAATAAAATAACGTCTTCTTATTTTCCTTTTCTGGTATATTCCTTATTTTCACAACACGGGGCGGCAGTAGCTCAGGAGGTAGAGCGATCGTTTTAGGATTAAGGGATCCCAGTTCGAATCCCGGCTCGTCCGTGTTACATGCCGAAGTGTCCTTGGGTAAGACACTGAACCCCCAACACCCCCAATAAGCAGGTTAGCGCCTTACATGGCTGCACAGATCACGGCCGCTATTGTGAAATGTAAAGCATAATGTAAAGCGCTTTGGGAAGTCATTGTCTTGAAAAGCGCTATATAAATGCAGATCATTTCATTTCATTTCAACACACAAACAAATGGCTAGCCCCGCCCCGCCCCCGACATTCCATAGTCTAGGAATTCCCCAAGTAAAATTAGAAATGTTAATTTTATGTGTTGATATTCTTTGGTTGGGGCAGCACGGCGATGCAGTGGTTAGCCCGTGTGCGGCACAGTTCTGAGGTCATGAGATAGAACCTCCTGTGTGGAGTATGCATGTTCTCCCCGTGCTTGCGTGGGTTATCTCCGGGAACTCCGGTTTCCTCCCACAATCCAAAAACATGTATTTCAGGTTAATTGGCCGGTCCAAATTGTCCTTAGGTGTGAATTAGTGGTGGTAATAGTTGTAAGCCCTGCGACTGGTTGGCAACCAGATCAGGGTGTCCCCTGCCCACTGCCCGAAGATAGCTGGGATGGGCTCCAGCACCCCCGCAACCCTACTGAGGATAAGCGGTGCAGATGATGGATAGATGGATGGATGGATATTCTTTGGTTATAAAGTGTTGTTTTGAGAACAGTAATCTCTGGATTATCACGGATAATGGTGGGCAGAACCCCTCGCCAAATGTGAAAATGAGAAGTTCATTTATTTATCTAATTCTTATTTCACACCTAAAAAAAATAATTACATGCAACAAATTCAACAAATAAAAATACAAACGTTTTGAAAAATGATTTTGCTGTTTATTGCACGACTTTATGAATTAAGGACCTGATCAACTTCACTTTACATGATACCTTGCCACACTCATGTGGACAAAATAGAAAACGGCATTTAACTTGCGGTTCTGTGCAAAAAAAGGTCTACCTTTTACTGTATTCTTTCATCACCCAACATTTTTCAAAAGCCACTAGGAAGCGCCAAAGACCCGCATGTGGCACCTGAGCATTTTAGTGGGTGGAGAGCTGCAACTTTGTGGGCGATAGAAAGCATCTTCCTCTCTTTAGCCATTTAAATTGCAGAACACAACGCGTGATTAAAATCTGTGAAGCCGTGGACCAGTTACAAACAAAGCGTGAATTAGAGAACTGTCTGTACATTTAATTGTGGTTTTGATAAACTAATGTGTGTGCTTGTACGCTTTTTTGAATTCGTAAATTATTGCCAAATCAATGAACTTCAATTATTAAATGTAGGGGTCCTTCGCAATTATTGTGAGACTGATCGTAATTTTATATCGTGGACCTTTGGCGTTGTCTTCTGGCAATCGGAGGTAACTGCAATCGGCACTCATATATTCCAAAACAATTTCATTCTGAACGGAAGATAAGAACGCTCAACTTACTTCTTCAGTTGGATTCTGATGTCCTCCTCCGCTTCTTCAGTTTTGGTCACCGTCATCTCGGCGGTGCATTCAATTTCCCCATGCTTGTTAGAGGCCAAGCAGCGGTACTGGCCCGAGTCCGACTTGGTTATCTCCCGGATTTCCAGTTTGGCTTCTTGGCCTTTGTGCTCCAGGGAGAAGCGACCGCCGGGAAGGATCTGCCTCCACTTGCCCTTCATCCACTTGACACTGGGGATGGGCTCGCCTCCAATTTTGGCAATAAAGGTGGCCGAGCTCTCTGCAGTCAAAAAGTACTCCGTGAGTGACCACTGACCAAATGGATTTAAAGCAACTGAATTTTCCTTGGTCACTGAGCATCAACTAGAACAGGCTCCGGGTAACAAATGCTCGGAAGCTGGACCCATGAAAGGGGTTGCCACAGTGAAAAAAAATGGATAAAGCGTGGATATCAAGTCAAGTCAAATCAAGTCACATTTATCTATATAGCCCTTAATCACAAAAATGTCTCAAAGGACTGCACAGGATTACAAATACACAATTACCTGATCTTAAACCAACATGCGGGCAAGGAACAACTCAAAACCTCAGCGTGAGGAAAAAGAGAAACCTTGAGAAGGGACCTCACAAATGGCAATCCCCTTTCAGGATGACCAGGGTGAATTAGATTTAGCATTACATCAACTAACCGATGAAAATCCAGCTGCATACAATCCAATGTGGCCGTTAAAATCTTTACAGTTCTGAGGTATTCTGGGCACATCACATCGAAAGTACTTACTTTCAGCCACAGAGACGCTCTTAAGTTCTTGGACAAAGAAAAGATTGTCTAGATGCTTTATCGGGCCAGGCTCGGCAGTGGTGGTGGGAGCAGAATTTGGGGTGGTCTTGGGTTCTTTGACTGAAGGAAAGTTGTAAGATAAGTACTGAGAGCACTTCACGGCCTAAATCAAGTTCAGAATTTTGAAAACAGGGAACATGTGCGTCCTCATCTAGTTACCTCTGACGGTAATCTTGGCCTTGCAAAAGTCTGTCCCGGCAGAGTTGCTGGCTTTGCACAGATAATCTCCTGCCGCCGTTTTGGTGACCTGACTCATTTCCATACAAGGTGTTGCATTGTCAAACGTGATCTTGGTGCTTGAACTGGATTTTAGCTCCCTCCTGTCCTTCATCCAGTGGATGATGATGGGAGGGCTGCCTGAGACGTGACACTGGAGGATCAAGCTCTCACCCTCGTCTAAGGTCACCGGTTGCAAGGGTATGTCAAACTTGGGAGGCTCAGTACGCTCTAATAAGGAAAGGACCACAACAGTCAGTCAACACCACTTGTTGCAAACGGACCTGCATTACTTCTTTTCAGTCTAGTTGGAAGATCCTCAGAATCCCAGAAAAAAAAAACATAACATGAAAAAAAAAAAACAAGGACAGAAAAAAAAGCTGCTGTACCTGTAACAGTGAGGAAAACTTGACAAGAGGCTTTCCCGGCCTGGTTGGAGGCTTCGCAGGTGTAGATGCCAGAATCTGATGTGTCGGCGTCTTCGACACACAATGCAATTCTGTTTTCCTCAAAAGTGAGGCCGTACTTTTCTGAAGGTTGGATTTCTTGTTCGTCCTTGCGCCAGACCACTTTCAAAGGCAAGGATCCTGAAAGCCGAGCTTCCACGGTAATGGTCTTCCCTGCCGAATCAGTCACAGAATCTGGCAGAGACTTGATGAAGGTTGGAGGAATGTCCCGCTCTGTTGAGGCGGCAGACACACAAGTCTCTTTAAGTCTTTGGATTTAAATTCGGTTTGCTCATTGAAGACAAAACCCAGGAATGAATCAAAGTCCACTCCAATAGCCCTCTTTTTGGGGGGGGTGTTTGTTTTGTTCTGTCAAGTGCTGTTGAGGCAACAGGCCTGAAAATGGTGGAAAAACTCTAACCGGCTCTAAGGCAGCAGGCAGGTTAGCTGCCGGACTCGTACCTGTCACGTGGAGAGCCGCTGAACACTTGTCGCCACCGTGCCTGTTGGAAGCCTCGCAGCTGTAGTCACCGGCGTCTTCCTGGATAGCGCTCAGGACCTCCAGGGAGGAAGCGGTGGTTCGGCTAATGATTCTGAAGCGCTCTCCCTCTTTAATGCGTCTTCCATCTTTGAACCACCTGAAGACCACTTCGATGGCGTTGCTGGTCTCACACTCAAAGCGAACGCTACTGCCGGCATTGATCTCCAGTGGGATTAAGGACTGCTTGAACACTGGCATCGCTGTTTGGAACAACAGAAAGAAAGGAAAGCCAATAAGTTCCCATTGTTGGATACCACTTGAGAAATTTATTCTGAACTGGCGTGGAACGCCTGTGATTTGGAGAAGGATAATGGGACGACTCAGTGGACCTAGAGATAGAAGGATGAAAAAAAGTGGGACTGTGGAGGTTTTCCAGTTAGTAAGGTTTACTCCTCTACACAGTCGTGTCTTCAGAATATTCATGGGATGAAATTATTAAAAAATCTGTAGTACAAAAGTTCTTTACCTGGGACTTCCTCTTGGTCTAGGATCACAGGTGCCCTCTCCGCCACAGTAACTGCAACAACATAAATGCAAATCAGTTTTTTGCCACCGTCCGTCTGTCATTTGGTGCAAGACTGCAAGCATCAGTGACAAGTTGTGCCTCCGTATGACTCGTGGATTCTGATGGACTCAGGTAAGTGGGGGATGAGGTTCTCTCAAATGTAGGTGTAAAAAGAGTGGCAAGAAAAGCATGCAGATGCCAACCTGTGGTCATCAAGCTGCACTCGACATCTGCGGTTGAGGTTCTGAAAGACCACGGGCCCCCTTGTCTGTGTTTCTCAAGCGCCATAGCGCACAGGGGGCCGTCGTGTTTACGAGAGTACCACACAGACTCCGCAACATTCAAATGGTTGTAAAGCCAAACGGCAAAGGGAGTTGGAAGCCCTTTCATCACGCAAGACTGCGTGGGGCAGCAGTTTTGCAGCAGCAGCTTCCGGGGGATCTGGATCTGGAAGTCGGGGCTTCCGCCGAGACGTCGGTCAGGAAAGCTGTTCAGGACGTACAGCTGCGATTCCAGCGGATGGGATCCTGGCTTATCTGCAGCCTTTTCCTGGTCCGGGCTTTCCGGAAAATCTCTCAGATTCTCCCTGTCTGGCTGTGAGTCCCCATTCACAGAATCTGTTGCAACGACGGACTCGCCTTTGACATTGGCCTCTTTAGCTGGGTAAGAATCATAGTTAGGGTAAGTCGTTAGTGGTCTGCTCACACTGGTTAACAACAGTTTGAACACATTGGGTATTAAGATTCATCGACATGCCATAATGGGAACACTTTGCACTTGTGGACCACACAGCCTTGAAAACTAAAGTTCTCGGTGCTTCCAGCTGCCAGATGACCCAAACCTTCTTCTCTTTGAATACTAACATTCAAAAGAATAGGTCAAGGCTTACGCTCACTTGTCTAAATTCGGCCATGGTTTCAAAGGGTAAAATGTTGGAACTACACACCGAGGAGGACTATCAAGTACAGTTTTCAAACATATCCAGAATCAGAAGCTTTACAGGTTGCATTTTTAACCTTCTGGCACCCAGAAGTAGACTTGCCAGACACACGTTTAGCTGAGCTGTATTGAGGTTTTAACTATCCAGAAACACATCCACGTGTCAGTAACAGTCACACTGATCAGTTAGTGAAACGTTCACACCTGCTATTCACGCTCAAAGACCATGTCCAAAAGTCGGTAGCAGATGTCAACCAGATCTAGTTCTATAGGTAATGTGGTGTGAAGATCCAAAGGGGTTAGTAGAGCAGGTGGATGAGGTTAGCAAAACTGGCGAGACTCAAGAGAGGCAGCCAGGAAGCAGATTGAGGACTGAGATGGGCATAAGTTAGTACAAAAGAGAAAGCACCTTCTACGGTGAGTCGGGCAGATGAGCTGTTGTAGCCGTGCCGGTTGGTGGCAGTGCATCGGTACACGCCTTGGTCGGCCAGACTCACGCCCTGGATGACCAAGGACAAAAGTCCACCGTTTTGAGAGCTCTTTGCCCTCTCCTGGAGCAGTTTTTGGCCGTTATGATCCCAAACCACCCCAATGATCGGCTGTCCATCAAAGGAACAGCTAAATTTGGCCATTTCGCCGCTTTTGACGCAGACGTCCCGCAACTCGGTCAGTAGACGGGGCTTGCTGGCCATTTGAAGACCATTCTCCGAGCTCTCCATTACCACGTCTACCGTCCGCCAGGACACACAGGAGCTCTCCGAGTAGGATTTGCTGAACTCGGTAAAGCTTTGAGTTTCCAGCCTTTGACTTATCTTAGCCTGAGCCAAAGTCATTGTCGTGCTAGCCAAAGCTCTCTCATCTGGGCAAGAAAGAGTACAAGGGTTAGCGCTTCATATTAGGCAAAAAAGAGAACAGGGCAAAATAGGAAGACAAACTTGGAATTGCTTATCAAGACATACAGTAAGGACAAAAAATACTTTGGTGGCCTTGAAGGCCTATTAGTGAGCATCGACGCAAGACCCTGAGCAAAAGACCCTGAAAAAAATGTTGCTGAGTACCGAAAAAGAAGGGACACTTTGGAGCGGTGCTAAATCTTGCCCATGTAATAGCCAACCTGCAGACTTAAAACGCTTAAAAAGTCTTCTGAAATTTCTTGGTCACTAACCAGAATTTGTAGGATACTTTTTCAAAACCTACGCAGAGAAATTACCATTAGTGTTCACTAATTGACATGCATGTGTGCGAGGCATGCTAACACTATATTCCTGATAACATGCGCTAACACCAAATCAATATCGTAATAATTGTTGTCGATATTTTTACTATTCGTCCTGACTAGTGCTGCACTGTTTTATGTCTTGTCCTGGTATGGTTTTCTTTATGCTGTGGTTGCGCACTGATAGCACAATTCAGGTGCATTATAGAACTAAAAGTGTTTAATCACTGTGCCTCTAGCTAGGACAAAGAGTGTGCCATTCCCTGGACCCTTAGCTGGAAATTAGAGCTGCCGAACGAATACTTTGATTATCCGTCTTGTGTCCAAAATCGTTTGAGCGTTAAGTCTATACCCTTGGACGCTGAATAGACTCGGACCTTCAGTTGGATCTCAAGTATATGGACTAAACACTCAAGGAGCATTCTGGTGTGAGTGTCGCTGGTCCCCATGCCAAAAACTTACCTTCGACATTGAGGCTGGCTTCACAGGTGAGCGCTCCCCCTGAGTTCCTGGCAATGCACGAGTACTCTCCTTGGTGCTCCATGGTCACCGGGGAAATACTCAACCGGCAGACGTCTCCAAATCGAGACATCTTAAAAACATCCGATGGGATAATCTCTATATCGTTCCAGAGCCAGCTGATTTGCAAATCTGCAACAAGGGGGGTAGGATATCTTCAATACACTATCGTGGAGTACCACAGGTACAAATAGATCATGTTTTATAGATACAACCACATGAAAACCTCCAGCCAATGACTTCTTTTGGGTCACATGTCTTATTGCCAACATGGCCTCCTATTAATTAGGAATCATAAATTCAGAGAACCCTCTACCACAACTCCTAGCTTGCCTTAAATTTGTCTAACAAGGTCTGGTCCCAGAAGTTTCTCTGTGATTTACTTTTCAATTTTGGGGGAAATTTAAAGAAGACATCATGACTGCAAGAATTTGTCTGGCATCTGGCCTCTACCTTCCCCAGAAATAGTACACTCCAGCTGAGCCGAATGTCCAGCAGCCACCAGGACGCTTCTCATGGGCGAAAGCAGGACTGGAGCAGACACTGTCTGCATATTCTCTTCAGGAACTGAAAGACACGCAAACAAAAAACATTATAAGTGGAATTCATCTCTCGAAGGGATCCTTTGGAGGTTTTAAAGCTGCATGCCGAAGTCTCAAGTGACGAACACACCTTCCACGTGGAGCGAGGCGGAGCCGATAGCCTCTCCGAAGTCGTTTTTCAGCTCACAACTGTAGACGGCAGCATCTTCTGGGAAAACCTCCAGGAGCAACAATGTGTGCTGGTTTTCATCCTGCAGGAACTTGCAGGTGGTGCTGCTGGCCAGAGCCTGGGAGTCTCTGTACCAGGTTACCTGAGGTGCTGGGAGCCCGCTGGCCCGCACAGAGAAGCGAACTGATTGGCCCGATCTTGCAATCTGGGCCTCCATGGGCCGCTCCACCTGAGGGGCCTGGGGGACTGGACCAAGGAAACAAACAATCACCATCGGTTCTACATCTGAGGGATGAAAAAGCGGCATACTTACGTTGCACATGAAGGTGGACTGATCTGGAATTGCGCCCGGCGACAAAAGTGTACTCCCCGGAGTCGCTCTGGTAGATTTCAGCAATGGTGAGGCGGTGCTGCCTGTTGAGGGTGACGTAGCTAAAGCGGGGTTCAAACGACAGCTGGATCTCCATCCCGTTCCGCAACCAGAGACCTTCCACGTCATCCTCGCTCACTTCAAACTCCAAAGTGGCAATTTGTCTCTCCACAACCTAAAACACATCCAGATGAAATGAGCGGGGTTTCAGTAAAACCAGCCCTTGCCCATATAGCCGACTGTCTTTGGACTCTACTGTAGCCTTTTTTGTGTAGTTGAAGAAACAAGAAAAATTAGCACACAAAAGCCCAGGCCTCCCGGCCAAATCTAAAGATCACCTTCCTTGCCACAGATTTGGTGAGCCTTGCGGATAACCTCTCCGACATGAGGAAGGATTAAGCAAATCATGGATTGCTTGTCATAGTGGACAGAGTAGCGCTTGCCAGGCAGGGAAGGACTTGTTAAAAGTCCAGATCTTGAAGCAACAAACTTTTGTAAAATGTGGAAACTATCAGAACCTTTGGGGAACTGAGTAAAAGTAGGACCCAAGGAATCTAGGGACAAATCAGCACGCCAAACCTTGTCGTGGACTTACAGTCACAGTTTTACTGGCGGGTGCTGAAATCCCGATGTCCCGCCCTTCAACCTGAAGGTTGGCCTTGGAAACGCTAGAACCGGCCACAGCCGAGTACTCCCCGGAGTCCAACAGGCGGACGGACGGCAATATCAGGCGGTGCACAAACATCTCCGAAGTCCTTTTGTACCTGCAAGGGGCGCATTTTCAGTTGCACTTTCTGCGGTTTATGTTGGGCAAGGTTAGAGATTGGTGGTGCATAACCTGTCAGACATCTCCAGTTCCTGGCCATCCTTCATCCACACAACTGGCACGTTTGCTTCGGAGAGTTCGCATTCCAATGTCGCCGTCTTCTTCTCTGTGATCTTTAAGTCTTTTAAGTGTTTGTTGAATTCAACCATACGAGCTGACCGCCAAACACAAAGCGGACATTCAGTCAGACTTCCATTCCTCGATTCCCTCAGCTGTCTGTCTAGCGCAGAGGTGGGCAAGTGGATCTTGGATGGCAGCAAGTCCTCCATGTTTTTGGAAAGTTCTCTTCTTCAATTCAGGTGATTACAATCAGCAAGATTGTTAACAAGCCCCTGCCAGCTTGGTAACAAGCTGATCACTTGTGTCACATCAGTTAGAGAAACTTCCAAAAACATGCAGGACATCCGACCCTCTAAGACCCATTTGCCCCCCTCTTTGCCCAGCACTTACCCTCCACATGTAGCTCTGCAGTGGTGAGCGCCTCTCCGGCGACAAATGCGTACTGTCCGCTGTCTCCAAAATGGACGTTCCTGATGACAAGAATATGTGTTTGCTTCCGGACCTGAGTCTGGCAGCGGTCACTGGAGCGGATCTGGCCGCCATTTTTCAGCCATTTTCCGGCGATTCCTTCGTGGTTGAGGTTCACTTCAAAAGTGACGGTTTCCTTCTCTTGGACCACCACATCCTTAAGCCTGTCTGAGATCAGGACGGCTGCAAAATACCAGGCAATGAGTCACAAGCAATCCCAAAAAGAACCACATGCAGTTTTCATGATTTGCCTGACACGCATCTACTCATATTATTTATGTCATCTGTGTTTTGTTTTTATGATGTAATACAATTCAAGGGCGACAGATGTGTGGACTCACGGCTGACGGTGAGCGTGGCAGACACGCGGTCTTCGCCGCACACAAAAGTGTAATCGGCTGCGTCGTCTCTGCTGATGTTGAAGATCTTCAGCTGGTGGACCTTTCCCTGCACCGCTGTACGGAACTTGTCACTGATCTGGATCGCTGCACCATTTTTCAGCCAGGTAGACGGCACATTAGAGTGGGACATTTCACACTCCAAGGTGGCCTCCTGAGTCTCTACTGCCGACGTGTTTTTTGGGGCTTTGGTCACACGAAGAGCTATGGACATCCAAGAAGTACGTAAGCAAGTTAGCTGGATTTTTAGACCAGTTCTGGCAGAATCACAAAGTGCTTTAGGCAAGGGTTCTCCACTAATCGTAAGTGAGGATTGTGTTCATAGTTTTCGTTTTCCCCTTCTATCTCACTTAAACTTGGTTCATAGACCGTTCTAACAAACTTTGGTGACTGTTTTGGATTTTTTTTACGATTTGAGAAGTTTGCGGCGTACAAAACATTATCTGTGCTAGGGGTCCAACCCAAATGCAAGCCCCGAGGCTCGAAGATTCTTATTCTAATGACCGGTTCCATCATTTCTGTACAAGTCCAATGAAACCTGTTGAGTGAAACAGGCCTCAATTCTCCTACAACATTGAACTTGTGCGATTTTTTTATTAGTGCTACCCTTCAGAGAAGCCTTTCTGGTGTTGCCTTGTACATTTGACAGAACGATGTGCTGCAAAAGACAAGCTGCGGTGCAAGCAATTTTTTTTTTCTTGGATGTTTATTCCATTTCAAAGCTTAATGAGCTAACATCCTAACAAAGCTATTGAAATGTCAACCCCGATAAAGGAACTTAACAAATATAAGCCGTAAACTTAATATGTAGCCTTATCGCTAACGCAGTATTTAAGGGGGAGAAAGAGATAGAGAGCCTTGATAGTTAGACCAGACTCCTGATATTTCGGGGGTGACTGTTTAAAGGTCTTGAGTTGAGTCACATAGAAGCTCGGCCTCTTACACTCGACGTTGAGACGAGCGCTGCAGCGTAGATTTCCGACCACAGCAGTGTACTCCCCTGCTTTGCTGCCATCCACGACCTGGACCACCAGCTTGTGTGTCTTCTTCTCGGAGGTCATTCTGTAGTCTTGGTTGGCCTGCAGCTCAGAGTTGTTGAAGAGCCACTTGACGGGAACTTTGTCCTCTGAGACGCCCAGCTCAAAAATAGCAGTGGCACCTGGAAGCGAGGTCACGTCCTTTGGTTTCTTCAGGATCTTCACAGCTATAAGGAACAGTCCATGTCATTACAAGGACAAACTGGACACAACTTGTCACGTAACTAGTGAACAAATTCTACGAATTACACATTGGCTTGAGTGCATATAGTGTGAGACCGGAGAAGATGTTACCAAAGTTCAATTTCTGGACTCCAAAATTGAAAGAGACTTAAAAGATTCCCGGTTTAATTAGTAAACTTCTGTGTGTAACTAAAAACTAAAGTCACTCTTGTAACAAAGCAGTCTTTTCATCTATAGTTTGTGAGACCCACTCCTGACTTCCTTTCCTCACCCACAGGATCCTACTGGATTCTGTTGTTAGTTCAGCAAAAAAAACTTTCTGTGAGTACTAAGGTCACTCCAAAACTGATCCAAAAGGACGTGTGAGAGAGGTTGAGAAAAGAAGTGGATATCTTCAAAAGTTAAACAGAGAAGAGGACAAGAACCGCTTGCAAAAGGCCATTAAATGTTTGCCTTTTGCCACTTGATCCCCAGACCAAAGGTCCTGGATCAGCTCTAAATACCAAGCAAGCACTTACTTTCAACGTTAAGCCTGCTGCTGGCTGACAGCTTCCCCAATTTAAAAGTGTAAACGGACTCGTCCTGTGAAGTGCAGTTGTTGATCTTCAAGGTGTGCACGGTGCCAATGACACTGATCTGGTATTTGTCGCTGGGCTTGATCTCCACACCGTTTTTGATCCACTGAGCCCCTCTCACATTTTCGTGGGTCAGCTCGAGGCTGAACAAGGCTTCTTGGGTCTGGACTACATTTAGGTTCTTCAGAGTCTTCCTTACCTTAACAGCTATGGAGGAAATTTATAGCTTTAGATGCATCAGCCTGGACCAGACTTTAAAAGTAAGAATTTTCCAGGTTAAGTGGGTTTGTGGTCACCTTCGACTTTGAGAGAGGCCGAAGTCTTGGAGCTCGCAATCTGGTATGCGTACTCTCCGATGTCGCTGGCTTTTGTGATGAGGATAAGCAGGCTTCTGACGCAGCCGTCCACCCGGCTCAGGACGTTGTCGTTAAGGTCCACTGGTTGGCCGTCTTTCAGCCATTTGCCTTCCACAGAAGGGTTGGCCACCTCGCACACGAACTCGGCCATCTGCGAGTCGGCCACCACCAAGTCCTGAAGCGGCTTCTTGATGGCGCCCCCTGATGGTAAGAGAAGATTGTCAAGTCCGGTCATGCGTGCCAGAGTAGATGTCATACCTGAGACTGTGAGCGAAGCGGCACATGCTTTCTCCCCGGCAGCAAAGCCATACTCGCCCTCTTGGTCCTTCATGGCATTAAGTACTGTCAGCGTGTGCACTGTGTCCTTGGACTCCATCTTGTATTTGCTTCCTGCTTTGAGCGGCTGACTCTCAAAAGTCCAGAATGCGTCAATGCCAGGATGGGACACTTTGACTTCAAAAGTCACGTTCTCTGACTCAATGCTCGTCTTGTCTTTCATTGGATCCACAATGTGGACGGCTGCAGAGAGCAAAGAGTCCATGGTCCAATAACGTCCAAACAATTGACTTATCTAGAACAAGCTTGCGTATGCCACTTACTCTGCACAGACAACCTGCAGCTGGTGTCGGCTCGACCAACCACCAACCTGTAATGACCTTCGTCTGAGGCAAAGGTCCTGTTGAACACTAGGCGCTGCTTGGCTCCTTTTACCACCATTTGGACCCGGTCGTCTGGCGTCATCAGCTTGTCGTTGTGGAACCACTTGACTGAGCTGATGTCCTGAGCTGAAATTTTGGCCTCTAGAACCGTCTTGGTGCCTTCCACCGTGCTCGTGTCACTCAGCGGCATCAGGATGCCGATAGCTGCATTGCAAGATACCAACGCTAAGTTATTTGGCATTAGGAACTGCATCAGACCTATATCACAGGACCATTAGCCTGGCATCAGGATAGTAGTGCTACTTACTGCGGATATTCAGCTTTGCGGCTGTGGAGATTCCCTGAGTGGGAACAGCAAAGGTGTAAACACCAAAGTCCTCTTTCCTGGTGTCCTCAATGAGCAATTTGTGGATCTGTTTATCGATCACTACATGGACCCGGTCTGAGATGGTTACGGCTTGTCCGTCCTTGGTCCATATACCTTCCACGTTCCCCTGGGAGAACCTGACCTCCATCTGAGCAATGTCCCCTTCGCAGACAGTCAGATCAGCAAGAGGCTGCATCAGGGTCACTGGGCGGTCTGAAACAGGCCACATAGCCCAGTGTTTTTTACTTTTAATCAATTCAGAGTGCCATATGTATTGGATTTTTTATAGACATTTAAACTGAAACAAAATGTCAGTAATTAAAAGCAAAAAGTTGACATCAACCGGACTCACATCTCATTGTGAGGGAGGCTTGCGTTTTTAAGTCGCCTGCTCTGAAGGAGTACTTTCCCTGGTCTGCCTTGTTGACATCTTTGACGGACAGGCTGTGGCGTCCGCGCCGCGATGAGATGACGTACTTTTTGCTTAAGGTCAGCTTCTTGTCCCCGAAGAACCAGGTGCCATCCACATCCTCGCGGGACACCTCACACTCAAACTCTCCAGAGTAGGTCTCTGGCACCTCCACGCCTTCGAGGGGTTTTAGGATCTCCAAAGGGGCTCCTGTTGGTTCCACATAGACCTTGGTCTTAAACGATTATCTAGCGGCATGCGAAGTGACTAATTCGATTAATTTCATTGACCGCTAACAGACTTTTGATGAACTACCCTACTTTGCACCAAAGTGACATTGTAGAGTGTGGATTTGCAAAAACTGCCAAGGTCTGTCAGGCAACCCACCTTCAACATTCAGCATGGCGCTGGTTCTGACCAGGTCTTCCTCTGCCACCACGCAGCAGTACTCGGCAGTGTCTTTGACTTCCAGCATGAGCACGGACAAAAAGTGGACTTTCCTGTCTGAGTGCATCCTGAACTTGTCTCCTGAAAAGATCTCCGTGTCGTCCTTAAACCATTTGACCTTGACGAAGGGCTCATTGGTTTCACACTCAAAGGTAGCCATTGTGTCTTTCTCCTTGGCATTGATATCCTCCAACTTCTGGGTGAAGGTGATAACTTGTTTTGCTGCAGGGTGAGAAAAACAAAGAAAACAACTTTTGACAACAAAGTGGGAACGTTTTGCTGCAGCAAAAATCAAGCGAGATTAAACGAGTAACATAAGAGAACAAGCAGATTTTATTTCAATGGAGACTTCGGATCTCGGAATGTTCTATGCTTGTCCCCAAATGACTGGAGGACTTGCCTTGCACCAGGAGAAAGGCGTGACTGGAAGTCTCGCCGGCATCATTGATGGCCTTTACCATGACGCTGGCAGAGTCCTCCGCCTGCACGTCTTGGATCACCAGCTCACAGACATGATCTTCGGGCCAGAACCAATAGAGCCGCTCGCTCTTCTCCAACTGAACTCCGTTCTTGAACCACTGGCACTCGGGTTCTGGTTTACCTACGACCCGGACTCTGAACTTGACTTGGTCCCCTCGCGCTGCTGTCTGACTGGAGATGCGCTCTAGGATTTTAGGCGCTTCCATGCTGGCTGAGAGCTTGACCCTTTCCGGTTTTAGCGCTTTTGCGCTGATTTTGCTGCGCTCCTCTTCCCTTTTCTTTTCTTCCTCTTGCTTCTCCTTGACTCGATGTAGAAGGTCATCCTTGGTCTTCCTCAGAAGATCCTCGTAGGAATCGTCTCGCTTGCGAGACTTGAGTTCCACGGCTGTGATAGACTCGTAGTAACCCTCTTCTGTCCTGCGCTTGAACTTGCCCCGCAACTCTTCAGATTCCTCGCTGGCTTTTTCGCGTACAATCCTCTGGGCTTTTTTGAGCTTGATGATCTCTTTCTCCCGATCTTCTTCCGAGTCCCGCTCCACCTTTACCACTTCAAATGGAATTCTTCCGGGTTCACGGGCTAGTACGGCTGGTTTAGGCTCAGGAACCCGGCGAAGATGTGTCCTAAAATCTTCTCTCTGCTGAATCTCCACTTTAACCGTGTGCTCGGCAGAGCCTAAATTGTTGTCGGCCACCACCCGGACTTCCCCCGAGTCGTACTGCTTGACGTCGACAATCTCAAGGTAGTAGATCCCGTCGTAACGGAGTCGGTAGCGCTTACTCTTGCGGATTAGTTGTCCGTTGAGGTACCAGTTGACTTTGGGCGAGGGATAACCGGTCACTCTGCAACGAAATCGGGCCACGTCACCTTCCAGCACTCGAGTGGGCTCGGGAAGGAGGACGATAACAGGTTTTGCCTTCTCAGTCTCCTCATCGGCAGCCACACCGGATGGTGCGCCCTCATGAGCCATGCGCTCTATTTCCTCGATCCTGTGCGATCCTATCCTTCCCTCGGGCAGCTGACTTTCTTCAACCAGACCCTTCTCATCCTTGACGATGAGGGTAGCCGAGTTCTGGTCAACTCCGAACTTGTTTGTAGCCCTGCAGGTGATGACGCCGCTGTCTCTGGCGTACGCCACCTCGTAGTCCAGACTGCAGTAGCCAAATTCATTGACCATGCGCAGGCGGTTGGCAGCCTCCAGGGGCTTGCTGTCGTGAAGCCACTCCACTACCATGGTGGGGTCGCCGATGGGGGTCAGTCTGCAGTCGAAGTGAGCCGGGCCGAACTTTTTCATTCGTACAGAGCTCAGCTTCTTTTTGAACTGGGGTTTCTGCTGCTTCTCTTTGTCGTAAAGGTCTCCGTCCTCCCATTGTTCTTGGCCGTAACGGAGGTGCAGGGGCTCCAGTTCTGGGGCGGCGATCTCTTTGGCCTTGTATGTTCCTTTGGTGATGATGAGCTTCCTCTCTGGCTCCGGTTCAGTGTAGTCCACTTCAACGTTAACTCTGCAGCGGGTGGTGTCCCTGCCGGCTTTGTTGATTGCCGTGGCCGTGTACCAGGCGCTGTCAGAACCGGAGGCAGACGGGATCTGTAATATCGCCTCCCCTCGGTTTGCCTCCATCCTGAAAAACATTTGCCGTGTTTACTATCATCATATCACGGAGGTATAGGCAGGTACAGACTGACTTTAAAGACCGACCCATCTCACACAAACTGTTTCTCCTTTGGATTCTATTTTAGGAATTTCAATTGTGACCTTTTATTGACCTTGAATAAAGGGGTAAATTTAAAAAGGGTTAACTTTCGCCCTTTTTGCCGAAGACAATAATTCTTGCCATGCTTTATTTCTTTACACTCGAAGTACCAACGACAAAATGTTTTTTGAAAAACAAAACAAAAGAACAATAGCCACAGTTTAGGTGTGTGTTGAAATTGATTCGTCGTTCCCTCGGGTGAGTGCTTTGCGGGACACAACGCAAGGTTCCGATATCGTGCCCAGCTCACCAGCCTCCCAATAGCGAGTCTAGCACTTCTGAAGATTATCCTCATGTGGCTTGGGTGAATCAACGATAAAAGCAACAGTCCAGATGGAGGAAGTAACCTACCTGATATGCTGAAGCTTTTGAGGAGTGACAATCTCGCTGTTTTTAAGCCAGACAAAGTCCGGCAAAGGATTCCCGATGGCTCGGACCACCAGTTCAACCAGAGATCCTTGTTTGATGCTGATGTTCCTCAATTTCTGGGTGAAGTGTGGACGCACCGAGGCCTCTTTAGCTGCAATCCAAAATACAACATGAATCACGGAAGCATGGACCATGGCCATAACTAGAGGACTAACCATCTACGGTGAGTGTAACTGAGATAGCGGAACGGCCAGCCTTGTTCTGAGAGACCGCTGTCCACTCTCCCGAGTCTTGCGGCATGGCCGGACTGATGATAAGGGACTGTGTGCCGTCCTCTTTGATCACGATTTTGTGAGTGTAATCGCTGCCCACTTGTTGTCCTGCACATGAACACCTGCATCAAGTTAAGTCCTTTTAACCGGGACGCGTTAGTCTATTTGCAATTCACCGTTGTGGAACCAGTACGTCTCTGGCATGGGTCTGCCGACGACCTTCAGGTCGAATCTGGCTGTTTGCCCTTCGGAGCATTTGGAGGAAGCAGGCTTGACTATAAAGACGGGTTTGTATAGTCTGTCAAGCAGATCTGGGTCTGTGTCGTCCAGTCTTCGTACAGGGGAGCGTGCTGGCGAACGGCTGGGCGAGCGACTGAGGGACGGTTCCGGTGAGCGACTCAGCGATCGAGGGGACATGGACCTTAAGTGCAAGACCCAAAACCAGAGGGTGAGCTCTATACCAGTCTTTTTAGTGTCTTACATTAGATGCCTGAAAACTCTACAGCAACTCTACAACAGGGCCCGCCGGGAAAATCTGATTCTCACAATAACATGGAACAAGCTCAGCGACGAAAAGGTAACGACTGCCTAAATCACAGTATGCAGGAGGAACACGAGTGGGATTCTGAGATATGTTTACTGCCCAGCTAACCACTGACTTAAGTGGGCTCCCTCAATCCCTGTTTATGGTCAGTGCCAACATACCGGATCCTCTGCGGCGTGTACTCCCCAGGGTACTCGCTTTCGGAAGGTTCCACATAGAGCTTTCCAGAACTGACAGCATTTCCCTCTGTGTTGCTTGCCAAGGCGCTGTACACGCCCTCATCCTCGGGCAGAACCATGGCTAACCGCAGGCTGGCGCGCCCGTCAGCAAGCATTTCGACCTGGTAGTGTTCGCCATCATGGATGCGTAAACCGTCTTTGAACCAAGCGATCTGTCAAAAGCGTAGGCGGTTATCAGAGGTGGTCCTGTCCAAAAGATGCTTCAAAGACCCTTACCTTGGGCAGCGGCGACCCAAGCATCCTGCAGTGGAAGGTGACGCCCATCCCCTCCACCACGCGGTAGTTTTTCACCAGCGTATGGAAGGTGGGCGGCATGGCCTCTTGGTCTTTGGCGCGCGCCATCTCCTCACCGTCCTCGGCCAGTAGCTCGGCATAAGTGATCCTAAGGATGCTCATCTCCATCTCCTGCATGATGCGTTGCTCCAAGACGGAAATGTGGAAGTCCTGTAGGGCCAGATACAGAAACAAAAAGATCCTCCTTCAAATATTTGGTACTTTCAAGATTAGCTGTACAGTCTGGTTCAACCTTTTGGCCTGAACTAGAGTCCAAAAGTCCAACAAGAAAGATTTTGCACGTGGCTTCGGAAAAACACAATATAAAGGTTCTTGAACTTTGATGGCTTAATAAAGGAATACGTCACTCATTCTGACTGGACATTTCACGACAACAAAATTAATTCCCTTTAGCTTGGGTGCAAAAAAGTAAAGGTTTACCTGTCCAGTGGCGGTGGTGGTCATCCTCTTAGTGATACTCATGGAGGGGGCAACATCTGCTAGCAGGGGCTCCGGCTCTGACACTTGGACCGCCTCTTTGAAGGTCACGTCCTCTTTCTGGACGTAGGCTTCGTATTCACCTAAAGGAGACACAAGGCAGCTCTAAACAGAAGAATCAAAGGTAGACGGGTGCTCTTTCAGGGAGCAGTTGGCGAAGAGGAGCTTGACCGGTTGCCTTGTCACTACGAGCCATTAGGAGCTGTTTTGCTTGGAAAAACTTTTCCAAAGTTTTACCTTAGCCACAAATTGGTGCCTGTTTACTAGCAGCTTGAGTAGAAATATGCTTAGCTGCATCCAGACTGTGGCGGGGATTCCTCAATCCAGGCCTAAATTTACTGTGAATTTTTTGTTTTGCATTCTAGCAACACCAATTTAGACCATGGAAACTGAAGGATTTTGGGACCACCAGCCCGCGTATGTATACCCTAGATGCCAACAAGCCAGTAAGACGAAACATCCCCACCAAACACAGAAAAAAAAGTTTGCCCATCAGAGGAGACAACCAGACCGGATTAGAGCCAGACTAGAGACTAGACAGACCTTCATCCAGCAGTATGGCGGTGGCAGACGCCTCTCCCAGCTGGTTCCTGGCAAAAACGCAATATTCTCCGGCATCGTCAGCAAAAGTCATTGAGATCAGAAGGTGGCACACTCCCGTCTCCTTCTGGTAAGCAACTTGGTATCTGCAAGACAGTCGCCATCTTGTCAAGCCAGGGCCCTGAAAAACTTCAAGCGGTCTGGAACTCAAATTGAGGAGAGTCCTTCATGCTTGAGATGTCTCCTGTCTCTGACAAGGATGATTCAAATCAGCAGTTTTTCGTCAGATTTGTTAATTCCAAGTTTTTAATCAGCTCTGGGGAAGGCTGGAAACAACCAAAACATGCAGTGTTTGGAGTCTCCAGGACTAGACTTGAATATCCTTGCTGTGTTCATTAAGGTGGATGGAAGTAAAAAGTAACTTTTGTATGAAAAAAAAAAAAAAAAAAAAAAGGCAAAAACCTTTACAGTGATTTCGGGCTCTATTACTGATTTATTTTTCCGAGCCTACTGGAACAATCCAAGTGGAGCTGAGCAAAGACCAACCTGTATCCTGTGGTGAGTGGGACTCCGCCCTTCTTCCAAATGATGTGCGGTTTGGGGCTTCCCCCAACTTGGCATTCAAAGATAACGCTGGCTCCCTCCACCAGTTTTTGGACTCCGGGGGTCTTGACAAAAAAAGGAGCCACGGCGGCGGATTCAGTCACAAGCTGGACTGCGCTCAGCTGGGGCATTGCCTCTTCTTCAGGTTTTCTGCGAAAAACATTTGGCGGTGGTCAAGAAGGCACAAGACCGCTAAAAAGTGCCAAGAAGGTGGGTGGCTGACCACTTACATTTTCTCTTCTGGTTCTTGTGTGATGTCTTCGCGGCTCTCGATGTCTTCGGACACTGCAAATCAAATTCTTCGTCAGATAACAAGCAACAAAGTTGAAGGGGTGCTGAGAATCCGGAAACACTCATGCCAGCTAGAAAAGGTTGGAAATGACGTTTCTTGGTTTTTCTCTCTTAATAATAGATTTGTCTCAATTTGACCTGGTCCTTCAACACTTGATAAGCTTGAAAGGCAGTCAAGTCAAGTCACATTTATTTATACAGCCCTTAATCACAAAAATGTCTCAAAGGACTGCACGGGATTACAATTACACAATTACCTGATCTTAGACCAACATGTGCGCAAGGAACAACTCAAAACCTCAGCGTGAGGAAAGAAACCTTGAGAAGGGACCTCACAAGTGGTAATCTGGTGGAAGTCTAGCTTCACCTCATCCTGTTCTTTTGTCTTTGTAGGTTTCCACTCCATCTCTCCTTTCTTTGTTCTCTCTATCTCTCTTGACCTTAACCTTATGTGGTTACCGACTTCTGGTTTAAATTTTCCTCCTCACAGCTGTCGTCACTTGTCCTGATTTCCCTCCTATCCCAATGTTCCTTGCTAGTTCATTGTGTTCTTGTCACGTTCCAAGCATTTTTGTCTCAGCATCTTGTTATTCCAGTGTACCAAACCTTTTCCTGACAAACTGCCTGACAAACTCTTGGACTTTTGCCGTCATTGTTTGGATTCACTGGAACACTGACCCGTCACCTGCATCTTGGACCACGATTGTTACCTCACTACCTGACTTGTCATAAACTGAACATTTGTCTGCTGTTCCAGATCACAAGAACCACCTGACAAACCCTCAAACTGTCACACTCACTGTTTAAATTTACTGGAACTTCGACCTCTTACCTGCACCTTGGAACACAATTTTCATCTTGCTAATTAACTTCCCGTGTACCTAACTATGTCTGAATACAGACCGATGTTATTATCCACGAGGGGTCAGGAACCTATGGCCCGTGAGCCATATATGGCTATTGCAATAACTACATATGGCTTGAAGACAAAATTGGTACCTTGCAAACTTTCTCCATGCTGCTCGCATGTGCATGCGAAGCAGAGTAAACGTTAAAAACTTCATTGGCACTGTCCAGCATATATGGGGTGAACTTCTTACTATACTGTGCAAGTTTCACACTAACAAACCCCGTTTTGACTGTACATGGTATGGTCTGCATTTACATAGCGTTTTTCAAGTCAATGAAGACCTCCCAAAGCGCTTTACAATGTGCTTCACACTTACCCATTCACACACACTCATATACTCACATACTGATAGCAGCGTCAGCCATGCTAGGCAACTACCTGCTTACCGCGTGGCATTAGGGATTCAGTGTCTTACCCAAGGACACTTCGACATATAACACGGATGGAATTGAACCTGCAACCTCTTGATCCCAAGACGAGCGCTTTACCGCCTGAGCTACTGCCACTAAAATAACTGCAAACATCCAAAACGTCAGCAGAGCTCCCAGATCATTTTCATCTGGTGAGTGCTAGGGATGGGCAGAGCTATACATGGTGCACAACCACTCCCTCACTTCTGTTCCTCGCCCGTCTGAGTCAAAGATAAATACGTCGGGATCTTTGTTTGCGGAATGCTGTAACATTTTTACAAAAGAACTTTGCTTGCATCTTGAAACCATTACTTATGAAAAAATGACGGTCAAAATAAGCCTCAACACTCTTAAGTAACTCGCGAGGGAGACAAATCTTTAGTATATCTATATCAATACAAGACACAGGCTCTTTTATTATGATTATCTAATAGATTTTATCAAATGTTACACAGTGAAACATACTGCGCTGAAGAAAAGAGCAGGTTTAGCAGTTTTGTTGACATTTTTACAAAATATGTGACGTGGCTCTTACCCCCAAAAATTATTTTCTTGCTTTTATGGCTCTATGAGTGAAAAAGTTCCCGGCCCTTGCTATACACTAATCTGAATTCCTGCACTGTGCTTCCACAGCACCCAGAGTGGGTCCTTGACACATCCTTTCTTTGTGACAGGATAAATCTGTTTGGTTTTCCCAAACCTTTATTTATAGACAGGAAAAGAGTTCTAGCTATGAGTGAACCCAGTATCTTGTATTTTGCTACATTTTATCTGTGAGAAAGTAAATATTAGCTGTCGAGCCTTGGACTAACCCTGAACGAGCAAGTAGCAAGAAGTGCTGAGAGTTCCCGCCTCGTTGGTGGCGGTGCAGGTGAAGCGTCCGCTGTCCTCGGCAAAGGCCTCTCGGATCAACAAGCGGGCACAGCCGTCAGCATCGTAGCTTATTTGGAAGTCCGCCGAGCTCTCGATCCTGTAGTCCTCTCTGAACCACATTACCACGGGGGCCGGCTGGCCACCGATTTGGCACTCCAGAGTCACGCACTCTCCCTCCGTCACGTTGGTGTCCTTCAAAGCCTGCGGAAAAAAGCGAAGTCCTTGACCAGAACCGAGATCTCGAGCATCACTGACCCATGTGGACTCAACTTACGGAAATCAAGATGGGCGGTGACGCGCTTTCAGTGCAGGGAGTCGCAGCGGCTTGTTCTTCTACCTGAATTGAGGGGCAACAATTCTCAGATTCAACTCTCACGTTAAACGTTTTGTTTGATGGCTGAGTAGGTGAAAAGATCACCATCGACATCACACAAATCAGAAAATGACACTGCAAAATCTCACCTGCGTGACGCAAATGATCTGCTGTTCGTGGTCTGGCTGGGACAAGCTGCTGTCATAGTCTGCCTCGGTCAGGAAGCCCACCTGCGTCCAGGTGGGAGGAACTTCAGAGTTGCCAGCCACCAGGACCGAGCCCGTCTGAGAAACCTCAACCCTGGAAGACACACTGCCATTATTGGCGCCATGCTAGACTGAAGGCAGAAATTGCGTACTGGGTGTCGGTCGCCACCAGTTTCAGCGATTAAGAGCGTGATTCCTGCTGTTTTAGTAAGGATCAAGATGTTTGCCATGACAACTTTCTGGAAAACTTAATTGCATGGGTGCACGAGTACTCTTTTAGCCTTCAAAACAGCTACAAAATTGGGGGTTTCTATCTTTGGGGTTTTGCAAACAAAGTTTGCAGAACCATTGGATAATTAGCATCTAGCTGTGTTTTTTATTTTTTATGTATTTATTTTTTTATGGGGCGTTGGTTCATGTGATGATATAGGTGGATTTTTGAAGCATCAGGACCATTTTTGAAACTTACCTGCCAGGCGCTTGGACGTGTCTGACGGCTAAAGGTGAATGCTGCCAGCCTGAATCGAAAGTGAATCCGGCGAGTTCTGCGACCCGTTTGTGAGCCAGGACCTCAATCATAGGTGCACCTTCCTTCTCCATCTCGCTGCCGGTGGGGTTCAGAAGGGGAACAACTTCCTGGGTCATCTGTGGGGGAGGAAAAAGGAAACCTTCACCTGAAGTTGGAGCAGCGTTTCTTAAAAACTTTAAGCTGTAAACCAAAATTTTGATTGGGCTCTGTTCTACAAAATGGACTGATGCCAGAGATGGGAATTAAAAGTCCTTCCTCAAAGTAAACGCCCTGCCCCATGGGTTAAGGAATACTGGAGCTGTCACTATGTGGTCACTGAGGCTTTACATATACATAAAACGCTCCAGTACCAAAGGTGCTCCTGTGTCACAGGTGAAAGAGTTTCTGTGGTGCAAGGCAAAGGTAACCTGTGGCAGGGTTTTGGCGCGACTTGAAAATCCTACGCATGTTTCAGTTAAATTAAAATTGCAAAGGTGTCTTTTTTAAATTCTAAAGAATGGATTGAAGAGTGAAAGACCAAAATACAGGCAGCCAAACGGGGACCTTGGATGCATTCTGTACCTGTTCCACTGTAGTCTGTGAGCTGGAAACCTGGGAACTGGTAACCAGTGTTTTGGTTTTCTTGGCCGGGACCACTTCTTCGCCTGAAAATTCACAAAATGTTTCACTGATAAACAATGTGTGTTCTGGTTGTTCTGTTTCGAGCAGCTATGCTTGTAGCGAAAATCCCACAGAAGATTAGCTGGGATTTTTCTGTGTGTATTTCGGGTTCGTCCTGTAATTTAACGACCAATTGGCCTCACATGCAGTTTGTAGATAACAAGAAGTAGTGTTGCAAGCGAGGCCGGCAGGCACTCACCGTAAACCAGCAGCTCGGCGCTGGAGGTGGCACGGCCGCCGCTGTTAGTGGCCATCACTGAATATGTGCCGGAGTCTTCAGGGAAAGCCTCGGCGATCAGCAGACTGTAGGCATCGCCTTCCCGCACGATGGCAAAGTCAGCCGAGCTCTGGATCTCGGCTCCCTCTCGGTAGAAGGTGACGGCAGGAGCCGGGACGCCGGTGACTCGAACGCTGAGTTTCACTTGGCTGCCCTGCCGCACTGTTGAACTCTGAAGTCTCTGAAGGAAGCTTGGAGGTGAGGTCTCTGCTGTTGGGGGAAGAAAAGTGTGACGTTTCAGAAGCCAGTCCCGTCAATCTGTGGTCTACATAGGGCAATGAGGGTTCACAAATACTGGAACCGTTCAGTCAGTCTGTAATCTACGGGGTCTCTGAGGGTTTACTAAGACTGGAACCATCCACACGGTTAGTGGTCCACGATGGCAATGAGGGTTCACAAATACAAGAGCCTTCCAGTTGTGGACCACCACGGATCACAAAATTTAAGGGGGACGAATTCAAGCAAAAATGTCTTGTTTTGAATTCACCGTATGTTTTCCAGTCTACGCCAAGGCAACAAAAAACTATATTTCTTGGAATCCAGATTTGTTTTTGTCTGACTTGATGCTTTTCATGTATTTCAGGGTCTTGACAGGGACGGGGTCTCACCTGTGACGGCAAGTTCGGCAGTGCTGGTGGCTTGCCCGGCGCCGTTGGTGGCACGGACTGAAAACCTGCCAGCGTGCGTGCCCTGCACAGCGTCGATGCTCAGAATAGCGTGGCCGTCGCTAAACGAGATCTGGACTCCGGGCAGGGCGGTCGCGGACAGAACCTGGCCGTCGCGGAACCACGACACCTCTGGAACTGGAGCACCTGAAAGCCCAGCGGGAACTGAGGACGGCTTCAGAAGCCGTGTCGGAAGAAGGGAAGGGACTTACCGCTCACTTGTGCATGGAACGAGGCGGCACTACCCTCTAGTGCCACCACGCTCTGCAGCGGTTGTGTGAACGTTGGCGCTTGCGTGGACATCTTATACTTCCTGTTGTCTTGGCGGCCTGCAAAGAAGACATAAAGTGGTTGTAACGTTGTCGTAAAAATCACGTTAGGTTGTCAGGAAGATGTAGGAAGTTGTCTTGAAGTTAGCATGAAGATGTCAAGAGTGGTTGTGAAAATTTTGTTCTTTGGATGTTCTGTTGTCATAAAGTTAACATGAAGATGTTGGAGGTTGTGGTGAAGTTCTCATAAATGTTGTCATAAAGTTGTTGTGAAAATTTTGTTAAATTATCAGAAAGATGTCGGAAGTTGTCAAAGTTGTCGGAGGTTGTTGTGAAAGTGTCATTAATTTGTTTTGTTGTGTAGCGTCAATTTGTGGTGTAGATGTAGGGGAATTTACAGTGAAGATGTTGGGAATTGTGAAGATCTTGTGAAAGTTAAGAAAAGTTGAGAAAAATTGAGATAATTAGGAGGACGGTCGAAGGAAAATCAGAGAAGGGTTTAGAAAAATTTGAAGGACAGTTGGGGGGCAGTTGGGCCAAAGTCAATGAAAGTCGAGAAGGGTCGGGAAAATTCGAAAGAAAGTTGAGAAATTTGAGGAAAGTTGCAAAAAGCTGTTAAAAACTACTCACGTAAGTAAAGTTGAAGAAATTCAAAAAATAGAGGAAAGTTAAGAAAAGTCGAAAAAACTAGGAATATTTGGAAAAAATCAGAAGAATGTTGAAAAAAGGGGGGTAGCACGGTCGAGCAGTGGTTAGCGCGTCAGATCGAACCCCCTGTGTGGAGTTTGCATGTTCTTCCCGTGCTTGCGTGGGTTTCCTCCGGGCACTCCGGTTTCCTCCCACATTCAAAAAACATGCATTTCAGGTTAATTGTCCATCCAAATTGTCCCTAGGTGTGAATGAGCGAGCGGATTGTCTGTCCCTGGGTGCCCTGCGATTGGCAACCAGTTCAGGGTGTCCCCTGCCCACTGCCCGAAGATAGCTGGGATGGGCTCCAGCACCCCCGCGACCCTACTGAGGATAAGCGGTCCAGATAATGGATGGATGGATGGATGTTGAAAAAAGTGCATGCGAGGAGAAAGCTTGAGTGGCAGCAGTCATTTGTTCTTTCTATCAAAGATTTTTTTTGCGCCTAGACTTTTCTGCTGGTTTTGTGGTCTTGACCCTTTGGTCTGTCGAAAGTGACATCCACATGTTTTATTGTTGAGAAGTTGAGAAAAGTCAAGGATAGTTAGGAAAATTAAGAGAAAAGTTGAGAAAATTGTGAAAGTGACAGATTTAGCTCCATTCGGAGTCTGCATTGAGCTGAACGGACTCACAGGGTTTAGCTCACAAATCAGCGATACTCCAATTTGCTTTGCTTTTAGGATTTGAATAGTTTTCAGTTCTTTGTAAGTGTCCTGGAAGTGGCTTCATTTGTTGAGTAAAACAGTTCAATAGAGGGCCTAAGAATACGTTTTTGAAGGCCAGCTAATACTGGACTAGACTTGAGTTCTGCCAACTCCTGCTTCTGGGTTTGGACCCTGACGATCCTATTGCAGTGGTTCTCAACTGGTCTGACTCGAGGATCCACCAGTCCACCTTAATTACAAGCTGTGACGCAAGTCGAGAAAAAAAAATCCACTGCTCAAGTTTATTGGATTAAATAATTGTGCAGTTTCAAGCCGAGATAGTGGAAATCATTCACCTTTTTTCAGAAACAACATGACCAGCAAAACCAAAACAACTTCAAGCACTGTATATACTGGCATATAAGCCTACATCGCATGTAAGTGCGCCCTCCTAAAACTGCCTTGAAATAGCCACATACAAAAGAAATTGGTACCCAAAATATTAATAAATTGTGTACCTAAACATTGAACAAGTATTAATCTAATATATAATAAAGATTAATATACTGTTGAAAATCCAACAAATACAATATTTTCAACCATTAACTTCAACTCCCAGCTGCGCTTCAATGGCAGACACCATTTTCAGGTTTTGTTGTTGTTTCCTTCTTTGACTTGATAGTAGCCACTGTTTCCTACTTTTCCTTTCCCTCATCATAAACTTTCTTGGGATCCATTATTACGGGAGGAAAACCAACTAAATCACAATAAATTGAGATCTGGTCCCTTTCAAACACAGATGGCACAGATTGACTGAACAGGAAAAAGAGATCAAGCAGAGTATTATCGCCATCTACTGTTAAGGAATGTAACTGACCCTACGTTTTTTTTTTCTTCTTCTTCTTAACGTTATTTTGCCGAGGCAAAAGCCTGAGACCCCCGAAGAAAGGGCCTGTGACCCACTTTTGGGTCCCAATCCACCAGTTGAGAAACACTGTCCAATTGGACCTTTTTTCCAATTTTCTCTTTGACGTTGTTAGCGAAGGTTTCTGGCTGGCAGACAACACTGACAGGTGACCCGAAGCCCAAAAACCCCCACCCAACACCCTTCCGCAGTCTGCACCCCCCACCCTCTGACACCAGGCTATTATAAATAGCTGGGGCGGGTTGGGTTCAGGAGGGGTTCTTGCGTGTTGACAGGCAGCCACAGCTGACGAAGGCTGACGGCGAACTGTCAAATCGGCTAAAAACAAAACACATGCAACACGTGCCCAACAAAAAAGGCTTCGTGCGGCAACCTGTGTTGAAGTTCTCGTGATTTGGCTGTGAAACTGTCATTAACTCGTCAAATTTTCATTTAAAGGAAGTTTTCATGAAGACATTGAAAATATGCCGTGAAGTTGTCGTAAAGCTGTTGTGAAAGGGTCATCAAGTCGTCATGTAAACGTCGTGAAGATGTGGTCAAAATGTCGAGAAGATGTAAGAACTTTTCATGAAGATGGTCTGAAAATGTCATTAGGTTGTTGGGAGGTTATCGTGAAGACACCAGGAAAGATGCCATGAAATTGTTGTGGAAATGTTGTAAAAGTTGCCATGAAAATGTTGATTTGTCGTGACATTGTCAAGAAAATGTCATAAAATTTGTCGTGAAAATGTTCTGAAGTTGTTGTGAATTTTCTGTTGAAAGACAGTTGTCATGGAGACCTTCAAAATATGCCATGAAGTTGTTGTTTGAAAAGGTCATCAAGTCCTCATGTAGGCGTCATGAAAATCTCAAAAAGTGGTCAACTTGTCGATAAGTTGTCGCAAGGAGGTTGTCAGGAAGTTGACGTGAAAATGTCATTAAGTTGTTGAGAAGTTGTTGCAAACATACCGAAAAGATGCCATGAAGTCAATGTTACAATGTTGTGAAACTTGTCGTGAAAATGTCTGTTAAATTGTCATGAAAATGTCGTGAAATATGTCATCAAAGTTGTTGCAGTGAAAATGTCATTAAGTTATCGAGGAGTTGTCACGAAAACCAGTATTGCTTTAAGTTGTAAAAATTTTGGAAGTTGTCGCAAAGCTGGTCATGTAGTTATCGTAAATTGTCAGGAAAATGTCTGAAGTTGTTGGGAAAATGTCATCAAGTTTTCGTTAAATTGTCGTGAACACATCGGGAAAATGCCAAAAAGTTGTTATAAAGATGTTGGAAGTTGTCGTGAAGCCAATCTTTGTAAAGACGTTAATAAGTTATCGTAAAGTTGTTATGAAACGTTTTGAACTTCACAGGAAGTTGTCGTGAAGTTGTTGGATGTTCTCTTGAAGTTATCGTGACGTTACGATAAAGATGTCGGAAATTGTCGTGAAAGTTGCCATAAAATTGTCGCGAAGACATCGGGAAATCTTTGTAAAGATGTCAATAAGTTATCGTAAAGTTCTTATGAAAAGTTTTGAACTTCACAGGAAGTTGTCGTGAAGATGTTGGATGTTTTCTTGAAATTATAGTGAAGTTACGATGAAGATGTCGAAAATTGTTGTGAAATGCGATGACGTTTTTATGAAAAAGTTGCGAAATATAATGAAGTTCTAAGTATTATGTTGTCAGGAAGTTGTCATGAAGTTGTCTTGAATTTATTGTGAAGTTATAGTGAAGTCGCCATTAAGATGTTTGAAATTCTCGCAAAGGTTGCCGTGCAAGTGTCGTGAAGTTGTGAAAAGGTCTTTACGTTGTTGGGAAGTTGCCGTGAAGACATTGAGAAAATGCCATTAAGTTTTCGTAAAGTCAATGTAAAGACGCCATGAAGATGTCGGAAATTGTTGGGAAAATGTCTATATGTTGTCGTGACATGACTTCCTGTTGCGATTTCTTTTAGCAAAACTCAAGGAGACCGGTCCCTCTTTGGACGGGTCCAATCCATACAAAGTCTCATCAGGCAATGCGCTTTGGGCCTCATCCGACCTGGTCTCGGACTTGTGAGACAGACCTGCACCTCTCCATCTCTTCTAAGTTCTATTTGGTTCTACTGGAACTGGTAAGCGTTGGCATCCGTGGAGGACCTTTTGGGCACTGGGAGGCAAAAAGCCAGCAGGCCCAAAATAATTTTAGATTGACATGCGGCAGGTGGTACATTTCTGATGGGGGAGGGAGGTGGGTGCTCAAGTAACCATTTCCTTAAAAAGCCATGAGCCGCCCCCCCCTCCATCACTCAATCTATTTCGGGTTTCGTTCCCTGTGGCGGCATGCGGCCTCGATGCAGAATCAGCCCAACTTTTCACATGTAGCCCACCGTGACCCCCCTTTCGGATGCGGAACCCTACTCACGTGAAAGTCCGCCGGCTGGCGTTGGGACGGAGCCCCCCTCCCCTCGGACGAAGCCTAGCAGCTTCCCGACGGTCGGTTTTTGTCCTCACGGTTGCCCCCCTAGCGAGACACCCCAACTACACCACTGTGTAGTCCTCCAGCCGAGGCAGGCCGGGAATGAGAACTGCTCGAGGGGGGCAGGCTTCGCCCTCACCTTTTTATACTGGGAGGGGTGGGCCCCCGTTGCGGCCCACCCGCCCAATTGCTTTCATTGGCCTGGCCGTCACGCAGGAGAGCATCATGGGATACCACTTATTCAACCTGCGAATCCCCCCCCCCCTCCATCTTCCCCACTGACCCGAAACCCTCCTCCTTCTTCCCAGACTGATTGATGGATTACGCTGATGTAGTGAGACAGAAAGTGCTGAGTTTTAATGGGTGGACCTAAATGCAGGGAAGCAGGACCAGGTTCTTCAAATAACAAAATTATGAAGATAAAAAAATAAAACGAGAATGTCTTTGGTCCAGGATCTTCACCAATTGTTAAGAATGTCTTTAGTCCACAAACATCTCTTAACCTTGATATGGTATTCAGACTGGGAACATTTCATATCCTTGATGTATTTGATCCAGGAAAATCTCCAAACCTTAAAAAGGTCTTTAGTCCAATAAGGTGTCCAAACCTTTGAAAGGTCTTCAGTCTAGGGCATATGCTAACATTCAGAAGGTGTTTAGTCCAGGACTTATACAAACCTTGAGAGGGTCTTCATTATAGGAACATCACCAGATCTTGAGAAGGTCTTCAGTCCAGGAACATCTCCAAACCTTGAGAGGGTTTTTGGTCTATGAACATCTCTATACCTTGAGGATGTCTTCAGTTCAGGATTCTGCAACGCTCAAAAAGTAACCACCAAGATGAAGTACCGAGAAAAAGTGCTTCTTCTTTAGGATCAGGACCTGGAGTCCTCCAAGTCCACCCATGCTGGGGAAGGGTACAATTTGGATCCAAACATGCTTTCTCAAAAGTCTAAAACCTCCAAACCGACGGATTTGAGCTGTGGCTGGCTGGAGAGTCCTTGCATCAGGTCACAGTCCATGTGGGTCGGGATGGGATGCTTCATCGTTGCTATCTCAGACTTTTTCACAAATTCTGTTATTGGTGATGTTGTCTGTTTTGTCTATTGGGGAGGGGGTTCCTTTCCCACATGTAGGTTTCACATCTAGAGATGTTGGAAGTGTCACAAATGTGGACCACTGCCGTCATCTGAGATTTTGTAAATCAGACAAAGAAATGGGACCTGAGGGAGTTAACCTGTGCCATGATTGGCTGGGAACACATCCGGGTTGGTTCCAGACCTGCCTGCCCTGATTAAGCAATCCCACCCGCGACCCTCGTGTTGAGAACCCCTCGGGCCACGTAAGCGTTATCCAAAAGCAGTGCGAGGCACATGTTATGTGCGTGTTCAGCCACCAGGGAGCGCCAAAGAAAACTCAGAAACCACATCGTTTCTTTCAGGAATCTTCTTTGTTGTCGTTTTTTTTTATTTTTTTAAATGTTGCATAAACACAAATTCTACCGTTTTTGTGCACGACTATTGCTTTTCTCCCCTTAAAAACTCCCAATGATTAGAAAAAATCTACCATTTCTTTTTTTGTTTTTATTTTTTTCTATATTTAAACAAATCTACAGCTGCTTTATTTTGAAGCCAGAGTAATAAAGCGCTCCCACGATTGCATTCAATTTCCGTTTCTTTTTCTTTTTCTTTATTTTTTATATATATTCTGTAGACATATTGTGTTTCCTGCTCAAAAATACAGTACACTTATCAGGGTTGACGGATCCCTTAATCGCCTGGGTCATTGGGGTGTCACTTCCTTTAGTTTGTCCAGGGTTTGGGGTACTTACTTTAAAAAAGTAACCCAATGCAGTTACTAGTTGTTGGGTGGGCATAAAGGAGAGGATTTTATTGTCTTGTGGTTCACTGAATGGCTTTATACAGCACTTTTCAGGCAATTTTCAGGAAATATACAAATACTACCAAAACGGTTTGGTCGGTTGGATCCCTTAACCACCTGGGTCATAGTGGCACTACTTCCTGTGGTGTGTCTTCGGCAAGTACAGCCTGGTGGCACTCATCCCTTTCCAGGCAAACATGCGTTTCCACCCTGAACAATATACTATAATACAAATACTACTCCAGAAATATTATGACATAAATACTACAAAAATATGACAGAAATAGCATGACATAAATACTGCAAAATCATTACTACAGTACTACTACAGATACACTACAAAAATACTTCTGACGTACTACAGAAATACTATTTTTTTTTTTGCACTATGATGACTATTTCTTGCACCAAACGCATATTGCACAAACCCTTACGATACCAAACTGTATGTAACATCCCACATGCCGACATTTCTTGTGTAAATACCGTGTAAATTATAACTATAGCCTTATCCTCCTTGTTTTATGACCTTATCTTCTCTGTTCCAAAAATCTTCTTGATTTTTTTTTACGTCACTGTGACTGTGTGAAACTGGAGTGTCATGCCCAATTTCGTTGTCACAATATGTTAACCCATTTTGTAACAATGACAATAAAGGTATATTTTATTCTATATGCAAATACTACAAAAATACTACTGCAGAAATACTACAAAAGTATCACAACAGTAATATTGTAATGCAAAACAAGGTACTACAGAAATATTACGCGATAATACTACAGAAATAGTACAGAAGTAGTTTGACATAAATACTACAAAAGTATTACTACAGTACTACCACAGATGCACTACAAAATACTTCTGCCGTACTACAGAAATACTAATATGCAAATACTACAAAAATACTCCTGCAGACATACTACAAAAAAGTATCACAACAGTAATATTGTAATGCAAAATAAGCTACTACAGAAATATTACGCTGAAATACTACATAAATACTATGACATAAACACTACAAAAGTATTACTACAGTAATACTACAGAAACACCACAAAAATACTTCCAACGAACTACAGAAATACCAATTTGCAAATAGTACAAGAATACTACTGCAGAAATACGACAAAAGTATCACAACAGTAATATTGTAATGCAAAATAAGCTACTACAGAATTATTACGCGATAATAATACAGAAATAATACAGAAGTAGTATGACATAAATACTATAAAAGTATTACTACAGTACTACTACAGATACACTACAAAAATACTCCTGACGTACTACAGAAATACTACTATGCAAATACTACAAAAATACTACCGCAGAAATACTACAAAAAGTATCGCAACATTAATACAGTAATCCCTCGGTTATCGCGGTTAATGGGGAGCAAAACCACCCGCGAAAAGTGAAAATCTGCGAAGTAGCGACGCCCCTTCAAAAATGCTTAAAAGTTTTTTGTTTTTGTTTTTTTTTTATTTAATTTTATTATAATTATTTTTTAGACCCACAAAGCTCTGAACGTGGAACTGCGAAGTAGCGAGGTCCCGCTGTATTGTAATTAAAAAAAAGCTACTACAGAAATATTACGCAGAAATACTACAAATATACTACAGAAATAGTATGACATAAATACTACTACTATTACTACAGTACTACTACAGATACACTACAAAAATATTTCCGACATACTTCAGAAATTTTAATATGCAGATACCACGAAAATACTACTGCAGAAATACTACAAAAGTATCACAACAGTAATATTGTAATGCAAAAAATGCTATGACAGAAATATTACGCGGAAATACTACAAAATGACTATGCTATTTTAAGAGTACAAAAAATACAAGTGCAGAAATACTACAAAAAATAAAACTACTGTAATACTACTAAAATACTAAAAAAAGTTCTTCCAAAATCCGACGGCGGAAATACTACAAAAATACCACAAGAGTAATAACGTAATGCAAAAATACCTCTACAAAAATATTAAGACAGATATACGACAAAATTACTACTAAAGTAATAGTACAAAAATACTGCTGCAGAAATACAAAAAAAATAAAAGTACACTAAAACTACATAAACACTTAAAAAAGTACTACAAAAATACCACTGCAGCACTATCATTCTGCAAAAATACCAGTTTTAGAATATTAAGACAGATCTACTACAAAATGTCAATGGTACTATGGTAATACTGCAAAAATACATTGAAAATACTACTGCAGAAATACTACAAAAATACTAAAACATATAACTAGAGTAATACTACAAAATCAATCTCAAATGTATTGCTTAAAACAGGGACCTCATGCATGATTTTGCTTTAATTGTGAGTTTTTTCAAATCAATTTGTGTCATGTCCTGCACAATTGTCATGGCGCCCAGCTGGCCCCGCCCCTTGACACCGGCTGAGACGCATTGGACTGATTGCTCTTGGAGTACTTAGGCGCGCCTTTCGGAACTGCCCGCTGCTTAACCTTGTTGAAAACCTGTTCATGCTTGTTTGATCTGAGTAATGCCTAGATTGTAATTTTGCCTGCCTTTGAACCTGCTTTGTTTTGTTTTTGGTCCGTTTGTGTGTCGGACAATTTTACTTTCTCAATTAAAGTGACAGATCGTCTACGCAAATGAGTTCCGACTTCCTGCTCCCCGGCCCGTTTCGTGACAATTTGTGGAAACTAATCTATCTAAAAACAAATTTAAGAAATAAAACATGTTGATGTCTGCATCTACAATTATTCAGAAAGGACGAAAATTGGATCAGTCCCCAGGATCGGCCCTTCGTCCAAACTTTCTAACCCAATGATGTCTGCGAATCCGAATAATTACCCAGCCCTGCTCTAAGGTAATTGCCAGGAAATACATAAAACGTACCTCGTAAAAGATGCTCACTGCAAATCCTGGAGTACTTTGAGGGCTGCCAGTCCCTCCGATCGATAGCAAATATCCATCGCCGTCCTCTGACTTCATCAAAATTGATATGATTAAATCCCAAATTGGGCTTAGAACCTTCCTCGTTCGCACAGCCCACAGCACAGCAAGAAATTACCATCATAAAAAGTAGTAATTATATCCTTCCCTCGTGGGTACTGATATTTGTTTCAACTGCTTATTCAACTGCCGTGCGCTCGGGTGCTTTTGCCGTCCGTCATGGCGCTCATAATTCCATTGAATGCAACGCGACGTGCAAAGGGTCATGCTGCATTCCGGATGAGTGGGAACCGGGAGTTCTCCAACCTCCGCCTTAGAAAATATCAATAAAATGACACTCGAGATGGGAGGTCCTAGTCGCAGAAAACATATGTACCCTGACTTCACTATTTATTTCAATCTGATGTCACCTGACAAAATGGAGATGCCCGTGTTGTCACGGTTGCCACGGTGCCCAATTGGCCCCGCCCATGCGTGTCACGGTTGCCATGGTGCCCAATTGGCCCCGCCCATGTGTGTCACGGTTGCCATGGCGCCCAATTGGTAGCGCCCGTGCGTGTCACAGTTGCCATGGTGCCCAATTGGCCCCGCCCGTGTGTGTCACGGTTGCCATGGCGCCCAATTGGCAGCGCCCGTGTGTGTCACAGTTGCCATGGTGCCCAATTGGCCCCGCCCGTGTGTGTCACGGTTGCCATGGCGCCCAATTGGCCCCGCCCGTGTTTGTCACGGTTGCCATGGCGCCCAATTGGCAGCGCCCGTGCGTGTCACAGTTGCCATGGTTCCCAATTGGCCCCGCCTGTGTGTGTCATGGTTGCCATGGTGCCCAATTGGCCCCGCCCATGTGTGTCACGGTTGCCATAGTGCCCAATTGGCCCCACCCATGTGTGTCACGGTTGCCATGGTGCTCAATTGGCCCTGCTCTGGGACGCCAGCTGCGGCTCGTTGGGAGATTGGATTTCTTTCTATATAAAGCTCAGCGCTCTCTTGCTTCGGTTGTCAGCCCGACAAACGAACTTCTGCCCCACAAGACGTAGGTTCTGAATCGATCCTGTTTTCCTGCGATATCTCCAGTCCGGTATTGTTCCCGTTTATCTTTGTACTGTTTAATTTCGGGTTCCAGTTTTGTTTTCCGTCTATTTTTCTCCCGTTGGTTAGTTTCTCCAGATTTGGTTCCTGTCTAGTTTCTCCTGTTTATTTTTGTTACCCTAATTCATTATCGATCTCGTCGGTCTCTGGCTTCCTGTCCTTCCACGCCAGACCGGCTTCCTAACGTGCACGGCTCCCCATTTCCCATAAAATAAAGGCTTGTGTGAGAACGTCACGCAATTGGGTCCTGTATCTGTTCTGGTTCTGATACGTGTACAAACACACTGTGAATGGGAAAACGTAATTTACACGATTACAGTGTGCGCTTTTAACCTCAGCCGCCATTTTTACTCCACAATTTGACAATTTGAGGTCCAAAAGAACAATTTCCGCGATCAGCCACCTTTGCTGTTTCCATTTCGCTTGAAACACTTCGAGGTCGGATCTGTTACCGCCGGAGTGGGAGAAATCGGACTTCCCACTTTTCTGGAATGCAGCATCAAGATAACACTCCGCACAAAATAAATATAAATATTATGGTCATGAAAACTATCATAAATGCCAGTAAAGTGTTCATTTGAGAGAGATAGTGAAGAGATGGGCAAAAGGAGGAGAGAGGGAGAAAAAGGAGAAAGAAAGGGTGAGACAAAGAAAGAAGTACATCAAGAGAGAAAACAATGAGAAGAAAAAGAGACAGAAAAAAAGAAAAATAGTGAGTGAGAAATAGAGAGAATGCAGTAGAGGGGGCACAATACAGAGGAAAAGGGGAGAAAAAAGGAGAGAGAGAGCAAAAGAGAGTGAGAGAGCAAAGGGATGGGCAAAAGGAGGAGAGTAAGAAAAAGAGAGAAAGAAAGGGTGAGACAAAAAAAGAAGTACATAAAGAGAGAAAACAATGAGAGAAGAAAGAGAGACAGAAAAAAAGGAAAATAGTGAGAGTGAGAAAGAGAAATAGAGAACGCAGTAGAGGGGGCACGATACAGAGGAAAAGGGGAGAAAAGGGAGAGAGAAAGATAGAAAATAAAGAAAGACAAAAAAGAGAGAAATAAATGAAGAGAAAAATACAAAGACAGAGAGAGACAAAGAGAGAAAGAGAGAGAAAAAATAAGAGAAGTGAAACAGAGAAAGAAGAGAAAGAAAGAGACGAAGAGAGAAAGGATGAAAATGAGGGAGTGAGACAGACAAAGGGAAAAAACCGAATGAGCAAGAGAGCGAAATAGAAAAAGAGGGTAAAATGAAAGAGAAAAGAAGAGTAGGAAAGAAAGAGAGAAAGCGAGAAGAAACAAAATGGAAGAAAAAGAAAATAACAGAAAAACAGAAAGGGAAATACAGCTCCAGTTGCTCTGCAAGTGGCGCATGACTTTGGCCACATCGAGTGGACTTATTTAAAACTACAGCTTGTTTTTCTCTTGCGCTTCGCTCAGTGTTTTTTGTGGGCCGTATTTAAACCCTTGGTGGGCCTGATCCCGCCCGGGGGGCACACTTATGAACATTTTGAGTCCTCGTTTTTGGCGTCAAACAGGGGCTTTTGTTTATATTGTATATGTCGTCAAAAAATCTTTTCTGCGCTTCTTAATCATTCTCTCTTGTTTGCAAAATTTGTTTTCCAGGTGACGCGCGGCACCGGTCGCGCTCGAGTGCGCGTGCGCGCTACTCGTGGCAATTGCGGACCTTTCTTAAGAAACGGCTTTTTCGGCTCGGCTCTTTAAAAACAGCCGACTCTTTCGGTTCACAAGCAGCTCTTCAAATTTGTTTTGTTGCTTTTCATCCATACGCTACCAATTCTTATGGAACATGATACGCAAAATGACAAAAAGACGAAAAATGAAAAACAAAATGAGCCCTTACGTTTTGAGTTTGAACATTTTTTTACACTTTTAACAGCAAATAAACAATGGGAAGTTTGAACAATTTTCTCGACACTTTTAACAGCAATTAAACATATTCACAATTTCATCATATTATTTTCTAACAATATGAGGTTTCAACAATTTCTGTCGACATTTTTAACAGCAATTAAATACATTCATAATTTCATTATATCATATTCTAACAATATGAGGTTTTATCGACACTTTTAACAGCAATTAAATACACTCACAATTTCATTATATCATATTCTGACAATATGAGGTTTGAACAATTTTTATCGACACTTTTAACAGCAGTTAAGGTTTACAGGGCAATACTATTGTGCAGGGGCACAGCTCTGTCTTCTCAAGTGGGATTTCTTCCCACCCTCTCAAGCAGCATCCTCAAGTCCTCTGCCCGGGATGCTCAGATGGGCAGTGTTCATTTTACCTGTGAAAAGTGATGGGTCCCGGGGACTCGCATGTTCAAAAATCTATGGGTCCCAACAGAGATCTATGGGTCCCCAAAATTTAGTGTTATATTGAAATTGTAAATCGGCGACAAATATATAATATAAATCTATATATTCATTCAGTTTTAATCATCACCGTTTATCGATAATACAAATCAGTTATCGCTTCAAGAGTTTTCAGTTCACAACAATATTGTACATGATACAAAAGAATATTGCTGAAATATGTATATATTCATGCAGTTTTAATCATCACAGTTAATTGGTAATACAAAGCAGTTATCACTTCAGGTTTTCAGTTCATATATTCTTCGTGGTTTGCTGTCCCGCCACAGTTGTAAGGCCTTCTCAAGGTGCAATTGCAGCAACGGAATTTCCATTGCTAATTTGTGGTTTTCATGGTCGTGGTGCCGATCGAATGTGCTCTTCTGAAAGTTCGTATTGCGAAATGGTTTATGCGATCCAGTTTTTTTATTACTGGGTACACGCATCACAGAACATGTAGCCTCCATTATCATCCTCTTCATAGCGTAACCAGGAATATAATTGAGTCCATTTTGGCAGAAAAGTCCTTTTCTTGCTAGGAGTATTATTTATTTTCTTTCATCGAATCGTTCGCTTAAACACACCTGCTTTCCTTGCCGGAATTATTGCCGTTGTTATCACTCTCTGCATTATGTTTCGACTTATTACTGACACTGATAAATGACCAGTTTTGTGTTGATTTTTACCTAATACTGTTTTTTCGGAGGCATACTTAACCTTCACTAGACGACAAGCACCACAACAATGACGTCATCTCGAAGCAACAAAATCTCGTTTGCCAAGATCGTCGTGCAGACGAAATCTCGAACCGCGAGACCAAAACAACAATGCGGATCTGCCTGGCGAAAAGTTTGGAGTGCGATAAATCGTTTAAAAAAAAAAAAAGGAATCGGGTAATAACGTCAATTTTGTGTCAAAAAAGTTGATTTGAGACTATGTGTCCCCAGCAAAAATGAGGCGTCTAGGACGCGGGCAAACGAGAACACTGAGATGTGTCCTCTCCCTTCTTGCTTCTACTTTCCACAACCACTCGAATAGCAAGGCCGTTGCTGCCGGTGTTATGCCGAGTAATGCATCCCTGCCGAGATTTGCATCCCCTAGCTACTATAACCACTTTTACCACGTTTTATCTCACTTTTATGGAATGTAATGGCGAACATATAACCAAAACCACTTCGTCTTGCATTTGTTGGGAATGTAATACAACTTAAACCATTCCGTCTTTGTATTTTTTGTGAATGTAATCGAACAGTAATGGACACTGTATACAAATCACTTTTGAGCAGGTAATATGTTTATTTTGCCTTTTTCTATTCAAATCGCGCGTATTAAAATTGTTATGCACTCTACCATAAAGCTTATTTCAGTATAATAAGCTTTACGGTAGAGTGCATAACAGTTCTCAAAAGTGATTTGTATACGGTGTGCATTACCGTTTAATTACATTCACAACAAATACAAAGACGGAATGGTTTAAGTTGTATTACATTCCCAACAAATGCAAGACGAAGTGGTTTTGGTTATATGTTCGCCATTACATTCCCGAAAAGTGATATAAAACGAGGTAAAAGTGGTTATAGTAACGAGGGGATGCAAATCTCGGCAGGGATGCATATCTCGGCAGGGATGCATTTCTCGGCATAACACCGGGAGCCCCACAGTGGAGCTCAGGTTCCCTCCTCCGTGTGGGCGCAGACGACCCTTCTTTATGGCTGCGTCCTAGGCTTGCCGCTCGCAGATTGTATGGTATCTGTTGCCATTCAAAGCACAGCCATGGGGGGGATCTGTCTGCACCTCCTTACCAGCAGGTTTTTCTACGACGCATCACCAATCAAAAGCAACAAGCGAAATTTGGGCGCAACTTCATCATGAGGACGGAGAAACTCCTTTTACTCGTCATCAACATCATCTGTGAGTTGCTAACGCGAAGTTGTGCGTTTTCTGTGTTTTGGCTTTTCTGTGCAACACAAATACTCAAAGCCTCTCCGATTTAAGACTCAAGATTGTCTTCATTATCATGATTCATGAACATAAACATGCCAATGAGATTTTCTCTCCAACCCCGGTGTACAATTACGTTTTTAAAGTAGAATACCCTCAAAACAAAATCAGATGTGTATATGCAAAAGAAACGGAGTAAACATATTACGTGTTGTTGTATACGCCACTCGGTGCCAGTCTGTCCTCGCTCCGTCCAACAGAGACGACAAGTGTGCCCACCAAATAATTTTTGAAGACGTGTGCGCACAAAGAAAGTTCCAGGACGGCTACAAGATCAGAAAAGCTGCCACAGAGAGAGAAATTGTTTTTGTGAGACAAAACTAAAGTTGTTTGTGGTGATTTTTATTGTGATGCAAATTGCTCCAACGCACTGGCCAGAAATGAAAGAAGGCTCCGTTGACTCAGTTTCAGTGGCTTGTAAGGAGATTTGAATTACTATTGCCATGCACGTTGCTCAGACACACTGGTCGAAAATAAAAGAAAGCTTCATTGATTCAGCTCCAGTGGCGCACAAAAAAAAAGTTCCAGGACTGGTACAAGACTAGAAAAACTGCCACAGAAAAAGAAAATGTTTTTGTTAGACAAAACTAAAGTGGTTTGTGGTGAATTTTATTGTGATGCAAGTTGGTTAGACACACTGGCCGCAAATGAAAGAAGGCTCCGTTGACTCAGCTGCAGTGGCTTTAAAGGAGATTTGATATCTAATAAAGAAATGCTAGTGTAGTGTTGTGAGACACATGGTAAAGATTGGCGCGATTCCCTTGAGAAATAAATTAAACACGCTAGCTGGAGATGAAAGAAGACTTGGTTGACTCAGCTCAAGTGGCTTGGAAGGAAAACCTAAATTCTAGTAAAAATTATGCCACAGTCAACTCACAACCATGTTGGTTTAATGTCCGGATGGATGTAACACCCGCTCAGTGTCCAATTTTCCCTTTTAGCATGTTAGTGTGCTAATATGGCTAGTCTGTTAGCACTCTAACATCTCTCGGAGTGCTGGGACAAGAACCCGGAGGTGCTGCTAGCACGTTAACAGCTGTCATACGTAGCATGTTAGCACAATGACGTAGCTTATTCTGTTATCCCGCAAAATGTAACTAGCATGCCGTTACCACCTAGCTGGAGATGAAAGAACGCTTTGTTGACTCAGCTTGAGTGATTCAAAGGAGATTTTGTCATTAGTCAAAATGAGGCCAGTCAAAAACAGACTTTAATCTCTCCTTGCTTATTAGCTTCATGCACTAACATCGCAAATGTTCGGCAGCGACGGCGTCCGGCCGCCATCTTAACTTCAACGTGTGCATGGGCTGCAATGTTAGCCGTCCGAGCTGTGAGGATCGTCACGGCAACCGCATCTGCATCTCCTACTGTGATTGGTCTTCCTTCTGCACTTCCTGGCGGGACATCTGCGTGGCAATTTGGTGAGCATGCTAACATTGACTTCCTGCTAGCACGCGAGCAAAAGGACTAGCTTGATTTTTTGCGCAGGCAGGAGACGAAGGCGGGCGTCTTAGTGCGTAACAAGCATGTCGGCGCTCTATTGTAGCTTGCATCTTGATGTATCTGGTATATTAGCTTGCTAATGTAACTGGTATGTTAGCTTGCAATCATAACTGGGCTGTTGGCGCACTAATGCAAGGCATGTTGCTGTGCTAACTACGCTAGGATTTTAGCATGCTAACATAAATGGCATGTTTCTGAGCTAACGTACCTCATATGTTAGCACGTTAAAGTAACTAGTATTTCAGCGCGCTACATAACCAGCACGCTGGTGTGCTAACATACTTGGCATATTAGCACGCTAACATGGCTGGCATATTGGTGCAGTGAGTTTTTAGCGCTCCAATTTATAGGACATGCTGGCATACAAACTTAACTAACATGTTAGCACGCTATTGTAACGTAGCTAACATGTTGGCGCGCTGAAGTAGCAAGCAAACTCTTGTGCTAACATATATGTCATGTTGGCAGGCTAACATAGCTGGCTTGTTAGCATACTGATGTAACTGGTGTGTTAGTAACATTAGTACGCTAACATCTATGGCAGCTATGTCAGCATGCCAGCAACCTCAATGCACTAACATACATCCTAATTAAGTTAGCGCACTAACTGGTGTGTCGCTTCTGAGGCTAGCATCAGCCTAGTCGGCTAGCACGATAGCAAAAGGACTAGCTATTGTGTTTTTGTGCAGGCAGGAGACAGAGACTGGCGTGTCATTGCGTACCACGTGTCATGATCCGACGTTGCCATTGGAGGGCGTGTCAGGGGCGGAGCTTGTGCTAGACTCTGCCTCCCACCAGTGTCACATGACCACCACAGAGGGCGGGACCAAGATGTGTGCCTGCCGCGGACAGCACGAGTGCAACGATAGGCTCGTCTTTCGGCGCAGTGACAACGGTAAGCCACGCCCCTTGCCGGAACCAGCTAGTATGTCCGCATGCCAACATAAATTGCATGCTAGCGTGATAGCGTAGCTGGCATTTGAACACGCCAACGTAACTGGCAGGTTATCTTGCTAATGTAGCTGGCAGGTCAGCAGGATAACATAGCTGGTATGTTGGCGCATTAACGTAGCTAGCATGTTGGTGCACATGGACGTCATATGTTAATGACATCGCAGTTAGGGTTTTGTCTCGTTTTGGGTCCTCAGGTCTTTTGGATGTGCAGGTTGGCGTCCCACTGGTTCTGATCTGCTTGGCCTCTCCCATCCTGGTTCTGGTCCTCGCCGCCGTATTCTACCAGGCCCGCAACAATGGAGCCACCAGGGCCCTGCCCAACCACTCACCAGATCGGACGAGAAAAACCAGTTCTGAACTTTTCGGACCCACATTCCCGGGGGTGCGCCTGGAGGAGGCAGTGGGCGGTGGCGGTTTGGCACAGGTTTGGCGAGGCCGGCTTCGAGATTCCGGCTCTTTGGTGGCGGTCAAGGTTTTCCCTGCTGCCGAGTCGGCTTCCTGGAGGCACGAGGCGGCCATTTTGGCCCACGGCAGGATCAATCATCGGAATGTGGTTCAGTTCCTGGGGGCTCAGGTGACCTGACATGCAACATGTGACCATCTTCCCTTTTTTTTAGCAGTGAAACCTACAGGCAAAGTAAGCTTCAAGCTAACGGACCATGTTGGTTTGTTAGCAATTAGCTAACAGAGACATAATAGTGTAGTGGAAAGCAAAGCAAGGTAAAAGTAGATCCCATACCCCCGGGCAAGAAATGAGACACACTCCCTCGAAATGAAAGAAGGCTTTTTTGACACAGCTATATTAGCTTGGAATGAGATTTGATTCTTAGTCAAAATGACACCAATCAAGAAATAGAATCAAAGATAATGTACGTACTAATTAAGGAGCCTAACGAGCATCTGCCAATCAGCAGGTGGTAGGAGGAGAGTACTGGTTGCTGCTGGCCTATCACAGGCTGGGCAACCTTCGAGACTTCCTGAGTACCAACGTGCTGGACTGGAAGCAACTAGTTACCATGTCAACTGGCCTGGCACGTGGCCTGGCACACCTGCACGACGACAAGGTAATGAGCGTGGTGATGGCCTAGCTTGGCGCAAATCGTGTGACAAAAAGAGGCAGAACTTCCCTCTCAGGTGGCAGTGGCACACCGTGACATCAAGAGTACCAACGTCCTCCTGAAGGACAACGGCGACGTGGTCCTGTGCGACTTCGGATTGTCTGTGCCGCTTAGTGCCCGCCTCGTCACCGGGCAGGTACCCCCGATCACAGGAAACCAGACGGGGCGGCATCAGGTGGGTACGATGCGCTACCAGGTAGGCACGGCTCGCTACATGCCACCTGAGGCACTGGAGTCCGGAGTCCGCCTGCAGGATGCAGAGTCCTTCAGGCAGATGGATGTGTACTCGCTGGCCCTTGTCTTCTGGGAGATGGCGTCACGGTGCCAGGCCATTGGAGGTGAAAACCTCAACTGGCACCAAAACTGGCACCAATTGGCGTCGCTTACTTCTGTTTTTGTTTTTTTGTGCAGAGGTTTCTGACTATGCGCCACCGTTTAGCGGTGCAACTGACAGGCATCCGCTGGTGGACCAGATGCGGCGCTTGGTGGTCGGATGCCAGCAACGGCCTGAGATCCAGCCCCGATGGACACATCATTCGGTAAGCGCCGAGTGTGCACTGCTAGCGTATTATTGAATGCTAACATAACTACCGTGTTAGGGTGCACTGTATTCTGCTAGCATATTACCATATACTAACGTAACTAGCGTGTTAGTGCATGCAAACATCATCCTACCGGAATGGACGGGGCATTTGGTCAGCATTCAATGTGTTCTGCTAGCATGTTAGCGTGTGCAACAACACCCAGTCAGCATCCAGTTTGTTATGCTAGCATGTTAGCGTATGCTACATAAGTAGTGTGTTTGCGCGTGCTTGCATTCCACCTGGATGGACGCGGCACCTGGCCAGCATCCAGTTTAAGGTGCTAGCATGTTAACATGTAGCTAGCATGTTAGTATGCACATATGTAACAAGCCTGCTAACGTCATCCCACCCGGATCAGCACAACACCCAGTCAGGGACCAAAGTGTCCTGCTAGCATCCAACCGTGTGCTAGCATAACTAGTTTGGTGCTGACATCATCCCGCCTGGATGGATGCAGGACCTTGTCAGCATCATGTGTGGGCTGCTAGCATGTTAAGCATGGCAACATAGCTGTAATGCTAGTGTGCTGGTATAGCTAGCATGATAGCGTGCGCTAACATAATTCCGCCTAGATGGACGCGGCATACTATCAGGATCCAGTGAGCGTTTCTAGCATGTTGCCATTTGCTGATGCAGCAGCAATGTCCGTGCCCTAACATAGCTAACATGTAGAGTACTAAAGTGTCAGTGTGCTAACATAGCTAACGTGTCAGCGCACCAACATAGCTAGCAATTTAGAGAGATCACGTAGCAGTGGATTCCCATCGGTAGGGGATGAAGGTCTTATGTTAGACAATGTCTGGGTGATTGGACCAGGGACCCTGCGAGCATGATAGTCTGCTACCTTAACTAGCATGTTAGCACGCTAACGTAGCTGTGGTGTCCCACACGCAGGGGATGAGCGCCTACTTTGAGACTGTGTCTGAGTGCTGGGACCAGGACCCTGAGGCTCGTCTTACAGCACACGGAATTCTGGAGCGTATGGACTTCCTCCGCAGGATGGGAGAGGAACCGCAAGGCTGGACTAAACTTGAAAAAAATTGATTTCGTTTGTTTGTAAAACATTACAAATTTTTATTGTATTTTTGTACGCATTAACTGATAAAAAAAACATGTGTGTGGCGCCACCTTGAGGTATACAATTCTTGACTCTTTTGCCATGTCTGCGACTTTTAGGTCCATCCATTTTTCATAAAAGTCAGTGGACCCAAAATAGGCCTTCGGTTTAACTTGCCTTGTGTAATTGTGCCTCCACCAGGACAAGAACGCCCATGTGATGGAATCTGGAACCTATGAGTCCGTTGGGTAGGTTGGGGCGCTAAAATAGCTAGCATGTATGTTAATGTGCTAAGATAGTCATTATATTAGCGCACTTACGCAGCCAGCATGTTAGCACGCCAACATAAGTAGCATATTGGTGCGCTAGCATAGCTAGCCTCTTAGCGCACTGATGTAGCTGGCATGTATGTTAGCTCTAATGTATGTAATTAGCAGGCTGACGTAACTAGCATGTATGTTGGAAGCTAATGTAGCTGGCATTCAATTGTTTGTTTGTTTGTACATGATTCAAATTGAATCTTTTCTTCCGGCGCCGTCACGAATGGCAGCCACTCCAGCAGCTCCCGTGTTATTTTCGATTGTTCTCGATTGTTCTCAGCTCAGGGATGCTGCTGGAAATGTGAATTTCCCTTCGGGGATGAACAAAGTATCTATCTATCTATCTATCTATCTATGTATGTTAACGCACTAATGTAACTAGCATGTAAGTTAGCACGCTGCTGTAGCTGACAAGTCAGTGCACGTACATTAATGACGTGTCAGCGCTCTAATTTAACTGAAATGTCTGCAAGCCAACATAGATAGCATGTTAGCACTAACCTAACTAGCATGTTAGTGCGCTAACTTAATTAGGATGTATGTTAGTGCATTGAGGTTGCTGGCATGCTGACATAGCTGCCATAGATGTTAGCGTACTAATGTTACTAGCATGAGGGTAGGCATGCTGGTGTAGCTGGCATGTAAGTTAGTGCGGTAACTAGAGTGTACTTTGGTGAGCTAAGTAGTTGGCGTATCAGCACGCTAATGCAGCTTAAAAGTTAGCGCGCAAATGTAACTGGCACGTTAGTGTGCTAATTCAGCTAGCATTTTGGAACGCTATCGGAAGTAGCATATGAGTGTAATATGGCTATCATGTCAGCTGGTGTTACGAGGTCCTAGCTCAGATCCTATGCCGGCGCAGGATGTTCCCGCTTTCTCCTTGATCCACACAAAACCAACCTGGGTACCAAAGTGGGTACCGTCCCGAACCCGGGAAAAAAAGTCTCGCGGGTGGCACGCCGTGCACGGTGCCACACACTCGTCGTCCTGAATGTGATCGGGACGGATGCCCGCCTTCTCCAGTTGCCGCCTGTGAGGAAAAAAACGTAAAATCCGTTGAGACCACCCCAGAAAGGCCCGGTGGGCAAAACGTAAGCAGCACGTTAGTGCGCTAAGGTAAGGAGGATGTAGGCTCACGGTTACTAGCATGTTAGCGTGCTAATATAATTACATTTTAGCGTACTAATGCACAGTAGCTAGCTTGTCTGCGTGCTAACATAATTCGCATGTTAGCGCAGAAACGTTACGGGCATATTGGCGCACCAACTTAGCTGGCATGCTAGCATGCTAACATAACCGGTGTTTGCACTAGTTACTGGCATGTTAGTGCGATAACAAAACTAGCATGTTAGCTCGCTAACTCAACTGATATGTTGATGCATTAACATAACTCGCATATTGGTGCACAAACATAGCTTGTTCTTGCGCTAACATAGCTAGCTTGGGCACTATAGTTAATGGCACGATAGCACTAATGGAAGCAACACATAGTTACATAACTAGCACATTAGCATACTAAAATCACCAGCACAATAGCGCACTAATGTAACTTTCACGTTAGCACATTAGCACACTAATGTAACAAGCACATTGCGCTAACGTTACTGGCACACTATTGTAACTAGCTGTAATAATGTAACTAGCAAGTGAGAGCACTAACATTACTAGCATGTACTTGCACTATTGTAACTAGCTATTAGCACAATAATTTCACTAGCATGTTAGTGCACCAACATAGCTAGCATGTATGTTAGCACACTGATGTTGCTAGCATATTGGTGCACTGATGTAGCCAGCATAACTTAGCTAATACGTCAGTGTGCTGATGTGCAGTAGGTAGCCTGTCAGCACGCTGGAAGAAAACCTTAAAAACTACCCGAGGACTCCTGTCCCCGGAAAGGCTGGGATCAAAGCTGGGACCCAAAGTCTTGGTAGGCAAAGGGAGGTGGGAGGCACCTGTTAGCAAGCCGCAAGTCCACATGGGGTTTTCGTGTCAACCCATGGCGGACGCATTCAGGCAGGAAACGGGCAGCCTGATCCGGCTCCAGTGAAAAACAGCAGGGGCCCACCGAGGGGCCCAAGACCACCAGGATATCGGAGTGGGAGGACCCCAGTTCGGCGCTCATAGCCGAAACGGTTGCCGCAGCAACACCCAGTAGTGTCCCTCTCCAACCTGAAACAACAGGGACATTAAAAGAAAGAAATTAAATACAGTGGCCGGAAAGGAAAGAAGTCTGACTCAGCTCCAGTGGCTTAGAAGGAGATTTAATTTTTAGTCGACATGAAGCTAGAGTCAAACACGATGGTGTCTCAAAAAGGGTTTCCTGGTAAAGACTAGCTAAAATAGCACTGACAACTATATTGACTCGCCAACAGGCTAGCAACTTTAGGACGCCCACAGGCTAGCTTTTTTGACACGCAAACAGGCTATTTACATTGGTTGGTCGACATGTTAGCTATGTTAGCGCGCTGACATGCTAGCTATATCGCACGCCAACAGGCTAGCTATATTAAATCGCCCAAAGGCTATCTACAGTACATTAACACCCTCATAGGCTAGCTATTTTGGCAGCTACATCAGCACGCCAACAGGCTACTTACATTGGCAGGCCAACATGCTGGCTATGTTAGCGCGCCGACATAATAGCTAAATTGGCATGCCAACTGGCTGGCAGCATTAACACGCCCACAGGCTTGCTACTTTGGCTCGCCAACAGGCTACTTATATTCTAACTGCGCTTGTGTAGTCACCATACTGACATAAGGAGCATATCAGTGTGCTAATGTACCGTATTTTCCGCACTATAGGGCGCACCGGGTTATAGGGCGCACCCCCAAAAAATAGTTTTTGGTCCTATATCTTCCATAGATAAGGCGCACCGGATTATAAGGCGCTACAATGGGAACGTCGACAAAACAGTCAGATGATTCAGTCAAACTGATTACCCCCTTAACATTCCCGAAGCTTGCAAAGAAGCAAATACGTGTCGTAGACACGTGCGGATGCGGTGTCCGTACAATGTCACTTAAATGCGTCATTTCAGATTCAGATTCAGATTCAGATCTACTTTATTGTCATTCTAGTACACGTGTATACAGAACGAAATGTCGATGCATCTGACCCCCACAGTTTCCTTGAATGTACAGATATAAATAAAGTCGTATTGTAATTGGCTACGTATAGTATTTTACCATAGTGCCGATAGTGCAAGAAGAGTAGCTAACCAGATGTGCAAAATGGGCAGTCAGGTTAACAAGTCAGGTACACAGTAACATTAACACTGTAACAATAACGCTGTAATTACCATAGTGCAGAGAGCAATGTGCAATGAGTGGCAAGCTATAAAAAACTGCCAGTAGTGCAAAAAGTCAGATTAGCAGCCGCTTATATTTAAGTTAACTATATGTTAGATTGACCATTTAACAGTCTAATGGCCAGTGGGACTAGACTATTGCGGAGCCTGGTGGTCCTGCACCGCACACTGCAGAACCTCTTCCCAGAGGCTAGCAGTGTGAACAGTCCATGATGGGGGTGAGAGGGGTCCCCGGTAATGTTCTTAGCATGGGATAGGCAGCGCTTCTGGCCAATGTCCTGAATGGAGGGAAGTGTAGTCCCAATTATTTTCTCTGCTGTCCTCGTTACCCTCCTCACACTACCCCAGTCGGTAGCGCTGCAGCCTCCACACCACACAGAGATACAGCTGGTCAGGATACTCTCTATGGTGCCCCTGTAGAATGTGATGAGGGAGGGTGGGGGCAGGTGGGCTCTCCTCATCCTCCGCAGGAAGTACAGGCGCTGCTGTGCCCTCTTAACCAGTGATGCAGTGTTCACGGACCAGGTGAGTTTGTTTGTAATGTGCACCCCTAGGAACTTGATACTGCTGACAACCTCCACAGCCTTGTTGTTGATGCAAAGTGGGGCATGGTTGGGCTGGTTTTTCCTAAAGTCGACAATGATCTCTTTAGTTTTGTCAACATTCAGGACCAGGCTGTTGTCCTTGCACCAGCCCACCAACTGCTCCACCTCCTCTCTGTAGGCTAGGTCGTTGTCATCCCTGATGAGGCCCACCACTGTTGTGTCGTCAGCATACTTCACGATGTGGTTTGTGGCGGACCTAGGGACGCAGTCGTGTGTCATCAAGGTGAACAGCAAGGGGCTTAGGACGCAGCCTTGGGGGGAGCCCGTGCTGAGGCAGATGACATCTGAACTGTTCTGACCTATCCGCACTGATTGGGGTCTGTCACAGAGGAAGTCCAGCAGCCAGTTCCGCAGGGGGGTGTTGAAACCCAGGAGTCTCATTTTGTCTACCAGATGTTGTGGGATGATGGTGTTGAATGCTGAACTGAAGTCCAGGAATTTCAAATATTTTCGGAAGGTTGAAGTCTTGGGATTCAAGAAATGCCAAACATTTCTGTGTTTCTATTTTCTTTTTCGCTCACAACTTTACTGTGCATATGACAATAGACACTTGGAATTGAGTTTAATTCACTCAACTCATCACAGCAACATCAAGATCGTTCTAAAACAAGATACCGGGAAAATATAAAGCCGCATAACTCACCTAAGTTCTCACGTTCAATAATGATACGCAATCATGGTCTTCTTACAACCGTGAGTGAAGTAAATCCAGGAGAGTAGAATATTTACAAATACAGACTAATGAAACATGTTTCTATATGGCGTACTGTAGCAAGCTTGCTACGCCATTGCTAAACTCGGCCGATTGAAGGGTTTGTTTTGGGCATCTAGCCAATCCGAGGCTCCGAATAACTTCAGCCAATAGTGATCGATTCAAATGATGATTGACACATTGGTTAGCCAATGAAACGCCGGTATATAAATCCCAGCATACACCGCGGACTACTTCGCCTTCGGGGGAAAATCGAGTCGGCGGCCGTTGAGTAAGTTGCGAGACCTTGCGAATTTAATATTGAGCCATATATAAGGCGCACTGTGTTATAAGGCGCATGGTCAGCCTTTAAAAAAAATTAAGACTTTTAGGTGCGCCTTATAGTGCGGAAAATACGGTAACTAACATATTTGTGTGCTAAATTATTTAGCATTTCAGTATGCTAAAATAACTAGCATATTGTGCCTTACATAGCTAGCATAATCGGTGCAGGCATGTCAGTATACCAACACAGGTAGCATATAAATGAGCCAATGTAAAGAGCAAGTCAGCACACTAACATGACTGTAAGCTGACATAGGTAGCCTGTCAGGGCGCTAATGTAGCTAGCATGTAAGTGGGCTAATGTAGCTAGCAGTTCAGCAAACTTACATAGTATGACGGTGTGCTGACTTAGGTAGACAGTCTAATGTAGCTAGCGTATTGGTGCGCTAAAGTAGATAAAATGTTGGTGCGCTTATGTTGTTGGTATGTAAATTAGTGTGCTGATGTAGCTAGTATGTCAGCGCGCTTTCGTAATTAGCGCGCTAATGAGCTAAACCGTAGCTCTCTAATGTTACTAGCATATCGTTACGCTACCATTCACCTCCGACTTACCTGCATGAGCCACGCCCACTACTCCGCCCACAGGATCCACGAAGAGCACGGGGATACAGTCGGCCCCCGGGGCCGCCAGAACCAGTCCCGGTCGGTCGGTCACCGCCGCATCGTAGCGTTCCGGTTCGGGTGCGGTGCCGGCCACCCACACGCGGCACCCGTGCTCCACCTGTGGCCGACACTTCCTGTCAGGAGAGCTTTGTGGGCGTGGCGAAAGGTGTGGCTTGGCACTCACCTTGAGCATTTGAAGCGGTCGCGGATAGAATCCGGCGTGCAAAGCCAGGCGTCGCCGGTTCTCCTGGACCAGGACCGGCGGATCTCGCCGTCGGGGGCTGCTCAACAGGTTGAGAGAACACAAAGTGGGCAGGCGGGACACGCCCCCCACACGCGTGCTGAAGCCGTGTCCGAAGCGGTCTGAACCAGAAACCGGAAGCCGAACCCGAAACACAGAGCGACAAGTCACAATTTCAGCTCCACCCACTGTTCTATGAACCCACTTTTTGAAGTGAATGTGGAGGTTCGGCACACCACCAATCAGAAGCGTTCGAAACTCTTTTTCTCTCTCTTTCTCTCCTTCTTGCTATTGAAGGATTTTATATTTTATACATTTTACTATAAAGGATTTTATACAAGTTACATTTTTTGAATGCAATGAAGATTTTTCACAGAGAAAGCTTAAGTTCAATGTCAGGTCGCGCCGTTCCAGGTGCTGAGTGTTTTGGCTGGGGAATTTTGAGAACAGGGCGCTGACGAAGGACGTCAGGCCTTGTTTTGATAAACGCTTGGTGTTCTTTTGAGTTTCTTCAGACATCGAGGAGCCGTGGAGCCCACATAGGGTTTTTTTTCTCTGGCCCACCTATGGGAGGAGTCGGCACGCCCATGGGAGGAGTCAGCACGCCAGCTTGTGAAAAGAACTTGAAGACGGAAGACAGAAGATCGAGGGACACTCGAGAGAGAGGCTCGACGAAGAGCGACACTAATTCGGCTAATTCGATGGAATTCACTTAGTTTATTATTTAAGAAAATGCCCCCGTGTGGAAATGCCGGTCTCTTGTTCATTTTTCCATAAAGAAACGAGCATGCATTGTTAGGCGAATGTAAGTTGTGTTTGGTTAATGGAGTCAGATAACTAATTCGAACAATTTGGTAAACGATACATTTGTAACAGTTTAATTCCAAACACTATGTATTTCTTCTCTTTCTCCCCTTTTCTTGTCTTTCTGTCTGTTTTTATCTTTCTATCTCTCACTGTGTCTTTCTCTCTCGCTAGGTCTTTCTCTTTCCTTCTTTGTTGTTTGCTTAGTATAAACAATTTTGAAAGTTTAGATGTGATAAAAGTTCACAGGAGGCTCAGGAGGTAGAGCGCTCGTCTTGGGATCAAGAGATCCCAGTTCGAGTCCCGGCTCGTCCGTGTTACATGTCGAAGTGTCCTTGGGTAAGACACTGAACCCCTAATATTCCCAATAAGCAGGTTAGCGCCTTACATGGCTGCAAGGCCACTATTGGGAAATGTGAAGACACTTTGTAAAGCGCTTTGGGAAGTCATTGACTTGAAAAGCGCTATATAAATGCAGATCATTTCATATATTTGTAACGGGTGTAATAATAACTTTTGTTTTATTGAAATTCCTGCTGAAATATGAGTATAGTTTTTGGTAAGTGTCCTGCAATGATGAGTCCAACAGTGCCACCTGCTGGTATGGGGTGGGGTTTGGTTTTGGCTTCTGACATGTGACCGGGAGGCGGGGTTTGTTGGCAGTCTACAGAGAGAGCTGCTAACGGTGAGACACATCTTTTGGTGCTCCACAAAAGAAGGTAATTTTAAACATTATAACCACAGCTGACATATCTCAACATGCACAGTAAAGTGATTGATGTTGTCAAGCTGTTTGGATTTATTTTCGCTCTTTTTTTTTCGTTTTATTAAAATGTTAATTCCCCTTGTAGAGATCAAAGAGATCAAAGCCAGCAGAAAAGCTAATGTTGTGACTCATTTCATCTGCAGGTAAATTGTATCCGTTTTTGTACTCATTATTGTTCTTATTTCTATTTTCTCATATATATTAAAAAGGATGATGTTGGTTAAAATTCAGACTAAAGAAAAATATGTTGAATTCATTGTAAACGTTAAAAGTCCACTATACAATCTCTTGTTAAAAGTGATGTAAAAATGTATTGTGACATTCTAAAATGTATTTTATGTAAATTGAAAAGAATGAAGTATCAAGAAGGCGGTTCTAGATTTGTGAACCATCCCCAAAATACAGCAATGCTTTAAGTTTGATTTTTGCAATCGGGAGATGGAATAAGAGCTTGCTCTGTCCACTCCACGCATCGGGACGGTATTTCAGTACCTCCGGGAACGGTGCATTCGCACTAATCGCTGTTTGGCTCTGTGCCTAGGACCTTGACTCGGGCTCTTGGCTAAGAACAAGTGTCTCGGCCCCTTAGCTTTGTAGCGTATAATGATTTGACCGATAACGGATAATTGATAAAGAATATAGAACAATAAACCTTACAAACCCCCCCCACCCCCACTTTGGGCAGTCTACAGAGAGAGCTGCTAACAAGATCAAAGAGATCAAAGCCAGCAGAAAAGCTAATGTTGTGACTCATTTCATCTGCAGTAACTGTAATAAAAACCTCATCATCCAGTCCAGCGTGAATGTGGATCTTTGGTGGGACAGGTACACCGCGGTTACATATTAAAGTAATAAAGACTATTATAATGTAGTAATACAACCAATTTTGAAAATAATTCATTAGATGTGTAATGTTTTACTACTATTGGTAATTATCATTAAAACAAAAGAGCCATTTTGGAGTCAAAAGCTCTTGAGTGACCCTAGCTGGAAAAACCGCATCACGAAAAAGAGCCCAATTTTTCTTCACCTGGTATGAGTGATGACGTCAGCAGGCGCATGGGCCCGCCCACCGCAGGAAGGTCCCTCAGCAGGACGGTGACGTCACCAGTCACCACCTCCGGGTGCAGCGCTCCTGGCCCGCAGCCTAGCAGGTACTCGAACTTGTAAAAGGGCGTGAAAAGTGCGCGCTCGTAGGCCAAGAATCGCGCGCGCCCCCGCGGGCTGGTGATGACACGCAACAAGCGTGCGCCCGCCTCGTCGGCCGCGCGCTTCAACCGGTACACGCACGTGGCCGTTGCGCGCCAGTCTAGAAGAGCGCGCGCGCCCCCGCACGACCACGCGCGCATCGCTGCATCTGCCGCGTGCCCGCGCTCCTTTCCCGCGCACAGCACCAACAGGTTCGCGTGCGTGGCGGACGCAGTTTCTTCGCGGAAGTGACGCTCCATGCACGCGCATCCACATGCGTGCGTGAGGTCCAAAACCACCGCCGACTCGCTCATGATCCCCGAACTGAGCTTCGACTTGAAAGAGGAAGTAGGCAACTTCTGCTCTCACTTCCGTAACGCCAAAGTCCAGCTGCGCGCCCGCGCACGCGCACACCGACCTAACCGGTGGCGTGCTTCACAAGTTACAAAAAGGAAAAATAAATATCACTGGTGTCATACTACCAAGTTTAGGGGCCACTTGCTAGAAAAAAAGAGAGAGAGAGAAATAAAGAGAGAAGGTGAATGAGAGAGAGAGAGAGAGATAGGGAGAGAGAGAGAAGGCGAACGAGAGAGAAAAGGTGAACGAGAGAGGGAGAGAGATAGGGAGAGAAGGTGAACGAGAGAGAGTGAGAGAAGGTGAACAAGACAGAGAGAGAAGGTGAACGAGAGAAGGCGAAAGAGAGAGAAAAGGTGAACGAGAGAGGGAGAGAGAGAAATAGGGAGAGAAGCTGAAAGAGAGAGAGAGAAGGTGAACGAGAGAGAAGGTGAACGAGAGAGAGAAAGAGAGATAGGTGAACAGTGAACGAGAGAGAAGTTGAACGAGACAGAGAGAGAAGGTGAATGAGAGAGGGAGAAAAGTATTTGTTTCAGTTGCACGACAAAATAGAGATGGTGGAATCATACACACTGTCCCTTAAATGACAGCGTTTTGTAAAGTTTGTCCTTTTTCCTTGGATTGTACAAGTTGAAAGAGAGGAATCATGGACAAAGAGGACGTTTTATTGCCACCAAACAAAAGAATCATCCTTAAAAAGAAAAAAATTATGAAATGTCTCAAATTTAATTGACAACTTTTCACTCTTATCATTATTTAGTCACAAAAATAACAACAATGGAGGCTAATGCTAATAACAAAACAAGCTAGCTAGCCAAATTGAGTAAGCCATTCATTTTTACAATTATTCAAGAAATTATCCACACAGAAGATGACCATTGGCACGTTAGCTAGCGCTTTTTTAGCGCTGAATACAGTAGGCCGACAAGCTCCTGTCTGTTTGAAAACCCTCGTTGAAGATTTAAACACACAAACCTCTGTAGGAAGACTCAATGGACTTTTCCAAAATGCTTGCCTGCATCAGCAGTCAGTGCTAAAGTATTTTTTTTAATTTCAAAATTTAAGTCCAAAGTTTACGCCAGGAGACACGTTTGCAGTGGGCTGTCTCAACTTAGCATAGGGAGATTAGCAGTGTTGGAGCATCATTTGGACTGAGAATTAAGTCTCCTTCCAACCCACACGAGCTGAGTCAACTAAGCCTTCTTTCATCACTGGCCAGTGAACCACAGAGGACCAATACTTTCTTTGCATGGCCAGAGGACTATTTGGCCTTATTGCCTTAAAAAAAACTGGAGTCACATGGAAAGATCTGTATCAAGACTGGAAAGTCTCTTCCAAAATATCCTCCCCGATCGGCTTAGCTTTTTTTGAAAAAACAACTGAAATCTAAGGACTGCAAAATTTATGTTCAAAGTGTTGGGCAAGACGCACAGGGGCTTGTTTAGCTTACCCATGAGAAGGGGGGGTGGGGCAGCTTAGCTGTGGCAGAGCACTAAAAACTCAGGGATCATTTTGACTAGATTAAATCTCCTTCCAACTCACTAGAGCTGAGTCAAATAAGCATTCTTTCATCTCTGGCCAGTGTTATAGCTCCTTGAGGGTATCAGAACAACTTTTTCCGTGCTTCACTATACACTAGCTCAGTGCTAACAACCAACATGGTTATGCATATTGTTACAAGCTAACATGTCAGCTACGTTAGTGCCCCAACATGCCAGTAACGTCAGGGGACTTACATGCTGTAGGTATGTCCAGAGGACCATTCGTCTTCGTTACCTTAAAAAAACTTGTGCCGTGTGAAGGCTAAGAGGTACAATAGCCGTGAGCTTGGTTAGCTTAGCATGGGGGGATTGTGGGGTAAACGTAGCGGAGCAATAAAAACTCGAGTTTACACAATTGACTAAAAAAAAATTGAGTTCATAGTGTAGGCCAAGAGGCACTCAAGTCACGGGCAAGTTTAACCTAGCATAGTTCTGTATCAAAACTCGAAGAACCCTTCCGAAATGGCCGCCCAAATCGGCATACGTGGCTAAAATGATTAGTTTTTTCAATAAGAAACAACTGAAGGCATAGGGCCGCAAAGTTCAAAGTGTAGGCCAAGAGGCATGTTACCCGTGGGTTAGCTTAGCCTAGCATGTGAGGGGTTAGCGATGACGGATCATGGTCGCTGGCACCGGCTCCAGTTTGTGCAAATGCCTACGACGGGCAAAGAGTCCATGGCCTTATGCTACACTAAGCTAGGGGAGGCTAGGCAACACCAGGCTAGGTGTCGGTGTTGCCGTTCTCCTCAGGCTGCAGCTGCTCCTTCTCAAGGCAGTCGTCCTGCGGGGGGCGCACTCTCTTGAAGAAGCCCAGCTAGACGCACACAAAATGACACGTTAGACACGCGGCACGCTAGCAAACTTAAAGCGCTTTGCTAACCTTGTACATGACGAAAATGAGCAGCGCTAGCAGCAGCAGGCCTGCTAGCACGGCGAGCGCCACCACCCAGCCCGGAACCGGCTGGGGGGCGTCCGCCACCCACAGCACCCAAAGGCTCACCTGGACGGATCGGAGAGGGGTTAGCGCTCCTCTTTGGTGACGTCAAAACACAACCGAAGGATGACTTACGCTAGTGCTGTTAGCCGGCAGCGTGGCCGGGATCTTCTTGTAGGGCATTTGAAGGACGGCAAAGGAGGCACTGGACGACAAAACGTACGAGTGGTTCTCGTTCTCCGCCTAAGAGAACAAAACAACGGATACTCAATGTTTCATCCATATCTTTATTCCCCCTCTGCTGCAGTAGTGCAGTATTGAAGTTGGTTTTAACATTGTCAACTCTCAATTAAGTGAAGGATTTTATATTTTATTTATTTGACGATAAGGGATCTTGTAAAATGTTATACAAGTTACATTTATTGAGTGCAATGAAGATTTTTCACAGAGAAGGGTTAAGGTCAATGACAGGCCGCGCCATTCCGAATGAGAATGTTTTGTTTAGTTCTGTTGATAACAGGAATCTGACAGAGAAAGCCAGACGCACAAGAACGTCAGGCATTGTTTTGAGAAGCGTTTTGCTGATATGAGTTTTCTTTCTTTAGACATCGCGACGCCTTTCGGCGAGGAGGTGGTGAACTGGCACCTGGCGCGCCCATAAGAGGGGTCGGCACGCCCATGGGAGGAGTCGGCACGCCCATGGAAGGACTCAGCACGCCCCATGGAAGGGGCCAACACGCCGGCTTGGGAAAAAGACGTGGGCAGAGGAACTTCAGAAGAAGATCGATCGAGAGGGACAATCGAGAGAGAGGCTCGACGAAGAGAGACACAAATTCGGCTAATTCGATGGAATTCACTTAGTCAAATACTTTAAGAAAATAAATCTGCCCCCGTGTGGAAATGCCGGTCTCTTGCCCATATTTTCCCGAAAAGAAAAGAGCATGCATTGTTGGGTGAATGAAGTTTATGGTTGGTTAATGGAGTCAGATAACTAAATCAAATAATTTGGTAAACGCTACATTTTTAATGTATTCAATCCCTAACAGAAGTCCTCTAATAAAACAAATTAAAAAATGTAAGAAATGGACGTGAATGAGTTGGGTTGTTAGGGCTGTGCTTAAAATCAGGTACAGTTTGTAGAAAATCAAAATTGAGTTTTATTTTTATAATTGAGCATGCGACTTTTAATTAGGTGCACTCTTTAGTACGAATTTACGGGAGTTCCAGCCTAAAAAAGAAGAGTTTGTCTTCATGCCTCATCTCCCTGTTAGGCCTCATTCCAGAGGTCAAACCAGTTTCACCAAGCATTTCAAATATAAAACACACAAAACAAGGCCATGTGCTAGGCTAAGCTAGGTAGGTAAAGCAGGGCAACTCTATACTAAGCTGGGTTTAATAAGGCTAAGCTAAGTAGGCTAACCTAGGATGATCGAGGCTAAGCGAGGCTAGGCTAAGAGAGGCTGGGCTTGCCCAGGGTGGCAAAGTGGGGCCAGGCTAAGCTAGTAACGCAAACCTAGGCTAAGTGAGACTAGGCTAAGCTAGGCAGGTAAAGCTAAGTAAGAAAAGCTAGGCTAAGCTAAGTGAGGCTAAGCAAAACTAGGCTAAGCTCAGCTAAGCTGTTCTAAGTAAGGTAAACCTAGGCTATGCTTGACCAGGCTAAGCTAGGGAGGCAAAGCTAGGCTAAGCTAAGTGAGACTAAGCGATTCTAAGAAAGGCTAGGCTACGTGGGCTAAGCAAGGTTAAAGCACATGCCTACCCGGAGAAAGTTGTTGACATCCAGTCGCGAGTACACAAAGACGATGGCGTTCTTCTTCCTCTCTAGCCGGCCAACCTGGCAGCGGATTTTCACGCAGGCCGCTGTGCTGCAATCCTGCCATTAAAAAAAAGGCTTGGTGCTACCTAGCTAGATAGCATCAGTGGCTCTCGGATTTACCAGCTTGACAAGATGGCTGTCATCTGGCGTCTCCAGGTCCCGTTTCCGCACTCGCTTATTGTGGCGTCCTTCCGTCTGAATGTCTACACCGCTACCGCTGACGTTTCTCAGCGCTGCCGCTGGTGAAGTCTGGAACTGCCGGTATGCCTCCAAATACAAAATGCAACAAAATTCAGACTTTAATGGCAGCTAAAAAGTTCTCTTTGGCTTATCTAGTAAAAGAATACTTATTACGGCATTATATAATTGGGATACAAAAAATGTATTTGTATTCCATTTTAGTTACAGAAAGAACAGGTCTATTTCAATTCAAACACACCGCCTCGAACGCCTGGTACAAATTCTTACAAATGCCCCTTTCTCTCTCAAAATATTTTCTCCCTGGATCACCCTTTTTGACTTCAAAAGGGCTAATATCTCCAAAAGGCGACTTTTTTTTGGGTGTCATAGCCTGAAAAGTGAATGGGCGGGGCTTACGGCAACATTTCGTGCATTGAGGGTGGCGTCAGTACTGCAGTTGATTGGCCCTTCCGTGTCCAAATGCGTGATGTAGAGAAGCGAGGCATTCTTGTGTCCGTAGGGCCAGTCAACCTCCAAAGTGGCGAGGCTCAGGGTGCTGGGGCCACCGTTCAATAGCTAAGACAAGAGCAAACTAGTCAAAGGCTGCCACTATGTATGCCACCCTATTGGTGCCAACCTACCTCGTAAACGTGCACCACGGGCGGTCCAATGTCATCAGCGGTGAGAGGTGGCACTTTGGCTTGCCAGTTGGCAATGGGAAGAAGAAGCTGCCCGGGAGATGACGTTCTAAAAGTGGGCACGAAAACATTGTTCACTTAGGGCAGTGGTTCTCAAGTAGTGGGGATTTCTTGTTCTGAGTTGGGGTTGTGTGACAGAAAATATTTGAGAAGCACAGACTTGGGGCAAGTTGCAAAACCGACTATAGTATGAATAGGGTTTTGTAAATCTTTTTCATGGCCAAATTCAACCAAACCCAAAGGACTTTCACAGCCAATTTTCCAATTTCTCCAGTGTGAATTATATACAGTATATGCTGGCAGTGCAGCGGCGAATGGCTCTCCAGCTACTATTATATTTCCCAACCATTGCATTATGATTATTATAATAACTTTCTTAAAGCACTCTGTTATAATTATTATTTTGTTATCTTTTTTCTCCTTAAGTCTCAATATAACATGTTTTACCATGGAGTGCAATGTCTACTAATCCCATTGCATACAGTGTTTCACAATGTTGATATCAATGACAATAAAGACTATTCTAAATCTAATGTATTTTGCAGATCCACAAATATATCTGCCAGCTGCACATGTTTTTCAGGTCCTCAAATATGTCCACAATCATCACACGTCTTTATCAGGTCCAAATATATCCGCTGTTTACATATGAGAGCTTTAATCTTGCATCATGCCGGGCGTTTTACGTTTTAGCTACTGTTTGTGTGTTCAGTGCTTCAGGCAATGATGCTGCTATATAAACTAATAATAATAATAATAATAATAATAATAATTTCCTTGTATTGTCATTCTGTGTAACAATGTACACAGAACGAAATGTCGATTGCATCTGACCCGATGCAGCCGCAGCCAAGAGAGGGCGCCGCCGACCACTTTTAAGTCTTAGGAATGACTCGGCCGGGGCGCGAACCCGAACCTCCCAGTCTCAAAGCGGGCGCCTTACCATCTAGGCTACTAATGCCAGCTGCTGTTCATCATGAAGGTATTAGAATAGAATAGAATAGAATATGCCTTTATTGTCATTGTTACAACATGGGATATGCTGTGACAACGAAATTGGACGACTCCAGTTCCACATTTACAGTGAGGATAAGGAAACAAAGACACAAAGGAACAAAGAACTAACTGACTGTGAACAGCGGTGGGTAGCAAAGCTAGCTGCATACAATTTTGACCTGAAGTACATTCCCGGCCCAAAGAACATCGTAGCCGACGCTCTGAGCCGTGAGCCATTTGTATGAAGAGGTCGCAGGTTTGATTCCCGGCTCCTCCGTGTAATATGTCGAAGTGTCCTTGGGAAAGACACTGAATCCCTAATACCCCTGATAGCAGGTAGTTGCCTCGCATGGCTAACGCTGCTATTGGTTAGTTAGTGTGTAAAAGGGAAAAGTGTGAGGCACATTGTAAAGCGCTTTGGGAGCTCTTCATTGATTTGAAAAGCGCTATATAAATGCAGACCATTTACATTTACAATGTGTGGTCAGACAAGAAACATGAAAACAATTTCAAGCTTTTAGTAGCAATTCACCCAAAATTCAAGTACATTTTAAACCTTGAAAACACAACATTAAAATGAAGCATTTTCAAGGATTTCAAGCAACCATACAAACCCTGTAAGAAACGCCAGAAAGCGTGCCCCCAAGTGTTTTTATTTGACGGGGGAGGAGATAGGGAAAGCTGCTGCTTACCCTCGTATGGAGACTTGCGCCACCACCACTAGTTTGGTGACACTGGAAACTCTGGGACTGGTGTTGTTGAACTGGTTGGAGCTGCAAAGAGGGATGGGGCATGATCAAGCAGGGGGCAGGGCCACAGTTTGGCGGCCAGCGATTTGCTACATGTCTCACCTGACCATCTGCAAATCAAATCGAACTTCCGTGTCGTCCTCGGACAACTGGTGGACGCTGAAGCGCAATTCGGCCGTCACCTGACCACAAAAAATGCCAACAGTGAGGGTGGTGCACTGATGAGGAGGGAGCGAGGCTGAGGGTGACTCCACCCACCTTGGTCCCGGCCTTCATGGGGTTTCCCAGGTCACATACCACCATCTTGGTGCCGTTCTCCTTCTTGTATGCGCACGAAAGCCGACTCAGCGTCTAATGGAATCGAACAATGGTCAGGTTACCAAGCTCAACGCCTTGATGATGGCGGCACCAAATGGCATTCATGTGACCCGCTCCTCACCACGAAAAGAAAAAAACTAATAAAAACAACCAATAAAAGGCTAAAAAATGGAAAAACAATCCAAAAAAAATCAACCAAAGAATGACGCAAAAAGTCCAAAATAACAAATTTTAATGACTTAAAAGCCACAAATAAAAGGCTACGAACAATTTCAAAAACGGTCCACAAACGACCTGAAAAAAAACAAACAAAACGACCCAAAAATTAGCCAAAGAACTACCCAAAAAATGACCTAAAAACAATTTTTTTCCCCGTATCTACCGTTTTGCGTAAGTCGAATGGTTGTAGTAGGGGAGCGTCTGTAGCAGTATTTTCGACAATGCCAAAGGAGCATGTGGGACGCAAGTCCTAGATTGCATAGCACTGCATTATTGTGACTGATTGTTAACTTTATTATGTTTGTGTACTGTAACTCATTCCACCCTGGTCATCCTGGAAGGGGGATTACCTCACGCTGAGGTTTTGAGTTTTTCCTTGCCCGCATGTTGGTTTAAGATCAGGTAATGGTGTAATTGTAATCCTGTGCAGTCCTATGAGACATTTTTGTGATTACCATATAAATAAATAGGACTTGACTTGACTGTAACAGTTTGGGTTTTTTGGGCATGATAAGTTTATTCTGTTTGGGGTTGAATTAGTTTGAATGAGTTTTTAGAGTATTTGGTGGATGACAGTTGGTGATCTGGAAAAGGAATGGGACTGCTTGGCCTACGCCTACTTTCAAGAGAAGAAAAATGGCCCTGGCCACAATGACATATGCTGCGGTAGCATGTTATCCACCTTTGCCATAATGACGGTAGCGGCCATTACCTGAGTACGCACAACACCGGTGAAGTCGGCCTGCTGCGGTGGAAAGACATGCAGTTCCGCCTCGTAGGCGCCTTCGCCTCCGTTTTCCGCCACAATTTCCAGTGTTAGCGCATTGTCGTCCCCGATCGCCATCTCCGAACGGTCGCTAAAGAAAACGACAAAATTTAAAACCCGATCACACTGGACACAGAGCTTTTGCCAAGAAAACAGCAAAATTTCGAGGCCAAGCACTCGAGACGGAGAGCCCTTGATAAGAGAAAGGCACAACGGCCAAATTTAAAGCTAGCCCCTCGAGATTGAGAGCGGTCGCTAGGGAATCGGTGAAATTTAGACCCCAACCATTCGAGACAGACAGCGGTCGCTAAGAAAAAGCGCAAATCGCAAAATTTAGAGATCAACCACCTAAGACAGAGTGGTTGCTAAGAAAATATCGAAGTTAAGAGCCCAACCACTTGAGACGGAGAGCGGTCCCTAGGAGAACAGATACAGGCCAAATTTAGACACTCCAGATGAAGAGCAGTCACTAAGAAAACAGCGAAATTTAGAGACCAACCACCATGGACACAGAGCAGTCGCGAAACAAACGGCAAAACAGCAAAAATTCAGAGCCCAACCACGCAGGTCAAAGAGTGGTAGCTAAGAAAACGGCAAAACGGTGCCATTTAAAGCCCGATCCAAGACGGTTCTATCATAGTGCTCACCTCCGGACCGCCAGGCGAAGGTCCGGCTTGCAGATGTTGTCTTCGCCGCAGTCCAACAAAATGTGAGCCTGTAAAGATTTGAATAGAATAGTATTTATTGCCATTGATATTAACGTTGTGAAACATTGTATGCAACGATCTTGGACATGGCACTCAAGAGTAAACATGTAATAAAAACAAAAGATAAAGCCTATCTGGATTTAAGGCAGAAAAAAATATTTACAATTTACTAAGTGACTGGCCTAAGTCATAAAAATAGTGCAATTAGGAATCGTGCAGCGTAACAATAGTGCTGTCTCTGATGCCATTTTGGTTTCTCCCCGATCGGAACCCTGGTGGCCGGTGCGTAGGGCTGCACATTTAACGAAATCTAAATCAATATTACAATGAGACGTAGTGCGATTGTGTAATTGCAAGACATTGCAGTTTTTTCCCCTTTGTTATTTGATTGTTGGAGTGTTCGGCCAACCAAAATTGTCAAAAGTCGTGTTTTAACGGCGCCGGCCAATCAGAGGCAAGTTTTAATTTCACTGGCAAATAAAGGCGGGGCAAAGTTTGCAAGCACTACGCTATGCGACACACCCACCGCAACCCTAACAAAGCTCCCCAGAAGAGGGCGCAACATAAAAAGACGTCGTGTCACGTCTGTGTTACTATTTACCAATATTCTCGGTATGGTTTCCCTGGCGCTGTCATCTAGAAATGTAGCGCTGGCATTTTAAGTATCCCTTGTTTGCGTTTTCTTTTGGTGCAATACAAAATAAGAGCTTGTCATTGTAATCGCCATCTAAAATGGTTATATGATCCAGAAACACATAATGTAAACAACTTTGAGTGGAGCTGAAAACTGCTTCAGCGGTGCAAGGGACGGCACCATATGATAGATAGATAGATAGATAGATAGATACTTTATTCATCCCCGAAGGGAAATTCACATTTCCAGCAGCATCCCTGAGCTGAGAACAATACAATAATAAAGCAAAAAGAATACAATATACAAATACCCAGTGTGACGTGCAAATGCCCACTGTAGCGTGTTATATAGAATATCTAAATAGTGCTACACAAAATAAATATTGCAATAAAATTCAGTAATATGTGTTTTGCGGTCAACAGGGTTTTGTGCACCTTTGGGGTGGCCAAATTCAAGCAATTTTAAGCACTTTGAAAGCCAACTCCCAAAACCCGGCATATTGGTCTCTCCACCCGTACTCTTTGGCGTGACGGGTAGGGGGCGATGAAGCTTAACACTACAAATCCATACAAACATATGCCAGCTGCCGTTAGTCATGAGGGAAAAAGATATGTAATGGCAAAGTGAAGCAACCAAAGAGCAGTGTCTGGATCATTTTAAAGCAGACTTGATTTATCTTTATTAATTTAACGATTGGTCTATCGAGTCAGACTGCTTGGAAACATGGCTACAATTTAAAACATTTATAAGCGCTTCACCCAAAATTCAAGCACTTTTCTAACGTTTAAATCACAACAGTAAAATCAAAGCATTCTCAATAATTTCAAGCACCTGTACAAAACCTGAGTCAAAGACTTTGAAGCCAAACTCCCTAAGCTGTCGGCGCCAGGTGTGTGCCTTACCTGACGCGTGACGTTGGCGGGCGCGTCCATGTGTAGGACGGGCACGAGTCCGTTGGCGTCTCTGGCACGCTGGTAGTCCAAAGTGTACTCCAGAACCACCGAGATGGGTGTGATCTTGTCACGGAACTCGCGGTCGTCCTGTGGAGAAACCAGACCGCTGACTGGCTGGTGTGTGTTGGCACCTCTGTGCCAATTTTCATGTAACCCCCTTTAAAATGTGCAATAGAAAAAAATAAAAGACATCATAGAGAGTGTCGATACCCAGTCTCTCTTCATTGCTCGGCCGGAAGAACACGCATGTCTGAGTAGCTGGAGCCCATCCCAGTCATCTTCGGGCAGTGGGCAGGGCACACCCTGAACTGGTTGTCAGCCAGTCGCAGGGCACACAGAGACGGACAACTCACGCGCTCATTCACACCTAGGGACGATTTGGACTGACCAATTCACCTGACATGCATGTTTTTGGAATGTGGCCAGGGAAACCCACGCAAGCACAGGGACAACATGCAAACTCCACACAGGAAAGTTCGATCAAATGACTTCAGAAATGTGCCGCACATGCGCTAACCACTTATCTGCCATGCTGCCCTTTGATTATCATATCAACTGTTAACCCGATATTGCTTAGAATTGGAAAACAATTTCTCCTGTTCTTTATTGACCCCACAGGTGATGGTGTGATTCATCCATCCATCAATCCATTATCTGCACCACTTATCCGCAGTAGGGTCGCAGGGGTGCTAGAGCACATCCCAGCTATCTTCCAGCAGTGGGCAGGGGACACCCTGAACTAGTTGCCGGCCAGTTACACCGACAACTCACTTGCTCAGTCACACCAAGGGACAATTTGGACTAGCCAATTAACCTGACACGCATGGTTTTGGAATGTGGGAGTGCCCGGAGGGAACCCACGCAAACACGGGGAGAACATGCAAACTCCACACAGGAGCATTCGATCCCATCACCTCAAAACTAACTAACCACTCAGCTGCCGTGCCGCCCACGGTGCTTCAATAAGGATGAAAAACAGATCTAGAAGAGTTCTGGCGAGTTTTGAGTCTGTTGAACTTTTGTTGAAATGAAATTCAGTTCGTTCAACTTCTCATTGTTTTAAAGGTTGCTTTATGCTCTAAGGGAAACTTTACTTGTGGTAACAGATTATAACATTCAAATTTGAGATTCTCTTTTAGTATTTGATGTCTCGAATGATATTCATATTGTTACTTGACTTGCCTATTATCTTAAGTTGTTGTGACTAACTCAGGCTATGAGTAGCCAGCCCTTTCATGTTTCTTGACACGTAGCCACAGACGGCTTTACTTTGTCAAAGTTTATTCTTTAAAAAAAATAAAAAATAAAAATAAAGACAATGTATTTATTTTTTGGGCCTCACGGGAATATTCCTCGATTCTTTGGACGATTGGAAATCTTGGTGATCCAAGTGGCAAACTACCACAGACCAAGGAATTAACATTCAGGTCTGATTCATCACAGAGCTTCACATCGAGGTTGCAGTAAGAATTTGATCATTCTCATGATCTTGACTCATAACCCTTGAGAATGTGGTAATATCCAATAATTTGGGATCCCCTTGAACTGTGAAACATCAGAATTGTATTTTATTTACTTGTTTGATGAACCTTCTCGTCATTTGTTTGGAATGTCATCTAGATTTGTATTGTTATTATTATGTGACCTTAAATTCTGACATAAAAAACGAATTAGGTTGAATACAAAACCCTATCAGTGCATACAAATGTAACTTTTGCAAGTCATAATAGGTTATCAATCGAAATTATAGGAGACGGCCAATAGAAATAAACAGACTTGGAAAACCAACATTAAATTGAGGATTTCTCATCTACACCTTAAACCAAATAAAAGTGTTATATTAACTAAGACAAAAAAGTTTGATCACATTACCCTGATTTTAGCTAACCTGCACTGGCTCCCTGTTAGCTTAAGATGTGATTTTAAGGTTCTGTTGGTATTATACAAAATCATGCATGGACTTGCGCCCTCATATCTTTCAGATTATATTTCCCCCTATGTTCCGGTCCGGAGCCTTCGCTCTGAAAACGCTGGTCTACGAGTGATCCAAAGAACCAAGAAGAGATCCGCAGGTTCAAGAGCGTTCTCCATTCGGGCCCCGGTGCTGTGGAATGCTCATCTCCCTGAGATTCGATCTGCAACCTCAGTGGAAATGTTTAAATCTAAGCTTAAAACACACTTCTATTCTATAGCATATGAATAACCTAGATTTTATGTTGATGATTTGTGTATTATTTGCCCTCAAGTAGGTTTTAGATGAGGGGATGGTGTCGTAATAGTCTGTAGTTTGCAATTGGTCTTTGATCGTTGAGATCGTTGAGAGATTGGTATAGCCTTTGATTAAGGGCTATACCAATAAACATGACTTGACGTATTTTACCATCATTTTTGTTACACGTTGTTTACCGTCTTTTTCATTGTTCATTAAATGGCCATATTTTTTTCAAATGAATTTTGACTGGCCTTTCCTCTACTAATTTTACCACCCATCAAACACAGAACTAGCCAAGTAGCTTTTCTTCTCTTTGCATAGGTGCGCCACTCACTCTGAGGAAGACGTCTTGTTCCTCGCAGGCGGGCATGTTGCCTCCGTTGGCGAGGGTGACGTTTTTAGCATAGCTGACGCTGCGTCCGTGCAGGAATAGCGCCCGCTTGGCTGCCTCCTTCTGCTTCAGCCGGTCCAATAGCACAGACACGCCAAAGGCTGCAGGAGAAAACGGTGTCAGCTGGAAAAATCTCAGTACCAGCCACAAGAGATTTCTTTGCACTTGGTGGTACAGTATTACATCAGTTATTGCAGTTGATGGGGGCAGAACCCCTTATAAAACATGAAAAATACAAGCCCCAAGGGTCAAACTTACCCTTATCGATTGAGAGTATACCACTGTAACAAAATAACAACTATAGATCTACAAATAAAATCACAGAATTGCTGCTGGATGAGTGGTCTTTTTTGTCATCATACCAAAAAAAAAAAATGTTGTAGGGCTTTTCCTTTCAGTGAGTTATTGAGAGGGGCTGGCTAGCTGCAGGCTACCATAGAGTATCCTCGAATTGAGCCAGGGCCCTGCAATGATTGACATAAAACCGTCCGTTTTGGTCTGTTGACATGTAACCTCACTTTTGACACACTGTTGGCAATGGCTGAATTATGAATTTTGGGGGGAAAACTCTTCCAAGTATTTAGTGCCTAAGAAATGTTTCAGTTTGTGCCGTCTACCAAGATTGTCACCCATATTTGCTGCTAACATTGAATTTCGCGGAATCATGCTCCCAAAAAACAATAAATGAGCCACCACCCCTTAAAGAACATTGCGTATTATCTTGTGCCTCCTAGTGATAAAAAATAACTTCATTAAAAAAACAAAAACAAAATTAATGTAACTATTAATAAATATATGAACTATCATAAAAATGCAGTTTTTAAATACTCGAAGGTCGACAACATTAGCATTTATTAGACTTAACACAAGCCTCACCTAAAGGAAAATAACATCATTGAGTCTCCGTAGTTTCCATGTCTTTGATCATAATCGTATTTTTGGTCATTTAATGGTCGTTTTTTTAAATAGTTTTATAGATCCTTCTTTGATTATTTATGGGCAGTTCTTACCCTTTAGTTGGTCCTTTTTGGTCATATTTTGGGTCATCTATTGGTAGGTTTTTTTTATGTTTTTGAGTCATGTTGTGGGTTTGGTTTTGGTCGTTTATGGGTTGTTGGTTTTTTTTAGGCTTTTTATAAATTGTTTTTGGTAAAGGTAATCTTTTGGTCATTTCTTTAAATAAATATTTTAGGGTCGGATTTGAGGTTGTTTTGGTAATTTATGGTCTTTTTTGATCCTTTTGTTTTTTTTTGTGATTTTTAAGCCTTTTATCGGACGGTTATATATTCGTTGTTTTTTTGGGTCGTATTTTTGTCGATTTAAAATTTTTGGGGGGGATGGTCGTTTTTTTATTGTCGTTCTGCGTTGTTTATTAGTTATTTTGGGGCCTTTTATTGGTCATTTTCGGTTGTGTTTTTGGTCATCTTTTGGTCGGTTTCTTTTTAAGTCTTCTAGGTCGTTTTGTTTGTTGGGTTGGTCATCAATTGGTATTTTTGTTGATCTTTTTTGGGGTTGTTTTTTTTTGGTCATTTCTATGCTTTTAAATGTTTGCTTTGGTTGAGTTTTGGCAATCTTTTAATTGTGTTTGGTTGTTGTTTTTTATGTGATTTGGTCGTCTTTGGGTTTCTTTGTTTTTTTGGTTGTGTCTTTGGACGTTTTTTGTTTTTCGGCATCTTTTGGCTGTTATGATTTTTATAGTGTTTATTGTATAGGGGTCATTCTAGGCTTGTTTTTGTGTTATATTGATTGGTTATATTGATTGGGCTTTTTTTTAAACCGCGTTTTGGATACTTTTGGGTTGTTTTGGGGTTATTTTTTGTTCTTATTTGTTATTTTTCATTTTTATTTATGCATGCGGGCTGCCAGTTTGTATTCTTCCTTGCACATTGTATCACTTGTTTTTGGTTGTACCACACAACACAGTAAGGCCTATTGTCAGATATTATTATTATACTGTCCCTTCAATGTTAATATTCTTGAGTGTGCGCAGGAAGTGGCACTACTCACTGAGGGATGGGGGTGCCCCGGGCCCGCTGGCCTTCAGGCAGTACTTGACCTTGAAGCTGCGGATGAAGGGCAAGATCACAGCAAGGACGTCGCCATTGTGGATGGTACCAACGTGGGTGGGCGGAGCCACTCACCAGGAAACAGCCACACCCGACCCGGGTAGGATGCAGCTTTTGTCGTCCGGGTTGATGATTTGCGGGCTGACGTCCAGAGTAGCGTTCACGCTGATCACAGGGCGTGCTCTGATGCCAAAAAAACACACATGGACACACCCACATTTTCAGTCCCGCCTTCTAAATTCTGCGGTAGCGCCATAATTCACAGCTACTGCCCCATACCTGTACAGAACGGCTGTGTCAGCTCCGAACACCCCTACCAGCAAATCTGAGACACAAACGTTGGTGATTTGTTAGCAAACTATGGCCCGCATGCCATATGCAGCCCGGCAGTCTTTTTATCTGGTCCGCCCAGAAAATAAAATAAAATGAAATCATATATTATATATAATAATAAATAAAGTAACACAAATAAAAATTGGGCTGCCAGCTGTGTCACCATTAACCCCTTTGCACATCTACTTCAAAAATACTACTTAAGAAATACTAGAAAAATACTACAAAATGTGCTTGGAAGCCCTAATCCTCAACTGTATAGATAGGGACCTATATAAAGTATATATATATATATATATATATATATATATATATATATATACATATATATATTTTTTTTTTTTTGCTTTCATTCTGGATGGAAAGAAATACTACAGAATATACTACAAAATACTTCTACATGTTGAAATGCTGGGGTAAACAAATACTAAAAAAACAGTATAGATATACTACAAAAATCCTTCTGGAGAAATGCTAAAAATCCTACTACAGAAATGCTATAAAAACTAACTACAATATTACTATAAAAATACTACTACAAACATATTACAAAACCCCCCACAAAACTAGATTTAGTGCTTAAAAACAGGGACCTAATATATGATTTTCTTTCATTTTGGAAATTAAAAAATACTAAAAAATATTACAAATGACTACTGCAGTAATACTAGAATACAGAAATACGACAAAAATACTGCAGAAATATTACAAAACTAAATATGAAATAAGGTGCATAAAACAGGGACCTTATATTTTATCTAGCTTTAATATGAGGAAAATAATCAGATTCAAAACACACACAAAAAAAAAAGAAGTATAACATGTAGATTACTGCATGTTTATTCACTGAAAAACTGGCCAAGTCTCCAGGCGCCTTGGCCAAACTATTCAACCTATTGTGACTGGTCAACAAAGTTTTCCCACCCCTGCATTAGTATTTCACAAATGCTAGTACGTATGTACGTACCCGGATAACCGTTACGGTCGATGTCCGTGTTTCCTGCCATGGAGTAGCCAAAGCTGGCTGGCATGTAGCTAGACGCCCACCTGCCCTGCAGAACCTGCCGCCAGGGGGAGACACACAATTAAAATCTGCCGTCATGAGCGCCATTACGCTGGCAAAATGTGTTGGAGCCAAACCTGTGAGGGTGTGGGTACCAGGCCCTGAGGACCGCCATTGTGAATGTATATCTGACCCAGGCGCTCCGACCCACCGTAGGGGGCAGAAATGGCCACGTCTGAAAAACAGTGCAGTCACTTCATGTGATCATAAAATAAATTGAGCAGATACACTAGCAATAGCAGCTAGCATCTGTGTCCACAATGCTAGCATCCATCTAATATTTGAGAGGCCTAAACCAACATGTGCGTGTGTGGGCGTGTCCTTACCGTTGTATCCGTCCATGTCGAGGTCCCCGAGCGCCGATATTGCCGATCCGAATCGAGCGTAAACTTGCGAGCCGGCGAGTGTGGACGCCGGACGGAAGGAGAAGCCCCCGCCGCCCAGGAAGACGCTTACCTGGACGACAGAGGTGAACACTCAACTTCATGGAACGTACCTGCCCCACTCCCAGGCATTTCCCTTACCTGTCCCACCTCCCTCAGCTTGCCGTCTGAGCCTCGGTCCATGAAAAGGGGGGCGCCCACCAGCAGGTCCACTAAACTGAACGTGGTCGCCGTTAAGACATGTGACGAGATCATGTGCTCACCTGCGTGCTCACGTGGATGCTGTGAGCGTGCTCACGCTAACGTGCTCGTTGGCAGGCACGCTCACTCACATGAACGCTGACACGTGCGCGCCCGTTCAAACTCACAAGCACGTTCATGTGCTCACTCAAGTGCTCATGTGCCTACGCACGTGCGCGCTCACGTGTTCATTCACTCGCCCTCACTCACATTCACGTGCGCACTTACCCATCCTGGTTGACGTCGCTGGCGGCTACAGAGTGCCCAAAGTAGGCGGCCATCTTGAAGGGGGCAAAGACAAAATAGGAAAACTCATTCATTAGCATTGTGGGGACTTAAACGTTACATAAAAATATGTTTCCTGGAATGGAATTTTTTTTTACCTAAAAAAACCCTCAAGACTTGGGTGCCAGTTATACATGGAACAGTATATAACCGCATTTGTGCATCGATTGGTCAAAAGATATCACTGACCTCAATCGCAAAACATTGTATGCAGGAAAGTAAGAGCGCCGAAACTTAACCACGAGATCACTAATGATACAGATGGCAAATAAAAGTGCATTCGATTTTATCTCATCAATACACTATTGTTATGGTACAAGAGATGAATTGTAGAGAATGGAGAAAACAGAAAGTCGTCCAGAAAGAAATAAACGCCAAAAAAAAAAAAGATACAAAAAAACTCTTTGGTTTATCCGATGATAAATAGGACTTTGTCTTTGTTTATATTTTTGTGGTATATCTGTAGTATTTTTGGAGTATTGTATTATTTTGTTAGTAGTATTTCTGTATTACACTACTGCTGTAGTAGTATTTTTGGAGTATTTCTACAGCAGTGTTTCTGTATTCTTCTGTAGTGTTAATTTTGTAGTTTTTCCAGTAATAGTATTTCATAAGTCTGTGTTATAGTAATACTGTAGTAGTATTTTTATAGTATTACTTTAGTATTTTGAGTTGTTTCTTATTTCAAAATGAAAGCTTAATAATGTTAGGTCACTGTTTTGATGAACTAAATTTGACATTTGGTTTGTGGTTATTTTGTAGTATTACATCATTTTTGTGATGTGTCTGTAGATGTATTTTTGTATTACAGTATTACTGTAGAAGTATTTTGTAGTACTGTATTTTTTTCCTTTTCAGAATAAAGCATAATAATACAGAAGTGCTTAAGAACAGGGACTTATATTTGCTATTTAGTTTTGTAATTTAGTAGTATTCCGGTAATAGTATTTTGGTAATAGACATACAAAGGAACGATGGAGACATACAAAACATTTTTCAAGATTAGTAGTACTTTATTTAATATTATATACTGTATACAGTATTGACGGTATGCTTTGGTGCGCCAGATTAAAAAGTCAGTTGGGCCGCATGTGGCCCGTGGGCCCTACTTTGCCTACCCATGCATTAGGAATTTTCTGTTAATGGCTATTGTCCAATCCGGTTTCATGATAGCAAATAGACCGCTCACCTGAGTTCCTGTGAAGTTGACCATGGACTCCATGTTGTGGCCGTTGAAAATGTTTACCTGAAAAGTTGGGGATAACCTTCATTATGGTTGGCCGCGCCCACGATAGCAAATGTGGGCGTGACTTACGTAACCTAGCGCCTTCTCTCCGCGCGGCACTCCCGTCACATAATCTGCAACCAATGGGAAACTGCGTCAACATAAGCACCGCCTCCAAGATTCCCATGCAACACAAAGACGTTATTTTATTTTTTCCCCTTCTTACTTTAATTAATAATCTGTTGATTTTTAATTAAGTAAGGGTAGCTGGCTTGCTAAAAACAATTAATAAGCTACCATTATTGTTTACATGTTCTATCGACAGCAATAACTAAAAACTCTATCATGCTATAGCTAGTTGGTGAGGAAACCAGCAAAAGTACAAACATTTAATCCATCCATTATCTGCACCGCTTATCCTCAGTAGGGTCGCGGGGGTGCTGGAGCCCATCCCAGCTGTCTTCGGGCAGTGGGCAGGGGACACCCTGAACTGGTTGCCAGCCAGTCGCAGGGCACACAGACACGGACAACTCACTCACCCATTCATACCTAAGGACAATTTGGACCAGCCAATCAACCTGACACGCATGTTTTTAGAATGTGGGAGGAAACCGGAGTGCCCAGTAAACCCACGCAAGCACGGGGAGAACAGGAAAACTCCACACAGGAGAGTTCAATCTCATGACCTCAGCACTGTGCCACGGACGCGCTAACCACTCATTCTTTTTTAAATGATTGGTAAATAAACATTTAAAGAAAAACTCAATTTATTTGTATTAAGTTAAGCAAGCTACCTTGCTAAATACAATTTAGAAGACAGCATTTTCAAGTATATGTTGCATCAACAGCAATAACTAACAACCCTTATCACGCTATAGATAGCTAAACTAAGGCAGTCCTTTTCTATATTTATTTATTAGCTAATCAATTCATTCTTATTATTAGGTAGCTAGCATACTAAACAACAATTTAGAAGCTAGTTAATAACTAACAACTATCACGCCGTGGCTAGCTAAACTAAAGTGATTAACAAGCTAACAACAATAAAATGTCTTTTGTTTATGTATTTTGTTTTTTTTACCCTATAGTAATATTTTTGCTACTCACTTCATTTTTAGTAAGTTAAGGTGACTAGCTTGTTAATTTTTTTTTAGAACCGGGGATTGTTATGTATATTTATAAAGACAATAGATAAAAACCAACAACGCCATAGCTAAACCAAAGTGGTTAGGTAGCTAGCAATAATACAAACATTAATTTATTTTTTTCCCATTTTTTCTCTCCTGTTTTTTCATAATTAGTGTCAAGTCCTGATTGGACAAAAGTGATTGGCTCTGGTAGCAATGCCTAATTCATTACTGGTCAATTTCTAGGTGGGAAAATAATATGACCTTCCTTTCCATCCTGGTTGAAGTCGGCCACGGCGAGAGAGTATCCTGCAGAGTACCAGAGGATGCGCTAGTGAGAAGGGGAGTGAGAATACACGACATAGGCGCGACCCTTTTGTTACCCAGGTAGCTGTCGTCGTACTGGGCGCTAGCCGACTTGGTGGCTAGCGTGTTAGCATACGGGCTGATGAAACTCTTGTCGAAGCGGGCGAAGATTTCCGAAACGTCGTCTGAGATCAGCTGTCCTGTGGGGAAACATTCAAATAATAACAGTGTGGTCATCATTTGTAGCGTCAGTGGATGTTCAGGATTTTTACAGGACGAGAATTCCAGTCAATCTTTCTGTAAGTCTGATTGAAGTTAGTTCCATTAATTTTATTGTAATAAAGACCTCAATCAATAGAACCGCTTTGCTCCAGCATTCATTTTTGTCGTCTAGTCTCGCAATTTGGATAATGATTTCAGCAAGCCGAGAGGAGGAATAAGCCTCTCTTCTGTCACTGTCTTTTAATTCTATTTGTCTTTTTGAAATAAAAACACTTCAACAGAACCTCGGTGGTCCAGCGCTTTTACCTGTCTACTCTCAAAACCCGGATGTTGATTTAAACACAGAGAGAAATGGTTTCTCCCTCTTCACTGTTTTATCTTCAATTTGTTTTACAAGCATAAGAACCTCAACAGAACTGCTTCGCAAGAGCGCTTCTTTTACCCGTGTAGTCTTAGGACCCGTATGTTGATTAAAGCTTGTGAAGAAAAAAATGTTTGTCATCCTTAACTATTTTTTTCTCTGTTCTATTGTAAAAAAAAACCCTCAACAGAACTGCCCCACTACAACATGACTGTTGAGGGGGCGAGGTTTTAGAGATTTTTCAATTAACAACCAATACTTTCTTCTTTTAAAACCATGCCAAATTCCAATAAAAACGGTCAGCCATTTTGTTAATCCCAGCTATGTTCTGTATTTAAAAACTCAGAATATATTCCGTCGTTTTTGTTTGATAGTAGAAAAAAAACCCTCAACATTATTATTTACGCTTGTTTTTACCCGTCTAGTCTCACAACCCGGATATTGAGTTGAGCAGCCGGCAAACTCACCTTGCCAATAGAAACTCCCGGGTCCTCCCACCACCACTCGCTTGTCCATCTGCAATACACACAAGTTAGCATGACGGCAAAGAGCTAGGCTTGTGACACCTGTCCACGATTACCTTGAGGAAATTGGCACTGAAACCAGCCTGGCAGAAGCCCTGCCCCTCCGGGGAGTTGGCACCTATCAAAAGAGACGTCAACACCTGATTGGTCAACCCAAGCAACAGCGGCAACGGCGGCAATGGCGGAAACGCACTGGATCGGCAGGGCGAGTATTCCACCACGGTGTCGCCTTTTTTCAGGAAGCACGTGCCCACCGGCTCACGTTCTGACACGCCGAAGGTGGACCACTGATAGAGTGGGGCGCACGCCTGTGCCGCAGCCATGTCAGGTAGAGCAAAGAGACTGATCAGTGGTATAGAAATGTTACCCAATGCTCAATTCCGAAAAGATATGGGGGGGAAATCTGATGTTTTTGTGATATTGTTCACATTTTCAACTAAAATACGAATTTTACGAATCCGTGTTATGTTAAATAAAAGATGTATTTTTCACTTCACCCATTTTTCATGTGTTCATTATCTTTTTCCACATCATGAAATCTACTTCAATGCTCAATTTAAGAAAAAATGAATGACTTTAGCTGGTGACTAGTGGCATATTAAACTAGTTGTAGGATGCTTTACACCTTACCAGGATGTGTTCGCCGTCGGAGCGCACGGAGGCCCCAAACCACTGCTTGGATTTAAACTCCATCTGTGCGCCGTCGGCATTCTTGCGGTCTCCTGCAGGAGGTGGCAAAACATAAGCCACAAAAAGACAAAACCATGGGCCACAAAAAGTCAACTTGGCCTGAAACTAGGAGTCTTGATTGAAGTACATTGAACTATCAAAACGGTTAAAAGAATTCATCTTAAGTGTGTGTAGCCCCCCTTCAGAATAACTAAACAAGGTATTTCATCCGCTTTCCTGACATAGTGATCTAAAACCGTATGTGGCGCTCCAAAAAGGCGAGTTGAGTTTTGAAAAGAATAAACTCGGCTCTTTAATTCAATTTGTCAATAAATTGTTTGTTAGAATAACTTATTTACCACCCTTATTCGCCACACAAATAAACATGACTTGACTTGATTATTTATCAGTAACTAGAAAATTGATGATAGCGGTGAGGCTTAGGTAGTAACAGTATATACATGTAACGGCGTTACGTAATCAGAATACAATTTTTTAAAATTGTATTCCGTTCCTATGACAGAAAATTAAAGGTATATTTTGTACAAATATAGATTACTTTGCAGGATTAAAATTTTATTTCAAAGCATATTTATCTTGCACAATTCAGGGGACAATATTAGAGTCCTGTGTGCGTTAGTTCTAACTGTCTTAAAAAAAAAAAAAAAGAGTTAAAGTTATTTTCCTTGTTCACATTAGCTTTGTTTACATTCTCCAAGTCCGATTACTCTTCTCTCTGCCGTCTCATTCATTCCACTCACATGCAGCCGTGTGCTCACTTTCAACCCACAGAGCTGCCCAAGGTGTCTGACTACAAAACATGTCTATATGACCAAAAGCTTTGCAAAATTTACAGAAGGGCTCCATTCAATTAAAGTGCAACTAACGAGACAACATCAACAAAAAAGCATGAATAAATTAATTATATAACTATAATATATGAATGCAATTGAATGCCTGGGGGTGTGGGCCCTCTTCCACAGCATCCTTTCAAGCATCTCTTCATTCACTTCATGTACTCGTTTACATGAGTCTGACATTTACATAGACATCATGCGCTGATCGATGGATTGTGTCGATCACAATTTCTATCACTGACACTAAAGAGACAGCGAGAAATGACAAGATGTCCCAGAGTTGTTTGCAAATTTAGAAAGTGAACCTTTCGTTTGAAACAAAGCATTTCCTACCTGCTAGGTGAAAGGGAAAGTTTTATTTTTGCTCAATACACTATACTACGAGGTTAAAATAGGAGCATTTTCTGTTGGACTACAAACAACTACCTGATTTTTTTCTATTTTTTTTTAAGTTATATTGTTTATTATCCTAAACAAAATGTCTTAATTGTTTTCATATTTAGTTTGTTTAGTCTTTTATTAGCATATTTCATATTTGAGTAATCCAAAATTATTTGAAAGTAATCAAGTTATATTAATTTAATACTATGTTATTCAAATTACAGTATTGATTACAATTTTCAACAGGTAACTACTTGTAGTAACTGTATCGGATTACATTTTTAAAGTAACCCTCCAAACCCTAATAGCGGTTAAAAACGTTACTTTTTGCTTATTTGTATTACTAATGGCTGCATTAGCCAAAATAGGAGTTACGGTAAATCCAAAGAGGGACTGCCGCAACAAGAGCGCATGTGAGGATTTTTCCATTTTTGGAGATCTTGTTGTAGTCCTTAATGATTTTAATATTGGCCAGGCTTAGCTGTAATTAACCAAAGAAGACTTCTTGATTTTTGGGCCTCACAAAGGCAAACTTGTGCTGCAGTTCCCTGTTGTGGGGAAGTCCAAGTGGGACGTGTTCTGCCATGAGTAAGCTGTGAAACATAAATTCCTTTATCTTTGCTCCAAAAGTGGCACAAGACTCGAGACGTTTGTTTCCTGTTGTAGCTTGTGCGTGCACACAAAAGATTAAAAAAAGAAAAAAGAAAAAAATAGATTATCGGCTGAGTGGAATGTTGCCTTGACAAGGTTGGAACTAAATACTTGTGGGACTTGATCCATCCAAGAAGGATAAAAAAGGACCGGAAAGCCATTTGGTACTCGCTGATCTTTGAGATCTTACAACAGGGCAAACTTTTGGAGTCTCATCTAGGAATAAATATACATACACACATCGACATGCTCGATTGTTTTTTATATTTGTTTTTAAATGGATCATTTTATTTCAATTGGTTTTCAAACGCTCACAGTAAAACCACGATTGCATATTAGGTCCCTGTTTTAAGCAAAACATTTTATATTTAGCTAAACTACAACACAGCACCCCGAGGACATCCTGTTAATCTGTTAATAAACAAAAGGATACTGCTGGAAGTGTGAATTTCCCTACGAGCATGAATAAAGTATCTATCTCTCTAGTATTACTGTATTGGCATTTTTGTACTTTTTATGTAGTAGTATTTTTGTCGTATTACTATTACAAATTGGTTTTCAAATGCTCACAATTAGCCCCAAATCATATTTTGTTGTATTACTGTACTTGTTTCGTAGTATTTCTGTATTACTGTAGTAGTATTTATGTAGTATTTCTGCAGTATTTTTTTGCAGTATTTAGAAGTATTTCAGTAGTGGCATTTTTGTATTACAGTATTAATGTAGCAGAATTTTATTTTCAAAATGAAAGAGAAATAGTATATCAGATCCCTGTTTTCAAGCACTACATTTGATATTCTTAGTATTTCTGGAGTACTTCTGTGGTATTGCTTTTGTGGTGTTACTGTAATGGTGTTTATATGGTATGTTTGTAATAGTATTTCTGTAGTATGATTATTTTGGTTTTTCTGCATGGTAGCGTTACTGTAGTGGTATTTCTGTAGTATCATTTTTGTAGTATTTCTGAAGCAGTATTTTTTTTACTAGTTATTAAGTAGTAGTTCGGTATTACAATATTACTGTAGTAGTATTTTCCTTTAGAATGAAAGCAAAACAATACATTAAGTCCCTGTTCGAATAACTAAATTTGAGTAGTATTTTGAAGTACACACAGAAAGGGATAATGGGGACAAAGCTGGCACTCCAAGAAAACTCTTTTCCTATTAGTAGCATTTTTTTTACTATTATGTATATATATATATATATATATATATATATATATATATAGTTATTATACTTACCACTCCTATTTTAGCATAACAAGTAAAACAAGGAGAGGGTATTGTCAGGCTTTGGCCGCTTTCTTATGGGATTAGACCCGGACAAAAACCCTCAAAAAACTAATCCTCAAACACAAGACCTGCAGGCAGGGAATAAAAATGTAATTTTCTTTTCTGCTTACCGCTATCGTCGAATAGGAGTTGTCGGCAGGCTTTGGAGGTCCATGGGCAGCTGAAGACGGCCCCACCCTCCAAAACTGAACCAGATCCGTTGGCCCGAGGAGCTCCGATGAGCACGTCTGACCTGAAGACAGACGGCGACCCGTTAGCAAAACCTGACCCCATTAGCAAAACCCTGATTGCATTTGCAAAACCCTCAACGCTTTAGCAAAAACTGGACACTCACTTTGTCCTTTTTAATGTGCGGTAAAAGCCAGAGAACCCATGTCCTCCTGGATGCAAAAAATGAAGCTTTTTGAATTTTTCACATAAGTGCAATGAAAAATATAATTTTAGTATAGGGATCAAAACAACAACAAATTTGTATTAGTTTTACTTTTTTAACATACATGTTAGGGCTGCACAATTAACATAATCGATATTAACACGTGATCTCGTGCGATTGTGTAATCGCAAGACACTATTTTTACTTTATAGTCCAATGGTTGCGTTTTTTCCCCTTTGTTATTTGAGTGATGGAGTATTTGGCCAAATAGAATTTTCACAGTTTGGGTTTTAAAAGGCGCTGGCCAATCAGAGGCAAATTTTAATGGCACAAACCAATTAAGTCAAGGTATGGTTTGCAAGCAGCCTACTATGCCCCACACATCGTTGTGTAAGCAGACAGCAACCCTAAAAGCTCCCCAGAAGAGGGCGATGTTTTCTTATGGTTAAAGCATTTCTCTGTGATTAAGTACTAACAAGAAAGACAATTAGCACAGAAAATGCATTTACTAACAAGAAAGAAAACTAGCACAGAAAAAGCATTTTTATTTTAAATTAAAAAAAACATTGATACTACATTAGTTTTTTTAAAATTGTGCAGCTACTGTATAAACATATGTTAGAATGAAATTGTTAAAAATTTTGTGTAGCGGGCCAGATTAGTCAAGTCAAGTTTATTTGTGACGGCCTTAATCACAAGGAGTCTCAAAGGGCTCCACAGACCACACACTATGACAGACTACATACAATTATTACGCCATCCTCTGATCTAAAACCTACATGAAAACACCTGGCTGTGTGTGACCTCTGGGCCATAGTTTGCCTACCCCTGCGGTAGGCACTTTTTTAAACCTCAAAATAAACACGTTGAGTTAATTCTATTGTATTTATTTCACTTTCAGTCATCTTTAAAATGCTATCTTCCGCTTGAACGCCAATCATGATGTCTTGAGGGCTTTCAACAACATGTGAGCACAAAACAAAACAACCGCAAATAAACGACCCAAATAGGACCAAAAACAACCCCACAAAACTACCCAGAAAATACCAAAATGAAACAAAAGAAATCTACAAAACAACCACAATAAACTGCCATTAAAACATATATAAAAGACCTATATAAAACGACCTAAAAGTCCAAATTTAACTCAAAAACAACCCTGAAAAGCCTAAAATAAGACACACATACATCCCAAAATAACAGAAAAAAACCCCGACAAAAAATTGTTTCATTGCACCGTTGTTAAGAAAATTTAGGCCAGTCTCCAAGTACTAACTTGTGATTATTGTTGCCCATTTATCCTGACATTTTTTTTTGAATCTCATTTTTCTCTTTCAAATGTGGTCTAAATGGTCTGCATTTATAAACCGCTTTTCAAGTCAATGAAGAGCTCCCAAAGTGCTTTACAATGTGCTTCACACTCTTCCCTTTTTTACACAATAACTAACCGATAGCAACTGCTATCGGGGGCATTAGGGATTCATTGTCTTGCCCAAGGACACTTCGACATATAACACAGAGGAGCCGGGAATCGAACCTGCGACTTCCTGATCCCAAGACGATCGCTCTGCCTCCTGAGCTAATGCCGCCTTGATAAGGCCTTTATTAGGGGTTCATTAGGGGTTAATCCTGGAGTGCCATGTCTTACCTCCTTCCAATCAAAGTTCTCTAAGTTGTTTTGCAAACTATCCATCACCAGCGCCGCTTATTCTAACCAGGGTCGCAGGGGTGCTGGAGCCCATTCCAGCCATATTTGGGCAGTGGGAAGGGGACACCCTGAACTGGTCGCCAGCCTGTGGCAAGGCACACAGAGACAGACAACTCACTTGCTCATTCACACCTAGGGACAATTTGAACCGGTCAATTAACCTGACATGCATTTTTGGGGGGAAAGTGGGAGGAAACCCACCAGGCCCAGGAAGAATAACTGGAATTGAACCCGGAACCTCCGCACCGTGGTGTGCTCGCCAACCACTCATCCGGCGTGCCATCCGCAATTAAAGACTTTTTAGGGAAAAATAACAAGCAAGAATGTTCAGATAATTGGAGAAATATTCATAAAGTAGTGCTTGTTAAATGGGGGAAAGTCAAATGCTTCTCGACAACATCAAGTTTGCTTTGTTTTGGTTCCATGCCAAAGTTTTAATCTCTCCTCATTTGCCCAATTATGGGCAGGAGTGGACCGGAAGCGAAACGGCGCTTTCCTCGGGAAGACGGGCACTTCTGCGCATGCGCACCGCCCATCGCCGACGGGGAAGAAGACAACTTGTAAAAAAACAACAACTTTCAGTTCTTACTGCGGCTTGTTGAGTGCCTTAAAGAAGTCCACCGAGAAGCCAAAGTAGCTCCGCGGAGGCCCCACGAACACCGACGGACGCTCGGCGTCCAGGTTGAACGACACTCCGGGACCAGGGACCACCAATAAGACCAGGACCACAACCAGAAGCGCTGACAACGGCCCCAATGTCGCCATGGCCGGAACACAACGACAAAGAGGATGGAGAATGGAATAATGTCTGACCAAAAAGAAAAAATAACGCGTCCTTTTGGGACGAGGAACCGCCGACAAGTTGGCGTCAAAACGTCCGCATCCGGTCGGGACAGCGAAACAGATGTCGTCACATCCTTTTTTCTCCTGTCAAAATAAAGGTTACTTCTTTCTTTCACAACAAAACAGACTTTCGTCCAGCCCCATCCTCTTCCTCCCCGTCGAAATGAAGCTGGTCTTTGCTATCACAATAAAATACTCTTTCAATGTGTTTGACCCAAAATGACCGTGTTAAGGGACGATTAGATGTCACTTCAGTATGTCGAGCAACGAAAAATGAAAGCCTTTTCTCATTGTTTTGCCTTTTCTTTCGCTAAGAAAGAAAAGGGGGAAGAAAAAGAAAGGAAGAAAGTAATATATGGAAGGAAAAAAACTCATATATTAAAAAATGGATAGGAGAAAGGAAATCTGAAAAAGGAAAACACAAAAGAGAAAGGAAAAAGTATGAAAGAATGGGACAAAAAAGAAAAAGGGAAAAAACGGAAAAGAACAAATAAAAAAGGAAAATAATAAAAGAAAGGGGGAAAAATACAAAAGAAATGAAGTAAAAAAGAAATAAAGCAAGACAAATTGAAAAGAAAAACATGAAAAAATAAAATAAAAATGAAAATAAATGTAAGGGTAGAAAAATGAAAAACAAGGAAGGGAAAAAGAAAGAAAAAAAGAATAGTATGAGAGAAAACAAAAAGAATTAAAAAATCAGGCAAAAAAGAAGAAAATAATGATTGTTTGGGGGCAATGTTCCCTCTAATATTCCTCGGGTCTGAGCGTTCACACAAAGTCGGTGAGCAATGCTTGAAACAGCAGTGAGCAACCATAATCCCAAGTGTGGCAACTAAGTCATTATCAAACATGTCCAAAACTTGACATCACGTTACATCTTGCTGAGTTTCCGGCAATACAAAATTATTTTTCTCTTTTGAATGAATTGACTCGTGTAATATTGCCAAGCTTGTACGGCCTACAAACCTCGTTTGTTCTTACAATTCTTTCACAAGATATCCATTTCTTTTTTTTCCCTGATATATTTTGTCGCATAATATTAAAATTTTGGGGGGCTTATTTAGTTGGTTGCAAGATACAGAACTGTACTTAATCACATTTTTTTAGTGGAAGTACAATGTTGGCAACAAGATTCACTTGATATATTTGGAAATTATTTGAATGCAACACAAACTTTTTCTTTTTTTTTTCCGTGTTTTTTTTCTCCTTTTTTAAAAATTCCTTTAAAAAAAGTCTCATTGTATTTATTTTTTCCGAGCTGTTACTTTTTTTTTGTTTTGTTCTCTATTTACTTTTTTCCTACTTTTCTTTCTTTTCTTTTGTTCTGGCTTTTTTCTAAATTTTTCCTTCTTTTTTTCTCTTTGTTTCTTTTTTTCTCAGCTTTTCACTACTTTTTTCATTTTGATATTTTTTTCTTTTTTGTTCTATTCCCCCCTTCTTTAAAGTCATTTTGTGCATAGTTTTACATAATATTTGGTCATGTTGGGATTAAAGAAGCAATAACAACCTGAAGAGCCGTTTAGGACCCGAAAGAGCCGGTTCCTTTAAGTGAGCCGAGCCGAAGAAGCCGGTTTTCAACTAACTTTACTCAACTCCGTTCTACTTCGACTCAACTTCAAAATACCGCATTTAGGACACAACGTCAGGGGAACCCGTGTATTTTTACCTTCATGCACTGTAACTTTGACTTAAGTCGCTTCTTAATTAGTCATTTTGAGCCCTCATTTTTGTGCGCTGGCTAGATTTTCTTGTGCGCTGACAATGTGCGAGCAGTGCGCAATTGCGCCAGCGCGCAGCTTAGAGGGAACACTGTTTGGGGGTACCCTTAACAGCAAAATGGCGGAAAATAATGTCAGTTCCCTCTAGGTGAGCCTCATTTTGTGTCAAATGAAAAGACATTTATTTATTTATCTAAAGTATTTTTTATATTACAGTTCATGCATTTTTTTCTTATCATTCAATATTTTTTTTTCAACTGATGCAAGATTTTTTTTCAGCACTGGTGTCCTAACTTACTAGAAAGCGGGACAAATTTGGTAAGCTGACTATTCAGCCTGGTAGTCTTTGAACTGTCTTTAATAAATTCAGCCTCCGTGAAAGGTTTGCAGTGCTTGGCGATCAGTGTCGCGACCTCGTAACTCGCCTTTGTAGTATTTTCATCTGACTCGCATGGTCTTGTGACAAAGCGCTGCTGTGCCGTTAAAACAGCTTCCAGTTGCTTCCCCTTTTCACAGCATTCTTTTCAGTTAGCTTTTTGTAGTCAGCATGTTTCGTCATGCAGTGCCTCTTGATATTCTATTCTTTGAAAACAGCCACATTTTCTTGGCAAATTAGGCAGACACAGTTGTCTTGGATTTAGGCGAGAAATACTACAATTTGTTCTTATCCTGGGAGAGGCAGCTCTTGCAGTCAACTTGTCTTTTTTCTGTTATACAGTCGCCATGTCGGAAATAGGGTAGGTTAAAATTCTCACATAAAACCAAGGGACAAGGCTAAGAAAGGGCTACTTCCACCAGCTGGTGAAATGGGGATTAATTTGGGGGGTTGAAATGACACGGTCCCTGGTTCGAGACCGTATTGAAACATTTGTTGGCCTGGAGAGGGATTGGCACCACTAGGCTGTACTTGCCCAAGACACACCACAGGAAATGGTGGCCATACGACCCTAGAAGTTTGGTGGAAACCATCTGATTCATTATATATTGTGGTCAACATTACTGGCGGGCCACTGGCCACTTATGTTGGCCAGAAATTAAAAAAAAAACTACCCTACTAAGTCCTTTAGATTCGACGGTTTATCTAAAAAGTGGCTTTCTCAAAAATATGCAGTTGCTATAACTGCCGGGAGAGGGCGTTATCGCACCGCGATTAGCTTTCGTTACAAGTGATGACGTCATAGTGAAGCCCTTCAAGGCATTATTTCAACTCCTTATTCGTCTGGAATCCAAGACGTATTTCAACTGAAACTCCGCCCAAGGGAACATGACGTCATCGTCCTTCTGTCATGGTGCATGCCGGGATTATTGTTGGTAATTGCGCTTTAATCTGCTCTCAGGCGCCAAGAAGACTTTTCGCTGAAGTACAAAATCCTCCGAAAGAAAAACCTGGCCTTCAAGCAGGGATGCAGAATACACGTTTAACAACGAAAGACTCAAATAGAGAAAAACATCAGATAAATGGTGGTATAAGAGACCTACGGAGATGAAAATTAAATGTTTGCAAAACACATTTTTATACGATTATTATACTTCGTTACCTAAAGAGCCATGAAAAAGTACTTTTTCACAGCACTTCATGCTAAATCCAGTTTATGGTATCAAAGTGTTGTTACTCAGTCAAAGTTTTGCATGTTGTGAAAGTTGTGCACGGGTGGGCCAGCCAGGCTTCCATACAATCATTGTGAGTCCAAACAATAGCATCCAATAATTATATTCATGTGAAGGTCAAAAACCCTTTTACGGAAAAACAAAACGAAAAATAAAACAAAAATCATTCTACAATTCTGGGTGGGTCTTACAGGGTTGCAGTCACCCAGGAAAAGTACAGGAAACTTTTCCATCTCTTATTTTTCTTTCCTCGTTCTTTTTCCCCTCTCCTTTTTTCTCCCCTTCTCTCTATTTCTCTCACTCTTTCTCCCTTTTTCTGTCTTCCTTACTCTATTTCCCTTGTTCTTTCTCTTTTGCATCTTTCTGTTTACCTTTGTCAAAGCCAGAACAGATGGTAGACCCAAACGCATAACATTTCATCCAAAAGTTTCGATATCGAGGAAGTCAGGGGCTAGGAAACCAACGCCAGCGATCCGGTACTCGCTGGACAGTAGGAGGAAGCAGCTCACGGGATTGAAGCGTGATCGGAATGCGGAAGTGACTGGATTCGCCGGGGCGGGAGATCGCAGCGTGGTCAGTGGGCAAAAACGGGTCGATAGCCGGAGCGGGAGATCAGAACTTGGTCGGTGGGCAAAAACGGGTCGATAGACGGAGAGGGAGATCAGAGCGTGGTCGATGGGCAAAAACGGGTCGATAGCCAGAGCGGGAGATCAGAGCGTGGTCGGTGGGCAAAAACAGGTCGTTTGCCGGAGCGGGGAGCGTGTCGAAGAAAGGGAAAAATCAGGGAGCCGAAGACGAACGGGAAATCAAGAGCAGACGACCAGATACGGATGAGGACGGGACAGCCGGAGCCAGAGACAAAGTGCTTGCCTTGCGTATGCACAGGTTCGCTGACGTACTGACAAGGAGTGACTGGAGTACTCAGTTGAAATAGGAGGGGAATCAATCAGGCAACGAGCAGCAGCTAGCGCCAAACGAGCCAGCACAGGTGAGGCCAATGAGTAATCATGACACCCTTTCTCTCTTTCTCTTCAATGTACTAGCCCGGCCCCTGTACGATTTTTTTTCCTAGAATGTGTCCCCAAGCTAAAATGAGTTTGACACCCCTGATATAGACATTAGAAATAATTTCCACTACAGTTTATTTAAGTCTGATAAACGTATGCAAACAGAAAAGTGACTAAACAGTAAGTTAATTGCAAAAGATTCAAATTATGCTAAATTATTTCAAAGTCTCGTTCTGATTAATTTTTTTAATGAGTTTAGTTTAACGTGAGTGTGTGTGTGTGAATGGGTAAGTGTGAAGCACATTGTTAGCGCTTTGGGAGGTCTTCCGTGACGTGAATAGTGCTATATAAATGCAGACCATTGACATTAGTTTACTGGAAGTGTCAAATGGAATTTTTGGAGAAAGAAGAGTTCAGGAACAAATTTGAAAAAAATAGTTCTTTGAGCAAAGGGCACAAATACAACTTGTTCTAAAAAGCAATCCACATACCCCTGTACATCATTTTGGACAAAAAAAAACCTCACAATGCCAAATTAAAACATCTATTCAAAAGGACTTCCCCTAATTCCTTTCTTTTTATGAAATTTCCTAGGTTACAAAAAGCAGATCCACCCTAAATGGTGCAGAAATCAAATAACAGCAAAACGAGTGCCCCCAAAAAAAAAAAAAAAAACAACAACAAAAGAAAAACTACCAAACACTGACCAAAATATGACAAAAAGAATCAACCCCCCCAAAAAAATGACAAAAATTGATCCCTCCGCACCACCCCCCAAAAAAGCACAAAAAAATATTAACCAGAAAACGACCAAAATCACAAACAAAAATTGACCCCCCCAAAAAATGTAAAAATACAAAAAGTCCCCCAAAAAACTGATAAACTACCAAGAGCGATCAGAATAAGACCCCCCAAAAAACCTGACCAAAATACTAAAAGAAAATGACCGGAAAACAACCAAAATATGACAAAAAAACCCAAAACCTGGCTTACAAAAATAAATCTGCCCCTAAAGGGTGTGGAATTAAAGAACAGACACAAGATTGGCCGATAGTGACTATGACATAAACAGTGCATAATAGTCAAAATAACCAACAACCTTGGCATTTTATTGAATCTCCTTTGCATGTGGCCAATATTAGAAACAGAAACAAGCAGAATAACTCAGCAGTGGTTTCGGCAAAAACCTCGAATTGGCTGGCCAAAAAGTGAGTGAGGCACTTATCTCATTCTTATTAGTTTGACAAGATTGTTGTTCCTGCCAAAACAATCACCAGGATGCAACACATAGTGGCAACCCTCGCTTTATGCCACCTGACCGGGACTCCACCAAAGCGACAGCCGGCCATCCATTGACCCATTACGGCATGTTTCCCTTTCAGGATCACGTGACAAAGACCGAGACCAGGACCGAGTCCGCCTTCTGAACTCAGGAACTCAGAAGACTTTGGTAATCCTCCTTGAGGACATCCCATGAGAAGCGGGACGTGTTTATCTGGCAACAAAAAAACATCACAGGCTGAGCTAGCATAACAGCGGCTAAATGCGGAAAAAGGAAGACTTTACACACACCTATTTGTCATTCAAAATATTAAATAATTCCTGATTTCGGTAATTTGGTTTCTATGCAGCCACTAATCCAATAAAAAATGGAATTTTGGATTTCTGGTGCGATGTAATCATATTGTTTACATGCCAAAAGACAATGGAGTTGGCGTTTTCCAGCAATCTGATCTATAAGCTCAAGCAACATCTTGACAAGAATAGACATTTCTGCATACCACTTTCCACATGAAATAAAGGATTATTTCGTTCATGTACTTCACTAAATGCAAACAAGTGGCGTGCTTGTTTGCCTCATCTGTTTACAAGATTTCATCGTACAGTGCTATCCTAAGGCATATTTACACTATAAAGTGATACCTCTCCATGGGACCGACTCAAGATACAGGATCTTTCCAGCAAAAATCTTGCCTGACATACGAGAGAAAATCCAAGGGACAAGAGTTTCACAATGCTTTCCACTTTGGTGCGGGGCTTTTAAGTCATTTTGGTAATATCTTATTTATCATAACTGAATTTGTATGTTTACTTAGTATTTTAATGTGTTTTTAGGATCAGGAAGATGTGCTATATAGCTATTTAGCGTCAACTTTTTGGAAGGCGAGGAACGGATTGAGTTTGCATGTTCTCCCCGTGCGTGGGTTTCCTCCAGGCACTCCGGTTTTCTCCCACATTCCAAAAACATGCAGGTCAGGTGAATTGACTGGTTCAAATTGTCCCTCGGAATGAATGAGCGACTGAATTGTCTGTCCCTGTGTGCCCTGGGACTGGCTGGTAACCAGTTCGGGGTGCCCACTGCCCTAAGATAGCTGGGATGGACTCCAGCGCCCTCGCGACCCCACTGAGGATAAGCGGTGCAGATAATGGATGCATGGATGGAAGGATGGAACAGATTCATTGGTTTTTAGTTATTCCGTATTGGGAAATTTTGTAAGGCGTTCAAAGCGGCGCCGCCGCGAGGGGCTCCCGTTATCTCACACTTTTTGTGATTTATTGTTTTATTGTCTGCTTCTATCTTCTGTGTTTTTCGTCCCGTTTGACAATTACACTTTGGATTACTTTCTATCCTATCGTTATGGGTTTTAATGCACAAAAATGCGTTCATTCGAGGAATCAACTCCTTGCCCTGACGAATTCTCGTGCCGGCGTGATGAGGGGGCCTATCGTGGATGAAGAGCCGGAGCTAGCTTAGCGGCTAGCGGCGTTATAAGTCTTCGGTACTGTCCATAATCATGGTAAATGTGAACTCTCTGCCAAATAAGACCGACGAACTGGCTGTGATGGTGAAAAACATCAAAGCGCACAGGGAGTGCAGTTGCTGTGTTATACGGAAACGTGGCTCACGTTTAGCATCCCGGCCGCTAACGTGTGGCCACCCGGAGCTACCCGGACCAGAGTTGTCCGGAGCTAATTGGCTTCAGCGCCGTTAGACAGAGACACAAAAGCCTGCGGGAAGCGGAGAGGAGGTGGACTCGCTAACACGAGGTGGTGTATCCCTGGGCACAAAGATTTCCATCTGCCGCAGGGACGTCGAACCTCTGGACTAGCGTGTGACGTTATCCACTTTGCTAAACTACAACAAGCACCCCGAGGGCATCCTGTTAATCTGTTAATAAACAACAAGGGAGACTGCTGGAAGTCTGAATTTTCCTACGGAGATGATTAAAGTATCCATCCATCTATCTATCTATCTAATCTCATATGTAGAGCTATTACTCTATATGGATGGACAAAACTGGGATGTCCAAAATATATGGATGGATGTATACAACTGTGGCATTTTCCCTGTAGGGGCAGATACTAAGATAGTAATATCCTGGACAAATCAACCAATACGCATTATCAATTTTTTTTAGCGAATAAGCCAGTTTGCATAGATCAATGGTCACTGCACTACAAGTCCCACAGATCTTTGGGGCATTAAAAACAATAAATCAGATTATGCAGTCTTCAAAAAGTGAAAGGTCTAACGCAATTATGCAATTGGAAATTTAGTAGTCGGACTACCACCTTCATGGGATTTATTAAATCATTGGAATACTGGCTTTATTCTCTTGCCAATCGAATTATTGCCTGCAATGACGCCGCCTACTAACGTTCATTAAAATATATATATTCTAAGATTTCATTTTGTTTGAGAGCGGTTACCCTTAAGTCCAATATATGTGTGTGTGCTAGCTAGCTAGCTACCTTTAGCGCATTAGCACGTACGCGTCTTGGCTGGGCACAGAAGTTGCGCAACTTTTTGAAGAGCTGCTGGGGAGTGGCGTACAGGTACTCTTCTGTGGGCAGGGACATCATTTAGAATGGTTGCCATTGGCTGGAAACGGGGCGGACATTTTGTTTACCTGGGAATATTTCGGGGTACACCAACGCTTTGGGACACAGGGGATAACAGCCGCAGTGCACAGCCTCCAACCTGCAAACACACACATACACGAAACACACTAAATTATTGGCGCTAGCTTGTTTCCAACATTGCTAATCTAACACGGTAGGAGAGAAAAAAGGACCCCCAAAAATACTCTTTCACCATTAGTTTATCAATTTTCCAGGACAGTAAGGGTGGGCAGATTAATCCAAATATTGATATTATTGATAAAAAAGTTTAGAGGAAGTATATATATATATTTTATGCCGTCAAAGGTTTTTATATTTTATTGTTTACACTATTTTCTTTTTCTGATTTTCAAAATATATCTGCGGTTTTGACTTAATTGAATGCCAAATTCAGAACATGCCCAAAAAATGCAATGGCAAGAGAGAAGTGTTGGCGACATTCTTCAGCGGACTTTTTTTTTTTTTTTTTTAAATCTCAATTTAATGAGTGGACTATTGAGACAGACTGCCGAAAAACATGGCAACAATTTCAAGCATTTACAACCACTTCATCCAAAATTCAATCACTTTTTAAACTTTAGAAACACATTATTTAAATTCAAGCATTTTCAAGGATTTCAAGCACCTGTACGAACCCTGTGTATTACACCAGCTCATTAGAGCCCATTATCTTTTAATGATGTTAGAAACGAGGGCCTCCTAAGTCGTCGACTCTAATGGCCATTTAGGGTGTTAAAGCAGCCCAATGGAGATGAATTAAGCTTTTATTTTTTCAATAGCGTTTTTTTACAGGAAAAACGAGGGCATTCTAAATCATCATCTCATCATTAGCTGCACCGCTTATCCTCAGTAGGGTCGCGGGGGAGCCCATCCCAGCAATCATCGGGCAGTGGGCAGGGGACACCCTGAACTGGTTGCCAGTCAATCGCAGGGCACACGGAGACAGACAACTCACTCGCTCAGTCACACCTAGGGACAATTTGGACGGGCCAATTCACCTGAAATGTCTTTGGAATGTGGGAGGAAACCGGAGTGCCCGGAGAAAACCCACGCAAGCACGGGGAGAACATACAAACTCCGCACAGTAAGGCCGGGAGCTGGATTTGAACCCACGCAGGAGGTTCCCACGACCTCAGAACTGTGCCGCACACGCGCTAACCACTGCGCCGCCGTGCTGCCCTAATGTCCTTTTTGGGTAATACACCAGCTCATTGGAGTCTATTATTTTTCAAAGACTGTGAAGATCAAACCCTCCTATGTCAAGGACCCCGAATTGCATTTTTGGGCATTACAGCAGCCCATTGTAAATGAATGGAGCCCGTTCTTTTTCAATAACGGGAAAGACGAGGGCATCCTAATTGGAGGACCCCTAATGTCAGTTTTGGGTATTACACCAGCCCATTGGGACCCATTCTTTTTCATTAATGGAGAAAACGCAGCGAGCTCTTACACGGCTACTCCAAAGAACTCGTGTCGGGCCGTGGACACGACCAGGTCGGCCTCACACAGGACCTCGAAGTAGCGTTGGCGCGACTCCAGGAAGCCCCAGTGGAGCACGTGCCGGTCCAGCAGGAGGCGGCAGCGTGCAAAAACTTCTGAAAGGACACAAAAAAACGTTTTTAGCTTGGTTTACTCGAGTGTTTCTTTCAAGTTAAAATGCATTACAGCATTTGCTCATGTTGGGATTGACTGGGTTCAATGCTTCTAACTTCTTCCTGTGACCGCTTGCTTGCGTCCCACTCCTTTGGACCCTTTCATAACATGGTTCATTTGTGCCCCACCATATGTGTATGTGTGTTTGTGCATGACAGGAAGGAGTTCTTTGATGTACAATGAAATCTCAGATATCAAAAAACTCACTATAAATTGGTGTTGAACCCAGAAATTGCTGTCATTTTTTCTGCTGTGTCAGAACAAAAAGCAACCTTAGAAAGGCGTGGCTGAGCGAGATGAGCGGCCATCTTGGCTACTCTTGCCTGGTTGGTTAGCGCAATATCTAGGGCTGGGACAATATGTTTTGGTCATGATTCGATTGTATCACGATACTTAGGTGCCGATTCGATTTATATCAAAATTCTCGATTATTGCTATTCGATATAACTGATGATTACCTTTGAATTTTTCCCCTAAAGAAAAGCAACTTAAATCATACACTTCTGGGAAAATAAACCATGAATGATGTTCAAACATTGCACATTAGTCCGTGTCAGTCAGTCCGGAAGCTGACATTTATTTCAACTGAGACAATAGGAATATAACATGTACACTTTGCAACAGGTTTACAGCCACAGAATGTTATGAACTGAAATGTCTAAGTAACACAAATGTGGTCCTTCTATGAACCGATTTACAGTTAACACTGGAAAATTATAAAATAAAACATAGCCCCTGAAAGACAAAAAACAGCACAAGTGTAAGCTGTCAAATTACAATCAAGATCCTTTAAATCCAACATATTTTTTTCAAAACTCTGTGCTGCAGGTAAACATTGCTGTCTGAGGTGATGCTATACAACATTTGTGCAAAAACTGCCTTTAAAAGAAAGCAGCTGAACTGTGAGCTTTGAAATTAAAGTGCTTGAATTTCAAGTTTTACAGTAACCTGGATTGCAAATACACACCCACGGACAAAACCTACAGCACTCTTTGATACGAGCAGGTAACAAGTAGGCCACTGTTACTTTTGGCTGCTTTTGTTGAATTGAGCTAGCGCTTAGGAGTTGGGTTGGTTAATCTTGATATTGGGGTGATGGCGCAAAAAATGTGTGGACATGTTCAAGTTCGACAGTTTGCAGAGTTTGTCATGTCTAGCTCCCTCTTCCTAGGAACCGTTTAAAAAACAAAACATGTCCATACTTTTGATTTCAATTTACGGGTGCCGCCCTTAGTTCTCATGCTTGCTTTATTCCCCCATTTGCCACTTCTGTTTGCTTTCCCGCATTTTTACATCGATGTCACAAAAATCGATTTCGGGGAGAAACGTTGATTTTTTTTTTTAAATAGCCAAAAATAAAATCATCGTGTAAACATGAATCGATTTTTTGTCCCACCCCTAATAATTTCTAGAAAGATGGAAAACACGAGTTGTGAATGGATTATATCTGCCATTCAACAACTGCTTAGTAAATGCTTTATTTTTATTTTTATATATCTTTGGAATATTTCAAGTCAAGTTAATCTGTATAGCCCTTCATAACAAGGAGTCTCAAAGGGCTGCACGGACCGCAGACTATTGCAAACCACGTACTATTATCACACCATCCCCTGATCTAAAACCTACATGAGGGCAAGGGAAAACTCAAAAACCTCAACATGATGAAAATGAAGAAACCTTGAGAGGGGACCCCACATGAGGCAATCCACCTTCCAGGATGACCAGGCTGCAATCCTTTTTTTCTACAAATTTAAGTACTATATTTCCTGGACTATTAGGCAGACCTTTAAAATTAGCCTTTTGTAATAAATATTTGCTTTATGAGGTGCACCTGACTGTTAAGCGCATGGAGTTAAAACTACTTCAAGAGTTAGGGTTGCGCTTAAAAAGTCCAAAGGTAAAAACGTATTTTATAAGACATTAAAAATAACTTGTTCCACTGCAAAACTTATATGATTATGGTAGATCATTAACGGATAATGTAAGTTGTAGCATTTCATTGTAATGATTCATTTGCCATCTTTTTTTCAGGGATGATTCCGTTTTTTATTTATTACCCTTAATTTATTATTTTAAACTGTGATATTTTATTGTTTACATTTTCTAAATAATGGCGCTGTTTAATTTTTTTTTTTTTTGACAAGTTACAATGTCTGAAAGTTCTATGCTATTTACTGTAATTTCCGGACTATTAGGCGCATTTTGAAATTTATTTTTGTAGGTTTGCCTTATAGTCTGGAAAAATGTTAATTATTGATGTGTAGGTAGTCATTTATTGGCTGTAGAAGAATGCATAAGAACATTTAATAATAAATAGCATGAAGAGAAAAATGTTTGGGTACTCAAACAACCCGGTGGTCTAACATCAATTCCCAACAGATAATGGTCAGTAATGAGGTATTACTGTAATCCTTATGTTTTTGGTTCATATACCTCGTTGCATGAACCACTTTTACTTTAGCGGCCAGCATACCTGGTACATCGGTGAAGGTTTCCCCAAGTACGGACAAACGGAAGTCCAGTCCTTCTTCTTTCAACTTCAAGATGGTGCTGAAGAAAAGATCTGGGTCCTTGTCGTGTTCCCTACACACAAAAGACGGATTTTGTCTTTTTCTGATTTTGTGCTAACTTTGCCACTGTCGGCCGCACCAATCCAGGCCGGCGGCAGATTAGTGGCAAAGATGAAAAGAAGATGAAGTCTGGCGGCTAATCCTAATTTAAAAGCTGGTGGCGGGGGCGCATCTGTAATCCAGCTGTGTTTTGCCGATTACGGCGCCCCCGCCCTGATAGCCGACATGAGAGGCCGGCAAAAACACAAAAAGCATTTCGCATGCCACACTAAGCTCATTTGCAGATATCGTCTTTTTTCATCATTTTTATTGTCTCTATTGCGGATATTGCCGATCGTTATTTACAGGGTTTGTACACCATTTTCATGGCCAAACATAAGCACTTTTAAGGACTTTCAAAGCCAATTTTCCAATTTCCAGGTTTAATAATATATTTTGCAGAGCCACAAATATATCGGGAATTTAAGGTACATACACAATTTTTAATCTTGCATGTATATACATTGGGGGAAAAGGTATTAAGTCAGTGCAACAGTGCAAGTTCTCCCACTTTTAGGTAAAAGAAAGGCCTGTAATTGTCAACATGGGTAAACCTAAACTATGAAAGAGAATGCGGGGGGGAAAAACAGAAAATCACATTGTTTGATTTAAAAAAATAATAATAATTTGCAAATCATGGTGGAAAATAAGTATTTGGTCAACACCAAAAGTTTCTCAGTAATTTGTTATCACAGTACTTTTTTATGTACCCTTTTCGTTGGCAATGACAGATGCCAAACAATTCTGTCACTCTTCACAAGCTTTTCACACACTGTTGGTGGTATTTTGTCCCATTCCACCATGCAGATCTCCTTTAGAACAGTGATGTTTTGGGCCTGTCGTTGGGCAATGGAATTTGAACTCCCTCTAGATTTTTGATTGTCTTGATATCCGGAGACTGGTTAGTGGGGCTGCATGATTGACCGAAATCAAATCGATATTGTGATGTCAACCTAGTGCAGTTGTGTGTTCAAAATCGAAAATCTCTTCAAAATTGCAATACTGGTCAGAAAAATCCATCAACCCTACTGGTAAGCCCCCCCGAACTTTTTTTTACAAAGCCATCACTTTTATTGCCCTGGTTTTGGTATCAATGCCATGATAAAAGACCCAACCAAGTCTCATATTTAATGACCTTGCTGTTAGGAGATTTTCATTCAAAATCTCATGATACATGGCTCCATTCGTCCTTTCCTTTACACAGATGTGTCGTTCCGGTCACATGGCAGAAAAACGGCCCCAAAGCATGTTTCCAACCCCATGCTTCACAGTGGGTAGAGTGTTCTTCTGATGCAATTTAGTATTCTTTCTCGTCCAAACATGAGAACCTGTATTACGACCCAAAAGTTATATTTTGGTTTTATCTGACCATAACACATACTTCCAGTCCTCCTCTGGATCATCCAAATGCTTTCTAGCAAACAGCAGACGGGTGAGATCCTGCATGGAGCCCCAGATAAAGGGAGATTATCAGTGGTCATGTATGTCTTCCATTTTCGAAAAAGTGCTTCTACATTTGCATTCTTTTGACCAAGCGTTTTACATATTGCAGATTCAGTCTTCCCAGGCTGGTGCAGGCTTACAATTTTGTCTTTTTGGTGTTCTTTGACAGTCCTTTTGGTATTGGCCATAGGGGAGTTTTGAGTGCGACTGACTGAGGTTGTGGACGGGTGTCTTTTATACCAATAATGAGTAAAAAACGTTTTCATTATTCCAGTTAACGATTGGAGCCTCGTTAGACCTATTTGACAGCCAGAAATATTGCTTGTTTGTAGATGACCAAATACTCATTATCAACTCTAATTTAGAAATAAATTGAGGGATTTGACCAAGGTAGATAGATAGATACAAATAAAACATTGTGACTTTTTTTTTACCACATTCCGTCTTTCATGGTTGATTTTTACCAATGTTAAAAATTACAGGCCTCTAATCTTTTCAAGTGGAAGAACTTACACAATTGATGATTGACTAAATACCCTCAGTATGATTTCTCGATCTTGAATAAGCAGACTTGTTCAGAGACACAGCAACAATTTGAAGCATTCACAAGCATGTCACCCAAAATTCAAGCATTTTTTAAATCCTTGAAAACAGCATTAAAATCAAAGCCTTTTTAAGATTTTCAAGCACCCGTACGGACCAAGCGCTTACCAGCGGTGAGGCCAAACAATGTGCAATGGCTTCTCGTTAAGTGCGTCAGTTGCCGTGATAGCATTATCGATGCCTGCCGTCTCCGTGGTGACGCGGTGCTCTAATTTAGAACTAGGAATCAGTCTAAAAAAGAGACACATACAAATGAAGACAATAAATACGGAGGAGCCATTCTGACAAATGCAGAAATAAATAGCAACAAATGTATGTGTCATACCTAAATAGATTAAATCAATGTACCGTATTTTCCGCACTATAAGGCGCACCGGGTTATAGGGCGCACCCCGAAAAAATAGTTTTTGGTCCAATTTTTGACATAGATAAGACGCACCGGATTATAAGGCGCTACAATGGGAACGTGGACAAAACAGTCAGATAGTTAAGTCCAACTTATTACCCCCTTAACATTCCCAAAGCTTGCAAAGACGCAAATACGTGTCGAGAACACGTGCGGATGCGGTGTCCGTACGATGTCACTCAAATGCATCGTTCCATCATTCGGAAGGTTCAAGTCTTGGGATTCAAGAAATGCCAACCATTCCTGAGTTTCTATTTTCTTTTTCGCTCGCAACTTTACTGTGCATATGACAATAAACACTTGGAATTGAGTTTAATTTAAAAATAGACACTCCATTCCATCCATTATCTGCACCGCTTATCACAGAAGCATCGAGTTCAGTCTGAAACAAGATACAGGGACAATATAAAACCCGAAGTAGCTCACCGAAGTCGTTGTGTTCATAATAATGTGCAGCCAATGTCCTCTTATATCCGTGAGGGTAGTAAATCCAGGAGAATAAAATAATTTCAAATACAGAATAGAAAAAAATGCTTTCTCTATGCCGTCAGCCACGTGCCATAAACATTCATCTTTTTTGGCCAATTGCAGGCTTTGTGTTGCCGTTTAAGCCAATGCCAGCCTGTAAATAATAAAAAGGATCCGCCTCTTGACCTCCGAATAACTTTAGCCAATAGTGATCAATTCAAATGATGATTGACACATTGGTTAGCCAATGAAACGCCGGTAAATAAATCCCAGCATACACCGTTGTTTTGGCCAATTGCAGGCTTTGTGTTGCCGTTTAAGCCAATGCCAGCCTGTAAATGATAAAAAGGATCCTCCCCTTGACCTCCGAATAACTTTAGCCAATAGTGATCAATTCAAATGATGATTGACACATTGGTTAGCCAATGAAACGCCGGTAAATAAATCCCAGCATACACCGTTGTTTTGGCCAATTGCAGGCTTTGTGTTGCCGTTTAAGCCAATGCCAGCCTGTAAATGATAAAAAGGATCCGCCCCTTGACCTCCGAATAACTTTAGCCAATAGTGATTGATTCAAATGATGATTGACACATTGGTTAGCCAATGAAACGCCGGTAAATAAATCCCAGCATACACCGCGTACTACTTGAGTCGAGTCGGCGGCTGCAAGTTAGTTGGAAAACTTTGCAATTTTAAAATTGATCCATAAATAAGGCGCACTGTATTATAAGGCGCATGGTCAACTTTTGAAAAAAATAAAGGCTTTTAGGTGCGCCTTATAGTGCGGAAAATACGGTAATTTGTTCATTTATTTATGAATTTTGTCATTTAGTTTGTCCCCAAAAAAGTTATTCAAGTGAAAACTGGATGAGCTAGTCACCTTTTGGTTGATCACCGTAGTACCCTATGTGTTCATCGCTGATCAACCTCAGCAAGTTTGACCCAATTTGTAATTGAGCATTATGAGAAAAAGTTGTGTTTATTTGAGCTTTAAGTTAAAGAGTGTAGTACAATAATATCACTTCTGGGTTTCTCACATCACTTCCGATCCTGCCAGCTCAACATAAACAGAGACTCAGGCAATGGCTGACAAGACTGTTGCATGTCCAATCCATCTTCATCTATACTGAAGGATTAACAAGGCAATGTCGCAAGTTGTGTTTTTGTGATGTATGTTCATATACATACATGTGTGTACGTATAGAAAACACACATTTTTGATATGTTTGTTTCTATTTGTATCTTATTTTGTGTTAATAAAATAATATAATATTTAAGAAATATATCACTGATCAAAAACGCAACGGTGATCGAACCTGGGTCGCGTAGGTAAGAGCGCCAAATTCTAACTACTGGACCAAAAACAAAAACAATAAATAGGTGTCCTCTGGTATAGACTGTGGGTTTTTACATGAGCAAGCAGCTCTTGGCCCGGTCCTTCCTCAGCACAGGCTCTTGGTCCGTGGAAAGGCATTAGGTTTTATCTTATTATCACACTATTTTTTAGTTGTGCTGCCAGGGACAAATGTTAATTTTGCTGTCCATTACACATGTTACCACGACAATGAATTTAGAATAGAAAAATACAATATAATTTATTGTTGTGGTAACATGCGAACAAAAATAACATTCGTCTCCAGTACAGTGACTAAAAACAAAGTGATAGAGATGAAATCTATTGCGTCTTCACATGCCATCTATATCATTGGTGGTCCAGTGTCATTTGTTTACATCCCATTGCATCTAACAGCCAAGTTTGAGCTGAGAAAAATTAAAACCAAATTTTATACAGATTTTTAAACAAAAATTACAGATGCGTGTTATACATGAATAAATAAAGTACCTTGTCCTGATTGTGGGGCGGGCACACACACAGGCACAAATACGGGTGGGTAGCATGCAGATGAGGACAGCGTTTGTGATGAGGTACAGGATTAAGGAGGATGAAGGTGGCAGGCAGATGTTTTTGCGATTAAACTTGATCTCCTTTGATTAAAGCGCAAAGGAGTGAGGCGTGATGCTAAGACGCCTCACATACTAATGACGTCACCAACCTGCTGACGTTCGCCAAGTCCAGCGGGAAATGCAGAACCCGACACTTGGGCCGGATCAGCTGGCTGAGGTCTCCCGGGGGTCGCCCGTCAGGGATCTTCTTCAGGAAGGCTGCCATCGATAACAGGAAGGAGTCCATGTTGAAAGCCGAGTTAAAGACCACCTCATCGGCCACGAGGCTGCATGCACAGAAAATGGGGGGCAAGTGAGGCACAAAACGTGCTAGCCTCAGCCTTCAGGCTTACCAGGACAGAATCTGGTTGTAACCGTATTGGAAATCACGATCCTGCTCCTTCTGTACCGGGTACGCCAACTGGTTCTCGTGGAAGTACACAACCTTTTTCAAGCGGGCAAGGTCCGGCCGAAGAGCTGCCAGCTCGCAAAGGTTCAGAACTGAACTACAGAACAGAACCCTGGTAGATGGATCAGAATACAAAACATTAGTCAAGAGACAAACCAGCCAAAATTCAATCATGCATTTAATCCCACATCCACACCTAATTTTTTGGGTGGGGAACAGAGCAGCACCAATGGTCTCGAGTATCAAACATATTTAATAGTTGGGTGCTCAGTCTTCAAATTAATCAAGTGGGCAGGGCACTAAGAAAAATGGCAAACTGCCCCCTTTCCACAACACATGGAACCTAAATACACAACACCACATTGACGTCTGAAAACATTTCAGATGCCCTTCGAAAGGAGAAACTATACAATTTGTTTGCAAATAATATTCATATAATACATAACAGGAGTCGAACGGAAGTTTTGATGCTACTTTAGTCAGTCTTTGTTACCTACTTAGATTGTAAATATTTTTGCCTATTTATCCTGACAAAAAAATGAAAAACAACAAACGGCTGGGGAAAAAAAACATCCAATACAACCAAAATAAAGGACCAATAAAAGGCAAAAATGACCCTAAAACGATAGAAAAATGACAAAAGAAAACCCACAAAAAACCTGACGACAAATGACTAAAAATTACCAAAACACATTGAAAAGAACTAAAAAAAAAAAAAAAACAGAAAACCCTACCAAAAATTATCTAAAAATGCCCAAAAGCATGGTTAAAAAGGATGAGAAATAACTGGGTAAAAAAATTAACAAACAAATGCCCAATAAAATATCAAAAACTTCTAAAAAGAGACCAAAGAAAACACAACCATAAGTGACTTAACAATCAAAATATGGCCGTAAAACAATCAATAGAGGGCCAAAAACAGGAATAAAAAAATGACAAAAGAACAAAACCCTAACTCTGAAAATGACCCCAAAAATTAAAATACTGCTTTGAAAATACATAAAAAAACACTTCATTATACTATAATACAAAAAACTACCAGAAAAATATTACTACAGAAATACTTCTCCAGAAGTACAGTATTGAGACAGAAATACTGCAAAAATACAACTACGGTGATACTGCAAGAATTCTGCTATAGAAATACCACAAAAATACTACCAAAATAAAACTACAGTAATATTTTACAACAGAAATACTACAGATAAACATAACATTTTATATTATGGAACTACTACATAATACAACAGAAATAGTACAAAATTACATAAAATTATATAAAAATAATAATAGAGTATTACTACAAAAACAAAAAAAATCACAAAAGTATTGTAATACAACAAAAATACTACGCAAATACTAAGAATTTACAACAATGGAAAAACTACCAAACAAACTGCAGAAATAGTACAAAATAAAACCCTACAAAAATACTAAACTTCCCAAAAATCTAACCACAGAAATATGAAAAAAAAAATAAAATTCAAACAGGTATCCTTTATATTATTTTGCTTTAATTGTGATTGTTTAAAATCCAAATTGATGAGACTAATCTAGTTCAAAAGAACTATACCATGTAAATGTCTACATGTATATTTATTCCCAAAAATATGATTTTTTTTTCAAGATCAACCCCTTGGACAAAACTTTTGAACCCAATGCAAGCCCCGACTCTAAATAGTTGCCCTTTCCTGGATTAGAACATGGAGTGAGTTATAGCAGGTATGCAAATTATCAAGTAATATTGGGCCCCAAATCTCATTGTGCTTAGTACCCAATGAAGGCTCGGGCCAGCCCTGTTTCTACTCCTTAGTGTAGCATGGAAATGGTGGAAACAAGGAAAAGGCTTGTTTCAAGTTTATCCCAAATGCGCACCGAACCCCAAGAAAGATGAAAAAAGAAGCGTTTATTGGAGCGCGTCTAAAGAATGAGCATAAAGTACTTGCACGCACCACAAAAGGAGATTCACAGAGGCTGCAATGATGGCCCAAGCCAGAAGATGACAGCAGAGAGTAACATGGTTCTAAATTCTGTGCAGCTCCTAAGTCTTTGGGCTGTACCCACCTGTAGGCAGGGTTTGGAGTGACAGTCTGGCTGAAGTAGAGCGCAGAAGTCCTTGCCCTCCAGTGCCACTTTTTGGCGGGCATTGTGAAGGCCACGCACGAGTCCAGGTGGGCACGGAGCAGATCCAGCAACTGCTTGTGGGAGCCCCCATAGAAAGGTTCCAGGAGCAGGACCCGGGCGCCAGACTGGGCACACAAAAGAGACCAGGACGGGCACGGCGGGTGATTGACAGGTGGCGGCCATTAGGGACACAATGCCGCCTGATTTGTGGCGGCGAGTCCATCAGGCGTATCTGCAGACGCAAATGAGGCGGACTATCGGACGCCAACTTGTCATTACGGCTCCCATTGTAGGGCCAAATAACACTGAATGATAACGTCAGCATCACGCGCGCGCTTCCATTGGGAGTGAAGGTCATAGGAGGTCATCCACGGGCATGAACCAAGGGCGTATAGTAAGGTTGCAAGATTTAGAGGAAAAAAACCTAATTGCGATTTTTCAGACCTGGATTGCAATTTCCCCTGCAATTTTTTTGTGAGATCCTTATAATAATATCATGCAAACTTATCTCAAGATTACGTCATTACAGACTGAGGATATGCCTGTAACACATTAACAATTATAGATCAACAAATTAAAACACGGAATACAAATTTGCAGTTGACCGAATGGTCTTTATTGTCATCAGACAAAAGTACATCAAAATTGGAGGGCTTCTCCTTTCAGTTTCATATTAGGATTCAGAGAGTGTCTGGCTAGGTGCACACAACCATTGGATAACCACGACTTGATGATTAAAATACAACGTAGCCGTTTCTCCCGAGTTGTAGCTCCAGGTCATATACAACATAGCCGTAATTATCAATATTAAACAATAAAATAAACTTGATTTGTAATGAATACCGAACAAATGACCTTCTATTCTTTTAACTTTACTCATTTTCTGAGGAAGTACGATAGATAGATAGATAGATAGATAGATAGATAGATAGATAGATAGAAACCAAAATAGACAGATAAACAGATCTATATCGAGATAGAAAGATAGAGATACATAAACAGATAAATAGAGACAGAGAAAAATATATGGATAGAAATTAATAATAATAATAATAATAATTTCCTTTGTATTGTCATTCTTTGTAAGAACGAAATGTCGATACACCTGACCCGTTGTAGCGAGCCGATGCAGCCGCAGCCAACAGAGGGCGCCGCCATTTTACCAATGTTATAAGTCTTAGGTATGACTCGGCCGAGGCGCGAACCAGCGACCTCCCAGTCTCAAAGAAAGAGATAAATCAAAAGTTTTCGTCTTCTTGGCGGGTGGGGGAAGTTTGCAACAGAAAATAATTTAGAAGGACAGTGATAGAAAGAAAGAGAGCTAAAAATAAATAAATATATACATACATTTATATTTATAGTTAGATAAATAGAGACTATTAATATATTTCTGCAATTGTGGAATTCTGGTCTTTCATCTCCGGAAGTGACGTCATTCAATGCAACCAAAACAATAGATAAAGTTGACTATTGTTCAGTCCATTAGTAGTTTCTACTTATTTGCCAGCATATAATTCGGTCCAATTGGATTCTTGACAGTTCGGTTGTCTTAGTTAGCTCGCTAGCTGCCTATTAGCTGCTCAGTTAGCTGTTAGCTTAGCCATTCATTCAGCTAGCCGAGCGCAACGCTGCCGGTTCATATACTGTACTGTTTTTTTCTTGTCCATTTAATAACATTAAAAACACTTCAGCGCCTTCTCCTATCAAATAGAACAAACAAAAACGCACCTGAGTATCCAACGTGCCGGTATCAGCCATGCGTGCTGACGTGACGTCGCGCGAAAGAGGTGACGTCATACTATGACGTCAGATTGTTGTTGGTTCTGACCGAGTACTTGAAGAAAGTTTCGACTACTCGAGTCCAATATTGAAAATAATTTTTGTGCCATGAAGTTTCCTTTTTTTGATAGTGTAGTTTCAGATCCGTCGTCTGACCGCGGTCCAAGGGATAATTACGGCACAATGGATCAAAGTTGTGGCCCGTTAAAGGGACAGTGTGTATTATTTGAAGCCTTCTGGTGGTAGAAAAATACTTTATTAAAAAAGAAACAATATTGATCTCAATAATAAGTAAAACTACAATAACTATCATACAAACACTCATTTTAAAGGGACAGTGTGTATTATTTAGAGCCTTCTGGAGAGGGACAGCGTCACCAGACTGTACTTGCCCAAGACACACCACGGGAAATGGTGAAAAAAAATACTTGATTAAAAAACTAAAACAATAAAAGGCAAAAATATACAAACTATCATATAAACGTGTATTGTTTTAAAGGGACAGTATGTCAAATTTAGAGCCTCCTAATAGTAAAAAAAATCTTTATTACAAAAACTCAATTCGACTAATAAGCAAAAATACATTAATTCACATATAGATGTGCAATTTATTTATTTTTAAATGCATTTATTTATCATCTATTGTTACTCATTATTTTTTGTATTACACTTTTGTTAACGACTTTTTGGGGACAAGAATTGGAAAACTACTCACACATTTTCAATTACACCAACAGTTCATTCACTAGATTAATAATTTGTAAATAAAAATGACATTTGTTTGGGGTTATTAGAATAATCTAATAACCACTTGTTCATGCAAATAATAACATAAACAATTTTGTTAGAAGACAGGGTAAATTTGAATTGGAACGTGTATTTTTGGGACATTGGAGTATTACATAAACACATTTAGGCAGTGAATGTGAGCAGTGAAAGTAAAAATAACAGTTTTTGATCAGGAGTTTGATCATTTTTTTCCTCCATAATGCTACATCCGATGCAACCTGATCTACCTTTCGATTTCATTTTTATTTTATATTATACTTTAATTATTTATAATTTATTTGGGTGTTTGTTATTGGAACATCCATTGCTGCCTGGTCATCCTGGATGGGGGATTACCTCATGTGCCGTCCCTTCTCAAGGTTTCTTCTAATTCTTCATGTTGAGGTTTGTGAGTTTTTCCTTGCCCTCATGTAGGTTTTAGATTAGGGGATGGTGTCATAATTGTCTGTAGTTTGCAATAATCTGTGGTCTGTGCAGGCTTTTTAGACTCCTTGCGATTAAGGCCTATACAAATAAAAATTACTTGACTTGACATGACATTGTCATGATGACTGATTAGTATCAACTGAGCCCGCTCGTTTGGCGCCAGCCGCTGTGCGCTACCTGATTGGTTCCCCGTCCTTTTTAAGCCCAGTCCTTTCACTCGCCTGTTGTCAGTCCGTCAGCGAACCTCTGTTCCTACAAGGCAAGCACTTTGACTCAGACTCCCGTCGGTCCTGCTTTTTGCACCTGTTTTTCCACCTGTCCGAATTTGCTCTCCTGTCCCGGCTATCGACCTTTTTTTTCCATCTTCGGCACTACCATCTCCCGCTCCGGAAGATCCACTTCCGCATTTGGGACATGATCCTATTTTGTGTACGGCTTGCTTCCCGCGTCCAGCAAGCCCCGGATCGCGGGCGCTGCCTTTCCTCTTTCTCTCAATAAACTTGTGGTTAACGTTACGCATCTGGGTCCTGATTCCGTTCTGGTCGTGACAGACATAAAATATTGGATTTTCATTAACAGTTATTCCAAGACATATTAATAATTTGGATGATGGGTAGAAGAAAATAATCGACATTTGTGGCAGTTTGAGGGAATCATTGGGTTTACTGACAAGTATTACATAAGGACCTTGAAAAATATGATATTAGTGGTGTTTTTTGGCACTACAATAGAAAGGTTAATTCGAACAAATAATAACCTGAACAATTGTGCATATTGCTAGGTAAAATTGTGTATTTGAAGGCTTATGAGTATAACATATATTTAAAAACATGAAAGAAAATCAGTTGTCGGATTTGGGTTATTTTCTTTTAAAGATCAGACCCCCACAACTATTGGATTGTTTTGTGAAAAACATGAGGCTCATCTAGAGGGAGCTGACATGAATAACCGCAATCTTGGGTAAGGGTACCCCAAAAACAAAAACCTTATGAAAGGCATAGAAAAAAAAAGTGCTTAGTTCGTATTCTTCATTGTGCTTTTTAGTACTCGTTTTTGGTTGCACAACACAGCCACATGTTGTGGTCAAATATTACACACTGCCCTTTTATTTCATTCTCAATACAAACACTTAGAAATGATTATTTATGAATAATTATTTATTAATATCATTTTATAAGGGTAATTGAATTGATGTGCTTGAGATAAAGTTTACTAATTATTTTTAAATATATATATATATTTTTTAGAATAGATATTCTTGATGGCAGGCCATTTGACTCATTTCAAGATTATTTTATTACTTTTGTTACATTTTTGTCCTTTAGTAAACAAATAAAAAAGTTTTGCTCAAATTGTTCAAATAAAATAAGGAAGCTATTTTTTTCTTTTTTTAATATACATTTTAAAGTTTTTTTTCAAGTAAATTTGGAAAAATGCTGCTTTAATTTTCGGTTGCTCTACACAATAACAGGGACATCTCGTGGTCAAATATTACACACTGTCCCGACTGCTGATGTTAGCACATTAGCATGATAAAAGTGTGAGAAAATAATATGTGTCATTGTGGAATGGTTCAAGTGGGGCACATCAAGAAGGATACTCATGTTAGCACGCTCAAAGTGTGAAACAAGAAATTGTGTCATGTGATAATCCAAGTGGAGCACATAAGGGGAGGAGACAAAACTTAAGCTAGCGCTCATGTTAGCACGTTAGCATGCTAAAAGTTCAAAAAAAGAAATCCTGTTGTTGTGGGATGATCTAAATGGGGCACATGATGGGATGGGGGTAGAACTTAAACCTGAGTTAGTTAGCAGGGCTCTCATTCGATTGCTCGTGTTAGCATTTTAGCTTGCTACAGGTTTTAAACAAGAAATGATCCTTGCTTATTATAGCATCGTGTAGGTAAATCAACCGACTGCTTGTGCTACCACGCTAACATTCTAAAATTGTGAGAAAAGAAGTGCTTTTGTAGTGGACTGCTCAAAGTAGGGGACTCATAAACAAATGAGTGAACAAATGGTGGAATGACGGAAACCTACACGAACAGGCGGCCATTTTGGACCAAGTACATTGGGCCTGACAGTCAGCACACTTTTTCATTAAAAAAAAATGCTGCTAAATGTTACAGAAGGTGGTCTCGATCCTATGTAGAGTCCGTCCGGATTTTGGCGTCCCTGATCCTGTCTGCCACAGTCAAGACGGAACTGGAGTCAGAAAATCTGGTGGGGTGGTTTGTGTGTCCATCTTCTGGTGCCCCCTGGTGGTCTGGCACATTTGGGTGGTCTGGCGCTCCCTGGTGGTCTTGCTCTCCACGGTGGTCCGGCGTCCTCGGACAGTCCGCTCTCTTGCAGTAGGCGTAGCGATGGTTGAGGTGTTGCGAGTACGATCCCGAGTGCGAGAATCTTTTTCCGCACTTGTGGCAAGCGTAGGGTTTTTCTCCGGAGTGAAGTCGCAAATGTTCTATCAGGTGATGCTTGTGCTTGAAGCCCTTCTGGCACACCTGGCACACATGGGGGCGCTTACCTGCACAAAGGGGGGCACAGCAAAAAACAATTCAGGACCAGACTCGAGAACCAAGTCCATTGAGACTCGTCTTTCAAACATTAGAGTGGAAAATAAGCTCTAAGGAGTACTATTCCTGACATATGGAGAAATTATTAGCAACAATATATAGGCCATAAAAAGAAATCTAAAAAAATTAAATAAAAATATAACGTAACACCAAAATATATGACATCCATTCAATTTATTCAGACATCTACGCATTTTTTCATTTATTTATTTTGTCGAGTATTTTGTTGTCAATTTATTTCAGTATTTACTTTGTGGTGTATTTTGTAATTATGTGCTTGGTGTAGTACCCTATGGGTGAAAAGTGCCGCCCCCCTTCATTCGAAAAACTATTTTATGTGACAAAGTACATGATAGAATAAATACTAAAATCCATCAAATGACAGAATAAATGATAAAACACACAACAAACTACACAACAAGTCACAAAACAAAATACATGACAAAATAAAAAACAAAACATTTCGACAAAATACGTGACAAAATATACACAACAAAATGCGTGAAAAAATGAATACATGACAAAAAAAACAATATATGTTACAAACTACATAAGAAAATAAACAACAAAATAAATGACAAAATACACAACAAGTACATAAAAATAAATGACAAAATACACAAACAAATACACTAGAAGATACAAAACCAAATACACGACAAACAAGATACATGACAAACTAAATACACGACAAAATAAATACACGACAGAATAAATGACAAAATATGTGACAAAATACATGACAAAACACACAGCAAAATGCACGACAAAATAAATACATGCCAAAATACACGACAGAGTACAGTACAAAACAAATACACCACAAAAAATAAATTGCAAAATATGTGACTGAACTCATGACAAATAATTGGCAAAATACATGATATAATACACAAAAAAATATGTGACAAGATGCATACATTTCTGAATAAATGGAATCGATGTCATTTTATTAACACTCCACTTATTGAAACATGAATATTTTGTTTGTTTGTTTGTTTGTACATGATTCAATTGTTTGTTTGTTTGTACATGATTCAAATTGAATCTTTTCTTCCGGCGCCGTCACGAATGGCAGCCACTCCAGCAGCTCCCGTGTTATTTTCGATTGTTCTCGATTGTTCTCAGCTCAGGGATGCTGCTGGAAATGTGAATTTCCCTTCGGGGATGAACAAAGTATCTATCTATCTATCTATCTATCTATCTATCTATCTATCTATCTATCTATCTATCTATCTATATATCTAAATACAACGTGTTGTTTTATTTCTATTGCATATATTTGTCGCTGTTTATTCATTCCTACATTTATTTCTACATGTAGAAATAGACCCCTCTCGAGGGATATGACCAGGGTAGATAGATACATTTCAACATATGTCAGGAGCACTCCTCCAAAAGACTGGACCAATTGTTAAGTCTTAACCTAGAAACGTAACTACCATGTAAAAATTTGAAGTATGATTATTGTTTTCAAAAAATTGTTCAAAATGTTACCTGTGTGCTCGTATTTGTGCCTGAGGAGGGAACTGCTCTTCTGGAAGGTTTTGTGGCACACATCGCAGGCGAACGTATCGCCGGCAGTCTGGGCTTTGGACTTCTTTCCGGTCTCCACACCTGAGAGGTTCTCCAAAAATCCGTCCGACAGCGCACTCTAACATATAATCACACACGAGAACAATATAATCCCACACCTGTTGACTACCAGACAGCTTCTGGATACCCCCACCTGCTATGATCCCAAGTCTGGACAGAGCTTAGGTCTGCAGACCTGCACAAAAAGCCCAGACCCCCCTCCAACCCCCACAGACCCACACAACCCCTACTGAGGCTTCCCCCACTTCCTCCTTTTAGACGCGCTGCTACTCTTCAAGATCAGACCATGCAAAAAAACAAAAAACATTTTAAAAACCAAAAACCAAATAGAAGTCAAGGTACCTGCAAGCTGGTTTTCCACTGCATCTTCTCTGCATCAAGGAAGTTGGCGGCCCCACTAGCGTTGGTGTGAACTGTTTGGGGTAGGAAATCTTGAACCAGGTTCTGCGACATCAACGTCTGCTCAGGGAATGTGCAGTATGAAGGAACAGTCGCAAAGACCGAAGTTTCCACAGATGGTTTAATCCCAACCATGGAACTTTGTTCCCTCTCCTGGCAATTTGTGCCGGCCTCAAAGTCCAGCTGTTTCTTAACGTCAAGCAGGTCAATAACTTCAGAAGTCAGGCCTGGTACATCTTCATTGCTGCTTTGGTCCAGTCCGAGATCATTTGAGAGCCTAATCCCAGGTGAATCTCGAAGCAAGGGTTTGGGCACCGAAAGATCCAGTGGCAAGTCAGCCTGAAGGTCCTCCCAGACCAGGTAATTTGGCATGAAGGAGCTCCCATGAAATCGTTTGGAGGACAGCAATGAGAACTGACTATGGTGTTTCAGAGCGTCGGGCGGAGTCTTTGTCATGAACTCTCCTGGGAAGGCATCCCAGTTTGACAGCATTTGTGAGTTTCTAAAGATCTGGTGCAGTTCTGACCCCACTCCCTCAGCAAGACTGCAAGTGCGCCAAGGAAACCAGTCCCGGACAAGCTCTTGCGGTAGACCTACAGCCATTGAAATCCTGAGCACATCTTCCAAGTCGGGTTCCTTATTCGTGGCCCAGTTAGTCTGTATGACAGACAACTGATCTTGAAAAAGTCTCCTAGGTATGGCGGACACAGGATGTTCTGTGTACTCCAAACTTGGACTGAGCCAAGCCGGCTGTAGACGCGCTCGGATCTCTTGGTTCATTTTGCACTGGTAGTGCTGGTGTTGGTTTAACGGCTCAGGCCCTGGGAAGGTTTGCTTACAGAAAAGGCATGAGTACAGGACCGAGCAAGAGTCCTCTTTGTTCTGGTCCAAGTCACACTTTGCTGGGTGGACTGAGTCCAACGTCTCGTTCACGAAGCTCCAAGCAGTGCCGTTGTGTCTGTTATTCTCATCTATCTGGTCCTTGAGCTCTTTGATGTACGCTCTTATTTCAGAAACCCGCTCTGGATCCCGGTCCAAAATTTTCTTGGACATCATCTGGATGTCATCCAGTCTCCCCTGTAGAAGGAAGTCAATGTCAAATCGGGAGACGGACCCTTTGGTGTAACGTCCTTTGTGTTCGCCAGACCGATGCAGTCTGTATTCCAAACTAGAGTCTGTAGTCTCAAATTGGACCTCTAGGCGGTTTTGACCATTTTTCGGGTTTTGGCTGAGCTGGGCCAGGATGGGACTGCCAGGAGACAACGTGGATTGAGCACTGGCGTCCCCAGAATTTTGCGGACGCCCGTGGAGACCCCCGGATCTGGCGCACTTCCGGCTACTGATGTGGGAACTGTACGAACCAGAATGGGAGAAGCGCTTTTGGCACTGGGAGCACTGGTATGGTTTTTCACCTAGAACAGAGACACAAAACGGGAATGCGGAATGTTAAAAGACCTTCTGGTTCCTGCCATGCACACCTCTTGGTCTCTTTGTCCAGCACTCGAGCTCTTCGTCAGTTGTCCCGTTACGAATGTGTCTAATACATAAACTAATGTCAAACCAGACGCCAACTCTCGCCTGGCAATTCCTGACACACTCTGGTTTTAGTTACATAACTACAGTCTTTGAAGCCTCTTTTGGGCAACCTTTTCAAAAAACATCTTGACTGTTTGTGGCAACCTACCTGTGTGTATGCGCAGGTGCTCCTTGAGGTGGTGCTTGTACTTGAAAGCTTTTCCGCATTCAATGCATTTGAACTTTCGACTGCTGTCGCTCGCTGGCTGAACCTGCCAGACAAAAACAAATGGACCCAAAACCGGCAGTCCATAATCCAAATCTTGGCATCACTGGTGGTCCAGAAGTGACTTGGTGACAACCTGCTCCATGATGGTTCCGTGTGAGGGTACATGAGCGTGGGTCTCAGCCTCCAAAACGCGATGGGCGTTATGGTCCAGTTCTTCCAGATAGAGGATTTGTCCAGGGTCCTGGCGGCCCTGTGCTGGCCCAAAAAGCCCTGAGAAGAGGGAACAAAAAGTTTCACTAGTAATGGGAATGTCTCCATCAATCCATGCTCTGGAACGCTTATCCTCACTAGGGTTAGGGTTAGCTATCTTCAGGCAGTGGGCAAGGGACACCCTGAACTGTTTGGCAACCAGACGCAGGGTACACAGAGACAGACAACTCACTCGCTCATTCACACCGAAGGAGGATTTGGACCGGCCAATTAACCTGCCATGCATGTTTTTGGAATGTGTGAGGAAAACAAAGTGCCCGGAGGAAACCCACACAGGCACAAGGAGAACATGCAAACATCGCAAGGGGCGGCTGCGGTTGCTGGAATTGAACCCTGGACCTCTGCACCATGGGGCTGGGCGCCAATGGAAATGTCGCCCAATAGTCCCCCCAAAAATTTCAAAAATAAGTTTAAAATAAATACTTTTTTTTTTTTTAATTCATTGTAAATAATAATAAATTGAAGACATAATAAATAGATAAAATAAATTCAATAATCCCCCAAAATAGATAATAATGATAATAACATAATAATTGTCATAATAATAATAATAATAATAATAATAATAATAAAAGAATTGATCAAAATAGAAAATAACAAATAAAACCTATTAAATAAATAATCAAAAAATAAAAACATTAAAAAAATAGCAAATGAGTAATAATAAATATTTATATATATTTTTTTAAATAAAAGTGACTTGTTTTTGACTCACCTATCATCTGTCCGTCGTCATCTTCAATTGGGGTTGGGGTCATGCTGACATCATCGGATCCTAGAAGGAGGAGGGGCTCAGTCACATTATGACATCACTGACAGTATTCTTTCTGTTTGTTTCTGAACTTAAAAGGCATGAAAGAGAAAACCATGCTAAAAAGAATGTCAGGATAAAAGGAAAAAAAATATGTCTTCTCCATCACAGCTGAATCAAATTGCAGCCCTACAGGAGCTTCAGAACAAACTCCAGAGCAATGTTTACTCATTTTAACATTTTAATCAAATTGACGATTTTTTTTGTTTTTACTTTTAGTTATTATAATTTTCAAATGTCCGCGAAAATGGCTTTGTTACGATCCACAGAATCCAACTGTATAATATATTTATTCCAAAACACACGATAATGCCGACGGATAAATTGGATTCCGCCTAAAAAATATGTTACTTCTTTGCAAGTTGCTTCTTGTAAATCTGTTCATTTCGCCTTAATATTTACGTTTCCAAATAAACAGACTCTTAAAATGATTCATAATATAGTAGTCAGCCCTCCCCTTTCGATTCACACTTTTTCCATGATGAGGGTCTGTTCATGCTAGTTTTATTTATGCACAAAGGCGACTGTAAATGAAAAAAGGAAAGTTGACTCTGCAGGTAGTCAGTTGCCTTACATGGCTGACGCTGCTATCAGTGTGAATGGGTAAGTGTAAAGCATATTGTAGAGCGCTTTAGGATGTCTCAATTTACTTGAAAAGGGCTATATAAATGCAGACCATTTGTTTATTGAATGCAGGCAATAAACCGAGTGACTGTGAACTCTTGTGTCGCGCATGATTGAGGGTTGTTACATATATTCATGCGGCCCGGTCTGATTATAACATTAGTAGTAATTTCTTCATTTAAATACATAAATACTTTAAAGTTTGCCATTTGTGATCAACTTTGACCTGGGACCAGGTAAGGCTTCATGGTATTGTTCCATCTGTTTTCCAGCTAAGATGCCCATGCTACACTCATCTACAGGCATGTGATTGCAAGAGAATAAAACCTTTCTGTTTCTGTGCGTTCCAACTTAGATGACTCAAAGATCGTAGCACTTGTAGTGATTATTTCAGTTGGGGATAAAACTTCAGAGTGTTACCTATCAAAGAGACCAAAAGTGTCCAGATTCTCCAAACGGTTCAACAGTACAGCATTCAATTGACCTTGGGTCAACTTGGATTAAGATTTTATGTGAATTTTACTGGGTTAAAATAAAGTGAACAGCGTCCTCTTCTGGGGAACTTGGTTAGGTTTGCTCTTTCTAAATTCTTGAAAAAACCGAGGTGTCTTGCGATTACACAATCTTAACGTCACATCGCAATGTCAATTAGATTTCGGTTAATTGTGCAGCCCTGGTCCGGCGCGTGCCCCTCGCATAGAACAAAATTAACAAGTATAAGTTGACGGGTTTGTAATTGTAAAGCGCAAGCTATTAATTAGTGACAGGAATTAAGCTTTTTAGAGAAATCCGCTGTGGAATGTAAATGAAAATATAACGAGCAATTACACAAAGTCTGTGACCGTCCCTTGCAACTGGGGCTCCAACCAACGATTGTTTTCATAATCGATGATTCGGTCGATTATTTTTTTACGATTAATCGGATTTCTCAAAGGGTCAAGTCAAGTTTATTTGTGACGCCCTTAATCACAAAGAGTCTCAAAGGGCTGCACAGACCACAGATTATTGCAAACCACAGACCATTATGACACTGTCCCCTGACTTATATTACACCATCCCCTGATCTAAAACCTACATGAGGGGCAAGGAAAAACTCAACATGAGGAAAATGAAGAAACCCTGAGAAGGGACCGCACATGAGGCGATCCCCTTCCAGGATGACCAGGCTGCAATGGATTCTGCATTAACAAGATAGAAAAAAAACAATAAAATGGATTATTCAATAATATAAAACAATTTTAAAACGTTTTTGCCAATTAGCTTGACAACCAACACAAATACATGTGAAAATATGATATACTTCACTCTGAAAATGCTGGTCAACTAGTGATCCCAAGAGGCAAGAAGAAAGCCGCAGGTTCGGGAGCGTTCTCCATTGTGTAATGCTCTGCCCCCTGAGATTCGATCTGCAACCTCATTGGAAATGTTTAAATCTAGGCTTAAAACACACTTCTATTCTATAGCTTATGAATGACCTATATTTCATGGTGACAATATCTGTGTGTTTGTTAATGCGGCATCCATTGCAGCCTGGCCATTCTGGAAGGGGATCGCCTCATGTGCTGTCCCTTGTCAAAGTTTCCTCATTTTCCTCATGTTGAGGTTTTTGAGTTTTTCCCTGCTCTCGTGTAGGTTTTAGATCAGGGGACAGTGTCATAATGGTCTGTGGTTTGCAATAATCTGTGGTCTGTGCAGCCCATTGAGACTCCTTGTGATTAAGGGCGTCACAAATAAACATGACTTGACTTGAACATAAGACACAAAAATATGCGTAAATCAAAGAGCTTTTCTGAACAAAGAGCCTTTTGAGCCTTTTGAGCCTTAAATATGTCACAAACGCAAAGGACATCATGGCATCGCCACAAAGGTATGAAAGCCACAAGTAATGCAATGCATATGTACAATATGATATTCAAAATCCCGGAATAAAACGTTTTTTTTTCCCCCACCAGTGATCTAGGATCTAATATCACTATTGTCAAACACCGCTGCCCGTCTATGCCGAGGTCCGGTGGATCCCTTAAGAGCATGATGCCGCTTTAGACCGAGAAACAACGGTGAATAGATGGAAACCAGTACTATCTGTTTAATGTGGGGGAGATAACCCCTACCCGAAAAACCAGCCCGGAGAGGGATGGGCGCCGCCAAGGTGTACTTGCCTAAGACACACCCCGATGACCCTGGCGGTTAAGGGATCCGTAAGCCATATGTAAAATAAATAAATAATGGTAGTTCTATAGAAGCTCCAGAGCAATTTGACTAGTTCAGCTGTCTTGGAGCAAATTCACTCCAACACATGAAAGATTGCTTTCCCCTAAATGACAGAATGAATAAAGCACTTGTGAAAAACGCATGATAGCACACACGTAGACACGCAGGGACACAAAAAGCCCATTCTGATCTGCAAGAAAAATACTCCAAAATTACTACCAAACTAAATATCAAATGTAATGCTTGAAAACAGAGACCTAACACGTTATTTAGTCTTCATTCTGATAAGACAAAAAAAATACATAGAAATACTACAAAAATTTTACGACAGTAATACTATGATACAAAAATACTATCACAGAAATATTACGACAGAAATACTAAAAAAATATATTAAAAAATACTACCGTAATACTATAAAGAATTTACGGAAATACTATTCAAATCTGACAACAAAAATACCACAAAAATACAATTAAAGTAATACTACAAAATGATACTACAATAGAAATGACACAAAACACAACTGCAAAAATACTCCCAGAAATACAACAAAGAATAAAACTACAGTAACACATAAAACTATGACAACAGAAATACTATAAAATACAACTACAGTAATACAATAGATAGATGATAAAAATTCTATTATAGAAAAATACAATAATACTACCGCAGAAATTCTAAATTGCCGTGGTAGGAATCAAATGGACTCAACAATTTCAAGGCTGTGGAGTATTTCTGTCGCTGCCTTGTTCACATTTTAGTTTTTTTTAATTCTTCTAGCAATAGTTTATCATATTTAGACTTTCCTTTATTAAAGAAAAGAGAGTTTTCAAAAAGCAATAATTTTGGGGGGTGTTTGAGCACCCCCAAAGAACTGGCTGGTTACGCCCATGCTTTAGGTCCAGATGCTGGTCTGTCCTTCTCCCTCGTTTCACCACCATTGGTTCCATCAAATATTACACAATAGACAAAATAATATCAGAAGCACGGCGGACAGTTTTCCCCTGACCTTCTTACTTCAATAACCTGAAATGATGGCTTTTAGTTTTTGTTTTAAGTGGGCCACCCCTGTGAAACATTTCTGGAGGCGCCACGCACTCAAACTATATTCAACTCCGCTCAAGTTTGCGCATTTGGGCTGCAAAATAACAGGGGACATGAGTGCACGTGTCTCACCGTAGTTCCTGCGCGGGTGGGCTTGTTTCCTCCTCTGGAAACGAGCACGCGCCTCCATGACTTCCAACCAGGAGCGCTCCGGTCCCGAATTGTGGTCCGGAGATGTGGTCCGACACCGCGCTGCTCGTCACCTGTGACGAACAAGGGCCACCCTGGAACCATGTGGGCGTGGCTTGGGCATCCGTGGCTCCGCCCTAAAGTGAGATCAAAGGGGAGGGCATGCTTGATTGAGTTGAACCGAGAGACGACACGGGATGCGCGCAAGATACGAGCGCTCATCTCCTTAGCGTTGCTCTTATGATAAATGAGGGGGAGCGGGCATGGGTACAGTTCATTGAAGGAGTAGGGGAGGGCTTAGGACACTGATATCAGGATAATCCTCTTTTTAGGGCACAGTTTTATGAAGTTGTTTTAAATAAAGACACAAAGATACAGAATCATGCCAGTTGACCCGTGGCTAAGCCCCGCCCCCAAACGAAAGGAGCCAATCACAGTGTGTGTAGCAAAACCCAATACACTCCGACATTCTGAGTTCTCTCGTCCAAAGAAATGTCAAGTCAAGTCAAGTCATGTTTATTTGTATAGAGCCCTTAATCACAAAGAGTCTCAAAGGGCTGCACAGACCACAGATTATTGCAAACCGCAGACTATTATGACACCATCCCCTGATCTAAATCCTACATGAGGGCAAGGAAAAACTCAAAAACCTCAACATACGGAAAATGAAGAAACCTTGAGAAGGGACTGCACATGAGGTAATCCCCCTTTCAGGAGGACCAGGCTGCGATGGATGTTGCAATAACAAATAATACACAGATATTGTCAACAAAAAATAATAAGCCAGAGAATATAAATGTTTTTCAAGCATAGATTTAAACAGTTCCACCAAGGTTGCGGATCTCTTCTTGGCTCTTGGGATCACTAGTAGACCAGCATTTTCAGAGCAAAGACTCCGGACCGGAACGTAGGGCGAAATTAAATCTGAAAGATATGAGGGGTCAACTACGTGCATAATTTTGTATACTACCAACAGAACCTTAAAATCACATCTTAAGCTAACAGGGAGCCAATGCAGGTTAGCTAAAATCGGGGTAATGTGATCAAACTTTCTTGTCTTAGTTAAAAGCCTCGCTGCAGCATTTGTACCAGCTGAAGGCTCTTGATTTTGGACTTTGGGAGACCGGAGAGTAGTGCATTATAGTAATCGAGATGGGAGGTAACATACGCATGAATTAAATGCATTGCAGTTCGTCAGTATTCGTTCTGTGTTTTTTTCTTACATTTTAAACTTTAAAATGGACCAACAGTGTCTATAAGGGGTATTTTTTATCCTTCACCAAGGCACGTTTTAAACAAGTCGACCACAGCACCAACTCAATGTAAATAACGTTAATGATAGGCCTTCAACAAATAATTATACAAACAATCGATGAATTGGTCAATTATTTTTTTTAGATAATCAAAGATTCAGATTTGGAGTTTGAGACCCCTACTCTATCATGTTGAGATGGTGATGACAGCGAGATGTACTTGATCACCTTAACATTTCTTGACCAAAGTTGAAGCTTTTCATCGACCTTCTTAACAATGAAATCATATATGTAACCCTCCTAGGCTTAGTTCAGGCCCTTTTGGTGACTTCAAGATGATATGGCCCAAAAAGCTTCAATCACCTCCTGCGAAATGTCTCCTAATTTACCATAGCGCCCTCCCAGGGTTGGGTAGGGTTACTTTAACTGGATTACTTTCAATTACTTTTGGATGACTCCAATACCAAATAGATAGAAAGATAGATAGATAGATACTTTGTTCATCCCCGAAGGGAAATTCACATTTCCAGCAGCATCCCTGAGCTGAGAACAATCGAGAACAATCGAAAATAACACGGGAGCTGCTGGAGTGGCTGCCATTCGTGACGGCGCCGGAAGAAAAGATTCAATTTGAATCATGTACAAACAAACAATTGAATCATGTACAAACAAACAAAATCTTCATGTTTCAATAAGTGGAGTGTTAATAAAATGGGGGGAAAATAATTTCTGATACTGATATAACCAGGTAAAACTAATATGCTAATAAAAGACAAAAGAAACTAAATATGAATAAAATGACTCAATTTTGTGCAGGCTTGGAGAGTAACGGAATACATGGAACAGCAAAAATGATGTTGGCAAGCTGTTTGGATTTATTTTCATTTTGTTTCTGTCGCATTTTATGTTAGTTTTGCCGGAGATCAAAGAGATCAAAGCCAGGAAAGAAAGCTTACCACGTCTTGTGAGTCATCATTTTATTCATATTTAGTTGCTTTTGTCTTTTATTAGCATATTTGGTATTGGGGTCATCCAAAAGTAATTGAAAGTAATCCAGTAAAAGTAACCCTACCCAACCCTGCGCCCTCCACAGAATGCTGAATGTTTGTCCGAGTGTGTAAAGGGGGCGGCGCTTAGCCATAGGTCGATTCCCTGTCATCATAATCGGCCGACTTGCTGCTACAGGTACCCCAAAAAAAATCTCAAAAAAAATAAAAGAAAAATGCTTTTTGTCTTCTTAGTTTGCTTTCTTCTGCATCCCTAAAAGCCAACAACGTTGTGGGAGGAGGAAGAAAAAAGAGAAGAAAATGACATGGTTTGATAACTTTGAGTCACAATAATTCTCGTGTCTTTGGTCATTCTTTTGATTGCTGTTTGATCCTTTTTGGGTTGTCTTTTGATCTTTTTTTTTTAAATATTTTTTGATAGTCAGTGATATATTTTGCATGTTTTGTATGTTTAAGGTTTCTATAAGTATGTTTAAGGCTTGTATAAGTAACCTGCAGGGTTGGGTAGGATTACTTTAACTTGATTACTTTCAATTACTTTTGGATTGCACCAATACCAAATATGCTAATAAAAGACAAAATAAACTGAATATGAATAAAATTATGACTCACAACACGTGGTAAGCTTTCTCTCCTGGCTTTGATCTCTTTGATCTCCGGCAAAACTAACATAAAATGCGACAGAAACAGAATGAAAATAAATCCAAACAGCTTGCCAACATCATTTTTGCCGTTCCATGTATTCCGTTACTCCCCAGGCCTGCACAAAATTTAGTCATTTTATTCATATTTAGTTTCTTTTATCTTTTATTAGTATGTTTGGTATTGGAGTAATCCAAAAGTAATCAAGTTAAAGTAACCCTACCCAACCCTGGTAACCTGTATTGTTTTGAGACTGAAAAATAAACGTTTAATAAAATAATATGCTCTATAAGGTTACAAAGCAGGCTGAATGATAAAACATAGTACTGAAAAACAAAGCTACACATTAGGCGTTGACGATCTGTGGTCTTTGAAGTCCTTTGAGACTCCTTGTGATCAAAGGCGTCACAAATGAACACTACTTGACCTGACTTGATAGTTTTCAGGGCTTTTGTAGTCATTTTCTGGCTTTTTTGGTGCTTTTTAAAAAGATTTTGGTGTTGTTCTTTTGTCATTTGATCATTTTTTCAAATATTTTAAATCATTTTTTTTTAAATATTTTTTTAGATTATTTTGTGGTCGTTTTTGGTCTTTAACTGGTTGTTTTTGGTCATTTTTTGTTTATTTTTTTGAAACGTGTAAGGTCGTGTATTTGGGTCGTTTTGGTTGTTTGATTTCTTCCCTGTTTTTCAGGTTGCACGGCACAATACAGCGACATCTAGTGGTCAAATATGACATTAAAGGGTAATATTTAGTGGTACAAAACAACTTTTATTCAGTAAAGACAAAAGCAATGACTTGAATACGAGTCAGAAATATCAGACTATCATCCATCCATCCAATAACTGCACCGATTATCTTCAGTAGGGTCGCGGGGGTGTTGGAGCCCATCCTAGCCATCCTCGGGCGGTGGGCAGGGGACACCCTGAACTAGTAGCTAGCCAGTCGCAGGGAACACAGGGACAGACGATTCACTCGCTCATTCACACCTAAGGGTCAATATGGACCGACCAATTAACCTGACATGCAATGCAATGTGGGAGGAAGCCAGAGTGCCCGAAGGAAACCCACGCAAGCACGGGGAGAACATGCAAACTCCACACAGGAGGTTAGATCTCATGATCTCAGAACTGTGCCGCACATGCGCTAACCACTGCGCCGCCGTGCTGCCCCCAGAGTGGCCCAGACTATCATACCAATGTGAATTTTTATTTTGAAAAAAAAATCATAGGTAAGGACATTTTTATTTCCTTTACATAGTGGAATCCCTACCCAAGGTCGCCGCCATGTTTAGGTGTCATCTTGCTGCTCCGCTGTGCTCTGTGGCACTGGTTTGTGTTCGCATTAGACAGTACAGTGACATCCAGGGATCAAATATTACACACTGGGGCTTTAAGTCTATTATGACCTTTTTATCACAGAGTGCTGGTCTAATTTGGTTATAAGCAATGTTCCCTACATTCAATATAAACAATGTCTATTTTAAGTCTAACAAGTGTTTTCTTTCCAAAAAAAATGGATTGTGTTGAGTGGAGGATGTCAACATTTCTAAATAGAGTGCGGCTGACTTATCTTTGCTTCTGCAACGTTGACATTTTTCGCGCAGGACGACAATGTTAAAGTAGAATACATCGATAAGACGACCGTCTTACCTGGTCATGTGACTGTAAAAGGGGTGTGGCCGGCACAATCATGTCTTGAGTGACAGCGAGGCAACCCTGGGCACTTCCTGCTCCTCTTTGGTCAGGTCCAGATAGCGACCCGGCAGGAACTGCAACGTCTGTCCTGTCAAAAATACTTGTCACTAAACCACAATGAGATTGGCAGCTACAAAAAAAGGTTGCTAATCAATGTGGTAGCATGAAGATAACGTCGAGAGAAACTTTTGAGTCTTGGTGACGGCCAAACGACGGTCCACATTGGCTGAGTTCCAAACCGGCAGCAAAGATGGTCCCAGGGCTAAAAACTTATTCAGGCTCTGGCTCAGGTGTGCACATCCAATCACGATCTAGTGATTGGAAACCAAGTTGCAGTGATGAAAAACACAAAAACAAAAAGTCACAAGTTGATGTTTAGATCAGTACTAATACAGCGATTCCTCTGTGATTGAGGTTGATGGGGACCAGAACCCCCGCAAAAGGTGAAAACCTGCCCAGTAGCGTCGCACCTTCATGAAAGCCCCCAAGGATCAAACTTACCTCCATATGACGACTTTACCGACTGAGAGTATATGACTGTAACAAAATAACAACTATAGATCTACAAATAAATAACACATAATTGCAGTTGAATGAAAGCTCTTTATTGTCATTATACAAAACTACAAGAAAATTGGAGGACAACAAAGCAATTTAGAAAGCGGCTGGCTCGCTGCACGGTAGCTTTGGAAATTGCCGGTTGAGTCAAGTCTCTTTGATGATTAAAAAACAAAACCGTTCCGAATGAAGCGATCTCATATGAGTTGTAGCTCCAGGTGATCCATTTCATGGGTAATGGATCAGGTGTTGGTCAGATACAGTCTCGTCAGGGGTAAGTTGGGAGAGTAGTTATGTATACGCAGCAGTAGGCTGGACCTGGAGCCCTGTTTTTGCGTCCTCTCGTGACGCTGCCTCAGTCTCTTCCCGGACTTGATACCAATCCACAAAGCTCCCCCTGGTGATTAGTATTTCTTTGCGCTCTTCTGACTTTCCTCAAGAGTCCAATTAATGTGATGCATTTATTTTCAATATACAAGCTGTAGCCGTGCATTTGCAGTTGGTTTTGGGTGTGTGGCCATATTGACTTGTGTGCCCGCCCACCCCAGCTGTTTGACTGACAGCATATATAAGCCTATCAAAGTTGGGCACCCAGACAGTCACGCCCACCCAACACTCAAAGCCCTCCCTAACCTGCCCCCACGATGGCATTTGCTGTCCGCTGTCTGCTTTGAACAGAAAGCACAGTACGTTGATGTGAATGACAATAAAGACAATTCAATTCGATTTAAAATCCGCTAAGCAGTGAACCGGCAATAACCAAACCGTGAAGTAGCGAGGGGTTATGGCGGTCTCCTGAGTGCCTCATGGTCTGGAGCCAGTCACTGCTGCACCAACTTGACAGGCCACACGAAAATGCCAATACACCGTCTGTTTTCAACCCTGGTTAGCGCCCGACACGTTAGCTTACTAGCGACTCCCACCTCGGCAAAAGAGGGTCCCCTGGGGTCCCGCATTGCAGGGGTCTGGCCATCTGCCCCAGACTTCCCGCTGGGGGGAAGCTTCACTAATATGGGCTAATCCAGATCAAGCACTAAAGTGAGAGCAGGTCACAACTGGGGGGCAAGGGGTTTTCTATGCACGCCCCCTTTGCCCAAAGCCCCCATCAACCATCGTCATTGCCGACAACATCTGCTTAATCTTTTTCCCAAAAATGATAAGAAACAAAAGCGAAATCTACGTCGGCAAGAAAAAGTCAAATACGAGGGGGCAGTTTGGCCCCGTGGACACCGAGGTCTCAGTCGTCGTGGCAACCCTGAGTCACCCATGGAACCGGCAAGCTTCATATAGAACAGTGGGGAGCAAAAAACTGTTCTCCAAAAACATTTAAAAACCCATAAAATTTCAATATTTAGTAGAGAAAAGCAAAGCAACACCGGACTTGTGAGTCTCTGGAGTAAGAAAAGACTCTCTCACTTTTTTATCAACTATATTGTTGATTGAAAGAAGGAATGAGGATGAGGAGAAAAAGAGACCCTCGAAAAGTGTATGAAGTGGTTTAAAGCAGTTTTTCTCAACCGGTAGGTCGGGACCCAAAAGTAAGTCGTAGACCCGTTTGGGCCCTTGCCTTGGCAAAATAATGCTAAGAAAAAAAACAAAGGGTTTTTACACTCCTTAAAAGTAAATGGCGATAACGTTCTTCTTCCTTTTCAGTCAATCGGTGTATTTGATAAGACCACATCTCATTTTATTGTGATTTTGATTGTTTCGTTTCCTATTTCTGCCCATAATAATGGGTACCAAGACAATTTGTGATAAGGGGAAGGAAAAGTGGAAAATATTGACAACAACGATCTAGTTGAAGAAGAAAACAATTACAACGGAAAGGAATATATTTACAAGTGTCTGCCAGCACTGCTGGATGGTCCAGTAAATAGTTTGAAAATGTTAAGCATTTTACCACTGTATTGATATTTATGAACTAGATAATTATCATTATTATAAGAATCATTATCTATTTTTACGCTGGCAACTGTGTGGACAGCAAAGTAAGAATTTAATTATGCAGGGAATCGTGGTTCTTTACTGTGCATATGACAATAAACGCTGAATTTGAATTTTATCAATGTTTAGGTACACGCTCTATGAATATTCTGAATTTCTTTCAGTATTTGACAATTTAAAAGCAGTTTTAGGGGGTAATTCACACGCAATGTAGGAGTATATGCGAAGATATACGGTACTTGAAGTCCCTTTGGTTTTGCTAGTCATTTTGTCTTTTTAAAAGAAGGAATCTATCTCATCTTTAAACTGCACATTCCTTTAATTCGACACAGTTTTCTGATTTGGGTCACAGTTTGTCATTTGGGTGGAATGGTCAAGTCATGTCATGTTTATTTGTATAGCCCTTAATCACAAAAAGTCTCAAAGGGCTGCACAGACCAGGAACGGAGACGGGACCCAATAGCGTTCGTTTTACTCAGTTTTTATTAAGAAGGAGAACAGGACTTGCATCCATGATCCGATGATCGTCGGTCACGGGTAGCAGATAGCAGGAATGCGGAAGTGGCACTTCCGTGTCGAGCAAGGGTAGTCGTTGACAGCGAGAAAATAGGTCGATGGCCAGGAAGGGGGAGCAAAACAGAAACGGGTCCAGAAAAGAGGCCGGCAACAGGTTTAAGGCAGGAAACAGGGCAGGATATAGTCGGAGTGTCATGGTCGCCTTGGTGACCAGTCTGCCCCGCCCCCTGGGCACCAGCTGAAGCAGTTCAACTAATTGCGTGTCTGCTATTTAAGGCTGGATTGTGGGTTTTGCGGGTGCTGGCTCATTATATACCTTTTCTGTTCTGTCATGCCTTGTCCTGTTTAGTTGAGTTGGAAGAAACCTGTGTTTGCACGTTTTTGTTAAAGCCTGTTTGTTCTGTCTTGTCCCTGAGTTTTGGACAACTTTTATTTTGGTAAATAAATGTTTTTGATCGTCACGCAATTGAGTTCTCCCTTCCTGCCTCCTGCCTCCGTTCTGGTCCGGTCACCCCTTCCACCTCGTGACAGGAGAGTCACAAAAGCTTGCCTACCTGAGAGTATAGGTTCGCTGACGATCTGACGAGTTCTGGAGTACTGGAAGACGAGAGTTTAAAATAAGTCCAACAGCCAATCAGAGTCCGTGGCTGTTGGCGCCAACGGGGCAGCCGCAGGTGCCCCGCATCAGTAATTACGACATAAAAAAGTCATAATAACTTCAGGACGACTTTTTATTTTTGCCATTCTCTAACATTCATCTCGGGTATGTGGCTAAAATAGTGGAATAATGAGATAAAATCAAATGCCTTTTCGTAGGTCATCTATATCACTGGTAGTCTAGTGCAGTGTTCTTCAACCAGTGTGCCGGGGCACACTAGTGTGCCGTGAGACCTTGTGTGTGCTGCTGGAATTTCAGGCCATTATTCAGTATTTTTGCTTTCTTCAGACGAGGAACTGTAATAGTCATCTATATCAGTAGGTGGCAGTAGATTTTCATATAGTTTTTATAAACTAATTATCTACTCATGAGGTAGCACACTTCATTAAAAAACTTAATTTGTTTAACAAAGCGGTTTAAGATTGCACTGTAAAAAATAAAAACATAAATAAGTAATAAGTATTATTTTGTTCTTTTTATGTACTAATTATCTGCTTATGAGGTAGTACAGTGAAATATTTTACATACCTTAATTTTCAAACATTTTCGACGGACGGTGTGGGGTTTTTAAGGGTTATTGTTCTATCTTCGTTATTCATTATTCATTATCCGTTATCGGTCAGTTCATAATACGCTACAAAGCCTAGGAGCCGGGACACTTACTCTCAGCCAAAAGGCCAAGCTAAGGTCCTAGCCCTAAAGCCTTGCTGCGATCATTGCGAATGCACCGTTCCCGGAGGTACTGCAATACCGGGCCACACGTCAAAAACTATAGAAATGATCCCTAAGAGTATAGTCTTGCCTCGGAACCTTTTTATAAATAAATGTGTACCTTGCTTCAAAAAGGCTTGAAAAACATTGTTCTAGTGTTTAGCATTTGTTAATCTAACCGCTGTGACCCGGGTCCGATTCCCGGTGCACCTAATGTTTTTGTGACTTTTCAATAATTGCACAAATACACTAATATACTACTGTAGTTATTTCTAAGGTACAAAAAATGTGCATTACATTTAGCAGTGCTAATAGATAAAAAGTTCAAGATGAAGTATTGAAAAAAATCTTTCAACTATGAAACATTAAATTGACAATGAACTAGTCATTTAACCTTGAACTCAGTGTTAAAATTCCATGCAGGGATGTTTGAAACGTCGTCTATAATAAATTCAAAGGTGGGGTGCGTTGTTTGAAGTGTCCTTAGAAAGTTGGAAAACAAATATTTTCCTCGATTAAACATTTGTTCAAAGAGCCTTTATGCTTTATTTTCCATCGCGTCATTCTGCTTTTATATTACTTTTATCAGGCCTGTTTGGGGCGGAAAAAATGCCCAAAAAGATGAAAAAAAGAAGTTTATTAAAGCGCGTCTAAGAAATGCGTGCAAATCATGTGGCTCCTCAAGTCAGACCAGTTGAGAACCACTAGTTTAAAGCATGTGATTAATTTCCAAATTGACTTTAAAATAAGTGTTCTAGTCTTAGAATCCAGCAAACGAGCGTTCATTTAAGGGCGACGTCGAGAGCGCTGAAATTAATACAGTACTCCTCATTTAGAATAGCGACATCTCGTGGTCACTTGTGTGTGAATGTCAAAAAGATGAGTAGAAAGTTGAATATGTTGTTGCACATAATCCAAATACTCCTCATTTAGAATAGCGATATCTCGTGGTCACCTGTGTATGAATGTCGAAAAAGATGAGTAGAAAGTTGAATTTGTTCCGAATAATCCAAATCAAGACGAAGCAGCAAGACTTCCATCTAATGATGATTCCTTGAGTCTAGGACGTCCTCCTGTGGTCAAACGACGCCATTGCTTCGTCTCCGACAAATGTTGACAAATACTTCATCGAGATGAATAAACACTAAAATGTTTCCATACAAAAATGTCTTATTGAGATAAAAATTCAATGATTTGGACAGAATAATTATTTTACGCGACCATTGACGAGAGTTAACTCGGTTGATGTGACGTCACGACGGTGACAAAATGGACATGATTTCCGGATTTAACTAAGGTGAAATTAAAAAATATTTCAATAAATGTTTTTGTTAATACAACACTCACTCGTTAATTTATATGTTGAGAAAAAAACTTGAATTGATGCGGCACCAACAAAGAAGAAAAGATGGTCATAAAGCATTAGGAGTTTACGCAAATTTGACACCAAAGAGAAACTCGAAAGATAAATTAATAAATTGCACATTTGACATTAAAAAGCACAATAAACTGTGACTTTTAAAGATTAATATTCATGAGATTGAAGTATAGAAGCCCAAAAGTTAATTACAAACATGGATCTTCACTTTCATCTCATCTCATTAGCTGCACCGCTTATCCTCAGTAGGGTCGCGGGGGTGCTGGAGCCCATCCCAGCAATCATCGGGCAGGGGACACCCTGAACTGGTTGCCAGCCAATCGCAAGGCACACGGGGACAGACAACTCACTCGCTCAGTCACACCTAGGGACAATTTGGGCCGGCCAATTCACCTGAAATGCATGTTTTTGGAATGTGGGAGGAAACCGGAGTGCCCGGAGGAAACCCACGCATGAACGGGGAGAACATACAAACTCCGCACAGGAAGTCTGGAGCTGGATTTGAACCCACGCAGGAGGTTCCCATGACATGAACTGTGCCACACATGCGCTAACCACTGCGCCGCCGTGCTTGAATTATGGCTCTCTTGCGCTTCCATATTGAAGTACTTCAAAATATTTTTTTAATAGTACTTTTTTGTAATTTTTGGATTAAAAACCTTGTAAAGCTGGAAGTGTTTTTATTTCCAAATAAACACATTTTGGAAATTTTTATAGGTTAAAAAATAACTGGTATGGATGTAAATGTTGTTTTTGTTTGTTTTAACACTACATTTGTTGACTTTTTACAGATTAAAAAAAACGTGTACAAACATAAATGTCTTTTTTAATTGTAGATTTGGGGGAATTTTCCAAGATATGTACAGCGAGAAAACGTTTTTTTTCTTTGCTACATCGTTTTTTTATTTTAATTTTTAATTTAATTTAAATATTTTATATTTCATTTTTTATTGTTTGTCAATTCAACATCCTCATGTGCGGTCCCTTCACAAGGTTTCTTCATTTTCCTCATGCTGAGGTTTTGGAGTTTTTCCTTGCCCTCGTGTAGGTTTTAGATCAGGGGACAGTGTAATAATAGTCTGTGGTCTGCACACCCCTTTGGGACTTCTTCTGCTCAAGAGCTATACAAAAAAAACACGACTTGATTTGACAAACTCTTATTTTACAAGTTTCTTTCAAAATCAATTCATTTTTTAAGACGATGAACAAAAATCATTAACATGAGTAAGTGCAGCAAAGCTGAAAGAATTAAAATGTCTTCGTCGATAAAAGTGGCAAAATGTTTATCTTTTCCACAGAATGACAGAGCAAATGTACCAAAGTGAAAATCTATTCAACTTTATTTATCTGATGAGCAGCGATGTAAGTGAAAGTGACGTCACAAAAAACCGAAAGTGGGCGTTAAAAGGCCTTCGTTCGTATTTAGCCGCCAGATGGCGCTTTTCCTCTATTTTAAGACCAGAAGTAAAGCACAAAACCAAAGCCCATTCGACATTGATCAGGGGCCTCATTTATAAAAGACTTCGTAAACAAAAACCGCGTACGCCATTTTGGTATTCATATACATATAAAAAACAACTTGATCGGAGAATGTACGGACTTTCACAGGAGCTCTGGCCCTTTCGTGCACCCCAAAATCTGGATAATCGGGATACTACAGCCCCCAAAGACAGATGGAGGTTACCAAAGAAAGTATCTGAAATTGATACGTTTGTGCAAACAAATAATCAAATATTTTTCTCCATTGTTGATGCCCTGGCAACATCCATTTTGGCCTGGTCATCCTGGAAGGGGGATTATTACATCATGCCCCTTCTCATTGCTTCTAAATTTGCCCGTGGTGAGGTCTTGAATTTTTCCTTGCCCTTATGTAGGTTTTAGATCAGCGGATGATGTAATAATAGCCTGTACAACCCAATCGAAGACTTGTAATTGAGGGCTATACAAATAAACATTACTTGACTTTACTTGACTTGACTCGACCATGGGCGTAACCAGCCTGTTTTCAGGCGTGCTCAAGCACCCCCAAATTTAGCCTAAACCCTCCCAACAAATTATCTCATTTTTAAAACTCTCTTCTCCTTAATAAAGGACAGGATAGGTTTAAATATGAGAAAAAAATGCTCTCTAAAATATAAAAAAAGTCAAACAAAAAAAAAACGTGAAAAGCTTTGCGTCGGAAATACTCCACTGCCTTGAGTTTTAAGCACCACTTTCGCCCTCCTCCCCCGCTCCACTTTGGCTCAGCTAGTGTCACTTGCGGCATAGCGGCGGAGTTTGTGGAGGCTCTTCTTCTTTATTTCAGTCTCGGTCCGTTATTGTGCTTAAATCCCACACTTCCCTGCTAAATCTGACTTCCTGATCGTAGTCTGTGTAATGTGTTTATCGAGAAATATTGATTGGCCTAATTAAAACCAACAAAGCGATCGTAGACTATTTAATCAGTTTCATAAAACATATTAATGCTAACTAACCCTAACCCAATGTAGTTATAGGCTATAGCAGGGGTCTACAACCCTTTTTTTAAGCGTAGAACTACTTTTTGTCACTAATGAGCGCAAAGGGCACCTAGTTTGATTTCTAAAATAGCAACTTAGCTACATAGCTAAAACGTATCTTGATAGTTTGCTAGAAAAGTAATCGGGTAAAAAACTAAAAGGGAGCTAGATAGTTAGCTAAAAGAGTAAATAGCCAACAAAATATCCAGATAGGAGGCTAAAAAAGCTAGGGAGCTAGCTAAACATTACAACATTATTTATATCTGTACATTCAAGGAAACTGTGGGGGTCAGATGCATCGACATTTCGTTCTGTATACACGTGTACTAGAATGACAATAAAGTAGATCTGAATCTGAATCTGAATCTAAAACTGAAGCCAAAATTAAGCTTGATAACTAGCAAAAAAACAACATGTTAGCTAGATAGCATGCAAAAAATATAAAAATCTAGCTACCTTGCTAAATAGCTAAAAATGTAGGAAGATAGTTAGCTACAAGGATAAAATGGTAGCCAGCTAGCTAGCTAAAAAAAAGGCACATTTTTTGCTAATTCGCTTCATAAAACCCATAACTTTGGAATTTAGTTTGTTGTATTTCCTGCAAAACTAATAAATAAAAAGATGAATAAATACATCTGTTTAATTCCTAAATAGTATAATTACCAAAAATTGGGTTAAATAGACTCAGTCAACCAGTAAAAAAAATAACTTTACAAGAAAATCACAGTGACCCAGCTATTTTCAGAACAGGTCCGTGGGAACCTCAACTGCACTCAGGGTTTAGGGTTAGTTTTACACAAGTAGGCTTTATAGTGTCCTATACAGACGCTCCTCTACTTACGACCATTCGACTTACGAAAAACGGTAGATTCGAAATAAAAATTCGGGATGTCGAAACATTTTCGGACATAGCTGTAAGTTAGATTTTGTATTGTGTACACCTTTTTCGGAGTACAGGACATTACTGTAGTGCTTCTTTCCGCCGCTACCGGGTGTGTGGTGGCGCTGTGAGAGGTCAGCCGGCATCCCCCCCGAAGAAGAAATCCGCTTCCACTTCCTAGTTTGTGTGTAAACATTGTATACTGTATCTCCAGCGCGCTAAGAACATTGGCATTTTTATTGTTCAATATCTCGTGCATCCATTCAATATGGTTGGTGTAAAGTGTAAAGAAGAGGTGAGCCGTTTCTGTTGAAATAAAAGTGTAATAAGAAAGCCCGAGGCGGCTGAGAACATGGTCGGAACGCTTTTTTACGGCCACTTTTTACCACGGAGGAGGAAGACGCCTACCTGTTGAAGCTCGTTATCCAAAAGTAAGTTAAACTCTACTTATTTATCTCTATAGAGCATATTATTTTATAAAATGTTTATTTTTTAGTAGAAAAAATACAAGTTACTTATACAAGCCTTAAACATCCAAAATCTAGCACCGAAGCAACTTACGAACAAATTCAACTTACAAACGATCGTCCGGAACATCTCGTTCATAAGTAGGGCAGTGTCTGTAGTAACATTTTTTTAATGCATGTTTGTTGAACGTCGTTTTTCACGAATTGCTATAACCAGAGGACGGTAAGACCATTGTGTATGAGACACCTGCCAAAATCGGACTTCCCCCTAACTTCTGAGAGATACATCTGAAACACTTCAAAATCAAAATCATACAATAAAGCTACTACAATACACCAGATGGGAAGCCACGTCATAGCTTTCACAGACTTTTTAGGAAAATTTTAAATCTTAGCTATGTCTTTCTAATTGATGTTAACTATTGTTTATGCATTGTTACCCAATGCAAAATCTATTGCACCCTGTTCATCCTGGAAGGCCCCTCCTCAAGGTTTCTCATTTGCCTCATATAGATGTTTTTGAGTTTTTCCTTGCCCGCATGTTGGTTTAAGATCAGGGGATGGTGTCATTGTAACTTGTGCAGTCCTTTGAGACATTTTGTGCTTAAGGGCTAAACAATGACTTGTCTTGACACCAAATAAAGCCTACTTGTGTAGACTACTCATGATCGTGAAACTTCTAGCGTTTGGCTACATTGAGTCACCTCCAGAGTTGTAGACATGTCTTAATAAACTCATGACATAGATTGCTTATTTTTGTTCACGCTAATCAATATTCCGACACACGTTCTTTGGCAAGAGCAGCGCTGAGAAGCGGAGTTCACGCGAAGGGGAGTCCGTTTTTGCAGGGGAGTCGGATTTAGGCCCTCTGAGGGGACATTGTTGACAGCATCTGCTGCCACATGCTGCCTCTCCACTGCTTTTTTGGCATTTGTGATGCCAATGGCCAGCCCCCCGAAATAAAAAATGTTTCCGACAATTCCCCTCATCCAGAAGAACCCCCACTTTGTGAATTTGGGCTTTCTGGTTCTTTTCCCTGCTTTAGCCATCTTTGCGTTTGCTACGATTGAATATTCATCAAGGGAATTCCCCCAGCCTTTTATAGGCATAAAGGGGCGTTCCCTCACGTGTGCCAACTTTAGAGTTGACTGTCATTTATAAAGAGAAATAGGGAAAATCGGGAAGTTTTTGTTCGCACGCACTTCCTGTGTTACCGCCGTACGCTACCTTTAGTGATCTTCCCTACGCAGTTTTATAAATGAGGCCCCAGAACTAGAACCAAAAAGGACATGAAAACAAGCACAGGACATGTTTTCTTCTCAAAAGAAATACATCCATAAGTGTCATATGGCAAAGTCGTCGGTGGAGGCGGGGCTGAAGGCGGAGCTTCTGAGGGGGTCCAAGCAGTGGACCAGAAGAAGGGTCCCGCTGAGGTGTTTCCAGCGTTTGGTGATGGGGTTTTTCATGCGGTCCAGTCCCAGGTGAAGATCCTGGATCACGTCCCGGTAGCTGTCCCCCATCTGAGACGCCCATGTCACCAAAAAGTCATACGCCGGCTTCCACATCGCCTGCATGCAATTGCAATACAGTCATACCTCCATACATTCCATACATATGCATCACTAAACGTAAGAATTTCCATATACGACATTTATTTGGTAGAGACGCTCCCCTACCTACGACCATTCTACTTACGACAAATTGTAGATACGAACATTTTTTTTAGTAATGTTGAAAAATATCCAGACATTGCTGTAAGTTAGATTTTGTATTGTGCACCTTTTTCCGAGTACTGTAGAGCTTTTTCTGCCGCTACCAGGTTGTGGCGCTGTGAGAGGTCACCCAGTATCCACCCAGAAATAAAAAAATCAGCTTCCTCTTTCTGGTGCGTGTGTAAACATTCTATACTGTATCTCCAGCGCACTAAGGACTTTGACATTTTTATTGTTTAATATCTCGTGCATCCATTCAATATGGTTGGTGTAAAGTGTAAAGAAGAGGTGAGCCGTTTCTTTTGAAATGATTGTGGACTAGGAAAGATTGATGCGGTTGAAAAAAATAGTTTGATCGCTTTTTTTCAGCCACTCTCTATCACGGAGGAGCTCTTCAAGCTTATCTTCCAAAAGTAAGTTAAACTTAACATTATTTATCCCTATAGAGAATATTATTTTATGAAATGTTTATTTTTCAGTTTCAAAACAATACAAGTTACTTATACAAGCCTTAAACATACAAAATATAGCACTGAAGCAAATTACGAACAAAATCAATTGAGGGACAATCGTCTGTAGGACAGCATCTGTACAAAAATCTTGCTCCACATCCTAAGGAAAATGTATGTACCGGGCATTCCCAAAGTCTACCACTAGAGAGCGCTCTCTGGTCGCGCTACAGCCCTTTTGAATGACACTTGCCTTACGCATTTCTGTAACATTTTGAAGAGGAAGGCAAAGACAAATCTCCTTGGATACAATTTCTTTAAAAGACCCTTAGAAAGAAAAAGCCTTGCAAGCAATGTTTCCCTCTTATCTTCAACGGGTCTGAGCGTTCACACAAGGTCTGTGAGAGTTGCTTGAAACATTAATCCCGAGTCTGGCAACCAACTCAATATCAAACATATCCAAAACCTGAATATTTTTTCCGGCAATACTAACATATTTTTCACATGTTCATGAATTGACTAATGAGATTTCTATTTTTTTGTGAGTATTTTGGAGGATTTATTTAGTCGGTTGCACAATACAGAACTGTATTCAATGGAAGTACAATGTTGGCAACAAGATTTCCCTGATTTTCTCATTTTTTTTTTTAAATACAACACAAGTCTTTTTTTGTCTCTCTCTCTGGACTTTTTTCTTTTCCCCTGCTTTTTTCCACTTAAAAATAAAATCCATTTTTCATGTTTAATCCTATTTAGTTTTTTTCCCTCCTAGCTTTATACTTCTTTTTTTTCTTGCTTTTTCTTCTTTTGCTTTTCATTTTCTTTTTTTTTACTTTAATTTGTTTCTTCCTTCCCTCCTCGAGTTTTTTGCTTCTTTTTCTTGCCTTTTCCTCTTTTTCTTATTTTTTCCTGCTTTTTAAAATGTTGTCAACATTTTACTTCTTTTTCATATTGGTATGAATGTTCTTTTTTGCTTTATCCCAAACTCCACCCCTCCCCCCTTTTAAGTCATTTTGTGCATAATGTTACACATACCTGTCAAGCTCCAGGGCTCCATGCACTTACAAACTGTCGTATTTTCCCTTACAAAATACAAAATAATCTTACACCATATTTTTTTTTCAAACATGTTTATTTATTTTAACATGTTATATTGTACATGTGTTTCGTTATATCATATTTATTGTTAATTAAAATTTTGTTGTGAGATACTGGTTTCCTCGACATGAATGAGGTTTATTATAAAAAAAGTTCAAAAATGAAGTCGCTTGGACGTTCACTGTCGAAGGAAAAAATACATGCAAATATAATTAGGTAGAAGAATACATTTTCTTATTCAAATTATTAATTCACTTTCTGCATTGAATTATTGTTGGTGATATACTGATTAAAGGGGTAACAACAAGCCTGTCTTTTTTCATTTACCCCTTATATCCTTCCTTTTTTTCCTAACTTCTTTATACAACATAATAATTCAGCATCAAAGCAAGTGAGCCGTTTGAGAGTCAGCTCTCTTTAATGAGTTGAGCCGAAAAAGCCGGTTCTCTAAAAAGAGACAGACTTCCTTTCACTAGACAACTGCCACATGAAATCCAATTGTTTTTTAAGACCACATGTATTTCAAATTTACTCAACCTATCCTGTTGTTTTCAGTTCAGAATGACTTACAGCGTTTTAATTCAGGTTCTGCCATTGCTACTTGATGATTGTATCCAAAGAAAATTCAAAACTATGTTGTAATGTAGGCCTACTGCTCTGCTTTCGATTTGTTCACGTGTGATGGGAATGAGGCATGATGGGAAATCTCCAGGCGGCAGACGCATGCGCACAGTAGCATCAAACCGCTCGCTTCGTTTGCAAAAAAAAAAAACGATAGAGATAGAGGCTACCGCGGTGAACTGGTTTGACTTGATTGATTTGCCGTTTCGTGATAGTCGGTGTATACCGGATGGTACCCTTAATTGACAAATTTGCGTTTTTCCGTACAGATTTTCTTGTACACCGTACACGTCTTAAAATGCATAATTAACGTACTTTGTACGGCAAAAACGTACAGGTTGACAGGTATGGTTACATAGTAATTGCTAATATATGGATTAAAGCAACATAAACAATCTGAAGAGCTGTTTGATGAGTTGAAAATATCGCATTTAAAACACACCACCAAGGGAACTCGCATTGTTTTCAGTAATTTTGGCTGAATTTGCAAACAACCAGGGAGTATTCGAAACGCAGGCAGAAAACCAAGATGGCGGCAGTTTCTCACCTCACTGTCCACGGCGCCATTTTTGTCCCGGTGCGGGGCCTCATAGGCGTCCATCTGCTGGCGGGAAACTTTAGCCAAACGTTCAGCTAACTCGCGCCACCGGCTAGCCACCTCCACCGCTGTGGTTAGCAGCACAAAGTCCATAACCAGGCGGGCCACCAGGCCTTGGCAGTCCAGTTTCAGCAGGGCCTGACATGCAAATTTTTCAGATCTTGATTAACGTAGTGGAGTAGGGCTGCAACAACTAATCGATGAAATTGATAACAATTATTAAAAGAGTTGGCGAATCAATAGATCATCGATTTCTTGTATAACCTGACTTATGAGCCACTAAGTACGTTAAATCGATGCTAATAAGAGTGCACATAATTCCGTTTTGACGCTGAGCCTTGTAGTACCCATTTTGGTCTGGCAGACGGCACCAAGATCGTTTTTATAAAAAAGTTAACTTACTATTTTTTTAATTGAACATTGCATATTTACGAACAAAATTGGCATGAAAGGTTCAACTTGGTAGTGTTTTATCATGAAAGAAAGTTAACAAATTTCAAGGGAAACATTTAATTTAAATCAAAAAATAAGTAAATAAAATAAAAATAACTGTAACTACAAAAGGGCCACATTCTTAAGCATATTATAAATCATTCTCATATTTATGTAAAGATTCAACCCAAAAAAACAAATTTATCACCAACATTTGAAAAAGTGGGTTTACATTTTTTATATTTTTTGTGGAGAAAATTAAATTTATTGCACTTTCTTCGTTTTCTAAGTCCAAATATAATTGGATATTTTTAGTATTTTACATATTTGCAAGTGTTGTATTTGTGTATATTTTTATTTATTCTCAAATTAATTGAAAGTTTTTTTTTTAATTGTTTCATATTATCAAATATTTTGTTGTTTTGTGTCAAGTCAAGTCATGTTTATTTGTATAGCCCTTAATCACAAAGAGTCTCAAAGGGCTGGACAGATCAAAGACTATTGCAAACCAAGCAGGTTAGCTAAAATTAGGGTAATTTGTTAAAACTTTTTTGTCTTAGTAAAAATCCTCGCTGCAGCATTTTGTACCAGCTGAAGGCTCTTGATTTTGGAGTCCGGGAGACCAGAGAGTAGTGCATTACAGTAATCGAGACGGGAGGTAACAAACGCATGAATTATAATCTCCGCATCCAACTAAAACAGCATAAGGCAATGTTGCGAAGATGGAAAAAGGCTGTTCCAGTAATATTCTTAACGTGTGTTTGAAAGGACAGATCGGGATCAAATATGACACCTAAAATTTTAACTAGGTCAAGTCCATGCAGGATTTTGTATACTACCAACAGAACCTTAAAATCACATCTTAAGCTAAGAGGGAGCCAATGCAGGTTAGCTAAAATCGGGGTAATGTGATCAAACTTTCTTGTCTTAGTTAAAAGCCTCACTGCAGCATTTTGTACCAGCTGCAGGCTCTTGAATATTTTTCTATCGAAAACGTCAATATTTGAATAAAGGACAAAACTTTTAAGTGTCGTGAAGAAATCCGATTCATCGGTCAAACAAAAAAATATTCGACTGACTATGAAAATAATCTGTTAGTTGCTGCCCTACTGTGGAGACAACTTTGCAACTTTCAATATCGCTTACTGACCCTTTTCCTTTTCTGGCCCACTGGATTATAGCGAACCCGAAAAGGACAGAAATTTCCTAAAAGAATGTTTTAGGTCTGCTCTGTTTATCCGTCAAACTGATGAATGATTTTAAAACTAGGGTCACAGCTAACGATTATTTGAATAAACGATGAATAAGTCGATTATTTTTTTCGATTAATCGATGAATCGGATTTTTGAAAAAAAGTGAACCCAACCACAGAATATTCTATGAAATAAAACAATAAAAAATCTTAACAAGAAACAAAAATACATTACATTTGGACTCCCTATTGGTGTGTGAGTGTGTGTGTGAATGGGTAAGTGTGAAGCACATTGTAAAGCGCTTTGGGAGGTCTTCATTGACTTGAAAAGCGCTATATAAATGCAGGCCATTTACCATTTATTCAGCCTGGCCTTCTTTGAACAGTCTTTATTAAATTCACCCTCCATGAAACGTTGGCAGTGCTTGGCGATCGACGTGGCGACCTCGTAGCTCGCTTTTGTAGCATTTGTATTTGACTCACACGGTCTCGTGAAAAAAGGAGTCTTGCCGTTAAGACAGCTTCACCTTTTCACAGCTTTCGTTTTCAGTTAGCTTTTTGTCTGGCAGGGCTTTTTGATATTATATTCTTTGAAAACAGCCACAGTCTTTTGGCAAATTAGGCAGATGCAGTTGCTGTGAAATCGAGGAAAAAAATACTCAAATTTCCACTTGTGCTGGATGTGGCGGCGCTCACAGTCAGCTTTCCTTTTTTTATTTACAGTTGCCATCTCAAAAATAGGGTGGTAAAACTCTCAAAGGAAGACATGGGCAAGGTGGCCTAAAGGCTACTGAAGTCGTCCGGTAAAACAGTGATTATTTTTTTCTGTCCAAATGTATTTTTTACTGCGGTCAACATTACTGGCGGGCCAGATATTATTACATTTATGAAGCAAAATTTGACTTTGGTTATGCCTGCAGTAGACCATTAGTAAAGTAAGAAAAGACTTTAGACATTCTCTCATTATTAGACTGTTTTTGATCACGGTACCAGAGCTGAATGTTAGGGAATGGAGATAACACAAAGTAGTCCTGAAAGAAATAAATAAATGCAAAACAGGACGACAACGGAAACATCTCTTTGGTGTATAAGATCGGGAATCGGACTTAAAAGGACAGTAAATAAATACATTATACATATGCAAACACAGACCGGGTGGAAACATATGACTGGAGAGGGATGGGAGCCACCAGGCTGTACTTGCCCACGACACACCACAGGAAAGGGTGCCCCTACTACCCTAGTGGTTAAGGGATCCAACCAACCAACCAACCAACCAACCAAACAACCAACCAACCAATAACTTTCAGGACGACTTCATGTTTTCTCCATTCTCTAACATTCGTGCTGCGCCTGATCGACCGTTGCACGAATGTATTACTATAAATACCGTAAAACTTCGTGTATATGTGCACCCATACTTTGAGGTCTTTTTGACTTGAAACAAAATTTGATGAGGAGGTTCCTAGCTAACATTATCCCTTGTCTCTTGAGTGCCGAGAAGTATTATAGCTTCTTGGGGCATGTGTCATCAATTTATTAAACTATTGACCTTCTAAAACACTACGTATGATGGTGCCCTGTGTGAGGGTAGAACTCACCTTCAGATTACTAGACTGATCACAAGGTTTTCCAGCTGTTTTTCCTGATAAAATATCTAAAAACTGCTGTGGTGCACCAACATGTGACACACACTTAAGCTCGATTTATAATATAAATTTGTAAATCGATTCCTATCAAAATGAATTATTGACATAAATATGTTACAACTGGAACCAAACCAGAAAAATGATAGGACTGGAATAGGACATTTTTGACAGCAGTGCTAGGTCAGGAAAAAATTAATTTGCAGACTGACCGTTAGCAGTTCCTTCTGGAAGGACTTGGGCTCCTTGCTGTCGGTGTTGTTGCAGTCTTCCTTGAGCTTCTCCAGAACGCAAGCCACCTTTTCGGGTTCGCTGTCCAGCCGGGCCCGACACAGCTGGTCGGGGGGCAAGTGGGCATAGCCCAGGGCATCGGCGAATGCCCGCCAGCTGCCCACATTCTCCATCAGAACAGTGCGCACTGAAGCGTATATGTAGGTGAGGAACTTGCAGGGTCGCAGAACCTGCTCCAGTAGCGAGGACGTGGTGAGTTCAGGCCCGGCCCAGGCCACTGGCTTGACTTTACCCGTGACCAGAACGTTCTTTGTATGTACCAGGCCCACCCGGCCCTGGTAATAGCCGATGTACCATTCCTTGGTCCACAACTGGCCTTTCAGCTTCAGCTTCTCCTCACTGAGGAGCGCCACAAAGTCTCCTTTCTTGTATTCCAGCAGATAAGCATTCTTGGTCTGTCGGATAACGGTCTTAATCAGTTTCCCGAATTTCAAGTTGGCAATAGGACGGTCGTGGAAGACCGGGTACTTGGTGGCCACGGCAAGCGGGGAGAGGATGATCTTGCCCACCTCCTTCTTTTTCAGGAACCGACGCTGCATGGGAGCGGCCTTGGGCGGTGGCGTGGGTGTCTGGACGCAAAACTGGGCCAAAATCATGTCCTGCTCGTCTTTGACCTGTATCCTAAGGGTAAAGTCAGAAACTTCCTCACCAGCGCACTGGATCGGGTAAACCAGCTGGCTGACTTTGCCCAGTTTGATCTGGAAAGCCCGCACCAATTGGGCCTGTTGGCTTGCCTTCACCTGGTAGTTGGCCATGTTGGAGTAGACCCCAACACGGAGGTCCCGTGGTCCTGGCAGGACGAATTGGTGCTTACCCCACAGCTGGAGTGCCACCGGTGGCGAGGCCTGCGCCGGGTTGCCGGCCAGCAAGGACTTGGGGGCGCAGTCGTGACCGAATACAGCCACCACCGTCTTGAAGGAGGGGTGGATGTGCTTGGGGCCGTAAACGCCCAGCGTGATTTTTTTGTGCACGCTGTCCCACACTGAAGATGTCGACTGTGCCACGACGCAAAGGTACATGCAGGGTTCCAGGTTCTCCAGGCGCACCTGTATCGTGTCGCCGTTCAGGTAGGTTTGCGAAACGGCAGCATAGGGCCCCTCCTTACAGTCGCTTCGGACGCAGAAGACGCCTGCACTCTCAGAGTGCTTGACGGCCACTGAGACTTTCATCTCCAGTGTCAAGCCTGTTTTGGTCTCCATGTTGCTGAGCTTGAGCTCCACCACCGGGCCAGCGGGGGTGCGGCGCTCGTTGTTGAGCTCCAGGGGTGGGTCCAGGAGGGCTCGGATAGAAATTTGCTGGCTGTCCCCCTCTGCTACGTGTCCCTCAGGCACGTGGATGCTGATGTGGGTGTCTGGCAACTGAACGGCACCGCCTGAGCTGTCCAGCCGGCAGACGATGCCCGTCTCCACCGGTTGCGTCTGACCCCAGCCCGGATTCCGGCCCAAAGAGTCCAAGTCATGGCAGGACCGGGCCAGCTTACGGTGTGTCAGCCACGCTGTCCGGAAGGCCTCCCTGCTCTGGAACTGCTCCGGGGCCGGTGCTTTAAGGTTGCTGAAGAAACCGGCGGACAGCTGTGGGTTTTCAGACTGAGCCTGCAGAACAGACATGTCGGAAAGGCTGTAGGATCGCTTGCTCCTGAAGAATGGGTTGTCCCTTCCCAGGCTCGGCCCAAAAAAAGCGTTGTCGACAACACATGTTGACGGGGCGTCAAACAGCAGAAGGTCTGTGTCGTTGCTGTTCTGGTCCAGCGGGAGACACGGGTGTAGAAATGGATTGGTGGAGGTACGAAAAGGGTTTCCGTTGGGTTTAGGGACCCACTCTCCGAGGAGGTCGGTTTCCGAAGCCGCCTCCTCCGTCACGTCGATGACGCCGCTGTCGCTGAAGGAAGAGTCCCTGAAGCTGACGGGCTCCACATAGGCGGCAGGGATGTAGCCCATCTCCGTGTTGTTGTGGGCGTACCACCACTCGCTGCCTGATGCGTCCAAAACGAACAGGCGCTCTCCTTTGGAGAACTTGAGCGTGGTAAAACTGGATGGACGGTAGTCCTTGATGGCCACCACCTCTCGGGCTGCGCCCAAGGTGGCGCCGCCGTCCAGGCGTAAGGCACTCGGAGAAGGCACTGGGGACACAAACACAGGAAGATTTTCGAACCTTGAAACCCAAGTGTGTAAAATTTGACTGCTAGATAGCACCGTATTGTCAAATGGGAACGAAAACCAGTGCCACAGGGCACAGCAACTTCTACGGAGGGATTCCACTATGTAAAAGAAATATAAAATTCTCGACCTATGATTTTTTTAATGGAAATTAACATTGGTATGAGAGGTCAAGTATTTTTGCCTAGTATCGAACAATGTTTTTTTTTTTTACTGAAAGAACGTGATTTGTACACATAGGAGGCACTCAATAATGCACACTGTCCCTTTAAAGCCAAACCAAAATCCGAATGTTTGGCAATGCGGTGGCTTACCTTTGAGGTGGGCGAGTCCGTCCTCGTTGACACCTTCACTGAGGTCGATGAGCGTCCCTTCGGATCTGCATCGCGGCAACGGAGCGTTGCCGCCGGATGTGGCTCGTATCCTGTGAGCCGCCATTGGCCGGCTGCAGGGGGCGGAGTCCTGGCTGCCACCTCAGCTCCTTCTTCGTCTCGTCATACCTGAAAGGAGGAAACCTGTTACTTTTCTACATTCTGCGAGGAAGCAAGGAAAGGGGGAGGAGCAAGGAAAAAAGGAAGAAATGGGAGCAAGGAAGGAAACAGAGAAAGGATGGAAGAAAGGAAGAAAAAAGGAGTAAAGAAAGAAGGAGGAAGGAAAAAGAGGATATGAAGCAATGGAAGAAGGGATGAGAAGAGGGAGGGAAATAAAGAAAAATGAAATTAAGAAAAGAAGGAGCAGGGAAAAATAAAGAGAGGAGGTGTCATGATTACTGATGCGAGGCACCTAAGCCAGCTCCTTTGGCGCCAACTGCCTCAGACGCTGATTGGCTGTCTGTCACTTTTTATACCCCCGTCTTTATGTCATCGTTTGTCAGTCCGTCTGTGAACCTCAGCTCGGCTAGGCAAGCTTTTCGAACCTGACTCTCTCCTGTTCAGTTTCCCGGCTCCGACCCCTTTTCTGATCTCGACCACGATTTTTGCTGCCCCGTCCCGACTACTGATCTGTTTTTTCCGCCCTAGACACCGCCATCGCTCGCCACAGAAATACCACTTCCACGTCTGAGCAACCTGCTTCCCCCGACAAGCGATCTACAGATTGTGTGTACTATCCCTTCCCTTCTTCCCAGGAAAACTAAGAAAAATGCACGCAAGTGGGTCCCGTCTCCGTTCTGGTCTTGACAGGAGAAAAGGAAGCAAGGAAGGAAGGAAGGAGTAGAGGAAAGCTGGATGGAAACCAATGAAAAAGTAAGGAAAGAATGAGTAAGAAAAAATAAAGAAAGGAGGAAAGGGGCCAAGACACAAGGAAGGAAGGATGGAATGAAAAAAAACAATGAAGGAGAAAATGAAGGAAAGTATAAAACAGCAAAGGAAGGTATGAACAATGATAGAAAGAAAGGAATAATGAGGAAAGGAAGGTATGAACAAGGAGAGGAAAGAAGGGGGAAAGGAAGGAAGGGAGAAAGGAGAAATTGAAAGAAAGAAGGAAAGTAAAAAGAAAATAAGGAAAGAATGAGAGAAAGGAAGAGGAAAGGAAGCAAGAAATGAAAAGAAAGGAAAGAGGAAAGCAACAAAACAAAGAGAGGAAGGAAGAGAGTAAAGGAATCAAAAAAGAGAAAGGTTAGATTAGGCTTCTCAGATATTAGATAGAAGACTTGAGCTGACCCACTAGGTTTTTGTGACCTTCCCAACTTTAGCTTCTCCCTATCTTATAGCACTCCTGCACACATTATCCAGTTTGAACTAAGCTCGACCATTGAGTCCTACATAGGGACATGGAACAGGGCGTGTTGTCCACCACCACTGCGTGGGTGGGCGGCCAAGACAGAAACGACTAGGCACAATCTTAGATAAGACTCCTTCCGCGTCACGGTGAAAAAGGCTCTACAGCTGCTTTATTTAGTCTTTCTGGCATCAAGTGAACTATCCTGGTTCTTATTTCTAATTTAGCGATCATTTAAAATGAATAGAATAGAATAGAATAGAATAGAATATAAAAACTGGACCGAGGCTCAGGCGAACGTTTCAGAAGGGAGGAAATGAAGGAAAGAAGGAAAATGGACGAAAAGATGGAGTTGAGGAATAAAGAGAGGGAAAGAAGCAAAGAAGGTGAATAAAGGAAGGAAAGGTGGGCAGAAAAGAGAAAAGGGAGGAAAGAAGGAGGTGACAAATGGAGGGAGGAAAAGAAGCAAGGAATTAGAATAAAGGGAGGAATAAAAGAACTGGACCGAACTTCAGGCGAACGTTTCAGAAAGGAGGAAAGAGGAAACGAAGGGAAAGAAGGAAAATGGAAAAAAGATGTAGTTAAGGAATAAAGAGAGGAAAGGAAGCAAGGAGCGTGAATAAAGGAAGGAAAGAGGAAAGGAAGGAAAGGAGGGCAAAAAGAGGAAAGGGAGGAAAGAAGGAGGTGACAAATGGAGGGAGGAAAACAAGCAAGGAATAAGTGAAAAGGAAGGAAAGAAAAGGTAAAGGAAGGAACAATGAAAAAGAGGAAAGAAGAAAATAAAGAATGAATTGAAGGAAGGACGAAGGAAAAAAAGAACAATGAAAGGAAAGAACAATGAAAGGAAGGAGGAAAGAACAATGAAAAGGAAGGAAATAATAAAGGAAGGAAATAATAAAAGGAAAAAAGGAAGGAAAAAAGATGGAAAAGAAGGAACAATTAAAGGAAGGAAGAAAGAAAGATAGAAAGGAAGGAGTGAAATAATGAGGGAAGGAAAAAGGAAAGAAAGGGGGAAAGAAATTAAAATAAGGAGAAAAATAAGGTTTCCCGGGGGAAATCTTCAGATACAAATGTGGCCTTCAATCATCTTGGGCAGATTTTTTCCTACAAGAACCCCGGGGGACAAAGTGACACAATTCAGGGGAGATCAGGCCTCCCCAATCTGTCCTTTTCGCCTTCTCGGTCGGTCCAATGGACCACCAGGACCTTAAGGGCGACACGACTGCAGTTTTTGGGTCTGGGTCAGAACCAGAAGCAGAGACGTGGCGGGAATTCCTCTTTGATGCTTGTCCAGGAGGCTGCCAAGCTACAGTTACCATGGCGACAGCGGGCCTTCCTTTCTGTTCATTTTGCTGGAAGGAAGGGAGCTCCGTTTTATTTTTTTAACAGCAGTCCAGAAAACCAATGAAAAAGAGGGTGGGGGGGCTGATCTACGAGGCCTTTTTTTTCAGTGGCTACGACGGCCCTCCCCAGCTTGTACAACAATAGCGACATCCGAGGAGGGCCGAAATAGGTGGGGGGGATTTTGGGAGGAAATGCCTTTGCCATGAGAAAGAAGGGAGGGGGATATTGGGAGGTCCTGCAGCTTCCTCCCTCAATGCGTTTCACGTGTTTACTTTTGCACGCGTGCAGCTGGAGAAAATTTCAGCTGGGACTAAAAAGGGTTCCTACAGCTTAAGGTGAGTTGAATTGAATGAATGAATGAAAACTTTATTCGAACATCCAAATAAAAACAGAACAAAAACAATAACTCAACAACAAAATAATGTTACATAATATGTGCAAAAAGGGGTAGAAAGAAGCAAATGCTTATATTCCCTACCCCTTCATCTTCCCCACCAAATACACCAATGATATAACAACAATTGTAATGATATTAAAATAATAGTTATGATATAAGAATAGCAACAATAACAAAGTTAACTAGACGCACTATTCCAATCTCCCGCACCACTCATACCCCACCCTCCTCATCTCTGTTTTCCGCCAGGAATCTTCCTTTGTATCTAAACCTTAACAAGTGAATAGTTGGACACCGTTTGATCTCGTCTTGCAAACCGTTCCAAACCATTCCTGGTGGTTCTCACCTTTGGGATTATGAATTCACTACTCACTCTGGTGAAATTCAAGACATTTAAATACTTTTTTAATGCATTTTCAAATTAAATTTAAGACCAGGTCGACAAAAAAAAAAAGACTGAAACATACAAATTAAAGGCACATTCTAAAGAATGTTTTTTTTTTTTTTTTAAATCCCTAATTGTGTAACTAAACATAGCAAAATGACTTTTTAAAGTTTAAGACATTGAAAATAAAAAGGATGTTTGCAGTACAGACGCTGCCCTACTTATGAACGAGATCAATCGTAAGTTGAATTTGTTCGTAAGTTGCTTCGGTGCTATATTTTGTATGTTCAAGGTTCATATAAGTATGTTTAAGGTTTATATAAGTAACCTGTATTGTTTTGTACTGAAAAATAAACATTTCATGAAATAATAGGCTCTATAAAGATAAATAAAGTTAGGTTTAACTTACTTTTGGAAGATGAGGTTCGAGAGGTCCTCCTCAGTTGTAGAAAGTGGCCGAAAAAAAGCGTTCAGACCATTTTCTCAACCGCATCAAGCTTTCTTACTCCACTTTTGTTTCAAGAGAAACGGCTTACCTCTTTTTTACACTTTATGAAATGAAATGAAATGATCTGAATTTATATAGCGCTTTTCAAGTCAATAACTTCCCAAAGCGCTTTACAACGTGCTCCACATTTCCCAATAACGGCCTTGCAGCCATGTAAGGCGCTAACCTGCTTATTGGGGGTATTAGGGGTTCAGTGTCTTACCCAAGGACACTTCGACATGTAACACGGACGAGCCGGGATTCGAACTGGGATCCCTTGATCCCAAGACAAGCGCTCTACCTCCTGAGCTACTGCCCAACTTTACACCAGACATATTGAATGGATGCACGAGATATTAAACAATAAAAATGTCAACGTTCTTAGCGCGCTGGAGATACAGTATACAATGTTTACACAAAAACTAGGTAGAGGAAGCGGATTTCTTCTTCATGGTGGAGGCTGGCTGACCTCTCAGAGCGCCACCACATGCCGGTAGCGTCCTGGTTTATATAAGTATGTTTAAGGCTTGTATAAGTAACCTGTAGTGTTTTGAAACTGAAAAACAAACGTTTTATAAAATAATACGCTCTTTAACATTACAAAGCAGGCTGAATGATAAAGCATAGTACTGAAAAACAAAGCTACACATTAGGCATTGACATTCTATGGTCTGTGAAGCCTTTTGAGACTCCTTGTGATTCAGGGCTTCACAAATAAACATGACATGACTATAAAGATAAATCAAGTTAAGTTTAACTTACTTTTGGAAGAATTAGGCTGAAAAAAGTGATCCAACCATTAAGCTTTCTTATTCCATTTTCATTTCAAAAGAAACGACTCGCCTCGTCTTTAAGCTTCACACCCATTATATTGAATGGATGCACAAGATACTAAAAAATTAAATGTCAAAACTCTTGGCGTGCTAGATATACAGTGCAGTGTGTATACACACAAACCAGGAAGTAAAAGCCGGATTTCTTCTTCGGGGTGGATGCAGGGTGACCTCTACAGTACTGTCCTCTACTCGAAAAAGTCGCACACAATACAAAATCTAACTTACAGCAATGTCCGAATATTTTTCGACATCCCGAAAAAAAAATGTTCGTATGTACTATTTTTCGTAAGTAGAATGGTCGTAAGTAGAGGAGCGTCTGTACATCATGGAACCTCAGTCAAAGCTGGCAAAAATCAACTAAATCCAAAGAACTCTTCCGCTACATTCATGAAAAATTTCTATCATGATGCATAAAAAATGACTTTTCGACTTAATCTTTTCAGTTCGAATAAATTTAAATCTTATTCATGTGTTCAAATTTTTAAGCCTTTCAAAAATTGAATTCATAACGATCTGCATTTAATGCCAATTAGGGCCTTATTTTGAGAATAATGAATTCAATGCCTTCCAAGACTTTTCAAGTATCTGCGGGAACCCCGCTAAACTAGTGGGAGAAAAACAGGTTGATATCCTGGACGGAAGAGCAAAACGTGGTCGGGGTCAAAAAACAGGTCGTAGGCGGAGACAAACGGGGAGAACAGGAACGGACGGGTGGAAAACGGGTGCAAAAAGCGGATCAGTCAAAGTTCTTGCCTTGTAGAAACCGAGGTTCGCTGACGGACTGACAACAGGCGGGTGAAAGGACTGAGCTTAAGTAATACGGGGAACCAATCAGGACGCCCGCGGCGGCTGGCGCCAAACGAGCGGGCACAGGTGAAGTTAATCAGTCATCATGACATATAAGATGAGGCTCACCTAGAGGGAGCTAAAATGGCCTGATTATCCATTATCTTGCTGCTACGGTTATTCCCAAAAATAAGAAATCTTGGGTAAGGCATGGTGCAGTTTGGTCACTTTGAGTCTTTACAGTTTTCATATTTTTGGTTGCTTATGGCCGTTTATTATTATGTCATGTTGTTATGAGGGGGTTCTTTTTTTGTCCGTCTTTTGATCTTTTTTTATCAGATTTTTATTCCGGTCGTTTGTTGTTTTTGGGGTTGTTTTTTGGTCATTCTTTGATCAACTTTGGGCTGTTGTGTTTTGGCTCTTGGGCTGAAAGTTTAAGACCTCAGCCTTGAAAATGCAAATTGCCAAAGTAACTTCATCTCCAAATTGAGTGCAGCATTTTTCGTTTTTTCCCACGGAAAATGGTGCAGTTTGGTCACTCTTGGTCTTCGTGGTTTGTAATATTCCCATTTGTTTTTTGGTTGCATGACACAAGACAGCGACATCTAGTGGTCAACGACTACACTGTCCCTTGAACACTCAACTCAAGGAGTTGAAGAGGCTGGGGGCTTAGCCAGGTCGCTAACAAGCTAGATCTTAAGCTAAAAGTGTATTGCTTTTTCCTACTTACATGCAGGGTTGGGTAGGGTTACTTTAACTTGATTACTTTCAATTACTTTTGAATTACTCCAATACCAAATATGCTAATAAAAGACAAAAGAAACTAAATATGAATAAAATTATGACTCACAACACGTGGTAAGCTTTCTCTCCTGGCTTTGATCTCTTTGATCTCTGGCAAAACTAACATAAAATGCGACAGAAACAAAATGAAAATAAATCCAAACAGCTTGCCAACATCATTTTTGCCGTTCCATGTATTCCGTTACTCCCCAAGCCTGCACAAAATTTAGTCATTTTATTTATTGCGTGGAAAAAATGGCTTGCTAGCCACATACCTCGGAAGCTTATATCAGCTAAAGCATTTTTTAGATAAGAAAATGGAAGTTTGTCGAATAGGCGAAAGGTTGAAGCATACTATTTCTGAAATGTCTTCAAAGACTGAGTCTTAAAATGGAACATTTCCTGAGGATGAAGAACCCCCACAACTCAGACTCAAATGACCCGTCCGGCCCTAGATGGGGTTGGGCCCCCCTCCTCTCGTGACCCGCTGAGATGCGGTCCCCGTGGGGCCCTTGCCTGGTTCCCTTCTACAGAGGTTTCCAAGGCGGCCAAGCTTGGTTGCCCCTGTTGTAATGGTTTTTCCCATACGGCTGTTCCATGGACCTTTTTCCTTTCTCCTTACCCAACCGATGTCATACCTGTCAACCTGTACGTTTTTGCCATACAACGCACGCTTATTATGCATTTTAAGACATGTACGACGTACAAGAAAATCTGTACGGAAAAACGTAAATTTGTCAATTATGGGTACCATCCGATATAAACCGACTATCACCAGACGGTAGCCTCTATCTCGATATCATTTTTTTTCGTTGCGAACGAAGCGAGCGATTTGATGTAGTGAAAGGAAGTCTGTCTCTTTTTAGAGAACCGGCTTTTTTCGGCTCAACTCATTAAAGAGAGCCAGCTCTCAAACGGCTCACTTGCTTTGATGCATTATATTACAAATTATTATGTTGTATAAATGTCACGGTTGCCATGGCGCCCAATTGGTCCCAGCCGTGTGGCGCCAGGTTGTTTCACGGTTGCCACGGCGCCCAATTGGCCCCGCCCATGGACACCGGCTGAAACGCGTTGACAGATTGCTCACAGGGTGTACTTAAACGTCCTTCTAGCCGTTAGTCGTCAGAGCGTCTGCAAGACTTCTGTTAAATGCCTAGTTCTGTGAATTTGCCTGTGTTTGATCCTGTTTTATTTTTGGCCTAATCTGTTTGGTTTTGACAACTCTTTTGTTCGGATTTTAATCCACTTCCGGGACCATCGATCCCCGGATCGAGTGTGCGCGCATTCCTCCTCTCCCTAATAAACAGTGAGTACGTTACGCGATTGGGTTCTCCATTCCTGTTTCCTGTCCTGGTTCGTGACAATAAAGAAATTGAGAAAAAAGGAAGTATAAAAGGAGAAAATGAAAAAAGACAGGTTTGTGGTTATCCCTGTAATCAGTATATTACCAACAATAATTTAATGAAGAAAATGAATTCATAATTTGAATCAGACAATGTATTATTCTACTTAATTCTACTTGCATGTATTTTTTCCTTCTACAGTGAACGTCCAAGCGACTTCATTTTTTGAACTTGTTTTAATAATAAACCTCATTCATGTCGAGCAACTCAGTATATCACTACAAACTGTTAATTAATAATATATATGATACAAGGAAACACATGTACAATATAACATGTTAAACTACATAAATAAACACGTTTGAAAAAAAATATGGTGTAAGATTATTTTGTATTTTGTAAGGGAAAATACAACATTTTGTAAGGGCACGGAGCCCTGGAGGTTGACAGGTATGCGTTCTATCCTAAGGACACCAATCCCAATGAAGAACCTCCGCGACCCCCACCTCAAAAGGTCTCACCTTCCTTCCTTCCTCCTGAAAAAAAAATTATTTTCCATGGCTGGCCAGCTTCAGGACGGCAGGAATGTGAGGAATGTGAGGAATGCGTCTGGTGACGTTAGCGTGTCCTGACTTCCCTCTTGTAGGAAAAATTAGTAATCACACATTTGCTCATTATCAACCAGTGGTGGGCCGTGACTGCCTGTAAGGCCTTCTCTGCTGGCCTTAAGAATATTCTAATCATGTCAAGTCAAGTCATTTTTATTTGTAAAGCCCTTAATCACAAAGAGTCTCAAAGGGCTGCACAGGTTTTTGCAAACCACAGACTATTATTACAGACTATTATGACACCATCCCCTGATCTAAAACCTACATGCGGGCAAGGAAAAACTAAAAAACCTCAACATGAGGAAAATGAAGAAACCTTGAGAAGGGACCGAACATGCGGTAATCCCCCGTCCAGGATGACCAGGCTGCAATGCTAGATCGGGCTCAAAACAGTCATTTTTGAGTATATTTTTGCATATTTTTTTGCTCGATTAAGCTCAAAACAGTCATTTTCGTGCATATTTTGCTCGATTGGGTTCAAAACAGTAATTTTTGTGTATATTTTTGCTCGATTGGGCTCAAAACAGTCATTTTTGTGTATAGATCCCAAGATGTTAATTTTAGTCCTAAGGGTCCTCAGGAGGAAAAACAAGAAACAAAAGATTGCTAGTGTCCTTCTACAGAGCCAAAGTGGAAGGCATTCAGGCATACGGCATCACCATATGGAATGCAGGAAGCACAGGAGCGGACAGGAAAAACATACAGAGAGTAATCAACACAGCACAAAAGGTCATCAGCTGCTCTCTACCCAGTCTAGAAGACATTGCCGACTTATGATACTGTGCATACAGACCTATTAACATTATAAAAAGACAATTCCTACCCCAGCCAACATCTCTTTGATCTGTTGACCTCTAGCAGGCGCTACAGGTCCCTCCAAGCTAGGACAAACAGACTCAGAGTCAGATTCTCCCCCAGAGCCATCACAACCCTAAACGAATGCACAAAATTTGCGCCAATTCAATCACTTATTTTCTAAGCGCTATTCTTTATTGCAATTGCATTATTGTTATAATAACTCAGACTAGTTTCTCTAGGCACTATGTTTTGATTATTATTTTTTTGGGCCTATTCATCCCGATAGTCTATTGAAGGTATTGTTGGATACATTAATCAAAACATGACACAAAGAAAAAAAAAAAACTAATGCTGAGAGTGAGCATGGCCAAATATGGTCACCTTGCGCCCCCTCCCCTAAGGAAATTTGACAGATCTGTTTCTGCCAACCTTTGCTTAAAGGTTTGCACCATATTTGCACTAATAACCCGGTCAGGAAAAACATTCCAAATTTTTGGTATCCTGAAAGAAATAAAGTTTCCATGCAAGTTGCTGGTAGGTCTAGGCACCCGTAACTTATATCTGTGACCACGTAAACCATCAACACGACAGAACTCAAAAAATTGATCAAAAGGCACATCGATCATTCCATGCAGTACTTTGAACACAAAAATTAAATCAAATCGAATTCTACGGAGCTCCAAAAAGTCCAAGTTCAGTCTTTGTAGTCTTTCCGGATATGACAAGCTGTGCATCCCAGGTATTCGCTTCGTATACCGTCGTTGAACTCCTTCCAGTAGGTTAATGTCCTTGAGTAAGTAAGGGTTCCACACAACGCTGTTATATTCTAACCCGGGTCTAACATAAACGCAAAACATTCGAACTAAGAATGCTGGGTTCTTGTTGTAAAAGTGTCTGTAAATGTTTGATGCTATGTTTTTGGCTTTGTTGGTAATTTTGGCGATATGCGTGATAAACTTTAAGTTTGAAGTAAGAGTGACACCCAGATCCTTATGTTCAGTAACAACATGCAAATCATGATCATTAATGTTATACAGCAGAACAGAACCATGTAAAAACGACTGTGCTAAGCATTTATGAGATGACAATTGCAGTTGCCACTTTATGGACCAAAGAAAAACAGATTTAATGTCATTTTGGAGAGAATCGATTGTTCCTGTAACCTGGGTTTTTGGTAAGAAAGCCGACAGTTTAGCGTCATCGGCAAAAATTGAGATGTCACTACTTTGAATGGCCTCAGGTAGGTCGTTCACAAAAAACAGAAATAATAATGGTCCTAGTACTGAGCCCTGCGGTACCCCACTACAAACTTCCGACCACGCTGAAAGAACATCATCAATTTTTACGCATTGTTTACGATTTGACAAATATGCTGTTATCCATTCAAGCAGTTTTCCACTAATACCATAGCATTTCAGTTTTTGTAAAAGCTTGTTATGAGACACTTTATCAAATGCCTTGCAAAAGTCTAAGTAAACAACATGACCAGCCATATTGTGAACAAAAAAACATACTGGTAATATTATTCAAATGAGCTATTAAGTTAGTCATGGTAGAATGTCCGGACCTAAACCCATGTTGTTTAAACGTGTTATCCCTTTTCTCTTCAAAGTCTCCATATTACATGGTTTTACCCCTGAGTGCCATGTCTAATCTTGTACCATACAATGTTTCACAGCATCGATATCAATGACAATAAAGACAATTCCATTTGTAATTCTAATATTTTGTCCATCAACACTTATTAAATAATTCCAAAATGTCTGTCAGCTTCCTTTCAATGCTTCTCCCTGATTGCACTGCCTTCAGACGAGAGTTTTCATAATGAAGCATTGAACCAATCACATTTCAGCCACCAGTTGTTGCTAGGCTCAGCAATCTGCCCGGAGGCCTTCACAAAAAATCCTGAAGGCCGTGTCCCATAATATCAGTCTTTGGAAAAACTGTTGGTGTAGCCAATCAGATTCCTTGTGTCTGAGCACCAGCTAGCTGGTTTTGCGAAATGTCACTAGTTTCACAAACTCTGACTAGCTAGGGGGCGGTAATCCGCCAAAGCAATTGCGCTAACAGTTGTTAAACAAGGAAATATATTGTGTTGATTTAATAGCAAAAGGTCAGGCAACTCCGAAGAGAGCCAGCATTTTGCAAGGGGGAAAATGTTTTGTCTGCCACTTTCAGCCTCGAGGTAAGATCTTAAGTCCAAGCCCAAGCCTGACCCCATCCAAATTCAGGCAGAGTCAGTACAGTAGACTCCCGCTGAGCTTCTCTCTCGCTGACTTTTATTAAATTTTCCACCCGTCATTGTTCTTGTTTATACAGCTGAGCTCAACTTAGATCTCATCACAAAAGACAGACTTCATGTTCCGCGCCCTTTGCAATGTTTTAAAAACAGTCTTCTTGCATTTGACCTCAGTAAGACAAGCTTTCCGTGTGCTGAGCTGTGAGTGCTTTCGCCCCAGCCCCTATTATGTAGGAGACACAGATGTAACTAGGGGCTTCCCAAGTCAGATCAAATGTTTGGGGACACCAGAATTTGAAAAGCAAGCTCCCATGTACGCTTGTGCCTCAGCTTTCTCCCATTTTGAAAAGAATTAAGCATCTGTACCTCTTCTTTTGGCTATCTGTGGTATAAAATTGTCTTATTGAATCTGACACCATTCAAAGGTCATCTGAGGCTTCACAGTTATTTTTTGCTTTTTTGGGCGACTAAACTTAACTCATTCAGTGTCATAACGAATAAATCCGTTCTCAAAAGCAATGTTTCTGAGCGCCAACATGTAAAAATAGGTTTGGTTTTTTTTCTTTTGTTTTATTATTAAAACTATTCTCAAGGCTTGGCTAGATGGTAAGTAGCGTCTGGTAATGATTTCAGTATCATAAATCACCACTAGATAGCAGGAATGTCTTTGATCAGATCGTTGTCCACACATCTAGGAGCTCCTACCTCTTCATGTTGCTTTCTGTGTCCAGCGATTGAGAGTGTGTGGGTGGCTGAAATAATGTGATCATGTCACCGGGAAACCTTGGACGCTGAAAGGTTCACGCAAAATTCATGCATGGTTCGTGCATAAATTTAGTGTTCTTGGAGTAAAATGTTATTTTTTTGTCACGGTTGCCATGGCGCCCAATTGGCCCTGCCCGGGTGGTGCCGGCTGCAGCTTGTTGACAGATTGGCTTCCCCACTATTTAAACCCTGTCCTGTCAATCCCCTTTTGTCAGTCTGTCTGCAAATCTCTGTGTTCAAGGCAAGCCTTTTTCGACCCTGACCCTCGCCTGTCCCGTTTTGCTCCGGTTTATGTCTGGCTATAACCTGTTTTGATCCCGATCAACTCTGCTCTCCCGTCTTGGCTTACGACTCGTTTCCGACCCCGATCTCATCCGCTCTCCCGTTCTGGCTTACGACTCGCTTCCGACCCGACCACGTTTTTACTCTCCTGTCCCGGCTACCGACACCGCCATCGCTCGCCCCGGAAGATCCATTTCCGTGCTCGGATCACAAGCTGAGGAAGAGAGCGACCCGCTTCCCGCATCCAGCGAACTTCAGAGCGTGGGCGCACCCCTTCCTCGTTCCTTCAATAAAGCTTGTGGTGAACGTTACGCGAGTGGGTCCTGTTTCCGTTCTGGTCTTGACAATTTTTCAAGCAAAGTGCCCTTGTGTTTATAAAAAGTATTGTTTGGATATTAGATATATCACAAACGCAACAAAAAAAGAAGCACCAAAGTAAAAGTTGTGCTTGAAATGCTTCCTTTCAGAATAAGAGGTTTTCGTGGAAACAAGTACATTGGAACCTCGGTTTTCGAACGCCTCTCAGTTCGAACAAATCGGAGTTCGACCAAAAATTTCGAGAAATTCTTGCTTCGCTGCTCGGTCAAAAAATCGAAGTTCAAACACCGGTAATGCGTGAGTGCGTACGCTAGGATGCGATGCTGAGCGTCGTGACCAACTGTTTTTGCGTGCGGACGTGCTTCGTTTTACTTTCGCTTTTAATATAGGTGTACCAAGTGTTTTAGCCCCTAATGATGCCTCCGAAGAAAGTCGGTGCAAGCAGCAAAGTTGCTACAGGTGAAAAAAGAAAAGTAGTGCGTACAACTATTGCATTTAAGAAAGAAATAATAGCAAAATATGAAGGAGGTGTGCGAGTGTCTGATCTTGCTAGGGAATACAGCATGGCTAAATCTACGATCAGTACGATACTAAAGAATAAGGAGGCTGTGAACCACAAAGTTAAGAAAATCCTATTCATAATTCTTTTCTTTATCCTTTTTTTTATTTTTACACGTTCATGTTAGCGTAATCTTTCGTACGGGAGATTACGATAACGCGAACGTACGATTAGCCTGGGTTAGCTTTATGTTTACGTTTAACATTCAAGGTAAACATTCAGGGTGTTGGAACGGATTAAAACGATTTACATTATTTTTAATGGGAAAAATGATTTCAGTAATCGAACAAATCGGTTTTTGAACAGGGTTCTGGAACGGATTATGGTCGAGAAACGAGGTTCCACTGTATTCTCAAAAAACGGCAATGTTCAACTGTTGTCTACTAAACAATGGTAAAAGCTAAAAACATTCTTTCTTTCACTTATTGATAAACAAGGGTTCAAACTTTCTGTGGCGCCGCTGCCAGATTATAAAGTGTGCGCCTGGGGTCTCTGTCGGGCCCCGGAGGCGCCCGAGCGTCCACACGGCAGGTGAACAAATAAACGTTTGAATGGAAGCTGGTCACACGCTAGCCGGCTGATAGCATATGATAGTGCGAGGGGCGGGGCCAGTGGAGGGGACTCAGTGGGGGCGCCATAGACTTCATCGGATATCACATGTCTTTCACCGCCAACAATGAAACCCATTGAGGGAAAACCTTGTGTCTAACACACACCCAAACACTTCGTTTTTTTTAGGTTAAATGAATGTTCGTTTTGCACTGATAAATACAGCACTTTAGTCGATAACAAGTACTCTTACATGTTTATGAATTTTTTTAATTCTCCTGATGTGTCTGAATACAGTAGCGGAGTTACCATCTCAAGCACAGAGTACAAGGAAGCTGATTTTCCTCTCATGGAGATATTCTCCCTAACGTATATGTATCCAAGCCGAATTTAAACCTATAGAATAAAGTAATGAAATCAGGGAGTCAGCTTATATATGCATATTTGGTTGTGTGTCACCAGTACTGAACAGTAGCAGTATGTGGAGAGGGGAGGGCTTGGCATATAAATGAAAAACAAACTAATGGAAAATCGATGGGGCAAATGTAAGCACAGATCGTAAAAGTGTGCTGGATTTTGGTTCCTTTTTTGGAAAAAATAGTTTTTTGTAATACACCATGCCTGGAGGAAAAAACAAAAAAATATCTTGGACAGTGCCCAGAAATGGAGAAGGTGATCTTGAAAACCAAATTGGATATGGAATGTCTCAGCTAAGTGTTGGTTTGCAAGCCCTCGAGATTGCACAAACCAAGAAATCTGAACACGTTTTCGTCTATCTATTTTACGATGAGGCTATTTTATTGCAGTTCTAGTGTATATGTGGCCATTAATAACGAGATACTTTCTGAGTAAAGCGCTACTTTATGCAGTCAGTAATCTGGCGTTGTCACGGTTGCCATGGCGCCCAAATGGCCCCGCCCGTGTGGCGCCAGCTGCGACTCGTTGACAGATTGGCTTTCCGTCTATTTAAGCTCAGTGCTCTCACTCTTCCTTGGTCAGTCCGTTAACGAACCTCTGCCCCGCAAGACGTGGGTACTGACTCGGTCCTGTTTCCTGTTGGTATTTCCTGTCCGGTATTGTTCCCGTTTATTTTGTCCTGTTTGATATCGGTTTCTAGTTTCGTCCCTGTCTATTTTTGTCCTGTTTATTATTCTCTCCGTTTTTCGTTCCCGTCTAGTGTGTCCTGTTTAATTTTGATATCCTGTTTCACTATCAATCCTGTCTGTCCTGTCCTGTCCGGCATCTAACCCATCTGTCCGATATCTGCTCGGGCAATTGGTATCGATCTCGTCGGTCTCTGGCTTCCTGTCTTTCCAGGCCAGACCGCTGCCTATCGTGCATGACTCCCCATTTCCCGTAAAATAAAAGCTTGTGTGAGAAACGTCACGCATTTGGGTCCTGATCTTGTTCCGGTTCTTGATAGATAGATAGATAGATAGATAGATAGATAGATACTTTATTCATCCCCTAAGGGAAATTCACATTTCCAGCAGCATCCCTGAGCTGAGAACAGTACAATAATAAAGCCAAAAGAATACAATATACAAATACCCAGTGTGACGTGCAAATGCCCACTTTAGCATGTTATATAGAGTAACCAAATAGTGCTACACAGAACACATAATGCAGTAAGATTCAGTAATATCCAATGTAGGTGGTGTGGTTTAATGTGGGCCTTTACTCTGCCGGGTGGAGTTAAAGAGCCTCATGGCATGAGGAAGAAAAGATCTCTTCAGTCTGTCCGTAGTACAAGACAGTGACAGCAGTCTGTCACTGAAACTGCTCTTCTGTCCGGAGATAATGCTGTGAAGCGGATGCGATGGATTGTCCATGATTGACCTCAGCTTTTTCAGTGCCTGTCTCTCAGCTACTGTTGTTAGGCTGTCCAGCTCTTTGCCCACAACAGAGCTCGCTTTCCTAGCCAGTTTATTGAGACGAGAGGCATCCTTCTTCTTGACGCTGCCTCCCCAACACGCTGCCGCATAGAAGAGGGCGCTTGCCACTACTGTCTCATAGAATATTTTCAGGAGCTTTTTGCAGATGTTGAAGGAGGCCAGCCTTCTGAGGAAGTAAAGTCGGCTTTGCCCTTTCCTACATAGAGCTTCTGTGTTGGCAGTCCAGTCCAGTTTGTTGTCCAGCTGCACACCCAGGTATTTGTAGGTCTGGACAAATTCTACACATTCTCCCTTGATGGTTACAGGAACCGGATGAGTTCTGGTTCTCCTGAAGTCCACCACCATCTCTCTGGTCTTGGTGGTGTTTAGGTGCAGGTGGTTTGCGTCGCTCCATCGGACAAAGTCCTGAATCAATTTCCTGTACTCCTCCTCCTGCCCGTTTCTGATACATCCCACGATCGCAGTGTCATCTGCAAACTTTTGCACATGGCAGGACTCAGAGTTGTACTTAAAGTCCGATGTATATAGAATGAATAGGAACGGAGAGAGAACGGTCCCCTGCGGAGATCCTGTGCTGCTAACCACGGTGTCCGATGTACAGCCCCCCTGTTTCACATACTGCGGTCTGCCTGTCAGGTAGTCAGTAATCCATTCTACAAGGTGTGAGCTAACTCCCATCTCTGTCAATTTCCTACTCAGTAGCAGAGGCTGTATGGTATTGAAGGCACTAGAGAAGTCCAAAAATGTAATCCTCACAGCCCCCTTCGCCCTATCCAGGTGAGAGAGGGATCGGTGTAACATGTATAATATAGCATCCTCCACTCCCACCTTCTCCTGGTAAGCAAATTGCAGTGGGTCGATGGCGTGACGGACCTGTAGCCTCAGGTGGTGCAGCAGCAGCCGCTCCATGGTCTTCATCACATGTGATGTCAGGGCGACTGGCCTGAAGTCGTTGAGTTCCTCTGGTCTTGATTTCTTTGGGACTGGGATGATGCAGGATGTTTTCCACAGCTGAGGGACCCTCCCCTGTTCAAGGCTCAGGTTGAAGATGCGCTGTAGAGGGTCTCCCAGCTCAGACGCACAGGCTTTCAACAGTCGGGGGGATATTCCATCCGGACCAGCTGCCTTGCTGGTTCGTAGCCTTCTCAGCTCCCCACACACCTGGGCTGAAGTTATTTTTAGTGGGGGGATGTCTTCCATGCTAGTGTCCAGAGGGGGAGGGGGAAGGACAGCTGCACAACTCAGGGGTGAGGATGAGGCGGAGTGGTCAAACCTGTTGAAAAAGTTGTTCAACTGGTTGACTCGCCCCACATCTATATCCACAGCCACACTCTGCTTGGTGCTGCAGCCAGTAATTGTTTTCATCCCTTCCCACACCTCCTTCATGTTGTTGTTCAGCAGCTTTTTCTCCAACTTCCTCCTGTACTGCTCCTTCCCTTTCTGGAGCTGGACTTTGAGCTCCTTCTGTACTCGTTTTAGCTCCTGATGATCACCATTTTTAAAGGCCCTCTTCTTTTGGTTCAGAAGGCACTTGATGTCTCTCGTGATCCAGGGCTTGTTGTTGGCATAGCAGCGTACAGTCTTTATAGGAACAACATTGTCCATGCAGAACTTAATGTAGTCAGTAGTGCAGTTTGCCATCTCCTCAATGTGCCCACTGCTGGACCCTAGCAGGACATCCCAGTCCGTACATCCAAAGCAGTCTCTCAGAGCCTGCTCTGCCTCGGTGGACCATTTTCTAAATGAGCGTGTGGTTGTTGGTAGCCTCCTCACTCTTGGTTTGTACTGTGGTTTAAGCAGAATGAGGTTGTGGTCTCCTTTTCCAAGGGCAGGCAGTGGTTTAGCGCTGTATGCATTTTTTATATTCGCATACAGAAGGTCAATAGTCCCATTTCCCCTGGTCTTGCAGTTCACATACTGGACGAAAGAGGGCAGTGTCTTATCAAGAGTCACGTGGTTGAAGTCCCCTGAGATTAACATTGCAGCCTCCGGGTGTTGTGTCTGAAGTTTTGCCACCGTGGAGTGGATGACGTCACACGCTACTTCCGCATCAGCGCGCGGTGGGATGTAAACAATGACAGCAATGGCGTGTCCGAACTCTCTGGGCATGTAATAGGGACGGAGACTTACAGCCAAAAGTTCGACATCACGGCAGCAGATAGAAATCTTGGTTTTTATATGCCCGGGGTTACACCACCTCGTGTTCACGTAGATAGCCAGTCCCCCTCCTTTGCGCTTCCCACTGACTTTTGTCCCTCTGTCAGCCCGAACAGCGCAGAAGCCGTTTAGCGCGATGTTAGCGTCCGTGATGCTAGGCGTGAGCCACGTTTCCGTAAAGCAAAGCAAGCTGCACTCCCTGTATGCTTTGATGTCTTTCACAAGCACAGCCAGTTCGTCGATCTTATTCGGTAGGGAGTTGACATTCCCCATGATTATGGACGGTACCGTGGGCTTATATCGCCACTTCGCCGCTAGCCGCTTAGCCTTTACTTTAGCACCGGCTCTGCAACCCCGGTAGGGTCGCCTTACCTCGTTAGGTAAAAAAGGGACCGTGCCGGCTCGAGAGTTCTTCAGTTCGAGGAGTAGGTTTCTTGAATATACGTAATTTTGCGAGTTGAAACCCATATCCATAGGATAGAAAGTAATCCAAGTGTTGCAAGGCACTGATAAAGTAAGCAAAAATAACTAAACAAATAAATAAATCACAAAAGTAGCGAAAATAGCACGGGAGCTGCTGGAGTGGCTGCCATTCGTGACGGCGCCGGAAGTTGAAAAAATATGATAGGCGTGATAACACAATTTCGTTTCAAATTAGGGAACTAGTAACTTAATATTTTTTTAGTAGCACGTCCAACACTGTCCACAAATGTCATCTAAAAGCATCAGATGGCTTTGTTGGGAATAAACCTGCTAGCATCTAGCGATGGCGCCGCGCTGTCTGAGCCCGCCTCCACCTTTTTTGCTTTTTCAGCTTTCCTTCTTGGAAAACCTGCTGATGCCTTCAGGGCCAGTCTGACTTCACATGGCCTCAGTTACTGCCTTCAGGAAATTACATTCTGCTCCTTCCTCTAAGCCAGCCCCTTTTTTCACCTTATTGGTTTGCTAACCTTTGCGAATCGCGGTTACCTGGGCGATGCTCTTTGACCCGCCTGTCAATCAAGGTTAGGACTCGCCCCATTGGTCAGACTGGCCTGGGATTCCTGCCTTCTTTTTTCTTCCCTGCTGGCATTCTGGGAAACAAGAGATCGTAAATCATCAAATAGGGAGCACAAATCCTGTTTTTTAGGACAAAGCATGTCCAATTGAAGTCATATTTGAGAATGGATGAGGAGAATTTTGAAATTTGGAAATGTTTTCGTAGTAGCGCCAATTTGAAATCGAACATGGTTCTTAGACATTGATAAGGTTTGTTGTTACTGAAATTGTCCAGTAGATGACACCATAAATAACTAAGGAACAATCAACGTTGTCATTACAAAAATAAGCAATACTTCATTCTTCTCAATTTTTTTATAGTTTCAATGCATATTTTATAATTTTCAGATTACGAATTATGACATTGACAGCCTTTCCATGAACACAACAATCGGATTTATGGAGCAATCCCAAAGATCTGTGTGGAGGAGTGGGCCAAGATCCCCCCTGCAGTGTGTGCCAACCTGGTGAAAAACTAGACGAAACCTTTGACATCTATAGTAGAAAACAAAGGCTACTGTACCAAATATTTTCTCATGTGTTCATATACTTATTTGCAGCTATATCACACAAATAACTCATTAAAAAATCATGCATTGTAATTTTGGGATTTTTCTTTTTAGTTTATCTCTTAGAGTGGACATGTGCCTACGATGAAAATTTCAGACCCCCCCATGATTTCTAAACGTGTAGAGACAAAAAAAAACCTTGGATACAGGACGTTTGTGAGAAATCACACTAAAGGGGTGACGTCATGACTCTGATAGACGCAGTTTCATGAAATAAACGAAGATTCTACTAATGTCACTCACCAAATCAACTAAATAGCCTGCTCATTTGCTTCAAAAGTCAACTCCATTGCTGCATCTCAAAAGTTGTGCAAGTACATGGGTTGCCAAAAGCAAATACTTACACAGTATATGGATGACTACAACTGTTTTATTTCACCATGGGGGAAGAAAACAAAATGTCCCCTGACAATTTCAAGGCATTTTTAGTTAATTTGCTTGGATCATGAGCGAGTGAGTTGTCTGTCTCCGTGTGCCCTGCAACTGCCTGGCAACCAGTTCAGGGTGTCCCCTGTCCACTGCACGAAGACAGCTGGGATGGACTCCAGCACCCCCGCGACCCTATTGAGGATAAGCGGAGTAGATAATGGATGGAAGGATGCTTGGATCATTGGTCTCTACAAGTATACTACAAGTCCCGCAATGCTTTGGGGCATCAAGAAATCCAAAACGAGGGAAACAAGCAATCGGATGACTTGAATGAATTCACCTCCACCAGCAATTTGCAAATTTGAAGAGCTAAACAAAGCCATTGTCTTTTCTTATTTTATACTTATATCATATATATATATATATATATTATACCTATTTTCTTAACTTCTTTATACAACAAAGTAATTCGTAATATAATGCGTCAAAGCAAGTGAGCCGTTTGAGAGCCGGCTCTCTTTGATGAGTTGATACCGAAAAAGCAGGTTCTTTAAAAAGAGATGGACTTTCTTTCACTACACAACTACCACGGAATGATGCATGATGGGAAATCCCCAGGCGGCAGACACATGCGCACAGTAGCGTCAAACCGCTCGCTTCGTTTGCAATGAAAAAAAACTATACCGAGATAGAGGCTACCGCGGCCAACTCGTTTGACTTGATTGATTTGCCGTTTCGTGATAGTCTGTGTATATCGGATGGTACCCATCAATGAAAACTTAGCGTTTTTCCGTACGGATTTTCTTGTACGTCGTACACGTCTTAAAATGCATAACAAACATACTTTGTACGGCAAAAACGTACAGGTTGACAGGTATGCGGTTCCCTTTGAGAAAGTGACGTGTCGTTTGCAAACGTAACAGCTCTATGTGCCGCTTTGGAGTGAACACAGGAGCCGGCTCCTCACTAATCAAGAGCTGTCTCTCTTCGAAATAGTGATGTGTTGTTGGAGAAGATAAAGGCTCTTTAAGCGGAGTCTTGAGAGTGAATGACGGGAGCTGTCTCCCCACCAATCACGTTTTTCCCCCTTAAAAGTGGACATGACAGTTCAATATGCATGTTTTCAGAAATTCTGTTGTTGACTTTTTACAGTTTATATTCCCAATGTAGTTTTAAATTTCCCCATTGTGTTGAGTAAAACGTGTTATAATTTTTATTATTGTTTTTACTTTATTTTTTATTTTCATTTTCTCCATTTCCACAGCACTTTGTGTTCTCTTGTTAACGTTGTATTGTTGTTTGACTGTCTCATGCCAATTTTGTTTGTAATGATGCAATGATCAATACAAAAAGCCTTTAAAACTAAAAACTAGAAACGTTTTCTCAACGCAAATGGTGTTTTTTTCTTTTATTTGTTTGTTTGTAATGTAAGGGTAGCAGGGGCGCCCCCTGTCGTCCCGACGTCGCCTCGGACAGCATCTGCAAGCGACAGGAGGTTCCAGAAAGGTCCAATTCCTTCAGAACTCATCGTGGATCCAAAACGAGAGACCTTGGGCGTCCAGAAAGGCGCTTCAAAATCATATGTAGTAATGGTATTATGAAAGAAGGGCTGCACCCCCAAACCCCCCTCACGGAGCATCCGCGTTTCTCGTTTCCTTGGCAACCGAGAGCTTCACCCACCACTCGATTCGGTTCCCCAATTCGGTAAAGGAAAGGAGAAAAGATGAAAAGCGATCGTCGGTTCATTTCTTTTTAGCAAGACGGCGAGCTAGCTTTTGTCCAACTTTCCGAGCCAAGTCGCCCAACCGCCCGCCCGAACGCCGCCATGACAACCGAGACGACGACGACGACGAAGAAAGGAAAGACGAGAAAAGATGGCGGCTAACGGGACTGACCGGATGGTGAGGAAGGATGTAGCCGGCGAAGACGAGGCAGCGTCGGGCGTCGAGTTCCAACTTTTTCCGCTCTTCTTCTTCAGCCAGGATAAAAAAAAGTCCGCCGACCAGCGAGGAAGGCGGAAAAGGGGAGGAGGAGACGGGGAGAGATGGGGTGGGAAGGGCCATTGAAGGAAACGCCCACCCCCGACAATCCAAGACTTTTAAAAATTAAAATTCAATTTTGCCTCCAAACAAAAGCGTAGTTTTGGCATTGTCGGGGGTAAACACAAATATCGTCCGATCGTTGTAATGTCCCCATCAACTGACGTGATCACTTAAAAAATGCCAATGTTCCCACCAACGCCAAGACCAAAAGTACGCCCTTGCCCCCAATTATCATTATTTTGATGTTTTCTGTTGAGATGATTTTGATGCAGTTATCTTTTGTCATTCAGTTTTTGAAAAAAATGAAAATGCTACGCCTTTAAGTCAATTCTAAATAAACTGAAAAAGTAGTGCATAGTGATTAAAGGTAAGATCTTGCCTGAAAAAAATTCAGCCCGACCTGACCCGTGTCACGGGTATATAATCCCGAACCCGCCAGAACCCAAAAAATTAACTGGCAAATAGTGAAATATTTTGCCGTCCAGCAGGAGGAAAGGTTGTAACTGGTAAGCTATTGGCAAGAAGCAGAAATTACGTCTGACGTGAGGGAGGTGGAGGGAGGAAGCCGCGCGTCTTTTACCCCAACACAGAGGAGGAATATTTCTTTGGATTTAGTGATGTGGAGTTAAACTGAAAACTTGGTAAGCAATTTCTTTATCTAAATAATTACTTGAGTAAAAGTAAGAGCATGCTGGACAGATCCTTCACGAAGGGGAAAAAAAAGAAGAAAAGCGAGAGAGAAGTCAGGCCGGCCCAACTTAATGATCGACTAATTAAGCCCCAACCCAAGATCTTACCTCTAATAGTGATGCATGGCTCACTTGCCTCCTGGTTAGCATATCCAAAATACTCACTGGAGATGAAAGAAGGCTTAGTTGACTCAGCTCAAGTTGCTTGGAGGGAGGTTCGATTTCCAGACAACCAACCCAACAATCTAAGACTTTTAAATTTTTTTTAAATGTTCGCCTGCAAATATTTGTTGGAGTCATTGGCGTCCTCTATACGTTTTCCTTTCATATGGTAATTTAAAAGCAAGAGCGTGAAACTCTCAGTCCATAGGCCAAATGTGGCATGCCACCTCGTTTTATGCGGCCCGCAAAACAATGCTGAGAGAAGCACAAGAGAAAGTGAGTAAGTAGATAGCAGTTTTAAATGTGTCCGCTAGATGTCACCAAATCCAGGCACTCACTGTAGCAGTTTTTATTGACGACCATTAATCAACCAGAAAACATCAGGGAAACCCATCCTGATGTTATTTTTCTTATAATTATGGTCATAGACGCCCTGTTTAAGGGAATACGAAAAATCTACAATTAAAAAGATATCATCTGGATGACTGCAGAAGTTTAAAGAAGTTAATGTTTCAAAACTATTGAAAATAGTAATATTTGCAGACGACACTAACGTTGTCTATTCAAATGATAACTGTATGGATTTGGTAACTTCTATTAATCATGAATTAATTGACCTAAAAGTAAAACCAAAGTAATATTCTTTGGTAATCGCAAAGCAAATCAAGATTTGGAAGTAAAAATGGATGGTGCTGCAATAGACGCTGTATCAGAAATTTATTTTTCAGGGGACATAATAGACAATGAATTAAGCTGGAAAACACATACAAACTAAAGTATCTAAAGCATTTCGATAATGAATAAAGCCAAATTCATTTTAAAGTATAATGCATTGCATTTATTATATTGTTCTTTAGTTCTGTCATACTTAACATATTGTGCAGAAGTCTGGGGCAATAATTACAAAAGTTCACTACAGCCCTTTTTATCCTCCAAAAACTTGCAATAAGAACCATACACAGGATAGGATATCAGGATCATACTAATATTTTATTCCTGCAGTCCAAATTATTAAACTTAGATAATTAAGTAAAATTTTTCACTGCACAACTGCTATTTAAGGTCAACAAAACATAGTGCCAGAAAACATCCATAAATTATTCATTCGGAAAGAGGGAAATTATAACTTGAGGGTCTGTAGTAAATTCAAAATCCCAAAGATGAGAACAACCAGGAAGAGTATGTGTGTGTCTGTGTGTGGAGTCAAACTTTGGAACAATTTATAAGACGAGAGCAAACAATTTCCAACTATTCCTGTGTTCAAATCAAAATACAAAAAACATTACTGGGAGATGAAGAAAATCGGGTATGAGTGATAAGAGAGATTAGGAATAGTGCGTCTAGAACTATGGTTATCTTTGTTATTTTTGCTATTGTTATATCATAACTGTTATTATTAATATTATTACAATTGTTATTATATAATTGGTGTATTTAATAGGGAAGATGAAGGGGCAGGGAATATAAGCATGTGCTTCTTACCCCTTTTCGAACATGTTATGTAATATTATTTTGTTGTTGTGTTATTGTTTTTGTTCTGGTTTCATTTTTATGTTTGTATAAAGTTTTCATTCATTCATTCAAAAGAAAGTTCAGGTCAGGGGTCTCCAACTCCACTTACTTGGGGGCGCAGGAGCTAGGGTCAAGGCAAGGTCGGGTCAAATAAAGAAAAAAAGAAAATATTGAGGTATTGGCAGGTTTCCAACTGTAACTTTCAAATAAGAATTCTAATAATGCATTCCATTTACAGAGCTTTTTTATTTCACATTCAAAGATGAATACATGGTTGATTCGCTCACACTTTGGTGACGTAGCCAGAGCTGCCTGGGTCGGATTTAGGGGAGGGGGCAGGGTCGACAGTAGTGTGCGTGGCCTCGGACATCGATACCCTTCCCACCCTGCCCACCGTGACTTGATTGAAGGTGACAGCCGGGGACGACTGCGCAGGGGAGGATGTTTGTGCGCTGTCCCCTGCTGGTCACAGAAGGCAGCGCACTGGCATCATCGCGTTAGGGCTAACGCGTGCGTGCCATGTGCAATTGTTAGTGCAGGGGTCGGGAACCCATGAGAGTCAGATCTGGCTCTTTTTAGGAGTACATTTGGCTCAGAAACATGGGCGTAACCAGCCTGTTAATTATGGCATTTTCATACCTGTCAACCTCTACGTTTTTGCAGTAAAAAGTAGGTTTATTATGCATTTTAAGACATGTACGACGTACGAGAAAATCTGTACGGAAAAACGCAAATTTGTCAACTATGGGTACCATCCGGTATACACCGACTATCACAAAACGGCAAATCAATCAGGTCAAAAGTTCGCCGCGGTATCCTCTATCTCGGTATCGTTTTTTTTGTTGCAAACGAAGCGAGCGGTTTGATGTAGTGAAAGGAAGTCCGCCTCTTTTTAGAGAACCGGCTTTTTCGGCTCAACTCATTAAAGAGAGCCGGCTCTCAAACGGCTCACTTGCTTTGATGCATTATGTTCCAAATTATTATGTTGTATAAAGAACTTAAGAAAAAAAAGGAAGTATGAAATGAGAAAATGAAAAAAGACATGTTTGTGGTTATCCCTTTAAGCAGTATGTTACCAACAATAATTTAATGCAGAAAATGAATGAATAATTTGAATAAGGGCAGCACGGCGGCGCAGTGGTTAGCGCGGGTGCGGCACAGTTCTGAGGTCGTGGGAACCTCCTGCGTGGGTTAAAATCCAGCTCCCGGCCTTACTGTGCGGAGTTTATATGTTCTCCCCGTGCTTGCGTGGGTTTCCTCCGGGCACTCCGGTTTCCTCCCACATTCCAAAGACATGCATCTCAGGTGAATTGGCCGATCCAAATTGTCCCTAGGTGTGACTGAGCGAGTGAGTTGTCTGTCCCCGTGTGCCCTGCGATTGGCTGGCAACCAGTTCAGGGTGTCCCCTGCCCACTGCCCGATGATTGTTGGGATGGGCTCCAGCACCCCCGCGACCCTACTGAAGGATAAGCGGTGCAGCAGATGAGATGAGATGAATTTGAATAAGAAAATGTATTATTCTACTTAATTATATAAGCATGTATTTTTTCCTTCTACAGTGAACGTCCAAGCTACTTCATTTTTGAACTTTTTTTTAATAATTACCGCAGCCATATCCCCCTAGTGGGAAGTGGCTAGAGTCATTTCTGACTCTTTTTGAGAGATTGATTTAGAGGAGGGGATTCCCAGCCCCCTCGCTCAACCCAACTGAGGTGTTGGGAGTCATTAGGTGACCAAACCCCCCAATTCCAACCCCTCCCAAGCAGGGAGGCAACGGGTACCAATGTTTTAAGTCTTAGGTATGACTCGGCCGAGCCTTGAACCACAACCTCCCAGTCTCGGGGCGGGTGCCATACCCCTGAGGCCACCGAGCTGGTTTCTTAATAATAAACCTCGTTAATGTCGAGCAACTCAGTATCTCACAACAAAATGTTAATTAACAATATATATGATATAACGAAACACATGTACAATATAACATGTTGACCTAGATGAACACGTTTGAAAAAAAAAAAATATGGTGTAAGATTATTTTGTATTTTGTAAGGGAAAACACGATAGTTTGTAAGGGCATGGAGCCATGGAGGTTGACAGGTATTCATTTTTAAAACTCTCCATTTCTTAAGGAAGGACAGGATAGGCTTAATTATAATGGAAAAACGCTAGAGATTTTTTTTAAAAAGGAAAACAAAACAAAAATGTGGAAATACTCCACTGCCTTGAAATGGTTCAGTCCATTTGATTCCTAGCACCGCTCTCGCCAGACATTCTGGGTGTTCAGCACCCCCAAAGCCATGAACCTCAATTGCCTGTGCTCACAGATATAATTTAAGTCATTAAAGCATTCTCTGGGATGTACAAAGTCGTTTTTTTTCATAACCTAAGCAATTCTAAAATAAAAGTGGGTTCGATGTTAGGGTCTAAAACACCTCCTAACACCAAAGGGCCCCCACTGGGGCTTTAACTGGGCTCAGGTGTAGCCAATCACCACACACCTGTGCTCAATTATCCTGAACTGGTTATAAAAACATTTTGAACATCACACGTGGTCGGGTCATTTTTATCTCCACCACCACGCCAGGTTTGTCTGTTTCTTGTTTCTTTACTCCTTGCTTTTCCCTTTATAACAGAATCTGTTTTTGGAGTGATGGACCCATGTGGGGGAAGCAGCAAGGTTACAAGGTCTAAAATACATGACAGTTTGCGCTCCCATTTGCCGCCCCCAGAGTTCTACCTGGCAACTCGGTGTGTATGCATGAATCCCGGTATGCTCTTTATGTCCCCTTCCCGCTCTGGAAACAGTCTACTGTATGGTACTGCTACACAAAGCTATCATTCACAATGGGCCCCACAAAAGACTCGCGAAAAGTGGACAAGGAGAAAAAAAAGAAAAGATAATAGAAAGGTTTCCTTTAATAAAACTAGTGAGAAACGTAACGCAATTGGGTCCTGTTTCTGTTCTGGTCCTGAAATAATAATTGATCATTTGGGGAATAAAGCGACAAAAATTATTTGAAGAGCCGTTTTTAGTAAGCCAAGCCGATAAAAAAAAGTTTTTCTTAAAACAAGAACTTCTTTGGTGGTAGGAAAAGAGTATCTGTACCTTGCCCTTTAAAATTGTTTTATATCATAGAATACTTTGTATAGGTCCAAAACTTCAATACTTGAAAAAAGAAAAATTAGAAATCCGATTTATCGATTAATCAAAAAAATAATTGTCGGATTCAAATTAATCGTTAGTTGCAGCCCTAGCATATTTACATTGATATGGGACAAAGGCCCTGGCATTATATATTCATTCATCCATTATCTGCACCCCTTATCTTCAGTAGGGTCCCTGGGGTGCTGGAGCCCATCCCAGCTATCTAGTGGGCAGGGGACACCCTGAACTGGCTGCCAGCCACTCGCAGAGCACACGAAGGCAGACAATTCACTCGCTCATTCACACCTAGGGACAATTTGGACCAGCCAATTAACCTGACATGCATTTGGGAATGTGGGAGTAAACCAACACAAGCACGGGTAGAACATGCAAACTCCACACGGGAAGGTTTGATCCCATGACCTCAGAACAGGCTGCAATCGCTGGACTTGAACCCTGAACCTCCGCACTGTGGGGCTTCGCGCTAACCACCCAGCCGGCATTATATAAATTCCATAAATTTGTTAAATGTTCTCAAAATGGCTCCCAAAAAGCCTGAAATATTTGACTTAAATGTCTCTTTGTGTCAAAAAGGTTCCCGACCCCTGAATTTGTGATTTTCAATGAAACGTTCAGTGACGTCTGTTCAAGAGTTTGATTTGAAATCCAATGCATGAACTAACATGTTGCTCCCTCTTTTGTTTTCTGGGAAAATGATTGACAAAGAGGAAAACAAGATGGCGGCACTAGTCACATAGAATGGACGGATAGCTAATTTGACGGGACGCTAAGCTAAAGCTCGTCGGGCGCCATTGACAACATGGCGGGCGTATGCGCGAGAAAACTGCCCCGTTAAGGTCCGTCGCCAAGGAAAATTTGATGGGTGCTTTGCCGTCTGTCACCACGGCAACAGAGAGGGACCCACCCCCTTCCCTTATACATTTTCAGGCACTTCCTGGTCCTCCTCTGCAGGCTCCGCCCCTGCCACGGGATTGGCTCTCCCGTTGCATCCGGCGAGGTCGTCATGGTTCTCCTCCAATGGTTGGTCGACGTCAGATTCCTCCCCCTCTGGCTCTCCTTGCTCCTTATTGGTCAGTTCTGGCCAAGGTGTAAGAAGACGCCGGCGTTGGTGTGCTGCTGTTACCATAGCAACCAGGTGGACCAAGGGTCTCAAACTCGCAGCCCAGGGGCCAATTGTGGCTCACGGAATGATAGTTAGAAACCCCCACCTCAATATGAAAGTTTAAAGGGACAGTGTGTATTATTAAGCACCTTCTGGTGGTTGAAATATATTTAAAGAAAGCAAAAATACACGAACAATGACATAAACGCAAGTTTTAAAATACACAAAGAATTTTGCATTCATTTTACTTTTGACAGGGACCACATCTCATTTTATTGTGATGTTGTTGGTTTATTTCCCTTTTCTGCCAATAATAATGGATCCCTCAAAAATGCCAAGTATATACAGTGGTTCAAGGCAGTGTTTCTCAACTGGTGGGTCAGAACCCCAAATTGGCCCCCAGACCCGTTTTCATTGGGTTGCGGGCCTTCCGTCCTAGCAAAATAATGCTAAGAAGAAAAAACATAGGGTCGATTACACTCCTTAAAAGTATATGGCAATAATGTTCTGTTTGATCTTTTCCTCCGTGCCAGTCAATCAGCACGGTTGACAGGGACCACATCTCATTTTATTGTGATGTTGTAGGTTTTAATTCCTTTTTTTGCCCATAATAATGGATCACACGAAAATTAGCGATAAGGGGAAAGAAAGGTGGAAAACAGTTGACAACAACGATCGTGTTAAAGAAGGAAATGGTTGCAAAACATGAAAATCATGTACTGTAAGGTACAGTAAATAGTTTAAAAATGTTATATTTTTACCTTTATACCATTATATGAATCTCTATTAACCACATAATTACGTAATTATCGATGTTTAGGTATATGCTTGATTAGTAGTTTGAATTTCTTTTAGCATGTGGCAATTTCAAGGCAGTTTTAGGGGGATGCTTATATGCAATTGGGCTTATATGCAATTAGGCTTATATGAGAGTATATACAGTACTTTAAGTCAATTTGGTTTTGCTGCTATTTTTGTTTCTTGAAGAAAAAGTGAATATAGAGAACAAAAAACGGGTATTTTTTTCTTTTTTTTCCCTTTTTATTTTTGGTTCTTATTTTGAAGAAATAATTGGCATAAGATGAGGCTTGCCTAGAGGCAGCTGACATCATTGTCGGCCATTTTGCTGCAATGGGTACCCCCCTAAAACCGAAAACATTGCGAAAGGCTAGGCAGAAAATGAGAAAGCAAAATGGTAGCGTTTGGTCAACTTGGGTCCCTGTGGTTTGTATTATTCCTCGTGCTTTTTAGCTTGTTTTTAGTATCACTATACAGAGACATCTAGCAGTCAAATGATACACATTGTCCCTTTAAGATGTGAAATAAAATGTTTTTGACCCCTCTTTAAGGTATTTCCCCCACAATATGACACCAACAAAAAATGTTTTTCACAAAGCCTAAGATGTAGTAAATTAAAACTTTGGGGTGAACGTTTAACAACATCTCCCCCTTCAGCATCCACCCACTAACTCCATTCTACCAGCCCTAGTCACATCACACCGACGGGAAGGTAATTTGCCGTCTTGCAACTACCGCTACCCGAAAAACAAAAACCAAGCAAAAGACAAGAAGAAAAATGTTGTGGTTTAGTCAATTTGAGTCTCCATAGGTTGTATTCTTCCTTGTGATTTTTTTGCACTTGAATTTGGTTGCACAGTACAATACAGCAACTTTTAGTGTAAATAAGAAAGTGCAGCTCATGGAAATTATATTTGCATTTCTTACAGATTGATTGATTTTATTTTCACATTGATTATTGCTGTTTTTTATTATTGGATCTTATTTTGTGTAGCGATTTTTTACTAGAAAATATTTAAATGCAATGGAAAGTTTCTGGTGGGCGGGCCCCAAATCAATTGAGTGTGAGACCCCATCAGAGTTAGACGCACCGTCATTGGAGAGCTCCTTCCAGCGTTCCTTGTTTCCACCAATCACGTCGCTCAGGTGCTTCCGGAGGGCGGGCAGGTCGACGGTGCCCAATGAAAAGTCAGGATCCTGTTGATTGCCGTGGCGACCACCGCCCCGCCTCTGCAGCGACTCCACTGCCACCGAACCGCTTCCTGTCAGACTGCAAAAGTGGTTGGCTGTTAACAAAAGGGGAAGGACTAGGGCAGAAGTGGGCAAAATATGGCTCATAGGCCGGTTTAGGCACACCAAGGGACTTTATCCGGCCCACGAGACAATGCTGAGAGAAGCATAAGAGAAAAATGCGATGCAACATGTCGTAGTTTTAAATCTTTCCAATATATGTTGCCAAAGCTAAGCGTAACTCACAAAATAAACCACACACTTTAGCTGTATTTACTGAATACCATTTATCAACCAGAGAACATTTGAGGAAACAGCATCCCAATATTATTTTACTTAAAATAAAAGTAATGTAAACACTGTTCAAGGAGAATGATTGCACTCACAAGATCATAAAGTAGAGTCTGGGTGTCTTTGCAGCAGTTTAAAGACGCTTTAGCTCCTTTCTACTATAATATATAGGAAATCTAACAAAACGTTTCCAAATTCAGGTAAAAAAGTAACATTAAAAAAAAGACTTTCAAATCCTTAAATAAATCATTTTACTCAGCGGAGAGCAAACTAAATGGTAAAACGAAAATGATAAAAAATACAATACGAACATATATCTCATCTCATCTCATCAGCTGCACTGCTTATCCTCAGTAGGGTCGCGGGGATGCTGGAGCCCATCCCTGCAATCATCGGGCAGTGGGCAGGGGACACCCCGGACTGGTTGCCAGCCAATCGCAGGGCACACGGGGACAGACAACTCACTCGCACAGTCACACCTAGGGACAATTTGGACCGGCCAATTCACCTGAAATGCATGTTTTTGGAATGTGGGAGGAATCCGGAGTGCCCGGAGGAAACCCACGCAAGCACGGGGAGAACATACAAACTCCGCACAGTAAGGCCGAGAGCTGGATTTGAACCCACTTGGGAGGTTCCCACGACCTCAGAACTGTGCCACACACACGCTAACCACTGCGCCGCTGTGCTGCCCACGAACATATATGTTGAACAAAAAAGTACTTCTAACAAAATGCTTTGTAATTTTGTTGCTTTCCTATCCTGTGTCTCTTAGTGTGCCCCCATAAAATCTGTATTTTTTCATTGGTTTGGAGGCCAAAATTCAAGTACCTTGGTAAACGTTTTTTCTAATTGTTTTTTTTTTTAATGAATTATTCATCAAGATACTACATTTCATGCAAGAAAACCCTAAAGTAGTCAACTTCATTGTTTTTCAATTCAAATGATGAAATTGAGGTACTTAACAAAGGGAGATAGTACTTTGCGATTACTTTGCGATTACTAAAAATAAAATACAAAATACAGTAAATGTAAATGATGAAATTGTGTTTAAGATAAATGAGGAATGTAACCTTGAATAAAAGAAATGGAGGGAACCAAAATCAGGTACTTAAATTTAGTCCAACAAAAAAGTGCTCACATTTCAACCTTGTAGTATAATGTAATGAGCAAAACTTTCTCTCTCACATGGCCGATAAAGTATGCTTTGTTTTAATTCACATTTAGAGCACATCAGCAACCTAATATTGTTTTAAACACACAAGGTGTTCACTTTCTAAAATTTCCAACACACTCTTGGACGTCTTGTCATCCCTCTCTGTCTCTCTAGTGTCATATTTGACGATAAAGTTGGAGATGACGATATCTTTTTTTCGGTTGGAAAAAAAAAGAGCGTCATACGAGAACAAAAATGGGACATGAATCTGCCTTTTTTTCTGACCTGGCTCCTGTTCAAATTTTAGCGACTCAAGAATTTTTCCCACCCTACTTGATATTGTGTGTGTTAACACTTAAAGATAAACTGCTATTGTGCATGAGTTAATCTCAGGAGAGATTGTATCTATGTAAAGATAACTCACTCTGTTGAAAAACGTTGTCTCACCTGCAGCGCCGCGTTCCGGTTTCCCTCCCCTTCCTCTCTTCATCCAGCAGGGGCGCCATTACCTTCTCACAGGTGTCCACCAGGACGCTGAAGGTGGGCTCCACGATGAAGTCGATGAAACCTGCCGGCCCATCGGTCGGTTGCTTCCGCATTAGCGCCACAAACTAAATAGCATTAGCGAGCAAAACTGTACTATTGCTTACCGATCTGCGATTGCGCGATGACGGTGGCTTTGCGGTCGCAGAGAGGCGAGAAGGGAAGGCCGAGCTCCGCCTCCTTGTCGCCCTGCCAACAAAAAAATCATTTGCAAGCAGTGTTGGCACTAACGCGTAGATAAAAGTAGGACTGCAACACATAATAGGTAGTGTTAGTTAGTATGCAAGCTCACAGTAAGATATAGCCATAGTATTAGCAGGCTAATGGCAAGAAATAGCAATAGCGTTAGAGAGCTAAGAGTGACAATTAGCAATAGTATTAGCAAGTCACCACAAGAATTAGTAATAGCATTTGCAGGATAACAACAAAAATTAGCAATGGTATGAGAAAGCTAACAGCAAGAATGAGCAATTGCATTGGCAAGCAAACAGCAATAATTAGCAATAGTTATGGCAGGCTTACAGCAGGAAATACCAATGGTATGACAAAGCTAATAGCAAGAATTTTTAGTAGTAATTGCTAGCGAAGAGTAAGAATCAGCCATAGTATTAGCAAGCTAAAGCAAGAATTTGCAGTAGTATTAGCAAGGTAAAAGCAAGAATGAACTATACCATTATCGGGCTGACGACAAGAATTAGCAATAGTATGAGCAAGCCAACAGCAATAATTAGTAATAGTATTAGCAAGCTGACGGCCAGAATTAGCGATTGTATTAGCAAGCTAACTGCAAGAATTGGCAATTGTATTAGCAAGCTAACAGCCAGAATTAGCAATGGTGTTAGTAAGCTAACAGCAAAAATTTAGAGTAGTATTAGCAAGCTAAAAGCATGAATTAGCGATAGTATTATGACATTAAAAGCAGGAGGTTACAGTAGTGTTGGCAGGCTAACAGAGAATTATCAATGGTATTAGCAAGCTGACAGCAAGAATCCGCGATATTACTGACAAGCTGACAGACAGAATTAGCGATTGTATTAGCAAGCTAACAGCAAGAATTATTAATAGTATTAAACAAGCTAACAACGAGAACTAGCGATGGTGTTACCAAGCCAACAGCAATAATTAGTGATAGTATTAGCATGCTATCAGAAAGACTTTGTAATAGTATTGGCAATCAAACAGCAAAAATTAGCAATGGCATGAGCAAGCCAAAAGCAAGAATTAGTAATAGTATTAGGAAATTAAAAGCGAGAATTTGCAGTAGTATTAGCAGACTAACAGAGAAATAGCAATGGTCTGAGCAAGCTAACAGCAAGAATCAGTGATAGTATTTGCAAGCTAAAAGCAAGAATTCACAATAGTATTAGAAGGCTAACATCAAGAATTAGCAATAGCATTAGCGAGCAACCTTTAAACATTAAAAGCTGTAAATAATGAGTGTTTTTGGCTGCTGTGCGTCAGTCGTGTTTGCTAGTACCTGTCGGAAGAATTCCTCCATGAGGTTGTGTGTCCATCGCTGATGCAGCGGCCATCTTTTGGCGGGATGGCTAATGTCGGCCGCGTGAAGCATCAGTGACAAAACCTTCACTTTGTCCACGCTGGACACAAACAAACAAACAAAACAAAACAAAACAAAAGTAGAAATCACCACTCGGGGACCAAAAACTGAGGTTAGAAATGGACCGGGCGTCCTATTATTCATTAGCAAGGGCAATTTTCCACTCTGAATTCGATTGTTAGCTCTTTTGACGGTTACCTGTGTGTTTGCGTTAGCGCGTTCCTGACGCTCTTGATCTGCTGGAAGTGGCAGGACATGTCGGTGGCCATCACCATCTCGATCACCAGCGCCCGAAGTTCCCTGAACGCCACACGCACGTCAGCTGTTAAACTCGTGGCCCACAGGCCAAAAAATGGCCCGCCGCACCGTTTTATGTGGCTCACAAGATCTTAACCCCTAAACCAGGGGTGTCAAACTCGTTTTAGCAGGGGGCCACAAATGCTATAAAAAAATCTCACGGGGGCCGGACTAGTAAGTTTAAGAGAAAAAGGGAGGGAGAAAAAGAGAGAGAGAATGAGAGGGAGGGAAAGAGAGAGTGAACAAGGGAGATAGAGTAACAGTGAGAGAAAAGGAGAGAGCAGAATAGAGATATGAATGGAGAAGAAGGGGGAAATGAATATAGAGAAAAAAAGAAAGTGAAAAAAGAGAAAGACAAAAAGGATAAGAGAAGTGAAACGACAGAAAGAAAAAGAGTCAGCAGTAGAAAAAGAGACAAAGTGAGGTGAGAAAGAGGGAGAGAGGTCAAAAAAGGGAAAGAAAGAGGGTGAGAAAGTAAGAGAAAAATAGAAAGAAAGAGAATTAAAGTGTAAATTAGAGAGAGAAAATAGAAAGAGAGTAAAACACAGGAAAATAAAGAGTTAGAGAGTGAGAGAGAAATCGAGAAAAAGAGAGAAAGAGAGTGAACAGGAGAAAGAAAAAGAGGGAGAAATAAATAAAAAAGAAGTGAGTCGGAGAGAAATGGAGAAATACTACCACAATTGTTTTGCAAGTGTTAACTGGCTTTGGTGACATTCGGTGAAAATACTTAAATTCTACGGCTCATTTTCCTCTTGCGCTTCTCTCACTGTTGTCTTGCGGGACGGATTTAAACCATTGGTGGGCCTGATCTGGCCCGCGGGCCGCCTGTTTGACATCTGTGCCCTAAACGTTCCGACAAAATGTAGAGAAGCATGTACGATGTCACCAGTCGCTAAAATATGTCATGCCACATATCATTGGAAAGCTTAAACCTTTGGGATTCAAGATATAACGATCATTTCAAAATACCCTAATCGCAGAAACATCACGATCAGTCTCAAACGAGATACCCGAAAACTATAAAGGCTGAAAATCTCACCAATTACGTCCCTCGGGAGTCATTGAATGAGATAATTGTCCACAAACATGGCCTTGTTACATCCAGGACCGTCGAGGGAATCCAACCATGTAAAATATTTACTCCTACTTTTATTAACACATTATTGTATCATTTTACAACTTATTTTCACACTAAACCACAAGAGGGCACTATACGTTTGTGTTGATCATTTCAATATTGCGAGTAATTTATAAAAACAAATGAGAAGGGGCGAAACAAAAATAGCACCCTAAAAAAATTCAGATTTTGGAGGTTACAAGTCGCAAATAGTGAATTACGCAGCTGTGAAGGGTCATCGAGCACCCGAAACAAAGTTTGGAGTGAGCGAGAAGCGGAGGGGACAATGAGTCTGAAGTAAGCAACGTGGTAAGAGTAAGCGGTGCATGGGCTATCTTCCTAGTTGGGGGAGTAAAAGTGACACAGAGAATGCAGATTTCATTGGATTTAGTGTTTTTGAAACTGGTAGCATGATCTTTATGCTAGATTTATCTGAATAACACTTAATATGTTACGTCGTCACTGACATTACCAGGCATGTCAGTCACGTAACGTTAGTATGCAGTACACATATTCAGCCTGCTGTTCTCTATTTTATTTTCATTTTAAATTGCCTTTCAAGACGACACATATTTTTTGATATAAAAAATACCAGGGCATCACGGCGGCGCAGTGGTTAGCAAGTGTGCGGCACAGTTCTGCGGTGGTGAAATCAAACCCTCCTGTGTTGAGTCTGCATGTTCTCCCTGTGCTTGCGTGGGTTTACTCCGGGCACTCCGGTTTCCTCCCACATTCCAAAAACATGCATGTCAGGTGAATTGGCCGGTCCAAATTGTCCCTAGGTGTGAATGAGCGAGCGAATTGTCTGTCCCTGTATGCCCTGCGACAGGCTGGCAACCAGTTCAGGGTGTCCCCTGCCCACTGCCCGAAGTTAGCTCGGATGGGCTCCAGCACCCCCGCGGCCCTACTGAGGATAAGCAGTGCAGATAATGGATGGATAAATATACCACTTAAAATTTGTCCCCCTCCTGCAGAGTGATCATGCTCAATTTGACCATCATTTGTCCTAAGTAATGGTTTCAAAACAAAGGGCTAGTAAAGTTCATTAGTAAAAATGACACAACATATTGCAAACGAGGAATCCAACGTATTTCCTTCGTTGCAGACAGCACTGGGCGAGGGGAAGAAACAGTGCGGGTGCTGTGTCCTTGTAAAGTTAGCTATTTTTAAGTGTGTATTTCTCAGACTCCCATGCTATGAAATTAACATGTTTAACCTGTCTTTATATTCCTAATATACAAGTAATCATCACACACACACATAGTCACGTTTCAAAGATCAGTCTATTTCTACGTTTTCAGTCTAATTTCATTGTAATGTATTATGACACTCATGTGTGTGACTCCATTTCCCGTTTATGTGCGACTTCTCAATAAACCACGCCTACTGACCGGATGTAGGCAGTTCGGCCCGGGCAGCCTGGCAAGATGGCGACTGGGCCGTGCTCCCTTCATTCGCGAAGGAGATTAAAACTCAATGAGTGCTTTTATCTGAATGATTTCGCCAGCAAAGAGTTTATATCTTTATAAACTCGGACAGTGTATAGCTCTGCCCAGTTCTACTGCTCACCCAATCACATTGCTCAGGGTGCTTGGCTAGAATTTTCGGGTGTTTGCAGTTTTTTATGTGGGTTTTTGTCATAAAGTGTCACAACAGTGAACATAGATTGTTTGATAAGCTTCCATTGAAGGGTTCTTTAGCAACGTACGACCAAAAAGGAGTCTGTTGGTGTTACCCCATGACTGTAAAATGTATTTGAGATTGTGCCCTATATGTACTGGACCGAAGCTCAACCACATTTAGTGATGTCCCAGCTTTGCAAGGGCTACATTAGACTTCGCATGTGTCGATGCAGTAATTAATTGCACACGCTGGATATTATTTCCGAGCCAAATGTGCTCATGAAAAGAGGCACATATGGCTCGCGAGCCATAGGTTTCCAACTCCTGGTTTATACCATGCAACAACGACATTTTTTTCACGAAACGGATAAGGCATTTCAATTAAAAAACTGCATTTAGAAATTAGAGAATCTAGCACATGATGCTGATTTCCTTGATTAGCTGTCAATCCCTATTTAACTGGGCTACTATCTGCCAGTTTCACTAACTTTGCAAGAACGGGGGTGTCCTAAAGTGACTGAAATCCTCTGGCAGCAGTTTTTCCACATAAAAAAGAAAGGGATGACCCTATCAAACATAGCAAGACAAGTTGATTATTCCAAATATGTAATTACAAGAACATTGAATCTTTGCAAAACTACAAACTCATTCAAGTCACCCAAAAAGACTGGTCATCCACGGAAGACAAATGCAAGAGAGGACAGGTCACTGCGAATGGGTAATCGTAGCCAAAATTGCTTGCCAGTTCAGTGCTGAACATGGTAAGGATCCGTCTCGACACACACAGTGTTTGCCCGTTTAAGGGCATTCAGACTAAAAGCCCACATTGCAGTGACCAAACCTCTTATTAGGAAAAAAAAATCAAAAAGCTAGACATAGCTTTGCTGAGGAGCATGTTGTGTGGACGGAGAAGAACTGGTCCTGAGCAGTGTTCCCTCTAAGCTGCGCGCGTGCGCAATTGCGCACTGCTCGCACATTCTCAGCGCACAAGAAAATCTAGCCAGCACACAAAAATGAGGGCTCAAAATTACTAATTAAGAAGCGACTCAAGTCAAATTTACAGTGCATGAAGGTGAAAATACACGGGTTCCCCTGACGTTGTGTCCTAAATGCGGTATTTTGAAGTCGAGTCGAAGTAAAACAAAGTTGAGTAAAGTTAGTAGAGTTTGTCGGGGAACCGGCTTCTTCAGCTCGGCTCACTAAAAGGAACCGGCTCTTTCGGGTCCTAAACGGCTCTTCGGGTTGTTTTTGCTTCTTTAATCCCAACATGACCAAATATTATGTAAAATTATGCACAAAATGAGTAAAAGGAAGGGGGGAATAGAACAAAAAAGAAAAAAAATACCAAAATGAAAAAGTAGTGAAAAGCTGAGAAAAAAAGAAACAAAAGGAAGAGGAAAAAGAAGGAAAATATTTAGAAAAAAGCCAGAAAAAAAGAAAAGAAAGAAATGTAGGAAAAAAAGTAAATAGAGAACAAAAAGAAAAAAGTAACAGCTCGGAAAAAAATAAACACAATGAGATTTTTTTTAAGGAATTTTTAAAAAGTAGAAAAAAAACCACGGAAAAAAGAAGAAAAAGTTTGTGTTGCATTCAAATAATTTCCAATGATATCAAGTGAATCTTGTTGCCAACATTGTACTTCCACTAAAAAATGTGATTAAGTACAGTTCTGTATCTTGCAACCGACTAAATAAGCCCCCAAAAATGTTAATATGATGCGACAAAATATATCAGGAAATAAAAAGAAATGGATATCTTGTGAAAGAATTGTAAGAACAAACGAGGTTTGTAGGCCGTACAACCTTTGCAATAGTGCATGGGTCAATTCATTCAAAAGAGAAAAATAATTTTGCATTGCCGGAAACTCAGCAAAATGTAACCTGATGTCAAGTCATGTTTGATAATTAATTATCTTGCCACACTTGGGATTATGGTTGCTCACTGTTGTTTCAAGCGCTGTTCACCGACTTTGTGTGAACGCTCAGACCCCTGGAAAATTAGAGGGAACATTGGTCCAGAGTTACTTCAGTGATGAAATAAAATTTCATTTATTTGGGTCTGATGGGAAACATGTTCTGCGACACGTTGGATAAAGATTAAACCCAAAGTGTGTAAAAAAAAGTCAGTGAAAGGTGGAGAAAGAAGTAAGTGTCATGGTTTGGGGCATGTTTTCTGCAGCAGGAATTGGGTCTTTTATACAGCTACATGGCTGAGTGAATGCAAATGTGTTAAAGAACTTTCTCCAACTGCACCTGGTTCCTTACTTGTGCTCATCGCCCAATCAGCTTGCAGTCTTCATGCAATACAACGCACCGTTTCACACAGCAAAAATGGGTAAAGAATTTCACTTGAAGGTAAAAACATTTAATTAATGGCATGGCCTGCCCAGAGTCCTGATCTCAACCCAAGAGAGAACCTCTGGAAAATCATTGGTGACAAGGTTATGGTCAAGGAACCCACTACAAATAACTGTGGAGGAGGCTGGAAGAAGAATGGACCAAAATCACAAAAAAGCAGGGTGAGAGAATAGTGCTATGCTCTGGCAGCAGATGTGCTAAAGTCATTCACAGGAGAGGCCTGTACACTTCGTACTAATTGCTGACTGTTGTAAACCTTCAGATTTTTTTTCTTTTCTTTTCTTTTTTTTTCTTTCTTATTTCTCTTCTCTCCAAAAGTAATAAGGCACATTTTGGTCACTTTGTCTCCGAAATTTATCCTTTCCGTTGCGCTTTAAGTGGCACGACAGAGTACAGCAACATCTAGTGGGAAAATAATACACACCGTCACTTTCATTTTCTTATTAAGGCTGAGACCTCAAACTATCATCCGGGGGCCGCAATTAGCCCCCGGGCTGAGAGTCCGGGACCCCAGGTATAGACAATACAAAATGTTTTAACTGTTGAGCAGTGAAGATTGAATTATTTTTAAATTATTACATTTTTGTTTTATAATTTTCATCTCCAGTGGATATATATGTTTTTTCCTTCTTAATCATGCATTTTTCGTCTGGAGCGACTGAAAACCCCAATGGACTTATAGTGCGGAAAATAGGGTAGTTCCATTTCTAAGTTGAATCAGGCCCTTTGAGGACAGCCATCATGTTGATGTGGCCCTCAGTGAAAAACGAGTTTGACACCCCTGCGCTAACGTGTCTCGATGCTAACGCTCACCGCCAGTCGTCCTTGTTGAGGTTGATGAGAACGTCGGCGTCCTGGTCGGCCATCAGCCTGTAGGCGGCGCTCACGTGATGGTTCTCCAGCACGGAACGGTCATTGTACAAGATGGCCGCCTCCGACCTGGCAGTAGCACACCTACGTGACGCCGTGTTCGCCACAAGATGGCGCCGTCCTTCTACTCACCTGGTGCTGATGTGAAAGTTATTGGTGGTGCCCGTGTGCTCAAAATCGTGGATGGCCGCCGCTAAAACCATAGCCAGGATCTCGAGCTCACTCAGCCAGTGCTGCAAACAGGAATACAGTTTGAGGGTCACTGTGTTGCCCATAAGACAATTGTTGTTAAAATCACGGGGGCACCACTTCCTGTGGTGTGTCTTGGGCAAATACAGCATAGTGGCCATCCCTCTCCCGGCCGTTTTTTGAGGGGCATAGGGGATTGCTCCCCCACATGAAACAGATACAGTCTCCGTTGTTACCAGAGCCAGGAGAGGTCTCCTGATCCCACTAAGATACTACACTTTCATCATCTGGTTGCCGTTGTTTTTCGGTGCGTTTACCAGAGTACAGCGTCATGCCACTCTTTGAAGATGAGCAGGACTATGGCAGTGTTGTGGCAAATACACTTGCAAATGTAGAATGGATTTGCATACATGTGGAAATTTAGAAAGACTTGCTTACGTTTGTGGGAAAAGGTCGGGTAGACATCCTTGAAGATACTCTTGGCAGACATTAAGTTTCCTTGAAGATAGCGTGCAAGGGACGGGACGCTCTGTACTTGATACGTGATACAGGACCGCCTTTTGGGGTGTACTCAATCGAAGCCTAATCGTCACTACCAGCTTTAAATACATTGTCATGTTCCTAGCTCGGTGAGATCTTTATTGACGCATCAATAAAGTGACATCTCCCTCCATAACGAAGCTGGCTCTCTGTCTATTTCTTTTATCCACTTATGAGAAGACTTTCTCTCGATTATCGGACCTCCAATTTCTACAACAGCAGTAGCGTTTGTGGGATACTGATACTAGATAGTAAATAACTGGGGAAAACTGCTAAAAACAGATATACAGTGCCTAGTCAAAGTATTGGACATTTGGGCTGTCTCTGAAAACAGCTCTTTAGCCCCTCCCCCGCTGCGTGTTTGTCTTCTGTGTGCGACAGTGTCGCCGGACAGCGCCTCATTTTGTTTTGCGACGCCAAAGGTGATTTTGGCGGTCCCCGACAGCAAATCCCCTCCCCTCCTCTGCAGCGCGCCTGTCTTTTGTGTCCCACAGTGCCACCGAACAGCGTATGTGCCAATCGTGGACAGCACTCATCGGCCATCGTGACACCGATCGGCCGGCAAGGCACACGCCCAGAGCGGCCCGAATCTTCCACTAAGAAAAATAAACATATTGCAGAACATATGATGAATGGAAAATTTAAAAAAAAATAATAATAAGCGCGAGAGAAGCCTGGCCTGGCCCAGCCCGACTTAATGATTGACATTTTTATGATAATGTAGTAACTTCAAGATAAAGATAAAAGCACTGAGAACCACCAGAAAAAATATGTGTGTGTCTGCATGTGGAGTGAAACTTTGGAGCAAATTACAGGATGAGCTCAAACAATGTCCAAATATTCACCTGTTCAAATACAGATACAAATAAACAATATTGCCAAAGTGCGGAGAGGAAGAAAATGGGGTCTGAATGATATTTAGAGATTAGAACAAATATACAGCAAATCGATGTTTTAAGCCAATAGTTACTCTTGTTATTATTATTAATGTTGTTAAAATTATTATTATCATAACTGTTATTATCGCTATTGTTCTTCTTGTCATTATTATTGGTGTCCTAATGATGTTCAGTGATAAGTAGCATTATATAGTAAATAGATGGGTAAAATTAATAATTAATCCGGTTTTAACAATTATGATGATTATTATAACTGTTATGTGACTATTATTGTCATTATTATTATTGGTATTATCTGTATCCTAAAAATGTTGGACCAGGGTGCAGACCAGTACTTCGCTTAAAACATATTTACTTGTGAGTGTGTGTATGTATTAATATATATATATATATATATATATATATATATATATATATATATATATATATATATATATATATATATATATATACACTTTTTAATACCCCCAAAAAAACCTAAAATTTTGGGTGCGCATCATATATGTATTTGAAAAATGATTGATCAATCAGGAAATACCGCTAAGCAAATTTTCTCAGCATTGGATTCAACAGGTATCAAACCTGGATCACGGCGATTATTTTTTTTTTTTTTGTCATTGTCCATTATCCATTATCAGTCAAATCATGATAAACCTCATAGCCAACAGGCCGAGACACTTGATCCTAGCCAAGAGGCTAAGCCAAGATCCTAGCCAAAAGGCCAAGAAGCGATCAGTGCAAATGCACAGTTCCCGGAGGTACTGCAATAGCGTGATGCGTGGAGTGGACGGAGCAAGCTCCTATTCCATCTCCCCGTTACAAAAATCAATCCATGCTGCAATCGGAAGCGATACAGATGCTATCTTGCTCTAAGTCAAGAGACTGAGAAGCGATACTACACTTTTTACAGCAATTATAACAGATACTACACTTGATCTTAGCCAAAAGGCCGAGAAGCGATGCCTCATCCTAATCACTACACCAATAGGATTGTAGGTGACAAAGGAAAAGGCATTCGATTTTAGCTCACCATCACACTATTTTTACTCAGAGTGAGTGCCACATTGTGCAATGTACTAATGGAGCATCATGGGAAAGAGTTCAGCCAAAACAATATTGTACAACATGGTACCTTGAGTAAAAAATAGTGTGATGATGAGATCAAATCAAATGCATTTTCCTATGTCATCTGCATCTCTTGTGGTCTAGTTAGGTACTGAAAATCTTGCAGACCAATGTTTTACATCAATATTATTTTTTTATGTGAGCTTTTCGTTAAAAAAATTAGCGAAATAATGCTACTTATGGTTTTTCTGCACTATTTCCTGTTCCTTTGGCTGATTTGACAGTTCCATGCCAACACTGTCCCCATTCACGTTAAAGGATGTCTAAAAGTGTTTATTTAATGTCTAAAAAAATATATTTTGTACTGGTTCAAACAGATGTAAATTATATGTACTTAGTTTTTGTGAACATATTCGCACATGCTTCCAATAAACTGTATTGTATTGTTGCAGTTTTCACTATCCGAAGAAGGAAATTAAAACTGCAAGAACTCAGCTCTTCTTTGGTGGTTTAACTCGGTGTCATATCGATAATGCTGTGATTATGATTATTATTTCTAGGGCAGGGTCACCCACCATGGTGCCGGTGTGCAACATGAGGAGGTGGGCAGTTTGCGTGACATCAGCGGCGTGGATCAGGTTGTGGTACGGGTTCTGGTGTCTGCTGTAACCGGTTTCCAGGGCCTCCACGAACTGGACCAGTGCCGGCACCGGGATCTGAATGACACAGACATCCAGTCCTTTTTGGGGCCCTCTAAGAGGCCCTCTGTGAGACCCCCCTTTGGCTTCACTTACCCTGAACCTATTGATGAGGTCGTAACGCGTGAGCAGTTCGTAGACCAAAAACTTGAGGGCGTGGTCCCCCGTGCCTGACTGCAGGCGGAACACGTCGAAGGACCACGAGTCCACTTCCTGCCCAGGGCAGACCAGGAAAAGAAACAGAAAAGAAACAGTTTTACCATTAACGGCTATACACGTCATTGGCAATGACTCGTTCACTGGCGGAAAACCAGAAGAGCAATTTTCAGATTCTAAGAAGTCCCTTAAAACCTCAAACATTCCAGAAATTCAAAAGTGTGCCTTATAATCCATTGCGCTTTATGGTCCAGAAAATAAAATACGACAGAATTTTATTTTTAAAATCAATAAGAAATGCAAAATTACTCCAAAAAGATTTGTCATGATGACTAATTACATTCACCTGTGCCCGCTCGTTTGGTGCCAGCTGCTGCCGGCTACCTGATTGGATCCCCGTCCTACTTATGCTCAGTCCTGTCACTCACCTGTTGTCAGTCTGTCAGCGAACCTCTGTTTTCACAAGGCAAGCATTTTTTGACTCTGACTTCCGTCTGTCCCGTCTTTCACCCATTTTCCACCCGTCCGTTCCTGATTTCCCCGTTTGTCTCCTGCTAAGACCTGTTTTTTGACCACGTTTTGATCTCCCGTCCCGGCTAACGACCTATTTTTCCGTCTACTATGCTACAATTTCCCGCTCCGGAAGATCCACTTCCGCATTCGGAACACGTTCCGATTCTGTGAGCGGCTTGCCTCCCGCGTCCAGCGAGCACCGGATCGCGGGCGTTGCCTTTCCTCTATATCTCAATAAACTTGTGATCAACGTACGCATTTGGGTCCTACTTCCGTTCTGGTCGTGACAAAATTATGCAAACATCTGTCCTATACAGAATTGTTTTCTCATATTCCGGACATTTTGTCAAAAATCACTAGGAAATATTGACCCTTTTTTCCTGATCTTAAAGGGACATTTTGTATTATTTAGCGCCTCTTAGTGGCAAGAACAAACTTATTGTTCAAAAAAACGATATTAGCTCGAATAATAAGCAAAAATACATATCAAACCGGTAGCCCTTCGTGCTAATCCGTAACAAAGAAAGTAGCTCTCAGGCTCAAAGGTTGGCGACCCCTAATTTAGAGTCATGACAGTTATATTCATACGTTACTTGTAGCTCAGTATTTACAAAGATTCATCAATACTGGCGAGGAAATCATGGGCTGCTTTCTACCCAGTCTGGAATATATCCATATACAAAAATGTATTCCAAAAGCTAGTTTAGTTAAAGGTCAAGCTTGCAGGAGGCAATTTGATTGGCCATAGTCGTTCGGGGGGTATGTCTTCATTTTACATCTATTTATTTAGATATTTATTCATATAGGTATTGTAAAGGAACCATTTTATTCAATTATTTTTTTTAATGTATCATTTTTTTTTTTATAGATCGAATTAACCATTTCATTTGATCTTGCTCGTCATTTATTCATGTAAATACATGATACAAAAATCTAGAAACAAAAATATACAAAATCATCTCTGAAGAGCGCGATGACGCTTTACACAGAAAGACAACAGCAACCAGACGATGAAGGTGCTGTATCTGAGTCAGTTCAGGAGGCATCTCCTGCTACTGGTTACCATGTAAACTGGTACTATCTGTTTCAAGAGGGGGAGCAAACCCCTGCCTGCCCGAAAATTTGGACTGTATTTTATGGACAGTAAGTGCCCCAGATTATTATGCCTACTTTTGAATTTCTAAAAATTTTGAGGTATTTAGATTGCCTTATTGTCCAAAATATATGGTAACTGGATAATTGTTTACAAACAATATTTTTTTTTGTTTTATATAGCAGGATTCTTGCAGTTAAAATAAATGAATTGTATTTTCTGGACTATAAGTCACATTTTAAAACTCATATTCTATGTGTCTTAAAGTCCAAAAACTGCAGTACCGAATGAATATTTAGGAACAAAATTCTTTTGTTTGATATGGCAAGAATTTTGCACAAACACACGAAAAAAATATGTATTTCTTTTATAATGAAGCACACTTTTACATTTTAGGAAGATTTGGCGTTTGTAAGGGTGCCTTAAAGTCCCAAAAATACACAATATTGGAAAAATGTTATAAACCACATTTTTTTGTTTTCTATTGCAGTATATTGTCTAAAATCTAATTTTAAAAAACTACAGGTATTTCTTGACTACAAGGTGGACAGGATTATGAGGTACACTTTTGAATTTCTGTCACATTTGGGGTTTTTAGTTGCGCCACAAAGTCACAAAAATATGGTAACTGGAGGAATCTTATATATAGATATATATTAAATATGAAGAATATTATTTTGTTTTTATGTTGCAGGATTCTTGCATAACAAAACGCATATTATGGACTATGAAGTGTATCAGATTATACACTTTCAAATTTCTGGAATTGATAGATTTTTTATGTGGCCTTGATAGTCCAGAAAATACAATAACTGATTAAAGGTGGTGTCCGCAACTGCAAAATATTGTACTGGCTAGCGCCATCTCCTGGTTGAAATCATTATTTAACTCCTTTTGTTCAAGTATGTGAAATACTTGGATGCGCTCAGATAAACTCATCCATTTTCATGTTCTTTGGAGTTTGGGTGGGCATTTGGGCTGCATTTGAACCAGTCCTTTTCTTACTTTCACCATTTTCATTGTGGAAAAAGACCATCAGCACCCACGTGAAATCACTCCTCCCCTCAGCACCCCCCCACCTCCTTTCATCCAGCGTAATACGCTCTGTGGCCGGATAGCTGTGGAGAGAAAGGCCCAATCCCATTTCTCTCACTCGGCCCTGAGGACCCTCCAGTGAGGTCCCTCGAAGAGGAGTGCCCTCCGCGAGTGAAGTGCAAAGCGGAAAAGGTTTGGACAAGACTTGCAAGGTTCCACCCCTGTCCAGGAGATGGCGGTAATATTAATTGGCTGTAGACCTCAGTGACGTATTGGTCTACGTCACATGTAAACAACTCGAGTCTCAACGTAGTGTGTCAGTTGGAGAGTTCGTGCAACGTTAAAAATGCCCGCTACAGCTGTGTTATTACCGATTGCCTGAAAGCTCATCATCTTTTCCGTGTCTCCAATCAACGGAGGAGAAATGTGCTATACTGAAGACAGCTTTGGCGCTATGTAGTGCTGATTCATCTTTACAAGGTACGTACACTCATTAAAAAAAATGACCCGTTCGGTCAAATACAGTAAGAGTTAACATACAATGCACGTTCACATAATACCCTATGTTTGTGTAGACATAAATGGCAATCTACTTATTAGTATCTTAATGCCATTTTATGACATATAGTAGGGGTTTTGAATGTGTGACATGACGAAAAGTAAACAAACACAAGAACAGTCCACCTGACCCTTAAGCTGACATAATATCGTCACCAAACTTCCCTGTACGACCCAAAAACCTTAGTTCATAAGGAATTTAATTCAAAAGAGTTGTCATTGGATATAAAAAAGGTCATTTCAACATTTTTTCATGATGCTTACATCACAGTTAAAGCGGTCTTTTTCTTTTCTATGCCCACTTTTATGTCTAAATTGTTATCTATTGTGTTCCAGAGTGGCTGTCCCATAAGCGTGGACAGGTTGGACAGGAATGTTCCCATCCTGTGCTTATGGTTGGATGTGGAGTCAGAACTCATTCAGGACTTAAGGTTGAGCAAGAAGGTTAGGTTATGTGGGCCCTGCATGAGCTGCTAAAGAGGGAACAGGGCCGTGGCTGGAGGTCCTGATCTACGTGTACTGGCTGGCCCACGCTCTGTCCTACCGTGTGGTGTCACGGGTCTTCAGGGTTCCCAGGTCCACCGTACAAAGAATTGTCCACAGTTAATATGGAATAAATTGCCCAAAAGCCATATTTAGGCTCTTTAAGTCAGACCCACATTTGCATTATGTGCTTTTCTGCATTACTATTCAATAAACATCTTCATTTTGAGTAACACCTTGGTGGTTTATTTCATAATGATGTGAGATACTGTGTGTGAACTATGTGACTGTTGGAAAGAAAACAACTACAAATCACTCCAGCTTAAATAATAGTTTACTTTCAGAAAAACAAACTCACATTGGGCCAAAATACATAATAGTAAATAATGTGTCACAAATTTTAACAAAAATATACCAATACTTCCATGAAGCTGGAAAACACAAACTGGAACTTCATTGAGTTCTTAATAAAAAAAACAATATTATCCTTTTATAAAACAAAGGGAAACATTGCAGAGATGTCACTGTTCTGGAAATTTGTCCACGAGCTTCCCAAAAAGGACGGGAACCGCTCAGTTTTGGCCACAGTTTCTTCGAGCCTTTTCCTCACTCCGGCAGACTCCGCTTTCAAAAAGTCAAGGAGTGTATCGTGCTTCCTTTTTTTTCTGGGTGATTTGGGGTTTGGCGCCGGATTAGAAGGTGCCAACGACGTGCCCGGTGGTGTGGATGGCGTGGTAGCTGTGATGGTGACCAGCTCTTCCACGGGACGTTCTACAGTGGCCTTTAGGTTGGGTGGAAAAAACAAGAATTACTTAATGCTGATGTATTGTACAAAAACAACTGAGTATAGGATGCTCAGCAAGTTGATGTGAGACAGGAAATTATAGGATGTGTTCTGGATAATTATTTGATAGTGAATAGATACACAAAATTGACATGTTATTCTTATGGCTGTATGAGCCTTCTATTGGCCAGCATCACATATGCTTTAGAATTGTCTCCACATTTGGACAACATTTTGAGAAGGTAATTAGTTTACTTAATATGTGTTTACAGAGAAGGCAGTGGACTATGTGATAGTAGTTTGTTTCAACTGTATTTCCACGTGAAATTCGGAGACATTACTCATAATGCATGATGAAAACTAATGCATTCTGATCTCACATGAAAGAATCATATTGTAAATAAAACACGACACCCGAAATTGTGTGCAGTAAACAAGCGCTTATGTTCAGAACGGTATTCTGACTATGCTCCTTTAGCGACTGGCCATGTACAGTAGATGTAAAAGGACGACTCGTTTAAGATAAAAACAGGGATGGGCTGAACCGTGATTTTCTGCCCAGTTATCCTACTTTAAAGTTTGTAGCGTGAAGATTTTTTTTTGCCAGCTCCCTTGGTAGATTAGTGCACTTCGTAAAGTAGCGATTTTGCAATGTTCGTGTTTTAACGCGAAAATACGATTTTCTATTGCATTTACGTCTAACTAAGATATCTCAATACATTTTGTTGCAAATACATGCGTGGTTGTGGAAAACTACTTACATTTGTGCGGTTCCTTTCCGGGCATGTTTGTTGATATTGAGAATTCGCAAAGCCTTCTGGGTAGTCACTTCGCCGCCAAGTGAGGTCGAGAGCCCCCTCGGTCTTGAAGTGGCTACGACATGGTTTGAGGGCACTTCTGCCTCGGTCTTGAGAGTATCGGGACACACCCCATTTTCACGTGAACGCGCAAACCGAGTGACTAGGGCACATAGCGAGTGAAAGTGCGAAGAATGGGACTCAGCCAAAAACTATAAAGGCTCTTTGAACTAAATAGAGAAAATATTTAATTTCAAAGTTTTTAAGGACAACTCAAACTCGGCACCTTACCTCTAAAAGTATATGAACAATATGTCATGCGCCATTGGAAATTATGTTTACCGCCATTGACGGCTAAAGACATTAGCAGTGAACGAGTTAAGACGAATTCTTTTCTTATATCTTTTTTGTGTCTCGTCATCGATCTAGCTGCCAACGACATCACTTCCTGTCATCGTGACCGGCAATGACATCACATCCTGTCGCTGTGGATCACAATGACACCACTTCCTGTTTACCTTGAGAGCGGCGAGGGCGGTGGGCGGGTACGTCAGGCCCGTCATGGTGGACGTCCGTCTGTACATCCTGTGGTGGGGGGAGGAGGGAGGGTTTGGGGGCGTGGCCGGCACAAAAAACACGAATCAGAGAAGGTCTGTCAGTTGCCACGGCAACCGTCCAGCACATTTCACGCATCATTAAATGGAGAAATGCACCAGATGAACCAACTCCAGCACAATAAAAATGGGAAAAAGTCTAATGTGATGTTTCTACATTTGTATGGAGGACACATGCTGCCGAATGGAGAAAGAAAGAAATAGAAACATACTGGTATCCCGTAGGGTTACATCATACCTACATCAAGTATATGATATCCAAGCCAATTATTAATTGATTTATGCAAGTTGTCATTTATTTTGTTTACTCAGTTGTGTAATTTGTGATTACTTTGTTGAGTATTTTGTCATTTTGTTTGCATTTTGTAGCTATTTTGTTGTGTATTTTGTCATTCGTTCATCAATTATTGATTGCGTTATTGATTTCATTTAGTAATTTGTCGTTTATTTATGATTTGTTTTGTTGTGTAATTTTTTGGTTTAGTTTGTATTTATCATGTATTTTGTTCTGCATTCTGTCATGTACTGTATATCGTTTTGTATTTTGTCATACTTTTGTCATCAATTTCTAGCAATATCTATTTCATCGTATATTATGTTGTCCATTTCATCATTTATTTTGTTGAGTAATTTTTCTGTTTATTTTGTCATAGTCATGTATTTTGTCATTTATTTATGGTGATAATTATTTGGTCATGTATTTAGTTGTGTTTTGTTGAGTATTTTTTCACATATTTTATTGTGTATTTTTTTTGTATTTTTTGATTATTTTGTTGTGTATTTTGTCACTTTTTGGGTATGTTGTTGTGTATTTTTAATTTGATCTTTATGGAAATATATATTTCATTGTGTAATTTGTTGTTTATTTTATTATTGATTTTGTATGTAATTTATTGTTTATTTTGTATTTTGTCATTTATTTATGGTGATATTTAGAGCATCATGTATTCTGTTCTGAATTTTGTTGCGTATTCTGTAATGCATTTTGTTGTGTACATTGTTGTGTATTTTTGACATTATTTATTTATATTTATACATATATTTAATAGTCTGTGGTTTAAAATAATCTGTGATCAATGCAGCCCATTGAGACTCCTTGTGATTAAGGGCGTCACAAATAAACATGACTTGACTTGAGTATTTTTTGTGTGTTTGTTTTGTCATTGTTTTGTATTTTTTTAATTTATTCATGGTGAGTTTTATTTGGTCATGTATTTAGTAGTCCTTTTTGTTAAGTATTTTGCCACTAATTTTATCGTGTATCTATTGTGTATTTTGTGATCATTTTTTGGAGTACTTTGTCATGTGTTCTGCATCCACAATGCCATTTAAACACCTAGTGGTGGAAATTTGGTTTACTTTACTTATGTTTTGTATGCTATTTTTGAGCCTGCTTAGAGCGTGTGGTTCAAAAATCAGAAATCGATATTAAAAGTAAAAAAAATATGAAAAAGCTTTTGATTTATTTAGACCAGCGAATGACTGCTTTAGTATATTATTTGTGTTTATGCTATGTAGATACATTTGATTCTTCACTAAAAGGCCATCAACCAAAGTAAGCCTCTTTTCAAAAAGGAATAAATCATGTTCGTTATCTGCTAAGCTAACTGGAAAGGAGCAAGAGCAGAATATCATGCATTTTTTAAATTTATTATGTTAAGTATTTTATTTATTTTATTTTTTGGTCGTTTTTTTTTAGAATTTATTTTCTATGTATTTTGTCACAACAAGGTAATGCTCTGATGGAGCACATTCTACTTTCCCTGACTGGAACTGCGTTGAATAACAACATTATCTTTTACAGGCAGTTGGGTAGGTTACCCCAGATGTGAAAAAGGGAAATGCCAATCAAAAATGCTCTAATGGTGCACAGCCATTCTAGTTTCTACATGCATTTCTCTTTATGGCAGGACATCTGCTCCATACATTTGACTATTTCCACTAAATTCTGCCTACTAATAATGATAAGACATTTCCGAACGTGACGGCATTTTTTTCTGACCTTTCCACGAAGATGCCGGCCTGCACGGCGTGCACGATGCTCCTAAAACGCGGCTTTTCTTCGGGACGGCGCTTGGCGGCGCCCGCCTGCCGGCCAAATGTACAGGCCAGCCAATCACGGACCTCCGTTGGCACAGACTCGGACGGCAGCTCGCTCAGCTCGTCCTCCGGGTCCAGCAGGCGCCTGCAAGGGCACCATAAACGTTATCATAATTAGCATTATCGGCATTATTAGCATGATCCCTCTGACTTGGTCTCGTCGGCGTAGATGGTGTCCAACATGGCGGCGGCCACCTGCAGGTCGTCCCGCAAGTGGGCAGGGTCCAAAACGCCGCCACCGTCCAGAACCGCCACCGCCGCTTTCAGCCTATAACAGGTCGGCAAGAAAAATTATCAAACAGTCATAACGGACCAAAACAAAATAAACACAGAAAACAAATATGTCTGAAGTCACAACAAATTAAAAGCCTGTTTTAAAGGTGTTGAACGCAATTTGGAACTTTCTTACTCGCTGCCTCCTGGCTTGTCTCCGTTTGTGGCACGTGCAAGTACAGACGCTCCCCTACTTACGAACATTCGACTTACGAAAAACGGTAGATACAAACATTTTGTTCATAGATAGATAGATAGATAGATAGATAGATAGATACTTTATTCATCCCCGAAGGGAAATTCACATTTCCAGCAGCATCCCTGAGCTGAGAACAATACAATAATAAAGCAAAAAGAATACAATATACAAATACCCAGTGTGACGTGCAAATGCCCACTGTAGCGTGTTATATAGAATAACTAAATAGTGCTACACAGAATACATATTGCAATAAGATTCATTGAACTCAGTTGGGCATTGTTCACACATACTTGAGAAAGTATTTAACTTTCCACTTTTAAAGGACACCTTAAATGATGCACCCAACCTTTATATTAAAAGAAAATGTGGCCTGTAAATAAAAGTCAGTCATTTAACATTTATTCTAAAGAAAATCGGCACACAAAAAATACATATATACAGTGGGACCTCTTTATATAAGCACCTCTTAACATGAGTATTTTGGTATGTGTGTTTTATTTACAAAGAAAACTGCACACAACTTGAAATGATCAAAAAAATGTAGAAAAAATCGGGCAAGAATATAAGTTGATACGCAAACCCTCGTTATAAGCTAAATGCTCATAATAAACTAGCCTCTTATTCCATTAATATAATCTTATTTTTATTATTACTGCAATTTTTTTAAAAGGTTTTGGAACTATTTGAATGTGTTTTAGTGACCAGGAAGATGCTTTTGGGAGAATGGTAGCAGACCAATTTGTTTTTAATTCCAATTAAGAAATCAGCTCGTTTTACGAGCAATTTGAGCTACGGGCACAATCCTGGAATGAATAAGGATTGTATGTAGAAGTACCACTGTATTTCCCTGACCCGTCTTTTTCCATTTTCAAGCCCTAGAGCCGCAGGTTGCTGATCCCCAGCCTATAAGGACGAGAGCCAGAAAGCTGAGCCGTTGAAGTGGGCGCTGCCGCCTCTGTTGCCATGGCGACCCTAGCCAAATCCAGACACTCGGACCTCGGTCCGGCGTTCGGACCGACGACCACCCGCTGCGTCGTCACGGCGACCGGAGGGGGCGCTTGCTTTTCAGTATCTATGACAACAGGAGGGCAGCCATGGATGCGTTTTATCAGGTGGACGTGGCTTACCTCTGTGAAGCCTTTTTGTACTTCTGCCTGTTGAGAAAAAAAAAGACATTGTTTGTAAACAACAACAAGAATATGTGCGACGTCATCAGTCATTCTCCCACACGTGGGCGCTCACGCGCACGCTTCCCCCGCAAAAACGCAACATCAACAATTTGCAGTGGCGTGCGTCGTCATGGAACCGGAGGCCGCATCGAACAAAGGAGTGGCCAATGTTTTATAGCATCCAGGCTAGCATTACGTTTAGGATCTTGTTAGCATGTCGCTTTAGCAATGAATATGTCACCTGTCATGGCGATATCATTTAAAACATATATGAAATGGCTATATTTATAAAAAAAAAAAAGGAAAATAAAACTGAATGATAATGATGCTTTTCGGTCACTTTGAGTGTCCGTAGTTTTCATGTCTTTGCTTTTGTCCCCGGCCGTGTCTTTGGTCATTTTTACCCGTTATTAGGTGATTTGTTATTGGGTTTTTTGATCATTTTTGAGGCTTTTTTTCAAATATCTTTTTGGGTTCATTTTTGTTTGGCCATTTTTTTGTGTTTTTAGTCTTTTGTCGCCAAATATTGGTCTTTTTGGACATTCTTTTGGCCTAGCTCTCGGTTGTTTTTTTATTTTTTTATTTTCAGATCGTGTTTTGGCTTGTGTTTTGAACGTTTTTGAGTCATTTTTAGGTCTCGTTGTCGTCTTTTGAGTTTTTTTTTTGGTTGGCTTTTTTTGGTGGCCCGCAAGCTGCGAGTTTAAAACCCCTGCCTTAATGAAACAAGTATGCAAATTGCCTTGGTGACTTCATCTTGAACTTGGGTGCAACAAAAAAAGAACAATTTGCTCACAAAAAATGTAGCAGTTTGGTCAATCCGAGCCTTTGTTGTTTGAATTCTTCCTTGTGCTTTGTAGCACTGATTGTTGGTTGCACTACACGCTACAGCAGGGGTCAGGAACCTTTTTGACCCAAAGAGCCATAAAAGCAAAAAATGTTTTAAAAAGAAATTGAGAGAGCCACATCATATATTTTCAGACAAAATTGAAAAAAACTGCCAAACACGCTCTCTAAACAAAAGCGAATTCTTCAGCATATTTTATTTCACTGTGTGTCATTTTAGGATTTAATCAAATGTATGAAATGATAATAATTCCAAATCCTGTGTCCCAAATCAATGTAAATATGCCATTTACAATTTGTCTTCCACCTTCAGTTAAAAGTGTTGAGGCAATTTTTTTCCATGAAATTTGTCCCTTAATAACGGTTTCAAAACAATGTGCATGCAAAGTTCTTTAGTAGAAATGTCACAAATTACTGCAAACAATAGGCATATCGTAATATTCACTTTCGGTGGAGACTGCACTGAGCGAGAGAGAGAGAAGCAAGTGCCTTGCGCTGTGTGCAGGGATCCGCCCACCTCTACTGCTCACCCAATCAAAGTCGTTTTCCAGCGTTTTTATTTATCAGTTTAAATGGTTTCTTATCGAACCTCTGCATTAAGTTGCTTCGGCTTTATATGGAGCAAAATCGGAATGAAATCACTTGACTTTGGCACGCCACCGAGAGATGTGCAATGGTAACATTTTATTTCGGAGCCATACGTACTCATGAAAAGAGCCATATATGGCTCCCGAGCCATAGGTTCCGTACCCCTGCACTACAGCAACATCTGGTGATCAAATACTACACATTATCCCTTTAAAGTTTTGTCTCATTCAACTTCACAATTTTCGGATTTTATTTATGAAAATAGCTTTATTTTTACAACATATTATGAATATTATTAATGCCAGTGACATGCAGTCAGGGGAGGCAGGTGAGACACAGCCTCACCTGTCATTGAAATATCAAGTTAAAAATATATGAAATAGTTGTATCCATCCATCCATCCATTATCTGCACCGCTTATCCTCAGTAGGGTCGCGGGGGTGCTGCAGCCCATCCCAGCTATCTTAGGGCAGTGGGCAGGGGACACCCTGAACTGGTTGCCAGCCAGTCGCAGAGCACACAGAGACAGACAACTCACTCACTCATTCACACCTAGGGACAATTTAGACCAGCCAATTAACCTGAAATGCCCGGTGTAAAATCAGGCAAGCACGGGGTGAACATGCAAACTTCACACAGGAAGGTTTGATCCCATGATCCTAGTGCCACACATGCGCTAACCACTGCTCTGCCGTGCTGGCTGAAATAGTTGTATTTACCTTCTAAAACCTAGCTGGGAAAATTGTGATTTTTGGTTACTTTGTGTCATTGTAGTTCGTATTCTTTCTTGTTCTTTGTAGAACCTATTTAAAGTTGCACAACACAGTGCCTTCTAGTGGTGAATACGACTCATTGTCTCCTTAGAGTTATTTTTTAAAATTAACTTAACCGTTTTTTGATTTTCATTCTCATAATGACAAAATTTTCACATGATATAATGAATATCACTATTAACGGTGATGTGCATTCAGAGGAAGCAGGTAAGCCTGTGCTTTATCTGTCATCACGGAATCATTCAACGAAAATGATATGAAGCGGTTAAATATATTCAGTTTTTTCTCATTAAACTTGAAGGATATACAAGAACCAATTATTGTCTATATGTATTTCTTGTAAATGACCAATAAGATGTAGCCTCATTTCTTTTGTAAAATCTCACTGCGCCTCACTGGACACCAACCTCACTGCACCGCACTGTGCTTTAGCCCCGCCACCACCCCCACGCCCCCATCTACCTTCTGAAGCCCTGCCCCTACATTCCAAAAAAAAAAACCTCAGACCTGGTCAGCGAGTCCCCTTTTACTTTAGGCCAAATTGCCCTCACGTGGGTGGGCACACCCTGCCATTTGTGTTATGTCTCAGGGGCCAGTTCTCGCCCCAGGAACAACATCTGTATTTTGAAACAATGTAAGTGTTGTCGTCTACTTACATTCCTCGCAGGCGAGCCAGAACCAGACTGTTGTGGTTTTGCTCCAGAGGGTCCACCAAGTCTTGCAGCTCCTCTTCCTGAATCTCCTTTTGCTCCTCCTCTTTTGGATGCTTCTCCTCCCGCTGCAGCACCCCTTTCAGTTCTGGTTGCAACTCCACATCTTGATCCTCTGATTTAGAGCTCTGAGCAAGCAGAACCTCCTCCTCCTCCTCTGCTGGATGCTCCTCCGGCTGCACCTCCTCAGCTTGTTCTTCTGATTCAGTGCTGTGAGCAAGCAGACCCTCCTCCACTTCCTCCTCCTGTGGCATCTCCTTCAGTCCTGGTCGCACCTCCTCAGCTTGATCCTCTGCTTCAGCACTGTAAACAAGCACAACCTCATCCTCCTGGTCTTCATTTCCTGGTATCTGGTTCTCCTCTGGCAGCATCTCCTCGACTTGATTCTCCACCTCATCTTTCTGTTGCAGCATCAGGTGCTCCTCCTGCTCCATGCTGAGATCTTTCAGGACCTCCTCTTCTGCCTCCTGTTGCTCCTCATCAGCTGGCTCTTGCAGTGCCTCCTTTTCCTCCTCCTCATTTGGTTGCGTCACCTCCTGTGACTCTTGCTCTTTTTCTTCTTCTTGATGCGCCTCCTTCTCTTCCTCCTCCAGGAGCATCACGGCCTCCTTTGGGCCGTGGGCGTTCATGTGGAGGAGGAGGCTGAGAAGAAACGGCGCAAGTTCATCAACTCCCTATTCGGGGACGGGCGATCTCCGCGGCAACGATGATGCTGACAGAAGAGGAGAACCAGGAGAACTAAGAGGAGAACCGGGAGGAGGCGCAGTTTTGGAGGTGTCGCTGCGGCAATGAAGGCGGTGAAGATGGAGGAGCAGCTCGGAGAGAAAACGAGAGAAAAGGGCGAGCGAGCAGCGGTGGAGCGTTAAATGGCGATGGCGTTACCACGGCAACGCCAAAGCGGCCGGACTGTTGCTAAGAGTGATGGAATCCTGCGGTACACACACAAAGAAATAGGAGGGGGACAACAGGGGAGGGTGCGGGTTTGCAAATATTCGCTCCCCAACTTGCAGACTCTTTGCCATCTCCTGAATTCCTTCAGTCCCCCACCCCATTTCAGGAGCCTCGGAGACGGCACCTAGTCATGTGTTGGCAAATGCAAGGATTCTATGAAGCAGCTCTTTGAAGTGAGCGACGGGAGCCAGCTCCCTTCGAGATAGGTATGTGTCGTTCAATGACCCATGTCTTTAAGGTGAACGACAGGAGCCGGCCCCCTTTGATATAGTGATGTGTTGTTGGCGGATGGAACGGCTCTTATGATGCGGCTCTTTGAGGTGATCGAGAGGAGCCGGCTCCCTTCGAGATAGGTATGTGTCGATCATGTACACTGTACAATTATTGTACATAATGGCTCAATGACCCATCTCTTCAAGGTGAACGACAGGAGCTGGCTCACTTTGATATAGTGAAGTCATGTTTATTTGTGACGCCCTTAATCACAAAGAGTCCCAAAGGGCAGCACAGACCACAGATTATTGCAAACCACAGACTCCTCAGTAGCCTAGATGGTAGTGTGCCCGCTTTGAGACTGGGAGGTCGCTGGTTCGCGCCTCGACCGAGACATACCTAATTGGTATAATGGCGGCGCCCTCTGGCTGCGGCTGCATCGACTTGCTACAACGGGTCAGGTGTATCGACATTTCGTTCTGTGTACATTGTTACAAAGAATGACAATACAAAGGAAATTATTATTATTATTATTATTAATACACCACCCCTTGATCTAAAACCTACATGAGGGCAAGGAAAAACTCAAAAACCTCACCATGAGGAAAATGAAGAAGGGACCTCACATGAGGTAATTATATAATAATTAATAATACAACAGTAATAATAATCAGGATCAATTCATAACTTAAACAAAATGGAATCAAACATTGGAAAGCAGCAGAGCATTTCTGAGGCAGCGTTGTTCACATTTGTTTGGTTTTGCTTTTTTGAGTTTTCTGTTTTTTATAATATTTGAGCCTATCCTGTCCCTTATCAAAGAAAATAAAGTTTAAAAAGTGCTTTAATTTTAGTGGGTTCTTGGGTTGAATTTGGGGAGCCTGAGCACCCCCAATAACGGGCTAGTTACGCTCATGGTTTGCAGTGGTTTTGTGGCACGTGTCTACTCGACAAGACGGGAAAGCCGCAGTGATGCAAACTGTCCGCTAGGAGGCGTCACCTCCTCACTGGGACAATCGCACCAGATGTTGGGAGGCAAACGCGCTTGACGCTTCACCACAAAATGACGAGTGACGTCACTAAGGCCACCAACTGACAAGTGACGTCACCACAGCCACATTGAAATGTTGGTGTTGCAAGGAGGCAGAGCAAAAAGTGACGTCACAAGAGAAGCTGCTGCAAATGTTGCTCCTTTCTCCAGCATCTGCTTTTAGATCCATCTTGGAAAAGATTGAGGTACTTTCCGAGCACGTTTTTGTTCTAAAACAACCAATTTTTCTTTTTCCTTTGACTTTTCCTGGCACTTTTCATCTCCTTGACGCAAGTTTTGGACTTGTATGTCAGTCCTGAGGGAGAAGGTGGAGCGGGGGCGGGACGGAGGAGCATCCATTCGAACAACATATTCGTGATGGGACGCAAAAACACTGAGGGGGGAAGGAAGGAAAGGGGGAGAAAAGAGGGAGGGATTTAGGGGATAGAAAGTGCTGACGGCTCCCTTCTGCGAGTTGAGGCGTGAGTCACAAAAGTCGGACGATGCGTTACGTTGTGCGTGCGCATGCGTGCTGGCAGTCAGTCAAGTCAAACAAGAGAAGCTTCTGCTGCAACATCTGACAAGCATTAGCACCGTGGCACGCACGCAAAACATTGGAACACAGAAATAAAGAAAGGAAGACAGGGACACAGAAAAGAAAAAGGAGAAAGAAAAAGAAATAAGGTGAGAGATGATTTCACAGTTTCATTTGGCAATAACAAAAATTAGGAAACATGCAAGCAAGGAAGGAAAAAAAGAGCAAGAAAAGAAGGAAGAAAGTAAATAAGTCAAAATAGAGAGGGGGGAGAGAGGAAGGAAACAAGCAGGAAAGTAAAAAAGAGAAAGGGGGGAAATTAAAGAAAGATGGATAGAAAGAGCAAGAAAAGAAAGAAGAAAGTAAATAAGTCAAAAGAAAGAAGGGGAGAGAGAAAGGAACCAAGCAGGGAAGGAAAAAAATAAAGAAAAGGGCGTAATTAACGAAAGATGGATAGAAAGAGCAAGAAAAGAAGGAAGAAAGTAAATAAGTCAAAAGGGAGAGGGGGGAGAGAAAGGAAACAACCATGGAAGGAAAAAAGAAAGAAAATGGGAAGATTAAAGAAAGATGGATACAAAGAGCAATAAAAGAAGGAAGTAAATAAGACAAAAGAGAGAGGGGAAGAGAGAAAGGAACAAGCAGGGAAGGAAAAAGAAAAAGGGTAACAAAAGAAAGATGGATAGAAAGAGCAAGAAAAGAAGGAAGAAAGTAGATAAGTCAAAAAAGAGAGGGGGGAGAAAGGAAACAAGCAAGGAAGGAAAACAAAGAAAGGGGAAGGAAAACAAAGAAAGGGGGAACTAAACATGGATAAAAAGAGCAAGAAAAGAAGGAAGAAAGTAAATAAGTCAAAAGAGAGAGGGGAAAGAGAGGAAGGAACCAGCAGGGAAGGAAAATGGTAGAAAAGGGGAAAACAAAAGAAATCTGGATAGAAAGAGAGGAAGGAAACAAGCAGGGAAGGAAAAAGTAAGAGAAGGGGAAACTAAACATGGAAATAACTCAAAAGAGAAAGAGGGAGGAGAGGAAGGAACAAGCAGGGAAAGAAAGAAAAGAGGAAAACAAAAGATGGATAGAAAGAGCAAGAATAGAAGGAAGAAAGTAAATAAGTCAAAAGAGAGAGAGGGGAGAGAGGAAGGAAACAAGCAGGGAAAGAAAAAAAGAAAGAAAAGGGGAAATTAAAGAAAGATGGATAGAAATAGCAAGAAGAAAAGAAAGAAAAAATAAACAAGGACAGAAAGGACTGAAGGGAAGAAAGAGTGAGAAAGAAAGATCAAGTGGATGAAAAGGAAGCAAGGAAGAAAGTATACAAGCAGAGAGGGAGAGAGAGAGAGAGAGAGAGACAAGCAGGAAAAAAAGCTGGGAAAGAAAGACTGAAAGAAAGGAATAAAGAAGGAAAGACCAACAAAAGAAGGAAGGATTAAAGGAAGGACGTAAGGAAGAAAGTTAATAAAGAGAGAGAAAAGAAAGAAGCTACAAAAGAGGGCAGGAAACAAGCAAGCAGGGAAACAATCGGGAAAGGAAAGAAAGAAAGTTGGAAAGAAGGAAAGAAAGAAGGAAACCACTCAGGGGGTAACTGGAGGACCCCACTTCCCTCCCCGTTTTTAAAATAACTGTAACTAATGACTTTTTTCAGTAACGCGAGTACAAGAAAACAAGAGAACGAAGGCGAGAGGCAGGGTGAAGCCAAGGTGAGGAAACAGGGGTGGCCGAAGAGGAGGAGCGATGGAGGGAGGGGGGGAGGCGGGGCGTCCCGTCCCCTAATAAGCGGCATTTGTGAGGAAGAGGGGGCCAGAAAGGCTGCTGGCCATGAGGCAGTGGGGAGCCCTGATAGCGGCGCTAAGCGCCTGCTGCTGTTGCACGATGTCGCCAGCGGGGGCAGCCTCGTGCGAGCCTGTTCGAATCCCGCTGTGCCGCTCCATGCCCTGGAACATGACCAAGATGCCAAACCATTTGCACCACAGCACGCAGGACAACGCCGTCCTCGCCATCGAGCAGTTCGAGGGACTCCTCGGTCAGTAACAGTTCAACCCTGCGTGTCTTTATCTTTCCTTCTTCGCTCTCTTTCTGTTCTTCTTTCACTCTTTCATTTGCTCCGTTGCATCTTTCTCTCTTTTCTTTCCGTTTATTTCTCCTCGTCTCTTTCTGTCACTCTTAGCTTCTTTCGGCCCTAACTTCTCTTTCTTCCTTTCACTTTCTCTTCTTCCTCCCATTTTTTCTTTGCCGCTCTCTTGTTCTCCCTTTCTTTCTCAGTCTCTTATTCTTTTATCTTTCTTGTTCATTTTCCTTTGCTCCTCTTTTCCTTATTCATTATTCTATCACTTTCTGTCAGTCTTTCTCACTCTGCCTTTTCTCTCTCCACAGCTGCCTATTTCTCTATCTCATCCCTTCACTCCCTTTTCCCCCTTTCCTCTCCTCATCTCTTTCCGTCACTCTTCTTTCCTTTCCAGTCTTAACTTCTCTTTCTTCCACTTTCTCTTCTTTCTCCCATTTTTTCTTTGCCACTCTCTTGTTATCCCTTTCTTTCTCAGTCTGTTATTCTTTTATCTTTCTTTTTCATTTTCCTTTGTTCCTCTTTTCATTTTTCATTATTCTATCACTTTCTGTCACTCTTTCTCACTCTTTGCCTTATGTATCTCCACAGCTGCCTATTTCTCTATCTCCTCCTTTCACTCCCTTTTCCCCTTTCCTCTCACCTCTTTCCGTCACTCTTAACTTCTTTCCTTTCCTGTCTTCTCTTTCTTTCTTTCACTTTCTCCCCTTTTTTTCTTTGCCACTCTATTGTTCTCCCTTTCTTTCTCAGTCTATTTTTCTTTTCTTTTTCATTTTCCTTTGCTCTCTTTCCTCCTCTTTTCTTTATTCATAACTCTTTCTATTACTTTTGGTCACTCTTTCTTTCTCACTCTTGGCCTTTTCTCTCTACCCAGCTGCCTATTTCTATCTCTTTCTTTCACTTCACTTTCTTTTCCTCTCTTCCTGTCACTCATGACCTTTTCCTTTCTTCCTGTCACCCTTTTTTCCCTTTTCCGCTCTTCCTGTCACACACTCCCTTTTACTTTCTTTTTCTTTGTTTCCCTTTAACTTTCTTTTTATCTTTCTTTGTTTCCCCTTTACCTTTTTCTCCCTTTCTTTTGTCAACCCTTTTTTTCTTTCTCCCCTCGTCTTTTCTCCCCACCATCTCCATTTCTCTTTCTTTCTCGTTCTTGTCTAATGAGGAAAAGTGTCTAAGATTTCCAGTTGTGGAGTATAAAATGCCGATGTTGGCTTTCCTGTTGCCATGGTGACTCCATTAATGCTGTCTGTAATGTAAACTGACTTAATTGCGGTCCTGGTCTACGTTGACTTTCTTCCTTCTGGTGGTCTTCTACTGAGTCCTCTGTCCCAGATGTTCTTGTCAACTGCTTCCTGTCTTTGTCATGGTTTCCTCCCCCGTTGTCAGACTTTTACCAGTTAGGGATGTCTTCTCTTTAGGGTCCGTACATCTTTTTCATGGCCAAATTCAAGCACTTTCAAAGCTACTTTTCGGATTTCTTAAGTACCGCTAACAGAAGATATCTAGTGTGAATCTTGTACTTTGCAAAGCCACAAATGTATCTGCGATTTACACATGAAAAAGGCTAGATTAAAAAAATGTGAATGTGTGTCGGGAATACTCCACTGCCCTGAAATGGTTTAGTCCATAAGATTCCTAGCACCGCTCTCACCTCCCTCCCCGCTCCTATTTCGCTTGCCTAGTGTCACTTGCAGCATAGCGGCGGAGTTTGTGGAGGCTCCAGTGCGAATATGTTATAGAGTGGTAATGATAAAGAACTATTTTAACACCCAATTCCATAACTTTGTTTTCATCAGGCGCCTTGCATGGCTGACTCCCTATTGGTATGTGAGTGTTTGTGTGAATGGATAAGTGTGAAGCACATTGTAAAGCGCTTTGGGAGGTCTTCATTGACTTGAAAAGCGCTTTATAAATGCAGACCATTTACCATCAACAGATATTAGTCCTCATTTTAGCTGCATTAAATCAAACGTATCAATGATCAGCCTAGTTTAATCGTACAGTGTTGAATGATCCTATATCACTTTAACCCTTTGACGTTCCACCAACCGACTGTCAGACTGTTGTCACCAGTCACTGACATACTGTGTCATGCCACTTCTCATTGGGAAGCTTAACCTTTTGGGATATAAGATATTACAAAAATACACTCGTTACAGAAACATCACAATCAGTTTGAAACAAGATACCCAAAATCTATAAAGCCGGCATAACTCACCCATAAGTGCTATGAAATGCTACTCATGTCACAATTCCTTGCAAATATCGTGTGGGTTCCTTCACGAAGGCCAGTGAATCCAACTGTGTAAACACGATAATGCAGACCCATTTAAAAAAAAAAAAAATCGCCTGAAAGCATTTCTGCCGAATTTGACGATCTTTGTTGTATTCTGTTTGTTTTGCTCCACCATTCCCCATTAAAAATAAAAAGACTCATCAGATGATTTCCATTACTGCTGTTAGCCTCTGACCTTTTGATTGACTTGGCTCTTGGCCAATTGCAAGCTTTTTTTCCACAGTCTGCAGCCTGTGACAATCTAATTAGGCCTGTCTTGAATAAAATAGTCATGACCTACTTCAACTTCAAAAATCTTTAACCAATACTGACTGATTCAAATGTGGATTGACACATTGGTTAGCCAATGAAATTTACAACGTAATTTTCGGGCTGTATTGCAATCACAGTTGAAAATAATCATGCATAAATAGAGCCCAGGATCCCTTTCTACGAGCGATTATCATGCACAAGTGTGCACAACCATGGATTGACTTCTGTAAACACCCAAAGAAGTCAAACATTTACAACTCTTTTACAATGTCTAAAAACTGCCCAAAGTAAAATACACGAATGCAATGTTTAGAGGGTTGTAAACTAGTCGTCTAAAAATGACCACTTATGGAAAAACCTAGATCTACCATGTAAATAGCAAATATATTTGTTTGAGACAGGTGTTGGGTAAAAATGACAGCAATATGAGACTTAAATTTTCCGTCGCAGGAAGTTCTTCCCATTAAAATTTACCATTTGGAAATGCTACCTTATTTTTTTTTATTTTTTTGCATGGCCATAATAAATATCCATAATTGGCATGTAATCTTAAACAGGGCACATTTTATAGTGCCCTGGTTTAGGCCTAGCATGCACCTATCCTCTTGGGCACGACCCATAGGGGGCGATGATGCTTTACAGGTCCGTGGCATACAAACTAAAGTAGCTGCCGTTAATCATTAGAGAATAAATTCGAAGTTAAAAGGAAGCCACTAGAAAGCAGTAATGGCATAATTTTAAGCAAACTCGTGAAACATGACAACAATTTCAAGCATTTAAAGGAGCTGACGCACTTTTCAATCCTACAAACCACAACATTAAAATACAAGCATTCTCAAGGATTTCGAGCACCCGTACGAACCCTGGTCTTATCTTCATAGCCAGTGACGTGCTGTCAGGGGAGGCAGCTGAGGCTGTGCCTCACCCATCATCAGGGAAATCAAAAAGATATGAAAGGGTCAGTGTTAAACGGACAGTTTGTAATATTTAGCACATCTTAGTAGAAAAAAAATATTTTAATATTGATTCGAATAATAAGCCAAAATACACAAATTGTCAATCATAGGGCGAGAAATTGGCATTTATCTGTCATATTTTGATTCTTTTTGATTGTTTTGGGTCTTCTTTTTTTATATCTTTTTTGTGTGTTTTGGTGGTCAAGTATTTAAGTCATGTCTTTGGTTTTCAGTTGTTTTTGGCCATTTATTGCTAGTTATTTTTTAATATAATATAGGGTGTTTTTGGTCATGATTTGATGTTTTTGTGTCATTTTTGGGTTTTTTAGGGGTCGTGTTTTGGTAATTTTTTTGTCATTTCATTTATTGTCTTTTGATTTTTTTGGGGGGGTTGCGGGCTGCGAGTTGGAAACCCTTGACTTAATGAAACAAGAGTGCAAATTGCTACAGCGATGACATCTTCAATTGGAGTTCAGACAATTTTCTTTCAAAAGTACATCAATTGATGTGTTTTGGTCCCTTGGGGTCAGTGTAGTTTGCATTCTTTCTTGCGCTTTGTAAGACTTATTTTCGGTTGCCCAACACAATAAAGCGACATCTAGTGGTTAAATAATTCACAATGTCCCTTTAAAATTCTTTCTCATTTAACTTTACCATTTTTTTTTCAAATTCACTGAACTTTAACCTATTATGAATACAATGCGTATGTGACATATTACTGTTCTTAGCAGATTCAGAGTGATGCACGCAATCCTTTTGCCTCATGGCAGAGGGCAATAAAGAGACTTAAGTTTCGGATTATTTATACAAATGGTATGCAACCTATTACTGAGCGTCTGCAAATGCAGAGTGAGGCATGCAATCCTCTTGCCTCATATCACAAGACCAAGGATTCTGATTTGGTGCCCAAATCATAGAATTAGTGATAAGATATGGAAGCTAACAGCAAGTAAGGCCATCTAGTGATTTATTTATTTTTTCTTTTGCATGTACTCTTTTTTTCGAATCTATTAATGCTTTCATTCAAAACAGCACTTAGACTTCAATTATAAGTTAAGACGATCAATGGTTTTTTCCTAAACTATAGTTTAAACATTGATTTCTTGCCTTGCCAAAAAATAGAGGACAAATGAAGAATAAATAAGATGTGGGTTAAGTTCTTTGTATACCTGACTGGCTGCTTAGCGCAATGTGTGCTATCACGCGCTATGCGTATGTGTGCTTAGCGCGATTAGCCCGGCTGCCAAACGTCACGTTCCTCCGTGCCAAACCTAACCAGAGCTGACTTTAGACCGAAGTCGGTTGTGATTTGAGGTGCACCAAGGTTCCCATTTAAGGTGTGCCGGCTGCCCCCCCTGTTGTCATTTGTTATGCTAGCTTCTATCCCAATTTCAGGGACGGGTTGCAGCGCGGATCTGCTGTTCTTTTTGTGCGCCATGTACGCACCCATCTGCACCATGGACTTCCAGCACGAGCCCATCAAGCCCTGTCAGGCGCTCTGCCAGCGCGCCCGCCGCGGATGCGAGCCAATCATGCGCCGCTACAACCACAGCTGGCCTGAGAGCCTGCGGTGCGACCACCTGCCGCTTTACCACCGCGGCGTCTGCATCTCGCCCGAGGCCGTCGTCAAGGCCGACGCACCCGGTAGGATGCCGGAAAACCACATTTCCTGCCCACAGTAAAAAAAAAAAAACCCAGCTCAGGACTTTCCCTTCCTTGCAGACGCCTTCTACCAGGACCCGGCTCGATGCGACCCAGGTAACTTGCAGCACTTGTTCACAACTCGTCCGACTTGAAAAAAACTCCAACAATAACATCAAAAAATGATCCAGAGACAACAAAAATAACTACAAAAAACTGACCAAAACAAAACCCCAAAACACTACCAAAAAAAGATCAGAAAATAATCCTAAATTACCTAAATTTTGACCAGAAAAACGTAAAAAAATAGCAAAAAAAACAACAATAAACTAAAACAATATGACCAAAAAATGATGCAGAAAACTGACCCAACTATTCAACACCCCCCCCCCCCCCACACACACACAAAAACAAACAAGATCAAAAGACAATCAAAAACAACAATAAATGAGAAAAAATAACCCCAAAACAAGCAAAACCCAAGCCAACAATTTAAAAAAACAATTACCAAAAGATGAACAAATATCACCCAAAGACGACAAAAATTGACCCAAAACACGTCAAATAAATCACAAAATAATCAAAAAAAAGATAAAAATAATTATCCACAAAAATTACATGAAAACCTCCCCAAAAAGAAAAAAAGCGACCCAAAAACAGTAAAAACATAAAAAGGTCATAAACGACACAACATGACAAAAAACCCAAACACAACCACAAACAACTAAATAAACAAAAAATGACCACAATACGACCCGTCCAAAGACAAGATAAAGTCCAGGAAACTAGCCACAAAACCCCAAAATTGACAAAAGTATGACCCCAAAAAAAAACATTGAAAAAAAAAAAATAAGACAACTAAAAAAACCAGCCACAATGAATGACCAAAATTGACCAATAAAACGCCATAAACCCGTCAAAAATTTTTTACAATTTACACAACCAAAACTGACCATTAAAAGAACAAACAACTGACCCAAAAACGACCATTAAAACGATCAAAGAACATTCGAGAAATGATAAGAGACCCCACTAAAAACATGACAGAAAAATGGGCAAAATAACTGGTGTCAATTGGCATTTGCAAGGCATTATCACCATCTATTGTTTAGGAGTGCCATTGATCCTGAGTTATTAACTTGTTTTAGCATTATTTCGTCAAGGCAAAACCCTGCGACCCACTTTTGGGTTTCAACCCTCAAGTTGAGAAACACCCGACTCACAATGCTTCCCATCCATGCGCTTCCTTTTTCCAGTCAACATGTTTTCGGTTTACTCAACAGAGTCCAGTCCAGACTTTCCACTGGACGCCAACGACCTTCAGTGCCGAGGAAGTGCCGGTAAGGCGGCTTTTGGAAGGGCCGGGGCCCCGGGCGGGCCCCCTGCCGTCGCTAACCTTTTTTTTGTGTGTAGATAGGTGCAAATGCAAGACGGTGAAGTTGGGCCTGAAGAGTTACCTGAAGAACAACTACAACTATGGTCAGTTTTTGCTGCATGAATCCGCATCAATTTTTGGAGATGTTCCATCTTTGGCTGAGGCACAAGTGCAGTTAACGCAAATTTCAAAAATCTGCCAAGTTGATTTTTTTTTTTTTTTTTGGCTTTCCTTTTAGCAAGATTTCCAGTGCAAACAAGATCTTTTCTTTCGCTGTCTTTTTTCCTCTTTCTATCTTTCTTTTTCTGTATTTCTCTTTCTCTCATTTTCTACCCTTCCTTCTCTTTACTTTCTTTCTCTTCTTCCTCTCATTCCTTCTTTCTTTATATTTCCTTCAGTTTCTCTCCCGCTTTTCCTTCTCTGACTCCCTCTCTCCTCCCTTCGTTTTCTTTCCTTCTTTATCCGTCCTCTCTCTGCCTTCTCCTTTTCTATACCTTTATCTCCCCTTTTCTTTTCCTTTCCTTCTCTCATTCTCCTCCTTCTTCCTCTTGTCACTCTTTTTCCTTAGTTCTCATTCTCCCGTTTGTTCTTATTTTCTTCCCCTCTCTCTTTTCTATTCTTTTTTAGCTTCCCTTTTGCCAAGATTTCGAGTGCACACAAACTACTTCCTTTCTGTCTTTACTTTCTTTCTGTCTTTATTTTTGTGTTTATCTACCTCTCCTTTCCATTCTTCCTTCATCATCTTCCTTTCCCTCGCTATCATTCTTTTTCTTTCCTTCATTCTCCCTCTATTTCCTTCTAACTTTCATTTTCTTTCTTTACTTTTTTTCTCTCACTCTCATTCCTTCATTCTTTTTCTTTACTTTTTTCATCTTCCTCTTTACTTCTCTTTCTTTGCCTTTCATTGAGTCTCCTCTTTCCTTAGATCCCTCTACTTACTTTTATTCTCCATTTCCCTCTCATCCTCTTTCCATTGTTCTCTTTCCCCTTTCTCCATCTCTTCACCTTTAAAACTCCTTTTCTCTGTCTCCTTTCTTCTCTCATTATCGTTCCATCTTCCACTTTCCTACCGTCTCTCTTTCTCTCCCTTTCCTTATGTCTCTTTCCTTCCATCTTTCTTTCCTTAGCCTTTTTTCTCCATTTTTTTTCTTTCTTCCTTGCTTTCATGTCATATGAAAGGATCCATATGAACTTTCTAGTTGTGGAGGAATGAAAAACGAAGATGTTGGCTTCCCTGTTGCCACGGTGACTCGTCCAATCGGGAATCCATTGACGCCGTCTGTAAAGCATTGGTCCAAACCACATTGACTTGAGATTGCGTTCTATTTGATGGCCGCTCCTTTTTGAAAATTCTTTCAGCGATTCGAGCGCGAGTTTTGGAGGTCCGCCAGCGCGGTATGGAGCCGGCCTCGGCGGTGGTGGAGGTCCGCCAGGTGCTCAAGTCGTCCCTGGTGCCCATCCTGGCCCAGGAGACCCTCAGCCTCCATTACGCCTCGTCCTGCCGATGCCCGCCCGTCGCCCCAGGAGACGACTACCTCATTATGGGATACGAGAACGACGAGATGTCCAGGTAGGCCATCGTAAACGAGCGCCAGCGTCCGATGAGTAGATTGACGGGAGAGGGCGGGGCTACTCCGGCAGGTTGCTGCTGATTGACGGCTCGCTGGTGCAGAAATGGAAGGAGAAGATGGGACGCAAGGTCAAGGTAGGACACGTCATGCTTTAGCTACCTAGCGTTAGCATTAAGCGTCTTACAAACCACAGGTCTTTTTGGGTTACTAACCCATGTGTTTCCGTCTAGACAATTTATTCGTATCCTAAATAGTCCTTGAGACATGATCGTTTTAGGTAGCATTTTTGGTTATTTTTGACCTTTTGTTGGTCTTTTTGGGTCAATTTTGGGGTCATTTTTTGGGGGCAATTTTTTGGGTAGCCTTTTTGATTTTTTTTTCGTGGTCATCTTTTTAATCTTTTTCGGGTCGTCTTTTGTTTTACAGTGGAACCTCGGTTCGCGACCATAATCCGTTCCATTTCTTTGTACGAAAACCGATTTGTACGATCACCGAAGCCGTTTTTTCCCATTAAAAGTAATGTAAAATCGTTTTAATCCGTTCCAAATCTTTGCATGTTTACCATTAACGTAAACATGAAGCTAACCCAGGCTAATCGTACGTTGACGTCAGCGTAATCTTCCGTACGAAAGATTACGCTAACATGAACGTGTAAAAATAAAAAAATCAGGTCGTTTAAGCGTTATTTAGCACCCGGGTCTCCACAACAAGTGGTGAGCAGTTAATGATAAAGAATTATGAGTAGGATTTCTTACCTTGGCGGTTGTCTGCAGAAGCCATGCTGTATTCCTGAAAGAAGGGAAACTCGCACATCTTCTTCATATTTTGCTATTATTTCTTTCTTAAATGCAATAGTTGTACGCACTACCCTTCTTTTTTCACCTGTAGCAACTTTGCTGCTTGCACCGACCTTCTTCCGAGGCATAATTAGGGGTTAAAACACTCCCTTCACCGCTTTTGAAAAACGAAAAAAGAAAGGAGTGCGCGTTGCCGTGACAACAGTTCTTCAACAGGGGTGGGGGCAATCTACACTCGTACGCCGCTCAGCGTCGCCCCTAGTTCGAACTCCGATTTTTTGAACGAAAAGCGAAGCAAGAATTTCTCGAAATTTTGGGTCGAGAACCGATTTGTTCGAACTGAGAGGCGTTCGAAAACCGAGGTTCCACTGTATTTGGTTGTTTTTTGGGGCAAAGTGGGGTGTTTTGTGGACATTTTTGGGGTCATTTTTCAGCCGTCTTTTTGGGTTGTTTTTTGGGTCACATTTTGGGTTATTTTTCTTTCTTTTTTGGTAAAACGGGGTAATTTTTTGTGTCTTTTTTGATAATTTTTGAGGTACAGTAGTCTTTTTGATGTTTTTTTGTGATCAACTTTTTAATCTTTTTTGGGTTGTCTTGTGGTCATTTTTGGGTTGTTGCATTGGTTGTTTTATTGGGGCAATGTGGGGGTGTTTTGAGGACATTTTTCAGCCGTCTTTTTGGTCAGCGGTCACATTTTTTGGTCATATTTTGGTCAAATCTAGGGTCCTACTTTGCTCGTATATTTGGGTTGTTTATTTGGGTACTTTTTGTTTATTAATTATTGTTTTTTAGTCGTCTTTTGGTCAGTTTTTTTGGTCATCTCTTGATCTTTTTGCTTGTTTTGGAATTGTTCTTTGGGCAGTTTTATCTTGTTTTTTGGGTCGCATTATTGTCGTCTTTTCTTTTTTTTTGTGTGGCTTTATTGCTTGTTTTTGTTTCTATTCATATTTTTGATCATCTAGTTTGTATTTTCCTGGACATTTCGACTGTTTGTAGGTTTTATTTTCTCATTCTTTTCGTTGTATTTCTTTTGGTCCTCCATCTCAAGCCTCATTATGGCTGAGTTATTGACTGTGCAATTTTATGTGTGTTTGCACAGCGGTGGGACGAGATTTTGCAGGGCAGGGCGCGAGCCGCCCATCGCCGGAGTCGCCACTGATTCGCCAGCTGGCACAAGGGCGGGCACAATTGCACTATCACGAGTAGCTGAATGTAGTACATTTATCTTTGCACATTTGTGTGAGGCTTCTCACCCGGCCGGGATTCCGTCATGCATGACTGACCATAGACTTAACTTCTGCCACTTTTTACAGCTTTATGCTAAATGGAAAATAAAAAAACAGAAACAATTCCTTATGATTTCCGTTGGTTAAGAATAAGCATCGCATCCTTTTGACTTCCTTTCTTTGCTCGGCAGAGGAACGGACGCTGCTCTCCAACCCCTTTCATTTTGCATCGCATGGCCTCACAAAGTCAAAAAAATAAAAAAAGCCTTTTTGTCTTTCAGCCCGTCTGTTTTTTTTTGTGCGGACAGTTAAATTAGCATGACTCTCCTCAGTTTCTGTGTTACTTTGCTGTCGTCACCGATTGTGGCTGGACCAGAAGCCACGTCAAATTTGGCAGACGAGACTTGGACTACGCCTGCCTCGGCTGAAAAACACAAGTGAGGCCTTTTAAGCCTGTTTGGAAAAAAAAAAAACCTTCACGTGCTACCAATTAGAAAATCCAAAGACTGAAAAAGATGATGAAAACTTCATGTCATTGAAAAATCACAATGTGTCAATTTGCAGCAAAAAAACCCAAGTGAAAGTCTTTCAGTTGAATCAAATTGTGCCTATTTCAACATCTCGGGGAAGGTTGACTTTGTGTGCTCGGGCAAGCGTCCAGCGCTTCTCCTACCTCCTTGCTGTTTTCTCAGCTGCGTTAGAGCCCCGCCAGGCCAGAGAAAATGTTTGCACTGGGGATTTACAGTGCTGCCGCTTCTCCGCATCCTGCCGCTCACCGTCCGTGTCGACTGGCAGCGCGGGAGCAGGCCTGGCTTCCAGGCTTCTACTTGGGCACACAAACAGGATATTGCAACCTTAGAGCAACAAACAAGTGGATTCTTGAAAATCTTCCACCAAAAGCCAACCAAAGCGCTCACAGTTTGAGGGGCCAGTCCATGCTAGTATGTTTTTCAGCGTTGTTTTCTTTGGGGGGATAGTTTTACAATGGATTTTTGATTGATTTTCTGGTCATTTATGGCCTTTGTTGGTCTTTTATTATTATTTTTTTACCACTTTGCGCAGTTTTGGGGGTGAGGGTCATGTATTGTTTGTCATTTTGATCTTTGTTTCAAGTATTTTTTTTCCAAATCATTTTTTGGATCAATTTTGGCTTTTTGGGGGATGTTTTTGGTGTTTTGGGGGGGTCAAAAGACAGTCATTAAGTGGTCATTTCTTGATCATTTGTGGCCTTTGGTTGTATATTTTTTGTGGTAGTTTTTGTTTACTTTATTGTCATCTTGGGGCCATTTTTGGTTGCTCTGTTGTCCTTTTCGTTCCTTTACCATTGTTTTGGGTCGTTTTTAAATCATTAGGGGCCTTTTAGTAGGTAATTATTTGGTCGTTTTTTTGGTCCTTTTTTTTGAATATTTGTATTTTCCCCCCCATTTATTTTTAGTCGTTTAGTGTTTTTATTTTTTTATTTTTGGTGGGTCAAATGTGTTTTTTTGGGGGGGTCTGTTAGTTCTTTGTTTGTGTCCTTTTATGATCACTTTTTTGGTTTTTGGCCGATTTTGGCCTTTGTTTTGTGGGGGGGGCTTCTTGGTTTTCAGTTTATTTTTTTTATTCAATTTCTTAAAAAAGTTTTTTGTTGTAGTTTAATTCCCGGTTTTGATCGTTTTGGGCTTTTAATGGGTCATTTTTCTTTGATCCGGTCAAGTTTAGCTCAGGCCTACCTGCAGGTGGCTCGCCTTGAAGCTGCTCAAAGGAACGATGAGCCGCTAAATATCCTCTTCTTGTTTGGTTTCTCTGGGACTTGGGGGGAAAAGCAAATTAATTCAAATAAAAACAAAGTTGATCACACATCTAGGAGGACTCATAAGGTCTAACATTAGGAGATAAAAATAAAGATACTGGACATACCCAAGCGCACCCAAATTGCGCCTTTTAAGAGAAACAGCGCTACCTGCTGGAAAAATGATCGCACAACCGAGCACAAGACTGAAGTCACAAGATTCTCAATTCAAGTCGATTGACTCACTTGACACATTGCTACACGAAGAGCAGATGATGCCACAAGTTTAATCAACATTTTATTGTGTACATTCAGGAACTGTAACATTGTCTCACAGTTTTATCTCACAGAGTAAATAGCACCACAGAGACTTCAATATAAAAAGTCAAAACCCCATAAGAGATTAAGAAAAAAGGCCAAACTGAATGAGTCCAGTGTGTTCTCAGAGCCTTGGAAGTGTTTGTGTACAAGTCCAAATCCCCGTCTGTCAGAGTTCGTCCTGGGGGGGAACAAAGATGGCGTCACACCTCTAGCTCAAATGACCATCACGCAATAACATTTCAAGGTAATGGCACATCTGGATACAAGTACATCTACTTTCCACTTGTTTTTCAGGTCCTTAGTTTGACATTTTTTACATAGGACTTATTACTATCGAAAGGACACTAGATTTAGTGAGAAAACCATTTTATTGGCTTAAATGAAAAGCAGATGTGGAATTGAAAGTAAAGACTTGCACCTGTTGCACGTTACGTAAAACTTTAGTAGAAAATTCAGCCCCACTGGTGAATGTTTTTGTCACTCCACCACTGCAGTTTGCGTGCATAGACTTACTCTTAAACCGGATTAGAGTAACACTAGAGACATATTAGCGATATGCATTAGAGATACCATTTGCGAACCAGAAAGCAAGTACAGTTGCAGAATACTATTTGACACGGTGGTTTTCCTGAACATCTCCATAGAGTTTAAGGACTTTTGTCAAAAAACTGATTGAAAAAATTCAAAGCAAACCATATTACCGAAAAGGTGACCCAGTTGAACGTTTACACCTCATGTTGTGTTAGGAAGGAGCATCATTAACCGTTGTAAGAGGGGGTCAATTTTGACCCAGGGTCTAACTTAGTCCGAACCATCAAAATAAAAGAACTATCACTCAGTATAGTTAACATAAAATCCTAATAAACATTAGATACATTCATAACCAAATATGCCTATTGTAGTTTGAATGTATGGCCCTGTAGAAACATCAGTTATTACATTTTATAATCTTGAAACGGGTCACTTGGGACACTAACACAACATCAGGGTTAAACAAAACTCATTAACATGTTTGGCACACTGTAAAACAGAAAGAAGACACACTGGTGTGAACATGTTTGTCTGTTCAAACCAGTTATGTTACTAAAAAAAGTCATCAGTTACAGTTAGTTCATTTAAAAATGAGTTCAGTTACACCTAAGATTACTGACACACAAAGGTAGCGCGTTACTCTGACAGTATTTAGTTTCAAATTACCTTATATACACTCACATTAAAGCTAACGTCCTAAAACACCTTTAAAATAGCCACATAATCGAAAAAAATAAAATAAAATGTGCACAACAACCAATGGAAGCAGTGAATTTTTCATATTTCTGTGCAATCTTGAGAGCTTGCAAACCAACACTTTATCCATTTAGGCTTCAAACCACTCAAATATTTCCTTTTCCATTTCTAGGTACTATCAAAGACATTTTTCCCCCAAGCATTGGGTGTTGCAAAAATAATTTTACAAATAAAAAGACCAAAATACAGCACCTTTAGCATAAATTACATACTCACGTTTGGCACATTGATTTTTTGGGGTCCTGTAAAAGCCTGATCTTACCTCTAGTACACTCCTATAATAGCTTAAAATATGAAGTAACAGGATTTACCCCTTATGAGCTTATGGTCAGCAGACAGCCTATGTTTCACCACAATAATATTAATAAGAATAAAGACAACTGTATTGTATTGTACTATTACCTTCTTACTGCTTTGCGAGTGTGACAGCATGTCTCCGACTCTCTGCCTGATGATGTCCGCCATCACATTGGCGTCGCGGCTCGAGATGTTCTCGCTATCGCCCGCCCGCTGTGGACAAAATGTGTGCCTGTCAAACACATTGGTGCCTGCCTTGGCACCCACCTTGGCACGATTGTCCTTACCCTGCTGCTGTCCCTGGGCGTGTATAAGCGTACTGTCGGGTAGGCACTGATTCCAGCCGATTGACAAATCTGAAAGTGGGCCTGACAATCCACTTTGCCAGCCCGGACCTTCCCTTTCAGGAGCTGTCAATCACACAGCAGATTAATATTACAATTGTTCTTTAAAGTCGTTGAACACAACTAACTAAGTGAAGATTATTTACAAAGAGATTAGACATGGGACTCCAGGATAAAATTGTAACAAAACATAAAAGAGAAAAATTAAATGAAAAGAATGTCCAGATAAATGGGCAAATATATTGACACGGTGCTCATAGACCAGGGCGTCAATCAGGCCTGCTAAGGGTTTGAATCCGGCCCCGTGAGACAACGCTCAGAGAAACGCAAGAGAAAATGAGCTGCAGGTTGAAATATGTACACTAGATGTTGCCAAAGCCAGGTGCCTCTCACAAACGCTGTACTTATATCTCTCTCTCTCTCTAACTCTCTCTAGCTCTCTACCTTCTTTTGCTCTCGCCTTTCTCTCTTGCTTTCTCCTTCCCTCCTTCTATTTTCTCCCTTTCTTTCTATTTCTCTTTGGATTTCATTCTTTCTAACTCTTTCTTTCCCCTCTCTCGCTATTTTTTCTCTTTTTATCTATTTTGTTGCTTATGCGCTCTCTCTACTTTTTCCCCCTCTCTTTCTCTTATTTCTTTCTTTCTTATCTACTAGCCCGGCCCCAGAGAGAATGTTTGTTCTATCGTGTAGAGTTAAAATTAGTTTGACACCACTGTTATAGACTGACATAAGTCAATAAAACTGATTTTGGGGGGTAGTTTTTAGTGTGTCTTTTTTTATCTTTTTTTAGGTGGCGCTATCATTTCGGTTCTTTTTTGTTTTGCTCCACTGATCTCAAGGCGCATCATCACTGTTATTGACTGTCCTGTGAACATTATTTATAAGGAGATTGTACATGACACACCAGGATAAACACGTAATAAAGACGTAAAAGAGAAAAATAAGAATGTCAGGGTATGTAGAAAAGAATATTAATAATATAGTGCTTGGAGACTGGCTCAATAATAATGCAATCAAGGCAGGGTAGGATGGGGCCTCACCCGAGCCAGGACCTCAAATTCTGGAGCGAAGTGTTGGCAGGGTCCACACCAGGGGGCGTAGAAGTCCAGAACCCAGGCCTCATTGGGGGCCTCCAGCACCAGAGATCGGAAAGTGGCCGGTGTTAAATCCAGCGACGCTCTGGGCAACGCGCTGCTCATGAACGCATCAAACTTATTTGGGGAAAGCCATAATAATGGATGCAATTTTTTTAATTTTTGTGGGCCTACCTGAGCGCCCACCTCCGAAGCGACTGTGCATCTCGATGCCATCCGTTGTAGGACCTAAGACAGCAAAGAGAGGTCAGCCGGAAACTGGCGTTTGGGCATGCTCGAGTGCGATCGTTTGCCTACGTGTGTCGGTATCCCGTCTTGCCGCCGGCCATGTAAAGTCGAATTTCTGGGTAAGAACGCACGTTCTGACTTTGGCAGAGGGACTGGAAACGTTGGCAGTCCACAGAACCCACCAGGATTTGCCCCGACAACATCTGCACGCAGACGCATCAGCTCAGGAAACTCCAAAAATAATTTTTGTGTGGTCTTGGAGAAGATCATGCGTACCCTTGCCATGCGCCTCCATTCGGGCATCAGCGCCTGGCATGGACCACACCAGGGAGCGTAGAAATCGATGGCCCACATTTGGCCTTGACTTAAACCTGAAAGATAAAGAACAGCAAAGACATGATGTGGGCAAGACGAGATGTTTTACAGGGTGGGTCAACTGCTCGACTAACCTTTCACCCAAAAAAATCACAACAATACCCCCCAAAACAATGGTAAAAAAAAACGTGTCCAAAAAATTTCCAGAAGGAAAATCAAAAACAATTTAAAAATGACCAGAAAAAACATAAAAAGTACTAATAAAGGGTTCAAAATTACAAAAGAAAACACAGACCAAAAACAACAACAAAAACAACTAAAAAAATGACCAGAAAACAATGTTAAAAAGTTTCAAAAATAACTGCAAAAAACGAAAAAATAAATGAATAAAACAATATAAGGCCAAACGTGACCAAAAACACTGAAAAAAACAACCATATTAACGCTACCCCAACAAAAATCACCACAAAAAGGCTAAACATGACCAAACAAAGACCCCAAACTTCTAAAAAGCACATCCAAAACATATCCAAAAAACCTTTTTTAAAAACACGTCCAAAGACACGACCATTTAAGCCCCAGTGTGTAATATTTGACCAATAGCTGACACTCTTAACTTATGCAAATGAAAACCAGTAACACAGCATGCACCAAGACGGCAGGACAAAAATGGCAGCGACTTTAGGTTTGGATTCCACTATGTAAAATAAATACAAATTTATCTATATTGTTTCAAATAAAAAATAACATTGGTATGATAGTTCATGTATTTTTGCCTTATTTTTGAATCAATGTTTGTTTTGTTTTTACTGAAAGAACATTGTTTTTGTACTACTAGGCGGCACCTAACAATACACGCTGCCCATTTAAAAAGGCAAAAAACCTACATTTGGCCTTGGCTTGAACATGGGGAAACAAAAAGGATTTCCAGGCCAGGCCAAACTGGGCCTACCGTTGGACTCACCTTGGACTTTTTGTGCGAAGCTGTCTGTGTCCAAAACTACCACGGACGGGCTTACCAAGTCCTGCGGGGAAAAAGACAGAGCGAGGACCAAAGGTTTTGCCGCGCCAGGCAAGATGGCAGACGTACCTGCACGAACTCTAGAATGCCATCAGCAGAGTGTCGACCTTCGTATTCGTGGACAGCCGATCCGTTGAAGATCACTGTGGTCGGGTATGCCGCGATGTTATACTATAAGGGGAGGCATCACAACATTGCCATTATTACCCAGGGCCATCATCACCCTAAACAAGCACGCTAAACTGTGATAAAGAACATTATTCAGGATTTTTTGCTGCTGCTAAATGTTATTGTACTACATTTCATTGTACTACTATTACAACTTAGGCCAGTCTCCAAGTATTATAGTGGATATAGATTGCCTATTTATCGTGACAAAAAAACGACAAAAAACAGAAAATTTTGTCAGAAAACATTATCAATAAAAGGCCAAAAACCAGACAACCCCTTCCCCTTTCAAAATGGATGAAAAAGAAGATGACAGAAAATGGCAAATGATAACCAAAAATTACCAAAGACAGGTCCATAAATAACGATCAATGAAAAACCAAACATGACCAAAAACGACCATGTTTGATCTCCTTGCAAACAATGTTCACTACCTTGTTAATAATGAGACAATTCATATTTTTCCATTTTGGAGAGAGAATTGGTTTGATTCTTTCTAAAAGGGTTTATATCTTAGGAGACACTCAAAATAAGGAGAGAAGAAATCAGAACAAGAGGGGACTGTACAAAAACCCTCAAGTTGCAAAATTTTTAACCTGTTCCAAACAACCTGTAGTAAAGGTCCTCACTTAAGCCTTTATTTTATAACCACTTCCCTTTCCTGTCAAATTGGCCAAAAATCCCAATCTAATCCGCACCCAAAGTAAAACGAATGGTGTTCTTGAACCATTTGGAGAATAAAGACGGTTTTTTGTATCTTTTGAAAGGTAAGACTCTGAAAATTTGTCACAAAATGAAATAATCACCGCAAGTGCTACCAACATTGAATAATCTAACTTATAACACTCAGAAATAGGTTTTTATTCTCGCCTGATTTCTTTTTGCAGTCAAATGCCTGCAGATGAGTGTTACTTGTGCATCTTAAGTGGAAAACAGGTCAGACAATACCTTGAAGCCTTACCTGGTACAATGTCAAATTTTATCACAATCTTGAAAACTAAATATTGTATTTTATACATTTCTCTAAGGGTAGGTCTAGGCGTTTCCATAAGTGCTACTTGTGGACGACTAGTTTGCAGCCCTAAAACCTTTGCATTAGTGTATTTTACTTTGGCCACTTTTTAGACATTGTCAAAGAGTTGTAAATGTTTGAATTCTCTTTCCAAAAGTCAATCAATGATTGTGCACACTTCCGCGTAAAATTGGCGCGTAAAAATGAATCACTGGTGGCATTCTGCACACTTATTTCACGGTCTAATTGTAATAAAATAGGGACATCTTCATAACGATTTATTCAGAATTTCATTGGCGAATCAATGTGTCAATCATCATTTGAATTGTCACTATTGGCTTATGTTATTCGGAGGTTGTTTTTTTTTTTAGCAATGCAGGCCCGTATAGGCTAATTCGGGTTTTGGAAAGTAAATCAAAGCCTGCAAATGGACAAAAAAAAGATTGCAATCTCAAGTAAGGTTGCTATAGGCCTAAAGAAAATTTGACTTGTCTGTTTCTTTGTAAACGGGAATTATGGGGCTCAACAAGAAAACGTCCATTGATGCAGAGATGCATGATCGTGATGTTTCTGTGATTAGTACATTTTTAAATGATTATATCTTGAATCCCAAGAGTTTAAGTTTTCCAATGATATGTGGCATGACATATTTCATTGACTAGTGACATCTTACAGACACGTATTTGTTTCTCAACAGTCTGGTTAAATACAATCTCCTAGGTTACAAAAGCACATTTGACCTAATGGGTGTGGAAATCACAGAAAAGCAACATGATTGGCCAATAGTGTAAAGGATGTACCCAAATGCATATTTGTCAAAAAAACTAACAACAGTGAGGTATAAAGGTCAAAATATTGAACTGGCACCTTATGAAATCTCTTTTGTAGTTCTCCAATATTAAAAACAGAATAAACTTGTCACTTTCCATTAGATTTTTTTTTTTAAAGGAAGGAGGACTGACTCACGGTTGAGCATAATTCCTGGTGGACGGTGCAGTCCAAGGTGCCAAACTTGATGCGGCCCTCTAGCTGGATGGATGCTTTTCTTAACTCAGGAAGAAGCGCTCGACACGGAGGACACCACTGCAGGCACAAACAAACCAAATCACATAACAAGTTAAAGGACAAATACAGATTCCTTTAAGAATATGTCCTGTTCAACATTTAATCCAAAATCTTTTTAAGTACTGACGGGAGCAAAGAAGTCGACGAGCCAAGGCTCCTTCTCGTGGGAAGGGAAATTGTGTGGCATGAGGGTGGTGACGTGGGCACGAACGCTGTCCCTGGCGAAGGCCACTAGGTTGTAGAGTGCTTCCTTGCCGTGATGGATCTCAAAGTGATGGACCCCCAAGCCCTTGAAGACCGCCACACAGGCTTGCTGCACGTACAAATCCTGGCACAGATGCCGGTCCTGAAGGCAGTCCACCTGGCCCACCTGGACAATAACCTCATGGTTAGACAGAGAAAGTGTTACCATGACAACGGTGGGATGGGCTACCTGGATGTGGTCTTGGCGTAGAAACGCTGGCAGTTTTTTGTACTCATCGGCGCTGTGGCTTCGCTCGCCAAAGGTGAAGACGACCAACCAGCGATGGCGGGCCAGCTTCGTCTGAGGACAACCGGGAAGTGTAAGTCAGCTAATGACAAGAGTTGACAGGACAAATAATTCTCACATGGAAGGTGTCTGCTGTAAGCAGCTGCAGGGGCGGCAGGTGCTGTAGCACCTGAGTGTAGATTTCTCTACTGTCTAGCGTTTTCAGCCACTGTAAAAGGGACAAAAGTCAGTATCATGCTAGCTAACATGGACACGCTAGCTGGCGCAACACACTAGCTACAGCGACACAGTTAAGTGTCATGCTGACTAACGCGGAGAAGCTAATACTTACTAGGACGCTTTCTCCCTTGTCCAGAACACTTCCTGGTGGGAAGAGGCCAGTGGCTCCGCTGCTCACCTGGGGAAACATCAAGAAACTTGTCTTATGACTAAGCCGCAAACTACTTTTGTCCTTTTTTATGAACGTTTTAGAGGTAAATTTTGGGGTGGTTTTCTGGAGTTAGGTTGAGTTTTGGTCCGTCTTTTTAGTTGTTTTAAGCATTTCATAGGTCATTTTTGAGTCATTTTCTTAGCGTCTTTTAATAATAATTTGTCTTTTTGGGTCATTTTGGCCTATTAATGGTCCTCTTTGGATACTTTATTTGGTTGTCTTTTGGTGTGTTTTTTGCCGAGTGTTTTGTTGTTGTGATTTTCTCCTATAATCTCAAGGCACATTATTACTTAGTTAATGACTGTCAACAAGGCACTCCAGGATGAACATGCGATAAAGACATCCAAGGAAAAAATAAATAGAATATCAGGCTACGCATTCAAGGATGCAGATGTGGCTTGTGCTGTTGTCTTTTTACCTGAAAACCCTGGCAGAGTTGCGGTTGCATGGAGCAGTCCATCCATCCGACTTTCACCAGGCCGTCCTAGCAGGATACAACACCTGGGTTATTTTTGCCAATTGTCACGTTAGCATTGAGCCAAAATGATGTCCTCACCAGCATAGAGGCTAGTTTCAGTCGGGTCCTGCGCTCCAGACAATCTGACAAGGCAGTAGAGATGCGAATAAGATAGCGGTTAGCGCTTAGCATCCAGGTAGAGCTTACCTCCCGTGTCGGCGCAGAAGGTGATGAGCCAGCCCAGGCCGGCAGCAAAGGCTTCCTCCATTTCTTTGACCATGTTGCCTGGCAACCACAAGAGCTAAGTGACAGCTGTTATTCAACGGACCAACAGACAGACAGATGCCAGCTCACCTTGCCAAAGCTGCAGGACGCTGGTCTTTATGAACTGCATGCTGAAGCTGACCAAGTCGTTTTTGCGGCGCTCTCCGTGGAACTTTTCTGCTTTCTGACAAGAAAATAGCTTGAGAACGTCATCAAAGGCTAGGTTCACACAGCAGAGCCTAACGTTCAATTCCGATTTTTAGGTAAAATCTGATAAATTCGTGACATCATTCACATTCCCAAAAAAATGCAACTTCTATGTGATCCTGATCACCTGTGTGAATGCCACAAGTGACCCACATGCACAGAAGAGGATATGTAACGTCACACGCAATGCGCTCAGTGTTTGCGGAAGTACTCATAGATGTTAACAGCGGAGCGTATCTAGCAATCCTAAACTGATTGTGCTACCAGTGTTGTGCCTAATGTCAACTCTCATGCAGACTCTGACTCTCCTTCAACATGAACGCACACTGTTTTTTCTGTGCTTCTCCGTGCTGTGCTACCGACGGAACGAGTGTCGTGTTCGCAGTAGACTACAATCAATCACGGGCTATGTAGTCAGACAACAATTAATATTCCTTGATAAACACTTTACACAAACTACGATCACAACTCCAATTTTGTCTGAAGCGCAGCGCAGAGAAGCATAGGAAAAACCAAGATGCCCATGCACCACTCATCTTGCATGTGATTGCAAAAAGAAAATTCAGGCAAGAATAAAAGCCTACCATATCTCTGTGTTACAATTTGGATTGTTCAATGTTAGTAGCACTTGCAGTGATTATTTCAGTTGGGGACATTGCATTGGAAAACAATAAACTTGTTTGTGTCATGTTTATCTCTACAGAAACCATACCAAACCAAGTCTGCGTTCACGATAAGGGGAGTGAGATTCTGCCAGGGAGTCGGAATTAGGCACAATATGTTAACACATCAGTCAAATTCCAAAACATGAGATAAGACCACTTATGAAAGTTAACCCAGTCTGGTGTGAAAAATTCAGATATGTGCCATTCAGATGATTAAACAGATGGGATACAGGTCACATTTGTGCAAAAAACACCTGATTTCCCTGCAGTGTAAACCTAGCCAAAGACATGCAAATACGAAGAAGAGGCGCTCACCTGACCAGCCCTGAAGAGGAGGAGGCTGGGGTAGCTTTTGACGCCCTGGTGCCGACACAACTGGTGGTTGTCGCCGCAATTGACTGCGCCAATGCGGATGGCGCCGTCCATTTCCTTGGCAAACTCGCGCCACTGAAGAAAAAGCGGTTATCTCAATCTGTGTGTGTGTTAGGAATTCCAGCTTCTTTTAAGGGAACTGGTTCTTTCAACTTAGCTCACTAAAAAAGAGCTGAGTGTTGGGAGTCGCAGACCTTTTTCAAGAACTTAAAAAAGGAGCCATTTGAAAGGAATTTTAGCTCTTTTTAGAAAATAGGCTCTTCTGGCTTGGCTCCAAAAGGCACTTCTGACTGTTTTTGTTACTTTAATCGATACATTACCAACCAGTCACAATATGCACATAATTAATTTTAAAAAGGGGGAATAAGATAGCCCAAAAAGACAAACAAAATGAAACAAAAGAAGAAATAAAGTAAAAAGCAAAAAATAAAGGACAAAAGCTAAGAAAAAAATGGGGGGGAAGACAGGCTTTGGGGGGTCCTTATTATTAATAAATTACCAATAATAATGTAATATTTTGCATTTGACTTAATATTTTTCAAATGAATTATACCATCTCCAGAATTAGGTATGAAATGTCCAGCTCATTTTTGAGAACTGGCTCTTCGGGTCGGTTTACTCAAAAGAGCTGGCACTTTTGGATCTCAAACTTTCTTTTTCTTGTTGCTTTAATCAACATATTACAAATAATTATGTAACATTGTGCACAAAATGACCTATTAATTAATTTTGAAAATCTATCGCACTGCCAAATCACAATGACATCCATTTTTTCAACTCTACAGTGAACCTTTCACTTATTTAAACTTTCAACTATTTAATACTAAGCAACACAGAATCCCCAAAAAGACAAAATGTAAATTAGAAATATTTACTTTTCAGTGCAAAAGCAACTAAAATATAATATACAAGAATCAACTTTTAATTTGTTCTGTATAAAAAGTTGAATGTTGAAACACATTATCCCTAAAAAAGACATAAAAGAATGATAAAATACAAAACAATTGTGCTTAAAAAATGTTTAGTCAACAACACAATAAAGGCGAATTAAGAGCCGCGGGGTGATTGTTTGATGCCATAATGTTCAAGTTGTATCAATTAGCGCAACCTAGAGGTTGAAAAAATGTAATTGATTAAAAAGACCTATATTGATTTTAAAAATAATCTAATATACACAAATTCTGATAAAATTGGGCATTTTTTTCAAAATACTTGTTGCTCCAGAATTTGCATTCATCTTACATAAATGAGCTAATAGTCAGCCATCTTGCTACTACGGGTTTTTTGCGTGTTAAACTGGTTCAAAATGATCTGTATTTTCCTTTGTATTTTACAGTTTTTTTCTAGCACTACAGGGTTAATATTTTTAGGTTGTTTTGTTATGTATTTTTTTAGGGATTCTTTTTTGTTTTTATTGTAAATCTGTTTAGTGTTTATAAATCTTAAATTGTTTGCATTTTTATATATTTTTGTTTCCCAGGGATCCTTTATTTCTCTTTGAATTTGTAAAAAAGCTAATAGTTTATTCTTATATTTCATACTGCTTTAGTTGATGCACTGAGAATATTTTTAGTTTACATTTTGTTGTATCATGTTTTTTTTGGGATGCTGACATTAGAGTTGTGTGGTATAAACAACTTGAACGTTTAAATTGGGTAAAAACTCACTGTAGTTTAAAATATATGAGGATTACAAGCATTAGACCACATCATCCCTGCCCACCCGCTCTATACAGGAGCATGGCGGCAGTTCACAAATATGTTAATTAAGCTATAAACCAATTAAGCCTAATAATAAATTCTGCAACCCGCACACCAGCGCGTTTGCTCTTTTGTATAGCCCGGTTAAAAACCCGAACTGGTTTTAACGAGTTGGCCAAACAGTCTATTGCTCAAAAAAAACAAAGTACAAACCCTTGAAAAAAACAAAGTTTTTTACGATTACACAATCGCACCACGTCACATTGCGGTATCAATTAGATTCTGATTCATCATGCAGCCCTAGAGCCAGCTCCTGTCGTTCACTTCCAAGAGACAGCTCATGGGGCTATTATGTTCATGAACGACATATCACTAGTGTGTGACATTACCGTAGGAGCCAGCTGATGGCAATGCGAACACCTCGGTGAGTAAAAGTTGATGAACCAGATCTCTCCTGAATTCACTGCCGCCTCTGAAATTTGCAAGCACGCCTTGAGAACATTCACATTCCGTCGTGTCATAAAAAGGCAACTCTTACCAAAGTCGGCGCTGTCCAAAGTGATGATCTCAGAGTCATCATCGTAGATGCCTGCTCACAAAAAAAAAAAGAAAGAAATATGTGAAAGGGGGGTCTTGGGCTTGGAGCGGGCGCGGGACTCACCAAAATCGTAGCGGTAGTAGTTCCAGCTCTCGTAGCGCCCCCCTCCTCCTTGTTCGTCCAGACCCTTCTCGCCATACTTGTCGTATTTCTTGCGCAGGTCTTCATCCTTCAGGACCTCGTATGCTCTATTAACCTCCAGGAACTTCTCGTGGGCAGACGCGTCCCCCTGCACATAAATCGGAGAATTGAGGCTTCACCTACGAATTTTGAAGGAAAAGGGCTTGGCGCTAATGGCGTCGAGTATCAAAATGATCATTTTCTTTTGTCTTTTATTAGCATATTTTGTATTGGAGTAATCCAAAAGTAATTGAAAGTAATCAAGTTAAAGTAACCCTACCCAACCCTGCAAATAAACATGACTTGACTTGACAAATATGATGTTTCCACAGGGAGAAAACACAGCTAACTTGTGTCATTACCAAAGTCAACATGTTTAACATATGTGCCTTCAAGCCCCAATTTGTAATATTTGACCAGTAGATTGCACTGTATTGTCTAGGGTAGGGGTCAGAAACCTTTTCGGTGCGGAGTGCCACTTCCAAATTTCCTTGTAAATCAGTGTGCCGCACCAAGATTAATGACTCGCACAACATTTTTTTAATATCCAACAGAGCTGTCATTTTACACCAATCCAAATAAACAACATGGGTAGACATTTTAATCGTATACCTCAATGTTTTTCAAGCCTTTTCGAACCAAGGTACACTTTTATTTATAAAAAAGTTCGGTGGCACACCGTCCTTCAAAAATGTTTGAAAATGAAGTTATGTCAAATATTTTACTGTACTACCTCATAAGCAGATAATTCCTATATAAAAAGAAGAAAATAATACTTGAAATAAAAGAGAATGACGTGCTTTATGTTTTTATTTTTTACCGTGCAATCTTAAATCGCTTTGTTAAACAAATTAAGTTATTAAATGTACTACCTCAAGAGCAGATAATTAGTACATAAAAAGTTTATAAAAATCTACTGGCACCTACTGATACGGATGACTATTATAGTTCGTCGTCTGAAGAGTGCAAAAATACCTGGCCTGATTTTTTGGAAAGACAAAATTCCAGCGGCACACTAGACAAGGTCTCACGGCACACTAGTGTGCCCAGGCACACTGGGTGAAAAACACTGGTATAACTGACCTATTTATCTTCCACAATTCTTGTTCATCAATTAACTAAAATATGAATGTGAACAACATATGAAAAAGCCTGTAGCCATTCTGACTTCAACTTTTTCCACAAGAATTAACCAGAATCAACCATTCTTCATCAACTATAAACTACAATCAAAAAACAAGTAATATGGTCAGCTACTATACCATTCATCAAAAATATCTTGTTGCAGAAAATATAAAAACTTGAAATAACAGCAGCAATGCAGAAGGCACGCGCGCGCACACACACACATTCGCCATCAGTCAATGGTTTTCCGTTCTTTTGCTATTTGTTAGATTGCTTCAGTGGTGGTGTTTTTCGCAGCGACAAAGGTTTTTAGGGTCTGTCGCTCGAGGATCCGTCATGATTTGTTCAATTATTGCGCGCGTGTGTTTCGTTGGCTGAGTTAAGACACGGAGCTCTCCTTTGCGAGGCGCCGCGCAAACACGCGCTGACACACGAAATGGCGCTAACGTAAATCGTCTGCATTTATATAGCGCTTTTCAATTACAGCTTCTAAATAACACAGTGCACAACTGAAAATGTCTAAATTTCAGGTAAATGCGCTTTAAAAAACAAAAACAAAAATCTTGATCATTTTGCCGTTTGCTCGCGTGCTACTGGTTAACCCCTTGCAGGCCACTGCTGGCACGTGTGTCATAGGTTGCCGACCCCCGGTCTAGTACGAGCGAGGGCCAATGATACACGGCAGAGCGTAGGGCAGGATGCCAGAAGAACATGGCACCAATCTAAGATAGGATTCCACAGTGATAAAGAATTTTTTAAAGAACTGATTTTTTTTTCTAAAAATTAATATTGGAATGACAGTTCATGTATTTTTGCTCAGTCTTCAAATCAATGTGTTTTTTTTTCACTGGATGAAAGTTGTTTTCGTACAACACGGAGGCACTAAATATGACACAGTGTCCCTACAGGCAGAAACTTAGCCAAAGTTACATGCAAGGTGCATTCATTGTCCTTTAAGCTTCAGTTCAGCGGTTATGATAGGGACCTAAAACTACCATCCTGAGGGCCCAGAGTTTGAAACCAGTGTTTAGTATGACATTTTGTGTGCTGGAATGAAGTTGGGTTGGATAGCAGAGCTTCAATGCAAATCAAAGCATTGTGGGAATTGTTTTGTGACATCAAATAACTTAGTTATTTCTCACGGGGTTCTTGTCGGGGTGCATGGTGAGCGCCAGTTTCTTGAAAGCCTGCCGGATCTGGCGGGTGGTGGCATCGCGGCCCACCTCTAGCAGCTGGTAATAGTCGCGACCCGCCCAACTCATGACAACCAGCAGTAGTAGAGCCAAGATTACGCCAAACAGACCCGACATCCGGGTCCCATGGACCCCCTGTCCTGACATGGTGCTGCCTAGAGCTGCCACAAAAAGAAAAAAACATGTAAGGAAGGCTTTCATTCATGCAAACCTTGTTTGCGGCTTTATATTTAGGCACAACACACACAGAAACATAAACCACTAATTAACAAAAAGGAAACAAAAAAATATTTGCCGGAAACTGCTGAATAACATAATGGTATAATACATGTGGGGGTATGCTGAAGCGTTAAAGTGCCTGCCCCTATTCCATGTTTTTCTCACAAGGAAGACACTTGAAGTCATAACAAGAAAACAAAACCCACCAAAGTATTGCTGGCCTATTCCATCCCCCAAATCATTACTTTTCAGGAAAACACAAACAACAGCTTCAAGCAAATGCTTCCTGGTGTTGTAAATCAGTCTGGCACGTCCGTTAGCACAAATATTGGCCCATTCTTCTATTAAGTGATTTAATGCAGAAATGTGAGAAACTACGAAAATGTTCGCTTACTTTTTTTTCATACCTCTCTAAAAAATGAAATGGTATTGATTGTGACCATTACATTTCTGTACGAAAGCAGCGATGTGCAGAATTTGTAATGACACACTAAAGCACTAGACATTAACAGAGTACAGTGCGCTTCGGATGACGTCATTGTTAAAAACACCTTACGTGGACAACGCTTTCGCGTGACAAGTTAATTACTTCTAATTAGATGTTGACAAAGTGAAAAACATGTAAACTCGATTCCCGACTACTCGAGAACTTCACAAAGAGGTTATATCGCATAACAAAGATGTGGAAACTTTTCAATGAAAAATAATTGGACCAAGCCGACTAACGCGCATGCGCACATTTAGCCAGCTAATTGACTAGCTTAGTTTTGCAGTTAAAAGTGGACTAAAGCGCTGTTGTAATTTATCACAAACATTAAAAAAAACATTTCTCGGGCAAATTTACCCAAGTTGAAGGTTTGTAGCCGCTGGAAAACTGTCACGTCAGACTCAAAAAGTCGCTTTAGAAGAGACAGAGCGCCGGAGAATGCTAATTGTATCCGCCTTCGGCACACGGATGTCGCCGGGATCAAGTTCCCTGTCGTCATCGTGAGCATCTTTTCCGTACAGCGTTTCAAAATAAAAGATAAAACGATATTTAAAATGGAGGAAAGATGACTGGTAATCCAACATACAAGAATCTCAACGTCTGATTTTTATAACCAAACTTTTTATTGTTTTTTTGAGTGTCATTTTTTTTATTTCAACGTGATTACAGTTTTTAGAGACATACTTTATTGTGTCGATGTCGTGGCCATGGAAATACACTGTTTTGTTTCCGGTAAAACCGTCTGTAACGTGTTGCGTTTGTGACCCGTTTAAAAGTAAAACATAATTATTTAAGTCTCATTTGCCAAATTGTCCAATCGCAATTGAACATGTGGTTGAGTTAAAATCAATACCAATATCTTGTTCTCAAAATAATGTGGGTCAGCATATTCTAAAGTCAATTCAAACGTGTTCCAAATAGTGTTTATGCGAAATACTTTGTGCCCTGAATGCATCTCTTCCATTTCTTCCGGGTGTGTGCGTAACCAGGGAAGAAGTTCTCCTTGCGCCCGAGCGACATAAACCTTCTTAATGGATCTATTTGGGCTCAGAACACTTTAAACACTTTAAATTTAGGTGGTCTTCTTCGTGAGATTTGAGTGACATCACCCCAACCCTGAAAATCTTGTCAGCTGCTGGGCTAAGTCACGTTTTTTAACGCGGCTAGCCGGGCTAGCAAGCTAGTATCCTGGCATCACTTCCGGTATTTGAAATCCGCGGACAAAAACTAAGACAAGCAAAGATGGATTTCACAGGTAAAAGCGACATTTCTACAAATAACACTGATCTGCGCTGATTTCTACATTTTTACAACTAGTTTCTTAGTTTTACAACTAGTTTCTTAGTTGTAAATATCTCCACCTATTCATACTGATGTTCTTTTAGCTTATTCTTGCCTTAAATACTTTATTACGTGTTTACCCTGGAGTGCCATGTCCTATCTTGTTTCATACAATGTTTCACTACGTTGTTATCAATGACAATGAAGACAATTCAATTCAATTGCATGAATTGGATCAATTGTTTCTGCACGTGATAGGAGGGTTCCCCTCTCCTCTAAGTGATTGACAAAGGAGGTGAAATACCGCTTGAATTTTCGTAGTGGGATCGGAGCCCATGGCCCTTGGCTCCCCGACCTCCCCCAAGGCGGGCCACGGCGCCCAGTTCCTCCCGGGCTTCCTGATGGGCGACTTGCCCGCGCCCGCCAGTCCTCAGGCACGCCCTTTCAGCATGACCACGCCTCTCCTGGACAACATGGCGCTGAAAGGTGATCAAGGGACTCAGGTGGAGAAAGAAGAGCGTGCTGATTGTGTTTCTTTCTGTGTTGAGTAGGGGGTTCAAGCCCGCAGCTGGTTGTCCCCACTCCGAAGGACAAAAGCGGGGCCCCACCGATTCGCAGCATCCACGATGGGCCGGTGACGTTGGCCACGCCCCTCAGCGGGCATCGAACGCCTGGCGGCCACGTCTTCCGGCCACTGACATCGCCCACCTGCGCTCGGGCGCTGTCTTTTCCCAGCATACCGTCTCCAGTGTCAGCAGGCCACACCCCTGCCTCAGGTACGCCACTTGGAAAGTAAATTAATCATTTTAACTCATTCCATGGCAGATGTTTCTCTCAAATCGGAAAAGCCGGTGTCAGACTATTTTTGCCATTTCGAATCATTTATTTAAGGTCTACAAAAAATTTAGATCAGTATCTACATATGCATAGGACACATCTAAAGGAAGCTTTTGATCCTCATCTTTCTTCCTTTTCTCTACAAGTCAATTCCTATCTATCGATTTACCCTGGTCTTATCCCTCGAGAGGGGTGACTGACGCCAAGACAAACACATACACAAAAACAAAGAAAAGTAAAACGGAGAAAGTAGCAAAAATACAAAAAATTTGACCATGCCAACCCAAAGGCCTAAACACCCAAACAGGTTAAGCACCTCGGCACCCAAGTTGGTCATGCTTTCGTCCCTCCAGATGAAACGGGACACAAGAAAGCGGCCATGTCACTCGGGTCAGGGTGACAACACACTCTTCTGTTCATCAGCAGGGCCCGACAGCTTTCACTGGTTTACCCCTGCTGCATTATACAGGTGCCCTGCCCATCCCTTAGAACACGTCCAAACATCCCACCGTCCTTTCACAACACCTCTCCACTCATTCCTATCACTAACAAGAGCTCTTGCTTCCACTAAATTTAGTCCTCTTTCCTCCGCTGCATTCATAACACCATCTATCCACTGCCTTTCTCTTTGTCTCCTTCCATTTACTTCTGCTCTGTAGATCCTCTTCAACATTCGCTCCTCATCCATCCTTTCCATGTGTCCAAACCAACCGAGTACTCTCTCAAGTCAATTCCTGTCAGCATGTATCAACGTTTCACTCAAGGCAACTACGTGGGTAATATGCAGACTAGAAATATAAAACAAAATCCAAAAGAAAAGAAAGGGGCATCCTACTATAACTTTGGATGAATACAAATAAACTGTTCTGTTGAGAACATTGACTTCAAACGTAATCATTTGAAAGTTGCAAAGTTTTCTACATCAGGCTCATGTGTGCACCATGTCACACCATTTTTGTTGTTGTTTCCCAGGCGTGCCTTCGCAGTGCCTTTCCCCCGCCCAGGTGGACCCTTTCTACAGTCAGGGAGAAGCGCTGTCCTCCGAGGATGTCCTGGACCAGACCTGGGTCACTGTCTTCGGGTCAGTTCCAATCTGGTTTTGGTCTTTTCCGAGCTTTCGTACTCCAAGCCGGCTCGCTGTCCTGCTCATTTGAGTCAGCCGTGCAGGAGGAGAAAAGCATTAAAAGTGGCCATTAAGAACCAGATTGGCCACCCTGGTCTCTTTTTCTAATCTTGTTCCTTGTGTGTGTTGCTGCATCAGTTTCCCTCCAGCCTCCGCCTCCTACATTCTGATGCAATTTGCTCAGTATGGAAACATCATCAAGCACACGGTACGTTGTCTGCTATGGACGACTAATCCTGACATATGTAGAAAGAAATGGCTACAAATATATGACATGGTAATAAATGAACACAGAAATCACACAGTACCTTAATATATCATATTGATTATTCATTCAATTTGTTTATTCACTTGTTATTTATTAGGGTATTTATCTTCTGTCTTTGTCACTTTTGCTGTCATTTATCTATTTCAGTATTTAACGTAAATTCTGTGCTATAAGCCACAACTTTTGTCACAGACTTTCAAACCTGCGGCCAATGCAATGATGCGGCTAATTTATGCATTTTTTTCTAATGGCCGCTAGGGGGCGCTCGAGCATATAGGTAAGAGAGTCAATCGGGGTATGCTTCATATAATTCCTAATATGTTTTGTCGTTACTGATATGACCAGGCGTGTCAGTCATGTAACATTACTATATCCTAATCGTATTCAGCCTGTTGCTCTCCATTATATTTTATATTGTCTTTTAAGAAAAGATGGATGTTTTTGTATAGGACTTTTTTTAAAAATGCGACTTATACTCCAGTTGCGACGTTCGATTTTCCTTCTTAATTTTGCATTTTTTGGCCGGTGCGATTTATAGTCCGAAAAATGCGCAATCAATTTCTTTCTACATATGCCCGAATGGCTCCTCCTTAAATGGCATGCACATGGTTGTCGCTTGGATGGGAGTTTTACTGTTTTATTGTTTTTACAAGATGGCGTCTCCCGGCAACTGGATGCACCTGCAGTACCAGTCTCGTCTTCAAGCTCGGAAAGCGCTCTCCCGAGACGGAAAAGTCTTCGGGGACGCCATCATGGTAGGCGTCAAGCCCTGCATCGAAAAGGTAATGAAATCGGGACGGCCCCTTGGTCCCCGTTCGAGCAATGAAAACAAATGTCGCTTGTGGCGGTTTTGCTTGCTAGGGCGTGATGGACGGCAGAGAGGGTTCCGCCTCCTCTCTGGCAAACACATCCCTCCCATGCACACCAGGCTCCGCCTTCAGACCCCACGGTGTCCCTCGGCGGAACATCGCCACCGATTATCAAGTACGATTGACGATTTTTAATCGATTACATCACATCATTGCTAACAAAAGCCTGCCCACATGTGTGAGGTTAATTCTGGCTCTTTTTCGAGAATTGGCTCTTTTGATTTGGCTCGCTGAAAGGCTCTTTTGGCTTCCAAACGGTTGTTTGGATTTTGTTTTTATCCATAAATTACTAATTATTTTGTCACATAATGCATTGAAAGATTTAAAAAGGAGGGGAATAAAGCAACCAAAGTAAAAATGGAGAAAAAAAAGAATATATTTAATAAAAGAATAAATGAGAGGAACAAATGATTAATGGAATTTGAAAAAAGAAGAAAAAAGGTAAAACAAGAAATAAATAAAATAGCTAGGAAAACGTAAGCAAAAGAAACTTTAATAGAAGAAAAAGCTAAAGGAAAAAAACACAAGAAAAAAGTAAAAAGTTAGGGAAAAAATGAAGAAAAATAGAAGAAATAAGAAAAAAGCTTAGAAAAATAAAAAGGAAAAACAATCGGATGTTTTTAAAAAGGTAAAAGAAGTAAAAAGCTAATAAAATTCAAATCATGTTTATTTGTATAGCCCTTAATTACAAGGAGTCTAAATAGGCCGCACAGACTACGGACTATTATTACGCTATCCCCTGATCTAAAACCTACATGAGGGCAAAGAAAAACTCAAAAACGCAACATGAGGATAATGAAAAATCCTTCCAGGAGGACCAGGCTGCAACGGATGTTGTGACAACGAATGATAAACAGATATTGTCAACATGAAATTTAAGTCATTCATAAGCTCTAGAATAGAACTGTGTTTTAAGCCCAGATTTAAACAGTTCCACTGAGGTTGCAGATAGAATCTCAGGAGGGCAGAGCATTTATAATGCTTTTACAATAAAATAAAAATATATCTCAGTAAAAGAAGAAAAAAATAAAAGGAAAAAAGTTTAAAAACAACTTGGGACAGGTTTTTCGGAGTTTATTTAATCAGTATATGACCAATAAGAATCCAACCTTAAATTATGAAATGCAAGGATACCCTTTACATTTTTTTATGTTGAGGGAAAAAAAGCTAATCGTGAAACATAGTGTCCCTGGAGACATCAATTAAAGTATTTACAATTCTAACTTTTTATACAAGCGACCACTAAAGCTAAAAAGCCTTTCGAAGGGAACGGCTATTGCTCGGTGGGGAGCCTGCTCCCATCGTTTACTCCCAGGAGCTGTTTAGTTCGCTAACGATACATCACTAGTTCACACATTTAAAGCTAAGGATCGACCGATGTTGGTTTTTCAGGGCCGATACTGTCACCTTTAATTTTTCCTTTTAATCATGCAAAGAAACAAAGAATACTTGTTATCAATTCAAATACAACTTTAGTAGCACTCTGAAAACTTTTACAGTACATACAGTAGAATTTCATCACAACTTACTTGACTAATCTTTCACGTAATCCAAAAACTAACAGTGCAGGAAATACAATTACAACTTGTATCAGGGGACTTATGAACTTAAAAGAGCATCGAAATTTCAACGGAGCTTTTGACTTGAAAAGTGTGGGCACTACTGTTTTAGAGCCAGATTTTGACAAACTAGTGTTATGCTAAGAGCTAATCACTCAGTATTTCGGTTTAGCATGCTTTTTTTTTTTTTTTTTTTGTTCTTAATCACAAACACACATGCTTGATTGTCAAACTAATGATAAGAGCGAATATATCAGTCTCCACCTGAATGTGCTTCCCTAAAACAACGACACATTCTACGCTATCTCTTAATCACACACACACACTTCTCTACCATGGACTTTTTGATATCTCAATCTTATCAGTGGTTCCTGAGATAGCAGAGCTGCCGCTGTTTATTTCGCTCTAACGTTATTCTTCCTGCTTGAGTGGCACTGCCCGCGGTCGATTATCCAATCAGATGGTTTGGAGTTGGTAGCGTCCGAGACATTGGGAGAGAGGGGTCTGGCTGCGTCTGAGCCTGATTAGTCGGCCCGTCGAATATGTAAAAATACTGATATGGGTGCTGATAAATAGCTCATTATCGGTTGACCTCTAGTTTAAACCTATGTGTGTAGTATTTGACCACTGGATTTTTTTGTTCTAAAAGGAGACACTAAATATTACACACTGTCCTTTTTAAAGCATGTTCCTGATAAAAATGGGCCTCCACATTTGGTCTGATTCATTTAATCGCTTTACAGGTGGTGACAGACAATCAGACGCCGAGAAGAGACGACAGCTTCGTGTCCAAGGCCATGGAGTACATGTTTGGCTGGTGACGTCACCAAATGATGTCTCACGCCTGCGTGTGTGAAATCCGCCTCTTTTTTAGCATCATTTCATTTGGAATAAAGTTTGTACAGTACATGAAATGGCAGCGCCGGGGTGTTTTCTCGGTGACCAGCAGAGGGAGACATTCACTAAAACACTGTTCACCTTATGTTTCATGTAAACTATCGTGACGTCATCGATGCTCGCAAGCGCCTATTCCTAATTATTGTTTCTCCAAGCCGCTCTGATTCTGCAATGTTTTTCTGGACTATTAGCGCCCCCTGTGATGCGTCGGTCTCGTCAGTGTCATGAATTTTGGGCAAATAGCATTTATTTGTGAGACCGGATGAAAGACATGTTGGCCTGGAGAGGGATGGATGCCACCAGGCTGTACAAACCACATGAAATGGTGCCCTTAAAGACATGTGTGGTAAGGGATCCAACAAACCAGCCAGTGTTTATTTGTATAGCCCTTAATCACAAAAACTCTCAAAGGGCTGTACAGACAATATACATACATACATCAACATAAAATATAGGTAAAGACAAAAATACTTGTTCAGAAATACGACAAAAATGCCACAAAATATGCCAGAAATACTACAAGAATACAAAAAATATATACTATGACTGGAATACTACATAACAACCTACAGAAATGCTACATAAATAATACTACAGAAATACTTGTCAAATCATGTTTATTTGTATAGCTCGTATTCACACAAAGAATCCCAAGGGTTGCAGAGACAATACACGGACATCATCAACATAATGTATGTGTAAATAAGACCAAAATACTTCTACGGAAATACGACAAAAACACGACAGGAAAAAGTACAAAATACTACAAATAGTACAATAGAATTTGTACAAATATCCTGTTACAGAAATATTACAATTGTACGACAAAAGCACTACACATATATAACAATAGGAAAAATACTATGACAAAAAATAGTAAAATATAAATACTACAAAAATCCTGCTACAGAGATACTACAATAGTACAAGAAAAACACTACAAAAAAGTACAAAACACTGCAGAAATACAACAACAGAAATAATACTATGACAGAAATACTTAAAAACATACAACAGGAAAAAGTACAAATTACTACAACAAAAATACTACAAAATAGTGCAATATAAATACTACAGAGATACTACAATAGTACAAGAAAAAACACTACAAAAAAGTACAAAACTCTGCTACAAAAACACTGCAGAAATACAACGACAGAAAGGAATACTATGACAGGAATACTTCCAAAAATACTGCAGAAAAAGTACTGAATACTACGACAGAAATACTCAAAATAGTGCAGTAAAAATACAACTAAAATTCTGCTACAGAAATGCTAAAAAACACTACTGAAATACGACAAAAATACTTTGACAGAAATACAGCAAATACTACAAAAGTACAACAAAATATTACAGAAAAGGTACAAAATACTGTGACAGAAATGCTACATAAATACTACAAAACACTACAGAAATACAACAACAGAATTACTCCCAAAATACTAAGACAGAAATACGACAAAACTAATACTACAAAATAGTATTGCAGAAAATCCTGCTATAGAAATAATAGAAAAACTAGTAATACTCCAAAAATAGTGCAACAGAAATACGAGTCAAGTCATGTTTATTTGTATAGCCCGCAGACATCAATAACAGACAAAAATACTTCTACAGAAATACTCCAACACAAATACTACAAAAATAAGTTCACTGAAACAATACAGAAATAATACTACAGAATTATTACAAAAACACTACTCAAATAGTTCAAAGAAATTACAACAGAAATATTACCACAGAAATCCTTCAAAAACCTAGTCGTACAGTAATACTGTACTTAAAAAGCCCTTGTGGTATTGATTCCTCTAGATGGCGCTCTTTGTTCAATAATATATTAAAAATGGAATTGAACTAGCGTTTTGTATTTAGGAGCACCATCACTAACCCAACCGAGTTTAAGAGAGACAGTGTGTATGAAATGGCGACCTCAAGGGGTATCAACACACTTTATTCATTTCATCCGTCCATCTATCCATTAGCTGCACCGCTTATCCTCAGTAGGGTCGCGGGGGTGCTGGAGCCCATCCCAGCCGTCCTCGGGCAGCGGGCAGGGGACAAGCTAATTGGTTTCAATCACAGGAGCAAAAAAAACCCTATATTGCATCATACCAAACAAAAATGATATCGCATAACTTGAAGAAGCGGCCATTTTACAATTACCGAATCCTCAATGACGACTTTGCCAAGCTGGCTTATCTCAGTTTGCTTTGAGTCCTTAGGGGCCACTTACTGAGAACAGCAGAACCCCACAAATGTAATGGTCGCCGAGCACCATTATTCATGCACCTTTTTTCTACTGTTTCCTTTTCTAGCCACTTATGCTAGCCACTTGGCTGAAGGCCAGGCTCACTGCATGCCACTATTATATCGAGCTGCTTCTGGTTCTTGCTTAAGTGTTACTCACCTCCTACAGCTGACATCGCTGAGTCCTGTCGTTCAGGCATCAGGCACATCCTTCCACCTTTCCTCCTCTAGCCACCCATCCTATCATCATATGGCTCACCGCTAGCTGCTATTGTTATTGTTAGCAGCTCATGCTTCATTTTGACATCGCTGACATCGCTGAGTCCTATCTTGAGGAATTTTCCACTTTTTTCCACTGTTTCTTTCTCTAGCGACACATGATAGCTACTTGGCTGCAGGCTATGGCTCATTGCCAAACACTTTTGTTATTATAGGCTGCTCCTGCATTGTTCTTTAGTGTCATTCGCTTCCCCCAGACATTGCTGAATCCTATTAATCAGGTGTCTTTTTTTCCCCACTGTTTCCTTCTCCAGCCAATCATTGTAGCCACTTGGCTGCAGGGACTGGCTCACAGCTTGCCACTATTGTTATTGTTAGCTGTTCTTGCCTAGTTCTTCATCGTCACTCTTCAGAGTCCCACCACTAAATATCTTTTTTTCACAGTTTCCTTCTCCAGCGCATCATGCTCCCATTTTGTTCTTCAGTGTCACTCATTTTTTACAGCTGAACCTCGCTGAGTCCGACGATTTAGTATCCACTTTTCCCACTGATTCCTTCCCTAGCCACTTATGCTAGCATCTTGATGGCAAAATATGGCTCACCGCTAGCCGCCGTTGTATTTGTTAGCAGCTCGTGCTTCATTTTTCAGTATCACTTGCCTCCCATTGCCAATGTCGCTGAGTCCCGTCATTGCGGCATTTTCCACTTTTTTCCTTGTTTCTTTCTCGAGCTACACATGATAGCCTCTTGGCTACAGGCTAAGACTCATGGCTAGACACTTTAGTGATTTTTAACTGCTCCTGCTTTGTTCTTCAGCGTCACTAATTTTCCACAGCTGAACCTCGCTGATTCCCAGTCTCCACTTTTTCCAATGATTCCTTTTCTAGCCACTTATGTTAAACATAAGCTGCAGTTTATGGCTCACCACTAGCCACATCATGCTAGCTGTAGCGACATCCGATGCTCATTGGCGTCAATTGTTAACGTGCGTCCCCTCATGGGCAGGAAGCGGCTCCGATTGGTCGAGCTCGGACGCTGACAGGAAATGGCGACCTCTAACATCCTGTCGCGCTTCCCTCCCGTGTCCTTAACCCACTTTGTTGTCACGGAAATGGCTTGCATCTCCCGAAAACATGGCCAATAGCAACACAAGCTGCCGCTAATCCCTTCTGACCACAACAACCAAGTTTGGTTTTCTTCAGCAGCAAAAAACTTAAAAAGGAAATCTTCAATCTTTATTGTTGTTGCTTTGTCCTAAAGATTGTTCAGCATGCTAGTTGTTAGCTTTAATATGCTAATACTTTTTTCTCCTGACCTGTAGTAGTTTGTGTCGAAGTTCATTAACCTGGTAATGCTGCTAGTGCTTATATGAGCTATAATAATAATAATTTCCTTTGTATTGTCATTCTTTGTAAGAACGAAATGTCGATACACCTGACCCGTTGTAGCGAGCCGATGCAGCCGCAGCCAACAGAGGGCGCCGCCATTTTACCAATATTATAAGTCTTAGGTATGACTCGGCCGAGGCGCGAACCAGCGACCTCCCAAGCCATCAGCTAGGCTACGCTAGACTAGGCTAATGACTAACCTGAGAAAGGTAGCATTATTTAAAGACATTAGCACGCGTATGGACCTAGTGCTCAGATGAGCTTCAGTCATCAGCTAGGCTAGGCTAACAACTAGCCTGAAGATGCTAGCATTATTTTAAGGCGTTAGCACGTGTATGGCCCTCACGCTCATGTAGATAGCCGCTAGGCTAGGCTAATGACTAACTTGAGAATGTCAGTGCTATTTAAATACGTGTAAGCTGGATAAAGACATCAGATAGGCTAGGTTAATGTGCTATTTAAAAATGTTAGCGTATGCTTGGCCTTGAGAATGTGAAGTATGCGTTCTGGTGAGCGTCAAGCTTCCAAATGTTTTGACATTTTGTATCTGCAGGAAGGGAAAAATGTCAGCTTGACTTTTTTCTGGCATGCTGGTCATTCTCGTGTATGCGTGGGGATTATGACCGGTCCCCACTGCGCCCCCACCAAAATTTTAGCTTGTTTGCATCTGTGACAGTTGCTAAAAACCACATTGACAAGGTCCTCGCTACCAATTGAAGCTGCGCTTGCTAACCAACCGCCAAGCCAGGCCAGGAAGTGGTCACTTCCTGTGTCCTTGCAGGTGATGATGTCACTTCCTGTTGGGAAGACACTCCATTGTGGCCAGCAGGAAGTCAACCTGGCGCTCGTACGTGTTCGGGCGTTCGTTGACACCTCGTTCGTTAGCTCAAGGGCGCAACTCGTAGCTATCCGAGGGGACAAAGACAATCTGTGGCCAATCAGGGGCCAGGAAGAAGAAAACATGTGAAAAGCACAAAAAACCAGAAAAGAGTGATGGATGCGTGCGCTCCGACAAACGTTAGCAACGCGCGTGCACGCGTGTTTATGTAGCGCCAGATAAGCTAATTGTTACAGATAAGATTTGGCACAGCCCCTCAACCCAACACACACACATAACAGTTAGCAAAAGTGGAAGGAAACGCATAAAAAATTCTTAGAATCACTGCGCCAACGGCTAACTAGCTACTATCTGCACCAGGGGTTTCCAACGTGGTGTCTGCGGGCACCAGGCTGCCCTCCACGAACAATTAAGGTGCCCGCGGACCTGTTCTAAAAATAGCTTAACGGTCATTGTGATTTTTCAGTAAAATGATTTCTCTAGTTGTTCACTGACCTTTTTTGATCCTATTTTTGTTAGTTACTCTGGTAATAACTTAGTAATAACATAGTAATAACATGATAAGTAATTTTAGAAATGTAAATAAATTCCAGGTCATCGGCTTCATAGACAAAAAGAAGTCTATTGAAGTATTGATTATTTTAAGCAATTAATTAAGAGAGTAGAATGAGAACTTATTTGTGTAATAAACACATTTTAATTCAACATTTTATTGATTTATTTTAAAGGAAGTACAACAAATTAAATTCTAGTTTATGGGTTTAATAAAGCGAATGACCCAGAAACGTGCAGTTGTTTTTAGCTACCTATCAGGCTGCCTCTTTAGCATTGTAACTTGCTATCTTCATACCTTTTAGCTATTTGGCAAACTATGGAGCTAGCTTCTTACATTATCCAGACAACATTTGACCCTTTTTGCTAGCTATCAAGCTAAATTTTCGCCTCCTTTTTTAGCTAGCTGTCTAGCTTTGTTTTTAGCTTTCTAGCTGGCTAATCAGATGGCCGTTTACTCTTTTAGCTACATAGCTAGCTCCATTTTAGTTTTTAACCTGTTTAACTTTCTAGCTAACAATCAAGCTACATTTTTAGCTTTTTAGCAAGCCATCAAGCTAAACTGCTATTTTAGAAATGGATGTCAAACTCGCTGCCCTTTGCGCTAATTAGGAACAAAAAGTAGCTCTCAGTTTGAAAAAGGTTAGAAACCCCTGACCTTGACTTTAAACATTGATCTTATTTTCTTATTTACGCACAAAAGAAGGCGTACGCCATTTGTAGGCAACTTTTTTTATTTATAAAAACAAACTTGACCGGAGAATGTGCGGACTTGAGCTCTGGCCCTGCCGTATCAACAAAATCACTATGACCGAACGACAGATAAAACCAAAGATAGCATCTGAAATTGATACGTTTTTGCCAAAAACATCAAATATATAATCTCATCTCTCATCTCATTAGCTGCACCGCTTATCCTCAGTAGGGTCGCGGGGGGTGCCGGAGCCCATCCCAGCAACCATCGGGCCGTGGGCAGGGGACACCCTGAACTGGTTGCCAGCCAATCGCAGGGCACACAGGGACAGACAACTCGCTCGCTCATTCACACCTAGGGACAATTTTGGACCGGCCAATCCACCTGAAATGCATGTCTTTGGAATGTGGGAGGAAACCGGAGTGCCCGGAGGAAACCCACGCAAGCACGTTGAGATCATACAAACTCCGCACAGGAAGTCCGGTAGCTGGATTTGAACCCACACAGGAGGTTCCCAAGACCTTAGAACTGTGCCGCACACGCGCTAACCACTGCCTCAAATATATAATATACCGGTACTTGAAAAAACAAAGTGAGTGGCGTAACATTGACTCTCTTTGGGAGCTCACACACGAACATATAAATATATTTTTCAACAGTTTTCATTGATTACTAAAATGTCGTGACAGTTGGATTCCCCGACGATTCTCCGCCAGCTTCTCCATCGTGGGGGTGAGCTCCGGGGTCCCCTTTCCCCCACCTGTCGCGCACACACACCTGCGGTATTGGGCGATCGGCTTCTTGGCCTCAGCTTTAGGAACGTTGTTGATAACATCTGCCACACGCTGCTACCCCTCTGCCTTTTTGGCATTCGTGATGCCAACGCTAAGCGCCCCCAAATAAAAAATGTTTTACACAATCTACCACACTGTTGGGAATTAGATATTAAAATGTACCGTTTACCAAATTGTTCGAATTAGTTATCTGACTCCATTAACCAAACTCAACCGACATTCACCCAATAATTTATGCGCGCTCGTTTGTTGATGGAAAAGATGAACAAGAAAGCCGATATTTACACAAGGCGGCAGATTTAATTTCATTAGCAATTTAACCAAGTGTACTCCATCGAAAATGGCCGAATTAGTGTCGTTGGGGTCTCTGTGAAGCTTTTTTTCCGAAGTCCTTTAGCTCTCTCCTTATTGGCCCACGTCTCCCCGCAAGATGGTGTTCCTGTCACAATCACCCGGTTAGGGAACACCTGTGTTCAGGATTTGGCGCCAACAGCCAGGACAGCTGATTGGTGCACCCTGTACATTTAAATCCCCAGCTTCCGGTAACACTTTGTCTGATTGTACTCATGCTACCTGTTGCCTTCAGCTCAGTAAGCCCGTACCTCTGACTTTTTGTCTGCTCCCTGTTTTCTTCTGATTGATCTCCGTTGCCGACCCGTTTCTGTAAATCTTCCCTGCCCGTCTGACCATTCCCGCCAAGCCTTCACCCGCCTGTCAAGTTCCGTCAATCGGCCAACCAACGGATCTAAGAATCCCACCTTGTCATTTCCTTCCTTTCAATAAAACCAAGAAACGAGCGCAAGTGATCTCAGTCTTCCTTTTGTCCTGTCTGACAGTTCCTGCTCCTCCCATGGGCGTGCCAAGGAAGCCCAACGTGGGCTCCACCACCTCGCCGCGATGTCTGGAAAACTTAAAACAACACCGGGCGTTTCTATGTCATCAGGGCCTTGTTCTCAAAACATCGCCTGTTGTCCTCCGTCAGAGTCCTGTTATCAAAATTCCCTAGTCAAAATATTCTACATTTAGAACAGCGTGAACTGTCATTGAACTACAGCCCAGTCAGTGAATATCTTGCATTAAACTCAATAAATGTAACTTGTATTCAATCGTATAAAATCCTTTATAGTCAAATGCATAAAATCCTTCTACACCCACAACCTCCATATTGTGTGAATTAGTGCTTTCTGGTTATTTTCTCCACTTTAGCCATCTTCGTGCTCGTTCACGGTTCGCAGATCCCTCAACTGCCTGGGTCGTCCAGGCACCAATGAGGACGCAACTCTGGACAGCCTTCTCCAGACGGTCCTTGGCTTGTTCTTGGGTCGTGGCAAAGTTGGCACCAGTCCATTCCTTGATGTTTTTGGCCCAGTTCTTTTTCAGTCTTCCACTCCTCCTGTCGCCTTGGCCTGTGCCCTGGAGAATTATCTTGGTCAGTTCTGATGATCTTCCGACTATATAACCCACATTAATATGACAACTACCATTCAAATTAGCACCGTCATGCTAAATATTGGCATCAAGGCCTGTTTTGGCCTTTTACGAGCTAACGATTAGCTTCAGGGATGCACGCTTGCAGTTTCAACAATAACATCTCCACTTTTCTGGACTTCATTTTCAAAAAAAGGACGCAAACTTTTTTGGGTTTTAACATACCAAGATATCACAGACAACATTTAGCATTTAGCACAATCATCAAGAGGAAGTGAGCGTTCAGTCAACAGGAAGTGACGTCACCCAGTTTTGCGTTTCCTCGCCTTTAAACTTTTGGACGCTGTCTGACCGCACAGGAAGTGTCCGCTCAAGCTTTGTCTCAGACTTCCTGTCTGACGGCTAGCGCACGCGCACACTTGACACCGTCTTTGCCCTGCTTTTGGTTTTTGAGAAGAAAGCGGACGTCTTTGTTTACGATTGGGACTTCCTGTCCGTCCAAGGCTAGCTTGCGGAAACATGAGCAGAACTGGCCCACATTTTTTACGGACAGTCCGATTCCATTTTGGAATCTTTTTTTCTTGTGATTAAGGTTTATACAAATAACAGGACTTGACTTGAATAAATATAAATTTAGACATCCACGTTATATTTCTTTTTCGATTCGTTTTTAATCATTTTTGTTTCATCAAGTTGCTTTTGAAACGTTCACAATCAAAGCAAAGTCATCCATCAAGTCCCTGTTTTGATATTTAGTTTTATAGTTGTATTTTTGTGGTATTTTGAAGTATTTCTGTAATAGGAGTCTTGTAGTATTTTGTTTTCTTTTCAGAATGAAAGAAAAATAATATGTTAGGTTCCTGTTTTAAGCACGTTTTGTAGTATATTTGCGGAGTTACTTTGGTACTATTTTTTAGTACTGTATTTCTGTTGTCGTTTTTTGAAGTATTTCTGTTGTAGTACTTCTCTAGTCGATTTTTAGTAGTAATGTATTTTAGAAGTAATACTTTTTTTAGTATTTCTGTGTATGTATATACTGTCACGACCAGCACACAGGGTAGACCCAATCACGTGATGTTTTCTCCGAATTTTATTGAAATATAGAGGAAGGGTTAGCACCCGCGATCCGATGCTAACTGGACGCGGGAAGCAAGTCGCTCTCGTACTCGGATTGTGATCCGAATACTGAAGGATTTTTTTATTTTATAAGTGGATTTTCCGTAGCAAGTCAGGGACGAGAAAAACGGTCGGTAGCCAGGACTGGGAGAGCAAGGCGTGGTCGGGGTCGGAAACGAGTCTTGAGCCAGAACGGTAGAGTAGAAGTAGAATAGAATAGAGTAGAATAGAATAGAATAGAATATACCTTTATTGTCATTGTTACAAAATGGGTTGAACATATTGTGACAACGAAATTGGGCGTGGCACTCCAGTTTTACATTTAACAGTGAGGATACAAGAAAACAATGAAGATGAAGGAACAAATAAGATAAGGTTATAATTTACACAATATAAAGGAACAAAGAAGATAGTAGTAGCCCCAATGTGCAATATTTGACCACTAGATGACACTGTTGTCTAATGCAAACAAAAAACATTGCCACAGAGCATAGCAGAGCAGCAAGATCCCAGATAAAAATGTGACCTCTAGGTAAAATAATCATTATTTTTTTCTTTTTTTAATGAATACAGTTTTTTTGTTTCACTAGGAGGCCCTAAATATTACACAATGTCCCGATAAAAGTTAGACTAAGTCTTTGTGTATAAACCACTCCAACGATTGCATTAGATTTCTGTCTGGGTATAACAGGCATGCCCAAAGTCCGGCCCGCGGGCCACTTACTGCCCGTGATTAACTTTTCACTGGCCCGTGGCCCCTGTCATAAAGTCAAAAATATGTGGCCTGCCAATATGGTTGACCCCAGGTTAATTAATACGTACCCAAAATAATTCACATTTTAATCACCATACGCCACTTTGCCATTGGCTTTCTCTTAAAATTTTAGCCCACCTCATTGGATGCAACATGCATTGCAACATGGCGACTGTAAATAAAAAAGAAAAGTTGTACTGTGAGGGCCGCTGCTTTTAGGACAAGTGGAAATTGGAGTATATTCTCACCTAAATCCGAAGCAACTGCGTCTGCCCAATTTGCCAAGAGAATGTGGCTGTTTTCAAAGAAGATAATATCAAGAGGCACTGTCAGATGAAACATGCTGACTACGACAAGCTCACTGGAAACAAACCCTGTGAAAAGGCGACGCAACTAGAAGCTGTTTTAACGGCACAGCAGCACTTTTTCACGAGACCAAACGAATCAAATGAAAATACTCCGAAGGCGAGCTACGAGGTCGCCACGCTGATTACCAAGCACTTTAAACCTTTCACGGAGGGTGAATTTCTTAAGGACTGTTTAAAGAATGAATAGTCGACCCTCGCACATTTTCGGCTTACCAAATCTGGCCCACTTTCTGAAAAGTTTGGACACCCATGTTTTAAAGTCTTAAAAGTTGTAAAAGTTTGCCACTTCTGCTTTCAAACAAAAACATTTTGTTTGTTTTCTTAATATCCTGCTGACGGATTCGGTTTCACGCGTAATACCTATAGCTTTTTAATGTCAAAAGATTGGCATGTATACCAACAGACCATCACCTTGATGAGGGGAAGTGGAATTTCAAAATAAAAGCAAACGGCACAAACCTAAACAAGGACACACACAGCAAAATATAAATAGCCGTTTTGCATTTTAATGAATATTCCCTGCAGACTGTGTGGAGGTAACTTTCAAAATAAACTTCAGAAACTTTTAAAGTGAAACTATCTTGTGTCTTGAAGTCATGAAGTTACATTTGCCGAACAGTTCCACAAACTGTGTGGAATTTACTTTCAAAATAAACTCCAGGAGTATTTCTGTCATGATTCAGCTGTGATTCAGCTGTGATTCAGCTGTGCCCGCTCCTTTTGGCGCCAACTGCCACGGGTTCTGTATTTCTACCCAGTCCCGTCTGTCCCCTTTTGTCAGTCCGTCTGTGAACCTCAGTAAACTCTAGGCAAGCTTCTTTTGACTCTGACTCCCACCTGTCCCGTTTTTTTGCTCTTGTCTGTCCCCGGCTTCGACCAGTTTTTTGATCCTGACCTCGTCTGCTCTCCTATTCTGGCTTACGACTCGGTTACGACCCCGGCACGTTTTTTTGCTCTCCTGTCCCAGCTACAGCCCCGCGTTTTCCGTCCCCGACACCGCTATCGCTCGCTACGAAAGATCCACTTCCGCGTTCGGAGCACAATCCGAGTATCAGAGCGACTTGCTTCCCGCGTCCAGTGAACACCGGATCGTAGGCGCAACCCTTTCTCCTTCTTCCAATAAAACTTGTGAGAAACGAAACGCAAGTGGGTCCTGTCTTCGTTCTGGTCCTGACAATTTCAAAACATGACTAAGATCAATGTATTATTTCAGTCCAGATTTGGACACGGGAATGGCATTCGTGCCGAACCTTTCGACATAAAAAAGCACTAGATGTTATTGCGTGTTCTATTTTTATGCGTGAAACACAATCTGTCCCCAGAATCTTAAATAAAAAACAAACATGTGCTTGTTTAAAAAGCGGAAGTGGAAAACTTTTGCCAAAAATGAAAATAAAACGGGCTTGTTGTAGTACTTTTTTCACATACAAAGACTTACTCTTCCTTTAAAATAAAGCAGTCATAGACTCAAATACTAGCCTTGAGCATACCTGACAACACTACAGCTTTATACGCTTTTTCTAATGGTGCCAGCTGCTGCTCGTTGCCTGATTGGCTTCCCTCCTATTTAAACTCTGTGCTCTTCTGGTCAGTCCGTCAACGAACCTCTGCACTTGCAAGACCTGTATTTTGACTCTATCCGGTATCCTGCTTGTGTATAGGATCCGGTCTTGATCCCGCCTGTCTCGTCCTGTCCGGTATCTTGCTCCAGTATTGATCCCGTCTTCTCGTCCTGTCCGGTATCTTGCTCCAGTTTCCGGTATCGATCCCGTCTGTCTTGTCCTGTACGGTATCTTGATCCAGTCTCCAGTATCCTGTATCGATCCCGTCTGTCTCGTCCTGTCCGGTATCTTGCTCCAGTCTCCAGTATCTGGTATTGATCTGCCCGTCTCATCCTGTCCGGTATCTTGCCCCAGTCTCCAGTATCGATCCCACCTGTCCTGTATCTTGCTCCAGTATCCGGTATCAATCCCGTCTGTCTCGTCCTGTGAGGCATTGATCCCGTCTGTCCTGCCCTGTCCGGTATCTTGCTCCAGTATCGATCCCGTCTGTCCCGCCCTGTCCAGTATTTGCCCGTGTATCCTGTATCTGGTATCGATACCGTCTGTCCTGTCTGGTTTCGTTATTTTCTGCCCAGTGACGGCGGCGTTTGTGTTCCCGCACATGACTGCCACTTTCCTGTAAAATAAAGCTTGTGTGAAAACGTTACGTGTCTAGGTCCACCGTCTGTTCGGGTTCTGACAGTAGTTTGAGGTGTCTTTAATAAATTTAAAATAAGTATTTTCTCTATCATCTAAGTGTTAACAATGCTCAACTGCGTTCAAAGAGCCTTTATGTATTATTTCCGCCGCTACAATCTGCTTTTTTCTTCAGCGAGTTAGACCGGACAAAAGGAGGCACAGATTGGGGGAGGGGGCAAAGAGTAGTGTGACGTGCGTGCTGGCGATTTTCATTTATTCGAAGATGAAAATGGTGAAAGTAAGAAAAGGACTGTTTCAAATACAGTCCAAATGCCAACCCCAAAAAGATTTTAAGAATTATAGGTAGCTTGACGGAGGCTGCAATGATGATTTCAACCAGAAGATGGCATTAGTAAGTATAATATTTTGAGGTTACGCACACCACCTTCAAACAACACTAACAAAGTGCTTGACTAGAGACTAGTATCTAAGGCCCAATCCCATTTCTCTCACTCGGCCCTGAGGACCCTCCAGTGAGGTCCCTCGAAGAGGAGTGCCCTCCGCGAGTGAAGTGCAAAGCGGAGATGGTTTGGACAAGACTTGCAAGGTTCCACCCCTGTCCAGGAGATGGCGGTAATATTAATTGGCTGTAGACCTCAGTGACGTATTGGTCTACGTCACATGTAAACAACTCGAGTCTCAACCTGTGGTGTGTCAGTTGGAGAGTTCGTGCAACGTTAAAAATGCCCGCTACAGCTGTGTTATTACCGATTGCCTGAAAGCTCATCATCTTTTCCGTGTCTCCAATCAACGGAGGAGAAATGTGCTATACTGAAGACAGCTTCGGCGCTATGTAGTGCTGATTCATCTTTACAAGGTACGTACACTCATTAAAAAAAATGACCCGTTCGGTCAAATACAGTAGAAGTTAACATACAATGCACGTTCACATAATACCTTATGTTTGTGTACATAAATGTACATAAATGGCAATCTACTTATTAGTATCTTAATGCCATTTTATGACATATAGTAGGGGTCTTTAGTGTGTGACATGATGAAAAGTAAACAAACACAAGAACAGTCCACCTGACCCTTAAGCTGACATAATATCGTCACCAAACTTCCCTGTACGACCCAAAAACCTTAGTTCATAAGGAATTTAATTCAAAAGAGTTGTCATTGGATATAAAAAAGGTCATTTCAACATTTTTTCATGATGCTTACATCACAGTTAAAGCGGTCTTTTTCTTTTCTATGCCCACATTTATGTCTAAATTGTTTGTTATCTATTGTGTTCCAGAGTGGCTGTCCCATAAGCGTGGACAGGTTGGACAGGAATGTTCCCATCCTGTGCTTATGTGGAGTCAGAACTCATTCAGGACTTAAGGTTGAGCAAGAAGGTTATGTGGGCCCTGCAGAAGCTGCTAAAGAGGGAACAGGGCCGTGGCTGGAGGTCCTGATCTACGTGTACTGGCTGGCCCACGCTCTGTCCTACCGTGTGGTGTCACGGGTCTTCAGGGTTCCCAGGTCCACCGTACAAAGAATTGTCCACAGTTAATATGGAATAAATTGCCCAAAAGCCATATTTTAGGCTCTTTAAGTCAGACCCACATTTGCATTATGTGCTTTTCTGCATTACTATTCAATAAACATCTTCATTTTGAGTAACACCTTGGTGGTTTATTTCATAATGATGTGAGATACTGTGTGTGAACTATGTGACTGTTGGACAGAAAACAACTACAAATCACTCCAGCTTAAATAATAGTTTACTTTCAGAAAAACAAACTCACATTGGGCCAAAATACATAATAGTAAATAAATAATGTGTCACAAATTTTAACAAAAATATACCAATACTTCCATGAAGCTGCAAAACACAAACTGGAACTTCATTGAGTTCTTAATAAAAAAAAAATATTTTCCTTTTATAAAACAAAGGGAAACATTGCAGAGATGTCACTGTTCTGGAAATTTGTCCACGAGCTTCCCAAAAAGGACAGGAACCGCTCAGTTTTGGCCACAGTTTCTTCGAGCCTTTTCCTCACTCCGGCAGACTCCACTTTCAAAAAGTCAAGGAGTGTATCGTGCTTCCTTTTTTTTCTGGGTGATTTGGGGTTTGGCGCCGGATTAGAAGGTACCAACGACGTGCCCGGTGGTGTGGATGGCGTGGTAGCTGTGATGGTGACCAGCTCTTCCACGGGACGTTCTACAATGGCCTTTAGGTTGGGTGGAAAAAACAAGAATTACTTAATGCTGATGTATTGTACAAAAACAACTGTGTATAGGATGCTCAACAAGTTGATGTGATACAGGAAATTATAGGATGTGTTCTGGATAATTATTTGATAGTGAATAGATACACAAAATTGACATGTTATTCTTATGGCTGTATGAGCCTTCTATTGGCCAGCATCACATATGCTTTAGAATTGTCTCCACATTTGGACAACATTTTGAGAAGGTAATTAGTTTACTTAATATGTGTTTACAGAGAAGGCAGTGGACTATGTGATAGTAGTTTGTTTCATTTGTATTTCCACGTGAAATTCGGAGACATTACTCATAATGCATGATGAAAACTAATGCATTCTGATCTCACATGAAAGAATCATATTGTAAATAAAACACGACACCCGAAATTGTGTGCAGTAAACAAGCGCTTATGTCCAGAACGGTATTCTGACTATGCTCCTTTAGCGACTGGGCATGTACAGTATATGTAAAAGCACGACTCGTTTAAGATAAAAACAGGGATGGGCTGAACCGTGATTTTCTGCACAGTTATCCTACTTTACAGTTTGTAGCGTGAAGATTTTTTTTTTTTGCCAGCTCCCTTGGTAGATTAGTGCACTTCGTAAAGTAGCGATTTTGCTAAGTCTCTGGCTGTTTTATTTTGGAGAAAGACTAAGTCTATGCACATGACTAAACACTCCAATGATTAGACTTTTATTATGGTAAAAGTTTGCCACTTCTGCTTTTAAGCAAGAATTTTTTTTTCTTTTTCTTATTATTCTGGAGACAGATTGTGTTTCACGCATACAATAAAGTGCGCGATAAAATACACCACGTTTTAATGTCAAACGTTTGGCATTTATGCCAACAGACTATGACCTTGATGAGGTAGTTAGAGGTGAAGTGGAGTTTCAGAATAAAAGCTATAGCACATAAACAAAATGATGACCCAGAGAAGACAATCCCTAAAATGATGTTTTATATAAGTTTAAAGCCAGAGTGTGTAATAGTTGGACCCTAAATGGCACTGTGTTGTCAGATGTGAGCGAGGGCCAGTGCCACAGAGCGTAGCAGCAAGTTAATAGACAAACATGGCGGCGACTTCAGTAGGGATTCCACTATGTAAAAAAATACAAATTTATCAACCTGTTTTTTTTTTTATGAGTTTCAAAATAAAAGCAAACGGTACAGAACTAAACGAGGGGAAGTGAACAGGAACATGTTACCACATAGTCGTTAGCATCTACTCATTAGCATGTAGTCGTTTGCATGTACTGTAGTCCTTTGAGTTTACCCGTTAGCGTCTTCTCATTTAGCGACTGCCTTAGCGTCTACTCGTTGGCACGTAGTCATTACCATCTACTCTTAGCATTTACTTGTTAGCATGTAGTCGCTGGCATCTAATCGCTAACAAAATCTTGTCAGTATAAACCCATTAGCGACTGCCTTAGGTTGTACTCTCTAGTGTCTACTCTTTGGCACATAGTCGTTAGCATCTACTCTTACCATCAACTTGTTAGCATGTAGTCGCTGGCGTCTACTCACTAGCAAAAACTCGTTAGCGAATGCCTTAGCGTCTACTCACTAGCGTCTACTCTTCGTAATGTAGTCGTTAGCAAGCAGTTGTCAGCATCTACTCATTAGCATCTACTCGTTAGCATGTAGTCATCGGCGTCTACTCACTAGCAAAAACTCGTTAGCATAAACTCATTGGTGACTGCCTTAGGTTCTACTCCTTAGCGTCTACTCTTTGGCATGTAGTCGTTAGCATTAGTTTTTAGCATTTACTCATTAGCATGTAGCCATTGGCCTCTAGTCACTAGCGAAAACTCGTTAGCATGAACTCATTAGCGTCTACTCTTTGGCATGTAATGGTTAACAAATAGTTGTTAGCATATCCTCGTTAGCATCTATTCGTTAGCATGTAGCCATTGGCCTCTACTCACTAGCAGAAACTTGTTAGCATGAATCATTAGCGAGTGCCTTAGCGTCTCCTCGCTAGCGTCTACTCTTTGACATGTAATCGTTAACAAGTAGTTGATAGCATATACTTGTTAGCATCTACTCGTTAGCATTTAGCCATTGGCCTCTACTCACTAGCAAAAATTCTTTAGCATGAACTTATTAGCGAGTGCCTTAGCGTCCACTCGCTAACGTCAATTCTTTGGCATGTAGTCGTTAACAAGTAGTTGTTAGCATATACTGTTAGCATCTACTCGTTAGCATGTAGCCATTGGCCTCTACTCGCTAGCAAAAACTCGTTAGCATGAACTCATTAGCGAGTGCCTCAGCGTCTACTCGCTAGCGTTTACTCTTTGGCATGTAGTCGTCAGCAAGTAGTTGTTAGCATCTATGAATGAAAAGTGAAATGAAAATGAAAAGTGCAAATATCTTGTGTCTTGATGACATAAAGGCTACATTCGCTGAACTTTATGCAAGTCGCTTTCAAAATAAACTCCAGAAACATTTCAAAAGATGATTTAAATCGATTTCTTTTGACTGTCCGGAATAGAATCTGAAACATTCCAATGCCGTCGGCTGCCATCAAGTAATCAGATTACATGGTAACTGTCGCTCCCCTCCTCGTGACGGGGGCGGGGAGAGGAAACGCCGTTATGCTCGTGCACGCGCACTGGAAGGGCGGGAGCCTCCCTCGGGCATGCGCTCGCGCTCTCGTGCACGCGCTTAGCGGAGGTTCGTTCGAGTCCGGCAAAAAGCAGGAGAACTTTTTGGGGGAGCACAACAATAAATTGAAAAGGGACTAAGGAGAGGTAAGCCACGCGCATGCGCACACGCACGAGGGATATTAGGGACAATTTCACCGATGATTTTTTTTTTTTATTATTATTACTTTTTGAAGCGGTGACCTCCGCCAATGAAAAGAATGATCGCTACACGTGGGGGCAGGTGCGTGACGTCAGCAAAAGAAAGGAAAATGTCGTTTTTCAAGCTATTAAATGAGATTATTTTTCTTCACATGATTCTTTTCATTCAATGAGTCGTAAAAGTTTTTTTTTCTTGAAATCTTGTGACATCTTCTGACTGGCCGGCAGCCATGTGAGCAATAAAGTAACATTTGTTAAAGGGACAGTGTGTGCTATTTAGCGCCCGCGCGGCGTGAAATTGGTTAAAAACGAAACAATATTGATTTTAATAAGAAGAATTTGCTTTCGTTTTTATGAAATCGTAATAAGATTAGCCTCCCCCTAGACTGAGTTGATGTCATTGGCAGCCATTTTGCCGCTATTGGGTACCCCCAAAAAAAGCTGAAAACCTGTCTTTTTTTCCCATTACTTTTTACCTTTTTTTCTGTTTTTACACTTTATTTTGTATTTCTTTTTTAGTTCCTTTTTATATTTTGTTCTTCCTTCTTCTTTCTTTCTTATTTTCCAATTTTCATTTTTTTTTCTTCCCTTTTTCTTGCTTTTATCTCCTGTCCTCATTTTTCATTACTTTTTTATTCTCTTTACCATCACTTTCTGTTTGGGTTTTTCTGTTTTTCTTCTCTTTTTTTTATTCATTTTTGTCGTCTTTTTTTTTCTTTTTCTTTTTTTCATTTTCTTTGTTCGCTTTCATTTGTAAGAGGCTCGCCAAAAAGGTGAGAAAAAACTGTTGCAAATTGGTCCTTTTGAGTCTCCGTAGTTTGTATACTTCCTTTTGGTCTTTAGCACTCATTTTTTTGTTGCACTGCATGATACGGCAGCATCTAGTGGTCCAATATTAAACACTGTTCCTTTAAGCACAATGTAACTTTTACGTTTTGACTTTTCTTGCCATCGTGACAAAATTTTGGTCAACTTACAGGCGGGTTTTCCGACTAACTGAACTTGACTCGGTTCTTTTGGGCCGTCTTCTTTTATTCGTAGGCAGAACCTGCAGCCACTGTGGCAGAAAATCCGCCCCCAAGATTGAGGAGCGCCATCCACTCCGCCTGTGAGAGATGAGCGTGATCCCGGTGGGGCTTCTGGTCCTGGTCCTGGTTCTGGTCTGGGTCCAAAGGCCGGCCTGTGGCTACACGCTGGACGTGGAGCAAGCAATGCGATTGGCTGGAGCACCGGCGTCCATGTTTGGATACTCCGTGCTGCTACACCAGCACGGCAAGGACAAATGGTGGGGGCTCGGTCTTAAAAGGGGCACGGTCTCAGGTTTTCGGGGTCTCACCTGGGACTTGGGTTTCAGGTTGGTGGTTGGCGCCCCGGTAGACAACGCATCATCTTCGTGGTCGGGCGCCGTTTACCGATGCGCCGTCAACACGGAGCTTCAGGAATGCAAGCCGATGCCCGTCCCAGGTGATCTGGGGTTTTCCTCGTAGTCCTTGTTTTTGGTCCAAGCAGGATTCTAGTTTGAGTTTTTGCCGGCAGACGTGGAGCATTGCGGCAAGACGTGCCAGGGAGAGAGCGCCCACCAGTGGTTGGGGGTCAGCCTGTCGCGGCAAGCGGGCACATCTGGTACTACAGGAGGACACGTCCTGGTTGGTAAAATCAGCTTATTCTGAACCAAACTGCTGCTTGAGGACCATTGGAGGCCTGGCTTATTTTCGGAGATCCTTGCTGCTTTTTCTTGGGGACCCAACCGTCAGGTCCTAACAACCCATTTTGAGGGCTTCAGCTCCCTGTTTTCAGCAGTCAAGTTGCTTATTTTCAAGGGCCCGTCTGCCTGTTTTTAGCAGCCTGGCAGTCTGAATTCAGGGGACTGGACACCTGTTTACAAAGACCCGGACGCCCGGTTTAGGTGTACCGGCTGCCCATTTTTGGAGGCTCAGCCTCGCATTTTCAGCAACTTGGCCCTGGCCGCCGGTTTTGAGGGGTCTGGTTGCCTGCTTTCAGGGGCCTGGCCACCTGTTTTCAGAGGCCCAGTTGCCCATTTTCGAAGACAGAGCCACCCGTTTTTGAATGCCATGTCGCCCGTTTTCAGCAACCCTTGTTTTCAGAGGCCTGGCCCCCTGTTTTTAGAGCCCTGGCCATCTGTTCCCGGCGGCCCAGGCTACTGTTTTCAAGTGCTTGGTCACCTGCCCATGAAAGCCCGGCCATCTTTTTACAAAGACCGGGGAACACGTTTTTTGAGGCCCAGCATCTATTTTCCAAAAACCCAATGAACTGTTTTCAGGGGCCTGGCCTCCTGTTTTCAGGGACCCAAATGTCTGTTTTCAGGGACCTGGCCACCTGGTTTTAAGGGCTTTGCCGCCCGTTTTTTAGGGACCCAGCTGCTTGTTGACAGGGGACCGGCCATTGGTTTTCAGCTTCCCGCCCTTTTTTTTGCACGCAGGCGTGTGCCCACCGCTGGAAAAACGTTTTCTACTCCAAGGCGGACGGACACAACAACAAACTTCCGCATGGTGTTTGCTATCGCTATGACCACGGCCTGGGACACGCACAAGCCATCATTCCCTGCTACCGGGGTACGCACACCAGACCGCAACTTCCAGGCCAATCAGACCTTCAAAATAAAAGCACATATATTTATATGTGTTGCAGACCACCAGAGAAAGTTTGGCGAGGAGTACGGATCCTGCCAGGCCGGAATGTCCAACCAGCTCGCACAGGTGACGCCACTTCAGATAGCTTCCGCCGGCCAGCTTGCAGCATGTCATATGTCCCAAAACAGAGCATACAAAAAAAACTTGTTTGGGGTGGGCGAGGCGGACCCGAATGTAGACATCATTTTGGCGCACTAAGTTTCATGGGCAGTGGGAATAACCAAAAACAAAAACTCAGTCCGAAACAGTCACGGCTGACAATCCAAAGCAAGGTCGGTTGATGGCAAGATCCAAGGTGAGGGAAATAGTCCAGCTGTACACAATCAATCCATACCCCTCTAGTGGGAGGTGGCTAAACTCAAAAACACATTCACATTGTGCAAACATTTATTCTCCTTCGCTCTTCCCAACATTAAACCAACACCGCAACAAGAGGTGAGTTGCTGTGCCATGCAACACTTCATCAGCAGAGAGGCCTGAGAGCATGGATAGATAGATAGACAGATAGATATTTTATTCATCCCCATAGGGAAATTCAGACTTCCAGCAGTCTCATTTGTTGTTTATTAACAGATTAACAGGATGCCCTCGGGGTGCTTTGTTGTAGTTTAGCCACAGCGGAGTCGATGACGTCACACGCGAGTCCAAAAGTTCGACGTCCCTGCGGCAGATGGAAATCTTTGTTGTCAGGGTTACACCACCTCGTCTTCACGTAGATAGCGAGTCCACCTCCTCTCCGCTTCCCGCAGGCTTTCGTGTCTCTGTCTAACAGCGCTGAAGCCGGGTAGCTCCGGATAGCTACGGTAGCTCCGGGTAGCTGCACGTTAGCATCCAGAATTCTAGACGTAAGCCACGTTTCCGTGAAACACAGCAAACTGCACTCCCTGTGTGCTTTGATGTTTTCCACCAGAACAGCCAGTTCATCGGTCTTATTTGGTAGAAAGTTCACATTTACCATGATTACGGGCGGTACCGAAGACTTATAACGCCGCTAGCCGCTAAGCTAGCTCCGGCTCTCCATCCACGATTTCTTCAGGGCAATGAGGTGATTCCTCGAATAAAGGCATTTTTGTGCGTTAAAACCCATAACGATAGGATAGAAAGTAATCCAAAGTGTAGTTGTCAAACGGGACAAAAAACACCGAAGATAGAAGCAGACACTTAAAACAATAAATCACAAAAAGTGCGAAATGACACAGAGCTGCCGGAAAGGCTGCCGCTTGCGGCGGCGCCGCTTTGATCTTATACTGGTTTACCCCCTCTGCATCATATGCGTCGATATCAGTCATTCCTAATTATCCTTCACCACTCACGTCTATCCCTTACACACACCCTTGCATCTATTAAATTAACCAACCTCACATCCTGAGCACGTTTCATACTCTCTTCGTCAAACAGCCTTTATCTATTTTCTCCATCTGTTCAAACCGTCTCAGAACATTATCATCAACCCTCTCAGCAAGCTCTCTCACCACACCAGTTCTTCTCTTTACTTTCTCATTCCTTAACCGATCCAGACGTGTCACTCGACACATAGTACGCAAACATCTTATTTCAAAGACATTTAATCTATTACGCTCATTTACTCTGAAAACTATGTCTCTGATCCTTACATCACTGCATGGAAAAACAGTCCGACAACCTGTGGTGTCGTGACCAGGCACGATAAGGATCTGGATAAAATGGTACAATTATGGAGAGTATTGAGGTGGGTGCCCTCCAGCCACCCCAAACAGGGTGGCACCCTATGGAGGATAATGGTCTGACAAAAAAAAATCAAAGAAAATTTCAGGAAAAAGGAACAGAAGCGTTTGGATCGGCGGACAAATACTAAAAGTCCCTAATGCAAATGTTTTGCGTTCCCAGGACCCATTGGTGTGGGGGACCATAGGGAGGTTGTCCTGAAAGTCCAAATGTCCTGGTTTTGCGTCCCTAGAAGGTGATAACCTGGACAGGTGTCTTTAATCCTGGGAAAAAAACACTAAACCAATTCAGGATATAAAAACGCTTCTAAAAATTGACAACTAAAAAACCCTCAAAGTCCGAAGGTTTTGCGTCCCCTGAACCTACTGATGATGGGGACCTGGTGACATCGTACTGGATGGGTGTTTTAGATCCTGACAAAACACTTAAAAAGCAGTTCAGGATCCAATATCAGAAACGTTTCAATCGGTAGAAAAAGCCAATATCCTGAAAGTCCAAATGTCTGTGTTTTGCGCCCCCAGGACCTGATTGTGATGGGAGCCCCAGGGACATCATACTGGACGGGTTCGGTTCTGGTCTTCAACACATCGAGTGGCGTCATGTCGGTCTACCTGGACGACGATGGCTTGGTTGGCTTCGGGAGCTACCTGGGTCAGAACTAGATCAGAACCAGTTCCTGGCCCGAAACCAAATTGACTAAAGACAGTCTTGTCGGTTTTTACCTTCAGGCTACTCGGTAGATACGGGACACTTCCTGAACGCCGCTAGCTTGGAGGTGGTTGGAGGTGCGCCGCAATATAACCAAAAGGGAAAAGTAAGTGCGTGATCGGCCGTTCCAAAACATGAAAACCACAAAGACTGACGTTTTGTGTGTGCTCCCAGGTATTTCTCTTCTCCGTGGACGGCAACATGCTACATGTGCTAGCCCACGTCTCCGGAACGCAGGTGAGCGAGCACTCTCCTTTTTGTTTAAAACCAACCTTAAAACCCACTAGCACTCATGCTAATTAGTAAAAGGCTTGAGAATGACTACAACGGCTAACGTTATGCACTCCTTGTATGTGTGTGGTGTGTATGGTACATATATGGTATATCTATACATATATATCTGAGCCATATTCCCCTAGTGGGAGGTGGCTAGAGTCCTTACTTTTTCTGGGAGATTGATACCTTCGCTCAACCCAACTGATGTGTTAGTAGTCATTAGGTGACCAAAACCCCCTATTTCAATGCCTAATGCCGAGCGCTAAGCAGGGAGGCAATGAGTACCAATGTTGTAAGTCTTGGTATGACTCGGCCGAGGCTTGAACCAGCAACCCGCCCAGTCTCGGAGCGGGCGCCCTACCCCCAAGGCCACCGAGCTGGTCAAGGTACACAATTTAGCAGCAGTTTAACTCCTCTCAAAATTCTGATTGTCCAAGCTCCACTTTCATCCAAAACAGAGTAAAACTGAAACATACAATGACAATAACGTGAGTCTGACACTCGCCACTAACGATCAGCAAAAACAATTAGCGATTTCAGTGCAATACATCAAAAATATCGATTGACAAAAGAATATGACACGGACGATAAGTCGAGTCAAGATTAGTGTCAAAGGTCCACTTTCATCCAAAAAAGAGTAATAAGACAATGGGGCAAGGCACAACAACAGAAGCAAATGTGTAAATAAAAACAGTTAAATAGACTCACCAATGACATCACTTGTCTAAGTGACTCTTTCAAATGCGAATATTTTTTGTATATGTACTTTTGTGGATTTTAGACGTATCTTTGTTATTTCCATGGATGTATCCTTTTTATAATGTATGTCTTGGTATTTCTGGAGCTTTTCTTTAGATATATTTTTATAGTATTCTATAGATGTATTTCTGAAGTGTGACATCAATTGCTGTCTGAGAGAGTCAAACTAGGTAACCTTTTCCTGGGGGGCAGAACAGCTAATGCTAATACGGCACGATGCTAACCAGGCTACCGAGTTTTGTGCGTTGTTGGACTCGCATTTTGGCGCTTGCATGCTAGCGCTCGACCTGAACCGGGACAGCAGCTAATGCTTGTAAAAATGCTAACAAGCGTACTAAATTTTGTGCATAGTTGGGCTTGTACTTAGCGCTAGCATGAGAGCGTTAGACCTGAACGGCAACAGCAGCTAATGGTAATACGAATGCTAAAGAACGTCCTAAATTTACTGCGTAGTTGGGCTTGTGCTTTGCAGCTAGCATACAAAAGTATGACCTGATTAGTGACGACAGCTAATGCTCATACGACTGCTGAAGAGCATACTAAATTTTGAGTGTAGTTGGACTCGTACTTTAGCGCTTGCGTGCGACATTAGCTAATGCAAATTTGTCATGAATGCTAACAAGTGAAGCGATACTTGTGGTTTATGTAGTTGGGCTCGTACTTTGGCTCGAGCGTACGAGCGCTGGACCTGAACGGGGACGGCCTATCGGATTTGTTGGTGGGCGCTCCCATGACGACGGGTACCAATCGGGAGGAAGGACGCGTTCATGTCTTCCTCAACCGGGGACAGGTGAGACGTTTCTCGACAACCATTTTGTTTCGCATCGCATCACGCTAAAGCTAATGTAGGCCAAGCTAGTGGAGGCTAGCTTCCAGCTGAGCGGGGGCCGGGCCTACGCCGGACGATTCGGAGAGACCATGGCCGACTTGGGAGATCTGGACGACGACGGTTTCCCGGGTGAGGGACTAGTTTGTTCTGCTAACGCGGTGACGGGGCTAATGAGCAAAGCGGTTTGTCGCGCTAACGAGCCATTTTGTCTGTGGTGTTCGGCGTAGAAGTGGCGGTTGGTGCTCCGCACGAGGATGAACTACGAGGTGCCGTCTACATATACAATTGTCGCAAGGACGGAATTTCACCGACACCGTCGCAAGTAAGCTAACCACGTTTTGTCAAGTATTTTGTTGTTTTGTTTTTTTTATCATATATTTATTTCTTTTTAGAAATTTGGTCATGTATTTTGTCATGTTTTTTTTCGTATACTAAACTAAATTTTGCCGCCTTCGCAGGTGTGCTATCTGTGTGTTTTTGAACGCTAACCGCTAACAATGACTGCATTGGCAGAGGATCAGCGGGGCGGAGCTGGGGCAGGACCTGCGTTTTTTCGGCCAATCGCTGAGCTCGGGTGTGGATGTTGACGACAACGGTTACCATGGTAAGGTTGCCATCTTCTCTCGCTGCCATCTTGTATCATCACCATTTTGTCCCGCTCACATTTGTCTCGCCGTTTTGTTGTCTCACTGTCATCTTGTGATGCAGCCAACGTGTCTTATCGCCATTTTGTCTCGCTACCATTTTGTCTCATCGCCATCTTGTCTCGTCGCCATCTCGTTTCATCGCCATTTTCTCTTTTAACCATCTTGTCCCATTACCATCTCGTGTGACCACCATCTTCTGTTACTCCCGTCTTTTCTCGCCGCCATCTTGTGTTGTAGACAAGTTTTCTGGCCGCCATCTTGTCTCGTAACCACCTTATCTCGCAGCCATCCTGTGTGGCTATCTTGTCTCGTTGACATCTTGTGTTGCTGCCATCTTTTATTACCAAAAACCTGTCTCTCTGCCATTTTGTTTCGTCGCCATCTTGTCTTGTCGCCATCTTGTGTTGCTGCCAACTTATCTCACCGCCATCTTCTCTCGTTGCCATTTGGTCATGCTGACATCTTGTTTCATCGCCATCTTACGCCATCTTGTTTTTCAGACGTGGCAGTGGGGGCGTTCCTCTCAGACGCCGCCCTCATTCTCAGGTGAGCAATAAACGAGACGCTAGCTGAGGCTCAAAATGGATATTTCTGATTTTTTATGTCTTATGTGGCCACAGGTCTCGTCCCGTCCTGCGGGTGGCAGCGTCCCTCATTCTACCTGACAACATCCAACCGGCGGCCTCCATCAACGTTAGCGTCTGCTTCAGGGTCTCGTCCAGACGCTACAAAGGAGCAGTCGGTGGGTTTGCTTAGCATTAACCACGCTCACCTCAAAAATAAACAACACCATGACATTAGCATCCGCTAGCTTTGTTAAGAAGTCTAAGTGGGCCCTGGGAAAATGCTAGTTGAAGGGCTAACTTAAGAATCTATCATCAGGACACCAAGACTAGATGCTAACAAGTTATTCTAACCTGCCATGTTAGAAGCAAAGCTATCAAGCCATCAATGAAAAGACACAGAGGCTGAGTTTAAAATCCAAGGTCATATTTGGCCTTCTTATCTTTGGACCACCAGCTGGATTATGGAACTTGCGGCTTGTAAAGGCTAATAAATGCGCTAGTGGCTAATAACAGTTCTGCAGTCAGTGATGATCTGTGCAAGCATCTGCTAACATGGAAAGCTAACGCCACTAATTCAGCCATGACACTTCCTGGATGCTTGCGTTATTGCTGATCCACCATGTTAGAATAGACTAGAATAGTCTGGAGATCAAAGTTGTAAAACATAGTATGTAATGAGATTAGACATGGCACTCCAAAATAAAAATGCTATGAAGGGTTTTAAGAGAAAAAAGAGAAAAAAACTATTAGAATAAAAAATATTTACAACGAAGTGCTAAGAAAAACTTGCCTCATTTGTAATTATAATGCAATAAAAAAGAATAGTGCACTGTAACAATAGTGCTAAAAATTAATAGCGGAAATTTAAAAAAAATAGATATATATATAATTCACAAGGTATACATTTTCATATATAGTTTTGTACAATAATATTTATTTTTTCAGTTTCACTTAGCAATAACAAAAAGAGAAAAAATCCAAAATAAGTCACAAGACATGTTTTAACAGTTTGTGTGTTTGTTTTTGGGTTGCCATGGCCCCGGGGAAGAAATCATTAAGTCGGGCTAGTCGGGCTTCTCTCTCTCTTTTTGTTATTTTTTCCCCCATCATGGCGGATCTACACAGCATGCACTTACTTTTACTCAAGTAATTATTTAGATAAAGAAAATGCTTCCCAAACTAACAGAAATTTTCATCCTCAGTGTTGAGAGGCGCGGATTCCTCCTTCCACCTCCCTCACGTCAAACGTCATGTCTGCTTCTTACCAATAGCTTACAAGTTTTACAAACTTTCTTTCTGCTTTTTGGCCAAATCTTTCACCATTTGCAGCTTGTAAACCGCATAAAATGATTTTCTTTTCGATGCAGTTTTGTTCAGTTTTACTTTCACTTCATTCGCTGCACGTCACTATAGTGTGCATTAGAACCCTAAGTAAGTGGAGTCCCTGATGGGGCCTAGCCCGCCACAACCCCGGTGTTGGTAGACCAGGAGAAGTTGTTGGAGATGTGCTCTTGCAGGAGTTTGAAGGAGTGGAAACTCTACCAAACTAGCATTGAGAAGGGTTGGCAAGTGACGCCTAGCAATGTCTTGCTGCCAGAAATGTGGACAGTGACTCCAAGCTAGCATAACCGGGAACAGTGCCATCACGGTTAGCCATGCTAAGCTAACACTTTTTTCATCAGATCTCGAGTACCACCTGACCTCGGACCTCCTCCACCAGCCGTCCTTGCAGCACCGATTCTTCTTCCACGGCAACGGCACAGCCAATGGCACCAGGGCCAGCCTCCGCCTGCGACATAGCCAATGGCGGTGCAGATCCCACGTGGCGTACCAGAGGGTGAGCTCATACGCTATGCTAAGCTAGCAGGGCTACACTATGCTATGCCACGGTACGTTACGCTGAGCTACGCAATGCTACACTAAGATGCGCTACGCTAAGACAGATGCCCTATGCTAAGATATGCTATACTAGGCTATACTATGAGACATTGATTTAGTCTAAAATAAGCTATGCTAAACTTAGCTCTGCTGAACTAGGCTAAGATATGCTATACTAAGCCACACTATGCTGAGCTATGATAGGCTACACTAAATTAATCTAAACTATATGCGATGCCAAGCTAGGTTAATATATGCTCCGCTAAACTATGATAAGCTATACTTTGATAAACTACATTAAAATAAGCTGTGCTACACTAAATTAAGCCACACTACGCTATACAATGTTATGCTATGCTATGATACGCTACACTAAACTAAGCTACACTAAGCTTGCTAAACTAGGCTAAGATATGCTATGCTAAGCTATGCTAAGCTATGCTAAGCTATGCTAAGCTATGCTATGCTAAACTATGCTATGATACACTACACTAAGCCAAACTGTGCTATACTAAGCTTGGCTAAATTACGCTATGTCATGCTAGATACACTATACGCTATACTAACCTATGCTATGCTATGCTAAGCTACATTATGTTAAGCTATCTTAGCCTTGTGACCGAGACACGTTGTGTTCACAGAGAGACGTTCGTGACATTTTCACGCCGGTGCGTTTTGAGGTTTCCTACTGGCTTCGCCAGGGCCACGCCCCCAAAGGCCACGCCCCCAAACGCAACAAAAGAGGCTTTGCTGCGCTCAAGCCCGTCTTGCAGGGGTCGGCGGGGAGTCGCCACATCCTCGGCAACCAGGTGGGGGCAGCGTTTACAAAATGTTAAAGGATAACGTGCATGAAAGTGGGCGGGACACAGGCCCCACACTAAATATCTGCATTTCATTGATATGTTTGCCATCACTTTCGAGGGGCATCATTCAACCAATCAGATGAAGTTCAGATTTCAAACCAAAAGGCAGGGGTGGGCAAGCGTTTTGATTGGTTAGCCACCTAAGAGTAAAGATTTGGCAGGGAGGCAGGGCCAAAAGAAAAACACGCCTCATTATTTCTTTCTGGATCCAATGAAAAAACAGACCCAATTTTTCTCATATTTATGGATAGATACACATACAGACATCTGCATATAGTACTGTATTTGATTATGTTTTCGAATGGACCATTTCTTCAAATTGGTTCTAAAACACAATTAAGGCAAATCCTTTAAGGAAAAGAAAAGAGAGAAACAGAAAGCAAAAAGGAAATAAACGAAAAAGAAAAAAAAAGGAATGAAAAATGGTCAAAGAGAAAATAAGAAGAAATGAAGAAAACATAAGAAAAATGGTAAAAACAGAAAAAAGAACGAAAAAAGGAACAGAAAATGCAAGAAAACCAAAGAGAAAAGAGGGAGAAAAAAATCAAGAAAAAAGAAAGAAAATGGGGAAAAAGAAGTGAAGATAATGACAAGGGTAAAGAAAAAACAGGAAACAGGAAAAGAGGGGGAAAAGATGAAAAAAAGAAAGAAAAAGGGAAAACAAACAGGGAAATAAAGAAAAAACATAATATAGAGGGAAAAAGGAAGAAAAAGCAAGAAAATTGAAGATAAATGAAAGCAAAGCTTAAGAAAAAAAACAAAAACGTAAGGGAGAAGAGTGCAAATATTAAAAAAAGAAAAGAAAAAAGGATAAGAAAAGACGGAATTAAAAGATAAGACAACAGGAAAGTAGGGAAAAAACAAGAAAAAAGAAAAAGAAATATGGTAAAAGAGAGTAAAAATAAGACAAAGCGAGAAAAAAAAACTGAAGAAAGAGGCTGAGAAAAAAATCAACAAGGGGAAAATGTAGGAGAAACGGAAAATAAGTAAAAAAGCAAAAAGCAAGAATAAAATAGAGTCAAAGAAGGGAAAAAAGAAAATACTGTATGTAAAAACAAAAACAAGGGAAAAAAAGATAAAAGAGCTGTAGTTAAAAAGATAAAAAACTGTAGAATACTACTATTGAAATAGTGCAAAATACAACCACAGAAATACGACAAAACGACTCCAAAAATAAAACTACATGAATACTACAAAAAACTAGAAAACTACTAAAATGAAACTACAGTGACACTACGATAATACTACAAAGTATTGACAGCAGAAATACTACCAAAGAAATACAACAACAGTAATCTACAAAATTCAAATGAAGTGTTTAAAACAGGGACCTAATACATCAATTTGCTTTGACTAGTAGCTTCATAACCAATTTGGCGAAACTAAATGATTTAAAAACAAATGTAAATAACTATAACTCGTAAATATCTACATTTTGCACCAAATGTATAATTGCACAAACCCTTACGATACCAACTGTATTACGATACCAAACTGTATGTAACATCCTACATGCTGACATTTCTTGTGTAAATATTGTGTAAATTATAACTATAACCTTATCTTCTCTGTTCCTTTATCTTCTTGGCTTTTTTTACCTCACTGTGAATGTGTGAAACTGGAGTGTCATGCCCAATTTCGTTGTCACAATATGTTAACCCATTTTGTATACCGGTCAACCTGTACATTTTTGCCGTACAAAATACGTGTTTTTTGCATTTTAAGACTAGTACGACGTACAAGAAAATCTGTACGGGAAAACGCAAATTTGTCATTGATGGTTACCATCCGGTATACACCGACTATCACGAAACGGCAAATCAATCAAGTCTAACGAGTTCGCCGCGGTAGCCTCTATTTCTGTATCGTTTTTTTTCCGTTGCAAACGAAGCGAGCGGTTTGATGCTACTGTGAGCATGCGTCTGGCGCCTTGGGATTTCCCATCATGCATCATTCAAAAAAAATAATATATGGTGTAAGATTATTTTGTATTTTGTACGGGAAAATACGACAGTTTGTACGGGCATGCAGCCCTGGAGAACGACAGGTATGCATTAATAGTTATTTGTACTTGTTTGTTTCTAGACGCGGTTTTCCCGCCACTGCCGACTTGCTAACTGCTCCACCGACCTTCGCCTGGATGCCCGCTTGGTCCTGCCCGGGTCGGTAAAAGCCCGCTTCCCATTGGACGACTGGCGAGATTCAATTATCATAAAAATTGTCCCCGCTTGCAGGGGCGGAACCTATCTGGCACTGGGAGCGGGCACTAGCTTGATGCTAAACGTTAGCCTGGCGGTGGTCGGAGATGCCGCCTTCATGCCCACCCTGGCCTTGCGATTCCCAAAACATTTGCACTACGTCAACGTCATCCACAGCAAGGTCGGTTTCTCATGGGTTGATTGGTTGATTCGTGACGGTGACGTACGTGCGGTCGGTTTTTAGGACGAGACGGCGGTGCAGTGCCATCTGGTGGACGACGGCGGCAGTGCAACGTTTCAAGTCAACTGCGGATTTTCAGAACTGGTTCTGCAAACCGGATCACTGGTAATCTAACGGCCTGCATAAATAGGACACCATAACAGTGACCCTTTTTTGTAAATATTTAGAGAAAAAAAAGATACAAATGTAGTCAAAATCTGCAAAGTAGAAACCCTTAATTATTTTATCCATCTAATGTAAATCAAAATGTAATTTAAACCTAAATCAATTCAAAATCTAATCAGAATCTAATCTAAATAAAATGTAATTCAAATCTAAATCTAATGTAAATCTAATGTAAATCTAATATAAATCTAATCTAAATCCAATCTAAATAAAAATGTAATTCAAATCTAAATCTAATTTCATTCTAACCAAAATCTGAACAAAATCTAATCTAAATAAAATTTTAATTCAAATCTAAATCTAATTGTAATCTAATCGACATGTAATTGAAATCTAATCCAAATCTAATCTAAATCCAATCCAGATCTAATCTAAATCTAATCTAAATCTAATTCCAAATCTAATCTTAATCTAAATCTAATCTAAATCTAATCTAAATCTAATCTAAATCAAAATGTAATTTAAATCTAAATCAAATCAATAAAAAATGTAACCTTAATCAAAATGTAATGCAAATCTAAATCTAATCTTAATCTAATCGTAAACCAATCGAAATCAAAATATAATTTAAATCAAAATCTAAAAATCAAATCAAAATCAAAATGTAATGGAAACGTAATTTAAATCTAAATGTAATCTAAATCAAAATGCAATTCAAATCTGATCTAAATCTAATCTAAATCAAATCAAAATCTAAAAATCTAATGTAAATCAAATTGTAATCAAAACATAATTTATATCTAAATCTAATTTAAATCAAAAACAAAATCTAATCTAAATCAAAATGTAATTCAAATCTAAATCTAATTTAATCTCAACCTAATCTCAATCTAAATCAAAATCTAATCTATCCATCTAAATCCATCTAATTTATCTAGATCAATCTAATTCTAAACTTGTAATCTAATCCATCTCTAAACTTCTATTTTATCCATCTAATTCTAAACATCAAATCCATCTATCTAAAGTTATTAATCCCGATTTGTGTGTGTGTGAGTTCATATGTGACGTATTGACACCGAAACGGCTGAATCGATTTTCGTGAAAATGTACACAGTTGTACTTTACGGCTCTGGGAATGTCTTTACTACGTTTTTGTGTCGAGACCCCCCCCAAAATTGAGGTCCAGCATTGCCAGGCATTCTACTTGGGAGGTGTGGTTTGCTGGAACATATGTGTTACAATCGGCCATTGCACCAATCCAGGGCGGAGCAACTGTTTAGCCAATCAGAGTGCAGAACACAATGTAATGAAAACACAAAAAGTTTGGGATTACTGTAAACGGCCCCGGCATCTCAAAGGCCTCAGTGTCTCACTGCCATTTTGTTCTCTATTTAGTCTGCAAAATACTTGCCAATTTGTCGGCCATTTTGTGGGTCTCAGGTGAACGTGAGCTTCGTGTTGGACGCGAACCGCAACGCCACGCCCGGCGACACGCTCATCGTGGCCGAGGCTAGCAGGTGAGCATAAGCTTTGTGCCGATGCCCCGCCCCCTCCGAAATGCTCCGCCCCCTGAGATGACACGCCTCCCATTTGCCCCGCCCCCTCAGCCACAACCTGGAACATTCGGAGTATCTCCACGACAACACGGCGGCCGTGTCCCTGCCGCTCAAGTACAGCGTCCACATGGACGTCCACGGGTGAGCCGAGGCTGATTCATCCGTTCATCAAATACAAATTGTTCACACGTTCATCTCACCCGACTAGTTTTGTGAGCCCGACGTCGTTCGAGTTTGGAGACGAGGACGCCACGCCCGTCCAGTGCTACCGACACACCTTCAACTACACCTACAAGGTCTTGTGGCACCTCCTGGAAATTCACTCATTCATCCTCCCTTATATTCATGTCAAAAGAGCATGCATCTACTCATGAATGCAGGAAATGACTTCACAATTTCATGTGTCCCCAAAACATTGACGTCTCACACGGTCATTGATTGCCAAAGTGGCCACCATTTTTTCTGTTCATTCATTCATCCAGGAACTCAACATCAGTAGTCAGCCATTCATCAAGCCTTTTATACCTTTCGCTTGACAGTCATCTGGACATACAACCACTTTTTCATGTATACACCTATTGGTCATTTTCTTCACGCTGTTAGATTTTAAAGTTAAAATGTACCGTTTACCAAATTGTTCGAATGACCAAACACAACCTACATTCTCGGACTGGCTGGCAACCAGTTCAGGGTGTCCCCTGCCCACTGCCCAGAGATGGCTGGGATGGGCTCCAGCATCCCCGCGACCCTAATGAGGATAAGCGGTGCAGATAATGGATGGATGGATGGAACCTACATTCTCCTAACAATGCGCGCTCGTTTCTTGATGGACAAGAATAGCAGACATTTTCACACGGGGGCAGATTTAATTTCTTAAACAATTTAGCTAAGTCTACTCCATCAAATATATGGCCAAATTAGCCGAATTAGTGTGGCTCGACTCTCCGTCAAGCCTCCTCTCTCGATCTTCTGCTTCCTTCCTCTCCCCACGCTTTCTCCGCAAGCTGGTGTGCCGGCTCCTCCCATGGGCATGCCAGGAAAACCCCCACGTGGGGTCCACCCCCTCGCCTCGATGTCTGAAAAACTCATAACAGCAGAGCACTTATCAAAACAATGCCTGACGTCCTTCGTCAGAGTCCTGTTATCAAAATTCCCCAGCCAAAACATTCCAAATTTGGAACAGCGTGACCTGAAGCTCACTCAGTGAAAATCTTCATTGCACTCGATAAATGTAACTTGTATTTAATCGTATAAAATCCTTTATAGTAAAATGTAAAATATCCTTCAATGCTCAGCTTTCTAGCATCTTTCTATCGCACAATCATTCACTCATTCATCCTTCCTTATATTAATGTCAAAAGAGGACCCATTCAGCCGTTCATCACAACTATCGAACCTTGAACTTCATTGATGGTCATCAGGACGTCCAACCTCTTGGCTGCACATTCACTCATTTGTCATGTTATTGCCACCAGTCTTTTAAGCCACGGAATCGAATTTCATTCACTCATTCATCCTCCCTTATATTTGTGTCAGAAGAGTACTTATCCATTCATCATTAGCTGTTAATCATTCATCATGACTTTCAAACCTTTTACTAATGGACCATAACATGGACGTCCAACCACTTTGCTGTGAATTCACCTGTTCCTCAACTTCTTGACACTCTATAGCAGGGGTGTCAAACAGGCGGCCCGTGGGCCGGATCAGGCCCGCTAAGGGATTGATCCGGCCCGCGAGACAACGCTGAGGGAAGCGCAAGAGAAAAACGAGCTGCAGGTTGAAATATGCCCGCTTGATGTTGTCAAAGCCAGGTGCCTCTCACAAACGTTGTACTTGTATTTCTTTCTCTCTCGCTCTTCCTCGCTATCGCTCTCTTTCACTCTCTCTGTCTCTCTTTTTCTCTTACTTTGCTCCTCTTTGTCTCTCTCTGTCTTTTTACCTTCTTTTGCTCTCTTCTTTTTTTCTCTCTCTCTCTTGCTTTTCCCTTCTCTCCTCTTTTCTCTCACTTTTGATTTCTTTCTTTATCTTTCTTTCCCCCTCTCTCACAATATCTTTTGTTCCTCACATTCTCTCTCTCTCCCTCTCTCTCTCTTTGCTCCACCCTTCTCTTTTTTTCTCCCTCTCTTTCTCTTATTTCTTTCCCTCCCTTCTTCTTTCTCTCCAATCTACTAGTCCGGCCCCCAAGACAATGTTCGTTTTATCGTGCAGCCCTCGAGTTGAAATGAGTTTGACACCCCTGCTCTAGTCTTTCCTCACATTCCACATATTCCCTCACTCATTCATTCATTGACCTCCATGTTTTTGCAGGTTTCAAATTCTGGTCCCAGCAGGTCGACAGACACGTGGGTGGAGATCACGCTGCCCAAACTGTTAGCACCGTACCCACACCGCTTGCTGCAAGTGCTCGGCTGGCAGGTAGCTAACGCTAACGGGCTCGGTAGTTAGTATGCTGCTAGCTGGCATATGCCAGCTGGTGAAGGTGCCATGTTGTGTTTTCAGGCCTCACAAGTAGCTAGCGCTAAAGCTAACAACAGCTTGGTGGCTAGCGAATGGCTGCTGGCTGGTATATGATAGCTGGTGGCGAGCAACCTTTTGTGTTTTCAAGCCTCACAAGTAGCTAGCGTTAACGCTAAGGACGTTTTTTTTGTGTTTTCAGTCTTCACAAGGTTCTTGCGAGCTCAGCGACGCCACCGCTATCGTAGAGGACGACTGCCAGGTTCCGCGAGCGTCTGCCATCAAACAAATCATCTTCTTCTTCTCTGCCACTTCCTCGCGCCACATGGTATCGTACGGAAACTATTATTTTGATAAGATACTTTGAAGCTTTCAGAACTGAACCAAAATAACTTGTAACAAGCAGAATTCAAGCTTCAATTGAGCCCCATGATGGTTGCCCTTTCCTATATGTTTAGCGTAGTTTCAAATTAAAAGACTAAATAGCCACCAATTACTTTTAGAAGAAATGTCAAAATAAGACCATAGCTTTAATTCACCTGGCAATTAGAAAATCAGGTCACTACACTAAAAACAAAAATCCCCCTTCCCATACCAACAACATGAGAAGCTAATTTTAATAGCCAACTCAGAAAGCTAGCGCTGCTAAGTCACACCTGTCATTTCCTGTATTTCAAAAAAAAAATGTCTGAAGCTAGCGTTGAAGTAATCCTGAGAAATAAAACACTGAAAGGTAACTTGAGAATTTTATATCAGGACGCTAACCCCAGATGCTAATGGTAACCAGCCATGCTGATTCTCTAAGAAAAGCTACTAAACTAGCTTTGAATAGCAACACAGGGCTAAGTTTGGACTTCAAGGTCACATGCAATGATGTGGGCAGGCCTTTAGCCGGATTGTGGTATTTGTGGGTAATAAACATGCTTGCAGCTATTATCATTCGGCGACCATCCTAGTGAGCATCTGCTAACGCTGCTGAATCACGTGTAACACTTCATGCCTTTCAGAAGTGAATGTTTGAATCTAACTTTGAAGCTAACCTTGTAAAATAACACTAAAAAGTCAATCGAAGAGCTAACGACACAGGACGCTAACGCCAGCAAATCATGCTAACGTAATCACGTGCCATGTTAGAAGAAAAGCTACAAAGCTAGCATTAAAATGCAACAGAGAGGTTAAATATGGAATTCAAGGTCAGATTTGGCCGTCTTGACTTTGTGCTGTAAGCTGGATCATGAACTTTGTGGCTAATAAACACACCAGCAACTAATATGTTGATAAGTCAAGTTTGTCAGAATGAAATGTCTGAAGTTTGCTTTAAAGCTACTGTTAGGAATTAAAATATAAAAAAATCTACTGTTTACCAAATTGTTCGAATTAGTTATCTGACTCCATTAACCAAACACCACCTAACAATGCGCACTCGTTTCTTCTTGGGAAAAGATGGACAAGAATTGCCGACATTTTCACACGGGTGCAGATTTAATTTCGTGAACAAATTAACTAAGTGAACTCCATCGAATTAGCCGAATTAGTGTCGGTCGAGTCTTTGTTGAGCCTTCTCTCTCGTTCTCCCTCTATCTTCCCTTTCTCTGCCCACGCCTTTCTCCCAAGCTGGCGTGTCAGCTCCTCCCATGGGCAGGCCAGAGAAAAGCCCCCACCATCTCGGAGAAGAGCGTCGCGATGTCTGTTCTTGTGCGTCTGGCCCTCTGCGCCAGAGTCCTGTTATCAACAGAACTAAATAAAACATTCGCATTCGGAACGGCGTGACCTGAAGCTCACTCAGTGAAAATCTTCATTGCACTCGATAAATGTAATTTGTATTTGATCGTACAAAATCCCTTCTAGTCAAATGTATAAAATCCTTCACTACCCTAAGAAAATATCACTCTTTGGAAGGGTTAGCATATCAGGGCATTGATACAGGATGCTAATGCTAACAATCATACTGACCTGCCATGTTAGAAGCAAAGCTAATATCGAATTGCAACCAACAAACTAAGTTTGGACTTTAAGATTAGACCTGGAGTAGCTGTATTGTGGAATTTGTGGCTAGAAACACGCTAGCGGCTAATGTTGTTTTGTGTTCCGGCAGTTCTGCGGGCTCGGCGACCATCTTTGTGAGCGTCTGCTGTGCCGGCTGGGCACGGTGGAGGCGGGCACTGAGGCTAGCGTGCAACTGCAAGCACAACTCAACCCTGACGTCCTGCTGCAGGCGCCCGTAAGTGCTACTAGCATTAGTATTGACGCCAAAGTTAGCAACGGCGCTTACCAGGGTCTGTTTCAGGGTCGCCATGGTACAGTCAAGCTGGAGAGCCTTGCCCTGTTGACTTCTCCTAAGAATGACCGACACACCGTTGTGGCGCGGGAGCGGCCGCTTGCTCAGGTAAGTGCCGCCGGGGGGGTACTAGGTTGTCACCAGCGTCACCTGGTTGTCACCACCGGTACCTGGGTGTCACTGGCACCACCTGGGTGGATTTGGTGACACCTGGGCGTGAACGACGGCAACTGGGCTTCACAGGTGGCACTTGGGCATCACAGGTGGCACCTGCAACTCACCAGTGGCACCTGGGCATCACAAGCACCATCTAGGTGTCACCTGGGCATAACCTTGTCCCTTGGGTGCAGGTGTGGGTGGAGGCCCGCTTCAGCCAGAGAGCGCCAACGGCTGTCAAGGTCCTGATCGTGGTCCTGAGTCTCCTCCTAGGTCTCCTGATCCTGGCGGCAATCGTGGGCTGCTTGTGGAAGGTAAAAACCGAACCACAGACGGTCTTTTGGGCTTGGCTCCGCCCACTGAAGGTTCTTGCACATTTTGGGTGCAGGCGGGATTCTTCAAGCGGGACTTGCGCAAGGAGGGGGAGGACCAGGACCGGGACTTCAAGCGCCAGAGCTGGGACTATGTTCCTAAAGGCAGTGTCAGGGAGAGCATGTCCTGACCCGGGGCCAAGGGGACGGAATCCTCCAGAATTTCCAAGACGAGGAAGAACACCTGAGGACCAGGATGAGCACGAGCTGTCCTGTTTGGCCAGAGAGCCGGCGCCACTTCTTGCCAAAGCGTCCCACTTCCTGCCGCATTTCTTGCTTCCTCATTGGTTGCCTTTAAAGTTTTGTCCCATGTTTGCCATCACATAAATTTGGACTTCTGGGAAAGATAACCACGTGACTCTTGCCAATTTTGGGGCTTTATTTTTCCACATTTGCAGCTGACAATCGTGAGCTCCTTCTCCATGGCGAGATTCGGTAACGCAAAACCTTTTCAAAATAAAATGATACCAACAAGGGCAAAGCCTCTTGTTTTAAGGAGACACCTTCTTTCTCTTTGTTATTTTGCTGGGTTTTTTGGGTTAGCTGCTTTTTTATTTCTGTTTCTTTACTTCATTTTCTATGTCTTTCCTTTGTTCTTTTTCCCTTTTATTTTCTCTTTTTTATTCACAAAAAGATGGACAAAAAAATAAAGGGGAAAAAATGGTGAATTTTGGTCACTTTTACTTCCGATAAGTTGTATTCTGCCGTGTTTAGAAGCACTTGTTTTCAGTTTCACAATTAAATCCAGCACATGAGTTCTTAAATATTACATACTTTCCCTTCAATATGTGGAATGAAACGTTTTTCGACATTTGTTCGCGGCACACGACTAATATTATTGACTATTATTTATTTATTTATTAATTCTGTTTTCTCTTTATTTATTTTTCACTCCCCTTAGCTTTTTACTTCAATTTCCCCGCTTTTTGTCTTACTATATTTGTTTCTCCATTTTCCTTTTATCATATTCTTTTTTTCTCCTTTGGTTTCTTTCTTTCCTAGTTTTTTCTTCTTCTCTTCATGTATCCTTTTTGACCCCAGATCTTTTCTAATGTATTATAATTTTATTAGGGCAGCACAGCGGTGCAGAGGTTAGCGTGTGTACGGCACAGTTCTAAGGTCTTAAGAACCTCCTGTGTGGGTTTAAATCCAGCTACCGGCCTTACTGTGCAGAAACTGCCCACTGCCCGATGATTGCTGGGATGGGCTCCAGCACCTCCGCGACCCTACTGAGGATAAGCGGTGCAGCTAATGAGATGAGATAATTTTCTTATTTTTTCAATATCTCAGGAGGTAGAGTGCTCGTCTCAGGACTGAGAAGATGCAGGTTCGAGTCCCAGCTCCTATGAATGAATTGTTGAAGTGTCCTTGGGCAAGACACTTAACCCCGAATGCCTGCACTAAGCGCCTTGCATGGCTGACGCCGCTGTGTGTGTGTTTGGGCACTGACCACCCCTGGGAAACTCCGAAATGTCCGCATGCTGCTTTATCTGCAAGCAACACTAGAGGGAGTCATTTTATTGGACGAAAACGCCACGAAGTGAAGAATTGACGTTAGAAAACGGCTCAGTGGATTTGGCGGGTACGTCACTTCCGGTCACACGTGAAACTTTTTGTCGGCGTCAAACTGCAATATATTGTTCGTATTTCCAATAAAAAGAATTTAAATTTCAAAGTATAAAAATAAGAGCTCAAGATGGCGTATGGGAAGCGGTCGGGGTGTTTGCTCAGGGGGCAGGCAGACGTCGGCGTCTGTTCAAAGGCACCCACAAGACACCGCCTCTTCCACCTCATCCACTTCCTCCCCGTACAAGGCAATAAGCTGCCCGTGGACCCTGAAAGCATCACGGACACGCGCGTCACATGCACTTTCTCGTACACGCGCATGTGCCTCTGCATACCTGATCAGGACTTGTCCCGGGAAGTTGATCAACTCGCCGTCCACGTTCCAGGGAAAGTCGGCCTGGGTGGGCGCGGCCTCTGCCTCCAAGGAGGCTGCAGGCGCGTCCTGGGCACGGATAATGGGCGTGGCTTCCTCGCTCTCGTCCTCTGAGGAGGTGGGAGGGGCGCGGGGGCGGAGTTTCACCGCCTTCACCTGGTGCGTCTCCACGAATGACAAGTCAGACTGCACGCACAAATAAAATAGTGATTGAACAGGAGTCTTTAAGCCCCGCCCCAGATGAAAAACATCTTTCCGTTATTCTTTAGAATGTATTTATACATATATACATACACATATATATATACATACATATATATACATACACATATATATATATACATACATATATACATAAATCCATCCATTATCTACACTGCTTATCCTCAGTAGGGTCGCGGGGGTGCTGGAGACCATTCCAGCTATCTTCGGGCAGTGGGCAGGGGACACCCTGAACTGGTTGCCAGCCAGCTGCACCGACAAGTCACTCGCTCAGTCACACCTAGGGACAATTTGGACCGGCCGATTAACCTGACAAGCATGTTTTTGGAATGTGGAAGGAAACCGGAGTGGGCGGAGGAGACCCAGGAAGGCACGGGGAGAACATGCAAACTCCACACAGGAGGTTCGATCTCAGAACTGTGCCGCACACGCGCTAACCACTGTTCCGGCGTGCTGCCCATACATATATACACATACATACATATATACATATCCATATATATATATACATATAATGTGTGTGTGGCTATATGTATATATAATACATATTATCTGTAATGAAATAAAATTCTTGTGTCAAACCACATGAATCGTTTCTTGTACATGATTCAATTGTTTGTTTGTTTGTAAATGATTCAAATTGAATCGTTTCTCCGGCGCCGTCACGAATGGCAGCCACTCCAGCAGCTCCCGTGTTATTTTCGATTGTTCTCAGTTATTTTCGATTGTTCTCAGCTTAGGGATGCTGCTGGAAAAGTGAATTTCCCTTCGGGGATGAATAAAGTATCTATCTATCTATCTATCTATCTATGTCAAATTTTGGTGATGACATCAAGGCAGCAGCAGCAGCAGCGCCTCTTTAAAACGCCACTAGGGGGCAGCAAAAACAGCAAAAACTTTAGCTTAATTAATCTAATTATACATTCATGTAAAAAAGCCTTCGTTTCAGCTACATTTTTTTTCTTATGCGAATTTTAAAATGGAAATCAACTTCCCAAGAATTGTACGACTTAAATTCTATTTTTTTCAGATTTCGAGATCGATATTTATTATTTTTTTATATTTTTTTAAATTAATTTCAAGTGAGGTCATTCATTTGAAAAGCTACTTTTTTGTGACTGATAAGTATTCCAGAAATAACTTATGGTATTACCGTTATTACTAAGTGGTCATTTTTAATGGGTTTAGTCAACCAGTAAATATCTGCCTTTTGTTAGGCCACTTAGTCATTTAGATATGTAAATAATTAACTAATTGGAAAACGAATTTTGGAAGAATTAACCATGAAAACCCCTTTTCTAATTTAGAGATGGTGATCAGTGTGTTCTCCATGGTTAAAGCCACTGATCAGGTCAATGTTTTCTGATGTTGTTTCGAAATCAAACATCTTAGAAAATTACAATATGACCAGTCTCTAATGAGCAATTTCCATAAGAACAAAAAGAAAGACAAAGATTAGAAAGTGAGAAATTCGTTTTCCTAGAAAATTCCAATGAGCTATCATCAGGGGATGTTGTCATCGTGACGTGTGCAGCCCCTTGAACGTTGTTCTGACCAAGAAATGGAACTTAACTTGACCCTGGTGAGTGATTTTCAGAACTGTTCTGCGGGAGACACCAGGTGTTCTTACGGGGCCACCTGCTGCCCGCGGGCACCACATTGGTCACCCTATTTTATTCGTTCCTGTATATATTCAGGTTGAGGTAACATCCGCAATTCTGCTTTCAGACCATCAAGTAAGGCATGTGGAGCCCACGTGGCCGCCATCTTAGGGGGGGGATTGTGTCATGACTGTCAAAACCAGTAGGGAAAGTTGCTTAGCGTCCTAGTTGACCCGCTAGGAAGTGGGTCAGTCGGTCGGCATGCCAGCAAACTTGCCAGGAAGTGTCCATTTTTAGCCACTGCCCTATTTACAAAGTAGGTTAGCGGGCTAATGGGCTTAACAAGCTCACCTGTCTAGCAGAGGTTCCGTAGCGCTTCAGGTGCTTGATGAACTCCGCCCTGGAAGCTGGCCCCACCGCCACCAGGGCGGCACTACCGTCCACTAGCCTTAAACAAACAAAAAGTCGGATCCGGGTTTGGTTCCCATCACCACAGTAATGTGTGGGCGTGGCTTACCCAGTGTGGGGGGCCAAGCCTTTGGGGGTGTGGGGACTCAGGTAGGGGATAGCCATCACACCCACACTCATAAAGGGGCCGGCAGCGCTTGTCCAAGACTCCGCCTCCTCCATGCTGATCTGTGACTCCGCCCCTTCTGTGCACACACCGAATTCGGCCATTTTGATGACATGAGGGACTTTAAATTACCGTATTTTCTGCACTATATGGCGCACCGGGTTATAGGGCGCACCCCCAAAAAATAGTTTTTGGTCCTATATCTTCCATAGATAAGGCGCACCGGATTATAAGGCGCTACAATGGGAACGTCGACAAAACAGTCAGATGATTCAGTCAAACTGATTACCCCCTTAACATTCCCAAAGCTTGCAAAGAAGCAAAGACGTGTCGTAGACACGTGCGGATGCGGTGTCCGTACGATGTCACTCAAATGCATCATTTCAAATATCATTCGGAAGGTTAAAGTCTTCAAGAAAATGCCAAACATTCCATAGTTTCTATTTTCTTTTTCGCTCGCAACTTTACTGTGCATATGACAATAAACACTTTAATTCACTCAACTCAACTCATGACAGCAACATCAAGATCGTTCTAAAACAAGATACCGGGAAAATATAAAGCCGCATAACTCACCTAAGTTCTTACGTTCAATAATGATACGCAATCATGGTCTTCTTACAACCGTGAGTGAAGTAAATCCAGGAGAGTAAAATATCTACAGATACAGATGAATGAAACATGTTTCTTTATGGCGTTGTTTAGCGAGCTGGCTGTGTTTTGCTGCTGTTGGTGTCAGTGGATTTGTTCAGACCGAGGACAATCGACTTTGGCCTGGACGGATCTATTGACACTAACAAAGATGTTATATAATGAAATTGTGAATATGTTTGATTTTCGAGAAGGTTTGTTCAAACCTCACTTTGTGTTTGCTGTTAAAAACGTAATATTGGAATATAATATTGTGAATGTGCTTAATTGCTGTTGAGATTGTCATGATTGTTTTCTGTTTTTAGTGTCAATAAATTTGTTCAAACCAAAAAAGTCATCTTTTTCGGCCAATTGCAGGGTTTGTTTCGGCCCTCTAGCCAATCCAAGGCTCCGAATAACTTTAGCCAATAGCGATCGATTCAAATGATGATTGACACATTGGTTAACCAATGAAACGCCGGTATATAAATCCCAGCATACACCGCGGACTACTCCACGTTCGGGGGAAAATCGAGTCGGCGGCTGCAAGTTAGTTGGAAAACTTTGCAGTTTTAAAATTGATCCATAAATAAGGCGCACTGTATTATAAGGCGCATGGTCAGCTTTTGAAAAAAATTAAGACTTTTAGGTGCGCCTTATAGTGCGGAAAATACAGTACTACGATTTTACGGGTTAAGACAACATTGACTTTCATCCCATCCCAGGTTCCTCGAAGACTAATCGAATCCCACTCCCCATTCCGATGGAGAAGCTATATTCACGAGCGAACAAAAAAAATTGCACTGCCAAAAAATGCCTGACACTCTTGTGTATGTATGAAGTTAGCTTATAAACTAGCCTGGGAAACTAACACAGTAACGTCACTTGGATAGTTAGTTTAAGAATCTTATACCTGGACGCTAACACTGGACGCTAATGCTAACAAGTCACGTTAGAGGCTAAGCTGATAAGCTAGCATTGAAAAGTAACACAGCAATACCATTACCAGTTTGACACTACTATGAACTTGGCTGCTTTTGGGAACACCCTTGCTAGTTTGATGCTTACTAGAAGATCGGAAGCATTTAGGAACTTCCTTGCATGCTTGATGTTAGCTTGAACATAGCTGAAAGAGTCTTTCTTGGTAATCCCCTTTTAAGTTTAAAACCAATACGAACATAGCCATCATTATCCATTGCCCTTTCTAGCTGAATGCTAACGCGAACGTGGCTAAAATTTTGAAACTGCTATGCTACGACGATACATAAACCTGGCCACCATTTGGCATAGCTAGCTTGATGCTAACATGAATGTGGCCTCCATTTTAAATGGCTTCGATAGCTTGAAAGTGATATGAACCTTTTTGCCATTTTGGAACTCCCTTGCTATCGTAATACTCATAATAAAGCTAGAAACTAGCTAAAAACTCAGAAGTTAGATGTTTACCTGAATTTCCATCTTGAGGCTCCGCCTTCTCCCTGACAAAGACACGCCCATTTTAGTTGCTGTGTGTGTGTCAGTGTGTGTCTGTGTGTGCGTGTGCATGTGGGCGTGACTTACTGAGCGTGGTCACTCTTGACAAAAGACAGCGTGCAGTCCTCGGACCTGTGGGACACCCAATCAGTGACGGCAGGGAGGCGGGGCTCGGTCAAGTGAGAACTACCCACCTTAATCGCGCCAGCGTCTTGAGAATGGCCCAATCACGTCGCGGCGCTGGCGGCATCCATCGTCGCTTTTCGGCCCTCGCCAGACAGCGCCCGCCAAAGCCGAACATTGCGCCAAAAGCGAAGCGTTGCGTACCGTTAGCCGAACACAAGCTAACCATGTCCACACACTGCACGTGACCTGGGGGCGAGGCCACAACATTAAAGAGGCAGGGTTTCTTTTTTTACAGAATTTTTCAATAACGCAGTTCCGCCAAAAGCGGAGCGCGGCGGACGGCTTTGCTGAATACAAGCTAATCATGTCCTGAGCATTGATAATACAGTTTTCCTTTCGCATGATTTTTTTAAACACTAGGAGGTTTGGCTTCTTTTTTGCACAGCTTTTCTGTCACGGTTGCCATGGCGCCCAATTGGCTCCGCCCGCGTGACGCCAGCTGCGGCCCGTTGACGGATTGGCTTCCCTTCTATTTTAGCTCAGTGCTCTCACTCACCCTTTGTCGGTCCGTCAACGAATGTCTGCACCCGCAAGACGTGGGTTTTGCCTCTGTCCGGTTTCCCGCTTCCGTTTCCTGTCCGGTAATGTTCCCGTCTATTTAGTCCTGTTTAATATCGATCTTCAGTTTTGTTGCCGTCTAGTTTGTCCTGTTTAATTTCGTTATTCAGTTTTGATATCAATCCTGCCTCTTCCGTCCTGTCCGGTATCGACCCCCATCTGTCCGATATCTGGTCGTGCAATTGGTATCGATCTAGTCAGCCTCTGGCTTCCTGTCATTCCACGCCAGACTGCTGCCTTACGTCTTCTGCCCAACGATCGCCGAATCACTGGCGTTTGGGTTAACGTGCGTGACTGCCCCATTTCCCGTAAAATAAAAGCTTGTGTGAGAAATGTCACGCATTTGGGTTCTCCTACTGCTCCGGTTCTTGACGTTTTCAACAATACAGTTTCATCGAAGGTGAGGCGCGGCAGACCGCTAGCCGCACACAAGCTAAGCATTTCTACCTGCTGCATGCAACCTGGGGGAGGGGCCAGAGGACACTGATAGGCGGGGCTAGGACATTTATAGGCGGATGCTTCTATTTTGCTGAGATTTTTGATGATGTTGTTTTTCTTTTGTAAAACAAGGTGGGCTGCTAATCCAGTGCAAGCTAACCATATCAGCATGCAGCATGTGACCTGGAGGCTAGGAGAATCTAAGAGGCGGGGCCCGGACATTTGGAGGTGGAGCTTCTTTATTTGCAGAGCTTTTCCATAATGCAGTTCTCCTTTTGTATGCATTAAAAAAAAAGTTGAGTAGGGAGAACAGATACTGCCGTATGTAGAAATAAAATGAGTAATAAATGAATAGCTACAAATGTATTCCGTAGGAAAAAAATCAACATGAATAAATAAAAAATATATATACATAAAACCTAAATACATGACAACAATGCAATTTAGCAATTTGTTTATGCACTTTTGTCATTTTATTTCAGTATGTACTGTATTTCTCGTGTATTTTGTCATGAACTTTGTCACTACTGTTATTGAAATGGGGGGGCGGGTCAAACTGTCTGAACTCTTCACCTATTGGTCATTCAATAACCAATAGGTGAAAAACTCAGCCAGTTTGACCCGCACCCTCATTCAAACAACATTCGGTTGTTACAAAAAAACAAAACAAAATACGCAACATAATGATTTACGAAAATAGATAAAGGACCAAACCAAAGAACATTTATGACGAATAAGTGAAAAAATAATGACAAAATAAATTGCATTGATGTGATATTGTTAGTTATTACATTGATATTATTGACGTGTTATTTTTTTATAGCATATATTTGTAGCTATTTATTTATCTCTACATGTTGTAGCACACATCCGCCCAAAAAGATTTTTTTGTAATTTATAAATAAAAGTTATTCCTAAACGATGAGATATAAACATGCGCCGCCGCAGTTGCCATGGCGACGGCTCCAGGTATGCAGCGGCGACACCTGTCGTTCTTACTTCCTGTTTTCTTTGTCGTCTTTGCGGCCATCTGTCCGCTCAAAGGCGATTGGCTGCAACGGAGGCGGGGGCGGGGCCAAAGCTCGTGTGACCCGCAGAGATTTCTGCTGAAAGTGATCCTGCTAGCAGACATCTGCTAATGGCGAAACCCCCCCCCCATATAAACCCCCCCACCATCACCACAGCCGCCACACACCTCGTCTGCCGCCAGCCAATGACCCAAGAGAACAAGGATCTCAAACGCGTGGCCTGGGATGCCAATTGCAACACTGGAGGGTAGTTTGAGGCACCCGCATTAATATGAAAGCTTAAAGGGACAGTGTATATTATTTAGCGCTTACCAGTAGAAGAAAAAAAACATTCATTGAAAAGAAATACCAGGATTTATTTAAAAATAAAAAAACTATAAAGAAACAATAATTAAAAAATAATTTCATTTTATATAATTTTTCCATATGCATTAAAAAATGCATCTATTTTGAAGCTCACCTCGAGGGAACTGATATCATTGTCGGCCATCTTGCTGCTACGGGTACCCAAAAAAGAAAAACAACTTTGCGAATGGTTGCGAAAAAGATTTGATGAGATACTTTACAGTTTTGTCCTTTGAGTATTTGTAGTTTATATTCTTCCTTGGCGTTTTAGTTTTTTAATTTTTGTTCTTGTTTTGTTCTTTTCTTTTTCTCCTTTTCCCCTCATTTGTTTTTCCTTAATTTACAGTTTGTTTTCCTCTTTACTTTCTTTCCCCCCTTTTTTATTTTCCTTATTCATTTCCCCTTTTTCTTCTTTTGTTCATATTTTCCTCTTTCTTTTGGTCTTCTTTATCTTATTTTTTCTTTTTTTTCTCGTTTTCATCCTTTTTTCTTTTCTTTTTTTCCTGTTTCTTTTTCTTCCTTTTATCTTTTAATCCTTTTCTATTTTTTTCATTTTTTTCCTCATTCTTTCACAAAAGCCTTGACAAAAACAAGACAAAAACACTGTGCTTCTTGGTCACTTTGAGTCTCCATAGTTTGTATTCTTGTGATTTTTAGCACTTGTTTTTGGTTGCACAACACAATACAGCGACATCTAGCGGTCAAGGTCAAACATTGCGCACCTTCCCCTTAAGATGTGGAATCAAATGCTTTTCAACCCCTCTTTATGGAAATTTCCCCACTATAGAACACCAACAAATAATTATTTGCATGGCCAAAAACGTGGGAATTTCTAACTTTTTGGTGTACATACACCATCTCCACCCCATCTGCATCCACCTGCTAACTCCACTCTACCAGCTCAAGTCAAATCAAGTGCAGCCCACGCTAAATATGGATTTATTTGTTACTGGCGGATTCTTTTCATATTAATTCTTGCAGTTTTTTATTTTAAAATCTTATTTTGTGCAGCACAAAAGCTATTTGAGAAGAGTGGTATCCTTTTAATCAGAACTTTCTTGTGGAAAACTTGAGAAACCAAAATGTCTCCAACGTACCGAGGACGACATGCAAGGCGGCCGTGACAGGATCCCGGACTCCGTGAACCGAACAAGAAACCGCATCCGTTGAGCCTGAAAATGGCACACTACGTTTGCAATGTGCTAACATTTCAAAAAACACAAAAAATAAAAGTTATTTGACCTGCCGGGATGATTCCCACAGGAAGCCCCGCTTTCACGGGAACGTCGGGGCAGCCGGCATCCAATTGGGCACGCAGGACTAGGGCGTGGCACACCTCCGCCACAAAACCGTCTCCGCCCACACACACCACACTAGCATGCACAGCGCTATTAATCAATAGCTAGCTTAATGCTAACACAAACCAGACCATCATTTTGGAATATACTTGCTAGTTTGATGCTAACATGTACATTGCTGTCATTTTGGAACACCTGAACTGATTGTGCCCACCGTTTTAGAATGTCATTGCTTGGGGGTTGCTAATGAGAATTTGGCCGCTGTTTTGGAATATCCTTGCTAACGTGCGTGAAGCTAACGTTATCGTGTCAGACATTTTGAATTGCTTTGCTAGCTTAATACCAATTAAATGTGGGCATTTTTTGGAATACACTTGCTGGCTTGAAACTAACATAAACATTGGTGCCATTTTGGGAAAGCCCTTGCCAGAAGTTAATAGGTATTTTTGAATTTTTTAATATCTTTGCTAGCTTGGTGCTAACATGATTGTGGCCACCATTTCAATATACCCTAGCTAGATTATTACTAACATTAGCATCACAGCCATTTTGCTAAACCCATCTACCTTGATATTTACAAAATAGGTTGGCCATTTTGTAACACCCTTGCTAGCTTGAAGCAAACACGGATGCTGCCTCCATTTTGGAACGCCATTGCTAACCTATAGCTGACATGAGTTACCAGCTATTTTAGAACGCCTTGTTAGCTTGATGATAAAATGAATATGGCTGCCATTTTGGAATCTTGGAACTTAGCTCAATGACATTTTGCAACACCCTTACTATCTTCAAGCTAATACGAACATGGCCACCATTTTAAAACACCTTTGCTAGCTTGATGCTAACATAAACATGCCCTTCATTTTGAAAGCCCTCGCTTGCTTGAAGCTAACATTAATGTGGCTGCCAATTTACAACATTCTGCTAGAATGAGGTCAACTTGGATGTGGCCAACATTTTGCAACATCCTTGCTATCTTGAGGCTAACATGTACATGACTACCATTTTGTTACAGCCTTGCACTTGCTGGCCTTTTTAGAAATGTAGTACATTCTGACGGTAACATGAACGTAATAGGTATTTTGCTAGCCTTGCGGTAGCAAACACAAGCACAGTCGATGGCTGTACAAAAACAGGTAACTGGAGATTACCTTTCACGGTTAGCATTTTAGCATGTTGTTAGCAAGCCCCGCCCCTTGCATTGCCTGCATGAACTTTTCTAATTGGTCGAAGTACATTTCCAGGAAAAACCTTAAGCAAAGCCTTTATTTACGTTATAAGCCTCTAAAGCAATTAGGTATAAGCGTGGCCCAGTTTCTTCTTCTCTTTATTTAATAATCGATTTAAAACCAGGTCAGCCGGCTGGCCAATCAAAAAAAAGGGCTGCTAACATTAGAAAAAAATAAAAAACTGACCCATCAAAGTCGTCAAACTTGAGCTCCTTGATGACTTCCAGGGCGTGTCCTCGCCGCTCGGTGACTGGACGAACAGATGGGGATGGGTGCGTGGGGGGGATATCAGGACAGATGGAGGAAAGTGAGGAGAGTCGGCTCATTGGTCCAAAAAAAAAGAGAAGTGAAAACAGATACAGTCACATCTGTTCAAAACATACAAGGGGACTACAACAAAATGGACAAATATGTGGCCGCTATTTTGGAATGCTTTTGCTAGTTTGATGCTAATAAGAATGTGGCCACTAATTTGGGATGCCCTTGCTTGATGCTAACATGAACACTACTGCCATTTTGGAAAAGCCCTTGCTAGCTTAATGCTAAAAATAATGTGGCCACTATTTTGGGATAGTATTGCTAGCGTCACACTAATAAGAATGAGGACTCTATTTACAAAGGAGATTGCTAGTTTGATACTGGTAAGAATGTGGCCACTTTTGGGATGTCCTTGCAAATTCAATGCTCAAATGAACTTGGTGGCCATTTTTTAATGCCCTTTTCTAGATTGAAGCTAACTAATATGTAGCCACCAATTTAGAAAAACCTGGCGAGCTTGATGCTAATATAAACGTGTCCACCCTTTTGCTATGCGCAGGCTATCTTGATGCTTACATAAACTTGAAGGTTATTTTTGAATGCTATAGAGAGCTTCACTATTTTGAGATGCCATTGCAAGCTTGATGCTAAAAAGAAAATGGCTGCCATTATGGGAAAGCCCTTGCTAAATTCATGCTAACTGAACTTGACTGCCATTTTGAAATGTTATTGGTGTTTGCTGCTAAACAGAATGTGACCAGTTTTGAGATGCCCTTGCAAGATTGATGCTAACATAAACATCGCTGCCAAGTTGGAAAAGCCCTTGCTAGCTGGATGCTACAATGAACGTGGTTGCTATTGTGTTATGCCCCATGCTAAGCCAAAACGAACATGGTCATCATTGATAGCTTACAATCCGGATTGATGCCAATATGATTGTGGCTGTCTCTATGGAATGCTACTGCTAGCTTGATGCTGACAAAAAATGTTTGAGAAGATGCAGGAGGACCACAACACGCTGCCTAAATATTTGGGCTGCCTTAACTGACCACCATTTTGAAATGCTAATGCTAGCTTAATGCTAATAAGCATCTGGCCACCATTTTAAAATACTATTGGGAGCTTTATGATAATAAATATATCGAAAAGGTGCAAAAGGACCCCACTACACGTTTGCTAAATATTTGGGCCACTGTTTTAAAATGCCCATGCTAGCTTGATGCCAACATGAACTTTGTTGCCATTTTGGGAAAGCCATTGCTAACTTGATACAAATAAGAAGGTGGCCACGATTTTGGGGAAGCCTTTGCTCGCTTAAGGCTACCATAAACACTGCCACTATTTTGTTACATGCCCGCTAGATTGATGCTTACATGAACTTGAAAGCTAACAGTTTTAACAACAGACGGAGTGTAAGCTACGTCCCCAACATCACGTTCCGACTGACGACTGACCGGTGATATGTGTGTGGACATCGGCCATTTTGAAAATGGGGGCCACGTGGCGTCTGTAGATTAGGACCGCTTCCTTTTTGTGGCTGCTGGGATTGATCAGGACCTTCAGGCGCTTGGGGCGACTGCGCACGCCTGTTCAAAAACACAACACGCGTTAGCTAGCAAAGGTGGCATTAGCTGTCCCGGTGGAATAGCCGGAATCGATACGAAGCCTAATCTCCGACCCCCAAGGCCTAGGCCACACCCACTTCCTGACCTTTCTCACGCTAACCAGCCTCCGTTTCAAATTAAGTCACGATTTGAATTGGTTGATTCTTTCATTCAGAAAGAAGATCCATTTAAAGGGACAGCGTGTATTATTTAGCACCTCCTAGTGGAAAAAATATATATATTTGAATCAAAAATACATCAATTATCATATAAAGGTAATTTTTTTCCGATAAATTTGTATTTAGTTCTTACTTTTACCTTTTTTTCTGTTCTTTCTATTTTCCTTTATTTCTTTTTTTCTCCTCTGTTCTTTTTCCTTTCCTTTTTTTCCGTTGTGAGAAAAAAAAGAGTCTCCATAGTTTTCATTTCTATGGTTGTCTTTGGCCATCTATTGGTCGATCTTTTAAAGTGGGTTTCAAGCCTTTTATTTGTGTTGTTTAGTTGTCTAATGGTTGTTTTGTTTTTTCCAATGTTTTGAGTCATTTTTGGGTAGTATTTCGGTCATTTTGGGGTGTTTTTCTTTTCTTTGGACATCTTTTGCTCTCTTTTTTAGAGTCGTTTTTTTTAGTATTTTTGTCCTTTCATTGAGCTTTTCTGGTGGGTTTTTCAAAAGGGTTTTTGGATCATGTTTTAGGTCCGGTTTTGGTTGTTTTCGGGTGGGAGTTTATTTTTGTTTTTCTGGCTAGTTTGTATCTGCCTTGTGCTTTTTAGCACTCATTTTTAGGTGGCAAAACACAATACAGCGACATCTAGTAGTCAAATACTACACACTGTTCCTTCAAAGGCAAAAAATGGGAAATAGAAATATTGCGGCTCAGTCACTTTAGTCCCTATAGTTTTCATGTCAAGGGTTGTGTTTTCGGTCGTTTTTGATTGATTGTTGACCGTTTTTGTTTGTTTGTTTTTTTGGTTTGTTTTTCTAGCCATTTTTGGTCTTGTTTTTGATCAGCTATTTTGGCTTCTTATCTTATCCGTCGCCTATGGTCACTTTTTGGGCCGTGTTTTAGGTTTTGACTGGGTCGTTTTTGTGTCATTTTTTTGTTATTTTTTGGCCCGAGGGTTGTAAATTTGTTTCTGCCTTGTGCTTTTTAGTACAATACATCAACATCTAGTGGTCAAACAATATACACTGTCCCTCTAAGACATGTAATCAAATGCTTTTCGACCCGACTTCATGGCATTTACCCCACTGTATGAGACAACAAATTATTTTGCATAGTCATCTAGTGGTCAAAATTTCCAAACTGCCCCTTTAAAATCATGTGTGAAGGCGTTTGACTGCCATTTTACAAAGGTGGCGTTGGACGACCATCTTGAGGTTTACAATGATGTTTTGGGGATCAGGTTTCCCACCAACTGTCCCGTCGCCACGGAGAAGCGGCGTTGCCTTGGTAAACAATCCGCTGACTTTGATTTGGAGTTAGGAAAGCCGACGTCCCCCAAACACCTCACCTGGCCCCAGGAAAAAAAAAAGCTTTGCTATCGAGTTAAGTGCTTCATTATTCAGTCGACTTTTTTTTTAGAGATCAGTTCAGTTTTTTTCCATAGTCGTGGCTAATCACTCGCTCAGACGGGATTGGACGAACGGCAAGATTAGCAGATTAGCTCGTCTGCAGAGGGATTGTCATTGCAATTCCCGAACTATGTTGTTCTCCAGCTTACATCATTTTACAGTCATCCATACACGGAAATACAGTAGCCCCCGGGATGCTACGTTTCACTTTACGGCGTGAGGTTGGATGTTTTTTTTTTTAAATCCCTATTTACGGCATTTACCCAACTATACAAAGGCAACAATAACAAATTAGTTCGCTTTCCCAAAATAACCCAAAAAACTATCAAAAAACAACCGCAACACAATCCAAATCTACGAAAAAAAAGGCCAAAATATGAACAAAATCAAACCCCCCAAAAAACAGACAAAAACGGCCGAAAAAACACCAAAACACGACCCAAAAAGCGGAAAAAAAACCCTAATAAAAAACAACCAAATTCAACACAAACACGACCAAATCACGAAACACAAAATTCAGAAAAACGACTAGAAGCCGACTAAATATGACCCAAAACACAACCTAAAACCTGAACCAAAAACATGAAACAACCCAAAAAAACAACAAAAAACACCTATTAAAGGGCAAAAGATGACTAAAAAATAGCTAAGAACCAAACACGACCCAAAAATGACCATAACATAACCCAAAACGACCCAAGAATGATTAACAGACTACCAAAAAAACTGACAAAAAAATGACGAGACACGACCGACAATTGAAAAAAAACCTGACCCCCCAAAAAAATCATAAAACAAAAACAAAACACACCTAAAAAACGATCAAAACACAACGTAAAACGACTAAAAGATGACCAGAAAAAGGAAAACAGAGAAAACAGGACCCAAAAAAGTCAGAAAAATCGACAAAAACACGACCAAAACACGACCCAAAAGTCAGAAAAACGACCAAAACACGACCAAATACACAACCAAAAACAACCAATTAAAGGCCCAAAAAAAACAACAACGAAAATATCAAAAATACGGCCACTGAATGGCCCAAAACGATCAGAGACACCCAATTTCTCTTCGCAATCCCGACCTGAGAACACATTTATGTTGTATCCCAGGGGTCTACTGTATTTTATTGCCATGAGAACACGTTGCAAATAAAAACATTGTACACATTTTCCTTATCGGTGGCCTTAAAAAGATGGCCACGGGGATGCTAATGCTAAGTAAACAGGAGAAGTTTGAGATTTTGCAACTAGGATGCTGCTGAGATGCTAAGCTAACAGGAAAAGTTTGCGATTTTATGCAAAAGTGGGTGTTACCGGCGAGGGCGCAGTCCAGGGTGTGGCACCATTGGCGCGTGTGTTGGGAGGATGCGTTGTGCAGGTGTAGCTCCTCCTCCTCCAGCCGCCGTCCAACCCGCTTGCAAAAGAACAAGGCCACGCCCAAAACAGCCCCGCCTGAGCGTTGGCCCGCCGCCCGCCGCCTTTTCAGCTTGACCGCTAGCACGTCGCGCAGCAACAGAACGCCCGGTGCCGCAGACACTGCCACTTCACCTGCCAGGCGACAAATTGTGGCTAACGTGGCTACGTACTAATGAAACAAAATGGCCGACGCTGCTATGCGCCGACTATCGACATGATAAATTCTGAAAAAGACCCACCTCAGCAGACATTTTCTAGGTTGACGCTCGCATTAGTACAATCTTAGGAAAGCCCGTTGCTAGCTAGTTGTTAGCATAATTGTGGCTTTCATCTTAGAGTACTATTACTAACTTGATACTATAAAAATATAGCCACTATTTTGTGATACCCTTGCAAGCTTGATGTGAACATGGTTGTGGCAGACAATTTGGAACGCTATTGCAAAATTGACGCTATAATAATATACTATATTGGAATGCTATTGCAAAAATTATGCTAATAAGAATATGGCCACTATTTTGGGATGCCCTTGCAAGCTTAATTCTAACATGAGCATTGCTGCCATTTTGGGAAAGCCTTTGCTAAATTGATGCTATTAGGATTGCTGCTGCCATTTGGGAATGACAATGCCAGCTTAATGCTAACACAAGCTCTGCCCCCATTTTGAACTGCCTTCCGAGCTTAAAGCTAAAAGAACGTGGCCACCATTTAAAAACTTCCTTTCTAGCTTGATGCTAACATGAACATGGCCACAGTTTTTAAATGCCCCTGATAACTTAATGCTAACATGAACCCAGCCCCGGTTTGTAACACACTAGGTAGCTTGAAGCTAACCAGAACATGGCCAGCATTTGCAAACTCCCTTTTTAGCTTGATGCTACGTGTCTATCATTTTGCAATGTGGGATGCCTACATAAACTTGACGGCCATTTTAGAACGCTATCTCTAGCTTGAGGCTAATAAGAATGTGGCATTTATTTTGGCATTATTTTGCAAGCTTGATGTTGACATAAACTTGGGTGCCATTTTTGAATGCCCGTACTAGCGCGATGCTAACTTGAATGTGGCAACGATTTCAGAACACGATTTGATACTTTAATGTTACACTGAACATGACCACTGGCCACTTTTGTGTTACGCCCCGGCGAGTTGGATGCTACATTGACTTGACGGACATTTTGGAAAGATACTGCTAGCAAGATGCTTATAAAATGTGGCCACTATTTTTGGGATGCTCTTGCAAGCCTAAAATGAACACATTGCCTTCATTACCTTGATGCTAACTCGAACGCAGCCACCATTTAGAAATTCCTGTTATAGTTTGGTTCTAACTCTAATGTAGCCACCGTTTAGGAACCCTTTTGCTACCATAAAGCTAACAAGAACATGGCCACCATCTGCAAACTCTATTTCTAGCTTGATGCTAACAGGAACATGGCCACCATTTTGGAACAGCCCTGCGGGGCTAAAACTAACGCAAACACTGCTTCCTTTTTCAAACACAATTGCTTGCTCGAAGCTAACAAGAAAATAGCCACAATTTGCAAACTCCCTGTCTAGCTTAGCGAGTTTCATCAAAACGCAAAGCAGCCCGCCAAGATGCCAGATTCTCCAATCACGCGAGGCGATCGGATGCGACAGCCCGCAAACGCATGCCGTTAGCGTGTTAGCGTGTCCAGATGGACGACCATCTTGTCTACACACACACATTTGGAAAACATTCACATTTCTTATGATGTCATCATGAAGCTAATGACAAAACTTGAAAAACTAATTAATCACTTCAATAACATAGCAAAGTACTAAATTAGGGGCGAAGAAAAGCTATCGTTAGCTAAATGATAACTCCACTCCGGCTAGAATTGATTTAAGCTTATTAAGGCCATTTCCACATTTTATTATTTTAAATGTAATCAATCATAGTATTGCAACATATCCTATGTGTTCCCCCTTTTATGTTTGGTTCAGTTAGACCAGGGGTGTCAAACTCATTTTAACTCGGGGGCCACACAAAAGAACAAACATTCTGTCGGGGGCCGGACTAGTAGATTAGAGTGAAAGAAAAAAGAGACAAAGAATTGAGAGAAAGAGAAGGAGAGAAAAGTAGAGGGTGGGACAAAGAAAGAGAGAAAGGGACAAAGAAAGATAGAAAAAGGAGAAAGGGAGAGAGAGCATGAGAAACAAAATAGATAAGAAAAGAGATAATGAGAAAGGGAGAAAGAAAGAGAGAAAGAAAGAAATCCAAAGAGAAATAGAACAAGAGAAAGAGGGAAGGAGAGAAAAGAGAAGGAAAGAAAGAGAGAAGGGGAGAAAGAGAGAAGAGGAAAGCAATGGAGAAAGAGGGAGAAAAGGAAAAAACACTGAAAGAGAGGTAGATAGCGAGTGAGAGGAAAAGGAGAGTGAGAGAGATAAAAAAGAAAGAAATACAAGTACAGCATTTGTGAGAGGCACCTGCCTTTGGCAAGTGCATATTTTTCAACCTGCAGCTCATTTTTCTCTTCCGCTTCTCCGAGCATTGTCCCGTGGGCCGGATTGCATCCCTTAGCGGGCCTGATCTGGCCTGCGGGCCGCATGTTTGACACCCCTGAGTTAGACCAAGTCAGTGTTCGAACATATTCTGTAGTTATCCTTCCGTGTTTTGGTTCAGTTAAAGCTAGCTACTGAGCCTGCATTGTATTTCTTTAGAGAGTGTTTCTTGTGATGTCTTCCTTTCACGTTTTGTACAATCAGAGCTAGTCAGTGTTCCAACATATTCAACACAGTCTTTCTTTCATGTTCTTATTCAATTTTATTTATTATACTCTCATCGAATTCCGTTTGGGAACGTTTCTTGTGTAGTGTTCTTTCACGTTTTGTTTTGTTAGAGCCTGTTAGTATTGGGAAATGATTGAGCTGTTTTATACACGCGTAGAGTGCCTGCATCACGCTGTATTTTGATTGGGAAAGTTTTCTTGTGTCGTCTGACTTTTATGTTGTGTTCAGTTAAAACTGGTAAGTGTTCAGACATATTCTGTACAGTCTTTTTTATGTTCTTGTTCAGTTACAGCTAGTTAGTGTTCCTGCATTCTACATTACAGTCTCGTTGTCATGGCCTCTTGTTGTTCTCTCTACGTTTGTGAATGCTTCTTGTGTCATCTTCCTTTCATGTTTTGTCCTGTTAAATATGGTTAGAGTTGGAACTTGATGTCATTGTTCTATCCACGTGGAGCTGTGTTCCGTGCATCCTCCCCTTTTCATGTTTTGTTCGGTTAGAAGTAGTTTGTTTAGCCATCTCCTGTGTCTTCCACATTCATATTTTGTTCAGTTAAAGAGTGTTAGAACAACTACATTCTGGTCCAACACTATCAACAGGCGGGTGTGTTCCATTTATCCTCCTTTTTTCATTTTTTCTATGGTTAGTGTTTCAACTTTGGCATTAGCTCCCTTCATATTTTGTTCCTTTAGATCCAATAAGTGTTTCAACATGATGTAGGAGGGATGCCTTGATGAGCCTTTGTTGGAGTAGCTTCAAGGTTTTTGAATTCTGGAGAGCCGAGTAAATTATCTTTATTTCTGTACTCTGATACCATCCATCCATTATCTGCACCGCTTATCCTCAGTAGGGTTGCAGGGGTGCTGGAGCCCATCTCAGCTATATTTGGGCAGTGGGCACGAGACACCCTGAACCTGTTGCCAGCCAGTCACAGGGCAAACAGAGACAGACAACTCACTCACTCATTCACACCTAGGGACAATTTGGACAGGCCAATTCACCTGACATGCATGTTTTTGGAATGTGGAAGGAAACCCACGCAAGCACAGAGAGAACATGCAAACTCCACACAGGAAGGTTTGATCCCATGACCTCAGAACTGTGCCTTACACGCGTGAACCACTGCGCTGACGTGCAGCCCTATCTGATACCTTTTCTGTAAAATTATTTTGTGTTTATATTTATGGGATCACGACACCCTTAAGTATTATTATTGAAGAGTTGTTATAAGTATGTATCAATCTGTCAATACAAAACATATCATTGATTTTTGGGAAGATGTTGAAGGAGCCCCAAAAGTGTCGGAAAGCTCCCGGCGGGTCGACAGGAAGAACTTCTTGTAAGTAGCAGCTGATCTGTTCGTGCACGCGCAGGCTAATCTGCCGCGCAAGCTAATCTGCTCACACTGAGCCAATATCGTCACCCCTAACCAACCCCTGCAGGCTTGGCCAACTGGGCCAACTGCTGCCAAGCGAGCAGACGTTTTCTCCAAACGTAGGGCGGCAACCATCAGTTGATATTTTCGACAAAATAGATTGCAAATTTAGCAGATGATGAATTCCATTGTCGATGTTGCCGCCAGAAACGTTTTTCCAACAGAGAGAGGCATCTGTACATGATTACAATCTCTGCTGAGTGTCTCATGCACTTTTAACATAAGGTCAACATCAAGTACAGTCATTTGCAGAGTTTGGGAGCATTTTAGCCTGGATAAAATAAAAAAAAAACACTTGACAATTTGCACTACAGATCTTGAGATCATGGCAGTACCTCAGTGATGCACCAACATATAAAGGAACTCGAACAAAACAGAGTCTGACTTGCCTTGGTAAGATTCAAAAGACATTCAAAGAAAGATGTTTTAGATTACATGCATTGCACATTTTATACTTGTATATGGCTAAAAAAGAGAGCTTGAGCGATATGTCAGACTGTACCTGAGAAAACATATTTGAAACGGAATGCATGCAGTCCCAGAAACAAACGCAAGTCGTCAAAACATTAAAAAAGACAAACATCTTTTGTCAAAAGCATTTGATTTCAAACTGTTGAGAATAGTTAAGATCTTTGGTTCCAGACTTTCCAGTTGACCACTGAAAGTACTGCAATCTCTGGACGATAAGGAGTACAAAAAAAAAAGAGTAATTCTAAGATATGCCTTCTAATCTTAGGTACCTTATAGACTGGAAATACAGTAAATACAATTTCAAATGGATAATTACAATGAATTGTTACTACGTACAGTAACCATTGATGAATGAAAGAACTCAATTCAGTTGTGAAAGCAGATTTCCTAATATTTATATTCTATAAATTATTTTTTTTCGGATGTTATTTAATGCAACCCTAGCTCTTACTGTAGTTTTAATTTAATGTGCCTTATCCAGGGTTCGTACATTTTTTTCATGGTCAAATTAAAACACGTTTTAAGGACCTTTTTAAGCAAGCTTTTCAATTTCTCCAGTATCATTCAAAGAAGAAACTAAACATTATAATATTGTTAATAACACTGAGTATTGATTGTCATTTTCTTCATTATTGATACAAGGTCCATAATGTGACATCCCTGTAGAGTTCTTTAAAACACTTCTATTCTATAGCATATGAATAACCTACATTCTATGTTGACAATATCTGTTTGATATTTGTTATTGCCACATCCATTGCAGCCTGGTCATCCTGGAAGGTGGATTATCTCATGTGCAGTCCCTTCTCAAGGTTTCTTTATTTTCGGCATGTTGAGGTTTTTGAGTTTTGCCTTGCCCTCATGTAGGTTTTAGATCAGGGGATAGTGTAATAATAGACTGTGGTTTGCAATAATATGTGGTCTTTGCAGCCCTTTGAGACTCTTTGTGATTAAGGGCCAAACAAATAAACTGACTCGACATGTAGTCAGGCGAGGCTGTGCCTCTCCCTTTCATAATGGAAATATCAAATTAAATATTAACTGGTTGTATTGATTCAGTGGTAAAGTTCTTCGTGGTTTAACTTTTACATTTTTTTCAAGTTAGCTGAATTTTTACATTGTGTTATGCATATGAATACAATTAGTATGTAATGTATTACTGTGCATATGTCCCCTGCCCACTGCCCGATGATTGCTGGGATGGGCTCCAGCACCCCTGCGACCCTACTGAGGATAAGCGGTGTAGCTAATGAGATGAGAGATGAGAGATGATACGCAAACGATGTATTCAATTCTTCTAAAAATGAACTTAAGCTACTGTAATTATGAACTGGTTATTTGAGCCACCATTTTCGTCTATTTAACTTGCTGGCATGAAAAAGTATTTTAATGGTTACTTTGTACTCATGAAAAGCAAAGCCACCAGAGAGCAGTGTCAGCATCATTTTTAAGCAATTTTTTAAATGTCTTTTTCATTAATTGAGTCAACTTGCCAAGAAACATGGCAACAATTGTAAGTATTTACAAGCACTTCACTAAAATTCGAGCAGGATACAAACCTTGAAAACACAAAATTAATATCTAAGCATGTACGAATCCTGCTTACAATGCATATGAAACAGATAGCCCACAGGAGTATTTTGAGGGTGTGACTTATAATCAGGTGGGCTCTCTAGTCCGTGAAATGCGTCAAAATGCTCACTATATTTTTTTATTTATTGTTCTACTGCTGCTAATGAGCCTGTTCTTGGTTTACATGGATAAAAAATGTTTACTTGAATTCAATATTTATTTCCCTGTCCCTAAAAAAAATGGACAGCTGTTCGTTTATGGATTGATGTGTCTAGTGACCGAGCACTTTGCCTAACTGGCTTTAATGCTTTTACATAGAATTGTTTTGTGCAAATCCACAGTATTTTCAATAAAAGATGTTTTTCATTACCCATTTTTTATTTATAATCATGTTTTACATCATTAAATCAAGTTCATGCTAAGAAAAAATGAATAGTGATCTTATGACAGGACTAATAGTTTCAGTAGTGAGTGACTAGCGAACTATCAAAGTAGTTTTAAGTTGCAGGCCTAGTGCAAAGGAAGGCAAAAGACGGTCCCGTTTCTTACCTGGGGGGCCCTCCGGCAGGACGGGGCTCCAAGTGAGTTGGGTGGGTGTCAGCAGGACATCGTGACTCTTTTTGCCCACCTTAAAGATCCCGCGCAGCAAAACACGATCGCTTGGAAACACAGACAAAAAGGGTTACAAAAACCAGCAAGCATTATTTAAGGAATGGTAATTGAAAAAGAAATGTGGCAATGAATATGAATTGCCCTGAAAAAACCCACATATAACATAAAATGGTTGCATTGTTGTAGTATATCATCATTACTCACCCCTTTGTCTACCCCCCTTCCTCAATGAATAATGATGCACTTTAACATTGATTTATGATGCTGTTAAGTTTTTATGGTACCATGTTTGCACTTTCAATGTTTACCTTGGGTCGTTTATGGGTTTTGGGGTACTTATGGAAATCCATTCTGGATATTAATTCTGTGAATGTTGTATTTTCTGTTAATTATTGGATGAACAGACTTTTTTACAATAACATGAATATTTGGAATCTGAATCATTAAGTGTCCTCAAAAGTCTTTTATGATGTAATAACTAGCTAACAAGCTAACAAAATGTCTTTGAAAACCAAGAATTGAGAAGAAAAGCAAAAGGAGAAAGATGAGCAAGAATATCTGGAAAAATGAAAGGTTTAAACAATAAGTGATAGAATAAGAGCTAGAAGAAGAAAAAGAAAAACGACAAGAGGAAGTGGTAAAAGAAGAGCATGACAAATAAAATGGAAGACAAAATAGCTAGAAGAAGAAGAGGAGCAAGAAGAGATAGAAGAATAAAACAGAAGCAGAAAAGGCTAGGGGAAGAGGAGCAGAAGCAAGAAGAGCAAGAAGAAGAAGAAGAAGAAGAAAAACAAAACTTACAATAGCTAGAAGGGCACGAAGAAGAAAAACAAAAAACAAAATAAATGTTATAAGAAGAGCAACAAGAAGAAAAAAGGTAAAGAAAGTAAGGGCTAACAGAAGAAGTGGAGACAAAAGAGCTAGAAGTAGAAAAAGAAAGAAAAAGTAGAATACACAGAGATAGAAGAGGAAAAAAGAAGGAAAAACTAATATACAAAGAGCTAGAAGAAGGAAAAATGGAAAATAGACAGCTAAACAAAGAAGGGCAAGAGAAGAGCTACTATAAGAAAAAGAGGAGGAAGCCCAAGGAGAAGAGGAAACATGGAAGCTATAGAAGATATAGAAATTAAAAAGACCTATGAGAAGAAGAACCACAAGAAGAAAAGAAAAAAAAAAAACTTAACAAAAAAAACTAAAAATAAAAGGGACGGCTAGAAATAGAGCAAAAAGTTGAGCTAAAAGTAGAAGAGTAAGAAGAAGCGCTAGAAAATAAAATATAGAAAAAGGAACCGCTAGAAAAGCGAAAACAAAAGCATATGAACATGAAGAAGAACAAAACTAAAAGAGAACAAGAACAAAATTAAAACCTAAAAGGAAGAGCTAGAAGAAGCGCTAGGAGAAAAAGAAGGAACAACTTGAAAATAACGAGCTAGAATAAAAAAAGATGTGACATTTTTTGAAGGCGTTCTCAATTTGTTCTAAGATATGATGATCCGTCAATCTGTGACGTCATCGACCTTCCCTCGCACTCACCTGTTGCCGATTTCCGGCTTGTGCTCCTCCTCACTTTTCTCCTCCTCCTTCTTCTTCTTCTCCTCCCTTCTTTTCCTCCTCGCATCGTCTTTCTCTTTTTTGTTTTCTTTGTCCTCCTCGCACGACGACATTTTAAATAAAAAGAAAAGAAAGCGGAGGTGCACTTTGGCGCTCTCTTGCACAGCGCCTATTTAGCGCTCAGCTAAGCCGATCCAGGCATTTCCGGGTTTTGGTTGTCTTGGACACCAGGAGGCTGGCGCATGCGCACGCGGATGGAGGGAAAGAGGCGCACATTTTACCTACAGTATTCAACTTTTCACGACTTAATTTTGTCAAAAAGCCACAAAAGATGACGTAAAAGAGGATATGAATAATAATAAAAATAATAATAATAATAACAGTGATTATAAAAAAATAGTATTAAAAAAATTTTGTAAAATGAAATTGAAAGAATTCATTGCGGCTCCTGTGCCAACCTAACTAAATGCTAACTTCCAATATCCAAACAAAGGTTTCATCGGTAACATTGCTAACAGGTATTCAAAATCGTTGACTCTTACTAGCGTTGCCAAATGCTAACTTTAACATTAATTTTACCAACCAAAAAAAAAAAACTCAGGTAGCATTGTAGAGTTAGCTCCAAGTTAAAGTAAAATCACTAGTTTCACTGTTAGCTTGGCAAAAGTTCAAAATTGCAGCTTCGGTGCTGACCTGGCTAGCTAAACCCATTGAATACTAGTGGGCGGCAGTAGCTCAGGAGGTAGAGCGCTCGTCTTGGGATCAAGGGATCCCAGTTTGAATCCCATCTCGTCCGTATTACATGTCGAAGTGTCCTTGGGTAAGACACTGAACCCCTAATACCCCCAATAAGCAGGTTAGCGCCTTACATGGCTGCAAGGCTGCTATTGGGAAATGTGGAGCACATTGTAAAGCGCTTTGGGAAGTCATTGACTTGAAAAGCGCTATATAAATGCAGATCATTTCATTTTTCATTTCATTTCACGTTGCCAAAAGCTAACTATTTAATTTATTTTGCTAAACAGGCTACAAAATACATTGAAAATTACAAAATAACCAAAGAGAAACTCATAAGTAGCATCCTTGAATTTGCTAAAAGCTAAAAAAAAGGGAAAAAAAAGAATCACTGCTTACACTGCTAGCTTGGCTCAAGCTAAATAGGAATTAATTATAGGATCAGTGCTACCCTATATAAATACTAACTTCCAAAATCCGGACAAAGGTTTCATTTTTAACATTGCTAACAGCTAGCTAAACCTATCGACTCGTTAGATAACCTTGCTGAATCCTAACTGTTTCATTTCCCAAACAGACACTACAAATCAAATCCATAGTTCGTAGCTTAGCTGAACGCTTAAACAAGCACTTCAGTCTTGGCTCAAGCTAATAGGATTTCATTACAGCTTTAGTGCTACCTTAGCAAAATGCTTACCTCTAAAATCCAAACAAAGGCTTCATCACTAAATTTGCTAACAGCTAAATCGTGTCATTCATTTTGATAAACAGACATTACAAATCATATCCAAAGTTCGAAAATAATCACAAGTGCCACCACTAGCTTAGCTAAACGCTAAAAGGAGAACTTCTATCTTGGCTCAAGCAAAATAGGATTTAATTAAAGCTTCAGTGCTACCTTAGCGAAATGCTAACTTCAAAAATCCAAACATAGGCTCTGTCGCTCACTTTGCTAACAGCTAAAGTCGTGTCTGCTAAACAGGCACAACAAAACCTATCCAAAGTTCCAAAAAGAGGAAATGTTAGCTTAGCCAAATCCTAAAATAAGCTTTGATTTTTTGGCTCAAGCTAAACTTGATGGACGCTAATGTGTATGCATGAAGGACGGACTCGTATGTCGATATTTGCAGGCACGAATTTTTTTTATTTTTTAATAAACAAAAGAATTTTTGATGTATGACTACAATACAGACAGACAAACATACAAAACTTTTGTTTGAAAATAAAACTTTAAAAACACACAAAGATTCTTTATTCAATTTTTAAGAGTTTGTTTTCAAACCAGGACGGACACTTTTTTCCTTCAACTCAAATTTCAACACTTATTAATTTCGGAAAGGGATGGTGAACATTATTTAGCACCTCCTGGTCGTTACAAAAAACTTTGATTCATAAAAATACAATAACCAATGAACTGTCATATAAACGTGCATATTTATTTATCATTTTGTTTAATACTCATAGGTCAAGAAATTAGCATTTTCCCACATAACATTTTAGTCGATTTTACTGCCAAAAATAAGAAGAGAACTCCAGATCCTCAAAGTGACAGACATTAAAAATTTTACTTTCGGGGCAGTAGTAGCTCGGAAGGTAAAGCGCTCGTCTTGGAATCAAGAGAATCGGAGGTTTGATTCCCGGCTCCTCCGACTTATATGTCGAAGTGTCCTTGGGCAAGACACTGAATCGATGAGCAGGGAGTTGCCTTGCATAGCTGACCCTGCTATCAGTTAGTTAGTGTGTGTAAAAGGGAAAGTGTGAAGCACATTGTAAAGCGCTTTGGGAGGTCTTCATTGTCTTGAAAAGCGCTTTATAAATGGAGAACATTTACATCTTTTTTCCAAAAAGGAAGAATAAAAGAAAAGAGAAGAAGGGAAAAGGAAACAAGAAAATACTAAAGGAAAAGAGAAAAAGCAAACAAAAGAAAAAAGGCAAAATAAGAAAGAAGGAAAAAGAAAAGAAACGAAAAAAAAAAAAAACATTGACAAAAGTATTTTTTAAAACAAACTACAAAATAGGGAGAGAAAAAAGGGGGGGATGCGCTAAAAAGCACAAGGAAAAATACAAATAACTAAACAAACAAAACCTGAATGGAAAATGTCAATAAAATCAAACAAATCCGGGTCTTTTCGAACCAAAATGCTTGGATGACTGGCAGAGTTCGAGAAGAGAGGCGTTAGGGTTGCTCAGTCGGACTATGGGAGAAGGATTGAGGATCACTGTACCGCAATGACCCAAGGAGGATCTAATAAGGACCATTGCATAGCTGACCATTCCACCCTGCCTCAAGCCCTTCAAAATTCTCCCCATCCCAAAAAAGTAATCAGTGGTCGGCCTAAGTGACGACAGGCTTGTCGCACTTTCGCCTGTGATCATGAAGTGCTTCGAGAGGTTTCCTACCCCCCAAACTGAACCTTTATAAGTTTGCCTACAGGACAAACCTCTCCATCCACGACACTATAAGCACCACTCTTCATGCTGCAAAGAACTATTTAGAGAAATACAGAAGCTGTGTCAGAATACTTTTCCTGGACTTCAGCTCTGCGTTCAACACCATTCTCTCGGAGATTCTAGTGGAGAAACTCTCCCAAGTAAGGCTCTCCTTCATCTGTGACTGGATTATCACAGCGGTGAACGAGAAAAGCATACAAAGGTTTATCAACACAGCCCAAAAGATCATCAGCTGCTCCCTGCCCAGTCAAGAGGACATTGCCGGCTTACGATACCGAAGCACAGTCATTGACATTATAATAGACAATTCCCACCCCCGCCACCACCTCTTTGACCTGTTGCACTCTGGTAGGTGCTACAGGTCCCATAAGACTGGGACAAACAAACTCAAAAACAGCTTCTTCCCACGGGGCCGTCCCCACCCTAAACTGAAAACCTTTCCTGCAACTTATTTTGTGTTTTTCTTTTTTTAACATTGCTGAATGAAACTGATAATATATATGATTGCACGACACTGAAAAGATATACCTCGTGAATTAGATTGAGTTGTAAAAAAATGCTTCTAAATGTCATTGCACTTCTTTTCATTGCACTATTGTTACGATGCACATTCTTTTTTTATTGCATCAATATTATTATTACTTGGGCCATTTTCTAAGATTTTACATTTTTTGACCTGCGAGTATTTTTAAAAAAATGCATGTTTAAATGGTAATCAATGTATTTTTGGTTGTTGTCTAAATCAATAGATTTTTTTATGAATTAAGTTTTCTTACCACTAGGGGGGGCTAAATAATACACACTGTTCCTTTCCGGATCTTATCAGGCACAGGCGATGTGTAATTTCCAGTTATTACGACTCCGTCTTAGAAATAAAATGAAAAACAAGAGATTGTAATTAAAGGGAAAACAAACTGCAATCATTTTATGAAAAGATGCAGTTGTTGATACAAAAACATGACTTCAAAATACTTTTTTTTTCTATTCTTTGGCGCCACCGCCTTGGCATAGTCCGCGGTGGGCATTGCTTAGACCTCTTGGTGGGCGCGGCTTAGGCTTCGTGGAAGATGGCGTTCATGAGCATGTGGTCAGCCTGGGGGTAGTGGGCGTGGCCCCCGGCACCGCCTCCCCCGCCGCCCCCGTAGTACGCGTAGCCCTTGTCGTAGTCAGCCGTTTCGTGTTTGAATGACGCAAAGGCGCCGTTGACGCTGAGAGGCGGGCTTAGGGGCGGGTCAAAGGCTGGGCTTTCCTCCATGTAAGCTTCGGGGGCATCGCCGTAGACCGCCGCAGGCACCTTCAGGTGCGCCAGGATGTGAGCGGGGTCTGCCACGCCATAGGGGGGGCTGGGCAGGCCCGGGGCAGGGTAACAGAAGTGGGCGTAGGACGCAGAGCCTGGAGGGGGCGGGGCCAGGTGCAGCGGGAGCTCGGCCAATTGCTCGGGCAGGAAGGTGCGAGGGTTTAGCTGCATGCACCCTGCCACCAGGTTGCTGGTGGGCTGGGATAAACCTGGAACGTGGAAAATATCAGCATCAATGACGTAAAAAACAGGCATCGATGGCATTAAACATGGATATGGTTGGCATCAAAGACTGGCATCACTGGGGTTCAAGACAGGCCTAAATGGCATCAAAGAGGGGCATGGATACAACAAACACCACATCAATGGCATCAAAGACAGGCATTCAGGGTGTCGAAGACTGGCATCAATTATGTCAAAAACGAGCACCGATGGCATCAAAGATTGGCATCGATGGCATCAAATATTAGCATGGATGGCATAAAATACAGCATCAGTGATGTCAAAGATCAATGTCGTCTATAACCTGCAAATATGGCATTAAAGATGGGTGTGGATGGCGCCAAAGACCAGCATCAATGATGTCAAAGACTGAAATCAATGGCATCAAAGACAGGTATGGATATCATCAAAGATCAACATCGTTGGTGTAAAATTTAGAAATCAAAGTCAGGCATGGATAGTTTCAAAGACCGGCATTGATGGCGTCAAACACTGGCATGAATAGTGTCACAAACCGGCATCCTTGACGTTATAGACTTGCTAAAATGGCATCAAAGACGAAAATCAAAGGCATCAAAGACTGTTTACCTTTGCAGAGCGCCTGCACAAAGCTGAGGAGGTCGGGTGCCTTCCCAGATCTGAGGATCTCGCCGAGGGTCCAGATGTAGTTCTTGGCCAATCGCAGGGTCTCGATCTTGGAGAGTTTTTGGGTCTTTGAGTAGCAGGGCACCACCTTGCGCAGACTCTCCAAAGCGTCGTTGAGGCCGTGCATGCGGTTGCGCTCGCGAGCATTGGCTTTCATGCGCCGCACTTTGAACCTTTGCCCAAAAACAAAATCCCAAATCAAGCCACGCCTTGTCTCAAATCATCAATTGTAATTTGGATTGTTAACACTTAAAGTGTCCATGCCAGACTCCCCAAACAAAAACAAAAAACAAAAAAACAATTGGTCCCAAAAAAGCCAAGGAAACAATATGGTCGCATTCATAACCCAAAAAAAAAAAAAAGGACGAGTCCGTTTAAGCCTAAAGAGATTACAAACAAGGGTGGATGTTCAACACTCGTGGGAAGACAGGTGCAACATTGTCCCATTTGGAAACATTTGCTTTCCAGGGCCTTCCTGTGTATTCATGGAGATCAGACGACTGCCTATTTCTTTTTTACAATTTTGACCCATTTTTGCACCTCAATCGAGTCCCTTTTTTAAGCATACAACAAAGAAGAAAGCAGTGAAATATAAGCGACCTGATTTTTTTCCTAGATTGGTTAAAAAGACAGTTATTTAGCACACCCTCCTGGGGAAAAAAAACTTCAATTAATAAATAACAAAATATCGATTTGCATAACAAGCAAAAATTGTCATGATAACCAATGTGAATCACCTGTGCCCGCTCATTTGGCTCCGATTGGCTCACTGTCCCAATTTAAACCCATGCCTGTCACTCTCCGGATATCAGACAATCTGCAAACCTCTGTAGATACAAGGCAAGCCTTGACCCTGACTCCCGCCTGTCCCGTTTTTTTCTCCCGTTTTTCTGCGGCTACGACCTGTTTTGATACCGACCACGTCTGCTCCCCCGTCCTGGCTAACAATCCATTTTTGATCCCAACTACGTCTACTCTCCCGTCCTGGCTTAAGACTCGTTTCCGACTCCGACCACGTTTTTGCTCTCCCAGTCCCGGCTATCGACCAGTTTCTCCATCCCTGACACCGCTATCGCTCGCTACGGAAGATCCACCTCCATGTTCAGATCACAGTCGAATCCGTGAGCGAGTTGCTTCCCGCATCCAGCGAACACCGGATCGTGGGCGAAGCCCTTACTCTTTCTTTCAATAAAACTTGTGGTAAACGTCAAGCAATTGTGTCATGTTTCTGTTCTGGTCCGGACAGTGAAAAAAGCTACTGGACTGAAGTACGAAAATGGTTTTCGAGTGTCCGATCTCGCCTAGCAACATGGCATTGCAAAGTCAACAATTTTGACTTTTAAAAAACATAAAGAAGCGATAAAGAAAGCTGATGTGGCAAAAGGAGTGAAAGCGGTTACCAGGCAAAAGCCTCAGATAATCGAAGAAATGGAAAAGTGTCTTCTAATCTTTATCAAGGACAAGGAGTTGGCGGGGGATAGAATTAGTAAAGCTTTTATTTGCAAAAAAGCGCTTACCACTTACGATGACCTACTGAAAAGAAGTGCTAGTACAAGTGTTGGTGTAAGTGATACTTCCTTCACTTTTAAAGCAAGTCAGGGTTGGTTTGAAAGATTCAAACATATGTTATCACACTACTGTTCAAAGGTATTTAACTGATACAAAATAGTTTATATTTCTTCTTTTTTATGTTTATTAAATATTATGTACATATTTATGGTCTTTAATTTTGTTTAGATACACGTTTTCTTAATATTATAGGTATCTTTTTAATGGGTGGAACGGATTAAAATACTTACCATTGTTTCCTATGGGAAAAACGATTTCAGTACTCAACCAAATTGGTACTCAACCAACAACAAGGAACGCATTATGGTTGAGGACTGCGGTACCACTGTATTTTAAAATACTTGTAGAAATTTGCACTTATTATTAAATGAGGCTCACTTCGATGGAGCTGACATAATGGTCAGCCATCTTAATGCCAAGGGTATCCCAAAAAACAAAAACCTGATTTGGGCACTTTGAGTCGCTATCATTTTCATCTTTGGTTGTGTCTTTGGTCATTTTTGTCTATTTATTGGTGTGTTGGTTTTATGGTTTTCGGCCGTTTTCTTGATCATTTCTGGGGTTGTTTTATGCCTTTTATGTTTTATGGGGTTTTTGTCTCTTGGTGGTTGTTTTTGTTCTTTTTTTTGGGCGGGGGGGGGGGGGTATCGTGTCTAGGGCTGTGTTTTGGGTGGTTTATGGTGACTTTGAATCTACGTAGTTTGTAATCTTCTTTGTGCCCTGTAGCACTCGTTTTTTTCTTGCACAACACAAGACAGCAACATCTTGCCATAAAACATTAGACACTGTCCCTTTGAGGGTCCCAATGGCACCAAAAAGTCATTTGAAGTGATTGTCAAGAGCACAAGTGTTAAAAAAAAGATTTTGAGAGTTCTCTAAATTGACTGCGTTCTTTATTATTTTTTTGTTGCCAGGATGCTTTCTTCTGAGATGTAGAAGTTGTGCACCAGCAGGTGGCGCCACGCAATATTGCAAACTCAATAGTTGGATTTCCCCGTTTTCCTGTTCTTTGAATGGCTGTGGAGCGTAGGTCAATGGTAGTCGGTCTCACCTTTGCAAGCGAGCCTTAGTCATCTTCTTCTTCTTTGGTCCTCGTCTTTTGGGTTTGCCGTCGTCCTGGTCTTCCTCCATCTCGTCCTGTTCCAGGTCTAGGTCTTGGTCTTCGTCCTCGTCGCCCTCTAGTGGACGGAACTCGTCCTCGTCGTCATCGTTGGGGACGGGGCTTTCTCGACGGACGTCCTCGTCCACAAAATTCTGCTCCGATCTCGTCATGCCGTCAATGTTGACCACTTTTTTTTGTTTAACTCGGGGGAAAAAATGAAGTGAGGAAATATTTCTCCCGACAGTGATGACTTTGAAGAATTCTGAAAAAAATAAGGTCGCATATAAAAAGTGCTGAAAAACTTGGAAATGTCATTTTTTTTAAATTTAATTTAAATAACACACTCTTAAATTAGATACAGTCAATTTTGACATTAGGATTTCGTTGTATTGTGCAGTGGAAGCAAATATGCGTGCTAAAAAAACTGTAAGAGACCAAACTGCGACATTTTTTCCTTTGTTTGCTGTTCACAGGGTTTGGGGTTTTTTGGGGTACCCGTAGCAGCAAAATGTCCAAATACATGTGAAATAAAGCAAAAGGAAAAGAAAAAATGAGAACAATTAAAAATGGAGAAAAAAGAAAAAAAAAAGAATGAGAAAATAAAAACAACAAAAGAAGATGAAAATAACGAGATGTGGAAAATAAGAAAGAGAAAAGGATAAAGAAATTAAGTTGTAAAGAAAAATGAAAGAAGAAAAATGAAAAAAATAAGGCAAAAAAGAATAAAGGAAAATAAGATTAAAAAAGAACAAAAAAGGACAAAAGAGAAAAAGAAAAAAAGGGAAATAAGAAAAAGAAAAGAACCGAAAGAAATAATAAGGAAACTAAGGAAAATAAGGAAAAGAAAGAAAGGGGGATAGAAGAAAGGAAGTAAGAAAATAGAATACAGGAGAAGAAAAAAGAAAGAAAATGAAAAGGGAAGGTAAAGGAGAAAAAAAGAAAAGAAAAAAAAAAGAAACAAATTTCATAAAAACGATGTAACCCTTTTGTAAATACAAATTTCTCGACTCGTGAGTAAAAAATGAACGTTTATATGATAGTTCATGTGTTTTTGTTTATTGTCTAAATCATCATCGTTATTTTAATTAATGATTTTTTTTAACAACTGGTACATGCTAAATATTACACACTGTTCCTTTAAGTATATCATGCATATTTTTTACAATGGTATTGTTTATGGCATTTGAAAATTATACCCCCAAAAAACCATTTTTTTGATAACATTTTGAAAAGGAGACACGTTTTAATAAGAAAAAGAACTGGTGCATAAAACATTTGGTCATACAGAAAATTAGACTTACCGATCTTTTAGAGACTGGCCTAAGTTGGAAGTGATTCAAACTAATAGTGCAGTGGCATATTTCCAAAATAAAAGTAATATAAAACAGAAATATACATTTTTCTATTTGAGGATAAGTAAGCCATGAAAAAATTCAAACAAATGCATCAATTTTTTCAATTAGACCATTTTTGTAGTTCTGAAAGAAATCCTATTTTTACTGTTATCTTTTAAACTGAAATTATTTTTAATTATCTACTATATATTTATATTAATCGTTGGCAGTCTAGCGCACACGCATGCGCACGTCCTTAGGGGACGCAACCACCAGAGGACAATCTTTTTTAATCATAATCAATTTTACTAAATTGTAGAATTAAGCTTGCGTCCAAAATTAAAATTAAATTAAAATGTAATTTTTTTACATCACATTACAATTTTGTTTGTTTAAAACGGGAGCCCTCTTCTTCTGACCCTTTCAAAATAAAACGAAGTCCAAATTAAAGGATGTTGATACTATTTAAAAATAGTGTTTCTATTTCTCTTTTCTTAAGTATCATTTACCAACATAAATCAAAACCTGTAAAACGAATCTAGGTTGTTTGATTTTAGTGACTCCCTTGGAACATCTCAAAATAAAAGCCCAACTAAAAGTATCACGGGGGAAAAATAATTGTGAATACTAAACGAAACGTTTTTTTTCTTATCTTGAATTTAAATTACTGAAGTAAATCAATAAAACCAATCTAGGTTGTTTAAATTTGGAGCCCTCCTTGGGACATTTCAAAATAAAACCATGACCAAATTAAAAAAAGAAGATTGTGAAAAGTCAACAAAACGTGCTCAGTCTTTTTTCTTTTGTGAATTTAAATGACCAAATTAAATAAGTAAAACGAATCAACTTTTAAAATGAGATTATTATTTGAAAAAAAAAATCTTTTTTTTTCACTCGAACAAAAGACAAAAACATCAACGAAATAATCCTTCGAGTTTTTCTTCAGAAAAATCAAGTGTGATGCACCTTTTTTGATGGATGACGTAATTACCGAGATAATTTACCCCCCAAAATAAAAATACATCAAATTAATACAAAACTCACCTGCCGCTTTTCAGACGTAGTGCATCCCGCGTGCACGCGCGTAGCTCTCATTGCGCGCGTACGTGACGGGGCGCGCTTTTATAGCACACGCGCTCCAGGGGCCGAGGCCACGCCCACTCGCCATATGGCACCCACGTCAGGCCCCCGGGGATCACGTGACACGGCTTCCGGAAAGGCCCATCTGCCGCCGCCGCTGCAAGCGCGCACGCGAGCATGATAAGAAAATCAAACCTAAATCAAAGCATAAAATTTTTGTCTTTTTGTTTCTATCTTTATTCTATTTTTGTTAACGAACCTTTACTAAATTGCCAGTAGCCAGATGAGGAGGTTGCCATGGCAACGAGAAGTTTGCCGACTGGTTACCGGGCAACTTGCGAGCACCTTGCCGATTAATCGTTAACCTGAGTCCATTTCACGCGTACACATGCACACTACGCACATCAAACACAGTAAACTAAAGTTTTTTTTTTCTTTCAATGTGAGAGGACAAAAAATGAATAAACTTTTGAGATGATTTGTGGTGCTGATGGCGAGCTTGTAAGCATCTGCGCATGCGCGCATCCGGCCCTGGAAGATGAAGGGGATTTTCTTTGCATCGTTACAAAAAACGGCATGAAAGTAAAAACAATTCAAAGTTAACCATTTTTGAGGGAACAGAAAGATACAGGGAAAACCAAAAAACAATAAAGTAAAGAACAATCATATTTCTCATCTCATCTCATTAGCTACACCGCTTATCCTCAGTAGGGTCGCGGGGGTGCTGGAGCCCATCCCAGCAATCATCGGGCAGTGGGCAATCATATTTGTGACAAATTAAACTCAACAAAAGAGGGAGATTAATAAAAATATTATATATGACTTGCATATCAACCAAAAAAAAAACAAGTTTGTTGACAAAAAGTGGGTTCACTTTTTTTACATTTTTTTGTGTGTCCCTAAAAATGTCACTATAAGTAAAATGAGATTTGCTTTGCACACAAGTGACCTAACCACTTGACAACAGTAAATCGTAGTAAACAATGGAATTAGGCCAATAAACAGTAAACAACAACAACAACAACAAAGCTATACTATTCAACACCATTAGCAATGACTAGTCTTAAAAATATTGTGCAGCTGTATCATGAGATGGCTCACCTTGTTGGAAAGCACAAAGAGCGGTAATAAGAGAAACTGAGGATAGCATTAGCAGGGCTAACTACCGACCCATACTGTCCTTCTCTTGACATACTCATGGATCAAATCGTCCAATCTGCCTGACTTCAGTCCACGCGATCTGTACCACTATATTTTAAATGGAGTGTCCCCATACACCTGTGCTGATCCAAAGGCTTATAAAAGTCTGGATGCTTACCAGTTCTTCGTAGCTGTTACGCCTTGCTGCACTTCATTTAAATGCCCCCCGGCGTAAAACGTTCTTCCTTGCGCAGATATTACTAAAACGACTTTGTATCTAAATTCAATAGAACAGTAAAGCAAGGGGCATTTGCATCTTGTATAGAAATCACTTTTGAGCATGTTGAAAATATGTATTTTGGCAAAATGATGTTTTATCTTTTGAATATTTGTCTCCCGTTTTATCCATTGATAATTTGATAGTTCATTTCGCTGTAACAAGCTTTATGGTGGAGCACCTAAAAGTGTCATGATTGCTAACTCTGGTCACCTGGAGCAATCATGTGGGCGCCTTCTGATTGGCTGACGCTTCGTTCTGTAGCGCGCTGCGCCCAGACTTTGTCAGAGTATTACGATTGTAACTCTGTGTGACTCTCCTTATTGCCCGTTTCGTCTAGAACTCTGTTTACCTGTTTCTGCCTGCCTCCGACCCAACCTGCTTCCGTCCCACGCTAAGATCTTCTCTCCAGTCCCGGTAAACTCGACCTGCTTGTCTTCCGCCCTCCAATTGGCCACCCGATCAGAAGCCTTCTTTCTGGCTCCGCTGCTGACGTCTGACAGCCATCACGTCTCCCGCAAGCCCTGAACGCTATCTTAAATAAAGAACTGTAACCAATGCTCTGGGGTTTCCTGGTCTGTTCTGGTCTCCCGATAAAAACGTTTTTAATACATTTGATATTCAGAAGATTACAGTATGCATCACTCGTTATTCTCAATAAAAGTAATCAAAATAAATGTAATAAAAAGTGGTAAGGACGAGACTTTAACATTAGCTAGTTACTAGCTAACTTGGTAGCTATAGTGAGTGTCTTTGACGTGACTCGTACCTACTTAACATCAATTTACTCAGGAATACATCAACATTACCTTGTCAAAAATGCTCACTGCAAATCTTGAAGGCTGCCAGTGCCTCAGTTTGATTTCAGACAAACATTGCCATCTGCTATCTTCAGCTAAAGGCATGGGACAAAAGGCAAAAACGGGTTTAGAACCTTACCAGTTCGCACAGCTCACCACACAGTAAAGAATCAACTTCGTAAAAAGTTGTAGTTCTATTCTTCTGTCGTGGTTATTGATATTTGTTTCAAGTTAAATGCTCATTCAAGTGTTGGCCGCTAGGGTGCTTCTTGCTGTCAGTCGTGGCTCTCAGGGTCAATTGCTCTTGAATCGTTCTTGTTTTGTGTGATCAGTCCAAATGTAAAATTATATCTGGACAGGACAATGAAGCAGATGGCGATGAGTTGCACGGTGAATATCTTCATCTGGATGGAGGTCACAAACATCATTCTGTAGTTAGGGGGTGGGGGGTGGATTTGGGGGTTAACATCCCTGACCAAACGTTTGAAAACAAAACATTTTCATCCTTCCTTTTGTGTTTGCCCGAAAGATGGACAAAGTTCATTCGGGCTCGGAAAATTAGCACCACCAGTTGCAATTTTACACCTTTCACTTGGCAACCCATTAAAGAGGTCTTTTACACATTGAATGTTACGATTTACAAGTGGACCCCAACGCAGGAAGCATGGCATAGTGCTGAAAAATAATGGTATTTAATCACAAAATACTCAACAAAGTAACACATGGTCAAAAAGAATAAAACTGAACCAGAAAACAAAACCTCTTAAAATAGGATAAAACTGGAAAAGGGTGACGGTTGTACAGATGTAGTCTTGCTGATTGAAAAATGGATATGAAAAATGAAAATGACTCAACAATAGGTGCTGTCCAATATGTCCTTTTAAAAGCTTGTAATAATTAAGGACAGATGATTGGACACACCTGTCCCAATTTCAAACTTAAGAGGCGCCCTCTGGTGGAAGGCAGTACACCAGACACCCCACATTGAATTTTAGGCTAAATCTGCTCGGTACAGTTTCAGACACGATTTAGCCTACACGAAAAATAGACTTCTAAAATTGCTCAAGTGTTTATCCCATTCACAGGGAACCAATTCAACCCAAAGGTTGTTGTTGTTAGTTCCAAATTTTCCCCTTAAAAATCTTTTTTTTCAATATCGTGAAAAACACTGTCCCCATCTTTTACTTTTCAACTTGTTGAAGACGTCATTTGGACGTTGAATATGAGGCTAAATCTGCTCCAGGCTATTTTATTCACAATTTAGACCAAACATGGATGTCTCGAATTGCTTTGTGTTTATCTCATTCAACGTGGACCAAATTGACTCCCAAAATAGTCGTTGTTGGTCCAAGTTTAGACCCAAATTAGATATCTAAAATCCAGTTATTTTTAGCCCATTGAACGTGGACCAAGTAGAATCTAAAATAGTCGCTGTTGTTCCAAATTCAGCCCCGAAAATCATTATTTTAACATCTTTAAAAATATGTTTTTTATCTTAAACTCATCAACTATTAAAGACAGACATACTTGGACGTTGAATTCGGGGCTAAATCTCTGAACAATTTCAGATACGGTTTTCACCGAAAATAGATGTTTGAAATTGCATTCAACATGGACCAAATTTAGTCCAAAATCAGTCATTGTTGGTCCAAATATAACCCCTAAAAAGTCAAGTTTTCAACGTCTTGAATAAGAAGGGTTTCATCATTGAATTTTTAACCCATTAAAGATGCCTTTTGGACATTAAATTTGATGCTTAATCTGTCCAGGTCCGTTTTCTGACATAATGGATGGACGTCTGAAATCAAGTTGTGTTTATCCAATTGACTGTGTTCCAAATTTAGCTCCCCAAAAAGTCGTCTTTTCAATGTTTCCCAAAAGACAAGTTCGACGTATTTTCAACGGGCAGCTTAATGTTATGCGGTGGTGTGCTAAGATAAATTATTATTGTAATGATTACATACAATGGTTACATATAATGATTACATATTTGATTATATATGGGGGCGGCAGGAGGTAGAGAGCTCGTCTTGGGATCAAGAGATCGCAAGTTCGATTCCCGGCTCCTCCGTGTTACATGTCGAAGTGTCCTTGGGTAAGACACTGAACCCCTAATACCCCCAATAAGCAGATTAGCGCCTTACATGGCTGCACGGCCGCTATTGGGAATTGTGAAGCACACTGTAAAGCGTTTTGGAAAGTCTTGACTTGAAAAGCGCTATATAAATGCAGATCATTTGATTTCATTTCATTTCATATGATTACATATATTAGTAGTAGTAGTAGTAGTAGTAATAGTAGTAGTATCGTTGTTGAAGTAGTGACAGGATCTATGAATGAAAGCGTTAGTTCATCCCACTGACTGAGGCTTTTTGACGCCAAGCAACGCTTTATTGCTAGGACCTTAACTTGGCCTTTGATGCTAGGTCCTTAGCTTGGCCTTGTTGTTTTTGGACTGTGGCTTTGATGCTATGTCAGTCCTTAGCTTGGCCTTTGCCATGATCTTTGATTTTTGCAATCCGGAGATGGAATAAGAGCTTGCTCTGTCCACTCCACGCATCGGCCCGGTATTGCAGTACCTCCGGGAACGGTGCATTCGCAATGATCGCAGCAAGGCTTTAGGGCTAGGACCTTAGCTTGGCCTTTTGGCTGAGAGTAAGTGTCCCGGCTCCTAGGCTTTGTAGCGTATTATGAACTGACCGATAACGGATAATGGATAATGAATAACGAAGATAGAACAATAACCCTTAAAAACCCCCCTTTTGGTAAAACACTTGAATGACAGGAACCCTCCAAAACAAACTATATGTTATTTTCATTTATTTAGGAAGGTGCTATTTCCAACTTTGCTGTTAGAAAGACTGGGCGTCCTACCACACAACTTTACATTTCCAATAGAAAAATTCTGAAACAGTATTCTGGCGGATATTTAAAAAAAACGAGAACCTGTAATGGAGCAGCGGCTGCTATTTTCCCCATTAGCAAAGCAGGATAACGAGGGAGTTTTCCTTACTTTATTAAAAGGACATTGTGTATTATTGTTAAGTAGACATTGTGTATTATTGTTAAGAAGAAACCCGGAGAGAAGTCTTCAGATAAGAGAATTCCATTCGAGGTTATGACACCCTCCTTTGGGTTTCAACATATATTTAATTGGTAACCCAAAATACACAAATAGCCCTTGTCAAACTGAGGTAGTTAAAGGGTCAAGGGACCAGCTCAGTAGCCTAGATGGTAGTGTGCCCGCTTTGAGACTGGGAGGTCGCTGGTTCGCGCCTCGGCCGAGTCATACCTAATTGGTAAAATGGCGGCGCCCTCTGTTGGCTGCGGCTGCATCGGCTCGCTACAACGGGTCAGGTGTATCGACATTTCGTTCTGTGTACATTGTTACAAAGAATGACAATACAAAGGAAATTATTATTATTATATATATACTGTATATATATATATATATATATATATATATATATATATATATATATATATATATATATATATATATATATATATATATGCAGCCTGGTCATCCTGGAAGGGGATTACCTCACTTGCACTCCCTTCTCAGAGTTTCTTCTATTTCTTCATGTTGAGATTTTTTGAGTTTTTCCTTGCCCTCATGTAGGTTTTAGATCAGGGGATGTTGTAATATTAGTCCGTGGTTTGCAATAATCTGTGGTCTGTGTAGCCCTTTGAGCTTCCTTGTGATTAAGGACTATACAAATAAACATGACTTGACTTGAAACTGTTTTGTCTGGTGCGATCGAGGGGCAGTGCCAGAGAGCATGGCGCAGTGGCAGGATGCCAGACAAACATGGCGGTGACTTAATTAAAGAAATACAAATTTCTCGACGTATGATTTTCTTTTTTTCATAAAAACTACCATTGGTATGATAGTTCATGTATTCTTGATGTAAAACAATGTTTTTGTTTTTTTGTTTTTACTGAATTAAACTTTTTAGCACCACTAGGACGCATACAATATTAAAACACTGTCCCTTCAAACTGAGAGCGAATAGAACGAGAGGCTGTAGTTCCTTTGTACGCCACTAGATGGTGCTACTTCCCCTCCGAACTGGCGGCAGGCGTCAATGAGGAAGCGGAAGAGGGAACTTGGGACTGGACCGGAGCCGAACCGCAACGACGACGACAAAGGAAGGAGGAGAAAAAGAAAAAGAAAAAGGGAGGAGAAAAAGGAGGAGGAAGTGGACGACAAGTCCACTTTTGGAAGCTTTTTGCTCTTCTGTGCTGCCCAAAGACACCAAGAACGCCTGTTCAACATGGAAAAGGTGAGGCAAAACACAAAAACTTTTGCTCAAACTTTTTTCTAGTGACACCCAGACGACTCCATTTTGACGTCTTTCGGGAAGGGACGTCAAATATGTGACGTTGTTTTAAGCTGGACTTTGCATTAAGCGAGCTCCAACCTGTTTAAGACTTTATCTTCAGCTCTGGGTTCGGTCTTAGGTCTTTTTGTGATCTTGGTCTTGGTCCTGGTTCTGGTTTGGGTTTTGTTATAGTCTTTGTCCTGTTCCGGCTTTGTCCACTTTTTCACAAACTTGTGTAGGTATGACAATGACGTCACAGTGTATGTCAGTGCACTTTATTTAAATGTGCACTTAAAAGTGTGACAACTCGGACATTTCCGAATATATTTAGTCTTCCAACCACTCAAAATGTTCATTGGCGTCACACCTATCCATGAACATGTCGTTTATCTACTAGTTACTTCAACATCTGCAAAAAGCTCCTGAAAATATTCTATGAGACAGTAGTGGCAAGCGCCCTCTTCTATGCGGCAGCGTGTTGGGGAGGCAGCGTCAAGAAGAAGGATGCCTCTCGTCTCAATAAACTGGCTAGGAAAGCGAGCTCTGTTGTGGGCAAAGAGCTGGACGGCCTAACAACAGTAGCTGAGAGACGAGCACTGAAAAAGCTGAGGTCAATCATGGACAATCCATCGCATCCACTACACAGCATTATCTCCAGACAGAAGAGCAGTTTCAGCGACAGACTGCTGTCACTGTCTTGTACCACGGACAGACTGAAGAGATCTTTTCTTCCTCATGCCATGAGGCTCTTTATCTCCACCCAGCAGAGTAAAGGCCCACATTAAACCACACCACCTACATTGGATATTACCGAATCTTACTGCAATATGTATTCTGTGTAGCACTATTTAGTTACTCTATATAACACGCTACAGTGGGCATTTGCACGTCACACTGGGTATTTGTATATTGTATTCTTTTGGCTTTATTATTGTACTGTTCTCAGCTCAGGGATGCTGCTGGAAATGTGAATTTCCCTTCGGGGATGAATAAAGTATCTATCTATCTATCTATCTATCATTATAGGACCTTGTAATATTTATTGCACCTCACCAGCAATAGATTTATCCTACACTTTAAGTGCAACAAATAAAAGCAGTAAATAATATCAAAAACACAATCCGCAATAAACAATATGAAGTGAGTTTTATAGAATAAATGTGAAAAATAGAACAACAAAAAGAAAAATGAGAAATAAAAGAACAAACGTTATATTTTTATAGAAACACATTAACACTGAAAAAGACGGAAAATAGAATTAAGATATTTATAAATCTACAAAAACAGATTAAATACAAAACAATTTTATCATTTTTATGCTCAACACATTTTTAAGTCCACAACACAAAAATGCCAATTGACCAATCACAAGAGAAAACGGCATCTTGGAGGGAATACTCTGTTGATTGGTGGGAAGCAGGCTCCCTATCTATTACTTGCTCGTGGAGGCGTTTCATTCGTGAGTGACATGGGTCTGCTACTTTCGCATATAGGGCTCACATTTTTTTGCAACTCAAGCCCTCATTCACCTTTTCTTTCGATGCATTAGTAAATACGATATTCGTGATCGCTACCTAACTATATGGTAGTGTCTACTTTGAATGATCCGAAAAGATGCGACGTAAACAACTCGAAGGAGAGCAGGAAAACCGCAACGATGAAAACGGCGTCAGGTTTGTGGGGAACTTGCCCCCGTTGGCGTTCTGCAGCCAAAGTAATGCACCACTTTTGACTGTAAGTAACAGTGATGCTGAAAAAAATAATCAGTTGAATATAAACAGTGAGTTTACGTCGTTATTGAAAAATGAATGCCGTTACGTAGCAGTGTTATAAATAACCGCGTTTTTCTCAACACTGATAATATACGTGTTGTACACAATTTCTATGTTAATATTGCATATGGCCTAATTAGAGCTTTGAATTAGTCAAAAGAGGTTATGACAACAAACTGTTTCAACACATGCCTTTTTGGACAAGAGCTGTTTCCTCTAAAAGCTCACAAATATTGTGTCAGTGTACATTTGGATGTGAACTTGAATTTGATAACTCTGTCATTATGAATGTTTCTTTCCTTCCAACCCCTCAAAATGTTTGGTGCCATCAGACCTATCCATACATGTATAGTTTTAATTGATTTACTTCCCCTTAGGACAGGATAAAAGCGACTCTAGAGAAAACTAACTGAATTGTATATACATCAATCCATCGATTAATTTTCTGCACCGCTTATCCTCACTAGGGTCGTGGGGGTCCTGGAGCCCATCCCAGCTATCTTCGGGCAGTGGGCAGGGGATACCCTGAACTGGTTGCCAGTCAGTCGCAGAGCACACTGAGACAGACAACCATTTACACGCTCACTCACACCTAGGACTGGCCAATTAACCTTCCTCGCATGTTTTGGGACTGTGGAAGGAAACTGGAGTGCCCGGTGGAAACCCACACAGGCACAGGGAAAACATCCAAACTCCGCACAGGAAGGCTGGTAGCTGGATTTGAACCCATGACTTCAGAACTGTGTCGCGGATGCGCTAACCACTGATCCGCCGTGCCGCCCTATACATTCATATACATAAGAATTTTAGGTGAATATTTCATATAGCCTAATTAGAGCATTAAATAAGTCAAAAGGTGGTGGATTTTTTTTTTTCAATAACTCATATCATTCATGTCGTGCACATTTTGCCTGGAAAATATTTGGGCTTTGGCGCCACCAGCTGGTGTAATGGTGTGAATACTCAACAAAAATTGTGCTTTGCACTGAAGAGAAAAATACAATACAAAGAAATGCATTGAAATACTGTACATCAGGTTTATAAAATATCAAAGATGATGATTTGTAGTAGGTTTCTATTCGCTGAAATTATGTCCAGTACATGGCATGTTTAGGATAAAAAATGTGGTTTGCTCTCAAATGCAATGATGTACCGTATTTTCCGCACTATAAGGCGCACCTAAAAGTCTTGATTTTTTTCAAAAGCTGACCATGCGCCTTATAATACAGTGCGCCTTATATAAGGCTCAATATTAAATCGCAAGGTCTCGCAAGTTGCGCAACAGCCGCCGACTCGATTTTCCCCCGAACGTGGAGTAGTCCGCGGTGTATGCTGGGATTTATATACCGGCGTTTCATTGGCTAACCAATGTGTCAATCATCATTTGAATCGATCGCTATTGGCTAAAGTTATTCGGCGCCTCGGATAGGCTAGAGGGCCGAAACAAACCCTGCAATTGGCCGAAAAAGATGTGTCAATCATCAGTCAAATCGATCACTATTGGCTGAAGTTATTCGGAGCCTCGGATTGGCTAGAGGGCCGAAACAAACCCTGCAATTGGCCGAAAAAGATGTGTCAATCATCAGTCAAATCGATCACTATTGGCTGAAGTTATTCGGAGCCTCGGATTGGCTAGAGGGCCGAAACAAACCCTGCAATTGGCCGAAAAAGATGTGTCAATCATCAGTCAAATCGATCACTATTGGCTGAAGTTATTCGGAGCCTCGGATAGGCTAGAGGGCTAAAACAGACCCTGCAATTGGCCGAAAAAGATGACTGAATAGCAAGCTTGCTAAACTACGCCATAAAGAAACATGTTTTATTAGTCTATATTTGTAAACATTTTACTCTCCTGGATTTACTACACTCATGGTTGTAAGAAGACCATGATTGCGTATCATTATTGAACGTGAGAACTTATATTTTCCCGGTATCTTGTTTTAGAACAATCTTGATGTTGCTGTGATGAGTTGAGTTGAGTGAATTAAAGTGTTTATTGTCATATGCACAGTAAAGTTGCGAGCGAAAAAGAAAATAGAAACTAAGGAATGGTTGGCATTTCTTGAATCTCAAGACTTTAACCTTCCGAATGATATTTGAAATGATGCATTTGAGTGACATCGTACGGACACCGCATCCGCACGTGTCTACGACACGTATTTGCTTCTTTGCAAGCTTTGGGAATATTAAGGGGGTAATCAGTTTGACTGAATCATCTGACTGTTTTGTTGACGTTCCCATTGTAGCGCCTTATAATCCGGTGCGCCTTATCTATGGAAGATATAGGACCAAAAACTATTTTTGGGGGGTGCGCCCTATAACCCGGTGCGCCCTATAGTGCGGAAAATACGGTACAACTCACTGCACAATTTTCAACATTACGTGTTTTCAAGGGCTACCAAGTGTTTACTTTTCAATGCTCTCTTTGATTGAAAATACAAAAAGAATGTAAATGTACATAATATGTACCTGTATGCCAAGAGGGGTTAATGATTCCAGCCTCGGTTTTGAAAATCTTCAAAAAAAAATATCCTCATAGCGACCTGTCACTTTTTAAAAAAAATTTATGACAATTATTTCTAAAGGTCGCCAGAGACGGAAGTATCTTCATCATCTTAATCATCGTCTGTGTCCTTGATTGCTTTCTGATGATTTAATTAAAATTATATCTGATGGCGCCGACTTGTTGGTTGACTCTGAGTGCCAAGTCAAGTGTGTTCACGAAAGATGCCCTTCAGGACATTTCTCCTTGTACGTTTTTTGTGTTTGTTTTTTACAAGATAGTCACCAGATTTTAAAGGGACAATGTGCAATATTTGACCACTAGATGTCACTGTATTGTACTTTGCAACTGATAAAAGAGTGCAAAAAAATGCACGCGGAAGAATAAAAAATATGGAAAATCAAGTGGCCAAAAAAGCACAATTTTTTTCCTCTGTTTTTTTTCCCAGCCTTTTACATCGGCAAAGAGAGGGAAAGAAATAAGAGTAAAAAGGACAAAAAGCCAGACAACAGAAGGAAAAGAGAAAAAAGGGGGGAGAAGAAGATAAGAAAAGGGGTAAATCAAAGAAAAAAAAGGCAGAAAAAGAAAACAAGGAAAAATGGACAAAAAAGGGGAGACAAGCTATAAAAAAGGAAGAGAACAAAAGAAAAAAATCCAAGGAGAAACATTAGAAAGAAGGGACAAAAAGAAAATGGAAGCAAAAGAAGGTAAAAAAGAGAAATGGCAAACAAAAGAAGAAAAAGGAAATAAGGGGGGTAACCTGTACCAGTAAAATGGCTGCCAATTATGTCAGCTCCCTTGAGGTTAGCCTCATTTTATGGCAAACACCATCTTATTGAACTTATTGTAGCACTTGTTTTTGGTTGCACAACATAATACAGCTTGTTGCCAAATATTACACACTGTCCCTTTAAATGCTCCTATGAGAAAAACTTCCGAATCGAAAAACTTTTTCTCCATTCTAAAAAAGTATTTTCAATGTTTGGCACTTTGGCAGCTCGGTGATGTTATAAACAAACTGTAGTCTTTCCTGATTGGCTCTCTATTATTTTATTGGCGTAATAAAATATGTCTATTTTTATTTATTATTTTTTTCCCACAAAAGCTTCACGAGTCGAATTTTGTTGTTGTTGATCCTTGAAGGGAATCGTCCAATTGGTCATGGCGAGCTTCTGCACAATTGTCCACATTGGATTTGTTTATGGAAATAGAAGGTTTTTCTGCCCAGCACTACAGACAGGAAGTTGTAGTCCCATTGGCCTTAAACATTCGTTTCCTGCTTCACACGTCCTTGTCCTGGCTCGGCTATTTTGGGCCTTACGGTTTTCCTCGTTAGCATTCGTGTTGGACTTTTAGTTAGGTGCTAATGAGCCCAGTCTGGGTTTTTTGAGCATGTGGCCTTGCTAATTCTCGTCCAAATGGTTCTCCTGCTTTCAGTGATCCCCAAGGTTCCTCTGTCGGTGGTTCACAGGTCTTAGTGATCCCTGTCCCCTGACTGATTTTACAGTTTCAGCAGTTCTAATGATCCCAGTCTCAGTTTCAGATGACTTCCAAATATTCCAAGCTGTTCAATTGCTTTCAGTGATCCCGATGGTTCCTCATGGTTTTTCTGTTGTCTGTTGAAGGGTCTCAGAGCGTATGATTGGTTTCAGTGGTTCCTGTCACCTAAAAGATTTTAATGATCCCAGTCTTGGTTTTAGGGTAGCAGCAATTTTGATGATTTAAAGTGAGTTCCGATTAGTCCCAACAGTCCTGCTAATTAATCCCAGCAGTCTTGGTGCTTTCAGTGATCCCAATGGTTCCCCATGGCTTCTATGTCAGTGGTTCACAGGTGTTCACTATCACCTCCAGGATTTCACAGTCTCACTGATTTTAATAATCCCTGTCTTGATTTTGGGGCAATTCGATTAACTTCAAATGACTTCTCAAGAGTGACAGCAGATACGGTTCTTCTGTTGATAATTTACGGGCCCTGGTGGGTATGTTTAGTTCCAGTGGTCCCTCTTACATCCAGGATTTCACAGTTTCAATGGGTCTAATGATCCTCGTCTAGTGTTTTAGCAGTGATAGCAATTTGAGTAGCTTAATGGCTTAAAACAAAGGTCTCAGCAGTACTGGAAAGTAGCCTTAAGTAGCCAGACTATTATTTGTGGTTCCTGTCAGCGATATACAGGTGTCAGTGGTCCCTGACACCTACAATTTCACGGTCTCAGCGGTTCTAATGATTCCAGTGACTGTTTTTGGGTGGGAGCAATTCGTATAGCTTCTGTGGCTTCAGATGAGTTTCAAATAGTCATAGATGTTCTTGTGCTTTCAGTGATCCCAATTGTTTTCATGGTTTTTCTGTTGGTAGTTGACTGGTCTCAGTGGCTATGACTAGTTTCTGTGGTGCCTGTCACCTTAAGGATTTCACAATTTTAGTTGTTGTAATGATCCCTGTGATTATGGTGGTGGTAGTTGTCAGTTTTTGGAACAGTCCTAAATTCCAATGCTGCCGTCACAGATGTTCCGATATGGATTTTTTTGGGGGGTTAAAATAGTTCCTGTTATAGTCCTAATTGTTCCAGTGGTCTCCAAAAGTCCTGAAGTTCTGGTAGATGGAACGATTCCAGAAGGCTTAATTATTCAGTAATTTCTGCTGGATCTGCTGGTTTTAGGGTTAGAATTAACCCTAGTTCTCTGGGTTCTGTCCTCTGGTTTGAACAGTTTTCTCCTTGTGTTTGTTTTTTCACAGATATGTACGCAGCTGGGGATGTTGCCATAGCAACCATGGAGAGTCCTCCCACCATTGTGGACCCGGTCCCACCTACAGGTGCTTTTTTCCTACCTCTTGTTTCTTTGCTCCTTTCGTTTCTAGATTGTATATCAGGCGATGTGATGATTGTGACGCTTCCCCCACAGGACCAATAGATGGCAGCCCCGAGCCCACCTGCAGTCTTGCATCCCTACGACGGAAGGCCTGGGCCAACAAAAGTCGGGATTCTACTTGGTATGAGACGCAAAACGGCCAAACCTGCGAATCCCCACCCAGACTTCCGCCGGAACCAGTCCCAGACTCTGCCAAACCTAATGGGGACCCTCAGAGGACCTCTGAAGGAGCAGGTGAAACTCACATTTGGACACTGTGATCTTTGGCCACGCCTGTCTCAGCATGTTATCCATTCTGATCTTGTGAGGATCAGGTTCTTCGTTTTTGGCGGTTTTGGCAGTCCATTTTATCCTGTTGATTGATCTGCTTAATGGTTTATGGTTGCTCGATTTCACATCATGTCTTGAGAAGTATTATGGGTCCGTAATAAGCCTGTGATATACTTGTTCCTAGATATTAGCATGCATGTGGTCCTTTGGTCATGGTAACAAAGGTAGTTCAGGAATCTTTTCTTGTTCTCTGGACAATTTATAATAGCTCTGGTTATAGATTTGGGTCATGAATCAGACTGCCAGAATCTCTGTTCTTTGATTTTGAAGTTCAATGACTTTTTAGAACCTTATCCTGGAATATATATACTTGTGTACAGACCTACTTTCAGGACGAATTCAAGTGTTTGTGTTGCTGTCGCCTGAGGACTTTGTGTTTGCACATGTTAGCACGCCGCTCACTATTATGCTAAGCAAGGCTAATCATCTGCCAGTCATATATTTACCTGACGGCAATTACGGGCAGGAATATTTTCCTTTGTGTTCTTGTCCTAACACGCCTCTAGTTAACTTTTGTGACTCCTCCTCGCTACCGCTGATTTATTAACGAAGTAACAACAACAAAAAATATTAGATGCCGTCCTCATGTGTCTTCTGTATTTGTTTTCTAGGACTCCGTCCGGACAAAATCACCTGCTGGCTCCACCAATGCCGGTGAGTAGCGACCAAAAACCCCGCACCAAAAGCTAATGACACCTGCTTCGTTCTTTAGTATGCTAAAACAATTCAAACGTTTTCTATTGGATTCACTGAGCCTGGTAAATAGTGTTGAGAATTCTGGCTTTTTTCGAGAACCGGCCCTTTGTTGCCCGCCTCAATAAACAATTGTTTGTTTCATTTTTTCACTCTAAAGTAAACTTTTAACTCTCTTAAACTTTTTTATACCAAGAGACCTTAAAGTCAAGCAACACTGAATCGTTGAAAAACACACAGCAAAATGTAAATTACAACATTTACTATTCAGTGCAACAACAAATAAACTATTTAATACAAGAATAAACTTTTACTTTGTTGCATAAAAAAGATAATCGTAAAACTGATTATTCCAGAAAAACACAGGAAATATACATTTTTACATTTACAAAAATTAATCCTAAACTAGCCTAACAATTTTAAAAATGTATATATATTACGCAATTGACAAATTGCAAAAGAAAAAAAAGCTTACTGAACCAAGCTGGAGCTTGATTGGTGGGGAGTATTCTCCTGTTGTTCACTTTAAAAAGCCGTTATGTTTACCAATGACACATCACTATCCCGAAGAGATTGGAGGGGGGGCTGGCTCCTGCCGTTAACTTCAAAGAGTTGACTTATAGCCAATGACACGTCACTATCTCTTGTTGACTCCAAAGAGCTGGCTCACCCTTTACGTCTGCCAATGACACATCGCTAGCTCGAAGGGGAGCTGGCTCCCGTCATTCACTTCAAAGAGCTGACTCATAGCCAATGACACCTCACTATCTTGAAGGGAGCTGGCTCTTGATTGGTAGGGAGCTGGCTTCCATTATTAACTTAAAAGGGCTGACTGGACCCTTCTCATGTCGGTCACTTAGAAGAGCCAGCTCATCTTGCCGTTAAGTTCGCCAACAACACATCACTATCTACAAGGAAGCTGGCTCTTGACTGGGGAGCCAACTCCTGTCATACACTTCAAAAAACGCCATTACGTTCGCCAATGACGCATCATTAGTGTCAAGAGTGAACTATGTTGTTTTCCAACCTATAATGGGGAAAGTTTCCTAGTCGCCACCTGGTGGGAAAAAGGGCCAAGTGCACTTTATTCAAACAAAGGCGCGTTGAGGAAAAACTCTGATTGGCTTGGAGCCAAAGAGGAGTCCCACCCCCTGCGTTGGCCGCACGGTACATCCGCGCTAACACCGCCCAAACTTGTTTTATTTTCTTTGCAGCTTCAAGGTGTGTTTATTTTATGACACTCTCGTGCACGTCAGCGCTCAGGGCCACATACAAGCATGCTAGCGCTCATTTTATAAAGTCGTCAGGAAACACGCTAGCGCTGGAAAGTCAACAAAGGAGGAGTTGCTACCGAGTCAACACTCTTATCACACACACACAGGAGGAATCGCTATTTACGTTGCCGTGGTGACCAGTCTTTTGTGTTTTTGAGTTGCAAGTTGTTGTGAATGAGAAATTGTGTGTTGTTTTGTGTGCTCAAGTTAAAGCGGCGGCGTAGAACTCCTCCAAGGTAACTCACCTTAAAGTGTCACTCCAGGTAGCAACACATTCCGGCACGTTAGCGTCAAGTGTAGGTGTGTTTTGTGTCACTTTTTGTGTCACTCTTTCTGTGTTTCGGTGTGAAAGATGTGTGCGCTCATTTCCAGGATGCGTGCGTGTCCTTGTTAGCATGCGCTAGCTTAAAGTTTGTCCCATTGATAAGAGCGTCGTCTTGAGTAAGCGTGTTCGTCTGCCGCTAGCTCTTTCGCAAGCTAGCTTAGCTTAGCCTGGTTGGGACCGGTTGGGTTTGCTCTCCCTCCCCCAGCCAGGTGAGACATGTCTGGAGACAGCAAGTTTACGCGACAGATTTTTCCAGACAGGGGCTAACGATAGCAGCTAGCCTAGCCCATCCTGTTTTTCTAGTCACGCTGGCTAACATTTGTTTTTTTGTAACCTTGTGGACGTTTTTTTTTCTTTTTTAAATCAGGACGCCACTGGCCGTGTCGCTGGATGATCAGAGCACACCTGCCAGCAAAGGTAAAAGCCTCCCTCCCCTACCAAATAAAATAACTGGCTTACTGACATTGGTGTTTTTTTTATGCAGGAGTGGCGAGGAATGGTTGCAGTTTCGAAGATGACCTTTCCCTGGGAGCTGAAGGTCAGTCGACATCACATTCCGATGATGCCCAATCACCCATACTTAGAGCTAGGGATTGACCGATATGGGTTTTCAGGGATTCTTAGTATTGAGAGGAGGTCGATATTTGGAGGCAATTTTCATTTGCTGTAAAAGCTTGAAAATTAGCGTATTAAATTTTTAATAATTCAAAAAGAAACAAATATATTGTTTTGAATTTTAAAAAACTGTATTAGCTGTCTGAAACCTTCTACAGAAAATAAACACAACTTAAATGACTAATCTCTCCCTTAAACCAAAAACCAACAGTGCAGGGAATATAATTAGGCTTAGCAGCAACTCGTAAAAAGGTGCATAAAAACTTAAATACGCCCCCAAAACGTTTTACGGTAATTAAATTAGAATTTTAACACAACTAACTTGACTGATCTTTCAACTAAACCGAAGACTAATACAACAGGAAATAAAATTATGCTTAGCAGCAACTCGTAAAAAGCTACATAAAACCTTAAGTAGCTACCTGATTTTTTTCAGTCAATCGATGAATAAAAATGTCAATGCAACAAACATGAGTTAAATTACCCTAAAACAAAAACTGCTTTGAAATTTCATCATGTGTAAAAATAATTGCTTATTTTTCGACCAACAAGTATTTAAGAAAATTGCATTTTTATATGATAGTTCATGTATTTTACCAAATAGTTTAAATCAATATTGTTTTTTTAACGTGTGAAGTTTTTTAACACTGAGAGATGCCAAATAATACACACTGTTGCTCAAAAGCCGATGTTTAATTATGTTTGCTGTCCAAAGTCATCGATTTCTGACATTGTGTGGTTAAAAAATAAAATTCATTTTAAAAAAAACAATGTTAAAGGTTGTTACAGTTGGTTATACAGTTTGTCATATTTGAAAACTATGTATTTTGTAGCCCAAGCAAACATGAGAGTTCTAAAGCACAATGAAGAATACAAACTACAGTGACTCAAAGTGACCAAACAGCACAAATTTTGTTATTTTCTTTGCCCAGCCATTTTTTTTTTTGCATTTTTTCATACTTTATTCCCATTTTTTGGGTTTTTCCGACTTCTCTTCTTTCCCTTTTTTTCATTCTTTTCTTTTATTTCCTTTTTTTCTTTATTTTCTTTGCTTTGCCCCCCATTTTTCATTCTTTTTTTTCTTTTGTTTTGTATTTTCTTGCTTTTTTCAGTTTTTGATTCTGTTGTCTTTTTGTTCTTCTTTTTTTCTTTTTCTTTTCATGCTTTTTGTGTTCTTTTTTTCCATTTTTTGTTTTTATTCTCCCCTCAAAATTTGATACCAACAAGCTCCGCCCCTTTTGTGTACTGGTTGATCATTTTGCTCTCTTGCGGTTTTAGCCGACCATCTCCAGTCCACGGACGACAAGACCGGATCCCGGTGAGCTGTCTTTGGGTCTTGCTCTCTGGTCCTGCTAACGACGCTAATAAAGCTAACATGGCCTCCTAGTGGCAGTGTGGCCGCCGATCACAAGAGGAGCCATTTCAAAGAGAGAGTGCCGAGTATGAACTCCACCGGCTCCGGAAAGAGCAGCAATGTGTCTAGGTAGGCTGCTAGTGCATCCTGCTGCGGTGGAGTCTGCAGGAAGCGTGCTAGCTTGTGCGGTGATATGTCCGCAGCGTGTCGGAGCTGCTGGACCTGTACGAGGAGGACCCTGAGGAGATCCTTCTGAATTTGGGGTTCGGAAGGGACGAGCCGGACATGTCCTCCAAGATCCCGTCACGATTCTTCAGCACAGCATCGGCGGCGCGCGGCATCGACATCAAGGTTAGCCAAGACGCAGCCGGCTAGCGCTTCAGCAAGTCTTGCTAGCTTGACTTTTGTGCCCGCAGGTGTACCTTGGAGCTCAGCTGCAGCGCATGGAGGTGGAGAACCCCAACTACGCTCTCACAAGTCAGTGCTGTCTCGCGTTATCTATAGCGTTGGCGTAAGCTCGTGTAGGAGAACTGCAACTACACTCACTCTTATGTCAGAGTTTCCTCACATTAGCCGTCGAGTTAGCATTAGCTTAAGTTGGAGTACCACAACTACACTATCACTTACGTTAGCTGCAGGGGTTAGCATTGTCTTGTGTCGGAGTACCTTAATTTTTCTTACACAAGTCTGTGCAACCTCCTTTCAGCCATAGAATCAACTGTGCCCTCACAAGTTAGTGCAGTCTCATGTCAGCTATAGAATTAGCTTGTTTTAGATAACCCCGACTACGCTTTCACAAGTCAGTGCCACCTCACAATAGCCGCAGCGTCTGCTTACGTTGGAGAACCCCAACTACACTCTCACAATTCAGTGTTGCCTCAAGATACCTGTAGCATTAGCTCATGTTGGAACGCCCTAACTTTGCTATCACAAGTCACTAATGCCTTATGTTGGCTAAGCATTAGCTCGTATTGAAGAACTACGGTCTTTCATGTCAGGGTTGCTGTTGGGTTAGCTTGTGTCAGAAAACCTCATCTACGCACTCACAACTCGGTGCCGAGCCCGTGTTGTAAAACCCCAACTACAGCTCACATTAGCCATAGCGTGAGCTTGCGTTTCAGGACTGTTGTTGGTTGCCGGGACGATCAACATGAGTTTTTGTGCTTCTCACGTTTGCATGACACTCAAGTTTTGGCGCTTTCCCACTAACTTTCGCGCGTACTAACTCGAACTTTGAGTTTGTAAGTTCTGCTGCACTCTCACACAACTTATAAAACTCACAAACGTTCGCTAACTCATTTGACAAAGCACTTCCCCTCACTCGTTGACTTTCCTGCAGTGGATTTCTGCAAGCTCAGTTTGTTTCTCCTGGCCAACACCCCCCTTTCCTGTCAGCCCCTACCCTCCCTTCTGCTTCCAAGATGGCCAGCGTTATTTACATGAAAATGTCGAGGTCAATGAGAAAGTGCCGCTTTCGTCAAAGCATTCGGCCGTCCATCTTGGAGGACCTTCCGCTCCCTGGGACAATTATGTAACTGTCCCCCATCCCCTCTTCTCCTCTCTCCTCCTTATTTCCCCCCTAAAAGTTGAAGTGCAGTCCCATTAGTTGAAAAGAGTTGTTGTCTACTTGTCTCTGTTGTTTCCATAACAACAAACAAACCTTTCAAAAGGTACCTTTGTTATTTTTGTGAATTTATTTGAAATTATTTATATCTGGTTTTGAGTTTGTGAGTTGACTAGCATGCTTCCATAAATAGCGGAGGCGGCAGGGCAACGCAAGCGGCTTTTTTTCTTTTCTTTTTTTTAATAAGGCAGCTAGGTTCTCTTGACCCACAAAAATAATATATAGCTGATGCATAGCAGCAAAAGAACATTCCGTCCTTTCATTTTAATATCACACATTTAGGCTGTTATTCCATTTTAGGATTAGACTAGTTTGTCATTGTTGTTGTTATTTATAACAATGTAGTGCACATTGTTTGCAACAAGATTAGACCTGGCACTCCAGGAGAAACAAGTGATGAAGACTTAAAAAAAAAAACGATAAAAGAATGTCAGGATAAATATTAATGGTAGTGCTTGGAGACTAGCCTTAGTTGGAAGAGCAACTATAACTAAATTTATAACCATAGTGCAACGAAGATGATGATTTTTTTTTTTTTTTGGTTGGATTATTTGGTTGTTTTTTTTGGGGGGGGGGGGGGGGGTCATTTTATAGGTTGTATTTTTGGATAGTTTTTAGGTTTATGCTTATAGTTGTGTTTTTTTCTGGGTTATCTTGGTCTTTTGTCATTTTATTGAGCATTTTTTGGGTGTTTAAAGTCTTTTTTTTAATTTGTTGAGTCGTTTTGGGGTTTTTATTGGTTGTTTTTTGTGCGTTTTTTTACCTGTCTTGATTTTTTTTAAATTATCTTTTGGGCTTTTTGTCGCTATATGGTAGTTTTTTTTTTGGGACCTTTTTTGGTCTCAGTTTGTTTTTTGTTTTTTTGTGTTTTTAATTGTGTTAGTAATTGTTTTGGGGTGGCTTTTGGTCATTGTTATATTTATTCTGCCTTCTTTTTAATAATAATAATAATAATAATTTCCTTGTATTGTCATTCTGTGTAACAATGTACACAGAACGAAATGTCGATTGCACCTGACCCGTTGTAGCGAGCCGATGCAGCCGCAGCCAACAGAGGGCGCCGCCGACCACTTTTTAAGTCTTAGGAATGACTCGGCCGGGGCGCGAACCACCGACCTCCCAGTCTCAAAGCGGGCGCCTTACCATCTAGGCTACTGAGCTTAATCAACTTTTGATGTTTTTTTTCTTATTGTCCTTTGATCGTGGTTTTGGTCGTGTTCTGATTTAGGTTTTTTGGGGTGTTTTTCGGTCATTTTGGGGGACATTTTTCATTCTTTTTTTTTTTTTGTGGTTGTTTCGTCTTTTCTTTCTTTTTGCTCCTTTGATCTCAAGTTGCCTTATCACTCAGTTATTGACTGTACTGTGAACATTGTTTGCGGGGAGATTAGAGATGGCTCTCCAGGACAAACATGTCATAAAGACTTAAATGAGAAAAAACAAGATAATACATGGGGCAGCACGGCGGCGCAGTGGTTAGCGCTTGTGCGGCACAGTTCATGTCATGGGAACCTGTCATGGGTTCAAATCCAGCTCCAGACTTCCTGTGCGGAGTTTGTATGTTCTCCCCGTGCTTGCGTGGGTTTCCTCCGGGCACTCCGGTTTCCTCCCACATTCCAAAAACATGCATGTCAGGTGAATTGGCCGGTCCAAATTGTCCCTATGTGTGATTGAGCGAGTGAGTTGTCTGTCCCTGTGTGCCCTGCGATTGGCCGGCAACCAGTTCAGGTTGTCCCCTGCCCACTGCCCGATGATTGCTGGGATGGGCTCCAGCACCCCCGCGACCCTACTGAGGATAAGCGGTGTAGCTAATGAGATGAAGATAATACATTACAAGTTCTGCAAAAAAAAACTAGCTTCTGCGTCGTCATCATCTTGCTCAGTCCTTTGGGATTTTTTTGTTGCATTTCCATTTTATTTGGGGCTTTGGAACAACATATCTCTTGACTCGTTTTTCATTTTAAAACGTTTTGTTGCTTTTTGTGTCGTCACCATCGTGAGTGCGTTGTGTGCTTTGTCACCCTCTGCAGGTCGCTTCCGGCAAATTGAGGTCCTGACTACAGTGGCCAACCAGTTCATCCAACTTTACGGCCATGTGTCAGGTCAGGCTGTCAAAAACTTTGGTGGCAGCGGAAAAGAAACGGGTAAGTACCCCCACCGCAAAGAACGCCACCGCCATCTTAGCATTCTCTCTTTGTATTGGTCGTCAGGAGGCGAGGCAGCCAATGAAGCGCCAGCGGTTCTGCAGAGGAAAAAGTCTGCTCAGAACGTAGCCGAGCGCCTCAAGAAGAGCTTGAGCAAGCACAACTTGCTAAGCGCGGCCAGCGCCGTCACACCCGGCCCTGCCTCCACGCCCGGCCCTGCCTCCACGCCAGACCCCTCCCCCTCCAATGGCTCCGCCCCCACCGACAGCATCCGCAAGAAGGATGGCCTCTCATTGGCCACAGTTGCTGAAGAGAGTGGAGACAAGGAAATCACACCCAGGTAGTCACAGGAACTTTGGGTCTTTTTTTTAGAGAACCGGCTCTTTCAGTTCAGATTCATTAAAAAGAGATGACTGATTGGAATTCAGTCCCTTTTCCAAGAACCATTACTTTTGGCTAGGTTCACAGAAAATAAGCCAACTGATGGAAAATCCGTGTCCTTTCGGCTTGACTCACTTAAAAGAGTCAGCTCATTCGACTCCCAAATGCCTTTTCAGTGCCTTAAATAATCTATCAAAAACAAGAACTTTAAACCATTTTAAATTCACTTTAAACCAATTTAAACTGAAACAACACTGAACCCCTGGAAAACACACAAAAATATGAATGAAAATGTGCAAAAGAAAAGGATCAGCAGTCTGTACTGAATATTTAGAAAGTAAATAATGTTTGACGGACTGATTCGGCTCATTTTCCTGCTTTGATTCATGTCATTTTGAATTGCTATCCTCTAGATTGCATTCTCAGAGACAGACCCACGCGTATTTAGCAATCTTCTGCACTGTTTAGAAAAATAAGCGACAGATAGAAAAAAGTGTTTCAAAGCTGTCGGGTTAGCATTAGTTAAGTTGGAGTACCACAACTACACCATCAGAAGTCAGTATAGTTGATTGGGTTGGAGCAGGTCAAAGAGTCTGCTCATAGAGACAACAAACCAAACGTCACTAGTATTGAAGCGAGAAGACTCCCATCATTCACTTCAAAGAGTCGGCTCATGGAACGGTTATGTTCTTGAACCACACATCATAAGTCTATAAAGGAGTGGACTCTTAGTATTTTAGGAAAACAACGTTGTTCACTTTGAAGAGTGAGCTCAGAGAGCCGTTACATTCGCCACCACACGTCACTAGTCATGAAGGGAGACGGCTCCCATCGTTCACTTTTAAGAATCTGCTAATAGAACTGTTATTTTCACAAACCACACATCAGTATCAAAAAAAGCAACCTAACATCTCATTTGGATGGCGTCTGTTGAAGGCAGGGCCAAAAAGCCAAGAGTTCATTGAGCAATGAGGATTTAATGTTAATGGGTCTTCTCCCCTCCTAGCCAAAAAGAAGATGGTAGCGAGACGGTTCGAGATGGGATCGAGACGGTTCAAGATGGAGGCGAGGCGGTTCGAGATGGGGGCGAGACGGTTCAAGATGGGGGCGAGGCGCTTCAAGATGGCGGCGAGGCGGTTCAAGATGGCGGCGAGGCGGTTCAAGACGGCTGCGAGGCGGTTCAAATTGGAGGCGAGGCGGTTCAAATTGGTGGCGAGGCGGTTCAAATTGGAGGCGAGACGGTCCAAGATGGCGGCGAGACGGTCCAAGATGGCGGCGAGACGGTTCAAGATGGAGGCGAGACGGTTGAGACGCCAGAGGCCAATCAGAGTGCAGATAGCGCCCAGGCACCCAAAAAGGCGCTGTCTGTGGCCCGGGCCCTTGAGAAGTTGCCTACGGTAATACCGTCCTTCCTGGCACATTTGTGCACGGAAAGGGCGGACTCCTTCGACATGGAGGAGGTAGGTGGCACCAGTGTCAAATTCCTCTCTTTATTTCTGATGTGTCCCCATTCCAACACTTTTTAAAGCGACAGTGTGTATTATTTCGCTGGTCTTAGTGGTAAAAAAGTGTCAATCATTAAAGAAGACATATTGTTTTAAATAAAAAGCAAAAATAAAAATCACAAAATAAGTAGCTCTCGAATTCCAAAAAGTTGGTGACCCCTTATTTAAAAACATATTCTTCCTCCCCATTTGCTCAGATTCAGAGCACCGAAGACGAAGCTTTCTTGGCCAGGCCTTCCAGAAGCTCAGGTGAGATTCTGCTTTCTGTTTGTTGTCACTTTTTTGGCCCGGGAAGAAATTTGCAGCTGCCAGACATGTTACGTAAGCAGTCTGTCGGCATGATAAGTAACAGGCCTCCGTTAATGCTAACGCTAATACCGGCAGACCTACTGAGGACGGCCAGCCAGCAGTCGGACAGTAGCGGCTTCGCCGAAGAGACTTTGTCTGCGGACGCTGTTGCCACAACTGCCAACCTTGAGGTTTGAAACTCCAACATTACAAATATTACCTCCAAACTTGTTAGGGCTGCAACTAACCATTATTTTTAAAGGCCACTCGTCAGTCTATTGATACCATCAGATTTAGGACTACACATGATAGTGGCTTCCGTCTGGCGTAGAAAATCAGATATGTGTCGCTCAGACGGACTTTTACAGATCTATTGCAGATCACGTTTGTACAAAAAAAACATTTTTTCCTGCAGTGAGAACATCGCTTCCGTTGTACATGAAACCTAAGAGAGCTAGACCAACCTACATGACGTACGCACTAACCTTTTTTAATTTTGACTTTCTCTAATAGCCATCATGTCAACAAAATGCCCTGAACCCACAAAAGTCAGAGGAAAATGCTTTTATAGCACCCACAAACTTGTAATTTTCCACGTGCTAAAGGAAAGTAAAACCGTTTTTTTGTTTCCCAGTACTGTCCACATGATGTTGACAAAATATCACCTGAAGTAAAAAAGTCCTGAAATAACTTTCACCCTTATAGCAATACAGTATAGCAGCCAGATATTTTTTTTTAATTATAATGAAACAAGTTATTTGCAATTTTTTTTTATAAAGTACAGTACTTTTATTTGTTAAATAGACCTTCTTTTTCAAGATTTTTTCTTTCTCTTCCTTTTCTAGATGTTTTTCTTCTTGCACATCTTCTTTTAGATCTTCTTGTTCTTATTCAATGATTTCAGCTCGCTCTGGGTGAAATTTCTCGACCTATGAGTATTTCTCTCTCTCTCTCTCTCTCTCTCTCTCTCTCTTTTTTTCTCTCTTTTTCTCTCTTTTTCTCTTCTTTTTCTCTCTTTTTCTCTCTTTTTCTCTCTTTCTCTCTCTCTTTCTCTCTCTCTTTCTCTCTCTCTTTCTCTCTCTCTTTCTCTCTCTCTTTCTCTCTCTCTTTCTCTCTCTCTTTCTCTCTCTCTCTTTCTCTCTCTCTTCTCTCTCTCTCTTTCTCTCTCTCTCTCTCTCTCTCTCTCTCTCTCTCTCTCTCTCTCTCTCTCCCCCCCCCATTTTTTTTTTTTTTTATTTTTCTTCATGAATTACCTTTCTTACCATTAAGAGGCACTATATAATAAAGACGGTCCCTTTAAGAAAAATAATAAAGGACCTGCAATCGTCTAAATCTACAACATAGAAACTTTATTTATTAAATGGCCTATTGTACATTAAAACAAAAAAAACAAACCCTATTTGCAGGAATTAATTGTTGACTTTATTTCATTAGTATTTGTCAATAACGTCGACTAATGGTTGCAGCCCTACGCATCACAAATCTGAACCCCAATATTGAAACTGTCGTGTACGTGTGGCATATCCAGGTGCAAGAGAGCAGCGATAGCTGCGACAGCGAGACCACGTTGACGCCGCACCTCGAACCGGATGTCATTTGCCGGGAAGAGCTACTGCCGCGCCAGGAGGACCCGGAACCCCCTTTGCCAGTGCAGTACAAAGCGCACCAGCTACCTGAGAAGCCAGCGTGGATAGAAGACCCTGAGCCCCTGTTGACAGTCCCGGACGAGGGCCCAGATGAGCCACTGCCTACTGCTGTCTCAGACCCAGTGCCACAACATATTTCTTCTTCAGACCCCCTGCCACACTGTCCTTCCTCATTGGATTCAGAGCTAAAGTGTTCTTGGTCCTCAAAGCCGGAACCGCCCTCGTCCTCAGAGGCCCGCCCCACCAGTCCCCCTTACCTTTTCCCTACTGACAAATCCCCGGTCCTGAGCGCTCTAACTCGCGTCAAGCAGCGTCTGAGTGCTTCACGGCGCCGCCCTGGTGGTCTTCCCATGCAGCGGTCGTCCTCGCTCCCGTCCTCGCTTCTGTCGCCCTCCAGGGTGGTGTCATCCGTGGAGATCCAACTGGGGCCGGGGCAGGCCTGGTGCAGCCCGCCCCAATATGCTTTCCGCTACGTCCAGGAGGCGGAACCCGAGAACCAGCAACCTGCCTCTGACCCGATTCTCGAGTCAGGTGAGGTAGATGGCGCCCCGCCACCCCGCTCAGCCAGATGTGCCAGTCCCCCCATACAAAGGCCCTGGAGTACCCGCAGCGTCCCCGATCTTTCCTGCGCCAATGAGCTGTATGGGCCCTACACACCAGGAACAGATGCCGTCTTCTCCCCGGCCCCCAGCCCTCGAGTGGGGACCCCGTTTTGGGTCAACGCGTATCCGCGGTACCCCGCCACTTCACATCCGTACGCCAGCCTCCCCAACCTGCTTCCACCATTCGCCAATCAGCTGCCCATGGCCACGCCCCCCCATTACACCAGCTTGTGGAGCTTGCCTTCAGGAAGTCCTCTCGCAGGCCAGTACCCTCACCTGACATACCAGAGTCCCCCCTATCTGGGTCCCCATGGTTCTGACTTGAGCCACTTATCCAGAGACGGCGTGTCACATGGGAGTCTGAGCTTCTCCCCGGCTGGTGGTCATAGCCCCCATCGCGGGCTCCACCCGGGCTATCACGGGGGCCACGTCCCCCAGCGGGGGCACGACCACGGACACACCTCCTACCCAGGCGTGGGCCAGTGCCCCTACCATGGTCCTCACGAGGGTCATCCTGGTCTGGGCTCTCCCGCCGGTCTGGCCTACGGGTCACCAGCGGGCCCTCAGCTGTTGTCCGGTGCTGAGATGCAATTGAGGCGGGTTCTCCACGACATCAGGGGTACTGTTCACAGTCTCCAGCAGGTGGGTTCTTGTTTTTTCTTGGCTGAGGGCACCACCTTTTGGGTTCTGGATTGGACCCAAGGCCAAACGGACCACTTCTCTTCCATCTGCTCACTTTGCATGCATTATTTCTTTCTTTTGCAGCAGCGTCAGCACGACAACCGCCAAGAGACGACTCCGAAAGCCTTCTGCTGCCAAGTAAGTAGGGATGCAACTAACTAAAATACAGTAGGATATTTTAATATTTGACTAGTCACCAACTCTTGCAACCATTAGTTGAATCATCAGATAAATACTCGATTTTTTTCTTAAATCAAGCATTAAGTTAATTTACTGATGTGGCAAACAAAAATAAACACAAGAAAAATTAGGCCAATGAAAAATATTTCCTTTCTTGAACATACTGCAGATCTGTACAAAAATTAAATAAAACTGCCCCACAAAACCAATTAGGCACAGAGCTCGATCAGTAGACACAGAAATCCATTAATAAACCCTCACCCATTTTTAGGGACAAGCAACTAAATAATATTTAGAAATAAGCACTCTTTAGCAGCAGTAGAACAATAAATAAAACCAATAGGATTTGCGTTTTGTGTTGTTTTGTTACGCTTACATGATGTTGACGGTGTCATTTCTGTATATTAGCGCTTGAGAAACTATTCAAATGAGCAACTGTCAGTAGAGATCATGGTCATGTAGAGATGCCTCACTGTGTTGGAAAAATGTGTCTCGTGACATTAGTCTACAATGGTATTTATTTTTGACAATTTCTTTTATATATATATAATATATATATATATATATTTTTATTTTTTTTTTTTTTTTCTTTCTCTGAAATTTTTGTTTTCACCCCAGGCTCTGGACGAGCTGCGTCAGAGGCGTCGAGGACTGGCTACTTTCCGTGCCCAAATGAGCGAGCTGGAGCTGGACGTGGTCCGCCAACAGGTGCTGGTCTACCAACACTTAAGTCCTGCAGACAGGTAAGCTTCTTAAGCTAAGCTAGCTGTCCTCCTTCCAATCCAAGACAGACCCTGAGTCTTTATTTGATTTTCAGGCTCGAGATAGAGCACTTAGAGTGGCTTCGTTCGGCGGTCCGGGAAGAGCTGCTGCACTTGGAGCAGCAGCTGGAGGACAAACTTGCCGAGCTGACGCCGCACGCGCTCGAGCGCCAGGTAGAGCACACCTTAGCACGCCGCAGCGCTGTACCTCGATAAATGGAATCTATTCCCCTGTAGAACCTGGATGACGCCTCGGCCAGGTCGGCGCTTCAAGCTGTCCAGCCGGTCAGTTGCCATGCTAACACGCACCTTCTTGCATGTCGGTCAAAATGGGATAATGACGAGGGTTGGGCAAACTGCGCCTCGCGGGCGACATATGCAGGGATTTTACAGGTGCACCTATATGGGGAGAAATTTGTCTCAAAGGCAAACATATTCGCCATTTACTCAAGATCTAAAAAATCATATTTCTTGATAAATGCACACACTAAATAAAAAAATTGGATGTGTAAAACGCAAACATATGTGTGGCTCTACAAAATTCATGATCCACACCGTATTTCTTTCTTTTCATTTTTGTTACTGGAGGCATTGCATAAGTCGCTTTGGAAGTCGTTAAAAGGTTCCTGAATTTGGCCATTAAAAAGGAGTAAAAACCATGAACAGGGTCAAAATATAATGATAATTTATCGTCACACTAATAGCGTTAGTGCATAACTGACTTTTTTGGACCAAACTTAGATTTTGGCCTGAATTGGCTTACCATAGAAAGCTGCACTATTTACCCAAGTCGCTTAACCAATCATATTGCGGATAGCAAAACTCTGATTCTTGACACGCTCTCTTAATTAAAGTAAGAATTTTTTCCGAGAAATCCTAAAAATGACTTTGGCAATCATGTTTTTAGTGTGACGACATGGACGAACAATTTGTTTTGGTGACACTCTTTTCCTTGATCTCCTTTAATGCCTCATAGGAATCCTAAGAACTTTCACTAAACCTGTTATTCTTTACCATGTATTTTGTTTATCAAGACGTGAACTAAATTTCATAAACTAAATATAACAGTTATGAGCTTGCCCTGATTTACTAATTTGTGTATTTCAATGTTAGTACTGGGGGTTAAAGTTTTAGTTAGTGTGAAGAGGTCAGGTTAGTGGGTGTTAGAGTTGGTGACGGACAGTTACGCCCACTTTGTAGCTGCGCACATGAACTCAATGCCTCCCATGCCTTGTGTGGATTTCCTAAATTTTACAAACATTTATCCAGTGAGTCAGGCCTGCAACCTTGTGCTTATCTTTGTTTCCAAACGAATGCTTCAGACTCTGATCCCGGCACCCAAAAAAGCGTCCAATCAAACACAAAACGCCCGCTGGCCTCAAATGTTGCTATCATTGCTACAGTGTTTCCTATACATGATAAAATTCTGGTGGACCGCTATGGTTCACTTGGTCCTGCCAGAGTCTCTTAAACTTGTGTAATTAAAGGGTATAATCACATTTTTGAACATTTATTAATGCAAAGTTAATCAAAATAACCTTTAGATTTTTCATTATATAAATGATTGCAAACACAATAGTGTGGATTTGTGCAATGTATTTCTGTTCCTGAGAAGGAATCTTGGACAGTCGGTTCCTCCCTCCGTAATGACATTTGGTTGTTGCGGTGTTTGTCTTTCTCTACCTGCCTTGTGGTTAGACAGTTGGGTAAAATGTGACAGCGACAAGCGTTGTGTTTTCCCCAAGTTGAACATTTTCAATTTTTGGTGACCAGAAACAAAGGTTTTAATGCTGAGCATTCCACAAAGAAAAACTGCCCAACTTGTCATTGTACTGCTGGTGTCTTCGTAGGAGCTTAAAAATGCAATTGGAAAAATTGTCTCAGAGCAGGAAAATGCTCTGGTGGACACGGGCTCCAACTGTAGCTTACAAGTTGTGAGTAACAATAACCTCCTCGACACCATTGAAGAAGAACCAGCATCCTGTTATTGCAGCAATAACAAAAGTAATCGTACTAATATTCAATACTGTCATCACCCATATGAGTATTACATTTAATTAAATTTTAGAAGTAATTGGTGATTTGTTTTGTTTCCTTGTCCATATGTTAGCTTAAATTAATACAGTATCAGAACAACACTAGTTAATTTTGGTGTAATTAGATGATTCAAGAGTTTACAAGGGCACACACGTTCATCATGGATCTAGATCAGGAGTGGGGAACAAGTTTGACACAAAGAGCCAAAATTTTTATCTGTGAGAGTCAAAGAGACACACCACGCACTGACCTGCCATGACAGACAGACACACACAATTAAAAACATATTATTTTCCATAACACACTCCTCTTCTTCTAATACAACAAGTATTGTTCTTGTGTTGGTTTCAAGGAAAGTGTCCACCCTCAATACACAAAAAAAAACCTAAACATAGATCAAGGTAAAGGGCCACAATACATCGAAAATATGATGAGGCAAAGAGCCGCATGCGGCTCAAGAGCCATGTGTTCGCCACCCCTGATTTTGCTCTAGAAATGAACCTGATTGATACATTTGAATTAAAAAGATACAAAATGTTCTTCTGGGGGACCCCAGACCCCTTTGGACTAAATTCTATGGGAAACACTGTGCTAACGCTTTAGGTGGGCGACCTCCTGAAAGAGCAGTTCCTCCTTCGGTCAGAATTATGCCGTGACTCCGCCTCCTCCTCAACGCCATCATCCGCTCCCCCGTCGCCTCCCCGCCCGCCCCCTGTGTATCGGGCCTCCATTAACATCACCCCAGCTCCGCCCCCTCGCCCCGACGCCCGTCAGGAATTGACTCCTGGCAGAGAGGGGGCGGAGACTTTGGAGGAGACGCCCTTAGAGGAGGCGGGACTTAGTGCCAACGTCGACCTCTGCCAGCTCATGATGGAGGTAAGATATCACAAGTTGGTTTTCACCTGGGCCTCAAAAGATTCATTTTTCTTTTTTCCTCTAGACTTGCGCATTTCTTGATAAAAACCTAACGAAAAATACCGTGAATTTCGGACTACACAGCACACCAGAGTAAAAGCTGCATGCACACATTTAGGGAACAAAGTCTACTTTGTTATTAAACGAGCCGCATCGAATTTTAAGCCACAAGGCTAAAAATGAACTCCTTCGCGTCCTTTCTTACATTTTTAACAATCAGCAGGGAAATGTCTAGTACAGAAAAGTAACATTGTGCCTTGATAAAGACACTCGACTATTCAGCTTTCAATCTTAATCGATTAACACTGCAAGCAATATTCATTATTTCATTCAAAGGCGTTTCTTTCAAATGGGAAGTCTGGGTTCGGGCCAAATACTTTGCATTTTGACTAATTTTTGAAGGCCTACCAAAAAATTTAGTTTTGCATTTATACAGGCATAGGATATATCAAAATAAAGCTTCGACCCACCTCTTTCAAAAGTATGTTTTAAGCGGTTACCATTGTTTAGTAAATGCCAGTTGAACATTGCGCAGTTTCTTAAAAATTCTCGTTTCCAAGGAAATCTTTGAGAAAAACGTCTCTTTGTGAAAGAATGCATTTCAAGCAGAACTTTCACTCTGTGCTTTTCTTTTGCATTTTTTATACCTCCAATATCTAAACAATGCCTTCCACAAACATAAGGGCACTTCACTAGCAAAATAACATTTTGTTGCAAGACCACTGATTTTTGTAAAAACATTTAGCACCCAATGTTGCCGGTAGTGCTGCAGGATTTTGGAAACCTAATTGGGCATAGTGCACAAACTCTGCCCAGCCAAATTGTTTGAATTTAAGCTAAAGGTTTTGCGTGCTTTTGAATTGTTGTGCTGCAGATCAGAGAGAGCGTGACGCAGGAAGTGCGGCAGGAGATCATCAAGGGGCTCCTGGGGGCCACAGGGGCCCCGCCGCTGTAAACTCAGGCCCAAAACCCCGCCCATTGGCCACGCCCACTGCCTGTCAGCAACACTGAATGTCTTGGACACTGGACTGCAAGTAAAGCGCCTTTGCACTTTTTCTTTGCCTCACTTTTGGGGGGTTGTGAACTACCCGGGCGTGGCCCCCTCCATCGCCCAGGATCAGGACCGGGGTCAGCTAGCTGTTCTCAAGACAACCCGCAAGCAGAACTCCTTGCAGTCAACGAGCCCGACACAGACTTAACAACTCCATCAGACATCGAGCCAGAAAAAAACAACTGCCTTATGAGTTCTGTCACCAGATTGAGGACCCGATCTCCAGGCAAGACCAGTTGGGTCTTCCATAGACCCTCAAAGACTGTAGACCAGTAATCTAAAAGCACTTTTATTCCTACACTGGCGCATCACGTGAAGGTGGTAGCTTAAATTGAACCAGGTGTTAGCATTTTAGCTTTCAGCCACAGTATCACAACCGTGTGAAATTTTTTGACTTACTCGCGGACGCACGCCACAGTCACACTTTAGCGCCAGAAAAGATTACAACAAAAAAAGTTCCTAGCCACGTTGACATGAGTTGTTCTTCTTATACCTTTGTGGATTTTGTACTCACAGTAGTCCAACTACAGCAGCTTAGTAAATTAAGCTAAGGAGCTGTTTATACACAACTAAAAAAAAATACTTCATTCATTGGCTAATGTGGGTGCTAGGTAGCAACATGCTAACTGTAGCTAACTCACAGCTGACAAGACCCTTAATGGTCATCAGTTCATGTTAAAGATAATTTGAAAAATTGAGACGCCTTGCTAAACTATTAACATCTTTTCAACACCAAATCTGGCACCTAATTGTCATTGTTCACAAAGTTAGCACGGATGCAAAATAGCGATGTCGCAAGCTATGAACAAATACGGCAGCTTTGGTTTAAAAGGAATAAAAGGGACATTGAAGTGACAAGTTAGCGTAGCAGGCGTGTGCAAGTTGTCAAGGCAACCATAATGCAAGGGAAGCTAACGTTCGCGGATGTCACTCGAAACATGAAACCGCGCCTCGATTTACGAAAAATAAAACCTGGGAGATTTAGGGAAGTTGACTTGTTTTGATGACATCATTGCTTTGTTTTCCTTTTTTGTGAGCCTTTCTTGCTTTTTTTGCCAACTCATTTTTTTAGTATCGATATTGTGTGAATGCAGGGAGGTTTTACTTGCTAGAAAGAAAAATAATAAAAGAGATTTATTTATTTTCATTACAAGTGACTTCTGACTCTTTTTGTTCTTAGCATACGGGTTGCGCAATTTTTTAAAAACGCTAGCGTCATTGTAACTAGCAACAAGCGAGACTTATAAAATTAGCCTAGCAACACAGCTCCAACTCCCACCCTGGCTTCAGCCCTAACCCCTAGGTCCAATCTTAACCAGAGCTCTAACCATAACCCCTAGCTTCAACCCGAGCTAGAATCCTAACCCCTAGCTCCAACTCCAGCCGTAGGTCCAACTTTAACCAGAACCAAATCTCTAACCGTATCTGGAACACTAGCTCCTACTTTAACCCTAACCTGGGGGTCGGCAACCTGCTGTTCTGGAGCCGCATGCTACTCTTGAGCACTGCCTAGTGGCTCCAGGGAACTTTTTCCAAAAAATGTTTACATATTAAACAAGTTTGAGAATAGAAATATATTTTGGTAAAAACAAGAGACACAGGTGCTGGCCTCGAGTGCAGCAAAGTCATATATTTTGATGTGAAGTGGTGGTTCTCATAGAGAACTTACCTGCAATGCAAATTCAGGAGCATCTCTCCTCTGGCTGTATTTATCTTTCTCACATGTCCTCTGTTTAAGGCGGAGCTGTGCAGGGCCAAGCTCCACCTCTTAAAGTGGCAGTATCCCGGTGTAACGCAGCCTCTCGCTACACCCCTAATTGTAACACATCTTTCAACAAAGATTTGCAAAGAGAAAGAAGATGCGACTGCGTTTTACCAATGCACTGACTTGACATTTGCACAGAAATCAAACTTAAATATAATTAATTTAGTTTTTTTAAAGGTTGCTGTTTTGTTTTTAAAAATGCATGCCACGTTTTTTTGTTCCCCAGATAAGCGGCACATTACGCACGTTCAATTTTGTTATTTTTGCATTTCTTACATTTTGTTTAACCATACTGTCATTCATTTATGTTGCAATGAAGTTAAACTTGAGTCTGTATCCAACAACAGAGTTGTCATGTAGTGCGTCATTCTCCATAACTTAGTCATTTTAATAGTAGACTAATATAGATACAAACAGCATGTGTTGCATTCATAATAAGGCTTATTTTTTGTGGCTGTAGTCGTTTTTGTTTTTTTGGGGGTGGTCCGACGGGGCTCTTTCAACATTTTGGGTTGCTGACCCCTGCTCTGACCCTTGGTCTTACCCAAATGCTTGCTTCAACCTAAGCAAGAGTTTGAGAACAATCCTTGTTGTTTGAATCACTTGTCTTGGAGTAGAGATAGTCCAAAAACTGCCTCCAGAACTGAGTTTACTCACCATGGACCCTGAAGCGGTCGCCAGCCAAGTCCTGGCATGAATTCCTGTTACATGACCACCTGGCAAACACCCAAGAGACGTTTGGATAATTGGTTCCAAGTCCATGCAAGGCTGAACTGGGATTACACCAGCAGAGTCCGCGGTCCACCTCACGTAAGGACAAGCCTCATGAACTCTGCTTAAAAAAAAGGGGACGTTGAAGTTAGTGTAGCAGACGTGTGCATGGTGTTAGGGTAACCGCAATGGAAGGGAGGCTAACACAAACATGTTAGCATTCGTTACTTGAAACATTAAACTTGGTGTCTGTGCTCAAAATTCAAAACTCTTGGGGTTGGTGCTTATGTTATGTTTACAGCTAGGGTTGTTCAACTGGGTCAAAATCGAAACTCCGCTTATTCAGGGATACTTGCTAGGCCTACTTAAGCCCAAAGCTGTTGGTGCATGGGAGGAGCCGTTCAGCAAGAAGTTCCTGTGAACCCCCCACCCAACCAGATTTGTACCCCCTCCAAGGTTGGCAGCCTGTTGGACCCATCAAAGTCAGATTTCTGTTAATGTTCACTACTGGTGTGTGCACGACCTACCTGCACTCCCGGTTAGTTACCTCTTGTCGTAAACCCTGCGGAAACTTCTGGACCTGATTTGAACCTGGTCCAGGTCTATCCATAGAGGGAAGAGAAGTGACCTCAGGACATAGCGGTGAAAAAAAATAAGCGTGGTGAACAATGCTGCAAAGGACGTCAGGGACCATGTGTGCTCGGCCGTATTGATTTGTTCCGATTGCGCGATTCCACCAGGGTGTATCTTGGGACTCGATCGAACGGGTCCGTCTCGCCCACGCTGCCAGGGCGCTCCTATAAATGGCACAACGCCGGCGGATGAGCCAGTCGGGTCCTTCTCGCTCTCGTTGGCAACCATGAAGATCCTGCTCTCTGCCGTCCTGTGCCTTTGCCTGTCCTCGGCCTGGGCCCACCAGTAAGTCTTGTCTTTTTATTAGTAATTGGCATTGTTTTAATGGGAACCTTCTAGGCTCCTTTTTAAAAACTTGAGGCACATTTCAACCCTTAGCCATTAGCACAGAGCAGCATGCCATCCACAAATGTGGCCTTAGTTTTGCAAACTTTCTAAACCAATGTGGTTTTACACGTGTGTTCGTTCCTAACGTAAGAGTTTGACAAGTCCTTTTTTTTCCTCCCATAGCCATGAACACCATTCAGGTAAGTCAGCCTCCAACACCTCATCATCAATGAATCCTCTTGCAGCTAGTCCAAACCTGGACAGTTTGGCCTTAGACTTGAGTCAGTGGAGTCCAAACATCTGAGGCTCAAGCAAAACGCTGGCTGGGTCTTGACTTTCTGGTCTTTGGTCTACAGCCAATTCGTATTACGGCCATCTACTGGACTGGGGTGGAACCTTGCAAGTGTCGTCCAATTTCTTAGGGGACAATCTCCACTTTGCACTCCACTCACCGAGGGCACTTCCCTATGGAGGGACCTCACTGGAGGGTTCTCAGGGCCAAGTGAGAGGAATGGGATTGGGCCTTAGATTCCCCAACCCGGGTTGTGAATCACTGACTTTCCGCCGCGACGAGATTATCATGTGCTATCAGTCAAATTATAAGTCTGGACTGTGTCTGATCCTGACTGTGCCGAGAGTCCAAACCCCAGAACCATCTGGCCTTAGTCTTGAGCCAAAATCCAAGCGCCAGGGGTTCAGGCAAAACACTGGTAGAGTCTTGACTTTCTGGTCCTGGGTTCCCCGACCAGGATTGTGAATCACTGACTTTCCACCAAGTCAAGATTTTCATCTGCTATGGGTAAAACGTCCAGTTTAACCAGCAGCCCTACGGAGAACAGCAACATGGGCCGGCCCTTTGATTTGAAAAGTCTCATGCTGATTGGCTCAGCCCATAATCATGAACCGAAACGACATTTAGAAGCATACAATCTTGAATTCAAGGATGTTTTGAGGCCCTTAAAAAAGTTTCGGATCTGAGAAAATCGAAACAGTTTTCTTCATCCTTTCATCTAAATCTTATATGACCAAAACAAATGAAAGCACAAACAGGCACCTGACCACCAGAGGTTGCTAGAGCTGCACAAAGGAAAATCAGGCCGTAGAGAAATCCCCAGATTGTCCAAGTATTGATTGCCCCTGGTAGCTCAGATTAAGAAATCAAACAATTTTCAAGTTTCCCTGATAGACCAAATTCCAAAAACGTCCACAAGGGGACCCCCGAAAGCCGGCATACCAAAGTAGCCACGTCTGGATATTTGCTCTATTTTGTGGTCTTCCTGGGTTGTTTCTGGTCTCAGGTCTAAGTATTTTGCAGAAGTTCCGGACCGCTGTCTGGGCCTGGAGATGGACGCGGTGACAGTCAGCGAAGAGGGAATGCCTTTCTTCTTCAAGGGCCACTACCTCTTCAAGGGTTTCCACGGCAAAGCCGAGCACATCAACGGCTCCTTCCCAGAACTGGACGACGCCGCTCATCCTCTGGACCACCTGGACGCCGCCTTCCGGATGCACTACGAGAACGCCTCCGACCACGACCACGTCTACTTCTTCATCGTAAGCGCGAAAAAGATGATCCAAATTGACAGATTTATGACCCAAGCTGAGCCTTATCAATGTTTTGTGTCCCTCCAGAACGACAAAGTGTTTGCCTACTACAAGCACAAGTTGGAGGAAGGCTTCCCTAAGCCCATCTCTGAGGTCTTCCCGGGCATTCCGGACCACCTGGACGCCGCCGTGGTGTGTCCCAAGCCGGACTGCGAGGAAGATGAAGTCATCTTCTTCAAAGGTGGGCTCTTGAAGAGTTTATTTTCCGGATCGGTTCTGTTTATCCCAGTCACGTTCGTGCGCTCCTGAGAATCTGTAGGTTCCCTCTTCCCTCCTCACAGCTGCGTCACTTCTCTGAGCTCCCTCCTATCACAACTCTCCCTCTTCACTTTATAAAACGATGTCCCCTTTGGTTTCTTGCTAGTTTTTATCTTCCTTGTTACATTCGAAGCACTTATGTGTTTGCCCTTTTTTTTTAAATCACGGTACAGAACCCTTGCCTGCCCTTCCGGATCACGAGTCTCGCCTGACAAACTCTTTGACCGTGTAATTTGCTCATTGAGTTTACCAGACCACCGACCCCTCATCTTGTACCACAATTGTTGCCTCGCTATCTGAGTTCCCATCAACTAAACCCTGTCCTAACAAAGACTTGCCTTACTTACACAAATCTGTTTTTCGCAGAGCATGAGATCTACCACTTCCACGTGGGCAACAAAGCTGTTGAACACCGCGAGTTCAAGACCATGGCCAACTGCACCTCTGCCTTCCGATACATGGAGCACTACTACTGCTTCCACGGACACCAGTTCTCCAAGTTCGATCCCAAGACTGGCGAGGTCCATGGCAGGTACCCCAAAGAAGCCCGTGACTTCTTCATGAGGTGCTCCAACTACAGTAAGTCTGAGAGAATCGAGAGGCTTCCGAAAAGTGTCCGGGACATAACGTTCTTTGGTTCGATTCCGTCGCAGGCGAGGAAACTGACATGGTGGAGCGCGAGAGGTGCAGCCACGTTCACCTCGACGCCATCACCTCAGACGATCACGGGAACTTGTACGCTTTCCGAGGTGAGCGGTGGACAAGCTAGTGTAGCAGGCGTGCGCACGTTGTCATGGCAACTCCAATGAAAGTGAGGCTAACGGGTTAGCAATCGTCACTCGAAACATGAAAGTTGGTGTCTGTGCTCAAACTAAAAAAACTCTTAAGTTTGGTGTTAGAGCAGGGGTCAGGAACCTTTTTGACCCAAAAAGCAATAAAAGGCAAAAAAATGTTTTTAAAAGAAATTGAGAGAGCCACATCATATAGTTTCAGACAAAATTAAAAAAAAAACTGCCAAACACGCTCTCTAGACAAAAGCTAATTCTTCAGCACATTTTATTTCACTGTGAGTCATTTTATGATTTAATCAAATGTATGAAAGGATAATAAGGCCAAATCCTGTGTCCCAAATCAATGTAAACATGCCATTTACAATCTGTCTTCCACTTTAAGTTAAGAGTGTTGAGGCAATTTTTTTCTGTGAAATTTGTCCCTAATAACTGTTTCAAAACAATGTGCATGCAAAGTTCTTTAGTAGAAATGTCACAAATTACTGCAAACAATAGGCATATCGTAATATTCACTTTCGGTGGAGACTGCGCTGAGCGAGAGAGAAAGAGGGAAGTGCCTTGCGCTGTGTGCAGGGATCCGCCCACCTGCACTGCTCACCCAATCAAAGTCGTTTGCCAGCGTTTTTATTCATCAGTTTAAATGGTTTCTTATCGAACTTCTGCATGAAGTTGCTTCGGCTTTATATGGACCAATATAGGGATGAAATCACTTGACTTTGGAACGCCACAGAGAGATGTGCAATAGTTACATTTTATTTCGGAGCCATACGTACTCATGAAAAGAGCCATATATGGCTCCCGAGCCATAGGTTCCCTACCCCTGTGTTAGAGCAAGGGTTAGGGTTGGAGTTAGATGTGGAACTAGGGTTTGAGCTAGGTTTAAAAATGGAGCTAGGGTTAGGGTCATGGGTGTGACCAGCCTGTTTTTTGGGTGTTCAAGCATCCCCAAAAATTATAACATTTTTGAAACTATTTTTCTTAATAAAGGACAAATGGGCAAAAATATGGTGAGAAACGCAACAAAAAAACAAACAAAAAGGAAAACAAAAATGTGAACACACACCATCGAAGATGCCCCACTGCCTTGAAATGGTTCAATCCACTTGATTCTTAGCACCGCTCTCATACCCCTCCCCGCTTCTCTTTTGCTCGATTAGTATCACTTGCGGCATAGCGGCAGAGTCTGTGGAGTCTCCGGTGTATTACAGTGAGAGTATACAAATGGGAAGTGAAACTTCTGAACCGTGTTGATTGATCCTTAATCACTTTAAGTGAAACGAAAAACAGCTTTTTCACCAGTCAGACTCTGAGTGCTCAGCACCCCCAAAGCTCTGAACCTAAAATAGCCCTTGGTAAGGGTTGAAGTTCGGGTTGGGGCTAGGCTAAATGTTGGATCAAGGGCTAGGGTAACAGCTAGAATCCAATAGGGGACGTTGCGGTCTCAGTTTTGACTTTGGTGTCTACCGTCCTTCTGGTTCCAGGGCATCATTTCCTGCAGCGAGACGGCAACAATGACACAGTGAAGGCCAACACCATCGAGGCTTCCTTCAAAGAACTGCACAGCGAAGTGGACGCCGTCCTATCCTATAAGGACAGCCTATACATGATGAAGGTGTGTTTGGTTCACCGGTTTTCGGTGTCCTTGGTGATGAATTTTGAACGCGTGGTGGCGGTTCTGTCGGCAGGACAACGACCTGTACATCTACAAAGTTAGCGAGCCTCACATTCTGGAGAAGGACTACCCTAAGAGCGTAAAGGACGAACTGGGTGTGGAGGGACCCATCGACGCCGCTTTCGTCTGCCAGGACGGACACATCGCTCATGTCATCAAAGGTCAGCCATTTTGAAAAAGGCCCGTTGTACATGGTCCAATTTCTGGTTGATCCTGAGGTTTTTCCCTTCTCAGGGGACCACATCTATGACGTGGAGCTGACGTCGGAGCCCCCTCGCGTGGCCACCAATGAGCGCCCCCTTTCGCTGATCAAGAAGGTGGACGCTGCCATGTGCGACCCCCACGGGGTCCGTGTCATTGTGGGGAACCACTTCTACCACTTTGACAGCCTGCATCTCTTCGTGGCCGGAAAGGCCATCCCCGAACAGCACCGGGTCTCCATGGACTTGTTTGGCTGCGACCACTAAAGGGCAAAGACCTCAGCAGAACCCCCAACCCCAGCTTGACCCCTCTTTTGATTTTCTACACTGATGTTGTCAATAAAAGTGAGCAGAAGCACACTTGCCTTGCTCTCCTTCCTTTTGGCCGCTAGAGGGCGTTATGACCCAAAACAATAATGATGGGAATTCCGTCTCTATTTCGAGAAGCGGCTGTTTTGGCTTGGCTCACTAAAATGAGCGGTTCTTTCGGTTCCCAAAGGGCTCTTCAGATTTTTTTTTGGCTTTTATCCATAGATTACCTACTATTGTGTACCATAATGCATGAAATTACTTCAAAGGGGGTCAAAATAGAGCAAAAAGACAAAAAAATAAAATGATAATAGGGAAATAGATAAATAAAAGAAAAGAAACTTGGGTGGAAGTACAATAAAATAAAAGATAAAAAAGAATGAATGAATGAATGAATAAAAACTTGATTTCCAACATTATAAAATAAAAACAGGACAAAAACAATGACTCAACAACAAAAATAATGTTAACATAACATGTTCCCTACCCCATCATCTTATTTATTACATTTCACAGATAGCTCCTCTTTTGTGTCTGAATATAACAAAACCTCACAGACATACATATTACATAAGTTGGAAATTGTTAGGAATTAAACTATATTTACAACTGTAGCGTTTACCAAATTGTTCGGATTAGTTATCTGACTCCATTAACCAAACACAAACTTTATTCTCCTAACAATGCATGCTCGTTTTCTTAATTTTAGGGAAACATGAGACAGGCTTTTCCACACGAGGACAGATTATTTTTCTTAATTTATTCTTAAGTAAATTCTATCGAATTTTGACGAATTAGTCTAATTAGTCTTGTCGAGCTTCACATCTCTCGTTCTCCGATCTGATCCCCTGTCTGTCTTTCTTTTTGACACGTCCGGGCATCGGCCACCCCCCATGGGGCGTGCTGACTCCTCCTCCCATGGGCGCACCACCGCCTCCTCGCCAAAAGACGCCGCCATGTCTGAAGGACTCACAACAAGAAAGCTTATCAGAAACCTTGTCTCCTTTTTCCGCGTCAACCCTTGTCCTTGTTTTTCTGTAAACATAATTCTTGTCCAGGCCACACTGACGCCAAGCCTTCCCCGTGAAAAATCCCCACTGCATTCACCAAAATTTAATTTGTATTATATTAAATCCCTTATAGTCAATTAAATAAAAATTCCTTCAATATTAATAACTATAATAATAAAAATAGTCACATGTGTCATATACTAATCATCGTAGTACCCATCTATTAACGTTATAATGCTACTAGTCACTAAATATCATTGTGACACCAATGATAATAACAACAATAGCAATAATAACAGTTATATTATAGTAATAATAACAATAACAACAAGGTTAACTATAGTTGTAAACGCAATATTTCCAATCTCTCGTATCACTCATACCCCATTTTCTTCATCTCTGTATTCTCCTGGTAATGTTTCTTTGTATTTAAATTTGAACACGTGAATAATTGGACATTGTTTGATCTCGTCTTGTAAATTTTTCCAAAGTTTGACTCCACATACAGACACACACATACTTTTCCTGGTGGTTCTCACCTTTGGGGTTTTGAATTAACTACAGCCCCCTAAGTTATAACTTCCTTTTTTCCAAGTGAATAATTTTTGGATGTTTTCTGGCACTATGTTTTGTTGACCTTAAATAGCAGTTGTGAAGAGAAAAATGTTACTTAATCCACTTTTAATGATTTGGACTGCAGGAATAAAATATTAGTATGATCCCAGCATCCCTGCGACCCTACTGAGGATAAGCGGTGCAGATAATAGATGGATGGATGTTACGGCTATGCTATCAGGAATAGCGACTTAAGAGTAGCTCGCTGTTGTTTCAGCCGCCCTGTTTGCTCCACGTGTGATACATTGATACCATAACTATGGTGGGTGTGGCTTAGCGCTCTCAGTCGGATCTTTTAATTGGGTACTTGGGTCCCGATAAACATCTGTTTAGATGTTTATGTATTTATTGAAATTGTATTGAACTGCACATTAAGGAGTATCGCTTTGATGAATCTACCTTAAGAGGGATGGGCGCAGCCAGGCTGTATTTTCCCAAGACACAACACAGAAAGTGGTACCCCTAACAACCCTAAGCAAACGGTGAACTGTGAAATGTTCTTGTACCATCAGGATGGCACTTTTAAATCTTCTTGTGCATTTGACAAATCATTTTTTTAGCAACAACACCGTTGTTGTTTTTTTTTTAAGACAGACTTGTTGCAATTTGGTTACAAAGTTGGTGTTACTATTTTGGGTGGACCCAAATGCAGAGAAACATAAGCAGAGGCTGGGGTGCTCGAAAAAAGGAGGATGTTTGATTAAAAAAAAACAGAGAAACAAAGAAACAAACAAGCAATCATCTAAATAGACATAATATTGTCTGAACTCAAAACAAAAACCAAACCTCACGTAGTAGTGGGAAACCAGGTTGGAACTAGAAAACGGGGTAGTATAGTATAGTATAGTATAGTGATAATGACCCGACACAGAATGTTGTTTAAGCAGTCCTTATAAAAGGTGGGGGTACTCAAAACCAGTTGTGGAGAGATTAAGAACAGTCCGTCACACTCCACAGCCGGTTGGGTGTCCTCTGAGGAAAGCTGGCGGGACATATTCTGACAGTTGCGGTTGTCTGATATTGTGAGGCCATCCTGGAGTCACCCGACAGACAGGATTGTTGTGTGATGTCATTCTTGTTGCCCCCCTCGTGCCCCTCTGTGCCCGCCAAACTGGTGCCAGTCAGCCCGTCCAGATGCGCCACAGCCAGGCACAAAGCCGCTGTTGTGCTGCCGAAATGCCGTCAGTGCCCGTAAGAGACAGCCTTTTTTCCTTACAAAAAGCAATGGCAACAGCTGGGGATTGTGCGGGCATGGTCAGGGGGGGTTTCGTCTTGCTTTTCAGCGCCACGTTGGCATGTGTCAGGTGACCTTGCATATGTGGCGTTGTGCCCCCCCAGTGGAAATCCTGAACCCCGGGACGCCCGACCTGCACCTGATGAGGTCTCAGGAGTTTGGGCCCTTCTCATTAGCAAATCTTTTTAATGGCTTTGTTAACTGTGTTTCTTTTCTACGCCAGCTGAAACCCCCTTACCCACCTCAGAACTCCTCACCCCACCCACTCCCTAACAGCCACTAATTGTCATCATAAGGAAAAGAGAACTGTCACAACTGGAGAACAGACTGCCGTGTGGGGCCACTTCAACCACCAGGGACTGCAAGAGTTGCGAGGAAAATACGTGGGGGCCCCAAGAGGACACCAGGACACGCGCCACTGTTGCTGATAAGACCCGAGAAACAGGACACCTAAGAGTAAGCGTCCTGAGGGTACAGGGGCAGTCTTCTCTGAAACAATAATGCCGCCAAAGTTGACGCAGGTCCATAAATCATCAGGATAAAGTACTACATCGTTACAATTAGTAAGTTGACAGGAACTGAGGTTTCAAAGCAAAAACCAAATTAACAAACCGACGAAAACAATTAAGTGGTCTCAAAATTTCAATATAAGGAGCTGGAACAATGAACTTTAGGTTTGTTGAGTCATTAGGTGCAGGTGGGCGTGCTCCAGCCACTCCATCCAGGTTGGTTCCCTCTGGGGGCGGCAGTAGCTCAGGAGGTAGAGCGCTCTTCTTGGGATCAAGGGAGCCCAGTTCGAATCCCGGCTTGTCCGTGTTGCATGTCGAAGTGTCCTTGGGTAAGACCCTGGACCCCTAATACCCCCAATAAGCAGGTTAGCGTCTTACATGGCTGCAATACAAGGCCGCTATTGGGAAATGTGAAGCACACTGTAAAGCGCTTTGGGAAGTCATTGACTTGAAAAGCGCTATATAAATGCAGATCATTTCATTTCATCATTTCTAAAGTTGAAAATGGTCGGACAGATCTTGACATTCACAAAGGAACAGAAAAGATACTGGACAAGACTCGATAGACCGATTAAAACTCTGGCAAACAATGTTAACACAAGGGACCTTATCGGACCTTGCATCCACTGGGACCAGGCCAAACTAGAGCAGTCGGTCACCACAAAGCCATGTGGTCAAATCTTGATAAAAGAGCGTTTTGCTCCGTCAACAGCTTTTAAATTCTTTTCTTGGCTCCAAAGACTTTTTAGACATCTGCTGGGCATCTTGCCATGAGTGTTTGGTTGTTATGTCGGCCCGATAGGCTGCAAGGTCAACTGGACTTATTTTCGGAGCCAAGCTGCCATGTTTTCTCCTTCTATTTGGCACCTTCAACACAACGCTGGTGGTTCAGGTCCACCAGGACTCGCACACAAACACGCACAACAACAAAAAAACATCAGAAAGTCAAAGAAAAGTTAAAAAGAGGGAGACACAGGCTGATATTTTCTTGAGCTGTGTTCAGGCCACGATCTTGTTTATTGTTTGGTCCTGGTCAATCTCCAATGCCTGGTTTAAACCTCTTCCGTTTGCTCCCAGTCTTTCTTTTGGACCTGTGATTCTGCCGACTGTTCCAGGTTAGTTAGTGCAGCATTTTGGCCCATGTGATTCAAGTCAAGTCATGTATATCTGTATGGCCCTTAATCACAAGAAGTCTTCAAGGGCTGTACAGACTACAGACTATTATTAGACCATCCCTTGATCTAAAACTTACATAAGGGCAAGGAAAAACTCAAAAACCTCCGCATGAAGAAATTAAGAAACCTTAAGAAGGGGCGGCACATGATGTAATCCCCCTTCCAGGATGACCAGGATAAAATAGATGTGCAGGGGCTGGTAAATGAGGAGCTATCAAAATGACTTTGTGTCTTCTTAAGTCAGTCACTGATCACCTTCTTCATTAGCATTATTTCGTGTCGGCCTTCTGTCTAGTGATTTAGCTTCTGGTAATTTTTGGAGGTCTGGTTCTTGGCCTTGTCTTGGCAGTGTTTGTCAGCTTCTATTGGATCTTTTCTTTACTTCTTACACTTCCTTAAGTCCTTGACTGGTCCTGTTTTCCGTCCTCCTACATGAGTTGCTCATTGTCTTGGTCAACGGAACTGCCCTAGACGGGTTTGTGATACGAGTACGGGTTAAAATCCTGTTTTTGGCCTTAAGACGTGTCACATTTGCTTCTTGTCCTCTGATTTTGGTCAATGTCCAATCCCTGGTTTGCTTCTGGTGGAAGTCCTTCAACTTGCTCACGACCTTTTTTTACAGCCCTGTGGTTCTTCTGACTGGTCCAGTTCCTGATGAGATTTCTGTCGCTGATTTTGGCACACTTTTTTTAGACACGGAGACCCCTTGCTACTTCACGCTTCGGTTATTGCTGGTTTACTCCTTCGCAGTGACCCCTAAGAAAAAGAAATCCTAATCACCAGTGATTGCTCCATTGTTTGTTATCGCGTCATGGAATTGATGAGGTGGCGCCAGGAGAGAAAGATAGAGCAAGGCTGCAAGACTGGCCTAGTGCTACAGCTATGCTAACAAGTCTCTTAAGACACTTATGCAGAATCTGGCGAGTGACCTGATGCTAGTGTGCAGCTATCCAGCCGCACTCTGAAAGAAGAAGCCCTCCAATTTTATGCTGCATAATGACAATAAAAACAATTTATTTAACTGCAATTCTGTATTCGGTTTTTATTTTTAGAACTATAGTTGTCTTTTTGTTGGTGTTGTATTCTCTCAGTCAGTAAGAACTTCATCTTGAGGTAATTTGTCCCTTGGGGGCTTTTATAAAAGGCCAACGCTACTACGCGGATTTTCCCTTTTTGCTTTCATTCTGGTCCCCGTTAACCGCAATAATTGAGGGATCTCGATTGTGTTTGTGTTGCTCTCTGGAATTGGACGTATCCAAGTGCACACACAAGCAATTTTTGCAGGTAATGTTTGAGTCTGATTCCGAGGCAAGGTCAGGGATTGTGCTGGTTCCAGATTCTGCGAAGACGTTCTATTGTTTGTCAGTGCTGTCAAGTTGACGGGGGCTCCCGGGTCACGTCTTTTTTGGCGGTCACCGGGTCCGGAGGGGCGGCGGGCCGAGCCCATCTGCTCTCAAGTGCCCACATTTACCTGCCACGCTCTTGGCCACCGGCCACGCCGCACACAATGGCGGCTACGCCACACAGACCACAGGCGCACAGCAGATGTCCGTCAACATTCTTGTCTATGTAATTATGACACACAACACCAACACAATGACACACACTCTTTGATTTATGCTGGCGATTCCTTCAAATCAGAAACTCAGAATAGTAAAGTGCTGGGACCAGTGTTGGGAATAACGTAGTTATTTTTTCAGTAACGGGGTAATCTAACCAATTATTTTTTCCGCATTACAACGCCATTACAGTCACTTATGGTCAAAAGCCACGTGCTACTATATCATTACTAATGTTTGCATACAAGCAGTCCAAAAGTGACATTAGAACGCAGCAGCAGGTACATGTCAAGGAGTAGAAAATGCTTTACACTTGCACGATTTACGGATCCCATAACCGTCGAGACACCAAAAAAAGATAATATACCAAAGTGCTAAATAATAACTTAAGGATAATAGTATAAAATTAAATACATTAAAACCAAAAATGAAGATCTGAATCATCCACTGTCACTATTGCACCATCCCTTTCTCAAGTTCCATTGTCTTAGAATTATTCTTATGATGCACTTTGAGGCCGGACAACAAACACTACCTTTTAGATATAGCTATTCTAATTTCCCATTACGTCTTTTTTTATTTTTTATAATAATCCGAATGGAAAGGCAATATTTATCGCTAGTAGTCCTGTCATGTTACTCTGGACAATAATCTAATCCTGGGAGTAATGTCAATAGGCATTGGTGGTTCAGTGGTAGAATTCTCGCCTGCCACGCGGGAGGCCCGGGTTCGATTCCCGGCCAATGCAACTTCCTTTTGGTCACCCCTCTCGAGGGATATGACTAGGGTAGATTGCAGATAGTTAGTTTGACTACAAGTTTCCTACAGCAATCAAACACACAAGATTTTGATAGATACCTTATTCATCCCAGTAGGGAAATTCACACTTCCAGCAGTCTCCTTTGTTGTTTATTAACAGGATGGCCTCGGGGTGCTTTGTTGTAGTTTAGCCACAGCGGAGTGGATGACGTCACATGCTAGGCCAAAAGTTCGCCGTCCCTGCAGCAGATGGAAATCTTTGTGTCCAGGGTTACACCACCTTGTGTTAGCGAGTCCACCTCCTCTCCGCTTCCCGCAGGCTTTCATGACTCTGTCTAACAGCGCTGGAGCCTGGTAGCTCCGGGTAGCGCCACCTTAGCGTCCGGGATGCTAGACGTGAGCCACGTTTCCGTAAAACACAGCAAACTCTACTCCCTGTGTGCTTTGATGTTTTTCACCAGCACAGCCAGTTCGTCGGTCTTATTTGGTAGAGTTCACATTTACCATGATTACGGACGGTACCGAAGACTTATAACCGAGCTAGCCGCTTAGCTAGCTCCGGCTCTGTATCCACGATAGGGCCCCCTCATCACACCGGCACGAGAATTCTCCAGGGCAAGGAGTTGATTCCTCAAATAAACGCATTTTTGTGAGTTAAAACCCATATCGATAGGATAGAAAGTAATCCAAAGTGTAGTTGTCAAACAGGACGAAGAACACCGAAGATAAAAGCAGACATTTAAAACAATACATCACAAAAAGCACGAAATAACACGGAGCTGTGGAAAGGCTGCCGCTCGCGGCGGCGCCGCTTTGATCTTGATTTTATGAGTGACACGAATGATATTGTCCGTTAATTCGTTTCAAAAGTGAACTGCGGAAAGGATTTGCGTCATGATGAAGCTCGTGCTTCACCCTGTGTTAAGTTTAAAGTTTAGTAGACTCTCAAACTAAAGAGAGAACACATAAAAACAGGGGTGTCAAATTCATTTTAGCTCAGGGGCCGCAGATTAGGAAAGGAACTCTGACAGGGCTGGATTTATGGATTAAAGAGAAAAAGAGAACAAGTGAGAGAAAGAAAGAAAATAAGAAAGAGAGAAAGATAGATAGAAAATAAGAAAGAACGAGAGAGAACAGAGAGAGAGAGAACAGAGAGAGAGAGAGCAAAAGAGAGAGAGAAAAAAAGGAAAAAAGTCCGATTGAAAAGAGAGAAACATAACAAAGAAATAAATAGAAATAGAGGGATAGAGAGAGAGCAAAACATAAAAACGAGTGAGAATGCTTTTGACCAATCACGTGTTCCTTCCATAGAAAGAAGAAAGCAGAAAAGATAGATAGCTCATACAGCCACGTGAACGACACATCACTAAATGGAAGTCTTGCGGGGCGCTAGCTGTCGCTAATTGTGTGTAAATGTCAGTAGCAGACGAAAGGAACGCGTTCAGAAGGCCTCATTAAGGGACAGTGCGTCGAGAGGGCCTCCTCCCTCCAGTGGGAAATTAAAAGCATCCGTGCCAGGCCACGCCCACTCCCATCAGCCCCCGACACCCCTCATTTTGTGTGTTGACTAAATGCATCAAAGGTGACGCTAATTGATGCTAAACTGGCGTGCTAGCTAGCCGGTCCCCTCCCTCAGGCCTCACTGTCGAATGGCCGCCAAGACAAAGTGCACGTTTGTTGGGACAAAAAAGATGTCAGGCAACATTGACGCGTCTGTGTCGCGTTTTGTCAGGCGCACTAAAAGGACAAACAAGAAGAAGAAGAAAAAGCACGTGTTTAGCAAAACCAAATCGGGGTGGGGGGCGGGGCTTGCTCTCATGTGTCAAGAAAGAAAAGAACGCTTCCAATGCTGTTTGAAAGTTCCATTTGTGTAACGGACATCAGTAAGCTTGTATGTGAAACATACGGCCCGCGGGTTGGATAATTTCATCTGGCCCACCATATATTTCTGAGTATGTCAAAAAAATGAGTCTTTCGATCTTTTCTATGAAAAGTTGGGATTATTTTTTTAAATAAATGCAAACCAAATGCTCTTTTCAGCCGCTAGAGGGCAGCGTTGAGCTTGCATAGAGTGATGAGTTGGTTCAAGTGTAAAGTAGTTAACACATTCAAAACATGAAAATTCATTTCCCCATTGTTTGCCAGGTTCTGTTGCGGGCCGCTGCTGCCCGCTTACATAATTTTGGGTCCTTGCCCCTTTTTGTGGGTTTGCGCTTTGGGCTGCTATGCTAAGGAGGCCAACCATGACCTTCACATATGCGAGATTTGTCGATTTGCAACCTTGTGATGCAACGTTTCATTCGTGCGATGCTGAATGGCATGGAGGGCGGCACGACAGCTGGGTGATTAGTGGTTCAGGGTATAATTCCAGCTCCGCAACCTCTCCATGTAGAGTTTGCATGTTCTCCCCGTGCCTGCGTGGGATTCTTCCCACATTCCAAAAACATGCATGTCAGGTTAATTGGCTAGTCGAAATTCTGTCTAGGTGTGAATGAGTGAGTGAATTGTTTGTCACTGTTCAGGGTGTCCCCTGCCCACTGCCTGAAGATGATTGGGATGGGCTCCAAAACCCCCGCGACTGGAGTGAGGATGAGCGGCACAGATAATGGATGAATGGCATGGACACTCATTACAATTGAGTGAGAGGGTGAATCTGCCACTAAAATAATAAAATTGAAAATAATGATTCCAAAAAGAACCTGTGCTAGTCAAAAACTGTGAAGTAGAAACCTATATGTATTTATTAAATACTCTATTATACCAAAGAGCAAACCATATTTACAGGCTGAAGCATTTGTTTAACAAATAAAAGTACTGTAATTTCTAAACATTTGTTTTTTTACAAATAATTTCTGTACTGTCAAATTTTACTTTTAAAAACAATGTTGCCGCTATATTGCAAAATTGATTCCAAAAAAAGATGGAAATGATTTCAGGACACTATTAACTACTTTGCTTCAGATTATATTGTGGCGCCTTATGTGGACAATATTGGAAAACAAAAATATGGTATAAAAATGTGGAAAAAAACATTCCAAACAACAAATGAATGTACTGTGCTTTATAAAAGTTTTTATTTTTACAAATAACTTCTGTACTCTCAAATTATGATTTTGAAAATAATCTTGCCGCACAATTGACTCCAGAAAGGGGTGGAATTTATTTCAGGACACGATTCCCTTTTTTCTGATTATTTTTTTGTCGCCATCATGTGGACACTATTGGGAAAACAAAAATGTGGCGTGAAAATGATTTGAGCATCCTTTAGCATGCGGAGAAGTCCATGTTTGTGGGTGCCAGAAAGCATCTTCCTCTGCCTTTTGCTACTTTTGTGGGTGCAGATCATTTTGTTGACAAAATGGCTTTTAGCGAAACTGGAAATTGTGCGGACTTCATTTAGGTCCGGCAAGCTGTTTTACGCTTGTGTACAACTTGACTGGAACGTTGTTGACGAACGGGCAGAAAGTGGCGAGCGACTATTTAGCCAATGAGAACGAGAAGACAATGCACCGTGAAAATCCAACAAGTAGCGAAACCGTGAAAAGTAAACCGCGCTCAGCAAGGTAATACTCACCTGTGTTTTTATGTTCAATTACTATTGGATTGTGTTTTTAGTGATCAGGGTGATTTCTTTTATAGCTATTGAGGGTTAACTTGGATGCTTTGAAAGGCTGGGAACGGATTATTTGGTTCTCAGTTATTTCATGTTGGGGAAATTGGCTTGAGATACAAACACTTCTAGATACAAGCATGATCTGGGAACAAATTCATCCTGTATGTAGAGGTATGACTGTTTGTGACGAGTTTTGGTTGGTGTGCCGGTCTTTCATGACGCCATATGGACGCAGTCTCCTAATCCGTGTGGTGATGAAACACGGCGCGGCCAAATCTTTCCATTAGCATGCGGCGCGCTAGTGGGCCCAGTGTCGGCATGTCGCGCAGCAGGAACCCAACAAGACTCCCGGGACGCCGACACCAGATTGGTAAACACGCGGCTGTTGGCTCGGCGGGTGGGCGGCGGCCGGCATCTGGGCCACGGCGGCTGCAGGAGACCACAAATTGGCATTTGGTCGCTTCCTTTGGTGAATTGGTCTGACCGCTACATTTTGACCGTCTGAACACGTCTCTCATCAAGCTATCAGGTGCGAGGTCTTGAAACCCTGACAGTGTTTCCCATAAATAGGAGGATTCTGGCTGCCTGCTTGAGTTTAGTTGGTCCTGCCAGAGTCTCATACACTTGTATTATTAAAGAATATAATAGTATTTTTAGATATATGTATATAAATGCTAACGTTAATCAAGATCACTTTTTGTTTTCTCGTGATATCAATGATTACAAACACAATTGTGTGTTTTTGCGATATATATCCCTGTCGGTCAGAAGGAATCTTCTGGTTCAGTCAGCCTCTCTCCCTATTCTGAAGTGTGCACGCTTATTCGCTTGTTGCGGCGTGTGTCCCACCCCGCCTGCACTGTGATTAGATGGCTGGGTAAAATGTGATATTGATGCGCGTCGTGTTTTTCTCAAGTTGAAAAAAAGGGTTAGCGCCCGGCGTTCCGTACAGATAAGCTTTCATGCACCTCATCGCACTGCCGGCATTTTTAATAGATTGTATAAACGTGGCACTGCGATTGCAAGTAATTTGAAAAAATGACTCATAGCTGGAAAAGGCTTTGTTGAACATCGTCCTATCTGTAGCTCATAAGTTACGTTTCACAATAACCTCCTGTATACCATCAAAGAAGAAGCAATCACAAAAGCAGCGGTACTGATATATAATACCGTCATTTCCCAAAAAACAATCAAAGTATTAGCTTTAATGAAATTTAAAACTCATTTTGGTAATTTGGCTTGTTTATTCGCCAATACAATACCTTAAAGAAGTACAGCATCCAATGTAGTTAGAGTTTTCTTTTGCATGAAACTCGGTGTACCATGCTTTGTGGGTGTTACTTATATGCAGTGTCATAACTAGTGTTTTTATGATTCAATTGGGGCAGACATTCACTATAGATCTAGCTTCTTGGTTTTGCTCTAAAAATGCACCAGATTGATGAGTTTGAATTTTAAATGTCCCCCCCATTTTTTAAGGGGGGGGGCTTATGTCCCTTGCCCCCTAGACTGTCCACCTAAACTCACTAAATTCGATGGGAAACACTGCCAGAAAACAGGGGTTGTCCTAGATAGGTATGCATTGTCTACATGTTTCGGGAAGTTTCTCTGCTCCAATTTACGGATTCTGATCTCCAGGATTGTTAGAAAGCTCCTGCTAACCGTTTGGATCACCTGAATTGAAGGAGTAAATCCACAAAAAACATGCACCTCTCCAGGACTGGGTTGGGCCCTTCTGTTATCTAAAATTCCACAACTTGTCTGGATCACAGGATCAAGTTTGGACTTTCAAAATGTAAGTTTACATTTTGAGGAAGCCGAGACACGTCCGTTATACGTGTCGACCCGACGGGCCCCTTAGCACGTGCCAGCGGGCGGCGGGCCAGGAAGTGGACACATGCTAATGTATGCTAATCGAGAGCCGCCATGACACCTGCGCACGATGACATCACTCGTCCCGAACGTCCCTGTGTCTTAACCCGTCCTCCATGCAAATATACACACACCACGTCCTTGGTTTGACGTGTGGACTTTCTGTTGGTCAGCATAAGTGCTAGGGAACAAGTGTTTTGGCTAGCCATGTGTGTTTTTGGGCGCTAAGGGACGCACACACTGAAGTCTCGTGGCTTGCGTCCAGACCTGACACACATTTAAAAAAGGCTCGACAGTATGCGCATATTTCGACCTTGCCCTTTGCACCTGATGTGTTGGCAGATGGATGCTAATAAGGAAAAGTATGTGTGCACTATGTTGATGTGCAGACTCGCAAAAACCTCCAAATAATGCCGCACGTATGTGCAAAAACACACACAACTACCCACGTGCACACTCAGCTGTATATTCATGTATTTCTTTTGAAACCAACCCCACAAAACTGATAAATATAGATCTTGCGACTTTTTGGGGAATTTTTGTTGCCACTGAATATTATTGCACTACTTTTTATTCCTCAATCTTTTTTATTGCACTATTATTAAAACTTAGGCCAGTCTCTAAGCACTATCTTGTAAACATTTTTGCCTATTTATCCAGACAGATTTTATGTTATTTTTCTCTTTAGTCTTTCTTATGTGTTTTTCTTTAGTGTACCATGTCTCATTTTCACTACATTGATATCAATGACAAGAAAGAAGATTAAATTTATTTTGAATTTTTTTTTTTTTTTAAATGCTTGTACAGTAATCCTTCACTTGTCAGGGCGGACCAGAACAGAGCAGGAGACCCCAGAGCGTTCGTTACAAGTCTTTTATTTGGCGAAGCGTACAGGGTTAGCGGGAGACGCGATGACCGTTGAACGTCAGCAGCAACGTCGTGAAGACAACTTCGGAAGACGTAGCTAATCGTAGCGTGGGACGGAAACAGGTCGAGTTTACTGGGACTGAAGAGAAGATCGTAGCGTGGGACGGAAGCAGGTCGGATCGGAGGCAGGCAGGCAGAATCAGGTAAACAAGAAGGCACAGGTAATGGGGAGAGTCTTACGGGGTACAGAAGTAATCCTCCGACAAAGAGTTCTCCGCGTAACGCGTTTAAAAAGGGAGCATTAACCAATCAGGAAGCACATTCCAGCGCGCCACATGATTACCCCAGGTGGCTCCACTTGGGTAATCATGACATCACTATGGCGTGGTTTGCTTTCCATGGTTTGTCACGTATTGACTTGACTCTTTCTTCGCTGGGCAAATTGTGAATTCGGACCAAAAAAAAAAATCTATCAATTTGAAATATAAATGGTGTCCAAGGTTCGTGCTTGCAAAATCGGCCTCACGTGTACCATAATCAGAACGATCAGAAAATATTTGTACGAGTTCCATCTGATCTCTGAGCCACATGTAATCATGAAAAGAGCCATACATGGCTCGCGAACCATAGGTTTTAAACCCCTGCTATTGGTGAACCTCATTTTATGTAAAATAATTGCAATTTGTATGACCTAATGCAAGTTTACATGATAATTTTTGTATTTTTGCTTATTATTCAAATTAATATTTTTTATGAGGTTTTCACTTCTCGAAGGCGCTAGGTAATATTGGTTTTATTAAAACCTTTTTTTAATCGTAAATGACTTTCCCCCCAAAAAACAACTTTAAACATGTTTGGTAAACGGATTCTGTTTTTTATTAATAACATAAAAAAACAACAAAAACATGTTGAAACATTTTCAAGTCCTTTTGTTTTTCTGCACAAATAGATGTAATGTGCTCTGTTGTGGACATTTGGATATTTTACACATCCTTCTTTTTGTGTTCATTCAAGTCCAGCAAAGGACAAAGAGAAAGTGGACATGTGGAGACAGAGTCCTATGGCCATGCAGGACAAACAGGAATTAGCTTGCTAATCCGTTTCGAAGCAGCTTCATGCAAATGCAGAAGACAAGTTTTAGTGTCCGTCTTTGATGAGGCCCTGCCTCCTGGGTCCTCGTACGTCTTGATTGCAAGGAGCGACGCCTTTGTGCATCTCACGCTGGCGTTGGTCGCTCCTTTCATGGACCGCATAATCCTCACAAAGTACTTGCAGGCTTTAGGGGCCCAAGGGCTCTTTTCTGGCCTTTTCCAGGTTTTGGAAAACAATCACAAAGTGTAATTGCAGCTTGAAGCAACATTTGTTCCTTCGGGGCTGGGTTAGGGTAGGCGGGGGGTTGTAGGACTATCAATTTCTTTCCCGGGTTGGAGCAGACCATAAACCAAAATCTGACGGCTCACCAGTCCTTAATTTGCCCCACACTTTCAGCATCTTTGTTGGCAATCAAGTCAGCATTACTTCAAACTGGTTCCTTCATTCGCCGAATGTTGCAAAAACTGTGGGAGGTGTCTAGCCAGCATCACTTGGGAAACCTCGAGGCCGGCTGCCCAAACCTGGGCAGTCTGCAGGGGCTGCAGGTACACAGGGGTGAGTCCGGAACGGGGCCCAAGCCCCATTGAGCCGGGCTTGCAGGAACCTCTGACAACACGGGACACGCCAGGGCAGCCATCGGGGAAGATGAGTACGACGGGGCCGGGAAAGCCTCTTGGGGGAAGAGAAGCCGGCCGGGGCCAGGGACCAGAGGCCAGCCGCCCGCCAGCAGCAGCCGGGGCCCTTGTCCTGCCCCCAAATCGCCTAGGAGCCGCCGCATCTCCTGGAGGGATGTGCCAAGCAGCAGGATGTAATTGCGTGCCAGGACCAGCGTAGATATCTTAGAGAGGCGACGGCCAGCGGGGCCCCCACCGGGGTGGGCGGGGGCCGAGGCGGGGCCCGAGGAGACGTATGGGACCATGACCTCTCTCAGGGCATCCATGGCCACGTTAAGGTCCTGCATCCTCTTCCTTTCCCGGCTGTTGATCTTCCTCCTCAGTTCCTGCTGCTCCTTGGTGCTGAGTTCCCGGCCCGCCTTGAAGGGGCCTCGCCGGGCCGGGTCCCCAGCGGCGGGCCCCTGCTCGGCAGGCTGGGGGGGCTGCTGGAGGGCTCTGCTCACCACCTTCATCTTCAAGTGGAAATAGCGGTAGGTGGCATTACTCTAGCGTTTCGTGATGGTGCTCCCCAATGAGTGATTTGAAAGTGATACCGCCCGGGCTGCAAAGTCAGCTAAATGAGCGAACCCCCCGAAACCCCCCACCCTGCCAGTGACAGGTCCCCACATCACACCCACCGATCCCCCACCCACCCCATCACTACAGCTTCTGCCTGACAAATTCCCCACGCTGGAATCAACAAGAAAAACGCCTGCTGGAATCAACAAGAAAAATGCCTTGTTTGTCCAGACAAACTACTTGGGTGAAAAAAAGCATCTCTTTAATTGGGCAGTGTCGTGGATAACAATCATGTTTACATGATCTTTTTATGTGTTCCTTTATTTTGATTGCATATATTTTTTAGCTCCCTCCACCCTATTTAGGGTAAGTGGTGCAGAAATGGATGGATGGATATTTGTAGGTTTTTATTCTTTTTTTTTCTACATTTATTTATACATATGGCAGGATCGCTCCTCCATATACAGCGTGTCTCAAAAATCGTATATATATTTTAGCACCCGGTAACTCAATTATTTATTCCTTCTTTATAGACTGAACCAATTTACCTGAGCGATGACAACCAGACTTCACTTTGAAAAAAGGAAATTTATTCTAAAATTCGACTGAAAGCATAGACAATTTAGGGAGTTTATGGAAGGACCACCAACATGACTCAAGGTAGCTAATGGAACTGTTCAGGATGATCCCGTACATCGCCCAGCCCAACAAAAGAAGACAGATTACTGGGAATGTTTTAAAAAAGTCCAAGAAAGTTTTTGCAGCTAGCTAGTTGTGATGTAGACATTTCAGATTAATTTGTCCATCGCATCATTTTTAATGAAGAAGTTACATTCCTAGAATAATCCATGCTCTCAATGACAGTTGTCCAGACCGAAGTACAGAATTGTGAGTGGCACAATGTAATGAAGATGCACACTTTCTCACAAAGATTGTGTGGAGTTATGAGGCCAAATTGAAATTAAATGGTTCAAGTAACAGAAACAATTGCACCTATTAGAATTCATATTATGGTCGACCACCATGTTTATTTACCAGGAGTTAATAGCATTTTCATACTTCCAGTAGCGTTTTGGCCCAGACAAAAACTTTTCATCAAAGTCAAATCTGGATGCCGTCACTCAGTTTAATAGGTGCAGTCTATGAAGAAAAAATCAATACCGTACTGAGTTATCAGCTTCTAAAATGTGTATACATTTTTGGGGGGACACCCTGTAGTGCCAACCGTGGCCACCACTTCCACTTTCAGACTAACAAGAAGGGCACTGACACAACACCGGCTGGCTCCCTGAAACACACCGTGCGAGGGTCCCACGCGAGTAGCGGAAGGTGCCACCGCAAATCAACACAAGGCTGCTTGTTCTTAACAGAAGGATCAAGGCAGGAAGTTGGGACGGAGAAAGGGTCGCCACCTGTGGGCCCGGGGGGCCTACATCGGATGTGGCGACCGGGCAAAGAGGGGACACCTGCTCCGTCCCCAATAAAGAAGTTGCTGTCCCCGGTGGCATCCGCTGGCCCCTGTCATATCCGCCGTTCCTGTGGCAACAAGACTGGGGGCTTTATGCTTTTGAGAAGAGTTGGTACATCCTCGCTACGTACGCACCTGCATGCTAAAAGAAACCACTGTGCTCTCCTTTGCCGTCGTCCTCATTGCCAGGTCGAACTGTCCCCGGTCGCCGTGGTGACACGCCAGTGCAATTCTTTTGGCTTCTCACACATGCCCCCAAAAGGTTTCAAACCATGCAAACGCTTGTGCTGACCTTCAGGGACGTTCTGGAGGTTCTTGTCACCATCCACAACACAGGTCGGGAACCTAAGGCTCGGAAATAAAATTATGCTCATGAAAATCTTAACTATAGCGTTCCAATTCTTATATAAGTGGAGTCGAGTCTAGTGCGTGCATAGCCAATCCGACACTAGTAGAGGTTATGGTTTGGTCCAGTACATAAAGAAAATACTCCCCACTACAGTTTACGGTCAAGGATTCACACCAATAGACCCCGTTTTGGCTGTACATCGCAAAGGAATCTTTTATATTGAAGCTCATTACCCGCACAGAAGAATAAGTTAACACCCAGAAACTTCAGCCATCACAGAGGGCAATTTGATTGGGTGAGCAGTAAGGGTGGTCAGAGCTATGCACACAGCAACTTCTCTCTGCCTAGTACGTCTTCACCAAAGGTAAATACGTCGGTATCCTCATTTGCAGTATTTTGTGACATTTTTAAAAAGAACTCTTGTTGCACTTTATCTTGAAACCATTATTCATGAAAAAATGGGGGTCAAAATGAGCCTCAACAATCTTAAGTAATTGTGGGAGGGAGACAAGTTAAGTGGTCTATTTGTTAATATGAGACTCAGGCTCTATCATTCTTATTTCATGAAATGTATTAAATAATCTAATGTCAAACAGCGAAATAAAATGCACCGAAAATTTGGATTGGGTCTGGAGAGCGGATTTGGGGGTTTTGCTGAAATTTGTATTAAAATATATGTTATGGCTATCTTGAAAAAGAATCTAAATAATTTGCTAATATGACTTGCTATTTCGGCTTTTGGGGTCTAAAAGGTTCCTGACCTCTGACCCACAAGAAACATCAGACAAGGCGACCGCCGCAAATGTTTGTAAGGCATAGTCTGGCTTAACACTCAGGCTCTCTTTCATAGCCAAATATATGCATATAAAATGTACAATGCATGTCATCAAACGCGTATTGGCTTGAATGTTACCTGAATCTTACCAAGGCGAGTCAGACTCCGTTTCCTTCAACCGTCCGACGTGCTATTCCTGTAAATGTTTATCCATCACCAAGGTACTGCCACCATACATAAGGTCTGCTTTGCAAACTTTCCCAGTATTTTTTTGGGGCTGTATCAATGCTTAAATGCTCTCAAATATGACAAGTTTTGGTACTCAATGTTGACAAGTGGTCAACACACAGTCTTTTCACAACAGTCTGTTTAAACAAAAAACAAGTCTCTTGTGGTCCAACCCAAATCAGCAGGGTCGTGACTGAGCGACCAATGTTCTCTTGGAGGCGATCTTATACATTTCTCATATGTCAAAGATTTGGAAGTTATAGGAGATGTGCAAGATGGTCGTTTTCCGTTTTTTATTTTTTAATTAGTGATCTGTCCCTTGATCATTTTATTTAAGAACAGACAAAGCGACTACTTGCCAGCTTGACCGACTTTCGGGCTAGCTGGTTAAAGATATTTTGGGGATCCAATTGCTTTTAAAATATTATCAGCATATCAGGTGTTGTGCCTGTGGCTTTTAAGTCTGCTTTTTCTCAATGTTTCTTCACTTTACTCATGCTGAGGTTTTTGAGTTTTTCCTTGTCCTTATGTAGGTTTCAGATCGAGGGACTGTGTAATGGTTGTCTAACTTGTGTGGGGCCGGGCAAAAATGCTCCATTTGGACTAGAGACTACAGGCTTTGCTTCAAAAACTTGAAGTCTTGAAATAAACTTCACTGGTCCATAAGATTTAGTTTTCGCTTGGTCCTTTAAGATCTTTGACGGTGACGTGATGATGTGACCACATTTGGACGTCCATGTGATGTGTATCTGATGACAAATATCTCACAGCTTTATTTGTTTCCAATGAAATTAATACATGTATGATGAATATGTCACCCTGACCCGAATGACGTGGCCGCTTTCTTGTGTCTCGTTTCATCTGGAGGGACGAAAGCATGACCAACTTGGGTGCCCAGGTGCTCAACTTGTTCGGGTGTTTGGGCATTTGGGTTGGCCATTGTCCCAAAAAATTTTGTGTGTGTTTTTTGCTACTTATTCCCTTTTTTTCTTATCTTTGTTTTTGTATGTGTTTGTCTTGCTGTCGGTCACCCCTCTCGAGGGTTATGACCAGGGTAGATAGATAAATGATGAATATGTATGATCATGTCAGAAGCTCTGGAGCACCGGAAGGTACAGTCAGTATTCGTGGATAAAATGTCACTAACCTCCGTTTTGCTGATGATATTGCCGCATTGGCAGGAGACGAACAGGAACTCAGAGATCTGGTCAATCGCCTGGACAAAGCATCAAGCCAGTATGGGATGAAAATCAGAATAGAAAAAAACAAAAGTGATGACCAACAATCTACAAGGTATCACCACAAACATCACCATCAACCACAGAGAGCTAGAACCTGTCACCAAATTTTAAACGTCTTGGAGCTGTCATATCAAAGGAGGGGTCAGAACCAGAAATCATGGCCGGGATAACTCAAACCACAGCCGTTTTTGCCAGACTTTAACCCATATGGAAGGAAAAGAACATAGCAGTAAAATCAAAGATCAGACTCATGCAAGCGCTGGTTACTTCCATCTTCCTGAACGCTTGCGAAACATGGACACTCATAGCAAAACTGGAAAAGAAAATCCAGGCAATGGAGATGTGATTTTTCAGGAAACTTCTATGCATCAGTTATTTACCTTATGTGACAAACGAAACGGTGCGCAACACCATCAGAGGGCACAATGGACCCTTCGAAGAACAGTTGTCAACTGTGCGCAGACAGAAACTTCAGTGTTATAGTCACGTCACAAGATCATCAGGACTGACCAAGATCATTCTCCAGGGCTCAGTCCAAGGGGGCAGGAGGAGGGAGACCGAAAATGAACTTGTCCGACTACAATAAGGAACGAACCGGTGCCATCTTTTTCTCGAACCAATAACAGGCCGAGGACCGTCAACAGTGGAGAAGGCTGTCCAGAGTTGCGTCCTTATTGGTGCCCGAAGGGATCGTGAACCGTGAACCGTGATGATGAATAAATGTTACAGATTATGATTTGGCAAAGTCCTGAATGTGAGTGACTGTCCGTTCGGTCAATTAAGATCCACCTGTAAGTCCGCCCCTTTTTATTACAACTTGCCGATTGCAATACCGATTGTGTGTTTCTATATCACATGGGTACTTGCGCCAACGAACGGTGACTGGTGAAGTTGCCTTGCATGCCTTTTTATGGTAAATAGTAAATGGTCTGCATTTATATGGCGCTTTTCAAGTCAATGAAGACCTCCCAAACCGCTTTACAATGTGCTTCACACTTACCCATTCACACACACTCACACACCAATAGCGGCCATGCAACCATGCAAGGCGCTTTTCAATTGAATTAGTTTGGATTAACACTTATGAAAAGCTTTTACCCTTTCTTTGCGTTTTTTCTTTTGACTTTATTCTATGAGCACACAGTTAGGTTGGTGATTAAGCCTGAATCAGAAAAACGAATGCACAAGATTCATTACCACTAGTTATTCAATACAAAAAATCATATAGATTATTTATAAAATTTATTATGACTGTAAATGTGACCTTTGGGAGTGGGGGAGGGAGATTATATCGCCAAGACGTGCAAAACTGGCGAGCTTTTAGCAAAACAAATGAGGCCTTTTTTCTTTTTTATGGTTTGGACTGTCGAGTGAGGTTCCGTGTTTCAACAACATTAAAATAAACATTTTACATTTCTAGTTATATCAATGAACATTTTTTTCTAGGCCAGAAACATTTACAGTCTAATTTATCCTGCAATTTGGAAGCCACTTTCCGCCTTATCTTTTTCGAAACGTTTTCTTGACTTTATCCTCCGTTTTTTTTTTTTTAAAAAGCCCTCAAAAAGTACTCTTACTTCTCGTTTTCTGTGATTAGAAACGAATGCAAATCTTTTTTCATCGATGTAAATCAACATCTTGTTTAAAATATATCACCACTATAAAGATAATAATTTTAATGATATTTAACGCATATATTGTTAAGGCCAACAACGAAAACGATAAATTCGTTGTTGCGGGCCGCGCGCTATAATAATTTTAAATATATTTCTTGCTTTTGTTTCGTTCGATCATCATTTTTGCTCTAGATACCTTCTTTTTGGGTGAAATCAAATAGAAAGAAAAATGCAGTCCAGGTAATTTTACAATCGGATTTAAATGTTTCAACATAGAAATGTTTTTGTAGCAATCTTTCGATTGGCAAACGAATTTTGAAAAGGACTGTCGGTGATTTTTGGCCCTTATTTCTTTTTTGTTTTGTCATTTCTCTTTTTTAAATTGTGTGACTGCATGTTTGCAATAGACGAATAAAAATATCAAATACAATTAATTAATGAATAACAACATTAATACATTGATTTATTTAAATGTAAAGCTTTTTGGTTTCGAATTTCTGTGCACAAGCTCTTAAATAATTGCAATTCATTACGAAATAAGAGGACAAATGGCATATTGTTCACAATTTAATTCGTCAAAAGGGAAATCATTTTAATGAAGAATAACGAGCAAAAACACAAACCAAAAAAAAAATCAAAAAATGTAACCATCCAAATAAGGCTCAGAATAAAAAAGAACAATATGTACAAATGTATTTTATAATGCGGTCAACATTACTGGCGAGCCACATAGCTTACATTTTATGACAGAGACCAGTACAAATTTGATCACGGGCAGCAACTTGCCCCTTGGCCGGACTTTGGACATCCCTGGCTACATAGAAGTGTGAATAAAAATTACATTTGAAAGTCATAACATTTTAAATTAAATACAATTCAGGGGATTTTTTTAAAAATACATTTGATAAATATATTACCGATAAATGATCAAATAAATCATTAATCAATTAGAATGTAAATGTTTTATTCTGCGCACGAGCTCTTGAATGATAGCCATTCGAAAACCAAATAAAAGGACAATTAGCACGTTGTTCACAATTGAATTTGTCAAAAAATGAAATATTTTCAAGAAGAATAGACTAAAAAAAACAGCTGCCACACTAAGGCAATAATTATCGTCAATGCTGCAAAATGCTTGGACGAGAATGTGCAATAATGATTCGGTTCTTTATTTTGGGGGTGTTATTTTCATTTCATATGACCTATTTTGATACTATTACTCTCATTTTCTTAAACTGTTTTTGCACCATCAGGATGGCATAATTGAATTTCGTTGTGCGTTTTACTTGTTACAATGACAATGAATTATATTCTAATTTAGCAAAATGTAACAAAGTAATATCGAACCAAATGTTTTTTTATAATAATTAAATGCAAAGGAAAGAGGCTCTTGCAAACTCCATTAAAACAAATTAAGTAAACTTTCTGTGATTGTATCAAATTTTAGAAAGCTGTGTGTTTGTGGAGTTGGAGCCTATTTTTAATGCATTTTTTTGGAAAGTTTGCTGCAGTTTTGAGGCAAAATGAGAGAAAAATGACGCCATGTGATGTCGCTATATTGTATCCGATGCTATTCTATACTAATATTGTGGCTTGAAAAAAAGAAATCAAGATGATTTGCCATTTGTGGGACTTTATTTTTCCATTACTTGTCAAAATTAATTTCTTACAAAAATGTACTAAAGTGCCTGTGCTATAGACAAAGAGATGTTAAAGTGTTGTTTTGTTTTTATTTCATTCATCTTTTTTCATTTAATCATTTTAGCTTCGGGTTCAGCCTACTCCCTTTGCGCACATTGCAAAGATGATTTTGTGCTAACACTTTATTTTTCTTTCGTTAATTAATCATTCATGTTGCTAAATACAATTTAAATTTTAAAAATGTAATGTGATGACGCAAAATCAACTCATTTAACCCTCGAAATGAGTCTCGGAAAAAAGGAAAACAACACGAAATTATTGTCATTTGTGGGACTTCATTTCTCTGATGCTTGTCAATAAATATTCCTTGCAAAAATGTACAACAGCGTCTGTGCTAATTAAAATTACTATTTGCCCTCTTATTATTATTTCAATTTTGTGATTGCACGTTGCATTATATAGATTAATTCAATTACCCATCTTGTTTTCTTCATTTTAAAGGCCATCTTTATACTTTTTTGTACAACTGACATGGAAATGTGAATAGAAACTAATCCTTTTTCTACTGTTTGAAAAAGTCATCACATTTGAGTTTATTAAAATATTTGTCAGGGGTTTTATCTGGGTGTTTAACACATAGTGCTGCGTCATTTAGATCGGGAGGGTTATTAAATAAAATACATAAATCATTTATGATAAAATTAGAATTAGTAATGAAGTAAAAATGTGAAGATGTTGTATTTTGAAATTCCGTGCACGAGCTCTTGTAAATAAAAGCAAAAATAGCTCACAATTTGTCAAAAGTGTTTTTATTGATGGCTGATGATGCAAAATCTTGTTTTCAAATCTCTAAAATCAAGTGCGGAATAAAGGAAAACAACATGAATTATTGTCATTTTTGGGACTTTATTTCTCTGATACTTGACAATAAATATTCCTTACAAAAATGTACAAAGGCGCATGTGCTATTTACAAGGAAGGGTGCTAGGTTTTCTTTTTGTGTGTGTTTATTTTCTTCACTTGTTGGAGTCTGTTGCGTGCAATCTTGGCACGGTGCACAAGCTGCAGGGGCAGGGCATCCCCCCTCCGGTGACGACCCCCCAGTGCTGGAAGGGAGCCGGGGGGGCCTTGAGGAGTCCGTGCGGCGGAGGGGCCCTCACAGAGGCCTGTGGAGGAGGGGGCAGGAGCGGGTGATGCACGCCGTGCGGGGCTCCCAAGGCAGCGGCGGTGGTTGGGTGCGAATGCGCCGAATGCAACGCGTGGGCCGGGGGTCCCGCTGCAGCCGCTGCAGCCGCCCCTCCGTATACATCCGCCAGCAACCGCTTCATTTCATCCAATGACGAGCTTAGCATGAGGATGTAGTTCCTAGCTAAGAGTAAGGTGGCGATCTTGGACAGTTTTCTGACGCTTGGTCCGTGCGCGTACGGCATCACCTCGCGCAATCCGTCCATGGCCACGTTCAGATCGTGCATGCGCTTCCGCTCTCGGCTGTTGATCTTTAAGCGGATGGACTGCAGCTCGTGTTCCGATAAAAGTTTGCGCTCGGCCTTCTTGGAGGAGGACGCGGAAAGCGCGTGGGTGGCGCCTTCCGCGTCGTCGTCGTCGTCGTCTTCATAGCCGTGCAAGTAGTGTGGAGTGAGCGCATGCACGTGGTGATGGCGGTGGCGCGCGCCCGTGGGAGAGTCGCCCTGCGTGGAGGAAACGGCCCCCGGGAAGACGCGCGCCGTTCGTGCCGGGAAGGTGCCGTCCGCGTCCGGCGACGATACGCGGCTTGCGTCCGACTCCATCAGCTGCAACACGTCACGCTCCTGGACATAGAGAAAACCAAACCATATGACGTCATTTTTGGGTCAATTTGATGTAATTCTCTCAAAGCTGCATCAAACTTTCAAATTGGAAAACAACCCCATTGAAAATGGCCATCAACTTGATTTGTCCAATTGATTTTATAACACATAGATACCTGTAAATTGATACGTTTTCCTCATATTTTGTACCGTTTGTTTATCATTTCAAACTGTGTACACTGTATAACAATTGTTGTACTGGGGAAAAAAAACACATACTGCTGTATATAATACACTAAATTTACTGCAAGGGAAAGGATACTGAAAAATCTGTGTTGTTTACTTGGTAAACAAACTTGTTCACACATAAGCTTTATTTTGAATATACATGGTTTGTCTAGCAGTGAGTAAATAGGGGCAGTCTTGTGTTTAGGTTTATTATTACTTAATAAGGGGAATTACAGTCATTAATAAGTGGGTCAATTGGCTGATTTTGAGAGAAATACATGTAGTTTACCTGCATACTAACCAATACTACTGCTTTACGCTTTAGACTACCATTTTTCTCCCGTTAAAAATACTTACCAATTTTTTAAAAACACACACACACACACATACATATATATATACATATACATACATATATATATACATATATATATACATATACATATACATATATATATATATATATATACATATATATATATACATATATATACACACATATATATATACATATATACATATATACATATATACATATATACATATATATATATATATATATATATATATATATATATATATATATATATATATATATATATATACATATATATATATATACATATACATATATATATATATATACATATATATATATATATATATATATATATATATATATACATATATATATATATATATATATATATATATATATATATATATATATATATATATATATATATATATAGACTGCTAAAATCTTGACTGGCTACTAGTATTTTAGTCTGCAGCTGCGTTATCTTGAAGGGAGACTAAATCTATGTGAACGAATTAACTGCCCCAACGATTACATTAGACTTCAGTTTTGATAAAAGTTTGCCATTTCTGCTTTAAACAAACTTATAGTATTGTTGTCTTTTAAAATATTGTTTAGACGGTTTGAGTGTGCTATAATATCCACCGCTTTTTATGTCAAAACTTGGCATGCATGTACTTGAAATGTTTTTATTAAGTTTGCAAGAGTCTTATTTACTTTTCATTGAATTGCTATTATCAAATAACATTTGGTTCAATATAACATAGTTAAACTTAAGTTAAAAAAAACAACATAATTGCTACTAGGGCCAAGAATCATTTCTATTTGAAAAGTCAGAGCCTTGGTGTTAAAATTCAACACTGAGTAGTTGAGGGTTCAAATATGACTTGTGCAGTACTAAACCTATACAATAAAATCAGTGTTCATTTAAAACTCGTCAAAATGTCCCAAAATGTTTGGTTTATTCTTGGATTTCAATCAAAGTATTTTAACATTTGAGACTTTTTTTTAATTCATAGTGCTTTTTTGTTTATTTATGTGACTAATTTAAAATATATTTCTTTATTTTTTTTATTTCATTTTTTTATTCATTAAGTGATTTATTCATTTAAATATATAAATAATTGGAATATAAATACAAAAATATAACAAGCGCAAAGTCCTTCGCTGCTCAAGGAGCCTTCAATGTGTAACAAGATCAAATGACATAACCTCATCGCCACAAAATTTATTTGACTACAAAAATATGAAAGCCACAAGTGATGCAATGCATATTGTACAATGTGACTTGAAATTTGCAAACAAAATTGTTTTTCCTCAGTGATTTAGGATGTAGTATGAGAATTGTCTCAATCCCTTGCCCGTCAATGCCAAGATCTTGACCAATTGCACTGAAAAATAACGGCGACCAAAAGATTGAGATGCTGTATCTGAGTCAGATCAGATAAGGAGGCTTCTCCCGCTACTGGTAACCACGGAAACCAGTACCCAGTTGAGTTCAGTTTTGCAAAACTGAACCCAGTAAATCTATTGAACTTGACCCCTACCCAAAAAAAAAAACGGCCTGTAAAGGGATGGGCGCCGCCAGGCTGTATTTGCCCAAGACACATCACAGAAAGTGGCCCCCTTACGACCTAAGTGGTTAAGGGATCCATGAACCGAGCGGTAAAAGTCTACTTTTATCAACTCAATTACAAAGTACACTTGAAAATAACCAGTGTTAAATGAACACTTTAAGAATTCACTTTTAAAACTACCCATCGAACAAACTGTTCTTATTTATACGGTGTTACATTAGCACTGGTGTCTAATTTCAGGAAATCACAATTTAAACAATGAAGTAATACTACAATTATTTTCCCTTTTTAAATATCTTACACGCAGCTCTAATTTATTGACCCTCTGAACATAAACGCAATAAAGCTGATTACACTTCAATTTGTGTAAAGCGGAAGCTCATCAATGTTAAATTATGATACATTTTTTTTGCAGGAGTATGTTAGAACCATCTTTAGTTTGCAAATAATCTTCTTAAAATAACATTAGTCTGAAAACGGGCTATTCATCATGTATTTACCGGTACTTTAATATGTGGCATCTTTAGTATGATGTAATTCATTTCGGATGTGATCATGACTATGAAACAATGACTATGGCGTGAAGGAAATACAATTTGAAATCACTTACCGTCTCTTTTTTTTTCTTCTAGGGGCCGGGTTTGGGGGGTTAGTTGGCGAAGCAAAAGCGCAACTTTTCCACGACGTCTCCAAAAAGTGCAAAATCCAATTCACGTCTTTCTACTTTTCTTTCCACGCGCAAGTGACGCGCTTGCGGGTTAAGGGCGCTTATATACCGGAGACAGAAGGGAGGGGTCCTGGGAGGAGTCCTGGGGGAGACTACAAGGCTGATTTTGTGTGAACATGTAAATGAGGGAGTCCTGAAGTGAGGAAGGAAGGGGCATCATCTTCTTGAGTGACATCACAGACTGGCTGTGATGAAATAACTCCGCCCACCACTAGGGAGCAGTGTTCTTGTTTCACCAGGTGAGCGACTGTGCGTGGGGCTACTCGGCAGATGCGGCCTGGTCATGAAAAGTAAAGTGTTTTGGACCATATTGGTGGGTTTCATGTGCCAGAGGAAGGTGTATGAAATTCGACCACTAGATCAAGTGAAAATTTATTTTTAAAGCACTATTCAGCTCTTTAATTTGCACTGTATAAAAACATTCAGTGTACAATCAAAGAAAAAGAGAAAAAAAACTCCTTTCCCCCCACCCGAAATCTCAGAACATCAAATACACTCAGATGTCGCCTTATTGTGCAATAGTTAAAAAACAAGGTAGAACACAAACTATGAGAAGAAAAATTGAAAAAAGGACAGAAAAAGAAGTGTAAGGTGTCATGTCCTGCACGGTTGTCCTGGCGACCAGCTGGCCCCGCCCCTTGACACCGGCTGAGACGCATTGAACTGATTGCTTGTGGAGTAATTAAACGCTCCTTTTGGGACTGCCCGTTGCCAGACCATTGCTTTACCTTGTTGAAGACCAGTTCATGCCTGTTTGATCGGAGTATTGCCTTTGAACCTGTTTTGTTTTGTATTGTCTTGTTTTTGGTCCGTTTGAGTGTTGCACAACTTTCCTTTCCTAATTAAAGTGAAAGATCGTCTACGCATATGAGTTCCGACTTCCTGCTTCTCGGTCCGTTTCCTGACAGTAAGGAAAATGATAACTAAAAATACACAGAAGAAAATGGGGAAATAGTAAAAAAGCAAAAGAGAAAAAAAAAGAAAGGAAAAAAAGAAAAAAGACAGAAAATAATAAAAACAAAGATATGGAAAGGAAGAAAAACGCAAAAAAAGAGAAAATGAAGGCTAAGAGAAAAAGAGGAAAAACTCACTTTGTGCAGTTTTTTTGCCCCACACCCACCACCAAGTCCCAAAAGGGGACTCGCTGTCAGTCTTGTTTGTTGGCCGGCGACAGTGCTTAAAACGAAACCAAATGACGCTTCAGCTCTTTGAGCGTAGAGTCAGGTGGTGGGGGGGTATATCTGGGTGGGTCTTTGTGCGGACAGCAACTATTAGGAGCTAATTAAGTGGCAGGCGGGTAACAAGGGGTGTGCAGTCAGCTCCCCATGCGAACGACCGGCTTACAAGCTCTTTACACGTTGTGACAAATTGAAAAGGTTCTGGCCCGGCTCAACCCATTCTTCCAGCCGACCCATCTGGCCAACCAGTGCTGAAAAGGAGGATTTGAAGGGGGGGTTAGTTTTGAGGACAGGGGGCGGTTTTTGGACTTTGTCAGTCTCAGAGCCTCGCCTCATTTCCACAGGCTGGGATTTGCTTTTGCCAAATGTTACAAATGTTTCCACAAGATGCTCTCTGATCCTGCCGGGTCACCGAGGTGGGGGGACATGCTACACGGGGATGAATATATTCTTAGGCCTATTCAATGACTGAAAGCAGCCCCCACACTGTGTTAGGCTAGCTCACGCTCTAATCTGCATTTACACATTAGCTAACAACTTGGCAGCACGCACGGTCTAGCTAGCGCCAAAGTTGGAGTAGATTCAGAAGACCATTCCATAACTGGACTAGACTTAAGTCTATTACATTATAGCAAGACTGCTATCAGAGGACCATTCCAGGCCTGGACCAAAACGGAAACATGAGCTTTGAGAAGCTAGTCTTGGTCTGCTTGGAGCAGTCAGGAGATCCGTTCAAAATGAAAATATATTTAAAAATCAGGCCTGACCCGATTGACTCTCTCAACTTGTACTGTCAGGGATTTTGCTCCTTAAGTGCCCATTGCTGTCTTCAAGTCAGCCTTAGCCTAATAGAAAAGATGGAAATCTTTCCACAGAGCAGACCAGCATCCGGTAACACCGTGTGCTATGCTGGGAAAACCCTTTAGAGAGTCATCAACACAGGTCACTCAATCATTGGCTGCTTTCTGCCCAGTCTGAAAAGATTCCACCCTTTTCAAATACATATTTTTTTCCTAAACAAAATAAGGTCTAAAAATTAAAATAGTAAACATTAAGAATCCATATGGAAATCAATACATTATTCGGTAACAAATTAATCCATAATCGGCTAGGCCTGCAGTTAAAGGGACGGTGTGTATCATTTAGCGCCTCCTAGTTGTAAAAATGTCTTCTATTTAAAAAATAATATTGATTTAAATAATTAGGAAAATACATGACCATTTATAGATGTGAATTTATTTTAAATAATAGTAGGGTGAGAAATTTCAATTAATTTTACATAACCTCACTGAGATGGAGAAGACATATTGTCTGCCATCTTGCTGCTACAGGTAACCCCCAAAAAACTGCAGAGGCTAAGCAAAAACAAATACAAGAAAAATGGTGCTTTATGGTCACGTTAAGTCTCTGTAGTTTTCATTCTTACTTGAGATTTTAAGCACTCTTTTTTGTTAGATGACAGAATACTACAGCATGGTCAAATGATACGCACTGTCCCTTTAAATTTCCTATTGAGGCGGGGGCCTCAAACAATCATTCACAGGGCTGTAAATGGCCCCCTAGGGCCGGGAATTTGAGACCCTTGCTCTACAGCAATGGCTGATTTATTTTTAAAACTTAATATTTTTTTTGTTTACATTGCCAGACACACTAAGACTTCATGCACAAACCACTTTACCATGTCTCTGCGTGCAAATTAAAATTGGTTTGTGTAATTATTTATAGTTGTTTCATTTTTTAGGTTTGCAGGTCCAGCTCAAATTCTGTGCAGTATTGTACGTTTTAATGACCTCATTTTGTTGTTTTTAAAATTTTGTTTAATATTCCTCTTAGTCGAACCTTCCTGTGTGGAGTTTGCATGTTCTCCCCGTGCTTGCGTGGGTTTCCTCCGGGCACTTTGGTTTTCTCCCACATTCCAAAAACGTGCATGTCAGGTTAGTTGTCGGGTTCAAACTGTCCTTAGGTGTGAATGAGGGAGTGACTTGTCTGTCTCTGTGTGCCGTGCGACTGGCTGGCAACCAGTTCAGGGTGTCCCCTGCCCACTGCCCGAAGATAGCTGGGATGGGCTCCAGCACCCCCGCGACTCTACTGAGGATAAGCGGTGCAGATAATGGATGGATGAATGGATTCCTCATAGTTTTGAATTGCTTCGAAGTAGTCTGTCGCCATGTATCCTTGTTATGACATTAAATAATAGTAAGAGCAGCATCTGGTTTTGTCAACTTTCACCAGGGGCAAAAATTTGTTTTAAAAGTGAACAAAAATAAGATGATTATTGATATTGACTGATATGAAATGCTTCATGGTGATCATTTTTGTCATATTGCCCCAGCCAAACTTATTGTAATTTTAATTCATCTTGGTACCGTTGACCAAACACTCCCCCGGGCCTTCCGTAGAGACCGTGAACAGTTCAACTTCCAAAGTCAGACCAGATGCAGGATTTCAAGTTTAGGATATGTTAGGGGGTTGGCAGTAATATCTAACTTCATTAAGCTCAAGAGTTTTCAGCTTTCAAGCTTTCACCTGATGGGCACAGGTGAGGTTAACAAACCTGAACACAATAAACCCTCTGAACCTGAACCTGTTGAGAGGTTTTTAACATCTGTGATCCTGTCTAGAAATGGGGTCTGATATCCTTGTCAACAGACCTGAGCAAATGGGAACAGGTTGGATATTCAGGTTTTGACAAACCTGAATCTTCCTGATCAGAATTTTGAGCGTTTTAATCAACTGTCGTCTAGAAAAAAGTTCTGATAGCTTTGCCAACAGACCCAACGATTGGGAGCTGTTTTTCTTTTGGCGAATGGAACGGTGTCTTCCAGTTTTTACTAAACTGAACCCAGTATATGTTTTGAACCTGATCTTGATTACAAACTTTCACTGATTGTGAAATCAGTTCTGATATCCTTGCCAACGGACCTGGCAACGAGAGTTGTCGTAAGGAAAAGGGGGGGGGGGTATTTTGGCAGGCGGATGGGTGTCTTGGAGGGTTCAGGGGTTATTAGCGTGGTGGGTGCGGGGGGGCGGTTACAAGGGGGCGTTTTGTGAAAGAGGTCGGAGGCGGTTCACATCATCAGCCCATTGAGGACGGCCCCTCCCCTGTTGTAAAACAAGCTCCTGTGGACCCCTGAACACAGGGGGTTTTGTGCCCCCCTACACGCAAGAAACATACCACCCAAAGTGCTGCCCCCCCACTCCAATTCAGGAGTCGGGGCCGGCATCACTGGCCAGCAACAGGTGGGGTTAATGGGAGCGCGGTGGGGGAAAGCGGGGGTCCGTAAAGAGGGCGGTACCACCGGTTTCCGTAACAAGGGGGGGGCTAATGGTAAGATTGATGGAAGAAGACAGCAGCACAAAACCGCTGGGCGGTGATGAAATGTAGAGGGGCGTAGCAGTGGGTGTGGCCGGGGGGGGCAACCTGAATGGCGTCTCGGACTCGCGTCCGAGTCACACGGATGCCGTCGGCGCCTCCTGGGAGGCTAATTAGCAGGGAGGTCTCGGCCCAAAAAGGACCGGGATGTGGGGTCAGTGATGACCACCTACCAAGAGCTCCCCTCCTCAGAAGAGCCCCTTTTGCTTAAAACGCTTTGCTACTGTAAAAAAAAAAAAATCTGCTTTTACACATTAACTCACAAGTTGGCAGCACACACATGCTAGCTCGGATAAGTTGGTTGTGCCATCCCCCCTGCCCTAACCTCCACTACATTTTGGAGTTCAGGTCGGCTAGTGGATGCGTTTTTGACTCAGTACACCAAGCACCAGGTCGCCGTGTCTGAAAAACTCTTGGGGCAAGATCTTGATCCTTGAGTCAAAGGAACAGTACTGCCAGGCCATTGACTCAAGATACTGGCCAGAACCCAAGCTGGCCCAGTAGAGGCTATTGTTGAGATAGAATAAAGTCAGAAGACGATTCCAGACCTGGACTACAGTCAGAAGACGATTCCAGACCTGAAGTACAGTCAGAGAACCATTACAAACCTTAACTAGTCAGAAGACCATTCAAGACTTGGACTACAGTCAGAAGATCGTTCCAGATTTGGACTACAGTCAGAGGACCATTCCAAACCTTAACTAGTCGGAAGACCATTCAAGACGTCAATGTTATAAATTGACTAGAGATATAAGACTCTTCAATATCTGGACTAGAGTCAGAAGACCATTCTAGACCTGGACTACAGTCAGAAGACCTCCCCAAACTGTTCCAGGCTGTAATTTGGAGGCTGACTGTCCTCTCACCTCAGTTGCCAGGACGACAATTAAGTGGAGGACCTGACTTGGAGAGCAAGGGGGGTTCTTCTAGCAGGGTGGTTTCTCCTTGAAATGTTGAGGACCCTTCAAGTGGACGCATAAATTGAATTTGACTCTTGTTCCCAATTAAACGACCACCACTTGCTTTCACCTGCGCACGGTTACTTTTTTATAGACCTGGGGGGCAGCAGCAGGTCCAAGGATGATTTTTTTTGTTATACTTTTTAAAGTGCATCTTCCGGCAGCTTTAAAATAGCACAACCTTTTTTTTTACTACCGTTCATTGTTAAGGAGATATGGGGACTTCATGGCTTTTGGAAGACCCTGTAGAAATGCGACAATTGACAAATATTTTAACCAAAGTGACTACACCTCCCAATCCCCAATAAAACCTAGCCCCTGTATCCACCCAACCCCTTTTACACCCCTCCTATTTCAAGACCTTTAGCTTTTCTGAGCTCGAAAAAAAAAGTTATTGGTCGGCTTGCCAACGTTAGCTTGTCTGCTTTAGTGAGCAGGTGCTAATGAGTGAGTCCCGGCGTAGGCGGCCCCCATAATGAGGTGGGGGGGCTCCGGAGGGACATCGGAGGAAGGGGGCAGGGAGGTTGGCTTGTTTATTTGTAGATTTTGGGCGTAATGAGCACACTGCCATTTAATAAACACTAATTAGCTAGCTAGCGCTGCCGCACACTGACTATTAGTGTACGACAAATCCGCGTTAACACCCGTGAAATAAACATGCTTACCTGTGCGCAACACACAGAGCTCAAAATAGCATTCCAACCTGCACGTTATTTCGTATTATATTTTTCAGGAAGTTGGCAAGCTACGTTAGCTAATTAGTTGGAGTGTTGGGCGGTGTAAGGGCGACTTGTCTTCTCCAGCGCTAATGCTAATGCTACTAAGGCTAAAGATGTTAGAGTCTTGATCTTATGGAGCACAACTTGTCCTCTCCAGGCCCACCAGCTGGCACCAATGCTTATGCTGCTATGCTATGTTGGAGTGAGTGAAGTGTGACCTGTCCTCTTCTGTAATGCTTGCTAGCACTAATGCTACACGGGTAAAGGCTGTTTGAGTCTTCATATTCTTTGGGGGCCATCTTCTCTTTTTCTGTCCTGCCAGTTAATGCTACTCAGGGTAAGGCTATTAAAGTGTTGATGTCTTTCGGAGGCTGACTTGTCTACTCCAGTCTCACTAGCTATGACTAATGCTAATGCTACTTGGCTAGGACTGTCAAAGGGAGGATGACTTGTCCTCTTTAGTACTGCCAGCTTATGCTAATGCTACTCAGGCTACAGTTGTTGGAGCTGTTGGACTTTAGAAGGCTGACTTTCCTCTCATGTCCTACCAGTTAGCACTAATGCTAATGTTACTTGAACTACCTGCAGTGTTCATTTTACCTCTGAAAAGTGATGGGTCCCCGGGATTCGCATGCTCAAAAATCTATGGGTCCCAACAGGGATTTATGGGTCCCCAAAATTTAGTGTTATTGCGGTTGAAATTGTTAATCGGTGACAAATATATAATATAAATCTATAAATTCATTCCATTTTAATCATCACAGTTACCGTATTTTCCGCACTATAAGGCGCACCTAAAAGTCTTAATTTTTTTCAAAAGCTGACCATGCACCTTATAATACAGTGCGCCTTATATATGGCTCAATATTAAATTCGCAAGGTCTCGCAACTTACGCAACAGCCGCCGACTCGATTTTCCCCCGAACCTGGAGTAACTCGCAGTGTATGCTGGGATTTATATACCGGCGTTTCATTGGCTAACCAATGTGTCAATCATTATTTGAATCGATCGCTATTGGCTAAAGTTATTCGGAGCCTCGGATTGGCTAGAGGGCCAAAACAAACCCTGCAATTGGCCAAAAAAGATGTGTCAATCATCCGTTAAATCGATCGCTATTGGCTGAAGTTATTCGGAGCCTCGGATACGCTAGAGGGCCAAAACAAACCCTGCAATTGGCCGAAAAAGATGTGTCAATCATCCGTTAAATCGATCGCTATTGGCTGAAGTTATTCGGAGCCTCAGATACGCTAGAGGGCCAAAACAAACCCTGCAATTGGCCGAAAAAGATGACTGAAAAGCAAGCTTGCTAAAGTACGCCATAAAGAAACATGTTTCATTAGTTTGTATTTGTTTTTACTCTCCTGGATTTACTACACTCACTCAAGACCATGATTGCGTATCATTATTGAACGTGAGAACTTAGGTGAGTTATGCGGCTTTATATTTTCCCGGTATCTTGTTTTAGAACGATCTTGATGTTGCTGTGATGAGTTGAGTGAATTAAACTCAATTCCAAGTGTTTATTGTCATATGCACAGTAAAGTTGCGAGCGAAAAAGAAAATAGAAACTAAGGAATGGTTGGCATTTCTTGAATCTCAAGACTTTAACCTTCCGAATGATATTTGAAATGATGCATTTGAGTGACATTGTACGGACACTGCATCCGCACATGTCTACGACACGTATTTGCTTCTTTGCAAGTTTTGGGAATATTAAGGGGGTAATCAGTTGGACTGAATCATCTGACTGTTTTGTTCACCTTTCCATTGTAGCGCCTTATAATCCGATGCGCCTTATCTATGGAAGATATAGGACCAAAAACTATTTTTTTGGGGGTGCGCCCTATAACCCGGTACGCCCTATAGTACAGAAAATACGGTAATTGGTAATACAAAGCTGTTATCACTTCAAATTTTTAAGTTCATCTACTCTTTGTGGTTTGCTGTCCGGCCATAGTTGTAAGGCTTTCTTAAGGTCCAATCCATTATCATCCTCCTCATAGCGTCACCAGGAATATAATTTAGTCCATTTTGGCAGAAAAGTCCTTTTCTTGCTAGGAGTATTCTTTTGTTTTTCTTTCGTTGAATCGTTCGCTTCAAAACACATGTTTTCCTTGCCTTCGCGGTCTTCTGAAGAATTTCTCCGCCATTTTTGCGTGCCGGAATTATTGCCGTTGTTACCACTTTCTGTGTCATGTTTCGATTTATTACCAACAGTGAAGAAATTACCAATTTTTTGTTGATTTGCACCTAATACCAACTGTTTTTTCGGAGGCATACTTCTTTTTCACTCGACAACCGCCACAACAATGACGTCATCTCGAAGCAACGAGATCTCCTTTGCCGAGATCGGCCCGAGACCAAAACAACAATGGCGGATGGTGGATCTGCCTGACGAAAAGTTTGGAGTGCGGTAAATCTTTGTAGAAAAAAAAAAAGTAATTGGGTAATAATGACAATTTGGTGTCAAAAACGTTGCATCCCGGGGATGCACGTTGATTTGACATTATGCGTCCCCAGCAAAAATGATGCGTCTAGGACGCAGGGACACGGGCAAATGAGAACATTGCTACCTGTTTCCTTCAACTTTCTGTTCTACTTTGGTCCTGACGTTTTTACGGTGGGTCGAGGGGTCACGCAGAGTCTTTTTTCTTCCCGGTTGCTCCCTGTTAGAAGATCAAACGTACCAAAATGGGGTTTTCATACCTTCCCGTCTGCACACCAAGTGCCACTTGCTAGCGTTAGCGTGACAACAACACGAAAGCGATAACACTCGCCCTTGTTGGCACAAGGCTAACGAACGAGTGAAATTAGGCTTTTAAGGTCTTCTTTTGTTGTCCACTTTCCGCTATGTAGGTTAATACCCGTCCGGCCCACGCTAGCAGACGCTAGCAGATGCTAGCAAGCAGACGGCGGCCGGTTGTCGGGCGCTTTCACCCAACGGTGGCCGAGACGGTCGTCGCCGAGAAGCGGGCCATTGTGGCTCATTAATTAACGAGCTATGCTAAACGGGGATTAGCATATTCATAAGGGGCCTTAGACATCTTTCACACACATTTTTTTTGTCTGCGTTTGTCGCCGATGTGCGCCAATTGTGCGCCGATTGTGCACTGCTCGCCCCATTAACTCATGCACCAGCACACACACACACACACACACACACATGCACACACAAATATGCAGATAACCACGAATGTGCACATGCAGACACCCATTCATACCCATATACCAACTCGCGAAAACGCACATGAACACGCAAATGTGAACACAAACATGTTCACACGTAAAAGTGCACACTCAAATATGCACGTGAACACAAACGTGCATATTGACGCAAACGTGCACATGCACACTCAGACATACATTGCTATACAAATACGCGAAAAAAAACAAATTTATACACAAATGTGAACACGTACACAAACAAACAAAAACTTTCAGACGCACGCAAAAATGCATGTAGACCAAGGGTCTCCAACGTGGCGCTCGCGTGCACCATTGGTGCCCCCTTAGGACTGCTGAGGTGCCCATGGCAAAGAAAGAGATACAGCGAGAGAGAAATAATAGAGAAATAAAAAGAGAGAAAGGAAGTTCTGAAAATAGCTCCCCAGTGCTGGCTCGTTGTGATTTTCTGGCAAAATTATTTTTTAGTGGTCGACCGAGTTGATTTAATTCTACTTCCTACGTTTTTCTCGTTTTCTCTTTCTTTCTTTCTTGGTTTTTTTCTTTCTTTTTCTGTTTCTTTTACCCTTTCTTTTCTCTCTGTCGTACTCCCCTTTCTATCTCTTTGTTTTTGTCTCTTGTTCTCACTTTTCTCTCTCCCTCTTTCACTCTCATTTTCTTACTTCTTTCTCTTTCTTTCTCTCTTTTTATTCTGTCTTTCTTTTTCTCTTTCCTTTTCTCTGCCTCTCACCTTCTTTCTGTCTTACTCTCTTTTTCTGTTTCTTTTACCCTTTCTTTCTCTTTCTTTACTCTCTCTCGTTCTCCCTTTTCTCTCTATCTCTTTGTTTTTGTCGCTTGTTCTCACTTTTCTCTCCCTCTTTCTTTCACTCTCTTTTTCTTCCTTTCTCTTTCTTTCTTTTTCTTTCTACTTTTCTTTCTCTCTTTTTCTCTTTCCCTCCCTCTCTTTCCCTCCCTCTCTTTCTCTTCCTCTTTTTCTTTTCTTCTTTCTTTCTCTCTTTCTTCTTTCAACAAATCACCTGGTCATAGCACAGTAACAACACAGTAAGTGTTGCAAGATAAGTTATTTTAGAATTGCCATACTGCAGTTGGTGACCTTATTGCTATTAAGTAGCAAAAAGAAGCTCTCTGCTTAAAAAAGGTTAGCGGCCCCTGATGTAAACCCACAAACACGCCTAAACACAAACGTGCTTACACAAGTTAACGCACACATGCTCAAAAAGAACTCAATTCAATTCAAACAAACATACGTCAACACAAAAATGTACACATTCACACGAGTGTGCAAAAAAACACGGCAACAGCAGACACGCGCTAAAACACGCCAACACGCGCAAACTCATTTCAACAAACAAACGTACACAAAAAGAAAACAAAGAAATCCAAACATACATTAACAAACAAACATACACGTTCACGCAAACGTGCACACACACGTGCACACACACACGCGCACAAAAACACTCGCCTCAATTTTCACAGTCCAAAAAACACGACACCCCTCCCTTTGAGAGACCCCCCCCCCCGGATTAAATTGGTGCTACTGGTGGCGGTGGCGTAGCGATTAGCATACTAGCACGTCGTTTTTATACGTCTTTATTGTCACTTAAACGGGACACGCACGTGCACGTGACCAGACAAGCGAGCAAAAACAAAGTCCCACTTGTGTTTAAGGGACACTGTGAAGACTAGTGCAAAACGAGCGCTAAAAAAGAATACAAACTACAGAGACTCAGTGACCATAATGCACCATTTTACTTGTCTTTCTTTCTGCCTAGCATTTTGAAACAAAAAAAAGAAAAAAAGTGAAGGAAAAGTGAAGGAAATGGAAACAGAAAAAAAAGAAAGGAAAAGAAAAATAAAGTAAAAATGACAAAAAAGGAAAAATGCAAAAGAAAAAATGAAACAGATTTTAAAAAGGAGATAAAGCTGGGAAGCAAAGGGAGAAAAATATGGAAAAGAAGAAGAGAAGAAAAAACAAAAAGAAAACGCAGAAAAAGGGAGGAAAAAATAAACATTAAAAATTTAAAGAATGAAGAAAAAAAAGAGAAAAAATAAAGGTTTTCCACAAGCAAAATGGCCAAGAGACGCATTTTTGTGGATCTGTTACGACAGCCATTTGGCATGTGTTAAGTATTGCTACTCGCCATACAAGCTAAAATAAAGATGTCATCTCGATATGGCGTTCGCCACCTCCAATATGGCCGATCACCACCAGGGATTGTATTCGTGGGATGAATACGCTCGCCATATTAGATGTGGAAAAAATGGCCTGGTTGTAATCCACGCCAAATCAAATATGTCATCTTAATGACTCATTTGCCTCACTGAGTTAATTGCCGATTGCCTCTTGTTTTCGTGGGACGGACACGGCCGCCATTTTGAATGGGGAAAGAATAGCAGGCTCGCAATCCAAGCGACATCAAAGACTTCACCTAGATGGCAAGTTTGCCACATCCAATATGGCTGATCGCCACTGGGTCTTTGAATGCGACGAATGGTGTCGCCTCACCTAAAGGGGAACAACAAGTCTTTTAGCTGTGCCGAGGTCACGAAATAAGACTTGTTTTCTCGTTTAACGACCTCCCCCAAGGAAAGCGGCCATTCAAGGCGCTAGCTCGTTAGCCGCCGAGCTGTCAATCATCCCTCTTGGCTCATTTGTGGCTTCCAAAAGTAACTTTTTTTTTGCATAACGAGCTTCTTAATTGAGTCGCACCCTCCGAGGACACCTGGCCGACTGACCGCCGCCTCATTAGCATGCTAATGCTGCGCTATTGTGTTAACAATAAGGGGAGGGGGGGGCAAATAAATGCGCAACGTCAAGTCGGCTGGTGCTGAAAAAAGGGCAAGTTGGGGGGGCATCTGCCAATCAATTGCTGTGACCCTAGCATAGAAATGGCTCACCATTACGACAGCGCCCTCTAAACCAGTGGTCGCAAACTGCGGCTTGTGGACCACATACAGCCCATCAAGCTTTTCCCAATCGCCCCACACAACTGAATTGGAAGAAATAGAATAACAATGTATTCAACCAGGGGAATAAAACTCGTTTTAGCTCGGGGGCCACATGGAAAATACATTCTCACAGGGCCAGACTAGTACGGAGAGAGGGGGGGAGGGAAAGAGGTGGAGAGGAAGAAAAAGATCAAGAAAATAGAAGAAGAAAAAGAGACAAATTGAGAGAACAAAAGACTTAGAAAGAGAGCAAGAGAAAGAAAGAGAAAAAGAGAAGGGAGTGAAAAAAAGAGAGAGCATGAAAAGGAAAAAAAGTAGAGAGAGAATCAAAAGTGAGAAAATAGAGAAAAACGAGAGAAGGAGCAAGAGAAGAAAAGAGAACAACATAAGGGCATGGAAAGAAAAGGATATGGAGAGAGAGAGAAGGACAAAGATAAAGTGAAAGGAGAAAAAGGCAGAATAAAAGATAGAGAGTGAGGGAGAAACAGAAAGAGAAAAGGGGAAAGAAAGAGAGAAGAAAAAAAGCAGGAGTGTAAGAAAGAAAAAGAAAGGGAGAGAGAGTGATAGAGAAAAAATAGAGAGAGAAAAAGAGAGAAAGGAAGAGATACGGTGAAAGTTAAAAAAAATAACAAGAGGAAAACAGTGAAAACTTCACAACGCGAGGAGAAAAGACAAAATAAAAGACAGAAAGAGACAGAGAGAGGAAAAAGAGGGGTAGAAAAACAAAAGAGTGAAAGAAAGTAAGAGGAGGAATAGAGAGAAATATAGACACCGCAAGAAAGAGGCAGTGCAAAAAATACAGCTCCGTTTGCTTTACCAGTGGCGCCTGGCTTTGGCGACAACAAGTGGACATATTTCAAACTGCAGCTCTTATTTATCTTGTGCTTCGCTGAGCATTGCCTCGTGGCCCCACGCTTGACACCACTGTATTTGTAGCTAAAAACTTACTACGGAAAAAAAAGTTTCGGTGCCACCCTTATGCCCAGGGTACCTTAACGTTTCTTTTATTGTATATTTTATTTCTCAAGATATTTGACATTTTTATTGTTTAATATCTCGTGCATCCATTCATTATGGTTGGTGTAAAGCAGGGCTGTCAAACTCATTTTAACTCGGGGGCCACACGATAGAACAAACATTCTGTCTGGGGCCGTACTTGTAGATTAAAGAGAAACAAAAAGAGAGATAAAGAAATAACAGAAAGAGGGGGGAGAGGGCAGGACAAAGAAAGAAAAAGAGAGAGAGGGAGAGAGCGTGAGAAACAAAAGAGAAAAAGTCGTGAGAGAGGGGAAAAAGAAAGGGAGAGGAAGAAAGAAATCCAAATAGAAATAGAAAGACAGACGGAGAGAAAAGAGAAAATAAAGCACAAAGGGTAGGAAGAGAGAAAAAGAAAAGAGAAAAGGAAAAAAGGAAGTTAGAGCAAAAGAGAGAAAGTACAAAAAAGCAACAAAGAAAGAGAAAAACAGAGACACGTTAGCTTGTCTGCAGAGAGAGAGAGAGAGAGAGAGAGAGAGAGAGAGAGAGAGAGAGAGAGAGAGAGAGAGAGAGAGAGAGAGAGAGAGAGAGAGAGAGAGAGAGAGAGAGAGAGAGAGAGAGAGAGAGAAAATTCAAGTACAGTGTCTTTGTTCGAGGCACCTGGCTTTGGCAACATCAAGTTGATATATTTCAACCTGCTGCTTGTTTTTCTCTTGCGCTTCTCTGACTGTTGTCTCGCGGGCCGGATTCAACTCCTTAGCGGGCTCGATCTGGCCCGCGGGCCGCCTGTTTAACACCTGTGGTGTAAAGTGTGAAGAAGAGGCGAGCCGTTTCTTTTTAAATGAAGGTGGAATAAGAAAGTTTGATGCGGTTGAGAAAATGGTCGGAACGTTTTTTTTGGGCCACTTTTTACCACGGAGGAGGAAGTCGCCTAACTCTTGAAGCGCATCTTCCAAAAGTAAGACAAACTTAACTTTATCTTTACAGAGCCTATTATTTTATGAAATGTTTATTTTTTAGGACAAAACAATACAGGTTACTTATACAAGCCTTAAACACACTTATTTAAACCATAAACATACAAAATATAGCACTGAAGCAACTTAAGAACAAATCCAACTTTCGAAATATCGTCCGGAATCTAACTCGTTTGTAGGTCGTGCAGCGTAGGTCTTTATCACTCACAATTATTTAAAATCATAAAACACATTTTAATGTCACACAGATACAACACAAGGAAATACAAAATACAGTTTGGAAATGTGGATTAAATTTATCAAGGCACAAAAAAATGAAAACCTTTCTGGCTCTATGTGAAAACGTTTTTACCCCCCTGAACCTAATGCAAGTTGGGTCAACTTTGGCAGCGATTATATAAGTTTAAAAATATTAGAAAGATAGATAGATAGATAGATAGATAGATAGATAGATAGATAGATAGATACTTTATTCATCCCCGTAGGGAAATTCACACTTCCAGCAGTCTACCCCGTTGTTTATTAACAGATGAACATGATGCCCTAGGGGTGCTTGTAGCGGAGTGGATGACGTCACGCCAGTCCAAAAGTTCGACATCCCTGCGGCAGATGGAAAACTTTTCTTTGTGAAAATCCAGGGATACACCACCTCGTGCTAGCAAGTCCGCCTCCTCTCCGATTCCCCCCGGCTTTCGTGTCTCTGGTTAGCGGCGTTGAAGCCGGATAGCTCCGGGTAGCTCCGGGTGGCTACACGTTAGCGTCCGGAATGCTAAACGTGAGCCACGTTTCCGCAAAACACAGCAACTGCGCTCCCTGTGCGCTTCGATGTTTTCCACCAGCACTCGATGATCTTATTGGAAGTGAGTTCGCATTTACCATGATTACGGATGGTACCAAAGACTTATAACGCCGCTAGCCGCTTAGCTAGCTCCGGCTCTTCTTCCACGATAGGCCCCTTCATCACGCCGGCACGAGAATTCAGGGCAAGGAGTTGATTCCTTGAATAAACGCATTTTATGTGCGCTAAAACCACAATACATACATGTTATAAAAATGATATATGAATATATTTTATAGTACAGGTTTATGATCCTTTGTTGGGACCAATGGGACCATGGCGATTTTATATGGTATGGGAAACAAAGCTTTTTATTTCTTAACGAAGGCTCCTCAACATTTTGCTCCTCAATGTCAGAATTTTTTTTCCCGTTGTGGGTGCGAGCACAAAAAATAAAGTAGTAATCCTCTCATCAGTATGCAGGGAGTAAATTGGGGGGGGGGGTTTGATTGAGTGTCCCCCCCCCTCTCGTACTTGAACAACTCCCAACTTGCTTCATCAGGTAGCTAGGCGGGATTGAGCCCCCCTCTCTAAAATCCCTGCCACATTGCAAGGTTCCAAGAAGTGCCACGTTCAAGTCCCGTGGGACAAAAGGGCCCCGGACTCGGGGGGTCAGTGGAGGGTCCGGCCCGACTTGATTGAGGGGACTCACTTGACACGATAACAATTAGCACTTCACAGAGCACATGGAGGAGAGATTAGCAGGCCCCCCCCCAAAAAATTGCATTTGTCCGGGGGCCGCACCCAAAACTCCATCATGCAGGGTTGTCCTATTCCTTGAAAAGTTTTAAAAGGCATTGAATTTATTATTCTGAAAATAAGTCCTTAATTGGCATTAAAATGTCTAAAATTTAATTTTCGAACGTTTTTCGTGAAATGTATCATTGTCCACATCCCAGGAGTACATTTTTTTTCAAGCATGTCTTTTTATAGAGCTACACCAGGAGTGTCCAAACTTTTCAGAAAAGGAGCCAGATCGGGTCGGCTGAAAATATGTGAGGCCCGACTTTTTAGCCTGGTGAATATTGACAATTTCCCGCTTCTTCCTAGGACACATTTTCTCGACAATTTTCATGACACAGTCTTTAATAAAATCAATACCTCATAACTCGCCTTTGTAGCTTCTCCATTTGGTTCGCATCGTATTGGGAAAAAGCACTGATGTTCCGTTAAAACAGCATCCAGTTGCTTCACCTTTTCACAGTGTTCATTTTCAGTTAGCTCATGGTAGTCAGTATGTTTGGTCTGGCAGTATTTCTATATTCTTTGAAAACAGCCACAGTCTCTTGGTAAATTAGGCAGACGTAGTTGTTTCGGATTTCGGTGAAAAAATATTCCAATTTCCACTGTCAACTTTTTTTTTTATTTACAGTTTGTCATGATTACCGATGTGAATCACCTGTGCCCACTCATTTGGCGCCAACCGCTGCAGGCTCTGATTGGCTCCCTGTCTATATTTAAACTCAGTCCTGTCACTCCCCTAATGTCAGTCTGTCTGCAAACCTTTTTTGACCCCGACTCCTGCCTGTCCCGTTTTGCTCCCGTTTGTCTCCGGTACAACCTGTTTTGACCCAGACCACGTCTGCTCTCCCGTCCCGGCTTACGACCCATTTTTGATCTTGACTACGTCTGCTCTCCCGTCCTGGCTTACGACTCGTTTCCGACCACGACCACGTTTTTGCTCTCCCTGTCCCGGCTACCGACCTGTTTTTCCGTCCCCGACACAGCCATCGCTCGCTACGGATCCACTTCCGTACTCGGATATCAATCCGAGTGCGAGAGCGACTTGCTTCCCGCGTCCAGCAAACACCGGATCCTCTTTCTTTCAATAAAACTTGTGGTAAACGTTACGCAATTGGGTCCTGACACAGTTGCTCTGTCGGAAACGGGGTGGGCTAAAATTCACACTGAAAGCCAAGGTGGCCATCATCAGGTGAAATGGTGAATTGTTTTTTTTGTTCTAATGTATTTTATACTGCGGTCAACCATATTAGCAGGCCACATTTTCCTAATTTTATGCCAGAGTACAAATATGACCTTGGGCGGTAAATGGCCCCTGGGCCGGACGTTGGACACACCTATGCTGAACTAAAATTGATAATGATAACAGCACATTATGTTTTTCAAAAAGGTTTTACACTGGACTAAAAAGTGTGTTTTTTTCCCCCACTTGGACTTAAATCTGATTTCGAAAGGGGTTATAAAGTCTTGAATTTGACTTTTCTTAAGCCAGGGGTGTCAAACTCATTTTAACTCCCTCCAGCTACCGGACTACCTGTGCGGAGTTTGTATGTTCTCTCGGGGGCCAGACTAGTAGATTAAAGTGAAAGAAAAAGAGAGATAAAGAAATAAGAGAAAGAGGGAGGGAAAAGGAGAGAGGGAGAGGGCGTGAGAAACAAAAGAGATAAAAAGAGAAGTTGTGAGAGAGGGGGAAAGAAAAGGAGAGGAAAAAAAGAAATCCAAAGAGAAATAGAAATACAGGAGAGAAAAGAGAAAAGAAAGCGCGAAGGGTAGGAGAAGAGAGAAAGAGAAAAGAGAAAAATGAAAAAAAGAAGTTAGAGCAAAATAAGTTAAAAAGACACAGAGAGAAAAAGACAAAGAGCAACAAAGGAAGAGAAAAAGAGAGACACCAAGAGTGAAAGAGACAGAGAGTGGGAGAAAAGGGGTGGAAAAGAGAGAGAGAGAGAGAGAGAGAGAGAAATAAGTACAATGTCTTTGTGAGAGGCACCTGGCTTTGGCAATATCAAGCTGACATATTTCAACCTGCAGCTTGTTTTTCTCTTGCGCTTCTCTGAGTGTTTGACACCTGTGCCTTAAGCTGTAGGATCTCTGATCGTCTTATCTTTTATCATATCTGCCTTCGGTTAACTTTCACTCGGTGATAAGTTAATAGTGCTTTTAATATTGGACACCTGCAAAGAAAAGTTCATAGAATGACACTTCCTTATTTTGACTATTATACGTAGCTCACTATTTCTTTTGCTATGCATTGTTTACATCAGGGGTGATTTTAGGTTCAGAGCTTTGGGGGTGCTCAGCACCCAGAGAGCCTCGCTGGTTAACGACATTTTTTACTTTTACTTAAAGCAGTCATGTCCAAAGTCTGGCCCGGGGCCAGTTACTGCCCGTGATATAATTTTTCTGTCCCACATTCTCTATCATAAAAGTAATAATATGTGGCCCGCCAGCAATGTTCCCTCTAATTTTCCACGGGTCTGAGCGTTCACAGAAAGTCGGGGAGCAACGTTTGAAACAACAGTGAGCAACAGCAATCCCAAGTGTGGCAACTAAGTCATTATCATACATGTCCAAAACTTGACATCACGTTACATCTTGCTGAGTTTCGGGCAATGCAAAATTATTTTTCTCTTTTGAATGAATTGACTCATGTACTATTGCAAAGGTTGTACGGCCTACAATTACAATTCTTTCACAAGATATCCATTTCTTTTTTTTTCCTGATATATTTTGTCGCATAATATTAACATTTTGGGGGGCTTATTTCGTCGGTTGCAAGATACAGAACTGTACTTAGTCACATTTTTTAGTGGAAGTACAATGTTGGCAACAAGATTCACTTGATACAATTGGAAATTATTTGAATGCAACAAAAACTTTTTCTTCTTTTTTCCTTTTTTTAAATTCCTTTAAAAAAAGTCTCATTGTGTTTATTTTTTCCGAGCTGTTACTTTTTTCTTTTTGTTCTCCATGTACTTTTTTCCTACGTTTCTTTCTTTTTTTCTGGCTTTTTTCCAAATTTTTCCTTCTTTTTTTCTCTTCCTTTTGTTTCTTTTTTTCCCAGCTTTTCACTACTTTTTCATTTTGGTATTTTTTTTTCTTTTTTGTTCTATTCCCCCCTTCTTTTAAGTCATTTGGTGCATAGTTTTACATAATATTTGGTCATGTTGGGATTAAAGAAGCAAAAACAACCCGAAGAGCCTTTTAGGACCCGAAAGAGCTGGTTCCTTTTAGTGAGCCGAGCCGAAGAAGCCGGTTCTCGACCAACTCTACTAACTTTACTCAACTTCGTTCTACTTCGACTCGACTTCAAAATACCGCATTTAGGACACGGCGTCAGGGGAACCCGTCTATTTTGACCTTCATGCACTGTAAACTTGACTTGAGTCGCTTCTTAATTAGTAATTTTGAGCCCTCATTTTTGTGCGCTGGCTAGATTTTCTTGTGCGCTGAGAATGTGCGAGCAGTGCGCAATTGCGCACGCGCGCAGCATAGAGTGAACAGTGCCCGCCAGTAATGTTCACCACAGTATAAAATGAATATGTACCACCTCAAAAATAATAATAATCACAATTTCGCCAGAGCCCTTTGAGACTCCTTGTGATTAAGGGTTATACGAATAAACTGGACTTGACTTAATATAAAAAAGAAAATAAGAATTAAAACCGGCTTGGTGAAAGTTTTTTCCCCATACCACATTAAAAAAACACACAAGACTGGCAAAAATATCAAGATTAGGGGATGTTGCAGTTATGGCTAACGGCTAAACAAGGGGTATCAAACATGTTGTCCGTGTGTCAGTTCAGCTCCACCAAGGGTTTTATTCCAACCCGCGAAAACGCCAAAAAGCACAAGAGAAAAATGAGCTGCAGTTTGAAATGTGTCCACTTGATGTTGACAAAGCCAAGCACCACTCGCAAGGCAATTGGATGGGTTTATTGCTTTCTCTCTCTCTCTCTCTCTCTCTCTCTCTCTCTCTCTCTCTCTCTCTCTCTCTCTCTCTCTCTCTCTCTCTATCTATCTCTCTTGCTCTCTCTTTATTTTTCTTTCTCCCATTTTTCCTCTCTCTTTCCCTTTTCCAGCCATCCATCCATTATCTGCACCACTTATCCTCAGTAGGGTCACAGGGGTGCTGGAGCCCATCCCAGCTATCGTCAGGGCAGTGGGCAGGGGACACCCTGAACTGGTTGCCAGCCAATCGCAGGGCACACAGGGACAGACAACTTGCTTTCTCTCTTTCATATTCTCTTATTTTCTCGTGTTCACACTTTTCTCTTTCTTTCTTTTCTCTTTGATTTCTTTCTTTCCTTTGCCCTTTTTTGTTCTCTCTTTTTTGTTCTCTCTTTCTCACTCTCTATCTCTCTCTCTCTCATCCCCTTAGACCGCTCAGCCATCCTGACAACTGGGGCTGTGTGAGAATCTTAGCTTATTTAAGGTTAACAAAACATCTGTGACGGGAAAATGTCCGTTTCCTAAACTCGGAAAAAAACAAACCGAAAAAATAATCGTTTGATAAACATGTCAGGATCGCGTTGGCTGTGCGCCCCGCAGGGCAGAGTCTCGATTTAGCTGATAGTGTTGGGAATTGCGTCTCTTTTTAGAGAAGCGGATTTTTAGGCTTGGCCCACTCAAAAGACCCTGCTCTTTCGGCTCCTAAACGGCTCTTCAGATTTCTTTTGTTGATTTAATCGATTCATTTCCAACTATTGTGTAATATTACGCATGACAGTATTTTAAAAGGGAGGAAATAAAGCACGAAATACAGAAATAAAAACAAAAACACAAGGATATTAAAATTTAAAAAAGACAAAAAAAAAAAAAAACAATAAATAAGAAATAAAAAAGCTGGGAGAAAGATAGAAGAAAAGCAAAAAAGAAGATGGTAAAAAATAAAAAGAGAAAATAAACAAGGTAAAAAAAACAATAGAAAAAAAGAAGGGTAAATGGAAAAAAAAGAGGGTAGGCGCATGGAGCTGTTACATTCTCAAACCACACAACGCTAGTCTTGAAGAGAGCTGACTCCTGTCGTTCACTTCAATTGAGCTGTTATGTTCATGAACTGCACATCACTAGGAGAAGAAAGCTGGTTCTTGTTGTTTGCTTCAAAGAGTCGGCTCATAGAGCCATGGCCGTCACAAACCACACATCACACTCTTGGAGAGAGCGAGCTCCCATAATTCATTTTAAAGAGTCAGCTCATGGAACTCCTCCATTCACAAACCACACATCACTAGTCTTGAAGGGAGCCGGCTCATGGAGCTATTATGTTTGCGAACTACATATCACCCTCCTGAAAGCAAGTGGCTCCTGTTGTTTAATTCAAAGAGCTGGCTCGTAGAGCCGTTTTGTTTGCCAACATCCCATTATTATCTTGATGAGAGCTGGATCTTGATTCCAAGAGTTGATTCTTAGACCACTACCTTTCCCAACAAGACATCATTATCTCGAAGGGAGCCGGATCATCATTAGTGGGTATTTGGCTCCTGTTGTTCACCCGAAAGAGCCGGCGATTAGAGCGGTTACGTTTACAAAACCACACATCACGGTCTTGAAAGAAGCTGCTCCCAGTGCTCCCGATAAAGAGTTGGCTCATTGAGTCGTTGACTTCATGAACCACACATCACTGGCTCTCATCATTCATTTCAAAGAGCTGAACAACACACTTCAAAGAGTTTGCTCATAGAGCGATTATGTTCGCAGTCAAGATATCGCTATCTCGAAGGGAGTCGGATCTTCATTGGTGGGTATTTGGCTCATGTTATTAACCTCAAACCACACATCATTGGCCTTGAAAGAAGCTGGTTCCCAGTTCTCCCTTCAAAGAGTTGGCTCATAGAGCCGTTGACTTCATGAACCACACAATGTCCTTTCAAAGAGCTGAACGACACATCACTTGTCTTGGAGACGGCTCCTGTCATTCACTTTAAAGAGATTACTAATAGAGCAATTATGTTCGCCGACAAGATATCAATATCTTGAAGGGAGTCAGATATTCATTGGTGGGTAGTTGGCTCCTGTTTTTAACCTCTAACCACTCATCGATGGTCTTAAAAGAAGCTGGCTCCCAGCGGTCAGTTCAAAGAGTTGGCTAATAAAGCCGTTGTGTTCACGAACCACACATCACTGTCTTACAAGGAGTTGGCTCTCGTCGTTCACTTAAAAGACCTGACTCATAGAGCCATTACGTTCGCCAAGAACCCATCACGATCTCGAAGGGAGCCGGCTCTTGATTGGCGGGGAGCCAGCTCCATTTGTTTACCCCAAAGGTTGTCTCATTTAGCCATTTCGTCCGCGAACGACACACAAAGACGGTCAAGCGGGCATGGCGACGATGTCAGAATTGGATCCTCGGCTGCTCGCTTGACGGCGGGCGATGTTGTTTTGGTCGCCCGCCTTCACCTTCACCCGCCCCGCCGCTGGCTGCCAGGATGCGTCGCCACCCCGAAAAGGAATTCCCCTCTTCGCTTCCTTTTCAGTGGCTTCCTCCATCCTCCCGCACCGAGGCGCCTCGGGGCCGCCTCGCCGCTGCTAAGCTAATAGCGTTAGCACGACTGGATAGCAAAACAAGGTGAGAGAAACTGCTGCACACACGTCACAAATGTCCTTAAAAAGACACTTAAAGGGCACACACAATTCGGAATGCATAGTTCTAGTCACTAATACAAAAATAGAACCGAATTCAAAGTGTCTTTCTTGCCATTGATGACAACGTAAGGGACATTGTTTACAACGTGAATACTACGATAAACAGGTCAGAAAAGATAAAGCAACTCTTACGAAAATAAAGGAATATTGTGATGAATAGACAATATTTCTAAGCTAATGCTTGGAGACTATGAAGGAGCGATCGTGCCATATGTAGGAATAGGTAGATAAATTCAATGTACAATAAATGCCACATAAATAAACAGAAACAACACTAAATCACGTAACACCTCACCATATGACATGAATGCAATTAATTCATTTAAGTCAAGTCATATTTATTTGTATAGCCCTTAATTACAAAGAGTCTCAAAGGGTTGCAAAGACCACAGATTATTGCAAACCACAGACTATTATGACACCATCCCCTGATCTAAAACCTACATGAGGGCAAATAATGCACAGATATTGTCAACATAAAATATAGGTTATTCATATGCTATAGAATAGAAGTGTGTTTTAAGTTTAGATTCAAACATTTCCACTGAGGTAGCAGATCGAATCTTAGGGGGAAGAGCATTCCACAGCACCGGGGCCCGAATGGAGAACGCTCTCGAACCTGGGGATTTCTTCATGGCTCTTGGGATCACTAGTAGAACAGCATTTTCAGAGCGAAGGGTCCGGACCGGAACATAGGGGGAATTAAATCTGAACGATATGAGGGAGCAAGTCCATGCATGATTTTGTATACTACCAACAGAACCTTAAAATCACACCTTAAGCTAAGAGGGAGCCAATGCAGGTTAGCTAAAATCGGGGTCACGTGATCAAATTTTCTCGTCTTAGTTAAAAGCCTCGCTGCAGCATTTTGTACCAGCTGAAGGCTCTTGATTTTGGACTTCGGGAGACCGGAGAGTCGTGCATTACAGTAATCGGACGGGAGGTAACAAACGAGTGAATTATGATCTCCGCATCCGACTGAGACAGCACAGGGCAAATTTTAGCAATGTTGCGAAGATGGAAGAAAGCTTTTCTTGTAATATTCTTAACGTGTGTTTGAAAGGACAGATCGGAGTCCAATATGACACCTACATTTTTGACTGAGTCACTCTGGGTGATATTACATTTGTCAATGTTCAGAGCAGTTTTTGAGAACAAGACACGACATTTAGATGGACCAATAACTAGCATTTCGGTCTTTTCAGAGTTAAGGCGCAAGAAGTTGAGTGACATCCATTCTTTTATCTCAGTGAGGCAGGCCTCCAAATTTCCAGTTTAGTGTGGCAGATTCCTCCATCGGAAGATATGGTTGAGTGTCATGCAATGTCGTATTTTTTGTGTATTTTGAGTTTATTTTGTCATTTCATTTGTAATACATTTGGGTTTTATTTTGTTGTGTATTTTGTCGTATATTTTATTGTGTGTTTTATCATTAGTTATTTCAGCTATTTTGTTGTGTATTCTGTCCTTTTTTTATTCATTTCAGCATTTTCGATGTGCTGTATTTTAGAATGGGGCACTAAAACATCCATCCCGACCCAGGCCCGCGGGAAATGAAGTTCTACCCAGCCCGAGTACGATCAATTAACCTGATTTTAAGGACAGAGCTCAAAGAAAACCTGAATTTTATGATTTTATTTGTGAGAAGTAGGGGTGATTTTCAATTTCCCGGCCTGGCTCGTGCTTAGGATTTTACCTTTAATTTTTTTCACAACAAAGTTTTATTCGAATGAGGAGGCAACCAAGTTGCCTTTTGTTTGATCAGTGATTAACATCGACTCCTCATGTTTTGCCTTCCTCTATCTGGAAGCAAGGCATTGCATAAGATTGGTGCACTCTTTGACAAACCAATTTGACCCGCCCCCTCGTTTTTGTTTGTTGTGACAAAATTCACGACCCTTGTCAAATGTGATTAGAAATGATAGAAGAATTTTGCATGATTTTTCTTGATTTTGTTGTCATTGTCAGTGATTGGGTGTATACCCTGCCCCTGGCCTGTGGCCCCACCCCCTGGAGTGCAAAGTTCACCACGCCTCATACCATCCCGCATACCATCACCGCTTTTGCCGGAAGTTTCCAGGATCTGCAAAAACGTTTTGGCTCTTCCCCCATTTGTGCTTTTGTGGTGAGTATTGCTTATTTATATTTATTTTTGTGTACTTGGAGCGGTTGTTGATCTCATATGCAAAAAGATAAGAGAAAATGTCTTGCAGCTCAACTTTCAGACGCTTACCATCAACATGAGTCGAAAGGTCGCCTAGCGTTCTTGTAGACTGCCCATCCACTCCCAGTCCAGGGAAAATGTTTTTTTCCGTGACTGCTCCAATCCAGAAAGATCAATTCTGCGATATGTAGAAATAAATATTTACAAGTAAATGCCATAGAAATGAGTGAACACATAAATTGATCACGTAATATCTAATTATCTGACATCAATGCATTTTATTAATTTATTTAGTTATTTATATATGCATTTTATCATTAATATTATCATTTATTTATTTTAGTATTTATTCTACCATGAATTTTGTCAAGTATTTTGCTGTGTGTTTTATTTTATTTTTGTATTCACTTTATTGTGTATTTTGTCTTGTATTTTGCAGTGTATTTCAGTATTTTGACATGTATTTTCTCGTGAATGTTGTCATTTGTTCCTGTGGTTTGCCATGTGTTTTTTTCATGTATTTTGTTGTGTCTTTTGTTATTTATTCAGGAAAACTGTGAAGTCCTTTTTTCCTGTATTTTGTCACATCAAAATGTTATTCAAATTTGGGGGTAGGTCAAATTGCCTGATATTTTTTGATCAACAAGTGCAATCCCTTTCTTTACTGATCAATGCAATAGGTGAAAGGCTCAGGCAACTGGGACACCTTTTAATTTAAATAACATTTTGTTGTGACAAATTACTCACAAAACAAAAATACATGAGAAAATTCATGATAAAATGTACCACAAAAACAGGACAAAAGAAGGACTGAAATAAATGCCCAAGCTTTTACCCTACTCGACTCAGTTACTTTTTGGAAGAAGTAGTGAGGAATTATTTTGAATTACTTTTTTTAAGTAACGTGCCCAACACTCATTATTTCGCCATTTATTTCTGCATATGGCAGTATTGCTCCTCCAAAGGTCACGCCCTCCGGCATTGACACCTTTTAACCAATCCATTGTCTCGCCCAGAAAAAAGGCTTAATGGCCTCAAATGACATCCAAACAAAAGGCAAATTTCTCATTTTCAAACGAAGATCATATGTCCTTTGTTGAGATCCTAAAGTCTACACCTTTATGAGTATAGAGGGGCCCCTCTTGATTTCAGCATACATTCGACATTCACTTTTCTAAAATACTTCTTTTTTCGACCTAAATTACAGCAAAATCCTAACCAAAATGGTATTTTTATTTATTTGTTTAACCTGTGACAATGCAAAAGTGAATGTACTTGAGGAGAAAGATGTCTTTGGTAATTGGGCAACGAGTGGGTTGAGGTTGGCATTGCTTGTGTGGATAACAACTTTTTCTCTTTTTTTTGACGTGACTGATCTGCAGACGGATGGCGGCGTGCAGACAAGCTAGCGCGCGAGCTAGCATGCAACAGCCTTGAGGGTGCTAATTAGAGCTCGGCATCGTAGTCCGTCCCCCAAACCTCTTCCCCTGTCCTCTGAGATGAGTTGGCTTAGCAGGTTGACTCCTCGTGGCCCCTCTTCCCGTTCGGGCCAAGGGGCCGACCACCAGGAGGGGCCCCCGCCTGCTGCAGACCCTGAGACCTGCCTCATGGTCTTCGATAACCACTGGAGACAAGTCAGTGCTTTACTACCATTACCATCCATTTTCTTCCTAGAAAAAAAGTCTTCAATTTCTTTCCTTTTCAGGGAGAAAGTAAGACGCAATTATTTATTCTGCTGGTACTTATTTGGGAAAAATAATTAATCTAGAACATGTTTTCTTCTAGAATAATTTTCTTTTTATGTTGATGCTGCATAATGAGAAAGTGACACTTGATTATCTAGCGCCATCTGCAACATGCCTTGATAGTTCTCTGACTTAAAGTTTCAGTTTTTGACAAGTTTATAGTTTCATGGACAGTCAGTAAAAAAGAATACAAGACCTCAATTCATTTTCAGCTTGCAATAACAGGAGAAGAATGTACAAAAAAAACATAAGATTTAGAACATCTGTCTCAAAGGACCAATTGTTAAGATAATAGTGAAACATACACTTAAAATAAGTAAAGAAGACATTAATTTTTAACTTGCAAATGGAACAGTAGTGGACTGTACAATTATTCATATCGATACAAACATTCTAACATGTTCTAAAAGTCCTCCCTCAGCCCTTCCAATGAAATCTCTTAGGTTACAAAATCAGATCTGCCCTAGAATGGCCAATGTTGACAATGATGTAAACAGTGTCAAGAGAAGAGTACAATATAATTATTTTTATTGTCATTTATACTAACACAGTGGGGCAGCACGGCGGCGCAGTGGTTAGCGCTTGTGCGGCACAGTTTATGTCATGGGAACCTGTCGTGAGTTCAAATCCAGCTCCAGACTTCCTGTGCGGAGTTTGTATGTTCTCCCCGTGCTTGCGTGGGTTTCCTCCGGGCACTCCAGTTTCCTCCCACGTTCCAAAAAACATGCATTTCAGGTGAATTGGCCGGTCCAAATTGTCCCTAGGTGTGAATGAGGGAGCGAGTGAGTTGTCTGTCCCTGTGTGCCCTGCGATTGGCTGGCAACCAGTTCAGGGTGTCCCCTGCCCACTGCCTGGAGATGGCTGGGATGGGCTCCAGCCCCCCCGTGACCCCAATGAGGATAAGCGGTACGGCTAATGAGACTAACACGGTGAAACATTGTGTGCAGCAGTATTAGACATTGCAGTCCAGGGTAAACAAGTAGTATTGTTAAATTAGATTAATAGATATATATTTTAAAGGCTTTGAGAGTAATAAAATGTACAATAACAGTAAGCAATGGTAGTCAAAATAACGAACAATCCTAGCAAAAGATTCTTTATCGAAAGCGAGCAAACACATTTTTTTTTTTTTAACTGATGATGAACATGAGTATGATTTGGATATTCCCTCAATCCTGTTTGTGCCGTCACTTCTGTTATTGTGGTTTAGTTACTTAGAGCATCAATTAGCTGGAAAAAAAGAAGCTAATGTGCTAAGTGTGTGCCCCGCCTTTCAGTTATCGCGCATCCTGGACCAGAAGGAGGCGTCGCCATCGCGTTCTACAGACGACCTGATTGCGGTGAGGAACCACACGGACCAGATGTTTTGCCTGCTGGCAGAAGAGCGTCCTCCTCCCGGCGGGGCTCCGACAGGGGGCCCCATCCTGCAGATGGTCGAGCGCGAACGGGTGCTTGAGCGCCTGCTCCTCTGGCACCTGCATCGGGCCTCCGACGTGGACAGCCTGGCGGCCCTGCTCAAGCTCTTTGAAATGCTGATCGGGCAGTCGCCGCAGGGTCTGTTGCACCGCTCTGCTGTCCTGCGCCCGCTGCTGGGCCTGGTGGAGGCCTGCGCCCAACCCCGGAAAGGATGCCCTCCTCCCCTGGAGAACAGCCTGGTGCTGCTCCTGAATCAGGTGGGCATTGTAGTATATTTAGGAAAAATATTATTTTCATCAATAATCTTAATTAGTTTTAAGAGGAGAACTTAATTTTGTTTTGAGTGTGTCTCTCCTTTGGAGCAGCACACCTGTTTCTTTGGATATTGATATCAGGAAAATGGCTGACAAACCTCATAATCTAAATTGTGGCTCAGCTCTCAATGTAACTGACTTCTTTCAAGGTTATTCATATGTAAATTAAGAAACACACATTCAAATGTTCAAAGACATTCGAAACACAACTCTTTGGACCAATGTTCCCTCTAATTTTCCACGGGTCTGAGCGTTCACACAAAGTCGGTGAGCAACACTTGAAACAACAGTGAGCAACAGCAACCCTAAGTGTGGCAAATAAATCATTATCAAACATGTCCAAAACTTGACATCACGTTAAATTTTTCCGGCAATGCGAAATTATTTAGTCGGTTGAACGATACACAACTGTATTTAATCACGTTTTTTTAGTGGACGTACAATGTTGGCAACAAGATTGACTTGGTATGATTGGAAATTATTTGAATGCAACACAAACTTTTTCTTCTTTTTCCCTGTTTTTTTTCTAATTTTTTTTTTAATTCCTTAAAAAAAATCTCATTGTGTTTATTTTTTCCTAGCTGTTACTTTTTTTCTTTTTGTTCTCTATTTACTTTTTTCCTTTGTTTCTCTTCTTTTTTCATTTTTTTTCTGAATTTTTCCTTCTTTTTTTCCCAGCTTTTTACTACTTTTTCATTTTGGTATTTTTTTTCTTTTTTGTTCTTTTCCCCAATCCTTTAAGTCATGTTGTGCATAATTTTGCATAATATTTGGTCATGTCGGGATGTAAGAAGCAAAAACAACCTGAAGAGCCGTTTAGGACCCGAAAGAGCCTGTTCCTTTTAGTGAGCCGGTTCTCGAAAAACTCTACTAACTTTACTCAACTTCGTTCTACTTCGACCTTGACTTCCAAATACAGCATTTAGAAGACAACGTCAGGGGAACCCTTGTATTTTTACCTTCATGCACTGTAACCTTGTCTTAATTAGCAATTTCGAGCTCTGATTTTTGTGAGCTGACTAAATTTTCTTGTGCTTTTAGGCTGGGTAGTGCGCAATTGCACACACACGCAGCTTAGAGGGAACATTGCGCTGGATAGATTTTCTTGTGCGCTGAGAATGTGCGGGCAGTGCACGATTGCGCACACGCACAGCTTAGAGGGAACATTACTTGGGACTAAAGAATAATGGAAAACAGAAAGAGAGAAAGATACACTGTGAAGAGGGAGGAAATTACTGATGAGTTTAAACTTTGGAAAACAAAACAACAACAAAAAGAACTTTTAAAGATAAATTTTCTGTGCAGAAAATGGAGTGTAGCAATTGTGGAGTCCAACGGACTGGCTTAGACCAGAATCACAGCATCTGTAGGCAAAACAAGCTATAGGTGACTTCTGGCAGCATGTGTTAGTAGTATTTACTATAAATTTGTTCACCCCTCGGCTTTCGGGCAAATATTTGATTCGGTCCTGTGTCTTTTTGACTTTCACATGCCCGTTTTACATCATGCTGACTTGTTTTCTGTCAGGTGTGCGCGAGCGTTTCCCGCGAGCCGGTGCTTTTAGAGACGCTCTTCAGTGCGGCGGAGCCAGGCTCATTAGAGTCGGGCCCGTCAGACCTCACAGTCTTCTCGCTGCTGGTGCCGTTCATCCACCGTGAAGGCGCCGTGGGCCAGCAAGCCCGCGACGCCCTGCTGCTGCTCATGGCTGCCTCCGCCACCAACGCCACCGTGGCGCGCTACATCGCCCACAATTCCTACTTCTGCCCCGTAAGTACTCATCGTGCTACCTCACCACCTCCACTTGATTCATTCAAATACCTCCCTGCCTTCCCCAGGTGTTAGCGACAGGCCTGAGCGCACTCTACTCGTCCCTGCCCCGCAAGATCTCAGCGTTGGGGGACGATTGGCACGCTTTGCGGCGTGAGGACTGGATGGGAGAGTCCTCACTGGCGCTCTTCATGAACTCACTGGAGTTTTGCAATGCCGTGGTGGAGGTGGCGCACCCTCTGGTGCGCCAGCATCTGCTGGACTACCTGCACAACGGATTCCTGGTGCCCGTGGTGGCTCCTGCCCTCCATAAGGTAGACCCATTAAAAGTGAGAGAGATCTTTGAGCTTAAACCAACAACCGGGTTCTTGAAGACTAGACTAGTAAATTGAGCACTTAACTGAAACATTAAATCTTAATGTAATTGTGAGCCTCTGAAAAGACCTCAAGTTCTCCAGCTAAGGCACACTTTTTATGCTATTCATTTACTTGTCTGGCCCCCGTCAAAATGTTTTTTTCTACCATGTGGCCCACAGCTTAAAATAAGTTTGACAGCGCTATTTTAACCCAATGCGGCCCACTGGTCATAAGCGTTCCTACCCCTCCTGCAGTTCCATAGCCTAGGTTCACACTGCAGGGAAATCTGTTTTTTTGTGCAAAAACACGACCTGTATTCGATCTGTTAAAGTCAGTCTAAACGGCACACATCCGCTCCTTTCACACCAGACCCAGGCCATTCTCATATGTGGTCCTGAACCAAAAACATACCTGATCTTTTGGAATGCGACTTCTGTGTGAACTTTCGAGATGCTTCAATAAAACTTGCACGTCATCGATAGGCGGTAAACATCACTAGTCTGCCTTCAACAAGGCGGGAGGAAACTGATGAATCAACAACGTCGGTGGAGTGTCATGAAATCACACATTCATGGAAGATGATAACTTGTTTATTTTCTAACTCTTGGAACAGCCAACATCACTTACAACTGTATTCACAACATGTTGCCTGACATTGCTTGAACAACAGTGGCGTTTATTGATAAAGCGATAGTATCCTCAGTTTAGTGGTAGTTACAAGATTTACATTCAAATCACACAACGTGGAGAGCATTCAATATGGGGAAAGCAAGGTTTGGATTTAATGTATTTTTCGGGGGACAACACTCCAACGTTAACATCCATAAGTAATTTCGCAAACATTCTTTTGCAAACTCTCACATTTATGTGTGCAGTCATCTACAGAGGAGATGATTGCCAGCACGGCCTACCTGGACCTTTTCCTGCGCAGCGTAAGCGAGACGGCTCTTCTCAAAACCTTCTTGCGCTTTATCCTGCTTCATCGTTTGGATGACGGCGACTCCGTTTTGGACACGCTTTTGGCACGCATCGCCGGCAACGCCAGGGTGAGGATTGGCTTATACCCAGCGCGCGGTGAAAGCATCTCATGTTAACTTGTCTGCGTTGTGCAGCTTTGCATGGTGTCGCTGAGCCTCTTCTGGACGCTCCTGTCCTTCCACTGCGAGGACGTCATGCTGCAGCTGGTCCTCAGGTAGGCACGTGCTGCCAAGGGTGGTGAGGGCAAGGCTTCTCACAGGTTCCTATGCCGTCCCCTAGGTACCTGCTGCCGTGCAGCCACGTCATGCTGAGTCAGCGCCGCGCCATCCGGCAAAACGACATGTACGGAAAATGCGCCGACAAGTTCCTGTCGCTCATCCCTGAGTGCTGCCGGACCACCACGCGAGACGAGGATATCGTCTTTAAAGTCAAAGGTGAGCACCCAAGTCTTGAAGATGCCACAATTTAGTAAATGTCCTAACTCGAGGCTGTTGCCAGGCAGCCACGCGGTAGTCGTATTGTTTTCAGGAGGAGCACATTGTGTTGTGTTTTGACCGCGCGATGATCACTTCATAAACTAATTTGAATCAAACAACTGGCGAGTCCTACATTGCCTCACAATCTACCCACACTGTTGTTGTGATCAACCGGCAGATCGCAATCGACATATTGGGTACCCCTGCCTTAACCCTAAACCCTCTAAACAGTGGGCTATCAACTGGTCTGACTTGAGGAGCTAAAATTCCACCATAAATACAAGCCACCACCCAATTTAAGAAAAAAAAATCTACTTTTTAAATGTATTAAATTAAAGGATCATGCAGTGTAAACCAGAGATAGTAGTATATAACAATTTAATGCAAAAATATTACCTTTAGGGAAATCCAAACATTTTACTTCCATAGCTTTGACTTTTAGATAATGAAATCCATCTCTTTTATTATTTGCAGTATGTGTTTTTGGCTGTACTTTTCTATGGTGTGTAACGGTTGGTGTCCACCTGTATCTGCAGGGCATTATTGGCATTTACTGTTCAAATGTCGGGAATACACTCAGGGTGGTGCAGAAGCAAAGCGCAGAGTCACAGATTAGTAGAGAAAGCGGTGCTCTTTTATGTAGGCTGGGAAAGTAGGGTTGCGAGGCCACAGTGGTGATCCAGGAGCCAGGCAAAAGGGGTGGTGTTCCTGTAAACAAACAAAAGGCTGATGCGAGATTGCTTGGCTTGACACGGAAGACAACAAACTAGCACAGAGCCAAGGGGACAGAGAGTTTAGATAGTGTTGAGGGAGAGTCGTAATAGGGAAGAACTGACCACGTCTGTGAGGAGAAAAATTCAACCCCAAATTAAGTGGCCAAATGAGAAAAGGTCGAGAGAGATATAAAGTGATCTACAGCGAAACAATACTACGAGTGCAGTTACTCATTTTCACCACCTGCCACATCAATTTAATGGCTGTCTCGAAGGGGCTTATGTAAATTATAAATGTACCTAGTCTTTAAGGTAAAGTAACTTTGAAGGTCTAACTTAAAATGTTATTAACAATACATTTATTTTTGAAAAGATACAGCATGTATGTTATTAACTTTATAAAAGAAAATCCTCGATTTTCGGGATATTTTCTAAATTCAAATCTTTGGCACATAATATGGAAACACTGCATTGCAGTGACGCTGAGCTGTCAGTCCACAGATTGTCGACAGGCATTGTGGGAACTGTAGTTTTTGGTCAGTTTTAAACCATGTATTCCCTTGTTGCTCAGCCACATTAAGCCCTAGCCTTTCACATAAAATGATGTGGTTGGCCACATCTGGCCCACACGCCATTAGTTTGACCCATGTGCACTATTGCTGTAACACTTTTAATGAATCTGTCTTTCTCCTGCCCATATTAGCCAACGCCAGCATTGAGTCGCCGGCGCCGCTCAAGCCCAGCACACCGTCGCGCTTGTCCTTTTTCATGCGCCAGCAAAGCGCCCCGGGGGTTCCCCTTGGCTCGGAGTCCCCACGCTCCGCCTCCCCAAGCGTCTCTGCGCACCCCCCACCAGAATTTCTCGCCTGGGATTCAGGCTACCTGGAATACCTCAAGGATGCCCGCCGTGCCATCGAGCTCAGCTCCTGGGCGTGTCGAAACTGGTCGGCACCCTACGACAGCGAAAACCCCTCCCCGGGCAGCGACCTGCTGCAAGCCCCTTCCCCGCCCCTTGCTGTGTCTTCCCAGCCCTCCACCCAGCAGAGGGCGGCGTTGGCCCGGGCCCAATGGAGCGCCTCCGACCACGACAGCGGCGAATGGGACGTCCACTTTGGCCAGAACGACTGCATCAGTCTCACGCCGCGCTCCAAAAAGAGAAGCCTTCGACTGGAAGCGGTGCCAAAACCTTTGCCCGCTCTGCGGCCCACCCCAAACAAGACGGCCTTGCACAACGGCACCGCCGGACCAGGCGAGGGGCCGGACCGGGACCAAGAGCTTGAGGCCAAGAAGGCCAAGCGCAATTCCGAGCGGCAAGAGACCAACGTCACTACCCCAACTGCGGTGGAGAATCTCATTCAAGAGATTCTGGAACAGTCTCCCGGCGACGGGGAGGGCATCAGCGTTGAGGCCTTTACCAGGGAGCTCAAGGAGCTGGAGGAGCAAGTCACACCACCCGCCAAGGCCTCAGAGGCGTTCCCGGGTCGACTCCACGAGGACCCGCCGGAGGAACTCCAGGATGAGGCTTCCCAGACGGTCGTCTGCAGTCCTGCCAGGCCTTTTCAACCGGCGCACGGAACATGTCACCCCTACACGGGTAAGAACCTGGCTGCGGCCCCGGTGTGAATCAGTGTAAGGGCGTGTTAATGAGAAACATTTGTTAGTTTCAGTTTCTAATATAGGAGAATAATTCATCTTAAATGCTGCTAAAAAAAAGACACATTAGGTCAGATGTAGTCTTGAATGATCTGGCCAGGAAAAGCAGCTGAAATTATTGGTGGAAGGCTAATATATACAAGATCCAGTTGTATATCAGTTTTACCAAGAGAAAATTAAAATCTCTGCACATCACCAAACTTGGAAAATCGGGGTGTTTTGAAGATCAGTGGTTTCATGACCGGTTATATAATTAACCAACTGCTCTCTTTTAAAAGAGCACTCATGGTTGACTGGTTTTCTCGACAATACTAGTTATTTCATTTAAAAATTAACTCTGTTATACCCAAAAGTGGTGCAATACTCCAAAAGTATATATTTAGTCACAAATAACCGTATATACTCGCACAGAAGCCGACTCCCTAAAACCTCTTTAAAACAGCCACATCAGAAAAGAAATATAAGAAAAGTTGTACATAAACCTATGGGGGAAGTGAACCCTTTAAATTTCTTGGCTTGTGCAATTTTGTTTGCAAACGAACACTTTGCAGACATTCAATTTTGGCTTTAAACTACTCAAAGATGTCCTCCATTTCTTGCTACTGTCCTAGACATTCTCTTTTTTTTCTTTAGTTATGATGTGTTGCAAAAATAGTTTGACCAAGGAAATGACTGAAATTCCGGCACACTTTAAAATTCTGTATTCACGTTTTACCCATTGATTTTCATTGTTCCTGTATAAGCCACGCCCTCTCCCCAAGCACTGCCTACTATTTGCTACGGGTGACACACAACCAAATATGTGTACATAAGCTGACCCCATGGTTTCTGTATTTGATTTTATAATTGTAAATTTGACCTAGATGCTCATATATACAGTAAGGAGAATATCTCCATTAGGAGAAATTCAGTGTTCTTGTACTCTGTGCTTGAGACAGCACCACCGTAACTCTAATAAGTTGTACTGTGTAGATTGTTATAAACATGACCACTCTTAGCTAATGACTAATGAAGTGTTTGTGACAATAAGATATCAGCGATGCAAAATTATTCAGCAGTTGAAGAAAATCACAATTCATGATCTGCATTTAATGAGCCACGCAGTAACGCTCCATGTAGCAACGACAGTTGAATGACATCCACCCATTATCTGCACCGCTTACCCTCACTAGGGTCGCTGGGGTGCTGGCGCCTATCCCAGCTGACTTTGGGCAGTGGGCAGAGGACTCTCCCAACTTGTTGCCAGCCAGTTGCAGGGCACACAAATACAGATAATCCACTTGGTCATTCACACCTAGGGACATTTTGGACGGGCCAATTAACCTGACATGCATGTTTTTGGAGTGTCGGAGGAAACTGGAGTGCCCGAAGGAAACCCACGCTAGCACGGGGAGAACATGCAAACTCATCACGAGGAGGCTGCAGTAGTTGGAATTGAACTCTGAACGTCCGCACCGTGGGGCTGCGTGCTAACTAACCAGCCGCCATGCAGTTGAATAACAAAATTTTTTTTTAAACGCATTATATTACTCATTACAGATAAAAAATGTATTTCCCAGAGCATATTCCTTCTTAATGTGTAAGTTCCAACACTGTAGGGCCGCAACTAATATCTAATTTATTAGTTGACTAATTATTGATTATTGAAATGATGATTTGAATAATTGAATAATTTTGAAAACATTTTGTTTAAATTTAGCATGAACTTGACTCAATGATGTGGCAAATGACAATAAACTCTAGAAAAATTGGTTCGATGACAAATGCATCTTTAATTAAACATACTGCAGATTTGTACATAAAAAACATTAAAAATCCCTATCTAAAACCAATTCGACACATTGCTCGGTCAGTAGAGATTTAGATCCATACTTAAACAAATGTTTTTTTTTCAGGGACAGGCTAATAAATGATGAAATAAAATCAAGCTAACGTGTTTTCTTCCTTGTAAACTAACAACAGGCTCATTAGCAGCAGTAGAACAATAAATACAACACATATGATGTGTATTTGGTCAAATATATTGAGTGGTCAACTGCAATGTCTGTAAAAGAAGAGCTTAACGATTCTCAACTGTCCAAATTGATGCTTTTAACAATTGACGTTTGTCTTACTGAGGCGAGTCAGACTGTGTTTCATTCAACTGAGTTACTGCTGTGATAAGCAAGGTCTGCTTTGCTAACTTTGTAAATAGTCCTTTAATCTATGCTAAATTGCTCCCAAAATATACAAGTTTTGGTCCTTAAGGTTGATGCCAATTTTGTATGTTAGCGCTGGAGACGGAGATGCTATTGCGCAAAAGTGACTTTCAGAAGATTAGAATTATGTGTGATGCCTCACACTTTTGGAAGAACCTGTGTATTGCAAGATCCATTGCAGCCTGGGCATTCAGGAAGGGTGATTACCTCATGTGAAAAATATTGACACACGTATTGATCAGATCTACAAATATATTTGCGATTTACTCAAGATCTAAAATTCATATGTCTTGATAAATGCACACACAGGATTAAAAATCTCATGTGGATTGCAGATAAATTTGTGGCTCTGCAAAATATATGCTTCACACTGGATTTCTTGTTTGAATGGTACTGGAAAAATGAGTTAATTGGCTGAGAAAGTTCTTGAAAGTGCTTCAATTTGGCTATAAAAAATGTGTAGCGGACAATGGAATTCAATCATATCTATTTTCGATTTTTCTTGACATTGTCGACTAATTTTTGCAGCTTTTGTAAGAAACTGCCGGCGTCCTTGATTCTGATATTGTTGCTTGATGATGTGTGCAGGTCCTCTGATGGCGGCACTGTTGTCCAAGATGGAGAACATGCCACATAATTCTTTGTATGTCAACATTTTGCTGACAGGCACGCTGGCACAGCTAGCGTGCTACCCACAACCTCTGCTGCGCTCCTTCCTGCTCAACACCAACATGGTCTTCCAGCCCAGCGTCAAGTCTCTCATCCAGGTCAGTACAAACTAGGGATCTACCGATATGGGTTTTTCAGGCCGCTACTGATTATTGGTATTGAGACCCCATTATCAGTCGACCTCTAGAAATAACTAGCTTGGACTAGCTGTGTCTGTGATAACAAAGACGTGCACATATTTACTACTGCGCCGAAAGAAAACGCCAACGAGGGCTACCTGTCGTAAAATGTGAGCCTTATGGGAAACCATATCGTGGAGGATAGTGCCATATAGCAACAGAGACGTGAGAAGTCGTTTTTGATTTTGTCATTGTTGGTTGCCCCAGTAACAACGCAAAATTGCATTTGCTTGTTCCTCGAAGATTAAAGGAATCTCCAGTCACTGAAAAATGATTCTGAGAAGGAATTTTATCGTGTTTGATATATAACTCCCTTTTCTGTTCAGTTTAGAAAAAAATAACCTAATTTAGAAATTGAGGACTCGATTTGTGAGTGAAAAAGTTGAAATATCATGAATATGCCAGAAATTGACTTAAATCTCTTTATTGACAATGATAACAAACATTCATAATGACATAGTGAACTTTGTTTGGGAAGAGATTAGACGTGCTCTTTTTGTTCTTTTTTCTTTTGTGGATTTTTAGGGGTTTTTTGGTAGGGTTTTTGGTAATTTTTGGGGTTTTTTGGCCCTTTATCCCTTTTCTGAGGGAATGTGATTTGGAGTGTGTTTATGGTCGTTTTTATTGTCTATTTTGGTGTTGGTTGGGGTTATTTTTTTTTTGTCGTTTTGGGCCTGTAGGTCTTTGTTTTTTGGATAAGTTTTTGGATATTTTTTTTGTCTTTTTTTTTTTTCCTTTTTTTTTTTAATTGTTGGTTTGTTTGTTTGTTTTGTCGGGATAAATAGGCAGAAATATTTACAAGATAAGTAAGTCAAAATACTGACTCAAGTCGTGTCCAACCTCAGGCTATGTAATATTTGAATTGTATTTGACACTGAGCTAAACCACCAAAAAAGAATTGTCACCAAAGGGGACGTGTTATTGAAGCCTTCATTTCCTTGCTGTATAGTGCAAACTGCAACAGTAGAATACAATGCATTGAAACTATTTGCCCCCAAAATTTGCGAAAGAGTACATACACAACCCAAGAACTATTGTTTCGCTACATTTTTTATCTTAAAGCTCAAATAAAAACAAAATACTTATGTATAAGACATCGAAATGAATTTATATTCACTATTAGCCTTGTATTATGTTTCAAATGCAGTAACTTATTTATTAAAGAAAAAGGATTGCCTTTAGGGCTTCACATGAATAACCTTGGCATAAAACAAGAACTCACTTCCCCTCTAGAAGAGCGTCTGAAACACTTTCATAAATGTCTTGGAAATGTGGAAAAGGCCAGCTTGCCGTTTTCCTCTTTTTGCCTCTGTTTTGAATAATACACACTGCCCTTTTACCTCTGCGTCCGCAGATCCTGGGCTCGGTAAAAAACCAAATCGAGGCCTTCGCCGCTTGCCACGAGGACTTCCCCGTCATGCTGAGGAAGGCCCAGATGTACTTGGCAGCCCGAGGGAAAATGGACTGGAGTGAGACCCCCGGGGGCGTGCCCCCCCTCAGACGATCGGATTCTCTTGGTAAGCCATGTTTTTCGGCGCCGTCCGGCTCTGGTGCAGATGAACAAAAGGAATCTAAAAGCATTTTTATGCCACATTTTGTCGTTGATGGCGACAAAATATCATCTGAAGTGAAGTGTATAGTTTATGTGCGAGTGCATGTTATACGTAAATAAATACGGTATACACCAGTGATGAGCAATCTACAGCCCGCTGAACAGAAATGGTCAAATTTGGCGTGTGTGCGTGCTTGCACACAGTATATATACATACACAGAGGTTCATCCTCTCAACAAAAAAATACATTTAATTTAAAAGTAGATTAAAATAATCTACGTAAAATCAAATGCTTTAATAAACAATAAAATAAAAATAGTATACATAAATAAAAGATTTAAGCTCATGTAGCACATTTAAAGCCCCACCACTTATCTTAATAGGCTCTGCAAGCAGTACAACAAGCCAACCCATGAACTCGAACAAAGGAGACATTGCATATTATAGCTGGTGTTCTAAGGGGAACATGCTTTTGATGTAAGGCCAGGGGTGCTCCTCCTCTTCAGTGTTTTCATCGTCGGTATCGTTAAGCAACATTTTCGATCTGTTTTATCCGTAAACAAAATTTCCACCGCTGAAGTTGAATTTGACGAGGCTGCTACGTTCGATTGGTTAACCATGGTAGAGCCTGGCGAATTTCTGCATCAAAATTAATGCACCTTAGCGGAGACAGACAGACGCATACTGACGTGGAGGGGATTTGTTAAGTAACGAAGAAACAACTTCAATTTTGCCTAATGTAGCAGAGTTAAAGTACCGTTTTTTTCTTCACAAATTTACTCAATTCAAAGTAAAAGTATAGGGATTTCAAAGTACTCCTAGAAGTACAAAATTTCCCATAACTTACTCAAGTAAATGTAACGGAGTAAGTGTGCTCCGTTACTACCCACCTCTGTATACATATATATATATAGACTCTGTATACTGTATACACCCCATTTTCACGGCCATAGTGTGCGTATGCAGATAATGAATGAATGAATGAACTACAGTAATACTGTAATATAGAAATACTACTACATTACTAAAGTAATACTACAAAGATGAAGATAAAGTTTTATTACAAAAATACTGTTATGGAAATATTACATAAATACTACAGACATACTACCAAAAAAACACTAGACATACTTCAAAAATACTTTTACATAAATACAAAAAAAAACAATAACAGTAATACTATAATGCAAAAGTATGTCACAAATACTACACAAAAACTACTTCTAAAGAATGATGACAGAAACACTTAAAAATGCAACAACACTAACACTACGAAAATGCTACTGACATACTACAACAATTGTACTATGGAAATGCCACGAAAATAATACAGGATTGCTAGGAAAATAAGACTGCAGAAATCTTACAAAAATACTCCAAAAACTGCTACAAAAATATTCAAAAATATTACTATAGAAATACTACAAAATAGTACTGAAGAAATGCTACAAAAAATATAAACATGCAGGTACAGTAAAATATAAATACTAAAGAAATACTTCAAAAATACTTCTACATAATTACTACACAAATACTACAGATATTCTACAAATATTCTACTATGGAAATACTACAAAAATAATGCAGACATTCTATGAAAATAAAACTGCAGAAATGTTAAAAACAATAATACAAAAACTGTTGTGATACTTAGAAAATACTAGAAAACAATCAGGTACTTAATATATTATTTAGCTTCGAATGTTAGTGTTTTAAAACAAACTTTCCAAAAATAATCGATTTCAAAACAAATACAAAGAAATATAACATTTAGATGTCTGCATGTATATTTGTTCATAAATAAAAAAAATGCGATAGGTCTCCAGGATCGGCCCCTTGGCCACATTTTTCATCCCGATGCGGCCCGCTACTCAAAATAGTTGCCCATCCGTGGAATATACGGTCGTTCTTTTTGAAATGAAGTAACTGGTAAGTGTCTTTTGTGTTTTTCTTCAGTAACGCGGGCAACACCAGTGAAAAGTCGCAAGGCGTCCCTGAGCGAGCTGCTGCTCGGCCACGCCCATAGCCCCGCCCACAGCCCCGCCCACAGACGCAACGCCGCCCAGACGGCATTGGCCCACGTTCGGGTGGGCGGGCAAACCCTGCACGGCGCCTTATTCGGAGTTAACTCGACCTCCACTTTAGAGAAGCAAGCCAAAGCTCTTCGGGTCAAAAACGCCGTCTACTGCGCCGTCATCTTCTGCGAGTTCCTCAAGGAAATGGCCGCCCTGGCGCAGGAACACGCCGTGGCCGTGCCCTTCGATCAATCACACGCAGAGGAGTAGGGGACCCCCGCATTCGGGGGGAGGGGCTTAAGATTTTGCAGGACCGGCCTGGATAAGACATTCATTGTGAGGAGCAACAAAGACTCCTCTGAAGGATTGATTCATTCATGTTAGCAGCTAAAGTTCAAGTTTGTTTTTTCTGTCTCTTTCTACATTTTTCTCTCTTTTCTTTATCTTTCTGGATTGATATCTTTACTTGTCCCGCTTTCTTTTGCACTCTTTTTCTCTTTTTCTCTTTCCTTCTTTTTCACTTCATGTCTCATTCCTCCTTTGTCTGTTTATTTCCGTTTCTCTTTTTTCCCGTTTTCAAACTTTTCTCCTCCCTCCCTCTCTCTCTCTCTTTCTGTTATCTGTTTCTTTATCTTTCTTTCACTCTCTCTCCTTCTGTCTTACTTTATCAAATTTCCCCTTCTTTTTCCTTTCCTTCTATTACTCTTTCCAATTTTGTTTTATTTCTTTCTGTCTCTCTTTCTCCCCCTTTTTCACTCTTATTTCTCCTTGTATTTCTCTTTTCTCTCTTCCTTTATCAGTTTCTTTTTCTGTCTTCAAGGTAAGATCTTTTTGTAGTTGTTGTTTTAATTTTCTTTGTGGAGGATCTGTACATCATGCACTTACTTTTAGACTGCTGGATTTTAGACTGCTTTTTACTTCTACTTGAGTAATATTTTTCTGAAGTAACAGTACTTTTACTTAAGTTACATTATTTTGATAATTCTACCATAAAGCTTACCAAACCGGTAAACTCCAATCAGGAAATCCATAGACATTTTCGTCCGAGTCGGGCTGGGCTGGATTTTTGGGACCCGATCTCACCTCTCTTGTTTCTATCCTTTTTTCTTTCTTTCTTTCACTCCTTCTTTTATTTATTTTTTATTTATTTTTTTGTCTTTTTTTTTTCTCACTCCCCCTTTCTTCCCTACTTTTTCTTCCTCTCTCCATCTTTTTTCTTTTCTTTTTTCTCTATCTCTCTTTCCTGCTTGTTTTATCAGTTTATCTCTATTTTTTTCTTCTTTCTTCCTCTTCCTTTGTTTGTCATTTTCCCTCTTTTTCTTTCTTTTTCATCCTTAATCTGTTGTTTCTTTTTCTTTTCCTTTCTTTTTTTATTTATCTTTCTCTCTTTTTCTTTAATTCTCTTCCCTGCACTTTCTTTCCCTCTTTTTCTTTATCAGTTTCTCTCTTTGTCTCTTTCTTTCTTCCTGTCTGTCTTTTGTTCTTTCTTAGATATGTTTCGGAGATGGGCGTCTGTGCTCAGACCCACGATAGCACTAATGTAAAAATGTAAATGGTCCTTTTTCCTTTGGAAGAGACGTCTGTCACCAGTCACAATGCAAAACACTAACAATTTCCTTCCTGGGATTATTATTATTATTTTTTTTTTGAAAAGCTGCTCGACACCAAGCGTGACTTTAACTGACAACTTGACTTTGGACTATTCTGCCTCACTTCAAGGTCAAATCCGGGACTGAACTAGTCCAAGACCAGTTCTATGTCGGATTAGAGTTCTCGGGGCCAGTCAAGGAATTTTTGATGCATTTTTGGATCTTTTGGGGCCAGTAGAAAAGCACTTGAGACCAGTTCTGGTCTCTTCCCTATTGGTCAGTTGCCATTGAAGCCAGTTTGTCCAACCAGGGCCAGTTGGTAGCAGTTTTGGGGGGTCAGGATGGTTTTGCACGCTCCCCTCCTACTGGATTTTGGTGCTCACAGCCAACAAGGCCCTTTTTCAAGGGACAGTGTGTATTATTTAGCACCACCTAGTGGTAATAAATTCTTTTTTTTTCTTTTTTTAAATTACTTAAATTTTTTTTAAAAAATGCATGAAATAACTAATGAACCTGGATTTGAGATATTTTTATTTGACATGAGGCTCACCTATAAGGACCTGACATGATTGCTTGCCATCTTGCTGTCAATGGTACCCCAAATTAGTAATATTATTTTTTTTTCAATGATTTTCGCTTTCGTTATATTCTTCTTTTTTCTCTCCATTTTTTCCTGTTTTCTATTTTTTTTAATGCAGATTTTTCTTTTCACTTTCTTCCTCTATTCTTTTTCCTTTTTGTTCATTTCTTTCTTTTTTGATGTTTTTTTTCTTTTAACTTTTTTCTTTGAGTATTTTTTTCACCTCTTTTCATACTTTTGTTTCTTATTTTTAGATTCTTTCATTTGGAAAATGCTCGGAAAAAATGAGAAGACAATGTTGCAGTTTGTCCGCTTTGCGTCGTTTGTATTCTTTCTAGTACTTTGTGACACTTGTTACATTGACATCTAGTGGTCAAATATTACACATTGTCCCTTTAAAGTCACACCCTCTTTCTTGCGTAGTCGGGTTATGGCCGCCAAGGGCGAATGTCTGCCAATCAATGTTTTGTCTTCCTCGTTTTGTCTCCTTTGTCATTTTTTTCCAGATGCCAACAAGATTCTTTTTTTATGTGAACAGGAAAAAATGGTGCATTTGACTCTGCCCAAGGTTCTGTTGGTGCCATGGTTAACCACCCATCAAAAGTTACTTCCTGTTTGCAACTATGTACAAAAAAAATCCAACAAACAAAACCATCTCATGAGGACTGACAAGGAACGTCTGTACCTCTATTTTCTGCACTATAAGGAGCACCCCCCAAAAATAGTCTTCTGTCATATATTTTTCATTTATAAGGTACATGGACTTAGAGCTAGGGTTGCGTACAAAATACATTTAAATTTAAATGATTTAGAAAATGGAAAATAAAATAACATCTGGTTGCACCACAAAATTAATTTTAGCAACAAACACAATGAGTACGAGGGCACTCAAAGACTAATCTTTGTTTCTCAACGGCAGAGCAGTTACCATATGCAGTATTATTTAACACCAATTCCAACAAGGTATGTACAAAACGTTACCATAAACAAAACAATTCATTCAGAAAAATCACAATGCGATTTGCAATGAGTGTTCAAAGTTCTGCGCTTCTCTTCCATTTAGCAACGAACAATAAACATGTTAATTACAAGCGGTCACTTTCATGTTTCTCAAAAGTAGAAGTTACCATATGCAGTGTCATTTCTTTATAACAATGCATTTCCAATTTTATTTTTTTCCAGTAGGTCAGGCAAACTTTTAAGTTTCTGGACAATTCAGGATTTTTAGGTGCACCTTATTGTGCAGAAAATAGTAATATTTTTTATGTGATTGTCATTGCACGTGTGTTGGTTGGGAAAAAAATAGTCAGAAAAAAACACTAAAAGGAATGTTTGTATTAATTTATAAAGTCTTTGTCAACAACAAGCTCCGGTTCTGATGTCTGATCTTTTTAAGTCAATTCAGCGATTCCAAATCGTGGCCCTAAGTAAGCCGTAGCGACTGCTATTGTAATGCTAACGATAGCATTGCGTCATCAAAAACCGGACGGTACCGGATCAAAGAATGCATCCTACGAATGTGTGATCTTATTCTTTGCAGGAAAGCCAAAGGAACAAAGTCCTCCAGGAAACGCATCATCGAATATTGCCTTGTTTTTCACCAGAAAAGTTAACTCAGTCCACAAACAGTAGATTTGCCTGAAGTTTGCCATGGAGGACTACGAGGAGTCTGTGTCCTTTCTGGGGTCTTGGGGCCCTTTCCAGAGGCGACTGGTCCTTCTCCTGTGCCTGGGGGGTCTCCCCTCAGGATACAACCTGATGTCCAGCCTCTACCTGTTGGCTGTTCCGCCGCACACCTGCCGCCTTCCACTCAAGAACCTCAGCCAGGAATGGTTGCAAGCTGCCATCCCTCTTCAGGTCAGAACCGGTCTTCATCTGAAACATTGGTTCTAAATGGTCCTGGATCCAGTCTTGTTTTTTTGTGCCAAATCAATGGGACGAATGTTCTATTCCACTGACTTGTGGCACATTTAGCCTCAGCAAGTCCAAAAAGAACTTCCTAATTACAGTTGAAAGTTTTTTAAAGGTCTTTATGTATTAATGTTTCCATCAGAGGAAGCTCTGTCCTTAGCAAGTACAAATCGGGCCTCTTAAAAATGTAATAAGGTGCTGGGAACAACAAATCCCCAGTTAGCAAATGATTGTCCACCTGAGTCCGAATTGAACCCTGTACCAAATTGGAAGCGATCTGGAGACACGCGTGTCGGACATTAACGTTACCTCTTCCGCTCAGCCGCTTTCCGGGGTGCCGAGCAGCTGCAGCCGCTTTCGACTGGACCTGGCTCAGAACCTCAGCGACTGGAACCAGAACCTGAGCCAGGTCTCAGACCTGCCGCTGGAAGGCTGCAAGGACGGCTGGACCTTCAGCCAGGAGAACTACCAGTCCACTGTAGTCACTGAAGTCAGGCGCTTACTTTATTTACCCGTTTCATTTAGCCTGCAGTACTAGTGTGGCTTTTGTGGTTTCTACAGTTTTTTCTGGTTTGCGAGGACCAGTGGAAAGTGCCTTTGAGTACGCTGGCTTACTTCCTGGGTGGACTTTGCGGATGCTTCATTTCAGGCCAGATCTCAGATAGGTACCTACCTGCTCATCGTCCTGGATAGGGCAAAATAAAATCACGCTGGACTTGGTGTTTGTAACCCTTTAGGTTGGGCCGGAAACCGGTCATTCTGGCTTCCGTGGTCATGTTAAGCGTCTCCAGCTGTGTCTTGGCTCTGGCACCGTCCTGGGAGGTCTTCACCACGCTCTTCTTCATGCTTGGCCTGGGGCAAATCGGTTGCTACGTGGTGGTATTTGTTCTGGGTTGGTGCTTCCTGTTTTTCAGGGGTCATTTCTATCACCTGACTTCTTTGAATAATACACACGAGACGTCAGTTTCAGCCTGTGGGGATGCGATCAGCTCAAGTCCTGGTCAGCGCTTCGACATCTGCCCTTTATTATAATCCAATTCAAACACAAACTCGTGAAGGTGTATCCAAGACATCAAGGGTGTAAACAGCCAGCGCAGGGCAAAAAAGCTACCACAATTGACTCCAACATCCAGGTTAACAAACTGAAATTGCTCCTCTCAGTCAAAGGTTGAGCTGCTTGAACAAGACATCCCCCACCCCCCAACCAATGGCAAGGCCATCTGGAGCACGACAAATCTTATTCAACTGTTGGATCCCTTTAATTTTTAACGTTGAAGCAAATGCATCATAAATTTACGATACAGTGGAACCTCTGTTCTTGACCATAATCCGTTCCAGAACCCTGTTCGAAAACCGATTTGTTCAATCACCGAAATCGTTCTTCCCATTAAAAGTAATGTAAAATCGTTTTAATCCGTTCCAACATCCTGAATGTTTAGCATGAACGTAAACATGAAGCTAACCCAGGCTAATCGTACGTTCGCGTTAGCGTAATCTTCTGTACGAAAGATAACACTAACATGAACGTGTAAAAACAAAAAATCAGGTCGTTTACACGCCATCTAGCACCCGGGTCTCCACAAAAAGTGGCTAGCGCTTCATTGGAAAGGGAGCTCCGTTCCAACACCCTGAATGTTTTACGTAAACAAAGCTAACCCAGGCTAATCGTACGTTCGTGTTATTGTAATCTTCCGTACGAAAGATGATGCTAACATGAACGTGTAAAATTTAAAAAAAGGATTATGAATAGGATTTCTTACCTTTGTGGTGGATGGTGGGGAGAGAAAAATCAAAAGTTTTTCAACCTCTTCCAAAACTTGCGGCAGTTGCTTGCTTATAGTGCTAACTTCCTTAGCCGCATCACTCAATTTCACAGCCTCCTTATTCTTTACTATCGTACTGATGCTGGCTGTGGGAATCTAACTGTACTGGTAGGAGTTGGTTAGGTCATGCTATTTGCAAGGCTTTAATGCTAGGACCTTAGCTTGGCCTTTGATGCTAGGTCCTTAGCTTGGCCTTAGATACTAGGTCGTTAGCTTGGCCTTTTGATTTTTGCATTCCGGAGATGGAATAAGAGCTTGCTCTGTCCACTCCACGCATCGGCCCGGTATTGCAGTACCTCCGGGAACGGTGCATTCGCAATGATCGCAACAAGGCTTTAGGGCTAGGACCTTAGCTTAGCCTTTTGGCTGAAAGTAAGTGTCCCGGCTCCTAGGCTTTGTAGCATATAATGAACTGACCGATAACGGATAATGGATAATAAATAACAAAGATAGATCAATAACCCTTAAAAACCCCAAAACCCCCCCGTACTGATAGTAGATTTAGCCATGCTGTATTCACTAGCAAGATCGGAAATTCGTACACCTCTTTCATATTTAGCTATTATGTCTTTCTTAAAGGCAATAGTTGTACGAACAACTTGTCTTTTTTCACCAGTCCTGCTTGCACCGACCTTCTTCGGAGGCATAATAAGGGGCTAAAACACCCGTATGTCGCTCAGCATCGCACCCTAGCGTACGCACTCACACATTATCGGCGTTCGAACTCCGCTTTTTTGACTGAACAGCGAAGCAAGAATTTCTCAAAAATTTTGGTCGAACACCGATTTGTCCGAACTGAGAGGCGTTCGAAAACCGAGGTTCCACTGTATTGGAATCCTAAAACCGGGTTTCAGTAGTTCATGACTTGAGACTGAAAATATTCCAGAAAATGTATTGGGTCACCATACTAGCTTTGCATTTTACATCTTAGAGGATCATGACCTCAGTTTAATTTGGGTCATTACAAAAACTGGGTGTACCAAAAACTGCATGCAGGCAACAACTATTTTTAATCCACAGTCGGCTTCTACATTTTCAGGCTCTGAGATTTTGACGGGTTCTACCAGAGTCCTCTTCTCCAATCTGTGTTTACCTTTCGCTTACGTGGTCGGCATGCTACTTTTGCCCGCTGTGGCCTACCTGGTCCGGACATGGCGCCTCCTGGCACTGACTCTGGCGCTTCCTGGTCTAGCCTGTGTGCCGCTTTGGTGGTGAGCTGCTCTCTTAAAGCTGTATGCTTCTTTGGCATCCAAGTCTACACAGAAACTTTACATCAAGACCTCTGTGAACCTGGATTTTCAGTCAAGACTACCAAGCTCTCGTGTGTCACAGGCTTCTTCCAGAGTCCCCCCGGTGGCTGGTCTCTCGGGGACGCTTGAGACAAGCTGAAAATGTCTTAAGATCAGCTGCTCGGGAGAACCGCGTGGAAGCTCCACAAATCATCTTCAAGAACCCCAAGGTGAGTAAGCAGACAGACCTGAACCTGGTTTTGAGGGAGTCATAACTTGAACTGAGTTTATGGTCCTCAACATGTTTTCACGCAGTCTGCTCTGGGTCTCAGCAGGTCTGGAATCCATCCACAGACCAGTCGGATTCGTTGAATTTTGTGGACATGCTCCGGATCAGGAACATTCGTCACATGTCGCTGGTCCTGTGGATGGTCTGGTGGGTTTTTGTCCTGGATTTTTTTTCGTTTTGTTTCTAGAATTAAAAGTCAACTCGGTCCCCTTCTCGTTGAGTTCAGGTTCTCCCTGAACGTCAGCTACTTCGGCATGTCCTTCAACATGTCGTCTCTGTCGGGAAACCCTTTCCTCAACTACTTCCTTATGTCGGCCATCGAGATTCCGGCGTATTTCGTTACCTGGTTGACTACTCGCTATCTCCCTCGTTATCCGGCCTTTGTGGCCTTCTCCCTGCTGGGGGCGCTAGCACTGCTTCTAGTCCAGTTCACCGTGCAGAGTGAAGTCCGGCACAGTCCGTTCTGAAAAATTTTTGAGCGAACTAACGGGCCGTTGTGGTGTGGGCTCCCCCTGCAGCCTATCCGGTCTTGACCCTGGTTCTGGTGCTGCTGGGGAAGTTCGGAGTTCTGTCTGGCCTGAGCGTTTTGTACACGTACACCGGAGAACTTTACCCAACTGTCATCCGGAACACGGCGCTGTCATCCTGCGCAACCTTCTCCAGACTGGGATCGGCGGTTTCGCCCTACATTCTGGAACTAGGTCGGTTGCATTTCTAAGAGGAGTTCTTCTATATTCATTACTTTCCTGTAGTTTTTGTTAAGGTCTTGACTTGTTTCTTTTTGATAACCATCAGATGTTTTTCAAGCTCGAGTCTTATTCAGGTCCTGATCTCTGCTCAAGGGAGTTTTCTGCTAAGTTTCGCTATTGTGGTCTTCGGTGAGGTCTTGGGTCCATCCTTCCCTTAGTTTATTGTGGTCTCAATTAGATCTTCACGGGGTCTTGGTTGATATCAAGTCAAGTCAAGTCAAATTTATTTATATAGCCCTTAATCACAAAAATGTCTCAAAGGACTGCACAGGATTACAATTACAAAATTACACAATTACCTGATCTTAAACCAGCATGCGGGCAAGGAACAACTCAAAAACCTCAGTGTGAGGAGAAAAGAGAAACCTTAAGAAAGGACCTCACATGTGGTAATCCCCCTTCCAGGATTGACCAGGGTGAATCACAGTTAGCATTACTGTTCACATAATAGTAAACATTAGGTAAGATGTTGAAAATGTCCGGAAAGTGCATGACATCAACGACGCCCCCAGCCTGCAAACCAGTCCAGAAAGTATATGACGGCCACGACGCTGCCTCCCGTCTCTGCCAGCCGGTAAATTCAGGGGTTGACATGCTGCAGGTCAGACGCCGGTCCGCTGACCCATCCCAAATCATCCTTCTCCTTCGTATCAGCCAGGCAGGCGTCGGAAAAAGACAGGACAAAACAGAATATGACGTGGGCATCAATCATATGCTTTGGAATAGAAGTGTGTCTTAAGCCTCGATTTAAAAACTTCCGTTGAGGTTGCAGATCTTATCTCCAGAGGCAGGGCGTTCCATAACACCGGGGCCCGGATGGAGAACGCTCTCGAGCCTGCAGGCTTCTTGGCTCTCGGAGTCACAAGTAGACCGGCATTTTCCGAGCGCAGACTCCGTGCAGGAACATAGGGGGAAATCAAATCGGAGAGATAAGAGGGTGCAAGCCCATGCAAACATTTATATGTTAATAAGAGAACCTTTAAGTCACATCTTAAGTGGACTGGGAGCTAGTGCAAGTTGGCCAATACAGGAGTAATATGCTCAAACTTTGGTCTTAGTCAAAAGTCTAGCTGCCGCATTCTGAACCAGCTGCAAACTTTTAATGCTAGACATCGGGAGACCAGAAAGCAATATTAGTTCTATGGGGAAAATGCGTGGATGATTTTATGTCAAGCAAGGAAGAAGGAAACAAAGTAAAGAAGGAAGACTGCAAGCAAGCAAATAGGAACATGGAGAAGTACAAAGTAAGCAAGGAAGAAAAGAAGTAAGAAGGTAAGCGCGAAAGGAAGAAAACAAAGGAAGAAAATAAGCAAGGAAGAAGGAAAGTAAGTAAGGGATCACTTGGAAGGCAAAAAAGAAACCAGGAAGGAAGAAAACAAGGTTAGGAAGATGGCAAGGAACAAAAAGGGAAGTAGTGAAAGAAAAATGAGGAAGGAACACAGTAAGGATCAAAAAAGGAAGTAAGACAGGACGGAAGAAAAAAGTAAGCAACAAGGAAGAAATAAAGCAAAATTAGGAATCAAGATTGCAAGTAAGTAAATAAAGTCAGCTTGCATGCAATCAAGCAAGCAAGGAAGGAGGAAGGAAAGCAATAATGGAAACGAGGAAGTGAGGAAAGAAGAAAACAAGGAAGTAGGGTACAAAGATGGTGAAGCAAAAAGGAAGTGAGGGAAGAAAAGGAAGTCAAGAAAGCAAACCAGGAAGCTAGGAAGGAAGCTAGGCTAACTTTAACCTTCCTACAATCCTTTATCTGCACTGTTGTTTTGATTGTTATCCTGTTTTTGACTTATTTTAGTTTATTATCAATATCTTTTCTTTTCTTGGTCTTTCAGACACATGGTACAAACTGCTTCCGTGGATCTTATTGGCCACTTTGTCCTTTGTGGGTGTGGCCCTCAGCCTCTTCCTGCCCGAGACCTTTGCCCGGCCGCTGCCTGACACTGTCCAGCAGATGGCGCCCATGCGCAGGTGACATTTATTAATTTTCTTTTATTCATTTAATTCTATTCTTGCGCCGTCCTAATTGTCATCGTCCCGGCAACGCATTTTCTTCTCAGGTGTCCGTGCTCGTCTTCGTCCACGGACAGAGACAAAAAACAAAATTGCGATGTGTCTGAACCGGAAATCATCTGGACAGAATCCTTTTAAAGGAACTTCAGAAAAAAACTTTGTTGATCTTGTTTAATCTAGAACCACAACAAGACACACAAGAACTTTTTTTCTTGAGGAAAAGCACAAATCTGTCCTGTTTAAAAAGCTGTACGGAATTTGGAAATTGTTGCTCTCTGCCACCATCTCCTGACTTGTGTCACTATTGCGACCTCAGTCATCTCATCCATTCTTAGATATGTCCGAATAAACTTATTTTCTGGAGTTTAGGTTGGCAAACTGACATATGATACAGGCCTTTTCTTACTTTCACATTTTTAATGCTACACTGACAAATAGAAATAAAATAAAAATCTGCAGAGATGAGCAGCAGTCCCCTCCTCCCCCATTCCTCCTACCTAATGTATTGCATCCCAAACAGCTTTGCTAAAAGAAAGATAAAAGCAAACAGGCGCGGTGGGAAAAAAAATGGAAGTGATTTTTTAACTAAGTTGGACATTATTAACACATAGCCTACATATTAAAGAAAATATTTTACTTTTATGTTTTTGAGGACACCTGAAACAACGCACCCCACTTTTTAAAAAAAAATTGCTGGATTGACATGTAAGGGAAATTATAGTTTGATTATAGTTTGAATGTGCCTCTGTATGATTTTATCTTTAAAAGTTCCTTAACGAAGCCAAAGATTATATCCAGGTGCTGTTTGTATTCTTGCAACAATTGTTTCCTCTTGGGGCCCGCTAACTAGTAATCAAGATGGCCTTCGCTTTGGTGCTGGAAGGTCTGGGGAAGAGCTTACAATTGTATCCTCTTGGGGCCCGCTAACTCGTAATCAAGATGGCCTCTGCTTTGGTTGCTGGGAAGTGCGGGGAAGAGTTTGCCTCCCTTTGTTATTGCCTTGACTTCTCAGTGACGCACTGTACCTTTTTGTGTTCCAAAGTTTCACTTTCCTTACTGCTCATTTATTCTGCTCACACGCCATCTAGCGACCAGCATTATTCACTTCATTTAAGCATGTGATTTCTATCTAAACCAATCAGATTTGTTTCTTGTATTCATGTGACTCTGTGTAAGCCAATCATAAGTGTTGTTCAATGCCCAAGTTTTTTTAATAAATGAGTCTCTAGCCATAGGGGGAGCGTGGTTTCTTCCTTGGAAGTACGACCCTCTGAGTGTGTTTCGTTGCGTTTCTTGTATGTCTTTTATTTTACCCGTGACAAATGAAAGATAAGCCATAAAAAGTTGCTTTGTTTCAAATCCGAAATGTATTGTTAGGAATTGAATATTAAAATGTGCTGTTTACCAAATTGTTCGAATTAGTTATCATTAACCAAACACAAGCTACATACCTCAACAATTTATGCGCGCTCGTTTCTTGATGGAAAAGATGAACAAGAGAACCGACATTTTCACACGGGGGCCAATGTAATTTCATTAACAATTTAACTAAGTGTACTCCATCGAAAATGGCCAAATTAGTCGAATTAGTGTCGCTGGCGTATGTGGGAAGCCCCTTCTGAAGTCCTGTAGCTTTTCCCTTCTCGGCCGACGTCTACCCGCAAGATGGTGTGCCGGCTCCTCCCATGGGCGCGCCAATGAAGCCCAACGTGAGCTTCATAATCCCTGAGACGAGTGTCCCGATGTCTGTGGTTCCTCAAAACAATGAAGAGCGTTTCTCAAAACAATGCCTGCCATCTTCCGTCATCAGGGCCTTTCTGCGTCTGGATGTGCTGATTATCTTATCAGCCTTACGTTCCGTTCCCGCCATTCCTGTAAACAATATTTCCTATCAGGGTGCCCTGAACTTTCACTGCTTATTGAATAAAGGCACAGTCAGTAAATAACTACAGCATTAAACTCAATAAATGTAACTTGTATTCAATCGTATGAAATCCTTTATAGTCAAATGTATAAAATCCTTCAGTATGTTTTTCTAATCCAGGTTCGATTTAGGGCAAAACGTTAAAAATCCAATTTTATAGACGTCTCGTTTCCTTCCCAAACCGGATATATATGTTTCCCTCGTCTGCGTCACCAAAATAAGAGACAGACGTTCCTCTCCGCGCGTTTGTGGCGGTTTAACGTTAATATATGAACATGGGAATATCAAAATATATTAAAAATAATGTTTACCAAACAAAAGATGAACGAATTAAGAAGCATATAGACAAGTCTATCATAGTTTACTTTGAAATGAGCCGAAAAGTGGTCGCAATGTTGCGCATGCGCGCAGCATCTAGCTTAGCTTTGAGTTAGCAAGTCGAAAGATGCAAAAGTGTCCCGCTGCTGAATGATCAAGAACTATTTTTTAAAAAAGACATATTTAAGTGTTATAAACTTGTTTGGAGCTGCGTGATGACAAATATTTGACTGAAAGGTAAGAAACGTTAACGAAAGGCTGCTCGCCGAAGGTGAGGGAGGCTAAGTGGGTCATTGTGTCTGCGGGCCGAACAGAACTGATGCCGAACAATCTTTAACATTTCCAAGATATTCCAAATTTGAACTGCTGCTCGCCCCACTTTTCCACCGGATATCTAAAGACCAAGCCTAAATTTATTTTCATTTGCGTTATTTTGAGGGAATTAATGTTGTGCTTCTGCGCATACATTTTTGCTCAAAATTCGTTCAATAAGCTCCTCTAATATAGTTAAAATTGTTCCTTAATATAAAACCGTAAAAGGGAGTAGAGTAGAGCCCCGGGATACGGTATGAATCTGTTCTTAGGTGGGGATGAAACACCAAGCGTATTAGCTGCGAACTACTGGTGCAAAATATTGTATTTTCAGGACTATAAGGCGCCTTATAGATCCGAGTTTTCCCTCATTGTTTCTATCCTCACTCTTAAAGTACTGTATTTTCCGGAAACGAAAAAGGCCAGAAAATTATATCCATTATCTGCACCGCTAATCCCCAGTAGGGTCGTGGGGGTGCTGGAGCCGATCCCAGCCATCGTCGGGCAGTGGGCAAGGGACACCCTGATCTGGTTGCCAGCCAGTCGCAGGGCACACAGAAACGGACAATTAAATCGCTCATTCACACCCAGGGACAATTTAGACCAGCCAATTAACCCAACATGCATGTTATTTGAATGTGGGCGGAAACCAGAGTGCCCGGAGGAAATCCACGCAAGCCCTGGTAGAACATGCAAACTCCACACCGTAGGTTCAATCTCATTACCTCAGAACTGTGCCACACAAGCGCTTACCACTGTGTCGCCTTGCTGCCCTCAGAAAATTATAACTTCACATTATAATCTAGCTTTAGTGAACCAGAAATACGGTTAATAAAGTTGGAAATGCATAATTACAAGGAAATAGTTCTACGTACTGTGACCATTTATGAATGATAATAATAATACATTGCATTTTGAAGCGCCTTTTAGGACACACAAGGTCGCTGTACATATGAGTAAGACACAATAATAAACAAAGAGTAAAACAAAAAAGTAATGAATAACCAATTAGTCTGGAGAGGTGAGTTTTGAGTCCGGATTTGAAAGTGGACAGGAATGAATCAGGTTTATTTTTTAATATTTATTTTATAGTTTATTAAAAAAAATTTAACTTAGATTTTTTTTTAATGCGACCTTCACTCTAAATGTAAATTCAAATTCATGTGCCTTACATTTGAAAAGTTTTTACGAAGAAGACACTATTAAAAACCAAATGGAGATAAATGCATTGTGGGAAGTAGTTCTGCACTATTAGCTATTGACATATTGATGATACCGTGACACACACCAATAGCAGAGCAGAATTTGATAATGACGTGGACCAATAGCAGACAGGCAGCTCAAAGACTAACTTGTCTCATGTATCAACATTGCAAAGAGTTACTGGGCATGCAGAATCATTTTGTCAATATGCTATTAAGGGATAAAATTCCTCAGATCAGGGCTGAAAATCATCTTATTCTGCATTGTAAAGTGACAATGTTTTAAGTAAAAATTGCTGTATCCCAGGGCTTTTCTGTCATTGTAAATTGTCAGTCAACCTTCTGCAAATCAAAAGCTACCTTATCCATGTATTACATCACCCCCATTTAAGAAAAAACTCGCTATAAAATTCGGTTAAATCTTTTCTTAGCTCAAACTTTGTGGTTTGATGCAACGGGAATTTTACCCGCATCACAGTGGGGAGTGCACCAAATCTTTAACAGGTCATGAAAAGGCAGTACATTATATCTCGCTATCACTATTTTTGGTCACGGTACCAAAGACGAATGCTAATTGTATGCGTTTCACATGTTAGAATGATAAAAAAATTGTATTCTTATATTCTAGGCTTTGTTAGTGAGACCCTGGTTTTATGACTGTTGTTTGATTGTGGTCTGCAATATTATTTGACTGCTCAAACATTGCACGATTATGACAATATGATAAATAGATAAATAGTAAGACCTCATGTATAACCTGCACCCAAACTTTGAGATGTGTTTAGGTTAAAAACAATTTCTTCATACACTAATTTGCACAGTACTTGACATTTTTGAGTTGATCTGAATGAATGCTTGCACCATCCGTCTTGTCTGCATTGAGGAGCGGCCATTGCTCCGTCTTAAAAGAATAAAGTTGTTTTCCAAGATGAATGAAGGTGACAAGGATGTTTGTATGTGACAGGAAACATCATCAGCTCGCAGCCATGGAAGCTAGCGGCATCATGGACGTGCTCAACAAGAAGCTGGCCTTCCTCTCGGGCAAGTTTTGCCCATTTTCGGTGGTGCCCGGCTAACGGGCAAACTTTTTTTTTTTAAAATTTCTTCATTTTTGTCGGGCACAGGTGGGAAGGACCGTCGCAGCGGTCTTATCCTCAGCATCCCGCTGGGCTGCGACACCACCAACATGGATGAGCTGGGAAGAACCCTACACTACCTGCTCAGCATACCCAGGTATGCACCCAAAAAGCCAGAGAGACTGACAAAAAATGCCTATAGGATGCCCAATGGATGCCCAATAGACGCTCAAAAGAGGAAAAAACAATGCACAAAAGAGGGCCAGCATGCCAGCCAATCCGACTGGTTTCGTTTCTCTGCATTTCTCTGGCTCTCCCTCTCTCAGTTAGCCAGTCAGCATAGCTTTGATAAAATCACCCTTTAAAATAGGGTTCGCACAAGTTTTTGTAAACCTTGAAAATGCTTGAATTTTAACGTTGAGTTTTTAAGGTAAAAACATGCTTGAATTTTGGGGAAGTGCTTGAAAATGCTTGGAATATTTTTCATTGCTGTGCTTCCTGGCAGTCTGACTCGATAGACTATGCATTTAAATGAAGAAAATGTTAAAAAGTGCTGTGTGGCTCCAGGCCTTATAATGTTGTCATGTAAAGTGTTACTGCCCCCTACTGTCCTATCCAAAAGGACAGGTTAATAATAATAATAATAATAATAATTTCCTTTGTATTGTCATTCTTTGTAACAATGTACACAGAACGAAATGTCGATACACCTGACCCGTTGTAGCGAGCCGATGCAGCCGCAGCCAACAGAGGGCGCCGCCATTTTACCAATGTTATAAGTCTTAGGTATGACTCGGCCGAGGCGCGAACCAGCGACCTCCCAGTCTCAAAGCGGGCGCCCTACCATCTAGGCTACTGAGACTAGTCATGGCAATTCCGGCTCTTTTTCTTAAAGCGGTTCATTCAGCTTCCCTCAGTTTTGGCTTCAAAAGATCTCCAATGCACCAATGTATTTATTTCTTAATTATTTAATAAGTTTTGCTGGGGATTCCTGAAAACCCCATGAAATATGAATTAAAGTAGATCATAAATAGGAACTCTTTTTTTTATCAGCGCTGGAGGTACTGGAAATATTGAAAAAATGTCCATAAAAGTGCTTGAATTTGGTCATGACAAAGGTGTACGAACCCTGTCTCTCTTGCTCTCTCATTCTCTGTTGGTAAGTGTGCAAGTCCGCTCTTATGAAGGCCGCCCCCAAAAAAGTGCGATACTACTTTGCAGATTTTCACTTTTCCCAGTAGGTTCTTGTCCCCATTAACCGCAAAAACCGAGGGATCTCTGTACTATTCAAATGAGCACATAATAAAGATTTTAGCAGTGCTTGGATGGCAGACATTCGTTCACCATTTTTGTACTTTTCAGTTTTCTTCCTTTTTCAACTCAATTGTTTTTCACTTGACCTAATCACTAACTTTCTCAGAACCCATTATAAGCGGCGATAATACGTATTACGTCACAATAAACCAAATCGTTGCGGTGATTGACTGAAAAGGGAGAACGAATCAGGAGAAAGGCTGCACGAGGACAGTACATATGACACATCTTTTTTTGTTGGGGCTGCTAGGTTTAAAAAAAAAAATTGTTTTCCTATTAGAGGCCATTCGCTAAGCTTAGCGATGATCTTGTCTTTTTTGTGCTAGCGAGAAATGTAAAGCACGAGGCTTCACAGTGATTGTGGACGGTCGTCGCTCGCAGTGGAACACGGTCAAGACAGTGGTGCTGATGCTGCAGGTACGGCTAGCTAGCTAGCGGTTAACATTAGCAGCTAAAATTAATGGATAATATCAATTTTCAGAACGTGATTCCGCCGGAGGTGTCTCTGGTATGCGTGGTGAAGCCGGATGAGTTCTGGGACAAGAAAGTCACGCACTTCTGCTTCTGGAAGGAGAAGGACCGACTCGGATTTGAGGTTCAATTAGCTTCTTGCTAATGCTAACTTCTTGCCAATGCTAACTTATTTCATTGGACTTAACAATGTTGTCCAAATTGAGGATTGTCTCTATCCTTTCTATAATTGCATTTTCAATGTTTGTTATTCCTATCGGAAAAGTGTTTTCCTTCATAACCACTGCTAATTTACTCGTTCCTCCCCCTCGTCAGGTGATCCTGGTATCGGCCAATAAACTGACGCGCTACATCGATCCTTCGCAGCTGACGGATCATTTTGGCGGCACGCTGGACTACGACCACTCTGATTGGCTCAGCAAGCGACTGGTCGCCGCCTTCTCCTCCCGTTTGGTGTTCCGGTTGCCGAGGCGACGACACTCACTTGTTTTGTTTTTGTACAGGTTTTCGAGAAATTCACCAAGGAGTCCACGTCGCTACTGGACGAGCTGTCCGTCATCAACGACAGCGACTGCGGCGCCGCCCTCGACCAGTACGTGCACGACGCGCTTGAATCGTGCACGTTACAGTACGTTTTTGTTGTGTTCAATTTTGTTTTTTTGCTGTTCAGTTCGGCCGACGTCCTCCTGCCGTCCTTCGACCCAGAGACCGTCCTACAGACCGGTACTTTATCTTTGTCCGCCACTAGGGGGCTCTTGATACTGGTATCAGTATTTGCTTGTTTTTGTGTGTATTATTATAGTGTCTTTTTTTGTGTGTTCTTTTTAGAGCAGCTTAATACCACATTTTTTATACATATATTAAAATTAAAAGCTAATTCCAATAATTTAGCCACTAGAGGGCAGTTGATACTGTTATCGATTCCTGTTGCAACTATCAATACCTGCTATCAGTACTGCAAAGTTTTATTTGTGTGTTTTTTTTTTTGTGTATTATTTTAATGTCTATATCATTGTGTGTGTGGTTTTTTTTTTGTTGGTTGGGCAGCTCGATACCCCTTTTATATATATTTTAACCGACCTTTCAATTATTCAACAGTTCCGATACCCGATACATATACCACTAGTCGCTAAAATTCCTTATTTGCAAAGAAACATGAAATCCCATCATTAGATTTTTTCCTAATTTTTGCAATCCTGCTTCTTCTCCAAGTAGTATAGCCACATACGGCAATTAACACTGGTACCGACCCTTGCTGCAATTGCCGATATCTGTTATCGGTATTTTCAATTTTCTTGTCTGTTTTTGTGCATTATTTTAGTGTCTTTACTGTTTTGTGTGTTATTTTATTTATTTTTCTTGGGCAGCTCGATACCAGGTTTGTTTTAAATGATAACAATAATGATCATCTCTTGAGAAGTCAACAATATTGATACCCGATTGTGACACCACAAGTCGGTAAAACTCCCTGCCCTATTTATTAAGTAACATGTTTTTCCTTTTATTTAAATGTTGTTAAATGAAATCCAGATACATCTAATTTGACCACTAGAAGCCACTTGATATTGGTATCTATTCCTGTTAAAATGGATACTAATACCTTGATACCTTGTATCAGTATCAGTTTTTTGTTGTCGTATCTGTTGTTTGTGTGAGTATTTTCAGTATTTCTTTTTTGCCTAGGTCACGAGTTGTTGTCGGAGCTCCAGCAGCGTCGTTTTGACGTTTCGGAAGGGGTTGGAGTCGGAGGAGGCGGGGTTACGGGGGCAGGCGGGGTCCAAGGAGGTCAGAAAAAACTGGTTATGCTATTAGCAAGCTCATGTTATCAAGACCCAGCGTCTTGCAGTTTGCAATAATTGTGCCTTGTTTGTTTTGATTTTAGCGCCAACATGGCGTCCGATGGAGGAGGAGCTTCTGGCGCAACCGCAAGTGGCGAAGCTTCTTGATTCACTGAGAGAAAAGTACACTAGATACCAGGAAGTGTGCCGGCAACGTAGCAAGCGATCGCTAATACAAGACGTGCACGCTAAGGTCGCACAGGTGAGGTTACTTACTGATTTTTTTTTTTTTGTGTTTGCTAACTTGGCTAGTGCTAGTGTAGCATTTCCTAGAAAGAGTGTTGGCAACGTAGCAAGCGATTCATAATATACCATGCTAAAGACAGCCAGGTGAGCGCTAGCTAGCAGTTACTTATGGCCTTTTTAGTTAGAAATTACAGTGTTCAACATGTTTGTTATTCGAATAGCTACACTTCTTTTCTAATATAGCTGACATGTTTGCTTAAAGTCTTATCAGTTGACCTTTTTAACTAACTATTCAGATCTTGCATAACGCGTTGGGTGTTTTACGTGTGCCTTAGATTTAGGAAATTATAGAATTGAATTTTGGGGAAATTAGGGTTGATTCACTTATTTGCTATTGTAGCTAGCATGTTTTACTTGGGCTTTTTAGTTGACTGGTTTAGCTAACCTAGCTAGTGTTTGCGTGGCATTTTTTGTTTTTCTAGGTATGCCTAATGATCGAGGTAAATCCGGTTGTTATTGTAATAGTTTAATTTCTTTGTAAATGTACCTAGTATATTCTATATTTTAGTCTACTGTATTAGCTAGCGTAGGCGGAGTTTAACAGGTGTGGCCCCGCCCCCAGGTGGTGACTTGGCTACAGGGGCCGGGCTCAGAATTGCTGAAAAGTGAGCGCACGATCGGCGACTCCACACGGGCGGCACTAGCGCTACAACACAAGCACGAGGAAATCGAGAGTCAGCATAGCGTGAGTACCTTTGACACTAGTGTTGTTGCTAACGTCACTAATGTTGCTAACTCTCCTTTGCTAGGAGTGGTTCGCGGTGTACGTGGAACTGAACCAGCAGATCGCCACCCTGTTGGCTGGAGGGGAACAAGACGTCGAAGAGGTGGGCCAGCTAAAGACGCTACAACGCCAACTTAGCGAAGTTTGCTACCAGCAGGCGGCGCTCTTGGAGAGCCGGCAGAATGTCCTGAGGGATGCGCAAGCCTTCCACACTGCCGCACAAGAGGTAGAGACACACACTTGGCTTAGGTTCATTAGCACTTAACATTTACAGTCTTACTTACTTAGCCTACCACCTAGCCACACCCACTTAGCTTAGCTTCATTTGCATTTAGCCAACATAGCCTTACCTACTTAGCCTACTACCTAGCTACACCTACTTAGCTGAGCTTCAATTGCACTTAGCCAACTTAGCCATACTTACCTACTTAGCTTACTTAGCCTACTACCTAGCCACACCCACTTTGCTCAACTTCATTTGCACTTAGTCTACTTAGCCTTCCTTACAAATATTAGCCTTACTTACCTACTTAGCCTACTGAGCAGCTTTGTTTGCGCTAGCGTTGATTCAGCTTATTTTAAGCCGTTTTGTTAGCATGTCTTCGTTTGATTTCTACTTACAAGCATTAATGCATTAAAATGATCCTGAAAATTTGATTATTATTCTGCATATGCGTTAATTGTATTGGAAATTATGAATATTGAATCAATAAATAAAAAGAAAAACAGATGGGGGTGTCCTAGCTAGATGTCATTCCTGCTTTAGGAGATTGTAGCCAAATTACTGATTCTGTAGTTTCAAGAATGTCTAATTAAAATGTAATATGCGCCTTAAACCTCTGAATGAACTTTTCACAAATGTTTTATTTATATTATCAAGTGCTAATGTTAAAGTAGACCGAGGGTCTCCTGCGTGGTGTTCGCAGGCACCAGGTGGCGCTCTAAAACCAACTGAGTAGCACGTGGACTGGTATTGAAAGTATATCACGGGTCATTGTGATTTCTAATTGGTATGATGTTTAGGGGTGGCTACAGTTTTGATAACGCTTGCATTGATAAGTCTTACTAAACACATTATATAGACAACGATCACTCTTTTTGTTTTAATTCCGTCAATCGCTATTTCTGACTGCAGACAGCGCACAGTGTGGGCAGCTTCCTGTTTCAGTGGCTCCGCCCCTGGTCACTTATCCAATCAGAAAACGCAGGGTCTTGAGCGTCAGGGACAGAATGCAGGAAATGGAAGAAAACGCTTGTCTGCTGCTCTGTTGTTCTTAGTAATCTGCCGGTCAAATAAAAAAAATATGCTGATACCCATCAGTCAAAATCCAGCATATCAGTTCCGATAATAGGCCCGCCCATTAATCGGTTGACTTCTACCGCTAGCATTGCATTTTGTGTTTGTGCCTTGTAGTCCAGAAATAATAGTATTGAATTACTTCTTTGCTACCATAGCTATCTTATTTTCATTTAAGACTTTAGCGCTAGCCAACATAACATTTTTCGTTGCTCGCTGTCACAGCAGCGGGACACACTGGGTTAGCCATTATTACCACGTGTTTTTTTGGCCCTGCCTTGTATGATTCCGCCTTAGTACTAGCTAACATAGCAAGTTTGCTTTGTCGCTAGCTGTCGCAGCAGCCAGACTTGCTAGGTCGGCCAGTATTAGCACATGTTTTCTTTCACCCTTGCTTGTCAGTTCTTGCCTTAGCCCTAGCTAATGTAGCATGTTTGCATTTTGGCTAACAGTAGCAGCAGGTGGACGCACGAGGTTGTCCATTATTAGCACATGCTTTTTTTTGCCCTCGCTTGTCTCCTCCCGCCTTCGCGCTAGCTAACGTAGCATTCTGTCTTTCAACTTTGCTAGTTGTCGCAACAGCTTGACGCACTATTGGGCATGCTGTGCGCGGATGTAGCGCCGGGCGATGGCGCCCAAATCCAGCATAACCTCAAGCTTTTGGAGGAGAAGCTGCAGAGTGTCGGTAGGTCCCATTAGTTAGGTTGTGGCTCTGCCTCCTGCATTGACGCTCCCCTTTTTCAGAGGCGGGTCTAGCATCGCTGCGCCAAAAGGGGGCGCTGCTATTGGAACAGATGAGTGAAGAAGAAGATAATGACGACGGCGAAAAAGCAGCGGCCGAAGAAAGCGAAAATGCCAGGCAGGTCCGAGACATCATGGACGACATGCAGATGAGGAAGCAGAGGTTGGTGCTAGCTTGAGCGTGCTAGGTTTAGTGCCCTAGCTTTAATTCAATCTGGAGGGCCATGTCTAAGCTTGTGCTATACAATGTTTCACTAAGTTGTTATCAATTACAACAGAGAGAATTCAATTTTGTGTGCTAGATATCCTGCACTAGCTTTAGCTTGCTAGCTTTATTGGGCTAGCTTTAGTGCGCTAGCTTCACCGTCCAAGCTTTATCCTAACCGGGAATGACACGTCCAATCTTGTTCCATACAATGTTTCACGATGTTGTTATTAATGATAACAAAGAGAATCCAATTACCGTATTTTCCGCACTATAAGACGCACCTAAAAGTCTTAATTCTTTTCAAAAGCTGACCATGCGCCTTATAACACAGTGTGCCTTATATATGGCTCAATATTAAATTCACAAGGTCTCGCAACTTACTCAACGGCCGCCGACTCGATTTTACCCCGAACGTGGAGTAGTCCGCGGTGTATGCTCGGATTTATATACCGGCGTTTCATTGGCTAACCAATGTGTCAATCATCATTTGAATCGATCACTATTGGCTGAAGTTATTCGGAGCCTCGGATTGGCTAGATGGCTTAAACAAACCCTGCAATCGGCCGAGTTTAGCAATGGCGTAGCAAGCTTGCTACAGTACGCCATAAAGAAACATGTTTCATTAGTCTGTATTTGTAAATATTCTACTCTCCTGGATTTACTTCACTCACGGTTGTAAGAAGACCATGATTGCGTATCATTATTGAACGTGAGAACTTAGGTGAGTTATGCGGCTTTATATTTTCCCGGTATCTTGTTTTAGAACGATCTTGATGTTGCTGTGATGAGTTGAGTGAATTAAACTCAATTCCAAGTGTTTATTCTCATATGCACAGTAAAGTTGTGAGCGAAAAAGAAAATAGAAACACAGAAATGTTTGGCATTTCTTGAATCCCAAGACTTCAACCTTCCGAATGATATTTGTAATGACGCATTTGAGTGACATCATACGGACACCGCATCCGCACGTGTCTACGACACGTATTTGCTTCTTTGCAAGCTTTGGGAATGTTAAGGGGGTAATCAGTTTGACTGAATCATCTGACTGTTTTGTCGACGTTCCCATTGTAGTGCCTTATAATCCGGTGCGCCTTATCTATGGAAGATATAGGACCAAAAAATATTTTTTGGGGGTGCGCCCTATAACCCGGTGCGCCCTATAGTGCGGAAAATACGGTAAGTGTGCTACCTTCAGTGTACTAGCTCTAGTTTGCTAGCTTTACTGTGTAAGCTTTGGCATGCTAGCTGTAGTGTGCTAACTTTAGGGCGTAAACTTTGGCATACTAGTTTTAGAGTGGTAATTTTAGTGTGCAAGTTTTGACAGTCCAGCCTTATAATGCGAGCTTTAGCGCGCCAGCTTCAGTGTACAGTTCCAAGATGTCATGGACGACATGCAGATGAGTGGGCAAAGGTTGTTGCTAGCTTTAGTGCACTAGCTTTAGTGGTCAGGTCTGAGATGTCATGGACGAACGACATGCAAATGATTACAATGTGCTTATTTTAGCACACTAGCTGGAGGGCCATGTCTAATTTTGTTCTATACAATGTTTCATTATGTTGTTATCAATGACAACAAAGAGGATTCAATTGAGTGCGTTGTACCAGCTTTAGCGCGCTAGCTTAAGCGTGATAGCTTTAGAATGCTAGTTTTATTGCACTCGTTGTAGCATGCCAGCTTTAGAGGTCTAGTTTTATACTGCTTGCTTTAGTGCGCTAGCTTTAGCGTTCAGTCCTGAGATGTCATGGACAACATGCGGATAATGATTACATGCTAGGTTTAGCGCACTAGCTTTAGTTTACAAGCTTTCGCATACTAATTTTAAAGTGTTTCATCGCATTAGCTTTTATGTGCTAGATTTTGCGTGCCAGTTTTATCTCGCTATCCTTAGAGCGCGATCTTTTAGCATGCTAGCAAATGTCATCTGAAGGATTTACACAGACACTTAAATTCCTTCTTCAGTCATTTCACAAACGATTGAAAATATATTCGAACGCATTTTTAAATATCATCACAAATATACTTGACATTTTTTTTTATACTTCCTTGCTTTTTTGAGCACAATATAAACTTTTGATTTCTTTTCATATCAGTTTCCTCATGTTTTCCTACTAAACTAAAATGTTATTTTTTTAGTACATTGAAAATATATATATTTTTTTAATGTTATTTTTTTATTATTTTATAGTGCGGTAAAATAATTTTTAATATTGTAGTTCTACAGTAACGAGCATATAAACATTATTTTTCTGATCTTTCTCTTAACAATATTTCACTAGTGCAATAAAAATTATTGTTATTCATCTAATGAATAGCAATATTAGCAGTATTATTTTTTTCCTCTTTTGATATTATTAAATGTTCCGTCAGGTGCGAGGACATGGTGGATGTTCGTCGGCTGAAGATGTTGCAGATGGTCCAGTTGTTTAAATGTGAAGAGGACGCCTCTCAGGTGAGTCACCTTGACCTTGCACTGAAGGTCACGCCTCTCAGGTGTTCCATACCCCGCCTCCTTTTCCTTCTTCAGGCCGTGGATTGGCTGTGCGAGCTTCTGGACGCGCTGCTGAAGACGCACGTGCGATTGGGCGAGGACCAAAAGGACACCAAAGCCCTGCTGGACAAGCACGCCAAGTTTGTGGATGTGGCCCAGGTGAGCCAATGGAGCTGGACCAGCTCTCCTGCAGAACAGCAACGACAAGTCTAGTCTATTATTTAATAATAATAATAATAATTTCCTTTGTATTGTTAGTGTATTATAGTATTATTTAGTGCCTTTTGGTGGTAAAAATCTTCCATCGTTATATAAAACAATATTGAATAATAGGCAAAAAAATACATAAACTATCACAGAAAGGAGCAGTTTTAATAAATACTTGAGACATTTTTATATATTTGACATGACCTTACTGCTACAAGCGCCCCCTAAAGCCAAGAACAGTGTTTGAAATAACATCTGCCCGGACGCCCGGGGCGCGCATCTTTTATGTCGGACGTACAACTTACAAAACGTCTCCGTCGCTTTAAAAATTTCGGAATTTCGGTTCGTATAATAATTTGTATGCTCGGCAGCCAATCAGAAGCCTCCATCGAATAACTTTGTGCTTCCACCGTTATAAGGTCATGCATTAGAATATTGTTTTCCAAAGTAGACGCACAGACAACACAAGAAAAATGGATAAGTGGTTAGGAATCAAGCCAAAACCTCGGCCCCAGAAGAAAGATTCAAAAGAAGCTAACAAAATTTTATTACGATACATAACGTAAACGTACATTAAAAGCATCGTGGAAAGAGAAGTTCACGTGGCTTGTAGCAGACGACGCAACGCAAACGAGATATTCTGATTATCAATTCTTAATACTTTGCAACAATGGGGTTTTTTTGGCAATTAGTGGGACCTCGGTTATCGCGGTTAGTGGGGACCAAAACCACCCACGATAAGTAGCGGCGCACCTTCCCAAAAAAAAAATTTTTTTTTAATTATTTTTTTAGACCCAGTTAATGGGGACCAAAACCACCCGCAAAAAGTGAAAATCTGCGAAGTAGCGACGCCCCTTCAAAAAGGAATTTTTTTTTTTTTTTTTAAATTATTATTATTTTATAGACCTGGTAATGAGGACCAAAACCACCCGCAAAAAGTGAAAGTCTGCGAAGTAGCGACGCCCCTTCAAAAAAAAAAAAAAAAATCTCGTCTCATCTCATTATCTGCACCGCTTATCCTTATTAAGGTCGCGGGGGGGCTGGAGCCTATCCCAGCCATCTCCGGGCAGTGGGCAGAGGGGACACCTGAACTGGTTGCCAGCCAATCGCAGCTGCAAATCACATTAGTTCTCACAGCTAGCTGCGGAGACAAATTCATGACTGGGTTTATACTTGCGCCGCACCGCGGGTGCCGTTCGGTCGCTCCCGCGAGCGAGCCCCTAACCCGCGGCGCGGGTACTTTCGGGCGCGATACGCACGACACCGCGACAAGCCGAGCAGGTCAGGTGCTCGGCGCGGACGCCGGCGCCCGGCGTCTCCTGCGAGGGCCGCGAGGGCCTTCGCCTCGGCGACCGGACTCGCCGGTAGGTCGGGGGCTCGGCCAAAACCACCCGCAAAAAGTGAAAATCTGCGAAGTAGCGACGCCCCTCAATTTAAAAAAAAAATGTTTTTATTTATTTTTTTACTATTACAGGCCGCGAAGCTCTGAAGCCACGAACGTCGAAGCGCGAAGTAGCGAGGTCCCACTGTAATCGTCTTATTGTGATTCAAGTTGTGAAAAATGAATAATTTGTATCCTTGCTTTTGCTTTGTAGCACTTGTTGCATAAGATATGACTCGTTCTTCCTGCGACATGTATACTGTTCATTTAACCTTGCTTTCTCGATTTTTAGAGCACCTACGAGTACGGTCGGCAGCTGTTGCAGGCGACGGTCGTGTTGTGCCAGTCTCTACGTTGTTCGACGCGGTCTTCGGGCGACACGCTCCCGAAACTCAACCGAGCTTGGAAACATTTTGCGGTCGCCGCCGACGAGCGACAGAGACGACTGCAGCTCGCGCTTGTATTCCATACGCAAACGCACAATGTACGTACTTTTGGTTCTCTCTCTCTCTCTCTCGCTCGCTCCCTCTCTTTTTCTATCTTTTTCTCATATTTTTCCATTTGCTCTCTGTTTCTCTTGCTCTGTCTCTCCCTCTTTTTTGCTCTTTCATTCTTCCTCTCTGTTGCTCTTTCTCTCTCCTCTCTTTTGCCCTTTCTTCCATTCTTTCTCTTGCCTTTTTCGCCTTTTGCTGTTTCTCTCTTGCTGTCTCTTACTTTTTTCTTCTCTTTTGCGCTGTCTCTCATGCTCTCTGCACTCCTCTCTCTCTCCTCTTTCTTTGACTCTCCTTTCTCCTATCTCTCTCTCTCTCTGTCTCTCTCATCAGTCTTTCACTCTCTTTCTCCTTCCATTGCTCACTCTTCCTATTATTCTGATCTTTTTCAATTTGCCCTCTGTTTCTCTTGCTCGTTCTCTCTCTTCTCTTTTGCTCTTTCTTTCTTTTTCATCTCTCGTTCTTTCTCCTTTCTCGTTCTGTCTTTCATTCTGTCTCTCTTACTCCCTCAAACCTCTCTTTTGGTCTTTGTTACGTTCCTTATCTCATTCTCTCTTGTTATTTCTCTACTCTTTTTTGCTCTCTTTCACTCTTTCTCGATCTTTCTCCTATCTTTGACCCTTTCTTTCATTCTTTTTCTCACTCTCCTATTATTATTATTATTATTTTTGTTGACACACCCTAACACATCCACGTGGCCCCACACCCACATCAGCTATTGGAGGAGGAGGTGGTGGAGGCGGAGACTTTGGAACAAGTGGACGCCGCCGCCAAAGCTTTGCTGGAGCGACTGGCCACGCCCGTCGTCTTCCCTGACGGGTTCGTATGGAACTCTCGCATAAAAAAACACAAAAACAAAAAAATACATATCAAAAAATTTGTGTGCAACGCCAATTATTGTTAATACCTTGATACTGTTTGGGTTTTTTTCAAGAATTTATAGTTCCATGTTTGTGAGGTGGGTGGTGGTGATGGAGTGTTAGGCTAGCCAGAAATGTCACAGTTCGGGTTCTGACGGCACTTGCCAATCAGAGGCAAATGTTTGTTAGGGGGCGTGACTGTCTGTGTGCCCCATTGTGAAGGTGTATGCTGTCAGTCAAAGAGCTAGGCGCACAACTAGCCACCAAAGCAATCGGGACAGCTAGAAGCCAAGTGGCTTGTTTCATTAAAAAGAAATTCGTCAATTAAATCGGGATTTGAAAGTTAGAAGAGCGCAGACAAATGATAATCACCAGCAGGTGATCAACAGGTTGTTATGGGGTTCGGGAAGTAACTAAGAGAGAGAAAGCAATTGCAGGACTTCAAGTTCAGCTTATCGCTACAGCTAGGCTAACAACTCTCACAAGCAACCCTTCCCGAGCCTGGCTAGTCCCCAACACCAGATCCGTTACCCATTAATTTGATGACCTGGAACTACAACTCGTGGGAGATTTCTGCATTGGGGAGTCTTGTACCTTAACCATCGCGGAGACCTGGGTCTATTCGAGGATACTCAAGCCAGCATGCAGCTAGCTAGCTGCTCTGAAAATCGCTTTCTTACTCTGAAAGGACAATTCTGTTTTACTTTTGTATAATGATGGTCAGGACCGTTCATTTAACTGCAAATCTTTCTTCTGTTTTTATTTGTAGATCTATAGTTGTTGTTTTGTTGCAGTTGTGTACGCTAAGTCAGTAATGATGTCACCTCTGTTTGACCCTTGTCGAAAAATAAATAATGGTCAGCAGACGGGGAACTTTTTCCAAGATTAAAGCTTTTCACTATGATTAAGTACTCATAAGAAACAGAACTCGCTCACAAATAGCATTTTTTAAATCAATAATTGCATCGAAATTGATTTATTGGTCCGAAAAATCACAATTGGGCTTTTGTTCCAAAATTGTTTTTAAATAATGAAAGTTTTTGAGACTGGCTGGACCAATTTAACTCTGGCAGCCTGTCATAGACTTTGAATGGTTTGGGAAACACTGGCTGCACATATTCAACCACATTTGTCCCTTACTTGCTTAGTTTTAGCTGAGAAAAAATCCAATAAGTTGTATACATTGCACATTATACACTCAAAAATGTTATATTATTTTTCCTTCAGGAGCGAGCATCGCTTTGGCAGCTCAGCCAATGATGCGGCGGCCGAGTGCGTTCAAGAGCGCCTCCTATTGGTGGAAGAGCGGCGTTTGCAGCTGCAGGATGCGGAGCCAATTGCGGAGGAGGGAGGACCCCACGCCCCATTGGACGTCATCGGGGAGGAGCCTAACGAAAAAGAAGACGAAGAAGCTGACCTGTTAGCGCACCATGCTAACTGATGCTAAAGCTCGGTTTTCTTTGTTCGGAGGGTTTTTGCCCAGCATGCTTCTTGTTCCTGCTTGTGTATTCCCAAACAAGACTGACCAAAACGAAAAGTTTTTTTTACTTGCTGCTGCTGAATTTGTCAACCATTGCACCTCACAATCTCAAATATTTCCTGTCCTTGCCAACAACTTCCTGACCCCTTCAAAATAAACTATTTCAGCTTTCATGTCTGAGCCGCGTTTTTATGAGGAGATGAAATCATTTGAATAAAAAAATCCATCAACCAATTCATTTTTAGTAGCCAACTTAATGTAAAACTGCCTCGCCATGTCAGTTTTTTCGATATTTTTATTAGGAAGAATGTCTGACAAACTAATCAAATTTATAGCCTAAAGCAAGTGTCAAAGGTGTGCCCTGGAAGAAGATTTTCTTCTGCTCCTGAGATAATCCTAAAAGATGTATCATACACCAGGATTGCATATCTGTTTACTTCATTATTGTCATTGATGGTGATAGGAATGAGTGGAGAGGTGCTGTCAAAGGATAGTGGGATGTTTAGACGCGTTCTAAGGGATGGGCAGGGCACCCATATGATGCGGCAGGGGTAAACCAGTGAAAGCTGTCAGGCCCTGCTGTTGAACAGAAGAGTGTTGTGTCACCCTGACCCGAGTGACATGGCCACTTTCTTGTGTCCCGTTCCATCTGGAGGGACGAAAGCATGACTGACTTAACTTGTTTGGGTGTTTGGGCATTTGGGTTGGCCATGGTCCAAAAATGTTTGTGTGTATTTTTTGCTACTTTTTCCCTTTTTTATTTTCTTTGTCTTTGTGTATGTGTTTGTCTTGCTGTCGGTCACCCCTCTCGAGGGATATGACCAGGGTAGCTAGATAGATTTTTGTCACATGCTGCTGCCTGTCCATGCCGAGGTCCTGCTTATTTTGGAAGAGAGGGATAACGTTTTCACACCGAAAAACAACAGCAAGAAGGCTTATCCTGCTACCGGTAACCATAAAAACCAGTACTAACTGTTTTATGAGGGGGAACAAACCCCTGTTCAATTAAAAAAAAAAACAGCCTGAAGAGAGATAGGCACTAGCAGGCTGTACGTGCCCAAGACAACCCAGGAACTGATACCCGACGACCTGAGCAGTTAAGGGATCTGTGAAGGTCAACTTCTTTAAGTTGTTTTTGGTTAATAGGTTTTTAAACTTTGATTATTTTTAGAGTTCTCAACAAGTATTTGTTTGAACATTAGCTGTAAAGATACACCGTCGAACAAAAAGTTCTGAGGTTCACAACACTTTATCTTCATAGCTCTCATGTCCCCAATTCCGTGCATCCAAAGATTTGGGGTACCCCTTCGATAACTACTTCAGGCCTGCAGTGGCAGGAAAAAGTATTTCCTGATTTCTGAGATTTTGCTTATTTTTCACTCACGAATGTTTTAGATCATCAAACTAATTTTCATATCACACAGAGACAACCCAAGAAAATACAAAATGCAGTTTGTAATGCTGATTCCATTTATTGATGGGAATTATTTTGATTGACAGCGCTTTTTAGAAAAAGGGTGTGACACAACATAAATAGCATCTTGTCATTATTACGTAATGGACAGGTCTCTCGACCAATGTACGACAAGTATAAATGAGCGTGGTCATTCATCAACCAATAGGATCGATTACAATTTAGAATAGGCGGTGCTAAGTGCGTCTTCTCGCATAGCGGTGCTGCTCTGGTATGAGCGGTAATGGCTACGAGACGGCGGATTTAGGAATTTTGCCTTGAGAAACACTATAACCTATTCTGCACGGTTTATTGGAGCCTGCTGTGCGACGGAGAAGGAAGAACCCAAGCATTTAATTCAACTTGGATACGTCGCCTTGCAGTGTTTGATTTCGTCGTAGGCCGCAAAAGCCTCGGTCTGGATTTTACTCTTATCCCGAGTGCACATCCATCGCTATTTGGAAATTCGTTTGGGGTCTGTTCGTGACATTTACCTTCGCGGTGTTCCCGTATTTATTTAAATACAATTATCGGTTGGTTTAAACAGTTTAGTAAACAACACTGTTACGGTGTTGTATTTTGCCGAGGTTGTTCACAGGAGGCCATATAAGCCGCGGTCTGGATTTATTTCGCTAGCCTGGACGATTTGGATAGTCAATTTAAGCAAGGTTGTGTTAGTGTTTACATTTAACTAGCCTGACTCGGTTATCGTCTACTTTTAAGAGAGTCGAACGTTCCGCGTGGGTTTAAAGTTCCCTGACTTGGCTAGTTAGCTAGGGACACGAATGAATGAGGACTAGTGACGAGTAATACCACAATTTATTTCACTTCGTAACAACGCTTCCTACTTATAACTAAATATAATTTTGAGGGGAGGGGGGCAAGTTCTCCATCCTTGCTGGTCGCCGACCCCCTCAAATGGCACAAGAACGCCGTCGCTGGGAGTTGGCGGACGGCGGCTCTTTAGCATGACAAGCTAATAGGATGCTAACACTTTGTGCTTGAGAGGAGAGCGGGGCGCCCGGCCGGTAAAAGCGCAAAAACATTCGGACCACTTTGGGGACACTGAACACAAAGAGCCCCGTCCGGGTATGGGGAACACGTTGTCATGCTGCGTCTCCCCGGAGTCGAGCCCCAAGTTGCCGTCCAGGCAGCCGGCGGAGCGGCTGGAGGAGTTCCTGACCAGCACGGAAGTCAGCGACGACAACAGCGCCCCCTACCTGCAGCACATTAGCGACAGAGAAGTCCCAGACGGTTTGTGTTCCTTAACACTTTTGTTTTATGTTGCTTGTCATAAATATTTCGTTTGTCCATCATACAAGCAATAAGCCGACTGAATACTGAATTGTACTGAGAGTATTCCTTTTATGTAAAGCCCTGTAAACACACACAATAATCTTGTGAACGTCTTAGTCCGGTTAAGAGTATTCCGTTAGCAATGGTTTAATTAGTTAAATGGTAAATGGTCTGCATTTATATAGCGCTTTTCAAGTCAATGAAGACCTCTCAAAGCGCTTTACAATGTGCTTCACACTTACCCGTTCACTCACACACTAATAGGGAGTCAGCCATGCAAGGCGCCTACCCGCTAATTGGGGGCATTAGGGATTCAGTGTCTTGACCAAGGACACTTCGACATAGGGACATGGAGAAGCCGGGAATCGAACCTGCAACCCAGCGCTCTACCTCCTGAGCTAATACTGCCCATTCTTTCCATTTCTGATTATTCTTACACGTATACACATTGGAGTAATCCGGTTGTTTGTGTGCTCCAGCAGATTCCCTTATTCGAGATTATAATATGCTTAAAAGCACTGTGGCACTTGTAGTACATGAACAAAAGATACGCAGAAATGACGCTTTATCTGCTAAAAAAAACACATTGGTTTATTTTTCAGGCATACAGTGTAAATACCACAGGTGTATCCATATTTATGCAGTAGATGTCGTAGTTGTGTCCATCCCTGTGTAGTGTAAGTCTATGCTTTCGCTAAACTACATATAAGCGTGTCAGGTTCAGTTCCTTTATCCTTACTGCTCATTATATTACAAATAACCAGGAGACTGCAAATTTTCGTAACTATCTACTTGATGCCAGAAAGATTGGATACACAACTGTGGAGCTTTTTTTCACCCTGATGCGGAAGAGTTCTGTCTTATCTAAAGTAGTCCCTATTTACATAGTGTATTGGCCGCCCACCCATGCAGGGTAAGGGGACACCTGAGCCTCATCAATGGCCAATGTGAGACCCTATGGTCTTACCTGGTTCAGACTGGATAATGTGTGCAAGAGTGGGTTTAGATAGCAAGGACAAGTTACTGCAACCTAGAAGATCAACTCAACATGACTTCTCAAGTCTTCTATCTAATATATGAACTGCCTAATCTAACAAGCTCAACTTACAAATATACTGGACGCAGCATTGAAGTTCACTTTTGGAGCAAACGAGAACGTGTATTGCCCATACTGTACTGACTTGTGAAGATTCTTAAGAGGTCAGTACTAATAATCCCATGTCAGTAGTCTTGAGAAAGTCATCTGATAACATATGATCTCCAATTGTTATGTTGCTGTAATGTTTCATTTCTGTTTCTATGGTTATCGTCACGCTGAAGGCCAACTGATTTCTAGAATGATGACTGTGCATCCAAGCCTTTCTCAGTATTCTTTTTGGCAAGTTGTGTTTGCACGACATCAATTCACTTGCTTTCTTTTTAAACTGAGTCAACGACGACATACTCCATTTTGAAGTAAAAAAGGGTGGCCTATGTCAATTGTATAGATTCGATGAGGAAATGTTATAAGGTCGGGAGGATTTGTTGTGAGATTTCCTGAAGTGAAATGGCATTTGAGGTGACTTGTTCTAATTTAAATCAGTGTAATGCATGTGGGCTGGAGTATTGTATTAATTAATCTGTAATGCGTATTCAACATTCTTTATTACACTATTTTTATTCACTGTACCAAAGATGAATGATGGAAAGTCATCATGAACGATATAAACACAAAAAAGCACGACGGGAGGAACAACTGTTTGGTGTATCTGATTTTGACTCGTACTTTGAAGGACGTGAAATAAATACATTGCACGGGTTTTGTTCGGGTGCTAGAATTTCTTTAAAATGCTTGAATTTTAATATTTTTGAGGTTTGAAAAGTGCTTGAATTTTGGTTGAAATGCTTGTAACTACTTTAAATTGTTGCCAAGTTTCTCAGCACGCCTGCTTAAAAATGATGCTGACACTGCTTTCTGGTGGCTTCGCTTTGCCGTTGCCTTTTTTATTCCCTCGTGATTGACTGCAACAGGCATTAGTTTATACGGCATTGTCATATGAAGCATTGCCCTCTTTAGGTGCATGCTGTTTAGGTGCATGCTACACCTAAACAGGGCACTATAAAATATGTATATTCGTGTAAGGATTAGGTATCAATTATGGACATTTGTAATGAGCCGTGCAAAAAGGTAAATTTTAATAGGAAAAACTTCCTGCAACTTAAAATGTAAGCTCCACAATACTGTCATTTTAACCAAACTGGTAAAAATGGGGCGGCAGTAGCTCTGGAGGTAGAGTGATCGTTTTAGGATTAAGGGATCCCAGTTCAAATCCCGGCTTGTCCCGTGTTACATGCCGAAGTGTCCTTGGGTAAGCCACTGAAACCCCAATACCCCCAATAAGCAGGTTAGCACCTTACATGGCTGCACAGATCACGGCCGCTGTTGGGAAATGTGAAGCACACTGTAAAGCGCTTTGGTAAGTCATTGACCTGAAAAGCGCTATATAAATGCAGATCATTTCATTTCAAACACCTATATGGGGAGAGATTTATCTCCAAAATATTAACAAACATATTGTGGATTTCTTCTTTCAATGGTACTGGAGAAATTAGTAATGAAATTCCTTAAAAGTGCCTGAATTTGGCCATGAAGAACCTATATGAACACTAATTGTAAATTCTTCTTGACAAACACAACGGATTATAAAAGACCTTAAAAATTTTAATGTCAACTGTACTTTTTGGATATTTTTATGGTAAACAGGAAATACTATTGAGTTAAAGTAGCATTGAAGCTTAATTTTTAACGGCACTAATAATTGGAAGGTTTTCACCCCCCCAAAAAGTTTTTTTTTTTTCATTGTAATTACTGTTAAAAACCCTGTTTTTGGAGGCTGATAACGATAACTTTTTTTCAAAACTGCGTGTCATGTTTGGGGGTTAAACATGCAAAATTCAATTAGTTTTATGTGTGTCTTTATTTTTGTTTCCAATTACAATAACATTATAATTCAGAAAATATGTCTCTTTAAAAGTAATGTTGGAGAGAGAATAGCTTGACTTAATCAATCAATACTTTGTCAGTAAAGTACTAACTAACAATAACAGTAAATAGTTCATACGATAATAGGTTTATCCATCGTGTGAATATACTTAAAAACATACAAGTGCTCCAATAATTAATGTCACAAAAATTCACCGATTTTTCAGTGGTATTATCTTAACTGTGCACATTACAGCTTTAATAAAAGAAATCCAAAATATAAAATTGCTGACGCTTGGAGGGGGAAACTACATCTATGCTTTCTGCCAAGCCTTACCCACATTTGAGGCCAAGTTGTGGTATTACTTATGTACAAAATCAAAATATATTTTAAGATCAGGGGATGAATAATTGTAACCAGTGTAGTTCTTTGAGACATTTTGTGATTAAGGGCTATACAAATAAATGTGAAATGTCTAACAAGTAACCAAAATGCCAAAAATTTCTGACAAGCAGTGTCAAGTGAATGAATATTATAGCGTTGCATCCAATGACTATATATTTCGGGTATTTTATTTTTTAATATCTGCAATCTGGGCGTTATAGATCTGATTGCTATCAAGCTGATGATTATCGTGCATCCTTAATGAATTCATGATTATTGAGGGGTTTTTTTTTTCACTATCCTTCAGAGCTGGCCTTAGAGTCAAACCCGTCAGACCATGCCCGGGCTAGCACCATCTTTCTGTGCAAGTCGCAAACGGACGGTGAGATGTCACATGTTTTAACTGTATGACATTTCTAAATTGATTCATCTTAATAATAAAATGGTGTTGTTTTGTTGTTAGTGCGTGACAGGAGGAAAAGCAACCATATCAACCACATCAGTCATGTGAGCATTTTTTTTTTTCATTTAGGAAATATTGTCTTACGGACCCCACCTGTTTTTTTCTTTAACTTGACTAAAATCATCATGTTTTGTGTGTGTCCAGGTGTCTCCCGGCCCGCTGTGCAAGAAGTACAGCTCGTGCTCCACCATCTTTATTGACGACAGCACCGTCAGCCAGCCCAACCTCAAAAGCACAATCAAATGGTAACAACGTGCGAATGGATTATGCACAATATTAAAATGGAATTAAAGATGCACCTTTAACTTCAACGTCTGTCTGTCTCCAGTGTCACTTTAGCAATTTACTACCACATCAAGAATAGGTAGGTTCATTTTTATAGTGTACGATGTAAGGATCGACCGATATGGGGTTTTCAGGGCCGATACCAATATCTATTATTAGTAGTAGTTAGAGCAGGGGTCGGGAACCTTTTTGACTCAAAGAGCCATAAAAGCAAAATATATTAATTTTATTTTGGGAAAGAGCCACACCATATATTATGAGACAAATTTACTAAATTGCTAAACCCGCGCCACAGACAAAAGCTTAGTCTTCAGCACATTTATTTTTGATGATTTGATAAAAATTATGAAAAGAGAATAATGCCAGAGCCCCTGTCCCAAAATCAACAAACATACCACTTTAAATTTGTCTTTCTTGCAATTACTCAAGATCGGTTAAACTCATTTTGACCCTTTTTTTTCCACACATATTGGTTTCAAAACCAGATGTAAGCAGTTATTTTGTAAAAACGTCACAACATTCTGCAAACAGGGAGCCTGATGTGCTTATCTATGGCGCAGACGGCGTAGGGCGAGAGATGGGAGGGAGTGCTTGCACTTTTTGCATAGCTCCACCCATCCCTCCCACTCACCCAATCAAAAAACTTTAAATTCTCTTCCGGTGTTTTGGCGTATTTACAGTGTGTTCTGTGGATTCATCATAAGGTATCTGAACACTGAAGACAGATAATATAGTGAGGTTTTATATAACGGATTCTTTAGCGATGTACAGCCAGAACGAGTTTTTTTTTGTTGTTTTTTTTTTTTGTTTTTGTTTTTTTTCGTGCAACACCTTGACTGTAAGTTGTAGTGAAAAACGTGCCCTATATATAGTGCCAAGCACAACTTTCATGTCAGCTTTGGTTTGGCTTTGTGAGTCTTTGAACAGGATTAATAGCTTACGTTTTGGACGAGATGGAGAAAATTTGCATGCAATCAAATTTGTCTCCGAGCCACAGGTACTCATAGAAAGAGCCATATATGGCTCGCGAGCCATAGGTTCCCGACCCCTGAGTTAGAGGATTCTTATTACTTATTCATTCGCTGTAACAGCTCAAAATTTGGCATAAGAAATTAGTAAAAATGCGAAAAGAAATAAAGAATATTTGTTATGAATTCATTTAAACTTAAAAAGCTCCCTGAAACCTTTTATGTGAAATGAATTAGAATTTCAACATAACTAATATTTTACCTAAACCAAAAATGAACATTGCAGTAAATCGGCTTATCAGCAATTTGTTTAAAGATACTTACAAACTTAAATAGATTCCCGATTCTTACTTTTTTTATAATATATAAAGAAAAATGTCAATACAACCGTCATGACTTAAATTACCTTAAAACAAAATTTCAATGGAGCCCACAAATTTAATAGAAATGTGAGAACTCCTGTTCAAGAGCCAGATTGATGAACTAATTATGGTAATGGTAATTATAGTTATGATAATAGCTAATCACTCACCCTTCCACTTTAGTGCGTGCGTTTTATGCTCTCTCAATCACAAGCACACACACTTGATTGATGAACTTATGTTGTGATAAAAGCCAATATATCAGTCTCCACCTAAACTTGCTTCCCCACAACAAGTTAACTAAACCTTTTCTGTTGTCTCTTAATCACACACATGCTTTTCTACCGCATACTTTTCAAAATCTCAATATTATCAGCAGTTTTGATTCAAAGACCTGTTGGGGCTCAGACTTAGCAGAGCTGTCGCTGTTTAATTGGCCCTAATGTTACTCTTCCTGCTGTAGCGTCCGAAGCCGGGAGAGAGAGGCTCACCGGCATCCGAGCCAATATCGGCCTGTTGAAAAAATAAAAATGCCAATATCGATTATCCGTCAAATTCCCAAATATCGGTGCCGATGATCTGCCCGCCCGATAATCGGTCGACCTCTAGTACGATATCTGTAGTAGTATTTGTGTGCATCCACTGACAAGTGTGTTCTGCAGGGATTCTGACCGCTCCCTGGACATCTTTGATGAGAAGCTGCATCCTCTATCAGTGAGTCCCGTCAGTATCTCAATAAGCATTGCAACATTCTTCTTGTGAATGGGTTTTTTTTTTTTTGTTACCTTCACACAGAGAGAGGCGGTCCCAGACGAGTACAGCTGCATGGACCCCGAGCACAAAGTCATCTATCGCTTCGTCAGGACACTCTTTAGTGCAGCACAACTCACTGCCGAATGTGCCATTGTCACACTTGTAAGTATTGTCGAAACAAAAGAATAATCAGACTTTTGAAAATGATTATATTGGGGTGGAGGCAAAATATTCACTGAAGTTTGTTCTTTCTACATTTTAAAAATTCAAATGCAGTTCAAATTTTATGATGAAAGTTTCATGCTTTTATAAGGAAAACATAACAGAAAATTTTAAATTTTGAAACGGCAATTACCTAAACATTTCATGTAAAGGTGAAAGGCTGAAACAATTGGGTTGAAGTATTGGAAACAGGACTGAAAATGTTACATGAAAGATTTGAATTTGAGGGATAAAGTAAGCAAGACAAAAAAAAAACCATGTACTGAAAATACCGAGAATTTTAAAGAAGCTACTGAAAAGTACTTGAAAGTACAAAAAGTATTTAACGTCCTAAAATGCGTTGTACTGTATGAAAAAAATGCCCAAAAGTGCTGGACAGTACTGAACAATATAAGAAAAAGTACTGAATGATGATACAAGTATTCAAATGTAATAAAAGTTTTAAAGTATGAAAAAGAAATCAATAGTTCAAAAAAAGTACTACTAAGATAAAAATGTAATGAAAAGTATGGAAAAATTACTCAATATTTGGAAAATTTAGTGTAAAGTATGAACAAATACTCAATAGTTTGAAAAATATAAAACAAAAGCTGAAAAGTAGTCAAAACATTGAGACAAAGTATGATAATATTTAAGTACTAACACATACAAAAAGTAGTGAAGATGTATTGAAAAATATGAAAAAAAAATAAAAATACTGAGGGTACTCAATAGTGTTTAGAAATTACTAAAAAGTATGAAAACGTACTATCAAGTGTGGAAAAATAACTGCAAAAAAATCCCAAAGTATGAAAGAAAAAACATTGAAAAGTGGTTAAAAAGTCCTGAAATGAAAAGTATGAAAATATACAAAAAGTACTCAAAATAGAGGTATGATCGGGCCTAAAAAGTCCAGCCTGACCGGCCCGCAAGTATATAAACCTGACTAATTACCTTGAATGACAGGACTGTGCCAGAAGCAAACCCAAATGTAATATTTTTGTCAGACCAATTCACTTTTCCTAGAATGAGCGAGTGTGTCGTCTGTCCCTGTGTGCCCTGCGACTGGCTGGAAACCAGTTCAGGGTGTCCCCTGTCCCCTGCCCGCAGATAGCTGGGATGGGTTTTAGCGCCCCCACGACCCTACTGAGGATAAGCGGTGCTGCTAATGAATGGATGGATCACACTGACTAAGAACAGGCAGGCCTGCTGTAAAGAATCATTTAACATGATAAATGAACAAACAATCTGGATAGAATACAATATTACTAATTTAAATAAATAAGAAGAAAATAACATGTTAAGACCACTATTAAAAAACTAAATTAACCAAACAAAGTTAAACTTGCTTAAATGACTCCAACACAAGACATTATCATGTTAAAATAAAATAGCTAAGTCTAATACACTACATTTCAAACACGAACAAGAAAATAATGGTGACATATTGTGCAAAACATACATAGAATAAAAGCGTTGACTCTGCCGATGGTTTGCAAATTAAGGCCTCCTTTCCTGTTCCAGTGAAACAAAGGAAATAATTAAAGCCTCAAGCAATAATCAAAATGTCAATTTGACAAGCAGGATATTATTTACGCTGTTTAGCTGTCATGCAGGAACAAGATCGCGTCTACTGAGCAAGGTTTAAAGGATACCCACCACTGATCTATCGTACGCCCTGCGCTAAAAACTCGCTCGCTGCTGCTGGTTGCGGATATGTGAAGCGCGGATCAAACTAACTTGGCAGGTCTGGGGTATGAACTTGAGTTTTTACTCCTGTGTGGATTTAAAAAAAAAAAAAAAAAGGACCCGAAATTCGCATCGGGTTTATAATCTTGCCTTTAACTCAAGCGTATGAAAAGGTACACAAATTACAAATGTTGTGGAAAGTCTCATAAAGTACTGTAGTGAAGTATGATAATGTACAAACATACAGAACGGTAATGTACAGAATAAAAAAATATGAAAATGTATTAAACAGTTTGAAAAAGTATGAAAAATTCTCAGTTAAAAAAATTAAAAATGACTTCAGGTTTCAGGACCGGATATTATCACGATTGGCCAACAGAGGGCAGCAAAAGATTTTCTCATTTCGGCATAGTGTCGCTGTCTGTTTTTCTACATATTGGTCTCTTCTCGTCATTTTTTCTTTTTAAATAATGTTATTGTTCAAGTCACTTGTATACATAATAGAGTGTGGATTTTCCTCTTTCTGGACCTCAGGTGTACCTGGAGCGTCTGCTGACCTACGCCGAGCTGGACATTTGTCCATCCAACTGGAAGCGCATCGTGCTGGGAGCAATCCTGCTGGCTTCCAAAGTCTGGGACGACCAGGCCGTTTGGAACGTGGACTACTGCCAGATCCTCAAGGATATCACCGTAGAAGACATGTGAGTCAGGAACCTTGTTTGAAGAAGTGATGCTTAGCCCATTGACACGGAGGGTGCGGTACGGTTTTGAGTCAGAGGTGGCGGTTGTGAGAAAGAAAGGGACAACCTCTCGACCTATCGCTACAGGTGCCAAGTATAGACAATATATTTAACATAAATTATTGTAAAAGAACACTTATTCGATTTAAGGTGTTAGATGAGAATTCATAAATTTGGTTAATCTCAGTTTACTAACCCTGTTTTATTATCAATTTTAATGTAATGACGGGAGTTCTACTCTAATTTCAGTTCATAACCTAATATTGTTAGTCGCAAAATATACATTTATGCGCACTAACAGTGTTTTAGAATCAATCTAAATCCAGGCCTGGGCGATAAAACAAAAACAATAATTATCGTCATATATAGTTTTTGCAAAAGTAAATAATAGTGTTCGGGCGATATTTTAAACTGTGATAACACCGGATAAAATGGGGGCGGTAACGCAATGAAAACACAAGTTCAGACCAACATTCAGGAGTTGAAGAAGGTGACGAAGACCAGCCAATTATATCTCTGCAATTTAGGGTGTAGCGGCTCACCGAGTGAAATCGAAAGGACTACAAGATTGTCAAAATGAAGGATAAAGAGGCGAAGGACACCCAGCATTAAATGTCTCAGCAGTGAACCTAAAACGGAGTGTTTTGGTGTGAGTCAGTGACTGTAAACTGTAGTGGGGAGTATGCTCTTTATATACTGGACCAAACTATTTGTGCTAATAGAGCTACACAAACTATGCGTGCACTTGCATAACAGTATTGAAATGCCAAAGATGGAAATTGCACAAGTGTTCGAGTCATATGCAGTCATAATTAGAGCCATATATGGCCCGCAAGCCATAGGTTTCTAGCCCTTGCCTTAGTAGGAGGTGGCTAGAGTCAAAAACACACTCTCACTTACCAAGCATTCATTCCACTTGGCTCATCCCAACCTGACACCGAACATTCGGCCGACAAAACAACAAGCGAGTGAGTTGCTGCGCCACGCAATCCTTCATCAGCAGAAAGGCCAAACAGCACACAATGGTTTACCAACTCCGTATTGTATGGTTCAACCCCGCCTTGGCCCTGCCGCTGGCCCTATTAGGCCACCTGGTAGCCCAGGTTAGCCAGTTTGAGCTGCGTCTATCAGTCATTCTTGACTATCTTTCTCCATTCACATCCATCCCTAGCACACACTCTTGGATCCATTAAATGAACCCGGCTCACATCCAGGGCACGTTTCACCCCATTCGTCCAACTATTTTTAGTTTTTCTCCTCATTCGGTTTCCCACCTTTTTATATTTTAATACTTTTGCGAGACACTGTAGAAATAGTTCCAATGTAAGCACTTTTCTGGTCTGACAAAAGTAGTAAAGCTACAGCCCTTGTTCGTTTTTGCAGTCGGCCTTAAGGCAGGTTCCCTTTAAAAAAAAAAAATTGTGTCTGCGTGTTGCTTCTGCTTCATCTGAGAGTCTTTGTGGCTGCAGGATGAAGAGGGCGGTGGGTTGTTTTGAGATATTTGTAGGGGGGCTCTCAAGTGCTCTTACTGCTCTCCCATAATGGGCCTTCCTCTCGCCTACTCCATTAGTAGCCCTGGGAAACCACACACACACAAACGCAGAATGGCCCCGCTACACCATTTTGGCCCACAACAAAGCAATAACCTGGATGCGGTCTCCATGGCGACTGCTGCGCTGAGAGGCTGTGCAATGATGAAGAGGGAGGACCAGGGAGCTTGCAGTCTCAACTTTGGATTTTTGATTTATTTGTTTGCTTCGTTGCAATTGGGAGGGTGTTGCACAAACAGGTCTTTTTTTTTTTGTAGTTATACAAATTAGAAATGGATATGTTTTTTTTTAAATGATGCCTATAACGATAAAGTCCTGCTTTAGGATCTTATAACTTTTTTTGAAATTATTTTATTGCATGCGATATTTTCAGCCAAAACGCCCAAAATCCATTTAGTTTTGTGTGTGTCTTTATTTTGTCTACAATTACAATAACATTATAGAGCTTCAGTATAGAAAGGGAGAGACAAGCAAAAATTAGAAGGTCAAGAAAAAAAGAGAGCAAAGAATAAGACAAAGCATGAAAAAAAAGAGAAAAACTTTCTAAGTGAAAGAAATAGAGAGAAAATGTGTGTTTTCATTTTTCTCATGTTGAGGTTTTTGAGTTTTTCCTTGCCCTCGTGTAAGGTTTTAGATCAGGGGACGCTGTAATGATAGTCTGTAGTTTGCAGTGGTCTGTGCAGCCCTTTGAGACTCTTTGTGATTAAGGGCTATATAAATTAACATGGCTTGACTTTATCATTCGATCAATACTTCATTTCAGTAATTATTATACAGTAATTACAAGAGATTTTTTTAGCACCATAACACTGACATATAGATATTGTAGAAAATGCTGTGTTCTTCATCTGAGAATACATCATATCTAAACATTGTACAAGTGCTCCAATCCTTACCGTCACACATGCCTTGGTCGAGAAAATATCACCCATTCTTATCAAGTGGCATTTTATCAGCTATACACATTAATAACGAATAAATATAATATACTCACTAAGGTTCAGAAGCCAGTAGTATCACTACATTGTGAGCCATGCAATCGACTATGGCTAGGTTCTCCGGTGCCACAGGCATATTTTGGAGAAGTAAATAGGTGACACAACCAGGTTGTGGTACTACTGCTATAAAAAGTGAAAACATATTTTAATAGGGAACATAAATGCTCGGAATCTTTCTAACAAGCCAAGCTCTCCGGTGCCATGCAGAAATTACAAAGCGGTAAAGAGGAGACACAACCAGGTTGTGCTACTACTTGTATAAAAAAATGAAAACGTATTCTAATGGGGAACATAAAAGCTTGCTATCTTTCTAAGAAGTAGTGCTGGCTGTTTATGACTGAGCCCTCCGGTGCTTTACGGACAATATAAAGTGGTACAGAGGCGACACAACCAAATTATGCTACTTTTTCCATACAAATTGAAAATATGCTCAAATAGGGAACTGAAATGCTTTGCGTCTTTCTAACAAGTTTCTCTCCAGTGCCTTGGGCTCAATATAAAGAGGTAGTGAGGAAACATAACCAAGTTGTCCTGCTACTACTGTAGAAAATCCATATAATTTATATATTCTAATAAACATATTCGCTAAGTATCTTTCGAACAAGTTGTGTCAGCTGATCGAATATTATACCGTAGCATCAAGTGACTAATTTTAGCCTTTTTTTTTTCCTTCTCTCTTTGCTGTTCTCTCAATTCTCAGGAACGAAATGGAGCGCCACTTCCTGGAACTTCTCCAGTTCAACATCAACGTGCCGGCTAGCGTCTACGCCAAATATTACTTTGACTTGAGGCAGCTCGCCGACGACAACAACCTCAGCTTCCCGTTGGAGCCGCTTAACAACCAGCGGGCGCAGAAACTCGAGGTGACTGGGGACATTTTCTGTCGTTTGTCAAGAAATGACAAAATCATTCCAATATATACTAACACTAACACCTTAATTCTAAAGACAAAATAGGTCTCGTGAACGTGGTTCTTTTCCCCTAATCCTTTACTCAGGCATTTTTGATTTTATTTTTCACTGTTTTGTCCTCTAGCCACTCATATTAGCTGTTTAAATTCAGGCTATGGTTTGCTGTTAGACGCTCTTGTTATAATTATCTGCTCTGTTAAATAATGCTACAATCAGTCTCAAGTAATCCTTATTGAAGAAGCTAACATGGATACTAGCGGCCCGATCTTATTCGCTATGCGAAATGTCATCGTTTTACTGCCATCTTTGATGGTTTTCCGTGCGTTTTTTGCAGGCCATCTCCAGACTGTGCGAAGACAAGTACAAAGACCTGAGCCGAGCATCAATGAGACGGTCCCTCAGCGCCGACAACCTCATCGGAATCCGCCGCTCCAACGCCGTTCTCTCCTAAGACCACCGGCGTTCCGTTCTCCCCCAACTTCGTCGCCAATGTTGCCAACTCCGGTCGAAGGCAATTATTTTTGTACTCTTTAATTTATGCGCAACTCGCCCTGGTTACACGAGCGCCTCTCTGATGCCGCATAGTCATTACTAAAACTGTTGAGAACGTCCCAAACGAGGACTTGGACCGGGTCTTGACCAGAATCGACTTTACTACTGAAACGATATCAAGCTCAGTATTGAGCTCAGTATTCCCACATCCCATTTCTTTTCTCCCTTACTTAGTGAACAAACTACAGTGCATCCACGTAAAGCCACTGAGGGGACTTAACAGCAAAGTCATGAAAAATCAAAGGTTGGTTTTGCTTACTGTGTAGGCTACTAGCTGCGAAATGTCTCATTTTTCAATGGAAAACCATTTGCAGATGGAGTATTTTAAAATAAACACTAATCATGATACAATGGGTGTTCTTCTGTCAAAAAAAGGTGGTGCATTTGAATTAGAATCGGTGTAGTTTGCGCGGGGCACAGTATCTATAGCAAAGGATGAATCAAACCAAACATCTGGGTTTTAAGCCAATCAGGATAGAGAATGGTTGGATTGTGGTTTTGATCAATTAGGACATCACTGGTACCTCAACTAAGAACTCTCTTTCACTGGGTTGTGGGTTCTAAAGTTGGACTTATATTTGCTCACATGACAAGGTGCCTGTATTACACTACATATTCTTCAAAGCTCTCATTGCCATTTGACAACCATTCTTAGTATGCATAGCAGTAAAACACATGACAGAAATAAATTTACTACATAAATTGTTATGAAATGACACCTTGAATTATAAACTCAGGAGAGATTGAAATGACAATATGGCTTCCATGTTTAATCTTAATTCAAGATCATTTAAATAATGCAACACATGAAGAAAGTCTATGAAAATTCTATAGAAACCATGAATTTTTCACGGTGGGCAGTAGGGGAGCCATATGTTATCTCTGGGTATAATTTTAGCCTTGTAGTTAGTAAGTTCAGGAGCAGGCTAGCTGTAGAGAATAAATCACCATAGTAACTGAGACAAGCCAAGTTCAACCTGGTTTCGTGCAACCGACTTGAGGCCACTGTAGATTCTGCCAAAATAAACATATCCAGGCTTAATGACGTAACCTGGCATCCTTCCAACGGAGAGCCATAGCCTGCAGTCAAGTCTCGAACATGAGTGTCACACAGGTGGCCCGTGGGCCAGATAAGGCCGGCTAAGGGATTGAATCCGGCCCACAGGACAACGCTGAGGGAAGCGCAAGAGAAAAACGAGCTCCACTTGATGTTGCCAAAGCCAGGTGCCTTTCACAAAGATGCTGTAGTTGTATCTTTCTTTCTCTTCCTTTTTCTCTCTATCTCCCTCTCTTTCACCCTTTCTCTTTCTTTGTTCCTTTTTGTCTCTTTCTGTGTCCTTTTACCTTCTTTGGCTCTCCCTTTTTTCCTTTTCTCCCTGTCTTTATATTATTTTTCTCTCTTCCTTTTTTCCTTTCTCATTTCCTCTTCTCTCTTTCTCCCCTTCTATTTCTCTTTGGATTTCTTTCTCTCTCCTCTCTCACTTTTTCTCTTTTTCTCTTGTTTCTCACATTCTGTCTCACTCTTTCCTTATCCCACACTCTTTTTCTCTTCGTCTTTTTCTCTTATTTTTTTCTCTCTTTTTCTTTCTGTCTAATCTAGTAGTCGAGAGAATATTTGTTATATCGCGTGGCCCCTGAGTTAAAATGAGTTTCGCGCCCCTGGTCTGGAGAAAGATAACAAGCGTCATGTGCCTGAATCACTGATCTCAGTTGACATTTTCTTCACACTTAAGGATGAAGCAAGCAACAATAGTGGTTAGCGGCAGACAACAGTCTTCAGCCAAATGTTAGTGTTGGTGGCTAGAGAAGGAAAGAGTGGGGGGAAGGGGGAAACCGCCATGAGCCTGAATCACTGGACTAGGCGACGTTCGCCTCATGTTTAAGAATGAAACAAGTTTTATTTAGACGGAGCAGCTAACAATAACAAGCATAACGAGCATTAGCCTTAACCCAAATGGCTAACTTGAATGGCTAGATAAGGAAACTGTCATCTTTTTTCCCCCAATCACCATGTGCCTGAATCGCAGAACTCGATGATGTTCCCTTGACACAAATAAGGCAAGCTTTTTGACATGGTAGCAGCCAACAATAGCGGCGAGCAACGCCCGTAGCCTGCTACCAACTGGCTAACGTAACTGGCTAGAGACAGAAACTGAAGGGAAAAAGTCTGAATCACTGGACTCAACCATCATGAAAGAGCAGCTCACGATAACAGTATCACCTCGCGGTGAGCCATAACCTGTGATCAAGTGGCCAACGTGAGTGGCTAGAGAAGGAAACAGTGCAGAAAAAAGTTCAGGTTACCTGAATAACAAGACTCGGCGACCATCACATGCAGGGCTCTGCTGTGGAAGGTAAGTCTGTTAAATGCTAAAAGCCAGGAAAAGCTATTTAGGCAAAACAATCATTCGGGCTACCGTAGTAACAAGATGGCATAGTTTTTGTTTTTTAAGGCTTGTGAGATAATTGTTTTTGCTTCTCATTTGAATAGATATCTTTATTTAAATGAATGAAATATTTGTACACCACTAGGGGTCGTGTATGTAATGCACACAGAGTACCCTACACGTATTCCTCTAAAAGTTTTGTCATGTGATACTACAAAACCTCTAGAGGGCGCTAAAGTGCAGTGGGGGATTAATCTACTCTGTTACAGTATTTTCCTTTTTCTTTTTGGGGGGGAAAGTTCACAAAACCATACAAAATCCAACGTGATATTTAAAATAAAAAGAATAGCAGATAACAAAACTCTCACCACCCAAAAAGTGACACAATCCAGTGGTTGCAAACGTATCCCGTTTAATTCGCTCTATTAACTTCAACTGCCAGCAGAAAAAGGACATTTCAAGGACAAATCAATAAAAAGGAAAGTCGTTTAGCCATTTTTGGAGTTTGGGGGTAAAAACACCACAAAATGATCAACTAAGTGCTCTTTTGTGTACCATAGTTCGTACATTTAAAACAATTGAATTCAAAACAAAAATGGTCCGTTCAGGTGCCTTCAAATTGAGAGGGAAAAAACAGTTTTTCCCCCCAACACAACATCAATGTGAACAAACATAATAAGAAACAGGAAATTGACATAAACCAAATTAAAACATACATGCCAACCATTTAAAAGCGGTACATTTTATTGCACACTTTTGTTACGTGCACAACAAAAATAGTCTCCAAAATCATTTTAAAAACAAAGTGTGCTTGTTTAAAAGCTGAAATGGCGGACTTTTACCAGAAACGGAATTCTAACGCGGTCTTAGTCTCGCTGTTTGTTGTTTAGATTTTGAAAAACCGAAAGATTTATTTTTCAATCGGTGGGTCTTTTTAAGAGTGGTAGCGCGTAAAGCAAAAGTGTGGGCTGATATAATTTGAACATTAAAAAAAAGATATAAAAACGAAAGTCCGTCAAGGTGCTTTCGAATTTTGAGTCACACACATTTTACCCCAACACAAATTTAAAGTGAACGAGAAAGAAACCGCAAATAGACCTAAAATTGGCAAATAAATGACGTTTTCTCATGTATTTAAAAAGCATATGACTTCTGAATCGTGAACAAATGTCTTGTGCGTGCTTGATATGATCCATATTATGTAATTTTATCTGTAATAGAACATTTTTAAATTTCTCCTGCACGTCATAAAACGTATTCGGCACAAACAGTACTGCTTTTCACCAGCAGATGTCGCTGAAAAGCCAAAGCCGATAAGGAAATTTGTATTAGAAGTCCAAGGTCGAAAGCATTTATTTACATTTAAGTACACGGGAAAACAATTAAAACATCGAACCTTGTCAGAAATTATTCCAATATTTACATCAATAAATAAGTGGAGTCTGTGATAGTATGTCAGGAAGTGCTAGTTCCAGTAGGGGGGAGGGAAGGTTCCCCAAAGCTGAAGCTCTGGATCGTATTGTCCCCGGTTTCAGTGTCCTAGTCCTATATGAGATGGAGTTTTATGGTACAATCCAGGGACTGGTCCAGTCAAAGCTTCTGCGTACACCGGAGGTGGAGTTGCCCCCTTCTGGGGCCACCAGGGGCAGCATCGCACAAAAAACCTGCGCCAGGTCTCCAAGGTCTTCCCAGACCAGATCCAAACCCCTGAGGTTATCCCCACTACCAAGCACATAAAATACTTAAGCATGAAGACCGCGTATTCAGGTCCGCCCCCTAGTCGTTGGCGTTCAGCTGCACAAGAACAGGCCAAAACCTGGTCCCAGTCTGGACGGCGGTGCTGCTCGTAAACCAGGCAGGCCACCACCACTGCAGCGGGCACCGCGTAGAGGACCCCGAAGAGTCCGATCCGGATCATGAGGCGTTCTAGTTTGTCGGTTTTGGTGCCGCCCTGTTTTATGATGCCACGGATCCGGAAGAGGGATACAAACCCCGCTAAGAGGAAGAGAGATCCAGCGAAGAGGTAGACAACTAGGGGGGCCAGGACAAAACCTCGAAGGTTCTCCAGATTTTGGTTCCCGACGTAGCAGATCCCGGCCACCGGATCCCCATCCACGGCACTGAGCGCCAGAACCAGGACGGTTTTTACGCTAGGGATCAACCAGGCGGCCAAGTGGAAATAGTGACAATACCCTGCGATGGCCTCGCTACCCCACTTCATACCCGCGGCCAAAAACCATGTAAAGGACAAAACCACCCACCAGATGGCGCTAGCCATACCAAAAAAGTACACCAACAAAAAAACCAAGGTACACAAGGCAGGACCGCCTGTATCGTACAAAATGTGGGCTTGATCCCCAATCGGTGCACAGGCTACCCGTTCATGCCCTGCTACCAACCGGACCATGTACCCAAGGGACACAAAAAGGTAGCAGGTGGCCAGGAAGATGATGGGACGCTCGGGGTATTTGAACCGATCCATGTCCAGGAGGAAGGTAGCCACTGTGGTTAAAGTGGATGCAAAACAAAGCCCTGCCCATAGCCCTACCCACAAAACCGTAAAAGTCCGTTCGTCTTCTGAGAAGTACGCTTGGTGGCACGGCTGGGCGCAGTTCACGACGGGTCCTGTTCGGACTCTACCGTATAACGGGTGGGATTCTCTTTTAATCTGGACTAGTGGCTCCCGGCAGCGGCACTCGCCTTGGTTCAAGGCCCGAAGTCGGGTTTTCGGTGTCGGTTTGAAAAAAGCTGGCATTACCGGCGGTAGGGTTGTGGTCTCGCTCCGGTTGTGGTCCATGCAGAGGACCTGGCCCCCATGTTTAGGGAGGCGCTCGCAGCTCATCCTTTCGGGCCACTCGAAGCCGTACTGGCTCATCAGTGGCGAGCATCCCCGCTTGGCACGTTCGCAAACCGAGCGGCACGGCGGTAAAGGTTTTCGGTATTCCGGCAAACAGATCGGGGTGTACATACTGCACAAGAAAAACAGCAGGTCTGGGGAGCAGCGGATCCGGACCAGGGGCCAGAACTGGTGGACCTCGAGTCCCACTTCCTCTTGGGTGTCGTGGTTGAACTGGTTGGGCATGTAGGTCAGGTTGTAACCGATGCCACGACACATGGGAACCGTGATGGGTTCGCAGGAGATCTCCTTGGAAGCTGCGTGGACTTGGGACCCAATCTGGGTCACCAGGAACAGCAAAAGCCTCATTGTTGAGGCCATTAATCCAAAAAGAGGACTTTAATTTGTTTTGGGCTCCATTTTAAAACAAACCAAAGGGATCTTAAGCTCTTGGGGTGTTGGTATCCATTCCTCCTATTAAAAAAAAGCTTAAAATATTGTGCGCATCAGGTCTTCTAACATAAAACCAGAAAACAATTCAAAGTAATTTGTTATCGTTCCTATTGAATCCATTCTCCTGCACACAGTTTAGGATTGATATGAATCCGCGCAAAGAGGAAAAAAGTCCTACATCCACGAAAAGTCTCTTGTGACGTCACCACGTCCACTTTGCAAACAGAAGCAGGCCATAAAAGTCTTCAGAGACAAAAATGTATTCGTTTTAACTCTTTTCAGTTGGTGGTTCTATGGCATCCCGAACGGGCCACGCAACCCCTCAGGTGGCGACCCACGCACGGAATGAAGCGAATTTCCACGCACAAACTGTCTCCGCGAGTGTGGTGCCTTCAGGGATCCTCGGAGATTACATTACATTGTCACGACGCTCGTATGAAGTTGGCGGACATTACGTTGAATTCAAAGATACAAGTACATGGTTTTCGCTGAATTCACGTCATTTGTAATTATTATTGGAAGAAATTAATGATACTAACTATAAATAACTGAAATTGAAAGTTAAAAAAAAAAATCACAACTCCTAAATCCACAAAAAAGACCATACGACGCTCGTGTGATGTTAGCAAATATTACGTTAAGTCGAAAAAAATGAACCATTTCGATTTTTGATTACAATGTAAACAGTATTTTATGTTTCTGTCCAACCATCAAACACACAAGCATCTCTTTAAAATGCTTTAAGGTAATCCTGAACACACCCACTTCTTGTATGCCAACTTGGAGTGAAATGACCGAGTGTCACCTGAACGCACCGGTTAATGAGTGATGAATAATAGCGGTCAGTTAACTTTGTCATAAAAAGTGTTGTCAATAAATAATAAAAAAGGCTACAATTACGATTCATTCATCACAGAAAAGAAATATTGTGGATTGAGTTGAGCACTTTTATGTTTGAAAAAACTAAAAAGAGTAGTTAGTAGTTATTTTTTTCTGCGATTTTCGGGAGGTTTTAAGCATTTCTGTTCAAAGGTTACCACACCAAACCTTCGAAAATGAACAATACCCTCACATGCTTGAGCAAAGGCTCAAATTCAGAATTTTCATTGTCATCGACAAAGAGCAACGAAACGTTGCCAGTTTTTTTCCACTCTCGAGGTATTTGATAAGCTAAAACAATGAACACGAGTATGTTGACTTTCAAATTTAAGGTTTGATTATCGATCAATACTAAAATGTTCCGTTTTTACAAATTACTCTTGTGTATCTTGCCAACATTGTGCAGTGGGTTTGTGCATGATGTCAACATTAAAGTTACACCACAATAAGTATTTATTTTTTTTAATCAAAAGAATGTTTCGACCACACAAAAGATACACACCCACATTGATGAAAACCAAACCCCCTAAACCTTACCCTAACCCCAACAGTTAAACAGAAACCCTCACCTCTAACACAAACTCCAAACCCTGACCTTCAAAACCTATCCATAAACCTTAACCCTAAACTAATGAAACAAATTTGTCGACAAAATACTTTTAAAAGCAAAGACAACAAACTGAAAATACATTGAAACATGTATGAAAATAAAAACCCTAACACTAACTGCCCCCCCTTCAGTTATAACCTCGAACTCCTAACACTAACCCCCAAAGTTCACTTAAACCCTAACCGTAGCCCCATAACCTCCTAAACCTAACCCAAACCCTAAAACCTAAGGCCTAACCCCTCCAACCCCAACATAGATATAATTAACCCTAACCCCCTATCCTTAACCCTAGACCTGACGCGAAACCCTAATCCAAAACCCCCAAAAACTAACCTCTAACCCAAACCTGAAACTCTAGCCCAAATCCCTAACCCTAGCCCCCCAAGCCCCTACAACAGTAACCTCTAACTCTGACTCCCTAACCTAAACTACAAAAACCCTAGCCCCTAACCAACAACCCTAACTCCCTAACCCTAACCTTTAAAACCTAGCCCTCCTAACCCCAACCCTAAAACTTAAGGCCTAACCCCTCCAACCCCAACATAGATATACTTAACCTTAACCACTTAACCTTAACACTAGACCTGACACGAAACCCTAATCCCAAACACTAACCTCTAACCCGAACCCGAAACTCTAGCCCAAATCCCTAACCCGAGCCCCCAACCCCCTACGACAGTTACCTATAACCCTGACACCCTAACCTAAACCACTAAATCCCTAGCCCCTAACCCTAAAACCTAGCCCTCCTAACCCTAACCCCAACCCTAAAACTTAAGGCCTAACCCATCCAACCCCAACATAGATATACTTAACCTTAATTCCCTATCCTTAACCCTAGACCTGACACGAAACCCTGATTCCAAACCCCCAAACACTAACCTCTAACCTAAACCCGAAACTCTAGCCCAAATCCCTAACCCTAGCCCCCGACCCCCTATGACAGTAACCTCTAACCCTGACACCCTAACCTAAACCACTAAAACCGTAGCCCCTAATGAACAACCCTAACTCCCTAACCCTAACCTTAAAACCTAACCCTAACCTAACCACATAGCTCCCCAAACCCCAATCCTGTAGCACCCTAACCTTAACTCCTAAAACTGAAACACGAATCGCCTCATCCCAGCCACTAACCACGAACTCTAAACCTAGCCTCCCAAGCCTGACCTTAAAACCTAACACTAAGCCTGAACCAGGGCTCAGGGCATGGTGAAATTGTAGCCTGTGAAGTCTTTTGAGACATTTTGTGATTAAGGGCTATACAAATAAATGTGACTTGACTTTAGGCTAAATTCCAACCCTAGCCCCCCTAACCCTATAAATCCTATACATTTTTGTCTTTTTGATAAACATACATAAGTTTTTTTGGGAATATTTAAATGTAAATTTGGTAATAGTGTTTTTTTTTTTAAAATATAGCAGTTGACAAATACGACATTAAAAAACGAATACAAACTATACAGACACATTTTCGGGGGGAATAAGTAAAAAAAAGTCGCAAAGGAATAAAAGCAAGTAAAAATACCTGACACACAAACGAACACACACGCCGTCACTCCCGCATTGTGTTCCTGTTCTCCTCCCTCCCTGTTTTTTGTGAGCCTTTCCCCCTCCTTAAAGTGTCTTTTGTTTTGGTTTGTGTTGGCATGCGGGGGTCCCCATCTCTCTCTCTCTCTCCTACCTCCAAATGAGCGGCGAGGGTCCGCGGGCCACTGGAGCAGCACAATAGCCGCGATGCTCCGGCTACACTTGCCGCTTTGTGGCCCCTCTCGTCAGACATAATTGGCCCCGACAATTACGGGGCCCGCGCTGCGCCGCCATTGGACGAGAGCCCACGCCGGTATGCTAGCTGCTCTCATGCTAAAGGAAATGCTAGCGCATTTTGTGACGCTTAATCGGCTTCAGGCGTCGTTACTTTAGTCCTCGGGGTCTCTGTTTTCCATCCATCCATCCATCCATTATCTTCACCGCTTATCCTCAGTAGGGTCGCAGGGGTGCTGGAGCCCATCCCAGCCATCTTCAGGCAGTGGGCAGGGGAGACCCTGAACTGGTTGCCAGCCAGTCGCAGGGCACACAAAGACATACAATCCACTCGCCCATTCATTGGGCCAATTAACCTGACATGCATGTTTTTGGAATGTAGGAGGAAACCGGAGAGCCCGGAAGAAACCCACACAAGCACGAGGAGAACATGCAAACTCCACACAGGAGGTTCGAGCTCTCTGTTTTGCAAAATTTTAATTAGAAAATAAATGTCGTAATGAACTATTAGTGCTCTAGCTGCACCGGCATTGGACGAGAGGGCACGCAGGCATGCTAGCTGCCTCCATGCTAAGTGATGCACTAGCATTTTTTGTCAGTTGATCCGCTTTGATATGTATGAATTGAAACACTGAATTTGCTAAATACAAATTAAAGAAACAAATTTTACAATTAACCGTTTTGCAAAACACTTGTTTTGCTAAATTTAAAATGTTGTAATAGCACCAGTCAAATTATCAAATGTTGTAATAAACTGCTAGCGCTCTTGCTGGACGGGCGCCCACGCGGGCCTGCTAGCTGCACTTATGCTAGCACGTTTTGTCACGCTTGATCTGCTACGGACAATGTTGTTTCGTTTAAGTTCCATAAACGTTTGGTTTTGCTAAATTCAAATGAAAACAAATGTAATCAACCATAAGCGCTCATGCTGTGCTGCTATTTGACAAGAGGCAACAGGGGCCGGCCAGCTGCCCTCATGTTGAGCAACATGCTAGCATGTTTTGTCACTAATGTGACATGTTTTTCAGCCATTATCGTTATGTTCCGCAGAACACCAAAATGTAAATTTAAGAAAAAGTTGTATTTAACTGTTGCTAGTGCCATGCTGCCATTGAACAAGAGCCCACGCCGGTATGCTAGCCGCTCCCATGCTAAAGGAAATGCTAGCACATCTTGTTACGCCTAATCGGCTTCAGACGTCATTACCTTTAAGTCCTCAAGCTATTTTAATTGAAAAATAAATGTTCTAATGAACTGTTAGTGCTCTATCAGCACCGCCATTGGACGAGAGGGCACGCAGGCATGCTAGCTGCCTTCAAGCTAAGTGATGCGCTAGCTTTTTTTGTTGCTTGATCCGCTTAGATACGTTTGAATTGCGTGAAACATTCAATTTGCGAAATTCGAATTAAAGAAACATATGTCATAATTAACCGTTAGCGCTTGTGGGTGGCGGGAGCCCACACGGGCTTGTTAGCTGCCCTCATGCTAAGGGACATGCTAGTTGTTACGGACAATGTTGTTTCGTTTAAGTTCCATACACTTTTGGTTTTACTGAATTTAAATGAAAAATAAATGTGATAAATAACTGTAAGGGCTAGTGCTGTGCCACTGTTTGACAACAGCCGGCAGGGGCTTGCTATCTGCCTCATGCTAAGCGACATGATAGCATGTTTCATCACGCTTGATCAGCTGTGGACAATGTTGTTACATTTAAGTTCCATAAACCTTTAGTTTTGCTAAATTCAAATGAAAACAAAATGTAATTAACCATAAAGGCCAAAAGCCAACAAGGGCCCGTCAGTTGCTTTCATGTTCAGTAACATGCTAGCATGTTTTGTCACCAATGTGACATATTTTTCAGTCAATATCGTTACGTTTAAGTTCCACAAAACACAAACACTTTTCTAAATTTAAATTTTAAAAAATAGTTGTATTTAACTGTTGCTAGTGCCATGCTGCCATTGGACAAGAGCCCACGCGGTTCTGCTAGATTCCTTCATGCTAAGAGACGTGCTAGCACGTTTTGATACGCTTAATCGACTTTAGACGACGTTTAGATTCCATGAAAACACTCTAGTTTGCTAAATTTGAATTAAAATACTTCAAATGATGGCACTCAAGCTGTGCTGCCATTTGACGAACCTGTTAGCTGCCCTCATGCTAAATCACATGCTAGCATGTTGTATCGCGCTAAACCTGATTCGGACAATTAGGTTACATTCAAATTCTGTGACAGAGTTTTTCTAGTGAGCTGTAGTGGTCGATTAACACATTTTTATCTACTTAACATTTAAAAAAAAAAAAGATTTTGCTAAATTTTGATTAAAAAAATGTCAAGCAATTGTTAGCGTTCTTTCTGTGCCGCCATTGGACAAGAGGCGACACGTGCCTACGGTGTGTAAAGTGAAGTGTTAGAATGTTTTGTCACGTTTTTTTCACTTGGGACGAAGTTGTTAAGTTTCAATTACGCAAAATGCTCTATTTTGCTAAATTATAATAACAAAATGTTATAAAAAACTGTTAGCGCTCAAGCTTTACGCTATTAAACGAGAGCCCATGCTGGCTTGCTAGTTGCCCACATACTGAGTGATGGGCTAGCATGTTTTGTCACGCTAAATCCGCATGGGAAAATATCTGTTTTGCTAAATACTAAAAAATAAAAAATGTCCTATTTTACTGTTAGCGTTCCCGCTTCACTGCCATTCGACAAGAGTCATGCGGATCTGCTAGCTGCCCTAATGCTAAGTGACATGCTAGCATCCCAGGACTAGACCAACAAAATTCTCTAAGATTTTTTTATTGGCCATCAAAAAATCTGAACAAAGCAAAAAAAACAAACAAGATTAATAGTGCAATTTCAAAATAAAGTGCATCATGAAACAATTTTGGAACACACATTTGTTGGGAATATAAATAAGACAAAAATACAGGAGTAGTCAGTCTTTTTCCTCTTTTGGACAGCAAAAAATAACTTAAAACAAATGAAAATACATAAATATTTCAGAATAAGTACAATTTATTTACTCCCTGAACGGTGACACAAATAAAAAGAAAAGCCTGTTTGTATTTTATGGCTCAAATACTGACATAATTTTAACATGGGTTCAAAAATAAGCCACACTCTAGATAGGAGATGCTAACGGCGCTAATTTAATTCTGTTCCTAGTAACAATTCTTTGTTAATTTTGTCACTTAAAATTTGGTCATTTCTGACAATGAAAATGGTGTCCAGAGGCAAAACTCGAGCTAACATATGCTAACCGCTAACAGCGCTACTTAGATTAAGTTCTGAATAAGGATCTTTATCGTATACAATTTGGTTATATCCGACATCAAGACATCACACTGCAAAACTAGTTTCTATTCTTTATTTTTAATAGCTACATTTAATATGTTTAATTGTACTACGTGTCACGATTTGTTTTGGTTAAATTTTGAAAGTAAAATTATACCGTTTTAACAAACTATGACTTGGAATAGAATAACATTTAATTTAATTTAACAAGTGAGCAGCTAAATAATTGGCTAATAGGAAAGAGGAACTATTGCAATACAATCTGTGTTACGTTTTATGCTAACATGTGCTTGTCATCAATATCAAAAGTTAGCTTGTTCGATAACAGACTCTAGTTATGAATGCGGAAAGAATGCTCGTCAGCTAACATGACTTTGTCATCAATGTATAAAGTTAGCATGTTCGCTATGTTATTGTAATCTTGTCGTTTGTGTCAACTAACATATGCTCTTTGCCAATGACAAATGCAACCTCGTTTGCTAATGTGATTGTCCTCAATTTGAAATTAGCTTGTTTGCTAACAGATGATTGTCATGAATGTCAAAAGTACGCATGTTCACAAACAGATGCTTGTAGTTTATTTCAAACGATAGCTTGTCTGCTAACAAAGTCTTGTTGATATCACATGTTAGCTTGTTAGTCAATATTAAAAAAACAGGTCGTTCTCCAGCAGTCTGCTAACATGTGCCTGTTATCAATGTCAAAAGTTAGTTTGTTTGCTAAAAAACGGCTTTTTGTAGATGTCAAATGTTAGCTTGTTTGGTATCAAATGCTTGTTTTCGTTTTCAAATGTCCGCTTGTTTGCTAAAAAGCTTGTTGTCAACAACAAATACTAACTTGTCCCTTAACAGATGCTAGTCATAAATGTCAAACTTTAGCTTGTTCGCTAATAGGTAAGAACCATCAATGTCAAGTTAGATTGATGTCAATTACATGTTAACAGACAAGTTAGCTTCTCCGCTAACATGTAATTGTCATCAATGTCAAGTTAGCTTGTCTTTTAATGTGTAATTGTCATCAATGTCAAAAAATAAGCAGTCTGCTAACACGTAATTGTCATCAACGTTATAATTTTGCTTGTTTTAACAACAGATAATTGTTGTCAATGACAAATGCTAACTTATCCGTTAACATGTGCTTGTCATTGATGTTCAAATTGTTTTTGATTTTATTTGTGTTCTACACAAGTTTAAAATTCACCCGCCATATTTATCCTAAGCTAAGTTGTAGTTAACGCTTAAATTTAAGTAAAAGTCGAGTAAGTTATGCAAATTCTGATTATAATAAACAATAAAAGGCTAACTAGCTAGCAGCTAATTCATTGGTTCGACCTAGAAACACTTAACCAGCTCACTCGATTGTCTCACATCACAAGTCATAGTTTGTCTAGCATATTTGTCTTACGTAGAACTCACTGTTGCAGTAATAAAACGAGTTGGCAACATCCTCTTGAAAAACTAGGGGGCGCTGTTTGGCAAAAAACTAAATTTTTTAACAATACCCCAGACTTTCCACAACATGACTGAGCGATTATTAAGATAGTTAGCATGATTTCACATGTTAAAAACGCAGCTGCCACAATTTTGTGAAGCAGTACAAAGAAGTTGTGCAATATTTATGTTCCCCGAAGCGTCGCAAGAGTTGCCCCTGCATTGTCTCGTTTAGTGGGCGTGTCTCTCTTTCTTGGGGCGTGTCTCAGGTGTCCTGGTAGGGCAGGTCATGGTCGTCGTCGGGCGACCAGAAGGATGACGGGCGCTTGGCGTGGTGGAGTTCGCGGCGGACGCAACGTGGGCACGGCTGCCACTTTTGACGGCACTCGGCGTGAAATACGGCGTCGCAGCCCGTGCACCTGAAGAAAAAAACAAATGCCAGGTCAATTGTGTAGAACAGGGCTGGGGGAACTAAGGCTCGCGGCTGGCTTAGAACTTAAGTGGACCAAGGAATCCAACGGTTTGATCAAAACAAAGCATCATGAGGGCACGCAGCGGGTGAAGACGTGATGTGATTTCTGCCAAGTGCTCTGAATGTCAAAGTGAAGATATTTAATGAAGCACGTGTAAACCCCTATGATTCCCTTTGTTAGCCAAATGCCCTGTCATCTAATTAGTGACATGCATGAATGGAATAAGATTACCACTCTCCCTATGGAGTAAGATCGTTATCTTAGCTGAATCAGCGGGAAAATGTCTAGTACGGAAAAGTAACACGTTATGCTGCAATTAAGACACTTATTTGTAGCTGTCAATCTCACTCAACTAGCCCAACAGTCTATATTAAACAAATTGGTATTAACATATACGCAGGAGTGAGACAAAAACATTCTCATTTCTTCTTCATGCCATGAGGCTCTTTTACTCCACCCGGGGGAGTAAAAGCCCACATTAAACCCCACCCCCGCATTTGCATATTACCCTATTTTTATTAAAGTGTGTATTTTATGTAGCACTATTTAAATACTGTATATCAACACGTTACATTGGGTATTTATGTATTCCATTTATTTTATTTTATTATTATTGTATTTTCAACACAAGGATACTGCTGGAAGTGTGAATTTCCCTCCGGGGATGAATAAAGTATATTCCCATTCCTAGTTGCTGCCACTATCTATCTATCTTCTCAAAACAAATCTTAATGTACTGTACTGATTAAAACTCATTGAATGTGTTAACTGGATTATTTTAACATTAAAGTGAATGCAGTTTTACACCTGAACCAACAAACCGCGCTTTACCAAATCAAGCGGGAGCTCTTTTACACATTTACTGCTCTTTCGCTGATAGAGCATTTATTTGAAAAAAAAAAAAAAATCACAACTTTTGATAGAAATTACCTACGGATTCACTTCTTTTGTTGACATACTCAGAAAAGTTTGGTGAGACGGATTAAATCCAACAGGCTGGATCAAAGAAGGTGAAAAAAAACCCACATCTCTATAGTCATGACTGAAGTACTGACCTGCGGGTGGCGCTGTCCTGAAAAGGGTAGATGACGTGTCCGCTGTGGCACAATTCGCAGATGAAACCTTTTTGTCGGCACAAAGTACAACTCAACACGTGAGTGCTGGCAAACTTGATGACTTTGGACAGGAACGGCGCCAAATGGCCATCAATTACCTGCAGGGGGGGGGGAAGCAGGGAGTGGGGTCCAGAAAACATAAGACATAAACCACATGTCGAAAGCCTTACCCTTATTTTCAACTTCAGATGCTGATTTTCCACCTTACTTAGAAAATGTAATTCTGATAAAAACATACCTGGAAGCCCTAACCCTGTGTTGTAATTTTGTTTTGGAATCTGAACATGAAGCCCTAGTCCAGACTTGAAACCCTACCAGCCCAGTGTTGAATTGGGTCAAGGAAGTGCATACAAAACGTAAACTGTACATCAAAAGCCTTACCCTCATTTTTAACATCAACTTAAAACACTAATTATTTATCCTACTTTGAAACCATAAATCTGTTGAAACCCTACTTGGAAACCCTAAGTGTTATTTAAACCCCTAACCCTATGTTGTAATATGATTTTAGGATATGAACCTTAAGCCTTATTACGGGCTTAAAACCCTATCCCAACTCGGCGTGGGGAGTGGGGTCAATAGACCAAATCAGACTTAAACCATACGTCAAGAGTCTTACGCTCAAACACACTGGAACTTATAATGTTTAACTATCCCAGCTGAGAATGGGGTTGAGGAAGCACATTCAAGACATAAACCATGCATCGAAAGCCCTACCCGAACATTTACACCAACTCCAAAACTTATTTTTTTTCACCCTACTATGAAATTATAAATCTTATAAACCCTGCTTTTAAACCCTCAGGATTATTTAGAACCCCAATACTATGCTGTAAGCTCCTTTTAGAAAATGAATGTAAAGCCTTATTCCAGCCTTGAAACCCTATAATATTCATCTATCCCAGCCTGGTGTGGGGTGTGGGGTGAAGGAACCAAAATGTTTAAGTAGAGAGCCGTACCCTCATTTCCACACCTTAAGCACTATTTTTGTGCATTATCTTTAAAACCGTACATCTATTAAAATCCTATTTTGAAACCTCAACCCTTTTTCCTTATCTTGAAATATGAGCATAAAGCCCTTTTTCAACCACTAAACCTTAAGTTTATTTTTACCCAGGCTGTCTTTCAAGATGACTTGAAAAAAAAACAACTGAAAAACTTATCTTAAAACCCGAACATTAACCCTAACAAAGTAATCAAATCAGTTTACAAATTTTTATCTTAGATCCGTTCTGTTACTCTAAATTAGAGCCTTAACTTTCTTAAAATGCAACAATTCACACCTTAATATCTAACCTGACTGTAAACTGCATCCAAATTACAAATCAAAATCTTTTTGAAACCATAATCAATCCAAAATGTACATGCAAAAAAATAACACAAACTTTCAGCTTGAAACCCTAACCCTACGTTGTAATTTGTTTCACAATATGAACATGAAGCCAAATTCCAAACTCAACCCTATCCCGGCCTGTCTTGAATCCTTAACCAAGTGACTTGAACACTGAAAACCTTATCTTAAAAGCTGAGAATAAACCCTATTTATGGAGTCTACTTAAATTAACATCTCAAAACCATTCTACAACTCTAAACTAGAGCCTCGACTTTTCTGAAATGCAAATATTATTTCAAACCTGAGCGTAAACGGAAACCATAACAATTCCAAACAAAAAAACTTCAATCAAGCTAAAATTCACACGCAAAAGTTTCACCTTGGAACCCTAACCTTTATTAGAACTCAGAACCCTTTTATTTAACAAATCTAAAAAGATTTGAAACCCTAACCGCCATGTGTTCGAAATTGCTGTTGATGAAGGTTTGGGTTGGTGACGCCGTGGTCTCCCTGCCTCCCCCAGTGTCCCCCTTTCCTCTCTCATTGACGAATGGGCGTTTTGATGCGTGCTGACAGGCTCCCTAATGAACACCTCGTCTCTAATTAGGGCGCAAGTAAAGCCGGGAGTGGAGGACGCTTTCCCGATGCTAATGCACTACAACAATAACTTTTGGCTTGAAGGGATTCCCAAATTCTAATACATACCAAATGTGAGAAAACACTCATGTTTACTATCCATGTATATGTCATTGGTATACTCCAATTATTTACAGAGATAATCAATGGTGCAACAAATGGCGAACGGCAAAAATGAGGCGAACATGCAAAAACAACACACACAGAGCTAACACGGGCTAAACAAGCTAAAACAGGCTACCCGGCTGCCATAGAGGACGAAACGGGACGGATCAGCAGAAAATAAACAGAAGGCCTCCTGGCCGAAAAACATGCAGTAAGCAGCCAGGATAACCGTGAGCCACGTCAGGAAAAACCATGAACCCAGCTGGGAGAAGAAAACTATGATTACAGCAGGCTGGCCAGCTCTACTAGACCTCAAAAAATAGAAGCCGTTGGGAGCCCGCATGCTAATAGGGAGCTATCTGGACAATATTATATTAATTGCAAAACAAGCGGCGAAAAACATGAGATGAAAAGTCACAATCACATACCTAAAATGAGGCGAAGTCAAAAAAGGAACGCACGCTGTACACAACAGCAGGTGAACTTACTATTTTGATGATCAACTCAGACATAATAGTCAAAAATTCCCCAGCGACACGATAAGCAAAGTTCCAATTTCTACTACTTTTCGTACTCATCCAGTGATGTCACAGCACAAGGTGATATGAGGTCAAACTGTGTACCGTGAAAATGAATTTCTCGGGTTCCATGGCGGATGCAATATTACGGAACATATCTGCATGATTGTGAGGAGGAACACTACACGTTCTGTACCCAATTGAAAAATAATAATGATGGTCTTTTATAATCCTTTTAAAGGACTCAAACCCAAACCACGTCCCGAAAACCTGCAAACTAAGATGAGAATCCACAGCTGAAACCTGACCGTTCTTTGAAAACCTAAACTGGATTTAAAATTCAAACTCTGGGTTGATTTAGAGCAAAAAAGTAGGTTAAATCCTGAACATGTAAATTAAGCTTAATTGGAACTTCTTTGAAGCACAACTTTGATTTGGAACCATAACCATGTTTAAATCTTACCTTTAACTCTTTTCTGAAGCCTTCTTTGAAACAATTTTCCATTTTAAACCCTACTTTTAAACCATTAAGCAAATTTGAAACTCAACCCCAATTTTTGGACTAATCAATTTTTGGGGGCGGCTTGTTCACCAACATGATCTCCCCAACTGCTCACCATTAGTTTTGACACTTCCTTCATGTGTCAGAGGTGGTGTGGCTGATTAATGTTTTATAGTCATAAAATAGTTATTGAACGTTGGATTGATTCAAAATAGTAATGTCTTGAAATTAGGGGAAAAGCAAATAATAAACAAAAGAATAAAAATTTCTTTAAAAAAAAAGTAAAAGAGTAAAAAAAATTGGAAAAAAGCTGGAAGGGAAAAAATATCAAGACAAGGCGTAGGTATAAACCGCATGGTCCGCCACAGCTTCTTACAAATCTATTAAATCTAATTCTGCAGAATGTTTATCCAGTGAAACCGTGATGTATTCAAAGACCTGTTTTTTTTTCCTGGCCGAGTGCCGTTACGTCGTTGAGCCCTACGCAGTCATAAAAACATTAACCTTTGTCGTTTCTGAATAGTACACACCCGCTAAGCTCCGCTTGTAGGATTTGATACCGACCTGCATTCTGGGTTGGGTTAAAAAAAAAACAAGGTTAAGGGTTGTCCTCTTTACTGCATGCAGAGTCTTTGTGCAGCCTTCTAATCCGTTAAAACAGACGTTAAACAGCAGCCAGCCTGACCTTGACACACACCAAATGTCGACGAATATATAGGTAAAAAAATACAAATGTCATAGAAAATGTATGCTTGAAAAAGAAATGATGATAACGTGCCATGTGTTCATATGAAAAACATGTTTATTAAAAAAAAAAGACAGTATTAGTGTGGAATTTCAAATAAAAGGTTTCATAATCTTCATCGAATACTACTACTAACTTAATATCTAACATTGCACGAGTTTATTATTTCATTTTAAATAGAAATTATAAGTATCATAATCATTACAAATGTAAAAAATAGTATAATTAAAAAATACACAATTTAATAATATAATATATAATGCGAATAAAACATGAGCGCTTCGAATAATTGTAGAATATTTAACAATTGTATTTGTAACTTAAGTAAAAAATAGATACAATTTAAATATAAATGATTAATATGACATAACATTGTGCTAAGAAAAAGATAAAAAACAAAGAAGTAAAAGAACACACACATATACATACACACACACACACACACATACATATATATATATATATATATATATATATATATATATATATATATATATATATACATACAGTTTGAAATATTAGAAGCAGTTTTAAATCTTTATAATTAATGTCAAGGTTATTTAATTTCTAATTTTAAAAAATTGTTTAAATATATCTTAAATATAAAATGCTGGGTTTGACATAACATTGTGCGAAACTATAAAAAAAGGGAAAAAATATGAATATTCACAACTGAAATAATTTGATTTTAATAATTGTGATACTTAACATATTTGTTTAATATTAAAGTGAAAAAAAAATATTACACATCTGTTACACTCAAAATACAGGACGTACATTTGTTTGTTTGTTTTTTTACTACATTTTCAAATAAATTAATAACTTTTAATGTAATTTTTTAAATATTTCTACAAGTAAATAGACCAATCTAATAATAATACATTAAAAAATGTTTCATTGATCCATCTAACTGCCCGTGTCTCGTTCGATGAAAACTGTTTGAAACATTTGAAATACATTCCGCGTTCCGGACGGACACAACAATCCCTGGATTGCTATTTTATGCATCCAGCGACAGAGTGAGTGGAAAAGCGTGCCAAGTGGATTACATTTACACTGACTTTTGACATTTTTATTTGGTTGACTTCGTCAATAAAGCTTTCTACTGTACAGTGGCTTCATCTTTTGGATTACTTCAGCCTTATTTCCTTTATACTATGTAGTATATTTATGAACATTGACTTAACATTACTGTACCTCCAAGACAGTTGATTTAATGGGGGTCTGGCTGCATTTGATGACATTGGAACGGATTCACCCCGTTTCCATACATTTCAATGGGAAAATGAGTTTCGATTTACAACGGTTCCATTAGAAAGCGTCACAGCTGGAACATATTAAATCAATTAGTAGAAGTAATACTGTAATTTCTTCTTCCTTCTCTGGCCAGTAAGCATCCACAGAAGAGCATCCTCCAAACAACATTGATGACCAAAGATGCGCTAACATGCTAACATGCTAACTGACATGTATGTGTGTGCAGGCCGGTCTGTGCGTGTGTCCGTGTCACACTTTGTTTTCCCGCCTGTTGCTTCTCAATGCGAGCAATAAGCTGAGCAGAGCCACACAATGTGGGAGCCGAGGAGGTTGGGGCAAATGGGGGAGAAAATAGAAGGTCTGGGGGGGCTCTTTTTTTTCTCTGTGAGAGCGGGCGAGCGAGGCGAACAACCCACCAACCCCTACCCCGTTAAAAAAAGGAAAAGAAAAGAGGGGCAGGGTGCAACATAATCACCCACAAAAGAACTTTTCACTCATTTGTGGAGCCTTTTCCTCTAACTCCCCCTAAACCTGACCCCCTTAGACCCCCCCATGCCAATTTACCTCCACTTCACCGCGGCCATGTTGGCCTCATTTTGTACAAAACACGCACTAAATGTTAGCGTGCTCCGTAATAACCTTACAAAGAAAGCTTTTATTTACATTGGAGCAAAAGTATTGGGACGCATGAGCATTCTTTAAGCATTTGAATGGCAAATATGTGCTTGTTTGTACCTGCTGCAGGTCAGCAATAGAGTAGAGATGGATGTGCTGCAGCAAATACTCCCGAGGGAAAATTCTGTGGGCGACAAAAAAAAAAAAAAAAGAGTGGGGGTGAGTCATTCATCTCTGTCACATTGTTTAAACATGGACTCTGTGAGCTGGTCACATTTTTGTGTACGGACACTTGTGAAAGAATTTGTTTCAAATGTGAACACACCTTGACAAAGGAAATCAATAAAGTGAAGTGGAAAGTCACTGCAGTATTTGAAAAAAGAAAAAAATGCAACCAGTGTGTTTTGCAGGTCAAATTGTGGCACAAAGAAGTAACACTTTTTATTTTATTTTTTACATTAAACCCCAGGATAGGTATCTAATCCATTCTGATGTGGAGATCTTAAGGTAAAATTGATGTATGGCAGGGATAAAAACCTATTGTAATTAGCTGATGCAATCAAATTCCCCGATAATAACATTATAAAAACAACACAGTCTATAATAAGCACTAATTAGACGTAACAAATGATTAAAAAACATAAATGGATATACAGGTTAAGAAAAATTGACGTTGGGTGTCCTTTGGTGTGACGTGATTGAGCTGGTCGAGCAAAGTAGCGGGTGGATGCAAAATTCAAACTGTTTTCAAGACTTCCGCACACCCTTTGAAGACTTTGTTGCTTTAAGTGCATCCTCTAAGAGAGCCATTCATTTGCAACCTAATACAGGATACCTAGGTTACAGTGTCCCCAGCTTATAACGTTTTTGGTTGCACTGTGGAATATGATATTTTATTGGCTGAGCTCCCACCCATGATGCTCCCTTCTTTCTTCATTCAATTCAGAAACTCGTCTAAGAAACTTGAATTTGTTTAGCTATGGGTCCCAAGATTTGCATTTATAGTAGAAAGAGAAGCAAAGACCTGATAACGATGGAAACGAAATATGAAAAGCATACGAATTGGTACCTTTACTAAGGAATATGGCCATAACCAATTGACGCTTGGGACAAATATTAAGAATGAGGTGATTAAGGCAACTAAGACTTGTAAGGGCATGACAACTCTCATAGGTGGAAGATCTAAAATCAGTTTCATTTTCAATCCACCCTTTGCTTACACCCATTAACTCCACTGGTCCAGCTCTAGTCATGTCACACAAAAGGCAATTTTAAAATTTCCTCTACACGTGTGTATTCATTTTATATATGGAGGGCTGTGGCAAATATGACATATTGGTCTAATTGCATATAGTTTTCATATTCACAAATATTTTTCACATTCGCGGTGACTGTCTATTTTTCTCTCCACCCCCCTATGTGACCACCCTTGAGTGATATGTCATGGAAATGACATCAACGTGTAACAACGCACAATTCAAGTCAAGTCACATTTATTTGTATAGCCCTTAATCACAAGATGTCTCATAGGAATGCACAGGTTGCAATTACACCATCCCCTGATATTAAACCAACATCCGGGCAAGGAGCGAAGCAGACAACATCCGCACTCTTAAGTGGTCATCATGAAGGCACATCTTTTAGTTTTGAAACCCCGCACCACTTCCGTATTTTCCAACGCATTTAGGTTTAGGTGCCAGTGACAGGAGCTAACACAACTAATCTTAAGCAGCATTTGGAGTCTGACCTGGTACAATTCGCCTAGCGAGTTGGCACACAAACTAGGAGTTGCGGCTTGTCAATTGGAAAAAGGTGGAGCTGGTTTTGATACTGTCAACCACAACATAATGCTTGTCCGTCTGGAATGCATCTGTATGTCAGGAACCGTACTCTCGTGGTTTAGACGCTATCTGTCAGACTGGCGTTCCACAGGGCTCTGTACTTGGCCCCCTTCTTTTTTGGACTAGTTTACAGGCTTGAGGCGTCGTTGCTGTCATGCACTTTCTGGAAAAAATTCAACTTATTGTTCTCTTTTATTGATGTTCACTATGTTTTGTGTAATGTGACCCAATGATAAATCTATTCCACCCTGGTCATCCTGGAAGGGGGATTACCACTTATGAGGCCCCTTCTCAAGGTTTTTTTTTTCCTTACGCTGAGGTTTTGAGTTTTTCCTTGCCCGCATGTTAGTTTAAGATCAGGCGAGGGTGTAATTGTAATCCTGTGCAGTCCTTTGAGACATTTTTGTGATTAAGGGCTATACAAATACATGTGACTTGACCTGAGCTTACACAAAAGTCACAACATAAAAACAAGAGGCACGCTAACGGATTGTGTGACACGGTACATTGCAACTGAAATGCTGAGGTTCAATAATCCAGTGTTCAGAGACATGCTGTACAAGTTTGATAAGCCAGGCAAACAACTTCTAGTTTACAAGTTTGTTTTCAACTTGATGTCATGTTATCAGAGCCTAAGATGTGAATTTTTTTTTTACAGTTTCTGAGAGAAACTTTGTGTTGACTTAGTTACATACCTCTTTTTACTGTTTATCAGAATTTGTTTTCAAAGCAAAAGAACTTGAAGAGTCACGTGTCTGCTGCTGTTAGCTGCATTCACTTTTAATGTGTTGAAAAGACTTTTATCTGCTCTGCTACTGTATTCACTTTAAGTGTGTGTGTTCAAATTAGAGTACTTTTTTCTTATCCGTGCTCCTCATTTTTGCACTTTGTTCAATTTCGCACTTTGTACTTAAAAAAATAGAGGGAAAGATCCTTAGGACCTGTAACCTCACTTGTGCATTGTTCCTCAAAAGCCTCACAGGCTAAAATCCTGCACAGTTGCATTTGATTTAATAAAAAGAACAGAATGTTAAGTGAATAATTATTAATTATTTTTTGGCTCAATTTCTTGAGGAGTAAATTGCTCTCCTTTATTAAAGTGTACATTACATGTAATATTAGACTGATATCCTCATAGTAGCATATAATGCAGATTTTTTTTTTGAGGGGGGGACAATATATTTGTCAATTGTCATTATTTGTGGTGACAATTAATCATCTCCAGAAATTCCTAATTGTGACAGCCCAGTATACACATATATTATATATAAGTAGTATTTACTACAGACGCTGCCCTACTTGCGAACGTTCCGGACGATCGTTCGTAAATTGAATTTGTAAGTTGCTTCACTGCTATATTTTGTATGGAATGTATGTTTAAGGCTTGTATAAGTAACCTGAATTGTTTTGTACTAAAAAAAAAAAAAACTAACACTTCATAAAAAATTATGCTCTATAAAGATAAATAAAGTTGAGTTTAACTTACTTTTGGAAGATGCGCTTCAAGCAGTCCTCCTCCGTGGTAAAAAGTGGCCGAAAAAAAAGCATTCTGACCATTTTCTCAACCGCATCGAGCTTTCTTGTTCCACTTTTATTTCAAAAGAAATGGCTCGCCTCTTCTTTACGCTTTACATTAACCATATTGAATGGATGCACAAGATATAAATAAAAACGTCAAAGTTCTGAGTGCGCTGGAGATTCAGTACACATAGCACTGTATGTTTACACACGAACTAGGAAGAGGAAGCCGATTTCTTCTTCAGGGTGGATGCTGGGTGACCTCTCACAGCGTCACATGCTGGTAGCGGCCGAAAGAAGCACTACAGTACTGTCCTCTACTCGGAAAAAGGTGCACACAATACAAAATCTAACATACAGCAATGTCCAGATATTTTTCGACACCCCGAAAAAAATGCTTGTTCCACGTAAGTCGAATGGTCGTAAGTAGGGGAGAATCTGTATATGCTAATTTGTGATTTTAACGTTATTACCTGGTGTACCGGGGTTTGAAATGCATCAACTAATTACCATAGATTTCTATCCCACATGACAATTTTACCTTGCGATCCTTACTTCAGAACCAATTAATGTTGTATCCCAGGGTCGATAAAACAATACAATAAAAATAGTTGTGAAGGTATAATGGAATTTAAAATAATGTTAATTAAGTAAACTGACTTTAAGGGACATTGTGTCTTATTTAGCACAACCTAGTGGTAAAAAATGTAATTCATAAAAAAAAAATACAGGGAACTGACATGATTTTCTGCCATCTTGCTGCCAAGAGTAATCCCCCAAAAATCCAAAAATCTGAAAGGCTGGACAAAAAATGAAAACAAATGGTGCGGTTTGATCACTTTGAGTCCATGTAGTTTTTTATGTTCTTTATGCCTTGTAGCACTCATTTCTGGTTGCACGACACCATAAAGTGACATCTAGTGGTCAAATATTACACAATGTCCCTTTTATGCAATAAAAGTGCAACATTTTTTTGTTAGAAATAAACCAGTGTTAGGCAGAGATAACAAGTTGTGTGTTTCCCATGACTATGCCCCTACCCCGACCATCCCCCAAAAAAGCAGATTAATGGCTCTTTATGTGTTTTAACTCCACGGCCATCAATAATTGTGCTGTGTTTGGACGGGTGCAAAACTGTGCACTCGTACATGTAAACACAGACGTGCGTGCGTGTTAGGTGGTCCACTCGTGGCCAGGAAGTGAGCATTTCCTTTTACCGCGGTGACAAAATGGCATACCTTCGGCGCAGGTCCTCTGCGACGGTGGCACGACAGCTAAACAGGTAAGCACGTAGCGACTGTAGCTGTTGGCGGAGGCGCAGGACGGCGCTGAGGGGCTCGCAGTGCTCGTACAGACCCCCGTTTAGCTGCTGCACGTCCAGCAGGGGCTCCTCGTACACAAACTCCAGGAACTCCTTGGCCTGCTTGGACACCTAGTGACTCACATGAGGAGATTTTGTTTAGTTTCGTGGGACAGCCTAGCAGACGGGTGGGCAAACTAGAGTGCACGGGCCGAAGTACGAAATTAGTTTTCTCCGTAACGAGCATTGTAACGCTTCATTAATAAGATTTTGTAACTCAACTGTCGTTATTACACATTCTGTTACTCAGATACTTCAGATTGCAAATTACAACGTCCTCCGATTGCTAACTGTTCACCTTCCGCTCACGACAAAAAATACAACTCTTAAGCCTCTCCCAACGATTAAGATGGGTGGTTTTGTTTATATTTACTTATATAGTACAACTAAATATAGTAACAGTGGCGCTGTCTCGAGAACAGAGTACAAGGACGCTGAATTTCACCTCATCACCGTAAATACTCGAACCCAAGCCGGATTTACAACTATAAAACCAAATAGTGAAATCAGGGGTCAGTTTATACGCGCATATATTTGGTTGTGTGTCATTTATAGCGAATGGTAGACACCGCATGGGTAGGGGGCGTGGCTTATACAGAAACAAAGAAATCAATGCGGCAAACGCAAGCACACAATGTGCTGGATTTTGTTCTTTGTTTGTAAAATTACTTTTGCAATACACCATGCCTGGAGGAAAAAAAAATGTTTTGGACAGTACGCAGAAATGGAGGAAGAATTCTTTGAGTGATTGGAAACCCAGAGACAAAATGGATATGGAGTGTCTCGGCTGAGTGTTCGATTGCTGGACTGGATTTAGCATATTTAAGTAATTATAATAATGTTCTCACAAAACTTAAAATAAAATATTTTTTGCAAAAAATTCATTTTCATCTCTGATGGTCTTCTAGAATAACTACATGGTTAAAAAAATGGTTAATATTACACGGTTAATATTCTTTTAATTACGTATTTTTCTGTTTTTGTCCAATTTTAATCATGTATTTATATGATTTATCAAGACATTTATCAAATGTCATGCAAAAGAAAACAATTTTAAGACTTTTTGGTTTTTATTGCACACTTCCATAGTTACTGCTTAAAAATGAGCATAATCTATGAATTAGTTTTAATTGTGTTTAGTGATAAAAAAAGTCATTTAAAATGATTTAAATAACCTCACCGAGAGGGAGCTGATATAATGGTCCACCATCTTGCTGCTACGAGTACAATAAAAAACAGGCAAAAGGCTGGGCAAAAAAATGTGCTGTTTGGTCACTTTGAGACTCTATAGTTTGTATTCTTTCTTGTGCTTTTTATCAGTGGCTTTGGGTTGAACTACACAATACACCTCGTGGTCAAATTATACACATTTTCCGTTTAACTCCGGGCTTTGCAATACAGCTTTTTGAAGCAGGACAAACCAACTCTTTGACGCCAACAACGCTCACTGGTTTAATGATGTAGGAGTCACGATCAGCACAAAGACCTAGATTTGGGCTTGGCATTAGCGAGAAGAAGAGGACCAAACCATAACAAAACACAAATCTCAAGTGAAATAGGGGAGAGGCGCTGCCAATACATTGGTCCTATGCGTCAGCGCTTCAGGACAGAATGTGATTTAACCCTTTCTATGCTGCTTTGATCAATCAATAATTTTTTTTAAAGTGATTAGATCATATTGGTATTATTATGGAGGGCAAATGTAAACAAAACTAGCTGCCAAAAGAGTAACACTGCTCCTCTAGTGTAGTGGAGGTGCAATTGCACTTGATTCTGGAAAAGCTAGAAAAAAAAAAAGTTCCTCTATGTCAAACGTGCCCGCACTGCCCCTGCCGGAAACTCACGCCCCGCCCCAGAACCATTAGTTTAACTCAATGCGGGTCGCAACTCAATATGTTTGCCCACTCATTGGCCTATAGCTAGTCGCTGCGTCACCTTATGCTTGCTGGTGTCCCAGTTGTGCAGCAGACGTGCGGGGATGAGGAAAGTGTTGTCCTGGTGGCAGTTTTGGCAGTAATACAATCCGCTGTAGTGGCAAACTTTGGCTTTGCCCCTGGAGGCGCCAACTGGACGCTGACACCCTGTACACAATAAAGAGAAACCGGAATGCCCTCTTAAGCCAAATTTGAACAAAAAAACACAGCAGTGGCTTTGTTTATTCAGATATGACCGGTTCAGTTAGACAAAAAAACGTAATATGACAGTTTATAGCTGAATTGGATTATTTTACATTAAATTATTTTTAAGTGTGATTTGATGTAGTCGATCTAAAATAATGACAAAATAAAAATATAACCATAATGACATTAATATACATTTCTAAATCATTTAATAAGACAGGTTTACACAAGTAGTGAATAGGTCCACTTTTGACCCAATTTTTGTTTTCACAGTACAGATATTTAAAATGGCTCTATGAAATAATGACATAATTCAAGAATAAAAACACAATAATGCGATAATTATTATTTCTATATTGTTTTAATGTGATGTGTTAATTTAAGTAGTGGAAGGGTTCGCATTTGACCCAAATTTGGGTGGATACTTTTTCCACCAAATTGATTTGTTAGACTCATTTGATGTAGTTTCCCTGAACCTATAACATAACACAAAATTATATTCATAAATATTTTGAAATAATTTTAAGAATGGACTTATTTGAACAAGAATGTTATTTTAACCTCTTATTTACCCTCTATTTGAGAACCACTGACCTCAACATATCTAGTTTAATGTTTGGTTTCCGGGTCAAACGTTCTTTGAAATCTGCTAATGCTTCCGACCCCCAAACATCCCCAAGTGCTGTCTCGTGCCGTCACGCCAAAAGCCATAGACACAACACGGCAGTTGAGACGCAAATAGACCTTTTCCTGTGTTCGTTTTGATTGCTTTATCCTATTTTGGCCCGACTCGCAAGAACCCACACACACAGGTGTGTCATATCCAGCATACATCAGAGATGGCGTGAGAGAAGAAAAGAGAGATAACCATCAGGAAGTGATGGCGACAACATCCACGTGCCTGGACGTGAGCACACTGTGTTATGTCAAAAAGGATAGGGTAGTGTTAAATGAAGTCTGAGATTTTTAAGATTTTAGAAAAGGTGTGAAGGAACAAAGCTGTGGGGTAAATGTAGAAAATATAGTACAGAGATCCCTCAGTTTTTGCGGTTAATGGGGACCAAAACCAATCCGCTAAGTAGTGCCACAACTTTTTTGGGTGGAAGAGGTATAGAAAGAGGTATAGAGAAAGAGGTATAGAAAGGGAGAAAAAGACAGAGAGAGAACAAATTGAAACCCAGTACATTTTTGAAGTTAGTTTTGTTTTTTGTTTTTTAATTGAAGGGCCAATTGGCTTGAATCTTGGCTGCTCGAAACGTTCTTCATTGGTACATGAAGCACCCGTTGTTGTTTTTTATTCAATCTTTTTTTATCCAAATTTTTTTCCACGTGAACCAGCAAAAACGTAAGCGTCTCCGTTTTCCCTCGCTATTTCGCGGTCCGACTTCTGTGTTGCCAGTACGAGATTTCTTTTAGGCTCTGGGGATAATTATGTACTTTGCAGAAGATGAAGTCACTTTATAAGCGCCTTTACACGCAAACAACTCTGAGAAATGCTTTTTAGCTGCTTATGGGAGCAATCCAAATGAGTCTTTCACATGTTATAAACAAAACAATGAGGCGAATAAATATGTTGAAAATGATGGTGAAAAACTAAACAAAAACTAAATCAATTGAGAAACCATCACATAGAGATAACTTTTAATAAGAACACAAAAGAGACATATTTGCACAACTCATAGTTAGGGCAGACAAGAGGGAGTTTTAAGACTGGAGATATCTGGCTCAAGCTCCCATGTATTGTCTTCTTAATGCACAGATCAGGACACTTAGCTATGGGTGATCCTGCTGCTTGGGGGTGGAACCCTTCTAGCATCAGGTTCAAAGATACTTTGTAAGATGGACAACACAACCTTCAAAAAAGTCAGTTGTCACCGTGTACACCAATGAGAATTATTGTCATTATAATAGATACTATTACAGACGCTCTCCTACTACAAACATTCGACTTACGCGAAACGGTAGATACGATCATTTTTTTCCAGGATGTCGAAAAATATACATGCCGTTTGCAATCAATATGATCAGGGCGGGAGCATCAGCGACCTCATTAAGTGAATGACATTGATTTCCGCATTTAACTTTTGACATTAGATAAAGGCTGTACTTGCCCAAGACACAGCACAGGAAATGGTGCCCCTACAACTCATGTGGTTAAGGGGATACAACCAACCAACCAACCAACCAACCATATATGGTTCCTACTTTCCAGAAATTCACTTAGAACAGGTGGTTATGGAACTGTATACGGCAAACATCGAAGGAAATACTTTTAAAATTTGATAAATTACTGAGAACTTTTTGTTTTAATGTTATTTTGTTGAAATATACGTTCCTAAGAGAGTGAAGAACCATTGATGCAATCAACAAATGTATGTGGATTTTGTATGCATTTAAAAGATCAAAACTGGTCGGTGGTGACCCTAACACAAGAGGAGGGATAAAAGAACCTGCAGTTTGGATGAGCCTCCTTCACGTTTTTAGTCGATGCCTTTTTATATCTACTGTATGTATTTATTTATTCATTTATTTCTCTCACATTTGTGTGTGTTTTGCACATTCTCGGCTTTTAGGTGGGGAGAAAGGGTGTATTTTTATTTTCTTATTGTACATTGAATGTGTTATACAGAACTTTGAGTTGAATTTTGGTCTGCTATGTAAATACATTTTGATTCGGAACTGAATCCATTCCAAACAGAACAGAATAACGTATTTTTATGTGCACCAAATATATAACTCCCATTTTCTGAAAGACACTCGACCATGCCCACCGTTTTGCGAATGTTACTTGTCCATTAATTGTCCCTGAAGCTTCTAACAGTTTCCGCTGCTCCTCTCTGATCTTTTATTGCAGGGATGAGAAAGATGAATGGGAATTCAAACGCAGCTCAAAAGGTCCACCGATTGTACCTCAGCGCTGCGGTGGTAGGAAGGGGGAGGAGGGGTGTTGTAGGTAGGGGTTCACTTTGACCTTGTGGAGGGGTGAATGCAGGATGGAGGGGAGACGGCATGAGGGCCGATACCGAGCTTTCATCTTCCCGCCGCGGGTCTGGACCTGCACACCTTTCAGAAGAGCAACGTTTGTGTGTGTGCGGGCAAAAGAGCTTTGATGTGTTTTCTTTCACACTAACAAAACACTCCAGAGTGCAAGATGGGTGACCACCAAAAAATAATGTGAGGGGGCTTGCGTCCCCGGTAGAATGAACTCCAAAGCTATGGTTGGACACACCAAGTAAGGCGCCATACAATTCTTCCATCAAAAGAAGAAATTGCATGAGTGATAATAGAGCTCAAGGTACAATTAGATGTGAAGTAGTTTGATTAATATGCTATGCAATTATTTATGTGTGTATATGTTGTGCAAATGCAAAGTAAACACATGAAAAGGGTTGAAAGAGAAAAACAAGTTAAGTTGATTAGTAAAAAGTGAAAATCATTTGCGCCTCCGGTGGAGAAAAATGAGAAGTGCATCAATAACTCCAAGTATACAGACGTTCCCCTACCTAGGGACATTAGAGTTACGAAAAACGGAAGATACGACAACAAATTTCGGGATGTCGAAAAATATCGTGACATTGCCGTTAGATTTTGTGTACCTTTTTCAGAGTACAGAACAGTACTGTAGTGCTTCTTTCTGCCGCTACCGGCATGTGTCGCTGTGAGAGGTGTTAAGTGTAAAAAAGAGGCGAGCCATTCCTTTCGAAATGAAAGTGGAATAAGAAAGCTTGATGCAGTTGAGAAAATGGTTGGATTGCTTTTTTTCGGGCACTTTACCAAGGAGGAGGAAGTCACATAACTCTTAAAGATCATCTTCCAAAAGTAAGTTAAACTTAACTTTATCTTTATAGAGCATATTATTTTATGAAATATTTATTTTTTAGTACACGAAAATACAGGTTACTTATACAAGCCTCAAACATACTTATATAAACCTTAAACATACATTTCATACAAAATATAGGACTAAGGCAATTTACGAAGTCAACTACGAACGATCGTCCGGAACGTATCCCGTTTGTCAGTTCGGCAATGTCTGTACGTAATAAATGTTTTCCATCAATTAGATGTACACATAAAGACACGATAAAATAAATAAATAAAAACGGACTGATAAAGAGAATGGAGAGAAGAAAAAGAGAGAAAAGGACAAGAGAAGAAGCATAAGTATATTTTCCGTGTAAAATATCAAGTGGTCTTTTTTTAACTTGATTTTTTTCATAAATTGTGGGTTGGAAAATGTTCCAATGCGGAATTCTGAACATGTTCATACATTTTAAAGTCAAATGTTGATACGATTTTAATTGTAAAGTTATGACAAATAATGCTTTATCGAATAAATATTTTGGGGGAATTTTTTAAATCTTTTATTATTTTTTTGTTTTTGAAATTGCATTACATCAGGGGTCCCAAACACGCAGCCTGCAGTCCAACTGCAGGATGATCGTGTGTGCACCCCCGTCTCAAATTATTTTTTTATATGGTTTTGTATGTTTTTGGGGTTGTTTTTTGGGGTTTTCCAATTCGTTTAATGGTCATTTTTTATTTATTTTAGTACTTTTGAGTAATATGTACTTGTCTACGACTTTCTGAACTACTACATACTTTTCGGCACTTTTTCATGCTTTTCAGTACCTTTTCCAACTAATCAGTTCTGCTTCAGTTCTGTTTCGTAGAAGCAATGGATAGGGAAGATAATGCATGTTCATAACAGTTCATGTGCACTACCCATTCATGTTTAGAAGGTTAAAAGTTGAAGGGCAATTGAATTGAATACAAAGAATTTTTTTTTCTACTCAGTAACTACATGTGGTTTCTTTAGTCGTTTGTATCTCCTGTATTATTATTTCATTCCTGATTGATCGATCGATTTTCTTATTGTTATTTTTAATATATTTTATTTTGTTATCTTATTTTGTGTTAAGGGGCAGCACGGCGGCGCAGTGGTTAGCGCTTGTGCGGCACAGTTCTAAGGTCTTGGGAACCTCCTGTGTGGGTTCAAATCCAGCTACCGGACTTACTGTGCGGAGTTTGTATGTTCTCCCCGTGCTTGCGTGGGTTTCCTCCGGCCACTCCGGTTTCCTCCCACATTCCAAAGACATGCATTTCAGGTGGATTGGCCGGTCCAAATTGTCCCTAGGTGTGAATGAGCGAGGTAGTTGTCTGTCCCTGTGTGCCTTGCGATTGGCTGGCAACCAGTTCAGGGTGTCCCCTGCCCACTGCCCGATGACTGCTGGGATGGGCTGCAGCACCCCCGCGACCCTACTGAGGATAAGCGGTGCAGCTAATGAGATGAGATTTTGTGTTAAAAAGATAAAGATATTTCAGAAGATTGGAATATTTTTACAAAATCTCTTGTGAAAAACCTGATGCGAACAAGCATCCCCCAGGTAAATAGAATTCGAGACCCGTGCTGTATAATGACCAAATCCTCACAAGATTTGACATTTTTAAAAAAAAAATCCATATGCAGTATTTCTTGGATAAGTAGAAGAGCGACTTGCAATTGACCCCAAAAAATAAAAATGTGGACTTTTCTGACCTGCACATGTGAATCCCTGCACGGTGAGTCCTTTCTCCAGGGCCACACAGGTGAGCAGGCCGAGAAAACTGGTGGTGACCGATTGCCTCTTAGCTTTTTGCTCCCTCTGCTTCTTCTCTTTGGACCTCAGGAGGACGCCGTGTAACGCTGCAGTATCAAACTCCTCTCGGGCGGACTTCTGGTTGCTTGCTGCCGCCCTAAGGGCTTCTGTCCACTCTAGAGCCTTGGCGGAGGTGTCAGCTCTGAGTCGGAGATTGCCTTCCGTGAAAGTAGCTTGGAAGTGCTCCCTCCGATCTGGCAAGACAGGATCCGGCTGGACGGCCAGGCAGGACGCCAACAAGTACTGTCTGACAGGACGCAAAACGGGGCCTTGCCCTTCGGCGGGGAACGCCTGCAGGGTGGTTTTGCTCAAGACGAAGGTGAACTGGCACCAGTTGTTTTGATCCAAGAGTTGGTGCAGAACCCCGGATTTGAGGACATCCTGGCAGTAGGGCTGCAACGATTGTTCGATTATTTTTTTTAACAGACTGAGGCATCTCGACATGAATATAATCTCTGCCGAGTTTCGCGCATGCACAAAAGCCTATGTCTTTAACGGTAACATAGACATACAGAAATGCGGCATCAACATCAAATACAGACACTCCCCTACTTACGACCATTCGACTTACGCAAAACGGTACATACGAACATTTTTTTCAAGATGTCGAAAAATTTTTTGGACATTGCTGTAAATTAGATTTTGGATTGTGTGAACCTTTGTAGTGCTTCTTTCCGCCGCTGATTGTGATGCTGATTGGCCTTAGCATCTATCATACTGTACAGTGACTGTTCACTTGCTCTGATTTCTTCTTTCCATCTCGCTGAGAAAGATTTTTGTCCCGCGCCCTTCGCGTCATGCTGCGTAATCGATCCATCTGCCGAACCATTTGTTCTCTCTTTCTTTCCCCAAAAACATCAACTTATTTAAAATACGGTTTGAATTTAAAAATCAAAATATCTTCTATTCCCCCCTTGCAAAACCTCACTTTCCCACCATTGAATGCTTTCAGTGTTTTTGTCCTCTATGTTGACTTCTACGCTACACGGAAGATCATGGAATCCAAGCAGCCGCGAAGGATGTGCCTAAATTCGACTCCCCAGCAAAATCTGACTCCCTTTTGCATGGACGAATACTATGCTTCGAACAGATCGTGTGTGGCAATCGTAGTCTGTTTGGGGCGGCAGTAGCTCAGGAGGTAGAGCGATCGTTTTAGGATTAAGGGATCCCAGTTCGAATCCCGGCTTGTCCGTGTTACATGCCGAAGTGTCCTTGGGTAAGACACTGAACCCCCAATACCCCCAATAAGCAGGTTAGCGTCTTACATGGCTGCACAGATCACGGCCGCTATTGGGAAATGTGAAGCACAATGTAAAGCGCTTTGGGAAGTCATTAACTTGAAAAGCGCTATATAAATGCAGATCATTTCATTTCATTTCATGTAGAATGAATTTATGAAGGAATATTGATTGGCATAATGAAAACAAAAAACGATCGTAGTCTAAATACTTGGTTCAATAAGACATATGCAAATGTCACCAACAGTGCAGCGCTGAGAAGCATGGTTCACGTAATGGGGAGTCGTATTCAAGCGGAACATAAGGCACCAGCACCCTATAATGCAGTACACCCCACCCGGTGTAGTGTTAAATACGCTACGGAGACTGCGCCTTTTAACAGGGTGCGCCCTATGGTCGTGAAAATACAATACTGTTTACCTTTGAAATCAAACCATTTTCTATTTGTTCTCTCTCAGTTGAGGAGTTGGCAGGTCCGCTCTAATGACGGCTGCCCCCCAGAAAAAGAGCGACATTACTTTGAATATTTTCACTTTTTGCGGACGGTTCTGGCCCACTTTAACGTGAAAACCGAAGGATCTCTGTATTCAGAAATTTATGGTGGGCTGGATTGAATCACCCAACAGGCTGGATTCAGCCCGTGAGCCGTATGTTGAAGAAAAAGACGTATATTTCATTGTACCAATTTCTCTTGTGTTTATCATAATTTTCCACATCAGTTTAGAAGTTCAATTTAATGAAGAAAATAATATTAATGATCCTATAATTCGACGAATTGTATTTATAGTCATTAGGTACATCATTACCTGGCAGCGAGGGCTGAAAAGAGGCAAGGTGGTGGGGCGGCTCGGTGGCGGCTCACTTTCAGAAACCTGGGCGTCTGGGAAAGTGACTGCTTTTTCCGTGGTTTTTCTGGGACGAGTGGGCCTCACAACTTGGACCTTCTCCCACATGAGTCGACGCCACTCGGTGGCCTCCCACTGGGTGGCGGCCCTCAGTTGCAAGCGGGTGTTGTTGAAGAAGACTGCCTGCAGGGTGCGAGAGTCAGCGGGCTGGCAGGACGCCGGTGCCACTACGCCCTGGCAGTGTGATAGCGAATAGGCGGTGCCCAACTGCCGGTTGGCACTGCTATCCAGCGTGTAGAGGCGAAGTTCGCAGGGCGTCAACTCCACGTGGCACTCGGTCCAGCGGCCCCGAGGGCCCTCACGGTACTGCATCTCGGCTTGCTTCGACACCACACTACTACTGCTACTCATCTTATCCCCTGCAACCGTATAAGATACTATAATCAGTGGAAAAATTCCAGTTAAAAAAAGTAAATTAAATAAAGTTTTGTATTTACTTATGTATAATGCTCTTTCTTTTTTTTACCTGAAAAAGAACTTAAGTTTGGGTGCACGTTATACACAAAGTTTTAATGTATAATCAGTTGTATCAGGATTCAAACCAGGGTCGCAGTGTCGAGAGCGCCAGAGATAAAGATCACTGGTTCTCAACTGGTCTAACTTCAGGACCCACCAGTCCAACCTAATGACAAGCTGCGACCCAAATCAAGAAAAAAAATCTACCGGTAATTCTCAAATGAAAGTATTGTGCTGTAAGATATAGTAGAATATGTTCCATTTCCCCCCCCAAAAAGATTTTAAATATCGGATATATTTGCATATAAACCTACATCACCTGTAAGCAACCCTCTAAAACTGCTTTAAAATAGCCGCATACTAAAAGAAATTCAAAATATTTAAACAGTGGTAAATATATAATGATGTAGTTAATAAAGATTATTATACTGATAAAAGGCTAAAAATATAACATTTTAAAACCATTTGAAGTACTTTCTTGCAGTGCTTCAGTGGCAGACACTCGTACACCATTTTCATTTTTTAGAAATTGTTTCCTTCTTCAATTCAATTGTTGTCATTATTTTCCACTTTTCCTTCCCTTTATCACCAACTTTCTTGGAACCCATTACTATGGACAAAAAGAGGAAATAAAACCGACAAAATGACATTAAAATGAGATGTGGTCCCTCTCATACACGTCAAGTAACAGAACCAGAAGAAGAGATCGAGCAGGGCAATATCACCACCTACTATTAAGGAGTGTGATTGACCCTCCGCTTTTTTCAAGCATTATTTAGCCACGGCAAAGGCCCCCGACCCACTGAAAATGGGTTCGTGACCCACTTTTGGGTCCCGACCCACCATTTGAAAAACACTGATCACATGATTCATGACGATCTGTCCAGACGATGACGAAGTGACGTAGTCATCTTTCTTAGAAAGAGTTGAGCTTTGACTATCTGTACTTATATCTTTGATTTTCTCACCACACTGCAAGTACTCGGCATATGGGCCGCCAACACACTGCCATTCAATGAGATAGTGGATACAGGAAGCAGACCGGGGCAGATAATTGGGCGCTCTTTAAATATCTTGAAATTATTTTGAGAATTATTATCAACAAGAAAAAAAAAACATTAATATTTTGCATTTTAATTACATTCTATATTTAAGATTTCGACTAAAATTAGGAAAAACATCGGATGAGCACATTTTTCTCCTTATTTTTTATAATTAATTAAAAATACATATTCAAAATGACAAAAATTTGCAATCTATTTTAGGGATTTTCATCAAATATGTAAAACAATAATTAAATGTTAAACATATGAACACAAGCAGATCATTTTGCTCGTTTGAAATGAATCATTTTAGAAAGACCATAATTGCGCTTGTTTAAAATATTATTTTTTTGACTCCTGGATCATATTTTGCCGTGGGTTCCTGAGATTTTTCTGTGCGTCCACTACTGATCCACATTTCGACGCACAGTAGTATCATGTTCATTGGCAAAACCGTTTCTTCAAAGTCATCAATCTGCAACGGTTCGCTTCCTGTGCACGGTAATTGCAGTTTAAAATACTTTCATTTCTGTTGGCATGTGAATGAATGAAGGCGTTTGAGCTGCATCTATTCATTAAGAACAACCGTTTTCCGTCAGGAGTAATCGATCAGAGTTAGGGGGGGTGCAAAACAAAAAATCGACCTCATCGATCTTAACAAAGACATTCTGCCAGCGTGTTAACTGAGCCTGCGTGAATATGTAAATGAGCTGCGGCACGGAGGGACCTGATTGGGCGACATCACGCTCGGGCGGTTTGAGAAAAGGGCTTTTGTCCATTAGTTGCGACAATGCTCGAACATGAACTAGCTCGGAATAAAATTTAGGATAATTGAATAATATTCATTTAGAGGTACAGTGTGTATTAGTCCCACCTAAAAGTAGAAAAATAATTTATATTTAAGAGAAAACAATATTGATTTAAATAATAGGCAAAAAAACATTAACTATCATAGAAACATGTTTTTTTAAATAACTGTAGGTTGAGAAATTTGCATTTGTTTTACATATAATGATCCTCTGCTAAGGGTACCCCAAAACAAAACCTGTTTTTTCTTTCTTTCTTTCATTATTTTCATTTTTCTTCTTTTTCTATGTTTGTTTATTTTACCCCATCATCCATTTTACTTTTTATTTTTCTCATTTTGTCTTTTCTTCTTTTGCTTATTTTTTTTTCTTTGTTCTCGTTTTTCAGTATTTTCACCTTTTTCTTTTGTTCCTTTTTTCCCATTGGTTTCCTTTTCTTTTGTTCTTTTAATTGTTCTCTTTTCTTTCTCTTCAGTCTCCATTTTTTCTTTTCATTTTTCTTTTGTGTCTTTTGTTTCCTTATTTTCTGCTTTTTTTCTTATTTTCCTCTTATTTATTTTGGTTTTTACTTTTCCATCTTCTTTATTTTCTTTTCTTTATTTACTTTATTTCTGTTATATGTTAAAGTGTCCTTGGGCAAGACACTGAATCCCTAATGCCCCCAATAAGCAGGTTGGCACCAATGGCTGCACGGCCGCTATTGGTGTGTGAGTGTGTGTGAATGGGTAAGTGTGAAGCACGTTGTAAAGCGCTTTGGGAAGTTCTCATTGACTTGAAAAGCGCTATATAAATGCAGACCATTTACCATTTATTTACCCGGTTTTTAATTTTTCCAAGGTTTTTTTCTTTTACGTTCCTTCCCCTTTTTCTTTGTTTTTCCTTTTTCCTTTTTGTACTTTGATCCCTTTTCCTTTGTTTTTTTTTAAATTTCCCTTCCCAATTTTTCTCTTTTTCTTTCCTTTTTTATTTTTCTTCGCAAAAGGCTGGGGAAAAATATTATTAGCCACTTTGAGCCTCCATAGTTGTATTCGTCCTTAAGGTTTGTAGCCCTCATTTTCGGTTCCACGACACAATACAGTGACATCTTGTGTTCATATATTACACACTGTACTTTTAATTTTACTTTTATCATGGTGATTAAAGAAAATGGCAGGTTTGACATAAAAAGGCGAAGAAACACTGGGTCTCCTCGGATTGGTCACACTTAAAATGGGGCTTCATTGTGGTGATGCTAACCAGCTGTTGCTAATGAGGAACACAAACATGGCGCTTTGTCCTTTTCAATTCCCCCTACTGCACTTTCTTTCCTTTTTTTGATTCTGAACGGGCTGCCATCTTTTCATGCGTATGCTAATAGGGCGTAATCCCGCCCGTGTCGGGAGGCGTCCTAATTAACTTCCCGTGCTCTTGCCTCATTTAAGTCCATTTGCCGACGGGATTACCCGCCATTATCCAGCACACCCACGGACCTGCGGACACTGCGCGTCTTTTAAGGTTATCATCATTTTCTATCATTACATGGCTCCTCTTGGGAAAGAAAGTCATCAAACACTTAAACGGAGACAGCATGGGGATAATCGATATCCATACTTTAGCACCTTACAGAGGGTCATCAACGCAGCATCCTAGAAATCAGCTGATCTCTGCCCAGTCTGGAGGGTATTGCCGACTCGTGCAGCTGCAGCTACAACATTATTAACTCATTCAGTGCCAGACATTTCTCTCAAATAGGAAGTGCCAGTGCCAGCCAATTTTTGCCATTTTGACCTATTTTTGAAGATCAAAAAATTATTTAGCTCTGTAGCTATTCAGGCATAGCTTGAACCCTTATATTTCAAGTATGCTTCTAGCCTTTACCTTTGCTTAGTAAACAACAGTTGATGAGTTTCTTGAAAAATTAAATTTCCAAGAAAACCTCTAAGAAAAGCGTCTGCACTGTACGGTCTATTGCGAACAAAAACGAGTGCCACAGATAACAGCGTAGCAGCAAGTTGCTAGACAAACATGGCTGCGACCTTGGGTAGGGATTCCATTGTGTAAAATAAATACATCTTTCTTCACATATGATTTTTTTCTAAACTGAGGTCATGGGATCGAACCTTCCTGCGTGAAGTTTGCATGTTCTCTCTGTGCCAAAAACTGGCATGTCAGGTTAATTGGCCAGTTCAAATTGTCCTTAGGTCTGAATGAGCGAGTGAATTGTCCGTCTCTGTGTGCCCTGCGACTGGCTGACAACCAGCTCAGGGTGTCCCCTGCCCACTGCCCGAAGATGGCTGGGATGAGCTCCAGCACACCCGCGACCCTACTGAGGATAAGCGTTGCAGATAACGGTTGGAAGATAATGGATGCTATTGCAGGTATTTTTGCTAAGTATTGAAATCAATGTTTATTTTTACTGAATGCATGTTTTTTGTACCACAAGGCGGCACTAAATATTGCACACTGACCCTTTAAGTGAGCCTACTTCAATTGTTAGCTAGACAATATAGGTAATTTTAGTAGTTGTTTGGACGACTACAGCGCATGTTGGTGTCATGTCTGCATACTAACCTTCAATCTGATGGTTCAGAATTGTATTTTTCAGCGTGTCCAAAGCAGGGAACCCGTTGTCAGTGCAGGCGGTGGTTCGGTAGCTGACGTCTGACCTGGACCGGTTGTGTCCCCTTTTGAAGGCAGCGTTGGAGGCCAGGGAGGTGCCCTCTTTTCCGTGGGCAACCAGATCGTTTGTGGAGCGTGCCCGGCTTCTCTTGCCCTGCCGCAGGCTCACAACGCTCAGGCCGTCAGCCCAGGCCAGTCCTAATGGACCCACCTCATGCTGCTGGCCGGCCAGAAGACTCCACACTCCGCTGGAGCTCAGCTTGGCCAGAGCAGCACTCGACACCTCCTGGAGCTTCTTGGGCTGGCCGGAAGTCTTGTCCTTGGGGGGACTGGGACCACCCGGGACAGCAAAGTCCTCTGTGGCCTCGAGAGCAGGGCTGATGTCGCCCATCGCATCCACCTGCCTCAGGCCCTCCATCTTTCGGTCAAGAGTCACATGAGTAATGTCCAAACATCTCGGCACGTGGAAAAGGATCCTTATGGAGTTAAATCCTGCCTGAAGGGTGTAGGTTAGAGGATCTCTTGCCGTCAAATGGTGGAGGTCTGAAAAAGGAGGAAGCGGTAAAAAGGAAGTTCAAGTGGAAACGCATATCTGGGTGGATGTGAGTCAATTCAGCATGCGTTTTCATAGTAGCACAACTTGTATCTGCTTTCTATCTATTTGACGTCCAGTATGGCACTCTTCTTCCCTCTAATCTGCGCTATGATTGATTTTCCAGCTCAGCTCAGGCTCTTTGTCTGCTCAGATGAATTATTTAAAAAGCCATTAGCTCATCCCAGGTCAACCCATACACACATCAAATGCTTCTTGTTCCTCTGCCCCATCTCATTTTTACGAATTATTTCAATGATCACTTATCTGCAATGAAATACTAAGGTCTTTTATAGATAAAAATCCAAATATTTATTAATAATAAAAGGATAAATATGTAATACATAACTCAAAAGAGAAAAATAGGATAAAAAGAATGTTGGTGAGGGAAATATTTATAAAGTGGTGCTTGTAGACTGCCCTATGTTGTTAGTGCATCAGAAAGGAGTTCAATTAATATGCTATACAATGAATAATAATAACTGATAGTATATTAAAAAAACAAAAACAAATTTTAAGAAAAAAAAAAAAAAAAAAAACAGTAAATTCAACAGATCATTTTTTTATACTTAAGAATTTGACACTTTTGGGAATAATACAATTATTCAGAAAATTCTTGAAATATTTCTTTTAGAATATAAAACAATATATATATATAATCTTTATCAGCAAGATACATCGGTTCAACTAACACATCATAAAAACATTTCTTTAATAAAAAACCAGGGTTTTTCTATCAGGGTATATAGTATCATCTGTTTTTAGGCTTTTTTTCCCCCCTTCAATAACATCACACTAGTGCAATTGAAGTTTTAGAAGCTTGTGACATTTTTCTAAAAATATATGAAGATTTATAGAAACATATGTAGAGATTCACATGTTAATGTTGCTTCTACCTTCTTGGAAGATCAATTGTGAGCGTGGGGGGAAGGTCTTTGCCAGTTTTGAGTTGTTAAGACGATTATATAAATCCAAATTGCATGTGTGTGTTTGTATGTGGCTTATAGGCTCTGCAACGGATGAACCGATTTTAATGAAATGGTACACCGTAATACATTAGGCCTCTGGGAGTGTCTTTAGCTAGGTTTCATGTCAAGGCATTCCCATTTGATAACAACAAAATTGATGGCTTTCATGCATACACAGCTCTGGCGCTGCATGCGGCCATACTGGCGCTTTTTCAACAAACCACATCTCCAACAACCTCGCTCAAGTAGAATACCCTGCAACGCCCAGCCCGGCAACGCCCAGCCCGGCAACGCCCAGCCCGGCAACGCCCAGCCCGGCAACGCCCAGCCTGGCAACTTTGGGCCAATATGCTTGTTATTTGAAAATCAATCTTACATTTGTTTATTCTACGTTACAACTTGAGAATTATTTCAATAATTTATAAATGGTCAAAAATATATATGGGAAAAGCTACATTTTTATGTGGGTTTACAATCGAGGTTCACAACTTAAAGAGATAAAAAGAAGCAATTTGTACACTGGGTCTTACCAAATTCCATGCTTAAGATTGCCAATATAATTCAACCATCCAGCATTGAGTCCATTACATGGCATATAAATAGTCATATGTTGCAGTTAAATGCAAAAATAATAATATATAGTGACTAAGTATATACATACTTGTCAACCTGTACGTTTTTGCCGTACAAAGTACGTTTATTATGCATTTTAAGACGTGTACGACGTACAAGAAAATCTGTACAGAAAAACGCAAATTTGTCAATTAAGGGTACCATCCGGTATACACCGACTATCACGAAACGGCAAATCAAGTCAAACGAGTTCGCCGCGGTAGCCTCTACATAGGTATTGTTTTTTTCCCGTTGCAAACGAGGGGAGCGGTTTGATGCTACTGTGCGCATGCGTCTGCCGCCTCGGATTTCATGTGGTAGTTATGTAGTGAAAGGAAGTCCTTCTCATTTTAGAGAACCGGCTTTTTCGGCTCAACTCATTAAAGAGAGCCAGCTCTCAATCGGCTCACTTGCTTTGATGCATTATATTACGAACCATTATTGTTGTATAAAGAGGTTAAGAAAAAAAGGAAGTATTAAAGGAGAAAATGAAAAAAGACAGGTTTGTAGTTATCCCTTTGATCAGTATATTACCAACATTAATTTAATTTAAATGAATATATAGTTTGATTCTAATAAGAAAATGTATTATTCTACTTAAATATATTTTCATGTATTTTTTCCTTCTACAGTGCACGTCCAAGCTACTTAATTTTTGAACTTTTTTTATAATAAACCTCATCCATGTCAAGCAACTCAGTATCTCACTACAAAATGTTAATTAACAATAAATATGATATAACGAAACACATGTACAACATAACATGTTAAACTACATAAATAAACATGTTTGAAAAAAATATGGTGTAAGATTATTTTGTATTTTGTAAGGGAAAATACAACATTTTGTAAGGGCATTGAGCCCTGGAGGTTGACAGGTATGTAAATATAAATAGCAAAGTCAGCATCCTGTCAGTCAAAATGACGTCACTAGTAGCCTCCACGGGATGCTCGGCTAACGGACACAAGACGTTCAAAACGGCCACTTCAGATCCTGGCACAAAAATAAATCAATAAAATAACACACATATGCTTTGTCTGTGCATGAGGTATTTTATTCTGTCTTGTTCTCGGTTGTGATGAATGCCGGTCATGTTAGCCGTGAGCTAACAACTTAGCATGTCTATCCAACCGTCGAACAATGTAAAATGAGTGTCTGTTTAATAGCATCGTTAACGGTTGCGATTAAATAATATAGACAGTCGTCATGTTGTATGATAAGGTGACATAAAGAAAGAAAAAAACGGGAAAAGGGAGATAAAACGTCGACTCACCTGAATGTTTACCATCTTCATTTGGCTGTGTCTCGAAACAGAAGTCCCGAAGAAAACGGAAAGCGGAACTTAAAATTGTCCACCTGGGAACGTTCCGCTTATAATTTTTGTATTAATTTTCCGCAGACTTTTTTGTCATTTCATATCAAACAACACAGTCATTTTATATCTTACAATACAAGAGTAATTCTAGAATGCATAACACTGATCAAGTTATGAATTAAATTCAGATCAAATGATGAATGGCTTTAGGTTCCTGTAATATTCGCCTAAAATACCAATCCAAAACGTTACCAAAGTAATTTGATGTCTGTGCTTGATCTGTTTGAAGAATATGGAAGGTTTTGGTCTCTTTTGAAAGGTAAGACTCTGAAACTTTGTCCCAAACTGAAAGATTTGCTGAAAGTGCTACTAATATTGAGTAATCTGAATTGGAACACAGAAATAGAAGAAAATGATCTGCATTTGAAATGATCTGCATTTATATAGCGCTTTTCAAGTCAATGACTTCCCAAAGCGCTTTACATTGTGCTTCACATTTCCCAATAGCGGCCGTGATCTGTGCAGCCATATAAGGCGCTAACCTGCTTATTGGGGGTAATTGGGGGTTCAATGTCTTACCCAAGGACACTTCGACATGTAACACGGACAAGCCGGGATTCGAACTGGGATCCCTTAATCCTAAGACGATCGCTCTACCTCCTGAGCTACTGCCGCCCCAAAGAAGGTTTTTATTCTCTCCTTAATTTTTTGGCAATCAAATGTCTGCAGATGAGTGTAGCATGGGCATCTTAGGTAGAAAATAAGTGAGACAATAAAGTATCGCCTTACCTTGTACTTATACAAATTCAATCACAATCTGAAAAACTTAAAATTGTATTTTACATATTTTTCTAATAGTAGATTCGGGCCTTTCCAAGTGGCCAATTGGAGACGACCGGTTTAAACTTTTGCAAATGTATATTTTACTTAGGCCAATTTTTTTAGACATTTTTCAAGAGTTGTAAATGTTTGACTTCTCTTTCCAGAAGTCAATCAATGATTGTGCACACATGCGTGTAACGAATGCGTGTAAAAATGGTTCCCAGGTTGCATTTATGCACGTTTATTTTCAGCTATGATTTGAATAAACCCTCCGGAAAATGGCCCCAATTTATGGTGGGAAGATTACTGGCTAATCAATGTGTCAATCGTCATTTGAATCAATTACTACTGGCTAAAGATATTTAAAGCTAACGAAGGCGATTTGTTTTATCAAACACGCCGGTATATGCTAATGCAGGCTGTGGACTGTGAAATAAAGCCTACTATTGGCTGAGAGTGGTGTCAATCAAAATGTCAGAGGCTACCGCCCATACATGGATCAATTCTATGAGTGTGTTTATTTGTAAACGGAAATTATGTGGCAGACGAATGCATGACAACAAATTAATCGCGTATGTGCCAGGCCGCAAGTCACACTGTGCAGTGCAAAAGGTCTGCATGTGGGAGTCCGCGTGTGTATGCGTGTGAGTGTGTTTGCGTGTGTGTATGCGTGCCCCACGCAAAATGGAAATGCATCCCACTGTCATCATGAAGGCAATTCCTTCTTTTTTTTTCCGAAAAGTGGATCTTCAGCTCGGCTCACTAAAATGAGCCGGTATCTTTTGGCTCCCAAATGCCTTCACGGAATGTTTTTGTTGCTTTAGTCCATTTATTACCAATTCTTATGTAACATTGTGCACAGAATGGCTCACAATGAGGCAAAAAAAGAAAAAGAAACAAGACACCAACGAAAAAGGCAAAAAAAGAAGAAAAAAATCAAAGAAAAAAAGGGACAGGGGGAAAAAGCAGGAAAAAAAAGGGAAATTAAGAATAAAATAAGTAAAAAGTAAAAAGCTAGGCAAAAAATATAAAAAAGAAATGAAAAGAAATGACAATGAAAAAATTAATTTGCCCCCCCCTCTCCCCTATGCATTTGATTAGGTGGCACAACAGCACCACTGCGTTATCTTCACCGCTTATCCTCAGTAGGGTCACGGGGATGCTGGAGCCCATCCCGGCCGTCTTTGGGCAGTAGGTAGGGGACATCCTGAACTGGTTGCCAGCCAATCTCAGGGCACACAGAGACAGCCAACTCACGCGCTCATTCACACCTAGTGACAATTTGGACAGGCCAATTAACCTGACATGCATGTTTTTGGAATGTGGGAGGAAATCAGAGTGCCCGGAGGAAACCCACGCAAGCACGGGGAGAACATGCAAACTGCCCTACACCCTTCTCCTCTTAAAATTTTGTACTTGAACAATGCACTTTACCAAGTTGGTTTCTCCGGGATAAAAAGTGCAGTAGGGAGTAGAAAATTGCCTTTTCTAAGGCAGAGCTTAATGCTCAATTCCAAATTTTGGCGAAATACGATGTTTAAATTGTTCCTTTTGCTCCTCTAAGTGAAACAGTAGACAAAAACACATTTCCCCCACAAAATCCTCTCCAGAAGCTTTCAAGCTTTGAGTGCTTTCTCTTCATTATCCTCCATCTTTATTTGTCCGGCTGATGACTAAATGATGATGGCATTGAAGACGCTTTCATCTTTCACGGGTTGTGACCCCCCTCTCATTTGTGCAAGCGGCGCCCTGACCACCTCCCCCCTACCCTGAAGGAGCGAGTGTCGCACAATGGCTGCCTACCATTCAAGTGGCAGGAGTGGTGGGCTCCGTCTCCATGGCAACGCGGCGTGTGTGTTTTTTTGTTTACGGAGTATTGCAGTATAATAAAAATTTTGGATATACAAGTACATCATTTCCATTATCATCGACAAAAACAGACAAAATGAATCCACAATCCAAAATTAACGGTTCACTGATCCTTCGTCCGGTCACAACTTCCTTTGGTGCGTTTTGGGCAAGTGCAGCCAGGTGATGTCCATCCCTCTCAAGTCAAGTCAAGTCATGTTTATTCATATACCAGCTCAGAAGCCTAGATGGTAGTGTGCCCGCTTTGAGACTGGGAGGTCGCTGGTTCGGGCCTCGACCGAGACATACCTAATTGGTATAATGGCGGCGCCCTCTGGCTGCGGCTGCATCGACCCGCTACAACGGGTCAGGTGTATCGACATTTCGTTCTGTGTACATTGTTACAAAGAATGACAATACAAAGGAAATTATTATTATTATTATAACCCTTAATCACAAGGAGTCTCAAAGGGCTGCACAGACCACAGATTATTGCAAACTGCAGACTCTTATTACACTATCCCCTGATCTAAAACCTCCATGAGGGCAAGGAAAAACTCAAAACCTCTCCAGGCCGTATTTTTGGGTATGGGTAGGTGTTTGCTCCCCCACATGAAATAGATAGTGCGGGTTTCCATTGGCAGAAGCATCCTGATCCGACTCAGATACACCACCTTCATCATCCGGTTTGCTGTTGTTTTTCGGTTTAAAGCGTCACCTGCTCTTCAGAAATAAGCCGGACTTCGGTATTGACGATCGGATACTAGATCCCGAAACACTGTGGGAAAACTGTTTTGTTACGAAATTTAAGTCAAGTAGAGTATGCCTGTTTTGTTCACATTCACATAGAACAATACGTATCGCATCCTATGCGGATTTCATATTTTTGTTGAAAAACAAATTTTGTGGCGATGCCCTCCTTTGTTTTTGTGGCATATTAACATTTCAAAGGCTCATTTTCCAGTAAGGGCCTTTGTGTTTCGTACATTTCTGTATATATATTTAAATTATTTATGTAATTAAATAAATAAATAAATAAATAAATAACTAGATACAAATTTAAGTTGTTCTTTCAAAAACAAAAATAAGGTACGTAAATACATAAATAAATAATTCAATAAAACGGTCTTATTAAAAATAAATAAATAAATACATAAATAAATAAAAAATAGATGTGAAATGAAGAGGAACTCGATGAGCGACCATACATTCCAGTTTTACTTTGCATAAAAGGTAAAAAAATAAATAAAATAAATGACAAAAGCGTTTTCTGTTAAATGTCTACATTTAGTGGGCAAAATATGAAATACAGAAACTGACTTTCTGTGACCTAAGCGGTCAACGTTGGTCATTTAGAATAGAATAAAATAAAATAAAATAAAATAAAATAAAATAAAATAGAATAGAATAGAATAGAATAGAATAGAATAGAATAGAATAGAATAGAATAGAATAGAATAGAATAGAATAGAATAGAATAGAATAGAATACTTTTTATTGGCATTATTTACAACTTAGTGAACATTATTCACCATGTAGCTCATTGAAATACTGTAAATGAGCAAAATAAGATATTAAAATTTTTGTATACAAGAACATATTTGTCCTTATAATCAACAAATAACACAAAAATAATATACGCTAACTACACGCTGGAAAAAAAAAACATGATCACAGCCACGAGCAAAAAGACACGCATTCATGAAGAAACCAACCCTTTAACTGCTGTCCCATGAGGCTTAAATATACATATTTAGTTTGATGATGAAAAATAACATATTTAAAAAACAAAAATGTATACAGTACTTTAGTTTCTAAAGTTCAGAAGTTAACATGTGGCGTTTACTTTTGAATGTCTACATCTAGTGGCCAAAATAGGAAGTACAGCAACTGACGCATCCTAAGCTTTTGTTGGCATAACTTATGATACTTATTAGTGGGAAAATGTTTTCAGAATAGAATAGAATAGAATAGAATAGTATAGAATAGAATAGAATCGTCTTTATTGACATTAGATGTGGCACCTCAGGTTTTTTTTTGGTTTGAACAAATTTATTGACACTAAAAACAGAAAACAATCATGACAATCTCAACAGCAATTAAGCACATTCACAATATTATATTCCAATATTACGTTTTTAACAGCAAACACAAAGTGAGGTTTGAACAAACCTTCTCGAAAATCAAACATATTCACAATTTCATTATATAACATCTTTGTTAGTGTCAATAGATCCGTCCAGGCCAAAGTCGATTGTCCTCGGTCTGAACAAATCCACCGACACCAACAGCAGCAAAACACAGCCATCAAGCATATTCACATTTTTTTTATATTTGACAATATGACGTGACGATATGACGTTTTAACATTTTTTCCTGACATTTTCAACATCAATTAAACAATTTCAGAGTTATTTTCTTTTAACAGTAGTTAACCAGCGTGTAAAAGGCAATACTATTGTGCAAGGGCATAGCTCTGCCATCCCACCCTCCCAAGCAGCATTCTTCCAGTCCTCTGTGTGGGTCAAGTCATGTTTATTCATATACCAGCTCAGAAGCCTAGATGGTAGTGTGCCCGCTTTGAGACTGGGAGGTCGCTGGTTCGGGCCTCGACCGAGACATACCTAATTGGTATAATGGCGGCGCCCTCTGGCTGCGGCTGCATCGACCCGCTACAACGGGTCAGGTGTATCGACATTTCGTTCTGTGTACATTGTTACAAAGAATGACAATACAAAGGAAATTATTATTATTATTATAACCCTTAATCACAAGGAGTCTCAAAGGGCTGCACAGACCACAGATTATTGCAAACTGCAGACTCTTATTACACTATCCCCTGATCTAAAACCTCCATGAGGGCAAGGAAAAACTCAAAACCTCTCCAGGCCGTATTTTTGGGTATGGGTAGGTGTTTGCTCCCCCACATGAAATAGATAGTGCGGGTTTCCATTGGCAGAAGCATCCTGATCCGACTCAGATACACCACCTTCATCATCCGGTTTGCTGTTGTTTTTCGGTTTAAAGCGTCACCTGCTCTTCAGAAATAAGCCGGACTTCGGTATTGACGATCGGATACTAGATCCCGAAACACTGTGGGAAAACTGTTTTGTTACGAAATTTAAGTCAAGTAGAGTATGCCTGTTTTGTTCACATTCACATAGAACAATACGTATCGCATCCTATGCGGATTTCATATTTTTGTTGAAAAACAAATTTTGTGGCGATGCCCTCCTTTGTTTTTGTGGCATATTAACATTTCAAAGGCTCATTTTCCAGTAAGGGCCTTTGTGTTTCGTACATTTCTGTATATATATTTAAATTATTTATGTAATTAAATAAATAAATAAATAAATAAATAACTAGATACAAATTTAAGTTGTTCTTTCAAAAACAAAAATAAGGTACGTAAATACATAAATAAATAATTCAATAAAACGGTCTTATTAAAAATAAATAAATAAATACATAAATAAATAAAAAATAGATGTGAAATGAAGAGGAACTCGATGAGCGACCATACATTCCAGTTTTACTTTGCATAAAAGGTAAAAAAATAAATAAAATAAATGACAAAAGCGTTTTCTGTTAAATGTCTACATTTAGTGGGCAAAATATGAAATACAGAAACTGACTTTCTGTGACCTAAGCGGTCAACGTTGGTCATTTAGAATAGAATAAAATAAAATAAAATAAAATAAAATAAAATAAAATAGAATAGAATAGAATAGAATAGAATAGAATAGAATAGAATAGAATAGAATAGAATAGAATAGAATACTTTTTATTGGCATTATTTACAACTTAGTGAACATTATTCACCATGTAGCTCATTGAAATACTGTAAATGAGCAAAATAAGATATTAAAATTTTTGTATACAAGAACATATTTGTCCTTATAATCAACAAATAACACAAAAATAATATACGCTAACTACACGCTGGAAAAAAAAAACATGATCACAGCCACGAGCAAAAAGACACGCATTCATGAAGAAACCAACCCTTTAACTGCTGTCCCATGAGGCTTAAATATACATATTTAGTTTGATGATGAAAAATAACATATTTAAAAAACAAAAATGTATACAGTACTTTAGTTTCTAAAGTTCAGAAGTTAACATGTGGCGTTTACTTTTGAATGTCTACATCTAGTGGCCAAAATAGGAAGTACAGCAACTGACGCATCCTAAGCTTTTGTTGGCATAACTTATGATACTTATTAGTGGGAAAATGTTTTCAGAATAGAATAGAATAGAATAGAATAGTATAGAATAGAATAGAATCGTCTTTATTGACATTAGATGTGGCACCTCAGGTTTTTTTTTGGTTTGAACAAATTTATTGACACTAAAAACAGAAAACAATCATGACAATCTCAACAGCAATTAAGCACATTCACAATATTATATTCCAATATTACGTTTTTAACAGCAAACACAAAGTGAGGTTTGAACAAACCTTCTCGAAAATCAAACATATTCACAATTTCATTATATAACATCTTTGTTAGTGTCAATAGATCCGTCCAGGCCAAAGTCGATTGTCCTCGGTCTGAACAAATCCACCGACACCAACAGCAGCAAAACACAGCCATCAAGCATATTCACATTTTTTTTATATTTGACAATATGACGTGACGATATGACGTTTTAACATTTTTTCCTGACATTTTCAACATCAATTAAACAATTTCAGAGTTATTTTCTTTTAACAGTAGTTAACCAGCGTGTAAAAGGCAATACTATTGTGCAAGGGCATAGCTCTGCCATCCCACCCTCCCAAGCAGCATTCTTCCAGTCCTCTGTGTGGGTCCTTTCCATTCTGCGTGGGTCCTCTCCCTTCTGGGTTCCACAACCCAGGTTAAACATCTAAAAAACTCTTAAAATAAATATTTTTAAAAATATATTTGTGTGTTTTTAGGTTTAGAAATCAATATATTGTCGTCTTTATTACTGGTAATTTCACGTTTGCTTCCAAAGCGGAAGCCACGTTATGCTCATCAGTGCGCATGCTCGTTATTGTCACTACAAACATGGCAACCTCCACCGGCAGCTGGTCAGCGATAGATAGCGGAGAAATGATGCGCTACGCGGAGTATAACCCAAAAGCGAGTGCCAGGAGCGACGCAGAGATCGACAGGCGGCTGGTAAATCCAATTTGATAAGCGAATACAATTTTAATGGAGTATTTCCTAGCTAAAAAGACGTTTGTTACCTTGGTGACAGTTGCTCGCTAGCTCTTGTGTTAGCCTTGCGTAATACGTGACGTCACGCGACGTCCTACGCAGGTTTAATTATGTACATTAAAAATGATTATGCAAAGGGAGGATGACAATGTCTTGATTTCGGTAGTTTAAACTGTTCATTTAAAATCAACTGTGTACTACACTTTATCAAAAAAATCCTGACTCTATATGGTACATCATTCCCTTCCATAATCTGTCCAAACTGGGTGGCATACAATTCTTCTTAGTTTATAAATCCAATATTGATAAAGTCCCGAAAAAATGTCTTCCTTCCACCGACGGGCTTTTCTCTTGGTCTTTTGTTTTCAGACACAATTTCTCTCTGCATACATACTGTATAAGGAACAATCAGGATATTTTATTCAAACATAAATCTCTTTTATCCAACAATGGTTTGACAGCACTATTAAACTGGTGTCTCAATTATTTAATTGGTTTGGTCAAATATACTCTTATATAAAATTAATTGAAACATACAATTTTTCTATTTTACCCGGTGACTATGCAAAAGTCATTAGAGTAATCTCTCCTGTGATTTGCATGTTATTCAAATATTTAAGTGATGACAAATCTAAAGACCGTCTGTGGACACCACTATGTTTGGAATAATCTGCCTGTCCAACAATCGTCATCAAAGTAAAGGACTTATCAGATCACTGTAAAAAGGGTAAGTTATCTGTCCTATATGTCTTGTCTTATTGGAGGAAATATTTTCAATCGATATACTAAAAAGTCCGATTGTTAACCAATTGCTATTAACTGAGAAACAAAGTTAGATTAATATCATTCAAAATATGGACATGATTTACCCCACCGAAGTGTATATTTCAAAAAGGTTCAACAAATATATTGAGGTTAATGTTAAATGTTAAATGTTTGCCTTGCTGTGTCGGAAACTAATACATTTATCTTGGCTCTGCCCTGAAGTGAAAAAAAAATGGTCTGGAATTTGTCGCTTTATTGCTGACAAGACAATGGGCTCCAATTATTTAGGAAAGATATTGATTGTACTTGGCATATATAACTCAGAGACATGTAAGCCTAAGGAAACCTTCATACTCGTCAACCTGTACGTTTTTGCCATACAAAGTACATTTATTATGCATTTTAAGACGTGTACGACGTCTGTACGGAAAAATGCAAATTTGTCAATTATGGGTACCATCCGGTACACACTGACTATCACGAAACGGCAAATCAATCATGTCAAACGAGTTCGCCGCGAAAGCCTCTATCTAAGTATCGTTTTTTTCGTTGCAAACGAAGCAAGCGGTTTGATGCTGCTGTGCGCATGCGTCTGCCGCCTGGGGATTTCCCATCATGCATCATTCCGGAAAAAAAAATTATGGTGTAAGATTATTTTGTATTTTGTACGGGAAAATACAACAGAGCCCAATGATGGAGCCGTGGAGGTTGAGAGGTATGAACCTTTATTGTCAATCTCGTCATCATCATAGTGAAATTCTACATTCAGAAATGCATATTCACTAGTAGAAAAATGTCCTTTATTGACTTCCAATATGAAGTGAAACAAAACATGATATCCATAAAGTTTTATCCGGAACTAGAATGCCATTAAAACAAATAACTTTGCAAACATTTTGGCATTTTTATGTAACTTTATGTTCACAACGTTGGTTCTTTGAACAAAATGCAAATAGTTTAATTTTAATTTAATTCTGAAATAACACTTAAGCTCTTTTTTTGATCTAAATATACGCTTTTATAATGTAGAATGTATGTCAGCAAAAGCGTATTTATTAACTTGAACGTTTCAATTTAAAGAGAGTCAGACTCCATTTCACTCAACTGTCTGACGTCCTCTTTAAATATTTGTATGATACTCAAGGCCTGTTTTGCAAGTAGTTTTTCTATTTGCCATATGCAGGCTTATATACTTCCAAACGTGTACAGACGCTGCCCTACCTACGAATGAGATAGTTCGTAAGTTGCTTTAGTGCTATATTTGATATGTTTAAGGTTTATATAAGTATGTTTAAGGCTTGTATAAGTAATCTGTATTGTTCTGTACTAATAAATACACATTTCATAAAATAATATGCTCAATAAAGATAAATAAATGTAAGTGTACCTAATTTACTTTTAGAAGATGAGCTTCAAGAGGTCCTCATCCGTGTTAGAGTGGCCAAAAAAAACGATCCAGCCATTTTCTCAACCACATCAAGCTTTCTCATTCCACTATCTTTTCAAAAGAACTGGCTTGCCTCTTCTTTACACTTTACACCAACCATATGGAATGGATGCACAAGATATTAAACAATAAAAATGTTAAAATTCTTAGCACATTGGAGATACAGTATAGAATGTTTACACACAAACTAGGAAGAGGAAGCGGATTTCTTCTTCGGGGTGAATGCTGGGCGAGCTCTCACAGCGCCATCACACGCCGGTAGCAGCGAAAAGAAGCACTACAGTACTGTCCTGTACTCGGAAAAAGGTGCACACATTACAAAATCCAACTCACAGCGATGTCCGGATATTTTTCGACATCCCGAAAAAAATGTTTGTATCACCCGTTTGTCGTAACTGGGGAGCGTCTGTATGTGTTTTGTTCAATAAAGCATTTCAAAAAAGTATGTACAATACATGAATCATATAAATAATGGTTAATCCAATTGATTTAGAAGTGTATAATGCATTTTGCAGGGTGGTACGCTGATAGCAGTCGGACTTGGGGTTGCTGCTGCAGGATTTGCAGGTACAAATTTCAACATGTTGTTTCTGATTAACGCAAAGGGCAACCAATTTTATTTACATTGATAAAAATAGCGTATCATGTTATTATTTTGTTATTACCAGGAGTAATTGTTCCAAGTAAGATTGAAATAGGCTCACTCAACCATTATGTCTGCCTTGGTTTGGCACTAGGTGACCTAAATATGTAAATTAAAGACTCATTTTAAAAATTATTTTGGAAGAATTTATCATGTGTTTAAAGACACTAATCACCTAAATGATTTCTCATGTTAGTTAGAAATCAAATTTCCCCGAAAATTGCACAGACCCGTCATCGGTGTGCTATTTTTAGAACTGGCCCACGGGCTTCTCAGGATTGACCTGGTGCATGCGGGCACCACATGAGGGACCCTTGCTGTAAGATATTCACCAAATTATATTATATTTTTAAGTTTTAAGGTGTTAAAATTATGGCATGGAGTGATTCTTAATCTTTCTTAAAATTGTAATACGAGTACGAGTCTCGGTAGTTGATATTTGTATTTTTTTACTGAAAATTTCAATACTCATGCTGGTCTGAAAAAAAAATAGCATTGTCAAACATTCCTATTGTCATAAAATCAGTGTTTCCACCAGTCCTTTCTAAGCCTGGCAGCCCGCAGGCACCACGTTGGTGACCCCTTTTTTGAATCCCTTGAAATGTCCAAATTTTGTCCTTTATTTATGCTCCTTGACTTCTCTGGTTTTCCCTGACTGTTTTGGTGTGCCAGGTCGCTACGCTTTTCAACTCTGGAAGCCTTTAGGCCAAATGTTCTCCGAATCAGTCCGAAAGATGCCAAAATCTGTGAGTTCTTTAAATTGCTCATTCAATTAAAACACATTTGGCATGACTCATCCACGTGTCCTCAACAGGCCTTCTCGTCGTATTACAAAGGAGGTTTTGAGGAGAAAATGTCCAAAAGGGAGGCCAGCCTCGTTCTTGGGATCAGGTAAAAAAAAACGCAAAGTAGATTTAAACGGTTGTTCATTTAGTAAAGTTTATCCTGTGTGATTGCAGTCCTGTCAGCACAAAAGCGAAAGTTCGCGAGGCACACAAGAGGATTATGGTCCTTAATCATCCTGATAAAGGTGAGGCCTCCCCTTTGTTAATTTAGGTATTGCATATGTAATCTGATGTGTTTATAGGTGGTTCGCCCTATCTTGCTGCCAAAATCAACGAGGCAAAAGATCTTCTGGACAAGGAAATGCGGCGGTGACCACCTTCTACGACACAATATAGACTGTAAAAAAAAAAGACTTTGCTGTTCCGTGATTGGATAATATCGCTGCAAAAATATTTATGTTTTTGGTCAAATTGATCATTAAGTACGTTGATTTTAGATATAATAATAAATCATCTCTGGTGCATTTTGTTTGTATTTTTGACCACTGAACCATTTTGAATGATGATGGGGATACAAAACATGGAGAAGTAATTTTCAACGCTGTGGACGCTTTATTATCAAGTCTTATGATCATCGCAATCAAACCAAAGTGTGTTTGTATATGACTTTTCAGACCACAAAATGCAACTAGTGTTGTACTAAAATAATTCACTATGATACCCCTTTTTATACCCACTCAAAAATATACACAGACATCCAATTATTAAAAAAATCACATGGCGACAAGGCAGACTTTAAGAGTCTTTAATTCAAAAATACAAAGTCACTTCTTTGCTTATTACAACCTCTACTTTGGAAGTAAAATGTATACAATTATATTTGGTTTTGTTGCTTTTATTCTACCATATATATTTTTTTAATTATTCAAGATTTTTGACACTGTTTTCTTTGTGAGTAATGTACAGGGTAAATAAAATTGATGTGCCATGTAAAGAAATTGTCAAGATCATACTTTAAAAACCAGGACATTCACTTGGAAAAAGAACTAATATTTAAAACAAGATTTGACTCGGCATTTCAAGAAGAAGCGTGTCAAAAGATAAAAATAACAGTATATAATATTAGCCATGTAATATTTACAGAATGTGGTAGACTGGCATAAATCGTGCTTCAGAAAAAGTGCTATGGCATTAGAAGCAACAGTGTGCAAAAATAAGAATAAAGAAATCAAATATGAGTGAAAATGTTCCTATACATAGTCAAGGTATATACACAAACTACTATTTTACAGTCTAGTGTGTTTGTTTAGGTCTGTGATTGCTCCAGGGAAGAAACTGTCTCTGAACTTGTTAGTCTTTGTTTTATGGTACCTGTAGATTCTTTTAGAGCAGGGGATCGGAACTTTTCTGATCCAAAGAACCAAATATATATATATAAAATATATATATATATATATTATTTTTATTTTTTTGGGAGAGTGAACAATACATTTTAAGACAAATTTCAGCTAAAGCGCCAAACCTGTTCCCCAGACAAAATCAAAATTTTCAGCACATTTTATTTCACATTAGATGTTTCGATAATATTTATGAAATAAAAATAATGGGAGATCCTGTGTCCCATATCAACAACTTGTGTCCCTCCCACAATTATTTAAGACCGTTGAGGTTCATTTGGACTTTTTTTTCCCCATAAATAATGGTTTCAAAACAAGATGCAAGCAGTGTTCTTATGTAAAAATGTCACAAAATACTGCAAACGAGGGTACGGACCTAGTCACCTTCAGGGTTGACGACGCTGGGCAGACAGAAATGCCGGGTGTGCATATCCCCTACAGCTCACCCAGTAAAAATGCTGTGTGGCTGGCGTTTCTGTCTGTTAACAGTTATTGTGGGTTTTTAATCACTAAGGGTCTCAACAGTGAACCCAAATTGTTTAATGAGCTCCCATACAAAAGATTATTTTGCGATTTCAAGCCAAAACGTTGGTGTGACACCTTGACTGTAAACTGTAATGGAAAGTATTCTGTTTATATGAATGGTAAATGGTCTTTGTATAGCGCTTTACAAGTCACTGAAGACTTACCAAAGCACTTTTCAATGTGTTTTACACTTACCCATTCATACACGAAGATGGCAGCATATACTAAACCAATCTTACTTTCAGTACTATGTTATCTATTTGCGCAGTACACTCCATCTCTATGCTAGTAGGATTTGGAATGTTTGGGATGAATTTTGCATGAGCATAAATTTATCTGTGATCCATATGTACTCATCTCACGAGCCATACGTTCCTGACACCTGTTCTAGAGAGAAGCCGGTCAAAGAGGTGTTGATGACCCTGTGTAAGGTTCTCCTTTTGGGTGCTGTGCACCCAGCATACCACACCGTTACCATCTTTGTGCTCTCAGCAGAATAAATATGACAATGCAGTCAATCTTTTGGGAATTAATATAGCAGGAGAACAGTTACAACACGTATCTGCTTTGGTGAGAACAGCATTTTACGGCTTTATCATTCATGGTCCAGGGGCGTACAGATGAATCACTGTTACTTATACCTCTCCTGAAGTAAGAATACTTTTTTTGAACATTTCAAATGGAGACTATTGTATGTTAGCCTCACAGGACCCTGGCTGCATTATGCGCAGAGTGACAATGTGCCTGATGGCTTTTCGAAACCAAGGGTAGAAAAAAGCATATATCAAAGGATTCAGAAATGAATTCAGACTGTAAAGATAGAACACACACAACAAAAGTCTTTCAGAAATTAAGTTAAGAGGTAGTAAGGACACGCTGTAATATGGACAGAAGCAAATAAGGAATATGACAACAATAACGCCGAGAGTCCTGGCGGCCTTCAGCTCGGATTTCTTGGCTCCTATCGGGAGGATTTGTCGTACTTTACCATGTGCAACACGAGAACGTGCAGCTCGCGCCTGAGACACGGCGGCTACAAACACATTTCCATACAAAATGATGATCATGCAGAGGGGGAGGATAAAAGTCACTATGAGGTCAACAACTCCCGTGTGTGGATCCAAAGTAAGGACACACTGCCCATAACAGGCATTATACTTTCCCGGCTGCGTCAGCTGATCATAGAAAATGACGCTGCTGTAAAAGAAAGACAAGATCCAGCACATGCAGATGCAAAGTTGAACTCGTTTCAAGGTGACCTTGATGTTATAATGCAGGGGATCACAAATGGCCACATAACGGTCAACTGATATCAGCGCCACGTTTCCCACTGATACAGACGTTACTGTTAAAATGAAATAGAGATGGAGGGAACAAGTCGCGTCGCCAAAAGCCCAGCACGATGTCGTCTTGTAGATTTCTACCGGTATTATCTGGGCGCCCAACAGAAAGTCGGTGATGGCTAGGGAAAGGAGGAGAAGGTTGGTGGGAGTTTGGAGTTGCCTACAAACACAAAATATCTTAATAGTTATGCAGATGCATAGTTAAACACAGAAATCAAAATTTATATCACCTAAGCACACATTACCAGCCAAAGACCATCCTAGACAAAAGAATACTTGCCTGTAATGAGAGATTGCAATTATGACAAGCAAGTTGAGCACAGAAGTGAGCATGCAAAGGCACAGCAATGGTAACATGTAAAAAAACACTTGAGTTGAGGGCTGCCTGCAGGAGATGTTGGCCACCTCTGGAAAGCAGAGATCCGTTTGGATTTCCTGTGTGTCCATCAAGAAGCTTGAGTTAAAGACAATCTGTCTGAGCTTCTCTTTTTTATGTCCTTATGAGACCTCCCCCAAGAAAATGTGATTGGGTCATATTTGATGCTATACATTCAGATTTTATAGCAAGGACCCGCATCTTTTTTTGAAACTGAGTGCTACTTTTTTGTTAGTGATTAGCACAAAGGGCAATTAAATTCATATGCTTTTCTGAAATAAGTTATTTGTTATGACTATGTTGTTACTATGTTATTATTTTGTCATTACCAGGTTTTGATTATTATAAGTAAGGTTAGAATTGGCTCAGTCAACCACTAAAACATCTGGTATAAGGGCACTCAGTGATTTACATATTTAATATTTTAGAAGAATTTATACTGTTTTAAAAGACCGTGATCACATCAATAATTTCCTATACCAGTTATAAATCAAATTTCCTAGAAAGCTTTCGTACAATTTATTCTGTTATTCATATGTTGTTACTATTCTATAATTATGGTATCATACATATATATATATATATATATAAATATATATATATATATATATATATATATATATATATATATATATATATATATATATATATATATATATAATGTATATATATATATACAGTGAAGAAAATAAGTCTTTCAACACCCTGCTATTTTGCTATTTCTCCCATTAAGAAATCATGGAGGGGCATGTCTACTGTGAGAGAGATCAACTAAAAAGAAAAATCCAGAAATCACAATGCATGATTTTTTTCACAATTTATTTTTATGATACTGCTGCAAATAAGTATTTGAACACCCGCGTATCGTCTAGAATTTTGACCCTGAAATACCTGTTAGTCTGCCCATTAGACGTCCACCTGCACTCCATGTATCATCCTGAATCAGATGCACCTGTTTGAGGTAGTGAGCTGCAAAAGGACACCTGTCCACCCCATTCAATCAGTAAGACTTTAACTTGTAACATGGCGAAAACCAAAGAGCTGTCCAAAGACACCAGAGACAAAATTGTACACCTCCACAAGGCTGGAAAGGGCTACGGAGCAATTGCCAAGTAGCTTGGTGAAAAAAGGTTCACTGTTGGGGCATCCATTAGAAAATGGAAGAAGCTAAACATGACGGTCAATCTCAATCAGAGTGGAGCCCCATGGAAGATGTCACCTCGTGGGGTCTCAATGATTCCTCAATGTCCTGAAAAGAAGTGGGACCACCATTTCCAAGGTTACTGTAGGTAATACACTAATATGTCATGATTTGAAATCATGCATGGCACGAGAGGTTCCCCTGGTTAAACCAGTACATGTCAAGGCCCGTCTTAAGTTTACATATGAACATTTGGATGATACAGAAGAGTCCTGGGAGAAAGTTCCATGGTCAAATGAGACAAAATAGAACGTTTTGGTCATAATTCCATTAAGCGTGTTTGGAGGAAGAAGAACGAAGAGTGCAATCCGAAGAACATCCCTACAGTGAAGCATGGTGGTGGTAGCATCATGCTTTGGGGGTGTTTTTCTGCAATTAGACAGGACGAGTGCACTGCATTAAAGAGAGGATGACTGGGGCCGTGTATTGTGAGATTTTGGAGAACAACCTCCTTCCCTCAGTCCCAGCATTGAAGATGGGTCGTGGCTGAGTCTTCCAACATGACAATGACCCGAAGCACACAGCCAGGAAAACCAAGGAGTGGCACCGTAAGAAGCATATCAAGGTTCTCGCATGGCCCAGCCAGTCTCCAGACCTGAACCCAATCAAAAATCTTTCCACGGAGGAGGAAGTTGCCTAACTTTTGAAGCCCATCTTCCATAAGTAAGTTAAACCTTATTTATTTATTATTATTTTTTATAGAGCATATTGTTTTATGAAATGTTAATTTTTTAGTACAAAACAATACAGGTTACTTATATAAGCCTTAAACATACGTATATAAACCTTAATCTACATTACATACAAAATATTGCACTGAAGCAACTTACGAATAAATTCAACTTAGGAACGATCTCGTTTGTTAGTCGGGCAGCATCTGTATATACATACAGTCAATTAAGATCAAATAGAACTTTTTGGTCATAATTCCACTAAGTGTGTTTGGAGAAAGAAGAATGAAGAGTGAAATCCGAAGAGCACCATCCCTACTGTGAAGCATTTGGGTGCTAGCATCATGCTTTAAGAGATTCTTTTCTGCACATGGGACAGGACGAGTGCACTGCATTGAAGAGAGGATGACTAGGGCCCTGTATTGTGAGATTTTGGGGAACAACCTCCTTCCCTCAGTCAGAGCATTGAAGATGGGTCATGGCTCGGTCTTCCACAGTGGACATGCATGAAAATTTCAGACCCCTCCATAATTTATAAGTGTGGGGAAATAGCAAATTAGAAGAGTGTTCAAATACTTATTTTCTTCACTGTGTATATATATACAACCTCCTGTGTGGGTTCAAATCCAGCTACCGGAATTCCTGTGCGGAGTTTATACGTCCTGCCCGTGCTTGCATGGGTTTCCTCCGGGCACTCCGGTTTCCTCCCACATTCCAAAGACATGCATTTCAGGTGGATTGGCCGGTCCAAATTGTCCCTTGGTGTGAATGAGCGAGCGAGCTGTTTGTCCCTGTGTGCCCTGCGATTGGCTGGCAACCAGTTCAGGGTGTCCCCTGCCCACTGCCCGATGATTGCTGGGATGGGCTCCAGCACCCCCGCGACCCTACTTAGGATAAGCGGTGCAGCTAATGAGATAATGAGATGTATATATATATATATATATATATATATATATATATATATATATATATATATATATATATATATATATGTTAACTACTTTTAAATTCTGTGTGTGTACGTGCATCCTATGGTGCAGCTTTGAATTACATAACAAATCTGTGTAAAGACAAAAAAGGCATTCTATTCTATTCCATTCTTAAAAAACTCATGTCAATACAATGAGCACAGGAACTGAACCGGTAATTATTGGGTAATCATCATTTTCATATCCAAATGTTTTTTGACGACTGTTACCAGATTGGGACCCCATGATACTGAATTGTGGGAATGAAAATTACTATTTTTTTTTAAGAAGTGTAATAGTAAACATGTTGTTGACACTTGCTCTTCATAAACCTGACTTTCAAGTGCGCCTTCCCTGGTGACGTCTTCATAGGTTACGGTTGTCACTGTTTTTGTTGACGCTTCACACCTCGGCTTATTAGTGTGTGATGGTGATAGCTCACAATTACAGGTGTGAAAAAAATACAACACATGAATTGATGCTTGTGTTCTATGTGGAAAGACAAACAGAAGTCTTGTTGTTTTGGATCTACTAAAGACACACTGACGCAACTGTCCTTTCCTATTACTCTTGGCTGAGCTGTAGACTGTTGATGATGTCCAATTAATAGCTTCTCCCAGTTATTTTTTGTGTTTGCTTCATTTCTTTAAGTTAATTATTCAGATATTGAACGAAAAAAGGAGCCCCCTCTTCATGTAGAGTAGGGGTCGGGAACCTTTTTCACTATGTAAGCAAAAATATTTAAAACAATGTTTTTGAGAAAGCATCAATAAAACAGCCACAGTCTACTGACACAAGCTATCTCTTCAGCACATTTTATATCACTGTGTGATGTTTGATTTTTTAATAAAATCTATGAAATAATAATAATGCTAGGGTCAGTGTCCCATTTCAATATACGTAGGTGACAGTGATAGGTTAACATGTTTATACCACACTGATTTCACACTGATTATATTTTTATTTTTTTCTATTAATTTGAAGTGTTTGGACTGCTAACAGTGTTAAGGTCACGGGACTAAGATAAGCTCTGGCTTTTTCCCGTCACCCCCCTTTTCCCTTTCTATTTGTATCCATTTTTTTTATTAGGTTATTAGTTTTGCATTCTTAGCAACCATGTATTTAGAATAAACAGAGGGAAACATTAAAATTGTGAATCAATCAATTAATTATTGCTTTCATCTTCCTCATAACAAATTCATGATGGAGAAGTAGAAAAGTCTTCAGTCTCTTCACCAACATGGTTGATTCGATGAGCAGGATTAATATAAGACTTTTGGAGAGCTGATTTGAAGGGATGAAGCTTTTTAAGGTTGAATTTCTGCTAAATGTCTTCTCCTGCTCTAAGATTGTTCTGCAAACCGACTGCTAAAGGAGTAGTAGTCTGGTTTTCTTGATTTTACCACAACGGGTTCTCCTGACCTTAACCTTAAAACGTGTCGTAACCTGAAACAGCTATCACAAGTTACCTGTGGTTCGAAATGCTAATAGTTCTCTGCATAATAACCTCTAAGAACCTTTTGATTGAAAATGCAATATTATCATTGACCACGTTTACACGCAGGCAATAGTCTGAGTGGTATCATAAATTGGATTTTTGGAGCAATTTGAAAGAATCGTTTACATTATGGAGACAAACATTAAAAGTGTTGTCTGTAAACTTCAAAATATTCTACTTGCTGATGCCATCTCCTGGCTGAAATCATTCTTGCAGCCTCTGTAAAGATCCTTTTATTGCGCGCGCAAGTATGTGAAATTTTTAGATGCACTCAAATGAACTCTTCCTTTTTAATCTTTTTTTGGACTTTGGGTGGCATTTGGACTTTACTTGAAACAGGCTTGTTCTTATTTTCACAATTTCAACCCTAGAATAAAAGAAACCTGCAAACATGTGCGTAAAATGACTACCCCGCCCCATTTTCTCCAGCGTAATGCGCTCTGTGGCCAAAAGCCTAGTGTCAAAGCAAAATAAAATCAGCTACGCACGGTGGAAAAAATATATAAAAAGGCTATTTGAACGCAGTTAGGCATTGTTGTGAATTATTTAAAGCACACCTCAAACTACGCATCCCACCTTTAAGAAAAGAAAGATTTCATCCATATCACTCAACAAAATCAAAGAAGTACTATGCTTGTTTCCCCATAAGTGGCTTGCAAAAAGCATAAACTTACAATATACATGGATGGTTACAACTTTGGCATCCTGTCGAGGCACTGCCAGGGGGTGCAGAAGCACAATGCAGAAGACTTAAGTGCAGTTGTCTTTATTACGGAAAGGGTTTGGTACATTGTGATAAACAACACTGAGACAAGAAGGCTTAGGACAATACAATATTGGCAACGAACTAGCACCAAGACCAGAAAATGGAGTGTTTTAACAGTAGTGTGATTAGAGAGTATTCAGGACAAGTGACACCAGGCTGAAATTAGAGCCAGGAATCAAGTGACCCGAAAGGCAAAGGCAAGCGAGTGGGGAAGAGAGAAAATCCAACCTGACTGCAGAACTGGGACGGATCTACTTTACTTAGATTAATACACCTTGGGTATTTTTGCCATGGAGGCAAAATATAAAATGGGAATGTCCTAGAGAAAACAACAATAATACATGAGGCTTTTTAGCTAGTAAACCATATTTTGCCTGAATAATTTGTCCCTGTACTACAAATCCCAATCTTCTTTACAGCAGGAAAATATCCTTCAGATTACCGTATTTTCCGCACTATAAGGCGCACCTAAAAGCCTTTATTTTTTTCAAAAGCTGACAATGCACCTTTTAATACAGTGCGCCTTATATATGGTTTGAACAATTTTATTGGCACTTTTAACAGCAATTAAACACATTCACAATTTCATTATATAATATTCTAACAATATGGATCAATATTAAGTCGCCGACTAGATTTTTCCTCGTAGGCGATGTGGTCCGCGGTGTATGCTGGGATACATATGCCGGCGTTTCATTTCCCAGCCAATGTGTCAATCATCATTTGAATCGATCACTATTGGCTAAAGTTATTCGGAGGTAAAGGGGGCGGATCCTTTTTTATCATTTACAGGCTCGCATAGGCTAAAGGGGCAAAACAAAGCCTGCAATTGGCCGAAAAATATGAATGTGAATAGCAAGTTTGGTTGTCTACGGCATAGAGGAAACATGTTTTACCATTCCGTATTTGTAAATATTTTACTCTCCTGGATTTACTACACTCACGGATATAAGCGGACCATGGTTGCACATTATTATTGAACGCAACGACTTCGGTGAGCTACTTGGGCTAAATATTTTCCCAGTATCTTGTTTCAGAGTGATGTCGTTGTTTCTGTGATGGGTCTTTTTTTAAATTAAACTCAATTCCAAGTGTTTATTGTCATATGCACAGTAAAGTTGAGAGTGAAAAAGAAAATAGAAACTAAGGAATGGTTGGCATTTGTTGAATCCCAAGACTTTAACCTTCCGAATGATATTTGGAACGATGCATTTGAGTGACATCGTACGGACACCGCATCCGCACGTGTCTACGACACGTATTTGCTTCTCTGCAAGCTTTCGGAATGTTAAGGGGGTAATAAGTTTGACTGAACTATCTGACTGTTTTGTCGACGTTCCCATTGTAGCGCCTTATAATCCGGTGCGCCTTATGTATGGAAGATATAGGACCAAAAACTATTTTTTGGTGGTGCGCCCTATAACCCGGTGCGCCCTATAGTGCGGAAAATACGGTACTTGAATGTGTAAATATGTACAAGTAATCCAAAAATTAAAGGACTAACCTAACAGATTCATTTGGAATACTCCTATTTGCAGGCCTTAATCGGATTTCTGTGTGCAATCACACAGCTTTATATAATACAGAATACCTGCAATATTTCCAGTTGAATTATTGCCTGCATGTATACATACCATTCTAAAAATGTAATTGTGTCTGGGTGTGCCGCTTCTCACGTCGTCAAACGTTTGTCAAGTTTGACCCAATCACACTCGCAAAGGGTATGTACAGAAACCTATAAATGAGATGTTCAAAAGCGAGGTTTGGACCAAACACTGTCTGAAGTCTTTCTTCTCCATGGACACCGGAGACCAATCACATCTCTGCTTCCCAGATCTTCCCAACATCTCCTGCACCAAGCCCTCACTTTCTTGGTCTGAAGGTGTTTTTTACAGAATCGTGCTGCCCGTGGAATGCATCCTCATTGTGCTGCTCAACTTGCTTGTCATCATTTCCATCTCCCATTTCAGGCACATGTCCTTTTTTTGTAGTCTCCTGTGTGTAAGCAGACTTGTACCATTAATTTCAGGTTGTCGATTTTTGCCGAGGTCTCTCTTTTCTTGAGGAAACAACCGGATTGTATTATGTGTACTCTGCCAATTCATGTTTGCATTAGCAGTGCATGAAACGCTGTGCTCCTATCCGTTACTAATTGCTATGTCTTGACTCTGCAGGCAGCTCCAGACACCCACCAACGTTCTTCTCCTTTCCCTGGCCTTCTCCGACTTTTTGATAGGGATTGTAGGAATGCCAGGTGGGATCTACAGCAATCAATCCTGCTGGTTCTTGGGTGACACAATGTGTTCTCTGTTTGTTTATGTGTCTTTTACCTCTGCGACAGCTACAGTGGGAAACATGGTGCTGATATCAGCTGACCGTTATTTGGCGATTTGTGATCCTTTACATTATTATGTCAAAGTCACCATGAGAAGAATTCAACAATGGGTTGGTCTCTGTTGGTTGGGTGCCATTGTCCACAGCTGCATCGTTTTGAAGAACCAATTGGCTCATCCCAGTATGTACAACTACTGCCGTGGAACATGCCAGATTGGTTTTGACATTTACGGAAGTATTTTGGACTTGCTCGTGTGCTTTGTTTTTCCCCTCGGCATCATTATTACACTGTACACGAGAGTGTTTTTGGTTGTGGTATCTCAGGCACGGGTGATGCGATCTCAAGTTACAGGTGTTAAATTACACTCAACTGGCACTGTCAGATTAGAAAAATCCGAGTTGAAAGCAGCCAAAATTCTTGGTGTTATTATTGCGGTCTTTCTGGTGTGTTATTGTCCATACTACATTAACACTTTAATAGGTGATTCCGGGTATTCGATAACAATATTTTTTATACACTTATTCGACTTGAACTCGTGTATGAACCCCTTGATATACGCTTTGTTCTACCCTAGGTTTAGAAGAGCTTTCAGGCAAATTGTCACTCTACAAATATTGCAATCTGGTTCCTGTGAGGCCAGGATAATCTAAACTTCATTTCAAATTCTCAAAATATTTGCTTTTGAGGTACTGTATATTTTCCTGTGCAAAAGCTATGAATCCAAAAAAGAGGCTTCAGGGAAAGACAAACACATGTGATATTGCCGGTAGGAAGCAGACCTTCACTCCCTCAAAATGTAATAGTCAGATGGGCTAACAGAGTCTAAAAAATGTAGAATTGTTGTTTGACTCCAGGGTGGAGAATAATAAATCTGAAGGTAACTTGAAATATGAAACAGGTGTCTTGCATTGCTCGGGGGGAAAAGTCCAATAAAGGGGCTCAGGTTATCATTGTATATTCCCTGAGAATATTTACACTGGCAATCGTCAATTTTCTAAAAGAGAATTGTTATTATTATCTGGAAATCAAACCCTCCTTCCAACCGGCTTAAACAGAGTCAACAAAGTCTTCTTTCATCTCCAGCCAGCGTGCCTGAGGGCATTTGACTAACCTTTGCCATCGATCACAATAAAACTAGACTTTTTTGTAACTAAATATTTTTTGTGCTTTTTTATTTTTTGTACATACAACAAAGGTCCGAAAACAAAACCAAAACAAAGAAAAGAAAAAACATTGCAGAATTGGGTACGATATGTAAGATGCTGGAGTAATTATCCAAAGTCCAGTCTTCATTGTTTCGAAGTGGTGTCCTTTGTTTTCCAATAGTCCATCAATTTTTCCCTTTTGTTCTTGATTTGGGTCTCCCATGTTCTTATCCATAATGTCATCTTCTACATCACAAATATTTCCTCCACCGTGCACACTCGCTGCTCCACATTGAGGAGCTCTTGTTTGTAAGTCAAGTCCAGTAGAATGACTTTTATTTGTATAGCCATTAATCACAAAATGTCTCAAGTTACAATTATACCATCCCCTGATCTTAAACCATCATGTACAATAATCTTGTTATTACTTCTTTTCTAGCTGTCAGAAGGAGAATTTTTACCAGGTATTAATCTATTTTCCGTCATATTTCTTCTTTTAGAGTCCCCAAATAGACCACCTTGAATATTTTGGGTATCCCATATACCACAAATTTCTTTAAAGCAAACCATAATCTGTCCAAGGAATCTTGGATTCTTTGGCAAGGCCAAAATATTAGTCATGTGGTCAACATCTACCGCTACACATGCTCTCCAGCCTTTTCTTAATCCCCCAAAAACCTTTCCTAATTTTGAAGGCAGTAAAAAAATCTGACCGAGTTGTTCCAGTCGAATTCTCTCCAAATAGTGGAGTTAATGGATTTGCACTGTCTTTTACAAATATTCCACCACTCATCTCTGTTATTTTTGAATCCAACTCCCATTTTCTTTTAATATAGAATGATTTATGTCCACTCCATTTCATCAAATATTCATACATATCGGCTATTGCTTTAAACATTTTATTATTACAGGACCTTTCAAAAATGTTGGCGTCCCTGTGATCAATCACCGGTTTTATCTCTATCAAAGTATTCTTTCAACAGAAGGTGACTTAAATAGTCGCTCCCTGTACCCAAATTTCTCTTTTAATTACGCAAAACTCTGCAGCAAAACTACACTTTTAAGACGGAGATCAAACGCAGGAGTCAGTTGAAAACTACAATGTGATTACCTGACAAATAATATTTTCTTATTGCTTTGTTGTTTAAGATTAATATATTATCAACTTCATTATCCTACAACCTTGTTTGTCTAGAAATATTTATTGTGATATTTGCAGGACGGGGTTAAGCAGGAGCTTGAAGGCAGTGTGCCCTAAAGTTCAATTTGGGGTTTATTGTTAAACTCTGTGCATGTTAGATGCAAATTTACTTGTAATCCCTTGTTTAGGCAAGAAAGTCAATAAAAGAAACAAGTTGTTGGTATGCACTTTTGACCATAACTTCCTGTAGCCTGTATATTTATTTATTTGTTAGCTCATGGATCAACAAGACTGAGAGCTACTTTTTGACACTGATGAGCGTGAAGGGCTACTAGTTAGATATGCCTTTCTAAAATGACAATTTATCATGTTATTACTTTGTTGTTACCATGTTATTACAGGGTTGCAATTACTGGTGGTAGGGTTAAAATAGGGCCCAGTCAACCACCCGGGAGTGGGAGTTCAAAGTGCAAATCTGTTTCTTTATGGATCCGCACAAACTAGTACTGGAAACAATTAAAACAGAGTCAACACAAACAACAGGAATGAAATGACAAAAATGTCTTATTCTAAAAAAGGTTAGTTTTCCAAAATGTCAACAAACGACTTTGTGGAAGAAAACTGTGATATTGTTTTTAAATGTATAGAGACACAAAAATATTCTGGATCTTTTGATCTTGGGCTGATTGATTACCAGGGTGGGCATTCCTTTTATTTTATGTTTTTACAATTAAATCAAATCCAAACCTTGCATTAAAACACGGACTATTAGGCTCAGAGACCAATTCTTTCCAAGGGCATTCGCTACCCTTAATTAACAGGCACACAAGAATGTGAAAAAAAACATCTTTGGTATGTATAGAAAAAAGTTTTTTTATATTTGTTTTCTCGACTCATATATGAGAAATATGTTACCGCTAATGTCATTGCAATATTTTTGATTGTGAAGCAATTACAACCTGTTTGCCTGTTTATCCCAGCATTCTCTTTTAACATTTTTTTCTCTTTAAAGTCTTTTATAAAATGTTCTTCCGTAGTGCCACCGCTAATCTTGTTGTAAACAATGTTCACTGCATTGTTATAAATGATAATAAAGAAAATTCTACTCTATTCTGCTATTCTACTTGCAAAAACTTGTGTCTATAATTATGCATCATCTTGATTCATTTTTAACCCTTATCTGAAATTTTTTTGATTCACATGCTTGGATCACCAGGAATGAGACAGTGTGTTGTCAAAATTCCACACAGGTCTGGGACACAACATGAACAATGTTGATTAAATCTCCAATGTGTTTACTTGCGCCTTCAAACTTGCACTGGGTGACTGCTAAACACTTGGGTAATGAGGCTAAAAAGTCCCGTGGTTAAGGGATCCCTCCACTCATCCACTACACAGTAAACAAAGACCAAGTGTCTTTTTGCATGTTCCGGTTCTCACGACACGACTTGTATAAATGATCCATGAGTTGTTTACGTAGTATTTACAGGTTGCTTGAAAGCTTTATCAACAAAACAGGATGTGGACAGCATGGAGACACGGGAATAGTGGGAGTGGGAATAGTCGTGGTAAGATTTGTCGTAAACAAACAGGATTTTACAATATTTAAATCTCGAAGAAAAGGTTTTCTCATTTATTACCTCTCACAATGAATGTTAAGTCAAGTCAAGTCATGTTTATTTGTATAGCCCTTTATCACAAAGGGCTGCACAGACCACAGATTATTGCAAACCACGGACTATTATGACACCATCCCCTGATCTAAAACCTACATGAGAGCAAGGAAAAACTCAAAAACTTCGACATGAGGAAAATGAAGAAACCATGAGATGGGACTGCACATAAGCTAATCTCTCTTCCAGGATGACCAGGCTGCAATGGATGTTGCAATAACAAATAATACACAGATATTGTCAACATAAAATATAGTTTATTCATATACTATAGAATAGAAGTGTGTTTTAAGCCTAGATTTAAACAGTTCCACTGAGGTTGCAGATCGAATCTCAGGGGGATAAGCATTCCACAGCACGCTCTCGAACCTGCGGATCTCTTCTTGGCTCTTAGGATCACTAGTAGACCAGCATTTTCCGAGCGAAGGCTCCAGACTGGAACATAGGGGGGAGTGAAATCTGAAAGATATGAGGGATCAAGTCCATGCATGCTTTTGTATACAACCAACAGAACCTTAAAATCACATCTTAAGCTAACAGGGAGCCAATGCAGGTTAGCTAAAATCGGGGTCATGTGATCAAACTTTCTTGTCTTAGTTAAAAGCCTCGCTGCAGCGTTTTGTACCAGCTGAAGGTTCTTGATTTTATTGAATTTCGCCTACAGCACAACTGTCGTTCTTGGAGATACTTTCCCATTTACATTATTAATTTTTTGTTTTTTAACAACCAACATTTGTAACTTCTTCATTATTTGAGTTATTTTTTTTTAGTAGGGTTTGGTTTTTTGTTTGGATTTTAAATATATGTCTTCCCTACAAGGAAAACAATGGAATAGGGGAAGGCATTTACAAGCTCCTCCTTCTGCTTATGATTTGCCTATTGCCCTCACCTGTGCCTGCTCGTTTGGCTCCAGCTGCTGCTCATTTCCTGATTGGTTCCCTTCCTATTTAAACTCAGTACACTTAGTCGCTCCTTGTCGGTCCGTCAGCGAACTTGAAGGCAAGCATTTTTTTGACTCTGGTTCCCGACCTGTCCTGTATCCTGTATCGAGCCCCTGTCCCTGGCTTCCCGATTGTCTCCGATTGCCTGACTTGTTCCGATCCCTGACAACGCTCCGATCTCCCGTCCCGGCAGCTCGACTTGTTTCCGCCCTACGACCACGCTCCGATCTCATGGGCTTCCTGCTTCTCTGGATCGCTGGCGTTTGTTTTCCCGCGCCTGACTGCTCCGCTTCCGCAATAAAGCTTGTTGTGAAACGTTATGCGTTTGGGTCTACTGTCTGTTCGGGTTCTGACAGCCTACTACCCCTCTTGGCCGCATGTTTATGTGTATGTCATCATTGTATTGTACAGCTGTTTTGTGCTAATATTTTGGTGTTTCCTATTGGTAATTGGTGGTTGATGTTTTTTTTACCTGCTGTGCTTTAATAAAAAGCCACAATTAATGGTAAAACTTCATTCATTCAGTCGTGATTGTAAAACTTTTCCTTTACTTCAGTTGTGCTTTATTTTGTAACCAAAATTGTCCTTGATCGTTCAATATCAGACTTTCTAGAAACGGGTTATACAGGAGCTCGTTGTGCATTGATAATTCCATCATCACTGTCCCTCAAATTTCCGTTTTCCAATAAGTTTAGATTTCGATTGAGCTTATGGACCACTTTAACAGTATAAGAGACTATCCTTTCATTATTTTTATCTATTTTTTATCATTTAAGTCTTCATAAATCTCAATGACAATAACAACATTTCTAATTCTGAGAATGATTGTAAGAGAGCTTCCTCTTTGCACTTGAATTACTCAGCAGCCATTGTCTGTGACTCATTTGTGCCCAGAGTATTCTGTGAATAAAACCTTTGAAGGAACTGCTCATTAACTCTTTAAATAACTACCGTCATGGTAAGATGAATTAAAAAAATGTGGAAGAAGAATAAGACGATATAAAACATTTGCTACTTTAGAAATGCATATAAAACTGATAGTGTAACGGGACCCAGGTGGATGGGCTAGCTCCAGCTGGTGTTACACTTATATATGTATATATATCCATTATCCATCCATTATCTGCACCGCTTATCCTCAGTAGGGTCGCGGGGGTGCTGCAGCCCATCCCAGCTATCTTCGGGCAGTGAGCAGGGGACACCCTGAACTGGTTGCCAGCCAGTCGCAAGGCACACAGAGACAGACAACTCACTTTATTATTCACACCTAGGGACAATTTGGACAGGGCAATCAACCTGATATGCATGTTTTTGGAATGTGGGAGGAAACCGGAATGCCCGGAGGAAACCCACGCAAGCACGGGAAGAACATGCAAACTCCGCACAGGAAGGTTGGTAGCTGGATTTGAACCCATGACCTCAGAACTGTGCCGCACATGCGCTAACCACCGTGCCGCCGTGCTGCCCTATATATATATATATATATATATATATATATATATATATATATATATATATATCATCTCATCTCATTAGCTGTACCGCTTATCCTCATTAGGGTCGCGGGGTGGCTGGAGCCCATCCCAGCCATCTCCGGGCAGTGGGCACGGGACACCCTGAACTAGTTGCCAGCCAATCATATATATATATATATATATATATATATATATATATATATATATATATATATATATATAATTTTTTTTTTTACCTCAACTACAAAATAGATGATAAATGTCAGTCTCACACGACACCATTTATTGTTGGCATTAAGGATCATTTATTGAGCAAGTCTCACTAAATCACGTGAGGTCCCATGAGACTTGGCTTTTTCTCTGACCTGTGAGACTTTGCCATTTAATGGTGATATACTGGTACTTCTCTTACCTTTTCTGCTATACAAAACTCAATAAATACCCTGAAAAATAATAATACACTTCCCCTGACAGTCAAATACGGATTACATAACATTAATCCCGAAATATAACATTTTAACTAGTCAGCAACCCTTGTTGCTTGCCCTTAGCGCTAATCAGCAACAAGAGAGCTCTCAGCTTCGAAAACGTTGGTGACCCCATTCATCAGACGATGAATGGTCTGCATTTATATAACACTTTTCAAGTCAATGAAGACCTCCCAAAGCGCTTTACAATGTGCTTCACACTTACCCATTCACCCATACACTCACTCACGCACCAATAGGGAGTCAGCCATTCAAGGGGGCATTAGGGATTCAGTGTCTTGCCGAGGACACTTTGACATATAACACTAAGGAGCCGGGAATCAAACCTGCGACTTCTTGATCCCAAGACGAGCGCTCTACCTCCTGAGCTAATGCCGTTCCGTTTTGAATTTCTTCTGTAGACAATTTAAAAAAGGATGACATTCATTTTTTAACATATTCGACAATCAATTTGGAGCTGGAATGGAGGTAGGTGACTGTTTGACCCAGTGTTCTCAAACTCAATTTACATGGGGGCTGCTGGAGCTAGGTTCTAGGTGAGGCTGGGCCAAGTTGGGCTTGTCCACAAGGACATCTTTACTAAAAACATTCAATTTTACTCAAATACCTTTTTTTGCTACACAAAATGTCATCTGAAAATAGAAAACATCAAGAATTAATGTGAAAATAATCAATCATAATACATGAATCCTTCATTTATGTTGGCTGGACTAAAGGGAGAGTGTTTTATTTGACCACTAGATGTCACTGCATTGTGTAGTGCAACCAAATAATGAGTGTTCAAAAGCACATGGAAGGATACAAACTGAGGAGAATCAAAGTTTTTATTTCTTGCAAAGCATTTTGTGGAGAAAGTAAAAAAAGAAAACCATGACGAGAAAAAGAACAGGTAAAATGAACAAGAACAAAGAACAAAAGTGAAAAAAAAGAAAGAAAAAACGAGGACGAAGGAAGGAAAAAATATAAGAAAAAAGGTTTTAGGTTTTTTCGGGTACCCTAAGGAGCATGAAGGCAGTCAATGAGCTCTTATATTTCTATCTATCTACCTTGGTCATATCCCTCAAGAGGGGTGACCGACACCAAGACAAACACATACAATAACAAAGAAATTAAAAAAGTGAAAAAATAGCATGAAAAAACACACACAAACATTTTTGGACCATGGCCAACCCAAATGCCCAAACACCCAAACAAGTTAGGCACTTCGGCACCTAAGTTGGTCAAGCTTTCGTCCCTCCAGATGAAACGGGACTTATAAAATAAAAGCAAACATCTATCCTAAAACATAAACATCCTGTGTGTATGTTTAAAAGTGCACTTTTACATATATCGTGTATTTTTTATATAATATATCTTACCACTACGAGGCGCTAAATAATACACACTGTCTCTTTAAACCTTCATATTAAGGCATGGGCCTCCAACCATCATTCTGTGGGTCGCAATTGGCCCCTGAGCCATGAGTAAAAACATTGATTATTGAAAGAGATTAAACGCAGCTGATCAGTGGCTCAGCTGCTCAATCACTTCCTGGCAGTGTCACGGTTGCCCATTGCCCTCACTTGGCTCCGTCCTGTCCGGTATCTTGCTCGTGTATCCAGTATTCGGTATCGATTTTGTCTGTCCTGCCCTGTCCGGTATCTTGCTCGTGTATATATCCTGTCCTGTTTGGTATCTTGCTCCAGTGTCCAGTATCGATCCCATTTGTCTTGTCCTGGCCGATATCCTGCTCGTGTAACCAGTATCCAGTATCGATCCCGTTTGTCTAGTCCTGGCCGGTATCCTGCTCGTGTAACCAGTATCCGGTATCGATCCCGTCTGTCCTGTGCTGTTTCGATCTTTTCTACCCAGCGATCGCCGAATCGCTGGCGTTTGTTCCCGCGCATGACTGCCCCGTTCTCGTAAAATAAAGCTTGTGTGAAAACATTGCGCGTCTGGGTTCACCGTCTATTCGGAATATGACAAGCAGGGCATTAAGCTGTTTTTTATAGTCAATCCAGTTGATCTTGTCTAGATAGTAACTACAGATAATAATATCAAATAACCGCTTGTTCAAGCCACCTGAAAAATATCTGTTTTTTTCCTCTCTAAAAATAGTATCACAAAGTGTGTTGCTGTTTTCTCTAAGAAGACACTGAAGTGATTGTGAAACAATTTCCACAGGAATCCATCAGCTGCCTTTATGCTTGAGGTCTGGTCGCTGGGGATAACGGTTGTGGCTGTTTGCCACAAATGGACCTCAATGCGGTAGAGGCAGGAAAAGGCTGCAGGAGTACTTCTGGATGCAGGCGTAATTTTTTACAAATAAAAGGCAAACTTCAAAAGACAGTAGAATAGGACTTTTCAGTTAAAAAGGCCCCAATAACAAACTTACTATAAATAAACAAACACCTTTCAATCCAGCATGGCACAGATAAGTATTCTTTGCAGCAGGGAGCACCTATTTTTTTGGAAACTGAGTACTTTTTTTTTTTTTTTAGCCAAAGATTTTACTCAAGTAAAAGTACCGTTACTTCAGAATAGCATTACTCAAGTAGGAGTAAAAGTAGTCATCTGAATACTTACTTGAGTCAAAGTAAAAAACTACTTGGTGAAAAAATACTGAGTACCGGTAACTCTGTAAAAACGTCGTATTTATTGACCAATCAGATCATCAAATTATCAAAATCCATCCAATCCGCAATAAAATACATTTAATTTAAAAGTAGATTGAAATAATCACATAAAGTTGAGTGCTTTGATAGACGATTAAGTAAAAATATTATAAAATAAATGAATAAATTAAGCACATGTTGCACCGAGTGACACATTTAGAGCCCCATTACTCATTTTAACAGGCTCTGCAGCTGTACAACAAGCTAGCCCATGAACTCGAACAAAGGAAACAATGCATTTTGTAGCTGGTTTTTTAAGGGGAACATGCTTTTGATGGGAGTTAAGGGTCGCTCCACCTCTTCTGTGTTTTCATAATGTGTGTTGAAAAGCGACATTTTCCATCAGTTTCATCCCTAAACAAAATTTCCCCGGCTGAAGTGGAATATAGTCACGTGACGAGGCTGCGCCGTTTGATTGGTTAAACATGGTCGAGGCGGTCGGAGGTTACGTCATAATAAAGGCAGACGCATACTTACGTGGAGGGGATTTATTAAGTAACGAAGTAACGACTTAAATGTTGTTCAATGTAGTGGAGTAAAAGTACTTTTTTCTTCTTCACAAATTTACTCAAGTAAAAGTATAGGGATCTAAAAACACTCATCGAAGAACAAAGTTTCCCAAAACTTACTCAAGTAAATGTAACGGAGTAAATGTACTCCGTTTCTACCCACCTCTGCTTATGTTGTTACTTTTTATATGAGTACAAGATTGTGATTCTTAGAAGTAGGGTTAACGTAGGAAGAGTCACCACCTTGTTTAAAGGGACAGTGTGTTATATTTTTTTAGTAAAAAAAAACCCATTGATATGAATACTAAGTAAAAATGCCTGAAAGATCATACCAATGTTATTTTTTTAAGAAATCATTGGTCGGAAAATATTTGGATTTCTTTTACATAGTGGAATCCCTACCTTAGTTCGCCGCCATGTTTGTATGGGATCTTGCTGTGGGACTGGTTTTGGTTCTCATTAGAATATACAGTGCATTCTAGTGGTCAAATACTGGAGCTTTAAGGACACTAATGATGTAAGTATTAAAAATGATTTTTAAACTAGTTGTTCTCAAAAAAGTACAGCGCTGACACAATTGACCTCTGAACTTCTTTTTTTTTTTACTTTCCAAAGAAGCAAGTGCAACTGCACCTCCACTACACTAGGAAGCAGTGGCACTCTCATTGGTGGTGTTTTAATACATTTAACCTCCACGTCGTGCTTATATCAAAGAGTATAAGCATTGAGTATGAAGTTTAGATACGAAGTGGGGCAGACCCTCAAGTGACCCTTTGAAAAAAATTATTAACCTGAATGAGAAGACAGATTTCTTGGGGGGCGCGAGAGGATTTCTTCTTCCGAGGGGGGACGTGACAGTAAATCATTTAGAACCACTGATTTAAACACAGGGAAGCACGACGGCTGAGTGGTTAGCGCTTCTGTGGCACAGTTCTGCGGTCATGGGATCAAACCTTCCTGTGTAGAGTTTGCATGTTCTCCCCGTGCTTGCGTGCGTTTCCTCCGGTCACTTCCGTTTCCTTTCACATTCCAAAAACATGCATGTCAGGTAAATTGGCCGGGCAAAATTATCCCTGTGTGCGAATGAGCGAGGGAGTTTTCTGTCTCTGTGTACCCTGTGATTGGCTGGCAACCAGTTCAGGGTGTCCCCTGCCCACTGCCCGAAGATGGCTGGGATGGGCTCCAGCACCCTGCGACTCGACTGAGGATAAGCGGCGCAGATAATGGATGGATCACATACATTTCTAATGCCAGTTAAGAATCAAAATTCCTAAAAAACCCACAATGACTCATTCCTTGTGAGCTATTTTCAGAACTGGTTCGTAGGCTACTTTGGTGTTTTTAGGGGGGTAACAAGTTGGTAACCATTGATCTGGAGTAATTCTAGATACATATCAATTCATCTGGTGATGAAAAGAGTTATATTTATACCCAGGCCAAATTTGGCTTGCAGAGACCATATCCTGAGCAAAATGATGATAGTTTTACCAATTTAAAGGTTTGCATTTTTTAAGTAAATTATGTTTATGTCATGATGCCTGATTAGTTTCACCTGTGCCCGCTCGTTTGGCGCCAGCCGCTGCTGGCTTCCTGATTGGTTCCTCATCCAACTTAATCTCAGTCCTTTCACTTGTCTGTTGTCAGTCCGTCAGCAAACCTCTGTTTCTACAAGGCAAGCACTCTGACTCCCGTCAGTCCCGCTTTTTGCATCCTGTTTCCACCTGTCCGTTCCTGATTTCCCCGTTTGTCTCCGGCTACTACCTGTTTTTTTACCCTGACCACGTTTTGCTCTCCGGTCTGGGCTTACCACCCGTTTTAGATCGCGACCACCTTTTGCTCTCCTGTACCGGCTATCGAGCTGTTTTTTCCGTCTTCAACACCACGATCTCCCGCTCCGGAAGATCCACTTGCGCATACGGAACACGATACTATTCTGTGAGCAGCTTGCTTCCCGCGTCCAGTGATCGCGGGCGCTGCGCTTCCTCTTTCCCTCAATAAACTTTTGGTTAACGTTACGCATCTGGGTTCCAATTCTGTTCTGGTCGTGACAGTTTAGGGTACATCTAAAGTAAGACCACAAAATATGAGGAAAATATCTGCCAGAAAGACAATATTTATGTATTTTTTCTTTATTTTTTTACTTGTTTATTTCCAGTGTTGGTAGAGAGAGAGAGGGAAAAAATGCCATGCTACTGCACGGTTGCTATGTTGATAAGCGACTATACAATAAATATTTGAAATAATAAATTAAGTCTTAAGCCCCCATTGAAAATGTACATTGTTTATGAGATTCCATGTGACATTCCATGATAAACATGTAATAAAAAAAATAAGATAAAAAAAGAATGTTAGGATAAATAGGCAAATATTTACAAGGTAGTACTTGTAGACTGGCCTAAAGTCCATCTGAACAATAGTGCAATGAAAAAAAAGTGCAACGACAACATTGCTGCTATGGTCATGGCACATTTTTTAGAAACACATCCAATTTAGGTCAGTCCACAACCACTACCCTGTAAATATCATCTATTTAGACTGATATCCTTTTTTCTTATTAATCTTATTATTTTTAAGTCCTGATTACATGATTGTCCTGGAGCCCCGTGGTAAACCAGGCTCTCAATTATTGCATCCTGTCACGAGACGTGGTGGCGTGGAAGAGGACCGGACCAGAACAGAGGCAGGGGGCATGAAGGGAGAACTCAAATGCGTTGACGATCCATAAGTTTTATTTTATAAAATAAAAGTCGCCCAATACTCCGGGGCAAAACAGAACAACACAGAGTTCCTCCGGCACGAACTCAACAGGACAAGGCATAACAGACTAAAACAGGACAAGGCATAACAGACTAAACAGGACAAGGCATAACAGACCGGGATTGTGAAGAATGAGTAATGAACCAGCCCCCGCCAAACCCAAAATCCAGCCTTAAATTGCAGAACAGCAATCAGCTGATCTGCTTCAGCTTGAGTTCGGGGGCGTGGCATACTGGTCGTCATGGCGACCGTGACAGAGCCCCCCTCTTAAGGGACAGCTCCCGAGGTCCCAAAAAAGAAAAAATTACTACCTCGCGCCCCGGAATGTTGACGATCGCGATTGGGGCAACCCTGCTCCCTCCTCCGAACACGCAGGAACGGGGAGAGGCAGGCGCCATCTGCGTCGGGCGGATCGGAATCGGCGCTCGGCAGGGGGGGTCTGGTGGCCAACTGGACAGGGGATGACAGACAGGCAGAACCGACGAGAACAGGACAGATAAACAGGACAGGCGAGAACAGGACAGATAAACAGGACAGGCAAAAACAGGACAGATAAACAGGACAGGCAAAATCAGAACAGGTAAACAGGACAGGCCGATGCAGAAGAGTCGCACTCAGGACAGGCCGATGCAGAAGAGTCGCACTCAGGACAGGCCGATGCAGAAGAGTCGCACTCAGGTCAGGCCGATGCAGAAGAGTCGCACTCAGGTCAGGCCGATGCAGAAGAGTCGCACTCAGGTCAGGCCGATGCAGAAGAGTCGCACTCAGGTCAGGCCGATGCAGAAGAGTCGCACTCAGGTCAGGCCGATGCAGAAGAGTCGCACTCAGGTCGGGTCAGATTCAGAAGAGTCGCACTCAGGGGGGTATCAGATTCAGAAGAGTCGCACTCAGGGGGGTATCAGATTCAGAAGAGTCGACTAAGGGGGTTATCAGATTCAGAAGAGTCGACTAAGGGGGTTATCAGATTCAGAAGAGTCGACTAAGGGGGTTATCAGATTCAGAAGAGTCAGACTCAGGGGGGATCAGATTCAGAAGAGTCAGACTCAGGGGGGGATCAGATTCAGAAGAGTCAGACTCAGGGGGGGATCAGATTCAGAAGAGTCAGACTCAGGGGGGGATCAGATTCAGAAGAGTCAGACTCAGGGGGGGATCAGATTCAGAAGAGTCAGACTCAGGGGGGGATCAGATTCAGAAGAGTCAGACTCAGGGGGGATCAGATTCAGAAGAGTCAGACTCAGGGGGGAACAGATTCAGAACAGACAAGACAGGACAGGAAAGACTGAACAAAATCAGGCATGGGAGTCGAACAGGCAGGCATGGGAGTCGAACAGGCAGGCATGGGAGTCGAACAGGCAGGCATGGGAGTCGAACAGGCAGGCATGGGAGTCGAACAGGCAGGCATGGGAGTCGAACAGGCAGGCATGGGAGTCGAACAGGCAGGCATGGGAGTCGAACAGGCAGGCATGGGAGTCGAACAGGCAGGCATGGGAGTCGAACAGGCAGGCATGGGAGTCGAACAGGCAGGCTTGGGAGTCGGAGTCGGGCTGGCACGCAGGGGAGACGGAATAGCAGGCAATCGGCACGGGAGTCGGGCAGGCAGGCATGAGAGTCGAACAGGCAGGCGTCAATTCCTCCCGTGAGTCGATTCGAGGCACAGCAAGGGCCACGACGGGCGGGGCCGTGGTTCGAACGAGCAGGGAAGGCCAACTCAGTAGGCGCCTGCCGAACTGCGCTCTCCAGCTCTCCCAAAGTCGCGCTGGGATCGTTCGCTGAGTTCTCTTTGTTGGCTGGTTCATTCTGTCACGAGACGTGGTGGCGTGGAAGAGGACCGGACCAGAACAGAGGCAGGGGGCATGAAGGGAGAACTCAAATGCGTTGACGATCCATAAGTTTTATTTTATAAAATAAAAGTCGCCCAATACTCCGGGGCAAAACAGAACAACACAGAGTTCCTCCGGCACGAACTCAACAGGACAAGGCATAACAGACTAAAACAGGACAAGGCATAACAGACTAAACAGGACAAGGCATAACAGACCGGGATTGTGAAGAATGAGTAATGAACCAGCCCCCGCCAAACCCAAAATCCAGCCTTAAATTGCAGAACAGCAATCAGCTGATCTGCTTCAGCTTGAGTTCGGGGGCGTGGCATACTGGTCGTCATGGCGACCGTGACACATCCCTCAGGATGATAGTTCTTAGGCTCCCGCTTAATATGAAAGTTGAAAGAACAGTCATTATTACTAGACTGTTAGTTGTCACTGTATGGTTTCGTGCAGCACAAGGAAGAATACAAGCTACGGAGACTAAAAGTGATCCTAAAACAACATTTTTTTCCTTCTATTTCTTTTGGCCAGACTTTTCCCAAGTTTTTGTTTTTGGGGTACCCATAGCAGCAAAATTGCTTTTAAATATGTTTTTGTCAAATACAGTGGAACCTCGGTTCTCGACCATAATCCGTTCCAGAACCCTGTTCGAAAAACGATTTGGTCGATCGCCGAAAATCGTTTTTACCATTAAAAGTAATGTAAAATCGGTTTAATCCGTTCCAACACCCTGGATGTTTACCACGAACGTAAACATGAAGCTAACCCAGGCTAATCGTACGTTCGCGTTAGCGAAATCTTCCGTACAAAAGATTACGCTAACATGAACGTGTAAAAATAAAAAAATCAGGTCGTTTACACGTCATTTAGCACCCGGGTCTCCACAACAAGTGGTGAGCGGTTAAAGGATAAAGAAAAGATTTATGAATAGGATTCCATGCTTTATTCCCTCGAAAGAAGGGAAACTCGCACATCTTCTTCATATTTTGTTATTATTTCTTTCTTAACTGCAATAGTTGTACGCACTACTCTTCTTTTTTCACCTGTAGCAACTTTGCTGCTTGCACTGACCTTCTTCCGAGGCGTAATTAGGGGTTAAAACACTCCGTTCACCGATATTAAAAACGAAAGCAAAAAGAGGTGCGCGCTCACGTGACAACAGTTCTTCATGAGGGGTGGGGTCAATCTACACCCGTACGCCGCTCAGCATCGCCACTAGCGTATCGGCGTTCGAACTCCGATTTTTTGAACGAAAAGCGAAGCAAGAATTTCTCTAAATTTTTGGCCGAGAACCGTGGTTCCACTGTAAATACACATTTTTACGACAAAAAATGCTGATTAACATGATGATTCATGTATTTTTGCTGATTACAGTATTTAAACGAATACTCTTTTGCTTTTTTTAAATTTTTATTTTAACATTTTATTAGGAGTCACTGAATAATGCACACTGTCCCTGTAACTGCAGCCATAGCAAAATATGGATTAATCTATTAATGATTGATCTATTTTAATTTGCATGGTGCAATGCATTTCCCAGAAATGGACCAGGTAGACCCAGACAAAAATGGACAACTTTTTGGGGCGGCACGGCAGCTGAGTGGTGACTGTTGAGCGTGTCCGCGGCACAATTCTGTGGTCATGGGTTCAAATCTAGCTACAGGCCTTCCTGTTTGCATTCTTTCTCCATGCTTGCATGGGTTTCCTCCAGGCACTCAGGTTTCCCCCCGCTGGGTGGTTAGCATGCAGCCCCATGGTGCGGAGGTCCAGGGTTCAATTTCGGCTATTGCAGTCTTCCTGTGCCCATTGTACTTTCCTCCCATATTCCAATAACATGCATGTCAGGTTATTGGCAGGTTCAAATTGTCCCTAGATGTGAATAAGTGAGTGAATTATCTGTCTCTGTGTGCCCTGCGACTGTCTGGCAACGAGTTCAGGGTATCCCGTGCCGGCTGATAGCTGGGACCCTACTGAGGATAGGCGGTACAGATGAAGGATGGGTGATTTTATGATTAATTCTTAATATATTTTTTATATTTCTTAGATCGTATTTTGTGTTGGAAATTTTTAATGAAAGGAAATTCGGGACCAATGGAATGTTTTTATTAGAAATGGTTTGTGGAAAACTTTTTGTTGGAACTGAAACGCACAGAAAATCTGTACAACAGCGTAATTGAAACCTTCTTAAGAAAGAAAGGAGGATGGATTTTAAGCGCCAATTTATTATATAATCAATTTATTGATTATTGCTGAATACATTGTGGGTCTATTCTTGAATAATAGTCGAATTTTATTAGGTTATTATTGATGTTTCTATACGGGTCATAGCTGTAGCTGTAGAAAATTTGTTTATATCCATAAAATAGTTACTGGGGGTTGGATTGATTCAGCCTACTAAAGGCCTAGTTGTAAAATTCACGGCCCGCCACTGCTCGCAGATAACGGGGACTTGAAGTCAATCAAAGTGCCTTTTCTTCTATTTAAAGACCACACACACAAAAGCTTCCCGTCTTTGTTCCTCACTCAAAATAAAGATGGGAAGTGTGCCCACACCCTTGACCCCCACCTTGAATCCCCAACAGCGATTTGCTTTTTACTTGAACTCTCTCGGCTTCCGTATTGTTCGCTCCTTGGGTTCACCCCGCCTCTGCCCCGCCCCTTCGCATAATGTGCCGGCTCTCAAATGAATGGTAACACACACACGCACACACAGATACACTTACACGTAAACGCAGTCTCACTACGTACAGTTTCACAAGCTAAAGAATACTGGAAGTTATCGGAACCGACCCGGATATGTTTGTTTTTTGGACCGAGAAACGTAGAAGCCGGTGGGCGACGTGAAGTATTTTGAAATGGAGTAAGGTTCTCCTCACCTCATCATCGACCGCGGTCCCCCTCAAGTCAGACTACAAAGGGACGTCAGGTTGGACTTCGTTAACATGGAAACATTCTTCTTGGAGGTAAAGTCACTTTTCCATTTCCACTTACTTTGAAGGTGGTTAAAAGTCTTATTTTCTGTTTTATTTTTTATACTATACGCTATATTTAATTAATTCACCACCACAGACAGCTACTCATAAAGACACCTACATCCGGGTAATTTTGGGATATGAGAACAATTGAAGAACACACTTCTTTTTTTAAAGTTTCACATTTGTGTTATATACTGTATTTTTTTTTTGGTTTGATAAAGTAAAAATTAATAATTTATTACAATACAGTGAAACAGTATACAGTAGACCCCGGATTAGTAATCCGTTCTGAGTTGGGGATCGAAAAGTGTAATGCATAATGTTTGGGGGGCATGCCATATATGGCACGCCCATAGCGATGGGTGTGTATACACAGGGTTGGGTAGGGTTACTTTAACTGGAATACTTTCAATTACTTTTGGATTACTCCAATACCAAGTATGCTACTAAAAGACAAAAAAATACCTAAATATGAATAAAATTACCAAATTTTGTGCAGGCTTGGGGAGTAACGGAATACATGAATCGGCAAAAATTATGTTGGCAAGTTGTTTGGATTTATTTTCATTTTGTTTCTGTCGCATTTTATGTTAGTTTTGCCGGAGATCAAAGAGATCAAAGCCAGGAGAGAAAGCTTACCACGTGTTGTGAGTCATAATTGGATTCATATTTAGTTTATTTTGTCTTTTATTATCATATTTGGTATTGGAGTAATCCAAAAGTAATTGAAAGTAATCCAGTTAAAGTAACCCTACCCAACCCTGTGTATACATGAGAAGAAAAATTCGAATTTTATTCACCTTTGGTTCGATGCGACTTAAGTACAGTGGAGTTAGTGGGTAGATGCAGAGGGAGGAGGAGACGATGGACTATAATTAAAACTGATTAAAATCGTCAATGTCATGCTGTTTAAGGACTCTATTTTTTTAATTGCCTGTGGATTTGTATAAATTGTCCCAATCGGCTTCTGATTTTGACGATGCAACATGGCAAACACAGCGATCCGCGTGCCTTCTTCATAATTCGAGAGCAAACTTCATTTCCATCTTTATGTTTTTAATCCTCCCTTTAGCATCTCTCTGAGCCTTTGGACTCATTTTAATACGTATTTATGAACAAATTTCTTCAAATCCCGACATAATATTAAAATGATAAAATTGAGTTTATTTAATGGCAATTTACCATTTATTTACTTCCGGTAGTAAACGGCTACTCAAAGTCAGCGATACTGGTATCGGCAACCATCAGGAGTACTGATGCCCCAAAAGAACTGGCATCTGCACCGAGAATATAGGGTGAGAAGCTTGATAATCTGGGAGGGACTCAGAGTAGAGTTGGTGCTCTTCTGCTTTTCGTTGACGTGGCTTGGGCATCTCAAGGTGTTCTGGGCATGTAACAAAGGTAGGATGCCCCAAGACGACTTAAGACAAGCTCTAGATATTTACTATGTCTGGCTGAGGAATTCCTTGGATTGAATGAGTTGCACAAAGTAGCTTGGGACTGGGAGGTCTGGGCTTCCCTGTTAAGGCAGCTGTCCCACAACCCAATTTCAGATAAAGTAAAGTGGGACACGCTCCATCTTTACAGCTATCCGGATGTGGGGAAGTTGGTGCACAAGAAATGAAGGGAATTTTGCTCATCAAATTGGTCAGGCCCTAGTTTTGCTATAACAAAGGAAGATTTATCGACACAATCATATCTAATGCTCTGATTTCCTTTTTTTTTCCAAACGATTCATCTACACAAGTACATAGATAGTGATCGGGAAGAAAAAAATCTTCCAATCTTGTATTTTATATGCATCCCACAGCAATAACATCCCACAACAATCTCCTTCAATTGTGCTCGGATAATTCCATTACAAACAGGCAGAGCTGCATGACGTCAATGCACTTCTTCATGTGTATGACTTTCGGATTGAAGCATGTTGTCCTTGTTTTTATTCATCAGTGTGCGAGTGTAAATGCAACCAAGCTTAATGTATCATCTTCACAGACGCACACACACACATGGGTTCTGTCATTGTATCGACCCTATGGGTCACAGTGTTCTGACTCACACATGTGCCAGCAGTGATGGGAATACGGTGTGAGTCGGAGCATTTCTTTTTCACGGGATTACCCTTTTGTTATCACCCTTGACTAAGAGTTAACAGTAATATGTTTGTGTTTTACATACATATTTCTTGACAAATAGTGTTTTTATACTACTTTCCATAGCCCATCTCTTATAAGCTGACATGTCTGCCTCATAGATCTTCAGGGTCAGGGGTCACTTGGGGTTTTTAATTTATGCTCTCAGAAAGATCAGAAGTTTGCTTGGTGGTTAAAAGCACTCAGCTGAATTGATTATGGATGAATCATGTCCTTGCACAAGTTTCTGTCCCGGAAGAGGTTACGTTAAATCTGACTACTCTGCTTACTGAAGACGCATGATGTCAACTATGGAAAGTCAAGATACAGCCACGCCGATCACCATTATGACACATCTACAAAGGGAATACATATCTAACATTTCAACTCAATGAAACTTTATTCATTGATCACTCTTCAAAAAAATCAGTCCATGTGTGGAGTTAAAATTAGACACAAATACACAAATAATAAATACAAATACTATAAACAATATCAATCACTAAAACGGTGCCGTGTTTATAAAACCCTGGACTTAATTTACACACGACAAAAGTCGCCTTAGAAATATTGTTTTTCCTCCCTCTGTGGGACATATAATGTATATTTGACGGTTATATACATACAGTACATAACAGGGAAGGAAAATTCCAAGTTTTCTTGAAATGTAACCTAGGGGTAGGAATTAGAATGAAAATAGCAAGGGTACCCAAAATTGAATCCTGTGGAACACCCTAAAGCAAGGTTCACCAACCTTTTTAAGTCAAGTCACAATTATTTGTATAGCCCTTAATCATAAGATGTCTCAAAGGACTGCACAGGTTACAATTACACCATCTCCTTGAACCTCAGGGCTACTTTTTGTTACTGATTAGCTTGAAGGGCTACCAGTTTGAAACACATTCCTAAAATTATTACTATGTTGTTACAATGTTATTACCCGGTTGTAAATATTAAACATGAAATAGGCCCTTTCAACCACTAAAACATCATGTAAGTTAGAAATTAAATTTCCTAGAACATTACAATGACCCATCACTGGTGAAGTATTTTTAGGTGCTCCCGCCCCTCTGACCGGCCTGTTCCTTTGTTTCCCATATGCAACATAACAAATCTTACGCCCAGGTGTTAATAGATAACTCCGTCACTGTGAATGTTTGGTTTAAATCATAGTATTCCGGACATTGTTTCATCATTTTCTTTGACATTGCAAAATTGAATTTTGACCCAATGTTGAATGTGCTACATTGCCAATTAGATTATTAACTAATTTAGTGCAGCGCTATTAATGCATGATTAAAAGAAAATAGCACGCAGCCCCATGGTGCAGAGGTCCAGGGTTCAATTCTGGCTATTGCAGCCTCCCCGTGTAGAGTTTGCACGCTCTCCCTGTGCTCGTGTGGATTCCAAAAACATGCATCTTAGGTTAATTGGCCGGTCCAAATTGTGTCTGTGTTTCCTGTAACTGGCTGGCAACCGGTTCAGGGTGTCCCCGCCCACTGCCCGAAGATAGCTGTTATAGGCTCCAGCACCCCCGCGACCCTAGTAAGGATAAGCGGCGCAGAAAATGAATGAAAGAATGAATAAAAGAGAATTCCAGCAGCACAACTAGATTCACAACATGTTGCTCAACGTCACTGCTGTAAACAACAGTGGCGCATTTAGCTCTGCAGTGTGAACCTAGCCTAAGTGTGTCTTAAGCTTCATTGCTTTAAGTTCATCAGGCCTGTCAATGCAAGAATAATCTGTTTGAGCAACCCTGACTTCACATTGATGCTTTAATGCTCAAATCTTTGGTTGTGTAAATGGGCGGAATCACAAATCAAGCAACCCATTTAATCCATCAACGCTGCCAGGAATCCACACCCGGTCCACCCCTCCACTGCCTTATCAGTGTCTTTTAACGTCTGACTGCTGACACACTAGTTGGGAATAAATGTTTTTCACCTCTCTATGAAGGAAACTGAATTTTCAGCCTTGGTAAAGCATCCTCTGTAGCCACTATTTTCATTTCTATACTTGGCAACTCAAGGTCTTTGAAGCGGCAGCTGCCTCACACTGTGAAAGCAAACGAAAACCTTTCTTCACCCGTTAACGCCCTCCCCGGAGACCCTCACATTGCAGGCCAGATTCTTCACCCTTAAAGGTATTCGGGACAAGCCAGACGGAATCCCAGATTCCTACCCCCGACCCTTGAAATTCCCAGCCCATGTCATCTTTGCCATGGAGAGGTCCTATAACCGGGCTTTAGGTTACCACACACATTCTTTGCAGTCCCCACCCCTGAAACATCCACACGTCCAATCTTAGATCAACATGCTTGATGACATTTCTGTTGTGAAAATTGGTAACTTGATGCAAAGTTTCCTCCAGCTGTTGAAGTCATCCAAAATTACTGAGGCTCCACCTAGAGCCACACAGAGCATTAGTTTTAGTGAGGAAGTCCGTTAGTGAGGCGAGGATGTGAGGAAGGAAGGAAAATGAAAAATAGCATTCCTTTTTAATGATATTGGTTTTAGTTGTAATTAGGTATTAAATGTTGTTATTTAGAAGTAGCTGATATAGAAGAATTTCTGCAGTTTGTTGTCCTTAGACCCGGCAGCAGTTTCCTCGTTTTCTTCTAACTTTCCTGAAACAAATATATGAAATAATAAGCAGTGAATGAAAAATGATGTATATATAAATAAACAAGCTTGTGTTTGCATTTCCGACTCGTCGCTTTACCAGTGAGCCGATCAGTGCGATGATAACCTCCTGCTGACACCCTGCTGTCAGTTATATTTTTGCTGTTTGAATCATCAACTCACACTTTTATAATGAAAGTTGTGCTATTCCTAAGAAGATAGGTCATTGCTCTTGTATATTAGCTAGTGATAAAGGATGGACAGTAAACATATACTGGGATGCTTCAGTGTTTTAACAGCTAGTTTTGAGTGCAGTGGTTCTTCAAATATTGAGAGATGGTCATTTAGCTATTTAGTTAAAATGGGGCCGGACAATATTTCAAAATAATGAAATTAATTTGTCATTTTCGACACTGACAATTTGAAAATTTGCTGCACTTTGAAATTGAGGTTATATAAGATTTTCAAAGCCAGTGCGATTTATTAAACAGTAGTTGCCAAGGGTGGGATTATTGATAAAACTTAATGATTTTTTAATTGTCCAGACTGTCTAATAAAATATATTTTTAAAACTATGAATGTAATAACATAAAAAGTATGTTTTTGACCAATATACTTAAGGATGGGTTTCTAAATCTTTGCCCGCGGGCATCAGGTAGGCCCCAAAGAACACCTAAGTGACTCAAAACTAATAATCATGCATCATTGTGATTTTGTAGGCTGTTTTATTTCTGCCTGGCATGAGAAATCAGTATCATGATTATTATATTTAAATATACGATGCATTCTCCCAAAATTACTTTTAGATTTAGCATACAATTTTTAAATGTAAGTCACTAAGTGCCTTAAACAAGGCAGGTGTTTTAGTGGTTGACTAACCCTATTTTAAACCTACTTCCAAAAATTACAACCAGTTAATCACATAACAGCAACATAGTGACAGCATTGTATTAACATCAGTTATTTTAGAAATGCATATGCAACTGGTACCCTTTTGTGCTAATCAGTAGCAAAAAAATAACTTAGCTTCACAAAGATTGGTGACCCCCTGATTATCCATCTCCAATAAAAGAAAAGTAGTTGAAATTGGAAATAAACATACCAACTGAAAAAAAGATTGACATTAAGGGTGAAGCAGGATGACTGCTAATGTCACTCACATATATAACAGTGACTATAATCAAAAGGTTCCATGTTTTCTGTTGTTTATTGTTTTTCAATTCCAGGCCTTGATTGTTGCCATTATGGCATTTTCTTTAACACCTAAATAATGGCATTCTTCTGTCTCCATACATAGGGGAGAATGGGAGGATGATCTCAAAAAGGTTTAGAGTTCAATCAATACCCATTCATTGATTAGTTTTCTGACTTATCCTGTTTTGAATTAACTGTGAATTGAAGCAGCGGACATTGTCTAAGAGGAAAGCTACTCTCTGGTCAGTGAGGGCATGAAAAAGCAAGGAAACTACATTTAAAAATGTTCCTTCGGTGTATTTGAAGAAGATCACATCATGACCGAAACCCCCTAATTATCCAGTTGGAAACATTTGAGGTTGTGATTTGCCCGTATGACGTACGGATTTTCAAATCCCCTTACTGAATTTCTGGCTTTTAGATTAGTCATTCTACCACCAATGCCCTTATAAAGAGTTTGAGGTTGCCATGATAGATGCACTACTCTTAACGCCCACCTTACCTCTCCAAATGTGTTTGAAGGGAACAGATTCGCCAATTGTATCATTCGCCTTCTGAACTATAAGTGACTTCAATGTTATTGTGTAATACGCATCTACTTTACCTGTTGCCCATTTTCATTTCAGGCAAACATGTTTTATTGAAGTAGATTTTGAGGGAACATAACTCTACAGCTTTAATACAGCTTTTTTTAAGCCGTATGAAATATGGTATAGTTTTTTTTTTCTCGGCCCATAGTACTTTAAGAACCAGACCAATCCTTTGTGCTGTGTTTATCCAGGATGCTTAGCTAGAGAAAATTAAAGTTGATGTTTACCACAGCCTGGCCCGGCCCACTAAACGACTCTTGGTCTCGACCTTGGCTGCCCTTGCCCGACCTACTAATAAGAGTCTATCTTAAATCCCTTCTCTCACTGCAGCTTAATAATAGCTAGCCTGTGATTACTGTTGTCAGCCCAGATGCTGCCTTTTCCTCCATAGTTCCGTGTGATTACCTCTTGGTTGAGACTTATATGGAATATGTTGTGTCTCATCACTTCTGCTTGCGCTTTTAATTTTCCAGTGATTCTAACTCCTACAATTGACCACTGGTCAAGGGTAAAATAGGGCTTTACACACACCTTTGGCAGGTAGGACTTTTCAGACAAAGGATTAAGTCTCCCCGGCTTTCAGATGGATGCATCTTCAATTTGCATGCAATTGCTGCAATGTAGCCCTTCAGAAACTAAAAATGAATTAATTTATCTTCAAAAGTAGTTTAACTTTACCCGAAGGATCCGCTGACCCGTCGATTACAAAGTCCACATCAGGCAAGCCTCTATTGTCACCCACAGTCCAACTTCACTGGAACATATTCCAGAGATCTGTGTGTTATTCCTGCTGCGTGACCCCATTACTACCCGTTAAGGAACACAGAGGGTATTGAAGGCAACATATAGTACTGTAGGATGCACAGCATTTGCCAGAGTGGGGATTGGTTCATAATCAAATGTGGAGTAATCACAGCATTTTAAACTGTTCTTTCCTGCAATTTCTCATGTCTTTTGTAGATGAATCGCTTGCCTAAGAGGAAGTACAACACTGCAACTATTTGGTAGACTTTCAACTATATTTTATTTTATTTCAGAGAAACAGTCTTTCAAAACAAAGCATATGTGGTAGTTTATAAAACAAAGGGGGTGGGGGGTGGAGAATTATGCTGATCTTAATATTTCATCCATCCATTATCTGCACCACTTATCCTCGGTAGGGTCGCGGGGGTCCTTGATATTATTTTATGCAATTAGAAACAACTATTGAATTAAATTGTCTTTTTTGTTATTGATAACAACATAGTAAACATTGTATGCAATGGGATTGGACATGGGACTCCAGGGTAAACATGTAATAAAGACTTTAAAGAGAAAAAAGATAAAAGGTTATCAGGATTGAACGCAGAAAAAATATTTATAATGTAATACTTAAAGACTGGTCTAAGTTATCAAAGTGCAATGTTTGTGAATGAAAAAGAATAGTCCACCATAACAATATTGCAATAAAAAGATGTGCAATAACATTTAGCACCAAGAAAATCCCCAAAATAAGTCAAAAAGTATACATTTTCACAGTTTTGTGCAATAACATTTAGCAGAAACCAAAAAAGAAAATCCTAAAAGAAGTCGCAGGATACGTTTTCACAGTTTTGTGCACTTGTTTAGGGTAGTGATTGCCCTGAAGAAGCTGTCCCTGAGCTTGTTTGTCCTTATTTTAAGGAACCTGTTGCGCCTACCAGAGGGCAACAGGTCAAAGAGGTGGTGGGGAGGGTCTCTTATAATGTTAACGGCTCTGCTACGGCATCACAAGCCAGCAATATCCTCTCAATTGAGCAGAGAGTGGGGTTTGGGGTTTTTAAGGGTTATTGATCTATTTTCGTTATTCATTATCCATTATCCGTTATCGGTCAGTTCATAATGCGCTACAAAGCCTAGGAGCCGGGACACTTACTCTCAGCCAAAAGGCCAAGCTAAGGTCCTAGCCCTAAAGCCTTGCTGCGATCATTGCGAATGCACCGTTCCCGGAGGTACTGCTATACCGGGCCGATGAGCTTCTGGGCAGTGTTGAGAATACTATTATTATTATAATAGCTATATACTGTATGTATATACAGACGCTGCCTTACTAACGAACGAGATCGTTCCCAAGTTGAATTTATTCATAAGTTGCTTTAGTGCTATATTTTGTGTGGAATGTAGGGTTAAGGTTTTTATAAGTATGTTTAAGGTTTGTATAAGTAACCCTATATTATTTTGTACTAAAAAAATAAACATTTCATAAAATAATATGCTCTTTAAAGATAAATAAAGTAAGTTTAACTCACTTTTGGAAGATGGGCTTCAAGAGTTAGGCAACTTCCTCCTCCGTGGAAAGATTTTCGATTGGGTCCAGGACTGGAGACTGGCTAAGCCATGCTAGAACCTTGATATACTTCTTACGGAACCACTCCTTGGTTTTCCTGGCTGTGTGCTTCGGGTCATTGTCGTGTTGGAAGACCCAGCCATGACCCATCTTCAATGCTCGGACTGATGGAAGAAGGCTCTTTTCAGCTCATTGACCAACTCCTGTCATGTAGTTCCAGGCTGATTCCTCACCTTTCTTAGAATCATTGAGACCCCTCGAGCTGACATCTTGAATGGGGCTCCACTCTGATTGCGTTTGACCGTGATGTTTAGCTTCTTCCATTTTCTAATGATTGCTCCAACAGTGAACCTTTTTTCACCAAGCTGCTAAGCAATTGCTCCGTAGCCCTTTCTAGCCTTGTGGAGGTGTACAATTTTGTCTCTGGTGTCTTTGGACAGCTCTTTGGTTTTCGCCATGCTACAAGTTAAAGTCTTACTGATTGTATGGGGTGGACAGGTGTCTTTTTGCAGCTCACTACCTCAAACAGGTGCATCTGATTCAGGATGATACATGGAGTGCAGGTGGATGTCTAATGGGCGGACTAACAGGTATCTCAGGGTCAAAATTCTAGAAGATACACGGGTGTTCAAATACTTATTTGCAGCAGTATCATAAAAATAAATTGTGAAAAAAATCATGCATTGTGATTTCTGGATTTTTCTTTTTAGTTGATCTCTTTCACAGTGGACATGCACCTACGATGAAAATTTCAGACCCCCCCAATATTTCTTAATGGGAGAAATTGCAAAATAGCAGGGTGTTGAAAAGACTTATTTTCTTCACTGTGTATATATATATATATATATATATATATATATATACTGGACTGTCTCGGAAAATTAGAATATTGTGATAAAGTTCTTTATTTTCTGTAATGCAATTAAAAAAACAAAAATGTCATACATTCTGGATTCATTACACATCAACTGAACTATTTCAAGCCTTTTATTATTTTAATATTACTGAATTTGGCCTACAGCTTAAGAAAACTCAAAAATCCTATCTCAAAATATTAGAATACTTCCTCAGACCAAGTAAAAAAATAATTTTATAACAGCAAAACTAAATCAAACATTTGAAAATGTCCATTGATGCACTCAGTACTTGGTTGGGAATCCTTTTGCACGGATTACTGCATCAATCCGGCGTGGCGTGGAGGCAATCAGCCTGTGGCATTGCTGAGGTGTTATTGATGCCCAGGATGCTTCGATAGCGGCCTTCAGCTCATTTGCATTTGCAGGTCTGGTGTCTTTCATCTTCTTCTTAACTATACCCCACAAATTCTCGATGGGGTTCAGGTCAGGGGAATTAGCAGGCCAATCAAGGACAGTGATGCCATGGTCATTGCACCAGTTACTGGTGGTTTTGGCACTGTGGGCAGGTGCCAGATCATGCTGGAAGATGAAATCCTCATCTCCATAGAGCTTTTCAGCAGATGGAAGCATGTAGTGCTCTAAAATCTCTTGGTACACAGTTGCATTTACTCTGGACTTGATGAAACACAGTGGACCAACACCAGCAGCTGACATGGCTCCCCAAACCATTGCTGACTGTGGGAACTTCACACTGGATTTCAAGCAACTTTTTGCTCCTCTCCAGCCTTTCTCCAGACTCTGGCGCCTTGACTTCCAAATGAAATGCAAAACTTGCTTTCGTCTGAAAAGAGGACTTTGGACCACTCTGCAACTGTCCTGTGCTTCTTCTCCATAGCCCAAGTCAGACGCTTCTTCCGTTGTCTTGAGTTCAGAAGTGGCTTGACCATGGGAATACGGCTATTGTAGCCCATTTACCGGACACGTCTGTGAACTGTGGCTTTTGATACCTGGACTCCAGCTTCAGCCCACTGTCTTTGAAGCTCCCCCAAATTCTGGAAGCGGTTCTTCTTCACAATTTTGTTAAGGCTGCGGTCATCTCTCTTGGTTGTGCAGCGTTTCTGGCCACATTTTTCCCTTCCAACAGACTTTTTGTGGATATGCTTTGTACTGCACTCTGTGAACAGCCTGCTCTTTGAGAAATTTCTTTTTGTGTCTTACCCTCCTGATGGAGGGTATCAATGAGGGTCCTCTGGACAGCAGTCTTCCCCATACTTGTGATTTAGTTTACTGAACCAAGCTGAGTGTTTTTAAGGCTCAGGAAACCCTCGCAAGGTGTTTCGAGTTATTTAGATGATTCAGGTGATTAGTTGAATAGCCTACTTGTATACTTTTTAATGATATTCTAATATTTTGAGATAGGATTTTTGAGTTTTCTTAAGCTGTAAGCCAAATTCAGCAATATTAAAATAATAAAAGGCTTGAAATAGTTCAGTTGATGTGTAATGAATCCAGAATGTATGACATTTTTGTTTTTTTAATTGCATTACAGAAAATAAAGAACTTTATCACAATATTCTAATTTTCTGAGACAGTCCAGTATATATATATATATATATATATATATATATATATATATATATATATATATATATATAGGGCAGCACGGCGGCGCAGTGGTTAGCACGTGTGCGGCACAGTTCTAAGGTCTTGGGAACCTCCTGTGTAGGTTCAAATCCAGCTACCCGACTTACTGTGCGGAGTTTGTATGTCCTCCCCGTGCTTGCATGGGTTTCCTCCGGGCACTTCGGTTTCCTCCCACATTCCAAAGACATGCATTTCAGGTGGATTGGCCGGTCCAAATTGTCCCTAGGTGTGAATGAGCGAGCGTGTTGTCTGTCCCTGTGTGCCCTGCGATTGGCTGGCAACCAGTTCAGGGTGTCCCCTGCCCACTGCCCGATGATTGCTGGGATGGGCTCCAGCACCCCCGCGACCCTACTGAGGATAAGCGGTGCAGCTAATGAGATGAGATATATATATATATATATATATATGTATATATATATATATATATATATACAGTAAAGAAAATAAGTATAACACCCCTGATATTCTGCTATTTTTCCCACTTAGAAATCGTGGGGGGTCCTGAAATTTTCATCGTAGGTGCAGCTAATGAGATGAGATGAGATATATATATATATATATATATATATATATATATATATATATATACTGAAACTCTTGCAAACACACTACCTCATACAGATGTAATATTCATGCCTATGCTTACTTTGCACAATGTTGCCTATTTTGCACTACCGCATATTGCACTAATACAATCCCATAACTTTATGTAAACACCCTACATGCCCACATTTTCTTGTGTAAATATTGTGCTTTTTTGTTTTCTTTTATCCAAACTGTAAAATGTGAACTGGATTGCCACGTCCAATTTCGTTGTCACAATATGTTCAACCCATTTTGTAACAATGATAATAAAGGTATATTCTATTCTATTCTATATATATATATATATATATATATATATACATATGTATAAAAAAATACATATATAATATAGTTATTGTATCATATATTACAGAGACCCCTGTGCTACTATGAGCTTCAATTATTGTTAGTTCACTCCAAATAAACAAAAACATCATTACTTTAAAATACCTTTCAAATCAAACATTTTTCTATTTGCTCTCTATCTATCCTTCTCTCTCTCTCTGTCGATAAGTCGGCAAGTCCGCTCTAATGAAGGCCGGCTCCCCCCAAAAAACGTGTGACACTACTTCGCTGATTTTCACATTTCGCGGGTGGTTCTGGTCCCCATTAACCATGAAAACCAAGGAATTTCTGTACTGGTATTATATACGTGTATATGTGTAGGTAATATGTGAACACAGGTCAAGTCAAATCATGTTTATTTGTATAGACCTTAACATGCGTATGAACATTACTTGTATGTAGATCATTCTCCAAGACCTCAGTGGGGGGTTCCAGACAGATCAGACCCAAGGATGAACATCAACTAAAGCCCCCTGCCCTACACTCCCAGCCCCCATTTAGACTGGGGGAAGCCCTGTTCCCCGCGGGGATCCTCCTTCTCCTCCATTAGCTAATTTCTGATCAGCTGTCCCCTTCACCATCTTGAATTAATGTCTTTCTGCACAGATGCTAGAGGTTGGTTTTAATAATCTAATTTGTGCCCTTGGTGAAGAGAGCTGCACCCTGCCCACCCTGAAGCAATGCTAGAAACAAAGACAGTCTGATTTATTCTATGTCATTTTGGTTTGTCGTTAATGTGATATATTGTATTATGGATTGAAGTAGTTCATGACTTATTTGTTTAATGAATTTGTTCCACCATGGTCAGTCTGCTGATAAATTGAATGTATTTTTCCTTTTGAAATTAATTAAAATATCATATATAGGGCAGCACGGCAGCGCAGTGGTTAGCGCATGTGCGGCACAGTTCATGTCTTGGGAACCTCCTGCGTGGGTTCAAATCCAGCTTCAGACTTCCTGTGCGGAGTTTGTATGTTCTCCCCGTGCTTGCGTGGGTTTCCTCCAGGCACTCTGTTTTCCTCCCACATTCCAAAAACATGCATTTTAGGTGAATTGGTCGGTCCAAATTGTCCCTAGGTTTAAATAAGCGAGTGAGTTGTCTGTCCCCGTGTGCCCTGCGATTGGCTGGCAACCAGTTCAGGGTGTCCCCTGCCCACTGCCCGATGATTGCTGGGATGGGGTCCAGCACCTCCGCGACCCTACTGAGGATAAGCGGTGTAGCTAATGAGATGAGATGAGATCATTTGGTATGCTGTAATACTGTAAGTGTTTTGTAAATTGTTTCTGTATTGCATAGAAAAGGGTATGCAAAAATTTTTACAAAATGTAACATATGCTCGTTTCTTTTGCTATTCCCCTTTTTGTTTTCGCTTCAAATCAAATCAAAATGAATTTGTATAGAACAGTGTTCCCCAACCCTTTTTATTTTTTTGTTACTGACAACTTGATACTGATAACAACTTGTGTTATTACTATGTTACTACCGGGTTTTAATAATTAGAAGTTAAGTCACCCACTAAACATCATGTCATTTAGTCAAAGTCAGCTTTATTGTCAATTCTGCAGCATAAACTGAGAATGGAAATTACGTTACCCTCACCCCTCAGTGTCTAGAAGATATAAAAACCACTATGCTCGGACACACTATACTAAGACGCATTAGTACATTGTACGACACATACGGTACATAGACAGTGCAGGCAAATAAATCAATCAAGTGCATATGGTACCTTTATAAACAAAAGGTAATCAAATGTATTTGAAAATCGCAATGAATCGTGAGCTATTTTTAGAACATGTCCACCTGGTATCAGTGGGCACCACGTTGTTGACTACTGGTATAGAATATTTCAGACACCTTAATGCAACTCAGAGTCTGCATAAAAACCTTCAATTCAAAATGTTGTCCAATTTCTAGACAATGAAAAACGTTGAACCCATCCAGAAGATTTGAGCCCTGAAAGAACTGAAAGGACCTTTTGCCCAGATTCCCATCCGAGCCAAACTCAGCATCGTTGTTTAATCTCACCTCTGTGTGTGTTAGGCTCACTCAGCATTCCGGAGATTTTTGCAAAATCCTGTAATCTGCCTCCAGTTCTGCCTGGCAGGACCAATCGCAAAACCATATTGTTTGAAAAAGTTTTTAAAAACAAGTCCTCACAAAATTATTTGTCATTATTAAAATTGTGACATGTTGTCTGAAAAAAATACAAACATGCTTTTGTTTGAGCATTGCAGCCATAGTTTAGGGACTAACGTGTCAAAATGCAATAGTGAAAGGAATGTCATCCCAGTAACTTGTGAATGTAGCTCTTTGGGATTTGTCACAATGGCTTTTTAATGGACACTTGCAAAAAACACTGTCCATTTCTGAGAAAAAAAAGCAATTTATCCCTTTGTTTTATCGATCCAACCCTTTGAGAATTTTTCCAGTGGCATCTTAATGGAATGTCGTACCAAAAAAACACATTTTTACCCTTTAAGAGGCTTGTCTAATGTCCTAGACTGCACATGAATTAACCTCCCCAGGGCCTTCACCACTCCGAACAAGCACACGAGACTGTAAAATAAATAAATATCTTGCCTTTATTTAGAAAAATGTGTATTCATATTTTAAAATGTCTCAACTCTTATTGGGAAATACAGTATATGTTGCTGCTTGTGTAATTCCAGTATTTTATGGGACCACTGATGCACTTACAACTCAGGCCAGTCTCCACGCACTAACTTGTAAATTTTTGGCTATTTATCCTAGCATTCTTTTTTAATCCAATTTTTCCTCTTAAGTATTTCATTATGCGGTTATCCCAGAGGGCTTTGTCTAAAGTTGTTGTAGCGAATATTTACAACATTTTTTTCAAATGACAACAAAGACAATTCTTATTTTAGACATGTTTGCTCAAGGGGTCACTTTTAAAATCCTTTGCAACTTTATCAAAATATTATTACCATGTCATCATTCGAGGTTTTGGGATCTGTGCCTTCGATCAACATACAGACAGTACTATAATTGATTTGTGCACAGAGATATTGGAATGTGACTGATTCCTATAATTTTTTAGCGGATACATTTTAGGGAGTTTGAGTATTCTGTGCTTAGGAAAGGAAAAAAACAGTGCCAAACTCATCTTTTGAAGACAACTTACCTGACTGTCAATTGACGAACATACAGAAGTTTAGAGATCCTTTGCCAGCTCTATACAGATAAACAATTCTTGTTTGCAGGTCTTCAGACAGCTCATTTCAAAGTGCTATGGTGAACAATACTTTTCATTGAGGCAATTCTTACCACTCATCAGTGATTGGGGACACACATGACCCAAATTGTTGGGTGAAAATTGGTTTCAGTTGCTCTTTTAGTCTACTTAGGCAAATGGTTCTGTTCCTTATTTTCCCCCTCCTGTCATTGTTTGGATGCTGTACTCATTAAAATGTGGAATCCTTCAAATGTTTGGGTAGTTTGTTTAAGCAGATGCTATTTTGCCATGTCTGACAAAGATCAGATCCTATTTAATGGTGATTTTCTTCAGAATAGTGAGAAATTCCAAAAGATTCAGATCTTTTTTTTTACCACTGTTGTTTGGCATGTTAGATAGAAATTTTTTTTGTGTGAAAAATGTTTTAATATTGTTAGCATAAATGTGACTGTTTTGACCAGTAGTGAGTACTGCAGATAAGATTCTGGTTTCTAACAATGGATTTGAGTAACTATATACAATACATATTTATTCGGTTTTGGTTAAAAGTGTTTCATTTGTTGCTCCTTTCGGTTGTCAACAGCCATTAGAGTTGGGTTTCATTGCTTTTTTAGCTTTCTCTGTCTGTCATGACTTTTCTTCCGATCACCTGATACTGCTCACCTTCGTGTCTGCAGCACATTGTCCAGTGTAAGTACTAAAAGATTTAAGGCTCATTCATTAACACTCTTCAGATCACTTGGTATCGTAGAAGCTGCAGAAACTTAAGCCGTTGGCTATGCAATTGCATCAATTAGTTGTGAGTGACACAGAACACTAGGTCTGGCCCATCAATCGTCTGCTTGCTCTGTGCCTTTTGGCATCCTGCATTTAAAGCAATCCCGATTAATCCAACATCTGTTTATCAGAAGCAGGAGTTTAAATTTACTTCCCACTTAATTGCAGTAGGAAAGAAGTGGTCACTGTGTTGAAGGCAGAAGGTCAGCTGGGCCACACCAGGTGATTTAAGTAGGAGGTGTGGGTTATTTTGACATGTGCCCATTATGGCCCAGCTGGCCTTCTTTTGGGATATTTCCGCCTGGTTAACTTACGAGCTTCTCAATCAGCCGCCTTTGTCCTGACTTAGTGACAAGACTCTTTATGAAGGCAGTGGAAAGGGGGAGGAGTTTTGAAAGAACCATCTGTTGCAAAAACCTCTTCTTTTTTTAAATCAGAAATGTATCGGCTATAAAGAGAAATACACATCTTGTGGGGATTACATCATGTTTTGGATAGACTTGTCTTTGTTGTAATTGATTACAACATTGTTTACTATGAGATTGATGTGACAATCCATGTCAACCGTTCAATAACACCTCAAAATATAAAATAAGATAATTAAAAAATAACATGAAGTTTGATAGGTAATATTTACAGGGTAGTCGGAGTAAACTGGCCTAAATTTTATGTACATCATAAAATAGTGCAATGACATTACCAGCAAAATTGTTCAAAAATAAGAATAAGTAAATAATATATGAATATAGATTTCTCAATACATTTTTCATTTTATAAAAGGAAAGTTAAGTTTCTATGCAAAAATTAAAATCAAAAGAGGTTCTTATTCTTAGTTTTACACATGTACTTATCCTTCATTTGGTTCCATAACAAATAACATTCTCTATTAATTGTGCTCCAAGGACTGGCTGGGGAACTGTTTAAGCTAAAAGATTTGACTCAAGTGCAGTCATTGTGATTGTATTTTTTTCCATCAAAGAAATACATTAGTCTTGGAGTCATAATTCAGAAATGATCCTATTTATTTAAGTTAAGACACCTAAAAAATATTATATTTTATTTATTATATTATATTTTTCTTTAGTATGGTTCAATATTTCAATTGGTTGATAATTACAAGAACTTCAGTAGCTTGACATTTTACTTTACCACTACCCACTATAGTATTGAGTGCAGTGTAAACACCAACTAAGATTCCGAGTTATGTATATTGCCAGCATTACACTTTTACTTTAGTTGATGGTTTAAACATGTAAAGGACAGTATCAATCATTTCACAATCTATTCTAGTCCCCACCAAACTCTAGTTTGGGATCTCAAATGTCATCCTGAGTAGGAAAGGTCCATATAATCGTGCCAATCATTTATGTAAATTAATGTAAATGTTCTGCATTTAAATAGCGCTTTTCAAGTCAATGATGACCTTCTAAAGCGCTTTACAATGTGCTTCACACTTTTACCTTTTACACACTAACTAACCGATAGCAGTGTCAGCCATGCAAGGCAACTACCTGCTATCGGGGGCTTTAGGGATTCAGTGTCTAGCACAAGGACACTTCGACATATAACTCGGAGTAGCCGGGAATCGAACCTGCGACCTCTTGATCCCAAGACGAGCACTCTTGGTCCTGTGCCAAGACCAAGAGTGCCTCAGTGGTTAATTCTCAGTAATGCACCGCCATCAAAGTTGTGTCAAGGCAAAAAAAATAAAAATATTAATGACAAAAGTATAAAAGGTGAAAGATTATGTCAGGTTACACTATCGTTTGTTGGATTTCTTCTTACTGCCTTGTTATAGCCTTACTCCACAGTAGACTATATTGTACTGAAATGTTATGAAATATCACTCAGTTATAACAAAGCTCTTGGTGAGCCTCTGTAACTTTACCTCAGGGAAATAGCCGGTCTAAAATGCTTGAGTAAAATATTTGTTCCGCCCATAACAATAAAAGCCCAGTGACCCTGTTATTTCCTGTTACATAAGAGCACCTGATTGTCTGTCAAATAAATCCCAATAATCTGGAACTCAGCGTGAAGTGGATTTTCCCTGAGTAGGCCAAACATGCTGGGCTAATACCAGGCACTCATCACTCCCATAATAAAATTGTTCTTGCATCGCCGCATGCTCTCCTCTACAATAATAGTTGTTTTTGCTTTGCTAAAAAAAGGAATGACACATCTTCCATCTCACTCAACCTACACCTCCTATTATACACAGCCCGTCAAACTGTTGTCTCCTGTGAACTCGGGGAACCACATTTCAATGTGCTCCATTAGTCAACAGAAGGTAATTGAATGGTGATGGATGTAGCTTTAAATTTGATGTTATGTCTTAACATTATTAAGAAATACAGACTTCTTCAAAGTACATTTATATTATCTAACCAATCAAAAAGCACGACGTAATGTTTTTTCCTAATGGATCGGAGTTGAGCAAATGTGGCCGCTTCTTTTCAATAGTTAATGAGGATTGATGTCTAAAAGTGGTGACCTTGTCCTGTATTGGGTTTCCAAGTGGAATCCATGCATATTGATCTCTTCATTTTATGCTTTGATGGACATAATTCACTTTTGTTCATTGTTTCTTTCGCCTTTTTGAGTAGAACAACAGCTTTTATCAGCTCAATAATGTGAGTTAGACCAACAATGATTCACTCTAGATTCCCTCCTGACTTCCAGTATATTGTGTTAAATGCTCATTTAAGTGTAACGTTAATAAATACCATCGCAGTCATCTCACCAGTATCGTCTTACAACATTTGTGCATTCTTGTCTGCCCTATAAATGCATCTTCCTTTGCTGTGAGGAAATGACAAGCATACTTTGGGATTCCTGTTATTGCACTGGCTGATTGTATTGTTCATTCACATGTCAGAGGAGGCCAGGAACCTAACATTGATATCGACACTGAACATTCTTGTGTCGTTGTGGAGCTAAATACATAATTGGTTCTGTATCCATGCTCAGGGATTGTTTGTATTTCTATTACTTAGAAATAATTACAGAAGGCAGATAATTAGAAAGGTAAAAAAACAAAAACCTTGGTATGTACAAGTAAGAGGTTTGCATTCTTGGTGTAGACAATGTATGAACATTTGTGTTTCTAAAATGAGCCTTGAGTGAAGATCTGAACGTTGTGTGGTTTTATGACAATGTTTCAGGGGTCCCATGTGTGGCTGCGACATAAAGACCAACTCCTCCCCTCCACCGTCAGCTCGTGTGATGACGCGTCTCTGGTCCTCACCACTGATTATGGGAAGGTAAGAATCAGTCAATGACATCAGCCTACTTGGTCGTATGAAATTCTGCAAAATTCCACTGAAAAAAGTCAGAAATCTTAATGAAATGGCAAATAGTTGAATGCAAATACATTGAGATAAGCTCGGTAGCCTAGATGGTAGGGCGCCCGCTCTGAGACTGGGAGGTCGCTGGTTCAAGCCTCGGCAGAGTCATACCTAAGACTTACAACATTGGTACTCATTGCCTCCCTGCTTGGCGCTCAGCATTAAGGGTTGGAATTGGGTTTGGTCACCTAATGACTAAAATGGCTGCGCCCTGTTTGGCTGCGGCTGCATCGGCTCGCTACATTTTAACTGTACGGGTCAGGTGTATAGACATTTCATTCTGTGTGCATTGTTACAAAGAATGACAATAAAAGTAAATTCTTAAATTCTTCTTCTTAAATAAGACAAATAGAAATCGTTGATTGTCTTTGACCATTTAAAGTTAAAAATGTGAGTGTTAACTATTCTTTAAAATCTTGACATGTGAAGAGATCAACATGCCTCATATTCCTTTGCCCTTTATGCAGTCTTTTACAATTACAGTTTTATCTTCCCAATGCAGTAGACGCCGGGGATATGGCATCGATCCATTAAAGTTGGGATTGCATAGTGACATTTCCGTATAGCGGGGAATAGAAACCTTTGGTAATTAGCTCCAGATAAAAATATAAAAATAACATATTGGTATGTAATAAGTAGTAATTATGTGTAATATACATGCACATGATTAAATAAAATTATAAATAAATGTACATGTAAAGGAAAAATGACATTTTATTTACCTATAGTGAATCGTTACTTGACCTGGTACTGTAGAGTTAGTGGGTGGATGCAGAAGCGGGCGGAGGAAACAGCGACGCCAGATTTTAAATTAAATTAAATTTTAATCTTTTTTTAAATTTAAATTTAAAATCTTTAAATTCAACTTTACCTGTAATGATTGTCATGCGCTCACATTATTTTCTGTCTTTAATCACCTCCTTATTTTTAATAGTACAGTGGAACCTCGGTTCTCGACCATAATCCGTTCCATTTCTTTGTACGAAAACCCATTTGTACGACCACCGAAGTCGTTTTGTTCCCATTAAAAGTAATGTAAAATTGTTTTAATTCGTTCCAACACCCTAAATGTTTACCACGAAAGTAAACATGAATCTAACCCAGGCCAATCATACGTTCGCGTTAGCGTAATCTTCCGTGCGAAAGATTACGCTAACATGAACGCTTAAAAATAAAAAAATCAGGTCGTTTACACGTCATTTAGCACCCGGGTCTCCACAACAAGTGGTGAGCCGTTAAAGGATAAAGAAAAGAATTATGAGTAGGATTTCTTACCTTGGCGGTTGTCTGCAGAAGCCATGCTGTATTCCTGAAAGAAGGGAAACTCGCACACCTTCTTCATATTTTGCTATTATTTTTTTCTTAAATGCAATAGTTGTACGCACTACTCCTCTTTTTTCACCTGTAGCAATTTTACTGCTTGCACCAACCTTCTTCCGAGACAAAATTAGGAGTTAAAACACTCCCTTCACCGCTTTTGAAAAACGAAAGCAGAGAAGGAGTGCGCGTTGCCGTGACAACAGTTCTTCACGAGGGGTGGGGGCAATCTACACTCGTACGCCGCTCAGCATCGGCCATAGCGTACCGGCGTTCGAACTCCGATTTTTTGAGCGAAAAGCGTAGCAAGAATTTCTCAAAATTTTTGGTCGAGAACCGATTTGTTCGAACTGAGAGGCGTTCGAAAACCGAGGTTCCACTGTAGTCCCGATCATTGATTTGTTACAGCCATGCAACTTAGTGAGGGTGTCTTCTATGTATTTTCCTTCTCCTTAAGAACCCACAGATAATACATTTAGCAAGAAAATACAGTAATCTATTGCCAACAACATAAGATTCTGAAACAGAAAGGCATTTTAGGGTCTAGTTCAGCCATTCGCACATCTGCATTTTCATGATACTGTGATGCAATCCAATAGCAGACCAGTATTTTATATAATGATGACCAATAGTAGACAGGCATTTTAAAGACAGATCGTTATACACACAAACTAAAAAAAAATTTTTTTGCACATTTAATTGAATTAATAAACAGGAAAAATAAATAATAATGGGCTTTAAGTAACCCAATTAATGTAACTAACTCATTTTATCGTCTGCACGTATTTAAGAAGTCAGGACGGGAGTGCATGCAGGATGTGCACCTACATGTGTTTTAGTTGCTGCTGTTCTGGGATCAAAACCTTTTGTTAGCCTGTGGAGAAGGAGCTTATCAGTGTGCCGTCGCTTGGACGTCTGGGTCTAGAGGAAATCCTGCTCCCTATGTTCGGAAGCATTAAGAGTGTGGTGCAGTGATGATTGACGGGTAAAAAATTGCTTGGAAAAAATTAAGGGAAAAAAGAAACATGTTTTTGGGAGTGTTTGCCCCTTTTTCTATGCTTATATTGTCTAGTTTGCAACTCAAAAAATAAATGACAATTCAGGTGCACAGGATCAAGTATTTTATCATAGACAGTTCGATATCCAGTCCTTAGGATACGATCTAAAGGAACGTTTGCTTTGTTATGAAACAAATGAAGGAAAAGTAAATGAATAAAACAAAGACTAAGGGCCTCTTTAGGTTCTTTTTTTGCATAGAAACCTAAATTTACTCTTTGAGAAATAAAAAAAAGGCCTGAAAGTACCAGGAAAAGTGACTTGATGTGACTTTTACAAAATTATGTCAAATAACTGAGGCTGATAAGAATTAGAATTGTCTCTATTGTCATTGATCACAATGCAGTGAACATTGTTTACTGTGAGATTAAACATGACACTCAAGGATAAACATAATACAATAACTTAAAATAAAAAAAGAACAAAAAAGAATATTAGAATAGGCTATATTTACAAAGTAGTGGTTATTGGCCGGTCGAAATTGTCCCTAGGTGTGAATGGGCGAGTGAGTTGTCTGTCATTGTGTGCCCTGCAACTAGCTGGTAACCAGTTCAGGGTGTCCCCTGCCCACTGCCCGAAGATGGCTGGGATCACCAGCACCCCCGCGACCCTACTGAGGATAAGCGGTACAGATAATGGATGGATGGTTGTAGACTGGCATAAGTTGTAAGTGCATCAAGAAATACTGCACTGGAAATAGTGCAATGTCATTAGCAGCAACATTTTGCTAAACATGGGTGTAAAAGAAAATAATATGAATCATCATGTTTCTACACATAGGCAAGATACCCTTTTCAGTCTTGTGTGCCCATTTAGAATGGCATTAGCCGTGTGGAAGAAACTATCTGAGACTGTTAATCTTTGTTATAAGTTATCCGTAGCGTCTGCCAGAGGACTACAGGTCAACAAAGTGGAGGCCGGGGTGAGAGAAGGCCTTCATAATGTTGTTGGCTCCGCGTCAATATCGCAAGCTGGCAATGTCCACTGCACTGGACACAGAGCATCTGATGATTTTCTAGGCTGTGCTAATGACTCTAAGGTTTTACAATAAGATTTTCTATCATCCACATGTACTTGAAAGACCAGATACATTTTTTGAAACTATGATTCATTGGAAAATCATGTTTCTGTGACCGAGAAAAAAATGTGGATTAGGAAAAGGCATAATTAATGCATTATTTTTTATGGTGCATTACTTTAGAAAACAATTACAGAGGTAGGAATGAAATATCTGCTTTCTTAAACAAATATCTCATTTGTGCTTGGAGTGCACGTCTGCCAGGGTTTCTGTTTTGAGTTGCACTATTTTTACACCCAGGTGCTATGTCAGTCACAGCTCGTTTTAGTAAATGTATCCTGGCAGTGTTCCTCCTCTGCCCCCACGATGCTCCCTTCCCCCCTTAGGGCAGTGATATAGCATTACCATTCTTTTCATTGGTGCTGCTCGGTGCCTAAAGTGCTCATCTTGCAGCCTCCAGAGGGACGCGTGCGTGTCTGGGCTTTAACAGCCTTACTTGGCTGCTGTCTCATTAACCGTCACATAACAATTTGTCATTGTCTTGGACCTAATCGGGAGGAATGACTTTAAAGTGCCACAAAAGCAAATATGTCTTATTTTTATATACTTGGTGTGGGCAAATGACACTAGTGGTCCTGATACCTTAAGTCAACATATAGCACACAGTTGCATTCTATCCGAAAATCAACTTTGAGTATATGTAGTAGTTTTTCATAGTTTTCATTAAAAAACAAAAACTAAAAAACAGGTATGAATTAAGTGTGACTTGTGTGGCGCCTATTTGAGAATGATAACGCCAGTACAGGTTGAACATGCATTTGAGAATACATGTGTATATATATATATATATATATATATATATATATATATATATATATAGAGGTAGAGCGCTCGTCCTGGGGATCAAGAGGTCGCAGGTTCGATTCCCGGCTCCTCCGAGTTATATGTCGAAGTGTCCTTGGACAAGACACTGAATCCCTAATGCCCCAATAGCAGGAAGTTCCCTTGCATGGCTGACGCTGCTATCGGTTAGTTCGTGTGTAAAAGGGGAAACTGGGAAGCACATTGTAAAGCGCTTTGGGAGGTCTTCATTGACTTGAAAAGTGCTGTATAAATGCAGAGCATTTAACATTACATTTACTGTTTATCCTCAGTAGGGTCGCAGGGGTGCTTTAGTTCATCCCAGCTATCTTTTGGCAGTGGGCAGGGAACACCCTGAACTGGTTGCCAGTTAGTCGCAGGGCACACAAAGAGAGACAACTAACTCGCTCATTCACACCTAGGGACAATATGGACCAGGCAATTTACCTGACATGCATGTTTTTTGGGAATGTGGGAAGAACCTGGAGTGCCCTAAGGAATTCCACGCAGGCACGGGGAAAACATTCAAATTCCGCACGGGGAGGCTGCGGTAGCTAGAATCAAACTCTGAACCTCCACACCGTAGGGCTGCCTTGTGTTGCTAAAGTAGAATTAACTTCTTTGCCAAGTTGTGCACAGATAGTTTCTCTGAAAATAACACGAAAAGACATTGAACGTTCCACTTTCAATGCAAAAATCCAACGCCGCATTCAAAAGTTTAAATAGGTCACTGGATGTTCTCCTCATTGAATGAAGCCTTTATGAGGTAGGAATGCTTGCTTTTATTGCAAGCATCTGTGATGGATCGATTATTTATGTCGACTGGATTATTTTATAGTATGGGAATGTAAGTGGTAAAATATAACGTTTCTAAAAACCCACTTGACACTACGTGCATCTGCCAAAAAAGCCCCACAAGAGGCAATCATTTTGTTGCCTTAGCAAAAATACCCGCTGTGCAGTAGGACATCTGTCCCGTGTGTGGGTGACCCCACCTCTTTTGCTGAATATTCAGCAGAGCTGCCTCACCGGACAAAGCTGCAAAAGAAGGGTGTGGTTTCACTGAGATGGAAACAAAAGAGCAGTTTCCTACAGGGGTCCATTCGAGCTTTTATTTCATATCCTTGTAATTCAGTTTGAGGTCATTTTACTGTCGTAGTACCCTCTTTGTTCCTTAAGATAGATATCAAGAATATTAAAGCAACGTTGTGTATTATATAGTGACTGCTAGTGGGGTAAAAAATAAAACTTCATTCATTTAAATAGAGCACTGTTGTTTCAAATAATAAGCAAAAACACATGTTCACGCTTCACAGATCCCTTAACCGCTTGGGTCATCGGGACACCACTTCCTGTGGTGTGTCTCTGGCAAGTACATCCTGGTGGCACCCATCCTTCAGCAGGCTGTTTTGGGGGATAGTCAGTTGCTCCCCCACATGTAACAGATAATACTGGTTTCCATGATTACTAGTAGTAGGAGAACAGCACCTTCATCATCTAGTTGCTCTTAATGTCGGTGTAAATTGTCCTTCAGTAAATTGAAACAAACAAAACCTACGATAGAAAAACTATATGCTGACAAGATTTTTTTATACAATTTAAAAACAATTCTAGTGAATGTTTTGTCATTAATTGTTTTATTTTATCTAAAAGTAATAATTTAATAATTTGGAACAACAAACTCACCTGGTCCGTGAACACTGCATCACTGGTTAAGAGGGCACAGCAGCGCCTGTACTTCCTGCGGAGGATGAGGAGAGCCCACCTGCCCCCACCCTCCCTCATTACATTCTACAGGGGCACCATAGAGAGTATCCTGACCAGCTGTATCTCTGTGTGGTGTGGAGGCTGCAGCGCTACCGACTGGGGTAGTGTGAGGAGGGTAACGAGGACAGCAGAGAAAATAATCGGGACTACACTTCCCTCCATTCAGGACATTGGCCAGAAGCACTGCCTATCCCATGCTAAAAACATTACCGGGGACCCCTCTCACCCCCATCATGGACTGTTCACTCTGCTAGCCTCTGGGAAGAGGTACTGCAGTGTGCGGTGCAGGACCACCAGGCTCCGCAATAGTCTAGTCCCCCTGGCCATTAGACTGTTAAATGGTCAATCTAACATATAGTTAACTTAAATCTAAGCGGCTGCTAATCTGACTTTTTGCACTACTGGCAGTTTTTTTTTATAGCTTGCCACTCCTTGCACATTGCTCTCTGCACTATTGTAATTACAGCGTTATTGTTACAGTGTTAATGTTACTGTGTACCTGACTTGTTAACCTGACTGCCCATTTTGCACATCTGGTTAGCTACTCTTCTTGCACTATCGGCACTATGGTAAAATACTATACGTAGCCAAAATACAATACAACACTATTTATATCTGTACATTCAAGGAAACTGTGGGGGTCAGATGCATCGACATTTCGTTCTGTATACACGTGTACTAGAATGACAATAAAGTAGATCTGAATCTGAATCTGAATCTGGAAGATTGTTTTTCATTTTAAAATATAGTAAAATACAATTATTGAAATGTGTTGCAAAGGTTTATCTGCCAATTGGAGTTTTTCCAATCTAGGCAGGAAGGAAGCTTTTTTTTTTTAAAAAATACTTGAATTCCATTCCATTATAATTTGAGGCTCCCTTTTTAGAAGCTGACATGTTTATCCACCATTTGACTACTTAAAGAGCCCAAATGATGATTTTGTGAAGGTAGCTTGTTCTGGTGCTGCTTTTAGCACTGAACAGCCACTTAGCTTCCACAGCTGAGCTCTCCATGTGATGAGGGCCGAGTCCCATGACTCAGGCATCTTTGACTTTTTTTCTCAGTTTCCTTTTCTAACCATGTATGTAAGCAGCTTGGCTGCAGGCTACAGCTCGCTGCCAGCCTCTATTGTTATTGTTAGCTGTTCTCCCTTCGTCTGCCTGTGTCACTTGTCTTCCACAAAGGAACATTGCTGATTTTTGTGATTCAAGGGCCAATGCTTGACAAATTCTGCTTTGTCCTTGCAATCTTTTACTGGCCTTCTTGGTAGTTTCTCCCATACAGCTAAAATTAGCGACTTACTCCAGCTCTGACCAACTGCCGCTATTGGTTCTTTTCAGCTGCTCCAGGTTTATCAAATTCGCTCAGTCTTTTATCGTCGCTTGGAACAATTAACAGCAGCTTTTATTTCCTGACACTTGCTGAAATTCATCCTTGGAAAATATAAGAGTAGGCTTTTGAATTAAGAGAAGTGGTATCTTTTGTAGTTTCTGTAGTGTGTCTTCTTCCATTGAACATGCTTCAGTTCCATTCTAAACTACAATGACCTCTAGTGGTGAATTATTACACACTGTCACTTAAAATATATGCGCATTTTGACAAAAGCTAATAACCTAATGGATCTTTGAAGTCTCATGAGGGAGTGAATTATTATCTCGCCCCAAAGCACAATTGACAAAACAGAGGACAGTGAAACCTTAACTCGTTTTTCTGCACGGTCTTAGATCTTTTAGCAATGGATATACTCCCCGAGGCGTTCCAAACTTGGACTGGGAAATCCGACTACGACTTTGTTTATTTGGGAACCACAACAAAGGCTGTTTGAAAAGGAAGAGGCACCGAGTCGAACGAGTTTATATAAGACTTTCTTTACTGGAGTTGTTTTACCGTAAACCCAATAATATCCTCTTACATTTGTTTGTTTATCAAGATTTTTTCCCTCTCTGCCCGGTCCCATGCACATGGTAGGAATGCAAAGAATTCCATTGCCTGTTATCTGAATTGTTCCTTCATTATAAGTCCATTTTCCAAGCAATGATAATCACATCACTCACACAAAGTGGTCTCATTGAATGCAAAGTGACTCATGCGGTGCAAGCTCTTTCAGACTGATTTGTCAGTTTGGACAAAGAGCGGGTTAAATATTTTTTAGTCCGCTGCTTGTAAAGCTGCTGGATGACATCATCACACGTGCTGCCTTTCTCCCCCTGAGGTGCATGCTTTCAAAATCTTAAATATCGCAGATGGCCGTTTTCTGTGCTTAAGCCTCTACATACGCCCTAGTAACATTCGTGGACGCCTATATATTTTTTTCTACACAAAATAAGATCTAAAAAAAATATTAAAAATGAGTGAGAAATAAATAATTCATAATATACAAATAAAGTTGTTACTACTGAGTAATAACCCCGACATATGATTGTCCTAACATACAATTCTTTGGCGATACGAAATTGGGGAACTCGGAAAATTTGTTTCCCTGATCTACAACAAAAATTACAAAATACGATTTGCGAGTTTAGCTGCGATCACGGTGCTTAGGTGAGGAAATGAAATGAAATTATATCTGCACCTTCATGGCTGCAAGCTGCAACACTATCAAGAACCCACTTTAGGTATAGCAGAAGCAAAATGCAGAAACACAGATTTGTACAGAAAGAATGGTTCGGTACAAGGGAAGTCATGTAGCGAGGCAATAATTGTAATCCAAGAGGCAGGCGACGGTTCAGTGTTCCAGTAAACCCAATCAGCGGATGAGACAGTCCAAGAGTTCGTCAGGCAGTTCTCGTATTTCAGAAGGACGGACTAGGGTTCTGTACAGTGGAATAAGAAAATGCTGAGAAAAGAATGCTTGGGACGTGACAGTCAAGACAACGAACTACCACAGAACTGAAAAGACAGTGTGTTTTTGTAGTGATGAGGGAGAATTGTGATAGGAGGGAAATTAAGATGATCTCTTGCAAGAATGAGACCACTGAGTTAGGGCATGCCATTAAAAGCACAAACACTATCACAAATCACCATTCAAATGAATGAAATCTTTTAATGTGCCTATATACATGATTCAAATTGAATCTTTTCTTCCGGCGCCGTCACGAATGGCAGCCACTCCAGCAGCTCCCGTGTTATTTTCGATTGTTCTCGATTGTTCTCAGCTCAGGGATGCTGCTGGAAATTTGAATTTCCCTTCGGGGATGAACAAAGTATCTATCTATCTATCTATCTATCTATCTATCTATCTATCTATCTATGATTCTAGGTGATCTATCTACAGAAGGCGGAGCTAAGCAAAGACACGGCTTACCCAATGCATGCCAGCAGCATTAATGGAGTGGAGGACATGTCCACACTGGCAGAGTTGCATGAAGCCGCCATCATGCACAATCTCTTTCTGCGGTACCAGCGCGACAACATCTATGTAAGGATTCTTGTTGGAACACGTAGCGCTGGGTCCCATTGTCGTTTCCTTGTGTCAGCTAGACCGGTGTGTCTCAAATGTTGTTTAGCCAAGACTCACTTTTTTAATCGAAATGTTTTTTGAGGCACTCACCCTTTGAGAATATTGAAATACCATATTTTTTAGGCTAAAAGGCTCACCTAAACCCATTAAGTTTGCCACAAATTTGAAAATACAGAAGATAAAATTTGAAATGCATAATTTCAATGAAACGCTACTACATAGGGTAACCATTTATCAATAAATCAATTATAGTGGTTACACCAGATTTCAAAATATTTTTGTTCTATGTAAAAGTTTTTTTTTTTTAATTTTCTTTTTTTAATATTCAACCATAGCTCAACCCTAGAAAAAAAACATTTGCCAATGTACCGTTTTAAGGCACGCTTTATAATCCGGTGCGCCTTATGTGAAAACGTTTCACAAGAGTCTTTTTATTAAAGGTGGGCTTTATAGCCGTGGAAATATAGGTACATTATTTAATTATAAGATCCACTTTAATTTTTGAGTTGTCAAGATGTGTTGTAGTGTATATAATGTTAGAAATAAAATGGAAAATAACCAATTTAGCAGTAGCAGACAGATTCGATGGATAAAGGAATTTATATTGAAAAAGATTCCATTGAATGTCCACAAGGGTGCCCTAAAGGTGTACGATCGTTTTACACAATGGGACACTTTTTTTTTAATCAAATCATCAAACGTCAAACAGTGAAATAAAATATGATGAAGAATTTGTCTTGGAGATCGGGTTTGGTGGTTTTGTTGAATTTTCTCCAAAAATATATGGTGTGGTTTGCTGCAAAAAAACAAACAAAAAAAATTCTGGCTCTTTGGGTCTAAAAGGTTTCCGACCCCTGATTTATACAAATAAACACTCTTTGATTGAATATACAAAAAGCCTGAAAATAAACATTATATGTACTTTCGTCCCACGTGTGTTAAAAAACGTAACTCTTCAACAATGGTGCGCATGTCCTCTGGACAGTAGTAATGTAATTTAGACAACTCTTAACGGAACAGCATATCAGAACATAAAGTTGCATAATTGTCCAATTTTTGCCAATTCAATGTGTGGGACTTTTGGTTTTCCGTCATAAGTCATTGCTTTGTGTTTTCAATCATCTTCCCAGACCAACATAGGTTCGATCCTGGCAGCCGTGAATCCCTACAAGCAGATTGAGGGCCTGTATGACGCCGCTTCTGTCGATTTATATAGCAAACACCAGATGGGGGAGCTGCCCCCTCATATCTTCGCCATCGCCAACGAGTGTTACCGCTGTCTTTGGAAGAGACACGACAGCCAGTGTGTGCTCATTAGGTAATGCCAGAGTGACCGGGAATGCTTATTCATTAACAAGCCCAGTTAAGTGTTGCTAATGCATTAGTCTCTGAACGTTTTCAGTGGGGAGAGTGGTGCCGGGAAGACGGAGAGCACCAAGTTGCTGCTGAAGTTTCTCTCAGTGATGAGCCAAAACTCGGCAGGTACGCCTCCGTCAGAGAGGACCACCAGGGTGGAACAGGCGCTCATCCAAAGCAGGTATAAATGCTTTTGAGTGACAGGGAAGTGGAAACTGATAGTAGAAACTGATAGTGGAAACAGGCGGGTAAATATTTTAGCTTGAGGAGAAATTTACCATTGTAAAGTCAAAAAGGGTGACCTATGCAAATCGTATATATCCGAGCAGAAAATGTGTTGAGGTGGGGAGGGGTGTTGTGAGATTTCCCAGAGTAAATCGGTCGTTTGAGGTTGTGAGTTTGAATAAAAATCACTGTAGTTCATTCAGGTAGTGGTAGTATATTTCTATGTGTGTAACGCGTATTAGATTTTATTTCATTATGACACTATTTTTATTCAAGTTACTACAGACGAATTTTAGATGTGGAGGAACCAGAAAGTAATCTTGAAAGATTTAAATAAATGCTAAAAGGCACAGGGAATCAACTCTTTGATGTGTATGAGGATAAATCAGACTTTGAAGGATATGACATAAATACGTTGTAAATTTGATGTTGGTATTGTGTTCATAGTTGTCAAAAATATTTGAATCATGGACACATGTATTGAACACCATTTGTTAATATCAATGCATGAGCATAGAAAAAGTCAAACACAATTTTATCATCATTTTTAATCAAAAATGAACGTGCGTGCTATACACAAATAAATACATTACAGTACATCCTCCACACCCTTCATGCCTGTGAAAAAAATAGGTGTAATCTTTTTTGGGTAGTATCCAGGGTTAAATTCCAGCTAGTGCAGCCTCCCCATGCGGGGTTTGCATGTTCTCCCCATGCCTGTGTGGTTTTTCTCCGGGCACTCCGGTTTCCTCCCACATTCCAAAAAAGATGCATTTGAGGTTAATTGTCCGGTCCAAATTGTCCCTAGGTGTGAATGAGCTAGTGAGTTGTCTGTCTCTGTGTGCCCTGCGACTAACTGGCAACCAGTTCAGGGTGTTTCCTGCCCAGTGCCCGAAGATAGCTGGGATGGGCTCCAGCACCCCCGCGACCCTACTGAGGATAAGCAGTGCAGATAATGGATGGATATATACTACTGTTCTAGTATTCCAGTCTTAGAGTAATAATGTTTGCTGTTTGCTCCAACAGTCCCATCATGGAAGCATTTGGCAATGGAAAGACGGTGTACAACAACAACTCCAGTCGCTTCGGAAAGTTCATCCAGCTCCACTTCTCCCAAAATGGAAACATCCAGGGTGGCTGCATAATTGATTGTATCCATCAGCAGTATTATATGACAATATAAATTGATAATATGTATTTTGTACACCACTGCCTCGACTGTGGCATCGCTTGTGAAGGTGGGCTGCATTGTTCGAAGTGGCCTTAAACGGTTGAAAGTTAACTATTCTCTACAATAACTATGTGGTAAAAATGGCCAACTGAGTTCAAATAGCCCTTAGGACTTATTTTACATTGCGCCAGGGATTTTACCTTACTTTTATCAGCGCTGTTCGGGGTGGAGCTCATTAGGTTCGAGGAAAGGGGGTTGAGGGAGTCCTGGTGAGAGACGTCACGCTTGTCCACGCAGGTTTTTAAAAAAAATAATAATTTGTCAGTGGAGCATAAAATGGCAAAAGAAGGAAACGCCAACCCAAACCCCCAAAAAGATGAACAAGGAATAGTTTATTTGAGTGTGTCTAAGAAATGTTCTTGCACATTCATCATGAATAAGTTGCCTATGGCTGCAATCATCATTTTAAGGCAGGAGACGATGGCAGAGTAACAAAGTTTCAAATCCCGCACCCCACCTTTGAACCACCAGTGTGTGTTATATAGTGACCCCTAGTGGTGTTAAATTACTTATCTATTCATTTTACTTGAAGACTGTTAAGCTACAACTTACTATAATAGTAAATTATTGCACACTGTCACTTGCTTGCTTTTTTTCTTCTTTACTCTCCCATCAGATTTGCTGGAAAAGGTAGGCCTGCATTAAAACATTCGTTAGGAAATCCAGGAAATACCAAAAACTAATAGGGAAAATGGTGATCAGAGATTACTATTGTTTTCTGCTCTTTCGTTCAAAGAACCGCGTGGTGCGTCAAAATCCTGGGGAGCGAAATTACCACATCTTCTACGCGCTCTTAGCAGGGGCTGACAAGGACCACAGAGGTTTGCAGTTTAAAAAACCCATAGCAAAATACAATGGATAAACATTTTGAGATTCATAATTCTTTTTAAATGTTCTCATATATTACGATAGTACTGTGTGTTTGTGCTGTATAATCAAGCAAGTGAAGGTGCGCCCAATGTATGTTTTTTTTTTTTGTAGACATGTACTTGCTATCTGAAGGTCCTGAGTCGTACCACTACCTCAGCCAGTCAGGATGTGTGCAGGACAACAGCCTGGATGACAAGCAGCTTTTTGACAGCGTCATGGTCAGTAAACACCACTAGATAGCGCCACAACCTTACTTTACGAGTTAAGAATCTTGGCGCGCAAAGAGATAAGATTACGAATGATCAGATGAGCTCAACATGTTTAAGGGGGAATCAAAGTAAAACCGTGCGTAAAATATGTTCAAGAGTTTATTTTAATGGCAGAATTATAGTTGAGTCCTACGTATGACTATTATTTGAGCCACCACCACCCAAAACAAGGACACAAAAGCTATATTTATATTTTATTTATTTCTCAATTTTGTGATTTTTTTTTTGTAAATGTTATTGCATTATTAATGATCGCAACAAGGCTTTAGGGCTAGGACCTTAGCTTAGCCTTTTGGCTGAGAGTAAGTGTCCCGGCTCCTAGGCTTTGTAGCATATAATGAACTGACCGATAACGGATAATGGATAATGAATAACGAAGATAGATCAATAACCCTTAAAAACCCCCACTATATACAACTTTGTACAGTTTATAACCACTGCCTGGTAATTATTACCTATCTATCTTATATACATTTTCATCCTTTTTTCATCTTTTAAGTCTATCACATGTTTACCGAGGAGTGCCAAGTCAAATCTCATGTACACTAGAGACATTTCTATTCCGTTCTATTAATGCTACTGCAGACACTGCCCTACTTACGAACGACATATGCTCCGGATGATCGTTTGTAAGTTAAATTTGTTCGTAAGTTGCTTCAGTGCTATATTTTGTATGGAATGTATGTTTAAGGTTTATATAATTATGTTTAAGGCTCGTATAGGAAGCCTGCATTGTTTTGTACTAAAAAAATATATATATATATATATATTATGCTCAATAAAGATAAATAAAGTTAAGTTTAACTTATTTTTGGAAGATCAGCTTTAATAGTTTTGCGAATTTCTCCTCCGTGGTAAATAGTGGCCGAAATAAACCGATCCAACCATTTTCTCAACAGGATCAAATTTTCTCATTCCACTTTCATTTAAAAAGAAACGGCTCTCCTGTTCTTTATACTTTACACCAACCATATCTAATGGATGAACGAGATATTAAACAATAATAATGTCAAAGTTCTTAGCACGCTGGAGATACAGTATAGTATGTTTACACACGAAATAGGAAGAGGAAGCCAGATTTCTTCTTCAGGTGGGATGCTGGGTGAGCTCTCACAGCACCACACGCCGGTAGCGGCGTAAAGAAACACTACAGCACTGTCCTGTGCTCAGAAAAAGGTGCACAATACAAAATCAAACTTGCAGCAATGTATTTTTTCGACAACCCGAAAAAAATATCTACCGTTTTTCGTAACTCGAATGTTCATAAGTAAGGGAGCGTCTTTACTACTTATACTACTAGTAATAATAAAGATTTTAATCAATTTAAGTCATTATCCTGATATTTGATGTTCATCTTGTTTAGGAAAATGAATCAAGGATTGTTATATTGTATATTATTATCTATTATAAATGTTATTTTATTGCTTGAATGGGTAAAATAAATACTTTTCAACTGACCAATACTGCCTATCACTTGAAAATAGTTATTTGGCACCACACAGTGACACCATTTCCCACATTAACTCTCTAAAATTGACTAAAACTGTACTTCCAGAGTCTCATGCTTCTTATTCTTGCACTTTTTTCCCACCAATATTGATGAATGTCTATAATCATCAGTATTAGAAAGTAAGGTGAAGAAGGATGAAAGGAAGAAAAGATTTAAACCATGTGATCATTTCTAAATTGATTAACAAATGACTGTTATTATGATGTAACACATGATAATGAGTTAAATGGATTGATAGAAGAAGCATTCAAAATTATTTGGTAAATTTCCTTCAAGCCTTCAGCTTCAAGATGTCATCATTTTTTTCGGGTCATTTGTTAATTTTTCAATGTGAGGTTTTTTGCAACATACTTGAAAAGACAATTTTACTATTTAAAAAAAACAAGCATTTCGTTTGGGAGTGAGAAAAGCCTCCTTTATCATAAAACCTAAGAGGTGAAGTGATGTCTTATGTCCAAATGCTGCTCCCTCTAAATCGCGTGTCCTTTGGCTAGACACTTTATACACATCTCCTCCCGTGCCAAATGCACTCATCTAACAATGGTGCAGATGTTTGGTGTTAGTCTGAGGAGCACAGTGATAGTCACGCCTCTGTCAGTCTGCCCAAGGGCATTACATACGGTATGTAGTAATGTGTGACTGCATGAATATTGTTTCCATTGAGAATTGTGTGCAGAAAAGTGCTAACTAAAAGTAGACTTATTGTTGTTACTATTTTTATTAAAGGTTATTTGCATTTATGGAATTATTTTGTGGCACTGTATGTAATACGATACAGGCAGCGCTGCAGGTGATGGAGTTCAGTGAGGAGGAGATCCGAGATGTGTTCAAGCTGCTGTCCGCGGTCCTCCAGATGGGAAACATCGAATTTATGACAGCGGGAGGAGCTCAAATCATGTCCAAAGGAGGTTAGAAAGGAAAAGAAAGCCGGAGGGGGGCTCACATAGCGTGCCAAGTGAGCTCATAAAAGAATTAAGAACAGTCTCTAAAAGTTAGATTTGTTTTCTTGTAGAAAGTGTCTATTAATTTAAAATGCATCAATAATTGGTTTTGCCCACCAAATATTGAAAAGCACTGAAATCTTCATGTTTTTGGCAGAGTTTTCCCATGTTGCAGGAAAAATGTACAATTGGATCGATCTTTACAGTATACCCCCGAGATACAACATTTATACATTATAAGGTGAGGTTGCAAAGTGAAATTTACGTATAGCAGGGGATAGAAACCTATGACAAAGCATAGCTAATGTGCTCCAAATCCCAGGTACTTCAGATAAAAACTTTATTATGACAAAATAGGGTAAAGTAAGTACTACTTACATGTGATATTTGTGTGCATATGATTAAATGAAGGGCAGCACGACAGCTCAGTGGTTAGCACATGTGCGGCACGGTTCTGAGGTCATGAGATCAAACTTTCTTGTGTGGAGTTTGCATGTTCTCCCCGTGCTTGCGTGGGTTTCCTCCGGGCACTCTGGTTTCCTCCCACATTAAAAAAAAACATGTATGTTAGGTCAATTGGCCGGTCCGAATTGTCCCTAAGTGAGTTGTCTGTCTCTGTGTGCCTTGCGAATGGCTGGCAACCAGTTCAGGGTGTCCCCTGCCCACTGCTCGAAGATAGCTGGGATGGGCTCCAGCACCCGTGGCCCTACTGAGGATTAGCACTTGCAAGAATTGTTATGTCCTTAAAAGATTTCCATGCATTAATAATAAAAATAAAAAAATCATTGGGACCATTTGGGAATAAATACTGTAAAAAAAAAGTGTTGTATTGTTGACTTTTAACGCCTACAAAGCATATGTCATTCTAAACTTGAATGAAGAGGAAGGCATTGTGGGAGGTTAGTCTTTTTTATGATGCAGACCAGCAATTTAGTTGAAATCGACCAACAGCACAATAGGCATTTTATAGACGTAACTACGTATGCACAGACACTGAACTATTTGAATTATATACGTTTTGAGGCAAGCATATAATTTGTTGTTGATGCTTCATAATGGGGACAATGCTGTAAAGAGGGGCTAATAAACACCTTACTTCACACACTGTAAACATTGTAAGGCAGTGTCACCGTATGGGGTTTTGCTGTATTAATTAAAAAGTTGAAGTCGGAAAAGTAACAGAAAAATAAATTACCAAAAGTGTGACAAACACAAGGCTTGAGCATCAAAATACAAGTGAACTTAGTTACTTTCTTGGTGAAACAACCAATTAAACATAAAAAAAAAAACTATCTCTGTGGTTTCAGTGGTCAGTAACGTGAGTGAGCTGCTTGGTTTGGACTCCTTCCAGCTGTCTGAGGTACTGACCCAGCGTTCCATGATCCTTCGAGGAGAGGAGATCTGCTCCCCACTCACCGTGGAGCAGGTATTGCATCAAGTCCACTATGCACAGAACTCAACTGATAGTACATAGGTTTTAAAGGGTTAAGTCAAGAAATAAAGACAAAAAAACGCTTTACAAATACCACAAATTCATCAAAAATAAAAATCTAACGTTTTGTTTAGTTTCTTTTACGTAGTTTTAGTTATATTTATTAGGACCCCCTCCACATAGCTCGCGTGACTCCCTACCATTTCCTGCTTTTTGTCTGCCAGATTTCCCGGCACAATGAAGCCGTGGCGATAGCGATCTGAGTCAAAAGCACAATGGAGTTCATGATCGGGGGGGATGAATTTGGAGACTTCTCCTGTGGTGGCAGACACTGCCATTATTCATTTTAAAAACACTGAAATAATTCACTTAAAGTGTGCCTGACAATATATAGCCAGGCCTCAGTTAATGATTCATGAGGGCTAATCTACCTCAGCATGTTGTAATATTTGTCATGTACCGTAAGGCCGATCTTAAAATTTTCAAAAATAGTTTTATGTAGAATTCCAAGCGATATTACAGGTCATTTTCCAATCATTTTATGACCGTATTTCATTTTTTTAGATGAAATTCTATGATATAAATATTTTGTATCTGTAAAAAAAAGAGAATTTTATTACTATTGTAGATTCACTCAATAATGGCGAAATGAGTCATGTTAAAAAAAAAAAAGATTAAATCGTGATCCATAAACATTTTTTTTTTAAGAGAAAAAAGTTTTCTTGTTAAAGTGTTTTGGGGGTGGGGGGAGGGCGGGAAATCTAATTACTAAATAAAGGAATTATATGACTTAGACCAGAAGCACGCAACCTGACAAGCTTTTTCATTTGCCCTGCCAAACGAAAATGGTCAAAATATCTCATCTCATTAGCTGCACCGCTTATCCTCAGTAGGGTTGCGGGGGGGCTGGAGCCCATCCCAGCCATCTCAGGGCAGTGGGCAGGGGACACCCTGAACTGGTTGCCAGCCAATCGCAGGGCACACAGGGACAGACAACTTGCTCGCCCATTCACACCTAGGGACAATTTGGACCGGCCAATCCACCAGAATTGCATGTCTTTGGAATGTGGGAGGAAACCGGAGTGCCCGGAGGAAACCCACGCAAGCACAGGGAGAACATACAAACTCCGCACAGTAAGGCCGGTAGCTGGATTTGAAACCACGCAGGAGGTTCCCACGACCTCAGAACTGTGCCGCACACGCGCTAACCACTGCGCCGCCGTGCTGCCCCTAGTCAAAATATAATGAAAATAAATATAATAGTATATAAAGTACCACTCATAAATATGTTTTCGGTGCCAATTTTGTTCACATTGTCCCCTTGTGAATCTACAACAAAAATAATACTACAGAAATACTACCAAACTACAACAAATTTACTTCAGTCAAGGTGTCACACTAACAGACCCCATTTTGGCTATATATTGATTAGGAATCCTTTATATGGAAGCTCACTAAACAATTTAGGTTCATTGTTGAGACACTTCATAATGAAAACCCACATAAAAACTGAAATGTCCTTCAAGCACATAGAGCAATTTAATTAGGTGAGCAGTAGGGGTGGACGGAGCTATGCAAACAGCGCACCTCTCTGCTAAGCGCCGTCTGCACCGGAGGTAAACACATAAATACATTTTTACAAAAGAACTGTGCTTGCACTTTGTTTTCAAACCAATATTTATGAAAAAACATGAAGGTCAAAATGAGCCTCAGTGATCTTAAGTAAATGCGAGAGGGAGACCGTTTTTAAGTGGTATATTTGTTGATATTGGATACAGGCTCTTTGATCAAATTATCTAATGTCACACGGTGAAATAAAATGTGCTAAAAATAAGATGTTGTCTGGAGAGCGGGTTTTGCGGTTTTGCTGAAATTTGTCTTAAAATATATGGTGGTATAGCTCCCTCCTAAAAACAAAACAAAAATCGGAATCATCTTTCTATTATGACCTACCCCTAATATAGAACCTAATTTATTATTTTGCTTTATGTGAGCCTTTCAAAACCAATTGATTGAAAATGATCGCTTGAAAACAATTATTAAGAAATATAACATGTCTGCATGTATATCTATTCAAAAATGAAAACATTGAATAGGTCTCCAGGATCAGGTCCTTGGCCAAATTTTTCAACCCAATGCAGCCCGCAATTCCAGACAGTTGCCCACTGTTTTTCATTGTTGGTTTTGTGGTATTAGAATAACTCAATTTTGATTCATTTCAATTGTGTAATCGTGTACATTCATTGACCTTTATGACGTCTACACCCCCCCCCCCTTCCTTCATATGCCAGTAAATACGCAAAGGAATCTTTATTCGCTCCACAAAAAGAGCTCATTTCACAAAACGGAACAAAGACGCTGTGCTGTCCACTTGTTCGGTCTTGCTTGTTCTGTCTGCCCTTTGAAGCAGCTCCTCCATGAATAGAGAGCATTATCCCACTGCTGGACTTAGCAAGAAAGGCCCCTTTTCTGCGTAAGCAGGGGTCTTCCAACCTACGACCGCCCACAATTCCATGAACCGAGACCGCTCCTCCCTGGCCTGGGACAAACAACCATTTTTCCTCCCTTTGCCCATGTGACGGAGATCCTGGAGCCACCGGCTTTCTTTTCCGTGGCAGGAGGTGACAGGGCATGATGGATGGTGGGCGCCATTGTTGCTGAAGCTTTATTTTCGGATCAGAAAAAAATTGCATTAGGTTTATACCAGGGCTGGGCAAGGGTTTGTGCTCATAGGCTTTGTTTGATGTCTGAAATGGGCACATGGGCCATTTCCCCAACCAGACGTAAAACGTAAAATGTATCAAATTGATCTTATGAAATATTCAGAGATTAGAAATGGCTTAGTTATTGTAACATAAAATACAGTAAACCCCAGAGAAATTACATTAATTCTTTCTGAGGTGGGGAGCGTATGGTGAACTTATTGTATAGCGTGGGATAGAAACTTATGGTAATTAGCTGATCCAATTTAAACCCCTGTTTCTTCGGGTAAACACATTATAATAACAAAATAGTATATAATAGTATGTATGTTTAACATAAGTGCATATGAGTCAAGTCAAGTCATGTTTATTTGTATAGCCCTTAATCACAAAGATTCTCAAAGGGCTGCACAGACAACAGGTTATTGCCAACCACAGACTATTGTTACACCATCCCCTGATCTAAAACCTACATGAGGTCAAGGAAAAAATCAAAACCTCAACATGAGGAAAATGAAGAAACCTTGAGAAGGGACCGCACATGGGGTAATTCCCCTTCCAGAATGACCCGGCTACAATCGATGTTGCAATAACAAATAGAATAGAAGTCTGTTTTCAGACTAGATTTAAGCAGTTCCACTGAGGTTGCGGATCGAATCTCAGGGGGAAGAGCATTCCAGAGCACCGGGGCCTGAATGGAGATCGCTCTTGAACCTGCGGTTCTCTTCTTGGCTCTTGGGATCACTAATAGACCAGCATTTTCAGAGCGAGGGATATGACCAGGGTAGATAGAGGGATATTAATAATGCCCGAGCCTTCTTTTGTTGTTACCATGGTCATCATGATTTTTCCTTTACCTTTAGCATCACTGCAAGCTTTGGGACCCATAGTGAATAAAATCAGTATTGTATTTTTACAATGCACACAGGATTCTGGACTGAATGAAGAGAGAGAAAGGCATAATGGGCATTTTCACGATGCGTTGCGAACATCAATAGCAGCACAGTGTTTTACATTACGTCAACCAATAACAGACCGATAAAAAAATTTGGGGCACGCAAAATTATTTGTGGCTGATCTTATATAGTTGTAAAAATACCATAAAGATGGACCAAAAACACATTGTATTGCACACTGTAAAAAAAACATCATAAGGCGGGGGACACCATCCCCCAGGGTGTTCTGTCCTTCAGTTAGTTTACTTTTAACCTTATGTAACTTATGTAACCTCATGTGACATCTTTCTCCTATTTGCACTTAAGTTACAATCCTGAATTCTTGAAGACTTTTTTTTTACCATCCAAAAACTCACAGAGGAAAAGACTGTACTAAACTCTGTAACCTGTTGTGAAAACAAACAATCCTGCCCATAGAACGAGTGCAATACACAACAAAGACTCAGCTGAACAGCCGACCTTAACCGGTCTTGGGTCACTTAAGGTAACCCGCTCCTCACCTCGCGTTGCATCATGCGCTACAGGCTGTGGACTCCCGGGATTCGGTTGCCATGGCACTCTACTCACAGTGTTTTTCCTGGATCATCATGAGAATCAACCAGAAGATTAAAGGCAAAGACAACTTTAAGTGCATCGGCATCCTGGACATCTTTGGATTTGAGAATTTTGAGGTTAGATATACCGCATTTTGGCACTAAAATGAGTTTTTTTGTGATATATTTTTCATATATTCTGTGCCTGAGTTAGGTGTTTCAGGTCATCAACCCGATTTTATTATCACACAGAGATAACCGAAAGAAATACAAAGTACAGTTTTGAAATGTTGATTCCATTTGCTAACACACAAAAACAATAAAATACCTATCTGTATGTGAATAATGTGAAAAAGTAATACAACCCTTGTTATATCACAAAAAAACTGTGACTAACCACCGTCTTGAGAAAGCTAAGTTCAAAATTGATTGCTGCCACCTGTGTTAGATCAAGAATTCACTTAAATTGAATCTGTTAGACAAAGTGAAGTAGGCTACAAAATCACAAAAACGCAATTGACATGCCCTGATCTAAAGAAATCCCCCCAAAAAAGTTATTAAAATCTATTAGTCTGGAAAATGTCACAAAGCCATTTCCAAGACTGTTGGGCTCCAGCAAACCACTGTCAGAGCCATTATCCACAAATGGAGAAAACTGGGAACAGTGGCAAATGTTCCCAGGAGTGGTCGACTATCTAAGAATACATCAACAGTGCGACGACTGATACAAAAGAACCTCGAAAAAACATCCAAGAAACTGCAGGCCTTGTTGGCCTCAATTAGGGGCCAACATTAATAAAAAACACTGGCCAAAAATGCCATCCATGGGAGAGTTCCTAGACCTTAAACGGGCAGTTCATGTCACGATTCTGTCACTTGCCTGCTATTTGCCCTCACCTGCGCTCATATTTTCAAGCCCAGATGCCACTCGTTTCCTAATTATCATTTTCCCTGTTTAAGCACTTCATTCTCGGTCACTCTCTGTCGGTCCGTCAGCGAACCTCTGCACATGCAAGGCAAGCACTTTTTGACTCTGGCTCCCGTTTTGATTTCGACCTGTTCCTGCATCCTGCCTGATTCCGTCCCCTGTTTCCTGTATTGATCACCTGTGCCTGGCTTCCCGATCACCTCCGGTTACCTGACTTGCTTCCGATCCCGGACCACGCTTCGTTGCCCTGTCCCGGCTACCCGACTTGATTCCGATCCCCGGCCACGCTTCATTCTCCTGTCCCTGCTACCCGATTTGCTTCCGATCCATGACCACGGTTCGTTCTCCTGTCCCAGCTACCCGACTTGCCACCTGTCACCGGCCGCGAGGGCTTCCTGCTCTTCCTTTCCAGCGAACACCTGATCGCTGTCTTTTTCCTCTCACCCTGACTTCCCCGATCCCTGAATAAAGCATTGTGTGAAATGTTACGCATTTGGGTCCACTGCCTTTTTCGCTTGTGACAGTTCATGCTAGTAAATCCTCCAATATGGAAGATTTGAAACAGTTTTGCAAAGTAGACGTTTTGAAAGTAGCTTTTTGAAAGACTCATTACCAACTATCGTAAACATTTGATTTCTGTTATCGCGGCCCAAGTCGCTATTAAGTTCAGGGGGCAATTCCTTTGTAACAGGGCCATATAGGTTTTGATTTTGTATTTGAGCCTCAATAAATGGAATCAACATTTAAAAACTGCATTTTGTAATTCTGTGTGATACTAATTGGTTTGATAATCTGAAACCTTTTATACATGCAAAAAAAACACGGAAATCATAGCACTTTTCCACGGCACTATAAGACGCACTTAAGTATAAGGCGTATTGAATTAAAACTACAGTAAGGTTTAGGGTTAAACTAAAAATAATTAAGTACCATATTTGTGTAGTGCTTGATCAATCAAAATTAATGGGTGATCATAAGTGCAAAAATCGGATTGAATGTAACAGAAGTGAACCCAGATCGCAGTGAAGAGAGCGCCAGATCCTATACACCAGACTACTACGGATACAGACAACACACGAAAAGGCATTAGGTTTATGTCATCATCACATAATTTTTTAACTTCAGTGCCACAATGTTGTTGTTATCATTGGCCAAGGCGGTAAGAATATTCTCAGACACTAAATCGGTCCGTGGTACAGAAAAGCTCATGGACCATTAAAATTCAGTATGGAATCACTGACTCGCACAACAATTCTGAAATGAATGAAGAGAAAAGCATTGTGAGAAGTAATTCGGTCGTCCTGAAATATTAATAAACGCATGGCTGCATGTACTTAACAGCGTTTGTCACTTACAATGCTTAGTTTGAGCTGAGAAAAAGTGAAACAAAATTTTAAACAGACTTTTAATCACTGTTTTCTCATTTCTCTTATATTTGTATCTAGTACCATGACGAAAAATAGTGTGATAATGAGATAAGATATATTGCCTTTTCCTATGTAATCTATGTCCCTAGTGGCCAGGTGGCAGGGACTCGACGCTCATATATGCAATTGTGCTCAGCAATATATATATATATATATATATATATATATATATATATATATATATATATATATTTGTAGGCCTATTGGATTATTAGGTGCACGTTTAAATTTCTGATCAATTTTGGGTTTTTGTGTAGAAAATACAGTACATAAATAGCTGGCCTTTAAGTTAAAATCCCAGTAAAAAGGTCAGTTCTTGAAACATGATTGAAAAGACAAATTCAATGCTGAAAAGAAATCCAGAGAAGAATATGATTTTATTTTCATCACTCAGGTCAACCGCTTTGAGCAATTCAACATTAATTACGCCAACGAGAAGCTCCAAGAGTATTTCAACAAGCACATCTTCTCACTTGAGCAGCTTGAATATAACCGGTAATGTGATGTTTTCTCTCCCCACTGTCACAAGCAGAAGCTCTTTTGTTTTGTCACATGCTAGTTTTGCTTAATACCACCATTATTTACCTCTTCTCATTTATTTACGCTTGTTTCTCTATCTTTGTCCTTGCAGGGAAGGCATCCAATGGGAGGCCATCGACTGGATGGACAACGCAGAGTGTCTAGATCTAATTGAGAAGGTGCAGTGTTGCTGGAAATTACATATTTACCTCGCAAAAAAATAATTTTACCCCATTTGCAGGATATTTTGCTCATTGCTTTGCTTATCCATCCATTATCTGCACCGCTTCTCTTCAGTAGGGTCGCGGGTGTTTTGCTTATAATTTTTCCAATTATTCATTAGTGCAATTCCTCTTATTAAGTGATACTAAACCTGACAAACACAACACGGCACCTATTTACTCACAGCAAGTCATTCTATTAAGAATACAAGTAGAATAATACAATATTAGTAATTTACAACGAGGTTGTCTGCTTCCGGTGACCAAGACGATCTGGAGCCAAGATGAATCTGTCTAACAAAAAAAATTGAAAAAAAATTACAATTATATATATACTGTATATATATATATATATATATATATATATATATATATATATATACTCTATGTCTCATCTCATCTCATCAGCCGTACCGCTTATCCTCATCAGGGTCGCGGGGGGGCTGGAGCCCATCCCAGCCATCTCCGGGCAGTGGGCAGGGGACACCCTGAACTGGTTGCCAGCCAATCGTAGGGCACACAGGGACAGACAACTCATTCGCTCATTCACACCTAGGGACAATCTGGACCGGCCAATTCACCTGAAATGCATGTTTTTGGAACGTGGGAGGAAACCGGAGTGCCCGGAGGAAACCCACGCAAGCACGGGGAGAACATACAAACTCCGCACAGGAAGTCTGGAGCTGGATTTGAACCCACAACAGGTTCCCATGACATGAACTGTGCCGCACAAGCGCTAACCACTGCGCCGCCGTGCTGCCCATACTCTATGTATGTATGTATATATATACTGTATGTATAGAAAACCCTCCAATATGGGAGATTTGAAACAGAAAACAAGAAGAGTGGGAAAAAATTCCTTTTTAAAGACTCATTGCCAACTACCGTAAACATTTGATTTCCGTTATTGCTGCCATACATAGTGTATGTATGTATGTATATATATATATATATATATATATATATATACACAGGGTGGCCACAAAGTCACGCACCAATGTTAATTAAAGAAGTTATAGGTCTGCCGTCTCCAAGTAAATCAAACTGTGGCATCAAATTAAAAAATAAATATTAACATTGGTGCGTGACTTTGTGGCCAGGTAGGTAGGTAGGTAGGTTAACGCATTATAGTAAAAGCCCCAATAAGATTATATGTCCAAAGCAAAGCAGTCTGCTCATTATTGCATTTGTGAAATTAAAATTAAGTAAAAAAATTGAACTATTATTATCAATTAAGGGCATGGGCATTTTGCTACTCACTGAACACTGAAACTGATATCACAGTTGTAGCAAAATGACTGCTCCCTAAAATAGGTAAAAATTTAATGGTGCATTTGGACTAGTTGGGTCAAATAAATAATTCTGGTTGACTTGTCCCTTAATTAAACTATTTACTACATTTATTTTCTGTCAGAATTCAAGAATCAAAAATAGCCTGAAAATTACGTTAATTATTCTAATCAGTTTCAGGGTGCTGCTATTTTATCCTTTAGCACCAATGCAACCTTTATCAGAATTTCATATTGAGACCACTGAGGGATTTTGGCTAGTATTTGTCTAAAAGTCATTTTTCTTATTTTTTTTTCCACTTAAGAAAAGACTAAGTTCTACCTGCTTTCATCTCCTGGTCTTTTAGAAACTGGGCATGTTGGCTCTTATCAACGAGGAGAGCCGTTTTCCCAAAGGCACAGACTACACCCTTCTGGAGAAACTGCATAGTCGACACGCCGTGAGTGGGCACGCATATACCTATCACATTTTTAACGCCTTAGTAGACGCTAACAGATATGCACGCTATCGCGTAAAACGATCCGGGGACGCAGGGGGGGCAAAATCGCAGTTTGTGAGGTCCAACGTCAGTGCCGAGGCTCTCACGCGATCTTCTCGTCTCGCGCTCGCATGCGAAGGCAACAATGCTGAAATGTGAGCCTGATCAGCATTGTCTGCCACAAAAAAGGATTACGTAGAGCCACAAATTAAAAACTAAGGCTTGACCGATATGGGTTTTCAGGGCCGATACAGATTATTAATATTAAGACTGATATTTGGAGCGGATATTCATATATTGCTGTAAAAGCTTAAAAACTGGCGTGAGACATGTTTAATAATGGAAAAACAAACAAAGAATATTTGTTATAAATCTAAATTAAACTTTCTAAGCTCTCTGAAACATTTCACAGGAAATACATTAGAATTACAAAACAACTAACTTGACTAGTCTTTCACTTAAACCGAAAACTAACAGTGCAAAAAATACGTATGAAGGTACAGACACTTCCCAACTAACGAACGAGATAGGTTCCAGACGATCGTTCGTAAGTTGAATTTGTTTGTAAGTTGCTTAAGTGCTATATCTTTTATGTTTAAGGCTTGTATAAGTAACTTGTATTGTTTTGTATTAAAAAATAAACATTTCATAAAATAATATGCTCTACAAACATAAATAAAGTTAAAGGTAACTTGCTTTTGGAAGATGTGCTTCGAGAGGTCCTCCTCCGTGGTAAAAAGTGGCTGAAAATAAGTGTTCCTACCATTTTCTCAAATGCATCAAGCTTTCTTACTCCACATTCGTTTCGAGAGAAACGGCTTGCCTCTTCCTTACACTCTACACCAAACCTCAATATTATCAGCAGTCTTGATTCACAGTCATGTTGCGACTCAGGAGTTAGTAGAGCTGCTGCTGTTTACTCTGCTCTAACATTATTCTTCCTGCTTGAGGGGCTCTGCCCCAGGTCGCTTATCCAATAAGAAAGCGCGGGATAGGTAGTCAGAGAAAGAAGGCTAGAGAGAGGGAGGGAGGAAGAGAGGCTTGGCTGCATTTGTGCCTTAATAACCTAGTTTTAAATATAAATATAATTGGCCCGTCGATTAAATTAAATGCCGATAACAATACCCCTCAATCTCCCAACTATCTGTGCCGATAATCAGCCCACCAATAATCGGTTGACCCCTATGAACGACCTAATCTTTGGTTCTTTTATAATTATTTTGCAAGATAAAACAAAAACTATTGTATTCAATAGGATTAACATTTCCCTCCCTAGAGCAAATGTGTTATATTTTTATTAAATCATTATGATGACATCTTCATAATTCAGCTTATTTCTTAACAGTTATGTGTTCGCACTGAACATTCAATTACTGTATTGACATAATGTTTGAACTTTGTTTTATTGAAGCATAACTCGTTTGGAGATTCTCTGAACAGTTGGAAATTACAATGTTAGCCCAACACATTCATGCTTCTACATTTCCTTCCCTAGAGCAAATGTGTTATATTTTTAATAATACATTATGATGACATCTTCATAATTCAGCTTATTTCTTAACAGTTATGTATTCGCACTAAACATTCAATTACTGTATTGACATAAGGTTTAAACTTTAACTCATTTGGAGATTCTCTGAACAGTTGGAAATTACAATGTTAGCTCAAAACATTCATGCTTCTACATTGCCTCCTATAAAAATATGTGTTATTTAGGTCAAAATGATGGGTAAACCATCTTCTGTAACTGGTTCCCTTTTTTATACCACAAGTCTGGCAATTGATCAAGTGTGTGTAGACTTTTGGAATGACTACCTATATCTTCACTGTCATATTAAAAAATAACTATCTTTGAAAGTAATTATTGTTAGTTGATCATTAAAATCATCTCTCAATGGTTCTTTAAATAATTCTAAAGAGTATTTTATTTCTAAATTTGTCAATATTAAACATACTTCTTAGTTGATTTAATGTAAAAAAAGAAAGTGTTTTTTTCACATAAAAGAATATTTGACACTTTTTTCATTTTACTAGCTTTAAAGCCTTTTTTATGGTAGTATTAGAAAAAAAAACTAAATTCGATTATTTTGATATTTTTTCTCAATTAAGAAATATTTTAATTTAAATAATATCAAAAGAATATCTAAAAATGAAAAATAACCCTTATAACTTAATTTTTTTCCTATTTAAGAAATACATTTTACTAAAATAAATTAAGATATAAAATTGATATATAACAATTGTATCATGGTCCTTAATCTGAGAAGAAATAACTTTAATGTAATGATTTTGATGATTTTTCTCATTTGAGAAATATGTTTGACTAAATGACTAAAATAAATTACACAAAAAATGAAAAATTATCCCACTAGAGAAGAAAACATTCTGACAATACAATAAAAAATAAATGTGTGTGTATCCCTTGCCATTGATAGCTATATAAAGAAAGAAATGGGTAACTAAATAATTATTTTCATCTTGGTAAAATATTTGCAGTTCTTTCCATCTAATGTCATACTCATGATTCTAATATGCCATCTTTACAGTACTTTTTGAAAGAGGACCATTCTGTTTCAGAATGTGATTTTTAATTCAATTTTTTTATTTTCTTGTTAGGCAAACCAGTACTACATCAAGCCTCGAGTCACCGACCATCAGTTTGGGATTAAACACTATGCTGGAGAGGTAACACACACGCACCATGCTAAAACTTGTACGGACTAGTCCCAGGGTAGGAAACTCTCGTCCTTGAGGGCCTTTATCCTGATTTTTCCAAACGTTTCTATCCTCAAACACATCTGACTCGAAGCATTGTTTTAACGGAACACATTTTACATGAAGGCAATAATATTGGATTTCTGGAGCAATCAAAATCAATTGTGTTCATGCCCAGAGAGAAATAAATATCTGATATCATCCTCATTATTTCTTCAGGATGTCTTAATGAAGGTATTCCCAAATGGTATACAAAAGTTAATCACAAATTCCATAACATGCCAGATGTGAGGTAATTGTATGATTTTTTATTAAAATCTATATTCAGAGATCCCTTAGTGTTCGCGTTTATTGGGGACCAGAAGCACCCGCGAAAAGTGATAATTAATTATTTAATTTTTCGTTTTTTATTTTTTATTGAATGGCTGCCAGGAACATTCCTCAGTGGTGCGAATAACATCCGCTGGATTTTATTTATTCGATTTTTAAAAATGTAAAAATTCCTTTCTGCCCGCGAAGGAATGAACCAGCGATAACTGAAGCGCAAAGTAGCTACGAGTCTCTGTGTCTATTTCATTGGTATATTCCAATTATTTTCTGAGATAATGCATTTGGATGACAGCATGTCTTGTCTTTGTCATCCTGAGCTGTGACATCATCGGCGGGACATGAGCAATCTAACAAGCCTTATTGTTTTATATGTCCGTTAGTCGAAGAGGTTATGAGTGTTTTGAGCAAAGTTTTGGTAGTTTTTGGGGAGAATGCCTAAGCCTTGTGTCGCAGGTGGATGCAGTAATGGTACAACAAATGCAGAGCAGCCAAAAAGGCGCTAATTGGAAAAACAAAACGGAGGCAATGGGAGGCCACTTGGGACCGATCAACGAAAGGCAGCGGCAGCCTCGGATTAAAACGCGAAGATGACCTACTGAAAAACACCTGGTGAGCAGCGAAGCTAACCAGGAACCAAAAAATAAAAGGCAACGGCTATGATGATGAACACAAAGCCGGGCGGGTATTAACCAAGGAACACAGCAAAACCAAGGCTAACACCAGGCTAGCCAGCCAAACAACACACGGTGGGAAGCCAACGAGCACCAACCAGGATCAAACAAAAAGAGGAAAGCCCTTGGCAGCCCAGGAGCCAACAGGGAGTTAGCCAGACAAAATTATACGGACCGTGGCACACACGACAAAAAACACAAAAGGAAGCAAAGGTAAACAAGGAACGCACTCTGTAATGGGAGGAGGCAAACTTCCCCAACACAGCTTTTGGACATCGAAGCATCAAACAAAACAGTCACAAGCCCCCCAGCGATAGGGTAAGCAAAGTTCCAATTTCATCAAGCAGAAATGAGCGGTATGCAATCGCTGTTCACTACAATCGCTGTCTGTTTGGGAGCTGCATTACATATTGTGTTAACGGGATTCACAATTATGAAACGGTTGTGTTCCTTCAATGACGTCACGGCTCTAAAGGAAACAAGCCAGATGGTTCAACTTTGAGACTAAATGTTTGTAATCCCATAGTGCTAGGAGTATTTTGCAAAATGTTTGCATAATTTTGAGGAGGAAAACGACACATTCTGTTTGTGAATGGAAGGTAGACGTCTAAATGAGGCTGTTTTTTGGGGGACCAGGCCTTGACTATTCGACGTTGCTGACTTTAAAACCCCTCAATGATGTTTAGAGCGTGACATCGAGCAACAGCTAATCACATTTGTTTCGTCTAGAAGAGGAGGCAGCGCACTCGTTGGAGCAGATCAGTGTGGCAGTGAATGCAATGAGTTCATTAGCTTGATTGATTTAAATTGTCTTCTGTTCCTGAATGCACGGCTTTGTTGCGACAGGGAGCCAGCAAATGTAGGGAGGGGGAAAGCCAAGCTGCAGATTGGAGCATAAATCTAGTCAAGATATGAAAGCTGATGGGTCAAAGCCCGCTCAAGCTCACATTTTCCAGCTTTTCTGTGTTCCTCTGAGGGCTGCTCCGTCGTTTGTGTTAGTAGGATCTTTGTCATATCCGCCAAGGAAATTACTGCTGCTAATTTAATCATTTGTCCTCTGCCTTACCCTGAGGTTTCAATTTTAACACAAAGCAAAAGTCTATGTAGACATGTTCTTTAATAACAATATATATGGCACTTGCTTTGCTGTAAAGAAATATTACAAATACAAATAACCACCCATATTAAACGTATTTATCAGGAACCATAAAATATTATATATGTTTTCATTTACTTTTCTGTTCCTACGGCTAAAATGCAACAATTGTATGCGTCCATGTATAGTATAATTCTATGCTTCTCGAAAGCCACCTTCGAGCACACCTTGTAAACAGATAGGATACAGCAATGGAGTACACTTTTAAAGCAAGAGCAAACAAGCATAATACTTGGTTCAATTTGGTGAGTGACTTGTGTAGCGTTTTCTGGAGCGGTGGGTGTATTGTTGGAAGTGAAAATAGCTAAAAAGTGAAAGGAGCAGAGATTTTCGATGGCTGCTTTGAAGCGTTTGACCCCAGCTCCAAATCGGCGGCTATCCTTTCCATTGTTTTGGCGCACCTTGTCAGAGATGTTCAGTTTTTCAGATTTAGCCAGAGCTCTTGTCTCGGAGAACGAGAGGAAGTTGCTTTCGAGTGCTTTGGTCAAAAGGGCGAGGCGCGTGGTACAAGGGCATATCTTTGAGCCACTATCGGCTCACGTGTATGCGTAGCTAGGCCATCACCCTAAACTTGAATCAAATAAACTTTTATTTAATGTATGCCAAAAGGGAATTATAGAAAAATGACATCTATTGACATACTGACGTCCCCCATATTTGCCCCTCCTGATGGGATTGGTCATAAACGCCATGCATACGGTGTTATTTGTTTGTCAATAAACGATTCGTTCATATTGCTCCAATCCAGTGAACGAAAGGCAGTTCTTGAGATTGGTTTGCGTGTAAATGTACTTGTAAAGTGATGCTGTAATTCCACGAAACAAGTACTAATCTGTGGAAGTTATTCATAGTAAAAAAATCCCTGATGCACGAAGGATGCGAAAGTTGAAATGCAAAAGGGCAAGGGAATGCTATATTATTAAATTGTGTATAAGGTGCTCTTATGTATAATGCACACCCTTAATTTTTGGTTAAAGATCAGGGTCAAATTTTGTTTCACCCCTTCACAGCTCAAACTACAGCCGTTTTTGTCAATAAAGTATCTTACATTTTTGCAGGTGTATAGCATACATTGGTATGTATTTTTGTGTATTTTTAACATAATAGTTGAAGCCCTAGCTCAAACTAAGTAATGTAAGTGATGTTGTTGAATCATTCATTGACAACGTAAACTATTAACACAATACCAACATAAAATTTACAAAGTATTTATTTCTTGGCCTTTAAAGTCTGATTCATCATCGGATACCCTAGAGAGTTGTTTCCCTCATCGTGCTTTTTTGCCTATATTTAAATCTTCTCGCACGACTTTCTGTTTTTATCCATTCCCTTACATTTGTCTCTGGTAGAAAGAGTGTGTTATAAGATACAATCTAATGCTTTTTCCTATGTCATCTATTCTTTTAGTCATGTAGTCATCATTTCGCACTCTTACTGCAGCGATCCGGGTTTGATTCACATTGCATCCAATGTTAAGCAATTGTGGTTGGTCAGCACTATTTTTGAATGAATAATCATTGCACAAATATGTAATATACTATCCTAAAACCTTGTGTTTAAAGCGCACCCAATCTTTGAGTTCTTTTTTAGTTTCTAATAATCTTCATTTCACCTCTCAAAATGTTTGTTCTTTTTTTTTTCTCTCAACTTGTCAAAATTATTGATGACAATAATGTATGTCCATATGTCTTTCTTTCCATTCCGTCTAATCACCAACCTACTTGTACAATTATGCCGTCAAACTTCGAGCAGTTGACAAATGAGTGTAATCAAATCAACCAATCGTTAAAGCAACACGTACAAACAGAACTCCTTTCTATGTGAATCCTTTTCGGTATAGATCGTATGGCTTCCCCTTTGAGCCAAGCGGTAGACTCAGGAGAGAATGTGCATTTGTTATTGGATTATGTTGCCTGCCCACACTTTTTCGATCTCAATCGAGATTTTTTTCAAAACCTACTGTAAAATAAGGATTTTACTGTGATGCCTTGAATTTACCTTAAGCCTCAGTGTGTATTACTGTTAAGAGTTGGATAAAAATACTACATTACACAATTTGCGACCCTATTTAAAGAAGCTGACATGTTTAACCACCATTTTGCAACTATGGAAGCCCAGATAACGATTTTTTGCTAAGGTATCTTTGTCCCGGTAGTGCTTTTTGCTCTTAACAAAGCCCCTTACCTTCCACAGATTAGCCCTACATTTGATGGTTATCCCTGTCATTCTGGCAGCTTTGAGGGTTTTTTTTTTTCACTTTTTCTTTCTCTAGCCACTTGGTTGTAGGCAATGCCTCGCCGCTAGCCTCTCTTTGCTGCTCAGTGTAAATAAAGCTTGCTTTGTCCTTCGATGTCACTCGCCTACACTTGCTGAGTTTATGACTTATGGTCCTGACGTTTGACAAATTATGCTTTGCCCATGCAATCTTTTATCATAGTTAGTCATTTACGCAGGCTCTGACCAACTCCACTTAGTGGCTCTTTTCAGCCGTTTTAATCAGAGTGCACATGCTTTAGCTCCATTCAAAGCTACAACAATCTCTAGATGTGAATTCAATTTGTTTTATTACTGCAGCCAATCAACAAATATATAAATGAGGTATGAACGTGAATTATTTTTCAGTTCAGGTAAAAATATGTGTTGGAATAATCACCTTTATTTCAATCCAAGCATTTTACTGTGGTTCTGTAAGTAAGAGGCAGTGGAATGCCATGTTGCCAAGGCCCGACTAAACTCAACATGTGACTGCATTAACACACATGAGCCGCTCCTCTTTTAATTTGGCTCAATCTGGAATTCACAAGCTTGCATTCTACATTTTACATGTACTTTTGATTTGCGTGACACTTAGACATGCACAAGTTAATTTCTGTATAATATGTATATTAATGCAAAACAAAGGAATTCAAGATTTATTGATGACTGTCTAGAAATGCATGGAAAAAACAACCTCTCCTAATAATTTAAGAATAGTGAGAAAAAAAAGATTATAGTCAGCTTATGCTGTTTTGCCCGTTCTTCCCCAAATGTAAAAAATGTGATTTTTTTTTTCCCTTTTTAGGTCCTGTATGATGCACGTGGCATCCTGGAGAAGAACAGGGACACCTTTAGAGATGACATACTGTTCATTCTCAAAGATAGCAGGTAAACTTTATTTTACACTTTCATATGCTATAGATGCTATTCACTGCCTCCCATAGTCCAGCGGGAAATCACAGAAAGGTCAGATTACAGACGCTCTAAAAGTTTTTCTTCCACATGTGTAATTCATGCACAGATCATATGTGGATTAGGCATATTCCAACTAAGTGGCTTGGTTAATATTTGTGTCCGCAGGCTGGACTTCATTTATGACCTCTTTGAGCGAGTGGGTAGCAGGAATGGAGATGAGACAATGAAGATGGGCACGGCGCGCCGCAAGCCTACTGTCAGCTCTCAGTTCAGGGTGGGTACGGATGTATGGATGGATAAATGGCACAAATAATAGCTATCTATCATGTCGAGCTAAGGCACAACGTTCATAGAAGATTTCCGTACATTTTTTTAAATGATTAAATTGTCAAGACATGCTTTGAATCTTAGGGCCCGGTCACACAGCCTTTCACGGGCGTATCGAGGCTGAATCACGGCCAGAATTTTCTGCCCGTGAAGCAAACGCTGTTGGACGCTTTGAGATCGCGATACAGACGAGATACAGCCGTGCTTTACACGCGGCAAGAAATTCACACGCGGTTGGCCGCGCGAAAAAGTTTTGCGCTGCTCAAAACTTTAGACCACGGGTAACCGCGGGCGGCACACGTGGTACACAGGAGGTAATGACGCGGTACAGACGCGGAACGACGTGCTACGGCCGTGGCCAGGGCGTGGTTACACGCGGGTAGGACGCGAAATTTTAGCGGGTAATCGCGGGTGGAGCACGGTCATAGCACGTTTGTTCTGCGCCTGTATCGCGGTGTTATCACGTGAATTAGCGTGTGTAATGCGTGTGACGGTCAAACGCCTTTCTCCGCGTATATACAGCGCGATTTGCCAAGCACACATCAGTTGTGCTCGAGACGTCAAGGGGTGAACATGGATCCCCGTCACCGTAGTGACCTCGTCTTAATCCATTTTTATTTCTTGACATTTCTTTTCATTTCAGATTCAGATTTACTTTATTGTCATTCGTGTACACGTGTATACAGAACGAAATGTCGATACATCTGACCCGCACAGTTTCTTTGAACGTCAGCCGGGATAGATAAGATTAACCATGTCTTCCTCAGAAGCGCTTGATGTCTGGATGATCTCATATCCATCAAAAAAAACTGCGATCGTATCTTAATCTGCAGTTCGAGCCGACTTTGTGCGCCATCAAAACTGAGTCGAAGACTGGATCTTATGGCCGACGTGTAAAAAACCGTTGCGAGCCGATGCAGCCGCAGCCGAACAGGGGCGCCGCCATGATGAATTTTCATAACAAGATAATAAAATAAAAATGAAAAACTATTACAATAATAACATATTGGCTTCTTCTTCGGTGCCATAGCTTGAAATCTTTATCTTCACGGGACTGTGTCTTGAGCGGTTATGATTTCTACAGCCCGGCTCGGCAGCTTTTATACCCGTGGTCCACACGCGGAAAGGACGTGGAACTGACGGGATGAGGAACCAAAACAGTCGCCGGCGTCTGTTTAGCGGGCATACCACGGATGAACAGCGGGTTGGCCAATTTTGCGCATTTTCTACCGCGGGCAACCACGGGCAAAAAAATTGCTAAATTTTACCCGCGATACAGACGCAAAAGGCTGTGTGACCGGGCCTTTAAGATTATCTCAAATACTGTTAAAAATAATAAATCAATAAATTACTATATTTTCAAGTAGTTTTCTGGTAAAATATAAAAATGTGAAAATTTGCCATATTTGTTGCCATCGAGATCAATGTTTTATTTAATTAATTAATTAATTTATGTATTCATTTGTTTTTGGGTTGTGTAAGCTCCAAAGGTTGTGGCTCTAATGTTAACTTTTTATGATTAAATTGCCAACACTGGTCTATAGGCTAAAATTAGAAATACAATAATAATGGAATAAATGCTATATTTAAGAATTGTTTCTGGTAAAGTAAGAAAAAGCCTGAATAATTTGCTATATAATTGAGGAACAAAATATTTCTTTTTTTGTTTTCTGGGTTAAAAACTTCTGGGTTAAAAACAAGGTCTTAAGTTTTGTTTACAAGCATTATGTTGGACTCTTATAACATTGGTAAAATGGCGGCGCCCTCTGTTGGCTGCGGCTGCATCGGCTCGCTACAACGGGTCAGGTGTATCGACATTTCGTTCTGTGTACATTGTTACAAAGAATGACAATACAAAGGAAATTATTACTCTAACCCTTCTCTAACCCCCTGTGGTCGTCAAAATTTTGGGATGGGAATTGTAACTTGTTCTTTTATTATGCAGTTATTCTTAGTTATTTTGACAGACTTTTTTGCATTATTTCATAAATGTATGTCAAAATAGGTGCGAGATAGGTGCAGTCTTAAATCTTTTTGAATGTGTTTTTGAAAAGGTCCTAAAAAGTCTTAAATTTGAATTGAAATATCTTAGGGTAACCCTGGTTTTGGTAGTTTTTTGGGGGGAGCATAAGCTTATGCAATTTGTGGATCACGTTTCTTTTCTGTTTAAATGATCAAGACTGGCTTTATAGACTAAGATGATCCTAAAAAAAGAATACAAATAACAAATGAATAAATATGTGTTTCAATGTTGTTGGTTTTACTTTATTATAAAGAAAACAAAATTGCTGCTGTCAAGTTAGTCTATGGTAGGACGTCTCAAAAGGGTAGGACGTTTGGGCAGAATGCTGTCATGGTGCTCCTGTTTTTTGTGTGTAATGTGTATCATTTGTCCTGCGTCATCTTTCTTCCATGTTTTGTTCAGTTACAGCTTGTTAGTGTTCCTAAATATCTCATGTTGTCTTCTTTTATGTTTTGTTTCGTTGTAGTTAGTTAGTGTTCCAACATATTCTGTGTACCAACCTGGTAATCCTTTTTATCATAGTTTTTATTTTATATCATACTTTATTTATTTAATCATTTATTTTTAATTGTATTGTTTGTTAATGCAACATCCATTGCAGCATGGTCATCGTGGGAGGGGGAATACCTAATGTGCGGTCCCTTCCCAAGGTTTCTTCATTTTCTTAATGCTGAGGGATTGAGTTTTTCCTTACTCTTAGGTTTTAGATCAGGGGATGGTGTAATAATAGTCTGTAGTTTGCAATAGTCTGTGGTCTGTGCAGCCCTTTGAGAATCCTTGTGATTAAGGGCTATACAAGTAGACATGACGACTTGACTTTTTCTTGAGAAAATAAGGAACATATCGTTTACGATTAAGGTTGTCCGGTTATTCCCAAAATTCAAACCTCCATTTTATCAGTCATTGTTCCTGATTTTAATAATTTTAATCAAAACAATAAACCTAACCCAAGAATCATATATCTAAATAAAGTATGATAACAAAAAATATCCAGTGCCAAAAGTTTCAAAAGCAATTTATGAAATTACTTGCCAGTGGAACGAGATTTATTTGGGAAGCGTGAGGTCAAATTTCGAGTTCAAAAATATTTTGTACCTAATTAGCTGTTTTAGGAGTTAATTTTCCTCCTATTAGGTATGACTTTTTTCTTTTCAATGCGATTTTATCCTTTTTGGGGGGCAATCAATGTCTCACTCTGTGTTTTTCTTTATATATTTGCTGTATTTTCCTTTTTTGACCACCAATACTCGTCTGGGTCTGAATTTCTTCCAATGTTCAGTTCAAAATACATAAAGCTAAGGGATAAAAAAATCAGTTACTTTATTGATCACTTGATTACAGCACCAATACTCTACAATGGTACGCTTTTGGCAAATGCCCAATTTATTATCACTTGTCAGCTAATAGATATGAAGAAACACTGCTGTAGATAGATGCAAAGAGAATAGGGAGAAAGACGTGCAAGGTTTTAAGTGGGTTTTGGTGGGCTTTTAGTTGAGCTACTTTGTCCTAACTGCAGTGCAGAGAGAAAGGGAGCAGGGGAGGATTTGGCTTGCCGCCCAGGCCACAGTTTCTGAAGCCAAAGGGATTAATGTTGATGGCTGGGCAGAACGGGGCCAACCAGGGGCCAACCACACTCAACTCAGCAAGGCCAAGCCTCCACAGAGACAGCCTATATGAGACAGGGAGGGGTTCCAGTTCTGCGTACTTCAAGGGTCTCCTGCAGTTGTTTGAATTTAAGTGTCTAGATTAGTGCTTTGTTCGGGGAGAATGCAAAGTAGGAAATGCAGTGTTCCCTTTTGTGTCCTTGGTCTATTACTGCGTACCGTCTGTTTACAGTTTGTGTTCCTATGTCACTCAACAGAAGCATGTACTTACACAATATGAAGATGGATACAACTTTTGCATCCACTATACAGGTATACAGATTAGCATTTCTGCAGAGGGGGAAAATTTTACGATTAAGGCTGCCCGGTTGGTCCAAAAATTCAAATCTCCATTTTATCAGTCATTGTTCCTGAACTTAGTTAATTTTAAACAAAACAATAAACCTAACCCATGAAGCATATATTTAAATATGTAAAGTATGATAACAAAAATATCCTGTGCCAAAAACTTCAAAAACAATAACTGATTTTAAATCAGTTCTAGAATAAACTTGACATTCATAGCTCGTGCAAATAAACCATTATAATGTTTAACCATAGTTTAGAATTTAGCGTATGTTGTTGATATGAGCTGTAAAATACCCTATAATCATTTTGACACTCATGTAAAGGCTTTTAATTATTATCACCAGCTTTAGTGATAGTATTACTTTCATCGTCCTTTGAGATGTAACGAATTAGGGACATTTTCAAATTGGTAATCTTTATATTAGCAGTTTAATAGAATACATTTAATGTATTGCCTAGCTGTGTTTAAAATATACTATTAAAATGTTTTTGTTGGATTTTTTCTTTGCTTTAAGTACTTAAAATTTAGAATAGTAAGTACAAATTTAGGTTATTTTTTCTATAATTAAGCAATAAGTGTCACAAGTCATATTTTTACAGTTTAAGCAATGAACTTTGGAAGTGTGTTTTAATAACTTGAGAGGAAAACACAAACTCCACACAATAATACTTAGAGCTGAAATATGACTGCAATTCATACTGTTGCGGTAACAGCAATGCAAAGCAGTGGTTTCTCCTTGCTGTCATACAAAGATAGAAAATTATCTTTTCTATTTCCTGCTATGGACCAGGGTGCACTGGCTCGTTTGCACGAAACAGGACAACTCCTTGCCAAGCCGACTTGTCAAGGCTGCTGATAACGTCTTTGGTCAAATTGATTTTTACTTGGGAGTCAGCCAGTCTGCTTTCCTTTTAACTGGAACATGTGAGAGGGAGCATGTAGTTCCGATGTTGACTTTTGCATTGTCTAAGAATTTTGGATTCACGTTTCACGTAGGTTTCTGCTGAGCTTCTGGGGAAAGTTGATTGCGAAAAAAACGCTTTCATAGATATTATGATTCAGGGATGCACCAAAAATCTTACCGCAGAAAATGACCAAAAGTGCCCTTTCCGTTTTGGTCAAAAGAAAAACTAAAATCAAAATAAGGCTTTGAAATAACAATGTTATGATGATGTCATGTGTAAGGTGAGGCAGGCCATGCAAAATTGGCTTCTAATCAGTTGCGAGTCTGTGCACGACATGGCGGCTTATTTTTCATCTTGCTCACGAAGAGGAAAGACATGGAGTATGCCGTGAAAACAGAAGCTCTTCCAAGTTTTTACCACCAAGAGAGTTTCTCCAAAGTTTGTCTGTCCCTCTGCTCCCATATGTTAGCAGTTAGCCGGACATTCGCCTATGTTTACATCCTAACACTATAGAGATAATTTGATACAGTTGAGCAATTTGAATTTGTTAACAGGTACCTTGTGTGTGACACTCTGTTCATCTCCCCTCCAAGTCGATTGGGTGGCGAGGGAGTTTAATTCCCTATTATTATTTTTTTACTTTGGCGAATATGTGAGTGTGACTTGTTTGTTGCATTAGACTATGCCTACTTCCGTACCATTTTAATCAATTCCCTCCTATTTCTGTCTTCTCATCACTATTCACTGTCCTCTCAAATAAAAACTAAAATGCCCCCAAAATATGTCCTTAAATAAAGGTGAGAGGTATCCAGCAGTTGTAATTTTTTTTATAACCAGCCAGTTTACTCAAAGTATAATGAACTTGCTTGTGTGATTGGCATTTTAGATACTCGAAAAATTCAATTTTTCTGTATAGCTTTTCTATCTGGGTGTATTTTTTTAGCACTTGAATGCCCCTTTTATTGTTTTATGATCATTTTATAAATCAAACACTTAAATCTAGCTTCTTCAATTATTACTCATTTTAGCAAGTGAGCGAAAATTAAGTATTCTAATTTATCCATAAATTGTTTTAATTGTTGATTTTTCATTGTCAGTTTTCGGCCAAGCGTTTCACATTTTTGGTTCGGCCCCAATTTTTCATATTTTGCATCTTTAGTTATGAATCAATTGGCAATATGTAGTATGTGCATACTAAATGAGATCCTTCTGTTTTTCAGGAATCTCTCCATTCTTTAATGGCCACACTTAGTGCCTCCAACCCGTTCTTCGTGCGCTGCATCAAACCTAACATGGCTAAGGTACGTTATGCTCATTCTACTTTGTCAGAGAGTTATAAGTGCTTTTTCTTTGTTGCCATTGCTTAAAGTTAATGTTCCGCTAAGTCATTTTGCAGCCTAGCGCTATGCCTGACCACTAAGTCACAACAATGCTGCATTTAAAACAAAAACACCAGGTTATTTTTTATGGGGGGGTGTATGTTTTCAATACTAATAAACGCGCTCCGTTCCTGTCCGGCCCAAGCAAAAGACTCCCTTTGTACTCCCAGGCTGTGCACCAGCACATTCCAACAACTCCAGCCCTTTTACAAGGGGTCAGAGGTTGCTCCAGTTGCAGCGCTGCTCGGCTGATCCGGCTACATCAGTGGAATGCCAAAAGCCAATCGCCGCAGCGGCACGCCAGCCAGCGGTTTATTTATTCATCCTCCGTTTCCCAACCACAGGGCTATAAAAAAGGGTGACTCAGTTGTCCAATTGTTGGATCCAGCCAGTGTCTTTGTTGTGCGAGTGCATGTGTGTGAGAGAGGAACTGCCGTCTTTTAGCCACAATGTGCTTTTCACTCCCTAACACGCTCGCATGTTTTTATGGAGCGATATCGGGCCTTGCCAAAGGAATATCTTTGAAATTCTGCATACTTTTCTGACAATCTTTTATACCTTTAAATTGACTAGAGTGGTCCCCCGGTCCTCAACCTCCTCAATGCTCAACTAAATCGGTGTTCGACCCAAAAATGTGCGCAAAAAATGTTTCGATGTGCGACACGGAATTCAGATCCCAACCGAAAAAAGCTGAGTCAAAATAGCAGAAAATAGCCGAAAATAGCCAAAAATAGTCTAATCGAATGAGATTTGGCGCGTAACGAGTGGAGCTGAGTGGAGCCGAGATGCAGTCGGCAGCGCGAGATAGCCTAGCTTTAGCGACACTTCTATCTGGACCGTCAATTAGTTATTTTTTTCCTAGTTTGTACTTTTGCATTGCTTAACATATATAACAACAGCGATAAAGGGAAGTATAAGAGGAAAACAGTGAGGCAAACTATTGGACTGAAAAAGGAAATAATCGCCAAGTATGAAAATGGTTTTCGAGTGTCAGATCTCGCCTTGCAATATGGCATTGCAAAGTCGACAATTTTGACTTTTATAAAACATGAAGAAGCGATAAAGAACTGTTCAAAGGTATGTAACCGATACAAAATAGTTTATATTTCTTCTTTTTTATGTTTATTGTTTATTATGTACACATTTATGGTCTTTAATGTTGCTCGGATACACGTTTTCTTCAATATTTTAGGTATTATTTATGGGTTGAATGGATTAAAATACTTACCAACGGTACTCAACCAAATCGGTACTCAACCAACAACGAGGAACGCATTATGGTTGAGGGCCGAGGTACCACTTATACTCAAATTGAAAATATTAGATAATGTGACCTATAGGTTTTTTAGTATACCTGTACCCATTTTCTGGCATACGGCATCACTGTGTGGTATGCTGGAAGCACGGCATCACTGTGTGGTATGCTGGGAGCACGGCAGCAAAAAGGAAAAACACACAGAGTAATCAACACAGCCCAAAAGATCATCAGCTGCTCTCTGCCAGTCCAAAGGATATTGCCGGCTTGCGATACCATAGCAGAGTCATTAACATTATAAAAGACAATTCCCACCCAAGCAACCACCTCTTTGACCGGTTGGCCTTTGTGCTACAGGCTTCTCAAAACAAGGAGAAAAAGGCTCAGTGACAGCTTCTTCCCCAGGGCCATCACAACCCTAAACTAGCGCACCAAACCTATCTTGCCACCTATTATTATTATTTCTTTCTTTTTTGTGCTGCTAAATAAGACAGTGAAAACATCTACTATTACATGCATGCAATGTATATTTGGCTGGCTGATTCACTCCTGTGTATGTATGATACCACAATGTTATTGACGCACAGATAGGGAAGAAATGGAGAGCCAATCAGAAGGCAGAACAAAATGAAATAGCAAAACCTTGAAAAGTAAATCTTGTTATCAATAACTAAAATGTAAATCTGTTTGGTACAATCGTATTTCGAACCAGATTTCAAGGATTTAAATGTAAATATATATAGTTATATTTTTACGTGATTAATTCACAAAAAAAATGAACAGATTAATCGGATAACAAAATAAGCTTTTGTTTAAGCCCTACTAATGAGGATGGAAACATTTCCCTAATTCACGCTCACCTGGCCTCTGGATGGAAACAAGAAATGCCTGTGTCCATATAACAGATCTGCAGGATTACTTATCTCCTGATATAATGACATGCATTCAACACACACGCGACCGATTTATATTCATCCCCCATCACTGGAAGAAAAGTCACAGCCAAACCCTGGCTCATTTTCATGGCAGCGCCTCTTTGAATGGGCCGAAATCCCCCTCTAAAGAGCAGAGTTCAGAGAGGAGGCGTTGCCCTGGCCTGGCTTGCGTGCGTGTGGAGATGATTATGAACATGAACACATGCAAGCATGAAAGGGATTCCCTGCATAATAACGTTTTTGCACGTAATTAAATTGACACCTTTGTGGAATGCTTTGGCTATATTTGGGGGTTCATCTGGGACAGTGTAGTCTCTGGGTGACAATAGCTCTGTAAGACGGCCATTGGAATGGAGATGGATAAAAATCAGGAAATTTAAGGAGTCTATATTTATGTGGCAGGCCCCCACCAATTATTTTTGTTGTGTTTTGCTCTACAGAAAGCCAATCAATTTGATCCAGATGTTGTCCTGAATCAGCTGAAATACTCCGGAATGCTGGAAACTGTCAAGATACGCAAGGCGGGATTCCCAGTTCGTCGCTCATTTCGGGATTTCTATAACAGGTAAACAAGCTATTTGCTTGGTACAGTACTCCATTTTCACGGTCAAAACGTTCCATCGACCAACGACCCAAATCAAGATCATTTCCGTTAAGTTGGAACCATACACCTAAATTATCATGAAACACACTGAGTCAGTTTCCCTTGTTTACTGCGTATGTGCAGTTTCCCTTAACCAAGAAATGTTTATGCCACAAACTATTGTGATCTTGTAGTTCAGAGAAAAATGATCCATGCAAACTCCGTCTTACGTACTAAAAAAGCTTCATGTGTATTGGTTGATTTCTCTGGGACATTTCCATTTTATTTTCTGCCCTATGCCAAAAAAGTCACCGTCCGTATATAGTGGATGCAACAGTTGTATACGTCCATGTGTAGTGTAAGTCCATGCGTCTATAAACAGATGGGACACAGCCATGAAGCACAATTTTGGAGCAAACAAGTACCATACTTTGTTGAATCTTTTGAGTAACATGAATGAAAACATACTTTGTTTAATGTCAAAACAGAAATGGGTAAAACCATTCTATTTTCGTAATGACGTTTCTCTTGCTTGCAAAGGATTGCTCGCAAAGGCCTGCATATGAGGATATTTGTTTGTCACTAACAATATAAACGATTCGTTTGGATTGCTGAAATCAGCACTCAGGAAACCATAGGCAGCTCTCCGATTGGTTTATGTGTACTGGCGCTTGTAAAGAGATGCTGTAATTCAGCGAAGAACGTACAGTATTTATCCATGAAACCTGTTTATAAAAAAATCTGCAAAATCTCACAGCCAAAGGTGAACCCTTAAATGCTTTGGGTATACTATCTATAAAAAGAGTATTTGCACATCTTTTCTTGACTTGAGATTCCTTCTAATTCTGTGATTGCATGTACGTCCTCGCAGGTACAAGATGATCTTGAAGAACTCAGTCCAAAGAGAAGATGAAAAGCAGAGCTGTGTTGAGCTTCTGGTACACCATGACATCACAAAGAAAGAATGGCATCTTGGAAAGACAAAGGTAAAACAACAACCTAGATTTTTTTATATAACCACAATTTTAATCCCTTAAGGACAAAGGCCGACGTTCATTTTTGCTGCCAGAGGGCCAATCGTGGTTTTTAAATGAGAACTTTACAGTAAAATGCGATTAAATACTGCAAAAGAGTAAAGTACGGGTATATTACCTCATTATGAGATTTGGTGAAAATAAGTTTTTTTTTGTTTTTTAGCACTTCATGGCTCTAGTAATGATTTTGTATGATGAATGATATATAAATGGATGGAGTGGCTTAGTTCCTCTCTTGGTTGGTCCGGAAAAACGTGTTCCTGTCTCTGGGCCACCCCTTATGTAGCAAGTTGGCTTCCTAATGTGCAGAGTAGAGGAGAGATGATCTGTACAGGGCCTAAGTAGTAGCAGAATCAATCTTAAGTACAATCGTTAAATCAAAATGTAAATGATAGTGTCATATCAACATTATCGTTCAAGACGAGTAGGACGCTACTTGAACGTCTGCAGAAAAACAATCACTCCCAAGGCCAATTTTTTTTAAATTTAAACAAAATCATTTCAAAGCAAAGAGTGACATTTTGCAACACCCTGAAGTCTTGTAACCTTTATGACATTTTCCAGCAAAATATAGAAATTTCTTTTGCTGAACATAGTTTTCTTTCGACGGTAGAATTTGTTTGTTTTTAATATCCAGCCGCAAAATCGCTTGCTGTTGCCAAGTTGAATATTTTCCTAAGCTTTTCCCAGGCTTTAAACGTGTGTCACAGTTTGGACACCCCTCGCTGTGACTCACGTCTCTAAGAATTTATAGGCAGGTTGTGGTCCCTTTCTGACGACCGCACGCTTTTTAATGGTTTCTTCCGAAAAATCCCTCTGAGTTCGGCCCAGGTACTTCCAGTCCTGGATGTTCACTCCTTTCCCACCAAATAATGATTAAGCCAGTCGCTTTGGAGGCAATGAGGCTTTCAGGGGACACCTTGTGGTACACCCGTCCCTGTACTGACTTTTATTTCAATCATTAACTCTTTCTTAGAAAGAGCTCATTTTCACTGCTTTCTCGATGAATGATTAACCTTTTTAATGGCACGTTTGATTGGGAAAGACAAAGCCGAGTCTCTCCTCAACATACAAATATAAGACCAAAACTCTCCAGTCCAAGTGTAATTTTACTTAGTGTAACTTTTCGACCATAAAGACTGCTCGCTCATCGCCTACAGCAGGGGTCGGAAACTTTTTGACTCAAAGAGCCATGATAACAAATTATTTGGACTTTTTTTGAGAGCGAGCCATATCATCTATTTTAAGACAAATTTCAGCAAAACCGCCAAATCTGCTTTACAGACGAAATTAAGCTTTTCAGCACATTTTATTTCACGTGTTAGGTTAGAATATTTTATAAAATTTATGAAATAGCAATAATCAACAAATATACCACTTTAAAGGTCTTCTCCAGCAATTACTTAAGATCTTTTAAGGTTTTTTTTTTTTTATCTTGATTTTTTTCATAGATAATGGTTTCAAAATTGAGCGCAAGCAAAGTTCTTTTGTAAAATCGTCACAAAATACTGCAAACAAGCTGCCGGATTTACCTTCGGTGCAGACGGTGCTGGTCAGAGTGCTCTGTGTGCAGAGCTCAGCCAACCCCTACCGCTCACCCAATCAAATTGCTCTATGTGCTTGGCTAGCACTTCTGGTTGTTTATCGTTTTTCTGTGGATTTTTGTCATAATGTCTCAACAGAGAAGCTAAATTATTTAATGAGCTTCCATACTAAGCCAAAACGTCTAGCCAAAACGGGGTCTGTTGGTGTGACACCTTGATTGTAAAGTGTAGTGGGGAGTATGATCTTTTTATTCTAGACTGAACCATTCCCAGCGCTACGTCAGCTATGCGCACACTAAACTCGACTCTGCACTTATCAGAATTGGAGCGCAATTGAAGAGATTTGCAGGAGTATAGTTTTATCTCTGAGACATATGTATTCATGAAAAGAGCCATATATGGCTCGCGCGCCAATGGTTCCCAACCCCTGGCCTACAGTAAATAACATTATGTTGGTTACAGGCCCGTGATTTTTTTGTTCGTCTGGAAATTTTGTGCTGATGAAGTTAGAGGGAACTAAGAACAAGAAAGGAATACAGAAATGAATAAGACATTTAATGTCTACAAGAACATTGGATCTTTTAGAGTATTTCTTATATATCCATGCTGTCATGAGAAAAAAAACGCTCAAAAATATTTTGGGTAAAAATCTCTATTATACCCCCCCAAAATGAATTCATGAGATGTTTTGTAGTTTATTTTTTAACATGAATGCAACAGTACATTTAATACTGAACATTTTAGAAAACAAACTCTTTAAAAAAACATAAAACATTGAGGAAGGTAGTTGATAATTAATGAAAATAGCCTTAATTCTTTTTTAAAGGCAGTGACGTTATGTTTAGGTTTTAAGGGTTTTATGTCAAACCAAATGGTGAAAATGCTTTCAAATTATTTAAAGGTATCTTCTTTTTCTTTATTACATTAACTGGTATACAAACATGGGTCGTCAAACCTTTTCATGTACTTGGCAATTTTTGTATGTTATAATTTTAATCTAAAAGAGCCAATTCGAATGAGTACCAAACCATATTATGTTATATAATGATTTAAATGTATTTGTTCTCAAATACTGCGTGCAGTTTTTAAAGTTCATTTTCACAACAATTCTAACAAAGTTCGCTCATACGTGTCTTGCCAGAAGCATAGACTTACAATATATCTGGATGGATATAACCGTGGCGTTTTCACACAAAAAAATGTCCTAGAGAAATCATTTCACATGAGGATTTTTTGTAGTCTCCATGTATTATTCATCGCTGTACTCCAAAGTATATATTAAAAATGATTTAACTTCAATGTTGTGATTTTAAGGTTTAAAAAGTGCTTGCATTTTGGGTGAAGCTCTTGTAAATTCTTGAAATTGTTGCCATGTTTAGACCCCACAATAAATGAAGGGCAAAATAACAAGTCTGCTTAAAAATTACGCCGAAACGCCTGCTCTGGTGGCTTCGCTTTGCCGTTGCATTTCTTTGAAATTCTTGACGTTAGGCAATCAAATAAGTCCAAACCAGACCGCTACAATAACTTAGCAGATATGAAATGAGCCATGCAAATGTGGACATTCCTTATGATGTCCTCAGTCCAATCAGTTATTTAAACGACTTGCTGCCACAGGCTCCTACAGTGCTTTTGGAAAAGCCTACTTCTGGGAATTGCAAAAGAAAAATGTGTTCCTTAAAATTGCACCTGACACACAACAGCTGGGCATGTTGTTTTTGTAAAATGTGTCACACGCAAGATTAAAAATCACATATGTCATTTCCAGACATATTTGTGCATGTGAAAAACATGGGTGAAGATTGCGGACATATTTGAAAAGCACTTACTGACTCAAATAACAGGGCTATGGATTCACACCAGATTTATTTTTTAATGGTACTGGAGAAATTGAAAAATACATTTTGAAACTCCTTAAAAGTGCTTAGATTTGGCCGTATAAAAGTTATACGAACCCCGTGTTAAGCAGCATCTGGCTCGGCTGACACACTGACTCCACACTCCCTTTTGTACATATGGCGGGTTTGAAGTCTAACGTGCCACATCTTAATGGATATATAGCTAGTGCTAAACCACTAATGTACACAAGCTTGTAAAAGTCAAGCATATGGTATACATCTCTGGCGTTGTCACATCTAACCGGAATATCATTTTTCAACATCACACATGCAACGGGTTGACTTTTGCCTTGATCACCGCTCCACTCAATAGCGCGGTCGCAAGTCCTTCGACGCACTTTGCCGTGTTTGGCGATTGTGGAGGATAGGATGAAGTGTTTCCCTCAGCGGTGGAACAAAGTACATGTAATGATACACTCGCCGATTGTGTTGCAGAGGAAGTGAGAGCTGAATCAGGCGCTCGGCATCTTGAGGAGGGGTTGGGGTAGTTGCCGGGTGGGGGAGGATCTGACTGACCACAGTGGAAGCTTCCTCCTCCTCCGCCGGCAGCTGTGAAGTTCTTTGATTGGCGCCACATCTGGGACACAAACTCGAATCACGACCTAAAACGTAGCGCTATGATGTACTTAATCGCTGTTAGTAAATTATTGTCATCGCTATTGGGAACGGGTGTGAACTTGTGGAGGAAACTATTCCATGCTACTCTAGTTTGAGACTTTAAAAAAGAAAAGAGAATTTAGCTTTAGGTGACGAGATAGCTTTTCCTTTGAGTTCCGGCACGTAATGCTAGCACATAATGGACAATCTAATGATTGGCAAAGCTATACTATTTAATCCAGCAATCACTTCAGTTCGAGATTTACTTTTAAACTTATCAAATGTAGCTAACAAACAACGGAAAACCCAAGGCCATATGCTATAGCATCCAGGCTAGGAATCACTCTAAATTAAACTAAAGAAACATGAATTTAGAAATAAGCTACAAGATACTGTATTTATTAGCGCAGCCACACCCACCCAGAGAACATCATCGTCAAATTTGCCGACGACACAGTGGTGGTGGGGAGGTTAATGGGGGAGAGGTCCTGAACCTGGAAAAGTGATCTGCAACTCACAACTTAGCATGAAACATCTCCTAGATGAAGGAACCCACCCTGGACTTCCGGAGAAACAGTGCCACCCCTGCCCCGCTGTATATCAAAGGTGAATGTGTGGAGCGAGTGCAGTCATTCAAATTCTTGGGGTTCCATATCACTGCGTACTTATCCTGGACGACCTTCCTGAGAATGCTCAAAAAGGAACAGCTGAGCACAAGTCTGGTGGTGACCTTCTGCCGCTCCACCATAGAGAGCCTGCTGACTTACGCTTTGCCAGTGCAGCACTCAAGCTGCACAGTAGCAGACAGGAAGAGGCTGCAGAGGAGTAAAAAAAAACAAAGAGAACTAAGCTACTGGTGCCTTCAGTGACAAGATAACTTTGCCTCAAAGATAACTTTGCCTTAAACCGTTAGCACATAATGCTAGCACACAATGGAAAACCTAACAATGTGCTAAACTGTAGCATTTGAGCTAGGAATACCTTCAATTTGAATTGTAGTTTTAAACAAAAGAAAAATAAAGAAGATTTTGCTTAACCTGACATGATAACTATGCCTAAATATTGGCTAATTGGCTAAAGCATCAAAGCCAGGAATCACTCTAAATTGAGATTTACGTTTAAACTAAAGAAAAGTAGGGAGACGACAAGATACCATATTTGTAAGTGTATAACGCTCACTTGTGTATAAACTGCACCCATAATTTTTGATTAAAAATTGGTATAACATTTTGTTTTGCTTTTTCTCAGTTCAAACTAAGCATTATACATGACATGCTGTTGAATACCTGCGGCAAAGGGACATTGTGTAATATTTAGTGCCTACTAGTTGTACAAAAAGCTTTCATTCAGGAAAAAAAACATGGATTTGAATTCTAGGCAAACTATCATACCAATGTCAATTTGCATAAAAAGAATCTTAGGTCGAGAAATTTGTATTTGTTTAACAAAGTGGAACCCTTGCCTAAGGCCGCCACGATGTTTGTCTGGCAACTCGCTGCTACACTGCAATATGGCACTGATTTTTTCCGCATTAGACAATACAGTGCCATGTAGTGGTCAAATTCCAGTTTTAAAATCATGTATTGCCAACATCAACTATTAACACATTATCAACATAAAATGAACAAGGTATTTATTTAATGTCTTTAAAGTCTGATTCGTGATCAGATACACCAAAGAGTTTTTTCCCTTGCCATGGTTTTTTGCGTTTATTTATATCTTCCTGGACCTCTTACTGTTTCCTCCATTCTCTTACATTTGTCTCTGGTATCTTGAATGAGGATTGTGTGATCAAATCAAATGTATTCCTAAAGCACTTTTGAGGCAATAAATTGCCAGTGCTGTATAAAAACATTCAGTATAAAATAAGACCAAAAAAATCCCCTCCTTTATCCCTACCTAACAACCCAAAACACCTAATTCAAAGACACACAATGGTTAAAATACAATAAAACTAAATAAAATGTAATATAAATAAAATATGATTATGCCAAGGCACTGGCTATCCATTTGAGGAACTGGACCTGAGGGAGGCGTATCCACGTTGATAATGAGGTAAAAATGAATGCCTTTGCATATGTTATCTATATCGCTGGTGGTCTAGCAGTTAGGATCCGCGACCCGGTTACAATTCCTGTTGCCTCCAATGTTTTGATTGTGGTCAGCGATTTTTTTTGACTGATCATTGCATGAGTACAGCAATAGACTGCTGGAAAACTTCATGTATAACGCACACCCAAAGTTCTTTCTTAGGTAAAATAAAAGCGCATTACTGATATACAAAAATAAAATACAGTAGTTAAGGAGTAAAGTAATTATCCATGTGGCGCAGTATTGTCGCATGGTTTTCTCACAACTTAAGTAGGGTAAACTAAAGTTGTGAGATGAGTTGGGGGGACTGTGAGCGCGCTAAGGGTTTACCAAACTCACATTCCGTCTTTCCTGAGAGCAAGAAAGAGGTGTGGCTTGCCTTTTTTGGCCAGCCGCCACCATCCCTCCCTCCCTTTCTCTCTCCTTCCATCTCTCTGCCACTGTCCCTCCCTTCCCCTTCTCTTGCTGCCGGTGCACGCCAGTCAAGAAGGGAAACGCTCAGGAAGCGCACACAATGAGCTTGCACGGTGGCAAAAGCAGCGTCAGACGCAGAAGCTCCGCAATGCCAATTTTGCCCCGAGCTGTGGAGGGAGAAAGGCAACCAGGAGCTCACTGAAATCCTCCCCTTCAACCCACTTGCAGCTTCCAGACAGCGGGGCGAAATAAGGATCTAACACCCCTCATCCTCAAAACCCCTGCCCACGATTTGCTCCTCCCGCAGGTGTTCCTGAAGGAGGCCCTGGAGCAAAGACTGGAGAAGGAGAGGGAGGAGGTGCGGCACAAAGCTGGCATGGTGATCCGCGCCCACATCCTCAGTTATGTGGCAAGGTGAGTGGCAGTGACAGTTGGCAGGGTTTGTTTTGCCAAGTATGCGTATGAGGGAAGGTGGAAAGGGATTACGCGCATGCCTTCGGGCACGTTCGTGCATGCGCTGGTTGCATGCACGCATGCAAAGAAAAAAGTTTGGAGCAGGACTTTTAATCCAATCATGGCTACAATGGACGTACTTGTCTACATGTGAAATCACCGTCATGCGGATGTGAGCTACTCTATGTGACAAAGGCTGCGTTTAAAATCCATGCCTGCAGATGCGCTGAATAAGCATTTTTGCACGGCGTTAATTAAGCGTGAGGTGTTGAGCTGCAACCCGTGTTTTTTGTTAAAGTTGCTTAAGCTTGTGAATAAAAACTTTAAAGATGCAATAATTCAGGAGGTGGCACAACCTCAACCCCAGAGTTAAAGCAGATTTAACCTCAGATTAAACCTCAGTTTTAAAGTATTTTAACTTCTGAATTAAAGCTTTAAAGATGTTCCAGGTCAGAAAGTGTCGCATACTTAACCTCAGAGTTAAAACCGTTTTAGCTTTAGAGTCGTTCATCTTTTGCCCAAGGACATTTCGACAATTAAAGTAGCTTTAACTTGTTTATTAAATCTTCAGTGAAGCTCTATAGTAGAGTCGACACAGCCTTAGCCTCAGAGTTAAAGCAGTTTAAACCTCTGAGTCTATGCAATTTTAACCTCAGAGGTAACACAGTTTCAACCTCAAGTTAAAGCTGTAGTGTATTCTTTATCACGAGAGCTAAAACCTTAAGCTGCTTTAACTCTTGAGTTAACTTTTGTCAGCACAATAAACTCAGTCTTATCTTTCGAAGAAGCAGGAGTCCAAAAATGTGTTTTTTTTTTTAATTTTTTGAAAAAAAAACTTTAAATATATTTTTGGGTGATTAACACGCAGCCCCACGGTGCGAAAGTTCAGGGTTCAATTCCAAGAGAAAAGGGGAATAAAGAGAGAAAAAAAGAAGTTAAAAACTAGGAGAAAAAGCTATGAAAAACGAAATAATGTCATATTTCTTTCTATAGCCATTAATCAAGAAAATTCACAAGAAGAAATGAGTGCCCCCGACACTTGTAGCTTTTCTTCGAGGATTTTTTCTTTGTTTCACTAATAATACAAAACTGTCCTCTTAGCGAGGACAAAGCATGCTAGTACATAAGCTTATTGGCAAGATAAAATGTTTGCCATATCCTCAGGCACATCCTCGATTGCAACTCCGTGAAGTCATAATGTTACAGCATGCGCGCCAACTCAATTTCATTATATAAAAAAGGCTTGTCTTTGCAAAGATAAGTGCTCATTCCTAAATGACACTTTTAGACAGCCACAATTATAGGTAATTGAAACATAAATACTCGAAAAAACTGCTTTACTGGCTCTTCAAATATCAAATATTGCACATTATTACAGTAAAACCCCTAGAATACAACATATTTCTGCTCTGAGGTGGGATTACAAGGTGAAATTGTCATGGGGTGGGTGCATGGAAACCGATGGTAATTATTTAATTCATTCCGAACGCTTGGTACCCCAGACAAAACATTAAAATAACAAAATTGTGTATAGTAAGTACTATTTAAATGTAATATACATACATATAATCAAATAAATAAACATTTAAAAAAAAAGAAATCGTATTCATCTTTGATGTGTCGAGACTTGAGATGGTCGAGTGAAGTAGCGGGTGGATGCACAAAGGGAGGAGATGGCAGTTTGAAATTAAAACATCCTCTTGTGAGAATTGCCCTTATATTTTGTATTTAACAAAATAACATTATAAATAAATAGTCATGTAAAGGGATAATCAAATTGTGTTTACCCTTGACTTGAGCTGGTAAAGTGGAGTTAGTGGGTGGATGCAGAAGGGGAAGGAGACGGGGAACTACCATGAAAATTCATTTGAAATCTCCACACTCGTGAGCATTGTCATGCCCTTGGAAAAAGTTTTTGCTCTAATCTCCTTATTCTAAATAATTCGATTTCTAGATAATCACAATCTTTTTTTACATAGCTATTATGTTTTTGCTTCTCTGTTTAGCAACACTGCAAGTGTTGGGACTCATAGCTAATAAATGCTGTACAAAAATACAGTATTGTATTGCTGACTCTCAAAGATTCTGAGTATGATAAAAAGAAAGGTGTTGTGGGAGGTACTTCAGCTTTTAGCATATTGGCATTCTTATGAAGTTGTGACATAAACCAACCTAACACCAGCTGTATTTATGTCACTATAAATGCTAAAGTCAAACACCGATTTGAATAGAAATCTTAAAAGACATTATTCATGTGGTGTCGCAGAAGGATTTGTTGCAGCAACAACAACAAAATCACTCGTAAGAGCTATATAAAGTAAAGAAAAATTGCCATCTCAGCACAGATTTCTTTGCCAAGCTAAAAAGAACAAATCCATTTATCAAGATAGCCGACAGACACTTTATTTGCGTTGGTGGGCCTTATAAATCCATGTGGCCTTGAGTTTGACAGCTTCGCTCCGAGAGCCGAGCAGCGCGAGAGCTTTCTTTAGTTGACACCACCGCCGAAGTTAAGGGAAGTGCCTCGACAGGCATAAATTATTGTTAACTTAAAAACCTTTTTGCATACAGAAACTTACTTTGTCGCACTGAGTTCATAACAAACGTCAAGACGATTGAGTACGGTAATTTTCCTTATGGTTAAATTATTTTTACAATTTCCACCTGATGAAATTCTTTCAAGGAAAAGATTTGGCTGTAATAAATAAAAACGACCTTTTGATCTTAACAACATTTAGCTAAAGCAAGCGATTATGTAATATGGCTATTTTTAGAATAGCATATAATTCGAAAAAACTATGTAATTGCTAGTCTTTACATTTTATTAATTCAAGATTTTATCACAATTTTTTTATTTTATTTTTTATATTTAATGTTTGGGTGCGTAGATTGATGTGTCTGCAAAAACTTTCAAATTCAATATTTTCTATATTTAGTATGTGCTAACAATGCCCTACTGAGTTCAAAGAGCCTTTATAGTGTTTTTGGATGAAAATGGTGAAAGTTGGAAAAGGACTCTTTTAAATACAGTCCAAACGCCAGCCCAACCTCCCAAAAAGAGGAAAACGAACAGTTTATTCGAGCGCATCTCAGGTAGACACGTACTTGCATGCACCATACAAGCAGCTTGACAGAGGCTGCAACTCTTATTTCAGCCAGAAGATGGCATCAGCAAGTACAATATTTTGAAGTTATGGAAACCACCTTTAAGTGTCATAAACCGGAACAAGACCAGGACCCAAATGCGTGACGTTTCTCACACAAGCTTTTCATTTTACGGGAAATGGGGAGTCATGCACGTTAGGCAGCAGTCTGGCGTCGAATGATAGAAAGCCAGAGGCCGACGAGATCGATACCAATTGCCCGAGCAGATATTGGACAAATGGGGTCGATACCGGACAGGACTGGACAGACAGGATTGATATCAAAACAGGATATCGAAAATAAACAAGACAAACTGCATGGGAACAAAACTGGAAACCGATATTAACCAACGGGACTGACAGGATTGATATCAAAACAGGATATCGAAATTAAACAGGACAAACTAGACGGGAACGAAACTGAAAACCGATATTAAACAGGACAAAATAAACGGGAGCAATACCGGGCAGAAAATACCAACAGTAAACATGTCCGAGTCAAAACCCACTTTTTGCGGGCCAGAGGTTCGTTGACAGACTGAAAAAGGAAGAGTGAGAGCACTGAGCTTAAATAGACGGAAAGCCAATCTGTCATCGAGCCGCAGCTGGCGCCACCCGGGCGCCATGGCAACCGTGACATAAAGATTAGTATACTTTTCATAATATTGTCTTTTGATTTCATGTCCATGGTTTTATTTACTTTTCATGGAAGCCCAAGATTGTTAAAATGTAATAGATAAGAAAATGTCTGTTGTGTAGCCCCGCCTTGTTGGGTTTTATTGACAACAGGCGTCATTTTTTCATAAAGCAGCTTTCAAGAGTTTTGAAATTAAAAATTGATTTTTCTTTAAATGTTTTTTTAATAACGAAAAGTAAAATGTTCTTTGATGTTATAAACATGGAATGTTATTCCAATGACCAGATTGATTAATATAAAGTAAACAATAGTAAGTGCTGTACATGTTTAATAAAAATGACATCCTGTTATCAAAATAAATAACCATATCACATAATTGTCCTCTTCATTTCCAAAAGGACGTTTAATATATAGCCATTTTTAATGCTCTTGGGGTTCCAGAGATTTCCTGTACGAGCAGGAAAGCAGTTTAAATCATTTTACCAAGCTTTTTTATGCAAAATATATTAACTTACAAATCTCCTACATAAAAGGAAAGATACATTTCATATGAACAGATTTCGGAAACAATTACTTAAAGAAATATGTAGCACATAATACATAGAAATACAAGTGTCGTATGAGGTCCTTGTAAAGTTAAAGGTAGAATTTTTTCTCCATTAAGTATATGTTAACAATTTCCAACTAAGTTCAAAGAGCCTTTATAAAAAAAAATCAATCGACCCTATTTGCTCTTATCTTTTATCAGAGCTGTTTGGAACTCGCAACACATTAGGAAGCAGGAAAGGGGGCAAGAGCAGGGTTGTGGCGAGTGATTCCATGCATGTGCTAGCAGTTTTCTGTTAGTGTAGCAAAAATGTAAGAAAACGACTGTTTCAAATACAGTCCAAATGCCAATCCTAATCCCAACAAAGGTGAAAAAAAGAGTTTATTTGAGCGCATCTAAGAAATGCACGTACTTGCACGCACAACACAAGCAACTTGACAGAAGCTGAAATGATGATTTAAGCCAGAAGATGGCATCAGTAAGTGTAAAATGGTAAATTCTGGACAGCACCTCTTAAATAACTATTAGAATAGAATAGAATAGAATAGAATGGCTTCCATACTTTTCCTGTACGAATGGGAAAGCTGTTCATTTTAACCTGCTTCAAGCAAAGATTTTCAAACATGCTAGTTTACAAAATCTTAAAACACGGTCTATAAAATATTTCAAAATCTGAATTAAATCTGTGACATCAAACACAACACGAGGTGCATGCGTACAGATTTTTTTTCCCCCTAACGGTTCCCTTCAAAGGAAATGTTCGGCGGAGCCACAAGCACAGCCTTTGTGTTATTATATGTAACAGTATCCTCGTCTCCAGATGAGTCACAGGCCAATGGCGTGATTACGGCGGGGGCTAACCACGGGGTGAAAGGGTCAGAGCATTGTGTGTGGGCCGCGACATGTTTATAGTAAGCGCGTGCACGCAACAAACACACGTGCATATGAGAGGCTGTAAGTAAATCATACTTGCTCTCACATAATACATCATACTCTCACACATGCACACAACTTTAGTCTAGGGCTGCACGATTTGGGAAAAAAACTGATTTGTCGGACCAGTATTGCAATTACAATGCGATTTTCGATTTTAAAAGAAAAGTGCATTTTGTGTGCTAGCATTGTTTTTGTAAGTACTTAATCATAGTTGTATGATAAAACCGTAAGAAAACAGCGCCCTTTTCTGTGAAGCTTTGTTAGGGTTGCTGTCTGCTGACCTTTATTTACTCTTTGATTGCTCTAACGATGTAAGTACCTAGTAGGTACAAGGGTCAAGCTTACCTCAAAATGACGTCATTACCATTTGAGAGTATACGACTATAACATTGTAACAACTAAAAATTTAAAAATAAAAACAGAATACAGAATTGCAGTTGATTCAATGGTCATTATTGTCAGAATACAAAAGTACAACAATATTGGAGGGCTTCTCTTTTAGAGTAAGAAAGCAATTTAGTGAGCGGCTGCCTAGCTGCACGCTAGCATCGGGTAACTGCCACTTCAGCAAGTTCTCCACGATGATTAAAATACAAAAGTCACGAATGAAGCAGTTTTTTATGAGTTTTAACCCCAAAAGTGAAAGTGGCGTAAGTGAAATACAGGCTCCGCAAGGGTAGCTTGTGAGGGTTGCTACGTAGCTGAGTCGTAGCAGTAGGCCGGACCTGCAGCCTCTCTATTGCCTTCTCTCCCGCCGCCACCGCATCCTATTCCCAGACGCAATAATAATCCAAAGAGCACAGCTGGTTATTATTATTTCTTTGCACTCTTCTGACTTTCCTCAAAGTCCAATTCAATAAATGTCATCTTTTCAATGTAACAGGCTGCTAGTTGTTGCGTTGCCCTGTTTTTGTTTTGGTGGCCAGTTGTGCTTCCGCCGACCTTTCACAGTCATGCACACAAACATTGTGTGGCATAGCAAGCTGCTTGCAAACTTTGCCTCACCTTTATTGGCTAGTGCCTCTAAAATTTGCCCGATTGACTGGCGCCGTTAATATCCGAATTGTGACAATTCTGGTTGGCCAAATGCTCTATTAATAAAATAACAGAGGGGAAAACACATGGAACTATAGATTTTTTAGGTAAAAACAGTGTCTTGTGATTACACAATCGCACTACATCACGTCGCAATATAGATTAGATTTTGGGAATCGTGCAGCCCAACTAAACTCTACTACTATACTTTCTCAAACACACTAGTGTATACTATAAGACATACTATGATACTCTAATACACACACTACTATACTCTCTCACACATACTACTTTACTCATACACACAATACAATGCTTTCATATATGTACTACTATACTCTTGCAGTTACTACTATACTTCCACATACACACTATTATAGACTTGCACACACTATTATACACTCACAAACATACTAATATACTCCTACACACTACTACTGACTCTCACACACACTACTATTCTTTCTTACACACCATTAAAATTGCTATTACCATTGGGTTTTTTCACGCCTAATGAAAGGATCACCTCCCCTGTTGTTTTAGTTTTGGTACTATTGTTGACCAAGGCGATGCAGTGATCAGTGCTTATAAGTTGTACAGTTCGACGTCAACTTGAATTTGCTCCCAGGATAATACTGTAGTATGTATGAGAGAGCATAGTAGCATGTGTGTTACAGCATAGTAGTGTGTGTATAAGAGTATAGTGATATAAGTAAGAGTATAGTCATGTGAGTGTGAGCATAATAATATGTGTGAGAGAGTAGTATGAGAGTATAGTAATATGTGTGAGAGGGTTTTGTCCTGTGAGTATATGTGTGACAGAGTATAGTTGTGTGTTTATGTGAGTATAGTGATATGTGTGAGAGGGTATAGTAGTCTAAGTAAGAGAGTATAGTAGCATGTGTGAGAGAGTATAGTGTGTTTGAGAGTATAGTAGTATATGTACTTGTGTATAGTAGTGTGTATGAGAGTATAGTAGTTACCATGAGAGAGTATTGTAGTGGTTGTCATATGACTGTGTCTGTATGAGAGTATAGTTGTGCATGTGCAAAAGAACAATGTCATGAGAGCAAATATGATTTACTTCTCAAACGGCCTCATACTTACTGAACATGCCTGCACGTACTTGAAACACGCGTGCACGTACGATACACGTGTGCACGTACAGAACACGCGTGCGTGCGAGCAGGCTTAGTCACAGGGCCGAGCGCACCAGCCCACACCACCGCATGCTCATCAGACCGTAAACACTCCCAGCCCTGTTTATTTAAACCAGGGATGGCGGTGGGCACAAGGCCCGCAACATCACTGGCAAGCTTGCGGTGACACGCCATGTTCACACTCGTCCAGAAAAAAAACTACCGAGACCTCCGGGATACATCCACCCCGTCTTATGCCGTTTTCACTTTGCGGTGAGGAATAAGGTGTTTTTTCAGCGCCTCGTTACGGCATTTTCTCCATTGTAAGACCTCAACAACAAATTCAAACTTTGTAGTGTTGGTGTGTATGAGTGAGCAAATTATATCCCTAAGACACTAGTCTGGAGTTTTTCGACATCATGATGCTGGTCTGCTATTGGTTTGATCACAGCCAGCGGTGGGCACGTTACTGAAACAGAAAAAATAATTCAGTTACCCCCCAGATTACTGACATAAAAGTAGTCTGTTACTCTGAGAGTAACTCTACGGTAGTTACAGTTTACTGTATGTACCTGCGTTGGAGCTGACCCCTTAAACTGCTTTAAAATAGCCACATAATAAAAGCAATAGAAGAAAATGTGAACACCATCAATTGGAAGTTGTGAACCCTTCATATTTCTTGGCCTGTGTAATCTTGAGAGTTTTCAGACAAACACTTAGGCTAGACACTCCATATCCATTTTGTCTTCTTGTTTCCGCCCTGCTGTATTCCTGGACCCTGGCTATTTCAGCTGAAAATGAAAATCTCCATTCTGATCCCTGTGTAACTGTACTTTGTTGGTAAATATAAACACACCCGCCCACCCTTTCTTCTGCGATGTTTGCTGGTGGATTGAGGGTTGTATGTTACATTCTGAGTGAAGGAAGATTAGCAGTCAGTGGATGTTTTAATTCATGATCTGCTTTGAATAAGTACCACCATGTTGTAACTACAGTTGAGTTTCAAAATTTGAACAATAACGCGTTACATTACTTCCATCCATCCATTATCTGCACCGCTTATCCTCAGTAGGGTCGCGGGGGTGCAGGAGACCATCTCAGCTGTCTTCAGGCAGTGGGCAGGAGAAACTGGTTGCCAGCCAGTCGCAGGGCACACAGGGACAGACAACTCACTTGCTCATTCACACCTAGGGACAATTTGGAACGGCCAATTAACCTGACATGCATGTTTTTGGAATGTGGGAGGAAACCGGAGTGCCCGGAGGAAACCCACGCAAGCTTGAGGAGAACATGCAAACTTCACACAGGAGGTTCGATCTCATGACCTCAGAACTGTGCCGCGCGTGTTTTCTCTTTACCTCACTTTAATGTGTGCGGCGCGCTAACCACTGCGCCGCCGTGCTGCCCCGTTACAGTACTTGTTACTGAGAAAAGTAATTGCGCTACAGTAACGTGTTCCTTTGTACTGCATTAGTCCCAACACTGGTGGTAATGTCTGCAAAGTCTTATAACTTGGATTTTCTGTCGAATATGGGGCACTATTTTTGCTCGATAGACATCTTGTATCTTGAATTTTTTGTAACAAAATTAGCTTGTATATAGAGGGGTGAAGCACAAACTGTTCAAACGGGTTTGATCTCCAATAGGAAGCAGTACAAGAGGGCACTGGCCAGCGCCGTCACCATCCAAAAGAACTACCGGGCTCACTTCTGGAGACGCAGCTTCCTACGCCTGCGCTCGGCCTCCGTCATCCTGCAGAAACACCACCGCGGTCGGCTAGCCCGCTCCCTCTGCCGGCAGCTCAGAGAGGAAAAGGAAAAGCGCAAACGACGGGAAGAAGAGGAGAGGAGGCGGTTAGAGGTAATCCCAAATTCTTAAACATGCAAAATGTGAGAAAATAGTACATGTGTTTTTGCAAAATCTACATATATTTCATCGGCATATTCCAATTATCTTCCAAGATAAAGCATTTTGAAGAGGAATACCAGGACCCTAGCAAGCTAGTCGCCATATTTTTCATGTTGATTAGTCAGAGGTGTTAGGAGTGTTTTGAGCAAAGTTTCAGTAGTTTTTGTGGAGAAAGCCAAGGCATTGTGTTGCAGCAAAGGACTAGTGGCAAGGAGGCTAACTGGCAAAAACACACGGAGAGCTGCCAACGGGGGGCTAAGCAGGACCGATCAACATGCAGAGGCCACAGCCTCAGCGGAAAAACGCAGGCTGGCCAACCTAAAGAACATGCGGAGAGCAGCCAGGGTAACCGGGAACCAATAACTAAAAGCAGTAATGGTGATGGTGACTGTCAGGTTCAAAACAATTTCCGGATGAAATAGGAAACTTTTTAGTTACAATCAAACTTGTTTATTTCAGAAAAGCAAGCACATTGAAACCAGGCAAATTTGCGTTCTTGGATTGCGATGATACAGACTGAAGCGTGAGCCTCCTTTTCATACCGTTTCATTGATTTCTGATTGGAGGATAGAGTAAAACACGGGCACGTAAGCAATTGATTGGTTTAGGCAGGAATCACATATTCAAATGCAGTGTATAATGTTGGTCGCTGGATGGCGTGAGAGCATAATAGAGGATACATCACATAAGTTTATTGTTTGCATATAGATAGGAGTCTTGGGAAATTACCAGTGACCTCAATGTTGTTGAAACAGAGTTCAATTGGCTATGGGAAAGTTATGTTCCCGTCCTTGGGTTGCATGGTTTTGCCAAAAGGAGTTCCGTGCACCTGTTTGATAACAGATAGGGAGCTTCCATCTCTGTAGAAACAAAGGTCCTTTGGCCTGGGAAACCGACGCTCCCGACCCTGGAGGCGCTCGCTCCCGAAAACAACTCGAAAAGGCAACTGCACAATTATTGAGTAAATATAAATGTAAAAAAGTATTGTAGTATAGTATAAAAGGCACACTTCGCACATAATTTCCCTTACATTGACAAATGCGAGCCGGTCGGGAATAAATAAACCAAGGATTAGGCAAAACCGGCGCAAACGCCAGTCTAGCCAGCCAAACAACACACGGTGGGCAGACAATGAGCACAAGCTGGGGGCAAACAAAACGGTAAAGCCTTGGAAAAGCCCAGATACTAACGGGGAGCTAGCTGGACAAAATAAGACCAACCACGACACATGGTGCGAAAACAAAAGAAAAGACACAATCGCCCACCTCTAAGCCGAAATAAACGGTATGCAATTGCTGTTCCCTACAATCGCTGTCTGTTTTGGAGCTGCCTCACCTGTTTTGCTAATGGGATTCACCATTTTTAAAGTGTTGTGTTCCTTCAATGACATCGCAATTCTAAAGGAAACAAACCAGATTGTTCAACTTTGCAACTAAATTTCTCGAGCCTCCCTGCACCTGGAATATTTTGCAACATATTAGCATAATCTTGGGGCAGAATAAACAATTTTGTTTGGGAATACCTTTAAAGGAGGAGGAGGCAAGAAGGATGGAAGAGGAAAGGAGGAACAAGGAGGAGGAGCAACGGAGGCTTCTGGATGAGGAGCTGAAGACCAAAGCCGAAGAGGAGCTCAGGCTGGTCAGGGAGAAAGAAGAGGAACAGAAAAAGGCTGCCAATGGGGACGTTCAAAGGTGACTGAGTAATTTCACCTTCAGCAAAACCCTTATAATACATGCTCTCTTGCTTTTGATAGACTGTAATGTAATGTCACTTAACATAAAAAGCCTTCCTTTGAATGGATGCTTGGATTGATCATCAATAAGTAATACCCTTGTTCTATTTTTTTTATCCCCACAGGAGCTCTCTGCTTCTGAATGGCGCTTGCCAAAAGGTAAGACCATAAAAATGCATCGTCACATTTTTTTGTGGTCCAACAGGTGGTTTTATGCTAAAATAAATACAGTAATCCTTTGCTACAATACAGTTCACCTTTCACAGTCTTGCAGCTTAACGGATTTTTATCATGCTTTGGGTTTTACATTCTGATAAGCCAAACAGTCCCCAAGAGAGACAGTATTGGTATAATAACACATCTGCACAGGGACAGTATATAGTAATTGTATTTGTTAATGAAATGCTTGGGTTTGTTCTTTGGTTTCAATGTATAATACAGTATTGTATAATAATTGTATAATATTTGTTTTATATATTCTTTTTTATTTATTGTATTTATAATAACTATATTATATGTTTTATAATATTCATATTAAAAAATATAGTTTTCTAATTAACAGATTTCGCTTATCACGGTTTGTTTTTGGAACCTAACCCCATGCGATAACGAGGGTTCAATGTATGCATAATGCAAAATAACCAGAAGTAAAGTGATATTTTCGAATTTATTTCACTTTCCTGACTTACATGATTTATTTGAAGATTAACATTTTGTAGAAATATTGCCAGTAACCACAGACATAAACAGTACATATTTTCTAATAAAAACAACAACAACAAAAAAATGTATCATGTGAGCCTATATATTCCAAGTTTGTCAATATAATATTGAGTAAAATATCCCAGGAAGTTGGGGCAAACGATCCATTTACTGAATTGGTCCTTCATCATTTACTTCACTGTGTGTTTCTGTATGTGTGTGATTGTATTCGTGCTCTTCAGTGTAAATCTTCATAGAACATTGGCCATTCCTGCATACAGTATTTATGACTCCTAGCTGACTCAAGTAGTCAGGAAACCAGCAGAGGTAAAAGGAAGAATAGGATTGTTTTTATTGTGATTGATATCCACAGTATCAATGGTGAACCTTTGTATGCAATGAGATTACTTATGGAACTCCTGGGTATAAATGTTTTAAAGACTTTAAAGAGAAAATTAAAAGGCTTTCAAGATAAATAGCAAAAATATTTAAGACTTAGTGCTTTGAGACTAGCCTAAATTATAATTAAAGTGCAATGAAAAAAATATTGCTGTGTGATGCCTGACTCCATCCTTATCAACTCTGAATTCTGGGAAAAAAAACATTATATATTGGTAGCGGGGGGTGTTCGTTTAGTGAGGTCTGTGATGGGTTAGGCAAGCATGTGGTCTTCCCCTGGTTTGCCAGGCCATTTTGTTTCGCCAGAGGCAAGTATATGTGCATTGTGACCCAACAAACCGTCCTTTTCCTGATTTTGTTTCCAGACTCTACCCTCTCAAACCGTGTCCCTCAACCATCACGCCTCGGACGAGGAGAGCCGTCAAATGGAGGAGATCTTACGACTGGAGAGAGAAATCGAACGGCTGCAAAGGCAGCAGGAGGACAACGTCCACCTTTTGGGCGAGATCCCCCGCGAAGACCTTCGGCAGAGGCGGGAGGCCGAAATCTATCGACTAGAGAAAGAGGCTTCCCGCGTGGCGACTGAGTTCCTGGAGCTCTTGGACTTCGGTGCCCTAGAGCCATCGCTATCCAGCGAGGAGAACCTCCACGACTTGACGGAATCCGCGGCTCCTCTAGCCGAGGAGGAAGTGGACGAGGGTTTCCACGCCGAGGATGAATGCGTTCCACTTCCTGACTTGCCCCCGCTAGCCGCTGCTCCCCTTGGGAACGTTATATTCCAAAGTCTCCCGCCTCCTCCGCCGGCTTTTTCCGAGGGACTCTTGGTCGGCCCACTTTTGGCTTCTCCTTCCAATGGACTCGATCATATCCCACACCCACAAGATCCTCACCCTGCTCACCTTGACGACAAAGTTTTGAATCCATTGCCTCCAAGCCAGTCGCCGTCTGGCTCCAACCTGCCTGATGATGAGTCGGATTACGACCAGGAGGAGTTTGAGGAGGCAAACGGGAGTTCGGGCACAAGCATCAATGAGGGCCAAATCACCACCGAGGAATTGCTGCGCAAATCATCCTGCACCCACAACAGCCTTGAGTCCTACAAGGGCAGCTCCGACTCAGTGAGGACTTTTTCAAGTTAGAATTATAATTAGAATTGTCTTTATTGTCACTGATAACAATGTCGTGAACATTGTTTACAAACGGGGTCTCCAACCATTTTCAAGCTGAGAGCTCATTTTTGCTACTTATTAGTGAAAGGGGCAACCAATTGGATATACATTTCCAAAATAATTACTTATCTTTTACTACTTGCTATGTTGTTACTTTGTTATTACCAGGTTAAATATTAAAAGTAGAAAAAAAGGAGAAAAAGTCACGAAAAGAAGAGAGAAAGATAGATCAAGAAGAAAACAGAGTGAAAGAGAGAGAGAAAGAAAAAAGAGAAATAATAGGAGAAAAAAGAGAGAGAGGGAGAAAAAAAGACAGAGAGGGAGAAAGAGAGATTGAGAAAGAAATGGACAAAGAAAGTGAGAGAGAGAGAAAGAGAGAGAGAAAGAGAGAGAGAGTAGGAGAGAGAGACTAACAGTAAAAGAAAAAAGGAAGGTGGGAAAAAGAGGAACATAAAAGGAGAGTAAGTAAAAAGGAAAGGGAGAAAGAGAAAACATGATAGAAAAGGGAGAAATAGAAAGAAAGGGACAAAAGAGAAAGATGGAAGGAGGTAAAGAGGAAGATAAAAAGAAAGGAGGAAGGAGAAGTGTGAGGTAGGTTAATTTGACTCAACTACAAAGAAAAATCACAATGACCAAGCACTGGTGGGGTATTTTTAGAACAGGTCTGCGGGCACCTAAGCTGTCTTCAAAGGGCACCCGGGTGCCCGCGCGCACCACTTTGGAGACCTCTGGTTTACAACAACATTAGAAGTGGTACTCCAGGATAATCATGTAATAAAGAAAAGCCAAAAAGAAAGAAATATGGTAACAATGAGTTCAAGTACAGGCAAAATTTACAACACGGGGCAGAAACCTATGGCTCGCGGGCCATATATGGCTCTTTTCAAAAGTGCATATGGCTTGGAGACAAAATTGTTTCCATGCATATATTTTCCATGTTGTTCCAAATTTGAGTGAGTGATGTCTATTGTAGTGCACTAAATATTGATTGAATTTGTCTCACTTTTTTGAGAACCATGACAGTTTTTTTAAAGATATTTTTTATTTACTGACATTCAATCTCATGATCTGAAATGAGGCTAGAGGCACCATTTAACCGTGATGTATTGGTACTGGTAAGGTTTTTTTGTATTTTAATCAAGACACACACTCAGCCATTCAAGGGAATTCGTTTCACTACACATCTACAGAAGAAATTGAATTAACATACTACATTCAGGACTAAAATATAATAGAAGACAGAAAGAATGACACTCTGAGGTTCTAGAAGTTATTTTTTTTCAGTCTTTTGTGCTTGTTTAGGGTGAGGATTGCCCTAAAAACAGTCTCTGAGCCAGTTTTTAGGGATCTGTAGTGTTTACCAGAGAGTAGCTGGTCACAGAGGTGGTGGCCTGAATGAGAAGAATCCTTTAGATTAACGTTAGATCTGCTGGGGGTATCACAATCAATGTCCTCCAGACTGGGCAGAGGGCAGCTGATTATTTCCAGGACAGTGTTGTTTTTCTCTCCGCAGCAGTGCTCCCAGCATGCCAAACCATGATGCTGTATGCCAGTATGGGGAGCTTTTTATGCCTCATAAGAATGGGTATTATTATTAAAAATTGCCAGTACACAAATCTATTCAGTTTCCAGTATGCCTGCTAAAAAACACAAAAGGCGGACAAGAGGTAAACATCAGCGATTTTGTTTCAGTTTATCGAAAGCGATGAGGAGAACGATGGCTACGTGGACACTGATGAGGAGTTCTCTAATGGTAGGCTGCATCTGCTGAATGGCACCGGGCCTCCCTACTTCCACGGCTATCTCTATATGAAGAGTAAGTAGGCTTGTTTACTGTAAAAATATTCATATAGATTTCCTATTTTATGTGCTTTTTTTAAAAAAAAATGTTTTTTTAACAAAATGATATGATATAAATTATCTTTATTGCTGTTGAGTGCCTGTTATTTAGCTAAATGTTATTTTATTTTGAAAAGGTTGCATTTATTCATTGCGGAATTTTTGGGCTTCTAAAGATTTCCTGTTTGAGCAGGAAAGCAGGATATATCATTTGAAGATATTTCATGATAAATGTACTTGTTTACATAAAAAGAAATATACATTTTATATAAACAGATTTAGGAAACAATTACTACCTAAATAAATAGAATAGAATAGAATAGAGTAGTGCAATAACATTTAGAGACAACAACAATTTCCAAATAAGTCACAAGATATATATTTTTACAGTTTCGATTTCAGAGATTTCGGTTTACACACAACGACAATAATGTAGTTGGTTTTACAAAGTGTAATTATTTTATTTTACTGTCAGAAAATTTCACTTTTTTGCCGGGTCGTAAATCTTCTCAAAATACGTATTTAATTCTTATATTCAAACAGTTAATTTTGCATTGTTAAAGGCACCATTTCTTAAAACATTGTGTTTATTTATCTTTTTCCCCAAAAATAAGTTGCATTGTCAAAATGCTTCATTTTTTTTTAATATATTTTTTAATTTTTTTTTAAATATAAAGTTTTTTATTGGTCCGTTAGCACTGGGCTGCCTCGCGTAGGTCACTTTTGGTGTCACATCAGATAACTTCCATGCAGTATTTTACTCCTTTTGTGACAGTTTTCAGGGGGACTGTTAAGTCTAAAGTTTAGTAGACAGTGATAAAGGTTCACAGTTTATGGATCCCTTAACGCTAGGGCTGTTAAGGCACCACTTTGTGTGGTGCGGCTTGGGCAAGTATGGCCTGGTGGCGCCATCCTTCTTTAGGCCGTTTTTTTGGGGTAGGCGTTTGTTTACCCGCATGAGAGAGTAATGGGTTCCATGGTTATCAGTAGCAGGAGAAGCCCCTTGATCTGACTCAGATACAGCACCGTCATCATCTGGTTGCTGTTGTTTTTTAGTGTCAAGTGCCATCAGGGATGAGCAGAACCTTGGCATTGACTGGCTCTTAAAAAGGGTCTTTTTTATGGCAGTCCGTTAACACTGTGCTGCCTCACATAGGACATCTTGGGTATGACGCAGGAATATTGCGTTTTACATGAAGCATCTTTTGACACTTTCTCATGGTCGCCAATCTAGATACAAAAATTAGACTGATCTTGTTGAGTTTCACATTTTGCCACACTTACACCTCACAAATACACTACCCATCTTTTTTTGTTTTTAACATTACGATCCCCCATTTCCAGGCGGCCTCATGATCCCGTGGCGGCGCCGCTGGTGTGTACTAAAAGACGAGACCTTCATGTGGTTCCGGGCCAAGCAGGACTCGGTCAAGTCGGGCTGGCTCTACAAGAAGGGAGGCGGAATGTCTACATTGTCTCGCCGAAATTGGAAGATGCGTTGGTTCGTCCTGCGGGATTCCAAGTTAATGTACTTTGAAAACGACAGCGAGGAGAAGCTTAAAGGGACAATTGACGTGCGCACGGCCAAGTAAGTCCACCGTGATGCTATGCTATTGAGTGAATCAGAGCTAAATGCTTGTTCATCTGTGGCTCCGCCAACAGGGAGATTGTTGACAATCATGAGAAGGAAAATGCACTTAATATTGTCATGGACGAGAGGACTTACCACATCTATGCAGAGTCTCCAGAGGATGCTAGGTACTGCTCATGACATATAAAAATCTCATTTACATTTCCAACATGACTCAAAAATGTACAGTGGCTCCCCGGGATATGCAGAGTTTGTACTGATGCTGGAGTTTAATGTTTTTTTTTTTCAAGGATTGAAAAGTACTTAAATTTTGGGTGACATGCTTGTAAATACTTGAAAATGTTGCCATGTTTCTCAACAAGTCTGTTTAAAAATGACACCGAAACTGCTCTATGGTAGCTTTGCTTGGCCATTGCCTTTCTTTTTCCCTTGTGATAACTGCATCTGACTTTAGTTTGTACGGTATTATCCTATTAAATGTCCTCGCCCCCTATAAATCCCGCCCAAGTATTCAAGTGCATACTACACCTAAACAGGGCACAATGAAATCTATTTTAGGTCAAGGATTAGGTATCATTTATGGACATTTATTATGGGCCTTGCAAAAAATGAGTGTAACGCTTCCCACTGGTAAATTGTATTGGGAAGAACTTCCTGCATCTGAAAATGTAAGCTACTTATTGTAATTTTTACCCAACATCTATACAGGAAGAGATTTGAACAAATATAACAAATATATTTGCAATTTACTCAAGATATAAATATCATATGTCTTGATAAATCGCATAAGTAATTCGCATATACTTTTGTGGCTCTGCTAAATTTATTATTCACACCAGATTTTTTTCTTTTAATGCTACTGGAGAAATTGGAAAATTGGTTTTGAAAGTCCTTAAAAAGTGTCTTAGCCATGAAAAAGGTGAACAAAATCTGGATATGTCGTACCTGCCTTTTGGCATTTTTACTTAACATAGTGGCATGTTTCTTCAGCTCCCTTTTACAGAATTTACCTAAGTAGACGACATCAACAACAGATTATTTTTCTTGCCTCAAAATTCATCACATTTTGACTTTGCGCTGTTCGTGTATATGATGTCTCTAAGATGCCTGTTTGCAATTGGTTGATTTCATATTAAATGCTGGTCTGCTATCGGTTTGAATCACTGCATCATAAAAATAAAAATATGCTATTGGCTGGATTACCCTCCACAGTTCATAATTTTGTTTTTCATTACGGCTGTGACTTAATGATACAATACAGTATTCTTTGTACTGTATTTATTCGCTTTGGGTCCGAGGCTTGCTAAAAGGAGAGGCAAAAACCTGATAACCATGCAAACGAAGCTTGCGATAATCAAGTAATGCAAATAAAGCACACAAATCGCGAGGTTGCATGAACGTATCTAATCAAAGATCAGGACAATTATTAAGTAAGATGCGCCAAAACAACGGATTCTTCCAAGGGCATGAAAAGCTTCGCAAATGGCAGTTTCGAAATCAGTTTTCATTTCAACTCGCCGTGTCCTCACCCCCACTGATAACCACCCGCTACTCCACTCGACCAGCTCAAGTCACATTAAACCTCATCTCATCTCATCTCATTAGCTACACCGCTTATCCTCAGTAGGGTCGCGGGGGTGCTGGAGCCCATCCCAGCAATCGTCGGGCAGTGGGCAGGGGACACCCTGAACTGGTTGCCAGCCAATCGCAGGGCACACAGGGACAGACAACTCACTCGCTCAGTCACACCTAGGGACAATCTGGACCAACCAATTCACCTGAAATGCATGTCTTTGGAATGTGGGAGGAAACCGGAGTGCCCGGAGGAAACCCACGCAAGCACGGGGAGAACATACAAATTCCGCACAGGAAGTCTGGAGCTGGATTTGAACCCACGCAGGAGGTTCCCAAGACATGAACTGTGCCGCACAAGCGCTAACCACTGCGCCGCCGTGCTGCTCACATTAAACCAAAAGTAAATAAAATGTAATTTTTTTCCACATGTTTATTAATTAAAAATGTTATTTAATCATCATCTATCCATTATCTGCACCGCTCCTCCTCAGTAGGGTCACGGGGGCGCTGGAGCCCATCCCAGCTATTATCGGGCAGTGGGCAGGGGACACCCTGAACTGGTTGCCAGGTTATTTAATCATATCCACATGTATTATCTACTAGCAGTATTTACTACACACTATTTATATTTATAATTTTCATCAACCATACCGGAGATTCGGAAAGCATTAGCTAATTATCCATCCATCCATTCATTATCTGCACCGCTTATCCTCAGTAGGGTCGCGGGGGTGCTGGAGCCCATCCCAGCTATCTTCAGGCAGTGGGCAGGGGAGACCCTGAACTGGTTGCCAGCCAGTTGCAGACCACATGGTGACAGACAACTCACACCTAGGGACAATTTGGACTTTAACCTAACATGCATGTTTTTGGAATGTGGGAGGAAACCGGAGTGGCTGGAGGAAACCCACGCAAGCACGGGGAGAACATGCAAACTCCACACAGGAGGTTCGATCTCATGACCTCAGAACTGTGCCGCACACGCGCTAACCACTGCGCCGCCGTTCTGCCCTAGCTAATTATCAATAGAGCAATTTCACATTGCGATTCCCACCTCAGATCATATTTATATCATATCCCAGGGATTGACTGTATTTGTTCATGACATATTTTTCAAATGAACACTCCCAATGAACTGTACTGAAATTATCTCTTTGGTTTTTCTTTCCTAAACTCCCCGCGGTTCCATCCAGCGGTTGGTTCAGCGTGTTGAGTCGGGTCCACACCGCCAGTCCGGAGCAACTTACCGAAATGCATCATGAGCAAGCCAACCCAAAGAACGCTGTGGTTAGTGGTCTTGTAACCCACAACTTTTCATTCTTGCTCTCCATGATGGGCCACAATCCCACGCCAATCCTAATAAAACATGCGTGTAACACAAGAGAACTTTCACATTTCAGCGACCCCTGTATTATATTTTTTGGCGGTAAATCTAAAAATATTTTGATAATTCCAAACTTAACTTTTAACCTAACTTATTGCTATCTGTAACTATGACTGTATTACTTAATTATTCACCTTTCTTTTGTCTTTACAGGGCACCCTGGATGTGGGCTTGATTGATTCGGTTTGTGCATCAGACAACCCTGACAGGTATGCGTTGTCCAGAAAAGGCAAATGGCATTGTACACATTTCTTTTATTTCCTGTTATAGTGGCTGACTACATCAAAATGACATTTTAAAATCAGAATCACAAATTTAGTGTATGCATTATTTTAATTACTGTTGCTGTTGTTATTTGTATTATTGTTGCTATTATTTTATTATTATTGTTATTCTTACGATTTTATTAATGCTATTTATGATTGTTGTTTTATTGTTATAATTATATTTCATTAGTTTATTTTATGTGATTGATTTAATATTATTTTCATTATTTTTATATTATATGGTTTTATATTTATTTACACGTATTTATCATATGTTATTGATTTTTTTATATTTTATTTTCCACTCAAAATAGTTTGTATAGAAACAATATCAATATTTTGCACATTTTTAAGCGTGAATACTTTATATTACTATTGGAGATTTTTTTTTTTTACATTGGATCACCTTCTCTTTTATTAATATTGCCATTATCTTTATTATTATTAATGTACTTTTTTATTTTTACTAGTAATGTTTTTTTTCCTTTTAATTTTCTATTTTCATTATATAATTATATTATTGTTGTTATGTTTATATTATTTATATATATATTTTTATCATATATATTTTGTTCTTTTGTTATTGTATATTTTTATGTGACGTATTTAAAATTATTGTTATTTGTATTCACTTTCCAAACAGAAATAATAGTAGACATTGATAATATGTGAATATTTTCCACATTTTTAAATATGTATACTTTTAATGAAGATTTGAGACGTTTTACAGTAGATCCCTGCTATTTATTCATTTTTGTTTTTATTTTTATCATTTATCATTATTGCTGTTATTATTTGTATTATAAATATTATTTCATAAATTTTTTATTACTTCTATTATTCTATTTTTTTATTATATTATTATATTTTTGTTGTTACATTGGTATATTTATTTTTTATATTAGTGTAAATTTTTATTTTGTGATTTCACATTATTGTTATTTGTATTTTTTTTTCACACGGACAGAATAGTAGACTTGAATGAAATATAAAATATTTTTCATATTTTCAAATGTGAATACTATTTTGTTATGATTTTTAGAATTTTTTTAAAGTGGATAGGCGGGGATTTTCCAGTTAACAACGCCCATTTTTCTCATATTGTTGGTATATCAGCATTTTTAGGGATTTCTTTTAGGTTGAATATTCTATTTCCATCTCGAAAAGCAGTAGTCAGCCATACAAGTTAAATTCAGTAAATATTGAAATCATTCGGTGCCATAAGGATTGTCCCTAAGGGTAAAAATGTAAACATATGTTGTTTTTTTGTTTTACTTTAAAAATCTTTTATAAAGACGCTGCTCATCAGTAAGTATCAAGTTTCAGGGAGTATTTTCAGTATGAAAAATTATTGATTAGATCTTTGTCTACACATCTCGGGAGCCCCCATATACTAGTCTGGCTTCCTGTATCAAGCGATTGAAGTGTGTAGGCGGCCCTGTATGCCGAGTATAGGTGTAGTGAAGCAGTGTGCTCATAGTAGTGAAGCTATGGAAAGGTACAGATAGTTAACTATTCAAGCTTTTTTCTTCCTAAAAAGGTGACAAAGTCCCTTCGTCATTATTGGGGCAGAGAGGGATGAAGTTTCGTGCATGTCCACAGGAACACGATCGCTATGGTGACCGAAATCGTGTGATCACGTCACTGGAAAAATCAGGAGCTGAAGAGTTCATGCATAAGTTCAGTGTTCTTGCAATAAAATGTTATTTTACAATAAAAGTGCCGTTGTGTTTATGGAAAGCTTTGTTAAGATGCAAAAGACGGCACCAAAGTTAAAGTTCTGTTTGTAATGCATCACAAAAAGCCATTTTCCTCAATTTTGGGGGAAACAAATATTTTCAAGAAACTTTGCAATGATAAACTGTTGTGTACTAAACAATGGTAAAAAATAGATATACTTTTTCTTCTCATGAAAGATGAGGGTTGAAACTTTCTATTTATATGTCCTATGGCAATGCTACAGAACAAAAATTTCTGTAGAGCTCCAAAATGAGTCAAAATGGCAAAAATTGGCTGGCACGGACGGGCCCTTCCCATTTGAGAGACATCTGGCATTAAATGAGTTAAGCAATGATTTCTGCATATAATAAATTGTTTTTTTTTCTGTTTGTAGACCAAACTCCTTCGTGATCATCACCGCCAACCGTGTCATCCACTGCAATACGGACACACCCGAAGAGATGCACCACTGGATCGGACTGCTGCAGAAATCCAAGGGAGACTCCAGAGGCGATGGGCAGGAGTTTATAGTCAGAGGTAGCACAAAGTAATCAGGCGCAATAAAACCAACAGTGTAATAAAATGTTGTTTCCCTCCTGCAGGCTGGCTGCAAAAGGAGATGAAGTCAGGCGTAAAAAGCACGTCTCTGAAGCTAAAGAAACGTTGGTTTGTCCTCACCACTAACTCCCTGGACTACTACAAGTCATCTGAGCGTAGCGCCTCCAAACTGGGAACCCTGGTTCTCAACAGTCTGTGTTCAGTAGTCCAACCGGACGAAAAGGTCTTCAAGGAGACTGGTGAGTCCATTGAAAAAGAAAACTGGTCCTACAAAAAAACTACATTAGACCCCAGAAATACGAAGTAATCTGTTCTGAGATGGGATCGCAATGTGAAAATCATGGCAATGGATCAAAACTCATAGTAATAAACTTATGTGATCTAAACCCCCTGGACCCCAGGTAAAAACTTTACAATTGTATGTACATATTAGACATCAGTAACAAAATTGGAAATGACAAATGCTACTTATATGTAATATAAATGCTTATGAATAAATGATGTTATAAATAAATATAAACGTTAAATAAATGTGAAATTGTTTTTCACCTTTAGTGTGATCTGAGGTGGGACAGTAGAGTTAGTGGGTGGATGCAGACGGGAGAGGAGAAGGGAGGATCATAGAAGGGGAGGATTCAAATTAATAATTCCCTTTATGGGGATTGTCACACCCTAGGACCAAAAATTGTCCCGATCGTTGATTAGTTACGACCATATTCCTTAGCAAGGGTAACAATACGTGCGCCTTCTTCGTATTTATCGATATTCGCAAGCTCGTTTTCACAGATCAGCATCTTACATGATTTTGACCGATAGCAGACAGCCATGTTAATAAATACAGTACAGAAAAATATAGTGTTGTATTGTATTGAACTCGCAGTTATTACAAAGCACACAAGATTCTAAACGGAAAAAGAGAAAGGCATTGTGGGAAGGAGTTTGGCCAATAGCATAGTCGTATATTCACGATACTATGACGGAAACCAATAGCAGACCAGCATCTTATATGACGTCGACTAATAGCAGACAGGCATCTGAGACTTAAATTGCCTATTCATAGGTATAAACACAAAAAAGGGAAATATTGGAGAGTATTTGGCCAAGCAAAATAATTTTGTGTCTATTTCCTATTATGGGGGAAAATACTGAGGGAACAAAAAAAGCATCTGATTCAATATTGTAATGTGAGAACATCATAAATTAGGGACACCATAATTTTACCTTTTGAGCAGCGGTTTTCTTATCGAGTTCCTACACCAATTTTGTCCCTTGTTCTCACCGTTCTTCCTTCCCCTTGTCACTAACTTTCTCAGGACGTATTATCATCCGGGCTCTACCGTACTGTGGTAAAACATGGTGTAACGCCGCTCTTCCCGTCTTAGGTTACTGGAACATCATCATCCACGGCCGAAAGCACTCTTACCGCCTCTACACCAAAATGCTTAATGAAGCCATGCGGTGGACAAACGGCATACAGGGAGCCATCGACAGCAAAGTGCCCATCGAAACGCCGACGCAGCAACTCATCAGGGACATCAAGGTTGGATTTTTTGGTTTCTCGGCTATTATGGCTACACCAGCACGTGAAAAACATTAATATACTCAACTCTTTGCAGTCGTGCAAGTCTCTGGCAGGGACACAGTGTGTAGTAAAGTGAGGTACTCACTATGTGTGTTGTGAAAACACTTGTTTGCCGCTGTCCCTTTTACTTGATGTCCTGCGGTGACGTATCCCGTTGTTTATGGAGCCGGACCGAGCCGCTGTTTTCCTTTTTCTTCAATAGGAAAGCAGTTTGAATGTGGAGGCGGTGGAGCAAACGTACTGGAGAAACCCCATCCTGAGATACACCCAGCATCCTTTGCACTCCCCGCTCCTACCTTTGCCTTACGGAGATGTCAGCATCCACTGTGAGTTACTGGCAAATTTTGGATCCGTTTATATGGTTTCCTATTTTTGCCCATATGGATATACATATAAGGCGGCACGGTGGATGGGTGATTAGCGCGCAGCCCCACGGTGCAGAGGTGCAGAGGTTCAGGGTTCAAGTCCAGCTACCACAGTTCCCCCGTGTGGAGTTTGCATGTTCTCCCCGTGCCTGTGTGGGTTTCCTCCGGGCACTCCGGTTTCCTCCCACATTTCAAAAACATGCTTGTCAGGTTAATAGGCCGGTCCTAATTGTCCCTAGAGGTGAGTTGTCCGTCACAGTGTGGTCTGCAACTGGCTTATCCTCAGTAGGGCCGCGGGGGTGCTGTAGCCCATCCCAGCTATCCTCGAGCAGTGGACAGGGGACACCCTGAACTGGTTGCCAGCCGGTCGCAGAGACAGGCAACTCACTCGCTCATTCACACCTAGGGACAATTTGGACCGGCCAATTAACCTGACATGCATGTTTTTGGAATGTGGGAGGAAACGGCAGCGCCCGAAGGAAACCCATGCAAGCACGGGGAGAACATTTGGTTATTCTGAGATAAATATTTCAAGATTCAATATATTTTTACAGATTTTTCTAGTACAATAAGAACATTTCTGCCCTTTATAAGTAAAACAATCTTACAGTACTGTCATGAACCAGAACAGGATCAGGACCCTAATGCGTGACGTTTCTCACACAAGCCTTTTATTTTACGGGAAATGGGGAGTCATGCACGTTAGGCAGCAGTCTGGCGTGGGATGACAGGAAGTCAGAGGCCGACGAGATCGATACCAATTGCCCGAGCAGATATCGGACAGGTGGGGTCGATACCGTACAGGACGGGACAGACAGGATTGATATCAAAACAGGATATCGAAATTAAACAGGACAAAGTAGACGTGAATGAAAACTAGAGATAATAATAAACAGGACTAAAATAGACGGGAACAATACCGGACAGAAAACTCAAGGCAGGAAAACCAAACAGAGTCAAAACCCACGTCTTGCAGGGCAGAGGTTAGTTGACCATTCCATTGTCTGGAATCGTTCCTGTCTATCTCGTCCTGCTTGTTATCGGACTCCAGTGTCCTATAGCTGTTACCAATCCTATCAGTCCTAATTTTTTATTTGTTTATATTTATAGTGCAAAAGGAAAAGGGTTACACGAGCCTGCAAGACGAAGCCGTCAAGATCTTCAACTCCCTGCAAGAGATGGAGGCGGTTTCCGATCCCGTGCCCATCATCCAAGGAATCCTGCAAACGTGTCAGGACTTACGGCCGCTCCGAGACGAGGTCTACTGTCAGTTGATCAAGCAGACCAATCACGTCCCGCACCCCAACAGTCCCTCCAATCGCGCTCACTGGCATCTCCTCACCTGCATGAGCTGCACCTTCTTGCCCTCTCGAGGCATCCTGCGCTACCTCAAGTTTCACCTTAAACGGTATGATAAAATCTGCTTAACATCCTGATTATTTTTTTTTTGTATACAACAATCCTTTGTTTTTCACAAGGGTTGGCTTCCAAATAGGACTCGCGATAAGTCAAAATCCGCGAAATATGAAATACTCTATTACACATTAAAAAACAAAAAACACACCCTAGTTAGAGGCTGTTTAACAAATAAAAGTACTGTATGTCACAGACCAGAAACAGACACAGGACCCAATAGCGCTCATTTGCTCAGTTTTTATTAATAAAGAGGGAGAGTAGGGCTTGCTTCCACGATCCAATGGTTGACAGACAAGGGTAGCAGTTGGCTGGAGACGCGGAAGGGGCACTTCTGTGTCGAGCGAGGATGGTCGGAGATTGGCAGGAAATACAAGTCGTTAGCAGGGACGGGAGAGCAAGGGCGGTGCCAAGTTCGGAAACAAGGTCGGCAACAGGTGTCAGGCAGGTAGTGGGGCAAAACAGGTCGGATATCGGGAAGGCAGAACGAGGCAGATTCAGGTCCGGAAACAGGTTGGTAACAGGTATCAAGCAAGGAAAAACGGGGCAGGAAAAGAGTCTGAACGTGAGAGCTTGCCGAGCTGGAAGCAACGGTTCTCAACGATCTGACAGGGTTCTCTTGAAAGCCGGGGGTTTGAAAAGAGTTCATTAGCCAATCAGCTCTCAGGGCTGTTGGCGCCAATTGAGAAGTCACAGGTGCCTTGAATCGGCAATCATGACACTGTACTTTATAAACAAGAGAAATGGGCACCGCCAGGCTGTGCTTGCCCAAGACACACCACAGGAAGTGGTGCCCATACGACCCTGTTGGTTAAGGGATCCGCGAACTATGAACTTTATAAGCTATTTACTTGAAATCCTTTAAAATGATTGAATTCTAATGTATTTTCAAGGATTGGAAAGTGCTTGAATCATGGGTAAAGTGCTTTTAAATGCTTGGAATTGTAGCCATGTTTTACGACAAGTGTGCTTAAAAACTACGCCGACACTATTCTTTGGTGCCTTCACTATGCCATTACATTTTTCTTCGCTCGTGATTAACGGCATTAGTTTGTATGGCATTGTCCTATGAAGCCTCACTGCTCCAAATGGGTCCCACCCAAGAGGACAGATGCACCTAAAGAGGTCACTATGACATGTGCATTAGTCCAAGGAATATGTTTTAATGATGGACATTTATTATGGGCCAAGCAAAAACTTAAGGTAGCGTTTCCCAGTGGTAAATTGTTATGGGAAGAACTGTAAGCTACATATTACCAGCATTTTACCCAAAATCTATATAGGGAGAGATTTGTCTATATGGGGAGAGATTTACACACGTATTGTTCAGATCCACAGATATATTCGCGATCTACTCAACATCTAAAAGTCATACATCTGGATAAATCTACACACAAGATTAAAACTCATGTACATAAATGGGGAACATATTTGTGGATATGAAAAATAGATTATTCACACCGGATTTCTTCGTTTCATGGTGCTTTAGAAGTTGAAAATTGGCTTTAAATGTTCTTAAAAAGTGCGAGAAATTGGCCATAATAAAGGTGTACGAATCCTGAATATAAAATATCAAATACACGGACGGGCATAATGGGTAAAAAATAAAAAAATGAATTGGGGGCGGCAATGGCTCAGGAGGTAGAGCGCTCGTCTTGGGATCAAGAGATCGCAAATCGAATCCCGGCTTCTCCGTGTTACATGTCGAAGTGTCCTTGGGTAAGACACTGAACCCCTAATTCCCCCAATATGCAGGTTAGCGCCTTACATGGCTGCTCGGCCGCTATTGGGAAATGTGAAGCACACTGTAAAGCGCTTTGGGAAGTCTTGACTTGAAAAGCGCTATATAAATGCAGATCATTTCATTTCATTTCAATTGAATTTAAAACATGACATCACACTCCCAAAACACTGCACCAGATGTAAAGAAATGTTTACGTTTCACGGAAAAAAAGTGAAAATAAAATAAATGGGAAAAAACGTTTTCTTTTTTTGTAACACATATAAATATTTTGTTTAGACTTAGGGGGAATTAATTTAATATTTTGTGAGAAATAAGCTAATATTTTCAACAAAAAGATTTAATTTAGAATAAACAAACATAGGTAAAAAAAACAGTCAAACTAAAAAATGAATACATTAAAAACATGACATCACACCCCCAAAAGACTACATTTGATGTACAGGAATACAGAGATTGTTCTTACACTATATACATTTATTTCAGAGTTAGGGGAAATACATTGAGTATCTTCGTAAGACGTAAGTAACATTTTTCAACTAAATATCTGCTAAGATTTATCAGCTTATTTATGTAACGGCAAATTTGAATTTAAACACCACTTTTTAATTCAGATGGTGTTTTGTTGCCATCATGTGGACGCTATTGGGAAACCAAGATGTGGCATAAAATGTTAACAAGAATAGAACATTCCAAATAACTAAGAAACTGTGCTTTATAAATGTTTTATTACAAATAACTTCTGTATTATCAATTTATAATTAAAAAAAATAATATACAGTGGTACCTCTACTTACGAATTTAATTCGTTCCGGGAGTAGATTTGTAACCTGAAAAATTTGGAAGTAGAGGTGCCTTTTTTTTTTACTATCCCTCGAAAATGCGCGAGCAATAGCCTGACCAGTTGAAACTTTTTCTGGGTGATAAAGTTCCACGAATTCCGGGACTTTATGGAATTTTGCCAAGATGTCTTTAATTTTGCCTTTACGCAAATTATGTCGCAGGTAATTTATTTTCCCTTAATCCACAGAAGTAACAACCTTTCCATCTCATCGTTCACAGGCGATCTTTTCTTTGAAATGACAGAGAGGCCTTTGGAAGGAGTCCGACATTTTAGCACTTCCACCACTTTTTTACTTCAGTTGATATTTTGTCGCCATCATGGAAAACAAATATATGGTGTAAAAATGCCTCTACCTTCCTTTTTGTGAGAAGTCCAACTTTGTTGGCGATAGAAAGCATCTCCCTCTGCCTTTTGGTGGTTTTGAAATCAACTCGTAATTAAATAAGATTTGCGCTCACATTATCTATGTTCGTCAAGCTGTTACATGTTCAACTGAGACGCACAGCTACAAAGGGGCGGGGCGACTGTTTAGCCAATCAGAATGCAGAACACAATGCGCAATGAAAATCGACGTAGCGAAACCGCAAAAAGTATACCACGACGCTGCACTGTATTTTATAATGTCTGTGATCTAAAAGAGTCCATTGAAATTCTATATTCTAATGTGATTTTAGGATAAAGGAGCTGTTCCCTAGGACTGAGATCGAAATGTTTGCGCATTTCATCAACGAGTCTCTGAAGAAGACGAAGGCGAGGGAGTTTGTCCCCTCCCAGGAGGAAATTATCGCGCTGCTCACTCGACAGGAGATGACCACCACCATCTATTGCCACGGGGGCGGCTCCTGCAAGATCTCCGTCAACTCACACACCACTGCTGGCGAGGTTTGAATTTTTTGGGGGGTATTTTTTTTCACATTTTTTGATTTCTTTTCAGGCATGTCAGGCATCCAAAAACACATCTCCCCAAAAGAACGCTCACCAGTGATAGGTCTTTGTGATTTTCTAGGGAGTAGTTGACAGCCTGTTTTAACTCTACCTTTAATAATTACGACCTTGTAGTAACATAATAATAACAAAGTAACAACATACTGTACTCATAAAACGCTAACTTTTTTTTAGAAACTCATATAAAACTGGTAGCTCTTCATGCTAATCAGTGAACAAACACAAGAAAAGAAGCTTTCAGCTCAAAAGTCTAAAGAACACGTTCTTGAAATAGAAGTATGAATCTTGTTTTTCACTTGAAAATGATCAGGATCCAAACAAGCAAAACATTGCAAACACCAGCTATGTCGGGACCAGAACAGGAAGCAGAACCCACACGCGTAACGTTACTCGCAGTTCATTGGGGAGAAGAGAAAGGAGCGCACATTCGATCCAAGATCGTTGGTCGTGGGGAGTAGATTGCTCGGAATGCGGAAGTGGTCAAAATCAAACAGATTGGGCGCGAACAAAACAAGAGCAAAAACACAGAAAAAAAACGGAGATTCACAGGGCTTGGCAAAACAAGAGCCAAAACACGGGAAAAACTGAGATTCTCAGGGCTTGACGTGTCAAAACAGAGTTTAGCAGGAGTTTCGCAGACGCTCCGACAAAAAACGACTCTCAGGACAGCGCTTAAGTAGTCACAGGAAGCAATCCGCCAACGAGCCCCAGTTGGTTTCCATGGGTGGGGCCAATTGGGCGCCATGGCAACCATGACAAGCTAAGCTGTTTTTTCTTATCTTCACTAAAGATTTTTCATATTATCTATTTGTTTTTTGTTTTTTTGACTGCAACTGCATCGCTGCAAACCCAATCGTTTTGACTCACCATCAGAATGACATTCGACTCTTCTAGACCAGAATGACATTAAATATTATCACCGTATTTCACAGGCAGTTGAGTAAGTTACCCTAGACGTGAGAATTGCCCCATAAAGCCGACTCGACATTTAATCTGTGGCCTGTGCAGCCCTTTGAGACTTCTTGTGAATAAGGGCGTCACAAATAAATAGGACTTTGTTACGACCAGAACGGAATTAGGACCCTGATACGTAACGTTAATCACAAGTTTATTGAGATATAGAGGAAAGGCAGCGCCCACGATCCAGGGCTTGCTGGACGCGGGAAGTAAGCCGCTCACAGAATCGGAAGGTGTTCCGTATGCGGAAGTGGATCTTCCAGAGCAGGAGATCGTAGTGTAATAGACGGAAAAACAGCTCGATAGCCGGGACAGGAGAGCAGAACGTGGTCGGGCTTTAATTGTTTCAGTTAGTTTTGTATTTTGTTTGTTTTATTGGGGTGCCTTTGCGTTTATTTTGTTTTTTGTTTATGTTCTATGTATTTTTGGGACATTTTTTGCTTTATTTTTTGTTGGTTTTGTTTTCATTATTTTGATTTTGTTTTTCGTTTATCGTTTTAGGGTTCTTGTTAGTTTTGTTTCTTTTGTTGGGGGAATTATTTTTTTATCCCTTTGTTTTTGGTGTACTTTAGTCCATAAAACTTGGGACAAATAAGCATTTTCTCTTGTAATTTTATGAATTGGAATCGGCAAACCCAGTAAGCAAGCCACCTGTCACGGTTGCCCAATGCCCTCACTTGGCTCTGCCCGTTTGGCGCCAGCTGCAGCTCGTTGCCTGATTGGCTTCCTTCCTATTTAAGGTCAAACCACTCACTCACCCCTGGTCAGTCCGTCAACGAACCTCTGCACCCGCAAGATGTGTGTTTTGACTGCTTGTGTATCCTGTCCAGTATCAATCCTGTCTATCTTGTCCTGTTTGATATCTGACTCCAGTCTCCAGTATCGGGTATGGATCCAGTCTATCCTGTCCTGTTTGATATCTGACTCCAGTCTCCAGTGTCTGGTATCGATGCCGTCTGTCTTGTCCTGTCTGATATCTTGCTACAGTCTCCGATATCCGGTATTGATTCAGCCTGTCTCATCTTGTCCGATATCTTGCGCCAGTCTCCGGTATCCGGTATCGATCCCGTCTGTCTCTTCCTGTCTGATATCTGACTCCAGTCTCCAGTATCCGGTATCGATCCTGTCTGTCTCGTCCTTTCTGATATCTGACTCCAGTATCTAGTATCGATCGTGTCTGTACCGTCCTGTCCAGTATCGATTCCGTCTGTCTGGTATCTGCTCGTGTATCTGGTATAGATCTTGGCTGTCCCGTCCGGTGTCGACCCCATCTGTCCGGTATCTGCTTGTGTATCTGGTATCAATCCTGGCTGTCCCGTCCTTTCCGGTATCGACCCCGTCTGTCCGGTATCTGCTTGTGTATCTGGTATCGATCCTGGCTGTCCCGTCCTTTCCGGTATCGACCCCGTCTGTCCGGTATCTGCTCGTGTATCTGGTATCGATCCTGTCTGTCCCGTCCTGTCCGGTATCTGCTTGTCTCTGGTATCGATCTCGTCGGCCTCTTTTTTCCACGTCAGACTTCTGTCTTACTTCTTCTGATCCCCAAATCACCGGCATTTGTGTTCACGCGCATGACTGCCCCATTCCCGTAAAATAAAACTTGTGTGAAAACGTTACGCATCTGGGTCCTCCTCCTGTTCTGGTTTTGACACCGCCAGGGCCCAATGAGACCCAGTGAGACCCCCGTGCCCAGCTCCTTCACTTTTTGTTTTCTTTCTTCCCCTCATCTTTCTTCTTTTTACTCTCTAGCAACAGACAGTCCATAAAACCTGGTCAAAATAAACATTTTCACATGTGCATTTATGAAATGATGTCAGATGTGATGCAACTAAACAAGGAAGCCTCAAGGGCTCAACGAAACCCAATCAGATTTGTTGTTGCGACCATTGGCTGGTGTCGTTCTTAAGAGTGCACCGATACCCTGACCCCTGTTTTTTGCATCAGGTGGTGGAGAAGCTGATCAGAGGCTTGGCCATGGAAGACAGCAGGAACATGTTTGCGCTCTTCGAGCACAACAACACAATCGACAAAGCTGTGGAGAGCAGGGTTCTGGTAGCAGACGTGCTGGCGAAATTTGAAAGGTGAGATCCTCCGGATAACAGATTATTAGGATTTGAATGAACTGACTTCAACTCCTTTCCTGCCATTGACGTCATATACGTCCATAGTTCGATTTCAACCAATCTGGCAGCAAGGAGTTAACTAGTGCTGGGTTTGCACAAATTAGTCAAGACCTCAGGAAGATTAAGCATACATGGTTCAAGACATGATTATGAAGCAGAACTTTCCTTAATTTTAATCATTATTGTTGTTGTTCTTTTTACGCCATCACTAGACTGGCTGGCAGTGAAGAAGTAGAGGACGGTGGCCAGTGGAAGCTTTACTTCAAACTCTACTGCTTCCTGGATGTGGAGAGCATGCCGAAGGAGGGGGTGGAGTTTGCTTTCATGTTTGAGCAGGTCAGTTTATACGGACTATTTAGAAAAAATGAATGACTGAATGATGTGAGTAAAAGAAAATTAATATAAATAGATGAATGGAGTATGAATATGACAAAATGAAAACTAATATTTAAAAAAACTGAATAGATTTATTTGAATTTAAGGAAATACAGCACCAAATACTTCAATAAATAATGATGTTCAAGCATGTCCGTTTTTAGGGAGTAAATGTTGTCATAAAATGTAAATTGAAATAGATAGATAAGTCCAATATAAATCCAACAGAAACGATATGAATATGAAAATATATGTTATCATTCAAATGTAAGTAAATACAGGACTACATACCTAAATAACAATGTTTGAACAGGCCACTTTTACAAAGGACTCAGAATCAATGATTGAATGAATAGCAAAAATATTGGGAATAAAAATAACGAATCTCAAGTATAATCTATCCAATACAACTGCAACATACTTAAAAATAAATACACAAAATTAAAATTAGAAAATTAAAATCCAATAAATTAATAAAAATTCTCAGCTAATATTAATTTCATACTGCAGTCGCTGTTTCTTTTTTACCTTTGCAGAATATGGTTTTGTTTTCTTAGTTAAATTTGCGCATTATCTTTTCCATATTTACTTATGTATTCATTATTTTGTCCACTAATTTATTCATTCACTTCTTGATTTTTTTGGGTTCCAGGAGTATCTGATTTTTTGGTTCCAGGAGTATCAATCTTTATTTGATTTTTCTTTGAATCACTCGCTTATTAGTCATGTCACGACAAGAACGGAATCAGGACCCAAATGCGTAGCGTTAAGTTTATTGATAGAAAGCGGAAGGGCAGCGCTCACAATCCGGTGCTCGCTGGACCCGGGAAGCAAGACGCTCACACACTCGGATCGTGATCCGAATACGTAAGTGGATCTTCTGGAGCGGGAGATGGCGGTGTCGATGACGGAAAAAACAGGTCGATAGCCGGGACGGGAGAACAAAAACATGGTCGGGACCAAAAACGTGTTGTTAGCTGGGACGGGAGAACAAACAGTCAAAAACAGGTCGTAGCTGTAGACAAACAGGGCGATCAGGAAGGGACGGGTGGAAAAACGGGTGCTAAAAGTGGGACCGACGGGAGTCAGAGTCAAAATGCTTGCCTTGTAGAAACAGAGGTTCGCTGGTGGACTGACAACAGACGAATGAAAGGACTGGGCTTAAATAGTATAGCCAAACGAGCGGGCACAGGTGATCCAAATGACAAGTCAGGAGTCCTTATGAGCATTTTTGTGAATCATATCGAGGTTCAATAAATGTTTACTTTTAGAATAGAGGAGCTAATAAAAATAATTATTGTTGGAGTGTTCAATGTGAACAAACACTACCACACAAAGCAAAACCAATCCGGAATTAGAATTAGAATTGTCTTCATTTCTATTTTCATCAATTACAATGTAGTGAACGTTGTTAACGACGAGATTAGATGCGGCACTTCGGGATAGCCACGTTATAAAGACTTCAAGGTGAAAAATAAGAAAAAGAATGTCAGGATAAATAGGCAGAAGTATTTACAAAGTTGTGCTTGGAGACCGGCTTAAGTGTTATGTGCATAGTAACAATAATGCTGTGAAAAAACATTGCCTCGTAACAATAGTGCAATGAAAAATAGTGCAGTAACATTTAGCAGAAACAAAATTCCAAAATAAGTGTGCGCCGAACTAAAAAGGAATGGTATCCTGTGTTTATGACGAGTGTTCATTTTGAATTTCAGCGCCAAATGGGACATTTACTCATCTTCTTTATTTTCTTTTGACATAACACCCCATCTCGATAAAATCAGGCTTCGTAGCAACTGACCGTGGACAGGACCGGACACGACTGCCAACCCAATCCAGTCCTGACACTCCGACTTTGTTTCTGCCCCCTCAGGCCCACGAGAGCCTAACCCGAGGACACTTCCCAGCCCGCGAGGAGACCCTGCAGCACCTAGCGGCCCTGCGCCTGCAGTTCCTCCACGGTGACAAAACCCGGGCAGCGTGGAACCTGGAGAGCGTCTACCCCGTGGGGCGCCTGCGCGCTCGCATCTTGCAGTACACCAAGATGAGCGCCGCTTCGGGGTCCGGCCAGACCCTGGAGCGGCGCAGGACCAGTTTTCTGGACGGGACCCTACGGCGAGGCCTGAAAACGGGCTCCCTGAAGAAGCAGCGCATGGAGGAGGAGCAGATGCTGGAGATGTGGATCAAAGAGGAGATGTCGGCCACCAGGGCCAGCATCGTGGAGAAGTGGTGTCGCCTGCATGGTCTGCTTCAGCACCAGGCCATGCTCAAGTACATGACCATCATCAAGGAGTGGACAGGTTATGGATCCACGCTCTTTGATGTGGAGGTACATATGCTCTTTGATTTCACCTTTGCTTTAGAACAGGGATCGGCAACCCAAAATGTCGAAAGAGCCATAACCGAATATGATAAAAAACGAAAAAAGCTGCAAAACATTTTTTTAAATCCAAACAAAAAAATTACTCATGCATAAAGGTTTGTCACTTATTTTTTATATTTGTTGGAAATATGTTTACAGCATTGGAAAATGTTAAAATGGTCTTGTGTTGTTTTTCCTCTGCTGTGGTTAGCATGCATGTCAGGACCAGAACAGATACAGGACCCACTTGCGTTACGTTTCTCTCAGTTTTATTGGGAATAAGGGTAAGGATTGCACACATGATCTAGTGATCGCTAGTCGCGGGAGGCAGGTCGCTCTGAACGCGGAAGTGGCACTTCCGTGGCGAGAGATGGCGGTGCCGGGAATGGAAAAAACGGTCAATGGCCGGGACAGGAGAGCAAAAAACGTGGTCGGGATTAGCAACGAGTACAAAGCCAAGAGAGGAGAGCAGACGTGGTCATGATCAAAAAATGGGTCGAAGCCAGGAAACAGACGAGGGCAAAAACAGGAGTAAGTCAGGGTCGAAAAGCTTGCCTAGAGTAAACTGAGGTTCGCAGACGGACTGACAACAGGGGACGGATAGGAGTGGGTTCAAATAGGGACAGAGAGCCAATCAGAGTCCGAGGCAGTTGGCGCCAAAGGAGCGGGCACAGGTGAAGCATATCGGTAATCATGACAGCGCAGCCCCACGGTGCAGAGATTCAGGGTTCACGTCCAGCTACCGCAGCCTCCCTGTGTGGAGTTTGCATGTTCTCCCCGTGCTTGTGTGGTTTCCTCTGGGCACTCCGGTTTCCTCCCACATTCCAAAAACATGCATGTCAGGTTAATTGGCCGGTACAAATTGTCCCTAGGTCTGAATGAGCGAGCGAATTGTCTGTCCATGTGTGCCCTGCGACTGGCTGGCAACCAGTTCAGGGTGTCCCCTGCACACTGCCCGAAGATGGCTGGGATGGGCTCCAGCACCCCCGCGACCCTACTGAGGATAAACGGTGCAGATAATGGATGGATGGACAGAAACCGTAGTCTGTCTTGCTGTTGTGTTTGTAAGCTTCCTTATCTCTTAATCAAGGAACTGTAATCATCAATAAGGGGAAACATTGGCTGAGGTTGACAAGTATGGGATAGCGATTTAAATTTAAATCGTTGTCATAACTAATTTTTCCAATGTTATGTACAGTGCAAAGAAGGAGGCTTCCCGCACGATCTGTGGTTGAGCGTGAGCGCTGAAAATATTTCGGTGTACAAGAGAGGGGATCCCAAACCCCTGGAGACCTTCCCTTATGAGCACATCATCTTCTTCGGAGCGCCACAACCCTGCACGTACAAAATCACCGTGGACGAGAGGGAAATGTTCTTTGAAACGCCGCAGGTACTCAGATTGACGTTATCGTCAGCAATTGGATATAGATTACCGTGTTTTGCGGACTATAAACCCCAATTTGCCCATACATTTTGCACCTTAGATACTGCAAAAAATTGGTGGATAACATTGGGAATGTAAATAGTATGTATTCGTGTGCGTCACTTCATGAGGTTTTACGGTTTACTACCATATTTGTGGTGACCAAAATCGCAATTCATTGTATGCAACGGGAATCGAGTCGGTAGTGAGAGTGCCGAAACCTTACTACCAAACCGCTAGTGATACAGTCAATATATGAAAAAGGCTTTACATTTGATCTCCTTACCACACTATTTTTACAGTGCCAGAATGGAGAAAACAAAAAGTTCTGAAAGATATAAATGAAGGCAAATTCAGATTCCTCATTAGATACACTAAAGTAGGTGTGGGAATTGCGGCTCTTTTTAGAAAACAGTTTCTGGCACTGTGAGTAAAAATAGTGTAATAATGGGATAAGATCTAATTCCTTTCTATATATCATCTACATCCCTACTGGTCTCGTGGTTAGGTTTCTGCGTTGCACTTCTGTGAGCCGGGTTCGATTCCCGCTGCATGCAATGCTTAGGGGCCGGTCACACAGACATTTGCGGCTGAATCACGGCCAGAAATTTCTGCCTTTGAGGCGGACGCCATTGGACACATTAAGATCGCCATTCAGACGAGATACAGCGGTGCTTAACACGCAGTCGGAAATTCGCGCGCGGGTGGCAGCGCGAAGTTATTTGGCGCTGCTCAAATCTTCAGAGCGTGGGCACACAGTCTTTCACGAGCGAATTGAGGCTGAACCACAGCCAGAAATTTCTGGCCGTGAAGCAGATGCTGTTGGGCGCTATTGGACGTATTGAGACCGCCATATAGACGAGATAGAGCAGTGCTTTACTCGCGGTCGGAAATTTTCACGTGGTTGGCCGCGTTCAAAACTTTTGAGCTGCTCAAAAGTTTGAGCACAATTAAACCGCGTGCCGCACACGTGGTCAACACGAGGTAATGACGCAGAAATGACGCGGAACGACGTGCTCTGGCCGCGGCCAGGGCGTGCTTACACATGGGTAGGACGGAAAATTTCAGCGGGTAATCGTGGGTGGAGCATGGTAATAGCATGTTCTGCGCCTGTATCGCGGTGTTATTACGTGAAATTAGCGTGTTACGCGTGTGACAGTCAAACGCCTTTCTCCGCGTATAAACAGCGCGAATGCCGAGCACACGTCATTTGTGCTCGTGACGTCAAGGGGGTGAACATGGATCCCCGTCAGCGTAGTTTCTCTTCATTTCGAATAAATCTTTCGGTGCATTCGCAACAAAACTTTAATTCTGGGACCTTAGCTTAGCCTTTTGGTTGAGAGTAAGAGTCCCGGCTCCTGAGTTTTGTAGCGTAATATGAACTGATTGATAAAGGATAATGAATAAAGAAGATAGAACAATCTCCCCTAACCCCCCCCCGTCAACGTAGTGTTCTCGTCTTAATCCATATTTATTTCTTGGCATTTCTTCTCAGGATAACAAAATAAAATTGGTGCTATAGCTTGAAACCTTGATCTTTACGGGGATGTGTCTTGTGCGGTTAAGGTTGCTACAGCCCGGTGCCGTGATTTGCATCCCCTCGCTAATACAACTACCTTTACCTCGTTTTATCTCACTTTTAAGTAATGTAATGGCGAACATATAACTAAAACCTCATCGTCTTGCATTTGTTGGAAATGTAATACAACATAATCCACTCCGTCTCTGCTTTTGTTGTGAACGTAATCGAACAGTAATGCACACCGTATATAAAATCCTCCCCCCATCGCGTGAACGCGCATTCTGCTGCGCTTTCAACGAAAGCGATCGTATTCTATATAAAACGCTTATTAAAACTATAAAGCGAGATAATTATAACAAGTGGGAGATCCTAGTCTATATAACGCGTTAATTTAAACAATAAAGTGCGATCGTATTCTACAAAATGCGTTTGTTAACGCGGATGAAAAAGTCAAAAGCGATCGCAGCAGAATGCGCGTTCACGCGAGGGGGTTTGGGCACAACACCGGCTCGGGAGCTTTTATACCCGTGGTCCACACGAGAAAATGACGCAGAAATGACGCGATGAGGAAGCGGAACAGTCGCCGGCGTCTTTTTTCCGGCCATACCACAGATGAACAGTGGGTTGGCCAAATTTGCGCATTTTCCATCCCGGGCAACCACGGGCAAAAAAAAAAACGCAAAATTTTAGCCGTGATTCAGCCGCAAACGGCTGTGTGACCGCCCCCTTATTGTTGAATACAATAGCGCTTACTGTAGTTTCAATGGGTCTTATAACCAAGTGCGCCTTATTTATGAAAAATATATGACAAAAAGCTACATAAAAGACATTTTAACTTTCCAGGTTGGCGAGATAACAAAGATCATGAAAGCTTACATCAACATGATCGTCAAGAAGCGATGCAGCGTCAAGTCGGTTTCCAGCTACGGCAGCAACTGGATCAGATGATGGACGGCTCCAAAATTCAAGTAGAGTGCAAAAAGAACAAAACAAAACACGAGATTCTGACAATGAATTGTGAAAAAAAAAGGCTATGAATGTCGCTCAGAAAAAATGTACACTGGTCCCCCGTCACTTTTTGAATATTAATTTATTTCATGTCTCATGACCAGGTTTGTAATATTCCGTATTTCCTCAAATAGTGATCTGTGGACTGTGTAGAAAATTACCTTTAGTTCTTTACTTTTAATGGCTTTCTTACAGGGGTCGTACAGGTGCTTGAAATCCTTGAAAATGCTTTAATGTTGTGTTTTCCAGGATCAAAAAGTGCATGAATTTTGGGCAAAGTACTTATAAATACTTCACAGTGTTGCCATGATTCTCAACAAGTCTGCATAAAAATGACGCCAACAGGGGTCTCTGGTGACTTTGATTTGCCATTGCATTTCTTCTTTACTTGTGATTAACTGCGGCTGGCATTAGTTTGTACGACATTGTCCTTATGGGTCAGACCCAAGAGGACAGGTACATGCTACACCTAACCAGGGCACTATAAATTGTGTATTTCATATCAATTATGGATATTTATTATGGGCCGTATCAAAGATTAAGGTAGTGTTTCCCAGTTGTAACTTGAAATGGGAAGAACTTCCTGCAACCGAAAATGTAAGCTACATATTACATAAATATGTTTTACCCAACTCCTATATGGGAGAAATTTATCTAAAAAATAATTAAATTCGCGATTGCCTCAAGATATAAAAATCATGTTTTGATAAATTTACATGCAAGATTAAAAACCAGTATGTAAATCACAGATATATTTGTGGCTCTGCAAAATACATAATTCACACCAGATTTTTTTTTCCTTTTAATGGTACTGGTGAAATCGAAAAATAGGCTTTGAGAGTCCTTGAAAAGTGCTTGAATTTGGCCATGAAAAAGCCTTGTTTGTAAAATAATAATGACTAAATAATTGAATTATTATTGAATAAATACAAAATATTGAATAAAGAAACTCTGATTAACCGATTTTGAGGATAAAAACACATAAACACTTATACCTTGTTGTTTGCACTTATTTCTTTAAAGGTATTTTTCTAGTATAATAGAAAAATGGATTCCTGAAATAATAAAAAAAATGTTCTGCAGTTGGTAGATTTCTTTTTTTAAACTTTTTTTTCACCCTAATCTATGTCAAACTGTTTTCGTAAAATGAGCCTACACGCTTCAATCTTCTAGATAAGATCATTTTAAACACATTCAAAAATTTAATTAGCAGCCCCCCCCGCAACCCTAATAAGGATAAGCGGTACGGCTGATGAGATTAGATGAGATGAACTTACTTTTGGAAGATGCACTTCAAGCGGTCCTCCTCCGTCACCTCTTCTTTACACTTTACACCAACCATATTGAATGGATGCAAAAGATATTAAACAATAAAAACGTCAAAGTTCTTAGCGCGCTAGAGATACAGTACACGTAGTATGTTTACACTCGAACTAGGGAGAGAAAGCGGATTTTTCACTTCCGGGTGGATGCTGGGTGACCTCTCACAGCGCCACAACAGTACTGTCCTGTACTCGGAAAAAGGTGCACACAATACAAATTCTAACTCACAGCGATGTCCGGATATTTTCCGAACATCCCCCGAAAAATGTTTGTATCTACCGTTTTTCGTAATGTGAATGTTCATAAGTAGGGGAGTGTCTGTACTTCAAATGAGCAAGGTTTTCGGCCAGTTGGGTGGAAAAAATTGTAAAAATAAAATGGTAATTTACACAAGATGTCACCAAACAAATACTTAAAAACGTGTTTTTTTAGTATGATAGGAACAAAAATACTTAGAATAAGGGAAAATATTGTATCTAGCAGCTGGTCGATTGTTTTGTTGTATTAAGTTTTTATTTTTATGTATGTCGAATTAGTTTGTTAGGACGAGCAGACAATCTACAATATGCTAGTCAAGATATTTTTATAATATTTTAAAATAGGTAAAATGTACTTAAAATGGCCACAAGATAGTGCCAATGCGGCAGGTTTTATTTTTGGTGTTCACTATTTGAGGAAATAGCATTTCTAAAAATAATTTGAGACAACATTTCCCCCTTTTATTGAATGTTCTCTCGAGAGTTTAGTCAGATGTGAGTGTGCCTGGGACAAATTACCTTATCGAGAGTGTTTATGTACTAATCACTTGAATTGAAAGACGTGGCCTTTAACTTCGTCCCCAAGAATGGAAGACATATTTTTGACACCTCCATGATTGAGAAAACCGATGCAATTTGCCAAGAAGCTAAAATATGGGTGCCAAAATTTTGTCTATATAAAAGATGGTGGTTCATATTGCCATGATAATGCTAATATGGAGTTAACCTTCCATGTCGTTGCTCATGTCCAGGTTAACTTACCTTGTATTTGTGCACATGCTACACGGACAACAACACGCAACACGTGCACACATACAGTGCTGTGAAAAAGTATCACCTTCCGGATATCTGTGGGTTTTTTTTTGCATTTGTATCACTCACAACGATCATCAAACCAATTTTGATATCACACAGAGACAACCCAAGGAAATGCAAAATGCAGTTTTGAAATGAGGATTCAAGGATCAGGTTGACGGATTAATGAATTCCGGGTCTTACCAGAAGATCCTGAAGAATAATTCACACCTAGGGACAATTTGGACCTGACATGGATGTTTTTGGAATGTGGGAGGAAACCGGAGTGCCCGGAGGAAACCCACGCAGGCCCGGGGAGAACATGCAAACTCCACACAGGAAGACTCGATCTCGTGATGTCAGAACTGTGCCACACACGCGCTAACCAATGTTCCACCGTGCTGCCCGCAGACGACATAATAGACAAAATTTCGGCACCATATTAATAGCGGAATAAGCCAAGGGTGGAAGCTGTTATAGTGTATATGTGTGTGTGTGTTTTACTGCGTATGTATTCATTTGCAGTATAGATTGATTAGAAAATGTCCGTTTTATGGTCAAAATAGCAAAATATACAGGTAAAAAATGTCATTTGCTCATTGGTGTGCCTTTTCAGTTCAGCAATTTTTGATACTGCCCTCCATGTTCCCCAGGGTACAGCTTACACATCATTCCTAATGATAACAATAATATTGAAAATGTCTCCAAAGCCAATTTTTCATCCCGATATCTTCAAAAATCTGGTCAAGCTGCCGGCGGCCACACCAGATTGTTCATGGACGTCGCCTCTACTGATGATATTCGCCTTTTTTGATTGTGTTCGACTAGAAACAAACAAAAAAATCAGCGGAAAAAGTGTTTTGTATAAAAAAATAATAAAGATGTTTTAATAAATTATTGTATTTCAAATCGCTTTGCTGTATTTTTGTGTTCTTATTTTATGGTTATTTGTTATGTTAGTTTAGAAATTTTCATCTGAACATGATCTCTATGGATGTCCATAACGATATTTAAGATAATGCAACTGGATAAGAATGAGTTAGGCATGTGTTACATTTAGTATTAAAGCGTTTGTATAATGTTTAAAATGTCACGACCAGAACGGAATCAGGACCCAGATGCGTAACGTTAACCACGCGTTTATTGATAGAAAGAGGAAGGGCAGCGCCCACAATCCGGTGTTCACTGGACGCGGGAAGCAAGCCGCTCACAGAATCGGATCGTGTTCCGAATGCGGAAGTGGATCTTTCGGAGCCGGAGATGGCGGTGTCGAGGACGGGAAAAACAGGTCGATGGCCGGGACAGGGGAGCAAAAATGTGGTCGGGATCAAAATCAGTTTGTTAACCGGGACGGGAGAACAAACGTGGTCGGGGTCAAAAACAGGTCGTAGCCGGAGATAAGCAGGGGAATCAAGAACAGACAGGTGGAAAAACGAGTGCAAAAAGCGGGACCGGCGGGAGTCAGGGTCAAAGTGCTTGCCTTGTAAAAACAGAGGTTTACTGACGGACTGACAACAGGCGAGTGACAGGACTGGGCTTAAAAAAGACGAGGAACCAATCAGGTAGCGCGCAGCGGCTGGCGCGAAACGAGCGGGCACAGGTGATATTAATCAGTCATCATGACATAAAAAAGACCTATTTTACAATATAAAGATAGATAGATAGATAGATAGATAGATACTTTGTTCATCCCCGAAGGGAAATTCACATTTCCAGCAGCATCCCTGAGCTGAGAACAATCGAGAACAATCGAAAATAACACGGGAGCTGCTGCCATAATCATGGATTCTTCAATATACACACTTCCTTCCTATGGTGTTTCAAATCTTTTTTATTAGTTTATAAAACCAATTATAAACAAGATATGTTACAGCATGTCATTTATACAAAGATAAAGAAAACAAACAAAAAACAAAAACATGAACCCCAAAACACGATATAGGAAACAGAATCGGGCAGAATACAGGAACAGTAGAACGGAGTTTGGATTGGGAATCGATACAGAAATACAAATTACAATAGAAATACTGCAAATTACACCTGCAGCGATTCTACAAAAAATCTTCAATGGAAATATCACAAAACTACTACAAAAATAAATCTACAGTAACACTGTACTAAAAAAATACTACAGAAATACTGCAGATATACAACAAACATTCTTATATGGAAATACTACAAGATACAACACAGATAGTACGAAAATACTAAAAGAGATAATACTAAAGTTATATTACAAAAATACTATAATCATAAAACTACTGTGATAATACAAAAATACTACAAAATACTATCTATCTATCTATCCATAAATCTATCTACCCTGGTCATATCCCTCGAGTGGGGTGACCGACAGCAAGACAAACATATACAGACAAAAAAAAATATCTACTTTCGAACTAGAACAAAAGTACTATAGAAATACTAAAAGAAATACTACAATGGAAATACTACAAGTAAATTACTTCACATATACTACAAGACTTGTAAAAAAATAAAACAACAGTAACACTACAATAAAACTACAGAACTTAAATGTCAGGACCAGAACGGAGACAGAACCCACTTGCGTTTCTCACAAGTTTTATTAGAAGAAAGAGAAAGGGTTGCGCCCACGATCCGGTGATTGCTGGACGCGGGAAGCAAGTCGCTCTGAACGTGGAAGTGCAACTTCCGTGGCAAGCGATAAGCCAAAAAAGGAGAGTAGACGTGGTCGGATCAAAAAACGGGTCGAAGCCGGGGAACAGACGGGAGCAAAAACAGGAGGCAGTCAGGGTCAAAAAGAGGCTTGCCTAGCATTAACTGAGGTTCACAGATGGACTGACAAAAGACGACAGATAGGAGTGGGTTTGAAGAGGGACAGAGAGCCAATCAGAGTCCGAGGCAGTTGGCGCCAAAGGAGCGGGCACAGGTTCATCACATCGGCAATCATGACATTAAATGAAAATCTGACTAAAAAAAAAACTACAGTAATACTTCAAAATCAAATAACAAATGAAGTGCTTAAAACAGGGACATAATATACTATTTTGCTCTAATTGTGGTCATTTCAAAACCAGTTTGATGAAATGAATGTATTTCAAAAGAAGTATAACATGTCACATGTGGCCCCTGACTCCAATTAGGTTCCCACCCCTGGAGTAGAACATGGAATGAGTAAGTATGCAAATGATCAAGTAATAGGGGCCCCAAATCTAATTTTGCTTAGGGCCCCATGAAGGTTTGGCCCGGTCCGGTTTTCAACCATTACTAGAACAATACACTTCCGACTTTGCCAGATGGAACGCACTTCCTCCCTCCTTAATAGGTAGACCAAATCTTATCTTTATGTCCTGAGTCAAAGTGTTGTTTGTAATCATTCCGAGTTTCAATGTTTCTAGTTTTACTTGATAAGAAAGAAAACAAAATTTGCTGTCAGATGAGTTTACGGTAGGTCGTCTACACAGGGTAGGATGTTTCGGCACAACAGTTTTAGTTTTATTTACTCTAATTTTATTTTTATTTTTAAATACTGCATTGTTGGTATAGGAAGTCAGCATAGAAAAAGAAAGATTAATTCTATACTGGGAAGTATAAACCCACAGCTTCTTTTAAAAAAGGAAAAGTTCCATTGGGGCGGCAGTAGCTCAGGAGGTAGAGTGATCGTTTTAGGATTAAGGGATCCCAGTTCGAATCCCGGCTTGTCCGTGTTACATGCCGAAGTGTCCTTGGGTAAGACACTGAAACCCCAATACCCCCAATAAGCAGGTTAGCGCCTTACATGGCTGCACAGATCACGGCCGCTATTGGGAAATGTGAAGCACAATGTAAAGCGCTTTGGGAAGTCATTGACTTGAAAAGCGCTATATAAATGCAGATCATTTCATTTCAGATCATTTCATTTCAGATCATTTCATTTCATTTCCATACCTGTCAAGCTCCAGGGCTCTATGCCCTTACAAACTGTCGTATTTTCCCTTACTAAGTAATCTTACACCATTTTTTTTTAATTTATGTAGTTTAACATGTTATATTGTACATGTGTTTCGTTATATCATATATATTGTTAATGAACATTTTGTTGTGAGATACTGAGTTGCTCGACATGAATGAGGTTTATTATGAAAAAAAAAAATCAAAAATTAAGTAGCTTGGACGTTTACTGTAGAAGGAAAAAATACATGCAAATAGAATTAAGTCGAATAATACATTTTTTCATTCAAATTATGAATTCATTTTCTGCATTTAATTATTATTGGTAATATACTGATTAAAGGGATAACCACAAACCTTTTTTCATTTTCTCCTTTTATACTTCCTTTTTTTCTTAATATAATGCATCAAAGCAAGTGAGCAGCCTGATAGCCGGATCTCTTCAATGAGTTGAGCCTAAAAAGACAGTTCTCTAAAAAGAGACGGGAGACGGACTTCCTTTCACTACACATCTCGAACTCGTTTGACATGATTCATTTGCCGTTTGGCGATATTCGGTGTACTGTATACTGGATGGTACGCATAATTGACAAATTTGTGTTTTTCGGTACAGATTTTCTTGTACATCGCACACGTCTTGGAATGAATAATAAACATACTTTGTACGGCCAAAACATACAGGTTGACAGGAATGGAGATAAAACAGTTCATTTGTTTAGGAAAGTTTGATGAAATCCAAAATGGACTTCCATTCCACAAAATATAAAAATATTTTTAAAAGATATTTTGCAGGCTTTTTTTTTAATTGTACATAAAAATGACTTTAAAAAATAATAATCCCAATTTTATCTCCAAAGCGAAGCCGTTTCGAAACTTCTCGTCCCTTTGATGACGCAATTGCAAGACCGGTATGACGTCACCCGACCCGCACCCTAAACGGCAGCAACAGTTCGCGTCTTTAGTTCCTCGAGAATTTCTCACTGTCAACAATGTCTGCCTTTTACTGCGTTTCCCTTTTTGTTTTCTCAATCTTCGTCCCTATTTTTGGACAATTATCGACGACTCCTCCTGCCAGTAAGTTATTATCTGACTTTTAAAAGCTTTTTACTACTTGTTCAGGTCACGTGACAAACGTCGTCCGTTAGCTTGTTTTGCTATTAGCTTGTTTTGCCCGTAGTCTTGGAAACAAGGATTAGGTTGATTTTTTTAAATAAATATTATAATGGTCGCTTCTCATTTTTAAAAATGACACATTTGAAACTCAAGTTTAGGTTTGGGAAACTATTTACCCCTTATGTGTTTGTAGTACATGACGTTTGACAAATGTATTAACAATGGTCGTTTGTTTCCCGGCGATTCCTTTAATCATGTGACTCTCACACTATGAAGATTATCAAAGCATATGCTTTGCTTTTTTTTCTTTTATGGATTAAATCGCGTTTCCTGGAGAAAATGTATAAGGAAACAAAACTAAAATGGAATTACAGTGGTGATCATAAATGATGAAAAGGCAAATCTAATGAAAATAATCACAATGCAAGTGTTAGTCGACAGGGTCCGTGGTACTAGCTGTATAAAAAAAATCTTCATTCATTTAAAGGTACATTGAATAAAATTTGACCACTAGAAGGTATAGTCAAGATCAATGTTCCCTCTAATTTTCCACGGGTCTGAGCGTTCACAGAAAGTCGGTGAGCAACGCTTGAAACAACAGTGAGCAACAGCAACCTCAAGTGTGGCAACTAAATCAATATCAAACATGTCCAAAACTTGACATCAAGTTACATTTTGCTGAGTTTCCGGCAATGCAAAATTATTTTTCTCTTTTGAATGAATTGACCTATGCACTATTGCAAAGGTTGTACGGCCTACAAACGTCGTTTGTTCTTACAATTCTTTCACAAGATATCCATTTCTTTTTATTTCCTGATATATGTTGTCGCATAATATTAACATTTTTGGGGGCTTATTTTGTCGGTTGCACAATACGGAACTACTTAATCACATTTTTTAGTGGAAGTACAATGTTGGCAACAAGATTCACTTGATATAATAGAAAATTATTTGAATGCAACACAAACTTTTTCTTCTTTTTTCCGTGTTTTTTTTCTACTTTTTTAAAAATTCCTTTAAAAAGAATCTCATTGTGTTTATTTTTTCCGAGTTTTTTTTTACCTCACTGTAAATGTGTGGACCTGGAGTGTCATGCCCAATTTCGTTGTCACAATATGTTAACCCATTTTGTAACAATGACAATAAAGGTATATTCTATTCTATTCTATTCTATTCACGTGTTCAAATCCAGATACACAAAAAAATTATGGCAGAATACAGAGATGAAGAAAATGGGGTATGAGTGATGTGATACGAGAGATTGGAAATACTGTGTTTACAAACTATAGTTAACTTTGTTGTTATTGTTACTATTATTATATCATAACTGTTATTATTGCTATTGTTGTTATTATCATTGGTGTCACAATGATATCTAGTGACTAGTAGCATTATAACGTTAATAGATGGGTACTACGATGATTTGTATATAAAATATGTGACTATTGTTATTATTATAATTATTTATATCTGACCTATGTGATATGTATATCTGTGAGACTTTGTTAATTTAAACACAAAAGAGGAGCTAGTTGTATAATGTAATTAATAGGGAAGATATAGGGGTAGGGAAAATAAGCGTCTGCTTCTTACTACCCCTTTTCGTACATGTTAACATTATGTTTGTTGTTGAGTCATTGTTTTTGTCCTGTTTTTGATTTTATAATGTTTGAAATAAAGTTTTCATTCATTCATTTTATTTCTTGATTTTTATGAGTTGCAGCATCATGCGCCTCTAAGTCCAACAGCAGCTGTGTGGAATGTCTGCACGATGCTTCTGTAAGTGTATTGCTTTTCGCTCTTTCCAGCCGCCTCGGGTGTATGCATTGATAACTATGTTGCGTGTACTATCTCTGCTGCAGTGTTTGTGGTGTGAACCGAGTAAACAGTGCCTGGATTATCCGGTGAAGAAAATCCTGCCTCCAAAAAGCTTGTGTCCCCTCAATGACGCCAGATGGGGCGTGTGCTGGGGTAAGAGACACCAATTTGAAGGATTTGTGTGCAAGAACTTGTAAACTGATCTTTATTACTATTTATGAGGTCATTTCTTTCCTAAGGTTAATTAGGATTGTGAGTTTCTTATCTTTCTTTTTGGTCAAAATTTAAATTCCTTTTATTTCCCATTGCCATTGATTTTTCAAGATTATATGGTCTGCATCTATATAGCGCTTTTCAAGTCTTTTTCATTTGACTTTTTAAAGGGACTGTTTTTATTTATTCACATTTATTTCTTCGTATTTTTGATGGAGCAAAAATAGCAACAAATAGCAGGAAGGTTTTCTCCTTTAAAGTATATTTTTGTTATGTATTATGTAAATATAAATCTTCGATAAAATCAGGAAATTAGTCGTCAAAACAGTCTGATATAACACCTGGAAGACAAGACTCTTTTGAAAAATATTTTCAACGGAAGACATAAAATAACACTTAAAATAATAACAATGCGTAGTAACAGTATGTGTTTTATTTTCGATAAACTAAAATAAGAAAAAAAACTTGTATGTAATGATAATAAAAACAACAACAACCTATTTTAAGGACTATGAGGCGGACCTAAAATTTGCCAGAGTGATCCTTATAATCTGGTGCGCCTTAAAGACCAGAAATACGGTCAATATTATCAGAAACGCATAATTACAATAAATTGCTTCTACGTGTGGTTACCATATATGAATTAATTTACTTGTGAAACCATATTTCCTAATATTTATCTTCTATGATATACTTGTTTTTCTATTTTCTGATGGTTTCTTAATGCAACCCTCACTCTTGCTGTAGTTTTAGTTTCATGCGCCTTATATTATAGCCATCCTGCCTTCTATATGAAACAAATAACTCGCAAAGGAATGTTTTGTGGGTGCGCCTTATAGTCGAGAAAATTGTGTATTTACTTGCAGTCTAGTTGTGTTTTAACTAAATGTAGCTCAAAACTGAATTAATGTAACAAATTTGTGGTGTAGTCAACTTCCAGACAGTGTTGATCACAATGGGCGTGCTGGCTGGCGTTTTGGTGCTTTCTATCCTGGTGTGCTGCCTGTGCTGCTGCTGCCGTCGCCGGCGGCGACTGCGAGTCAGGTGAGTCACGTGACCGTGGGGGCGATAATGGATCTTCGTACACAATGGCTTGTTATTCTCTGAGCTTGGTACGGACAGTCCTCCTTATCAAACCGTGATATAAACACGATACTCTATTGCATTTTTGTTATCTCGCAGCGAAGAGGACGAAGACTTAAAGGCTGAGGCGCAAACACGTGCAAGGAACGCCCGTCAAAAGGAAAGGTATGGGGAAAAAATAACCATTGATGTAATTTCGTGTTTGAATGAGGCCTGTTGGTAACTTTGCTGTTTTTTACGTGGTCACAGGAGAATGGAGATGCAGCTGAGGCACGACAAAATACGACAGAAATACGGTCAGACGCCTGTTTTTTTTTTATGCAGTATAAATACATATTTGCAAAATTCACTGGCTTTTATATGCAATGTTCGCAAATAGGTACAAGCGCGTGCACAGAATTTTACTTAGGAGATAACGTACAGACAAAACTTAAAACTATGACAACATTGCATAAGAAAATACAGCGTAAAACAAATATGTATGTATGTACATGTGTGCGTAGGGGTCGTCTACTTTTCTCAAGCGTCGAGCTACTTTTTGCTACTTATTAGTGCCAAGGGCACCCAGTTTGATTAAAAAAACTTATCTTTTACTACTTACTATGTTGTTATTATGTTATTACCAGGTCAAGTATTGGAAGAAGAGAGAAAAAGTAAAAGCGTAGAAAGAAAGGGGGAGAGAGATGAAGGTAGAAAGAAAGATGAAACAGAGAGAAAGGGAGAAAAAAGGTAGAAAGAAAAAAGAAGGGGAGAGAAAGGGAGAAAAGGGGTAGAAATAAAAAAGAAAGGGAGAGAGAAAGGAAGAAAAAAGAAAGGGAGAGAGAAAGGTAGAAAAAAGTAGAAAGAAAAAAAGGGGAAGAGAAAGGGAGAAAAGGGTAGAAAGTAAAAAAGAAGGGGAGAAAAGTTAGGAAGAAAAGAAGAAAGAGAGAGATAAAAAAGAGAGAAAAGATGGAAAGGGAGAGAAAAAACAAGTAGAACACATAGACAGAGAAATAAAATCTAAAATGGTAGAAAGCAAGGATGGAAAGAGAGAGAAAAGAGCTCCCACACATGACACAAAATCAGTCCCTTCTCTCAGAAATAGTCCAACTGTTCTTTCCACCTAATATGAACAGTAAGGGCTGTGCTGGCCCCTTCTCTCAGCAATAGTCGACCGGGAATAATGGATCGAGGCCACAACCATGGCTCAACAACAGGGCCTTTTGGTGGTCCAGCTCTCAGTTATATGGGATTGGGGATAATAGAATCCGCCCGCCAAGGTGCTCAAATTTGCTTTCTCGCTATCAGCAATAGTCAACTGAGGATAACGGATTGCAGCCACAGAAATTCAGTTCCTTCTAGACTAGAGGCTGGGAAAACGTGGTCCTCGAGGGCCGCATGTCCCGCATGATTTTGGAGTTAGTCTGCTCCAGTACAGGTGATTCCATTTACCAGGAGACCAATCTGCGCTCTGCTGGTTCCCACATTTAGCAAAATGCTAACGGGATAATGGATCATGGCCACACGAAAGCAGTTCAATCTTTGGTGGACAGATTGGCAAAAAAAGGACTGCCAGGTTTGACATACGTGGTGCCAGGCAGTAATATTCCATCTAGTATAAAGGATAGCAAATCTTTTTTTTCAACCTTGTGTGTGTATCCCGTAACCATCAGGGTCATGGGGAGACCATTTCCTGTTGTGTATCTTGGGCAACCTTACAGTCCTATCATTTGGCACATTGTAACTTCCCAAAACTTGCATTTATTGAGTCGGGGTGCTTTCTTCTGCAGGTCTTACAAAAGAAACGCCCTACTCGCGCATGGAGGACAAGAAATAACGTGCTCGGTCCTCGATTTCTGCAGTGTAGCAGGTGGCATTTATTCAAGCCATTCGAGAATGCACACCCAAATGAAATTAACTGTGATCTTCTCCTTCTATTGTATCCCTCTTAAAAATGTTTTCTGACTCGACGTGTGTTGTTGCTATTTTAATGGGATGCTTTACCTCAGTGACACGTTGCACTATTCCCAAAATGTATTCACGGTCCAGAAAAAAATGTTTTTGAAATGGTCGGTTTTCACACTGTGTTTGTACTCGTAGGTACGCGGACAAGTTTTAACATGTAATACTGACGTGCCTTGTTTTTACTACCTGTGTTGAAATAAAATGACAAATTGATTTTGCGTTCCGCCCCACTTTAGTTTTCAAATACGGTAAGTGTGGGTAAGTGTGAAGTGCATTGGAAAGCGCAGACTATTTACCATTCTAAATGAGTTTTAGTGGCTGCCTGTTTCTTAGCAGCAGTTTCTGACACCCACAGTTCTAACAAGATATTTTTTCTTGAATCGTGTGTATAAGAAATCCAATGCAATGCAAAAACAGAACACCTCAAGCAAGAAAAAAACGAGCAAACAGTGCCTGATCGGGTTGGGGTCTTCCTTTAAATTGTCACAAAAATCACTTATCTAATTCCATTTAATGTCTTCAAAAGCTGTCCTTTGCTACAATTGGGAATTTTGAATAATTATTTCATATATTTTTAATTGTATTATTGTTAATTCTCTTATCACTTCTTTCCTTCTGATTTAACCCCCCCTTTAATACAGTTTTGGTTTACAGAATTTAAGCAGTTTTTAGCATACAATTGCTAATACTGTAATCCCTCATTTATCACGTTTAATGTGGACCAAAATTGTGCAATATGTAAATATGACTATTATCAAAAATAAAGAGGAAATGAAAGCAAAAAAATCTTCCTCGCAAGTGGAACTTTTAAAATCAGTTGATTTTTTGTCCCCCTTCTGCATCCACCCGGTACTCTACTCAACCAGCTCAAGTTATGTCGCATCAAGGGTAAAAAAAAAAAAAAAATCTTGTACATGTTAATAATGGCCGGCGCGGCTGGGCACTTCAAAACAGGCTCCCAATATATTATTTTATCTTCATTCTGATAAGAAAAATCCTAAAGAAATACTACAAAAATACTACTACTGTAATACTGTGATACAAAAATATTTTTACAGGAATATAACAGAAATACGACACATTTTTAACTACAGTAATAGTAACAAAACAAAAGTACTGCTACATGCTTTTTATAACAGAAATACTACAAAATACAGAAATATGACTGAAATGCTACAAAAGTACAACTACAGTAATACCACAAAAATACTAATATACTTCAAAGAATATCCTATGGAAATACTCCAAAAAATATCCTGCATAAATACCACAAAAAAATGAAATAAAATAAAACTACAGTGATACTGTAAAAATTCTACAGAAAGACTACAATAATACCACAAAAATACAACATTTTCCGTTTTGGTAGAAGTTTGCTACTCCAGTTTTAAACAAGAATTTGTTTTTTCAAAGGGACAGTGTGTAATATTGAGTGCCTCTTAGTGGTACAAAAAAAAATTAAATCCACTGAAAAACATGTATGAATACTAGGCAAAAATAGATGAACTATCATACCAATGTTCATTTGAATAAAAAATCATAGGTTGAGAAATTTGTATTTGTTTTACACTGCAAAATCCCCACTTAAGTCGGCGCCAAGTTTGTCCGGCATCTGCCACCACGCTGTGCAGTGTATCACTGCCCTTGCCCTTACCAGACATCACAGTGCCCTCTAGTGGTCAAATATTACACATTTGGGCTAGATATGCAGAAGCTTTTGCACCATCAAGTTTCAGTCTGTGCATGCCCCTGTCATAGGGGTAAAATGCCTTCTACACATATTTCAACTTTTATTTTTACAACAATATTTAAAGCCTCAGTGTGGCACTGATGTCTAATGCAAACAAAACAAAAGCTACGAAGCAGTTTAAAAGCAAGATCCCAGACAAACATGTCGGGGACCTCTAGGTATGGATTCCACTGTGTAAAAGAAACACACATTTCTCGACTTATGATGTATTTTTAAAATAACATTGGTATGACAGTGGGCAGCACGGCGACGCAGTGATTAGCGGGTCCGCCGCACAGTTCTGGGGTCATGCGATCGAACCATCCTGTGTGGAGTTTGCATGTTCTCCCCATGCCTGCGTGGGTTCCTTCCGGGCACTCCCGTTTCCTCCCACATTCTAAAAACATACATGTCAGGTTAATGAGCTAGTGAGTTGTCTGTCCCTGTGTGCCTTGCAACTGGCTGGCAACCAGTTCAGGGTGTGGGGGTTTTTAAGGGTTATTGATCTATCTTCGTTATTCATTATCCATTATCCGTTATCGGTCAGTTCATAATACGCTACAAAGCCTAGGAGCCGGGACACTTACTCTCAGCCAAAAGGCCAAGCTAAGGTCCTAGCCCTAAAGCCTTGCTGCGATCATTGCTAATGCACCGTTCCCGGAGGTACTGCAATACCGGGCCGATGCGTGGAGTGGACAGAGCAAGCTCATATTCCATCTCCGAAATGCAAAAATCAAAGAGGCCAAGCTAAGGACCTAGCATCAAAAGGCCAAGCAAGGCCAAGAAGGCCAAGCTAAGGACCTAGCATCAAGGCCAAGCTAAGGACTTGGCATCAAAGCCTTGCTGGTGTACCCTACCCACTGTCCAGAGATGGCTGTGATGGGCTCCAGCATCCCCGCGACCCTACTGAGGATAAGCGGTGCAGATAATGGATAGCTTGAGGGTATGATAGTTCATGTATTTTTTTTTGCCTGGTATTCAAATACATGTATTTTAATTTTTTTTTCCTTAATGAAAGTATTTTTTGTATTACTACGGCAAAAGTCTACCCATTTTTTTTATGTCAAAAGGATGGAATGTATGTAGAAGCTGTATTTATTTTAATGTTTTTATCTGATGTATTTGGGGTTTGGAGCTAATTACCTTAGGTTTCTATCCCCGCCATACGGAAAATTCACTTTGTGATCCCCACCACAAAACGCATTCATGTTGCATCCCAGGGGTCTACTGTATAAATAATACTTTAAAGTAGACATCAAATCAATAATCAAATGGCAATCAATAGATTTCAAATCCACCTCACTTTCGCTGCTCAGTGTACGCTTGTTTTGTTGTTCTTTCTCTCGTGGACGCGCACTGACCCCCGACGGCCGCGCGCAATTAGGCAAGCGCGCTCCCGCGGCTGGAGACCCTCCCAGCGAATCGTGTCACGTGACCGCCGGTGATCGAATTACAGTTTAAATGTCGGTGCGCGCTCCCGGCACACGCGTTAGCGACCCAGAAGACGCTCGGCACCCTCGCCGCGGCTCATTTTACTGTCTGTGTCCTCCCTGTTTTCATTCACGGTCGTAGCCACAATGTCGGACGAAAAGCCAAAAGTAAGTATTCTTGTCTTTTTCCGGGCTCTTGTGGAGATAAGCTAAGCTAACGGGAGCTAATTGGTCACCGAGGGGATGCTAATGCTAAGCTAGCGGCACTTTAGTTGATGCCTTGTCGGGATAGCGCATTCGAGCGGGCGCTTAGTCAAATATGAGATGTTTTCCAAATAAATGGACAAACATTGACTCGTGTTACTTGTTGTCTAGGTTTATTTTTATTTTTTTCTGTGTTTTGGTGCGACACTAAACGAGATAAACCCTGTTTTTGGTTTGCGCCATTGTGGCTTTGCGCCACTTGCAACACGGGTTAGCTTCTCATGCTAACCGAAAGCTAGCATGCCCGGCTGCAAGAAAAAACAAATCTATGTTGAACGAAATCTATATTGCACGGTTGTATTCATGGCTTTTTGATTGCAGGAAGGAGTAAAGACTGAAAACGAGCACATTAACTTAAAAGTGGCCGGTCAAGATGGCTCAGTGGTGCAGTTCAAAATCAAGAGGCACACTGCCCTCAGTAAACTCATGAAGGCGTATTGTGATCGACAGGTATGAACCACAATTTTGTGTAAAAATGGAGGTGTTCTCACATGTTGCTGCTGTTTCTGTTTATCCAGGGATTGTCTATGCGTCAGATAAGATTTCGGTTTGATGGGCAGCCGATAAATGAAAACGACACACCTTCACAGGTCGGTCTCACACGGCGTTTTCATTTCTGGTTTGAAATCATGCACAATACCGTAATCTATGACATGGTTGCAATACAACAATGTAGCAACATTTCTGAAGTTGAAGTTTTCTTCTTTTTCTAAGCTTAAAATTGCACGGAAATACACTATCCCTCGGATACATTATGCGAAAATCCACATTTTTAACATATTCTATGCCAGCCCCAATTTTCAGCAAATGTGTAACGGGGAGAATGAATCAAAGCCGCATAGGGTGTGGTTCAATTTAAAGCAAAGAAAAGAAAAATTTGCTCCCACGGCCCCTGCGCTTATCAACAGCCATCTGGGGATAATGGGTCAGAGCCACAAACGTGCTTTTTATTTAAGGCGGGCCACAACGGCAAACCTTTTGTAATTCGCAGCCTCATTGCATCGCTTGTCTAACTAAAAATACTCTGCGATCTACTATCCTGGTTGCATATTGTTGCAAGCGAGAGGCCAGCACTGCGCATTTGTGTCAAACCTTGTGGCTCTTTTATGCCCTGTGGCCCAACAAAAAAGGGAACTGCACATGTGTGGCAGTAATCCATTATCTCAAAGTGCTTATTGTTGTGAGCAAGGACCACCAGAGTCAGTTTTGGGGCTTGGCTACTGGGGTTGTTGTTTCTTTGACGTTACTGTTTTTCTGCCTAAAATGAGATGGACTCTTGTGTCTATAATCCATTATCTCCAAACCCTTATTGCTGCCACCAGGGACCACCAGAAAGCAGTTTTGTCAAACCATGGTTGTGGCAGGGACCCATTATTCCTGGTCGACTATTGCTGACCCTTTTGTCTGATAGCAAGCGGTTGGGCCCACGTAGAATTAATTGCACGTTTGTGGTCACGATCCATTATCCCCATAGGTTTTTAAATTTTGATTTTCCCCCCTCTGTTTTGGGCCGCTGAGGCAAGCCATTGTGGCCTGCTTAAAATTAACTGCACTATTTTTGAATGCGATCCATTATTCCAAGTTGACTTTTGCTGATAGCCGGGGCAAATTTATGTCATGTATAGCAGCTTCCTCCTTGTTTTTGCCTTAACTGTACAGCGCTCGTGTGGCCGCAATCCATTATCCCTGGTCAACTATTGCTGTGGGCAGGGGCCAGAGGAGGGCATGTTAAAAATGGTAGGGGCCAATGGCCTCTCTAAGCCTCTACAGGTCTGAGCAATCACAAATAGTCTGAGCGTCTCTTGGAATAATGGTGAGCAAATTCAACCCAGCATGTGGCTACCAAATCATAATCAAACATGTCCAAGAACCGAAATCAAAACAAGTTTTGCTGAGTTTCCGCCCATAGTAAATCTTTTTTTTTTTTTTACATATTAATGAATTAGCTAATGTATTGGAAGGGTTGCACGGCCAACAAATGTGTGGTTTTTACAACTTTTACAAGATATTTTTGTTTTTTAAGTTTCCTTTGTTACAAATTACTAATTTATTGTAAATGTATATACGTGGTTGCGCAAAAGGTACTGTATTTAATCTTTTTTTTTTAGTTGAGGTACAATGCTGGCAAAGAGATTGACAAATTTGCATATTATTTGAAGGTAACAAGAGTGATCAGAGGCTCCCCAAAACGTCTTTTTCCCAACATTTTCCCCTATTTTCTTACTCTTGTTGAAGTTAATTTGTGCATAACGTTGAATAATAAATGGTAATATATGGATGAAAGCAACAAAAACAATCTGATGAGCCATTAGTGACGAAAGAGCCAGCTCTTTTTAGTGAGCTGAGCCAAAAAAGCAGTTTCTATTTTTTTTCTTTTTAAAAGGGTATGTTGCGCAGCAACATCGATATAGTCATGAAGGTAAGAAAGGTCACGTAGCTACGTAGTGTTACTTTGCACTTGTCTCTTGATTTTACGTTCTTAGTGATAAAAGAAAGTACTCTTCCGACTCCCGCAACCCACATGCCACTTCTCTCGCAACAACTTGAGCTCAAGTGCACACTTGCTTTCATTGACTCAATCTTGTCTTGGCATTGACTTCAAAATACAGCGCTTAAAACACTGCGGTGTTGTTTTTTTCCCGCATGCACTGTAATGCTAAATTTGCTAGTGAAATATTTTTGCAATTTCGAGCCCTGATTTTAATGCCCACGGTAGCTTTTTATGTGATTGCGAAGGTCGAGGCACTGCGCAATTGTGCACGAGCGCAGCTAAGAAGGAACATTGGTTGAAGCTACTTAGTGGATTTTCAACCGTGATAACTGAGGGAGTACGGTACTCGGATTGGTCCTCCTTCGCCTATTCTTGCATCCAATCAAATTGCAAAGGGTGTCCAGCAGCAGATTATTAGCCTGTCTTTTCTAAGTTAACACCATGCAAAAACTGTACTTTTATTTTGATCCCATACTGTGCCCATTTATACAATGTGTGATTTGCTCCTTTTTGTGATACAGTTGGAAATGGAGGACGAAGACACCATCGACGTGTTCCAGCAACAGACGGGAGGAGGCTTTTCCTTGGTTTTCATGTTGTAATTATTTTATTTTTTTTGTCCCCCCCCCTCCATTTTCAATGCCAGCGGTTTTTACACTTCAAGAAATTGCGACTGCGTTTTTTTTTTGTTTTTTTTTAGATGGAGTGTTGCTAGCGGTTAGAAAGATGTTTCTCAACATTTACAAGAACGATACGCCAAAATGAATTTTTTAATCATGTTTGTCAAGTTGAGTTAAGCCTCGTCCTATCGACCTCAAGTATTTTGTGTGTAGCAAAAAAACAATTTTTGGACATCTTTCTTGGGGGATTGCGTTTCCAGATTTGTATCTACTTTTGAAGGAAAGATGTGTGAATGATGTAGTTCTGTGTGTGACGCCTCACTCGAAGTTGTGTTGAATGTTAGAAATAGGAAGTCTCATCTAGTCAATGGACCAAAAAGGAAGTCATAATAAACGCTAAATAAAGTGTTCTTTTTCATAAATGTTTTGCGTCTGTATTTTAACTTCTATTAAGGTTTGCGGTACAGTATCTGCCACCACCTAGCTTATTTGTACTTTTCAGAATAATTTCTTTAAGTGTAACTTTTATGACATGCACTGCAAAAAACTTGTTAAATTGTAAGATTAAGAAATCACTGCCTTTCAACTCTTCTGGTTTCCTGACTACTTGAGTCAACTAGGAGTCCAACTTTTCTAAGAGTTATACTAAGGAGCACAAAAAACTGCATTCTATGACCATTTATTGGGTCAGCTGTATTAAACTAGGAGAAAGATTCAATGTTTTGGGGTATTTACTTATTTTTGTATTTCAAATAATTCTAAAAAACAAGATAGTTTCACGCTTAGTGAATTATTTTTAGAAAAACTAATACTTAATAAAGATGGTATTTTTTTGGCATATATTAAACTTTGTTGTAAGTATAATTTTCATTCATCATAAAACAATTTATCGTATTTTCCATCTAGATTTTAAACTTCCATGTAATATTTTTGTTAATTTAATCAATTTTTGTGTGCATGTATATTTGACTTCGACACCCAAATGGCTGAACTGATTTTCTGCCTGTAGAAATGTCTTTAGCTAGGTTTTGTGTCAATGCACCGTCAAAAAAACCAACCGAATCAATAAACCTCTGCTTACGTGTACAAGTGGCTATGGAGCACAAGTAGAATGCCTGGCAACGCTGGCCCATTTCGTTTGTTTTTATGATACAAGTTCATGTTGGTGCAGCGCAGTGGTTAGCGTGAGTGCAACACAGTTCTGAGGTCATGAGACTGAACCTCCTGTGTGGAGTTTGCATGTTCTCCCCGTGCTTGCGTTGGTTTCCTCCCACATTCCAAAAACGCATGTCAGGTTAATCGGCCGGTCCAAATTGTCCCTAGGTTTGAATGAGCGAGCGAGTTGTCTGTCTTTGTGACCTGCGACTGGCGGGCAACCAGTTCAGGGTGCCCACTGCCCGAAGATGGCTGGGATGGGCTCCAGCACCCCCGCGACCCTGCTGAGGATAAATGGTGCAGATAATGGCTGGATGGATGTTGTCGTATTTTAATGTATTGCTTTCACTAATTTTTTTTTCATATCTGATATTTTTGCTCATTTCAAAGATTATTTTATTCCATGACAAAACAAGTTCATTTTCCAGTATTTTCTATTTTTAAACTCATCTGATTATTTTGCTTATTTTTATTCAGCATAATTACAGTATTTTCGCTTTTGGCAGATCACATTGCTCATTTAAGCACTTTTTGTAGTATGTTGGCCGGTCCAAATTGTCCCTAGGTGTGAATGAGCGAATGAGTTGTCTGTCCCTGTGTGCCCTGTGATTGGCTGGCAACCAGTTCAGGGTGTCCCCTGCCCACTGCCCGGAGATGGCTGGGATGGGCTCCAGCCCCCCCACGACCCTAATGAGGATAAGCGGTACGGCTGATGAGATGAGAGTTTTAAATTGTGGATATGCAAATTAAGATGAATCTATCTGATCCATTTTTTTATCTACCGGTGAAAACGTTGTTTCCCAAATGTAGCAACATTTTGCAGTTCTTATGGTATCCACTAGAGGCCAACATTGTCTTATTTTCTCAATATAAAAAGTACTTAGGAGATGCAAAAAAAAAAAAAAAGAAATCTGGCCAGATCGCTTGTAAGTATGCTAGGCCAAACAATCATTAGATATCTGACAATAGTGAAACTTGAGAACTAAAAAAAAAAAATTTATGCAACATATCAGCCCCCTTTTAAAATAAACAAATCACATTCTCTGGTCACGATCTTCGTTCAATCTACAACAAAAAGCCACTTGTGGCCTCTTCTCAACTCATTGACTGTACCTTATGTCATGTGACGACGCGCTGACTACACACAGATTGCGCTTTATTCGGTGAAACAAATGGCTCATTGAAACCATGTTGAAGCATTTCAGATTAAAAATAAAAAAACTGCCATTCAGTTCAACGTTTGACATTTGCTTTAATGCTAACAGGAGACAAATGGGTAAAATATGCATTATTCAAGCGACACATTTAACTGTATGGAGAGGAGGGGGGATTACACACATTCTTACTGCGTATTATGCATTTTTGGTACTACATTATTTCAGACCTGATACCAATTAAAAATATCTCAATTTGTATAAAAAAATTAAATGTGGTTTAAAAAAAACATTTGAAGCGACATTGTGTCAGGTTCTTGGCGGTTGCCATGGCGCCCAGCTGGCACCGCCCCTTGACACCGGCTGACTGGCATTTTCTTTTACTCCTGTGGATACTTAAAAGTGCTCTTTTAAACTGCGCTTTGCCAGATCGTTGTTGAAAACTTGTTTTTGCATGGTTATGCTTGTTGTGCTTGTTGGACTTTGTTGCACTCTGGTGTAACTTTCTGAGAGATTCCTGCAAGTTCTATTTAATTCTGGAAATGCCTAGTTTATAGTTTTGCCTGTGTGTGACCCATTTTGTTTTTTGGTCTGGTCCGTTTGTGTTTTGGACAACTTTTCTTTCTCAATTAAAGTGTGAGGACGTCTACGCAAATGAGTTCCTACTTCCTGCTTCCCGATCAGTTTCATGACACATTGTCACTTCCATGTTGAAATTTGCTTTTTTTACATAATAGTGCTTTTATTTGTTTACATTTCAAACATTCCATGACCCGAAAAATAGAAATTTGTGAATTTCCCTACGGGGATAAATAAAGTATTTATCTATCTATAAATCAGCAATAATATAGATATCATTTAGAAATTGATTTATATGCAGGGGCAGCACGGCAGGGCAGTGGTTAGCGCATGTGTGGCACAGTTCTGAGGTCATGAAATCGAACCTTCCTGTGTGGAGTTTGCTTGTTCTCCCCGTCCTAGTGTAGGTTTCCTCCTGGCACTCCGGTTTCTTCCCACATTCCAAAAACATGCATGTCAGGTTAATTGTCTGGTACAAATTGTCCCTAGGTCTGAATGAGTGAGCGAATGTCTTTCCCTGTGTGCCCTGGGACTGGCTTGCAACCAGTTCAGGGTGTCCCCTCCCAACTGCCCGAAGATAGCTGGGATGGGCTCCAGCACCCCTGCGACCCTACTGAGGATAAGCGGTGCATAAATAATGGATGGGTGGATGGATCAATGGGATTAAACCAACAAAAAACACCTGAGGAGCCATTTAGGACATGAAAGAGACGGTTATTTTTAACGAGCTGAGCCGAAAAATACTTTTTTGGGGAAAAATATTCGGAATACTGTTTTTTACAGGTTAACTCCGGTCGAATACGTGAGCACGGTGTTTCATATTTGCTCAGAAAATTTCAGTCTTTGACACATTACCACTTCTTTTTTAAAGTAACGGAAATAGTTACAATCCCTGGTAACTAGCTACTTTTACTAAAGGGGTTTGAACAACGTTTATTGCCACTTTTAACAGCAATTAAATACATTCACAATTTCATGATATCATATTTTAACAATATGAGGTTTGAACAATTTGTATCGACACTTTTAACAGCAATTAAACATATTCACAATTTCATCATGGGCAGCACGGTGGGGCAGTGGTTAGCGCATGTGCGGCACAGTTCAAGTCATGGGAACCTCCTGCGTGGGTTCAAATCCAGCTCCAGACTTCCTGTGCGGAGTTTGTATGTTCTCCCCGTGCTTGCGTGGGTTTCCTCCGGGCACTACGGTTTCCTCCCACATTCCAAAAACATGCATTTCAGGTGAATTGACCGGTCCAAATTGTCCTTAGGTGTGAATGAGCGAGCGAGTTGTCTGTCCCCGTGTGCCCTGCGATTGGCTGGCAACCAGTTCAGGGTGTCCCCTGCCCACTGCCCGATGATTGCTGGGATGGGCTCCAGCACCCCGCGACCCTACTGAGGTTAAGCGGTGCAGCTAACGAGATGAGATGAGACAATTTTCATCATATCATTTTCTAACAATATGAAGTTTCAACAATTTTTATCGACACTTTTAACAGCAATTAAATACGTTCACAATTTCATTATATCATAATCTAACAATATGAGATTTGAACAATTTTTATCGACACTTTTAACAGCAGTTAACCAATGTTTATTTAGTTACTAACTCAGTTACCTTTTGGAAAGAGTAGTATTTCTAACTTTACTTTTTAAATGTAACGTACCCAACACTACTAGTAAACGTAACTAATTACCTTTTCTGCCGAAAACTGCGAGGGTTGGCACACAAAGTCAACACTTTGATGCTAGAGTTCACTGAGCATGAAAACATGTCTCAAGCGCCATTTTGTAAGCAATTGATTACCTTCTTAGGATGTAGGATTTACGTTTAAGTCTGTCCTCTTCATATCAGGGCCCGGATGTGTCAATCAAACGTTTCAAACTTTGCCTAGCAACAAGTGGGCGGGCTGATAAAGTCAACACTCCGAAACTACGTATTATCAGTGACGTCATCACGTTCTTATCTGAAGGCAAAATAAAGCCCTCAACCCGCACTCAAGCAAAGAGTTTTGACGTCGTGTTAAACGCGCTACTTAACCCCTCCCCCTTCTTTACCAGCAGTTTTCAAGGACTCAAAGTACCACAATGCAATCGAAAATGTCATCTCCTTGGTTACAGCTTTTGTGGAGCAACGCCCCGGAGGAGAAGACCCAAGAACGAAGGAGGAACTCAAAGGAGTCATTGTGGTGCGGGATGAGCGTGCGCGAAACCCGGGTGTGATTTCGTCCCTCCCGCCCCCTCCCTCGGAGATCTTCTCAACGGAGGAGGGATTAGTTAATGAGCACACATCACCTCGTCGTCGGACGTGGAAAGTAAGCGCAAAGGCGTGAATCATGACCCTCGTCACTACCAACGATCGAAATTGGCCCAAATTCGGATAACAACCAAAGAACTTTCCTGCTCTTTTGTGCTGCCGGGGAAAATGCGACCTCTCCAGGGGCTTGCTTCCCCCCACCAACTCTTCAATCTTCACATGTGCTCAATATGTTGAAGAAGTGAGCACGGGCAAGGAATTGAACCTTTTTTTTGCTGTGGATACTTTTTTAAATTTTATATTTCGGATCAACTTAGCGACTTTTCTAAGTCAACATGGGGAACGCGGGGAGCATGGACCAACACACGGATCTCAGGGGGCACAACATGCCCCTCAAACTACCTATGCCGGATCCGGGGGAACTGGAGGAAAGATTCGCGATAGTTTTGGTGAGTGTAAAAACAAGTTTTAAAAAGTACTTATAGTATTATTTAGGCATGTATTTCTTGTCCCGGGACAGCTGTGTGAGTCCCGTGGTAGCCACACGCCTTTTGTTGTGCTTGGAGACCAACCCAAAAACGCTTTTCACCTTCAAACTACGCTAATATTTCTCAGATTTAGCATACTTTTACCATAGCATCACTATACAAAAGAAAACGCCCTTTTGTAACTTACTTCATAAGCTCAACATTAAAGGTTCAGTGTATTTATCATGTAGTGCCTCCCAGTGGTAAAAATCTAACCCCACTTAATTCTTTAAATCAACAATATACACTAAACCCTCATGTTATCCTCATTTTAAGGACTATCTTTGTATTTTTTATACAGCTCACATAGAAATGTGAATACAAATTGAATAAAATATAATTTAGGGTTTTTTTAATGACACAGCGGCGGGTGAACCATCATATAAAAATGCATTCTCTTTTGAATTTTCGTAGGTCAAAATATTTGAATTTATTTTACATGACACGGGCCTCACCTAGAGACCCTCTTGCTGCTATGTGTACCCAAAAAAAGACAGTAAGCTTGTAGATAGATAGATAGATAGATAGATACTTTATTCATCCCCTAAGGGAAATTGACAATTGTGAAAGGTTTGGAAAAATTAAAACACTCGGATTAGTCACTTTGGCCAGGTTAACACTGCAGGGAAATCAGATTTTTTTTTGCACGGATGCGACTTGTATCACATCTGTTAAAGTTCGTCTAAATGGCACATATCTGCCATTTTGACACCAGACCCATAGCCACTTTCATATGTGTTCTTAAATCCGATAAATATCTGATCTTTTGAGTGTGACTTCTATGTGAACGATCCAGACTCATTCATGCCCCCTGCACGTCATCGATAGGCAGTAAACGTCACTATTCTGCGCTCAACGAGCCGGGAAGAAGCAGAGACATCAACAACTACGGCGGACGAAAACACAGAGTTGCAGTAATTCACACATTCATGAAAGATGATCACTTGTTTATTTTGGAACAACCAACGTTGCATCGCATACAAGTGGATCCGCATCATGTTGCTCGACATCACTGCTGTTAACAACATTGATAAAGCGATAGTATCCTCTATTGGTAGTTAAAAATGTTTACATTCAAAGCACACCAAACGGAGAGCATTCAATGGGTGGAGAGCAAGGTTTGGATTCAATCAATATTTGGGGGGGACAACACTTTGCTGTTAACATCCATGAGTACTTCCGCAAACATGAGCATATTGCGTTTGACTTCACGTGTCCTCTTCTGCGCATGCTGACACGTTGTGGCGTTCAGACATGAGATCAAGACTCATTTAGTTGGAATTGTGAACAATTTCACAAAAACATGGCATTTCACCCCGGAAGTGAGCATTGAGCTCTGCAATGTGAAGCTAGCCTTTGAGTCACTGTAGTTTGTGTTCCTCTGTGTGCTTTTAGCACCCGTTGTCAGTTGCATGCCACAATACAGCAACATCTAGTGTTCAAATAATACACACTGTCCCTTTAAAAAACACTTTTGAGATTTTATTTATCCATCGAAGCAGGGTTTGAATGTTTTCCTAAAATGGACATTTTTTGGTTAATATTAAAGGTCCCTCGACCATTAGATGTCGCTGTATTATGCATACTTTCAAACACGGCCACTTTACTCGAGTACCGCCTTTTCCCCCTTTAAAAAGCTTAATTATTATTACTTTTAATGTTATTACCTACAACTTTCTATTTGTATTCAAATCAATATTGTTTTTTAATGAATTGGAAATGGATAATGAAAAGTGAATTTTTTGTAAATGACAGTGTGTAACATTTTGTGCCTCCTAGTGGTACAAAAAACTTTCATTGAGTGAAAAAAAAAACTGATTTGAATACCTGACCTATCATACAAAAAAAAATCATAGGTCAATAAATGTATTTCTTTTACATAGTAGAATTATTAACTAAGATCGCTGCCATGTTTGTCTGTCAACTTGCTGCTACGCTGTGCTCCATGGCACTGGTTTTTGTCCGGATTAAACAACACAGTGCCATCTAGTGGTCAAATGCTCTCCCATTTATATAAAGATTTTAGGGTCTCACTCATATTACATTCTTTGGTTGTAGAAGCAAAATAGTTTAGCAATACCAACATTTGCTTCCATCTACACGTGTCGCATCAAAGTCGCCGAAACCTGAGGGCTTTTGACAGCATTCTCAAAATGACCGCCCCCAGAGATGGATAAGAAGGGATATTTTTAGTTCTTTTGGCAGCCATTTTGAAATGCTGAGACGGTCAAGGTTCAGCGACTGTGATGTCATCTTCAATCGACAGGGTTTTCATAATGGCCGACCAAGGAGATGACGGGAAAAAATTATATAACGAATGCAACATTACGTTATGCAACTGTTTCCTAAAATAATATTTTTTTGATTAATATTGAAGCAAAATGCACCGTTATTCATCTCAGGGAGCGGCCATTTTGAAATGATTTGGATTGACGTCCCGTTAATAGATAGATAACAGCAGACTAATTTAGTCAATCTCAATCCTTTTTCTCCCAAGAACTCGTAGTAAAAGTCACAAAACTGTGTATTGAGAAAGGAATATTTACAATTTCCCTTTGAAGCTAAATGATCTCGGCCATATTATTGTTCTTCTGGACGGGAGGAGTTTTGTGTTTTTAGAACATTCTTAACCCTTGGGAGATATTTTTACACGTTGTGTCTTTTTGATGGTGTTAATGAGTTATCATTAAAGAAAAAGTTTTGGAAAAAAAACTCTGAAGCATTAAAAAAGACATTTTGAGTGATTGGAAGTAAAAAACAAAAGTAATAACACAGCAAAGCCTAGGACATTCTATGGTCAAAATACCTTGAGTGTAGATAGTTATTTCTAACCTCAAGAGTTAAAGTAGTCTGTCACAATGTTATTATGTAATAAAGGAGACATAACTAAAAGAAACAAACATACACTGTCTTTAAAGACGGTTAGCTTTGTAGTCTTTAGCTAGTGCTAAAACAGATTGGTTGATATAGTCTTTATCTTCTATAACATATTGGCCAATTATTGTTATATTGTGTATGTGAATTTAGAAATTCAACAAGAACCAAGGCAAGCTGTTATCTCTTAGAAATTACAGGACTTTCTGCGCAGCTATTTTCTTTTAAAGCCCAGATGTTTAATATTTGACCACTAGATAGCACAGTATTGTCAAATGCAAACTAAAACCATTGCAAAGAGCACAGCGTAGCAGCAAGATGGCAGACAAACATGGCGGCTACTTCAAATCAGGGATTTTACTATGTAAAAGAAACACAATTTCTTAACCTATGATTTTTTTTATATAAATTAACATTGGTATGATAGTTTATTTATTTTTTGCCTAGTATTCAAATCAGTGTTTTTTTTTCAACCCAATGAAAGTTATTTTTTATACCACTAGGAAGCACTAAATATTATATACTGTCCCTTTATGAAACATTTTTACTCCAGGTAATGAGAAATACAAACAGAAAAACAGTGTATTCAAGAAATTTGATTTGTAGTAATTTATCAAAATTGTGTTAATTTCTTTCCGTTTTGAAATTTCATATGGCACATTTATTTTATCTGTATTTTTTTTATCATGCGATTCAAATGTTTTTGTGTTTTCTTCTCTCTTTAATTCCAATTACAAGGTTACTTTAAATTCATAAAACATCACAATTGAATTGAAATGAAAACAATGGGAAAACAGGGACTTATTCCGGAGCTTCTCTTGGTCCTCTTACCTCAACTAACTTGACACTTTTCACATTAGTATTTTTGAAAAACAGAATGATAATCGAATAATATAAAATGAATAAAATATTCGCATAATATCGTCATTGTTAAAAGAAAAAATAAACTTATTGTAAACACCTCAACTCAGTCACATGGCGTACATTCATGAGAAAAACGATAAAGAAAAACAACGCATAGCTTGATAGAAGATAAGTTATAATTTGAATATATCCATTTTTTTCTAACAAATAAAGTCCGCGGAAGACGTTGATCAACAATGGAGGAATTCGAGCAACGAGTACGAAATATAGGTCAAACGTGATTGTCGCCTGCTCATTGTAAACTCGTAAACATTAGTGGTTTAGCGAGAAAAGGAGCGACAGCTATTTTTTACAGCTCGGGTGATCGTAAAATAAGAAGTGAGATGAGGTCAAATTCAAAGTCGAATTAAGTGAGCATTCTGTTTTGTGAGGACAGATTCTTCCTTTGTAAAGCCGTTGCTGAGTTGATTTGAAGTACTTGGAATCTTGGAATTAAAATTGTCTTTATTGTTGTTTATAATAATGTAGTAAACATTATAGTCAACATTGGACACATAACTCCAGGATTAACATATTATAAAAGACATAAAAGAAAGAACTCAAATAAAAAAAAATGTCAGTCTAAATAGGCAAATATATACAAGGACAGTTGTAATCACAACAGAATAAGGATAGAGAATTAGTACATGAACAGATATGTATTGTTTTCACTGTTAAGTTTGCTTGTTTAGGGTGGTGATGGCTCTAGGGAAAAAATGGTTCTGTACGAAAGGAATATGTGTTGAATTAACTCAATCACTGCCGTAAAGGACACGTTTGGGTCAAAAAGGTGACCAACCCAATACTTGGGTCAGTTAAACCCATTTTCTGGTTTGTTGTTTGGGTTTTGTTCCTAGCCAAGACGTCTTTAGCCTACTATGTGGAAATCAAATGAATTAGCTTCATTGTTCCAAATACTTTTGGAAAGGAGCATACATCAGTCCTGGTTTCAGGTTAGGAGGTACTTTTTTGTTACTCATGAGGCTAAAGTTGAAACGCATTCAAAACAAGTAGGAAAAATAATGTTATTACTATGTCGTTCACGGTTCCCGGATTTCTGAACCGCCTCTGTTGCACCACCGAGGACACAATTCTGGACAACCTTATACACTGTTGACGGTTCCCGGCCTGAGCTCAGGTCGTCGCAAAGTTGGCACCAGTCTATTCCTTGATGTTGTCGGCCCAGTTCTACCTCTCCTTCTGCCCCTTTGGACTGTGCTCTGGAGAATGCTATTATGTTATCACCAGGTTATAATCACTACAAGTCTGGTTGAAATAGGCTAAAAAAGGTTAGAAATCATATTTTCTATAAAATCACAATGACCAATCATAGTTGAGCTATTATTAGAACCTCCCCTGCAGCCTACTCAGGTGTTCTTAGGGGGTTAGCTGGTGCCCTTAGGCTCCAAATTTTGTGACCCCTGATTACAAAAAATCCAAAGCGTCAATTTTCAAGATGCATCATGAGAACAATTACCCCTCCTCCTCTGTCCTCCGTGCCAGTGTGATGCCTGGCATGGAAAAGCCCTAAGGCATTAGAGGAATTTAGCAGCAGTAATCGCAGGGTTTAAGACTCACTTACTGACATTTAAACTCCGATCATGTTTTCCTTGCTTTGATTGCCTTTGTGATGACACTGCTTGCTGGGCTCGTCAGCATGAAAGGACATCTAAATGGCTGCTGATTAACCGCCCGTGTCACATACTCATTAATCAGAGGCGCGGTGATAAACATCGCACGGGAGACTCGTAATGATTAGTCATAGCAAAATGAACTCAAACACTGAAGTAATGACTGTCGTCTTTTATAGTTTGTCAGTCAAGTCCCATTTTCTTCTTTTACAATGTTCCTGCCTGATTTCATCACCGCCCTTAACACAAATTTACTCAACTGTCTTATCAGTCTTACTGTTAAGTCACATGTGTAGTTACTGGGTTGAATTCCCAAAGGCCTTGAACACAAAGGGCAGCTTTACCTACTTGGTAGGTTCATTAGAAAATCTGGAACCAAACACTGGTATACAAAAGGGCCATAGTAGTTAAAAATTTTGGATTCAACTAAAACACTATGATTTAAATAATAAGCAAAAATAACACATGTACTATTTTATAAACATGTCTCATTTTTTTTAGAAATTTGTAATTATGTTCCACAACTTGAGACATGCTTTGAAGATGCTAACATGTTTGGCCGCCATCTTAGTACTACAAAAGCTGGAATGACCATTTTACGTAGGTAAATAATAATAATAATAATAATTTCCTTTGTATTGTCATTCTTTGTAACAATGTACACAGTACGAAATGTCGATACACCTGACCCGTTGTAGCGAGCCGATGCAGCCGCAGCCAACAGAGGGCGCCGCCATTTTACCAATGTTATAAGTCTTAGGTATGACTCGGCCGAGGCGCGAACCAGCGACTGATATGGGGTTTTTAGGGCGGATACCAATTCTTAGTATTTAAAGGAGACCGATAACTGATATTTTGAGACGATATTTGTTTGCTGTAAAAGCTTAAAAATTGGTGTACAAAATTTGTAAGTAATGAAAAAGAAACAAGTCATGTTTATTTGTATAGCCCTTATCACAAAGAGTCTCAAAGCGCTGCACAGACCACAGATTATTGCAATCAACAGACTATTATTACACCATCCCCTGATCTAAAACCTATATGAGGGCAAGGAAAAACTCAACTTCAACATGAGAAAAATGAAGAAACTGTGAGAAGGGACTGCACATGAGGTAATATCCCTTTCAGGATGACCTGGCTGCAATGGATGTTGCAATAATAAATAATACACAGATATTGTCAAAGTAACATTTTGGTTGTCCATATGCTATTGAATAGAAGTGTGTTTTAAGCCTAGATTTAGGTTGCAGATCGAATCTCAGGGGGAAGAGCGTTCCACAGCACCGGGGCCCGAATGGAGAACGCTCTTGAACCTGCGGATCTCTTCTTGGCTCTTGGGATCACTGGTAGACCAGCATTTTCAGAGTGAAGGTTCCAGACTGGAACATAGTGGAAAATTAAATCTGAATGATATGAGGGAGTAAGTCCATGCATGATTTTGTATAATACCAACAGAACCTTAATATCACATCTTAAGCTAACAGGGAGCCAATGCAGATTAGCTAAAACAAAGAATATCCATCCATTATCTGCACCGCTTATCCTCAGTATGGTCACGCGGAAAAGGAATATAAGTTATAAATTTAAATACAACTTTAATAGCTCTTAAATCAAAAACTAAGCGTGCAAGGATTCAAATTAGCCTCATATAAATGTACATATGAGCTTAAATAGCTCCCTGAAATGTTTTCAGTAAATAGATTAAAATTTCATCTCAACTAACATGACTAATTTTTCACTTAAATCAAAAAGTAACAATACAGGAAATACAATTAGGCTTAGCAGCAACCTAAAAACTTAAATAGCTCCCAGATTTTTTTACAATGAATTTAAATGTTAATACAACCAACACAACTTCCATTAAACTTAAAACAAAAAGTGCATGGAAATTTTAATGTTTAGCGCTAGATTGACTAACTAATGTTATGGTCAGAGAGCTATTCACATCCACTTTAGCATGCTTATTCTCTCAATCACAAACACACACGCCTGATTGATGGACTAATGTTATAATAATATCTCATATATCACTCTCCACCTGAACATTCCTCTCTGAAACAAGTTAACTAGACTTTTTACGCTATCTCTTAATCACACTCATGCTTTTATATCACCGACACAGGCATGTCATGGCGAGTTTACGGAGCTATTGCTCTAATGGTTCTGCTATAATGGCTCCGCCCCCGGTCGCTTATCCAATCAGAAGGTGCGGGGTGGGTAGCGGGGAGGGAAGTGAAGGAAGAGGGTTTGTTGGAGCAAGATAATCAGGAAAAAAATGCAGATACCTATCTCAAATTCCCAAATCCTGGTGTCTATAATCGGCCCGCCCGATAATTTGTCAATAACTAGTACCATGTCCTGATTTAACACTTAAAGGGCACTTACTCTCCGCAGGCTTGGCCTGCATGTGATGGTGGCGGAGTCCAGTCATTCAGACATTTGGCACTTGTTTTCCCACTGTTTCCTTCTCTAGCAACTCATGTTAGCTGCCTAGCTGCAGGTTATGTCTTGCTGCTGGCTGCTATTGTTATTGTTAGCTGGTACTTCTTCCTACAGTTTCACTCGCTTTCCAGTGCTGGTCATGCAAGCAGACATCACTGAGATCCATGATTCATAGATCTGATGCTTCTTTTACCACTGTTTTATTCTCAAGCCATTCATGTTAGCCACATGGCTGCTAGCTATGTCTCGACTCCAGCTGCTATTAATATTGTTAGCGGATCCTGCTTCATCCTTCAGTTTCACTCACCTTTGACAGCTGGTCATGCAGGAGTTCATCGCTAAGTTCTGGGTTCTGGTTCTGGTTTCCTTCTCTAGGCACACATTTTCGCCACTTGGGTGCATGTTCTCGCTTGTCGCTACCAATTATTGTTAGCTGCTCCTACTTTATCATTCCGTATCTCTCGCCTTTCCCAACTGGTAAATTATGCAAGCATCACTGAGTTCTGTCGTTTTGGGATCTGACACTCCCCCCACTGTTTCCTTCTCTAGCCACTCATTTTAACCACTTGACTGCAGGCAATGGCTCACCGCTAGCCTCTATTGTTATTGTTAGCTCCCCCTCCTTCGTCCTTCAGTGTCACTTGCCTTCCACAGTGGGTCATGCGAGAGAACATTACGAAGTTTTGTGACACTGGATGTAGTGCCTTTATCCCGCTGTTTCCTTCTCTAGACACTTATGTGAGCCAATTGGGTGCAGGCCTTGCATAGCTGGTCATGCAAGCACACAGCATTAAGTTCCCTGGTCTATGACACATTTTGATTTTCTATTGTAATCTTTCACTGGCTTTTTTATTAGCTTCTCCCGCAAGTGATTATAGTTAGCCACTGAAACCAGCTCTGACCAACTTTAGCTATGATTCTTGTCAGCCACTCTGGTGGTATCCATCTCATTCGGGGATTAATACTCGTATTTCGGATGCTTTTTAGTCCACGGGTTCCTGGTTTGGAAGTGTTGATGCTTGAGTGCCCTTTGTTGTTGCAGTCAACAAAAATTCCTTACTCAGCAGTTTCTTTGGTCTGTCGGAAATCCACTTTCGGGGTCGAAACTGTGACAAATTACAACCTGGTAATAATAACATAATAATAACATACTAACAATATAGTAATAACATGATAAGTTTTTATTCTATAAACTCATATCAAACTGGTATCTTTTTGAGGTAATCAGTTACAAAAAGTAGCTTCCAGCTGCAACAAGGTTGGTGGCCCTTGATCTAGATTCAAATTATCATGTTTTAAGAAAGAGGTTTGATAATGGATGGTTAGTGTCTCTTGATCATCATGTCCGTCCCAAAGCAAGATTCACATCGATGTAAACAACTTTCAAAAAGCGCCGGTTGCGTCCCCGGAGTGCACGGTGGCTTCCGCAGATGAGCGTACGATACCGCGGCAGTCAATCTCGGGAGCACTGGAAACCGATCTGAAACCGCACTGGAATACAAGCGTCAAACTAACTCTTTTCCGCTCGAATGGCGCCTTGTCTCCTAGGTGGAGACGTCTCGGCGTGCCAGATGGGACTCGAGGTTTATCTGTTGTTTGGTCTCACAGCACGACCAGATTACCTTTAGGATCGTTCAGGTGAAGGATCCTCCTATTGGAGTAATTGGTGGGGAAGCACTCATCATAGCAACTATTTTGCTTCTGATGGCTGACTCACAGATGGGACGAGAACTATTCGGACAATTACAGAGCGTAGGGAGACATTCCACTTTAATTGACAAGGATTCACAGAAATGTGACACATCCCCCAAGCTCTACACACCAAATTCCTCCCTGACCTTCCTTGTTTGAGGGATTTACTGACTCCAAATTTGGCTCGGTCTATGTTTGATTGGTTTTGAGTTTGGAGATTTCCTTGTGCTGTGTGTAGGTCATCTAAGGTTTGACGCTTACTTTTTAATGTTATTAGAAGGACAGGAAACCACGGGATATGAGACAAATTTGTTCTGAATTTGGGATCTTGATGTCTAATTGTCATATTGTGGGGGATAGAGACCTATGGTAAGTAGCTAATGCATTCCAAACGCCCACCACCCCACGTAAAGACATTAAAATTGTAAATACATATTGAACATTAATAAGAAAATAGTACACAGTAAGTAGGACTTATATGAAATATAAATGTATTTGATTAAATAAAATTATAAACAAATGGTAAATGGTCTGCATTTATAAAGCGCTTTCCCAAAACCGCTTTACAATGTGCTTCACACTTACCTATTCACACACACACTCACACACCAATAGCGGCCATGCAACCATGCAAGGCGCCGACCTGCTTATTAGGGACATTAAGTATTCAGTGTCTTGCCCAAGGACACTTCGACATATAACACGGAGGAGCCGGGAATCCAATCGCTCTACCTCCTGAGCTAATGCCGTGTAAAGTGTTGTTTGTTTTTTTTTGTTTTGTTTTTTTTTACCTTTGGTTGATGTGACCAGTGCTGGTACAGCGAAGTTAGTGGGTGAAGATAGATTAAAACAAATTTTCAAACTCAAACTTGTGAGGATTGTCATGCTCTTTGATGATTTCCTCGCGCAAATGGCCTAATTTGTGATGATTTGTCGATTGGTTACACCAACATACCCTAGCGAGAATGAAGATTCGTGCGCTTTTTTTGTATTTCTTCATGATCACAAACTTTGTTTCCATGGTTATCATGTTTTTACTTCTCCCTTTAGCATCACTGCAAGTGCTGGGATACATAACAAATTCAACTTTGTTACTCTGAACTGTAGAAAATGAAAGGAATTGTGGGAGGGAGTTCAGCCTATAGCATACCGGCATTCTCATGAAGCCGTGATGCAAACCAATAACAGACCAGCACCTTGTATGAAGCCGACTGATAGCAGTAACTTGCACGGTCCTTCGCGTTAACATTGCAAAATTATACGACATCATTGTTGTTAAGGCTGTACGGTGGGGAAAATGCTGCAAGGAGAGGCCGAAGAAACATCGTATTCCACATTGTAACCTGAAAACATCGCAAGTAGGAATGCTGTAGCGTATCGTCTGGAGCAGTGATGAGGTACGTCGCAAAAGTAGATTAAATTGTTCTTCATTCTGTGCTTTTTTTCTGACTGAAGAAGTTCAAAGACTTCCACTCAAAAGGCAGAAAAAAGTTGGTCGATCAACCAAGGTCATAAAATACCCCCAAATAGACAACCATCAAACACTCTCTGGCATAGGCGGGATAAATCCAAATTAGTTCCGAAAGGCCTCATGATGACAGCAAATTAAATGAACACATCCTGCAGTTCTGCAAATAACCCGTTATATGCGCATCACAAGTAGCTCAAGGCTTTCAAAGAAAAAGAAACAACACGAATATCACATGATAAACTGGCAGCAGAGCCAAAATACTCCGCAAACTGGTCAGCGTGACATGAGAATGTGTTCCGAGTCCAAAACATGGAAGCGTCAAAATATCCTTGGCGGGTCTCAACAGAACGCCCACATCGAGTGGTTATTTTGTTTTCCATCATTTGGCCTCACAATCTGGAGGCTGTACAGATATTGACACTTGGGCATTAATGTCCTCTGTGTGAGAAAAACAAAACAAAACCCTAAAGCCACCCTAAAAACAAAACCGAAAAACTGGTTTGACTATCCCTACTAATACTCCGTTTAGTGGTCAATCAATAGCTTACGAAACAATTATTTTGGGTGAAAAAGATACTTTAATAAGCAGGAAAATGCTCTGTAAAATATCAGATTTCCAACTCCTTAATCGTCTAAAATATGAGCCTGTAAATTGTCGAAATATTTATATTTAATAATCCTATCTATTTATAAAAAAACAAAATATTTGAAGTGATATAAAACCAATACGTTTTTTGCTCATATTGGTTTACGATAGCCTTTGTGCTATTTAAAATATTTTCAATGTCATGTAAAAAAGCTTATCTCAGAAAATCGTTTTCGTTGGAGATAAGGTGTGTTTTTCACACAACATTGACAATACATAGCTTTAAAAGTTGGGGCCTGGCTTGGTAAGTGACATGGGTGTCAGCGAATCAGAATCTATGCAAGAAGGTTTTGGTTATCAGTTCCCCATTTGTAAAAAAAGTAAAAGCCGGCTAACTAAACCAAATTAGCTTGATGTCCTCAAATACCCAAGCCAGAATCAGAATCACCTTTATTATTATTGTGTTGCTATGATGAAATTAGGGTCGCACTCCAGTTGGCAAAGTATGCAGTATAAAGAATGATAAATAGAAAAATGTAAAGTATTCATTTCTAATATAAAGTATTCACATATCAAGTCAAGTCATGTTTATTTGTGACACCCTTAATCACAAAGAGTCTGAAAGGGCTACACAGACCACAGATTATTGGAAACAACAGACTATTATTACACCATCACCTGATCTAAAACCTCAATGAGGGCAAGGAAAAACTCAAAAACCTAAACATGAGGAAAGTGAAAAACCTTGAGAAGGGACCTAACATGAGGTAATCCCCCTTCCAGGATGACCAGTCTGCAATGGATGTTAATAAAACTATACACAACTGGGATGTTTCACTTTAAACTGGGTTACTGCACTTAAAACTGTGTTCCAAAACTGTGGTTTAGTGTGTTGATAGCTTTGGGGAAGAAGCTATCCCTCAGTCTGTTTGTTCGTGCCTCGTGGGATCTGAACCGTCGGCCCCTTGGTAACGGTTTGAAAAGGGGGTTGCTGGGTGTAATGAGTCTTTCAGGATGGGTTAAGCTCTGCTGAGGTAGGGAAAGCTGGCAATGTCCAGGCTGGGCAAGGGGAAGCTGGTGATATTTTTGGCCGTGTTTATAATCCTCTGTAAGCTTTCTTGTCCTCTGCAGGACATCATGTTTATTAGATTGTGTTTAGCCAAGGGGGTCTCCAACATGGTGTCCACAGTAGCCCCCTATGAACACCTGAGTATCCTGCAAACTGGAACTGAAAATGGCTCACCAGTCATGGGTCGTTGTGATTTTCTTGGACCTTTGATTCCAAACTTCCATGTTTTTTTAGTGGTTGGTTGAGCCTATTTTAACTCTACTTCCAATAATGACAACCTGCCCATAACATAATAACATAGTCTTAACATAGTAAATAACATGATAAGTTGTTATTTTAGAAATGTATAAAAAAGTGGTAGCTCATTGTGCTAATTAAAACAAAAAAAAAGTAGCTTTTTAGCTTAGAAATAGATAGGGACCCTTTTTAAGCCAAATTTATAGGGATCAAATTTAGTATGTTGTTGTGTCTAAGGCAGGGGTGTCAAATTCATTTCAACTCGGGGGCCACACGATAGAACAAACATTCTGTCAGGGGCCGGATTAGTAGATTAAAGAGAAAGAAAAAAAGAGATGAAGAAATAAGAGACAGAGGGAGGGAAAAGGAGAGAGGGCGGGACAAATAAAGAAAAAAAGGGAGAGAGGGAGAGCGCGTGAGAAACAAAAGATATAATAAGAGAAGTCGTGAGAGAGGGGGAAAGAAAGGGAGAGGAAGAAAGAAATTCAAAGAGAAATAAAAAGACAGGAGAGAAAAGGGGTAGGAAGAGAGAAAGAGAAAAGAGAGAAAAGGAAAAAATTAAGTTAGAGCAAATGAAGTTAAAAAGACACAGAGAGAGAAAGACAAAGATCAACAAAGGAAGCGAAAAATAGAGACACAGAGAGTGAAAGAAACAGAGACAGAGAGTGGGAGAAAAGGGGTGGAAAAGAGAGAGAGAGAAACAAATACAAGTACAGTGTCTTTGTGAGAGGAACCTGGCTTTGGCAACATTAAGTTGACATATTTCAACCTGCAGCTTGTTTTTCTCTTGCGCTTCTCTGAGTGTTGTCTCGCGGGCGGGATTCAATCTCTTAGCGGGCAGGATCTTAACGTGTTTTGAATAATTTTTTTGATCAATGGGAAGAACCTTTTATTGAGGTTTTGAGTTGTTCCTTGCCTGCATGTTGGTTTAAGATAAGGTAATTGTGTAATTGTAATCCTATGCAGTCCTTTGAGACATTTTTGTGATTAAGAGCTATATAAATAAATGTGACTTGACTTGACTTGACAGTTTTTGCCTCCCAGAGTTCCCATTCAGGTCAAAATCCTTACTTGAATGAAATTCACGTTTTATTCCTAATATCAGTATTGCACAGTGGTCCGCCTGCCACCCAAGCAGCAAAGCGAGAAGCAAACAGCCTCTGACTGACCTGCGTAGAACAATACAGAAAGAGGCCCAGTAGCAAGCCAAAGAGACTTGTTCTTACATAACGTGTTGATCTGCTGCCAGTCCGACAAGATGCCTTCGGGCTCCACTCTTGGGGATACGAGTGGCACATTATCTCCTCGCATCCCCCCAATGAGAGATTTCATCTCTAGCAGTGGGACAATGTCGCTCTCCTCACCATTTCATTTCATGGCTAATTGCTGGCCGACGGGTCCAAAACAGACCGTCCACAGGCGGCCGGGTTGGCCTCTCGAAAGCTGCCGATTCCAGGTCCGGTGCCAGGCCCTGTGTTGGATTCCGAACCCAATTGCTGTGCATTGCTGCACAGGTTTGGGCCAATGTTCACCCGATGCTAGTAAAACAATCGCCATTGTACAGCTTTTTACTGAAAAAGAATCAACATGGGAAAAACAAGCAGGGGGAGATGAATCACTTCCCAGGAAGTGAATCAGTAGCCTTGACTCTTTAAGGATTATGACATTGTATTTTTTTGTTTCAACTTGAATACAGTAAGGCCCCACAGGTTAGGGCGTACCTTGGTTGGAATATTTTTTTCACGTTACAACGTGGAGTATGATGTTTTTTCGGCACCTCGTTATGACATCAACAACAAATTATTTTGCATGACCAAAAACCAACAAAATTCAAACTTTGGTCAATGTTATATAAGGTCTGCTATTGGTTTGCATCACAGCATCACATATCACATATGCTATTGGCCAAACTTACTACCACAATTAATTTCTGTCTCTCTGTTCTGTTCAAAGTCTTGTCTGCTTCGAAACGATTGTAAGTTAGTCTGATACAATACTGTGTTTTATTTGTACTGTATTTATTAACTATGGGTTCCAAGACTTGCAGAGGGTGTCCTCTGTAAAACTTATTGGATGTTTCAGGCTTGATGTGACTCAACCATCAAAAAACCCTGACTGTACAAATACATAGTGATTAACACTCAATACAACACGAGTTCACCGCTATTTTCCTCCATTAAGATCTGATGAAAATAGCCGAAAGCACGGGTGACATGTCTAGGTCTGTTTTACGAGCTGAAAAATACCAGAAATAGTTGTGCGTCTTCATCAATAGGCCTCTGTGTTTCTTTCTCTTGTTTTACTTGTAGCAATTTAAAATACACTGGATACCTATGACAGTGACTTGGAGTTGTTATATTATATGTGAAGTGTATCGTGTTGTTTTCAAAATGCTCGTTTTCTCTCTTGCCTGTATTATATTTAACCACATATGTTAAAAAAATAAATAAGAGGATAAGACTCTTAGTATAAGAAGTATTTACATTTTTTATGCCAGTGCTGTTTCATGATTTCCACTAAAAACTTTAAGCTAAGCTAAGCCTGGCATTATTTTGTTGTGAAAAAAGTAGTTAGTGTTGATGGTTAGATCTAGGGATTGTGGACATTAAAATTAATTTAAACAAAAACTGTGTGGTCTGCCGGGTTAAAAGGTTCTGAGGGAAACCCTTTGTGTCAGTTTTGTTCAAAGCTAATTATAGTTTATCTGGATGAAACAATATGACATGCAGGTATTATGTTCCCGCTTGTCAAAAGGGCTTTAAAAAGTTTTTAAGGATGCTGTGATTAATTGAAAATAGGGATTAAAGGATTTTGGGGATTATACTTAGCTGTATTAGTCAATTAGCCCTCCTGTTTTTCTTGACTTTTTCATACATCCACATATCTTTTTGTGTCATTTCCTTTGTTTTGTTGCCTTTTTTATTTTTATATTCACGTACAGTGAGTCCCCTTGGTTATTTTGTCCTTAATTTATAACATTTTCTCATTATGGCATTGTTTGAAGTAGAAATTACTTAGCAGTGTTTGTGCGTATGAGGATAAGTTTCTTGTCTGCTATTGGTCGACAGCATATAAGATGCCGGTCTGCTAAGGGTTTGCGTCAGGGTAATTAAAATACCGCTATGTTATGGCTAGACTCCTTCCCATAACGTCTTTCTCTGTATTCGCTCAAAATCTTGTGTAATTTCGAAAGACTGCGAGTTTAATGTGATACAATACTGTATTTTTGTATATTATTCATCAGCTACAGATCCCAAGACTAAAGGGAGAAGCAAAACATGATAACGATGGAAACGAAGATTGTTTTTATTAAGAACTCCGAAAAAGGCACACCAATCGTACCCTCACTAAGGGATATGGCTGTTACAAATTAATGAAACATAAATAAAGCAACAAAGTCTTCAATACTCGCAATTTGAATCTGCCGTGTCCTCCACCCTCTGCATCCACCTTCTAAATGCACCGTACCAGCTCAAGTCATGCCACACCTTTACACGTATATTTTTTTATAATGTTATTTAACCGAATACACACATATTACATACGAGTAGTCATTACCATAAACTATTTTTTTTCCTACTTTTTAATATCTATAAACAATTTTAATTTCATTTACCTGGGGTTCTGACAGTTTTGAATGCATTAGTTAGTAGGTTTCTCTCTCCCATCATACGACTGTTTGAGATCCCCACCTCAGACTGGATCAAAATCTTTTCTTGGGAGGTCTACTGTATCTTTTTAAACTTTTGTAGGTGATGCAACTATTTTTGTCTTTGAAATCAGTTACTCTAATGCAAGTCTGATGGTGCTCTGAGTGATTCCTCCATGCTTTATTCATATCCTCGGTATCCTGTAGCCAGTCGTGGTCCTCACACTTTCGCAAACTAACACCTGGCCTGTCGGGACCTCCTCTGTGGTCACGTAACACTTGTTTTATTTGGACAACTCCCTGCCGCTCCAAACCAATCTCCGTAATGTTTCCGCTGTTTTGGAAAGCCTCCACCTTTCTGTGTCGAGGGGGAACGTTTGTCTTGTTGCGTCGATTACTTCATGTTTTTGTTAGGGTTTGCTCGGGTAGCAGGACCATCTGTTCTCCATATTGAATATTGCGTTATTTTGTTGCAAAGAGGATGTTAAGAGTTGAGTCTACCCACGCACAGCTGATTTTGTGCAGTAAAAATGTGTCAAAGAAAGAAACAAGAATATTTGGAGTTTCGTAATACAATTTATTTCCATAGATACATACATTGCGGGATCACTTTATAAGCACGTAGGAGGTAAAGTGGTCGTCTTGGGATCAAGAGGTCGCAGGTTCGATTCCCGGTTCCCCACTGTCATATGTCAAAGTGTCCTTGGGCAAGATACTGAATCCCTAATGCCCCCGATAGCAGGTAGTTGCCTTGCATGACTGATGCTGCCATCGGTTAGTTAGTGTGTAAAAGGGAAAAGCGTGAAGCACATTGTAAAGCGCTTTGGGAGATCTTCATTGACTTGTAAAGCGCTACATAAATGCAGACCATTTACATTTACGTGTACACTCCAACCATTCAAAGAACTATTGATTCTTGGTCGCTGATGGAAGCAATCTGAATGAATTGTTTGCATGTCAAAACACAAACTAATAACCAAGTATACACGCCGACTACTAGCAATCTATCCCTAGAGGTAAGCGTGAGTGACATCTTTTTTGGATTTAACTTTTGACAATCAAAAAAGGATGATTTCATTCATGTCAATAACCAAAATCAGTTTTGTACTGTGCTTTTTTATACCCATCTGCTTCCATGGTGTGCTCTTATGTGGCTTGCTAGAAGAATAGACTTACTCTACATAGGGATGGATACAACTGGAGCAGCCACTATATATGGATTGTGGATTGACATCAAGCCAATTTATTGTATGAATGCAGTTTTCTGTAGCCTTCGTGATATTTAGCAACATCAAATAAAGAGTGATTGATTCCATTCATGTCATACACCATAATCAACGAAAATCGGTGCTTGTTTTGTCCAAAACTGTGTTCCATTGCTGCATCCCTCCCTTTTACAGGCTGTGCTCTTACGTGGCTTGCCAGAAGCATGGATTTACACTACATATGGACAGATACAATTGTGACATCCACTATATTTGGATGGATAAAACTGTGGCATTTTAGCCATGGAGGCAGAAATTAATGGAAATCTCCCAGAGAATACAATCAATACACATAAGCAAGTAAGCCAAAGATTGCATGTATCATTTGTCTGTACCAGAAGTCCCACAATGCTGTGCGGCATGAAAATATCTTGGACGAAGGAAACTACTCATGTACAGTAATTTGCACAAGTAAAGATATTAATTGTGTTCTGCTTTAGTTTAGTTATATATGCTTCCTGTTTTGCAAGAATTCACTTCAGACAGGAATGCATTAACTGGGAAAATAGAGGTAATACTGTATTGCATAAATTAGAAGTAACCTTGAATCTTATAACAATCACTTCAAGTCATAATTTAAAACAAGATTTCAGAGAATAAAATTTTATACCTACCGTCTTGTCTTATGAATCTGTTCAAGCCACTATCGATGGCGCGAACAGAATTTCACTGGAATGCGCCTGTGTGTTTGTTCGTAAAACATTCCAGGGAACAGCTTCACAAATATAAACAGTACTGTCCTGACGTTGGGGGTTGGGCTGGTGCAGGGTTTTTCTTAGGGGGGGATTACAAATATAATCTGAGAACAGACAGGGGACACCTGTGGCCCCGCAGACCTCTTGAGGATTATGGCGGCATGCGGCGATAATGAACAGAGGACCGCTTGCTTTGGGAAGCACGTGCCCCGATGCTGATCCTTTCACTCCATTTTTTTTACAGTCAGGCCTTGAAGTTAGTTAACTAGAAATTATGAGACGGATTTATTTCAATGCCCTTGAGTAATTTGACACTTTCTTATGACTCTGACTCTGACTTTTGTTTTGTGGCATGTCACATTGTGTAAATGTATGAAGTAATGCTGGAATTACTTAAACTTGAAATTTAAAATCCCCATGTTGTTGGTGAGTCACATGGAAAGAGTGTTTAAAAGACTGTATGTCCAACTATCGGGATTCAATCACACTCGCGTGTGTTATATAGAAACCCCCGGTGGTGTAAAAATGCTTCATTTGTTTGGATAAAACACATGTGCTATCTAGGAAACCATTTTTTTTTGTGTGTGTTCCTTTGCTTCCACGTATTTTGTTAGCTACTAGCTGGACTTTGGCTATTGTTTTCATGCTAACACTGCAGAGCTAACAATCAAAAGTACAACAGTTTTATTGAGTAATTATCTACTTTCTGTGTGACGTCTGTTCGTCTTAAAGTCGATTGGCTGGCGCTAAGCTATGAGTGAGGAGAATTCAATTTAATATTTTACCATGGCGAATATTCGAGTGTGATTACATTAAGCTGCACCAACTAACGCACACATTAAGGTTTCAGATCAGGTTTTTTTATTGTAATGGTGGCATGTGAAGTTCTTTGAGATTTTTTTGTGATTAAGGGCTATACAAATAAAGGTGAATTGACTAGAAATTTTTGATTACACTTAACAAGAAGCTGACCTGTATGGCTACCACACCTACGGAAGCCCTAATATGTCACGGTTGCCATGGCGCCCAGTTGGTCCCAGCCGGGTGGCGCTGGATTCTGTCGCGGTTGCCACGGCGCCCAATTGGCCCCGCCCATGGACACCGGCTGAGACGCATTGATTGATTGCTCCTTGGCAGTACTCAAACGCGCTCCTTTGAGCCGTTAGTTGTCTGAGCGTCTGTAATACTTTTGTGAAACTTCTGTGATACTTCTGCGAGACTTCTGCAAATACTTCTGTTAAACTCTGTGTTAAATGCCTAGTTCTGTGAATCTGCCGGTGTTTGATCCTGTTTTATTTTCGGCCTGATTTGATCGATTTTGAACATTCTTTTGTTTGGATTTCTATCCACTTTTGCGACCATCGATCCCCGGATCGAGTGTGCGCGCCCTCCTCCTCTCCCCAATAAATTGTGAGTACGTTACGCTATTGGGTTCTTTTCCTGTTTCCTGCCCTGGTCCGTGACATAATATTGATTTTTCCAAGTTAACTTGTTCCGGTGGTGAGTTTAGCATTATTGGCTACAGACCATCCACAGGTGAGCCTTGAATTGTAATGGGGTACAAGTGCCACGATTAGGGAATCTTCCACTTTTTACTACTGTTTCCTTCTATAGTCTCCCTTGTTAACCACTAGGTCGCAGGCTATGATATACCGCGAGAATGTTGCCAAGTTCAGTAATCTAGGGTCCCGACGCTTGATATATTCTGGTTTGCTGTCGCCATATTTACTGGCCTTTTAGTAGCTTCTAACACTAGCCACCAAAGTTAGCCTCATTTCTGACCAACTGCAGCTATACTCTCTTTTCGACCACTCCAGCTTTCATGTCCTGTCACCGTCTGAATTTTTATCTTTGCTCACCCAAGAAAATATGGAAACATACTTCTGAATTTTATACAAATTGTAATGAATTATTTATCTTCTGTTTACCAAATTTGGAGGTCTCCAGTTTGTTACTGCGCTTTGTAAGCAAAGTTAAGGTTCCTGCTGACGTGCTACATTCGACCACTAGATGGTAGGGTGTCCCACAATGAGCGCCCCTGATGTAGCCTATAATTGCCTTGATAAAGCCCAACTTTACATTCTGACTATCATTTCAGACTTCTGTTTCGCTTTGTCGCCATGTCCTCAAGCTTTTGTTTTGACACCAACAAACAATTGTGCGTCACGTTATTGTCTCAAAAGTTCAAAATGACTCAACTTCAGCTTGACGTAGTAGCAAGAGAGTAAAAGCTGTCTGTCATGTGGGCCATGTTTTCTTTTAAGCCCGTCCAACCAGCTGTGTTGGGAAGGTTGTGCCCCCGCAGACCTCCTGGCAGATGGTTGTTGTGATTTAAACCAGATGCCTATTTTTGGCCCTTTTACGAATTGCACTTTTATCTATTTAAAAGAAAAGGCTGATTCAAAAATGCAAATTGCTTGTTTTGATCTGGAAAAATCTGAAAGCCTGAGGCGATATAAGTATCTGAACTTTTTGGAAATTTCTAATATTTCTGCATAAAATCAACATGAAATTCGATCTGATCTTTCGGTTACTTATTCCTCCCACTTATGTCATGGTTAGCATGCTAACCTCGTTAAAATATGGAAACCTATCAATGGTTAGGCACTTTTAGTGAAACCAGACACTGTTTTTTCATCTGACAAAGATTAGATCACTTTTGATGGTGATTATATGCAGACAAGTGAGGAATTTCAAAACGTTTATATACGTTTTCAGTATAAGTAGAACGGTGTTTTGTTTCTGAAGGTCCCAGCTGGAGCTACTTGAGTGACTACTGACTAGCAATCAATGTTCTAATAGTAATAGTAATTAAATCAACTTAACGGGGGATGGCAGGGTTCCCTTCAGATCCTTGGTAGTCCTAAAAGGCATTGAATTCATTATTGTACAAATAAGACCTTAATGGGCATTGAAATGTCTTAAATTTTCGAAAGTCTTAAAACAAATTGATAGGATTAGATTTGTTTAAACTAAAAAGATTTAGTGATATTTATCAATTGTCTTTTTTATTATTTAATAATAATAATAATAATAATAATACAGTCTACTTCAAAGCGCCTTCCAGGACACCCAATGTCGCTGTACACAGAGTACCAAACAACAATAAAGCAAGAATAAAACAAGCAAGTTAGCAAGTTATAAATAGCAAATAAAAACACGATAGAGTTAAAAAGGGGCAGTATGTAAAGCAGATGATCATGAAAAGGCAAGTCTGAAGAGGTTGGTTTTAAGTCTGGATTTGAATGTGGACAGGGTGGCGGAAATTCAGGCGGGAAAGAGTTCCAGAGCTGGGGGCCAGAGCGGCTGAAAGCTCTGCTCCCCATGGAGCTGAGATGGGCAGAGGGTATAGTGAGATGGAGGGAGGGGGAGGATCTGATGGTTCGGGATGTCGTGGCAATAAATCACTTATTTACTTTTGTGGCAACATTGCATGACCACAATAACGTAACTATCAAAACGGTGATGTCGTTTCAATCGGGCCTTTCAGAGTGGGCGCATGTCTTAGATCTCCCCCCAATACGCATAGCAACTTGGGACAGAGACCGTTACTTCGGACCATGGGAAATTGTAAATTTAATGAGGAGTGGCTGTGCGACAAATGTTTTTTTGCCATGGCTAAAAGTTTTGTTAGGTAATGTGTAAAAGGCACAATGTATTGTGTGCAAGAAATATTTGTGTTTTTTTTGTTTCAATTGTGTGTTTTTTTTTTTGTCAACTTGTTCTTAAATTTGATTTCAAAAGGCATTAAAGTCTCAAATGTAACTTGCCTTAAGCTGTAGGAACCCTGGGATGGAGATTGAAACCAAAGTCCTATAACTGAAGCTCTGCCCATTTTGGAGTACTTTCATCTGAATATTGCAAGAATAGTCGAGGTGGACGGTGAATAAATGAAGACCTGCAAGTGCAGGCTTTCAACTTGAAATGTAGTTTTCTATGCACACTCATAACTAGTCCAAAACATGTGGACAGCACCACAGTACTTTGCTTGGAAGTTTATTGTGAATAATTAGACTCCAAAATTTTGGCACCAAAATTCTTTTGGACAAAAAAACACCAAAAGTGTATTTTCGCTTGCGGCTAAATGAAAAAATAAAACTGAAATTAGTGACGATCTAATATTTGCTTATCAGTACCAGCTTGGAGTAATCCAAATATAGCTTTCAAAATCCCACACACATTTTTTTAACTGACCATTTAAAAAAAATAAAAAATGAATAGTTTAATGCCATGATTAGTTTATATCAATCTAATGGTTGATAATCAGAACCAGCACACATTCTTATAAGGTTAGGTTTACGTGTTTCTAGAAGTGGCCATTAGGAGAAGAGCAGGTTAAGAGCAAGTATGTATTTTACATTGGCCATTTTTTTTAGAGATTGTGTAATAGTTGTAAATGTTTGAATTTGGTTTCTAGAAGTCTAATCAATGATTTTGCACAGTTCTGATTTTAATTTCCCCCATGGAAAATGTCATAAAAATATGTTTTGATTTTAATTGGCTTAGCAATGTGTCAATCATCATTCAATTTGGTTACTACTGGCTAAAGATATTCAGAACTACAGCAAGCAGTATTCCTTATATCAAAGAAGCTTGTATAGGCTAACCAGGGCTGTAGACCATGAAAAAAACCCCGCTATTGGTCGAGAGTGGTGTCAATCGAAAGGTCAGAGGCTAACGGAAGTTATCTGACGATTCTGTTTATTTTTAATGGGGGTGTCGGATTGAAACAAAAGAAACATTGGGCGAAACACCTGCTTTTAGGCGGATTTTTTTTGTTATCTGTCGACATTATCGTGTGTTCTGGGGCCAATATTTTACAAGGTTGGATTCACTAGACTCTTGCGGATGTTAGGAGGCCATGGTTGCGTACATTCAACGAATATCATGACGGCAAGGGGAAGTAATGGTGAGGTTCACCAACTTTATAGTTTTCTGGTATCTTGTTTCAGACTAATGGTGATGTTTCTTTCAAGAGTATATATTGAATACCAAGAGTTGAAGCTTTCTGATATTTGATATTTGTTTATCAAAAGTCCGGCTTTACGTTAAGGGGTTAAAAAGGACAGGAAAAGTGTTTTTCTTTTGGTCAAACTTCGTTTTTTTTCTAAAATATACAGATTATGGCTGTACGATTCACCAAAATCAAATCGAAATTGCGATGTGACATAGTGCGATCGCAACACGCTGTGATTTGAGACTTTTGTGAGCAACAGAGCATTCCCAGAGGAGGGCGCTGTTTTCCTAATGAACCATGTCAATATGATATAAGTTTATGGACCATTATTGGACTTTTTTTTTAAAATACATTTTACATGGAAATGTGAATAAAAAAAAAATGTTCATTTTCTACTGTTGGGACTCATCCATCCATCCATTATCTGCACCGCTTATCCTCAGTAGGGTCGCGGGGGTGCTGGAGCCCATCCCAGCTATCTTCGGGCGGTGGGCAGGGGACACCCTCAACTGATTGCCAGCCCGTCGCAGGGTTAGAAAAAGAACATTTAAAGTTAAGTAAAATATCATTCAAGGGGATTTTGTGGCATGTCATTTGGACTCGAGGACAAAAGGACAGGGTTGGGTAGGGTTACTTTAACTGGATTACTTTCAATTACTTTTGGATTACTCCAATACCAAATATGCTAATAAAAGACAAAAGAAACTAAATATGAATAAAATGATGACTCACAACACGTGGTGAGCTTTCTCTCCTGGCTTTGATCTCCGGCAAAACTAACATAAAATGCGACAGAAACAAAATGAAAATAAATCCAAACAGCTTGCCAACATCATTTTTGCCGTTCTATGTATTCCGTTACTTCCCAAGTCTGCACAAAGTTTAGTCATTTTAGTCATATTTAGTTTCTTTTGTCTTTTATTAGCATATTTGGTATTGGAGTAATCCAAAAGTAATTGAAAGTAATACAGTTAAAGTAACCCTACCCAACCGTGCAAAAAGATGGGTTAAGTACACGCACAGAAAATGAATTTCTTTTTAAAATCGAAAATTGCATCGAAATTGAAACACTGGTCTGAAAAATCGTTTTTTCCCCAAAATTTTGCAGCCTTAATACAGGTAGAGTCATTTGAGTACCGAGCTATCATTCTGAATATAACAAAGTATTACTGATAGATTAATTATTGTTTTAATGCTAGTCTTGTCCCCACTGTCCCTTAATGACGTTACCTTGCCAACGGGGAAGTTTTCTGCATTTCTAATCTTGATTTTTTTATTGCCGCATGCCTGAAGTGTATCAGGCCTTTCGGTTCACAGCATTTAGTTTTGCCTGCTGCACACCGGTTATAAATTCAGGTCACGGTATCTGTCGAATGTTTGTATTATTGGAACTTCCCTAAAGTGGATTCACACACTTTTGCCGTGTCCTGTTTTGCTTTATTGGGTCTAGCGGTCTTCACAGCTGCTCAGGAGATTACTAGCAGCTGCCGTGGGCGACGAGTTATTATGGGATACGTTACATTTCGCTATAGGACGGAGCAGAAAAATGCTTTCTAGCGGTGATTCTCAACTGGTCTTACTTGAGGACCCATATCCAGACAAAAAGTGCACTTTTCAGATTCATTGATTGAAAAGCTTACATCATTGTTGGCCATCTTGCTGCCATGGGTACACAGAAACCTGTCTTTTCCTTTTTTCTTCTTTTTTTCTTGCTTTCTTTTTCCCCCTTTTTGCTTTCCCTTCTTTATTTCTTTTTTTTCACCTCTTTTTCTCTGTTATTTCCCTCTTTTTTTCTGTATTTTTTTCTCTATTTTATCTTTTTCTGATTCTTTTCCTCTTTTCATTATCTTTGTCTTTTTTTCTTCTTTTTCTGTTCCTTTTCTTCTATTTTATTTATTTTTCCAATTTTGTTTTATTTTATTTTCCTTCTTTTCTCTGTCTTTTATTTCCATTTTCTCTTTCTTTTTTCTCTCCTTTCGTTTCTTTTTTCTGTTGTCTTTTTTTATTCTGTTTCTGTCAGGACCAGAACGGAGACAGGACCCACTTGCGATATGTTTCTCACAGTTTTATTGGAAGAAAGGAAAGGGTTGCCCCCACGATCCGGTGATTGCTGGGCTCAGAAAGCAGGTTGTTCCAAACGCAAAAGTGGGACTTGCGTGGCGAGCGATGGCGGTGTCGGGAACAGAAAAACGGGTCAGTAGCCAGGAGAGCAAAAACATAGTCGGGGTCGTTAGCGAGTCATAAGCCAGGAAAGGAGAGTAGACGTGGTCGAGGACAAAAAAGGTCGAAAGCCGGGACGGGAGAGTAGAAGTGATCAAGATCAAAAACAGGTCGAAGCCGGGGGACAGACAGGAGCAAAAAACAGGTTGGAGTTAGGGTCGAAAAAAAGGCTTGCCTAGTGTAAACTGAGGTTCGCAGACGGACTGACAACAGGGGACAGATAGGAGTGGGTTTAGATATGGACAGTGAGCCAATCAGAGTCCGAGACAGTTTTTTTTCCCCCTTCCCTGCGAAAGGCTAGGCGAAAAAAAACCCAGAAGAAATAAGATGCTTTTTGATCACTTTTGAGTGACTGTCTTTTTTATCCTTCCTTGTGCCTTTTTACCACTCGTTTTGGTTTGCACTACACAATACAGCGACATCTAGTGGTCAGATAATACACACATACATTTTTAATGAAATACAAAATCCTTCACTAGCGTCTTCAAGGCAATAAAATAGATACCTTCTATATCCTCAGTTGTATCTGCATTTGGTCATGGTTAATGTGTCAAGGAGTATCACAAACCCTCAGTTAATTATTTTTTGTAATCTTTCTTTAGCATTATTTTGCCATGGCAAAGACCTGTGACCTACTGAACACAGGTCGGTGACCTAGTTTTGGCTCTCGACCCGCCAGTTGAGAAACGTTGCTTCTAAGGACATCTGTTGTTTGAGGGTTTCGGGGCTGTTTTTGGAACATGTGATATTACTGTTCCGTTGGAGAAGTGATAATGAGTCAAATGTGTCTCTGTGGTGAAATTTTAAACGGCTCCACCCTCATCATGTTAAGGTTGCCATGACGTTTTGGCCTTATCAGTTTATCTAATGAAGGTAGTTCTTCTCTGGTTGCAGTGCCTTGCAAGAGTATTGGCCCTTCAACAACTTTTTGACAAATTGCCATATGTCAGGCTTCAAACCTCTTGATAAAAACTCTAAATATTCTTCAAGAATGTACGACATGTGAGACACAATAGTGAAAAGAAACCAAATGTATTCAAAATTTTACATTGTGCTTACAAATAATACAGACGCTGCCCTACTTGCGAACGATTCCGGATGTTCTTTCGTAATTTGAAATTGCTTGTAAGTTGCTTCAGTGCTATGTTTTGTATGTTTAAGGTTAGAAGTAACCAGTATTGTTTAGAAAATGAAAAATAAACGTTTAATGAAATAATATGCTCTATAAAGTTACAAAGCATGCTAAACGATAAAGCATAATACTGAAAAACAAAGCTACACATTAGGCGTTGACATTCTGTGGTTTGTGAAGCCCTTTGAGACTCTTTGTGATCAAGGACTTCACAAATAAACATGACTTGAGTGTAAACATAAATAAAGTTAAGTTTAACTTACTTTTGGAAGCGTTAGGCGACTCCGTGTTAAAAAGTGGACAAAAAAAAGCAATCCAACCATTTTCTCAACCGCATCAAGCTTTCTTATTCCATTTTCATTTCAAAAGAAACACCTGTTCTTTAAGCTTCACACCAATCATATCGAATAGATGCGCAAGATATTAAACAATAAAAACGTTAAAGTTCTTAGCGTGCTAGAGATACAGTGCAGTGTGTATACACACAAACCAGGAAGTAGAAGCAGGATTTCTTCTTCGGGTGGATGCTGGGTGACCTCTCACAGCACCACGCGGCGGAAAGAAGCACTACAGCACTGTCCTCTACTTGAATAAAGGTGCACACAATACAAAATCTAACTTACGGTAATGTCCGGATATTTTTCGACATCCCGAAAAAAGAATGTTCTTATGTATCGTTCTTCATAACTCGAATGTTCGTAAGTAGGGGAGCGTCTTTAAATTAAAAAGAAGGCATAGCAAAAATATTGGTTCCATTTGAGTTAATACTAATATTAGACCCTCTTCTTGCTGCAATCAGTCTTTTTGGGTATATTTCTATAAGTTCTGCACATCTTACAACAGAAATATTTGCCCATTCTTCCTTACAAAACAACAATTTCCTTAAGAAAGGATGGTGATCGTTTGTGCACAGCATTTTTCAGATCTTCCCACAAATGCTCCATGGCAGGGGTTGGGAACCTAATACTCACGGAGACAGTTGTGGCTCTGTTCATGATTAAATATGGTTCAGATATAATTTTTTTACTAAGTACATTTTCTCTTTGTCGCTCCAATTCGGATTTGTTCTAAGCCGATTTTTAGTACGTGCAAAGCCGAAGCAACGCTGGTAATGTCATCAGTTCGGTCCAGTGTATATATAGGGCACAGTCTCAACTACTGTTTACAGTCAAGGTGTCACTAAGGAATCCTTTATTTAGAAGCTCATTAACAATCTATGTTTACTGCGGAGACACTAAATAACAAAACCCCACAGAACAAACTGTAGACACCCAAAAACAGCAGCCTAACTTACAGAGAAATTTGATTGGGTGAGTGGTAGGGGTGGGCGGATCCCTGAACACATAGCATGCTCCCCTCTCTCTCTCTCTTTCTCTCTCTCGCTCTCTCTCTCTGTCCCTCTCTCTTATGCACCCACTGCGCTAAAGACAAAATCCCTCTGTTAACCTTTCATCTGCAGTTTTTTGTGACATTTTTTATAAAATAACTCTGTTTTGAAACCATTGTTTTTAAAAAGTGGTCAAAATGATTTGGGCATTTATTATCTCATAATTTTTCATCATATCTCTTAACGTCACATAGTGAAATAAAGTACAATGAAAAATTAGCTTTTGTCTGGAGAGCGGGTTCTGCAGTTTTGTTGATTTTTGTCCTGAAACATACAGTGTGGCTCTCTTTCTTGTAAAAAAAAATCTAAACTTATTGCTAATATGGCTCTTTGTGTCCAAAAGGTTCCCGGCCCCTGCTCTACAAGTTAAAGGTCTGGACTTGGCCATTTTAACACCTTTATATTTTCAGTATTAAACCATTCCATTGTAAATTGTGCTTTATGTTTATGGTCGTTGTCTTGTTAGAAGGTGAACCTGCACCTCATTTTCAGGTCTTTTGCAGACTCCGACAGCTTTTCTGCCAAAATTTCCCTATATTTGGCTTCATCCATCTATACATCAACTCTAATAATCTTCCCAGTAGAAAAGCCACTCCAGAGCATGATGCTGCCACCACCATGCTTGACAGTGGTGTTTTGAGGATAATGTGCATTGTTACCCTTACGTCAAACTTAACCCTTTGCATTCAGCCCAAAACGTTCAATTTTGGTCTCATCTGACTCCAGAGCACCTTATTCCTCATGTCTCTCGTGTGGCTTCTCTCAAATGCCTAACAGGCTTTTTAATGGTATTTCAAGAAGGGATTTCTTCTGGGCACTCTTCCATAAAGGGTAGATGTATGCAGAGTACGACTAATAGTTTTCTTATGCACAGATCGTCCCACCCCAACTGTGTATGTCATCCAATTGGCCTCTTGGTTGCTTCTTTGATTATTTTCTCCTTTTTTGGGCCGAAATTTGAGAGGAACAGCCAGGTCTCAGCAGGTTTCCAGTGGTTTTATGCTCTCTCCATTCTGATATTATTAATGGCACATTGCCCCGGGAGAGGTGTAAGTGTTGCAAAATGAGTCCTTCAGGTCAACATTAAATCATTCAGAAGTAATGGAGTAATTATTTGATGTTAATAATTATGTTCACGATTGTGTCTCACATGTTATTGATTCTTAGACATATTTTCAGTTTTTTTGGCTATTAAGTTTAAAGCCTGAAATGTAGCAATGCGTCAAAAAGTTCTTGGTAGGGGGGGCAATACTTTCACTAGGGACTTTGCTTTTCAAAAAACGTTGTAAATGGCACATGCAATCAGATGCCATTAGGCGGTTGTGGACTTAAGGTAACCCGAGCTGGAGTATGTTAAGCGCCTGTCACAGCTCATTAGTGAAGTAAAACTGGTACCATAAATTTTTTGCTTGACTTGGACCTTTTCCATGGTGGAAGACCACAACTGGGCGCACCCAGTGAAACCCCCTGAAAGTGACTAAACTACTTTTGCTACCGTTTCATTAAATCGCATCATGTATAAATGGAAGCCTTCTACTTATTATTTTTCTTCTTCTCCTTGGTTCCTCTGCTCATCCTTCATTCGTTTTATTCCTCCTTTCTCCTCCCCTTCTTCTTGTTATCCTTCTCTTATCTATTTTTGTCCTTCTTTCCTCCTATTTCTTTTTTAATCATTCTACTTCCTTTTGTTCTCCTGCCTCTTCTTCCTTTTTTCTCTTTCCTTTTTTCATTCTCCTATGTTCTCCTCCTTCTCGCTCCTTTGTTCTCCTTTCTTTCTTTTGTTCATTTTTTTCAATGGTAAATAAATGGTAAATGCTTTGCATTTATATACCGCTTTTCAAGTCAATGAAGACCTCCCAAAGCGCTTTTTCAATATGCTTAACACTTACCCATTCACACACACACTCACACACCAATACCTGCCATCCAGCCATGCAAGGCGCCGACCTGCTTACTGGGGGCATTAGGGGTTCAATGCATTTTCTTTTTTCCTACTCCTTCTCCCTCCCTTCTTCGTTTTTCCTCTCCTGCCTTTTTCCTTTCTTCACTGCTTCTTCTCCTTTGTTCCACATTTTCCTTTCTTTTTCTTTTATTTCTCTTCTTCTTTTCTTCCCCTTTCAACCTTCTCCCTAATTTTTCTTTTCTTCTTCGGAGGGACTTCATTTTTCTCATTTCTACTTTCTCCACTTCTATTTATTTCTCCTTCCTTTCTTCCCTTTTCATATTTCTTTCTGTGTCTTCCCTTTTCCTATTACCTTGTCCTTATTTTTCCCCTTTCTCACCTTTCTTCTTCCTTCTCTTCATTTCTTCTTTCTACTTTTGTCTTTCACTACTTTTTTCTTTTTTCTTCAATTTTCTTCATTCTCCTCCTTTGTTTAAATTTTTATTTTTTCTTACTTCTTCATGTATTTTTCCTTTCATTTTTCTATATTTATTTTCTTCTTTGTTTATTCTGGCTTGTTTTAATGGTGGTGAGTGCAACCCTTTGACTGTGATTAAGGGCTACACAAATACATATGACTTGACTTGTTTTCCTCTTTTTCTTCTTCCTTCTTTCTTCCTTTCCTTTCCTCCATTTGTTTTTCTTCTCATTCTTAAAATGTTTCTTTTTCAATATTTTTCTTCTTATAACTAGTTCATTCTAAACTTTCCTTAACTTATTGGTAATCAAAATGATCAGTTTCAGAACAAGATAAAAACGTTTGTGTCATTTTAGGTTTTTAGCCACCATATAACATTAAATAACATGGCCAAGACATCAAATATCTGACGGTGGCAGTAAACTTCGACCACCATAAACGTGCACGGTAGCGAATGAGTTAATAAGTGACGGGACATGAAGCGAGTACTTGGTAAATATCCGGCTACTCCCCCCAGCATTGAGTCAGGCGTCAATCTGTAGCCACACAGCATCTGCT